>NC_140396.1:0-5000000 GCF_056956725.1 Heliconius melpomene rosina | reverse complement strand
AAAAAATAACCTATTAAATTATATTATATTTTACTTATATGATGTAATTTTCATATGGATTACATTTTATATATAAGTTTTTTGGTATGTTTGTTTGTTGTTTTGACGCTGGTGTTACATTAATATTCTATACATTCATCCATCCATACCTATATTATAAATTCGAAAGTAACTCTGTCTGTCTGTTTGTCTGTCTGTCTGTTTGTCTGTCTGTCTTTTACGCAATCAGGGCCAAACCGCTAATTTAATTGTGATAAAATACTCATATAGAGATACTTGAAGATCTCGGGATGAACATAGGATACTTTTTTTTCTCATATTTGTAATATTTTCAATATATACCACTATATTAAAATACTTATTAATTTGACATACAATTTATTCCGCCATGTTAATAACAACCGTCGCTATGCGACCGTTACTAAGCAACGATTTGCAAAGTTTGTTATTAGAAAACGTCACCCAAAATGAGCTTGCTTAGCTTATCTCTCTATTGAAAACTGAAAATAATTTCTTAAATATATTTAATAAATATTCGTATAATTCAAGCGGGCGTAGCCGCGTTCGGGTCCACTAGTATTTTATACATTCACAATATCATAAATATATAAAATTAGTATATTTCCCTTTCAAGTTACAATATTAAAATAAAAAGCAAAACATTTCCAAAATAATAAAAGCATCTAATAAAACGATAACAATAAATTAACATTTTGTCTTGTATCTCTCGCGTAATTGATGTTTTCGACACTTAATAACAAACTGCCGCCCCACAGCTCAGTTTATTAAGAGGAGGGCGTAATTAAATTACGCGAGTTTCTTTGACGCCTGCTTGGCTAACATTTTTTGAAGCTGTGACCTTTCTGGACGATCGACTTGTCGATAGTTTAACGTATTTGTTCAATTTTATTACAAATTTTAACCGGTTTCATAATTTTTCGCACTTTGCACGATAAGATAGATCTCAGTGTCAAAACACTCTGTTCTTGGTCAAGAATGGCTTAAGAATGTTGCATATATTCTCCTCCTCATCGTTTCATTCTCCATTCCATACGAAGACTTGAAATAGTGAAATATTTCCTCAATTAGTCTAGATATAGTCTAGAGATAGTCCATATAGTATTACAGTGAATGCTGTCGTGGTCCATTAAAACAAATACATGTTTTTTTATTATAATATTTCAAATATGCTATTATATGCAAGAGTTATATTTCTTCCTATATCTTATGACTTAACTTTGAAGAATTTAGAAAATGGCTCTGAAGGCTTGTATGTTGATTTACAAGCTTTTAAGACGTAAATAAAAAATAAAAATTTAAAAAAAAAATAATTTAAAGTATAAAAAAATCGACATAAGCTACGAACAGCACTATCCTACGTTTTTATATTTCGAGTTTGAAATTATATACCTGCGAGCCACTAGGCGGGCGTCATAATCGAGTCAATTACGCGATACTAATAAATAGACAAGGCGCAATTAGTTGGGGCATTAAAGGAACCTTGTTTCTGAAAATTCTGTTTTATTTGAATTTATTAATATAATTTATTAATAATATTGAGTTTAATAGTTAATTTTTATTACTGTTACTATTATAATACTACATATACTTAATGAAATAGGGCCAACTTTTCTTCCACTTTTAATAAATCGAATATAAATATAAAATGAAATATAAATACACACTACATATTAACACTCACACAAATGAAAAGCTCAGTTTAGACTTCGCGGACTGTACCGCGTTATGACAACATAAAATGTGTTTCCGAAAAAAATTATGAGGGGGGGTTTAAAATGTTTGTTTGTCTGTTTGTACATACACGTCTTCTGAACTATTGGACTGATTTTTTTTTTGGTTTATATAAATAGCTCTGGGCAGGATTTAGGGTACATTTGATTTTGAACACTTTCACCTGATACTGACTGTAGTAGTCCTAAATTTTAACAAAATGTGTTAAACATGATGAACGTTTTTCAATAAGATGTAACCATCCATAAATTCACTTAAATATATCAAATAAAAAAGAAGCGGGCGAAGCCGCTCAGGGGCTAGACCATCAATAAAATTGCTATCTAACTATATCATTATTTATTTTACATGCGTTAATAAAAATATGTAGTAATTGTGTCTAGTTGCGCATTTTTTACTGGCTGTAAAATATTACCTCATGAGGAAAAAGGACTTCGAGAACCTTTCTCAGTGAGTGCACTCACGACACCGAAATCAATTTACTATGAAATATGAATTATGCAAATTTAAGTATAAAACATTGTAAAATTTTTAATAATAATAGTTAACACAGCTTTTAAACTTAATACGAAAATATATAAGTTAATAATATACAATTTTCTAAGCGTAACTGGTTATAGCTGTAAAAGTTTCTAGTAATAATTATTAGATCTTGTAATATCCTCGATATCTTATTACTAAAATCTGTTCCGTTCTCCACTTTCCGTTGAAATTCATGACGGAACCGTCGCAATTCGTCTTACTACGGAGGTGAAATGAAAATAATTCATTCCCCAAGTCTGGATTGAACCAGCTTCCAGCTAAATACTATATCAAATTCAAATTCAAAATTCAAAATATTCTTTATTTAAATAGGCAATTACTATAAACACTTTTGAATCGTCGAATGAACATATGAACAAAAAGCTACCACCGGTTCGGAAGGCAGTTCTGCTGAGAAGAGCCGGCAAGAAACAAACATCAAGATAGGTATTATTGTTTAAATATAATATATTTGTATAGGCACAATCAGATCAACGCCTCTCCCGAGTCTTGAGTCGCAAAACACACGCCCTGCAAATTGGAAGCTAAATGCCGAATAAAGTTATTTGCCATGAATGCCTCCGGGCACAAATTTCAATTATTGACGCATCCGAATAGTTACGTGGGGTCTTGAGATACAGTCGTGGTTAGAAATGGTTAATTTTTTTTATATTTTATTATTTGTTTTTTTTTTTAGAAGTTTATGATGTTTGTTGATATTTTGTAGATGTTAATTAGACTGTAGATTTGAGTTTTAAGGTTTGGACAGACGGACAACAATTTTTAAGTAAAATATTTATTTTTCACAATTTTTTAGTAATAAGAGTAGTAATTTTGAAATTAGTGAAATAACGATGTTAATCTTTGCTTTAAATTTTAAACGATAATATTATGTAGGTTCTTATAATATGCAACTTTAAATAATTTTTTTATGCACTTCGTAATAAGCTACGGTTTTGATATTAAAATGACAGATTTTCCAAGCAAATTCTAAATCGACGTATATATACGAATGTACCACAGAATGGGCGTATTCATCTAGTAAAAGGGTCAAAATATTTTATTAGCCTTGCGATTTTAACTGAGTAGCGTAGCGGGGGCGCCAACGAGATTACAGGCCCGGGGCGGCGCGCGGCGGGAAAACGAGTGTTACTTCAACAAATCGACACTAACCTCTTTACAATTTGCTTTACTTCTTTTTAGTTATTTAGATTTTTTTTTCAATATTTATTGTGGAATTTAATAAAGTTTTTTTTAATCTTTACGCTATATCCTGCATGTACAAAATAGGCGGAGGGGGGTCGTGTTAAGAAGTTCCGCTATCCACTTTACCTAATAAGAAAATATTGAATATTTAATTCGGGTGAGAATCGAACTCACAACCTGTCACGTTTACAGTCACACGCTTGTGCCTGGCTTCAAATATTTATAATGTTAATAATTTATTTCTCTCCTCCTTAGCCAGTATAAAATTGCCATTAAAAAAATTGCATATAGGAGAAAATAACAAAAAAATGAAAATATTATTTCGTTATTTTCTACTTAATTAATGATTGTTGTTGTTACAACAATTTTAAACTGTTTATACTTCAAAAACACTATTTAAAAAAAAAAAAAAAGTAACTATCTACAAGTACGAGTATATTCAAATTTACCAACGTCGCTTCCCACTTCTGATAAAGTCAATCTGTCATAAAATGTGTTGCTTAAAATATTCATGAGTTTTCCCCATCCAGAGACAGGATCCACCCTCTTTAGAGCATTTGCAGGGTTTATGATTTTCTACTTATTATACTAAAGTAATTGTAGACTTCATCTCATCTTGGATGGAGAGCAACCGAAGGCGAATGTAGCTACTGTAAACATTGACAATTTTTAAATATTTAGAGAAACTTATTGAATTAGTATAACTTACCTCTTTTAAGAGAATAACAAAAATTATAATAGAACTGTAAACTTTGAGTTTGAGATCACTTAACACACAATGCCCCGAAAAATATGGCGGAAAGTGGGGAACAGAGTGTTTTATCACTAGGTTCTCTCTACCTCCCTGGCTATGTGCGGGATACAGAGATTTAGAAGCTGAAAAAAAACTATATAAGTTCCAACATAATCGCTCAGAATCGTACTGCTGTATAGAATCAGTGACAATAAACAAAATTGTATTTATTTTTCAAAAACACTAAATAAATGAAAGAAGACAATATCCTCGTATACTCACCAATTATGAAAAATATATCAAATATAAGTACTTTAGGGTTTGGAAATTTTTAAATGTTCAAATATTGATTGTAGGGATGTCAAGAGCAGCAATAATTAGAGGCTGACGACGCCAACAATGAGAACAGCGTCAGGGGCACGCTTCATCTTTCCAACTCCGCCTTCCTCTACCTACCACTCTTTTGTATATGACTTGAATATAATTTTTATAGTTAATCATACTTATTTTCATTAAAATTAAAATAAGGACTTTATTCTAGTTCACAAGATTTTGATAAAAATCGAAAGCCGATTAGTGTTTTTAAAATAACACGATAAAAATACATCTATATGTTTTAACGTACTCGGATAGAGGTTCCACGTAATTACAATAAGTGACATGTATCACTCAAGAACAACACTACACTCTAGATACCTTCCAATCGGGCTTCCCCCTACAAGCAGCTGTTCCCGTTTGACACAATTCCACTGCTTTTATTGTCTTTTTCACCTAAATCTACCCACTTACACGAGATATTATCACATGCGATACAGAGTTAAGAAGAAAAAAACTACAGAAGATTTTTATTTTTCAATTTTAATTTTTAACTATATTGACCAGTTGCCTTAGCAAATGTATATTTGCATTAGATGTTCTGGTGATGGTAAATATTTTATATTGAAACGTAAATGGATTAATGCCTTTTTTAAATGGATTTCTGGGTGACTTTGTTCTTGAATGACCAGGTATTTAATGAGGGTAGGAAAAAATATATATGTAAAATTTAAAAAAGCATTGAAATCAATCCATAATAGTTAGTTCTTAGTTAGCAAACAGACTTCTATAAGACTCATAGATATATTATATATATATATATACATTCTTGCACAACTTATTATATTATATAGATTACGATTAAGTTCCTCAATTTATCATAAAGAAAATGTATCGAATTCCACTGGAAAGTGGGAAACGGAGTGTCTTGACACTGTGTACTTCTTCTACTATGACTTCAACCACGAACGTACAGAATGGAAATTCAAAAATATATATTATCAAAAATATATCAATCGAATTTCACTTTCAATCACAGCATCGTATAGAGGCTTAAATCTTTAGGAGTTCACTCAGACATCCTTTGGGAATCCTTCCTTTCAATGTTCGCTAAAAATCCAATGTGTTCTACGCGCTGAAACGGGCGAATGTGAAGTAAGCTTCCGAAATGTGGAACTCAGGCCTCAGCTTATTACAACTTGACGCTGAAAGGATTGCTATTATAGATTCCTACAGGTTTCGACGGCAGTACCTTTTGTACTGTAATGCGTATGCGGTAAATAATACTTATTTAAAAAATCGGTCAAGTGCGAGTCGGTTTCGCCTATCGAAGGTTCGGAACCAATTTCAAGATTGTAGATCACCGGGGCTTATAAAAGTTGACAAGTTTTTGGGTTAACACACCCTGCTCCTTCTGTTATTCACTTATTTTGTATGAAATGAACTACAATTATAAATTTGTAATAGTTCTCACTTTTTGTCAAATTTCTAAATTGTAGATCTACGGGAAATACTAAAAACTATCTGGAAGCAAGCACTTATAATATATTAATTTGGTTTTAACAAGTTCATTGCCATATATGAAAAAAACATATTATATAAAAGCAACGATTGTGAGTTCGATTCCCACTCGTGGCAAAACGCAGTTGAGTTCCGCAACTCAACCCGCAATATCTCAAGAACGATGGAACGTGGAAAACGAAAGTATTTTAATGGAAACGAACAGAAGAAAACATACAAATAAATAATAAATAAAAATCCTTTTAAAAGTACTTTTAAAAGTAGTCCTACTCATCTCAAAAACATACGTAAAGCGAAAAAAGAATGGCTCGTTCCCCTGATAGTTATTTAATATGATTTATTCATACGTACGTCAAATGGAAGTTTGTTTAATAGGAAATATTTTCCAAACGTCTTTATAAAACCATTATTTATGCCCTTATTTTAAAACTGTTTTTGACGCCACTTGTTATGCTAATGAGGGGGTTGAGATGTTTATCCAACTAAATATAATGTTTTCCATGGTTTGGTTTTCAATTATTTGATCTTTTAAGTTAATTTTTCATGGCAATTTAGTTTTGTTAAGTGTTATTCAATATCATGGGAAGTACTTGTTTTTTGTAAATAATTATATATGTTTTTCTATTTTTGGAATTCTCGCTATAAAATTATTACATGTTTTTAAATAAAAGTTAATATATTTAAAATATTTTCTATTACAAAATAATATTATATAAATATTTTTACACAACATAAAAACGTCAAATTGTCTGTTTATTTCGAAACAATGTTTATATTAAAGAAGAAAATAGAATTATAATCCTTTTTCTTTGCAACCACTACAGACAAGTGATATTTACCTAGGAACCCTAGTACCTAGGAACCCTAGAGTCAAGACACGCTCCCCACCTTCCACCGAATTCTGGAGATGGAATTCAACGTGCTTAGCCCCGACACCTGAACAAAAAAATGAAAATATTAAATACTTCATTTTCTCATGTGGGAATTGAACCCACTGTCTGTCACGTTTATAATCACATGCTCATGCCTTATGACTGGCCCCAATAATACTCAACAATAATAATCTCTATAATATATATTTTAATGAATCCCCCAAACCGACACCTAACCTGTAACTACCATAGCTATTAATATAAAGTAGTAACCACCAAACAGCTTAAAAGGTCACCCATTACTAGTCCAGCATCAAAGACCCGAGATAAAATATTCACAGTACGCCCACATAATCTACGAGTGGAGGATCGTGCTGGGTCCGCCCCCGCCCATCAGGCTTACATGCGGTGGAGGTAAAACTCAAATCATTTATATAGATACTAGCGGCCCGCCCGCGGCTTCGCCTGCGTGAACTACGTTATTATTATTTTGTTTTTCCATGAGTACCTACGTCCTATAAGTGACGTCCATGTAAAATTTGAGACTCCTAGCATTTGTAATAACGAAGTTTCATACAAACTTTCAATCCCAAAAACAACCCCTTAGATGTCAAATATTGCAAATTCCCGTCTTAGCGAGCACCTACGTCCTATAAATAACTCCTATGTAAAATTTGAGATTCCTAGCTCTAGTAGTTTCTGAGATTTCGTGATGAGTGAGTGACCTTTCGATTTTATATATATAGATAAATATATATAAATGTATGTATTTATAAACTGTGTTTTTTATTTGTATTAAAAAGTAACTCCATATTGTAGTAAAGAAATAAATCGTAGAGTTTTCACATACTAAGATTATTTATTGTTTTAAGTCTAGCAACATTTTAAAGATCTTCATTATTTTTATTATCTTTTTTTAAGGATATTTTAAAAGTATGAGGGAGTAATTAAACTCATCGTGGCGCAGGGGCACAAGCGTGTGACTGTAATCGTGGTGGTTGTGAGTTCGATTCCCACTTCAAGGGAATAAATTATTATTTATAAAAATATTTAGAATTTTTCGCTACCAAGGCAAAACGCGGAGTTGAGCTCGCCACTTAACACGAAATGCCTCAAAAATTCGACAGTAACTGGGGAACGCAGTGTCTTAACAGTATAGTTTCTTACTAACTAACGGTCTTTAGTTGGATTCCTCACAGTTACAGTCTATACGGGATAAAGCGGGATGCGTGAAGCTGAAAAAGAATTAAGGATGTAGAGCAGGTTCCCGCTGTCTAGCTAACCTCTTAAAATTAAATTTACCTTTTCAAACTGAGATCATGCTTAGTAAATTAGTCTTTGTTTATTTGTACAATCTGATAAGAAAAATATTAACAAGAGAAGTTGTGATTTTATAATATAAACAAATATATAAACGAAAAAATAAATAAGCCTTTTATAGATTCTATTGTATTACAAACATAATTTAATTAGAATGAATTATAATATATCCATAAATAGCTCATGTCATGGAATATTTATTTAATGTTCTATAATTTATGGTATTTTTTCTAGTATATATAGTAATTTACTTCAAAACTGTGGCTTATTACAAAAAAATCTTTACTCCTTTCAAATGAGTAAAGATTTTCTAGAGTAGAGTAGTAGTAGATTTTCTAGACTAGCTAGTACCTAGCTTTAAGACACTCAAATATTAAATATTTACTTTCCTCGAGCGGGAATCGAACTCCCAACGCAATGCCTATACCGCTACATCACAACCGTCTTCAGATTATAATAATCTTTCATAAAAAGCCGAATAAAATATTTAGTTAATAAAAAAAACAACATCAGCTCTCGGCATTAGCGTCTCTCCAGCCAGCCAGTACATGCGGAGTGGTGCATGCATATTTGATGGGTGTTTAATGCTCGTAAGCCGATTGTGGCGTCGAATGCCATTCCCTTTGTTCAATACTCGCTGTTCCCAGCCTCGTGCTATGTAAATACATAACTCTGCATTTTCATTATTATACATGAAATATTTCATATATATATTTACATTTATATTTTCATTTCTTCGGCGGCGTTAAGTTCCGCCACTCAACACGCAATGCTTCTAGAAGTCGGCGGAAAGTAGGGAACGGATTGTCTTAACAGTAGGTTCCCTCTGTCTATCCTGCTGTGTGGGGGATACAGCGTGGAGCTGATTTTTTTTTTAATATATATAATCAATGTTATGTCAGTCATTATTTTTTAAGTTTATTAAGTTTTATTTAATTCTCTGTATTTTATATTCACTACAAGCTTATAATTTTAATATTTTAATTTTAGTACAACTTACCTTTTTTTAATTTGTAGTTTTCATCAATTCTTTTCATTTCTCTTAATGTACCTATAACTTAAGAAAAAGCTTGTAAAAAGAAGGAAACTAAAGAAGAGAAAAACTTAAATGTAAATATTAGTTGATTTTTTCAAAAAGTGCTTCGACTTACCGACATACACAAAAACTATACTGTTAATTGCACTATACTCTCGCCGCTGTTTCATAAATATCCACTTCCACTGGATGTTACAGCTAAAAACAAGTTCATGCTAAAACCTTATCGAACCTGCGAACACGTATTAGGAATTGGAATACGAATCAAAGATCAAAGTAAAATTAGCCGAGACGTTACGCCGCGAGCTGTGCAAAGAATGTCCCAGTTTATTAGATTCCATAAGCTCTATTCATTCTTTCCCTTCGGAGGGAACCTTTGAAGGCATCAGCTCGTATTAGTGTATAATACGATAGAATCATTCGATATCGCGTATTAAATACGGTCGGTATAACATAACGTGGCCAATGATAATAGCCTATAAGTATTAGGCGATTATACTGTTATACTTCTCAAAGATTTGTGATATATTAATAACTAGCGACCCTCTTGCGGCTTCGCCCGCTTTAACTACTGGATTATTCATGTAATGTATGTTTGCAAAGCACTTAAGATAATGTGAAAATTAATTAAACCCTAATGCAACCCGCATTTTCGTAGTTTCAATAAGGATTTTCCAATTGTTTTACACAGCAAGGATTTTTTAGTAGGTACCGTAATTTTAAATCTGTGCTACTAATCTTTTCAAGTACTTATTAAAATATATTTAAATGACTATTTTTAGATAGTTAAATGACTATTTTTAAACGGAAGAAATTAGAAACAAAAACCTACCTACTAATAAGTTATTAGTAATAACTACTACAAAAAATATGAAACCAAATATATCGCGCTGAAATAATACATTCAACTCGAATTATACAATACGTGCAAACGATGAAAGTGAAACATTCTGTCCCTGATGAAAAGCAAGCACTATGTGGCTGCCTGTGAGGAAAATTAAAGAGAATGCATCGGCCAGGAATCAAACCCGGGCCGCCCGCGTGGCAGGCGAGCATTCTACCACTGAACCACCGATGCGTGTGAGGCAGGCGACGCGGCGGACGCATGGCGAGTGGCGAGCCGTTTCGCAGCAAAGATTTTTTGATATTGTAACAACTTCTAAAGTATTTATTAAAATGAAAAACAGTTAAAGACAGTTTTGATCTATATTAAATGGCCAACGTAACTAATATACTTATTTATATGTTGAGAGTAAGGGATAAGTGAAACTTGGGTAACATACAGCTGATGTGTCAACGGCGGGATGTGTCAACAATTAAATGCGTTTTTCTGTAAAACTATTCGCAATTTCGAAAAAGTGTAAAAAGCAAATTTTATCTTCATTTAACGTAGAAAATTAATAAAGTATTTTAAAGGATAAGGATTAATACCATTATGGAAAAATATGGCTCACAATAAAAAATATATTGAAATTGCGACCCGCTCGCGGAAAAAATACTTAAACGAAAGATGTAATCAACTATGTATGCGCGCGAAATACATTATAATTATTGGATAACTCCAAAATACGTGCAATCACTTCTAAATTTACTTTGCCAGGCGCAGAATTGAAGCATCTCTCGGCCATCTCCGTAGTAGCTCAGAACGACATCAGAGCGTTGGTCCGACCGTGGTCCCAGGCGAAAACCTGTTTTAGAGCAGACACATGGATGGGGAGGGGATTGGAATTGAACACTCGGTTTCTTGAGGAAGGCCTAGATTAAACGACCAAGATGACTGCTCATGAGTCGGATTTGGAGGAGGATAGAAAGTTCCTCGGAAGAAGACGTCTGACCTCGGGCGGCCGGGTATGCGGAGTGCTGCTCCTTAGGTGCAGGTGACCCGATACACCGGCGCAACGGAATACGTTGGACGCGAGGCGACCAATGTGTACCTCTAGGGTTTCTATTTTTAGGTTGCGGTGAGTGGCGCGTGGTGTTCACGTAGTATGGTGCCTGCGTCACTCGCCGGAGGCTGAGGTTCCGTACGACCTACAGGATTCCTCGTTGAGTAATACTCGCTAGGGCATTGTGATGTCATCAATGTATAGTGCGTAGAGAGCAGGTGACAAAATTCTGACTGGGACAACGGCAGCCATCGGGTCGCTGCTAGCACTCTCAACTCTCACGCAACATGTCCTGTCACTTACAAAGCAGAGCGGCAAAGACATGCGCGACGTGCTGGGGGGTGCCCGCTCTGAGCACTTTATGAAGTAAGCCCGGGTGCCAGACGCGGTAGAATACGCGTGCTACGTCAAGGAAGACTGCTATTGCCCACTCATACTCTCTCTCGGTTGATCACTGTTGCGTAGTTTACCCAGAGTGGTATACCCACTCGCCAAACTGCTCGCTTTGTGGGTGGATGTGTGACTGAAGAAGTGAGAGGAGTAACTTCTCGAACAACTTGGCGACCGTACTAAGAAGGATTATAGATCGATATCCCTCAGCTGCATAATGAGCAGGCCTTCCTTCCATGCCCGGGGGAAAGAAGCCAGGCGGGTGCGGCGGATCCACTATTATAAGCAAAATGTTGCGGGGCACGACGGACGCGTGGTGGGCGGCGAACCGTTAATCAGCAAGGATTTTTTAGTACTGTAATTTTAAATCTGTGCTACTAATCTTTTCAAGTACTTATTATTATATATTTAAATGACTATTTCTAGATATTTAAACGACTATTTTTAAACGGAAGAAATTATAAGCAAAAACCTACCTACTAATAACTAATACAAAAAATATGAAACCAATATCGCGCTGAAATAATACATTTAACTGAAGTTATTCAATATGTGAAACGCATCTAAATTTTCTTTGCTATAGAGGCAGGCGGGTTTTTTTTTCGAGCTTGTTTTCGAGGCACTACGTGGCTGCCTGTGAGGAAAATTAAATAGAATGCATCGGCCGGGAATCGAACCCGGGCCGCCCGCGTGGCAGGCGAGCATTCTACCACTGAACCACCGATGACTGCTCATCACGCGCTTGTGTATAAATAAGCAAAACGTCGCGAGGCGCGTTTCGCAGCAAGGATGTTTTAGTATTTTAACAACTTCTAAAGTACTTATTAAAATGAAAAAACAGTAAAAGACAGTTCATCTACATTAAATGGCCAACGTAACTAACATACTTATTTATATGCTGATAGTAAGGGATAAGTAAAACTTGAGTCGGCACAGCTGATGAGTCAACGGCGTGATGTGTCAACAATTAAATGCGTTTTTCTCTAAAACTATTCGCAATTTCGAAATAGTGTAAAAGCAAATTTTATCTTCGTTTAACGTAGAAAATTAATAAAGTATTTTAAAGGATAAGGATTAGTACCATTATGGAAAAATATCCCTCACAATAAAAAATATATTGAAATTACTATTTTTAGACAGAAATATGATCACTACACGCTATCCTTAAAAGATAAAAATATGCTCTCGCGGACTTTTTTGTAGATCTTATTAAGAGGAACAATACTCCAGTACATTATTTTCATGTAGTATTTACCATTAAAGCAGCGCATGCGCGAAAGTGTCTCAACGGGTAGGACTTTATACATATTTATCGTATTTATGTTAATTTACATAAGAAAGTACAAATAATAAACTATATATAAACCTTCTACGAAAAATACTCGACCTAATGGTGAAAACCGCATAAAAATCCATTGGGTGGTTTAGAAGAAGAAGAGTTAGAAACAACAGACAGACACGAAAAGCGACTTTGTTTTATAAGATATAGGATAGTTAAGTAAATATTTAGATAACTTATTCGGTTAAAATTAGAATAGAAATTGTTTTTTTGATTTGATTGTTTGTTTGTATTGTAAGTGACGTGAAAAATAACTCTGAAACTAAAATTTAAGAATTATAAAATTACGTTAACTCCCACTTCTATTTACTCTAGTTCGTTTATTTGTAATTTTTTCATTATCAGCTTTAATATTAGATTTGTTATACCAAAAACACAAAGTTTTTCACATTTTTTGTACAAAACGGAAAATCTTTTAATACTAAAAGGAAGTTTGAGAAGCGAAAATACTCGCAAAATGTTCGTACAAATATGTAATCACCTGTTTGGTACTATTAAGAATTACGTAGGATTATACGAAATATGTTTTACGAGGAACGCGTTCGTAGAAGCAAAATAATAAAACTTAAGAAACAAATATAACTATAAATTATTATGATTTTCAAGAATTATCAAATTGTGAAAGGTTCAACCCCTCATTGATGGGTGAGTGAAAAACCAGTCCAAAAATATATCATCATCGTCATCAACAGCCATCGATTGTCCACTGCTGGACATAGGCCTTCCCCAATTCTCGCCACCACACTCGATCTTCAGCTCTTCGGATCCATCCGCCTCCCGCCAATCTCTTTAGGTCTTTTAAAAATATATATATAAAATCATAATTATTTCGGTAAAGAATTTAGCACTTTTAATCTGTGTTGTGTTGAATCTCAGAACAATTAATGTTTTTAAAAAATAAAATGTATATTATTTAAAGAAGATTTTACTGTTCAGTTACTTCAGTTTTTTTAAAAATTAATATTTATTAATATGAATTCTTACCCAGTTAAATTATATTTTAAGTGAGTAAAAACTACAAGATGTAGGTTCGATTTGCACTCGAGACAATAAAAAAATATATACTTACATTTCCTCGCTGAGGAAAATAGGCAAAAACAAAGGCCGAGAGTTCCGCCACTTAATACGCCAGAATTTCGAAAGTGAGGAACGGAAATATCTTAATGTAAACAGAGTATCTTACCACTAGGTTCCCAGGTTCCCTCTGCCTACCCTGCTATGTGCGGTAAAATATATATATTTTAATATCTTATAGGTACGCAAGCAGACTAAAAGTCATGCCGAAATATAGTTTCCAATAAGCCACCCTTTGTATAGTAATCCGTCGGTGTTCAGAACTCATCCGGTGACCGGCTTGCGGCTCTAACCGGCTTTGTAAAAGCACGCCTAATACCCACATTGTCAGCAATTGAGACACCGTTGTCCCGACATGTCTAAGAATTCCCTTTTCTTTTCACAAGTATAAGAAAATTTATTTCTTTCTATATAAATGTCACCTACTTAATTGCTAACGGTATTCTTAAGTTATTTGTTTTTATTTAATTTGGTCTGGAAAACTAATTTTATAATGAGTTTTGTTCTTTTTTGCAATTGCAAGAAATACAATTAAATTACAAAGTTGCAAAATACAATTACATTACAAAATCAGTATAATAATTGCAAAACGTTGCAATAGAAATTAATAAAAAAAAAAAATAAAAACTAATAGTGATAAAAAATTGTTGTTCGGTGGTTGATAACAAAAAAGTATGATAGTAAAAAACGGTCAAGTGCAAGTCAGATCCGCCGACCGAGAGTTCCGTAGCCATTTCAGGGTTGAAGATTAACGGAAAGTACAACTTACAAACGTGGACAAACTTAAGTTTGCGAGCGTATGCACTTATTTTATATAAAATTAGTTATTATTTTTTTCAATGAAATATCTATAAATTTTCAGTTTTCTATTTTAGTTACGTGGCGAATTTCATACACAAAAATATAGCAAAAACTATGCATAAATAGTCGTATCTTTGATTGCGTTGACTTAGAGGCTCTATGTCCTATGTTTTAAGAGACCGTAAACCTAAGTATTGGATATTAATTTCAGCTTGATATCCCTACGTAATCTCGATATAAACGGTCTTGACAGGCGGACAACAAAGTAATCTTATAAGAGTTTCATTGTTTAATTTTTCAGGTATGGAACCCTAAAACATATATGTAACTATTGTCAATACAACAATAGATATATAAAAATCATTCTGCAAATAAAGACGTATGCAAAAACATATTTATACATACTCGTATAAGCATAAATATATATTTATATATTTTACTGGCTATCTGTGTAATTCGGTATTCTATACAAATACCTCCTCATAGTATTTTTTTATCAGCTTCACGCTGTATCCCGCACCCAGCAGGATAGACGAAGAGGACCTAGACTTAGTAATATATTTTTTTTATACTTTGTCTAAGTACTCAATGAAAGGTAATAAATAGGGCTTCTACCAAGGCGACGTAGTGGCATGAGCGAGCGATCCTGGACAACGCATTTTCCAGCGGGAAAAGAAAGTTGCAGAAAGAATATAATTTTATTCTATCAGTTTCCATTCGTCAAAAAAACAATGTGTATAAAAGTATTTTTACATTTTCCAAAAAAAATTATAATTCTAGACTTATTTTATCCCTTATGGCTTATTTCATATTCTATAATAGATAGTCGTCCCAGAGAGCCTAGGCGGTGCGAGGCGGCCGATTTCCATGGAATTTTTCCATTACCCCGACAAATTGCACCCCGACTCCCATAATGTGCCCCGTCGTACGCTTATTATTTATTTCCTTCACAAGTTTGTTGTACAAAACGTTTTATATTTCATAGAGATTGAAAATATTTTATAATTAAGCTGTTTATTAAGATAGAAAAATTCATGAATCTCATAAACTATTTGCATTTTTTTTCACTTACTAAGTATAGTATAGTAGTATATGTGCTTAGATAAAAAAATTCGATACTGGAGTGTATACGACTTCATTTAGCAAGCATGAAGAAAAAGTAATGAAAGAACCTGAAAATTACTACGAGGCTATATGATAATTGCTAAAATTATAATATAAAAATAATTATAGGAAAGCAGTCGTGGCACAAGCGTACGTGAGTGTGACTGTAAAGATAACAGGTTGTAGGGTCGATTCCCACTCAAAGAAATGAAATATAGCGCATGCCCAAAGAATATGGTGAAAAATGGGGAACGAAGCATCTTAACACTAGGTTCCCTCTGCCTACATTACAGTGAACGGGATAAAGCGTGAAGCAAAAAAAAAAAATATACCTCTAGCAATTTTAACAAATCTAAAAGACAATCTAAATCTTATCTTAAAGCTAACTAAATTAAATTAACTTATTTACTACTCTTGTAAAACAACAATTCCTATTTTACTTGTACATATGGATATATCTAAACAATTTTAACGAGCCTTGAAGTTCTGAAGAACTGAAATCATCACACCAATTTTGCAAATGAACTGAAGTGTGATCTATTTCGTTTGGACAGTCTCCAGAGCCCGGGCTCTCCCGTCGCGGTCACCTGTCCTCGGACAAAGGAGACCGCACGGCCGTGGTTTCCGCATAAACTTTTGCATTAACACGCTCGACTATTATAATTTTAATGACTCTATAGATCTTATTTGTTTTATCTTATTGTTAGAGCATTTATTTATTTTCTATATTTTATGTTGTTTTTATTTTATTCTAGTTCGCAAGCTTTTTAACTTGTATTGTTGTTATTTATTGAAATTAAAATTTTTGTTTATTTAAATAGATTTCCGAGCACTTGAATTTCTCCAATAAAAAGCTATTATCGTATCGAAAAGCAGTTTTCATGAGAAGATTCAGCAAGAAACTTTGTTTCTCTTTTTATTGGAAAGAAAAATTTTTACTGCTTCATGCATTATCCCGCCTAGCAGGGCAGAAAGAGTGAACCTAGTGTTATAACACTCCATTCTCCAGTTTCAGTCAAGTCACTGCACAATCATTGCCACGTTTTGTATTACCAGAACATAAAAATGAACATAATTAATTTGTCCGAGTGGGAATAGAACCCACAACTACCCTACTTACAGATTACAATTTTATAAATGATTTTACATTAGCCTCATTTCCACAGTTGCAGTTACTTCTCTAACAAATCAAATTTCCATTTTCATCATATCACTCTATCACCTGCCATCATGAAACAGACTTTATGGAAACATCTCATAACGAATTTCAACTCTATCCAATTATTTTAAGGTTCATTTTTATATCTTCCATTTCTGTGTATGAACATTCGATTATACACGTGAATGGTCAAGTATTTATCAATTAACAGAAAATTTAATACAGCAGCATCCTGACGTTCACAGGAGGGACATTCCAGGTTGATAACAGTTAATCAAAATGGAATTTAACCTTACACTTAATGGGAAAGCTATTAAAACAGAATGCTTATATATATAACTAACATAGAATTTTAGCAGTTGGTTATGATTAGAATTATAAGAAACATAACAAATTAAAGATTTAAAATTCGTAGAGCAGAGGAGAGTTAGTGTTAAGACACTGAGTTCTCTATTTTCGGTTAAATTAGGCATATAACACGTGAAATTGATTTTATTCAGATTCCTAGACCTATATAAGGTCTAAATTTTGAACTTTAAATTTCCCGTATTTTAATAGGTTCTATTAATAAGGAATTTTATGAAAAAATCTTTTATATATACATTTATATAGAAATTCTTCAATGAATGGGCGGTGATTTATAGGACCCTCAAAGTTCATACAGCTAATCTACGAGGGTTGAACGACGTAAATAAAAATATGACAGAAAAATTGAGATGAGGCATACAATATTTTAAATTTATTTGAAATTTATAATGTTATTTTATTATTTTAATTATTTCTAAATTAAAATATTAATAATTATTATTAAAACCACAAAGTTTACAAGACAATTATTGATATATACATACATACATAATTATGGATCATCGATCAATTATCCCTGCATTTTAACAATTAACGTTAGAAAATAGTAAAATTATGAAGTTATCAAATATTTAAGAAAATTCAATAACAAAAAAAATATCTTTTTATCACACATTTTTCATATACTATAGAATTTAGGGCGGACTCTATAAAAATGCTTTTTCATGGTCAATTTAGAATATAATACAGTTGTCGGCGTCGAGTGCCCCTCGCCAATTTAATTTGCGCCTGGGTGGCCCGACGGTCATCCGATGCAAACCCTGATTCGTTTTATATTCTTTACGGAATTTAAATATACATTTTAGTAAAGATTTAAAACTTATACGTCATATATAAAGTTAATAAAATATGTTTCAATATTATTATACGTTGTAGCTAAGTATTGTATTTAGCAATAATAATAAAGTTTTCACCTGTAGCACCTCTGGTGTTGCACGGGGTCGTGGGCGGCGGTGATCATCATCAGGTGACCCGAACGCTCGTTTGCCTTGTCCTTTTACCATAAAAAAAAAAAAACCTATATTAAGAACACAACGCATTTACTTGGTTTATTATAAAACTACTTCCTCCTCATACTTTTGCTATTATTTTTTCTTAGTTCGTATAAATGGTAAAAAGTAATTTATATACATATCACTAACTCTGGCTAGGTAATATGGTTTTGGCGAACCGCGGGCGGGCCGCTAGTATCTCATATAACTTCAAGACGTCTCGTCGACCATACTGTATATATAACTGTAACTGCTGTAAGTGCTTATGAATAGAACTAAAGTATGAATAACCTAAATAAACTAAACTATGAATAGAATAAGTAATTAGAAATCTTAGTCATGATCTTCGGTAGTATAGTGGTAAGTATCCCCGCCTGTCACGCGGGAGACCGGGGTTCGATTCCCCGCCGGAGAGTTTCTTTTATTATGTTAAACTTTTGTTTTTTTTTTATTTTTTTTATCCTTTTACGTAGTAGATGTTGATGTGAAGAACAAAAATTCCACTTCTTTTAGTACAATTTTTTTTTTATAAGATTTAGCTTATGTATATGGTTGCGTTACTTTCCAACGTCCATACCTCGTTGAACACACCGGTTCTCGTAAAGTTAGCAGTTAATAGTTTAAGTAAAGCTGAAAAAATAATAATAAGTGAAGTATAATCCTCCTCCTCCTCCTCCTCCTCCTAAAAGTTATTCTGATAAAAGCAAATTATATAAACCAAGCTCGTTTCGAGTATTATCAATTATCTTGCGTAAACTGAGACTGTAGTAACATATTAATGTTTATATATTATATAATATTATTTATACAATAATAATATTATTAAAATATTAGTATTTAATGATTCTAGAATGAATGTTTATCGATTGACGATTTATGGCTTATGTGTTTTAGTGAGTTTTGTAAACACATTGGAAATAAATAAGGTGGGTATTTTTTTATTTCATAAAATTTCATATAATTAATTTGTTTTTATCTTGTATGTTTTTTTTTTATTTGTAGCTTTATATTTAAAAAGAACCAGTCGTGGCGGAGGGCACAAAGTATTTGAATTGTAATGTTTCTTTTTCTTTTTTGAGTTTAATGTTACAGCAGATATTAATAGCAGATATTTTAGTTATTGTATTGGAAGAGCGGGGTCTACTAATACAGGCCTTACTTGCTTAAAAGGAGATCTCTGTAACAATTATTTTTGTGTAAAATCTGTTGAACAAATAAAGTATTTTTATTTATTTAATTTATTTATTTAATCGCGTCTGGTTCTTTATTAAGTACATATTTATTTAATAAACAGATGAAAAAGTTCAGAGTATTATAACTAAAAAAAAATCCGACTTCAACACAAACTAATGTAATGTTTGTGTGTGTATTAATGTAATGTTAATGTTTTTATTTGTTAGGCTCTAACATAATCTCGGCTTCTTCTTCACCAACAGACATACATTTTGATAGCAATA
Source organism: Heliconius melpomene rosina (assembly GCF_056956725.1). Classification (NCBI taxonomy): domain Eukaryota; kingdom Metazoa; phylum Arthropoda; class Insecta; order Lepidoptera; family Nymphalidae; genus Heliconius; species Heliconius melpomene. The sequence continues at coordinate 4,980,155 of NC_140396.1, read as the reverse complement.
TGATATCACGTCTTTTTCATTATCAAATTTTGAAAATATCAAATTTTGAGAAACGTCAAATAAAGATGTGTAGAATTACGTTTTTGTACAAAAATTAAGCTTACAAAATCATTTTAGATGATACAGTAGTAAATGCTTCTTAAATTAATTGTTGATTTATTTATCTATATATTTTTTTCTTTTTCAAAATCTTTATTATTTTATTAGGTCATTATAATTGTAAAGGTGCGATATCTTTTTTATGATTGTGTTTTTTTTCTACAGATACAAAACAAAACTCCTAGAGTGTGCATAATAGGTGCAGGGATCGCAGGTCTCACTTCAGCTAGATACTTAAAAGATGAAGGCATCAGCTTCGTAGTTTTAGAATATACCAGATATGTAGGAGGCACATGGCGCTATGAACCGAAAGTTGGGGTTGATGAAAATGGTATGCCTGTGCATACCAGCATGTATAAGCATTTGAGGTGGGCCTTATGTATTATGTATATTTGCGTAAATTAGTGTTCTCTATTTTCTCTATTTTTTAATAAAAATACAATTTAATCAAGCTGTATATTTTAGAACGAATCATCCAAAGTCTATAATGGAACTAAGGGATTTTCCAATACCTGATAGTATGCCAATTTTTCCGAACTGGAAAATCTACTATAATTATATTAAGAATTATGTGGAGCACTTTGATTTGGAACGGCATATAAAGGTAATAAAATTTCTGTTTTTGACATACTCGTATATTTATGACACTCCGTTCCCATTAAGACACTTCCATTCCCCATTTTCCGCCGAATTCTGAAGGTATATTGTGGCCATCTTGGTGCAATAGGGCAGTGTGTGACTGTAAGAGTGATTATTTTAGGTTCGAACCCAACTCACAGAATAAATTATATTAATTACACTGCTCTGCCAAGACAAATCATGGCGAAGCTGTCGCCTTTCGACACGTCTCGATTTCATGCGAATAGTAGAGAAGGAAGTGTCTTGCACTAACTTCTCTTTACCTACCCAGCTATGAAACTTTTGTTTTTTTTATACATAAAACCTACCTCTTACACTTTTTGTCGTCTATTTATTTTTAGTTCTTACATATGGTTAACTTAGTGTCAAGAAAGGACAAAGTATGGATAGTAAAATATCAAAATGTTATGACTGGTGAAGAATATGAAGAAGAGTTTGATTTTGTCATAGTCAGTAGTGGACATTATAGTAAGCCAAAAATACCAAATATACCAAAAGAAAAAATATTTAATGGTAAGACTATTATTTTCCTGTATAAATTTCAGAAGATACAACGCTCCTAACAATAAATGTATGTTAAATGTATCTTTTTTATAATAATTTATAGTTAAAAATGTAAAATTGATTACCTAATTTAATAAAAGTATATTCTGAACTAAATACGATAAAAATTGCCCTAGTGACCTGTACTTTGGTAAGCAGAGGCAATGTAATCACATGTCTCCATATACTTTTATCTATTTTATATTTCACTAGTAGCTGCCCGCAACTTCGCTTGCGTGAACGTTGTGATTGAAAGCGGCAGTAAAAGACAATCTTCTCGTAGTATCAAAACACTCCATTCTTCATTTTCCACCAAAATTCAATAACTGTGTTACGGGACAGAAAATAATAATAAGTAGAAACAATTGAAAATACGTAATTATTTCTCTGAATGGACATCAATTTACGACCATCGCCATACTGTCAATCAGTGTTCTATTATGCCAGCCTAAAGTTTAAAAATATTTGTTTGTCAATTAAAATTGCTAAAGCGATATTTCATGATATCTTATTAAGCTGAATAGTTATTAGCTAGTCAGCTTTCTGCCGAATTCTGAGGGCATTGCTATTAGACATATTAGCTAGTATTCATCATAATAACTATTATATTTTACAATCAGTAAAAAATTTTTTTTTTTTGGCCAATTTACAACAAATGAATGAATTTTTAGGTTCAATCTCACACAGCCACGACTACAGAGAACCAGATGGCTACAAAGATCGTAGAGTTCTAATAATTGGTGCTGGCCCGTCCGGAATGGACATAGCTCTCGACGTGGCAAACGTGTCTAAAACTCTAGTCCATAGTCACCATTCGCAACTTAATCTTAAGAAACCGTTTCCTGATGGCTACAAAAAGAAACCAGATGTTAAAGAATATACTGAAAACGGTGTCATATTTCAAGATGGTAGCTACGAGGATATTGATGATGTTATATATTGTACAGGTAATTGTTTAATATAAAAACTGATTCTAAATCTCTTCTTAATCTTAATTTTAAAAGGATATAGGGAAACGAGGATAACTTCATTATAAAAAAATGTAGATTCAAGTCATAACTGTAATATACATTTTGCATTTTTAATAGTTACAAATGAAGACAGATTTTTTTTTCACTCTAGCAAAATATTTTTTATAAATAATTGATTTTTATTTCAGGGTATGAATATCATTATCCATTTTTGGACAAAAATTGTAATTTAACTATTAATAGTAGGAGTGTGACTCCCTTACACAAATATATGGTTAATATCCATCATCCTAGCATGGTCTTGATGGGTCTTATCGTGAAAGCTTGTTTAGTTGTGTCTGCTGATGCCCAGGTGAGATGATTACAGTTTTATTTTATTTTTCTATATAGTACAACAAGAAAACCAATCTTTTATATTTAATTTGCATGTAATTTTTTCGGTGTGCTTAAATAAAGTACGTTGTTGGGTTCCTCCACTCAAAGAAATGGGCGGAAATTGGAGAATAGAGTGACTGACTGAAGATTCGGTAAACTTTATAATAGTAATAGTATATACAAACTTAAAGCAATCCTAAACTACATCACTCCAAAATTCTAAATAACATATACCCAATGTATGCTTTAGAAACACCTCTTATTTCCAAATACATATTTTTTGTAATAAACATTGACTTAGCAAAGCGATAGTAATTGTAACTCTTAACGCCATCTAGGGAGTAAATATAGAAGTTTCTGAATGTTCTTCTTTCCTACAAAACATGCATCGTCTATGCCAAGTGATTCTTTTCGCATTTGCAGATGGTGCAAAATATAATATAATAAAAATATAAATATAATAAATTGGGTGAGTTTTTTATTTCTTTTTATTTTTGTAGTCGCGGTATGCTACGGCCCTGATAAAAGGTAATTTCACTCTGCCGTCTAAAAAACAAATGTTAGAAGATTGGCAGAAACGCGTAGAAACTATCAAATCGAAGGGACAACCGCTTTCCGACATTCATTTGTTAGGTGATATGGAAGTGAGTATCATATACAGAGTGTTTTTGTCATCACCACTTTAAATGAAACGACAGTTTTGAGTACAATATAAAAGCCTGTGTGTGCCCTAAAATTGAATTAACAATTAAAACAAAAGAGGTTTTGCCAAAAATGAAAAAGTTAAGGCTTATATATGTTAATAAAAATAAATAAATAAAATATAAGATTCTTATAAAGATGTATGTTTACCGTTTTTTATCTTTAACAGGATGATTACTACGCTGAACTGACAAACGAATCTGGAATAGACAGAGTTTCTCCAGTAATGTTTAAGATACGAAAATGTGATAGTAAGGCCAAAATGGAAAATCTTTATACGTACAGAAATTACAATTACAGAGTGATAGATAATAATACGTTTATTAGAACTCTTAGTGAGATAGGCGTTACAGACAACGAAATAAATTTATAATAAAATTAATATTGAGTTTTCATTTTACAAAAAATTCATAATTTAATTAAACATTTAATGCCAAACTTAAAGCGTAGAGGCGCGAGAGGTTGTGGGCGAGGAGATGAAATAATGCTTCCAAAATTCGGCGGAAAGTGGAGAACGGAATATCTTAACATTAGGTTCTGTCTGCCTACCTTGCTGTGTACGGATTATAGCGTAAAGCTTATTTATTTCATTTTTTAAGGTATATAAGTACATATCTTCGGCGTCAATGTAGAACCTTGTAAATGCATAAATAAGTTTTTTACAGTATACAACAAAAAGTGGCTTAGAAGCGACATTAATACTTTAAAAATGCCATTTTATCAACCCAGCTTGCTAATTTACCATAGCACCTCTTGATACAGGAATAAATACAGTAATCAATATCACGAAAAAAATGCAAAATTGCAATTACAAGGTCCTACACTTACGCCGACGATATGTGGATTTACCATTTGTATTAGGTATAATCGTAAATAATCGTCCGCTTTATTCAAGATGATTTCATTCAAATGTGTGGTTTTCCAAAGAAATGAATAGATGGACTAGCCCAACGCTATGATAAGAGTATGAATGTAAAGCTCTATCACATTTATTTAAGAAAATTTTAAGCTATAAATAATTTTACATTTGTGCAAATATTAATAATAAAGTAAATAAAATTTTCCATTTAACACACATTTTTCATAAAGTCTGGTTTTAAGGCGACTCTATAAAAATAATTTAATAATTAACTCTATAAAGTTATTAACACAATACTAAAACAGAAAGAAACGATTTCAAAATTTTTGTTTGTCTGTCTGTCATTTTGTTTGTCCAGATTAATCTCTGGAACAGCTGAACTAAACTTTATAGGACTGTAAAATAGAGAAGTTTATGAAGCAAGATAATATAGCTGTTTTTTGCCCTGGAATTCCCGCAGGAATGTCTGGACTCCACGACATCGAGACGAAGAAAGTTCATCTTTAATACAAGTATTACGTAATAATGTTCATATTGAATATCTTCTAAATGTATTTTACTGAAATTAACGAAAATTCAAACGCGACAGGCGATTTACAACATTGATTGATGAGAACAAATGATTTTTAAGTATAATTAATTACTCTGATTTTTATCATTCACAAATGATGATTTCTATAACTGCTTTATCTATTTGAATATGCTAAATAGGTAATAAAAAGTTAATTTTAAAACATATTTTAAATTGGTAGAGCTGTCCTTTTTTTGCAGAAAAACCCTACTAAGGTTACTACTGAATGATATGCGATGCAAATTGTATGAGACCTATGTTTCTGGATACTACCTTATTACAGCCCATCGCTTCATCATACTCAAGTTGGTAGAGCCTTATATTATAATCATTACTGAAAGTAAATTCTCATAGTAACGCATCTATCAAACAAAATTACATTTTAATAATAATTCTTTAATTGCTACCTGCAATTAATTAAGTAGGGTTATTTTAAGTTACAGAAAAAATAAATTAATTAATAATAACCGAAGTGTAATCGCCCTTAAAAATCATTCCGATAGAGACCAGCTATAAAATATTGACTCAACCTCAAGGAGTATTATCAGTTATTGAGCGTGAACTGGGACTGCTGTTACGTCTTAATGTATAGATAAATTATATAATATTATTTCTTCGTATTTAATTCATCTATAATGAATATTTATCAGTACGCGTTTTATGCATTGTGTATTTTAGTACGTTTTGGAGTTACATTGGAATTAAAAAAGGTGAGTATTTTGTTTATTATTTATTTTTTACAATTAATATATGTATATGCAAGGTTAGCGTAATTGTTAAGATACTAGAACAAGGGAATGAAGTGCGATTATATCTGAAAAGGCGTATCTGGAATGACGTATTGGTGCCGGTAACAGAGTTACTACAACTTTTCGCTTAACCTTTAACTATGGACGTGATTTTTTTATAACACACATATGGACGTCGGGTCTGTCAGACCAGTGTATTTATTGGTCATATTCCGTCTGTTTTTTAAAGGAAGAAGACAATTTTATGTTTTAGTTTACATGAATAGCCTCTAATCAAACAAAATCAATATAAATAAAATCGCTTTTTATTAAACTTTGCGCATCACAACGATTTAAGTAACTTAAAGTCACAATTTCAGTCTTTGGCCACGTGGGATGACTCTTAAGAAAATAATACTATAAAAAAAAGACAGATAATAAAATAAATATTTTTTTAACAAAATATAAAGTCTAACAATTACAAAAAAAAAAAGAAATTACATCTCATGGTATAAAATAAAAATTTTGACAACACCTCAAGATAAGGTATTATTGAACATCGATACACAATGGCTTTCAACATTGTTGGCTAACAGGACGATTGCAGTCAACATAAGTATGTGTTGTCTTTCTATATATCTTATGGGGGCAAAGTATACATGTTTTTCAAGAACCCAAAACTATTTTTTTAGCTTCATGTTCAATAAATGATAGATCAGATCGCGAAACGCCAGTCAAAGTCATTCTCAGTTCTTAGAGTATTTGAGTATAGGAAACGCATCTTTTTATTTGATAAAGTGCTATTTTCTTTATAAAATGTCGTCGTCCAATTCTTTTGTTTGATGTTTATTATAAAGTACCGATATATATGTCCCTGACGTGCTTGGTCGATCATTTTTTTTCATTTTATCATAAAAACTAAAAAAATTGAATCTTTTTTAGGTAAATAATATTTATATTACTAAAATATATAACAAATAATGCAAAATAATATATGATATATAACAATAAAAACATTTGAATACAAATAATACAATTAAAATATTAAAGTATATTTTGTAATATTATAAAAATATATGGAGTTTTGAAATCATTATGTATGGGAAAAATGGACGTCGGGTCTGACAGACCCAGGTCCCGTTTTGAAAGTTAAATACTCACGTGTTTTGAACCCAGAGACACAACCACTGCTATCTACATTCATTTTGTCATTGATACGAAAGGTACTGAGCGACTCAGTGGCGGAGGTCACCGAGAAGTGGCCGATTTGTAGAATTCGTAGACCTAGATGGGTCTGTCAGACCCGACGTCCATACTTAAAGGTTAAATAATTAGTTTTTGTATGACTTTTTTCGTACTTCCTTTTTAGAGTACATAAATTGTTGTATTTATTAACTATGGAAAATAAATTCATATGATTTACGGTTATTTGTTGCCCAATTGTATAATAATTTAATGGGTACTAGTTAAAATTTAAAAAAACCCTATAAAACTATATATAGAATTTATACGGTTGCTGCTCGATTAATTAAATTTCAAACTCTTTAGTTTGTTTTTGTTTCCAACAAAATCACTTTTATTGGAGATGTTAGAATTCTTAAAAATTAAGAGGTAAATATCTATTGTCCGTAGTAAAAAAAATATAATATTGACCAATATTCTTTTATAATTTGACATTTAACAATTTTTTTTATTTTAGTCTTATCTTATCTTCGTATAACTGCAACTGCTATGACAATTCCTATACAGTGTAGCTTTTTACGATTTTAATTAATTTAATTTAATACTAGTGGCATTCTTTTATTACGAGTCATCAATGCCACACTTATTCTTATGGAAGCGCCCATTTAGGAATTGATTGTATTTTCGCGCAAAAATGTACGAATGTATGTAAATGTATGTAATAATTGTTTAACAAACACTTTAACATTTTTAATATATGAGACAACAAATATACAAAATTTATAATCCCGCGACTCAAAATATTACAACCTCGTCTTGGCAAAGTCTTAGCTTTAACTATTAGGTTCAAATTTTCATAAAACAACTGAAAACAACCACTTTTCATGTCTAAATTTTTCTTGCTAGTATTACGCACTACATTAATAGACGTCAATACGAATATCTATTAATATTTTAAAAAAACCTTTTTAAATTTTATTTCAAGTTCATGTGGTGTTTATAAATAAATGTATCGAATTTTGATCAGTCACCTAGATAATGTGGCAGTACGAGCCGCGAAGTCTGCGTAGAACAACATAAATATTTACATTATAAAGATAATACTATCAATGTCGCGTCGCCTTTATTTATATCGAGACAAAAAAGACCGGTTTCGTGTTAGTGCGCTATTAGCCTCTATGTTATCAAAAGTCTTTATACAATTCGCGATATTTAAAAAAGAAATATAAAATTTTGAACATTAGTGAAACTTAAGTGTTTTATTAAAATTAAAAGTGATAAAAGGAAATGGTGAGTATAAATCAGTGACAAGTTTATTATTAAATATAATTTTATGTTAAATAATTATTCTATTTAAAATGAAATACTTTATTATTACCTTTTAAAAGAACAACAATATATCTCTTATAAGTCATGATTGTCAAATGTCAATTGTGACAGTCATTGTTCAAGAGGTGCATTTATAAAGCTCGCTAGCTTACAAACTAAAATTAAAGTAGGTAAGTTTTTTAAGTTGTGTTTGTAAAATCAAAATAAGTTCGTCTATAAATAAAACATATATTTCAAAGATTATTCAGTGAAATATTTTTTGATTTTAACACATGCAATTTAATTATAACCATTAGCGATTATTAGTAATTTATTTTAATAAATCGAATATAACATGATTTCGTGGTAGCAATTAGTTTAACAAGTAACATTAAAGTAGTAAAACAAAAATATTACTTATCTGCTTTAAAAATATTAATATTAAAACCTACAAAAATAGTTATTTTAGGAATACAATTTAAAAAAAAATCCTTTAATATTTCCTTACAGGTACAAAACAAAAATCCTCGAGTATGCATAATAGGTGCAGGGATCGCAGGTCTTACTTCAGCAAGATACTTAAAAGATGAGAACATCAGCTTTGTAGTTTTAGAATATACCCGTTATGTAGGAGGCACGTGGCGCTATGAACCGAAAGTTGGGGTCGATGAAAATGGTATGCCTATACATACCAGCATGTATAAGCATTTGAGGTAAAATTAGTTAAAATTTCAGTGATTAATTAATATTTTAAATCTCTCTACCTTCCTCCCAAAATGTAAATGAACGTGTGAATACGTGTTGATTTAAAAGCTCAAGTCATTATTGATTTCGCCGTCGGGCGGAATTATGGCGCCAAGACGGATATGATATCAATAACATAACATTGCAACATAATAAATTATTATTAATAATTATTTATATTAATAATAATAATTATTATTTTTTATTATTTATATTAATAATAATTATTATTATTAATAATTATTCTTCTTGTTATTAGTGTCTTAGTGGTTCTTTTATCTTTTTCTAAGCAATCTCATTTTTTTTAAGCAATTTCACATTGACTAAAGTGTATAAATGTTTAATACATAGTTAGGACGTAGGTCTGGGGGCTCTAGGATCTTACTCTATGAAATTTTATCCGAATTCGCTCGCTTCAGCAGTTTTTGGGTGAAAGTGGAACAAACATGTAGAACATGCTATCATTTATGATACATAATTTTAATTTAAAAGTTCAAACTAGAGAAACATATAATAAGTATTGATAAGATGACAATGAATTGCATTTATTATAATTTAATATAAATAAAATGTAGAAAAACAAATAGACAGCAATATAACATATATTAAAGACAGTACATGTATTTATTTTATGTTTAGAACGATACGAGTAATTATGCGTTACATCTGTGCACATAACATAAATGTTGTTTCTAGTAAAAATACAATTTGAAAATGTTTTTTTTATTCCAGAACGAATCTTCCAAAGCCTACAATGGAACTTAAGGGTTTTCCGATACCTGACAGTATGCCAAATTTTCCGAGCTGGAAAATCTACTATAATTACATTAAGAATTATGTGAAGCACTTTGATTTGGAACGGTATATAAAGGTGAATATTTAATTTTATAATTTCATTATATATATATTGGTAACTTAATATGTATATCAAAACTTTCATAATACAAACGTACATAAAGCAGACATAACTACGTATTATATAATAATGTATGTTTCTTCTTTATATTTATTGAATATAATAATAACAAACTGAGTGAAATATATATAATTATTCGCATCTGATTTAAAATATTGGTTGCATAATAATTATTTATATAAATATTTCATAAAATAGCTATAACAATGCTTATTTTTTATATTTATCGAAAAAGTAAATGTTTAATTGTCAATTCAATATTCAATACCAGTTTCAACTTCACGCTGTATCCCAAATAAACAGAGGGAACCTAGTGTTAAGATTCTCCTTTCCCCAATTTCCGCTAAATTTTCAAAGCGTTGCGTAACATTGTGCTTTGCTTTACTACCAATATTTGTAAATAAATGAAAATATTAATAAATAATAATAAATATTCCCCCGAGTACGAATCGAACCCATAACCGTGGCGTGTACAGTCATACACTTGTGCTACTAGGCCACGACGGCCTCTACATAATTACTTCTTAACCGACTTCTGTAAGAAAAGGAGGTTATCAATGGTTATCGACTGTATTTTTAATATGTTTCGATAATACATATAATAAAATATATCATAGAATTTAGAAACAAAGGGTAACGTGAAACTAAATATAGGTATACCTAAAGCAAACAGTAGCTGTAGATATTAGCTTACCTTATCAAGACAATTCAACAATCAGCGCGATACAACTATTTATTTTACTTAAAATAATTACAGAATGTATTGTTTAAATTACTAAATGTAGCTTAAATAATATATATAAATATATATATATATAAATAATTTAAAAATTATATTAACAAGACACGCTCTAACGTGTCGGGCCAAGTCAAAAAGTTGGAATCGCGCTATGTGTATTTTTACATGAAACATTTAGAGCTATTTCTAAATCCTTCATAACGTATAAACCAATTAGTCTATATATTTAAAATCTAGCACATTTGTCAAGATCCTCTAGCAGGTAATATAATTATGTAAAAATTTCAATTATTTAACTCAAACGAGGAATTTTAGAAAGAAATTACAATTAGAGAGAAATTTATTATTATATTTTGTGTTATTTTGATTTTATTTTCTCTGGCAAGACAAATCGCGGCTTGAAGCTTTTCCACTTAACATGTAGAGTCCCGAATTCGGGTAAAAACCGGAGAATGCAGTGTATTGACACTCGGTTTCCTCTACTACCTACCCTGCTATGTGAAAGAAGAGTGAAGATTTTCTAAACTTATTTTTTGCTTCAGAATGTTTTACACATTATGTCATCTATTTATTTTTAGTTCCTACATATAGTAAACTTAGTATCAAGAAAAGACGATGTATGGATAGTAAGATATCAAAATGTTGTGACTGGGGAAGAATATGAAGAAGAATTTGATTTTGTCATAGTCAGTACTGGACATCACAGTAAGCCCAACATGCCAAATATACCAAAAGAAGAAATATTTAAAGGTAACTTAAATATTTTCGTACATAAATTTCTAAGAGTACGACCCTACTAATAAATAAAGTAAACTTTTAATAAATAGGTAGTGTTTCATGTAGGTATAATTATTTCACATCATCACGTCAAACCAGGGCCTACCCTCTGCCTACAGAGGGAACATAGGAACCTAGTGTTAAGACACTCCGTTCCCATGAAAGCACTTTCCTTTTCCACAATTCTGGAGTCATAGCGTAACTTTATTATATTCTGTAATTAATCTATAGAAAATTCCTTTGTAAATAATTTAATCCATTACACAACATTATAAATGATAAGATTAAAATTATTGCTATGCAAGTATAGATATCGAGACAAATTTGTGATAAAACTGAAATTTGCTCTGTTTACATATAATAAATCAGCTTTTAAAATTTATTTTTAATAGAGCATTGGAATATGTACTTTTATATATCAATTTACAGTTAATGAATTAATAATTTTAGGTACAATCACACACAGTCACGACTACAGAGAACCAGAAAGCTACAAAGATCGTAGAGTTCTAATAATTGGTGCCGGCCCGTCCGGCATGGATATAGCTCTCGATGTGGCAAACGTGTCTAAAACTCTAGTCCATAGTCACCACTCGCGAATTAATTTTAGAACACCCTTTCCTGATCATTATAAAAGGAAACCAGATGTTAAAGAATATACTGAAAACGGTGTCATATTTCAAGATGGCAGCTACGAGGATATTGATGATGTGATATATTGTACAGGTAATTGTTTCGTATTGAAATATAATAATACAATTTTAGTAGGAAATTATAAATAATAAATTAAATTGTACCATTGACTTTGAAAAGAGCAACTGTGGAGTTTCTTGCCGGCTCTTCTCAGCAGAACGGCCTTCCGAACCGGTGGTAGCTTATTGTTCATATGTTCATTCGACGATGATCAAAAGTGCTTATTATAATAGTCTATTTGAATAAAGAATATTTTGAATTTGAATAATTATACATGTCTCAAATACCCATGTCCCGTTACCTTTTACTCGGTGGGTCATTAATTATTGAATAATATTTTAATATTTTCTGTTATTAAGAAATAATGATATAAAAGGTAAATATTTATAATTATCTATTTCAGGGTACGAATATTACTATCCATTTTTGGATAAAAGTTGTGAGTTAACTGTTAGTCCTAGGAGTGTGACTCCCTTACACAAATATATGGTCAATATCCATCATCCTAGCATGGTAGTGATGGGTCTCCTTGTCAGAGCTTGTTTGGTTGTGTCTGCTGATGCCCAGGTAAGTTGAAGACATAACTTTTTTTATTTCACCCGCACCATTTCTAAAAAATCGATGAAAATTGTAGAGTATTCCGTTCAATGAAACGGTTATTGTAGTACAAAAAAAACACCTTTAAAATACTTATCGATTAAATTTTTTAACTCACATGTCCTACAAAACATGCATTGTATTTGCCGAGTGATACTTTGGCATTTGCGCTAACAATATTAAATTAAGTGAAATTTTTCATATTTTTTATTTTTTTAGTCGCGGTATGCTACGGCCCTGATAAAAGGTAATTTCACTCTGCCGTCTAAAGAACAAATGTTAGATGATTGGCAGAAACGTGTAGAAATTATCAAATCAAAAGGACGCCCAATTTCTGATATTCACTTCCTAGGAGAAAAGGAAGTAAGCATTATAAAAAATATATTAATTTCAAAAAATAACGAATCTATTTTAAAATTAAATGAAATATTTGTACTTTTCAAAAAAATATAGAAGTCTCTCTAGTTACTATTCTAATGAGATAAAAACGTTATGATCACCTAAAAAATAGTTTTTTTTTTAGATTTTACTAGAAAATATGATTATTAACTGTACCGTACATCTACATAATTTGTATATGAGGAAACTGGAGAACGGAGTGTCTTAACAATATATTCCCTTTGCCTGCATAAAACATACACCTATATTGTTTTTACCTTTTACAGGACGATTACTACGCTGAACTAACAAACGAGTCTGGAATAGATAGAGTTCCTCCTGTAATGTTTAAGATACGAAAGTATGACACTGAAGCCAAACTGGAGAATCTTTATACATACAGAAATTATAAATACACAGTGATAGATAATAACACATTTATTAGAACTATTGATGAGACGGCAGGCAGTAGTTGTTGTATGCAAAATGAAAATAAATAATAATTCAATAAAGTAATTCTTGATTTGTAATTTTAAAAGTGTAAGTTATAAATGTATATTATATATTAGAATTTAAGTCAAAAATGTGTTTATAGAAATTACCTGTAGTACAAATGTCACTTAACGACAAACAAAAGTATTTAAAGATCGTTCAGCGAGGCTTAAGCTGAGCTGTGCATTTGTGTGCGTATCACTAAAAATAGAGCTAGCAAAAACCTTTTCAAATTCAAATTCAAATTCAAAATATTCTTTATTCAAATAGGCAATTATTACAAAGACTTTTGAATCGTCGAATGCACATATGAACAAAAAGCTACCACCGGTTCGGAAGGCAGTTCTGCTGAGAAGAGCCGAGGCGAAAACTTGGTGTCAACAAACAACAAACTTATCTTTATTTCTCGTTCCTATCGTATGATTGTCACTATTTTTGCTATGACAATGTATATTTTGTCGGACAAAGAGAATGTTATAATATACAAATTGGGAAGCAACTGTAATAATACCTGCATCTTTGAAAACACCTCCCAGAGAATCTCGAGCTCTTAGATTATAAATATATCTCACGGCCCTTTTTTGGAGAATAAATATTGAATTGATATCTGCAGCACTGCCCCATAGCAGCATTCCATAAGATAAAATACTTTTAAAAATAAAGCCTATTTTTAGAGATCGATAAAAAAAATAACATAAACAAATTATATCAATTCTTCTACACATCGTCGCTATTTTATTTGTCGTTTGAGTTAAAAATGAATCGTTCCATTTTAAGAGCAAGCACAGCATGTCCACGACTGTCTTTTTTGTTTTAACTGCTCCTTTTCATTCTTATACAGTGATAGTTTCAACTTTATCTTTCACTTTTAATAATTATCGAACTACATTTCAACAAAAAATTAATATTAAGAATTAAATATATGACACTGTTATCGGTACAAAAAGTGTTGGCCGGTTGTCAAAACGCAGTAGAAACCGGTTGACTATATATGAACACTCACTAATGCAAAGCTTAGCTTAGACCTCGTGAACTGTTATGTTATTATGATTGCCCGTTTAATTGCTTATTAATAAAAACCTTACAAATACCTATATTTATTTTATTTCTTAGTAGAAAGATTTGATTTTGATAAAATATTCTTATAGATAGATGTATGTAAAATATAAATAATTGGTAAAATAAAATACTCAATCATTGCAATTGATTTTATTATTATAAAATTCAATTTTACATTATATACACACACACTTAATCTCAATCTAATCTATGAAATATAAAAAATTAGAAAAATGTATAATTTTTCTTTCTGTTATAGAATATTCATATGAAATGGTAACATTTTTTATACGTACTTAAAAAAGTAAACAAACTGAAAGTTTATAAAGAAACAGTAAATAAATTCTTTTCCAGATCCATTTCACATAAATATAATTAAATTTAGACTAATTATTTATCTTCTATTTGTATGGGGCATACTTCTGGGTTACTGTTGTTACTATGATATCGCTTGTATTTATAAGAATCTATTACTTCATAATCATATTCTCTGTAATGTAGCCAATCATCCAAACGGTTTTGTCCATTGAAGTCCCTTATTTTTGTGAATACTGGGGGAATTCTGGTGGTACCAGCTTCTTGGCTTAAATTACCAAAATATTGATCCTGAAAATTTTATAAAGTAGACAATAATTATATAGATATTATTACAACAGTTATTTTAGTTATTTTTTAGGAT
Source organism: Heliconius melpomene rosina (assembly GCF_056956725.1). Taxonomy (NCBI): domain Eukaryota; kingdom Metazoa; phylum Arthropoda; class Insecta; order Lepidoptera; family Nymphalidae; genus Heliconius; species Heliconius melpomene. The sequence goes on along the minus strand of NC_140396.1, from coordinate 4,965,104 downwards.
AATTAAATAATTTTAATGAGTTTCAAATTCAAAACTAACATCATACAAGCAAAACAACATACAAGGGTAAAATGGTAATTGATAAATACTTCGTTAGTTACTTTCGAATCACTAAATTTCAAACTTTTTTAAGTAGTACAAATAAATACTTACCAAATCTGACCCTATAGTATTTATCTCAGTTATTTTCTTATTTTGTCTTTGGAGCTTATGAGCTCTATCCAGCCACATCTTCAACATCTCTTCTTGAGATGGCAATTCAAACTTGCCCGCTATATATGAGGCTATGTACTCCGCCTGGAAGAAATAAGTTAGTTTAATTTAATACCTTTTAATTTAATCTCTTAGGATATGTATATATTAAATAATTTTTAAAACAATACGTTACACATTTCTTAAATAGTAATATACAATTTCTAGATTTCATACATTTCCCCTAACATATACATTTCCTCTAATGGTGATAAAACGAACAACAGATGTCTGCTGTCCTGTCCTGATGCTGTAGATAAGTGATTATTATGTCCATCGCAACTAAAACAGTGCTAGATGGACGTATCTCCTACTTTTGTATACATCTTCCTGTCTCCCATAATGCGGAAAATACATATTAAGTATAAAATAAACGTTTCAGAGGCCGTCGTGACGCAGCGGCACAAGGGAGTGACTGTACCGTGTTGGTTGTAGGTTCGATCCTCGCTCAAGGAAGTATAATATTTATTTACGTTTATATTACCATTTCTTCGCTCTGGTGTCGAGACAAAGCGCGGGGTTAAGTTCTGCCACTTAACACCCAATGCCTCGAGAATTCGGCAGAAAGTGGGGAACGGAGTGTCTTAACACTAGGTTCCCTCCGCCTACCCTGCTGTGTGCGGTATACAGTGTGAAGCTGATAATTAACGTTTCAATATTTCACCATTTTATAGCTCATTTTAGCTAATTCATATTTTACCTGAGCGTCCAATACTTTTGTGACGATTTTCTTCACGGCACCTATGAAGAACATTGTGGGATGTCTAATGTTAACTATACTCTGATGTAAAGGCAAAACATATTGGCCAGATGCTGTTAGGCCGGAACTCGAATCTAGGAATGTATGTGAGAATTCATAGCCTGAAAAAAGAAATTAATTAAAAAATATATAATTTTTATTACTTCCTTATAATAATAGTAGGCATACAATCTACGAAATATACAGAATTTCAATTTCATGTATGACACAACCTAAAAAATAAAATATACCTACTTAAAACGTAGAAGACAATTTATAATCTCGATAAATTTATACTAGAAAATAACATTTAAATGTATTTTTCATTTGGGTTCTCTTTATTGACATGAAAAAAGGCCAATCTAAGTAAAAACAGTAACTAAAAAATACCTCGTTACCTTACCTTTAGCTATTTAAAACGTGCTATATCTACCAGCATAACAATTTATTTAATCTTCATACTGTAAAATCTCTACATTATACAGGGTGGAATTGTCAGCACCACTTTAAATGAAACTACAGTTTAAACTACTCTATAAAAGCCTAATATAATTCAGAAAAAAAATAATTCCCAAAAATGAAAAAGTTATTTTTTCAAACAAAATATCTAAAAAAAATATTGTTTTAAAATAAATCACAATTTGTAAAGTATAACATAAACACGCACACACTTACCTGTCAAAGCGGAAACGTCGCATACGCATGTATGCGTCACACGAAATACAGGTATGGATAAAAATCGTGAAATGAAAATAAAATCCTACGTCTAAAATGTTGAGGTACCTTGATTAATTTCTTTAGTTCTGGGTTTGAAATATTTCACCCTATATGCAGTTTCAATAAAAGGAACGCCGCCTCTTCCACCCTATATACATTACATACATATCTAAATTTATTATAACATAAGCACAATAAATACCTGTAGCAAGAATTACATCATCAATTTCCTCAAACGTTCCATCGACAAAGATGACTCCATTAGGTACGAAAGTTTTAACATCGGGTTTCTTAACAAAATTTTTACCGAAATCAGGTTGATTGTACACTAAATGGTGACTATGGACCAATTTGGCTGCTACATTACTCAAATGCAAGGCTAAGTCCAAACCCGAAGGTCCAGCTCCGATTAACAGGACCCTGCGATTTTCATATACTTCTGGCTCTTTGTAATCGTGGCTGTGAATCACGGAACCTATAAACAAATAAAATGATAAGTATATAGAAATATTTCCGCCATTTAACACGCAATTCCCCCAGAATTTGCGCGGAAAGGGGGGACCGGAGTCATTATAATGGGAACGACGTGTCTTAACTTTAGACTCCCAGGTTCCCTCTGTCAACCTTAATGTTTGCGAAATATAGATAGCAACAAGCACTTAAAGCTTATTTATATATATTAAAATTACCGTTAAATGTCTCTAGTCCTGGAAATTTAGGTACATTTGGCTTAACATACTGGCCGTTGCCAATGACGACGTAATCACAAGAGACGGTGTAACTGTTCCTGTCCTTCGAGCTGTAATACGTCAACTGCCAATTATCGTTTACATACTTGACTGACGTCACCAAGCTTCGGACCTGCAAACAAATTAATAGAAATTGTATAAAAAATATGTCAACAATAAGCATGCAGAGTAGGCAGAGAGAGCATAGTGTTAAGTTCCTCACTTTTTTTCCTCCAATTTTTTGTGATATTGCGCGTTGAATGGCAGAACTGAATGCTGAAATTGATGTTATAAAGAGAATTAATCAATCCTCCGTGTGTCAAGTGTGTGAATGTAAAAGTGACTGGTTGTGAGTTCGATTCTGAATCGAGGAAATGAAATCTTCCTTTTGGCATCAATACCGGCGGTATGTTGCCAGGGTCTGCCTTCTTGCATAACCTACTTCGCTTTGCCTAACAGTATATACCTAAAATAGACTCGAGAAAATGAAATATTTATTATTTTTATTTCTTCACTCTAGAGTTGAGGCAAAGAGCAGCGTTCAGTTCCACCAGAGAATTCGGCGGAAAATGGAGAACGGAGTGTCTAAATTCTAGGTTCCCTCTGCCTACCCTATTGCGTGCGGGATACAGCGTGAAGCTGAACATTGAACATTTGTAACAAGGTAAGTAAATATATTTATTTATAAAATACGAGAACTAGATAAAGAAATAGATAACTTGTGTTAAAGAATTTGTGTTAATTACCGAACACGAAACGACACTTAAAACATATTGAAGTCAATTAAGCACCTTATTTAATAGGTGTTAAAGAAAAAGAGTCGTCTAAAGCGATAATTGAAAGCACAGAACAGCATTCAATATAATTTATGTTCCATTATATGGACATAATGGCGCAGGCAAACTGTAACTGTAAACCTCGACAGGTTTAGGGTTCGATTCCCATTCGAGGAAATTAAATATTTATTTTTTTCATTTCTTCGCTCTGGTGTCGAGTTAAGTCTCACTATACAACACGGAATGAGGATTCGGCGGTTCCCTCAGGTTCCCCCTGCATAACCTGCTGCATGCGGGATATAGCGTGACGCTAAAAGAATCTATCGATAGAGTATAAGAGCAGTATTTACATTATTACTCACGTCATCTTTATTTAAATCAACTATCACTTTTCATACAATAGTACGGCTATTATCTACATTTATAGTGTTAAGTACATTCGTATCACGTAACTTGTAGTAACTTGTCAGCTGGTACTTCCTTTATGGTATATAAAATCTATAATATTTTTTATATTGCTAAGAATTTTTTTACTTTATTGTTCTTTGTTATACTTTGTAAGATTCTATTGTATCTACTTAGTTAGATATATTTCAAATTGTATGGAATTATCTTATTTCAACTTATATATTTAAATAAAAAAATCAGGTTCAAGCTGTATCCCGCACACAACAGGGTAGGCAGAGGGAACCTAGTGCTAAGTCACTCCGTTTCCCACTTTCTGCCGAATTCTGGAGGCATAGCGTGTTGAGTGGCAGAACTCAACGCTTTGGCTCAACACCAGAGCGAAGATAAAATATAACCTAAAAGAAATATAAACTACTTACTTGAATATGGGGCAGCAAGTTGAAATGCTTCACGAACGACTTGATATATTTATAGAAGCAGGGGCCAGACGGGTAAGTGGGAGTACCATTTGGAAAATGATAACCCCCAAATTCCATGGTAAGCTTAGGAGTATTGGTTCTGAAAATATGAAATATATATTTTATTTTTCATAAAGTGGTTGACCAGCAACGCGAAACATTTACTAAGAATAGCTTTTAACAAAAAAAAACAGTCTAATTGATAACCTCCTTTTCTTACAGAAGTCAATTAAAAACAATAAGCAAGGTGTAATTATGGGCGAATCATAACTAACGAATTTTGAAATAAACTTTTGTTACCCAATACATTTATCGAATTTTACGAATAAAGGGAAATTTGTGTTAAGTTTTTTTTTTAATTTCAGAGGGAACCTAAAATTAAGACACTATATTCCGTCTTGCCCCCAGAAAAGCGCGTTTTGCCTTGTCACCAGAGTGCAGAAATAAAAATATTAAATATTTCATGTTCAGAGTGGGAATCGAACCCATAATCACAGGCTTGTGATACTGCGCCGCGAAAATATTTTGTTTGTTTACGAATAATATTTTATTAGCTACTTGTGTACAGCTTTATTTAATATATATATTTTTAATTTAATAATCCCTATCTTAAATAGACTATGAAGACGAGCGCCAAATTGCTACTATTACTGAAATTTTATCTTTATCCAACGCTCAATTAAATTTAATAATAATAAAGAATATGTAAAACATAGATAAAGCATACCTAAGATATTTATACATGCTTGTGAACACAGGTATACCATCTTCATCCACTCCGACGTGAGGATCGAAGCGCCAAGTACCACCAAATGTCTTGGCAGCTTCAAACACCGTGAAGTTCACACCAAACTCCTTAAGGTACCTTGAGGCTGAGAGCCCTGAGTACCCACCGCCTATGATACATGTGTGTGGCTCGGGCTGAAAAAAAAATACCATTCATTATATTCAAATTCAAATTTCAAGTTAAGACACTCCGTTCCCCATTTTCCGCTGATTCCTGGAGGCATTGCCTGTTGGGTGGCGGAATTCAACGCCGCGCTTACTTCGACACCAGAGTCAAGATATGAAAATATTTAATATTTCAATTCCTCGAGTGGGATCGAACCCACAGCTAGTCTCGTTCTAATTCGTTGAAATCTCAATAGAGTTGATGATATTTTTCTTCAAAATAACAAGTTGTAACAGAGCTTCCTTGTAATCACATGATCTAGGTACCTAAATATATTAATTATTAAATATAAAATCCATAAAAAAAGGACAATAGTCCTTATGGCACAGAGCTTAAAGTATAATATTCATATTAATAAAACATTACATTATTATAATTTATGTATTTTAGTACAAAAAGATTAAGGACAAATTCATTTTTAATTTAACCGGTTTATTAATAATATATCGAGAGAAAACCTGTATCTAACATCTCGTGACTCCGTTTAATTTATACAAACGTCAATTTTTATTTATGTATATAAATTTAAGTTAGTATAAATTAATTCGGACAAGTTTGTATAAATTAAAGAAATAAATACAAAAAAAATTGATGAAATTTTATCTAAATGATTACATGTACAGTTTTAAGGTGTAATATACCAATGTAATAATAATATACAACAAAATTTCCCAATATAAAAACGGTAAGATTATATTTATTATCCTTGTATATATGCAAAATCAAAGCTTAGCTTAAAGCTTAAAAAACCGGTCAAGTGTGAGTCGGACTCGCCTGGCTAAGGTTCCGTAAGATTCACAGGATTGTAGGTCAACGACAAGTACAACTTATAATAGTTGAGAATTTTACCTTTTTTATTTTAGGATTTGTAAAAGCTTATTTTTTTCTTCTGCTCAAAGGGACTATAGATTTAAATATTTTATATTAATTTCAGATTCCACGCGATATGAAAGTGTTCCTATAAGGGTTCCTTTTACAACCACAAGTACACAAACGGTAGTAAATTGCTCCTATATATTTATATAAGAAATAAAAACTTGTCACTTCTATTACTGTGCACGACTTCCGATTCCGGAACCTTCATCGGTATAGGCATTAACTATCTGGAAGCTATTTAGAAAAATGTGCTAATTACCTACTATAAGTAATGCCATAAATAAAAACTGGTTCTTTGTTTGGTTTACAAGCTCATTTTTTTCTAACCGAAGTCATTGCATCGTGGTTGTAGATTCAATTCCGATTCGAGGAAGTTTAAATATGCATATTTAAATAATTTTATTTCTGAAAGATTACCACACATTGTTTCCAAGATGGATTTCAATGTCTCATGTAGGTTGTATTGTGTAAAGCATAGATACAGACAAATTCAATAATCAGAGTAAACGTTTCTACTCGTACGAGTGTAATTTGAGCGACATATATACCCTCTATTTTTAAAATTCGAAATTCGAAAAATATATTTTTTTTAAAATAATAAAATAGTACATAATAATAATATATATAATTATTAATTTAAATATACTCTCATTTTTTACTTATTATTGATTTAATTTTATATACTTGTTATTCGTAGTGCGAGTGATTATGATAGAATATTATAATTATTATAATACTATTTTACTTGTATACCTATATGTTTAATGACGCTGGTGCCCGGTAAAACTCTAATTGAGTTTATTATTGCACCTTGCATTTGTAATCTTTGTATCAACCTACTATTTAAATAAAATAAATAAAAAATAAATAAATATAAAATTTCTAGAAACATATATTAAGTCCCGTATATAGATCTAGATCGATTTTGAAATGCCGTTGTCATTCATAAATTATATACCCATGAATTACGACAGCATCTCAAGATCGATCTCAGAGTTGAGAGTGACTTATAAATACGGATCTTAGAATCAAGTAACTGCACACTCGTATTTAAAGTTGTTCGTATCCTAATATTTACCTGGCAATATTAAATGATAGTCAAACAAACATTTCTGGTTTGTGCAAGTCAAGGAACGCTTTGAGCGTGTTAATTTAAAATTAATTTGTATTCATGCAACACGTTATCTCTACTAACCCACTTTATATTACACAATAAGTATATAAGTAGAGACACGTGTGGTAGCTATCTAAAAATGCTTAAAGGTGGTGGGAATGGTGGTGGATGGTGGGAATTTAAATCTTATCTTCATCCTATTAATAATTGTCTAAGAGTGCTTTAACACTAGGTTCCCTCTGCCTACCCTGCTGTGTGCGGGATACAGCGTGAAGCTGATTAATAATTTCTATTGACAAAATCTTTTTGAATTATAAAATTGCAATATATTTCGGGTTATCTTTTTAGGGTTCCATAGCCAAATGACAAACGGAACCCTTATAATTTCATCGTGTCCGTGTGTCTGGGATATTATGGGTACTCTATGGTGAAAATTTATGAATGAAGGTAGGTAGTTATTTTATGAACCACTATAAAATGATGTAGTAGGTTTGATTTTGAAAAATAAATTAGTTATAAACGTTGGCGCTCCATACATGTAACTGAGGAATGCTTTTTTAATTTTTTGCTGCTACGGAATTCTTTATAGTATGACACGCTCTTGCTTGGTTTTTTTTAATTATTACATATTTATTATTAGAAATTGTCCGTGCATCAACATTAATGAATCTTGAAATCTTAAGAAAAAAATGTTTACAATCACTTAAAAAATCAACTAGAAACTAAAAAGCACAGATAAATTCTATTAGTTAACAAAAGAAAAAAAAATTACCTATATTTCTTTAATTATCAACGTTTATTACGATAAAAAAAAAGAAAATAATTAAAACGTCGCTCAAACTACACTCGTATATACGAACATGTTTTATATTTAAGATTTTCCTTCTAACAAGTACATGCATCACCATGTCATTATAAAGGTTCAAGTCGTGACTTTTTAATATATAATAATAAAAATAATTATATATATTTATTTGAATATAGGTACAGAGTATGATAGTTAATTATTAATTACTAGCGGCCCGCGGCTATGCGGCTTCGCCTGCGTGAAATACGTTATTATTAATTTCTGTCTCCATGAGTACCTACGTCCTATAAGTGACGTCCATGTAAAATTTGAGACTCCTAGCATTTGTAGTAACGAAGTTTCATACAAACTTTCAACCCCAAAAACAACCCCTTAGAAGTCGAATATTGCAAATTCCCGTCTTAGCGAGCACCTACGTCCTATAAACAACACCTATGAAAAATGTGAGATTCCTAGCACTTGTAGTTTCTGTCGATTTCATATAATTATATAGATTAGTCTCCATTCTACCATTGGGCGTGCAAATATTACATTTGGTTTTACTAATTATATTTATTTGTTATGTAACAATTACAAAAGAAAACTCTTACAGAGCTATAATTCATCAATAAGAAATTTAGAAACAGAATAATAACATTTATCTATTAAAAATGTAGATAATTGTTTTTTGAATTTGATTAAAAACAAATTAAGAGGCTAATTAAAAAAAGAAACAAGCAATATGAATAAAACATGTATTCTTACGCCTTCGTAAATAAATCAACATATAACATACGTTCACAGCCTACACTTGAGTCGAAATTAAAAGCTCTGTTCAAAATAAAATTTACATTTAAAATACTTTTCCTTTGATAGTTTAATTTATGAGCACATTATTGAAAAATATGACAGAAAATAAATGATCATTATTATTTAAAAAAAAACGAAGAAATTACGTCTTTAAGTTGATATCATTTTATATTATGCACTTATTTCCTCTTATCTTCCAAGAAACCATTTTTTAGATTTACAATCAGGCAAAAGTCATCGTCCCTTTAACCTAACAGAATAAGGAAAAATTTACCTTAAGTGCAAAGATAGTTTAAAATATCAATTAGCCTACAAACCCAGTCTTAAGTGCGTTGTTAAAAAAAACTTATCACACCGTCAAGGGTATATATATAAATAAGTGATTGGTTTTTTAACAAAATATTTTAAAATAACAATAAAATATGAAATGCTATGATGTGCATAGAAACTTTGCTTAATTAATCTAGTTATTATAATTTATATGAACTATGATTTTAATAATCAGCTTCACGCTGTATCCCGCACACAGCCGGATAGGCAGAGGGAATCTAGTGTTAAGACACTCCGTTCCCCACTTTCTGCCGAACCCTGGAGGCATTGCGTGTTGAGTGGTAGAACTCAACGCCGCGTTTTGCCTCGACACGAAATGCGAATAAAAACATAAATAAATATATCGGTTCTTGTGCTGCTGCGCCACGATGGCCTCTACAGTTTTTTAGTAACATAATTGATATAATAAGTATACTATATAATAGTTTTAATCTTAGTCAATTAAAAAAATATTTTTTTTTTTACCCCGGACGCAAAAAGAGTTGTTATAAGTTTAACGTGTGGACCCATTTGAGTGAGTTTTTGTATTCGAAAGCTTTGTTAATATAGGAAAAAAGAAAAATACTAAGATATGTTTACAATTTTCTCCATAAATATCAATTTCCTTATTACATATTATATCTCATTAATGTTTGTCTATTTCTTATGTACTACTAATATTACGCAAAAAGGTGGTTGACTGGGGAATGTTAAGTGAAATGTTTACATCGGAAAATACATACTCGTATAAACATAGGTGCGGCGGCGATTGCTGTTGCTACATAAGAGAAGAATCGATGAAGTATTTATATCCATACCTATATTATAAATTCGAAAGTAACTCTGTTTGTCTGTCTGTCTGTCTTCTACGCGAGATACTTGAGGGTGTCGGAATGAACATAGGATACTTTTTTTTCTTATATTTGTAATATTATCTATATATACCAATATATTATAATACTTATTAATTTGACATGCAATTTATTCTGCCATGTTAATAACAACCGTCGCTATGCGACCGTTGCTAAGCAACGATTTGCAAAGCTTGTTGTTAGAAAACGTTACCCAAAATGAGCTTGCTTAACGCATCTCTCTATTGAAAACTGAAAATAATTTCATAAATTTATTTAATAAATATTCGTATAGTTCAAGCGGGCGTAGCCGCGTTCGGGTCCACTATTATGTATATATATAAGCATTTATATATAATAAATATAACATTTAAATAACAACAAGAGCACAATTGACCTAAAATAAGATGACAAAAAATGTTTTCCTTATATTTTTTTAATTTTTGTTATTTTACGCAGTTTCCCGCATGTAACAATGTTATAGACGAGATAACACAGATAGGGGCTATGAGGAAAAATAATATAATTATGTTTGTTATATACTTTTTTCTATTAGATTCATTTTTATCAATTAATCGATATACGAAAACTTTTAATCCATAATTATTTGGACTAGATTCGTCTTGTTAGATCGTTAGATCGTCTAGATCCGATGACAGTCTAATATTTTCAATATAAAAATCTAAATATCCTTGTCAAGAAAACTAGAACTAGAACCAAAAAAATTTTAGGCATATTATTTTTAGTGAATTATTTTGTAATAACTCCCTTTCCTCCTTTTTCCTTCTCTCCTCCCTTCCACATTTATTTCTTATGTTAAATAAAAAATAAAAAATAATTTATTCATAATCTGAGTTTTTTCCTTAACAACTAGGTATCATTAACAAGCAATTGATGTTAGTAAGATGAGGAACAAAAATATATGACGAATAAGATATTAACATGGAATTGTAAACGTTCAAATAGAAGGAAAATAAAAGTAACAAATTTCCTCATTTTCATTATTATTTACACTACTAGCATTACGAATAAATATCTAACTTACTAACTAACTTTTAAGTGAAGCGGAATATAAATTTATTTAAGTACCCATATTGAACAACAATCACCAAGGACACCCTTCAAGCAATAATGTACCTAATGGAAATAGTACTAAATTTGTATGCAAAATAATATTCTTGTTGGGACCAGTCATAGCGCAGCGCACTGGAGGAAATTAAATATTTAATATTTTAGTTTTCTTCGCTCTGGTGTGGAGGCAAACCGCGGTGTTGAATACCGCCACTCAACACGCAAATGCCTCCAGAATTTGGCGGAAAGTTGGAAGCGCAGAGTCTTAACGCTAGGCTTCTTCTGCCTATCCTGCTACACGCGGGATATGGCGTGAAAAAAAAACAACCCTAAAAATACGACCATACATAGGACCAAGACAGATCTTATTCAAGTACAAATTTTCATTTTCGTCGTAAATTAATATAATTTGAAAAAAAAAAAATGTTCGTGTGTTCTATGCATCTACCTACGTAACGTAAATTAATAGAAGCATGGGATAATAATAATAACAGCAATTTTCATTCCCCATGACACCGTTGTTCACTGTTGAAGAGCATCGCGGCCAACATGACAAATGATGGATAATACACGTGTTTTGTGAGGTTAATCACCATCACCACCATAATTATTGAACACCATAAGAAAAAACTTAACTCATTCACAATTACGTTTCATTTATATATTTTTTTTTAAAAAAAAGCAGCTTCACGCTGTAACCCTCATGAAGCAGGATAGGCATAGATAGCCTGATATTAAGACACTCCGCCGTAACTCAACGCCGTACTTTTGCTGAACGTAGAATATAATATATTAAATATTTCGCCTCGAGTGGGAATCGAACTCACAACCTGTCGCCTTATCTGCGCTACAACTAGCCTCAATCCTACATATTTTATACTTTAACATTTCTGACTAGAATCTAGTTTAATTTAAAATGAATAATGTATGCAATACGATTGTTATAAAAACGAGATAAATTAATTGTTAATTAAATAATAACTTGCATTATACATCGAGCATACCTACATTGAATTCCGTACATATAAGATACACATTAAATAAATATATAATAAATATTCATAAAGTATAAACCATAATCCATTTGTAAATTAAATATTAATTCTCAAACACTTAAAGATCGTATTTTTAAATATACCTAAATAAAAGATTTGCTAATCGCAAAGATTTAGGATTGAACTTTGAACTTTGAAGGTGCTCTTCGAATTTAAATTCTGTTACGAGCAGGTGATTATTGACAAAGCTTAGAGCGATTAAACGTCATAGATGACATTTATGGAATACTATAAAATTTTCCGTTATAGAGTATGCAAGTATAAAATGAATTAGTTTACAATGTAGAAGTTCATTTATTTAATGCCATGCATTTATTTAAACAAAATGGCAGAATTTTTTTTTTCTTAATAATTGATAACCCCAGAAGAGACCGTCGTGGTGCAGGGGCACAAGGGTGTGACTGTAACGTGATGGTTGTGGGTTTGATCCCCATTTAAAGGATTGAATTGTTATTTATTAATATTTTCATTTCTTCGCTCTAGCACCAACGTCAGCATCGAGTTACGCCACTCAACTCGTAATGCCTCGAAACATTCGGTGAAAAATGGGGAACGGAGTGTCTTAACACTAGGTTCGGTTTGCCTACCCTGGGTATTTAAAAAGAAAAATTGGGAAAATTACATATTCATTAAAAAATGTTGCAAATTTTTTACTATAATCCAATATATGGGTCATAATCAGAAAAAGTGTCCTTTTTGTGTCTTTTCTTGTCCCGCTACTTTGAATGCGTTTTAAAAATACAATTTTAAAGATAATTTAAATATTTTGCCATTTACGATAAATTTATTTATTAACTTAAAGATTTTTGTAATATTTTAAATGTATTATGTCAAATAATAGTATTTGTTGTTAGTTGCAAAAAACCTTTCAAAATGCTTCCATACAATTTTTCGTGTCCCATTCACCACTTTACTTTTTAAGAATTGATTTGTTACGAATGTTTATGGTTTTATTTGATTTCAGATATGTTTATATTATTTTACTTTATGCATAATATTAAATAGAACTACTTTTATTGATACATTATTTAATAAATAATATATATTAGTTAAGTAAATTTGTCCCAAAATATTGTCTTTTTGTTACTCAGGGCTAGTAACGTACAATTAAATTATGAATGCAATTATTTTGGGTGGTGTTTAATATTGTTTTTTGTTGTGGCACCATATTTCTAAAAGTCAATGCTATCGTAGCTACAACCAGTAGTGTACTCGCAGCAGTAGAGGGGTTCAAATGTTTTAGAGTGAATGCGTGAAATTACATCTCAGGGTTATAAACGGCTTTTATTTTGGAAAGTATTCTATAATTTCGTTTTCTTGTTTATGTTATTTGCTTCTATTTACAAAATCTCAAAAAAGAACTTCAGTGCTTGTAGATGCAACACGTGGCTTATGAGCAAATATTTAAAAGGGTTAGAATTTCTCAGATTTCATTCTCAATTTCGTTATATTTCGTTACGTAACGAAATTGAGAAAATATGAAGCCTAGTTCACAATTACGGTACCAATGTTTTCTTATATATGTTTATAATAAAATTGTATCGAACCGGTGCTTGTATATGGAAGATATGTATATAAGAAAAAAAATTGCTGGCATATGAAAAAAACTATTAGTGACTTTTCATAAAGTAAAGTAACCAAAAATAATTATTTTTAAGTTTTTTGCTTGTTTGCTTGTTTGTCTGTGTTTGTGCACGCTAATCTCAGAAACAGCTGAACCGATTTAGTTAAAAATATTTTTTTATTCTTCCTGAAATTAGTTGTGATTTTGTGATTATTATTTTTTGATAAATATTTTTGTATTTTCAGTAAGCGTCATGGCTCCTATGTTAAATGTCCCTCCTCCTATCTCAAAAAGACCAATCCTATTAAATATGACTATATGCGGAATAAACACTTACAAAGAATGAAACTTAATTCCAGTGATAACGACTCAAATTTTGATATAATTTAAAGTGGATTTAATTTTATCATTAACTTTGTGATCTCTAACTAGAAATATAAGTTTATTACGTTACGAACTAGCATTATTATATTGTTAATATTGTCACTTTGTTATGTTTTCTTCTTACATTTATAATCTGTTAATTCAACGATTGAATCTTTAAAATTTTAATCTGTGTCTCATTAAATAAAAAAACAATAGTTTTATTCATATAATATCCTTATTTTGTTGTGTATAATGCCTTATGACATCAGTTTTGTAACAAACATTATCAGTGTTGTTACTTATCAGTTACGTTACGAATTCGAAAATGTCCACTTTTCTGATTATGACCCATATATGTATTAAGAAGAATCTTCACTTCAAATAAATTGAACGTCCTCGCAAGGAATTATTAAATGCTGTTTCGCGATGAGGCAATGAACGATCAGAATTCAAGCTCAAACATGGAGGTATTATGCGAGCCGGTTGCGAAATGCTTCCCGTTTTACCTTGAGAAACCCATCTCAGTTACGAATTATGAACAAGTTATTTCAATAACTATGTTATAATATTAACAAAATTTTCAAATATTGATAAATAATTATATTAAAGGAAGTGATATTTATCAAACATTTATATCTCACACAATTTTTTTTTTTTTTTTATTTACACTGTATCCCTAACGGGGTAGTCAGAGAAAACAGAGAGCAAAACGCTACTGTCTCTTCATACCTCTTTCGCCTGGCCCACTGCCCATACATGTTCTCCGGGAGGTGTGGAAATCTCATGCTGTTTCCTCCTCTCTATCTTCCTCCAGTATGTTCGATACTGTGTTTACGAATGTCAACAGAGCTCTCCCCCTACTTCTCTTAACGCTCACTTATCTTTTTTTCACATAGAAAGATAGCATATTTTTAATCCCCCCTTTTTTAGAAATCACCGACACATTTTGTTACGACGCGACGTTTCCAATTTCATAAAAGTGGCTTTTAATATTATAACGGTATATGGTTATTATTCAAGTCGAATTTGTCCACCAGACGTGAATATAAAAAATATAAAATAGCCATTTTTAAAATGAATGGGCTAATATTATTAAATTTACATGAAATTCATATAATTTGGAACCAAAAATAAAAAGACTGGTTTTAATATTGTCAACAGTTTTACGGTCATTGAAACTTAATCGTTTAAAATATTTATATATGTATACAAATTTCAACCTGTTCGTTTATTATGCTATCTTTCAATTTTAAAAAGTCTTTAAATTAGTAATTAAAAGTCTTTAAATAAGTACTTTGTATTGTAAATGTACAGCTTTTATAAAAAAAGCATATAACATACATATAGCAACGCGCATTAATTAAATTTTATTGCTAACCAAAACAATTATATTTATAAAGTAAAATCTACAAAAAAATAAGTTATTTTAAAAGTTTTTTTTTTATTTAAGTACATTACCATATAAATTTATTGTAGTAATAAACTTATTCAATGTTTTCTTATTTTTAATAGATATACTTTAAGAAGCTGCCATCATCGTTTAACAGTTTATTTATTTTTAAGGATTTTATTTATGCAAAAATTAAAACTTACCCTCAACATATCAAATTCTATTGTAATTATTGGTAGACATTTCTCAAATAATATACTCTTTGAATAGGCATACTTGATAAACTTTTCAAAAGCATAGTTCGAGTTCTGAAATCATTTTAAATCTTGGCTATAGAAAAATGTTTTTAAAATGTTCTATTTCAGCTTCCTAGGTAGAGGGAATTTAGTGTTAAGACACTCCGTTCCACATTTTCTTGAACTTAAAATCTTATCGTATTCAAAAAGTTAATTTAACTAATTTTATATAAGTATTGCTTGTTTAAGTATTAATAAAGTATATATATGTAGAGTCGACTAAGTCTTGTATATATTTGAATATCAGTAAATAAGTATATTTATTTATTTTTAAAATTGCAAAAAGTTTATATCAGATTTTTTGTAGGTACACATAATTATGTAGCTCTTAGCTAATACCTCAGCTCGTAAGCTGCGAAATACAGGCTGATATTATTATGCAATATGATAGAGTGAATCATCTAAACGAAAAAGTAATGTAATAAAAATCTTGGCAATCTTGTTTTGTTCATGTTTTACTTTATTTTAATGAAAAATATTTTATTTCAACGTAGGCAGAGGGAAACTGGGAACTTATTGTTAAAATGACATAATGAAGTGAAGTATATTGGTAGAATAGAATATTGGTATGGAACATGGTAATATTCGATTATATTAACAAAAGTCTGATATGGAGATAACGTAACTAAAGTTAGGTACCTACTAGGTACATAATAAAATGCAGGTAATTTTAATTAATTATATATAGATTGATTTCTCGATATATGGCGTTTCGAGCGTGCCAGTTGAGCACAATTCATTTCGCCAATGTCACGTTGTATATACTTTTTTATCTTCACGCTGCTTTACTCTATACCACATAGCAATGTAAGCAGAGGGCACCTAGTGTTAAGACACTCCGTTCCTTCGAATTTTCGAGGTATTGCGTAATTTGACTGGCGAAACACCGCACTTTTCTATGAAAATATTAAATATTTAATTCCCCCAACTGGGAATCGCACCCATAACCGTCGCGTTTACAATCGCACGATTGTGCCCCTGTGCCATGATGGCCTCGATATATGTAAACTTTTAGTTGATAATTGGTTTGGTAATATTTTTCAAAATTCTACTTACGGAGAAGGAACGAGCGAAAAAATTAATCCAGTGTTTTATTATCCAATTAATTACTTACTGAACAAAAAAATTACTTAAATATTTTTTGACTTCAATTTAAGTTTAATTAGTTAATAGAAGATATTTTTTACTTTAATTGAATTTTGATATACTTTACTACTTTAATTTATAATATTAACTAAACGTTAAGGATATTATGCATATTATTAAGTCGATTTTTTTTTATAACGAAATTATAAAAATCTAAGGATTTTTTATGAATTATTTCATTAAATGCCTCAAATATGGAGAGATCTAGATGATAATCTACGGAAATAATTAATGTCAAATTGATGAGAAAAATAGAACTCTCTATTCGTAAACAAACATTGGTAATTACAAAATCATTTGTTTACATTTTGTTACAATGAACAAATTTATAAAAAAAATACGTTATCAAAAATAATTTAGTTAAAGATAATAGGTTCACATTTAATAGCACATGTGTATAATAAGTGAACAGGTGTTTTTTATTTTATTAATAGGAATTTATTTCTATACTTATAAAAATAATTATGTACTAATAAATATTATATATTTTATAGTATATTATATTATAATATATTGTAGAATATTTTTTCGAATTATTTTTTTTTTTGTTTTCATGGCCTGATTTTGCGATGACAGGCGCAAAATAATCTGCCAGTGTCACGTATAGTAGAAAACACACGAATGATATGGTTCAGTAAATAAAAAAAATCGAAAAAATATTAATAATTAATATTATTATTAGTATTATTATTAATATTATTAATTTTTCGAATTATTTTGTAATACTCATTTTTATAATATATTGACAAGTGACATATTAATATTACTTACCAAAGAAAGTGCGGCGCTCTGAATGACATTATAATTTAAAAAGCACAAGTACAACATATACATCCATAAACTATGAAATAAATTCATAATGAATTAAAATTTAATATTTTTTTATATATAAAATCAATAATATTAAAAACTATATATTTATTTTATTTTAATAAATAAAAGGTAGCCGCGTTAGCGAGCGAGCTATCCAACACCGAATGAGATTGTGTCCAAAGAGTTTTTACGCCTTCGAACGAAGGCTGGATATGGTCCAGCCAACCTTGGTTGTCGACGCTCATTGAATCATATACCTGTTGTCTTCAAGTTAACAAAAACCCATAAGCACGTAGCTAATTAACTTGTGAACACTTATTACTCACTGCACCAGTACAAAATATGTTCCTATGGATTTCGTTAAACAAATATTACTATGTTTGTTCGTGACTATAAATTAATAATATGAGAAACTTTAACATAAAAAAGTTATTAAAGTTACATAAAAATATAAGTAACTAGCGGCCCGCCCGCGGCTTCGCCTGCGTGAACTACTTTATTATTAATTTCAGTGTACATGAGTACCTACGTCCTATAGGTGACGTCCATGCGAAATTTGAGACTCCTAGCATTTGTAGTAACGAAGTTTCATACAAACTTTCAACCCCAAAAACTACCCCTTAAAAGTCGAATATTACAAATTCCCGTCTTAGCGAGCACCTACGTCCTATAAATAAACCCTATGAAATATTTTAGATTCCTGGCACATGTAGTTTCTAAGATTTCGTGATGAGTGAGTGACCTTTCGATTTTATATATATAGATAGACAAAAGATAAATTTAAACGACCTGAAATTAGATCCGGTAAACATAGTATACGGCATTATAAAAATAGAGCTACTTATACGAAAATTTTTAATTAATAAAAATATATTTAAACATGAGGCCGTGATGGCGCAGCGGCACAAGGGTGTGATTGTAACGCGACGGTTGTGAGTTCGATCCCCACTCGAGGGAGTGAAATATTTATTTAAATTTATATTTTCATTTCTTTGCTCTGGTGTCGAGGCAGAGATTTATTATTATTAGGGGCATTTATCAACGTAATAGTTTTTGATATAATTAATGCTATATTTGGTGTGATTATTCTACAGGTTTTCTTAAAATATTAGTTATATTTAAATTCATTTAAAAATTGTAACAAACAAAAATATTACCCCGTGCCTCTTGCTCTCTCCCGCGAAGCCGCGATCTCTTTCTAGCCAAAAGGCGTAGGTTAAATCCTGGTGAATTACCTTTGCCTTGAGTACAAAATACAGGTAAAATAATTGTTTTGCTAGTGATTTTTCCCGTGCAAATTCCCGTGTAAAATGAATATTGTTGGTTTTTTATAAGTGTCATTATTATGAGTGATTCAAGTGAAACCCCCTATTTTCCCATACCTACATATTTATATAATTTGATTTTCCTTATTCTAAATAGGTAACAATTCTAATATAAATCTAAGGAAAGAATAGGCACCTAGGTACGTTTTAAAATATCAAATTATTAAGTTTATATTCTTCGCAATAAATAGTAGATTAAAAAAGAACTGGTTTAATCTTAAATATTTAATATTATTTTTTAAATTTATAAATAGGAATCAATGACCGTATAAACATGTCGTTTGGATAGCAGCATCAAAAGCTATTTCTATTATCAAACGGCAAAAATAAATATTTTTACCTAAAAATACTTTTTAGGAATATTTTTTACATAAATCTTTTTAAATTTAGTATAAAGATTAATATTATTTTAGTTATTCTGTTTATTGTTAAAATTCACTATCATTAAGTAAACAGTGGGTGGGACTTTAAGGTTCTATTGAGCAATTGCCATTATTAGAACCTGAATATAAGAAAAAACAAAAAGATTTAAAGATTAAGTTAAATTCTTGTGCCCGTATTTATAAATCACTCTCAAGGCTGAGATCGATCTCGAGATTTCATTCACATCAATATCAGCAACTTATCTAACTGGTTACATCAATTTAATTTTCAAATATAATAAATTAATGATGTACAAAAAGTCCTTACTTGTGAGATTATCTACAGGTACAACTTTCTCTTATTTAGATTTTTTTGACGTAATAAGTGTAATAATTGTGTATGTCTTTTCGTAATGTATGTTTTATTATGTGTTAATTTAGTGCAATAAAGAATCTTATAACGTCTTATAAATGAATGAACGCCAGCTACATGCACAAAAAGGCATGACTCAATATCACGTTCCGCCTGAGCCAAACGGTCAAGCCAGAGTGCATAACAAGCGATAAAGCATCTATCCGTTCATTCTGCTTCACGCTGTATCCCGCAAACAGCAGGCAGAGAGAACCTAGTGTCAAGACACTCCTTTCCCCTCTCTCCGCCGAATTCTGAAAATAGCGAAAAAATGAAAATATAAATTCAAATATAAAAACATTTTTTCCAGTCGATTTTACAGTCAATTTTACGTTGCGCCCCTGCGCCACGACTGGCCTCATTCATAATATCCATTAATTAAATAGGAATGAAATAGGAAATTGTGATTTTTTATTAATGTGTATAATTCAAGTAAAAAAATATTTGAATTGGTAAATTAAATGTTAATTTATCTAAAAATATTTAAACGTTGAATTAACTCCTTCTTTGTGTTATGTATATAAAATAACGACAATTAAGAAATAATAATTCAATTTAGTTCATAAAAGCATGCAATTTTTCATCAATATTTTCTTATTATTACGTAAAATTATCGTCTTTACAGACAAGAAGTTTTTTTTCTTATAAAAGAAATGGTAGCATTCGAATAATTGCGACAACACTGAATTTTTATTACCGTCAGCTATCATTCGTAGGTATTTTCAATGTTATAAACATCGACGTTGATATCGATGTTAACATCACCAAAATGGACTGCGCAGTCCATCCATTCAAATTCAGCATCAGCCAAAACCTACTGACATATGCTGTAGTATAAACTCAGCGTAATATAGTATTGCGGTATTTAGTAAAACATATATAAAAACAAACATCGATACGACAGTATCGATGTTTGTTTTTAAGTTTGGTTACTTTTATACTCTAATTGTTAATCATAACTGATTAATTCACAACATTAGTGATTCAATATTAATGTCCGATATTATTTTCGTAATATCCTTTTAACCATATCTTGAACATTGGTAAGATGCCGCATCAGTGGCAGCTTAGCTTTATTACTCCTATTTACAAGGGAAGGATTGTGGTTAAGTTATAGGGGCATTTAGCTTATGAGTCATACCATGAAGCTCTTCGAGCGCATGATCGACCTCAGGTTCCGCCGAGAATGTACTGTCTCTGAGTCTCAATATGGATTTCAGCCAGGATCGGGCACCATGGACGCCATTTTCGCCCTCAGAACTTTGATGGAGGCATACAGGGAAAAAAGGAGAGCTCTGCATGTGGCCTTTTTAGATCTGCAGAAGGCCTTTGACTGTGTGCCTCGTCAGTGTATCTGGTGGGCATTGCGATCCAAAGGGATCCCTGCGGCCTATATTGAGATTATCAGAGGCATGTACCACGATTCCGCTTCTATGGTAAGGACTGCTGTTGGCGACACTAGACCCTTCCCGATTACAGTGGGGGTTCACCAGGACTCGGCTCTTAGTCCGTTCTTATTCAATGTAGTGCTCGATACTGTCTCGGCTCACATCCAGGACCAGCCTCCATGGCTGATGATGTATGCCGACGACATAGCACTCATTGCCGAGAACCGACTGACGCTGGAGCGTAAAGTGAACCTCTGGAAGGGTACAATTGAGAACGGCGGTCTTAAACTAAATGTGTCGAAGACAGAGTACATGGCCTGCGGGAGCCGGGACTCGAGCACCATCCTGTTAGGTTCTGAGCCAGCCGTTAAGTCGGAGAAGTTCAGGTACCTTGGATCCGTTATGCACGAGTCTGGAGGCATCGATCACGATGTCCATGGCCGGATAAGCGCTGCCTGGGCCAAATGTCGGGAGGTCACTGGTGTGGTCTGCGACCGCAGAATACCGCCCAAGCTCAAGGGGCCGATATACAAGAGCATCGTCTGACCGGTTCTTTTATACGGCAGCGATTGTTGGCCAGCACTACCTCGGCACACTCAGGAGCTTCACGGCACGGAAATGAAGATGCTGAGGTGGATATGCGGCGTAACGCGGTCTGACCGCATACGCAACATTCATTCGAGGTAGTCTTGGGGTCCCTGACGTAGCGGATAAGCTCCAAGAGCGTCGCTTGAGATGGTTTGGCCACGTTACGCGCCGGCCTAAGAACTATGTCGGACGCAAGTGCCTTGCTATACCAGTTCCTGGGGCGCGACCTCCCGGACGCCCAAGGAAGCGCTGGTTGGATGTCGTGATGACATGAGAGCCAATGGTCTACCCACCGAGGACGCAAAAGATCGTGCAAAGTGGAGTAGGTTGAGTAGGAAGGCAGACCCTGGTAATAGCCGGGATTAATGCCAGGAAGAAGATTATTTTCGTAATATCCATGTTATCAGTGACTTGACATCGTTATCAAAACATCGATGTTTTCTTGCTAAGCATCGATGAATATCGATTATCCCTAGTCATTTGTCAAGTCCAGGTTTAATACGTCACTGTCAAAATTGAAAATAAACATTGTGATATTTAATTATTTAATCATTTAACCTACCCGAATAGAAGTTTCTTATTAAAATATACATGGTTTTACGCATTTAAAATGTCACATGAAACTGAAGATGACTTCTTCAGTGACTTTAAGGTAGTATTTGACGATATGATATTTCTTAGATCACAGTGCATTAGCTAATTTTGCTTAAATATTTTTAACAAACATATGGTTTTTAGGTGCCACCAATATTCGAAGATCTCGGAGAAAAGCTTAAAGAATACATCATAGAACCAGAACGATTGCCGATTCACAAATGGGAGAGATCACAGACTCATTGGCATAGAACTACCGATATTGATTCCTTGTTTAGAATTGACGATGATGAATTAAATCTTGACACTACACTTGAAGTAAGCACTTAAAAAACATATTTATAAAACAAATTATTTCAATAGCTCTAAGCTATAAATGAAATGTTCATATTTGATCCTAATTTTCTTAGTAATATATTTTTCAATAAAACCAAAATATTATTGGCAAGAAACAATAAACTGTATAAATAATATAATTACATTTATATACAGTTTATTCTTATATTAGTTGTTGTTGTTTATGTCATGAAACTGTTAAACTTCACATACTAAGATAAGAAGCAATCTCATAATAATAACTTTTATCATTACTAAAAAGTGTAAACCATTTTACCACCATATCCAACTATTACAATAGACTTTACAGTAAAATTAAAGAATTAAATACTTTTTGTATATAGGTAGTTCGAGATCCCATAACAGGAGAAATAGTTGGTCTAGAAGAAATTAATATACCAGTAGAGGATGAAGATGAAAGTCTTTCAATGTCAAGAGCACCATTGCCTCCCAGTCTTGCTACTAGAGGCAGCACTACTCAAAATCCATTTCTTCCCGCTGGTTTTGAAGAAGAACTTCAAAAAATGCTTGATGAAGCAGCTCAAACTAAAGAGATAACATTAAATTTGGAAGACGATGAACCAGGAAAATTTTTGGGTGAAGGTATACTATTTTTCATTAAAACGGTACTCCTCTCTTTCACAATCCAAATATTACAATAATTCTACTAGGGCAGCCATTGAAGAACATCCTTGAAATTAATTACCTTAATCATCATAATCTTACTTACAATTTTTTCTGTATCAGTTGTTTTATGTAATAGACTGAAATCCCAGGGCCTATTTCAAGACCGATACTATTTCATAATAAGCTTGAGAATTTTTAAACATATATTTTATGCAATCTTGCAGAGCTATTGACAACACCACCAGGGTCAGAGCAAAGTGTTATATTTGCAAGTGATGGGATTACTTTACAGGATGAAGTCAACAAAGAGGAAACACAAGAAGAAAAAATTGAAGAGATTGATCTCCAAGTTAATATTAATTTGGAGGAAGTAGTAGAAACCAATGCGCATTTAGTTGGTGAGTCTTTAATTTATTATTACTAATATAATGTAATACTATTATTTGAGGTCTATTGTCACACAGTAGTGTGACTGTAAATTAATAATTTAATATTTTTATTTCTTTGTTCTGATAGAGTAAAGCATGCTTTTCTGCTACTTAATGCTTGAAAATTTATAGAAAGTGGCTTGACACTAAGTTACCTCTGTTTGCCCTAAATACAGAATACAGCATGAAGCTGAAAGTTTTTTATACAGAATGGGAGCGTCAGCTTTTCTTTTGCGGGAACACCATATAAACATAAAATATTTCAAACCTATATCTACAAAAATTAATCAAAATATCTCAAAAGTTTAGACATAGGTTTTTTTTCTTTTCACGAAGTTTATCCATACCATATACATACATAGTATTTCATGTGACGCAATTACACATAGATACCAATAACGTAAACACTTACTACTACAAAAATACTACTAAAAGTTAAACAACTTTGAACTTTATCACCAATAGCTGTGACTCGATTTCGGAATGAGGCGTGAGCGGCGGTGTCCCTTTGATAGGCTTATGTGTACACTTTTCATTTTTGAAAAAAAATAATTGTATTAGGCTTTTATAAAGTAGTTAAAACTGAGCTTTCATTTAAAGTGGTGCTGACAAAAACACTCTTTATTTTTATACCTTTAAGGTTTCTGGCAAGAAGATTCTGACATACAACAAAAATCACAACCTAAGAAAGATGAATTACATATAGAAAAAGAATCTGAAAGTCCTGAAGATAATTTCTTAGAAAGCACCATAATAAAACCTCCCATGGAACTTCCGGAGATACCAGTGCTAAACATTACAAATTCTAATGTTAAACTTGGTGTTACGTCTACGGAGTGGGCTGAAATGATTGATGTGTCATTACCTGTGCCTAATTTTAGAGAACAAATTAAAGATATGGCACATGAATTTCCATTTGAATTGGATATTTTTCAAAAACAAGTAAGTTTTCATTATTAATGTATGTCAGAATATAGCTTCTTTTTTTAGCTTCACGATGTATCCCGCGCGTAGCAGGGTAGGCAAAGAGAAACTATTAAGGCATCCCTTCCTCAATAAGAGAGTTCCTACACTTCTCAATTCTCCCCACTTTCTGCTGAATTCTTGAGTTACTAAACCAAGGAAATGAAAATATTGAATATTTCATTCCCCTAGAGGGAATCGAACCCACATCCGTGGCGCTTATAGCACTTTACAGCGGCCTTAATTCAGTTTTTTCTATTCTAATATTTCCATATTTCGACATAAGTATTTTTTATTGTCCTGTTTTTGAATATGCTGTCCAACCAACAAATTCAGTGTTATAAATACATTAAAAAAAGGCAAAGAATAATTAGTGGTTTTAAATAAATAAATAATAATATTTAATTACTAAAATAAAAAAAAAAAAGTATAAACATGTAACATTATTATAGGCTATATTAAAATTAGAAGAAGGTCATCACGTTTTTGTCGCAGCACATACTTCAGCCGGTAAAACCGTTGTTGCCGAATATGCTATTGCCATGTCCAGAAGAAACTGTACAAGGTGATTTATTAATTTTATTTTTAATTGAAAAAATGTGTAAATTTTTAAATAAAAAAACACAAAAAAATTGATGGAGCCAGTCGTGGCACAGGGGCACAAAGTATCACTATAAACCGACTTGTTGTGGGTTCGATCCCCAGTTGAGGAAATAAAATATTTATTGAAATTTATATTTTCACTTTTTCACGCTGTTGTCGAGGCAAAGCATGCCGTTGAGTTCCGCCACTGAACAGGCAATGCCTCCAGAATTTGGCAAAACGTGGGGAATGGAGTGTCTTAACACTAGGTTCCCTCTGCCTACCCTGCTGTGTGTGGGATACAGCGTGAAACTAAAAAAAAAAAATATATAAAGCGAGTTAAGTCTTCACAGATTAAGCACACGCACATCTAATTATAAAATTAAACAAAGACAAAAAAATCTATAATATCGATTTATTACATTCTGTAGCGTGTGGCGTTTTTTAGCTTACAAAGTAATAAACGCCACAGATTTTGATCGTCCGTGCCTTTCTGCTTCCTGAATTTTTTTTGGTTATTAAGTTTTGGTTTTCGTAAAATGTGAAGTAAACATTGATCAGTCATTCACTAAATAGCTCCCCCAATATGTTAATATTTTGTGTAACATTTAATTTCAGAGCCATATACACCTCACCTATCAAGGCATTATCAAATCAAAAGTATAACGATTTTAATAAGACATTTGGCGAAGTTGGCCTTTTGACTGGAGATCTACAAATAAACGCTAAAGCATCCTGTTTAGTAATGACCACTGAGATCTTACGCTCCATGCTGTATTGTGGATCTGATGTTACTAGAGATTTGGAGTTTGTTATATTCGACGAAGTCCATTATATTAATAATGCTGAGGTAATTATTATTATTAAAAGAAATCTTGTGATCATTCACGCGTACAGTAGGTTTGACGAGTCATGGCCCTGTAGTAAGACTTTCTGAACTTTTACGTATAGTTTATGTTGAAAGGAAATAATTAAAAGTAATAAAAATCGTAAAATCAACATGCCATCTACAGCTAACTTCAGAGTGTGCATGAATCGTCGTGGTTCTACTAGTGCTGCCATTATTATTTAATGAATTTATGTGAGTTCATATGTAATTTATTTTAAATATATTTTACATAAAAACAATATATAGGTATAGGTACTTACTTTTTAAAAAAATTGTTATATATTTGATCATGTACTAAGCTTAGATTTAGTTGTAAATTCGTTTTCGTTTTTTGAATGTATAACACATATTATCTCGGTAACTCGACAGATTCTATCAATGAAAGCAGATTATTTTAATTTTTACCTACATTTCAGCGTGGCTATGTATGGGAAGAAGTACTGATATTATTACCGGCTCACGTCAGTATAGTGATGTTGAGCGCGACTGTACCCAACACGCTGCAGTTCGCCGACTGGGTGGGTCGCACTAAGAAACGTAAAGTGTATGTAGTGTCCACGCCTAAGAGACCTGTGCCTTTGTGTCATTATTTATATACAGGTTTGTGTTGTTATTGTCATATTATATTAAAAGAAGTAGATTTTTTGTTTTGAATAATGTCATCAACGAACAAAAGACACATTTTACTATCCCGCACACAGCAGGGTAGGCAGAAGGAACCTAGTGTTAAGATACTCCGTTCCCCACTTTCTACCGAATTCTGGAAGCATTGCGTGTTGAGTGCCAGAATTTAACGCCGCGTTTTGGATCGACACCAGAGCGAGGAAATGGAATATAAACTTTAAATAAATATTTATCGAGTGGGGATCGAACCCACAACCAGTCGGTTTATTCAGTTTTTAGCTAGCTTTTTAGCTTATATAGCAGGGTAGATTACCCAAATTCGAGACAATGCTTATTTAGTCGTGGTTGACGCCGCACTTTGTCTGCTAAAGTAGAGTAATGAAAACATTTTTCGCTCTTTATTTTCGCTTATTTCGCTTTTATTTAATCTTTGCAGCCAGATGGTGCGTAACATTAAAATAAAAATATTTTTTAGCATGTGTCCCGCACAGCAGGGTAGGCAAAGGGAACCCGGGAACCGCTAAGACACTCCGTTCTCATTAAGACATTTCCATTCCCCACTATTCTCACTGCTCAACGTCGCGCTTTGTCTATCAAAGCGGAAGTATGGAGATGAAAATACGTTTACTGTCAGACATTATCACTTCGCCACAACGCCCTCAGGATCTCTTTGAAATAAAAATTGTTAATTATGTTTCTATTACATCCTTAGGGTCTGGTGGTAAATCTAAAAATGAACGGTTCTTAGTGGTTGATCAAGAAGGAAACTTTTTATTGCGAGGATACAATGAGGCCGTGGCTGCTAAAAAGGCCAGGGAAAATGATCACAAAAAGAATTTCGGACCCAAAGGTAGTATAATTAACTATATTATTGCTGTATTGTTAGAGCTATCCTATGTTAACATTCATTATAAAACCTTAATGAAAAGAATAAATAATAAATATTATTATTGTTTTATACATAATTCTATTTACTACACGCAACTTACGTTTCGTAGGAATTTTCGGGAATCCTTTCTTAGTGTCCCAAGTCTCGCTAAGAAATCTATACAATAAATTCCAGCTTGTTCTTATTCGTCTTAGTTAGTAACATTTATCTAACTAAAGCTGAAGAATTATTATTATGTTGGGTAATTCACTTATCGGTTAAGGCTATAGGATTACTTCACTTATTATTCTTTCACATTATTTGTTTTAATTCTTAGTTATTTTCAACTCTTAATTAGACAAGCGATTCGACAAGCTTCGAAAGCTAGTATTTAGATGGACACTATATATAATTATCAAAAATTTGAAAAAATGTAATAAAAGTTATTTGAGAAAATATATGTATATTTATTTTAAAAAACACAATATTACAGGTGGTAAACAATTTTCGAATGTGAAAGCTGAGCAGACCATGTGGGTTGCTTTCGTGGATCACCTCCGAATGTCCGACAAGTTGCCCGTCGTGGCTTTCACTCTATCACGAAACAGGCAAGTATTTTTTTTAAAACTTTATGCCACAATAGAATAATATTTTTAGAAAAAATATAAATATTGGACGGTTTCCAGGAGGCGCTGATTTGTTTCAGTTTTAATTTTTATATTTTCTAAGGATAATTGTTATAAATATCACAAAAAAAAGTAACTGTATTGTAATTTTATAAATCATTATCACGATAGTAAAAACATCGTGAATCATCGTAAAATTTGGTATATTTTGTAAATCACAATTATTTTACATTATATATATCAATGAACTACATACATATTATTGAAGTTTGTGTTGTGTGTTTGTTATTATAAGTGTGAACTGGACTGTATATATGAACACTCACACAAATGCAAAGTTGAAAACCTCGCGAACTGTAACTGATTTTGTAAAGACTATATATTCCTTTATAGATGTGATCAAAATGCAGAAAACTTAATGTCAGTAGATCTAACAACTGCAAAGGAAAAAAGTCATATAAGATTATTCTTTTCCAAATGTCTCCAGCGTCTTAAGGAACCGGACAGGAAATTACCTCAAGTATGCTATTTGTTACTGTCGCTATATAAAAGGTTGCCGTAAAATTTGCTGTAGTTGGCTGCACAGAACTCATTTTGTATTTTTCTTACTTATCTCTGTTCTTCTTCGGTCTGACTGTAAACAAGACGTTTGTGAATTCGACTTCTACTCGCAGGAATTAATTATTTTCATTTTCTCGCTCTATCTCCTCAAGATAAAGCGCAGCGTTGAGTACAGTTACTCACTGCACACAGTCTCATAAATTGGGCGGTAAATGGGTAACGGAGTATCCTAACACTAAGTTATATTTGCATACCTTGTTGAATGCTATATTGATTTACAGTAAATGATGTATTATATTGTTATATTGTTGTTGAATTAGGCCTATGTCCAACAGTGGACGTTGAAAGGCTGATGGATGGATTGTTATGTTATGTTTATACATAAAAATTGTGTTAATATTTTCTTTAATTTTTAGGTAATCAGGTTACAGCGTGTCTTAGAAAACGGTATAGGTGTACATCACAGTGGTATATTGCCGCTACTTAAAGAAATTGTCGAAATGCTTTTCCAAACAGGTTTTGTAAGTATTATGTTATAACGTTATAAATGTTTTCCCATCGTTTTAATTTTTAGTTTCAATTTAATATAGCGACGCAGTGACAGCATCTTTCTGTAAATGTGACGTGGGTTTAGTCCACTAGGGATAATTATTTTTTTTTATTTCTCCTCTCTATTGACAAAGGGCGTTGAGATGCACCATGCATTGTCTCGAAATTTGGTTGTAGAGAAAATGTCTTGACTTTGTCTATCCAGCCAAAGCAGGAAGAGTGCAGCTGAAAAAGAAATTGGAAAGTGTACAGTATCAAAATGTCAAATCCAACATTTAAAACAACTGTTTAATGAGATAATTCTATTACATTGAGCTTTGTCATCAATTATAATTTAATAAATTCAAACCTTTGTCTTAAAATCGCGACTTTGAGTTCCGCCACTCAACACGCAATGCCTCCAGAATTCGGCGGAAAATGAGGAACGGAGTGTGTTAACACTCTGCCTACCCTACAATGTGCTGGATACAGCATGAAAATGATTTTTGAATTACAGGTTAAAATTCTATTCGCAACTGAAACGTTCGCAATGGGCGTGAACATGCCGGCGCGGACTGTCGTGTTTGATGATACTACAAAATTCGACGGACTGCAGTCCCGAAGTCTTGCGCCAGCCGAGTACATACAGATGGCGGGACGAGCTGGGAGACGAGGTGCATAAATGTATATTACAGTACGGTTGATGAGTCGTGGTCGTATATTACTGCTGGTAGCGCACATTTTCTTTCTCTTATTGTCTCATAGCCGACTCGGAGTAGATGATTAATTTTTAGATATTCATTTTTTTATTTATTTTAAATTAACTATATCTATATAATTATCTGTACTTCGTGTATTAAACAGGCTTGGATGCAACTGGGACAGTAATTATACTGTGCAAAGAAGGGGTACCAGATCAAATGACACTTAAAGGCATGATGTTAGGAACACCACACAAACTATCCTCTCAATTCAGATTGACATACGCAATGATATTAAGTTTGCTAAGGTAAATAATTATTATTCAATAATATTCTACTTTGTCTCCTTTACATTATGTAAAACAATTAATTATATATTTTGTTGCAACCCAACCAACTATCAGTCTAATGTTAGTTACGCAATTACATTAACGTCTAGATTATTTTTCGAGCTGTAGTAATTAAAATTAAATTAAATTTATTACTCTCTTGGAGCGCAAAATAAATTGATGAGAACATGCAGTACAAATTATAGAAAAACCGAAAATTTAAACTAAAATATTAGTAAATCACAAAAAAATTGCAAGCCTAGAGTAACTTGCTAGCCGTTAAAAGTTTGTCAACTTTTATAGACCTTACTTTCAAATTGAAATTGATACAGAACCCTCGGAAACAACCAAATCCAACTCGCTCTGAATACATTAATAGCTTCACAGTAGTCAGAGAGAAAGGAGCGCCAAACGCTACGATCTCTACATACCTCTTTCTCCTCGTTCACTGTCACCAACTCGCTCAGACCGATTTATTTATAGTCACATGTTCTACTTGTTTCAGAGTAGCAACAGTATCTGTAGAAGGTATGATGCAGCGTTCATTTCGCGAGTTCCATCAAATCTGCCAAGCGGATAACTATCGCAAGCAACTTCAAATCGCTGAAAAAGAATATTCAGAAAAGTGTAGCACCCCTCTGGCATCGCATTTATCTCTTTTGGCAACATTTTATGACACTGCCGCGGCATATATTGATGTCCTAAATGATATTATGCCTATACTTCTAAATCAGTCCAAAGTCGTTAAGGAACTGGTGCCTGGGAAAGTTTTGATTATGGCTTCCGGACCCTATATTAATCAACTAGCCATTTTTTTGAATAGCAGTGGTAAGGTTTATTTTTTATTTTTGCTATTTTAATCACATGTGTGGTATGTATTGTTTTTATAGTATGTATTGTTTTTTTATTGGATATTGCCAGTGGAAGCCTGAGAAAATATTCTATAATAACACATCTTTTATTATATTAATCAACTTCTTAAGTTTGAAAAATGTATTTTTTTCTTCAAACATTAATTGTATTTCGACTAAAAGTAAAAGTAATGAAAAAAAATAATAAATGAAAAAAAAAATTGGTTGATAAATATTATGCTCCTCAATATTAAAGTGTTTTTTTTTTGCTTTCCTTTTTTTATTTACGCTGTATCCCTTATATAGGTAGTTGGAAAATAATTAATTAAACTTCGGGAAATAAAAACGGAAACATTTTAAACGAAAATGAATCGTCATATACGTCGCGTCTTTAATGTATCTAAATCTACAGGTCCAAGACAAACGCCATACAAAGTGTTAGTTCTGAATACAGTGGAAGCGGATTCAAATAAATACAACTTTGATATTGACGACAACTGGTATGCGATGCTTGGATTTTCAGCACTTTATGATTATATAGGTAAGGTATAGTTAAAAGTTTATCTTCCATTAATTTATGTTCGTTTTTTTTAAATTATAAATTTGTTTTAAAAATACGTATTAGATGTATACCTTTTCTTGAACATCTCTGTGGCCAAATCGCGAAACATTTATATTTCTCGACTTCGTGTTGTTTTTCCACTATTAGTATAGTAAAATGGGTTCCTATAAACATTTTAAATGAAATATATTTTTTACATAACTATTTACAGGTACTGATGAGAGTACAATGGATCATACAATATTGTGTATAGCACCAAAAAATGTAAGAGCCATCACTAAAATGAATCTCAAAATCGATGCCAACATCATTATACAGGACTGGGACAAAAGACAAATGCCAAGGTGCTTATTTAAAACATTTCTAAACAAATTTATTTTTGGTTTTTCTCTTCTTTTTATTTGAATAGGTAACTGAATAAAAGAAAATATAAGTGAATAAAATAGAATTCATTATTGTTATAAATGTTGATGAACTATATTTTGTAATGTCTCATGTAAATTGAAATAGAATCAGCATGTAAGTGATAAATAATTTTAATTTACCTATATATACATAATATTTTAAATAAATTGTATTAAAAACATGTCGGTTTAAAATGATTCTGGTACTGAAAAAGCCGTGGCGCAGCTTCTTTAAACAGAAATGTTGTGGATTCAATTCCTATCAGCTAAATAAATTATTTAAATTTCCTCGGTCTGGCAGAAGACAAAGCGCGGCGTCGAGGTCCGTTACTCAACATACAATTTGGAAAAAATTAAGCGAATACGGAGTGTCCTAAAATTCTTAACCACTAGGATTACTCAACCTACCTTCCTATATGCGATATACAGCATGAAACTAAAAAAATACTTACAGATTTAAAGACGCGCCTATAGGGTCGACCTGCGCTAGCGCAGTACAAGAATTATCGCGCATATCACACGCTGTACGCACTGGCGCGTCCACCTTAGAGAGATTGAGTTTAACACAATCCCTCGCTATAACAACCGGCGAGATATTACAGACATTGGATAAAATGAACCAATTTAAGGTATGTATAAATAGTAAAAGCCAGTGATGTCGTAGTAGGAATGAAATGTATGATATTTTCATTTATTCATTTTTAATGTTGTCGAGGCAAAGCGCAGTGTCGAGTTCCGCTACTCGCCACTACGCTTGAGAAGTAGGAAACGGAGTTTCTTAACACTAAAATTCATAGTTTCCTTTTGTCTACTTTATAATTTATAAATAGACAGGGAATATTACATTAGTACTATTTATTGACTTCTATTTAATTAAATTTACTATTATTTGTTATAAATTATCAGGAAGCACTGGACACTCAAAGGAAAAACACCGATATAGCGAACTTCAAAAGCGAATTCGCCATAGTCTACGAACGGAAACAAGCTGAGAGGAAACGGGACAAATACAAAAGATTACTCTCATTTGAAAATCTAGCTCTATACCCAGACTATCAAAGACGTCTGTTAGTGTTAAAAGAACTAAATTATATAGATGAACAAGATAATGTGATTCTAAAAGGCAGAGTCGCTTGCTGTATGGGCACAAATGAGCTTATTATATCAGAATTGGTGTTTAGAAACGTATTTACGGATAAGAATCCGGCGGAAATTGCCGCTTTGCTCAGCTGTTTTGTGTTCCAAGCAAAAACCAGAGTGGATCAAGTGCTAACAGAAAAATTGGCGGAAGGTGTGAAAGCTATTGAAAAAATTGATGAGGAGTTATTGGCTATCGAGTCTAAATATTTGGTATGTTATTCCATTTTGTTTTCCATGTTTTGATTAAGTTATGTACAGGGCGCGGGGTCTAAGCTGATTTTTGCATTTGTGTGAGTGTTCATATACAGGGTGGAAGCGTCAGCGCTCCTTGTATGGAAACAGCATATATAGTAAAATATTTCAAACCTATACCTAAAGAAATAATATAATAAAATTGGAGAATATAAATGTGAAGGTTGGTAAGGATGGATGTTTGTTCTTCTTCCATGCAAAATTACTGAACCGATTTAGATTAAACTTTACAGTTATGTAGCTTATACATTAAAATAGCATAAAGGCTACGATTTATGTAAAAATATCATATAATTTGGCCATTGACTGTAATATTTATAATAATTTACTGGTAAGTAAATAACAATAACCATATTAAAAAAGGATAATTTAAATATTCTTTTCATTTAGATTGGGCATTTCGAAGGGCAAGCTGAGCGTCTTAACTTTGGTCTCGTAAGAGTTGTTTATGAATGGGCCTTAGAAAAACCATTTTCAGAAATTATAGATTTGACTGATGTGCAAGAAGGTATTATTGTTCGATGCATCCAACAATTGCATGAGGTAAGCCGTAATTATTTTTTAAGTGTAAACGTGAGAATTATTCTTTTCTGGAAACAAGACAAATCGTTGTGTTGAGTTGAGTACCGCCACTTAATAGACAATGTCTCGAAAATTGGGTGGTTCCCTCTGACTATTCTGCTTTATACAGGATAGTGTTAAGCAAAAAATATAAAACTTGTTTGTCAATGACAATATATATTTTAATTTAATTAATTTAACTTAAGCTTATATTTTTTTAACTTCAAACTGTATCCCACACAGCAGGGTTAACATAGGGAACCTGGAAACAGTGTTAAGACAATATCGCCTATTAAGACACTTCTGTTTCCCACTGTCCTCCGAATTCATTTCTGGGTGGCGGAAATCAGCGCCTCGCTTTGCCTCGTTACCTCATAAGGTAAATATTAAGGAAGGTAAATATTAAATATTTTATTCCCCCGAGTGAAAATCTAACCCAGAACCTTCGAGATTATAGTCGTAAGCTTTTCCCCTGTGTCACGACAGCCCATAATATATAATATTTTTTTAACAGCTTTTAGTTGATGTCAAAGATGCAGCAGTAGCAATAGGGGATCCAAAACTTCAAGCAAAAATGATGGAAGCATCTACAGCCATTAAAAGAGATATCGTATTTGCTGCCAGTTTATATACTACTCAAAAGGAAACCATAATATCATAGTTTTATTTATTTATTTTGGCCTGCTGTCATTGTGGTCAGCGTTGCTTTAATTTGCAACACATTATTGTCAATATAACGTCAGACTAAATTCATTCAATCAAGTTAAAAGCATTAGCTTCTATGTATTAAAAATAATGAAATTTTGTATAAGTAAAATATTATATAAGTAATAAACCGCTAAATTTGTTATAATGAATATTTTTTAAATTATTTCCTCTGATCCAAATTTACGATACGATTTACGCAAATGCTCTCTCTATCTATCTAACCAAATTCAAAATAATAGAATTATAGTGCTGCCTTTGAAGTATTTTTCAGAATTTAATTGATAATAGTTCTAGCTAGTCCGAGATTTTTTAGCAAACTATATAGATTTAGATGCTATATCTCTCGCTCGCACAAATTCTCTGCTTACTCTAAATCTATGATTTTAAGGATATTTGTTTCCCATGGAACTATAAATTCTACCAACAGTAATATTGATAGAATTTAAAGTTAAGTCGTTAGGCTTCTCAAGTATAATAATATGTCCGATCTGAGTGACAAAATATCAATAATCCTTAGTGATTTTGCTTTGTTTTTCATACACGCCGAATGTAGGCCCCACGTTGCATACGTACCAGCGGCTCAGTCTACTTGTAAATCCGCTAATGCTTTACAGGTAAACTGTAATATATTTAAATATATTTAAAAGTAAGTTGTGGCAACTTAACTCATATAAAAATAAAACATCTATTTTAAAATATTTTTTGTTCACTGAAACATTATTTGTTTACATACATTAAAAAATATATATTCCGCTCGTTGATGATACCCGTAGAATGAAACGTTAAGTGACAATGAGTTGGCCTTCTTGGCGATTCAACTGACATGACATCGCAATATGTAAAAAGTACGTCAGTCAAATCAACGTAAAAATCGTGAAATGGAACGCGTAATCCTTCCATTTATTCGTAAATTTTTTACATGTTGAATTATTCCAATGACTTGTGTAAATTCAATGTTGTTTTCTTTATTGGTGACCGAGGACGGTACAATAGTGATTCTTAAAAAGTGAACAGTGACATGTGTTGTAGTTAGTTTTAGTAAATAAAATAAAGAAGACCATTACCATTTCATGTGAATTGTGAAAAATCGCCAAAATGATTCAAGACGATGAGTACGAGGCCTTCGTTTCGACCCCAGAGAGAATAAGCGCTCTGGGGTTCAAGCCTCAAAAAGAAATACTTACCAATCACCTGTTACCTTATGCCGATCAATTAGATGATGAGTCTAATAAATTTTTGGACCAGGTGAAGACTAATTTAGCAAAGGCAGTGATGCTACGAGAAATGAAACCTGCCTGCGGAGTTTGGTCGTCCAGACTGATGAAGTAATTATTTTTATATATCAAATACGAAAATTATCGTATCATAATTTACTTTTCTTAAGTATGCTAAATATTTTTATAATAGTTTTCATATTTCGTAAATTATTTTATTACAAAACACGATTCATTATTATAAAGATTTTTTATTCCTTATCTGATCAGTCTGCTAAATTCATTGAACATAATTGTATTGGCGTCCATTTACTAACCTTTGGCAACATCTCCTCTACCTAAAATATCTGGCTGTAACCCAGAACTCCCTGACCGAGACACTTGGCATTGGAATTTATTATTACATAGTTTTAATTACTTAGATCAATTGCTTTTATTATTGTTATGCTGCTTATTTTATTGTTTGCAATAATTAACATAACTTACATTTGCTATCATAAAATTGATAGTGACACCAAAGAACATAATAAAAATGTTTTTTTTTTAAATTTGCTATTCCTTAATAATGTCTTAAATATATCTTTGTTTAGACTTGAATACTTTGAGATCAGTAATTTGAATATTGGTTCCCACTTTACAAAACAGCTAACTCATATCTGCATAAGAAATAGAGAAAATTAGATTAATATTTAACTATATATTTAGGATAATCATCAATTTTTTTTGCAAC
Organism: Heliconius melpomene rosina; assembly: GCF_056956725.1. NCBI lineage: Eukaryota > Metazoa > Arthropoda > Insecta > Lepidoptera > Nymphalidae > Heliconius > Heliconius melpomene. Next base: position 4,928,473 of record NC_140396.1, on the reverse strand, counting down.
AAGTGATTTGCAAAAAATAACTTAACATTTTCAGTATCTCATGTAAAATTCATATAGCTGGTTTGTGAATTGAGATATAATATGTATTGTATTAATTCTACATATCTAATACTTCAATATGTTCTACCGTCTCATTTTTTTCATGTTTAGGAGAATAAATAATAATAAATAGTAATATGCTAGCCATAAATAAAAATTAAAATCCATAATTAGTGTATGTTAGTCAAATGATGAAACAAATTACTTACTATAAAAAAAAATCACACATTTATTCACTAACAAAGGAATTAGTTTACTGGCTTCAATGCTGTTTTAACACAGAAACACATGTCTGTGGGTATGTGTGATTCGCACTCAGAGAGATGAATTATTTTAATATCCTAGCCCTCAACATGACATCTGTGAAAGGAAAAGAGTGTCTTAACTCTAAGTTTACTTTTGTGTAATTTCAGATACATTTCAATTTATGGTTTAAAATTTGGAAAAGAGGACCATATAGCATTTATAAAATTGGCCTATGAATTAGTCCTTATACCTGACCTAGAACCATGCAAGGTCCATAAATTTGCTACTATGTTTCTTATGCTCACAAAGTAAGTTAGTTATTATAACTTTTACTATCTACCTATTTTAAATTATATGGACAATTTATTATCTTGTATATTATAGAAAAAAATTCCTTATATCTCCTGAAGAGCTGACTCTGCCTTGGCGCCCTTTATATGAGGTTGGTCAAAAAATATTTGAAAAAAGCGCAACAAGCATTGGAATGTACCACTACCTCACGTAAGTGAAATACCGTTATCATGTCTTAATTACTATGTTATTTGAAGTATGTTAACATTTTTTATATTTCTTTAAGTGCTTTTACTATTGAATTATATGGTTAACCAAATTAACTAATTATTTTATTATAATACATTTTAATAAGTAGTGATTTCTTATTGTATAAATATAGAATTTTATGTTTATAATTAATATGCAAAATATTTTAAATAAATAAGCTAGCTTTCAATTATGGTTTTGCTTGTATGGCTCAATGGAAGTTACTAAAAGTTGTATGACACATTATACTCTGCAGATACAGTAGATTACAATAACATAAATAATGTAATATAATAAAGTATAATCTTCTTCTATATGCTCCTAAAATTATACATTGGCAGCTTTGTGGAAGCATTGCGTGTTGAGTTGCGGAACTCAACGCTGCGCTCTGTCTCGACACCAGAGCGAAGAAAATGGGAATATTAAATATTTCAATTTCTCGACAGCTTGTAAGTGTGAATCGAACTTACAAACTGTCGCGCTCACAGGCAGTCTTTTCCGAATATAAAATGAATACTATATGTTTGTTTAGGCGTAAATCTCCTGAAAAACAAGGAGTGAGTGCGTTGGACATGATTCGTAAGTTTCTGTCAGGAAGTGGTTTAGATGATGCAATTGAATTGTTCGGACTTGCAAGAGAAAGGGACAATGAGCTTCCTACGTAAAAAATATTAAATATTTATAAGCTTAAATGTTTGGTGGCAGTGGATGGTGTTTCACATATCATTTTAGATCATCTTTCATCTTTTTTTATACAATTGTCAAGATGGTTTATTTTATCCAAATAAATAGAACGTTTTTTCTAAATTCTTTTTATATAACATTGATTTAGGTAATACTTTTATTCAATATTTTAATTAATTTATATTTAAAATATTTTGATAAATAGTCTGATTACATAGTATATATAGCGTGATGTCTAAGACTACAAGAGGGTATAAACTTCTTACACTACAATCATATTTTTCATTATGGCACTGAGCATTTAGGTCCGTAGGTGGCAGGGTTTGCATGTTTTGTAACATACTTTATCAGTTTTATCTAAATATGTTTGTTTCACAATATTTTTTTCTTACAGATCCTTAGAAGGCTCATATGCATCAATGGTGAAATGCGCAAAACCGTAAGTTTTATATAAATTGATAATGCCATTTCTTAATTACGAACATTTTTTCCTTAATTTCTCTCGCTGTATTCTGCATTTAACATGGTAGACAGGGTATCTAATGTTAAAAAACTCCGTTTCCCACGCACTGCTTAATTTTCAAACCGAAAAAATAAACTAAATTGTACGCTTCAGTGAGAATCAAAGCCACAATCTTCGCATTTACAGTCCAACTTTCTAGTGCTGCGCCGCGACGTCTTCGATTGTTTCTAATCAGAAATATTATATTTTAGATATTTTGAACCACATGCAACACAAGAGATATTAGATGAACTCCTTCCCACGCTGTTTCCATGGTCGGCAAGTCCTCAGATGTTGAGCACTTTGATGACCTTCTTGCCAGTGGGACTTCCCCCTAAATATGCCAGCCAAGGTCATGAGTTATGGTTTGAACAGCTTATGACTTTTTGGGACACATGCCATAATGTCCCTGGTGGTATGTCGGTAAGTAGTAATAATATTAGAAAAAGAAAAAAAAATTAAAGGGAAATATCTTTTTTTATGATCAGTCCCGAAAAATTTGCTTTATTAAAATAAACAATAGAGTTATTCAATACAACTTTTGATATATTTTTTTATAATATAGCAATGCATGTAATTTTTTAGGATATTTTAATTTGTTTTGCTGGCCTCGCTAAAAGGAATCCTGGTGCTGTTGATTGGACACCACACATACCCAAAATGTTTGTAAGATTTCTACATGCCCTAAACTTACCCGTTAGCTACAAAGATATGCAGTTCTCAAGAAATCATTCTTTAGGTAAGGTATAAGTATATGTATGTAAAATTTGATAAAGGTCATGTATATTATATTTTTTTGCTTCACACTGTATTTCACAATTAGCAGTGTAAATATAAGGAAACTATTGTTAGGATGCTCCGTTCCATACTTTTAGTTAAATTTTGAAGAGTTTGTGAGCTCAGTGACGAAATTCAACAAACGAGAACTCGATTGCGATGAAATGAAAATTTAATTTTTTAACCGGAACCGATTGAGGCCGTCGTTGCGCAGGGGTACAATCTTACGACTGTAAACACGATCGTTTAGTTTCTAATCTCACTTGGGGGAATGAAGTATTTAATATTTTCATTTCCTTAGTCTAAGGCAAAGCGCGGCTTTAAGTTCCATCACTTAACACGTAAAGCCTCGAGAATTCGTTGTAAAGTGGGAAACGGAAGTGGCTTAATGGGAACGGAGTATCTTGATTCTAGGTTCCCAGGTTAAAACTGTTATATGTAAAATACAGTGTGAAGCTTAACAAAATAGAACCCTCAATCGCGCCACGACAACTTCAAAGAATCATAGTATTTCCTTCTATTTTCCTTTTCTATTTCAAACAGATATGAAGAATGTAACAACATGGATTGCATGGACAATAAACCCTGACGGTGTTGTATTAAAGCATCTAAAATCTTTTCTTGCTGGTATGGAAAGTTATATGCACAGTGCGAACACGGGTCGGTGGTCGTATAAGCTGCGAGATTTTTTGAGAAAATTGTCAAGAGAATTTCTTAATAGGTATTTTAGTTTATTTTTATAAGTTATTTTTTTTACAATTAATTTCTTATGTATAGGTATGTTTCTTTTAATATTAATATTTTGAGATATTTTAGTTCTGTGTGATTGTTTGAGGTCATGTATAAAAATTCCAGAGTTCGTCGTGAACGTGAATTACAGTATAAAAACACTTGGGAAAATCAAACACCTGAATTTTATAAGCTTAGAGATGAAGATATAACAGATTTTGTCAATACTGTCCTCGAGCCCTCATACCAAGCCGTGTACTGCAAAAGTGGCGCTTTGGATATATCTTTAGCTTTACAACACATAGCCACTCTACGACCAGCTATAGTTATACCACCGTTAATAGAAAAACTGCAAGCGGCGTTAACTTCCGTGACGGAACCCCATAGGGTAACTTCTTCTATGGCGGCAGTTGCAGCAGTAGCTCGACCTTTGCTTAGAGGAGCGGATGCTGACTATCCTGAAGGACCAACTCATGTCGTCCCCCTACTAATGGCTGTAGTGCCTGGTCTCGATCCAAATGACCTTCGGAAGACATTAGTCACTCTGCATTTTATATTAATTTTTAGCAGTATGGTGCCATATATTGACTGCAGTTCGGCTCACGAGCATTGGCCTGATCTAACTGAGGAAGAATTGTTAGTCTGTGAATCAACCGCCCAATTTGAAGATTTTGTTCTCATATATTTAGATAGGATCTTTACAATCATTGAATCTAGTGTCTTGGAACAAGCTCGTTTAGACACCAAAGACACAGATTGGGTCCGAAGTAAGACCGACGCGGTAATGGAAACCGCCATACAATCAGCGTCAACATCCCTCTTGGTGCAGTGTTCGCCAAAAATTTTCAAAGAAGCGCTACGGAAATTTAAAGCTTTCGCAACAGAAACAACGTTCGAAACAAACGTGTCCGGAAGTTTGGTTGGTGTGCTATTACATGTTTTCGCTCGTATTGATCCAGAGTCGACGTTAGCAGCTTTCTTGCCTAAACTGCTCGAAGATTTGGAGGAGCTCATATCTAGTGACGAAGCATTACGCGAAGAAAACCCTCCCAGAGATCTTGTATACCGCTTAGTTCTTCTTATGCAAGTTGTGGAGTGCGATGGAACAGTTTTGCTCAAATATATTCCAAAAATACTGCCCGTATTAGATAGGATTTTAAAACTACACACCAGATACGCTTTGGTGCGTGCTTGCGAAGTTTTAAGTCACATATTGAATTCCTTGTCTTATGTAGATTTAAAGGAATGGAGGAGTTCGCCGAACGACTATGGGAGTGCTCCAGAGAAATGGTTGCCTATTCGCGAATGGGGTAGAGGTTGTTTATTGAAAGAGGCGAACTTCAAATGGCACATACCAACTGCTGAAGAGGCTGAATGCGCACAAATGATATCAGATAGATATTTGAAACATGAAGTGAATAGGTTGAAGCAGTGGCTCAATGGGGAAAAGCCTATGTGCAAGGAAAGGAGATTAAGAAGTTTCCATATAATTAATGCGGTGCTATCCTGCAATACTTTCCTGCCGCAACCGGACGAAACGCCGGTTTCTCTGTAAGTGTATTACTGTTGTTTCTAGCTTTTGTCTTTTCTAACGTGAGATAGTAATAAAAGTCGTAATAATAGTGGATTCGCTCTCCGAAAAGAAGAATAATTATATTTAAAAATAATAAATCTTCATGCTGTATCCCGCACAAAGCAGGGTAGGCAGAGGGAACCTTGGAGGCATTGCGTATTGAGTGGCGTGACTCAACGCCGCCCTTTGCCTCGACACCAGAGCCAAGAAATGGAAATATAAATATTTCATTTTTCGAATAGGGATCAAACCTACAACCAATCGGTTTTACAGACACACTTTGTGCCCTTGCGTCACGACTGGCTTCAATTTAACTATTTTAATTCTCCTGCTCGCCGAACAAGCAAGGCGCCGAGTCTCCCCTGCTATGTGAGAAAATACGTAAATTATAATATAAATCATTATCTAAATAACACTTTCACATTTTATAAACATAATATCAATAATTCTCATACTTTTAGCTTAGATTCGCAAGTACCAGCGATGAGTATGCCATTCACGAGTGGAGTCCCTCATACAGTTACTTTAGATGGAGAGAATATGAGAGTGGCTCTCACGCGTTTGTTGCTAGAAGTACAGAAACGAATGCTCACAGACAGATCTGACGATACGAGGGGATTGGAGATGCTTATTCAGGTTGGTGTAGTTTTTTTTAGTTTCATGCTGTATCCCGTAACAGCAGGGCTTGCAGAGGAACCCTTAAGGTGTTAAGACATCTTGTTCCCCATTGTCCGCCCGTTGAGGGGTGGAACTCGACGACGAGCTTTGCCTTGTTACCAGAGTGAAAAAATATTAAATAATTCATTGCTGAACCAACAACCGTCAAGTTTACAGTTAAGTTTACATTTACAATTTTGCCTCCATGGTGAAATGGAAATTAGAATTAGAACGTGTCATATATATATGACACATTCTAAGTATAAGAGGTTGCAAGTACAATGAGTTACATACAAATGATTAACATCGTGAAAGGGACTATTCAGCACACAGAGGTTTATTCAATTCAAATCTGTAGTCCCTTAGATTAACTCTTTTAACTAGACAAACTCTTCATCTTTATTAAACTTTCAAGGTATGGGAACGGGTCGTAGTCATGAAAGGTCATCGCACAGGCCCCGGCCTAGAAGTTCGTATACGTTCCTACAGTGCCCTAGAACGAGCACTAGACAGTCGAGGGGGAGTGGGGATGGGAGGAGACCCCGGGAAAGCAGCAAGACTTCGTATGCTTGTTGCAGACGCCGCCAGATTACAAGATGAGTCAAGATTTGACTTAGTGTGCGACGCGGGGATTACCCCCTCTGCGCTTAAAGCGCTACACGCGCTTTACGAACTCTCTATTAATACATATAGTTCGGTAAGTAGTAATTTTTTTTATTTTCATTTTGTTGTAATATTAGAGTGGAAGTTGAAACAGCCAAATTGCATGTACATAATAAACTGATATTAGCCAATATTTGTGTATACTAATTTTACTGACATAAAAAAATTCTCACAGCATTCCATGGTCTTTGGCAAACTTAACATAAAAAGTCCTTATAAATAAAAATCACCTTTCAATTGTAAAATATCATATAATTTAGTGATTTACACAACAATTTTAACTCAACTAAAATTTCAGGTGCGTCTTCTAGCCCAAATCCGTCTTTACTGGATGTTAAGCCACTATCCATATTCCTACCGAGCGTTAGTTCCCCGTTTGGTAGAACTTCTAAATAATGGGGGAGAAGGGGACGAATGGCACGCAAAACATAAGGGAGCCCTATTTATTATGCTTGGCCCTAAAAATGGACCCCTAATAGCTAAGCAAGATTGGGAAGTCGTCCGTGCTTTGTGGCCAGCGATGCTGAAAGCACCATCTAGTGAGAAGCCTAGTATACATAGGTATAAATGTTGTATTTTATTTTACGATAATATTAAAACGAACATTGCGGGATTGAGTTCCGGTACTCAACTTGCAATGCCTCCAGAATTCGGTGGAAAATGAGGAACGGAAGAGTCTTAATGAGAACGGAGTGTCTTAACACTAGGATCCCAAATTCCCGCTACCTACCATGTTATGTGCGGGTTACAGCGTGAAGCTAAAAATTGTTTAAATTAAAAATTACTATAAGGCTTAGCGCGCACTGGTGACTTTTGTCACGGTGACAATAATTTTTTTGTCACTGATATGTCACCATACTTTTCGCCACTGCGCGCACTTGCGATAAAATGGACATATATACATTTGATAAAATGGATCTCAAAGAGATGGTTGTCTGTGCACTTATATTAAGAAATAGAAAAAAAAGCAAATGTAGAAAATATTGGCTTTCAACTTTTCATTTGTCATAGAGCAATGGCCTCAACTCAATTTCGTCAATCGGTATTGTCATTGTCTATTTTATCTTCATGAAAACACACGTTTTGCCTTGGTGATGAACTTGACGCCATTCTTGAAATAAAAATTCGGTGCTGCAATGCAACGCGCTGCTGTTTCATGTTTATGCGGAAGACGACTAGTATGGAAACTGCAAGAGGGAGGTGACATTTAGTTGCTAATGCGCGCACGGGCATACAAATTTATGGACGCGGTGACAGTTGCGTCACCGGCGTGTTGCCGGCCTCCGCGGACAAAAAGTCACCCAATTAATAATGTACACGGTGACAGTGACGCAACAGTCACGGTGACAAAAATCACTAGTGCGCGCTATACCTATGTTGAACTATATTATGTTGAACATATTATACACTAGTTGATAGAAGGCACAGATGTACTTTACCAACGATTTCGAGGTCTTTTTTTTTAAAAAACATTTTCGAAAATTAAACCTGAATCTTAAAACGATAATTATCCGTCAGATGCTTTCAACTCCACCATAATGGCAACATTCCACAAGTTAATTATTAAGTTTACACTTGTTAGTTTGCTATAAAATGTCGATCAATATAACAAACAATATGTCACCGTAACCATACTACAAATAATAAGAGGTATAATTCCAAAAACTTCTAAATTATTTTACAGATTAGAACAAGCGTTTAGCGAGTCTCTTCACCGCCATTTCCCAGTAGTAAATACACGTCTCACTATAAGCAGTAGCGCGGTAGAAGCCGCCAAAAAACTTCTAAATGAAAAACAAATAAATAATGCTAACTTCATACAGCTATTAAATAAAGCGGTTGAAAGAGAAAATGCTATATCTGATAAAGCAGAACGAGTTTACAATGAAGTTATTGATGAACTGGTCAATATAGCCGAGAATTGTAATGGGTGAGTTTTCTATTTTTATTAAAATTACAGTACAGCCAAGTAGTCATGGCCATCATGAAGTTAGGCTTTCTAAATTTTTTTTAATTTCCTCGATTATTATATATTTTAAATGAAAATGTTTAACCGGATTAATCGCGTTGATGATCGCGATGACAATGTTTTTTATATTTTAATAGTATAAACACACAATAAAAACACCTGTTTAACGGTACCTCTTAAAATATTGATTAACATATTTAACAGCAAAATTTGCTCCCAATAATTTCAGCCAATGGCGTCGTCTAGAACTAGCAATGCAAATGCTAACATACTGTCCCCTGATTCAAACCCCATACCCGGCGAAGGCGGTCCGTCTTATCGTCCGATCACTAATCCACGATGATATAGCAGTGAGACGCACCGCTGTGCGTTTGACGCTATACGCTTTGAAACAAAGAAAGAATAAACTGAAGAAAATTGAAGTTGATCCATATGAAGTTTGTGGTGTTTCCAAACCAGATAAACATATACCAGGTAACATATACCTATGTATACATGTTTTTGAAATCATGTGAAAATGTTTTATTTTTAATATTGTGTTGCTATGCTATGTAAACGGTTGTAGGTTCGATTCTTATTCGGAGAAATGATATTTTTTCATTTCCTCGATCACTGTGGATGTAATGTCTCGAAAAGAGGTGATTCCTTCTGCCTACCCTACTGTATAAAGGCTATAGCGTGAAGTTCAAAACATACATTATTTATTTTGTGCTTACTAGTTTTTTTTTAGATTCACGTTTTTACTTTTAAGGATTTAGAAAAGATCTTGAATGGGCAATGTGGTCTAAAGATAGAGAAATAAAAACTGATGAGGAATGGGATAAACCATGGTTACGGCATTACGGGCACGGCTTTTACTCGTGGCCCAAGAAAATCAAGGTATGCATAGTTTATAACATTAAACTCTTTCATATTGTTTCGCATTATTTTATTATTAGCATTAACAAGCTTTTATGATCATATAAATTGTGTATAATGAGGTTATGTGTTGATAGTTAAAATTTAAAAGCAAAAAAATAGTTTTCTCCTTTTTAACTCGTTTAAATAAAAGTTTTTCTAAAAAAGATTTTTTGCTTTTAATTTATTTTTTTACTTTTTAGTTACCATTGGCTAGGTTTTTCACACTAGATGTCACATTATTTTTCTAATTATTCCCGGCAAGCCCTTTCATTTGATACTCATATTGTAGAAGTACATTAAAAATAACTATTTCCCCATCTTGTAAGGTCCGCCATATTAGATTTAGAATGACATCATATATTTTATCGTGCATTGTCAAACTAAACGTGTATACAAAATTTCAGCTCAATCGGTTGAAGATATCTACTTCAAAATTGAGCTCAATGATTTCACTCGAACACACATACATACATTGCAAGTTAAAGCTTTTAAAAAATTATCAACATTCGTCTACAGTTCAGACGTAGAATTTATTAATTGATGACGTATAGTTATTTTAATCTCATAATTTTTTAGGTAGCAGCTCCAATACGTGAACAAATATACTCAATAGATACGCCTCCCGAAGAAATGGAAGAAGGCGAGCGTTATTTGTATGAGTTCTTTAGCGACAAAGCTAATATTGATAAGCTCGTTGCTTTCCTCACTGTAGAGGAGAAGAAGGGGAAGGACAAGTTTAGTGGCATACGATTTGGAATGTTCAGAGTAATTATTTGTAGTTAAATATCAAAAATATAAATGAAAATGTATTCTTCGGGACATTTATCAATGTAATAAAACCCAAAATAACGTTTTTTTTATTTTTGTCTGTTTCTCTGTGCTTTTGTGTGCACCCTAATCCGAAACTGCTTTACTATTTTATTTTGGCAAACTGCCCTTAACATTTAATGCTTGTTTTTCTCTTGTTTGTAATGGAAATATAATACAATTAATTCTTAAGAGAGATGCCGTTTTTATTCATAGATTACGAAATCTCAAGATCGATCTCAGAGTTAAGTGAGAGTTGGGCTTAGGTTTCCTCTGCCCATTCTGCTATATGCAAAATACAGTGTAAATTAAAGAAAACAACACAATAAATTAATTTATTTTATTGATGATTTTTTCTGTAAATAGATGGCATTCACACACTTCGGTGAGCGTGTAGCCAAACCTCTGCTCGAGCACGCGTTACGTTGCGCCGGATTAGGGCAGGAAGCGCCGCAGCGCTTTGCCGCTGAAGTGGCGACCGCTGCACTGCGCGCGCCCCGGTACTGGCCGCGGGAACGTGCGCTAACGCTGCAGCGCGCGGCTATGGATGTTATTGAAGTTGGTGGGTATGGAGGTTATTGAAGTTGGTATGTGTGTATGTATAGCGGTTAATATGTGATACCGCTATTTAATATTATCTAATAATTAATTTACACTAAATGAGTAAAATTAAAGATCCCAATTTTTGTGGAGAAATTGTCCAAATTTATTTAACGTACCAGATACGTGAAGAGAAAATAATTTAACACTCACAGAAGGAAATAAAGAAATTTAAATAAATACCAAAAGAAAATATAAGCTAAACTAACACGTAAAATCAAAAGAAGTTAAGGTTGAAAATTTAATGCAAGCTAAGAGAGCAATGGATACACAAGTGAACGTAGCAAGCGATTCTAGCCGACTCTTTTAACGTGGCGCTCTTGGCTAGCAGCCTACGACACGCATAGCAAAAAACTCGGAACAGGTTTGAATTTTTCCAATGCGCTGCGTGCGGATGATTCTAGTAAATGTAATAATATTAATTTTGAATAAGAAATGTTCCCTACATGTGTATGAGTATTGTATTCTCCATTTGTAGCTATAGCAGTTGATTATTATTTTCTCTCTAAGATTTAAAATTACAATAAAGTTACTTTGGTCCATTTGACAACAGATTTATTGCAACCATATATTATAACGACGTAATAAATTTATACTTATATATACACGCACAGGTCTTACATCAGTGATGCCTGAGACGATGGAGGACTGGGGTACGAGCGTGGCGACGGGCGTGGACAAGCTGGAGCCCACCCGTGGGCGCGCCGTGTTGCAACGCGTAGTGGCGCTGTGCGCGCCCTGCAGCGCCGGCGCCGCCCTGGACACCAAGGCTTCCTTCGTGCTCTGTGCGCGACTGTACGCGCTGCAGGTACTGTGCACGTCGGGGACGCGGGGACGACGGGCGACTGATTGACTTAGACCTGACCTCGCGAGCAGTACACACGCACATAAATTGTAAATCAAATTATAAATTTCGCGATAAACACCAATGAATATTAAAGAAAAACAAAAAACCAGTAACCATTATTTATTGGCATCTTGAATCTTATTATACAGGTGGAAGCGTCAGCGCTCCTTTTACGGGAACAGCATTTAGGGTAAAATATTTTACCATAAATCCTACGTAAAGAAATTAATCAAGATACCTCAACAGTTAGACGTGAGATTTTTTTTTCATTTCACAATGTTTATCCATACCTCTATTTCGTGTGACGCAGTAGCTTAGAACGCTTAGATACCAATAACATAAACACATACTACAAAAGGTTAAACAACTTTGAACTTTGCCGCCAATATTTAAGACTCGATTTTGGAATGAGGCGTGTGAGGCGGTCTCCTTTTGATAGGCTTATGTCTGCGTGAGTCGTTCTTGTCAAATATCGTTTTATTTTTAACGATAATTTTATTATTTATTTTGTTTATATAAATCACTTTTTAATTCTTGCGATTTTTTCTTAAATTGTATTAGGCTTTTAAAAAGTAGCTAAAATTGTGGTTTCATTTAAAGTGGTGCTGACAAAAACTCTCTGGTTGTTGATTGATTCTTCACCATCAAAAATACATACACGGACGTAGAAATTGAGGGGGTGCTGGTGGAGGTGCATTGTTACCTGAAGAAGGAAATCAAAATAGTGCTTTCCCAATATAAATATGCAAATGCAAATCAAAACCACAAGCGCGTTTAAAGCCAGATACTGTGTATACCGATAGAAATATATTTTTATTAAGTTATATTAACATTTTGTTAGTTTGTACAACAATTGTAATTACTTCGCAGGGCACAATAGGATCGATGTCATGGCGCGCCGCTCCGCTTGCTGCTGAAGTGCTAAAACGTTTAGATGACGCCAACTTCTTAGAGCATCCCTACCAGAATGTGCGCGAGAGCGTCGGCAGGTAAATGTGAAATTAAGTTTAATAATAACATAATAATATTTGCAGGAATTAGATGAAACTTTTAATTAATCAACTTACGAATTAAAGTAATGTCAAAAAAGTATAGCAAAAGCAGCTTCAAACTTATTCCCGGAGAGCTGGATAGAGAGTGGGAACCTAATGTTAAGACACCACCGACCAATTTCCACTAAAATTTCACAAGACATTAAGTGTTAAAAGTGAAATGAAAGCATTTTAAATATAATTTTTCCCCCAAGCATGGATCGAAACAACAACTAACGTGTTTAGAGTTAGCTATCCCATTGCACCACGATAATACAACATGAATTATTAAGTTTTTGAGTGTTGAATGGCGGAACTAAACGCCGTGTTATGCCTTGTGACCAGAGCAAGGAAATGGAAATATTAATTATCTTATTCCCCCGAGTAGGAATCGAATCCACAACGCCCTACGCCTAATTTATATTTTGTAAACAATAATATTTTTTCACAGCTTACTAATGACAATATTCGATATGGAAATCACTTTTCCCGGAGGTGGTCCTAGCACTGTACCTCAACTAAAACAGTTCTTAGCGTCGGTGAAACCTCGGCTCGCTGCTTTGTACGATGAAAACGGCGATATAGGTATTTCTTGGCTTATTATTTTTTTAGCATTATGCTGTATACCCCGTATAGTAGGATAAGCAGTGGAAGCCTATTATGACACTCCGTTCTCCACACACCGTCCAATTTGAGAGACATTCTATTTCTCTTGTCGAAGCTATGATCTTAACAGATATAATATAATAGTAATTTTTACGGATTATTACGAATGATTTTTTTATTTTATTCTTTTTTCAGAACAAATATTATAATCAAATCAATTATAATTTAATCACCATTACATTTTAGTAATAAAAACCGCGCCATCAACATTACCACTAGCGTCAGTCTCAGCGTCATCAGCTTCGGTGTCAGCGTCGACGTCATCATCTGTGACATCATCGCCGTCAGTGTCTGCATCGGCTTCGGCATCAGCGAGCGAATCGGTTCCCATGGCATCGTTGACACCGGTTGATGATTTGGATCAACGGCCGAGCCATTGTCATCAGGTCAGTTTTCATATCTAAATATATTTTCCAGGGGAAGCCTTCATTTTAGTTCCAAATTGAGTTTGTGTAAGGGCTTTCTAATACTAGCCTGTGACTGTAAACGCGACGGTTGTGAGTTCAATTTTCTCTAATAATTATTTAATATTTTCATTGCTTTATGGTGAAAAATGTTTCACAAATCTTCTTATTATTGTTTACGAATCTGATTTAGTGTAGGATATATCACGCAACAGCTGGCTGAGCAAGGCCCTGATTGTGCGGTAATGTAACACGTTCAGCATAAATTGTAAACCTGTTAAATCCGTTTATCTTTATGTACTTGTACATTTTTATAGCATTGAAAAGTTTAAAAAATATTGAAAATTATGTAACTTTTCTTTTATTTTAACGTTTATTTAATTTTATATAATAGAGAATACATATCAATTTCAGAATTGTAAAATCCATCTGGTAATATATTAACGTACCTCCACAGTTTTTTTTAAATGTTTTTTATCTCTCCTGAGAGTCTGCTTAATGCCTATTAAACAGACTCTCAGAAGAGATAGCTAGCAGCCTTGCTTGTAGGTAGCAGGTGCTACTCTAAGCTGACGACTTATGTAATGTAGTGTTCTTAATTATTTCTTTAAAGGCTTCAAGTAACTCGACGGTGGTACAAGATTGCGAGTCCAGCGTAGACAAGCAGTTGGTAGAGCAGTTGGAGAACGCTTTGCGGTTGGACGGCGATGCCCCCGCCCATCACCAACACGCGCGTGCTGTCAACTTGCTTACCACTGGTTTGTTTTTATAATATTATATAATACTAGAGACTCACACGGCGTCGCCCGCTTTTACTTATACTATTACAGCCCAATTATACAAACGTACATCTACGTACGACCGTAGTATAATTTGTAACGGGGTTTAAAAATTTCCAGATTGCTTGATAGGAACGTATAACATTAAGAACGCTTAGACGATTTCCAAAAGGCATGGGTTCGCGTCCCGCAACGTAATTTTTTTTTACCGTTTTGTAAAATATTATCCATATTGTGAAATAAGACTAAAAATTTATAAGATGATATATATTTTCTGACTTCACGCTTTAACCTGTAATGCTGCAGCCGATACTCAATGTCTTGAAAATTTCCCTACCGATCCTACCTATCCCACTTTATACAGGATATAGCAAAAAAAAACCCACAAAAATCTAATAACTAAATTCGCTTTCAGTGCTCCGCGGCTGCATGGGCGTGATAGTCCGCGGCGTAAACAGTAAGACTGGAGTACAATACGCCTTGCTAAGCACAGCTTGTGCCCTCGCATCAAGAGGTCCACCACAACCTCACGAGGAACTTCCTCGAGCAGCTGGCGGCTTCCTCGCTAGCCTGTCCCTAGTGCATCATTCTCATGAGGATTTTGATGCTGCCCTCGCAGCGTTGGAGACCCTAGCACTTACCAAGTCTTGGTGGGCTCGTCTCGCTTGTTTGGACTTTGCTCAGCCGTTCCTGTTTTATGGATTGCCTATGTTGTGTGACAGAGCTGATTGGGCGGTCCGTGCTGAACGGTTCGCGTTTAAACTTATGAGGGATTCGAGGGTTGAGGTAGTTATTATTTTTTCATTATTTGTATATTAATTGAAGTGACTGGCTATATATGTGGCGGTTGTAGGTTCGATTCGGAGGCATCAATTGCTTTTATTTCTCGCTCTGGTAAGAAACACGGAAGCACTTGAGTACCCCCTCTTAACACGCTATGTCTAGGAAATTTGGCGGTGCATGTACAATGGAATGACTTAATACTGGGTTAACTCTTTTTACCTTGTTATACAAGAGATACAGTGTCAAGCCAATAAAATATAATAATTTATTTATCTGTTACAAATGTTAATATTGTTTTTAAACCTACTTTCAATGTAATATGCTTTTTATTATTTCTATTGACAGGTACGGAAAGCAGCAGCCAAATTACTAACAGGATTGATGCACTGCAACGCCCTACCAGATGAGGAGATAACCATAAAATCCCTCATGAAGAGTTGCAGATCAAAAGACTTAGTGGAAAGGCATTGCGGAGTACTTGGTCTGTGTGCATACATGGCGTCCAGACCATATAGCCTAGGGCCGCGGTTGGGTTCCGTTTTGGCGGAACTTGCTCGCCATACTAGCGCCCCAGACCCTATACCAGCTACTATTAGGGCTGCACTTGCTGACTTTCGGAGAACACATCAAGATGATTGGCTCCGGCATAGGGATAAGCTCACAGAAGAGGAACTTGACTTACTGGCTGACCTCACCTCACCGCCGTCTTACTGTGCTTAATTTTTGAGTCTATGGCATTTGGTTCTAGACTTCTAGAGTATCTATGGCTCGAATTGTCTTAAATATTTTTTTAGTGAACATATTCTGGCAGTGAGTCGGGTGTTGGTTAGCGGTAAAGTGGTATTTCAATATGGTAAAGGCGCTACGGAATGGCGCTAGGTTTTTTAACTATGCTTATAAAGTGAAATTTCTGAGATAAAATTGATCACAAAAATCAGCATACCTCACTTCCATCTTATTGTGCTTAATTTGTTAAATCTATGGCATTCGGTTTTTGAGAAAACATATATTTATGTCAGGAAATGAGTGTTGGTTATTGATAGCGGTATTACAATATGGAAAATAGTTGGTATGGCAATTTTTTTTTGAAGATGCCGCTAACGGGATATGTCTTTAACAAAGTTGACCATGCGGCGTTAAGGTCCGCCACTCAACAGGCAATGCGTTCGATATTTGAGAATCAGTATGGATAAAAATCTTACATCTAAACTCTTGATTATCTTTTTTCTGGTTGGGGTTTGAAATATTTATCTCTAAATGCTGCTCCCGTGAAAGGAGTGCAGATGCTTCCACTCCGTATTATCTACGGCGTTTAATTTTGAGAGTATATTGTGTGACTGAGTATTGGGTGTTGGTAAGTGGTAATCTTTTAATATGGTAAAGAGAAGGACAATTAGGTTTCTTTTTTTTTTTCGGAAAATTCTTGTATAACAAATGCAATTGCCGGTGTATAGGAGCGGTGTACTAGGTACTAGAATATAATTGGATTTTACGACACACGCTTGTGAATGTAATTGCGAGAAGAAGAAGAAGGTTGTGGGTTCGATTCCCACTCGAGGAAATGTAATATTTACTATTCTTGCTCTTCTATTTTTTTCTTTGTTCTAGTATCGAGGCAAAGCGCAGCGTTGAGTTCCGTGCCTCAGTTCAAAATTCGGCGACAAGTGGGAAACCGAGTATATTAACGCTAAGTTCCCTCTACCTACCTCGCTAAATGCGGGATACAGCGTGAAACTTACAAATATTTAATGATTTATATATTTATTTTAGCACAATATAATTTGATTATGAAAAAAAATATCTGAAGGTAATGTCTAATATTTTATTTTGACATTAAATATACTACTTTTAACTTTAAGATGTTGTATGAGGATGTGACGAGGACGCTGTGGATGTGTCGCGACGGTTGTAGATTCGATTCCCACTCGAAGGAATAAATTATTATCCTCATTAGTAACAGGAGAAAAGCGCAGTGTTGAACTCGGCCACTCAATACGTAGTGTCCCGACAAACAGAGCGTAAAGTGGGGTACTGTGATTGAGTATCAATAGGTTCCTTCTGCCTACCCTGCTAGATACAGTAGAATACAGCACTAAGCTATAGAAAAATATTTGTTCGAAATTAATTTTGATTACTAAATAATATGTATAATCAGAAGTAGATATATATTATAATTTTTAATCCATAATAACTCGAGGTCTTAGTTCCATATATTCACATCTCATGCTTCTATAGGTGATGACAATAGAAAAAGAGGTTTTATATTTTTTATAATAGCATTTTATGATATTTTTAGTTTACTTTTAACAGAGTAACAGGTGATACTATTACCTCACAACTAGTTATTGTTTACGGTTATGTGTAATTTATATTGAAATTTATTTTTTTATCCATCTCTTTCATTATATAATAGTTTGTAATTATTATATAATTGATGATATAGAATACATTAATATTATATTAATATATTCTATATTCATATTCAATTATGAATTAAATTTAAAAATATATCACATTTGATAATAACCCCCAAGGTAATGGAATGAAAATAAGTATGGTAGAAGTTTTATTTTAGTAGATCTGCTGTGTATTTAAAGCTTTGTAAAAAATGTATATTGAATCATATTTTAACTTTTAGAGCAAAATAATAAATATGATGATAATTTTGTATTTTATTTGCTAAAAAACCCATTTCTTATTTAAATTTGGATCTCAATTTCTTTTAGAATTATTTTAAAGAAGTTTATATTTATTTCAATTGTCTTTTTAATTTATTCTTACGGTGGTTTTTTTATTTGTTTCTAGGGATGTCACTGATATTCTGTATAACATACTTAAGAACCTAGTGTTAAGACACTTCATTCCCCTCTTTCCACCGACTTATGAAAGCATTGCGTGTTGAGTAGCGGAACTCAACGCCGCGCTTATGGCTCGACTCGATGACGAAATATTAACTAAAATAAATATTTCATTTCCTTGAGTGGGGATCAACCCCACAACCAGGTGTTTACATTACACTTAGTGCCCCTGCGCCATGAATGGCCTCATTTATTTAGGAGCTAGGAGCCCATAGAATATATGAATGTTGGCAATGAAAATGTTTTTATACATTTTATTAGCAGCTAATTTTGACTAGAATTTGACTAAAAAAAATGTAGTGGAAAATTAAATACATAATAATTATTTTTAGCTGCACACTGTTTCTTACATAAGCAGGATTCTAGTGTAAAGACACTCCATCCTCCACTTCAAATTGAGACTACATCTTGAGTGATCGAACTCTACCCTTAGAATTTTAATAAAATCAAAATGGCAAAATACATGGTTCACCAAACCTAAGTTAGAGTCAAGTTATGTTTACTAGTAATAATGGTTTTTAATTAAAAAATATAATTGGCATTATACACTTTAATTTGGTAAAATTAATGAAAAATTAAATTTAACAAAACTTGAAAATTTTGTATATGAAATATATATATTCACAAAACTGCAAATTTTCGTCCGCTTTTGTTTTGTACTAACTTCAATTACCTTCGATCATCCAAATCTAAAAATAACAATTGTTTTAATCAGTAATATTGTCAAAATAATTAAAAATTTTAAGAACATTAAAAATATATTTAGTAATATCACAAATTAATATTTTTAAGAAAAAGAAAAAAGAAGGATAAATAGAAATAAATAGTTTACAACTTTAAGTTTTTATATGTGTCAGAAACTGTTCTGTCTGGTATGGATTTGAACCAACAATTTTGCTTACATATTAGAAATTATTAATTTCACAAAGTCCTATTTAAAATTCACTTATATTTACAGTTGTAAGTGAATTTACAATTACATCATTAATTATAAGTAAATTTTGAACAGGACTTTATCAATTGTTTTAAGTTTGTATGTAATTTTGTTGTAGTAATTATGGGCTGTATTACATCTGTAATTTATTAAATATACCAAAATAGAATACTTACTTTTACCATCACAAGCTACAATTTTTACTTTATCTACTTTCGCCAGTTCTTGAACCTCTCTAAATTCTACATCATTTAACATAAATGTCCATACATTATCGCAAAACCTACAAATAAAAAATATACACGATTAGTAACACCACACATCACTTTTTAAAATAAAAGTAAAATGAATAATTAATTTAAACTATTGATTACCTGTAAGTATTCAGTTTCCCTGCTTTAAAAGTTAGTCTTGATTTCACTCTATTGGATAAGGCTAGATTTATAGATTTATCAAATTGGAGCATAACCTTTAAAGCTAATGAATGTGTTATTTGACCATACTAAAACAAGAAATATACAATTAGTATGCATGAACAATATTTCTTACAATTGTTTCTATAACGAAAACAAAATGTAGTTAGAAATCACCTGTATTAATTCTTCAAGGCTTTCTTGTAGTGTATTACCGATTGTGGTATTTCTGTACAGTTGATATGACATAATGGATAAGATTTCGTCTTTTTTATTAAACTACTTACAAAAATTATAATTTACAAAATAGTAAATAGTTAATACAATGAGCACTGAACGGGTAAGGTCTTTTATGTTGTGACAAATGACAGCAATAGCCATAGATAATACACATATACTACCACAGCACAGAATATACAAGTAATACCATTAGTGCTGCCAGCACTGACACTCAACATGAGTACTGTAAAATGAGTTCGATAAAATCGTTACACTTACTTTATGATACATTTTAACATTAATATAAAACAATCAATATTGAAGTATAAGCTAATATCGGTTTAACATTTAAAATACAGTAAAACATATTTATATACTTATTATAAAATACAAAAAATATAAGTAATTTATCTTAAAGAAGAATGTGGGCTCAATAGATATACCATATGGGGTAAATAGAATTGTATTACAAATTTTTCGACAGTATTTGTAAGAAAATACGGTTGTGAATATCTTAAGTTTTTAACATTATTTCATTTATTATGAATTACACTCAAATAAAATTATTGAAATCACTGTTAATTACTTTTTCAATATGCTTTAATTACTTCCACTAAGACTTGCATCAGATTTATTACTAGTAATAAACTCACCCACATGCAGCTTCACACCGCTTGGACTTCACGATTATTTACAAGTTAGTGCGCGGCTAACATTTATTAGAATACAAATGTTCAATTAAATGTTAGACTTCTTACATTATAAAACAACGGAAGTTTACATTTTTTAACATGTTGCCATTGACCTGCACCTATGAAGCTTTTAGAGATTATTTTATACTAGTAGTTTTTATAATTACTTCTGGAAAAAATCACCAGTATTTTTTTTAGCTACTGCCCTTGAAAGTTTTTGAAAAAAATGTGCTTTTTTAAAAATTATTTTTGTTTCCATGTTTCTTCCAAGATTTTCAAGCCGATATTTTTAAAATATTACATTATACAAAAGGCCTACTATTGAGCTATATTGAGGCAAGAACAGTTGGGTTGTATTTGCCAATTTTATTCAAGAATCCGATTTTTTCCAAAAAATCACAAATTATCGTATTCGATTCGAATTTTTTTTTCGTTTTTTTTTCAGTCTTGAGGTTAATGCTGTTAGCCCTATTGGCTTTTCGTTGGGTAGGGAAGAGGATACTCTGTCCCTGAAGAAATGCAGGCGCTGTGTGGCTGCCTGTGAGGGAGTCGACGACTGTAAGGGCGCCCCCTGCGGGGCTCGAATCTCGGCTTGCGGCCGTCGAGCGGACTGGGATCCCGAACAACTGAAAATCGGGTAACATTTATGGGGGTGAAATGGATAGGTACTAAAGTCCATAGACAACCGATCGTGTTCATTATACAGAGTGTTTTTCTCAGCACCCCTTTAAATGAAAGTACTGTTTTAACTATTCTATATTATTAACTTTATAAATACAACTTTTTTTTTCCCAAAAATGAAAAAGTTTTTTTTTTCAAACAAAATAAATAATAAAATAATCGTTGTAAAATAAAACGCCACTTGTTAAGGACGACGCACGCAGCTATAAACCTATCAAAGGTGAAACCGCCGCACATGCCTCATTTCGAAATCGAGTCGTAGGTCAGTTGTTTAATCTTTAGTAACATTATTGTAATTGTATGTTATACAGAGTGTCCCAGGAGTCAACGATAAAATGAAACCAGGTGATAGACCAAGTCATGACAGTTATGAGAAAAATATAAAAAAAATCTTTGTCATGTATTTTTCATATTATATTGATTTTAAAAAATATCGGAAAAACGACATCCTGTGATGGTTTTTCGAGTCCCAGGACTACAAATATTACTCTTTCTTCATTTTTTTTTCTGTAATGTAATCATGAGTAACCCTTCTGTGAATTACAGTTTAAGATTGAAACATACCTGCATCAGTTTTCAATAAAATATCGTGTTTTTGCCAAACCTTAAATTCAAAATATTTACTACACCTAACTTTAACCGACCGTACTATAAAAAAAATGTACTACACTGTTTTTGCAAGTAACTTTAAAAGTTGGCGCATTTAATCTGGATTCCGAAATAGTACGACACTTGCTGGATTACTTCTTTGTTGAAGAGAGAAAAATCAAAATACACGATAATCGGGATGACGTTCAGCGTTTTGGTACCTTTTCCGATACATTCTAGCTGCAGCATTTGCGTTACATAACCACTCTCCATGAATGAAATGCATATTGGCAATGTGTCAAAGACCGAGTGAGTATATGGCCTGCGAGAGTCCGGACTCGAGCACTATCCTTGTAAGTCCTGGGCCAGCCCCTAAGTTGGAAAAGTTCAGGTACCTTGGATCCGTCATGCACGAGTCTGGAGGCATCCATCGATCACGACCTCCTTGGCCGGATAAGAGTTTGGACGGTATCCTGCGATCACAGACCACACCAGTGACCTCCCGCCACTTAGCCCAGGCAACGTTTATCCGACTTAGGGGCTGGCCCAGGACTTATAAGGATAGTGCTCGATCCGGACTCTCGCAGGCCATATACTCGGATTACTCGGATTTTTTTTTATATTTTTCTCATAACTGTCATGACTTGGTCTATCACCTGGTTTCATTTTATCGTTGACTCCTGGGACACCCTGTATATATTTTTGTAATATTTACGTTATTGGTATTTATGCGGAATTACGTCGTGAAATGAAAAAAATCCTACGACTAAACTGTTCAGGTATCTTGATGAATTTCTTTAGGTATGGGTTTAAAATATTTTACCCTATATGCAGTTCCCGTAAACGGAGCGCTGATGCTTCCACCCTTGTATATGACAAAACTGCGTTATGAAATTAAATTTATAATAAGTACGTCAAGCAATCGTAAATCAGTATTATTCTGCAGTAGTCTAGTCTCTTGATAACTTGGGAGTTGTCAGCATCAGGTGAACAAACAGCAAGGCAAAATATTTTATAATACCTCAGAATTCGGATATATTTTAAAGTTACTTAACATTCTAAAAATTATATTTTTCATGTTTGAAAGCAGGTCCTAGCAATAAAATAAGATCACAATGTTGATATTTATTATTTATTTACAAATTTCAAAGATGTGTGGTTATTTAAATTAGTAAATATAATTTGATAAAATAAATAACGTTATTAAAATAAAATATCAATTATTTTAAAATAATTATTTATTTATATATTCTTCATAAAACTGCCAGCATTACCTGAAACAAAGTAAAATTTTAAGAGTAAAGTTAATAATAGAATTAAAAATATGAAAATTTTTTATTTTGTTATACAATAATTGTTTGTATTGTAACATTTTATTATACACATAAAACTTTATAATTCTAATTATAGATATAGGTATATTTTCAAAAAGTATATATATTTTTTTATCAGCTTCACGCTGTATCCCGCATACGGCAGGATAGGCACGGGGAACTATCTATTAAAACAATCTTCATTCTTTAATTTCCGTGGCGGAGCTCAACGCCGAGTTTTTTGCCTAATCGTCTGAGCGAAGAAATGAAAATATTAATAAATAATACTTAATTCCCTCGAATGGGAATCGAACCCACAACCATCATGTTACAGTCAAACCCCCACCACTGAGACTCAACAGTCTCAAATGAAAAGTTAATATTTATGATGCAGTTGACGAAAAGAAAAAAAACACGACTTAAAATATGATATTCTTACCACGTCAAGAAATATTTGTTAATTCAGTATTTTAGTAGTAGTACTACTCGATTTTCATCTGCCTCGGTCTTGATCTGCTTAAACCGTCTGTCTGTTCTGCTTCTCTGCATCTGCTTAAATCTACTTTTGCTTGGATCTTTAAAGTTTTTGTGTCATTGTACAATTGTAAGAGAAAAATTTCGATGGCAACCTAAAATAATTAATTTAATTGCAAGAAAATTTGAATAAAAAAAAAAGATAAATTAATATGCCATCTGCACTTAATATAAAAATTTGCGTTAAATAGATATTAATTACAATTAATAACTGAATCTGAAATTTAAAATATTATAAAACAAACTCATGCTTAAATATACTAAAAACAATACTTAACAACATGCAATAATATCTGTGAAAAAAATGTCAAAATTACCGTATTTAATAAAATTTAACATTATTTTTTTTAGCTATAAAATAAATAAATTTAAGAACCTGTAAAATAAACCTTAACTTAATTTCGTATGAAATAACATTTTAAAATAATCTGAAATTTTGAAATAATCTGAAAGCGCAAGCGAATTATGAAATTATGACACTTTCTTAGTTGACAGTCACTATGATACTTGCTGTTGTATGATTGCTGCTACTTGCTACTTACTACTTTAATCAGGTTACACTGCGCGACCCGAAGACTGGCAGCAACAGAGCTGGTGGCGCCGACTGGATCAGGTCATACTGCGCGATCCGAAGACTGGCAGCGGCAGGGCTGACTGTGTCGACTGGAATCAGGTCACAATGCTGGGCGCGAAGACTGGCATGCAGGCAACACGGTCACTAAGACCGCGCAGGGTTGATCATAGAGGCCAGAAGTGAAGTGTATGTTAGAGAACGCAGCTGATTGCGTCGTTTGGATCAAGTCACACTGCTGGGCTCGAAGACTGGCAAGTCTGACTCTGCCAGACTGATGACCAGCCTGGTGGAGGATTGCGTCAACTGGAACCAGATCACACTGCCTGGTCCGAAAACTGGCAGGCAAGCAACAGGGTCACCAAGGCTGCGCATATTTCATAAAACAATGCACAGCTTACTATACATTGCTACTTAACAGTTGCTGAATAAAGTAAAAGAATATTCTATAAACAGCTTAATATGCGTCTCTAGTCGTTTTACCATTTTCATTTAGTTAAGAGATTATTTTCTATTATCGTCGTATTCTTACCAAGTGAATTTTCTGGCGGAGGGCAGAGGCTGTTTGCATTGACTAAAACCAGGTTGTACTATGTAGCCCAAACACTGCAGAGACAAAGCTTGTTGCGTCTACTGGAATCAGGTTACACGGCGCGACCCGAAGACTGGCCGCAACAGGGTTGGTGCGGTCGACTGGATCAGGTCACACTGCGCGATCCGAAGACTGGCAGCGGCAGGGCTGACTGTGTCGACTGGAATCAGATCACACTGCTGGGCCCGAACACTGGCACGCAGGCAACACGGTCACTAAGACCGCGCAGGATCGAACGTAGGGGCCCGAAGTGAAGTGTCTGGTAGAGAATGCGTCGACTGGATCAGTTCACACTGCCAGGTCCGAAGACTGGAAGAGACAGGGCTGGTTGCGTCGACTGGAAGCAGGTCACAGGGCCAGATCCGAAGACTGGCAGGCAAGCAACAGGGTCACCAAGGCTGCGCATATTTCACAAAACAATGCAAAGCTTACTGTACATTGCTACTTACAATTGCTGAATAAAGTAAAAGAACATTCTATAAATAGGTAAATATTTGTCTCTAGGCTTTCCTGTCATTGTCAATTAGTTAACAGATTATTTTCTATTATCATCGTTCAACCGCATATTAGCGCAATTTAGATCATTTAAGTAATGCTTGTAAGCAACTGAAACTTATTTGTCATTATCTAAATCATTGCTGTCATATTCTTACCAAGTGAATTTTCTGACAGAGGGCAGAGACTGTTTGCATTGACTACAACCAGGTTAGACTGAGGAACAGAGCTTGATGCGTCGACTGGAACCAGGTCACACTGCATAGACTAGCTTGCTGAAGACTGGCAGCAGCAGGGCTGGTAGCGTCGACTGGGTCAGATTACACTGCGCGTTCCGAAGACTGGCAGTGACAGGACTGACTGTGTCGACTGGAATCAGGTTACACTGCTGGGCCCGAAGACTGGCACGCAGGCAATACGGTCGCTAAGACCGCGCAGGGTTGACTGTAGAGGCCAGAGGTGAAGTGTCTGGTAGACGTTTGTTGACTGGATCAGGTCACACTGCCAGGTCGAATGCTGGCAGCGACAGAACATGCTGGGGCGACTGAAATCAGGTTAAACTACGCGACACGAAAATTGGCAGAGCCAGGGTTGGTTATGTCAGTGGAAAGCAGTTTACCCGGAGACTGGTAGCTACTACAGGGCTGTGCTGGGCCCAAAGACTAGTGATCACGGTCACTAAGACCGCGCAGGGTTGATCGTAGAGGCCTCGACTCTGGCAGAGACAGGCAGCGACAGGGCTGGTGGCGTCAACTGCATCAGTTCAGACTGCGTGACCCGAAAACTGGCAGCGACGGTGCTTGTAGCGTTGACTTAACCAGATCACACTACGTGACTCGAAGTCTGGCAGCGACAGGGCTGGTTGCTTCGACTGGATCAGGTCACACTGCCAGGTCCGAAGACTGGCTGAGACAGGGTTGATTGCGTCGACTGAAATGAGGCCACACTGCTAGGCTCCAAGAGTGGCATAGATATGGCTGGGTGCATCGACTGGAACCAGGTCACACTGCCTGGCCTAAATACTGGCATGCAAGGAACGAGAAAGTATTTCATAAAACAATGCAGAGCTTCTGTCTTTAAGATCTTTAACATTTTATTCTTAATCTATCTTTAAGATTATATTCTATCTTTAAGATCGCTAGCATACAGGTTGCATAAATAAATAAATGGTGAGACTTCTAATAAAAAATGTATTAAGTATGTATTTTTAGAATACCTCCTTATCCAGTTATTTTGTGAGGATTATCGTCCATTTACTTTTATTGCATATGCTTGTGGTTTATGGCATTATACTTGTCTTAATGTAGATAATTATCTTCACAACGGAAAATGCAGGCATACATATATATATAAAAATGCAATTATTCTTAATTAAGTTGCGCCACACGTGGCCTCTAACACCTTTTTGAAACAAATTTTTGACTCTAAATATTTGTCTCTAAATATTTATCTAATGTCAAGAGTAAAAACCATGGTTGGCGCTCGATGAGGGAGGCCGACGTTCAGCAGTGGACGGCGATAGGCTGATTTAAAAAGTACCACAACCACAATATATCCAATATACTTTGTCCTTTATCCTATCTCTATACTCTGTTAAAAAAGAACGTGATTGCATTATATCTCAATTTGAGAGTTAAATTATTATATATTGGCAAAAATGCATTACTTTTTGTTAAATAGTTTAGTTGTATCAGGAACATGGCAAGGAGATATTTCCAGGCTTCTCTATATTTAATAGGATTTAGGCTATAACTTTTTATTCACTTCGAGGGAACTGTGAAGTGAACATGCAAAAATCAATACTGTGTTCAATGATAATTTCTCAGCACATATGTTTAAAAGCTTGTTTGCTTACCTATTTATACTCAAATTGTCATTTTAATTTCACCTTAGGATTTCATGATAATTTAAAATTTTGTTTTTTTTCTAATGATTACATTTTTTCCTCCATAATAATAACATAAAATAAACTTTCTTTCTCATTTTTGTTTAATGTATGAAAGCTTTATGTCATTAATTTACATCGATTAAATGCTAAAAATTAATAAATATGGGTAGAGTGATGCTTAAAATGTTATGCTCGAACTTCATTTCTCTAAAATAATGATTACCCGAATCATGGCCACTGAAAGAAAAAAAATATAGGAAAGCGGATATTGGTGGGTATTGTTAAAAGAACCTAAATACTGTAATATTTTCGTAATCTCTAGTACACAACAAATTTTGAAATGTGGATATTAAATTGTAGTTTCACGACATTGCAATCGAAACTTTTATGACGATAAGCTTATAAGGCACAGCTAAGTTTGCATCAGCATGACGGTTGTTTTCTCATTCATTTTCAATATTAAAACATAGCTTATGGGGGCACATCAATGAAGAAAGAGTGTCTTAACAGGAGGTTCCCTCTGCCTACCCTGCTGTGTGCGGGATACATCGTGAAAGTGATTTCTTTATATAATTTGTTTATTTATATCCATTCCTGTAGATTACGAATTGTTGTATTGGTCTATATTTTCTTTCCTTTTGAAGTATCAAAAGGAAAGAAAATATAGACCAATATTAAAGTATAAAAATATGTGTCTTATAAGTTTACATATAGGTATAAAGCTTAGTAGGTACTTGTATTAAGATTAATTAGTATGTAATTAGTTATGATAAATCATGAACTAAATCTATTACTTTTTCATTCTATGATTTTGAAAATCGTGCATGAGAGTAAAAGTCGACAGCGATAACTTACCGAATTTTGATAGTAGCTAAGTTGAATTACATACATATTTGTATTCTCAATCAAAGGTTTCAAAAAGTGTCTAAATATAATTAGGGGAATTGTGCTTAAGATGACATACTTTTTGTTTCAAGACAAATATCTCAAATAAATAAAGTCATCTGAGAACAGCATATTGCGTATACTATTATATATTTCATAATCAACGAAATTATTTTAGTTTCAGAACAATCATCTTTCAAACATCATAAAAACAAACAAAAATCGCACCTAGGTCGACTAGTGTAAGACGACATATCTACAGGGTAAAATGACATACTTAGTATGTGATATTACACTTTCAACGTATGAGACATAAAAATGCCATCATTATTTTTTGAGCATAGTTCAACAGTAGTTAACAATATTATGGCCAGATTCAAACATGTTGCAAATTCTATGAGGTTGGATTCCGTTATCAGTCACTTACTTTTCCAAAAGGGAAATAAGCTTCGTCACTTGCGGCTATTAAATGCCGGTGTTCTAGCAGCCTTATCCATGTCTTCTTGCGACCAATATATATTCGTTTGTAATTGCCAGGCATTTTGTAGGTAGGGCAAAAAAAAAATACATCGATTCTATTTATAAGGGTAAGATAGTATGCCATCTTATACTCACGTTTTATATGTCATCTTACCCAATAGATATATGAATTTAATTTTAACCGTTGGGACAAAAGTTTATTGGTCAGGATGTGTTTTTAGCGTTAGTTGTGTCATATAATAATCCTATTTTACATTTATAATTAGTTCAAATAGAAAATCTTTATCTTACATGTCTTTTCACCATCAAGCAAAAGCGAAAGAAAAATTGTTAGCAATTCAAAATAACGAAAACATGAATTACTTGCCCATCTGCATTCACTTTCAGCCATACTGAATTTAAGCATTAGCTGCATCTACAGACACTCTCTAAAACGTCACAAGATCGCACCTAGCGCTAATAGTTTCATCAATATTGGTAGTGTGTCATCTTATCATAGTATGCCATCTTGAGCACAATTCCCCTATAGCTCCATTGCATTGTCAGCTCACGAGAATACGCAATTTTATTTATCGGATTAGAAAGCCTATGTAGTTTAAATTTGTCCCATTTATATGATACTTTCCGAACATTGTTGAGTCGCCTATGAATTGTTTAAGTAGTTGGAGAAGAATATTCTTCCGTTCGATTGACCGGCTTTGATCTGGATTGTAACAGTTTTCAGCCAAGGAGAACGCGGATTCGATGTAGAGCCATTAGCCTGTTTAAAATCAATATTATTGCACAAAATTGCCCCTTTGTTCGTTTATAAATTATTTGACAATTATAAAAAAAATACGTAACACATGAATCAATTATTGGGGCTTTTACTGAAAACAAAGGTATCTGCTATGCAACGAATGACTCAACAATTTCATCTAACTTACTTGGCTAAATGGATAATGTGCTGAACTTATCGACGTGACCGCTCGCCATTTGGCAGACTCCATGCTCTCTCCTTTGCAAGGAAGACGACTCTATTTGCGTAGTTGGCCACTCGACACGCCTTAACACCTGGGACTCAAAAGAACACACAAATACGAAAAGCCCGCGCAAACGGGTCTATTGGGATCGATTTTATACATGTTGAAATTATTACGTAATTTCCTAACTTTTACCTAAAGTGAGCTAATACCGGTATGGTTGCATGGAGCATGGTTCGGGCGTTGTATTTCGTTGCAGGGCCGCATGCCGTGCCGTTGTGTTCGTTAGCAGCCTCGTATTACAGCAAGTGAAGAGACACCATCAGCTCGGCTTTCGTTTTCTCGGCAACCAGTCGGCAGCGCGACTGCTACGTTGATCTTGACTAAGTCGGTGGTGACTCATGGAATAACACATACCGTGTACATAAAACAAGATTACATAATAAAAGAGAACGTTGAAATAAAATCCACTAAACATGTTTTTAAAAAATATTTTATTTATCATACTTAAACATATGTCACGATTTAATATTCCATATGAAAAACAAAAATTCAATCACTATTATTTTTATTAAATAAAAAAAATTAATTTTTATTTAACAATTATTTTAAAGTTTTTATTGTATCTAACAATTAACTAATAAATACACGATACCGTTACAAACCCATATCGTAGCCAGCTGCGACCGCGTCTCAATCGGTAGTCAAGATGGCGGACGTAGGATGCAGACCCACGCGATGGGGCGCGAAACGCAATGGGACTGTAATCTAGAAAACATTCTATTTAAGTATGTCACAGATTAAATTAAAATTTAACTTTACCTATCTTATTTGTGGAACACATATTTGCTGATTAATAATTGATGTTTAACATTATCTAGTTTCTCGAATTTGGCGCTGAAAGTGCTAACCAAAACAGACTACTGCACCACTTTACTTTTAATTTTTATTTTATACATAAGATTCAATAGTAATATACGTTCCATTCTCACCATGTCAAGAATGGCTTCCGTCGAGGAGCCATAATTTTGGGTCCTATGCAGCTTCGTATGCTTCCCTTTCTCTCTTCAACTGCATCGATTTGCTTCTGCTTTGATCATCATCTGATTCAATCTTTTACTGCTTCGGTCTTATCCGTTTCAGTCTTCATCTGCTTCGATCTTTTTCAGTTTTCACCCACTTCGGTCTTCATCTGTTCCAGTCTTCAGCTTCTTTGATTTTCATCTGCTTCGGTCTTCATCTGTTTCGGTCTTCATCTCCTCTGATCTTTATCTGCTTCGGTCTTCATCTGCTTCGGTCTTCATCTGCTTCAGTCTTCATCTGCTTCGGTCTTCATCTGCTTCAGTCTTCATCTGCTTCAGTCTTCATCTGCTTCGGTCTTCATCTGCTTCAGTCTTCATCTGCTTCGGTCTTCATCTGCTTCGGTCTTCATCTCCTTAAATCTCCATCTGCTTCGGTCTTCATCTGCTTCAGTCTTCATCTGCTTCAGTCTTCATCTGCTGTGATCTTCATCTGCTTCGGTTTCATCTGCTTCGGTCTTCATCTGCTTCAGTCTTCATCTGCTTCGGTCTTCATCTGCTTCAGTCTTCATTTGCTTTAGTCTTCATCTCCTTAAATCTCCATCTGTTTCGGTCTTCATTTGCTTCGGTCATCATCTGTTTCGGTCTTCATCTGCTTCACTCTTCATCTGCTTCGGTCTTCATCTGCTTCAGTCTTCATCTGCTTCGGTCTTCATCTGCTCTGATCTTCGTCTGCTTCGGTGTTTACTTGCTTGGGTCTGCATCTATATGTGTCTTCATCTGGTGTTCATCTTTTTGGGTCATTTGCTGTTATCTCCTCTGATCTTCATCTGCTTCGGTCTTCATCTGCTTCAGTCTTCGTCTGCTTCAGTCTTCATCTGCTTCGGTCTTCATCTGCTTCAGTCTTCATCTGCTTCGGTCTTCATCTGCTTCGGTCTTCATCTGCTTCGGTCTTCATCTCCTTAAATCTCCATCTGCTTCGGTCTTCATCTGCTTCAGTCTTCATCTGCTTCAGTCTTCATCTGCTGTGATCTTCATCTGCTTCGGTTTCATCTGCTTCGGTCTTCATCTGCTTCAGTCTTCATCTGCTTCGGTCTTCATCTGCTTCAGTCTTCATTTGCTTTAGTCTTCATCTCCTTAAATCTCCATCTGTTTCGGTCTTCATTTGCTTCGGTCATCATCTGTTTCGGTCTTCATCTGCTTCACTCTTCATCTGCTTCGGTCTTTATCTGCTTCAGTCTTAATCTGCTTCGGTCTTCATTTGCTTCGGTCTTCATCTGCTTCGGTCTTCATCTGCTCTGATCTTCGTCTGCTTCGGTGTTTACTTGCTTGGGTCTGCGTCTATTTGTGTCTTCATCTGGTGTTCATCTTTTTGGGTCATTTGCTGTTATCTCCTCTGATCTTCATCTGCTTCGGTCTTCATCTGCTTCAGTCTTCATTTGCTTTAGTCTTCATCTCCTTAAATCTCCATCTGTTTCGGTCTTCATCTGCTTCAGTCTTCATCTGCTTCGGTATTCATCTGCTTCGGTCTTCATGTGCTTCAGTCTTCATCTGCTTCGGTCTTCATCTGCTTCGGTCTTCATCTCCTTAAATCTCCATCTGTTTCGGTCTTCATCTGCTTCAGTTTCATCTGTTTCGGTCTTCATCTGCTTCAGTCCTCATCTGCTTCGGTCTTCATCTGCTTCGGTCTTCATGTGCTTCAGTCTTCATCTGCTTCGGTCTTCATCTGCTTCGGTCTTCATCTGCTGTGATCTTCATCTGCTTCGGTCTTCATCTGTTTCAGTCTTCATCTGCTTCGGTCTTCATCTGCTTCGGTCTTCATCTGCTTCGGTCTTCATCTGCTTCAGTCTTCATCTGCTTCGGTCTTCATCTGCTCTGATCTTCGTCTGCTTCGGTGTTTACTTGCTTGGGTCTGCATCTATATGTGTCTTCATCTGGTGTTCATCTTTTTGGGTCATTTGCTGTTATCTCCTCTGATCTTCATCTGCTTCGGTCTTCATCTGCTTCGGTCTTCATCTGCTTCAGTCTTCATTTGCTTTAGTCTTCATCTCCTTAAATCTCCATCTGCTTCAGTTTCATCTGCTTCAGTCTTCATCTGCTTCGGTCTTCATCTGCTTCGGTCTTCAACTGCTTCGGTCTTCATCTGCTTCAGTCTTTATCTGCTTCGGTCTTCATCTACTGTGATCTTCATCTGCTTCGGTCTTCATCTGTTTCGGTCTTCATCTGCTTCGGTCTTCATTTGCTTCGGTCTTCATCTGCTTCGGTTTTCATCTGCTTCGGTCTTCATCTGCTTCGGTCTTCATCTGCTCTGATCTTCATCTGCTTCGGTGTTTACTTGCTTGGGTCTGCATCTATTTGTGTCTTCATCTAATGTTCATCTTTTTGGGTCATTTGCTGTTCATCTATTTTCGTCTTCATCTGCTTGGGTCGTCATCTATTTCTGTCTTATCTGCTGGGGGCCGTCATCAGCATCTGTTTCGTCCTCTGTAGCTTCGGACTTCATCTGCTTCGGTCTTCAACTGCTTCGGTCTCCATTGGCGTCGTCTTCTTCTTCTTCGGCATCGTCTTCTTCTGCTTCGATCTTCATCTGCTTTAGTCTTCATCTACTTTGGTCTTCATGTGGTTCCGTCTTCATCTGTTTCGGTCTTTATCTGCTCGTCTTCATCTGCGTCGTCTTCGTCTGTTTCAGTTTTTATTTGCTTCGATCTTTTTCTGCTTCAGTATTCCTCTGTTTAGGTGTTTATCTTCTGGGGTCTACATATATTTGTGTTTTCATCTGCTGCTCATCTATTTGTGTCTTCATCTGGTGTTCATCTTTTTGCGTCTTCATCTACTATTCATCTACTATTGTCTTCATCTGCTGTTCATATATTTTCGTGTTCATCTGCTGGCCATTTACTAATGTCTTCATCTGATTGTATCTCTTTTTGCTTTGGTTTCCATCTGGTTTGGTCTTTATTTGTTTAGAATGTCATCAACTTCGCCCTTTTCTGCTTGTCTTTTTCTGGCATCTGCTTCGGTTTTCATCTACTTCGACCTTATCCTCGTCGTCATCAATTTAGGTTTTCAACTGCTTCTGTAGTCCCCTGCTTGAATGTTGTCTTCATTTGCTTCGCTCTTCTGTTACGGCATTCATCACATTGAGTCTTCATCCGCTTGGATCGACGTATGTTTCGATTTTTTCAGTTTGGATCTTTTTCGATCTTGATCTACGTCGGTCTACTTATTTTTCGGCTTTTATCAGTATCAGTATTTAATTGAATGAATCTAAAGTTTTGATCTGTCTTCGTTTGTATGTTGTGTTTATGTTCTTCCTTTATTTTTCTTGTCCTGCTTTTATATTTATCAGTCTTCTTCTTCGGTGTTCATTACGTACATCTTCATCTTTGTTGGGCTTCATTTAAATGCTTCATTTTCGGGTTTTATTGTTTGGACCTTCATCTTTTTTGGTCTACATTTTTTCAGCCTTTCGGTTTTGATTTTAAGTTTTATAATATTATTTTTTATTTTATTACGTAGCTTCCGTCTTTAACTGTCATCTTATTTCGTTATCATCTAATAAAGCTCTTCATTTAGAAACTTCTCGCCAGTCACTTTAAATTAAGTGACTGGCAACCGTCAATTTAAAGTTAATTTTTCACGTTTATATTGTTAACCATCGTCTTTTTGGGGGTCTTTATCATTTATAATTGTACATTATATTATTAGCAAGTTTTTAGCTCAACCTATATAATACATTCAAATTCAGATTATAATCATACAAACTGATTTATTAAAAAACTAGTTTTGTTGTGATCTGATATAATTATGTTTGTTGTTGTTGTTGTTTAAATCTTTTGATTTTAATATATTTTTTCTTATAGAGCAGCAATTTTCTTCTGCAAATCCTTTTATATGACTGCTGATATAATTAAGGAATTTCAATTCTTGCTTTGACCTTATTGTCGCTATAATTGTACATTTTTTAGTATCAATGTAATTTGATATTAATATTTTTTACCATTTAATTATTACTCTTAATTATATTGATTTGTTTCCACTTGCCACTGCCATTGATATACTTACTAGCTCGATAAGTTGCGATTTTTTGCCATTTATGGGCGTTGTGATATACATTTTAATTACATATTTACTTTTTATCTATCTTTTCCATTTCCCAATCAGTAATTTTCTTTTGTCAATCCAAAATAAGTAAAATTTTTAGATATACTTTTCTCTATTTTAGTTTCATATAATTTATGTAAATATTTGTGCCCATGTAAATTTAATGTCAAGGGTAACCTAAAATATTGAATTTTATTGCAAGAAAATTACAATATATATAAATTATTATGTAATCAGTTATAAAAAAAATTTTAGGTTTGTTATTAATAACTGGATCTGAAATATATATAATATTAAATATACAATGCTTAAATATAATAACATCATATCTGTAAAACAAATGTAAAAATTATGGATTTTGAAGTCTAAAAATCCCTACTTTTAAGAACCTGTAATAAATGCCATTAGCTTAATTTGATAAAAAAAAAATTATATTACATTATTTGGAAGAGCAAGAGTATTACGAACCAGCAGGCAACTTATTCCTTTCACATTATGACAATTTGTAAAACATATATTTATTTCTATCGTTCGTCCTTCATTTTTTATTCTTTTTAAATTTTGGTCCAATCTCAGTTGTATTTGTTGCCTCAGTGGCTAGCTAGCTTCAATTCATTCATTCGTTCAATTATTTGCCCCTGAAAATCTTAACCTCGAATCTAGGAGCCTAAACGAATAAAATACAGAACTTACCATTGTTAAATCAAGTATTTTTTAAGTGCAATATGCGTATCAGGCTTGTTGGAAATTTTTAATAAGTTTAAGATTAATTTATATTATCATCATTACCATGTTTTTATACATATGTAATTTAAGTAATCCTTGAAAACAACTGAAAATTATTCGTCTAAATCATTGCTATTAAATTCTCACCAACATAACTAATTACTTTGATTATTCAGCACGGTCCTGGTGACCGTAGAGAGAAGCGCGTAGAGTTGACCGTAGGGAAAGACAGGCGTGGTGGCGTCGGCTGGAACCAGGTCACATTGCCTAGTTCGAAGACTGACGATGTCGGGGCAGGTTGCGTTGACTGGAACCAGGTCACACAGCCAGCTCCAGAAACAGGGTTGGTTGCGTCGAAAGGGACCAGGTGCCACTACCCGGCCTGAAGATTGGTAGGTAGACTATAAGCTCACCAAGTCCATGCAGGGTTGACCATAGGAACTGGTACCAGATTGCAATACGCAACCCGAAGACCGCAGAGACAGAGCCTGGTTGCGTCGACTGGAACCAGGTCACACTGCCCGGCCCGAAGACTGGTAATGACGGGGCTGGTTGCGTCGACTGGAAGACACCGACGTGAAGACTGGCAGAGGCAGCAACGGTTGGGTCGACTGGAACCAGGTCACACTGTTCGGCCTGCAGACTGGCAGAAACGAAGCTCGTTGTGTCGCATATAATCAGGTCGAACTGCCCGGCCCGAGACTAGTAGAAGCGGGGCTGGTTGCGTCGACTGGAACCAGGTCACACTGTCCGGCCCGGAGACATGGCTGATTGCGCGAACAGGAACCAAATCACACTGCCTGGCCCGAAGACTGGCAGGCAGCATGGTCACTAAGATTACGGAGTTTACCTCAGTGGCCAAAAGTGAAGTGTCTAGTACAGGTGTACGTGGTTGATTGTGTCGACTGGACCGGGTCACACTGTCCGGCCCGAAGTCTGGCAAAACACATGGCTGGTTTTGTCGACTGGAACCAAGTAACCGGGACACATTGCGCGAACAGCACGCGGCCGCCTGGCAGGCGAGCACCACGGTGACTAGAGCCTCGGAGAACAGGAGTGAAAGGTCTGGCCAAAACCAGATTTGACGGTTCTAGCAGATAATTGCTAGTTACGTTAACTGGAACTAGGTCATACTGCAAAAGACTGGAAGGCGCGAAGCACACTCATCAGAGCCTCGTAGGCCAGGAGTATAAGTTCTAGCGGAAGACAGGGCTAACTGTGTTGACTGGAACTATGTCACACTGCCATACGGGAAGACTGGTAGGCACACGGTTAGTAGCGCGTACAATTGTCCTCAGATGCAGC
The DNA here is from genome assembly GCF_056956725.1 of Heliconius melpomene rosina. Classification (NCBI taxonomy): domain Eukaryota; kingdom Metazoa; phylum Arthropoda; class Insecta; order Lepidoptera; family Nymphalidae; genus Heliconius; species Heliconius melpomene. The sequence continues at coordinate 4,892,018 of NC_140396.1, read as the reverse complement.
AGAAATTACGCATCGCCTGTCGAAAAAACTGGTTATCTAGGTATATGTTATTAGTAGCACTTCCTGCAAGGTTCAACTGCTGGCGTAGATTGGATTCTCCTATTTAAAAGAATTGCCGTTCATAGTTTCATTTAGGAAACTTTTAGAGATTAGCTTCATAAGGCAAAACATTTTGGCGCTAGTCATGACTTGCTTGCTAGATGCTACCAGGCAATGACCCCAAACTCGATTTTCAATGTGAAGCCTATTGAGCGCAGGCATAGATGCAGAGCTGAGAAAGAAAAATTACGAAGAAATGTGCTAACTACAATCTTTCGAGATGGTTATCACATGCGTTCTTATTGGTAATACATATTGTATGCTCTATCCACACAAAAAATCGTAATGCAATAATACTATTACTATTGACTTGCATAAATTGTGATTGCATCACAGTATTGTACTCATATACAAACAAGCTTAGCAGGCAGGACGCACTCTAGATATTTAATTAAAATTAAATTGAATTGAACTGTAGGTTATTTACAAACCGTACCAACAATAGTATTGAAGGAACATGCTGCATATTCGGAATTAGCCATCATAAAAACGTTATTCGGCATTGCTTATTAAATTAGCTATTTCTTTAATACGCATACATACTAGAAAATAATTTTGTAAACCTTTGTGTACATACACAGACACAGTATGGCAGGATCATTTATATGCATGATAGGGCTTCTGGTATTCTTCAATTATCATAAACTTGGATAAATTCATGGCTACCAAAATTATATGAAAACATGTAGGTACCTACTGCGCATTGTCATATCTTCTAAGAAGCTGCAATGTTGTTAGTGGTGTTCGTTTATATATAAATATCTACATAGATTAAGGCCACCTGACGTCCATTAAAACAAATTCATTACGAAATCGTACAATTAAGTATGTGCATACCTTTAAAGTTTTCATATCCATATGTATTCAATTATCTATGAATCAAAATCCTTTTTTTTTATCTTAGGACAGGAGAAAGTTTGTTACGAAGTAACCTTTCTGTCCAATGTAATAAAAAATCCACATAATGATAATTTTATTTGTATAGTTGTATATGTATCCTTTGTATTTGTAAACTCTAAAAATTATAATGTCGAACATTTCACTGAAGAATGTAAGTTTTACTGAAGTAAAATATTTTTAGGTTCCCATATAAGTATATATCATGAAAACATTATTTGCTTGAAGTATACAGAAAAAAATGCAATATTAATCTCCGTTGAACATAGAAATGTAAAATTTTTGTACATTTTATAGGTTTTTCCAATGAGTAGTGCTTATTGATCATATATTTTTCGTACTATATTCTGGCATTTTAGTAGTTCAATAATTTGTTCTTATAAAATCTAGCAAGTAAAGAAATTTAAAAAAATAGCTTTTTAAATAAAGTCACATACTTTTAGATCGCTAGCAGGCAGGCAGGCTGCATATGCAAATAAACTGACTGCTAGTAAAGATTAATTTTTAAATACCTCGTTGTCCCAGTTATTTTGTAAAGACTCTCGTTCACTTAAGTGGTATTAGACTTCCTTTGTCTGAATATACAAATTGTTAAATAATGACTCATATTTTCTTCACAGTGGACAATGTAGACCATTATAAATATATCATTGTTTTTATTTGAAAATATTAGATTAACCTTAATGAAGGAGTTCGTATGTAGATGTTATATTTAACATGAATTAATGAATCTGAAAAGGCTAAGAATTATTCTTCCTAAGATGAGATGCCCTATTGGGCAACATAGGACTACTTCCGGTCAAATTTAACTAGTCAGTTTTAGAACGATTTAGTTGTCAGGAACTTGGCAATGGAGCGAGACATTTCCAGGTTTCTATATTCAATAGGATTTAGGTTGTAACTCGTTTGTCATTCATGTTGGGGGAACTGTGAAACGTACATGCAAAAATCAATACTCTGTTCAATGATAATTTTCGCTGTAAATATGCTTAAAAGCTTTTGTGCTTACCTATTACTCAAATTGTCATCATAATTTCACCTATTGAATTCACATTATAGGATTCACAATTTGAAATTTTATTTCTTATTTAATAGTTATAAATTTTCTTCCATAATATCACAAGATGATCTGTACTTGTGTCTCATTTATGATGTGTGAATTTAAGCTTATTAAGTACGTCATGAATGTTGTAAATGAAATTTTTAGATTAAATAAATGTACACAGGTATAAAATATATTGCTCCCACTTCATTTTTCTAAAATAATTATAAACGAACCGTAGCCACTGAAAGGAAAAATTTTTAGGAAAGCTTGGCAGGCATTGTTAAAGGAACGTAAATACCTTAAGAGTCCGCCTTGTTCCATTATAACCGCAAAGTTTTCGTTTTCGTGTCGGGAGAACCTTATAATATCCATCCATTATGCCAAATACACGTTTCAATTGTAATTGTGAATATCAAAATGTAGTTTCTAGCTTCATAATGTCGTTACAATATAAAACATTTTAAGACGAGAAATAGAGTAGACGAGGCACAGCTGAGCCAGCATCACATCGGCCTGCGTGGTTTCCTCAAGTATTTTCGATTTTATGTTCATTTCCGTTCCTGTAGATTACTCAAAGGCAAAGAAAATAACGGCGAATATTTTCGCCAATATACTTATAAAATGTATACCCTACAAGATTTCATATATTATCGATTCTTATTAATTAACGTTAATTCCAAAGTTATGTTTTTTGTTGTCAAATGACTTGTTACCTATAATAAATTTTAATATCACGTGTAAAATATATTAACTTAAGTTATTTCATCGGATCAATTCGGTAGTATTTGATAAATATTGTGATCACAAAATCAACAATTATATGACCACTTACCCGAATTTGCGTCGGTCTGTCTTAATTTCTTATAGGTAATTATTTGTTTTAAAATAGTATATCCATTGCTTTTATATTTGAAATAAATTATTTATCACTTTCAATTCTTAAAATATAGGTTCAGCTCACTGTTACTAGGTAAATTTCGATACGTATACAATTTTAAGACTGCTTGAAGTTTGCTTTGGAATGAGTTTTTGGAGAAGCTAAATAACTGTTCGTCTTGGCACCCACAGAGAACCCAGGGAAAGCTGTAAAAATGCACATATACATCTATTATATTTTAATTCTGTTTTTCAAAATTGTTGCATGAGAAAAAGTCGATAGCAACTTACCGAAACCTAACAACTCAAGTTTCGATTTAATTACATACGAGTATATTCAACTAAAGTGTTAAAGTGTCTAAACATGATTTCAGCTCCATTGTATTATCAGCGCGTACGCGATGGCGCAGTTTGTCTTGTTTTGGATTAAAACGCCTATGTAGTTTTAGATTGGTTCCATTTATACGATACCACCTCGAGCCTGAATAGATTAAATTTCAGAGTATTGTCGAGTCACCTATGGATTATTTGAGCAGTGGAAGAATATTCTTTTGTTCGATTGACCGGCTTTGACCTGGATTGTAAGTTTTCAGCCAAGGAGAACACGCATTCGATGTTGAGTCACTTGCCTGTTTAAAATCAATATTATTGCACAAAATTGCCCCTTTATTCGTTTATAAATTATTTACTTATTATAAAAAAATAGGTCTCAACTGAATCAATTATTGGGGCTTCTATTGAAAACAAGAGTATCTGCTATGCAACGAATGACTCACCAGTTTCATCGAACTTACTTGGCTAAATCGATAATGCGTTGAACTTATCGACCTCGCCGCTCGCCATTTGGCAGACTCCATGCTCTCCTTTGCAAGGGAGACGACTCTACTTGCGTAGTTGGCCACTCGACACGCCTTAACATCTGGGACTCGAAAGAACAGACAAATACGAAAAGCCCGCGCGAACGGGTCTATTGGGATCGATTTTATACATGTTGAAATTATTACGTAATTTCCTAACTTTTACCTAAAGTGAGCTGATACCGGTATGGTTGCATGGAGCATGGTTCGGGCGTTGTATTTCGTTGCAGGGCCGCATGCCGTGCCGTTGTGTACGTTAGCAGCCTCGTATTACAGCAAGTGAAGAGACACCATCAGCTCGGCTCTCGTTTGCTCGGCAACGAGTCGGCAGCGCGACTGCTACGTTGATCTTGACTAAGTCGGTGGTGACTCATGGAATAACACATACCGTGTACATAAAACAAGATTACATAATAAAAGAGAACATTGAAATAAAATCTACTAAACATGTTTTTAAAAAATATTTTATTTATCATACTTAAACATATGTCACAATTTAATATTCCATATGAAAAAAAAAAATTCAATCACTATTATTTTTATTAAATAGAAAATTTAAATTTTGTTTAACAATTATTTTAAAGTTTTTATTGTATTTAACAATTAACTAATAAATACACGATACCGTTACAAACCCATATCGTTGCCAGCTACGACCGCGTCTCAATCGGTAGTCAAGATGGCGGACGTAGGATGCAGACCCGCGCGATGGGGCGCGAAACGCAATGGGACTGTAATCTAGAAAACATTCTATATAAGTATGTCACAGATTAAATTAAAATTTAACTTTACCTATCTTATTTGTGAAACACATATTTGCTGATTAATAATTGATGTTTAACATTATCTAGTTTCTCGAATTTGGCGCTGAAAGTGCTAACCAAAACAGACTACTGCACCACTTTACTTTTAATTTTTATTTTATACATAAGATTCAATAGTAATATACGTTCCATTCTCACCATGTCAAGAATGTCTTCCGTCGAGGAGCCATAATTTTGGGTCCTATGCAGCTTCGTATGCTTCCCTTTCTCTCTTCAACTGCATCGATTTGCTTCTGCTTTGATCATCATCTGATTCAATCTTTTACTGCTTCGGTCTTATCCGTTTCAGTCTTCATCTGCTTCGATCTTTTTCAGTTTTCACCCACTTCGGTCTTCATCTGTTCCAGTCTTCATCTTCTTCGATCTTCATCTGATTCGTCTTCCTCTTTTCCGATCTTCTTTGATTCAGTTTTCATCTGCTTCGCTTTTCACCGGCTATAATCTTTATCAGGTTGGGTCTTTATCAACTTCAGTCTTGATCTGCTTCGGTCTTCATCTGTTTCGGTCTTCATCTCCTCTGATCTTTATCTGCTTCGGTCTCATCTGCTTCGGTCTTCATCTGCTTCAGTCTTCATCTGCTTCGGTCTTCATCTGCTTCGGTCATCATCTGCTTCGGTCTTTATCTGCTCCGGTCTTCATCTGCTCCGGTCTTCATCTGCTCCGGTCTTCATCTACTTCAGTATTCATCTACTCTGATCTTCATCTGCTTCGGTCTTCATCTGTTTCGGTCTTCATCTCCTCTGATCTTCATCTGCTTCGGTCTTCATCTGCTTCGGTCTTCATCTGCTTCGGTCTTCATCTGCTTCAGTCTTCATCTGCTTCGGTCTTCATCTCCTTAAATCTCCATCTGCTTCGGTCTTCATCTGCTTCAGTCTTCATCTGCTTCGGTCTTCATCTCCTCTGATCTTTATCTGCTTCGGTCTCATCTGCTTCGGTCTTCATCTGCTTCGGTCTTCATCTGCTTCGGTCTTCATCTGCTCCGGTCTTCATCTGCTCCGGTCTTCATCTACTTCAGTATTCATCTACTCTGATCTTCATCTGCTTCGGTCTTCATCTGTTTCGGTCTTCATCTCCTCTGATCTTCATCTGCTTCGGTCTTAATCTGCTTCGGTCTTCATCTGCTTCGGTCTTCATCTGCTTCAGTCTTCATCTGCTTCGGTCTTCATCTCCTTAAATCTCCATCTGCTTCGGTCTTCATCTGCTTCAGTCTTCATCTGCTTCGGTCTTCATCTCCTTAAATCTCCATCTGCGTCGGTCTTCATCTGCTTCAGTCTTCATCTGCTGTGATCTTCATCTGCTTCAGTCTTCATCTGCTTCAGTCTTCAGCTGCTGTGATCTTCATCTGCTTCGGTTTCATCTGTTTCGGTCTTCATCTGCTTCAGTCTTCATTTGCATTAGTCTTCATCTCCTTAAATCTCCATCTGCTTCGGTCATCATCTGCTTCAGTCTTCATCTGCTTCGGTCTTCATCTGCTCTGATCTTCATCTGCTTCGGTCTTCATCTGCTCTGATCTTCATCTCCTTAAATCTCCATCTGCTTCGGTCTTCATCTGCTGTGATCTTCATCTGCTTCGGTCATCACCTGTTTCGGTCTTCATCTGCTTCGGTCATCATCTGTTTCGGTCTTTATCTGCTTCAGTCTTCATCTGCTTCAGTCTTAATCTGCTTCAGTCTTAATCTGCTTCAGTCTTCATCTGCTTCGATCTTCATCTGCTCTGATCTTCATCTGCTTCGGTGTTTACTTGCTTGGGTCTGCATCTATTTGTGTCTTCATCTGGTGTTCATCTTTTTTGGTCATTTGCTGTTATCTCCTCTGATCTTCATCTGCTTCGGTTTTCATCTGCTTCGGTCTTCATCTGCTTCGGTCTTCATCTGCTTCAGTCTTCATCTGCTTCAGTCTTCATTTGCTTTAGTCTTCATCTCCTTAAATCTCCATCTGTTACGGTCTTCATCTGCTTCGGTCTTCATCTGCTTCAGTCTTCATCTGCTTCGGTCTTCATCTGCTTCGGTGTTTACTTGCTTGGGTCTGCATCTATTTGTGTCTTCATCTGGTGATCATCTTTTTGGGTCATTTGCTGTTCATCTATTTTCGTCTTCATCTGCTTGGGTCGTCATCTACTTCTGTCTTTATCTGCTGGGGACCGTCATCAGCATCTGTTTCGTCCTCTGTAGCCTCGGACTTCATCTGCTTCGGTCTTCAACTGCTTCGGTCTCCATTTGCGTCGTCTTCTTCGGCATCGCCTTCTTCTGCTTCGATCTTTATCTGCTTCAGTCTTCATTTACTTTGGTCTTCATGTGGTTCCGTCTTCATCTGTTTCGGTCTTTATCTGCTCGTTTCCATCTGTTTCAGTTTTTATTTGCTTCGCTTTTTTTTCTGCTTCTGTATTCCTCTGTTTAGGTGTTTATCTTCTTGGGTCTACATATATTTGTGTTTGATCTGCTGCTCATCTATTTGTGCCATCATCTGGTGTTCATCTTTTTGCGTCTTCATCTACTGGCCATTTACTATTGTCTTCATCTGCTGTTCATTTATTTTCGTGTTCATCTGCTAGCCATTTACTAATGTCTTCATCTGATTTGATCTCTTTTTGCTGAGGTTTCCATCTGGTTTGGTCTTTATTTGTTTAGAATGTCATCGACTTCGCCCTTTTCTGCTTGTCTTTTTCTGGCATCTGCTTCGGTTTTCATCTACTTCGACCTTATCCTCGTCGTCATCAATTTAGGTTTTCAACTGCTTCTGTAGTCCTCTGCTTGAATGTTGTCTTCATTTGCTTCGCTCTTCTGTTACGGCATTCATCACATTGAGTCTTCATCCGCTTGGATCGACGTATGTTTCGATTTTTTCAGTTTGGATCTTTTTCGATCTTGATCTACGTCGGTCTACTTATTTTTCGGCTTTTATCAGTATCAGTATTTAATTGAATGAATCTAAAGTTTTGATCTGTCTTCGTTTGTATGTTGTGTTTATGTTCTTCCTTTATTTTTCTTGTCCTGCTTTTATATTTATCAGTCTTCTTCTTCGGTGTTCATTACGTACATCTTCATCTTTGTTGGGCTTCATTTAAATGCTTCATTTTCGGGTTTTATTGTTTGGACCTTCATCTTTTTTGGTCTACATTTTTTCAGCCTTTCGGTTTTGATTTTAAGTTTTATAATATTATTTTTTATTTTATTACGTAGCTTCCGTCTTTAACTGTCATCTTATTTCGTTATCATCTAATAAAGCTCTTCATTTAGAAACTTCTCGCCAGTCACTTTAAATTAAGTGACTGGCAACCGTCAATTTAAAGTTAATTTTTCACGTTTATATTGTTAACCATCGTCTTTTTGGGGGTCTTTATCATTTATAATTGTACATTATATTATTAGCAAGTTTTTAGCTCAACCTATATAATACATTCAAATTCAGATTATAATCATACAAACTGATTTATTAAAAAACTAGTTTTGTTGTGATCTGATATAATTATGTTTGTTGTTGTTGTTGTTTAAATCTTTTGATTTTAATATATTTTTTCTTATAGAGCAGCAATTTTCTTCTGCAAATCCTTTTATATGACTGCTGATATAATTAAGGAATTTCAATTCTTGCTTTGACCTTATTGTCGCTATAATTGTACATTTTTTAGTATCAATGTAATTTGATATTAATATTTTTTACCATTTAATTATTACTCTTAATTACATTGATTTGTTTCCACTTGCCACTGCCATTGATATACTTACTAGCTGGATAAGTTGCGATTTTTTGCCATTTATGGGCGTTGTGATATACATTTTAATTACATATTTACTTTTTTATCTATCTTTTCCATTTCCCAATCAGTAATTTTCTTTTGTCAATCCAAAATAAGTAAAATTTTTAGATATACTTTTCTCTATTTTAGTTTCATATAATTTATGTAAATATTTGTGCCCATGTAAATTTAATGTCAAGGGTAACCTAAAATATTGAATTTTATTGCAAGAAAATTACAATATATATAAATTATTATGTAATCAGTTATAAAAAAAATTTTAGGTTTGTTATTAATAACTGGATCTGAAATATATATAATATTAAATATACAATGCTTAAATATAATAACATCATATCTGTAAAACAAATGTAAAAATTATGGATTTTGAAGTCTAAAAAACCCTACTTTTAAGAACCTGTAATAAATGCCATTAGCTTAATTTGATAAAAAAAAAAATTATCTTACATTATTTGGAAGAGCAAGAGTATTACGAACCAGCAGGCAACTTATTCCTTTCACATTATGACAATTTGTAAAACATATATTTATTTCTATCGTTCGTCCTTCATTTTTTATTCTTTTTAAATTTTGGTCCAATCTCAGTTGTATTTGTTGCCTCAGTGGCTAGCTAGCTTCAATTCATTCATTCGTTCAATTATTTGCCCCTGAAAATCTTAACCTCGAATCTAGGAGCCTAAACGAATAAAATACAGAACTTACCATTGTTAAATCAAGTATTTTTTAAGTGCAATATGCGTATCAGGCTTGTTGGAAATTTTTAATAAGTTTAAGATTAATTTATATTATCATCATTACCATGTTTTTATACATATGTAATTTAAGTAATCCTTGAAAACAACTGAAAATTATTCGTCTAAATCATTGCTATTAAATTCTCACCAACATAACTAATTACTTTGATTATTCAGCACGGTCCTGGTGACCGTAGAGAGAAGCGCGTAGAGTTGACCGTAGGGAAAGACAGGCCTGGTGGCGTCGGCTGGAACCAGGTCACATTGCCTAGTTCGAAGACTGACGATGTCGGGGCAGGTTGCGTTGACTGGAACCAGGTCACACAGCCAGCTCCAGAAACAGGGTTGGTTGCGTCGAAAGGGACCAGGTGCCACTACCCGGCCTGAAGATTGGTAGGTAGACTATAAGCTCACCAAGTCCATGCAGGGTTGACCATAGGAACTGGTACCAGATTGCAATACGCAACCCGAAGACCGCAGAGACAGAGCCTGGTTGCGTCGACTGGAACCAGGTCACACTGCCCGGCCCGAAGACTGGTAATGACGGGGCTGGTTGCGTCGACTGGAAGACACCGACGTGAAGACTGGCAGAGGCAGCAACGGTTGGGTCGACTGGAACCAGGTCACACTGTTCGGCCTGCAGACTGGCAGAAACGAGACTCGTTGTGTCGCATATGATCAGGTCGAACTGCCCGGCCCGAGACTAGTAGAGGCGGGGCTGGTTGCATCGACTGGAACCAGGTCACACTGCCTGGCCCGGAGACATGGCTGATTGCGCGAACTGGAACCAGATCACACTGCCTGGCCCGAAGAGTGGCAGGCAGGCAGCATGGTCACTAAGATTACGGAGTTTACCTCAGTGGCCAAAAGTGAAGTATCTAGTACAGGTGTACGTGGCTGATTGTGGCGACTGGACCGGGTCACACTGTCCGGCCCGAAGTCTGGCAAAACACATGGCTGGTTGTGTCGACTGGAACCAGGTAACCGGGACACATTGCGCGACCAGCACGCGGCCGACTGGTAGGCGAGCACCACGGTGACTAGAGCCTCGGAGAGCAGGAGTGAAAGGTCTGGCAAAAAACAGATTTGACGGTTCTAGCAGATAATGGCTAGTTACGTTAACTGGAACTAGGTCATACTGCAAAAGACTGGAAGGCGCGAAGCACACTCATCAGAGCCTCGTAGACCAGGAGTAGAAGTTCTAGCGGAAGACAGGCCTAACTGTATTGACTGGAACTATGTCACACTGCCATACGGGAAGACTGGTAGGCACACGGTTAGTAACGCGTACAAATTGTTGTCCTCAGATGCAGCAGATATTACGCATCGCCTGTCGAAAAAACTGGTTATCTAGGTATATGTTATTAGTAGCACTTCCTGCAAGGTTAGGACTGCTGGCGAAGATTGGATTCTCCTATTTAAAAGAATTGCCGTTCATAGTTTCATTTAGGAAACTTTTAGAGATTAGCTCCTTAGCTTCAAGGCAAAACATTTTGGCGCTAGTCATGACTTGCTTGCTAGATGCTACCAGGCAATGATCCCAAACTCGATTTTCAATGTGAAGCCTATGGAGCGCAGGCATAGATGCAGAGCTGAGAAAGAAATATTTCGAAGAAATGTGCTAACTACAATCTTTCGAGATGGTTATCACATGCGTTCTTACTGGTAATACATATTGTATGCTCTTTCCACACAAAAAATCGTAATGCAATAATACTACTGCTATTTATTTGCATAAATTGTGATCGCATCACAGTATTGTACTCATATACAAACAAGCTTAGCAGGCAGGACGCACTCTAGATATTTAATTAAAATTAAGTTGAATTGAACTGTAGGTTATTTACAAACCGTACCAACAATAGTATCGAAGGAACATGCTGCGTATTCGGAATTAGCCATCATAAAAACGTTATTGGGCATTGCTTATTAAATTAGCTATTTATATGCATACATACTAGAAAATAATTTTGTAAACCTTTATGTATATACACAGATACAGTATAGCAGGATCATTTATATGCATGATAGGGCTTCTGGTATTCTTCAATTATCATAAACTTGGATAAATTCATGGCTACCAAAATTATATGAAAACATGTAGGTACCTACTGCGCATTGTCATATCTTCTAAGAAGCTGCAATGTTGTTAGTGGTGTTCGTTTATATATAAATATCTACATAGATTAAGGCCACCTGACGTCCATTAAAACAAATTCATTACGAAATCGTACAATTAAGTATGTGCATACCTTTAAAGTTTTCATATCCATATGTATTCAATTATCTATGAATCAAAATCCTTTTTTTTTATCTTAGGACAGGAGAAAGTTTGTTACGAAGTAACCTTTCTGTCCAATGTAATAAAAAATCCACATAATGATAATTTTATTTGTATAGTTGTATATGTATCCTTTGTATTTGTAAACTCTAAAAATTATAATGTCGAACATTTCACTGAAGAATGTAAGTTTTACTGAAGTAAAATATTTTTAGGTTCCCATATAAGTATATATCATGAAAACATTATTTGCTTGAAGTATACAGAAAAAAATGCAATATTAATCTCCGTTGAACATTGAAATGTAAAATTTTTGTACATTTTATAGATTTTTCCAATGAGTAGTGCTTATTGATCATATATTCTTCGTACTATATTCTGGCATTTTAGTAGTTCAATAATTTGTTCTTATAAAATCTAGCAAGTAAAGAAATTAAAAAAAATAGCATTTTAAATAAAGTCACATACTTTTAGATCGCTAGCAGGCAGGCAGGCTGCATATGCAAATAAACTGACTGCTAGTAAAGATTAATTTTTAAATACCTCGTTGTCCCAGTTATTTTGTAAAGACTCTCGTCCACTTAAGTGGTATTAGACTTCCTTTGTCTGAATATACAGATTGTTAAATAATGACTCATATTTTCTTCACAGTGGACAATGTAGACCATTATAAATATATCATTGTTTTTATTTGAAAATATTAGATTAACCTTAATGAAGGAGTTCGTATGTAGATGTTATATTTCACATGAATTAATGAATCTGAAAAGGCTAAAAATTATTCTTCCTAAGATGAGATGCCCTATTGGGCAACATAGGACTACTTCCGGTCAAATTTAACTAGTCAGTTTTTTACTCTAAATATTTTATCAGGAGTAAGTATATCCATTATTTGTCTTTATCTTTTACCTTACCTCTACAATTTGTCAAAGAACGTGATAGAATGATGAACAGCTTTAATAAACTTGGAATGTTAAAAACTACTTCATGTTTATCAAGCGATGTATCTTACAATTTGAGAGTTAAATATATTGGCAAAAAATGCATTACTTTTGCTCGAACGATTTAGTTGTCAGGAACATGGCAATGGGGCGAGACATTTCCAGTTTCCTATATTCAATAGGATTTAGGTTGTAACTCGTTTGTCATTCATGTTGGGGGAACTGTGAAACGTACATGCAAAAATCAATACAATGTGCAATGATAATTTTCGCTGTAAATATGCTTAAAAGCATTTGTGCTTACCTATTACTCAAATTGTCATCCTAATTTCACCTATTGAATTCACATTATAGGATTCACGATTTGAAATTTTATTTCTTCTTATTTTATAATTAGAAATTTCCTTCCTTAGTATCACAAAAAGATCTTTACATGTTCCTCATTTATGATGTATGAATTTAGGCTTATTACGTCATGAATGTTGTAGATGAAAGTTTTTAAATTAAATAAATGTACAAGTATAAAATATATTGCTCGCATTTCATTTCCCTAAAATAATTATAAACACAGACGAACCGTAGCCACTGAAAGGGAAAATTTTTAGGAAAGCTTGGCAGGTATTGTTAAAGGAACGTAAATACCTTAAGAGTCCGCCTTGTATTATAACTGCAAAGTTGTCGTTTTCGCGTCGGGAGAACCTTATAATATCCATCCATTATGCCAAATACACGTTTCAATTGTATGAATATCAAAATGTAGTTTCTAGCTTCAGAATGTCGTTACAATATAAAACATTTTAAGACGAGAAATAGGTTTACGAGGCACAGCTGAGCCAGCATCACATCAGCATGCGTTGTTTCCTCAAGTATTTTCAATATTATGCAAAGTTCGTTTCCGTTCCTGTAGATTACTCAAAAGCAAAGAAAATGACGGCGAAAATTTTCGCCAATATTCACGTATAAAATGTTTACCCTACAAGATTTCAGATATTATCGATTCTTATTAATTATCGTTAATTCCAAAGTTATGTTTTGTGTTGTCAAATTATTTGTTACCTATAATAAATTATAATACCATGTGTAAAAAAATATTAACTTAAATATTAAGTTATTTCATCGGATCAATTCGGTAGTATTTGATAAATATTGTGATCACAAAATCAAAAATTATATGACCACTTACCCGAATTTGCGTCGGTCTGTCTTAATTTGTTATAGGTAATTATTTGTTTTAAAATAGTATATCCACTGCTTTTATATTTTAAATAAATAATTTATCAATTTCAATTCTTAAATTATAGGTTCAGCTCACTGTTACTAGGTAAATTTCGATACGTATACAATTTTAAGACTGCTTGAAGTTTGCTTTGGAATGAGCTTTTGGAGAAGCTAAATAACTGTTCGTCTTGGCACCCACAGAGAAAGCTGTAAAAATGCACATATACATCTATTATTTTTTCATTCTGTTTTTCAAAATTGTTGCATGAGAAAAAGTCGATAGCAACTTACCGAATTATCCTAACAACTCAAGTTTCGATTTAATTACATACGAGTATATTCAACTAAAGTGTCAAAGTGTCTAAACATGATTCCAGCTCCATTACATTATCAGCGCGTACGCGATGGCGCAGTTTGTCTGGTTTTGGATTAAAACGCCTATGTAGTTTTAGATTGGTTCCATTTATACGATACCACCTCGAGCCTGAATAGATTAAATTTCAGAGTATTGTCGAGTCACCTATGGATTATTTGAGCAGTGGAAGAATATTCTTTTGTTCGATTGACCGGCTTTGACCTGGATTGTAAGTTTTCAGCCAAGGAGAACACGCATTCGATGTTGAGTCACTTGCCTGTTTAAAATCAATATTATTGCACAAAATTGCCCCTTTATTCGTTTATAAATTATTTACTTATTATAAAAAAATAAGTTTCAACTGAATCAATTATTGGGGCTTTTATTGAAAACAAGAGTATCTGCTATGCAACGAATGACTCACCAGTTTCATCGAACTTACTTGGCTAAATCGATAATGCGTTGAACTTATCGACCTCGCCGCTCGCCATTTGGCAGACTCCATGCTCTCCTTTGCAAGGGAGACGACTCTACTTGCGTAGTTGGCCACTCGACACGCCTTAACATCTGGGACTCGAAAGAACACACAAATACGAAAAGCCCGCGCGAACGGGTCTATTGGGATCGATTTTATACATGTTGAAATTATTACGTAATTTCCTAACTTTTACCTAAAGTGAGCTGATACCGGTATGGTTGCATGGAGCATGGTTCGGGCGTTGTATTTCGTTGCAGGGCCGCATGCCGAGCCGTTGTGTACGTTAGCAGCCTCGTATTACAGCAAGTGAAGAGACACCATCAGCTCGGCTCTCGTTTTCTCGGCAACCAGTCGGCAGCGCGACTGCTACGTTGATCTTGACTAAGTCGGTGGTGACTCATGGAATAACACATACCGTGTACATAAAACAAGATTACATAATAAAAGAGAACATTGAAATAAAATCCACTAAACATGTTTTTAAAAAATATTTTATTTATCATACTTAAACATATGTTACAATTTAATATTCAATATGAATAAACTTTAAATTTCAATCACTATTATTTTTAAGAAATAGAAAACTGAAATATTATTTAACAATTTAAATAAAATAAACTAATAAATGCACGATACCGTTACAAACCTATTCGTTGCTAGCTGCGACCGCGCCCCAAGCGACAGCCAAGATGGCGGCCGTCGGATGCAGACCCACGCGAAACGCAATGGGACTGTAATTTAGAAAACATCCTACATATATCACAGATTCAATTACAATTTTACTTTACCTTAGAAACATATTTATTGATTAATAATAGGTTTAACGTTATCTAGTTCCTTGAAAAAATTATCAAGGCCGCTGAGATCATTCTTCCAGAAATTATCGATTTTTTCACGTTGTTCTTTGGCGATTTCCTCTTCTTTGTTAGTTAATCCAAGATCTGCTTGCATTTGAGCCCACCTTCTAGCGCGTTCTCTTTGTTTAGTAATTAATTCACATTCAGCTCGGCGCAAGGAGTGCCTCATAATAGCGATTATTCTTAGGTCATGCTTTCTGTTTGTCTTGGCGTTTAACGATTTACATTTAACTTTGCGGACCCAATTAGAGAGAGATTCGGTTTTACTTTCACAAAAGTCAACAACGGATTTTTCTTGTACACTGTAGCCCATTTTGTATAATAACGAGTTTAAGATATTGCGGGACGAGACAATATTACACACCTGTATCAGATCAGGCACAAAGGATTTTTGAAGAACTGCAACCACTTCACAACTCACGACGTCCGACTCGCACCGCGTAGAAAGAGATCAATGAGGCGCTGACGTCATGGCTCCTATATTTATCCCCGCTAGCGGGGCCGCGCAACTGCGCAGTTGGTTCACAAAATGGCGGCGATACGACGCAAGCCGCAATCCCCCTCCCCTCCCTCTGCAATATGGCAATCAATACTTGGCTAGTGTTTTGAGTTTGACTTTAGAATTTTGAAAACATGATATAACTATTTTATTACAATATGAATAATCGAAATTGCTTGTGAAATTATATTGTTATTAATTATTATACTTTATTCTCCTTGAATATAAATAACATTGCTATATTATAATGTAAAATGCGGTACGCTTCTAAATTTACTTAAATTAAGAAACGTATCTAATGAAAAAGATTTAAAAAAATAATATACCTATAACAAAATATTTTTTTATTTGAGGTTATAAATACTTTATTTGTTCTGGAAAGTCCCAGAAATTATTACTTATTTATAACTTATGTTTTTTTTTTGCTAATAGACATTCTAAAATAGTCAAATAATCAAATATATTTATACTATTATTAATTTATAGGTCTTGATCTTGGTAAGATTAAAACAGGGCCAGAGGTGAAGGGAAGGGGAGATGAAGAATGTCATATGAAAGACGTTCACTTCAAAGCGCGAAGGAAAGGGGAGTCCATTCGAAATAGATAAAAAAATACTAGATACGAATACAATAATGTTTTAAAATCATAATATAAAGAAACTTAGAAATAAATGAAATAAGCGCTTATACTTGCTTTGTAAATGTATACAAGGAATTTTATCTACGTAGGTAAATGAATATGTAATAAACTTGTGGAAATTCCACAACAAAAGCCCGAATGCAGTATTGTAAATATAAAACGGTAAAATTATTTTTATTGCCTTTAAACAGAATGCAGGTAGTTCAAACTTCGACGAAACTTAGCTTATAATAATTAAGAATTTAACAAAAGATTAAAGGGATGGATAGTTCTAGAAATAATAAAAAAGGAAGCAAGTACCTACTACCTAGTAAGGTGGTATCGTGATATGTAAATCCAAACGTAGTTTACACTACGTTTAGTTTTTAAATGAGATTTAAAAAAATAATTCGATATTACACAAATGAAGTACACTATAAGTTTATATTAATTCCTTCTCTTATATGAAACGAGAGTTTAGATTTGTAACTTAAATAAAAATTACAAAATTGGTATTTTTAACATAATTATGTTAGTTCTCTATTAGTTACTATCTCAGTTAATGTATTTCCCGAAATTATTTTTAAGAAAGATACGCAAACTGTAAATCTATCACTGGTTAATCAATAAGATAAAAAATAATAATATCAAATTACTTAATTAACTCTAGAAATCTAAATTACTATCGGAAAATGAGCCGTAAATAAAGGCATTAATGGTACTTAAGTAATTAAGAAAAAAATGTTATTAAAAGTTTTAATATGGTGTAATATGATATGGGTTAATGATAATAAACAATTATACATTATTAATATTAACTATGAGAATTAGTATTTAAAGTAATTGTGATAGATTATTGTATACCTATATTTAAAATTTGTTTGTCTTGTGACTCCTCTTAGAAAACATGCCATCGAACATTCTCAGAATTTATAACGTGATTAATATTTGAGGGGAGAGTAATAATAACACGTTTCCGTCATTGTTGAGTCACACAGGAAAAGTTCAATGTAATGATTTTCAACTTTGCTACATTTTATTTAAAGCTTAAAATTGTTTGCGGGGTCACAACAAGATGGCGTCAGGCGGCCATTGTGTGACGTCATCTGAGCAACGATCGATAGCAGCTGCGTGAGCCGTGAAGCGAGCCAGCGAGGGGCTTCGCAATATAATGCGATAAAACGACCTCGTTTGTATGGCCTCAAAGTTACAGAACATGTTTGTACGTTAAAGGAAGTAACGAACTTTCTCACAATCGTATTTGTGGTGTTTATTATTCACCGCTTTTAATTTTTTTATACGCTTAAAAAATGCACAGTGCTTGAGAATTCTTTTACGGAAAGACCAAGATATAATAATAAATATTGCTATTTTATAAGATTTCTTCATAAGTAAATGTTCTAATATTTCTCTTTTATTTGGCTGCAAGTTGAAACGCAAACTAGGCGTCGCCAGAATTTTTAAAGCTTTTAAACATAATTTTATTAATTCATTAAAAATCACATGTTACAAAAATAATAATGAAAGGAAAAAAGTAGAACGTATAAATTTGGAAGATCAACGCACGCACAAGCCTCGCCAGTCGCCTTCCTAATAATAAAAACAGATTTGTCGAAACAACGCTAATAGTATCTATATTCAGATAGTAGATGCCGTACCGTAGTCGAAGGGCATCGTGGGTTCAATCCCACTCGGGGGAATGAATTATTATTTTTTATGTTTTTATTACTTCCCTCTGGTACCAAATATAAAAAAAAAATAGATACATGTATATAGTTGATCGAAGGTGAAAAGCAATAAAATATTACTACTGACTTTCTTTGGTAGGACAATAAGTGTGTTTTATATAATCAAGCTTCTATGTCAACGCAATCAAAAGTTACGAGCACTAATGCATCGTTTTTGCTGTATTTTGTATGAAATTAGCGTAGTTAAAAGGGGTGTAGGGGCTATAGGGTACTTCCGTGGAGCTACAGGTATGAAATTTGGCACGAATCCAGCCCTTCCAATAAGTAAATAAGAGGTAAAAAATAAAAAAGAAAATTTATAGATATTTCATAGAAAAAAAATTGATACTTTTTTAAAGAACAGTATTGTTTGTAAATTTGGATATGATGATTTAAGTACATAAGCGGGAACTTTATATTATTATTCAACTCTAGTTAGCTTTAGCCAAAAAAAGGCTCTGCATCAACCTAGTTAAATTTGTCGGTATAAAATATGTACATATTTAAATAATAAAGCGAACAAAATTTGTGCGGTTTACGGACGTAATGCGGTAGACTAGAACAAATGTGGTTCGAGCGTTTCAAGTTTGGAAATTTTATAAAGACGAGGTTAAATATAATTAATAATTTTCCTTTGTATGGACAATACGAAAATACTTTTGCCCCGACCCGAGTATAATATAAATAAACGATAAACATTTCATGTCTATAAGAAATAGACATTATTTATGCATATTAAGGATGGAATTGAAAAAGCATTTTGGTTAATTATATTGTGGAGACATAATTACTATAAATACTGAACAACTTTATTAGTGGAATTTGAATTCACATTCATCATAATCAGAAAAAAATATGCCTATTATTTTGTTAGAATAGATTTTTAATGACTTTTATTTGTTTTTTATATTTACTAAAAAATGTACTTATATTCTAAAAATAAACATTGAGATTTGACTACTGATTGTCGTCTCAATGTTTATAAACGAAATAATAAAGACACAAATTTAATAACAACTTTATTTAACTAAAATAATATATACAAACAAAACAACACCAAAATTATTATTTATCGAAAATGCCTGTTGTTCAATCAAATGTTTATGTTGTGGCGTGATTCATTAATATTTTCTGGAAAAGAAAAAGAATATCATTAATATGTTATAACAAATAGATCATAAATATAATTAATGTTTCACTAATATTAAACTACTTCATTAGCATTAATTTAACGCTAATTGACGTCTGTCTTGTAATGACGGTTTGCGGGACAGTGACATTTATTACTATTTTTAAATAAAAATAAGGCGCAGAGGCACACGACTGACTGTTAACTCGACTATTCTGAATTCGATTCCCATTTTAGGGGTAAGATTTTTAGTTTTCGAAGTTAGAGCGCACTCAACACGCTAATTCTCTAAAAATTGGCCGTACGGAACAGAGTTTCACTCAGACAGATTCCTATGCTCCGTCTGCCAAGTAAATACATATTTATATAATAAATTTAACTAATATAAAAAAAATATACCTTAACAGGATGTAATGCATTGGTAATTTGCAATCCAACGCTCCTAGCTAATATGAAGGGCGATAAGTCAACGCCGTACAAACGGTACAACGCGTCTACGGCCAGCTGTGTTGGCACATTGTGCCTCTGTCTCGAGCTTTCGTATTTTTGCATCCAGTTAGAGTGAGCTGCAATATATATTATATTGTTATAGAATTTGAGTTACAATTATCATAATATCTGTTGAAAGATATTGAAATGTAATATTTTTTTTGCTTGACGCTGTATCCCGCATACAAAAGGGTAGACAAAGGGAATTTTATGTCTTACACTTTTTCTGCATTTTCAAGACATAATGTGTTGAGCGGAACTTAACGCCGCATTTATTTTATTACTAGAGCGATGAAATAAAAATAATATATATCCTCGAGTGGAAATTGGAATCCACAATAGTGTTTTCGACCGATGATTATGATTTCAATAAATAAAAATAAATTAAAAATCATGAGAGTGTAGCAAAATTCTTATAATAATCAATTAGAAAACCTTGAGGCGTCATTCACGCGTCGTGGCCCAATGGCTCATTGGTGTTGACGTGATTGTGGGTTTGATTTCGACTAGGGGAATGATTGTGTTCATTTCCTTGTTCTGGCAATAACACAAAGCGCGACTTTCGTCTCTCAAAGGTGGGGAAAAGAGTGTTTTAACACTAGGATCCTTCTACTACTGCAGACTAGGCGTCTGCCACATGTAAGTTGTTTTGTTGTATAAATGTAGAAACTATATTGTTAAACAAAATAAATATTACTAAAATATTACTTATGTCCAATCCTGTATATAAAGAATCGTCTAGGTATTCTGTAAGATCTTTTATGTCTCCAAAGCCCAAATTGACACCCTGACCTGCCAAAGGATGGACACGATGGGCGGCATCGCTGCAATTATAACAATAAAATTGATAAATGATATGAGGGCTTCGAGGCGCAGAGGCACAAGTGTGCGATTGTAAAACGCTAGGGTTGAGGGTTCGATTTACAATCGGAGGAATAAAACATTTACTCTTTTATAGTTCGATTCACACTCGAATAATAATTCTAGTTATAAGTAATAATATTTTCCTTTCTTCGTTCTGGCGTCGAAGCAAAATGTGACGATTTGTTCCGCCACTCAACACGCAATGCCTTCAGATTTCAGCAGAAAGTGGGGAACGGAAGTGTCTTAATTGGGTACGGAGTGTCTTAACACTAGGTTCTCAGGTTTCCTCTGCCTACCCTTCTATGAGCAGGATACAGTGTGAAGTTGAAAAAAAAAAAATTCCGATCTTTGTCGGAAAGAATGATCAATTTAAGAATTGATGACACCTAGACTGCTGCTGGTAGTTTGAATTTTCAAATGTTTTTTAATGATTAAATTATTATTGGAAGATATAATAAATTTTATTAATGTGAAATTGTGTTATGATGAAATTATAATTTCTCTGTAGTTTTTAAATTGCTAATAGATGGCGTTGGGAGGACGGTTTTCTTAAATTAGCCATATAATATAAATTTAATATTAAATATTACATAAATTTTACAAGAGCCACCGAAATTTCTTATAATATATATATATCGATATGAAAATCAAAAGCAAAACCAAAATAAGCCAACAAACCCAATAAGAACGACACCAGGAGCCACATATCGCGTGCTGTGACCGAATCCGAGTGGGAATGCCGCTCTGGACCCTGGTACTATCGCTTTGACGCTGGGCGGTAGTTGTCTTTCAGCTCCGTCGGGGAGACCAACCTTTCTTAGTAAGGAACCAACCCACGATGTACAAGCATCTACTATACTGCTACGAGGGTATTGTTTCCACTGAAAATATGGAGAATTAAGAGGTAAATTATGATTATTATATATGTAGATTATAATTATGTAGCTTCAGCTTTATCCCGCGAAAAGGAATGTTGAATTTCTGGGAAACCAGAGTTATTCCAGATTTTAAGTGTCAATTTGTGATAGAAATAATAATATCCTTTTTAGTTAACCATTCTTCAACCACAATCCACTAACTCGCGAGTTATATGCTATAAAATAGATTTGAAGCGCAGAGGCACATGCGTACGACTATAAATGTGACTTCTTGGACTAGAACTGTCTTTGTCTTCAAAAAATTGAAGAATAAAGGATAATAAAATTCGTAGCCAGATTGTAAATTAAGTCCAGTTCAATTTTTTGTTCGTATAATATAAGAGCAAGAGCTTAAAGTTTTTTATTATTATCTAAAAACATAATTCATATAATCTTTAAAAACCCTAGCTTAAAACCTGTTTTAATCCTTTAATTACTTTTGTAATTGTGAAGGACAAAGGCACAAATGTGTGGCTGTAAAAGCCATAATTGTGGGTTCAATTCCAACTCGGAAAATTATTATTTGTTAATATTTTCATTTCCTTACTCTGTTGCTGCTGATCCCACTACCCAACCTGCTATGTATATGCGGGATATAGCGTGAAACTGACAAATAAACAAAATAATACTTACTAGTGCATCGTTTAGTGCATCAACAAATCTTTCTTCTGGTAAATTTAATATATCTTTGGCTTGAGATTGGGTCATGGACCATACTAGAGAGGATCGTTTAGAGTCCAAGGGCAATAATGCTACGGGACCAGTTGGTAAAAATCTTTGCCATGCAGTCGTGTTTTCTGTTTCCTAGAATTGTTTTTTTTTAGTTGTATTAATATATCAAGGAAGAGTGCAAGTGTAAATGTGACAGTTGTGACTGTATCCCGTTCTGCATTTGGAGGCATTGCGCGTTGCAATGGCGGAACTCATAGCCGGGCTTTGCCCCGACACCAGAGTGAAGAAATGAAAATATAAAATTTTTCCTTTCCTCGAGTGGGAAGCGAATTCACAACCTGTCGCGTTTACAGTCCCACTTTATGATCCCAAAATAAAATAAAATATTTAAACACCGCTATTTCAGGATAATACAAACATTAAAACATGTTTTGTAATTTCGTTATTAGGTTTCACATCTTTGCAAAGTAATATCTAAATGTGGGTAGGTATTTAGGTACCTCCGCCAAATATAACGTTGCAACAATGCCCATTTGATCGTAGTTCCAGGAAACATATTGTACGCCCATCGCTTCACGAACTGCTGATTTCGCGCCATCCGCCCCAATCTGCAATTTTATCATAAAATATTATAAATAACTTTGATTAATACAGAGCATATGGAATTATTGTTTATCTTACTAGCAGTATAATAAAGAAAAAAATGTGCCAAAATTATATAGTAATTTGAAACGTAAAATTATATAATGGTATTATGTTTTTAATGACACTTTCATTTGCCATGAAATTGGCGCGAGAAGCAAATTAAGATGGCCGACCTCCTTCTCTTTCTTGCCAATTGTTGCTGTTTGGTATTAAAAGATGTTTTTAAATTACAAAATTTGCAAGTATATGACAGTAAGTATGTGTTCATTTAATTGCAATAAAGCTATAGTTTTTTTCTTTGCATACATATATTTTGTTTTAAATTCAATTAAATATTATTTTCCTTTCATTGCAGAAGAACTTTTAAAAGAAATTCTTAAAGCTTCTTATAAAAAAAACACAAAATTTCCCAAATTTTGAGGCCAGTCGTGGCGCAGAGGCACAAAGTGTGATTGTAAAACCGACTGGTTGTGGTTTCGATCCCCACTCGAGGAGATGAAATATTTATTTAAATTTATATTTCTATGTGTTCGCTCTGGATTCTAGGCAAAGCGTGGCGTAGAGTTCCGCCATTCAACACGCATTGCCTCTAGAATTCAGCGGAAATTGGTCAAAGGAGTGTTTTAACACTAGGTTCCCTCTGCCTACCCTGCTGTGAGTGGGATACAGCGTGAAGCTGATTTATTTATTTTGATATAATTCAAGGGGGCGGAGCATATATTATGTATTTGTATGGAACAACTATATTTTAGGAGTCGAGAGGCCCGTTCTTTTATCATAACACGAGTTTTAATAATAAACAAACATCAAAATGTTTAATGATTTAAAGCAAACGCTTTGTGAATCGCGCCATTCCATAGAAATAGCTAAACAGTCCCGACGATTGCAATGCTTTTATAGATTTTGAAAGGTGTAACTAACAATTCTTCCTACAGTAATCATTTGATTTCGATCAACGAACGACTTAAAAGTCGATTTTTTTTTTTTAATAAATGCAAAAAAAAAAAACTATTTGAAATAAGTGATATTGTAATTAATGTTGCTTACTTGGTTGAAATGTATCTTTCGTTACAACAAGCTAAATTAAATAAAATAATATTAATACAATTCCGATAATCAAAAACAAACAATACAAAAGTTATTTATTCTTTTTATTTATTGATTTATCACATTTTACTCGAAAAATAAATGGGAACGTCAATATGTTTTAAATTTTCAATGAACGCAACAAACTCGTATGGTTTCCAAGAAAAATCTTGCTAAAAATGTACTTTTCGGCCTCTTGGTTGTGATAAAAGTGGAACGCAGTGCTATTGGTGCCAACAGGGTTAAATAAATAAATATTTCCGAAGTAAAGGTGCAGGTGTGGGTAATAAATTGATTACCATACCATATCTACTATGAACAGCGAATAAGCTTATTTAAAAGAAATCTTTAATTTTTCAAATGTGCGACGGAATTGGAATTGTTGAAAATGGTCAGGTAAGACAGACATACTTCCTTCCCTCCTTTTGTTAAAAAATATAATCTTTAGTTTTTGCTACAAAGAACAATTATTATTGAAAATAAAAAAAAAACATATCAAAGCTATTAAATTCTATATTGAGATTATTACGTTTTAATATCTTTCTGTGAATTCTTTTTTCATGACATAAATAAAAATTTAATATTTATCAGCTTCACGCTGTATCCCGCACACAGCAGGGTAGGCAGAGTGAACCTAGTGCTAAGACACTCCGTTCCCTACTTTCTGCCGAATTCTGGAGGCATTGGAAACTCAACGCCTCACTTTGCCTCGATACCAAAACGAAGAAATGGAAATATAAACGTTAATAAATATTTCACTTCCTCGAGTGGGAATCGAATCCACAACCGTCGCGTTACAGTCACACCCTTGTGCCGCTACGCCACGACGGCCTTAAAAATAATAAGTAATTTAATATTTATACTTAAAAGCTATAAGTATTTATACCTATATTTTTCTTCCATACATATTAATTCCCTTTATTATGCTTAATGCTTTTTAACAGAATAAATAAAATAAAAAAAAATGTATTCTGTAAAGAAAGATCGCAAGTACACATTTCGTCAGAGAGACGTGTCTAAACAACGGCTAAAACAGGCCACACCACAATAATGTAAACATTATGCTATACCAGAGATGTATGATACTAATTAATTCTTACATTATTGATAGGTATTAATATAGTATACATATTTTAAGGAAAAGCACTACGGAACCATATATTTAGAAGTTCAAGAGTTTTGCTTTATTTAGTCTGTAATTACTGTATTAGTCCGCCGTCGTGGCGCAGCGGCGCAAGGGTGTGACTGTAACGCGACGGTTGTGGGCTCGATTCCCACTCGAGGAAGTGAAATATTTATTTACGTTTATATTTCCATTTCTTCGCTCTGGTGTCGAGGCAAAGCGCGGCGTTGAGTTCTGCCGCTCAACCCGCAATGCCTCCAGAATACGGCAGAAAGTGCTAAACGGAGTGTCTTAGCACTAAGTTCCTTCTGCCTACCTTACTGTGTGCGTTCCACTTCCGTTCCCCTCCTTTTTACATTATTTATTTTTTATTGAAAAAATACTTTTTTAAAAAAATATTGTAATTCAAATTGTACCGTTTTAGTTAAACTATTATTACAATAACTACGCGAGCGTTTAGCCACCTAAAATTCAAAATCTATTTCGAGTCACCAGACTTAGTAGACTATCGCACGTATAAGATAGGGTTGAGCGTATTAAATAAAAACATTAAAAAAAAAACATACAGTGGAATTGATAACCTCCTTTTCTTACAGAAGTCGGTTAAAAATAAAATGTATGTCGATTATAACGTCTTTTAAAGCATTTTGTTTTGGGAAATTACTGGTCGTTACGTTTTTTAGTTCAACCACGATCGATGTCATTCATGTAAAAGACATATGTCTATAAAACGTATACTTAATTACTAAAAAAAATCTAAATTTATATTTTCAATTATATTGTTTTACTTACTTTTATATTTATAAGACTTAAAGGTATTTTCAAAAGTCAAGTATATGTGGCTTAAGAATTACCGGGCGGAAGGAAAATTAAATGTAAAATAATCAACAGATAAAACGTTCTAGGTAAACATAACCGAAATTTAAATTATCAATTTTGATTACTTAATTAATTAAATATATTTATTTATTATTCATTAAATAAATGTATTTATTTTATATATAAATAAAACTTTTAAAATTATACAAAAATAAGCAAAGGGCTGATTTGTATCACACGTGTTCAATGTTCAATTATTTCAAAATCAAGAAGTAAAACCTAAATGGATTTCTGTTTAAAATTCTGGTTATTATTGGATCATGAGTGTCTACAATGTGATTGATGCGTGTTAATTGGCGGAACCGAACGCCGCGCGTTGCCTCTGCCTTTGTCTTAACTCTAGGCCTTTGCCTATCCTGTTACATACGGGATACAGCGTGAAGCTGATAAAAAATACACCAAATATCATAGTTCCAAATGTCTCATATTTTATCAAAATTAACTGCAGTCGTTAGTCGACCTCATAGTGAGATTGCCACATGGTTTACATAATTCTATTTCTAAAGTGTAAGCTAAATGGCTATAATGGAACCGGCATGAGTGAACAAAAATTTTAATTCTATTATTGTTTTACGTTTTAGAAGTTTTTGCTTCATGTTCATTAATTTAATAATTATTATAGAAATCTAATTATATGTTTATCTAGATTTAAAACGTCATTCCTATTATTCTCGTTAGGACTTGAGCACGTTCCCATAACATAATAGTAGTTTGAAGGTCTAAAGCTAATATAATTTAACTTTTCAACATCTACTTAATTAACAAATAACTTACGAAGTCCTGTTTGTATGTATAATTTAAAATTTGTTGTTTCTAGTTTATAATTAAAACTTAGTCATTTTCCAGAAGCCCTAGTGTATTGGTAACGCAGAGCTAGTAACGGAATAAGAGCTATATTGTTCCAACGTTTGGCCTAAAATTGTGTTATATTCGAGATTTTGGTGCTGAACAGGAAACATTGTCCTTTGAATTTGGCTAAAAATAGTCGCTTGATATTATATAATATTTCAAATTTATATGTTCCTTGTTATCTTTCGACTAACGGTTTTATTCCGAGGTAGAGTATTTCAAGATCTTCATTTATATCTTACCAGTCTTACTTATCTTCTATGATGATATTAATTTAAATCTTATATCATAGATACATAGAAACTTAAAAGAAATCAACATTTTAACTTCTACAAAATTTGATGAATTTAAGCCTTAGAGTTATTTAGAAATAATATGCTAGTGATTTGTAATGTTAATTTTGTATACGAGTATTTTAATAATTATTATAACATGCTATCTAAGAAGAAATTACACTAGTAATTAAGAAAAACAAACAAAATTCTTCGATACATAAATGCGTAAATAGTACATACGACCAAACAAAAATTAGAATATCATCAGGACCAATGAAAAGTTTATAAAATCAGCGAGAATTTAATTTATTTTTATTTCATAGTGGGACACGTTATGTAAAATTTAAATATATGAATTTAGGCCAAATTAACATATAAAAATGATTTATAATATCGATTAATTACGTTTTCCATATTTAATTTCTGTAGTCCGAGACGAATCGAGATTAAGTCTTTCAGTTTTCAACGAAGCGCGGGCGGGCGATGTTTTGATATGCGCGCGTGTTTCCGCTATTTGTGATGCCTTCTGTGAAAGCTTCAAAAAGTGTTCAAATTAAAAAGGTTCCTCCATATCCTTATAATTTCACGTTTATTCTATATGTGCAATACAGTGTGCGGGATAGGTTATTTATAAGTCAGCTAGAAAAATGAATATGGATTAATAATTCGAAACATTTACCCTCCCACACACAAGTGTTAAGAAGTGTTATAACGAAACGGCCGCATGTTCAGCATATTTCTTAAATACCTGTGGCAATATGTTATCAATTTCTTGTTTTAATACTCTTTAATTTTCTTTATTTTATTCTTTAGAAAACTTATGTTATAATTAATATGTTATTTACAAATACAATCAAAATCATGTCCAGAAGAATGTCGTAAAAAATTTTAGTTATTTTAAAAAGAAGTTCCGAAAAGAAGTAGTAATAAACTAAAATAAAAATATATAAACAATAAAATTTCAGTAGGCATATGCATTTAACGGTATGTTTTTTATGAGCAGCGAGAATAAAAATTCAATCTTTCAGTAACTAAATTCGAAATACTTATGTTAGTTTCGAATGTAAATATAACAAAAACCGTTTAAAAACCTTCCGTTCTTATTTTATTTGAATTCGTTTCTATGTGTAGACGTGAATTTTTAGATCGCATTAAGCCATGGGTTTTATGACAAAAAACTTACAGTATAAAAAGAAAGAATATTTTGTTGTTTTTTTATAATGGAAAATATCTACGGCAAGAAAATTTCTAAGATACATTTTAGTTATAAATAATGTTTATGTTTTTTATTTTATCTTAAATGGCACAGTTTATTTTCTCTAGGGTTACCACGAAGGTAGCACACGATGGAGAGAAGAAATTACTGAAGAAGCAGAGGATTTAGATGAAGTTGAAGCAGGATATATATCTAGTGATGAATCTACTCATGCTCCAGATCTAGGTGGACGTTTGCGTGTGAAATGTAGGGATATTTGGGCTTTAGGTATTTCATATAATCAAATCATTCAATTCTATTTTACTCTATATAAAGCTGAATTTAGTTATACTATTATTTATTGATTTTCCAGAAGATATACAATATAGTCTACGACATTTACCTAATGCTGATGAAATATCGGGCTTATTAGAAACAGGACATTATGAAGACACTGTATCATTCCTATCACAAACAGATGAAGACAGATTGCGTACTGCAGTTCTGTGGGCTTGTTGGTTGGGAAAAAACTCATTGATATCGAAGCTGCTGAAGATCGGTGCCGATCCTAACAGTTCTGATGAAGATGGAAGGTGATTTTGAAAAGTATTTTCAATAAGTATTTGCTTCAATGTAGTTAAATTATAATTTATATTACTATTTTAGATCGTGCTTACATCTCGGATGCTTACTTGATAATGAGGAATGTGTAAAACTGTTATTAGAATATGGAGCTGACCCAAATATATGGGATTCGACAGTTGATAGGAAAGCAACACCACTACACTGCGCGGCGAGTGCGAAATCTCTAACTTGCGTGCAGGTAATAACTTAACCTACATGTTATAAAAAATCAAGATTAAAATGAAATGTAAAACGTTACAGTAATAGACGCAGAAATTAACTAAAATTCATATTCCAGGCTTTAATTAAACATGGAGCGGACGTAAACGCAGGTTTGAGTGAACACTCTCCATTGCACTACGCTGTTCTAAGCGATGCACCAGAAGTAGTAAATACGTTATTGGAAGCTGGTGCATGTCCTGACACACCACAGGTATTTTTATTTTTTATAATTTTATATAATTTGTGCAAAATATTATTTTTAAGAAAGATAAACATAGAGCTTTCATGAATTTGAATTGCTACTATGAAAATATGAATCATAATATAAATTTGAATTCTCACAATCCCCAAGGAGTCTTTGTGAGTACTACTCTCAATGTACCAAATCTGATATACAGGTGTAACTTGATCGATCGATGCTAAAATTTAATTTTATAAAAATCTATTACTTTTTCGATCTTATTTCCAAGATTTATTGCCTGATACTTTTTAACTAATACACGATAAGGTAGGCCTGGAAAAAAAGGAAAAAAGAAGGATTGAGATATATTGAAGAAAAATACCATCAGGACTACCAACCACCCACCCAACAGTCGCGCCGTATTTGCTAATTTTGTTTAAAAATGCCCCGATATCTGGTGAACCGGATTAGGATTTCAATTCAATGGTTTGGTCCACAGCCTACCTTTGATCCGTCCATCGAGTTATATCCGTCTCTATAAAATGATAAGATCTGTATAAGATCGATTTTCATTTTAGATGTCGAATTATTTTTTTTCTTTATAGGTTTTCACTGAGACACCACTTCACGTAGCAGCGTCATTAGGATCTGCATCCTGTATGAAGTTATTGTTAGACGCCGGCGCAGATGTTCGCGCAGCATTGGGACCAGGAAGAGCTACAGCTTTACATTTAGCAGCAGTAGACGGTCATGCTGAATGTGCTAGTCTTTTGCTTCAGCATGGCGCACATATAGATTGGCCTAATTCAAGAGGACAAACAAGCCTTCATTTAGGTGTGTATTGTTTATATGATAAAATATAAAATAAAATATAATATATGTCTTTGTTTTATATATACCTATATATTTGTGAATTAACATTTATTAACATTGATTTTTCAATTGATTTCTTAATTCTTTTCTCATATTGGTAATGTATATTTCAGCTGCACTAGCTCAATCAGTTGAAGTAGTAGAGTTATTAGTTTCAAAACGAGCAGACGTAAGAGCGAGAGATATAGACGGGAGAACACCTTTACACGGAGCTATCGTAAGGGGCGCACGCGCATGTGACGTTGCTAGAATGCTCCTTTGTGCCGGAGCTGATCCTAATGCACCAGACAACTTTGGATATACTCCTGTCCATATAGCCGCTTTGAACGAGTTTTCGGCATGTGTTTTACTGCTTTTAGGTAAAACGAATTCTTTCTTTTTTTTAGCTTTACGCTGAATCTCGCATATAACAGGGTAGGCAGACTGAACCAAGAGTTAAGACATTCCGTTTCCCACTATCCACTGAATTTTCGAGACATTGTGTGTTGAGTGGCAAAACTCAAGGCCGTGTTTTCTCTTGTTACCACAACGAAGAAATAAAGTTTTAAAATATTTCATTAACGGAGGGTTTCGAATCTACAACCGAAGAGTTTATTCACACAGTCACAATCTCATGCTAAAGAGTACATATGTGGTAACTATATAATGTATATATTTATAGTTTTTCGCATTTTAGGAAAAATCGATCTTTAACGACCTAATGTTTCCAGATTACGGAGGGGATGTAACATTGAGGACGAACGGTGGCGTATCGGCGTTATCGTTTATCGTCAGACGTGTTCCCGACGTGATCCCACGTTATTTGTGCAAGTTCGACGACGCGGTTCACGTTAGCGAACATGAGATTGGCGACGTTGATTGCGAATTTACCATTGACTTTCGTCCACTAGTGCCATGCCTTAGTAGAGGGGAAGCGGAATTACTTTTGGCGTTTGTGGAGGTATACTTTTTCCAGAAAAAAAAAAATCATCAAATTATATAACTATAAAATTACTACTACTACCTTTTATACGTTACTATACTACTATAATTAGGAACTAGACACTCAAACCCGGCTTCGCTCGCTTAAATTTATTTTTATATTTTATTAATAGGATAATATATATTTTTAAATATAAGTTAAGTTAAATATATACTTTTTTTATTAAGAAGTATCCTATATCCTTAATATTTCTAAGAATAGGTGTAAAAAGTTTCATCATAATCGGTTGAGAAGATCTTACATTCATATTTATACATTACGAAATATGACGTACTTTTCAAATATAAATATTTTTTTTAATTATAGGTCGGTAGAAAAGATGTGCTAAAGCATCCTGTAGCAGAGACATTCCTTTTTTTAAAATGGAGAAGAATAAGAAAGTTTTTTGTGTTAAGTTTTGTATACCATGCGCTATTTATCACACTTTACAGTCTGTATATACTACGTGAGTATATTGTTATCAATATTTGATACTTCATTCGTTTTACTTTTTTAAGCTTTGAGCTCTACCCGCACTGACAAGCAAGGGAGAGGGAACCTAATGTTACCCTCCATCGCACACTCCGTAATTTAATTTCCGTAACACTCGTAATTAATTTACGTAATAGAGGAAATGCAAATATTAAATTTTTCATTCCCCCGAATCGTCCCGATTGAATCCACGACCGTCGCGTTTACAGTTGGATTGCTGCGCCATAACGGACTCGTTGAATTAAATAAACTTTCAATAATTATATTACTCTTTTATTTCCAGAATTATTTCTATGCGAAGACGTTACCTGCGATGTGCCCAGCTATCTAAGACCTATACAATATTTGATAGTACTTTTAAATGTATGTTTCTTAGCAAAAGAAATGTTCCAAGCGTGTCTTGATTATTCTGCTTACATACGTCAATGGGAAAATTGGTTACAACTGCTTATCATCATTGGGGTTTTCTTATGTACGGTGCGTTTTGAAACGATCAATTGTGATACTTTGTACTATTTATACTAAAATTACCCGTTTTAAATTTTAGTAATAAACAATCCGTTTAGAAATAACATTTTTGATTATCAAAATACTATTTTTAAACGGATATAGTAATTTCATTCGTTTTCCATAAATCATTTTTGTAGTAATGATATACAGAGTGTTCCAGAAATCAACGATAATCCGAAAACAGGTGATAGACTAAGTCGTGACAGTTATAAGAAAAAAATCTTTGTGGTGTATTTTTGTGATAACTGTGATGATGAATGATATGATTGAAAATTGATGCAGGTGTGTTTCAATATTAAACAATAATTTACAGAAGGGCTAGTCATGATTACGTCACAGAAAAAAATATGAAGAAAGAGTAATATTTGTAGTCTTAGGGCTTGAAAGATCATCACAGGTCGACCCTGCCCACCTTATTCCGATATTTTTTAAAATTAATATAATATGAAAAATACATGACAAAGATTTTTTTTCATATTTTTCTCATAACTGTGACTTAATTTCTGGGACACATGTATATTAAATTAAGTAAATTTCAGATTCCGACTTGGTATAGAGGCAATGGGGTGGCAAGCGCAAACACATCCAATTGGCAACACGATGTCGCAGCTATAACGATATTCTTTTGCTGGTTGGAGTTAATGATGATCATAGGCCGCTTCCCTACATTTGGTTTATACGTGCAAATGTTTACTACAGGTATAATGACGTACATATGACAACAACAGGTTTATTTACTGGTTATTTTAAACTTGTAAAACTAAGGAAAATAAGAGGATTTTATAATGATTAGTCATAAATATATATATTTTTTAAAACACATCTTTTCTTCTATTTTACTTTAAAAATGAAAATGAACATATATGAATTTAAAAATCATAGGAAACCAACAATTCTTAAAGAATTAAGTAGAAAGTAAGTTCTACCAGGACATATAAAGATTATTCAGTTCATAAAAAGCATAATTACACAATTATTTTTCCTTGTTACTACTACTTTCACGTAAAATTAAACACTTCCTAATAAAATAGCCTTTTTGGAGATATAACATAGATAGTTAGTAAGATACAACTCCTAGCATAGTTTATTTATTATCTAAACGTCCAGTTTAATTTTCTTTAAGACTTACTTTTCTTATTACTATTAATTTATTACAAGTGACCCAAATGCAAGAAATAGAAAAAAATATATATATCCATATATTATTCTGTTGTATATTATGCTATATTACTGTAAAGTTTCATATAAATCCATTCAGGAGTATTTGCATAAAAATGGATTATGTCGATGGATGAAGATAGTATCCATGAGTAACCTAATTATTAATAGATACTAATTCTTTTTTTTTTCTAGTGACTGTAAACTTCGCCACATTCCTAATGGCGTACAGTTGTCTGCTCATAGCTTTTGGACTAGCGTTTAGCGTTCTCTTCAGCAACTACCCAGCCTTCCATCTACCAGCTGGTTTAGTCAAAACGGTGATGATGATGTCGGGCGAGTTGGAATACGAGGATATATTCTACAATAACTGCACTAATTCACAAATTCACTATCCATTAACAGCTCATGCAATGTTCTTGATATTTGTGTTACTTGTGACTGTTATATTGACGAATCTTTTAGTCGGATTGGCTGTTAGCGATATTCAGGTATTTTTTATAATATACATAATTATATTTCCTTCTATTTAATTATTGTCTACGAAAACAATGCCAGATGTACCCACTTAAACATGATTGTTATGTATAAAATACAGGTTTTAAGTCACTTATTTAATTACCAAGAATAATATTCTTTATGCTTTAATATAAAACCAGTATTTGTTGATATTTCTTCAACAACAAATCTGTTCAGTGACAGTAAATTTTTACTTAAATTATTTTTTGAGGCAAAGCGCGGCGTTGAGTTCCACCACTCAACACGCAATGCCTCCAGAATTTGACGAAAAATGGGAAACGGAGTGTTTTAACACTAGATTCTCTCTGCCTATTCTGCTGTGTGCGGGATACAGCGTGAACCTGATTTGATTAATTTTACAGGCATTACAAGAAAGCGCTGGATTAGACCGTTTGGTGAGGCAAACTCAGCTGGTAGCACATTTAGAGAGCATGTTATTCAGCTCGCTACTATCGTGCGCCCCACAACAGTTACTTGCAGTTTTACGATGGGGAGCGCTTTTGACTGCTTCACATATGCGCACTTTAAATATAAGGCCGAATGATCCAAGGGAGAACAGGGTGAATTATGCACACATACCTACATATATAGATTAAACACACATGATATTGAAATATTAATTTAAATATGTATATTAGTTTTTATTAACGTGTTCACTTTTACTTGTTAATTCAATCTTTGAATCTGCAATTTAATGAAAAACAGTCGCGGAATGACTATAGGCTGTATTTAAAAAATAACAATATGGCTTAGTTTTCCACCAGAAAAGTATTTATTAATAATTCTATTCTATTCTATTAGATACATCCAGTGGATGCTAGTAAATCGTACAAAATAAATGTATACATCTATGTTTCAGATACCAAGAGACCTAATAGCGTCTATTTACAAATTGGTAGCAAGTCGCAAAGATACAAAGAAAAGTGTACGTAAGAATAATAATTACGAATGTCGAATAAGAAAATGTAAAGAAGACGAGGATGTGGAAAGGCAACAAGTTAAAAGAAAAAGT
Organism: Heliconius melpomene rosina; assembly: GCF_056956725.1. Taxonomy (NCBI): domain Eukaryota; kingdom Metazoa; phylum Arthropoda; class Insecta; order Lepidoptera; family Nymphalidae; genus Heliconius; species Heliconius melpomene. The sequence continues at coordinate 4,857,279 of NC_140396.1, read as the reverse complement.
TATTTATACGACAGATTTTCATCTGAAAGTCAAAATGTCGAAAGAAGAAGGAAAGCTACGTCTGGCACAGTGGACAATAAGAATAGACCAATGTCGTTCACTATCAACGCCATACAAGATATTTGTATGGTAGATGTGAAAAATCAATTGGCAGATTTGACTAAAAAGATAAATAAATTGATAGATACAACAGACGAAAGACTAACAATGATTGAAAAAAAGTTGCAAGACTCTAGTTAAATTACTCAGGCGAGAAAAAGGCTTTTTAAAAATTATTTATTTAATTTTATAAACAACCTTTCTGTTTTAAAGCAAGTTGAAGACAGAGAATCTTTATTAAAATTTTATATAATTCGAAACAGTTAAATCAGCAAAATACTAAAACACTATTGTTCGATTCCGCGAGGTGCAAGTGCGGCGTCATCGGAATGTATCCTTATGCTTATGTAACTCCTCCCTCCTTAAGATGGAAGCTGGTCCTGCAGGTTCCTGAAGCGTCCTCGCTGCTGGTTTCCTCCGGGACTCTGGGAAAATGCTCGTAGATTTTCCAAAAATAACATTTATTATAGTAGTATATAATAATCATAGATCAGCTTGAAACAGCCAGGATAATACTCTATTTCTTTATTTTCTCCTCTTCTTCTAGGGTTTGGATATTATATGCAAGTTGATGTATATAATCGAGAGGTATATATTCTAAATCCTTCTTTTAGGTAAGAGTACCCTTTGTTACCAAGTATAAGGGTTGGAATGAGGAATAACTAGGTTATATTTATCATTAGAAATGGAAGGAATTTCTAGGATGGAAATTAGGAAATGTTCTGTACTATATGCTTTCATCATAATAGACACTTTGATTTATTTATTTGAATAGGTTTAATGTTTACAAAATTAAAACTACATATATTTTTTATGAATTAATAAATTTCCTTATAATAATTAGTAGTATCTAACTACTATCGAAACTAAACCATATATAATACCATGATTAACTCTAGAAATAGTAAAAATATTTTTTTTTTTGTTTTTTTATAAGTAAATCTAACTTATATTCTATTTTATTTCTATAAACCTTATATATCCTTTAAGATGAAGTATTCTCGCATACAACAAAATAAGTTCTTTAAAATAATTATATATTATTATATATAGTATTTATTTGTATGTAAAATTATTATATATAATATTTTTCTGTATATAGAACTATTATATATAATATTTATTCGTTATTAAGTAAGTAAAAGCAAGGTTAAACATATCATTTTGTATAATAGTTTTTCTTTAATTAATAAAATGTAAATAATAATAATATAATAAAATTCCATTATGTATGGGATCTAGGGTTATTTTGGCTCTTGTGTGGAACACGAGGGACCTGATGAGGCCTTCGTAGCAATTTATAACGAACTCTATTAGAGTTAGAGTTAGGATGATTTTTTATAATCTCCGTTCTATTGTAAGGGTGCAAATTAATTATTTTATACGGACCTTTGAAATCTGGTATGGCTTCATCTCTGAGCGTCGTCTTAGCTACTTGCTCATAGACTGTTTCACCTACCTTATGTGGTTTTCTTATGTACTTCCTTAAAGATGATACAATTTTCTTCTCAGTATTATTTACTTTTACCAATATCCTAGTATTAGTTAATCTATTGTCTACTCTGTATTTCGAGCTGGGTGTTATTTTAGGGTTAAACTTTGAACTGGGCGTTATTTTAGGGTTAAACTGCCTAACTTGTCTGTCATTATCGTTATTTTTAATTAGTAAGCCTTTATTTTCGTTGTCTGGTTGGGAATGGTTAGTAGATACTAGATTATCAGGGTTGATTGTTATAATACTCATACTGTCAGTCTCAGTCTCTGACGGGATAATGTTTTGTCTGTCGTTGTCAGGCTCTATGTTATTATCGTTGTTATTACTAGATACAAGGGGTACCTGCGCTATGTTTACACTAGTTTGTGCACCTACGTCTTGGGATATACTGTCATTAATAATGTCGTCTCTATTATTATTAGAATTTACGGTTGATAATGATTCTACATTATTATAAAATATTTCGTTCATAGGAAAGGCGTCGGCTTTTATATTTTGTTTGCCTTTATATATAACATTATATGGTCGTAATTTAAATGTACTTCTGTTACATATGGTTCGTCCTTCTGAATTGGTGTTAATGACTTTGGTTATAAATTTTCCATTTTTAACATTAATAATAGCAGCAGGGGATGTCAATCCCTTAGACCAAATATAATCGTCGTAGATATAAAATCCGTCAATATAATTTGTTTTTAACGTGATATGTTTTTCACACTTTGGTTCTATTTTTATAAGTTTCTTATTATAGTCGAAGTAAATAGGTATGTCGGCTGTCGCTGTATGTAATATTTTATTTTTCAAATTAATATTGCTAGATAATGATTTTAATAAATCTAGACCTATAAGTCCTTTGTATTTAGGGTCGAAATCAAAAATAAGGAATTTATGAAGAATGTCAGTATTAAAGATTGGGGGTAAGGGTAAATTCACTACATGACTATGCTGTGTTGTCGCATGGGCTGTTTTTATTTCAAATGGTTCATATTCTACAAGATTTTGAAAAATAGAATTAAATATAACTTCTGATGAAATAAGGGATCTAGAAGCTCCTGTGTCAATTAAAAACTTACCTTTAAATTCGGGAATTACTATGTAGGGTAAATGATCTTTATCATGATTATTTATTTTTACTATCTCTTTACGTCTGGGTCTATGCCTAACGTAAAATCCTGCTGGTTACTTATTTCGTCATTAACTGGTTCATAAGTATCCTGCTCGTCTGCTATATGTATATTATCATAATAATACTCACCTGGGGTGTAGTGTTGGGAATACTCATTGAGTTGTTGCTCCTGTGGCTCGTCTGTGTAGAAGAGTTCCTCCACTGCGAACTGCGGCTTCTCTGGTTTATTTGTTGACCTCATAGTCACATCTGATATTTTTTGGGGTGGATTTATTTGCTGGTGAGGGATGTTACCTCTATGATTAATAAAAGGTCTATAATTACCTGAGGGTTGTCGGTTTTTCCATGGTAGCATTGACTGAACCCATTGTTGACGTTGTTCTGGTGTCCAGTTATTTTGTCTAGGGGTAAAATTTGAATTTACGTGCATAGGTGGATTATTTAATCTAGATTGTGAATTTGAAAATGAAATAAAGTTTCTATGATTTTCTTTAACCTTACTTTGGGGGTTTGACATATTAAAATTATTATTAAATCTATTGTATGTGAGCTTAGCTTCTTCTTGCCTAGCTTGTACAATGGCTAGTTCTAATGTGGTAGGCCTGGCTAGACGCACACCTATTGAAATTTGAAAGTCTAACTGGTTCGTATATTGCTCTATAACCATGTTTTCATAATATTCTTTGTTACTATGTTTACCTACGGACAAAAGGGTGTCAAGTATGTCTCGAAGGCGTTTCCCAAAAGTTTCCGCGTCTTCATTTTTATTACGTCGCGTTCGAGTTAGCTCTTGCATTAGTTGTATTTCGTTCCTAGGTTCACCTATTCTTCTAATCAAAGCGCGTTTAATCGCGTCCCAAGAGTCTAGAAACTCTTCGTATGCTATTGCATCTATTGCGGCTCCACTGAGTCTACTTTTTATCAAACACACAATAGCGGGGTGGTGTTTCGCTGCGCCCTCTATTAATTTCAATATATTATCTACTTCTCTAATATAAAAATTCAACGTTTTTGAATTACCATCATAACGTGGCATAAAATCTGAAATTAACTTAAAACTAGAATTCTCGCAATTTTCAAAAGACATTTTATCTTTTAATCACGACTAACCTATTTAACAAAATAATTAAAACAAATAAAATATTTCAATTCAATATAATATTTATTAAAATAATATTTTATTATTTCATTTAATTATTTATTCATTATTTCATTTCATTTATTTATTATTTCATTTATTTATTATTTCATTCATTTATTATTTCATTTCATTTATTATTTCATTTATTTATTATTTCATTCATTTATTATTTCATTTCATTTATTATTTCATTTATTTATTATTTCATTTATTTATTATTTCTCATAAACTTATTCAATAATAGTAAATGCCTATCGCGATTTGAGCTATATAGACAGATACAAAAATACGGAAGGAAATATAGCATAGGAACTTGGATAACAAAAGTACTCACCAAAGAAACCTCTGCATCTCCAACCGGGACTCAACTGCTTGGCAGAACCTCCGATGCTTAGGTGCTCCGCCGGTCTCGCCGTCGTAGATTCTTCTTAATAGATCGCGGTAATAACGATAGAAACCGTTCGCGGGCTTTAAGAGTTTGATTAAAGCCAAACACGCCGCGATCCTACCGACTGCGCCAGTTAAATTACTCAGGCGAGAAAAAGGCTTTTTAAAAATTATTTATTTAATTTTATAAACAACCTTTCTGTTTTAAAGCAAGTTGAAGACAGAGAATCTTTATTAAAATTTTATATAATTCGAAACAGTTAAATCAGCAAAATACTAAAACACTATTGTTCGATTCCGCGAGGTGCAAGTGCGGCGTCATCGGAATGTATCCTTATGCTTATGTAACTCTCTCATCCTCCATGAATTTTTAAATTGCTTAATGAGTTAGATAAATAAGTTTTGACATGTAAAAGCTATACACATTTTCTTGATTGAATAAATAATTTATTTATTAATTACATTTTTTATTTATACTTTCAATGTACCAACCTACATTTTATATTTCTTTGTACAAAAAAAGGGACGTCAAAGGCGCAGTTAAGCCATTATTGTAAAAGAGGGTGGTGGGTATAAATCCAAATCAAGGGATTATTTTAATATCCCAAATTACTATTATTGTATTCAGCATGAGCTGGACACCCTTGTGCCCCAGCGGCACAGCGGCACGGCAGGGGTAACATGATGGTTATTGGTTCAATCCCCACTCGAGGAAGTGAAATATAGATAAAAATTAGACAGAAAGTGGTAAATGTAGTGTTTACTTAAATAGTATGTCTAGTAAATAATAAAATATATTACTAATAATATGTAATTACAAAAAAAAGAATGACTTACCAGTAAATCACAAGTATAAGAATCTCCATTACTCATTTTGACTACATTTGTTTGTAAATTTGTATTTTCCTTGCATAATTCATATCCAGTTATTCTAGCACCATAGACTATATCCACATTTTTAATCGCTGAGGACTTCAATTCTCTGTTAACAGCTTCCAATAAAACATCATTTTCTACAATGTATGCCACATCATCATCCAATATATCGGAACTGCTAAATGAAATTAATGCATCAGAGCATGCATCCCAGACCTAAATTAAATTAAGAATATATTACTTTATATAGTAAAGGGAAAGGAAGCATTGTAATGGGAGCATCTTAACATTAAGTTCCTAGGTTGCTTCTGCATCAAGGCAAAAAAAAAATAACAATACTAGAAGTCCATGCAGGCATTAAATATTTAAAATTTTCATTTCTTTTCTGGTGTTAAGGCAATGCGTTGTCGAAATTCCACCACTCAACATACACTGCCTCCAGAAAATGGGGCATGAAGTGTTTTAACATTAGGTTCCTCGGCCTACTCTGATGTGTGCAGGACACAAGGTGACATTGTGATTTTTTTAGATATTAGCAATTGCCAAACAGCAAACTTGCTAAATAAAAAAATGAATTGTAATTTATATTTTTACATACTTGCATATATCGTACCGGCTGTAATCTCATTTTTTCAATATGTTGCCAAATATCTAATGAGTTCATTAAGGATTTAGTATTTTGACTAAGGGCCACAACTCTGTTACTGTATTCTGACTTAAGCTCAAATTTTTTATCTGGACATCCTTCTAATAATAATACTTTCAAATTTGAAAGTAATGACTTTTTACCTTGAATAAGAAAATAAATAAGAGTAGTTGTAAATCTTTAAATTAAAAGATTTTTAAGGAAATTTAAAAATCTTTATCTTTATATGTAATAAAATAATAAGTAATTATTGATGGCTATCATGACAGAGTGATGGTTGTAGGGTTGATCCCCATTGAAAAAAATATTTATTTTCAATTCTTCTCTCTGGAAAGTCAAAGACCAGCATTGAGTTACACCACTTAACATGCAATGTCATGGATTCATTCATATTCAAAATTTTCTTTTGGCTGTGAGTAAAAAAGGCGGACTATCAACAATAATACTGTCTCCTGATAAAAAATATGAAAAATATTGAGTACTCATTATGGCATATTATTATCAAATGTCACAACTATAGATTTTTTTATAATAAAACATACCCAAAGCACAAGCTAAAGTACAGCCTACCATCCCTCCACCAGCAATTACTATATCATATTTTCCTTTATGTTCATTGTTATTGTTAGAGTACTTTCGAAGAGTGGTCACAGTTCCTATATTTGTGAATCTTGTCACAAATATATTATTGAATTGGAGACTCTTTTTAATTAACATTATTATAGGTGAGATATTTAGAAACTGAAACAGATTTTGCAAGTAGACATAAGATTATATGTTATGATTATTAGTATTAATATTTTATTTGCATTTAACGATTAAATAGGAAAACAATATTGGTTAAATGTCAATGTCGCTGTCAAATCAATTAACAAAAAATAAAAATAGATGCCCTAAAATGATCACTGTCCACAGATATAAGAAAATATTTTGAATTAAAATTTTATAACAAATTTTTCATCTACTGTACTGTAGGGAGTTTCACATCTATCTAAAGCACTTTGTAATGTATCGTACATGTCGTATAAATTTGATGATAATAATGATAGTCTTTTTTCTTTTTTTCAATCTGTATTAAAGTTTATACTTTAATATAAGTTGAAATTGAAAAAAAGAAAAAAAAAATAAATAATACAGTAACTTAAAAATTGTATAAGAAATTATTACAATAACTTTTATTTCGTACATTCAGACTAAGACTTGGTGATTCCATCATGCAATGGAAGCTAAATATTTTATTACATATTGTGTAGAAATTTGCTGCCATGGATACTAAGTGATAACAAAAGCTATACGAATATATTTATTGAACGCTAGTAGTTAATGATGACTGCAAAACGTTATGCATCGCTGTAGTGTATTTAAAAATTCTTGTCTCAATGTTCCAATTGATCCTTTAAGTAAAATGCCTAAAACTGCTTATGAACGTAATGAAACAAATTTAACAGAGCAATGTTCTATGGAATCACTAACATCCTGTTCAATATTTGATGTAGACGTGGATGCTGAAAAATTAAAAGACTTCTACAAAAGCATTCCGGATTATCGTGATATAAATCATTTAACTGAAGGTGAATTCTATAAAACGTTAAAAATATTAAGAGAAAAGAAAAGATTAATGCTTGGTCTCGCAGTCGAACATGATAACATTTATAACATTAATAATGATAAATTATATGACAAGCTAGAAAAAGATCTTAGCGTAAAGAAAAATATGAAAATACGCAGAAAAAAAAATAAAGAAGACGGCAATATTGATAAAAGAGATATTGATGTAGGAAGTATTAGGAGCCTGTCAAAAGAAACAATTAAAATACCTGTTAGCAAATTTGAATTCAATGATGGTGCTAAGCAAATAAAAGAAAATAAGAAGAAAGAAGTTATAATAGACAATACGGAAAATAATTTGACTGTGAAAACTTCTAAGCTGGAGCGACCAAAAAGAAATCATTCAGCATGTTCAATATCGTGGCATGATGATAAAGTTGATAATAAAAACGAAATTGATAAGAAATTTCAACAGTATTTTGAAACAAACAAATCTTTAAACGATGAAGAAATTTATAAAACGCAAAGTATGCCATCCAGTCCTCTAAGAACGCAAAGACTTGGATCTATTCCACGACGACGTCGAAAAAGTATAACAATACCGAAACCTTTTAAAATGACAGAAAGGTAATTTTTAAATAATTTATTATGGTCCTAGGGTTGGTATGAATGATGTTGTCATTATGAGAAACAAACAAATTTTTAATGTATACAGGCGTCCCTCGTATAACACGTTACTTGTACAACACGGTTTCGATATTACACGGTCCAAGAATTGCGACTAATATAACACGGTTTCGATACTACACGATGCAAGAAATGATATTAGTATAACACGATTTTGAAAAATATGCATTTTAAATTTGAACTTTTTTTTCGTTCAATAAGCTGTTTCTACTTGTTTTATACTATGTAATTATTATTATTAGTCTTTGAATATATTTTATTGTTGTATTTTTTAATTATTGTATTTCATCATAAAATAGAATTTAATTTATTTTTCTTAATAAAAACTTCAAGGTAACTTCCTTTTTCATTTATGTAGTATTTGGAACGAAATTTCAGCTATCATAAAATTTTACACCTTAAGATTTGGTTTCGATATAACACGGTACGCATTGCCTTTATTTGTATGATTTCAAAGTCTCGTATAACACGGTTTCGATATAACACGAGACAAGGTCTCGATACTACACGGTGTACAGTATGGTATACCTGGTTTCGTATAACACGGTTTCGATATAGCACGGTACGAATTAACCGTGTTATACGAGGGATGCCTGTATTTATATTTATTAATAAATTTATATTATTTTGTAAAAATTTTAATATTAAAATCATAAATCTTATTGTTCAAAATATTATTTGTTCCAAGGGTTCTCTTTTATCATCAATAGGGAATGTTGTATCGTTTCGAGTTTGAATTTTAACTGGGATCTGTTACAACTGGAACTCATAACAATCAAGTACCTTCTTAATTGAACTCTATTATGCTATGAGGGCAAACATTTTTACCACTAATCAGAAGAAATTGTATTCAGGGCTGGCAATTTTTTTTATAGTGTTCTTTGTTTCGTAAGATGTATTAAACGTTATTTTAATATCCATAAGGCTTATATAAAATTCTGATACACTAGTCTGTTACTTTTTACTAAGGGTAGGGCCTTTCTAAATGATCCCCGAAGGATAATTTTTATCTTTGCAACCATTATCTCAGGAGAAACATAATATAACCTTTTTTAACGATCGTAAATAAAAATAGAAGCCTAAAAAATTATGGTTGAAAAAGAGTGATCCTTCGAAAATACCTTTCTAATTCTCTTCTTTATACTTTTAATTTTAACAGAGATGAGGAAAATATTATAGTAAGTGAACTTCGAAGTATACAAAAGTCATTTTCTGATGATTTACTTCATCAAAAAGTAGAGAAAAAGAAATTTCGAGCAAAACCTGTGCCTATAGAGTCTCGTATCCCATTATATGACAAAATTTTGGAAGATCAAGCTATGAGGTATGTGATATGTTGTATTCTGTACATTGCAGGGGAGGGACCGGGAACCTAGTGATAAGAAACTCCGTTCCCATTAAGACACTTCCGTTCCCCATTTTCTGTCGAATTCGTCGAGTGGTAAAGTTCAAGGCCGCATTTTGTTAAAAATTTAATTTCCGCTAGTGGGACTCGAACCCACTACCTGCCGCGTTTACAGTCACACGATTGTGTCTCTGCGTCACGACTGGCCTCAAAAAAACAAATAATTATTTCCTTTTATTTTTACATATCAGGTAGGCAAACCATAAGTATGTAGGTATCTACTAAAGGTTTACTGCTCTACTCATTATCTAGGACTTTGAGACTATATTAATTACGCTTGTAGTGGAAAACAGATGACTTGCGGAATTCCAATAGACACAATTCGTCGTTGAGTTTCATCACTCGGCAAAAACGGACAATGACTCAAGCAAATATTTCAAGATGTTGCTAGGTTTTCTTGACTAATAGAAACATTTACAATGCAGTTATTTTTTTACTACATACATCCCTACAAACTTATGTTAAGAATCTAATTATTATTATTTCAGACGGGCGATTTCAAAAATAAACAGCGAAGCAGAATTAAGGGCTCAAATGAAGCCTTTCAGTTTTACGAAGAGAGAAGAATCTGGTGCTATATGTGATAGAGCAGCTAATATTATGTCTAAGCCTAAGAAAAAGAAACGTTTTAAAGCGCGACCTGTACCTAAAAATCTATTTACTAATTATTTCTACGATAGGATTAAGGAAGACAATTACTTTCGGTTAGGTTAAATTAATTTGTGACCCGTATCCTAACCTAGTGTTAAGATACTCTGTTCTCTACTATCTGCCGAAGTCTGGAAGCATTGCGTGTTCAGTGGCAGAACTCCACGCCGCGCTTTGCCTCGACACTAGAGCGAAGAAATGGAAATATGAACGTAAATAAATATTTCACTTCCTGGATTGGGGATCGAACCCACAACCGTCGCTTTTCAGTCACTCTCTTGTGCTGCTGCGCCATGACGGCCTTTATAAATATTTAAGAGAGATAAAATGATTCCTCATCTCAAAGATTTTTATTATGTCTCTCTCCAGTAGTATTAAATATTAAATAATTATCAATTTTGTTAATCAGATAAAATACTTATATACCTGTATTTATTTATAGTTCTATGAATCGTCGTATCCGTGCTGAAGAAATGTTGCGCTGGTCGAACTTTCCCGCCACTATGGCTTTGCGAGATCGAAGCCGACTTTCAACTCCAGCAGCTCACAGCGATTTACCAATCGATCCTTCTGTATCTTCAGATAGGCAGAGATCCACAAGTCCAGTAAAAGGAAGGAAAACAAAGAACATGAAAGATGATTTTGTCACTACAAGTCCTCAACCGTTTCATTTTAACACCGCGGAAAGAGCGTCTAAAAAGGTTTCTATTAAGTATTTCGATATCTATTAAAATAGTTTTTAAATTGATTTCAAAATAATTTTGTAGTAGCGAAAAATATAAATAAATTTTGATATTGATCTTTTATAGATGAATGATATATCAAAAAGAGTTTACCGAGAATCTAAAAGCAGTGTTAGTGAAAATAGCAGCTTGCAAAAAAACATGGCCGTCGATAAAAGTCAGGCTTATTCTGCACTAGATTTAAAAACCATTGCTGCGGGAAGGTCCAATTTAGCAGCATTATTGAGAGCGGAAACTGTTAGACAGAAATTTGACTTGGAGGCAGCAAAGCGGTTATCTGAACAGCGAAGAAAAACTGAACATCGTCACCGGGATCGCTTATTACGATCTAATCCAGCTTGGCATATGGTTAAAAATAAGTAAGTTTATAAAGATTAAATGGTTTACTTTTTGTTGCTTTATTTTATGTTGTAAAATTACTGTGTAATAAATTCAATGTGTGAATATAGAGTGACTAGATGCATTTTCATTTAATTTAAATTATATTTTATTCTAGTATATTATGATTTTAGTCATGAGGAAGACATAGCGATAAGATTACAAACAAGACGTGACGAAGAAAGAATGAGACGAGAAGAATTTCTTCATGAAATGGAGCTAATGTACGGTAGAGTACAGAGGCAACCGATGTTGTTCGAGAGGTATTATGCGCCGAGGTCTGGCGCTACCACTGTAGATTCTATACAGCTATCCCCGAGAAAGAGCCCAACTAAGAAAAGGAATATAAAAAAATTACATCTTCCACCAAGTCCAATGTCTTCTGAATGCCGCGAGGATTTGCTGAAGTGTTTAGATAAAATCCAACATAAGAAGTTGGGCCGGTCAGATTTATATGAAGATAATGACAGCTTAGCGGAAGTTTAAATTTATTATTATAATATGGTAAATGGTATGGTAAACATCGTATATGTACACGTAGGAAATATGTATAGAATAAAAAACCATAACATATTGTGTAATTATTTTCCAATTAAGTATAGCAGTTGTTTTCTCTAGTTTTGGTTTAAAAGTAGAAAATTCAACATCTTTCTGGATCCGAAGACAATGTAAAAGTATCATTTGTAATGCTTAACTAACAATGGGACTTAAAATATATATGCGTTTTTACATACCAATTGTGATGTTCTGTTCTTTTTTTAAAAATATTTATATATGCGTTTTTACATACCAATTGTGGTGTTCTGTTCTTTTTTTTAAAAAATATTTATATAATATGCGTTTTTACATACCGACTGTGGTATTCTGTTCTATTTTCGACATGGTGGCTGTTGTTAAAATTCTACTTAATAAAATACTTGTTTCTAAATGAGGAAAGAAGTAAGAATCGTGTGCAAACCAAATTATGTGTTTTATTTACTTGTTAAACTCATATTATTTTTATACGGAATAAAACACATATACTTACATGTGATAACAATTAAATATTTGTAAGTGTAATCGTATGTGCTTATATACCTATAGAAAAATAGGCGTTGTGAGATAAGGCTCCAACAGGTGCAGGTTCATGTTCCGCTACGTTCAAATTTCCATGCCTTTTCCAAATAATTTTGATTAAACAATTTAGTGACAAGGAGATTAACACACGTGTGTGTAAATTATAAACCAGGACAATCTCACATTATTAATTATTTTATTAAATAAAACAAAATTAGTATATTAAATTTATATAATACATCAATAATATCAGTTATATTCTAATACATCTAGTTATATTCTAAATAATACTGTTTACTGACTATGCAAGTACCTACGCACTCATGATTTCAGGTTATATTATTTTAATTCTAAAGAATATCAACAAATATAACTACTTATATATACATAATTTTAACCACGTTACACATTTGCAGTTGTTTTCATTGAATCTTGATTAGGTTAGGTTACAAAGACAAATAATATTAAATCTTAGAAAAAGCTACTACCGGCTTACAAACTTTTGCAAGAAAAGGCGACGAGAAACTCAAATTAAGTTTTTAGACATTTATGACAATAGCTCATTCATTATCTTCCTGCATGAGCATCGACAGCATATTTTTTTTTAATTTAAAGTAACATTGCAATAACATTTTTTTATCTTTTTTGTATCTTTTTCCTTAACTGTAAATTATTCAAGAAATAAGTTCGTTTTTATAGTAGAATTTTACTTTTCATACTTTCTTTGTGTTATTCTAAATATACTGACTTCAAAATTAAAAACTTTTTGAATTCAAAATTAAAAGATAGCATGCTTATTATCAGCTTCACGCTGGATCCCACATACACCAGGGTAGGCAGGGGGAATATAGTGTTAAAACACTCCTTTCCCCACTGTCTGCCGAATTCTGAAGGCATAGCGTGTTGAGTTGCAGATATTTTCGAAGATAAGTCAAGTTGCGACTTAATCTTAAGAATGCCATGTACTCGTATAAATAACAAGGGAATTCTTAAAATAAAAACCACAGCTAAAACCTTTCTTTCACTAAGAAGATGAGAAATCAGCGCCACAATGACGATAGACCGATTGCATTCTGTCACCCCATTCAATTATTTTATAGAAATGTTATTAAATACTGAACTTCATTATATACTAATATCTTATTTACAATTCATTTCTAACAATACTTTGTATCCAATCCATATAAACAGAAACTTTCGTGTATATGCTAGGTTTACCTTCACTTCCGCACCTTCTAGGACCAAAGCTAGTAATTCCGAATAAATACCAATTCGTTTGGTAATCTTCCTCCACCACTTTCATAAGTGGTCCTCCTGAATCACCTGAACAAGAATCTCTTCCGTCCATCCCTCCCGCACATATAACTCTATCAAATAGGGATTTTTCATATGTTTTATATATGTTGCGACATATTTCTGAAGAAACACCATTTAAGCTTATTTTACGCTTTAGTGTAGATGGCATTCCTGAAATCAAAATTAAAATTGAAATTAAAATTGAAATCAAATTAAATATTATATTCTAGCCTTTATTAATTGTAAGTGCATATAAAAAATATGAAAAGAACTGCCACTAACCAAATTCCGTGATTCCCCAACCTGTTGTCCAATAAGGAACACTCTGCGCATATTCTTGCATTTTAATATAGTCTGTGTCCGGTAAGCAAATTGGAGATATAAATTCTGTAAATTAAAAAATATAAAAATATTATTGAAAATTCATAATCATAATATGTATTTAATTATTTATTTATATTTACCTGTAAATTTAACAGGTTCCTTTAATTTAATTAAACCTATATCCGCCGACATCACGACTTTTATATTGGAGTTATCTTTATATGTAAAAATTTTTTCAATTTCAATATCAACAGGCTTTTCAGAGCAATAATTATTTTGACAATCACGTTCAGTATCTTCATCCCATTCCCCTAACCGTACGCTCACACTGTAAATAATATATGAAATATTATTATCATCATCATCATCATCATCATCATCATCATCATATGAAATATTATTATAAATACTATCAATAACAACAAAAAAATACCGAAAGATTATTTTTTAACCTGTTCTACCTACATAGATAGGTGTTTTTTTATCGAATTATTTTTAAATGAAATAGGACCAGTGAATTTCGCTATCAACATGGCCATACGCCTTGCATCTCGTATTACGTTTTATTTTTGTGTATCTGTATTTTTATAAAGTTGACAATAATTATAACAAAAGTATAATTAATTTCGATCGATTTATAATCAATTTTAATTTGGAGCATGTAGTAATGAATAAGCTGGTAATATTGTGAACTAAACATCTATTATTAATACGAAAAAGAATTAAATTAACTTACGGCTTTCCTTTGCCTTGCATCAAACAATGGGCGGCAGTAACAAGGTACCGATCGGTAATAAGAGAAGCTCCACAAAGAAAGACCATTTTCCTATCTAAAATAAATAATAAAAATATGATCTCGGTTGACCTTCGAAAACAGAGTATCAACGATACTGGAGGAAAGTCACGTAAAAAACATGAGGATCCCCTGGAGGGCAGTGGACAAGGTGAAAGAGGTATGCAGAGACCGTAGAGTTTGGCACTCCGTTCTCTCTGACTACCCCGCCAGGAATAAAGCAGTGAACCTAAGTTAAGCTTAAGTTAAGTTAATAAATAATAAATGAAATTAAAACAGCCAATTAAAATAAAATCATTCCGCATCCAGAAGGGTAAGCAGAGGGAACCTAGTTTTAAACACTATTAAATATTTAGATTAGATAAATTGGCAAATTATATCGCGTAATACGAGTACATACCACTTTCATACAAGAGGCGTCCAAGCCAAGGAAATTCATCGATTTCAGCTATTGATCCACCAACGATTCTGTCGCTCCCTTTCTCTAGGCCACAAATGGTTTTGTTCGGAAAAGGATTTAAATTAATCTTGTATGTTTCCGCCAGTTTATTCTCCTTTATAATATAGGGATTTGTAGTAGAAGTGTCAGTTGGAAATGTTATTTTATCAACATCATTGTCAGTGGTTTTATTATATTTATACGTTTCAGTTTCGATAGTTCTAAATTCATTGAAAGAGTCTGATGATGATGATGGACAGCATACCTGCAAGTGGGTAGTTAAAGTTAATCAACAAATAAAATAAACATTAATTTTTGTAAGTGACAACACCAGAAAAGCAGTGGCGTAGCTAGGAGGGGGGGGGGGTCTTGGGCGGTCATCAAAAGGAAAAGGGGCATCAAAGTCGACGATTACTTTGTTTTTCTTTGTTTTTTTAGACTTTAGACCATTTTAAAGGGCATCAAGTCCCCTAAGCCGCACCGGGCATCAAAAGAAAAGGCATCATAGTCGACGATCACGTTTTTTTTTTAGAACTCATCAAAGTCGACGATCATGTTTTTTTTTAGAACTCATCAAAGTCGACGATCACTTTTTTTTTTAGACCTTAGACCATTTTAAAGGGCATCAAATCTCCTAAGCCGCACCGGGCAGCAAACACCCTAGCTACGCCACTGCAGAAAAGTGATGATATAAGAAAATATTTCTGAAAAATAATATATATACCTTCGGACGGTCTCCTTCATGCTTACAATACATGTCTTGCAATAGATTGATCTTGTTTTCGTGTATATAACGAATGACTGTAGGGCACGAAGTAGCGAAAACGCAATTAGTGCCATATGGACACTTAGAATTCGTGGGAGCTGAAACTAAATATATTTTTTTTGTAAATTTCATTTTCATTTATCATTGAGGTATAGGAGGATAAATAATGCTTTAATTCAAAATTTTCAATATAAAGTTAACTAACTAAGGCCGTCGTGGCGCAGCGGCACAAGGGTGTGACTGTAACGCAACGGTTGTGGGTTCGATTCCCACTCGAGGAAGTGAAATATTTATTTACGTTTATACTTGCTCTGTTATCGAGGGAAAGCGCGGCGTTGAGTTCTGCCACTCAATAAGAAATGACTCCAGAATTCGGTAGAAAAACGGGGAACAGAGTGTGTTAACCCTGCTGTGTGCGGGATACAGCGTGAAGCTGATTTAATTTATTTTTTAAAATTTTAACTAACGATTTTTCTTGTTTGTTTAGCTTCACACTGTATCCCGCACATTAGGGTATACAAAGCGCCGAGGTAACCTAGTGGTAAGACACTATGTTCTTAATAATATAGTTAAAATTACCTTTTTAAAACAATTACTTATAGGAAAAAAAATTAAACCTTTCTTTTGTATATCACAAGAATATTACAATTAATAATTACAAACAATGTTGAAAGAAACCACAATATTTTTTTTTAAAATTATCAATACAAGTAAGCAAAAAAGATGTTTGACTTGAAAATTGTATATTACTTTTAAATACTTAACTTTACCTTAAAAACAATGAAGACAGAACGGGAAAATCAACTTTAAAGCATTGAAATTAAATACAAATACACTTACATGACCTGCTTAAGAAAGTCGCGATGATCAGAAAGTACGATACGTATAAAACCATCATATTCATATTTGAAATATTATATATATGTTTATTTTTATTTAAAATTGTAACATAAATAATAAACAAACTGTAGATTTTATTTAATTTAAATATTTAAACACACAAACTACCGTTCCAAGGCTACTCTGTACGATTACTGAGTAATGCTTGTTCGCTACATATATATATATGTATGTATATATGCTAAACTCGACGTAATGACATCGTCATAGCGCTTTGTTTTTATTGAGCATAATACATGCTGGTTCCGTTTTGATAGGGTTTTTTTTATTTTAGGTCAGGGTAGATGTGAATCCCGTGAAGTTATTTGACCCGCGTCCTTTTGGATTATTAGAAAAAGAAATTATAATTTTTAATGGACGAATAAAAAGTATTTTTCTCGTCATTATTTTTTTCTAATTTTTAGTTTTTTTATAAATTAACAGTAAATTAAATTCATATTTTAAGAATAAAT
Organism: Heliconius melpomene rosina; assembly: GCF_056956725.1. Lineage (NCBI taxonomy): Eukaryota > Metazoa > Arthropoda > Insecta > Lepidoptera > Nymphalidae > Heliconius > Heliconius melpomene. The sequence continues at coordinate 4,840,074 of NC_140396.1, read as the reverse complement.
TAAAAACTCGACTTCAGTAATCGATACTTTAAGGAAATAATCAAAGATATTAAAAAAAATATAAAGTTTAAAACAATTTTTTTTTTCAGCTACACGCTGTATCCCGCATGTAACAGGGTAAGCAGGGAGCTTAGTGTTAAGACACTTCGTTCTCCATTTTCCGCCGTATTTTGTAGGCATTGCGTGTTGAGTGGCAGAACTCACCGCCGCCCTTTTATCTCGACTCCAGAACAGAGAAAATAAAATATCAAATCAAATCAAATCAGCTTCACGCTATATCCCGTTCACAGCAGGGTTGGCAGAGGGAACCTAGTATTAACACACTCCCCCTCCTCCCTTGGTTCCCCACCAAAATATTAAATACATATTTCGAATGGGAATCGAACTCACAATCTGTCGCGTTTTTAGTCTCACGTTAGAGTCCCTGCGCTACGACTGGCCTTAATGATTATGAGAAAAAAAAATGAAATATATATGAAATCGCAAAATACAATAAAAAGGGAAAATTTCCAGTGCTCGATATTAAAACCCCATTCATACGTCTGTCTCTGTAGCTAATAATAGAATGGGACTGGGAATATCAGAATGGTATCTGGTAATCTTGTAATAAGATAAAAAATTATATTATTTTATTGTATTCATTAACTTCTCAATGAAATAATAATTTTAATTTACTAGGTGTTATTAATATAATTTCAAATGGAGAGAATGATTAGGTTACAAAGGTTCATTCATTTTTCTTTACAGAAGTTATAGAAGTTGTTAAAAATTATCATTAGGAAATAGAACCTCCTTTTTTTCGACATTCAACATCGGATGATCAAACATTTGAAGCGATTCGGGTATATTTTTATTTGCTCGTACCTTTACTTTCGGAAAAAAAAATAACATTTTAATATTTTTAATTTTTATACCACACTTAGGATTAAAATATTTATTTAGAAAATGTATTTAAACCCCGCTACGTTCAAATATTTCACCTAAATAATGCCAATCGTAAATTTTCAATTATTTTATATTTATAAATTATAATTTTTTTGTTATTATTTTAGAGAATAGAGGATTTTTTAACCATAGCAACGTCGAAGGAAATTGTGTAAAGAGAACCAATTTGGTCACAAATCATTAACTTCTTCCTTCCGTCTCCCTGTGTTGTACGCGGTAAAATTCATCGACTCATTTATTTTAAGTATTCGGCAAATGTGATGAATTTTAATCTAAATATTGTTACAATGACACATTAGGATTTTAAATAATTTACATCCTTATAAATGTTGACAATATTCGGGTTGGGATCAACCAGAAATTTGAAAATTCATCTGGATTTATCGACCATATTGGATTAACAACAATATAATATTATGTCATTTAATTTTCATTAGAAAACTTAATCGGCTAACACGGTAATAATTGAATATTTATCTAAATTTGGTCAAGCAGAGAGAGAGGACCTACACGTGGGTCGCAACTCCCAAGCATTACTCAGAGCTTCTCACCCTGCAACGTGATGGGTCCAATATTTGCAAGGCAATATATTTGCATTTGATCCATGGAATACTAGGATTTTTTTTCCAAAATTAAATTAAAACATTCTCCTTAACTTACGAAATAATTAAGGTGTTATAAGCGCGATCCCCACTCGAGGAAATATGAAATATTTATTTAAATTTGAGCGTTGACTTAACACGCAAGGCTTCCGTTTCCTTGGCGGAAAGTGAGGAACAGAGTGTCTTGACACTAGGTTCCTTCGGCCTACTATGCCTTGTGCGGGATAAAGCGTGAAGCTGACTTTAATTTAATTTAACATTGGTTGCACGGTTGACGTGTCGTTAGCTGTAGATAGATGACTGGGCAGATTTAATTTTAGGAATATTAACTTTCCGAGTGAAGAATGAGCTAAATTATAGAAAACTCAACCGTCGAGCGTACTTTACTTCTGCCTATCTACTTTACTTCTGTTTTGACCAATGGTTTGCTTTTTGGTGTCCTAGGGCTGTTATTACCAGGAATATTTTTTTTTATAAATCATGCAAATTCATATTTACGACGGTGCTTTTTTTAAATAAGAATATTCTCGTTATCCTGGTTATTTCCAAAGAATATCAGGTTTGTTGCTATAAAAATATTACATTGTCATCGGAAGAGCATATGTGTAAATTTAAAAACTTATCGGAACCCTTAAAGTGAGTCAACATAAGATTATTTTTATTATATTAATTGATAAAATAAGTAAAGTTTTTAAGTATTACGTACATATTTCTTGAATGAATATCTTTAGCACTTTAAGTATTAATATTTTCGAGAACTAAGTGTCATCTACGATAATACCTGTTATGAAAATTATTCACCTTATTACGTTACATCATATATTTAAACGATTACTGTATTCGGTGAGTCATTAAATAAATTTGGCATACACAGTAAAGATAACTAGGTGTATAATTTTTCACCTGTAAAATATCTTCCTAAAAAAAAAAAATAGATTTGTTTATTTTATTAAATATAAAAAAAATATTTTTTGTAAGCAGTTATAAGCAGAACGTTATTGAAGGGGCTAATCTTAATTAAAAATTCAGGCATTATTTTTCAATTCGACCTGGTATCTATTAATATAAAAGGACATGTTCCCACTGACTGAGGTAAGACGCACGCACAGCCGTAACCGCTGTGCGTAGAAACGTTAAATTTGGATAGATGTTTACTTTCGTAATCTGGACATCCACTAAGAAGGGATTTTGAAAAAATTTAACCTTAAAGGGATGAAATAGGGGTTGAAAGATTGTATGGATTTTTTTTAAATCAGCACCGATTTTTATAAAATTTAAAATTCAGACTCATAAAAATATTTAATTGAACACGTGTTACACGATTTTTAGAATTCATTCCCCTAAGGGTGCAAATAAGGAGTTGAAAGTTTGTATGACAAAATTATTAAATCGCCACAGATTTTTATAAAATTTAAAATTTAGACTTTTAAAAACATTTCAGTGAACACGTGTTTCATGATTTATTAAAATTCACCTCTAAGTGTGTAAATAAGCAGGCGAAGCTAAGTGCGTCCGCTAGTCTATTATATTTGAAGAAAAAATCAGCTTCACGCTGTATCCCGCACACAGCAGTGTTTACACACTCCGTTTCCCACCTTTGCCGAATTCTGGAGGCATTACGTGTTCAGATGCGGAACTCAACGACGCGTGAAGTAATTAAAATATAAATATATGAGAATAATATGAGAAATCTACGGCTTACTAAGGAGGCAGAGCTGACTAAGAACGACAGATATTTCGCAAAACATTACGCAGCGCGAACAGAGAAAAGTATGAAGTTTTTTTGACAATACGACGAGGATAAAGAAAAATATATTTAAGAGACTTTTGTTAGTTTTTATTTTGTTGACTATTTTATTTTTGTTCTTTAAACAGAAAACAGAAGATATTTAAGAGAGAGAGAGTTTTCAGATGGTAAAAGGAATAAGTAGATGTAGTAAAATAAATATATAAGTATTTGTAAGTTTTTAATTACAGATTACGTGACAATGCTATCTAATATCCATTCTAAAAAATGTGGGACGGATGTGTACACTCCTGGTTTTCTTACGCCACATATGGTGGGGCCAAATGACACCACACCCATCATGAATGTTTTCGGTCCATCTGGTGTGTCGAAAATCTGTATAAAAAATAATAATTGGAACTATTAAAATTTCTACTCTGTTCAGGATTTATTTATATATAAATAACTGTAGGGATAGGAAATCTTTTACTGAACTCTAAAGATTTTTTTTGAGCAGAATTCAGGAGGCATTGCGCTTAATGGCACGCTTTGCCTCCACACCAGAGCGAAGAACATAAAATTTAATATTTCATTTCCTCAGGTGGGAATCGAACCCACAACCGTCGTGCTTGTAGTCACATGCCTGTACTCCTGCGCCACTACTGGCCACAATAGTTATGAATTCAACTTAAATTTAAGGATACAGTTGCAAGTTTTTTACTTTCCCCAATGTGCTAGATGTAAGGTCCTTTCACCTTCTAACACGTAACATGGTTTAAATTGAGAAAAGAATAAATGATCACTATATTCTCTCTGGCTGCCCTGCATAACGCGAGAAATGCGCTAACATAAAAAACATTTAGAAATAAGTACCTTCATTAATGGGCCTCCTGAATCACCACCGCAAGCATCTTTTTGTTTCTGTGCACCAGCACATATTTCAGATTCCAGCACAGCAAATCCTCTTGTGAAAGAGTGACATAACTCAGCATCCACTACAGGTACCTTAAATATTAAAAACGCAATTTCGATTGTAATGCGATAAGTAAATCAACTAAGTATTAATAGTATTTATTCAAATAGTAATACTAATATTTCTACTGAATTACAAGAATTCTAATCTGTTTATGCTAATATTGTGTCGGTTTCTCTGTGATGTAAAAAACAATATCAACGAGGAAAAATGTTTTAATTTTTTATATAAATTTTAAAATTAGCATTTTAATTTTATCATTGTTGTAATGTTTTATAATAATATCTAAATAATAAAAAAATATTTATTTTTATCATTAACAAAGAGGAAATGAGGAATACTACGAATTCCTAATGATTAGAGATGATTATAATAACACCACCATAGAAGGCCAGTAGTGGCGCAGAGGCAGACGCGTGTGACTGTAAACGGGATAGGTTGTAGGTTCGATTTCTATTCGAGAGAACGAAATATTTAAGGCAAAACACGGCGTTGAGTTCCGCCACTCAACATGCAATGCCTCCAAAATTCGACGGAAAGTAGCGGAGTGTCTTAGCACTAGGCTCTCTCCGTCTACCCAGCTGCATTCAGCTAAATAACATTATCACATCATTAACGAACGGATATTGTAACTGTGTTATCAACTATTTTTTCCCACGGGAACGGAAATTTGACGTTTTACAGCAAAACTAGGGAAGACAGAGATTTGAACTGTATGCTGTAGAAGTACAGGCGCAAGATATAAACAGGGTTATCCTTCTATAGTCTATTAAAACATCTCGGTCTGTTTAGAGTTATATTACGAGTATGTTCTTTTTTGCTAAGTATGTCAAAGACATAGAAGAGGAAGGAGACGAGAAGAAGGGAGGACATAGAGAGAAAGAGTTTCTTAACGTTAACTTCTCTTTGCTTCCCTGCTGTAAAATTTTGCCGATTTTGCCAAAATTGGTGCCGCTAGAGAAAGAAGCTCGTGAGCCCTAATGCACATTTGACGAGGCCTTAAACTTGGACTGATGTCGCACTTGGACATCATCATCCATACAACCGACGAACTTGTTAGTATAAAAGAATAACTTAGCAAAGAAATTAAATAACAATGCTTCGTTCCTTTGCTTAGCTATTAAAGTTAATTCGTTTAATTTTAAATTAAACTCTTAAGCCGAATTAATCGCTTATATGTATTTTTTTTACATTTGTGGAAACCTAACGTTTCGAGCACTTTGCAGTAGTCAGTGGACTAAAGTAGAATTCGCCTGTCATAATTATTATACCGCGTACTCTCCTGGATTCTTACAAAATGAGGTGATTGTATTATGCTAGATAATATATAAGACTTTGAAGTTATTAGGAGTTGGTCCCAGATGAAAAAAAAATGGAAACATCTTCTCTATTGTACATATTTCAATAGTCTCGCGAGCATGGGCAAAGGAAGGGGGGAGAGCCGGGTGGGCCGTGCCCTACCCAGAACAGATACGCTAATGAGCTGTAGCGAGAATATGAGGTTTATCAAACTTGATGTAATGGTTGGGTTTAACTGCTGTGCCCCACGCACCGCTGACACCGACAAATGCCCATTTGTGTTGTGTTCCACATCTCTGATGGCATGAGCGTACGGGTCACCTAATCTAATAGTAAGCGATCACCGCCGCCCACGACCCTGGGTAACACCAAAGGAGCTATAGGTGTGTTGCCAGCCTTTAAGGGGGGAAATAAAAATCGCGAAACTAAAAGATATATAAATTAACATAATATATAGGGTAGGTAATGCATACTGGTTTAACCCGACCGAATAAATGAAACGATTAACGAGTTTATCGTATCACGCAAGTTTTATCTTCGCTTCCACTATATAGTGTATTTTTTTACTTACGTAAAGTTATTGTGCACATTATTACTTGTGGCGCAGGGGTCAAAGTGTGACTGTAAGCCGACTGGTTGTCGGTTCAACCCCTACTCGAGGGGATGAAATATTTATTTAAATTTATATTTCCATTTCTTTGCTTTGGTATCGAGGCAAAAGCTCGGCGTTGAAATCTGCCACTCAACACGCAATGCCCCAAAATTCGGCAGAAAGTTCTGCCTACTCTGCTGTGCTGATTTTGATTTTATTTTAATTAAAAAATCTGTTTTATTTATGTAGGTAGTACTAGTTTAATTACCGCAACAAATTGTAAAATTCTGGCACGTTCTTCTGTGGTCATGTTCATCTTTCCCCAGCCAGCCACCATCAACAGTTCTCCTAAACTTAGACTTTGCAATTGTTCCGCACGTGGTAAGCAAATCGGTAATACATAATCTAAAACACATTTTCTTTATAGAAACAATAATATCTACAAAGATAAAAGACCATTCAATTATTAATATATGATGAAAATATTTTCAAAATATCCATCGATTTAAGGAAACCGAATCCATATGTGCTTGAGAGTGAGAGCACTTTAAACAACAATGCTAATTAAATTAAAATTAAATTAAATCAGCTTCACGCTATATCCCGCACACAGCAAGGTAGGCGGCAGAGGGAATCTAGTGTTAAAACACTCCGGTCCCCACTTTCTTCCCATGAAAAACATATTATGCCAAAATACTGTATCTAAATAAGGTTTAAGTTAAGGGTTGTAGTTAAAAATATCAACATCAGCTTTGCTCATATTTGACAAGCTAATTTATATATATAAAATCGAAAGGTCATTCACTCATCACGATATCTCAGAAACTACAAGTGCTAGGAATCTCAAATTTTGCATAGGAGTTACTTATAGGACGTAGGTGCTCGCTAAGACGGGAATTTGCAATATTCGACTCCTAAGGGGTTGTTTTTGGGGTCGAAAGTTTGTATGAAACTTCGTTACTACAAATGGTAGGAGTTTCAAATTTTGCATAGACGTCATTAGGACGTAGTCATCGAGACAGAAATTAATAATAACATAGTTGACGCGGGTGAAACTGCGAGCGGGCCGCTAGTATTTTATATTTCCAGGCATTTATTTGTGAAGTAAGAAAGGGGACATTGATATATGTTAAGAGCGAGAACTCTACTTTTTCCTCATTGACATTCTTGTTTTTTAGTTTCAGTGCATTTTAAAGACATTCTGTGTTTCCTACTCCCTTTTTTGTAAAACTAAAAAAAAATTACCATTTAATTTTACTGGTGAGTCCAGTACGATAATTGCTAAGTCGTTGTGGTACGCTGGTTTATTAAAATTTGGGTGAACTTTTATTTCTCGGATTTTCTTGTCTTGTACAGGTGGTGCGCAAACGTACAGCTGACAATCGGGATTCGTCTCTGTGTCATATTCTCCTACACGAATAACTGACCTGTGAAAAATTATATTTATTATTTTTTTTAACTTCATACTTTTTTTTAATTTTAAAATTTCGTACACTCGGGGTAGGCGGAAGGAACCGGGGAATTATTAAGACAATCAGTTCCCACTAGGATATTTCCACTCTCCACTTTCCGTTAATTTCTAGAGGCATTGCGGGTTGACGCCACTCTTTTCCGCCTCCTCCACGTTACCAGAGCGAGGAAATGAAAATATTGAATATTTCAATACCTCGAGAGGGAACCTCTGTACCACGACGGATCAATATATTATGAAATTGAACTAAAAAAGATAAAAAAAACATACAAATTACTTTTAAAAGGGCATCGAAGCTTGTAAGTTCCTATAGTTTATATAAAGACGTTGCCTAACTTGGCTAGGTCATATAATGTCTAAATATTGGTATATTGTATTTTCAAAGCGATGATACAATCAATTCGAGCTTAGTTAATCAATGACGTACTGTAAATTTGTGGTGGTAAGTGGGTTTTTACAATAATGTTTCATACGTCAACAAGAAACGAGGTGTTCATTGATTACCAAGCTACGCTCATTAAGGTGTTACAGCAGAGTGTACTTTTAGTTTAAGACTAGTGAACCAGGACGCGGCTACGCCTGCTTGAACTATAAGAATATTTTCGCGTCGGTCATACTCATACTGTGCCGCCCGAAGGCTAGGTCATTTCGAATCAGTGACATCTCCTTAATTATTTATTAGAATGTTATACAGTAAACTATAATTTCAATCTAGATAAAATGCTAAAAGTGACTATTATATTTATTTTCATAATATAAGGATGAATATCAAAATGTCGCGGTAACGGTTACGTAGCGACGCGACGGTTGTTATTAACATGGCAGAATAAATTGCATGTCAAATTAGAAAGTATTTTAATTTATTAGTATATATGTGTAATGTAATGTTATAAAGTCTATAGCACTTCTGAAGAATGCAGCTTTCATACAAAACAAAAACAAAGTAAATGGGACCAGTAGATCCAGAGATCTTAGCGTTCAAACAAACAAACAAACTCTTCCGCTTTATTATATTAGTATAGATTTGTATGTTTTATCGCAGTTTTGCTTAGAAATGCGTGTAATTGATAACAGGCTTAATTACAAAGTTACGGCTTGTTCAACTAAATTATTGGTTATATCTACATCCATGGACGTCTGGCCAATCCTGGTATGACAAAAAATAATAAAGAATCAATTTCTAAGATATCAATTGTCTTTTTTTGTTGTGGCTACTGTTTTAGATTCTTACACTATCATATATATGACTTACAATTCAAAATCTTCGCCAGAAGTCTGTACGCAGTGAGCAGCTGTTATAAGATGCAGATCAGTTATAAGAGCACCACCACACATCCAGTCCAAATCTTCCTCACCTTCGACTGGAAAAGAAATAATTTTATATTTTGAAGTTATAAAACTAACAAATCATATAATGTTTAAATCTTTTCGCTTCTCCAGTTATCTGAGTATATCAAAAACTTCAGCACTTTAATACCTAACGAAGTAACTGCTACTTAATACTAATATTTATTTACTAGCGCGGCTTCGCCTGCTTAAACTATATAATTATTAATTTACTAATCTGCATTACTTTCGTTTTCTAATAATAATATGACTAAAAACAAAACCTATATTGAAAAATAAAGTTTCAACCAATGCAATAAAATAAATGTTTTATATGATAATTAGCTGTTTTGTCGAACAATATTCTTTAAAATGCTATAGCTTTTTTATTTAAAAACTGATTGAAATAAACTAAACGTTAAATGTTAAGGGAGCTTTGCCGAAATATAATAATGAATACTGTAATTAAATCCATTAAGCCGTTTTTTAGATTAGCGTGAACAAACGCACAGACAAACACAAAAGACAAAACAAAAAAAAATTAAAACAATTATTTCAGATTCTGTGTAGTATTGTTAAATACCGTAAGAATTTTTCTGACGTTTCTTCCATGTAAAGACACCGATCAGTTTCCATTTTATTATAAGTATAGACAAATCGATTAACAATTACATCCTATCCATTACAACGATAGATACAATTAATTTTCAAATTCAACGTAAATGACTCACCCGAGTATCCCAAGCGAATTAACCATGGAAATTGCCCTAGAGCTGCATTCAATCCTCCAATGATGCGATCTGATGCGCTGAACCCGCAATCTAGACTGTCCAGTTTGGTCCAGGCTGGGTGATGAGCAATTTGTGGCCAAATACTTTCTGTAAGACAAAGCTGTCTTAGTAAATTATCAAGGACTCAAAGTATGTAGGAATTGTTTATAATGTGTAATATTGAATTCGATATTTTTTTCTAAAAAAGTAAATAGATTCCAATCACTAACATTGAACTAACTGGTTATTGCATTTAATTACTGTTTTCTAGGATAGATGATGTAAAATAAAATTGGGAAAATTCAAAAGCCATACTATTAATATACAGAATTAAATTATTTAAGTATATTTTTTATAAAGCTTTTTTATTTTTCAAATGTCTAAATGTATTTTTGTAAATAGTTGATTTAAAAAAAAGTCTCGCTGAGTTTCTTGCGCCGGTTCTTTTCAGGTCTTGCGGCATTAACTGAACTGGTGGTAAATTATTTCATGTTAAAAAAATTAAGCATGTAACTTCTTATTGTGAATAAAATTATTTGATTTTGACTTTGACTTGGCCTTGTAAGTGAATTTAATTTGTGCACTTGCTATTATCCCATAATTAAACAACCATACCATACCAGGTTTCACCTAAAGTTTACAGCCCTTAAGGTCAAATGAAAATAGCTGTGTATCACACATAAGACATTCTTAGTATGTCAGACCGCAAATGTAGTGGATGAAATCAAAACGAAGATTATAGCGAAGATATAGCCCATATAGCCTTTTTTTATTATAGTGGACTATTCAACACAAATATATTATTTCAATTGGAAATAGTAGCTTCTGATAGCGTAGTCAACCTAACAAGCTTAGATACGCATACTAAATATTATATTCTTATATATATTCACATGATAACACATAAATACAGTTGTTACTGTAAAAGTTCTAATCATATCAGCATTGATAATTGTCTGGGAACCGGGAAAAATATTTAAGTACACAATTTATTAAATATTTATTCGTTTGAAATATTCCATGTTTAGTTTGTACAGGCGTGCCTATGACGCATTTGCCCCTACATTACAATGAAATAAACTCATAGAGTTCTAAAATTTATTTTTATGATAAGATCTATATATCGTTATTTATTAAATAATGAAAGATATTTAGTATAATAAAGGAAATTAGGTAGCGCATTCCGGATTTGGATCTGGAAATTGAGTAGTGCCTTAAGATTTTCATTTTGTAATTCTAATCTACAATAATCCGTTTAAGTTATATATAGCATAGACTATAGTAATATATTTTCTTCTACCTCGCACTCTATCCCGATTAGAAGGATAAGTAGAGAGTATCAAGAAACTCAGTTCTCCCCTTTTCATCCGATTTCGAGACTGGCTTAAAATCCGGTAGCATTCAAACCCATTATGTAAGGAATTGGGCATTTTGTTGAAAATGCTGAAATCCCATATGGGATACCGTAAATATAATACTTATAAAGGCATAAAAATCTATTAATTATTCAACATAACAAGATATGTGAGTACCTAATGACGTTTTTCGCGACCTCAAGGTTGCTTTCGAGGTCGTGTGCAGGTTTCTTTGCATTCCCGCAAATCACCGCAGATCCCGTTAATCCCGCACGACCGAGATCTCGATATTGAGGGATAGTACAGTTGAGAGGGAAAAAAGGCCGATAAAGCGCAGCGTACCAGATTGGGAAAATAAACATTTATTATACAATTATATAGTTGACGCTAGAAAGATTATTTTATAGTTAAGTCGTTTGAATTTATATTTAAACATAAACATATGATTAGGTTTTATTTTTTATATAACTGATTGAGATTTGTAGTTCTGGCGACACAGAATTCGGTGTAAAGTAGGAAACGGAAGGTAGGAACTGGCGTAGGGAACCTGGGAACCTACTGAACCTAGTGTTCCTTAGGCCGGGATACAGAGGGAAGCTAATTAAAATAAAATAAATTATGCAAATAATAATAATAATGTTGCTTACCGCAATTTACATTATGTACAAAAACGAAGACAAAAATAGAAAACCACTTGTATTGACACATTCTTGATAACTTATGCTATAAATAAATATATATTGCAATATTTAAAAGAAAAAGAAAATGGACGTATAAAGTACTTTTTACATTGGAATGTGCATGACTGTTGGCCGTAACGTGTCTTAAGAAGAATTAAACCAATGCGGTGAAAAATGATTGGTTCCGCTACTAGGAGTTCTAAAACTATTTAACTTAAGTAGTTCTACTCGCTTATTTTCTTTTACATGTAAAAGGTTATTTATTCAATTACATTTAATATAAAGTTTAACATTTCTACCAGTCGTGGCGTAGGTGCACTAGTGTGTGACGACTGGTAGTGGGTTCGATCCCTATTAGAAGAAATAAAATAGTTATTTAAATTTATATTTTTATTTCTTCGCTCTGGTGTCGAGACCATGCAGCGTTAAGCTCCGCCACTCAACACGGAATGTCTCTAGAATTCGGCGGAACGTGAGGAACGGCGAGTTAACACTAGGTTCCCTGTGCCTACCCTGCTGCAGGATACAACGTAAAGCTGATTTAATTTTGATATTTTTTTTAAGTTCTTTCCTGCATCCATTTCAAAAATGAGAAAGTTTAAGGTCAATTTTAGAAAAAAAATAGATATTCCCATTTCTATATATCTTATCTATAAATTACGTCAATTGCATGTTGTAGGGGCAAATAAGTTCAATATTTTACGTAATTTAGTTACGTAGATATATGATGTAAGTATTCTGTCAATTGCTATTATGCTATTTTATTAATTATTTATATTTCTGAGAAAAAACAAATAATATAGTTATAAAATATAGATATTATTAAATTTTAAATTAAATGTGGGTACACTTTATTAATAAAAGATACATTTGGTATTTCATATGACGCTTTTACGATCCCTGGCAACAGAGTGAAGTGAACTCATTGAATTCTGAAAATAACCAATATATCCATTATCGTTTTTAACATTATTAAAATAGTAACTTCCTAAGAATTCCAATACGGGAAATATTTAGTATAATAAAGGAAATTACGTGGACCCATTTAAAATTAATTTAATAATTTTAGGAGAACAAGTAGTGCCATGAGATTTTTATTTGAAATTTAAATTAACAATCATGTATAAAATATATAATCTATTTGTTTATAGATATGTATATTCAACCGGTACTAGTTATATCTTTTACTACTTACATATATTGTAATTTGTTTTGACGTAAAGCAGCAATAAACAAAATTAATATTTAATACTTGAAACCGTCGTGGCGCAGCGGCACAAGGGTGTGACTGTAATGCGACGGTTATGGGTTCGATCCCCACTCGAGGAAGCGAAATATTTATTTACGTTTATATTTCCATTTTTTTGCTCTGGTGTCGAGGCAAAGTGCGGCGTTGAGTTCTGCCATTCAACACGCAATGCTTCCAGAATTCGGCAGAAAGTGGGGAATGGAGTGTCTAAACACTAGGTTCCCTCTGCCTACTCTGCTGTGTGCGGGATTCAACGTGAAGCTGATTTATAAAAGGCAATTTGTTTATGATTACTTTAATAAATATGTCAGCGAATTGTCAATGGATATTTAAAAAAACAGGTTTTGAATGTTTTTTGTTTAAATGCATCAATTAATATTGTGAAATATTAAAAGGCCCAGACGGGTTGTAATTTTTGATATAAAACTTATACAAATAATACTTTTAAAATTGTTTGTGAATAAGTTCTGAAAATTGACCTTAATAAATTACCACTTAAAACTAATTATCAATTTAGTCAGTATCGTTACTTTTCCGGTTCATTGAAATTATTAAGTTTCCAAATACTCTATTGCGGAAAATATTTAGTATTACTACTTATATACGAAACTACGAGGACATGGCTGCTTTTTAATTATTTTAGGAGAACTTGAATAGTGTGTTAAGAACTTGTATTTGTAATTTAAAATCGTAACAATTTATTCATTCAATCTATTCTTATTCCTAAGTGGGAATCGAAGCCTATACTGTCAGAGAATCTCGAATTTTAATGTAAAACTACTGATGCGTAATGATTTTTTTCTGTGAAATATACATAAATTTTCACTTTTCGATTTTTTTCCTTTATTTGTATTGTTAGTTCCCCCTAGGTGCCTAATTTCATAACTGTAGATCGACAGGAAGTACCTCATAGGTTTCGAGTACGCAGAAAATTTCATACAAAATGTAACAAAAACGACACATAAATGCTCGTATCTTTTAATTGCGTTGACTTAGACGCCTGATTCTGTATGTTAAGCACATAAGAGGTAAGAGATCAGACCTGTTTCTCCAAAAAAATACCGGAAGCCGGAACTGGGTTTACCCACGATGAGTTTGTAGTGCCGCCGACGTGATGCCGACATCATCCACAATATAAGATGACTCGCGAACCGTCATCTCAGTAAATGTATTGGTTATTAATAATAACGATAATAACAAAATAATTGAATACCATTAGACAATATACTCGTAAACGTATGTCTTTTCTCTGCGTCATGTTGACCTTTGATTCTGTTCAAAATATATTTCATGCGAATTAATTAAGTCTCTTGCCAGTGAAGAACCTGTTACACGACCTCTCATCAACAGGTAAATGGCATACAGCAGTATGTAGTAACGTCACATTTATTGACAAGACTGGACGACAGAGTCCTCTCTCGATTTACTAGAATTCTTTTGTCGCGTCAGCGCCAAGCGGTTAGGTCTTTTCTTTATTTTATCATGATTTAATAAATAAATATCTTTTTAAATCGATGAAATCTTACTAGTCCAGTTAGTTAGTTAGTTCGTTAGTTTTGTGAAACAAATTGTAATGAAATTGATATTTAATTTTATTATATGTGAAATGAAAACATTATAATGTGGTGGTCTTTGTTTTGTTTATGTTTTGTTTTAGTGCCGATAAAGTGCGGTAAGTGTCAGTATTTAATTATTTTATTATCTGTAATCAATTATCGTTTATATTTAATTAGTCTGTGCATAATGGGAATGAGGCAGCTATGTCCAATGCAATTAAAACGCTTCTACAATGATTTGTAAATGATTATTGATACAAACATCATTACAGTTTACACATGTACGAAAAAAATAATTTAATAATGTTTATTGCTATATATTATCAGATTTTTAAATTAAATAATGACAAATCGAATATTTATATTAAATTTAATTCATGACTTTAAAGAATTTGTAATAAGATTTGGTTTTTTTATGATATTTACTTGTAACACAATTAATTTAGAAGTACTCGTCAATTATCGATTTGTGGTAAGTGGGTAATATTAAATATTTCTTATAGAATATATGAGTCATACAATTATACTGGCTGTACTATAATTAACAAACGTATTTTTACCCGACTGCACCACGCAATGGAGGATAATGTGTTTATCAGTCTATGTACGTATGTATATGTTTTGTTTCTATGTGACGTGGTTGAGACCGAAATGAGATGACGATTTTGATGATTCTTCCATTCGTCTTAACCTTTCGATCGTTTAATATAAATAAAAATGTGAGTAGTACACAGTGAGTCGTATTCAATTTAAAAATAAATAATTAAATTAGAATTTGCATTTATTGCCGCCTTTGTGCATTTCATGGCCTAAAAAAAAATCGTTGTAATCCTTTTAAATGTGCAATAAAGACTTTTTATCTTATCTTATCTTATCTTATCTTAAATATTTAAAGGGGGTTGCTATACAACAAACTAGAATTTTTGGCGTTTTTTATAGATAAAGCTACGGAACTCATCGTCGAGTCCGATTCCTCCGTCCGGTTTTCCATTAACCACATTTTTTAATTAAATTTTTACGTCTGTAGTATTGTTCATAAGTCATAGGAGATACCATTACATCAACAAATATACGCAACAGAATGTGGTTAATTTGCTTAGTAATGTAATGAATAAAAAAAATCTGTATATATTAAAACTTTTATCTAAGAATATAAAATTACTTATAATTATTATTATAATTAGAATATAATTTTCCGTTTTCTCCGACTACCCCGCTAGGGATAAGCGTGCAACAGATTAGAGTATATAGAATTACGCGATATTATTCCGAGTTTTGATACTCGGAACACTTCTTTCTACGTTTCCATCAATGTCGGGAGCGGGAAAGCGGGAAAAATAATTTAAATATAATTATTGTGTATATATTGTGTATATATAGTGGCAATCAATTAATAGGTAACACTATTTCACCATGAACGATTATATATATATGCCACGATGGCCTAAATTTTATTGATTTTATTTATATAAATAAAAATTACCTATAACAATAAACAATTTTTGCTAAGGTGACATTTTCGAATCTTCAAGAATAACGACGACGGCGTTTGCGTGTTGAGTGAAGGAACTCAACGTTGCCATCGTCTTGTCACCAGAGCGAGGAAATGAAAATATTAATTAATTCATTCCCCAAATTGGGATGTGAACCTACACCCGTCGCGTTTACAGTCACACGTGTTACATCCTATGCCTTAGTTTGCCTGAACTGAAGAGATAGGCGCGTTAGCGATAATGTAGTTATTAGTTTCTATATTTCTTCTTTTATATTTTTTTATGTAAAAAAGATATTTTTGAAACAAAAAAAAATTAAGGAAAAGCGCGGACATTGTTTTAATAAATTTCACATTTATAATTATTTTTTGTTTTTAGAATTTTATGCTCCCTTTAAGATATTTCAAATTGAGACGTCGCGTTGATTACGTAGAAAAGAAGCGTGTAGAATTGCACGTATGTATATATTTATGTAATAATTTGTTATTCACATATTACATCATTATGAATAAATATATTTTATGACTCAAATAGGCCTATCAGCTTATTAATAGTTATCCTATCCTATCCTATTCTATTCTATATCTTATAAAACAGTCGCTTTTCGTGTCTGTCTGTTGATTCTAACTCTTCTTCTTCTAAACCACCCAACGGATTTTGGTGCGGTTTTCACCATTAGCTCGAGTATTTTTCGTAGAAGGTTTATATATAGTTTATTATTTGTACATTCTTATGTAAGTTAACATAAATACGACAAATGTGTATAAAGTCCTACCCGTTGAGACACTTTCGCGCATGCGCTGCTTTAATGGTAAGTACTACATGAAAATAATGTATAGGAGTATTGTTCCTCTTAATAAGATCTACAAAAAAGTCCGCGACGGCCGATATTCGTCTCTTTTAAGAATAACGTGTAATGATCATTTTTCTGTCTAAAAATAATAATTTCAATATATTTTTTATTGTGAGTCATATTTTTCCATAATAGTATTAATCCTTATCCTTTAAAATACTTTATTAATTTTCTACGTTAAACGAAGATAAAAATTGCTTTTTACATTATTTCGAAATTGCGAATAGTTTTACAGAAAAACTCATTTAATTGTTGACACATCCCGCCGTTCACACATCAGCTGTATGTTACTCAAGTTTCACTTATCCCTTACTCTCAGCATATAAATAAGTATATTAGTTACGTTGGCCATTTAATGTAGATCAAAACTGTCTTTTACTGTTTTTAATTTTAATAAGTACTTTAGAAGTTGTTACAATATCAAAAAATCCTTGCTGCGAAACGGCTCGCCACTCGCCATACGTCCGCCGCCTGCCTTACACGCATCGGTGGTTCAGTGGTAGAATGCTCACCTGCCACGCGGGCGGCCCGGGTTCGATTCCCGGCCGATGCATTCTATATAATATTCCTCACAGGCAGCCACGTAGTGCTTGCTTTTCATCAGGGACAGAATACCCTCTGCAGCATTAACCACAAGCTCGAAAAATAAACCCACCTGCCTCTATAGCAATGAAGATTTAGATGCGTTTGCACGTATTGGATAATTGGAGTTGAATGTATTATTTCAGTGCGATATATTTGGTTTCATATTTTTTGTAGTAGTTATTAGTAGGTAGGTTTTTGTTTATAATTTCTTCAAAGTTTTTAAGTTTAAAAATTGTCATTTAACTATCTAGAAATAGTAATTTATATATATTTTAATAAGTACTTGAAAAGATTAGTAGCACAGATTTAAAATTACGGTATCTACTAAAAAATCCTTGCTGTGTAAAACAAATGGAAAATCCTTATTGAAACTACGAAAATGCGGGTTGCATTAGGGTTTAATTAATTTTCACATTATCTTAAGTGCTTTGCAAACATACATTATATGAATAATCCAGTAGTAAAAGCGGGCGAAGCCGCAAGAGGGTCGCTAGTTTATTATATAGTTAATATCATAATTATATTTATTACGCATCTGTCTGCGTGAATTGCAATTAAAACGTATGTGAGTTTTACATTCAAAAATACCCATGTATTTATATATTTTAATGAACTTTGTCTAAAGTTATTATGTCTACTTGAAATTAATTTCCAAAGAATGATTTCAGAATTTCTGTATTCTATACAATAAAAAAAATCGGTAAAGTGCGAGTCGGACTCGCGCATCGGATCTTCCGTACCTATTCAGGATTGTAGATCAACTAGGAAACTTAAGTACAATTTATTTAAACTGGCAAACTTAAGTATGCGCACATATGCACTCATTTTGTATGCAATGAACTATAAAAAAGTTAGTAATGATTTTGTTATTGTTTTGTTGTTTGTTCAATAGGTAAGTGTGTACCGGAACCCTTATAGGAGGGTTCCGTTTTTTTTTATTTCGAAGTACAGAAGCCTAAGAACTAACTTCGATGCATTAAATTATACATTTGGAATCAATTTTTCCTTTTTTTATTAGATAGTAGAAATAACAAAATTCAAACAAGCACATTTGCTTCTGTTGTTTGTTAAGTCAAATACGAAAAAAAGATAAAGTAATAACTTCGTAAATTTTTTACATTTATAGAAATTAGTTTTAAAGTATTTATTAAAGTATTTACCGAATTTTTAAATTTTGTAAAAAAAAACTAGTTGACTATGATGTTAATAGTTTATAATAGCTGCTTATAATTTTATGAAGTTTAGTAAATGTTTTTTACCGCATTATCCTTGAACAAATGTTATTAATCTTTTTATACGAATGATATAATTTTTATTGCGACTTAAGGTTATGAAGAATGCATTAATTAAATATTATGTCAATAACATATTTATCTAACATCGTATTTTTTCTCAGGAAATACAGTTTCAATTTCTACTCTGATTTAATTAATTTTTAAAGCATAATAATATGTCGACTTTTGTGATTAAAAATCAAAGTAAATGTTTATGATTTATATTTATATTTTTAATAATCAATCGTATGTTCACATCTGTTTTTTACTGTCCATGGAAAATTAAAGGAACTATTATTATATTTTAACGAAGAATTAGCCGAAATATAAACTGAAACGGAACGTTCAGCTTTGGTCTGTTTCGACCGAAAGTTTTTTAATATACAGGCTGACTAAAGACAATATAAAAAAAATCCGTAGAGTTGGTCATAACTAACGATTTTTACACAATATTAATTGGTTCGAAGTTTTACAATTTTCTAGATATCAGCCGTATAAAGTTTTTTTTCCAATATATTTTTTATATAAATCATTGTTTTGCTAGTTTTCTCATCAACTCTTGATGTTTTTGTACACATAGCGCTTGGACGGTTTTCAAGAGGTGTGGATTTTTTTTTAACTTCTTTATTTTTTTTTATTCTAAGCTTCAAACAAATCTTTGATAATGTTATAAATAACACTACAAGTTAAAAAATATGGTATACTTAGGGCAAGGTTTTACAATGCTTAATGGAATTGGGCATAAATTGCATCCAAGACCGTCTGCAGGTCACACATCACTCACTATCTTTAATTAATTAAAATTAATTCAAACAAGGGAAATTTGATTTTGGATATCAATGATTTACAACTGGATATTCCATTGCATGGTCATTAGTTATCGGGAATGAGTTAATAAAAAGCAAATATTTTTTTTCGGGTAGGTATGTCCCAATTCTATTTTCAAATATATACATACTACTAATTTTATAAAATCAAAATAAATCACGATCACGCTGTATCCCGCACACTGGAGGATAGACAGAGGGAACCTAGTGTTAGGGCACTCCGTTTTCCACTTTCCGCCGAAATCTGGAGGCATTGCGTGTTGAGTGGCGGAACTCAACGCCGCGCTTCGCCTCGATACCAGATCGAAGAAATGAAAATATAAATAAGAATTAATATTATAATTTAAAGTTAAGAAATAATTAATTGAATATAATATGAACACGTTATTCTTCACCTTAAAAGTAAAGTTTATCTGTACTCAGAATAATATAAAATAAGTAATTATTAATCAATCAATGTATACTTTAATTATTGTTATTACTATATTAATTTATTATTATTGATTTCACGGTATTTCGGGATTTTTTCGTGAAACGATTTTTCGACGAAACTTTCCGAAATCGAACCTAACCTAATAAAACCTAATCACGTGATCTTTTTTTAGCATTTTTAACCCCCCCTCCCCCATTGGTGATACGTAGTGAGGTTTAAGACCACCACCCCTCCCCCTTCCCAACATCACGTGTATTTTTAGTACCTACAACGAATCTTAAAATTTTCTGAATATTATCTTAATTTAAATACAGGTATAAACTATAATCTTATTTTATTCTGAAATTAAGGACAATAATAAAAATGTCTACACCAGGTTGCAAGTTTTTTTTTATTGCCATAACAATAATAATAAACGAAGAGTTTAATCATAGGAAAAACATGTATTGTACTAGTACATAAATATATTTAATGTATATTGTCCTCGGACCACGGATTAGCAAGACATTCTTCAACACTAACAACTGGATAAGCATCTTGCAGGTCAGTTGTTGGCACTGTGCTTAAAGCAATAAATACACGAGATATCTTACTACACCCCCCCCCCCTTGTGTTATTTTCGTGATTTTTATCAAACCCCTCCCCCCCCTTTCAAGCCTCACGTGATTAATGGACAACCCCTAAGGTCGGCCATTAATTTTAATACAATTAATGAAATAGAAATAGCTACTAATTAAAATTTATGATTTGAGTAACTTGTACAAATATTTTTAATTTAACTTTACAAACATTATAATTTAACAAGATGTTGTTAAAATTGTTTTACTCGTATGTTACGAAAATATATGTTTTCTAATTTTTATTTAAAAAAAAAATATCGATTTTATTTTCAGTGTATCGAGGAGAAAGCTGCATCGTTGATGATGGGCCAGGCACTTGTCAATTACTTGCAAAATGCCGCACTTTAGTAGTTGAAATCAAAAATGCTGGGACCCCGATGCCGTATTACTTGAGAAACAAACTGCAAAAGCTATCTTGTGGCTTTGAATACAATGAACCACTAGTAAGTAAAATTAGAATGCTCTTAATGTTGCCCAAATTAAAAATTATTCTTTATTTACAGATTTATCTTACTTCATTTTAAAATTATGTTTTTAGAAATATTTTTTTTAATTGTATTTTATAGTACTCACCACTTCACAATGCAAGAAATCTATCTATCCTTCTAAGGTATTATTTTTTTTTAATTATAAAATTCCATTGGAATGTAAATGTTACTTCTATAATAATTATTCTATGTTTTTATTATTCTTATAGTTTTTAGTGCGAACACCTAAACTTGTAATATTTACTCTGTTTTCTATTTTCCATCCATTTTATAAAAGTACGTGTCGAATTGCAAAATAAAACATGGTACCTGTACGTGTATTTTTTCATTGTACATGGTACCTGTTCTGTACATGTATGTACATTTATCGAATTGAATAAAAAAAAATAACTGCGCTACGCCACAAAGGAGTTTTATTATCTGTTTACCCAGAAATAAATAATTATAATAAAATTAAATGTAGTATACATTTGTCTCCTATCGTTATTGTTTTCCACAACAAAGAATATGTACCTACCTACTATACATTTTAAATACTTTAATGTTTGAATAAAATTGGGATCGTCGTGGTGCCGCGCCATAGCATCACCCTGTATACGACGGTTCTGGGTTTTATTCCCGATAGCGGCAATCGTATTATTATTTTAATTTCTTCGCTTTGGTAAAAAAGTGCGATGAAAGTTTTTAGCCGCTGAGCGCCAATGTCTTACTACAAATATTTGGACGTAAAGTTGAGAACGTTGAATTTTAACACTAGTTTCCCACAAACCCAGCCCATCCTGCTATATACTAAATACAACGATAACGAAATACGAAATTTTATATTCTTTTCAGGTATGCTGTTCAGTTTCGGACGACAATCAGGACTCTAATTCTAGGCCATATGAATCTAACCAAAACGACCAAAGTCCAAATAATAATAACGATCCAAGCAGTAGTAGACGCGGAGAGAATAGAAAAAATCCTCCCACATCAGATATAACTTCACATCCTAACTTAAATCTTTTACCAACTGATTGTGGACCTATAGAGAGTGAGAGAATATTTGGTGGTAACAGAACGAGATTGTTCGAGATGCCTTGGATGGTCCTCCTATCGTACAGTTCACGTAAGACTCTGTTTATTTCGCAAATAGATATTAAACAACCACAATTTTATTTATAACGTATTATTAATAATATTTTTTTTATAAAATATTTATATCTGCGGTCACGTATTTGTTTTCAAATAAGTTAAAATAATGATTTATGCTTATTAACGACTAATCAATTAAACTGGTTTAATTGTTTACTCATTAGTAAATTTAGTATCTTATTTTTAGTATACCTAAAACAATATTATTTATATTACAGAGGCCGTCATGGCGGCACAAGGGTGTGACTGTAACGCGACGGTTGTGGGTTCGATCCCCACTCGAGGAAGTGAAATATTTATTTCCGTTTATATTCCCATTTCTTCGCTCTGGTGTCGAGGCAAAGCGCGGCGTTGAGTTCTGCCACTCAACACGCAATGACTCCAGAATTCGGCAGAAAACGGGGAACGGAGTGTCTTAACACTGGGTTCCTTCTGCCTATCCTGCTGTGTGCGGGATGCCATCAAGAAAAGTTGGGGACGGAAGTGTAGTAAACGTATTTTATATCTTAAGCAAATATCAATGGGAAAAACATGTCTATCAATCATTTTAAGATGACATTTACTTATAAAATGCGTTACCTTTATTAGCCTGGTAAATTCATAAGTACCTAATATAATATAAATATAAAAACAAAGCATTTTTATGGACATTTCAGCACGCGGCACTAAACTAAGTTGCGGGGGGACCCTCATCAATAAGTGGTACGTTCTGACAGCAGCACACTGCGTGTCCTTCTTGGGAAAATTGAATTTACGTGAAGTTGTTCTGGGAGAGTATGACGTCAGACGAGATCCCGATTGTGAGAGAATTGAAGGAGAACAATTCTGTGCACCTAAAGTGCGGGTAAGATATGGTTTCTACCTTTTTTTAGTTTTTAGTCACCGGTGGAACCCTGCGCTGTTAATATGAATTGGTAAACTTAATATTTGGCGCCGCCGACGTTATTATTTTGTTCTATTAATCTGTTTTCTTAACTAACAATTGAGAAAGCCTAAAATTGTTTAGATTGTTCAATAAAATGTATAAAATAATATAATCAATAATCTTTTTTTATTTGACTATTGTTAAAAATGTGAATTTTTAAATTTCTCTCAATTAGGAATTAGCTCAATTAGGAAGTACCGAATGGGTATTTTTTTAATTCGAATTCAAATTGCTAAAAATTTATATTTATTTATCCAATATCTCAACCATGATGTATACTCAGGGACTTGCCAAATGGACCGAGCTGCCTTTTATATTAAAATCTCTAATACATTTATTTTTCATTTTCAGAATGTTGCTATTGAATCTTTGGTCGCACACCCTGGATATAGTCCTCAGCACTTGGTTGATGACGTCGCACTCATACGGCTCTCTGAACCAGCTGATTTTACCTTAGGTCAGCCTGTCACGTAGGCAATTATTTCTTATAATAAACTCATCCATACCTATATTATAAATTCGATTGATCGAATTCTGTCTGTCTGTCTGTCTGTCTGTCTTTTACGCAATCAGGGCCAAACCGCTAATTTAAATGTGATAAAATACTCATATAGAGATACTTGAGGGTCTCGGGACATAGGACACTTTTTTCTCTCATATTTGTAATATTTTCGATATATACCAATATATTAAAATACTTATTATTTGACATGCAATTTATTCCACCATGTTAATAACAGCCGTCGCTATGCGACCGTTGCTAAGCAACGATTTGCAAAGTTTGTTGTTAGAAAACGTCACTCAAGATAAGCTTGCTTAACGCATCTCTCTATTGAAAACTGAACATAATTTCATTAATATATTTAACAAATATTCATATAGTTTAAGCGGGTGTCCACTAGTTATTTATATATAATATAAAAATATTAACTTAGAAAAGTTTATTGTGTTTCATTTTTTATTACTTTGTAGAATTAAAATGTTATTTTTTACAATTTAGTTATTGTTTGAGTTTATTCATATACATATAGTTTTCAAGTCAGTTTTTTTATATTTTATATAATAAACAATTTAAATTTACAGATAGTATGAAGCCAATATGTCTGCCAGTAACTCCGGAACTTCAGTCAGAGAAGTTGGATGGGTTGCAAGGAGTAGTCGCTGGTTGGGGCGCGACAGAGGACGGCTTGCAATCACCAGTCCTGCTAAGTGTGGACTTACCGATAATTAACAATAAAGAATGCCAAGAGATTTATAGAGGGTAAATAGCATGTAAAAAAACATTTATTTTTTATACCGATTTTTGTTGCATCTATAATTTAGTTAATATGCTTATTTAAATTACAAGATTTTGATTATTTTTGTAATGATTAGTGTTATTAATGTTATGACACCGAACATTTAATACTATTTACCAAATATTTTTTCTGCATATAGATTTTCATTTGAGGTCGTCACGTTGACGGCCAGCACGCGTTTACCGTTACACTCTTAGAATTTGATTGTGGGTTCGATTCCCACTCAAGGGTGCTTCCATTTCTTGCTCTGATGAGGAAGCAAAGCGTGACGGTGTCTCTAGAACTCGGGAACTGAGTGCTTTGACACTTTCCAAGTTCCCTCTTCATACCCTCCTCCGTGTATACAGCGTGGAGCTAAAAGAATATTTATCCATTAAAAGTTACCTTGTGCTCTTTTAAAAAAATATATTATTTAAATTTTGTATATACCGATATTATTAGTGTTATAGTGTAAATAAGATGCGTAACTAAACTTTCACAAATTGGTTTAAATCCTTAACGGATTTTATTTTGATTGTTATTACAATATTAAAGTATTCCTATTGTCAATTTTAGATCACCTCAAATATATGAATCTCAATTATGCGCTGGAGGTGTCCCAGAGAAGGATTCGTGTGGGGGTGACTCCGGAGGCCCTCTCATGTACCCTGGCAAAACCCAAGGTTTTGGAGTTCGATATGTACAAAGGGGGATAGTTTCATTTGGCTCAAAACGCTGTGGCATTGGTGGATATCCAGGTGTATACACAAGAGTGGCTGATTATATGAAGTGGATTCTAGATAATATACATGAATAAATAATATGTGAATTGTTTTTCAGTATTTTAATTCTTTATTTTTTAAGTAAAATGATGATACTATGGTTTATGGTAAAAAAATGCTTTAACTTAATTCATAATTGTATTACAATTCGTATTTGAATATTAGGAGTCTCGATGATAATGTAACCTTCGTACGTTTTATATTCAAGTTTTTATACTTATTCAAAAATAGGCTAAACTGGTTGGTTGAGGTTTATGGATTTATTTTCGGCATTCCGTCAAATGTTCGTTTCAGAAAAACGAGATTACATTTTTTTTATATAAAAAAATTATAAGAATCTTCGCTAGCATATACACATTTAGTATCTATGGACGGTAAATCAAATTTTATCGATATAAATGAAACAAAACCTGAAAATTTCGAAAATTGCGAGCCTTATATAGTAGTACCTGACCCACTACCACATATATTCGACACTTCATCACAAACCCCAATTTTTGTGACACCCCCGCCACAAGCCCACCATCCATCTTCGTCAAATGTAAATATTACTATTATTTTTATTATATGTACAAGTATATTATATTTTATCTAAGTCCTAATTTTACTTAAAATATTACCTTGAGAAAGCCGTGATTTAGGGCGCCATACTTTACACTTCCCTATTCTGGCACAGCAAAGAGCGATAGAGCGATAAGTTCCGTCTTTAATTAAACGGAACGACAGCGTACAATCAAGGGTCTTGATATTTCTTCTTTTCTTCTTTCTACGGGCTACAGCGTGAAAGTAAAAAAAATATAGAGAAGTATATTAGTTTCTAACAATTTTGCACGAATGCATATTTCAGTTTTTGGGCTACAATTTTAAGCTAAAACTAACAAATGCTTGGAATGATGTCGGCTATCTGTGGAAAAATATGAGTAATCCATTTTATTCGCAACTGGCGAAGAGTATTTTTATGTTCATGTTGGGCCTTAAGTTCTTCTATGACCTTAACTTTCATATGGCAAATAATTCTCCGATTTGGCGCTTGTAACGATTTAATTGAATCTGTTCTTAATATATATAAAAAAAAATGGTTATTTAAAATATAAATATAAATTAAAAAATATATATATATTGTAAAAAATGTTGTTTTATCTTCTATATATATAAAATCGAAAGGTCACTCACTCATCACGAAATCTCAGAAACTACATGTGCTAGGAATCTCAAATTTTGCATAGGAGTTACTTATAGGACGTAGGTGCTCGCTAAGACGGGAATTTGCAATATTCGACTTCTAAGGGGTTGTTTTTGGGGTCGAAAGTTTATATGAAACTTCGTTACTACAAATGCTAGGAGTCTCAAATTTTGCATATACGTCACTCGGACGTAGTCATGGAGACAGAAATTAATAATAACATAGCTCACGCGGGTGTAACCCCGAGCGGGCCGCTAGTCTATATTAAAATCTACATACTATGCTATATGTAGAACTTATAAGTAAAAAAAACATTTTTTTTGACTGACCGCTGTTGACTTGAAATGGTATTTACATCGTCAACTGCTAAGGAGAAACGAGTAAAGCTCGCTCATGAAGAATTGCGAGCTCGAATACCAAGAGGCTCGTCCTCGGACCTCGTCACGCCGAAGTTCGAAGATGCCGTATGATAGGGCTGGCTCCGTCACCGCGTTAGTTAAGTAGATAAGCAGGAAAATTTGGAACCATTTGCGATGTTTGACCTGGAGCGTTTAATCGTTTTAAGCAGTGCTTTGGTTTTCTCCTGGTTAATATAAAACCACCACTTTATAAACCAATCGCCGAAGGAGTTGGCAGCGCGTTGCAGTTTTTCGGTAAGGATCCGCGGGTTCCGTGATGCAAGGAACGGTGTCGTCGGAGTCTATTATTCTGCTTAAAATTAGAACCAAATAAAAGGAATCATTTTTGGTCCTTGTTTTATAGTCTGACTAGTTCTCTGTTAAGTACGTTTTATAATAAAAAAGTCTATAAATGTTCATATTAAAAAATTATAGATTTACATTTTTGTAGTTCCTTTACTCTTATATTTTTAAGCTTAACTGTTTTTGTAAAAGAATTGGTACAAGTCGGCCTTGTTTAACTAACAAAATCGTCTCTTAGATAAATTAAGTAAACAAATTAGTATAGGGTAAAACCTGATGCCCCGCCGCATAAAAAATTCTACTAGTTTTCAAAATATAAATTTTATATGAATAATATTTTTAAATATAGTTCAATTCTTTATATTGAATTATTAATTGCTTTTTTGACTCATCAGTTACGGATTTTGCAGAATGTAGCTTTTCAAGGTACTCTTGAGGATAGATGCCTTCCTATATAGACAAAAAAATACTCAGAAGGATAGATGCCTGCAGTGCGGGATAGGTGCCGTTCAAATTATGTAAACAAAAAATCCAACCAAATTTATGAAGTCAATTGCTTCTAAGTAACTTAGATTGAATTATTTATGTTATTTCAAATTTTTTAAATCTTTTGTTTGTAATCATGTTGCAAAGGGAAATTAAGAATTGTGTTAGAATATATTTTTTTAGGTTTTTATCACATAAATCAGCTTTATCACAATAATCATCGTCATTTTTACTAAAATAGTGTTTATGTTTTGTCAGTTATCTTTTTTCTGTTGCAGTTTCAGTATTATTTTAAGAAAAATAGTAATAAAAACTCTAACCCACAAATATGACGTAGCTTTTTGAAGTTAGTTCTGCATTCATTCATTTAGACAGGATTTATTTTGAAAATTCAAGCTGAATTGAGCCAGAATCTTACCAAAGCTTGCTCTTCACTAGGCAGTCAGTGTAAGCGTGAATTAAATATTTAATACATTGTTATTGGTATCTTTTCATATATGTTACAATGTCTATTAGTAAATATAAAAATAGTCACAACATAAAGACAAAACTCTTTGAAGCGGCTCTTTTGTATAAAATTGTTGAAGGCGTTAAGGGCATCTATCCTTTGAAAATTTAAGGCGACTACCTTTTTAGCTAGGGATAGATATTTTGACAACAATGATTGTCTATAAATGTGTTCTTAATGCACCAATCAACGTGATTAAAATTAAATGTAACCCATTGTTAAGTAGCAAAGCACTTACAAAGCAATGAATAAGTGTTTATGTACCCTAAATAAAACTTCATTATTAGAAGACATTTCTATAATAAATATATTTAGCTATAGATAGATCTAGCTATAGATAGATCTATAGCTCATTAGTTGACATCTTAAAACGACCTTCTACTTCATTCGTTTTTAGTTACTGGATGTAAATCTTTCTCAAGGCCCGCCATAGAGCCAGTTTTGAGTTTATTTTTGCCTCTTCTCGATTCACAAGTTGACATTTGCCAATTTTAAGTTTCAACATCAATACGTCTAACGGATGTGGTCAATTAAGATTTATTGGCGCTTCAGCTTCATCCATCATCAGATGTCTGTTAGAAAGTAGAAATTCCGAGAGTAGCAAATATTGAGTTGGGCAAAACTTACTTTTTATAAAATTGAATAGATTAAATAATTTTTATGTAAAAATAATTGTTTTGTCTATGTAGACAAAAAAAATACATGTTTATGGTCGACTATTACGTAATTTATTAGTAATTATCTTATTTCATATTCTGTTTCTTTTATGCATATAAGTATATAAGTATAATATTCCGTTTACAGTTTATATATAATTGTAGGTAAATGTTACAATACGAATAACATGTTAATGTTATTGTCCATGTCCATGTCCATGTCCATGTCCATGTCCATGTCCATGTCCATTGTCCATTGTCCATGTTAATGTTAAAAAAAAGTCTGATATCTTTTTTTCTTTAACATCTTTAAAGATAGGTGACATAATGATATCCAAATGATGTACAAATTCAACTAACAACACATAACATTTCAGAAAGAGGAAAAATACAACAAATATTACTGGTTTTTGAATAATACTCAACGGTGCGTGGAAAGTACAAGGAAATCCCGCGTCAGACGAACTCTATAAACTCGCTTCGAAGCACGCGTCGTCTGTACGACATTTATAATATTATATTCGTAATGTTTCTATTAAATGATAACCTACGGTCAATTTACTGACAAACAGTCATATGTGTATCGTCTCAGTTCACGGTCCTTTTTGTGTCTATATATTTAAAGAAATGTCTTATAAATGGCGTTTTGTATTGTGTTTATTGATTGCGGTGCTCCTGTCAACAGTTATTGCGAACGGTAAATAAAAACATAATATTCTTAACAAGTGTAACCATTTTATATTAAAAATGGCAACCTGAGTAACAAATACTAATAATAATATTGTCGTTCCGAAATGACGTGGTTGTTTATTTAATGGTTGTTTTAGCGAATAATCGATAATTACGTGTAATTTATAGTGTAGTGTAGTGTAGTGTAGACTTAAGTATTAACTAATTGTTAGTATACAAGAAACACAAGCAGTAATACAAACTTATATCTTAATATGTATGAACTTTACTCATGGTTTGTGAACAGGGAATACCTATACTAAAAATTGTTGTCTTCTTAAAGGTTTTTTACTTACTTTTTTTTGTCACATCTAAATATACGTGCAATATTCTTCGCATATTTGAAGCATTAATAGCAGATATCTCCTTAGTTTATATTGGAAGTTGGATCTAATGAAATATTATGTATTTATTTTTATTATTATCTTATATAATAATATTTGTAGACTTACGATTAAGAAGTTAAATTAAATATACTGGTGTTCTCTTAACTTGGGCCCAGAATGGCCTGTAAGTAACTAACATTTAATAATTTGTTACTAATTACGTTGCAACTGAGCTACGTAAATACCCAAGGGCCTGGGGTGATCTATGACACTGTACAGATGGCATGTATTATTCCGTTGCAGAAGAATAGTTTTTTATAGCTTTGCACTGTATCTTGCACGTAGCAGAGTCGGCAGAGGAATCCTGTGCACTTTTTTTAAGACATTAAGACACTTTTTTCCCGTTCTCCCCTTTCGGCCGAATTCTGTAGGCATTGCATGTCGAGTGGCGGAGTTGCCAAGGCGAAGAAAATGTGCAAATTTCATTGAAAATGAAAATATTAAATATTCATTTCTCGAGTGGAATCGAACTCACAACCTGTGACGTTTAGTCTCATGCTTGTGCCTTGCACAACGACTGGATACATTTTTTTTTATCTTCACGTTTATTCCCATTTACCTATCATTGTAGGCAAAAGGTATCTAGTGTCAAGCGTTACTGGAGCATTAGAGTGGTGGAACTCAATGCCATTCTGTCTATCAGAGCGGAGAAATGAAAATGTAATTTAAATATAATCACGCCCACGAACTGGGATCGAACCCGCAACCATCGTGTCCACAGTTAAGGCTGTCTCACAGCCTAACGACGACGGAATCTATTCCTACATAGTTAATTGTAAAATTACATTTTATATACATAATTATATAGTGATTCATTATGCTTTGTATATATATTTAGTTAACTTTGAAAGAATTTTAACATTTAATAAAAAGTTTTTATCTCTCAAGACGATTGCAAATCAGATGCACAATGTATGAACTTGAAGGATTGTAAAGAGTTATATAAGCAGAAAGTAGAAGGGAGAAAAATAGAGGATCTTCTGAAACGACTGGCATGTGGCTTCGACGTGGCCGAACCTAAGGTAAGCTAATTAATAATTAAATATATGATTCAAAATGATAATGTTATTAGATTTCTAAAGTAGGTAATTAAGATGAGAAAATATATAATTGTGTAGGGCAAGCAGGCGAAGCCTCGAGCGGGTCGCTAAGTTATTTAATAATATTTTCAGATTTGCTGTCCGCCTACCTTCGAAAATGTTCAGAAAAAATTCGAACCTGTTAATTTACTGCCAGACACAAATGTATGCGGTGTACGCAACAGTGACAGAATAGTTGGCGGCACGCAGGCAGACATCGATGAACATCCATGGATGGTTTTAATCCGGTATGAGAAACGTAAGTTATGAATAAAACAAAAGAAGTAAATAAATCAGCTTCACGCTGTATCCCGCACACAGCAGGGTAGGCAGAACTCTCGTAGTCTTTGAGGTAGAGAAAAGACTTAACAATAGGTTCTCTCTGCATACCCCTATATATTATAGATAGAAGCGTGACATTAAAATTACATATTTGTAATTTCCATGGTACATATTTGTAATTTACCTGTTTTTATTTGCTTACATAATATTATGTAATGAGGTAAACGTGATAGGTTGTGGGTTCGATCCCCACTTGAGGAAATTAAGTATTTAATATTTTTATTTCTTCGCTCTGGTCTCGAGGCAAATCGCGGCGTTGATCGCCATTCAACATGCTTCCAGAAACCGGTGGAAAATGGGTAACAAAGTGTCTTAGCAAGGTTCCCTCTGCCTACCCTGCTGTGTGCGGGATTAAAGAAATAAATTAAAAATAAATATATAAATATATACTTTGTCTAATAATGTTATATAGCGAGAGGACACGGCTACTATTGCGGCGGGGTACTGGTATCTTCAAGGTACGTCCTGACAGCTGCTCATTGCGTCAAAGGTGCTGATTTGCCAAAAAGCTGGAAAGTGTAAGTTATCTAAAAATAATTTTATGCTTAGATAGCAATAGAAATTGCAACATTAATGTCTGCCTCTCTTTAAAGCGATTCAAATTCACACGGCTTATAATTTCATATTTTCAGGAGTTCAGTTCGTTTAGGCGAATGGAATATGACAAGTGAACAAGATTGTTATTTAAAGGAGTGCAGCCCACCAGTGGTAGATGTGCCCGTTGAGGAAATAATAAGTCACGAAAACTATGATCCTTCAGATGTACATCAGCAAAATGATATTGCCTTACTGAGGTTACAGAGTGAAGTACCCTTTACAGGTAAACCGAGAACTTCTATCCCTTCGAATGCAAAGAAATCTAGTTTTTTATTATTATATTTAAATGAAATAAATAAAAATTCCAATACTAAATATAAAAAAAAATTATTCCAGATTTTGTGAAGCCGATATGCCTACCTTTAAGCGCAGATATAAAAAATCTGACTTTCGAAAACTTCAGCATGGAAGTAGCAGGATGGGGACAAACTGAATCGAGTAAGAATTTGATACAATATTCTAGTGTAAGCTGTGAATGCATTCAACCTAACTTATATAATGTTTCTTTTTCTTTTTTGAATTTAATGTTACAGCAGATATTAATAGATATATATTAGATAGATATTGTATTGGAAGAGCGGGGTCCCCGAATACAGGCCTTACTTACTTAAAAGGAGATATCTGTAACAATTATTTTTGTGTAAAATCTGTTGAACAAATAAAGTTTTTTTTTTATTACAGTAGAGTATGATATTTGTGAATATTTAAACAATCGTAACAATTAATTAAAAACATGGAAAATATAATTATTTTGAATAAATTTAAAGTAAGCGAAAGTTCTACATACTTCCAATATTTACCATTTAAATGTTTTACAGGAACAAGTTCTGACGTTAAGCTGAAGGTCCGCGTGCCTGTCAAAAGTAACAAGGAGTGTGCTACTGTGTATAACCGAGCTGGTAGAATGATATCGGACAATCAACTATGCGCTGGTGGTTTATCCGGTCAAGACTCCTGTAAAGGCGACTCCGGAGGTCCTCTGATGGGCCAAGTAAATGTTTATAACAACTGGATGGTTTTAGGAGTAGTTTCTTATGGTCCTTCTCCGTGCGGCACTTCGGGATGGCCAGGAGTCTACACACGCGTGACTGCTTACATGGACTGGATACTATCTAATATACGTCCATAATTACTGATAATATTAATTTTGATTGTTGCAACCGATTGTTTATGAAATATCTTCTACCTAAATTAAATATCATCCGAATAAAATAAAATAAATTATTGTGCTTTCTTTGATGATTAAATAGTATATTGATATTGTTGTCTGCAAATACTCATATGTGCCATTAATATTCAATAAATCCTATTTTATGATAAATATTGCCTATGTTAATATTTACAATATTCGATTCGATTCCCACTCACATACACTCGAAGAAATGAAATAAAAAAAATTCAAAACCACTTTGCTCAAAATTGCAATTGCCAACCGATTGCACTCAAAAATAAAAATTCATGTGAAAATAATTGTTATTTTACATTTTTGTTTTAATTTTAGTCTTTTATTCAGAGGAAATGAAATATCTATTTAATATTTTCATTTCTTCGCTCTGGTGTTGCGGCAGAGTGCGACGTTAAGTTACGTCACTCAACACGCAATGGCTCCAATAATCGGCACAAATTGATCTTCAAATCGAACCTATCTTAACACTAGGCTTCTTCTGTCTACCCTGCTACAGCTTGAAACTAAAAAAAATATGTTTAATTTACTTATTAAAAGTAAAAAATATTAAAATGCTCTATCACGGTACAATAGGTAAAAATGAGGATCACACTATTTACTACCACTATTGTACACTATGAAAGCAATTAAAAACCACTCACGAATGCCATGTTCGACCTGGAAATTGACCGCCGGGAGATTAATTTTCTATTTATTATATAATAATTTCTAATAAGCAGTGATGTTATGGAAATAAAAAAGTATATTTTATAGTATATTTATTTAAATATTATGTTAATTACACATCGTGAATATCAATCGCCTTTCACTTTTTATTTTGCCAGCACCTTTCTATCACTCGATCCATTTATGTTAATACTTTTGTTTCTTTAAACATATTTTTACTTATTACAATACAAATTACATTTAAT
Organism: Heliconius melpomene rosina; assembly: GCF_056956725.1. Classification (NCBI taxonomy): domain Eukaryota; kingdom Metazoa; phylum Arthropoda; class Insecta; order Lepidoptera; family Nymphalidae; genus Heliconius; species Heliconius melpomene. Next base: position 4,806,075 of record NC_140396.1, on the reverse strand, counting down.
ATTTATGAAAAATGCTTAATATTGGCACAATATATAGGTTTGTACTTAATGACTTTCTTTGGAATGAAAAAAAATAAACAAAATATAAATGGCAGGCGATGGCTGAGTTTCATTACTTTTATATAAAAAAAGATACAATATTATTACTTTTAAAATAAAAAATATATAAAAAGAAAAAAATATTATGATTATTTAAATGACACATCCAAACTTTAAGAATAATGTCTACAAATAATATTTTGTTGCTTATGTTTGTAAGCAATATACAGAAACAGAAATGTAAGTTATTTATAAAAGGACATAATATACATATTTATTAGTAACTTTCATACAGATGGGCAGTAAGTAACATTTTATTATAACAATTATTTGTAAATTGTAAATTAGGACATTCATTGTAAGCATATTTTGCAGTATTTATAAGCTATCATTGTCAATTTAACGGAAGAACAAGAGATTAATTAATGGAATGCTTTAAGGAATGTTAATTATATTAAATTTAATAAATAAATTAATATAATTTATCCAACTACAAATACGACCTAGACTCCTACAATAAACATATATGAAATCTAAATTAACACTAAAAGGGAATTTGTGCCATTGTTACAAATCACTCAAAAAAATATATTTTTAGTAAAATCAGTAAATAAATATTAAAGATATGAAATATATTACTCAAAACAACCTTTATTTAATTTGTGACTATAACATTGAAGAAATATTGAGAAATAATGCCTATGCATAATATAATGCATACATTTAAAAAAATATGTATATGTTGACACCATCTTACGGTGACATATACATCTATAGTTTTCAATAAAAGATGACAAAAAATTATAGATGTTTCTATTACCTAAACAACCATCTTAGATAACATATAAAAAGTATTCGAAGTATATATTAAAAATAATATAATACTATTCAGTAAAATATCTATGTTTAGGATGCAGCTGCAACTTCCACAGATAAATTAACTTGTGAGACCGACAATGATTCAATATCATTATTTACTACTGCTGGAATGATAGCAGTCATATTTTAAATATTCTTCATCTAATCAATTAATTTTAATATCATTTATAAATAAATAATATAAAACTATTCATAAAATTTCTATACTTAGGATGCAGCTGCAATTTCCACAGATAAATTATCTTGTGAGACTGACAATGATTCAATATCATTATTGACTACCTCAATGTCATTTACCTCTGGTGGAATGATAGCGGAGTCATATTTTAAATGTTCTTCATCTAAGCCATTAATTTTAACACCATTTATAAGTGCATCTTGCAGTTTGGAACCAAAATCTAAATCTGTATCTGATACTGCTTTTACAAGTCTTTCCTTTTGCTCTTCAGACCATGTTGGAAACCATTCATTGAATAGCTTTATCTACAATTGAAAAATATATGTATATTTTGTTCTGAATAATAAAATTATATATTTTTTAGGTTCACACTTTATTGTACAGAGAGAGTTAACAATAGGTTTCTATTGCTAATCCCGCTACATGAAGGATACAGCATGAAACTAAAAAAATGGGATATAAAATATAAGTACTTACTCGACATTGGAACAAACTGACTGGTTTATCTTCACATGATAGAGATGCAAGTGTAGAAGCTAATTCATCTGCTTGTCTGCTATGAGCCGCAACTAATATAGGAAGGAAGTCCTCCCTTTGCAATTCACTGAATTCACCAAACCATTGAACAATGTATCGGATCTGCGCCTCTGATGTTAAACCTGGATTTGACATGCTGCGAGGGTAGTGCTCTTTATCTGTAATATTTATTTTATTTGTAGCTTCACACTCTTAGTAGAATAGACAGGGGAAACCGGGGAACCTCATTAGGAAATGAGTACCCCACTTTCCACTGAATTCTAGAGGCGTTGCATGTTGAGTAATATTTTTAATAGAATTATTATGATTAATATGCACGAAATAAAAATGTTATTTAACAAAATATTATTCTTTACATTCTAATGGCATACCTAAACGCAAAGTAGTAAATAGTCATTAAACTAAATTATTTTGTTCCTTGAGTCCTGGTGAATTATAACTATTTCATTTTGTATGCAGTTTAACAGGTGCAGTATGTGACATTGAGATTATGAGACAATAGAGTAAGTAAAGATCTATTAATTAGTTTAGGAATTCCTAATCTTACCATTACTTCTAATATACATGATATACTTACTATCAGGTGCTACTGAAAGACACACTGCCGTCTCAAGAATAAATGACATTATAAAAATAATAACGAGATATGAGTATCACACAAAAACACGGTCACCATCAACGGGATCCACAGAGAAACTAACTGGTTAGTTGTGGATCGCTACAAGTTTTCACTTAGCATTACAAGGTTAAATAATAGATGTAATTTCACCTTTCAACTTGAATAACTTTCTAGCTTAGAAAATTTACATTTTACTAACAATGTAATTAATATTAACTTTCCGTGGGTATCGCATATTCTACAATAAAGAAATGAAAGCTTTTACATACCTTGATGAATATACTATCACTTTTATTTTGTTGTGATTTCGTAGCTAACTTTTCAAAGTAGTAACTGCCTAAATTAAAACTATTACAAATATAATTAATTTGAAATGTGACGAGTATTTACTTATATTTACAAGTTTTTTTGCCTAGTTGCTTGTGAATTGTCAGGCTCTACAATCCTAGTACAACGAAGCTGGAAACTTTTGACGTATAATATTATTAAATTCAGAAGTATATGGAGGGTGGAGACTTTAGCCCTGTATTGATATTTTTTATTTTGTAGCATTATATTTGCATAAGTTGAGTCTGCGAAATCTAGAGGTCGCTTTGGAAAGGAATATTTCAATTAACGTCAATAGATGTCTCTGCAAATTGAATACTAGCTTAGCTAGCTTAATAATATTAAATTGATTTATTAAATTTATATATTTATAATAGTTAATATAAATCAAATTAACCAATAATAATTTATTATATAGCTATAAAAATATGTTAAATAAGTTTTTTTCGCAATCCGTTCTTCACTCTCTGTGGTAATTTTCTCTGATTCTGTAATCTGTGGTACTATTGTTATATAGTTGTTTGGAATTCAAACAACTATATAACAAAAACAATAGTACAAATTAGGAAGTCGCACATTAGCTGAAGTGGTTTAGTATAGTAGATTGTTTCGACGACAAACATCATTGTGCGTCTGACTAAGAATCAGATCAATCAATGAAAACCGAACCTGCAACCATTACGTATACATGATTTTCACTTGGGGAAACGATTACATTTAAATTGTATATTTTTCCCCACTCCGATAAATTCTGCGATTTAATAAATTTCAATAAGTACGGGTAGTACCTAAATAGAGGTAGTATGAAACTACATAAATAACATTGAAGGCTACTAGCATAATAATAAAACACATGAATATAGTAGGTACCTACTTTATTTAACACCATTATAATGACAGCTATGTTAAGCTATGTAATTCAAGGGTGGAAATATTACGACACTCAATTTAATGTGCAGTTAATTAATTTCAATATTCATAAATTTTAGTTTTACTCAAAGCATAAGATTACACGTGAAAATGCATTCTTTAGTCATCCTCTGCCACAACTTGAGGACATAAGAAAGTATATATGTCTAGTAAAGGTATTATGTTTTTTGGAGTACATGTGTAAATTGTAATAAGCACACTAGATATGTTGCGGCAAGTGAAAGATATCCCAGCGGCAAACGCGAATATACTTGAAATGCCCTACAAATACAGTATTTCATTGGATGTTCACGAAAGTACTTCAGTAGCTCACGCAAATTTGATCGTCGTCTTTCACCTGAAATCAAATAAATAGTTTTAATATGTAAGTTTTACCGTATAAGTGTATTTTATAATTCATAAATCATAAATCTCCTAAACATATAGATACTTAAGAGCCTGCGTAAAGTTTTTTTTAAATATCAACTACATTGCTTATGTTACTGTTTCATTAATTAGATGGTTTTATTTAAATAAATATTTTTTTGAAATCAATTTAAAACTGCTAGTAACAATTGATATTTTGTTCATAGAGATCAATGAAATTGCACATGTTACATAAATAGGTACATTAGATGTCCTTTTTTGACATTCCGCTCCCCTCTTTCCATCAAATTCTGAGGGCATGGCGTGCTGAGTGGTGGAACTAAACGCCGCGCTTGCCTCGACACCAGAACGAAGAAATCTAAATGATAAAACATTTCCTTAAGTGAGAATCGAACACACAACCTGTCGCGTTTACAGTCACACGCTTGGTCACCTGCGCCATGACTGGCTGATCGAATCGAATCTTATGAAATTATTTTCCATTAACTTACAGGTACAAGTTATCATTTTATCGGCGATTTCGATCTTTAGTGCATCTAGTTGATCTGTTATCATCTCCATTATTACTGATGGGTAAAATAAAACTGCATACTTATATAAGAGTTCCAAAAAAATATTAATTGTTTTCAGGTCAAACCGAAATTCCTGTTGATTGAATAAATAAAATATTAAGTATTTTTCGTTATATATGAAAAGTGGACATACTACTCGGTACAATGTGAGCGGACCCTTGCTGCAGGCTGTAGTCTCTTTACAGAGATCCCTCCGCCTGCGTGCGAGTAGAAGCCGGCATGTTGCTTTGATTTGAAATCCAATCTGGTGAAATCTCAGACCTTACCATACCATACCATTACCATATTTATCAACTGTATAAGATTGTCTATTGATCGGGAAATCATCATCACAATAAAATCATTACTATCCTTCTAAGATTTTTTTTTCATTATTACAACGAGCGGGATTATCAAAAGAATTGAGCGTAGGTAAATATTCTCTAGGGCTAGTATACAAATGTAAAGATGTGTTATGTACTTACATTTCCTTTATATTCTCGAATTATTGTGAACTGCGTACTTGTGACATTTATAAAGCCAATAATTAAGTGCACAAGCATCTAAAAACAAATTAATTTTATAATTTTAGTAAACAAATATTTAATGAGGCCTGACGTGGCGCAGGGGCACAAACTAAGCGTGCGAGTTGTGCCCAGGCCTGGCTGTAGGTTCGATTCCCACTCAACTCAAGAAAATATTTAATATTTTCATTTCTTCGCTCTGGTAACGAGGCAAATCTTGGTGTTGAGTTCTACCTCTCAACACTCAATGCCTCTTTGAGGAGTTCGGCCCAAAGTATTGCATTAATGAGAACGGAATGTCTTAACATTAGGCTCACAGGTTTCCTCGGCCTACCCTCACCACCTATATTGGAATAGATACTTACCATAAATTTTATGGGCCAATCAGTTTTCTCTAATGTGTCCAATATTTTTATATAGATTTTCACATATTTTTTCCAATCAAAAACAGCCGTAGCATTATTGAGGAGGTCTTTACGAAGTTTAGTGCAAAATATCTTTACACGAAAGTACAATAGAATGAATACCATCAAAATAGGTATACGTCCAATCTCGATACCAAAACGTATGAGAACTATATATATTACTGTAAATCCATTATCGATAGATGCATATACACCAATCTGCATCAACGTTATATAAAATAACGAACAAACAAATACAAGTAATACAATGTAGCATATTAAAAATTTCACTATATTTGTGCGAGTATTTCTCGAATAACTTTTCTCATCTATTATTGTGTCAATCGATAAATAGTTGATTAGATATTCCTCTTCTGTTTGTAGCGAACATGTTATATAAATAACATACTCCACTAGTCTTGATATTTCGCTTATGTCGTTAAATGTTGTTATTTTATCAATATTTGCAATATAAACATACTGTATGCTGATAGCTACTAACAATGCCTTGATAGCGTACTTCAGCCAGATATTTTCATAAAAATTATAATAAAACCCAAAAAGCAAGCGCAGTTTTAAAATAAAGTTAATACCGACCAAGTCGCCTCCGTAACGAGCCATGTTTGTATTTTAACTGATAGATGAAATGACTATTGAATTGAGTGACCTGGATAAAACTAATCATATTGAGTGCTTATCTTGAATCAGAATAGTTAATATAACAAATGAAATGGTTAATTATATACATACCTGTACATTTTCTAGAAATACGAGTATCAAGTAATTACTAATAGAAACATTGTTTAAAACAATTATTTTTACAATGTATATAAATTCTATAAATAACATGTAGGTACAGAAATCAAATGGTGCTAGTGGTAATCTCCTCGAATGGGGATCGAACCCAGAACCAGTCGGCTTTACAGTCACACTTTGTGCCCATGCACCACAACTGGCCCTTTAAGTAATATTACAGGAAAACTCTTGCTAGTAGGTAATTTTGTTCACATAAACAAAATAGGTTTTTAAAAACGTATAGAAATAGAAAATATAAATTTAATCAAAAACAGCTGTTATAAATACGTCTGTAATGTTTCACGCCTACCCGCGAAAAAATTTTTTATTTCATATGAATAATTGATTTTAAATAATTTTGTTAATATATATTACTTGAAATTTTTTAAAAATATTCCAAATGCCTATACTAAAAACATTTTAGAGGAATTGCTGAGGTTACTAGTAGATATTTATGAAAACGGTTTAAAAAAAACTCACGTTCCCAGAAAAAGGGTAATTTAGGAAAAGATTGCTATATTTCTTTGAATTATTTATTAATTACTACCTAAACTATAATAATATTAGTATCCTAAAAATCTATATTACTGTTGCTTATGTTCTACGAAGGGGATTACAAGATGACTTCGCTTCAGTGTTCAATATAAAGACATTGAAGTATGAGAAGCTGAACATATTATTTAGAGTATAATATTATAGTTAACTTAAAAAGTAGCAACAACAATGAATAACTGGAGTCTCTTGAGATATTGTATAAATATAGAAATATATGTATATAATAATAAGTCTAGTTCTAGGTAATATCTAAAGAAAAAAATATATTAAAAGAAATGGATAAGATGACAACAGGTACCTACCGACCATAAGACTGTAGTGTAAGGAGGAATAAATTCAAATTCAAATTCAAAATTCTAAATATTCTTTATTCAAATAGGCAATTATTATAAGCACTTTTGAATCGTCGAATGAACATATGAACAAAAAGCTACCACCGGTTCGGAAGGCAGTTCTGCTGAGAAGAGCCGGCAAGAAACTCAACAGCTGCTCTTTTCAAAATCAATGGTACAATCTATTACATTAGCTGGCAGCCATCCTGCATTACATTTAATAGACATTAATTCCATACATGCTTATCCTCTAAATATTCTTGAACAGTGTAATACGCTTTACTTGCTAGAATTTTTTTTACAGATATTTAAAATTTTTGTAGTGGCAAACTAAGAATGCACTGCGGAATTTTATTATAAACACGTATACTCAGACCCATAAAGGATTTATTAACATTTTGGAGGCGAAAACTTGGTGTAACAAGCTTATCTTTATTTCTCGTTCCTATCGTATATATATCCTATAAATGAAAAAAGAAACATGTTTCACGTGGCCACCTAGTCGTTGCAGGCTTCGAACTCCAACTTGACATCCTTGGTTAAACCCTCTATGTCTACTTCGTTTTCTGATGCGTTTAAAATATTCAGCGTCACCTGTGGAATATACTTCGTGTAATGAATGATTATGAATGGATTCAATTTTTTTTTTATTCTAACACAGAATAGGTAATTTAGATTAAGAGAAAGAGAAAGAGAGACGAAACTTTTTAAAATGAATATGCAGTAACTTTAATAAAACAATACATTTTATTAATTTAACAACAGCATATAGAACAAGAATGTGAGGCAAAGTTAAAAAAAAATGTAATCTTCACTAAGTGAAATAAAATTAAAAAAAGATCACTAGACAAAATACATAAAACGTAAATTACTTATGCATTAGTTAGTGAAGATTTGAACCTCTGTCTTTTTTCCTAAGCCCGTGATGTATTGGGTCAGCGAGGGTACCTGAGGTGAAGTGTGGCTGGTGACGGTGCTGCTTACCTGCCTGACTGGTATACCTGCATCTTCAAACGCTTTCTTCCTCAAGGAGGTACGAATTTGGGATCTGTAATATACATGAATTATTTTAGTTGTAGATTGATGTAGAACCTCGTTGTCTGTACTTGAAATATTTTAAAAAAAAAATTGGGAACCTTTATCAATGTAATAGAACCCAAAACAATGATTTTTAAACTTTGGATATTTTAAAACCGAGTAATAAATATTATTTACCGGGGGATATCATTTAAATATGTAAGTATATATAAGTGAATTCTAATTTCACTTATGTTTTTTACTAATACATAATATGTTAAACAAGTACAATAAAATATATTATGAACTGATTCAGTGTACAATGACAGGCAATATGGAACCATACTGAATAAACTTCAACGGTCAACTTAAAGACCTACCTGGTGTATCGTCTCATATCTCTTTAAGATTAAAATTGATTTTTAAATATAATAAAATTATATTTATTATTACTCCAATTATATTTTGCTATATAAAAAGCCCAATGATAAGGTCAAATTTACCTACATGAATTAGTACACTTATACTTAATATAGCTTAGTCTGGTAAATTAATATTTTGTTGTTTAAATTTATTTGTATTATGTATTTATGTAATTAAAAAATAAGTACTTATAGTGATATGTATTTAATATATTTTGGGAAAAACAGTTACAAAAATATATGACATTCTTCCAGTTTTTCCAGAACTAAAAACACTTATATTGAAAAAAAAATCATATAAATATTTTGAACTAATAAACTAGTTTGAGATACACATATTATGCTCACCAAAACATTGTTATTTATGGAATTAAATATATTATAAACTATGAAATTACCTTTTGTTTTATAAGAGCAATATCCACAGTACTAACACTTTTTGATTCTGGTTCATCTTTAATTTTGTTTGGCAATGCCTGTGGCTCACTTGATATTCGTGACATTGTTTCGCGTTCAGTACACGCTTCAATGTTCGTTATTTTCTTAAAGAAACACTCTTCTCAGTTGTCTAGAGAGGACCCGTAGTATTCTTTACATACTACTTAATAGAATTGTAAAAGTTACACAAGGCCTAAACATGGAGCTGGTGTAGTTGAGTCACAATCACAACATAATTCTACATATCTACAATTTGAAGGTATTTATTAAAAAAACCCGTCTCTTGTAAGCTCTTGGGCTTCTAGGGTTAACTACTCTTATTCTAGTGGTTTCTTTAATTAAAAAAACGGTGTTTTATAAAAATGACAATAATACTATCTAATTACTATTTAACGTATAGTCATATACTCTTTGATCTTCCTCGATAGTTTAAAAATCCATAACAACAAAGATTTTGAATTTGGACACAATTATTCACCATCAAAATTTTTTTTCGACCGGTCTTGACAGCGTCACCTGGCGGGATCAACGTCAATTTTTTTCTATACTCGATTCATTACGGCAAGAGACAAAAGGCAAACATGTCAAAAAAAAGGTTCTTTTACATGACAGGATTGATGGACTTATTATATTAATTTTAAAAAATATTGATCTATCAATATAGAAATAGCATATCGGTAAAACTCGAAAAAAATATATTTACATTATTCATAAATTTTTTACACTACAATATTCAATTATTTTCGTGAATAAATTCTGAAATACAGTTAAGAAAAGGTAAAATAAATACAAAACGTATGTCGCGTTTGAATATCGTCGGTTGAATTGCATTAATTTGAACTATAGAAAAGTTAAACATTTTTTTTTATATTATTCTCTAACTCTGTATTCAGTGAAAAAAAAAAGTGTTATTATTATGTCATTAATTAGGATTAAGTTAGAAGTATTGATTATTCAAATTACTATTTAAATTTGTGGATATCGATGAAGTTATTTTTATAATTATATTTTGAAATTTTATAAAATTGAACGTAATTAGGTACTTCTTAAAAAGAAGTAAGTAAAAAAACTTATTAATCAGACTGCATTGCCAATTGTAGAAGTAAGGACGGTAATAACTAGACATTTTAAATATATGTAAACCTGCCACTACACCTGAATCATAGCAACTACGTTATAAGAAATAATGACACATTACAATTAAGGATCTGGCTTCTGGAACATATTACGTTGAAGAACCATAACAGACCAGCAAAAGCTTAAGAAATGAAGTGCCGCATTTGTTACAAGGGTTTAGATTATTAGATTGTTTTCATTGACAAATAGAAAAACGAACGAACGAAGTTGTAGACGGCTACTGGCGTTAAATAAAACACAAGTGAGTATAGTAGCTATTTTATTTCACACCTATAAAACCACATCTATGTTAATAGTCTGTAATTCTAGAGTGGAAGTACAATAATAATTAAATTAATGTGCAGTTTAAAAATTCATTAAAAATATTTAAATTAATCTATGAGAATTCTTCAAAAAACACCCGTCGATCAGCAGCTCGAGCGTCGCAATTGAAAATGAATTGACCATACGTTCCATCTAGTACCTAAGACCTAAATTCTAGATCCTGACCATATACCTACCGAAGCACTTAATGGATTATTATCCATCAGGAAAGCGTAAACGTTGCCACATTTATGCTTTACGTCTCATACGTAATATTTTAGTTTGAAATTATAATATTTTTGTTTAGTTTGATATTATAAAAATTTTAAATATGGGCCAGACTTCGGGCGAAAGTAGACATGAGGAATGAAAAATGCAAGGTCTTAACCCTCTACAAAAAGGCAAATGAAAATATTATGTTTTTTGGAGTACATGTGTAAACTGTAATAAACACATAAGATATGTTGCCACAAGTGAAAGAAATCCCAGCGGTAAACGTGAATTTACTTGAAAAGTCCTATAAATAAAGTATTTCATTGGATGTTCACGAAAGTACTTCAGTAGCTCACGCATATTTGATTTTCGTTTTTCATCTGAAATGTACAGAATCATTTTAAAATATTTTTTTTACTATCGAAAATTGCATATGTTGTAAAGTTGTATATACATTGCTATTACATGGATTATTTTTATTTTATTTATTTTCAAATATAGGTATGTATGTTTAAATCAGTCCAAAATTATTAGTAATGGGCGTAGTTGTTTCTTCAGTCGTATTAAATATTTATATTCTATTAACTTACTGGTACAAGTTAACATTTCGTCGGCGATATGGATCTTCAGTGCATCTAGTTGATTTGTTATCATCTCCATCATTACTGACGGATAAAATAAAAGTGCATATTTATATATGAGTAGGCATAAAATATGCATTGTTTTGAAGTCAAACTGAAATCCCTGTTGATTGAATAAATAAAATATTAATTATTTCTCGTAATATATTATAAATAAAAATATGAGTAATTTATGTAATTATTATATTATTATAGTTTTGTCGTTTTTATAAACTTCATATAAGATTTGTCTTTGCTTTAAATCACTAGACGAAGCTGCGCAGGCGTCACCAGTATGTACCTATGTACCTAATATAAAAATGTATAATGTACTTACATTTACTTTATATTTCCGAATTAATCTAAACTATATATTTGTGACATTTATAAAACCAACAACTAAGTGAACAAGCATCTAAAACAAAGAACAATATTATAATCTATACTTATAATAAAATTTTAAAGGGGTCGGACTTGGAAGATATTAAAAAAATATATTGGGAACCTATATATTATATTATTAAATATATATGAACGATTCATATATAGTTAAGTTAGTTTAAGTTTTGTTATTCTTTTTTCGATCAAATATTAAAATAAGTACCTACCATAAATTTTATAGGCCAATCAGTTTTCTCTAATGTGTCCAATATTTTCATATAGATTTTCACATATTCTTTCCAATCAAGAACAGCTGTAGCATTATTTAGGATCTCTTTACGAAGTTTAGTGCAAAATATCTTTACACGAAAATACAATAGACTGAATACCACCACAATAGGAATACGTCCAACCTCGGTACCCAAACGTATGAGTGTTATATAGATTACTTTAAATCTATTATAAATAGATATATCCATTTGCATCCCAATTATAATATAAAATATATTATAATTGGGATGCAAATCCCCCTGGGCCATCCCCTGGTCTGTTGCCCAGACTCGCCCTACCCTAAGGCCGCTACTGCAAACTATTATATTATTTTATACGTACCTAAAGCGCCTACATTTTGAAAATGTGTACCTGAAGTAGAACCATTACTGTCTAGCTTAGTTATAAGAACTAATGACAACCAGCCAAATTTTAAGAAATAAGGAAATAGCGCATTATTAGCTAATAAATTAGATAGGGCTTTGTATATTAGATTGTTTTCGTAGACAATTAAAAAACCAAGAAACGAAGTTGTGGACCAGCATTAAATAAAACACATATGAACATAGTAGCTATTTTATTTCACACGATTAAAATCACATCTGTGTATTAACACATTGTGTTCTGTAACTCTAGAGTGCAATTATAACAAGAATCAATGTATCAAGTAATTAACGTGCAGTTACATTATTACGAAATTCATAAATTCTAATATGTAAATTAATTCTAAAGACTATTCCGCATCCGAAATCCGAGAATTCCGTCAAAAAACACCGGTCAATCAACAGATGAAGCGTCGCAATTGGAAGTATATTGGCCATACGCTCCATCTAGATCCTGACCATATAATGAAACACTCAATGGATTGTTATCCTTAAGAATAGCATAAACTTTGCCACGCTTATCTGCCATATCTCCCATTTCATTATCTTCCATGCAAGATTTTAGTTTTAAGCAAGGCAAAAACTGGGCAAGATTTTGGGCGAAATTAGATGTGAGGAAAGATCATATAGAATGGATGCACACTGCCCCAAATTGGGGGCATAAGAAAATAAGTAAGGCAAATGAGGGTATTATGTTTTTTGGAGTACATGTGTAAATTGTAATAAGCATACTAGATATGTTGCGGCAAGTGAAAGATATCCTAGCGGCAAACGCGAATATACTTGAAAAGCTCTATAAATATAATATTTCATTGGATGTTCACGAAAGTACTTCAGTAGCTCACGCATATTTGATCGTCGTCTTTCATCTGAAATCAAATATATACTTTTTAGGGTTTCGTAGCCGAACGGCAAAATACGGACCTATATATGTACAAAATCAATTTTTTTCTATACTCGATTCATTACGGCAAGAGACAAAAGGCAAACATGTCAAAAAAAAGGTTCTTTTACATGACAGGATTGATGGACTTATTATATTAATTTTAAAAAATATTGATCTATCAATATAGAAATAGCATATCGGTAAAACTCGAAAAAAATATATTTACATTATTCATAAATTTTTTACACTACAATATTCAATTATTTTCGTGAATAAATTCTGAAATACAGTTAAGAAAAGGTAAAATAAATACAAAACGTATGTCGCGTTTGAATATCGTCGGTTGAATTGCATTAATTTGAACTATAGAAAAGTTAAACATTTTTTTTTATATTATTCTCTAACTCTGTATTCAGTGAAAAAAAAAAGTGTTATTATTATGTCATTAATTAGGATTAAGTTAGAAGTATTGATTATTCAAATTACTATTTAAATTTGTGGATATCGATGAAGTTATTTTTATAATTATATTTTGAAATTTTATAAAATTGAACGTAATTAGGTACTTCTTAAAAAGAAGTAAGTAAAAAAACTTATTAATCAGACTGCATTGCCAATTGTAGAAGTAAGGACGGTAATAACTAGACATTTTAAATATATGTAAACCTGCCACTACACCTGAATCATAGCAACTACGTTATAAGAAATAATGACACATTACAATTAAGGATCTGGCTTCTGGAACATATTACGTTGAAGAACCATAACAGACCAGCAAAAGCTTAAGAAATGAAGTGCCGCATTTGTTACAAGGGTTTAGATTATTAGATTGTTTTCATTGACAAATAGAAAAACGAACGAACGAAGTTGTAGACGGCTACTGGCGTTAAATAAAACACAAGTGAGTATAGTAGCTATTTTATTTCACACCTATAAAACCACATCTATGTTAATAGTCTGTAATTCTAGAGTGGAAGTACAATAATAATTAAATTAATGTGCAGTTTAAAAATTCATTAAAAATATTTAAATTAATCTATGAGAATTCTTCAAAAAACACCCGTCGATCAGCAGCTCGAGCGTCGCAATTGAAAATGAATTGACCATACGTTCCATCTAGTACCTAAGACCTAAATTCTAGATCCTGACCATATACCTACCGAAGCACTTAATGGATTATTATCCATCAGGAAAGCGTAAACGTTGCCACATTTATGCTTTACGTCTCATACGTAATATTTTAGTTTGAAATTATAATATTTTTGTTTAGTTTGATATTATAAAAATTTTAAATATGGGCCAGACTTCGGGCGAAAGTAGACATGAGGAATGAAAAATGCAAGGTCTTAACCCTCTACAAAAAGGCAAATGAAAATATTATGTTTTTTGGAGTACATGTGTAAACTGTAATAAACACATAAGATATGTTGCCACAAGTGAAAGAAATCCCAGCGGTAAACGTGAATTTACTTGAAAAGTCCTATAAATAAAGTATTTCATTGGATGTTCACGAAAGTACTTCAGTAGCTCACGCATATTTGATTTTCGTTTTTCATCTGAAATGTACAGAATCATTTTAAAATATTTTTTTTACTATCGAAAATTGCATATGTTGTAAAGTTGTATATACATTGCTATTACATGGATTATTTTTATTTTATTTATTTTCAAATATAGGTATGTATGTTTAAATCAGTCCAAAATTATTAGTAATGGGCGTAGTTGTTTCTTCAGTCGTATTAAATATTTATATTCTATTAACTTACTGGTACAAGTTAACATTTCGTCGGCGATATGGATCTTCAGTGCATCTAGTTGATTTGTTATCATCTCCATCATTACTGACGGATAAAATAAAAGTGCATATTTATATATGAGTAGGCATAAAATATGCATTGTTTTGAAGTCAAACTGAAATCCCTGTTGATTGAATAAATAAAATATTAATTATTTCTCGTAATATATTATAAATAAAAATATGAGTAATTTATGTAATTATTATATTATTATAGTTTTGTCGTTTTTATAAACTTCATATAAGATTTGTCTTTGCTTTAAATCACTAGACGAAGCTGCGCAGGCGTCACCAGTATGTACCTATGTACCTAATATAAAAATGTATAATGTACTTACATTTACTTTATATTTCCGAATTAATCTAAACTATATATTTGTGACATTTATAAAACCAACAACTAAGTGAACAAGCATCTAAAACAAAGAACAATATTATAATCTATACTTATAATAAAATTTTAAAGGGGTCGGACTTGGAAGATATTAAAAAAATATATTGGGAACCTATATATTATATTATTAAATATATATGAACGATTCATATATAGTTAAGTTAGTTTAAGTTTTGTTATTCTTTTTTCGATCAAATATTAAAATAAGTACCTACCATAAATTTTATAGGCCAATCAGTTTTCTCTAATGTGTCCAATATTTTCATATAGATTTTCACATATTCTTTCCAATCAAGAACAGCTGTAGCATTATTTAGGATCTCTTTACGAAGTTTAGTGCAAAATATCTTTACACGAAAATACAATAGACTGAATACCACCACAATAGGAATACGTCCAACCTCGGTACCCAAACGTATGAGTGTTATATAGATTACTTTAAATCTATTATAAATAGATATATCCATTTGCATCCCAATTATAATATAAAATATATTATAATTGGGATGCAAATCCCCCTGGGCCATCCCCTGGTCTGTTGCCCAGACTCGCCCTACCCTAAGGCCGCTACTGCAAACTATTATATTATTTTATACGTACCTAAAGCGCCTACATTTTGAAAATGTGTACCTGAAGTAGAACCATTACTGTCTAGCTTAGTTATAAGAACTAATGACAACCAGCCAAATTTTAAGAAATAAGGAAATAGCGCATTATTAGCTAATAAATTAGATAGGGCTTTGTATATTAGATTGTTTTCGTAGACAATTAAAAAACCAAGAAACGAAGTTGTGGACCAGCATTAAATAAAACACATATGAACATAGTAGCTATTTTATTTCACACGATTAAAATCACATCTGTGTATTAACACATTGTGTTCTGTAACTCTAGAGTGCAATTATAACAAGAATCAATGTATCAAGTAATTAACGTGCAGTTACATTATTACGAAATTCATAAATTCTAATATGTAAATTAATTCTAAAGACTATTCCGCATCCGAAATCCGAGAATTCCGTCAAAAAACACCGGTCAATCAACAGATGAAGCGTCGCAATTGGAAGTATATTGGCCATACGCTCCATCTAGATCCTGACCATATAATGAAACACTCAATGGATTGTTATCCTTAAGAATAGCATAAACTTTGCCACGCTTATCTGCCATATCTCCCATTTCATTATCTTCCATGCAAGATTTTAGTTTTAAGCAAGGCAAAAACTGGGCAAGATTTTGGGCGAAATTAGATGTGAGGAAAGATCATATAGAATGGATGCACACTGCCCCAAATTGGGGGCATAAGAAAATAAGTAAGGCAAATGAGGGTATTATGTTTTTTGGAGTACATGTGTAAATTGTAATAAGCATACTAGATATGTTGCGGCAAGTGAAAGATATCCTAGCGGCAAACGCGAATATACTTGAAAAGCTCTATAAATATAATATTTCATTGGATGTTCACGAAAGTACTTCAGTAGCTCACGCATATTTGATCGTCGTCTTTCATCTGAAATCAAATATATACTTTTTAGGGTTTCGTAGCCGAACGGCAAAATACGGACCTATATATGTACAAAATCATTTTAGAATATATTTTTTGAAAACAATATTAACTAAATTGCATTTATGCGATCATGTCATAGTCATTACGATTTTTTTCTTTCAAGTAAATATTTTTTTGAAATCAGTCTAAAATTATTAATAACGAGCATGATTGTTTCATAAAGCTTCACTTTACTACTATGTGATCCCGGCCTAGAATAGGATCACCCTGGTACTGATGGTGTCGTAAGAGGCGACTAAAGTACGTGTGGTAGAGTCACGTCGCCAGCAATGGCAACACGCATGGGCAGACTCGACCGGATCATTACCACCCCCGGCATTTAAAACCGGCGTTAAGTAGTGGCTTTATGCCACTGCGTTTCGCATTAGGTAATGCCGGGCTCCGGAGCCCAACCCCCATCCCTCCCTGGAATATGAAAGCGGCACATAAAGAGAATCTACCCCAGGAGGGTACCAGCACCTCCGGTGCTGGAGAATCCCTCCCTGAGTCCTCAAGCTCAGGCTGCCCTTCGAATTCTGGGGAGGGCACAGTACCGCGCACAAGACCAAATTGCAAACAAGGCAAACGAGACGTACGCCCCACGGCAACCCCTACCACACTAAACGTGGACTTTTCTAATATCAGGGGTCTTCACTCCAACCTGAATGCCGTCCACCACCATCTTGAGACGGCACGGCCGGCCTTGTTATTTCTGACGGAGACTCAAATTGTCCGACCGAGCGACACAGCCTACCTCCAATACCCCGGCTACAAAATAGAACACAACTTTATGCCTCATGCCGGGGTCGCTGTGTTCGTAAGGGAGGACCTGAGTTTCCGTCGTCTTGCTAATCTTGAAGGTCGGGACCTGTCGACTATCTGGCTCCGTGTTGACTCGGACGATCGAACCCGAGTCTACGCATGCCTTTACAGGTCCCACAGTGGCAATGCGGAAACGGATCGGCTCATGGAACACATGCAATCGGCCATCGACGATATGCTCTCACAGATCCCCTCTGCTGAGGTCGTGATACTTGGCGATTTTAACGCGCACAATGCCAGTTGGCTTGGATCACGCACCACCGACCACGCTGGGAGGGCCGTTTTTGACCTTGCTACGGCGAATGGATTGTCCCAATTGGTTGAGTCGCCTACGCGACTCCCGGACGTGGACAACCACAATGCCTCCTTATTGGACCTTCTGCTGACTTCGCACCCGGAACAGTACCAGGTTGTCGTCGATGCTCCTTTGGGGTCTTCTGACCACTGCCTGGTACGGAGTGTCGTGCCCATTAAGCGCGGCAGTCGCAGAACACCCGCAACTCGTCGCGTCTGGCACTACAAGTCAGCAGATTGGGATGGGATGCGTACATTTTACTCATCTTATCCCTGGGGGGCGGTTTGCTTCTCTTCTGATGATCCTAGTACCTGTGCCGCTGCTGTTGCCGATGTGGTTCTGCAAGGCATGGAACTTTATATTCCTAGCAATGTAGTGCCCATCGGTGGCAAGTCACAGCCTTGGTTTGATACGTCTTGCAAACTTGCTGCCCTTAGCAAACGCGAGGCATATCAAATCTGGGCCGAGGCACTGGTTACTAAGGATCCGAAGGTGAAAGCCTCAAAAAGAGAGTATAACCGGGCCTCTAGGTCCTTTAAGCGGCAAATTGCCAAAGCAAGGTCCGAGCATATCGCCAAAATCGGCGAGAAGCTTGAGAGCTACCCGTCCGGAACTCACCAGTTTTGGGCGCTCTCAAAGGCGGCACTCGGCAACTTCAGCCAGCCTTCGCTTCCGCCTTTACGCAAGGGGAATGACATCTTGGTCCATACGGCGAAAGAGAAAGCCGATCTCCTGGGCGCTCTCTTTGCCTCGAACTCGACTTTGGATGACCAAGGATCAACGCCACCGACTATACCGCGGTGCCAGAGCTCAATGCCTGATGTTAAGTTTAGCCAAAAAGCTGTAAGGCGAGCTCTGTCCTCTTTGGACATCCATAAATCGAGCGGGCCAGATGGCATCTCCCCCTTAGTACTTCGCTCTTGTGCTCCTGAGCTGACACCGGTGCTAACGCGTTTGTTTCGGCACTCTTACTCAGTCGGCGTAGTCCCAGATTCATGGAAGAGCGCTCTTATCCACCCGATCCCGAAGAAGGGCGATGGTTCCGATCCATCTAACTACAGGCCTATTGCCATCACCTCCCTACTCTCAAAAGTCATGGAGAGCATCATCAATAGCCAGCTCTTGGTTTATCTAGAGGATCACCGATTGATTAATGACCGTCAATATGGCTTCCGCCATGGTCGCTCAACCGGTGATCTTCTGGTTTACCTTACCCACCGTTGGGCTGCGGCTATTGGTAGCAAGGGAGAGGGCCTGGCAGTTAGTTTGGACATGGCGAAGGCCTTTGATCGAGTGTGGCATGGGGCGCTCCTTGCTAAACTTCCATCCTATGGGCTTCCCGAGAACTTATGCAGGTGGATCGCCAGCTTTCTCACTGGGCGCAGCATCAAGGTCACTGTCGACGGTTTTTGCTCCAAACATATGCCCGTGAACGCTGGCGTTCCCCAAGGCTGCGTGCTGTCCCCCACGCTGTTTCTTCTGCATATCAATGACATGCTGGAGGATTCTAGCATTCATTGCTATGCAGATGACAGCACGGTGGACGCTGTTTACTCCGGCCGCGCAAGTCTTTCTCGGGAAAACGCTGAACAGTGCCGAAATAAACTTGTATCTTCTGTTGAGGCATCCCTCGAGAATGTCTCTTCATGGGGTGAAAAGAACCTGGTCCAATTTAACCCCCTGAAGACACAGGTTTGCGCGTTAACCACAAAAAAAACCCCATTTATCGTATCGCCAGTCTTTCAGAACACTCCCCTTTCAGCCGCGCCGAGTATCAGCATATTGGGCCTTAATGTTTCGAGTGACTGCCAGTATCGCGATCATCTGGAAAGCAAGGCCAAGTTGGCCTCGAAGAAACTGGGGGTCATCAATAGAGCGAGACGGTACTTCACGCCAAGACACCGATTGGCTCTATATAGGGCCCAGGTTCGGCCACACATGGAGTACTGTTCTCATCTCTGGGCTGGTGCACCCCAGTATCAGTTTGACCCATTTGATCGCATACAACGTAGAGCTGTCCGAATCATTAAGGACCCAGTAAGCTGTGAAAGGCTTGACACTTTGGCCCTGCGTAGAGACGTCTCCTCGCTGTGCGTTCTCTATCGCATTTATCATGGTGAGTGTTCTGAAGAACTGTTTGACCTGTTACCTGCCGCCGAATTTTCTAACCGCACAGCACGTCACAAACTCAAATATCATCCACACCATCTGGATGCGTGGCACTCCACTACTGTGCGGTTTCGTAGGAATTTCCTTCCACGCGCCACCGAACTGTGGAATAGCCTACCCGCGGCAGTGTTTCCAGGTCGGTACGATATGGGTACCTTCAAAAAGCGCGTCTATCTCCACCTCAAAGGCCGGCAACGCACCTGTAGCTCCTCTGGTGCTGCACGGGGTCGTGGGCGGCGGTGATCATCATCAGGTGACCCGAACGCTCGTTTGCCTTGTCCTTCTTTTTCCATAAAAAAAAAAAAAAATCCCCATATGTAGGGTAGGCAGACGGAGACTAGTGCTAAGACACTCCGCTCCAAATTTTTCGATGAACTCTGGGGATATTGCGTGTTCAGTGACGGAACTCAACGTCGCGTTTTGCCTCGACACCGGGGCGATGAAATGAAAATATACCTAAATGTAAATTATTATTTCATTTCCTCGAGTGGGGGTCGAATCCACAGCTGTCCTGGCCTCTAATCGAAATCTTATTTAATATTTATATCCTATTAACTTACTGGTACATGTTATCATTCTGTCGGCAATATGGATCTTCAGTGCATCTAGTTGATCTGTTATCATCTCCATCATTACTGATGGATAAAATAAAACGGCATATTTGTATACTAGATATCCTAAAATATGTATTGTTTTCAAATCAAACTGTAAATCCTGTTGATTGAATAAATTAAATATTAACTATTCTTTGCTTGAAAAGTAAAAAGATGACTAGATAATTTATGTATAAAGGATTTATCAGAATGAGTCTTCTGTGAGTGATTTTTATAATGTACTAGCGACCCTCTTGCGGCTTCGCCCGCTTTAACTACTGGATTATTCATATAATGTATGTTTTTGCAAAGCACTTAAGATAATGTGAAAATTAATTAATACCTAATGCAACACGCATTTTCGTAGTTTCAATAAGGATTTTCCAATTGTTTTAAACAGCAAGGATTTTTTAGTAGGTACCGTAATTTTATATCTGTGCTACTAATCTTTTCAAGTACTTATTTATTTCTTATTTCAAGTATTAATATATTTAAATGACTATTTTTAGATAGTTAAATGACATTAAATAATACATTCAACTCGAATTATCCAATACGTGCAAACGCATCTAAATCTTCGTTGCTATAAAGGCAGGCTTTTTTTTCGAGCTTGTGGTTAATGCTGAAGAGAGTATTCTGTCCCTGATAAAAAGAAAGCACTACGTGGCGGCCTGTGAGGAAAATTAAATAGAATGCATCGGCCGGGAATCGAAACCGGGCCGCCCGCGTGGCAGGCGAGCGTTCTACCACTGAACCACCGATGCATGTAAGGCAGGCGGGCATGGCGGACGCGCTTAGTCGAGTGGAGAGTCGTTTGCGAAACGACGCAAGGATTTTTTGATATTGTAACAACTTCTAAAGTACTTATTAAAATGAAAAACAGTAAAAGACAGTTTTGGTCTACATTAAATGGCCAACGTAACTATACTATAAAATATACTTATTTGTATGCTGAGAGTAAGGGATAAGTGAAACTTGAGTAACATACAGCTGATGTGTGAACGGCGTGATGTGTCAACAATTAAATGAGTTTTTCTGTAAAAGTATTCGCAATTTCGAAATAGTGTAAAAAGCAATTTTTATCTTCGTTTAACGTAGAAAATTAATAAAGTATTTTAAAGGATAAGGATTAATACTATTATGGAAAAATATGACTCACAATAAAAAATATATTGAAATTATTTTTAGACAGAAAAATGATCATTACACGTTATTCTTAAAAGAGACGAATATCGGCCGTCGCGGACTTTTTTGTAGATCTTAGTAAGAGGAACAATACTCCAGTACATTTTTTTCATATAGTACTTACCATTAAAGTTGTTAGTTTAAGAGTTAAAAATAAATCAAAAACTATTTCAACCAATCAATAAATTTTAATGTTATTTAAAAACGAAAAACGGCAACTTCGGCCATAAACATAATCTAAATTAAACATTTGTAAAAACACTATCTTTAGGCCTTATTAAACTATAATAATATAATAAGGCCTAAAACTTTAAATTTATTGATTATTGATGACGCGAATAATTTTTCGCTGCTGAACATACTACTTGAAACTAGCTACAGTGGTTAATGAAATTAAATATAGTCTCAGTTTTGAAGTTGTTGGTGTAGGTATACAAAGTACATTACAATTTAAGAATAATTCAATTTAGAAGTCTTTATTAAACATCCCTTATGTTTTTTTTGTATCGTACTCATAACAAATTGTATTTATTTTTTCTTTTGCAAATCATAACATATTGCCAAAGATGGCCCCCATCATCTCATAATTTAAATAAAGAGAATCTTATGGAGAAGATGTTATTATAATTTTTTCTCGAGCATTTTATTGGACACATTTGGTATTCAGAATCACATTGTCGATGGATCTACCAATCATCCTCTATATTAAACATTATGGTGTCTCAATAATGTACAAAAAATTCTCCATTGTTCTTTTAAGAATTTTTTTTTTCATTATTACAGAAAATGAGATTATCAAATTAATTGAACAGAGTACAAGACCTCCTAATTTAGGTGTAATATAAAAATGTGTTAGACTTACATTTCTTTTATATACCAGAATTATTGTGAACTGTATATTTGTGATACCTATAAAACCAACTATTAAGTGCACAAGCATCTAAAAACAACAATATAGTATTATAATTTTAAGTAAATAAATGTTTATATGAGCCCACTCGTGGCGCACACGCATTCAACTGTTAGCGTGGCAAGTTGTAGGTTCAGTTCTCACCCGAGCAAATGAAATATTAAATTTATAAATACTTAATATAAAATATTATTTTATTCGGTCTGGTAACGAGACAAAGCGCGGCGTTGAGTTCCGTCACTCAACACGCAATGCTTCAGAATTCGGCGGCGACCCTTCTATTGCATGAAGCTAAAATATATCTTACTTTCATTTCTAAATTCTATATTTCAGTCACAATTTCACGTAGGAAAAAAATAGAGTGTAACGTGATCGACGGTGGTCTATGGGTAGGGGATCAAAAAATATTATTATAGGGGAGAAAAAAATATTAAAATAAGTACCTACCATAAATTTTATGGGCCAATCAGTTTTCCCTAATGTGTCCAATATTTTTATATAGATTTTCACATATTCTTTCCAATCAAGAACAGCCGTAGCATTATTTAGGATCTCCTTACGAAGTTTAGTGCAAAATATCTTTACACGAAAATACAATAGACTGAATACCACCACAACAGGAATACGTCCAACCTCGGTACCCAAACGTATGAGTATCATATATAATAAGGTGAATTTGTTATCAATAGATTCTTTCATACCAGGTTGCGTCCAAATCACATAGAATAACGAACAAATAATTGTAAATGATACAATGTAGCATAATAAAAATTTCGCTACATTTTTTCGAGTATTTTTTGAATAATTTTTGTCTTCTATTATTTCGTCAATCGATAAATAGTTGATTAGATATTCCTCTTCTGTTTGTAGCGAACATATTATATAAATAACATACTCCACTCTTCTTGATATTTCGCTTATGTCGTCGAATGATATTATTCTACCAATAGTTGCAATATATACATACTGTACGCTGATAGCTACTAACAATGCCTTAATGGCGTACTTTATCCAGATATTTTCATAAAAATTATAATAAAATCCAAAAACCATGCGCAGTTTTAAAATAAAGTTAATACCGACCAAGTCGTCTCCGCAACGAGCCATGTTTGTGTTTTAACTGATAGATGAAATGACTATTGAAATGATTGACCTAGAAAAAAAATCATCATATTGAGTGCTTATCTTGAATCTGAATAGTTAATATAACAAATGAAATGGTTAATTATATACATACTTGTACATTTTAACGAAATACCTAATAGTAGGAATATTTTTTAGTACAATTATCTTTCTACAATGTATGTTAATTTATATATATAACATGCACTGAAGATACAAATTTGTACTTTAGATAACTAACTGAAATTAGAAAAATATTTTTATTAATATGCGAAAAATAAATAAACCTAAAAAAATATAAAGCTACGCAGATCAATTTGATTCTTTTTTTTCCAGATCGAAGCTGTCTGTCATTTTTTGAAGGGATTGCATAAATCTGCAGGTATCTGTTTTTTTAAATGATTTTTTTTTAAAGAATGATACATGATAAAAAAATACACAAGGAAACAAATAAAAAACAAAATAAAATGTGATATAGCTATATTTACAAAAATAATAAATCTATTTACAATTCACAGTTACTGCTCATTAAAAAAATATGCAAAGTACGTCGAATGTTTATCTCTAAAGTAATAGTGAGTACTAAATAAAACATTATATTATTTTAATATAAAAAGGTTAAACTAAATTTTAGGTATTTCTTATATTTTTAATCCTCGTCTTTCATCTGCTAAGACTTTAATGTTTATATCACAGACACACGAGTCGTTTACAAAGGTTACCCTAATTTTGTAACCTAAATTATTTTCTGAGTCCAGCCCTGTGCATAGGGTCGGGTAAAAAATTAAATTGATTTTATAAATACGGTTTACGGTTTTTACTTGCGGCAACACTACGCACCTGCTCTAATTTCACTGCTATTTAAATATAAATCATAATTTTTATTGCCACAAAATTATCTCGCCCACTTTAAAATCAATAATATTTAACTTTGTATTTATCTTCCGACACTGACTAGACATGATTATGTATTCATATTAAATGTAACATAGGTATCCATTAACTGTGTTAAAAGTTAATTATTGACGCATCACCCGATGCATTTAAATTATTTAAAATTTAGAAGTCTGTAATATTCTTTTATAATTATTTGTGTAACATAAATAAGAACATTATTTTAATTATTTAACAAAAACAAAAACATGACTCCGAAATGTCAATTAAAAAATGTTAATGTAAAGTGTTATTAAGTTTTAGTTTTTAAGTTACATTGTTGATTTCTAAAAGAAAAACGTTTGAAAAGTACCTAAATCTTTCTCAATAATGATGAAATAAAATAGTGCATTTAATTTGATAAAAAAATACTTAATTTTGTTAAAGTATTACGTAAAGCAGTCTATCGTTTATTTATAATATAGTAGAACATATAATACTAATAATTTAATATAGCTATGTTATGACCACAGCTGCAATAAATAACAATTAATAAGAAAAATTGTACTTATAAAGACTTAAATAAGTAAAGTTTAATGGTCGTGACTGTGTCCATGGTCAGAGCCATTGTCTGCAACACTACCACCACCACCACCGTGCGAGTGACTGTGCGAATGTCCAGCTGAAAAAAAAAATAAAATTATACATACTTAATATATTTATTTTGTAAATAATGCATATCATTTTTTTAGCTTGGCGTTGTATCCCGCATGTAACAGGGTATGAGGGAACCGAGTGTTAAGACACTGCGTTCCAAACTTTCCGCCGAATTCGAGGCATTGTGTGTTGAGGAGGTACGTATATTAAAATAATTATAAATGTAGTCAAGTCTACAAAAGGCCTACACTTATTTCATTTTACAGAAAACTTTTAACCAATTTTGAACAGGAATGGCTGATCAAATAATTCCACTTATTTGAGCGAAGCGAGCAGAGCGCTCTACTGGAGACTTTTTAAACTCTTTGTCACTAATAGGCTCCCAAACGGTTTCACCAATTGAGATGAAAATTTGCAAACCTATAGATATGACCACGTAGATGGTTTTAAGCGAAAAAAAATGTTAAAATTCAAAAATTCATTTCTCGCTTCACTCAACATGTGAACATCGAGATACTGTCAAAATTGAGGTCCGGTTCGCGCCCCTAGTTATTATTCCAATTTGTTTTTTCCTATTTACTAATTTTCGTGATTCAATAATTGTTCTACAAATTATAAATTTACTCACTTAGTAACTGTAATCCAAACATTAGTCCGAATCCTATGAGAGCAGCGAGGTACTGCAGGATGCCGGTTCTGTCACTCTTCCAGATTTCAAAGAATATAACGTAGAGTAGAGTGCCTGATGCCAAGCCCTGGAGTACTACTGAGTAGACTCCAGCTGCTGTCGCTCCTTCACCACCGACAAGTATTAAACCAATGCCAATACCAAGTGGTGATACAATGGCGAATGTAGTGATATATATAACAGAAAGCCAGGTCTTCGTACGAGTTGCGATTAGCTCTACGCCGATACAGAAAGCAATGACCAGCTTGTGGGCGGATACTGCTCCTAACATGTACCTGTAATACATAAAGTTAAATTTACTCAAATTGAAATTGAACAAACAATTTATTTAATAAATTATAAAATTATGTAAACCTTAATATTTCAATTATTAGATATTTAAAAAAAAAATGGTTATTCTTTGACATTTGTTATTAATTAGCGCCATCTCTTGACAAATAGAATACTCAAATAAAACTTTAAAATGGCATTTTGAAACATCAAACTGCTATTTAATAATAGATGGCGTCACTTCATATGAATAAATCTAAATTAATTCATAGGCAGTAGCTTATTAAAGTTCCGCTCACCAAACATTAGAGGTGCTTGATTCTAATCCAACAGCAAGACCTTCAAACAGTTCATGGATAGACAGAGCTAGTACGATGAGTAGGCCGCGCAAAGCTGAGGTTACATCGTCGGCGTTGCTGACGGGCATGTGGCTATGGCCATGGTGCACGTGGTTGTTGTGATTATGATTTACTTCCAAGTCCTAAAAAGTTGGAATTATTGTTTTAACTTTGCATATTCTCGTAATTTTGAAGGATAGGCAAGAATTATTATAAAATCGTTAGGTAGAAATACGAGCCAAAAAGATTACATACTAGGTATAGAAAACTAAATAATTACGAATATTTATTTTATGCAGAAGTATTTTTCAGCGGAAACTGAAAAAAATAATATAAAGACAAGATTCACCAATCCTAGAAAACCGTTTCGCAAAGTCTTCATAACTTACCTTGCTTTTTATAATTGATGCGGGATCAATAAGATCGGCGGTGGAATTGGTGACACTCTTATCACCCGTTTCCTTGCTCTCGCTACTCGAGACACTCCTACGAACGCTGAGGTTCCTTACTAGCGGTGAATTGCGGCCGTTCCTCTTTTCCCTCCGGTGGATGTATATATGAACTAGTTCTTCAACAAGGTACATAATGAAGAAACCGCATATCATCAGCAGAGACGCCAAGGAGAAATCAAATTCTCCCATCAGGCCCGATGCTGGAAGGATAATAAATAGCAAATTATTTTTTGTTATTAGATTTATACTTGACACCAATCGTGGCACATGGGCTCTAAGTGTGACCGTATACGCGTCAGATTGTGGATTGGGTCCCATTTTCTTGTCTCGGCGTGCGGCGTTGAGTTCCACCACTAAATAAATGTAAGAAACCAAAATTCTGGAAACGGAGTTTCTTAACACTGGGTTCCCTATAGCCACCCTGATGTGTGCAGATACAGTGTGACGCTAAAAATAAACATAATAGTCCTTTAGGGGCTAGAAGTTATTAACTAACCATTTCATTTAACAAATATGCTTATCCTTTTTATAATATGCCAAAGTATTTCCATTTTCCTGACAAAAAATAAGATGAAACTGTCGTATTAAAGCACGAACTTCTCATGTTTTCATTTAAAATTAACATTGGCCCAGAAATTAAGTTTACTTTGCATCACGAAATTTGATAAAATATGAAAGGTCAGCTGCAGGTGACTGAGCGAAGTCACCCAACCATACTCACTTTTACACATGTAGGTAATATAATATATTTAGTAACTTGTTTTTCCAAGTACCTAGTTTTAAATATATTTATTATTTAGTGAGACTTATTATTAAAAGATGAGTCGTGCTCGATGGGTGTGCGTGGATTAGAATCCTGCTCTGCTACTTCATTTTTTATTTTTTTTCCTTATCAAGACACTCCCCTCCTGCTTTGCAATTCATCTGAACTTCCGTCTAATTTCGATTGACAAGGCGGGAAAATGAAAATATAAATTAAAATATTTAATCTCCTCGAGTGGGGATCGAACCCAGAACCAGTCGCGTTTACGCGAAAGTGGGGTCTTAGCACTAGGTTCCCTCTGCCTGCATTATTATGGTCCAAAACGAGAATTTAGATAACGTTATTATAACCTAGATAACGTAATAGTGGCCTATTTGAGCTATCTTTCTCTAATTTGTAATAGTAATAGGTTTATCGTCAAAGTAGGCCATGATATTGCTATAACCGTCTTGTCCATGCGAGCGAAGTCACAAGTAATACACTAGTGTAAATATAAATAAGGCTCTCGATGAGATCATAGGGGATCTAACCGAGTGATCTTCACGATATTTTATTGATTTAAATCTAATAGTTTTGTTATTATGAACCGGAACTACATAAGGAAAACTCAAATGCATAATGCATTTTGTTCATTTTACAAAATAAAAATAAAAAAACAAAAATATTGTCAATACTACGCAGACATATAGTAGGGTCACTTCGTTTCCCACTTTCCGCCGAATTTTCGAGGCATTGCGTGTATAGTAGCGGAACTTATTGCCGCGATTTGCCTTGGTACCAGAGCAAAGAAATGAATATATTAATAAATAATAATTAATTCCCCCGAATGGTAATCGAACCCACAACCCTCGCGTTACAATGTTGGAGCTGGAGCGTGTGGCTCCACGATGACCTCAATTTTTTTTTAATATGAGCTCTAAAAAATTAGGCATAAGTTAAGTAAATATTCATTTATTATAATTAAGCTTACGATATGGGCGTGGTCTGTATGCCAGATGTCAAGGTGAAGCTTTAATAATAGTATGGCTTTGGTATGCCAACGCGGATATCGCAATGCTTGAGAGTAAATCAATATAGCAAGTACAATAGCAACTAGGTCACGAAATTGCACAAATTTATGCATTTTTCTTAGCTTCTCTCCTGCATATACTCGTAGCAAGGTAGGCAGAGGGAAGCTGGGAACCTGAGGTTATGAGTCTCCATTCTCCATTACGACATTCCCGTTCCCCACTTTTCGAATTCTTGAGGCATAGCGTGTTGAGTGGCGTAACTCAATGCCGCAAAACCAAAATAACATAATCAATGAAATGTTTAGTTTGTGACTCATATTGAATTCAAACATTTCATTGTGGTCTTAATCCATATATGTAATCAAATGAAAGTTTTTGTTATGTTGGTTTTGGTTTTTTTTAATAGTTTTAATTTAATCAACCAAAAATCTACATTTTTGATCAGTACCAGGAAAGGAATGCTGAGGAGAACATCATCATCATCATCAATCATCACTAACCTGCCCTCGTCTACTTCTGGGTATTTGTTTTTCAATAGCCAATAAAGCAAAAAAAGCGGAAACCAGTTGTAAAACATTCCATTCCCAATTTTCTATTTAATTCCATTCCAATTCTAGAGTTGAGTGGCGAAACTCAACGCCGCGTCGTGTCGAGGCATTTAAATAGTATAATTATTTCATTGTATTCTTTTATAATAACTGCCAGGTGTCCAATATTGTATGAAAGTACCTACCTACAATATACTTATTAACTTAGTAAAAATTAAAAGGTAAAACAACGGAATACTTGTATAGCCTGAGGCAAACTTTGCAAATTACTTTAAATCTCCCATTTTCTCGTTTCACCGCTTCAACTCGCATTCCGAACGCCCGTTGGTCGAGGCAGTTATGCCTTCGTTACGTTAGCCAATTTTCCATTAAGTTAAAATAAACTCTATTGTTATATAAATAAAATTAAATTTTAGTTATTGTTATAGTATCTAGATTTAAACCGCGTACTTATAATATTTGAAAGACTATTTCGTTGTATTACCGTCCATTTTTATAGCCTTGGATAGATTTTAATGATATTTTGTTTTCTAAATACAATGGACCAAATGGTAAAAAGGTTTCAATGTAAATAATTAATTAGTAAAATTTAGTAATTTTACTTTTAATTTAAGTATTTTAAATTTTATGACGCATAATGTAAAATTATTGTATTGAAATAATTTTTTTTCGCTAAACATAATAATTTTTAGCACTTTTGTATATACAAATATACGACAAATAAAATATTTGTATATACAAAAGTGCTAAAAAATATTATATAACAATCATATATATAATATTTGAAGCTATAAACGTAATACACAATCCACATTCATGTAATTGCCAAGAAAAATGTTAACAATTATACATGAACTAGCGGACGCGCGTAGCTTCGCCCGCTTATTTGGACTTTTAGGGGTGAATCCTAATAAACCATGAAACACGTGTTCAATGAAATAATTTTAAGAGTTTAAATTTCAAATCTTATAAAAATCCGTGGCGATTTAAAAAAAATTCTATACAAACTTTCAACCCCTATTTCATCCCCTTAGCAGCCGAATATTGCAAATTCCCGTCTTAGCGAGCACCTACGTCCTATAAATAACTCCTATGCAAGGTTTGAGATTCCTAGCTCTGGTAGTTTATGAGATTTCGTGATGAGTGAGTGACCTTTCGATTTTATATATGTAAAGATAGATATACATATATTCTTATAGAAATTCGAATTAAAACTATTAATTTGGGACAACGGAGACTTCCTATTTAAGATTGTATTAAAAGTAATAAGTTTTATTTATCTTAAATAAATTAAGTTGCAAAACAATAACAACTCAAAATGTATAATGACCAAAGTAAGCTAAAAAAACACTACAAACATAACAAAAGTTGCGTAAGACAATAAAGAAATAAATAGAAAATAGTATAAATAAAAGACAACAGTACTAAATATTCATGTTGAATAAATGTGAAAGATTTAGGTTGGCTGGCATACTAGATCGTTCTAAAGCACTTAAAATTCAGGACTTGCGCCGTGACCCCGCATAAGTAAACCTAAAATGGGAGAACGTAAGCATTTTCAACCTTATACGTTTGAATATAAGAGCTATGAAGTTGAGAAGTTGTTGTCGTTTGGTATTTCCCTGTGTCACTACACTGTTGCATAATTTCAAATTTGTATTTTTAAGCGCGGCCGAGCTTTAAAAAGAAAGGTTTTGTTTTTATTTAAATGTATTATTATAGAATTTTTGTAATCGACTATTTCATTGTTTATATTTTGAACTTAGAAAAACTATATTTGTAAAAGAAATTGAAAGAAATTATTAATTAGCTTCACCCTGTATTTCATTTTTCGTCGAATTCTGAAAACATTGTGTGTTGAGTGGTACAACTCAATGACGCGCTTAGCCTCGATAACAAAGCGAATAAATGAAATTCAAAGAAATATTTTTTGTCTATATGAAATATTTAATTTCTTCGAGTTGGAATCGAACCCACAATTACACGCTTGTACCCCTGAAACAGGAAGGCCTCATGTAACTTCTTAAGTGCAGTACATTCTCTATAACGGAAAGAATGTACTCGTATAATGAGTCCACGAAATGAGTCACTCAACACGAAATGCCTCCACAATTGATTTATAATATATGTACATGTATGTAAAATTCAGAATACATTTTATTTTCTCTAAGCTTCATGCACTTCCAGGTAAGAATTTTGCAATAATATAAAATACAAGTTAAGTTACTAATTTAACAATTACCTACTCACGGATACCTTTGTTTAAGAACAAAAGAAAAACAAGAAAAAAAAACAATCTTGAACTATCGTTCTAATTTATTTGTTGATGCCGACTTAAATCACCTTGCAGTTATATAAGTATTAGATAATATAAATATTATGATGTTACAAACAGTGTTTGCCAAAACGGAAGCGGAAATATTTTTTGTGACTTTTAATAAGTAATTATTTGTATATCAAATAAACATTATTTCTTAAATACAGTCAATTTCATAATTTTGGTTAATATTGCGTAGAGTCATACCATAGTAGTAGTAGTAGAGAATATGTGGGTTCGATCCCCACTTGAAGGAATTAATTATTATTTATTAATATTTTCATTTCTTCGATCTCCAATCACCAAGGCAAGAGTCGAGTACCGCCACTAGACAAGCAATGCCTCGAAAAAAATTCGGACGAAAGTGGGGAACGGAGTGTCTTATAAATAGGTTCCCTCTGCCTACCTTGCTGTGTGCGGGATACAGCGTGAAGATGAAAAAAAAATAAGTGTATGTACTCTACATTATTCGTCTTATATACGAAAGAGCGACAAAAAAACAATGGTAGCGCATAAATATTTGCAAAGTTAGCTTTCCTTGTGTTATGCTAAAAGGTATTTTTACCTTAAATATATTTTCCTATTTATTTTAAATGTAAAGTGTCTTAAAAATGATAATGTCATTTAGAACGCTAATATAATTTAGATAAGTATATAAATAGCTGCATATTTCAAGCGGGCGAAGCCGCTAGTTTTATAATAAAATAAAATTTTTCTTACAACGATTTATGTAAAGTCGATACGCATCATCGGGTACTGTAGACCGAATGACCTAGTAAGTAATCGATATTGTAAGCTATACTTCCTAAGAGCCCTGCAGTAAAACAAGTAGAGCCGAAAGCACCTATCATATTTCATTTAACATAGAGTTAATACACTAAGTAATTATATTTTTTATGTCTCTTTTGTGTACAATGTGCATAGAAAAACTATAATAACATTGTAAGCATATTTAAAGTAAATAATACCTATTTGTTTACGTAAGATTTTATTTTAATGAAATAATTGTGAATCTACATACTAAAACGCAACTTAAAGAAGAAATAACTAAGTTTGTAATGAAATTAATATAAATATATTTTTTTTATATAAAATTCCACACTATAGCTGGGTGAATTTATAATATAAATAAGGGAACCTAGAGGCTGCCATTTTAAATATATTCAGAATATTATTAATGTCGTCAAATAAAAAACCAGTACATTACATTTTATTCCATCTCACACTCTCTCTCTTTCTCTCTTATGTAAAACGCAATGTATATGTACTTACATGCACCTATGCATATCCTATAACGTATGTAATGTCCAAGAGACATGAACTTAACGGGCAGGCTTCAGGGGAGGCAAAGGGAACTTAGTGTTAAAACACTCCGTTCCCCACTTTCCATCGAACTCTGGAGGCAATGCGTGTACAATTAAGGGGAATTAAAATAATAAAAAGATGCTATCACAAAACTAACGGAAGTAGCTTGTATACAAAAAATGTTCTCAGATATTTTAACAAAACTATTAGATAACACCAATTACTTAACATCAATGGAAATTCTGTAAATATTTTCGCTTCGTTCGTAACGCCATTTGTAATTACATGGAAGTTTTACACAATGGCCTGATATAAATAACTTATTTAAGTTTTAGTGCTTACTCATGCGATACGTGCGCAATTTAAGGTGATTTTAATATAAGTACTAATATAATATAATAATACTAGCGGACGCGCGCAGCTTCGCTTGTTTATTTAGGGGTGAATTCTAATAAACCATGAAACACGTGTTCAATGAAATCTATTTAAGAGTCTGAATTTCAAATTTTTAAAAATCGGTGGCGATTAAAAAAAAATTCCATACAAACTTTAAACCCTTATTTCACCCCTTTAGGGTTAAAATTTTTCAAAATCCCTTCTTAGTGGATGTCCAGATTACGAAAGTAAACATCTGTCCAAATTTTACGTTTCTACGCACAGCGGTTACGGCTGTGCGTGCGTCTTACCTCAGTCAGTGAGGACAAGTTCTTTTATATATATAGATCAGTACTTAACCACTATTTATATATTATAAGATATAAAAACTATTTATAGTATTTAGAGATAAATGTGCTAAATACTTTTTTTTTTTTTTTTCAACTTCTAATTAAAAGCTACATTTGCTAAATACTTTTTTCAGCCTTACCCTGTATCCCGCACATAGTAGGGCAGAGGGAACCTGGAAACCTAGTGTTGAAACACTTACTTGACATTAAAACAATTCCGATCCCCACTTTCCACTGAATTCTGGAGACATCTGGCCTCGACTAAATTTTTTATTCAAAAAATTTTTCATAGTCGAATTAGACGATATATTTAAAGGAAATATTTGAGAGTACAGTATATCTATATATATAAAATCGAAAGGTCACTCACTCATCACGAAATCTCAGAAACTACATGTGCTAGGAATCTAAAATTTTGCATAGGAGTTATTTATAGGACGTAGGTGCTCGCTAAGACGGGAATTTGCAATATTCAACTTCTAAGGGGTTGTTTTTGGGGTTGAAAGTTTGTATGAAACTTCGTTACTACAAATGTTAGGAGTCTCAAATTTTGCATAGACGTCACTAGGACGTAGTCATGGATACAGAAATTAATAATAACATAGTTCACGCGGGTGTAACCGCGAGCGGGGAGCTAGTCTATCTATATATATAAAATCGAAAGGTCACTCACTCATCACGAAAACTCAGAAACTACATGTGCTAGGAATCTCAAATTTTGCATAGGTGTTATTTATAAGACGTAGGTGCTCGCTAAGACGGGAATTTGCAATATTCGACTTCTAAGGGGTTGTTTTTGGGGTTGAAAGTGTGTATGACACTTCGTTACTACAAATGCTAGGAGTTTCAAATTTTGCATGGACGTCACTTATAAGACGTAGGTACTCATGGAGATAGAAATTAATAATAACGTAGTTCACGCAGGCGAAGCCGCAGGCGGGCCGCTAGTTTTACATATGATATCATTCATATAAGAGTTTCATGTAACTGCTAGCCAATTAGGGGAGTATGACCTAGTTTAAAAAAAAACATATCCTAAGATAAACTGGGGCTGTGTAAAAATAGCACAAGCCTACGTCACACTGGAGTAAGAGGCGACCTATATAATTTTTAACATAATAATTTAATTTTAAGGCTTGGCAAGGCTGTAAACGCAATTGGTTGTGGGTTCGATCCCCACTCGAACAAATGAAATATTTGTTTTAAAATTATGTTTCGATTATGCATTTAATATTTTAATTTCTTAGGTGTCGAATCAAATTCGAGTAAAATCCGCCATTAAACTCGAAAAATTGACTGAAAAGTGGGGAACGGAGTGTTTTAACACTACTTTCCCTATGCACTGTACTTATGATATTAATTCTTTGTTAGCAAACAAATAGCGATTCAAATCACAATGAAGAAAACTTTAATCACTCATAGCTTCAAAATAAGACACGAGAATAAAGAAACACAATGCGACGCTGTTTCTGTTCAATTCGTTTCACTTAATGCGATTTTTTTCATGTTTTTGAATATGTATTCTAAATATTTTGTATAAAATATTGAAATATTGAATTTGGAAAAATTATATATTGCTCTAGTCAGTGGGTCTTACTTCAACTGCATTAACTCTATGAAGTAAAAAGAAATTATTTTATCAGTATTTATTTCCGTAGTAATTTTGAGAAATTATTTAAGTTAAACTTGTTTGTAACCCTGTTTTTAGGGGTGGAGATGAAAGAGCCTTATATTTCGACGTATAGTCACAAATATCACATTTTCTGACATTTTGGAGTATCATGGCGGCATGCTTGTAAATATTATAATTCAAGCGGACAACGATTATTTACGTTTTGTGTGCGACCCAAAAAAAAAACCTTTGTAAAATAATACCTGCCGGTGTTCCGCGGTAATGCAAAGTAAACTAAATACGAGACAATATCAACTTGAATTATATGAAAATAAATGTTAATAAGGTTTTTTTTTTCATGTCGGCTTTCCATTCCAACCTTCCACCGAATTATAGAGGCACTGCATGTTGAATTCCGGAGTTCAACGCCGCGTTTTGCCCCTTCCCAGAGCGAAGAAATAAAAATATGAAATGTTTAATTTCCTCGAGCGTGAATCGAACCCACGACCTGTCGCTGTTCCCTACAACTAGCTCTAGTCATAAAACAATGCCAGCATAGAATTCTCATGGACTTTATAAATCGAAGGAATCTATTTATTATTATGCAAGGCGCGTATCGCGTTTGTGAACCGGTATTTTAATGTTAGTAATTCATTATTAATTCCACCTTTTTCGGTGCTTGTGACGAAGAATTGAAATACTGGACCCAGTGACATGGATTTAAGGATACTAAATGCTAGTGGTACTAGGTTTGATTGTTATTGATCTATTAAAATAAAATACTGAGGCCAGTCGTGGCGCACAAGGATGTGAGTTCGATTCCCACTTGTGATATTTAATTCTTCGCTGTGGTCGAAACAAGGCGCTGCACGCAATGTCTCAAGAATTTAGCGGAAATTGGGGAGTGTTTTAACACTACTGTCTGCTCTACTCTATAGAATTTTTTATATGTAAATCGGTTTCATGTTACTCGTATATTTAAAAGTAACTTATTTTTCAATTGAAATAAGATTATTATAATTACTTGGAAAGACGGTAAATCAAAATATAAATAAATATATATGATTAACATTAAAAATTATTATTAATAATAAATATTGAGCGTATTTCCCCGACCTTGGTTTCTCAGTTGTATCATATTACTTAGTTGTATGTATGTAGGTACAATATATATATATATCTTGAAATGCAATCGTTAAGGTGACTCTTAAATAACCTTCTGCAAGTGGAAATAAGTTGTTTTCTAAATTTAAACATAAAGGAGGTATTAGCCAAAATTGAGAATTCACTAAAACCTCTTCGTACCTATAAAAAAATTAAAAATTCAGTCCATTTGCAATTGTTCAACTGTGGCATCAAGCACAAGAAAATATCGATAAAGAGATCCTTTTAAGAAAATAGTTTTAGATTAAGAATAGTATTGCAAAAACTTGCTTATTATGATTCCAAACAAGATCTTAGGTAGCAGGCACTTGGCAAAAGAGAACCTAGCCAGCTTTATACTAACTGGAGGGATCGATTGAATACGAGGCAGTTTCGGTTGGTCTGGGCTAGCAAGATCTGAAGGCTGTCACACAAAACCGTGAGCAGAGGAATTTCCTTCTACGAGCTCTATCTCCCTGATGAGGGATAAAAGGAATACATCATCGTCATCATCACCAACTGCCGGTTGATTCTTGGTGGTGGCCAAGCACAAGTATTTAAATAAAAAAACAATCAAAATCTTCTTCAAAGAAAACAATTGTGAATAAAGCGTAGGTAAACCTATAGGTACACGCCACCGGAACAAATAAGAATCGGTTGTTAATAACAATTAATTAAACTCTACATCTACTTACAATGTAATATGTACATATACCTACCTATATATAAAATAAGTAAGGTAGATAAGTATCATCACCTACCATGCTTTTTTTAACCGACTTTTGTAAGAAAAGGAGGTTATCAATTCAACTGTAATTTTTTTACACAATCTATTCTATACCAATATTTGCCATTCAACTAATTGCCACGTAATGCCTCCAGAATTCGGCAGAGAGTTGGGAACAGAGTGTCTTACTTAACACTAGGTTCCCTCTGCCTATCCTACTGTGTGCGGGATACAGCGTGAAGCTGATATCATATTTGCTTTAAAAAATTATACAAAAAAAGCTGATTTTAATTGATAGTTTAAAATAAATAATTTCTAGTTTAAATCCGTATTAGTCAAGACATGTTCATACGAAGACGTGTCTATTACGTAAACTGACCAAGTTCATGGCTGTCACGGCCTACAATTAACGACTTGGATAGCGTGACTATAATTTATAAGAAAGCTAAGTTTTTGCTAATGCTAACCAGAAATAGTATTAAAATAGTGTTGTCATAGCAACCTTGGTTTAGTATGGGTTGCCGTTTTCACTTCACCCTCGATAAATTATTATTATTGTTGAAGAAATTTTGTTGAAAAAAATTATTAAATTTAAATAGTGTTAACTCAATATTTCTAGTTTCAAGAGTATGATGACATATTGGACGAAGAAGCGGGATATATGTGTATTATAATGTTTTTTAGATACATTAATTTTAAGGAACATAAAAAAAATCAGCTTCACGCTGCATCCCACACACAGCAGGGTAGGCAGAGGGAACCAAGTGTTAAGACACTCCATTCCCCACTTTCTTCCGAATTCTGGAGGCATTGCGTGTTGAGTGGCAGATCTCAACGCCGCGTTTTGCCTCGACACCAGAAGAAAAAAATGGAAATATAAACGTAAATAAATATTTCACTTCCCCGAGTGGGGATCGAACCCACAACCGTCGCGTTACAATCACACCCTTGTGCCACTGCGCTACGACGGCGCCACTAATATATGATACTAAGATATCTATTTATTGTAATTACAAAGTAATATTTGCCTTATAGAAAAACCTTGTAACTTAGTCTACCTAGATCCGCTTCTTATGTTTATTCCAACATAATTATACATATAATAAGTGAATCGTATTAATATTAATAACAAAATAATATAAATAACTTAAAAAACATTATTCTTATAAATTATTCAGTTTTATAATAACCTATGGGGTTTTCCTTTAAAGATAATTATATTTATAGCACTATATTAGAAAAGATACCATGGTGACAATAAACATTTTATTATATGCAATCACCTACATTGATATATATAATAAACAAGTGGACCCGAACGCGGCTACGCCCGCTTGAACTATACGAATATTTATTAAATATATTTATGAAATTGTTTTCAGTTTTCAATAGTGAGATGCGTTAAGCAAGCTCATTTTGGGTGACGTTTTCTAACAACAAACTGTGCAAATTGTTGCTTACCAACGGTCGCATGGCGACGGTTGTTATTAACATGGCGGAATAAATTGCATGTTAAATTAATAAGTATTTTAATATATTGGTATATATCGATAATATTACAAATATGAGAAAAAAAAGTATCCTATGTTCATCCTGAGACCCTCAAGTATCTCTATATGAGTATTTTATCACAATTAAATTAGCAGTTTGGCCCTGATTGCGTAAAAGACAGACAGACACACAGAGTTACTTTCAAATTTATAATATAGGTATGGATTGTATCTTTATCGAACTAGTAGTTTAATTTTATATAACGCAACTAACTTTGTTTGCATTTGTTAACTATGTAGTTGCGGCAGTTCCGGCCTTTTTATACTTACTGCTATTTAAATATTTATTGTACAAAGTAAAGTTTTTAAAGTGTATGTATTTTCTTATGTCTAAACTATTTTTTTTTATGTTTATCTTCAAGTATTTTATCGAATATGCATGCCTTAACGGATAACAGGAAAAACAAGGTGATAAAATCCGTTTTTTAATTTTCTAAAAACTTGTCGTTGTTCTTTTTTTAACTTATTACTCGAGGAAGTTCTGCTAATATTACAATAAATATGAAATGTTATATTTTTAAATGCTTTTTTCTATATACTGCTGTTGCTTTTAAAAAATAATTTTCAATAATAATTTTCAAAAATAAATTTTAATTTTAATAAGATTCACATAGATAGATACATATATATAAAATCATTAATAGAATTTTGTCAAAAAATATTTAAAAATGATGAAGCCGTGATAATGCTATGATGGAGTATGTGAAAGACCGTGAAAAGTGAAGTAGGTTCCGCAGGAAGGCAGACCAATGCAGACAAGGATCAATGCCAGGAGAAAGAAGACAATAGTTCATCATACCGTCTGACAAAACCTGGCAATTGCAGGACTTTTTAATATACTGGCACATTTAATTTTAAATTTGAAATCCAATTTTAAAGTAAAAGCCGCAGGTAGTCGCTAGTCTTACAGATAATGAAGTAGTCAGTAAATATGTCTTTGATTGACTTAAATATGATGAAACTGTCATATTATGTTGATATATAGCTTTACTACTAAAATGCTTGTAAATACTTCACTTATCGTTTCTTTTATGAAAGAAGATGTTTAGCCTTGGTTAAATATAACAATATATCGACAGATAAAATATTCGAGCTGTCGTAATTATTCATAGGTAATTAAAATTATTTTTTACAAAAAAAAATACTTTTGCTATTGTGTCACATAAAAAAAACAATAGATGTTAAATAAGCTTTATGGGTGCAATCAGCTTTGTTTATCGGCAGTGATGCATGGTGACATATATAACATTGTTTAAATTGAATGAATACCTATTTGTGTACAAAGTAATATTGTCACGTAATTTGTTAATATTTATTTATTTTTAGCTTCACGCTGTATCCCGCATTTAGCAGGCTATCCTGTTAAATGCGGGATACAGTGTCTTCTTATTCTTCCTCCTGACAATAATCCCGGCTATTACCAGGGTCTGCCTTCCTACTCAACCTACTCCACTTTGCACGGTCTTTTGCCTTGGTGGTTAGACCATTGACTCTCATGTCCTGCATCACGACATCTAACCAGCACTTCCTTGGGCGTCCGGGAGGTTTCACTCCAGAAACTGATATAGAGTGAGGGAGACTAATGTTTAGATATTCCACTCCCCACTTTCGGCCGAATTCTAGAAGCATTTGTGGCGGAATTCTGCCTCAACTCAAATTCATTTCCTCAAGTGGGAATCGAACTCACACCTTTTCGCGTTTATAGTCACACAATTGTGCTCTTGCAACACTGGCCTCAATGATTGATTGATCGACATCAATCCTATATTATTGATTAATTTAACGGAACTATGCTTTCCTGTCGACTATAAAATAAGTATTTAGAACGGCCTTGCCACTGCTTCCTTTTCTATTTGTTGTAGGAAGAACTATATGAGTAAAATTGGTTATATCATTGGAATCACGTTTACCTTGACTTATTATTAGAATTTTAATAACAACATAATATTATGAAGTAAAAGAAATATGCTAACAGTTCAGTTCTATAATTTAATGTAAAACGTGTTAAATAATAAAAAATATTCGGTACGATGTCTACTTGAGGAAATTAAATATTTATTTAAATTTATACATATTTACATTTCTTTGCTCTGGTATCGCCACTCAACATGCAGTGCCTCCAGAATTCGAAAAGTGAGGAACGGAGCGCCTTAACACTAGGTTCCCTCTGCCTCCCTGCTGTGTACAGTATACAGGTGATTTTTTTTTTCAATCAATATCAAGAAATACTACAGTCTACATTAAGGTGTAGAATTACGCGACGACATTACAAATGACAAACGAGTAGGTACAATATATCGATTTGTGCATTCCGAATTAAGCAATTGTTGCAAAAGCGTGAAAGTGCAGACAGTTACTTTTCATTTTAGCTGAGTGTTTCATGTTTTTGTTAATGTTCATTTTTAACCGACTTCTGTAAGAAAAGGAGGTTATCAATTCGACGGTTTTTGACGGTTACCTCATAACTTTTGACTGGGTGAACTGATTTAGATTTTTTTTAGTTATATTTATTTTCATTTGGTACCAGGGCGTAGAAATGAAAATATTGATAAATATTAATTTATTAACTCGAATGGATTTATTAATAAATCAATTATTCATTAATTATTTATTAATTATTGCTAATAAATAAAAGATTATTAAATAAAGTTAAAGTAAACTTGAGGTAACAAGTAAATTTGCTTGTAAAATTGCAACAACATTTGCCGTCACGAGGCACTCTAGACATTTATTAGATTGCGAATTTATTTTCATATATATAAAGGAGATAAACGAGATAGCCATTCGTTTATCTATTTGTATCTAATCTATAACGCTTATTACCTAACGGTTACGGCGTTATGCTGATATTTTAACAAAGAAAAAACATAGATAAGTCCCAAAGATATTATTTACTTATCTAAAATTGAAACAGCGATGACATTTTTTTCAAGAATGCATGACAAATGGCGCACTATAGGAAAAATCGATAGAATTATATAAAGAAGTTTGTTTTTACCCGACTGCAAAGGAAGAGTTATGTTTTTACTCTTAATTTACAGGCGTACGTATAGTAAAAATGGAAAAATCTTTGAAAATTAAATAAAAGTGAATCATTTTATTTGAACTTGAAATCTTTCCAATATACTTTTTTGTCACTCTGTGATCCGCACATAGCAGGGTAGGCACAGGGAACCTGGGGACCTAGTGCTAAGACTGACAGAGGCATTACGTGTGAACAATTGCGACACCGCATTTTTAAGTAAATCGGGAAAATATTTTAATATTAAAATTAATTAATTTAAACTTAAAAGTGGCTTTTAAAGAGAGTATAAAAAGGAGCCCTAAGTTTAAAACTTTCTATAGCAATCGACAACTGTCATGGCATCATATCACAATATACGATAAGAAATATTCCGACTTTCATTCAGGTAGGTGACCTTTAAACGAGGGTACTACTGTTACTAGTAAACGACTGGTTCTGGGTTCGATTCTTTCTCGAGGAAATGAAATATTTATTCAAATTTATATTTTCATTTATTCGCTCTGGTGTCGGGGTTAAACCCGACAATGACTTCCGCCACTAATCAAGCGATGAGTCCAGAATTCGGCGGAATATAGAAAATGGGGAGACTTAACATTAGGTTCCCTCTACCTAGCCTGCTGTCTGCGGGATACAGCGTGAAACTAATATTTTTTATCACTAATAATTAAGGTGAACGGTATATTTACAATTACCATTTATAACATGAACATGGTATATCTAATCAGGTGAAGCTATTGACTTAGTGGCAATTATTGTTGCGAAATAAGCCTTTAATCAATGATTTGTAATAACGTCCAATAGAATATTAGAACGAATTAATTGTTTCGTAATATTATAAATTACTAGCGGCCCGCCCGCGGCTTCGTCCGCGTAAACTACGTTATTATTAATTTCTGTATCCATGAGTACCTACGTCCTATAAGTGACGTCCATGCAAAATTTGAGACTCCTAGCATTTGCAGTAACGAAGTTTCATACAAACTTTCAACCCCAAAAACAACTCCTTAGAAGTCGAATATTGCAAATTCCCGTCTTAGCGAGCACCTACGTCCTATAAATAGCTCCTATGAAAAATTTCAGATTCCTAGCACATGTAGTTTCTGAGATTTCGTGATGAGTGAGTGTCCTTTCGATTTTAAATATATACATAATTTTATCGGCTCTACGCTATATGTGTAATACTTAAATAAAAATTTCGCTGTAAATAAATATTTCCTTTCCTCGAGTGGGGATCGAACCCACATCGACATCTGTCGATTTTGCAGCACACTTTATGCCCACGTCTGGATTTTATTTATTATTTTTATTATAAGAATACAATTTTATAACAAAGTAAATTATGCTGAGTCAAGACAATTAATTTAGTTTGTTTGTAGGTTCTGTTGATTTCCTTTTCTAAGTAGAGAACTTTTACCAATTTTTCGAATACTGTGTGTTATAGTGT
Organism: Heliconius melpomene rosina; assembly: GCF_056956725.1. Taxonomy (NCBI): domain Eukaryota; kingdom Metazoa; phylum Arthropoda; class Insecta; order Lepidoptera; family Nymphalidae; genus Heliconius; species Heliconius melpomene. The sequence continues at coordinate 4,762,691 of NC_140396.1, read as the reverse complement.
TTAAATTACTAATTTTAGTTATTTGTCTATATCAACTTTTCATATATAATTACGTAAACAAACGGAATTATTTTAAAGTAATAAGGAAAAAGTTTTGTTCTCGTTATAAACAAGTAAAAGATGGTTGGTACCAATAAAATGAACATTTTCCTCGTTTCCTCCATTTATGACCATGAATAAAATAAAAGTTACTAGACAGGGTTTTATGTAATATTTCTATTAAACGGCTTAACATTTTAATAGAAAAATTAAAGGAACAGATTTGACTTGACTTGATAGAATATTATTTACTTCTACTAAAAATTAAAATTAAATTATATCAGCATCATTTACGCTGTATCCACATAGTGTAGGTAGAGGGAACCTACTGTTAATACACTCCGTTCTCCACTTTCCACCGCATTCTTCAATTTCTTCTAGATCTTCAAATGTTAATATCTATGTTTCTTTCGAAAATACTTAGCCAAAAGCTTTGATAGTTGATATTAAGTCTTTTTAAACAGCTCATATAAAAGAAACATAGTTAAATATGTAGCTATATGTACTATGTTCATATATATGTAACGACTTTAAACGTTCACCTGGCAGGTAGTTTCCCACGGCCGTTCCTTAGATTTCCTCATTACGACTGACGAATCGTTACTCATTCCAACATTAATTACGCATTTGCCGTTAAACCCATTATTTAAGTTGAAATAAATTACGTATTTTTTTATATTACTCTAAATAATATTTATAGTTAATAGTTAAATATGATAAAATATTTTTTGTTGTTATAATCAATATATCAAAAGCCATAATTAAATGTCGAATCCACGATGACCCGTGAGGCTAACAACGACATTAATGTCTAATTTACCAAGATATTAATATGAAGTTATCTATGACTTGATAACTGGTATAATTTTTTTTTTCAGTTTCACATGGTATCCCGCTTATAGCAGTGTAGGCAGAGGGAACCTAGTGCTAAAACATTCTCTCTGCAATTTCTGTTTGTGCCGGAGGCATTCCGTACATTCGAGTAGCGAACCTCAACGCCAAGCTTGGCCTTAGTATCTACTAAAGCGAGGAAAATTAAAATATCAATATATAATAATTAATTCCCCCAATGGGAATGGAATGCACAACCGTCGCGTTTATGTACACGCTTGTGCCACTACGCCACGACGGAATCGGTATTAGAATTAAGTACGCATTTAACCTAGTTAATTCTAATACCATCAGGTTATTATTTTACGCTAAGTAGATACTTTACAAATTTTGATTAGGAGACTTATCGAAAATAGCTTTGTCTACCATAATATTGTTTAGTAAGAGAAAATGAAACCTATTTGTTAATTTAATGTTATTATGAAGTAATAACTACGGCCAAACGAAAACTCATGCTAGTATCTTTGTTAAAGCCGAAAGAACTACTCGTTCTCTCGTTCTTTCGTCAGAGGCAGCTTACAGCTAAGACAATCTACTTCCCAGTTTACGCTGAACTTTGAGGCGTTGCGTGTTGAGTGGCGGAATTCAACGCCGCATTTGCCTCGCTACTAGAACGAGAAAATGAAAATATTAAATACTTCATTTTCTCGAGTGGGAATTGAAAAATTTGCTGCTTAAAATTTGGGGATATGAAATTTTAATTTGCACCAAATCGTTGCTGCGACGAAGTTTAGGTGGACATAATTGATAATTAAAAACATATTAAAATAATTATCTTTATATTATAATTACATTTAATAATAATTGAAATATTGAAAAGTTAACTATTATATATTCAATTCTCATGGGATATAGCAAGTCTTCGATACAAAAGGCGCATGTCTCTGTGTTTCCCTTCATTGAATTGGTAATAAGTTAATTGTAATCGTGTCCGGTCTGCTGAACAGACAACAGGAAAGTCGACTAGACATATCAAACAAGGGTTCCCAGATTAATTTTATTTATAGAACCTCGATATATATCGAGCTTTTTAGTATGTGAGGCCAGTCGAGGCGCCCTCGAGCAAATTAAATATTTATTTAAATTTAAATTTTCATTTCGTCGCTCTTGTGTCGAGGCGCGGTGTTGAGTTCCGCTACTCAATACGCAATGCCTCCAGAATTTAGCGGATAGTGGGTAACGGAGTCTTAACAGTAGGTTCCTTATGCCTACCTTGCCGTATATGGAATAGGATAGCGTAAAACTGTTTTTTTGTTGTTTTTTTTAATATGTAAACGTTTGGGGAATCCTAACCTTGAGAATATGTTATGAATATAAATATACTTTATTCTGTTTTTATCGTCTGTAAGCCAAATGCCATTTATTTACTTTAAAATTGACCAACAAAAGGTCGAGGGGAACTGGATTTCATATCGTACTTTCCCGTCCTTGCCTTTCGTTACACTGGTACAATTGTTGTCGTTATACTGAACTTAGTTTATGCTATAGTTAAGGAGAATGGATGTTTTTCTCATATTTATTTTTATTTAGAGCGAAATATTATGGCGATTGTTGTTTAAAATTGGCAATTTGCGACAATGTTTTTATTTTTTATTTTTTTTTATCAGCTTCACACAAAAGGGTAGGCAGAGGGAACCCAGCTAGTTCCCCACTTTCTGCCGAATACTGGAGGCATTGAGTGTCAAGTGGCAGAAATCAACGAGACGACGAAGAGCGATGAAATGGAAATATAAACGGAAATAAATATTCACCTCGAATGGGGATCGAACCCATAACCGTCGCGTTACAGTCACACCCTTGTGCCGCTGCGCCACGAGGACCTCAACAAAGTTGAAGACAGTAAAGTAAATACAATATTGAAGCAACAAGATGGACGTCTGGCACACATACCCAGTGACGGCGCTTGCGCAACAATTAGATAATGTCCGCTTACATTCTAAGAACAACCAACAATCGAACCTTGTTCAAATATTCATTTCCTAAGTTCAAATATAAAATTGGTAAAAACTTGCATTCAATCAATTTTTTATTCCAAATTGCTATTAATAATAATTTGATGTATTTCCTTTTTATTTTACACAAAATTAATTCCCATCACGAATACGATTTAATGTTTTAATGATAATTAATTTAGATTTAATATTTTATATCGTGGTATCACTAACGAAAAACAATAACGAAATTATAAAGCAACGAATATTTGAAATGAGGAGGAAAATCGTTTCTATATGAGTATAAATGATGATGGTATTCGTTATAAACATCGTTATTTTCCTCTTAGATTAACGAATATTACGACGCTCTCGCATACTTCGTTCGTTTAACGGCGTTAATGACCGTGTTATTTATTAATGACTTTTAAATATTATTATTGCGTATTATATATGTTTAGTTTTATCATCAATTAGTTTTTAAAATAACTTATTGATGATAATATTAATATTTATAAATTGTGTAATTTCTAATTTATAACAAGATAAACAATCAGTTTTAAAGCCGGTTAACCTTAAAATTAAATAATAATTATTATAGAGAGATAAAAAATATATTCTCATATTGGAATATTTAATTTATTACATAAATAGGACGCTACGACAAGTATGTCATTATTTCAACATAAGTACTTACAAAATACTTTAATAGTTTTATTAACTTTGCTATTAGGATTTGTTTAATTTTCATTTAGTAATGACAAATACAATCTGATAACGTGAATAAATAAGTACTTACATTGCAAATCTTCAATGTTGTGATCGACTTCAGGTAGCAAATGGAGAAATGTGGTGGACAACAACACACCTCCTCCAAAGGAGAGCAAAGTCATAACCACTCTATTTTTCGATTTTAGATTCCCAGCATCATCAGCGGAGATCCATCTGAAACGCCTTGCCAGGAATAGTGGTACGATACCACAAATCATGGAGGCGCAGAAGAGGGTCGCCATTGCAACCCCTTTTGCTATAACCACTCCGCTTGTATCATCATGATCGTCGTCATGAGCGTGGTCGTGGTCATCATGTCTCAAAAGACTTTCCATTTTTTTATTTTTTTTATTTCAGGTCGTACTTCTTAGAGATGTGCAGAACAATTGCTCTGCGTGAAGGACACGTGCTCTTTTATACGTTGCGGTATCAGCGATATGCGCGTGCGCCGGCTTAGAGCGGCGCGCCTGTACTATAGACACTATAGTGGAGACCGCTTCAGTTCGTTCCACTCCCGCGCAACCTGCGGACAAAGCCTCTAGTGCGCCAAACTTAATTATCATATTGTATTTGTAACACCAAATGTGTATTGAATTACTCCTTTTATTGTCTTTTAATACAGCTTCACCCATTATTTACAAAAAACATTTAAATTATATTTAAAATATTTTTTTATTCAATGTAAAATTTGAATAATAAAGAAAAATATAGCCAAAAATATTTTTATTTTATCGTTATAAACAAGACCGTGAAACAATTGTGCTAGTATAACGAACGAAAATGTTATCAACATTTGTATTGATAATATAATTTTCGTTATTTCGTTAAAGTGCTATAGCTATGCTATCTGGCTTTGAGTTTCGCTACTAGACTCGGAATGTCTGGAATTCGGACGGGAAGAGAAGAACGGAGAGTCTTGATAAGAGGCTCTCTTTATTTAAGCTTAAGTTTTCATCTTCATGCTGTATCCCGAATATAGCAGGGTAGAGAGGGAACCTAGTCGTTCCACATTTTCAAACACTTTTTAAGAAAGAGCACTTTTTATGCTAAGTGACAGGAGTCAACATAGCGCTTTTCATTCTCTTCAGTGGTAATCGAATCCACAACCGTCGCGTATACAGTCACGGCTACGTCACGACTGTCTCAGCTTTATGCTGTAACCTGGTAGGCAGAAGGAACCTAAATTAAAACACACCGCTCCCCTTTTTCCACCGAATTCTGAGTGAGGAAACTCATCGTTCCGCTTTGTCTCGAGACCAGAGCGAAGATATGAAAGTATACATTTAAATAAATATTTGATTTCCTCGGGAGGGGAACCAGCCCACAACTCGTCATATTTGCAGTCGCCTGGCCTCAATACCATATATTTTGTTATATTCGATTCGATTATATGTATATATGTGCTTAATTTATAATTTTTCATCAACTAATTTCCAAATTCACACAAATGCAATGACAATAGACAACGTCCAAAGCGAAAAGACGAAATACGCAAAATCGCCATAAATTTAAAATAGATAGATTAACGATTTTGCTAATTCCAATGCCTTCAAATTTTACTTGTAACGGTTTTCTTTATTTCAATTTGATTAGATATTACATTATGATAAATTAATTAAATGGCGATAAAATTGCTGACAGTCATTATAATTAAATGTTACGTAATTAAATAGATATATTTTATGAAATTGATGAAAAGATACTTATAATATTAGGCTACTAATAATACTTAGGTACATTTTCAACGTCTGTCTAAGGAGCTTTCCCGGATTATTTAGGATGGCACAATGATTGTGGATTAAAATTGCTCTTAATTTTTATTAAATATATTTTAAACTACCCGTGCGGGGTTACGCCCGCTTCAAATATAAAAAATTAATAAAGAAATCAAAAACTAAAGATTCAGTCAATTCAGTAAAACAGTTGTTTAAAATAACTGTTACGGCAATTAGCAAATTTGTCGAACTAAGTAATTTAAATTGACATAACTTTTTTATTTATGAACCGATTGTAATAAAATAAACCTTATATGATTTCGGAAGCTTGCCAGAATCCAATAATGAAAACCGCATCTAAATCGGTTGGGCCGATTATGAGATTAGCGATTACAAACGCACAGACAAACAGACAAAAATTTTAAAAATCATTGTTTTTCGTTCTATTACGTTAATAAAGGTTCCCAATCACATTTTTTTTAATATCTTCCAAGTACAGACACCCTCTTACAATTTTATTATAAGTATAGATATTTTCATTTTTCTAGTTTAGTAAGAAAAAGGGGGAGGTTGGGCCATGAGGAAAATCGTGGCCTATTGTTGGTTTGATTTCCATTCGAGGCAACGTAATATTTAACAAGTTTTTTTTAAAAAGTGGGAAGCTGTTTTCTACCACTGATAGTTGTAACTTTAGAAATTTTGAGGCGAAACTCAGAAACGATTATAAAATATTATTATTTTTCATTTTACTCTGTCTGTTCTACATTAAAAAGTTGTAGTTGTGTAAAGACAAGATTGAGAGAAACATTTGATGATTTACACTATATTAATATCATATTATAATTGTGGTCCTTAGCTTTAAAATTTATGGAAGAAACCAACCTATGTTAATATGGTGTCCTTCGCGAGCGGAGCGGGTCCATTAAAGACTAGGTACGTTGAACTAGCAAAAATAAACTACAACTTGAAGTAATTCTACCAATAAATAGTAGTGCAGGTAGGACCGAACGAAGAGTTGAAGAGAAAAGACGAAAGAGTTGAAATAAACGCCCTCTGTTCCTGATCTAGAGAGCAGAGAGAAGTCATTGCAAAATACAAAACTCTTTGTTGGTGGAAATGTTAACCTACTTTATTTAAAATGCGTCCATTCCGTCTAAGCATTACCCGCTCATTTCTCTTTCATTGTGGAAACCAGGAATCGTCAATAAATACTGATTGATAGTTTGTTATTAATGATGATGTCGAAGGTATAACAATGACGAGGCTAGCCTTTGTACTCAAATTATATTTAATTATAATAAAATATTCATTGAACATAAAAATAGGAACAAGTAAATATTAAACCAGAATTCTAGATAAAGGTTTTCGACCTCTGCGTGAGGTATTGCATCCAAGGCCAAACAACGAAGAACTCACTAATAGAACTATAATAAAGTAAATTGTACTTCATAATTCTATGTCTTTTAAACCAAGTGTTTTGGCGAAACGTATAATGTTCTTAAATCGTAAAATAACTTAATATTATATACTCTTATAATAAGTAAGATTTAGTATTTTCTCCCTATGCGATTGTTTATTTTACAAATAAAAATAACAAGATTAAGATCTCTATTTAACTAAAAATGTAAGTAATTTCTCAGTTCTAGTGGAACTGTTCTAACTACTTCGAAGAATGCACCACTGCAAAACGCAATAGTCGTTCGTGGTTTTATAAAATATGTATCTACTGCGAGAGCAGAATCAATGTCACGTTGTATTCCTAGTTGAACCTGAGAACCTAGTTTTTAAGCAACTCCGTTCTCCATTTACCGCCGAATTCTGGGAGCATTGCATGTTGAGTGGGGGAATTCAACGCCGCGTTTTGCCTCGACACCAGAGCGAAGAAATGTAAATATTAAATATTTTATTTCCTCCAGTGGGAATCGAACCCAAATCCTATTGTGCCCCTGCACCACGACTGACCTAGTCCACAATAAGAGTATACATGTAGTTATTCATAATCTGACCATTATTTAACAAAAAGAACCTAAGTTCCACCACATTTTCAACTTCCTGCACGTCTACAGACATTGAGCGATGGTCGCGGAAGCCAACTCTGTACTTTTACTATCAAATGGGAAAAGAAAATTATGTAATACAAAAAATAGTAAATGAGAAGTAAATGAAACGTTGTCACTGACATTAACGTTTATATAAATAATTTAGTCAAAAATATTATAAATGCTAAGCATAATAAAAAAGGACATCTTTATATGAAAAAATATAAAGATGTCAGTAATCAGGATTTTACTATCTTAAATAGGTAATTCAGGTTTTCTTGCTTCACGATGTATCCGGCTCATAGCAGGGTAGGCAACCACTCGCCCGGCACCCTTATCTTAGAAACTATTGTTAAGACACTCCGTTAACATTAACCTTCCATTCCCGACTTTCCACAGAACTCTTGAGGCATTACGGAACTCAACGACGCGTTTTGAGTAAATCGCTTTTTTAAATAGTGCCTAATAAATATTCATATCCAATTATGCATATTTTATTCTATTTTCCTCATTTCAATCGCAATAGTTCCGTAGAATGCAAAAACTTGACTTTTCATAATTTCTTTAAATTACATATAAATAAAATAGCAATAAGAAGTTTTTAGTTAAAGTTCCTTTTTTTTATATTTTTTTTGTGGTCTCTATAATATGGTCACCCTATTTTCTGTTTGCTATGTAATATTATGCATCATTGTTTCATCGTGATACATTGAAGTTGATTACACTATTGTTTGGGTCTAGGGGCATCCCTTTTTAAAACAACGATACCGACTTAAAGTTATTAAAACTATTTTTTTTTTCCAGTCGTGGTGCAGGGAGGCCAGTCGTGGCGTAGGGGCACAGAGTGTGACTGTAAAACCGAGGTTGAGGGTTCGATTCCCACTCCAAGAGATGAAATATTTATTTAAATTTTTATTTCCATTTCTTGGCTCTGGAATCGAGTTCTGCCACTCAAAACCAGAATCCGGCAGAAAGTGGGGAACGGAGTGTCTTAACACTAGGTTCCCTCTGTATATGACAAGACATTTTATTATTTTTTTAGGTTATTCTACTTTCGATAAGTAACTTGAAGGGTATCTTATGTCAATGTGGTATGTACACATATAATTAACTAAAAATTGATATATGAAAAATATTGCTATTGATTTCCTAGGTTTACCTATTAACGCAAACTATCTAACATACCTATAACATTCATCCCCTCCAATTTAGGGAATACAAATAAATGGACTAATATAGTCACTGGCTTACAGGAACTGTTAGGTATTTTTCTCTCTCTATATATTCTTAGATATTCCTTAAAAGACGATAATATACCTTAAAGCACAAAATTGACAATGCTAACTGCAAATACTGACATACCTGTTGTTAGCACTTACACAAGATGCCGGCCTTACTGTGTTGAAAGAAATAACTACGTAAATACTTGACATGCTTAACGCCATATAGGTTAGAAATTCAGTCGAAAAGAAATATTTCTCCTCTTAAAAGAAACGATTTAAGTTGACTTTAGTAGAATTGGGGCTTGAGTAGATTTTTGAGTCTACCCGTAATCCACGGACTACTGTAAAATATTTAAAATGTCGGTTCTGCAAAAATATACTAGAATCCAGTAAAAAAATCCATTTTAAATGTATAATAATCGCGAAAATCATCTTCTTTGCACGCCAGATTTAAAAAAATCCTTTAACTTACTTCCCCTTTCAGCTTTGACAAATTTTAATAGATGCTCATAATGTAGTTGTATATTATGAAGAAAGAAATGTATATATTAAATTTAGGTATACATTATTCTTTATCAGCAGGTACTTGAATGACCACAATGTGTGTCGAGTCCCACTAAGGCTAGATATTTGTCTTTTTGATATAGCGCCAAGACCGTTCTATTTTTTTATCTTCACGCATCTGTGCCTGTGCCGAGGCTGACAGAGAAAAGTCAGGTATTTTGTTGCCTATTTTTCGTTTAGACATAGCATATTGGATGACCTATTTTTTTTAAAGTGAAGATAGAAATATTTTAGAGCCCAATCGTGGCGCAGGGCTCAAGTTAATGACTGTAAACGTACTGGTTGTGGATTCGATCCCCAATCGAAGAAATTAAATTTATATTTTCATTTCTACGCTCTGGTGTGGAGACAAATCGCCGCTAAGACTGCTAAAATGGTCAACGGAGTATCTTATGGTTCTCTCTGCCTACCCTGCTGTGGTCGGGATACAGCGTGAAGCTGATTAGAAATATAATTTGAAATCAAAACAAACACGTAAAAAACAAAACCACCTTAACATTTGATAATAATGATAACGTTATATAATAAACTGGTCCTTTGTAACTCTTTCTTCACCAACTTTCTCTTCCCCTGGAAGACGAAGACGCAAACAGCTTGCTTAAGGTTCCGCTGTGCATGGCAGTGTTATAAACCAGTACGTTACACTCTGTAGGTATCCGTATGGGCAACGCACGCAAACCTGGTATTCTACATATTAGGGAATACCAGTCAACATTATGACACATGCTTACTACAGTACGATTATTTTTTATTTATTTTGCCAATGTGTTTGACAATGTTATTTTAAATAGTAGATATATGTATTAAAAAATGAATGTGTTAATATTTAAGAGTAATGGAGTGATATACCACTGGATTATCTCTTTGTCTATGCTTAACAAATGGAAGAGGTGCATAAAAACGATTAAAAAAAACATTTTGGTAGTGTCATTTCCTTTAATATTCATTAATTAGCATAAATTAAAAACTGTCGTTCCTCTCGCAATCATTTTCCATATTCGGGTTCCAATGCATGTTTTTACATGTCGTTGCTACCGTAACTAATGGGGATTCAACAACCTCTTACAAGTGGCTTTTTTCTAGAATCTAGATTCGTGGCATTGCACTTTTTTCTTTAGATTTATTCCATTGTTATATATGTACATATGTTTTTAAATTATAAAAATATTTTACGTTTATATCCTATTTAATTAGTTGTTCAATAACAGTTGTTTCTTTTTTCAATAGTTAAGTATATTGTTTTATTAATAATAATATATGTGGATAATACAATTACAATTACAACAAAAAGATTGAAAAAATAAAATAAATCAAGTGCGCGAGTCTGACTCGCCTTCAGAGGGTTCTCTAATAATTTTATAATTATAGATCAAAAGAAAGTACAATTATCGATGAGTCCACCCAGTCGGAAGTTCTTAGGTAACAAAAGAACCAGTCAAATAGAGAACCTCACCAGAACAGAATTGTGTTATTTTCCTCATAAATATAACATTACAAATAAGAAGTGCCTCTATACCTTAAGTCATGATTCCATTATATAGAGTGCAGATAATATCAGCATCATCATTAGCGTCCTACGAGTAGGTATAATGATGCCTTTATAATAGTTTTATAAAAAATAAAACAAAAAACAGAATTTGTTTTGATCTTTGTGTGTGAAACCAGTTTGTCTTAACCTTGAGCACGATATTAGCACTGAATTGGGATGTAGAAAACAAAATAAAAATAAGTAGAGTTTTCTCTTTCAATCCTTTAAAATCAACAGTAGTGATGTACGAAGTTAATTGATTACATTTCAAAAGTTTTAAATATTAAATAATTTCTTCTCCTTCTAATTTCGGGGTTTTTGGCATTATAAGTAAACAAAAACGGGCTTCTTTCGCCAGCGGGACCAAAAAATAATGGGAACCTAATTTATTATTTATTTGAATTTTAAATAAGGCTTTGAATGGTGATAGATATTAATACATATTTTAATACATAATTGCTACTAAGTAGGTTAGTTAGGATTTTGTATTTCTAAGAAATTATTAGTAAGTTATTACAATCTTTAAATAATAATACAAATTTCTCAGATAATGCTATTAGGACTCGAAAATAACTTCAGGTCAGTAAAGAAATAATTGTGTAGTTCAAGCAGGCGAAGCCGTGAGTGGCTAGTATAGAGTATAGTTATAAATATTAGAGTGAATAACAGTAAACCTTTGCTAATTAAAATAAAATATAATCAAGCATTCGATATAAGTTAAACGTATATAAAAGCTTGTGGAAACATAGAAAGCTTCGCACTTGTAAGTAACTTTATGTTCGAATAAAAATAGATTTTACTGTGAGAGAGGTTTCAATCCATATAAACCTGTTAGTAGTATACACGTAGCCTTAGCATAACATACCTACGTATATTTTTAGTATTACTCTGGGGATTCCCAATTGTGATTATAAAGAGGTAAATATCCGGTTTTATATAATTTTAGAAACGTTATAAAAGTCGCGAGTATTTAATGATCATTATTGTATTATAAAACTACAGGATTCGAAATAAAAAAAATAAAAGAAGTTTTTAATTAGACTGGCATTACGTAGCTCATTTACTATAGGTGAAAAACGTTGTTTTAATTTAATTTGAATTTCAATACCGTTTTAACAACCATGGAAGTTTACCTCATTTAAATCAAAAGAGAAAATTTTGAAAGGGATCCATTTTGTTTGGACGCTTTAACAACATGGCGGATGGTTCATTAAGAAATTGCGTTTGCGGGTAACGACGATGTCAAAGGTCGCATAATTATGATAATAATATCTTAATGATCTGGGTTTCAACTTTCAATTAGTAAGAATTTTATAACAAAATTAAATTACTTATTGTTTAACATAATAACAAATAATAAAAAAATATTTTTTTATTGTACAATAGAAAGATAAAACAAATATACTCGTACATGTATTAATATGTACAAAAGGCGGCCTTATCGCTAAGAGAGCGATCTCTTCCAGGCAACCTTTGGGTAGAGGAGAGGGTTGGGTTCTTCATATTGTTATCTAATGTTGTAAGTATCTGTACTATTATATATTTTTAAATTAAATTCCACGTGTTTAACAATTATAAAGTGTTATTCCATACTTAACTAAGAAAAAAATCTTTTTATATATATATATATTCTTTATTGCACATGTATAAATAGTAAGAAAACAGTTAAAAAGTTATGTTTACAATGGCGGGCTTATTTCTGAAAGAAATCTCTTCCAGCCAACCTATGGAAGTGGATGAGTGCCAAACAGCGGAATAACAACACAGCGCAACACAGAAAAAAAAATTAAAATATCAGAAAAATATATATATTAACTAACACATTATAAACATAATACATTCTACAATATATTTACAGGGTGGAAGAGGCAGCGCTCCTTTTACTGAAACTGCATATAGGGTAAAATATTTCAAACCCAAAAAAAAATAATAATCAAGGTACCTCAACGGTTTGGACGTAGGATTTTTTTTTCATTTCACGATTTTTATCCATACCTGTATTTCGTGTCACGCACACATACGTATGCGACGTTCCTGCTGTGACAGGTAAGTGTGTGCGTGCCTGTTATACTTTACAAATGGCGTTTTATTTTAAAACGATAATTTTATTATTTATTTTGTTTGAAAAAAAACTTTTTCATTTTTGAGAATTATTTTTTTTCCGAATTATATTAGGCTTTTATAGAGTAGTTAAAACTGTGGTTTCATTTAAAGTGGCGCTGACAATTCCACCCTGTATATATACGTACACAAGTTATAAATATATAATTATATATACTGTTAAATCGACTATATATACATATACATACATATATAATACATACATAATATATAACCATACATACATATATACACATATATAATATATACTAGAATATATATATTTTAGAAGACGTATAAAAATTTGGACTTAGGGAGATATGAATCCGCACCTCTTGGAAATTGTCCAGATACTTTGACCGATTTTTCGATAATAATTTAAACTTTATGAAATACATCATAGATTTTATGACAATAAATAGCTTTAAATTTTGAGAATACCAAACTTTGGGCGATGAGATACATACAAAGATATAAAAACTTCGTGCGTTACTCACTTCTGATGTAAAAATCGGAAGCGATTAATGTTTTTTAAAAAACACGATAAAAACACATATCCTCTATATGTTTCTAACATATTCGAAAAGAGATTCCACGTAATATTTATAAGTGATATTTATCATCCAATAACAATGATTCTTCCGATTGGGCTATCGCCTACAAGCATCTGTTCCCGTTTGACACAATTCCACAAATTCTATAGTCTTTTTTACCTACATCTACCCACTTTTACACGAGTACACTAACAATACCTAATATAATATAATCAATTGCAATAATTATTTAAATGAACACCTAGCACTATAGAAAAACAAAACAATCTTCTTTGATATTGCGAATTTAGATGTTTCCTGAAACGTGACTGAGGTAACTAAATAAATAGATACCTAATATTATGTACCTCTACTGCATAATCATTAGCGATTCTGTTTGTTCGTGATTTTAATTAAAATTAAACTGTGTGCTTATATAATTAAAATTTATAAACATAAAAATATAAATAATATTTTATTTGAAAACATAAATATGGAAAAAAACAAGTAAATATTATTTATTTTCAAATGCGAAATTACCTTGACAGAATCTAATACGTCAAGCTTATCCTGTGACATTGATGCTATCGCGATCGTAATAATTTCAAATTGCATTTTTAGATCGTTATTTTAAATTATCGTTAAAATAATTCGATATTTTAAATTCTTAACGATAATTTAAATTTTAGGTAAGATTTGTAAATTGTAATTATTTTTATTCTGTTGTTTAAAACTATTTTCCTCCTGACATAGCCACTTATCTATGTATAAAAATTTGCATTCACATAAACGTACCTCAATTTCTTGATTCTACTTAAAATTGGTCAAAAGTATAAAATAATAATTATATAAATTTGAGGTCAGTCGTTTGCAATTTGAGGTATAAAGTGTGAATGAAAACATGACAGCTGTGGGTTCGATTCCCACTCGAGGAAACGAAGTATGTAATATTTTCTGTTTTCCGCTCTGGTTTCAAAGCAAAGCGACCACTCTATTCTCCACTTTCCGCCGAATCCAGGAGGCATTGCGAAGAAACGAAAATATAAATTTAAATAAATATTTAATTTCCCCGAGTGGGAATCGAATCCACAACCAGTAGTGTTTACAGTCACACTTGTGGCCTTGTGCCACGACTGGCCTCAATCCATTTTTACATAGACTCAATATTATATTGTATTGTATGGCTATTATTTGAATTCGATTTTGCATACATTTAAAGATAATAAAAGAGATTTATTTAAACTTGCAATGACAAATATGTTATAAATACTGTTTTGTTATGTAAATTTCCAACTGTAATGAAAGCAGTTGTTCGTTCTATGGAATGAATTGATTAATGATTTTTTTTTATTAAGTCCCCGCTCTGGCACGACAAAGTGCGGCGTAGAGTTTCATTACTCACGCCATATCTTAACTTTCAGTGGAAAGCAAGGAGTGTCTTGACACTTTGTCTACTCTGATATATGGGATAAAGTTTGAAACTGAAAATATGAAGGTATGAACATAATATGTTAATACATTACGCCTATTTTATAATTACTTTCAATGGTCAAAGAGCCTTATGAAGATAATGATAAAAGTCACAAAATTATTACAAAATTTTATTTATCTATTTTTTTTTTAAAACTGAATTGAGTTTTTATAACATATATAATATAATAAATATAAAATAATTTAGGCAGCCTCGCTTGAATTAACATTTGTCACACAAAAAAAGTATTATTTATACCTCTATATTTTATTATATTACAATTTTATCTACTTTTATCGACCGATACATCGCGTAAAACCTTATATAACTAAAAAGTATTCATGCATATGCACCGTATAATAATTAAAAAGGCAATAAATGAAAACAAATAAATCATCTTCATGCTGTATCTCACACACAGCAAGTTAAGCAGAGGGAACGTAGAGACACTCCGTTCTCTACTTTCCACCGAATTTTTCGAGGCATTGCGTTTTGAGTGACGGAATCCAATGCCAGGGTTTGACCTTGATGCCAGAGCGAAGAAATGAAAATATTAAAAATTACAATTCATTCCCTCAAATGGGAATCGAACCCACAAACGTCACGTTACAGGTACGACTTACTAATAAATAATTTTCATAAAAAGGTAATAATAGGTGCCATAAATATTATCGTTCAAGTACCAAAGCAGTAAGCTCTAAATAATAAAGTCGATAATTTTCTTAATCTATTCTGTCATTCTAGACATATCGCGATACTCTTTGACGTATCTTTCCAGCAATGATTAACGACGCTAAGGTAACGTCGTAACGGCGGCGTTATAAATATATAACGATAAGCATTATCTCAAGCACTTTGATATGGTTTTGTTGTTGATAATGCATATAAAGGCGAATTTTTCGCATATTAACGGATACTGATGTTTATAATATATCATTTAAAACTATTCCTCTGGACTGTTTCATTTTGAGGGTACCTAAAGCCAAAAAAGCCAAATAACCCTTACACGTTACTTTCTTGTCTGTCTGTCAAGAGCATTTATCTCGAGATCGCGGGAAGGTACCTAACTGAAAATAATATCAAAAATTTAGGTCCGCGGTCCCTTGGAGCACAGAAAGAATTAAGTTTCTAAGTCAACGTAATAAAATAATATGAGCAATAATGTATCGTTTTTGGTGCATTTTGTATGCAATTCGCAGTTTAAACAAAACTTATAGGGTACTTCCCGAACATCTACAGTTGTGAAATTTAACACGAAGTGAGAACTTACAATACAAATAAAAAAAACATCCGTAAAGTGAAAATATATGGATATTTCATAGAAAAAATCATTACAATCTTATATATGAAATTAATTCCATTTTATAAAAAATGAGGGTAGTTTGTCACTCGTAATTTGTCATTATTAATTTATACATTTCTTAAAACAAATTATTTGTTAATTTCGAAGAACAGACCGTATAACGTTTACCTAATAAGAGATATTACAGATATGTTGCTTATATTTAAATTTCACTTTCACTCAATGCTCAATAATCAAAGTCGGTGAGAAATTTAATTGATAAGAAAGTTTAAATATAATGTGTAGTGATTTCTGAAAGAGATCCTAATATTGTACTTATTTCTATATAAATGTATATAATAAACCATACCGCATAGAACTACCCGCAGTATTATAATACCCGCCAAATCGTTTTACTTTTAATAAAAAAAAAACAAGTGTAAGAAATTGCAGTATAATCAAGTGTAAACACGTGTATCCACTTATCTACTTAGTAAATATTTTTTTCAGTACTAGTATGTTTTCTGTGCATCTCATAAAATAAATTTATTCTTTTTACATATTAAAATATTGTGCGGCGTTGAGTTTCGCTACACAACACGTAGTCTTCGAATTCCAACCGTGATATTTGCGTGGTACAGCGTGAAAAGTAGCTTTTTTTAAAGCATTGCATTTGTTTTATCTCTTCTTTTCTCTTTAACGGAATATGAAGAATGTACTCGTATAATGAAGTCTAATGCACATTATATATTTTAGAATATTATATATATATTTTAGATACAATATATATTTTAGAATATTATATGGCAGATTTTAACGACTAAAGAGTTCCACAAGCGAACAGATTTCACAGAAAAGGAATTTGTAAAGGAGGAATAGTGGCAAGGGATTTTAATATTGGGGGCGGAGGAGAAATTATGTCATTCACATAAAAACTTAAATCGTTATTTGAGGTATGAAGGGGATGGATGGATTAAATAGAACGTTATACAGAAGACAAAGAACATCGGTATTCCGGCGAAATCGAATTGGGAGCCATAACTATTTCCGGAGCCCAAAGATGAACCTCATATAGATGTTTTAGAGCCTCACGAGTTTATTTAATTGCTCCATAATTCCAGAAATGATACTTTTACACTTGTATTGTAAAACACTGTCTGTTTATAATTGAACTTTAATAATAAATAATCATTTAAAGTGAACGTCGACGATTGATAAAAAGACAATGCTAACACTTAGATACTAGCTCTGATATATTTATTCTTGATTAGATCTAATAAAAATAAAGTGCTCATATGTAACAATGATATACATATATATATATATATATATAGCGTGACCAGGCGTGCCGTTTTGAACGGGACCTTGGCTGCGGGACGTACAAATGTCCCGTTTTTTTTTAAATGGAACCTAAGACCGTTTCATTTTTCGTATGTGTGCCTGGTGTAGAAAAACGTGACCCCGGGACGTACAAATGACTCGTTTTTACAAAATAGCACTTAAATTAGATCGCTTGTATCACGTAGAATCGTGGTGGTCATTGCCAAAAGATAACTCAATAGTCCACAAATGAAAGCCCCACTAAAAAAAATTAAAGCCACTAAAAAAATAACAGCAAAAGCATTCTTCTAAAAATATAATTATTATATTAACTTACTTTTTTAATACAATAATTTAAATTGAAAAAATGGCCACGATATACATATTATATCGTCATTTATGATCTCCAATTCATACTATCTTCTTGCAGGAGACAGATTAGCTTTCAAATATTATCTATTTTAAGACGAGATGCCATTTTGTTATTAGTTGTCAGCTCCTTCAATATGTAATTTTCATCGGAATGCGCTATACTTATTTTTAGTATAAAGATGAGGCCAGGCGTGGGTTCGATTCCCACTCGAAAAAATTAAATATTTTTTTTAATTTATATTTTCAATTCTTCACACTAGTGTTGCAAGCGCGGCGTTGAGTTTCGCCATGTAGTGCAGGGTAGATGCCCTTTATGTTGTGTAAATAATTCAATCTATTTTTATAATGTCGATCTACCCTTAAGACAGAAATTGCCTTCAAGAAACTATGGTCAAATTATGAAAAACATTTAATAGGAAAAAATATTTAAAAATACTATTTCATCTTTTAAGCGTTGCTAGGTCCTAGCTGATGATAATAAATCCAAATTTTACTAAGAAAATAAATCTACCCGCATAAAACATTATGACAACGCTTTCACATTTTTTATTTATGTTCGACTGAGTGTGGGGGGTGGGACGTCTTTCCTAGTGGGGCATCTATTCCAGTTTAACTCTATTCAAATAATATAATATTTAAATTATATCATAAATAAAATAATATTATTAATATATGTAATTTCTGATGCAAATATTTCCCCCACATAAATATGAACGAATCTAAATATTTCAATTACGGTTATTATAATGCCAAAAACGTAAGATGACTAAGCTAAGCAATGTCATTGTGTTAGCACAAAACTATATTTTAAATTCAAACAGAATAGTCGTAGAATTGTATTAAACAATAGCCATTATACTTAGTTAGTTCTAATGTAAAAATATCTATAACAAAAGCTTCTTCCAATTTGAAGTTATTTAAACCACTAAGAAAATTTATATTTACATATAAAATTATATGTCTATGGTTTTTTAAAGTTCGCCGATAATCTATCTTAATTAGCTTTGATAAATAAGTTTTCATTAACTAGTCTTCATTAACTACTCCTATCGCACAAAAGACTTGCTCGTGTTTTTTTAACTTCACTTTTCTAGGCTCCTTCTGCCTATCCTGCACACAGGGAAGGTAGAAGGAACCTAGTGTTACAAGACCCTGTTGCCCATTTTCCGCCAATTTTCTGAAGAACTGTAAAAGTTCGATTCCTCACTATCAACGATAATTCACAACCTTTTACAGTTACACACTCACACACGTGTTTACAGTCACACCTCTTGTGCCTCTGATGACTGACATCAATGCTGCTCATGTTATGTACATCATTCTTTTCCAGTACTGGTAACATAGAGTTACCGAAATGATTTTACCCCAAGAAACTTACGCGTGAAACATCAATTTACATAGCATAGGTATTACGTATTTGAATGTCGCACCAAAATTACTTAAAATCTTTAATGATAGAACTTATCGCTATTAAGACCATGTCGGTGATGTCGGCAGGGATCAAGTTGTATCAGCACTTATGTGTGGGATCAAGAAACCAGTTGTCTGTCAATTTGATTTCAGTCAGGCATTTCTTTGCGGCTTAAAACATTTCTAGGAGAGTGACATGGAAAATTTGTATGCATGAAAGCTATTTAAACAACTGAACAACTGAAATGATAATGATATTCAATTTTAGATCTTAAAATCATTAAGACGGCCTCTCATACTTCTCAAATTTTGAATTGAATTGGAAATAAATTATTTTTTTTTTTCTAAATATTCTACAGTCCCCTTTTGTTCTACTTACTAAATATTCGGATTTCTAATTTTCTTAACTACCAAATTCTTAGATACACAAAAATTGCATATACCTATTATGCAATAATAAAAATTAACACATTCAATATGACATTTCAAATATTATTATAATAAACGCGTCAAGGCTTTAAAAATTATCATTTTGACAGGATAAGCCTTATCCACGTGTAAATCATAAATAGCTATGAACGATAGTAAACTTAGCAGTGCTTAATATTAGGAACAATAGCTGTAATTAATGAGTGGTATGGTCGTCCCAGATTTATGAGTGAGTCCCAGGTGGTGAATGAATTTCCAACCATCTTCTCTATTAAAATTGGGATATTTTGTATTTCAATAGCTTCGCGAATCATTCTTGGAATATATCTATACTCCTTGGTGAGGAGTTAGGGTTTATCAAGGTAATGGCTGGGTTTATCCGCATGCCCATTCTTGCTATCGGTGATGTGAATCAAATAATAACCGAAAGAACCGAAAAATACATAAGACTGACAAATGCATAAAAATATGATTATGCCGTGACTTTTTTGGTCTTACTACAATTCTTCTTCTTTTTTTTTTTTTACATGCATTCTATAATTGTGTATATTTATCTTTCTTATTACCGGTCAATTTCCTTCGTGTGTTTTCCATACAACGTGACATTGGCGAAATGAATTGTGCTCAACTGGCACGCTCGAAACGCCATATATCGAGAAATCATCATCATCATCATTCTTCTTCGTGTGTTCCAAAATTACTTGGCTATATTTATGCGAAAAAATGACACACATTACATAAATACAAAAATATTAAATAAAATATGTAATTCAAAAGGTAAATAGATATTAATTATATTTTTATGAAAAAACTAGGTACAAGTGTGTGACTGTAAACGTGACTGGTTGGGGGTTCGATTCCCACTCGAGAAAATGAAATATTTATTTAAATTTTATATTTAAATTTCTTCGCTTCACTCGAGGGCGGCGTTGAGTTCCGCCACGCAATGCCTCCAGAATTCGGCGGAAAATGGGAAACCTAGTGCCTTAACACTAGGTTCCCTCTGCCTACTCTGGTGGGTGGGAATACAGCATGAAGCTGATTTGATTTAATTTTTCAATCTATTATACAAATCTTAGTACAAATATAAACATAACCTTCGATAGTTACCTTCACGTGATAATTATGTTCTTAAACCTTCATTTAAAATCGTTTTTTCTTGTTCTTAATTATTATCAATATTTATAATAAGATCTTAAGGAATCAGTGTCTGTACATGGAAGATATACAAGAAAAAATGTATAGATTTTGATTTTAAAATCATATTCATAGCAGTGCAGAGTAGTAAAATAATAATTATGTAATTCAAGCGGGCGGAGCCAAGAATGGATCGCTCGCTTATAATAAGTTATTATTATTTAATAATTTATTTAAGAAAAATTTATTTAAGAAAAACTCCATCTCACATTGGATAGCAGAAATACATAGCTAAATTTAGAAGCTGATCTTAATACTTTGCTATTGAACACTAGATGTCGCCTCTTTATAATTGTCAAAATTTGAAAGGAACTTTAAGGAAATAGCATTCATATTATAATCACATATATTAACTATTAAGAATTATTAAATAAATATTAAACCATTAGATTTTTGATTTATTAATACAATTAAGATTAAAACAGTGGAAGTGGATTCCGTTATTAATTACATGGGAAGTTTTCACGCGCATGACAATGACAACAAAATTTCAATGCGCATAGTCAATACATTGCGCATATCGTTGGCTAACCTCTTCGAGTCGATCGACCGAGTCTGTGGCGAAGAAGAGAAAGCCTTTCACTTCATATTTGTGCAGTATTTTGGTGCTTGGTGCGTGCTAAGTGATATCTAGAGGATTTAATTTTCAACCCGGTGCTACCCGTAAATTAACAAGTAAGTCACATTACGATTATTTTCTTGCGGTATGTGAATAATCGATAATTTCTTATTTTCAATTATTTTTGTAGTTTACCATATTTTTTGGCATAAATAAGATTTTTTACTTATTTTATACATATGGTGATGTCATGACAAGATGATTAAGCATATGACGTCATATGCAATATATTTTTAATTTTTTTTTGCTAATGATTCTAATCTGAATACCACTCCCATATCACCTTATTAATATACCATATACCTTATTCATTATATTTAAAAAATCTGTCATTTCTCATAATTAAACTGAAGAAATAGAAGCATTTTAGCTTTAATTATAAGAGAGCCGAAAATAGATTACATACCAAAATATTATTTGCTAAGGTCAATGCCTCCAACAAGCGATACTGTCTGTCTTTTTAGTAAAATTAGAACCAAAGTCAAAATAATAATATAGTCAATTATTGAGCCAAATTATATTATCATAAATAAATTAGATTAAATATAAAACATTCTTATTGGGCTTATCTATAAAATTTGAAGCCAGAATATATTTGTTTTTGTTATCTGTTGATAATTTGATATAATAAAATGTACCTAATCAACAAAGTTCTAAAGAAATGTACATTACTAAATAATTATATCCATTACCAAATAATGTTTTAAGAGTTATCGTTAATTAAAAATATCAAGCTTAATGTGAGTGTCCTCCATTTTTCCTAAGCACACAAAAATTAAGTCTTTATGTTGAAATGCTACATATTTTTTACTATTCTTCAAAAGAAACCATGTAAGACTCGACTGAAGACATATTTTATTTCTTAATACACCATGATTTTATAGTTTTAATATTTTAAATATTATTTAAAATTTATAAACTACCTTTCAAATAAAAGAAAATATCTATCAGTTCACCCAGTCAAAAGTTATGAGGTAACAAACATAAAAAAATATACAGTCTAATTGATAACCTCCTTTTCTTACAGAAGTCGGTTAAAAAATATTTAAAATCATATTGCTAATATGTACATAATAACCGAGGGTACCTCAAATAACATTTACTACAATAAATCTTAATGTATTAATTCTTCTAACCATATTCCCATAATGATTCTGCGCACAGAAAAAATAATATTAATTTCATTTAAACATAATATACTATATTTGTTGCTTAAATAATAAAAAAATGTAAAAGAATGAAATTATTCTCCATCTTGGATCTTAAAGTCAAAATTGATAAAATAAAAATAGTAAAAAAAAAGATTGAGCAAAAGTTAGTGGTTAAAAAGAAAAAAAGGAAACTAGATCCACTGTTGGACACACCCACAAGCTTAAAAGACTTAATGAAACACCTTCAGAGTATTTTGGAGTAAATAAACTGACAATATTATATTTAAATTAGTCAAGAAACATGATTGCAATTGATTATTTTCTGAGTAACAAAATTTTGTCACAGTGACATAGGAAGGTGCAAATATTTAGAAATAAATCCTTATAGAAATGCAAAACTTTTATGACTATCGGTTCCCCATTTGCCTTAACAATTAAGAAGAGTAATTAAAACGCTTTTTAATAATATATTAAAAAATATATTATTAAAAAGCATGAGGATCCCCAAGATGGCATCTACAAAGAAGTTGATATGAATTAGAGGAACTATGGAGGGAATGCAAGAGCTTCTCCCTCTCCACTCCCACTTG
Organism: Heliconius melpomene rosina; assembly: GCF_056956725.1. Taxonomy (NCBI): domain Eukaryota; kingdom Metazoa; phylum Arthropoda; class Insecta; order Lepidoptera; family Nymphalidae; genus Heliconius; species Heliconius melpomene. The sequence continues at coordinate 4,739,516 of NC_140396.1, read as the reverse complement.
TAATAAAGTGTGAAACTATAAAAACATCAACATTATATTCAGAGTTAATTATCAAAAAGCCAATATAAAAATATTTATTTACATTATCTATCCCTTGAACTATAGATGGAATAATAATTATTGTAAATTTAGTAACATCTCAAATAAGTAAATCAATGAATCATTATATTTTCATAATAATTTTTAAATATAATTCTACCTAAGAAAAATGTCCAATGTTTAAAATTCATTTTTTTATTTAATTTATGTATATGAAATAAATTTTGCAATTAATTAAATTGACTGTAGTATTTATAGACTTCAAGTACTTTATTCTGTCATTACTATAAAATAAATAAGAGGATTATTATTCCATCGCGTTATGGTGAAACGATATCGTCAGGCGCGACCTTGACCTACTGCAGAGAAGCCAATGGTAAGGGTTGACAAATAAAAAAAATAATATAAAACCTTTTTTAAAATACCTAAGTGTTTTAAGCATTTTTAAAGTTAAATATTTAATAGTTTAAAATTTATTTAACTACCTACATAATAAAATATAAATATAATGTATAAAAAAGTACTGACTTCTTATAACTTACCTACCTATAAAAAAGGAGGGAATATATATAATACACTTATAACAGTTGGTGAATTCTTTCAAGAACCTAATATTTAATGTCGTAAATAAAGAAACATTAACAATTAAATAAATTTTAACAAATATAATTTAAAAAAATAAAAAAGAAATTCGTTTTCCTTAGTAGGTTACTTAGTAGGGTAACGACATTTTATTTGCTTTTTATGTTATAATAAAAAAATATTTAACTCTAAAACTATATTATACAATTAATAAATCTCCGTTTCCCATTTTCCGTCGAATTTTAGAGGCATTGCGTGGTCAGTGGTGGGCGGAGCGGAGTGTCTTAACACTAGGCTCCCTCTGCCTAACCTGTTGTGTGCGGGATACAGCGTGACGCTAAAAAAAAAACAATAAATCTGTAGTCCATCCTTATAAATTATCGTTAAGATTCGCATACATCGCTAATGTTAATAGGCCGTTGTGAAAATTAGCTTGTGCATAACGAGGTATCTTGAACGTTAAACAACTTAAAGTTGTATATGTAGATTGTAATATCCACCATATAGTATAAGGGTGTGGGAGCTAGCAGCTAGGGGTGCGCGCGTCTATCGATTTTACCCCGAGCAAGCGTCGTTCTATCTCTGAAAATGTCAAGATTATTATGACTACATACATCTAAACTTGGAAACTTAAATTAATTGACGACATTTGATCTTATTTGATTAATTTTATATAAATAAATTGGATTTTTTATATCCTGCCATATAAGTAAAGTAATAATTTTCTCTATGATGTTATAATAATGAAAAATTTCAAGAATTAAGTTTTTCAGAATTTTAGTTTTGCTATAAATTGTCATATTAGTAAAGTAGTTACGATACCCAATGCCTCTTGAATTCGGCGGAGAGTGGGAAACGGAGTGTTTTATCACTAGGTTCCTCTGCCTACCCTGCTATACGCGGGATACAGCGTGAAGCTGAAAAAAAATGTAATGTTCCCGCGATGCTTTCTAATAAAATATACTTAAAAATCAATAAATAAACATTTTCAACGAAACGAAGCAAAAATAATAATTTAAGTTAAATCTAACCACTCACAAGAAGCTAACATTAAAATTCTAAGGTCGCGGTTCTCACGCTATCGCATGCTGGCAAGAGGTTTACAACATTTATGACTTGACTTGGCCTCTACACGTAAATGTGAATTTATGTCCACTTTTACTTTCTAAGTCGAGTTTTCGTGATGAAAGTATATTATGACTGAAATGTTGGAAATCTATATGCTTTGGAGTTCTAACAAGTAACTTTCATTAAAACTTTATCTACTCAACGATCACGAGTCGATTTATTTTTATTTATAACAGAAATGGCACGCAGAGGCACATGGGTAACTGTAACGCGAAAGTTGTGAGTTCGATCCCCAACTCGGAGAATGTAATATCAGTTGATAATATTTTAATTTCTTGGCTTTGGCACCAAGGCTAAAAGACGATGACTACAGCCACTTAACACGCTATGTCTCGAAAAGTTAAGGAGAAAATGGGGAACAGAGTGTCTCAACACTAGGTTCCCTTTCCCTATCCTGGAGGTGAAGCTGAACAAAAAAGTAACAAGTAAATATGTAAAATGTTTCGGTCCAAAAATATTTATTTTAGTTTTTTTTGTAATTATTAATTTGTTTACAAAAACAAACGATGCCAAATCAAATGTTCATTTTGGCAAAAATCCGTACTACGATAGCCAAGTCGGCCAACTTAACCCAGTTATAAGCACGTACTCGCCCACTTCAGCGATAACAAATTGAGTAATTATGAAGTTTAAATATTTTTTATTCCAATTAATAAAAACATGCTTACGAATTGTGAAGGCATGGTTCGGGTGGAATGACGCAGGTGAGACACCCCACCACCCTTTTGTTTAAGCGTTCAAGGTTGCCTCTCCACCCCCTTATACTCTCCAAGTTCAATGCACATGGATTGTTTGTTATAAGATTAAACCTCGAATATTAAAAAACCTGAATATAGAAGTACATTGTACATATTTCATAACTTTATTGCGGTGAACGATTTTTTTTTCAATGTTGCTTAAAGTACTTTGGACTTCACTTAGCTTAACGCTGTACCTCTAGCGTGGATAGCCAGAGAGAACAGAGCCAAACGCTACGGTCTCTGCCTTCATACCTCTTTCGCCTCATCCACTGACATCAGCCTCTCATAATACTTTTCGTATTAAAGCCGCTAGTTCAAGTGTAAGCTCGAACTTGAATTTCAGAAAAGGCTCGAGACCTCTAATTTTTGTGGGGATATGTCGGTGGGAGAGCCTTACTCGCGTTTCTCCGGTTTGTTGTTTTAGATCCACTTCCTTTGGACATTGATTATTTTACGTATTTTTCTCCTTTATAAAAAAATGTGACATTTATTAATGTTCTTATCTTTTATCTTTTAGAAGCTTAAGCGGCTCTTTGTCTTTATAGAGCGTGTTAACGTGTAAACTTAATTGTATTACGTGTTTACGTGACTAATTGGTACTTTAATAACTATTGTTTCAATTTTAGTAAAATTAACCTTATTTCTTATTTAACACTTGTTTTTTATTTAGATTATTTACTGTTCTTGTTGCACAATGGACAAGATATACAGAGAATCATAATTATGATTTCCTACTTTTTTTTAATATTTAGTGTTGGGCATGAAATGGTATTATACCACGAAAGTGTAGTAAAGTAGTTTAAATTTAAACTTTGGCATGTGGGTTTCAAATATATACTGTCGCGAATATAATCAGATACAGTCCTAGAGGTCCAACGTCACCCATCCAGGTTTATACTGCTTTTTTTAGAACCTCCCTATATCTCTCGTACTGCTAGCAGAGTCACATACTTAATTTTAAGAATTAAGTATGTGACTTTGCTAGCAGTTGCTAGCAGCTTGCTTGCTCTTTTTATCTATTAAAAGTGGATGCTAGGGCCACTGTACAAGAATGGAAAAATGTACGTAACAAGCGATCCAGAAGAAAAACAAAATCGATCTTTTATATTTGTCTCTAATAATAAACTTAATTTATAAAAGATTTTTCGGGATTTACTTTTAGAGACACACACAAATACAAAGCTCAACTTACGCCTCGCGAAGTGTACCTCTTTCCAATGAAGGCGTCCTTTATTAAGGCTAAAAATAAAAGGTCCAATAATTGTTTCAGGATGCCTTCAGCAACGCCACCAGCAGAAAATGGAGCGCCGCGCAGCGAGCTCGAACAACTCCAATTACGTTCCGGACAGGTGACCGATGAGGTAAATATTGACAACAAAATATATCAAAATATATATATCTGATCTACCTTAATTAATATTTAACAAAAAAAAATAATGAAAAAAGAATATTTGCGAAAAGAAAGTTCTTTTAAACTTTAATAAAATGGAGAACGTAGTGTCTTAACACTAGGTTCCCTCTGCCCTACCCTACCGTGTGGGGGATACAGCGTGAAGCTAATCTTTTGTAGTGAAAACTTAATATTGGTGGGGTTCAAATATAAGAGTATTCATTTTTTAGAATATAGCTTATTGTTTACGTGTAAGTCATATTTGTACTATTAAATTTCACATAATAATTTTAATGCATATCTGTTTTGTATTCCAAAAGAATGACGTTAGTATCTCTACGTCTTTTGTTCACTTTTCAACATTAGGGAGAGTTAATACAAATATTATTAATATATAAAAAACAAAACTGAAAGTGGAGCCTAATTGAAGATTGTATCAATTACCTGGGTATATTGTACTCTAATATTTTAAACAAATATTTAATAAATACTTTTAAAATTTCAGTCCTTGGAGTCCACTCGTCGTATGATGCAACTATGCGAGGAGGTAAGCTCTCCATAAGCAAACGTTATAACGTGTGTAATTTAACTTTAACATTTTAATGTATTAAGATAATAGAAACTGCTATTATATAAAATTCATCTTTCCCAAAAATTAAATTACAACTGAAAACACTGGTTAAATCTGATTTGAAAGAATATTTTAAAGAGTTAAAAATATACAGTTTCTATTTTATAATTATTAAATAAAATATTTCACTTATGTGTCATAAAATGTTTATATATATAATGGCAGTTTCAGTTCAAATTCTATTAATAACTACAAGAAAGTTTAAAATATATGTATACCTATCGAGAATACCTTCAGAAATGTGATTTTCCCTCAAATTTAAGCCTAATGGTTGCAATAACATTATCAATAATCATAATAAAATATTTTGAATGTCTTATAACCTTATATTTCAGATATTAATATAAATGTATAATATATGTATTGAATTTACAAGCTAACAAATCACTGGAGAGAGTTTCTTTTTATTGGCAATTAATTAAACTGATGTGACACGCGGAATCGTCCCCTTAACGTGTTTAATTTTAAGTAACTTTATGTTTCCCCCGATAGTTTGTATATTTATGTTGAGTTACGTTGTTATGTAATTATTTGTAATGTGTGAGAGAGGTGTTCTCGATGCGAGGGAGTGAGGGGTATAGCGAAGTGTCCCGGAGATCCCCTAACTCGGTTTGACCTCTTAAAACCTCCCCCCCACCGACCCCCTTTAGGGCGCAGCCTCTGCTATTCCTGGCTGTTTGTGTTATCGATGTCGCTATTATATATTATAATCGATGTGTATGTATCTATTGTAGCTGTCCAATTATGTTTTTTTTTGTTATTTTTTCTTTTGTTTATCCTTTTGCCAATTGATTGATTTATTTGTGACAATATGGGTGTTGCATGATCCGTGCCTACTTGTATCCAACATTGTTAGTGAACTCCATAGCCCTTTGTGTTGTTCGTAGCATTTTATGTAAGTGATTGACGATCCTTTGACCAGAGTTTGGCGTTGACAGTTAATTAAATTAACATTTACTTTTTTGTGATAGATTATCGGTTTATACAAATTGATAAAATAAACGATTAACTGTCAACACCCAAGAAGATTGCCCAAATAGCCTGTTTTTGAAGTTGAAACCACAGCATGTGAGCCCATGTTGAATAGATATAAATCCAGGAATCCCAAATAGTTGAAAATACTTCTCTTCAACCCTAGATTGTTGTTTGGTCCAAATATGCTTTCCTCTATAAATAGACTAATCGATTGTGCTTGGGCTTGCTTTCTATAAAAAATCCCTATTAATGGATGCATTTTTCTGAAGTGATTATTCGCCCCTGAGGCTAAATTAACCTATTTCCGAAGCACGTTCTAATTTCTTACTTCCTTAACGACTCCTTTTAATTTATTTTAACACAACTTAACCATTTTTCTTTGACTCTTCTTTCCTGAATATAGTGTATCAAAATTATATTTTAATCTTCATAATTATGTTATCATTCCAACAATTTTATTTGATTATGATATGAGTTACTATTTTTATGTTTTATTTCTCTCTTTAGTTTCATCTTTATGTAGGTCTCTGTGTAGTGGCTGTTCTCTGTTGTTGACTGTATTATTATTATGTTGTATTATTTACGTGCCTTCTCCAACATTCACAATACTGCAAATATGGGCGTCATCACACGCCGTACCTACTACTGAACTCCAACAAATATATCGAGCTACACCTTGCAAACTCTCACAACAAATACAGACTAATTTTCAATATAATTATTTATTATTTTCATCCTGTTTATTTGTGTTTAAATTACATTTTAAAACACGTTTATTTATTAATATGTTTACGTTTATGGATTTATCAACATTTCTTCAACATTTTACTTTCAAAAATTGTAACCTTAGGTCTGTACAAGAGATCAAACCAAAATTAACACAGTACAGATTCTCCATAACTCCAATGTGACACAGTTCAAAATTTTCGGAGGATATCTTTACAAATATTGATATTGAAATGCTAATTTTGCGCTCATGTTTTATATTAATAAGGTATTTGGAAGATATCCTCCTAACACTATGATTACTATGAAACCTCTACTGAACACGTCTAGTGCCCGCGTGCCGTCAGCGCCTGATGGCCTGGCGGTGGCACTCACTCCACTGTACCCCTCACAACTAACATGCTCTCTGACTTTTTTTTCTGCGGCTGGTGTAGAGCAAGGAGGCCGGCATTCGTACTCTGGTCGCTCTAGACGACCAGGGAGGTGAGTGAACTGCAATTGCAACACTAAATAATTTACAATTTTATCTTTTTAAATTTTTCGCTAGCCTTTTTTTGGACCGTCATAGGGTTTACAGCCCTAGTACTCGTCGATAACGAAGAGTTTAAGGGGGTATCGCATCTACTGTATGATTAATTTCATTTCGATCGTTGCAATGCAAAGGTGCGGGCATCCTTAACTTAGTCGTCGACATGTTGAACTCACACACCAAGGTGATCACGGAAAACCCACATCTTTGTATCATTATTATGCGTTATGTAGCTAATATACACCAAATGCACAACTTATCAGCGATGGCTAATGTTAACTACGCCGCTAGTTCAAACAAAATGACATGATCGTACGAAACTCGTAGGTACATGCTGCATTTCAGATGTTCGTACTCGACTCCTATTTGACAACTTACCAATGAATCACAAATGAAATTAACCGAGCAAAGTAAATTCGAAACGCTTCTCCTCAACGCACGACTCTTGAACATTACACAATATAATCATGATTCATATGAAACTGAGCACAGATAAGACTGAATCTGGTTTTACTTGCAAGCTTCACTGCATGCATGTCGTACCGCGCACGGCCAGTGCACGCGCACGCGCACGCGCACGCACGCGTCGCCACTCGCTACCCGCCGCCGCCAGCGCGCGCGGCCCACGCCACCACCACCGCCCGCAACCCACACACCCCGATACTCTCTCCTGCGATATATTATTTTGATTTGTATTTTATGTATAGAGCGAGGACGCCGGGGGGCAAGCGCTTCATATGTTGAGTCACCAGGGCGGTAAGACATATTCTGAACACTGGGTAGTCAGCCGTGAGAACGTCTGTGTTGAATGTGCAGTTAAATATAATTAATCTCTTTGTTTTTCTTTGACGTTTCTCTTGAATACCGACTTGTCTCTGATCGATGTTGCGTATGTTTCTATGTTTCGATGGGGTTGACTTTGACAGTATAGTGTAAATAGAAGCCCGATGGCCGTTCGTTGCTAATTGTCGCAAAAGACTGTTACTCTATCTTTTGCTGAAGATTTAATTTGTATGAGCTGCGCAATCTATTTATTTCTTCCGTTGATATTGTCGAACGGAACGCTTTTTATAGGTATATTTATTTATCTTTCCGATTCTACTCCTCTTCTCTTAATAACTGCGGTACTGATATGAACGCGCGTTTACTGAGTGTATACGCCTTCATCTCCATGGCTAGCAGCGTATTGTTAATGTTAGAGCCGTAGGTCTGTAACTGTTAGCTCGATGCGATCTGTGCCAGCGAGGCCGGCGGCACCGCCTCCGTCCGCTCGCTCCTCCACGCCATCTAGTTTGTTCATTTCCTCTTTGCTATGTTCACGTATCATTCAGGAATGGCTTTGTCTGAACGCTCATCTGCTAACTTACATCATCGCTCACGTCTGCGGAGGAGTGGCCGCCCGCCTCGGCGTGGCTCGCCGCGACCATGCTCATGTATTATTTTATTTTCTCTTTAGTTGTCAGTTTGAGTTGTGTTGAGTTGTTGAGGCGGAGGGCGCGAGGCGCGCGCAGGCTTGCAGTGCGCGCGCGCCGCTCCGTTCGCCTCGCCGCATTCTTTTGGCGAGCTATAGTGACATCATTATTGTGTTGTAGAGTCACGAGGTGGGCATGAAAACCCTGGTCATGCTGGATGAACAGGGCGGTAAGCATCCAGTAGTACTTTATACATCATTCACAACTTAGTAAGGCTTCTCTCCGAATGCCAGTTCCAAATGTTTATGAAAATTCATTGAATGGCAAAAAAAAATTTACATTTTAATATCGATTGAAACGTGCTAACAGTTAAATAAATGGATAAATTATAAAGGTAAAAATGTCACCACCATATAATTAAATAGTTAATAAATCATAACTTCATTCACACTCTGGCCTCGATGTGAATGAAGACGTCGTTACTTAAATTTTTATCATCTTTATAATTTTATTTAGTTTTTATCACGCATCTAGCCATGCACGTACTTCAATCTTGCTGTTGAATGCATGATTTTAGTATTTATTATTATTCTAAATGTTAGTCATAAAGTATTTGTTATTATTATCACTTAGTCTCAACACATACATCATCTAAATCAAAGGTAAATTTAAACTTAGTTATCAATATTTATCGGGTCAAGTGTGAGACAATATAAAAATGACAATGGATCAACAAAACTTAATGCTTTACATGATAGAATTGCTGTTTTAGACGACGTTTAAAATGCATGAATATAGCAAATTTTATAACATCTTACTTATCAATAGTAATTTGTTGTCTTACACTTTACTCCGATTATTGTCGAGAGCGTTGAGAATTTACGATAAAAAGAATAATTCTAAATTTTGCATTAAAATTAATATTTCGCGTCGAAAACTAAAGAAAAGTAAAGTACCAAAAGCATTGTATAAAAAGAAAGAAAAATTTAGGAGCTTAACACAATACATATTACTCGCAAGGGCAATTTTAAAATGTATTTGTTGGTGTGTGTGTGGACAGAACAATTGGACAGGATCGAGGAGGGAATGGACCAGATAAACGCTGATATGCGCGAAGCTGAGAAAAATCTTTCAGGAATGGAAAAATGTTGTGGCATCTGCGTACTTCCTTGCAACAAGTACGTATTAAGAGGACGTCCTTTTTATGAAAGATGATCGTTTTTGGACAAAACAATGACTATTTGTGACATTATTGCTATGTTAACGTTTAAAAGACATTTTACGTTACTTTAATGGAAGCTTAAGTTTACTTCGAAAAATATATTATTAATCAAAAGTATTTATTAAGTTAACGTTAAATAAACAATGGTATCCAGGGGAGCATCATTCAAGGAAGACGATGGAACATGGAAAGGCAACGACGACGGCAAGGTGGTCAACAACCAGCCACAACGGGTGATGGACGAGCGCAACGGCATCGGTCCGCAGGCCGGTTATATTGGAAGGTAAGCTGTTTAGTTTTTCTTTTTAACTTTAATTTAATGTCGGATATAGCTTTACCGAAACTTTGACTATGATTTTTTTTGTATAGATGTCTCTTTATTATTTTGATATTCATAATAAAAAAGATTTATATAAAGGAAAACTGCTAGTTCTTTCATCTAAACTTTATTGTCTCAATTCGATCTTAGGATCCTAGTAAAAAACAAAAAACCATTTTAGTAAAAAACAAAACATTTTTTCAAATCTCGTGCGACTTTGGCAGGATAGCAAGATATCTTGTTGATATACTGTGACATCAGGTGGTCTTGTAAACAAATTCATTGATATTCATTTGATATCCTTTGATCAGCCGACACTTTGCTTACAAGACAATTAAAATTGTAAGCTTAATTTAACTTAATTTGTAACATTTTCCCTTGCATATTTATTACATTAAGTAAAATATATTAATTGTAAATTTGTAACGATTTAATGTCAGTTAAGCTCTAAATAACATCTCTGAACCCTGCTGGCCAACTAGCTTTCACATGGTATTTATTTACCCAAATGTAAATTTACCTATGACCTTTAGTTGAAAGCAAATGTTAACTGCGTATGTAACTAGTTGACCTTTCACCTTTCTTTCACCTATACAAGCTGACTTAAATCAATAACGCACTTGTCATAAAACAAAGATGAAGGAGGGCACTTTAATTACTGTAGCATATATTGATTTGCCAGGTTTTCAACTATGAAACAAATTATGAATATAATTTTATATGAACGTCAGTTTTTTTTTATTTTTAAGTATCCCTCGTGTTATGGATGATAAAATAAAATAATTGTAATATATTACCTAAATAGCAGGCATGTAGCAGGTTAGAGGCATTAGTGTATCTAGAGTTATTTTCTTTACGGGAAAAGAAAGTAAAATTTCTGCGGTGGGCCCTTACCACCCGCCCGTTTAATTTCTTCGCTCTGCCACTAAGGCGAAAGCCCAAAATTGAATTCCGCAACTCAACACGCAATTCCTCGAAAAACTCGGTGGGAAGTGGGGAATGGATTGTCTTAACACTAGGTTCCCTACCCTGCCGTATGCGAGATTTGTTTTATTTTATTACCAAATAAAAATAACTATGTTTTTCCATAATAATTCCAGGATAACAAACGACGCCCGCGAGGACGAGATGGAAGAGAACATGGGCCAAGTTAACACCATGATTGGCAACTTGCGCAACATGGCCATCGACATGGGCTCCGAGTTGGAGAATCAGAACCGCCAGATCGACCGTATAAACCGCAAGGTAGGCTTAACGCTTAATTATATAGACACGCGGATTCGTCTATTTTTTTTAAACTTTTAATCATATATTTACATGAAAAATTGTTTTAAAATTCTATTATTTTCTTTATAGTCGCCAAATTAAAATATATCATAATTATTATTTTGTATTGTTCTATTATAAATGTTTTCAATGTTTAAGTTATGCACTAAAAATTTAATTTATGATGATTGTAATATAATTTATCATTAAATCCAATAACTATTATTATTTAATTAAACTAATTCTCTTGGGTTCTTACCCTTTTTTCGTATTTGTGTCTTATGGACCTTATACTATTGGTGCAATTATTGACGTCGTATACAATTTGTATATATTAAGTATATAATGTTTTTTCTTAGAAAGATCACTTTTTTTACTATAGAATAAAAAGTTTAATTATGAGATTTTACTATTATTCTATTTTTTATACAAGACGAATTCGCGTGTATGGGAAAAGGGTTGTCATATTTTTACTATACTAATATATATATTTATTTTATGCTTTTGAATATTTTTAATATTCAATGTGTTTTGTGCGAGTTCATTATATAGCAAATAATGAATCTGTGCATTTTTTATCTATCATAACATTTCTTTCACCTTTATAGTGTTTGTTTCACTTTAGATGTGGATGTGGAATTCGGTATTAAAACTTTGACATTATTTAAGTACTTCATAATGTTAATAGAAATTAAATATATATAGAAATAGCATACATAACATTCATTGGGGGTTGGGTTACCTGCGTCCGTAGGAGTACACTCGAAGAATCGAATCCCTACACGTGACCCCCGGGTAGTGCGAATCGGGTAACATTCTGGTGGGAGGCATTAGCCGAGGCTGGTTACCACCCACCTGACAAAGTCGTGTCGTGAAATGGCCTAGTCGTGTTTCGGCATGATGTCAGGTGAAACCGGATGGGAAAGTCGGGTCAGAATAGTTGTGTTGTATGTAGACCGTATAAGTTTCACACACAGATCGTCACAGGCTGGAGACTGATCATGGAGGGTAGCGGGATCCGAGGCACGGTTCACCGCTGGCCGACCGCAGGTAGTAGGGGGCCCAAGTAGCGAGCTAGCCACTCGTAAAAGGCTGCCCCGCCAACTAGCGAAAAATCCCGGAGATGCGCCATCGTGCCGGTCGGCGACCGGATGAGAGGGCCCGATGGACTTTTTTTGGGGGGGCTCGGGCGTCCCCGCAGTCTCCAGGTCAGTCTACTATTGGTGTGTACGTTTCTTGTGTGTGTTTCTCGGGTTAAACATTATATAACGCCTCGTTCTACTGCTGACTTCCCTTACCAATAACACTCTTAACATTATGAAAAACAGTAAATTGGAAAAAGTTTCACAGCGGTTGCACTCCCTCTCTCTTAAAGTGCAACTCGGCAATATTCGAGGGTTGCACTCGAATCTCATACCAGTCCACTACCATCTCGAGACAGAGAAACCTCATTTGCTGTTCCTTACGGAGACGCAGATTGGTTGTCCGTCCGACATCGCCTACTTAACTTACCCTGGGTATACGCTGGAGCACAATTTCAGGCCCCATGCGGGAGTTTGCGTATACGTTCGTGACGACATCTGCTTTCAGCGTCTCTGTAAGTTTGAAGACCCCTCTTTTTCAGTTCTTTGGGCACTCGTAGACTTGGGCATTGATAAAATACTCTATGCCTGTGTATACCGTTCACATAGTGGGGATCAGGAGACGACTAGGCTTACCGAATACTTGAGTGAAGCTGCTGATTCGGCTCAACAAAAGTACCCAACAGCCCAATTAGTATTACTGGGGGATTTTAATGGCCACCATGGTGAATGGCTATTCCCATACCGGGATACAGACCATGCTGGGAGAGAAACACGTAAGCTTGCCTTAACGTTAAATCTTACTCAGCTGGTCCAAGGTGCAACACGTGTACCTGATGTTGAGTCGCATACCGCCTATTGCTTGGATCTCTTGCTGTCAACCGAACCAGACCGCTACTCAGTGTCTATTTCACCACCACTGGGTGGATCTGACCACTGTTTGGTGAAATCTGTGTCGATATACTCTCCGCCCGACCCCAGTCAATTAGGAAATCGGCGAGTATGGCGATACAAGTCAGCGGACTGGGATGAAATGCGGTCCTTTTTTGCTTCCTATCCTTGGCAATCTGCATGCTTCTCCTCTAATGATCCCTCAGTTTGTGCGGAGGCTGTAACAGATGTGCTGCGCATGGGTATGGAATATTATATTCCATTCTCTGACGTGCCTCTGTCAAGCAAAGCCCGCCCTTGGTTCGGGCCTGAATGTAAACACGCAGAAGCTCTACATCAACAGGCTTATCGAACCTGGGCAGATGCTCGTAACCGCAAACTAGAGGATGTTCGCATAAAGAAGAAAGCCTACAATTCAGCGGCCAAGTCTTGCAAAAAGGTAATGCAGAAGGCTCGCCTTAAGCACATAAGGCATATAGGGACCAAACTCGCGTCGTACCCAGCAGGTAGTAAAGCGTTTTGGTCCTTATCGAAATCAGTTGAAGCAAACTTCGCTCGCCCTTCACTTCCTCCACTGCTGAAACCCGATGGGTCACTAGCTCATACTTCCGAAGAGAAAGCAAACTTGTTTGCATCTCAATTTGCAGAATCTTCGCGTCTAGACGCAGGTGGCGCAGTACCTCCAATACCACCAAAATGTGACACTCTAATGAGTAATATACACATTCACCAAAAGGAGGTGCGCCAAGTTCTACGATGTCTTGACGTGAACAAAGCTAGTGGTCCTGATGGTATATCGGCCATTGTGTTGAGAAATTGTGCGGCTGAGTTGACTCCTGTTTTAACACGCCTTTTTCGACTTTCTCTTACGATTGGACAAGTGCCTAAACTCTGGAAGCTTGCCAACGTGCAACCAGTGCCCAAAAAGGGCAGTCGCGCCGACCCTGCCAATTACAGGCCAATCTCAGTCACGTCCATAATCTGTAAGGTCATGGAACGTGTTCTGAATAATAAGCTCTTGGTATACCTAGAAACAAACGACCTTCTCAGTGACCGCCAATATGGCTTTCGGCGTAATCGGTCTACTGGGGATTTTCTAGCGTATGTCACTCATTTCTGGAGTGAGGCCATTGAGAGGTATGGTGAGGCAATGGCCGTTTCTCTTGACATCTCAAAGGCCTTCGACAGGGTTTGGCATGATAGCCTTATAGGAAAGTTACCAGCATATGGCTTGCCCGATGACTTGTGTTCTTGGCTATCGGACTTCTTGAGGGACCGATCAATACGTGTAGTCGTGGATGGCTGCTCGTCTGATATAATGGATGTAAATGCCGGTGTTCCTCAAGGGTCAGTGCTCTCTGCAACTCTATTCCTGCTCCATATAAATGATTTACTCATTCCTGGAATTCTTGGGTACGCAGATGACAGCACTGTTGTAGAGCGCTATATGGCTAAAGCTACTGCAAGTGGGCCTGAAATACAATCGCATAGGGATACTATGGTTGAGCGCCTTAATTTGAACCTCAAAGCAGTCTCCGATTGGGGAGATGCTAATTTGGTCAGATTTAATGCCACTAAGACCCAGGCGTGTCTGTTCACCGCGAAAAAAAGGCCATTCGAATTATCCCCCTCGTTTCGAGATGTATCGGTACCGTTAAGCGACCACCTTGAACTTCTTGGCATTACTCTTTCATCGACTCTTAACTTTGGATCTTACATTGAGTCCAGAGCTCAGTTGGCTGCTAAGAAACTTGGCGTCCTCTCCAAGGTGAGACAGTACTTTACACCTCAACATCTTCTCACACTGTATAAAGCACAAGTTAGACCATGTATGGAGTACTGCTCTCATTTATGGGATGGTTCTGCCAAGTACCAATTACAGACCTTAGAGTCAGTTGAGAGACGAGCCAGAAGGCTAATCAATGACGGGACCCTTGTTGAAACTCAACTGCAGAGCCTTAGCCACCGGCGTAGGGTTGCATCTCTATCTGTGTTTTACCGGATACACTTCGGAGAGTGTGCCCATGATTTACATAGCTTGGTTCCCCCAGCCCCTTTTTACCTCAGAACTTCCAGAAATACAGCTTTACGCCATCCATACACGGTAGAAATTCCTACCGTACGAACGAAACGCTTTGAGGCTACATTCTTTATCCGCACTGCGAGAGATTGGAACTCACTGCCGGCAACTGTATTTCCTGTGACATACAATGTGGGGGTTTTCAAAGAAAGGGTGAATAGGTATCTTCTAGGCAAGCGTGCACCACCGTAGACCGCATCAACGCTCACCAGACTTGATGCGGTCAAACGCAAGCCTATTCCATATAAAAAAAAAAAAAAAAAAAAAAACTTCATGGCCTCATATACGACAGGTTTTTGACATAAGACTATATGAGATTTTAAAAAAAGTCAACATCGTATTTTAAATAAAAATAAAACATAATTTTAATTCTAAATTCATTATTTAAAAATCTTTGTAAAATAAAAAAAACTATCCATAATATTTATTTATTTATAAAACTTCCTATTTCGATACCTAAAAATATGTTGTTTCTATATTATAGTAATTGAAGTCTATTATCATTAATTATTGTATAGAGTTTCTTCACAACTTGCGACTGTCTATAGCTTATTGGCCATCAAAATTTTCTCAAAGCTTTCACTCACTTGGCATGTTCCATACATTTGTAGTGTATAATTAGATTGGATGTTGTGGTTTTTGTTGACATCACAGAAACTCCAGAACCAGTGACTCGGTGACCACACACATGTTCATTAGATCCATCTGTGACTTACATACATTCAGAACTAGTGCCATAACACTCGTCCGCTCCACTCATTACTAAAGTATTAACTATATTAACTCACATAATAAAAATTAAAACCAAATATAATATTAAGCAATCCATTTACATACGAAATGTTAACATGCACGTGACGTGTTCATACATATTTCCTTCTTCATTAGTACTTCGTAAGGGGCTGTCCATACAACACGTGTTTGTGATGAGATGAATAAAATTAATAAATCAGCTTCACGCTGTACAGGTGCCTCATGCAGCAGGGTAGGCAAGGGGAACCTAGTTTTGTGACACTCCGTTCCCCACTTCCTATTTTCCTCTCTCAATGCCGCCCTTTGCGTCAACACCAAAGCTTGATAATACTTTATACCTGTATTTTATTAGATACTATTCTTAAAATTTCAAGATTTTTTGGAGATACTGAAAGATACCCATGATTTTGAGTGGAAGATGGGGTTGGGGGGTGGGGGGTTTTTATTTTATTTTTTTGTATTTCATGGTAATTTTTTGCTGTTTCATATAATTACAATAGTTACTAAGCAACGCTAGGGAGGTGGGCGTTAATAGCCGCAACACAGTGTATCACTAATGCGGTTATTATCGTACATATTGTTTCTTGTGTAAATTTTCTTGTGTATTCCAATAAAGTATTAAAGTATTAAAGTATTAAGTCATATCAACAATAACGGGGGAGTATGGAGGGGGGGGGCTTAAAAATGCTAAAAAAACATCACGTGATTAATGGACGGCCCCTAATTTGTTTTTATTGGGATCATGAATAGGTGGTACTTTCAATTGTGAATGGATTGTCCAATACATGACATGTACAATACAATTTTAATCGTAGGGCGAATCGAATGAAACGAGGATAACGCTCGCCAACCAGCGCGCGCACGAGCTCCTCAAGTAGACGACGAAGCACACAAACACACACACGTCTCGTGGTTAGGCCGATTGCGTTTAAAATATATCAACTATATTTTTTTATAAACTCGCTTCATTATTAATCATTTATTAATTATTATAATGATTTAGGTTTTTTTGTTAGGAAATTCTTTTGTATAAACATTTTTGATCTTAATATATACCGTATTAGTTAAATAAGTTCTCTATAAATAAATATTTATTTCTTGAAGAATAATTTTAAAGTCTCAACTAACATGTCTTAGACATTCCTTCCTGAGTTTAGGTTTTTTGCCAATAACCTCGCAATCGGCTAATGTACCCAGTTTCAGTATTTACTACTCCCATTATACCTATTTAAATTTATTATCTATATAATCCGTATAATATGTTGCTTTTCTATATAATCAAAAAGCTCAACATAAAAATAATATGTTTGGTGCTCATTTTATGTAGACCAATTCATGTTGAAAATGTTTAACATTCAATTTACCCAGTAGTCATGTAGGGAGTTGAATATTGAGATTTATTATTTTGTTAAAAAAAAGCATTTACCTGTTGTTAACATTACTTACTATTGAAAAAACATTTAACAAAATTAACCAAAATACTATAAAATACGTTTTAATCGTTATAATGTATCTCTAATAACGTATCTTTAAAGTGTTTAGTAAAACAATTATAATTTTTAAATAAATATAGAAATTAAGATGGCTAGATCGAGACGGATGTTGATATGTGATAATAGTTTGAAATTAAGTAATTAGCGTTAGTTCGGTATGGAAAATTGAATCTGAGCACCGGATCTCGGTAACATTTCATAGGAGCATTTATGTTTTAATACGGTCCAAACTCGATTAACCGAACCAGTTCTTTTCGTTGGGCATTCGGATAATCGAATGTGTGAAGAAAAGCAAGTTATGTGCGTTCATAATATTTACGTTCATAACTAATGCGTATTGGTCGCGGTTGGTACTCCGGATAATCGGGAATCCGTATAACTGAGAGCCGTATAATTGTTTATATTTACGCTGTACGCGTAGAGCCAAAATATTATTTGGTCTGTGGTTTTGGTGTTTTTTTTTTAAATAAATCTCTCGTCTTAGTATAAAGTTGACCTTCTAAAATTCCTAACAGATTCTTGCATATCCTCTTAACATATCTGCTTCTATGAACTGATTAAACACTCAATATGTCTATAATCTAGTATTTAAATTAATGTTTATTGAAAATTTACCAGCAAATTTGTTCTAATTAAAAATGTAGCATCAATTGTTTTGTCTACTATTTTTTTTGTACATTTCTTACTTTTGTACTTTTCTTTTGTATTTCTTACTATTGTTAGCGAATGCTTGTCAACGATCATCAATAGACTTTAAGTAATAAAGATATACAATTACGTAGCTGCTATAATTCAATATCCTAATAATATCCTACTTTTCGATAGTAACCTAATATTTACAAGGTGAGTTAATAAGTGCACGAGAATCCTATATACCTCTATACATATAAATCTATTTATAACGTTGTTTTTGTTACCAAACCACGAGACAAACACAATAACACACACACAGACAAGCCTCCGACGTGCAATGTGAGTATTTTTTATCTGTTTTCTCAAACGCACCACCTTCTCAAGCTATGCAATGCACTTAATTATACAATAAACACGCTATAAACCATTTGTGGTATTTTTTTGTACTGGCGCTTGCATAAGCGTGTAAATAAATATAAAAATACTTTTAAAGCTACAGCTTACATTTATGTTTTTTTAAATAAAATATTATAAAACTGTATTTCAACTACTGTATAATGTCAATATGTCGCCATCATATTTTTTGATCAAAGGAATATGGTATAAGCTTAGCACTGTATTTTAAAAATGTTGCTATATTTATTTGATAATTGTAAATTGATATATAATCTGTATTTTTGATCAACAATGATATTACTTGATATATAAAAACACCACGTTAACGTAGTTCATTATGTCGACAATATATCACGATCATGAACATTTCATAAAAGTGTTACCAGCTTAAAAAATGTAAATGTATATTTGCTTCTACTAAAAGTGGTATAATTCTTAAATTGCTAGTTTATGAGTATCAGTAAGAAAATATTTTTGTTATAAAATATAATATTATCTTAATATTATATTGTTTAGAAGATAACAATGTTTGTTATTTATGAAGAACAAGTTTTCTTAATTATCTGTATTTTTAACATTTCTTTTAACAACAATCATACTTATACTACTTTCATTACGTACAGGCATTTAATGTTTTTTGAGCTGTTAACAATTTAATTTCTATGATACCTATCTAATAATATTCTTTTGTACATTATAGGGAGAGAGTAACGAGACACGTATAGCTGTTGCGAACCAACGGGCGAATAAATTACTCAAATCTTAAATCAAATTTGCAGCGTCGCAAGCACTTGCAAAATGGTGTTGCCATGTAGTATCTCATCCCTACAACGAACTCCGTGACACTAATTTTTCTCCTAGTCATATTAGCATTATACTAATAATTTGTTTCCTGTAAATAGTATAGAATAAAAAAGAAAGCAAATAACTTGATATGCAAATAATTGATATTAGCGTGGCAACATTATTTTGTGCCGCACCATCACCGTGATTAGATATTAACGTGTTGTTGTACCAATCGTACATTCGATCTACAAAAAAATGTGCAATAATTATATTGAAAATCACATAATATTGTTTTCACTAAATACAATTTTGAAAATTCGTAAAATTTTACGCTTTATGGCTATTATAAAACACTATATTTAATTTGCACGTAATTTTTACTTTAGGTAATGTGCCAAAGTTCCTTTTCTTTACATAAACATGGTGGTATTTAAAAGATTATGAAACACCAATTGAAATGTTAGAATCCTATTATAAGAACTTAGCTTATGTAAATTATTTGCTTGATACAATAACGTCGTAAGAAAGTACCAATTTAGCTCAAAGAAAGCCGATATTTTCTATAGAAAAAAAATAGATACCCTCAGCCATGGCTGATATTTTTCTCGAAACGCATTTAAATATTTTATTATATAGAGACTTAAATATCTAATTGATAGTGAGATTTACGATGTTAATGGTTTAATCACTTAAAGTAATATTAATTGTATATTCTTTATCAGTTTCATTCTAATATTTTTTTAAATAATTTTCTTTCACGCAAATGTCGTTATTCTTAGGTTTAAGATTATTGTGCCTAAACTTATTTGTATTTTTAATTTGTACTATTAAATAAATTTGTAATTCGTCTATGCTTTTGGTCCAATTATTTAATAATTTTTATAGAGATACGTACTACGCTTACATGTCGAAATTAAAGTTTTTTTTTTAATTAGTGTTGTACTAATTGAGGAAAGGCTTTAAATTCTACATGAAAGATATTATATATCCAGTTAAAAAAATCAACATAGTAATGTGATTACAGTTCTAAGCAATAGTCTATTTAATAGTTGAATATTTAAAAATTTATTACTTAAAGTATGTTGTTGTAAGTATAAAGGCGGTTCACACAGGTTAAAATAATGCCACGTTTTAACAATCCCCATTTTCTTAAAAAAAATGTTTAGTGCAGAAAAAATAAACCTCAATAATTTAAAATATTTAAATAATAGAGTTTATGAAACTCTTGCTATTTTAGACAGAATTAAAGTAATTCTTGTATAAACTAACTGTTCTAATTGTTATCAAAACAAAAGGTTAACTTAACGTATATATATTAATAGAAAACTTTTTTCTGTTAAGAACTGGCTTCGATACCGTGTGTCCGCCTAATAATATTGTACCGGCCTTAGAAGTAATGACTATAGGAATGTTAAAAGGAATGGCTTGACTTATTTATTATACTCATGTACAGGGGGCTTTTCAATTTCCATCAAATCTATTTGAACATAATAATACATAGAATAGGCTGAGAAATTGTTATTTTTAAAATGAAAATATTATAAAAATAACGCTGTTAAATCTTCAGCTTTTGAAAATATAGTGTTTACAGTTTATCATAGTATAATGGTAAGCTGCTAGTATTTTCATATATTTAATTAAAATTTGTGACCCTCTGTACAGGCGTTAGTGTTAAGATTTTTCGAAATTTCTCTATGTCTCTCTCGATCGTTAGTTTAAGTAGCGTGGGTTACACGTTATATCTAAGTACATATTCCAATAATAAAATATTTTAACTGTATTTTAGATTTTGTGTTATAAGATTCAATTTAATCAATAGTGTACGTATATACTTACCGCCTGCGCAAATATTCATTTATATTCTGCCTAATATAATCTTCATAGATATCTATTTTCTTTAAGAATAGAATAGTTAGTATAAAGTGTTAATTTCTAATTAAATTATTGATTTGTTAATATTACCTATATACTGGTGTATTATTTAAAAACTTTTCCTTTACCTATATATCATTATATATATATCATTTTATGAACTACTTAAAAAATACACTGTTTCCAAATGGGAATTATTAAAAATTAAGTATCTAGCTTGGAAAGCAAAATTATTTTCTAGAATTAAAAGTTACAGATCAATCATTGATGCAAAAGGAAATAAAAAACAAGTCATTAGTAGCTTTTATGATTTTAATATGGAAAACTTGCTAATATTTACAATCTTAGATAATTATTTTAAGTATCCCTATTAAATATTTTTTTTTTATAAAAAGCAATAGGTAACAATTATATAGTTATACACTTTATTACTATACTCAATAAATTATATGTAATAAATAGAGTATGAACACATTACACATTTTTTTCATAATTATAATATCTTAACATAAAGGTTTTAAAAGCGAACATTTTAAAATGCACAAGCCTTATTTTTACACTTCGGTCGTATCAAATTATCAATCGCGTCGCGTTTGATGTCTTCGTGAAAATGCTGCTGACATCACATAATACCAAACAAACAAAAAAGTCAGCCTTCATTATCAAGCAACTGAAAAAAAAAGTTATAATTAAAAAATATATATTCATCATATCAAAAATAGTGGTACGTAATACATTAAACTATTGATGATTCCTAGCGAATCTGTACATTAATAGAATGAGGATGAAGATACACCTACATTTATTATAAATATAGAATACCTAACCCTCTCTCTAGTAGTACTTGAATTGAAGTTTAATAAGACATCAATTACATAAGCGAGACGCACGGTGTCTAGATTCAAAAGCAGACAAGGAAATTTATACTTTTCTTATTTAAAGTGAAAAATCGCCATTGTTTTTATTGCAATTTTAAATAAGGGTAGTTTTAATGCGATTTTAATTAAAAAATCGCAACAAATACTTGTTTTAATTATTTAATTAAACGAAAACTACCCTTATTATTAGTTCAAAATAGCAATAAAAATATAATTTTCCCATTTGATAATTCCATCTTGATTAATACCTTAAACTACTTGATTTCTAGAAAATTTAAAATAACAAACCTATTTCAACAATAGTTTCCAACGACACCATAACAGTAAATCCGAGCAAGGAGCAGGCGAACTGCAGCAAACCAGTGTTGTCTTGCCTCCATATTTCGAAGAAAACGACATATACTAAAGTACCGCAAGCTATACCCTGGAAATAAAAATAATGATAAAACACTTTATTTTTATTATTATTACTTACTAGCAACACTTCGTTACGTATATACATATGTTTTGGCTATATTTTTTTAAATAAAGATAGATATATTTGAGAACGTCTCAAAAATTTTATGAGACAAGTTGTGGCGCAGGGACAGAAGCGTGTGACTGTAAGTGCGACAGGTTGTCGGTTCGACTCCCACTGGAGGAAATAAAAAAAAAAACATTTCTACCCTCTAGTGTCACCACGGGCGGTTTTGATATCCGCCACTCAATGCCCAATGCCTCCAGAAGTCTGCAGAAAGTGGGGAGCAGAGTATCTTAACACTAGACGCTCTCTGTCTACACTGTTACATGCATGAAGCTGAAAATTAAATGCTTTGAAAAATTATAAATCCATTCGTCAAAGTGTACCTATTAATTACTAATTAATTAATCTAGAGAAGCCCCAGATAATAGCCAGACAGACAATCGTTAAGTTAGATATATTATATTATATTATATTCTTCGCATTAACGGCTTAGCGATACAATAAATCACGTTAATATTAATATATTTTTTTTCGTTAATCTTGATAAAATATACACTATCGTTCATTTCACTGATAAGATTTTTCTTCTAAATTTAGGCTTAAGGCCCTAGTATCTAATATATTAACTTAATCAGATGCACTCAAGTGTGTACTCTTATCTAAGCACGTAGACATTAATGTCTTAAAACTGACATGGCGAAGATGTGGCCGATAAAAAAAATAATGCATCCTTAAATGATTCAAGAATTCGATAATGCTATCACTATAATATAATCTCAGTCATAATATTTTTCGTAAACTATCTACTGCAAATTGTTGATTTAAAATTTAATTTGTAACGATTATATATATATATATATTTACGTAACGATTATATATATACAGGGTGTTCCAGGAGTCAACGATAAAACGAAACCAGGTGATAGACCAAGTCATGACAGTTATAAGAAAAATATAAAAAAAATCTTTGTCATGTATTTTTCATATTATATTGATTTTAAAAAATATCGGAAAAACCGACACCCTGTGATGGTTTTTCAAGTCCCAGGACTACAAATATCACTCTTTCTTCATTTTTTTTTCTGTAATGTAATCATGAGTAACCCTTCTGTGAATTACAGTTTAAGATTGAAACATACCTGCATCAGTTTTCAATAAAATATCGTGTTTTTGCCAAACATTAAATTCAAAATATTTACTACACTCAACTTTAACCGTCTGTACTATAAAAAAAATGTACTACACTGTTTTTGCAAGTAACTTTAAAAGTTGGCGCATTTAATCTGGATTCCGAAATGGTACGACACTTGTTGGATTACTTCTTTGTTGAAGAGAGAAAAATCTAAATACACGATAATCGGGATGACGTTCAACGTTTTGGTATCTTTTCCGATACATTCTAGCTGCAGCATTAGCGTTACATAACCATTCTCCATGAATGAAATAGATATTGGCAATGTGTCAAAGACCGAGTATATGGCCTGCGAGAGCCCAGACCCGAGCACTATCCTTATAAGTCCTGGGTCAGCCCCTAAGTCGAAAAAGTTCAGGTATCTTAGATCCGTCATGCACGCGTCTGGAGGCATCGATCACGATCTCCATGGTCGGATAAGCGTTGCCTGGGCTAAGTGGCGGGAGGTCACTGGTGTGGTCTGTGATCGCAAGATACCGTCCAAACGTTTTCCGACTTAGGGGCTGGCCCAGGACTTATAAGGATAGTGCTCGAGTCTGGGCTCTCGCAGGCCATATACTCGGTCTTTGACACATTGCCAATATCTATTTCATTCATGGAGAATGGTTATGTAACGCTAATGCTGCAGCTAGAATGTATCGGAAAAGATACCAAAACGTTGAACGTCATCCCGATTATCGTGTATTTAGATTTTTCTCTCTTCAACAAAGAAGTAATCCAACAAGTGTCGTACCATTTCGGAATCCAGATTAAATGCGCCAACTTTTAAAGTTACTTGCAAAAACAGTGTAGTACATTTTTTTTATAGTACAGACGGTTAAAGTTGAGTGTAGTAAATATTTTGAATTTAATGTTTGGCAAAAACACGATATTTTATTGAAAACTGATGCAGGTATGTTTCAATCTTAAACTGTAATTCACAGAAGGGTTACTCATGATTACATTACAGAAAAAAAAATGAAGAAAGAGTGATATTTGTAGTCCTGGGACTTGAAAAACCATCACAGGGTGTCGGTTTTTCCGATATTTTTTAAAATCAATATAATATGAAAAATACATGACAAAGATTTTTTTTTATATTTTTCTTATAACTGTCATGACTTGGTCTATCACCTGGTTTCGTTTTATCGTTGACTCCTGGGACACCCTGTATATTATATATATATATATATATATATTCTTTTTGCTTTACGATGTATCCTGCACATAACGGGGTAGGCGGACGGAACCTGGACACCTAGTGACTCCTCCGTTCGCAATTTTCCGCTGAATTCTAGAGGCATTCAATATTTTCAATTCTTCGCTCCGGCGTTGAGCTAAAACTACTAAAAATTATATCTAGTTAAAACTACTAAAAATTGATCTTACAGTCCTCATAGCCTGTATCTAAAGAAATGTATTTCAATTTTGACGATGCGTAAGAAAAGCAGATAGGAATCTATACATTTATTTTTTAGCTCCACCAAGATTATGTTCTGTTAGCGTCAAATTATTTTTCTTTATTTTATCTAGTATAGAATAAATTTCTACTAAAAAAAGTATTAAACATACAAACTTACACATTAAAATAATAAAATTGTAAAGAGGTCAAGTATATGAAATGATCCGTGCAATCAAAGGCAAATTACAAATACGAATCTTATCTCGACTGATTTAAATCAGTCTGAAACACGCGAGGTGATAGTATTGTTATTTTGTCGTTTTACGAATAAAATTAACATTAAGCAATATTCTAGGGTTTTTTTACAATTATTATTAGGTCTTATCTAGGCAATTCATTACCCAGGCCACTCAATTTGAGGCCGTTGTGACTCAGCGGCACAAGGTGTTTTGTATGCGCGACGTTTGTGGGTTCGATCCCCACTCGATGAAGTGAAATATTTGTTTACGTTTATATTTCCATTTCTTCGCTCTGGTGTCGAGGCAAAACGCGGCGTTGAGTTCTGCAACTCAACACATAATGCCTCCAGAATTTAGCGGAAAGTGGGGAACGGAGTATTACACTAGCTTCCCTCTGCCTACCCTGGTGAGTGCGGGATACAGCGCGGGACGAAGCTGATTTGATATTGTTGCTTATAATATATTTTTTTATTTAAGTAAAAAAAAATTCAAGATTGTTTGTAGATACTAAAAAATACACGTGATTTTTATTGGGGGGCTAACCACATATTAATTATATTAATAACCAGCCCCCAAATGTGAAATTCTCTTATAAACACAATCTATCGCATATTAGACCCAAAAACTTGGAATTTTTACCTGCAACACAACTGAGTAGATACCAGCAGCTGTCGCTCCTGCACCTCCAACCAGTAATATACCGATGCCGATACCCAACGCTGATACGAAGGAAAATGTGAATATGTAGACTATCGACAGCCACCTCTTAGTGCCCGCCGCAAGGAACTCTACTCCAATGCAGAATGAGATGATGTATTTATGTGCTGATACAGCACCAAATAAGTACCTGCAAATCAAATATGTTCTTTTAAATGAATTCTTTTTTTTAGTCTTTATAATAATTTTAAAAAAGATATTTAAAATTGATTGTATTAAATATTTCAGTAAAATTTTGATTAATATGATTATTTTAACCTACCTACCTCTCTATATCTCAACTTTATTTTAAATTAAAACGTGTACAGAAGCAGATTTCTAAATCTGTATTTTAAATTTAATTCTCTCTTCTTTTATAAAGGAAGATATAAAAAATTAAGACTTTTGAACCACAAAGAAACTATTATAATATTATACGGCAATAAGAAATTTTATAGAGTAGATATAAAATAATATCGATCATGCAATGTTATATTATAATCGAATTATATAGGATTACGGTTTATTTGACCGGCACAATACTATTATAATATAATGCTTATTTACACAAGTGTTCTTTAAGTAAAAACAATAAACCCAGGTACGTGATGATAAGAGAAGTTTTTCTTGTATTTACTGATAATTTGATTGAAAAAGAATGTATATGTATGTTATAGTTTTTTTACGCAATATTAGCTATTAATAAATATCATAACAGTAAGTGTCCAAATCTAATGCATTAAATACCTACACAGTCAAACAGATGAAGCTATTGTTTTTTTTTTAGCCGCAAATTGGAGGGTAGGTATAGGGAACCTAGTGTTAAGATCTCTTTACACTGTTCCCCATTTTCCACTGATTTTTTTAAGACATTACATGTTGAGTGGCGGAGGTAATGAAAATATTAATAAATAATAATCCTTCCCCCAAGTCTAGGAATCGAACCCAGTGCCACAACTGCCTATATAGGTGGATATTATTTAAATTAGGGAATATGCACATACCAAACATTTCTAGCAGATGCCTCCAATCCAACTGCAAGACCTTCAAAGAGTTCGTGTATAGACAGTGCTAGGACAATAAGTAGACCTCTTAGAGCCGATACGATAACATCTTCACCACCTTCTTTCGGAATATGAATATGGTGTTCCTTTTGTTGATTACTCGCCTCCAACTCCTTTTCAGTTTTTTCTGAAGAAGGACCAGGTTCCGAACTGCTTCTCCGTATACTTAATACGCGGGAAAAGGTTCCGCTGTTTTTGTTTTCTCTGCTTTGTATGTATATGTGAACTAACTCTTCGATTAGGTACATCATGAAGAAACCAATGCACATGATGAGCGCAGCTAGGTATATCGGCATCTCGGGTAAGTCGCCACTTTCTGCAAATAATTAATTTTATATTGTATGAGGTCAGTCGTGGCGCTGAGGCCACTCGGTGGGAATGAAATGGGAATAAAATATTATTTATTAATATTTTCATTTCTTCGTTATATGATACCAAGGCAAAAGGGCGTTGAGTTTCTCCACTTAACACGCAATGCCTGGAAAATCTGGCGGAAAGTGGGGAACGGACTGGTTTAACATTAGGTTTCCTAGCCTGCCTGCTCTGCTTTATGCGGGATAGCCCGTGAAACTGAAAAAAAAAGTAAACTATTCTTATTCTAAGCTCATCAATCAATATTAATTTATATTTATCACCTATTACTATACTTTGTTGTTATCGTAATGTACTTAAAAAATAGTCAAATATTTTTCTATGATAGTCAAAAGGAAAATATGTACAAAAAATCAAAGGTCAAAGCAACTATCTATGCATTGGACTTCCCGGAGAGAAATTAGACAATTCAACGGGGACCAATTGCAGTAAGTAGTTTAAGCAGCAATAACCGACGTTGGAATCCTGTGGGATCCCCCCTTTGATGAATTGCGTTCGACTTAGATAAATTTTTAAAGTCCTATAGATACGTACTTGTAGGCCGTTGTGGCGCAGCGGCACAAGGGTGTGACTGTAACGCGACGGTTGTGGGTTCGATTCCCACTCGAGATAGTGAAATATTTATTTACGTTTACATTTCTATTTCTTGGCTTTGGAGTTGAGGCAAAGCGTGGCGTTGAGTTTTGCCACTCAACACGCAATGCCTCCAGAATTCGGCAGAAAGTGGGGAACGGAATATCTTAACACTAGATTCCCTCTGCCTCCCCCGTGTGCGGGATACAGCGTGAAGCTAATTTATTTATTTTATGTTGAAATATACCTAATAAATACTGCAACAATAACTATGAAATTTTATTATTAACTATGAAAAATAATATTTTTCTCTGCAAAAAAATATTTAAAAAGCGATATCCATAGCCGATTATAATAATATCTTCATTAGGCCATTTCAATTATCAAGATTTCATTTATAGAAACGTGTAAAAATATATACCTAACTAGCGGCCCGCCCGCGGCTTCGCCTGCGTGAACTACGTCCATGCAAAATTTGAGGCTCCTAGCAATTTTAGTAACGAAGTTTCATACAAACTTTCAACCCCAAAAACAACCCCTTAGAAGTCGAATATTACAAATTCTCGTCCTATCGAGCACCTATGCCCTATAAATAGCTCCTATGCAAAATTTCAAATTCCTAGCACATGTAGTTTCTCAGATTTCGTGATGAGTGAGTGACCTTTCGATTTTATATATATAGATAAGGCAATAATTCTATTTTTAATTCAACTTTTCGTCGAGACACTGACAAGATTACCAACTTTTTTGAAACTGATAACAGTAATTGATCGTATTGTTTATTAGTGACGCTCTAATTGTAAAATTAAATCGATATAAATATATTGTTATATTTTAATTACTAAATTGGTGTTTAAATTTAATTAAAATTGATTATCTACGTTAAGTAGTGATTTGGAAATTTTGTCGTGATAAATAAATAATTTCTAAATATTTTTTCTGTTAATTTACAGCATAATCTAATCTCATTACGTTCTTGTTCTATGGCTACAGAAAAAGAATTCAGAAAAATAGAATTGTTTTGCACGATATCGATGTCTATGTTTGAGATTTTTTTTAAATCCTATTTAATAAATATTAATGGTATCTATATCATCTAGATGTTAACAAGGAAAAAAATAATATAGCACTAAGAAGGGAATATGTATGTAGTGGTGTTTATTTTTTTAATTTTGAAAATTTTTTGTTCGCTTCGTACGCTTTTCTCACATAAAAACAACTGAACATATACAAAATGTTGAATATATATAAATAATTATTTTTCTTAAAATAAAACGATGCTTTAGAGTATAAACAACTTTTTAAACAGGAAAATGATAAAAAATTTTAAATTCTTCATTTCTTTTTCTTCATAATTTTCCTTAAAAAATTGATATAATTAAGTATGTAGGTATTGACAAAATTGTTGTTTAACGATTGATTATAGAAGATAAAAAACTGCATGATATACGTCTATTACTTATA
Source organism: Heliconius melpomene rosina (assembly GCF_056956725.1). Taxonomy (NCBI): domain Eukaryota; kingdom Metazoa; phylum Arthropoda; class Insecta; order Lepidoptera; family Nymphalidae; genus Heliconius; species Heliconius melpomene. The sequence goes on along the minus strand of NC_140396.1, from coordinate 4,710,249 downwards.
CGCCTTCGATTTTATTTCGATTATAAACTTTAAAAAAATATATTATGAAAGAAATTCTATATCTAATTTGATATAAATAATCGGTCATTAATCTTTAATGAACACAAAAATTTTGTATTATCGTCTACATAGGAGCTGTATGCTAATTATTATCTGGTTTACGATTATAATACACTTTACATTAACTCAAGTGTATCAATATTAACATAGAGAAAGTAACTAATTTTACAAACAATCATTATGTACAGTATTTTATATTTAAGCATCTTCCTGTGTGTGTATCGTTATTTAAGCAAGAATATCAATTATCTAAAAAGTAAATAAACTAAACTAAAATTGATATTAACGTGACGTTTTCATTCATAAATTATATATCATCTAAATTCTCAAGATCGATCTCATACTTAGGGGCCTAAAAGTGAAATATCTCTCATTTCATCTAGTCCTTTTGAGGCCAGCCGTAGTGTAAGGGACAAGTGTGCGACTGTAAACGTTGTGGGTTCGATTCCCACTAGATGAAATAAAATATTTAATATTATGATTTCCTCGCTCTAGCAAACGAAGGCAAACGAGGAGAAGCGCGGCGTTGAGTTTCACCATTCAAGGCGCAAACCTCCCGAATTCATCAAAAAGCGGAGAAAGGAAGTGTTTTAATAAGAACAGAGTTTCTTAACACTAGGTTCCCAGGTTCTCTCTGCCTATCCTACTATAAGCGGGATACAGAATGAAGCTATCTATCCTTTCTTGGTGTAGAAATGATTAAGCATTATTGATGTGGGTGTAGGCAGGTACAGTTAAATTCTGACATAGATTTATATAAATGACAGTTGGTCTTAGATATATGGGATATAAATAGCAAACGTTCATTATTCCACTTAACCCACGTATGTATATTAAATAACAAGAGCTAAATAACAATAAAAGAAGTTTTTGTTTGTCAAGCGTTTACTTTATAATGTCGTCTTTGTTTCAATTATATCAATACCAATACAGATATTTATAGTTCAACTTAATTAAATTAACGAAAAGACGAAAAAAGTATAGTTAATGAATATAGAAGTTACTTCTTTTTGAAAAATAAGTTAGTTAATAAAAAAATAGGACTTAAAATGAAGTAAAAATTTGTCAAATGCGTATCGAGCTCGCCCGTCGAGATTTTTGTGGAATAGTCTGCGGGTTTTGTGGAATTTTTGTGGAATACACTCATACTTTTTATGAAATTAATTGCAACTAATATTTTGTAATAATTTTTCTGTGATATACTAATATTTTTTTCCGATTTGTCTTGTTTCTTGTTTATATTTTATATATAAGTAATTGTATGTCGACGAAAAGTATTCATGAAAGTACTGCATAAAATATGCATAAACGTATGTTTTAATTCCGCTGACTTACAAGGTTAATTTTGGAGAGACCTGGATTTCAAATTAATTTCACTTTAACACCACTACTCTATTTCGAGAAAAATGGTCTGACAGACGGACAGATAGACATGAAACGGACAATAAAGTGATCGTATAAGGATTCCTTTTTTTTTAAGTACCTACGGATCAGGGTTCTGTACCTTAACATCTTTACTACAACAATTAGGTTAATAAACTCTAAGCTATGTACAAAAACAACCAACGAAAGAAACTATTATTTTACTTCTATTCTAGTTTGTAAAAAAAATTGTTATTGTTACAATTAGCTATTATTAGCAAAATAATAAGGCTTTTCGTCAAAGCTTGTCGGTGCATTGCCTTTGAATAAATTTTGTCTTCTACGGAAAGTCATGGGCAAACACTTGTTAGCCATGTGTTTACATTCCAAATGTTACCTTCAAATGTCACTACAAACTAATTGAGCCTGCATCCTATCTGTGATTATATCTATATAAATATCTTATATCAAATTAAATCAAGTTGTTACCCGCTTTCTCTTAAAATGACAAATTACCTCAGTAATGGTAAACATTGAATTTTGCATAAGCCGTAATTTTCAGTCAAACATTTTCAGTAAGTAAAATAGATAGATAAATAGATGGGTATCTATTTATGGATATCAAATGCTATAAATAGATTCCTATAGGTAGTTATTAAAAAATATATATTTCAAATCGAAAATATATCTTTCATACGTATAAAATATTAAGCTCAATTAATAATATTATCAAATATCTATATTTATATTGTCAGAAAGGTATTATCTCACCTTGTAGTGATTTAACATTTTCATCGACCTCCGGAAGTAAATGCATGAAAGTGGTAGCAAAGAGAACTCCTCCGCCAAACGACAACAGTCCTACAATCAGTTTGTTTGAAGTTCTCATATTAGTGCCATCAGATTTCGTGAACCAGCCGTACTTATACGAAATAACCATGGGAGCGCATCCAAATATCATGGAAATTGTGAACAGGCAGACCATGGTTATTATTTTGGCCTGCAACACATTCCCTTGTTCATCAGCACTCATATCGATAGCTTCACTCATCTTTGGAGTTTAATTTGATAGTACGAGGTCACCGGTGTACGCGGCTACAACCTGTCTGGTCGCCGTCTCCTCGCTCGACTGATCGCTGATCCTACGCCCCAGCTGTAGGCGGACTCGTGATAACATAATAAATGATAAAAATTACTTTGTCTGTTTGCTCATCGTCGCTACTGTTACGTTTCGCTTCTGTTATTTGTAAATTATAAATTAAATGAGGAAGTCGTTTTGGTGTTGACCCCCGTCCCCCTATCCACTAGCTATTATTAATAACTGATAAAGTAATTTGTTTTAATTAATTAGTTATTACTTTAATCACAATAAATTAATAATATGTCAATAACATATTATTATATAGTTATTTTGAAGGCCAGTATCGTGGCACAGTAAGTATGTGACTGGTCGTGAGTTCGATCCCCACTCGAGGAAATGAAATTAAATATTCTTTTTAATTTATTTTTCAATTTCTTCGCTCTGTTGTCGCGCAGCGTTGAATTTCGCTACTCAGACAATTCCTTCTAAATTCGGTGGAAAGTTCCCTCTGTGTATCCTGCTGTATGCGGGATACAGCGTGAAGCTGATTTAATATTGTTACTCATGTTTGGCTTAAAATGGCTATACAGGTAAAAAAATCCTTAAATCATTCTTATAAGCTATAGTTATTTTATAATTCTCGTATAGATACTTATTGTTCTTGTACACCTACCTATACGGTATTATTATCACATTTAAAGTGTCAATTTTAGAAATATGTATTTGTATGTTCTAATAAACGAAAACCATAAAAGGAATAAAATAATTTTGATTTTTTCCAATAAAGAATTTATAAATAGACAAGCAGCCCCCGCGCGGTTTCGCCCGCTTGAATTAAGTATACGTATTAAGTAAGTTTTATTTATATCTTATTAATAATATTTAAGTTTGATTGATTGTTTTATTATGGTTATCTATACTGTAATACATTTAATAAAATTATAACACTTAAATAAATATTTAATTAACTAAAATATTTTGGGTTTTATTTTTCTCTCAAAAAATATTGTATTTAATAAAAAAAAACTAGATAGATCTAGGTAGGTGGTTAGTAAACGTGCACAGTCAGCGTGGGCGGCGGTGACCACTTACCATCAGACCCGTACGCTCGTTGGGTTGTCTTTTTCCATAAAAAAAGCCTATATTTTTCAGAACATTAGATTAATTCAAATTCGAAGATAATTTCGGATAAGACATACAGACAACAATTTTAAAATTAGTTTGAATCTGGATATTGATTCAATTATTGGATAAATAAGAATAGATTTGTTTTAATTTAATAGCGAAAATTTCAAGAGTTTGTTTGTAAGAGAATTTATCTGACAACTAATATTTTTAATAAGCCGATTACTTAATTTAAGTTACTTAATTATATTAATGGATTAATTAATTTAATCAAGTATCTTAATTAACAACATTAATCGGGAAACAATTGATCTTATCTATTTATGTATGGCTGAAATGATGTACCTATGGAATGAATTTTAACGCCCAATAGCTTGTCAGATTTCCAATGAGACATAACAATCGCAATAGCCTGTATCTTTACGCATCCTTGCAAAGATATGCAAAAAGAACTGTAAGTCAATTAAGTATAATGGCAACGTAAGATCTCTCTGTTCCCCACTTTCCGCCGAATTATGGAAATTGTGTTGAGTGGCGGAACACTTGACACCAGAGCAAAGAAATGGAAATAAATTTTCATTCCCTTGAGTGGCTATCGAATCTATAACCAGTCGCGTTTACAGTCACACTTTGTGCCTCTGCGCCACGACTGACTTTTATATTATGAAAACTTTATAAAAATTAACTTAAAATTAGACAGGCAAGACTTGCTCAAAGTTAGAGACAAGAATCAGTACATTTAATGCAAATAATTTCAATATTAATTAAAGCAATGAGTGAAAAATTAGTAATTCTCCCGAGTTGGAATCGAACCCACAACCGTCGCGTTTACAGTCACACACTGCCCTCCATGACAGCGTAGGTATATCATTTGTTACTGAATGAGTTCAAATAACAGTATTTAATTGACTTAGGTTCTCTTATTAAAAAAAATTGTGTCGAAGTAAATTAATTAAAATGGTAAACGCGTATGTAGAAAATTAATAAAAAATCACAATGATTATAGTAATATTTATATCATTATAATATTTTTCCATCTCTCCTTCCAATTTTGCGTTTTAGATTTTATACGTTTTGGCTTATGGCAACAATTTTGACATTTCTAAACTGAAAGTAAAACCTTTTTATTTCTGATGAATGATGTTATCAACTTATCAATGAACTTCATTTATTGATAACATGTAAATACAAACAGTACAAATAGCTAAATAAAATGTTACTGTGCATCTTATTTTAAACCTAAGTGCTAAAATAAACTTTCATATTTTAAAATGATAGAACGATAGCTTTACCTTCTACTTGATATTAGAAAAATGTACATTTACATCTGATACAAAAATATTTGATTATTATAAATTAATGTTATATTTATTTAAAAAGTTATGTATTAAAAATAATGCCGAAAAAAATATTATGCGTTATAATAATTGCATTGTTAACATTATTGTTGTGGATATATAGAAGTTCTAATAATGAGTATAATAGTACAATACTGATGTTGACTAATAATAATTATTTTAAACATAATTTAATAAAACCCAAACTTCAGCTATGTAGTGGTAAGTAATCAAATATATTCCTATTCTTTTTTAACTTTTTAAAAAGTAAAAACATTTTAAAGTACCTATTTATAAATAGATAATTCATTTTTATTTCAGAATCACCTTTTTTATTAATTTTAGTAACTTCTTATGTAGGCCATGTAGAACTTAGAAGTGCCCACAGAAGAGCAATGCCTGCTGATCAATTGGCATCTTTAAATATAACAAGAACTTTCCTTTTAGCAAAAATTCCACCAAATGAAAGGTATTTTATATTCATCCCAAACATTTTTTTAAATTTATTTCTATTTTTAATGGTATATATCAATCCCATCTACAATTTATTAGTGATGTTTTACCTAATTGTAATATTGTGTCAGTCAAATTATGCTTTACTCATGGTTTTTCTACTACATAGTTATATATAAACACTTTATTTCACGTTAAATTAAAATTATCACTAAATGGCTAGTATCCAACACAGAAAGAATTTGTAACCAATTCAAAACAGTTCAACCAAAGTCTTCTTTATAATAATAACGATTTATAATCTGTTCTTTAGGCTTATTACTCAAGAGGCAATAAAAGATGAAAGTGATATTTTTGGTGATATTCTCCAAGGCTCTTTCTATGAAAACTATAGAAATTTAACTTATAAACACCTCATGGGATTAGAATGGGCTGCCAGAGAATGCAGTAAAGTTTCATACATATTAAAAGTTGACGATGATACAGTATTCAATCTAATAAAAACTTATGATTTTTTGAAAAGTTTGCCAAAAAATGATGACTTGATAATGGGATATATTTTAAACAACACTCTTCCAAAAAGAGATAAGCAAAATAAATGGTATGTAACGTATGAGGAGTACCCCAGAAGTATATATCCTCCTTATCTATCTGGTTGGTATTATATAATAAGCCCAAAAGTAGCAAGTTTAATATGTGATGAAGCTATGTACAACTCATTTTTCTGGATAGATGACATTTTCATTACTGGCTTACTTTTAGAATCCCTAGGATTTAAGTTAAAACAACTACCAGACAAATATTGGTTAGAATATTATGAACAGCTTGAATGTTGCCTGCGAGACATGATTAATAAATCTATAAGATGTGATTATGTTATTGGTCCCAACGGAGGAAGAGACAATCTCATAGTGGAGTTTAACAAAGCTTATGCAAAATGTGAAAGATGGCATAACTGCACAGTTCGACTGGCAGATACAGACATGAAAAAAGACTGCATAGTGAAAAAAGAACGAACAATTTTTGGTAATGGACAATCAGAGGTGCACAATATTAAATTGTGATTTCTTAATAGAAAAAGAAGTAAATAATTTATTCTTTTACACATTTTTATTTATTTCAAATAGATCATAACATTTTTATTTATTACAAATAGATCATATTTTACTGCAGTAGAAACTTGTAACTGCTTAATAGACATATAATAATTTTGTCCTACATATGCACAAAATAAGCTTTTTCTATAGATCCAATTATCTGGATTTTCAATTATCCTAATGACTAACAACAACAATTAATCCGGTTAATTGAGTTTCTACTATAGTTTCTTTTGCAATAAAGTATAATATATGGCACTGATTATAAGATTTAGTATAAAAGTTAAATTGAAAGTTAATTTCAATTGGTTAACAATAACAGTTAATAGTAACAAATTGATTAACGAAGTCAATATAAAAAAATATATATTAACATTTGTCAAAATTCATCAGGCAAAATTGAGCATTAAACAGAAAAACACAAAAGTGTCTTTCTTTCATAATATATATAAAAAAATTACCTAAAGGTTAAAATTTAGTCTATTATGGAAGAAATATGTTTATGGTTCAAGCCAAGTATTTGTAACAGAATTTCCATTAACAATACAGTCTTTAAAACCTTTCATGACATAGTTAGATTGAAACCATTTAGTATCATGAGTTGATTCAATTTCAACAAAATTATCATCAATGCTATCATTACTTATTTTAAGATTATCTAAATTCTTGCTAATTATGTCACCAAATATTTGAAATTTGTTACAACAAGATATGTTGTCTGGATTTTGGTCTCTAAAGTCAAAAGTAATAACTTTGCAAGTTCTGGGTACTCTAAACCCATTTATCAGCACAAAACTGTCAACACATACAACATCCGGTTTATGTGAACCACTTTTTTTCAAGAAAAGATACATGTTCGTTGGTGGCAGTGAATCAAAGAAAACTTGACCCAATTTCTCTGATGTTACCAGGTTCCTGAAAATATAAATATTAAATAAAAACAATCATAAATAAATGTCACCAAATAAATTGTATGAATTAAGAAGATCTATTTACCTAAAAACATTTTTTTTAATTTTCTGATCACTTGCTATATGATGGGAGTGGCACTGGAGGTTGTGGCATACACTCGGTAATAAAAGGCGATATATTTCTTTACAAGTCACAGGCGTTGCTCCAAACGCTATGCAAATCTCGTCAGGAAGAGATGAACCATTTATTTCACTTAAAAGATTCTAAAACATCGGAATAAAAATATTTTAAGAAATCTCAATTTAGGAAATCTTTATTAGGAATTTAATTCCAAACATTCTATAAATTTAAATAAACTACTATAAAAGTTGTGTTAACCTTTATAACAAAATCTAAATTGTTTAAGGCTGTCGACGCGACATGAAAATGTCTTTCAGATTGATAACTTTCCTTTTTTTCTCCTATTGACTTTCTTTTATTAACAATTTGTTTTAGCCATTGATATGTATACGGAATTTGCAGCCTTTGGTAAGCTACGAATTTAATGATTTCCACTACTATGTGACCACACGATATATATGTTAACTGATCCCCAATATCCAAATCGATTTTAACAGATACTCTTTTATTATTCATTTTGTCGTATTAATTTTAATATTAAAGTTACAGCAATAACAATGATTTATTTTAAAATTTCCTAACCGTTACATTTGATTTGTGAATATTTGGCACTTCACCACAGACACAGAACACGTTTATCAAAGAGCTTGTTTTGTCACATACTGCCCTGCTTTAGGGATGTGCACTTAGAAACGATAAATCAAACTAGTCGCCGTTATCTTATTTAAACTTAAATTTAAACTCTAACTTATTTCTTTTTCCAAAAAGTTATTGAATTCTTTTAACTTAGGCGTGGCAATTTAAAAAAAAAACCAGAACAATAATATATAGTATTCGTTTTAAAGAAACAGTGAGAAATATATGGTATTAAAAGTATTATTTAGAATCATCAAAACATATCAATACCAAGATTTGTATAAGACTTCAAATATTACCACGCAATCAAGAGTTTCTTACTGTGATATAAGATAATTAGACATTGACTGATTGACTGAGATGAAATTAAAAAAAAAAAGATATGTTTTTCAAATATCATAATTATAAATAAGGTAAAAAAACAAAAGTTAACAACATAATTATATTTAAATAAAATAAAATGTATAGTATAAAGCAAAATATAATCATAATTTTATATTTTTTTTTATGTAATTACGTAAAAAAGTAAATAAAAGCTTGTAATTATAACTAAAGTAGCCAGTTACAAGTAGAATAAAAAATAGCGTTCTAATAAAAGAATCTGTCAGTTTTAATATAATTGCTTTCATTATATTGTAACCAGTTTTTGCGCTAAAAATGTATCACTTAAGAGACTTACTCAAGTTATCTCGTGAACAGTTTCATATTTTTCAATATTGTAATTATGCAAAAGATGTACGATTTGGCCCAGATGTACGATCACTTATGTTAAAAGGCGTTGATATACTCGCGGACGCTGTAGCAGTAACAATGGGCCCCAAAGGACGAAACGTAATTTTAGAACAAGCATTTGGTCCGCCAAAAATAACAAAAGATGGTGTAACCGTTGCCAAGGGCATAGACTTGAAAAACAAATTTCAAAATATAGGTGCAAAACTTGTCCAAAATGTTGCAAATAAAACCAACGAGGAAGCAGGCGATGGCACAACTACTGCTACTATTTTAGCTAGAGCTATTGCAAGAGAAGGTTTTGATAGCATTTCAAAAGGTGCTAATCCTATTGAAATTAGAAAAGGTGTTATATTAGCTGTAGAAGCTGTAACGGAACATTTAAAAAAAATTTCAAAGCCTGTCCAAACTTGTGATGAAATAGAACAAGTAGCTACAATTTCGGCCAATGGTGATAGAAGTATTGGAAAACTTATTGCACGGGCTATTAATAAAGTTGGAAAAGATGGAGTTGTTACAGTTAAAGATGGAAAAACACTAGAAGATGAATTAGAAGTTATAGAGGGAATGAAACTTGAAAAAGGTTACGTATCTCCATATTTTATTAATTCCACTAAAGGCCCAAAAGTCGAGTATAATGACGTTTTAATTTTGTACTCTGACAAGAAGATCTTTTCTGCTAATCAGGTGGTCCCAGCATTAGAAATAGCCAATAAACAGAAAAAGCCACTTATTATTATTGCTGAAGATTATGAAGGAGAACCACTCTCCGTTTTGATTGTAAACAAATTAAAAGTTGGCTTACAGATTGCTGCCGTTAAGGCACCTGGATTTGGTGAATACAGAAAAAATACCCTTATTGACTTGGCTATTGCCACAGGAGGTATTGTATTTGAAGATAATGAAAATTTAATCCGGTTAGAGGATTGTCAGTTAGAAAGTCTTGGGAAAGCTGGGGAGGTAATTATTACAAAAGATTATACTATATTAATAAAAGGTAATGGAGATAAAGAAGAAATAGAGCAAAGAATTGAACAAATACGCCTCGAATATGATGAAACTCCGAGTGAATTCGATAAACAGAGACTCTTAAATCGAATTTCTAGACTTAAATGTGCTGTAGCTATTTTACACATTGGAGGCTGTAGCGAAGTAGAAGTAAGTGAAAAAAAAGATAGAGTCAATGATGCCCTTAACGCTACTCGTGCTGCTATCTCAGAAGGAGTTGTGCCCGGTGGTGGTGCTGCCTTAGTCCGTTGTATACCTATACTAGACAAATTAAAACCAGCCAATTCTGATCAAGACCTTGGTATACATATTATAAAAAAAGCTTTATGCACTCCTTGTTCAACAATAGCTAATAATGCAGGCTATGATGGTTCCATTATCGTATCAAAAGTTGCAGAATTGGATTTAAATTACGGTTATGACGTTTTAAATAACGAATACGTTAATATGATGGAAAGAGGAATTATAGATCCAACTAAAGTCGTTAGAAGAGCTTTAATAGACGCAAGCGGAGTTGCTTCGTTACTTACTACAGCTGAAGCAGTAGTTTGTGATTTTGTATCTGAAAACGAGCCGATTACTAGCTTAAATCGTGAAAATCCGGGCGTAACAATTTATTAAAGCAGTTATTCTGTTATCTATTATTTATTCTATTACCTATTAAATTTTTAAAATATTACATATTTGTTTTTAAATTTTGAAATTCAATTTATATAAACAAAAATCTAATTTTATGTTTAAGCTGCACAGCAGGATGATCGGAGTGAAACCAACATGTTAAAAAATGTACTCAAATCATGTGACAGTAAAAAAATGTTATTCTTATTACGAGAATTGACTACATTTAAATTGGTTTTTTACCATATTTACATAAGTGTTTGTATTTTTTACCAGTCTACTAAAACCAGACAATATTTATTACGTACAAATATTTTGATACTGTAAAGCTATCTCAGCAAAGGCTGATTAATATTAACTTTCACACGCTGTAGAAAGAATATTTCACAAGTTATTTTGTTATACCTTATTAAATTACCTTAAGTTGAAATAAGTAACTAAATAAAATGATCAATACAACGTAAACTTTCAGCGGTAAATTAAAACTTCGCAACTCAAAATGTCAATAAATAAATTATAGTAAAGAACTTACATTTTAACGTAATTGCCATATATTATATAGTTAAATGTATAAATTTCCATTTTAAACATTTCTCGGAGTAACTTTCTTAAAGTCTTCTTCATTTTAACTTTATTTAAACTAGCAACTTTTGTTCATATGATGCGCCTAAAAGCCATAAATAAAAAGTTACAACATTACTTACTACTTACTACTGACATATAACAGTGACAAGCTGACAGCAAACTGGCGCGAAATTCTTGACTGCCCTGAAAATGTTTACAAGACTATTCATAAATAAATTAATGAAATTTATTAAGAATTGACTTTATAAATTGACATTTTCCATTTTTAAGAGCTCTTATTAAATGTAAATACGTAGAATATTATATTATATAATTATTAGAGAGAAGACTTGGAGATGATGGTTGAAGAATCTTGTGAAGTAAATTTACGTTTTTCTGACAATAATTCAGAATATAATGAAATTTCAAACAAAAAGAATGAATTTCAAAATGATAGCGATAACGATGCGGAACCTGTCGTTCTTACAAAGAAAAAAATTGTGGCATTTTCGGACAGCGATAGCGACAGAGACACAGAGAACATAAATACTCTAAGAAGTGTTTCTCCAAAACATACATCAGGATCTTCCGATGAAACCTGTAACTCTTCAGAACATAAAAAATATGAATCTTTACGAACAGAAAATAAAAAAATGAGACTAAAAGATAAATTTAAAAAACTAAAAGCACCTCACACTAAGAAAATAGGACCTCAGGCAGAACATAGTGATAATGATTCAGAAGCTAAAAATGAAGATTCAGATGAAGAAATGTCTTGTCTTAATATAAAAGAGGTATGTAATACCAATCACTAAATCTTGTTCAAAGCTTCTGGCAATGTATCAGTCCCTAACAACAAATTTAAAAGCTTTCCGCATGTTAATCAGAGGGTATCTATTGTTAAGAAACTTCACTTACCACTTTCATCCCAATTTTCGAAACATTGCATGTTAATTGCTGAATGGAACACCATGCTGTGTTGTATGTATCATTGATGGAAAATAATAACAATCATAATACAGTCCTGGATAGGAATTGAACCTGCAACCATTTTATTTACAATAGTGACATAATATCTTATTTAATCATGCTACCTAATGGTACCTAATTTTAAGGTACATTATTTATGATTACAGAAAGTTAAAAAATCTGCATATTCTATGAAGTCTATTTGTGATCCCGATACATCTGATGAAGAAGATGACTCAAAAGAAACTAAATACAAGAAAAAATGTAAAACAGTGAAATCTACATCACCAAAACCATTAAGAGTATGTTTGTTTAAGCTCAATTTCAATTAAAAAATATTCTTTTAACTCAATACTATATTCTGCATATATCAGGGTAGGCAGAAGGAACTCAGTACTTATGTACACTCTATTCCCCATTTTCTGCTTGTTTTTAGAGACATTATATGCTAGATTGAAGGATTCAATGCTATATGCTTTGCCTACAAATCATGCCCACAAGCCAGAATTGAACCCTTTAACATGTCAGCTGTTATCTGACTGCATGATCACAGCCCCTCAATGTCATACAACATTTAATTTATAATTATTTTTTAGATGTCTGCAAAACAAGCAATGGAAAACATGCAGAAAATTAAAAGTGAATCTAACAGGATGCTGCGAGAGAGAGAAATATCTTTACCATATCACAGGCCTAAAGCTTTATCGCTTAAAGATATTATGAGTAGATGGAAACCAGCAGTTTCTTCCGATGGTAAAGCACTCCCCATTAAGATGAGTAGTGATCAATTAAAGCAATATGCGTAAGTATAACTATAAATAGCATTAATTTGTCTTTTGCCTATAACATAAATTAATGATATACAAGAATTTGGTGTATTTTTTGGTGTTGTTATAACATTATAAAAAGTGTTAAAAAAACTGTTTTTATTGGTATTGGTTTTCATATCTAAATTTCTTTTTATTATATTTTTTTAGTACAATGCTAGAGCAAAGGCAAAGGGAGGTTATTGAACTATGTAAAAGTGAGTCTGAAGATGAAAATTCTGATAATGTTGAAGTAAATGATAATGGAATATTGGAAAATACCATGCCAAAGGATAATGTAACTATAGAAAATGTTAAAAATAATGAATCACATTGTATTAAAGAATTGATAATAGAAAATGATATACTTAATAATATAGTAGAAAAAGAAAAAATAAATTCAGAATTACAACAAAAAAACCAAATTGCAACATCTGTGAACTCTGAAGAAAAACAAGTTATTGAAACAGAAACAAGTGAAACTTCATTATTACAATATTCAACTGAAAATGATGTAGATATGAATACAAGTCTAAAAGAAATCCCTGAAAATATAAAACATACTAACACAGAAGAAGAAAGCCAAGTTATGACACTCCATTATGAATCTGAAGTTAGTTCGTTTTTAGAAAAGAAAAATATTATTGATGAATCTTTAACAAAAGAAAAAACAAGTAAATCAAAAGAAAACAGTGATGATGAATTTATGGACAATGACTTTAATTTTGATGAAATCAGTAAAATTATTGATGAAGCAGAACTAAATGGTAATTTTGTCATTAGTCATCATAATAATTTTTTTATTACTTCATAATGTTAAGCGGTAAACCAGTAGTAGTAGTACCAGAACAAAGAAATAATTCATTCTCGAAATGGAAAGTAAACACAGAATAGACATTTACATTTTACATTCTGTAAAATAAAATAGTAATGAAAATGTTTGCAATTTTTTATAAGTAATTAATGATTGCATTGCTGTTGTGGCGTAGGGAGTGTAAGTGCGACATTATGGGTTCGTTTCAACTTGGGGGAATAACATATTTAATATTTTTAGTTCCTCATTCTGGAAACGAAGCAAAGCGCAGCTTTGGGTTCCTTCACTCAACATGCAATATCTCAAAAATTCGGCGGAAAGTGGGGAACGGAAATGATTTAATGGGAAACAAAATGTTTTAACACAAAAGTTCTAAGTTTCTCAGGCTACAGCATGGAACTAAAAAAATATTAAACATTTACTCTCTCAATATTGCAGATACTGAAACTTTTAAAGAAACCATAAACAATACTGTTCAAGCAAACATAATGCCTAAAATAACAGGAAGACCTGGAACTCTTATAGATTTAGATGACACAAATACAACAGTTCCTCCAAGACTGAGTGGCGTTGAAATGTTAAAAGAGCAATTTACATATTTTGCTAAACTTAAATCTTTAGAAGAAATGGAAAAAGATAGGGAAAAGAAGTATGTATTACTGGTTAAATTATAATTAATAATAATTCAATTAAGTGTTTTTTAACAGTATTATAAAAATATTATAAATTAATAAATTTTTAAAGAATTTTATCTTTAAACTGTAAGAATTATAACGTTAACATTCCGTGTCTAAAAATATTTACGTATAAATAGCGTGGAAGTCTTAAAAATGCTAAAAATAATGTTGTAATCTTTAGATACAAACCAGGAACACAACACTTAAAGCTAAAACAAGAACTCGAACAACAAATAGCTGAGCAAAGATCAATAGAATGGGAAAAACGATTAGAGGAAGAAAACAAATTAAAAGCCGAAATGAATGAAAATATGTCGGATGATGAAATAGAAAAACTTGAAGCTAAACTTGAGTCTCAAACAGAAGATAAATATATAGACAGTTCAGAGAGTGAAGAAGAACCTATCGAAAATGACGTAATTCTAGAAGATAAGCCAAAAGAGAGGAACCCAATGTTGGATGATGAGGCTGAAGTTTCTGAAGCTGATGACGTTGGTGATGATAATGAAGAAAATGATAATGAGGACAATGATGATGAAGATATGGATGATGAATCCAGTGATAGCTCATGTAGCGAAGAAGAAGCTGAAAAAGAAAACAAAACTAGAAAAGGAAGAATTTTAAAAGCTTTCGAAGATTCTGATGATGAAGATAATGATAAAATTACTTCAAACACAAATTGCGAAAATTTATTGACACTAACAGAAGAGAAAACTGAAGGAGAATCAACAGATAACCACATTACAGAGTCACAAGGTATATAACATTTTCGAAGTAACTTGAATTATCAATATGAATTTTCTTCTTCCAAAATGAACATAGCTATATTTATGTCTCTTTTAATTTAAAATTACATATTATATCGGCCTGCATAATTTTCTTAATGGTCTCGGCTCTTAGTCCGTTCTTATTCAATGTAGTGCTCGATACTGTCTCGGCTCACATCCAGGACCAGCCTCCATGGCTGATGATGTATGCCGACGACATAGCACTCATTGCCGAGAACCGACTGACGCTGGAGCGTAAAGTGAACCTCTGGAAGGGTACGCTTGAGAACGGCGGTCTTAAACTAAATGTGTCGAAGACAGAGTACATGGCCTGCGGGAGCCGGGACTCGAGCACCATCCTTATAGGTCCTGAGCCAGCCGTTAAGTCGGAGAAGTTCAGGTACCTTGGATCCGTTATGCACGAGTCTGGAGGCATCGATCACGATGTCCAAGGGCGGATAAGCGCTGCCTGGGCCAAATGGCGGGAGGTCACTGGTGTGGTCTGCGACCGCAGAATACCGCCCAAGCTCAAGGGGCTGATATACAAGAGCATCATCCGACCGGTTCTTTTATACGGCAGCGAATGTTGGCCGGCACTATCTCGGCACACTCAGGAGCTTCACGTCACGGAAATGAAGATGCTGAGGTGGATGTGCGGCGTAACGCGGTCTGACCGCATACGCAACACATTCATTCGAGGTAGTCTTGGGGTCCGTGACGTAGCGGATAAGCTCCAAGAGCGCCGCCTGAGATGGTTTGGCCACGTTACGCGCCGGCCTAAGAACTATGTCGGATGCAAGTGCCTTGCTATATCAGTTCCTGGAGTGAGACCTCCTGGACGCCCAAGGAAGCGCTGGCTGGATGTCGTGATGCAGGACATGAGAGCCAATGGTCTAACCACCGAGGACGCAAAAGACCGTGCAAAGTGGAGTAGGATGAGTAGGAGGGCAGACCCTGGCAATAGCCGGGATTAATGCCAGGAGGAAGGAAAGAAGGAATTTTCTTAATGGTAATAAAAACAAAAATTTTAACTAAAACTTAAAATGAGAGCCATTGAATTTTATTAATGACATTCTCTGTTGCTCTGCATGTTTGTAAAGATGCTAACAACAAAAAGTAATATACAAGAATATATGAATTTGGAAGCAACTTGATTTGTTATTAAATTGATTGGTGATTAATTTAGCGCTTAGCTCATTTTGCTGAGAGATATAGGTTTAAGTCCCAACTTTCGAAATATGTCACAAGTTGATTTTTTTTTGGTACTATGTTAGAACAAGCAGTAATTTATCTTTTTATGTAGTGTGCAATGGGTTAAAGGTAAGAGCAAATCTTTTAAAAAATTACATTTATGAATTACAGACGATGATCTACAATTAGCTCAGACAAACAGATTATCTCAAGATTTATTTTCCACACAAGGATCTAATAATAACCCTCATTCAAATGTAGTAACGCTAAATAGAAATAATGAAAGGAATGTCAGCTCCGATTTGAGTACACAGTCGTTTTCTATAGCGAACTCGGCTGATGTAAATGCAACCGCGGAACTTATGTCACCAGATAAGTTACTTGAAATACCATCGCAAAATGTAAGTATTGATAATAGTATATCAATTTTATTATATTTTTGAAGCCGTCGTGACGCAATGGACCAGTGAGACAGAGAGTGTCTGTAAACGCGAAGGTTCTGAGTGCTATTTCAATCGGGAAAAAAAAGCATCAATGTTGGATAAAAATCAAAAGAAAAACATCAATGGTAGACAACATCGATATTTTTTTTCACATATCGTCATCAATGAATAAAACAAACAGACAAGCGCGGGTCGGGCTGCCCACCGAGGGTTCCGTACATAGGTCCCTTCATCTAATACCTCACTTGAACTAGCAGTTTTAATACCAAATTTTGCACCTCTTTTTAGGATTTAACCGCACATGTATAGTTTTCCTATTTTTTTCTGAATTAGTACTATCTGTAGACGCTAGTTGCCAAATTTCTTAATTCTAGGTCAACCAAAAGTTATTTACAATAATTACCATATTACAGTTAATCATCGAAAGTGAAGGCCCATCACAAATTCTTTTGACGTCACAAGGCCAATCTCAGGAAATCGGCGATGATATCGTAGCACTATGTACTGGAAAGTTTTATGATAATCCATTTGTTTCACAAGAACCAAATACTAAAAATACACAAAAATCTGACGACATGAGTGACGTACTTGCTTTGTGTACTGGAAAATTCTACGATAATCCATTCTTGTCCCAAAATGATGATTCAAGTGTTAAACAAATTGATGAAGAAAATAATTTAAATGAAGATAATAATGGCGGCGATAGAACAGATAACCCGAAAAAGCCAAATGACAATGAAAATAACCTAGCTACAGAAAGTAACATATTGAAATCTGTTTTGGATGAATTAGATGGTCCTGATGTGGCTCCTAAAAAAAATAGATACTTTTTCAATAATACAAAAGAAGATAACTTGAAAAAGAAATTTACTATAGATTCAGATGATGAAATAAATGATAACACACAAAAACGAGTCAAGAAGTTGAAGAAACGTAAGGCAGAACAGAGAGCATTGCAGATTTCAGGTATATATCCAACAGTAATCCTTTAAATACAATTCCATCCTGTTCAACGATATATTGTATAGAAGTATTGAACGCGAAGGTAGTAGGGTCGATTCTCGGAGATATTAAATATTTCCATTTCTCTGCTTTGCTAAGAAGCCACATTGAGTTGAGCGTTACGTTGTGTTGACATGTAAATTGTATATTACATGTTTTAGATTAGATTAGATTTTCCGAAAATGAAAGAAACAATGCACATGACTGAAATTCTTAAACTGAAAATAAAATTGATTTTAAATTCAATTGTAGTTCGCAAATTGTTGTTTGTACGTTACAATTACAAACTTTTTACATTTTCACAAATTTATATTATTTGTTATGTCCTTAAAATATATTGATAGGTCGTGATGACGTAGAGGCACTGCGACTGACTATAAATGCAATGGTTGTGGGTTCGATTCCGACTCAGAGAAAGTTTCGTTGCCTCGTTTTGGCAAGATGACAGCGCTACATTGTATTCCTCTGTTCAACACGTAACGTCTAGAAGATCTTAACACTATGCAACGTCTAGCTATATTTTTTTTAATTTTAGACGATGAAGATGAGGTTGAAGATGAACAGGAGGAATCAGATATTGAAGAAAATGAAGACAGAATAGTTGAATATGACTCTGAGGAAAATGAGGTTATTAGTAATATTTTTTTATATATAAAATCGAACGGTCATTCACTCTTCATGAAATCTCACTACAAGTGCTAGGAATCTGAAATTTTGCATAGCAAATATTTATAGGACGTAGGTGATCGCTAAGACGGGAATTTGCAATATTCGACTCCTAAGGGGATGAAATAGGGGTTGAAAGTTTGTATGGAAAAAAATTTAAAACGCCACCGATTTTTATGAGATTTGAAATTTAGACTCTTAAAAATATTTCATCGAATACGTGTTTCATGGTTTATTAGGCTTCACCCTCTAAACTGACAATATTTTCATAAATATATTTAATTAATGTTCGTATAGTTCAAGCGGGCGAAGCCTCCCAAGTTTACTAGTGTATTATAAATGTGAATATTTGTGAGGATGGATGTTTGGATTTTCAAGCAAATTACTTTAAAAAAAAACTTCAAAAAACCACTTTAAAAAAAAGCATTTTGTGTAATTTGGCTTTAATAAAGGCATAAGTACAAGAGACTGTAGTGCCCTGAAATGAAAATATTAATATTAATTTAAACATTTTCTGAAGTAGAGCTCAAATACTATTGTGTGTATTTTTTACAGTTTTTTTAAATGGTTATAATAAGCTGCAACAAATGTATAAAAACTTCGACATGGATTGATAAGAACGTATCTTAATTAGATAGAGCACTTGAATGGATTTCAAGATTTACCTGTATTTCCTATGGTTATGGGTTCAATTCCTACATGGGTTAATGAATGTTAAATTGCTCCATTTTTTAAGAGTTTTAAGAAGAGTCTTAAGAGTTTTTCAATAATATTTTTTAAGAATTACATCTGATATTTATGTAGGTTCATCTTTAGAAATTTTCATATTTTCACACATTATTTTTTTATTAAATTATGTATAATTAAGGTACAAGTTTTCGTGTGCTAACGGCATAATGTCTGACTGTATATGCAATGGTTGTGGGTTCAATTCTCACTACACAATAAGTTTACAATATTTTTTTAATACATTACAGGTTGAAATACAAGCCAAACCAATAAAAAAGAAGCGTGTAGGGGATTTCTTTGAGAATGAAGCAGAACTAACATCAGAAGATGAATGGATGGGTTCAGGGGATGAAGATGAAAGAGGTCTTGATCTGATGGAACGTGAGGAGGGTGATGATGAAACCTTCCAGCAGGACCAATTGCAGAGAGAACTGGGCCAGATACATATGTTAGTAATATTGATTTTTTTTCTCTTTTTTTTTTACTTCGCTTAGTATCCTGCACATAGCTGGATAGGCATAAGGACACCTGGTGACCTAGTGCTTACACTAAGTGCGCCTTAACACTGGTGGTGGAATACAACCGTCGCGTTTACAATCAAACACTTGGCGTAATAGCGCCACAAGGGCTTCAAGATTAACCTGTATACAGAAATATATATATATATTTTATTTTTTTACAGGCGAGAAGTACTTGATCAGGACAAACGCGAAGTTAGATTGCTACAGGAATTGCTATTTGAAGATGGCGACCTTGGTGATGGGCACCGGCAGCGAAAGTTTAGATGGAGAAACGCTGGTAAATTTTAAGTTTGATTTATAGTTGTATTAAAATAAAATGGATATGGATAAGTTTTTTTTTCTGTTGTTTTGAATATAACGGTGTTGTTTCTTACTTTAACACGACAACAATTAACAGAAATTAAATTTATTATTTTTATAATATTTACACATAATATATTTGATGATATATACATTACATATAATTGTAAAACAAAAAACAATATTATACCAGTACACTACTTTTGAAGTTTGAGCATAGTTCTTAAATTTTTTAATAAACATCTAAATTAAGTAGATCTGCAGTTAAATTTTGATATAACTTTTGTAACCTATGTCTTTTTCTCCAAATATTTTTATTTATATAATGAAATGAAAAGAGTCTTATGTTACATGGTTCCCTTCAGTTTTTTTTTTATAACGGAAAAGATGTTTTGTGTTTATTAATTACTTGGTATGGACGACGGGTCATAGCCGCCATGAAGTTAGGCTGCTATAAGTAGAATACAGTGTGAAGTTGACACTAATAAATTCAAATTCAAAATATTCTTTATTCAAATAAACTTATAATAAGCACTTTTGAATCGTCGAATGAACATATGAACAAAAAGCTACCACCGGTTCAGAAGGCAGTTCTGCTGAGAAGAGCCGGCAAGAAAATAATAATAGATATGTGTATAAATGTTCACAGATGGGGAAATTGAAACAGGAACCAATCCAGATGAGTTTTTAGATACTCAAGAAGATGATTTTGAATCTGAAGAACAATGGCGAAAGCAAAGACACGAAAGGGAAATGTTTTTAAGGCAAATGGTTAGTGTTATTTTATAAATTCTTACTTTATTTTATTATTGCACTAGCTTTTATTCCTGTGATAAAATGGAAATAACTAAGAGTTTACACATCTCTTTCTAATTATCTCTCTTATTTCCATGACACCAAAATATCCGAAGTAATACTGACTGCAGGGTACAGTGGATTATATCGAAACGAGTCAATTCACTAGTTCCTCTGTTCTACCAAATTATTCCATCATCTATACTTATAATAAATTGAAGAAAATATTTTTATAAAAATTAGCCAGGGTGTTAAAGGATAACTAACAGAATCCATTTCCAGCATTTTTGGATTTTTTGTCTGTTTGTCTGTTTATGTGAAGACGCTTCACGTAAAAAGTACACAACAAATTTAGGCAACTTTTATACATAAAAATTATAAGTTTTTAAGTTTTTAAGAAGTTCATATATGAGATAGTAGAAATAGACATATGTAACGCTATCTACTGTCAACAAATGGTAGGTACTAAAGTATTTTGATAACGCATAATACATACTGTTGAATTAGGCATTAATTTCGTCAGGAGGACTTTTAAACATTCTAATACTATAGTACAACATAAATCCTTGGGCGAAGCCGCGGGCAGGTCGCTCATAATAAAATTACCACTGATCACAGTCTGTACATGAAAGATATTTGAAAAAATCTATTATTGTAGGCATTTATCAATGTAATTAATATAATAGAATACAGAACTATAATTTTTAAAATATTTGTCTTTTTATCAGTTTGTCTGTGCAGGATAATCTCAAAACATCTGTTTTGACAAACTTTCTATAACATTCAACCTTTTTTATTTAAATCGATTCAAAAATAAAAATAGCTAGCTAAATATAAATGATTTTAAAAGTTCTCAATATATGGTTGGCGTTGTGGCGCAGTGGGAGAACGTTTAACGGTGAACGCAATTATTGTGGTTTCGATTCTCACAACGGAAGCTGTGTACTGAATTATTTTCATTTCCTCATTCTGATACTAAGACAGCTTGGTGTTGAATTCCTCCACTTAACCTGCATATTCCAAAAAATTGGTTTGGGAAAATGAAAATCTTTATATTAGATTCCCTCCCTTGTCAAGCCTGCTAAACTACATGAAGCTGAAAAAAATATTTCTTTTATTTATAGCAAGAAAATGACGAAGACCTCAATACCAGTATAAACAGAACCACAATAATTAAAGCGAATTTAAACTCTCGAAGTATGTCGACATTAATAGCAGAAACTAACACTGATAAAATGGAGGCAATAAATGCGCCAGAACCAATTCAAAGGAAGAAAAATATTAAGGACATACCTAGTCCTAAGAAGCCATTTACTATATTGCAGGTAAAAAAGTACACACCAATTTTAAGTTGTATAACAATATTTTGATGCAATCTTCGCGCAGTGGTACAAGAATGCGACTGTAAACGCAACGGTTGTGGGTTCGATTTTCATTCGGGGAATGAGTATATATTTTTTTTTATTTCCTCGCTTTGGTAACAAGACAATGCGCGGCGTTGAGTTAAGCCACTTAATATGAATATGAATACAGTGGAAAATGAGAAATTTTAGCACTAGGTACCCTTTGATGGATACAGCTAACATATTGAAATAATTAATTTATAACACAACAATCATAAAAAATAATAACTTTAAAAAAATTAAATCAGCTTCATGCCGTATCCTGCACATAGCAGGGATACAGCGTGTAAAAACTTTTAAAAATACAGTGTGTAATAATTTTTAAAAATAATATTTTTTATAAAAACAGCAAAACTACCACGGTTCTCTTTTAACTCGTGGTCGTGGGGCTCTGGCGCGTCTGGCAGCGTTAGTCACACCATTGGCCACTGACGATGACACCGCCAAAGGAATTGGTTCAACTAAAAGAGGAAATTTCGTTTTTACATCAATAAACCCGGATGATAAACCTAAGGTACTTAAATACTATTTTAACTTTTACATTTAAAAATAAGCTGAAACATAAAGTATGAATATACATATGTTACAATGAATAATTAAATAATAAATTTAATATTATTTGTGTTTCATTGTTATTTACGGTAATTGTTTATTTTGTATGTATGTGGCCTTTGCCATCTGATCATACCAAGTAATTTAATAATGTTAAAGCTACTAACAAAATGCTGGTTCATTAGGCTTTATTGAATAAATAAAGTTAAAGAAATTTAATAGAAAAAACATACATTAAAAACATTTTCATATAAATAAATAAAAAATATAAGTCAATATATAAAAAAATATTAAATACATACAGATATACATATTTTATGTAATATACATTTTAATAATAAATATTTAATAAAATTATATGAATGTTGTTAAGCCTTTTTAATTTTATTATAATTTCCTATTTACAGGTTCAGAAACGTAAGGCTGAAACTAACGTAGGCACACCAAGATTAATAAAGAAAATCAAGACTGATGAAACAAATAAATACTTCAAGTCAAGTCTGTTTGATCATTTGAAAAGTTAAATAATATTTAACTTACAATTTAGTTAAATTTACCTTATAATTTACTTTTTAAGAGTTGATATGTATGAAAATATTTAAGTTATGACAATAATAAAAAAATATTTAAATATAAAAAATATACAAGCATTTTATTTCTATCATCCTCGACAAATATAATATTAAGCAAGACATAGATTAATCTTAACTAAAGTACAGAATAGCCTATAATTTTTTAATAATGTAGAAAAGGAAAATATCTTGAAAAGTATAAAAATATGAACGTAGCTGGATTTAAACCCGCGCCTCAAGGCCGTCCAAAACTACATTATTTGTTTTAAATTTATCCAAATGTGTTGTTAAAAAAATTCGGCACTAGAGACATTTAAATATAAATTATTCAAAGTGATATTTAAATATAAATTATTCAAAGTGAGTTTAAAATAGCTTTACTTTATAAATATTTGTAACATTTAACTTAAATTACTCTTGCATGTTTCAACAAAAAAAAAAATTGACGATATGACAACAACTATTACAATATTTATCCCACGATAATTATTCAATTTATAAGTACTATCTTTTTAGTATCAATTTCAAAATTTAAACATTTTACAAATACTCATAATAATTTCCATTCTAACAGAAAAATACTAAATTTATATTTTTTTTAGAAACAAGATAAATAATCTGGCAATCTTAATACTCATTGTGTATGTTGGATGCATTGACAACAGCTACATCCTTCCGTTCTTTTATCTCCGTCGCTCTCTCCGCGAACGCGCGCGTCCCGCTCCCTCGCCGCCGGCACCCTTCAGTACGCGGAGCTCTCGTGTCTCGTTCAATCAATGCTTTTTTTCTGTGGTGTAGGGTAGTGTGGAAGTATTCTAGTCAAATTGAAATAGATTATCTAGAAAAAAACGTGCATCTAGCCGCGCCTAGAATAGCAGAAATGGCTAATGATAATAAAGAGATAGGTGACATCGTGAAGAAATGCAAAATTTTACTTCTGGACGTCGAGGGGACAACAACATCGATTAGCTTTGTTAAGGTAGGTCTAAATAGTTGACCGGCCGGTGTTTTGTTTCAACACGTGATTATTTTACATTCCTTAACATATGAATGTAACGGACAACGCCTTAATCGATTTTGTCTACATCCAACGAAATTTGCACAATTTTCCTAGGTTTTGTCTGGGAGTGAGAAATGCAAAATGGTCGCGTTTTAGGATTCGCAACATGGAGGACAAAATCAAAATGGTCCCTCCTTGATTATTCTATAATTCCAATATTAGTTTAGGATTTAATCCTTTCGTGCAGTTATGCGAGAGGTTATTCAATTATATATCGTGAATGAAATATTTATCGCCATTTAACAAGATCTAATGAAGTTTTAATTTATTAAAGTGTATTTAAAATTGGTTTAGATTTATTAATATATTTTGTATAAATTATTTAACAAAACATGTTTCTTTAAAATTGGAGTCAACGCCTACCGGCATAAACAGCTGTTCGTCGCAGCTGGCTGGTAAAAAAATGTGGAACAGTTAACTGTCCTTTTCAAACGGACCTGGGGGTCATGTAACTGTCTCTCTCGCACTCGTCATATTCATATCACTCATGACAGGGATGACGAATGTAATTGATGTTTTGTGTAACATAGTACATACTTTTGCGTATCATTTTACGCACATTTTTTTATATAGACATTTTGTAAATGTTAATAAATATCTTTAATTATTTGCAATTATTATTACACGGTAATCAAGTTTTTTTTAATAAATCATATGGTTTTGTGTACATACTAACATCTGTTGCTATATAGAAAGTGAAATGCCGGCGCGTTATTCTGTGGTATTTGAAAAATGTACAATGTTATATTTGATTTTTTTTTATGATTTAAGCACTATTTATAAAAGTATATTATTTAATCTGTTGACAAAAAAAACATTTAAGCACACTTTTTAGACACTTGACGTGACGATAAAGTTTCAAAACAATTAATATTTTTAGCGTAAGATTTTATTAACAACTTTAAAACATTAATTTTTAACAAGTATTCAACAATTCAGGTATAATGTAAAAAGGTCTAGGTAAACAATGAAACTGGTCATGCGTAATTTTACCTTTTGCCATTCACTAGGTGTATATTCTTTTGTGAGATTTTTTGCATTCCGCCTTGTCGATACATTTAAATTTAATCTTTAAATATTATGCTTATATTTACATTTTAAATATAAGCATAAGCATAATATTAAAATTACTTTGTAACTTGTCACTAGGCAGATCTAAGCTGGGAACCTAGTATTAACTGTTAAGACATTACGTTCTCTTCAAGATACTTCCGTTCCCCATTTTCTGAATATTGGAAGTATTGGGTGTTGAGTGGCGGAACTCAACGCTGCGTTTTCCTCGTTACCAGAGCGATGAAATGAAAATATTAAATAATTAATTTCCCAGGGTGGAACCCACAACTGTTGTGTTTACATCGGTTGTACTACTGCGCCAGTCCCAGACCATCTTGATATTTGAAGATATAACATAAGATCTCTCGTTTTTTTTTGGTTTTTTAAATATTTTTTTCTATTTATTTATTTTATTTTTATATTTTATCAAATGTTGCCATGTTGTACATTTTGTCACATCGTCATTTTTAGTTTACAAAGCTTTAACTAAAAGAATAATAATCAATATAACAAATTGAATGTTTTTTTAACGTCAAATTTTGTAGACCAATAAACGAATTCAGAGAATTATAACAAAAAGGTTACGATTTCTACGAAAACTATAGAAGCTTACAGAAACTAAATTATTTTCTTGTACCTTTGTAAATAAGGTTAAATATTATAATAGTCCGTTTTGAGAGCTAGGGTCGAATAGTAATTCGATAGGTAGGTATAATACTAAAATTATAGAGTTAAAATATCTACTTTTTCTAACTTTGATATTGATTCATCATGATGGCAATATGAACTCGTGAGAGCGTACTTACAGGGGGGTTTAAATTAGGTTACGTGTTGTAAACCAACTTTCGCAACATTATGTTGAGAATCTGTATTTTAGAGGCTACTTATGGTGAAGGAGCATAAGCGTTTCATTGTAAACGCGACAGTTTGTAGATTCGATTTCCACTCGAGGATTTAATATTTTCATTGCCTCGCTCTGGTGTTAAGGCAAAGAGCGGCGTTCAACACACAATGCTTCTAGAATTCAACGAAAAGTGAGAGGCGGAGACTCCTGCCTACTCTGCAAAATGTGAGATACAGCGGGAAGCTGAAAAAAAAACCGAATTATTTTCTAAAACCAAAACAGAGATACAACCATATAATTAAAATAGAAAAAAATACAAATTTCCCTGTTGGGAATGTATTTGGAGCATATCGTGATAACATTTGAAAACAAAGCAGCTATCCCAACCGGGCCGGTCGGCTGGCAGGGTTAGCCAGGCTATCCGGTTTGGACGACGACTGCAGTTCGTTCACCCACCCCGCCGCGTCGTAGACAAGAGTTTCACTAGCATCACGTTATGCTAAATTATTAGGTAGATCTGGGACCTATTTAAAACTTTTAATGTTCATACTTTTGCAGTTGCTGATTTGCCTTATGAACAGATTGCTCAATATAAACCTAGGCCACTCGTGGGGCAGGGATATAAGCGTGTAAATGAGACAGGTTGTGGATTTGATTCCCACTCGAGGAAATAAAATATTTAATGTTTTAATTTCTTCGTCCTGATATCGAGGCTTGAGTTCCGCCAGTTAACACGCAAATATTTATCCTGAATATTTACCCTGAAAGTACCCCATGGCTCACCCTGCAGGTACGCTGTACCTGCTGAAAATTTTTTTTTAATCTTATTGAGGCGCATTATTCTTATTATTTACAAATTCAAAATCTACCCTTACGTACACTTGCAAAATAATCAGGGAGAACTTCGACCACCCTGTCCCCCAACTGCCCACCGTGGCATCAAGGGCCGCGTAGGTTACCGGTTTTGAGGCAGGATGGATAAAAAGGAAAAAAAATATTTTAATATAAAATCATAGCGTTTCTTATTCAAGTTATATTCGTGTGCGTTGAATCTAAATATATATTATAAATAATAATAATAAATCTTTATTTCAGACATAGTCCATAAAGAATTTTGTTAGTAAAAACAATTGCTTAACCTACGTTAGTAATTAATATCATTTATTATCTATCATTACATGAATATTATTCCAGTGTCTCCATACTGGGCCTTCCATTTTACATGCCAATGAAAAAATGAAATTATGTATAGTCTTAACTAATTAAATATTTTACTTATTAAATCAATTTAAATAACTAATATTAAAAACTAAAAATATATATAAAAAATGTCGTTATAGTAGTAGGATAGAGAAGAGAAAAAACTTAGTAACAACGGCATAATATTAATTACAATAACATTAAAATTATTCAAAAAATAAAGCCAATAAATAACAGTTTTCCACTTATAAATATAACCTTTCAAGTACTAAGTACACATCAATTGGATATATGATTAAAAAGAAACATACATATATTTTGGGGTCAGTCTGGCGCGTAGGAGCACAAGCGTGTGACTGTGAACGCGATAGGTTGTGGGTTCGATATTCACTCAAAGAAATGAAATTAGATTTATAATTTCATATTATCATTTCTTCGCTCGCGACGTTGAGTTCCGCCACTCAACACTCAATACCTCCAGAATCCGGCAAAAAATGTGGGGAAACGGAGAAGACGGACGTAGCGTCTTTACACTAGATTCCCTCTAACTACCTGTTGTGTGCGTGAAACAGCGTGAAGCAAGTTGCAATTGGGAGCTTAGTTTTCTTTCTCCTATTTTTTACTGTGAAACTTTAATTTACGTATAATATTGAAATAATTCTTTTCGTATTAGAAGTAAATTTATAATGCAGGTCATTGACATTTATGATTTTCACGTGTTACATGCAGTCTCACTTGCGGGCCCTTATCGGTTAATTTGCATACTAATTTTATTAATATTCAGGAATGGTAAATGTTTCTCAAATTTCTACGATCAGATACCCTTACTTATTACTATATGTAAGGTATTAGTATGAAATTATTAACATGCCATTATGCAGGCCTTTCTTAGTCTTTTTTTTTCTTTATTAGTTTTTTTTACCTTACCTTTACCATTAATTACTTTTATTCGAATACCCAAAAAAATAATTATAATGGGTAGTTATGATCTCCCATAATTACATATCTATATACTTGTAAATAAATTTTATAAATTAAAGTGTAGTTTATTGTCATACTCAAATATTAGTCTTGAAATTGGTTCGAATCCGTTACCATTGTCTTTTTTTGTTCTACGAAAGTATTATTGAAAATTTTAAATAATAAGAAAATTTCGTTCGTAAACGTTACTCCTTTATGTTCAACGAATTTTAAATGTATATTTTTCAATTTATACCGGAGCGCTATCTACTTAGAGCCCAAAAAGTAAAAAAACTACCTACCGGGTTTTTTTTAATAAATTACTGTTACCTTTGAAAATAATACTTTTGAATTTGGAATATGTTATTTTTATACGATTGTTCGTTCATTGTGTTTTCTTAGTTTTGCGCCAAAATATTATGAAATATTTTGTGATATTAAAATGGTGCGGGGTGATGAAGAGAAACGAATCGCTGTGATTACATTATATGATTTTAAAAATTGTATGTGGCCCCATACACTTCTTAAAATCCTCCATACGCTTGGTATTAGTCTACCTACCTAAGGGTAGCCGTGACGCAGGGGCAGTAACGTGCGACTGTAAACGTGATAGATTGTGGGTTCGATTTCCACTCGAAGAAATGAAATATTTAATATTTACTCAACACCTCAATAATTCGGTGGTAAGTGGAGTACGGAGGGTCTTAATTTTAGGTTCCCTATGCCTACCCCGCTATATACGAGAACAGCGTAAAGCTAGAAAAAAAGCTTTTCTGGGTTCTGCTTTATTGGGCTATTAAGACGTAATTTATTATTGTTAAAAAATTACCTGTAAATATTTTGCAGAATAGCTGTGTAAAAAGTTAACGGAAAAAGTTAAATAAACTGAATTGAAATGAAAATATATTAAAATATGTAAAGTATGTAATATAGAGGGCGTTCGTACCAGATTCCCTCTGCCTACCATGCTGTGTGCAGTTCTTTTTAAGTATATAAATGTATTATTCATTTAGTCTTATATTTAACTTTGTTTTAGGACAAACTGTTTCCCTATGCTGAAGAAAATGTGAAGGAGTTTCTTGAAAATCGATGGGAAACCAGCGAAGTGAAAGAGGCGGTCTCTGCATTGCGAAAGTTGGCTATTGAAGATGAGAAAAACAGTGTCGAAGGGTTCATCGCCATTCCTGGAGAGGTATTCTCTAAATTTTACTTTATTTTGTATCAAGTAACAACAACCAATTGTTGCCAATACTTAAAAAAGTAAAATGACCAATACTAGGCTTTATTTTTTATAATTTGTTTATCACATGTAGGTAATGTCACATAGGTATTCCTTGATGAAATATAGTTTTGCAATTTCTGCTTTCCTTCTAAAATAGGAATAATACCGAGTGTTTTCACACTATATTTTCTTTTCTACATTGTTAAAAAAGAATTAAACGATTATATAAATGTACTTTCAGGACGCGTCAAAAGAGGATCAAATAAAGGGTCTAGTGGACAATGTCAAGTGGCAGATGTCCAGTGATCGCAAAATGGGCGCCCTCAAGCAATTACAGGGACTCATTTGGAAGCAAGGTTACGATAAAGGGGACATTGCGGGACAGTGAGTATTAGATTTATTTTACGTATTTTAATAAAGTTCTTTTTTATTCTACTCAGTATTGATTTAAAGATATATTTACAACTAGCGGACGCGCGCAGCTTCGCTTGCGTATTTAGGGTAGAATTCTAATAACCCACGAAACATGTGTTCAGTGAAATATTTTTACCGCCGTGCCGATTTAAATTTTTTTTCATACAAACTTTGAACCCCTATTTCACCCCGTTAAGGTAAACATTTTTCAAAATCCCTTAGTGGATGTCCAGATTACGAAAGTAAACATCTGTCCAAATTTCACGTTCCTACCATCAGCGGTTACGGCTGTGCGTGCGTCTTACCTCAGTCAGTGAGGACAAGTCCTTTTATATATATATAGATAACATGAGCTATTTGATTATAAATATTATAGGATGGGCTATTTGATTTTAAACCTTTTGTAATATAATTTGACCTTGTAAATATAATGTAATAGTTACCTGTTTTCTCTGAAGAGTCCGCCTTATATTCAATGCTCAGTCTGAACAATTGATATAATTTTAATAACAATCAAATTACAAAATAATATATCTAATTGAATTAATATTATTGTTTATAATAGTTTCGAAAATATCTCTATTTTTTTTGTTATTTGGAAAACGTAAAAGTGGTTACTATGGGCTAATGGGAGACAGACATAAGCTGTCGTGGACTTTTTTTTTAGATTTTTAAAGTTTTTTAGCTTTAACCGTTTACCCATCGCTTACACTGTTATTACACAGTTACTACTTACACTAAGCTTGTTTGTTTTACTTGGCACCGACTTCAAACTTATAAAATCTTTGTAAAATTATTTTTCACTTTTTAGTTCATTGTCAAAAGTCAGTTTTTCTTTTTGTTAAAAATTAATTTATTTTTATCTTTACTCCTATAGGTTTTAGCATGATGTAATATTACCCCTCCTAGATATATGGGCTATCCAACATAAAAATATTTTTTCAAAACGAAACGGTACTTCCTGAGATTAACGTGTTCAACCAAACAAACTCTTAAAAAAATAATTTAATATTAGATTAAATAACAATTCTTGAGAGCACACAATTATTATCTAGATGGTGTCAAGGTCCTTATTTTAGAGTTATCATCACTTCTGTACTAAGATTAAATAGAAGTAAATCTGCTTTGCTTATATGGAGTAAGAACACAGTAACTATATACTTGACAAAGCAATACATGACCAAATTTCTAACCATTTTTTCTAACCGTTTTACTAATTTAATCAAAAAATTCTTGGTCAGACCAAGAATTTTTTGATTAAATTAGTAAAACAAATGTTGATAGTAAAAAAAAAGATTAAATCCTTATAGATAATTTATTGAGAACAACAGAATAAGTTTTGAGATTTTTGTGTTTCACATGTATTAGGCGCTGCTGTACTCGTATTGCATGGTATAATTTTGTAAAACACCTTGTTTGTTGTTGAAATATTACCAAAAAGAATATAATAATAATTACTATTCTAATTATGTATATTTGTATGGGCACTAGTAGTAGGTGCTGTTCAAAGGAATAGTACTTTGTGCAATTTCATATGGAATTCAGCAAAGTTTTAAAATATTATTAATACGGAATTGATGTTGTGACACTCAATAGTCCTAAATTTTTAGTTAAAAATCAATACATGGTTCTTCTCCAATTGAAGGCGTGGTCTTAATATTTCTTGATTATTAAAATTAAAATTGTTTATATGTAGTCAAAAAATCGCTAAGTTACCCACAATGTATGTATTTGATAAAATACCTTGAGTTTTTTGAATTTTAGTGTATACGATGATGTATCTTCAGCCCTTGAACAATGGCACGGAGTTGAAGGCCAGAAGATATACATATATTCATCTGGCTCAGTCCAAGCTCAGAAACTACTCTTTGAGAAATCCCTCGCTGGTGACCTTCTGAAATTTATTGATGGACATTTTGATACAGCTGTTGGTCCCAAACAAGAAGTCGCTAGCTATACTGCTATCATAGAAAAGATTGGCTCCACAGCTGATAATATATTATTCCTCACTGATGTTCCCAAGGGTAAGTTGTTTTGTTTTTTCCTAAGGCTATGACACTCCATTCTCCATTTTGGGAAACAGCAGCAGCTGCATGTCAGTGATTCCGTCACACTGATAGCTAAAAAATATAAAATAGCCATACTGCTAACCATACCAACCATAGTGTTGACTATCCAAAATAATTGGGGAACATAGTTGAGTGGATATTCAGTCTTTTCACATAATTGAATTGTATTGATGTAGCCATATTTACATGATTTTTCCCGATTGGTTTATTATTGTGCAGACTCTTATATATTTTCAATTGAGTTTTTACATTTGAGGGTAAGAATCCGCATTTGGTCCAGGCGTCATAGTCATAAAAGCTTCATGCCGTATCCCAAGGTGTCAAGACACTCCACTCTCAATAAAGATACTCCGTTCCTCACTTTTCGCCGAACTCTTGCGCCATTTCGTATTGCTTTGCCTCGTTACTAAAGCGCGAAGAAATAAATAGAGGAAATATCAAATATATCATCATAAATTTCAATAAATATTTAATCTCGAGTGTGGATAGAACCCACAACCAGTCACACTTTGTGCACCCTGCGCCAGTCACCCTGCGTCACGACTGGCCTCAACTACCGTATTGTAATTTGTTTATATTTAATTTTCCACAGAAGCCGAAGCAGCACGCTCAGCGGGCATGCAGGCGGCGCTGGTCAGCCGCGAGGGCAACGCGCCACTCTCCGCCGAAGCGACCGACTCCTTCGTAGTCATACATTCGTTCGCGGAGCTGGCCGTCTCCAACAAGAGGAAGATGCCGCAGGTGCTTTGATATTGCATGGATTTGTATGGTAGAATTGCTTTAGGGGGTTTAAGTTTATGTAAGGCAATTTTTGAAGATTATTTTTACGTAACACATCACACTATTTTCTTATTCTTGTATGTAGGTACAGGAACCACCTCTCTAAACATTAGATAACCAAGTTAGTAACAAAAATTATTTAGCTTCATGCTGTGTGTCCCTCATATAGCAGGGTAAGCAGAGAGAATCTCATTGTTAAAACACTCGAAAAATGCTTTTTGAGCGGTGGACGTCAACGACCAGCTTTGTCTTAATAGCAGTGCTTAATGGAGGTAATTCATTTTCCTAAGTAGGAATGGCACCCACAAGTCACGCTTTTAGCGTGACTGGCGCTGTGTTTCTGCGCCACGGCCATTCTAAATGGTTATCAAATTGATAATTTCTACTAAATCACAAACATACAATACAGTCGAGAAATTCGTCGTTAAATAGAGACTTGGGGTTTTTTATTTTCTTCTTTTTTATTTAAATAGTCATGGTAATCAATAAAAAACTCAATTATGTGGAACACATCAAAATAAAATATAATTTCTAATAAAATACTAAAATATTTTCAAAACTTCACTTATGAACATAGTAAAGGTTAAAGGTAGGCAAATTATAAATATTATTTGTTTACCTATTCTACTTGACTCTTCGCCAGAGCTACGAAATAAAATTGGAAAATGAGTATAGGTAATGACTAACATTGCTAAGCGGGAAAGAATGTAAATCTGCTAAAGTTAAAAGGAGTTGTTGAATGACCCCCTAAAGCAACTTGCGTTACATAATACTTGAACAAATTAGCTAGAACTACTAGTGGATGGGAGTGCTGGCTTAATTTAGATTATTGTATTTTTTGCTAACTTTAGAATGTTAGATTTAACTTGTTACTGGGCTAAAAATCTTTTTGTAAAAAGTTTGTTCCGATAAAGGTTTCTATTATAACTTTTTGCAATAGGAGTGTATTG
This sequence comes from Heliconius melpomene rosina, assembly GCF_056956725.1. Classification (NCBI taxonomy): domain Eukaryota; kingdom Metazoa; phylum Arthropoda; class Insecta; order Lepidoptera; family Nymphalidae; genus Heliconius; species Heliconius melpomene. Next base: position 4,676,388 of record NC_140396.1, on the reverse strand, counting down.
ATTGTGAGTGAATGTACGCAATAGAACGTCTGACTAAGAACGCAACGGATGTTGGTACGGTCCCCACTCGGAGTTTGCTTACCATGCTACAAGGATATGGAATGAAGTAAAAAAAAATAGGTTTCCAATAGTGAGTCCATGTTGGAATCATGTCATTGAATGAAGTCATATAACTAATGACTGAACTGTACATACAATAATATTGAATGAATAGAGTATTATCAATTTATTTCATTTGTTGCTATCATTCAGATAAATACATGTAAATACCAAAACTTATTTCTGATTAACATTTTTTTATTATGTTATATGTATATTAGCTTTTTACTTAGATATTAGATAGAATATTATGTATATTGGTGATGGATATTGTAGTATACTGCTCTTTACTATGAGGCTCCCAGTGTAGGTTTTTTTTATGTAATATTTTAACTATTAAGTTTATTTTAATCAAATATTTCATTATTTTTATAATTGTGTCACAAAAAGATTGTATGACAAGTTTTATACTAGCAGTCTCATGCATAGATAAATAAAGGGCAACAATCGATAAATGGTGATGGATATCTAAATAAAAAACTTTTATTTTTGGTCATTTATTGCTTGAATACAAACGTTGTTGATGGTTATACTTAGTATACTATGTCAATACTCAATAAAATCAATTTAAATATGTTGTTTTATTTATTAACATTTTTAATTTTTTTATGTCGGTTTTTTGTTTACACTAAAAAAATATATATTTTAATTACAATGTGTCTTTTAAAAACATTCTGCTTAATTAATCTTGGCACTAATATATTTTTTTTCAAGTTCCATAATTCTGTAGACAGCTTTTATTGTGTTTGTTATATTAGTTAATATTTATTTAGTATGTTGTTATCTAGAGCAAATTTTTATTTTGAAGTATTGATAATTTTAATAATCAATAATATTTTTAGCTGTACTTATTTCTGTAGTTTTTTGCAAGTAATTTATGAATATCTTTCGCAATAAAATTTTAAATAAATAATTTTACTGAGCTGCAATATAGTTTCTAAAATGATGTATATTTTCTTATTAACAAATTATTCTTGAAATAAAAATAGAATAATATTTCAGTGTAAACAAATATTCTTATTATAAATATATTTTTCACTTTATTGATAAATATGCTTCATTTTAGATTGATTTTGTAATATTTATATTTCAGGATGAACAACCAGCTAAAGTTCCTAAGACAGATTCGAGTAATGATATAAAAGAAGCACTGGAATCAAAAGCAAGCGCTGAAAAAAGCGCTGAAATGTCTGAAAGTTCCAATGGCGAAAAGGTGACAGAAGAATCTGAGAAAATGGATGTAGATGAAGAAAGTGCATCAACGAAAAAGGACAAAGAAGAACCTGCAGTAGTCATTAAAGAAATTACAGACTCCAATGAAATAGATGTTCCTATTTGTGATGCTGAACCAGTTGTTACAGAAGTTAGTAATAAGTCGGAGGAGATCGAAAAAATGGAAACAGACACTGCTGATAGGTCAGAACCTGCTAAAGAACAAAAAGGAGCAACCGATTCAGTACCAAATGATAAAAAAACTGAGAAACCTGAAGTGCCAAAAGAAAGTGTTGATAAGCCAGTAGAAGAAAAAGCACCGATTGCTGAAGAAACTCCTCCTGCTGTTATTACTGAAATCGAAGAAATAACTGCTGATAAGGAAAATCTTGCAGAGATGGCTGAAATTGTAGATGATATTGTACCAATTGTTGAGGAACCTACATCAGGTGAAGTTATAGAAGACCTTCAGAATGCAGGTCAAGAATTAGAAAAGGAATGTGCAGATATTCTTACAAAAGTAGACTCCGTAACAAATTTAGACAATATACTGATAAGACAGGTTTTAAAGCCAATCGCTGAAGAATCAACAGAATCTGACAATGAACCTCTTATCTCAGAGACTGAATTAGAAAAAGAATTAGCGATTGAAAAGAAGCATTGTGAACAGAATACGCGTAACTTTGCAGCAAGTCTAAACCGAAAACCCAAAGTTGTAAAAGAAAGCAAAGCTCAAGATGAGAATGTGCAAGATGAATCAAGTAAAATAGTCTCAGAGTCTGTACAGGAAAAAACTGAACCTGTAGTCGAAGAAGCAACACCCATTACAGGTGAAACGACGAATCAAACCGACAAAATGGAATGTACTAAGGAAAATCAAGAATCTGTTAAAGAAAAACAAGCTGAAGCAAATGAAGAAAAAGCAGATAAACCTAGTTCTACTGAAGTGAATATTGCTGACGAAAAAATGGAGGAGTGTAATGTTAAAATTGAAATTACACCAGAAGAAACTGTAACAGAAAAAGAAGCGGAAAAACCTGTGGAAGCGACAGTGGAAACACCACCAGCCGAATCACCAGCGCCAGCGGAAACGCCTATGGAAACGATACCGCAAACACCAACGGAAACACCGACTGAAAATAGTTCAAAGGATGCCGAATTACCAATGGAAACTAATGAGACGAAGTGTAAACCCGCTGAAGAAAGTGCAGAGCCTTCCAAACAAGATAAAACGAATAACACTACAGAAACAACGGAAACGACAAAAACAGATGATAAACCCATGGAGTGTAGCGAACAAGTGAACGGCAAAACGAATGGCGAAGCGGAGATAAACTTAAATGGCGACGCTAGCAACGACGATTTAAGTACGAGACTCTCAGTAGAGAATGGAAACGGGAAGGAAGTGAACGGTGCCAATGGTGACTCTGTGGAGGCGGAGAAACAAGAAGACAAGAAGGAGACAGACATCAAGGTGAAGTCAGTCACCGCAGAGGAGCGCACCGAACCCGTAGAACAGCCTACTGAAGCATAAAATATTCTGGTACGTAAATTCTGTTTTTTTTTTAAATATAAATTTCTTTATATCTTTATTTCGTCGCCTTAACGAAGAAAGGCGCGGGGTTGAGGTTCGCTGCTCAACTCGCAATGTCTTGAGAATTTCACGGAAAGTGTATAAACTAGAGTGTTTCTTAATGGGAACGGAATGTCTTAACACTAGATTCCCAGGTATCTTCTGCTACTCTGCTAAGTGCAGGCTACAGTGTAAAGTTTAAATTAATGAGCCTCTTCAGAGACAATTATTTTTCAGTGTTTTTACTGCCACATACTTAAAAATGGCAATGAAGATTGCAAATTTTAATGGTTACAAGTATGTAGCAGTGTCTCTGGAGAGGTTAGTTAATTTAAACTGTAATTGAAAAGGATTAGGATATTTCAAATACACGTTTTCGAGTTCGATATAATTTTATTAGAAAAAACAATCATTAACAATGACTTTTATATGCAACAAAATACATTTTTTGAACGATTATTAAAACATTGTGGGAGACTATTTCTTTATAGACAAGTATTGATTACGAAAATAGTATATTAAATTCTAATGCCATTTAAAACAATTTTCAGAAAATGGCGGAGTACATGTTGGAGTCTAAGCGTTGCCCCACATCAGATTGACAAGACTGAGGCTGCTTTCGCTGACTTCACTACTAGTTTATACGATATCGATACGAACTCATTATCGTCTACTTACAGTGTAAACGTGTATTATTTAACAACTGTACATTTTTATATGAAAACACTATCGTATGGTAAAAGTGTAAACGGAACTGGCGGTTTTTATATGATTTAAAGTAAATATTAGTATTTATACAACTTTGCCTGTTTTGTTTTTTTTACATATAATCGAAGTGTATAGAATTAAAAAGTGATTTTTTCATGTTTACACTATAAGTATATGTATTTTGTACGGTGACCGTTTTGTACATTGCCGACACTAAGCAATATTGTGTGAGATTGAATGAGCGCGATATTTTCTACTCGCATTATTGCATTTTCATTTTATACTGTTGTAATGTAAAATATTTACGCCATTTTAAACAAAACAGTAATTTTTTCAATCTTCAGTTGTGTGCTTTAATGGTTTAAATATTTTATTTTCAACTGCTGCGTTGTCTGTTGCAAGTAGATACATTGATATGCTCGATTCTCATAGTAAAATGAACATCAGTATAAATTTTAAGTTAATATGAGGCGTGATTTATCGCACAATTTTTCCATTAATCTAAACTTTGTATGAAACATTCCTTCGAAAATAATTGTTTTAAGTGGAGTAGGTAACTTTAGACACCCTCGTGCTCGCGCCGTTCCTCTACGTACTTATAATGTTTTCAAATATGCTTGAGGTTATTGTTGTAGTGTATTATTATTCTTTTTTTCTATCTTATGTCGATTTTAATACAATATTTTTATAGTATTGTGTTAATACACAAGTAATTTAATATTAGATTAGCAACGACGTTTATTTGTAAAATATTGTATAACCATACCTAGTTTTAGATATAATAATATTTGAAGAAATCCAATAATGGTGATTCGTACGCACCTAATCCTAACATAGTATAGTTATAAAAAAATATGATATACAGATTTTTTTTATTGACAAAATATCAACAGTTATAATTTTAAGTTTTCAATGATAAAAATCAAGCGTATTTTGAAATGGGGATACCATTTTTATCTATCCACAATTAATTATTATATTTAAGTGTGTGGTAACTGATATATATACATATATATATTAAAGTAAGATATAGTAAGCGCGGGCGCGGCGGGCTGGCTCTGTACAACATTCGTCACCCGACCTATCGCTAGTATAAGATTTTATTCGTAAGTATTAACTGTATTGTGATCTTATCCTTGATAATATGCTGTTTTTTGGTAATTTTTCTTACACTGCCAAAACACTTGACCCCTCTCATTCGACGTCGGTGTGTTGCGTTGTGATACTGACATGACAAGACTGCGATTAGCTTAGTTTAAAATATTGGTGTAGTGCGGTTGACGAGTTGTGGCCGCTCTGAAGTTAGGTTTTATGAAATATTGCGCATTATGAATTTGAGAAGAAAATAATTAAAAGTAAGAAAAAATTGTAAAATCGAATCTGCGCAACTGCCATCTACAGCTAACTTCATCGTAGCCACGACTCGTACCCGTACTGCACGGATGAGGTGCGGAATTTATGGAGAATTGTTGGTTTATAGAACGTTTTAAGCGTAAGTTTAAATTTAGATAGGTTTCAGGTGACACCACAATTGGCCGCTGTGCCTGAATCTATATTAGACATTTGTTTATCGCTATATGTATTATATTGTATTAATTTTTTTATTATTAATTCGGTGATACTAACAAGTACAAGACTGTTTATTTTTTGCTAAAATCTACTAGGTATTATTTCATATGTTAGTGACTAGTCATGCCCTCCTATGAATCTCTAAATTCTGAATATGTATTTTGGTACTATTTTATTTGTATCGAAGATTATAATTATGATTTTTTGCTTTAATTATATAAGTTTAAAATTTATGTTCCTTTAGTTTTAAGGTGACGTCGATTAAGCAAACCGATTTCGATTGAGAGAGCAAGTTTCCTTATCTAGACTGATTTTTTACGAATACGGAATAATCGACTTCCGTTCAGAATATCTTGGATGATTTATTTTTTGTTTTTACGCCATTTTCTTTACGACAGTGTTGAAATAAGAGGTTGGAGGCGGAAAAGCTTAATTATTACAAAGTAAGTCCCTTAGTTCACTAGGATCCCTTGTATAAATGACAAGATTTCGTACGCATCTGGATTGTATTAATTTTGATTATCACCCCTGATGACGTTGAATTATAATGGATGTAGAATTTTCAATGGATTTTTATTTACGAACCTTTAAAGTTTTTTTTTTGTGAAAATGTATATTTGTATGTGATCCCAAAACGTAGTTCCGTTGATAAATTAAAAAAATAACTTTTTTACCTTATAGAAATTAATAGCAGATAAGTTTCGCTACAAATACGGTCAAAAAACGAACTTTAAACATTGTTTTCAGTTTTTAAAGTTTGAAAAACAATAAATCGTTTCTTTGTCGTATTATTAATAGATGGAATTTATACTTGTATACTAATATTTTCTTTTATTCAGGATTTACTGGATCGATTTGTAATAATGTTAACTTGAAAATTTATATTAAATCAGACATTTGCGGCTAAATATTTCTCAAAGGCAAAACTGAAATAAACTTGACGCAATAAGTAGGTATAAATGCATGAATACTGCCAAAAGCAGTACACATATAATCATTAGAATATATTTATACTTAAAAATGAATCACGACTACATTAGTTGTATGAGGTTGGTACATACTTCCAATTCTTAAACAAGATTCCGTTTGCCAAAAGGGCTAAAACTGAAAGGTATGAAATAAATGAAAGTATTTTTTTTTCTAGTTTCAAACTATCATTGTCATATTTAAATAGTTTCTCGTCTACAATATGAATCTACCAAACGTGAATGGTCTTAATTTCTGTCTAAATACAATGTGAACATAGAAACATTTTATTAGAGCATGTAAATTAAAACTTTAACGAAAAGTTAAGCAAGACAAAAGCCCGGTTTTTTCGCCACTCGACACGCAATGCCTAAACATTCGGCGGAAATTGTGGAATAGAGTATCTTAACACTCCATTCCCCACTAGTATGTAATTGTTTCCCCGTAGTGACACTAGGTTGCCTACCCACAAGGATTTTTAAAAAAAATAAAAACTGAACAATACGTTTTAATATTGCAATCAATAGTGCTTAATCTCCTTTTTATAACATAATATATGAGGGTAGATACAAAGTTTTTCAATTCCACCATTTCATACCCTCAAATAATAGGAGAAGGTCGTGATCGAGGTGATGCGGAGGTTACGTTTGTGCCTAAAAGATATAGAAACTGCTCCGAGCATTGCGGTCGGAGAACGGAACGCGGCGGTGCCTTGGTGTGAACCGGCCGCTGCCTTGGGACCTATTCTGTGAATCGAAATATGTTTCACAATGTTTTCTACGTCCGAGTGTTTTATATTATATAGTAATGTAGTTTATAATTTTAGTTTTTTGCTAATATACGATTTACGAATTCGAATTACGAAGATAATATACGAGTAAACGCTTAATAGCGTTATGCTGTTTTTTTTTAATATTTATACAGGTTTTTCTAAATTTGGGATTTAAATTTATTATTGTTGAAGATATGCCAACTAACGTGATTAATGATTTGATTAATGCAATCAAAATGTTATTTTTTATACTATATACATGTCCTGAAGTACTGTGATATAGGAAGAAAATAATCCTTAAAACACTTAACGCCTGCGTGCTTGGTACCAGAGCGAAAGAGAAATTAAAATAAATAAATGAAGAAGAGAGAATGATATGATGAGAGAATGAGAATCGAACCCACAACCGTCTTGTTTACAGCCTCACGCTTATGCGTCTGCGTTGCTACGGCCTCCAAAATCCAAATTTTGGACATTATTATTACACATTCCGTTATTACAAAAAACTTAAACATTTAAAAAATCTACACAATATCGACCGTTCGATAAATTCCCGCACAGCACAGCGCATAGGCCCCGGACGCTGACGTCACGCGCTCGCGCAGCTCACTTCGCCTTGCGCTGTGAATCACGCGGCTATGTGTCACCTCCCCGGTGCTGACGACGCCCGCTTACGATACAGATATAGGTACTAGGAGATAATAACTTCTTAGAATGTATCTCGATTTGTTAGTTTGCAGTTTTAGATGAGGATGTTTTGATATTTGAGATTGTGATAGAATGTACGGTGTGTTAGCAAATATATTAATTGTTGGTAAAGAAAGAAGCCTTTGTGTCGCTTGTGCCGCTGGCCAGGGTGTGACTGTAACGCGACGGTTATGGGTTCGATCCCCACTCGAGGAAGTGGAATATTTATTTACGTTTATATTGCCATTTCTTCGTTCTGGTGTCGAGGCAAAGCGTGCTGTTGAGTTCTGTCCCTCAACACGCAATGTCTCCAGAAAATGGGGAACGGCGTGTCTTAACACTAGGTTCCCTCTGCCTACCCGCTGTGTGAAGCTGAAAAAAAAAAAACAGAAAGAAGATCTCTCTATATAGGTAGTAGGTATTTGGAGATTAACTTAGAATGAATGGAGTTTTGCTGTTTTAGATGAGGATGTTTTAATATTTAAAATATGTATGGCTATTTGTGATAGTAAGTCTGGTCAGCAAATATTATATTAATTGTTGATGTAAAAAGAAACATTCTGTGATATTCAAAGTCTAAAAGTTGGGTAAATATCAAAAAAAGAAAAAAAAATGGTGCTCTTGTCTTATAAATATTGACTAAATTTGTATTTTTCAAACATTTGTGTTCAGTGTTGCATCTATTGTTTTTTTAAAGAAATTTGAGATGATTTTTGTATAAACTACTAAAACTGTATAAATACAATACCTACGAAATGTCGTAAACGAATTTAACCAACAATACTGAAAAAGATGTTTCATAATTAAAACTATTTGTTAAAATGTAGAATTTAATATATTAAAATATTCATATTCAACGAATACGTTAGTGTAACAGTTCACCCGGTATCTTACCGTCGGACGGAATTGAGGGCAACGATAAGACTGCCTCATTTCATTGCTGCGCCCAGGCTGGGGGCTTTTTAATTTTTAGGATTTTTTAATTTATTATAAGGTCTTTTTTGTATCACCCTATATCCATATAGTGTTAAGACACTACGTTTCTTATTTTCTTGTAAAGAATTGAGTTCGGTTTCCACTGCGCTTTGCTTCGACATGAGAGCGAAGAAAATGGAAATATTATATTTCTCATTTGCTAGAATGGGAATTGTGCCCCTGCGCCATTACAGGTAATAAATAAATTAAAATCTTTATAGTAGATATGTACCTATTATATTTACCTAATTCAAAAATGACATACCAACAGATATTACTGAGGATTTACCAGAAGTAATATGATAGCATTTTCGGTAAGTTTCGCCCCCCAACTTTACGATGATTTAAGTATATTGGGTGAAATAATTTACTAAAGTGTTTCGATATTGAGGTGCAACGTATACGGTATAGCTGATGTGAATTTGCACTTGAATTTACACTGGCTTTAACCTCTTTTACTTGACAAACGAGTGTTACATAAAAATAATGACGTTATAGTACTAGTATCTTCATTATAGGCCCGTCGTAGTGTAAGAGCACAAGCTGTGGGTTCAATTCCCGCTTGAAGAAATTGAATATTTATTATTATCATTTCTTCGCACTGGTGTCGAAGCAAAGCGCAACTTGCCCCCAGAATTGGGCGGACAGTGGGGAGTGGAGTGTCCTAACACTAGGTTCCCTCTGCCTACCCTGCTGTGCGAGAAACAGTGTGAAGCTGATTTAATTTAATTTAATTTTAGAACCTTTCACTTGAAATTTAATAAAGAAATTTTATTATTTAGGTAGCGAATCACTCATCCATTTCGTCGAGTGGGAATCTTTAAAGTAAAATAATTGTAATTATTATTTTTAGTACTTCTAATTCTGTTCAGAGTCCAAAGCGAGTAAAAAGTGGCCGAAGCAGTATGGGGCAACCGGTAGCGGTGCTGAGCTGACTCGTATTTTTATGTAACATGTTACCAGACGTGTTGCGACATGCCTCGCCGCGATCCGAATCGACTATAGTCTTGAATCGTATAGAAAACTATTATAATTATATATATATTTCTATAAACAGGAAAATTATAAGTGTATTTTTATTATATATTGTTCTTTGGAAATTAGTTTTGTCCTTGTTGTGTAAGTCTGTGATGCATTTTTTTTTGTTATTGCATTTTTAATTATTTTTTTTAGCGTGCGACTGAAAAGGCGACGTGGTGTGGGTTCGATGCCTATGGCGATCAATGAAATATTTAATATTTTCATGTCTTCTCTCTAATGTCAGGCCAAGCGCGGCGTTAAGTTCCGTGACTCGACACGAAACGTCTCTAGTATTTGGCGGAAAGTGGAGAGCGGGACACTAGGCGTTATTATCTATTGCTATAACAGAACAGCTAAATACCTGCTTTCTACATTAAGTGACAGGTTTTATTCAAACTCCTGCGGTTTTCTGAAGCTTCCGGCGACGAAGGATTAATTAACGGCCTACCTTTAATGGAAAACAATGTTCGTCTTTCAATATAAATAAAATACCAATGACATATTATTAATCGCTAACACTGTATCCCGCACACAACAGGTAGAGGGAACCTATTGTTAAGACACTCCGTTCCCCATTTTCGAATTAGGAAAATATTAAAATATAAAATATTTCATTTCATGAACCATCAACATGTGTTCCTTTTTTGTGTTCCTTAAATGTGATCGTTGAATGAAATTAATATTTCACGCGAAACAAGACAATCAGTTTCTTGACCTTTATATGACCTACAGAAAAGTCCTCCGAGAGGGCGTCTGTTAACCTCATAAAAACGTAACAAAATAAAGAATAGTATTATGTAAATTTTTCCTGGTTAACTTAGTTAAGACACTATGTGATCTCAACGCCGGACTTTTGCGTATGCGTGCTATAGTGAAGAAATTAAAATATTAATAAATAATACATCATTCCTTAGAGTGAGAATCGAACCCAAAATCTTCGACTTCGGTTTATATAAAATATCCTTTAAAAACGTTTTATAAGCAATAAATAGTTTTGAACATAGCAAATGATAATAATAAAATCTTAATTTATATCCTACACTATAATATTTACATTTTTATATGCGCATCAAGCACCTAGGCAGAGTAGGTGATGGCAAGATTTTACGATACTTTCACGACTTTTCCTCAACGTCTTTTCTACAAGTAGGTATAAAATGGTTGAAAATATTTTTTTTGCAGCTTCACACCTCATGCCTCATATAGTAGGCAGAGAGAAAGAGAACCTAATGCAATAGTTCTCTACTTTTAAATAAAATTATAGATATTGTGTGTAGAGTGGCGGTACTTAACACTGTGTGTAATTTACCTAAGCGTGAAAATAATTATAATTATTTCACCTTCCTTTGTAGATTTTTTAGAGGTATTAAGAACAAAATCATCAGAAATTGATAAAATTGTCTTAGTATTAGTATAAGAGCACCAAAGTAATTCACATAAGCAAATAAATAATTGTATAGTTCAAGCGGGCGAAGCCGCGAGAGCATGGCTAATTAATTAATAATTGTATCCATATTACAACACAACCCATACATCTTAAAATACTTATCAAAATTATATTAATTTTACAACAAAAACCATCTAAATATAGAATCTAAAAGTGTATTTTCCCAAAACAAATAAGCCCGTATAAAACACCTCAACTCGTAAGTTTTATCTCGACGTAGTCTAGTCGGGGTACCCTTGGCAGCGCCCCTGCGACCGTTCGCCCTTCGCCCTCGCACCCCAGCACTCACCCTATCCTATACTGGCTCTGCTATATACTTGCATATAGCGCATAAGAGAATACTTTGGTGAATTTGTTTTTGTTTATTATTGTTTTAATATATTTTTTTGTTTTGTTGTTAGTTTTTCAGGTGCTTGTTTTTAGGATTGTTAGTTTCATATTTTATATATATAATTAAGACTCATAAATTTAATTTTTTTTCACGCTGTATCTTCCACAATGGTTAGGCCGAAGGAACCTGGGAATTGATAGATTTTTAATATTTTTTATTTTTTCTTAAAATATTGGTAGAAATTCAAATGCCTGTATTTCTTTCTCATTTATATCTATACTTTTTAAAATAATACACAATATTTTTAAAATAATAAATAGAAACAAGAAAAAAAGAAATTCACTGCTAATAATTACAGCCATAACTCTTAAACTAAAAGGTCTCTAGACTATTTTAGATTAAATTCTACATTGCTAATTGAAAATGTTTCTGCATGTTCCGTAGAAACGAGCTCTCAAACGGCCTGAAAACATCCTGTAAACGAGTGCCTATCTAATGTTTCTTTAACCCTTGTATCTGTTGAAGCCGTTGGAATGTACAAGTAATCCTTTGGGCTTAAAGCTACAAAAATTAGACATTATAGGGTTACGTTATTAGAAATTACTTATTTATGATGTAAATTATTATATTATATAAATGTAATTATAGTTTTGTTGTTTCGGGAATTGGAAATTATAATATTCGATGTTTTTATTTTATTGCGATGTCACATTATTTATTATGAAAAATTATGAAAAAGGTTGTGTGAGATTGTAAATTATATTGTTGTGGGTTCGATTCCCACTCGGGGGACTAAATTACTTTATATTAGGAATTTATTAAGTAATATTTTCATTTCTTCGCTTTGGTAACAAGGCAAAGCGTGGCGTTGAGTTTCGCCACTTAATACATAAAGCCTCTAAAATAAAGAAAGTAGTGTTTTAACACTATAGCTCCTGTCTTAGCATTAAGCGCAAGCAGAATAAGGCCATCGTGGCGCAGCTGCACGAGGGGGTAACGTGACGGTTATGGGTTCGATCCCCACTTGAGGAAGTGAAATATTAATTTACGTTTATATTTCCACTGCTTCAGTCTGATGTTGAGGCAAAGCTTGGCGTTGAGTTCTGCCACTCAACACGCAATGCCTCCAGAATTCTGCAGAAATTGGGGAACGGAGTGTCTTAGCAGTTTCCCTCTGCCTACCCTGATGTGTGCGGGATACAGAGTGAAGCTGATATCAATACACAAATATTTTTTCTAAGACACAAAAATATATGAAAGTATGAAGTATTATAAATACATTGTAGATGTAGAGTATAGTGTCGGTCGAGAGAGATAACAGTTATGTTACTGTTAGAAGGACTCAGTTTGAAACTTTATAGTATATTTATTATTATATAATAAAAATACTATCTAATAATAATACACATACATACATTTTAGAATATTTGTGTATACATATTCTGGCTTTGACACGAACGACTGCACTGTAGGGTAAAGTCCCGTAGAGCAGATGCCGTTTCAAACGTCGATTGGCCTCACTAGATGGCGCTGCTTTTTATTCTACTAGTATGAAGTACTTTCATGAACAGTAAAATATAGTTTTTAGGCTTTTGTTCATGTTTTTTATTATATATAGATAATTATTGGCTGAAATATAATAATTTTAGAATATTAGAATATATATTTTGTTAAGAATTCATTAATGTCACTTGCTATGTATAATATAGGTAGGTATAATGTTAATAATACCATCCGACTTTTGGTAAATGCAGATTGTGTGGTTAATTTGCCTTTAAAAACGTTGCAATTTTTGTGAATAAATTTATTGTTGAACGCCTTTGTTGTGTTGATTTTATTGGTTTATTGTATAAAATATTTTAACAAGAAACGAATAAGTTTATCGTTCGTGCCTATGCATAAATATGAAATTTGATATTTGCTTTAACATCAATAGATATGCGTGAAATTATGATTTTATAACTATTATTATTAAATAAAATTAATAATATAGAGAAAATAGCTCTACCATCAAACGACAGTAGCGCCACCATCCTTTCTAATTCGAACTAAACAACGGTTTATGTTTATTCCCAAGCTTTCTAAATTTTCGTTTATTGACCTTCCGCCGAATATCACTCACTGCTCTACACTTTTTCATAGTGGAACTCGCGAAAACGGTTAAATATTATTATAATATGTTTTTAGGAGAATTAGAGTTAGTGTAGAAGATATTTCTATCTTCCGTCCACGCTGCCCTTAAGAAGTTGGGTTCTGCCTACCCTGGAACCTAGTGTTAAGACACTCCACTCTCCTCTGAAATTTCGAGGCATTGCGTATTGAGTTGCAGAACTCAACGCCACGCCTTTGTCTTGGCGTATATTTAAATTTTGTCGCCCCAGCGACAAAATTTAAATATTACGACGGCCACGACGGAGTCAATATAAATTATTATATATATATATATATATACTAGCGGCCCGCTCGCGGTTACACCCGCGTGAACTATGTTATTATTAATTTCTGTCTCCATGGCTACGTCCTAGTGACGTCTATGCAAAATTTGAGACTCCTAGCATTTGTAGTAACGAAGTTTCATACAAACTTTCGACCCCAAAAACAACCCCTTAGAAGTCGAATATTGCAAATTCCCGTCTTAGCGAGCACCTACGTCCTATAAATAACTCCTATGCAAAATTTGAGATTTCTAGCACTTGTAGTTTCTGAGATTTCGTGATGAGTGAGTGACCTTTCGATTTTATATATATATAGATAGAAGATATATTATTTAGACACTTTTATTAATAAGCTTACAAATTTAATGTTTTATATATGGTAGTATAGATATAACACATGATATGCATTTTGCGTAAAACGAGAAAATTGGTTCTTTATAAAATCCGCGGTGCTATATAAATTTTTAACTCCGAATTTGTGGTGCTCTCGGATCACGCATGTCGGACACCTCGTACCACGATACAGTTTGGAAATGAATTTGACAAAATATACTTTTAAAATTATTCTTTTTATTTCACGCTGTATCTCGCGTACGGGTTGACGAGGGAACCTAGTGTTTAGATACTCATTCCTAATTTTCCGCTCATTTTTGAAGGCATTGCTGTTAAGTGGCAGAACCGAACCTGCGCTTTGCCTTGACATCAGAATGAAGAAACTAAAATATGAAATATTTTATTTCATCGAGCGGGGTTCGAACCCACAAGTCACACGGGTTACTAAGCCACAATACGCTTCTCACATTTTATAAATGAGTTATACACTCTTTTGAAATATAAAATAGCCCTCTAGTCTACTATATTTTTATGAAAAAGAAAACTTATAAAAAAATGTATGTAATATATTTACTCAAAGTATATAGGATAGATAGGTTCTTGACCCCGACTTTGTTCACTTGCGTAGGCATATACTGTTTTTAATTTTTCCTGTTACTATAAAAAAATATATTATAATGAGATGAGCAATAACTTTACTAATTAAAATAAAAAACGTATTATATTTAATTAATATAATCAGTTCGTTTTTATTATATCTACTGACGTACGAATATATCGTAAATTCATAACGTAGGATAAACAGAGAGTCAAATTTCTCCATTTTTCATTGAATTGTTATCCCGCACATAGCAGGCAAGGCAGAAGGATCCTGCAAACCCAATGTTAAGATACTCTGTTCTCCATTAAGATAATTCCGTTCTCCACGTTCCGCCGAATTCTTGAGGCATTGGGTGTGTTAACGGAAAAAGGAAATGAAAATATTAAATATTTCATTCCTGTGAGTGGGAATCGAACCTACAATCGTCGCGATTATAATCACACCTCAACAGCCTCAATAGTCCACTTTATTTATAAACTTAAACAAATTGCCAAAATTAAGTGCGGAAGCTCCTTTTCGTGGTTTGTAATACAGACATATCCTTTATATGTTCTTTGAGTCATACATTTTTTTGGTAATTTCCTGTATGAACTGGAAAATACTTTATATATGACGTTTTGCTTATTTACTACTAGCTTTTGCCTGCGGTTTCGCTTACGTTGATGTGAGGACACCTTGGAAAGGGAGTCACTAAAAGGATTGGCTAGAAATAAACATTAAAAAATAAAAATAAAGTTAATTTAACTTTAAGTCTCCTTTGTCCTAGTCTACGACGTAAAACATAACAAATAAAATCCTTTCAAAATTTATAATATTAAAAAAAAACAATTTCCTGAAATCTATAATATTCTTCATCTTCTCATTTATGATATTCTTCATTAAATAGAGACTCTATCATAAAAAAATATAGTATTAAAAATAATTAAATAACATATTGATATTCTCCCACCGTCGCACCGTGGTAGAGGCGTAGCTGTTTTTCTGATCGACAAACCGGTTGGCGGTGACGAGCTGGTCATAGCTGGTCTCGTGTCGGGAGGTGAATGTCGAATTACTACCTACTTTGCATTAGTGGGTATAGCGTCATTTTTCACAAGATAGCTAGCTGTATGGAGAAGCATTTCGAGATATGAGTTGACAAGCGAATAATATTCTATATTAATAGATTATTTATTGTTTTGGTTTATTGTCCTTTTGAATGGAGTACTAAGATTTTTATTATAAAAAGTCTTTTTCTTATTTTTATAGCTTAGCAGTGTTAAAACACTCCGTTTCCTACTTTTCGCTGAATGCATTTCTTTACTGTGGTAGCAAGGTAATGTCGCGCTTTACCTTGTTACCAGAGAGAAATGAAAAAATATAAATAAATAATATTTTATTTTTTCGAAAGGGAATCGAATTCACAACCGTCGCGTTTACAATCACTTGCTGGTGCCACTGCGCCACAACGGCCTCAATGTTTAATAATTATAAGTTTCATTTTTATATTTATTTTTGTAACTCAAATAGAGTTCACTATCAACATTTTCGTCTAGGCCGTAGGTTGTTTCTTTTTTCCTTTCTCCTTGTAGTAAGTTTTACATAACTGAGTCAAATGGGTCGGCGACCAGCGACCAGCGACCATCTACCAACGCTCTGTAACCTAGTTAACCAAAAATTTCTTTACGAAATTATTTTTAGGTTATTATTTATGTAATGTCTAAGCACTATATAGATATTTTTTTCATAGTTATTTAATTGTGATTTTTTCTCTGATATGAATGATTATTTTATAAGTAATTTAAGGCCATCGTGGCGTTGAGTTCACCCACTGGCTAACTTTGTACAAAATATTTTTGTTTTGTTTGAAATAATCCATCAAATCAACACATTATTATTATATAGGAGCATTTGTTGTATCGATGTAATTAATATATATACAAAAGTAAAAAAAAATGCCAACTCTCGCATTTTATAAAATACAGAATATCTTATTCTATTGTAAGCTATCATCATCAATAGCAAAGAATAATGTTTGACTAGCAAGTTAACGCGTTAACCATAAAGAAAAACCCATTTGTCGTGTCACCAGTTTTAGAGAACCTCTGAAAGTCGCGCCCAGTCTCAGCACATTAGGCCTTACCACTACAAGTGACCAAGGCCAAATAAGCCCCAAAGAAACTGACGGTCATCGGGACAGCGAGATAGTACTTCACACCAAAATACCAATTGGACCTGTATAGTTTTCATCTCTGGGCTCTGTCACTCTAGTATCAGCTTTAACCATTTGATCGCATACAATGTAGAGCCGCTTGAATCATTCGAGACCCAAAATAATCTGTGAAAGGCTGAACACTTTGGATTTGCGTAGATACGTCCGCTGGCTGTGAGTTCTCTACTGCTCTTATCGTGGAGAGTGTTCTGAATATTGCTATCGCCGAATTTTCTAACTGCACAGTACGTCACTAACTCAAATTTCATCCACATCATCTGGACACGTGGCACTTCACTACTGTACGATTTTGTAGGAAATTGTTTCCACGTGTCACGCAACTGTCAGATGATTTACTTGCGGCAGTGTCTCCAGGTCGATACGACTTGGGTACCTTCAAAAAGGGGGTCTATCTTCACCTTACAGCCCGGCACACGTAGCACCTCTGGTGTTGCACAGGGTCGTAGGCGGCGGTGATCATTTACCATCAGGCGACCCGTACGTTCGTTTACTTAAAAAAAGCTATCACCTCTTTGGAGCTAGAATTTTTTTTTATGGAAGTAGCATGTGATTCATATTGTGTATACATTTTGTGTTTATTTTATCTTTACATTTTTATTTGAACTGGACGAAATTAATTATAAAATTGTCTCAATTTTTATATTATTTTGGTTACTTTATTCAGATTTCCTTTCGTAAAAATTTATTGTGCTTGTCGTTTTCAATATGTATAGCAATACAAAATTAAAAAACAGAAAGGTTTTGGATACAAAAAAGGTAGTATTTATGTATATAAGTGCATCCATTCGATGAACCCAACTTTTTATCATATTTGAGTAATTTTTATAAAACATTATCAAAATTGTGTTATTTTTGTATTGTTTGTCTTTTTAACGATGCAATGGAAATTATTCTTTATGAGATTGGTAAGAAATAACGCGGCGTTAAGTTCCACCACCATATATAATTTTTCAATTTTAAGAAAAAACTAGAAACCATTTATTAAAGTTCTTTCTGCCTATCGCCATTAAGGGAAATCCTATGAAGCTGAAAAAAGTATACTTTTAAAGTAATTTAACATTACATCAATGATAGCGGCTTCAAATCTCAAAGGGTTGAGCGTTTAACTGATTTATTCTATGGCTTTTAGTTATAGGGCTAGAAGGAGGTTTCAAGGAGAAAAACGGAGAAGATTATAGCACTTAAAATGCTATTGGCATAAAAAAAAACTATTTTGTATAGGTAGAGACGTTTTTATAAAAAATGTCTGGTTGGTTTAAAGGTTCCCTCTGAGTACCTTGCTGCGGGACACAACGTGAAGTTGAAAAAAATATTAATTACAAAATTATTATATATATATACATATATAATTGTTATTTATATAAAAGTTTGCTATAGTTTTATGAAGCAGGTTGCATAATGTAAGCATTTTCTTATAAACTTTGACCTTTCTAACTGAAAGAACGCAGGACCAAGCTTATTTTTCTTTAGCCTGATTGGACATATGCGGGTTTTAACAAATAAATGATAGGATCGAAGTTAGTGATTTCAATTTATACCACCTTACAATTAAATTAAAAAAGTTTTACGCTGTACCCCGCACACAGCAGGGTAGGCAGAGGGAACCTAGTGGTTAGACTATCTATTCCTTACATTCCGCTGAATTTTTCAAGGCATTGCGTGTTGAGTGGCGGAACTGAACGCCGAGCTTTGACCTTGCTGCTAGAGCAAAGAATTCAAAACATTAATATATAATAATTCATCCCCAGAGTAGTAATCGAACCCGTGCCCCTGCCACGAGGGCCTTAGAAAAACTAAAAAGGACTGTGCAGATATTAAGAATATTGGAAATACAGGTAGGCCATAAATTAGATACATACATACATAATGTACGTCTTCTCATAGTGGTAAATAACACGGTTTATTGAAAGTTATTATCAACTTAGATTTGTTTACAAGTTCCTTAAAAGGATAATATGTATAATAATAATAAAATATTTTATGATTTTCCTTAGCTTCAGGCCGTATCCCGTTCACAGCAGGAAAGGCATTGCGTGTTGAGAGGCGGAAGTCCACGCCGCGCTTTGCCTCGTTACCAGAACGAGGACATTAATATATTAAATATTTCATTAGCTCGAGTGGGAATCGAATCCACAACCTGTATCAACGAGTATCATAATGGGAACGGAGTGTTTTGACACTGGTTTACCGTATTTTCTCTGCCTTTTCAACAGCAACATAGCAATGTGCAAGATACAGCGTGAAGCTGAAAAAATGAAAATCTGACAACTGTAATGATAATAGAAAAAATAAAGTAAGTATTTGAATTTTACAAATAAGCGATTTTTAACTTTGGTTTAACTTCTACTGTTCTATTTAAGATTAAATAATATGATTTTAAAACATCAATATCATATAAATAGCAAGAGAGGCAGAAATAATCTGGTAGTCTGGTCTCCACATTCCGGCAAGATAAGATACATTGTGAATTAAATTATGAAACTAAACGCCGTACATTGTTACTGGGTGGAAACTTTCAATATTAACACAAGTGGACATTGAATTAACAACCATCATCAAGAGTCAGACATAGCCGAAGAACTGAAACACTCAGGTTAGGTGACTAAATAGGTTTTAGGTGAATCTTACACATTATTTAGTATAATCTATAGCAATTACTTTTAATATATATTTTTGTTAAACACCAACTTTACTTCACTAGCCCTAGTCAGTTAAGTGACTTTAACATGGATTCTTAAAGTATAAAGTACTAGTGAAATCCATTTCAGTACATAATTTATTCATAAAAAGTAAAACAAATGGATTTTCTACTTTATATATTTAGGTTGAGCGGCGACCGCGATGGCGGTCAGGATGAGAATCTAGAGCAAGCAGTCTGGCTCCCGAAATAGTAAAAAATATACATGAATATCCTCGAATTTACCAAGCGATATTTATAAAATTATAAGGTCATATTTTTATTCTTAATGAGATATTTTTTTAATAACTAGGATTAAAATTTTTAAACATTATATGTAGAAATGTTCTATATTTATAATAATTAACGCAATATTCTAAAAACAATTTAGATTTACAATTATTTTCAATTACGTTTAAACTGGGACAAGTTATATAATATACTAGCTTCACCTGCGACCTCGTGCGCATGATCCAACAGAAATACATAGGAATTGTGTACGACACATTCTAAGACCCGTATTTATAAACTGCTCTCAACTTTGAGATCAATCTTGAGAGAGATCTTGAGATGTAATTTTAATATATTATAAATGATTTGTAAATATGGGCCTAAATGCGGGAGCTAAGTCTGATCGAAAGTTCAGTAGATTACGTTAAAACGTTTAACATGATGAACTATAGCCCTCAGGCCTTCGCAATAAATGGACTTGTTGACATGGAAA
Organism: Heliconius melpomene rosina; assembly: GCF_056956725.1. Taxonomy (NCBI): domain Eukaryota; kingdom Metazoa; phylum Arthropoda; class Insecta; order Lepidoptera; family Nymphalidae; genus Heliconius; species Heliconius melpomene. The sequence continues at coordinate 4,656,047 of NC_140396.1, read as the reverse complement.
AGTTTTTTCCAATTCTCCAGATTATCACGTCCATGCAAATAGAATCACCATCATTATAATAAAAGTAAAAGTATAGAAGGATCCCTTACGATATTTCTAACATCAGTTATTTTAGTTAAATGGAACTTTTGTCGGCTTAATCGTATATGTATATTATACATTTTTGAAAATCCGATGTTTTAAACTCTTTGCAGTGGTACCTGGTCACGGGTGTGAGGTGATTCGTCTGGCAGTTGATATAATTATTATATCGAACTACCGCCACAAATTTCTTAATTACCTCGCGTACTGCTCTGGTTTTTTTGATTGTGTCTTGCGGCCTGGTGTAGGTTTTAAGACTTTTGAAGTTTCTACCACATGGAACTCACTCTTAAAAAATGTGTTTCAAATAAACAAATTCACATATCCATTTAATCAGATAACATAAGCGCACTAGTGGGATTAGAACTCTATACCATACTTAACCTCGTCACCACAGCAATTTCGCCTACGAAGAACTTCAATTTTCACATGTTTCTTGTCAATAATATAATCGAATATACATTAATAAAAACATAATTAAAAAAAAAACAAAATATTCCATTCATTTAAACATCACCAAAACGTACACAGACTATACAAAAATCGAACACAAAACTATAAAAAGAGCGGGAAAGTTCCCCACTCGCCGGCCGCCATCTTGATCGAGAGTGCGTTCCATTGTGCGCAGCGCTCGCCACGTGCACGCACATCTGTCCGGCGGGTGACAGGCGCACCCTCCGTTCTCAGCGTCCTCCGAATAAACTTGGCTCTAAATTAAAATAATAACACTGAAATATAACGGCGATGGCCGAAACGTTGCTCGTAAACGGTTCTCTTCGTGGAATAGAGTTTTAGGAATTAGAATATGGTGGTCTGAAATTTTGTTTGTTTTCGTAAAATATGTTATACTGTTTTGCAATATATTGTAATTAATGTTTTAGTGGTTTTCTAGGTTGTCTATAGAGTAAAAAAAATAACAAAACAAATATGAAAAAAAAGTCTGAAGCTTCAATCCAAAATGATTTACTTCAAAATCTCTCCATAAGTTGTGTCTAATCATTTACTTGATGATTTTCTATAGAATGAAACATAATTTCATGGCTAAATATAAATTCTGATTTAAAAAAATCTACTCGAAGGTGACGTCATTCTCATTTATTCATCTAAAGATAGAAAAAGACAGCCAACGTTCAAACCAAAGTCAATTCAAAACTCATAAAAGTTATAAACAGAATACAGCCGTGACTCTCTCATGAACTGAATTAAAACTTTGATTGATATTAGTATGAAAGAGTTAGAGGTATTGATGCATTTTCCTCTTATATTGCTCTAAAGCAAAAACCTAACATAAAAATAAGAACAAGAAAAGACTAATGCAAAAAAGCAACAAAAACGTTCTAATAAAACCGATATTTAGTGCCAGAGCTGCGCATGCCCGGGGGTTTCTCCGGCCTCCCCTTCTTATTACGCACTCTATTTAGGGGCTGCTACAAAGGACTTGGTATCTATTTTGGTCTCTGCTGAGTATTGTCATAGACAACGTCATTGGTCTTTGAGTGGCCGACTTTGAGCAATCGTGTATAATTGTAAAAAGAATTCCTTAAAGAAAAAAAATATATTAATTATAATAAAATTATTTATTAGAGATTTTATATATTCGAATACTTTATAAAAATTACGAAATTAAATTTGAGCGTGTACCTTTGTATTCCAGATGAAAAACATGTTCAAATAACTTTAAAAATATGAATAAAAGTAAAACTATAGGAACAAGGTATATAAAAAATATACTTTTAATATCTAACGCAATTTCAATAATAATAAATTTAATATAATAATACCACTTATTTGCAGCAAACTTGTATTACTACAAAAAACTCTTTTACTTACTCTCTGCTTGTCAATAATTTTTTCATGACAAAATGACTGAAGTGAATTCTTAATTTTAAATTCAAATCACAGCTTTTTGATTTTCGACTTTGCCTTTACTATCACAGACTTTAATAAAAGTCTAAGTAGACCTAACGTTCCTGGGGAATTGTCAATTAATATAGACACTAAGCCATAATAATAATAATAATAATAATAATAATAAGCCCCCCAAAATCCTACCTTACGTCCTAGCTGAACATCTTGCTAACGTGGGGGGCGGTAACGTGTACAAACAAAACTTACACGGCTAACAAGGTTAAGGTGACCCATCAATATGGAGACACGAAATAGAAAACGTATAGGGCCGCTTCCCGGGGGTGAGCGCCGGGGCGCATCTGGAGCCGATGCTGGGTGCCTCAGCATGCGATCCATCGGCGGTAGGGAATTGAGCAGGCGGGTTCCCACCGATAAGAATGTTACAGCCGACCCAACATATAGACCGACAGACTTGACAGACAGCAGTAGTAGCAGATCCCTTACTCCGGCTGAGGATGTTTCGCAGGAGGCATTAGTCAACAATCCTGCGACCACCAAAGCTGGCAAACCCAGAGTGCGTATGCAATGGACAGAAGAAATGAACCTATTTATCATGCGCACATATTTTTACATTACCCGTTTAGAGACTGACAACACCATGTACTGTAAAAAACTTCACGACAATTTTATTTTAAAATTCCCAAATATAAATGTTTCTTCCCAAAGGATTGCGGATCAAAGACGTGTAATTGTTAGAAACAAACTTTTATCAGATAAAATTATAAAAACTTTAAAGAAAGAAATATCAGACATACTTAGTCAAGAAGAAAATAGCGATTCATCTCAACAGTTGGTTAAAACACATACGTCACTACCACAAGAGTCACTCGAACCTTCATCTCTCGTTTGTCCCACACAATCGTCGTTACACACCCAAGTTTCCGCCATACCATCTTCTCACGCCTCAACTCAAACAAATACATCATTAACATCACTTCAATTAGAACATGAACAAAATCCGGAACAAAGTCCTTGTAAGATGCAACTAAATATCAATAAATTAACTAATGATTTGGAAACTGCTCTTATTCAATATACGGGAATAGATCCCACAGCCCGTCCTAAACTGCCTAAACTAAAAGAAAATAAGAGGCTATACGAATACCTAGATATATTTAATAAAGAAATTCTTAAACAATTTTACTTCATAGATTCTGATTTAAACCATATTCATACTTTAATTTACTGTAGTGCATTAGTAATAGCCGAACATTCTGGATATAATATTCGTCACTTGCAATCAAATTTACCAACTACAAACCGTAAACCTCAAAAACCTGCATGGCAAATTAGACTTGAATTAGATATTAAAAAATTAAGAGCCGATTTAGGAAGAGTGACACAGTATATAAATGGTAATAGATCTTCAAAACTAGTTAAAAAAGTCCAAGATATTTTTAAAAGATTATCAGTTCATTCTATACACGAAAGAGAAAACAAAAAACCTGAAGAATTCCTTGATACGCTTAAGCAGAAATTAAGTTTAAAATCTCAGAGATTAGCAAGGTACAATAAAGCACTACGGAGAAAAATAGATAATGTTTTATTTCATAATAATGAGAAAATATTTTATAGAAACTTAACCGAAAAACAAGATGCGATTAATAGTGAAATGCCTGAAAAAGAAGCCCTCACAAACTACTGGACAGATTTATGGAAGAAGAAGGAAAACCATAACGAGGAGGCGGAATGGTTGAGTGATGTGGAAAATAGATGGAAAGATCTAAGCGATATGGAATTTGTACAGTTTACCAGAGAAGATATTGAAAAAGTAGTAAGGCATATTAAAAACTGGAAAGCAGCAGGAATAGACGGTATTCACAACTTTTGGTACAAAAAGTTCTACGTTTTTCATGATATATTAGCTAATATAATTACGGATATTGTCAATAATAAGCAAGTGCTACCAAAATTTGTTACAAAAGGAATAACTTATATGCTTCCTAAAAATAGTGATACAATGAACCCTTCCCAATATCGACCTATCACGTGCTTACCAACCATTTATAAACTTATTACAGCTTGCATAACACATAAAATTAATAAACATTTAATTGAAAATAGTATACTTGCAGAGGAACAAAAAGGATGTAGGCAAAACCATAAAGGATGTAAAGAACAGTTAATAATAGATTCAATAGTTTTAAAACATGCTAATACAAATAAAAAAAATCTTCACATATCATATATAGATTATAAAAAGGCATTTGATAGTGTCCCTCATTCTTGGTTAGTTAAAATACTTAAAATATATAAGATAAATCCATCTATGGTAAATTTTTTACAAAATGCCATGGCGGAATGGAGAACTACGCTGCATTTATCAGTCGGAAATAATAAAGTTGTGACTGACGAAATTTATATTGAAAATGGTATCTTTCAGGGAGATTCACTTAGCCCGTTATGGTTTTGCCTCGCCTTAAATCCCCTATCTCATCTTCTGAACGCTATGTCATCATGTGGATATAAATTAAATAATGATACTGCTATCACACATTTGATGTATATAGATGATATTAAAATTTTTGCAAAGACCAAGAAAGGTCTTCAAACTCTCCTTAAAATTACTACTCAATTTAGTCAGGATATAAATATGTCTTTTGGGATCGATAAATGTAAAATAATTCATATTAATAGAGGCAAAATAGATAGTAAAATTAATAACGAAGGAAATATTTCATTTAATTTAATGGAGTCAGGTGATACTTATAAATACCTAGGAGTACATCAATCTAACAGTATAAATCATATTCAAATAAAAAAACAGTTAAATACAGAATTCAGTAAACGATTAAATGCAATATGTAAAAGGCAACTTCATTCAAAAAATCTTTTTAAGGCAATAAATACTTACGCTATTCCAGTTTTAACATACACCTTTGGAGTAATAAAATGGACTCAAACTGACATCAAACGGCTTCAGATAAAAACAAGAACAACTTTAACTAAATATAATTATTTACACCCAAAATCAGCAATAGAGAGAACCAATATTAAAAGAATAAAAGGCGGTAGAGGACTAATAAATCTGGAAGTGTTATGGGAAGGACAGGTCAAGAACCTTAGAGATTTCTTTTACACAAAATCAGAAAGCACTTTACATTCTGCAATAATAGATTTAGATGATAATTTCACTCCACTTAATTTAAAAAATAGATCAATTTCATTTAAACCAATTCAAGACCATGTAGAACAACAATTCAATAATTGGCGTAAAAAAGAACTACATGGTCGACACCTTCATGACTTGGAACAGGTGCATATTGACTCGGAGGCTTCGAACAAATGGCTAAAATTAGGTTCTTTGTTCCCAGAAACTGAAGGTTTTATGATCGCCATCCAAGATCAAATCATAGCAACAAAAAATTATAGAAAATTTATTGTCAGGGATCGCAATATACACAATGATAAATGTAGAAAATGTCATCGACAACCGGAAACTATCCAGCATATAACTAGCGCTTGTTCTTCCTTAGCACAGACAGATTATACTCATAGACACAATCAAGTTGTACAAATCGTTCATCAAAAGTTGGCAATAATAAATAAGTTAATACAAGATAAACCTCACCCATACTATCAATATGTACCAAAACCTGTGTTGGAAAGCCCCAATTACAAGATGTACTATGATAGAGCAATTCTAACTGACAAAACAATACACTACAATAGACCTGATATAACATTTATAGACAAAATAAATAAACAAACATACTTGATAGATATCACAATTCCGAATACCCATAATCTGCAAAAATCTGTTACAGAAAAAATTAATAAATACACAGAATTAAAAGAAGAAGTTACAAGAATATGGAAAATGAACAAAGTATATATTGTACCATTGGTGCTTTCCAGCACAGGAGTTATTCCAAAAAGTCTTTTACACTATTTAGAGCAGATAAAGTTACCTATAAATATATACATAACTATGCAAAAAGCCGCAATCCTTAATACTTGTCGCATTGTCAGGAAGTTTTTACAGGAAGACATTACTTCCCAACCAATTCCAGGAAATGGACCACACTTGGCTTGAAGCTCGTGGGGTTCATATTAACCGAAATTACGTTTCGAGAAAAAATATATATAATAATAATAATAATAATAAAATAATAATAAAAACTCTTTATTGTACACCCAAAAAAGAAATAGAAAAATACAAATAAAACAAAATGGTACAATAGGCGACCTTATCGCTGAAATAGCGATTTCTTCCAGGCAACCTTGAGGCATTGGAAATCGCAAAAAACAAATAAATAGTGAGTAGGGTGTGAATAGTACTAACTATATAAAAATAAATAAATAAAATAAAATAAATAAATAAACCTACACAAAGATAGATACATATATACATAAATACATACATACATATATATAAATACATAGTTACATACATTCATACATACACACACTTTATAAATTATGTTAACATATGGATACATACTAATAGTATAGAAAGAAGGAAAAAAAGAAAAAAAAAAAAAAAAAAAAAAAATACACTTATCTTAAGTAAGTACGGTTAAAAAGATTTAAAGGGCTAGAAAGTGTCTTTTTAGGCGTTTTTTAAAGGTAAGGAACGTTTTTGAATTCCTAACAATCAAGGGCAGGGCGTTCCATAAGTGACACGCAGCAATTGTAAATGAATCACTATAAAATGACGAGGAATGTTGTGGAATTTTTAGCGCCAGACTATAGTCGGATCGCAGACGTCGAGGATGTGAGCGGCCCAAAAATTCAAATCGTTCCTTTAGGTACGGAGGGGAAGTTGGATTGAACAGAATACAGTAAAGAAGATGAAGTATGTGAGTATTCCTACGAAGCCGGATAGGGAGCCACTTGAGCTTTTTTCGGAAGTCGGAAATGTGATCATATTTACGTAGACCAAATATGAATCGTATACACACATTTTGAAGACGCTCAAGCTTATTTAATTGCTCCTCTCTTAGATCAAGATAACAAAGATCAGCATAATCGAGAATCGGTAAAAGGAGAGTATTTGCTAACGCAATCTTGGTAGGTATAGGGAGAAAATTGCGTAACCGTTTAAGAGATCCCAGTGACGCAAACATCTTTCTGCTCACCTCACATAGCTGTGAGTCCCAAGACATGTTTTGATCCAAGATGATGCCCAGATCTTTCACAGATTTACTGTAAGGTATACTGACACCGTCAAGAAATACAGGTGGTAAATTCAATAAGTTAATTTTGGATATAAGTTTTCCACTACCAACTATAATGAGCTGCGTTTTTATCGGATTCAGTCGCAAACCAAATGACTTACTCCAAGCGCATATGTTCTCCAAGCTTTCATTTATTGCTTTTATAGCAAAAGGTAAATCCGGCAGTTTGGCTTGATGGTAGATTTGGAGATCATCTGCATACAAATGGTAGAGAGAAGAAACGTGCTGAGAAATAGTATTAATAAATACAGAAAATAACAAGGGAGATAACACGCCACCCTGCGGAACGCCGGCTACTACAGGACACCAGTCAGAGTGTGAATCCTGAATTCGTATGCGTTGCCGACGCCCAGACAGGTAACTATGAAACCAGTCAATTGCGTTAGGAGATATGTTAAGTGACCTGAGAGTAGCGAGCATGATATCGAAATCTACAGAACCAAAGGCATTACTGAAGTCAAGCAAGACGAGGAGTGTAACCTGCTGTGTGTCCATGCCTTTTCGAATATCATCGGTTACTTTTACTAACGCAGTTGTCGTACTATGACCGGGACGGAAACCAGATTGCAAAGGATTCAGAAGGTTATGACAATAGAGGAACTGTGTGAGTTGAGATTGAACAAGACGCTCAAGGGCTTTGGACAGAAAAGGAAGGATTGAGATTGGACGAAAATCAGAGTAATCAATAGGATTATTTTTTTTGGGTATTGGGACGATTTGAGCTTCTTTCCAGGCAGAAGGAAATTGATTGGACATAATGGAATAATTAAATATGGAAGTAATTATAGGGCAAATGATGTCGAGGATGGGAATGATCATTTTACGACTAATGCAGTCAGCACCCACTGCATCAGAATTAATGGCTAGAATGGTCTTCTTAACATCACTTTCTGCAAATTGACTAAAGAAAAAACTTGGATGCCTAGGAGAGGATAGAGCATTGAGATTGTTGATTGTATTTAATTTCGATGTGTCATCAATAACACTAGAAGATGAGAAGTGCTTATTAAGTTCGTTGAAATTGATGTTATGAGGATTAATGTGTTGTTGCGCTTTACCTACTCCTATGGATTTAAGAAAGTTCCATACTCTGTAAGAATCTTTTTCTTCAATCACAGATTTGTGTATGTGGCGTCGTTGATTATCTCTACACATCGTATTGCAGCGATTACGTGCTTTCTTGTAATTATTTTCGTTTTTAGCACTGGGATTACTTTTAAATTTCAATTTGGCAGTGTTTTTTTTATGTTGCAGTTTTTTAATGTCGTCTGTTAACCAGGGAGCAGGAAGATGTTTCATTCGTACAGGACGGATAGGAGCATGGTGATCGTACAGTTTGATGACGAGGGAGTTGAACGCAGACAACTGATCATCAACTGAAGCATGACTTAGAGCGTTGGACCAGTCAATAGCAACTGTATCTTCACGTAAGCAATTAAAATCTATACCACCAAAATTACGCTGCAGAAGGATTCTTGATTTAGCTTTTGGGGGTTTAATTTTATACGCTAAGTAAATGAGATCGTGATAAGAGAATGCCAAAGCTGGATATTGACCATGTTTTTCAACGTGGTCAACAGAAGAAACCATAACTAAATCAAGCAATGAGGGAACGCAATTAGGGAAATTGTGAGTAGCAGATAGGGGAAGAATATGCAAATTGGCACTATTAACTAAGGATTTTAAGCGGAAAGAACGGAGATTGTTTTTTAATATACATGTATTAAAGTCTCCCATAATAATAGTATGGTCATATAACGGCTTGTTCTCTTCTAATAGGGTTTCAAATGATGAGAAATAATCAATCGTAAGGCAAGGGTTATAGTAGACCCCCAGGAGTAATTTAGTATGTGTAAAAAACACCTCAATGAAGAGATGTTCTGGGCCCGAGTTAGGTTGATGTTCGGATGTGTCTACTAAGTTAAAAGGAATATGCGAGCGTAAATAGATGGCAACGCCACCCCCAACTCGGCCTTTACGATCGTTACGGATCAGATGAAAACCCGGAAGAGAATAAGAAGCCGAAGATAAACACGATTTTAACCATGTCTCTGATATTAAAATTGCGTGTATATTTTTGTTATTAAAAGTAGCTAAAAAATCAGGGAAGTGTGCAGGAATACTCTGTGCGTTCAAATGAATGATATTAAAAGTTTTCGACTCGTACGAGAAGTTTGAATCTAAAGTTTCACTAAGTGACGGGATACTAAGAAAGCTGTCATTACTGCTCAATCCTTCAGAAGTAGTAGAGAAAGAGTTAAAAGAATCATCAAGCATTTAGTTGTATGAACCTAAGTGTATGTACTAATTAAAAAAAGTTATAATATAAACAAAGCAAAAAAGTGTATATAATAATAGTATAATAACTATATAAAATAATAATATAATAAATATATAAAATTATATGTATATATATATATAAAATAAATAATAATAATAATAATAATAAAAAAAAAAAAAAATATAATAATAAAAATAAATAAATAGAAAAAGAACAATTAATTATATATAAAAAGCACAAAAATACATATATAGATATATACCTTTTCTTAGGTACTGATCACCAACCACCCGCCAGTTGCAAGGAGAAATAATTAAATAATATAAATAAATACACGGTTGTATAAACTGACAATCTTAAGAATGAAAAAAGAGAGAAAAAAAAGAATAATAATAATAATTAAATAACAAAGAATTAACAAGTAAATAGCTAAAATAAAACTTATAACTTACTTACAAAACATGAGAAAAGAATAGTCCTTCCATTTGCATAAAAGAAACATTAAGTAAATACATTAGGAAAAAAAAAAAAATAATAATAATAACAATGAAACCAAAATAGATTGCGCACAGTAACTCAATAAGAAAATAAATAAATTATAAGAATAATATTTGAATAACATGTTAATAGTATCAGACAAAAGCCATCTGTCTAATGCAAGTAATAACCTATAATATACTATATTGACTAACATAATATCATATATTGTCAGTTGCGCGTTACTTCATGACAGATCACATTGTAATATGTAAATAGCAAGTAGAAAGGCAAAGAAGTAAAATTAATAATCGTTACGTACAAAAGAAGAACTAAGGATAAAGTTAATTTATAAATAGAAAACTAATAGCGATCAAAAATAAAAAAGAACGTAAATAACCTAATACTGATAATAATATTAATAAGTATTTAAGTGGTTAATTAATATTTTTTAACTACTCGCTTACACCGTTGCACTACAACTTTATTGACAGTGTTCTTTGAAGCCACACTCTCCTGCACCGCCGGCGGAGACTTTTCTGGAGCAACGGGTATAATCTGGAGATCGGCCATGCACTCCACTCGAAAACGCGAACCATTCGGTGCTATGACGTTAATGATCCCATCACCACTCCAGCACTTCCCCACACCATAACGTCGTCGAGCAAGCATAAACACTTCGTGGCGAGTTTTCGTGAGAAATTCCGATATAGTGATGCCTGACCCCTTAAGCTTAGTTTTAGCAAACCAAATGCTGCGCCGTACCTGGGCATCCGAGAATTTTACCACGACGGGTCGAGGCTTATCATCGTGCGAGCGGCCCAACCGATACGCTGTTCTAATATTTGAAGTGGAGAAATTAGCCATATCGAGATTATTTGCCACGAAATTTACAACCAAAGTGCCAACATCTTCTGATTTATTCTCGGCTAAACCATGGATTAAAAGTGTTTTTCGCCTTCTGGACATCTCCATGCGATCGATGTCCCGATTGAGAAGTTCCACCTGTTTTTGCAAAGAACTCAGTGCAGTGTGAATAAAAGCCTTGAAGGAAGTGAAATCTGCAGCTAAAGTTGATACTGTTGCCGGTGATGCTGTTTTTCTTAGGTCCTGCTGAAACTCGTTCATTCTCACATTGAACATCTCTGCCATAGCCGTAATGGACTCTTTTAGAGCATCCATGGTGTACACGTAGTTATAGTGAAAAACTAAGAGTGTCGTTCCGTGTATATTAATAAGGATATCACTAGCGGTAGGTTAATTGGTATTACAAGCACGTATAAGACTTAAAAAATACTTGTAAATATATAAAAACTATAAATAAATAAAGAGCACTAAAAATCAGCTGTTCACTTTATTCACGCCTACCCACTTGTGTGTCTAATAATCTTTATCTTCCTTGGAATTTTACGTGACAAAATTTCCTTTGTGAATTTGAAAATTAAACTAATAAGTATTAAAGAAATTATAATAATTTTAACTCTTTGGGCACTATCATTATTATTACAAGTTTTCATTCCAAATTGATTGATTGTTAAAGGTTATAAAAATATTAAGTTGTCTTAATGGGACACTTCTGTTCCTCACTTTTAGCTGATTTCTGCAGGAATTTCGTATTGAGTGGCGGAACTTAACGCCAACTCAATTTGCAAGTTATTTATATAAAGATATAGATATAGGTATATGGCGAAATTAGATGGTGAGTGGGAAGTAAAACATTTAACCGCTAGATTTTCTCGGCCTATTCTCTTATAGCGTGAAACTGAAAAAAAGTGGAGGTTTCCATATAATTTTCCTTCTTTAATATTAAATAAAAGTCTACTTCAAAAATTAAAAAAAAACATTCAGTTGGCTCTACACGTGTTTATATAATAGGTATAACCTTTTATATTTCGGGAATAGTTCAGCTCACGTGAGCGGAACGGAACGAACGAACGTCACACTCCATATGTATCAAACTTTTTTTTTTTTTTTAATTAAATTTTATTTGAGAAAATATTATAATTTTTATTTATTAATAATGTATATATGTAAGGTTAGTTGACATTTTCTTTTTTTAAAAAAATTATATTAATGATAATGAATTATGAAATAGACATTATTGTTTTTTTTTAAATTTTCTTTCTCACAGTTAATTTTGTGATATATATACAACATGGAAAGTATAAGATTTGCCAAGATTTTCAAAATAATAAACTAATATAACCATATATGGTACACTCATTAATAGCAAATGTAAAATTTCAAGTAAAAGTGAATGAACATTCAAAATTCTTTGCAAAATCTAACATAAATTCGTATATCTAAAATTAATTCACAACCTCAGACTTAACGCTATCTATGTAGAAAACAACGACGACGCCATTTTCAGTGTTAATATTGAAATAATGAGACCAGTCATGGCGCTGGGGGACAAGCGTACGATGGGATGTGGGTTCGATACTTTACTCGAGGAAATTAAATATTTTAATTTCTTCGAGGTAACGAGACAAAGCGCAGTGTTGAGTTACCCTACTGAACACTGCAGTCAGCGGAAAGTGGGAACGGAAGTGTTTTAAAGGGAACGGAGTGTTTTAACACTAGGTTCGCAAGTTTCCTCTGCCTACCCTACTATGAGCAGGATACACAAAGAAGTTAAAAAAAAATGAAAATTCTGAAAATATGACAAAAGCTACAGTAAGTTTTTTTAACAATGACAAGTAAAAATCACGTTTTCCACGAATGACATTTTAATTATAGTCTAATCACTGTATTATCATTTAGTATACAAGATATAACAAAAAACCCACAGATAAAACATTTGGAGAAGTATAATGAAATAACTTTGTATTGGTTTGATAATTATTGTATTCCTTACCTTACCTAATACGGTAAAATTATTATTATTATTTATATTGTACCTATTTTTAGATCACTATTTTAATTACAGACTAAACGGCGAGGCTTAAAAAATAATTCTTTTATTTTTTTAATTTTAATAGAAACGCAAAATATTTGAAATTAAATCAAAAAAGATTTCAATATTGAAACTTATTGTAACCCACAAATTTACTTAGACTCAATTGATATTGTCCAAAAAGTATAGGAGCAATCCGCCCACTGAATAGGTACGTCTATATGCTATAATAAAAACTCAGCTTCCTGCTGCATCCCACATGCAGGAGGGTAGGATAGGCAGAGGGGACCGCCCAATTTTTAAAGGCATTGCGTATTTAGTGGCGGAACTAAACACCGGGCTTTTGCCTTGGTGCCAGAGTGAAGAAATGAAAATCTTAAAAAATAATAATTCTTTCGATCGAACCTTTACAGTCACACCCTTCTACCAGTCTATAATCCAGAGGAAAATTGTGAATTATGAATTATAAAATGAGCTTCACTGTATCCCGCACACAGCAGGATAGGCAGAGGGAACGTAGTGTTAAGACACTCCCCGTTCCCCACTCTCTGCCGAATTCTGGAGGCTTATTATAAATTATAACCATACTATATATTATAATAAATGACAAAATGACCTCTGACCAGTTTCGATAGCAAAATAATTTTACAATCACAATTAAAATGAGAAATGCTAAAATATTTTAAATTTTAGCGTCCGCGGTTAGTGCCGTCTGCTTTTTAACAGCGCGACGTGCTACGCTGTCATTATCGTTATGGAAATGGTTATCTAAAATGATACTTTGGGAATATGTATAGTCATCTAATTTATTTTTTTATATTGGTTTTTTACATTTTTTTTGTATGTATAAAAAAGGGAACCTAATGTAACGGCCCTCCGTTCGTCGCTTTCCGACTAATATTCGAGACTCGTGTTGAGTAGCAGATTTTAGCGCCAAGCTTTGAAGCAGAGCAGGAATATGAAAATAATATAAACAATAATTTTCCCTTTACAATCAGACGCCTACAACGCCACGTATTTTCACCGAATTCTGGATGCAATACGTGTTGAGTGGCAAAACTGACCGCCGCGATTTGCCTCGCGACCATAGCGAAGAAATGAAAATATTAAATATTTCAAAAACAAAAAGAATATAGCCCCTAAGTACCTGGAAGATCTCTACATATCTATCTCTCTCTAATTTATCTAAAGTTAACTTTGTTTGTTTACATTTGTAACTTTAATTATTAATATTACTAGTTCATTTAAAACTAGTTACAAGTTTCTACGAGCATGAGCAGCAGTTTATACGTCGACCTTGCTGATTGCTAAAGCTGGCCGTGATTGTCGGCCTTCTCCACTTTGTGTTGCGCTGAAAAACACTACCTTACGTTACGTTCAATATTAGTTAGTTTAAACTTTAGGTATATTGTAGAGGAGTTGGGAGTTTTGAGTATTAGGGATATTAAAGTAGTTCATTCAAATATTCAAAATCTTAAAAAAACATTTTATAATAAATTGTTATAATTTTTGGTATTTTTGGTATTGCGTAGGGGTACAAGGTAAGCGCGACTGATAGTGGGTTCGATCCCCACTCGAGGCAATGAAATATTAAAACATTTTTAACATTTACATTTGTACATTTTTTAAAAAGTTTAGCCCGCGATGCATGCAATGCAAGTGTGCAAAGTTCTCTTTTTTTATTACGTTTATATATATACGCAACTTTTATACGGCCTTCACTAATAGAGAGAATGATTGAAGAGAAAAGTTTGATGTAAAAGATGCATTATATATATATACTTCTTCTTCTTCTTCTTCTGATAATTTCTGAAACTTCATTATGTTTACTTTAATAAATATAAAAAATATAAAAATATTTAACTGTACTTGAATATTGATTCTCATTGTTTAAAGTGTCTGTTCTATATTTTTTTGCAATAATAAAATAAGAATTATATATTTACTACTAACGATACATTTAGGCGTTCGTTTATGACTCTAAACCTGACAGGGTGTTGGTTCGACCCCCACTCGAGGAAATAAAATATTTAGTATTTTGACTTTGATTTGTCTGGTGACGAGTTAGAGTTAGAGTTTCGCCACTCAACATACAATGCCCCTAGAATTCGGCGGAAAGTGCTCTGGGCTCTGCCTCCTGACGTCTGCTTACCCAGCTACATGTGAGGTACAATGTGAAGCTAAAAAAAAACAAGTCAATTATATTATATGAAGGTTACGTCTATAATAAGAGGAGTTCTATGTAATACTGATAATGGTGGAAGACGCAAAAAAGGGCGGTAAGCAACGTGTTTGACCGCCAAATAATAAATGAAATATTAAAAAAAAGTTGCTTTTTATGAATGAATGAATGAATGAATCAAAAATGATGTTTTAACAGACAAAATAAGTGAATGGCAGTGAGGTCTGAGGACACATCAATTTAGTCGCTCTACTAAACACCAACAACACTGAATAAATGATGACACATTATGAACTGGTGGAGCCACTCCACGCTCATCACTTTATTATTGTTCTAGCCAATCATTGAGTTGGCTGAAAATTGTAAATTGTCTTTTGTAATTAGGACAAATATAGATAGATAGGTAGATAGATAAAATTCTTTATTGCATATATATATACATGGAAATACGTATTTTTAAGAAAAAAAAACAAAATAACGCATAGAGGTAGATTAGACTAGTAGTCTCTTACAGGTAACTTTTAATATAAACATTGAAGAGTTACAAATGAATACAAATAATATAATGATATTTTTTTAAGGAGTACTCTTTTTGAAAAACCGAATTAAAAATATTTTAATATTCTAATGCACTAATAGCT
The DNA here is from genome assembly GCF_056956725.1 of Heliconius melpomene rosina. Lineage (NCBI taxonomy): Eukaryota > Metazoa > Arthropoda > Insecta > Lepidoptera > Nymphalidae > Heliconius > Heliconius melpomene. The sequence continues at coordinate 4,640,401 of NC_140396.1, read as the reverse complement.
ATTTTCCCATTGGCATCTAGATCCAAAGGCATCTCTCGAATCCACCACCACCAGTCAAACCTGTAATAGTCCAGCTCGTCTTAAGATCTCCATTTTGGTCTGCCAATTCTCCTAAAAACTATACATAAAATATATTAGTCTAGATTTTAATGTATAAAAAGTGTCGCCGCCAAATACGTATTGCAGTAAGGTAGCTTAAAATAAAGAAAAAAAACTGCTTCTATGTGATTTGCAAATCTTACGTGAAAAAGCTTAAGGAAAAAAGAAAAATACTTATATATGTGTAAGAGACCTTATAAAGTTATACATTTTATACAGATATCATAATTATTAAAAAGAACTAATCAGACAGGCAGAAGAAACCTGGTGATAAGACACTCCGTTCCCCACTTTCTGCCGAATTCTGGAGGCATTGCGTGTTGAGTGGCAGAACCCAACGCCGCTCTTTGCCTCGACACCAGAGCGATGAATTGAAAATATAAACGTAAATAAATATTTCACTTCGTCGAATGGGGATCGAACCCAGAACCGTCGCGTTACAGTCACACTTTATTTTTATGTACTATTTTTTATTTATTATTTCAAAAATAAATAGAAGTAAGTAGTAAGTACCTTTCTACATATAATGATACTTACGAGTATATCAACAGTACACTGTCTAATGTGCGCCTCAAGTTTTCATTACAGGATTTCGGGAACATTAGCACCTAACTATGGAAAAGGAAATAAGTTGTAGAGTTCTTTTCGCCATCAAGATATTTCTACTGAATGTAATTTTTTTATATATTTTACGTACTTAGCTTCACGCTGCTTCTCTCTAGCTGGATATTTGCTAGCTGGGTTACCAGAGAGTCTCTGTAGAGACGGTTTCTGTATACCTTGTTCTCATCGTTCACTGGTATTAAACCACACATACCTGCTCTCCAGGGGGTCTGCAAGCTGTTTAGGTGACTTTCCTCCAGTTTCTTTGATACTGGAGAGAAAGAATCTGAGAACCTAGTGTTAAAACACTTACCGTTCCCCACTTTCCGCCGAATTCGGGAGACATTGCATATTGAGTGAAAATAACGAATACAGAACCTCTTGTTTTCTTTCAAAAAAGAAGTCAATTAATTAAATGTTACTGGTATTTGGCGTTATATACTTATAAGTATATTGTAAAATTTTGGCTAGTATTTACATATAAAAATATATCGTGCGATTTGTATTCACAATCACAGAGCGACGCTCTAAGCCAGGCACGTCCTGAAACTACGCCACAACAGCCACTCTATGTTTTTAAAGCTTGTATGTGCTCTTTTGAAATTGTAAGAGTATAAGGGAGAATAAATACTTATTGGGGGGGGGGGATGTTTCAATTTATTGAAATAAAAACTGAAAGAGAGAAATTATAAGGCTGCCTTTAATAAGTATATGTGGGTGGTAGTGTGGGCTCACAACTACATCTGGGCTCACCACTCACTCAGCGTATGAAAAACAATAAGTTCATTTTGAAAATCTTGCCAAAAAAAGTATCATAATTAATTAATTATTTATAAATCTATGTTTTTTTATATATTTTTTTTGCTTCACTCTGTATGAATCTAGTATTAAAACATTCTGTACCTCATTTTCCGATGAATTCTGGTGGCATTGAAAATATTGAATATTTTATTTCCTCGGTTAGGAATCGAACCTACAGTCGATCGCTTTTGCAGTCACACGTTTGTGCCATTCTTCTATGACTGGCCTCAATATGTAAATCTGTAATCCATGTAAATAAGAAATTCAATTAAAAAATAATAATGATGGGAATCTGTTTTAGTCAAACGTTTTATTAAACAATTGGAATTAATATTTTTAATACGTAACTTTATGTTTTTTGTAAAATAATTACTGTTCTCTACAATAAAAGCAGTAGTACCGTTCGTAGAAATAGAAGTACCGGGCTGTACACCAAATAAAATAGTTATCAATTTTCTGTAATTTGAAATAAGCAATTGAGTCATTCAATTTCTGAAAAAATCTCTTTTTGTAAGAACGATGGATGAAAAGAAAGATAAAAAGCAAAATGAAAAACAGAGTGACTTATCTCAATGTCCTTTTTGTTGCGAGAACATATTCGTAAAAGCATTTTAAGCCCCTTATTTTTTTTATAGATTAAGTACAACGAATTATAATATATTATTAAAAAAAAAACTTTATTATGCGAAGCTTCACGTTTTCCCGTATAACTGTTGGAGGACGGAATCTACTGATGACACAATCTCCACTTCCCGCCCAATTTTCGAGACATTGTGAGTGGCAGAACTTAACACTTTTCATTTTCTACCAAAGCGAGGAAGCCAAAAAAAATAATAACATAATCTTAATAATTACAAATTAAATTCATATTTCATTAATCTCCATATAAATTATTTATGAATCTTATTTCCGAAGTCGCCCAAAAGAAAACCAATCTCGATTTTCCAGTAAAAAAACAAAAGGTAGCGCACCATCTATGTATGCACGCGAGTCAATTTATTTAACGAAAGCTTACGGATTAAAGTCATTTCTTCGCCGGAGCTGGGACGACGCTGGGAAAATTAACACTTCGTACTAGTTTATAAACATCGAATAAAAATAATAGAAATATTATTAATGCTAGCCATTTCAAAACTATTCGTAATTATAATTTTCTATATAAATTAATATTGACTGATGTTTTGACGCCAGGCCACGAATAAAGTCTTGGGCACATTTTTCTCGGGGTGGGATGAAGACAAAGTGTAGCGTTGAGTTCCTTAACTCAAAACGCCAAGAGTGCCAATTTTGGGAGGAAAGCACTAAGGGGGGTAGAGACTATCTTGAAATTAAGTTACCAAATGGAGCTAAAAAAATTGGAACAGCTGAAAATATAGCTAAAAATTTACTACTACTACTTTACTAACAAACGATAAGTTTGTGAGGATGGATGATTGTGACACTTTTACGTGAAAAAATACTGAACAGATATAGATGAAACTTTACAGTAGTTTAAGCAAGCTAAACTGCGTTTGCGAATTATGAGTATTCCTTATCATAACGATATATTTTATCTTTTTTATATATAGTTCTTTGATGAAAAACTATGACTTTTTTTATTAATACAGTATCGTAAAAAAACAGACCAATAATAGAGCGGCTAATGGATAGAGTATAAAAAAAATTAAAAAAAAAAAGAAAATGCCCAATTCTTTATAAACATCACCTGTTAGTAAATAAATAAATAATAAATAAATATGTATCAATTGAGCATATTCTCCTGACCTTTTCCAGGTTCAGCTCCGCCCACCGGCAGGCCCCGGCCGCATCCGAGCGCCGGCTCGCTTCCGGGAAACTTCGGATTTCCAATAATTACTCAGGCTAATATATAAATGTGCTTTAATTGTACACTTCACTATATATAGAACTGGTTTATTTTAACAAATTTAACAATTCCACGTATTTATAGACCACTGACGTAGGGACGTTAGCCCGCGGCTGCGGCAGGTTGCAGGTTCAATTCCCTCTGGAGGAAATTAAATATTTACTATTTTCATTTTCTTGCTCTCGTACCAATGCAAAAGCGCGGTGTTAAGTTCCGTCACTTAACACGCAATGCTGAATTGGACTGTCTTAACACTAGGTTTCCTCTGGCTAACCTGGTGTGTGCGGGATACAATGTGAAGCTGATTTTTATATTGAAAAACGTGTTTACCGTTTATTTTAACTAAATAAAAAATAACTAATATGTTTTTAATTTCTAATACTGACTGACTGTAATATAATGAAGTTATCCCGTCTGCTTATTTTATACTAGAGACTCAAACGACAACGCGGCTTCGCTCGCTTAAACTTTAAAACATTTTTTTCTATAAAATCCTAGGTATCCTATATTTTTTCTACTACCTCTATTATATGTGTACAAAGTTTAATGATAATCAGTTTAGTAGTTTTGGCTTGAAAGCTTGTCAAAAGACATATTTTGATGTAGTTCTCTGTGGCAACACAAAGTACGACACTGAGTTCTGCTTCTCAACACACGACGTCTTGAATTCGTGCGGAAAGCAGAGAATGAACTGATTTCACACGAGGTTTTCTCCGCCTACCTTGATATATACGGAAAAAAGTGCGAAATTATGTAAGTAATAGTTTATTTTAATAAGCGGTCTGTGAACTCAAACTCATTGTATTTAAAACAAGGGGAAAAAGAGTGATTTGATATAATTTTCTCCTTTTGGTAGACTTATTCCTCTCAAAATATATGAGAAATGCCTAAAAGTACCGAGAAAGATATCACCGTAATATAATTACTGTTTTTTCTTTTAAATTTACATTAAAAAAAATAATATTTCGAAAATACTTTATTTTAGTATCTATATTAAACAAAATTTGCAGCTTTTACTATAATCAATACGAGGTATATAGAAATAGCGTCGTCAGCTGATAGCGCCATCTAGTTAGATAAATGGTTTATAACGTTGGCTACAGACAAACAATGGCGAAAAATAAATAGAGGATTCAGTAATTTAAATTAAATATAACTAAATAATTATACAAGTAATGTAAGCTTCAATGTGTTTTATATATTTTTAGGCTTTTTATATAGTTAACCATAGGAGTTATAGTCGTTAGTTTAAATATTTCTTTGTCTTAATTTGAATTTCTGGATCTTTGACCAGAGCATTATTAAGTTCAATAAGGAATTAAATGGCAAATTAAAAATAGACAAAAATAATTTTAGTTTTGTGGCCATCGTGGAGTTGAAGAGTATGAGTGTACGCGAAAGCGACGGTTGTGGATTCGATCCCTACTTAGGGGGATTGAATTATTATTTATTAATAATTATTATTTATTAACATTTCTTCGCTCTGGCACGATGCTCTCGAATCCGCATAAAACGTAGCTGAAGAACAAATTGTCCTTTTTTATATTTTTCTATGTTTAATAATTAATATTTCCTAAAAATATACATAAAATAATGTAATGTGTGTTATTTTATTTATAATAATAATATGTTAGTGAAATGGGTGTCAAGGTATTTATAATATAAACCTATATCACAGTATTTTATATTTAAATACAAACAGAATATATGTTATAATAACATAAAATAAGAAAAAAATATACAGCTAACTTTAAACCTCTTTGACTTTTAGCCTTTTGCTGTTAATATCACAGTTATTTTTTATTTATCCTTTACTTACTATGTATAAAGTTTATAAAGCTGATGCCGAGTAAGAAATAACGCCCACGAATGAAGGCTGTTCTGGCGCAGTTAGTTGAGTTTGAAAACGATGGTTATGGCTTCAAATACTACTGAGGAAGTTTCGTTTTATAATGTATTTTTTAAAATTGTACATCAGAATAGATCGAACTTTCGTTCTTAGTTGATTAGATTAGATATACACATTATAAATATTTTAATCATAGATTCAAATATTTTACTTATTTTATACGGCGCTTTATCCACAGAACTAGTGATGAGACACTCCGTTCTCCACTTTCCGTCCAAATTCGAGTGCGTTTTAGAATTGACTCCGCTTAATTCTGCTTGTGGCTGTGGACAGCTAGTGAGTTCAAATCCCATAGAGAATAGAGAGTTTAAGTTTCGAAAATGACACAAATATTCCATAACAAGCAGAGACATTACAGAAGAGTTTATTACCAAGCTTGTTTCTCCGCCTGGAATACATTTGTAGGTTTGTCTGTCGTAAAGAAAAAATAGAGAGGAGAAATACCGCGAACTGAAAATGAAATTCTAAGAAGGAGCGATTACAGTTAATGTAAGATGTTGTTATTTGTATAGCGCACGTGTCCATGTTTCGGAAGACTTTATTATTATATTAAGTTTATATTATAAAATATATTACACTTATATTATTTAAAAAAAAAGAAATATTTTATAACTAGTAACTATTAATATAAATAAAGGTACTACTATAAATTACTATTTTCCTAATTTATTAATGGCAATGTTCCGCTGATAGCAATTGTCATTTCTGCTTATAGAAATGTAGTCTATAAAAAAAGCACAGTAGGCAAATCGTCGATGTCGTGGCACTGTACAACTCGACGGCAATAGGTTCAAGTCCTATTTTAAAAAGTGATTGATAATATTTAGAATACAATATTTTTCACGTTCTAGCCATGTAGGTAATGTTAGGTTCCTCGAGTAATGTGGTTATGATGTTAAAGCTTGGATCAAGAAAGGCTACTTCCAGAAAGAGATCACAGTGATACAACACTATTTTCTCTCTACATCAAACGTCAAATAATAGAAAGAAGATGAAAAATCAAGAATAAAGTGATTTGAATCTAGCTCATTCAAATCACTTTATTTAATTAAATTTAAAAGGGTTTTATTTTAACTGATTAATTTATCCTAAATTAATTATTTAACGCCTGAGTATTTAAATATACTCAAATATGAGTAATGCTATCGTTAGGTACTAATGTGACCTAAATCAATGGTAATTTATCAGAAATAATAATAATCTTTACATAAGTGCTTGTATTACTCAATTATTACATATAAAATAAGGTAATGTGTACTGTGAGCCGTGACCTATAACCCTATCCATGAGTAAGTTCATAGAAAATAAAAAGGTCAAAAGTATTTCTTTCCTTTTGAATATAAGGCGTACAATTCGACTGTAGAGTTCAATTATTTTTATACATGTAGTAATTATTTAACTATATTTACAAGATGAAACACAGTCAATAAAGTAATAATCATTCTTCTCCACGTATCCAATTTAAATTCAAAACATAAAGAAACTAAACTTTAAAGTTTTTTCCTATAAAATAAATACGCAATTAGATATCGTAAGCGAACCCACAACCACTGTATGTAGGTACAGACATTTCTGTGCAACAAAGACCTCAAGTATTTGTATAAAAGATATAAATACTACAAATTACAACAAAGATAATAAATAAATTTAGAATGAGTATATTTTATAATCTGCCAATATAAAATTTATAATTTGGTAGAGAAATTTCAAATTTCGAACTAGTATAAGTAAAACAAACATGGCGCACGTTCAGAAACCGCACTACAGTAATGAGCACGCCGCGATCGCCCTACTTACTACGAAGTTACCGTTCCCGAACGTTGGCGAAATTTTTGGCGCGAATTGTTCATCTTTGTCATGAAAAATTGTATTTTATAATTTCAACAACGGTTGATAGAATAAATTTTATGTAAAATATTATAATAGATATAAAATAATTGCAAATTCGATAGTAAAATACAATTTAATGTTAATATTTAAAATTGGTTTTGTTAGAGTGAATCAGCACACACAGCACACGTTCAAAAACCGCACTTTGGTAATGAGTACGGCTCGGCTGTCCCAAAGCCTGTTAATGTATACAATTTTCATTTAAGTTTTGTAAGTATTATTGTTATTATTATCATAGACATATGAATTAAACTAAGAGTGTGCTTTGAAATAATTTCAGTTTATCGTTATAGTAGAAAGTGTGAGTGAAAACTTGTGGAAATGTTAGGGGTGTATAGCGTCGGTTTGGCGGGAATCCTAGGTCTTAGTACTGACAGACATTACACAACACGGCGCCACCTCGCGTTATATGGCGCCAAACTATTCTTTTCGTGAAAATACTTTCCCAAGTTTTGCTTTCAATAAAGTTGTCTGTCAAGCGCTCACTTTCCTTTTAAGAAACAAATGCTAGAAGTGCGTTAATTACGTTTGAGTTACACTTTTAAGTATTGTGTATTATTATAATGTAGGGACTTCCCTAAACATGGGGCATAACATGGCACCGTTGCTTGGAATTATTTATCTAATAATATGTAGCTACAAGTGATAATTCACTAAAGAAATAGACTTTTGCTCTACCTAAATAACATTTATATAACCAGAGAAATCTTTACTAGAGTCACATCGAAACAACTCTTTTCAACGCCGCAGCAATACTCCACATCTAAACGAAATCTCGGTTATACTAAAAAGTGCAAGTTACAAAGCACCCACGAGGCACATTTGAAAGCCTCGCAGGTTACCCAGAGACCAAAAGGAAACGCGACATCTATGAGTGACGCCGCAAACTTCAGCGAGCAGAAATTGCGTTCACAATGTTTATTATCAGCAGCGGTAATGGCACTACAAATTTAGTTCTTGCCCTACAAAAAGCGTTTCTCCTTTCATAATAATAAGAATACGTCGAGCGAGTCGGTCGGTCGGCGCGCTCGCTCGTCGGCGGCGCGCGCGTGTGTGCGTGCCCGACCCCCCCGCCTCGCCCCGACACCCGCGCGGCCCCGCCGGCGTAGCTTTCTGTTCGCTTATATAACGTTTATATATATACTCGGTATATAATATACTTTGTGAATAGCGAGCTATGTGCTGCCACCTAGCGGGCCGCTCCGCCGCCTGGCCGCCACAGACTATCTAGTATGAACTCGGGTTTTTGATTTCTCATACGCCGTACGACATTACGCTCAAGGACCTTCGCTTTTATGCTTTTATTTATTTTTATTCAGTACTGGGAAACTTTATTTTTCCTTATATAGCTAGTTGTAATTTTTTTTTTGTATTTTATGCTGTTTTTAATATTATTTTTTTAGTTGATGTTAAATAAGAAAAGGTACCTGTAGACTGGTCATAGTTATGAACATATAATACAGCTCTAAAACAATTTAGAGTGACCAATAGATATTGTTGAATTCAATGTAAAATAAAAAAAATATTATTAAACAAATCAATATCAATATCCATATGAATTTGGAAACTATACATTTTATAAAAACTTTTATTTATATACAAATTCTCAACACAAATACACGTCAAACTTCGCAAAATAGAATACTTAATAAATTGCATCAAAGTTTCAAGATATAGTGTCTCTACATACATCTAAATGTTGTATAATAATAAAAATTACAAGAATATATATATTTACTTAACATATTTATAAAAAATGAAATATTCCAATTTAGTTAGTCTGTGGCAATGAGCGACTGGCAGGCGCTCGCCTTCGTAGGGTATTCTTTCGGTATTACGGCTCGACTTGGCCCCTGCCGTGTCTGCATCGCGAGCTCGAGTTCGAGCCAACTAGAGCGAGCGGATGCCCGAGCTCGAGCCCCCAGCAACACGGATTTCACAAGCAGCCATCCATGACGCAGCCGACTTACCCGTGGCGCCCAGTCCGACATGTCTTTAAAATGGCGCGCTAGCCTTTCGTTTTTGAACGTAACGAAATAAGGCAGCCATATTAAAAGTCTTCTATTATTTTTTAGAACTAGTTGTAGTATATGTGAGTTCTACGAATACGTTGTTTTGTTTTTCGTTTATTTGTTAGCTTATTTGTCTATAACTAAGTAATTAGTGTTTTCTGTGTTTATTTGTAATGGATACTGCTTTTGTATGTTTTACTGGATGGACGGTACTTACATGAACCAATTATATAATGTTACGTTATTACTAGGAAACTTGGAAACGATTATATCATTTTTTAGGATAAATTGATATATCTACTGCAATAACCTTCTTTTTTTTACTTCACCTGTATCGTTGCACATAGCAGGGTAGGCAGAAAAAAACTGGGAAGCCAGTGTTGAGACACTCCCGTTCCCCACTTTCCGCCAAATTCTGAAGAAACTTAATACTAGAATACCTATTTATTATTACTTCAAAATAAATTCTCCCTCTCTACATAAGACATTATTAATCAAAAACACAAAAAAACAAAAATATATATTTAAAACAAGAATAAACATAACAATAAACTGTAAAATATTGAATTTAATATTACTTGTTATAGCATCAGTTTTTATTTTTGAAAGAAAATTATATAATAAACTCGAATAAACCTGTAGCGTATTCGATTACCGTTACCATGTGGAGTGCGTCATGCAATGTAGCATACATTCCAGGTTGAGTTCTGAACTGACAATGTGGAAGGAGAGGAACAATGAGCCGTCATGATCGTGGATGAAGTTAAAAGTTAAGGGCACTATACCATGTGTTCGAGGAACATCCCCGAGTGACGGATTTGCCATCTGTTGTCTCAGAATGGAATGGTTCTCTTGGAAATGGCATCATTTTGGTGTTAATTACTCTCGATTGACTGCTTTTTGGCTTAATCTGGCTGAAAGTACCCGAAATCCAAACTTTGGTCCGTCACTAGTAAAAATAGGAATATATTAAAAAAAAAAAACAGAAAAATATACAAACCTTAATGATTTTTAGAATTCCTGTAAATAAATCATATAATTAATACATTACAAGATATAAACACTGAAAAATAGTTCTCCAAGTCATTCTGATACCATTTTTAAAAGAATCTTTGTTTTAAAAGATAAGAAGGCGTACACAATTATAGTTATTATACCGTTCGAATAAGAGCTATAATGTATTGGATTGATTCTCGTACAGTTTTTAGTTCGGAGTCGCGTGTCGCATGTCAATGACTCGGCGGAGCCCGAGCGCTGCGCGCAATGGACGCGAAACAGAAAAACCGATTGTTATATTTATTATTGCTGGCAACATATTGCTGAGCTTCTATGTATTAACCGACCTTCAGGGGAGGAGGGAAAGAGTTGGATATATTTAAAATTATTAATAATTAAAATTGATAATTAGTAATAGAAGGGTAGTTCGTTGTTACAGTCAATGTTCTTCATGTTTCAAATGTTAAAATAATTTGGGAAAACAATAAGTTACTATTTTTTCAATACGAACAAAATTTCTGTATTCGTTTTTGAAATTATATAAAAAAGTGCTTATCATTTATATATTATTATAATTTTTAATTTCATATGAGTTTTATATAACCAAAATTCTATTGTGTAAAATTTTTACTTCACATATCTTATTCTTATTTGTATGAAGTAGTGACGATGTGATGAGAAGTTGCACTAATAATTAAGAAACTTAAGAAAATATTCCTTAAATTGGCCAACAAACAATGTAAATAATTTCATCTAAAATATAATAATTGATTATAATTTAGTGATTCTGATTCTATAAAAAATATTTTTGTACTTTCTTGTTATCATGCGGCTGCTGGTGATTCATTTAATTTTATATTCTAACCCTTTAAACATAAGGTCTAGATTACAGTCGTCCTCGAATGACTCTACATTAAAAGTTACTTCTAAGAAAATTCCAACACTTTTAAAGTCTAAATTATCTAATATCATGTATAAATATGTAGGAATAAACTAGAATATAATAATATTATATAGTTATAAAAACATAAACTTATGGAATGAACGAACAAGCAGTAATTCCTACGTATCTCTACTTTAATAGAGTTGACTATTAATGACAGATGAGCTAGTTAATGACAGATAATCTAGATAACCACCACCACCAGGGCCACGAGTGAAGTCAGCGCCACGAAGCCTGGCTCAGCAACCACCGCGACACCGGTCCCGCGCGCGGTGCCATTTACATCGTTATCACCGCCCTGATAACGGCGGCGCTCCAAATAGAACGACAGACGAAAACGGACCTAAAGTCTCCGGCCTCGTCCGCTCACCGGCGAACCGACGAGGCGGTGTGGCGAGAACATTCCGCGAGGTCGTTCTTAAAAGAGGCGTTATTTCAAAATACCTATTTCGGTATTTCAGGAGCGAAATCAAGTTCATAACAATTAACGATACGACCCCCGCCCCCAAATACCTCGCCCCGAGCGTGCTCGGCGCTATACGTGGCGATACGACGCCTTCGCATAGATAGAATAGAGAGCGGTTACGGGCGCACGCACACGCGCACGTGCTCGCACACACGCGCACCGGCCCGCCTGTGTGCGCCGTGCACGTGCACACGCACACGCGCGCGCCCGGTGAGCGCTGTTCACCGCACTCTGTGAGCGCAAACAACCATCTATAAGGCCACGCTATAGCTGACAGAGGGACGGGCCGCGCTTTGGGCCGTTGTGTTTTTAATGGGTTTTTCGTATGGGATTGTTTTTAGTTGGAAGCTTTTTTTGATGTATTTTATTATTTAATGTTTAGTAAATGTTTAGTGGGGAACGGATTGTCTTACATTAGGTTTCCTCTGCCTACCCTGCTGTGTGCGGGATACAGCGTGAAGCTGATCTATTTTTATTTATTAACTTTTATTGAAATAATTTCCAAGTACAAGCTTGTTTCGTTATAGAAAAAAAAAACCTAAGGTGACCATGATCATCACAAATCATGATACAATGAATAATATTAAAAATAATAAGTATGAGCATGATAATTTCAAATTTAATTTAAGGTATAGGCAATTCTTTTATATATTTTTTTCTATTGAGGTATTCATTGTCATAACCAAACTAAGCCTTACGATTAATTATTAGTGTTAAACAATATTTATTTCATGTTATTCATAGAACTAGACAACACTTTGATGTGTGTTAAATACGAGTCGCCATAGCCACTTCATATAAATGTGTATATTATCGAACATATGATAATGTGTGTTGGATCATTTTTTTAGTTTAACGATTTTTTTGGAATTATTTACTAAAATATATTAACATTGCATATTCTTTCTCTATATAAAGTATAACTCTACCAAATTTTACACTCTCAGCCTGCGTAATTTTCGTAAAAATGCGTACAACATTTTTTTTCACATATACATTTAGGAGTGATATTAAATATTTTCGAAATTTGATAATATTTATATCTTTTATACAAATTTATAGAAACTAAAAGTAATGAGTAACGTAATACTTGTTGGTCTATATATATTTAGTAAAACAATTCCAGCATGTTGAATGCAAGGGGAACATTTGTAAATTATGGGAGAAATATTCATTTATTATGGATAATATCTATTGCTACATATTAAATATATAACGTGTCATATTATTGACTATAAAAGAATTGTTATAGTAGTTTTTTATGATAGAAATTGTGTATAAATTTTTAGTTGTTGCAAAATAAAATATAAATTAAAAAAAATTGTGATCATGATTTTTTAAGTATTGGAATTTTAATAAGAAACTTCATGATATTGATAGTAAAAACGAAAAATAAAAGCACTTGAAGCGACCTAAGAAAATATTACGAAATTTTTTTTTTTCGAAACCCGAACAACAACAACCACCCAATATACTTTCAAAAACAGCTAACCCCACACATTAAATGTCACCACCAAAACCAATCCAATAGCTACCACTATAACTTTAAAAAATCCAAAACAAAGTTCCCATACAAAGTAAATACTGAAACAGTATTGCGGCCCGAGGCGCGGCGCGGCCGGTATATTTCCGACATAATACCGCTGCGTCGAGCGATTACTACTATATATTCTATATACATTTAATAGCTATACAGGCGTGCATAGAACTGGCCGTACTGGGGCCAGCCGCGCGCCGCGCTGCAACGCTGCTTCTTTACAACCGTCTAACAGTACTGGAATGTGAAGCGCTTCACCGCTGAGCTACCTCGGAGCCCGGCTTATTATTATCGTAGATTGGCGTCGGCGCAACTACACGGCGTTAGAAGGACGTTCCGTTTTAAATATCAGGTTTTATTATTATGAAGAGCGGCGCGGAGTGCGGACGAGGGGCGGAGAGCGGAGAGCGGAGAGATGGGTGGGACGGAGGGCAGAGGGTTGTAGCGGTTGTGGCCGGGGTTAGTGGCAAGGAGAAGGAGGTCGCGTTGCGTCAGCGCGGACACGGCCGTCGCGACGCCATCGCGCCCGCATTTTGAATACCTAAATAAAAGCTACGCCAGCCTTGGACGACCTAACGTTTTGGGATTCCATATAACCAAATATGACTTTTATTTTCTTGTTAATAAAGGTTCAGCTGTCTCGGTTTTGAAATCATAGAGTTTATGCTTTAGTTATAAACTTCATTTATAACATAGAGTGTATAGAGTATAAAAAATAAAAATAACTGAAAAAACAGATAATAAAAAAGAAATTAAATATAATATAGATATAGGGTAGAGCAAGGCTAAATATATTATAGAGCCGTTCCATTCTATTTTTCTACTCTATTTTTTACTATAGAAAAAACATGGTATTTTAATTAAATATAACATAAAGTATAATAAAAGATAAAAAATAATACGAAAAATTAAAAATTAGATCACCGCGGGTCTTCGATTTATTCACATGTCACTAAATTCAAAATGCCAAACTCGTCTAATGAGTCCGAATTTCAAGAAAATTCACAAGCAACGGAAAATCGACTGTATCACCCTGAAAATAAGGTATAATTTTATATAAATATCATATTTGTACGTCAGACAAAGTCAAAGAGCAGTAATAGAGATAAAAACGAGCGAAGAAAACATCGGCGCTGCGACAGTGATACCAACCAACATGGAGTGTAATACCAACCTTGTATAAAAGAGATATTCGTATTCACGAAAATAAACTCTATGTAGAGTTAACAAAGGCGAAAATTGTATAAGAAAATATTGCAGTTATAACTGTGCGTTCGAACGTCGACATAAGTCGCGAAATCGTAATGAGCTCAGAATAGAATATTTTAGAAATGACATATAATTAAATGTTTTTAAATTGAAAATATTGTTTAAAATTAAAAAATATAACAAATATCGTATTATATATGGATTTTTAAATGATATAAATATAAAATTTCTGTATTTGGGCTGTGTTTCTAGTCAAATATAAAAATTGGTTAACTAGCGCACCAAATCTAAGGCTACCACTTCTATTGTACCTGATTCTACGATGATGAGAATGAGATGAGTACACAGATTCCTCAGATCGCCAGTAAAGCATGGACCAGTCAAGGTGTTAAAGTCATCATATCCTAATCTACTTCCATACAGAATTTTTCCATTCCAGAAAATAGTCGAATACTTATAAATCGTATTTATATTAACCTGCATTTTTGAACAAAGGAGTGTATTGTTTCTTTGTTTCAATTTTCCAGTGATCGTTGGAAATAATAAGCTATCTGCGAATGTATTCGAAAAAATATTTTATTATTAACTACTCATCTCGTTGAAGTTGTTGGGATTTTTTTTCTTCAGCTCTGCATCAGTGCTGGTGCTTTATCAGCTATAGCTTTTTAAGCATTTTATCTTCAGTTGTCGAAAACAAGGCCTAAAAACAAAATGAGTTTGTCATTGCCTTTGGAGCATCTACAGTTATTTTTGAATGTAATTTTTTCTTAGTGTTATTATTGTATTATTATTATTTTAATGTAAATATTATATTTACTATACAAAAAATCATTTTTAGTTATACCTTATCAGTGTCCAGAACTCAGTTTGTAGATACTTGTATCTGCAATACCTTTATGAACTAATTGGTCATTATTTTTATATAAGTAAGCAATCCTGTACTTATATGAGATTAACAGAAACTGACGCTTTATTCCTAGTAATAATAAAATTTATCTGGAGTTTTTTTTAATATTATTTTTTATTTTATGTCTGGTTCAAATTTAACCTAACATTTCATATCGCTTAGTTTTCTAAGTCAATGTAAGCAAAGCAGAGAACTCTTTTAGTCAGTTCTTGTTATAAAATATACATGAAACATTTAATTTTAAAAGTTTTAATATTTAATAGTAGTATCAACTACCTATAAATAATAATTATAATAATAATAATTTTATTGTTAATTATATTATTATTTATTTAAAAATAATTTTCAACTATTTTTAACTAATCTCAAAAATAGAAAATTATCTCATTTTACATAACTATTTATTTTTCAATGTATGTAAGTCTACAACGAGTTATACGAATAAATATATAGTCTGTTATAGCACAATGACGTATGCAATGACTCAGTATCGACACTGGGAACTTATATCGCTGAGATAGTAAGTTCAATCTGGACAGGGAAACCCGCTTTGATATGAGAGGAATATAGTACAATATATTTTTTTCCTTATAATAATTTCATATAATAAAAAAAATCGGTAGGTATATCAGAGATATGGGTTAAATATGAGGGTAGCTAAATTAGCACAAAGTACCTGATAGTACTTCTTCTAAGACACCTTGACCTCAGTGTGAACGTAACACTATCAACAACTTAAGGAAAATGGAAACAATAAGGTAGAGTGATTCGTCATTTATTCTTTTAGATCCAGCTAGTCAAAAAAAATGTAAAATCAATAGATATTCGTAAAGTTTATTTGTTTTATTAATAATTACAGTGGTTCCTTATAGCAGTGTGGGTTCTTATTCAGATAATTTAATATCTTTATTTAATATAATATAAAATAAAATTGTTTTAAAATTATGATGATTTTGCTAAAGTACTATTGTTTAAAAATGGCAACAGGATGGTACCGATTCAGGGAAAATTCTTGATTAAAAGATGCTCACTAGCTACCATCGTTTAAATTTTATAATAGAAAATATTGTTGTATGTATTATGCAACGAAAATAGTAGAAAATAGTAGTAGATAGTAATTTAATTGCGGCGTTGAGTTTCGCCACTCAAGAATTCGGTGGAAAAAAGGTAACGGAGTGTGCTAACCTAAAATAAGGATTTAGTAATAAAGGAGAATTAGAAGAAGAAGAGAAAGAGAGTTATAAAACTACATTATTCTATTTTCTCTGTTTGTTGAGTGACGGTAGTTAAAGCTACTATTTGTAATTAGGAAAATAAATATATTTTGTACATTATCTGTGGTAGGAATCGAACCAATATCCATAGTGTATCGACAGGTAAAGGTACCTGACGCCTATATACCTTGGAACGTCACTTAAGTGCTATAAAGTATAAAACAAAAGTAAAAGAAGTATGAACTATAAAAATAGTTTTAAAAGTAGCATCAATTACATAAAATGTATAATTCCGTTTCTCTTATTATACTTTACAACGGCTTGTTTAGAAACTAATGTATAACCGTTTCTTTTATTTCCATTATCAATTATTAATAAAAGGAAAAGAAAAAAATATATATAGTCCTTCTTTATTTTTTAAGTTTTAGGTAAAGTTTTTAAGCTAATCGAATTATTGTCTAGTAATTTTCCTATTTCAAATAATAATACATTTAATAATAAATTGTTTTTAAAAAACCTTAATTTATTTCGTAATTTTTTTTACCTCCTTTTTTGTCAATAAGCATATCTACTGTTAGTGTCCGTTTTTTATGTTTCTACGGTCCTTTTGAGTTAAAGTGTAATTTTTTGCCCTCTTTAGTAATACTGCATTATTCTAATAAAATAGATATAAATAAAACAAAATTCTCCAATATATCAATGGTAGAATTGAATAAGTAACCTGGTTATATTCACCTGGTCGTATGTACAACTTTTACGTAAATAAAAAAACCGGACAAGCGCGAGTCGGTCTCGCTCACTAAGGGTTCCGTAAAAAAATTAGAGGTCTCGAGCTTTTTTGTAATTCAGGCTTGGCTTAGCCAGAGCCCTTTCATCTGATACCTCACTTGAACTATACCAAATTTTGCCCCCCTTTTAAGGTTATTTTTTTTTAATTTAAATGTATAGTTTTCATTTTTTTTTCTGTACTTGTATTACTTGTAGATGCTAGCTGCCAAATGTCATAATTCTAGGTTAACTGGAAGTACCCTATTAATTTTGATTTTGATTTTGATCCTTACCATTATTTTTTAGAATTTCATCACAAATGTGAAGTTTTCAGATTTTTCTCTAAAGTAGTAACACCTGTAGATGCTAGCTACTAAATTTCATAATTCCTAAGTACCCTATACCCTTCCTAGTATCAAAATATTCATGTTTTGCGATATAAACGGCCATGTCTTTTTTCTAAATGAATATAGAAATATATTTTTTATCAGAAAATCATGGGGCCACAGATCTGAATATATGGTTTCAACCCGTTATATCCATGTTTCTGAGTTAAAGGCTCTTGACAGACCGACAGACAATCAGACAAACCGACATTCAAACAAACAGACAGTTAGACAGACATCAGAGTGATCTTATAAGGGTTCCTTTTTTCTTTAAAAAATACGGAACCCTAAAAAAGAACATAAATGGACGGAACGTATTGTCTCTTGTTTTTCTGCTTACTCTAGTAAAGGCGGGTGTATTCAAGTACATAAACAATAAAAAATATAATTTATAATTTACTAAACAGAAACGGAATTGCATTAATGGGAACCGCATGTCTTACCACTAGTTCTCGGGTCCTCTCTGTCTACCCTACTATCTGTAAGATACAGCATGATGCCTGAAGGTTGTCAGAGCAAGGTCCGAGCATTTCGCCAAAATTGGTGAGAAAATTGAGAGCCATCCGTCCCGAATTCATTAGTTTAAAGCTTGGTAACTTTACCTAGCCTTTGCATCCGCCATTACGCATAGCAAATTATATTCGGCGCTTAAACAACGTCGCTGACAACGTTCGCTGACAACAACACAGGCCTATTGCTATCGTCCCGTCTTCCTATCACTAGCCCACGGCGCAGCTGCACAAAGGTGGGACTGTAACGCGACGGTTGTGGTTTTGATCCCCACTCGAGGAAGTGAAATATTTATTTACGTTTATATTTCCATTTCTTCGCTCTGGTGTCGAGGCAAAGCGCAGCGTTGAGTTCAGTCACTCCACACGCAATGCTTCCATAATTCGGCAGAAAGTGGGAAACAGAGTGTCTTAACACTAGGTTCCCTCTGCCTACCCTGCTGTGTGCGGGATACAGCGTGAAGCTGATAGATAATGAGTTTAAAATTAAAATTGCATATAACATTTGATCAAAAATGACGAATGCGTAATGCTAATTTACGTTGGGGGCCCAATAGTTAAACAGCATTCGATATTTTAATATACCTGTACCGCATTTTATTCATCCCGTTATTATAATTGACATCGCCCATATGGAAAACAATTTTAGTGTTTAAATTATATTTTAAGCAAAAATAGTTCATTGTTTTAAAGAACAACACTGGTATTGATTTTAGCTGAAATGTGGTTATTAGGTACATATAATATTTAGAAGTAATATTAAAACCGTGGCCTCACTGTTGTCGCTGTATAGTGAAATAGGCGACAAGCGAGGGTTGTAGATTCGATTCTCACTCAGTGCAATCAATGATGATAGGTTCCACCGCTCACCACACCCACGCAAGGTCTCGAATTCGGATGGATAGCGGAGCAGACAGAATATCTTGATGCTTGGTTCTCTCTGCCTATGCTGTTGAAGCTAAAAATCTTAGTTTTACTAAAAAAGGTCAAGTACATCAAAATTACAACCACTCTGGCAATGTGGACTTGTACTAAGCAATGATTATTTGCATTAGGTACGACCAAAAGAAAAAACATACGTTTAAAACTGCAGGCGAAAGTAAATATATTTATATATACTTTTTTTATAATGAAATTGTTACGGATCTCTGTATATTTTAGATTTATATATTAAAAAAATGGTATTGGCGTTTAATAACGTAATAGAACCAAAACCAATTGTTTTTAAAACTTTTCTGTTTGTCTATGTGTTTGTTCGCTCTGATCTCAGAAATGGCTTAAATGATTTAATTGCAATTTTCATTATTTTATTTTTCTTACTGTTGTGTTAGTGTTTGTTTTATTTCAATCAGTTAAGAAATTAAAAAAATATTCCATTTTAATAAGCGTTGTTCGTCAAAATGGTTGTAAATAATTGTTTTATTACTATAATGCTTTTAAAATGATATTGTTATTAAAAATCGAAACTAATGCAGATTAATAAGTTAATAATTATAAAGTTCAAGCGGGCGAAGCCACAAATGGGTCGCCAGTAACAAGTAAATACCATAAATATTCTATTAATAAACATTGCCATATACAAAAAGTTTTTGTTAAACAAAAGGATAGCGTAAATTGAATTTAATTTAGAACGGTTCGCAGTTTGCACTTTTGTTTGCTTCTAGATAGACGGTCCTCAAAGAGCCACTGCCAGTGTTTAGCGGTATTTTACTTCTTGTTATTTAACTTCTTTTTATTTATTCATTTATTAATTACTATAGTTAGATATAAAATATATTATATAAAGTAGAAAATTTTCAAAGTAGTAAACTTATCTCCTGATATAGGTGTGATATATGCTTAAAAATATTTTTAGTTACATGAAAAAAAGTAGTGCTGAATCACTTCGTTGTACACTCTTCGTCATTTTAATTTTTAAAACATTTCTTCCTTTACGCTTTGTGTAACTAGACAAAAGAAAAGTGAATATTATAAATATTTCCCTAGTCAAATTTAAATTCACAAATTATTATCCATAAAATGAGGATGTCATCTTACAATGACCAAACGTTGCAGGTTCAATTCCAATTCGTGGGAATGAATTACTTAATATTTTAATTTCTTCAGACAAAGCGCACCGTTGGGTTTCACCACTCATAACGCAATGTTCGAAAGTTTGGCAGAAAGGGGGGAACTCTACCTACCCTGATATATGCGGTATGCAACGTAAAGTTAAATAAATCCCATAACATTATACTTATAAATATTAATTATACATGTAAAACGTATAATACAATTAGGCATATTTCGACATTTTTCATTGACTCTACATATCACCTGTGAGAAATAAAAAATAAAAAATATATATATTAGATTACATTAGATTTTCTTATTAATATTAAAATTATCGTTGAAATTTTACATCTACAATTCTTTTAATGGGTGGACTTTTAAGTTACATTTTCACCATTCATTCATAGTACAGGTACTACATTAAAACTAGTAGCGAGATACAAACAATTATGTCATAGACTACTAAAACAGCTAAATAAGCACAGATTAAAAATATGCAACAATTTAAAATTTTGTATAAGACCTGTGTCTATTAAAGTTTTGGAGTACATGAAAGCTGCTCGTGAAGAACACTACGCATGGAGATGGTGAGAATAAAATTAAGTATCAAAAACTGCTTCCAGCATTAGTATTTTTATTAATAATATTTTTAATATTTTACACTTTTAAGACATTGTGCGGGCAGACTTATTTTTCGCACACGTATCACAAATATGTCACGAGAATAGTAGTTAATATGTCTAAGTAAAAAAATGATAATAAATAAATAAGGATAAGTTACTTACTTAACTTACTAACAAAAATATGTATTTTCTTTTCCAAAAATGTCCGACTAAGGATATGTATGTTAATATTTTGGCTTAGTGCAATAATAAAATTCACGTATTTTTACTCACTTTAGTGCTAAGTCACTCTTTTCTTTGCGAAAACACTGGTCATACTCGTATATGTGTAGTGTTTGCAATCGTCATACATAGATAGCGTTTGACATATATTTAGTCGTTATTTTATTTATGTATTAAAAAACCACATTTCATTAATTAAATTGGTTTAGGTTAAGTTTTATATTGATGTCAAAAAATTTTTAGAGAGTATTAATTTTAGTTTAATTTAGCTTTATGCTGTATCTCACACATAGCAGGGTAGGTAGAGGGAACCTAGGAACCTACTGTTAAGACACTCCTTTCAAATTAAGACATTTCCATACTCCACATTCAAAATTTGGAGGATTGACGAATTTCGGAGGCAATGCGTGTTGAGCGGCGGTACTCAACACCGTGCTTTACCTCGACGCCAGAACGAAGAAATAACATTTTTAAA
The DNA here is from genome assembly GCF_056956725.1 of Heliconius melpomene rosina. Classification (NCBI taxonomy): domain Eukaryota; kingdom Metazoa; phylum Arthropoda; class Insecta; order Lepidoptera; family Nymphalidae; genus Heliconius; species Heliconius melpomene. The sequence continues at coordinate 4,618,916 of NC_140396.1, read as the reverse complement.
TATTTAATTTCCACGAGCGAGAATCGAACTTACAACCTATCGCGTTTACTAACACATTCTTGTTCCTGCGCCATAACTAGCCTCTCTTTCCTTATTAGATACATTGTAGTAATTGATAAGAAGAGTATTTTTTTAATTTCTGGAATCTACTTACAAAGTCATTCTGTTAACCTTTTTCCCGCTAGTCTACTAACATTGTAACATGTATGTTAAGTGGTGATACTTTTAAGCCGAACTAGGATTTGAACTAGCTACCCACCGTCTAAGCTCTAAAGTCTTATGTACAACTACACCACCACTACGCCTTTTTATTTTTATATTGTCGAAATATAAATAACAATACAAGAATATCTTTAGAAGAAGCGATAACTTTAGATCTAAATTTAGTTTATAATATTTCTTAGTCAGTATGAAATTTAGCCACGAAATGGACGCATATTAGACGCACGCACTAATAGATATTATATTTGTGAATGTAAGTTTGCTTGTTACGCCAAACCTACTTAACCGATTGTGATGAAACTTTATACACATATTTTTTATAAAAGAAAGGAAATTGTATACTTTTTATTATTATAATCAAAAAAAATATATATAACCTTTGTCTATAACAAAAACATAAGTTTAAGCGGGCGAAGCCGTATTTGAGTCTCTAGTACCTACATATTATAAAAAAAATGCTTAAGTGCGAGTTGGATTCGCCCACTAAGGCTTCCGTACCAATTTCAGGATGGTAAGGGACTATAGACCTAAATATTTGATATTAATTTGAGATTGATATCTCCAAGATATCTCGAGATAAATGGTCTCGACAGACATACAGACGGACAAGAAAGTGATCCTACAAGGGTTCAGTTTTTACCTTTTGAGGTACGGAACCCTAAAACACGAATGCTTACGTGAGCCGCGAGGGGATCGCTACGATATATGCATAATATTTATTTATAAATAGATTTCTAGGGAAAATGTTTATATGACGAACATTTACGTCATCTATCTATATGTCCATAATTAACAGTTGTCTCTCCGTAGCGCGACGCGGTTCTTCGTACAGTGGCACGCACGTGGTTAATGTAAGTGACGAATTTGAACTCTATTTTTATTGAATTAAGGTATGTTTTATAATTAGAAAGCGATATACGTTTCTAGTACTGATGCTTAGAGAAATAGAAGTTTATATGTAAAGGAAAAAATGTAAAAATATGTTTTATTTTTTTTAGGTCGTACAGTGTTAATTTTAAGGGATATTTAAAATTATGGTGGATTTTAGAATTGGATTTTGAGATAATTGACAAAAAATAGATCTAAATTTACATAAATAATACAAAGTTTACAATCACTGTAAACGCAACAGGTTGTGGGTTCGATGCCCATTCGAGTAAATGAAATATTTAATGTTTTCATTACTTCGTTCAAATGTCGAGGCAAGACGCGGCGTTGGGTTTCGCCACTCAACACTTAATGCCTATAGAATTCAACGGAACGTGAAGAGCGGAGTGTTTTAACACTAGGCTCCCTCTGCCCTGCTGTATACAAAACAAGGCTTGAAACTAAAAAAAACTCATAAATCATCAATAATCCAGACAAAAGAGAAATTTAACACTACGTTCATTCTCTCCTCTGTCCCACAACTTACAGGAGATACTAGAACACAAAACAAATGAACTCTACAATTACTTTTTTCTAACTAAAACATTAAGTAGAACTCGCTTCAGCATAATCATCAAAGGACTACTTGTATTTGTATAGTACGGATTCTGCGAAATGGTATATTTATGTAATGCATTTGAAGGTTATAATTGTTTGCGACTGCGGCTCTGTGATAAGGCCCGGACTGTGAACACTTACGTAAAAAGGTTACGGAAAACCTGTGCATTAGTTTCGTATTATTTTGTAAAATCTTTTTATAAATATAATTTGTTTGAAACCAGGCCATCGAGGCCGGTCGTGGTGGAGTGGGTGGTATCGTGGGTACAATTCCCACCGAAGGAAATATATTAGTTGTATATTTTCAGTTTTTAGGCCGCCCTCCAAGCAGGTCGACCGACGACCTTAAAAAGACAGCGGGAATCCGCTGGATTCAAAGGGCGCAGGACCGGACGGAGTGGCGAGAATTAGGGGAGGCCTATGTCCAACATTGGACGTTGAAAGGCTGATGGATGGATGGATATTTTCAGTTCGCTCTGGTGTTGAGGCTCTGGTGGCTCACATAATACCAAGCAATACCTCCATTATTCAGGCAGGCAGAAAGTGAGGAGCGGAGTGTCTTAACACTTGACTCCCTCTGTCTACCCTGCTGTGTGCAGGATAAAGCGTGAAGCTAACGGGGTGGATATATAGAAGTTGTACAATTCCATACACTAAGTAATCTCACTGATTACTTCACTATTTGATGTGTAATGTTTTTTAGGTTTACGCTGTATCCCGTATAGATTAGGGTAGGCGGGGGGAACTTGGGAACCTACTGTTAAGACATTCCTTTCCCATAAAGATGTGTGGCAGAACTTAGCGCCGCGCTATGCATAAGCTCCCGATTGAGGAAAATAAAAATATGAAATATTTTATTTAAAAATGAAAATATGTAATATTTCACTTCCACGAGTGGGAATAGAACTGACAACCTGTCACGTATTCTTGCGTCACACCTTAGTTATCGTTTAGAGACAAATATTTTTATTAGAATTAAAAATAATTCTCTTTTACTATAAATAAATAAATAATAAATAAATTCCTATAAAGAAACAGCATGCAGGTTTTACCCCATCCCGCAATTACTTAGACATCGTTTGTCGTCCGCATTTCATATGCATTTGATATTTTTCCTTTTAATATTTACTTATAAATATAAATGTTAGTAATGTTTATGAAAATGGCTGAAGAAATTAAAATATTTTTTTTATTTAAAAATTTTCGTTGACATATTTATACAAAACTTACCTACATCATGTTGAATAATAATTAATTAATTAAATCAATCCGGCCCGTAGCAAGGTAGGCAGAGGGAACCTAGGAACCTAGAGCTAAGACACTCCAATTCCCATTTCATGTCGAATTCTGGAAGCATTGCGTGTTGAGTGGCGGAACTTAACGCCGCACTTCGCCTCGACATCAGTTCAATATATTTTTATTTTTTCTAATAAACTTCGTACGCCATACCTTTAAGTTTTGAGTAGCTTTCACTGTTTTCAGTCACGAAAAATATTTAAAATTTTATCGGTACCCGCCATGCAGAAGTTATAGTCTAAGATGAATTCTCGAGTTAAGTCAAGCTCGTAAAACTGGTCGCTAATTTTACATTCCTTCATATCTTTAGCTTAATATTTTAATTTTCATAAAAAAAAAGAAAGACAGTAATTTCAAAGATTATTTTTAAAAGGATAGAATATTACCAAAGTGTAATATATTTGTTATACGCTTATATATTTTTATTTATAAAATATTTATTACAATTTTAATTCTAGAATCATATGTTTTTCTTTGAATATTATGAAGTAGTTATCGGCCATCTGGCGCAGGAGCATAGGCCTGCAAGCAAGCGCGACGGTTGTGGATTCAATCGAGGGTTTTATTAATATTTTTATTTCTTTCGCCTTTCAATGCCTCGAAAATTGGGACATCGGCGGAAAGTGAAACACGGAGTGTCTTAACACTTAATTCCCTCAGCGTATCCTCCTACATGCGGGACATAATACGCTAAAAAAATTAAATAAAAATATTTTAATTACTCAAATTATATGATTTAAAATGTTTATTTCCCGTAACACTGTCAACAGTAACAGATTCGATTCAGATAAAGCACAAAGTCGAGTTACACAGCTAGTTAATTCACAAACAAGACGACACACTCCGTGGAATTATGTTTCATAATATTCCGAGCTGAGGCTCCGTGGACATGAGATAATCAAGCTCAATGAATGCTGATGGCATCTGAACGTTAGTGCTGGTGTTAATGAATTTATTCTTTCATAAGTTCCACAGAATGGGTTTTTATAGAAAATAGGCCAAGTTTAAAAATATTCTTTTTAAAATATTATAAATGTGTGTTGAATAAAATTGTTATTAAAGAAAAATATACATTTTTTTTTATAATTGCGTTAAATAAGAATTAATGAAGATACCTCAAGTACCTATAGAAAAATAAACGGTATAAAAAAAAACAAAATAATGAACCGTTCATAATAAAGTTTTAGATTTAATATTAGGCAATCTATTTTTATCAGTTTCACGCCGTATCCCGCACACAACCGGATAAGCAGAAGGCAACTTAGTGTAAAGATATACCGTTCCCCACTTTTCTTTGAATTTTTGGGGGCATTGCGTGGTGAGTGGCGAAACTGAACGCCGGGTCCTAGAGCGAAGAAATGAAAATATTAATAATCTTTTTTTTTTCTCCCGAGTGGACCGATCGAACCTACAACCGCCGCTGTACAGTCACACCCTTGCGCTACTGCGCCAAGACGGTCTCAAATAGTCAATCTGTGGATACAAAAGTTAAAACTTTTATTTCTATTTCTCTCGTTGCTTTTGTAAAACATTCGGCTATCCTAATAATGCAGCGAACTTGACATTTTCCAATGGGCACTGTTTAAATCATGAAAATCGACATATTCGCTTTTGAAATTCATATTTAACCAGAACTGTGTCCAGGAGGATTTTTATTATGTTTTTACTTTCACCTCTTTCAAATGCTAGTATTAAATTGTATAATATTTGATATTAAATAATTTATCTTAGTAAAATAAATATAAACATAATATAAAGCCTTTCAATACATACCTACAAAAAAAGTTCATAATAAAGGAAAAATATTTTCAATATACATAATACGTATGAATATCGCAGGCCAGTCCTGGCACAGGGACGCAAGCGGTTGACTGTAAACGTGAGAGGTAATGGATTCGAATTCTAACCGAGAAAATGAAATAATTCATACTTTCATTTCGTCGTTCTGGTGTCGAGGCAAAATTGCGGCGTTTAGCACCGTCATTCAATTCGCAATGCCTCCAGAATTCGACGAAAAGTGGGGAGCAGGGAGTCCTAAGCTGAAAAAAGAAGAAAAATACGATTTTATATACTTATATAAATAAATAAAGTTTAGTTCTACCTACAGACAACATGGCCTGCTTTCTCACATAGTTGTACAGTAAAGTGACACCAACTGAGGAGTCAGCTTTTCGTACGAAGTCGTACAATTGAGAACTAAAATACATAGTTAGTAAAAATAGAATTACAGTAAAATCATCTTTAATATAAGGGGTAAGATGTTATATTAAAATGACAGCTATATATGCAGAGAGTGCAGAATGTGTGCATGCATATGCCGACAGGTATAAATGTATGTAAGTATATATGAATGCGCGAGCGCACCTTGCGCGTAAAAATATACTAAGTACTCTGCGTTGATAGCGACTTGCTAGTTGGATGGGTTTTTTAATTTATCTATAAATGTACAGTTTTTTTTATAGTTGTAGCATAGGATACTAAAAAAAATTCTAAATATGGCTATTGTTGATTTATTTATAGAATGTTTTGAAACATATGATTATTAAATTAATTTCTATTTTGCAGATTACATTTATATTTAGAGAGTTTTAAATATGAAATAAGTCATAATTTTTGTCAAAATAATAATTAAAAAAAAAAAACAATAATATTTTTTTGTCACGTTGTATCCCGCACACAGGGTTGGCAGAAGGAACCTAGTATTAAGACATTTCGTTCCCCATTTTCCGTTGAATTCTGGTAGCTATGCGTGTCCCTTGAACCACAACTGACGTCTAAACGTAACTGTATATACATAAAAATAATTAAATTTAAATTTACACTACAAAATTGTGTAAAACAAAAAAATTAATTACCTACACTATTATAAGTTTAAAAATAAAAGTACCGCCATATTTACAGCGAACACCCGCACAGTCATCAAACCTTCCGTCACTAGCTATAAGCAACATCGACTATACTACTAAAATAAACGCGAACGAATCGCAAAAACATTTAATTTTCAGTACATTTGTTTTCAATATTCTCATTGTACTAATAGGGTAGTTTGAAATTACCGCCGAATCAGTTTTCCTCTTTGTTGTAGTATTGGGCATTATCGATCTGCGTGCGGCACGTTGCTGCGGCGCGAGTCGGCCGGCCCCACGCCGTGAACCGCACACGGCAGGGAACGCGACCCACCAGCTACTATGCCGTAGGGTGCTTCGCCACCAGCTCGGCTTCCAAATCGGTGAAGGCGTCGCTCATGCAAGTGGCGCACTCTCGTGAGAGATTGCGGAACAGATAAATTTAAGGACTACATCAAATTTTGATAACTAATTTAGGATTGTATACATTGCTGTTTTTGATTATAGATTTTGTTGACAGCGTTGTGTTTAAGCGGCAATGTATTGGTAACAATTTTAAATAATTGTTAGTACGAGGAAAAGTAATAATTCTGGGTCGCATGGCCACAGTGCCAGTGTGGCCTCGCGGCCCTCTTTGCCGCAACGCAAATCGTTGAAATCAAAACTTTCACGCTACGAGGCGCTACGAAGTTTTACTGCTACGAACTTCCTGCTACGTGGCGGGCAGTGCAGTGCGCCCTGCACTCAAAACTTAGTTCGGAAAGCTTTTTTGTCTGTCACATTCTGTTATCAGCGGTGGAGATTTGAACTCCTTATGTCGGCGTCTTAGAACTCAATTTCCTTAGTTGTTTTACTTTATCGAAAACGCCAATGTTTCCTCCTCACAATCAGTCGCTATCAGATTTGCAAATGTTTTTATTTGGTTTCTCTTATCACTTCACCGCCGTGTATTAACGTTTATTATAAAAACAGAAATATTTTTTTTATTATTTATTTACAAACATATACAAACTATTTGGATATATTTCTGCGACATTATTAGTTCAAGTTGTGGATGTTAAAAATGTCAAATGTGTTAACTTGAGTTCTAGAAAGACTAGCCTAGAACTACGATATAAATATAACATACAAAAATATTCTAAAAGTTGTTGTCATATCGAACCTACTACCTGGCAGGTAGAAGCAGCAGGCAGTACCCGATACCTTCGTTTTGTTGTGCCAGTCGCAGGTGGGCCCGCGCGGCCGGGGCGCTGGGCGCTCGGCGCTCGGCGCTCGGCGCTCAGCGCGACGCCTCAGTCTGCGCTCGGCCTCCGCACGCAACGCTAGTGAGTGACGCCGTGCTGGTGACTTTGACAGTTGTTATCGTGATCGTGTGATGTTTTCGTATCGGAACTATGGTGTATCCCCATGAAAATGTGGAGTGATTTCCAGGTAAGATTTGTCAATTAACGTACATCCCTAATACACTTGCGGAGGGTGGAGTGTCTCGATGATTCGATTTAAAATCATTTCTGAATCTCGCTTTTGTTGGGTAACAGTGACTTCGTTAAATGGGCAGTTTTAATATATAAATGTGGTTGTCTGAGCTTTACGAACTTTGTAATAAGTGTTTAATATCGGTTTGGAGACTTTTTTTGACATTTCCAAAATTTTGATTTTTTTTGTAGAATGTGACGATAATATTTTAATAATGTCCTCTACTACTTATTACTATATCTTAATGTAAAGTTACAAGAAAATAAATTCGATTTAAATAAATGTTTCTACATTTTTCTAAGTTAGTTAGAAATGTGTTTTAAAACGTCTGTTATAACTTATACCTTAGTTTTACTCTACCCACTTGTGCTTTTTTTCCTCATATTCTTTATATTTCGTGATTAAAAGTTTGTATTTAGGAACAGAGACTTAAGTCCTTACATTGTTTCATATTTGTGTAGTTTTTAATGTAATTTAAAAGAAAATAGCTTAGGATCTCTAAATATGTATGTATATTTCTTTGTCATATCTATATTATATTACTCGTATAACTCAAAGTTTATAAAAAGACAAGTCTGTTCAGTTGCATTCGAATTCGACGTACAATACAATATGAGATTAGCCAAATACTAATTTATAGGATAATTAATTAGAAAATTACATTAAAGTGAAAATTTCCCAACAATTTTCCTCAAAATCACTTCAATAGGAAAGCGCGCCTTTTTTCGAATCTGACATCTCGCCGCGGTTCCGGCGACCTGTCAAACGTCACATGATAGATAGAAGGGCGCATTCTGCAGAGTTTTTAAATGAAATATAAATTGTCGACAACTGCGCGCTCGACGGCCGAGGCGAACGGGGCGAGCGAGTCACAGAAATACGTGTGCGTCTATCCCGCTCTAGCCCGTGAACGCGTCTCGCTCGGCGAGTGTTTTTGTGGCGGAGCTGGTTTTTTGTCGGCTGGCGCGAGGCTGACGGCGACTCCACAGTCCACGTTAATTACGGCGGTGGTTCGCCAAGTCGCCAGCTCCACTGGTCTCTTGCCAGCGCGGGCGCTCTTTACTTTCTATATCAGAACGTACTTGCTTGTTTTTCGGCGTACACCGCTGTTGCTGTACCGTAACGACCGATTTCCTTTATCTACTCGGTTTAAAAATATATTTTTTTGTATTTTATTAAATTATTAAACTTATGAAAGTAACTATTTTAGGATTAAACTTGTCTTTGATCATTAGTAAAAATATCAATGTTATCTTAACCTCGTTGTATCCACGAGTCGTTGGGTTTTCCTATGAGCAAGTCGAGGGGCGTGTTGTCATGGCAACAGCTAGGGCACCGCGCCCAGTGAACGCTTTTTATTTTTTATTTCGTTAAAACAATTTTTGCAAAAATAATTTTCAATGAAACAAACCATAATAATGACAATTTATCATTAAGAGATTTAGTTTTATCATTTGATAAAAAAAATGTTTTAAAATTAGCGATAATCAAGTTCGTCGATAAAAGAGTTCAACGCATTGCCTTGAAAGGCGGAATTAAGATTGTTTCCAGGAAGTTTCTTGTAAAATGTAAAAAGTCTTTTAAGTCTCTAAATACTATTTTAGGATATATTTTATGAAAATAGAAAATCCTATAAGCTACGTTTTTATCAGTTTCTTATCAATTATGTATATATAGGGTATTTGGCAATAAAGTTCAGGTTCCTCCGGGCCCTTAGCGTGGTGTAGGGTGAGAGGGGGGTGGGGGGCGAGGGTGCACTCAGGAATGCGACTTGTTGCAGTCACGTGCATCCGCCATCACACGTCACACGTAAACCGCTTACATCGAGGGCTGCTGAAAGTTAGTTCTAGAATGCCTTCAAAGTCTAACTTATTTATAATGGATGGATTTGGATATAGTTATTATTATAAGATTTATAAGCTTCTGATACGTGTGAATTTAAAGTAAATTTTGTATTTTAAATTATTTGAATTTTAATATATATTTTTATGTAGCTTCACGTTGTTTTAACGTTGCTTTCGATCTCCACATTGCGTAATGAGTGGCGAAACTTAACGCCGTATTTCACTTTGTTATCGGAGCGAGAAAATGGAAATATTAAATATTTCATATGCATCACATATATTATTTATAACATTTTTATACAATTATATCTTTTAGTAGATATACTAACATCTAAATATCTCAATACATATAAAATAGCTTCCTCCATATATCAAACACCTTAGCTTACAAAAGGGCATCAAACTATAACTAAAAGAAATTAAAAAAAAACTATCAACATTAAGACCATCAACACATACCCAATCCCCAACATTCCGCGGCCCTGGTCCTCTCCATCCGTCACCATCACTATCACCACGTCTCGTCAACCACCAACCACGTGGTGCAAGTAAACATAATAATATAAACAAATGAATGAATGAATTTGCCGTAACGCATTCTACGTCATCGAAGAAGACACGCATAATAATAGCTTATGCAAACGAGACGTCATTATGTAAAATATTATGGATCGACTCGATATGTTTATTTTTTCACTTTTTTTTGCAGCTTCACGCTGTATCCCGCATGTAGCTGGGTGGGCAGAGAAAACCTAGTGTTGAGACACTCCGTTCCTCACTATTAGCCGAATTTTAGTGGCATTGTGTGTTAAATGGCGGAGCTCGTTCGTCGAACCAGAGCAAAGAAATAAAAATATTAACAACAGATGGAATCGAACCCAACCGTTGCTTTTACAGTCGCACGCTTGCACCACTGCGCCATGAGGGCCTCGTGCCGTCATGTTTTGACATAAACGATAACGACCAATAATTATAAGCCTATTGTATAACTGAATGAACTTGAAAGACATTAACAATAATATAGGGCATCGACACTGCCATATGAAATGAATGAATGAACGCTAAACACCTGTTTAGAAAAAATATGAAGCTGAACCAATGTCAGGTGTATTGAATGAATGGAAACGATTATTATTTTGTTATTGTTATATTATTAGCTTTAGATTTGTTATTTTTTTTGTAGATTGTTATTGCTACAGTAGTTGTTAATACTTAGGCGCCATTACCTGCTCAATTCGAGTGGTTTTTAAGTTAATTGAGAAATCATTGTTTTCTTTGTTAGTAAGTTTTATTATACGAAACCTGACAGACGTAAAGAACCCTTTAGAATGGAGAGCAGCGTGTTTTAACACTAACCTTTCTCTGCCTAGGCTACATACTCGATACAGCGTGGAGCTGAGAAATAATATAATTTCTTTAGATTGTATTGTATTAGGCATAATATCTCCAAAACAGACGAAAAACTTTGACAACCGCAGGCATGCGCCATATATTTGCGAAGCCCCAGATACCGTCCAACCCGACCCAATTACATGTCCATAAAACAATGTAATATACGTGTCGATGAACTCCACCGCGGCCCACGGCCTATGTAAACAGTGCTGTAAACACGCCCAGACGCGTCGTCGATAATTTATGTAAATACCGCGTCATCTCAAGACTGATGTGGTTTTTTTTATTGCCATTTTCTTATTTTATTTCCAAGGTCAAGTTCAGGTCGGGTTGGGGTGAAAGTTTGAGAACTATAATGTATCTTGTAAAGTTTTGTCGTTAGGAGTTTCGGTTGTGGATAGTACAATACATATATATATATTATATACATACAAATGTATGATAGTTTTCGAGATATAATGAACTAGTAGTGAACTGCTTTTTTAAGATTTTCGTAAGTAAAATAAGTTGTATTTATGTTTAGTGTGATCGTAGGTTGTAGGTTCGATTAGCTCTCTAATCTTCATTCATTCATTTCTTCGCTCTGGTGTTAAGGCAAAGCGCATTCACCACGTTATGCCATGTTAATACTAGGTTCCCTCTGTCCACCCTGCTGCGTGCGGGATACAGCGTGAAGCTACAAAAAAATATATTGTTTCTACATTTTTACAACACGTAAAAATCTCGAGCGTGCTTCACGCATTATATTCGACATAATACAAACGAATCGCACACCAGAAGAATAAAAAAAACTCTAAAGCTATTTAATCGGTCATTAGACACGAATCAAATGTAAACAGAACATAATTGTGATTTACGTTTTACTACAGACGCGACGTCAAGTAGCGTAAAATCTTGTTTAGGTATAATTATTATGCGATAATAGCTTTATTAATAAATCTATTTGGTAGGTAGTTCCTATAAATCATTAGTGAATGAATGAATGAATGAATAAATGTTATTAATATAGCACAACGATATCGGCATGGGCTAAAACGTCATTTTATAATGATAACCTCATAAATAAACATGGTGACGTTCGCCGGTGATCGGTCGGAAGTGGGTAGACACGTGCGCCGATCACAGATGACATGTAAACGCGTTTATAGTGCGGTTAACGAGTCGTGGTCGCTGTAAGTTAGATTTTCTGTTATTGTGCGTATTGTTTATTCAGTTGGAAGATATTTAAAGTACGATAAACTAAAATCAAATTTATTCAGCTGTTTTAAATTAAGTTTATAGCGGCCACAACTCGTCGATCGCACTGTAATTATGTAATATTGTTTTGACATTCGACAAGAACGACACATTTAGTGCGGACATTAAGTGGATCAATGAACTTGAGCCGTACAATGTTACGCAACGATCGGCGTTTGAGTGAGATTTATGCGCGCGGATTATGGCACGCGATACGTTCCGTTTCATTCATGACTCCGAGATAATGACGCTCGTTCCGTACGTTTGTTTGTTGATAGGCAACGCCCGTTAGCTGTCACTTACACTTGCACTTTACACACTTGATGCGTAAAGTGCAGCCTGTGGGCACTTGCTCTCGTTGTCTTTGCTCTTAGGGTACCCGCTTGGCTGTTTTAGGTATTCTTAGAACTATAGCCATAAGTTATTCTAGTTTTCATTAAAATTTTAAAGCAACAATATCGTGCTGCCACAAGAGTTCGCTGGTAAGCGCGCACAGCACACACATACGTGCTATCCACCCGAATAACTTACTATTAAACTACAAGTTTGAGAAGACGGAGGGGTGAAGGGAGTACATCTTCTCATTGACGGTTGAAGCGGGCCGCGACACTTTCACTGCTCCGTTATTGCAGTCACTACGCGCCTACTGCACCCGCGGGGGGCCGCCCCAATGCACTCACCCCTCACCCCAAACCACCCTGTACAGGGCACGCCGAATATAAGGGTGCATGTTCAAGAATACCATTCATTCTTAAGCTCATCTCAGCTTCGTATATCTTAGGGTATTACGAAAGTTTTTTTCAATTTCTAAAATATCCCGATTCTATTTTCTCAAGTAGGTTTCGTGTATATTAAAGGGTCTTACTTTTGACATAAGCTGAAATGTGACAATGAGTGGGAGTTCGAGATGTTAAGACTTCCCAGGAGGGGAACAACCTTTGCCAGCACGTACTTCGAAGCTACAACGTCGAATGGCAAGGAGACAGTCGGCACGCCGTACGCCGTATGCTAATAGTAAAACGATTACAACACGTGAGCAATCAGTCTATCAGCGATCGTATCTCGAGTGCAGACGCGGCGAGCAGTCGATCCGAAGTGGGTCAATGGTGAGGGCTCGCCATTATTTGCGTAGCCGTGTGTCGGCCGAGGAGCTTCCCGTCCCGCGTGACAAGTGCTCGCGGGTCGGGACGGAAGTTTGTAAACATCGCCGGCCTTGCTCCCGTCCGCGCTGTGCACACAGTGTGCACAGTCGGCACGGTGTGTGAATGTGCATACTTGGCCAGGGTCGTCTGTTCGACTCGACTATAATGCGTTTATTCAATGAGTGCACACAACACAAACGTTGCGTAGGTGACGGTGACGCAATTTAACTGTAATTAAAGCATTATCGGCACCTACAGTACAGTAGTGCCTACAGTGTGCTTGTTCGTGTAGGTGTGAAGGAGAGACGGAACGACCGCGGCGGGAGTCCCGCGGGCCGCGACTATCGGCGCCGCGTGATTGATGGCCGATAGATAGATAGCTCGACATTGAACCCGTGCACGGCCACTGTAAATATATCTAGCGCGGACTTCCGGCGTGACGTCGCGCCCGTGACGCGCCGTGACGCCCGCTGACGTGACGTAACGCGTACACGTCCATGTTCTTTTTGTTTACACTGTAAAGAATATTTACATAGTATTGCAGTGCGGGGTCGTCGCCTTATCTCTTTTATTGCCTTTGGCTTTTTGTTTATTTTTATTTTGTACTAGCTTCCGTTTCGCGTTTCAGTTTTATACTGATTACTGTTATTACTGAAGTTAATCTAATTGTTTTACTATTCTGTTATCATTTTCTTTAGTTTACTAATATTATTTTTTTTTTAGAGTTTATCTAGTTTCTTGTTCTTGTTGTGCTAGATATATACTCAGGTGCCCTTGTCGATTGAGCAATATCCAAAGATTGGTAAAGTTAATATCGTAAAAGAGCGCCTTTGACCTCTTATAGGATTGTTGTTAGTCATTCGACTAGAAGGCTCCAGGGACTAATCTCCTAAGTGCGCAGCCTTCAGAAGACAGGGGTACATCGCCCGGCGGGTGGGGGTTCATTAAAAATTCATTCTTATTTCGTAGCGCTCTCGTAATCAGCCGCAAAGGGCTTCGGCTTTTCTCGTTATTTACTATCGCATCCATTAGTATCGTTAATTTTGAATGACTGTTGACAATGTTGTTAGTTGATGTGTTCTTATTTACTTGATGTTTAGTTAATTGTTATTGATTTATCTACTATATTTTTTTTTATTTTCGTTTAGAAATTAAAAGCATTATTAATACTTTTCTTATAAATTAATTTTAAAATATCAAAACACACTAATTAAACTATAGAATGAATGAAATATTATTTATTTTATTTTGCCTAATATTATTTAATAGTGAAGAATTGACATATGTATATTTATAATTGGATAATTACAGTAATGTAGTAGGTAGGTATGCGAGTGTGTGGGTTTCGACACATTTCTGAGTTGGGGGATACCTCCCTTCTCATCCCATAGCCTAAGTTCCTACTACTTGTCTTATACAGACGTGTTCTGGAAATGAAGTCGACAAGACTTTTGTTGACTCTAGCAAGTGTCACTTACGAAATTAATATTTATTAAAAATATATTTTTATATAATAAGAAATATTATGTAATTAATTTATTTTCAATTGCCAATTGCTATAATGATTATACTATGCTAAAACATATTTTTTCGTACCAATATATAGCTAAAGTAAAGTAACTATCGGTATAATAATAAAAAAAGATATTGAAACGTGAGTTAAAAGTGAGATGCGATCGTAGTAGAAATTGCTCGTAGTCAGTACGCCCCCGCAAGCGCTCCCTCCTCCGCCCCCCTCTAATCTTTTTTAGTCCTCCCATACAGTCCGTGACGTCACTGCTCGCAGGTTTTTGCAATGAAAAAATGATTAAGCTTTTTTATCTAAAAAGGTTAAAGTCGTACACGTCTAGCTAAAGCTGTTAGTTCGTTAATAAATAAACACAATTATCTACAATATTCGTTCCTTTTAAGATTTTGAAAACAACGAATTCAATTCAATTCAATTTAAAAAAAATATGAGCCAATAAGTTTGCTGCCTTTTGTATTAAAGGTATTAGAATATGGAGGTAGCTATAGACAATGGTACCTATATATGTAATTTTGTGTAACGGGACCTCAAACCAGTTCTCAGATACGGGATCGCTACTTCCAAGTTCCAACACGCATCAGACCAGCTGATCGGCGAGTTTCCTTTTCATCTCACACTTTATTATAATTAATTGATAGCTACAGGCGGTGCGGTGGTCTGCTACGACCGACTTTCGTTCTTCTGTACATCGCCTTACGAGCCTGAGCCTATATACCTGGTGCTGTCAAAATAGAATAAATCTCCATCACATCTTTACCTTTATCAGCTATAGAGAGCTGACGTCAGTTCATTTGAATATCTTACTTTGTTTTTATTTAAGTTGACTAATTAAGAAGTTATTTTTATATTTCTGTTTAGTTTGTAATTTGAAATTAGGTTTTTTTTATATATTTGATTGAAATAATTAATTTTTTTAATAGTATTTTAATATAGAGCTCGTTATGTCACAAAAAGTGCCGCGTGAAAATTTCTCAACCGCTTACCCATTGCAGAAGACCGCAACACTGCAGTGACGTTTGCGGTGCATTTGCAAAGGCAAAGCTTGTTTCTATATCTTTTATTTGTATAGAACAGAGGAGCGAAGCTAGTAGTGGCGCAGGGTCCCATCGTGCGACAGGAAACGCGACGGTTGTGGGTTCAATTCCAACTCAAGGTAACGCTCGCTCTGGTAACGAGGCGATGAGTTGCGCCACTCAACACGCAATGACTAAAGAATTCAGAACGGAAATGTCTTAATGGGAACGGAGTCTCATGGATCTTAAGTTCAGAGTTCCCAGGTTCCCACTGCTTCCCTTTGTGCGGGATACAGCGTGAAGCTAAAAAGACATAAAATAGTTTGAAGGACGAAGGGAGGAGTTAACCACCCGCATGTATTAACAAGGTGCCCCTATAAAATTAATTAGCAGGAATGGTGAACGCCCATAACCCATGTCGCTGTCGCATTCGTGATAATTTATCGCCCACTTAGAGACCGTCACTGCGGGGCGAAGTGGGACTTGCATAAAGTATTTCTACGTTGCGTTGGGTAAGAGAACGTGTCTCGAGAGGCCGCGCGGTATCGGGCGGCCGGCGGCGTGTCGCAACCGGCCACGGCCGCGTGAGGCAAGAGCTGCGCGCGCGCAGGTCGTGGTGCGCGGTGGTGCGCGTGTGGTGCGCGTGTGGTGCGCGGTGGTGCGCGTGTGTGGGTGACGTCGATGCGCCACTTTCACCACACTTTCGTCGCCGCTGGTGCGCTAAAAAACGGAGCGCGATTAGACGGCTGCTATTAATACATGCGATGCGACGTGCACACCGCACGCTGGAACGATACGGAATTGATTTCTAAAACATGCTTGGAGCGAGTATGACAAATATACAAAGTTATGTCTGTCCATCATATTCATATTAATATTTCACTAAGATTTTGTGATGTTAAATATTTGCTATGCTAGTCTTACTGGTGGTGAAAATCATATTTGGAAAAGGTTTTCGCCGCAGCCAGCTCATCTATAAATACTGGTGTTTGCAGGATGATTCTTTATCCTCGTGCTCATCGCTAATTTTAAATATTACTTTCGCATCCACTCTACCTTTATTTCCAAAACATGGAACAAGTAAAATCCATTTGTTGCTATCGCGCCTGTCTAATTAAGCTCTGTTATAGACTCTTCGAAGGCTCTATTACGAGCAGCCTCCAAACTTAGAGCGGACTATAACATTTGGTATTCAATCGTAGATTGGATTTTGGAGAATATAACTTATATTAGAGGGTATTAAGGTCGAAATTGCGGGGGTGGAGTTTAATTTCGCTCAGTGTGACAATTACTGCGATGCGGCCCGCCCTCGCGCCGCCGCAATCGATAGGCCTAGCGGGCGAGGCGGGGGCGGGCGGGGGTAGTGCGCGGGCGGGCGGGCGGCGGGGTAGGGCGGCCGTGGTCATTACTTATGCAAAGCAACGGCACTCGCGACCATGCTCGTGCCTACCACACATCACCACCGTTCAGCAGACTATAAATCTTTCAAACTCGGTGAAAAACCTCTAAACATGTTCCAAGGATGAGGAAAACCAAGAAAAAATATTATAATATTAAAAAGTATAAAATCCTAAATGAACAAACAAATTGATGTTAATAAAATGTTATATGAAATACCTACCGACTTGGCATGGACCCTAATCTCTAAGTTGGCAATGGGTTAGCGGGATTCATTACTGAATTCGGGGTATCCTCTTTGTGTGCTCCCTCGGGCGCAGGCCCTTCGTACACAGTAAGGGTCGCTTTACGCGTGGTATGAACAAATATACAGGCGAATATAACGAAATTCTATCATTCTTATAATATAATAGCAAAAAAATGCTATTATTCCATTAAAGGCTACATTTATATAGAAATTTACTTCATGAGAACTAGTATTAGTTCTTCTAATTTCATTTAAAAAAGTGGAGATAACTAAGAAAAAGCTCATAAAAAAGTATGAGAACGATCTGAAATAGGTTTGCGCGGGAAAAGTCATTGCCGCGTTTTGTACCAAGTTTTCGTAGCACTTCTCCCCAGTGGGAGTATATAAGGAATCCGCACCCCATACTGCGCCCGCACCTAATGTAATTGGGACTGGAGTAGATCAGCTCGCAGTTGTTCGTTTGACTCCGAACATGTCTTAGGTTGAGAATTCATTTTCTTTATGCTTTCATGAAACATCAAGTCTATGCTTAAATTATGAAATTATTTTCATTTATATTAATAATACTATATAATAATTTATACTAATAAAATATAAAAAAAATATTATTAATTTTATATACTCGTACATAACATTAATAAAAAAATCTTACATACAGTTTCATATGTATATTATAGCTTTTAATAATATACTGTTACTTATAAATTAAAATAATAATATTAATAATAAACTATGTATTGTTTACAATTAAAAATATATTAATAAAATAAATTTAGTAATAATTAAATGAAATAAATAGTAGCGTAGGACTAGCGGTCGGAATGTTGCAAGCGCCGTATCGCGTCTTATCATAGTCTTATCACCTTCAAGGTGACGGTCCGATGTAACTACGAGATTGCCGTATCGTTTGCAATTGTTAATAAATATCCATACACTCTTTACTGTTGGTGAAGAATATTCTTCATTTTGTTTAAAGAAATAATGATATAATTGAATTTAAGTTTAGTTATTTATAGATGAAAGTATTTAATTTCACGCTAAACCTATTAATTATACGATTGTCATTTACATCCTTTTAATTTAATCTTTCATGTTCATATTACGTCGGCAGATACGGCAATTAGATGTAATATCGATAATAGAATATTCGTGTAGACATCAACAACAAAGGCGGCACATTAAAACAAATAAAAAAAATTATCAAAGAAATTGTTATTGTATAATTGAAAGTGAGTGCGATAAAGTTTATTTTTAAAAATCGCGGCGAACGCGGCAATTACGTACAAAATATGAACGAAGGCCACGTGCTCGGTTGACGTTAACAAAGTTTCCCGATGCGGAGGAAACTTTGTGACATGTGAGTGGTAGATACTTACTGTATGTGCCCTCCTCGCCCTCCCGCCCTCAGCTCTCCGCCCTCGCCGCCGTGACTCAGCGGCGCCCTCGCGCGACGTCGCCCCGTCTGCCCCCATAGAAAATTTATACCCACCCTTTTCCCAAGAATATTAGAATTCCTCCCGACTTAATACCGACTTTATTGTAATGAAATACGATCCACTTTCCTGCGCTGCGCATCATCAAGACAAAGGAGCGCTGGCAATTTTGTCAAAAACAAACCCTAACTCCAGAGGGATATAGTTTGTAATTTATGGGGCGAGGTGACTCACGTGCTCTGAAACGCAACGTTGACACACGGTTTGGACGACGTTTATTTCTCTATGAAATTACTTTTTCCAAATAATTTTATAGTAAATTAATTTTCTTTATATAAAGAACCTTTGTATTTTCTATTGAAGGTAGTATATAAAACCTAGGCATTGTTAAGTATTCCTATGTTATATTTTAAGCTAAAATATTATATATTTAATTATAGTTAAAAGCCAAGCTAGCTTAAAAAGCTGCATGGATATAATTTTATTATAAGTATGTATATAGCGACGTCAGCTCGTCTGAACTGAGTCGAGGCTCTCTCCCTGATATTTCGCGTCTCGAGAGCGTGTGCTCTCTCATCTCCTTAATTCGTCCTTCGCCGCAGCCCCCTCGAATCTCCCTGCCAGCGACGCCGCGAGGGTGGGTGCTCACTCTCTTGTTAAGCGGAGTTCGCCCCCTTTATTTATGCCTGGCGGTGGTGGTGGGTGGAGGGCGGAGGGCGGCGGGGGAGGGCGGCAGCCGGGGGCGCTCTATCGACGTTCGCTCGTATCTATGTACTGGTGAATTAAGAGCGAGTCGGCTTTCATTTTACTTTAAAGCTTCCACGCTCGTGTGCTCGCCTTTCAGCCAAATGACTCCACGCTGGAAACTTCGACTTTAGCCCCTTCGAGATACGGCTGCTAGTTCTGACGGAGTTTTATACGCCTTCAGTGTTTTATAACTTCAGAGAGAGCGAGGGGGTTGGGTTTTTGTGTAGTAGAAGGACTTTTTTGACGTACGTTTTTTATCTTTTATTCGTTTAGGGTTCGCTAAGATAACGATGTCATACTGAAGGTAGAGTGCGCTCCGAGAATCGTGTTCCAAACTTCAAAATGATATTAAAATACTGACTGTTTTAAATTTGCGGCATAGGCTTTATTAAAACTGGCGATCAAAAGTTGACTCAAAACTTATTTTGAAGTAAGCGATGAAAACTATTTCACAAAGTTTCTTAGCGAGGGTGGAGTGGGTGGCTAAGTGTACGCACAAACGTCTTCAGAGAAAGTGAAATTTAGCACAACTTTGGAGAAATACAACTCTACGTAACCCCCTCCGCCCTTCGAGGAGTCGTCTTCGAGGGGTGGCAGTCGGCGAACCCGGCTTATAACAATTAAGTTTATTTGCTCGCGCGTTTTCTACTTTGCCTCAGTAGGGAACATCATCTCGTTGCGCAACGTATATTTTAATAACAAAACAATCTTCCATACATTTTATCGTTTATTGGATTTTGCGACTTCGGACCGAAACCTATGAAGTTTTGTATCACCATCATTACCACAATGACGAAATCCTGAAACATTTTCTAGTTTTAAATGTTAATGATGTTTAGGAGCATAGGTGAAAAATCAGAAGAGCCAGTACCCTGTGATGGTTGAACGACCTTTGTTAAGGTGTCGCTTTCGGGCAGGTTATTTAGTGCGGCGGGGGGCGGGCGGCGGTCGGGGACCTGGGGGCCGGGGGGCCGGGACACCCGGGTCGCCGGGCAACGCAACTGGGTCACTCCGGGCCTTCCACCGCCCACCAATTATGTACACGCTCGTTACCGGACACGCGTTTTTCAATCACATCCATATTTAATTGGGCATCACGGCCTGGAAATATGTACCAGTCCTGTTTCACCAGGAACTTTATTTAAATTGCTGTGTCACCGTCCAAAAGCAATATGCTCTTTTATTATATGTTTTATATATAAAATAATTAATTTGCTAACATTTGTTGACGGATTCCATGTTTCGTTTCCATTTCTAGTGAAGCACCAATCATTAGTATCTCATAGTATTATAGAAAGGGAAATTTACTTAGTTGTATCTAACTTGTCAAGCATATAAACTTGTCTAGTACAACTCCTTACAAGACAGAGGCTGTGCCCTAACTTGTTGCATGGATGCACTGCGAAGGGTGCCCGGTGGGCCGGAGGGTATGGGGGGGTGCCGGGGGGTAGCGTCTTTATAGTGAATGGGTGCGAGATGTCGTGGCCGGCGAGCGCGTATGGAGATGCCGCCATTGATAACCGTGACCTCGCCCTTATCGTGGACGCCTGTCGATGGATAGCAGTCCGCATAGATTATACTTTATATATATTCCACCTTGTTGCACCTGACCGGGCTTGTTCTGTTGTCAGATTTAAACAAAAAATATTATATTTAGCTGTATTTTTGAATTGCTGTGTCACCGTCCATAAGCAATATGCGCAAATAATATTATTATAACATATATATAAATTAATTAATTTGATAACATTTTATCGATGGATTTCACGTAAAGTTTATATTTCTAAAGAAACACCAATTATTAGGCACTATCAGAAATAAGTAAGGTAAGTAAGGGAATATGACTCCAGAAGTGTTGTTTAGATGTGTGTAGATATTTTTACTATAATGATGAAAAAACAGCATAATTCGTGTAAAACAAGGTGCTGTAGTCGACAACACTCATCATCCTGTGTGCCATATGTGCTGGCGCGTGAGATGTGATTGCAAAATTAACAAGCTAAAGGGGTGGTCGCCCATCAAGTGCAACCTTGACATTGGGCAGCACCCTAATGTCGTCGGATCAAAGCCATCTCGGGTAATAATAGTGTCGGCAGGATGAATGGGCACATTAGCGGCGCGGGCGGTGCCGAGTCATCACTCGCCCCCATTAATCACAGCACAATCGGCCGATATCTCGCTATTTACAAACGCGGGAGCACGTGTCCGCCGCTCGTACTACGCGGAGTGTATTGACCCATTTAGATAGCTCGACCTTCGCGCGGCCATTGTGAGCGAAAAACATAAAAATAAGTTTTATTGCTGCGTCGTTATGCGGCCGTCACGCTCGCGCCCGCCGCCGCCCGACAGCTGATCGCGACGTGACATTTTTATTTGATTCGCCCTCTTCCGGGGATTCTCCGAGATGCGTGCCGGTGCTGGTGACGTCACTATCTGCTCACACACGCCCGCTACCTGATTTATAGTGCTCAAAGCGCTCGAATCATGATGCTTCACGAGCTCCATCCCGCAGATCGGCGTGATTTATGCACTGCGTACGTACTACGTACTTCGTGCCGCAATGTCAGTGCTAACCGCTAAGCGCCTTGAACCAGGCCCCGTTGATACACTTGCTAATTTCCGTGGTCCTCCTTTCGGAAGAATACTATATTATTAGATTGTTGACTGGATGATGCCACTGAACATTAATTATGGATTTTAGACATTTTGTCTTCACGATAATATCGACTTTTGGGTACTGATTTTTGCTATATTTATTTGTGTTATTTATTTTTGAATTAATAAACTGCTTTAGTTATTTATAACTCGATTCTAAAAGGTATGAAATCGTTTTAGGAGTACTTTACGTTAGAAAAATTAGAAATTGGCTTTAAAAGATTTTTGATTTAAATTCTTTATTTTTCTTTTTTATAGCTGATTAACTAAATAAATAGTAACTAGTATGTAGTATAAAAATATTCGCACGAATGTAGGATATGTACATTTGTTAATAATATATGGTCGGTTCGAGAAGGAAATATCCGAACGACTTGAGAGCAGCGAGGCCTTGCGCGAGTGGCGGACCGACATTCCTGTCATTCTGCCCACGGGCGGCGTTCGGGGAAGCGAATGCGTCATCCGCCGACAAAAACTAAAATTTTCCCTTTCATTGCATCAAGTAGCCGTGGCCACAGTCGCGGCTCGGCAAGTCGTCCATCATAATAAACGCATAACGCGACGTTCCGCACGCGCCCGCACAATGTAAACAATACGTTTCGGGAATTCCCTCATTTTTTATACGAACACACACACATTCCTGAGGGATTCCTTTTGTTTGCTCTTAAACGGTTCTCCATTTCATGTTTTTTTTCCTTTGTCACCTTGGAACGCGGTGACACCGCAGTCTTGCTAAGTGTTAACGCATAACTTAAGACCTACAAAATGGCAAGATTATCGAAATATTTTAGCTATAGACAATAAGCACATGTTGTTATTATTGTAAGGTCATCTTTTGAATGCGTATAATTCATAATTCAATAAAAAGAATTAATTAAAATAAATTATTGTTCTATTTCATAATTACTTTTTATAAAAGTCTTATAAGCGTAAAATTCTACACATAACGTATTTAGTATTTATTTAAAGACTCCAATACAAAAATACAAATAGCTTCGTACGCAAAAACTAAAAAGTGTATACTAATATCAAAACGGGTCACAATATAAAAAGCTTAGCGAGGCAGTTGAAGTTGGTCGGCGGCGGCTCCGGCGAGAACAGGATGTGAGACTGGTCGGCGCAGGCGCACACACACACACACGCCGGCAGCTGCGCGTGCACACGGACGCGCGCACGCACACACCGCCGCGCGGCCTCGCCGTCGCCGCTCACGGAAATGTTCGTGCCAGAGCGCCTTGGCGCGCTGACTGGCTGAACCGAGACCCGAATATACGACCGGAGTATAAGGAAAGTTTTACATTCGTTGTACGACTCTTAGCTATACTTGTCGAAGTTAATACTAATATAAATTATATATATAAACGAGCTATTTTTAGAACGAATTTATGTTGGTGTTGATAATTATTTTTGGCATAACGACTATTTTTAATTCTGAGGTTATTTAAAGACTTAAGTAATTTAAATGACACGAATGAAAATATGAAATAAAAATCAATTATGTAATTGAACTTTTAAGCGTATGTATGAACATGTCAAAATTATATAAATAATCATTTCATATTCTTAAACTAATTCCATCCATCATTATTGTCAAATAAATGATTTTAAGGATGGAAAACTTTAACGGTACCAGGAGCGCGGGCCAGGTCGATCTGTTATCTCCAACCACCTGTAAACACGCCGATAGCCCGCCGCTGATGCCCTCCCCATGAATGAGCTTGCGAACTCGATCACGTGCTCTATTGTACTGAGAAGGAATGTTAATCGTAAATCGGTCATTCAATAGACTATAATTCGATATCGCAGATTAACACCACTTCACGCTATGAACGTTTGTGAATGGATTGCAAAAAATACTACTCCGTGAAATACTATGTGGCGAGTAATTAATTTGTTTTGATTTTAGTTTTAGTATGTTGTTTTCTAATTTTATTAGAAATGCTATAAAACTGTGCCTTGCGTATAAAAGTCGTTGGTAAAGTTGTACTAAAATTGGTTGAAATTACTGTCAATCTTATATTAAATTTGATTATCGAATTCAGCATAATATTTAGTTTTTAGTTATACAGCTAACACAGTAAAGCAAAAAAAACACCTAATTAACAAAATGTGATGAGACTAAACATTTTTAATAAGCTCTTAATAATGCTAAGCAGGAGGGTTTTTCTCGTTCTCTGTTATACTCCAGCTCTATAAAGCGAGCTGCACCCCCGCCCCCCGCGGCCCGCAACCCGCGCCGCGCGCCATCTACCCTATTTTATAGTGCGCTATAATATAACGCTCGCCGGAGCGTAGGTAGCTGTAGCGTTAGATAGCGCGGACGGAGGACGGCCGCTACGCGATGTTGTTACGTGCGCGACTGTGTGAGTGCGCCCCCCCCCCCCCCCTCGCCGCGCGCACCTCGCCCGCGCGTCGCCCCGCCGTGCCCCGCCCCACCGCCACCCGCGCCCGCTCGACGGCGACACGGCTTAGCGCGCTATGAGGCAATGCCGTATCGCCGACCATTTCCATTTATTCACTCTTTATATTATCATAGAAAGTTCGTACGACGAGCCCCTCTGATAGAACTTTTTCTACGTTAAGAGGAGTAAGTAACTCTCTCTTCTCTATCTTAAAATTAATGACTCTACATATTTCTATATTTATTATAATAGAAGCTCTACATTACGTTTGTATTTTACGATATTAAAATATAATATTTTATTAGAAATATAATGATGAACAAAGCCAACAATTGTCATACGTTGTGAACGAAGCGATTAAATAAACGACAGAAATTTCCAAGTTGGAGCGAACGGAGCGAGCGCTACGCGGCGCGCATCAGAAAAAGAACTTTACAAGATTAGAAAGAGCGCGCGGCGCGGCAACGTCGCACGGCCACGTTCCAGGCTCCCAGCGCGCGGTGTGGCAACGCCGCACTACGTCATATACTAAATTTATTTCCACTCGCACCAGCGCCAGCGCCAGCGCCGCCCGCTCTTGTCCGAAACGGACAATGGAGGATAAAAGGGTGACGCGAAATGATTATTTAGCAGCGTTGCGATGACTGTCCGCCATGATGACTGTCCGCCTTGATGACTGCCGAGTGCTGAGTCAACCTACCTCGGCCAACGATGCCTCGCTTAGCAAACGGACACCTCGATTTCGTTATATTCTCTACAACACTTATTGCAACGTCTTGAAATAACATTAGCGATTTGAAATTTTCGTTTCGTTTCTAAGTATTTTTAATGAGTTATAATGAAATAAAAATTACAAAGCATACTATAGAATCTCACCTTTTTTTCAACTTCACGCTGTTTCCCGCATATAGAAGGGTAAGGGAAGGCAGAGGGAAAGGTTCCGAGGCATTGCAAGTTGTATGGCGGAACTTAACGCCGATCTTTTCGTACAACACGTAACAATCACATTAGAGTCGCTCTACTAAGGCTATATGCGAGGTGCGTAGACGCGTGTGCCACCTAATTGTAATGGCAGGTGCACAGGCATCTGCTGCCCGTGGGTTCGCCAACTATTTATTTTTTAAAACTGCCTTTTTTAGTTACCTTCTTTGACACGTTGCAAGCCTTCGTAGTGGGCGAGCGTTGTACCGTATTCTAGCTATTTGAAACATAGAGTCGATGCAGCTGCTGATAGAGTCACTCGTTTTTAGAATTCTAAAAAACTAAAAATTACAATAGTAGAATATTTTTAGCTACATATATATATATATATAATAAGATGCATAATATATATTTTCTTGTATATTATTTTAATACTAAAATTTAAATATGTTTCAACTCACTTATATTATTACTTTTCTATTCTACTCACTTCTCTTCAGTTAATACTTTTGTAAGTTATAAAAACGTTTTTGAAAGAATGCGTCAGTCGCCCGGGTAAATCCCTCGACTGTGTTTCGGAACACGCATTCTCTACCTGGGTCGATCTGCAGGGGTTGCTCCCCGGGTGCATATTGTACCCAAAAAAAGGGAAGGGTCGCTGTACAAAGCATGTTGGGTTCAGGTATCTATAGCTTGCGACGTCGTTGTGTTGAAGGGATCCTGAGAGTTTGTCGAGTTTCACGAGAGAATCAGTATGCTAAATTTAGGATAAAATTTTTTTTACCAAAGTATTTGTTCTTTAGAAAAGGGTCTTCCATTTTTACTATTGTATTGTTAACAGAAAATCTATGATTTTCATAGAAAATGTAACTTTTATCATTTCATAAAAGTGAATTGATAGTTGTAAATAGCTGAATAATTTTTCCGTAGCATAAAATTTTTAATTCTATTTTTATTTTAAAGATACAAGTTTAACGATTGGGCAACGTACGGAAATAGTATATAATACACTTAATATTAATTAAAATGAATTTTTGATATGAAGTCGGTTTTACAAAGTGTATTTTGTTGTTCTTGCAGGGCTCGGGTGGCGGGTGCGGCGCCAAGCGGCGCGCCGGCTCCCCGTGCGAGGGCGGCGGCAAGGCGGCGCGCTGGGAGGACTCCATCGCGCGGCTGGAGGCGGTGGCGGCGGGCGCGGGCGGCGGCGAGTGCTGGCGCGCCGAAGATGAGGAGAGGCGCGCGTGCCGGAGGCGCTGGTGCGGCGGTTGGTGCGGTGCGCACGACACCATCCGCGCCGAGAACGGCAAATCCTACCTCGAGCTGGGGGGCGCGGCCGCGCGCGCCTGCTGCGACGGCCGCGCCGCCGGCCGCTGCGCTTCGCGCCGCTGCTACCGCGAGCGCCGCCTCAAGATGATGAACCTGTGCGCGCTCAAGCTGGCGCGCTTCCGCCAGACCGCTGACCCCTCGCTGCGCCGCTCCGTGCTCGTGTGCAACACGCTGCGCGGCATCGAGCGTGAGATGGAGCGCGAGAGCGCCGAGGAGGCGCCCGCGCTCGACGCCGCCGCCGCCGCAGCCGCCGTGCTGGGCGCGCGCGACGCTGCCGGCCGGGCCACGCCCTTCCCTGCGCCGCCGCCGCCCGATCGCGACTCGGGCTACGGCGACGAGGAGCCGCGTGCCATCGACTGGGGCTCCGTGCTCAGCCTGTCTTCGCCCGAGGACGCCTGGCCCGACGACTGGGGCTGGAGCGAGGACAGCTTCGTGCGCCTGCTGGTGCCCACCAGTTAGTGGCTGGCGCGCGGGCAGGACGCGCCCGCGCCGCACGCCGCTGCTCGCCTGTGATAGCCGCGGGACTTGAACGCGAGCCGACTTATTTTTGATAGTTTTTTCTTTAAGTGGACACAAAAACTGTGACTTAGCCGAAGACGTTAATATCGTTCGTATCGAAACTCAGGTGTTTGAAATTTTTGTTGAAATTATTGTGTAATTAATTAGATAAATGCTATATTTATTACGTTGAAAGAGAAGAGTGATGATTTGAAATTATTTCTGTCTTGATATTTTCCGTCGGATGTATCTACATATATCTACGCCAGAGCGTGACTTCGGGTCGGCTCTGGCCCCGAAGTACTACACTGCATTCCGTGGAGGTGTGGCCTTTGTCCTCCGCCGCATAGCAAAGGACACACTTGACACGGGCCCAAGGCCGCGAATTACTTCAGCCTCATGTGGACATGTGCCGTGTTGCGTTGGGATGCAGCAGACTGAAGCCGTGAACTCTTGACAGTTCATTTGAACGATAATGAACAAATTGTAATTAAATACGTCGTAAGTACTTAAATTAACCGATGAACTTTCATTAGTTCCGCATCCTCTGCTCCAGGGCGGCACTGTAATTGGGTGTCAATTAAACAGCCTTATCGACAGTCATGTGTGGAGGTCTCACCGTTTGGGAATTTAAGAAACGTGATTACATTTAAAGTACTTAAGCATCTAAAAATCGGAATTGTTCTACAAACTAAATCTGTCCGAGATACCGATGGCCGTCTCGAGCGCGTTACACTTTTAACAATTAAGAACAATAATTTAGGGATAACGCATATATTATATCTCTATGAACTAAACAATCATGGAATAATTTCTTACGGTATTTTACTACTATAGTTAATACAGTTCCTAATATATAATTAGTTAAATCGTAAGTAACAAATGACAATTTATTTGCAGTATTTAATTCTAGTTTTTTACAAACGCAGTCGATACGGCCATCGGTCAACCTCAAGTAGTGAAACAAATAGATAAAGATATTAAAACTTTAAAAGTTCATTGAGAAATGCAATGAGATTTGAGACATCGAAAATATAATTAAAATGTTAAAAACAATAGATAGAGTCAACCCGACCTTCCTAAGAGAGTTCTAGTCAACCCAATTCTACGTCATCGTGCGAGATGCGGCGAGGCGTAGCAATGATGTGTCCTCCCGTTAGTGACGTCGGGTTGCGAGCAGCTCGCGTGAAATGGGACTGCGGGTTTGCGGTCGGCGCTAACTGCGGGTTTTAGCTGTTGCGGGAAAATTAATTCATTTTATCGAGCTTAAAGTTTTTCGTTTATAACCTCAATCATTTCATATATTTATTTAACGTCAACCCGGCGTTCGCCTGCAGTAGCGGAGCAACCAGTCCCGTCGCGCAGAGTCAAATTGCGACTGCATGGACCAAACATACCTAGCACGACGTTTAATAGAGCAAAGTACAAATTTGAATAAAATAATATGCATTAGTGGTCCGGCGCATGTTTGTCCACCGTTGTCAATTACTCAAATATTTGAATTGTGATTCGGTAGCTAATGAGAGAGACTCTATGTTCTTAAATAGTGTACATATTATATATGGAGTTGGGCATTAAGGCGCGGTGGTTCGCGGCCGTTGTAAATATTATATGTAAAATAATAATTCTATCGACGTCGACTCTATTCTGTCCAATACACTCGAGTACAGATATACAAGTTGCATTATATAATTCTTTTAATGTAAGATGTCACAAAATAGCCAGTACAGACCTTGGAGTGTGAGCTAGTCCTGGCGGGTTCTGAACTCTGGAATGTAGGACTCCGATATCCTCGTTTGACGGATTACTTTGCATACTTATCTAGATATTTTTGTTTGTTAAACTTGTCCGTATGGTTGGTTGTGATGGTTTACTTAAGTAAGTTAGTGAATTATGGGTAAACGACTCTGTTCAGAGTGGATAATACTTACAAATTTGTATTAAAATTTAGCCTATTATGCCCTTGTCGGATGGCGCCGGAGAAATCTTTTGACTTTATTTTGAACGTACTTAAAGTATATAAGTAAGTTGTATTAAGGGTTTTATGTTAAAAATTATCTCAACTGTACCAATTAGTGTAATACGTCGGGTGCATGCGACTGGGGCATGAACTGTTTCATATGCTTGCAATTATGTACAAACAAACAACAGATTTTAAATGATCTACTCACATACATATATTTCCATTTCCATAATACTGTTCTCATAAGATATATCAAAATTGTATAAAATTATTATTCGAATTAAATGAATATTATGGCATCGTGCTCAACGCAAAACTTTTGGTAGCGAACTGGTGTTTGTTGTATTCAGTATTTGATGTACAAACTATTTGGGGCACTATTTGTTAAAGTCATTATTACTAATACTCCCCCCTGGTGGACTCTGACAGGACATACCGGGGCAGTGCTCGCTTGTGTTGTGAACCAGCAATAATTGTGGACAGTAGACCTTGTCTCTTCCGTCTCTTCAGCTGGGGGCAGCTTCAAAGAAGCGTCTCCAGCACCAGCATACGTAACTTTATTAATTACATTGTATAAGTGTAATTTCTTAGTGTTTTTCATTGCCATTGGTTACCAAAAATGACAGGATTTATTATTGAAACGATTGTGTATATTCTAGAAAAATACTCCCATTGGAAATATTGTGAAATCAATTTTGAACTAACTCGTTTCGCACATCGAATTGTTATACGTTCCTCAGTAGAGAGTTGTTCAAAATTGATTCCTTTAGTTCTAATGCAATAAATATTGTAATATAATTATTGTTTAAGCTGTTGTGTCGAAAATAACAAGAACAGGAATAATTTTGTGAAACAATGGCACAAAGAATGAACATAAATATTATATATATTATAGAAACAGAAATGTGGCTATAAGAGCAATTTTTATAATAAATATTTACTGTTGAAGAAACACAGCCTTTTATTTGAGTTACCAACATATTTTATAATTATATAAAATTTTAAATATTATATTAAATTAAAAATAAACCCTACCATTATATTTGTGAAAAGTAATTTAATTTTCAAACTATATAATGAAATAATCTAAATGGTTGTTTTCAATTGGTATCGCTATTCATGCTGAGAGTTCCATGTAGAGTTCTTTTATGCTTCCACATATCTCCCGAACGCCTATACAAAAATATATTTTAATAATATATATTTAATTAATTTAAATATTCAACTATAAATAAAAACATTTCAGTATAATAAGTAATTGAAGTAAATAATTAGCGATGCAATTGACTAGAATGCAGTACAAGTAGCGCCATCTATGCAGAAGGCGCAAAATTAATATAAAAGCAAGGATCGTGGATTGAAGGAAATAAATGAGTAAATTATTGTTATTATTTTCTATTATGAAAGATTTCTCGTATGTGGCATCAAATATCACACACAATAAATAGGTTTATTGAATATATAATAAAAACGATATATTAAAAAAAAGTTTCTAAAATATATCTCTAGTGTAAATTTAACTAATAGTAGGTTTTAAAAAAGTACGTATTATGTATTTTTTTAGCTTCCCGTCAACAGGTAGGCAGAAGAAACATAGTGTTCAGACACCAATTTTTGAGAAATAAGATGCGTGTTGAGTGCCGGTACTGACGCTCTTATGTTTCCTTACCGGAGCCAGAAAATTAACATAATTCAGTGCTTAAAGTATTAAAGAAAATACCGGTAGGTACAAAATATATAGTAACATGTACAATATATATTGTATTTACCGTTTACTAAGTAGATTAAAGAGAAATATGCACGCTATATGTATGGGAAATAGCAGGGTAGGCAGAGGCAATATGGGAACCCAGTATTAAGATACTCTGTACCCCCTAAGACTTGTTGAATTCTAGAAGAATTGCATGTTGAGGGGGAGTGGGGGAACTCAACGCCTCGCTTTCCCTTGATACCAGAGCGACTTTATTCCTTATAAAATATATTTTATTCACATTGTTTCGAATGGGAATCGAACCCACAACCTATCCTTTATACAAGCGTATAATGACACGTAAGCTCAGCGCCACGACAGGCCTCAAAAAAACCCAAAAAATAATATATATAATTATAAGCTATTACAAATATAAAGGTCCTACCTAAAAGCGGTTCCACAGACGTCGCACTCATGCGGTTTTTCTCCAGTATGTATGAGAGTGTGGACGGTCCGAGCGTACGGCCTTCGAAATGCTGCACCGCAAATGTCACATTTGTATGGTCTAAAACAAATAATTAAGTCATAAGTTTTAATTACCTGATTGTATCTGGATCTGGACCTGAAAATTTAAAATTAATAAGACCATCTAGCGGGATGGTTGAGGATTTGATGCTTATTTGGGGGAAAGATTATTTGCCTGCACTCATCAGAAACAACGCGGCGTTGAAATCCGCCAGTCAATCCGAGGAAAGATCTGGAAACGAAGTTCTTTCTACCTGGCCTTCTAAGCTAAAAAAATATTTACGTATTCCACTATTTTTGCTAATATACTAAAAGAAGTATAGCATTCTCAGACCTCACTCAGACCAGTTATATATACTATAGATAATACATTCATATGCTTAAAATAAATTTCAACAAGTAGCAGACGTGTTTCTTATCAATATAGGGTATTTACATTTTAGTTTTTTGAATTCCCGTGGTATTTATCTTTAAAAAAAAATTCCGCTACCCGTTTCCCGCACATAGCAGGGTAGGCAGAGAGAGCCTAGTGTTAATATACTCCGCTCTCCATTATCCACTGAATTCTGGAGGCATTACGTGTTGAGGGACGGAACGGACGCCGAGCTCTACCTCGTTCAAGAGCGAAAAAATGTAAATATGAGATATTTGTTCGGAACGGAAATTTCTTAATGGAAACGAAGTGTCTTAACTCTAGATTCTCAATTTTGTGCCAAGCTAGAAAAATGGTTGGTTTATTCATGCCAAGACAATCCAGTTGAAAGGCAACAAAAATCTGGTTACATATAACGCTAGATACTTTTAAGGTTTCTCATACAAAGTGACGAGAGAAGACTTATCACCAGTTTCTCTCTACATACTTAGGAATAGTGTAAAAATGTAAAAAAGTGAAATTCTTTTAAAAGAAAGTTCTTCTATACAACATGAATATTTACCGAATTTCAAGTCAACATTCATAGATACGTATAAAAGATAGAATCTGCTTTCAAAGATATATTTAAGTCTATAAGAATAATAGAAATTAGAACAATTGACTTATTAATATTTCTTCATTTGTAAATTTGTACTCAGATTACGCAAAACTCACTGAATTTATATTAATAATAGCTCAAAATTTCTAACGTACTGAAAGCTTTTACAAATGTTTTTAAATTGTAACTATTAGGACATATTATGAACAACATGTGTTTATTTCCTATTTTCTAAACTAGAGTTTACAAAGAAAAAGCTATAGCCGAAAGCTAATTATCATTAAAATTAAATTTAAATATTTTAAATAAAATTTACAAATATAAAACTTCTATTCAATAAGTAAAATCATGGCAAATGAAACGACGACTATCATTTCTCTACACTTACAAATATTATTTAATTTCACTTGTATCCCACACGTAGCGGAATGGACAAAAGGAACCTGGGAACCTAGTTTTAAGATACTCCGTCCCACATTGTACACAATTTTTAATATAAAACATACATAAAATTGTAATATTTCGCGATTCTCCAAACAATAATAATAAATATACGTATATTATATTCTCCATAGTCGAGTTAAACTATCCTGAGCGTCTTGGAAGTGTTCAACTTGAATAAGTAGAACCGGTCACCAGAAGAAATTACTTGCGAGATTTTACTGGTCCATTCCAACTGACGCTGATGCTATCTACCATATATTTTAATTACGTAAACATATTTACATATATTATTTGATTATATATTATATATAATAGTTTTTGTTTGTTTTATAATATATTTGTATATATTTTTGATATATTTTAACGTCGAGTTTTTGGCTTTTTAATATTAAGATTTATTTTAATTTTCTTTAAGATTCCTTTTTCAAGCTTATATGAATGTAGAAAGTCTTTGTAAAACGTGGTATTTTCTATAATTTATATTGTAAAGAATAAAATTGATTTAAAAAAATATAATAAAACGACTTTTATATTTTACTGTCAGCGTATAAAAATAGAAAAACTATATGCGAAGATTTTTATGTGTGTCTCTATTGGAATTAGAAAAGTGCAATAACCCAACACGCATTCTTTCTAAGCAAACGGAAAGTAGCTGACCAATTGATATGACACGAATATTAAATGTGAGAAATGAAGAATAAATATATTCGCGTTTATATTATTGTTTTTAACAGACGCTATCAAGTGAAGTCTTTTTCTGATAATGTTTCTAGAGCACGCCAGTCATGGCGCAGGGCACAAATATACTGTAAAGGCGATAAATTGTAGGTTTGATTACCACTCAAGTAAATTAAATATTTAATATTTTCATTTCTTCTCTCATTACGTTGAGTTTCGCCACTTAACACGCCTACAGAATTTGGTAGAAAACGGGAAATGGTATCTTAACGGGAACGGAATGTCTCAACACTAAGTCTCCTTCCCTGCTAATTGCGGGAACAGCGTTAAAGGTAATAAGGAAAAATTGTAGAGCGATCTGTGTAAACGTGCTTAGTGACGCCATCTGTCGGCGGATGACGTCATTAGAAGCGAAATTCATGGTGTGATACCGTTACAGCTATCATGTCAAGCCGTTAAGAACGCTTTGATTATTATTATTATAATTTTTTCTTATATTTTAATACATTTCTAAACCTTTTTTACTACAAAAAATAATATACTGTTTTTTTTTTACAATTGTAAGCTAATTTTATAGCCACATTTATATTTTATATTCGTATTGTTTACGTAGGTACTTTAAGTTAAATTAATTCAAAAATATTATGTTTATACAAAATACATATAAAAGTATAGAAAATTCTATTATAAAATAGTTTTTTACAATCTTCACTATCAATATTATTAGAAGCTAGAGATGAAAAAAAAATGGAAATATCAAAGGTATAAAGTATATAAACTCTACCTGACATTTTAAATAACATATATTATATTATGTAAAACACTTATTTTATTATGTATGTATAAATGAATAAAAATTTATTTTATTATTGTAAACATTTTAAAATTATGACAAATTTAATTGAGAGTAAAGGTAGAGCCAACGCGACATTCGCCGCGCCGCTCAAAAACATCGCTTATTTACTTAAATCATACAGAAATTAAGTAATTGAACTACTGTCTCTTGTAAATGAAAGCTTTTTATATTTTGCACATGTATTTAAGTAATTAAAGTTGTACTTTGAGAAGGTCGTGGCGCAGGGGCTAAGTGCTACTCCAAATGGGACAGGTTCGATTTCCATTCGACGACGAAATGAAATATTTAATATTTTCTTTGCTCTGGTGTCGAAGCGGTGCGGCGTTGAGTTTCGCCATTTAACACGCAGTGCCTCTAGAATTCAGCAAAAAATGGAGAATGGAGTGTCTTAACTCTAGGTTCCCTCTGTCTACTTTTCTGTGTGCGGAATATATAAAATAAAAATAAAATCGTACTTTAGAAACGCGGTTAATATTTATTTTAATTTAACTTGTAACCAGTTACCATGACCCTTCATTTATACGAGAACACTTTATACGCCCAGCTATATCATTATATTTGACATTGTAGGGACTAATTGAAAATATTTTTTTTAGGATTCCGTACCTCGAAAGGTAAAAACATAACCCTATATAAAATCAGTTTCCTGTCCGTCTGTTCGTCTGTGAAGAGATTTTTGTTGAGATCGCGTGTATGTATCAATGCGAAATTAATATCAAATATCTAGATCTCTTGGAATACTGAAAAAATAAAGCTTTTTAGTTAATTCGTTCGTTGAAGCATCGCTTTACTGCATTTCATATGAACGTGTTTCCCGTGGACCTACAGTTATAAAGTTTGCCTAAAAGTGAGAACTTGCAGTAGAAATAAACTAAAAAATCCAAAAGTAAAGAAAAATTCTAGATATTTTGTAAAAAATAAATCATGACAAATCTATAACTACAAAATGAGTGCTACTTAAGTTTGACAACTTTCGTCGACCTATCCTAAAATTGTTACAGAACCCTCGGTGGCCACCCACCATACGACTCGCATTTGATCTGTTTTTTTAAATATATAAGGCCTATTACTTACAAAATTAAAATCTCAATAAGTTCTAGAAAGGAAATAAATATACAAAAGGATAATGTTAAGATGTAGATTCTAGAATGTTTATCATATAAACTTAGTTATATATGTCCTATATGTAACTATATATTTATACATTTTTTTAACTTCACGCTCTATCCCGCGCACAGCAGAGTATGCAGATGGAACGTAGTGTTAAGATACTCCGTTTCCCACTCTTAGCAGAATGTCCGAGAATTTAAGTATTAAGTAGCGAGACTCAGCGATTACCAGAGCAAGAGAATAACATTTAACAATCCATCTCCCCGAATCGAATCCACAACCGTCGCGTTTACAATCACACACTATGCCACTACGAGACGGCCGTGTTCCTATAATGTTTTCTCAATATTATACTCTATTACATGAACGAAAGAGTGTTATTTAGCGAATTCACAACTAGCCATCGTACTCGTGTTCTGTGGTTACCCTCACAATTAGCAGGAAAATGTATCGGGAAAAACTATATTGACAGATATAGTTAGAGCTGGTGAGTTTCCTCATGATTTTTTTCCTTTAACTGAAAGATGATGGAACTTAAATAAAATTATTATTTATTGATGGCCTGGACCCTTGTCCAAACGTTGGGAAAGTTTTTTTTAAATTTTTAAGCATATATTCTTTTCTCTGGTGTCGAGGCAAAGCACTGCATTGAGTTTTGCCACTAAAAACGCCTCCAGAATCCAGCGAGTAAAGAGAGTAAAGGGAGACAAAAATGCATTAACACTAGGCTCCCCCTGCCTACTTAAGTACGGCGACTTTACCCCTAAATGAGCTTAATGCGTTATACCATTTATAGCAAGACAGCAGAAAGAATCTAGAATCAAAACACTTGGGTCATCACTTTTCGCCCTTCGTGATTGCGTGTTAAATAGCAGAACTCAACGCCGGAAAATGACGTCATTCCAGTCGGAAATCGATCCTACGTCCACCGCACTTACAATCAGACGCTACTGAACTTTGTTCGCTACATTTTTTTATATATATTTTTCTATAATATACCTACTACAAATATTTTAATCAAGCTTTTTAATTTCAAATCTCTTTTAATTTCAAAAGAATTAATAACAAAAAAAAAAAACAGAATAGAATATTTAAATTTTCTAAGCTAATCCACAATTATTAAACCTACACTTCCGCCTGCAATTATTATGTATTGATTGTTTTTTTATATTATACCTAATTTGTACTATTAATATTAATTCAGTTCTTTGTTTGTTGCTTACTATTGTAAAATATTTTATTATTCTAATCCTACACAATCGAAAGCTCTAAATTGTTATTATTATGCTATATTCTAAAATTATTATTTTTTCATTAAAATAATATATAATACACATATATTAATATTAGAGAACAATATATTAAAGTCTTTATTACAGCCTTTATTTTTATTTATTTGGTCTCTATAGTGTTATTAACGAATAGGCTACTTGATTCATATCCAATTCCATACGTTTCCATTTAAACAAATATAGTATATAAATTCGGTGTAAAGTGGGGACAGAAATGTCTGATCAGAGTGTTAATACTGAGTTCCCAGGTTCCCTCTGCCTACCATGCTATGTAGGCAATACAGAATAAAGCTATAAAAAACTCAAAATCCAACGAAAAGCCGAGAAAAAGACAGGATGAGTTGGGAAAATTCACTTAACATTTAGCACTATTCGCTCTGTACTTACAATCCTAGTTTTCCATCTTTATTTGGAATAAACTTAATTAAATAAAATTCAGCAGCTTCATCATAAAAGAGTAACAGACCGACAAAATTACTTCTGTCGTTTATAATAAAACCAAGGATGATTTTTTTAACTTATTTGGTTTTGAGAGTAAAGCCGTATTTTTTTAAAGCTGATTTAAGTATACTCGTATATAAATAAATAAATAAATAAATCCCTTGCACGGTGTATCCCGCACACAGAGGGAACCTAGTATTAAAACATTCCCTTCCCCACTTTTCGCCGTATTCTCAAGGAATTGCGTGTTGAGTAGCGGTACTTAACGCCGTTCAATACATATATATAGTATTCTACAGGCTAAAACGTAACAGTATTAAGACAGTAACGTACGCTGATATGTATATAACTTAAATGTATTATCGGTTGTCTGTATGTAAACGTGCGTGCTCACGCAATGGAATATGATAAGTATTGCGATAAAAAGAATTTTGGAGCTTCCTATTCTCAAAATGGCTAAGGAATAAGCAAAACTGAGGTTGTCTTAGGGAATCTAGTATCTTAGTACAAGGTTCTTTTTGCCTACCCAGTTATGTGTGGAAAAACTAAAAAAATCCTGTTATTGTTACGTACATATACGAGTATCTATTAGAACACTAAACATATTTGTTTTAAAATTGAGGTATAAATTCCCTATGGCTAACACCGTTCAAAAACTCCACGAACCATATAAAATTAATATGACTTTACGCGTCCCTGATTGTTATTTATCTACGTATAATCGTTATAATTTACATAAGACATCACTCGTGAGAACTTCGTAAGTTGCGTCAATAAAATGCTTAAAATTTGCTACTATAACATAATCTTAAAGATTTTCTTTTAATTTTGTTTATAGCAAAAAATAAATAAAAAGCCTTTAGAAGCGGAGCCTAGTGTTGAGTGACGGAACTTAACGCCGCGCTTTGCCTCGACACCAGACCAAATAAAAATATTTTATTTTTTCTGGAGTGGGAATCGAACCCATAACCTGTCGCGCCTATAGTCACACGTACCACAACAGGCCTCAATATGTCTACTTATATATATTTATTAAACCAGATTCTTTCTCTATTATATTATTTTTTAGCTTGCGCTATATTTCGCATATAGCAAGATAAGTACAGAAAACTTGTGACCTTATTTATACATCACTCTCAGCTCTGAGATCGATCTTGAGACGCTATTTTCTGATAAGGTCAATCTCAGAATTTCAAGACCAATCCTAGAATTGAGAACAATTTATAAATACGGACCCTACAATCACACAAAAACAATACTCCGTTCCTCATTTCCCGTTAAATATTCGAAACATTATGTATTGACTGGTGGAACTCCATCCTAATTTTCACTTTTACCAGAGCAAGGAAATGAAAATATTAAATAATTCCTTCTCCAAATGGGAATCGAACTCACAATCGTCGCCGCGAAGCTCTTCAACATATATTCCTATATCTAAAAGTTGGTAACCTCTGGTCTGTATGTATACGCGCGTGCTCCCTCAGGCGTGCAGCGGCGGTGAACGTCTTCGGGCAGGCGGTGCACGCGAAGGGGCGTTCGCCCGTGTGCGTCCGGCGGTGGTCGTCGCGCTCCACCTGCCGTCAGCGTCAGTCATTACATGTGGTATGGTATGGAGATGGGGAAAAACTATGGGAATTTTGTACTGGATGGGGATTGTTGCGAATTTATACGTTTGTATGTGTTTTGTTATTTGTTTTCTTTCTTTGGTTTCACGCTATATTTTGTAGATAGCAGGGTAGAGAGAACCTAGTGTTAAGATGCTTCGTTCTCCGCTCTCCGCGGAAATTTGGAGGCATTGAGTGCTGAGTGGAGGAATTCAATGCGCTTTGCCTCAACATCAGAATCATTTTCTCGAGTGGGGAACGATCCCACAAATGTTGTTTTATATTGGGAAATAAGTGTTTACACTATGATACTGTCAGTCAACAAAATGGTAACAAAATTTGAAATGACAGTCTTAGTTCTCTCTCACACCACAATAATGTTGAAATTGTTCAATATAACAAAAATAACCTAGTAAAAATAGTTTAAGTTATTATATGACATCAAAAAAACTAAAGACTCTACAATTTATAAAGTGCTGACAAACGAAAACTTATATTGTAGAAATGGTCCCAGTAGTAGAACTTAGAAGGCTGAACGACCAAACGCCGCGAGGAGCGTTATAGAGAAAAGTTTGTTGTACTAAGAATGTTCTGTGAAAGTTACACATAAAAAAAACATCAAAAGTCATAAGTTATAATGTTCCCACCAGTTGTGAGACCAGCCTACTGCGTTCCCGCGTATACGTTTCCCAACTTAAAAGATACATACATATATGCACTATGGCGGCCTTCGCAGATTAGACGAAAGTAAAAGTAACGAACAATTTAGAATTTTTCGTCACTCAACACAGGAATACTCTTTTGGTGAGTGACGGAAAATGAAGGAAATTACTCTAAATTATATTTGAACCTATAACCATTGACGTCAAGCGATGCAAGCTGTTCTTTAATGAATAAATTAGTTTTTTTTAATGCTTTACTTTTTTTTACTAAATATTAATTAATTATGACAACTAGAAATTACTGTTACAGTGCTTAATACACAAATACGCATAAAAAAGATATCATATTCAAATCTAGTATCATTTTATTATATTATACAACTTACATCGCTTAAACTTTAGCTAAACATAATAGAAGAAAATATTCTAAATGAAAACATTACTTCCCATTGACGTAAAAAACCTGCAACCATCGTGTGCAGTCAGGCAAGGCACGACTGCGCCATAATGGCGTCTTGTATAATACCTGTAGGTACCTAGACTCGTATAATTGTAAATATTAAAATTAATACAAAAACATTTACTTAGCATACATTGAAATCAATACCCATACAAATTAGTAAGAAGCTATACATCTTTTGGTTGGAACGGTCGAGCGAATACTAAATGGGGTGAATAGAAATTTTATTCCAATTTAAATATTTTTCTTAATCTAGAAGCGTGAAGATATTAAAAATATTAAAATACTAATATAATACTAAAACGGACCCGAACGCGGCTACGCCCGCTTGAACTATACGAATATTTATTAAATATATTTTCAGTTTTCAATAGAGAGATGCGTTAAGCAAGCTCATTTTGGGTGACGTTTTCTAACAACAAACTTTGCAAATCGTTGCTTAGTAACGGCGGTTGTTATTAACATGGCGGAATAAATTGCATGTCAAATTAAATAGTATTTTAATATATTGGTATATATCGAAAATATTACATATATAATAAAAAAAAGTATCCTATGTTCATCCCGAGACCCTCAAGTATCTCTATATGAGTATTTTATCACAATTAAATTAGCGGTTTGGCCCTGATTGCGTAAAAGACAGACAGACAGACAGAGTTACTTTCGAATGTATAATATAGGTATGGATGGCATTATCGTCGATTTTTACCTTAACTTTAAAAGCCTTGGAGCACAAATCACATGGATATGGCCGCTCGCCGGTGTGCATGCGCATGTGGATCGCCAGGTGCCCGGACTGGTTGAAGCGGCGACCGCACACTGCGCACGGGTAGCCCTTGTAACAACAAATTGTTAATTTTACACTTATTTAGTAGTTTTAGGTTAACATTAGACAGTTTTAACTTTAGATATGGTTATAATAACTATAAAAATTGCTCGCTTCAATTGACCAAAAAAATGATTTATTTTCAAATATTTACTAGGACGTCGATAAATAATAAATTTCAAGTATCTTTTAACCACATTTGAACAACAATTTCTAATAAGAATCATAATAAACAAACAACTATTGTACAAAATTGTCAATAATAATATATTTTTTCTTTTTTTTCTTGCCTGTGTGGCAGAACTCAACGCCGTACTTAGATTCGTTACCAGAGCGAAGAAATGAAAATATAAACGTAAATAAATATTTCACTTCCTCGAGTGGGGATCGAACCCACAACCGTCGCGTTACAGTCACACCCTTGTGCCGCTGCGCCACGAGGGCTCTTATTTAAAATTATTCTGCTTTTTCTTAAATATATTTAATTTATGTGACAAATACATTAGGCTAACTTAGATTAAGGCTAATAATATACAGGTTTTATTTATTCTAATATACACCACAAACATCAGTGAAGACAAATACCTAAATGTTTAGATATTTGAATACAAACTGACATTTATACCTAAATAAATTTGATTTAGTTATTTTTTGCGTTTTTAAAAAAAACGTTTATTTCTACTTAAATAAATAAAACCTTTTTAAGTTAAAGATTGTTTGATTCTTCCCCTACATTTTTTATCCTATTAAGAAATATTGCAAGGTGGATAGCAATTTAGCAATTATCATTTAATTTCTCGCTCTTATAAAATAATGTAAAGAGTGACGTAAGCTTCCGCCATTCTATATCCAATTTATCGAAAATTGGGTGGAAAATGGACAACGTAGTGTTTAGCACCAGGTTCCCTTTTCCTACTCCACTATACGCAGGATACAACATAAAGCTAAAACAATGAGGTAAAACATAACCGTAATCGGTACTGTAATTGTAATCGTTAAAACACTAAGAGGAAATAGAAAAAAAATAGTTTTAGACGGGCAACTGCCAGTTTATAATAATAACTTACAGGCTTGGATACTTTGTGCATCTTTTTGTGTGTGTGCAGCGCGCACATGCTGCCCAGGACCTTGTCACATTCCTCACACACGTACGCCATTAACGGAGTGCCTGGCGGTCTGTCTTCTCCTCGCTTGTGACGATATAGTTCTCTATTTAATAAAGAATAAAGAATATTTAAGAAAATAGAATATATTTATATGTATATGAGTTGAAATTGTGGCCGTAGTGGCTCAGTGGTGCTAACTAACGTGTGTCTGTACACAAGGCGGTCGTGAGTTCTCTCTACCTACCCTGTTATATGCGGGATATAGGGTAAATATAAAAAAATATAAAAAACAATCTATGTATTTTCCTGTACATACCAAGACTTTCACGAAATTCGTTTGACAAAATAGAATAACTTACAAACTTGATGAAAAATTACTTATATATAATTATTTTTTCTTATTTAGTTTTTTATTTAATATATATATATTTCAGTCCGCATTGTATCGTTATAATAATATGTTATTAATCCTGATTTGAATTAACCATTTAAATTTACAACGACCGACCGTGTCCTGGAAACATATTTGAACGACAGTACTGCGGTGGTAAACAGATACCTAAATAAATAAATCAGTTTTATGCTGTATCCCGCACATAGCAGGGTAAGTAGAGGGAAGTGATAAGACACTCCGTGTCAACAAATAAGTAATAGAGAAAGAATAATAAAGATCCTTATATTATGCACTAGTTACAGATATTTTACCTCTAATAAACCTTATATTTCGTCAAATGAATCTTCTATTTTTAGTAATATTAGGATAGAAGAGCTTTTAAAGTACAAAATTGACTTTTTAAATATGAAATTAATGACATATTGTATTAGCTTTTCTCCATTTCCTCCACAGCACCAACATGTAAATATTTATAAGTTACAAAGTTACAAAAATAAATTGTAAAACACGATCTTTTGTCGTACAAAAATCGAGTACCGAATGCATAGGCTAATTGGCGCCCAAATACCCAGGGGGATGAAGTGAATACAGCTTTGTTATAATATTTTCATATGAAATTTCCATTTTTTCAATATATTTACTGTGGTGCACTGACTAACTAACTTAAAATAAAAATTAAAACTGGTTTATTGTATTTTTTAAGCTGACCTGGCGGTTGTAAAAAGTTGATTACAGGATCCGCAATTCCACATTTTGCTTCTATTGCTAGTGGAGTACGGGCGGCGCTGCCTGCCCACCGGTCGACAGCCTTCAGCGTTGTGGAGCCGTAGATCTTCTTCATTTTTGCATTGCTTCCTGCAGGTATTGCAGGATATAGACGATTTGTTTGCTTGTATTGCTGCGGATTCTAGAATTGATTGATTCTGTTTAAGAAAAAAAATCTTTATTAGTTTTACGGAAAACAATACTACAATACTTTTTTATTTATTTCTTTTAGTCAAGTAAATAGTTTAACCATTTTTTAAAGTACTTATTAAATAAATAATAATAGTAAGAGTCACGTAGATTATTAAAAATGTGCTTAGACAAAACTGACGCCTATTAATTTTAATGCAAAAATAAAATGATAATCCCATGAATCGAACTCACTACCTTAGCGAGTGCTATTTAATATTATTACATAAATATGCGTATAGCTAAGATAATATAGCTTTACGCTATAACTCCGCACATAACAGTGTAGGCACACAGAAACTGGGAAAAGAGTGTTCAGAGAGAGAGTGCTCGAGTAAGAATCGAACCTATTACAGTCGTATGTATGTCTGCCTTACAACTGGCTTCAACACTTATATAATTTTCCATATTAA
Organism: Heliconius melpomene rosina; assembly: GCF_056956725.1. Lineage (NCBI taxonomy): Eukaryota > Metazoa > Arthropoda > Insecta > Lepidoptera > Nymphalidae > Heliconius > Heliconius melpomene. The sequence goes on along the minus strand of NC_140396.1, from coordinate 4,575,420 downwards.
ATCCTAATAATATTTACGTTTAAGATCGCATTATTTCATGTTTATAAAGTCTTATACACTCAAGGAAAGTCTCCAGCACAATCGCGGAAGAACACGTGAGGTAACAAGTTGCCGATCGAGAACTTCGCGAGAATATGGAGCAAGTACTTTTGACTTGCCGAACGAAAGCCTTGATCTAAATATGAGCTGTATTTAAATTTTATTATCTCGTTCATTATTGATGGTAGAGACTATCGGCATAGATAGAATAACATATGAATATATTAAGCGACTAGCGGCCCGCTCGCGGTTACACCCGCGTGAACTATGTTATTATTAATTTCTGTCTCCATGACTACGTCCTAGTGACGTTATGCAAAATTTGAGACTCCTAGCATTTGTAGTAACGAAGTTTCATACAAACTTTCGACCCCAAAAATAACCCCTTAGAAGTCGAATATTACAAATTCCCGTCTTAGCGAGCACCTATGTCCTATAAATAACTCCTATGCAAAATTTCAGATTCCTAGCACATGTCGTTTCTCAGATTTCGTGATGAGTGAGGGACCTTTCGATTTTATATATATAGATATATCTATGCTATTATTTTTTATTCATTCAATTTCTCTATTGAAAACTTTCTTTATTATCTAGAGTTACAATTGCATCAACATTGCATCTCTTACTTCATTGTTGTATTTTTTTTTAAGTTTACGATAAAAAAAGGCAAGACAAAAGCTCCTTTTATTTCTATTTATCCGGTTATATGAGGACATTACTTATTTTGTTTATTTTTTAGCTTCACGCTGTACCTATCCTGCACATAGCAGGGTAGTGTTAAGACACTCCGTTCGTCATTAAAACACTTTCACTTCCCACATTCCGCTGAATTTTGGAGGCATTGCCTGTTGAGTGGTGAAGCTCAACGTCGCGCGACAAAGCGAGGAAATATTTAATATGAAATTCTTTCTTTCTCCATTTCAATGACTTACCTCAAGTTAAGTTAAATTATTATCAATCTTTAACCTAAAAAGGATGAATAAAAGATAAGATATATAACCGGCTGTGGATAAAAGTCTTCTTTCCCAAAGCATACAAGTCGGTGGCGATCGAGGGCTTCCCCGTTCGCAAACAAGTAGCTGCAGTATTCACACACGAACATGGAGCTTAGTCTCCTGGAGCCCACGTTGCATTTGCCGTTGATGTCTATACAGCATAGTTGTTCTGGTGGAAAATAATTCAATTGAAACATTTACTAACCCATAAGCTATAGTAAATGGGTATTCATATAATAAGGTAATAGTAATTTTCAATTGGTTGGCAAAAAGAGGAGACTATAAAAGCAACTGGTTGTGAGTTCGATCGTTACTCGAGAAAATGCAATATTAAAATTTATATTTTCATTTCTTCGCTCTGGTGTCGAGAGCAAGCGCGGCGTTAAGTTGCGCCACTCAACACGCAATGCCACAGAATTTGGATGGAAACGGAGTATCTCAACACTAGGTTCCCTCTGACTACCTTGCTGTGTACAGGATACGGCGTGAAGCTGATCATAGAATTATAGAATTAGAAAAAAGTAACAATACAATAAAAAAAATCACAACATCTATCTGTAAACAACAAGAAAGTATACGAGAAATTCACCATATTTACGTTCAAATACGCGGCAATAATATGAAAACATACACACACATTCGCTATTTCACAACTAGATGAGCTTATTGTTCTCGTTTGTCTCTATAATACAATATAGCGGACTCTTCCAGGGTAGGAAGACCATTATATATGTCAATGGTTGCTAATTACCCAGCACGGGGCTCGGACTCGAGCGCGGTCGACAGCACTCACATACTACAGCGCTCATTTGAACTTCTACTTGACTCTACAATAACTAGTGAGCAATGGATACAATTACACATGTTTACAATCAGTTTTTTTTTTCTATTAATTAATTATTTGTTATATAATATACTTAATAGATAATTTTAATGTGATATATGATACCTTGAGGTTCTGTTTCTAGCGCGGTTGATAGGATCCTCTCGCATGTATTGCATACCAACCAATCGCATTCGAAGTTTTGATTTGGTTCTATGAAAAATGAAAAAGTGAAAAAATTTGGTGAAGGATATTAGGTTTTAGAATACCTGCTTTTAGTTATTTATAATCATGTTGTGCTAGCCTGTAAGTGTGATGTACAATGTAAAACATTTTTAAACCTTTTTTTTAAATGTTTGTATTTTTTGTATGTTACGTTGGTTTGCCTAATAAATAAATAAAAATAATAAAAATAAAAGTGATATTTTTTGTTTATAACAAGAATTGAATGTTATAACAAAAATTAAAATATTAAACCAAGAAAATATACGATATATGCCGCGAAAATAAATATGAATCGTCGACAAGTAAAGGTGGTTAATTCATTTTCACGCTATTGGAGAAAATATAGCGTCAATCAATCAAACAACACGTAATTGTACAATAAAAAACAGTAAGACATTATACTTTCAAAAGAACTTGTACAAATACTATGTAAAAAATCTTAGTTAAAAAAAATCAGCTTCACGCTGTATCCCGCACACAGCAGGGTAGGCAGAGGGAATCTAGTGTTGACACACTCCGTTCCCCACTTTCTGCCGAATTCTTTAGGCATTGCGTGTTGAATGGCAGAACTCAACGCCGCGCTTTGCCTCGACACCAGAGCGAAGAAATGGAAATATAAACGTAAATAAATATTTCACTTCCTCAAGTGAGGATCGAACCCAGAACGTTCACGTTATAGTCACACCCTTGTGCCGCCACGCCATCCTCATATATAAAAAAAAGTTAAATAGGATAAATACATTTTAAGTACTACTTTACTACAAAAACTCTCCCGGAGCAAGACTAACGTCCAGTTCTTCTGTTTAGTTAAACTAATAAATGAATATTTAGCAGTACATGCAATTTGGTGACCTATTTTATAAACTATATCCCAGTACTATATACGTCGTAGGTACTGTTCGTCCTTTTGTCGCGCGCCCGTCGTACTTACTCAGGCGTCCCGTACCAAAAATGAGAGAAAATCAAGGCATTTGACCTAATTGCATCGGTGAACTACTAGTATGCATAGTTTTAGAAAGACTCGGAAATTACTATGGCCACATGTATTCGAAGTTGGAATTTTGTTAATTAATAAATCAAGTAGATTTTATTTTGACTTTTAGTTGTTAATGTAATAAAATGTCGTTTTTGTGTATTTTAATAGTTATTATTATATAAATAATAATGAGGCCAGTCGTAGTGCAGGTGAGTGACTGTAAACGCGACAGGTTGGAAGTTCGATTCCCACTCGAAAAAATGGAAAGGATTTGTCTTAACATAACGTTCCCAAATTACCTCTACTTTGCCTACTCAAAAAAAAAGAATAAGAACATCTAGTAACGACTATTGTAAATTTACACAATTAAAATTTTTAAATTACTATATTTTTACCTTTCAATATTCTATTATTCACATTATTACTTAATGCATTTTCATCTCGATCCATGCAGGGATCCGAGGCATGTGCAGATATGGTGTGGTCAAGTAAATCAGCGTCTGTAGTGAATATTTCATGACATACTACACACGAATAGAGGGCTAGGAGGTCGGGACCGGTGTTCTCTAAATTCTGAAAATATTTTATAATATATATAATCCAATCAGCTTTACCCTATTCCGTACGCATCAGGGTAGGTAGAGGGAACCTAGTGTTAAACACTTCGTTCGCCACTTTCCGCAGAATTTGCGAGGCACTGCGAATGGCGGAACCCAAAGAGCAAAGAAATGAACATATTAATAAATAACATTTCATAATTTCATACCTCCGATAAAGAAAATATTTATTGGGTAATTGGTGTTTGGTATATTACTGGCTTAGTTATAGAACTAAAAATGGTCGATAAAAAAATATTACCTTAGCCAAATCAAGGGAATTTGTATATTGTAGCACCTACTTAAATTACACTTGTTATATATTTTTATTCATATACAGGGTGTCCCAGGAGCCAACGATAAAACGAAACCAGGTGATAGACCAAGTCGTGACAGTTATGAGAAAAATATAAAAAAAAATCTTTGTCATGTATTTTTCATATTATATTGATTTTAAAAAATATCGCAAAAACCGACACCCTGTGATGGTTTTTCAAGTCCCAGGACTACAAATATTACTCTTTGTTCATTTTTTTTTCTGTAATGTAATCATGAGTAACCCTTCTGTGAATTACAGTTTAAGATTTAAACATACCTGCATCAGTTTTCAATAAAATGTGGTGTTTTTGCCAAACATTAAATTCAAAATATTTAGTACACCCAACTTTAACCGACTGTACTATAAAAAAAATGTACTACACTGTTTTTGCAAGTAACTTTAAAAGTTGGCGCATTTAATCTGGATTCCGAAATGGTACGACACTTGCTGGATTACTTCTTTGTTGAAGAGAGAAAAATCGAAATACACGATAATCGGGATGACGTTCAGCTTTTTGGTATCTTTTCCGATACATTCTAGCTGCAGCATTTGCGTTACATAACCATTCTCCATGAATGAAATGCATATTGGCAACGTGTCATAGACCGAGTATATGGCCTGCGAGAGCCCGGATTCGAGCACTGTTCTTATAATTCCTGGGCCAGCCACTAAGTCGGATAAGCGTTGCCTGGGCTAAGTGTTTAGTTTAGGGAGGTCACTGGTGTGGTCTGTGATCGCAGGATACTTTCCAAACTCTTATCCGTCTTATAGAGATCGTGATCGATGACTCCAGACTCGTGCATGACGGATCCAAGGTACCTAAACTTTTACAACTTAGGGGATGACCCAGGACTTATAAGGACAGTGCTCGAGTCCGGGGTCTTGCAGGCGATATACTCGGTCTTTGACACATTGCCAATATGCATTTCATTCATGGAGAATGGTTATGTAACGCAAATGCTGCAGCTAGAATGTATCGGAAAAGATACCAAAAAGCTGAACGTCATCCCGATTATCGTGTATTTCGATTTTTCTCTCTTCAACAAAGAAGTAATCCAGCAAGTGTCGTACCATTTCGGAATCCAGATTAAATGCGCCAACTTTTAAAGTTACTTGCAAAAACAGTGTAGTACATTTTTTTTATAGTACAGTCGGTTAAAGTTGGGTGTACTAAATATTTTGAATTTAATGTTTGGCAAAAACACCACATTTTATTGAAAACTGATGCAGGTATGTTTAAATCTTAAACTGTAATTCACAGAAGGGTTACTCATGATTACATTACAGAAAAAAAAATGAACAAAGAGTAATATTTGTAGTCCTGGGACTTGAAAAACCATCACAGGGTGTCGGTTTTTGCGATATTTTTTAAAATCAATATAATATGAAAAATACATGACAAAGATTTTTTTTTATATTTTTCTCATAACTGTCACGACTTGGTCTATCACCTGGTTTCGTTTTATCGTTGGCTCCTGGGACACCCTGTATATCGATGTGAATATAAAGATTCCAAAAAAAACAAAATTAACCTTATTTGCTTCTGATGTTCCAGGATTTGGTAATAAAAATTGATTAACTATATTATCATCTAGTAAAGTAGGTTCGTAATTGAACAAATTATCTGATTCTATAACGTAATTTAACTCGGCATTCCCTTGGTCTATATGTAAAGAAGCGTTTTCTATATCAAAGAATCTCCCGTTGTCGTTTGAACTGAACGTCAACTGATTTTCAACGGATGAAATGATAGCCTCCGTTACTTGTACGAGGTCTCTCTCGTTTGTGCCAACCTCATTTACCATGGTATCGTTGTATATAACACCTTCTGTGTCATAATTAACTTTTATGGATTCCGTTAATTCTTTATAAGGGAAGTCGGGTGGATCGAACATCATATTTATTGTATATGTTATAGCTGCAAAAAAGTATTAATAAATTTATGTATAATCTTTACAGTTTATCAATATTACTGTTGACAAAAAAATATAGGGCATTCGTGGCGCAGGGGCATAAGCATATCGAAAAAAAAATATTGAATGTTTTCATTTTTTGGCTCTGGTGTAGAGGCAAAGCGCGGCGTCTAGTTCCACCAATCAACACACAATACCTTCAAAATTTGGCGGAAGGTCAGGATCGGAGTGTCTTAACTCTAGGTTCTCTCTGCCTAGCCTGCTGTGTGCGGGATACAGCGTGAAGCGGAAAAATAAGTTACTAGTTTATGAATGGTCATGTAGAAATTTTATGATAATTTTCAATTACATAAGTAAAATATCATTCTTTTGTGTTTCATAGGAAACATAATTTCGTGTTTAATATCTTAAGCTCTCAATTTTCCTGATTTCTTTTTTTGAATTTATTAGAAAACGGTGACTTTTATTCAACTAAATTACTATTTAGCTTCTTTTTTTTTCTTCCTTCACGCTGAATTCTGTATAGGGTAGACAGAACCACAGACAGATCAAACCCATGACCATATATTAAGTTATGTTATTTATATTAATAACTTAATATTTGACCACAGTCAAATATTAAGTTATGTTTCTATGTTCATATCCTACAAAATATATAAAAAAGGTATTTTATTGTAGGCGCAAACTATGATATTCATATTTAATCTCTATTTTATTTTGCATTACTAATAAAGTAGTACCTATGATATTATTTTTAAGTTAAATAAATAACTTATACTAATTATTAATGAGATATGTTTCAAATTATTTTTAGACGAATCGAATGTTATGTCAAGTCGACAAATGACATTGACGGCATCACTTCAAATTTACAATTTTGAATTGTTGTGTAAACGACACGGTTTTCTGTTTGAAATTAAATATTCTCTAATACAAAATGAAGACAGAAACCCAAGCACCGCCTGATAAAACTAAAATCCCTTTACCTACACTGTCTCAAATCAATGCGGACAGAATAACTCAGGTTTGTATAAATACTAAGGTTATATTAGATTCGGCAAAAGTTTTTGTAAATTTTTTGCATTTATTTGTGAACCTAATGCTTTATAATAATGTTTTCTGATTTGAAATTAATACTATATTTTTAATTTATTTCTTATATCATTACAACATTTTTGCATAACAAAAAAATTACAACTGAACATGCACTCAACATATACATAATTTTAAGGTTGTTCCAAATTACAACATATTTCTTAACATAAATTAGCTCATAATAAGATGTTTTTATAAATATATGAATAAGAAAATTAATAAAAAAAATATTGTTAAATATATTTTTCATAAATTTGTCTATACTTGTTTAGTAACTGATACTTATTATATTCCATCAATAATAATTACCACCTCTCACTGTAGTAAAATGCAATTAAAACTCATGTGAATTACTTTTATATCCATTTTCTGATAGCCTACTAGTATTTACTCCATTTTAATAAATCTATACACCACTCCTCATTGAATTCAAATTCAATATGGTTGTTTAAATTATTTCAGCTTGCTAATCAGTACTGGTCTCCGCATACTAAGGAACATCACTTACCTTATGATGCTTCTATTGTAGAATCAATATACCAGGCAGAGATTCTTGGCTCCAAGTAAGTAAAACACCATAGAATTGATATATGTTTTTTTTTTAAGTATGAGCATGGCCCTACTGAAGTGGATATATGATTGTTTTAAGGTCAACGGCCTTATAGATTGAGTGCACTGACCTATTTTCATTTTTAAATTTGCCAGTGATAATTAATAAAAAATAAATATTGTTAAATATTTTTGTACATTTTTAAAGTATTATTTTAGACTTGGAATAGAAAAATATATTTTCTTAACACTTATTTTTATTATTTTAAGTAATCAATTACATTCTCATTATTGTTATATAAAAATAATTGTTATTTTAATAATAAAATTATAATAATATAAAATAAATAAATAATAAAATAAATTCAAATTTTAAATAACTGTCTAATTAACTTTTTTTGTTGCCTTTCAGAAAATACAAAATATAACATTAAAAAATATATAATTTATTTAAAGATTATCTTTTTTGGTTTTAAATAGTTTCATTTAAATAAAATAATTTAAATATTAATAATGTATATAGAACCCAAAAAAGCTCTTTGATTAGATATTCAGTTTCACTCATAGAAGGATGGAGAGAGAGAGAGAAGGGACATAATGTTAGGGCAGTCCATACCCCACTTCCTCTGAATATGTATTACAACTATTAACTTTTTAATCATATGCTACTCCACTGAATATTACACCTGAACATGCTTACAGTAATTATCTTCATAATTTACTCAATACTTATCTTCATATGCCTTTCTCAGGTTTTTTTATTTTCAATTTTATTAACGATCATATTTCTATAAAATTTATGTGTCTATTTCTGTGATAGTAAAATAGTAATAAATTCTGTTAAAAATAAAAAAATAGTATTTAGTATGCAGGGTGATGTTTGTTAATTTTACCATGATATTAAAGTGAAAAAAAACAAACACATGTGTAATAAATGCTGTAGGTACATGATCATTATGAAATTTATAAAATTTATTAAAAACCTGTTGTTACTATTCTTCTATTCTGAAATTAATCAATAAATTTTGAAAAGCTTCAGTTACATTTTTAAGGCAAAACGAACGTAATGTTAAGACACCACATTCCCCCCATTCTGCCGAATTAAATTACTAAGGAAAGGAAGCATCGCACCTGTGACCGTCGTAATTCCATTGCCGCTGCGCCATAATAGTCTCAAAACCGAAATAAAAACTTATATTTTTTTTGTAGTTTCGCCGTACGTCGTATAATGATGCTAGAATTTTCTCAGTACTTAGAAGCATATCTTTGGCCACACTATGAAACTGGTAAAGCGAGCCACGCACATATGATGTCAATCATTGTAATGATTAATGAAAAATTTAGAGAAAGAGTGCAGGCCTGGCAGGTTAATTGTCGTAATTTTCTTTTTGTCATTATTAAAATATTGTTACAAGTATACAAACATGTTCTTAAAAGTGATATTTAATATAACTAAAGAATAGAAGATTTAAAGAAGATTGTGTATTTTTAATGACAGAATTTTCAAAATAATATTCATAAAACTTGCTTACTAAAGTTACTAAAATTAAATATTTCATTTCCCTGAGTCAGAATCGAATCCACAATCAGTCACGCTCACTTACGTTACTTTTCGTTGTTATTCCACACATAAGAAAAAAAAATATTTTTAAAACCAAACGCATTAATGGTTGTGGGTTGAAAAATATTAAAATTAATTTATTTTCCCATAGGCATTTCTCAAGAAACCTGATCACTTTCCCGGTTTCTTCGAACAAGTTCTAAGAGCGAGTGTCACAGATGAGGGTAGCAATATGCGGGAACAAACTGCTTTATTATTGTTCTTGAATCACTGTTTTGGGAGCATGGAGGTACAATTGTGTAGAGATCAAGTAAAGAGACTTGTGTCACTCAGTATGTGGATCAGTTTGCAAGAAGGTATGCGCCTTTATATTATTATTTTATATTTTCAAAGTGTTATTCGACATTAACAATAGAAATGAGGTGTCGAGAGGGCTCTCTATTTGCTTTCATAATGTTTAAAATATTAAGTTTCTCACTTGTCAAATGATTTTTCTTAGCTGTAATGTTTCGGTAGTGGAGGAAAAAATCCCTACAGAGATGTTAATCACGTAAATAAGTTATGCATTATTGCATTGAACAAAAAATTATGTAACACTTTAAACTAAAAACTCTTTTAACGTCGATATGTAGCGGCCCAACGCTCGAAGGTAAAAGCGACGGTTTTGGGTTCAGGTCCGACATAAGAGAATCAATTATTTTCATTTTGTCGCTCTAGTAACAAGATAAACGCGGTGTCAATATATTAATAACAAAATTTTAGGTAGACGAAACCAGGAGTTCAAAACGGTACCAAAATGGCGCAAATACTGGCGGGCCATACAAAAGAAGGATAAACCTGAGTTATTAGACAAATTGAATTGGGAGAGGCGATATTTACAATGTTTAATGATCAAATTCATGCACATATTAGAGGGAATACCTGAGGAAGGTCATATAGATATACATGCTGTGAGGTAAGGATGTTTCCTATATAAATATTAAGTAATAACTTACTAGGTAACTCACTATGAAAGGATTGAAGATTCTAATTTCATTTGATTTCAAATTTGTATTTTTGTCTAATTATATTTAATTAAAAAAATCATATATCAGATATATAGAGGTTCCCTTGTATATTTAACTTATTTCTCAGCTTCACACTTGTAGCAGGGTAGGTGGAGGTGGCTTAGTGTTGAGACACTACACTCCCCACTTTCCATCGAATTCTCAAGACCACACCAAGGCGAAGAAATGATAATTATTAAATATTTCATTTCTTTGACTGGGAATTGAACGCGTTTACAATGACATATTTGTGCCCTTGCGCCACGATTGACTTCAACAAGACACTGACTTAAATTTTAGAGTATGATATTTTTATTGATTATCTATTTTATTTATTCCTAGATACTGTGAGAGGTTTCTAGAGCTGATGGTAGATCTGGAAGCACTTTTGCCAACGAGAAGATTCTTCAACACGGTCATGGACGATTGTCACTTGGTTGTTCGTTGTCAATTGGCACCTCTTGCTAGAAGACCTGAAGGTCAACTTTTTACTCAGGTAAGTTTTATTTTTTCTTAGTTCCATTCTTTATTCCTAGCGATTTAGCCGGAGAGAACGGAGAACCAAACGCTACGGTCTCTGTTTACCTCTTTCTTGTCGTCCACTGTCATCAAATTGCACATACATACCCTAAGAATTGGAATACTTTTAATATTTGTTTGATTTAATAATTATAACGATTGTCGGAATTAACTCACAAAATATATACTTAAGAAGATAAATAATTAGTTCCTATGTCGTTTTTATATTCGTTCGCGACATAAATTCAATTTCGTAGTAAGATATATCTTTTGCAGGGGGATAAGTTTTTTATCGATCTGAAGTGCAAATTTTTAATTTAGAGTTCCTTTGACTCTACTAGATAGAGCAATCTACTAATCCAGAACAGTAATTATTGATAGCAATTATAGCCAACATAAGCACATTTCAAGTAATTTTTACCCCTTTTTTATAAAATTGATTTCCACTTTTGTTATGGGGTTTGTGGCGAGCCAAAGTATTGCGTTACTGCTCGTAAAACATAAACTCGTTATTAAATATATGCACATTTAAAGAAGGCAAAATAAGTTGATTTCACAAAGAAATTACATCTCTAGTAATTTTTTATCATGGTTTGAATGATATTGGTTTAGGATAAAAAATATTTAAACAACAATTACATTAAATCACTGCTTTATTAAAAATAAGATTGTGAGTAAAATTTGTAAATATAAAGCTAATTTCTACAATAAATTGCTTATAAAAGAAGGATACAATATAACAAACATAAGTGTACATTTTTTATTTTCTTTTATTTATTTATCTATTAATAATATTTTTTGTTATTCAAATTTTAGAGAGCAGTAAATAAAGTTACATTGAACAATATATTCGTTCTTCATAATCATATAACTACTTAAATTAATATTAAAATTAATGGAAAAACCAATGTTTCTAATTAAAAAATACGTTTAAATTTTTAAATGCAGTCTTATAATACATTTGTGTTGCCCTTATAATAAATATTACACAATGTATACACAAAAATCATCAATTGCATAATAGGTATATAGAAAACTACAAAAAATATTAAAATAAGGAAAAAAAATATTAATATCAAAATAGTTGCCTTTTTATAAATCTAATTAAGTAATTAATAGTGAGCAAAAAATAATATCTAAACACAATAATATAGAAAACAAATATTCGAGTTGATATTTAAAAAAAATACAGCCGAATTGATAACCTCCTTTTCTTACATTAGTCTGTTAAAAAGGTATCTTAATACTAAAATTTGTAGAGATTTAAAATTGTAGCGTTATAAAGTTTTAATGGATGTGAATATTATTTATTTGTAAAAATTTTTTGTAATAAAAATATATTTAAATTAGCTATCAAAAGGTAATAGATAAAAAAGGTTATATCTTAGTTATTTTTTAAATATTACTTGTTATGATAAGAGCTAGATTTCATTAATGCAAAAAGTAAATGAAGTCCTACGTGCAAAAAGTGTACTTTGGGTATACATATCATACTGAGAGAGAGACCATAAATTAAAGCTTAAAGTAAAAAGACATTTACGAAAGTAATCACAATAATTTCTTCAAAATATACATAAAAACACAATTTAAATTGTAATTGTACCAATACATTAATTTTTAAATAGTGTATAAGTAATATTAATAATAATATATATTGAAATACGCAGCACCACCACATTCTAATTATAATATAAAACATTGCTCTACACAATACTGTTAAGTTTTTAATAAGGCACATTCCTAATATGACGTTTCGAAAAATTCGATGCACATTCTTTTAGAATTTCCGTACACAAAAGGTATAACGGGATCCTAGTCATAAGACTTTGCAGTTCGTCTGTCTGTTATTATTATAACAAATAATGAAAAATATAATAAATATTACATTTTCCTATATAACAAATGTGTTTTTTGCTCATTTTTATTGAATGAAAATAAAAAAAACTGTGATCATTACTTTCTCTGATTAAGAAAGCAATGATATTGTATATAATAATAAATATTAATAAATTTATATACATATACATACAGAAAGAAGCTGTTTTAAATATTGTGCAATCTACTAATGTCATAGTTGGTGTTAGTCATCATTTCTTGATAGCAGTGTTGAGGAAAATACTTAAATTGTGATTTGCCTCTTCTGGTGACAATTATTCATAATAAATAGTTTCAAATAAAAGATTGATAAAAGATATGTTTCATTGATAATAATACAAGATCTATCTTAATCTTATACAAAGCTGCCATTTTTTTAGTATAATTAATTGAACATGGCGAAATATATATTTTTTCTTGGAATAAAGGCTATTAATAATTACCACCATTCATTTGGGTCATCTCGTCTCCCCACTCACCGGTGGGTACAGGTTCAGCGTAGCAACAACTTTTGCGCAATAAAAACATAACATGAGACTGTCTCACAACACATACATAGAAAACTAATATTGCTTGAAGCAAATTTACTACTATATGTGCATATAGCAGACCATCGAAGTTCAACCACGATAATAAAAGGAATAACCATGATATGGTCATTATAATGAACAGTTGTATGAACAAGTTGAAACTGAAACAAAAAAAAATTTAAGATTAGAAATATAATAATTATGTAAAGACACTTCCATTCCCCATTTTCGACCGAATTCTAGAGGCAATGCGTGTTAAGTGGCTGTAGTCAACGCAGTGTTTTGCCTCGTTACCAAAGCGGGGATATAAAAATATTATATACTTCATTCCTCCCCGAGGGAATCGAAGCCACAACCGTCACGTTACAGCCGCAACGACGGCCTCAACAGAGGTCTAGATTAGAAATAGCCGTTTATTAATATTTTTTTTGTAAAACTGTATGTAATTCAAGGAATATAAAGTTCTGATTTATAAAGTAAATAATCACTGAGAATTATATTTAAACAGTAATCATTAACTAGTGTCTACTTACCATCCTTTCAGTTTGTAGTGTATCCGTCCATATATATTTATCCTCTTGATAACTTTCAATGTTGTTATATAAAAGAACAAATTGAAAATTATTGTAAAAGCAATTGGTGTAAAGAATACAGCAATGCCGAGCCACCCTGTTGAGTAGGTTCATTTAATTATTAAAAATACGAATTTCTGTGCCATTATGGTGGAATAAGTTAGGGCCTAAGTTTACTGCAATGATTGTGGATCTCAATCCACTTATTAGAATGATTATTTTTTAGTTATTTTCATGACCTGGTAGTTGAATGGAGTTCCACCACTCAATATAAAATGTCTTGAAGATTGGGAAAGAATAGAAATTTCTTTGCCCACCCTGTTATAAAGTGTCGTAAAAAACCGAAAGCTGTTTTTTTTTAATATAAACGGAATATTTCATCATGTTGGCATTAAAATATAAATACCTATAGTTTCCTGTTGTTCCATATCATCTACAAAAATTGTTGTGGAAAGTCTCATTTTCTTATACGGATCGACACCAGTATCCAAAAGAAAATGAGCACATAATGCCATAGCAGCCATTAATACAACACATGACCAAACCACACTTGAATAGTAGCAGTATTTGCGGACATCAGTTACTCTTAAAAATACATTTCTTGATCTGAAACAAAAATTGACTAGCATGAAAATTTTTAAAATTAAATACCCACGCGCGGCTTCGCCTGCTTAAACTTATTTTTTGTTATATTAAAGCCAAATTATACAAAATCTTTATGTAAATTGTAAGCTATGCATAACATTTTTATATGTTAGTGGAACAAACACCAATCCTTGCAAAATTACATGTTAATAATATTAGTAGGTTTTTATTCTTTATTATATAGTAAATTATAAATTTAAAGATTTTTCAATAAGCTTACTTAAAAGTCTTCCATATGTAGAACCCAAAACTGTTCAACCAGAAGAATGCACCTAGCAAACTAATGTATAAAATAACATCTGTAAAAGGAAAGATTTTTAACACATAAGTATTTTTTATTACGGAAATCTATATTTAAATAACATAGCCTAAATATTATATTAAACATTAATGCTTCACTCCTTTACTGCATATGATAAGGCAGAGATAACCTAGCAGAGTGGCAGAACTCAACGTCAGGCTTTTGCCTTGGGTGTCAGACCGAAAAAATGAATATATTAATAAATAATAACTCATTCTTTTGAGTGGGGACCGAACCCACAACATCATTACATTGCACCCTGGGCCACAATGGCCTCAAACGAATTATAAACAAAACTTGATAAGTAATATTAATGGATAAAGTAAAGATTAATTTCCTTAGTTGGATTAAATATTAATTACCTGTGACCATGAAACTTATATGGTTACTGAACTCTGTAAATATTCTCACTAAATCTGCCGCTTGACTGACTATCAGGCATACATTGATAGTAGTTATAATATTGCCTGCTAAATCTCTTAATGTAGGTAGCACGAAATATATGATGGCTACTATGAGAAATAATACCATAGCAATTGCATGAAACAATGGATTCAACACTTTCTTCATAAGAAAACTTGTTTCTTTCCAGTTTATAATCACTTCTGGAACACAAACTAAAGCATACAATCCAGTTGTGTTGGAACTTGTAATAAGTATCTGGAAAATGCATAAATAAAGTAGTATATTTATATAATTAATTTAAAATAGAAAATGTATATTAGCATAGAACATTTATATAGTACAAACCTTATCCAAACAGTACTTATTTATGTCATGAATGTAAGACGATGGCTCTTTTTCTACAGGGATTGCAATTACTTCATGTATACTAAATGTGTTTGATATTAGAGGGTCGTCTTTAATATGATCTGAACTGTGTTCATGGTGTATTAGATGTTGTAAACGTCCATCAGATAGAAGGTTAAGCCTATAATTGAAAAATATAGGTATTAATTTGTGTATTTATGTATATATATTTTAATATACAATGTACATATATTTTAGTAATAGCGCTGAACTTGCCCTATTTAAGAATAACACTCACACATCTTCTGACTTTCCCAAGTCAAATATAGGTCGTTGTTGAGTTGTCGCACAGTTAGGTACTCCATTGACATAGCCAAAATATTTTACCTTAGTATCCTTCCCATCTTCTAGTTTAAATTTTGGTTCCCATTCACCTATATTACAAAAAAAATGCATTTAAATTACTAACTGCAAAAGTCTAAAGCAAACAGTTTTATATGTTATTTCCTGAAATCAATTGGAACTTACTTTGATTATAGTTTTGCATCAATCTACAAACTGAATCGACTATAAGCTCGTTAGGCTCACAACATTTGTTTATTTTTATGGAATTCTGTTGTTCTGATAATTCATTTAAATCGGTATCGCTTCCTTCAGCGTTAACGTTGTTGAGTATAATTATAAAGATGAACGTTTTTATACATAAAACAATCATTTTATAAAATCTTTCCGGCTTCCGTTACATGGATACGATATGAAAAGAATGGCGGTTTAAGGCACAGCTGTTAAGGCACACACAATTTATATACATGACATTGTAAAATCTAAAAATACTAATTAAAAGTAAAAGACTTTAAAATCGTTTTTTTAATATTTCAATGTTAGGAGAAAAATCCTTACAAGTTACAACATAAACTTGACAGATAATCTATTTGACAGATGCTTTCAAGTTTGACGTCTCAATTCTTAACTAAGTTATAGATAACATTGATGTCTGCCTTATAAGTAACCTGTCTATTATGAGGAAAGTAAAGAAGTGAAATAAAAATAAATTGAACAGTGAAGAATTATTGAGTTTTTGATAAAGTTAATTAAATTTTATATGGTACTTTAAAATTAAAAGGTTGCAATTACACTCGCCTCAATGCATAGGTGGATTTAAACAAATTGAAGAGTATATAAGTATTTACATGGGCATATCTAGAAATACTTGTCCAGGGACGGCCTTGACTTAAGCTTTAATTTATTCTTTACATTTTTTTCGTATTTGTCGCAGTAAAATAAAACAAATGATGAAGAAAATATATTATAATTATATTAGCTTATAGCTTCATATAGCATGCATGAAATATTACAGACTTAATAACATCTTTTTATTTACATTAAGGGATAAACTTGCCTTAACCATTGTAAAACATTTGGATTATATTCAAATATAATTTAACCAAATTGAAACTATTTTAATTAATTTTAATACCTTAATATGGCACATAATTTACTTAAATATAATATCATTTCATAATAAACATATGTCTTAGATGTAAAATATCATATTCTTATTACACAAAATATTTTTTTACAAAACATTTTATAACAATTTTTATTTTGAAAGTAACAGAGATTCAAAATTAGCCTATAGGAATTCTTATGTATTCGAGTGTTAAGTATTATATTTTATACATAATATCTATGATGTTTTAGACAGCTTTCGTTCATTTATTTTCATTAATACTAAGCTGAGTATTGCACGATTTTTCATACCTGTTTTAGTTATATAAAATAAAAACTTAAACTACACTTTTAAGGCCACTGAAGTGATAAAAACTACTAGTTAAGTATGACTTCTACTGTATCATCTGATAATATTTGTTGATCATCACTATCGTCGTGTGGACTCAGTTTTTCAGCTATTGGACGGGTAACAAATGAACAGCAGTTCTCACTGGCCAATCCTTGCATTGCGCGCTTTCTAAATACCACCAATATTAAGAATATGACAACTCCTTGGAGACAGTTAAATATATCCATAATTTTCCTGAAATAAATATATTTTGAACAGTTACTTTAAATTGTAACGGATATTAATATAGAACTATGAGTGATAAGACTTGAAATATTACCAAATAATATGTGCCCCTCCGTGTGCGAAGCTAGCGATTTCAAATATCCAAGATATTCCCATTACAAGGAATAACTTAAGAGAGATTAAAAACCTGAAAATATTAAAATTAAGATGAGATTTAGCTTATTACTTTATTTAGCTCTCCCGCCTATTGCAAGCTAAAAAGATAGAACCTTGTGTTATAAAATGTTGCCTGCTCAAAAAATAAAAATATAATTAAATTAATATATTTAATTCTTTCAAGTGGGAATGGAAACCTTTACCATTTTGTACAGCCACGCACTCAGGAGCTATACAGTTCAATCGAGGCGATGACATACAATTAGTAAAGTAAATATTTTATTAATTAATCAGTAAAGATAACAAGTTGCCATGGTTACCCATCCCACGCTATTTGATCTAGACTGTACATGAGTACTCATAGTATATTGACACTAAAATAACCCATATCACTCCTTTTTTATTAAAAATTAAGTATAGGAATCACATTCGATTACTTTTATTTCTGTTTATCTTGTAGGTAATTAAATAATATATTTTTACAAAGCAATGTTTTATAATGTTCATAAGATTTAACCATTAACAATTAGGTATTATCATTTATAAACAGGCCATTCATTGCGAATGGGCACAATCATGCGATTAAGCGCGACAAGTGAAAATGAAATATTTATTATTTTAATTTTCACGGTTTGGGCAAAAAGGTAAAGCGGAAGTGAGAAACGGAAATCTTAATTTGAACGGAGTGTCTTAACACTACGTTCCCAGGTTCAGAAAAAAAAACATAGATATCTCAACATGTTTTGTTAATAGTAAAATACTGCTCACCTGTGTTTTAGATTGTTTAATTTGTTAACTTCGTATTTCTTTGTATGTCTCCATAAATGGACAGAAGAAAGAACAAAAAGTGAGATGTTCACGGCAATTAGGATAGCTATCGGCCCGTAAAAGAATAACCACGTCTCCGTACGTCCTGTAAAAATAAACCAAAAAACCAATTTTATTAAAGTTATGTAAATATTAAATACTTTATTCCAAGTTTTAATTAAAATATAACCACAGTCGTAGTGACAAAATATTATGAATCTGTTTTTGCTATATATCAATATTTAGTTGAATAACAACGTCAATCAATTAACATACTTAAAAAAGGCTCCTTTTTAAAATCTGTAACACTAATAATATTTAATTAGCTTCACGCTGTTTCCCGCAAACAGCAGGGTAGGCTGAGGGAACCTAGTGTTAAGTTAACTTAAAATATTGTTTACCTCTAAACCAACAGCTGGTTTCACCAATGCCAGGCTTGTAGTGATCACCGTCTACAAAATTCGTGATGAGAGTTACGGTCAAAAAGAATATACTGAATCCCCAAGCATAACAATTGTATAGGAAACATTGTTTCTGTTCTGTCTTCTTTAAATAACTGGCATCACTGAAAAAAAAATATAAAAAAAAATAACTTCAAAGGAAATTTTAAGATATTTTTTATCTTATAATGGTTATATTACAACTATTTTAAGGGCTTAGCTAAAAAATATCAAATATAGACAAAATAAATTAATTTTTAACAAAAAGAAAAACCGACTTCTAACAACG
The DNA here is from genome assembly GCF_056956725.1 of Heliconius melpomene rosina. Lineage (NCBI taxonomy): Eukaryota > Metazoa > Arthropoda > Insecta > Lepidoptera > Nymphalidae > Heliconius > Heliconius melpomene. The sequence goes on along the minus strand of NC_140396.1, from coordinate 4,556,373 downwards.
AACTAAAAAGTGAAAAACAATTTTACAAAGATTTTATAATTTTGAAGTCAAAAATATCAAAATCAGTTCACCCAGTTAAAAGTTATGAGGTAACAAACATAAAAAAAAAATACAGTCGAATTGATAACCTCCTTTTCTTACAGAAGTCGGTTAAAAAATGAACAGATAGATTGTAATAAAACTTACATCACGCTTCTATACATGTTAATGCTTATCACATTCATCCAAAAGAACGTTGCCATCATCCAGAAATATACGAGGAAACCTTAAAAATAAATATAAAAAATATATAGAGCGAATTTATCATTGCTTAGGTATACAGTTCAAATCAACATGCAATGCCTCTCTGTCTTTCCCTCTGCCTGCACTGCTGTATGCGGGTTACAGCGTGAAACTGAAAATAAAACAGAAATATATATACAGTACCTGTTATAGCGCATATTTCATTCTTAAATCCTGGGCTGAGTTGTAATACTCCAAGGGACAAAAACCCAAGAGCCATGCTAGCGCTCATGCACATGTAACACACGCCTTGCAGATCCCTATAAAATACAGATTGTATTATATTATCATCTAAAAATCTTACAATATATTATGTAATCTTCATGTTTACCTCATGTCCCAAGGGAAACTCAGGGAAATCCTTCTTTCCCTACATTTTTGATTTTGACATACATAACAAGACAAGACATACGTAATTAAACTACGACTATGGTGCACATGCATAGCACCAAGCCGGTTGTATATACTGATTTATATTAAATTAAATCAGCTTGACCTTGCACACAGCAGGGTAGGCAGTGGGAACCTAGTGTTAAGACACTCTGTTTCCCACTTTCCGCCGAATTCTGGACAAATTTCGTACTAAATCGCGGAACTCAACGCTGCGCTTTGCTTCGATACCAGAGCGAAGAAATTAAAATATAAATGTAAATAAATATTTTATTTCCTCGAATGGGAATCGAACCCATAACTAGTCGCGTTTACAGTCACACTTTGTTCTTCTGCGGCCTCACCTATTTTTATTGAAGTAAAGAAAAGAATATGCATATCACATATCGTACTTACCTCATTCGTGGCAAATACATGTAAACCGCAAAGGTGATAACGAGAAATACTACAGAGACGAAGGTCAGAATTCCACCTGTCTCCACACCGTCGTTCTTGGGTTTGATCTCTTCGAAGCACACCACAGCGGCCGGGATGAATCCTGAGCTCGTGTCGCTTGCATTCCGATACATTTTGCCAAGGCAATATCTAAAAAGTTTCTTTTTTATGCGCTGGTTCAATATTTTTTTTATTTGTAATATTACTAAGAGCGCGAACGTCTCTAATGTCCCATATACTACTGTATGTTTTTCCTTAATAATCATGCTTTTTACTTCATAATAAACAGTCATCGTGGTATTATAATATGTCGTTTTTCATGAAATAAACGGATTTTATGACATAAATAATAAGCAATAACAATATTGTTTGAAAGTGGGCTTTGAACCTTTGCATGTCGAAGTCTTAAAAAAATCGTTCTAATAAAAATTGCCAAATGTGAAATTCATATTATAAAATACATTTGTATTTAAATTTCAAAACACAAATATCTAAAATGTAATTATAGCTATACAAACTACAATTGAAATAAAAAATAGAAACACTTACAAACTAGGATCCTCCACAAAAATAAATTCAGGGGTGTCTTGAGTGGAGATCTTGTCGCCGTTTAAGATGATATCTTTAAGGAGCACGTGGCCCATTGTACAATTCATATTGATCCTGGTAGTTGCGTTGCCGCAGAAACCTCGCGGCCTAATTATCTCATCATTTTTACAGCAATTTTGAAGCGACAGGGCCGTCCCACTTAGAGTTAATATAATAAATATTAGTTCCTGAAAGCAAATTAAAATAAAATAAAAAAAAACTACGTTAAAAAGAATCGGCTAGAAGAACTAAAAATTAAATAACTTAATAAAGATTTTATTTAGAACTAGTGGGCCCGGAGGCGGCTACGCCCGCGAAAATATAAGCCTAAATAATTAAAATAAGTTAAAAAATAATAATAAGTGGAGATTTATTATTAGAAAAAATATCTGAGTAACCGAAATGAACAAACAAAAGAAGTAAAAGAAGGAAAAAGTACCTAAAGTTTGCCGTGCGCGCGTACTATACATTTTTCTATATTAAATAATTACTAATTTTTGCGAACAATATTTGATAAAATCCCAAATGATTAAAATTACGATCTTTTAAGTGTATAACATCGTTATAGATAACCGAACTGAGATAAATTAATTATAAGCAGCAAATAATTACAAAAAAAATAATAGTAATTCGAAAATATATAAAAAATTACAAAATCATCAAAGTCATCTGCCCGTTCGCGTCGGTCATACTATACCACCCGTAGGCTAGGTCATTTGGAATCAGTGACATCTCCTTAATTATTTATTAGAATGTTATACAGTAAACTATAATTTCAATCTAGATGAAATGCTAAAAGTGACTATTATATTTATTTTCATAAGGATGAATATCAAATTATAGAAATGATCTAATTTTTGTTAATGTATACAAATCTATATCGGCGCGCGCCATGTATGCATTAAGCAAGCTCATTTTGGGTGACGTTTTCTTAAAACATCAAACTTTGCAAGCCGTTGCTTAGCAACGCGTAGCGACGATTGTTATTAACATGGCGGAATAAATTGCATGTCAAATTAATTATTTTAATATATTGTTATATATCGAAAATATTACAAATATGAGAAAAAAAAAGTATCCTATGTTCATCCCGGGACCCTCAAGTATCTCTATATGAGTATTTTATCACAATTAAATTAGCGGTTTGACCCTGATTGCGTAAAAGACAGACAGACAGACAGACAGAGTTACTTTCGAATTTATAATATAGGTATGGATACTTCATAAGCAAACCTTACTACTTTTAATATTAATACAATGCTATTCGTAGTATGTGCTACTTACTCATAGCTATCAATGCGAAGACCTTAACAAAATTTCAGTTATTTTTAAATCAGTTAAAAAATCTACAACTGAATCGAGAACCTCCTCCTTTTTGAAGTCGGTTAAAAAACCTATGTTTGCATCAAATACAAAGAAAGTTATTACATTTTAATATAATGTAAACTATTTTATAATATAGATATTGAATGAATATTTGAAACAGTTGTGTCGTGATAACGCATCCGTTTTAAAAATATCTATTATCTATATTACGATAAATAATTGTACCCGGTCAGTCAATTGCATTTAACGTTTTGATAATATTTGAATGAATGTATTTTACTCTCCTAGTTTAATTAATGGTCATAAATCATTATGTTTCTTTTTAAATGCTGTTAAAACATACGAGTACATATATATACATGGGCGTAGAAATAGGGAGAGCGGGGTGACCTTTGCCCACCCGGCCCCCTTGTGCAAAAACTACCAAATTTTTGCCACAAAATATTTTATAAAGAATATTTATATGAACACATTTTCAAAAGTTCAAATTCAAATGTTCAAAGCTAAAGTCCAGTGACCCCCCCCCCCCCATTAGAATATATATCGACAAGTACCTACATAATTTAATTAAACCTTAAAACTTGTTAAGCTTTAATAAAAAAGGCATATTAACTATTGATCCCAAAAAATATCTACAATATTTGTTATAATATTAGTATAAATTTCTATATAATAATTGTGCTGATAAAAACCTAACGCCTCGTCAGATAAGACCACCTCGTCTGGAGTCATACAAGTGGCCAAGTACTCCTGGAAATGGGTCAACTGACAATTAGTGTTCGATAATGATAACTCAAGATGGTAATATAATTTCGCACTTAGACAAGGTCAATTCATATAATTAAACTATTGTTATTTATTAATAAAGGTCGAGGATTGCAGGTGAAGAAAGTGAACCGGTACGATCGCTTTTTATTATTATTAATAATAATAACTTCTTTTTTTTTTATACTATCGTGATATTTGCAAGGTTTTATAATTATTTCTAAGAAGATTGTATAATGAAACCGAAACTTGACAGATGAATATCAAAATGATCCTATAATATTTCCTTTTTTACCTTTTGAGATACGGAACCCTAAACATGCACATAAATATGTCTTTTGCCTGAAATTTATACTGCAGCCACCAAATTCTATCTTTTACAAATATCATTGCCATGACATCTATATTTAAAAATAAAGCCATATATGTAAGTACTAATTTATGTAATAATAGACCATTTGTTCCCATCATCAACTATAAGAATGTGCTTAAAACAATTTTAATAATTTATTTGTCGTAGATGTTCATTGAACAATATAAAATAATGACTCATACAAATTTGGAAGTAAAATATTTGAATTAACATAAAAACTAACGTTTTTAAAGTAAGTAGGTACGTTAATTACATACTTAAAATTATATATGTATATATGTGACGCATCCCTAAATGATTTAAGGCATACAAATATAATATTTGGTAAATATTATCATAGTAGATAATTATGGCGCAGAGACAAACTATGGTGGAGATCTTAGGTATTGACAACGACTGCGGTTCGCGTAACAATTCTTTGAATTATGTCCGTATGTTTGTCGTTTAAGGAAAATCCCTTAAACATCTTGAAATATATATTTTTTTATATTTAATTATTTTTTCTTGTTACTCGTTACGTACTTTTTTTTTTATCGTCACATATCGGTCAAATGACGCACTGCGACGACGAATAGATAGAAATATTTATTGGGTTGTGCGAATAATATTTGAAATTATAACGATAAATAGAATCAATAGAGAAGCTAGTGATGAATCAGTTTTTACCTTATTAAATATAATGAAAAACTTTTTATAAAAACAAATACTCATATGTTTTTATAAAAAGGTTTTGAGAATTTGAACCCAAAGTCATTGCAATGAATGGACTACATTGGTGTTCTATAGGCAACTATTATATTTTGTGGTTAGCGATAAAATATTTTCTTTTTTTGTCTAAGTTCCTGCGACACAAATAACTTGACATTGGTAAATCATTAGAATTTCTTCTCGCATGTACAGTGCGGTCAACCAGTCGTGGCTGCCTTGAAGTTAGGTTTTTCTAAACTTTTGCGAATTGTTCACTGGGCAAAAAATAATCAAAATTAAGAAAAAAAATCTTAAAATCAAATTGCATCTACATATAACTTCAGTGGCCACAACTTGTTGACCGTATTCTAGATAAAGTAGTATCTACACGTTCTACTATTTACTTTGTAAATGCCATTAAAATAAGATTTACGTAAACGACACGTTCGTAAACAAAGCTAGATGCAAATATTGTACGTCAATAAAAACAGATTTAACATTATAATTAAATTAAATAAAGCTAATTGTACCTTTGTAGTGAAACGGTCGTCATTTAATTTTATTTATTCTTCAATTTATATAATAATAATTAAGTTATAATAAAAATGGTTGTAATAAAAAATATTATTTTACAATCTACTTGTTATTAGACATGATAATTATTAATAAGTATTTAGCGTTAAAAAAGATAATTTCTAAAATGATATTAGTACAAATTTTTATTGTGACCTTTGACTATAATAATAAAATTAGATAAAGAACGGCGGTACATGCGTAAAATTATTATCGATGAAGCCTTGGCCAGGCTAAACAAAGTCTATTTTTTTGCGAAATATGATAATTTATAATTTTAAGACTAGTTAAACTACTCTGAGGCCAGTCGTGGCAGGGTCGATTCCCACTTGAAGAAATAAAATAAATAATATTTTCATTATAATATCCGCTCTAGTGTCGGTCTAGGAAAATAGAAAAACTGTGTAGTAGCACTAGGTTCCCTCACCTCTCTAGTTCTACAGATACAGTGTGAAGCTAAAAAATAATAGAATAAGTAGGTACATAATTCTTTAACCTTTAAAATCAATATTTAAAATTTATAATACTTCTGGATGCCATTGATTCTTGTCATTAACGACTTATAAAAGTTATTCAACTTTTCGTACAAATGTTTACCCTCGTAAATTAAAAATAATATGCGATAACCCCAAGTAAGAGCTCGAAATGTTTATTATGCATGCGGCACACATGATGTTCTAAATATAGGTATATTTTAATTGCAACCTATTACTTAAACGTACCTACATTTTTATTTTTTTTTTAATTTTTAAATGGCCGCTTAAAATAATATTAAATAGTCTTTAGTACGTTAATTATTTTTTAGACTGTATTTCTATTTAGAGTTAAGTTTTTAGTTATGTTGTTTATATACTTTTGATTTCAATATAAAATTGATTGTTGATATTGAGAACTTGTTTATCTTATCAAATCTTGTCAGTTTAACAGTCCTTCATTTAGATAAAAATTGAAATAAACATATCAATTAAGCAAAATAACACTTGTCTATATTTGTTTGTCTCAATTATTACTTCATTGTTATAGTAAATGTAAGAAAAATCGAAACTACCTCCTAACCGAATTATTAATAAATTAAATATTACACTAGATTATAATATATATAAAAACAATATATATAAATACAAAATAAACGTTATTATATAAAAATAATTAATATTTCTATGCACAGTATATGCTATACGTAGATAACGCTCGTATCTATTAATTGGACTATTTAGATATATGTTTGTTACAATTATTTGTCTGTATATTACTTATCTCGCAATGGTTCCGAGCATTACCAAAACACACCATTTTATTACTTTACTTCGTTATATTTTAGAAATTTATAACTTTAAAGCTATAACGGAAAATGGTTACTTAAATTAAATCTACCCTACGAATGTTCCAAAAAAAAATTATTAAATTATCATCATCAAATATTATTTATCTTAAATATTTAATCAATACACGTGTTAAAACATTGATAAAGGATTCCTAATATTTATAAACACTACAGAACTTACCTTCATATCGTATTTGTGGGCGAAACAAGCAGAACTAAAGCAAGAACACGCGTCGCTTAGCACCACCTTTCGACTGGCGTTTGAGGCGTTATCATTAAATGTGTTAATAATTAATGTGAAATTCAATCGGTTTTTCGATATCGCGGTGCTGGCAGAGATGCGCGTGCGCCGCTGCGGCCGCCGATAGAGTAAACAAGTTTCCTTTAGGAGTCAGGACCCGTTGACTTTCGTTCAATTGGGTCATATTTTTACATTTTGCTTCACTCTCACTTTCTTGCGAGTACGTTTAGAAATTATACTTAAATAACGTTGGCTACTTGTTTTTTTTTATTTATATAAATGTAGATAAAAGCTTGAAAATAAATAAGAAGAAAATATTATATATAAATTTTAATTTGTAAAGTAGTTGTTAAATTTGTATTATATACAATAAATTATTTTTTTCATCACTAAAGCAGCGTAATCGGTATATCGGTTTAAAATATTTTTACCATTCTCAGTATAGCGTGGAATTAAGAAAACCTTTAATTATATATTTTTTATTAAATTCAGATTTAAATACCATTTTTAAAAAAATAAACCTTATTCTTGTTGATTTGTATGCGATTGGCATTGGAATTATGGATAATGGAATCTTATTTATTAACACAAATATGCTTGCGAAAATTATTCATATTTGGTACAAACATTGTAGTGATAATGGAGAATAATCACTAATTTTAAATTCTAGCTCATCGTATTGTCTTTTAAAAACAAAAAATACTTGTGAAAGAATTATTTTGATACGTCTATTGGTTTTTGAGATATTGTCCTTTAAAGTAAGCGCGCGACGCGAGACTCCGTCGGGCCGTAACCGACTCGCGTGACGTCACAGGTCTTGCAAAACTCGCTCGCTCAGTTCGTCTTCGTTCACTCGCAGTTCGCGCTCTTCTTTAGCTGGCGTTCCACCACAAATTTAGTTTCGTTTAATAAATTATATATTATCTATATAATAAAATAATATATTAACTATATAATAATTTTTAAAATCTTTTTTTTTTCTCATACATAATGTAATAGCGAGCATTGTATTTTAAGATATTGAAGTTTTGATAGTACTTTGTCAAAAAAACAGTTCTATCTTGCTCGGTTTCATGGCGTGTTGTACCAAAATCTTTAGCTTTGATTATTTTTATTGTAGTATCGATACTAGAAAGCTTGATTTTTTTCCAACAACACTTGGCTTGGCGTGGGCGTTACCACAAACTTAATCAGTACTTTAATGGAGAGACTACTCAGAACTTTGACGGAGGCATACAGGTAAAAAAAGAAGAGCTCTGCATTAGATTTGCGGCCTTTTTAGATTTGCAGAAGGCCTTTAACTGTGTGCCTCGTCGATGTATCTGGAGGGCAATGCGATCCAAAGGGATCCCTGAGGCCTATATTGAGATTATCAGAGATATGTACCACGATCCCGCTTTGCGATTCGCGATGGTTAGGACTGCTGTTGGCGACACCAAACCCTTTAGATCACAGTAGGGGGTTCACCAAGGCTCGGCTTTTAGTTCGTTCTTATTTATTGTAGTGTACTGTCACGGCTCACATCCAGGACCAGCCTCCATGGCTGATGATGTATGCCGATGACATTACACTCATTGAAGAGAAGCAACTGATGCTGGAGCGTAAAGTGAACCTCTGGAAGGGTGCGCTCGAGAACGGCGGTCTTAAACAAAATGTGTCGAAGACCGAATACATAGCCTGAGGGAACCCAGACCCGAGCACTGTCCTTATAGGTCCTGAGCCAGCCGTTAAGTTGGAAAAGTTTCAAGTACCTTGGATCCGTTATGCATGAGTCTGGAGGCATCGATCACGATGTCCATGGCTGGATAAACGCTGCCTGGGCCAAATGGTGGGAGGTTATTGGTATGGTCTGCGACCGCAGCATACCACCCAAGCTCAACGGGCTGATATATAAGAGCATCATCTGACTGGTTCTATTATACGGCAGCGAATGTTGGCCAGCACTATCTCGGCACGCTGAGGAGCTTCACGTCACGGAAATGAAGATGCGGTTTGACGCATTCGAGGTAGTCTTGGGTTCTATGACGTAGCGGATAAGCTCCAAGAGCGTGGCCTAAGATGGTATGGCAATGTTGCGCGCCGGCGTTCGCCCATTCGACGATGTAGCCCATTATAAATGCCATGGTATGTTTACAATCACCTCTGCTGGCGGCACAATCTTCCCAGATTACGTATAAACTTATTGCTTCTTTTCATTGCATTCTAAGCTGCAATAATATGGTTTAATACATGCGCGGTGTTCTGCTGTAATCTACATTTGGCAATACATACATATCCTACTCTTAACTTATACGTACGCAATAGTACGCATCATGACCATAACTCTCTCTTGCCGATCTTCAATAATCACAATAAAAATATTATTCAGATATACATATATAAAAATATTAAAAATCTTCATTAAAAAAAATTAGTGCATGCTCAACTTACTGCATGTATTTAGTTATATTATTATTATATTATTTTCACTTATAAAACAATCTTACTACTTTGAACTTGAATAAAAATGTTGGTACTTTTAATGCAAATAGCGTTACCTACAATATGAAACTAGTTAGGTTACATTGCAGTTTTAAATAATTAATTTCAAATAAAATAACGTAAGATAGTTATTATCTATACCCCAAATTGACATAATATTACTAGTTAGACAACAAAACTTACCTTCGCATTTTTACTCCTCGCATTTCTGCGGCGACGAAATCACTATTTTCCGATAAATAATCGGCAACCATAAATCCATCTATTACAGGTAGGTTATTCGATTGACCTTTTTCGAATCCTTCATCCATTTTAATTAATTGTATTAACACTAAACACAAGCGAGTAACAAACAAACAAAGTACTGCGCGAGATCTCCTATCACCGTTGGCGACTAGTGAGTTCTGCCAGACCTGTGACGTCACCGCCGGCCGCGGGACTACTAGCGGCATTTGAAATTTTTGCAAACTTCAAATGCCTGTAAAATCATAACTACTTGGTTATTTTTAATGAAACAAAAACTAGTGTATTTGTATACGTAAAAACTTTACTGTAACGGACTTTGAAGCATTATTTCATACCTATTACCATTCCTCATTGTATAACTATAAAACTTATCAACGTTATCTCCAGATGGAGCCGGCAATGAACGACTTACATTTGAAATGTAGTTGTCAGAACAGTCGATAGATGTCGTTTATAATTACATTTAAAATAAAAAAATTATACAAACTACACGCACACAGCTGGGTACGTAGAAGGGACCCAGTGTTAAGGCACTCCATTCCTCACTTTCCGCCAAATTCTGGAGGCATTGCGTGTTGAGTAAGAGAATCAACGCCGTGCCTTACCTTGACACCGGAGCAAAGAAATAGAAACCCACGACTGCCTCTATATATATTTTTTTATTTGTTGTATTATTATGTATATTTTATATTTAATACACCACCCACTTTTATATGCTTAACTCCAAAAGTTCCACCTAAAGGTTGGTGCTTGGAAGAGATTGCTATAAACTAGAAGGCCGCCTTGTACTTTTCGATTTTTTTAAAGTTTATATGTTTTAAAAAATATTTTATTTTTAGAAGAATTTACGATATACATATGGACCGTTTATTTTGAAAGTGGTGTAAGTCCATTTTTGAGAAAAATGAGTTATCACGTAATTCATGCTTAATTTAATGTATTTTTTTTATATATAACTAGTCCGTGTTTAATTTCTCAAAAAAAAACCCACATTTTGAACAACTTAAAATCGGTCGGTAAATGAAATTGCATAATCATCGACATACTAACCTTTAATTTTCTCGAAACAAAAGAAAATGGACTTACACCACTCCAAAATAAACGGTCCATATATATTACAATAAAGCTTCAAAATAAATGCGTTGGTATAAATATTACTGGACTAGCCTAGTTTTCGCGAATACTCTTGTAAAAAATCTTTATTGATTATATTATAATTACGTTAAACATATTTAATTCTACTGACATATTACACAGTATTACATTAAGTTTAATTATTATTTAGGTATTTTTGTTTAGGTTTACAATAAGGCGCACACATTTATAAGCAATTTTTTTATTTAGATATATATACATTATAAAACTATAATAATAATACTTATTCTATTGACTATACTTTATGACATTATATGTTTATAGAAAATATAGAATTTGAGTTTTACCAATACGTGAAGGTCAAAAATTATATATTGCTTATCTATGTCAAAGTTCGAACTGACATAGAATTTCCATATATCTTAATCGTTTTAAAGAAGAATACAAAAAAAATCTGGATGTTCTTAACATTTAATAAATAAAAAGACAGAAAATGTTTTTCTTTATCTATCTTAAAAAGATAACATGTTATAAACATTGTACAATATATATATTTTTGTTATAAAAATTACTTATTCAAAGTTAAAAGCGTCAAGTCTTCGTTGTACTGAACACGTTTGTATTTAAAGCACTACTATACAATAGTATAATATATTAGAAGATACATCTAGTTCCTAATAATAATCATAACAACAACAAACGCCCATAAAACAACAAACATCAATAAATATTTTTTTTTTCTTAAGACTTTTTAATAAGTAGATTATGATTTGACCATATATCCTGACCTGGTTAGTTCTGGAAAGCCTCAAATTCTTATCTGATTCGAAATAATTCGTATTCTCTTCGCCAGCCATCGTTAGTTCGCGCACCACATCTCGTTCCGTAAGAATATAACACAGTAGTGATACCAGCCAAGTTCACTTTATTTCAATATATCTGTTTGTCTCATAGGCCTCTCGTCTAAATCAACGTCCGTATGCTGAACAACGTCTTCTTCATCATCGCCTATAGCCAGATGGCGCTCCACAAATCCCGATATGCAATCTAGCCAGCCTTTTTCCGCCATAGCTTTTATTACACGCTTTCTAAGTACTACTAGCAATAAAAATATTAATGGTCCTTGCAACGTGTTGATTATGTCCAGCAGAACCCTATAGAAATAAAAAAATATATATTATTTATGATAATTACTTTGACTATTGTAATGTACGTTGGGGTAAGATCGGTGATGGGTAAGACCGCACTGATCTTGCCGGATAATTAGGTATAATTTTTTGATGTTGGTCACACTGATCGCGACGCCATTTTATGTCGACTTGGCGATTAGCTACCACAAGCTTTGATAATTAAACGAAACAAATTTATTTTCATAATTTATGGTGAAGAAAAATCAGTCGTAATCGTTCATAAACAAAAATGTTATAACTGTCAATGTAAAGTTTTTTTTGGGGGAAATTACTACAATATCTGTTATTCAATTGGCTGAAACCCAAAGTAATTCAGACTAGGAAATAAATAATTGTGTAGTTTTAGCGAATATAGCCGCCGCGGGTCGCTAGTATTTTAATACATGTATTTGTATTTTAATTAAATAAAACGTGGCGTCAAGTTTCCTTCGCACATCACACAATTCTCGTAGTTATCTTTAGATAGAATTAAGTATCTTATTGTCAGGTTATTCTTTGCTAAATACAGGTTCGTAAAGCTATAAATAACTGTCTTTTAACATTCTTTATATATAATATCGATTCTGTAGAAAATTACAAAAACGAGACAGGTTTTAATGTAGGTATTATTATTTCCCAAAAAAGGCAAATGCCACGAAGATTGACATCACACAAATTACACTTGGAGTACCTACCTAACTGATTACTTTGCGTAACTTGTCAAAGTAACAGTTGCAACCTAGATTTTTTATGAATTTATATTAAAAATATTACTCAATATCTTTTCTCCTTGTGCTAAATACATATTATAGCAGACAAAGAGAAGATAAGATGTTAATAACCTAGTAAATATTACAAAGAAATAGCTTTTAATTACCATATAATGTGAGTTACCATAACCGAACTTATCATTTCAAATATCCATGGCAATCCCATAATTACGAACATACGCACTGTCAACACGAACCTGAAAATAAAAAGCAAAAGATAATAACAGAGTCTGTTTGTAAACGCGACTGCTGTCGTTTCGATGGAGAATATCAGGGATACAAATTATTATTCTTTTATATGCGGGATACAGCGGGAATTTTCATTATGAATGTTACAATAATTTTTTACATACTTACTTGTATCTTAATGCTTTTATATGACTAGAAGCGAAAGTATTACAACACAGGTGTATTGAAATGTAGGCAAATATACAAAGATTTGCTAGAATTAGAATCGTCATTACACTGTACATATAGTACCATTGTTGGTGTTTATCTGAAATGAAACAAAATTATTATTAGTTATTAAAACTCGTCGATTCTAAATAAAATATGGAAACTATATTTTTAACGAAAATATTTTTTTTGTCTTCAAAGAAGAGTCAGTCGTGAATGTGGCTAATTTGTTACAAAAATATATTTATATGGCAGAAACAGCAACAGTGGAAAATGCGAGAGACGAAATAATAAAAACTAGTAAGATTTATTATTGCTTTTTCTCATAAAAATCTAAATGTCTTCCTCTCGTAAATAACTTCGCTCTTTGCATATAAACGGTATAGAGCATGAATTTTAAATATTTAAAAATATTTACCATAAAACCAACACGTGTTAAGACCAATACCAGGCCTGGTATGTTCGCCTGGGTGATAATTGACGATAACCATGATAACAGTTAACACAATAGGGACGCCCCAAGAGTATAAAGCGTACCAAATGTACGGTTTCCAGCGATAGTCGGCTATAGTTGACCGTCTGCAATTCAAAATCAATATATCGATTTTATTATCTTTCGATATATTCTTATCGATTGTAAATAGTAATATATCTAAATACATGTAATAATATAACTAAACGTGTGTTGTTTACCTTATGCTTATAAGTATTTGTATCGATATTGAATTCGTCCAAAAGAAACTCGCAAGAAAAAATAAATAAACGAAGAATCCTAGAAAGAAAAATAAATATGTAAATTATATTAAAAATGTTCCTCTTACGTATTATTTTATTAATTATTTGAAGCTTTGCACATAAATGAATAAAACTAACGTTACCTCTTACTGCACATAACGTCATATCCTCGTACTCCATTAACTTTAATATAGATAAGATAGCCATACCAATAGCCAAGCTCGCACAAAAGCTTATTATACTCTTGCCTTGAATGTCTCTGAAAAACAAAATAGATTGAATTAAACATTTTGATTATTTTTTTAAATTATATATAAAAGTATTGTAGCGTACTTTACTATTTTTCATTTTAAACAACTTTCAGGATTGTCTACAGAACTTGGCACTCATTGAAATATAAATTATCCCATCAAAAACATAAATGTAAAATGAAAGCCAAGTTCTGTAATAAAACGTATGCTTTCAGCGATAAAAGAAGTGAGATGTAAATGTATGCCAAGTTCAATGGTCAGCCCTGAAATTTATTTTTAACAATATAAAATATTTTATAACAACTGAAAAAGCCCATTCTTCTTACAACTTGGAGACTTTATTTATGTGTAATATCTGACTTGGCTAGTTTTCATATGAATTTACAATAGAATCTGAATAGAATAGAATTTGAATATGTTCATTTATATCGATGTAAATTAATTTGAAAACTAGCCAAGTCAGATATTACACATAAATAAAGTCTCCAAGTTGTAAGAAGAATGGGCATTTTCAGTTGTTATAAAATATTTTATATTGTTAAAAATAAATTTCAGGGCTGACCATTGAACTTGGCATACATTTACATCTCACTTCTTTTATCGCTGAAAGCATACGTTTTATTACAGAACTTGGCTTTCATTTTACATTTATGTTTTTGATGGGATATCATTACTTTTTGTACAGAAATTATAAGTAGGAAGGTTAATAATGTAATCAATATCAAAATATTCTTTATTCAATTTGCCCATTACAAGTACTTTTCCTATAGGGAGCTACTACGGCAAGAAACTCAAGAGTTGCTCTTTTTAAATCATAGTTTAGAGTAAGCGCTTCATAGGACATTTCTCTTCGCCGAATAAACCAAGTAGGACAACATTGTGATAATACACTTCTATCTTAATGTTGTACAAATCTACTGCAGCCTTTATTTCGTAAGTAGCTCCGTACGTAGTTAAGCAAAGCATGTCTTCTTTAAAAGAGTAAGGATTCCCGTTTCGAGCGCTAGTGTAGATACTTAAATCATTCCAGTTACGACATACGTACTCTACTATAGTCTGGCGCAATTTATTAGTTTGTTGTATATCAATACGCTCAAACGAAGAATATGCAATAGCATGGAAGAGACAGCTCCCATCGGGAGGCATTGGAACAATTCGGTGTAAGTTCTTGTTTCAACCACAAGCAATTCTATTGAACGACTCATTGTTCAACATGTCTTGGAAAAAATATAAACAATAAGTTTATTAAGTGCTGACGGTACCAATCTGAATTGATATGATCCCAAGGTCGACTTCGTTCTCTGCCGTTTTCACATGTGTTCCTAAAACCAGTAAAATCATGAAACCCAGGCCAAAAAAACCATTAAAATATGAGCGCCTTCGTACAATAAAATATATCTAATATAATTAAGTATTTACTTTTTTATTATGGTCAATAATATTATGTTTTATTACTCTTAAGACGATATTTAATTATATATGAAAATAGATTATATTTATCTATGAATCTCGACTATAGTTTTTATTTTGTTGATTAAATGACAGTTGTCAGATTAGAAAGTAATTAATGTATGCTGCGTTTAGAAATCTGATATATTTATTATTTTTTTTTTCTAATTTTATTATTTTGTTGGAATAACTCAACACGCAATGCCTCCAGAGTTCGATGGAAAGAGGGGAACTGAGTGTCTTAACACTAGGTTCCCTCTGTCTACCCCGCTATGTGTGGGATACATCGTAAAGCGGATTTATTTATTTTTTATTATTTTGTTTAAGTAATTTTTAATTTTCTCTTTTTTACTCTTATTTTTTTTATTAACAATTACTTAAATTTTTACTGTTAATAATTACTTTATAATTACTTCTGTTAAGATAGCTGGTAGGCTGACAATATATTAAATTAAAAATCAAACCAGCTTCACGCTGTATCCCGCACACAGCAGAGTAGACAGAGAGAACCTAGTGTTAAGACACTCAGTAACTCCACCTTCATCGAATTCAGGAGGCATTGCGTGTTGAGTGGCGGAACTCAATGCCGCGCTTTGCCTTGGTGGAAATATAATTTTTAATAAATATTTCAATTCCTCGAGTGGGAATCGAACTAACAACCAGTCGGTTTTACAGACACACTTTGTGCCCCTGTGCCACGACTGACCTTACAGATAGTATATTATTATTAAATTTTATATATATATCTATCAATATAATTATTATTTTTATATTTATATTTTAGTGTATTTTTTTTCTGTTTTAGGGTTCTGTACCTCGAAAGCAATAAAACAGAACCCTTATAGGATCTTATATAGGACTTAGTACTTAAATGTTGTAATAATAATTTAATTTCAAATACGTTAATCAACTATGCAAATACTCTTAGTATAATAAGTACTAAAACATATGTTTAAATTATAATAAATAATAATGAAGGATGTTAATCCATTTATTATTTATATATATAAAAGGACTTGTCCTCACTGACTGAGGTAAGACGCACGCACAGCCGTAACCGCTGTGCGTAGAAACGTGAAATTTGAACAGATGTTTACTTTCGTAATCTGGACATCCACTAAGAAGGGATTTTAAAAATTATAACCCTAAAGGGGTGAAATAGGGGTTGTAAGTTTGTATGGAATTTTTTTTAAATCGGCACCGATTTTTATAAAATTTGAAATTCGGACTCTTAAAAGTATTTAATTGAACACATGTTTCATGGTTTTCTAGAATTCAATCCCTAAAGGTGTAAATAAGGGGTTGAAAGTTTGTATGGAAAAATCTTCAAATCGCCACCGATTTTTATAAAATTTGAAATTTCGACACTTAAAAAAATTTCATTGAACACATGTTTCATGGTTTATTAGAATTCACCCCTAAATAAGCTAGCGAAGCTGCGCGCGTCCGCTAGTATTTTTATATGTTTACGTGAAACCCTTGAAGTCCACATGATGACAGGCTTTCTCAGGACATAAATTAGAGTCATTTTCAGCTACCAATGGAGACATATCTTATCTTAAAATATACTTGAAAGCATCGTGTTGTTTTAAATGGCTTACGTAAGTAATAGTGAAGTTAGTCTACAAAACAAATAAAATATTTACTAACGTGTGACATAAATAAAAGCAACAATATATAAATAATGCATTGCTCTTATATTATGCCAGGCGCTACACTATAAGTAAATGTGCCTAATTGAATCTAAAAAAAAAAAAAGAAAAATTATAAGAAAATATTAAAAAAATACTAGTTTCGGATTTTTCCCTTGATATACACCCAATTACTTAACCGGATGCTAAATTTCACCATTCTAGGTCATCTGGAACTTGGTTAACATTAAGGTCTATAGGTCAGTCACCCCCCTAAAAATTTACGATTTTTGGACGTCATTATCTAAATAACTGTTTGAGCTGTGTTTATGAAATTTTATGCACGTATACAGGTAGGGGGTCTTAATATTTGAGCCAAATATGACAGGTTTAGGTGGAATAGTTTTTGAGTTACGAATAGGTAAAAAGTGGCTTCAAATGGTTCGTGTAAAATAACACACGGTGCTGCTCGCCAGTTCTGAAACCCAGAACTTGGCACGCGCTTCCGCGCGTTTTAAATTTAATTGACAAAGTTGGACTTATCTTACTTATATGGATATATATCATTCCATGAAGATTGAACTAGACTTCCATTTGTTAAATAATGTTTTTTTTGCCAGATTTCAAATACAATTTGAATCTGACAAGTATCGATTCTGCGAATTTCAATGAAGTCTTTTTTATTTTTGGAATACTTAACGATCCAATCGAGTCATTGTATAAGTTATAACTCTATTGAAACCAGTAATAAATTACGAGACAGACAACAAAACTTAAAACGAAAAACCTCGACCTAATGTACCTATTTTCATTGACCGGAATTGACAAGAAAAAGTATTGTGGCTTGTAACTTCCGTTCTTGGCATGTTAGAAAACCTTGGTCAATCTACTGACTATTGCCATTTTATTAGAAGAATACTGTCGGTAATATTCTTCTATAGTTAATTCATTGCATTAAAGGATGTATAATAATTGTAATAAATATAAAATTACCTTAATTTTGGCAATGAACTGTACACAATAACTGTCAGAGTTAGGAAAATGACAGAAACTATCAGGCAATATCCTAGGACGCTATCGTCTATAATCTGTTCTTCTTCCGTTGAGCACACCACCACAAGTCTTTCTTTAAATGTTTCAGTCTCGTTCGCGACGCAAAATCTGGAATGACAATTTATTATTTTAATACATCTTTTTATTATTCATATATGGACCTCGGTTATGCGGATTCGCGATTATCCGGACTATCAACTGCGATGTTTATTTTATACAACTTACTACAATGAGACCTAAGTAATTTTATATGTACGTAGGTAAATGTGTACATAATTTATGTGTGTATAAATTGTATGTTGGAAAATTTTAATAATTTCTAAATAAACGTTGATATGTAGGTACATATTGTTTTTAATAGATATATAACAATTTTGTGCTACGTTTGCACAAAACCAGATTTTCTTTATATATTCGATTATCCGGATGACTAACGACAACAATTAGTCCGGTTAATCGAGTTTTTACTGTATCATAAAAAATGTTAAGTACCAATTGTCATAATAAAGGTAAGTAAAAACGGAGTTTAACACTAGGTCACCATGGTATTACAGGGTATACCTCTAAATATCGTTTTTCAACTGCACACTATCCCGCATTAGCGGTGTTGGTAGTGGGAACCTAGTGTTTAGACACTGCGTTTTCCTCTTACCGCCGAAGTTTCAAGGCATTGCGTGTTGAGTGGCAGAATTCAACGTCCTTTGCCTTATTGCTTTGCCAGAGTGAAGAAATTAAAATACTTATATATAAATAATAATTAATTTCTTCAGAAGGAATCGATCCCACAACTGCCTACACTCGCACGCTTGTGCTACAGTGCCACAGCGGCCTCTGTATCTCCCATGTTTATATTGTTTTATGTGTAGACGTGAAATAATAATAATTGTTAAAGTAATTAATATTTGTTTATTTCCCACATGTCATCTTAGGTTCTTTCTTATTTTTTTTACATTTTTAAAGTATTATTCTACAGTTAAGAAAGAAAAATTTTTTTTTTAGAAACATAGAAATTTTAAAATCAATCCTGTTATGTTAAATTCTTCTTTTTTGACAAAATGAAAGTTTTAAAGTTTCCAAAAAAATCAGAGGCTGATTTGTAAGTAAAGTTCACTCTAAAATTCTAATTTTCTCAAGTTTAAGTCGGTTTCGTATACATTACCAAAACACCAATGGGTACATGAATACTTCCTAAATTTATATCTATTTGATCTTTTTTTGAATGAACCGATAAAAAAAATTATAAAAAACATTGGAAGTTTTAGAAGATAATAAAAAATATAAACTTACGCATCATGATCCAAGTACGTTCGAAGTCCATTGAAATCAACAGTTAGTTGTCCTTCATCATTTATCTGGAAGTCCAAAAAAGAGTTGGGCACAATATCTCTCTTCTCGCACAACAGACCTGTAGGTGTTGTTACATTAGTGTCAATATTTGTGCAGTTATAGCCGTCATCAGATAGGACACTCCGTGGCTGAGGACAGCACATGGCTATTTCAGGATCACTCAAAACCATAGTGAAAGTCATAGAAAATAATATTATAATAAATAACTTCATGGTTCATTTATTGTTTGTTATGCACACACACACATTTGTATATATATATAGCTTTATATATATTTTTAGTTACTATAGCTAGGTTATATTTTCTTAGTGTAAATGTAAACGACCGACCGCGACGCGAGCGCTAGCGCTTTTGAACATTTTAAGGTAGGCAGTGTTATGTTCAAGACAGTTCAGCACTCATGTATCCTGTATAACGTGTCCATTTGTACACGTTATACAGGATACAATGTAAACAAAAACATGTCTTAATTAAATATGTTTAATTCATATATATTGCTGTATAGGCCGTAGTGGCGCAGTGGCACAAGGGTGTGATTGTAACGCGATCGTTGTGAGTTCGATCCCCACTCGAGGAAGCGAAATATTTACGCATATTTATATTTCCGTTTGTTCGCTCTGGTATAGAGGCAAAAGCGCGACGTTGAGTTCTGCCACTCAACACGCAATGCCTCTAGAGTTCGGCGGAAAGTGGGGAACGGAGTGTATTTTATACTATATTCCCTCTGCCTACCCAGCTGTGTGCGGGATACAGAAAAGCTGATTTTTTAAATAAATTGCTGGATTTTAGTATGATTTTAACAACATCGCTAGATATTGAGAAACTTGAAATTATTATAAACTCTCCGGTTATTTACCACTGAATTTCTCAAAGCTATAACTCATATAAATATTATGATGATGATTTAAGACATGTGGAACCTTTCATAATAGCAAATCATTCATTAACGAAATAATTTCTTTTCATAATACATTCATTAATGAAAAATTTAAATTATAATAATTTATATTGTTACAGTTGATGACGATGCTCAAATTCTACGCTCGCTTCGAAATTAGCGACGAAACAGGAGATCCGATGACGGACAGAGATATGGCTTTACAACACTATTCAAGAATCACCTCGTTACAGGTTATCTTTTATTTTCTGTTTAACCTTATTATTTATTAAATATATGCCAATTATGATAATAATTAAAAAATGTTTTTATATTATTATCGTATAGGTAATTGGTAGGTTATAAGGTTTCCAATCTAGTAGGTAATATTTATAGCGCCAAAGTAAAAAAAGACGTTTAAATTTTATAATTTAATTTTGTTACAGAAAGCCGCCTTTGCAAAATTCCCAGACTTGAGATTGTTTGCGCTAGCCAACGTCGCGAGTGTTGATACAAGAGAGACTTTGCAGAAACATTTCGGCAACTTGAGGTAAACTCCATATACCTGGAATTAGTAATACATTTTAATTTATATATAGATTTTCGATTGCAAAACATATTGTTGGTATATTAAATTTAGATTTGCATATTTAAATATAAGAAATAATAAGAAAATGTTTTATTATTATAACATAATAAAGCTATAACATATATTTTTTTGTTTATTTTTAAGCGATAAAGCGTTACGAGCGATTGCAACATATTTGAACCTAGTACCACCTGAAGGCAAAGAGGATGAAGCGTCATGGCACCGACTGGACAAAGTCTTTTTAAAAGAACTTCTAGTGAGTAGTTTACGTTATATTTATTACTCTAACAATATTTTTATTATTCAATTAATAATTTGTTAAAATTCTTCTTCTTGTCCACGGAAACGATTTAATTTGTTAATATTCAAAAATATATTCATATCCAGGATGGCTTTTCTACGACAAAGCGCGGCGTTTAGTTCCGCATCTTATTCCGCAATACAATGTCGCGAAAATGAAATCCCTCTATCAATCCTTTGCTAGCTTTTATTTATATGGCAATATTTTTTTTAGGTATCTCGACATGAACGGCGAATATCACAGCTGGAAGAGTTAAACTCTATGCCTCTTTACCCAACTGAAGACATCATTTGGGATGAGAACGTCGTACCCACGGAGATATATAGTGGTGAAAACTGTCTAGCATTGCCGAAATTGAATCTACAGTTCTTAACGCTGCATGATTACTTGTTGAGGAACTTTAATCTGTTTCGTTTAGAAAGTACATGTAAGTGAATATTTGAGGTTTAATAATATTTTCTTAATTAAAAATGAAGATTTATTTTACTTTATAAAATTATAACGATTATTACCGTTTCCCCATTTTGTTCTATTCTAAAGACCAAATAGTAAAGATACTGTATGTTTATTATAATGTCAACAACACCAATATTTACTTCATGCTGATAGGGGTTCTCAAACTCTGGGGCGTAGCGAAAGAACAAGATTTTTTTGATGAAAAGAAAATTTCTTTTCTCATATATCCATTCGCAGACACCCATCGATTTTATTATTAATATATATATGGATAGGCGTAGGTGTAGCGTAGAATATGACATCTCAATAATGATAATAGTACCAGAAGGGTACCGCACCCATTAGTTTCTATAGAATCCATAGTGTTGACTCTATGCACGACATGAGTGGGGGTTTCAATGATAGCATTTAGTGATTTCATGCCTCGTATGTTCAGGTACTTTATTATTACTTTGATTGATGGTTGTACATTTCTTAGAAACATTTAATTCTGAATCAGTTATTCCTCTTATACATCATTAATTTGACATTGAAGATTATCTTTCCTATATTTTGTTATATATAGTACATAAATATACAATATTTCATTATGCTGAATAAATAAACGATGTAATGTAATAAAAGCTTAGAAAACCCTATTTGCTTCTTTATTACTGCTAGAGTTAGAAAAGTGATCAGCTGTTGACGTTATTAATAAGAATTAGCTTACTTTCCATATTGACAGTTTCACTAGTATAAATGACAAGATGAGCTCGAAAGTCCATGTTAGCGTGAGACACTTATCACCCAAACATAGCATACTAACTATATTTAAAGTAAACAGCTCATATTATATATTTTTGCGTAAATTAGGAGCATGTACCTGATAAGTCTTGAGCATATTTGTAAAAGCTTATCAGCAGTTCAAACACTGTACGTTTAACTGCCGCAAGCGATAATAATAATTTTGAAATATGCCCTTATATGCATATATAAATTAATATCGTGCGTTTTAATAATTGTATATTTTTTCCACCTTAGATGAAATTCGTCAAGATATTGAAGATGCGGTTTACAGGCTGGCACCATGGTAAGTGGATTTTGAACAATTTCTTCTAAGACATAATTATTCCTATGAAGAAGAAGATGATGCTGTACTATAACGGTCTCCCCGTTATAGTACAGCATCATTGCGTCTGGTGGTAAACGCTATGGTTATTGGTTCTATTTCCACTCGGAGCAACGGATTATTTTCATTTCCTCACTCCAGTAAGACTCCTCCACTCAACGCCTCGAAAATTGGGGAGAAAGTGAGGACCAGCGTGTATTAACACTAGGTTTCCTCTACCTATCCTGCTGTACGCGGGATGCAAAAACGAAGCTAAAATATATATAGGTACCTATAATTATCTGTGATTGATATCTATTGTGTTAGAAATAATTTTCCCATAATTTTATTTAAATACAGGCATGCAGAAGACGGTAGTGTATATTTCGGTGGTTGGGCACGAATGGCTCATCCAATACAAAGTTTTGCAGTTGTTGAAGTGGCGAAACCTAATATAGGAGAAAAGGCACCGTCAAGAGTTCGAGCTGATGTCACCGTCACTTTGAGCGTGAAAAATGAGATTAAACAGGAATGGGAGAATCTCCGGAAACATGATGTTTGTTTCTTGGTGACCGTACGTCCAAATAAAGGAATAGGTAAGAGTTTTACAGATATATCTTTTCTCTTTTACAAGTTTTCTTGTATTTTTTGTTTTTTGTTTTGTTTGTATTCCACATACAATTGACGTGTTTGTGGCCAGATGTCATATGTTTATTAGAATATTTATTTTCTTAATTACTAATTCATTATGATTCAAAATTTTCCTGGTCACAATTCTTGTAAAGTTTATTAAAATGAATTAATATTTTCCAAATTATTGGAAAATGTGCCCGTCTGTAGTTTGAGGATATAGGTAGGTACCTATATCCTCAAGCAACATGACTACGTCAAAAATATTTTATTATCTAAATTTCAGGTATGGAGGCCAGTCGTGATGTAAACGTAACAGGTAGTGGATTCTATTGCCACTCGAGGAAATTATATATTTAATGTTTTAATTTTCTTCGCTCTGGTAATGAAAGCGCGACGTTGAGTTCCGCCACTCAACACACAATGCCTGCAAAAAGTGGGGAACGAAATAAACTTAAAATAAATTATTTTCCGTAGGAACAAAGTATGATTATAAAAAGAGCATGGTAGAACAAGCGGGTATTGTATACGTAAGGGGATGCGAAGTCGAGGGTATGTTGGACGCATCAGGACGGGTTATAGAGGAAGGTCCAGAACCAAGACCTGAGTTGGATGGAGATTCAAGAACTTTCAGGCTACTCCTGGATCCAAATCAGTATAGGTTAGATTTGGATAGAGCCAGCAAAGGGAAAGAAGTAAGTATTTGCTATTTTCTGTTAATCTTTTATTAGCTTTATTGTACAGTATATTTGCGTAGTATATCTGTTATCCTTACCAAGAAGAATAAGGTGTGAATATAATACTTTTAAATGTGTTTTTTAAATAGATCTTTGTGAATAATTACTTCTAAGATTTATATTTCAAACTTATATGAAAACGGCGAATGATGAATGGCGGTTCTCACCGCAAATTATCTAATAGGAACGGGAAAACCTTTATTCCTGCGCGTAAATTTGAACTCATAACAATTACTTATCAAACTACGTCAAAACTACGTCATATACATAGTTTAAATACGATTTGAAACTAATATGGACTCAACGGGATTCAAACTAAAATGTACTCGACGGGATTTAGGCTTTATATCTTAAACTGTGGCTTTCTGTCATTTAAGGAACAATGCCAATACTATATTTAGTTTGACAGGTTAAAATAAATAACTCCTTTTATAGTAGTAAGGGATATAAGCGATGACGTCACCGTTGTAGTTGACGCAATGAACGCTCTGTACTGAGACATAATAATCAATTAGCTAATATATATATGGTTAAACCTGAACGTTTATGTATGTATTATATGTACGCAATCATTCTTAATATACAATATGTTAATGAAACGCCCATTTTTATTATCTATATAATTTATTGTTGTATTGATTCTTAATTAGGTAACTGTAGTGCGGTGCGACAGCGTCGGTCTGTTATCGGTGGTACTGGGTTCGATTTCCATTGGAGAAATATTCTAAATAAATTCATATTCTCGCTCCAGACTTGAGCTCAACACATAACCCCGTGGCTGCCCCGAATTTAGTAATAGATGAGGATTTTTATTATTTACAAGTCCTTTTATATATATAGATTATAAGTATTTTCCCGAGTAAATGCAGTAAAGTTCAGAAAGCCTAGATTGGAGGCTGGAGGCGACTAGGACGTTTCTTCCTGTGGACATATGGGCAGAATAAACCGAAAAGCTGAAGTTATTCCTAATTTCTTTATTATATAGTAAGATGGGTTCGTCATAATTTCTCAGTGCAATACTAAGTTTAAAAGCAACAAAATCGATTGCGTAAGCCATATGCTTCACTTAAAACTATATACAGCCTTTTAACTTTTCGATTTTATTTCTTGATAAGATTCGGTATTTAACGATTGAAATAAATACCTAGCCATCTGGCGACCAGTTGGCGCTTGCATTACCATATATTGTTTTTATTTAAATTGTTATTGTTTAACTTTAGATATACTGTTAAGAATAACAAAACTCTTCTCATAATATGGGAGATATATATCAATTAAAAGTAACTGTTTTAAATTTATGTCATAACACAAATACTTCTGAAACATTTTAAAATATTATTCATGCATAAGGATTATAAATAGTAATTTCTTATTTGCTTACCGTAATAAAAGACGAAGAAATACTGAAATCCATACCTATATTATAAATTCGAAAGTAACTCTGTCTGTCTCTCTGTCTGTCTGTCTTTTACGCAATCAGGGCCAAACCGCTAATTTAATTGTGATAAAATACTCATATAGAGATACTTGAGGGTCTCGTGATGAACATAGGATACTTTTTTTTTCTCATATTTGTAATATTTTCGATATATACCCATATATTAAAATGCTTATTAACTTTACATGCAATTTATTCCGCCATGTTAATAACATCGCCATGTTAATAGCGTTGCTAAGCAACGATTTGCAAAGTTTGTTGTTATAAAACGTCACCCAAAATGAGCTTGCTTAACGCATCTCTCTATTGAAAACTGAAAATAATTTCATAAATATATTTAATAAATATTGGTATAGTTCAAGCAGGCGTAACCGCGTTCGGGTCCCCTAGTTATTTATAATTAGAAATATGTATTCCCGAAAAAGATATTTTCATTGATATGATAACGCTGAACTAGATATAGGTAATTAATATATTAAACTGTTTATCTGTAACCTAATTTGAATTATTTTTTAATATTAAATAATAAAATAAAGTTCAGCCATCCCTATTTTTTTTTACATTCAGAGATTACAGAATCACAACGGCATCTGCGAGCTAAATTTATCGTCAGTTGGAAAATACGTCGATAAAACATGCTGATCTATAACACTTGGTCGAAAAAAATGTTTGCTTCCAGAGAGTACTTAAAACTAGCTGGTGAAGGTCAATGTTTCAAAATTTGTTTATTAATAGACCACCGACGATCTCTGTGGTGTTCGAGGAAATCCTGCTTGTGGAAATTTTGTGGAGAAATTTTACTGTACCGTCTTTCCTTTTCCTGTCTTCTCTTATTTTTCCGGATATTTCACTCTTCTCGGAATCTTTATCCGAATTTATATCAATTATATACCGTAAAGCTAAAAAACTATGTTTTCTTCAATTCTTTTTATTTTTAAATATTTATCGAGTTTAATAAGTAGTTGTGTAATTAGAGCAAACTTTTAATATTCCTAATGCGTAATTGCTATTGTATGAATATTCAATTGACTCTCTGATGAAACCGCTGAATGCAATTGTTATGAGTTCAAATCCCACTAGGGGAAATATTTATATTATTTTATCGTAATTGCAGCATAGGACCTACACATTTTGCAAAATTGATGGAAATTAAGAAACCAAATCCACACCTATTTTTTTAAATTGACAAAAAAATATATATAAAATTAATAAATATTTAAAATTAAATTCAACCTTTACACCTCTTGCGATGGCAATTTTTAGAACTTCACAATAAAATATTTTCGAAGCTAAAAATTATAGGTAAAAAAAGCCCTGCGTTAAGTTCCGCCACTCAAAGCGCAATACCTCGGAAAAATTTGCGAAAAGTGGATGTCGGATTGTCTTAACTAGGGGGACCTAGGTTCCCTCTGCCTACCATGTACATATATAGGGGACTAGCGGACGCGCGCAGCTTCGCTAGCTTATTTAAGGGTGAATTCTAATAAACCATGAAACATGTGTTCAAAGAAATATTTTTAAGAGTCTAAATTTCAAATTTTATAAAAATCGGCGGCGATTTGAAGATTTTTCCATACAAACTTTCAACCCCTTATTTGCATCCTTAGGGGGTGAATTCTAGAAAACCATGAAACACATATTCAATTAAATATTTTTAAGAGTCTAAATTTCAAATTTTATAAAAATCAGTGGCGATTTAAGAATTTTCCCATACAAACTTTCAACCCCTTATTTGCACCCTTAGGGGGTGAATTCTAGAAAACCATGAAACATGTGTTTAATTATATACGTTTAAGAGTCTGAATTTCAAATTTTATAAAAATTGGTCACGATTGAAAAAAACCTATACAAACTTTCATCCCCTTATTTGCACCCTTAGGGGGAGAATTCTAGAAAACGATGAAACACGTGTTCAATTAAATACTTTTAAAAATCTAAATTTCAAATTTTATAAAAATCAGTGCCGATTTAATTTTTTTTCCATACAAACTTTGAACCCCTATTGCACCCCTTTAGGGTTAAAATTTTTTCAAAATCCCTTCTTAGTGGATGTCCAGATTACGAAAGTAAACTTTTGTCCAAATTTCACGTTTCTACGCACAGCGGTTACGGCTGTGCATGCGTCTTACCTCAGTCAGTGAGGACAAGTCCTTTTATATATATAGACTAGCGGACGCGCGCTGCTTCGCTTGCGTATTTAAGGGTGAATTCTAATAACCCATGAAACATTTGTTCAATGAAATATTTTTAAGAGTCTAAATTTCAAATTTTATAAAAATCGATGGCGATTTAAAGATTTTTCCATACAAACTTTCAACCCCTTATTTGCACCCCTAGGGGGTGAATTCTAGAAAACGATGAAACACGTGTTCAATTAAATACTTTTAAAAATCTAAATTTCAAATTTTATAAAAATCGGTATCGATTTAATTTTTTTTCCATACAAACTTTGAACCCCTATTTCACCCCTTTAGGGTTAACATTTTTCAAAATCCCTTCTTAGTGGATGTCCAGATTACGAAAACAAACTTTTGTCCAAATTTAACGTTTCTACCATCAGCGGTTACGGCTGTGCGTGCGTCTTACCTCAGTCAGTGAGGACAAGTCCTTTTATATATATAGATTAAGCATGAAGCTGATTTTTTATCTAAATTACCTAACATAGCCTAATAATATAATAATATTTTTCTTATTGCATAGGATGTATACGAAACATTCAATATTGTTATGCGTCGAAAACCCAAAGAGAATAATTTCAAAGCTGTTTTGGAGACGATCAGAGAACTGATGAACACAGAATGCGTGGTTCCAGAATGGTTACACGATATCGTTTTAGGATATGGCGATCCTGGACAAGCGCATTATACCAGGTATGAACCATATACTTTTTTTAATTAAAACTGCAGTTATTTTTTTTTAAATTTTAATTAATATCCAAATTAATTGTAACTCACACTTTTTATTGGTACAGAATGCCGAATGAAATCCCCGCCTTAGATTTCAATGATACTTTCCTGGATATGGAGCATCTACGCAATAGTTTCCCAGGCTACGAGATTAAAGTTAAGACTGACGATCCTAGAAAACTGGTACGACCGTTCAAGTAAGTTATTTAGGTGTTGATATGTTTCTATACATATTTGAGGGTGTCATAGCGCAGGGGAACTCGCGTGCGACTGTAAACGCGGCGTTTGTGGGTTCGATTCCTACTTGGGGGAATTAAATATTTAAGATTTTTATTTCCTGCTCAATGCATGAAAAATTCGGCGGAAAGAGGGGACCGGAAGTGTCTTAATGAGAGCGGAGTACTTAAACACTAGGTTCCCTCTGCCCACCCTAAGTGTAGCATACAGATTTAAATTATGTGCAAAAATTTTGTGGTTTCATTGCCTGAATTTAATGTACATTTTTTGCTATACTGGTATGCTCGGTACGTGGTGTCTTATCGGCATATTTATGCATAGTGGGTTATAATTTATTACTATTCTACTAACACTTAAAATAAATGCTTAAACGAATGAGTAATAACTAAATTTAAGAACACATAGAAATTATGTCTATGCTAAGTACTTAGGTATTTTAAATTTCTAGTCTTATGTAATTTTTTAATTAAATGTAAACAAGTATTACCTAACAAAAGGTACGGGGCATGTGTCCAGTCTTAAATATAATTATAATTAAAATTTTAAAATATATATTTAAGTAAAAATATAATATATATTAAAAACAGGTTGACTTTCGAGAACGTGGTACGTAAACAAGAGTTGGGTGACAACGCCATGGACGAAGACGAACCGGGCAAAGTGATAACGGTACAACCGCATGTGCAACCGAAACGGGGACCTTATCTGTATAATGAACCGAAAAAGTAAGTAACTGTTATTGGTTTTTTGCTAAATTTAATGTTTATGTTTACGCTTCGCTTCTGCGCAGTGGAAACTAGCAATGCCTCCAGAGTTCGGTGAAAAGTGGAGGAGTGTCTTGACACTAGGTTTCCAGGTTCCCAGGTAAAACATGTTTTAAACAGAATAGGTATATGTGTAGTAGGTACTAGGTACATCAGGAAAATGTCTTTGTTTGATCATGTGATAACAACATCGATTGCAATGGTTAAATATGAACTTTTGTCATTTTAAAATACTTAACTTGTCTTGTATGTCATTTTCTATTTAAACTTATTAATCTCTTATTTATACCTACTATATGTATAAATTACCCTGTTTGGAAATCGAATCCACGAGCATCGCGTTCAAGTCATTTCATACTGGCGATGAACTTTAAATGAACTTTAATAATTGTTGTTTTTTTAGAAACAATATCTTGTTCACGCCGACGCAAGTTGAAGCCATACGATCGGGAATGCAGCCTGGACTTACCTTAGTAGTGGGGCCGCCTGGGACTGGTAAGTTTTTATCTTTTTATATCACATATTTTCCGTGTAAAGATAGAGAAAAAACTTCGTGTACCATGAAGCATCGTTCCATTCTTTGCTAATTTTAAAAATATCCCCTGGGATTTAATAAATTCCAAATGTGACGGATTTTCGAAAAGTGAGAGATCTAAGTCTAAGTCTAAATGTATCTATATTATTTTATATTAAGTAGCTATACAAATTTTACATTATACTTAGTGCAAATGCACGATTTTTCGCAAAATCTAACGAAAACGAGATCCAAAATTATCCTCAACGTGAAATAAATGTAAAGACGAAAACAATAAACTAAACAAAGATGACTTTTTTCAATTAGTTATTAGCCGTCCAGTTCTATTAGTAATCAACACTTAAGAGTTAAAGATAATAAAAGCTTTTATAGCATAATTAAACGAGTGTCACATAACTTATTTCACTTATTTATAGACAATTTATATTCTTTGGTGCGTGTTGGTTATGGCCAATTTCAAAGTTATTTAATTCTCAAGGCGTTTCTTGCCAAGTGTGACCACACCCGGCGCCTTGCTGGCGCTTCTTGTATGATAATCCAAAATATTTTCATATTTGTGCCTAATTTTGAATGGGTTTGTTGTCTCTGGAGAAAAAAATAAGCAGGGACTAGGAATATGATAACTAAATATTAATTAAAACGTAAGTATAGAGTAGGTCGCGCCTATATATTTACTATATATTGGTCGTAAAGTAATAATAATAACCGTATTATTATTAGTACCGGCGCTAACAATCGCAAGACGGCCTCGTAGTGCTGAATTTTTATTTTTTCAAAATATTTTATAATATCCATTGTCGCGCTCCATCATTCAACTTCCGGTGACTGCTGAATCAGAACAGGGACTGGAGGACTGCTGAATCAGAACAGGAGGAATCAGAACCTATATAATATGTCAGTAGTGTTGAAATTATCTCATTAGTGGAAGTGGAATTTGATCCCTTACTCATCAACATGGTATGTGATTGGAGGCCACAGTGCATAAGACTTAGTCTTTGAAATGTAAAGACATCAAAGGTTAAAAGTCTTTGTTATATTTAAAAATTAAGAATTTCAATCTGTTTTGTTCGAAATACATAAAAATCCCTCGAAATTTTGTTTAGAGATTTTGGTTAGCTTATAAAAAAATATGGCAAAATGTTTTTTTCCAAACGTGCTTTTCAGATGCAAATGGAAACAAAAGTAATGTTATACTTAAGAGTTCCTTTTGCATATGCAAATCGGTAATGTATAATTTTTTGCATATAAAGTAACACTTTGCATCTTAAGTAACCTGGGCGAACTATAGTCTGGCAAATGGAAAATAAAAAATAATCATATTATTATCATTGAGTAATTTTAAAAATGTTAAAAACAATTGAATATAATTAGACGTTTAAATACGAAAGGAACAATTAATGTCGTTATGCAATGTAGGTAATTTTGATTAAAAAATATTTTCGTTTCCCTACTTCTGTAAAATGATTTTTTTTTTGTTTTTTGGATTTCGTCAGTGAATTTATAATGAATAGAACCGAAGAAAAAAAACAATTGCAAGTCGGAATTGCACACCGAGGGTTCCGTATTAATTTCATGATTGCAGACCAACGTATCTTACGATCATGTTGATGTAGAATCTTGTTTTTTTATGCTTGAAGAGACCATAGACTTGTATATTTGATATTAATTTTAACTTAATATCCTTGCGCTCTCGAAATAAATTGCCTTAACAAAATAACAGACGGGTTTTCACGAGGTTGTAACCTGATCTTATAGAACAAAGTACAATGCGTATATTGTACTTACTTACACTCATTATTATTCAACATTGTATGCAATTTTGCTAATAGTTCCCTAAAATGTATTATTTCTTGACTGTTCCCCGCCAAGTATAAACTGGCCCTCTAAGAACGAGTGAGTGAATAGGCACTACTTAGGCAAGCATGCTCCACCTTCGTCCGCATCGTCACTTACCACCAGGTGAGATAGCGGACAAATGCTTGCCTATCAACAATAAAAAAAAAACATTTTTACGGATAGAATTTTCACTGATTCGAATAAGATGAAGCTTGGCCGTAAATTCCAACATTACTTTTTTCTTATTTGGCCCTTACGAAGCCCGACAGCAGAATGGGTCAGATACAAAAAAATGAACTCACGACTATAATGGAAACGTTTATACTCCGAAATGGCTTATTAAGTTGATTGAGTATATATATGTGCACATATACGCAGTCGGTGCTTGTTTTCTTTTTAATAAAAATCCTATATCTTATTTCGCTTAAATATTTAGCAATTTAAATGACCTATATACATATAGTATTACAAAGTAAAATATTTAATAAGCTGAAAAAAATGCATATTAATTATATTTTCAAATTAGGTAAAACCGACGTAGCAGTGCAAATAATATCGAACCTGTATCACAATTTCCCGTGGCAGCGTACACTGGTCGTCACTCATAGTAATCAGGCACTTAACCAACTGTTCGAGAAAGTGGCTGAGTTGGACGTGGACGAACGACATCTCCTACGTCTTGGGCACGGAGAGGAATCTTTACAGACGGACAAAGATTTTTCGAGGTTTGTTCATATATATAGATAACTAGGAGAATATTTACTTATTATCGATGTAAACATTACATTGATTTTTAATAAAATTTAAGTACATAGATAATAAATAAAGCTATTTTTAGATACGAAATGAACTGCATACATCTAAAGGTTGCAATGATAACCCATACATACCAACTATACCTAGATATAGATAAAATTTACTCGAGTAACGCGTAATTACTCGAGAAAATTTAAAAAAGTAAATATTTTTTTTTACGTTTTGTGTAAATGAAGTCATTTAAATAAAAAAAATATTTAAAAGATCACAATTTGCATCTGTTTTTGTGTAGTTTTTCTATTTATTATACTATCACATTTATGTCATCCACGCATTATAAGAAATTACATTTCATCTAAGATTTGGGTTGACAGATGAACTGAAACCAATTTTTTTCTATGACAACTTACATTAACCCTATACCTAATTATTGTTAGATATGGGCGAGTAAACTACGTGCTATCAAAGAGATTGGAGCTACTAGACCACGTGTCACGACTCCAGCGTACCCTCGCGGTGGGAGGTGACGCGGGCGCCACCTGCGAACTGGCGCATCACTTCCACGTCTACCACGTGAGGCCGAGATGGCGGACTTTCACGAGGATATGTGAAAAGGATGAGGTAAGGATATAGGTACGGCCAACAAACCGTAGTTGTCCTGAAGTTGGCTTTAAATGGCTTGTTCAGATTTAATTTTAAAATGTTTCCTTCCTTCTTTCCTCAGCTTCATTCCACGTGTGGCCGGGTAGGTAGAGGAAGCCTAGTGTTAATATAGGCGGTTTCCTATTTTTCGCCGAATTCTGAAGTCATTGCATGTTGAGTAGCGGTAAATGTTTGTTACTCTTGATTTACGAGAGGTATCCCGAGAGAACAATGCGCAAAAGTCAACTTCAGAGCACCCACGACTCGTCGCCGTACTTAATGTGTCTTAACTTATACAATCACTTGTTGGTGTATGCACTCTGTTTTTTCACTGCAAACGCTATGGTTGTGATTCTAACTTTACTCAGGGATATATTAAAATTATTTTCCGTTCCTCGCTTGTAATGCATGGCGTTGAGTTACACTAAAAACGAATAGTGGGACACGGGGCTATACTAGATTCTCATTTCCTATCTTCAGAAACGTTGAGAAATAAAACAATAAACAACTGTTAAATTTATGTATTTACTTCTTCTATTTTTGGATTAAGTATATGAAAAGTCGTTACGCACATACGTAGGAATTCACTCTATAGAGTTTATATTTAGTTTTATGTTTCTTGAAAACACAATTAAACTAAGAATATATACTCGTAGAACGAAACATAATTGTGGATTCGATTCCATTTCTGGACTATGAATATTTTATATCATACTCTGGAAAATTAAAATGATACCTTGAATTCTGGCCACTCATCTAGTATTGTCTCGAATTGGGAAGGACAGTGGAGAAGAGTATGTGACATAAAGTTCTGCCCACCTACCACTATATGTAGCACCCAATTTAGTCAGCAAGTTAAATATATTTGTTTTATTCTAATCATTTTTTTTATATGTGGCAGTCCAAGTCTATAGAAACAATTAGTAAGGAGTTTCCGTTCCACGAATTCTTCGACGATGCCCCGAAACCGCTGTTCCCTGGAAAATCTTATGAACAGGACATGGAAATTGCAAAGAGCTGTTACAGGTAAATGTATTATATGTTCACCAGTTAATTCAAAAAATGCAATACTAATATATAATAATCTATCAAAACTTAATATTTTGTGAAGTAATCTAAAGTTTATTTGCATTTATATGGTTTATAGAATCATATCATCCTAAACATATAGAAGTATATTTTAAAAAATATACAAAAATGTTTTCCCGTCTGATCTCATGATCTGAAAACTTAAATATATATTTTAGGTACATAGACCACATTTTCGAAGAACTAGAAGAATTCAGAGCCTTCGAGCTATTGAGGTCTGGTCTAGACCGATCCAAGTATCTACTGGTGAAGGAAGCCAAGATCATCGCAATGACGTGTACTCACGCAGCTCTAAAACGTTCTGAACTTGTTGAAATGGGTATGTATAAATCCTATTTTATGTAGCTTCATGCTGCCTCGCGCATATTGCATAGGGAACCTAGTGTTAAGACACTCCGTTCCCTACCCTATATTTCAGACATTTTTATTTCTTATCCATACTCTATAAGTGTATTATAATAATTATAAATATAAAAATCTTTCTCAAATTCAAACTATCATGGGATAGTTAGTCTACTGTTTTATATAAAACTTTGTTTCTTTTACAATTATAATAAGAATAAATTGGTCTTATTTTAAAACTAGTTTCTTGTACAGACGACTTGTAGACTTACATCGTAATTAACAAAAAAATAAACTTAGCATTTTCTGCGAATTAATTAATATTTTGAATTTCATGTAACAAAATAATCTATACAGGTTTCAAATACGACAACATACTAATGGAAGAATCGGCCCAAATCCTGGAAATTGAGACTTTTATTCCACTTTTGCTTCAAAACCCTCAAGATGGCAGATCTCGGTTAAAACGTTGGATAATGATAGGAGATCATCATCAGCTACCGCCGGTGGTAAAGAACATGGCCTTCCAGAAGTATTGCAATATGGAGCAAAGTCTTTTCACCAGGATGGTCAGACTTGGAGTGCCTTATGTGGAATTAGATGCACAGGGGCGTGCAAGACCTACGTGAGTTTAATTTTTATTTTTTACTCGTCTTAAAAGAGCGAAGAAATTTCTTTGTGCGTGGGTATCGAACCCACACCTCCCGTTCTATATATTAGATGTCATTCAACTGTGATGATGCCATGGAATATTATGCTTATTTTATTTGATCGTTTACATTTTTTTTTCACATATTTACATACATTTCTTTGTGTCTTAATCACTCATTAGTTTATTGTTTCTTCCTTTGTTCGGAAATCTTAACCGCATCTTATCTTGTCAAGAGATGAGTCACATATATATACAGCCATAGTAACTTAGTATCATAAATTAAACATAACAAATTTAAATCTTGATCAAATATTTAAAAATTACAGCTAAATTCAATGCAACAGTAAATTCATTAATTTGATTAACCTTTTTCTTGCTAAATAGGTATATAATTTAAAAAATAAAAAAAACAACCGTTGTTGAGATTATTTTGTTAGAGAATACTTTTAACAAAGGGAACATTGCATTTGTGACATTAAAAGTGTCAACCATTTTCTTATCATGATTATTCTATTTTGCAAGGACAATAGTACAATAACACATAACAATATGAATGTTACCTTTGTCTCTCTAACAAACAGAAGTTCTTTCTTCATTCAGTCTTTTCTTCATATTTTTATGTATGATATCTGAACGAAGAAGCATTATGAATGCATTCGGTGATACAAATTTTATTTTCTTATAAAACTTGTTGTCAAAGTTGATTATTAAATTAGTGTTAAAAAATATATACAAAAAAGAAAGTATTTAACGCTGCGATTTTTTTG
Organism: Heliconius melpomene rosina; assembly: GCF_056956725.1. Taxonomy (NCBI): domain Eukaryota; kingdom Metazoa; phylum Arthropoda; class Insecta; order Lepidoptera; family Nymphalidae; genus Heliconius; species Heliconius melpomene. The sequence goes on along the minus strand of NC_140396.1, from coordinate 4,520,125 downwards.
CTAGAATAAAGAAAAATGAATAAATGAATTCATTGTCTCTAGTTGTAAATTGTAATCGAATACTAGTCTAGTTGTAAATTGTAATCGCTCGATACAACCATCGATTACTAGGGCTATATCTATAAATGTAGGCGTAGATAAGCGAATATTACTTACGTGTGTGTCAAATCCAAAAATGATCATGATATCAGAATTCATATGACATCAACTAATTTACATGTATTATTAACTTATCTATAAATTTAAATATATATTTATTTATGATTATTCAAATATAAAGGATATTTTATATTTGTTGGTCTGCTGGTGTGGTGACTGTCTGGCTGTCAGTCTGTAGAGTGTGTATTCGATTCTCCTAACTAGGAGCAGTTGTGCAAACAAGAGTTTTTTTACTATGTAGACTAAATTTTATTTTATTATGTGAGTATATATTTAAAAATATACATATATACCCTAGTAACCGTAATAAATGATGTTCTGAAAATCGAATTGGAAGGCCTTGAAATAAATGTTATGGTATTTATCGGATAAAACTTTTAAATCGAAAAATCTTTTTAATACTAATTTAGTACAATAGAAATAAATTACATGCGCCATTCTATAGCTCCATAGATTTTAGAAATACATAAATTTGTATATTTTTCTGCTGTAAAAGAATAAATGTTTGCCAAATAAAAATATTTATTACCAATTCCGTTTAATAATTTAAATGCGAATGTTTATATAGAAGTTAGATATTGTTTTGTTATGACAATACGCTTCTTTCGTCTTCGTGACGTCACGCTTCTTTTGTTATGTAATCGAGTAAGAAGAAGGAGCTATTGTTACTAAAATAAAATAACGTGACATGCATTAATTCACATTCCTCGAACGCCATATTTAAATTAACACAATAGAACGTCAATTATCTCAACTAATTCGGGGACATGGGAATTGGAATAACCGGTTTTTATTTAGTCATACATTTATTTTTTTAGCTTTACGCTGTGAAGCACTCAGCAGACTAGGCAGAGAGGATTTAGTGTTAAAACACTCCGTTCCCCTTTTTTCTGGCGAATTTTGAGGCATTTCAATTTCTTGAATGACACAGTCTAACCCACAACTTGCATGCCTATTTAATACTAGAAATTATGATTATGAAAATAAAAATAAAGTCGTGTAACAAAACATAATAATATACTCAATGGATAATGACGCTGAAAAAACTCGTATTAGTTCGGATAATCGACGCTGTAATGCACATACCTAGCTATAAAAAAAATATAATTCCGTTTATCTTTTTAGCATTTGCAACTTATATCGTTGGAGATATCGTAATTTGGGTGACTTGTCGCACGTGTGCTCTCAACCCGAGTACCGCGCGGCCAACGCCGGTCTTAGATACGATTTCCAATTGATCAACGTTGATGATTTCAATGGGGCTGGTGAGACTGAACCCAGTCCTTACTTCTATCAGGTGAGATGGTCATGTAAATTTCTATAAGTATATGTACATATATAATTATTGGAATTTGGAAGCTTAGTAGCTGCTGACATAGCAAAACTATCTCGGCAACAAAAAATTAAAACTATTCTAAATATTTATTTACTATTTAACACATTTCATGTTATTTATTATTTTTTTTGTATTATTCTATGTATTTTTCACTCTTTAATTATTATTTTTCACTATCAACAGAATTTAGCTGAAGCCGAATACGTAGTAGCGGTGTTCATGTACATGCGCCTCATAGGGTGGCCCGCGGAAAAGATCTCGATACTAACGACGTACAACGGACAGAAACATTTGATCCGTGACGTAATCGCTAAACGTTGCGCTGGCAACCCACTCATTGGGTACCCACACAAGGTAAATTGTTTTTTTTTTAATAATTATATTATATATTTTTTAACTGTTTTAGTGTTATTCCTGACGTAGGAAAAAATGTTTTTTCGAAAAACACAAGAAATTTGAACGTTCTTGCTACTAAAAAAAAAATATTTATTTCATTAGTTTGGAAACACTCTTTGAAAAGGTTTTAAAATCGGTTTTAGTTTCTATCACGTTTCGCTATGCTATAAATAATATCGTCAAGATTACAAAATCTTGACGATATTATTTATAGCTATTTCCAAATATTAGATCAGTCAGTTGAAATAATCCATTAGCGCTTTTTTTACCGAAACTTTTTATATTTTTTTACAGAGAACGTGGTTCTATGTTGACTTTAGAGTATTAATACATTAAAAATGTTTAATTCATTTTTATGGCTTAGTGGTCAGGGGACTTGGACGCATTATAAGAAGCGCGGGTTCAAATACCGCTACGTTAAAATTTTTATACGTTTTCTACTTATTACAAAATTAACGATGTTGAATAAATTTGCTTAATAAAAAACAATTCTATTGTGATTTTTATTACTACATTTTACAAGTTCCACCTATGTAGTATAGCGCATTGGCGCAATGTGTTTCTGTGGGTTTGATTCCCGCTAGGGGGACTGAATTATTTAGTTCGCTCTTCACTCTGGTAACAAATCAAAGCATTGAATTCGGTCACACAACTTGCAGTGACACGAGAAATTAAGAAAAAAATGAGATACGGAGTATCTTAACACTAGGTTCCCTCTACCTATACAGTTTGGAACCTGATAATTGGAATTAAATATTCTAGTGTATTTTTTGTTAATAACTTACTTTTTTATTTATTTATCAAACAGGTGGCCACAGTGGACAAGTACCAAGGTCAACAAAACGACATAGCCCTGGTGTCCCTGGTGCGCACCAAGGCCGTGGGCCACGTGCGCGACCTGCGCCGCCTCATAGTGGCCGCGTCGAGGGCGAGACTTGGCCTTTATATATTCGCGAGAGCCAATCTGTTTAGAAACTGCTTTGAATTGCAACCTACGTTTAATCAGGTAATTGTTTTTTTTTTTCATTTTGGAAGTGGTTGTCACGATGTAAAATATTAATATAGTAGTAATACAAAGACTAGAACTAGTCAGAGTTTGGGAGTTACTTAAATTAAATTTAATTAATATATCTCGTTTGAGAGGTATCAACTTTTGGACGTTAAGCTACTTGAGAAATGAAACTTTTTTATATGTTATCTATCTATACATATAATAAAACCGCAACAAATCTCTAGAAACAGGTAGAAACCAAAACAGTAATTTTAAGACTTTTGTTTGTCTGTGCGTTTGTGCACGCTAGTCACAGAAACGACGAACCGATTAAATGCAGTTTTCACTATTGTATGTTGGCCAACTATTCTCATAATTTCATGTGTTTTTTATTCCAATTTAGTTCATAAATTTAAAAAAAATTGTTCGACAACATTGCTACATGCAAAAATATTTTATTGAATTGTATGTATATCTTTAAAATAATAATATTATTAGAACACGAATGTAATTCACATTAGTAAATAAATAATTGAGTAGTTCAAGTGGACGAAGCCACTAGTAAGTCGATCATTTATTAATATTTTAATAAACATTTGGGCAAACACTATGATTCACAACATCTGGCAAATGTTAATAAATAGCTGATTTATGTTTAATAGGCTGTTATAATTTAAGTGTTCAATTAATTTATTTTCGTGGAAAATAAATAAATTATAACAAAATTAAATTAAACATTTACATACAAAATTGACCATGAATATTTTATGATGTGATCAGATAACGTTGTTTTTTAAGTTCATTTTATGGGATTATATTCTGAATATGTGCCGTAGTGGTGCTGCGGCACAATGGTGTGACTGTAACGCGACGGTTGTGGATTCGATCCACAATCGAGGAAGTGCAATGCCTCCAGAATTCGGCAAAAAGTGGGGAACGGAGTGTCTTAACATTAGGTTGCCTCCTCCTCCTCCTCCTGCCTACACTGCTGTGTACGGGATACAGCGTGAAGCTGTAAATATTTTAAAGAAAATATTTAAGTGGCGATTCTATAAATAAATTAATGTTACGTGGTATTTTTAAAGAATCAGTTAAGATAAGTAAGAAATCGATATACTCGTAGAAGACTTGCAGATTCTATATGTATGTATTCGGAAATCGTATCACAAATCAAAAACACGTATGTAATGAGTATGCCATGCGTGCAATGTACATTATAGAAAATAAAAAAAACCTTATAGTAGAATTGTTATATTACTTACTTTACATGTTAATGTAAGTAGTTTTGCATGTTAAGGAAAAAAATGACACTTTGTTTTGCCGCACGTAAACGCGACCAAAATTGATTGACCTAGTGTCAAAGATATTTTCATTTATATTTTGTAAATAAGTTTTTGATTTCTACATAAAACTGTTTTTAATGAAAATACTTTTTATATGATTTTGGTCTGGCTGAAGCAGCAACGCAGGTTGCAACACAATGATTCGTTCAGTGAAAAAATATGAAATTAAGGATGAAGGCTAGGACAGCTTTGGATGTTTTGAATTTTCATTTGTCATATTCGCAATGTCATATAACATAATATTATATAAAATCGTCTTACTGAACGCTACGGTTGTGTGTATGCCACCTGGGGACTCAATTATTTTTATTTCTTGGCTGTAGTAGAGCGATACTATTTCAAAAATTGGTCCTACTTAACAATATGTTCCCTATGCCTACCCTGCTATATACATTCTTTTAGCGTTAAGCTAAAGTACCTAAATATTTTTTAATTTTTCTCAACATTCATTCATTCATTTTTTTTTTCACAACAGCTAACCGAGCGCTCTCTAGAGCTGGAGCTGGTGCCGGGCGAGCGCTACCCGGCACAGAGAGGTAGCTCCGCTATAGTGCCGGATGAGCTGCTACTGCGCGCGCGCGACATGCCACACATGGCACGCTTCGTGTACGACATGTACGTGGACATCGTCGAGCGCGCTGGGCGGGACCAGGTTGGTAAATTAGATTTAGGTTCCTTGGATAGGTACCAAGCTTCTATTGAAGTACGTACCTAAGATAGATAATAATAGCTTATTCTGAGGCCCCTTACATAGTTATAGTACCTTAGAATTTGGGGCTGTCGTGGTGTCATAGGGCAGTTTCTGTCTGTAAACGCAACGGTTGTGGATTTGGTTCCCGCTGTGGGATTTAAATTATTTTAATTTCTCGCTCTGGTAATAACACAAAATTAATGGGTTGAGTCCCAACATTCAACATATCGAAAATTGAGTGGGGAACGTAGTGTGTTAGCGCTAGGTTCCTTCTGACTACCCCGCTATATGCGGGATACAGCGTAAAAAAAGTCTTAGCGGGCGAAGCCGCGATCGCTAGTCTCATATACTGAGATTCCTTAGATAATTAGTATCTTACAAGAAAACTTGTAAGATACTAATTATCTAAGGAATCATTTTAAGGTGTTAATATATTTTTTAATAATATCATGAATACAAATATAATTTTCAACTTTCTATCAGAACAAAAAATCGTGGAGCGCACCAGGCACATTGGCACAGAAGGAACCAGAACACTTCATCCCGGCGCACCCCGGGGCCACCCACGACAGCGACGACGAGGACTTCCAGCCGACGGAAATTGTTAACGAAGTGGAGGAAGCCGATGCCTGATGCTCATTTATACATTAGTTCAGCATAACTTTGAATTCATACACAAATACATAGCCCTACATGGGAATTTAGGTCTACTTTTAGCTGTCAGTGGGCCTGTCTGTCCAAACGTTATTAAAACCCAAGTTAGCGCATTGTTCACTCGGGAACCAAAAAGTAAGATAGATTTCTGAAAATAAATATGCGCAACATCCTACAACTAACTTCAGGTCGCTTTCGACTCGTCGGTCGTAATAAATAACGTTTTAATTACCATTTATAATTTACTTGTTTTAAATATATTTAAATGTGATATCTATTTCCTATAAAAATAAAAAATAACATCAAGTAACTCGTATAAATATTACTTTTGATTACAATCAGATATTATGAGAATATAAATTGGCGGAAATTGAACCACGTCATCTGTTTTTAATAAAACTGTGCGCAATAGCCCATAGTATCTGTGATATTAATGTCATCAGTTTACTCATTTCACGATCTTTTGTTATTAAAATATTTATTTTTATATTGAACTAGCGACGTGGTCGCGGCTTTACTAGAAATATTTATTTTCTTATCTGAATTACTTTCGTGATATAATAAAATTATCATTTTAAAGACAAATACCGTACAAACTAAAATTTCAGCCATTTCAACACATTTTGTACCAATATTGTATGCGACAATTTCTTAAGCATTTCTCTTTATTTATGAACCGATTTAAATAAAACTAATAACTACATTTAAAGGAAAGTTTTCCAAAATACAATAGCAAAAACTGCACTAAAAACGGTTAAGCCGTTTCAGAGATAAGCGCGCACAAACGCACTGTCTAACAGACAAACATTTTAAATATCAATGGCCCCAAGTTTATATTCTCTTAAAAAAAAAAGATCTTAAAACAAAATCGTCTTTAACACCATCTTTATTTTGTTTTTAAAAGATGTTAGAATTTCGACCTACTAATTGGAAATTATTTAATTTCTTAAATTTTTTTATGTATTCTTTGTTTATCTTTAAGGTAACCTAAATGTCACTATAGATTAAGTTATTTGTAAGAAACTAAACATTTTTCATATAAATATTTTGTTTTATTAAAAATACGTGTAATAAAAACATTTTTGGCTGTAAGAAATACTAAAAATAAAATAAAGGATTTCAGTTCTTCATTTCCATTATTTAATAAAAATATAATTCATAACAAACATTTTTACATATTTCATAAAAAACAACAATATACAACAAAATTAGAACAGCCCTTGTATTTCGCCAGATTCTGTATCTAAATCGATATCGTAAATGCTAGGGCGCGTAGGAAGTCCTGGCATTTTGGATATTTCTCCCACCATCGGTACTACGAAGCCCGCGCCAACGGACACGAAGATGTTGTTAACACGCAGCGGGAAGCCGACAGGTGCACCCTTCACGCTGGGGTCGCCGGTCAACGAGTTTGAGGTTTTAGCCATACATATTGCCAGTTTATCGTATCCCTGAGTTTAGAAAGGGTAATATTAGAAATACGTTGCTTATGTAATATAAGCCATCATCGTTATAAAGAAAAGAAGAAAAATGTTTTTTAATTCCCTAAACCATTTGTGTTATGTTACTTGTGGCACTGGTGCGGTACTCCTGAATTAACAGATTGAATGAACAGATTTGAATGCGGTTTTTTTATTGAAAATTTTTATAGCGTTGCTTCTTAGATATGTTATATGAAAATCGGATTAGCAGTTTAAGAGCTACAAGAACTTTATCAAAATGATGTAGTATTAAAAGGTTTTAGTATTTTTTTTACTAACAAGATTTAAGCGATACCAATATCCTGCACAATATTAGAATTGCTTTAATATACAAGTATTGTTTACATATAATTAAATTGCTTACTTTTTTACTGAATTCCTTGATCTTGTCTAGCACTTCATCAGAGTATTCAACTTGTCCAGCGCCGTACATTTCCGTGGCAATTTTTTGGATCTTATCCTGAATTGGCATGTTTAATGGATATAGGTATTCGAATTTGGAAGGTTTTTCGCACGCTGCTATAACTGCGTCGGCCAGCTCCAGGGCGCCCTCGCCTCCCTTCGCCCAGTGGTTGCATACCACCGCTCTGAACGCGCCGTTCTTTAAAGCATATTCTTTAACCATGTTAAGTTCAGCTTCAGTGTCGTTGCTATTAATAAAATAATAATATTTTAGTCAACTTAACTGCTTGAAACGTTAAAATTGAATATAATTGAAGTAAAAGTTCATTACCCATGTCTATTGATGGCGATAACAACAGGAACTCCGAATTTGTTACCGTTGCTTATATGCTTGCCTAAGTTGCATAAACCTTTACTTAACAATTCCAAATTTTCCTAAAAGAATATAAACAAAATTTTATTGTGAACCAAATATGCATTTGAAAATTCTGTAGGAGAGTAAAGTGATTATAATTTATCAACCTGAACGTAAACGTCATGCAGAGGCAGTCCAGGGCTGACCGTGGGTCCTCCTCCGTGCATTTTGAGCGCGCGCACTGTACTCACAATGACTGCGCAATGAGGAGTATCACCACTGGCTCGGCATTTAATATCAAAGAACTTTTCCATTCCTGAAAATAGATCCAAGCTAGTATTTACCTACATACAAGAAGAGAATTAAACATTGAAAATATAATTTTACATTATTTAGCTTTACTTTGAATAAATCTGTACATACACAAATTGCATACCTATATCAGATCCGAAGCCAGCTTCAGTTGCAACAAAGCCATCGCTCCGGGCTAGCTTCATAGCAATCTTGTCAGCCAGGATAGAAGAGCAGCCGTGGGCGATGTTAGCGAACGGACCAGTGTGGACTAAGACAGGTGTGCCCTCCAGTGTTTGCATCAAAGTTGGTTCAAAGGCATCTTTCAATAATACCATGAGAGCTCCAGTGACACCCTACAAAAAAAGAAAAAAAAATCAAATTCAAATTCAAATTCAAAATATTCTTTATTCAAATAAACTTATAATAAGCACTTTTGAATCGTCGAATGAACATATGAACAAAAAGCTACCACCGGTTCGGAAGGCAGTTCTGCTAAGAAGAGCCGGCAAGAAACTCAACAGTTGCTCTTTTCAAAATCAATGGTACAATCAATGGTATCAATGGTACAATGGTACAATTAAAGCATTATTGAATATTTTTTAGCGCATACTTAAAAAACCAGTGGTATATTTGGACATACTCCAAATACCTCTGTCTACTTTTGTAAACACAACAAATTATCGATAATACAGGAGGCAGGTCACATAAAATGCATGATTACCCCTCATAGGGATAAAGCATGAAGATAAAACAAATCAATATATAAGATTTAATTTATGAACTTACCAGATCATCAGCGGTAACAGGGTTGCCGCTTGTATCAAGCGCGACGACCATGTTGGCGAGTCTCTCTTTAATATCCTCTATATCCTTGCCCAAAGCTAACACAGCCATGATCTCAGAAGCCACAGCTATGTCGAAACTGGTCTCACGAGTGAAACCTTTTTCTGTTGGCGACTGACCGATTGTAATTTTACGTAAATATCTGTCGTTAAGATCCACAACTGAAAAGATAGTAATTTATTTAGCTTTCTAAGTATATATTATGAATATTTTAAAGATATCGCAATGATAAAATTATATTGTAAAGATATCTAGATATAAAAATAAAAATATTTTTTTAAAAACTTTTATTATTGCTTACCTCGGTTCCACATAATATTTTTGGTATCGATATTCAGTCTCGCAAATTTGGCTCTCTCTTCTGGGGTGAGAGCGTCAGGGTCGACCTTGTTAATACCCAATCTCTTCAGCCGCCTAAACTGTATTGCGGAAAATTTTCTCACTCCTTTAATCTTTGGCACAAGACGGTCATATAAAGGACCATCTTTTTGAGTTAGTTCGTGGAAAATTCTAGCATCCATTTGGGCAGCTAAAAGATTGTTGGCGGCAGTTACTGCATGTATGTCTCCGGTGAGATGAAGATTAAAATCTTCCATGGGAATTACCTATTGAAAGTAAAAGATTTAAAATATTTAATATGTATCTAGAATATATAGTTAATGTAAGGCCAGTCGTGGCGCAGAAGCACAAGCGTGTAACTGTAAACACCATAGGTTTTGGGTTTGATTCCTACTCGAGGAAATGAAGTATTTAATATTTTCAATTTTCACTTCTTCGCTCTGGTGTCCAGGCAAAGCACAGCGTTGAGTTCCGCCACTCAACATGCTGCCCCCAGAATTCGATGGCTATCATTAACAATAGTCTCATTCTCCCTGCCCTCCTACATACGGAATACAATGAAAAGTTAATGTTACCTAAAAAAATACTTGCCTGCGAGTATCCACCACCAGCTGCTCCTCCCTTTACACCAAAAGTAGGACCTTGACTGGGTTGGCGCATGCAAGCAAAGGCATTGCGACCGCGATGGGCACCCAATGCTTGAACGAGACCAAGCAGTGTTGTGCTTTTACCCTCTCCTAGCGGCGTCGGTGTAATTCTAATAGAAAAATATTTTTTTATATAAGTATATTTTATTACATAATTGTAGATGTTATTTTTTTTAAAAAAGGGCCGGACCAGATGTAGAACATAGGTGAGTACCTATATGAAATTGAATTGTCTGTCTCTCTCTCTTTAAATTATTTCCAATATAGAAGTCGTATAACAATATTTTTTTACTTAGGTAATACTGACCCTGCAACGACAATATATTTTCCACTGGGATCTCCATTCAGGCGGTCGAGTACTGACAGCGATATTTTCGCCTTGGTATTACCATATTGGGAAACTTCGTTCGGGAATAGTCCGATTTCCTCCGCCAACTGTGTTATATGTTTTGGTTTTTGAGAACGGGCAATGACGATGTCACTGGAATTTGATAAGAACAACATTGTTTCTAATTTAATTTATTATATATTTTTTTAAGTATCTAAAGCAATGATATTCAATGAATTAACAAGTACCTAAAAGCAAAATTATATTTAAAATAGGTGCAATAAATCTTTGTTAAGCTTTGTGCTCACATTATCTTTGTTCTTTTATTCACATGGACTTTTGAACAAGCTATAACACTAGGATTTGACCCTTTATTCTGACCTGAATAAAAAGTAACATGCTGGTACATGCGGTACTAGCCTACAAATAATGATATGCTCCAAACCTAGGCACAGGAGATAACGTATTCAATCTCAACGCCTGCAACGGCCAACTCTTGCTGGACACGCGGTCGAGCTGCCTGCGCGCCGCCAGCACGGTGTTGCGCATGAGCATGGCCACCGTCATGGGGCCCACGCCGCCCGGCACCGGCGTCACGTGGCTCGCCACCGCCGCCGCCTCCGCGTACGCTACGTCGCCTACCAGACGTTGTCCGCTGGCTTTTGTGGAATCTAGAAATTGTTATCGATTTTTTTAGTTATGAATGAATCTTGCAAGAATGAGATTGTCAGGATCGTTTTGTGGTTTACTAAATATAAAATTATGGATAGATATATACAAGGAATGAAATTTAAAATATTTAATTTACACTATGTTCATGATAAATTAGTAAAAAACGCAGTAGAAACTAACAATAGACATATAACAAGTATCAGATAAAGATTATTTACCAAATATTTGAATTTTAAATTTCGATTTTTTCTATGAATTCCTCCAAATTAGCATTTTTTATCACATCGTCTTTATTAAACTTTCTAAGACGTCACAAAAAACACTAATTTACTCTAAAGTGTGTAACCACTGTAGTATACCTAATGACTGCACTGACCGTCTATAGTGATTGTGTGATATAATTATTTGTAAACAACTCATTGAGGCCCAGTCATTGTTATATGCTAAGATCTTCATACTGCTATTAGCGACAAGTAATTAGTACACTATCAAATATATTTTATTAAGTATAAAAGTAGGTACTATGTATAAAAGAGGCCGATCGTAGCTCAGGGGCACAAACGTGCGACACAAACGAGACAGGTTCCGCCACCCAACACGCAATGCTTCCAGAATTTCCGGCGGAAAGTGGGGAACGGAAGTGCCTTAACACTAGGTATTTTTCTATGGAAAGGGCAGAATACAAGTTCCTACGAAATCGCACTGTAGTAGAGTGGTTTCCAGGTTTCCTCTGCCTACCCTGCTTTGTGCGAGATTCAGGCTGATATAAAAAATTCTATGCCAGTGGCGTAGCTAGGGGGCTGCGAGCGGTGCGGTCGCACCGGGCATCAAAAGGAAAGGGGCATCAAAGTCGACGATCACGTTGTTTTTTTTTAGAACTCATCAAAGTCGACGATCACTTTGTTTTTTTTTTTTTAGACCTTAGACCATTTTATAGGGCATCAAGTCCCCTAAGCCGCACCGGGCAGCAAATACCTTAGATACGCCACTGTTCTATGCATACAGCAAACACGACCTTTTGCTTTCACGAGGTAGTCCAAAACCTAGACATTATAGTGATGTATCGCCTTACCAGATGGGTAAGGAAACTGCGGTGTACTTTTTTAGTCATACTGCTGAATCGACATTTTGAATATTCATCCAAAATTTTATCGGAATTTGATGTTTTCTTTGAAAATTTACACAGTTAACTAAATAAAACAACTGTTATTTATTAATAGAATAAATGGGTAAACTAATTACTTACCAGGAATAGGATTTATTCCACAATCTATGACCACAGCGCCTGGCTTGATCCACGATCCTCGCACCAGCTCGGGCTTGCCTATAGCAACTACTAAAATATCGGCAGTCTTCGTCTGGAATATGAAACATAAGGAACTGAGCTCTAATGACTTTACTTTTACAAATAGACTACTAATATAGTCTTATCGATAGTTTTTTTTGTAAACATGTATTTATATGATAACAACTTAGTAGTTCACGTTTCTTATATTATTCTTTCTTGTATAATCTTATTCACCAACCTATAGAGAATATATTTCTTTACATTAAACAGAATAATTGAATTTCCACTCTTACGTACAATTTCACTCAAGTTCTTAGTTTTTGAGTGGCACACAGTGACGGTGGCGTTCTCCCATTTCAAAAGTTCCGCGACAGGAGTGCCCACAATCCTACTCCTGCCGAGGACTACTGCGTTTTTGCCGGAAATTGTGACACCAGTGCGCTTGATCAGTTCTACGCAGCCCGCGGGAGTACAGGGTACGAAGCCTGACATATCACCCAGCGCGACACGCCCTTCGTTGTTGGTGTTCAGGCTAGATTAAAATTAAATTAGATAAATTAGTCCTTTTGTATACCTATTTTTCCAATATATCCCAATATATTTACATAAATTGAGATTTATAAGAGGGAACCTAGTGTTAAGTCACTCCGTACCCCACTTTCGCGCCGACGCATTACGTGTTGAGTGGCAGAACTTAACGCCGCGCTTTGCCTTGTTATCAGAGGTTAGAAATGAAAATATTGATAAGAAAGTATAGAGTGGAATTCGAACCCACAACCGTCATATTTATAAATATTTATTATTTAATTTATGTTTAAGTTCTTAAGACATACCCATCAACATCTTTATGCGGTGACACGGCATCAGTCACGAGGTGCGCGTCCATGGAATTCACAGAATCCAACGGCATCTGCACGATGATGCCGTGCACCAGCGGCGAGTCATTGAGATCGCTTAGCCTCGTTAGCAGCTACAAAAAGAATATATTATACTATACTAAGAAGAAAAGAAAAGAAAAGAAAAGTCTTAACAGAAGGTAGGATACAGTTTGAAGCTAATTGATTTTTACCTATCTTTTTTTATCTATGCATATCATTAATATTGCGACATTCAAAATTTTCCATTTATATCTATAAATAAATGTTATAATAATTAACTTATTACGACAATAATATATTATCAAACAATATTGTTTAGTTACATCATGAGAATAACAAACTCTTCAATATCATGGCGCAGGGGTGGAGGTCAGGATCTAGCGATATCGCATGCGGCGAACAAACATCGTAAAATTTATTTAGGTAAATACTTGAAGATTTAGATTAACTATTTTACATTGTAACCTCTCAATTTAGATAGCCCAGGAGGTTATGTAGGTACCAGTGAAGTAACCTTCAGATCACCTTTTGTGATATGGAATACCTATATATTGTAAAAATAATTGTCATATTTTTTCAGTTTCATGCTTAAAGCCCATGTAGCAGAATAGGCAGAGGGAGCCGAGTGTTAAGACACTACGCTCCCCACTTTCCGCAGAATTCTGAAGGAATTGAGTGGTTAGTGGCGTGTACTGCCCCTTGCACCACGACTGGCCTCAAACTGTCATAATTGATAATTGTGTTAATTATACTTTTTAACTTAAATTCGAAAGCAATAAGTATTTAAATTCTTTAAAAATACGAATCAATATGAAATAAAAAAATATTAGGAAAAAGATTTACGCTGACCAGCTAGCTATCAATTTACCTCAGGTTGATTAATTTCACGTGGCAGCTTGATATGTTCAGCGATGATGCCGATATTTTCGGCTGCCCTCAGCTTCATACGAATGTAGACGTTGGAGTCCTCTCGGCCGCCCACCTGCACAATGGCGAGCTTCGGCTGGAAGCCGGGGCTGCGCTTGCGCATCTCAGCCACTTCCTCCTTAAGCTCATTCTCGATTGATCTGGACATAAGATACCTACATTTTAACAGATTTTTACTGATTAAAAATCATGGATTGGCATCTCTGCCAACTGCCAACCCTGATATGCGTGAAGCTGGAAAAAAGAAAATATATATTTTTCGAAATAATAATTAGTCCATACGTTTAGGCCTATGTCCAACAGTGGACAAGAGATGGCTGTTGATGATGATGATGATACGTTTAGAAGTTTGTTTGTAGTAAAGTAACACTTTCGTATTTTACCAATTTTTTAGCCAATAAAAATTAAACAATGAATATATATAACATTTTTTATTTTTTATCAATATTACATTTATTTTTCATTATTACATATTTTTTCATTAAAAAAATGGATATATTGCTAATTTATCGTATTAAAGGAACTTAAGAAAAAAAATACCGAGCGACTTGTGTCCCGGAAATCACTAGTGCCGCCATTCTAACAAGTAGACTGATAGAGTATAAGAAAACCACTAAAATTGCTGATACACGAACGCCTTCGCAATCATAACCCTCGATAACCTTTAGAACATATCAATTACTCTTTACGTACTCATCGCTATAGCGCACTTTTATTGTATTAGTAAAATTTTAAATCTACGAGCTCGTTTAGGTAACGAGGAAAAGCGCGGCGTTGAGTTCCACGGCGGAAAATAGACAACGGAAGTATCTTAACGGTAACGGAATGTCTTAATATTAGGTTCCCTATGCGTACTTAAAAAAAATTTAAAACACAATAATAACAAATATGGTTCTTATAACGCTAGCTGTTTACCGACAACATTCTTCACAAAATAGTCTTGCACGCTCAACACTTCTATGTAACATACGAATAAAATTAAACTTTATCATATTTTTCAAATTGAGTAGGTTTATTTAATTTTATAGGATTTTCTTTTTCTTTTAATATAAATTTTACTCAATTATTAAAGAAATATCACGAAATCTTCTAATAATAAACTAGTAAGTATAAGAAGTTATCGAAATATGATTGCTTTCGCTTGCCTTTGACTCCAATTTACCAAACTGCTTAGATAAATCAATGTTCATGTTAATTACATTTTTATACTGTCTTGTTATATCATATTACTTTTGATTTATTTATCCTTATTTAACCAACCAATATGTATTTTCTTATTGCAATAACAGAAACTTAATTTCCAAAATTTACTTCATAAATATTTCACTTCTTCGATTGGGGATCGAACCCATAACCGTCACACCCTTGTGGCGCTGCGCTACAACGGCCTCTAATAATACCTAAACTTTACACTTAATTAGATTCATAAGACAATTTATGTAATGAATACTATGAAAAAAATGAAAAAAATTAATGTAATGAAAAAAATTTACAATTGAATGTAATGCAGGCTAGCTGCCAACTAATGTAATAGATTGTACCATTGATTTTGCAAAGAGCAACTGTTGAGTTTCTTGCCGGCTCTTCTCAGCAGAACTGGCTTCCGAACCGGTGGTAGCTTTTTGTTCATATGTTCATTCGACGATTCAAGTTTATTTGAATAAAGAATATTTTGAATTTTTTTTGAATTACATACATAGTAACTGATATGAAAGTAGTGTTCCGACACTCAACACGGAATGCTTCGTAATAAAAGTCGAAAGAAAAGTTTGAAACAGTGTCTTAACACGTGCTGTTTGTGTGCGGGATACGGCGTGATGATGATTTAATTTTAATCATGATTTTTGATATGAAAGACCAACGAATATTTTACCAGCGACCACAAGAAATCGTAAAAATTGTAATTTTTACATTTTTGTCTTTCAGACTAAATATGAATATGGTAAAGGTATAATTTTAGTGTCGGTTCCCCTTCAGTGAACCTAATAATTGATTTAAGTAAGTAAATTGTAATACTAGCTATCCGATCCTGACCTCACTCGTGAAAACTTTGATTCTGAAATTTAAGAATTTGTAACAAGTTTTTACCTATTATTTATACAAAAACCATAATGTGATTTCTTGGAGTCTCCATTCTATATTAATTTGTCGAATAAGTATATCATAGAGAATCCAATGACGGAGAGTGTTCGATGTCGTCAAATTTGAAAAAAAAAGTTTAAAAAAAAATCAGATTTTATTAATAGCACTAAAGCCAATTATGGAAATGCTCCTGAAAATCCTAAATCAAATTAATTTACGTTTAACTTTAATAGAATAGATTCTAAATATAATACAAGTAAGTATTTATCATACTGTTACAAATTAGGACAATGCGAAATCTTGTCGTAGTGTTTTCGTCGGTAGATAATTATATAACTATACAAAATCAGCTTCACGCTCTATCCCGCAAATATCAAGGTAGGCAGACAAAATCTCCTTAAAAAGTATAATTTGTTTTTTGGAAAAGTATTCATATTTATAGCATAATATCTTGCTTACTAGTGCATAAAGGACGGTCATAATAAGGAAGGAAATAAATTCATATATCACTACACACATAAATTATAACATAACCTTAATTTTTAAACAATATGACTACATTTTGTTCACAATTTCATTATTTTATGACTTTAAAATTTTGTTTAAAATACTTTTCACTCCATTGGCGCTCTCATTTATTTTTTGTACGTAAAATAGAGACAAAGAACAAATAAAAACTGAAAATATAAGAACCTAGAACCTACCGCGTATCGATGTATGTTTCGCGTCTACATTTCAGTTGATTATTAATTCGATATAATTAATGATTTATAAAAAGTTGTATATAATATCTAAAATGACATAAAAATATTAACAAAACAAATAATGCCGACATTATAGGATCACCTTGCCTATGAAAGGAAAAGGATAATAATGAAATAAATATAGGTGTTTACTTACAAAAGAACAGACTCTATATCTTCAGAAGTTTTCCACATTTTTGATAAATTATGGTTATAGTTTCATCACAACATCACTTATCACAAATTATTAGTTCACTTCTTGTAGCGAGACCGCCTGCGCAAGCGTAACTACTTTGCTATGGCGATTTTACGGCAAAAAAACTGGTTCTACCACTTGAGCAAATAGCTTTATTTTACATTCATACCCACAAATATCTGTAAATATTTTTCCGTATATATTTTTCGTATATTGAATAATGAAATGTAAATTAGGATACCATATAACGCTGTTGTCGTGACTCGAATAATTAACACAGCTTTATTGACGCCAAAAAATATCAGCTGGTTATTGTTATCCAAAAATATCTTTTCGATGCTAAATATTATTACATGTGTATGAAAATATTGAAATTAAAAAATAGTACAAGTTTTACATAACAATAAAACTTGTATTATTGTGGAGAGACGATGCACAGCATCTGTGAGAGGGCGCTGTATACTTCCCTTTGATTATCCAATGATTTTCACTTCCGGTTGCTGTCTTCGACCAATCAGCGATCGCCGGAAGTCACGTGGTCTCAGGTGGTAGGGCGCCGGAACGTATAATAGGCGACACTACGCTTCTTACCTCATAGCAGATTCTCACCAGGAGCCTTAAAATGATGCTGTGCATCGTCTCTCCACAATAATACAAGTTTTATTGTTATGTAAAACTTGTACTATTATTTGGGATGTGACGATGCACAGCATCTGTGAGAGACGTGTTTATAACTCCTGGTGACCACGCACGACGCTATGTGATCTAAATCAGAATGATTGTATAAACTGATTCTGATACATTCAGATAAATTGATCTGTAAAACCACAAAAAACATGAGTAACATTGTTTTATTTATAAGCAAATTGTTAATTGCTTAATTTTTTAATTCAATTAATAATCGCTCTGCCGGAAGCTGAGCCAAAATAATCTAACTTCAACTATTAGATTTACTTATAATTTGCATACAAACAAATTTTAAAAGATGATCCGCAACTCGCTGATAAGCATGAGTAGGAAAGGAAGCTCGCATAACCGTCTAAATAATAAAGCTAGACGTGCTCACTTCTTTTGATAATAATTTAATAACCTGTTTATATAAGTATTCATTATTATTCATGAAGCCCTTGCGTAGCCTCACCTCTAAGTTACACAACAAAATTGTTACCTTTTGTAGCCTGTTTCCGGTGGTCTAGCTAGTTTCTTAATGTAGAACTTAGAAAAACATTTTTCTTAGGATGACACCACCGTCTCTAGAGCGTAATTTTCGACAGGTCACCTGTTTCACCAAAATATTTCTAAACGAGATATGATGTTATAAGTACGAGCAGGATCGAAATGACAATGAAAATGTCGTCCGATCTATTGGAAACCATCTCCGGCTCAGACAGCGGGTCGTAGATAGAACCGGCAACCAACTCCATACTTCCTTTTTTAACAACTATAATAAATTTATAGTAAGTAGACGCGTTCTAGAGTGGACACCACGCCTTGGCAAGCGTAATTAAAGACCGTCTTCCCGCTAGATGGGGTGACGATGTCCGCAAGGTGGCGGCAACGGCCGGATGCAGAGAGCCGAAGATAGAGCCCAGCGGCGCGCCATTGGAGAGGCCCACGTCCAGCAGTGGACGAGGACAGGCTGATGATGATGATGATGAAGTAGTTAGTCAAGTTAATTTTTACCTTGTAATTGATGCCATTAGTACAACATATTCATAACACTAGAGTATTTAATAGAATGCTCTATAAAATATTATGTACTTAGCCCAATAATATATTCTTATACTGGTCAAACCTTTGAACGCATTTGTAAAATTTAAGACTTGATTTCATTATCACATACTTTGAGTATTACAACTTCACAAAAGCATCAGTGAATGCTTACCCGATCCACAACCAGACCGACAATTCATGATATGAATGTCCTATCTGCTACTTAGGTACGGTTTTGAAGCAAACTGTACTTGATATACGATGCGTTAGAAAATGTGAGTTTATGAGCTCATTAGTTTTTCAACAAAATTCAGGCCGACTAATGATTATATCATTCTTCGAAGTGTAATAAAGTTATAAGTAATTGATACTACTATACATTCACATATAAAGGTATTAATTTTATAATATTTCAATTATCGCTTCTTAGCTGTATTTTAGAACTACAATAGTTCACTCTCTGAAATTCGCTTTTAGGAGCAACTTCACAGTGTCAAAATATACGATTTAAATACAGATGCACTCAATTTAAACGTCCGACTTCCCCGGACTTAATGATGTCGTAGACATCCAACATGCCCTCCGCCATATTGGAGTTGTGACTACGTGTATACCTCGCTAGCCAGGTTCAGTTTATGCAAAATTCATGGCAATATGCGGCGGAATATCTACGTTACGCACGTGGATATCGTCAAGGTATATATGTAACTACCTTTACACAGCCCTCATGTCCCATGAAGACGATTACATATTACAAAAAACGAATGCAACTTCTTGATAGTCTTTTTGCAATATTATTGTGTATCATACTTTGTCGTATCCAACAACTTAGTAATAAAAGGTTGTCGTCTGTAATTCTCGCATTTCATATTCTGTCATATCTAACAACTTCAGTAATAAGCCGCTCAACTGGCGGCTTTAATTTGGTCTTGATTTGCCTTCTGAATTATTTAGCTGCCTTCTTTTCCTCCTTCTCCTGCTTCTTACTCTTGCTAGATGCAAATTTTACTTCTTTTTCCAAATACTAACATCAGTAGCCGTCGCATTTTCTAGCTGGATTCTTTTCTTCTAGATGGATTATAGATTTCTCCCACTACATCAGCTTCAATTCTGATGGCTACTCGAATGCACCACAGGGATGTACGGTATCTATTATATAGTACGTCAGCTATAAAATACTTTTGCCGCGGCACTCGCGGGGATGTGCACTCACTTGCACGAGGGTAATGCCAAATTAGCCCAAAGAAACTTTTGGCGACTTTTTATAATACTTGAACCCGCTATTTTAGTTTTTTAATTTAGTTTTGACACATTGCTTCTTTTTATCCATTACTCAACCATCCATATCCTATTGGTTTGCTTTATCAGTTGTAGAACGTGAGTCGAACTATTTTCTATCCTTGCTTTCTCGAACCGCTTGAAAATTCTTATTGGATAAAGCCAGAGACGATATGGAGAATGCTCATTATTAAGTCGAAAAGAGTTTTCAGAGCCCCCAAACCATCTACACCCGTTTCCGATATACCCATAGGCAGCCTCCGTATTTCTTAACACCATGTATACAGGAAGATACGGTTACATTTAAATAAAATTATTAACAATCATACAACACCTTGTACTAAGTTCTGGGCTTGTGTTACCCGTCGGCGGGTTCTCACTCCATACTTCCGATATCCGGTATGCACTGATACTTGACAATTGCTAATGTATAATTAAACGTGCTAGAGTTTCATACTCAACGCATGCTTCTCAATTTTTGATGCATGTACGGTTGACGAAGGTCTAACTGCTTCAAATAATCTTGGAAAAGGATTATTGGTGGCATGGAGGTAAATGGCTAGATGCATTCCCGCGATTAAACCGGGAAGGGCCTACGGAGCCCAAACCATCAGCCACTGCCTCCGATACGCTCAGAGGCAGCCTCCTTATAACTGCCCCCCTCCCGTACAATTGAGAGCATTAAAATAGTACCGAGCTTTTTTAAATTCTAATGTACGGATAAATGCACTTTAAATAGTTGGACATACCTTATGTCAAGTAATAGCCCGAGTCCCTCTTAAGGCAACTAAGATAAGGCGACTGGCTAGAACTTTTGCCGAAGAGGCCATACAGAAGATCCCGTGATTGCTAAATACTATGGAGCCCATTGCTAAATGTTATGACGTTCACAGCGATGGCAGTAACCATGAATAAGCAGCAAATCCACAATTCTTTTATCCTCACTCCTCCAGGATTGAGAAAATGAACCTCCGATATTCCGTGTTTGAAACACTTTTCCTGCCAGGAGGCTTTGAAATTGTCTTCGAATCCTTGTGTCTAATTCTTCCGAGTATTCGCCTGCAATTGTCAAAAGAAGCCAAAAGAAACTGCCACGCAGATTTATCCATTGTTATTCGTTAACTCGCTTAGGATACGCTCCCAGCGATTATAACATTTCAACAACGTTAGTAATTATCCTATTACAAATAAATAAAAAAGATTTATCTATAAATAGACAGACATATATGTCGCAGAATAAGGTGGTTGGGACCGGAGCTTGTTCCAATCCCATTTCTGATTGTCATCGATCGGTGTCACGTCAGAGTGACAGGCAACGCCATCTGGTTTTGACAACTGGCAACTATTAAATAATCCGCTTCCCTGATATATATTAGGAGAACAGAATTTTTTATATATTTGATAACTCGCTCAGGATACGCTCCTAACGAATTTATCGTATTTAAACGAAGGTAGTATATTAATGGATAATACAACTAAGTAAACTCGGTGAAAACCGATTTATTTAGTAAACTCCGTTTACATCGCATGACATTATGCCGAGAGCGTTAAACAAGCGATGAGTCCTCTTGCTTTTTGCAATGCCCGTTAGTTGAATAAAATTGGGCCATAACTGCCGAAAATCTGAGACATATACCTAAACTTATTGTAGGTTATAACACAGCCGTGTTCGGTAAGCTCAGAATCCACTACAGTATTGGTATATATAATACCAAGCAATAGAACAGTATTACATGCATGTAGATACTTGTTACACAAGAGATTCAAATGACTCACCCGTTGTCCAGTTTGTTACCTTTGAATTTCACAAAAGCAAATTCTCTTGATGAGGATGAACATCTTTGCTGGAGTCCTTTCCAGGAGTAGGCCCGATATAGAAATCCGGTTCACGATGTGAAGAAATTCCACCTCCAACACTACACTTACCACAGCACTTTCACTTTTAAACGATGTTACTCTGATGGGAAATAACGACGCTATGAGGTAAGAAGCGTAGTGTCGCCTATTATACGTTCCGGCGCCCTACCACCTGAGACCACGTGACTTCCGGCGATCGCTGATTGGTCGAAGACAGCAACCGGAAGTGAAAATCATTGGATAATCAAAGGCAAGTATACAGCGCCCTCTCACAGATGCTGTGCATCGTCACATCCCAAATAATATAGTTTTATTTGCATAATATTAGGTAAAAT
This sequence comes from Heliconius melpomene rosina, assembly GCF_056956725.1. Lineage (NCBI taxonomy): Eukaryota > Metazoa > Arthropoda > Insecta > Lepidoptera > Nymphalidae > Heliconius > Heliconius melpomene. The sequence goes on along the minus strand of NC_140396.1, from coordinate 4,497,897 downwards.
GTTCGTCGCAACGAAATGTTACATAACATATACTTAAAGAAGTATGGGAGGGAAAGATAGGCGGTTTGTCCGTGTCCATTAGACTACTCTGGTGCTCACCCCAGAAATTTCACTAACAAATAATCAATAAAAAGTTAAAAAACAACACAGCAAACTATATAAAGTCCAGCCGTATAATCTGTAATGGCTAACTTGTAGGCTGAGGCACCCCATTTAATATTGTTCAAATAAGCAATTTAATATTCCAAGCTATTAGCTTAGAGTTCGAAGTCTTTCTCTAAACCTACCGTAGATCACTTAACAAGTTTCAATAACAAAAGTCCGTAATTAGCGTAGATAAAAATATTATTTGTTGAAGCGGTCATGGGGCAGGGGCACAAGAGTGTAACTGTGACGCGACGGTTGTGGTTTCGAATCCCACTAGGAGGAATATATTAATACTTATTAATATTTTCAATTCTTCGCCCTGGAACAAAGGCATAAATAAGCGCGGCGTTGAGTCCCACCATTCAACACGCAAATGCCTTGAAAATATACCTGGAAATGGGGAACGGAGTGTCCTAGGTTCCCTCCGCCTTCTCTCCGGCTATAGCGTAAAAATGTGTTTATGTTACTTTGTAAGAAGAAAATTATGAATTGTTGAAAAGGTAAATATCGTTAGCGTCAGAGCGTTTTTTGATTAAAAATCTTAGCGCAAATGATTGCTTGTATTAAAAAAAAATATCTCTCTATTCTGTATTGCAAACAGAGTCGTTTGTGAACAATGTTTATTGTCTATTGCAAAAAACGTAGTTTTACAGTCAGAAAAAACTGTACTGACACCGACGATGTTTATGAAATGAAAGTTTAAAAAAAATAAAACAAAAATGTCATATTCAATAGTTTATTTATTTCTTAAACATCACGTGTCTGAGTCAAAATAAGCAAAAAAAAGTCTCCTAAATAATCACATTGTCATTCTATATTGAATATTCAAGAATGGTTGTTTTTTCTTCTTTGTATAATGGTTTCATCCTTATATCGAGATTAGCAATCACAGTCGAATTATGGATATTGGAGGCAATTTGGATTTTAATTATTACTATAAAATATTAAGTAATAACAAAAAACATGTAGCATATACATTATATGTATGTATAGTACATATAATTGCAATGTAAACAATTACAAGAAGTTCAAGTTTCCATATAATTAGATTTTTTAAACATCTCAAATCAACTCCAAAGAATTATATTTATTTATTAGCCTTAATTTCTACTTAAAAACTATACTGAAAACAAAAACAATCTTAAACTACAACAGTAGACTATAGTTGAATATAGATTCTTTCATTATATTTCTTTTCACGAAAACTATTTATCAACTAAAAACTTAAGTATAATTAACAACGATTTACGTAATATATTTCAAAGCTTAAAGTAACTTTAAAAAAATAATTTTCTTTTGATCCACATTTTAAATTTAAAATATTAATTTTGAGTCATTTTTGAAAATCATCAATTTGAAAAAATAAAAAAAAACATTTATCTCATACTTTTTAAGATTGTAATATTCTCAAGTCTTCTTCCTCTTTCTCGTTGTGTGAATTAGAACTCAAATGTATGCGCATAGCGTGCGCGGGCATCGCCGGGGTGCCGCATAGCTTACACTCTAATGTTGCTGTCGATGATATCGATGCTCTGTAATTATAAAAATTGGGTTATAATAACTAAAAAATATATACCAGTACCAAGTCGTGACCGCGTGGATTAAGCTGTAAATGTATGTACATTCTGCGAGTAAACAATGCGCAAAAGTTCAGAAAGCCTAAGTTAAATAACAAATACTTTGGAAAAAAAAATTAATATTTGTTTCTTTAATTTAATTTGCTCCGCTATGGTAAGACTTGAGTTTTATTAATCAACGTGCATCGTTTTTTTAATAAACCCCCATTAATTTAATTTATGCGCATCTAGAGATATTTTCCAGGAGGATCTAATTTCCAATGGCTGCCACTGAAATGTCTTAATACTAAAGGGATGGAATGCCTTAATACTAGATCCCCAGGTTCCCTCTACCTACTCTACCATATGCAGAATACAGCGTGAACTAAAACACAATAACAGAACCTAAAACCACATCACCTGCCAACCAACATCCTCAGCTCATCCAGGTCCCGCTTCAGCTGCAGCATGTGTTCCCGGTTGGCGGGGCGCAGGTCGAGGGGCGTGTGTAGCGGGTATAGCAGGGGGCGGCGCGGGAGGGACGCCAGGTCTATCTCCAGCAGGTCGTCCTTGGGTGCGGTACCCCACTCCCACGCGCCTACCACGCTTTCCGTTTCGCGGTGCTTGCGACGTTTTCTTAGTAATCTGTAATGTTTTGGGTCGGGTGAGTGATCATTTCGATGACTTAAATACCACATGGATGTGTCCTCAATCCTCATATAAGACAATATAGTTATAACATTAAATAGTTACAGATCTTTCAGTTATTTTAGCGAAACTAGGTAGTACATATTCCCTAAAACTTCTCTTGAAATGGGAAAAGAAATCCAATCGAAATATCTAATTTAATATGTATATATAATTTAATATATATATGTTTGTTTGACTTCAAGTCAGTGTGAAACAAACTTAATGCGGATAAAAAAATATATATTAACAACAAATGACACATTTTTTGTAGCCCATAAGATAAGCCATTCCACATTAGATAAAAATTTATAAAAAAAACATAATTTATCTCACTGCAACAGATCATCACGGATCAATTTGGGAACGTTCACTCTGAACTCGTCATCCACCATAGGAATGTCCTCACCGTCGTTGCATGACAACATGTGGTCCATTAAATAACGTATGTGGTTTATCTGTTAAAATAAATATAAAATTTAAAAAATGTAGTATAGAAATTAAATATAATTAAAACAAAGAACAATTAGTCCAAGTTTGATATAAGTTTTATAAAGTAAATGATAGCTCATCTTATATATTATATTTCCTTCTAAAAATTGTTTAAAGATCTACAAAAACATATTTTTAAAATAATTATGCAAATTAATAGTACATTTGATGTATCATTAATCAATGAAATTTATAAGATAAATATAAATTAATTAAAAAAAATGTAATATTTAAAAATAATTAAAATAAATAAAATTATACAATACAAAAAGAAAAAAACAAGAAAAAAGTGTTCTCTCCGGCGGGGAATCGAACCCCGGTCTCCCGCGTGACAGGCGGGGATACTTACCACTATACTACCGAAGATGTAGTCAAAGCTTCGAAATTATCAATCTTTACGAATGTAAAGATTTATATAATGTTCATATAACAGGGAATCCTTGCGCCACGACTGGCTTCACATAATACAAATAACAATATACTAGGATCCGCCACATGCTGCGCACGGCAGCTGTGGAGCTGAGCGAAGCTATGTTGCGCAAAATTTTGTTGTTTGTTTTTTCAAAATTTTCTGTTTTTTCAGCACACGTTGGGTTAGGTTAGTCAAAGTTCAATCTGATCCCGTGAATTTCAAAACGTTCCACAACTTAACTTTATAGGACATATTTTTAAAATTTCCTCAAAAACTACAATTACAATTATCACCAAACTATCATATAATATAGGCATTACAATGAAACACACTTTTGACCAGTAAGACCAATTATAGATGTGTGCGTTACCGCTGCCACGTCGTCAACGTCGAGGTCCGCGTCGACGGTCACGAGCAGGTCGTGCTCGGGGAAAAGCGGCCTGCCCCCTCCACCGCCCGCGTCGCCACCCGCGCCCAGCCCGCACAGCGCGCTCGTGTAGCGCGTGCACGCGGAGTTGCGACGCAGCTCCGCCCTGCAACATGTTATGTATGTATGTTAATACAAGTTTTGCGTCATCTTACTTTACTTGTTAGCAAGTCTAAAGTCGCTTATTTTGACGACACGCTACCAAAGCGTTAAAATACTTTACTTACTACACTTCCTACGGAGTACACATACATAATTTAGTCTCTCCATTACACTAAGGTTGCCTGGAAGACCATTGTGGTAAGTAAATTAATAGTCAATACATAAATGTTCAATGAAATATTTTTAAGAGACAGAATTTAAAATATTATAAGAATCGCTGGCGATTTAAAAAAAATCATACAAAATTTTAACCCCTATTTCGTGCCTTTAGGGTTAAAATTTTGCAAAATCCCTTAATGGATGTCCAGATTACAAAAATAAATATCTGTCCAAATTTCAAGTTTCTACTATCAGCGGTTACGGCTGTGCGTGCGTCTTACCTCAGTCAGTGGGAACGTGTCATTTTTTATATGATGATATTTTCTCGAGTAGGAATCAAACCCACAACCTGTCGCGTTTATAGTCACACGCTTGTGCCCTAGCGCCACGACTTACAGAATATCACATAGACAACAATACAATTTATGTAAACATTTTGTATAATTAGGCTACAATATAACAGTAAGCTTAATCGGGCGAAGCCGCGTTTCAGTCACTAGTTATACATAAATACTATACTCACTCAGGACAAAATAGCAGAGAAAGTATGGCGGGTAAGCCACGTATGTTGGGCATCAACGTGGTGTGACGCAACACTAACTTGTTACTCATTTCATTTTGACCTACTTCTGCTGCCACTAGCAACCTGTTAAATATTTATTATTATAATATATAAAGCAGACTTTCTTATGAAATATGTCGATGGACGATTATCACTCTGTACCGCGCATTTGGCAGGGTAGACTGAGGAAATCTGGGAACGTAGTGTTATGATACTCCGTTTCCCATTAAGAGTGGCGGAACTCAACGCTGCACTTTTGCTACGACCGAAGAAATGAAAATATTAAATAAATACACTATTACAAATTTTAAAAATTACATAGGTTTAAAGATATTTATTTCTCAAAAAGACTTCAAGAATTTTCAATATTCTTTATTGTTTTTTGTGGTGTAATAAAAAAACTTTTTTCATTTAGCATTTGTTCCTGTTGTTGTTGTTTCCTAATTTGTGTTTAATTTATTTGTATATTAATATAATATAAAATTAGTAAGACAATAGTATAATATTATAACTTCTTTACATACGATACGACAAGCCCATTCAAATGCAATACAATACAAATAAAATAAAGTAGTTTTAAAGGTAATGTCTAAAGAAAAAAAATATTAAAAGAAATGTATAAGATGACAAAAGGTATGGACTTACGGTCCGTACCTTTTGCCTGTAGACTTACGTCTGTAGTCTAAGAATAAAGAATAAAAAAAAACGAAAATCTTTACCTCTCATATACTTCCTGTGGCTCAGTGTCGAGCAGCACACCGTTTACAGAGTTCGATTCCACTTGGACTTGCTTGTCACGACTGCCGTACATCAAGTTGTGGAGGGTTGATTCGAGGGGACTGTAAAATAGTACTTATTGTAAAATACGATCAATAGTTAATATATGGTGAGTCAATACAATAAATATACTAGAGACATTCGTGGTAAGTTCGATTTCCGCTCAGCCCTCAGGGGAATGAACTATTTACTATTTTCATTTACTCACTTTGGTAAAGAGGCACTTCACACGCAATGTCTTTAAAATGTGGTGGAATGTGGGAAACGAAATGCTGATTCTCTCTGACAAGCCCTGAACGTTAACTTAATAAAATACCAACCTACTAGGTCCTTTTAGTACGACATCCGTTATACATTCTTTGTAATTAGGTGGTTCTATATCTAGAAATTGGCTGACGGCTAGATCTGTTTGCTCCTTGTTGTAGGCGCGTCTTTGTGCCAGGTTTAGGTCGTTTGCAGTCTGCCTAAGATCGTGATTCAACTGAAATATACCAAAAAAACTCATTTTGAAGTTTGTATATTATTATTTTGTTAATTAGATTATGGTAATGATGACAACAGGGGAAATAATTTGACAATAAGTGAAAGAATCTTTATTACCGATCAACTTATAAAATTTACCTTTGATTCGTAGCTTTCTTCACAAGGCATTGCAAGATTCTTAGCAATTAGTTCCTTATTTATGTTGATCTTTCCGTCTTGTGCAAGTAATTCTATGTGAACTATTCCGTGTGTTACTGAATAAATCTGAAATTATTAATTTTGTTAACATATTACACTTTGTTAACATATCACATTTTAACGCTTTACACGCCTAGAATTATTTTAAATGAAAAATATTTCTTTTCTTTTAAAATGCATATACATTTAAATAAAAAACAAAATGCCTATTAAGGGCACCTGTTCTCTCACGTTGAGTTCTACCTCTTGTGGGCTACATATATTGTGGCGATGTTACTAAGACGAGACCTTATATTCAACTCTTTTATTATATATTTAATTTGGTTATTTATACGCTACAAAACAATAGTGGAACATTATTTCACAATTGCATTTGTAGCGAATAAATTCAGGTTGCTGATATAGCGTGTTTATAAATAATATAATAAGACTAGTGCAATACCCCTACACTCTCAACACGCAATGCCTGAAGAATTCGGGGGAGTGTCCCCACGGAATATCTTATCACTCGGTCCCCAGATTCCCTTTACTTACCCTGCTATATGCAGGATACAACGTGAAGCTTTAATTAATTACCTTAGCCATCAGCCGTCCCTTGGCCACGAGCTGCGTGAAGAGCCCGAGCGCGGCGGGCGGCCAGTGCGCGTGTCCGTGCAGGGGCGCCGGCGCCACGCCCGCCAGCGCGCACTGCACGGCGAGAGGGGGCTCGCTCACCTGCGCTTGGATGGGGAGCGCGCGCACGCTCTGGGACGATACTATGCCTGTGCTGCCGTAGTCGATGTATAGTACCTGGAGATCATTGATCACTGTTGTATTACTGTGGAAACTGTTCTATTTTTGACTCAACTCCTCGCGAGGAGGAGAGTCAATTGCTCAGATCCGAGGCATAGATACTACGGTCGAAGATTCGAGGCTCTGAAGTTTTGTGCATAACTCTGAAGTTTTGTGCATAACTACAACTTTGCGACTTTACAAATAGAGTGACATTCTACCGTTTCTGTAGAGGCTTATTATAACTCATTTATTCTCATCTCCTTTCTCGACTTCGTTTAATCTTGTAGGTCATTGTAGCTGCAGCATAATGTTTACCTCTAAGCGCCACAATGATAGGTTCGTATATTAGTGATTTATTTTCATATCCTCATATGCTGATAGTACAAAGTTCAGCGTTGATTTCCGCCACTCAACACGCATTGTAGATTGCCCCTAGCTTCTTCTTCAGGAAATACTACTATAAAATAAAACGTTTTAAGATAACTTACCTCCAACATATCCTTAGGTAATATTTTAGTGACTCTAGCTCTATAAAACATGGTGCCACTTTCATCACCGTACGGCGCTACGATGAGCATGTCAAGTGTTATATTAGTGGGACATGATGAAGAACCCTTTTTGTTAAGTATCAGTTGAATTTGACGAAGCTCAGTCTCGGTTGACTCTTCGTCATATTGCACCCAGAATTTACCCACGTTGATTAGCTGTTAAAATATAAAAAAAAGAACTGATACAAAATATATATGTATATATATAAAAGAAGACACAATTCATCGTACATTGATCCAGATTTGGTAAAATAAGGTTTGTATTAACGGTTGTGGTTTCAAGGAAGTAATTACTTTTATTTCTAGCTCGTACTAAGTCATATAGCGACGTAGATATTCGCAACTCAAAAGTCCCAAAAATTAGGCGCAAAATGAGGCACAGAGTGTATTTTAACCGACTGTTACTAAGTACCCTCTGCCTACCCTGCTATATGCGGGATACAGAACAAAGCGAAAAAAGTATACGTGGGCAAAGACTAAAAATAGCCCTTTTAAATTCCATTTGGAGAAATTGCATAAATTTTTTTCTACAGCAATTTCGAGTTGTGCACGTTAACTGAAATAAAATAAATCGGATATAAATAAACAACAATTAAACCATAGCATACTTGAGATATCTTCAATCGGAAATACGTCTCATCAATGGCGGGCAGACGGGGAACCATTTTGTCCATGTCCGTATTTTGTTTCTGTGATATCTTAGCTAGAGCCTCGGCTTTCTCTATGCTGTAATGAAATACGACTTAAATAACATTAGGATGCTTAATAATAAAAATAATTAAATAATATTCCATTGCTTCGATAATCTTAAAACTTTTTTTTTTCACTTTCTCATACTATCGTATCACAGGGATTTTGTGCAGTACAAATATGTACCGATATAGGAAAACGGAGTGTCGTGATACTCGGTTCTGTCTGTTCACCGTGCTATATGCGGGACAAAACGTGAATCTAAAAAATAATAAGATATAATATAATACTTACGGTAACAAAGGAAGTCTAATATTCATTTGTAATTGACGCGCTTTGATCGCTTTATATACCGCCAATACAACTTGACCTGGAATAGTTGGATCCTGTAATAAATAAAAAAAAAATCTATAATATTTCAGGATCTGAGGCCGTCGTGACGCAAGGGTACAAGGATGTAACAGTACTGCGACGGTTGTGGGTTCGATCCCCACTCCAGGGATTGAGCTATTATTGATAAAATGTATAATAATAAGCTTCGCTACTCAACATGCAATGTCTGTAAAAGTTCAGCGGAAAGTGTCAACTCTGCTATGGGATACAGCGTGCAGCTGATTTGATTTTCTTTATAATACTTTTTCACGGATAAAATTTTACATCAAAAGATATATAATTTTTTCCGATATCACAAAGTAAATAAGACCCCCATTTTTAGCTCGATTTTTAAAATATTGTGTCTTGAGTGACGAAACTAAAGGCCACGCTTTGTTCACCAGAGGAGAAAAAGGGAATTTCAATATAATAATTTCCTCGACTAGGGATCGAACCCACAATCATTGGGTTTACGACTTCGTACTGTACCGTGATGTCTTCTTAAGAGTTATCTGAGAAAATATCAATTTACATTAAGTATAGTAATTAAATACTTACACCCCTCTTGTTTTTATCGGCTTTAGAGTTTTGACTACTGTCTTGGAACGTCAGATACACTTTTCTGTAAACAAAACAATATATTTATTAAAAATAATATAGTTCCTACTGAACTAAAAGAGGCAAGTCGTGGCGCAGGGGCACAAAATGTGACTGTAAACCGATTTGTTGTGACTTCGATCCCCACTCGAGGAAATGAAAAATTTATTTAAATTTATATTTCCGTTTGGCAAAGGGCCAGGGGTTCTACCACTCAACACGCAATGCCTCCAGAATTTGGCGAAAAGTGGGGAACGGATGGTCCCCTACCCAAACAGTAGGTTCCCTCTACCCTGCTGTGTGCGGAATACAGGATCCCGGTAGAATGAAGCAGTTTTTTATAATAGCAAAAAAACAGTATATACCTGCTATTATTATCAAAAGTGACACGAGGCTCGTCGCTGATGTGTTGTTTTATAATGTTTTTGATGGCGGACGCGTATACAATTCCTGGTTGGTTATCGGGGAACCCCCGCAAGTATACTGTATTTCTTGGATCTAAGCCACCGAGGACCCTAACTGAGTCCCTTTCACGCCCTTCATCTGTTGCCGCTTGTATGAAATATTGGGGGTAGAATGCACCGGCAAGTAGAATCTGAAAAGTGTGGTTTTTCAATAAAACATTTATTTATTAAGTACCTTATTACGAGAGTTGCCTCGCCTCGTACCATATCATCAAGTTCCTTTAGACATCTTATTTGTGTGTAAAAAAACCTTACATACATACCTTAAGTACCAAAGGCCCCTCATTTTTATCCCAAGGGGAGTTCCCTTTCAACGGTTCCAACCGTTCTCTGGACAAGCGCATGCGCAACTCCCGTACCATGTCATCAAGTTCCTTTAGAGCTCTAATTTGTATGTAGAATCTTCGAGCCCATTGAACTTCTGATGTACCTTGTTGTCTGAAATATCTTTGTTGACGAAGGTGGTTCCATACCTAAATGAAAATAAATAGATTTTTTAATATTTACTTATTTATATATAGTTTCTTTTTTTTTGTGGGATAGGAACAGGAATTTTATATTTGTTTTTAATATAAAACTATGTCCATGTCCTTTTTCTTCACATGTTTATTATTGTTATTTAACAAATTATTAACAGTCTAATCTATTTTACTTACTCTTAAACAATATTATAAATATAGATAAATAAATAAATATGTAAAGTAACAGTAGGTGTAGACGCGTACCAATTAAGTGTTTTAAATATTAAAAAAAACTTAATTTAAGAACATTATCTATTGTTATTTACATATTGTTTCGGTCGAATATTTCAACATATATAAAAATAATAGGTACCTTATAGACATTTAATATAGCAATACTGTCGCTCGTAGACCCATCGGCCCATGTTAGCTTCGAGTTGTATGCATTTAGTCGCTCTCTGAAAGGACTGCTGAAAATATTTTTCACTGACATTCCAGCAGCTGAAAAAAACAATATAATTAATTATTGCACAAATAAAAAGAATAGAGTTCATTATAATTATTAAAAGAAAAATAAATGTAAAAATATAAATTTCGTTACACGAAATATTCTTAATTTGCTTAATAAGCCAAATATGAAAACATTTTTTAGTTATGCGACAATTTTTTCTCTGCATTTAAATTATCCACTTATAATAACATTACCTAACATTATCTATACTTTACAATAAAGAATAATATATATTTTTCGAACTAAGTAACCTAAGTATAACCAAAACCGCATCAAAATCAATTAATCGCAACGGCAAAATGAAAAACTATTATAGAGATAAGATATTTTTTAAGTCGGTTAAAAATACAATAAACTTTACCCATTATAACACATTCTTCTAAACAACCAAACACATATCCCAAAACGATTAATTTAGAACATCTAACATCAATCGGTAGTTTGGCCATAATTCTTCCTAAGTATGTAATGTCACCGTCGGAAATGGACCATTCGTCGTCTACTGTCTTTAATAGAGCTCCCATCTGGAAAGAAAATATTAATTTACATATATATCTATAGTATAAACATGCATAAGTTTAAATTAAATTTATTAGCTAACAAGTCTATAGTGAATGAAATACAAAAAAGACTACTTAATTTGTCCATTATATACTTTTAATCCGTTTCTTCAAATATAAGTGAAAAAAAAAAAAAATAATATTAGACAAAATATCAAATGCAATGACGTAAAAGAATAAAGAAAATTATTAACTCATGTATACTGAAATTTCAATTTATGTACCACATCTTCGGTAGTATAGTGGTAAGTATCCCCGCCTGTCACGCGGGAGACCGGGGTTCGATTCCCCGCCGGAGAGAACACTTTTTGGTTTTTTTTTTTATTATTCTACACTTTTTTTTAATACATGTATAAGAATATCTTGCTTAGATATTCAATAGTTAAAAAATAATAAAGTTTACTTTATATTTTAGTTTATTCTTTTTAGTCTAAAATATATTAATAATATTGAATTGATGAACTCATTAGAATTCATCGATTCAATTCCGTTTATAGACCCAAGGGGGACTTTATTCTTTTTAATGATTTTTGCCATTACAACTTTCTAATAATGATTAAAAATTTAATAAAAAATAACACTATACAACATTTTTGCTCCATTTTTCTTCACCCACATAAAATAACAATATAATTTAAATATTACCTCTTTCAACACTAATATAGTGCGTAGTATATTAGACATGTCGGGCGGGTCCATAGCTAGAGCCAGTATCTCACTAGGCGGGCCCATGTTTAACATTTTGGCTAACAAAACCAATCTTTCCAATGGACACCTAATTATTTCCGGTTCACAGTGTTGTGGTAGCGAATCCTGTGAAATTGAAAATAATTTTCTGTTCTTAGTATCAAAAATAAAAAAAAATCCTAAAATGTTTTTTTTTTTGCAATTATGTAAGTTTTTAAATTTATTACATACATAGCTAATTGTTAGGCAAATAAGAACCTATATATCCACTACATATACTTTCAGATATATCATAGTTTTCAATATTAAATTCAACAACAATAAAAACAAATATTATTTTTAACCCCCCAAGAAAAGAGGGGAGTATTTCTTCTTCTTCGCTTTCTTTGTATGGGGTTTTTAAGTATCACTTATAGGTAATATAGAAGTTAGTAAATATCAGTTATTATAACTTGAACTTACGTAAAATTTATCAGTAACCAGTCTATAAACTCGACCATCTCGAACTCTGCCAGCTCTGCCTGCTCTCTGGTCACAATTACTTTTGGACGCCCACGACATTTGGAGGCATGTAAAATTTGTATTTTGATCGGCCACTAATACTTTCATAAGGCAGAAGTCAATGACTGAAACAAATTTAATTTTTACTGAATTTTACTAAATCTAAATCAATCAATTATACATTTAAGAGGAGTTTAAATATTAAAAAAATAAATTGATTGATGAGTAAACAATGAATTTGGAATTCAAAACATATGTAAAACGCATATGTATATAAATAAAAAAAATATTCTTATGTTCATTTTCATCTTCTTATTACATAGAAAGTAACACAAAAATTTGACACTGACTATCACATCTTCGGTAGTATAGTGGTAAGTATCCCCGCCTGTCACGCGGGAGACCGGGGTTCGATTCCCCGCCGGAGAGATTTTTTTTTTAAATTAATTCAGCTAATTAACAAATTTATAACTGCTTCATTTGTAACATGAGATAACTTAATAAAGATTTTTAAATTTGTAATATTACAGGAGCAATGCGACCTCTACCGGCAACCAGTTGTAGTAACATTCATATTTAGTATACAAGAATTGGTAACAGTGGGCGTTGTACAGGTAAAATGTTTCAAACATTTACACCATAGATGTCGTTGCCCTGGTATGTATGTTCCAAATAACCAATATTTAACCACCACATATTTGAGACTGTAGGAATTATATCCAAAAAAAAATGTATATTATACAGAAAGATAGAGAAAAAAGGAACTATAGTAAGATTTTGTGTGTCACAAATTATGAATTAGAAATCTTATGTATTCAGTGGCAGAACTCAAAGCTGCAGTTTGTTTCATGTGAGCGGAAAAATAAAAATAATTCAACTCATTCATGATAATCTACTAAATATATAATAATAAGTAAAAGTAAATTAATAAATAAAAACAAAAAGTGTTCTCTCCGGCGGGGAATCGAACCCCGGTCTCCCGCGTGACAGGCGGGGATACTTACCACTATACTACCGAAGATGTAACAAATACATTAAAATTATTAATCCTTAGAAACGAAAACAATTAAATGAATTTATGTAATAATATTATAAATGTAAATCATTGCTTACTATATAAATAAAAGAAAATTATCTACTTTGTTGTAGTAAGTGTTCTTTACAACACTATACTACCGAAGATGTGAAAGAAAAGTTGAACTATTTATTACGTCCTATTTAACAATGTCATCATAATGACAATCTTAACAATATTTTTGCGTGCAGCGGGGAAGCAGACGAGGCCCTAGTGTTAAGACACTCGGCTCCACACTTGCCGCCAATTCCTGGAGGCATTAAGTGTTAAGTGACTCTACACAAGGGCGAAGAAATGAAAATATTAAATATTTCATTTCCTCGAGATGGAATCGATCCCGCAACCGTTTAGTAACACGCTCGTGTCCCTGCGCTACGACTCGTTACTACTTCACACATAATGTTTTTATTATATAAGTGAACTAGAGGCCCGCTCGCGGTTACACCCGCGTGAGCTATGTTATTATTAATTTCTGTCTCCATGACTACGTCCTAGTGAGGTCTATGCAAAATTTGAGACTCGTAGCATTTGTAGTAACGAAATTTCATACAAACTTTCGACCCCTAAAACAACCCCTTAGAAGTCGAATATTGCAAATTCCCGTCTTAGCGAGCACCTACGTTCTATAAGTAACTCCTATGCAAAATTTGAGATTCCTAGCACTTGTAGTTTCTGAGATTCCGTGATGAGTGAGTGACCTTTCGATTTTATATATATAGAAGATGTATGTCTAAATCTATAATGTTCATTAAAACTCCTTACCATATTTAATATCAGGCACTGTTATGGAACTTTCAGCAATATTAGTGGCTAATATAATCTTTCTTTGGCCAGGTGGTGCTCTTTGAAACACGCGGACTTGCTCATCGGCTGTGATTGTAGAATGTAAAGGCAAAACCCACCAATTATATTTTGCGCTTTCTTTGTCTGTCACTTTTACCCTGTGTATTAGAAAACAAATAAAAATTACATAGTAATATCTGTAGACCAACACTTAGAAGTACAAAATCTAAAATTATAGCTTTTTAAGCCTTTTGTTTTTGTTTTTTCGATCTAGCTATATAAACTGAAAAAAATGTGGTACATAAATAGTAAAAAAAACTGGTACATAACAACTGGAAAAGCCTTATGTTGTCACTCTGTTCTCTTATTTCCGTCCAATTTTGAGACTCAACAAGGATTACAGTTAGTGGTGAAACTCAACACCTTTGCCTTGCAGAGTGGGCAAATGAATATAATGTATTCCCTACTGTGTGGATTGAACTCATAACCGTCGCGTTATACGCTGTCCACTGTGCAACAATGACTTCGAAAGAAAAATAAAAATAGTTAATATAAATATTTTATTACCTCAAATTCTTATCCATCAAGGAAGCATACAAATCCTCAATTTCATGTATTCCAGGAAGGAATATAAGTACAGACGGCATATCTGCCGTTTCCCTGTCTGTGTATTCCTCTTGTATGTCAATGTGTTCAAATACATTTAACAGCTTTATTACTAAGTGGTGAGCTTCTGGTAGAATTGTTGGTTCATTGTTTTTAGGCGTCACTTGTTGGATTAGCTGAAAGTATTTACGGAAATAAATATCCTCTCTGTTCTGGTATAGAGAAAAAGTGCGGCGTTGAGTTCCGCCAGTAATTGCAAGCAATGCTTGCGGAATTCGGTGGACAAAAATAATACTTACACTTCCAAACTTAGTAAGATTATTCAAATAAAATGTTTTTACAGTGAACATTGGTTTCTCATTCGTAACATTCAAGCATGAAGACATTTGAAGGCCCACAGGTGTAGGTATAAAGAAGTAATCAGCAAAAGCCTTGGAATTAAATGTTGCTGACATAAGAACCACTTTGACACTCGGTGATACTGTATAAAGCAGCTTCTTAACAACTAACAGTAGGAAATCCATATCTTGACCTCTTTCGTGGACTTCATCTAGCACTATATGAGTATATTCATTCATATTTTTTGCATTTACTGTAATAGAATAGAATATTTTAAAGAAAAAGTTACTATATTTCTTTTTCTTTTATTTACAATCAAGCAAAAGCTATAATTAAATCTGTGAAATACACACTTTGACAATGCAGGGTTGCAAAATATACTGTAAAAGAAAGAAATATATCTATCTACAAACCAAGTTTTTGCAGCAATACTCCTGTGGTCACATAGCTAATCCTTGTATCAGTTGAAGTTCTATTTTCAAGTCCCACCTACAAAAACCATGTATTATATTCAAATGATTGCAATTTTTATGATAGAACTGTTCTATGTACTAATTATTAAATTGCATTTTTAAAATCAAAAAAATGGAGAGTAAAAGCACTTGGTGTAAGGATATTTTTCTATATTGGTCAAATGTTTCCCAAACAATAAAGGTTGACACCATTAAAAAAATATATATTTTTGGGGCACTGAATGAAAAAACATACATTGACACTGAAATATTTTTTATACAATAAAACAAATTAATGCAAGCAAGCATAGAAAGAGGGAAATATATAGTGTAAAGATACTCCATTTCAAACTTTTGTGTCTTGCATGCATTTTACATTCCCAGGTTTTCTCTGCTTGCCCTGCAATGGGCGTATTCAGGATAAAGAAAAAAAATGTTTATATATACCTGGTAGCCAACTACACCCCCTACATCCCACCCTCTCTCTTGAGCAACTCTCCTCGCAATGGATATAGCTGCAATTTTCCTTGGTTGAGTTACAACAATTTTACATTGTTTCCGCTCATTGTATGCATCATCTAAAATCCATTGTGGCACTTGGGTTGTCTTGCCACACCCAGTCGGCCCCTCTACTATAACTACTGGAAAAGCCTTTATTCTATCCAGAATCTATGAATTTTAAAAGCAGGTATTTTATTACTTATTTAAAAAATTTAAATAACAAAAAGAGTTTTAATATGAATTCAGAATTTATAAAAATCTAAAATAGTTCCCTGGAATGGTAATCAATACCCATAAGTCACATTTTCTGAAAGTCACAGGTTTTGTGCCACTGCACTAGGCAGACTTAACATAAGCTTAAGGTATGTATAGAAGGAAGTTTTTGAAAGTAAAATAATAAAAAATGTAATCATTCTAGATATCAAATCAACTGTATCACAAGAATAATTCATATCATACATTCATAAAAAAATTTAGCTCACTTTTTGATGGTATGCATTTATGGGCAGATTTTTAGTATCTTCTTTCAATTTAAAGGAATACTTGTTATACACTTGGGTCATTGCTTCTTCTGTCAACTTTTCAATATTTTGCATAGAGGATCCCGTGAAGGATAGCTTCTCCAAGGAATCTAGACCTCCAGATATACTGTCAAATGACTCTCGCTCTCTTTCATTCTGCAAAAATAAAATAAAATTATTTAAATAAATATCATATAAATTTATGTAAACAATATAGAAATCTACATAAATAAACAAGTTCATAATGCTTTTCATATTCGTGCATACCCTTAAATAAGTTTCGGTTTCCCTTTGCTTAATTTCCCTGGCATAGTCCGTACCAGAAGGAATAATTGATTGCCGATTTTCTTCAACTCGATTTAGGTCA
Source organism: Heliconius melpomene rosina (assembly GCF_056956725.1). Lineage (NCBI taxonomy): Eukaryota > Metazoa > Arthropoda > Insecta > Lepidoptera > Nymphalidae > Heliconius > Heliconius melpomene. The sequence continues at coordinate 4,481,086 of NC_140396.1, read as the reverse complement.
TTTATAGGATCATTTTTTGTAATACGAAGTCCGCCGGTAATAGGGGGCCTAATTTTAACAATTTGGGCTGATGATGGCCGAGGATTCTTTAAAAAATCTCTTAATTCATCCATTATAGGTTATTACTTTAACAGATTCGCATAGGACGGAAATTATATATTAAATTTCAACAAATTGCAATTTTTAACAAGTCTCAAAAACAAATCTACGCGGGTTACCAACAAATAAATGATTGTTTGATGTTGAAGTTGACGTATCACAATACTAATATTGCTAGGATTAAAAATGCAAAAATAAATCCGCTGTTTAATATTAAAAATGCTATATTAGACTGATTTTAGATTTACCGCACAGAAAAAGATTTTTTACTGATTATATATTTTCATACAATACATATATGCTATTTCTGTTTAGACCAGTTAATAGAAAAAATGTAAGGATTGCTACCGTTCCGATATGCATTTGAATATTACTGTTTGTCAAATAAAATTGAATATCTTGTATTTAGATTGCTTTCCCACTCGAGGAAATGAAATATTTAACATTTTCAATTCTTCGCTCTGTTAAGCTCCCACAAAGCGCGGCGTCAATTTCTGTCATTCAGCACACAAGGTCTCGAAAAAATTCGTGGTAAGTGGGATGCGGAGTCTCTTAACACGATATATTAATATTGCCAGTTAAGTGCAGTAGTTCTTGTTCCCTATAAATCCTAATCTGTATAGGTATCTGTATATTGAAAATGTAACTTGTCGTTGGATCAATTATCAAAGTAATAGAACCTAAAGCAATGATATTATATTTTTTGTCTGTGCGTTTATGCATACTAATTTCTCAATTGCAATGTATTTTTCTCTATTGTGTAAACTTACCATACCATTGTTTGTTTAATTTTTCGTGCACCCCCCAGAAAAGTTGCTAGCAAAAAAATTGCATGGATAAATAAAAAATCATACAAACAAATTCCTTCAAAGCTAAATTTCAGGCCCTTTTTTAATATTTTTAGATTTGCCTTGCCGGGTAGAGATCCAACGACCCTCGCGTTTATAATGGACCAATCATCTTGAATGAAGTTAAAAAATGGCAAGAAAAAGGTTATTCAAATAAAACCAAGACTTGTTCCAGTTTATATATTTCATACCATAATTGGCATAACAAAAATACTCAGATCATTTAAAGAAGAACTGATTTTTCACAATTACAATAACTATATTAGGAATTACGGCCGCATATATTTATTATGCATAAAACCACCATATCTTATAAACAAACTATTTTGATATAATAAGTAGATCTGCTTAATATTAATGTTACAGTTTACAATCGATACTTTCCGATCACACTAGTATTACAAGTAGTTATACATTGCCAATGAGGATCTATTGATATAGTGTGAAAGGACTTAAATATATTTTCACATTAATGTGATGGAACTTAGTCCTTCCTCCTGGTTAACCTACTCCACTTTGCACGATACCTAGATGGAACCTAAAATAATCCATTTATATTTACTTAAACAAATTAATTTTTGAAATAATTCTTAAGTACATACACATAGTAATATCGTCGGCTTAGAGTGTAAACGTGCTAAATCCGTTTTTTACGTTACATACGTTTTTTTTTTCAAAAATTATATTTGAAAATGCTATTATTTTTTCAAAAATTAATTAAAAATTACCTTTAGATAATATACGTATATACGCTACTCATAATTTATTAAAATGTATTTTGTCCCTCTTGTTAATTTGCTTAATAAACTGTTAGCAGGTTTACTCTAAGCTGACGCTGCGATGATTGATAATCATTTTAATTATAATTAATAATATAAAGTTAACTGAAATCCTACACCTGTATTTATAAAACAGAGAAGACATTAGACTATTTTAAACTTAGAAAGCAAGATAAAGAGATAATAAACATAGTGTTGTAAACTAAGGACGTAATTTCATCTTTGGTAAAACAACAATGGGGACTAACAGATGTTTCTTAATTACTTTGAAATTTTCATAAATATTTATAGAGGATATTATAAAAAAATATATATAATAAAAAAAAGAAAGTTAAATTATTATCATTTTTATATTTTTTTTTTGTAAATCACAATATGTTAGCTCCCACTGTAGTATTTGACTAGGAAGATTGCTTTCTGTACTTATATTTTTCACTGGTGCATGACAGATATTTATTAGATAAAAAAGTAAAGTAAAATTTTATTTACTTCTATAATTATAATATTATGTTTTACATGATTAGTTTTCCTAATAAACATTAATAAGTTAAATTAAGTTTAAAAGTTTAGTAGACATTAATAACATTACAAGGATGAAGAGACCGACATATGGTTAAGAAAAATCAATTAAGATTGTAATAATAAAATGCATAAAGAAATTAATTACATACTAAAATTACGAACACTTATGATATATCGATTGCATAAATATACGAAGATATTGATTACGCAACGATTTTTTTTAGTTTCACGATGTATCCCGCATACTGCTGGAACCTAGTGTTAAGATACTCCGTTTCCTATTTTCTGTCAAATTTTGGAGACATTGTCTTCTTATCAGAGCGAGACAAATTTTTTTTTTTCGAGTGGGAGTCGAATCTCAATAGTCAATAGTCGAGTTTAAGGTCAAACGCTGAAACAACAGCGCCTCATGATAACGAAATTATAATTATTTGATAATTCTACACAAAGACAGTTAAAAAATTAATTCTTTTAATAATTTATTATAGCTTATAGTAGATTTAGAACCTTGATTGAAATAATTTGAAGTATAATTAATATAAAAATTATAAAATATTTGCATTCTCATGTTTAAAAAAAAAAGTTGCTATTAAATTATGCCAATTTTTGAAGTAAATGTAAGAGCGTATTAATTTTGTAAGCTGTTACATTGTATAAACATAATTGAGACACTCCCTTATTTACTTTTAGCTTGTATACCCATCCCCATATAATTACAATAACGATATAAATAAAACATATCTTATTCATAAATAAACTATTAAAAGACAATAATATTTCTAATTTCATAACAATAGTAATTGTGCGAATTATCATAACTCCATTTTAAAATATAATTTAAGCGTTAATTTTGTGTACAATTAAATATAAATTTTAAAAATACAATTAATTTCTTTTACTGAATATAACTTTCTAGAATTTTCTAGAAATATTATTGATAAATTTAGAATATACATACAATACAACATGGGATCATAAATTTTATAATATTAAGAACAATAATGTACAAGTTACATTTATTTTTCGTTATGAAACTGAATTAATATTACTTTTACATTAATTTTTATAATTTTTACATTATTTGTGAAACTTCTGTACAAAATGTATATGCCATAGTAAACATATCTTAACAAAATAAAAAGTACTTGAGGGATGTTTGCAAATAGGCAAGTAATCATTTAGTTACCAAGTAAGATGTTAATAATAAATTGGGTATTTCCTACTATTGTTAGGTGCTTCTATTCTGATTTCTATAAACTATAAAGATTTTTTTTAATTTTATGTTTTATTTTATTTATTAACTAATATGCACTACTGTATACAATATTATAACGACTCTACATAATAAATAATTAGATAAAAAGACATTTGATACTTTGAAACAGACATCTACATTAACAATTTGTAATTTCATTGTAAAAATATTTAATGTTGATATTCAAAAATATATCCTATTTTCTTTGGATCTTTTTGTAATTTACTTTATTATTTGATCGATGTATAAACGTCGATAAGAGAAGTGGAATATCGATAAGATTTTAAGTTGAGTGGTTTCAAGTCATTGCCCGCACATCACTATTAAGGTGCAAAGATATACTCGTACTGTATAGCTATAGAAACCATGCTATAGTTTTCTACTTTGTTTTATAAGCCATTGTTTTGTCCAAATATGTAAAGAACTCCTAGTTTTTATTCTATACAATACTGTTCTTATAGTAATGTATAATAAAATGTATAATCACATATGATATGTGATAGCCGAGAAACTGTTGTTAAACAATTTTTATATGTACCGCTTCCTGTAATCATGTATTACTTATTTATAATTAAATTCTTTGATCTTTTATATTTTTTATTTATTAAGATTTTTAATTAGCAGAGTAGGCAGAGAGAATCTAGTGTTAAGACACTCCGTCCACTTTTTGTCCAATTTTCGAGACATTTCATTTTGCTGTTGAGTGAGCATTCCTTTAATGAGAATCGAACACAATAACAGCCGTCACCGTACGTCTTCCTAACAAATATGTACAGTTGATGTACAGTTATTTTTTATAATTATTTGTCTTAGACCTATTAAAGAAATATTAACATAAACTATTTATAACAATTTCATATATTATAAGATCATATTTTAATACTTCATATTTAATAATTTAGAATAAACAGTTAATATTAAAATGTCGACCATTTTAGGGATGATAAAACATTTTGTTTCTATTTTTCTTATCTATTGAATTTATTTTATTTAAATAATCCTTTTTCAAATGAATATAAGGATTAATTAAAACTATTAAAATAAGTTCATAATTGTCGCATTGTGTATGATATTTTGGTATTCTCATTAAATCAAATTATGTTATCAGTTTTACAATCCAATATACTTTGAGCATGGCAATATTATACAATTAAATATATTAAATAAAATAACATATATTATTTTTATATAAACGATATAAACTATAAAAATTTAGTGACAAGTGTCTACGTATTATAACTAATTCATGTTTTCAGTTAAAGTTTAAACTTAATATAACCACATCTTATACGACCACGTTTAGGGTGAATTCGCACTATAGTGCCGGTCACGGTTCGATCTCAGTTCGATCTTAATCTGTTAAAATATTTTTATATGACAAATATTCGTACCACTGAACGATAATATGAATGAAAATTCCCGAAGTCCGAAATCGGACTATAATATAGATTTAGTGCGTTCGTCGAATCTCTGTAATTTGTTTTTTCGATTTCCTTTGGTATTTAAATGTGAATATGGACTTTTTTTGAAACTATGATATTACACTACATAAATAAAAAAGATATACATAATATAAATAAAATAGTATAATACAAGAAGTAATGCTAAAATACTTGTTATTTTTAATTGTCCTTTGAAGGTTGTATGGACCATCCAAGAATGCGGCGGTCGAAGCCACAACTGAAGAAGTTTATATTAGACGAAATGTCTTCAGCCCACGCCACTGATGTCACCATGCGACGGTGACCCTAAAAAAAATGTGAAAAATAAATATTAAAATACATACATCTATTGAAATTAGTTTAAAGTTAATTAGAAAATTAATAAGATTAATTAATTTATAAATTCTAACTTTGTGTCTCGGGGTCAGTGGAATGTTGTCAGAACACGGCGACATAGCCTGGCCTGGATTTTGAATTTAGGTTGCCCGAAATCCGTATGGAGAATAATAATTTTACCAATAGATTAATATTTTTTTAAGGGCCAAATTTGAAATATGCTTATGAATGATACATCAGAATAACACATAGGCTACAATTTAAATTTAAAAATGTACAATTTGGCTATTATAACAAGTTTAAGTAGACAAAGTCGTGATGGAGTCGCCAGTGAAAGAAAAAAAGTGAATGCATGACCCAATGAACAACTAACTGATTGAATGATAGAACGAAGGTGTCACCTGTCTGCTGGAGCGCGGCAGGCGCGCCAGGCGCTGGCCCTGCAGGTCGAAGAGGCGCACCTGGCGGTTGTCGTGCGGGATAGCGATGAGGCCGCCGCCGCTGACACCCACGCGGTTCACGGAGGAGTCCGAACGGATGGTGGCCAGTGCTGAGCGCATGTTGCGCACGTCCCACACCTGGATTATTGTTCAACAACTGTTATATTGCTGAAGTTTCTTCTACGTTGCAGTGATATAGCTTGTGACTGTAAATGCGTCGGTTGTGGGTAGTTTTCCCACTAAGGGGAATGAATTATTTTAGTTTGCGCGCTCAAAAGCGCGGCGTGCAAGCATTTTCTCGTAAAAGTAGGCGGTACATGAGAAACGGAATGTCTTAAGTTAATGTTAAGCGTTAATGTAGGAGGGTCCCCTCTTCCTACCATGCAATCTAAATGTGAGGATAAAATTTAATTTAAAAAATAGGAATAATAAAATATATACTAACCTTAACAGAACGATCATCGGAGCCAGACACTACTTTATCTTCACGTGTAAATACTGCAGAAGTGACACTCCTAAAGTTATTTAAAATATTTTAATCAAGTTTTTGTTATTACACCGCACATACCCTATACCATATAATAACTTCTCGAAATTAGAGAAGCCGGACAGTATGCTAGATATTTTTACAGCTTCACGCTGTATTCCGCACACAGCAGGGTAGGCAGAGGAAACCTAGTGTTAACCAGTTTCCCACTTTCTGCCGGATTCCGGAGGCATTGCTTGTTAAGTGGCAGAACTCAACACCACGTTTTGCCTCGACACCAGAGCGAAGAAATGGAAACATAAACGTATTTTCATGCTATTTTTAAATTTAAATTTCTTGTGATTTTTTAAATTTACAAAAAATGTTTATTCATCTCAGCATAATTTTTCCACCAATACTACATACAATGATACTCACTCAGTATGTCCTTGGAAAACAGAAACCGAGTGTATTGGCTCACGGAAGTCCCACAGACGGAAAGTGGTGTCACGTGACGCTGTCACCACCAGCCGCGAGTTGTGGTGCGCAGACGCATGCGTTAACTCGTGGTCGTGACCTGATTGTGGAACAGTTACTAGTTAATAAATTGATACACATATGGTATTCAAAATATATTACAGACGAAAACATATAATTTGAAACCCATATACATTATAACAGATTTGCCTCGTTACCAGAGCGACAGAGGAAATAAAAATGTTAAATATTTAATTAATTGCCTGGAGTGGGAACCGAACCCCATAAGCACGCATGTGCCCCTGCGTCAGGGCTAGCCTCAATAAATGTTAAAAAACAGCTTTATCAAAATAAAACGCAAGTAAGGGAGATTGTATGGAAATTAATTTCCTATCAAGGCTACATTATAAACATTCAAACAGCCTTTAAAAAAATATAGCATATGACAGGAAATTGAATAATATAGGAAATTATTTAAAATATTAACGGGTAAAAACATGTTGTATAATATTTAATTCAAGGTCAGTGATATTTCAAGATCACATTGAGAATAACAACCTTGAAACAGGTTTTTTTATTTCCGAGATAATGTCATTACAAACTTTAAAAAACGTTAAAATAACAAATTTAGTTATTAAAAATTTTGCCAAGAAATAGATACATTCATTTTTTATTTAATTTAAACTAATTACTTAATAATAATTAAATTGGACTGAAGTTGAAAAGATTTTGATAGGACACAATGATTTTAGAACCAATTTACTTAGGTAAATAAGTTTACCAAGTAAATTAAAATAACTGAAAAAATCAGCTTCACTCTATATCCCGCACACAGCAGGGTAGGCAGAGGGAACATCCGTCGAATTTAACCATTTTCCGTCGAATTTTTCGTGGCATTGAGTGTTGAGTGGCGGAACTTAACGCCGGGTTTTTGCAAGGAGAAAAAGGATGTATATTCTTGTTTACATTTGGGATCATTCATCCTCTTTGAACAAACTATTCTTCAACTCTCATAGAAAGGTTCAATAATCAATAAAAATAAATATACACAATCTTACCTGTCAAAATCTGTAAACAGTCCCCTGTCTCCACGTCATACAAATTAGCAGTCCTGTCCCAGGATGCAGTTATTACATGGTCGCCCCCAGTGAGCCAGTCCGCCGCTACGACTACACCACAATGTCCTGTTAATTCTGTTAACGGGGTCCGGAGCACCTCGGGCCTGTCACCATCACCGAGGCTCTCTTCACCACCACCTTCGAGTTCCTCTTCCGAAGATTGGCCCCGCTGTCGCAAAGATTATATAAATATTCATGTAATATATAGTCCAAATATCTGTAATTTTATCAGGTTTTAATTTTAAAAAATTACTAAAAGCGAACAGTTTCAAAATTTACAAATGATTTATATAGACTACCAAGTTGTCATAAGTTATTATTAAATTTTTCATCCATATTATAGTGCTTGGGGGACAGCATAAAGCAAAAAAATAAATGTTTTATTTACAGGTAAATCCCAATTAACAGCAGCTTGCCAGACATGTGCAGTGGTATCACCACTGCTTGTAAGTGCTATGTCTCTGGAAGGATGAAACCGAATGGAGTTAACCGAGCCAGAGTGTCCAGTGTACTGTAACAAACACTTTGCCCATTCTACACTCCATACACAGGCTGTGTGATCTGAAATAGTAATATTTTGTATTTAAAGAGTATCTATACTAATATTTAAGGTTGAAGAGTTTGTTTTGTTCAATGTATTAATCTCAGGAACTACGACTACTAATATAGTATAGTTATTGAACAAAACTAAAGGCAATATTACAATAGGTAATTTGTTTCAATGTAACCTATTGTACCCATGGTCACAGATATCTATGGAAAATTGTATGTGTGAAGAGAAAAAATAATATATATTTTATTTTCCAAAGTGTAGAATAAGAAAAAAATATTCTACAAGTTAATTGTTAAAAATAATTTATAAGTACTTCCAAGCAATTATATTTGGGTAGCGGAAATTTGTTAAAATCTCCCTACAGAGATAGATTCTAAGAACTTAACAAGATAATAACAAGAGTTTTTGATGAAAATATATGACTTGGGCGGCTATGAAAAAATGAGGATTCACATCAGTTACTTCTAAATTTTTGTTAAAACTACTATTGACATCTATTAATTTACCACTATAGATATAATGTAATATTTTCCTTCTCTGGCAAGATAATGTGAACTCCAACACTTAAATTGCTGTTTAAGTCAGTGTTTAAGTATTTTATGTGTTGGGATGAGACCAGAGAAAAGAGTATATAATCACCAGGTTTTCTCAGCCTGCATAAAAGTATAAAGCAGATTTCCTTTTACAAAAACAAAAGAGCTTCATTAAAAAAAACACAATTTTCTATTCAAATCAAAATAAAAACCAAATAGCTTTGTCTCAGTTGTAACAATGAAATTGATTTAATCACTGTTCACACATAAATAAAGATTAACCTAGTGACCTAATTGCTCACTTACAACTTGATATAAACTACATCTATTTTGAAGTCTTGTCAGGGAAATTATTGATTTAACAATGATATTTGGTAAATATATTAAAAACATTCAATTCTAAATATATACTTTTTCAAAACTAATATTTTGTTACAATTCTAGTTTTCATTTGCTTCATGCTTTTTGCTTCTTGCATATAGCATGGGAGGCAGAGGGATCCTAGTGTGACGTTCCTTTCATTATATACAACAACTACAATAAACATCAAAATATTTATTCAACATGTAATGAATAGTAATAAAATAGAGCAAAACATGGAGCACAGAGTCTGTTTGCCTGTCTGGTTACGTTAAGCTAAAGAAAAATAAAACTAATCATTACCTGCTGAAGCAGTACCAATTAAGGCCTGCCCTGGTCTTGCAGTGGAAACATCCCATATGCCATCTTTATGTCCTGTAAATTCTTTTACAAGTTGGCAGTTGTATGTTGGAGCCTTAAAACTAGATACTATTTTGCTGGTCTGGACCTTCAACTTATGACTTGTTTTAACTTTTTGTGAGTTGCTTTGAGTTACTGTTGAAATTAAGGTCATTAATTAATAGGGAATAGCTTGAATGGAATCTTATAAGATTTAATATTTTAAAAATAAATATACTTACATTTAACTTTTGAATTCTTCCCAGTTTCAAATTCTATATAGTCTACATTTTGTCTTTCTCCTCCATAGCTTTCCCTTTCTAATTTTTCACTAAGAATATCAATTTTTTCTTGTACTGTAAAATAATTAATCCTACATGTTTGTTTTTATATCTTAAAATAATTACTTTAACAAAAAAAACAATTATTTTTACTTACAGTTCAGATTTTCTGTGTACAAAAGGTCAAATTCTTTTTCTATTTGCGAAAATAGTTCATGTAGCCTAGATCTAAAAACAGGTGGAATGGATGTTTCTGAATCTTCCATTTTAAGATAGTTAGGTAGCCCATCAGAACCTTCAGTAAGCGCTTGAAGTCTTCTTTTACTAGATTTCATGATCACAAGCAGATATTACTGCTTAAGACAGGAAGATTTCGAACGACCAACTATCACATTATATAGCACACTTACACAATACACGGTCACAAGCTTATTTAATAATAAATGTAATATTTATAATGATTTAATGTTATTGTGAATTAAAATAAGTGAAACGTTACTGACTTTAAAAACGTATAAATCATTCATCTGTATCTACACCACGAAAAGTTGCAACAAAAATATTGGTATTTAACCAATTGACATTTGACAATTGACATTCGATTTGACATACATAGATGCTCTGAAAACTCATAAGCAATAATAAAATTGAATCATACAAGCCAAAACTACCCTCCTATGGTACTAAGAAATAAATATCAATACATAATAATGGCTATGTAATTTACTTTTATACTTATTTTATTATAGTAAATAAAAAAAATATCTTAACTGAAATACGAATAAAGTGCTGTTAAATAAAAAATACATATTAAAATAAATTTAAAAAAGTTTGATGTGCATATCTTGTTTTATACATATCCAGTGTCACGAAATAGGCAGACCGAACCAAATATACTTCTGTTTTCTATTCAGAGATATTGCAAATTAAGATGTGAAATTTTGGATTAACAATATACACTGATAATATAGTTAATCGTGAAGGGGTAAAGACAAAATTCTACTGAGATACTATTGAGTAATGTATTGAGTTTTAGTTTTAACAAAAGTTAAATGAAATATTTCAATTTAGTTGTCATAATATTAGTACAATTTTATGTTAGGGGCAAAATTAATAATAAAAATTAATATTATAGATTTACAATTTAAATTTTAAGAGCTTTTACATTCTGAAAAAAAAAATCATTAAAACATAATATATGCTCGCGTTTATTGTACTATTTTTTTTATCTGTATTCTACACTATGGATTATGTCTATGATAAAATATGGCCACTGTGTAGTTAAAGCAAAACTGCCAAATTTGCCAACGCACGATCGTTGTGTAGTTTAGTTATTATAATGTCGTTTTCAGATTTGTACGCTAAATATAATTGTACATATTGCCAGGAGGAAATCAATGGCGTTCGTGTAAGATGCTCAGAATGTAAAGACTTTGATATTTGTTTGCAGGTATAGACGCATCATTGACACTATGTTTATAGTTTTGGCGCAAATTTCAAATTATGTGCGTATTTGTAACTTCATATAATTTTTTTCAGTGTTTTTCTCTTGGTGCTGAAATTGGATCTCATAAGAATGATCATTCCTATCAATTTATGGTAAACCTATTTTTGATTTAGTTTGTGATATATATTATTCAGGTAAAGATAATAGTTATTCTAAGATTTATGTACTTTAAGGACTCTGGTGCGTTTGGAATATTTATAAGTCGAGCAAGTTGGTCTGCTAATGAAGAAGTCAGATTATTAGATGCTATAGAACAATTTGGTTTTGGCAATTGGGAAGATATTGCTAAACATATAGAAACTAGAACCCCTGAAGGTAAATAAACTATTTTATTCTACTTCAATTTGTAAAATTAGTCGGTTTTGTTGTTACCTCTTAATTTCAATATATGCATATTTATTTATATGAAAATTATGTGATTTCAATTTATGCAGAGGCAAAAGACGAATACATAACAAGGTATCTAGAAGGTAGTATAGGAAGGGCAACATGGGGCAATGTAGAAAGTACCAGTCGTCCTTCGTTACATTGTGCAGATAAAGATGAAGGGCCCCTTAGTCCAAGTGCAGTGTCCCGTTTACCCCCCTTAGCTATTAGTTCCGATGAAGCTTCTCAACTTGGTTATATGTCTAACAGGGATGATTTTGAAAGGGTAAGCATTATGACATTAATATATTTATAGATGGACACTGTCACCTACATATAGCATATCCCACTGTCACTCACATATAGCATGTCCTAGTGTTAAAACTCCATTCTCAATGTCCATACTGTTCTTGATACCTTTATTTAGAATTCAATGCCATACTTTGCTTACCAGATCAAAGAGTAAGAATTGAAGCTATTAATGTCACTGTGACCACTGTGACAGTATAAATAACATTGATATATCAATCTAGTTAATTGATTCTCCAAATAAAATTAAGAAAATTTTGATTAAAAAATAAAAATTATAAAATTGTATACAATTTAATACCTAAATAATATTTTGTTTTGTCAAAGGAACATGACCATGAAGCTGAACAATTAATATCCACATTGTCACTCAATCCTGAAGATGATGAGTTAGATGTTGGTAAGTGAAATTGCTATATCATTTAAGAATCAGCTTGGCACTATCCTGCATATACAAGATAGGTAAGAGAGAACTTAGTGTTAAGATACTCCGTTTCCCACTTTCTGCCGAATTTTTTGAGGCTTTACGTGTTGAAACTAACAAATAAACAAAATAAAATTTTTAATAAATAATTTCATTTCCCCGAGTGGAGATCGGGGCCACAACAGTTGCGTTACTGTATCACCCTTGTGCCTTTGCACTACAACAACCTCAATTATATTATTTATATTAATGAATACTTAAATTTAAATTTATTACTTGTTAATTTAAAAAAATGTGTTTTTATAACTTTTAGAGTTATTCTCATTTGTCTGCTCCCATAAGACGAAATATATGTGTTGAGTTCTATAATTTTCTTCATAATGCTTGTATTTGGAACAGACTGGAGAATGAAGTGTCATGACACGAGGTTCTCTGCCTACCCTGTGGTGGGTGAGGCTAAACAAACAATAAAAAAAATACTTAATAGTAATAAAAAATGTATTTTGCAGCCTTAAAGCTCTCTCAAGTAGACATTTACACAAGGAGACTCCGTGAGAGAACAAGGAGGAAACGTCTAGTTCGTGATTATCAATTAGTGTCAGTGTTTTTCAATAACCAGAGAAATAAACAAAAGACATTAGGAAAACTCGCCAAAGAAAAGAAGTAAGTACAGTACTGTTTTTTACCTTTATAAATAATATAGTGGAGATTTGTATTATAAGGATTCACTATTATCTATCAATATAAACTGATTGCTGTCTAGCAGTCTGGAAGATAAATGAGAAAATCCATTACTGGGAAAATCTATTACATTGATAATTCTCACTCAGGTAACTTGCAATTTTCACACAATTCATGCAATGCCTCCTCCTTATTTGGGGGAAAGATCTATCTTATTAGGTTCTCAGATTCTCTCTGCATACCTCGCTATGTACAGCATATAGTGTGAACTTAAAAAAAACATTAACAATGACTATCATCTTCTAAATCCCAGAGAGTTCACCGACCGCCTCCGCTGGACGGCGCAGTTCTACGGGTGCACGGAGGCGGCGGCGGTGGGCGCGGGGCTGTGGCGCGAGCGCGAGCTGCGCGTGCGCCTCGCGGAGCTGCACCGCTACCGGCTGGCGGGCGTCGCTCGCCTCGAGGAGTGCGCCCACTACGACCAGCACGCGGCGCTTCGGAGACCGCACTACGACGTGAGCGTGAGGCGCGCCCTGGTACACGCTTGTGCTATGCTTTCTTGTCATGTTTTGACAGTTACTGTTTTTTTTATCTGTGGTTCTCGATTCTTACGGGTATCTTTTCGATTTTGAAATTTAATAGGCAGGTTGATCTTTTAGTGAACGTATATTACGTCGTCGAGTCGTGATCGCCTTAAAATTGGAATTGTTAATATTTTTTTTAAAAAGTAAAAGTAAGATCCTGAAATCAAGTCTTGCTTAATGGTTACGAACCTACAGATAACTTCAGGACGGTGCAAGATACGCAGTTAGATTAATTCAGTTATTTTTTTATACTACTATACATGTAGTTCTCTGATTACAATATTAGTATAAAAGTAGTCTCTTACCTAGAAAAGGTTGAAAGCCAAGGGTGTTCAAGTACATTATTTCACAAAAAGTATCATAAAATATTACGACGCGTTTTAAGGGCGGGAACAACGCGTTCCATATAATTTTTAAAAATTTTTACAATCCAAATACTAATGGTGGCAAAGTGGCAGTGGTTTTTTTTTTTAAACATTTGACTGTATCGTACGTATTTTTTCTATTAGTACAAAATGGACAGCATTATAACATAACTGTTAATTTTAACTTTGTAGAAATTGTAATTTGGGGTACTCATTATATTTAGGAAGGGGAAAAAGATACAAAAAGATGTGTACAAGTTTAGGTGAGGGTAGTAAGCGTCAAAGGCCTTTAAAAATTACGTTATGTAATACTCAAACGATTCCTTAAATTCTAAATGTTATTAAATAATTTTGCGTATACGTTATTAGTAGAAAATAAAAATATGTACTATCTGATTTTGAGAATTGGGAATAAAACTGTTTAACATGTTCACACTTTTGAATAGTATTGCATACTACAACATACATTTCATTTACATATTCATTATATATTTCTATGTTTACATCATGTAATTATGTTTTCTTTTTTTATATGTTTGTATGTGTTCGTTATTTATTATTTAATTTTGTGACCATTACACTTTGGTGCATGGTTCATGGTTCATTTGAGTTCGTTCATTTGCTTACGCTTTCGCGATGTTTGAAGGATTTTAAGTAATAATCTACCTAAATATTTTGTAATATGGAGTTTTATACTGTAGTTCATTGGTTTTGCATGAACGTGTTGAAACATATTAGTAGAAGCATGTGACGGTATAAGGAATAGATTATAAACTATATTATATGACAAAAGTAACTGTCCACATTTCATTTAGAGAGAGTTGTCGATACTTGTATGTTTCATAATTTAACGAAATCGGTATCGACTATAGTATGAAAATGATTGAATGAATGCATAACTTAATTGGTCTCTTGATAAACACAATTGTAAAATTTGGATACAATGTATTCAAATGGTTTGATTTTGTATAGCGTTGAAAATTACTTTTACCCTATCGATAGTTGTGTTTCCAGTAATTTAACTTAAGACCATAATATTATTTAATTAATTGTAGCATGATTGATTTATTATTTAAATTTCCTTGTTCGTAACAAAACAGTGTATTTAGGCGGAAAGTCGGAAACGGAGTGTCTACTCTCCACTCTATTCTACTCTGAGCACTAGGTTCCTTCTGCATACCTTGGTATATGCGGGATACAATGGAAATTTAAAAAAACGTAATTTAATTGGTCTCAATAGTCAACAATAAATATGTATATATATTTAGTATGTTATCGTGTTGTTGGTTTGATCTCGTATAACGATTGTATTCGCCAGGGCAGCAGTGGGTGCCTGGACACTCACCAGACAAAAGAGTCAACGCCGACCAACACGCAGCAGCTAAGAAAAAGGTATTTTTTCTAAAAAGCAGGGTACAGTCTCGTTTGCCAGGTCGTCAATTAATTACAGTAAAATTTCATTTAATTGGCACTATTAAAGATTAGGCTGCTGCAAAGTTGCTATAGTATTAGAATATTCCGATGATTATAGTATAGTACGTATTTACGACGTTTGGATATATTTAAGTGTCAGATTGTTCTGCAAATGTTCTTTAGCATATACCACAATATTAATTCCTAGTATTGCTGGCATTAACTAATTAATAATATCGAAACAGGCAAATCAGATGTTTTTTGTATATGTAGTTATAAATAATAGGAATTGCCAGCTTCGATTCATAAAGGAAGTTAACTTGAGTAGTAGACTACTGTTCTTGAAAATTATGCATAATAATTGTTTTTTGGCTGAAAAGTGGCAGTTTTCACTGTCAATACTTTCCCTGGGGACCATCGATATTTATATATTGATATTTGTTAACAGAGACGGAGAAAGCGGCTCAAGTTCCACCAGCCCAAAGTGCACACGGGACGCAAGTACCGCATGTGGATGCTCCAGAAGCAGCTGCAGCAGCGCCGCATGCTTGACGCGCGCTCGCCTGCTGAACACTAACGAGATACAGGTACACTATACACTATACTACAGTACTCTGATACACTGCGCTATATACTGTCAAATCAAATTAGCTTCATGCTGTATCCCACACAAAGCAGGGTAGGCACAGGGGACCTAGTGTTAAGACACTCCGCTCTCCACTTTCCGCCGAATTTTGGAGGCATTGCGTGTTGAGTGAAGGAACTCGATGGCCTCGTTACCAGAGCGACCCGTTTACAATATTCCAATTGACAGTCGTTAAAATTATAATGAAATTACATACTTATAGTACGGTCGAAGTCGTGTCAACTATGAAATTACATTTTCTGAACCTTTGCGCATTGATTACTTGGGTTTTCTTCCCAAGTATATATGATTAAAAGTAAGAAAAATTCAGTTCAAAATAAAATCAAATCTGCACAACTGTAACTGACTTCAGGGTGTCGGTGTCGGTGTCGGTTTCGGGGTGTCAATGTATAATAATAATTTCTCATTCCACAGCTATGCAACGCACTAAACCTACCACCCACCCAGTACGTGACGATGAAGGGCATCCTGCTCCGTCGTCCCGCTGAAGGCGACCTCGACCTGACCATCCGCCACTACCTGCAGTCTGCTGGATGGATACGCAACTAGATAGTACGCTTGTTTAGTTGTAACTCATGGTTAAATTTGCGAGCTTTGTGAATCAGTGATTAGTGTTCAATGTAGATGTAGAAAACACTGGAACTAGCAGGGCTGGCAGAGGCTAGTGTTAAGACACTACTTTTCCGTTAAGACACTTCTGTTCCCCGCTTTCATCTAAATTCTGGCATTACGTGTTGAGTGGCGGAACTCAACGCCGCTTTTGTCCGTCAATCCCATTTTCGTAAAGTTTTTGTTTGTTGTGTGAATTGCCACAAGGACTGGAAACTATTATTGTAAAATTCTTTACAATATCTCGGCTATATAGCTGACGTCTTTATAAATTTATTAAAATAAATATTCATATCAATGATTGTGGGCTTGTAGATGCTAAATACATAAAGTTCTACAAACTCAATACGCCTTTCGTTGACAAGAAGTTTAGTTTTGAAACAATTATCGATAAAAAATGTATTGATGTTTAATAAAATTCATTAAGAGCTCAAATTAACTATAACAGACCATATTTTTATATCATAAGCAATTTTTTTTCCCTATACATTGTAAAAAAACGTAAAAAAGTGAAATTAATATAATATTAATAAATAATAAGCTTACGATTGTAGATAATTTAAATGAGCTTACTAATTAATACTATATATTACAAAATTTAATAAATTTAGGAAATATGAAAGTATAGTTTCAGTAAAATAGTTATTAATAGTGAAATAATTAAATTAAATAAATTTTACATAGATAATTTTCATCTGAGAAATAAACTAACCTAATTCAAAATCTTTAGTAAAATCAGAATTGTGCAAGAAATTTTGAGTTGGGTTAAGTTGGGTTTCTTTTAAATAATTACTTATACTATATTAAGGTATTTCCCATCTCACCTCACGTACAAATAATAATTAAGCTTCATGTTAGTTTTGACTATAGTCTACATCGAAAGGAAAAAAATACATAAAAATATTTATCATACCTGGTGTTACAACTAAAATCACGATTAAAATAGAATGTAGTGTTTAATTTTATAATTAAAACAAAATAAAAATAAATTCATCTTAAATTAAAAAAAGTATTATGCACATAAAAAATAATTTTATTTTTATTTTCATATTAACGATATAATTAAATTTGAGTCTATATAAAGACTTCTAAAAAAATATTTAAAATAGTTTTTTTGGTACTATGTAGTATAGTGGACTGTGCTAGACTTACTTGGGTAAAGGCGGACAGTCACAAATAATTTTTTTAAATACTTGTGTTTAAATTGTCTATTTTAGCTAATTCAGCTTAATGTATGATAATGTATAATGATTATATTATAATTTATTAAGGTTAAAATTGCATGAAAAACCTCGTGCCAGAGGTTGTATAGCCTGCTCTTATAGAGTAATGTATATGTTGTAAATAAATTTATAAGTGTCTAATACTTATTTTTTAAAATTAATTCTTGTTAGTGGTAAATATATGAACATATAAGAAAGAGTAAAAATATTACATCAATTATGTTTAAGTATTTTTTTGTGTATATGCTACACAATACTTTAGTTCAACATTACAGCATTGATTGTTATATTTTTTTTAGATCAATTTCGGTAATATTTTACTATGAAATGTATATAAAGCGAGTGGTTGGAAAAAAGACCATAAAATATTGTAATAATTTATCAATTTATTTGTATTCAAAATTAATAAAATTAAATAATTTAATCAAAAGTTAAAATTTAATTAAACTAATTTAAAAAAAAAGCCTTGAATTAGTTCAAGTATTGTGTACGGGAAGGTAAGAAGTGTAAGTGGAAAACGCTCGAGTAAGGAATAAGAAGGGGTTTTGAAAAAAATAATCCCTAAAAAAATAAACCCTAACGGGTTACGTTATATTATTTTTTTATAACTTGTTTTAGCTTTACGGGGAATCCCTCTTATTTCAAGGGCAGCACTAATTGAATGTATGTGAGCTTATTTTCGGTGTTTACAGGAGCCCGACAGTGAAAATGAGCCTTAAATGTGTGATTTTTTTAAATTTACTTTAAGGGGGATCCCCTTTAGTAACCTATGCTTGGGTCGCAAGACCCAGGCACTACTTTGACCTCCTTAGGGAGCCTCCTCCTTTTACCTTCTTCCTCCTTGCAATCGTTTTGGTACTGTATTTTTTAAAATTAGTAATAATAATCGAAACCGGCGTGTTGTAATACTTGAATGAAATCGTCTCGGACATATTATTGTTGATTTAATTTTTCACATCAATTTAATTTGAGAGGAACAACTCAATATTTTTTTTTTCTTGTATCATTAAAAAATTAAATGAAATTAAAAAAAATAATCATTATCTTTGTATCACTATTTTATTTTTTTTATCGTTCTTAGCAAATTTATAAACCTAAGAAGTTTCACTATGAAGGCAATAGTTTTTTTTATTTTGGTTTAAGGATGAAAAGGATGGTACAATTTCAAGCATGAATGCGTTATTTGATCTCTTTTATATAATAGACATATTTTCTTTGCATTTTAAATGGTTATTTATTTATAGGATAGTGTCGATTGATTTTTTTTTATTCTTAATAAAGCATGCACCTTAAAAATCCTAAACGATACATCCTAAAGGGATCTCTGATGTTCAATATCGCAAAAAAATATTGCTTAATATTTAATTTACGTTTTATTCTTATATATTTTTTTTATAATCAGAGTTCTTCCTTAGGCTGTATTTTGTAAGATCTTGGTTATTATTTACTTTTAACCGTTGTTTGTATACGATATGTATAATAATTAATAAGTTGGCACGTGAAATAATAAAAAGAAAAACACTGATAAAGATGTGACTTTAAATAATTGCAATTACAAGTTAGAGTATTTGTAAATATTTTTTTAGTTCTAACTAAATTGATAAATATGATTTTTTAAAGATAAAACTTGCTTCACTTTTTTACAGCCACACGCTGTATATCACACACAGCAAGTGCAAGTGGGCAGCGGGAACCTAGTGTTAAGACACTACATTCCCCATTTTCCGCCGAATTAATTCAGCACTTGTGTGGAAAACTCTGGGTTCTTTTTATTATTAATCGTTTAAGTTGATTTTAAATTGTGTAAAATATGATTTAATATCAATACCATCATTGCATTATATACAAGACGTAGACATAAAGTACAACTGTTATGAATATTATCATATAAATATGTAGCTACGCCTTAAATAAGAAATAAATGATTTCGAGGGAATAAAATTTCAAATAAACTATATGGTATTTTTTTTTAAATATTATAATGCTTCATTTTAATTTATTTACATTTGGTTTTGGCATTTCTTCTAATGATGTTGGCAATGGTCTCGTTTTGAACCAAGGATGTTTTAATGCCTGTAAAAATAGAATAAAAGTATAATTCTATCTGTCGAATTCGACAAGGATGAGGGTACAAGCGTGTGACTGTAAACGCGACAGGATGGGGATTCGATTCCCTGTCGGGGGGATGAAACGATTAATATTTTCATTTTCTTCGTTCTGGTTTCGAGGCAATGCCTCTAGAATTCGGTGAAAAGCGGGAACGTAAGTGTAAAGGAACGCAGTGATCTAACACTAGGTTCCCTCTGTCTACCCTGCCTGCTGGATACACAGTGAAGCAAAAAAAAAATTACCATATAATTAAAGTATTTTTTTCATATACATATATTCAAATTTATCAGCATAACAGTTTTTAAAAATTATTCGCTTAAAGAGTATTTGGCAAATAAATAACATTGTAACCTCTTTAGCTGATATTCTTTTTTGGGTGTCATAAAGAATAAAAGATTTTATTAGATGAATAGCATCAGGGTCCACTCCTGGCAGCAGATCTGTCCAGGGCATAGGTGACGACTCCGGAAATGTTATTTTATGGTAATCAGGAAGTTCAGAGTGTTTTGGCCAGGTGCCTTCAGTTGGGGTGCCCAGCCTTTGTAACACTATAGCCAATTGTTCAATATCTGATTCACCCTGTACAAAAAATAATTGGATATGAGCTATACAGACAGTATATGTTTATATTTTCATTTCTTCGCTCTTGTATCGAGGTAAAGCGCGGCGTTGAGTTCTGCCACTCAACACGCAATGCCTCCAGAATTCGGCAGAAAGTGGGGAACGGAGTGTCTTAACACTAGGTTCCCTCTGCCCACCCTGCTGCGTGCGGGATACAGCGTGAAGCTGATTTGATTTTTTGATTTGATTTAAAATGTTATTGATTTGTTTATTTTCCACCATCAGGCATATAATCTATATATATAAAAGGACTTGTCCTCACTGACTGAGGTAAGACGCACGCACAGCCGTAACCGCTGTGCGTAGAAACGTTAAATTTGGACAAAAGTTTACTTTCGTAATCTGGACATCCACTAAGAAGGGATTTTGAAAAATTTTAACCCTAAAGGGGTGAAATAGGGGTTCAAAGTTTGTATGGAAAAAAAATTAAATCGGCACCGATTTTTATAAAATTTGAAATTCAGACTCTTAAACGTATATAATTAAACACATGTTTCATGGTTTTTTAGAATTCACCCCCTAAGGGTGCAAATAAGGGGTTGAAAGTTTGTATGGAAAAATCTTTAAATCGCCACCGATTTTTATAAAATTTGAAATTTAGACTCTTAAAATATTTCATTGAACACATGTTTCATGGTTTATTAGAATTCACCCCTAAATAAGCTAGCGAAGCTGCGCGCGTCCGCTGGTCTAATATAAAAAAGCCTATAGGTAAAAATTTGTCGAATAAAATTCCATCCGAAGTTGGGAAGGATGCATTACTTAATATTGAACTTGGCTCTACTTACAGCGAATAGTGGTTGTTTCGTGATCATTTCAGCTATAATACATCCAACTGCCCAAATGTCAACTTTTTCACTATAATATCTGGCTCCGTATAGTAATTCTGGTGCTCTATACCAGCTGAAAAGTTATTTACTCGTATATATAGGTATTAGCATTTTTTTTAAAAAACGACACGTTTATGGTACGATTCCCACACGAGAGAATGAAATATTTTAATTTCTTCGCTCTGGTATCGCGGCGTTGAGCTCCGCTACTCAACGCGAAATGCCTCCAGAATTGTGAATGGCGTAATCAAATATAACATAGTTTTTTTAAATAAATATTGTTATAGATTAGGTAGCCATATTTATTAATAGCTTGTAATTTTAAAATAAGGTACCGCGTGGCTACTTGATGTGAATAAGGTCTGCCTCCATCAGGCCAATAAAGACGCGCCAGTCCCAGGTCCGCTATTTTCAGTATTCCTTCATGATTTATCAACAGATTTGCAGGTTTTAAGTCCTAAAATTTTCAAGATTACATACATTTTAAAGTTTTTTTAATTGTAGCGAACTTTATAACCTATCCTATATTTAAAACTCTTATACATAAAAGTAGATCCAGAATATCAGTTTCTTACGTATCCCTCATACAGCAGACTATAATTATATAAAAATTATGTAGTTTTAGGATAGCCAGTTCTGGACATAACGTCCAATTCCAAGATTCTTCCATTCAATACTGAATGTATTGAATGGTAGAACTCGACAACGCGCTTACTAAAACGCGGACATCAGAATAACATGGCATCCGCTATTGGACCAAGAGCCGGTGGCAGCCAGATTTTCACCATCTTCCTTTCTTTCTTCCTTCTCATACTCCCTGATCGTACTTACCAGTTACCAGAGTACCAATTCGTACGTAGGTACCTTAACTAAATGGTTTGAGTAAAGTAACGATTGTGGGTTCAACTCAATTGGAAAAAATAATTATTATCCTATATCTTATAAAACAAAGTCGCTTTTCGTGTCTGTCTGTTGTTTCTAACTCTTCTTCTTCTAAACCACCCAACGGATTTTATTGCGGTTTTCACCATTAGGTCGAGTATTTTTCGTAGAAGGTTTATATAGTTTATTATTTGTACATTCTTATGTAAATTAACATAAATACGAAAAATATGAATAAAGTCCTACCCGCTGAGACACTTTCGCGCATGCGCTGCTTTAATGGTAAGTACTACATGAAAAAAATGTACTGGAGTATTGTTCCTCTCAATGAGATCTACAAAAAAATCCGCGAGAGCATATTTTTATCTTTTAAGGATAACGTGTAGTGATCATATTTCTGTCTAAAAATAATAATTTCAATATATTTTTTATTGTGAGGGATATTTTTCCATAATGGTATTAATCCTTATCCTTTAAAATACTTTATTAATTTTCTACGTTAAACGAAGATAAAATTTGCTTTTTACACAATTTCGAAATTGCGAATAGTTTAAGAGAAAAACGCATTTAATTGTTGACACATCACGTCGTTGACACTTCAGCAGTATCGACTCAAGTTTTACTTATCCCTTACTCTCAGCATATAAATAAGTATATTAGTTACGTTGGCCATTTAATGTAGATCAAAACTGTCTTTACTGTTTTTCATTTTAATAAGTACTTTAGAAGTTGTTACAATATCAAAAAATCCTTGCTGCGAAACGGCTCGCCACTCGCCATGCGTCCGCCGCGCCCGCCTGCTGGTGGAATGCTCGCCTGCCACGCGGGCGCCCCTAGTTTGATTCCCGGCCGATGCATTCTATTTAATTTTCCTCACAGGCAGCCACGTAGTGCTTGCTTTTCATCAGGGACAGAATACCCTCTTCAGCATTAACCACAAGCAAAAAAAAAACCCGCCTGCCTTTATAGCAACAAAGATTTAGATGCGTTTGCACGTATTGGATAATTAGAGTTGAATGTATTATTTCAGCGCAATATATTTTTTGTAGTAGTTATTAGTAGGTAGGCTTTTGTTTATAATTTCTTCCGTTTAAAAATAGTCATTTAAATATATTTTAATAAGTACTTGAAAAGATTAGTAGCACAGATTTAAAATTACGGTACCTACTAAAAAATCCTTGCTGTGTAAAACAATTGGAAAATCCTTATTGAAACTACGAAAATGCGGGTTGCATTAGGGTTTAATTAATTTTCACATTATATTAAGTGCTTTGCAAACATATATTATATGAATAATCCAGTAGTAAAAGCGGGCGAAGCCGCAAGGGGGTCGCTAGTTTATTAATATTTTCATTTCTCCGCTCTAACACCCAGGCAAACGTCCGACGTTGATTTCCACCAATCAACACGCAATGCCTCGAAAAATTCGGCGAAACTAGAGAACGGAGTTTCTTAACACTAGGTTCCCTCTGCCTACCTTAACCTACCCTATTTTTTAAGTTTAAGATTATAACTTTGTTATCTAATACTACCCTGTGCATAACGTAATGGGCGTGCATGTACCGTGTTCCCTTCAACAACATTTGCACGTAACTCTTGACTCGAGGCAACGTTAGTTCCTGTTGGTTGTGATGCAGCATATCCCAAAGTCCTGAGTTCATGTATTCCAAAACTAACACCAGACTCATTCCACGAGGGAACATGTCGTAGAGTTTTATTACCTGGAACACAAACAAACATATTTATATAAGTATTTTTAATTTAAATAACTGTAAAAGAATGTTACCATCACGGGGCAATTATAAGTGTTTAACCAAACACCATGGATGTAGGTTCTACTCTCATTTTCAGGAGGTGTAAGAGAAGAGGTCTTGGTTATTAAATAAATAATCGTTAATAATGAATAAACCTACATTAAAATTTTCATTGTAATTGTCTGAAAACTTAAGCAATTAAAAAAGGATTCTCAAAGTTGGTGGAATAATTCAAGGACAGACATGGTCCCTCCCGCTCGGGATATTTAAATTTTGGGTTCAAAATCGTCGAAATATTTGGCAACGCTGACTACGACTGGCCTCTAAAAGAAAAGAGAAAAGTAACTTTAACTAACATATTTACACCGAAGTAGTTGCAAAGCTTTGATTTCTCGCATAACATTAACGGGAATGCCGTCTTCAATGTTTTTGATAAGGATTTTCTTCAAAGCGACTTCTCTTCCTGTGGGCAGGTGTTTTGCTTTAAACACTAGGCCATGAGCCCCCTCTCCTATACGCCCAACAACTGAATAATTAGATACCTCGCTATTCATGTTATAATCTTAATATAGGTTACTTTATTAAAAATGCTTCTATCTACACATCAATTTCATGTTTTTAATGGGGTTGCTATGGATACGGGAAAGATCAACAAATAGAGCATAGATTATTATTAGGGTGGGGTATTTGTTCGAAATAGTATCAGGAATAAAAAAAATAAAGAGGAGAAAATTCAGAAATAAAGAGAATGAGAAGTAGAGAATAACGTTTATATTTCCTTTCTTTGGAAAAGAAGCGATGAAGCATCTTTGAGTGTAATCAGGATCGTGTAGTATACCAAAAGCTGCCCCACTAAGTAACTACGTCTTCATAGTTTTGCTTTTTATTTTTCTACGAATTGTCCTGTAATTTTGTGCGTGACGGCTAGGTACATCGGTTGTTATCGATTCTTCCATTTAACTTATCCCAAGGCATATTTCAATGTCATCGTCATCGTCAGTCAGTCACTCAAGATAATAGGAGTGGATATTATTTATTCGTATAATTAGAGGCCGTCGTGACGCAACGGTGTGACTTCAACGCGACGGTTGTAGGTTCGATCCCCACTCGAGAAAATGAAATATTTATTTACGTTTATATTTCCTCTGCCTACCCTGCTGTGTGCGGGATACAGCGTGACGCTGATAATTATTTATAGTCAAGATTATACATTTGAAGAATTTCATAATGTAATAATCGATGATCATTGAATATTCTTATAGATAAAACCTGCTCGTACATAATACATTATGATTGGAGGTATTGTTGCATAATACTAGTTTAATTTTCATTATTGAAAATCTATTTTCTTTTCAAGACCTTGTAATGCTTTAACAATAACATAAAGGCTCTATAAATTATGTCATAAAATTCATATTTCAACGAAACTATATACCTTACCAATATTATTTAACATTAAATATTTGTACAGATGAACTAGGTTGAGTAACTGAAGAGAAATTATTTAAATATATTTCTTTCTATAACATACTTTGCTGGTGGACGGTCATAAAAAGTGTGCCCAAATATGGGGTTTCCCAAATTAAATATAGTGCTATTATTAGTGTACTTTTTGCATTCAGTTAGGAGTGCATCAATTCTAGCTCTGTTCTCTAGTCTGTCATTTTCTGACCATATGGTATATAGAGGGTTTATTTCACGTCTCGCTCAAAAAGGGCACTCCCTTGTTGTAATGACACCATATCCCGGCCAAATCGCTTATCCGGAATCGGAGAGAATAGTGGAATTGAATGTAGGAACAGATTCAGCGCTGTTTTGGGACGAATTCAAAAATCTTATGGTGGACACCGACGACTATTACCCTCGTATGAAGGAAATAAACGAATTTTCCGTTAAATTAGCTGTGGCACAATTGAAATCGAAACCTGTGACCGCGCTTCTCATCAACCCCAATGTTAAATTTGATCTCGTCATCACAGAAGCGGACGTCCCTCTTTTGTATGCGGTTGCTGAAAAATATCAAGTGCCACACATTGCTATAACGGCTTCTAGTGGAAGAATACATCAATACGAATCAAAAGGAGCGCCTATCCATCCTATACTGTATCCAGATGTGAACACCCTCAACTACAGAAATATAACTCGATGGCAGAAATTAGTGGAACTAAATCGTTATTTCCAATCAAGACATGAGTATTATAATAGCTATTTACCCTTGAGTGAAGTAGCAGCTAACAAGATATTTACTCTTAAGAGGCCCCTGCAGGAGATTGAATATGACATCGATTTGTTATTAGTAGCTGCCAATCCTGTTTTAATAAGCAATAGACCATCACCTCCCGCCATTATTTACGTTGACCGTATGCATATTAACCCAGGCTTTAGTTTACCTCAGGTACAAATATAATAATATAAATAAACTGTGTTATGATCGTAGTAAGTATTAGAGGCCGTCGTGATGCAGAGCATATGCATGTGCATGCATCCCGACGGTTGTGGGTTCGATTCCTAGAAATTGGAGAAATCAATTATTATTTATTAATATTTTCACTTAATCGGTCTGGTACCAAGGCAACCACGGCACCATTCAATACTCAATGCATCAAAAATTCGGCGGAAAATGGAGAGCGGAGTGTCTCAACACTAGATTCCCTCTACCTTCCCTGCTATATGCGGGATACAGTGTGAAGCTGAATAGTGGGAATATAATTAAAGTCTCTATTTACAGCAGCTTCAGTCAATATTGGATTCGGCAACAAAAGGAGCTGTTTACTTCAGCTTTGGCGCATTGCAGGAACCAGAGCATTTGTCTCCAAATGTGTTACAAACTTTAACTGATGCCTTTAGAGAGTTGCCGTTTTTGGTGTTGTGGAAATTTGGAAATGCTACTATGATTAACAAGTCTGATAATATTATTACTAACGTATGGTTTCCCCAGCAGGAAATTTTAGGTATTTTTTTATAATTATACGGAAATAATAAAAAAATAATTTGTTGTAGATTTTCTACTTCATTGAAGTGTAAAATGTGATTTTAATGGATTTCATTAGATTTATTCCTTGACGATGCCCGATATTAGTATATCCATCACCTCATACTTAATATCTCTGAATCAGCAAAGCGTAAGAAAAGAGAGAGTACGTTCTATATAATAGATAAGTATAATATTTTAATAATATTTACAGCTCATCCAAATGTAAAAGCATTTATCACACATGGCGGTGCACGGTCACTTGAAGAAGCTGTCTTTTATGAAGTACCAATAATTGGTCTTCCAGTAGTGAGATCCAGAAAAGTATTTATTGGTGAGATTACTCGAATGGGGGCAGGAGAAATATTAGATATAAACTATCTAGACAAAGAAAATGTCAAAGAGGTTGTTACAGCAGTGGTTACCGACGATAAGTGAGTCTGTTTATTTATAAAATGATACATTAGGTTAATATCCTTTTTTTCAGCTTCACGCAGTATCCACCTAGTAGCAAGGCAGGCAGAGAGAGCCTAGTGTTAAGACACTCTGCTCCCCGCTATACGCCGAATATTGAAGGCATTGCGTGATGAGTGGCAGAATTCAAATATTTATATCCTTGCTTAAATAATAAACTTGTTTTGTAATATGTTATTTGCATAGCAATTATTAAATATTTCATTGTTTCAGATACAAAAAAGCGATGTCTAAATTGAAGAATCTAGTCGTAGATCCCATAATATCGGGTCCTGAAAATGCAGTTTGGTGGACAGAGTACGTTCTTCGTCATGGCGGTGCTAAGCATTTACGAGCTCGAGCGGTTGGAGTTGGTTTCTTTAAATACTACTTGTTAGATATTATTAGCATTCTATTAGGAGCATCTATTATATTGCTGCTTGCTTCCTATTATATCTTGCGCTATATTATTAAACGTATTCGACTTCGTATAATGGAAAGATTTGACAAATCAGGAAAATATAAAGCCTTATAAGTTATTAATTTATTATTATTTCCTGTGTGTAAAATGTTATAAACATTTTCTAAGTTAAATAAATAAAATATAATTTCTAATATAACGCCTACTTTATTTAATTCCTAATGTAATTTATCAAAAAAAATAAAACTATCTATTTTTAATTTGTATAAATATTGGCAGTTCTCCTCAAATTGTTATTTTTAACCAAACAATACGCGTTTTAAAATCTCCGTGTAAAGCTGAACTTTTGCTGTGAGATATAAATTTGGACATTATATTGGATATTGGTCATCTATAAACTAAGTACCCCTAATATTTATAGACGCAGGTAAAAACAGGATCGTTGGCTGGGCGAACAAAATATTTTTATTGTTTTATTATATGTACAGATAATCTCTTCGTTCATAGTAATCGAGCCGTAATGTAAAATAAACGAGATTTCTGTTTCTCAACGTAAACTAAATGTCATAAACATATGATATGTCAAATGTTTGACATTTAAAATGTAAATGCCATCGGTGATAGGCTTACATTTTTGTTTTGAATAAAATATTATCAACATGTCTATTGTAAGGACGTGTCCGGGCTTGTATTGTGGTAGAACAGAGTTAGAAGATAGTTCTTGGAGTGAATGCGGTGCCTGTCCCCGCGGCTTCCGTACAAATGATACCAGTTATTGTGTTGAATGTTCTGATGAGCCCACCTTATATGATTGGCAGTACCTTGGATTCATGGTACTGCTGCCACTAGTATTACATTGGTTCTTTATCGACATGCATATAACGTTTGGACATCGGTAAAAGCTTTTTTCATTACATTACAATAAATTTAAAAACCTGAAAAGGATATTAATCCTTAGTTAAATGATAAAAACATACATTTTATTTCATTTCAGTAGAGGTTTAGTAGCTACTCAACATATTTCAGCATTTATTGAAGTGGCCACAGGCACATTAGCAGCATTACTAGTACTGCCTCCAACAGGCTCCATTGCATTACATATATGCACTCCTAAGGCTTTGTCGGATTGGTACACTTTGCTGCATAATCCACAACCAGATTATAAAGAAACTTTACATTGTACACAGGAAGCTGTTTATCCATTGTAAGTTTTTTCAACTCATAAGTAAATACAATCCTTGTTTTACAGCTATTAGAGGTTTTTTTTCCTCATTTTAATGTCTAAGGTTTGTTTTATCTTGTATGCAGCCACAAAGACCAAGTACTTCTGATTTTCTTGCATCAAAATGTAATAATTAATTCTCTTTTTTAGTAGTAATCACAGATAACAATCACATTTAGCTGTCAATATAAATACTTAATATGTTTGGGATTGGTTCCAAAACAAACTTTAAAATAAAAAATAATAATTCTGTTGCTTAGGAATTTTATAGAGAAATTAATGAAAACAATAAGAAACTTAAGATGACTTCAGATAAAATGTATCTCATTATTTTATGGTTTCAATAAATTTAATACTTCAAACATTTCTTTTTCAGATATACAATAGTCCTTTTAATATATGCATTTAGTTTAGTGATGACAGTGATATTAAGACCATTTCTATTGGCATGGCATAAAGTAAATAATGGCAGGAAAGCAATATATTGTGCTCTATACTTTTATCCAATACTTGTTTTGACACACACTGTTGCTGCTGGATTAATATGTAAGTGTTTTCTTGATTTTTTAAATAATAATACTAATATTACATAATTGGGTCAAAATCATATTTTTTATAGAATTTGATTTTAAGATCACCATGCAGTGCAATGTTCTCCCGTCACCCACATGGTATATCTATGGATTATTAATATATTTCTTTTCTTCTCTATGGAGGCTTTAGTGCTATAGTGGGATAGGTACTGACTGAACACTCAGCGGTTGTGGATTTAATTCTTATTCAGAAGCATATACCATTTTCATTTTACCGTTCTGATAGGCAATATGCAATGTGTTCTTAGCTACCAAAAACCTTTAAAAATGTATTCTTTTAAGAATAACATTTATATCTTCCTTAAAAAAACTAAATAAGAATTATTTTTCTTTGCAGACTGTGCATTTCCTTACATAATAATCATTATATCTATGATGACATCAGCATCACATTTCTCTACAATAACTTACCAGACTGTAGAAAACTTGGTATCTTCATCAATTAGAGATGTGAGAAACCTTATAATTGTCTTAGGACATTGGTTAGTGCATGCATATGGAATTATTTCTTTGACAGGGTTTAAAGATTTATGGTACTTAACCTTAGTGCCGGCCCCTGCATTATTTTACATACTAACAGCCCAATTTACTGATCCAATGAAAATACATAATGAATGACTATCTAGAATGTCTCCTGAGAAGATGATCTTGATATGACATTATGCAGCTATTCGCCAAGCCGCAATTGAGGATATGGAGCTTGAGAATCTTGAAAAATGCAGCAAAAGATTTTGAATTGTGCATATATCTTGGGGTTCCAATATGATAGGAGGTCTTTGGAAATTGATGTTTAATTTATTGTTGTCGCAACTGTGGCTACGTAGACCTTTATGAAAAACTATAATAAACTGAGGGAACGTTTAAAAACCTTTATAATAAGCTGAGGGGAACACTCAAACTTTATATTGTATAGTGATAAGATCATATAGCAAATTTTTATCATTATTATACATTGTCACAGATAATTAAATGTTATTATTATTGTAGAGTTAAATAATGTATGTAAACTAAGTGTTAAATGTAGAATTAGCAGATCTGAGAAAATTTAATCAAGATACTAAATAAAAGGAGTATGTTTTTCGTCAAAGATGTTGTTCCATTATGCTTATGTCAAAATAATAAATATTAAAATTTGTCTCGGAACATCACATTTAAAGAACCATACCATACCAAAATTTGTCAGTTTTGTTATTCTGATTATCGTTAATAGATGGCGCTTTCTGGATTAATAAAAAAATATATCTTTTCCATCACCAATTTTTTTTCATTTGTGTTTTTTTTCTAATTACTATGGGCATATGGTCCAATTTAGATATTATTTTTACATTTTCATTTTGTAAAAAAAGATTTGCCTATGAGAATGTACATTTCAAATTAATAAATAAAATTTATTTTCTATAATAGTAAAATTATATAAATTATTCATAGAAAACATTTGATAAGTTAATATACAAAATCATTGATAAACTTAGAGAAATAAAAATAACATAAAAAGTTCAATTAATTGCAGTATGTAGAATATTTCTGAAGTAATAAATATTCTATTAAAAAATAAAATTAGTTTAGAAATGATTAGTATCCCCTTAGTTTTGCTTTTGCCTGTTTGCACAATTTGTTAGATGAATAAGGATAAAAGATGTCTTATCTAATCTAGTGTTAATCAGCATGTTTGGCAAAACATTGAACTTATATTTCTTTTATCTATATATATAAAAGGACTTGTCCTCACTGACTTAGGTAAGACGCACACACAGCCGTAACCGCTAATGGTAGAAACGTGAAATTTGGACAAAAGTTTACTTTCGTAATCTGGACATCCACTAAGAAGGGATTTTGAAAAATTTTAACCCTAAAGGGGTGAAATAGGGGTTCAAAGTTTGTATAGAAAAAAAATCAAATCGGCTCCGATTTTTATAAAATTTGAAATTTAGATTTTTAAAAGTATTTAATTGAAGACGTGTTTCATCGTTTTCTAGAATTCTCCCCCTAAGGTTGCACCCTATAAGGGGTTGAAAGTTTGTATAGGTTTTTTTAAATCGTCACCAATTTTTATAAAAATTGAAATTCAGACTCTTAAACGTATATAATTAAACAAATGTTTATTGGTTTTCTAGAACTCACCCCCTAAGGGTGCAAATACGGGGTTGAAAGTTTGTATGGGAAAATTCTTAAATCGCCACCGATTTTTATAAAATTTGATATTTAGACTCTTAAAAATATTTAATTGAACATATGTTTCATGGTTTTCTAGAATTCACCCCCTAAGGGTGCAAATAAGGGATTGAAAGTTTGTATGGAAAAATCTTTAAATCACCACCGATTTTTATAAAATTGGAAATTTAGACTCTTAAAAATCTTTCATTGAACACATGTTTCATGGGTTATTAGAATTCACCCTTAAATACGCAAGCAAAGCTGCGCGCGTCCGCTAGAATATTCATATAAGTTGAAAATTGTATTCCGCACCGCAGGGTAGTCAGAAGGAACTAAGTGTTAAGACACTCCGTTCCCGATTTTTCAAAATTGCAAATTAAGTTAAAAATAAAATCCAAAATATTCTTTATTCAATCAAATTTTTGCAAGCATTTTTGATTTATCAAATCAACACCAGAAAAACGCTACCACGGTTCAGACGGCAGTTTTGGTGAGGAGGACTGGTAAGAATATTTTATTTATGTATTTGCGTACAGTAGGGTTAACAAGTATTGGCCGCTCTGAAGTTTAGTTTCCTCATTGTTCACTCGGGAAGAAAACATACAAAAGTAAGAAACATCGAAAAATCTGCGCAGCCTAAATTAACAGGCTAAATTTAGAGTGGCCACGACTTGTTAACCGTACTGTACATTACAGCAGAAATCACATAAACACGTGTAGTAAGTATGTACTTAGATATACTTAGATTTACATTTTCGTTTCCGTTACTAGACACAGACATGTTGACATGTAATTCCGTTCTTCGTTTCCTGTCGATAAGACGGCGATGCGTGCTTATTGGAGTGGCAATTATTTTATATCAAATAAAATATATTATTCTCTTCGAACATTCTGCCATTTTTATAATCAGAATTATTTAGGGAGAGAATAATCTGAGAAAAGTCGTGGCGTAGGGGCACAAAGTATAATTGACAGGTTGCGGGTTCGATTCCTACTGGAAAGAATTAAATATTTAAGCGCAGCGTTGAGTTCCGTCACTCAACACGCAATGCCTCCAGAATTTGGCGAAAATTTGAGTGGGGAGCGGAGTGTCTTAACACTAAGTTTCCTCTGCTTACCCTGCTGTGTGCGAGATATAGCGTTATATTATAAAAAAAATTATAGCCTCTTATATTCTCAACGAAACTCAACACCCCACTTTGCCTCAATACCAGAACGAAGAAATGAAAATATAATTTTAAATAAATACCCCCCACGCCACGAGTGGATCAGTCGCAATTTTATTATATACGAGTAGTAGAACGAGAAGCTATAGCTTATTCGCATCGAACACTTATATTGCAGAACAAAGGAAAAGAGCTCAATATTAGAAATACAAACTTCCAGAAGCCAATTAAAATAATTGTTGTCTTGTATTTGCAATATATCTTGAGTGCAGGTTCGTTAATCAATAATTCTATAACAATCCTGAGATTTATTGTTTTAAAGGTTTGAAATATTTCTTTGAGAAAAGAATAAATTATTTACTGTATACCTAAATAGTCTTTGCGTTAGTTGATTTTACGATATTGTTTTTAATGACAATGGTTGAGGACTTAAATTGTTTGTATATTCGAAATATTTATATTACAGAGAAGTGTTTCCAGTGTTATTAGACAAGAAGTGGGGTTGAATTCGTCCGGTGAAACTCAAATGTTTGTAAATAGGCGAAATTTTTTTTCCTTTCCTTCTTATGTGTCAAGTTTAGAAATTCGTGTAAACTACGATCATTCTCTTAAGAGGATCATTTTGCACCTTTACCCTACTTTAAAATAAATATTTGTATACTCTAGATACCATATCTTCAAGATACTTTGCTTATTTTTGCTACCGTGTCGTAATCAACGGCTAAAAGAAAATTGCAATTATTTATATTAAAAGTAATCAATTCGTTTCTTGCTTTAGTAAATTACGCTAACTGTCCAGGAACATGACCTACTTGACTATATTATGAAAAATTGTTCTATTTAATAAAATATTCAATTTTACGCTATATCCCACACACAGGAGAGTAGGCAGATGGAACCTAGTGTTAAGACACTCTGTTTCTCACTTGCAGCCGCGCTGAGCCTCGATATTAGAGCGAAGAAATGATAATATAAATTTAAATAAATATTGCAATTCCTCGAGTGGGGATCAAACCCACGACCAATCGCGCGCTTATGCTTCTGCGCCACGACTGGCCTCATTTATGAAAAAATGTTCTATTTAATAAAATATTAAGGTAAAATATAATTCCCGAGTAGATTCTAGTTAACATAAAGCTGGAGACAAAGATCGGTCTGCGAAGCGAAATAAAAAAAAAGAAACGGCAGCGTTTATGGCGGTCTCATTATTAAACGCTTTCTCATTTCCGACCTCGCTAAAAAACCGCCATTACCATTTCTGTTGTACCTACTATTTGTTTATTTATACTGGGTAAGGTATCCCTTTGTATCGGTTAATATCGAGGCTGACTAGACTGTTAAAACCTTATTATTTCTTTATCTTTTGCTAAGGTTTTTCATTACCTACTATAATAATATTCTCTTAACAAATATTTTCTACAAATATGTACAGTACGGTCAATTAGTTGTGGCTACTCTGATGTTGTAGTTGTGGCGTAGATGGCTGCGCACATTTGATTTTAGGATATTCTCTTACTTTTAATTATTTTCTTCCAAAGTAAATAGTGCGAAAAAGTTCAGAAATCCTAAATTTAGACTTGTTGACCGTACTGAATGGTATTGTTGTTAGATTTTTTCCTTTTACTGATTACTCGCCCTATACTTATAGTACTATAGGTACCTACAGAAAAGATAAAGATACACAGAAAAGATATAGACAATATATTCTACAGCTAAATAAGCTGACATTAGTTTTCCTATAATTACATTAGAAATGTGCTCAAAAATACAGCCAGGTATATATTTTGTTTTTCATAATTATGAAATGTAATATATTATTTCAATTTTCACATTTCCATTTAGATAATGGATGGTAATTTTCATTGTGATTTCAAAAAGACCTTTTGCATATCCAAACGAAAGACAGATGCATGTAATCTGGGTTCCTGAGAAATAAAACAAATAAGTACTTTCGAATATTTGTCGCTTTCTTTTTGAGAATGCGTGGTTCCCATAACCAGCGTATTACTCGTTCATTATTTACGTATCCGACAAATACGGGGGCACTTGTTTCGGAGTTTTACATGCGCTAACAAACGAACAACACAAACACACACACGAGTATAAGTTCACAAATATTTTCGGCCGCGGTTCGTGGCGGCGCAAATGAATGTTTCGTTTGCCGGGAATGAAGTACGGCGCTGTCCGCGTCCGGCCTTTGTGCTCACACCTGTTATTAAAACTTTTGTGGCGAATCATGTATGAATTCTTGTCTTTCTTTTTTTGTTTTGGAGTTTTGGATTTCAAATGCAACGTTTTTTTTGTATATATTCATGGGCGTAGGAATAGGGGAACGCTAGACTAGCTCGTGCCCACCCCAGACTGTTTAAAAATAAATATACTCTAAAAATAAAAAAAAGCTAATCTAAACTCCAGGGGGTACCCAAGAAAAAGTATCTAAGTACGTATAAATTACATGTAGGTACGTATGGTAGAGTTGGGTGAAATCCGGATGCTATAGCAGAAGTCTAATAAACAATTATTTTATTAACCACTTTTAATATTCAAATTTTTAAGCATAAATAAATATTTTTTCTTTTTTTTACTAAAGTTCAAGGAAATTATTAAAAATAATGTATACAGCCAGTGGTCACTTGAAAGTGATTTTATTATTCTGTCGAAGTCGTGTGCTTAATCTACGAAATAAAAATCTTAATATTTTCTCCGTCTAAAGTAAAAAAAAAACGAAAACTCGAATTTATCTTATGCAACTTTTTGTGGTAAATTCTGGGGTGGGACCGTACTACCCCAGTCCCCCCCCTTTTTACGCCTAAACTAATATATCTAGTCATATAACGTAATAATTCATAAGTCGAAAGATAATACTTTATAGGTAGATGGTCATTAGCTGAGTTTTCAATTGCAATTGTATTATAGAAGTGGAAAAAATGCTCTATATCCTATCAACAAATTAGATCCTGCATTGCATTTTGCAAACGTACAATAAATGATGAAAAAAAAAGAATTTTAAATGCAAAATAGATAAAAGAATTGCAAATAACAAGATCCCACAATTCTATTTTTTATTCTACAATTATTCTTTTGTACAATTTGAACTAAGTAGTACTTAATTTGAAACAATATGGTAAAAATCGTCAAAACAAATATATTTTGTACTATAACCCTTCACTCATCCATACAAACTGCTTTCCAGAAAAACATAGTTCGCAACCCAATATTAAAATGTAGTTCCTATACCAATACGTACGATACATACATACAAGTAATCACCTCAGCTCGTAGCAGAGGATATGAACGGATTCGGTAAATAACGAAATGTGGCTTTACAAGTAAAAATTGCGACCCGAAAACTTGTGAATAACATGGAAAATCGAATGCGATGGCGGAACGAGTGGGTTACGTCGAGCTACGAAGGTTTTATAGCGTATGAACACCATATAGGTGTAGGTAAGTAAGTACCATAGGTAGCTACGAGTGTGTCTACAGGTTCAAAGTAATTTTTAATTAAATTGAAGAAGTGAATTTTGGAAATGTATGTATGTATGTGTTTGACAGTTAACGATAACGATGGTTATAATTTTAAATATGTTTCGTTATATTGTTTATTTATGTTACAGTAGTTGCTTTCCCAATATGGTTATATATTCTAAATATTAGGTACATTCTTCAAATTTATATTACTGCGTAGAGCAGTGTAGGTAAAAAGAACTTAACGAAAATGTATTTTTTTCCCTGAGGCGTGATCGAACCCACAATCACTGTGCCACTGTGTTATAGCCGTTAACGCTACGTTCGGAGCTACGATACCAACCTTGCATCAATATATGATCTTCGAGTTCGACTAATACTTTGATTAAGTTTGCGCATTTTTCATATATTTAGTTGATTTTCAGCTTTTTTGAGCTTATTTTCAAAATATTCCGTATTTCTCGTAGTAGACCTAGAATATAAATACTCTTAAAATATTTTCATAACTGGAATCGAAAAATTACTTGAATGTCACTGGATATTTAGATCCGAACTTGAAAAATCTATTTGAATGTCACTGAAAATGCTAATATTGCAGAATATATTGCTAGAATATAGGTCACCTAGGTACGGTCAAGATTCTGTAAAAAAATAGGCATACAAATCTTTTCTTCTCAAATATTATCGGTCCATTTGGATTTGGATATTAATTATTTACAAGGGAAAGAAAAGGTAGCTTTTCAACGTCCATCTTTGAAGTTGCGGAGAGTAAATTTCTTGTTTATTAATTTTAGTTTTAAAAATATATTTGACACTTTTTTATGATCTCTATGTTCATTGTTTATTAACATCAGAGGAGCTACAGTTGCGTTGCCGGCTTTTGAGGTGGAGATACACGCGGTTTTTTGTAGGTACTAAGGTCGTATCGACCTGGAAACACTGTCGGAGGTAGGTCTTTACACGTGAAGAAAGTTCCTACGAAACCGCACAGTAGTGGAGTGCCACGTATCCAGATGGTGGTGTTCCACCAGTTCTTCAGAACATTCCCATGATAAATTCGGTAAAGAACGCACAATGAGGAGACGTTCCTATGCAAAGTCAAAGCATCAAGCCTTTTACAGATCATTGAGTCCTCAACGACAACCTTATACTGGCTGGAAAAGATTTCTTTTAGAAATAAGCCCAACCTTGTCAACTAAATTTTTCTTTTTTTAAATTTCTGTATATTTTGTGTTGTGCTATAAAGAATATATATACAGGTTCAATCGATGTTTTGGGTTGAAGTAGTTATCTATAAAAGGACTTGTCCTCACTGATTGAGGTAAGACGCACGCACAGCCGTAACCGCTGTGCGTAGAAACATGAAATTTGGACAGATGTTTACTTTCGTAATCTGGACATTCACTAAGAAGGAATTTTGAAAAATTTTAATCCTAAACGGGTGAAATAGGGGTTGAAAGTAAATCTTTAAATCGCCACCGATTTTTATAAAATTTAAAACTTAGACTTAAAAATATTTCATTGCATTCAGAATGAAATTAATGATGATTCACCCCTAAGGGTGCAAATAAGCAGGCGAAGCTGCGCGCGTCCGCTAGCATAATATAATATTAATCGATTTCCCACTAACCATATATACAACGTACACACTTATCTACCATATAGTAAAATACAAATTTACAAAATGAAAAAGTATTAAGGCCGATTAACGAGATTCCCATCCTCGTTTCAGGTTCCGGTGATCACGCCAGGCCTCCAATCGGCCGGACTGTTTGAGCTAGTTACGAACACAGGCGCAATGAAGCAATTTCCTACGTTTAAAACTATTACTGTTTACGAATGGGTCCTCTTTGATTTGGTATTTGCGAGTGTAATTACATATTAGGTTAGTTTTGTAATATAACGAGGGATGATACAATTGAGAAATGTTGTGAAATTAATAGTATATTGTCTTATTTGTATTTACGGTTGAAAATCGATGTTTTTTTGCAGGGTAGACAGATAGACTGGCGGAGTCCAACGCCGCGCCTTGGCATAACCAGATCGGGGAAATGAATATGTTAAATATTTAATTTTCCTGAGTTTGAGTGGGAATCGAACAAACAACCAGCTGCGTTTATAGTCACTAGGCTTCAACAATAATATTGAATAATTAAAAAGCCAATTTAATAAATATTATATTTTAATATTGACTATACGATGGATTAAAAATATGAATATTATTTGATAAATTGTCTCACATTCATCCATTACGTGATATAGCCTGAATTAAAAAAACATTTAGCACGAGTGTGGCTGTCAGATATCGTACAGTTGAATGGAACGCTATGAAAATAAGTTTTAATATTCGAAATTGACGATTTTTTGTATAAAAGCCATAATAAGATAATTGTATTATAAGTTTTCTTGTAAAAAAGTGCGATATTGGGGTGGTGTATGAGTTAAGCTTTCTGTGTATTTTGATACTTTCGTCAATCGTGTGACCTGCCATTCTCCATGATTACAATACCAAATATAATTTTATTAGTAACATACGTATTTTGAACTAGGTATAATATATATTTTATATTTTTTTCACTGCACGCTGTATCCCGCACATAGCAGGATAGGCAGAGGGTATCTGGAAACCTAATGCTAAAACACTCCGTTCTCATTAAAATAATTTCGCCTCCGACTTTCCGCTGATTTCTTGGAGCATTGCGTGTTGAATGATGGAGCTTAACGCCCCAATTTGCCTCGTTACCAAAGCATGAGAATTAAATTATTATAATATTTTTTCGAGTGGGAATCGAACCCACAACCTGTCGCGTTTACAGTCAAACGCTTGTACAACTAGCTATAACTATAAATTTATCTATAGATATTGTCATTACATTATTTTCTATAATGACCCCACGCCGTTTGAATAGTTGCCAACTCACTATCAACGTTATTTATGGCAACTCGAAAGATATTTCATTAATGTAAATACCCTTTTGAATATATTAAAAGCTACTTAAAAATGCTATTTTAAATATTTTGTAAATTACGTTTTAAATATATATTATTTATAACTATAATAATATATAACTCAGAGAAAGTAGTTCAATGGTAACTTATCATCACACTTCATATACTGTACGAGAACTATAAATGTACATCTTCTTTTAAGACTTTTACTTTATTATTCTTCTGAATACAAAAAGAAGTAAGATTTGAATCCGCTATTCTTGGAGTCTATCCAAGAGTGCCAGCCAATTAAGTTATACGGTTATTTTCCACCACTATTAAATTTCTATACAGCTGTTACAGGTTTTTTGGCTATGAAAATTTTAACAAAGCTTCGTGAACCAAAGATTTTTATAATAAAAATGTTAACAATCAATAAAATCGTTTTATATTCATGTGTGATTGAGCATAAGTGAAGTGATGTTTTTTATTTTATTCTTTCAGTTTCGCGCATATAGCAGGGCCGCAGAGAGAAGGTAGTGTTAAGACACTCCGTACCTACATGCCGCTGAATTTTCGATACATTGCATGTTGAATGGCAGAAATGAAAATATTAATCAATAATAATTCGTTTCCCCAAGTGGGAAACGAACCCATAACCGTAGAGTTTATAGTCTCATGCTTGTGCCACCGCACCACGAAATCTTCACGAAGTTCTTTACTGCTCAAAATAGTCGAACTACGCTAGAGCTACGGATGTATTTGGTACTTTTACAGATATTTCGAACTGTACCAATATATAATAACTATGTTTATATCAGGAAATATTCTTATATATAGATATATATATAGGAAAACAATTCGAAAGAAGAAAAAAATTAAAACACATAACAAAACTTACTGAAAATTTCTCTACATTGTCAGAAAGTAGACGAATGATAAATTTATTATAACAGAGTCGCGTTCGAAATGGAATATAATATGGAAATGGAAAAATTGTATATAATATTTCCAATTCTTTGATCTGCACGACACAAAGAAACATGTCGCTGGTACCTGATCGACCGGTTCGATACAGATGTGACAGCTCGTTGGAGTAAGTTTTATATATCGTATATTTTTACTTTATATTTTATCTTTGAAATGTCGTTATCGAATTTAAGTGAAAGTATTTTTTTTATAAAAAAAGCTTATAATAACAGTTTTCTTCAGTTTTTTAGTAAGTTATTGTATTATATAAATGGAATATCAAACATTCGTTACTGACAGAGCTATAAATGGCTACTGGGCCTGGAAATTCGAGCATTGAGTTTTAAGTAACAAACAAACTTGTAGCCTACCATTTGGTTTTAAATATAGCTGTTGCATATTTTCTTACTAGGAGGAATTGAGTCGTAGCGGCAGATGAGTGTGACTGTAAAAGCGACAGGTTATGGGTTCGATTCTCACACAAGGAAAAAAAAAGAATACTTTCGTGTCGACGCTCTGATGTCGAGGCAAAGGGCGGCGTTGAGTTCCACCAATCAACACGCAATGGCTTCAGAATACAGTGGAAAGTGGAGAGTAGACTTTCTTAACACTAGGCTCCCTTCGTAGCTAAAAATAAAAGGTAAGAGATACCATAATGCAAATAGAAATTCGTAACAAATGTTAAAATTATTAAATAAATACGTCAAGTGTAATTTAAAAGATACATTTTATATTTGTATATTAAAGTCGTATACGACTACGAAAGATATTATTTTTTTTACAGTTTAGGAACGTTTGTACAAAATTCCAAATTGCACCACAAATAAGCTTGGCTAAACTCATTTTTGGCACAGCTTGTTAAGCAATGAAATTGTAATGAAAGGTCGCGACGCGGGCAAATGAAAAACAACATGAATTATTGTATATATTTTTGTAAGTTTCACGCCGTATCCCGCATATAGCAGGGTAAGCAGAGGGAACCTGGGAACCTAGTGTTCTCCACTTTTCGCTGAATTCTGAAGACATTGCATGATGAGAACTTAACACCACGCTTTTTTCTCGTTATGCCTCGAGAGGAAATGAAAATGTTAAATATCGAACCCATGCAGGTTGTGGGTTACAGTCGCACGCTCGTGCCGCTGTGCCACGACGGGCTCATTGTAAATTACTTGAACATATTATTTATGGTTTGCTGTGTGCGCAAAATCCCGGCATTGAGTTTCTCCACTCTACACGTAGTGCTTCGCTAAATTCGGCGGAAAGTGGCGAACAGAGTGCCTTAACTATTACTATTATATACAGGGTACAGCCTGAACTTTAAGAAAAAATAAACTTCTTTCTTTCAACTCCTTATTTTTTATAAATGTAAATGATAAAGCTGCTGTTTTATTTAAACCTATTATTTCACTTAAACATTTGCTTCATGTAAAACACGGTGTTTAGAAACATTTTAAATATTTAATTCCAACTTAAACTCACATCTATTAGATTCAGGTGCCTTAAGCGCACGATAATCTTATATTACAACAATTAATAATTATTATCAATTTAGAAGTGTATTAATGAAGTAGAATTCAGTTTCAAAACCTTATTAGCTTCTGTACTAAAGTTATATTATATTCGAGAAAATTAGAGAAAGTCCCTTACAGAATGCTAATATCATATGGTTCAATAATGAATTTGTGCGAGCTAATCTCAGGAACTACAGGTTCGAATTAAAAAAAATCTTTTTGTGTTGGATAGTTAATTTGTCGAGAAATCCATATTATGAATGAAAACGGCATCTTAAGATCGGTCTCAGAAGAAAGAGCGGTTTAAAAATACGGGCCTTAGTTATTTCTTTTGACCAATGGGTTGAAGTTAGTATATAAATATCTTTTACTGAACTACCCACAATAAATATATTCCCATACATATTTCTAATATATCGGCAGAATTTATTTATATTTTCTAATATACTATGTACCTACAATATATATCTATATGGAATACGGCACATTACTGCTGTACGTGTTCGGAGGCCGATCACGTCTTGTTTTTGTAATTCCGAAATGATACATTATTCAAATCTATGAAAGGATTCCTTCGTAATGGAATCTTTGATGTCTCTCGTATTTTAAATACGGATATGAAAAAAATCTTGTTTTCCATTACACCTGTTTATTGGTAGTTGAAATAAGAAAAAAAATATTAATCTAATATAGCATTCTATTATATTATGCATATTATTTGTAAATGTATCGAATTTAATAACTATGACAACGAGTTAAAAGTTAAGGCTAATATAAACATTTCCGTATTTATATACATATAAATATCTTATGTTAGAAGTTGAGTCTTTATATATAAAATGCCTTTGGCGTTGTAAAAAAAATAGCAAGAAGAGAATAAAGTCTTTCCGCGCTGTTACAAAAAGATACAAGTTCCAGATGACGGAAATTAATTCATTAGTAAGCGTAGTTTATTAAAGAATGAAATGCTACTATTGAATTCTCGTACTATCCCGCAAATAAGAAGGATGCGTGATATTAAAAAAATATATAATTAATTTAAATTAAAAAAATATAAGATTATATGAATAGCTTTAAATAATTATGTACCTACTAATATTTATGTTCAGATAAGTTTTATCTAAATATATAGAGTAATACAAACAGTTCTAGAGATATATCTGGAGAGAGCCGTGATTTTTGTTTCGAACTAATCTATTTGCTTAAAGGTTTGTTTTTCAGGTTTAATTTTTGTTAGTAAAAGTTCTGGGGTGGTCTATTCTGGACGGAGTATCCGGCCACCCCCATAAGCCTACTGCTTTATTCAAAAATATATTATTTTAAAGTTTGTTTATAATTATTATTTTAAAGTTTCATCAGCTGTTCTGTATTTTAAAAAAATACCTACTTAATAAAAGAAAGATTTAACTACATAAGAATAATCCAAAAATATACACTCGAATACTGAATACCTTCAATTCATTCAACATTTAATCCAAAAAACATATTTTAATCCAAAATTCTCTGAAAACGATGGAGAAAACAATGTGTAAGTTATTAGCTATAGCATTTTAGTATCATATAACAGTGAGGGAACCTTAAAACCACCCTCAAAATATCTCTTTCAGTACCTCATACATAGATGTATATAAAATAAACAGAAAAGTATGAAAAGCTATCGTGGCATATTTTTCCAGCAAAAAGCGTATGATTCGCGAAAGCTCCATAAAGGCATCTAGCATTCACAAACATGAAAGGGTTTTAATTTCTATAATCTGATAAAACGGTCCATGCGTGCGTCCACTCTCCGCTTCTTTATGTTTTTGTGATGCTTACGTGGTATATATGGTTTTATGT
This sequence comes from Heliconius melpomene rosina, assembly GCF_056956725.1. Taxonomy (NCBI): domain Eukaryota; kingdom Metazoa; phylum Arthropoda; class Insecta; order Lepidoptera; family Nymphalidae; genus Heliconius; species Heliconius melpomene. Next base: position 4,437,223 of record NC_140396.1, on the reverse strand, counting down.
ATATGCTAATGCAATGCAATAGTTCTTTTGCTTATATACCTATGGCTTTGTTCAACTTATTTTAAATCTTTTTACTGTCTTTTAAAGTTCTATGTCCATGTCAGTCTTTGTTTTTTAGCGTACGTAGTTTCTTTTATATACTTAAATGAAATATTTGCAATATTAAGTTTAACGATTATAAGCACGACAGGATGTGGGTTCGATTCCCACTCGAGGAAACGAACAGAGTGTTTTAACACTAGGTTCCCTCTGCCTACTCTGCTACTATTTTAAAGATCAATTTATAACATTGATATGTTAGCAATATCATTAAGCAAAATTATAGAAGCCTTTAATCCCAGGGTCCCACGACCCAAGTCATTTTAGCATAACTGGAATTTCGAGGATTATTAGTCTGATATGTAGTTAAGATAATATGTTTTCTTACTGCGTTGAACTCGGAAAGCGGTGAACCGAAGTTTCTTAATAGGAACGGAGTGGGTTAACACTAGGTTCCCAAGTTCCTTCTGCTTACTCTGTTAAGCGGTATACACCGTAAAGCTAGATAGAAAAAGGATCTTAGGTTGGTAAGCGTGGTAGAAAAACATCGCAACGAGATTTTAATTTCTTTTAACTAACTCATTAAAGTAAGATTTAATGTTGCCTCGTAATATTTTTATTGGATAGTTTATAAAGACACACTGCAAAGGCTTAAATATAAAAGCGGTTTAAATGATGTTTTTTTTATAGAAAACGTTGGCCGAGTTTGTGCCTTTAGTTAAAGGATCACGTTTAAAATTTTTGTACTTTATACAATATAATATTTTTTGCTGGATGGATGTGCCCGCGAGGATATAAATTGTAAAATATTACTCAGAATGGAGGCCTCTTCGTAAAATTGTAGACATTTACTTAGTAAATAGAGTGAAAGGAACGCTTTGTATATGCGAATATTCTTCGTCTTATCTATATTAATAAATCTTTAAGGTTTACTAAATTACTATGTATTATTATAATATAAAAAAGAAATAAAATGGTCCTCCACATAAGTAATTTATAATGTGATTCTTATAGAATGTTCTAAAACTAAATTAAACTACTTATGATCGGTTTCAATATATTATTTAAATTACCATTTTTGTTAAATCAACTTCACGCTGTATCCCGCACACAGCAGGGTAGGCAGAAGGAACATTGTCTTAAGACACTTCCCACTTTCCACCGAATTCTGGAGGCATTGCATGTTGAGAGGCGGAACTCAACGCCGCGCTCCTCCTTCTCCTCGATACGAAATATAAATGACGGCCTACATAGGAATGAAACATCAATTTAATTGAACACCAACAGAACCTATACTAAAAATATATTGAAATTTAAATTATTATACAAACAAGAATATTTAGTATTTTAATTTACATGAAGCACAAAAACTTCATTAATATTTCTCACGCCGCCTTTGTGATTTCATTCGTCGATAAAATATTGTGCATTTGTCTGGCGTACAGACTATTGTACGGAATAAAGCCTTTCATTCTGTGTATCGAAATTGACGTGTTATTTAAACTGCTCGTTTCACGCATAATTTACGCTTGCAGGTCGATGTAAATACTAGGAATAAGTGTAGGTCAAAGTAGTATTACATTGGTTGAATAGATAGATAGATAGATGTTCTTATAACGACCCAATTTAATAAAGGCGTATTCACGCTACAGCGTGGGATACATCCCATACATAGCGGGATAGGAAGAGGGATCCAAATGTTAAGATACTCCGTTCCCATTAAGACACTTTCGTTCCCTATTTTCCGTCGAATTTTAGAGAAACATGGAATACCTCGAAAGTGGGGAACGGAGTGCCTTAACACTAGGTTCTCTGACTGACTTAAAAAATAAATATATGTAAGTTTGGCTTGTAAAGTTAAAACTGAATTAAATATTTTTCTTGTTATTTGCAAAGTTGCTACTTCACATTTGCAAAGTTTAAAAAATAAAAACCAAAACCAAATTTTTAAAGTAAAATGTACATAATAAACTGACTGCAAAGCGAGACAATCTATTCTAAAACGCCATTTTATTACGTTCAGCAGACAAGTACTAAGATTACGGAACTGTGAAAATATTCAATTTTCTTACAACTGCACATGCAATGGAAACAATGTTGCAGTATATTTTAAAATTGTACATAATTTAAACCGTTTTATATTATGAAGAAAAGCGTAAACTTATAATGGACACCATAATTATATTTAAACTTTTATTTTTATTTGTATATTTGTAGCCCAATTACAACGTAAAAAAATATTTATTACATCTTGCCTTGCCCTGTGTGGCTGACAAGGTACAGAGATTATCGCCTTTAAATTGGAGTTTAAGAAAAGCTACGATTTATTAAAAAATATATTTCCTACTCACAACTGTCTCTAGTTTGGGCAGAAAGCGGAGAATGGAGTGTCGTGATACTACGTTACTAAAAGTAGAAGAGAGTGAGAGAGATAACATAGTATCAAAATGTGAAGTAGTACGACAAGCTGGTAGTTTAAGCTGGTTACAAAGAAAAACAAAGACAAAATTAAATAAAAACGTATAGTCCTTATTAATCAATATTTAGGACTATTCCTGTGATTCCCTGACCAGCGTAGCGTCGTCCCACGTACGGAATTTATTGCCTCCCTAATAAACGGGACTGATTTTTTACATTTGTTCCCCCCCTACGAACCTATTGGAAGAAACAAATACTACTATGTAAAATCAATACTTTATTTGCTTGTGTATATAAGAATATGTCTTTTTATATTTGCTAGGTAAGGCAAAGAGGCTTTTATCTCTTTTAGGCTTCGTGCGAGTTGTTTTTGTACTCGATGGTACTAATATTTATTCGATTTTGCGAACTAAAACGTAATCCTTCGAATTGTTAGCGTCTTCTAATGTATATCTCACATTTTTAAAAATTATATGTAAATTTTTTTAAGGCTTCAGTTTTTTTAGCACCCGTTCCCACTAAGACACTTGTCCACTTTTCGTCAAATTTCAACGCCGCCTTTAACGCCGCGTTCAGTTTGCCGCGTTACCAGAGTGAGGAAATTAAAATATTAAGCAACCTGGTACTTTTACAGTCACACTCTTGTGCTCCCGCACCACGCATGGCTAAAATAGTATATGCTATATACTCAACCTTTTCTTTCTATATGAGATGGCAAGTTGGTTAACTTAGGAGCGATCTCGACAAGTCTTAACGATCAGCCACTAGATATATACCGAGGTTTTGTAAGGGTTAGGCCAGTTATTAAAATTTTAAATGCTGGTAACACCTGTCTGTAATGTGGAAGCCTTGCGACGAAAATAAATCAAAATAAATATAAATGATAATACTCTTACATAACAGGAATAGTATTTATACGTTTTTTCATCTTCACGCTGTATCCCGCATGTAACAGGATAGGCAGAGGGAGCTTAGTGTTAAAATACTCCGCTCCTCACTTTCCGCTTAAGGCATTGCGTGCTCAGTGGTGGGAGAGAGCGAATATAAAAGAAAATATTAAATATTTTATTTTCTCAAGCTGGATTAGAACCCACCACCATCACTTATAATAGTAATAATATCTAATAATATAAGTACTTATTCGTAGGTTACATTCGAGCAGCCCATTTATTTCCACCAACTACAGCGAGCCTGAGTGAATTTATTCTGGGATGCGAAATTGAAATCTCAGGTGGTCGGTCTCGCGATCTATTCTGCTAGTCTTCTTTGACCTTTTCTATCTCGTATCGGTAAGTACCTACTGTGGATGATAATGGCTTTGAATGGTTGTATGGAAATTCATGCAAAATTTTTTAGTGAAGCATATATATTTATATAAAAAACTAGTTGACCCGAACGCGGCTACGCCCGCTTGAACTATACGAATATTTATTAAATATATTTATGAAATTATTTTTAGGTTTCAATAGACAGATGCGTTAAGCAAGCTTATTTTGAGTGACGTTTTCTAACAACAAATTTTGCAAGTCGTTGCTTAGCAACGGTCGCATAGCGACGTTTGTTATTAACATGGCAGAATAAATTGCATGTCAAATTAATAAGTATATTAAGTATATGATAATACGCCGTAGAGCGAATATTCAAATAATAAATAAAAAATAATAGCTGTTTTGGATTTTTTTACTATTTGTAATGAGGTCACGGCGCAGACCTTCCTGAAAATGAAATATTTAAAAATTTAATTTCTCCACCCTGGTGACGAGATAAAACGCGGTGTTGAGTTCCGCCGTTCAATACGTAATGCTATAAAAAAAACTGAAGTCCCTCTGCCTCTCTCTCCTCCTCTCTGCTCCTCTCTGACAGGTTTTACATTATCGGGATACAGCGTGAAGCTAAAAAATAACTCAACTTAAAACAATACAAAAAATATATTTATTATTGCAAGTTTCCATTATAAATATAAATATTGTAAATGCTAGTATAAATAAACTCCTTTCAAAGCATATGCAATTTGATATATTACTGGCAATAAAAATAGTGATAAAGATAAGAAATATCGTTTGGTGCTTCGAAATAAGATTTGTGGTGGCGAGCCGCTTATAGTGCCGATTTATATAAATTGAATACTATTTTAATATAATGTTTCTATCTATATACGTTGCTATAGCTATTTCTATGACATAAAAAAATTAAAGAGGAGTGCGGCGGTATGTTTGTGGGTTTGATTCCCACTTGAGGTAATGAATTATTTTAATTTACCCGTTCCAGTAACAGGGATAAAACGTAGCGTTACCGCTACGTTTAACGCTACGCCTACGCTACGAGGCAATCCAGTTCCTGCACTGAACAAGTAATACAAAGGAAAACCAAAGAAACATAATGATTATTATTTTGTTGTTGAGACTGTAACACAAAGGCTGTGGGTTCGATTCCCACTCGAGGAAATAAAATATTTATTTATATTTATATTTTCATTTCTTTGCTCTGGTGTCGAGGCAAAGCGCGGCGTTGAGTTCCGCCACTTAACACGCAATACTTCGGCGGAAAGTGGGGACGTAGTGGCTTAACACTGGGTTCCCTCTGGCTATCCTGCTGTGTGCGAAATTTCAAGCCACTAGCATTGATTGATTGACCGCCCCAAGTGGTAAGAAGCAATAAATAATTGTTTAATAATTAAAAAAATAATATCAAAGACGCTAAAAATAAAACTTTTCTAAAGTAAAATGTAAATTTACGTTTAACGAAAGTATTTTAGAGCTGATGAAAAATCAATAGAATCCATTATAAAATTTCAAGTAAACAAATCAGAGATTGAAGATCAATCTAAATTGCTAAACGGCAACTCCGGCTACGAATTGTATTGCGGAAATTCAAATGCATGAAACGATAGGAGACTCGGTCTGAATTGGTTAGAAGTTAATAATTATAATTGGATCATCAAAACATTATTCGTCAGGTTGTGAGTTCGATTCCCACTCGATGAAATTATATATTTAATATTTTCATTTCGTCGCTCACACAATTTTTGTTATTTTATCTAAAAACCTCTTAATGTCTTTTTTATGAGGGAAAACCAGTTATTTAGTACTAGGATATACTAAATAACTAACTCTGCCTCACAACAAAAGTGCGTGGAGAAGAATAAATAATGAATAATGTTTATTTTCTTTATAAACAATATGAAGGTAATTTACAAAATGGTATGAAGAGAAAAGTAGGACGACGCAGACAGGATTTAAAAAGGCTGCTTTATTTTCATACCTTGGAATAAGAAAATACACCTGTGAGCTAGTTTCTTGGTTCCCAGGCTTGAGTATATTTTATTACTCCATATTTATGGGAATATACGAGTAGGTATGTGTGCGGGTCGTGTGCGATATTGGATGGCGAAAAATTGTTTGGGAAGTATGAAAATTTTTACAAATCTTGTTGAATTTCTTCCTAATATCATCTTTTTATAGAGAGAGAGAGATAAAGAGACTTTGTGACTATAGAAACTCGTCAGAGTGACTGGTCAGTATATCCTACATTCAATGTCTAGCTATAAAATATATAATTTTTTGCGCGATTTTTGGCAAACACAACTTTTTTCTTTGTATACATCTTTTATATGTACACTATATTCTTGTAGATTAATATAAATTATTTTATACTTAAAGACGCAGAAAGAGAACAGTTATAAGCTTCAATCGAGTGTAATACTGAAGATATATGTAATAATTCTGTAGATAAATAATAACTTTGAAAATTATATGTTGACTTAGTAAAATAATAACAATATTTTTTTTTACTAAAACAAATCAATTACGTTACCCAACACGTAGTGTGCGAAAATAGGATAGAATATGTCTACAAAGTATGAGAAAAGCACTAAGATATAAACATGGAAAATAAAATTATATTACCTAAGCGAGGCTGTCACCGGAAAGTGGGGAACGGAAGTGTCCTAATAGCGAACGGACTGTTTTAACACTAGGATTCTCTCTCCCAGATTCTCTCCACTTACAAAACAAAAAAGGTAAATAAAATTTTTGTTAAGGTCAACATTATAAAATTCATGTTAATTTTATGCGTACCTAGATACTAAGCTTTATATCATAATTGATTTTACGAAACACCCCCGGGGACTGATATTTCACTGCGGGGCTGTTTGTGTCGAAAAACACTTATCCCAAATTACTTTAACAAACAAATTGACACAGTTTGTACATTTTATTTTTGAAATTTAATTTGATTTATTTACGTTATCAATGGCTGTTTATACGAGTTTTTACTGATTAGAAAGTTAAATGATTTTTGCGATTGTGTTTGCTGATTCAATTGTCAATGCTTGTCAACTACGGGGGCGAATAGAAATACAGAACATACAGTTCTGTATTTCTAATCGTAAATTATGTCCAATTTTTTTTATAACTCTGCTGCTTTAGGCCATATCCTGCATATAGCAGGGTAAGCAGAGTAAGCCTAGTGTTAAGACACACTAATCCCCAATTTCCACTGGATCCTGGAGGCAGTTCAGTAGCGGAACTAACCGTCGCGTTTTGTCTCAACACTAGAGCTAAGAAACGAAAACATTAAATATTTATTTCCTAGAATGGGAATCAAACCCACAACCTGTCTCGTTTAGTCATTTGCTTGTGCCCCTACACCAAGACTGGCCTCAAATGGCCTGGCTTTTATTTTTTCTTTTATATTATTCATTATTTTCGACGAAATTTAACCAAACATGTTCACTTACAATACCCGCAATTTTGGTATAATCATTAAGTTTGATGTTTTTATTGTGCGATGGTCCTACAGTACACAGCCAGTTCCTGGGTACATTTAACAAAAATAGTATAACCTCATATTTTACTTTTTGAATAGTGAGTCGTCATTGAGCAGCTTTGTGGGAGTACAATGGTGTCTGGACTAAATTGCAAATGAGAATTTTTCCTACGAAAATGCTTCCTTTGTCCAAATTTCAATTTTCATATATTTTAAAGTTGCACTATAAAATGTTACTTATTTTTTTTTGATGAATACAAAATAACAGATTAACTGCTTTTCTTTAAAATACTCGAATAAAAGTCTATCTTATTAAAAAGAGTAAGGAGTTTGGAAGGTTAATAATAACTAAAGGTGTTTTAGCGTCACCACACATAGAGCAGGGTAGACAGAGGGAACCTAGTGTCAAGGCACTCCGTTTTCCATTTTTCGCTGAATTTTGGTGTTGCGTGTTGAGTGGCGAAACTAAACTCCACGCTTTGCCTCGACACTAGGGCGAAGAAATGGAAATATAAATTTAAATATTTTTTTTTTCCTCGAGTGGAGATTAAACTCACAATCAGCTGCGTTTATAGTAATACTTTGTGCCTCTGCGCCACGACTCATTACCTCGAACGGGAATCGAACCCACAGTCTATCACGTTTCCAGTCACACTTCATGAGTCACGCTACAACTGGCCTATAACTAGAAATATTAAACTAAATATACAAATAAATAAAACAATAAAAAAAAAATTGAAATAGAATTTATTATAATAAATAAAAAAGTTTCTACTAGTATTATGAAGTTTCTTAAAAAATAAACAAAGTCGATACTCGCTACACGCAGATGTGGCTAATTTCAGGGGGCCGCGACGCGCCTTCCGCTACTATCCACTGAGTTCCTGCAGACTGCCTCGCACCACCAACACCGCCGGGCGCCCACCTTATTAAATTACAGTGAATAACTTGAAAACTTATAACGCCATCTAATAGTTCCTTATAAAAAATTTTTTTTTAAGAAGTTTTATATTCATTTTTAGATTTATTTTTATTTTTATCAATAAACTTTTTGTTTTTCTTTTAGCGTCACTCTGTATCTTGCACACAAAGAAGGTAGAGGGAACTTGTGTTAAGATACTCCGTTCTCATTTTTTCGCTGATTTCTGTAGGTACTGGGTGTTGAATGTCGTAACTCAAGGCCGCACTTTGCCTAGACACCATAGCGAAGAAAATGGAAATATTATTTATATGTAATTATAACGTTAAAAGAACTGATCGAAAGGCTAAGATTATTATAGAAGCCTTGACACTTTAATTCACGTTGAGTTTGTAAAATATGATGATATTGTAAGGGAATATTTCAGCTCTATCGGTTATTTAAGCTTTACTTGATGGCTCAATTTTATCTTCACAATAAGATCAGCTAAGTTTCAAAACCTTTTAAATTTATTTTTGACACAAAAATTATAATTCTTGTCGTTAACTTGTCTCATGTGTTTTAACAATAGGTTCCCTCTGCCTAGCCTGCTGTCTGCGGGAAGCAGCGTGAAGCTGATATCAGCGAGTTTTTATTATTAATATATCGCGAGTGATTATATGAACTATGAAATTATTATTCTTTAAAATACAATCTTCAATTTCATTAGCTTTCACGACTAGAATTTTTTCAATTTAGCTTAGAAGTTTTATAAAATGTCGCATTACTCAAACTCAAAACTTATTCTAAGAACTTTACTTTATAAAAGCACTAGCGACCCCCTTGCGGCTTCGCCCGCTTTTACTACTGGATTATTCATATAATGTATGTTTGCAAAGCACTTAAGATAATGTGAAAATTAATTAAATCTTAATGCAACCCGCATTTTCGTAGTTCCAATAAGGATTTTCCAATTGTTTTGCTCGGCAAGGATTTTTTAGTAGGTATCGTAAACTTAAAATATATTTAAATTACTATTTTTAGATAGTTAAATGACTATTTTTAAACGGAAGAAATTATAAACAAAAACCTACCTACAAATAACTACTACAAAAAATATGAAACCAAATATATCGCGCTGAAATAATACATTCAACTCCAATTATCCAATACGTGCAAACGCATCTAAATCTTCGTTGCTATAAAGGCAGGCGGGGTTTTTTTTTCGAGCTTGTGGTTAATGCTGAAGAGGGTATTCTGTCCCTGATGAAAAGCAAGCAGTGCGTGGGTGCCTGTGAGGAAAATTAAATAGAATGCATTGGCCGGGAATCGAACCCGGGCCGCCCGCGTGGCAGGCGAGCATTCTACCACGGAACCACCGATGACTGCTCATGACGCGCTTGTATAAGCAAAACGTCGCGGGGCGCGTTTCACAGCAAGGATGTTTTGATATTGTAACAACTTCTAAAGTACTTATTAAAATGAAAAAACAGTAAAAGACGGTTTTGATCTACATTAAATGGTCAACGTAACTAATATACTTATTTATATGCTGAGAGTAAGGGATAAGTAAAACTTAAGTCGGCACAGCTGATGAGTCAACGGCGTGATGTGTCAACAATTAAATGCGGTTTACTCTAAAACTATTCGCAATTTCGAAATAGTGTAAACAGCAAATTTTATCTTTGTTTAACGTAGAAAGTTAATAAAGTATTTTAAAGGATAAGGATTAATACCATTATGGAAAAATATCATTATGGAATAATATAGTATTTTTAGAGAGAAATATGATCACTACACGTTATCCTTAAAAGATAAAAATATGCTCTCGCTGACTTTTTTGTAGATCTTATTAAGAGGAACAATACTCCAGTACATTATTTTTATGTAGTACTTACCATTAAAGCAGCGCATGCGCGAAAGTGTCTCAATGGGTAGGACTTTAGACACATTTATCGTATTTATGTTAATTTACATAAGAATGTACAAATAATAAACTATATATAAACCTTCCCTGAGAAATACTCGACCTAATGGTGAAAACCGCATAAAAATCCGTTGGGTGGTTTAGAAGAAGAAGAGTTAGAAAGTTCAGACAGACACGAAAAGCGACTTTGTTTTATAAGATATAGGATAGGATAATAATATAGTATATGTAATATGTGAAAGACGTAGTATAGTTGCATATATTATATAGTAAGTAGTTCCTCGTAGAGTTGCTTGATCGTGACAGCAGTCTGCAGGATGTAAGTGAATGCATATCCTTTTAGTAGACTTGTGATGTGTTTTGTTATACAAACGCGCCGTTCCTGGGAGGATGGAGGGGGGGGGGGGGGGACAGTATGTGGATGATGATGTGCTGGGTGTTGGATTTGTTAAACTGTTATCTTTTAATCTAGAATCGATACCAGTACATTTGATAATAGAATGGTGTTTCTTTTGTTAACGAAGATTTTTTAAGGCTTTGAAGGTTTTCTAGTTAACGATGAATGTATATGTATCGAAAAATAATAATTGACTTATAATTGGTATTATAATTATAATGTAATAAAGTGGCGCAATGATTGTGCGCAACGCTTGTAGATTAGGTTCCCACTGGTTCCCACAATTATTTTATATTTTTATTTCTTCGCTCTCGTAAGGAGATGAAGCGCGTTTAGCGGCTGAAAGTTGGTAACAAAATTCTCAATGGAAACGGAAAGTCTCAACACTAAGATGTGTTGAAATAAATTAAAAAAAAAACACTAAGATGCCAGGTTCTCTCTGCCTACTGTGCTATTTACGTTAGTATTCCGCTAAGAAGGTTATTTTTTATAATTTATTTATAAGTGATGTACGCTGTAATAGAGATTATTTAAGGCTATATCTCTAGCAAGAAAAAAATATTAAAAAAAAGTGGAAAAAGCCTTGTTTATGTAAATTGTAGATAAAAATTGAAATTCGATGGGCGTTTAGAAACATTAAATGTAATATTTTCAGAGTAAACGTTTAGGGTGCATCAAGGTGGAAGTTCAGATATCTTGGGAATAACAATATTCACTAGCGGAGTCCAGGCGGAGATGAGGCAGACACCTTAATATTTACATTTGTGTTATAGGTGCGAATATCTTTTAGGAAATTAATTTTGAGTAAAATTCTGTTATATTATAATTAAAATTATATATATCTCTCTATAATTACAATTTCTTTTCCTTAACGCTGTATCTCGTAGCAGCATGGGCGGGTTTAGAGTAGGCAGAAGCAGCATAGTGTAAAGACACTCCGCTTCCCACTTTCCGGCGATTTCTGAAGGCATTATGTGTTGAGTGGTTGAACTCAACGCCACATTTTGTCTCAACACTAGAGCTAGTGCTTCATTTATTACTTATAAAATATTTAATTATTTTATTACTTATACAATATTTAATTTCCTTTCGCATTCACAACCTGTCGCATTGACAGTCACACGCTTGTAAACCTGCTGAGAGAAACTACGACTGGCCTCTATAATTAAATAATTAATTTTTATTTTTTTCTTTCCGCACTAATTCAAAGAATAATTACAGCTAGCAAATACGAAGCTACGTCGGGCAATTCCGATTTGGTAAACTGTAACAGTTTTTGAAGTCGGAAATTGTTTCGGCGCCAGCTCTCGTAACGAGCTCAAACATCTCGGTCCTTCCGATTGACACGATCACCTGAAGAGCGGAGGTTTTCATTAAGTCTCTCGAATATTTTTGTTAAGGAATTTATGAAAACAAAAGCATTTTTTTCTATACAATGAAAAATAAATAAATTTGTTCAAAAAATCTTCTAATTTCCTTGACAGTTAATTATGTAATTTCTTTTATTCCATTTTCATTTTACATTTTACATTAAAGCTAAGAGGTACCCAGAGAAGATAATTAGCATTTAAATGACAGTAAGCCCATATGGCACGTACGAACTTCAGTACCCACTGAATGCATATCAGGTTGACTGTAATTGATGTCTTTGAATGCAAACCAAATGCATTTAATTATTATATCTTTTGTTTTTCTCTCTGCTTCATGCTGTATCCCGCATGTAGCAGAATAGCCAGAGAGAGCCTAGTGTTAAGACATTCATCATTATTCTAGCGAATTCTGTAACTATTTAGTGGCTAATTTCAGAGTGAAGAAATGAATAAATATTTGATTTCCTCAAGTGGAAATCGAACCCACAACCTGTCGCTTACAGTTACCTACCCTGTGCCACGACTGGCCTCGTCATATCTCTTGTTGATTAGTGAATATTAATGTAAAATACCTGTAACTACAGCTATCGACTACGGTTATTGGGGTTATCCATCAACCCTCACCATTAATAAATGGTTAGCCTAGCTTCAGGGGGGGTCAATTGCGATGTAAAAAATATTGAATATTCCCCAGCAATGGACGAACAGGCCGCTCCATTAGGCTCTACCGCGTTTATTCAACAGAATAGTTGCAATAAAATGGGAAGCCGACCGGTCACTGCCCGCAAAAAATACTTATATTCTCTTTGCCGCATTGAACTAGTATGGCGTTGCAACGCCTTTTGGCATACGAGAATAATTTAAAAAACTGTCTGAGCACGTGTGGGATGGACTCGGTTTATCAGATTAGCGAAATTAAAACCCTTTCATGTCGATGTATAGCGAGTGCCTCCCCGGGAGCTTGAAGCTAAATTATACGTTGCCAAAGAAATTTGAAACTATATGTTTTACATTTGTATACGAATGTGAACTTTAATTTGCTTTTATGTTCTGTAATATGTAATTTAGTATAAGAGTTTTAATATTTTTAATTTGATAGAATTACATCGCTTTTTATTTATAGCTTCATATTTTTATCTGCATTACATGGTAGACAAAGGGAACCTTTGTTAAGTACTTAGTTACCCACTTACCGCGCAATTCTCGAAATATTTAGTGTTGATTGGTGGTACTTAACGCCTGACTTTGTCCACCACAGCGGAGAAAACAAAATAATTTGAATATAATCATTCCCCCTATTAGGAATAGAACCCACACCCACCATATAGGGTAAAACCCGGATAGTTGCCTCGGACGGATACATGCCTCAGTTTCAAATGCTCTATGTTAGACATGTTGACAGTGTTTCTTTTTGATCATAATAAGAAGCGTCCCCCGCGTAGGACTCGGTGCCGCATCAGCTGTCGATATAGGTGCACGAGTTTTGTCCGTGTGAGTAAATATATTCCGCGACGATACTTTGACGAGCGTCAGAATTATATTGGCAAGTAATCTCCGTTAAATATAATTATAAATAATTGTGGTTTCAGTAAAATAATTATTTCTTTGATTGCATTAGAGTTTAAATTGCACTGTAATAAACGTTTTGTTATTAAATATGTTTTATTTATTTTGTAAATAAAAAGGGCAAGTATCCGTATCAAAAAGGATAGTTGCCCTACTGTCTTTTGCGGATTGTTGCCCTGGGGCAACTATCCGTAACTACACATTTTAACGAGCAAACAGGTTTTTTTTCTTAGTTATTTTTTTCATTTGGTTTTACCTTTTTTTCTTGGTGATATTTTTATTGGGTTTTATTATAGTTTATCTTAAATAAAATAAATTCTCAACAGCAAAATGCCTCGCAAGTATAAACGAAAGCCAGGCGTGGTGCCGCGCCACATCAACTTAGCTTAGCACTTGCGTTCGAAGATCTAAATAAAAAACAAAAAAGTATCAACGAAATATCCCGGATTTATAGCATAACCTCTTGAACCTTAAGAAATTCAAAATAGCAAATTCAAATAGCAAATTCAATAAAAGAAAATACCAACAACGAAGTTAAAGTTGATAATTATTGTGCAGAATGTTTTGAAAATTATAATTTAACTAAATCAAAATCAGATTGGATACAATGTGAGATGTGTCGAATGTGGTTGCATGAAACTTGTATAACATTCAAAAACCATTGCATGAGATGTGGCAAGTTGAAAACCTTGGCTTCTGGTGATAATCAATACTAATACCAAAGTTATTCCCATAATTATGTTTAATATTTAGGATAAATACTAATATTTAATTCTTTTTTTAATTAAAAAATTACATGTTCAAATTTAAAATTTTAAAACCTTAGTACTTTTAAGTGTTGTTTGGGTAATAATTATAAAGGATCTCAGTAAGTAATTAGGACTGAATACTTATTTAATAGATGCAATGCCAAAGTTAATTCTTTTTTTTTGTTGTTCTATCTTTAAAATAAATAGTAATATTTAATTATTATTTTGGATATTCAATTACCATTTTGGAGTCTATTTTGTTGTAATTTTATAATTATATTGACTTTGATTAATAGTTAATGAAAGATTGTGTTCAATAACAAAAAGTGATTACTTAAATTAATATAAGTTCGTTTTTATTTGAAATAAAAAATAGAGAGGCAAGTATCCCCCGAACTATTTTTAACGTGAGGCTAGTATCCGCCATAGTAGGCAACTATCCTCCTTTTTAGAGGCCACTTAAAACAGGCTGTACTCAAAATTAATAATATTTATATTTGAAAAAATTGGCTAAATTAGAAGATTAATATACTATGTTTAAGAATACACTTTGAATAGGTATTGTAGTGGTATACATTTCTAATAAAAGAGCTTTTTCAAAAAGTGTGGCAACTATCCGGGTTTTACCCTACTCATATTTTAAAATTAGACGCTGACCTTCTTATATACGAATGTAGATAATATAACATTTAAGATATTATCAACAAATAAATATTTCAATAATATTCAATAGAGATATGGTATTTAACAATATTTGTTAGGCAGCAATTACTAACCCTTTGTGAGGTTCATGTTAACAGGCGGCAATTTTAGGGCAATTAGCTACGGTTAGGGTTGTTGTCCAACGCCGTAGTACCGTTGTGCCAGATATTGGATATTCCAAGAGTAAAAGTTTCACTTATTTTGGTTTATATTATAGGTTCTATTTTTTTTTATTAGCAATGTGCATTGTTGTTTTCCTTTTTGTAGGTGAAAAGAAAACGGAGTGATTTTTCACTAGGTACTTCTCGCTTAATCTGTGATTTTAGAAATTAGGAAATTTTGCTTTTATTCGGAATATATATATATTTTTTAATATTATGTCGCATTTTTTATATTCCATAGTAAATCATATATGTATTTAGATTTGTATTCTTATACTTTTCATAGTGGACCTCACAAACAAAATGGGGGGCGACATTACCTTTATCAATAAAGAAGAAACAGGAAAAAGTTTTAGAATTATTATAATTATTATTAATTGTATAGTTTTAATTAAATAAGTACTGAGTAAAGTACATTTTTAAATATTAAAAGGCGTAGAATGGCCATGGAATTTGATAGAAGTATTATACTGAAAACTAAATAGCAATTTGTTACAATAAAATATCCTCTAAGTTGTCACAAGCCGCGCTGATAGGGCGTTGGCGAATCTCCAAACACTGTGTTTACCAAAAAAAAACCTAATATGTGGTCATGGTTCATTACCATTTCTTATACATTTAAATAAAATATTTAATACTATTTATGTATATTCTGTGGACTGTTATCACAATATGTTCAGAATATTAGATAAAAATAAATAAATTTTTACTTCATTTGTTTTATTTATTGGCGCCTTAACGTCTACACCAATTGCTATTTTTTTGTTCTAAAATATATATTTTTTGAAGCTTTACAGTATTAAATAAAAGTAGAAGGTATACACTATTCTGATACTAATCAGACACTCAATTCTCTGCTTTTCGTAGCAGAGACTCTTAAATTAAAATATGTACTTCACTTTCTTGTGTGAGGCCCACAACCACACGACGGCTTCTAATATGTATGAATCAAAAAAAATTTTTTCTACATTAATACATATTATAATGCAGAATAAGTTTAAAACTAACATTTAACGTTTATTATCAAAGGCAACAAAACTTCCATTATCAATTTTAATATAGTAGTTTATATTTCCATTATCTTTATTATATTCTAAGTGTACGGATACTTC
Source organism: Heliconius melpomene rosina (assembly GCF_056956725.1). Lineage (NCBI taxonomy): Eukaryota > Metazoa > Arthropoda > Insecta > Lepidoptera > Nymphalidae > Heliconius > Heliconius melpomene. The sequence goes on along the minus strand of NC_140396.1, from coordinate 4,421,117 downwards.
TATTATTTCAAAATCAACTGGAACCACACCGAGTCCGTATATATTTACAATTTTTATCCAAAATTTTGGTCTCTCGGCACGCCCTGTCAAATTGAAACACTGAAAATGTTTATGCAATAGCCTATTGATAGCTGTTCAGAGGTCGAGTATAAATGGCATTTCAAATATTCTGGCTGAAAATATTAATATGAATTACTATTTCCTGATTTAAGATTGGCGTGGTTAGGTTAAGTTAAACTACATATCCGCCGGGGTTATGGTACAATGCTTTGGTTCCCGTAACTCCGATGGAGGAGAAGAGAGGAGGTTTTAGAGGGTAGAGCGGAGAGTGTACCTCGCTTGAATTACAAAATATAACTAGGTTTTCATCACCAACTACATATACGTTATAAAAATTTTTTGATGATTGTTATCGACGAAGTAATTTTTTTACAATATTTTTCTTGTTAAATTAATTTAAAATGCACGTTAGAAATAAATATTATTAAAGTTGGTGCACGTTCATAGGTTTCCATGAAAGTATTATAGTCTTTTTTTACTTTTTAGGCTGGGTCGCGAACAACATTTAACTTTAAAAGGTTAAGTAATAAAAGATGTAAGCACCCAGAATTTTAGATGTAAAATATTTTTTATAGGTATTTTAACTTTATTTCGTTTATTAAATTGTATATTTTTATGTTGTCGCATCCATTTGAACGGTTTATGTGCTGGGAAATGTTTCAGCTTTCATGAGAATAACGGTGTTGTGTTGAAGTTATATCAGATCGTCATGTCTTTCTTAGTAAGTGATAGTTAATATTTTATTCTTATTTTTATAATTATCTATAAATATATATAATTGAGGCCGTAGTGGCGCAGGGACACAAGTCTTTTAGTGTAACCCGAAGGTTGTAGGTCCGATTTCTACTAGGGAGAATAAATTATTATTTATTGTTGTTTTCATTTCTTCGTTTTAGTATGGAAGCAAAGCGCGGCGTTGAGTACCGTCGCTCAACAGGCAATGCCTAAAAAGCTGCTTACCTCGTTAGTGATTGATATGTTATATGTAAAGAGTTTATCATCAAATTATATATAGTAATTTTGTCTTTATACCTTGAAATAAAGGCCTCTACACGGCTTCGCCCGCCAGAACTATAATATGAATATTATTGAAATATGTATGTATTTTCTGTGTTTTAGTATCGTGTAAATAAATACATACACTTGGAAAAACAACGCAATTTGTCCATAAATAATAAAAAGTAAAAAAAAAATGCTAGCATAGAAAATTATTCAAGAATAAAATATGATAGAAATTGTCTAGTATAGCCTGACGCGTTCGTTCCATTTCAAGACACTTTCATATCCACGTTATTGCGACTGATATCGACAAGTAGTTATGTTCATACGAGTATATGTATATATTTATGATATTTGAATTTCGAGGCCGTCGGCATATTTGAATTTTTGACGGCTAGTCAGGAAAATGGAGATTTGATGCTGAAGCACAGGGTACTTTGAAACCCTAGCTGATTCCTATATTAATATACAAGTTCTCTATTAATATATATAAGTTTTAGCTTACTTCTCATTGCGGGGCAGTTGGTACCTGACTAGGATAATTCCCCATTACGCAATATAATTAAAATAACAGTCTTATCGTTTAATATATATTTTTGGATTTCACTACTCTACACAAAGTCTCTCTGTTTTCTAAATAAAGACAGTCTTTCGTATATTTCATCTTATTAAATAAAATGTTAATAATATAACAAGATTTTCTACCTTATACATTATTAAATATGGAAATAATTTCCTCTTTTCCTTTCATTTCTGTTGTTTGATAAAGCATTTTTCAATCACTATACGTCCTCGGTATATTTAAGAGTGCAGTCGTACACGTACATATGCATGCATTGTATATGGCGTGCCATTAAGTCTCAAAACGACAAATAATTCTTTTGAATTGTTAAAAATAATTTTTATTGTAGAATAAATTTAAAAAGATAAAGAAAGAAGATTCAAATTTAAAAAAAGGTATAAAAAGTAGACAACCATATATAAAATTAAAACGCCATACCCCACGAAACGCAGATAATAATGGTATTGAAGTAGCGAGCAAACCCCATATCGGCGAGTGATCAACAAACACCGCACTCACAGTTTTAGAAGTCGGAAATTGCTTCATCGCAGCCAGCGCTCGCTAACGAGTTGCACAAACAATTCAATCCCGTTATTTATCTCGTTCGTAAACAATTTAATTTTCTTATTTTAGTTGAATAATAATTATTTATAAATAAATTGTTTATTATTTGGGATGTGACGATGCACAGCATCTGTGAGAGGGCGCTGTATACTTCCCTTTGATTATCCAATGATTTTCACTTCCGGTTGCTGTCTTCGACCAATCAGCGATCGCCGGAAGTCACGTGGTCTCAGGTGGTAGGGCGCCGGAACGTATAATAGGCGACACTACGCTTCTTACCTCGTAGCGTCGTTATTTCCCATCAGAGTAACATCGTTTAAAAGTGAAAGTGCTGTGGTAAGTGTAGTGTTGGAGGTGGAATTTCTTCACATCGTGAACCGGATTTCTATATCGGGCCTACTCCTGGAAAGGCCTCCAGCAAAGATGTTCATCCTCATCAAGAGAATTTGCTTTTGTGAAATTCAAAGGTAACAAAATGGACAACGGGTGAGTCATTTGAATCTCTTGTTTAACAAGTATCTACATGCATGTAATACTGTTCTATTGCTTGGTATTATATATACCAATACTGTAGTGGATTCTGAGCTTACCGAACACGGCTGTGTTATAACCTACAATAAGGTTAGGTATATGTCTCAGATTTTCAGCAGTTAGGCCCAATTTTATTCAACTAACAGGCATTGCAAAAAGCAAGAGGACTCATCGCTTGTTTAACGCTCTCGGCATAATGTCATGCGATGTAAACGGAGTTTACTAAATAAATCGGTTTTCACCGAGTTTACTTAGTTGTATTATCCATTAATATACTACCTTCGTTTAAATACGATAAATTCGTTAGGAGCGTATCCTGAGCGAGTTATCAAATATATAAAAAATTCTGTTCTCCTCATATATATCAGGGAAGCGGATTATTTAATAGTTGCCAGTTGTCAAAACCAGATGGCGTTGCCTGTCACTCTGACGTGACACCGATCGATGACAATCAGAAATGGGATCGGAACAAGCTCCGGTCCCAACCACCTTATTCTGCGACATATATAAGTCTGTCTATTTTTAGATAAATCTTTTTTATTTATTTGTAATAGGATAATTACTAACGTTGTTGAAATGTTATAATCGCTGGGAGCGTATCCTAAGCGAGTTAACGAATAACAATGGATAAATCTGCGTGGGACTTTCTTTTGGCTTCTTTTGACAATTGCAGGCGAATACTCGGAAGAATTAGATACAAGGATTCGAAGACAATTTCAAAGCCTCGTGGCAGGAAAAGTGTTTCAAACACGGAATATCGGAGGTTCATTTTCTCAATCCTGGAGGAGTGAGGATAAAAGAATTGTGGATTTGCTGCTTATTCATGGTTACTGCCATCGCTGTGAACGTCATAACATTTAGCAATGGGCTCCATAGTATTTAGCAATCACGGGATCTTCTGTATGGCCTCTTCGGCAAAAGTTCTAGCCAGTCACCATATCTTAGTTGCCTTAAGAGGGACTCGGGCTATTACTTGACATAAGGTATGTCCAACTATTTAAAGTGCATTTATCCGTACATTAGAATTTAAAAAAGCTCGGTACTATTTTAATGCTCTCAATTGTACGGGAGGGGGGCAGTTATAAGGAGGCTGCCTCTGAGCGTATCGGAGGCAGTGGCTGATGGTTTGGGCTCCGTAGGCCCTTCCCGGTTTAATCGCGGGAATGCATCTAGCCATTTACCTCCATGCCACCAATAATCCTTTTCCAAGATTATTTGAAGCAGTTAGACCTTCGTCAACCGTACATGCATCAAAAATTGAGAAGCATGCGTTGAGTATGAAACTCTAGCACGTTTAATTATACATTAGCAATTGTCAAGTATCAGTGCATACCGGATATCGGAAGTATGGAGTGAGAACCCGCCGACGGGTAACACAAGCCCAGAACTTAGTACAAGGTGTTGCATGATTGTTAATAATTTTATTTAAATGTAACCGTATCTTCCTGTATACATGGTGTTAAGAAATACGGAGGCTGCCTATGGGTATATCGGAAACGGGTGTAGATTGGTTTGGGGGGCTCTGAAAACTCTTTTCGACTTAATAATGAGCATTCTCCATATCGTCTCTGGCTTTATCCAATAAGAATTTTCAAGCGGTTCGAGAAAGCAAGGATAGAAAATAGTTCGACTCACGTTCTACAACTGATAAAGCAAACCAATAGGATATGGATGGTTGAGTAATGGATAAAAAGAAGCAATGTGTCAAAACTAAATTAAAAAACTAAAATAGCGGGTTCAAGTATTATAAAAAGTCGCCGAAAGTTTCTTTGGGCTAATTTGGCATTACCCTCGTGCAAGTGAGTGCACATCCCCGCGAGTGCCGCGGCAAAAGTATTTTATAGCTGACGTACTATATAATAGATACCGTACATCCCTGTGGTGCATTCGAGTAGCCATCAGAATTGAAGCTGATGTAGTGGAAGAAATCTATAATCCATCTAGAAGAAAAGAATCCAGCTAGAAAATGCGACGGCGACTGATGTTAGTATTTGGAAAAAGAAGTAAAATTTGCATCTAGCAAGAGTAAGCAGGAGAAGGAGGAAAAGAAGGCAGCTAAATAATTCAGAAGGCAAATCAAGACCAAATTAAAGTCGCCAGTTGAGCGGCTTATTACTGAAGTTGTTAGATATGACAGAATATGAAATGCGAGAATTACAGACGACAATCTTTTATTACTAAGTTGTTGGATACGACAAAGTATGATACACAATAATATTGCAAAAAGACTATCAAGAAGTTTCATTCGTTTTTTGTAACTTTGGTTCCAAAGCTGGGGAAAGCTAATGAAAATAATCGTCTTCATGGGACATGAGGGCTGTGTAAAGGTAGTTACATAATTTATACCTTGGCGATATCCACGTGCGTAACGTAGATATTCCGCCGCATATTGCCATGAGTTTTGCATAAACTGAACCTGGCCAGCGAGGAGTACACGTAGTCACAACTCCAATATGGCGGAGAGCATGTTCGATGTCTACGACATCATTAAGTCCGGGGAAGTCGGACGTTTAAATTGAGTGCATCTGTATTTAAATCGTATATTTTGACACTGTGAAGTTGCTCCTAAAAGCGAATTTCAGAGAGTGAACTATTGTAGTTCTAAAATACAGCTAAGAAGCGATAATTGAAATATTATAAAATTGATACCTTTATATGTAAATATATAGTAGTATCAATTACTTATAACTTTATTACACTTCGAAGAATGATATAATCATTAGTCGGCCTGAATTTTGTTGAAAAACTAATGAGCTCATAAACATAGCAGATAGGACATTCATATCATGAATTGTCGGTCTGGTTGTGGATCGGGTAAGCATTCATTGATTGATGCTTTTGTGAAGTTGTAATACTCAAAGTATGTGATAATGAAATCAAGTCTTAAATTTTACAAATGCGTTCAAAGGTTTGACCAGTATAAGAATATATTATTGGGCTAAGTACATCATATTTTATAGAGCATTCTATTAAATACTCTAGTGTTATAAATATGTTGTACTAATGGCATCAATTACAAGGTAAAAAAATTAACTTGGGTAACTACTTCATCATCATCATCATCAGCCTGTCCTCGTCCACTGCTGGACGTGGGCCTCTCCAATGGCGCGCCGCTGGGCTCTATCTTCGGCTCTCAGCATCCGGCCGTTGCCGCCACCTTGCGGACATCGTCACCCCATCTAGCGGGAAGACGGTCTTTAATTACGCTTGCCAAGGCGTGGTGTTCACTCTAGAACGCGTCTACTTACTATAAATTTATTATAGTTGTTAAAAAAGGAAATATGGAGTTGGTTGCCGGTTCTATCTACGACCCGCTGTCTGAGCCGGAGATGGTTTCCAATAGACCGGACGACATTTTCTTTGTCATTTCGATCCTGCTCGTACATCTAACATCATATTTCGTTTAGAAATATTTTGGTGAAACAGGTGACCTGTCGAAAATTACGCTCTAGAGACGGTGGTGTCATCCTAAGAAAAATGTTTTTCTAGGTTCTACATTAAGAAACTAGCTAGACCACCGGAAACAGGCTACAAAAGGTAACAATTTTGTTGTGTAACTTAGAGGTGAGGCTACGCAAGGGCTTCATGAATAATAATGAATACTTATATAAACAGGTTATTAAATTATTATCAAAAGAAGTGAGCACGTCTAGCTTTATTATTTAGACGGTTATGCGAGCTTCCTTTCCTACTCATGCTTATCAGCGAGTTGCGGATCATCTTTTAAAATTTGTTTGTATGCAAATTATAAGTAAATCTAATAATTGAAGTTAGATTATTTTGGCTCAGCTTCCGGCAGAGCGATTATTAATTGAATTAAAAAATTAAGCAATTAACAATTTGCTTATAAATAAAACAATGTTACTCATGTTTTTTGTGGTTTTACAGATCAATTTATCTGAATGTATCAGAATCAGTTTATACAATCATTCTGATTTAGATCACATAGCGTCGTGCGTGGTCACCAGGAGTTATAAACACGTCTCTCACAGATGCTGTGCATCGTCACATCCCAAATAATAGTACAAGTTTTACATAACAATAAAACTTGTATTATTGTGGAGAGACGATGCACAGCATCATTTTAAGGCTCCTGGTGAGAATCTGCTATGAGGTAAGAAGCGTAGTGTCGCCTATTATACGTTCCGGCGCCCTACCACCTGAGACCACGTGACTTCCGGCGATCGCTGATCGAAGACAGCAACCGGAAGTGAAAATCATTGGATAATCAAAGGGAAGTATACAGCGCCCTCTCACAGATGCTGTGCATCGTCTCTCCACAATAATACAAGTTTTATTGTTATGTAAAACTTGTACTATTATTATTTCTTCTGTCACGAAGACAAAATGCCCGTTGAGTTTTGCCAATCAACATGCAATGCCTCGGAAAACTCGGCGAAAAGTGGGGAAAGGCATGGCTTTACTCTCTTAGGCAGAGGTAATCTTCTGCCTACTCTGTAATCAAAATGACTGGAAGTTCATTAAAATTATATTAATCAGAAAAAAATTAACAAGTGACTGATAGCGTTAAGCATCTTTCATTTTAATTGACGGGAAGTGTAAAGGAAAAACAAAATTAAGAACAGATAAAGTAAATAGTTTTTATAATTATCATCATAATACAAACGTGAAATTAAAAATTAATTAAAATTCAAATATAAAAGTAATAAATTATTAATTTATAATCTGTAAAATATTAAAAAAGGGAAGGTGGCGGGTGGCTCTTACCCCCTGCTTGTTTCACGGTACCGTGGATATTGCAACTATAGCTTGCAATAAAACGTAGACTGACCGCGCCTCGCATAAACATATTTACTAAACTATTACTTTTTATATACCGTTAGCTATATTACTAATATAAGAAGCTTTCGTTAGTTTATATATTTGAAAATTATTAAAATTTATTTAATAAATCAATAAAATTTACGTTTGCAGTTTGTTCTTATCCACTGTAATTGAGGATTATACAAGAAAGATTCAAGTGATTACTTATATTTTTCTTTGTTAAATAAAGAATAAAATAAAGTCACCTCCGACCATTTTATCTTTGAGATCAACTTAAGACACTCTGTTCGCCATTGTTAAGACACTCTGTTCGCCATTTTGCACTGACTTCTAGAATCATTGTGTGTTGAGTGAAGAAATTAAAATATAATGATTAATTTAAGTCCTAATCAAATCAATCAATTAATAAATAAAATGAATAAATCAGCTTCACGCTGTATCCCGCACACAGCAGGGTAGGCAGAGGGAATCTAGTGTTAAGATACTCCGTTCCACACTTTCCGCCGAATTCTGGAGGCTTTGCGTGTTGAGTGGCAGAGCCCAACGCCGCAATAAATTACAAATATTTGAAATATATACGACTTTTCAAACATTTGAATATGTATTCTTAAACATAAAATAAAACATATACAATGCAATTACTTGAACAAAGTCTCGCTCTGTCACAGTGAACGTTCCAAGCCAATTTCATCAATAAAATGTCGTGCTTTTGTCATAGTCTGTGAATTCTACGGATGAATTCTTTCAATGAAACACGTGAGTGTTTCGTTTTAATATTTTTAATTGGTTTCAAAAACTTAAATAATATTATTTAATTGGTATAGAGGCCGTCGTAGTGCAAGGGAGTGATTGTAAGGCGACTGTTGCTGGTTCTATTTCCACTCGAGGGAAGGAATAGTTATTTATTAATATTTTAATTTTTTCGCTCTGGTACGAATGCAAACGGTGCGGCGTTGAGTTACGGCCAGTTAGTACTCAAGGCTCAAATGTTCATGAATAGAGTGTCTTAACACTAGGTTCCCTCTGCCTATTCTACTGTGTGCGGGATATAGCGTGAAGCTAAAGAAAAAAGAAATTAAAAGTAATTGCAATTGTTTCGTACAATTTTGGTCATGTTACACCGTTTTACGAGCTAAACTCTCCTTCAAATGGCCGCAATAACTTGCAGAGAAACGGAGACAAATTAAAGAGTAAGAATTTAATTAAATGTAAATGGTGCTCGCGTAAAAATCTCGGGACGGAGGCTGTGCTAAGTACGGTTGTCGTTTCAGACAGATTTAATGGTTTCAGTCTTTTAGTCGTTGGAAACATGTTCCTTTACAATTTGATTTAAATTTTACAGGAAAATATTGTTCGAGACAACGAATGGTCTGCTGTTTTGGGTTTTTTTTGTTTTTACTGTCTGTACGATTGTTTATTTTTTTCAGCTTCAGAGAGAGCTTGCGAGTAGGCAGATGTATCCTAGTGTTAAGACACTCTGCTCCCCACTTTTCACCGAATTCTGGAGGCATTGCGTGTTGAGTTGCGGAATTCAGCGCTGTATTTTGTCCTTTTAAACGCTCTTCCATACAAATATATATTTTACTATATAAGTAGAAATTAATGCGAAATTTAATTCAAACGTTGGTTTTAATTTTTGCTTACAATTATATATATAGAGTAATACAATAATATGTGATTCCGTATTGTCTTGTAAACATAAAAGAAAAATGTAACGAATCTTCTAGCCCGAGGGGCGGTAGGCTAAAATAAAGGTTTTCGTTCCAATTGATCTGGCGTGCCATCGCGTCGCCTCACGTACGGAATTTATTAGCTTTTCTAATAAACTGAACATATCTTGTATAGATCTGTATTGATATGACAATGAGAAGGACGTCATTATTACAAATTAATTGTTGCTAGTAGACTCTAGTATTATCCTTTTTTCTTTTTGCTGTTGTATTTAATATTATTGATACATTTTAAAATTTAGATTAATATTTTCAAGTTTTTGCTTCTGTATTTAAGACATTAAAAAAATCAACTTCACTCCGTACCCCACTTTCCACCAAGTTTTTCGGGAAATTGCGTTTTGAGTGTTGGAACTTAATGCCGGGCTTTTGTCTTATAAATATGACATAAAACTAAATATGATTATAAGTCTGACTAAATGACATAGATGTTCTGGAAAAGTTTCTTTTGAACCAAGATTATATATAACAATTAATGCTAAACGAAGAAATACATTTAAAAAATTATATGTAGAAAAATATATGCAAAAAAAAAAAATAGTCTTCGTTAAGCCTTTTAAATAAAATTACGAGAATTTTCCAACTTTGTGTTCTATTTTCTCTAACATGGTTCAGATACGACTTAATTATAATATCTGAAAATAACAAGAGCTGTAATTGAATGAAAATGGTATCGATACAGTTATATAATTAAAACAAAATAATTGGACACTGTAATAAAATACATCTTTATATTTATTATTTTTAGTGCCATTATAAATTTTCAGTCAGCTAGTTGCATTTATCAATTGAAACTTTTAAAGAGAAACATGTTTTTTTAAAGTGGAGTAGGATAGTAGATAATAATGAAATACAAAAAAATAATTAAAAATCTATATTATTATTTTTTTATTTATATAACTACCTACAATACTTTTGAAATCTTAATTAATAATAATATTTTCAAAATCCACCAAATCGATCAAGCTCGTATAAATATGTATGTATTTATGTATGTATCAACACATCTCTAATTATATAATATAGAATACTGTATTACAAATAACTATTTAAATATTATTTTTTTTAACAAATGGAAACTGGACTTATTTTATATTTATTTTGTGCTGTTCAGTGACGAGAAGTCTGTAAGAGTCTGAATTTCAAATTTTATAAAAATCGGTGCCGATTCCTTACAAGCTTTCAACCCCTACAATTTCTTCCAATAATTCAAAATCTCTTCTTAGTGGAATTCACATTATGAAAATAAACATTTATCCAAATTTCACTTTTCTACCAACAGCGTATAAAATAGAAATAATAGAATGATTTTTGACGTGGTTTTCACTTATAAACAGAGTAATTGAATGGAAAGTTTTATGTATGATAAATATTTGGCATTGTCTCGAAAATTCGACGGAAAGCGGCTTACGGGAGTGCCTTTACTATATTCTCTCTGCCTACCTTACTATATCGGGGATATACAGCCTGAAGCTGGAAGTCTATTAGGTATTAGTCCACGAGAGTGAAGCCTTTTTTATTATTTCTTCAATAAATATTACACAGAAATAATATTTTTTCCTCTACAAATTCAGCAGGCAACTAAGAATATTGAACCAAATTATTCCGAATAGCGAAATTGAAATCTCAGGTGGTCGACTTCTGGGTTGATCTTTTGAACCAGTTTACAATGATCTCTCCACCTAGTAGAGCAATGAACAAAAATTCTTCGTGACTATGATATTAGAGATCAAGCTAAGCTGGATGGTTTGCTGCCCAAATTTGTATTCCGTACCCTATCTTCCCTAGTTGGGGAACCAGCGATCCGTGGTAATTTGGTTAAATCAAATATCTCCGTATGTATTTTATATTGAATATTTCCCATTACAAGGCCATAAAAACTTATAGATAAAATAAAATAATATATGTTGTTAGATTTTTTTTAGCGCATATATTTCAGCAGCTGAACACATAAAAAAAAATTAAGAAAACTTAATTTTCTAAATTAGAATTAAATTGTTCCATAATTAATATTTAAAAATTAAATAGATCATATTATGAAAGAACCTAATGTTAAGACACTTTGTTCTCCATTTTCCGCCGAATTCTGGAGGAAACTCGTATGCGGAACACGTGTCAAGACGGCTTCTAATAATATATACGTAAAATTTGAATACCGATAGAGAAATTGCATACATTCTATTCATAGAAGATAAATTAAATGCCAGGTTAGAACAGTTATAGTTCGAATCTAAATTGCTAAGCTGTGAACGAGAGTACGAGACGTGTGACATCACTGATTTAAATAGAACTCCATGACACCGAACTAATATGCCTATTTTTACAAGCTTTTATTATAAGGTGGTTGTGGGTTCGAATATCAATAAAAATAATTAATATTAAATAGAAAAATACGTGAGTTATAAAATAACTTATATAACATCGTTTGAAAATGTCGTATAAGAGTCCTGTTAGCGAGCAGGAAGCGAAGTTACTTAGTTTTATTTACAGGCTAATTGGTAGATCGATAAATAAACTGATACAAGTTATTGCCAGCATTTTAGCAATTCTACATTTTATAGTTATTAATTTCGAGAAAATTTAAAAAATAAAAAAAAATATTAAGGCTTGTGACATCACAAGCCGTAATTTTCAAAATTTTTGAAAAAAAAAAAACCTTTTCACGTAATGAATAAAATTTAGTGAAATCAAGAAACGGAGTATCGAAACTATGCTATATGAGCTAGAACAGCTGGAAATTACTTGTATCAGTTTACCTATGTATCCCTTGACCTGTATATCTTTATAATACAAATATTAATACCATAGTTGTATGTGATATCTACAATAACAATCATATATATATGACGGCGCGTTGCTATGTATTAGTTTTAATTATAATTTCGCAATTATTACATTTCGATTTTAATTGATTTATGTAATGGATTATATTACAAGAATATTTAAAATGGAGCGGGTAACCCCGAATAGGGTAGGTGTAGCCACGAGTTATAGCAGATGTCATTGGTTGACAGCTATGGCGTGAGATGTTCACCAATTAACCTATTGGCTTCTAATCTATTGTAATTTTGTTAATCTTGTGAGATTTATTGTAAAACTGTTATGTAAGCGAGTAATAAGACATTGTAGAATATAAGTGTGACTTTTATTTAAACATCTCTGTTGCTTCAACGCCCACAAATGAATAGTAACAGCCAAGACCGCTATGAGGCCCCTTCTGATGCTTCTACATATATATTTTATTTAAAAGAATTTCCCTTTATTCAATAGTGAGTAGTTTGTCAGTAACTCACTATATATACATGCAGGTTGTGCAATTTTGCTTGTGATCGTCCTGGCATATTATTTTAATTGACTCGATATACTCTATCTTCATTTGCTCGCTCTGGTATGGTAACACGCCTACAGAATTCAACGGAAAGAGAGCAAGTGTCTTAATGGGAACAGAGTGTTTTAGTACTAGGTCCCCAGTTTCCTTTTGTCTATCGTGCTGTGTGGGATACGGCGTTAAGCTTTAAACTTGTATACGATATGGATTCCTATAATAACCGAATAGGCAATATTAATTTAATTAATATAATTATTAACAACTACATATTATATTATTATAATGGCCGTAACCCGAAACCTTTGTATTTTATTTTTGTTAAATGACAACAAAAGCAGTATGATAATGCTATACAAGATGAAAATATACCTTTACGCTAGTTTCTTGATTCGTTGTGCTGAGAAGTATATTTTATTACCCAGAATGTAGAAGAGTGTGTGTGTTGTCGCGGCGGATATTGGAAATAAGTAAAGCGGCGTTTAATATATTACTTTATATACAAAACTATTGTATTTAGAATGTAAATTGCGTTTAGTTACGTATACGTTTAGTTCGAATATTTAACACATCCCCCTCTATTCATCTGTTGTTAGTCTAATAACAATCAGTTTAGCTGTTCCGGAGATTAGAACAAACAACATAAGTACAAACAGAAAGATAGATAGAGAAATAAAAAAAGAGAAATAAAGTAACTTATTTATGTTTTAATATCAGGTATATTAGGAAAAATACGATAATTCTGGATTGAAAGACGGATCCATTAATTTTATTTATTATTATTTTCATTTATTAACTAAATATGAAACTACTGCAGTAATAAAAATATTTTACAGGTTGTTAGAAATGAAACCTGAGTCATTGTGTATACCTCCTAATGGATTTCATACAGTGCCCGGGGATTCGGATGCTGTTCCCAATCAATGCCGGTGTGAGCCCTCGAGCAACTGATTTTTCTTTATATAACATAGATATTTGTGAAAATGAAATCTGTTACTGTCAAACGGATGGATCTCTTGCTGTCGGTTCATGAAGCCTATAATGATTATGTATTATTATATTTTTGACCTGTTTTTCGTTAACTTTGTAGAATTTTATATAAATTAGTTTGATTTGTAGATTTTGTTTCTTTTTTTATTATACATATGTATATGTCAAAGTAAGGCATAAAGCTTCGATAAATAAAATTTTAATACTTTGAAATCGTACAAATAAATGTATATAAAATATATCGTTCTTAATCGCGAGTGCATATTTATTCTATTTATTTGTAAACTAAAATGTACAATAAAATTTAATATATGTATGTCATATTATTAAGTATATTTTTTTGTTATCAGCTTCACGCTGTATCCCGCACACAGTATAGCAGAGGGAACCTAGTGTTGATACCTCCCGTTCCCCACTTTCTGCAGAATTCTGGAGGCGAGGAGGTTTTGAGTGGCAGAACTCAACGCCGAGCTTTGCCTCTAAACTAGAGCGAAGAAATGAAAATATTAACGTAAACAAATATATTACTTCCTCGAATGGGAATCGAACCCACAACCGTCGTCAACAGTCACACTATAAGTCACATATAAGGGTTATTTTATTTTTAAAAGGTACGGAACCCTAAAAATGATATTTAAATACGAAAATATTAATATTTCATACTTAACAATGACCTAAGTTTCAAAACAAATACGTATGTAGAAGAAAATCTTCATAGTTCATAGACATGTAACAGAGTCTAGCTCTAGGTACATTTAGTTATCGACAGCACACTGCGACACGGATAGAATTTATTTAAAAACTCATCTCCCCTGGTCACGTAACTAATGTTATAAGACGTCCATCCCACACCACTCTGGTTTCTCAAACTTTAATCTTCTCTTGGAATAGCTACTGTCCCTTACATGCTATAGAACACGTGTCCTACCTAAGTACATATTAATAGTAGATATATGATAAAAAGTAATATAGTTTTACAAATATATTTATATTTCTTGATTATTGAAAAAAATATTTTAATTAAATCTACTAAATATTATATTGAAAAACGTGACAGAAATTGCAATACCACATTTTTTTTTTATTGATATTGCAATTTCACCCAGGAACAGGATTTCAGCGGGATAATTGTGGGTTCGATTCCTATTGGAAAGGGGAATGACTGATTTTAAATATCTCACTCTAGCAACAGTACTAAACGCGGCGTTGAGTTCCGCTACACAATATCTCGATCATTGACTAGACTACTCGCCCTGCTATATGCATACAGCATAAAGCTGAAAAAAATTATATATTTAGGTCTTTACAGTTATTTTTCTTATGCCTTTTGGCCCTCAAATTGCATTACGATGCTTAACGACGTTGTTCAGTGTTCGTATTTCTCTCCGAAGACGCTAACTCTATTTCATTTCCACTTTATTACACCTTCACTTTTGTTTTTCTCTCTAATTACATTGTATTGTTTGGTAAACACTATTTTTCTGCAGTATTACTACAAGGAATGTATAATATTGTGTCTGTATGTGTACATTGAATAGTTATTGTTGCGGAAAATGTGTTGTATAACATATATTATCTTCGCCTCTCAACACACGTTTTGCCAGAATTCAATGGAAAATGATGAACTGAAGTGTATTAATGTTCTCAAGTTCCTTTCGTCTATCCTGATATGTGCGGGATGTAGATTACAAATAAAAAAAACTTTATTCGTGGCGGTCTTACGTTTAAGTCTCGATTAAATGTAACCACTAGGTTCCCTATAAAAATGAAAAAAAGTAACTTGTAAAGTAAAGATATAAGATAACTTTTTTTGTTAAATAATTAGACATAGAACTTACTATATGATTTGAAATCGGTTTTTAAGTCTAAAAGCAGTATTAGGTACAGATATTTTTTTCTTCTTTTACAGATATTTTCTTCCCCTTTTTTATATGAAAAAGTCATCGTGGTCGTATGTTTAATACTAGAATATCAGTAGGATTTTTCAATGTTTAATTTCTTTACAATTTTGTTATACATTCATACGTTCGGACTAATTAACCTAGTTTTATTTAGTCCTCATGCACGTGATGTACGTAATGGGTTATAACATATTTTACTTTTTATAACAAATATGACTAAGACTATCTTTTCTATATAAAATTTAAAAATGGTTTTTGTTATTTGAGGAAATTTTAAATTTACAGATTGGGTGGGACGTCTAAGTACTACTTAAATATATTTAATAGCCGAAATGAGCTTTGATATATCAGACTGGCCGTAATGGTTTCAAATCCTTTATATGTATATTTATTTTCCTGCTAGGATTTGATTTTATTTTATTTTAGTAAGAGAATTATTTCCAAATATGACAATAATGAAATTACTTTTAGTTACTGCTAATAGCAAAAGATAGAGACCATTCTATATTCTAACCAGTTTACATTTTACAATCCATCACCAATAAAACATGAAAAGCGAGGCTTTTTATTTATAAAATCTAAAAAAATATATGAACGTTAAAAAAATACTAGAGCTGAATTTGTTTAAAATAAATTCATATATAAAAATCAGTTTTTTAAACAAGCTCAGTTTACCTTAATTAAAGTAGTATTTTTCATCCAACTCTATGCAGTAATAGAGTGCACGTAGAGCAGTCGAACACAATTCTCTCGGTTAATCAGGTCTACGTCGCGTTGGCGGTGGAATATGTGAAATGAACGTGGCTGTAACGGGAACGTATGACTGGAAATAAAAGATATTTTTTCTACCTTTTTCCTGTTTATGACGCAATGGAAATTATATCTTTTATTATCTATTTTATTATATAAAGTATTAAAATAATTCTGTGATAAAATTAACGTCACTTTAAATATATGAAAACAAGCCAAATGCGAATAAGACTCGCATTTCGAAGGTTCCGTATCAATTTGAGGGTTGTATGCCAACGGAAAGTTAGATGGAAACGAAAAGAAACGGAAACTTATATAAGTTACAAAATATTTTATTTATACTGCAAGTTCTGACTTGTCAAATTTCATAACTGTAGGTCCACAGGAAGTACCCTATAGGTGTTTGAATTTACTACAAAATGCAAAAAAAGCGATGCGATTTTAAAACCTGATTTTTTCTTTTCTCGAGATAGATGCCCTTGACAGACGGACAGACGAACAAAAAAATGATCCTACAAAGGTTCCGTTTTTTCATTTAAAGGTGCGGAACCCTAAAAAAACTAACCACGACCGAATTGTATTTCTGTTATAAATAACGCGACTGACTGAGATCATAAAATAGCATAAAACGACTATCTGCCTGGTTTTATACGTCCTCGTACCAATTCTACAGAACGAGGCACGATTATGTTAAAACTTGAGTGCCTCTTAGCCTTTAATGGTTCAGGGGAGAACGTACGCAGTTGAAGCGACATTTTAATTAAAACTACAAAGAGGCACTATTATAAAATAACTAAATGGTAAAAAGAAGTCGTGCGAGTTCTTTACCTTCGGCAATCCGATGAGATTCCGTAATTGTAGCTTACTTTGCTCCTTTGGAAATGTTGCTTCAGCATTTTTTTCATATTGGAACAGCGTCAGTTTTCATGAAATATTATTGGATTTATAGAGGTAGCAGTATTGGTATCTAGTATAATAGTGGATGGAAGACTACTTGGCTAGTATTTTATTTATTTCAATTATAGTTTTTAGCACAAGCATGCTGTGATCATGACGATTGTGGGTTCGATACCCACTCTGGGAAAATGATTATTATTCTTTGATTTAATCCCTTCGCTCTGGTTGAGTTCCACCCCTCCACACGGAATATCTCGAAAATTACAACAAAAAAGTGAAAGGAGTGTTTTAACATTAGGTTCCAACTGCCTATCCTTCTATATGTAAGAAGAAAAATAAGTTTTCTTTAATTAAACCTATTTTTATCGTCACATATCCAAAATAAAGCTTGTTTCTCAATAAATTTGCTCATATATACATATATTATATACGAATATTATTAATTTTCAAATCCTATTTGCATGTTAAGTCAAAAATTAAAAACCTCCCTCCCACAGGTACACCACCACCAGCACAGCGCCCATTGTTTTGTAAAGAATCAAAACGGTAGCGGCCGCCTCGTGCTCTAACAAAGGCGCAGCCTGAAGCCGGGGCACTTGTCGCTGCAGTCGTAATGGCGTGTTTTAGTTCGCTACGATTTTTTTTTTCAGCGATGTCGAATAAAATTTACTGCATGTGCAGGTAAGTGGATGATTTAAAAGCTTATGCTATGGGTATATGTTATGTATAATATACTTATATTCATTTGTTTCAGGTAGACAGAGGGCACCTAGAGTTAGGACACTCCGTTCCCCATTTCCCGCCGAAGTTTTTTTCCTTTTGTGTTGGTACCAGTGCCAAAATATTTAAACATTACTAAATAATAGTCCATTCCTTCAAATGGAAATCGAACCCACAACTGTCGCGATAATGAGTAACGTAAGATAAATAAACTGTTTGTGATTATCGATTTAAAATAATCTACTTATTACAGTATTTTGTAATTTTTTCTCAATTAGTCCTTTTTTTACTTTTTTTTAGAACTTCAAGTAATAGCAAATTGGAAGTAAATTTTCTGAGTAGGTTTAAGTTACTAAAGTTTTGCAGTAAAAGACGGTACAAGAAAAATAGGGAAAACCATATCCAGATGTCTTCCAAGAACCAGATTATATAAACATACTCGTATACGAAAATTAAATATATACAATAGTATATTCAAAATGTCTCCATTACATATTATTTTTAACAACTAAACAATCTAAATAATTTTATGGGAAACATAGTTATTAAAACATAATGCAGTATATTTGTATTATATATATATATAGCAAAAGCTTTCATAGATCATATTCTAGGTTCTACACGCGATCGTAAGGACCATCCCAGTTTGAGTTTAAATTCAATAAGTCAATAGAAAGAACTCGACTCTCTGCACTCTCACGAAATTCAGAAGTCTATGAGATTACTATTAAACTATTTTATTTGAGACAGACTTTGTAAGAGGTTAACGTTAAGTTAAAACCTTACTTAAATATTTATTTTTATCATTGATTTTGTTGTTTATGTATCGCTCTGCAAAATACGGCGTTAAGATCCGATATTTAATACGGAATGTCCTGAAATTTCAATGGGAAGGGAGGATCAAGGTTAATACAAGGTTCCCTCTGTACACCCTGCTTTACGAAGGATATTGCATGAACCTAAATAAAAAATATAAATTATGATTATAATAATTGATGTTGTAAACATATATAAAAAAATCAGCTTTTAGCTGTATCCCGCACGCAGCAGAGTAGGCAGAGGGAACCTAGTGTTAAGACACTCCGTTCCCACTTATATAGGTAAACAAATATGTACAAATAAATTGTGTTTATACATTATACCCACACCTATATTATACAATTAGCTAAAGTAGATTAAGTGGCTTGAAAACATTTCAAACAGCGCATCGTAATTCAAACAATGTACTAAAATAGTTGCACCGACTCAAATGAACAAGTTTTCCTAGAACATACCTACTAGTTACGAGCATGGAGAGGTATTTCTCGTTTTGTTAAATACTAAGTGGTGCTGCCTTGGAAGACGACGGAAGAATTTTGATTCTAATCAATTTCTTTGTATTTTCTAGAAAACTTATGTATATAAAAAATTACGTAGCGGGATTTGAACCCGCCGTTCGCCTCTTGAAAACTGTGTAGTTTTGGTTCAAATAGCTAGCCAACTTCTAGGTTCCCTAGTAACTTGGTCGAGTTTTAATTCTCTATATATATATATAAAAAAATGTGAAAAGTGATAATTATTGATAATTACTATAGAAAAAACATGCAATGCAATTAAGCATGAAAGTTAGATCATAGAACATAAGAAAATAGATGGAGATTTTATATACATATGTATAAGAAAGTATTATTTAATAATAGAAATAGGCTCCTTACAAAAAGTAATTATATCCCATTAAAAATGCTGCAAAAACGCGATGCAAAAATGCTTGATCTTTTGATTTTTTCTGTGCCACAAGAGACAGTAGACCTCACTATTTTATATAAATTTCAGCTTAAATAATATCGAGATAAATGGTCTAGACAGACGGACAATAAAATTATCCTATAAGATTTCCGTTTTGTCGTTTTAACATACGGAACTCTAAAAATAATAGTACAAATTTTTAATGAAATTAACGTAAGCGTAAATAATTTCATTAAAAATTTGTACTAGCACAAAATTATTAAAATATAATTAAAATTATTGAAACATTTCAATATCAATTTTGTTCAATATACCGGTACTTTGTATGTGGTTACAGATTAAGGTCTATTTCATTGCGATTTTAATCCTGCCTCTTAAAAGGGTCAATGGATTATGTAGAGGCGAGCTCGAATTTCGTATTTTATACACGATGAAATACCGATTCGAAAATGGTGAATAATTTGTATGTAGGTATGTTTTATTTTTATGTTGTTAATGGTGTGGCTGTAACGTGACGGTTGTGGGTTCGATTTCCATTCACGAGTGTGAATCATTATTTATTCATATTTTGGTTTCTTCGGTCCGACGTTGAGTTCCACCACTTTACAAGCAATGTCTCGAAAAATTCAGCAGAAAGTTGGGCACGGAGTGTCTTTACACTAGGTTCCCTCTGTATACCCCGCTATGAAATACAACGTGAATAGTAGTAGAGCTGTTATTTATTTTAATTTGCTTGAGATCAAGAAAACTTATAATTTATAATTTATTTTGTAAACAATGTTACTGTTAATATAATTTTCATTTAAGATTTAATTCCTCTTTCTACATTCCTAGTAAGCCTACGCTTTGCAGACTACGTCATAGCAATGCGATAGTGATAATTATTGTTTAAATCTAAAAAAAGTAAGATTATATAAATAAAAGATATTTTGATAATAAAACTTGTAGAATTTGATTGGTATATTTAAAAAACAAGTAGGTATATAATTTTTATTTGGGGGTACATTTATATTTTAAATAAAGCTGCTAATAAATACGTGTAATCTAGATATTGAAAATGAAAAAAAAAAAAACATCCTTAACAACTTAAAATAATTCAAAGACAAAAACAAAAATGAGGACATCGTAGCGGGTATTATATATTCGTTTATGCGCTCTGGGATCGAGAAATACGCGTCGTTCAGTTCCGCCATTCAACACAACGCGTATTAAAGGGTTCACAGCTCGGTGAAAAACGGGGAACGGAGTGTCTTAACACTAGGTTCCCTCTGCCTATCCTTCTGTGTGCGGGAGACAACGTGAAGCAAATTTTTTTTATTTTATAGAAATAAAAAGGGCGTAAATAAGTTTACTAATAAAATAACTTGATAAACTGTAAAAAAGTTTAGACTTAAATATTTTAACATAAATAATTAACCAATTTGAACATCTAATTAATGTGAATTTTAGAGAACAGCCATGATTTTATTAGAGCTCAAGCACATACTTAGGCTTTAGCAATTCAGGGGAAAATGTAGTACAGTGAAGCGAGGTTTTAATTAAAACTGCAAGAGTATAGCTAGTGTTACAAAATATCTAAGCGGCAGAACCCAATTCTGGCCAGTTCTTTATATTGGGCTCTATATTCGGATTCTGTCGATTCTAATTTACTTTTTTTACTTTAACTTTTAAAACACGTATGTTTTCTGGGAGGTTTTTATTTTGCAATAAAAACCGGTCCTCGCTTGGACTCGCAACGATCGAACCGAGGGTTTCGTACCAATTTTAGTATTCTATAATTTATTGATGTTTCGTCAAATTTGGCCTAACTACAGTACTGTATCACTGATGATTTGCTCCAACAGGAAAATAATATAGATTAGTAGTTTTATTATTAAACCTATATTATACTTTCAAAATTATTGTTAAGATTGAAATTTTTATTATAAAATCCAGCTGCAATTACGTTCACCGAAAATTATTTTTGTTTTGAATGAAAAGAATGCAAGCCCTAGAACCAGGCAACTCATACGAATGAACAAAAACCGTTGTTTGGAGCGAGGCCGCACTTGTCGTTGAGGAATCTGATGACGTTCTTCCCTCTGCCTCAATTAAGTAACATAAAAATAGCCACAAAAATAAAACAATACTTTTTTGGTTGAAATATTAGTAAAGGTTTTTTTTAAAAAAAAAAGAATTAAAATTAGTTGCATTCTCTTAGACAAAATAACGAATAGAATGTGTTAAATTACATTTAAAAAATAATATTACTAAAAAGACACTTATTCTTAGTAATTATTTTTAAGCACTTGTAGCTTCTTAGAAGTTTTCCCGTAAAGGACGATAAAAAAACAAAAACTGCCTTAAAGTAAAACAGACTAGCTCGCTTCGCTTGGCTAGCAAGATTTAAACGATCAGTTGTGACACTTTAGTGGTTTTTATACATAGAATTATTATTACAGCTTGGTAGGCAGAGAGAACTTAGTGTTAAGATACTCCGTTCCCCATTTTTCGCTGAATTCTGGAGGCAATTCATAATCTTTGACATTTCGTAGCAGATATCGTAGCAAGTTTCGTAGCACGTTTCGTAGTTTGATTCAATATTTCTATAAGAACGTAGCTTAATAATGGTACTGGCTTACAGGACAATAAAATGAAATTCGAATAGGGCTATTGCGGTGAACCGCCAGATATTGTGTTTGTTGACCACACAAATATGCTTTGAAGTCGGTTCTCTTTATTGCTAATGAAGTTTTTTTTTGTATAAATAAAGTGTATTATAAAATATATTTTTAGTTTTCCTTTTATTTAACTTTATATATTTTTCTTTTTATATAAATGCTCAAAACTAAAAAATCTTTGTTGTTAGATAAAATCGATATCTAGGTTCAGTACTTTCAGTTGAATATTTGAGAAGACTTATTCTCTCTCAGCTTTACGCTGTACTCCGCATATAGCATGGCAGACACGGGGAACCTGGGAAACTTGTATTAAGATACTCCATTCCAATTAACAAATTTCTGTTATTCTTTCCGAAGAATTCTGGAGGCATAGCGAGTCGAGTGGCGACACTTAAAGCAGTGCTTTACCTTGACACCGGAGCGAAGCAAATAAAAATATTAAATATTTTATTTCCTTGACTTGGAATTGAACTCACATCCTATCGCACGCTTCTACCTCTTGAGTTTTGTCTATTTGACAAATAGTTTTTTTGTTTTATGTATATTAATTAAAAACACAACCATAACCTAGTCAGCACTATCGCAATATCACTCGTAATGGAGAGTTACAATTTACTGGTTAATTTATCTGACTGTATTGCAGTTTATTTAACGAACGCATTTTGTTCGAAGCGAAACGTTTTTTGGTATTTATAAGCGAAATAAATTCCAATATGAAAGTACGGGCAGTACTTAGCGCGTACATAAAGCCGTATGTATATACGTATACACCCTGTATATAATACTTCAATTTCCTTTTTCAGAGGTTGATCGATGTGTAAAACGGCTTTTGTAGATACAATCTATAAATAAATTAAACGATGCTTCCTGTAAATTTATTTTAACAGTGTTTGTTTGCTTTTATCTATTGAATTTTTATTGCAAGTATTTATTATAGTAATAAATGTTGTAACTGTTACTACAGAAAATAAGGTTAATTGTGTTTTATTTTTGTGTATTTCGGATAAAATGTCTAATTATTTTAATGTTATAAAGTATATAAAGACTACTAATTTTATTAATAATTTTAACTTTGTATTTTTATATATGGAATATGGGGAACGGGGTATCTTTATCTTAACACTAGGTTCCCCCTGTCTACCCTGCTATATGCGGGATATAGCGTAAAGCTGAAAAAGAAATAGAATCGTATTGTCGGTCAAACGTTAACGAACACAATAAAACGAACCTGTAGCTTATCTTTTAATAATCTTATAAAACTCGAGCTGAAATTCCTTCGTCAGAACTAAATTATACTGAACCTAGATGAGTAGCATCTCCTATGGATTCCTCATCTTTGAGCAGGATTATCTCTCCTGATTCCTTTCTGGTACTAAAGTAACATACCGTATACATTCTGTGAGAAAAATGTCATGAATCCGAGAAATTTGTAATTTATTTATATAAAGTAATGTATTGTTAATCTTAGAATAATATTTACATTTAAGAGGATTTAATGAAAATGCAATCCACAATAGGTTTTTTGTTTTATAAAATATTTTATATCACAATTTAATTACAACTTTTTTATTATAACTTTTTTCAGACCAATGGGAAGTAAAACTTGTATTGTAATTGCATGTATTTTTTTTCTGTAATTGCTTATAAGTTATCAAATTTTGGATTTTTCCTTTTATTTGCACTGTAAATTTCACTTTTTTAAATTATAAAATCCTAGTTAAACGGGTAAGTACGCAGCGAATTTAATTAAAAATGAAAAAAAAACGAAGCGTAAACGTTTGTACCGTTCAATTGCAATTGCGTTGAATTAGAACTTTATTTTGTTCTATGCACTGAAAGGCTATATATGTATAGATAGATCTATAGGTAAATTTCATTTATCCAGTATTAATATATTTAAGATTCATATCTCCACACAGTTTTAACAAAAAAGGCCTAACAGAGAGACAGATACACAGACAGTGCGACAATATAGTGATCTTATAATAGTTCTGTTTTTTTTTTGTGTTTTTTTCAGAGGGAGCCTAGTGTTAGTGTGCTTCCGCTTCCAACTTTCACCAAACTAAACAAACATGGCGTGTTGACACCAGAGCAAAACAATGAAAATTCGAGTATTAATTATTAGATTTCTTTGAAAGAGAATTGAACCCACAACCTTTCCCGTTTACAGTCACACACTGATGCCTCTGCGGCACCACTGTCCTCACGGCTGATTTTTTTTGAAAAATGCAATTATATTCTATATATCTTATTAATTATAATAATTTGATCTAAATAAGTTTTTACACGTCGTCCCTTCTATCTATTGATCTGTGACATATTTATGTCAATACACTTACAATTTCTATTTCTTCCCCCTTCACGCGACACCCTCACATGAGCACGTAATAAAGTTTCGTCAAAATTCAATTTGCTCACCTCCAAACAACGTGTTTTCTCTAAAATTTTGCGCGAACGTCTACGAAAAGCGAAGGTGCGAG
Source organism: Heliconius melpomene rosina (assembly GCF_056956725.1). Lineage (NCBI taxonomy): Eukaryota > Metazoa > Arthropoda > Insecta > Lepidoptera > Nymphalidae > Heliconius > Heliconius melpomene. Next base: position 4,396,438 of record NC_140396.1, on the reverse strand, counting down.
ATAGTCAATAAATAAGCGATATGGAGCCAATAAATATCGTTTGGTAATCGATTCCAGGCCCGGTCGACTTCCTTAGGAGCTTGGGCGACATACCTACTTGGGAGCCGAGTCCTGTTGCTATATTAAAGTCAAACTACTAATTAGTAGTTTTTCTAAGAGTATTTTTTTAAGAATTTAATTTTAATTCACAATTTAGTTACTTAATGTTTAATAAATAACTTTCTTTATAATATTTCATGTATGCAAGGCACCGTGATAAAATGTTTTTCGATATGAGAAACATTTTATGTAACCGGTATTTAAAGTACAGTAGTAGGATTATGTTTTGATATGGCAATGGTATTATTAGCATTTGCAAATGGCGAAATACTACTGCGACTTAAACAAGCAACCTGTTAGTAGCATTTCTGTTGTATTTTATATTTAGATTTTTATTGTGGTTCAGTTGTTCTCTCTGTTTGAATATTTGGATCTAAAATATGGGAGACAATTTGAAAAGTAGATGCCTCAAATGTCCCCTCGTGAAGATCCTGAAATTAAACCATATAGGTTCCCTAGTCCAGGTCCTACCAATTCACAAGTAAGTAATCATTAAGTAATACTTAACTACTCTAGATAAAGTCATATCTTAAATGTTGTACTTTTTTAGTTGTGAAACTTGGGCCAAGTTTTGCTTCCCCGAAGGCCCGTGGTATTCTATCGATTTTCAGAAAAAAATGTATGGTGAACATAGAATATTATGTTGCCACCATTTTGAAAGGGCTTCGTTTGTCAATTTTATTGAAAAAAAAAATACTGTTTAGAAAAACGGTTCCATTTATTTACAAATTAGTAATCATACATTGGCAATGTATTTTCATCCAATTATATTTTATTTTCAGAATCAGGTAATCAAAGATTTTAATTTTTCCACTAAACAATCAGGGACATTACATTTTCCTGCAAATTTTATACCAGGACCATTGCAAAGAAGGGTATTGACGAGTATTCAAAAGGTAATTCAAGTATATTATTAATTGATACTGGTTCACTTGTAATGACAATATATTTAACTTAAAAAACTATCTTAATAAATAGCCCATCTTATGGTAACAGTGAAAAAACCTAAAACAGATAGATATATATGTAAAAATAAAATATAAAATTTAATTAACAATTTTAAAACATAAACACAGATAAATTTAAAAAAATACTAATAGTTACAACTAAAATTACATTAATCTTAAACAATTTCTTTAATTTTCTTTTAATTGCTTAATCAAGAAGATTCATCTAACAATGATATGTTGATTTTAGTTTCTGTAACCTGACCTTTATTAACTCTTGTTATTTTCAGGATTGCTACCCGGAGAGACAACAGTCACTGCAAATTTAGGATTTATATGTTTAGCTGCTGAAATAGTGATTCTGCAGATCGAAAGAAAGGCAGCCACGCTGTACCAATATGGCTAACAATTCTTAATTTGAAGAAAATGTATGTCTTTTTTTCTCTAACTCAATCATTTGAAGAAAATGTATAACTTTTTTGAAAATTATACATTTGTCATAGCTCTCCCCAATGCAAGCTTTGTGATTCAGTTTTAAAAGTGAAACATACCGATAATATATTATTGTACACTTTTATGGACTTGAAAGAATATGATAATGCTAAAAAGAAGTTAAACTATGTATCTGAAAATTGTATAAGATTTTATGTGTTGAGAACTGTGCCACAATCTGCAATAATTTATACGAAACATTATCATATTCTTTAAACCTCAAAAAACTTGCAATCTGCAAATTGGAAAAAGATGTAAATTTTAGTTTTCTTGCCGAATGTGAGGAACATCTTAAAGAAAATGTTGATTTTATATGTAATAGTGTCTTCCACATAACAGTAAAAAGATTTTGTTTAGTTAAAAATAGACAATTTGCAGATTATCAGAAATTGTTAAAAAGGAAAATAGATATATTAAAAATAAGTAATTGTATATTAATGTTAGATTTAATTTGACCAACACTGTATTAACTTCATTATACCTACTTTATTAATTTTATCTTTGTAATTGTTTAAAAAAAAAAGAAATTCAATAACACAACAATTAAGTACTGCCTACAATCTTATAGGTTAATAAATATATAAATTATTTTTTTTTGCAGATTATGATCTATTTAACTTATAAAAATTAAAATTGTTATTGTTTTTAACATATAAGAGCAAGTTTGTCTTGTAGCAATGTTGTAATCTTTAGCAGTATATTTTAATTGTTTTGCAGAAATACTGTTTGTGTAAATATAATTAAAACAAATGTTTATAAGCAATAAAGAAAATGTAAAATGTTTGTTAGTTTTATTACTGCATTTATTTTTTATTATTGTACTATAAATCATTCAGACTCTTTCAAAATCATTTGGAAGTATTATTATATAATTTAAATAATAATACTTCCAAATGATTTTGAAATAGTCATAATTCTGGCTTTTATAAATAAAATTCTAAAGCCAAATTTTCCCGCTAATAGTTTTGCTGGGCACGCACAGAGATGGCAGCAGCATCGTTTTGTCACCCATTTTTTAGTATGAAGTGAACATTCTTTGAGTAAATGTGTTCTGTGATCGATTCCCAGCTGAGGCGATGTGCAAGGTATCGATGGAACGAAAGTAATAAATAGTGATGGAACAGTCCGGTGTTCGCCGCGCGTTGGCCGCAACCGTCGTAAATTTGAAATGACGGCCTGTTATTCGATGGCAACCGCTAAACATAAATTTCATTATCTGTCCGCGACATCAGCTGTTTACATACTTGCCAGCGACATGGACTTGGAAACTCTAAAACGGAATCTGAAATCAACATATTACTATAGGTTTAGGCTTTAACAAAATTAAATAATATAATTATATCCATACCTATATTATAAATTCGAAAGTAACTCTGTCTGTCTGTCTTTTACGCAATCAGGGCCAAACCGCTAATTTAATTGTGAGAAAATACTCATATACTTAAGGGTCTCGGGATATATACCAATATATTAAAATACTTATTATTTTGACATGCAATTTACTCCGCCATGTTAATAACAACCGTCGCTATGCGATCGTTGCTAAGCAACGATTTGCAAAGTTTGTTGTTAGTTAGAAAACGTCACCCAAAATTAACTTGCTTAACGCATCTCTCTATTGGAAACTGAAAATAATTTCATAAATATATTTAATAAATATTCGTAAATAATAAATTCACAAAGCTAAAACCCAAATAATAAATATATAGAAAACGTTGGAAAAAAAAATGTAAGTCATAAATCGAAAAGAAATATTTCACGGTCCAGTATTCAGACCGCTGCGTTCAACTACAGAACGTACAGAAAGGAAAGGTATAAAAGCTTCACCCTTTCTAAAAACACGTAAATACTAGAGTGGAGCATTCGTTCCGTTCGGTTCGAATGGCGGCACACACACACACACACACACACTCGTACGTACGGGAATAAACGATGTGAAATGGGAAAAAAGTTAAATATGTATGAGTGTGTGTAAATATATAAATCGGTATATAGTGGGTATTTATATATAAAATAGGCAGGAGAGCGCGGGAGGACGGAGATGGGCTCAGTCGCGCGCGATCCGCCCAGCCTCTGCCTCGCATCGTCCGCGGCCTCCGCGCCCGGCTGACGTGCGCTAGTTTAGTATACCGACTTTTTTCACATTAAATCCTGTTTTTTTTAAACTTATGATAAGTTTTAAAACTTTTTTTGGACTTTTTTTTGTATAGTTGTGATTCTGTGTTATGACTTTTGCCGGTGTCGCTCTTTGAGAAAAGTTACGGGAAGTTGGTGAGTGACAAAACTTTCTTCGAACTAATTAAGGTGTTGTTGAACTACTGCTAATAGTTAGACAGGTGTTATATTTGCTGTGTTTTTTTTTTCGTATTGGTAATTTAATTTAATATTCTTATATTCTTAAATATAAATTATTATAATTGATTATATATTATTAAATATATTGTTAAAATTACTTTGTGTATGTTTTTTTTAAATATTAGCAATTAAATTTAATATTCTTAAATATAAATTATTATAATTGATTGTATTTTAAAAAATTAAAACTTTCTAATTAACTTAAAGTTTATTTCAATATAATTTATATTTGTTACGATAAAATGTAAGATAATTGTTATAAAACTAAAATTTTATTCCAATTAATTCATTATAAACTTTTAGAAAATAATAAATATCATAAATATTATTTATTTATATATTTTATTAGTTTTTAGTAATATTGGTCAGTAGTAAAGATATAAATTACACAGCTTCCATCCTACGTCAAACCGGGATAGGATGCAATCATCGCGGTATTAAACAAGGCTTAAGGCTTTGTTTCATATGTCAATGTGACTTTTGAAATATTAAATAAAATTATATATGTACGTAATAATGTGTAAATTAGAATTTGTTCACATTTAGTTTTTGTGTGTTATTTTATGTTAAAAAAAATTTATAAATGTAAATTTGTTTGGTGAAATTTAAAAAAATAATTTCTTTTGGAAATTTTGTATATGACTTTGATTATTGAGGCCGCAGTGGCGCAGCGGCACAAGGGTGTGAGTGTAACGCGACGGTTGTGGGTTCGATCCCCACTCGAGGAAGTGAAATATTTATTTACGTTTATATTTCCATTTCTTCGCTCTGGTGTCGAGGCAAAGGGCGGCGTTGAATTCTACCACTCAACACGCAATGCCTTGAAAATTCGGCGGAAAATTGGGGACGGAGAGTTAACATTACGTTATCTCTGCCTACCCTGCTATATGCGAGATACAGGATGCAGCTGAAAAAATATTACTCATAATTTAATTTCATTATATTAGAAAATTAGATACATGTACAGTATAAATATATAATTTTTTATTTCAAAAACTCATTATCGACTAATATAGCATTGCATAATAAATGAGTGAACAACGAACATTTCAAAAATTAATAATGAACAATTCCTAAAGTGTACTTAAACTTCCTAGACTGGAGTTGCTATCGATTGTTACAAAAATATAGAACTAAGGCTGCGTCGGACTCTAATATATCAGCCTGGGAGTACTAACCCATACTTTATAGTAATAAATAAATTAAATTTATTTTGTACTGTTGTAAGAAAATAAATTACTTATTTTTTTTATATACAAATTCTTATGCTTTTTAGAGTCTAGTTATTACGCAAGGGTGCAAGGGTGTAAGTGGTAACGCGACTGGATGTGGATTCGATCTCCACTCGAAGAAATTAAATATTTATCTACATTTATATTTCCATTTCTTCACTCTGGTACCGAGGATTCGCAGAGTTGATACCCGCCACTCAACGCGCTATACCTCCAGAATTCAGCGGAAAGTGGGGAACGGAGTGTCTTAGCACTCCCTCTTCTGCTATTTGCGGGATATAGCGAGAAATTGATTTTTTTTTATTTTATTTAGAAGTTCTGTTGCTTTTTTATACCTTACCTATATATATTGACCTAATTGTGTGAAACGATGGAACTCCCATTAAAAGCGTTTATCGTTAGCTCCCCAAATCGCCTTCGTTCTACAACGGTTAATGCAGAATAGTTGACATAAAATTCACATAAGAATCTCCTTAGCAGCTTTTGAATGACACGTGTGGCGTACGAAATTTCCTTGCTATTTTGGTTCTATAGAATTTTCTTAAATATAAATATCTATACACATATTAGGGGCCACGAGGCCGACAGGTTGTGAGTTCAATTCTCACTCGAGGAAATGCAATATTTAAAATTTTCATTTCTTCATTTTCCGTCACTCAACACGCAATGCCTTCAGAATTCAGCGGAAAGTGGAAAACGTAGTGTCTCAGCACATTAATAGAACAACAATACTTAAATTTAAACATAAACATTATATATTGGTTAAATAAAACTTCCACCAAATTACTCTTAACAGCTAAGTCTTGTTACACACAAAAAGATATAATATCTCGCGTAATATGTATAACGGTGCAATTTGTTTCGTCGAGCGCAATTTTCGCCTGACAGCTAAATTAGTACAAAGTCCGCAAATAAATGAAACGTCGGTAGTCGCGAATAATAGGCCCGATGCTCGTTTCATAAGGGCCATTGTGAGCAACCACTTTACTTGATCGAATACTGCTTTTAAGAAGAAAGGTCTACTTTACTCAGATGTTCACTAGCTAGAACCTATTTCTATATAGCTATACTTCATTTTCTATCAAAAATTTGAAGAATTAGAAGAATAGGTTGTCGTAATTTTATTTTGTCAGCATTATAGAAATGTAGGCATTATTCTTTGAGTGGGAATCGAACTCACAATCGGTCGTGTTTACAGTCTCTCTCTGTGCCCTCTAAGTCACGATTGGCCCCACTAACTTTAATTACATTCATAATAACAATGTCATTCGACTTTGAGATCATTTTTGGAGACTTTGAGATCATTTTTGGAGGCTTGTATGGGACAATGGGTCACTGTCCTTCGTCATCTAGGGGAGTGTGATATTCCTGCAACGTCTGAACCGATAAGGATAAAGAGGGGTATATTTCAGGGTGACAGTCTGAGTCCTTTATGGTTTTGCCTAGCTCTGAATCCTCTTAGCACTTTGTTAGAGGATTCAGGTTTAGGCTTTCGTCTTCGCCGGGGGGGTAAGGTCATATCTCACTTGCTGTACATGGATGATCTGAAATTATTTGCGTCAAAACGTTCTGATCTTATGCGGCTACTAAAGGTAACTCAAACTTTTAGTAGTGATATAAGAATGGAATTTGGCGTCGATAAATGTGCTAGCATGCATGTAGTGCGGGGGAGTGTGATAAGATCTGATAATATTTGCATTTCAGATTCTGTTTCCTTCAGAACTCTTGGTGAAGGTGACACTTATAAATATCTTGGAATGTCTGAAGCATTGGGTATTGATGAGCGGAGCATAAAGCAATTGGTGAAGGAGCGTTTCTTTAGTCGCCTGAAAAAAGTGCTTGGCAGCCTTTTATCTGGTGGCAACAAGGTGCGTGCTTTCAACGGTTGGGTCATGCCGCTTTTAGCCTATACTTTTGGCATTGTAAGATGGACGCAGACTGAGTTAGACTCCGTAGATCGCCAAATACGTAAATTGTTGACGACATACCGAATGCACCATCCGCGTTCGTCTGTAATGAGACTGTATATCCCGCGTAAGTGTGGAGGTCGTGGCTTTTTGAATGTCAAGAACCTCCATTACCACGAGGTATGCAGTCTTAGAGAATATTTTCTCAAGATTGACGTGGATATGCACAAGAATGTGGTAACAGTTGACAAAGGCCTTACTCCTCTTTCCTTGGGCAAAGAGAACTGGCGTCGGCCTGTAGTATTTACTACTTCTGATCGCATGGCTGTATGGAAGAGCAAGGAGCTGCATGGTAGATTCCATAGAGCCCTAGTGGGCCAGGACGTGGATACTGCTTCATCATTATCTTGGTTACAGTTCGGGGATCTTTTCGGAGAAACTGAAGGTTTTGTCTGTGCAATTATGGACGAAGTTATCAAGACACGGAACTACCAGAGACATATTATGAAAGATGGCACTATCGACATCTGCCGGGCGTGTCATCGACCTGGGGAGTCCCTCAGACATATTGTCACTGGTTGTTCTCATCTTGCTAATGGTGAGTATTTGCATAGACACAATCAAGTAGCCAAGATAATACACCAGCAACTTGCTCTTCAATATGGCCTTGTAGAATTGGAGGTGCCTTACTACAGGTACAATCCCATGCCAGTTCTTGAAAATAGCTGTGCTTTGCTCTACTGGGATCGGTCTATTATTACTGACAGGTATATTGTTGCCAATAGACCTGATATAGTACTAGTAGACCGAGTGGCGCACCGCGCAGTGATTGTTGACGTTACTATCCCACATGATGAAAATCTCGTGAAGGCCGAAAAAGAAAAACAATCTAAATATTTGGACCTAGCCCATGAGATTACCGCCATGTGGGATGTCAATGCGACTATCATTGTGCCGATAGTGGTTTCGGTTAACGGTCTAATAGCGAAAAGCCTCGACCAACACCTTAAGAGGCTATCGCTTAGCTGTTGGATCAAGAACCGGATACAGAAGGCAGTATTACTTGAGACGGCACGTATTGTGCGGAGGTTCCTCTCTCTGGAGCCCTAGCCACCGATGGCTTGGACCCTTGTCCCGCCCTCGGAAGAGTGGTTTTTTTTTATATTTTTAAATGTATCTTTTTTTTTTTTTTTTTTTTTTTTTTATTTTTATAATAATTTATATTTAAAAATGTAAAATTAATTCGCTAATTTAATAAAAGTATATGCATAATGTCATTTCAAAATACCCTATATGAAAATTTCATAATACATAAAATAATTATTCATATTGGAAATTATTTGGGATACTGGAATGTTTTACTTTGCTAAATGCTTGTTTCTATTTTTTTTAAGCTTTACGCTGTATCTCGCATACAGCAGAGTTACAGTAGAGTAGGCGGAGGGAACCTAGTGGTTAGTTCCCCCAATTTCTGGAGGCATTGCATGTTAAGTGGCGGAACTCAACGCCACGCTTGCAAAGTGTCGCCAGAATGAAAAAAAATAGAATATTAATTATTTCATTCCCTCGAGTGGGAACCGAACCCACAACATGTCCCACCCATAGTCACACGCTTGGGCCACGAGTGGCCTCTAATTCTGTTTTTTTTTGTTTTTTCTTATCTAAAATTTTTGTCATAAATAAATATTTGTATTTAAAACTAAAGCTTTGATCAAGGAACGCTTAATTAACAAATACGATATCTCATCAATTTATCTGCTTCAGACATCTTAAGAGTCTAAACAAGACAGCTATAATTATATACAAAAATATACTAGTGCCAAATTTATTGTACATAAATGAAAATATGCATATTTGTAAATAAATTAAAATTTATTATTTGATTCCGTGGCGTAGTGACACAAGCGTATAAACGGACGGACGGTTGTGAGTTCGATTCCTACACTCGGCTAATGAATTTTCATTTATTAATATTTTCAATTCTTTCCCAAAGCTTCGAAAATTCGGTGGAAATTGGGGAACGGAGTGTTTTATCACAAGGTTCCCTCTGCCTACCCTGCTATATGTGGGATAGCTTAACATAATTACCATAAAATAATAAACGAGATAAAAATGAACGATAATAAAATTCCATCATATATAAATTATTATATATATTTCTCTTTAATATATGTATATAACATAGTATGTAAAATAACGTTCACAAAGGCCGGTGATTGTGTGACCCAATTGTATAATAATTATCATATAATTTGGTGGATTGCTGAACATTGAATCGCTTTTCACGAACAATCAATGTAATTTCTTAACAAATACTCACATATATGAAGCGTATACAATAATTATTTTGTTTACGAATTATCTTTAAAAACCATAAAATAATTGAGTTTTTGTTTCACGCTGTATTCCGCACACAGCAGGGAAGGCAGAGAGAACCTAGTGTTAAGACACTCCGTTCCCCACTTTCTGCCGAATTCTGAAGGCATTGCGTGTTGAGTGGCAGAACTCACCGCCGCGTTTTGCCTCGACACCAGAGCGAAAGAAATGGAAATATAAACGTAAATAAATATTTCACTTCCTCAAGTGGGGATCGAACCCACAACCGTCACGTTACAGTCACACTGTTGTGCCGCTGCGCCACGACAACCTCTGTTTATCTCTCTACCTATCTCTTAGTTTATTTCTTGTCATAATTATGATAAAATAAGTTAAATTTATTCGAAATTAAAGTGTATTTGAACTTTCTACGTTAGCAGTAAAGTACTACGACAGTATTACAACATACCCAGTGGGATATTTTATTGTTAATATTTTCTATTTACACAATTGTGGATGTTATTTTTATTTATAAACTAGTTAATTATAAACAGCAAATAAAGTTCGAAAATGTAATAAAATCATCAACGTCATCTGCCCGTTCGCGTAGGTCATACTATGCCGCCCGTAGGCTAGGTCATTTCGAATCAGTGACATCTCCTTAATTATTTATTAGAATGTTATACAGTAAACTATAATTTCAATAGATAAAATGCTATAATGTTTATTTTCATAAGGATGAATATCTAAATGTCGCGATAACGGTTGCGTAGCGACGCGACGGTTGTTATTAACATGGCAGAATAAATTGCATGTCAAATTAAAAAGTACTTTAAAATATATTAATTTATATGTGTAATGTAATGTTATATAGCCTATAGCACTTCTGAAGAATGCAGCTTTCATACAAAACAAAAACAATGTAAATCGGACCAGTAGATCCAGAGATCTTAGCGTTCAAACAAACAAACAAACAAACAAACAAACAAACAAACAAACAAACTCTTCCGCTTTATTATATTAAGTATAGACAAGAGAAATAATTATATGATGCATAATTATTATTAGTATATGTTTTTTCACACATAAGTACTATATATATTTTTTAAACAAATTTTATTTCTAATTGAAATCTCCACTCTCCAAAACTAAATTTCTATAAAACATAAATTTTGCCTTTTCTAAAACAAAATACAATTTTTTTGATTGAAAATTACTAGTCTTCGGGCTTATATTAAAAAAGTATTGAAGTCAAGTTCGTTAAAGCGTTTCTCGTAATTATATCTTCTATTGCTTTACATTTCGGAATTTGCTCAGACTTTTATTGGGACGGCGTTTAGAGGGGAATTAATTTAACAGTATTTAATTGTTCTATATAAAATACGCCACTGTTTTAACGCTCGGTCCGGTTTTATTAGATTTGGAGAATAATAATATTATTTATTTTCATTATTTAATATTTGATTCGCTTAATATTTATTGTGCTGTCGTGAATAATTGCTTACTTTTTAGTATTAGAAAATATTTATTTGTATCGTAATGTAACGTATTATTTTATGGAATACTAAAATCTACTTTGTATAATAAAAATTGTATTAAGTACATAATTTTAGAATATTAGAAAACATTTCAAATTACACATAATTGTAAAAATATTAAATTTTGTTTATTTTTAACGATTCTCCATTTTATAACTGTAATGTTCATATTAAATTCTAGTTTGGACCTATACTTTTTGATATATTAAAAATAAAGTTCTAAATTATTATAATAAAATATTTTATAATTTTATTTCTAATATTTTCTAATTTTTATTTCAGGAAACAGTATGGTTTCTACAGCACTTGTGGCATTAATTGGTAAGTACTAATAATTTAAAAACGTAAGTAACGAATTCAACAAAATCATTTTAATTTTTTGACTTCAGTAGAAATCGAGGCCATCATGGTGCATCGACACAACATAACTAATGTGACAGTCGTTGATTCGATTTCACACTGAGATTGTATTACTTTTAAATCTCGCTCGCGGATTGGCAAAGGGAGGAGAGTTGGCACACTGCTTACAACATTTCGCCGAATTCTGAAGGCATTGCGTGTTGAGTGGCGCAACTTAACGCCACAATTTTTTATATAAATTCTATTAATTATTAATTCAATTGCTTCATTCAATATTTATTTAATTTTAACTATCTTACACAATCACAAGTGGGTTAAGATACACTTTTTAAACTTGTGTAAATAACGTTTATATTCTAAAATGCATATATAACAAAAAATAATAAAAAAAAACAACCAAAACCAATTAGAACTGGACTAAAAACGGAATAATCCTTCATCAGTTAGCCAAAGGCGATGTTGATCGAGTCACCACGGTCCCGAGCGCACGGGCTAATTGTTTGCTGTCTCCCTAACAAACCCGCCCGTAGAGGCCGTAGAGGCGTAGAGGCCGTAGAGGCCGTAGAGGCTGGATATGAAATTACTGACGCAATTACGTCGCTTCGTGTGTTAATGTTGTAGACGTTTAATTATTTTAAATTATGAACTGTTATATTATAACACAGTTAAGTTTAGTAAACTTGTTTTACTTCTTGCTCTTTTACTTTTATATTTCTTATCATAATATGTTTTAAATCTATTTTACATGGCGTGCCTGTACTACGTAAGTGTAGTAACATAATCAAGGTTTTTGATTATTTTGTAAAAAATCTAAGGTCGTCGTAAGTGCAGGGGCAATAGCGTGTGACTGTAACGCGGTAGTTGGTGGTTGAATTCCCAGTTTTATCCCATACTTTCCCGATTCCAAGCTGTCGTTTCCAGATATTTCTCACTTCCGTCGTAGGTTCTTTAGTTGATTTAACGAGACGCCGGGCAAACATGGGCGCAAAGGTGGAACGCTTTGTACGATTCAATCAAAGCTAGCGATGGGAGTTTTAACCAGTGCCTTGGGAACTCTCTACCCTACCCTATTAAGTGTAGCGTACGTTGTACTATAGGGAAGTCGATCCTATTAAGTATATGGCGTACGTTACTATAGGGAAGTCGATCCTATTAAGTATACGGCGTACATTGTACTCTACTCGTGTGTAAGATATGTTTGTTTGTATAGGTCGTCGGGTATTGACTGAGTTTTTGAAGATGCTTCGTTACAAAGACGTATGGGATTATGTAGATATTTTTGATGTGAAAATTTAATTAGGTTTTAGTATTTTATGTGCGAGTATATCGTCAAACATTCTTAATTTTTTCAATTTTTGTTTAAATTTTGGGTAAGTAGTAGTTATATATGTAGGTTTATAAATAAATAACTTCGTTCTCAATTTTACAATAAAGACCTTATGACCTAATGAGTGAAACTACCAGCCGCTTATTTAAATAAATATTGAAATGTGATTTTTTTTCACGCTGAAGCCCGCGTGTTGAATTGGTTAGGCATAGAGAGCCTAGTGTTAAGATACTCCGTTTTCCACTTTCCGCCAAATTCCGGAGGGATTGAGTGGCGGAACTAAGTCAACCAAGTTACACCTTAATTCGGATGATTAAGTCATTGTTTATAAACAAACAGGCTTAATTAAACAAAAAATCTTACAAAAAAAAGGAAATAACATTTACAAATCCACTAGAAAAATCATTAGAGTTGTACCATCGCGAAGCATAGTAAAATTATGTTTATAATAACGTCGTCGCCATTATTGCGAGAGCAACACATGTCGCGCTGTCGAGTGTTTGCTCTGTACACATTACACTGTTCTTACAATTTTATTCAATTTACTTAACGAGACACTTAAGCGTTAAACTAGTTTAAACTTTAGTTACTGCAAATGTTTTATAATGTTATTGTTGTTTTTTACTATAGATACGCTTGGAAGTTTAAATTATAATTATTAATATTGTGCAACGATTGTGGGTTCGATTCTTACTCGGGAGAATGAAAAATTTAATACTTTCTTTTCTTAGCTATGGTAATGAGGCAAAGCGCGGCGTTGAGTTCCGCAACTCAACGACCAATTCCTTCAGAATTCAGCGGAAAGTGGAGAACGGAGTGTCTTAACAATAGTTTTAACTTAACAATGTCTTAAGAATAGGTTTCCTCTTCCGTCAATTTCCGTGATCCAGTCATATAAAGTGCATAATTCCATTTTATTTCCATGTATGTAATATTTTAAGTTAGAAAAGGAATGGAGTGAACAAGAGTGGAAGAAAGTGTCATAACACTATTTTCTATGTGGCTAAGAGTGTAGTAGCCAACGTGTAAAAGTAAAATGACAAATAAACCAGTTGAAATGTATAAATGTAGTCGTTTTCAGTTACTAAAACTTCAAGCAAGTTTTATAACGTATCAAAGAAATCACTTTAGGTTGAGTTAGCATACTTTTGAGCCCAAATAAATTCACTTCATCCAGAACTTTTGGCGACCAGCTGACACGTATCCAGCAAGTTAAATTTAACTTAGCACCTAAAAGCTGTGTTGAATCTTAGAATTCAGATATAGCTTTTAGTGATTCCACCTTTTAAATTATAGAATTTCTCAAGAAATTAATATTTTCTTTTTAATATTTTTGTACAAAGTAAAAACAGATCAGATTACGCTGTATCCCGTGCAAAGGGAACCTAGTGTTAAGACACTCCGTTCCCCAATATCCGTTCCGTTACTTATACAAAATATTTTTTAAATATACAGTGTAGATCCGTGCACAGGCTTGGCTTATTTGGAATGCAACTATATGTAAAAATTAAACGCTAATTAATATAATATAATATAATAAAAAATTGTAATTAAATGGCAACGATAATTAGTTTATCCTGGTGAAAATTCGTATATCGCTTCGGGTCAATTTAAAATTGAGCTATCCGTGTGTATATTTGCATATTCGCCTTAATTGGATGACGAAAATTTATCTTATATGTTGAAAAATTTTTGCGAACGCAGTACTGTGTGTGGTTATCGTTCTAGCGATTTAGATCTGTACTTTTTTTACATTTACTCATATTTTGGGGGGGAATTCCCACTTGGGGGAAAGAATTATTATTTATTAATATTTATATTTTTCCGTTCAGATACCAAAGCAATGCCTCATAAATTAGATAGAAAGTGGTTTCTTAACACTAAGTTTCCTTTGTTAACACTGCTATCCTCTGCTAACGTGTAAAGCTGAAAAAAAGCTTATAGTTAAGACCAACTTGATGACATAGAAGTAATATAATCCATATTAGGAATAATTAATAAGGCATTTACAGGCTTATCATCTGAAGCCAAAATGATGTAAAAGAATGTCATATATATTTCTTTTTTCAAACCAAGTGTTAAGACACTCCGTTCCCCACTTCCCGAATTTTGGAGGCATTGAGTGTTGAGTGGCAGAACTCAATATGACAAGTAAAATTTGCATTCGTAATAGTACTTACATATAATACGATAATATTTGTCTTATTTCTAAATCTATATATATAAAAGGACTTGTCCTCACTGACTGAGGTAAGACGCACGCACAGCCATAACCGCTGATGATAGAAACGTGAAATTTGGACAAATGTTTTCTTTCGTTATCTGGACATCCACTAAGAAGGGATTTTGAAAAATTTTAACTCTAAAGGGGTGAAATAGGGGTTTAAAGTTTGTATGGAAAAAAAATTAAATCGGCACCGATTTTTATAAAATTTGAAATTTAGATTTTTAAAAGTATTTAATTGAACTCGTATTTCATGGTTTTCTAGAATTCTTCCCCTAAGGGTGCAAATAAGGGGTTGAAAGTTTGTATGGAAAAATCTTTAAATGGCCACCGATTTTTATAAAATTTAAAACTTAGACTCTTAAAAGTATTTAATTGAACACATGTTCCATGGTTTTCTAGAATTATCCCCCTAAGGGCGCAAATGAGGGGTTGAAAGTTTGTATGGAAAAATCTTTAAATCGCCACCGATTTTTATAAAATTAGAAATTTAGACTCTTAAAAATATTTCTTTGAACATGTGTTTCATGGTTTTCTAGAATTCACCCCTTGAGGGCGCAAATAAGGGGTTGAAAGTTTTTATGGAAAAAAATTTAAATCGCCACTGATTTTTGTAAAATTAGAAATTTAGACTCTTAAAAATATTTCTTTGAACACATGTTGCATGGTTTATTAGAATTCACCCCTAAATGAGCTAGCGAAGCTGCGCGCGTCCGCTAGTTAATTCATATATTTCATGAATAAAAACAGCAAAACTGAACTAATAATATAAAATCCAAAGAGATTTGTGACTTATGATGAAATATTTCACTAAGTTCTGAGAAAATTGCTCATTCGTAATAGTTGTCAGTAGTTTTTGAGTGATCTAGAGCCGTTTATCTCTGTATATAAAACTTCTTTTTAATATAATATAGCCATATTAGAGATGAAAAACATTTAATTCTTTTAGAGGTCCGTACCTCAAAGGAACAAAAGATTTTTTTTTAGATATATCTAGGAATAAATCTCTATTATACAAACGTATATTTGTAGTTTATTTCATATAAAAAAGTCTAGTCTGGTTTAAATTTAAACTTTTCATCCATTGACCTACAACTATGAAATTGGTACGGAATCTTAGGTACGCGAGTCTAACTCGCATTTAATTGCTTTTTAATTTCTTTATAAATTAGAGAATAATAATAGAAAATATTATGTGGCAATTAGTAATTATTCTGGCGTGTAGCACACTTATGTGTGTCGTAGGCATGCCATCGCAGCATCGTAGCTTCGTAGCATCTCGTAGCACTACACATCTTATTATTATAATACAAGCGGGTTGTATATGTATTTAGCTTTATAAATAAAAATAAGCCAGTTTATGCAAATGTTATTTCTAGTTTCAACGAATTAATTTACTATATTCTTATTAATATCTAGCCTGAAAAATATTGAAGATATTTGAACACTAAAAATTTTTTTTTTCTCGATAATTAATTCACCAGGAGAGTTTTAACACCAGGTTCCTTCTGCCTACCCTGCTATATGAAGGATACAGTGAAAATATTTTTAATATAATAAAACGCTTTAATAATTTTGCCAAATTGTTTTTTTTTTAATTACCTTAATGTATTGTTAAAAGGCATATCTAATGTAACATGTACATACAAGTGAGTTGAACAAATTTGAAAACTCACTCGCATCTCACCAGTGTATTTGGAAAGTCTGTTTGGATGTGGTAGGAACTAATTTGTTTAATTGCTTTCTGGTTAAATTTGACTGACGTGAAGAATATAATTTGGTTATTACATTTATTTTTATACTTCTAATTTTTCATTACAAAGGACAGTAGATGATTATATTTCTATTGTATTATATAATTTACATCGTTATTTAAAGCTAGTCGAGGTGCATGGCACAAATTTGTTCTTCCTAATGGGAAACAGAGTATCCTAACATTAGGTTCCCTCTGCCTATTGCATACAGCGTGAAGCTGATAGTTTTATTTTTATAATATAGAGGATTAGAATTTATCAAAACGTACAGGTTTTACTGACTCGCTACAATTACATGCCATTTGGTGTTATAAAAATCTAATTCATTTAACCAGTAAATTAATTTTAGGTATTTGAAAATATACAAATATAAATACCTACAATTTTTTTAGCTCCGCGGTTATTCTGCGTATAGCAGGGTAAGCAGAGGGACCTAGGAACCTAACGTTAAGATACTTCGTTCTCATTAAGATATTTCCGTTGCCTAATTCCCGCCCGCGTAACTTAACGCACCTTTTTTCCTGAAAAAAATGAAAATATTAAATATTTCATTAACTTGCTAATATCTAAATGAGTATGTTTATGTTATATCAATATTATTACCCAATATGGCATAAACTTCTGCGTAAACATACGCACTATACAGGTTTTATATATGTAGATAAAACATATATTGCTCTTCCAGTATATAAATAAGGCTGTGAAACATCGCTTATCTATCCTATTTTGAGATGATGGCTCGTTTCGGTCCGTCGTTCGGTCCTAATGAAAAGATAATAGCTGTTTAGAAGCTTCGCTACGTTCAAATATTAAGCACCCTTCGCATGTACTTTTTTATTTATATTAATAATCGCACCAACTCTAAAGATAAAGATAACATAAAAGTTACTTTAGTTGGTTTTAAAAAATTGTAGAAGAAGAAGGTAACTGAAAAATGCAATAAAAATATAAATTATTGAATTATTTTGTTTTTGACAATTATCTGTAACTTAGCAAATTATTTATTATAATACAAAAAATAAAATCGATTATTATCAAAATCTTCCGAAGCAGCTACAATTATATATATTTAGTCAAATAAAAATAGGAATGAAGAATTCCTTGCCTTTGGGTAAATCGCTTCATTAGGCCGTAACCTCAAGTCAAATAGACACGGCTCACTCCTACGTATTAATAATACTAAATTTCACTTGGGAAAACGCAAAGAAAACAATGATTGTGATATTAGATTTTCTTTATTTTATTTTTAAGAAATATAGTAAATATATTATTTTATATTCTTTTTATAATATATTTAACATAATAATTATAATTACTGAGGACTATTAACACGATAGATTGTGGGTTGGATTCCCACTCGAGGAAATATTTTTATTTCTTCGCTCTGGTGTCAAAGGCGAAAATAAGTTTAATAAACCCAATATTAATACGTGTACTAAGAGGATTTTAAATATATTATAATATATTTAAAATCCTCTTAGTACACGAATCAACAACTTTCGTTTAATCTAAAAAACCCCTTTCCAATTTACTCGAATAGATACATAACAATTTCTTTTTATGTACTTCTATCACAAGACGTCCCAAGCGTAGGTAATACCATATACTACATACATTTACCTTCTCTATATAAGCAACGACTGACCTAACCTATGAATTTGTTTTACAATATTGAAAAATATATTAAAATAAATTTTATTTTTAATTGAGACATTAGTTGGACATAACAGGATAAATCGCGGCGTTAAATTCCGCCACTTAATTTACAATGTTCGTATATTTGGGTGGGATGTGGGGAAATCTTGATATTAGTTTTCTGTTATCTGCCTTTTCTGCCATCTAGATATTAGATAGTTTACAATGTTAACCTATAAAGAAACTGTGCGAACACAATTTTCTATTATGACCTATTTCACATAATTAATTAAAATATAATTGTTATTAAATATAGGTTGTCTATTGATAATAACCAAGCACTTAATTAGAAAATCTTAAAAAAGAAACTTAATTAAGACGCAATGAATATCTTACCGCCTATATGTATAATACTTTATTCTATACAATAAGGCTCGGCAATGTATAAAATACTAAAATCATGCAGGTAGTGTTTGAAATATTATTTATTTTATACTTTGTTATACATGTATAAGACGAGAGCAAGGAGGGGGGAGGTGGGGTCAGGCAGGCAATAAACTTGTTGCGACTTGTTTACTTTCTTGCATTTCATGTAAATTTCTATTGGTACTTAAATACATAAGTACTAACACCACCGTAGCTACAAATTTAACAAACTTAAAGTGCAGGTTAGGTTAGATAATTTCTTACTACAGACATTTTATACATTACCGAGTTATTCTATTAGGCGGTCGTGGCGCAGCGGCACAAGGGTGTGACTGTAACGCGACGGTAGTGGGTTCGATCCCCACTCGAGGAAGTAAAATATTTATTTACGTTTATATTTCCATTTCTTCGCTCTGGTGTTGAGGCAAAGCGCGGAAACCAAGTTCTGCCACTCAACACGCAATGCCTCCAGTATTCGGCAGAAAGTGGGGAGGGAATGCGAAGTGTCTTACCACTAGGCTTCTTTTGTTTTCACTAAGCTTGAAGCTTAAAAAAGTAAATTTACTTAGAATGGTTTTCAAATCTAAATGTTTGTTATTAAAGTAAAGAAAACCGAATTATTTTGTAACTTAACTTATTGCATTAACTAAACTAGTGGTCACAACCATACATTTCTTGCATTATTATATTATATTTGTGTAGTATTTTCGAGATAATATAAGAATAAAATGCCAACTGATTTGTACACGTTTAATGTCCGATCACAACTGAGTAAGCCAACGCTTTACTTAGACTTACCCTCAACTTATAATAATCACTACATCCCTCCACCAATAATATAAAAATATACAAATAAAAACAATTATCCTATTGACAAGTAATCGAAACTATTTTTTACAACTTTACAATATTATTAGTTTATTACAATTATACATTTTTTTGATTCCGTGTCTTACGAATAGGATACCTTCGACCACTCTCGACCGTGACGGGCACTGGAGTAGTGTCCTCACCAGGTAACATGTTAACATTGTTTTTATCAACAACAGGCAGTGCCTGTTTAGTGCCCATCCTAGAATTTGAATCTACATTGGATTTATTACTCTGGTCTACATTAATTAGAACATCAGGATCCGATGACTCTGTTTCCTCCGATAACTTCTCTCTCTCTCCCACTTGATCCAATGTAGTTTCAGAATTCGCTACTGGACCGACATCATCTGTTTTTGGAACACAAGTTACACCAGTATACTTTAACAATTGATCAAAATGTTTCTTAATTAATAAATTTAGCACTGGAATGTATACCATAAAAAGTCTAGAACCAATCTTACTTCTAATTACTCCTAAATGCCATGTACATTTATTTCCATTATAATAAAAATGTTTAACTAAAACCTGGTCACCTATGTTAAAACAAACATTACGTACACCGCCATATTGTTTACTTTGTAAATCTTGTTTATAGTTAACTGTTGCTTTAGCAGCAGATGCCAACGACATCGAATTAGGTGACGTTCGAGTATCTTTTAAAAAATCTAATGTGGAAAACAACTTCCTTCCGAGCATTAGTTCTGCGGGTGAATATCCCGTAGTGCAATGTGTTGAATTTCTGTAATCAAACAGAAATTTTAATAATTTTACATTTATATTTCTTTGGTTAGACTCAGTTTTTAAAATAATTTTTAGTGCCTTTTTAACAGTTTTAACCGTGTTTTCCGCTTGGCCATTTGATGCCGGATGATAAGGTGCAATCGTGACATGTTTTATATTATTACTTATACAAAAATTATTAAACTGACTCGAAGTAAAATTCGTTGCGTTATCTGTAACAAGAGTATGAACTAAACCAAATCTACTAAATAATTCGTACAACTTCATAATCACAGCGTCGCTATTTGTGGAAGACATAGGATAACATTCTATCCACTTGGAATGTGCGTCAACTACAATAAGAAAATTTTTCTCGTGCAACGCAAAAAAATCTAGATGTACTCTTTCCCATGGACGTTCAGGATACGGCCAGGGAGCCAGTGGAGCTCGAGGCGGGGAACTGCGGAAAGATGCACACAAGCTGCATGAACCTACCTTTTCTTCAATCTGTTTATCTATATTAGGCCACCACATACGACTCCTGGCTTCCGTTTTAATTTTTACTATTCCGAAATGAGAGGAATGTAATTCATTTAATAACCTATCTCGAAAAACTGCTGGAATTATAATCTTATGTCCCCGTAACAAGCAACCATTTTCTAAAGACAATTCTAAACGACACAAAAAATAAGGTCTCAGTTTCGCGTCATTCACGTTACGCGGCCACCCATTTTTTAAGTGATTAATCACTATTTTTAGAATTTCATCTCTCTCAGTCTCCTTCCTAATTTCATTAACAGTTACAGGTTTTAAAACAATATCAGATACAAAATTTACAATACTAGACTTATCAATTTCCTTATCATTTATCTCAATGTCATATCCAATGGGCACAGACCGCGATAAAAAATCAGCTGTATTATTTTCACCCTTAACAAATTCTATATTATAATTATACGCGGATAGGAATAACGCATAACGCTGCAAACGGTTCGCGGCTAGTTCAGGAATGCCTTTTTTTGTTCCGATAATTGATAACAACGGCTTATGATCAGTGCGTAACGTAAATGGAACCGTACGCCCGTATAAATAGTGGTGAAATTTCTTTACCGCAAATACTATCGCCGTCGCTTCTTTCTGTATTTGTGCATAATTACGTTCCGCCTTAGACAAAGACCGCGACGCGTACGCCACCACGCGCTCCGAGCCGTCCGCCTGCCGCTGCGCGAGCACAGCGCCCAGCCCCGCGGGCCCCGCGTCCGCCGTCACTATCGTCGTCGACTCGGGGTTATAGTGTGCTAAAACTCGATCCGATATCAATTCCTGCTTAATTTTTGTAAATGCATCATTCTGTAACTTCCCCCAAATCCACGGCTCGCCTTTTTTTAATAATGAATGCAACGGATTCAATATGCTCGACGTGTTTGGAACAAAACACCTGTAATAGTTAACCATGCCGAGAAAAGATTTCAATTCACTGACATTTTTTGGACACTGAGCATCGAGTATTGCTTTTATTTTTTGGTTTGACTTATGCAACCCGTTTTTGTCAATTATAAAACCTAAATATTCCACTGAAGACTTAAAAAATTCACATTTATCCCGCTTTAATCGTAGCCCCGCATCTTGTAACCTACTTAAGACTAATTCTAATCTTTCCAAATGTATAGCTTTAGTGGGCCCCGTTATTAATATGTCATCTAAAAAGATACACGTTCCCTCTATGTCAGACAATAACTGCTCCATTGCCCGTTGAAATATAAAAGGCGCATTAGCTAATCCAAAAACTAATCTATTAAAACGGAATAACCCCTTATGAGTATTAATGCACGTTAAATTTTTAGACTCGTCTAGAACTAACTGGTTATAAGCCCTAGATAGATCGATTTTTGAAAACTCGACCCCACCATGTAGTTTAGAAAATAGCTCTTCTATTCTCTGTAATGGGTAATTGTCCGTGTATAAAACTTTATTTAACGTAACTGAAAAATCTCCGCAAATCCGTACATTTCCGTCTGCCTTTAAAACCGGTACTATAAGAGTAGCAAAATCTGAATGGTCAATTTTTTCTAAAATACCTAAACTCACTAACCTTTTTAGTTCTGACTCCACTTTTGGCTTTAAAGCGAAAGGAACCGGTCGGGGCTTAAAAAACTTAAGTTGCGAATTGGGCTTAATTTTTAGTGTAATTTTATATTTATTAAAACGGCCTAATTCATCCACAAATAGCTTCTTAAATGTTTCTGTCAAACCGATACATACTTTATCATCCGTTATACTATGACATGTCACGATTGCACCTTATCATCCGGCATCCCATCCTCGTCGCCAATTTGTAGTATTTTCGAGATAATATAAGAATAAAATGCCAACTGATTTGTACACGTTTAATGTCCGATCACAACTGAGTAAGCCAACGCTTTACTTAGACTTACCCTCAACTTATAATAATCACTACAATTTGGTGTTATTTTTAAACGACTCGTGAAAGGAAGAGGGGCTTCCTTCATTTACTGATATAATAGCGTGAACTGGAAGCATACTTCCTGTAATGCACCCCTCTTTTACATTTTCACTGCAGTTTATTTTCATCTCACTGAGCAATGTTCAATATTTATCATGACTTTTAGTATTCCACAGAAGTTTCGCGACGCGAAGCAGTATCAAAATAAAAGCGATTTTATATTTTTTGAAATTCCTCTTATTTTAGTTAGCGATGCGATGACAGTCGACCTGGTTTTGTTTTTTATTATATCGCATTCACTCTTATTTGACATTGAGTTATTTCTATTTTCACGGTGAATCCCGTTTTTTTTTTCAATTTCACGGTGTATCCCGCAGATAGCAGTGTAAGCAGAGGGAACCCAGAGCACATTTCACTCCCCACTTTCCGCTGAATTTTGGAGGCAAACTCAACAGTTTCGGAATTCAACGTCACGCTTTGCCCCAGTACCAGAGCATTGTAAATTAAAATAGTAAATATTTTATTTTCCCGAGTGGGAATCGAATCCCTGACCTGTCGCCCATACAGTCACACGCTTGTATATCGTGCTATTTCTCCCAATATTCAAAGTGAATCTCGAGTAGACTATGCATGTATATCTTGTCGAGAAATCCAATTTGCCTGTGCAATAAAAGAGTCTCAAAGCTTAGCTGCTCACAAAAATTTCGTCCTTTGCCAGACATCTGTGGTACAATTTGGGTTCATATAAATGGTTTTTATTTACTTCTTTTGGCACCAATATACTAGATACTTTATTTTTATGCAACTATAATACGAGAATTTAATTTTAACTTATAGCATAGATTACTTGCAAGAAATGAAATTCAAAATAAAAACCTTTTGTTAGCTATGAAAAAAATATATGATAGATTTATTATAATATACTTATAATAAAAAAAAACATAGTATATAATCTATATATATATATATATATATATATATATATATATATATATATATTCTAGTTACGTTCCGCCCGCTCCCTTTTTTCCCGTTTCCCTTATAAAAACCATTGTACAAGTCTATTATTTAGAGGACCTACTAAAGCGCTTAGTGTTTAATATGAATAAGCAATGTAGGTGAGTGAAAAGAAAAAAACAAACTTGTGGCCTCGCTACAGTTATTTTTTCATATCTAAACAATTGCAGAGCGAGCAAAAAACTAAATTATTCTACATCACATGGTAGCTGTATGAACGTTGACATATATGAATTGTATAGGAATTATTTTATAAACATAACATTTTTTTAATGAAATTTTAACATATTATTATATTATAAGAAAATACAAGTATGTTAAAGTAACTTAATTGTCATTATAAAAGAACAAGAGCAGCTTCACGCTGTATCCCGTATGTAGAAAAGTAGGTAGGAGAGCGAACCAAGTGTTAAGACACTCCGCTCGACTCCCCGCTTTTTGTCCAATTTAAAGTAGTAAGTATTATAAGCAGAGGGAAAAAGGTGAAAAATAAATAGAAATATAATTTTAACAATAACAAATATAATCATAATTTACGTTTATTAATAGAATATTAAAATGTAAGGCAACCCTTACTTTTATGAGTAAAAGCGTGCAAATGACATTCTTATCATTCAGTGAATATACCCTGGGGGACGCGAAATAATCGCACGTCTTTTTTCGCGGTGATGTAAACAGATGACCGCGGGTTCAAAGCTCTCATCCGCGCGGGGGCAGAGGGGGTCGGTAACAAAAGATGCTCGTTTCCTCGCCTGTTCCGCCAGAGGTGGAGGGGATGGGGGGTTGGGTACAATAGACGCATTGTTTGTGCCCGGTGACAGGAAAAACTGCGACCTCCGTGTTTCTGTGAATTTTTTATTTCTTTCCCCTTCATTCTTTATGCTTTTTCTTCTTATTCCCCGTAAGCCCCTTTGACGTTGACTGGAGGAAATCAAACTTGTTTGCTAAGATCACGTCGTGACATTTGTAGGCTTTTATGTTAAAAGCATTCTATATTATAAAATACACATTGATAATTTATATTATTTCATTAATTTCGGCAGAAAGTGGGAAACGGAGTGTTTTAACACTAGGTTCCCTCTGCCTACCTTGCTGTCTGCGGGATACAGCGTGAAGCTGATATTATTTCATTTCGTAATCTGTCTTAAATTCTCCTTATATATGTTACTAGCGGCCCTCTCGCGGTTTCACCCGCGTGAACTATGTTATTATTAATTTCTGTCTCCATGGCTACGTCCTAGTGACGTCTATGCAAAATTTGAGACTCCTAGCATTTGTAATAACGAAGTTTCATACAAACTTTCGACCCCAAAAACAACCCCTTAGAAGTCGAGTATTGCAAATTCCCGTCTTAGCGAGCACCTACGTCCTATAAGTAACTCCTATGCAAAATATGAGATTCCTAGCAAGTGTAGTTTCTGAGATTTCGTGATGAGTGAGTGACCTTTCGATTTTATATATATAGATAATCACACCATAAACTATAATACTTCAATATTTACAATATTCTACGATAGCCGTTAGCGATGGAGAATATAAAATACCGGTATATTTCATAACCGGGCGGACGGCTCTACATCCGGCGGATGTATCCCCCCCTCCTGACCCTTTCCGGCCCATTCTCATGATTCCTTATTTACCCGTTTTTCCTTATCAAATCGTACCATTCGCCTCACATTAGTAAGGATCCTGGAGCGTTGAGAATGTTTTTTTTTATTTCGTATCTTGATTAGCTTTCTGTTTGGTAAGAAACCGAGTTAATTAAATGATAACGTTCTCGATTTGTAAATACAATTAGCGTTCGTTTGTATTAAATAAAATTTGTTAATATTTAATTTATTTGAAGCTAGTCAAGGGTGTGACTGTAAGTGTAATAGGTTGTGGGCTCGATTCTCATTCGAGGAAGTGTGATATTGAATACTTTTCTTTCTTCGCTCTGGTGTCGAGGCAAAGCGCGGCGTTGAGCTCAGCCATTCAACACGCAATGCCTCTAGAATTCGGCGGAAAGTGGGGAGGGAATGCGAAGTGTCTTACCACTAGGCTTCTTTTGCCTATCCTGCTATATGCCGTATACATTTAAAAAAATTTACTCAGAATGGTTTTCAATTCTAAATGTTTGTTATTAAAGTAAAGAAAACCAAATTATTTTGTCACTTTATCTCGAATTTCCCAATATTTATAATACTACCAAAAAACCATGCATCTTTTGAATATCCTATATAAAATTATATTTTTACTTACTTAGACGAGAAATAAAATATTTAACAGGCAATAAAGAGGCCATAAACGTCTGAGAACAATTTTAATATTATCGTGTAAAAGTGCAGCCGCGTAGGGAAATGTCGTTTAAATATGCCTTTATTTTTAAATACATCCCTAGAGAATATAGAAAGCCGTAGAATATATGTTGGTACTATTTTATTTTCACATCTCTAATAACAAATGTATGTATAGCTTTATGTTCGTGCCAATTAATGTTTCGTAGTTAAAAACAAAGTTAGTTGTGTTCTATGGAAATATTTTTGTGAAAGTTAGTTCTTAACTATTTTGGTTAAAATAATAAACGTTGTTTAATTTTATTTTAACTTGCTATGCCATGTATTTAAATAAATTAATTAGGTTTCGGACTTTTAGACGAATTTTATCTTTGCCTTGTTAAAATATTAAATATTTCACATCCTCGAGAGAAAATCGAACCCACTACCTGTGACGCTTACAATCACACGCACCTGAGCCACTACTGGCCTTAATTCACAATTAATATTTTTTTTAAATGCAATAATGTAGTATGGACTCTACATATTAGATAGAAACATTCACAAAGTAACCGTCACGGCAGGAGCTCCACATCCGGCGGATGCTCCACCCGGCCCCAGCCTCCCCGCCTACACGATTTCCAATGGAATCCATTCGTTTTTTCGCTCCTTATCCCAACTCATGCGAAACACATTACGTAGGAATACACTTGTAATACAATTTGTTTTATAAATACTTCTTACGGATCAGCGAGCTTTGGATTGATTGAGTGGAACTTTGAAGAACGAAAATAAGAATACGAATATTTTATACATGAAGAAATATTATAATTTCTGTTAGCTTCACGCTGTATCCCGCATACAGCGGGATAGGCAGCCTCGGCATGGCGTTTTTTATTATTTCATTTTAATGATCCCATAAAAAAGCACCTCAATTTAACGATGTGGCGATTTATGGTACATTTTATTTTACGAGAATTGTCGATACCTATATATTTAGTGAGGGCTCCTTTATTACAATCTTTGGGAAACATTTCCCTCACCCGGAAAACCATTCATTTAAGGTTGTATACGAAAAGGGACCTATTGAATGCTGACTGCGAATCAATTTACCATTTCTTTATTTTCCTATTTATATTTATAATTCAGTTCTCTCTCTAGCGAAATCATGACCTTTTAATCTTCACATATGAAATATATTATTTAAAGATTAAAATTTTCTTTAGACAGGAAAATAAATTGTAGTGACATGTCATTTACATAGAGACAATTGATGCTTTGTCCCTCATAGCACTGTAGATAGAGAGCCTAATGTCAACACATTTCGTTCGCCATTTTCTATTCGAGTTCAAGACGGCGTTTTAAGTAGAGAAAGGAACTCATTGGTGCATATAGCTCACTAGAACGTGGAAATGATAATATTTTAAATATAATATTTCAAAGTGTGAATAAAATTCACAAAAATCGTATTCAAATCGATAGAACGTACATAATTTTCACATACACTATATTTTAAATATTGGTGAAAAAAAGCTAACTTTAGTAATTAAAACCAGAATTTGATATCGAAAAATCTCTTATTGTGCTATAGGGAGCCGGTAGGCCACGGGTGCTGGGTAGGCACAAGCTGGCATGTAACTCGAGGCTCTCATCTCGTGCCCACGTCAATAATTGGAGCGGTTGTTCATATGTTTTTTGTTTCTGCAGCGGTACTCTCCACGGGGAGGCTGTGCTGGGGCTCGCAAGGCGCGCCGGACCGCCCGCCACCCCTGCCACCACCGCCCAACGTAAAACGGTTCGTATTTTTCATTGTTGCTTTAAAGCTTTATAGGTTTTGCTTTATTTATGCCCTTTATATCTTTCCATACAAGATAAATGCCTGGAAGCCGATGTTCTGTTTTTGATAGTTAAATAGTTAAGCTTGTTGTTGAAAAAGTGTATAATAAAAAAATCACATATTTAATAAAATATAACAGATTTTGGTATTATATTTTAAATAAAAACAGTTTTTAGTTAAAAATATAATAATAAATTCTGTTATAATCATACAATTGTAGTAAGTAGAATCCACGTAATGTTTACACGCATATTTAGCCTGCTAATCGCGGCTGTCTGTTGACAGCTTTACGTTGCCAACAAACGTATTAATTACCAAACAAATGTTTGTGTTTTGTATCTGTTTAATATATCTTCTTGATGATAATTATTATAAATTTTCATGTTTATATCAATAAAAAACCTATAAATTCTTATTTCTCCATTTTTTTCCTTTATTTGTATTGTAGTTCTCTATTCGTAATAAATTTTATAACTGTATATCCACGGGAAGTACACTTCCTACTAGGTTTTGGATTATGCGACGAATTTCATACAAATCCCAGCAAAGTTAATGCCTAAGTACTAGTTTCTTTAAAAGCTTTTTCCTTCTGTGCATCAAGGAACCATAGATCTAAGAGTTAGATATTAATTTCAGCATGATACCTCTACGCGATCTCCATATACATGGTCTTGACAGACGGACAACAAATTGACCTATAAATGTCCCATTTTTAACTTTTGATATACGGAACCCCAAAAAGAATGCGAAAATGGAATTGGTTTACTTTATTATTATTGTATATTAGATATATGTACGTATAATTTTATTCCCTTCCATATTTTTTGCAATAAATTTCAAACAGGTTTTTTCTCGAGGGAAAACAGAATTGATTAAAATTCCATACATGCTTAAAGTAAACTGTTTAAACGTTGTAATTTCAATTAATGCAAGTTTCAAAAAGACCGACATATTAAAAAAGAGAAAAGTTTCAGCCTTTTCATCCCCAATTAGAACAACGAATATCAATCGCCAGCTGTAAATTGCTAGAACGTGCCCGCTTTTTTCCTGAATGCGCTGACCGACGCGCGATTCTAATGATTTTGAAACGTACAATTTAATAGCGCACAGCGTATTTGAATTATTCAAATATTAATATATTTTAAATAAAAGAGACCAGTCATGGCGTAGGGGCACAAGAGTTTGACTGTAAAGGTAACAGGTTGTGGATTCGATTCCTATTCGAGAAAATGAAATATTTAATATGTTCATTTCTTCGTTCTGGTGTTGAGTGCCTTCAGAATTTGGTGGAAGATGGGGAGAAGAGTGTTTTAACATTAGGCTTTAGGCTTTCCTGCTATATGCGGGATAGAGCGTGAAGCTGAAAAAACAAGAAAAATATTATCACGTTTTATTTGCGAATAACGATCGTGAACGTGATAATTGCTTTTTAAATTACATGGTAAACTCTCTCGACAAAGGCTACAGCGAGAGGCAAATTAATGCGATTCCATTGTAGTTAAATGAATATATTTTCCATACACGGTCCTTTCATTAATAACTTTCAATTAAATACAATACTTTTATAATATTAATTTGTGGTATAGTAACCTTTTATTTGTTGTTAATATTAATATTTGTTGAATAGATATTTTATTATCTGTTTCTTACAAAACGTATTAAATTACAATAGCAAGTACCTAAGTATAATTTATCCATTTTCTAAAAAGTAATACCTTACTTTAATTGTTAGATATACAACTCTTCCTTAAGTTACATACAAAAAACAAAAAGTTAAGTGCTTAAATATGAATTTGTTATTTAGTTACTAGGGACCCGCTCGCGGCTTCGCCCGCTTGGATACAATTATTTATTTTGTCATCTGAATTACTTTCGTGATCTAATAAGATTATTATTTTAAAGCCAATATCCATACATTGAACGCTAAATATTCAGTCAATTTAATATAATAGATTATTTTGTAGCAATAATGTCAAAGTAAGTTTGCCAAGCCGTTTCTAATATTAGTGTGCACAAACTTACAAATTGAAAATCGGACAAAAATTTTAAAAAAAAAAACATTGTTTTGGGTTATATCACATTAATAAATGCCCCCAATAATAAATTTTCTATGTACAGACTTCTATGACTTACAGTCTTAGACCATATATAAGTAAAGTTTATACAGAAAAAAAGCTTATTTAAAAAAAATCTAACTAAAAAAAAAAGAAAAAAAGTAACATTATACAAGAGTAGACTCGTTATAAAGAGAAAACTCATCCTTATTACCGTTCGTTCAGTACTCACTCAATCAATTGTGAGTAGCAGCGGATACAAACAATGTAATATGGGGTATTGGGGCGTAAGCACCATAGAGATGATGGGTAAGTATAAAAGTGCAACGCTAGGAATATCGTGGAGGAAGTTCCAATCCGACCGCGGTACCGCCAGGACGTCTCAATGTCCGCTTGGCATCGCTTTCGCAATCACCAAAACCAAAAAAACCCAAAAACCAAAACCAATCCACGCACGCGCGCACTATCGACCTACGCCACCCTGCAACACCAAGAAGACGAAGAGGACCAATCGGCGTCGTTTTGTTCGGCGAGCGGCGATCTCCGTTGTTTTGTGTAGTGCAGTGTAGTGTGTTAGTGTCCATAGGATTTCACCTGGATTCCATACCCACGTGAGTACTTTTACACAGTGTTAGCTTAAGCTAGGTACTCACCCCGGCCCCACCAGGCCGAGACATTAGGTCAAAGTAGGCACACACCCCTCGCCTTGGCGGGGGGTCAATCTAGTTTCCCAAAATGGTCCGCGTTGACGCGAATAACTTGCTTAGCTACGTCGCGCAATATTTCCCCGACGCTCTTAATGGCATCAAAGATTACGTCGATAACGAGACGATCGCTCAGTCGCCGGAGCTCTTAGAACAGATGGAGGACGAACCGGTGGAGGTCGACGCCGGCTCGGATGAGGACGAGGCTTCCGCAAACAACGCGGAATCCGAGTCCGAGTCTGAGGCCGCGGAGGCCTCCTCGTCGTCCTCGTCGTCCTCTGAGTCCTCGGCCGACGAGGAAGAAACTCCCGGTGTGGAGGATAATGACGGTTTCGAGACCGTCAAATCAAAATCGGCCAAACGGAAGGCCCGTAGATCGTCAGGCACTCCGCCACAGACCCCAGCCAAACGCGCCGCGCGCGCAGAAAAAACCCCCTCCCCGCGGTCCTCACCCCCGCGTAGGTCTAGGGACGACGCGCAGGTAGTTAGAAAGGGTGCACAGGTAGACAAGACTGACAATACAACAAAGACAAAGACAAGCAATGATAATAATAGTTCGATACCCGCGTCCAACTCTGGCGACGGTTCGGTACCGCTACCGGCCGGCGTTCGTAGGGACAGGTTACCTCCCCCGATAATAGTTCAGGAAAAGAAAGCGTGGGACAATTTACAACTATGGATGTTGTCCGCTAAAGTGCAGTTCAATTCTGCCAGATCCACAGCGCAGGGAGTTAGGATTCAGGTGTTAACACCTAAAGACCACAGGGTCCTTACGACCCACCTTAGGAATTCAAAGATAGGGTTCCATTCATACGCTCTGGAGGACGAGCGTCAATTACGTGTAGTCCTCAAGGGTATCCCATCCGAATTAGAGACCGAGTCAGTTTTCAGGGACTTAAAATCCCAAAATCTTCCAGTTAGGGCAGTCCACCGTATGTACAATCAGTACACTAAAAAAAGCTACGACATGGTCCTAGCTGTCCTAGACCGCAGCCCTGAGGGCAAACAAATTTTCAATATTAAATCCATCTGCTCACTCACGGGCATTACTATAGATAAGCCATGGTCTCGTGGCATTCCCGGGCAGTGTCACCGCTGCCAGCTCTATGGGCATTCCGCCAAAAACTGTCACGCAAAACCCAGGTGCGTGAAGTGCTTAGAAAGTCACGCTACTGCTGACTGTCCGCGCAAGGTCCCAGACCCGGCCGTACCTCCCAGCTGTGTCTTGTGTGAGACCCAAGGGCACCCCGCAAATTACCGCGGATGCCCTAGGGCCCCACGCAGGTCCGGCGGAAAGGGCGGCAGGACGCATAAGGCTTCGATGCCTTCCCGTCCAGCGCAAAACCCGTCCGGCCCTCAGCCACTACTCCAACCAGCCCCTCTTCCTTCCACCAATGCGTGGAAAAAACCTCTACCAGAGACCCAAGCCGCCAAGGCCTCCAATCCCAAACCCAAGCCCTCCAGGGCCACTTCCTCTGCCCGACAGCCCCGTGGGGAGGTAACAGAACAGGATAGGATCGAAGACGCGATCGACATTGCGACCAGCTTTCTAGATATACTAGATAAAGACGAATTATTGGCCTTCGCGAAAGGCTTAGTAGACTCAAACGGCGATCCTAAAAGTCGACTTCAAGTAATTAAGCTCAACAGAAAGCTTATAGCCAAATTATTATATGTCAATGCTCAAACTTCCAATGGCGGTCAATAATAATTTTAGAATCAACCCGCCCGATTTAAGACTCGCGCGAGTCAAGCCGCGTTCTCTCAACATAGGTTATTTTAACGCTAACGGTCTCAATACGCAAATGGGGCTAGTCCGCGATTTTGTTACAAACCGACAACTCGACTTATTTCTAGTTCAGGAAACGTTCCTTAGAAATTGCAATAGGGATCCCAAGATAGCCAATTACCGCACTATTCGTAACGACAGAGACGGCGCCAAAGGCGGCACCGTCATATTTTACAGAAAGACGCTTCACGTCATACCGCTCGATCCGCCGCCGACGCTCACTAACATCGAAGTTTCGGTCTGTAAGGTTCACATGACTGGACATCCACCCACTATTATAGCTTCCGCCTATCTCTCTCCATCAAAGAGTTTACTTAGAAGCGACCTACAGACACTACTAGACATGGGGGACTCGGTTATCATAGCCGGGGACCTTAACTGTAAAAGTACCAGGTGGAATTGCAACTCCACAAATAGAGGAGGAATCGAACTCGAAAATATCTATGACCTGACCACCTCTCGCTTTGAGATAATAGCCCCCCTCACTCCCACTAGATTTGGGCCCCGGGGCCGACCTTCAATTCTCGACATAGCCATCCTGCAGGGCGTCTCTCTCAGGCTGCGCTCTATCGAGGTAATACCAGAGTTAGACTCAGACCATAGACCTGTAATAGTTAAATTAGGACCCGATTGTCCTCCAGTTCTTCCTAAAACCACCATCACCGACTGGTCTAAGTTCGCGGAGCGCCTAGGCAATCCCGACACGGAACCGACAGACGACATACCTGACAGATTCGACTCGGTGGAAGTAGTCGAGGCGGAAATTAACCAACTTACTGACAGATTGGGTAGCACTCTCGACGAGTGTTCTAGGGAAATTCCAAGTAATCCAGAAGGACATTTTAAGATCCCGCGAGATCTCAGAAAGCTCATGAGACGTAAAAACATCGCCAATAGGGCGCACGATTCATTTCCGTCGCCGGCTAACCGCGCTAAACTCTGGAGGCTCCAAAGACAGGTTCGAGCCCGGTTCGAGGACCTCAGAGACGAATCCTGGGATCATAGGTTATCAGAGCTTACGCCATCGCACGTAGCGTTCTGGCAATTAACTAAATCATTCAAAAACGACACCGTAGTCGAACTACCGCCGTTAATCCGTCCGGACGGAACACTAGCCTCAGACGATCTCGAAAAGGCCGAATGCCTAGCGGATAACTTAGAAAGTCAATGCTCCCCCTCGGAACAACCGTGTGATCCAATTCACGTCGCCGCGGTGGACACACAGGTCGAAACGTGGGCACCGTTGCCACCAGCGGGCGAACCTATAAGACCGACCTCTGTCGAAGAGGTACAAGATATTATAAAG
This sequence comes from Heliconius melpomene rosina, assembly GCF_056956725.1. NCBI lineage: Eukaryota > Metazoa > Arthropoda > Insecta > Lepidoptera > Nymphalidae > Heliconius > Heliconius melpomene. The sequence continues at coordinate 4,362,807 of NC_140396.1, read as the reverse complement.
CGCCTTAAGCCAAAGAAAGCCCCAGGATCCGATCGCATCTCGAATAAGATCCTTAAAACTCTTCCCATGCACATTCTAACGCTTCTCGTTGCCATTTTCAACACGCTCTTAAAAGAGTGCTCATTCCCAGACCAATGGAAAGAGGCAATAGTCATAGGTATTCACAAGCCTAAGAAACCTCGCACATCCCCGTCCAGTTATCGCCCCATAAGCCTTCTCAGTTCAATGGGCAAAATATACGAACGTATCCTCCTCACTCGTCTCCAAGCCGCAGTCGTGGCCAATGACATAATCCCCCCCGAACAATTCGGCTTTAGAGCCAAACACTCCAGCATACACCAGGTACACCGCCTCACGGAATTCCTGTTATCCCGAGCCAAATTAATGCCATCAGCGGCAATCTTTTTAGACATTGCAAAAGCGTTTGATAAAGTCTGGCACAATGGCTTGATTTACAAGTTACAAAAGACTAACGTACCTGACAGACTCGTGCACATCATTCGAGACTACTTATCAAACCGCTCATTTAGATATAGGGTAGAAGGCACCCTTTCCTCCAGTAGGCCAGTTAGAGCTGGAGTCCCTCAGGGCTCCATACTATCCCCGCTTCTGTACAATCTGTACACTCACGACATCCCCAAAACCCCAGGTACAAACCTAGCCCTTTTCGCAGACGACACCGCCGTCTATACGTCCGGCCGTGTATCAGTCTGCATAGCTAACCGACTCCAAAAGTCCATGGACCGCATAGGTCAGTGGCTATTTCAATGGCGCATAGAGGTCAATCCCGATAAAAGTAACATCATTTACTTCCCCCTCCGTAGGACAGACTACCTGCCACATGTCCGCCTTTTAGGCAAAATAATTCCCGAGGCCAAACAGGCCAAATACTTAGGTGTCATTCTCGACAGTCAACTGTCCTTTAAAGCCCACATTACTTATGTTCGCCGCAAAGCGGCCTACGTCCTAAGTTGTTTGTATCCACTCATTTGTGCTAAAAGCAAACTCTCTCTTAGAAATAAAATCCGACTCTATAAAGCATGCGTCAGACCCATTTTCGCCTACGCCTGTGTTGTGTTCGCACAGACAGACCTTAGCCGTTTACAAGTAATTCAAAACCGTTTCTTGCGTAATACTACCGGTGCCCCGTGGTACATGCGTAATACCGATCTCCATAGAGACGTCAAATTAGATTCAGTAAAAGAGCACTGTCGCAAGCTCTCTAGTAGTTATTTCACTAAAGCCGAATCGCATCCGAATCCGCTGGTGGTAAACTCGTGTAATTACGCCAAACGACGCCCGTGGGATCGCCGTCGACCCCGGGATATCTTAACCGATGATGCTGACCCCATCACTAAAGCGAACGACCCCAAATTTGTAGGTAGGGCCACACACAATCGCACACATACACGCTACGCACACCGTCCCCGCCGGTGGAGACGAGGTCCCAGCTTTACTGTGGCCCAATCGCGCCTCGGCGCGAGAGGAGCCCGCACTCATTAATCCAATAGGGCATCAAGAGCCCTCCCCAGTAGGCTTTGGTCGAACCGATCGAAGCAAAGCCCCCCACTACGAACGGTGTTCGCAAGTCGCGGTCCGAGTCTCAAAGGAGACGCCCTTGCGCCACTGTGTTCTCTTTTGTTGGTACCTTCCACGGTAGCCATGCCAAGGTCAGAGCTCGTCTAGCTCGGCCTCCCCAAGCCCGGTGACGCTGTAGAGGCCGATATGGCCAACAGCATACTGCTCAATCGAAAAACGAAAAAAAACGAATATCGTGGAAATAAAGCTTCGATTTTAATAACCTAATGCCTTTATTTTTTTTTGCTTTTTGTTAGCTTCACGCTGTATCCCGTTTAGCGGGATAGGCAGAGGGAATCCAGTGTTAAAGTACTGTTCTTCCCACTTTCGAAACTCAAAGCCGCGCTTTTGCCTTAGTACCAGAAAGAAAAAATGAAAATATTAATAAATAATAATTCGCTTCCCCGAGAAATCGAACCCACAATCGTCGCGCTACGACGGTCTTTCCGCGCCATGACGGATTTTCCAAACTATGACAGTTATGTTTATAATGCAAAATAAATTGCAGTTTAAAAATTATAAAAATTGAAATTAAAATGAAAGTTTGTACAGATAGATATTAAGACAAAATATACCATTATAAATAACTAAACATAGCTCGTAGTTGCATAATTATAAAAGAAATACTGAATTAAACACAAGAGCCGCCCACGCGGCTTTACCCGTTTGAACTATAAGCAATTTTTAAATATTATTTAGAAATTTATAAAAAAAACTCCAATATGAGACCATTTTACGTATAAAACTTAAGTTCACAGCTTCAATTAAATATTTCCCACGCTACTTAAATAATGTTTTTCCAACTTCACAATCAAAATTAAATACTTATTAATTTCGTGAAAGTTTAAAAGGGTACTTTTATTCATCGAACCGAATTCTATTTGCATGACTAGCCATGATAACGCTTTTAGGTCAGTCTAGTAGTCCTCGACCTCGGTATACTTTAACAAACGAATTAAATATATTTTTTTAAGATTTCTAAGTTATTGGGCCATTTTGAAATTCTTTTTTTAGTAGTGGTTATATAAAATAATAGTTATCGTATATTGTTGTTTATTATATAATGTATTAGTTAATATAAGAAAAAATATATTTTGAATTAATCAAATTAAGGTATTTTTTTAAAATATTTTGTTTATTTTACTTAACTTAAATTTTTGACAAAAAAAACTAACTTAACTAACTAATTAATATCATAGAAGATTATTTAAATAATATATTTCGATATCGATATTACATTTGTTTCTTGGAACCACAACCGCAAAATGTACAAACTGCGGTGACAATATATTGAAAACCGCCGTCAACAGATAGATGATTAAATTAAACGTTAAAAAAAAGATATTGTTTTTTAAAACAATTAATCTAATAAGCTTCTCAGGAGAAAAGTGGAGAGAAAAGATTAGGCTTTAATTTTCTTTCTTACATACTAGAATTTATTTAACCTAGTATATAGAGTATAAAGTTGGTTAGTGTTACTAGTAATAAGATAATTTCAAGCAATTACTTAAATTTGAAATATTTATTCAAGGAGACTTTTACAAGCGCTTTTCAATCGTCGAATGAACATAAGCAAGTAGTATTAAAAATAAAAATATTAACAACATTTTACTAGGCATAAAATGAAATATAATTGTTATATTAATATGTTTTTTTTCTTTTTATGTCGTAATAATCTATATTATATATATATATATATATATATATATATATATAAAATCGAAAGGTCATTCACTCATCACGAAATCTCAGAAATTACATGTGCTAGGAATCTGAAATTTTGCATAGAAGTTACTTATAGGACGTAGGTGCTCGCTAAGACGGGAATTTGTAATATTCGACTTTTAAGGGGTTGTTTTTGGGGTTGAAAGTTTGTATGAAACTTCGTTACTTCAAATGCTAGGAGTCTCAAATTTTGCATGGACATCACTTATAAGACGTAGGTACTCATGGAGAGACAGACAGACAAATTAATAATAAAGTAGTTCACGCAGGCGAAGCCGCGGGCGGGCCGCTAGTAATTATATGTTTTTAAGTACAGAAATTTACCTCAGTTGACTACCTTGCAGACGGAAATATATGAATATTATATTTTATATTAGCATTTTTCTTATACATCTATATATTTTTACCCTAACGTCTCATCCGCAATTATGTAATTTCATCTAAAGGGCAGAGTACAGTGATGTATTACTTCTTAGAACCTTTCGGCCTTTCTTACATAATACGGAAGATGAATGAAAATAAAAAACGAATATACGTGAATAATTATTATATAAATAATTAATGTTATTACCTGGTACAATTTGGGGCTGATCGTGGCGTAGGGGCTTAAAGTGTACTTGTAAAAGTGACTGGTTGTGGGTTCGATCTCCACTCGAGGAAATGAAATATTTATTAAAATTTATATTTTCACTACTTTGCTTTAGTGGAAAGTGGGGAACTGAGTGTCTTAACACTAAGTTCCCTCTGTCTACACTGCTATGTGCGGGATACAGCGTGAAGCTGGTTTATTTATTTTAAATAATTAATGTTATTATCTGATTAGGTAATTCAATGAATTTCGCGTTAATTGCTTTCAGTAATGAAAATGCTGAGTTATTAACATGTTTTTAAAGGATTTATTAAATACTGATTGTGGTGGCGAGTATTGGAATTTGTTGATACGAGACTCGAACTCTAATTGGATATAGTAAATCATTCATTTAAATATATTTAATCTCATTAATAACTTATTATTTTTCTTTAAACATAAATATAGAGGCAGCCTTATTTCATGTAGGAAGGTAAACAGAGAAAACTTAGTGTCAAGATCCTCCGTTCCCACGTTTGTTCACGTTTACAGCCAAACGGCGTGTCACTGTGAAGTGTGAAACCTTACTTATATAAAAAATATCAATGACTATATCATCATCATCATCGTCTGCAGCAGCCATCTTTTGTCCACTGCTGGGCATAGGCCTCCCCAATTCTCACCACCAAACTCGATCCTCAGCTCTTCGGACCCTTCCGCCAATGACTTTATATATTTATTTTATTATTTTATATTCCTATCATTGGCGTTTTATATACACGTATGTATAATTATATATAATTCATATTCTTAATATATATTTATATTTTAGTGATAAATTGGTAAACGTTACGCCCATCCATCATAGACAGCGCGCTGTGAAGAAAACCTAAGATTCAATAAATATATAAGACTTTTTACATTTTTAAAGTGTTATGCAGCTTAAGATAGAACATAGCAAAATTTGAACCCGCACCTTTTGGACGGTTTCCAAGAGATGCAGGTTCAAATCCCGTTATGTTAATTTTTTTATAATGTTTTTCTGAAAAGTACGTAATATTTACTAAAAGGCGACCCACTTAAATATTGATCAAATGTTTTAGACACAATTATTTTTATTGGTTATAAAGAACATCGTTAATAATATACGTATATAATTAAATTATCTAATAAAACGAACTTATTATTTTAGAGCTATATAATCAAAAATAAATGAAATTTACATTTAATTCATTAGAATTATTAAAACATATTTATTTATGCAGTGTGGATATAGACACAAAAATAGTAAATTAATGTATATTTCAAGTAAGACATACTAGTTTAGCCCAATGAGCGATGAGCGTAGGATAATCCTAAGAAATTCTATCTGCCTCATCTATCATATGTCGATCAAATTGTACCACATTTATCTGGTACAGTAAGTATTTAGTATATATATAATATATACATATACAGCTTTAATTTATTATTTTTTTATTATAAATACGCGGGATACAGTACACAGCAGAGAGAACCTAGTGTTAAGACACTCTGTTCCCCACTATCCGCCAAAATCTGGAGGCATTGCGAGTCGAGTGACAAAGCATACATTTAAATAAATATTTGATTTCCTCAAGTGGGGATTGAACCCACAACCAGTCAATTTCGACTGGCCACATACTTTTACTAGCGGCCCGCCCGCGGCTTCGCCTGCGTGAACTACGTTATTATTAATTTCTGTCTCCACGAGTACCTACGTCCTATAAGTGACGTCCATGCAAAATTTGAGACTCCTAGCATTTGTAGTAACGAACTTTCATACAAACTTTTAACCTCTATTTCATCCCCTTAGGAGTCGAATATTGCAAATTCCCGTCTTGTGAGCACCTACGTCCTATAAATAACTCCTATGTAAAATTTGAGATTCCTAGCGCATGTAGTTTCTGAGATTTCGTGATGAGTAAGTGACCTTTCGATTTTATATATATAGATTCTTCTTTTATTAATATTAAACAAAAAGATGCAGTATTTATTTATGGTATTATGTGAAGTAATCCCATCTGGTTCATCGATCAACTGTCAAACTGACTGTTGCTTGCGGTTAGACGCCTCGAACAATACTCGTATTGCGTACTCTCTGACTCCGGTGGTTGAAATTACGAACAAGATGGATTATTCTGTGGGGGTTGCAAGTATATTTGTATATTTAACTCACCTTTAACCTTTTGTATTTAAAAATGGGTGATATTTTTTACTAATAATAATAGGTAAATATATTATGATTTTTTTAGTTTAGGTAGCCTAGCTAAAGATACTTCGCTCTCCATTTTCCGCCGAATTCCGCAGCGAATGCCACGCTTTGCCTCGACATCGAATAAAAGCAAAGATATGAAAATATTAAATATTTCCTCGGGTGGGAATCGAACTCACAACTAGTGGCGATTAAAGTCACACACTGATGCCCCTGCGCCACAACTGGCCTAAGATATATTTTTAAAATTGATAAACAAATAAAAACTAGTGAACGTTAAAAATAATCTTCACGAATATGCAAGAAAGCCTCTTGAAAGCAATAGAGTGTTTCTTTTTATAAAATAGAATAACATTACTACACAAGAGTTCTTCAGCGAAGACTCCAAGAAAAAATCAAGACAACAAAATAAATCTAGATATAAAAGATACCCCTTTACATTGTTAAAAGTGGGGGTAGGGGGCATTTTGAAGGTACTCATGACAACAATGTCTTTTTATGGTACGGTGTCTCTATCGGGGCTCGAGAGGGATGGGACAAGTGTATGCATATTGTCCGCTAGTGACGATCCATTGTGTTTCGAGGGTAATTCAACTCTCTTAATATAAGATGCTGGAAGGTAGTGGAAGGTAGGGTAGAGTTACGTCACTCTTTCACTTGCGAAAACTTAAAAGGATACGCGTTCGTTTCTAATTAGTGGTTTCGTTCGTCGAGTGGCTGTCGACTGCGTTTGATAAAGAGATTTTCCAATTATTTAGATTGAGTCATAAGTGAATTTGGCTCCCTAGTGTATGGTATGGGAAGTGGTATTTGCTTAAAGAAGTGAATAGTGAAGTGTTTTTAGAGGTTTATTAAGAGAGGGATATTTAAACAAAAGATGTTTTTTTTTTCAACTATATCCCGAATGGCATAAGGAGCCTATTATTAAGACTTTGCACTCCTCCCGAATTCTGGGAATATTGTGTGTTGAGTGGCGGAACTGAACGCCGCGCTTCCCTCGATATCTGGGCGAAGAAATTAAAATAGTTAATATTCCATTTCTTTCAAAATATTATTTTAAAAATATGTTGTTAATATAAAACTAAGTTTTTTGAGGCCAGTCGTAGCAAAGAAACTCAAGCTTGTAACGTGAGAGGTTGTGGGATCGATTTCCATTCGAAGAAATATAATATTTTCATTTCCTCGCTTTGGTAAAGAAGCAAACCGCGGCGTTTATTTCCGCCGCTCAACGCGTAATGCCTCTAGTACTCGGCAGAATGTCTTAATAATAGCATGAACCTTAACTTCCATATAATTAATTCCATTTAATTCCACACAATTACCATTTAATTACAATTAAATCATGTGTACATCCTCTGCCTGGCCATTTATAATATGGTCACACATTAACCCTTTGCTTAATTGTAATTAATTTTAATTTCCATAAAGGTTTTTTTCATAAAAGGGTAAAAAGTAATTAATTACACTTAAAATGAAACTCGATAATTGTTACGTTTGAAAACATCGCTTTTTGGTATAACTGTGACAAAAGGGGTGTTTCAATTTAATTAATGCTAAAATTGATATATATCTAGGGTTGTATGGGGATGAAGGTCCGAGCACTTTCAATCGTGATGGAGACCTTTGTCCTCTTCCGTAATATTCGTGTAATTAATTTTATTTTATAACAATTGAAGATTTTTCATTTGGAATTATTTTTAATTTGATTATGTAAAGATTTTTAAAAAAAATCGACATATTTTTTATAAATACAAACCCCCTTTAAGCATACACTAGATTTTTTTTAAATCCTATACTACTATAGAACGTACTATTTTCAATTTTATTAGTATATCCAATTGTCTTATTAAATATAATAATTACATTATAATTTTTACATTATATGTACAATTAATAGCTTTCATAAGAATATATTATTTTTATTTTTTAATTAGAGCGAGTTTTCATATGAAAATACATTTGAATTAAATACAAGAACATTTTTTAACCTAATACCATTGTAAATATAAAAGGATAATTTTTCCTTACCTGTCGACACAAAAGCTATTACTATATACGCCGCCTTTGAATATGAATACTTATGTGAAAATAATTTCTTTTTCTCGGGTGCAGAGGACAGCTAAAGGAGCCGCAATTTGTTGGGCGGGATATAGGTGAGTTTTTTCTTAAAGATTTATTTAAGAATAAAATATATGTAATAATATTATATTTTAAGAACATAATTATTTTCAATATAAGTTTTGGGTAAGAAATATTTACCTTATAGGTATATATATTAGTTTTATTGTAATAGTGTCTTTTTTTTAGTTTGAGCTTGGCAGGCAGAGAGAACTTAGTGTTACGACACTCCGTTCCTTTTAGGTAGTGGAACTAAATGCCGCGTTTCGCCTTGTTACCAGAGCGAGAAAATGAAAATATTAAAAAATAATATTTCATTTCCCCGAGTGGGAATCAAATTCACAACCCTCGCGTTTACAGTCATACGTTTGTGATATGATGAGGACGTCAGGGCCACATCTTCATTCATCACCATCATCATCAATTTTTTCAACACATTAATAGGGAACGTAAGAATAAAAACGTATTGCAAACCATGATTAAAAAAAACGTTAAAATTTACGTTAAATTTATCCCATACTATTTATCCCACTATATTGTCAAGATTACGTAAAATGTAAATTCGAAAGTCGACAATTCGCGAGGCTCGTTTATATTACTGCCAACGGGTTTTATCATTCGATAGCAAAATTACACAGCAACATGGATGGATATATATACAGGGTGTTTTATTCGCGTATTCGTTGGGAAAACGTATCTCATTATGTGACAGAATAAATTGGAACAGACTATTTGTCAAACACTTGGCGGCGTCCCGATCCGTTTCGATTCAATTTGCGCGAATTTAATTGAAATCGAAATCGGGTGGTTGAAATAAAAGATTGCAAAATTATCTTTTTTGGGGGTGGGGGTAGGGGTGTTGAAAATTATATTTCAAAAGTCAAGTTGATATTTTTTGCTATGTCGTTGCTATAAAAAATACGGTCAAGTACCTATGAATATGATGCTGTGTGAAATGAATTTTCATTTATAACTGCAACTGCTACATACAGTCAGTTATCTATATATATAAAATCGAAAGGTCACTCATCACGAAATCTCAGAAACTACATGAGCTAGGAATATAAAATTTTGCATAGGAGTTATTTATAGGACGTAGGTGCTCGCTAAGACGGGAATTTGCAATATTCGACTTCTAAGGGGTTGTTTTTGGGGTCGAAAGTTTGTATGAAACTTCGTTACTACAAATGCTAGGAGTCTCATAGACGTCACTAGGACGTAGCCATGGAGACAGAAATTAATAATAACATAGTTCACGCGGGTGAAACCGCTAGCGGGCCACTAGTATTTTATAAATTTAATGCCTCTTTGAAAGACTTTCATGCACCTTTTAAAATTTGTTTTTTTTTAGCTTCACTCTGTAACCCGCATATAGCAGGGTTGGCAGCAGGAGCCTAGTGTTATGATAGTCCGCTTGCCACTAATAAATAGATATATTAAATATATAAATATTAATATTATTAGATATTTAAATCGGTACAAATAGACAGGTTATATTATATTCAAACTTATGCACGGTTTTGTATTCAACCGCCTAGTAGTTTTTTGTTTAAAATAGACTATGAACGATAAACTAAAACAAGAATTATTTAACGTCATTAAAAAAATAACACAATTTTATTTTATCAATTATAATTGAAAAGTCCCTAATTGAAAATCCAAATCAGATATAAATTTATATACAAATAGGTAGGTCAGTCGGTAGATCAGCATGAGATATGGCGGCAGCTGTCACAGCTGACAAGGGCGCAGTGAAGCGCCGAAATTGGAAATCGACATGACAGATGAGAGTATAGAAGTTATCATAATTTTCGAAATGGCAGTTATCATTTCAAACTCGTATATTGATTTTGATTTAGGCCGTTATCATTATTTTTCATTGTTTAAATGTTGTATTTTTTTCTGGTATTTTCTTCATGATGTGCTTCAAGTTTGACTGCAATTATATTTAATGCCATAATGGCCTCTACATACAATAATATATTACGCATTTACCTATATTAATATATTTTTTCTCATTTGCCATATCTAGATTTATTTGGAGAGCGCTTGCAACCAAGTCCACAGGATTCCAGAAAAAGACACTTAGTCAAAGTCTGTTTCATAAAAACTGCCATTACGGAGAATTCTGAAGTCGCGAGGTAAAGCAGTTCTTTCACAATTTTACACAATTTTAGAGTAATTAAGTTGTTTTCACCTTCCTCCCTCACTATTTTTGCTTGAAAATATTTTTAATGAGACGTAAACACTTGTTATTTACAGTACAAGTTTTCCTGTTAAAGTCAACAACGAAGCATCGGCGAGGGAACCTCGACTTTTAAGTAAGTGAAGTTTTTCACAAATTGTTACGATACTAAAAACGCTTAGATACACACCAAGGCACTTTGTATTCCTCTCGACGTTTATTTTTATAGGGGGTTTGATGAATGAATAATAATATCGTAAATTGTGTTATTTTATGGAATATCATTGTAGAGGGTTACGTGTCTTATTTTATAAATCATTTACATTATTTTCAACGTATTGTAAGAAGGCGGTATCAAGACAAAAGCGCGGCGTTGAGTTTCGCCTGTCAACACGCAATGCCCCCAGAATTCGGTGGAAATTGGGGAACGGAGTGTGTTAAACACTGGAAACATAGTGTTCCCTCTGACTACCCTGCTGTGTGCGGGACACAGCGTGAAGCTGTATTGTTAGAACAATTATTTATTAATCAAACACAAAAATATGAAAAATACATAAGTATTCACGCTTTATTATTTAAGTAACGAAGAGAAATACACCGTAGAAGTACGTCACGAAACTAGGTGAGCCTGAGGGAAGGTAGCAATTAAATGTCATCTAGGCTGTACAGCAAATTCATGAATTCAAAATATATACAAGAAATAAATTAAATAAATAATAATAGTAATAATAATTGATTCTTTAATGCTTGGTAAATTCCTTTACTTATTAAATCAAAAGGAAATCAGCTTCACACTCTATCCCGCACAGCAGGGTAAACAGAGGGAACCAAATGTTAATAAAACACTCCGTTCCCCACTTAGCGCCTAAATCAGCGAAAAAATCAAAATAAAAAATTAGATAAACATTTAATTTCCTCGAGTGGGGGTCAAACCTACATCACATTTTGTACCCCTGAGCAACGACTGGCCTCTATTAATAAAATTCCTTTACTTATACATGTAATAAACAAATTGGTACTAAAGTTCCACATTCTGGCAACAAAGACCGCCATGTCATAGGCTTAATTCGTTCATTGCTCTCTAATGCGGGTTCATAAAACATGTTAGTTCCAGGCATCAGGCATAATGTCTCGTCTGCCTCGACCACGGCCCCGGCCCCGGCTGTATCAGCCTACTTTGTTTCTATTATACTCTGTTTAGGATAGTTATAGTGTAAATGGAGTCGTTGAATTGTGAATTCCACATACTATGTAATTTATGGCCAATTTTTCTTATTAAATGAAAAATTGAAATTTTACCCATTTCTGTTGGAATATGGCCTTTAGTGTAGTTTTGGTGATAGTATAACGATATATAGTCTATTTTATACAAATCCAAAATGCGACAGCTCAGGTCAGTCATGGTTATAAAATAGTCTTGGTTAATAGAACACAGAACAAAATAAAAAAAATACAAATGCAAGATGGCGGTGGCCGATTTATTAACTTTTATAATATTTATGGTATTAATTATAAAATTACTTAAACAAATATATTCTACTTAATTTATTTATATAAATAATGCAAGAATGGAAGAATGCAAAAAAATTATGTCTTTACCATCTATTTTACATCATTAGCTGTATATCGGTTTTCATTGACATAGGTTGATTACGATATTAAAAAAAAAATATCTAGAACTAAAGAAATCGGAGCCTTAAAAATTTAATCTACATCAAAATAGGTTGCTTATCAAAAAAAAAAAAAAAGGAAATTCTTTACCAAAACTTCAGTGTAAAACAGAAAGCGGAAACAGTCGTTTAATTTGGCGTCGACAGTAATTTTGCCCACGTGATACAAAAACAACGCCCTATTCCCATTCCACCTGCACATCAGCTTCAAAGGGAGATTGCGCTCAGCTCGTATTTGAGGACGAGTGTGACTCCGCTAGTTGTCTTGCGGCAAGTCCCGACAAATGAAAAGATGCCAGCCAGTATTCAAAGAGAACTATGCATTTTTAAATCGTCACCAGCGGGTCACTCTCTGGGAACTTGGAACAAGGCATATTTTCAATTGGGAAAAGTCATTTCTCATATTTTTCTGCAACAAAGGTTTTAGGAAGATATAGATACTTCAGAAGTATTTAGTATCTGTTTCCTTTCTTTTTCTAAATTAACTGAAAATATTACCTATACTATAATATTAAAAAATATATTTTTTAAAAGTTTCTCACGCAAAGGAAGAACTAATATTATGCAGTGTTGGGAGTTCGGCTCGTAACTTTTCTGATAACAGTCTGACTCTTTCTACTTTTAAATTTTCACTCTTGTACAAAAAGTCGATATCGGGTTCGTATTTCTTTAGAAACTCATAAATTTTCGAATTTAAATATGCAGGTAGGTACTGGAAATTGCTTTAATAAATACAGTAAATTTAAATATTCTACATACCTACTTGTGATATTAGGCATAAACAAAAATAATATAGAAAACAATATCTATTACTAAGACAATACTATCCAGTCTGATGAAGAGTATCAATACGTTTACAAACAATCAAATAATACACAGAAACCAAGTGGGAAACGGAGTGTCCTAACACTATATTCCCTCTGCCTACCCGGTTATAATCAGAAAAAAAAATAATAAAAATAACTCGAATCAGGTTCACGCTGTATCCCGCGGGTAGGCAGAGGGAACTTGGTGTTAAGACACGGAGTCTTCCCCACTTTCTTCAAATTTTAGAGGCATTGTGTGTTAAGTGGCAGATCTCAACGCCACGCTTCGCCTCGACACTAAAACGAAGAAATGAAAATATAAATTTTAAATAAATATTTTAATTTCCTCGAATGGGGATCGAACTCGAACTCACAACCAGTCGATTTTCCAGCACACCTTGTGCCTCTGGCTACCACTGGCCTCGACTGACAATAATAAGACATAAATATTATTACAATTTTTGAAAAACTCATTCTATCACAGTTTAGAAAGCTAAACAAACGTTGCTCCAGAATATTTTATTATAGGGATCATCAAATGTAAGCAGATACAAGCGGTGAACCCCATCTGTGTATTCAAGAACAGAGACGCAACATGCCGTGCCGTAGCGGATCCGTAAAGCTTTGAGGGAGACATTGCGATTCATTCTCGCATTTAAAAGCGAGACTGTAATTTCACAGGCCTTTGTCTCCGACCGTGGGCTCGACTCCTACGGAAATATGCGCATTCCAAATGGGGTTTTTTTTTCATCCTTCCTTTTTTTCAAGTGGTTCGCTTTAGTTGCCATCGTCAACTTTGTGGATTTATTTAAATGGATGTGCGTAATGTGTAAAATGGATTGCTTAGTGGAAGTCTTCGTGTATATTTTTTATTAATAATGTAAAAAATAATATTATTAAATAATAATGAAGCCAGTCGTAGCGTAAGGGTATAAGCGTGTGTAAACGCGACTGGTTGTGAGTTCGATGCCCACTCGAAGAAATGAAATATTTCATATTTTTGTTTCGCTTTGGTGTGGCAAAGCGCGGCGTTAAGTTCCGCTAACATGCAACGATTCCAGAATTCGCTGGAAAGTGTTGAGCTGAGCCTTAACACTAGGTTTCCCTGTCTGCCCTGCTACAGGGTGAAGCTAAATAAAAATAATATATATAAAACATTGCTTAAACATTTTTGATATAACCATATTGTGAAACACAGCTAACCCCTCGAATTTTGATTATATCGAACAAACAAAACCTTGTTTGAATGTCGCGAAATTTAATAGCGAAGGCTTTATGCAATATGTGGCCCTATTTTGGTGACTGGGTCACTGCACTATAGGAAAGTTCACAGTATTGATTTTATTGCGCACGCCCGAAAATATAAATGGGGCTACTGGTATGGAAGTGGCCGGTGACGCGGACGAGAGCTGCATATACCGACTTCGTTAAAAAACGGGAGGCTCTCCGCCTCGGCTGGTTATATTTTATATGAACAACATAAGTCAGCTATTATATATGTATATAACTCTTTTATAACTTAGCTAACTATTATATAAAACACATAATCTATATATATAAAAGGACTTGTCCTCACTGACTGAGACGACGCACGCACAGCCGTAACCGCTGATGGTAGAAACGTGAAATTTGGACAGATGTTTACTTTCGTAATCTGGACATCCACTAAGGACGGATTTTGAAAAAATTTAACCCTAAGGGGGTGAAATAGGTTTTTATCAAACTGATTTTTATCAAATTTGAAATTTAGACTCTTAAAAATATTTCATTGAACAGATGTTTCATGGTTTATTAGAATTCACCCCTAAATAAGCAAGCGAAGCTGCGCGCGTCCGCTAGTTTGTTTGTATAAAACTATATCCAATACTAAACAAACTCCACCCACCAACAAACTTTTATCAAATAAACGGAAAAATTCATCAGTAATTCTATTTCACAGGTTTCACCGAAAGAGATGGAGATCACAAAGTTGTTCTGGAGAACTTCCTAAACTACGAACTAAGTCGATCCGACAAGGAGTAAGTAAACATAGCTTAAGATGTCAGCTCTATAATTTGAAAAAGTATTATTTTTATATTCTAAGTAAAATAATAAATAAAATATAGGCGTAGGCAAAGGGAACCTGGGAACCTAGAGTTAAGACACTCCGTTCCCGTTAAGACACTTCCGTTCTCCATTTTCCATCGAATTCCGAATCCATTGCATATTAAGTTCCAGAACTTAACGCCAACTTCGTAATTAACATTGTTTATAAATATTATCTATATAGTAATTAAAATATATTATATATTAAAATAAGTTACAATAAAAACATTACAACCGCAAATATATTCATTAAATCGTTTAGTATTGTTTTAGAACAATATTGTAGCGACAGCGCCGACCTTAAATAATTACTTCAGACGGGGCGACGACCTCGCGCGACTTTGACCCACTTCCTCTAATTTCCCCATCTCGTGGCGTAGATAATAACATCAGTTCATAGTAAAGTGTCTACTCATGAGTTGTGGACGTTTTGTAAATAGTAGGATTTAGAGTATTGGCTATGTTATTTTTGTTTTTAATTCAGGGATTTGTTATAACTTAGTTGATGCTTATAAATATTAAAAATTATATTATTTCTATTGCGTTTCACTGTATCCCCATATAGCAGGGTAGGCAAACAGAATCTAGTGTTAAAACACTCCGTTCACCACTTTCTGGTAAATTTTTAAGCCTTAGCCTTTTTAACCTTGATACCAGAGCGAAAATGAAATATTAATAAGCAATATTTTTTCTCTCGATTGGGCATCGCCTGCGACATGTCGTCCTCAAAAATTAAATTATTATCATATATTTTTGTTTAGAATGTCTTGAAAACTGAAATGAACAAGAAATAGTAAAATAGTAAAGTTATACGACGACGAGTGTTTTGTTCACGTCTCGTATCATTTACAGGAAATATAACTTCTGCTTGTTGCGAATATATAATACAAAGTTCCTTTCATGTCATTTTCTCGTACGTCGGGGAAGAGAACGTTCATTGATTGTATATAATTGCGGTGTTGAGTTCCGCAACTCAATACATTGTGCCGGAAGTGTCTTAATGGTAACGGAATGTCTTAACACTAGGTTCCCAAGTTATCGCTACTGTTTTAAATCTAATTAAACATATTATTATTGACCAATATATTGGGAGAATTTAAGCTACATATCACTAAAAACAAACTATTATATCCGTATATATAATCACTATTTTTCTAGTTTTCTCTTTTTTACAATTTTCCACTTCAAAGCCAACCTAAATAAAAACTAAAATGTAAGTACTTAATAGCTCGATGTTTTATTAAAAATCGACACTTGTCGTAATAGTTTTTATAAAAGCCTCACTCCACTCCACTCCACTCCACTCCATTCCACTCAACTCCCCCGTTGTTCCCAACTTTGTCATATTCAAGTGTTGTACCAACTTTTCGCATTCGCAAACAGTTTACGTCAACAATATCTCATTCGCGTGGACTTTGTAAATAATAACATTTACGTTTAACAACTTTATAACGGTATCAGCGTTGGGTATACTCGTAATCTCGTTGTTATTCTAATGTTGCTCAACTATTACGTGCTTTTATTTGTTTTAAACGTAACTTAAATATATATTTTTTAGCATCAGTGTAGGCTGAGGGAACCTGGGAACCTATTGTTAAGACACTCGGTTGCCATTAGGACGCTTTCGCTCCCCAGTTTCCCTTGAAATCTGGAGGTGTTGCATGTTGAGTGGTAGAACTCAAGGCTTTAATTTGTCTCGTTAATAGAAATAATTTCATTTTCTCAAATGGAAATCGAACCAATAACCACACACTTGTGCCTCTATAATACATATATTATTCTCTAATTGCAGAGAATTGTATTATAATCAAGTCTATCAATTCTCATTCTTCTTACTTTCCTTTTTCTATGCATATAAGAGAGTAATAGTGCACTAGGGGTTGAGGGTAGCTCTCATTGATGTAGATCCTTTCATTGTAAATGGCCATTTAGAATTAATAACTATGTAATCAACAGTACGGAGTAGGTTATTGTGGGAGATATGAATACACAGTACTTGTATAGTGTGCTATTGCTCAGGTATAATTAGATTACTTGAACAAAGATAACTAGAACTAACTTACTTAAACTAAAAATGCTGCTTCAGTTAATGCAAGTAATTTAATTATAAAATAAATAAAATATATAGTTTATTTTGTAAATTTTCGTATCTATGAAAAAATGGAACGCTTATATACTATAGTATTATTTACTGTGCGTCTGTCTATCTGTCGGCATGTCGGTCCGTCTGTCAAGATCGTTTTTCTCAGGATTGTGGGGAGGTATCGAGCTGAACTTAATTTCAAATGTCCAGGGCTCAGTCCCTTAGAACACAGAAAAAAAATAAGCTTCTAAGGCAACCCAATAGAGACGAGCGTTTTCGTTTTGTTTCTCCTGGGCCAAAACTTATAAAATTAGCAAGAAGTGAAAACTTGTAGTACAAATACAAGCAAAAATCCAAAATATGGAAGTTTATATTGTAGTTTATTTCGTATAAAGTGAATGCAAACTTTAATTTGTCAACTTTATAAGTTGTCCTGTTGACCTACAATTATAAAATTAGTACGGAACTCTCGGTAGGTGAGTCCGAACTGCACTTGACCCGTTTTTAATTTCGCTCTAGAAATGCTTGTGACAAATAAAAAAAACTTTACTTAATATCGCGGTGGTTCTGGGTTCAGTTTCCAAGTTCCAAAGGAGTTAATTATTTCATAGCT
This sequence comes from Heliconius melpomene rosina, assembly GCF_056956725.1. Taxonomy (NCBI): domain Eukaryota; kingdom Metazoa; phylum Arthropoda; class Insecta; order Lepidoptera; family Nymphalidae; genus Heliconius; species Heliconius melpomene. The sequence continues at coordinate 4,345,143 of NC_140396.1, read as the reverse complement.
TGCTATGCGGATAAAGCGTGGAGCCTTATATCTAAGAAACATAGAAAAACTATGTCATTAGTTTAAGAAGATAATATCAACTGTACAGTGGTTTTTAATGACTACTGCAGTATTACAATAGTTATTAATATTTATATGGTTTTTTTTTTAGTTTCACACTGTATCCCGCACATAGCGGGAAAAAAAGGTAGATAGACAGAGGGATCCTGGAAACCTATTGCGAAGCACTTATACATTCGCTTTGCCCAATTCTGAAGATATTGCGCCTTGAGTAACCAGAGAAAAGAAATGAAAATATTAAATATTTAATTTTCTTAAGTAGGAATCGAACTCACAACCCGTCGTTTACAGTCGCACGCTTATGCTACTATAGACCACGTTTATATATTAATTAATAATTATATTTGTTAACAGGAATAATTGTGTGGAGTTAGACGCTGAGAAGTACCACTGTGACATTATTAAGAATTTAATAAGGACGTTTAGAAAATACATGGACATTTGTAAGTACTATTTTCTTATAAAAATATTCATAATATTTTTTTTCTACTTTTAGATCGTAATTATCGTCATAAACACTCTGTTCCCCAATTTCTTTCGATTGTTTGAGGCATTGCGTGTTGAGTGGCGGATCTCAACTGCACGCTTTGCCTTGGCGAAGAAATGCAAATATTAATGAATAATAATTAATTCCCCCGAGTGGGAATCGAATCCACAACCGTCACGCAAGTGTGACAGTCACACGCCCTACTTGCGCCTCTGTGCCATGAGAGCATCTCAGTCAAATTAGTAACACAAATATATATTATATAAATGGTAAATGAAGCTAATAATATTTTAATAGCTTGTTAGCTTTTGTTCATTTTCAGGCAACATGTGAACAATATAATTATTCACAAGCAAATAAATATGTAAATCATATTATTTTATGAAACGAGGCCGGTCGTGGCGCTGTAACACAAGCGTGTGTAAGTGTGATGGTTGCGGCTTCGATTCCCACTTAAAGAAATGTAATATTGTACATTACACTTCGCTCCGGTGTCGAAGGAAAGCGCGGCGTTGAGTTCCGTCACTCAACACGTAATTTTTTCAGAATTTAGAATTCGAAAGAAAGTGGGGAGTCTTAATAATAGGCTTCCTCTGTCTACCCGCATGTAGCAGGGATACAGCGTAAAGCTGAAATAAAAAAATAAATACCTACAATATAATAATTCATAAATTCATATTATTATATGAAAGTCATATTATTTTATGGAAGGAACAAATAATATAATAAACGTTTTAACATAAATTGAAACGAGGCCACTGAAATGGCATTTATAAAAGAAATATTTGAAGCGATAAGGCTTCTCGTTACGTAAAGTTAAAATATGGTAGACAGATGAGACGGTAAGTTTTCTTTAAAGGTTAGCTAGAGAAAATTGAGATACTTGCGTTGACACCAGAGCGAAGAAATGAAAATATTAGATATTTGATTTTCATTGAGTGGGAATCGAACCCACAACCAAACGCGCTTATAGTCACACTTATTATATTATAATTATGTTAAACAATATTATATAATAGTATGAAAGTAAGTTTAGGATATTGATGTTTTCCTATACCCGCCAGCAAGAGCTTAAAACGTTTCTACTATGTGTTTTGATAATTTGGTAAGCTCACAATATTTTACCGTGAAAATATTTGTTATTTTTCAATGTAGAATATTTTATTATTTCACCAATCCGAATTTTATTTCTTTTAAAAAAATATATAACATGAAAGCCTGTACTGACCTCGTTTGTAAAATTAAAGTAAACCATTTCTATGATAAAACGTCAATCATAATAGAATAACAACGGGACCCCATTATTTTTTTATAACCACACAAGCGTAGCATAGAGTGGACGCGGCTATTTTTTATACGTAATTAATAATAGTATTAAATATTTCAGTGCCCAAAAACTAGTAGTGTGGAATGAATATTAAACATTTAACTATATTTTTCAGTATTCATTCGATTTTGTTATAAAATGTTATTCCCAGGCTATGCGTAAAAGGTTATTTTTGTTAAACTCTACCCTAGTGCTGTTAGTCTACTGACCTGACTCTGTCCCTGAGAAATTTGCAAGCACTAGGTGGCTGCTTGAGATGATAGCGACGGCGATAAGGGCGTCCCCTGCGGGAATCGAACCTCGACTTCCAGAAGTCGAACGGACTTTCGATGCCAATTATATAGCAGAATGTTGCTATATAATTGGCTAACACCGTATTATATTATATTGTTGAGAAATCCCAGATATGATAGCGTAATAAAAGGTACATCTCAGAAAATAAAAGTATAAATAAAAGGATTCGCCTGCGTCCATTGTTAGCAAGAAATAATATTTCCACACGCGCGAATGGCCAAAATGGGTTTCTTCTAGCCACCAAGGAACAAATATATTGCGATTTGCTCCTTCATTTTCTCGCAAGGTATTTTATTGCTTTGGGGTCTCTCATAAATTCCGTACTCACTCAGAGAGAAAAATAAGGCCTCGGCTCGTCGCAAATTGTTGCGAAAAAAATTCGTATTACTAAGCTGTAATCATTTGCTAACATCTTTGAACACATTTTCAAATATTATACTTTTACTTCAAAGAGAATCCAACGGTCAAATTCCTTAAATCGGATTTCTCGGCAACAAATTTTACATTTTAAAAGGTTCAATTCGAAATTGAAAATTTTATTTCACTTTTCTTTTATTTTTGTTTTTAATCGTAAATTAACTTTTAAGTTTACTAGACCTTAATTCTTATTTATTTTTTATTGAACTAAACCAGGAGACGCTTTTCAGTGGTTTTGTATTGGAATATATTAGGATTGACCCAAAAGCTGACCTACAAACATTGAGTATCGGTTGCCTAATTTTTTATGCAGAACCGGTCGTACTGCATGGAAATGTTTGAGAACAGTCCTTTTGGCCTGAATATTTTCAGACATAGGGAATATTGAACTCGGATATTTCTAACAAATGCTTTTATTTTTCTTATTTACAAATACAAATAAAAACATGAGCATATATGACGTTGACGAGATCAATTTTTCGTGTCCATTTTGTACCACTGGTGGTTACTTTACTAAGAGGAAACTTTCCAAATTGGAATAGTTCTCCGGATATTTTCAACTAGCATCCATCTTTGTGGAGGCGGGCGTCGCGACGAGGAGGTAGAACATGTTTTTTTTATTTTCATACATCTAAACTCGTTTCTGCACAGTTTGCTTCACGAAGTAAAAATTTTGCAACAATTTACTAACATACACTCAGATAATGCATCTGATCTTTATTCTATACAAAATTGGCTCTTATTTAAATTTTGTCAGCTTAATTATATATACAAAATGTCGTATATTATAGCAATTTTCACATAACTAAAATGTAGTAGGTCTATATAGTATTTGGAAGATTTCCTAAAATTTTCAGTGTGAACACTTGCCACAATAAGATAAAGCAAGGCTATCGAAAATTCCGTTTATCCGAAACGTCCATACTACTAGAGTTGTAAATTTTTTGCGCGGTTCACGATTTACGGCGATATAAATTCTGGACGAATGCGGATAGTAAAACGAAAAAGTGAGTGAATTTCACAGTGAGACCTAAATTCTACATAACCTTTGTTGGATACTGTTGGTGACACCGAAGTTTTATTGCTTTTCTACTCGTAAAAATATATCCGAGCTAGACTTCTTATGCATGGTTAATGGCGTTGCATACTGTAAGATATTTTATTTATAACTATTCCTTGTAATTTTTAAAATTTTACCATTTTTCCGCCCAAGATGAACAAAAAAATCAGCTTCACGCTGTATCCCGCACACAGCAGGGTAGGCAGAGGGAACCTAGTGAACACTAGGTTCCCTCTGCCCAATGCTCCAATCTGAGATTTTATAAAAATTGTAAAAAATATTATAAGTGTGTTTCAATGATAGCTGTTATTCTTTATGCTATTTTCATATAAAATTAATGTTTTTTTTATTATTTCTCAACGTTTTTAAATATTTTTTTTCGGTATTTTTATATGCGAAATATAATCTTCAATAGCAGCATATTTTTTTAACCTACAACCTTTTCATAAATATTTGTATGTGCTTCCGGAGCTTTGATCGAGGCCCACTCTTGTTTTCGAAGGCCAATCAAAATCTCTTATAAATGTACAGGATAACTCCATATAAATGTTATGTAAAAAATAATAGCAGAATAAAGAGAGCAATCAATGTCTTTTCATATGTAAAATTTGAAGTATTATATAAAGAGACAAAAGAAACCTTTCGAAGCCTCGGGCTACTGTTCCAAAATCCTTCTCATATTAAGAAAAACTGAAATGAATTTTCTTAATAAAAATATATTTTACCAACACTCAGTATATTTTTCAGTAATATGGTGTTCATTAGTAGAGAAAACGGTCGGCGTTCAAGTCAAACGAAGACGACTTAAACGGTCCTCAGGTAAGATAATTTAACGACGCTTTTAAGATATTATAATTATATCATTAGCTATATTTCTCTTATAGTATGTATATATATCTATTTTTTATCTTTTTTTCAGCTTCATGCTATATCCTCCATATATCAGGGTAGGCAGAGGGACACACAGTGCTAAGACAGTCGCTCTCCACTTTCCGCATCATTATGGAGGCAATGCGTGTTCAGTGGTGAAACATGACGCCGCACTTTGCCTCGATATAAGAGCGAAAAACTGAAAATATTAAAAATTTCATTTCTTCGACTGGATATCGAACCCATAACCTATCGGGATTACAATCACATGCTTCAACTTGATGAACTTTTTATTTTAGAGGTAGTGATAATGCTAAACTAACTTCTTTGATTCTAGATTCCCGGCCGGAATTAGTATATACGTTTATTGAACAGGCAGTGCAGCCAGGGGCTCAAGTAGCCCTAAAATGTTCTGCGGTCGGCGAACCACCTCCTAGATTTCGATGGAGTTTGGATGGTCAGACCATACCGTCACATCAAGGGTAAGTCTTTATAATTATATTGATTTATTCTAGTTTTTATGTTATTTGTTGCCTCCAGAATGCCTCCAGAATTCGGCGGAAAGTGGGGAACCGAGTGTCTTAACACTAGGTTCCCTAGCCTACCCTGCTGTGTGCGGGATACAGCGTGAAAAAAATAAAAAAAAACAGCTTCCAGCCATTTCGTATTTTCCGCCGAATTCTGGAAGCAATGCGTGTTGAGTGACCGCCCCTCAGTATTCAGTTTTTGAACAGCATTAACATATTCTTTTGTTCCCCTAATTATTAATAATTATTTATCAGGGTAATAATAACAGAAGGACGTGAAACAGGCCCGAGCAGTATTGGATCTAGTAACAATTATATACTATCGACTCTCTCGCTAAGCAGTGCGAGGGTCGAGCACGGCGGCCGGTACGAATGTAGAGCGACCAATAACCATGGCTCTATCGCCCATTCGGCCAGACTCAACGTTTATGGTATATTTATTTTCTTATTATTATACGTTTTTTAAGTATCCCAAATATGAAGCTGGGTAGGCAGAGGGAACCTATTGTTAACACCTTCCGTTTCCCACTTTCACTTTTCGTCCAAATTTTCGAGGCATTGCGTGTTAAGTTGTGGAACTTAGTCCAGGGCCTTTGCTTTGGTGTTAGGGCAAAGAAATGGAAATATTAATAAATAACAATTCATTCTCCCAAATGGAAGTCGAACCCACAATCGTCGCGTTATTTAATAACTAGATATAATTTTAACATATTAAAATATATTCGATTTTGTCTTCCTAACTTACTGGTGGTCCATACCTTTGCACAGTACTTTATCAATTGCTATTCACAATCTAACAATAGCACACTTACAGGTCCTCCATATATTCGTTCGATGAATCCGGTAAAAGCAGTTGCTGGGTCCGACGTGACAATTTGGTGTCCATATTACGGATACCCTATAGAGTAAGCGTGTTAAATTGTCTTATTGAAGCTTTATATGTGAACTTGAAATATATTTACATATATTTTTAAAAATATAGATTAAACTAGTGGGCCCGGACGCGGCTACGCCCGCGAAAATATAAGCCTAAATCATTAAAATAAGTTAAAAAATAATAATAAGTGGAGATTTATTATTAGAAAAAATATCTGAGTAACCGAAATGAACAAACCAAAGAAGTAAAAGTAACTAAAGGAAATTCTTAATATTAGAAAAAAAAACCTAAAGTTTGCTGTGCGCGCGTACTAAACATTTTTCTATATTAAATAATTATTAATTTTTGCGAACAATATTAAATAAAATCTCAAATGATTAAAATTACGATATTTTAAGTGTATAACATCGGTATAGATAACCGAACTGAGATAAATTAATTATAAGCAGCAAATAATTACATAAAAAATAATAGTAATTCGAAAATCTATAAAAATTTACAAAATCATCAAAGTCATCCGCCCGTTCGCGTCGGTCATACTCATATTATGCCGCCCGAAGGCTAGGTCATTTGGAATCAGTCACATCTTAATTATTTATTAGAATGTTATACAGTAAATTATAATTTCCATCTAGATGAAATGCTAAAAGTGACTATTATATTTATTTTCATAAGAATGAATATCAAATTATAGAAATCATCTAATTTTTGTTAATGATTTGTATAAAGAGATTTGTATAAATGTATATCGGCGCGCACCATGTATGCATTAAGCAAACTCACTGTGGGTGACGTTTTCTTAAAACAGCAAACTTTGCAAGCTGTTGCTTAGCAACGCGTAGCGACGATTGTTATTAACATGGCGGAATAAATTCCTTGTCAAATTAATTATTTTAATATATTGGTATATAACGAAAATATTACAAATATGAGAAAAAAAAAGTATCCTATGTTCATCCCGGGACCCTCAAGTATCTCTATATGAGTATTTTATCACAATTAAATTAGCGGTTTGGCCCTGATTGCGGAAAAGACAGACAGACAGACAGACAGACAGAGTTACTTTCGAATTTATAATATAGGTATGGATAAAGAATCCTTTTTATTAATAACTATTATTTTTATATTTATTAAAAATTATAATATTGTCGTTATAATGAACCGATATTAAATGACAAGATTTTTTTTTAAAATATAGGCTTTGATTATTAAGCTGCATGTTTTATTAAACAAAAAGAAATGTATTTAGTGTATTCGTTTTTTTCATTTTTATAATTATTTATCTATATAAATTAGTGTTCTATAAGGTCACCGTATTGCATTCTATATAATTCTTTATTAATAAAGAGTTAAATTCTTAAAAATCAACAAAAATAATTTAAAAAAGTAATTGCACTTTTTTAAAAGAAATTTTAATTGCGTCTACTATAACGTTTCGTAGCACCAATTGATCGATTATATACTAAAACTACATTTTCGTTTCCTATAAAGTTCAGTAAAATGGGAAGGTGGAGCGGGGAACGACCCTCGATATCGGCAATCAGATGGACAGCTCAGCATTAGCAACGTGGACTACACTCGAGACAGAGGCGGCTGGATTTGTTCTGTGCTCACGTCCACTGGAGAACTTGCCAGGAGAGAGGTATAGATTGATTTATTATAGATTTTTTAGCTAAGTTAACCTCTTTTTCTTTCTCTATTTCCAATTTGATGAAAACATCAATGTTCCATTTAGTTGGGAACGGAAGTGTCTTAATGGGAATAGAATATCTTAACAGTAGGTTCCGAGGTTCCCTCTCAAATACAATATATATAAAATTCTTTATATACTATTTACATATATTATGTATGTGACTATGTATATATTCTTTGATATTCATAAAAAAATGTTTCCCATAAACATAAGTATTTTACGTGATAGGAATCATTGCCAAAATAGCATTTGGTTCTATTTGGAATTGATATTGCTGGCTATTTAGAACTTGGCCAAAAAATCAAACGTATTCATAGAATTCTTATTATTTTTTTAGTCACAACTGCTTAGATAACGACCACATCGTAATTATTTTATTCTGATGAAATTACATAATATTTTTTATTATATATATTTTTTATAATTTCTTAAATTTTCTCCGTATAAAATTATAATATTTAAATAGATTGTGACTTCGATCGACGTAGCTTCATATGTTCGAGGTACGCTACACAACCGTACTATATTCATAAAAAAAATACTTCTAATTTATTAAAAGTTACTAATGCAAAAGATGACTCCACTCTCCACATAGCACTTTAAAGTAAAACCCATTTAACTGTACCGAACCCAAACTCCCACAACCAATTCACCACCACCTCATAAATAAAACCCAGCTCAACCTAACAGCATTCATTAAGCTTTGTATCTACTCGTATGTAGGTTCAAATCAATGTGGTGTCACCGCCGGTGCTCTCGCCGATCGTGTTCCCCCCAGGGCTGCGGGCGGGTGACCGCGCTCAGATTACGTGTACTGTGACGTCAGGGGACATGCCCGTTTACTTCTCCTGGCTGAAGGACCAGATGCCGATATCTAGTGTGCTGCAGGTGAGAATTTATTATTATTATCTATGCAATAAATAGTAAATATTATTATATTAAGTTTTATAATATTTTTTTTTAAATAAATTCTACTGAAATATTTCAATAGTTCAAAAATTATATTGTTATACTTACTTTAAGTACAATTTCCTGTAAAATTTAAAGATGGAGGGGGAAACGACTCCCGACATCGGCAATCAGATTATATTTATTTTTTAAAGAACTCATATGTTTATATATTAAATTTAAAAAAAAACAACCCAATTTCAATCAGGCACTTTACGATATACAGATATTTGGTATATGCTAGGGATCGAATTCATATAAAATATTATCTTTGATGATTAAATATTTAACTTTATAAGTAAAGTAGACACTGTTTCAACATAATATTTAATCTTTCTAAAAATTTACGAGAACCAGAAGGTAATGTATAATATTGTATATTATTATGTACATTTGTAAATACTTGTATGTATGTTTGATTTCATAAATATATAGTGAATAAATAGAAAAAAATATTTAGAAACGTCTTATATATTTAAATTTATGTACCAACAATAATAAATATAGATAGAATATTTAAATAACAATACTCCTCATGGAAAATCTCAATATACAATGAAATTTTAAAGCGAAATGCATTCACTTAAGATAGTGGCAGTTGACTAAAATAAAATTGTACTACTATTGCATATTGTACTTACTTAGATGATATATTTCCAATGAAATATGTATAATGTAATTTTTTATGAACAAACGGAAACACAGAAAAAGTGAAGTATCCGCTCCAAAAAGCTACAAAAGTTTTAGTTGAAATCCCGCATTTTTCATATCCCTTGCTTTTCGTACAGAAATGTAATGAACAAGTAATTATATTTATTGCAGGGTTTTATATCAAAGTAAATATCTAATGCATTTTTTCTTTGTAAGGTACGCACTTTACTCCATTAGTTTTTAAGTTACGAATGAATTAAAGAAAGGGATCGTACAAAAATTACAAATATTTCTGTATTTAACGTTTGGACTAGTTATAATAATGATTTTAGTTACTATATAAATAATATAAACATATTTTCTTATTTAATTTTTCTATTATCATTTTATTTTTTAAACCACTACTTCTTAGCGAGGTCGTGTACAATGCGCTAATTAAAAAAGTGAAGTACAGATAAATGATGAATAAAAAATGCTTTTGTAAAAACTGCAGTGGCTGGTTTTGTACAAAATAATGAAGAAATAAATTTACAAAAATATGTACAAACAATAAAGTAACTGGCTTTACGTAGTTATAAAATCAACTTCACGCTGTATCACGCACACAGTAGGATAGGCAGAGGGAACCTAGTGTTGAGACACTTCGTTCCCCACATTCTGCCGAATTCTGGAGGCATTGCCTGATGAGTGGCAAACCTCGCTTTTAAAAGAAATGGAAATATAAATTTAATTAAATATTTCATCACCTCGAGTGGAGATCGAACCCGCAACCAGTCGGTTTTACCTCTAATTGACCTCGATTAATTAGTTATACTGTTTTATAATATAAATTCATTCGTATTTTTCAACACCATGGCGTCGCATTCAAAAAGACTATATGCAAACAAAGGTATTGATTTCAAGTTAGGAGAATATTTCAAACCCTTTTGTTTCTCCGATACTGTATTGATTTTTACTACCTAGATATATTTTAACTAAGCAGAAAATAGAAAAGAGAGAAAAATAACGCATAGTCTACATTTTGTATATTTTGGTAGAGATCTCATTGTCATAGAAATGTGATTGATATGTTTTTACACCATTATGTTAATCAAAAACATTTTATTTATTAACTTATAAATAATTTAAGGTCCTAGGCAGTGACCTGACTGTCAGACGTGTAAATATCAGAAATGCCCCATTACTAACGTTCTAAACTTTAGGTGGACGAGCGGGGAGCAGAATTCTACAGTATGCTTCTGTTTAAAAGTCTGACAGCTGCCCACAGCGGAATTTACAGTTGCGTTGTAACAAATATCGCTGGGAAAGCCAATATGTCTGCCGAGTTAGCTATTAAAGGTATACTTTAATATTTATTTCATGTATTTTGTTATAATTCGTGTTTATTGAATACAAATATTTTGATAACACAAGTTAATTTAGAGCGTAAATAGAAAGATATGTTCGTTTAACTTTGAGTGAGAAAGACTATATATAATTAGTGTTTCAGAATCGCTAACTATATTATTTATCTGTGGTCGACAGTATTGGCGGGACATTAATGACATGTGGTTCAAATTATAAATATTAAATTTTAACTTGTATCATGTAAGTTATTGTTGTGAAGAAAGTAAAGGAAAATAATAAAAATAAATAAATATTAAAATGTTATGGCAATGTATGTTAATTGTTAGTGAGTGCGTTACGTCATTCTTAAAAGTAGTCTGTACGAGACTCATCAGTCAGTTTAATTTTAATTAGTTTTTTTAATTACTTATACAATTAAAAAAGTGCAACAATTTAAACTTTGTTAATAAATAATCTTCATAATGTCTGTAGTACCACCATATTGGCAAATGGAGCCATCAGATGGAGCAGTACTGCTTAATGGATCCCTCACAATCAGCTGTGATGCGAAAGGTCATCCTCCACCAGCTATTTACTGGACTAAGTTTACAGGTAAAATAATTTAATAATAATTTAAAATAATATAAATCCTTAATTCACTTTAGTTTTTATTATAAAAAGTTATCATTAAAACATTACATGGATACAGACGCCTTCATAACGAAAGCGCCTGCAAAACGTAAAAAAAAAAGATAAAAAGCAACGAATATTTTATATAGGATGCAATTCAAATTCGTAGGTAGCACAGAAACAGCGCTGGGCGGAGTGTCTGATCCAGTGGTGCTCAGCAACGGGTCATTGCGGCTGGAGACTGCTCGTGCAGAACATTCTGGAAAGTATCGCTGCAGAGCTGAAAATGGCGTGGCACCAGCTCTATCCAAGACCCTCACGATACACGTTAATGGCAAGTATAATGTGCTCGCTATAAAAATAACCCCTTTTCATATCTCGTACGTTTGCATTAAAGCACTAAATGGAAACATAATGGCGCAAACGATTTGAGACACTTAACCGTTTTCCACCACTTTTCCTCGCATTTTTTTTTAGTTTATTTCTAGTAATGAAATATCATTTTAATGTCGCTTGAAATATTTTTTTCATTCGAACATCGCTGTAGAATGTCAGTGACCTATTTCGCGGGCGCAGTCGAAATGTGCCTATAAAATATTTTTATTTAGTTCAAGCTCGAATATACAAAAATATTTTTCTTGAAATATTTCGAAAGCACTTACGTTTCATAAATAAAAACTACGATACACGAAACTTCGTTATATTATTTACAAATGCCATACACAGAATAAAGTAAGCTATTTCAATTTGTTGATTCTTTAAAACGATTGCACTGATGCGGCTTAATTCTCAATTTACTAATAGTTTACTCAATTTTTGCTATTTATTTACATATAAATTTAATATATATTTAAACTAACCTAAGTTTTACTATACCTACTAAATTTTACATTTCTATACATACATATACGGCTGTGGGTTCGATTCTCACTCGCAGAAACGAATATTGGAATAGGAATGAAATAATCATTCCTAATTCTGCTGTAGTAACAAGATAACGTGCGCCATTAAATTCCACATATAGCTTTAAATATAAAAAGTAAATTAATTATAATTACTATCAAAATAGAACCAGCAAGATTCGAAACACCATCAGTGAACGTAACAGCAAAACTAGGGGAGACAGTTCGATTGGCGTGCGTCGCGAGAGGCGATAACCCCCTATCCATGACTTGGAGCCACTCGGGAAGAGCTCTACCCAACTCTGATTACAGGTATGATAATTTACTTCAAAAGTATTCTGTCCACACTTCAACTTCAAATGCAGAAGTTCTCGATAATTCAATTTTAAAACAAAACTTTAAGAAAGTTTAAATAGGACAAAGAAAGTAGTAGTAGGTACAACAAAAGTGTAATCTAGTAGAAAAACTGCATTGAGATAATTGAATTGGGCGTCTCGTAAAGTTTCGCTCTTTTGTTAGGCAACGGTATATCAAGCATTTATTTTGGGTCATTATGCATAATTTTATGCATGCATTATCAATAGAAAATATTGTACATGTACTTAGTTATTCCAAAATTATTATTTTTTACTAATATAATATTTTTTTAACTTCACGCTTTTATCTCATACATAGCAAGGTAGGCAGAGGGAACCTGGGAACTTAATGTTAAGTAACACTCCGTTCCCAATAAACACTTCCGTTCTCCACTTTCCGCCGAATTCTGGAGGCATTGCGTTTGAGTTAATATTATTTTTATGTGTAGAGTTGGTAGGTACAGATTTTTAAAATAGATTAAACATTTTTTAGATACGTTAAAATATTTCATGATATTTCAAATATTTCTCGCAATTTTTTAAATCGACTAAATAAAAACAAATAACTCAATGACCTAGAATGAAAGAGGTCATCATTCGCATTGGCCTCTATAATGAATATTTGAGAGGCCGGAGCGCGGAGGGACAGCGTAGTAAATTGGTGATTGAGAGGGTTGATAGAGAGTACTTTACTTTGTATTTTATCCACATATAAACTCTGGCTTGGTTAAATATTATATAGCTAAGTTTTATATTTTATATCTTTGTAAATATTATATAAGTAAGTTCATCAAAATATTTAAAGATTAGTTGTTTTAACAATTAACTATAGTGTGACTGTAATGCTATAGTTGTGGGTTTGATCCCCACTCGATGAAATAAATTATTATTTATTAATATTTTCATTTATTCGCTCTGGTAACAAGGCAAAAGCCCGGCTTTGAGGTCCGCTACTGAACATGCAATGGGGTTTCTTGGGGATTGGAGTGTCTGCCAACCCTGCTACTTGCGGGATCTAGCGTGAAGCTGATTATATTATACTCTCTCTTTCTTCTCTGTATGATTTCAAATAAATGTAAAGATGAAATAAAATAATGAAATGGAGCAATTTTTTATATAGCAACTACTATATAAAACTACTTACGCCAATTCTCGTATTTTATACTTACACGGACAAGACTAAACCTCTAAGGACTCATTTGGTATTGTAGAATGAGTATATCAGAAACTCGTAGCGCGGAGGGATTGCGGAGTGAGCTAGTGATCGAGAGGGCTGATAGACGGGATTCCGGGGTTTATCGTTGTCAGGCGTCCAACCCCTACGGCAGGTCGGATCACTTCGTGCACCTTGGGGTTCAAGGTTAGTGGATTTTTATAATGTATTTTTAAATAAGAAGAAATGTTACTTATTTATAATAATAATTATAATTGAGTATTACTCAAAAACATAAATACGATTTTTTTTACTTCAAATACTTGATAGTATTATAATAGTGAATTTTATTATATCGAATTATTACATTGCAGTTACTTTTCTTTCAAAATTAAACTCAAAACAAGGGTAAATTGTTATCATTACCATTTTTAATTTATATTGGTGAATTAACTAAATTATAATGAACTAACTAAATTTATTTAAAAAAACCTAAATTCATATATTCTCATTTAAAATCATCCGTAGCCGCATTAAATGCACACAGAAAAGTAATAAACTCAAGTTGTTGAGATCCTCGGCCAGTATTTTCTCTCTTGGCATCTAGCGAACGGCGCTAAACAAGCAAAGCGTAAAAGTGCTTAACATAGCTTGTTTACAGTGCAAACCTCTCAAATAAACTTCTATGTTTTAAACTCTTTTATAATTCAAGGAGTTTTTAGTTAATGCTTTATACTTGTCTTTAAGCTTACTCACTTACCCTCATGTTACTCGTATCTGGTTTAATCAACTTAAGAATATGAGCTGTGTTTATATTAAAAGTTAAAACTGACACAACTTTGTTGTCAAATTATAAAAATTGGTTTATTATTTATATTAAGAATTAAGACTTATAAATCAATTAATTTAAGACTTATAAATACAAAATCTCTTTATCTACTATCTAAATTTATTATCTTTTAGAGCCACCTGAACCGCCGGCGAACTTTCGAGTATTGGACGCTACGTCGCGGTCGATCCGTCTTCAATGGCGTAGACCGTACGACGGGAATTCCCCGGTGCTTGGTTACGTAGTGCAGTACAGAAAACATGACTCGGGGAATCCTGATGCTTGGAGGGATGCAGATACACATAATGTGTCTGTTAATTCTCATAATATAGACACGTATTCGGAGTAAGTACATTTTTTAAATTAAAATGGACTAAATGGAATTATTTTGTATGACTGCCTTTAATTATGTTTAAAACTATATATTCAGCAAGACTCTTATTAAGCTGATAAGAAAATTTTAAGTAATAATGAAATAATATGAGCAATAGTAATGAAGTACTAATTTCAAAATTAAATTCTGTGCTTTTATTATACATATCCACATGAATATTTCATACTTTAATTTCTTTACCAACAATATTTTGAAACATCGGCTGAATCCTTAATGTATGTAACAGTCGCTATATTTTAATTATTTCCTTAAATTAAAAAATATTAAAATATGCCTCCCTTATTGTAAAGCATGACATAAAAAATATCTGTAAAGTAATATAAACGACAAACCTTAACTTCTGAACTCATCCAGGATGGAAGACGCAACGATATCAGGTCTAGAACCAGCTACGGCGTACTTGGTGCGCGCGCGCACGGTGACTGCGCAGTTTGCGTCGGCGCACACGCGCGCCCTACTCGCGCTAACATTACACGAACCGCCCGCGCGGGCGCCCGTCGGCTTACGGGCATCGGCGCCTCGCTCGTCCACTATAGAACTTGCTTGGCAGGTGATTACAGTTAATAATATTAATTTATAATAATCATCATCATAAACATTTTTATATTTTTTAAATTGTTGCTTTTATAATATAGGTTAGTCAATTACTTAAATTTAATAAATAGTTGTCGGTGAACAAACAACTTTTTCAAGAAAATATCAAATAAATGAATGCCACGTGTTTAATTTAGGCGCCCCCGACGTCAGCGTGGAATGGAGAGCTATTAGGCTACACAGTGTGGTGGTGGCCATCAGCTGACGGGTCGTTATCTGGCGGCGCTAATGTGGGAATGGAATTTGCTACCGTAAGAGGGCATATCAATAAGTATACTATAGAAGGACTTGAACATTATACAAGGTACGTTTGTGTATAAATAGAAAATAATATAAAAATATTAATCTTTTTATAACTTTAAAATGGGCTTCTTGTTTTTGCTATCTTGTGAAGACTAAAATTCTATAACCCGTAGAAGCGAGAAAAATATTGTTGTACTATAATACCATTTTTATGATATGTTCTTCCCTTAGGTATTCAGTGAGCGTAAGAGCTTTCAACAGTGCTGGCGCTGGACCGGCTACAGCTCCTGTAAATACACTTACGCAAGAAAGTGGTAAATTCATACTAAATTCTAACATAATAATAATAATAATAACACCGTTTTATAATAAATAAACTTAGACTTGTTTTATAACATATAGATTCAAATAAAATAATTGTGGTGGTGAAGTCGTTATTTAAGCTATATATTTAAAACTTTTGTTCTGGATCTGATTGATCTCTGCTGATAACCATAGATAATAGTTTATTTCTTTGTGTTTTCATTATATCCTTGTATAAATTAATAATCGTTTGCCAGTGCCATCGGAAGGTCCACGAGCAGTCAGATGTAGGGCGGTGTCTCCACAAAGCTTGAAGGTGGAATGGTCTCCGCCACCAGCTCACGCACATCATGGCGCCTTATTAGGATACAAATTGCTTTACCGACCGGAGCACAGTGAGTAAATTATGGTATATGTCCAGGAGAAATCTATTTGCTTTTAGATTTTTATATTAGAAATCAAATCATCAAAAATATGTATAATAATTTTTTTTTTTAAATATTTTAACTAATAACTATATAACTAGCATTTTAAAAAAATATAAAGGAGATTTGTAATAATTTCTAAGCGTAACTCTCCTAGCTGAGTGAAGGCAGTTGTTTGTCGGCAGCGGCAGATTGGCTGGAATGGGAAGTTCGGGGGAACAATGTTCCCAGTATTACCACTGGGGCCGAAGTCAAGAGAGTCGCTGGTGTAGAAACCTTGCTGCTGGCTCTAAGACCTCATATGAATTATACAGTGCAAGCTTTAGCGTACACTGCTGCTGGTGACGGCGTTCCTGCACATCCTATACATTGTATCACACAACAGGATAGTAAGTATTAAATATATTTATATCATTTTATTATTCATATATTTTTATTATTTTCCCAAGTTAATAAATTCATTCATTCATTCATTTCATCAGGATTTTATCATAGATATTTTAATTCGATATTTCACCTACCTTTGTGTAAAATGAATGATTGTAGAATGATTGCTATGGATTCTTTGTTACTTAAAGACCTACGATTTTATTTGTACGCTGAAAAGTTCGTGAAGTTCTCATTTTACTGTATTCGTTATTGTTATTATTTATTTATTTGTTTATATTTTTTTACTGTCTTTGTTCTTGTTTATTTATTTATTCTGATATTCGTGGCGCAGGGGCACAAAGTGTGTCTGTAAACCGACTGGTTGTAGGTTCGATCCCCACTCGAGAAAATTAAATATTTATTTAAATTTATATTTCCATTTCTTCACTCTGATGTCGAGGCAGGTGTTTGATTTTATTCTTTGATTTGAGTTGTAGAATTCGACATGGCACTTTTTCTGACCTAGCAAATTATAGGTTTTGTAAATGTATACTGATAGTATTAAAAAGTGTTAAAACACTAAATTATATCCTGACTGAAACAATATCAAATGTAAATTTTAATAATTGACGTACATTATGAATTAAATAGTACCAGACATAAAGCTCCTAATTTACCACTTGAATATGACGATACAAGTAAATGTACCGTCGTTCTATTAAATTAATTGTTTCACTTACGTGCTTATAGTTCGTGATGTAAAGCGACTGAGTGTTCACAACACGCAAAAGTATACTAAAAAGTATATTATTACAGCAGTAAGTTAATAGAGCTTTTAAAATGAGATGCGCTGTTTAGCCGCGGGAGAATAACCGCCATTATTTGCATAACAAACACATTTAATTGTTAAAGTGCAGCCATACTGTTAAATATGCAATATTATACGTAATATTCGTTTATTATGTTGAGTTAGGGAAATTGTAGAAAACAATGTTTCATTTAATATATTTTCTTTAACATTTTAACTATTTTTAACGTTTATACAACTCTAGTATAGACCATATATTCCTTTTTTCTTTTCTTACTATACATACATACATAGGTTCACGCTTTATCCCTAGCGGTGTAGTCAGAGAGAACGGAGCGCCAAACACTACGGTCTCTACATACCTCTTTCGCCTCGTCCACTGTCATCAATCTCTTCATACATGCCCTCGGGGGGGATCCTCATGCTTTTTACGTGACCTTCCTCCAGTATCTTTGATACTGTGTTTTCGTAGGTCATCCAAGGTCTCCTCCTATCCCCCGGAATTAGATCGTTTGACTAATGACTTTGAAATGACTAATGTTTTGAACTAAAATATCCTAAATTGTCAAATGTGTTAAAGTTCTTATAGAAAATGCAAAAACTGCGAGAGGACAAAGTTAATTTAATATCTCTTACAGCGCCAGGTCCTCCAGCTGCTGTGAAAGTGATAGCTACCTCAGTTACTTCTTTAGCGGTCAGCTGGCTCCCACCGAGTCGACCGAATGGACCGATATTGTACTATACCGTATTTTATAAAGAACTTGGACGGTAAGCAAATAATAATCTCCTTTTTACATTGTATATTATAGTTGCCGTTGTACTGTGTTGGCATTGTGAAGGATGGGGATTTTCGATGGTAATAAGACGTAACGTGGCGTATATCCCGACGGCGAGAACTAGGAAACGAATGGCCCTAGGCCTTATATGCCTGGTCCTTATTAATTGGTCTTTAAACATTATTTACCTCTAACTAGGCTACTTACTTTATATCTAAACAAAAGTGAGAAGAAAAAATAAATAAAAATTATATATTTTATTTCTATAAAATAAATACCTACTTATTAAAATATACAAATTCTGAACAAATAACAATCATTAACAATATTTTAGAGACAGACCTCCTCAAACGACGACAGTCCAAGCGGAAGACCTGGAGATGTCGGTAGGTCTAGGCGGGTACACCGAGCTGCGGTCTCTGTCGGAGAGCGCCACGTACGAGGCCTGGGTCGCGGCGCATTCAGCTGCTGGAGAGGGCGAGCCTTGTGCTCCTCAACCAGCTACTACTACTTCTAGAGGTGACAACTATAACTTTATATATTGTAAAATAGAAAAATACTATATTACAGTCATTAACAATTAGACAGGCCTAAATGTTAAACTAAACTACTCAATACATTCTAATGAGATTTAACGTTTTTTCAATCAACTGTGTATATAATCAAAAGAAATGTAAAACATTTTTTTACATGAATTATTGAATAATAGGTAAATAAACAATCGCCATAAAACTTGGTTTAACTTAAGAAATATGTTTCTTCCAAAGATATCTAAACCGAGATATAAAAATAAAATACTCTCTTAGCTGCAGTCAGGCTATTATCATTCGGAGTATGGGTTCGAGTACAGTGCGGGCATTCGCTTAGACTAGCGTGTGCATCGCGCGGGGAACCCGCACCCAGAGCCCGCTGGCTGCGGGGTGACCGGCCTATTACCCACGACCCTAGAACCCACGTTACTCCTCACGGACCACTTGCTATACATGGTAAGATTATCTTGATAAAAAGACTAATGCTTTTTTTATTTAGCTTTTATTTTTATTTTCTAATATTATGCCTCGCGTATACACAAAAAAGCAATAAACAAAATAAGCACATCACAAAATTGAACCCACTACCATTCGCAACAGAAGTAGATGCATCAACCAGCGGCAACTACACGTGCTCCGCGCGTAACTCGTTCGGCTCGGAGGAGGCGACGTACCGCGTGGAGTGCGCGTCGCCGCCCGCCGCGCCCGCCCTCGCGCTGGAGCGCGCGGCGCACAACGACGCGAAGCTCACCTGGCGGACGAACCACCATACTTCTGCACCACCTCATGGTAAGTTATATTTTATTTTGGGTTCACGTTTATACTTTTCTCTAGAGCCTTAGCCACCGATAGAATGGACTTTTGTCCTAAAAAACGCGGAAAAGCGTATTTCTATATTCTTATATTAATTTATATTTTCAAATGTATAATTTATTTCTCTCAGTTAATAAATTAAGTATTTATTATTGTTTTATATGCCTTATTGTATACCATAATTAAAAATTTGAAAAATAAAGGAAACAAAGCAAAAATGTTATATTAGGATATATAGAGGGGTAGGCAAATAGAATCCCGAATTCTATGTTACGTGTTGAGTGGTGGAACTTAATGCCGTATTTTGTATATTCTTATATAAGAAGTGAGTAGATATTATGTGAATATTCATGAGCTTTTCAGAATTATCTAATTTCTGCAGTAAATACGTATACCAAATGTTATTGTTCTTCCTATTAAAAACTGACCGTATAAATATTAAAATGTACCGTAAACATCTAACCCTATTACTAAAAGTTTTAAAATAGATATGTAAATAACTAAAATAGCTCCTAATATTCTTAAACTGTCGTGCTCCTACTCCCTGAGGCCCAGCCTATTATAATGCATAAAGTTAAACCTTGTTAGTTTTAAACTTTATAACATTTGGTTTATATTACCTAACTAAGTATACATTACAGGTTAGTTCATTTATGTATATGAGAACTAAATTGTATTTTATAGAGCTATCAATACATTTTGATTTTGTTATTCTTGTTCAGAAATGTTCTCAATTTGTTATAGCTGTGACCTACTTTATTATAAACTTATAGATACTTATTTTTATATTTTACTAATTTATTTTAAATGTATATACAAATATGGCAGTATGTCTCCCGTATTTTGGATTTGGATAATCCTGTAACATCTTCAATACACAATTCAGGATTCAGGATTCGGAGTTCAGGATTAGCCATTTATTACGGAACATCTACTTATGAATATATAATGAGAACTTTGTAACGAAGACGTGCTGTAAACGCAATGGTTTTGGGTTCAATTCCCGCTCGGGAAAACTTAAATATTTTCAAGATTGTTTGAAAGAAATGAAGAAAGGACGGAATGCAAAATCAGTGTAAATTGTAAGATAATTTGGTCCACACATCTTTTTAAATATTGGTGACACTTTATTAACAGCAATTCATTTGGAGGAGGTTATCAATTCGACTGTATTTTGCACTGTTTATTACCTACCTCTGAACTTTTTACTCGGCGATTATGATTTTGACGATTCTTTTTTTATTTGTAAGTTGGTGCTTCCAATTTGGTTCCATTGATATTGTTTTGTTTATTAATAATATTATTAAAATTAAAAATACCATTTTAGGAGATAAGTAAAAATTCAAATCATAAACAGGTTTCACAATATACTGGGTTCGAGTCCGAGACGACAGCGGTGACACAGAACCAGCGTCTCGCGGGGAAGAAGAGCGTAGAATAGAAGCTGGGGGTGAAGCGGCCAGTGTTATACTGAGAGCCCTATCGTGTGGTGCGACGTATTCAGTGAAAGCCGTCGCACATTCTAGAGCTGGATCGTCTCCGCCGTCAGCACCGTTGCTCGTGCGGACTAAGCCTCCAGGTGATCAATTGTTGTGCTAAGCTTTGTACATATATATAATAGATGGATTTAAGAAATTCGTTACGTTGAAGTGACTTTCATCTATATACATAAAATCGAAAGGTCACTCACTCATCACGAAATCTCAAAAACTCCATGTGCTAGGAATCTCAAATTTTGCATAGGAGTTATTTATAGGACGTAGGTGCTCGCTAAGACGGGAATTTGCAATACTCGACTTTTGAGGGGTTCTTTTTGGGGTCGAAAGTTTGTATGAAACTTCGTTACTACAAATGCTAGGAGTCCTCAAATATTGCATAGACGTCACTAGGACGTAGTCATGGAGACAGAAATTAATAATAACATATGTTAGTTCACGCGGGTGTAACCGCGAGCGGGCCGCTAGTGTAATATATTAATAACCCGCGGCTTCGTCCGCTTGTATTACACAAATTTTTATTCTCACATTGAAATAACTAATAATATTATCATTTTAAAGACAGTATCTATACACTGATAGTTAAAGTTGCAGCCAATTCAATAAAACACTTTTTTTGTAGCAATATTGACTCTATATTAATATAACTTTTTTATTTCTGAACCAATTGACATAAAAGAAAAAATTAATATAATTAAACGTTAAAATTTTACCAAATAAAATAGTGAAAACTGTATTTAAATCGGTTAATCCATTTCTTAGAAAAACATAATTAAAAAATTAAAAAAAAACAATGTATTGAGTTCATTATTAAAGGATCCCCCAATCAGAGAATTTTATATATCTTCCATGTACAGACATGCACTTTTTATACATTTGTCTATGTCATCTAAAACTCGTAAAAGCAAAAGCTGCTTAAGAAAACAATGAATCTGATAAAATAATAATTCCAAATTGAATGCGTCCGCCACGTGATTAGCCTCACCAAAAGACGTTTCAAAGGGAATATCGACACCGAGATTGCTATCTTTTGAAAGCCAACCCTCTTGTGTATCGATAGTTGAATGTCTCTCTACGTCTCTATTAAAGTTGCTGCCTGATTTGAAACTCAACCGTGGCTAGATTGGAAAACTTATTACGACCAATTCTGTCGATAACTTTTTATGACTAGTGTTGTTCAGTTTTGCTCTGGACTGATATGGAATGTCAAGAATATTGCAAGTTGCTACCCTTAAAATTTTGAATTTGGTTTGTATTTTTTCAAATTAATGTTGGAACGGTTATAGGACTGTTAGGCTTTTGTATACGCATAGAAAGTGATATAACAGTTGCAGAATAAATAAATATTTAACATTAAATTATATTAAAATTTTCTATATTTTTCCCAGATGGTTTTTAGTGTTAATAATTACACAAAAGCAAAAACTTTTCGATTTTGATTATCTTTTCATTACATCTCTTCTGTTTATTTTAAATGAAAATGAAAAATCAAATAGTTATTATATTCGTTAAGCACTTTTCCAAAGACATAGCATTAATATTTTCGTAGTATTAGTATGGGAAGGCGGAGGAAATTCGGAGAACCAGGAAGAAGGCGCGGAAGCAGCTATATGGAGTAACAGCAGCGCGCTGGCGCTAGACGCGCGGAGAGCCGTGCGCTGCGGGGCCCGCCTTGTGCGCCTGCAATGGCGGAGAGCTGACATCACTCTCACCTGGAGAGATGCTGATCTAACTTCTCTACACCATCATAGGGAGGTTAGAAACGGGTAGTTTTAAATAAATTAGAGACGTTACTTTTTTTTTTTTTTTCAAGTCCATGATATACCCGCACCACATATAGCAGGGTAGGCAAAGGGAACATGGGAATCTACTGTCAAGACACTCCATTCTCATTATGACACTTTCGTCCCCCACTTTCGCCGGATTCTGGAAGCATTGTATGTTGAGTGGCGAAACTCTACACCGCGCTATGCCTCGTTACCAGAGCAAATGGTATCCTCGAGTGGGAAGGCCCACAATAGGCCTCTACATTTTTATTAATATTATCTTTTAACAATATCATTTTCCCTGAAACAAATAATGTGATTTTTTAATAGGTTTTGATTGGAGGATTAACTGTGGGTACTTGGTATGCTCTAAAACTGTGGACGTCAACCGACTCTGGTCGACATCAAGCCGTCATTTATGCTGCAACTACAACTCATTCCGGAGGTAAATATATTTAAAACAAACTTGTGAGAACAAGCTTTCATGTTCACTCCAATAATGCCTATCCTGCTATATGCGGGATAAAACGTGAAACTAAAAAAATGTTTAATGTTTAGAACGCCTCCGTCGTCCAGTCGCCTTCCAATCTGAGGGTACCCAAACCACTACCATGAGTAACGGCGACAACGCCGACCGAGTTCTTGGTGCGCTGTCTCTCGCCTTTGCCGCGCTCGCCGCCATCGCTGTGTCAGCCTTGCTTCTTGTACTTATGGCGAAAAGGAGGTAATGTTATATATTATGCGTGTAAATCTATGTGATTTGTGTGGACAATTGTTTTATTATTAGAGCACTGTTAAAGCTAAGCGCTGCTTCGATATTTAGTTTCAATTTTAAGAATTCGAGCGGAAAACGGAAAAGAGTGTTTTAATACTACGTTTTCTCAACTTGCCCAGCTGTAACATGTAACAAATTTTGAAGTGAAGAGTAAAACTAGTTTTGAATGAATTATTAATGTTGTAACAAATTTGTATTAATATTTCCTGGGAGAGGGAACGTAGAAACCTAGTGCTAAGATACTCTGTGCCTATTAAGACACTTCCGTGCAATATATTTCGCTGATTTCTCGAGGCAGTACGTGTTGAGTATCGGAACTTAACGGGTTCTTCCTCATTACCAGAACGTGAAAATGAAAATATTAAATTAATTCATTCCCCCGACTGTCAATTGAACCCACGACCGTCGCGCTACTGGCCTCAAATGTATATCATTAATTTGAATAGACAGGCTCTCTTTATCTTTTCGTAAATAGGAAGAGATGCTTCAAGTTACATTACTATGAACCAAACTAATTTATATAAAGTAATGTCATTAAAGTCTTTATGTATTGCATTAAACGGTACAATCTATTATAATATTTACAGCGTACATTTCGCCAAGTATCTACTTTAGCTTTCACATTTATATTTCATTAAAACTAATTTCTACAAATGATATTAAAAATGTAATATTACAAACATAATATTATGGCCGTTTTTTTCTTATTGTTATAATATTATATACTAGAGACTGAAATGCGGCTTCCCGTGCTTGAATCGTAGTACAAAATATTCCAAACTCATATTTGTTAATTTCATACAAAATATGCATAAGTTCGCCAACTTATCCTGTAAATGATACGGAGGTCTCGGTGGGACAGTACAACTCGCACTTGACCGGTTTTTTTCATTAATGAAAAGTATTCTTGTCCTTTCTAATAACCTTTAAAAGCAAGAATACAAAGTGGAACAAACATCCATCCTCACAAACTCTTGCATATAAATATAAATAAAACGTGTGAATGTCATATAGGCAGCTTGGTTCCTTCGGCCTATTCTTCTTTATGTTAAACATGCGTAACGTAAAAAGAAATTTAGAACATGAGCAATCTTGTACAGATTAGACATTATAGCTGAAACAAAAAAAGTCGAAAGGTATAGGCTAAAACTTCTAATAAATTTTACAAAACGACGCCTTTAAATTCAACAATATTTTAGCACACTTCTATCATGCGGCGAACAAATCGAAGAAGACAACCGCCGCTGCAGTCACTCCGCAGCCAGCACCGACAAGTCAGTGTGTCCTGAACAGCAGAACCTAAGGAACTGCCAGCACGACTACAAGCACGACAAGCTGTCCCCGGCCTCCGGTGAGAATTTATGTACGATGGGTGTTTTATTATTTTACAGTATTATAGATTTAAGCATGGTATGTAATGTGTGTAATATTTTTCGTTTTGTTTTTTTCTTCAATTTTGCCTTTGTTTCAGTAAAAACATTTAATTCTAATAAAATTACTCGATAAAAAATTGCAATTTCTTTCATCGAACTTTTTAATAATCGCTTTTATAATTTCTTTTCTAATACACTGCACTCCAATAGTGTTTCGCTTCTAAGCAATTTTCGTACACATTTATTAATTTAAAAAACCAATTTCTATAATAAATTATTGCAAGCGAATAAAACAGAATTAATAATTCCTAATAATATATCTAAAATATATAATCTAATAGATGTATACGAAATAAGTCCGTACGCAACGTTCGCGGTGGGCGGAGAGACGGCCGCCACGCTGGACCACACGCTGCAGTTCCGAACCTTCGGGCACCGCGACAATGACGCACCTCCGCACCGCCCGTGCAGGAAACACCCCCAACGACATAGAGAGCGGGCTGATGGTATGTTATTTCTGGTTTTATTTTAGTTTCACGATGTATCACGCATATAGCAGGGTTGCACTCGAACCACTACTTGCCGCCTAATTTTCAAGGGAGAGCATGTTGAGTGGGTTTCGGAGGTTCCAAAACCATCACCAGACTAAACTAACTACCAGAATTAATATTGGAGCCAAGCAGAAAAGATATGAAGTAAATATTACAAATTACAAATAAAAAAAATTAAGTTATATACTGTAAAACAAGATATGGCCTTTTGTAATGCGGAATACAGCTTAAAGCTAAACGAAAGAATCTCAATATGCAATGCCTCCAGAATTCGACGTGTCTTAACAGCTATTGCCTTTGCTTACCCTACTACAAGAGGGATACAACGTAAAGCTAAAAACTATATAAATTTCAATCTTACATATATGTATAATAATATTATTCTATAATGAAAGATATACGTAAAGTAAACAATTCAATGAAAAGAATCGTTTAACTTCCGAGGCTGAAGTTTTATCAAAGTTTCTAACTGTAACTTCCGCCGATCTTTAGAAATTATTGTTTGAAATGTATTTTTATCCACAAACTCCCTTCAACTAACCGCTGATACTCAAAGTGCATAAATCAATCCTGAATAAATTTATACTTTTATTGTTAGATAAAACATATAAAATGTTCTTTTCTCGAATTTATTTTGTATAAAATAGATATTTCACACTTAGTTTAGCCATTGTAAATATGATTTTTTTTTTTAAATTATATATACATATAACTATTATTGTCTTAGAAGTGTGCACGAAAATTCCAATAATAAACAATTTATAAAATTGTAGAGAAAATAAAGTTAAACGTAACACAATAAAATGAAAAGAAACAATATTACCATAAAATTACGTCTTATAACATACTAGTAATTATATATTTACTTGTCAATAGTAGAGAAACACCACTCTGAGTGCGAGCTGCAGCACCTGAGCCGCTACGAGAAGGTGCGGCCCCGACACTGCGCCGGAACCTCTTACTGCGTGCCGCTGTCACATCACGGTATTTATTGTTTTATTTCTCCTTTTTTTGTTTTACACTGTATCCCGCATACATCAGAGTAGGTGAAGAGAACCTAGTGTTAAGATACTCCTTTCCCCACTTTCCGCCAATTTTTCGATACATTGCGTACTGAGTGGTGAAGAATCAACGCCAGAGCAACGCCGTGCTTGCCTTGTTACTAGAGCAAGGAAATGAAAATTCATTCCCCCCACTGGATATCTGTATAAATTCTGAGGGAAAGTTATTAAAATTTAAATTGTATATGCTAATTGTTAGCTAACACAATATTTTACTATAACTATTTATGTATGTATAAGAGAACAAATAAATGTACATATAAGAATTAAAAACAGTTTTTACAGAATTATATTAATTTAGTAGTTTTAATAAATTAATTTCAATTATTAAGTTGAGTTTCGCTGTATTATTTCAATCAGTTCAACTTTATGTCTGCGATAATTGGTTCGTCGGGCGGTGGACTTAAGCAAAGATCACTAGACTTATCTCACTAGTCTGGATCTAGAGCCGTAATATTTTTACAAAATATAATTCTTATTTCATCTTAAACTTTTCATAGTGATTATTTAGATAAATTGAATTATTGTCATTTATATGTAAAATGAAAAAACTAATTTTGACGATCCTCAACTGCGTGACTCTGATAATTTATATAAACTGTAGTTGTTTAAAATAATTAACAATTATTTCATAATCTAAATATTCATTACCTTATATAGGGTGCGTGTTTATGTTATACTTTACTAATGGTGTTTTATTTTAAAACGATAATTTTATTATTTATTTTGTTTGAAAAAAAAAACTTTTTCATTTTTGGGAATTAATTTTTTTCTGAATTATATTAGGCTAATATAGAGTAGTTAAAACTGTGGTTTCATATAAAGTGGTGCTGACACTTCCACCCTGTAATAAAGGAGATACGAGTATGTACTTATTATGTTTGTAATTTTTATATTACACACTTGAACCGAATATGTTCTCGATTAATCAAACATGTTTCGTATCATACCTACATATAGTATTGGCAACTTGCACCGTCATAGAGAGATAATGGTTTTCTTACACGAATAACCGAATTTTTCGTAATGTGTAATACATACGTCTATATATATAAAATCGAAAGTAACTCTGTCTATCTGTCTGTCTTTTACGCAATCAGGGCCAAACCGCTAATTCAATTGTGGTAAAATACTCATATAGAAATAATTGAGGGTCGCGGGATGAACATAGGATACTTTTTTTCTCATATTTGTAATATTTTCGATATATACCAATAAATTAAAATACTTATTAATTTGACATGCAATTTCGTTTTCAAATTTTTGCAAGTCGTTGCTAAGCAACAATTTGCAAAGTTTGTTGTTAAAAAACGTCACCCAAAATGAGCTTGCTTAACGCATCTCTCTATTGAAAACTGAAAATAATTTCATAAATATATTTAATAAATATTCGTATAGTTCAAGCGGGCGTAGCCGCGTTCGGGTCCACTAGTACATATATATAACTATCTCATATCTCACCTAGGTATCTCATCTATCATTCACCTACCGACTTGTTAACATATTCCTGCAATTTATCACGAGCTCGCACCTAATAATGATTTATGACTGCGCGAAACGCGCCTCCAACCTACTAATGCTCATATTTGTGTTTATTTGAAAGCAATGAAAAATTTTAATGTGTTGAAGTGAATATTAAAAATGATTTGGGTTTCAATGATTTTCTATGATGAACTTTCTATGGACATGCTACAAATGTAGGACACAAAATGTGGAACTTTCAACTATCGTATATTATAATGATATTTATTGATTTTATTGTAGGTACATACATGATTTTCAAGAGTAAAATAGAAAAATATTTAATAGTTAAATATTTTATAGTTTAGTGTAATTTAGCAAATTTGTAAACGTTTTAAATTATCGATAGCTGTGATATTTAAAATGCTTTTGAAGGCGCTGCAATATTATATAAGGGTCATAATCAGAAAAAGTGTACATTTTGTGTCTTTTCTTGTCCCGCTACTTTGAATGCGTTTTAAAAATACAATTTCAAAGATAATTTAAATATTTTGCCATTTAAGATAAATTTATTTATTAACTCAAAGGTTTTTGTAATATTTTAAATGTATTATGGCTAATAATAGTATTTTATGTTAGTTGCAAAAAACTTTTCAAAATGCTTCCATACAATTTTTCGTGTCCCATTCACCACTTTACTTTTTGAGAATTGATTTGTTACGAATATTTATGATTTTATTTGATTTCGGATATGTTTATATTACTTTACTTTATGCATATTATTAAATAGAACTACTTTTATTGATACATTATTTAATAAATAATATATATGAATTAAGTAAATTTGTCCCAAAATATTGCATTTTCGTTACTCAGGGTTAGTAACGTACAATTAAATTATGAATGCAATTATTTTGAATGGTATTTAATATTAGTTTTTATTGTGGCACCATTATTGTAAAAGTCAAAGCCATCGTAGCTACAACCAGTAGTGTTCTCGCAGCAGTTGAGGGGTTCAAATGTTTTAGAGGGAATGCGTGAAATTACATCTCAGGGTTATAAACGGCTTTTATTTTGGTAAGTATTCTATAATTTCGTTTTCTTGTTTATGTTATTTGCTTCTTTTTACAAAATCTCAAAAAAGAACTTCAGTGCTTGCACATGCAACACGTGGCTTATGAGCAAATATTTAAAAAAGTTAGAAATTCTCAGACTTTATTCTCAATTTTGTTACATTTCGTTACGTAACGAAACTGAGAAAATATGAAGCCTAGTTCATAATTACGTTACCATCGGAAGATATGTACCTATATAAAAAAAAATTGCTGGCATATAAAAAAAATAATTGGTGACTTTTGATGACGTAAAGTAACTAAAAATAATGATTTTTAAGTTTTTTGCCTGTTTGCTTGTTTGTATAATGTGTTTGTGCACGCTTATCTCAGAAACGGCTTAACTGATTTACTTAAAAACATTTTTTTTATTCTTACTTAAATTAGTTGTGATTTTGTAATTACTATTTTTTTCTCTGGAGATAGTGAATTAATAAATATGTAGGTCAAGCGGGTGAGGCTTTTATTTAAAAACAAAAACGTTCTGTACTAGCGTTGTTAAAGATCTAAACAATAAACATAAAATATTATTAAATATATTGATAAATATTTTTTTATTTTCAGTAAGCGTCATGGCTCCTATGTCAAATGCTGAAAGACAATAAAGATATAGAGAACTTCTTAAACAGACCAATCCTATGAAATATGAAGATATGCGGAATAAACACTTACAAAGAATGAAACTTAATTCCAAAGATAACGACTCAAATTTTGATATATTTTAAAGTGGATTTAATTTTATCATTAACTTTGTGATTTCTAACTAGAAATATAAGTTTATTAAGTTACGAACTAGCATTATTATATTGTTAATATTGTCACTTTGTTATGTTTTCTTACATTTATAATTTGTTAATTCAACGATTGAATCTTTAAAATTTTAATCTGTGTCTCATTAAATAAAAAAAAACAATAGTTTTATTCATATAATATTCTTATTTTGTTGTGTATAATGCCTTATGTCATCAGTTTCGTAACAAATATTATCAGTGTTGTTACTTATCAGTTACGTTACGAATTCGAAAATGTCCACTTTTCTGATTATGACCCATAAATATTATGTTGTTCATTTTCACCACTTTTTTCGATAACATAAGGTTGTGATATCGCTTCCACTAGAGGAAACGAATAGCAGCAGCAGCGTTGAGTTCCACCACCCAACACGCAATGCCTTGAAACATAACCTTAAAACGTAACCATTGAGCAGGTGGCGGCAGCGGCGCCGGCGGTGGCAGCCAGGGCGGGTTCTCGGAGGTGTACGCCGGCGACTCCAGTGCCGAGTCGGGGCCGGGCTCGCTGTCGCCGCGCACGCACCACGACCACAGCTAGCGCCGCAAGCCCAGCCCCGAACCGCATTACACCGAAATGAGCTAATTGTTATTTTTACTTTATGTTTGTATCCTATGTAACAGGGAGGGAACGTAGTGTTGAGGCACTTTGTTACTCTCGTCCAATTTTCGATTACGCAATATGATCTCTGTTATATTTTTTAAAATATGTAAACGTAGCGGGATTCGATTCCTCTTGGAAGTTTAAACGGCAGGCAAGGCACGCGGGTTTGAATCCCGTTACGATCAATTTTTTATACGTTTCCTAAAAATATTTTTTCTATTCTTAGTTTTAAACTGTTAAAAAATGAACAATTTTTTATATAGTTATCAATGTTTGTACCTATATGTTGGTATTACGCTTTTTGAGTAGTTAGAGAACCTAGTGTCAAGACACTCCGTTCTGCACTATTTACAGTTTAAGATTACCTGTTGAGTGGCATTGTTGCATTTTAATAATATAAACTTTTTTTTGATCCTGTAGAATTTAAAACTCAAAAGCTTATTTCTGATGCTTGAGAAGTATTTGAAACTTCCTACAAAAGATGACATTCTTTAACATTCTTGGTAAAGGGTTGGGCTAATTAATTTAAAAATTACACGTTAATATATTATAACAAATTGTAATTTTGCTGCATATGTTTTTTTTATTTTTATTTTTAATAATTTTATTTTAATGGTGCCAAATAATACTTGTTAGTTATAGTTTTTACTTTAACAATAAGTGTAAGTATATAAAGGGAAGTATTAAAAACGGTGACTAAGTTCATATGTATGTATTTCAACTATAATTCTAAGCATTTTTTAATTGTTTTGAAATAAAAATCTACTCTACTCTACTCATGTACTTACAAAATACAAAATAAGTATGTGTCAAATACACAGATTTTTGACTCTAAAAGAATAATTATCTATCCTTATCTATTAAGCGCAAAATTAACGAAAAATGATACAATTCGGAGAAAGAACTTACTGTGTTGGCATTGCATAAATATCAAGAACTTTTTACAACTTTAGACAAAAAAATGCCTGTGAAAAAAAATGTGCAAATTTTCTTATATCATACTTTTAAATGTTTCAAACTATTACACAAAGGAATTAAAAAAATAATTCTAATTACAACGCCAATATGTAAATGTAAGAACAATACATTTAAATTGCTAAACAGAACTGATTTATCTCCTAAATCCTGGGATCAAGATGAAATTTAAAGCGTGTTTACCATCACAAGGAAAGAGATAAAGTCAATAGACATTGTTTGTTTGGAAAGCTTTTCCTTCGCTAACGGCCTTTATTATCGTTGACGTTATTGTAGACGCGTTGCAAAAACATTTATACTTAAATAACAAAGTTATACGAGAACATATCGAAAAAAATATTAATTATATGTATGTAATATATATTTTAGATCAGAAACAATTGCCATATAAAAGACTAAGTAACTCTAAATTATTCTAGACTTCTCTACTATCGACTCTGGACTAGACGTTGTAAGGCTAATCGAAATCTTATTATGTCTAATAATAATTACGCTTCAGTTTACTGCCATTTTGCAATAACTTAAGATAATAGCATAAGATTTATTTATATACAATATTTTAATCCGTATTTAAATAATAGAATGTTGCCATGTTTAATCGATTTTTGAATTTGTCTCATGTTGTGAATTGTCATAGAATAGTTAAGGCTATCCCTTTTGCACTTGGACATTTGTATCAAAAAATCGATACAGATAAATAATATCTATATATTTCACATCTGTCTGTCGGTCTGTCTGTTTATTAAGTCACTGAAATATACAGGATTGTTATACGTTTGTATAATAATTAAAAAAACAAGAAATCAGCTAGTTGTGAAATAAAATATCGATATTAAAATTTCTCGTAAACCCGCCAGTGCATTAATTATTAACCGTATAGAAATTGTAAATAGACATTACTTTTTTAAATGGAGCTTAAATTTGTAAATAAATTTGTAGATATCATTAAAAAATCTAGTCAATTTTTATTAAATGTTTTATGACAATATAATTGTATTGTGTAAATATTGAATCTATGTGAATTATGTTTATTGTAATATAAATTAAATTATCTCATTTGTATTTTATTTATTGCCTTTGTGATCTATGATTCGTTAAATAAAATCTAAATAAATATTTATAAAAGTATATTTATAACAGAGGCCTCTTTGGCTCAGTGGCACAGTGTAAACATGTCAGTTGTGGGTCCGATCTCCACTCAAGGGAAGTAAATTATTTCCATTTCCCCGCTCCGGTAGACATTTCTACACAGTTATATGAGACCATAAAATTAAGATTCTAGAGTAAAGGAAACATCCTATAGGTATATATGTACCTCTGAAATAAAACCACAGTATAAACTACTCTATAAAAGCCTAAAACAAATAAAATAAGAGATTTTGCCAAAAATGAAAAAGTGTATTTTTTTTAAACAAAATAATTATTAGAATTATCGTTGTAAATTAATCGCCAGTTGTCAAGAACGACATTTGCCAGGAAGACATTAACTTATCAAATGGAGACCGCCGCACATGCCTCATTCCAAATCGTATCGAGCAGAGGGAACCTTCGTAGGTATTGGCAGCAAACTTCTTAGTTGTTTAACCTTTACTTTAGTAGTATTTTTGTAGAAGTAAGTGTTTACGTTGTTGGTATCTATGCGTAACTGCGGCGCACGAAATACAGATATGGATAAACATCGTTAAATGGAAAAAAAACCCTACGTCTAAACTGTTGAGGTATCTTGATTAATGTCTTTAGGTATGGGTTTGAAATATTTTACCCTATATGCTGTTCCCATAAAAGGAGCGCTGACGCTTCCAGTCTGTATAAGCTTAATAAAAGAAAATATATACAAGTATGTTATAATTAACGCTTTTGTAAGCTACAATAAAAATGGAAACAGAGAATGATTAAATTTGCATAAATGATATGAATATTTATCCTAATCAATTATTAAATCGTTTAGGCTCGTACAAAAATGCAAATTACTATTAAATAATTGAAATATTTACGTTATTTTATCAAATGTGACAAAATACACATCAATCACAATCTATTTTAAAATATTTTAAGGATGTTTTTAATAGAATAGACACAAATAACAACAGAACTTTAGATATTCTGTCTTAAATTAACATTATTTATAAGCGAAGTAAAATTTAGCAGAGCAGAATGAAAATATTAATTATTTCATTTTTTCGAGTGGGCATCGAACCCACAACCAGTCGCGTTTAATCACTCACTTGTGGCACTGCGCATATTGTACTCATATACTATTACAAATTTTAAGAATTAAATTAGTCTAAAAAACATAACGCTCTATATGTGTTAATACACAGAATAAACTACTTCGTCGATACCCAATATATTCCTGAAAAATATTTCATAATCCATTGATCGACTGGTCAGTGCTGAAACTGGGTGTGGGGTTACTCTTTCACAGGGGGTCCATTTAACCGACACCTCCCCCGGGGTGGCTGATACACGTTTATTCTGGAAAAAACCCTCGCAAAAAAGACCACCCCCACGAGCATTCGAAGCGAATCGAAAATTAATTATACCGTTGAAAAAACTTTATTTTTCGTTTAGTTTCTAGTCTTTTGTTCGGTGCAGCGCGGCCATTGTAGGTTTTGTTTTAATTTATTTTTCAAATGAGAACTACCAATTGTTTATACAATGACCAGAAAACAGCTAAGTTTTTGTTGATTGTGTTTTAGTAAAAGTTAGGTCATAAGGACTTAAATATTTATTTAGGATTAATTTGAATTAATTGCATTCAATAGATTATGGACGCATTAAGCAAATCAAATAAAACTAATGTATAAACGAATTCTGTAATCATCGTGCCTATTTCTTATAGCATCACGCCGGATGCCACTGGGTAAGTAGAAGGAACCAAGTGTTAAGATACTTCGTTCCCTTTAAGACACTTCCGTTCCCCACTTTATACAAAATTCTGGGGGCATTATGAGTTGAATAGCGGCATCATTACACTTTGCCTCATTACCAGAGCGAGAAAATGAGAAATATAAATATTTAATTTCGTCAAGTGGGAATCGAACCCAAAATCTGTTACGTTAACAGTCGCATGCTTGTGCCTATACTACTAAATACTAATTTAATTATACAAAATTAGGAATCGAACTCACAAGAAGTCGCTTTTACAGTCACACTCTGGGCCCCTGCGCCACGACTGGCATCTACACAATTGAATTGAAATCGATGACGATAATACTACAATTAATTTAAAAATCAAATCAGCTTCACGCTGTGTCCCGCACACAACGGGGTAGGCAGAGGGAACCTAGTGTTAAGACACTCCGTTCCCCAATTCCGCCGAATTCTGGAGGCATTACGTGTTGAATGGCGGAACTCAACGCCGTGCTTTGCTTTACGCCAGAGCGAATAATTGATTTGAACAACATTTTTACAAAAATGTTAAATTAATTAAGTTGTTATGGTTCCTTTCTCAAAATTGATGTTGATGAAGTTAATTCTCTCCAAAAATTAATGTATCTATTTAAGTAAAATAGTAATTATATTGTATAAAAAATAAACATTTAAGAATTTTATATATTTTTTAAATATTTCATGAAATGTACGTAGAGCAATATAAAATGCCATATAATTGTTAACCGTCATTAAAATATTTACATTATAATATACCTGTACAATATTTACGATCTCATATTCTATACTTAATTTTTTTTCAAAATAGAGCAAAGGGTTAAGTAAAAGCCTAATTAAGCCATAAATAAATTTATTTTCACAATTATCTAAAACAAAGATTAACAATTTTGAACTACATTCCAATGTCTACAACAAATATGTTGTTAAAGCTCGCGTGTAAATAAGCATCGAGTGCATCTATTTAATAGCGTTGCGTACATCGTTGTCTGTAAAGGCAAGATGACTACCTACAGTAACCCTCGCCCTGGAGGAAGAGTCGGAAAGCCTCTGCTATCTTACTCGGCTGCTCTTCCAACACCATTCCACAATCTGAAATACTCAGCCAAGAGGTCTTTGATGGCTCCAAGCGGCCGTTAAAAGTGACAGTATCATCAACGTGTGGAGAGAGCGCCCCAGTGACGTTCAAAACAGGGACTTTAATTGTGTTATTGTCTCTTGCGATCGCTAAATCAGACCGTCTCAAGTAAGAGTCAATAAACATGGAAAGGTTCACTGGGTTGACATGTGAAAAGCATTCTTTATATACGTGAGCCAGATCGTGATTGCGATCGTCAGTACTACGGCCGAAGTGATGCCACATTAGATAATCGAGCGCACCTTGGGTCATTCCGCTAGATCTAAGCTGGCGTGTGTTGATTTTTTGGTACAGCCATTCGGTCCAACCAGCTTGTGTGGATGTGCAGTTGATCAGAACTAACGCATCAATCTTTTGCGGACTCACTATGGCATAACGAGCCAAAATGTTAGCACCCGCGCCTACCCCAAAACCAATAAAGGATCTTATTCCAAAGTGACCAAGCACAAAATCAATTTGGGAGGCCAAGGCGTCCATGGAGGGGTAAGAAAAATCTTCGGGCAAGGTCGGCGCGCCCTCTTCTTGACCCGGAGCATTGATGTGGTAAATGCAAAATTTATCCAAGATAGTGCGCATGTCCACAAAATTGAAAAACGCCTGAAAGTTAGCTGCATAATTTAGACCGAGGTCGTGGTATGTTATTATGGCGCGCTTGTTACGGTCGCCTCTGATCGCCACCAGGATGTCTCCGCGAGGAGTCCTCACTCTCTCTTCCACGCATGCGCCGTCGCTCTGTAATCGTCTATCTGATGGATAATGTAGCTGAACACTTTTTAAATCGTCCTCTAGATTATCTGAGGACATCATGTTGAGAAGGGCAATGTTTTCATGTATCGTCGTTGTCGGCATAGTGCTTAGATAATCAATTACTTTATATATTTACTCAGAAGCTGCCTTTATTAACCTGATGGCAGTACCAGTACCTACTTGAAACGGCTGAAGTCGTCGGCAGGATATTTGTTTTACAATGCCGTTGGCTCGACGAGCTTATTAGCGTTTATTATCGTAATCCAACACACGCCGCTTTGTCTTGTATCCCACAGTCCATGACTACACTATATATACTCGTATCGATCGACAGAACTATCACTGGTTATTATTTTATCACTTAAAATGTTTATTTCATTAAATTAATACTCGACTATATAAATATGTTAAAATAATCGCAGAAAATTGTCAATAAAATATGAACCGGGCGAGCGTAAGGCCCAGCAAGCAGTTAGTTCGGCACTAATCGGCAGTTTCCGTTTCGTCTCGTACGGCAGCCAGAGCGGGTTTCTATGGTCTCGCGCGATGTTCACGTCGGTGGAGCTCACAGCGCATGCGAAAGGGGACGAGTCGATGTTTTTTATATTATAGTTTATACTTCACTTGTATTATTACGTAAAAGTAAAACTGTATTCAGTTTAGTAGTAGCTTTAACTAGATAATGAAATTAGCGCTAAGTCGATCTGGATTCGTATGGTTCATTTGATGGTCAATTTTATTTTTTTTAATAAATAAAAAATAATTATTATGTAGATCAAAGAAATTGATACAATTTCTCGACATTATGTTTATGATTTTTCAAAAATAATATGTTGTCAATATTGTTTTTAACAAACATGTTATTGAAACTTACACTATCAAGGTTAATGAAAGTTATCATTATCCCTAATGATAACTTTCATTAACCTGGATATCATACAAAACTTTTATTCATAACTTAAGTCTATAATACAATATATATTTAAAAAAAAAATCACTAATTCTGTCTTATTGAGGCAGAAATTTTGAAACTATAAGCTCGAATTTTGGCGGGAAAGTTTTTAGATAGAGATGTCAGCTGAGTGTCACAATTCACCTATGAAGACCATTCAAAGAGGGATTATAATACTTTATGATGATAATAAATTTAAATTTTACCTCATTTTCCTGAGAACTACAATTTAGCTTTGGTAATTAGATAAGTGTACTACTAGCGCTGAAGTATTACTACTGCTACAACCCTCTTTCCAAAGTTTAACTCCACGAAAAGCGGGATATTTAAACGTTTTAAGTAAAAAATCGAGATTCCTATACATTTTTATAGAGATTCCTATACATTTATTTGTAAAATTAACTTTCCTTCTCGACTGCTGCATGAAAGTGTTATTCCATGTAAGTACCTATAATGTTTGTCTATTAACTTCGTTTTGGTTTTTTAAGACAAATCAACAAAACTAAATATCTCCATGTGTCTAAAGTAAATAAAATTTGGATTCAATTTTCGTTAACGGTTATCGGGTAGTAAATAGTTATAACTTTATATTTCAGCTTCATATTGAAATTTTGTATCTTAAAAATATTTCACTAAACACTTGTTTCATGGTTTATTAGAATTCACTCTTAAAAAAGCAAGCGAAGCTGTGCGCGTCCGCTGGTCGATTATAAAAATAGTACAGGATGTACGTAGGCAGGTCACGTCGTAGCAACATTGGCCGCCCAATTGACCTCACTCTACAAATATATTTCTAATAGTTACTTCTTGTTCTAGTATCTACTAGTACAACTTTATCGGAAGTTTATTTCTTTATTTTAATAACTGTAAATTAAAAAATACATTATTTACTTAAAACATGATTTCTCAAAGATTAGTAATATACATAAAAGTGACGACAATCGAATTTTTTAAATTACATAATAATATATAAAAAAACTCTATTGTCGAGATTCCTGAGAACGAAATTATGATTGCATGCTCCAGCTCCAAAACCTGCTTAATTAGCATGCACATTATAACGGATATATTTATTTGTTTTTACTTTCGTTACACTGGACTTGTATTTATTGCGATCAAGACGACAGTTATATACAATATAAAATTATATAATTTATTATTTTTAAATTAGAGGTTCACGCTGTATCCCGTATATTACAGGATAGCCAGAAAGAGCCTAACATCAAGACACTCCGTTTCCCACTTTATAAAACAATAATTCTTTCCCCCGAATGGGGATTGAACCCACAAACGTGGTGTTACTGTCACAAACTTCTACGACGGCTTCTATTATGTTGTTATTTGTTCTTATAATAATATTTGGTATAGTAAAACATAAGCTTAAGCGAACAAACTAACCGCTGTTTCTCCTGTCCACATTAGAAGGATAATCTTACAATTGATAACCGACTGGACATTTATTGTTTACTTAACAGTGACTAATAGCAGTACTGTAATTTAAGTTAAATTTCTCTTAACATGCAAATTATATACATATATGATATGTTTGCACGTATGAGACTCTGTACTATGTTTTAATATAATTGATACTTTTTTGTTTTAGGGTTCCGTTCTCCCAAAGTTCCCCAGATAAATAAATTTTAGTAACACTTTGTCGTCCGTCTGTCTAGACCATTTATCTCGAGAACGCATAGAGATATCAAGCTAAAATTAATTTAAAATGTTCATGTCTTCGGTCTCTTGAAACAGAAAAAATCTAGTTTCCTATATTGCAATCAAAAAATAGCAAACCTATAGAGATCTACTTTTATGATTATTTACTGTGGACTTACCCGACACCAGAGCGAAGGAATGAAAATATTAAATAAAATACAAATACTTATGGGAAAAAATCTGAGAGAAAAAAGCCATTACAAATTTCTTATTTGTATTTCTTTTATACGAAATGAGTGTTAACTTATAAACCTAAATTATTTTTCCTTTTGAATTACAAATCAAAAATTGGTATGGACGGAAGCCTCTGTGTGGGCGCGCCGGACTGGAATTAACCGGTTTTTTATTTATTTTTAATCTATGTCACTAAACCAGTCAGAAATGAATGAATGAATGAAATAAATGTTACTTCATTCATAAATGTAAGTGAGATGCTAATTTCGAAATATTTGTGCATTTATTTATATTTTTTTATCCTTTTATATTGTCAAAGGTAATTAATAAATTTAATCACCGTATAATAATTTTCTTTTTGATAATTACACCTCATTTAAACAATAAATAAATCAAAATATTTGTATTAAAATAATAAGTCAACAAGTAAAATGTTTGCTCTTATTTATTATAGGTCCACTATTGTGAAAAAGGGCAATTTTTCACAAAATTCGGGTCCATCGGAACTCTTAATATTTATGAGGCTAATCTTGAAACATTGCCAGAAGTATGTTCTAGTGCCAAGGTAGGTACTTTCGTTGCTTATCGCAGCCTGTTTTTGAAATGACCAGAAAATACAACCTTACAAATATTTTAATTATAGATTTTTATATTATAGATTACAATTTACATTTGGATAAAAAGCAATTTACATTAAGAAGAAACAAGTCTTACTCATATATTTTTTTCTCAGTGTGTACCAACTAAAAATCATTAATATTTTTGTTTTAACAAATTACTTCCAGACACTGGTTTCTCACTGGTTAGTGGGATAGCTACATTTACGATTACAATTTTTCTGGTCTTATAAAGAAGAGTTAGAATTTTCTATATTCGTAAAAAAATTAGCTTCATCCCGCACATAGCAGGGTAGCCAGAGGGACCCTAGTGTTAACACACTCCATTCCCCACTTTCTACATTGCGTGTTGAGTGGAAAAAATGGAAATATAAACGTAAATAAATATTTCACTTCCTCGAATCGGGATCGAACTCACAACCGTCGCGTTACAGTCGCACCCTTGTGCCGCTGTGCCACGGCGGTCTCACGACGGACTTGTATATTCCGGAAAATTCTAAATTTACTTTCCTTACATGGCGTTAAATATACGGTATATTGGTTTCCAGATTACAAATAATATACGGGTTCTATAATGTGCCATCGATCACGTTGAACAAAATTCAGAAGTTACGATAATATCCTGGAAATAATGGGTAATGAAAATCAGTTGGCGACCGAAACCCGCTATACGAGTAAGCGCCTCGTTAAAATATCGCATAATTTAGCGAACAATATTTCACTTTATCTCGCATCCTATCTATTTTAACGTGCTTCACCAAATATGCTTTTGTAATGAAATATATTTTTAAAATTAAAATCAGCTTCACGCTGTATCCCGCACACAGCAGGGTAGGCAGAGGGAGCCTAGTGTTAAGACACTCTGTTTTCCACTTTCTGCAGAATTCTGGAGACACTGCGTGTTGAGTGGCAGGACTCAACGCCGCGACACCAGAGCGAAGAAATGGAAATATAAACGTAAATAAATATTTCACATCCTCGAGTGGGGATCGAACCCACAACCGTCGCGTTACAGTCACACCCTTGTGCCGCTGCGCCACGACGGCTCATATTTTTAGCAGAAATACAAAATATAGGAAACACTGCTATAAAACACATATTGTTATTATTATATTAAAATCGTAGTAAAAAATCGCTTTAATTTGACATTCTTTATATTCAAAATCATCTATTAGATACAATAAATAAATAGATTTTAGCGCATTGGCACAATTATCGTATCGACTGTAATCGAGACGGTTATGGGTTTAATTCCCACTCGGAGAAATGAATTATAAGGCCTCGAAAGTTCCGTGGAAAGTGGGAAAAGGATTGAGTTTTTTTTTTTTTTTAAATAATTAGACATATAGGCGTATCGACGTTTGATTCGTAAAAATTGTAAACAAAAATATTGAAACTTTTGTCTATCTGAAAATTTTAAAGAACTACTTAAAATATTGTCCTTACAAACAATATAAAAGAAAATATGATATCGATAGAAAAACGAGGAATCTCATACGGAGTGCTTGTTAGCGATACACCGGGAAATATTGTAGGCAACGAACGCTGCTTCAAAATATGACAGCCGCAAGTTACAACTTTTAAGCGATAATGTTATTATGTTATCTAAGTTGATTTAAATTACCATAACCCGATATATTTAGTATGCTTAAATCTATATATATAAAATCGAAAGGTCACTCACTCATCACGAAATCTCAGAGACTAGTGCTAGAAATCTCAAATTTTGCATGGACGTCACTTATAGGACGTAGGTACTCGTGGAGACAGAAATTAATAATAACATAGTTCACGCAGGCGAAGCCGCGGGCCGCTAGTTCATTATAAAATTGATAGTAATGGAATAAATATCTTGCCTCAAGAATTCGCCGGAATGTAAAGAAGGGAAGTGTTTTTATGGGGAGCGGAGTGTTTTAACACTAAGTCCCCAGATTCTCTCTGACTTATATGGGTTACAGCGCGCAGCTACAAGCTAAAAGATAAAGATTATTTATTATTATTTTGTCGGACTTGCTTTAGAATAGAATAGTATAGAATTTTGAAGAATTTTTTATTCTCTCAATTCAGCTTCGGACCTCACATTTTTATATTTAAAGTAAAATCCTTTCACTTGGACTCAACAGCTACATCCTCTCGTAACGAGTCAACATCCGATGAAAGAAAACAACATTTTTACATGTCTTCTATGTCGACTGATAGAGGGTAAATATAAAAGGATCGATTTTTATCATATATAGAATAGATAGTATGAAACACAGATACTGAAACAAAAGAATGACAAAAACAAACAAGAATAACTTGATAAAACTATTTTTACATTTAGTATTAGTTTCTTATTTATCCGACTAGGTTATATTTTTCAGGCTTATCTTGTATATATGTATGATATATTTTTATTACGTCATATCTCCAGAACCTCAGAACGGATTTACATAATTTAAGTGTTGTTAGATTTCCCTCAGAAATTACTAAGAAAAAAAAATAATAACAACAAAAAATCCGACTACATAAAATAAAAAGCTTTTATTGATATTTTTAACCTTTAACTATGGACGTGTTTTTTTTATAACACACATATGGACGTCGGGTCTGTCAGACCAGTGTATTTATTGGTCATATTCCGTCTGTTTTTTAAAGGAAGAAGACAATTTTATGTTTTAGTTTACATAAATAGCCTCAAATCAAACAAAATCAATATAAATAAAATAGCTTTTTATTAAACTTTACGCATCACAACGATTTAAGTAACTTAAAGTCACAATTTCAGTGTTTGGCCACATGGGATGACTCTTAAGAAAATAATACTATAAAAAAAAGACAGATAATAAAATAAATATTTTTTTAACAAAATATAAAGTCTAACAATTAAAAAAAATAAAGAAATTACATCTTATGGTATAAAATAAAAATTTTGACAACACCTCAAGATAAGGTACAATTGAACATCGATACACAATGGCTTTCAACATTGTTGGCTAACAGGACGATTGCAATCAACATAAGTATGTGTTGTCTTTCTATATATCTTATGGGGGCAAAGTATACATGTTTTTCAAGAACCCAAAACTATTTTTTTAGCTTCATGTTCAATAAATGATAGATCAGATCGCGAAACGCGAGTCAAAGTCATTCTCAATTCTTAGAGTAGTTTAGTATACGAAACGCGTCTTTTTCTTTGATAAAGTGCTATTTTTTTTATAAAATGTCGTCGTCCAATTCTTTTGTTTGATGTTAATTATAAAGTACCGATATATTTGTCCCTGACGTGCTTGGTCGATAATTTTTTTCCATTTTATCATAAAAACTAAAAAAATCGAATCTATTTTTAGGTAAATAATATTTATATTACTAAAATATATGACAAACATTGCAAAATAATATATGATATATAACAATAAAAACATTTGAATACAAATAATACAATTAAAATATAAAAGTATATTTTGTAACATTATAAAAATATATGGTGTTTTGAAATCATTATGTATGGGAAACATGGACGTCGGGTCTGACAGACCCAGGCTCTGTTTAAAAAGTTAAATACTCACGTGTTTTGAAGCCAGAGACACAACCACTGCTATCTACATTCATTTTGGCATTAATAAGAAAGGTACTGAGCGACTCAGTGGCGGAGGTCACCGAGAAGTGGCCGATTTGTAGAATTCGTAGACCTAGATGGGTCTGTGAGACCCCGACGTCCATACTTAAAGGTTAATGACATTGATGTATAATAAAAATATATCCGCTTAAACTATTACTATATGAATGTTCTTCTTATTTGAAATATATAAGGATAATCGTAAATTTTTCAATACCTTTACTATGCAAAGAGCTTATGAAATATCAATAGTTTGTAAACCTTTTTTAGAACAAAGAATCTTATCAGTGCTATTAAGATAACATTGTCTATTGAAATGTCATAGTCTTAAAATCAGTTTTTATTATTATTAGCTAATAATACCTTATTATTATTTTTTTAATAGGACCTTCTTATTATTATTTTTGATTAGGATTATCTAATAGGATATTTCTTATTCACATTTTTAATCTACTTAACTCTCCGAAAACAAGAAAAACAAATAATGCTAAACCTAGCAATAGCGCACACTGATCCTTTTAATATTTTCTTTAGATTAATTTTGCTATGAAAATACTATCCTAAAATATTAGATTAGTATACGCATAAATATTTTTAATTGCCGTTACCATAGCGGTGAAATGTATTAAGGAACTAAGGTTGCCATTCAAGAAGCTGCTTCTCTTGCCATAATAAAATGAAAGCTGTTTCTTTTGTTTTCTAAGTAAAACATAAAATTTATTAGACTTAGTAACAAAGGAAACGCAGGTAGTCCTGGAACTAAGCTTAGTTTTACGAAGAACTTCGATCCCTATTGTTTTAATTAATAATAGAATCAGCAGTGAAAGAGGGCCGACGGAAACCTATGAATTCAATAAGTCAAAAATAAACTAGCAATACTTGTTTATTAGCACATTTTTTTATACGTTACTTTACCCGAGCACACCTTGGTGTCGTACATCATTTAATTTTT
This sequence comes from Heliconius melpomene rosina, assembly GCF_056956725.1. NCBI lineage: Eukaryota > Metazoa > Arthropoda > Insecta > Lepidoptera > Nymphalidae > Heliconius > Heliconius melpomene. The sequence goes on along the minus strand of NC_140396.1, from coordinate 4,300,739 downwards.
TAAATTGAATTGTTTAAATTGAATTGTTTAAATTGCAAAAAAAAATATCTTTAAAACTACTACTTTAAATTTAAAAGTATTTAAAGAGTACTTGAGTTAAGAAGCGACAGTTCCTCTTTTATTCCAATTCGGAGATTTCGAATTGGATTCTAACGAATCCACGAATTCTAACGAATGCACGTTTGAAATAGATTTTGTAATAACTTAATATTAATCCTATATTTCTTACTTTTCGTTCCAATTGATTGAACGTGACTTCTATAACTAGATGGCCAGATGTTAATCCTGTATTTTTAATTTCGGGATTAATACAGAAAGCCGATAAACAATACGAGTACCTAGTACACTACCATTGTGTATTTCCGAAACTGATGATATTTTTTTTAAAGTTTAGTAAAAAGTTTTAACTTATGTATCTATCTATTACAGTTCCTTTTACTGTCCTAAGGTCGTGAAAACGTCCCTGACAACGTGAAACGACCCTGTAGGTAATTAATTATATAACCAGACATTCCTAAAAGATTATTTGTCGTTTTAAAAAAAAAACAAGATATAATTTATCAAATATATACAAAATATTATTCCCAAAAAAAATTTTTTATATTTTTTTAAGTACCAAAAAACCGAATTGAGTAGAAAATCAAATACGCAATGGTTATAGCTTATTATATACTGAAGACTTCCTAAGACGAAACTCAAAGACGCCCGCCATTAAAATAGCGAGGCGACAAAGTTTGAAATACCTACTTAAAATATAAAAATACAGTTACCCGAACAAAAATAATAAATATCTTTCTAGTTACATTCGATTCATAAATAGATTTTTTAGACGTAAAATAAAAAAAACCTCGTCAGTCTACAATATTATAGTAATAATAATAATATACAGTTGTAACTTACACCGATAAGAAGCATTGAAAGTAAAAGGTAAAAGCCTATTATTTTACTTATTTGGCGTTATTAAAATAATAAGCTATGGATAGATAACAAAGAGGTTAAAAAAGAGGATTATGCTTAATTGTTTTATTACAAGACCTGGAGGGGAGGCTTACCTGTAACTTGCAAATATATAAATAAGTTTAATATTCAAAACTGTTCATTTTAGTTTTTCTAAGCAATTAGTTACCTTTTAGACGCGTTTAGTGATTTAGTGAATGTGTTAAACAGTGATATTCAATGGTAAAGTTATTAGCTACTCAGTTATATTTATTTACTTTTTATTATAATTTCAATAATATAATAAAAAGTAAATAAATATGATTTTAATCACTTATATTTTTTTAATTAACTAATAGTGTACCTTTAGAACTTATTTAATATTAAAATCAAAAATCAGCTTCACGCTGTATCCCACATATAGTAGGGTAGGCAGAGGGAAGCTAGTGCTGAGACACTCCTTTCCCCACTTGCTGCCGAATTCTGGAGGCAAGCGTGTTGAGTGGCAGAACTCAACGCCGCGCTTTGCCTCGACACCAGAGCGAAGAAATGGAAATATAAATTTAAATAAATATTTCATCTCCTCGAGTAAGAATCGAACCTAAAACCAGTTAGTTTTACATTCAAATTATTTAATATTAACAGGCTGAAAAATCTAACAAAAATGATTCGCGACGTCGCGGTCGACCATCCGGAAAGAACAGAATGCCTTTATCTCTTGTAAGTTTACTTATTTGATTATCTTAGATTTATATACTTATCCTATAAGGCTTATATAACTATTAACTTAAGTATTTATTTAATAATATATATTTTCACAAATTAAGGACGAGCGGCGTGCCCGTAACGCCCTCTATGAGAGGCAAAGACGACAAGAGACGTCCGATGCAATGGCAACTTTAGCCGAAGCTGCAGGCTGCGATCCTACAGTGAGTGTTGAATATAAAACTTTCAAAGTTATTATAATAAAATTTAATATTATTTTTTCTTACTTATACTATTAGCTTTTGCTATTAAAAGTGAATTAGTTCGATTGTCACTCAAAAGTATAGTTTTCCCTTAATAATTTATTTATATCTTAATAATTTATTATAATTACCATCCTCTTGCAGCTCAGCAACGCTGATATATTAGCAACCGTCATCAAGCAACTAGAAGGTGCCGTGCACACATCCAATGTGGTCTCCGATATGAAATATATTAATGCAAAATTGATGGAACAGAGTAAGATTCCTTATATTCCTATTTTTATATTAAATAATTAAAAAAAATAACAGCTTCACGCTATTTCCCGCCTGTAGCAGGGTAAGCAGAGGAAACCTATTGTATGACAATCGAAATCGAATGTTTCGAATGTTTTAGGAGTTGCAAAACACAACGAAAAGCTTTATGCCTTGATGCCAAAATGAAGAAATGAAAATATTAATATATAAGAATTCATTTCCCTCAATAGGGGATCGAACCCATAACAGCCCCATTACAGTCCCACACTTGTGCCCTCACGCCACGAGGGCCTCACTAATTTAAATATATTAATTATGTAATTAAGGCATATGATAATATATATCATTCATAGATGATTCTTGCTTATTTCAGTCGAGACTCTAGAACAACGTATCAATGATGAAAATATAGAAAATGCTGCCAGCGACAAAAATAAAAAACGCAAGATAAAAAAAGAACACAAATCAGAATCGTCGAGTGCTTTAACTGAGACTTTATCGCTTTAAGTAAGTTATTTAGAAATATCGTAAAATTCCTAATTAATTTGTATTTAATTAAGACCTATTTACATAAAAATCATTAGTGTTTTTATGGATATATTTATTTTTTTCTATTGTAGATGGGACCACGATTACATGACATATGGAAAAATTATAAGTAAGAAATTATAAGTCTTAAGTCAAAGGTGGGCTATCAAAGGTCTAGAATAAATAAGACCGATCAAATGAATGTGTGAGTGTGACAAGTCAAAATTATGCGAGAAGAAGAGTTTCTCAGATACGACTGGCAGTTTCTAGTTAGACAATTTTATAAAGGGAAGAACTGTAAGAATTACTAACCAATTAGCCGAAACCAAAAAGGATACCAAGAAACCTTACTTCAGTTAACAACATTAAATACAATGGCAACAAGCCGTTCTCTTCTAAGAAACTCTTTTCTTGTAAATGTTATTTAAAATGTTTCAGTACAAAATGAATAATTTTCTATTATTACTTTACGAGGCTTAATTAAGATTATTCGTAGGTTATAACATACTGTGAAAAACATTATAGTAGCGCCCACCTGTAGTATAAGTGTAGTAAAAATAATTAATAAGTTACTTAATATTTCAATATCACTAATTATCAATTTCAGTGCAATAAAATATTTAAAAATGTATGACATCTTTTTTATTTCCCTCTTTTTACTGTGATATAGGACTGTCTTTATTTTATACTTAACACAGATTTAACTTAAATGGCAAAGAATAGCATAATATATTATTAAGTATATATAGTCAGCTTCACGCTGTATCCCGCACACAGCAGGGTAGGCAGAGGGAACCTTCTGGAGACATTGCGTGTTGAGTGGCAGAACTCAACGCCGCGCTTTACGTCGACACCAGAGCGATGAAATGGAAATATAAACGTAAATACGAGTAAATATTTCACTTCCTCGAGTGAGGATCGAACCCACAACCGTCGCGTTACAGTCACACCCTTGTGCCGCTGCGCCACGATGGCCTCAGTAGATATAGTTATATTTATAATATAATAGTATTTTTTTAAAAGATTCCTAAACAAACATGTTGAACTCATGTGGAGAGAGATCCACACGATTTAGTTACTATTTATTCAAGGGAGCTTTAAGCCTAAAACTTTGACACTGTAATAATTATCAGCGGTGTAATTCCATTCTTTGTATGTATAAAAAACATAATATAACTAGATTAATATATGACCAATTTAAGAGCATTACATTATTATTAAATATTTTATTTAATATTTTTTTTATATTTTCTTTAATTTTCCGCTTATTCCGGCAGCGAGCCACAGAGTCCCCAATACAACAATGAAGGCAATTTATATATAAAATAACCCTTCTTTGCCATAACTAGTTAGTTTTGAAAAGCACAATAGTGTTTGAACTTAAATCCTTTTATAGTAGATTCATAGAGTAGTAATAGACTCGTGAACAATTTTGTGAAGTAAAAATAATATATTTAAATTATAATTCATGTTTTTAATAGAAAAAGTGGGTAGTTATATTGTTACAAACTTTAGGCAGTCTTGTTATTTCTTATTAGCGCCGCAAACATGCCGCATCGCTGAAAAAATATATATATTGTTAGCGAACAAGAGCAAAAGTGGGTAGATTTAGGTGAAAAAGACAATAACAGCAGTGGAATTGTGTCAAATGGGAACAGTTGCTTGTAGGTGGAAGCCCTGATTGGAAGGTATCTAGTGCGTAGTGTTGTTATTGAGTGATACATGTCACTTATTGTAATTAAGTGGAACCTCTGTCCGAGTACGTTGGAAACATATAGACGGTATGTATTTTTATCGTGTTATTTTAAAAACGCTAACCGCTTCCGATTTCTAACAATAAATTATATTCATTCAACATAAAAAAAGAATCCAACGAAATATATATGTTTTAACAACAAAAAAACACGATATCTGTGAGATTCAATTTTAAATAAAAATAGCTTAGATATAAATAAATTAAATTAAAAATATTATAATACTATATATTATAATATTATCGGAACACCAACTGTATAAATATAGTTGATTTATTTTCAATTCTAACAAATCTAAACCAGAAGCATAAAAGTTTCTAGGTTCGGTTTCCGCCTGGGCAATGCCAATATACAATTTTGTTTCCGAGATTGAAACTGTTGTGTTCCACTATTAAGCACAAAATGTCTCTATAAGTGGCAGAACAAGGAGAATTTGGAGAACGTAGTGCTCTTCCTACAGCTTATCCCTTTTAATGACGAGAGAAAAATTAAGAAAAGAGGGTAAAAATGTAAAAACTAACTGTCCCTGGGGTCTTCAACAAGAGTGTAATCGTTTCTCCAGCTCCTTATCGTACCCATGTGTCGTGGAGGTTGCGGAAACAAAGGGAAGTTGTTGTCTATTGAGTCCTTCTTTATCATCCCTATTATGCCTAGACCCAGACCGCCCAAGAACAAGGCGTGATAAGATTTTAAGTAATATGCTAGTATTGGCCCACAAGCGACGCCCCCTGTGTAAATATTAAATATATTTAAATATTTTTTTTGTTCTAAGATATGTATATAAAAAATTATATAAGTAGTTACAAATCTAAATAGAAAATCTTTATTTCTCTATGAACATGTAGGGATGTTACATCATATACGAGATGCCATTTTTACTGGAAAATATTTAATATTTGCCAGTGAGAAATTTCGATCGGAAACATATAGTTGTAATCGTCATTTCTGCGCTCTGGCACCAAGGCAAAAAGAGCGCGCTGAGTTACACCACTCAACACGCAAAGCCTGGAAAATTCGGAGGAGAAAAGGGAACGTAGTATCTTTACACTAGGTTCCCTCTATCTACCCTGCTGTAAGCCCATGACTAAGTTTTTGCGTATAAAATATAAATTAATAATTTAAAACATTACCTATGAAATAGTTAAACACATCGTCTTGCTTTCTCAAATGTTGAGCCCCATTTGCAACTGCCGCGAAGGTCGCTCCCGCCAGCATCGGAGGGATCGTGTGATACGCGTACCTTCAAATAAGTCTTTTTCTTATATCTACTATAAATATATATATAAAGAAGAATATAATAAGTAAATGTAAGCACTTACTTACTTATTAGTAATTATTGTATAATTAAATTATATAATTAATATTTTTTTTAATTACCGTCTCAATATAGGCCCCAATCCTACTGCATGGGAGTACATGAGCACGTCGTAAGTGGACATAATCAAACCCGCTATAGCCCCGTAGCGACTTGCTACAATGATCTAAAGCAAAATTATTGTATATCAGTCAGTCAAGTGTTTCATAGTAGATCTCGAATCCGCACCTTTAGGAAGTCATCCAATTGAATGACAGCCTTGTCATCAACTCTTGTTATCCGAAATGCTGATCTTGCGGTTTTCGTATAGTTGTTAAAATACAGTAAATTAGTTTATTGCTAATTCATATTTTTATCCGATTTTCAACTAATAAAGTTACTTGTTATAAAAACCATAACTTATAATATTTTTTTATTTTTTTCGATGGACAGAAAAGCAGAAATAAGCTCAGTTTGTGCATCACAAGGGAGTTCACTGTTTAGTTGACAACAGAGGACCCCTACATCGCGTTTACAGACGCTTTCCCGGCTCCCTGTTGCCGCTACCGCAATGGTGTTACCGTGATGGACGACTTTTTTATGAGAAGCAAATAAAATATTATTTAAAATATAGTTGAGGTCATCATGGCGCAGGAGTACAAGGATGTGATTCTAACGTGATGGCTGTGAAGGCACTCGAGGAGATGAAATTTAGTTACATGTATATACCATCGCTCGCATCGTCGCTCTGGTGTTGAGGCAAAAATACTTCCAGAATTCGGCGAAGTGGGAAACGGAGTGTCTTAAGAATAAGTTCCTTTTGCCTGCCCTGCTATGTGCAAGATACAGCGTGAAGCTGATTTATTTTTTATTTAAAATATAGTTAAACGAATATTCTCCTCCTCCCTCAAATAGAGCCTCGTCCTTATATGAAAAAAAAGTCGGATAAACCTTTTTAGAAACATCACAACCGTCGGGTGTATCATAATATCTATAATAATTGCGGGTCCCCCTATCTTTACATTCACAGGACATGATTCGGTTCTTCTTAATTTATAACTTCATTAGGTATAAATGTCAAACTTGTCTTTTTTTTGACAGTATTTTTTTTTGTTAATATTGACAATGAAGGTTAATATAATGTTATATTTAGAGACAAGGCAAAAAGCAAGTGACTGTAACCGCGACAAGTTGTGGTTCTCTTTCCCACTCAAGAAAATGAAATATTTAAAATTAATATTTTTATTTTTTCGTTCTGGTAACGAGAATTCCAGAATTCACGCCAAAACACCGATTGGCGCTGTATAGGGCGTTCCCCCTCTCAACACTCAATGCCTCTAAAATTCTCCGGAAAGTGGGAAACATGTTATACACGAGGTTCCTTGTGCCTACCCTGATGTGTGCGGGATACAACGTGAAACGAATAAAAATTATAAATATAAAATATAAATTTAATAATGTGAATATCGATATTATATATTATAGATATATAGCCCTCTCACCCGCTGTTACTTACGTACGTACGTAATACGTAAATTCCGAACCTACGACTCTGGTCCACTAGGAAAATAAATGAAAATGTCTATGTAACAAGAGTATTTTATATTACATCTTAACTATGTCGTCTTCTTAAATACTTTCACAAACAATTACACATTTTACCTCAAAATGAAATACTTAATGTGTATAAATGGTAAAAATTATTTACATTCTGCATGTGCCTATGAAAATATAAAACATTATTTCATACAGGAATGTAAAGGCTGGATGAAATATTTATACAGAAGACTTTACTTATCTAAATGAATATTCTTATTGGGAACCTAAAATAGTTTGTACTAAGAATATTAAATTCAATATTTTTCTTAAAAAATGTATGTGATTAAATATTTTATTGTAGCTGCATAGGCTGAATAATTTTAAGCCTTAGCAGTTACTTATTAAGCAAAATATACAACCTTCTTATTTTATATATTTCATTTATAAATATAAATAATTTTAAGATTTTTATCTAAAATATATTATGTGTAAAATATGTTTTGAAATTGAAAAATTATAATCAGCTTGTATAAATTTACTTAATAACAGAAAAACATATCATACACATAATAAATTTCAGTATTTCTTTATTGTTAAGCTCTTTCCACTACAAATGACATATAAAATTAAAATATAAGTTTTTTTTCAGTGGTGAGATAAATATACACAAACTTACAAGAACAAAATTGTAACCAGAACATATAAATATTTCTCTCCTTTCGTTAAAATTTTATTATCTTTCTTAAATAGACAGTGTGTATTAAGTATACTCAAATTCACGCTTTGTCTTGTTACCAAACAGAGGAAATGAAAAGAAAATGAATATTTAAGATCAGATGGTATAATGCTGTGCCATAATGGACTTTATTAATATTAAGATTATGTTCTAAGTTAATGTACTTTGTAGAAAAAGTCTATATTTACATTCAATTATAAAAAGAGTCACATGTAGTATACATGTGACTCTTTTATATTATAACAGTAACTAAAGTTAGGTTATTCCACAAGAATATTCAACTTAACAATAAACCAAAATATGTGCAAACCCAACTACTCACAATTTAAAAGGCAATTTTGTATTCGAAATTCCTGTTAAAATTGCTTACTTAATAAAAAAAAACAATATTATTATAAGAAAATGAACATTTCCATATGAAGTTGCCTTAGAATTGGATCTTTGGGTTATTATTTAAACATTCAGGCTGTTTATTTTCAATTTTTTGACTCTTCGAGTGGTACCTTCTCCGTCAGAGCTATCTGTATCGTGAGAACTCCCTTCAGATTTGATACCTAAACCCAGTTCTGGTGCATCCATAAAATTGCCAGTTGCCCGGGCCTTTTCTAATGCCTTAACTGGAAAAAAAAACTTTTTAAGTACAAAACACTAATAGTGGCTACACCATTTATCCTGTATATTAGGGTAGACAGAGATACCCTAATATTAAGGTACTCTGTTTTCCCATTTTTTATAATAAAACATTTGCATGTTTAGTGGAATATATTAGAATATTTAAAAAATTAGACAAAGTGTAAATGAAAGTGAATGCAAAAATTGCTTAAGCAAAAACATAAAAAGTGGTTTACTTACTTTGTGTCTCAAGAATATTATTTTGCTTTTTTAAATCATCTATATCTTGCTGGTGAACATTGTTTTTCCTTCTCATAAACTGTATGTATTCTGCAGCTTTTTTTAGAATTTGTGCTCGACTGGCCTGAAATAAAAAAAGAAAAATTTGACACTACTCAAGATTAATTTTAAATTATAATCAAAAAATATAGTTTTCCTAGATTTTTGGTTCTGGTTCTCTGGTAAATAAAACAAAGTGTTGAGTTCTGGCAGTCAAGGCACAATTTTTTGATAATTAGACAGTGGGATAGAATAGATATGGCTGATATGAGCTCATAAAAATACTATAAAGACTACTTACCACTTTTTCCCCTTGTAACGCTGGTACTGAATCTCGTAATGAAGTGAAACTGTCTTTTATGTGATCTCTTCGTTTTCTTTCCAATGCATTGTGGTGTGCCCTTTTTTCAGCCTTAAATAGAAAATGTAAATTTATTTATTTTTAACTAGCGACCCACCCGCAGCTTCGCCTGCTTGAACTACGTTATTCATTTATTAAACAGAATTGACTGACAACTATAATGTTAATATAATAAATTTAATGTTTTTTTCTACATTATTGTAATTTCTATAAGGATTTTTGATTGTTTTGAATTAAAAATACATTAATGAATTAATGTTGATACTTTATATTTATAATAATATACATTGAGCATTGCATATGTAAAGCTAATTATTTATTATACTGTTAGCGAACTCTTGTAAAAGAGGGTAGAAATAAGTGAAAAATACTATAAAAGAATTGTGTTAATCGGGGGAGCAAGAGAGTCCATCAAAGATCATACTTATTCTTCAGGGGTGAGACAGTCTTCAATAATATAACTATCATTATAAAATAGACCTCAACTGTTACTGCCTGCACCATATGGAGGCACTCCTAGCTTATGTTATTTTAATAATTACCATTTCATTTAACACTGACCACATAGAACAACTATCCCGATGCTGTTATATTCATATCTCTTAAGGTTTAGCTGGGCTGTTAGGGTTCCATATGAGCTGCTCTAGATCTTCATTTTCATTATATAGACAGAAAATGCTTGTTATGTTGATGAACTGTTACTAAGACACTATTTTTATATCTCTTAGAGATTAGATGGACTGCTAGGGTTCCATGTCAGATACTCCACACCTTCATTTTTGTTATGTGGGTGGAAATTGTTTGTCATGTTATTCAGTTTTCCCCAAAGCAGTATATTTATATCTCTTATAATTTAGACAGGCTGTTAAGGTTCCACCTCAGGTATCCAGATTTTCAAAATAAAATATAAACTAGATGTTGCCCAGGGTTAATAGCTATGCGACCAAAAAAGTTTCATTCAAATCCATCCAGTGAACAATTTCATAGTAATTTGAGATTGTAAAATACAAAATAAGGGCCATACAACAATTAAGATTAAAATAATGAGATGAAACACCATAGCATTTTATGAATTCGCTAAGTCTTAATAAAAAAACCCAAAAGATACACATTACAAGTTTAGCAACATTACGTTCACCTTGAATAAGGAAAAAGATCTTACACTAAAATAATAAAATATTTAGTGTTGTACCTGCGAATAATATCCACTTCCACCTATACTACTTCGAGCGTGAGGCCTGGAATCAGAGTCATTTTCTGCCTGCAAATGGTAAACATATTAAACATAAAATATATAAACATTATGAATAATAAACTGGAAAATGTAGGAAAACACCTTACATCGCTTTCAATATCAATGTCACGATCATCGTCGCTCATCATCTTTAATCGATGTCTTTTCACACCAATCAAAAAATTGATAAATAAAACATTAATGACGTAAATTTGCGCCTAAAAATTATTTATTTTTGATCGTTTTGGTTCTAAAATTTGCACAATAGAACGCGTGACAGAAAATGACAACTGACATTTGTAATTTCCAATGACAATTCCCATTTTCTACTTCATTAATGGCACGGATACTAGCCTTTTACTGATCCTAGTAGAAAAATAATTTTGTATCAATTAATTATAATTGATTAATTATATAACTATAATATTATGTAAATTAACGATGATATACTTTTCACATGTAAAATTTATTCGATCGTTAAATGCACGATTACAGAAACAAACAAAGTATAAATCTTTATTATCTGTGAAGAAAATCTTTGGCGCCAAAGCATTTTCAATTTATTCAGTAATTGTTTGCTTTCATTTTCGTATAAAAACGGATAGAGATATAAATTCTGAGAACTCTTGATCATATAACTAAAAAATAAAAATGAGTTTGGACGTGAACAATCTTGAATTCTATAACATTTCAGACGAGATAACCGATAACGACACGGCGCGATTGAAAAAGGAAGTTATAATTCAACTTCAATTATCAAGTGAGTATATAACGTAACTTCTTGTTTTACGCAGAAAATGGGTATATTAATTTAGAGGCAATTCATGGCGCAGGGGCAGAAAGTGTGATTGTAAGCCCGACTGGTTGTGGGTTCGATCTCAACTCGAGGAAACGAAATTAATTTAAATTATTAATTTAAATTTATATTTCCCTTTCCTTGCCTTAGTTTCGAGGCAAAGCGCGGCGTTGTGTTCCGTCAATCAATACGCAATGCCGCCGGGATTTGACAGAAAGCCGTTTACAGACTGTCTTAACATTAGGTTCCCTCTGGCTACCCCGATGTGTGCGGGTTACAGCATAAAGTTGATTTACCTAATCTGATTTTTAATTTTATATTAATTTAGATATTAATATTTTATTGTTATCTTATTTCTTAGTGGTTGCTGCTGAGTTGGAAGTAGAATATGCTGCTCTTTATCTCGCAGAGCTGTGGAATAACATTGAAGATATGAAAATAAATAATGAAAAAAACTCTTCTAATTAATTGTTGACCTATAATATATGTATGTATGCGTTTGTTTACTGTTGAATATTATAACGATAATATGAACAAAACTCTCAATTAATAATAAATTCTATTTTCACTTAAATAACGTTGACATTTATTGGAGCCCTCTAAAACCACAGTTTCCGCTTACAACTTTATATATATAATACAAATGTTCCTTTTTAAGGATGTTATTGTAAAACCCGATACCATTGTTCTTAAACTATTATTAAGATGAACACGAATAGCGATCGCATTATGTCGCGGCTTAATATTTTTTTAATATTTGCGTTAGCTTTTAATAATATAGAAGGAAAATTAAAGACAAATTGGCCTCCTCATTGTACTCAAGTATCTAAGGGTAAGTATTTTTTGTTATATTTTAAAGTAGGTATATGTAGTATAGATATTTAATTAATATAAATATTTGGAAATATTAACAGCATTTGCAGGATCATAAAAAAATATTCTAGTTCTCTTAATTTTTTCTTTGTTAAAGTATTTTTTAATAGTCTCGTTAGTTATTTACCTACCCAAATGAATGAATTAATTAATCTCAACTTATAGAGAAAATCTAAGGGTTTTAAGTAAATTTAATTACAATTGGATATTTCCATTGTATTTACGATTTATTAAACAATATTTTTATTATAATAATTTCAGACACAGACTATGTTTCTCGATTCAAATTTGATTATCCACCGATGTTTATTCCAGCTGGGCAACATGAAGCTTATCAAAAAGTATGTAATGTGACAAATGTTTAATTTTAAAATCATTAATTATATTAATAAATATTTGTGACAATTATTTTGATAAAAAAAATCCTTATTTTTAACTTTTATTTTAAATGAATAAGGCATGCTATTCAAATACTTAGTACCTATCTACTATACCATTTCTATCGGTTAGCCAATTTTTCCTCGACAAATATACACAAAATAAATATATGTAACATGAGCTATTTCTATGATGTTCATCAAAGATCATTCATTTAATAATATAATTTTACCACAAATTTAAAAATCAAATTAATTATTCTAGATGTTTTGCTTGAATCCACCGGCAGTAAATAAAGCCGTGACAGTCGTCTGCGACTGGGTAGCACCACCCCAAGTGCAGTTCACCCTAGGAGATGATTACATGCACGTGGTGAGACAGGACCCCAGCGGTAGGTTCCTCGGGGCCGCCACCATCATCACTTATCAGCTGTGTACCCATAATATGACGAATGAAAACGATTTGTACTACAGTCCTGATATTGTTGTTACAGAATTTGATTATAATCGACTGTAAATAAATAAAATGTTTTAATCCTAATGTATCTTTTTTAAATGTATCTTTTTAGGATTCGATTAATAAATAGACACCAATATAATAAGGTTTTTTTTCCACTCTTATCCCATGTTTAGTTGAACAAAGGAACAGCTTCAACCCGAACTCGAGATATTACGATTGAGATTGAGATGCAATTTAAAGTTACTTTTTGTTTTACAAATAGAAAATGATAGAAAAATTATAAATGTTTTACAGATGATAAAATAATTAATTTCCGAACCCACGACCTCCGTGCGGTACAGTCACTGTACTGCTGTGCCACGGTGGACTCTTTGAATTTAACCGTAGAAAAAAATCCTGTAAGCAATTTAAATTGATCATCATGTTTCTGTATTTATTCCGTAAATTGGTGCGTCATATTTTTGTAAACAGGAAATTTCTATAGCGATATTATATATAGAATAAACCTACTTATATATAAACCAATATTCATTGGAAGTCGTAGTGGCGGGTTGCTTCACTGAACACGCAATGCCTCCAGAATTCGGCAGAAAGTGGGGAACAGAACGGAACGTCTTAGCACTAGCTTCCCTCTGCCTAACCTGCGGTGTGCGAGATACAGCGTGAAGCTGCTATAATTAATTTTTGAATTTATTTATGTATATTATAATAAAATTAGTCGATTTCACACGTAATCGATTACAAATCCATGTAATCCATTACAAGAATTAAAATATTAATACGATAAAGTATATAAAATATTAATTTTAATTGCCATATTTGTTTAATTAGCAAAAATATATTTAAAGAGAATTTCGTGGCAATAGGGCACTCTCAGTCGAGCATCGAGATGAAACGTACAGGAATTGTTATTTTGTTCTTTTTTTACGTAACCAGTTGTTACGTATGCAATGGTGAAGTGCCGGAGCATGTATATGAATATGGTAAGTAAACTAATACCTGCTAAAACTACACAAATATATATTTATTAATCTGAATATCTTTCGTGTTCTAATAACATTATAATTTTAAAAACAATATCTTTGTACATTATAATTAAAGTTTCATTTAATTTAACAGTTATTTTGTTGAACAAAATATTTTATATTGATATAACTTATTGACAAAGCGCGGCGTTGAGTTCTGCCACGCACACGCAATGCCTCCCGAATTCGGCAGGAAGTGGGGAACGGAGTCTCTTAACACTAGGTTCCCTCTGCCTACCCTTCTGTGTACGAGATACAGCGTGAAGCTGATGTAACTTTTAGAAGCCATAACTTCTTATGAGAGGCTGAACCGTTTCGTTACGCGTGATAACACCGCTAGTGTCTCTGGCATCCCGTTCTCTTGCAAATAAAGCAGCGGCGGAGGGGCTCCTCCTCTCCTCACTCCAACACATTTCAGACAGATGCTTCTCTCTCTCCTCTCTTCGCAGGACTCAATGCTTATTGTGCGATAGACATATACTGTTGTGTTGATAGCGAACATATAGCCTAAATGCCATTTGTTGCTTTTGTAGGATTATATAATTATACTAGCGGCCCGCCCGCGGCTTCGCCTGCTGAACTACTTTATTATTAACTTCTGTCTCTATGAGTATCTACGTCTTATAAGTGACGTCCATGCAAAATTTGAGACTCCTAGCATTTGTAGTAACGAAGTTTCATACAAACTTTCAACCCCAAAAACAACCCCTTAAAAGTCGAATATTACAAATTCCCGTCTTAGCGAGCACCTACGTCCTATAAGTAACTCCTATGCCAAATTTGAGATTCCTAGCACTTGTAGTTTCTGAGATTTCGTGATGAGTGAGTGACCTTTCGATTTTATATATATAGATTAATAATATACTTACTCAAAGACCAGTCCTGGCGCAGGGGCGGAATTGTGGAATTATACAATTATTGGGGTTTACCTTTAGGTATACTTTAAAAATTTAAACAATTATTTTTTTAAATTTCATTTTGAAATTGTTGAGCAGGCACGAATTATGGACTCGAAATATTCAGTTCTGATGACCAGATACCTTATTTACAACCAGTCACTAGACACAGGGTTGATGTGAGTATAACAAAACCGTAATATCTTAATATCTTAAACACTTAAAATAAATGTATTTTTTTAATATTTCAGTTGCTCTATCTATAACACTCGAAAATAAGCTGTTGTTATAATTATAGTTACCTACTGCTTTTCTAGTTTCCCTACATCTTGACGTTGAGCTCACCCATATTTAAATTATTAAAATAATTTCTTAGGTACCTGAAGGATTCATGGTTACTTATGTGAAAGTCACCATCAGGGGTTGGGGCAAGCCACACGTGTCCTTTGCACCAGCAAATAATTATGTAACCATCTCCTATGATTTCTCGCAAGCAAGTGCTTCTGATTACTCCATTCTGGCTAAAGGCATCATTGGATACGGTCGTTCTTGAATACAATCTATATTAATAAATTGATTGAACTTGAAAAGACTTTTATTTTTATAATTTTTAATCTATAATTTTTAAAATTAACTTAGTAATATAATACACTAGTGACCCCCTTGCGGCTTCGCCCGCTTTTACTACCGGATTATTCATATAATGTATGTTTGCAAAGCACTTAAGATAATGTGAAAATTAATTAAACCCTAATGCAACCCGCATTTTCGTAGTTTCAATAAGGATTTTCCAATTGTTTTACACAGCAAGGATTTTTTAGTAGGTACCGTAATTTTAAATCTGTGCTACTAATCTTTTCAAGTACTTATTAAAATATATTTAAATGACTATTTTTAGATAGTTAAATGACTATTTTTAAACGGAAGAAATTATAAACAAAAGCCTACCTACTATTAACTACTACAAAAAATATATCGCGCTGAAGTAATACATTCAACTCCAATTATCCAACACGTGCAAACACTTCTAAATCTTCGTTGCTATAGAGGCAGGCGAGTTTTTTTTCGAGCTTGTGTTTAATGCTGAAGAGGGTATTCTGTCCCTGATGAAAAGCTAGCACTACGTGGCTGCCTGTGAGGAAAATTAAATAGAATGCATCGGCCGAGAATCGAACCCGGGCCGCCCGCGTGGCAGGCGAGCATTCTACCACTGAACCACCGATGTGTGTAAAGCAGGCGGCGCGGCGGACGCATGGCGAGTGGCGAGCCGTTTCGCAGCAAGGATTTTTTGATATTATAACAACTTCTACAGTACTTATTGAAATGAAAAACAGTAAAAGACAGTTTTGATCTACATTAAATGGGCAACGTAACTAATATACTTATTTATATGCTGAGAGTAAGGGATAAGTAAAACTTGATTCGATACAGGTGAAGTGTCAACGGCGTGATGTGTCAACAATTAAATGCGTTTTTCTCTAAAACTATTCGCAATTTCGAAATTGTGTAAAAAGCAAATTTTATCTTCGTTTAACGTAGGAAATTAATAAAGTATTTTAAAGGATAAGGATTAATACCATTATGGAAAAATATGACTCACAATAAAAAATATATTGAAATTATTATTTTTAGACAGAAAAATGATCACTACACGTTATTCTTAAAAAATACGAATATGCTCTCGCGGACTTTTTTGTAGATCTTATAAGAGGAACAATACTCCAGTACATTTTTTTCATGTAGTACTTACCATTAAAGCAGCGCATGCGCGAAAGTGTCTCAACGGGTAGGACTTTATACACATTTATCGTATTTATATTAATTTACATAAGAATGTACAAATAATAAACTATATATAAACCTCCCCTGAAAAATACTCGACCTAATGGTAAAAACCGCATAAAAATCCGTTGGGTGGTTTAGAAGAAGAAGAGTTAGAAACAACAGACAGACACGAAAAGCGACTTTGTTTTATAAGATATAGGATAGGATAGGATAGGATAAATATTGAACAACAGTATTATTTTTAACAAGATAAACAGAATAAATTTAAAGTAAGTAGGTATAATTTATAAACATACTGTTGTACCTACTTTAAAGTTATTCTACATAAGAAGTCTGCAGTTCGTATAAAGTAATTTATATAATTACATTTTAAATTAACAAAATAAACAAATACCGATGAGTTTGGAGCAGTGCCTGGACTTGAGACCACAGTCGGGGCCCTTTTACAGTTAATTAACACTCGCTTTCACTGTTCCAGCCCGATGTAGCAAATTGCCTTAAATCTTCATTGGAAATCTTCTCTTAACCCACCGCAGGGGGAGAGGGGAAACGGTTCCAGGGCTAAGCCCTCTGACCGTGGTGGACAAATTTTAATCAAAATCAAATGTTACTTTCAATTCAATTCAATTCAAAATATTCTTTATTCAAATAAACTTATAATAAGCACTTTTGAATCGTCGAATGAACATATGAACAAAAAGCTACCACCGGTTCGGAAGGCAGTTCTGCTGAGAAGAGCCGGCAAGAAACTCAACAGTTGCTCTTTTCAAAATCAATGGTACAATCACAATCTGTTACATTAGCTGGCAGCTATCCTGCATTACATTCAATAGACATTAATTCCATACATGTTTGTCCTCTAAGTATTCTTGAACAGTGTAATAAGCTTTACTCGTCAGAATTTTTTTTTTACTTTACTTTAAATTAATAATGTACTGTCTTTAATATATTTCTTTACAATATGGCTGCCTATCAAATAACATTGCAAGTTGCCGTAGCACGTTTGCTATAATGCTGTGGCATATTACAGATTATTATTATCATCAGTAAATATAGCAAGTTAACAGTCAGCCGTCCTGTTTGTCTCCCGGCATCGGGGGATATCCATCATTGCAGCATTTTCTTAGTCCAGTGCTGGAGTTCCTCGTGAATCCACGTCACTCTGTTCTACGCTGCTCGCATGCAACGGCAGCGCCGGCAGCATATGAAATAAAAAAATAACCAGAATAAATATATATATATATAAATATATTGTACATAAACTATCTTGACACAAGCACATGCAAAAAGAAATTTGCGTCTAATAGAAATATCTCGCAGAATTATAGATACTTACTATTATTTCATTACGTTTAAAGAAACAAACACTCATTAGTAGATGCTAATGTATAGACGTCTCATTACACAATCAAAACTTAATGTTTTGTTGTTTGATATATTTATAAATTATAATTTGTACGAAGATAAAAGCTCGAGATTATATGATTATAATATAGACAGAGATTTCAAGATTTAGGATTGTCCAATGTATCTAGGTTGACACCTTTTCAAGCAGCCATGTAATTTTGAAACTTCTCAGTGAAGATAGAGATTTGTGAAGCAATATAAAATGTATGTATTAATCCAGAATTTTTATGGGAAAAATAACGTTTGCAGTTGAAGGAAAAATTACCTAGACAGATGTGAAATAAGTAAACATTTTTTTATTAAAGGCGCAATTACGATTTATTTAATGCCAAAACCAAACTAAAATAATAAATCCACTTTTAGAATTTTGTACTTCAAAAGAAAAAAAGATCCTATAACTGTTCCGCCCTTATAGGATCACGTTTTTGTCCATCTGTCCGTCAGTCAAGACCGTCAGCGTTAAGTATCTCTAATCTGAAATTAATATTAGATATTCAAGTTTACAGTTCTTTGGAGCATAGAATTTAAGCTTCTAATAAAACGGAGTCAAAAGATATGCGCATATTCACCGCGTAATCAAAACATATGGTGTAATTCCTCCTATAGTGTAATATTTCTCTTTAAACACATCTTTTTTAAATTACTTAATGAGACCGTCGTACCGTAACGAGTGACTTTAAACACGATGGTTGTGTGTTCAATTCCCATTCAGAGAAATGAATTATAATTTATTAATACAAGCAGGCGAAGCCGCACGGGTCCGCTAGTATTACAATTATTCGGTTTCAACGCGTAATCGATACCATTCCATGTAATCCATTACAAGAATTAAAATATTAATACGATAAAAAATATAAAACATTAATTGTAATTGCCATATTTGTTTGAGGCTTAATTAGAAAAATATATGTAAAAAGAGAATTTCGTGGCAATAGAGCACTCTCAGTCGAGTATTAACATGAAACGTACAGGAATTGTTATTTTGTTCCTTTTTTACGTAACGAGTTGTTACGTATGCAATGGTGAAGTACCAGATCATGTGTATCAATATGGTAAGTGGATTCTATACTTACTAAATAACGATATTGACCTATCTAGACCCAATGGAATAGATAATAGATATATATTCTGGACCTGGAGCTGGGGCCTGGAGCCCTGAACAAATATATTCGTGGAAATGTTGTTTTTTTTTTTAATTTTTCGAGGATAATATTGTATTCGAGGATTATAAGTAAAATTTCTGAGGTGGGCACCAGACTATTCTGTGATTTGTCTCTCACACGGTTAGGTTTTGCATGATGGTTTTAACCTTATGCTGTTATGCCTACTAAGAACAGTGTACAGTGCCTACCAAACTACGATGGATGATGATGATGTGATAGCTGTACTTGGCTAAACACTTGTTCTGTAAAACAGAAAAATAAATCGCACCGAATTATCTAAAAGCTGTTTATTGAAAAGAGAGCATTCACCTGCGATCGCCATCCATTTAATATTTTCACATCTTCGCTCCAAAAAATATTTGTCTCTTACTGTGAAATAATACAACAGGTATTTTAAGGATATTTATATAGAAATAAACAATTATATTTTTTTTAATTTTAATGCGAAATTGTTCAACAGGCGTGGATTACGGGACCGAAATATACAATTATAATGGAAATATACCTTATTTAAAACAAGTCACTAGACATAGAGTTCAAGTAAGTATAACTGAACGGCAATATTTTAATATGTTGAGCACTTAGAGAAAGAAATATTTTTTTAAATATTCAATTTCCCCTTTTTAAGGTTTAGATAAATTTAGAGGGCATCGTAGCGTAGCGGCACAAGGGTGTGACTGTAACGCGACGGTTATAGATTTGATCCTCACTCGAAGTTAAATATTTATTTACGTTTATATCTCCATTTCTTCTCTCTGATGTCTTAACACTAGGTTCCTTCTGCCTACCCTGCTGTGTGCGGGATACAGCGTGAAGCTGAAGCTGAAACCTATCCTATCCTATCCTACCTCGTAGTCTATGATAACCAAAATCATAATATAAACACTAGAAAACATGCTGATGTTATAATTAAAGTTACCTACTGGTTTTCCAGGTTCCCTGTACCTCAACGTTAACCTATATTTAAATTATTAATATATTTTTTTAGGTACCTGATGGATATATGGTAACTTATGTAAAAGTAACTGTCAAGGGTTGGCCCAAGCCGAAGGTGACCTATTCTCCATCCAATAATTATGTAACCATCTCCTATGACCTTACGCAATTAACTGGTTCAGATTTTAACATTGTAGCGAAAGCAATCACTGTTTGAATATAGGCTATAATAATAAATTGATTGTACTTGACAAGACTTTTATTTTTATAGTATTTTTAACCGACTTCAAAAAGAAGGAGGTTATCAATTCGACTGAATTTTTTTTTTATTGAACCAGTAAGTATTGCTTTTTAAAAGTATTCCTTTCAAGCAGTGGCGTAGCGAGTTTAATTCGAGTCCGGAGCAAAATATTTTTACAGCGTCCCCCAGGCGAACACAATATAATTGCCCTTCCCCCTTACTATGCAACTTTCAAGTTAACACTGAACAAATAAAAATAAAAACTGCTCTACCTAAATTCGCTACTTAATCAAAATCCAAAAATATGGGACAAAACCCGAAAAGCGAAAACTTACAAATATTTTATAGAAAAAAATTACTACAGACTTATAAGAATACATACCACCGCAAACTACAAAATTTAGTTTTATGTCAACTGCTATAAGTCTTACTTCCTCGTGAAACAGGTACGGAACCCTAGGTGAGCTAGTCCGAACTCTTGACTGATATTTTTATAGCTAAGTAAAGTGAAAAACAGCAAACAAAAATATTTTAATGTTAAGATGAGCCTTTTAGCTCAAGATATGAGAATAAAAGACTTGTGATTCACTATTAAGCTTTATTTTCAATATTGACAACTAACAATAGTTAAGCCATCAAATCTAAAAATATCAAACAAATAAAAAAATATATTCAAAAATAAAAAAAAATATAATGTTGTACTCGGAACTGATAGATTACTTAGTGTTCTAAATTTGAATTAGTCATGGAAACGCATATTGATATCATCATGCCTTTCTCTTTGCGTCTCGTGATGATCTCCAGATACTCGGGCACCGGCAGACGTTCCGGCTTCATCATGCTTACCGGGTGAGTGTGGTCCAGATGGAGCAGGTTGTACCAAGCGCCCCATTAAACTAGCGCTCTTGTCTTTACGAGGACGCGTCCACTCATGGGACAGCACGCGGTCCAACGTTAACCGAAGAGTAATATCAGGTTCAAGAATGTGTCTAACTATAGACTTAGCTGCTGCTGTAACGGTATCCCGTATTCTCGACCGAAATACCCAATTTCGAGACATCTGGTCTTTTAGTAATTTTCGCAGATTAGAGTCATCAAATGGCATCGACGCGTTCAACATAATGAACAGTATGATACCAAGCGACCAAACGTCAGCAAGTTTTGGATTATATGGTGTTCCACTTACTACTTCTGGTGCAGCGTAAGCAGCTGATCCACAATAGGTTTGGCTCAGCACTCGTCTACTTTCACTGTCAGTACAAAATCTTGCAAATCCAAAATCCGCCAGTTTTACATTGAATCTTCTTGACAGTAAAATATTTTCACATTTGAGATCACGATGCGCTATGTTCTTGCTATGCAGATATTGCAAACCACTTGCCATTTGTCGAAACCATAATTTTGCCTGATTTTCTGGGACGACGCCGTTCCTTTTAATAAAGTCTAATAAATCCCCATTATCAGCATAACGCATAAATATAAAGACTCTCGGTCCCCGCTGAAGTATACTGTGAACTTGAATTATATGTGGATTTTCAATTTTAGTTAATATATCTAACTCGCGAGGAAAAAATTTTTCTAAAAAATCTCTAGGAGCCTTTTCCTTGTCGAATATCTTACAAGCAAGATGCATGCGCTTAGGACTGGATGCATCACAATACTCTGCCAAATGAACAGTTGCATATGATCCTTGTCCTATTTTCTTACCTATCAAATATCCTCGTTGTTCCAAGGCATTGACCTCGGAGCTTCGAGGGCTGAGGCGCTCAGCCATGGAGCTCTAACGACTTTATTCTAACCCGTTTAGGATACATTGGACATCTCACGATCCCCGTTACGTATGATATTTATTGGCTTGCCCTTGTCAAATTCGTGTATATATATTTAGTGATTTCTACTCACCTCTTATGAAAGAGGAAAGAAATAAATATAATCGTTTAATTCACGCACAAAATTTCATATAAATATTAAGACATCACAAAGAATTTAGACATAAAAAACGCTTTTTCAAGTAATTAAAACTTCTAAAAAGACGTATAATCTACGTTAATCATTTTTTCCTTTGTTTCTAAAATCAAAACTACGATTTTCAAACCAGCCTATGATAATGTAATATGCAAAAATTTTAAAAAGTTTAATAAGAAATGTAATATAATAGATATGTACTAACATTTAAATATACATTCTTCCCATTAAGATAATTCCATTCCAGACTTTTCGTCGGATTCTGGAGGCATTACATGTTGGGTGGCGGAACACAACGCCGTGCTTGGCCTTGTTACAAGAGCGATGAAATGAAAATGTTAAATATTTTATTTCTTTAACCCACAATTGCATTTATATTCACACACGTGTGCTCTTGGGCCACAACTGGCCTCGTATATGCATATAATATAATAGAAGTACATACGAAGTGACCAGCCTCCCTGTCGTAGAAATTATAGTTTTCCGCATAAAATAAATCAATGTAAGACTGGCTGACCAAACACCCAGCATCGTTCTTTTTATCAAAATCATATTTTGATCAAAATATATTTTTCTGTTTCAAATCCAATCAAATTGAATAAAAACTTTTTTAACTAGTAGTAGTAGCATTTAATAACAAATACTGTAATATGAATTTAGTTACCATATAAAAAAAATATTTATCTTTACCTAATCTATTCTTACTTAATATAATCTTTGACAAGTGATGATGACTGAAAATTTAAATAGGTATTTGACAGTTGACTGATGTCAAAATATTAGATAAGTAAATCTTTTATGTTATCAACTTAGCTGTTAGTATATATTCAATTAATTAAATATTACTCTATTCCGGATGTATTATTATTTATAACTAAATGTACTATAAAGTAATAAGTCTAGAAGCTAACCACGTATAAGAAGCATTGATGTGTAAATTGTAGTAACACCGACAAATTAATTTGTTGCTTATTTTAAATTTTATTCTGCCCAGAAGGAAGGCGTAGCTTGTTAAAATCAGCAGTATTTTTTTTACTTTTTAATAACATTTACTCAAGATGATGAACCAATATTTGAAGGAGTTAGAGCAGGTAAGTTTGTAATAAAAAAAATTAAACATATTCAACTCTTGATATATTATAATGATATTTCTATTAAAATATTATTTTTTAGGATCCATTCGATCCTGATGAATTTGTGGAAAGGATGGTGCGACGTAGTATGCAAGAAAGCCGCCTACAGGATGATCAGTTTGATCCAGAAATGATACATGACATATTTACTCAAGCTATCCTCGATTTAAAGGTTTGAAAAATATTAAACATCCCAATTTGTGGTTACAATAGACTCTAAATATTATTTCTCAAAATGTATTCCTTAATAGGTACTTCAAGAAAGGCAAGAAAGAAAATGTGCCAGATTAGAGCAAGCAGTTCAAGAAGAAGAAAAATTATATATGGCAAAGCTTGCAGAAATAATGGATCAGCATTCTGTAAGTGTTTTAAATACACATTTTTTTATGTAATTAACATCAAAATATATGATATTGAAACATTATTAAGCCAAATTTTATATTACTATTACAGCACTGTGTCAATGTATTCAGTTCATTAGATGAAAGAATGTCTCGGTGTGGTGGAAGAGCCCTTGATGTAGGGGAAAAGCTTGGTGCAGCTCGTGCTCCAAGAGCAAGAGCAGCTGCTGCAAGGGACCTATTATCACATCTAGCAAATTTTCTAAGTCCGGGACCCATTCTAACTGAATTGTTTAATGATCCTAATAAGGTAAATGTCTAACATTAATTCTTAAAAATTAACACAATGGCTGCCTGTAAGCACAATCCTGGTTTGTTTAATGAGTGGAGTTGAGTCGAATGAGTTATTTTACTTTCCTCACTCTGTTAATAAAACAAGTGAGCCGTTAAGTGTATCGAAGACTCACTTTACCAAAAGTAAGATGAACAGTAGGGGACTAAGTGTATAAAACTAGGTAGTTTCTACCTATCCTACTGTATGTGGGATACAGAGTGAAGGTAAAAAAATATTTACTAATTTATTTTTGATTTAACAATTTTGTTGGGAGAAATGCATTGCATTTATTACATTTTTGCTTTTGTTTCCATACTTAAGTTAAATGAAGCGGCAGATGTTATACAAAAGTTATATACAATTTCTCAAGAGCTCCCACCAGATAAGTTTGATGTTGCCCGTAAGAAGATAGAGGCTAAATATGATGAAATTGAGAGAAATCTTATAGAAGAATTCGTAAAAGCCCAAAATCAAGGTAACATAATCAAAATGAAGGATATTGCCAACATTATGACAAATTTTAAAGGATATTCGCAATGTGTTGATGCTTATATAGAAACTAGCCAAATGGTAAGTAAATATCTTTATATTCTTGCTTGTGCAGTCATTGCTTATATAAAAAAAAACATTGTGGCACATTATGTCACTGTAAATGCGTTGATTGTGAATTTGAGTCAGACAGCGGAATTAATTATGTGCAGGGATTCTTAAATATGGCAAAAAGTGGGAAACTTAATCTTAACACTTAGCTTGTCTTTACTTAATTTCCTATACCAGGGATAAAACATAAAGCTAAAAAAATATATTTATATTTCATTACATTCTCATTATGTATATATATTTTTTTTGATTTCAGAATACTTTACTAGGCAAGGATATATTTTCGGCAGTATTTCCACTGTGTAAAAAGAATTACACAATAATAAGTAGTGTGTTCCCTAACCCAGATCAAGTGATGAGTAAATTTGTATTGAACATATTTCATCTGAAGCTCCAGAAATATATACAAACAAAACTTGCTGATAAGAATGATTTGGAGAAGTATTTGCGTAATTTATATGATATGTACACTAGGTAAGTTAAATTTTCATTATAATTGTATTTATAACAGTTGAAATTAATGTATTTTTAATTTTTCCAACTTCACTCTGTATCCTGAAGGAAATGATATATTGCCTCGAGTGAGAATTGAAAGTACAACTGTCGCGTCAAAAATCATATGCTATTCTGCTGTGCCACAATAATCTTAAATATTTTAATAAAAATTGCTTTAATTTTTGATTATAATGTTATTATTTTATTACAGCACACAAAGGGTATGTGACGAATTGGTATTAGCTAACTTAGTGTCAGCTGATGGAAATGGCTCCTCTGGAGATTTGCGGAAGGAAGCTCTTATAAATGGGGCAATGGCAGGTGCCACAGATGGTTATCCAGCATTAGAAATAAGATGTCTAAAAACTGTTCTGTCAAATTCTTTAAATACATATTATAATGAAAAACAACATGTCAAAAAGCAGATACAGGGTGGAGGGTAAGTGTCTATTTTAATGTTTATTATAAGAAATATTTAATGCAAGCATAATTAGTATAACATATAAACTATTTTGAATTTAATTATTACATGCTAAAATGTGTATTCATAAATTACTTTATTTGTACATAAATCAGTCCACAAATAACAGTTTTTAATACAGTTGTTTTTAATTTCAGTGCATTTATATTTATTAAAAAAATCATATACATAGATCTACTCCAATCAACTTTCTTTATAAAATTATATTTTTTGAACTCAACCTAAAACAAATTAATAATAAAGCTAAACAATCAATTTAAATTATAAATGATTAATTTCAGTTTTCAAGAGCTTAGACGTGATTTGCAAGCTGTAATTGGCACTCGCGCTAATATAAATATAGCGCAAATAGAAAACTATGGCGGCGAAACTTTTTTAAGTGAACAACTTGTTCAGAAAATGTTAAACGACGCAAAGACATCTTTTACCAGATGTAAAACTGTAAGTATATATTAGTATTTATAGGTCAGTAAATTTAATTTAAAAAAGTATATAATTTTATTGCAGTTTATAAGCGCCCAAGAACCAAGGTAACTCTAAGCGTAGGTAGGTAGGGTTAGATTATGTGATTACACCAAAACAAGGATTAAATACATTTCATAGTATCAATTTTTAGACTTAAAAAGAATATTTAATTATATTTTTTAAAAGAAAGGTTTTTATATTGGGACAACAGTGTCTACTAAATTCTCTCTGTCTTTTCTCTTCTTGTTTTTGGCTATACGGCCTTAAAATGCCTACTAAATTAATCTATGTAAGGTAATACTTATAAACTCTTATTTTACACTTAGATAAGAAAAATACTTTTTTTATAATGCACCTGCAACTCTTGGAGCCTTTACAATTTCAAGAGATGAAGGTTCAAATCCCGCTATGTTCAATTTTTTATATGTTTTCTACAAAAAAGTATATTTAATATAATTTTGTCAGTTATGCACACCAAATGAGCTGTCGGGTACAACGCTAGCACTGTTGGACACTCTTATACACCACTTGCTAGTGGAGCATGTCGACTACGCACTGGATCTTGGCCTGCAATCTATTCCCATTGCTGAGAATAAGTCACCACCACAGGTATTTTATTTTTTCATTTATTCAGAAATTTTCTAGGGCGCCCATACACTTCCAAATTAACCTAAATTTCAAATATCTAAATCAAAATCGTTTTGGTTATGCATTGTATGTCAGTCACTGTTGAAAGAATTATTATAATATATTAAACATTTTAAAATTAATATTTTATTTTTCTTGTTCATATTGAAAATATGTTTTGTACACTTTTATAATATGCAGAGTTCAATTTCATGATCTTGGAGATTTTGTCTTAAGCTACATTATGTCAATCTAGATTCATACTAATATATAACAGGAGAATTATTAGTGTTGTTCTTGTTTTATTTCAGATATATTTCTTTGATACGGTAAATCAAGCAAATAAAATAGTAAAAATGTTTGGAGAGCATTTTCAAGAGTCAGTGCTGCCATGTATGAGGTAAGTTTTATAAAATAACTAACTCCGCGCTGCGGCTTCGCCCGCTTAAACTGCATTGAAATTCATTTACTAACCTGAATTGTATTGGACTTTTCATGACATTATCATTTTAAAGACAATATCTCTATATTAAAAACTAGTTTGAGTCAATTTAATAATTATTTAAACACAAATATCTAAGCAAGATATATAATCTTATGTTATTGCATTATTTTTACACATTTATTAAAATATTAATTTGCATCACAATTTTTTTTTATATTCACAACATTTCGACTAACATGGAATTTTATTATTTCTACATAATTTTAAACTTTTTTAACATATTTACTTTTTCACATTCCTAAATTTACATAAATATTTTTTTCTTCTTTCTATTAATAATCCATATAATATTGATTATATAATAATGATAATATTTTTATCTAACAGCAAGCAAGGGGAGTGTGTACAAAGGAAGAACTCTATAATGGAGCAATTAGAGAACAAATTGGACGCTGGCTTAGAACGGGCGATATCCGCCATAGTGGGGTGGGTCAAACTGCACTTGCAGACAGAACAGAAGAAAACTGATTTCAAACCCGAAGGCGATATTGATACTTTGGCATCGTCCGTAAGTAATGAGTATTTTTGTAAATGTTTTAAATAAACGTATAATAATATATTGGTAGGAATAATGTAGTAAGCTCTAAAAATTTGTATAAAGTTGGAGAGGCACTAGGAAGATAGTAAGAGAATCAAAAACATGAATATAATTCGTACGTTTGATTGCCACTTGAGGGAAAGAATTCTTTTCATTTCTTTGGTAACTCTCCAACACGCAGTCGCGAAAATTGAGTGAATAGTGAGGAAAGGAATAGTGACTTATTTCCCTCTACCTCAAAAAGAAATATATAGGTTTACATTTATATATTGTCCTTATTTAAATAAAAATGAATGATATTTACAGAACGCTATAATAATAATATTTTTCTTGGTTTAGTTATAATTTATATATTTTAGCATAGCTGATATTGCCTACTTAAATAGTTTTTCAAAAATTTTAATTTATCTTTCTTTATTCTTAGGCATGTTTAGCAGTAGTCTCATATTTGAATACGGTAATGGACAAAATCCACACGCAATTAGAAGGTGACAACTTAAACGCCGTGTCTTTAGAACTCGCAGTGCGTTTACATCGCGTCATATACGAGCATTTGCAGAACTTCCAGTTTAATTCTGCTGGTAAGTTTGTTATTTACTAGCAAAATGTAGCCTATGTGTCTGATATATAAGCTGTGATACTGGAAAGTTTCATCAAAATACATTCAGTACTTTTGCGGGAAAGTGGAACAAACATCCATTATTACAAAACTTCACATTTACAATATTATTAGAATTAGAAAATCTTAGAATAAGAAAATATGACTTTACTTTATATTTTATTCCGTCCAGGTGCAATGATAGCTATATGCGACGTCAAGGAGTACAGATCGTCGGTATGCGGGCGGTCCCGCGCCGCGCCCGCGCCCGCGCACGCTCTATTCGACGCCCTCCATGCGTTGTGCAACTTGTTACTGGTGAAACCGGAGAATTTACACCAAGTTTGTGAAGGCGAGACTTTGGTATGTATGTCTGTCTGTCCGTAGTCCTTACTAGCGTGCATGTGGAAGTAAATTTGATATGTTTTTTATATTAACGAATCAGCTTTACGCTATATCCCGCACGCAGTAGGGTAGACAGAGGGAACCTTGTGTTAAGAGACTCTGTTCCCTACTAACCGTCGTTGAGTCGCGGAACTCAACGCCGCGCTGTTCCTCGTCACCAGCGCGAAGAAATGGAAACCAGTCGCGCTTACGCTTAGTCACACTTTGTGCCCCTGCGCCGCGGCTGCCCTCGATAATATGTATTATATTATATTATTTAAAGTAATAATAAATAAACAAAAAACAACCAACACTTCTCGCCATTAACAGTCCTATTAATAATACGCAAAGTAAAATCAGAATAGTCATCATATAGTTTTGATGTCCCTATTTAAAACAATGGCACACATTGCGTACTGACCGCGGCTGCGATGGCGCAACGTGGTCTAAACTTTCAATAAATTAATTAAACATGTACATTGTTTGTCTGTCGTATTCCTTCTGACTCATTCGCGGGCGGCGTGCCCCTAATTAAATGTTATGGTATTTGAACCCATGATTTAAATAGCGAATCCGGCAGCTCGCAACACTTCAGATTAACCTTTTTTTAAAGCTGTGTTGTGAAAAATCAGATGAGTGATGAAAGAATGGCAAAAAAGACTTATGATAGAAAAGTGAGTGGTAAGAGAGGTAGGGGGAGATCTCTGTTGACCTTGAAAAACACAGTATCAAAGATACTGGAGGAAGGTCACGTAAAAAGCTTGAGGAACCCCCGGAGGGCCTGTATGAAGTGAGAACCCCGAGTGGGTCGATCGAACCCACAACCTGTCGTATTTACAGTCACACGCTTGTGCCCCTGCGCCACGAATGGCTTTAACAAACTTTTAAGTTAAATTATTATTATTCTTTTGGTATTTCAATCAACATATCAAATTTTATACAATGTCCTATATTCACGTGATAAAAACAATCAAGTAAAGTTCTAATATTCTAATTTCATAAAGCCTTATTAAAAGGGTTTTCGTTTGTGGTGTAATCCAATATCGCCAAGTCTGATTTTAGCTGAACCGGTTAAAACATGAGCGTTAAGTATCTGCTCGATAACACCGTATCCCACACATTGCATGTTAGGCAAAGGGAACTTGGTGTTAACACTCTACGTTCCCCATTTTCCGCCGAATCCTGGAGGCATTGCTTGTTCAATGTCAAAACTCAACGCCTCGCTTTAAATCGACACCAGAGCGAAGAAAATGGAATTCAGAAACTAAATATTTTATTTGCTCGAGTGGAAATCGAACCAACAACCTGTTACACTTCAACCCCTGCGCTACGACTGGCTTTATGGTAATAAGTTGTAGTGCACCTACGCTGTACATATGTCTTACGGTAACCATACCATCAGGTGAATGTCACACGAATGTGTCACCTGGTTTATGTGAAAAAAAAATATGCTTAAATATTATATTTTTACATCCTTTTGAATTTTTGAAAATATCTTATTACATCCTTCGTGTTGCGTACTTCCTGAATGTGCGGAAAAGTATTTATCTAATTTTAGAAGTTGTAATATTTAAAAGAATTATTACTAAATACTAAGGTGTTTAGGGTACATTATACTTCAGGGTTTAAAGTTAAACGCTGTCTTACAACAGCTACACTGAAACATTTAATCTGACTATATATGAACATAAATTATTGACTGTGATTTTATCTATGACTTATTCTCCAAATTTCCATAGCATATTTTACCCCGACGGTTGTGGGATTGATTCCCACTTTATTCGGGGGAGTTAATTATTAATATTATGACTTCTTCCCTCTGGTACCAAGGCAAAACCGCGAACATCAGAGAAAAGTGGGGTAAAGAACGCCTTAACACAAGTTCCCTCTGCCTACCCTGCTATATATGGTATACTGCGTAAAGTAAAAACAAAATAATATAAATTCTAATTACATATCTTATTTATGATCAGAAAAAGTAAGGAGGGCAAACAACTAATAGAGTTAATATGTGTTTACATAGAAGATTTATTCTTTTGTTTTCTCAGGCGGAGTTGGACCACTCAATCCTTCACAACTTCATACAACTGCGCTCCGACTACAAGACCAATAAGTTATCAAGCTTTCTCAAGGGACTCTCGTAATTTATTATACCACATCACTTCTTATTAATAGATTTAATTTATATTATTCAGTTCATAAGATATATTGTTATTTTATAAGGAAATTATTATTTTAATGTTATTTATTAAAGTCATATCTATTTAAATTGTCTTTTAATTAGCTATTCGTTCTCATTAATATTTATTGTTCAGTCACGTAAGCGAGCGAGCTGTAACAATGAAATCTCTTTTAATATATTTTGTTGAGTGCACAACATAGTTTAATTACGACATAGTAAGTGTATGGAGTCGAATTTCGCTTCGCCTAACGTTTTCAAAGTGTTATGCAAAGTAAACAAAGTGATCTAGGACGTATATAGTTTAAATAAAAGTGGCAGTGTCGTTATCAGTGTCGTATAGACATGGCTTCACTATGCCCATTCATAAGTTCTCCCCTCCACTTGGTGAATGAACGCGCGTGTGTGCGTGCGGCGCGGGCGCAGTCTTCTCAGTGTGTGGACTCAGTATCGTATAAACCGGCGGCGAAGCCACAGCCGCCCGCGTCGCGTCCTCCTCCGAGTCAAAATAACATGCTAAACAATTCTGTGTAAAACTTTGCTTATTTTAACAGTGCTGTGACAATACCGCTAATCTGGATAATATAAAAATCGAGAGGTGAGACACTATGTTTATTTTCATTCAAGCCCGACGCCTACGCTCGGTGCTGTCGCGATTTGTGAGCGACGAATTTACATATTATAAGTTCATTCATTGGCCGCGGACTGTTTGTATTATCGGTGTGATACGAATGAGAGATTAGGTTCAAATTCGAGACAAAAGAGGTATGAGGCGACGCTTTACCCTGGTGTCAGCTTAGACCGGTGTTTCGGGCGTTATCTAGGTGAGGCCGCGTCCGTTCCATTTCAAGTGTTGTTTTTATCCCGGACTACCTGAGGCGAGCTGTCCGCGCACACTCGATCCCAGCTAATAGTAGCTCGCTTAGAGAAATACCAGACTACCAGTAGTTGCCAATTTGTTTATATATTCGTGTTTCGAATTCACTGAACTCTATCAGTAACAATAATGTCGCAATCCTTATCGTTGACTTTGATATTATAATATAAATTTCTATATATAGTAAATATATATAGAAATTTTACAAGTCTTGTTATTAAACCATGTAAATATATAAACAAATAATAATAATAATAATAATAATTGATTTGTATGATATTACAACGTAACATTAAAACAAGCTATGTAATTTCATTTATTATCAGTGTTACGAACGTTTACACAATGATTAAATCTATACTCCACAAGATAACACTGATATGCTTCATTCTAGACAAATACATATTTAGCTTCGTCCAATATTTTTAAAGTCCAGAGAGAGAAAAAGAGAGGCTAGTGTTAAGACACTCCCTCATTTTCCGCTGAATTCTGGAGGCATTGCATGTTGAATTATAGAACACAATTGGACAAAATGGATTAGAAATGAAAATATTAATATTTTTTATATTTCATTGCCTCGAGTGGGAATCGAACCCATAACCTGTCCTTTATGATTGAAGAAATTCTAGCAATTTAAGTTGTTTCGTATCGCACACTCACTAAAGCAACACTAGTATGAACGCATCATAAATTCTCAGAATATGATAGGGAATGATTTAAGAGATATTATAATGTAGAATTGACGTTTATTCTAACATAAATGTTGTTCGTATAAAATTTACCAAATGTTTTCCATAGTTCTTACTGCAAGTAATTATATAAAAGTATTTTTTTAATATATTATATAATAGATTTTATTGTATAGGTAAATTTGGTTACGGACAGACTTTAATTACTATAATCACGAAAGACAAAGGTAATTCAGTATTTTTTTATTTTTGTACTAGACAGCTATATAGTGAAAGTAGAAATTTATATAGTCTCTACACATCTCTACATATTTTTTAATTATCGAATAAAAATTAAATAAACCACAATTAAAAGTTGCTCATCTGTTATAAATACAATATATATAGAGAGGTAAATTAAAAATAAACTTACCAATTATTCTAGGTTATACCTAATTTTTATTGCATTAAAATAGGTAAAAAATCTAATTAAGCACACTTTGAACATATTTTTCTGCAAAGAAGATTTTTATGTCAAAAATATCACATAAGATCAAAAAATAAGTAATACAATGCTATCTGGAAACCGGTTTTTCACCGCGAGCTGAGTGGACCCATTAAGGACTACGTTGAACTTGCAAGAGTTAACTGCATACTTATATTACCACTAATAAATAGTATATAGACCGAGCGAGCAAAAAGAAATGCACTCGATCCATTCTTGGTAGAGGAGAGAAGTTACTATAAAATACAAGCCTTTATTGGTGGAAATACAAGTATATTTTATTTATTTAAAATTTCGTTCAGCTTAAGCATTACCCATTTATTTCTCTTTCGCAGCGGAATTCCAGCTTTCTGTACCCTAAAGTTATGTTTATTGAAAATAATAGATATTACATTTTAATACTCTATATGGCTCTATGAATAACAATTGTGAATATCTGTTATAGGGGAAAGTCAAAAAAAGCTTAGATTAGCGGAGACGTTCGATGAATATGAAGGGAAAGTCAAAAAATGTTTCATTTAGCGAAAACATACTCAATTCTCTCTCTCCTCATTTTGTATTACTAAGATTGATTTAGCAAATTTACACTTTACACTTATTATATTGTAAAGTACATTACTAGAGTCATATTTACATTCATTAATAATAGATATCCTCCGGCATTGAGCTCCACCAATCAACACTCAATTACTTAAGAAATTGGCGGAAAGTGGGTAACAGAAGTGTCTTATTGGGAAACAGAGTGTATTAACACTAGATTCTCAGTTTCTAGTCTGCCTACCTTTCTGCGGGATACAGCGTGAAGTATTCGCAAAAAGTGACATAAACTATGATGATTGCTTATCATGATTTGACTACAGTATGAATATATACGTACGTATGATAAGTGATAATGCATTGTCTTGAAATTTTAATACATTTAGTGTTCGTAACTCATGTGATACGAAAAGGTGTAATGTGTTTACATAATTATAGTTACTTATATACATACATATCTAATATTTTATATATAATATATATAACTAATTGCGAAGTTACTACATGTTCCTACGTTTTCGATAAATACCAGCCTAGGAGGCTAGTCCTGTAGTAGAGGCTTAAACTGTAAATGCGACAGGTTGTGGGTTCGATTCCCACTCGATAAAATGAAATACTTATACTTAATATTTTCATTTTTCGCACTGATGTCGAAACAAAGCGCGGCGTTTAGTGCCGCCACTCAACACGCAATGCGTTCAGAATTCAGTGAAAATTGGGAAGAGGAATGTCTTAATTAGGTACACTAGGCTTTATTACATGCGTTATAAAGCGTTAAGCTGAAAAAAAGGAGAAAAATAAAGAGAGAGAGTATGAGTAGAGTAGGTACTTTGAAGTTAATCTCGAAACAACAAATTTTAATAGTGCACATAAACTTATTTTCTTTGTAAAAGCTTCATATTATATGTATTTTGTAATAAATCAACTTTATCAATGAATATAATAACAGTAACTCGTATTAATATAACCCGACAAGTATAAAATAATTTATATGACATTATTCCAGTTTTGCCCTAAAACAACCTATATATTAAAAGAATTAGATATCTAATTTCAGGCTAAAACTTTATTATATTGATTTTTGGTATATCAATATAAATTAGATTAAAACCTAAGGTTATAGAAAATAATAAGAAGAAGAAAATGCTTAACGTAGGTAGTTTAGTGCATTTATATACACATTGGCACAAGTGTGTGATTGTAAGTGCGATAGGTTGTGGATTCGATTTCCACTCGAGGAAGTTAAGTTTTCACTATTACATTCACCGGATAAATAATTAAATGTCACACTTAAGCTTAACCCTTGCTAGCACTAACCTTTCCAAGATTTCTAATATTAATATCTATTAAAGATACCAGTTGCCATAGCATATACAAGTAAAAGTCTCTAAGAAATTTTATTTTCAATTTTTTTTGTATAATTTAGCTCTCCTTATATTTATATCTCTAATTCGTATTTATAGAACAAATATAAAGAAAAAGATTTCAGAGAAAAGGACAATAAATTGGATAATCTTCCAATAATAAATTTAAACATAAATACTTACCTATCTTTTCATTAGAATATTTTATGCCACAATGAGTTATATAGACATTCCGGGTTTTCTTGATATAAACCATTTATTTTAGAATTGTTAATTACCGACTGCAGTTGCTTTAGGAACATTCTCTTTAGAACATAAATTGTTTTATTTATACGGTAATTCCTAACAACTAACATAATATTGATAGTTGATAGTTAACTATTGTAATTTCATATAATGTCCGTCCGTCGGTCTCTCCGTCCGTCCTTATGTCACAGTAATTTTACTTGAAGACTAGGGGTTGAGGTGGAAATTTGGAATTTTTGGAAAAATTAAATCATTAAAGGTAGCACTATACATGTAACTGAGGTGTATAGAGTCTGAGATATTTTTTAAATATACCATTATTTTGTGAGATATTTGCTTCTAAACTGGTAAAAAGTACCCCCATCTAATTTTTGAAGTAAGGGGGGAAAAATTGTTTTAAAAAAATTGAAATTAAAGAAACTTTTAAACAAAAATTACTTTGAACATTTGCAATTGATATCGTATAGAGGAATGGAATACTTCTTTTTGAAGTTAGTTAAAAATAGCATATAAAGAAAAATACTAAAGTTGTGGTAGTAATCTATATATATAAAATCGAAAGGTCACTCACTCATCACGAAATCTCAGAGACTACATATTCTAGGAATCTGAAATTTTGTATAGGAGTTACTTATAGGACGTAGGTGCTCGCTAAGACGGGAATTTGTAATATTCGACTTCTAAGGGGTTGTTTTTGGGGTTGAAAGTTTGTATGAAACTTCGTTACTAATGACATTTGTCTTTGTCATTCGTTACTAAATGCTAGGAGTCTCAAATTTTGCATAGACGTCACTAGGACGTAACCATGGAGACAGAAATTAATAATAATATAGTGCACGCGGGTGCAACCGCGAGCGGGCCGCTAGTATATATATATTTTTGTTTACTGATACGGAACCCTTTATGAGAGCCCGACTCGCTTGAACAAGAAAATAATATAAATATTATTATTAAATTTTAAAATTGTCTCCAGTCAGTCTCAATGCAAATGATATTGTTTATTCAAAGAAGGATATATCAACTTATTTATGTATTCAAAGGCCTTTCTAGGACTGTGCGTGTTAGTGCTTCCAACTATAAAGACAATATTTAATTATTTATTCTAAAGATGTCTTACATATGAAGATCGGCCAGAATCATTACATTTAAATTATTTCAAGTAAGTCTATCTATTTGATAAAATAAAATAACTTAATAAGATAAGGTAATTAACTTAAAATGGGCTGGACTTTATCTTTGAACAGATATGATCGTGGAAACGTCTTTTTTAACGGCTAATTCTGTGGCGGTAAAATTTCTGGGATGGGCACAAAACTATTCAGGGGTGAGCATGGGCCACTCGGCTCCTATGCGTAGGCCGATGCTCTCCGTTTCCATTAAGACACTTCTATTCTCCTTTTCTGCCGAGTTAGGCATTGTGCGTATAAAGAAAATATAAAAAAAAAAATCAACAAGCTATGTCTGTTATTTGGGTGGTGGCAACCAGGACAAGTGTAATGACAATAGGTTCTTTCTGCCTATTTGGATAAATAAGATATCTCATCAGTACTCGTTTATTAGATAAGTAGATTAACTGATATTTGAATTATCAAAATATATAATTACATTCAAAAATAGTGTTAAGATTTTTTGTTAATTTTAAAACTAAAACCATCAATGACGCAACCATTAACGATCTGAGCGGTCGATTGTATTTAAGTCCAGGAATATCTCCAATGTCTTTCACTAACATTCGATACGGTGGAACTAAATATTCTGTTTGCTTATAGTTGTTTTTTTCTTTGAATTAAAAGCAATGTTTAAATATATGAAAATGTTGTTGCATAATTTTAAAATACATTATGTAGCATATAAAGTAAATAATTAATAAAAGCGACGCTTGTGCGTTCGATTCCCACTTGGAAGAATGAAAATATTATTTTTTTCATTTTCTTCGGTCTGCTACCAAGACAAAAAGTGAAAAAAAAAACGGCGGTGTGCTCCGCCACTCAACATGCAAAAAAAAGTTTGGCGGTAAATAGAGAACGGAGTGCCTTAACACTAGGTTACTTGACTAACTCTGTTTTATATGCGGGATACCACAGGAAGCTTAATAAATATATTTCACCTTTGTAGAAACATACCACCACGTCTCTAAATGAGAACGATACGCAACGCAGTCATCATTTTATCAAAACATGAATGTTATCAGCTCGTAGGTATAACCTGAAGGTTAACATCGTACCATATGCTTAATTTTTAGTTAGTTTTCTGATTAAAATAGATTTTATACTAAGGTACAATTAAAATTCATTTTAATTCGATATTAGCGTAATTAATATCAATTATCATTTGCAGAAATTTCCTTTCTATTTTCCTCCCTGGGTATTTTAAAAATTAAAAAAAATAGAGGAAATTTGC
Organism: Heliconius melpomene rosina; assembly: GCF_056956725.1. Lineage (NCBI taxonomy): Eukaryota > Metazoa > Arthropoda > Insecta > Lepidoptera > Nymphalidae > Heliconius > Heliconius melpomene. The sequence continues at coordinate 4,263,042 of NC_140396.1, read as the reverse complement.
CACATTTGCTCTGTTTTCATTTTATATTATGGCATAATAACAAGTAAGTGAATTAAATGACAAGACGATTTGTCATTTGCTTACGTATTACTCATTTCATTGTCTAAGTGGAAAATAAAATGAAAAAATAAGGAATTTACTACATTGTTTACATTTTATTTCTTTCCGAGAAAATTAGCGTAATCTTAAAGTAGACCTAGCATTCACAGAGATTTATTTATATTTTAACTAAACATAAAATGTAATTTAATGCTTATAATAGTTTTATCATTTAACTTCCAATCCTATATTGTTATGGCAAAAGATATCGTGATCGACGTCTAAAGAACAAGTAGAAACACCGGCTTTGCATAAAAGGGAGATTGGGTTGCTAGCCAACAGGTGCCTATATTATGTAGGGTGGCATATATATATATATATATATATATATATATATATATATATATATATATATATATATATATATATATATTTAATTTTTGTTATTTAAAGTAAATATATAGATTTTCAAAACAACTGTATAGATAATTGCCATATTTATTAATTATTTAATGATGAAGTTAATGCAATAACTTTCAAATTATCTATTTTATATGTTTAAATTGACATATTAATATGCATGTATGTCACGGATAAACGCCACAGATGTATAAAATAATAAAAATTATATAAAATGTATGTAAAAATTATATAAAAAATTATTTTCAGTAATTTGAACAATATGCGTTTTAAATTTAAGAGAAATTTTAAGTTTTTGCGACAAAATTAAATAATGTGAACATCTGGCAACCCTGTTGGGTGTGGGTGTGTGAGTGTAGGGTGCGTACACCTTGCGAGCAACGGGACCGCAGCGCGCAGGTAGAAACTGCTGACATGGTCCCGAATCACTAAACGGATCTTGGCAAATATGGATTGATGGCTTGACTTGATTATTTCACTTAGAACTTATAAAGAACAGAACTAGAGAATTGATTTAGAAATACAGGAAATATTTATCTATACTAATATAATAAAACGGAAGAGTTTGTTTGTTTGTTTGTTTGTTTGTTTGTTTGTTTGTTTGTTTGAACGCTAAGATCTCTGGATCTACTGGTCCGATTTTCATTGTTTTTGTTTTGTATGAAAGCTGCATTCTTCAGAAGTGCTATAGGCTATATAACATTACATTACACATATATACTAATATATTTTAAAGTACATTCTAATTTGACATGCAATTTATTCTGCCATGTTAATAACAACCGTCGTTGCTACGCGACCGCTACCGCGACGTTTTGATATTCATCCTTATGAAAATAAATATAATAGTCACTTTTAGCATTTTATCTAGATTGAAATTATAGTTTACTGTATAACATACTAATAAATAATTAAGGAGATGTCACTGATTCCAAATGACCTAGCCACCTAGCGGGCGGCACAGTATGACCGACGCGAACGGGCAGATGACGTTGACGGTTTTATAAATTTTCATACATTTTCGAACTTTATTTTTTGTTTATAATTAATTTAAAATACACTTTTTTTCTTTCTTATTCTCTTCTTATTTTATTTGATATTGCCCGCTAAAATTATCCTACTTAATAGAGAGAAATGTTTAGTTATTTCGTAGAGTCGATATCTATGTACGCACGTACGGAAAACTTTAGGTACTTTTTCTAATATTAAGAATACCTATCCTTTAGTTACTTTTAATCCTTTTGTTAGTTCATTTCAATAACTCAAATATTTTTTTCTAATAATGTGTATCTACTTATTATTCTTTTTGATTATTTGAGCTTATATTTTCTTACTAATTCTATTGAGAATTGAAAATAATTTAATGAATATATTTAATAAATATTCTTATAGTTGAAGCAGGCGTAGCCGCGTCCGGGTCCACTAGTATTTAAATATTTATATTATTTTTAATGAATACTATGCAGATTATATACACATTCTCATAGAAGCTCTTCTGAAGTTTAATTGATATATTGAAATTAATTATATTTGAAAAATTAACACTCTAAGTTAATTTATTAACAACTATAATAATTTTTACGTATTACCTCTACGATGACAGAAGCCGTGACGAAATATCTACAAAGTTTTTTGCACTACAGACTAACAGATGTTGCAAGCAGCCCATCTTCGCCTACATCTACATAGAAATTTTATCTTGTAAACGAAGTGAAACAACGAAAACAAACTTGTGATATGAAATATTTTAAAATATTTCATTTTTTTATAGTTATAAACACATAGATAATTATAGATTAATAATATTTAAAACTTGCTCTACCTAAATTATGCTACAATACGGTGAGACTTACCAAATTGAACCATTTAGAATAAGTTATATACAAATGTATACTACAATTTTTAGGCCCATTCTGTTTCTAGTTGTATTGATTTTTATTTTTTTAATACTATACTATTCAATTGATAAAATGCAACGCATTTGCTATTACTTTTACAATGAAGCTAGCGCTCGTCAAGTATGTCGATGGCCACACATCGCTCCTTACAAAGCTGGCACAGTAACAATTCAGTTCGAGTACTAAATATAGTTCAAAATAAAACAACTGTCGCTTGCCCTTCATACAAACTCTCCTATGTCATCGTGAACTAAATTAAATTCTATCCCTTCAATCATAAAGTCTGTTTTTGCATATAATCAGCCAGTCTCGTAATTGGTTGACGCTGTCTGCGCGGGCGCACCAGAATTTTTAATTATGAATTAATTAGTAACGATCCACATGATATGGTTTAATATGAATAACTCAGTTATTTTTAAACTCAAATTGGAAATAAATGTAAATATTATAGGATAAAAACAAAAATGGCAGAATATTCGTAATTTTTGTTGTTTGTTACTGCTGAAACAAAGAGAAATATTAAAAATATATTTTTTTGAGAAATGATAATATGAATAAATATGTAATCTAAAAACTTTCTATTCTGTTTTTGTAGTTTTAGGAAATTATAATTCACAGCTTAGACTTTAGTTCTGAACAAAGACCTTTACATAATGTGCGTCGCCTTGGAGCGAGTTCGATGACTCTCTGATAACATGTCATATCAGCGTCCGTGCCATATAATTGTTTATTTACCGAAGGACATAACTCCTATATATAGTTCTCTTATGTGACAATTTTTAAAACTGCTGTTTACCACCCCTTAAACCCAAACCTAAAATTTTCGTCAATTTACCTTTAGATAAAAATTTCACATCCAAAAATTAAAAATAACAAATACATTTGAGATATTTTTGACATGTTTTGTCTAAAAATAATTATTTAATTAGGTAATAAATGCATTTTATTTTTGGCACTCATAGCATCAATTGTTTTTAGTTTTTATAAAATGGAAATTCAAAAGAAAACAAAAGGTAAAAGGAGAAAATTTGAAAATATTTAGCTCAATGAAAATAGAGTTAAATTGGAATACTATATAGGTATTTGTACTTAATATGAAATTTAATGATTACCAACGGATGTATAATATTATTATTTTTTTTTAGCTTCACGCTGTATCCCGCCTGCTCTGCGCAGGGTAGGCAGAAGGATCTTGGGAACCTAATATTAAGACACTTCCGTTCCCCATTTTCCGTCGAATTTTGGAGACATTGCGTGTTGAGTGGCAGAATCCAACGCCGCCCTTGCCTAGTTACCAAAGCGAAGAAATTAAAACATATATAACATTATTTTAATGGGTTATAAAAGAAAACATACGAAAATGTATTTAATTACAGTAGACATTCTACGTCAGCCAATATAACAGCCAAAATTCTTTATTTTATAGCATTAACTAAAGAAGTTCGAGCTTTAAAGTTGGAGGTACTAACAATATTCAATTTTATTCATCTCATGCCACTTGATTGAACATTCGCATCACGCGTGTGTAAATGCCTTTAATACGAGAATAAACGTTTGGTGATCTGATCGCCGCCGACAGGCTTATTTAAATTTTTTAGTTTAGTCTTTTTTTTTAATATTTTTGCGCAGCCATTGTATTCTGTGCTGGTCGACATTGATTGCATTTATTAACGATATATCCGTTTATTTTAATTTGTTTAATTCCTTCAGTAGCTTTACGTTTTATTTTGGTTATAGAAAAGTGGGGAGTGAAGTGTTCAGACACTACGGCCAACGCTTTTCGCTTGAATTTGATACACTGTCTGTTCGAGTGTTGGAACTACTAGAAGCGAAAATAATAAATTTCCCCAAGTTGGGATCCAATGTTTGCAATTGCTGTCCCAATTGTTGGTGTTAAATAAGCTTTATCACAAAAAGATGATTACAAATAGTACGAGTATAATTATGCTTTATGCTCCATATAATCTAGCAAGAACTTTACATAAAAGCAATTAAAAGTAAAAGGAATCAGAATACAAAAATTTCTAAACATTAAATATATACCTACATAGATAGATACAAAAAGAAAAACAAATATCTATATCTATCTAAAATACAGCCACTGATTGAAATTCCAATACGAATGGGATATAAACAAATCGAATAGGTTTTTTCGCACAGAACCACACATTTATAAAAACCGAGCACGCACTTGATTGCGTTTGATACCTCTTGTAAACAAAAGAAAAACAATGATGAGAATGATTGAACGAGATTTTACATGTACAATGAACTATTTGTTAGTAAAATGGCTAAAATTATTCATACCTATGCTCGTAAAGTTAACGCTAATGATTCGTCAGCGATACATACAAATATACCTTTTGGTTTTGACGTCCAAGCTTATAATTTTATCGTGAAAAAATCTATGTAGAAATCTCTATACAATAGAAAAAAAACAGATAATTTATCCTCCATAGCTGGATAGGCAAATGGAACCTACTGTTAGAGTAGCCCATTTCCCAATTTTCACTCAGTTTTAGAAAAATTATTAATTTTATATTTAATTGTAAATTTTAATTAATTAATTTATTTATTTGGGCATACATAGTTGTTACATTTATTCATGTACAAAATATATACAAAAGAATGAACGACATTTCAATGTGGCAGGCACACAACAACATCAGGCACTTTGGTGACACATAGACTCTTTTTAAGTGTATATATATATATATATATATATATAGTTGTCGTAATGATTACAATAAAAAAAATAAAAATCAATAAAAAATCTATAAAAAAATCTGAACCATAAAAAGCAATTAACTTCTTACAAATAGAAGCAAATAAGATTTTAGCCAATTTTTGAACGTCAAACAATTTACCACTAGTTCACTAAAGTTAATGCCAGACCTGAGCAGAACAAGAGCAAGAAACTCAGCAGCAGCTATTATATTCCAATATTATATTATATTCCAATTATATTCCTATAATCTTAATAATCTCAAAACATTCTTTTATTTTTTTTTAGTAAACTGTCAGCAAATTTAACTACCACTTGTTAGTTACATAGATATGCTACTGAAATTCATTCACGCCGTAAAGTCTTGACCGGTCAAAGTTGCAAGCATTCAAGAGTGCACACCATTACTCATGGATTTATGAACGGCTGACGTGGGGCGCGGGGGATGGAGAGGGGCGGGGGGGACGCTAAAAATAGACTGCCTTTAACAGGTGGTCTCACCCTTCCACCCACGCTGGATCCCGAACTGTATCCAGACTGGATAATTAGAAGAATTAGGAAAAGGAAACAGACATACCTACATACATTTACAAAGGCACGTAGTGTTTGCACATGTAATTATTAAACTTAAAAACATTTAGGAAAATGAGAATTATTTTAATTTATATTTACATTACATTATTAAAGTAATTGAACATAGTCGCTATTATTTAAAAATATTATTCTTATATCAATATTTAAAAGTTTCTAATAATATATAAGAACCCACGTAGTGCATATAAGCATAAGCTTTTATCAAAATTATAACTACAGTAGATATACAGAATTTAGGCAAAGCATATTCTACTATGTTAAAATTACTAATTCAAATATTCGCGTAAGAAGTTCTCGTTAAAAAAATCATAAAAATGTCCACTATTCTAAAAACGGCTTAATCTAGAGATTTTTGTCAAACGGAAACGGAAAGGGATGTTCCTATTTTGTTTATTTTAAATTGTAAAGAATCGATAGAGCATTAAACAGCTTATACATTAAAAAGTAAGATTCAACGACGATGCTACATTTAAATATCATTTGATATTGCTTTTATCACAGATAGTGGTATAATTCATATTAAAGAAAAATATTTAAAAATAATTATAGATATATACCTATATGCCTGTAATATAATATGAAAAATTTGTAATTGAATCAGAATGTTATAGCATCCATGCATTTGCTATTGCATCTCAGAGTTACGTTTCTTAGAAGTTCGACGTCTGGCAACAGCTTATATTATGTTCTGAATACAGTTGAATCGTACATTCTGAATACAATATGGTATATTCAAAATAAATATATATTATTTTTTTATTTAAAATTATATTTCTCTCTTTTAGTAGTTATTCTAAAATATATTTTTTTTATTTATTTAGAATAAATGTGATATACTTTAAAAAATCTATTTATTAATCTGTGTAAATTACAAATAGAATTTCTATTTGTGTTTTACACAGATTAATAAACCCGAATTGTATATTTCATATCTTTACTTATATTTTTATTCATTAGCATAATCATATGAATATCATATTATATGAAGTTGAAATGTAGATATATTTTCCAATTATAATAATTTTAGAAATTTGTTACGATAAAGTGTTTTTCCATTTAATATCTAACAATAATAGCACACACGCCCACATTTATACGTAGAAAGGATCATTAAAACAGCGAAATTAGTGCCAAAAACCATATTTATTACGCATAAATGTAAACAAGTGTGTGTGTCGCCAACCAAACAAAAGTTGTTTAAATTTTAAAAACAACCATAGCCTATGTAAAATTACAAAAACGAATCCATAAATCACATTTAATCCCAAAGTATATAAACGACGAAAATTTTTATTATTATGACAATAAGCTGCACGTGCGCTAATTAAATGTCCAAGCAAATGGTAAATCCAAAAATAATCAGTCAGCAAACCCAATGATCAATCACAATTTGCCACGCGTGACTTCTTGGCTGATGCCTGCGACCCTGAACGTGACGCTATATATAGAGTTCAGCCCCTCTTGCTCCATAGACAATAACATTTGTCGTTTGCTCCAAGTCCACTGCACTAATCGACCATTGACTCTGTCCAGCTCATACTAATAATAAGACAGCTTCGGGTATGCTTAATATAAGTAAATCTTTAAAAAACCTACAAAAATTACCTATAATTTGTATAGTATATTAGTAAAGTCCAATTTTTATATTTAGAGATAAAAAATATTGTACCTAATGTTTTGCTTCTTTTAAAGCCTTTTGTTCAGGTGTCATATATCCAGGCTGTTCTTCAGGGGTATGAGGCCAAAAACTTGGACGATTCACTGGATCAAAAGCTTGTTGTGGAAACATGTCATAGTACATCTCCATTGTCATATCCTCGAATTTAGGCAATGCTTTAATTCTGTCCAATTCTTTTTGTGCTCTATAATTTGCGTGTTAAAAATATTATAAATTTTCTAAGAAGTAGTCTTACTTAATATAGATAATAAAATAAATATAATACTGAAATCGTACGCTTGAATGTCTTTTTGTCTCTCTTCGCAAAATTTCTTAATTTCAGGTTCTAGAGTTTTCCATTGCTCATCTACTTTTGCAGAAAGAGTATCAGGAGGGTAAGGCACTTTGAATGCGGCATAAGCAGATTTAAATTTATCCACAAGTCCTTCAACTGGTATTATTTTCTGATATTCCTCCCAATTTATTTTTGGTGGTTCGGGAGGGTTAGCCTGAATTCTAAACAATTTTTTAATAAAATGTAATAAATATTTATAATATATTAACATCGTGCAAAACAAGAGATCTTAATAAGTAAGCTTACCGCCTCAAATATTTGTCTGTTTTCGCTTTAAAGACCATATATGATTGCTTTTCATTAGGAGGTACTCGTTTCGCAAATTCCACCCAATCAATAGCAGTCTTTGTAAATCTTTTTGCCATTCTTAATCCTAATATTTATTTCGGTTACTAAAATTAGGAAAATTGTATACTTAATTGACGTTTCTATTAAAACTTCACTTAGAGTAAATGTCTGAAAAAAAGTTATATACAAACTTTTTGTCTGGATTATAGAAATATTTAAATATTTTTCTTTTTTTTTTAAATTTTATCAACAGGTTAAAAAGTTTTCACCTATCAAATCGGGCATAAATAAACCAATTATCTGTATGCACACGATTAGACTGACATGCAAAGTCGCGTGAGTTGCTAATGGGGCAATGTTCCACAGGTCGGGAACCTTATGCTTACATATTACCATATGTGTTAACGCGCTCATCTTCATAAATTTCTCTTATTTCTGAGAATAAGCTAAAATTACCTTTTACCTAATTATGTTACTCGTCGCCAAAGGGCTACTAAAATATTTTGTTATAAGCAGAAACAATTTTCGTTTATTTAAAATATTTCAACATCGATAATCTGTAATGATTAAGCTTCAGAGGCTGTTTTTTTATTAAACATTTGGCATTTAATATAATATAGGGAAAATATTAAAAAAAAACTATTTTGACTTTAGTAACGTGTCAAACTATATTTGTCGCCTTATATTGTTTTTTTTAATATTTTTTAGCTAAAATTCCGCTGAACCAATTTAATTATAGACTGGTACACCCTTTGGCTTCCACTCTTCAGACAAATCGACACGTCGATTCAATTACAAAGCAGTTATCGGTGTCATAGTGAGGACCATTTCCTGCGGATATTAGGCGAAGCGGGACGCTAAAGCCGAATTCTTTCGAAGACATATTTACACTATTATTTCTAACGATTTCTTGTTCTTCATATTATGAAGAAAGTAAACGAAAAGCCACTTTATGTTTGTATTAAGAAGAATCTTTTTTTATTAAATTTCTAAGATTACAGCAAAACAGTGTTATAGGATATTGAATCTTATAAGAAAGAAATGTGTTCTAAGTTGGTAAAGGGTTTTGTAAACACGTGGTTTCAGATAGTATTTCCGCCGGATCGACTAAGGAGTGATTTTTATAAGTGTTAACCAAATTTGATCGCTTTGATGGGATATTAATGGATTTGATGGTTTCTTACTTTCTTTAATTGTTTATTACAAATATTTAACAAACTTAAAATCAATGCTTATTTGTTAACATTACAATAAAATTGATATCAGTAAAAGTAACTATAAAAAGAACATGATACGTTCAATTTTCGATTTGTAGAAACAAGTCTACTCATTCATAATAAATATTCTTAGCACGAAACAGTATATCTTCTATTCTTTCTATACTCATAGGAGTGAAGGGGACAGATATAAAAAAAAGCACTGTCAGAAATCACTAGCCATAGCTGCGGTCAGATGCTCTATTGTTTCAAACCCCATAAAAGTGGTTACAAGATAATATCAACAACAATGTAGGGTGGCATTACATCTAGATATAGCGTTTTTGTAAATATAACAAATAAAAATGCAACGACTGAGGCATTGCGTGTTGAGTGGCGTAACTCAACGCCGAACTTAACCTCGACACCACGAAAATATAAATTTAAATATATTTTTTTTCTCAAGTGCGGATCCAGTCGATTTTGGACACTTTGTGCCCCTGCACCACGACTGGTCTCAATGACTAAGATTTTATTTCGATCCTTTGTTTCAGTCCCAGCACAATGAAGCTGGAGTGGACGGAGAACGAATCAGACTACGGCTTGGAAGAGGCTGCGTTTTACGAAGCCCCCGCCGTTCTACCACCGCCGCCTCGCAAACATGTCTCCTTTAGCTTGCGATTGGATTTGGTAAGTATTTTTTAAATTGGGTACTTTTATAGGCTTTTATAGGTATCAGCGCGATAAATAAAATATAATAATTATATATTGTATATATTCTTAATGAGATAATAATATAATTCTTAATAATTTCTATATAATTTCTATTATATAATATATTTTTTTCTTATATTTCCAATAGAATTTCAGTCTGTCTATAAATGCAAGTATAATAGCATTAAAATGTAGTAGTAACACTACTAACTTTTCTTAGCATACTCTGCTGCAAGGTTAAAAAAAAAGCGTTATTTAAGCGAAATTTAAGCGAAATATCTAAATCTAAATGCATTATCAATTAAATAACATATTTGAGTAAAAAAGAAATTCCTTTTATTCCTTTATTATTTTGCTTTAAGACGGAAAAAGTAGCATGAATTGAATTCAAGTATGCAGTGCACTTGATTTCTAGGATCACCATAATTACTGCCGGTTGTGGAACTGGTACCTTGAGTTTTTATAATGGTGGTGGCAGGTTAATAATAAGCTGCACCAGAACTGGTGAAGCAACTTCGCTTGTGGGTAACTTGATCTAACTTAGGAGAGATCGCTCTTTACTGTTAGTAAAACATATCGTTTATATGTATTTCTATATACTTCATAAATATTAGAAATTATTACATTAATAACAGTCTTTGAAGGAACTATGGTACCTATATCAAATATTTTATTCAAATTATTTTATATATTTTGAATGAAAATATGGTACTTCAAATAATTTTCCAAATTTAAAAGAAATAAATCAGATTCAACCTGTATCCCGCATACATCAGGATAAACAGAGGGAACCTATTGTTTAGACACTCCATTCCCCATATTCCGTCGAATTCTTTAGGCATTGCATATAGTTTGGCGGAATACAACGCCGAGATTTCACCTTGGTGCCAGTTATTAATAAATAAATAATAATTCTTACCCTCGAGTGGGGATGGAATCCACAAGCATCGTGTTACATTCACACCCTTAGGCACCTGTACCACTACGGCCTCTATTAAATGTAATATAATTAATAAAATCAGTTATGTTAGGTACATTAATATTTCCGTAGGAGACAATAATGTCGTCGAATATATTTAAAAAAGCTTTTATATTCACGCTGCAAGAGCTTAGGGCAGGACAGGCTGAAGCACCGCACCGGATGCGCCGGCGCATCGGTGCGTGATGAACTGTCGTTCTTTTTGACACCGCCGCCGTACTATCGTCATAACTTACCTATAAATACTATTATTACAATTAATTTAAGCATTTTAATTCATTAATTTGTATGTATTAACATACACACAATATAGAAATGTTTGTAGATTAACTATGACTTTTAAATCAATAATTAACAAGAGTCAAGTTAAATTTATACTTTGTTTTCGACAAATATTTTGATTGTACTAAAACACTGAATTATCGTCTTTTATCATTATAATTGATTTTAAAATGATAATTGCATCAGATCTTTCATCCATTAGGTATATTTTCATCAAGTTCTGTTTCAATTCTCTACAATTTTGTGAAATTGCAAATATTATATAATACTATTTATTATTTTTATACTGAACTACTAAAATTAAAACCAACATCGTCAATCATTAACTGTTTTAAATAAGGATAAGTTTATATTTCACAGTTCTCTCTTTTTATTTTTATTATTTTTGAACTTGTTCGTGACACTGACGCTAACCTACTCTAATGAGTTTCGACATTAGCTTACTACGACGGAAAAATGGTGAGACTTTTTACGAAGGCGTTGCTCAAATGATTTATTTATATTCTTGAAATTCTAATATTATTTATTAATGTACATACATTTAATGTATCTTAAAATCATAATTTAGGCATTTTGTGAACTAAAAAGAGACTGGCAGACTGGTTGACATTCAATTCTCTACTACTCGTCCCAGAAAAATTGACTATGTCGACTTAACTTACTAACTTGACGTAACCAAACCTAGAAAATTTCTAAAAACTAAAGTAAATTTTGCATCTATGATGTCCAATCTGGCGATATCAGAAGAATAATGTTCATCTAAATAAATAAATAAATAATAATAATAATAGTATATACTTTATTGTAATGCAAATAACAGAGGAAAAAAAAACAAGACATACGTAAATAAATATGAAATGTACAGTAGTCGGCCATATCGCTATAAGCAATCTAAAGACAACTTTATAAGAAACTCCCTTATTATTACAAAATACAATAATATTTTTTTATTTATACGTCTCCCAGTGAGGTAGGTATGTATTAGTTGGTTCAAGCAACCGTATCTCATTAAGGGCTGCTACAATATCCTGCTACTAATTAAAGGAACAGTTAGTTATATCCGTTAGGTGAGATATGACAAATTCCACGTAATCTTTCATTATATTATTACACATTTTATATTTTCACTATGATTTCTTTGAAAATCTTAATATAAATTAGCTTTACACTGTATCCCGCTTGTTGTAGAGTAGGGGGAATCTGGGAACCTAGTGTTAAAACACTCCATTCCCCATTAATACATTGCGTTCCCCACTTTCTGTCAAATTCGGGTCTCATTGCGTGTTGAGTGGCGGAACTCAACGCTGCGAAAGATAAAAAAATAAATAAACATTTTAAGTACAGATTTTAAGTATAATCATCTGCAGTGTACTAAAATATAATCTTTTTATAACTTACATTACAGTTATCTTTTTAGTTCTTAGTCTAAATAGGTATTAAATTATAAAGAACTGCCTTTTAAAATGTCATAATATGTTAAATATTAATACACTCTTTGTTTACGAATGAAATGGAGTCTACGACAATGTTTTGTTTTAAGATTAACATGCGTGGGAAGCATGGCTGGTGTCTTCTCGTTTTATTTATTTTTGTGCCAGATTAGCATGTGATGACAATGTTGTCATGGAGAGATAGCTTTTATTAAGAATTGTTAAATATAATATTTTAATTTATAATTTAGATTAAATTATTAAAATAATTTACGTATGGCAATTCTTAGTTTTACTTTTTAAATTTAGAACATGTTTACATTTTTATAGGCAATTATAATAGTCTAATATATTTGACTAAAATGTATATAAATAGAAAATAAATAATATACAATTAACGACATCAAAATAGTGTCATTTTAACTAACAGTTTTAAATTATTCATATTATGTATTTATAAAGCCACGTAGTTAACGGTACCGCTAAATTAGGAGGCTAAGGAACGATAAACCTAATCTAAGTACATACATTTCGTTGAATAATGAATGTTTTCAAAATATTTTTGTATGTATGTAATGTATACGCAGGTTTCTGCTGAACGACATTACGTTATAACTTTACTGTTATATTTTAAAGAACTACGTTTGCCGAAGAAGACTAGAGAGAGAGAGAGAGAGAGAGAGAATAAACTTTTTTTTATTAAAAATATTGATATAAAGCTACAATAGTTCTAAAATAGCAGATGCGTATTTCATATAAAATATATAATGAATTGATAATTAATATTACAATACTATTTACAAGAAATGTTATTTATTTTGTTCAGTTCTCGCGTCAGTAGCCAACTAACAAGTAATTTATACAAATAAAACATAATCCCCATCTAATTTATTATGATCGTAGGCTTAAACTAAATCCATAGATTGTCTGTGCACGTTTAAAAAGCAGTGACATGTGATATACTGTGACAAGTTCGAGCCCGCTCGCACTTCACTCGAACGATGGCGCGACAAATAGTCAATTAACCTAGCCCGTATATTATCAACTTCCTTTACAATGATTTTGAAAAGTGGAAAATATAAAATATTCTTAAATAGGTATAGTAAATCTTGATTTAAAAATTTAGAACGGAAAAGGCTTTCGCTATATTAACGATAATTGCTAATTAAATAGTTATTTCGAATAGCAGTAGTGGTTTGTGTATAAGTAATATAAAAACAAATAATTTGCATATTTAGTGAATTGTATAATTATTAATTAGATATACATTTGTCATATCCGTTGGTCGAGAAGAAAGTTACAATAAATCGAGATTTTCGTCTTAATTTTTTTGATTGGAATAACAAATTGTTAAATAAGAATTAGAAGCCTACATTTATAAACGAGTACCTATAGACTTCCTTCATTACTTCAGAACTTAGTTGTTTGGAATACCAGGCCAGTCGTAGCCCAACGGTAAGTTTTGAATTCGATTCCACTTGAGGAAATGAAATATTTAATATTTTCGATACATTGTCCTGATATCGAGGCAAAGCGCGGCGTTTAGTTCCGCCACTCAACACGCTATACCTTCAGTACAATAATCATTTTGTTCTGCATTTTGTAACAGCTTCCTTGTATACAAAGTACCATTTCCATGTATGAATTATTTTACTTGCCGCTTGCATTAAGCTTTTCATATAAATAGAAGCAGGCCGAGTTGGTATACTCACGCACTTCCCGTTGCTCTTGCTACCTTGTTGTATATTTATAGATAAAATATAATAACCAATATTTAGTACAGGTTAGTATTAGAGGAATAAATTAATTAATGAAAGCTAATTTTGTAACCAGTTCGACCAGTTAAGGCCAGTCGTGGCGCAGGGGCGCAAATTGTGACTGTAAACGCGACAGGTAGTGGGTTCGATTCCCACTATGGAAATATAATCTATATATATAAAAGGACTTGTCCTCACTGACTGAGGTAAGACGCGCGCACAGCCGTAACCGCTGATGGTAGAAACGTTAAATTTGGACAAAAGTTTACTTTCGTAATCTGGACATCCACTAAGAAGGGATTTTGAAAAATTTTAACCCTAAAGGGGTGAAATAGGGGTTCAAAGTTTGTATGGAAAAAAAATTAAATCGGCACCGATTTTTATAAAATTTGAAATTTAGATTTTTAAAAGTATTTAATTGAATACGTGTTTCATCGTTTTCTACAATTCTCCCCCTAAGGGTGCAAATAAGGGGTTGAAAATTTGTATAAGTTTTTTTTAAATCGTCACCAATTTTTATAAAATTTGAAATTCAGACTCTTAAACGTATATAATTAAACACTTGTTTCATGGTTTTCTAGAATTCACCCCCTAAGGGTGTAAATAAGGGGTTGAAAGTTTGTATGGGAAAATTCTTAAATCGCCACCGATTTTTATAAAATTTGATATTTAGACTCTTAAAAATATTCCATTGAATACATGTATCATGGGTTATTAGAATTCACCCTTAAATACGCAAGCGAAGCTGCGCGCGTCCGCTAGTATTCAATATTATAATCTTTGGTGTTGAGGCAAAGCGTGGCGTTCATTTCCGCCACTCATGCCTCCAGAATTCGACAGAAAAATGGGGAAAGAGTGTCTTAATACTAAGTTCCCTCTTTAAAACTGAAATTGTGACATTTATAACTCTCTACAATTTTAGATTACTTCTAAGTAGTATAATATAGCAACATTTGCATGTCCATTCAAAATAAATCTTTTCGAAATTGAAATACTTTAAATTTGTATTTAAATTTAATATAAGCCGTAATAAAAAAAGGTAAGCTCTATTATTTTAAAAACTAAAAAAGAGAAAAAAAATTAAAATAGAAAAAAAATACACTAAATTCCGTAAAAGCCGTTTATAGGTCGTCACTTAACACGTGACTCTATTAAGGGTACTTCACAAAAAAAAAATAACAAATAGTTTATCAATCGTCGACATAGGTGAGTGATTGAGATCGTGCCCTCGTAATTGTAAGTGGGGTGGCGACCCCTCCTACTCGACCGTGTAAAAATATACCCACCACGGGTATGTGTACTGGTTAATCATGACACACGAAGGAATGGAGGTAGTTCATTATTATGAAGATTTGTTTATATGATACTATTTAGGTTTTACATACTCGTATGTATGGAGGGTAGTTGTAAATATAGTATTTAGAAATCGATTATTTTAGCACTATTTATTAAAAACATTTACTGATTACTTTAGCATTATTTATGAGGCCATAGTGGTCGTAGTCGCAGGTGTAACGCGACGGTGGTGGGTTCGATTCCTACTCAGTAAACTCGGATGAATGATTATTTATTAATATTTATATTTCTTCGCTCTGGTACCGAGACAAAAGCGCGGCATCAACCTTATAATCATGAGCGTAGGTATTTACACAAAGAGACCAGGTCAAAGTTAGTTCAAAATTATTTTTACTAACATCGATTTTTCGATCGACTATTTTTAGTTTGAAGATTAAAAAAATCAATTCAAAAACACAAAATGATTCAATATGTAAATAAATACAAAATTGTATCAAATATTGCGCTGATTTCTTATTAAACCAAGTAAATCACCGCAGGGTAGCCTACAAGCCTACCAGCTTATAATATAGTATTATATTTATAATTCTATTGGCATATTTATAATTTCAATTGGTATTGGAATTAATGAATCAATCTACGGAAACTATTTAAAAATTCACACGTATCTTTTATCATAATTTATCTGATAATAAAAAATAATAAAAAATCGTAGATAATGCAACGTTTGTAAGACCAAGTTCAGAATTTTTAATATAAGATCCCATTACTATTACAAGTGTTTCAAAATATGGCTTTAATTTTCTCTATCGAATAAGCAAAGTATTTGTTAAAATTATTAGGTACGTACTTACCAAATCTCAGAGAAGTTGAAATAATATGAATGCAATCTAACATTTCTCAAAGCAATCCTATCCGTATAAAAACAACAATAGAATCACGAGCAGGCCGTAACAAGTGGAACATATTGCTTGATTGACCCGAGGGGACGCTGATTCGATTTTGATGTTTTTATTGGGTGTTATAGATATATTCTAGGATTAATCAGTGTCATGGGTTGCGAGGGGGCAATTGAATTGTTAGTATAACAGTCAGGTGCTGTATTCTTGTTGCTGTTATGATGAGATTACATTACTGGTATATACTTACTAATATAGACTTATGTCGTCGGTTGTGGGTTTGATTCCCACTCGAGGAAATGTAATATTTAATGTTTTTATTTCTTCGCTCTGCTGGCAAAGGGCGGTGTTGTGTTCCGCCACTCAATACGTAATGCCTCCAGATTTTGGTCGAAAATCCGGAACGAACTGTCTTAACACTAGGTTTCCTCTGCCTGTAGCATGAAGCTACAATATTTCGTACTATACATACGAACGCATATGGACGCATTAAGAACATAAATCTTAAAATAAAATGAAACTAAATTTATTATTGAAATATTATTTTATTTTCATATTAATAAATTGAAATGTAATATCGACCTGTTAAACAAACAAACATATAGTCTAATTCTCAATTTCTACTACTTATTCTACTAATATCTACAAAAAATGATTATATAAAACCCTCGAATAGAAGAAAATACCAGATTCGTCCATATCCCTGGACGATTCAATTGTTTGCGATTTTTCAACGCGATGCATGCGCCGAACGCCAACGGAAGTAGAACTCGCACTGTGAATAGTATATCGACTTGATACGATGAGCCGATGAGATTCAAGTACGCACATGCCTAAAAAATGGGTTCCTGTCCATATATCAGCATATAGGTACCTAATGGGTACCTGCTAGGTTGCTTATAAAAAAACTGGTGAGGTGCTATTTATATTACAATCGCGTTAAGCCTATGTGAGTCACCTAACGCAATCGTGTAACAACTTTAAATTCTTTCTAATCGTATGTTTAATCAAAATCAGCCGATAGATATTAATGTTTTTATATTTTTTATATAATCTATAGATTTTATAATTTATAAGCATTTATCTTAAAATCTCGTAAAATAAAAATAAGCAGCAAAAATAAATATATATTTTTTTCATTATGGTAGGCAGATTGAAACAAGCAGCATAAATAAATTACATTACTTTTTAATATTAGGGTAGGCAGAGGAAATCTAGTGTTAAGGCACTACGTTCCCCCATTTTCCGTCGAATTCGGGAGACATTGTATGTTGAGTGGAGAAACTCAATACCGTGTTTTACCTCGACACCAACGCGAAGAAATGAAAATATTTGGGGGATCGAACCCAAAACCAGTCGCGTTTACAGTCATACCACGCCCTTGCACCACGACTGGCCTCACACTGGCATAAATGACATTATAAAATTGTAATTAGATTTTTTAAAAAACCTAAGTTAACCTTGAATATATTTTTATAGTGCGATGAAGGCGGCGGCGCCATTGAAGGTATCAAGACGGAGCCTCCAGAACCAGAAGAACCGCGAGCTATGCAGAAGGTGCCATCGCTGTCTGATCTCACAGATCCTGAAGCGTCTTTGGGTAAGTACAAATAATATAAGCAAATTATTAAACCGAAGGTCGTTGTGTGACTTAATTTTTTATTTCCTTTTAAAACACATTTTCTTATCAGCGAAATGTATTACTAATACAAATTAATATATTATTTCTTTTAACACAAATATATAGAACGGTGCATTGTTCTCATACATTTAGATACATATAATTACTTCATTTTACAATAGAATAATTAAGTTATCTTTCCACCATACTGTGCGTTACAATAGAATTTCAATTACAACACCTACCTCAATTGAGGCCAGGCGTGGCTTAGGAGCACAAGCGTGTCGCGTACAAGCGAAGGGTTGTGCCGATTCGATGCCGATTTCGAGGAAATGAAGTTTTATATTTTCTTTTATTCGCTCTGGTGAGGAGAGAAGCGTTGAGCTACCTCCATTCAACTCCCAATGCCTTCAGAATTCGACGGAAAGTGAGACGGGGATGTCATAACACTACACTCCCTCTGCCTATCCTGCTGCTTGCGGGATAAAACGTGAAGCTGAAAAAAAAATGTACCTGAATGTAATACGTACAAAGATATATCACGGTTTTAACAAAGTACACTTTAGAAGATTATTCGCAATTTCCTTTTCGGAAGGTGGAATGTGACACCTCCAATCATAGAATCACACCTTGTAGATCTCCCTCCGCTCACTATTAAATGGAAGGAAACATCCGTCTTCTGAATTATGGCTCCGGTGTAAGAGAACTTTTATGAATACTAATAGTAGGCGATTTGAAAGACGATTTTTAAAATATATTTTACGTAAATTGTCTTATAATATTGCAGTTAATAATTAAAAATTTGTTTTTAATTAATATCGTACACCTGTACGATGTGTATTGCTTATATATAAGTATATATAATTATATTTTAAGAGGAAAAAGCCATACAAATATTTTGTTAAATTTCCACTGATAAAAATATATGAAAACAAAAAACACCTGTAGTTATAGTACCTAGATATAATACAAATTAATTACTAATCAACCAACCGACCTGATAAAGTTCGAGATCGCGGGATCTAACCTAAAAATATTATATATATCTAAATACATGAATGTGAGGCCGTCATGGCGCAGCGGCGCAAGGGTGTGACTGTAACGCGACGGTTGTGAGTTCGATCCCCACTCGAGGAAGTGAAATATTTATTTATGTTTATATTTCCATTTCTTCGCTGTGGTGTCGAGGCAATGCGCGGCGTTCAGAGGCCTCCAGAATTCGACAGAAAATGGGGAACGGAGTGTCTTAACACTAGGTTCCCTCTGCCTATCCTGCTGTGTGCGGGTTACAGCGTGAAGCTGATAGATCTAAATACATATACATATTAAGTATATTCACCAATGCTAGGTGCGGTACAAACGTTTATTAGATACCAGGGGCTACAGGTCTAATGATTAGCTCGTAATAGGTGAAGCCCGAATAGGATAATGCGGCGCATCCTCGTTATGCTGCAGTTTTAGTTGCTGAAACCCAGTTTACTAGTAAACTTGAACTTCGATATCCTCTATCAAAATATAGAGGTCATTCGTGGCGCAGGCATAAAGTGTGACTGTTAACGCAACAGGTTGTAGGTTCAATTCTCATTCGAAGAAATAATTATTTAATATTTTGATTTCTTGCTAGAGCAAGAACACTAGAGTGTTGGGGCAAAGCGAGGCGTTGATTTCTGCCACACAATTCGGAGGAAAATGGGGAACAGAATGTTTTAACACTCGGTTCCCTCTGTCTATTCTGCTGCGTGCGGGATACTGCGTGAAGCTGATTTTTTTTAATGTGACAGTAGGTTTTGACGTTATCAATTTAAACATACCTATTACCGTTTTGGAAGACTAAACTATAAACTAAGTTAAAATTAGCTTTAGCGTGATTTGAAACCATTTTTCCAAATAAAATCTATGCTAGCTATACCTATATTATTTAGTATTTCAATATTTTATTTTTAAGGACAAACTTTTAATTTACCAAAAAAGTATCTTACAAAATCCAGAATATCTAATGTGCTGTAATATTAGAAGGTCAATAAACCATATCCAACTTGGTGGGTTTAACAGGGTGGGCTGAGAATAGGGGCCTATTGTTTCATCACGTAAATAACGTGGGAATATACGTCCATATATCTATTTAAGAGTATTTACATACTGTTAGCACTAGATAGCATTATCTTAGGATCCTTTCTTAGAACAGAAAGTTAGACAAAGCTATTTTGCGCAAAGAAGCCGTATCGTTTTCATTAAATTATTATTATTTGTCTGTGAATCAAAACGGCATCTCAAGATCGAACTTAGACTTGAGAGCGATTTATAAATGCGGGCCTAATTTTACAACAAATAATATAAAAATGTGGTGTATATTTTTTTGCCTATTCTATTTAAAACATAGGTTCTGTTCATATTATATCCATACCTACATATATTATAAATTCGAAAGTAACTCTGTCTGTCTTTCTGTCTGTCTTTTACGCAATCAGGGCCAAACCGCTAATTTAATTGTAATAAAATACTCATATAGAGATACTTGAGGGTCTCGGGATGAACAAAGGATACTTTTTTTTCTCATATTTGTAATATTATCGATATATACCAATATATTAAAATACTTATTAATTTGACATGCAATTTATTCCGCCATGTTAATAACAACCGTCGTTGCTAAGCAACGATTTGCAAAGTTTGTTGTTAGAAAACGTCACCCAAAATGAACTTGCTTAACGCATCTCTATTGAAAATTGAAAATAATTTCATAAATATATTTAATAAATATTCGTATAGTTCTCGCGGGCGTAGCCGCGTTCGGGTCCACTAGTTAGGTTATAAACTAGTATTTGAAATAAAGTGAAAAAATATTACAAATTAATATTTTAAAATTAAAAAATATGGCATATTCTATACATATACGAGTATGATAAGGATATCAGTTACAAGTTAACAAAAACAATGTTGTATTATATAGCTCTAGCTTTATAGTGAGTCATATATATACAAGATAATGTTAATATTTAATTATTAATATTTATTAAGCTTGAACGGTGAAATCTCTCCTATTTTTTTTATTATAATAGTATCATTTTATATTATCTTAATAAAACTATGAAAGGAGAATAGAAATGGAACAGAAATTATTAGAGGACGTCGTGATGCAGGAGCAATGGGTGTGACTGTAACACTACGGTTGTAGATTCGATCCTCACTCGAGGGAATGAGTTTTTACTTATTAATATTTTCATTTCTTCGTGCTGGCTGCCGTTCCTGTTCTTGAGGTCTGCCACCTAACACGGAATGCCTTGAAATTCGATGGAAAGTAGGGAATGGAGTGTCTTAACACTAGGTTCCCTCTGACTACCCTTTTATGCGCGGGATACAAGGTGAAGTTGTAATAAAAATAAAAAAAAAAAACACTTTTACCTCATTACAAAAAAAAGAACAGAGTACACTCGACACCTCAGGATGTTGCGGTGTCCACTTCCCCACGTTGTTGATCTGTCTACAGGATGTTGCCAAAACTACATACCTCCTTACGTTACATTATGGTAAATGTTTATTTTTCAGCAATAATTATTTATAAATATGCTATAGTACACTTATACAGACGTATTATTGTCATAAAATTTAAAACACTACTTTTTACTTACTTTCAAGTAAAAACACTAAATATATGTGTGTTTTTGATGTTTAAATAAATTTATTTCGATAGTTAAAAATATTAACTACACCCCATAAGTAACATTATATTCGATGGCGTGTTGAACAGTTTTTTACGCTCGATCAACTGGAAAGTCTCGTATGTCACCTGGTTTCGAAAAATTACCTCCTACTCTTCATTACATTGGATTGGATATGGTTCGAATCAAGCCAAACGTATCTTTTTTCACTGTGGTATCTTTAATAAGTACTTGCCTCAAAAACTCAGGGGAAAGTGGGAATGGAGTGTCTTAACACTAGGTAGCCTTTGCTTAGCAGCCAGCGTGAAGCTGATTAAAAATTACTTATTCTTAAATTAATACGAGAATAGAGTTAGTATTGAATTTAAACAATTTTTATATTTTATTTGTGTGTATAATTATTGAATTAAATGTCCTCATAAAAATAAAGTCACGTGCGAAGCCAGTGAAAACTGAAGCTGCAATCTCCAGATTCAATCGCAATTCGCTCAGCAACAGCGCAAAAACGGCAACATGGAGGCAATACAGGCATTTATATTATGCTTTTGCGAAAACAAAGCTTCGAGTTATTTCTGTCTAACTAAGCTGTGTGTGTATGTTGACACAAGAAATTTCTCAAGAACGACCTATGTACTGTGTTGGCTCAAATAAACACGTGTTCCAACGCGCACACCAACGATTCATTCATAAAGAAGCTCGTGAATGGTTGAAGGCGCGACTCGGCGAAAGCTCCGTAGATGTTATGAACGCCTGGTACCGCGGGCGGACTGGTCGGCGGACATGTTGTTTTATTAATCGCCGATACTGACCGATGCCAACCCAACCCGATGGATTAGTCGATCGACAACCGAATCCCTTTTTACTCGTCTATTTATAGAGTAGGCGAGTACGAGAATGGCTATTGCTACAGCTAGTAATATAAAAGTTAAGTTGAAATTAAAAATTACATTTTTATGCTTTTTAATATAAAAAAAATTGATTTTAACTTTTATAATTAAATGTTAGGAAATTATTTTATTTATTAATAAATAAATCTAATAGATAAATTTTAAAAAAAGCTTGGCTCTACAAAGCTTGACCTGAGTCAAAATTAACATAAAATAATCAATTCGAATGTGGGCGTCATAGAGCTCATTGACATGTCCACAGCAAAGACGATGAATTTTATAATTTTTTGAATTTATAATACAATGTGAGGCTCGACGTTTGTTGTTTTCAGGTAGAATATTTTTTATCAATGTTTTCTATTTATTTGAAGATAATTTTATAGGCATTATGAGGTATTTGTAAATGCGAGGCGCGTCGCGGCGTCAAGAGGCGCATCCAAATGGGCTCGTCGTCACCTCTCGCCCGCTCGCTACCGTATTGTATGAATACTAATCGTTAGTCAGTCATAACTACACAAAATCTTAAACTAACTATAAATAAGCTTAACCACGCTTAAAAAAATATTACAATAACACGAAGAAGTTTGTGATAACGTTGTTAATTGATATAAAATTGATTAGATAATAAAGTATTTTGTTATATTACGTATGTGTAAAATACGTAAGACTATGATATGACATTTATCAATATTGAAAAGTATTAAGTACATGAATATAAAGTATAAATTCAAAAGTTAACTTATCAAATTTGTTTATTTAATTTAGTTATCTAATCTATATAATAAGGCGTTTGCAAATCCACATATTCTATGAATATTCAAATTATATTTGAGTGTATACCCCAAATATGATTTATAGATATAATAAATCTGTTGCTCACTCGTTATGATATTCTGAAGACGTTTGAAAGCCTGCCAACTTGCTGGCAAATGACTGCCTACACGCACTGCACGATCTATGATGATTTAAATATACGATGCTTTGAATATTATTATCTTACTATGCAAATAACATAACATATACTATTATAAAATACATTAACCCTTCTTAAATCAGATTTCTTCTATGTGATTTAATTTTTGCGATTATTTTTACCTATATTATAATATTTATAATATCTTAATCTATCTTGTACTCTACAAATTGTAGAGCTCATGTCTATAGCGCCATCTGCCGACGAAGACTAGAAACTCTCTAAAGCAACTCAGATGTGTTATCTGTATAATCTGCTAGATGTCGCCAGTGTAAAGCTTGTTGTAGTTTAAGCGATACCTTGTAGATGGCGTCACCATCTCCTTGTTATCTGTATCCTTTATAATAACAGCTATATTTTTAAAATACATAGTTAAAATTTATATAAATTTAATCTTACATCAGATTTCTTTTTGTTTAAATTTCAAATAATAATTTCAAATATTTCAAATATGCTTACGTCCAATGTCACTGTTCACTTTATTTCATATGTTAACCATATAGATTATAAAACATAATAAACAGCTTTTGAATTTGATGCATAACTATACATCATATTTAAATAACAAATCAATAAATAAAACTCCTGTATTCAAATCCATACATAAAATAGCTTCGCATTTAAGGTGCAGAGCCTTACGGGGCAGTAAAAAACAAGTCGGCATCGGACCGTTGTGCTGTGACGTCAGGCGGGCGCCGTGGGAACTGCGGCAGGTGCGCCCGCGCCGGCCACTGATCCTGAACGCACACCTACATAGAATGTTCCGCTTTTCTAGCTGGCTCCTGACTGAGAACCTTTAACATATGTTTAATATCATAACAAGAAATTAAAAATATTATTTCATATTTCTATTACATTATTTTTTTCAAAGATGATATTGAATTGAAATTGTTATTTGAAATTTCTTGTAAAATAAACTCATGAACACAAAACAATCAATGTTTTGATAGCTTTTTATAAAAAAAGCAAATAAATAACATGTAGTAAATATTAATTATTTACTACATGTTCTTATTGATATTATATTATTAGGTTTATTATACACAATTATTTAATGATCATCACTTTTTTATGATTTAAATATAATTATAATAAGCACAGCATAGTAAATTTTCTAAAGTTAATACTGGGAATACCCTGGGCTCGTCCTGGTGCTTGTACTATTACAAGCGTGCGGCTGTAAACAAAGCAGGTTGGTGGTTCGATTCCCACTCAAGGAAATGAAACATTTAACGTTTTCATTTCCTTGCTCTGGTAAGGCAAAGCGCGGCGTTGAATTCCGTCACTCAAATTCAATGACTGCTGGAACCTGGGGAACAGAAGTGTCTTAACACTAAATTCTCATGTTGTCTCTGCCCGTCTACCTTGCTATATATAGGGTACGGGGTGAAGAAGGAAAAATTTCACCAAACAATTCTTACTTCATTTCTTTTGTAATTACCTGAATTAAAAATAAAATAAGAGCAAACATTCTGATGGCGTAACAAGTTTTAAAAACGGTACCGTCTGTAACAAAGTTATCCGGAGACCGAGAGGGGTTTGAATCAAAGTACCTACAAAAATTAGATTTCTTCCGTTTAATAGGTAAATTTTTCCCCTTTGATGCCTGTAATATCATTCACCAGTTTCTCGTCAGGTCAGTAACTTTCGTTAGTAACAAGCGACTAGGCTTTGATATTTAGGCCTTTTATGTAACGGGCTATGATACATAGATATATGTACATACCAAACATAGACACTGTGTTATCCATTTTCCGAATTCTTCTTAATTATTACCTCGACACCAGAACGAAGAAATGAAAATATTATTTCATATCCTCGAGTGGAAATCGAATCCACACTTTTTTTCTACGTTTTTGTTCTAAATTACTAAATTTAGGCTTAACTTATAATAAGAGTTAAGAGATCTAATAGTAGGTATAATAAGTTTGAAGTTTAAAAAGTTATTATTATTATATATATTTTATTGTACACCACAAACAGAAAGAAAAAAAGTTACAAATTACATCTAGTACTTATATGCACATAACATTGTGCGAAGTACAAAGGCGGTCTTATCGCTAATTAGCGATTTCTTCCAGACAACCTTGAGGTTAGGAGACATAAAATTAAAAATATATGGTGGGTGATGCAAATAAACATTCATACTTAAATAATATTTTATGCTAAAACATAAACTTCATACACAGTTGTAGTATGTAGTATGTTTCAATAAATTACCATCAAATTTCTTATGGTTCTATAAAATAAACTTTTGGATATATAAGCAAGGATATTTAAAATTCAATATTTCCATTTTTTCATAAACGCTTAATAATAACACACTTTTAACCTTTTAAAATATAAGTCAGCTTCACGCTGTATCCCGCACACAGCAGGGTAGGCAGAGGGAACCTAGTGTTATGACGTAAAATAAATAAATTTCGAAATATTATATATATCGTGTGTGCCACATTAAAGTCAAAGATTGCTAAAGTTAATGATTTACATTAAATAATAATAAAACTATTTTCAACATGATCGTTTAACTGTTAATAATGGCTAGAAAATTTAAATTATACTTTTATATCACGCCAGTGAGCAGAAAAGTAATTTGGAGCAGTAAACAGCCTCCGGCGAAGGGCGGGAACTAAACCCGCAACTCGAATTGATTTATACTTAATGAGCGAAGTGTTAAACGCACTGTTTCAGTTAATTAGTTACAATCTACTAGCGTTTATGGGTTTTTAATTACATTTTTCTTCGGTAAATATTCGGATTCTGATAAGAATTTTGTAATTATTTTTCTAAGGTCGTCGTTATAGCTTCTACATATAATAACTAAAAATCTTATGAAACTACTTATTTATGTACATAAATTTAACACTAAACTAAGTTTTTAAAATGGCAGCGTAAACGTTAAATCAATAATGAATTGTTTAAATTAATAAAGTATTTGATAAATAACTATATTTCTCTTTTATAAAATATTTAATACAAGTCAAAAGTAGACAAAAGTTAAATGTACTAACTTAATTATATAGTAAGCTTAAATTTATTTCATTCAAAAATCACAATCGCAGGAAGCTAGGGAAACAATGAGCAATTCAAGATTCGATACGAATTTTTCTATTGTCTCCTATTTTTTTGAGGAAAATATTTACAAATTTACTGCGAAATAAACAAGTGTCATTCTTTATCTACATAATTCTAAATAGTAACGAAATAAATAGATAAGAGTCATTTTTTAGATATATATCAACTGAAATTTACTTTATTTATTACCTTATTAAGTTCTTCGTGAATTACATTCTAAGCCATGTACTAATATAATAAAAAAATAAAGAAGACTAAAATACTTAGGTGTTTTTTGTAAATCTTAATTTCTTATACATTTCTTATATAAATAGTTATTCCGTTTATAGTAAACGATAAAAAGCAATCAAAATCGTTTTCCAAAATGATTAAAGTTCATTAATTAAGTACGAGTAGGTTCGAAATGCTTGCCATAAATTGTTTGTAATTACCCGCCTATCGGCAGTATTCGTGGGATTGCATTGAAAGCTCTTTCGCTTAAGTGCTGAACAAAAAGATCTTTTGACACTCTGATAGAATATTATACATATAGAATTAAAATTTATGCATATAAAACGAATTGCCGTAGGAATAGGGAGGGCTGGATGGTCCGTGTCCAACCCAGAATAGTCTTGTGCCCATCCCAGAAATTTTACTAACAAAAAATGTGCCCCGAAATTTAAATACGCGAACATATCTGTGCAAAGCTAAAGTCCAGATTAGCTATTACATTATTGCAAATTCTAAATGCTATTTCATAATAAAATAAACATTTATTATTAACAAATGTGTAAAGCCTAGTTTTAGTATCACAGATCTAATACAATTTAGCCCAATTTAATATTAGTTTAATAACAAACTATATTATAAATGGTCGAATGACAGAAGTTTAACTCGCACATTGCGTGCTCTCGTGTGCTCTGCACTAATTCGAAATTTGACGATCAAATGATCCATATTAAAGCGACCGTTCTGAGAAACGCATGTCGTCTTTGATTTTATCGTAAACATAAAATATTTGTTTATATTTATTATTACCTAGAAACGAATAACTATTTTGTTAAAATTTGATTAACTTCTAAAAGCTACAGTTTACGTATAATGCCCGTTAAAAATCCTAATATACTATTCCAGATGAGCTTAAATGAACTATTTGACACTAAGATACCAAAAAGTCCATTTAAGAAAGGAGAAAAAAATCTCAGATGAAAATAATAAAATAAAATGTAATCATTTTTTTAATGCAAAGGTAATAAATTTCTTTGAAATAATATAAAATAATAAACTTTTATTATTACGTATTTTTATATCAGCAACTACTGCCAATAAATGTTTTACTACGAGCTTACACTCAAATCATGAACATCATTAAAAACCTTTTGGTTTTTAGAACTTATATATATGTATTATTATTTTTGTATTAATTTAAAAATGATAATAAATCAAAAAAATTGTACAATCAACAATATTGTTTAATATATTTTTATTAAAAACAAAATGACTAAGCCTATATTGTACTAGATAGTTTAAAATTATAATGTGGGAAAGTAGCGACACCTGCGTCACGCCTCGGGAGATATCGCATTATCTCTCTGTAGAAACACTACACACTAACATACATAAATTAAAGTACCACTAATAATAAAATGTAAACCTATAAAAGTAACGTTCCTAATGGATTTCTTGATTAAAATACAATAAATTTAAATTCTTCATTTTTATCAGCAATAAGTAATAATAAAGTTTGTGTCAGTTGTGGCGCAGAGGCACAAGTTTGACTGTAAACGTGCTTGGTTGTGGGTTCAATTTCCACTCGAGAAAATGAAATATTTATTTAATTTTTATTTCATTGCAGTAGTGTCGAGGCAAAACGCGTTGAGTTCTGCCCTATGCCTCCAGAATTCGGCGGAAAATAGGGAACGGAGTGTCTCAACACTAGGTTCCCTTAGCCTACTCTTCTATGTACAGGATAAAGCTTGAAACTGATAAAGTAATAATAAAAGTAAATTGAAAATGACAATGATGTCGGGTCTTAAACTCGAGATAGGTAGTATTTAATGATGGAATTAAACTCATTTTACACGTGAGGCAGATGTAAAGGACTAATATCCATCAAATTTAAATCTCCTAAACGAATAATAAATCTCGTTTATCGTCAAGTGACCATTTATTTTCTGGGATTGCTGAATTGTCTTTAATTAATTCTAATTGAGGGTCCTTTCGTCCTTTGCGAGAAACATTATTGCGAAAGCCCGCATACACTGTGGGAGACTACGGTTCGCCCTCATATGATTTTACTTTTAATTCTGTTTGAAAAATAGAATATTTAAGTAATAGTTAAGTATCTACATATACTGTGTTAATATTTAAATCATATTAGAAATTAAATGTTACATAAAATAATAATATATAAGAAATTAAATAAAACTAAAGGTTTAATTATATTCTCTAACACGTATAAGTATATTTACATAGAAGTTTTCAATATAATCACTTCAAAAATTCTACAACGAGTATTTCCCTTTCTAGTAACTATACACTACAGACAAAAATAACTCACAAAATGTACCGCAGTATTTCCTGAGAAAAGTCGTCAAAGGTGGAATTAGACGCGGTCTCTCCAGCATCACAATGCGCTACCGTTCACGGCGCGTAATATTTCATTAGCTAGAAATCCGGAGTGCTGCCGCTTTTCCGGGCTTCCCGCGCATCCACAATGGCGCCGCTTCCGGCCAGGTTCCCGCCAAAACAGAAATAGCCTGACCCACTTGCGCGGGCGCACGTCCGGTCGCGCGCGCCTCGCGCATTTCCGGATCACTTGTCATATTTACATTCGTGTTATGATATATTTTTTTTTATTTTTCACATCTTTTCCTAGTTTTGGTTTTTTTTTTTCGTCATTTTTATTTATGTGGATATTGAACTACTTAGGTTATTGTGGTTATTTGTAGTCATTTCCAATTAATGTATTTAAACAGTAGCTATATCAGTTAATTTTTTTGTCCTCACGCTAGCAGAGGTAGGCAAAGGGAACCTGGGAACCTAGTGATAAAACACTTATGTTCCCCATTTCCAGACACAATTCAAAAGGCGAATGCCTGTCGTGTCGTGTGCAGAACTCAACGTCGCCTTGCCTCAACACCAGAGCTAAGAAATGAATATATTAATTTATTTAAATATTTAATTTTCTCGAGTGGCAATCGAATCCCCAACCAGTCGCGTTTACTTTGTGCCACTGCGCCACCACTGGCTTCAGGACTTTGTATCTAATAAAAGCATATTTGAACAGGATAAAGATAATAATCCTTTAATTTCCCACACGCCAAACATAACACATGCATTTTCAAATGTACATATGTGTAAGTGTGTGTAAGTGTTGAGAGCTTGCATAACTACGGTTTTTGGAGCGGAAAAGGACAAACGGTTGCACCAACCCGACCTTGTTAACACTTTATATATTTAACTTGTAATTTTTTTATTAAAAAAAGATATCTTTGTTTTGAGGCACAAGCGAACCACTGTAATCGGTGATTCTTATTTGAGGAAATGAATTATTGAATATTTTGGATTATTCACCCTGATAAGCAGGCAAGGCGAGACGTTGAGTTCCACCACTCAACACGCAATGCTTTACGAATTAAGCGTAAAATGATGAACGGAATGTCTCAACACTGGGTTCCCTCTGCCTACCCTGCTATGTGCGGGATACAGCGTGAAACTGAATATAAAAAAGTTTTCATTATTATTATATCTGTTAGATGGCGTATATGTTTTTTGTTTAATAAACACAATTTGAGAGTTACTGGGAATATTAAAATATAGAAAGAATATGAATCCATTAGGAGAGCAAAATTCGTTAACTTAGTTAAAAAATGTTTCAAAACGCCTATAACCACGTCTAGACGTGCCCCCGCGACGGAAGTGGCTGTTACGAAATTAATGCGGCTCTAATTAAATAACAAGACCGCTCGGCTGGCATTCATTGTTATTATCAAAATAGATGTATTTTCCTATCTTAAATATCACAATTTACATTTGAACTATATTTATTACCAGTCGTGTACTATAAAGGTACGGTAATTAAAGTTATTTTACAATTAACTATAGTTATCTGTATAATTTATGGTTTTATATTTATTTTTATAGTTTTAAAGTCTATTCTTTTTTACCCGCACACAAGAGAGTAGGATAAAGGAGCTTAGTGTTAACACACTCCGTTCCGCATTATCTTGACACGTTCAATATAATAAAAAAATGTGAACGTAGAAAATAGCACAGATTAATATTCTTTTTGCCCACCCAACTTCCTCTCCAACTACGAGTATGACCTCACAGTTTACAGAGTCGAGGGAAGTGACTAAAATCCATATTTATCGAGCACAAAGCCCATTATTGTCACTTGCTAGAACAAAATTCGTCTCACACAAGATAAGCCGCGGCGTGTTTGTCGGCGAGGATGAAAGGCACGCGTCTTGGCGCTGGTACCAGGAACCAGTGGGTCCCGTCCAGGAGCTAATCAAACACCGATACGCGGGGATTCCTGGAATCTTACAAATTGGAATTTGAATTGGAATTGCTCTTTGTAAAAAGTTGCATAAGTGGTTAATTTATGGCTACCAAGAACTGTTTACTGTTTTAGTGATATTTAAAGATGTCAGTGCGTTTGATAAAATGGTTTTGTCAAAGCAATCACAACTTATACGATTAAATATATACATATAGGCTATGGGTGGGGAGGGGACCTCAGTGTTATTCATTTCACCCTTTTGTATATTAAGCGATTTTCAGGAGTTTATGTTAAAATGTTTCTTTAGGAAAATTAGAAAATTACTATTTATCTTGGACTAAATGTTGGGTCTACTCTCTGACATTTTCTTCAATATAGCTTCATAGTAGATTTTTTTGAATCATATTATACATTGAAACTATCGCTCCGAGAACCACACAATTAAGTTTGAAAATAAACTTTTTAAGAAAATTTAATTTAAGAAAAAACTTTTTTCATACTATAAGTGGCATTAAACTGGAGGTAGCCTGCTAAGGACAATCTTAAGATCCACAAACGGAATTGTAGGAGGCAAATAATAGAAAATAAGGCTATTCTATTTTTTATGTTGGCAAAGTTTTAGTTGGAAACATTTCAAATGCTCTATATTTACAATGTAGCTTGAAGCTTGCTTCTATTACGGTAAATGAAATTGCTTTCTACTTATTACTAGTAAATGTAACATGTAGAGTAAACGTTGTTATATTGGTAATCAACTACCACCGCTATGTCTCAAAACCTTGTTTACAGGCTATTTCAAGTTAAAATGTCACTAGAAATTCTTAATAACAAACTAATACTATAGAAAGTTCTCAAATCGTAGCTTTGCTAAGTATTAAAAGATATTAATTATTAATTATGTCATATAAAATAAAATTATTTATGCAATTAAATAAGATAGGGTACCTACAGTACCCCTTTGTCGAAATATACAATAATAAATATACCATAGCTATTTTTATATTTCGAGACTAGAATCTAATTGGATTCCAGAGCAATAATCATTATTATCTCAAAGCGAGTATGAAGTAGCCGATACGTTAGTTATTATCTCCGTTATCTGAGAGCGATCGACACGAACGCTAAGATTGAGCCATTTTGATATATATGTATATCACTAATTTAAAAAATCGATATTTTTTGATTATTACTCTTATATTTAAATCAGACATTTCATGATTTCAGATATTGGTTAATTATAGTGGTGAAATTTAATCTATATTTTTTTGTTGCCATATAAAAAAATAATAAACGTATCTTTCACTAATTTTAATATTTAATTGCTTTGATATAAAAATTTAGATTTAAATACATTTTTTTTTTGATTTGACAAGAATAACAACGATGAACGATTCTCCGTTTTGGAACAAGATAGTTTCCTCATATATCATACATTATTAATATTATATTATTCTTATTATACAAGATAGTTTCCTCATATATCATACATTATTAATATTATATTTTATTTGAATACATAAAATTACAAAATACACGAACGAAATATTAAATATATATTATGAATTCATTCATGCTTGCTAATATAATGAACATGCCCAATAGATTGCGATACATCCGATCTGCCATTAATTTGAACACTTGTATTTGCGCAATACGACTTGCAAAATGGCTTCCGGTCTATAATCAATTATGAAATGACGTATGTTTGTCTACTTTTAATATAAAAGTGACTCTGAATCTGACTTTTTGCGTTTGAATTAAGTATTAAAAAAATCGGTCAAGAGCAAGTCGGACTCGCCTATGAACAACTAAATGTATAGAGTGCTTGCTACTTCTAATATTTCTATATGGAGGATTATAAGGGTTCGGGTTTTTTGGTTATTTCACTACGGAACCCTGAAAACGTTTACCAATTACAATAAACTTGAATAAATCATTGAACCAAGTAAAGATCCTGTAATTTTTCTAAAAAATCAAAATTTATTGGCACATAAGAGTCTACTTTCGATTTCAGATTGTTAACAAATAGAATGAGATTCGCATTCTTTATGAAAATCTGTCATACAATGAATAATTTATTTATATCACTGTAACTATTTTTAGATGATAATAAATAACCAAGATATGTTAACGTTAATAGTATTGAAAGATTTCAATTGAAACAAGATTAATAGTCTAATCTATTAATATTTCAAACCACATTACCCTTTAAAAAGCCTGACGTTGTAAAGGACATGTTAAAGCACATACATTCAATGCCTACAGTAAAAGTAGTTGAAGATAAATCTAGCGAGAGATTTGTGCCCTGGCTAGGTTGGCTATGTGCATGAATTGCACAAAATGTCATAAAGCTTAAGAAATAGCAATCAAAAATGCATCTTATCCCAATATAGAAATAGATCAATTTTAATTGTTTCATACCAAAGTGTTAGTACGTTTAATAGCTGTATCTACTAAACACTGGTCCACAGTACTTGGGCGGCAGGTGTTTCGGAGCAGGCCTCCTCCCACTGCGCCGGCGTCTCACGATCTAGAGATCATTGATCTGGTTGAGATTTACTTAGGAATATATACAGATAATATACAATATTTACATCCTACATCCTCAGGGTGCACCTGGAACGGAGCGCATTAAATGTTCTTTGTTATTTTTGTTGCTTGTCTTAATTTGGTTGAGTTATTTTATATGAAGCCTTTTTCATATATAAAAGATGTTATATCTTATTATTGTTAATATTAATTCTTTATTCTAAAAACTATTAGTTATATGACAAAATGCTCCGTCGTGGCGCAGCGGCGCAAGGGTGTGACTGTAACGCGACGGTTGTGGGTTCGATTACCACTCGAGGAAGTGAAATATTAATTTACGTTTATATTTCCATTTTTTCGCTCTGGTGTCGAGGCAAAAGCGTGGCATTGAGTTCTGCCACTTAACACGCAATGCCTCCAGTATTCGGCAGAAAGTAGGGAACGGAGTGTCTTAACACTAGGTTCCCCCTACTTACCCTGCTGTGTACGGGATACAGTGAAACGAAACTTAAAACAATATTTTTGATATGGTCCTTATAGTACCATTTTTTCATTTTTTTATTAAATGATAAAAAAACAAATATTCTTGTATAATAAATCCTAAGTTAGTACTAAACTTTCTAAATTGGAATATAGGTATACTAAACACTAGCTACCATTTAACTCCTCTAATAAATCGCTGTAATTAAATCGTGACTAATATTTCTTTAGCAGCCATATTAAAGTGTACTCTATACAACTAGATCAAAGATATTGATAGTCAGCGAGGAATTTAAATAGTTAACTTTAAATATATATTTTTGAAAATAAGTTATTTATATTTTACCTTTAATAATGCTTATAAAAATACTATCTAAAATGGTATATCACTTTTTTTGGTTATTTTTTTTAAATAATCTAAATCCAATAATTGTAATATATTCATTCATCAATATAAATGTAAATTTCATTATGAAATGCTATGTCCGATCTCTAAAAATCTCTAGCTAGTAATTACGGGAGCCATTGACCGCCGGAGCGAACAATATCTTTTATTACATCGGATTAAATTCTGATTGTGAACAAATAAATTGATACCTTCACTACATCTATTCACTGTAGAATAACAAGATAGAGCTGTTCTACGTACACCAGTAATAGGCAGGCAGGCTATACAGGCAATAATATTTGTTTTTTTTTAGTTTCACGTTTTTCAGCTGTATCACGCACACAGCAGGATAGACAGAGGGAACGTAGCGTTAAAACACTCCGTTCCCAATTTTCCGCCGAATTCTCGAAGCATTGTGTATTGAGTGCCGGAATTAAAGGCATCGCTTTGCCTCAACATCAGAGCGAAGAAATAAAAATATTTAATATTTAATTTCTCCGACTGGGGATCGAACCCACAACCAGTCGCACACTGGCCACTGCGCCTCGACTGGCCTGTATACATTTGTTTCTCGTTCATAAAAAACAATTGGCAGGTGCCATTACAAAACTTATACGTACATTCGATTTTAAATCCAACATGATATATTTAGTATCTTATTAAAAGGGTACATTTTGTTCTCCATACATTTATCAATAGACTGCTGAAAGGGTGAAGTCAGAGGACGTTATTCATCACTGGCGACGCCACGTAATGCATTCGAAATTTATTTGCGTTTTACTGAAACACGCGGCGGTGTCCCCTTTAAAAAAGCCATCGATTTAAAAAAACATTCTTAGACTGTAACTATATGGTTTTTTACGACATATATCCATTAATATATAAAAATAGCATTATGGTCGCAGGTTCGTGTATTTGGTGAGCTTTACACGACGTTATTGTAAGGTTTTCGTATAAATAGTTGAGATTACGTCCGAATAGAATATTAAATTTTTTTCAATATTTATTGATCAAATCATATGATTGCATATGTTAATATTTATTTAAAGGAAACACTAGTTAACTAAAACTGGCCACACTAACTACAGTAACGGTATCATGTAATATTGGTTACGCAATATCCCGCACATATCAAAGTAGGTAGAAGGAATCTAGGAACCTAGCGTTAAAACACTTTCATTCCTCGATTTCCATCGAATCCTGGGGGGCTTTGCTTTTGCATCGTTACCAGAACGAGGAAGTGATTAAATATTTCATTTCCTCGACTGGAAATCGAACCCACAACCTGTCGCATTTACACACTTGTATCACTGCGCCATGACTGACCTACGGGTATACTAAAAGTAGAGAGTTTATGCTGTACATATTATACATATGTACAGCATAAACTCTCTACTTTAGCTAGCAGCACAAATAACTCAACAAAGTAGAATTGGTCATGAATGAAATTCCACCTATAAGCAAATATTATACTTAGGGCTTCATATGTCAAGATATATTTTATTTCTTTATTATTTAAAAACTGCTCATTTAAAATAACTGTGTATCATTCGATCACAATTTGTAACTAATATTAAATTTGTCCACGGCCCAGGAAGTAACATTAATTTAATACCATTAATAATAAAGATAAAGTTAAGAGGAAACGCGAATTAAAAATAAATGTGAAAGTATATCAACAGAAACAATTCTGGCGCCATCTCGCAGGCAACCCTGCAAATGATATAGCGTAAGTTATTGCGCATGTGTTGTTCCCACGCCACGGTGCGAAACTGGTTGCCGATAAGCTAAAACCACGCGGCCGGCTAAATTAGTGCACCGTTGACAGTTTCCTGTCTCAATCATATTTGCAAAAAATACGATTTTCAGTCTAAATGTATGAATATTCGTGGTAAATTTTACCAGCAAACGTATAGGTATTGGTACATTTACTATGTTTTGCAAGAATAAAAAATAAAAAGTATTATCTAAATAATAATGCTAGCAATTAACGATATAAATACATAAATGAGTCAATTCCTCTTTTATAAAAAAAATGTAATACGAATCTTTAAAAAACATTTTATCAATTCTAATTATTTTTTTACGAAAAGGAAAATTTGCACAACTGGTGATTTTTCACAATATAACAATTACTATACATTGTTTACTATATTAAAACTTCGGCTCAATTAATGGAGCTTGACAGAGAACTGTATCTACACGTGTGGCAACCATTTTACAGTTATGCTTCGTTTACCAATCGTTCAAGGAACACGCACACAGACCAAACCAGTTCGTTCACGAGATCTCTCACAGACGATAAAATGCGCTACTGATTTCAATTGTTTTTTTTTTCGAACACTTACAGAACTTCATTATCTGTGATTCGAATTGTCTTTTTATTCTGTACCGGTAGCATCTGAAAATAGCCTATGGAGACATCTCATTAAGCCCGTCAACGATCGGCCCCGCTTTGAAAAATGTCTCATTTAACCCCGACTCCTTTAATAGCTTGTGAAGGGTTAACCACAAA
Source organism: Heliconius melpomene rosina (assembly GCF_056956725.1). Taxonomy (NCBI): domain Eukaryota; kingdom Metazoa; phylum Arthropoda; class Insecta; order Lepidoptera; family Nymphalidae; genus Heliconius; species Heliconius melpomene. The sequence goes on along the minus strand of NC_140396.1, from coordinate 4,225,900 downwards.
TAACTAATGCGGAAGTAGGCGCTTTCATTTCGTCTCCGAGTCGATTTTTTAATTCTTTTAATTAGGAAATAGTTTAATTTCTATGTTGTTTAAAGCTTGTGGCTGTCAAACTGTCAACCGATAACAAATTAGCGTGTGAAGTGTTTATATTGTTGTTTGTTGGTAATAGTCATAATATATTTTTTTAATATAGTTAATTAATCATGAAATTATTGGCTCTCACGGAATTTAATAGATTTTTAATATTGTTTTAATGTAGGCACTGTGCCGCTGTACATATATGAAAATTAAAAAAATAATATAAAGGCATCACGAAACAAAACTTTATTATTTGAGTTAACAGAAACCGAAATTTAAAAAAAACTCTGCTGTCTTAACGGGAACAGTGTTTAACACCAGGTACCCAGGTTCCTTCTGTCTCCCTTGCTATATGTGGGAAAAAGAGTGAAACTAAGATATATAAATTTTACTAAAGCATTGATTGGTAAGTAATTTGTTATTTTATGTGTAGGTACATATTTTAGATTCTTTATTTCATAGGATGTTTCAGAACTTCATTGAATACTCTAGGAAAGTTTTAATTGTATATTTTCAAATTCGGTATTAGCTTCAGATTCAAATTTTAAAATTACGAAATTTGAAGAACATTTATATGAGGCCATGTCGTGTCACTAGTTATTACTTAAAATTATTAAAACTTTCGCAATGAAATGAACCGCAGTTATTTTTTAATTACCTAAGCGTAAATACAAGGCTATTAATTATTAAAAGAAAAATAATTATTCAAACTTAATTTCAAGTCAAATAATATAAATTATATAAAATTAAATATTCGTTCCTATAAATTACAGTTAGACTAGTTTATCCCGTTCCGTGAAACAAGTTACAAAGATATTATACGGTTATTACAACAGTGCACGCATGTACATAACAACTTATTATTATTATTTAAATAAGGGTAACATTAAATTTATTATATTCAGATTATTACCAGATACCGGAAGGCCACACCCCTTCCGGAATTATAAGAAATATCTCACCCTTCACACAAGGGATGGGTGCATAAAAGATTATTTTAATGTGTAATTTGAGACTTGTCAACGAATCGTGTTGTCCTTATTAGGGGAAGAGTTAAAATTATGGGGTCCATTGAAGGTCACATGTAAATATAAATTTAAATATATACTTGTTTGTATTTACGCTTATATAGGTTTTATTATTATGTATATTTTTTTAATAAATGAATATTTGGTAGAGCATTTATATCTCAAAATGTTTATTTTTCAATAATAACGTGAAATTTAGTCAAATGCACAGCATTAAAACATTACCTACTTATACAAAACGTTATAGTAATTTATTTATTTTAAATATTAACCAAATACTATTATTATTTTACTACTAGATATTATTATTTATTATTATGTTTACAGTTAGTTCCCAGGCTATCTGACTTTCAATTCTACACAGGATATTTGGACCTTTTTGAAAACTTACCTAACATCCTGAGACAATATAATGTTTCGTAATATCCTATCTCTGTAAAACAGTCGCTTAACCAGTGTGGGCGTAATATTAATTTATTTAAATTATATAAAAGTTCACTGGCTCTACAGTTCCCAGGAAAACCTTGTTTACGTCATTCTTTAAATTTTTCTTTATTTTAGCTTCATGCAGTATCTAGCATACAGCAGAGTAAGCAGAGGAAACCTAGTGTTGAAGCACTTAGTTCCCAAATTTTTCTTCGCGATATCGAGATAGTGGCGAAATTCTACGCTGTACTTTGCCTTGTTACCAGAGCGAAGAGATAATCATTCTCCTGAGTAAGAATCGAACTGATAACCGTCGTATTTGCAGTCACACGCTTTAACCCCTGTGCCACAACGCCCTCATAAGTCTACCTATCTACATATATGTACTATATATAACTATAATTAACATTCACCAAAGTGAACTCCACACCTTTGATAACAAGTTGACAGATGCAACCTAATCTCGCTTCGTACCCGCACTAATAGAAACGACGTGTTCGTGCACGATAATTTGATCCATAAACCTCTTGCTTCTGAACTGGAACCACATAATGGCCGAACCGGTCTCGTTCATTCACTAACGGACCTGGCCGGCTACTAGAAAAAGTTATGCCTCATCGACTCGTCACGTATGATTACGATTCTAATTTCAAATTTTGAATTTGATATATTTTTTTTATTCTTTGCCAGTTCTGTTTAATGTAGATGTCTTTGTCTAAGATCACCGTAAGCAGTTATATATAAAGTTTCTTTTTTTTTTTCATTTCAAGTGTGTGAATGTGTGTGAATGTAGGTTCGCTTTCCACTATAGGAAACGAAATATTTATTTGAATTTATATTTTCATTCACTCAACAAGCAATGCAATGAACCCAACGAATATGAAATGGAAAATGGGGGACGAAGTTTTTTAACACTACGTTCCCTCTGCCAACCCTGCTGTGTGCGTGATACAGCGTGACGCTGAAAAAGAAAATTTCTTATATTAAATATTCCATTCTATACATAGTTCAAATAGTCAACGTGACCATGATTAAAATCTTTCGATGAATCATAGTTTTGTACTATAAAAAATTAGCACATGTAACTGAGATTATAATTAAAATAATTACACGACCGACGTTCGACTAGAGCGGAAATGCAGTAGGTTATTTTTTGTTCGCTTTCGGTAATTCGATCATTTATAAGATTGTGGCAATGGCAATCTAGACTCAATTTTATAAAATTTATTAAAAGTTTAAACTACAATTTTCAATTTACATTTTATTCTGTCAGAAAAAGAATATTTATTATGAAAGATAAACAGGCAGGTAAAAGATGGACGCTGTCAACGTCTGCTATTTTCGGCGCGCGCTAAATTTAGTGGGTTTTTATTGTGCATTGAGAAAATAAACTGAAGTGAAAAATCACCTCGCACTGTATGATGGATTATTTCTCGAAACTTGTCGCCATATTGTGAAAGTATAATGTGATGATTTGTTGAAACCGACCGAATGAGGTATGGCGATAATTTAGCTCGACGTTTTGCTGCGGATTAACAGGGTTGTCATTAGCGGGAGTGTAAGTTTAGATTCTCTACGTTTACATTAGTGATATATCACAAATATATAATAAATATAATATATTGAAAATCAAAAAAATCTTTATCGTTTTTGCTATTAGGGATTTTCATATGTTAAAATCAACTTTACAGAGAAGTGCTTTAACTTTCCCACCGCTTTCCGCTCGAAATCTCGAGACATTGGGTGTTGAGTGATCTAACTCAATGGCGTGGTGTGGTGTGGTGGTGAAGACAAACTTCAGCAGAGCGAGAGAGAATTGAACTCACAACCGTCGCAAAAACTGGCCTTATTTTAAGGTTCCGTACCTCAAAAGGTAAAAATGGAACCCTTATAGAATTAAACATGCAAACTTTCAATATACGAATAAATATTATAAATAGGATACTTCAAATGAAATGCGATATAATAATCGCCTAAGCCTCATATCGAGTGACGACAAATCGTTCATGTATAACTCGTAAATATACTTTTTGTATGTCCATTGTGAAGGCAATTGTATATCCGGTTATCCCACCATATTGTAAGGTATCGCAAAAACGCTATCATTATAGCCAACTTGAGGTACCCAAGGTAACTACCTGCACCATATTACAAACTCGATCAACCTCATTATAAAGGCGAATTTTGCAAATTCTACAGGTTGCATTTGTAAAGTAAATTTCTTAAAAAAAACCAGCCCTTTGTGGTTCCAGACAGTGTGGCACCGAAATCTTTTTGTTCATGCGAAATACTCAAGATTGTGAAGAGCTCGTCGATTGTTTCCGAGAAGTTCGGATGCTACTGTATTTTTTTATGATATAACATACTAGGTATATGAATATCGATTTACGTTTTAATATCCGTATTATACGTGTTAATACGCGACTAAAATGGAAAAGATATTTTTAGTAACTATTAGATTTTCCTGGTAACCAAGTTTTTACTTTAAAAGTACATAGATTTATGTGCCTATACTGTTCAAATAGTTTAATACGTTAAATTTACGAACAATACGAAAAAGATTATATAACAATACAAATTAATATTCTTTTACAAAATACGTATACAAATTATACATTTTCTTTCAATTAGTACCAACTTTTAGTGGAATATAACTTTGAAGCCCAATTCTTCACAATGGCTTAAGCCAAGTAACCTGGTGATTATGTAGGTGGTAAGAGTTCACGTGTAATTTAATGACAAAATTAGTTAGCATCTGGCCGACCGGGCACAAAGCACAAGTCTTTCCAACGTTACGTATGCTGATGAGGATAATATTGGGTTACATCACTACTTTTGTAAAAAGAGACTTGCAAATGTCTTCAGTAATTACTATAATTGAGAACTTAACATTTACAAAATGAAACATTTTAGCAACGTTTTGTAGGAACGAAATTGTTTTATTAAAATGTTTATTCCAGCTCAGCTTTACGCTGAATCCAGCATATAGTAGGATAGGCAAGGGGAACCTCCGTTCCTCACTTCTCGCTGAATCTTCGGGGCATTGCGTATTTTTCCTTGTTACCAGAGCGTAGATATATCCATTTTATTATGTATTAAAATATATGTATACATTATATACCAACACATTAAATATGTACAAACTAAATGTATAATAAACTGCTGCATGAGTCATTCATAACTTCGAGTTGTGAAAGGAAACGTGCCTGTTAACCTATACTTAATGCCCAGGTAGTATGGAAATGTGATACTGGTCAGTTTTCCGCCGATTGCCACACCGCAGCGCGTAAAAACCCTTGAAAGTTCCCCATTCACTCCATTGCTAGATCTTCGCACTTCATCGACCACGAAACCCATCTCATTCATTCTAGCGAGCAAAGCAAACCAGAATATAACAACGGTAGTATAAGGTTCGATCGGAAATATTACCTCAAACGGAAAACAACTTTCTGCTCTCCTAGCATTATCCACTTTCGTCTGGTCGCGTCACCAGTTACTACTTTTTAGATATCTATTTCTGTCGATGGATTGCGTAGTTTCTTATGGACTGGTTGACCAGTACGTAAAAACTAAAAAAGAACTTTATCTAATCGCGATAAGGTTTATTATTATTTGTACGTGATAAGGACTTGTGTTATCAGGTTTTGCGGGTTTAGTTTTATGAATGAAGCGCGAAGTCGTGAGCGGAAGTGTTCGGGCGGTGCGGCTTTCCCGCGCGGGCTTGGGCAGTTTCATTAATAATTAAAAGGCAACTACTAGTGACGGAATGGCCGGACGCTAAGATGATTTCTAGCCAGAAACCGGTCTGGTTATATGGGTGGAGTGACTATGTTGTGATAAAATTAGACATTGTTCATTTATAAATATATTTATGTATATTGACCTATTTTTTAAATAGTATTTTCCATAACTAAGCTAAATATTATAACCAAAAAGTGAAGTGGAAATTGAGGAACGGACAGTCTTAACACAAGGTTCCTTCTGCTATATGCGGGATACAGCGGGAAGCTAAAAAAAATGAAGTGAAAATATTGCCTTGGCAAGTATCACTAATCCTGTTTGTAGTTTGTTAGTCAAACACAACGATAAATATGCACATACGAAGCGCTAATAGGAAAGTACAAGGATTTATGGGTGAAACTGTAGAGAGGCGGCTTGTTTCGACGTGGTCAGCTATGAGGCTAAACGGTCTCATAACTTACAACGCCAAGTAAAAGTACATACATGCCTGTAAACATTTTATAATCATTAGTTATAACGAAATTACTTGTGAAAGTTAGTTTTAATTTTGTTGTTTTTATTTCTTATCTATGGCGTTCGGAACGTGCCAGTTCAGCACTCATCACTTCGCCAATGTCACGTTGACTGCAGAATACACAAAGGAGAATGTACGCTAAAAAAGAGATAATATAACACAATAAGGAAATGCATATATTATTAAATAGAAATCAGGTATTATTTTTGTGTCATCCAATAATCATTGCGAATGACATTCGACATTGAATATGAATAATCCTTGTGTTCTCCATACAACGTGACATTGGCGAAGTAATTAGTGCTCATCTGGCACGCACGAAACGCCATAAATTAAGAACTGAACTGAACTGAACTGAATATGAATTACTTCTACCTATTTTTTTATTGATTATATCTAAAAACAACATGTATACCTTAGCTTACAACCAAATATTACAAGTCATCACACCTCCGTCCATGCTATAATAATTTATAACGGTCACAAAATATAAAATAAAATTCGACGGGCTCATTACGCAACGTCATTGGAATAGTACCGGGGTGAGGGAGATGGAAATATGCGATTGTTGTACGCGGAACAGGGATAGAGATATGGTATGACAGAGCTGTAAAGTGAATGAGATATACGGTAGCTAGATAGCGCGTCCGGCGGCCACTTCCTGTGGATAGTGCAGTCATCCTGTATCGACAGTTACGTCGATATTCTTAATTAATACAGATTATAAAATATTGTTTATTATAATTTGATAATCTATAATTTGTCTATTTTTATTTTGTAATTTTATTATTTAAATATATTTTCACATTATTTAATTGGTTTTATATATTTACTGCTTACAAGTTTCTGGGAAGTAATGAAACAATAAATATCATAAACATGTTTAATTTTAAATTTCTAATGGTCAGAAATCCTTCAAATAATAATATTTCTTGAGAACATTGATAGTAGCTATATTATACAGAAATCACCACATAAATATAGATAGATGCTTGCGATTAATTATTTTATAATTTTATTAAAGTAATACTTATATCAAAATAAACCCAAAACCTTCATTTATAATATTTTACTACACAAATATATAAATAGCCAAACATACAAAAAAAAGAAACGAAAGATCAACACTAGAATCACTTAAAATCCAAAACACAGCACTGTTTATTTTTGAAGGAACAAAGCATAATTAGATTCCGTCACTAGCGGGCTAGTTGGAGCATCCTGCGCCCACGCCGTACTAATTGCGCTCTTTTTGTTTATCGTCTTAACTCGATTATAGCAATCAGATCCACCCTTTGACCCTGACGCGGTGCCATCGTGTCTGGACTTCTGGAGACACTTCATTACTGACAAGCTTTGATGAAGATTTACGTATTGCTTTATAGATGATAAAACAAATATATTATTAAAAGGAAGGTTCTTGTGGCGCAGTGGCACGTGATAGTTGTGAGTTCGATTCCAACTCGAAGAAATGAATTATTATTTATTAACATTTTCATTTCTTCGCTCTGGTAGCAAGGTAAAGCGCGGCGTTTAAAAAAATTAAAGAATAGTTGATAATTGATTATTAAAGACGTTAAACTTTATCTCAAAATTCGAATTTTGAAAAATTTTCATATATTTATGGACAAGGCGTGCCTATGCTGTAATCTAACCTAATGCCAATCTCTTCGTGTGTGCACACAAACATCTTTGATTAAAAAAAATAAAAATTTCAATAAAATTGTTTTAAAACTATGCCATGGCGGCTACAAAGCCAGAAAATAGCTTATTTTAGTTCTCTTAGATTTGACGACATTAAACCTATCATATATAGGGTTTGTATTATACAGATTTCAGAACATTTTAACAGGTTTATAAGTATGTTAAAAAAAATTATAGGAATATGCACTTGTTTGTTTCATTTTAGTTAAATGAAGTGTAATGTTGGTTTCCGTTATCCTCTCTCTTTAACAAAGTTGACAACGAAAACAAGCTGGAAGCGATTATATCACTGATATATTTATATTATTATTTAATAGTTAATTTATCATAAATTTATTCAAAAAATATTATATTTATAGTAAGTATATGTATTTCTTTTTGTTTTGCATAAAGGTAAAAAAAAAAATTAGTTCCTTTTTCAATTTTGTCAAATAAAAAAAAAACTATATGAAGAACACAAGCAAACAGTACAATGTATTCAATTAAATAGTTCCTTTCATTCATACTTAATTATTACTATTTCACTGTTTAGCCATTCTAAGTCTTAACTAGATATAAATAGAAGCAAATATTCCGCATTGCGCCCCACTTGATAACACGTTGTCGCGTCGAAGCTCATTTATGAATGAACTCACAGATCGAGCGACTTCCGGCTAACTGTTGAGATAGTACGACACTTCCTGGTTCCTGCTATGGTATCTTTAATTATGGACCAGTATAAGAGGACCGGTGTGGTCTTGGTATAGATGGAAATTTGATTCTTATACCAAAGATAATAAAGCGCAAATTGGATGTAAACATCGATTGATCAGCCTCCGTTTCTACTTTATCGAGATCGTTCAGAACATGAATAAAGATATTCTAAGCGTTTGGTCACAGTTTATACGCTTGCTTAAAAATATACCATAGTGGGTTAAGATAAAGTCGTCGATGGTAAAGGTATGCATTTTCTGGTGTGTGTATGTCCTGTCGAGCGTGTTTTTTCCAACCTCCTTCCCGTCGTTTCACCGTTACGCAATATATCGTAAATAATTAGCGGAAGGCGATATTCCTGTGTCTTATGAGATGTTGATTTTCTGGTTTTTTAGTGGTATGCTTCCTGGCTCTAACAGTACCTGTTCCTAAGTTAAGTTTCTTCTTTAAATGAAGAAGACATTGCACGCAAATAAGGTAAATACAAACATACAAACATTGAAAAATTTTGTTCAAGTATGCATACAAAAATCATTTATATCTTTAACACATTTGATTTTATTTTAAACAAATGACAAATATTTAAACGTACCTATAGAGAAATGATTTTCGAAGCTGCTGTTTTTATCCCATTACGAATATTAATAAGCAATAATGAATAAAACATTAAATTATAATTCGTTAGCCAGTGTTGGATCTTGAAAAAAAATCAATTTTCTCACGACATAAGAAACAGAGTGTACGGTAAATCGAATAACATATTCATTAGACACTAAAACCGCCAAATTCAGGTTTGTAACAAATCACCGTTTTTACGCTCACATTTTGATGGGTGCGATGAAAGCAGCTATATAGACCAACGTAAATGGACCCCTGTCGTTCATTATTAATAATAATAAAGAAATGTCAAGCCAAATTGGTCCATTTGTTTCTCACGAAGGCGCTTGTGAAGAAAAATGATAAAAAAAGCCTTGTAAAGCGCTCGGAACCAGTTGTCAACTATGGCAATCTTTTAAAAATATATAATAATATTAATAACTAATTAATCAAATGATCGTAAATCATTAAGAAATAATTTTAATCGTAAGCATTTTTTTTATTATTTATTTAATATGTAATGCATAGATTTTGAATACGTCGTCTAAACTTACGATATGTATGTAGGTACTAGAAGCTAGTAGCTAATGAAAATAAAGGCAGTTTAATCTTTTTTTAAATATTGACTTTATTATATTGCATTCTTATACAAAATATCGTAAAAACTAACTTCTATTACTTTTTAATTAAATAAAAATACATATAAGTACTTACGTACTATACTTTCAATAAATAAAATCTATTCCAGCATTTTAATTACCACATGATAATTACACGTAAGTACGTCTATGCTCGAGCGGCGATCGTAAGTTCCCTTAAATGAAATCGAAGATTAGATCTCTTTCTACTGAAATTAATTGAATCTTCTGACGAGATGAAAGTAGTAATGTGTCGATTTTTATTATCATTACATATCTCAAAGGAATTGTTAAATAGAAAAAAAATAAAGGCCTGTTTAAGCTCAGGTATACAAGTGTGTAAACTGCGACTTGTAGGTTCGACCCTATTCGAGAAAATGTAATGTTTATTTAAATTGCTGATAGCTGATATCTTCCATTGAAATAGAAACAGCCTATAAATACAATACAAAAAATATTATCAGTATTTTTTGGTATTAGTTATTGTTATCACACTCCTTTTCTCTCTGTAAAATCTTTGATTTGATTACATTTAACAAAATAGTTGCAAAGCCAAGATAAATGAGTAACAATGTACCCTGAGTCATCATTTGAGTCTTTTTACAAAAATATTGGCGGTGACGGCCCGACGTGTTGTCTGGGCAAACACAGGATACATACGGCCATATGTACAAACTAAGACATTATGTTTCATTTTACTTCTTCGTCTTTATGAATTTATTAATGTGGTTGTTGACAACCGTGGCTAAAGGAAAAAAAACCATGTACCATTATATTAATTATTATTCAGTACAATTTTAAAAACGACAACCAGCCTAAAAAAAATAATTAAAAACCGGTAACCACTAAAGGATGTTCAAATTAAATTGCGTATAAATTAACACATAAACAAAACCTGTTACCGTCATTGGCGGCAACATATAACATACAAACAAACATAGTGCTAAAGATATATCCGAGTGAAGCAGGTCAGAGCGTTTCATTCATGATCAGCTTTCCGGCCCCCACCAGCCCCCACCAGCCGCGGCCTGCGCCGGCGCACTCAATGGGCATATCATTCACGTCATTAATGGACCGAGTTACTTGTGGAGTCGAGACTGTCACACACTATTACACACCATTTTGTGTTTATATAGTTGTTTTAGATGAATTAGAATATAAAAAAGAATAATAATTAACATCTGGGCATTGAAAGAAAAGTCCTATGGTTGTGGGTTCGATCCCCACTTGAGTTTCGCAAGTCAACAGGCAATGTTTCCAGAATTCGACGGAGAGTGGGGAACGGAGCATCTTAACACTAGGTTCTCTCTGTCTACCCTGCTGTGTGCGGGATATTTGAAGTTGAAATAAATATAAAAAATAAGACCCATTCAAAAATACTTGCGTATAAATAAGTGTAACAAAATATTTAATTCTGGCAACACTTAAAATAGCTTTTGAAAAAAGCACACAAATAAAGGCGTCGAGTCAGTTCCGTTGACTAAGGTCATGTTGACTTTATCGAAAGCCGTCAAACAAAGAAAGATCGTCCATGTTTAAAACTTGTATATATTGTTAAGTAAATCTCACAGGATTTCTTAGAACTTTCCGCTAGCACGACAAAAAGGTTAATAAATGTTGTAAATTAAAATTAATATGGCTGCATTATTTAAATATTCTGTAAATATAAATAAATATTTGCTAGTTTATTTAGTGTTTCATTGAGATCATTTTAAAGTGACTGACACAATTGATTCGACACATTTCCTTATCTTCTATATTAACATAATTATCAGAAGATAGAATCAAATTTTACATACCTTCCATCTTTCTTATCTTATACTTGTAATTATGGTCTATAATAAAGGCCGGGAAATTAATTTATATTAATTAAATCAGCACGATTGATTATTCTGTAAAACGTTTATCAGATTTTATTTATTTTTGTATTTTGTTTTGCTTCACGCTTATATCCCGTACGTAGCAGGGTAGGCAGAGATATCTAGTGATAAGACACTTCGTTTCACACTTTAGGTAAAAGATATTCTATGCCTCTTAAATAATTGCAGTAAGACAAAAAAATACTTTCAAAATAAAATACAACCAGCTTAATCATTATAATTTTAAAGGCACTGGTCTTGGGTTCCATTTTCATTCGAAGATGAAATACATACCTACTTGAAAACGCGACGTTCAACTCCGGCCCTCAACACACAAAAAAATTGGGTAACGGAGTATTTAACACTAGGTTCCCTTTGCCGTGCTATAGGCGAGATTCAACGCGTACATTTTTAACTTTTTTACTTAAAAATGAAGGAATAAAAAAGGAAAAAGATATATTAAGAAATAATGGTTAAAATCAAGAATTGTGTTTTATTATATAAACTACATTAAGTAAAATTAATTTATTTAATATACAAAATATTGAATTAAACAAGAGTTGTCTTTAAGACACGAAAGTAATCATTACACTACAAAAATAAATTTATTTAAACGGACGTGTATCCAATATATGACATGTTTAATATTATCTGAAAAGAAATCTGTTAAAAGAAATATGTTATTACCTGGAAATAATAAGAATATTAACGTTAGAAATATACTCGTACCTGCCGCCATTAAATTTTATCTTAATCAGTTAACACGCGAAAATGTTTTACATATTCATTAGAACCACAGTTTTGGAATAAATCAAAAGATAGTAAAAAAAGGAGTTAGGAGATGGTTTTATAATGTATGTCTATATATGTATAGCTTCACGCTGCATCCCGCAGACAGCAAAGGAGGCATAGGTTAAATTGAGAGTATGAGTGCTAAGACACTCCGTTCCCCATTTTCCACTGTATTCAGGAAACATTGCTTCTTTTGCCTTAACACCAGAGCGCAAGAATGAAAATATTAAATATTTCATTTCCTCGAGTGGAAATCGAATCCACAACCTATCGTGTTTACAGTCACACTTTATGCCCATGTAGGTATAGGCTTCGCGTTATTTGCAAACCATTCTCACGCTTGCTCCACAACATGTCAACAACCGAATTGTAAAACTCGATATACACGTTGTACGATTTCGCCATTCTCTGTCTGCTCACATGTTTTATCGCCCAGTTTAAATTGAGCTGTGATCGATTTTGCAAAAAAACGTAAAGTACTCGTTGAGTATTGAGGTTGCGTCCCTCGGAGGGTCCTCTCAAGGCTGGCCAGGCCTCGCTGGATCAGATCTCGGGAGGCGGCGCGGAGGCGATGATCGCGCGATACGAGCAGTCGCGCGGTAACGCAGCGACATCGAAGAGGCTTCCGTTCCCGCGAGCGACGCCGTGGGAACCTCTTTATTTTCGTATTTAAATTCGACCCTCATTAAACTGGTTTGCCTCAAAATTCGCTGCCTTCTTTCGACGCCTTTTACTCAACTTTTTATGGTTCCGTTCGACATTTTAGTTTGAGATCCAAGTCTAGACTGCCGTTGAATAATGCTGAGAGGATTGTATGCGCAGAATGGGCTGCGGTTCCTTTCATTAAAGCGAGCATTCGTAAATAACATACAATTGACGAATATTTTAATTATCATTATTACGTTTACGTAAATTAAAAGGTATAGAGTTACGGCAAAATAAATTTTCTTTAGGTTTATGTTTATCATAGATCTCACAAGTAAGACCAGAAGCTATGAAAAATTTAATTTATAAGCGAACGCTTCATTTAAAAACCTGTTAACCAGTTTTTTTATATCATGTTGAAACTCATCATTAAAAACATTGAGATTAAAAATGTATGTACGATTCGTTCTAGCTAATATCAACTTATGAAATTGTGATGATAAAACCAGTTAGAAGTTTTATACATTTTTATAATAAAATGAAATATATAATAAACATCACTAGTAATTAAAGCAACAGAATAGATATAAATGTCATTATGTTCCATTTTTTTGTCATTAATATTGCAACATTATCATTTTTTATGTTAATGTGATGTGATGTATGCCTTAAAATGATCCCTGTTTCCCCACGGTATCGACTTACACCGGATGCTAGGTAACCCTGCAGAGCAAACTACAACCTCCAAATTACCACCATAAATTCTAAACCTTATATTAAAGGTAATATAATTCATTTTCAAATATCCCTAACGCCATTTCGTCCAAATATGTATCTTCTATAACGTTGTTTTGACTATCGCCCAAAACGTCGAATGTGTCAAGGCAATTCTAACTCTAAGTATGAATATTAGATTGTTATTTGACTTGTAGATATATTATTTGAAAACACACCGGAAGGACACATTGTATTACCTTCGCTACCTGGTGATAATGTTCTTTGTGAATGGTGGACATGAACAATTATATAGCAGGCATGAAATTTTTGAGAATTCCTAGGATTGTTAACTGGTTACATCGATAAAGTACGGAAAAGCTTATCAGTAAAATTAATATAATATACACCTGTAAAATGTTTACTTGAAATTGTATATAGAGTTCGTATTATTTCTTTTTGTGTCATTTTATTTTAATATTATTATTATTTTCATTGTCAGATTGCCTCTACTAATTGATATTTCAATAAGTATTTTTTTATGCAAAACAAATGGCGCACAAGCAAATGTATATCATTAATAACTCACAAAAACATTCATGCTCATGATTTCCAACGTAAAGACTTCTCCAAAGGTTGCATATGTGAGGGTTCCGAGGTGGGCGCGGGGGAGCGAGGGGGAGGAACATCCCGCGTAGCACCTGGCGCGCAGAGGTTACATGCATCGACGAGGTCCCATTGATTTGTAGAGATGCACTTCTCTCAGTAAATACATTCAACTTGAAAGATTAAAGATATATGATATAGATATATCACACTACTTTATATTTAACATATTTTTATTATAATAGCATAAAAAATACATAAATATCATAGAATGAATAGCAAATTACATGAATAACCAGTAAGTACCAAAAACACCAAATAATATTACATAGAACCAATCTAGGTGTCCAAGCACGCTGACAATGAAGGCGACATCCTCTGTTTGTCTTAGCGAAAGTGAGTGTTGCGTTAAAAACCATTTGTCAAACAAACTTTTGAAAGGCTGTTGTGCAATCTGGAGACAAAGAAGTTAAGTTATTCGCAGCTTTGATTTAAAACGCATAGTGAATATATTTCATCATAGCTGAATTCAATGTAAATGGAGTTTTTTTTTTTTTTTATATGTTGTTACTTTGAACTCTTTGAGAATACTAAAAATTGAAATCTGCTTTGCAATAGAACAAAAGCTATAGAAAAATTTAAATTTCTTGTAATTCCTTTTGTTTTTGGAAATTTAAATGGTACCTACATCAACGGACACATTCTAAGCTTTATATTTGAATTTATTTCATTTAAGTATAAGAAGTAATCAAAGATTTGAAACGTAGTAATTGTATAAGATATCTTTTATAATTATATATTACGACTAAGACGTACTTAGGCCATTGACTTCACACGATAGGTGTAGGTTCAAATGCCAGTCTGATAGAATGTTTATATTTTAGATATTTTAACGCAGCATTAAGATTCAGTACAAATATTATTTACTTGCCAGAACTGAAAACTTTAGAGAATAAAACTTATTTAAACTAAATTTTCAATATTTATATCTCGAAAATTGTCAAAAAAACCTAAGATAAAAATGACAATAGCAGAAGATCTATAACCATAAAATTATGACCATAAAAGGAGTTATGAATATATATTTTTTTTATATTTACTCTACACTGTCCACGTGCACGAACCAAACATTGACACGCTCCGTTTGTACTGCGCCCATGCCCATGCCCATAGATAACCGACAATGGAGAGCCGCGCCTAAGCGACATGCGACAAAAACCTATTACTTTTCTTTGTATTTTAAGTATTGTTTCATCTCTATCTATATAAGGCTAAAAATAATAGGATATATCTTACTTTTTTTTATATTTACCTCTTAATAAATCAATAACTCTATCTATTAATTATAATAATACCCCTTAAAATCACTCAAAATCAATTTCTGTATGTTTTTAACCGATTTCTGTAAGAAAGGTTATCAATTCGACTGTATTTTTCTTTTTTTTATTTATTTTTTTTATGTTTGTTACCTCATAACTTTTGACTGGGTGAACCGATTTTGATATTTTTTTTTTATTTGAAAGGTGAAGCTTCCCGAATGGTCCCATTTTTTTGGTCCATGTCTGACAATGGTATCCATGAGAAAATCACATAAGTCTTAAATTTGCATTAGGTATGTGCGCGACAAATAGACGAATAACTCAATGTCGCGCAAACCGATTTTGATGATTCTTTTTTTATTTGAAAGGATACACTTCAAGGATAAGTTGGTGAAACTTTGGTTAGGTTCCAATTATGGAATCTGGTGAAAATTGAGAAAGTTTGTTTTTTTTTTGGTAAAAAATTGATTATACTGTAATAGTTACAAGCAAAAACTTTTTAACTCGATGTCAGAAGTGAGATTCCGGATCGTTACATTTCTTTTCAACCAACCTCAAAAAAGAGGATGTTCTCATTTTCAACCAACTTCAAAAAAGGGAGATTCCCAATTCGCCCGAATACTTTTTATGTATGTTCTTGTCAATATACCAAAATGTTACTTTGCACAAAAATAATACCTAATTAAATGAAGTTTTACATGGAACAACCACAACCACTCGTTGACAACCACTACCACCACCATCACCACTCGTTTAAGAAGCATCATTTTAAGATCTACCCATCACTTAAAATCGTAAAATAAATTAATTTTTAACAAAAACAAAAACCGACTTCTAACAACGAACTAAAAAGTGAAAAATAATTTTACAAAGATTTTATAATTTTGAAGTCGGTGCTAAGTACCGACTTAATTTTTTAATCAAGTTTTGTATTCCGTATGTAGAAGCATAGCAGAGGGACCCTAGTGTTAAAACACTCCGCTCCCCAGTTTCCACAAAATTCAGCAGGCATTATATGTTGAGACCACCAGAGAAATGAAAATATCTAAACAAATGTTATTTCTAATAGTGATTTCTATACCACACAGCAATAAATGTATCCAAGCGAAGCTCTTGCGCTTTCGCACGAACTTAGAATCTTAAATATCTTCACTTGTTTATGTTTTCCTTAACATTACCTAAGTTACTTTATAGTTTCCTTTTATCTTTTTAACAATCAATTATATGAATAATTTTATTATTTACATATTTTTTAATTATTTAGAATTTTTATAATTACCTATATAATTTTAAATCTAAAATAGAGACAATCAGAATTGTTTATAAATATAACCTGTCAACAAAATTAAGAAGCATAGTACCAACACCAGCTGATGATGATCATATCTATATCCTATAAATCTATTTTAAGAGTACTTTAGACAAAACAAAATATTTGTATATACGATTTACCAATACATTTGAAGTGTCAGATCACTCTTAAAAACCAATGAATGAAGCTAGATACCTTTTATCATCAACAAAAAAATTGGAAACCCTTAGAAATACTCCTGGCGGTGAGCAATATTTACTACACCGCCTCCCGTCCCTTTCACTTCCTCTACGGCGACAACCTGTAGCCGAGCGAGACGGCGATACGCAAACGCGTACGTCGGAAAGAGACAGCGCATTCATTCATGACCGAGTCCGCCATCCGGTCTGTTTGCTAAACGATCTCTTTATCTCGTTCTAGCGTGTTGTCTCTTATACAGTGCGAGCAGGTGGCACCGGATGTGAGCTTCGAAAGCTCTTTAAATCTCAAAGGTTTATATTAGAAAGGTTATCTATATCTATAATTTTGTGGCACTAGCAGCTAACAGAGGTGAGTGACTGAACACTCACACGAGAGGACAGACGCAATTGGTGATTTTCGTAAGCTCTCTGGGAGTGAGCCGCGAGACGCGAGCTTCGCCCCTCCGCCGGCGCCCATTCAGCCAGCAGTCGCGCACCGGCCGCAGACACGCACGCGCGCTCACAGACCGCCGCAAGGCTCTGGACACCCGATACCGATACCCATGTCCAGTCCAGGTCCACGCCAGTACCCGCGATCAGCGTGTAATCACCGTGTGTTTGCTCTCTTGTGATAACGTTATATGGTGCTTTTGAGTGAGTGACGCTGAGGAGCTGGACACATTCACAATGGCCCAAATTACGCTAAATGGGTAATTGCAGTACGTCATTGGATAATGGATTCGGCTCTCATACATATTGCAATATATCTGTCCTTCTGATATGTGTGGGTCGGCGGCGAATTTTGCATTTGACTCTCGACTCTCTTTGTTTGATGATGTTTGAAAGATATAAAAATAATTATGTTTTTCAAATACTCTGTAGTTAATTTGTTTATGTTTTGCTTAAAATTTCAAGTGAAAGCTTAAAATTGACAGTTATTTGGATCAGAAATAAAATATTAATTAATATTTACTCACTTATATGTGGGTTCATAAAAAAGCAAATTGTTTTTAAGATTGAAATTAACATGGCATCTCGTTTTCTTACACATACTCGTACTCGTATGATAGTCAAAGCCTCTATTTTCTTTAAGTATTTAGCCAGAATTCCTTGAGGTACGGGTACAGGTAGAGCGTTATCAGCTCGCTCGCCAACGAGCGTGGGAATGAAAAAGGCGTGTTAAACAATAGCTATAGATAAGAGACCCCATTTAGGGTGCTTCCAGTAATTGCTTATGTTTTTACTAAATGCGTTTCGTAGCAACATATTCGTATATTGCACAATTATTGATTTTAAACTGCTATACGCAACCCGTTACACTTTTGAATTTCGATCAGTTATTTATTTTTGAATATATTCTACATTATTTTAAAATATTATAATGTTATCTTTTATGTTATAATATATTTAAACATTCCTTTCAAATACAAGGTTAAATTAAATAATTCATTCAAAGAGATATCAGAATGAAATAATTTCTGCGCTTCCATTGTGGCAGATTATTTTATAGTGGCATAAATTTATGTTTAATCATTTTCTGTAATACAAACTTAACCGTATACTTAATTTTAATATAACATAGCTTAAGAGCCCAACAACGTTAATTATTTATTGTAAAAAAATATCTTGCGAGATTTTCATCATTTACTAAAAACTGTTATCGTAAATTAAGAATTGAAATAACATATACAAAAATATAAATCACCTCATACAAGCAATGAATCACCAATCAATTGTTTATATAGCAGAGCTTCACGGAACCACGATTTACTGAAAATAAACTATTTCTTATTTCCTGGTCACACTACTTCCTAGCATACTGGCAACATTATAAGTACAATGTGTTAACTGGGGATTGTATATGTAAATAAAATTTTGGCTTGGCTATAATATAATAATAAAACCCATGTAGTTGTTAATATTTCATAGAATTTAGTTTAAGCTTTGCATTTCATCCACAAAATTCGGGCGAACAATTGACAAATTTTCGCAGTCAGCCAACCGTAGTAGTGAGTCAGTATTTCTAACGAGCGTGTTGCGTTCAGATAAACAAAGGGACATACGGTTTTTTTTTTTAGTTTTATGAACGTGTTTTTTTTTTTGCGATAAAATAACCTCTTCAACTTATATCTTTTAACATGACATTATATTAATATCTACAGTTTTAATTTTGACATTTCCACTAATAATAACAGATTATAAATAACTGAGATCCGCAATTATAATGATATATGCTACATTTGTGTTTTTTATAGACAAATGATGAATTTTAAAAACACTTAATTTATATAGAACGTAAATTAATTAAAATTTGAAGGTTTTAACATTTACCGATGTATATTAAAATGTATCCACATGTATTTTAATTGCCTTATATATCTTATTATAAAGCGACAACGACATTAATATTTTCAGTAGGTTAATTACTTATTAAGCCTTATGCTATTAATAGGCTCAATCGGTGGAGTGATATGTAGAGACCTAACTTCCAACGCTCAATTAGGCATCTAAGTTTTATTTCTATTATTTAATTTTGAAATCACCTATTTTTGAAGTGACTTTTTGATAGAGATCAATTTATTATAAAATATGGCAACATATTTAACTGTTCCCTCACTATACCATTTGTATTTTATTGCCTTTGTTCTTAACGAAACGTTACATAAAATGGCTGCGACACTGAACTTAACCCTAAACCGATCAAATTAACATACAAAAGTACTGAAATTGCATTCATTTGCATGTCTAATGAATCCCTATATTATAATCAGAAATACAGAGAACATGTTTACATTTAAATTTGACATATATTACAATCATTCATATAATTCATTGTCGAAAAATAAATTCAGCCATAATATTACAAAATTTATAACAAAAAAGTAAAGGTGGAATTCATTTTTTTGCACTTTCTTGTGTATTTCAATATATTTGTACAAATTGGATGCATAACTCGCATTCGTTGCAATAATTGCAAAAAAAAATAAGTCGATCAACTTGTGTTTATGATCACAAACACTGTGGTTTCCAGATATTTAATGCATAATTAAGGTATGTGATGGCTCACCTACGCAATAATAAAACATAAAAATTTTAATATCCGTGACTTCACCGAGTTTTCTTCTCAGAAGATTTTTCTTGCGGGCGGAACTCTGCGCATGCGTGGGCGGTGGGAGGCGTTCGCCAATAGCCGACCAGCCCACCCCGACCAGCGCTCTCGTGCACGCCTCGTAATCTCATTTACCTAACTTTCCAGAACACCCACTCCAAATCAAAGCCAAAAATTCCGATAGCAAGCGCCAATTCTGTGTCGCGATTGTTGGACGAAAAAATATAATTAATAACGGTTTGAAATGCTGCTCCATGTAATTCATATGCCATTTGCATTTTACGACACAAATATATTCATAATTTTAGTGATATTTTAAATTTTTGCTGTTGCAAAGTTACTTGTCATTTTCAATCTTTAGAAAAAAAAAAGTTATTTTATCAACTTCGTAATGGCTTCTTGGCATATTTACAGTAGGTAAATTCTTATCGTACTGCGTTCATTAATATGTAGATTTAAAACTTAAAATGGGGACACCCTTGTGAGTAACTGACGTACCCTACATTGTGAGGCCACAACTCAGTCTAGAGCAGTTTTTGATACTTAACGTAATGTAGGGCGGAGTTGAAAAAGCGAATATTTTTTCTAGAATTAACGCCTTTTAATATAGTTAACTTACCAATCCTTATATGAGCTTGATAGCTTGCAACGAGGCATATCTGTAACAGTCAAGACTTTATATGAACTTTTTGTAAGCACCTTATTAGTTATCTAACACTTCAAATGTAATTGCAACTGCATTTAATAATATACTAGCGGCCACCAGCTACTTCGTTTGCGTGAACTTTACGACCATTTTCATACTACTTCCATTTATTAGGTAGGTACCCGTTATAATATAAAATTTGAGGCAAAAATTCAAGAATTCGAAAGTTCATCGCTAGTGTCGAGTAAAGAAATGTACCTATGCATATTATAATTTCTCTAAGTGGAAATCGAACTTCTAACCATCTCGTTCCCCAGACATTGCCATTTTCAATATAGTTTAGCTGAACTATAATGGCCCTTTGTCAGATTCCAGATCTTTAAATGAACTGAACAGCTTTAGATTATTGCGGTTCATCATCATCAATTTTATGTGGCAATGGAAAATGTTCATCAGGTTCCACAACAATTAATGTAACAATTATATATTTCTTATAGTTGCAACGTTCTGTTATAGTTCTGTTTTATGCAATCCTTCAAAATCAATTTTAACCCTGCCCAGGTCTAATAGCTATACAGCAAAATAATTTTCAATTAAATCTGTCCAGGAGTTCAAAAGCTGGACATTTATAAATAAATAGATATCATTTTTTTACCATTTTTAGAATATTATAGATAGCTTTATTATTAACAATATACTTCAAGTGTGCTTACTGCGTACTTGTGAATTACATTCTGAATAGGAATTAAAATCCATAATGTCTATCATCATATTTGACAGCCCACTAGAAAGTAAAAACGGGAAATTTAATATTACTCTCTTCCTTTATTGCTAGCTACGTTTATAAAGTTTTTATTAAATAAAATCTGATAAAAACTTATGTATATACATACATAGCTAGTTTTTACACTTTACAGGCCTAAATAAATCTATTTCTAATTTACTTTTAGTTATTTTTTGTTCAAATATATGTAAATATTAATAGTTGAACGTAGAAAAAGTACCTACATATCTAATACCTCTATATACGTATATATCTATTGCCGCCCCACCGACTACGTTTTAATTGAACGGTCTAAGGTCAAATCACTTGAAATGGGACGACCGCCGCCACATTATCTATGCTACTTGTTGAGTTAACCACAGATTAATAAATTTATATTTCAATAGATTATACAAAGAAATTGATTAAATAATTATTCATAAAATTTATTATGTGGTGTTGTTTTTTAAATTATGCGTTATTAAATAATAATGGAAATAAAAATTAACTTGTAAATTTGGTAAATAAATAAATAATTTGTATGTTAAACGTGTGTTCTATAGTAAAAATTGTCACCAACTTGCCAATTGAGCGACAAACAAACAAGAATACAATTTGTGTTACGTGCAAACGTTGTAAAATTTTTTATCTTCACATTGTGTCTGTGCGTATATAGCAGGAGAAGCAGAGGGCAGAGAAGGTTCCCAGTGATAAGACACTCTGTTCTCCACTTTCCTCCGAATTTTAGAAGCATTGTGTGTCAACACCTCTGCTTTCTCCAATTTTCCGCTTTGCTTTGTTACCAGAGCGGAATGAAAATCTCAATAAATAATAATGCATTCCCCAAGTAGAAATCGAACCCAGAACCGTCGCGTTTACAATCTTACCACTGCGCCACGACGGCCTCAACATTGTATAATAGTAAGACAATTTGTTTAAAAGCTTACACATACTAAAACTACAACATGGCTGTTAGCATCAACACTCGGAATTGTTATACAAGCATTGTTCCACATTTGTATCGTTTCCCGCGTCACACGCGCTTCGCCGAAGGCATCCATTGTTGGTGTTTGTTTGTCTATCACGCAAAACCCTACAAAATGTCGAAACCATCAAAACATTGAGACAAACGTGTTTTGGAACTGGAATAAATTGAATTCCGATCGACTGTCTTTGTGTCATTCACTTTAAATTAAATCAGCTTCACGCTGTATCCCGCACACAGCGTGGTAGGCAGGGGGAACCTACGAGGAACGTCAAGACACTCCATTCCCCACTTTCCGTTGAATTCTGGAAGCAGTGCGTTTTGGGTGGCGGAACTCAGAGTCGCGCTTTGTCTCGACACCAGAGCGAAGAAATGGAAACATAAATTTAAATAAATATTTAATTTTCTCGAGTGGGGATCGAACCCACAACCAGTCGCGTTTACAGTTACATTATATTATAAATGCTATTGTAAAACAAAATCTACATTAATGTTATTTAGCGTGAATGCGGGTGTCCACTTTCTATTAAGGGGGTCGAAGATGAGATACAAATTAGGGCCGACCCCAGTTGATCCCGCAGTGCAATTGACACCCAGCTCTTGGTTTACTGCACAGCCGCGGGCGTTGGCTAATGTAACCGCTTTGTTCTTGCTCATTAAATATTTAATATTCACACTAAACGACTGAATAGAATCGTTGTTTACTTTAAGTCAACGTTAAAAAAGAAATTATTGATATCATTCAACTATATTATTTATTGTTATTCTATGAAATCTAAAAACTTTTTTTATATAAATTCTTTTATATAAACTCTAAAATATTTAAATAAAGATGGATGTATTGTTTTTTCTGTATTAAATTATTGCTTCAGTAAGTAAATGTAATAAAATTAATTTAAAATAATCGATGTTGCTTGGTCGGGAGACAAATTGGGCGCGACAATCGAGTTAGTTGACCCAGGGCCGACAGTATCGGTCCAGCCACCTGATTGACCGCAATCACGCCACGCCAGCTTGGCCTGTAAATATGAACCCCCAAATATACTTAACTGTAATTTATGTCAGCGTTTCCAGGTCGATATGACATGGGTAACTTCAAAAAGCGTCTATCTCCACGTTAAAGGACGGCACCACACCTGTAGCTTCTCTGGTATTGCACGGGCTCGTGGTCTCGTGGGCAGGTGACCCGAAAGCTCGTATGCCTTGTCTTTTTCCATAAAAAAAATTATAATACCCTCAATAGTTATATATTTTATCAAATCTTACATTGTAGAATTCGTTTAAACTGCAATGTTTGGAACTTTGCAGCTAATTTCAAACAACTTTATAAATATTTTTCTCTTCTTCTAAGGTCATTTACCTACTCGAACTTAACTTTTTGATGTATAGTGTAATAGAGAGACAGCAATTGTTATCCAAATTACATCACTATAATATGAATCTTCTTATTCTTCGCTGTAGATGTTAATAAAGCCTAATGGACGACAGTATTCTCACACAAAAGACCAATTTAACATCAGCTAGCAGCATCTTCAATATAAATACTTATTCTATTATATCCTATAGCTTTTGTAAACTCTATATCTTCTATAACTTCGCATAAAAATAATTTACATGTTTCTATTAATTGATACTTCTTAATAAATATAACATTTCAAAATAATTAAGTTAAATTCCGTTCCTAACATTTTATGCCTGCGGTGACTAAATTTGATTTCTATTGAGGGCAATTCGTGGCCCCCATCTCTGTTAAGTAACTTAGATTGAATATATATGAATTATCATCCATTTGTTCACGAATGCAGCACTAACAATAACAAAACTTAAAAATAATTACATTTTAGCTGAAAAAAAACTATTTAATTATATGTAATAATAAAAAATGTGATGTAAAAATATATTTAAACAGTTTCTAATCATTTTTCCATCTTTATAACCGTGTGAACCGATAAAAAAAAGTTCAACAAATTAATTAAATACTTGCCACTAACTCGTAAACAATACTTGTAGTTTAATATTTTCAGTAACTCCACACTTAACGACCCTTCACGAAGCTGTTATTAACTCGGATAGAGATGTTTACACGCATTTAACCCTTGAACCCTCGCGGTCGGATGAACTGTACCTATCAATTTGTTACATTATTAAAACGTATGCATGTCATTAAACGAAGGGATTATTTTATAAATATTCAATTAAATTGATTGATCTATTTATTTTTATAATATAAACTATTGATCTGAACGCGGCTTCGCCCGCTTAAGCTAATTGTTATATTATGGCTGTAGTATAAATTTTTTTTACGTAAATTATTGTCCATATATTATTCTGATGTAAAAACTTCATTTAGATCCGTTTAGTAGTTCTTGTGTGAAAGTGGAATGAACATCCATCTTGACAAACTATCACTTTTATAATATTACTGGGATAGAGTCAAATAGTTTACACGTAGTAAATTTGTGCTATAAATGTGTTATACCGGCATACATATGCATGTATTTTATTATGGATTTTTTTTATTTATTGTACGTCAAATTTACTGAAATCATTCCAATTTTGGTTTTTAATTTGACTAAGATAATTCAGTGCTCTAATGAAACCAGCAATGTACTATGACCCTAACCACAAAATTTAGCAAAATTGCTCGTCACGGACGGGCGGTCTCTGTGGGAACCGCGGGCGTCGCGGGGGTTAAACGAGGGTGGCGATGGTGGTGCGGGCGAGTGGGGGCCGGAAACGCTCAGCCGTTCCGTGCACCTGTGAGAATGTTCCCTACTTTGAATATTTCTCCCTTAACTTCGTTTCGAGTGCCTTGTTAATTCACGCATTGCTCATCTGTTGAATACGCGAGTTATTTTTAGCAAAACTAAAAATTAAATTAAATATAATAGTGTAGAGTCAAGTGCAAAGTTTATATGGGTGTTTTTTAGGTGCTGTAAAGTATGAAAAGTGACACAGTAATGAACTTTTCTACTGTGACGTGACAAAAATTTACCGACAAAATGAAAAACAGTGAAGAGTGCTTAGAACATTAACATTAAAAACTGAGTAAGAAAAAATAAATGTGATATTTATTGATCTTATTAATATAAATTAGTATTAATATATAATATATTAAATTATAAACGTTTGTAAATATATACGTGCTCAAAGGACAAATTAAATATATACAGAGGGAGAATATATAATATTAGCAAAAGCCTAAAAACTGGTTGAAAACGAGTTGAAAATTGAAAAGCCAGCACCAGACAAGATAGCAACGGCGGCAATTGCAGGCATGGGAATCAAAGTCATGATGAAAGCTTTCAATAAGCCAAAAGGTGAGTATCATTCAACATGTAAAATAAGTGTAAATTGAGCCCGTTTTGGCGCAGCGGCACAAGGGTGTGACTGTAACGCGACGGTTGTGGGTTCGATCCCCACTTGAGGAAATGAATTATTATTTCTAAATATTTTAATTCGCTCTGGCAACAAGGCAAAAGCTCGACGTTGAGTCCCAATACCTCGAATAATTCGGCAGAAAGGGAACCTAATGCCTCACACTCTGTCTTAACACTAGGTTCCCCCTGCCTTCCATGTTGTATGCCGGGTACGGAGTGAAACTGATTTAATTTTTAACATATAAAATATATATTTATTCTCATACATATATATCAAATGGTATATATATTAAAATTAGAAATATAGACAAGTAAGGTACCGGCCTACATAAATGTAATTTAATTACAATTTACTTAAATTGTATATAATACTCAACCGACAAATACACAGTTCATATATTTCATATAATAAACTATTCTGACACAATCATAATTATTATTGCGTAGAGACTTACTCGGTCAAGTATTTTTCAATTATACCTATTCTTTTTTTTTCTTCACGATGTATCCCGCACACAGCAGGGATAGGCAGAGGGAACCTAGTGTGTTAAGAAACTCCGTTATACTATTATTAACACGTATTGTATTCAAAATGAATTATTTCTTAAATTTACTATATAATGTTGTTTTGTTTGAATGATACAAAACTGTACCGTATAACATATAATCGTAGCGTTAGCTCCGTCCCCTCTCATTAGGTATACATCGGGAACCTAAGTTAAGTAATATATTATTAAAAACAATTGTCAGTTCGGCCATTTGCAGAATTAGAATTCGCAACTAGCTATTGTCGATTGTGTAAAACGATGTATCATCCTTAGTGACGCAACGCTCTCGGTTTCGCCTGCTCTTGTCCCAAATGTGAACGCGGCGTGACCGTAAGAAATATATGAATACGTCTATCAACGCTTGTAATAGCGGATTGTATCGCTTCAATACACACCCCTTTATATTAAATGTAGGTAAAAGGTTTATGTTTGCAGAACTAAATTCATTTCGTAATTTATTTATAATTTCTTTATTTTATTTAAATTTATATTTTCATTTCTTCGCTTTAGTGTCGAGGCAAACCACTCAACACGCAAAGCCTCAAGAATTAAGTGGAAAATGGAAAAAGAAGTGTTACCCTATATCCTCTCTGTTTATCCTGCTGTGTGCGGGATACAGATATAAACACATTTCTTATTTCATTTTTCACGCTCTAACCAAACTCGATTGTGTTAAACTACTTATTTAATAACAAAGAAACGTATTTACAGTAAAAAAAACAACTGCTTACAAATATAATTAAAACGTTAATTATAATAAAAACGATACGAGATACGGTTTTAATTGTTTCTAGTAAATTTTATCCTATATCTAAATAGCACGGCCCGTAACATAGCGTGCTTACCTTAGGGCAGTGGAGTTGCGCAAGCGTCATTAACATAATTATGATCTGAGCATGCTCTGATGATCTTGAAAGTGAAGACCTTGCGGCAGAGATTCGTTACCAAACAATACGTTTGTTTTTTTCTTACTTTATACTGGTGGCTGTCAGGTAAATCTTTAACTTTAGTTGGGGTTCGTAAAATCTTTACTTTATTGGATTATATGGAAAAAGGTAATCGATTGATACAATTTAATATTGAAATAACAATTAATATAGTTTTAATGCAACATATTTTACTATAAAAATATATTTTTTATGTATAGTACAAGTACCTTATCTATGTTTACATTTCATTATTTTTAAAGTTAGTTAAAACTATATAAGACTATTAAACAACCAATAAATATATCTGAACATCTCAAACGACAAGCTGAACGTCTCAATAAATCTGATCTGTTCCCAAGCGAACAATGGCGCTGTCAATGAAGCAACAGTAGCACCGTTTACGACTCAACACACACGGGGGCCATAAAAAGTCATAACACAACAGTTTACTGGTATAACAAAGAAGAAGGCATCTAGTACGGGAGTTAATAACGCACGGAGCGCGGGGGCGTCCATTCACGCCGCTGATTGGCCCATCCGGTGCGCGCTCAATGAGATGATGCGCGCGCGCCGCCTCTGTCATTGAGCAGAGGTCTCTCGCCTACATTCGTAACAACGTTACAGATCTTTAGATTAATCTACCACTATTGTTAGCTACTGTTTTAAAATGCTACTTTTAAACGCCTTTATTACCTTTACTAATATAGTCCGCGTGTTCAAATGGGCAAGTAAGAGTTGGGTATGACACATTCCATGTGCCCAAGATAACTGATTGATGCTAGAGTGCGTTACATCGAAAAGACGTGATGGAATATAACCTATAGCCTTCTTAGATGCTCCAGAAATAAACAAGTCCAACCAACTTTTCATCTTGATAATAGAAGCAAAAAATCTATTAAATAGAATACTATATAAATTATACAATAATAGTAAGTACAATGTATAAAGGACAATATACGACATAGTGTTTTACCACGAAACACCCTATTTAGACGACCTAAAAATACATAATAAGGTAATGCATTAAAAGATCCTCTATATATAATAACTGTACTTTCCTTTGTTCAACAGCAATATTAGATTCAGAGGAATTCCTAAATATATTTGCTGGAATTTACTATTTTACAAGAAATTAAAATTGGACACCTGTTCTAAAAGTCCAGCAACCACCATATTTGTTACTAACTTACTAACGTGAGATACATAAACAAAAACCAGTTAATTCTCACTTAGGTATATTATCATGTTTATGGCAGTTCAAATTGCATATATCATGAAGTATAATTTAACTAATGAGAACGTTAGTAACAGTTATTGGAGTAATTATGAAGACGGCGATTTGAATGCGAAACGTCGCACGCGCCGTTTACGTCACGCGACGTTCCAAGTTCAAACGAACAATGGCCGCGTTCGTAAAAATGGCTCGAGCTTTTGTTGTTAGACGCCATTGTACTCGCACTTAGGCACTTAGGTACTTGTTAATAACAATAAAAAAATAAAAATTATATTAATTTAACAAATAATTATTATTTCAGATATAAAAAACCGTTTAAAAATATATTTTCACAATTGATGCTTAACCGACGTTAAAGAATTGTAGATGCTCATGAAATTTCCAAATTAAATATTTAATGTTCTACAATTTGTTAATTTTAAGATAATTAACATATAATAATATTAATAAAAATGTGTTCTCAATTGTTAATAAGTATAATACGAAATTATTAACAATGTTATATTATTCGTAATAATGTCGTTTGGATTGTGCAACAAGTGGCGCTCCCCTACGCGCACCCTCGTCGACACCTGTTGCAGCCATTTAAACGTTCGTGGCATTGAGGAAATCGCTTGTGTTGTTTCATTTGATATGTCAAATAAATGAATAATAATACAACATAAAAGATAAGCTATCTTTTCAATAAAAAACGCTTCCTAATAAATGTTTTTTTTTAATTCTTAGGGAGAGAAATAGAATATTCCTCTTTAACTTTCTTGTTCGTTTTTTAAATATTACATATAATTTTTATTTATTTACATATATAAATATATCAATAATAAAGTAACAAAGCTTTTAAAGCAGTGTGTCCGGGCGTATCTCCGGCCTATTGTGCCGTTATCTACGCTATTCACAATTCGGCACTGTCGATACAATACATACAATATTCGATAAATAACCTTAAGGCTTCGTATGACAAGACAAGGTGAAAAAGAAGGTAGATGAAGTTCTGGGTTCGATTCCCGGTTCGGAAATGGAATATTTTAATTCCTTGCTCTAGTAATGAGAATAAAAGCCTACTTCACTAAAGCATATTATTAATAGGTTCTTAACTTGAAATTTAAAACAAACTCTTACTATTACATTGATTATTTAATTTAAAAAAAAGAAATATATCATAAGGCTGCAAAAGATATTAATACAGAAACAAACATAACCGAGGTAGAGAATTTAAACGGCCTCTACACCTTCATTAAGCTTTAATGTGGACATAAAGGGATACAGAAAAAGTCCGACTGTCTTCATTTCCGTGGACACTTACATTTTATTACATTGAACACGTGTTGAATTACTACCTCAAGCGCTTTCCTACTTACATTACAAAGTTAAGATTAACCACTGGTTTTATGTATTATCTGCATTTATTAATTCTTTGAAATATCAAAATATAAAAATCCAGAGAGTAGAGAGTGTAGAGGCCAGTCGAGGTACAAGTGTCTCTGTAAACGCGTCAAGTTATGGGTTCGAAACACACTCCAGGATTTCAAATTTAATATTCCCTTTTATTCACTCTGGTGTCAAGGCAAAGTGCGGCGTTGAATTCCGCCACTTAGTGCAAACCGCCTCCAGAATTCGGCGGCTCCTTTTGCTAACAACAGTACCCAGTAGATATTAGAATAGAAAATATCCACAAAGAAAGACGTCAACATTGCCAAGTGTTTAATTAAATTGAGTAATATTATTTTTATATAATAATTTCTCAGGACCGACAAATAAACTAGTAATTTAAAACAGTAAAATAACAAAATGTATTACAGTAAAAATTTAAAAAAAGGAGGATATATTTAAAAAATAATCCAATAATTAAGGATAAATTTCATTAATTTGCAAAGCGAGTTTTTACAAGACGCACTCCAGCCAGATGGACGGATGGTGGCTATCGGAAGTCGTATACGATAATTAAGACAGAATCACTCGCACTAATTATCTTAATGACGGAAACGGAACCTCTGCTCTTCATTTTTGTCATTTCAATATATATATATTTTTTAACTACAATTCTTTTTATCATTCGTTTTTGCGGTATCCGCAATGCTGAACTAAATAAAAAAATATATATTTATATTATAAAATAGCGGCCCGTCCGCGGCTTCGCCTGCATGAACTACGTTATTATTAATTTTTGTCTCCATGAGTACCTACGTCCTATAAGTGACGTCCATGCAGAATTTGAGACTCCTAGCATTTGTAGTAACGAAGTTTCATACAAACTTTCAACTCCAAAAACAACTCCTTAGAAGTCGAATATTGCAAATTCGATTAGCGAGCACCTAAGTCCTATAAGTAACTCCTATATAAAATTTAAGATTCCTAGCACATGTAGTTTCTGAGATTTCGTGATGAGTGAGTGAGTGACCTTTCGATTTTATATATATGGATAGATATGTTTATATTATAACGACCTAGCACAACAAATTAATTAACTTCTTAATTATTAATAGAATACATTAATATTTACAATTGTCTCTACGTTACCTACAATTCAATACAGTCCAAACAATACCTCTTTTATATGATGAATGTTATTAATAATATGAATAAAGTGATTAAAATAATTATTATATGTAAATGTAAATGCATTAATAAGTGTTGTACCTATGCAGGTGTGCGTGATGCACTCGATGCATTTTATTTGCAATTATATTACTTACATACAACAATAGTGACTGCCCTGAGTAATTTATGTAAAATGTCAAACAAATACAATGAGTTACTGCTTATTAGAAAATTCTACTTACGTCAGAAGATTGCAAATCTTAAAGCATCTTAACGATTTATAATCTGTATTTAACAACGTTTTTCCAGGAAATTAAATATCTAATATTTTCATTTTCTTTACTGTATCGTAGAGGAAAAGCGCGGTGTTAAATTCTGCACTCAATAACCTAATTCGTTCAGAATTCGATAGAAAGTGGGAAGCGGAATGTCTTAGCACTAGGCTCTGCTTACCCTGCTATGATCAGGATACGGCGTGAATCTGCAAAAAAATATATTAAATAAAAAAAAGAATTTATGAGGGAAATATTGTCAGTTTAATATGTATAAAATTATACATTTGATTCAATTTATTCAAATTAACACATTTAATTTCGCCAGATCGCATCTTATTATTTTTTATGTTGCTAATAACAATATTTCACTCCACACGTGGTTCTCGTATAACATCAAAATAAATTTTTAAGTTGATCTGCTTGGAACTTATGCAGCTAATTTCTAATATATTTTTCTTATTACAGAAACAATCTCTTTATTTTTTTATATTTATATTGGTTTGGTAAACAAGTGCAAGCACTAAAATATCAATCGGAGTAATTCCTCTAATAGAAATAACACTTACTATTTTTATCTTTAAGAGTCACGTACAACCATATAAAATAGACAAATCCTATTTAATTTGGATGATAAATTTAAAAAAATTCCAACAACGAGTAAGCCAGGATCAACCTGCACTCTTTCAAACCTCATTTCCGATCAAGGATATCGTTCCTATAGTATTATAGCACACAAAGATGTGCGTACGCAATGATTCAAGTGCAGCTGCCTTCCAAGAGTAAATCACAATGCGCTGGAGTTCGCAATTAATGTCTGCGTGATTCGTTACAATTGCAACTGATTCATTTTAAAATATTAAAAGGGATAAGTAACTTTCCTTTTAGCCATCCGTGGCGCAGGAGCGTAAGATTGTGACTGGTGGGTTTGATTACCACTCCGACTAAGGAAATATTTAATATCTTAATCTTCGCTCTGGTGACGAGGCAAAGCGCTAAGAGTGTGTAAACACTAGGTTCCCAGGTTCCCTATGCCACCCTGCTATATGCAGGATACAGTGTGTAGCTAAATAAATTAATTCATAATATGCTTCTTGTTAGTTACTTAAGTAAGTAAAGACTCAAGACAGTAAAAAAGAAACAACCTTAAAATTTCATACAGGTAATGCAGACGTTTACGAAATCGTCAATATTCACTTAAAAATGATCGATACATATGAATTATTACGAACACATATTATGCTAACAACATGTAACCTGTCTTAGTTCACATACGTTTTTTGCTGTCCACGAACGACTCGCGTATCGTTTTGGACGAGAACGAGAATACGTACGACGACGAAACATTTAAATGATATCAGAATCAGAACGGTTCAGCTAGAAGATCGGAGCGGGCACCGACCGTGGGAGAGCAGCACAAATCTCAACATCTCAGAACTGGTCGGCAGGTGTGCAAGACGCGCACACACACACACGCACGCCCACGCACACACGCGCCGCAAACCAGCCGCACTTATGAATGAAGCCTGCGTCTGCGCACCACACACACACACACACACACACACACAACGCAATCTTGCTTGTTTATCTCTGATTTATATTATTCCAAGCCATCGGGACTCAAAAGAAATCAACTATTAATTTGTTCGTCGCTGCCCAGTAAATAAATACCTTAGATGAAGTAATTAATCTGACGATAATAATCACCGGCTGATGGAGTCACCTATGATTAGAAGATGCTCACCGCTGTGGACAGTAATAGTCTGTCACTCTTCAACTTTGATGTACCCGAGGAACTTTACGATATGACTACAGATGTTCGTAGATTTGAATATTAAGGTCAAATACATGACATCGAAATGGTATGGAGTTCATAACTTTTGAGAATATTAAAATAATATACCTATAAGTTAAATTATGAGTTCGAACAGTAAGCAGAAGGAAAGCCAGTTCCTGGTAACTGGTATTACGCCTCCGTAATCAATGATCAGTAATTTCGACGCCATCGCTACCTAACTCTAATCAAACCCTTTAACTATCCAATGAAACATCTTAGCTACTTATTTTCTCGATAGGTCTAATTAACTTTAGCGCTCCCATAGTGGAGTAACTCGACGTCGACGACTTCCATTATATAGAATCTTGTATTAAAATTTAAAATAACATCTTTGATGTTTACAAGCAAATAGACGAGGTTCTATTTAGTTAAAGCGTGTAAATATAGTTTAAAATTATACTTACTTGACTAGAACAAGCAATTATAATTTATATAGTAGGTACTTGCAAACATAAATATGTAAAAGGAAAAATATTTCTTTCTTATACAGTGTGTATTGAAAAGTTTTAGGATGTATAAGAAACAACCTTAGAAAAATACAAAAAATTGGAAATATTCATTGGTGCTTTGTTTACATCTTTCTCTTTTGACTAATATCTTTAGTAATAATAGATACGACAGTACCATATTTCATAATATCTTTGCTTTGTCTGTAAATATAGGATATCTTTTGTTTAGTCTGCGTACAGTGTGGTCACGGTATTTAAAAAAAAACTATTCTATAAATATATAGGATCAATTTCCTAATATATTCGTATATTATATTAACAAATAATAAACATTTCTACACAACATAATTGTTTATCTAAAACAATAATGTTTTTGATTTTTATTGTTATACAATAAACCGACCCACCAATCTTTGTCAATCGTTATAAGAACGGGTTTCGATGGAGATAAGAAAACATCGATAGTTCGATCTAAAGCCACCCTTAAGCTTCTCGGGCGATTATTTTAAAAAACTTTTTATCTTACCAAATAACATAAATTCGTGTAATTGTAACCAAATTTTAGAGATAATCAACTGATTAATACGATAATTATAATATTATGTTTACAATATAAATACGAGTACAATTTAAGCTCATTAAGTAAATCTTAAAATATTTTAATATTTCAATATACCCAGTCCATGTTTTGCATATGTCTTATTGACAGAAAAGAAAATAAGTATTATTTTATTAAAAAGTTATTTTTGCTTTTCTTGCAGACATCCCATCGCAGGTGCCGCCGCTCACGCCCGGCACCAACAAGAAGATGGCCGAAGCGCTGAAGGCTACCTTCGCTTCATGGGAGAAGGAGCAGCTACGCCTCGGCGTACCAAAAGGTTTGTACAATAATAAATTAAATAATAAATAATAAATTATTTGATTGTAAAGACGATGATCACAGGTTTAAATCCAACTCGAAGTTTTTTTATAAATTTAGAAATAAATCAGCTTCACGCTGTATCCCGCACATAGCAGAGTAAACAAAGGGAACCTAGTGTTAAGACACTGCGTTCCCGACTTTCTGCCGAATTCTAGAGCTTTGCCTCGACACCAAAACGAAGAAATGGAAATATAAAAGTAAATAAATATTTTACTTTCCCGAGTGGGGATCGAACCCATAACTGCCGCGTTACAGGATACCGGCCTAGATAAAACACAATGTAGAGTTCATTATCACGCACAATATCTCAAATAAGGTTGGTAGAAAAAAAGAAGGAATAATACATTTCATTGACTATTCTGCTTGATTGTTAAGAAATAAAAATCATAGTATATAATAATGTTGGTATTGTTTATTTTACAACTGTATTCCAAATTTGAATTTGCATCATTCATCTTCCAGTGCCATTTACGACCAGGAAGACAAAGCAATAAAAATTATAAAAATATACTTTTTAAATGCATACATACGTAGATCGGAACAGATACAAAAATGTTTAAAGTATATTCACAAATATACGTTCCTCTTGAAGAAGTAATAAATGCTACGTATAAACAAATTATTGTGTAATAGCTATAAAAGTAAGATTTAGGTGCTTTTCTCGACCTTGCTATGAAATAATAAAGTAAAGTTTTATTTTTAAATTACAAAATGCTTACAAAACCAAATATATTATTATTTTTTTAAGCGTCACCGCCGTATCTGTATACAGCCGGGTAGGCAGAGGGAACACAGTGTTAAGACACTCTGTTCCCCACTTTCCGTAGAATTCTGGATGTATTGCGTGTTGAGTGGCGGAACTTAACGCCACGCATTTGCCTCGATTCCAGAGCAAAGAAACGGAAATATAAATTTATGTAAATATTTCGTTTTCTCGAGCGGGGATCGAACCCACAACCGTCGCGTTACAGTCACAGTCTTGTGCCTCATCCGACGGACGGGCTTATTCCGTAAATTAAAGAAATTTCCGCAGAATTCTGAAAGGATTGCGTGTAGAGTGGCGGAACTGAACGCCGTGCTTTGCCTCAATACGATTAAATATTTCATTTCCTCGAGAGGTAATGGAACTCACAAACCGTCGTTTCATTTTTTTATAATTTATATTTAAATTTGTTGCGTAATAACTTTTAATATTAATTATGATTTTATACAATGTGCCTAATTTACGTTTACAACTTTCGGCGAACTTTAGACAAAAAAAAAACAAATAATAGGGTCGTTCACTGTATGTTTTTATCTCATTCGTGGTTATTAACATATTTAAAAAAAAACTGTGAGTAGAATATACAAAACATATAATATGATAACACGAAATTGTAAATTTTAACGTGTCCGTATTTTTTGTAAGAAAATTAAATGAAATTAAAACTGATTCACTGAATGTATAATTAATTCTGCTTATTTTTAACTTCGAACATAGATAATGTAAGTACTTATAGCGCCTAATAAATATGGTACTTCATTTGTAAGATAAACTACATTAGGCATATAAATATTCAAAATAATTCGGGCCCCGATAACATGTTATACTGGGTGACTATTGACTACTACATTTAAATTGGTATCTACGACTACTGAGTTATAGGTTAGGAGAAGTTACAATTTTATGGGTAGTTCCTATGGTTTCTCAGCTAATATATTTATTGATAAAACATAAATTATTAAAATAAATTACATAGTTTGTTTTAGTATTAACGATTTTATGCATCACACATAAAATCAGCTTCACGCTGTAATCCCGCATATAGTAGCAGGCAAAGGGAACCTAGTGTTAAGGTACTCCGTATTCCACTTTCGGAATTTTTTGTTCGGAAACTTGCGTTGCGTACTTACTAGCAGAAGACTATACCAGGTTTTTTGGTTTCATGCCAGAGCGAAGAAATGGAAATATTAATTAATAATAACTCATTCCCCCGAGTGGGGATAAAACCCCCAACCGTCGCGTTGCAGTCACACCCTTCTGCTCCTCCACCACGATGGCCTCATATCTATCATAAAATACATGACAGGTGACGAGTTCGACGCCCGTCGCGACGGAAGTGCGTTTGTCTGTCTGCGCCGTGTCTATTCGCGCTTCCGCTGTCCAGCGAAACGCCACGCTTGTTACTCGCATTATATATTCCATATTAGAATTATTATCTGGCCATCCATTCATGTATATTATTTGGCTTTGAACTCAACAAGTTGGGAGTTCGATGCCCAGTCGAGGATATGAAATATTTTAAATTTTTATTTCTTCGCTCTAGTGTCGAGGCGTTGGCGTTCAGTATCGCCACTAAATATACAAAGCCTCCAGAATTCGACGGAAAATGAATAATGGAGTGTCT
Source organism: Heliconius melpomene rosina (assembly GCF_056956725.1). Lineage (NCBI taxonomy): Eukaryota > Metazoa > Arthropoda > Insecta > Lepidoptera > Nymphalidae > Heliconius > Heliconius melpomene. The sequence goes on along the minus strand of NC_140396.1, from coordinate 4,189,056 downwards.
TATCACTATGTTCCCTACCCTGCTGTGTGCGGGATACAACTATAAAAAAAACATAGGTACTATTTACATTCGTTCAAAAGTACATCAAAAAAGGTGAATATATTTGAACATTTGCACTCAAATTAAACATTACCCGTAGTGGAATTGTTCGTGTTCATAAAATGACTCGTAAACGTTAACAACCGGTTTCGGAGTGCATTTTCAGTTGATTAACACCTTACGATTGAGTTCCACCCTGTACACAACGCTAACTAAGTCATTGTTAGGTGTAATTTGCAAACCGTAGGTACTTATGTTTTTTTTTAATATTTTTAATTTTTAATGCAATGGTAACACTATGTTGCCACTGCGTACTATGCTGTGTGCGATACAGAGTGTAGCTGATTAAAAAAAATTATAATGCAATATCATAATGTATTTTATATATAAATCGTTATTTACTCTATTTTACTGATATTAAACTGTCAATTTCTTGTATACTATAAACATGTACATTTTTAGTTTTTTTTCCCAAATATACCTAGTTACTATTCATATGCATATATTGGTGGTAATGGGATTACGGAAAAGTATGTTCTTTCAAATAAAAAAGATTTTTTAAAATCGATCCACAAAAGACGGAAAGACCGATGGAGTCGCCTAAAAAATATAATTAACGTATATAGAAACTCCTCGTTTTTCAAAAAAAGAAGTCGATTAAAAAGACAAATATTTTATTTTTTTCACAAGCCCTAAAAAAATTAAGGCCGATCGACAAAAAGCATATAATTATGTCCATACAAAATCTAAAAAACTTACATACTAATGTTAAACACAGGTCAATCAGCATACCTACTCGCAATAAATTTCAAACGTAAGACGGTAGCAAATTACAAAAAAAAACCGTCTTTTACGACTTTATAATAGCTGGGACTGTGCGAGTCGGTCTTGTTTTTAGATACATACATTCAAATTATATTTAATTTTGTAACCAGATATATTATTTATACTTCTATATTATGAATATTGGCTCTACGCTTGCGCTACATCTAATTAATAATTATAATCAATTAATTATAATTCAGCATCACGCTATATCCCACACACAGCAGATTAAACCTAGTGTTAAAACACTCCGTTCCCCACTTTCTGCCGAATTCCGGAGGCAATGCGTGTTGAATGGCAGAACCCAACGCCGCGCTCTGCCTCGACACCAGAGCGAAGAAATGGAAATATAAACGTAAATAAATATTTCACTTTCGTAATGTCACACCCTTGTGCCGCCATGACGACCTCAACTACTACATCTCTTTATTCTTAATTGCTATAGTTTTAAAAACAAAAATATTATTATTTTCTGAGACAAAAAAATCAAAAGAAAGAAATTAAATGTATGTATATATGCAAGATACATCCATGCAAGATCCAAGATCATAACATAACCTGTCATCAGTGACCTAGAGCTTAATAAACTCATCTAATAAAGATTTATGAAGGCAATTTTATAATCATGCAGTATGAGGAACCTCTGATTGTTACTCATATCTGTACTTACATATGTCGTCCAGATGAAGAAGCATTCTTTTTAATCTAATACACAAAAATATTTAATAATCTTTGTATTGTTTTAAATTTTTAATTTATATAAGTATTTTTAAACAAATACAAGTATATTTTTTGTCTATATTTTCAATATCTATTCTAATAACTTATCCCATGTATATATATTAATAATAATCTATACATATAATAAAATCGTAAGGGGGTCGGTGTCTGTAGGTACTTGGAAGATATTTAAAAATAAATGTTATTGGGAACCTTTATTAACCTAATAGAACCCAAAACAATTATCTTTTAAATTTTTGTCTGTTTGTCTGTGCGTTTGTTATCGCTAATCTCAGAATCGACTTAAAAAATTTAGATGCGGTTTTCACAATTAGATTCTGGAAAGCTTTCGAAAACATATAGAGTTTGTTGTATTACAATCGGTTCATAAATAAAAATGTTATGTCAATTTAAAGTACTTAGTTCGACAAATTGGCTAATTGCCGTAACAGTTATTTTATACAACTATTTTACTGAATTGACTGAATCTTTAGTTTTCAATTACTTTATTAATATTTCTATTTCAAGCGGGCGTAGCCTCGCGCGGGCACACTAGTACATAATAATACTCATTCCTTAATTAACTACAGGTATAAAATGTAAATTCGCCATATGATAAAATTTACGTCTCATTTTTGGTGTTGTTCAAAATGTTATAGATTTTAATAGTATCGCGAATCGAGATCACTGATTTTATACATAGATAAAATTTATTTAGAATATCTTTACGGGCTAAGTTAATTAAATTGCCGTCGGAGCGGGATTTTTCTTCTTGTCAATTGCCTGTCAATATGCTAAAGATGATTATATCACAAGATAATAAATATTTAAATCGTTTTGCGATTTAAATCACTTATGATGACGGCCATAGTTTTATTTTATCTGTTCTTAAAGATCTCTTAGTTTGTAATAAAAAGAAACTCGTAAACAATGACAATTATATATACATTTAATCTTTTTGTTCTGACATAATATTTATGTATATATTTATAGATACTTACATATTTAAAAAAGAAATACAAATAAGGAAATTGCCTGAAAGAATAAATTTAATTGAAATCCCAAAAATAATTATAATAAGTTTTAGTTCGTATAATATTTTTTGGTTATTTGTAATTCTTAATGAAATGAAACTATTTGAGATATTCCTACATGTATATTGTGCGTACATGAATAATGTATATCAATATCTCGATAAGAAACATCTCTAATAAATGTCTTCGACAAATTAATGAAGAAAATATATATATATTATATATATAAAAATAATGACTTTATTGATTAGATACATAGCGATGCTTGGAATCCATCGGCGACGCGCGGCATTAAATTAGTTCGAGGAATGTTGTTTGATGTAAAAATTTGTCTTTAAAATACCGTTAATTGATATATATGCTTGTTTAATTTAGAAGTTATAATATCTATTTAAATTATCTCATGATATATCACGCACTTCTATTGTAATAAAGAAATAATTAAGTAAAAAAAAATATTTAAGCCTATGCGTACTAATAAATCGTACTAATATTATAAATCTGAAAGGATGGATGTCTGTTCTATTATCACGCAAATACTACTGAACAGATTTAGATAAAAAATTACAGTATTATAGCTCATACATCGGAATAACACATAGGCTATAATTTAAGTAAATATTTTATATAATTTATCTATAATATAATAATAACCCAGCGTTCTTTCACATTATGTGCGGGCGAAGCCGCAATGATAATAAAAATAGATTATATAGTAAAAATAGTCATATATTAAAGATATCTACGTTGCAAAAAAGCTTCGTTACTCTAACAATTTTCATTTCAACTTAACACATTCTCAACGGATACAAAAACTCAATACAGACACACGCATAGCGCAATCAAAGTGTAGGTACCCACATATACAGTAGCGCAAACGAGAGTCCCGCAGGCGGCCGCCACTAAAAGCTGTAATTAAACTAATTATTTATTATTAGCCACGATCGTCCCGCTTTTCGCTCGGGGAAAAAGTCAGGTTCCGACCTGTCCGCAATTTATAACATAGTAAGTAAAACATAGGTAACTCTATTTGCATCGGACGTTGCTGCGACATTTTGTTGCTATAAAGTCTTTACGAAATGTTATTTTCTCGTCACATTTTGTATTGAACTATTATTTTATTTAAATTGTTTAAATACTTAATCGAGATTAACTTCAGGAGCTTAAATATACTCGTATACTACTACTGATTACGTAACCAAATTAATATATTTGTTTTTTGGAAACATTAAAATATATTGAAGCCGTCTACTGCCGGTGAGCCTGTAACGCGACGGTTGTGGGTTTGATCCCCACTCGAGGAAGTGAAATATTTATTTACGTTTATATTTCCATTTCTTCGCTCTGGTGCAATGGCTCCAGAATTCCGCAGAAAGTGGGGAACGAAGTGTCGTAACACTAAGTTTCCTCTGCCTACTCTGCTGTCTGCGAGATACAGCGTGAAGTTGATTTTTTTAAAATATATTACCTACCCATACTTATAATAAAACTATAGAAATAAAAGGACAAAGGACTACTTTGTTAATTTTTCTAAAGCCACATTAGAAACCACTTTTATAGAAGTGTGGTTCGTTGGGCTCCAAGGTCGCGCTGCTTCCCGCGTTAGGCAAGTTCCGGTGTTGGCCAACAGTCCGCCTAATTGTTGTTAATGTTGCTACATCGATCACTCGCTTATCGGCTATTAGAGAATAATCATATGTATGTGTTCTACATTAAATTAATCGAAGTTAGGCTGAGATATTAAATAAAATGAATCAGCTTCACGCCGTATCCCGCACACAGCAGGCTAGGCAGAGGGAACCTAGTGTTAAGACACTCCGTTTCCCATTTTCTGCCAAAATCTGGAGGTTTTTCTTGTTCAGTGGCAGAACTCAACGAACCTATAAAAAATAAGATAAAGGACACATTTCTCTATTTTTTTTTTGCCAGATCCTCGTCAATGGAGCGAAGCAGCAGTAACAGCGTGGCTCCGCTGGGCAGCTCGGGAGTTCTCTTTGGAAGGCGTAGCGCTACAGCAGTTCGCCCGCGCCCAAGGCAAGGATATATGTGCTATGGGAAGGGAGGAGTTCGTCGCACGCGCACCCGCATTCATGGGTGACATATTGTGGGAACACCTGGAAATTCTTCAAAAAGGTTAGTCTTTATTTTTGTACGCACTATGAGTTTCATGTTTTGAAATATCTTGCTATTTTTATATAATAACTTATATTAATTTCTAATATCCTGTTTTATTTTGTAGATGTAGAAAAGGAACGTTCTCTACTTGCGAACGTGCCCCCTAACATGTACGAGAGCAACGTGTGCTTGCCTGAACTCTCCGACTACATACCGCCTCCCGCACACCACTACAACAATAACAACAATACTGGTAAGTACATTATTTTTATATATGTTTTTTTTATTCTATTCTAGCTTCAAGCTTTATCCCTAGCGGGGTAGTCAGATAGAATGCATCACCAAACCCGCACGCAGCAGGCTAGACTGAAGGAAACGGGGAGCCCAGTGTTAAGACACTTCTTCTCATTAAGACACTTCCATTCCTCATTTTCCGCTTCTGCGCCACAAATGGCCTCTTCTTTTCATAATAAATTAAATCAGCTTCATGCTGTAATAACTTTGAAATTATTAATCTATATATATAAAATCGAAAGATCACTCACTCATCACGAAATCTCAGAAACTACATGTGCTAGGAATCTGAAATTTTGCATAGGAGTTATTTATAGGACGTAGGTGCTCGCTAAGACGGGAATTTGCAATATTCGACTTCTAAGGGGTTGTTTTTGGGATCGAAAGTTTGTATGAAACTTCGTTACTACAAATGCTAGGAGTCTCAAATTTTGCATAGACGTCACTAGGACGTCATGTAGTCATGGAGACAGAAATTAATAATAACATAGTTCACGCGGGTGCAACCGCGAGCGGGCCGCTAGTTTATTATATAGTACATATAGATTTACACCATATATATAGAAATTATTATTGAATAAGAGAAATCCTGCGTAATCTCAAGAATAGGCCATTTCCATTTGATATAAAAAACTCGTTTATTGCGTTGTAAATCATACCGCGGGATGTTTTGACTGCGCTCGCTGAACGCCTCTGAAATAATAAATTTGTAGGAGACACGAAACCCTCTTCATTTAACACGGGTGGTCCAACTTTACTTCTAAGCAACGCGATAGGTGTAAAAAATCGTGTCGATATGTAAAAATAATTTAAATTTTCATTGAGGCATGAGGGAGTGAATTAAATTTATTAACATTTTCATTTCTTCGCTCTGACGCCAAGGCAAAAAGCCCGGCGTTGAGTTCCACTACTCAACATGCAATACCTTGAAAAGTTAGGTTAGGCGGAAAGTGGGGAACGGAGTGTCTTAACACTAGGTTCCCTTTGCATGCCCTGCTGGGTGGGGCATACAGCATAAATTCGATTTACTTTTTATTTGATTTAAGGTTATTTCAGCACCACGTACCGGTAGTTACCTACTGACCACACTGACACGAATATTAAATTAATTCAACTAATTTCATAATAATCTACCTAAATAAAGACGTAAATATAGAAACATAATACTTCGTTGTACACTTTACACACTAGATGTAATTCTTTTATAGTTAGATGTCAATTACATACAAATGTAATATAATATTAACTTTGCAAAATAATTACTCTTTTATCTTAACGACTTCCTTATGAGACAATGTATCAATAGAAAATTCAAATTCTTGAAAAGATTAATCATCATTAGTTGGATTATGTAGATATGACCATATGTTCGACGTTAATATTGATTTAAATTTTTTATTACTTTGTGTTTTATTATAATATATATTTTTAATAAGCTTTAAAATATTACTTAATAATAATAATAAGTAAGTAATATTTTTATTTCTTCGTTGTGGCACCAAGGCAAAAGCTCGGCGTTGAGTTCCGGTACTCAACACGAAATGCTTCGATAAATTCGGCGAAATGTAAGCACGGAGTGTCTTAACACTAGGTTCCTTCTACCACCCTTCTGTATGCGGGATATAGAATGAAGCTGATTAAAATATAACTTGTAAATGTTAACATATGTCAACTGGTGTTCAAATGTAATATTTTAGGATTTTATCGTAACAAAACCAAGACCCTCGTAGCTATTTCATTATTTTTTTAATTACTAATATAATATCACATTTTCAAATCTAATCTAGACTTTTTCCTTAATAAACCAATGCGAAGATTCGAGTTTAAGAATATTTTTTTTGAAAAGATAAGGCAAATCTAAAGGTAGTCATTTCTACTCTTAACTAAATTTTATTAAAAGTTTAGTTCCACAAACACATTAAATGCGAATTTTAAAAACTTCAAATAAACAAAACAAAACAAAACAAAACCTTAAAAACAAGTAGGTCATAAAGTACAATTATATTATCATATAAACTCATAATTATAATAGATATATAGTTATATCGTTTCGCGGTGCCTCATACATTATTTCCAGTTGGGCGGGTGCGTGAAGCAAGCGCCGACCTTGGCGCAGTTTTTCCGCTCTCTTTCAGCTCACCGAGGTCTATCTTGTACTACATGTGTCATCTTCACTTTTTTTTTCGTAATATTTAATGAGAAAATTTACATATACTAATATCCATATGTTCTTTGATCTTTGCTATGGTAAGGGTTGCCTGGATGATATCACCTATGGTAATAAGGCCGCGTTTACACCATATTTGCCATTTGCTTAATTATTAAGGTGTAAGTATTAAATTAATAAATTGGTAATAAATGTCGAGTACATACTCTCCTATACGTCATGTTTAGATATGGCGGAAAATGGAGAATGGTAGTGTTTTAATGGGAATTGAATATCACTAGGATTCCAGGTTTCTTCTGGCAGCTGTATCACGCACAAAGCAGATGTGCGGAATGGATGTGCAAAATCATCTAAATAATATGTCTATTTTCAATTGAACACGAACAAGCATTAAAATTTCTTGTATTTTATCAAAAATGAATAAATATCTAGACATAGATACGTCATGTAATAAAATAGAAATGATATAAATTTTCCTTTAGATGTTTTCATATTGTGTTAATTATAATATACTATTAGTGAGTTTACTCTGAGAGCCACTCTTTGATGTTCGATGTCCAAGAGCTTTATCTGCGGACACGACACTTAAGCCCCTTCATTAAGTATTCTGTTACATCTTAGATATATATTAATTCGTGACAGATTTTTTCATCACCTCCTTCTAAGATAAATTTATATAGCCAGTGACATAATTAAATCAAACACTCACCAGGTGTTTGGAAATTTACGCCTAACCTATTATATGGAGTCATTATAAATTGTAATTATAAGACATAAAAAAACCTTTCAATTTTTATTTTATGATATTCACTGTACAATTATTTCTTTAAATTATTTCTCAGAGCAGGAGGTACTCTAATATTTCTCTTCTTGTTTCTGCTTAGTTATTTATTTTTTAAGAAATTTAACAGTCCCTTTTATATACAATTATGTATGTTGTAAAGTATGTTCTAATATAACATAGTAGAAAAAGAAAACTGTAAATGTTTACATACATTTTACATTACTATCAAAAGTGAAACACTGAATGAGTAAGAATCGTTCAGGTTGCAACAGTCTGAAGGTGAAGTTGAGCCCCTTCCATCGCCCTCTCCACTCGGGACCGCGTAGTCTTTAGGCTACTGTGCCCACTACTTATTGTTCTTTTTAAATTATTTCACATTTAGTCGCGCTGCTGCTATAGCAGTGCAGCCTAGACAGTTGTTTAAACCTTTAAATATTTTTTTGAACTATTTTATTTAATTTTTTATTAAAAATAATCTATTTTTCTCTGAAAATATACCAATAAATTTTATTTCGTTTTGTTGTGGAGTGCTTGCTGGTCTTGGACAAATTTTTAAATAGTGTTTGTGTCCAAATATGGGAGTACTTGATTCTGGTTAAGCTATGTTCTTACACCCGAGCTCTCGCGCCAGGGACTCTGCCGAGTTAGACTCTCTCATGGTGTGGCGTGGTGAGTCCTTACCAAATATCACTGCTAAATGTACGTACCTATTCATTTTATTTTATAATTTATTTATTTAGGTTTGCATTTGTATTTAAAATTTAAATGAAATAATAAAATATGTGGAACATTTTAGCAATCGTAACTTTCGTCGTAATTCGTTGTTTAAGTAAATACGGAGGTCTTATCGTAAATGCAAGGTGTCAATAAAACTTATTGCTGAATCAATTATAGATTGTAATTGCATTTTTATTTACCCCTGAAACGCTCACGCTTATCGCTCTATCAAAAAAAAAAGGTAACACAAGGTTAACATAACGATGCCGATGCGCGAGTCAGCTCGTCCTCGCACCAACTCGACCGTAGAAAAGTAATGCAAGTGGGCCGACAACTCGAAGGTTAGTCCAGAAAACTGCGTACAGCGTATATGTAGCAATTGAAGTAATATTAAAAAGTCGTGTGCCATACGACGTATGTGCGCAATGTGCGCTATGTGCGCAACGTGCGCGCATCCGCGCTGTCGCAAGGCGATCGCCGCGCACATCCTCGGGTTGCGCACTCGCAACTAATCGCCGGACGTGCGCCTCGGAACACTTACGAAATATCTTAAGAACTGCACAACGTTTAGTTTTACCATTTTCATGGTCATAATATGCTTTAAGTTCATTTTAATGAAAAATATTCAAATATCAAGTTTGACGTGATATTGTGAAAACTGGATCGATACCTAGAACATTAATTATTTTTTAAACTACGAATCACCTAATATAATAGATATTTCGATTTTCCAGCCACTTGCCAAACATCCGGTGTCAGTAACAAATTAAAACCTGTTATACACTTATTTTAATGAAGCGATATCTAAGTACGATTAAAAGAAACTGCGCCAGTGAAAAGTTTCTTCATTCATAAAGCTGTTAACCGTTCGGGAGTTAATGAACGTATAATGAACCACATCTCGTCGTTAAACCACGGCGTATTCGGCATATATCACGGCCCGTCCTTATTAGCGAGTTTATGAGCTACGTGCCTCTTAACCAGTCATTTTAATTTATTTCCGTACAAGATATGGCTAGTTTATGTAGTGTTGGCACTCTATAAAGTCAAGGCATTTTATATATCAATGTTAAACTTTTCAGATTATCTGATTAGACTTTTACTGTGCGATTCTGTCCAGAACAGGCATTCGTACAGGCCACGAGGTATAAGCTGAGCTTTGCATTTGTGTGAGTATTTATATATAATACAGGTGCAGTACAGTAACGTCACTTGGTCGGCCCGAGCCTGTTTATAATGTTTTTTGACATTCGTCCTAGACCTCTTGTGCTGATTATAACGTTACATATTTAATTCTTATTATTTTATTTTTGTGTTTGATTTATTAAAAGTGAAAAATAAAGTTGACACTATCAAGAATGGAAAAAATAAACTAAGTATTTAAGCAATAAAAACAGAAAAATAAATGAAAACAACGCTGTTTTTCATTATATAACGGAAAAATCATTATTAACTCAAACGACAAATTAGACGAGAGTAAAAATTATAAGGATGCGATGTCTGGCGTAGAAGTATTATTTTTTTTAAAGTACTCACACAAATGCAAAGCTCATCTTAAACCTCGCCTATAGCACTTTGTCTCAAATTGTTATAAGTGTACTATCATTATTGACGTTTGCTTTGACATTCAAAAAACAGATTAAATAGTTATAATTTGTACTGGGATAAAATTACATATCGATTATACCATTTTTTTTTACATTGTCAGATGAAGTTAACACGTGCTCCATTTTAGATATCAATAATTCAATATCATTTACATTGCACACAAATGTCAATCTGTAGTATGGACAGGGAAAATATTGAGCTTTCTAAGATATCAATAAAAAGATACGTGTCGTTTCGAGTGGCCACATCCGGTAGCCATTGTGCTTCAACCGGCTTCCGGTGCAACCCGATACACACTCCTGCGCACGTGCGGACCTTTTCAAACCACGAAAATCGGCACAAAGAGTGCCAGAACAACAGCGACTTTACTAAATAATAGGAAATTACATAGACTATGACTATGATTACAGTAAAAAAAATTAAAGAAAATATTTTTTCTTTTTCTTAAGATAGAAAATATTGCAATTGTTAAACATTTTCTAAATTGTAGGTATATAAGTATGTTTTTAGTTACATAAATTACGTACATTAAGTATTGTTTTCCATAAAATACTTTGGCACTGGTTTTGGTTAAATAAATAAATCTTTATATGAAACAAATCAAAACTAAAAAAAAAACAATAACGCACACTTGCCCTACCACGTAAGATCTACAAGGACCAACCCTCGGTATATTACTAAAAGAGCAAAGGGTGCCTTTTCGACGTATGTTTTACATTGTAAAGCACCATCTTGAGGGAGCTCTTGTCCTTCAATAAGGCCTTAACAAGAGTTCGTAAAGTACTATACAATGAGAACATTCATTGAATTGGCATTCACCTATTTCTGTCGTCCTTGATTCTATCCCAAATATATTCGATTGATATTTCAATGTTCGTATAAAGGGTAAGGGTCAATAACAAAAGCGTTTAATATTCAAAAGTGATTCTTATCGCTGGCAGTTTATTTTCATTTGTATGTTGTTGAAATGTTAGATAACATTTCATGGACCAATAAAAGTTTTTATTTCGCTTTAAATAAATTGAGCATGTAAATAATAATAAAGATAATTTTTTAGTACGTTCAGTCTAGTTTAGATAATCGTTGCTATGTTCCTTGTTTCTCTTCAATTCCTGTAAAAAATATTATTTTGTAAAAACAAATTAATCTAAGGTTTTTGTCAATATGGCAATGGCAAAGACTTATTTATCAAAACCAATGAGAATGCTAGTATATTTTGTAATTACAATATAAATAAATATGTCACACACGTTTTCCTATAACATAAAACTAAATTATTATATAGTCCACCAGATAAGTATAATTTTAATATAATATAAAGTAATGAAAACAATGGAACGTTGGCGCGATTCATGGAATTCGATACAGATAACGAGTTATCGACACCATTCAGCAGTGCGTTGTAGAACGAGACTTTTAGTCCGTCTCTAACATTGTTTGCTAATTTAGCACTAGCTAAAGCTTTAATCGCGGCGTTAAGTTCCGCTACTCAACACGCAATTCGTTCAAATATCGGTGGAAAGTGGGAAACAGAATGTCTTAACACTAGGTTCCCTCTGCCTTTAGAACTATCTAGCTTTACCATGCATTTAGAAACCGACCAACCGTCTAAGAAGCGAAAGGTTGCGGGGTCAAATCTCGCTTCGTTAATTTTTTCGTTTTCTAAAAAAATTTTTTTTTCTAAGTGTGAAATTACACTTTAAATAAATACATTAAAAATATATAATAATATTTATTTTTCTACAAGTCACACTTGTCTAAAGCATCTGTAAAACAATGAAAATTAAACAATGTGGATTTGTTTTTTACATCTAGTAGGACCATAGGAATACTATAATCCGTGCGAAGATTAAAGAATTAATGGAGGTGCACAAAAGGTACAGGTTTTGTTGAAATTTAAGTATTCATTGTTCCCGATTTCATTTGTAGCAGCACCTTACACTCACCTCGCATCCTAATAAAAGGTGTGGGAACATTGACGGGTGAAGGAGTTTTCGCAAATTCAAACCATTCAAAAGGCGTAGATCAGAAGGATCTCACAAGCAATATGATCTCCGAGCCGACAAAGCCCGCTGGCGGCGACTTTGAAGTGCCGAATTCAATTAATTGCCTTATTTTCGCCCTCCCCCCCACTCTCCCCCCACACCAATCGTAGGAATCCTTCGCAAAAACAAATATTTGATGAGTCTTCATTATCCATTATTAGGTAGCACTGATTTTAGCTCTTCGATCCATTTAAATTGGTACACGGTGCGGTCGAGGAATTGACGCCTCGGCGTTCTAAAAGCTGTAATTGAAGTAGCTTTTTTGCGGAACAGATAAAATAACGCAATATTATATTTGAGTTTTTTGTAATAATTTGTCGAAATGTCTTGAAGCTGATAATCTCATCAAAAATATAATATCTAATGTCTTATTTATCATATGATTTTACTGATCGTACATTTTTTTTAAATGTACAAAAAATGTATGTTTATATTTAAATATGAATATCTTTCTTATCTGTGGAATTGTAGGGGCGGGCGGACGCCGTGGGCGCTGTCCTTCGCAATCGGCCATGCGATAGTTCGCTCCTCTGTACTGCTGTCACAATGTCCATAGCCTTTGACATGGGTCCCTTATTGTAATCTCTTATTATTTTCAGACTCAAAGTTTAGTTTTTGATAAAGAACAACAGCCTACTTAAAAATGGAAATATTTTATTTATCTAGTCCTAAAGTATTTATTGTTTATTTTATCATATTTATCTGTGTGTGTTTTTTTTTAATTAACATTGCAAATTTGTAAGTTAGACACAAAATCATATTAAAAAAAAAATATGTCAAAATCACAGTGTTCTCGGGAACAGCTCCAAATTTAACTCGGATAAATGTCGTATCTCGCACCATCTCGTCACACGGCGGAGGCCAAGACAAATAAATTATTGGTACCGGAAGTGACGTCCCCAGCGCGCTCCAATTTAAAACGCACCACTCCAACTGTTGTTGGAATCTATACAGTTGTTCTTTAGTAGAAAAGGTAAATCTATTGACGACTATTTAAAATACTTGTCAAATTTTCTTTTAAATGAATACTTTACTATGTCATTAGGGGTAAAAAACATCCCTAAATCGCAGGAAGTAAAACTAACCTTAGACCCGAACTAATAACGAAACATAAAAATTGAATTTCAAATCAGAATTTAATCACTTTTGTGTATTCGGGTACACCGGATGCGCTATGCTTTTTAATTAGTGCAAAGGTTAGATTATAATAAAAAAAAATCCTTTGTCCTGTCAACCGCTGCAAGTATCGATCCCACAATATATTTGTTACTCTGGTACTAAAAAGCAGTTCTGCCGTCGCGTTGACAGCTCTGGATGAAGTAGTCTGGGGCGGTCGTATAAATTATGAACTGTTTTTCAGTGTTTTATCTAAAAAAGATTGTTTATCGTGTACTTCCGTCGCCTGCCGCAGCCGATACGCTCGCTAGCTTTATTGTTTACACTTAATGTAATTCAAAGCAGGGAATTCCTCGGTAAATTGTATTTTTAAATTTAAACGCCGCCCGCCACTGGATCGACGAGTTTACTTTGTGCATATCGATATCCCGCGGTTATTTTAATATTACTTCGGCTTTTGCGATCGATATTACGCTGATGTCATACGTAATTCGTCTTTTTCCTGATGCCGGCTTCATTCGATTCCAGTGAAATATATCAAAAGAATATATTAAAATGTTTGTTTTAACGTTCTTGATTTAATTATTCGATTATTTTTATTTTTCGTTGTATCCCGTATGTAGCAGGGTGAACAGAGATAGGAGGGAGGCCTAGTGTTAAGATTTTCCGGTCTCTACTTTCCGCTGAATTTCGGAGGCTTTGCGTGTTGAGTGGAGGAACTTAACGCCTTTCACGCTTGTGCTACTGCGTCACCACTGGTTTCCTAAAATACTAATTGTTATTCGTTTTTCTCATCTAAATATTTAAATATTTTCAGCATTTTTAAAATAAGCTAGGTATAGCAAAAACGTTTCACTCCATATATTTTAATATTAATGACACTGTAGAATTTTTAATTTCCTCACAAAAGGATAGGCTGAGGGATTGTGTGAGATGAGCAAAGACAATATCCCGCGTGTGTTTATTTCCGTGGCATTTATTCAAATATTGAAAACTCATTTCCCACGCCATTTCCTCTTGCGCCCTTGCTAATTGAATCTTTGCTGCGTCGACGTCGCTACGGCGTTCCTCAGTACTTCGATACAATATTTTATACACTATAGTAATATTTGTGTGAGGAACGGAGTGCCTTAACACTAGGTTTTCAATGCTAAACTGCTGTATGCGGGATACAGCGTGAAGCTGAATTAATTTTTTATATTATAGCAGTGGTATTTTCAGCTCAAAACTCTCCATACGAGGAGTTAGGTGCACTTTGTACATACATAAATAGATATATTAAACCAAAATGGACATTAATATCAATTATCATAAAGTGGAAGTAACAAATATGTCCGTTACAACTTAAACTAAAATTTATATGAATTTGGGTTTTTGGATGTATTTGTCATACAATAGTATTATATAATTTTATGTTATTTTTTTAATTTAACATCAGTGCATCACAGTTAAAATAATAAAAAAAGTCGGATCTTGCATCGAAATCGTTTCCTCCGGTAGACAATGGCCCTCAATATCCGGCAGCACACGTGCTCAGGTGTCTATTATCTCGGTATATTCCTGTCCCCTTTTCATTGTGACCTTTTTGGTCCCACCCCTGTAACTTGACCCGGTTTCGAGCGCCGCCTAGTTCTATCCTCCTACCCACTCAAATTCGCCTCTCATCTCTCTATCAACAAGCATTGCTTTAACATCTGCCTAATTCTTACCTGCTTTTGTAAACAACCTGTATATAAAGTTTAAATTAAAGTAAATGTATGCTGGTAAATAATATATAGTAGTAGTAGAGTGAGGAAGGGAGTGTCTTAACACTATATTCCCCTACCTATCCTCCAGTTTGCGGGATAAACCGTGAAGATGATAAATAGTATATTAAAATTTAAATGTAAATTAAACCGTTTCCCAACGGCTATCAAACAATAGGAATCAACACCAAGGTCGAATGCGTCATAAGTCATAATCATTACACGTTATTACAATTTCTGCCGTCAAAACGTGGACATAAAATTACCTATGATACAGTCGTTAGTTTGTTCTTCATCTTCATGTCTTTATCTGCTATTCTATGTAATATGTCAGTAATAAAAAATAATGTAGAGTAACCTATATTACGCGGCGTTGTGTTACGCCTCAACACGCAGAGAAAGTGGGGAACTTAACACTAGGTTCTTAATTCTCTTTGCCTGCTATGTGCGGGATACAGGGTGAAGCTAAAAAAGTATCTTTTAGTGTTCCATAATTTGATGGTTTCAGCTGTGCACTTTACATTTATGCGAATTTATTATTAAGAAGGGTCATATTGAAATTTTTAAACAAGCCCCGCTAAAACAAAAACCTTGTATCGTTAACTGAAGCGTGTAATTAAACAAAGTAGTTTCTTTTTTTTACATTTTAAAATAGTTTTGAGCTTCTATGTATAAGTAGTCACTTATGTTTGTTATGGCACTTAAGCATTTTAATTACCAACATATAAATAAATTAACTAACACTATTTTCCTTAAATGATAAGCGAGAGGGAAAAATGTCCCGTAAAGTAACGTTACCTTGTTTGTTTTTAATTAATGGTAATAATCAATGACACCATTACCTAAAAGGAATAGTTTTCATAAACATTTAACTTTCCGTAGACTTTTGCTAAATTTCCCGATACTACGGGTGGTTGGCAAAAAATCAACGGTCGCGCAACAGTTGGCCGCGTAGCAGGTGGCATGGCAGGTCGCGGTGTGCTTTGCCACTCGCGCTACCTCGGCCCGCTTCGGGCGTCTTCGGCCGGTGTCGGCACCGCTCGGCCGCTTCCCGTGGCCGCCCTCTCTCTAGTCGAGTGGCCGCCCGAGGCCGACACCGTGCGAAAGCTCAGTCTGAAGTTAGACGCGAAGTAGTGAAGTGCTACAAGTTCTCTTTGTATCTCTGTTGCGTATTCGTGAACGTCTTGTCTTGGACGGTTGTAGGGTGTTCGGATTATTTTTTATAGTTATAATCGTAATAAAATCATTTGTTAAATGTAATAAATAATATTTATTCGCGTTGTTTGCCAAATTCAAAAATATATGTGTTTCAAAAACATTTAAATAATTTACTTGAAAGTCATATAGGATATTGTTGAAAATATTATTCAGAAGTGATTGAGTGATATGATTATCTAAAGTGGTTACGGCGGTATACAGCCGCCATGCTGCTAGTAGAGCCGCGCGAAGCCGCCGGGCCTCCGTGCGCGGCGCCTCTCCATCCGATGTCAACCCTCACGAAGCTTAACTTCACAGACTACAGTGTTAAAGTGAAACCATACGAGACAGTAGAACAAACAGAAAATAGGTTAAATTATGAACAAGCTTTAAGTGCAGCTAGGTTAGGATATGAACAGTCTGTGAGTTCGAGCTCTACGAGTCCGAACAAACTGCACTATGTGGATCACCAGAACAGGCTCTTCGATCCCTCAGTGGATAACATCTGCACTGACCCGGCCTATGTGGTGCCCGCAGGTTAGTTGGTTTTAGTGTCCCGTCATATTATGATTCGTATATTTTTCTAATCAAGTATTTTTTAAATCAAGTAGTACATGAACTTATTCATAATATATTAACATAGCTTTCAAAATGTTTGTTGAAAATAAATTCTTTATTATTTCAATAACTGATTACAACTAATTGTATATTAATAAATTCCTACAATAAGGACAAAACAAACACATCGCGTTGTGTTGTATTTTCCTGCAAAAATCAACTATATAAAGTACATAAAAACTTAAGCAGTGAAATTTAAAATCTCTAATAATTTAAGTATTAAAATATAACGTAAGATTTTAATTAAGTAGATATTTGTGAATTTAATATGTATAATCTCGTATTATAATTTAAGGAAGTTAAAAATTACCTTAATCTATGTTTTCGTTTGATAAATATAATATATTTACAACTACGATTACACGACGAACAAGCTTCATTCAGAAGTTCAGTCGGGCCGGAAGTACTTTCGCCGCCATGTTGGATCCGGCGGCGCGGGCGCACCTCGCCGCACTTCCGCCGCGTGACGCGCATAAAAAAGCTTTGCAGTATTGTCACAGCTTACATTTGCATATATAGATTACGTGAATATAATGTGAACGGTTCATCTGCATTAAATTATCTATTATATATGCTCAAAAAAATTATAGTTCTCATTATATATTCAAAAGAGGCCCACGGCAGCTATCTTTAGTACATTTATGACGGTGCCTTGGTTCTTACTACTATAATTTGTTAATACAAAATAAGTAGAAAAAAAGATTATATTCGTTGCTAATTGTAGAAGAAACTAGTTTGAAAAGAGACAAAAAAATACATTTGAATCAATCAGTGTATTAATGAGGTTTCTATAACTTATTCCTATTATAAATTAGCATATGACGGAACAGATAGATTTTTACTTTACGAGCGCAATACAGGAGTTAAAATGTTTGACGCGTCCTTAAATGAATATTCATATCACAAATATAATGTAGTGATATCTGGCAATGGCTGCTCAGAAATAGCAATACCAACAAATAACGGTCCGGGTCGCTCACCTTTCAGCAATGGGCTAGGAGCCTTTTACAGCGAGTCGCAAATTTTATTCGATAATCGATTTGACGTGATCGTAATAATAAATCGATATTTCATAATCCGGAGCCGTTACATTGTATGGTTTTCTTCAACCAAAAGTTACCCTTAGTTAACCTTATAAAGTAATCGGACAGATCATTGGCATCGTAAATAATATTTTAAAAACGCTCATTCAATTGGAATATTTTCCTATAAATATTAGTATTCCGGTTAGAACGCCTTTAATTGGGTTAATTTGATTTTTAAATTTCATAAACATGTTATTTCTTTCTTATAAGTAAATTGAAGTATGAGAAAGAGATATGAAAGGTTAATACCTTTAAAAATGTTCTTAGAATAAACGATTAATGATAAATTTTTACTCAGGACTTAATACAAAATTATATAATTTAAACTATAATACTTTTTAAGCTCCCTTCTTTACGAAGAAGTCTTGTAATGAAAAGTTTATAAGAATTATAAGATTATAAGTAAAAGAAGCTTATACTAGAACTATGTTGAGTGTGATCCCGCATTGGACGATCAAAGTCATTAAGGTGCGAATTATTATCAATGTTTTAACTTCGTCATTGTATCCGGGAGCAAAGAAATCGTAGATTCACCTGGCTATTGCAGCTGTTTGAGACAACCTGTTGAAACAATCGAAATATTTTGAAAACGAAAATTTTATCATAATTTTAGGAACTATATTATATATAGGTACTTATACATAAATACAATTATATTATGCAATTCAGAAAGTACAATTTTATAATACTTTTTCTTAAGTAAATGTTTTAAAACCTATCGAACAGATGTCTGTAGCAGCTTACAAACATAGAAATGTAATCCGGATATCTTGAACCATCCGCACGTGGCACGTCACAGTGACGTCACGCCCATTCATACATCAGCATGGTGACTTCCGCCGCCTCCTCCGTCTTAAGCCGTGTTCCCCATGTTAACTACCCATGGATGATTTTTTAAAGTTTTAGTTTTATTAAACTTTTTTATATAATTGAGCGAAGCGAGCGGAGTGCTCTACTGGAGACGTTTTACACTCTTTGTCACCAATAGGCTTCCAAACGGTTTGACCGATTGAGATGAAAATTTACAAACATATAGATAAATCTAAGAAATCATCTAAAAAATTCAATAATTCATTTCTTTTTTATTTTTTTATTTAATTTACCGAGATTTTGCGGGCGCAGCGAGTCAAAATTGAGGTCCGGTTCGCGCCCCTACTAATTCTTACACTTGTAGAAATAAACGTAAGCTTACTCTATCGTGTAAGAGAAATTTCTATCCAATTATAGTTACCACATATCCTAAGGTTATGTGAATAAAAGTCACGTTTCCTCTCAAAGCGTCACTTCCGTCCTTATAGCGCCATAATATCCTGTTAGTCTATTGACATCGTACAAAGTGTTCCCTTATAATCCGTTAAAGGAAATTTAAAAAATCGGTTGATACACATACAAGTGAATTTAAGGAGTAAATTCATGATGGGATAAAATAATAAATTAAAATATATTGAACTATGAAAGCACTCTATGGTTGTATTTAGCTTTACTTAAATACAACATATTATAAATTCACATTAATTTAAAATTATCCTATTTTTTTTAAAAGTCTAATATATTTTGAAATTACAACGTTGGCATACCAGGAACCTAATAGCCTAATAACTGGTTTTTTAACCGACTGAACTCGTACAGAAAGTTTAAAGGCTTCCCTTATGTCGGCCATAGGCCATGGTGTACGCCGGTCAGTGTTTACAGTGTAACAGGTCGCGCCCCCCATATGCGTTTGTAACGACCGCCGACGCGTGCGCAGGTGGCCGCGCACCTGCCTCACAAACTAATGCTCTCAGACCTGCCATAGAACTTATTACACTATAATGTACTTTATGGCTCATATTATTAAACGTTTATTGTGATTATTTTGTTTTATATAAATAATAATATAAAGTCATTTTTTAATATTATATTTTTTAAATAATTACTACCTATAATTTCTTAGCTGTTTAAATTATTAAAATATAGCAAATGAAATTAATTAATATTGTTATTAGAAAACATTTACTTAGGGCCAAGGCCTGTCCATTTAATAAATATTATATATTTTTAATAAAATATTTACAACGTATAAAGTAGACTGTTGGATGTCTTCTAAGATTTATCGATCAAATTTTGTCGGTGACTTGTTTTTATTGTGGTAAATCGAAATTAACATCTGCCGGGATAGTTTGTTTATAAACTACGCTGCTAACTAAATGCTCTACCGGATATTATCGTATTCTCGATAATATTCTTACATATATTGAAAACTTACATGTTTTCAGCAGTTCATATAAAACATATTTTTTCTAATGTCAATAAAGAATATCTAAAATTAAATAGTGATGTGCCAAACGCTATTTTATTAGTCATAAATATCGGGCCTGTTTAATCAAATGTCGTGTACGTTCAAAGAAGCTGAATTTTCATTTTGTCCTACACCAGATTTTTGTATGTTAAAAATATTCGCAATTTAATAACAAAATTTTAACCGAGCGAGCACAATCGAGCACAAAATCACTTCTATGTTTTAGGAGAGCAAACGAAGGTGTTTGTTTTTATTGCTATTATATGCGATAATTTAATATTTTCTAACAAAAATAATAATTGGGTATGATAGAGAATATCTATGTGACAAACCGGGCGCCGACTGGACACTAATATATTTAATACTTCCTGTCTAACGATGCTCCAATTTTGTATTTGATTTAAAATCCATGCGTTGACAGCGATTTCCTCCGATTTTTTATTTTCATGTCGTTTTCCCACATTATTTTTATGTTTATAATTTTTAATAAGCATTCATAACATAAGGAGAGTAGCTTCAATCGTCAAATTATAATTTCAATGCAGAAATACTTCGAAACGATTGTTTGGCATTCTTGTAACATAAATACAAAAAGAAGTCATTTCTATTTTTTAAATCATAAATTTTAAAGAGCAGAAACATATCTACATACTACATAGGTACCTACTAGTATAAATGTAGTAAATATTGTTTCTCTTTAGTATTTACTGTTTTAAAATCAAATAACTATGAAAACTACGACAAGTAAAGTTGAGTTAATTAGCAAAAAGCGAAATGTCAAAATAGAATGTCATTTGAATGACATGAAGCTGTCATCGGTGCTCACCTGCGCTTCTAAATTTAAAAATCTCGTCTCGTTTTCCGCCTTCTGTTGAAACTGACACAAACTTAAAAGCGTGCAGTTTTTTAAGTTTGCTGTTTTTTATAAGTCAATGTCTTCTTACTATTCTTAAATACTATTATTTTGTGTTGTTATTGAACCTTAGATGTTATATGAGTCAACCCTATAAGAATATAAAATCATTTAAAAATAAATTTAATCTGAAAAATGTTTTGTGGATCCGATTCCGTAACCAGAATTTTAACATGGAAATTAAATAAACGTTACATCTACATTATAATTATGTAGGTATATATAACAAATAAGTAGGTACTTAAAATATTAGGTTAGACAGATGGACGTGTTTTAAAACTATAGACTTCTCCTTTTTTGTTTCTTCTTACTTTATATGGTGTAGCCCTTTTTTTATTATTAAAAAAAAATTGTCACTAAAACACCATATGGCCATTAGCGCGTGCGTTCCCGAACAGCATATCCCGAAATATTTTAGCACGTGTCGAATTTCCTTAAAGAGAAAAAATAAAAGTGATGTCTTATATAGCAGCTGTTAGTGGATCTAAAGTTACTTTTGCATAAATTTATTTATGTTATGTTATTCGAATATTAAATTATAAACCTACTTAAGTCAAAAAATAAAGATCCACAATATTTACAAAAACTTAACCAAGAGACCGTGTAGTTTAAAATTGTATAATTAAGCTTCTATTAATAGCTGAACCAAATTACTTCTGCAACCACCAAAAACTGACAATTCTAATCTATCCCAACATCCAAGAACCAAACAAAAAAATATTATAGGTACTAAAATTCGGAAAATGAAATCCTCAAACACCTCAACCAGCACTTGTGGCAGTATATTTCTGAGTCTCCAACGTTCCGCGCCAATAGCGGAGACTGGCTCGTGGCGACCTTCGACCCGGCGCGAGGCGTGGCCGCGCTCCATTGGTCGCCCCGCCCCGCGCGCACGCCTCTCGCGACTACGAATCTGTCTCGCACTAAGATCTGGTCATCTCGTGGCTGGATTCTCAATGATTAAAGCGATTTAATAATATCGATATAACCTTGATACAATTATAACATTTACCTACGTTTTTACATAGAATAAAATAAATATGCTATATTAGATTTTTTTTCTTTCTTGGTTTTCCATCTTAGAATTAGTTGTAACAAACAGAATTAATGAGAATGAGAGGCCAATCGTGGTGCATGAGCTTAAAGTGTGTTGTGAGTTCAATTCCCACTCGAGGAAATGATTCCTACATTTAATATTTCCATTTTCTTTGCTCTGGTGTAGAGGCAAAGCGCGACATTGGATTCCATCTGTTAACACGCAATGCTTGCAAAATTCGGCCGTAAATCGGCGGAGACATTGTCTTAACACTAGGTTCCCCTTCCCCCTAGGTTCCCTTTGCCTACTCAGCTGCTGCTGGAATGCAGCGAACGAAAACGAACGAAAAAAATACAATCAAACACGGCTATATAGCTAATGACTAGATACACGTATTTTTAATGGAAAATATCATAAAATCTTTACTCAGGAACCTGATTTACGACCCTTACAAAAATACCATGTCTATTTCACCAACATGTCAGAGGTCACTCCCTCGGGAGAGCTTTACCAGATTGTGACGTTTCCTACAATTTATAGCGACAGTGGAGATGACTGTGGGGAATTGTAATGAGGTGTGTCGGTTCATTAAAATACTTTCATTTGTTTGTAACGCCGCCCAGTGATTTGTTTACACTTCTTTGTTCTTTTTAAGAAATGCCATCATTCTTTATGTGGACGTTTACAAAAAATAAATCTTTAATTATAGGTGTTCTCTTTGGTGATATACTCTTCGTAGTAAAAGCTTTCTTGGTGATAATATTAGTTTATGTATTCTATTTAATGATTTAACATAATATAGGTATGCAAGTATATCTTCATATTTACTTACAAGCAACGATAAGCCTAAGGTCAATACAGTGGTTTGAAGGAGTTATAAATAAGAAATAAGCGTTGGAAGAAAACTGACAATCGATAACCTTTAGTGTATATTTAACACCCCTATAAAATACCACGTCGATCTTTTACTTTTTTCACGTGTATTTCTAACAAGTAATTAAAGAAAACATAAGTAGTTAATTCAGATTATGTAAAATAACTTCATATTAGTACAATTAGTTCTCTTTTTAGTTCTTATTTTTAAGGCTCGTCTTACTAATACCTCTACCTACATTTGTGCTTAACTCATATTTTTTATAGCTATAACAATAGTTAATGTGTTTAGAAAATAAACACAAATATTTAATGCAAATAATTGTTTTATTTTACAATATAGATACATAGATACACTAAGTAGTGGGTTCGATCCCCACTCGAGGAAGTGAAATATTTATTTACGTTTATATTACCATTTCTTCGCTCTGGTGTCGATGCAAAGCGTGGCGTAGAGTTCTACCACTCAACACGCAGTGCCTCCAGAATTCGGCAGAAAGTGGGGAACGGAGTCTTAACACTAGGTTCCCTCTGCCAACCCTGCTCTGTGCGGGATACAGCGTGAAGGTGATTTAGGTACACTATATGCAAGAGACAAAATGCCAAAGCACTTTCTGATGATAGAGGCCGTTGCCCGCAATGATAGTTAGTACCTATCTAGAAATAATTTCGTTTCCAACTCACGCAATATATTTCACAAAAGCTATTACAAACAGTAAATACAGACATGCGTGACCGTTGACCGGTTACAATACCACTCAGTTGATTACGATTATAGCTCTTATAGCACTATGAATAAATGCCAAAATGCATTAAACCCAAATTTAACCTTCCTTTCGGTGCGATGAGAAAAAGAGAGATATATCACGCACAATGAGCACAAATTAACTTGACCTCTAATGTCAATGTGATTTTGTGATTTGTTTGTTCATACAAATGTTACTTGATGCTTTGATTTTTGTAACCTCTTCCTAAAATAGATATAGTATATAATATGACTTAGGAAATAAATTCCAATTCAAATATTTGTATTCAAAATAAAAAGTTACAAACTTCATTTTTTGATGGTCAAATTATTTACCACCAGTTCACAAAAGTTAATGCCTCAGTACTGAGAAGATCGGCACAAGTAACTCAGCGGGGCTTATTTTTTTTTTTATTTGAAACAAATACATATTTAATTATTAGTACTAATACTAGGCATTATGGCATATTTGTTTTGTTTATTTGTCTTAATAAAATAGTTCGTTTTATATTTCTATTAATAATTTAGTCAATCGAAAGGTTTTCCGTAATTACTTCCCAAATAGTAATATAAATCGCGACGAAACAGCACGTATGTGTCGAGGGGGTGTGAGGGGGGCGAGGAGGTGGGGGGCAGGGTCCGGCGCGCGCGCAGAACAAAGGGCGCGCCATGAACCGCGACCGTCGCGCCTCGGTGGCCGCGCCGCGTCTGCGCACGATGCCATGCTTGTCCTGATTTTTTGGACTGTATTTATAAAAGCATATGTGAACTAAGCTAGTATTGCTAAGAGAGTACTTTAAAGCCTATTTCTATGCGCTTATCTAGAAATATTTTCTGGGGCTGACCCCCTCCCGGTCTGAAATTTAGCTTTAAACAGATATGTTCGTGAAAATATTGTTTTTTTGCAAATTTTTTTATAAGTAAAATTTCTGAGGTGGGCACCAGACTATTCTGACTATTTTTATTCGTGGCCCACCCGGCTCCCCTCCTTCCTACGCTCATGAGGAGATGCCTGGTTTGAACTTTAAACTTATATATACGTTCATGAACCGGTTGTTCAGAACAATTTTTTTGCTAGTAGATGATAATTCTGTAGTCGGCACAAATATATTCTGGGATGGGCACGGACCACCTGCCCCTTCTATTCCTACGCCCATGCCTAACTAATACTAACAATGTCATCTTTCATTTGATTTTGCAGGCGGCTACACAACAGGCGGCCCCAGAGAGACCAACACCTACTACACGGAGGCGAGTGGTGGCACAGCACCACCAGCGCCTGCACCCGCCGCCTCATCCCCACTCGATGAGTACTACCAGCCAGAGTACCCACCACCAGCGCCCTCGCAGCCCTACCTCGAGGACTACTACCACCACGCACATGCGCACACGCAGCCACTGCTCACGCACGAGCACAAATATCAACCCCACGCGTATAGCAAGCCATATCCTAGAAGTAAGAGTTTTTAATGTAATTGTTAATTTCTAATGCCATTGCTACTTCCCATTTTATCTGAATTAAAATTTCTAATACGTTTTTAATCTATCAAGCAAATAGGGCTTGGAGTATAGTAGGCACCTAGATTAGAATCTTTCTTTAGCTTCACGCTGTTTCCCGCCTAACTCTGGAGACATTGCGTGTTGAGTAGCGAATATCAACGCCGCACTTTGGCTCGACACCAGAACGAAGAAATTAAAATTATTAAATATTTCATTTCATCGAGTGCAAACCGAAACCACACGTTAATAGACCCACCCTAGTGCTCCAGCGTCGCAACTAGCCTCAAGACGGAAACTAGAATTAAAAAAGTATTTATGCATTAGTATTTAGTACGATCTTACTAAAACAAAATAAAAACTTACATAATATTCCATCGTAGATATACCCCAACACACTATGCAAGACAGACATGACAATTTTTAGCTCTACGCAATCATCCAATTAATACGCACGTTTAGCGAAATGGGGGCACACATCCTGTTGCGTTTGAATAAAATGCTTTTTATCAAGTTCTGCCAATATTCCAGAATAGCAACGGATATGGTCTCTACATCGATCACCATATATTAGTAGTGGAACATTCTTAACAGCTTTAAGGATAAACAGAAATGGTTACCGAACATTCCTTATGACATAAGAATATGCAAACGGCGGAAAGACCAAGTTTACTTTTGAAATAGTTATATTAATATCGTCTTGGTAGTGATTGTGATTGTAATTTAATTTTTAGGCCAGGCATGGCGCAGGAGCCCAAGCGTGTGTCTGTAAACGATAGGTTTTGGGTTCGATTCGCACTCGATGTAAAATATTTAATATTTTCATTTTTTGCTCTGGTCCTGAGTTCTGGCACTTAACACGCGATGGCTCCAGAATTTAGCAGGAAGTGGAGAATGCAGTGTCTTAACACTAGGCTGCTTCTGCTTACCTTGCCACATTGCAAATATGCAATACAGCGTGATGCTGAAAAATACATAATATATATTTTTAAATTAATGGCGAATTGGACCTGTATTCTTATAAAGCAGATTTTTAATGAATTCTACTTTTACTTCCTGCGAACATGTTTATTTTTATTTCTCCAAGGAAGTAAAAGTAGACCTCAATCCTTTCCTCCTCATAGTTTTTACAAGCGCTTTCTTACTTAGGTACCTGTTAATTCTTTAAAAAGAAATCAACAAATAAATAGATAAATGTTATCTAATTGGATATATTTTTTGTTAATATAGCAGGAGGTGGCAGGTACGGTGCGGGGGGCGAGGTTTACGGAGAAGGCTACGCGACGGAATACGGGGGCTGTGCCGAGTGGGGCGAGTGGCCGAGCGAGCAGCATGCACTCCTGCCGCAGGACAAGCTGTCCTACCCCGCTTCAGGACCTTGCTTTACTGGTTCGTTAAATGAAATTTAATATTTTGTTTAAATGCACTTGCGTTAAGAAACCTAAATTGATGGACTTTATATTATATTTTTGGATCATTCGTGGCGCAGAGGCACCAGCGTGAGACTGTAAAAGCGATAATTTGTGGATTCGATTTCCACTCAAGGAAATTTAATATTTTCTTGCTCTGGTAACGAGGTAAAACGCGGCGTCGAATTTCGCCACTCAACCCACAATACCTCTAGAATTCGGCGTAAAGTACCAATTATTTTTTTTTATTCCAACAATTGTTTTTCCTTAAGATTTTTTCTAAATTGTGACTTTTGGACTTATAAGCAGTAAATACTAAGCTCAAAAATATAAAAACCAATGTCCAGTACATCGTAAAGCAAGTGTGTACTATCTGCGCAGGCTCAGGACCCATTCAGCTTTGGCAGTTTCTCCTAGAACTACTCACCGACAAAAGCTGCCAAGGATTTATCTCGTGGACCGGTGATGGCTGGGAGTTCAAGCTTACAGATCCAGATGAGGTAAATTATTGTAATATATTTTATTTGTTTTTTTTTTCAGCTTCATTCTGTAACCCGCGTAGGGTAGACAGGAAGAGCCTAGTGTTAAGACACTTCACTCTCCACTTTCCGATTAAATGTCAATAGTTTTTTAGATTAGTCTGAGGGGTCAAATACGGATCTCTCTCTATATTTTACTATTACAAACTATATTAATTAATATTTGAAGTGAAATTTCGCGTTAATTTCTAATTATTTTTGTTTCTATTTAAGGTTGCCCGGCGTTGGGGCATTCGCAAAAACAAACCCAAGATGAACTACGAGAAGCTCTCGCGTGGTCTGCGCTACTACTACGATAAGAACATTATTCACAAAACTGCTGGCAAACGCTACGTGTACCGTTTTGTATGCGATCTTCAAAGCTTGCTCGGGTAAAAGCTTTATTTATGTATTTTTTTAGCTTTACGCAATAGCTGGGTAGGCAGAGGTAACCTGGGAACCTAGTGTTAGAACACCGTTCCCATTAAACATTTATGTTTCCCACTTATCCCCGTATTTTTGAGGCATTACGTGTTTAGAGGTGGAATTCAAGGCCACGATTTGTTTTCTTACCACTTCACTTTACTTTTTTTAAATGTTTACATAAACTTTACTTTAATCTTTTTCAATACTTGAATTAAGCGCTCTTTCTAGTAAAATTTTGGTTAGAGCAAATTTTTTAAGTGCTTTGGAGTGCGTCTGTATGGACGGTTGTTTTATTATAAACAATTTGCACTAGTTCCTATTAATAAAGATTACGATATCTACTAATATTAAAAAAAATATATAGTTCTATTAATAATTCATTATATATTTCAATTATTATTTGCAAAAACTCTACATATTAACATAGTTTAATCTAAATTAACCAACGTGTCTTTTGTTACAGTATATCACCTGAACAGCTGCACGCTATGTATGAACCCAAAATGGAAAAGAAAGACGACGATTGAAGTCGAGGCAATTATCACCAACACCAACATCTAGTAAATAAAAAAAAAATTATAAGCAATTCTCAAAGTCTTTTATCAAAAGTTGAATATACAACTTGATTATACACTTATATTTTTAATTTATTACCATACTTCGATTCTAAATTCGATCATAAATAGGCCTTATGAAAAAAATCTATTCATAGGTCCATTGCGTATAATATATGAAAATGTCGGATTTGATCTCATGCACATCCACCAGTGGAATTTATTTACTTACAACTTGGTTCTATTTTATGAAAACGATGAATATATTTAAGTACCACATTTAACCAACGGTGCCTTAATACATCCAGACTGTTTGTTGATTTTGTATTTTAAATAAATTATTAATCACCGCAACATGCAAATCTTAAAAAAAAATATCATTTTTTTTTTAAATAAATTAATTGTATTGATTCTCGATATATCTGACAGTGTTTGTACTTTGGTACTAATAATTTAAATAATACTTCCAACTTCTCGTACTATTTTATATATCTTTTAAAACTCATTGAAATCATTATTAATATACTCCTAAAGTACTGATTCATATTCATATATAGCATAAATAGTGAAAATTCTGCTATCAATATAATAATACTGTAAATATAAGTTAATTTTTGTTACTTTATAAAAATAATTAGGTATTATATTATAATAGATATTAAGTGTTGTATGTTTGAATCGCAAATTGTTGCAATAAGCGATTAAATTAATGCATAGTTAGAATGTTGGCATGTTAAACCTATCTAATTCACAAGAGTCCAAAGATGAAAAATCTACGTACGTGCCCACCAATTGGAAAAAAATAATGTGAAATTACCAAAGGGGTTAAATTTGACAATATTTAATTAAAAGATTTTTTATCATCTCCAATAATAATTTGCGGCTTATCTGCGGAGCACACCGGGTGACGTCATTGTCGCTGATCTCGTGGTAAGGGCTTGTAATGTCTTACTAGTTATGAAATTAATTAGTTGTATTATTTTCAATTTTTATAGCTCCTAGCATACACCGAAGATATTTCGATAAGGTTTATTTTGTAAAGTATTACTCCTCCATCAATATTATACGTCAGTTGTTGTCACAATTGTAAATTATTTTAATGATGTCTTCCCAGTTTTTTAAAAAGATACTGTTTCTAAATGTATTTAGATAGAGAATAATTATGAAATGTCTGAATAATGTTTATGATATTCGTGTTACAGATAAATTGATGTACCTACTTATCAGTGTTGTATGTATTGATGGAAGATATAAAATTAAATATATATATTTACGAAATTATTTGTTGTTTTTTTTAATAAATCAAAACTCATTAAATAACTTGTTCTTTAAATCTTTAAGTAAAAATATAAAGCATTATTAAACTTCGAAAGTAAAATAAAAATATAAGACGACGCTACTCTATTGGCGCTACCTCTCGCAAAGGGCTCCACTTTCAAGTTAGTAAGTACGCATACAGTCTTAACTACATATTAGACTATTACCTTATCCTCAAAATTTCTACTTTTCTAAAATACGTAAGTGTGGGGGCTCTGGGATCTCAGTCTAACATATATAATGGCAATTTTACTTAAATTCCTACAGATAATTTTAAAGGTTTATGATTACGTAGTTTGTACCAACTATTGCAACATAACATAAATTTTACAAATATTGAAGTTAACTCATATTAGGAATTGGAACTGAATTAATCATTAGTTATTAGAAGATTATAAATATAGTAGGTCTTACATACAAGGATCATCGTGTAATGTATCTATTTTTATAACGGAAATAAAAGGAGTTATGACCATCTTTACAATTTATAGTAGATATGTATTACTTAATCTTGATATTTGCGAATTTTAATAATAAACTCGTATTTTATCTTATTAGTAAAGAAATTAGTTAAAATATTTAGTGCAACGATCATAAGACATAGATTGGAAGAATATTGTAAGAATTTGCAAAGTTTAAGAGAGAACAAAATTTTGTAAAATAACTCCAAGAAAAAATGTAGGATTGCTGTGCAATAGTATTTTACTGTAAACGCCATAATTGTTGGTTCAATCTCATTTGGACGAAATTTTGAAAGACCGAACGAAGACAGTGACGAATTCATTTAGAAAGCAGAGAACGAGACGTCATTCTAAGAGCTCCGCTACGAAGAATATAAACAAGCATTAAAGAAGAATGTTCTTTAGAAGTACAATATAAAATGCCAATATCAAACACTATTTATTTATTTTATTAACAAATTACTCACGATTTCGACACCCTAACTCTTTAGTTTAAGAATTATGACTACTACTCGGACTATAAAAATATTTTGCAGTTGTATCGATGACTCATATAGACTCATCTAGCTTGTAAAAAAATAACCAACACTAACAGTATAATCAGTGACATTTAACCTTTTCTTCAATAAACCCAGGGGATTTCAGTATATAACAATCTCGACTTTTAAATAACAAACGTACTCTCCGTCGTAATCTTTCTTGGTTTTGTGTCTATTTACCCTACGTTGCTATTCACCTCAGTTAACAGGTATAAAAAAATCTTTCCGAGTATTGCGTCTAGTCACCCCATAAATTATGATCATCCAGTTTTTGTTATTTTCTATAATTTTTTTCTTGGGCAATACATAGAAGAAAAAATACTGTTTTTGAGCAAATTGTTTTTCTAAGCTACAATATCTTCGAATATTTTGTACGGTTAGACAGATTTTGTTTAGTTATTTTATATAGGAAGACACCTGTCAGTGATTTTGTTATTGTGATTGTCACTTATGTCATTAGCAGTTAAATATCACAATTTCATAACCTATTCGTTTGTATTTTTAAGTACAAGTTATATTTTATAATAAAAAAATACAATAAAAATCTACAATGAAGTTATCCCAAATTCTACTCAAACAGCATATAGACTTTATGTTTAAAAGACATTGGCTTGTGCAAGGTAAACGTGTGCCAATAAATACACATATCGAGGAATATTTAAAAGAAAAGGGTATTCCTGTTGAAGATGCACTTGAATTTGTTAAAGAGAAACCAGAAAACCATGAAAGGTATTATAGTATTAAGTACCATGAAATATTAATGAACATTATAAACTTGTTTCTATACGTAAATGTTATAGAATCTTAATATTATTTCGTACTAACTTACAGATTACATTCATGAAGTAGAAAGGTCATTATTTTCAATATCTCTGTTACATATATGTATTTTTTAAATATTTTTCGATTTTGTTATTCCAGAATTGAAATTGTAGGGCCTTATAAACGGCCACTACGATTGGATGAAACACACCCAGACTATAAAGAAAAACCTTGCATGACTTTGAGCAACACTAATGTTCTCCTGGAGGGTATTTCCCAGGCACAGGTGCTCACCAAGACAATCATTGCAGAAGATAAATTACCTCAAAGAATTGAAGAACTTGCAGAGTTACCAGCTCCTAAAGCTATTCATAAAGGTGTAAAACAAGCAATTTTAAGTGCTAATATATTTGATTGTGAGCAGAAGAAACTACCTAAAATTAAAGACCCAAACAGACCAGCATATAATTTTCCAAGAGTATTAGGTATAACAGATAAAAGAAGAAAGTAAGTATTTACTTTTAACAAATTACTTTTTTTATAGAGGCCATCATGGTGCAGTGGATCAGCACCTGACTGTAAAAACTATGGTTGCAGGTTCAATTCCCACTCAGGGAGATAGCTCTTTTTCATTTCCCACAATTTAAGACAAAGACATAGTATTGACTTCCAGCACCCAACCATTTCATAATACATATTAAAACATTTTAAATAATCCAAAAATTATGTCCTATTGTAATTAATGTACCACTAAAAACCTTTTATTAATCAATTTTATCTTTTTTAGCCAAATTTTGACTAACAAATTACTTCAATTGATTGAAAAGAGCAATGATATAGAAGTCACACAAAATAAGTATGTGATGAATGATGTCAACTATCAAAGTATATTTGATAAAGAGGGTGATCTAATAAAATTTCATGATTTATCTAATATATTAGTAACAAGTGATAAGCCTTTAAAACATGAATTCAATGAAAAAGACATACCATTTATTGAAATTCCCGACCTTTATCCAGTAAAACACACTGTAACTTTGGATCCGGAACATTTCTACAGTGACAATAGCAAATATCGTAAGTAACTGCTTTAATTAATTGATGCCATTGTTTGACTTTTCATACAATTTTTGCACATTCAATCTGTACTAGGGATATATTCATGTTTAAAATTCAAATAAAATTATCATAGTCCTATCTAGTAATGCCGCCATACATTATATTATAATGTTTACTTGATAATTATGATATCTCAAAAATGAGAGTAGAATTTAGAATAAGCAGACTTGAAATTAATTATTCTCACACCAAGGAATAGTAAGTTGGCCTATCTCAATCCATATACTGGGGTTTATCACTTAGCAGGATTGGTTCAGTTATTTGATATGATATTTTAAATGTCAGTTAGCACCCTTTTTCCAATAGGGATCATATCATAGGTAGGAATATACTTTGAGACAAAAATATGACTATATTTTTCTTTTATTTTTTCAGTTCTTATGGTATTATTCTTGTTGTATTAGTAAATATATTAATTATTATAAATTATGTTTGTATTTGATAATTGGAACATTTTATGATAGTAGTTCATGTATGGAAGATTTATATTTATTAAAAAATTACTAAGAATCTTTTAATTTTTCAGCTATTCGTCCATCTGTAACAAGAAAGCATCCACACACTACTTGGCTTCATTTCAATGCAACTGAAGTATCTAATATATTTGAAACACCTGTCACTCCAGCTCAAATATTGGGACGCTCACTTACTCATGCTTTTACCGTTGCTTCGGCATACGCAAAGCAATTACATGGGGTACGAAAAATCAATTTACACGGACTATTCATAACCATATGTTTTTTTGTTATTTTATTTAATTATTTTTTACAGGAGGATGTAAAAGACCTACCTGAACCAATACACATAAATTGTATTCAAACCGATGGTCAATGCTTCCACTTTGGTGTTTTAGAACTTAACACCCTTAATGTTGATGGAACTGAAGGCACCAAGAATATTTGGTACTGCAAGAACAATGTCGTTTTATACGACTCTTGTAGATACCTAAGTGCAATACCAGTTTTGGAGAATTATAACCCTAAAGTATATGGATATATTAATGCCTTTTATAATTGTTAAATGTACTAATTTATATTATAATTTAATCATATTAATAAATAGAATTTAGAAAGAACACTACTTTTTATTTACTACCCTAGCATTTACGAAGTGATCTAATGAGAGAAAAATATATTGTTTAAATGTATTCATGTATATATACTAATATATTTACAAGAACAAAAATACATTTATTTTTGATTAAAATACACAATGCTTGCATACCAAAACACTTTGTACATAAATATTAATAGCAAGTTAGGAAATTAGGACACAAAAAATCTTAGTCATAGTCTTATTTCTCTGCACTAAATTTCTGTAATCGCCTTCTTCTAAGCTCTTCCGCGTCGGCGTCGATATCTCTGTGGAAAATAGGAAAATTTCAGGATTTATGAAAAAACAATGAACTAAATAATATTTTGTTAAGCTTCACGGTGTGCTCCGCATATAGCAGGATAGACAGAGGAAACGTAGTGTTAAGACACTCCGTTATCACGCACCGCCTATTTCTCTAAACGATGAGATGATGATTACACGAACTGATTGGCGGAACTCAACGCCGCGCCTTGTCTTACGATTAAGGAAATAAAAATAAATCACTCGCCCACACAACTGTACTATTTACAGTCAGGCACTGTGCCAATGCGCCAAGACGGCCTCACTAAAAATCAATCTTAGCAATCAATACTTAATTACTTACCTATCAACTTCTAAATTTGCATCAAACGGATCTACATCGAAATCGTCGCTAGTCGAAGGGCCTGGTGTGGGTTCAAATACATCTCCTGGATTGACCTCGAATGTTGATGTCGAGGGTACTACATCGGGTTCTGTTTTGACTTTCACTGGCGACGGTTCTGGAGAAGGCTCGGTTCGGCTAGAGTAAAAAAATGTTATTGAAATAATTAATATAAAATATAATGAAATAGTAGTAATATAAAGTATTATTATTGGTGTACATTATTATAAAGTTAGGCTATTCTGACGCAGCGGTACACCATCTGCCTATAAACTGCGGTAGATTTAATTGCCATACGGTAGAATGAATTATTTTAGTTTCCTTTTGCATATCTTTGACAAATTTAACACATTCGTATCGAATTGAACAATCAACAATCGAATTTGAGTGAAAAGCAGAAACGAAGTGCCCTGGGGTGTTAAGTGGCACTCAGTTTTTAGTTAAAGTGAGAAGCTAAATACGAATAACATACCACATGTTAGTTTGTGTTGCAACGTTGTTACTGTTTAGCGGCAAATTGGATACGACGTTCGAATACTGCTGCATGAGGAGAACAGACGCGTCCAACATAGCTTGGATTTCACGTAGAAGCTGTCGATATCATTTTTATTAATATATTGAGGACAATATAAAGAAATAATACTTTAAATATGTACTGAAATAACTCTTATTACTTATCCAAAGATAATAAAAAGTGAAGTTAAATAAAAAAAAGGTGTAACTCAAAAATGTTGCCACTGTTTTGTAAAAGACAGCAGTACTCTGCCTAAATTTCTAAGATTTTCGCATCGATAAGAAACTACTGTTTGTTGTCCATTAGCATAGCATTAGCAATTAGCAAGCACTTTGAAATTACCAAATAACATGGTCAAATGCGAGAGGGACGAAAAGAAAGCTTTTGTAGAGTTTCATTTATCGGGGGTTTTTAATTATCAACGATTTTGTGATACTGTAAAGCGATGCCTAAACGGACTGTATATTTGATATTAATTACAGCTTAGTATCTCCACGTTATCTTAAAAAAACTTGTCTTGACAGATAGACAGACAGAGTGATTCTATAATGATTTTGTTTTCTTTTGAGATGAAGAAATGAAAATGTCAAGTATACCTGAAGTCGGGCCTCAATATTCCTGCGTTCAGTGCCTTCCATACGCCTAAGTTCTTCATCAGAGAGTGTAGCGAGGGATGCAGGACGAGGCGGTGGTGGGGGTGGCATGCTCCATCTCATCACTAAATAGTAAAATAGGCAATTATTTATTTACTACATATACAAAAAAAACAATACTAATACAGCCCAGCTTGGTGAGACCTTTGGCTTTCCAGGAAAGCCAATAGTGGATTGTGAATTGACATGAAAGTGGATTCACACTATTGTGGCTGTTACGGTTCGTTTTCAATCTGTTTAAATACTTTTATGATAAATATTTGCACATGCTTGATACAATTGGAATTTGATTCGATAGGAACCATAGTATGATGCTATCATAGATACAGCAGGTATACTCACACGCCCTGAGCTCCTCCATGTTGCGGGGTTGCGCAGGCGGCGGCGGGGGCTGCTGTGCGGGCGGAGGGGGCGCGGGGGCGGCGGGCTCGGGTGCCGGCGCGCGCAGAACGTTGAGGCGGCACGTGGGGCATGTCTGCTGGCGCTGGAACCACAGCCGCAGGCATGCCGCGTGGAAGATGTGATTGCAGGGGAGCTTCTTTGCCCCTGTTTTAATCAATTATTAGAACCTTTATTGCTATACAAATACATAAGAAATAATATATTTAAAATTATAATGGCATAGATGATGTGGCTGTGCGCATTAAGCCTAGAATTTAAATTATCTCTGATTTTCAGTTAAACCTGAGGTTTTTAACCTGCTTCCTGAAAATGCACGAAATGTTGAGCGGGTGCGATAAGGCGAGCACAACAATTCCTTTAGATAATAACAGCAGCTAGTGTAGTAGTGTTATAATTTTTATAAAAGTAATTCTAAATCTCATAAGAAATTGTTGTCCCTTTCATAGAAAAGGACAAAAATATGGAAAACTAGAGTTCTGCTCGCTTTGCAGTACCTATGACCTAACTAATAAATCTTTTTAAAATACAAGGTGCTTCCTTAAGCATGATATTCTCAACTTCATTTCGCACAGCTAGAAATGATAAAAATCGATATGCGACTATTTAATACATAGATAGTTACCTAAATAATAAAATTATTATTGCTTAGGTATCTTCAACTAGATATAACTTTATACTTTAATCAATTCAAAAAAATATATGGAAATGTTTAATTTAGATTTTAATCAATTCAAAAAAATATATGGAAATGTTTAATTTGGATTAACTTTACTTTTGGAATTTTCACCCTATAATCAAAACTACCGACACCTAGATTCTTATATTATTCTATCCTACTTCCTACTAATGTTATCGTTTTGAAAGTTTGTGAGAAGAATGGAGGTTCGTTCCAATTTCCTGTCAAAACTACCCAACGCCTTTAGATGAAACTTTACAGTAATATAGCTTATACATCAAAATAACACATATTCTACAATTTGTGTAAAGATTTTATATAATTTGACTATAATATACAAATAGCTTAAGCGGGCGAAGCCACGTTTGCATCACTAATTGTAAATGTTTAATAACAAAAAATAATAAAGAAAACACAGCACTATAGGTACCTACATTTTAAATTGACAATTAAAATGAAACAAACTCACGACGTGTTGTAAAAATGTCGACCAGTATCGTATTAATAATTGTTAACAATAAAATGAAAGGAAAGAATAAATCATATATACTACCTACTACATTATAACCGTCCTTTCCGATATCGAAATGCAGGCTGAAAAATTTTTCATTAAAAAAATGTGCGATTGAACCCACTACCAACGGGCAAAACTATATTATAAGGAACTCAAACAGTAAACATTTCTAAACTGCACCGACGGCGTTCGTAATATTATTTACAATGTTTTTAAAAACCTTCATTCAACGATTAACAAACACATTTCGCAATGTGACCTTGTTTTTGGAGTTTAATAATTAAGTAATTTAACACGCTTACAATGTAGGTGTACGTGGTATCTTTGTATTGACGATTCTATAAGAGCACATATTATATTTACATTGAAAAAAAAAACATATTATAAAAATATACCTTACATACGTAGATAGACATTTAATTTTGCTTAGTCATAGCATGTAAATTGTAGAACACCGTATACATACCTATATGTTTACTTTCATAATAATTATCCATCTTCTAAATAAAATAATTATTATTTTCTTGTGTAAAACTAATATTATCATATTATCAAATATTACTATCAGCTTCACGGTGTATGACGCACACAGCAGGAAAGGCAGAGGGAACCTAGTGTTAAGACACTCCCTTTCCCACTTTCCCACGGCATGCTTTGCCTCAACATCAGAACGAAGAAATATAAATTTAAATAATTATTTCATTTCCTCAAGTGGGGATCGAAATCACAACCAGTCGCGATTACAGTCACATTTTATGCTTCTGCGTCATGACTGGCAAATATTACTGTACAACAAAAGTCTAATAAATAATTGTACTCCTCTTAAAATGTAATGTGTATCTATGTATCTTAAAATGTAATGTTACAATACGTATATTGATTAATAGTATCTATTTAAAAACAAAATTCCACACCATTCCATTCCAGACAATTCATAATATAAATTAATTAATTCTAACCGCTGTGCATCTCTTCGCGACATATAATACACTCGTTGTCAGCAGCGGCGAGTTCCTCCGTAGTCGCGTCCGGGTACAGCGTGTTCATGTTGCGTATGGCGCGACGGGACAGGACCACGTCGTTGTATGCTTTTTTGAAACTCCTATAAAAGTAATCAATAAATAATTATGTATAATCAATAAATAGTGTTATGTAGTTATACTATAGTATTAAAATAAAAAGTCCCACATTTTGTACTAACAAAAAAAAATGTAACAAGAAGGAAAGAATAGGAAATTTTACGATTTATTGTGTTAGTGTGTTTCCGTGAAAGGAAATATTTATTTAAATTTATACCCGCCACTCAACACGCAATGCCTCCAGAATTCGGCGGAAATTAGGTAACGGAGTGTCTTAACACGAGGTTCCCTCTGCCCACCCTGCTGTGTACGGGATTTGATTTGGATAAGAATAATATAATATCTAGAAATAGATATTAAAGAAAATGGTTGGTCATAAGAAGCTTACCTCATTGTCTCATACATGGGTCGGAAAGCAAACAATGGTAAAGTATAAATCCGGACCATAACAGCTACAAATCCGATATATAGAAGAACTTTAAGGAAGTTGATAGCCAGATCTGTGTAGAGCAACACTGCTGCCTTGCTCTCCCACGGTGCTTCCCAGTGAGAGTCAATTGCATGAAGAACATACTGAATAGATTTAAGTCAACATGAATATTCAAAAAAAAGATTGATTTACATTTGTCTGAATAGAACTAAATAGAAATTATAAGGAAGAAATTGAAGATAATTTCATCCAACAGTAAAGTTTTTTTAATTACTTTACAAATAACAAAATATTTACTAAATAAAAATGTTTGTTTGTAACTTTATTCATTTATCCATTCATTAAAATATTCATTTTGAAATTATTTTAATGGCCTCAAGTTTGATGGACTATGCAAATAACATTAACTATAGTACCGTTGATGAGTTGTTGCACACTAAAGTCAGCATATATAACCGTGATTTTATAATTTTTCTTACTTTTAACTAATTGCCTAAAGCATTCAGAAAACTCAAGGTTTGGCAGTACTGTACATCATATTCATGTTGCTATTGGTACCAATGCCTATTGGTATGTCAATATATATTTGGAAACCAGACTAACTTTTACAATGTAGGGCTATTTTTGACTATTTTTATTTATTATATCGTAGTCGAAATTTCTTTATATTGAATGATAAATGATTTATTACAAAAGTGATTAGCAAATTTAATGAAAATTAACTCAATTTTAAAAATGTTTTTTAATATTTAATTACCTTTTAATTATAATGAATATTATCAATTGAAATAATTCTATTAGAAGTGATGTAATGATAACAATTGGAATTATAAGTATATAATAAATTAAATTGTATTCTAATGGCTGACAAAATTTAAGTGAAAATATATAAATTCAATACATTAAATTAATGTTGTACCAGTATTCAAATTACCTAATTAAATGCATAAAATGTTACCTCCACTCACCTTAATCAATATGTTTACAATCATTATTATCAATATGCTGTATTCAAATCCAAAGACCAATTGGACTGAAGGGCCTTTCGTGGCAGTAAATGTATAAGCATGGTGGATGAAATATAAGTCCACGTGTGCTAGAAGCATAAGTAAACTAA
The DNA here is from genome assembly GCF_056956725.1 of Heliconius melpomene rosina. Lineage (NCBI taxonomy): Eukaryota > Metazoa > Arthropoda > Insecta > Lepidoptera > Nymphalidae > Heliconius > Heliconius melpomene. The sequence continues at coordinate 4,149,377 of NC_140396.1, read as the reverse complement.
GAATCCTGACATGGAACAACCAGCCAATGACAGGGCTCCTTTCCATCTGTAAGAAAAGTATTATTAGGTTATGAAATATTATTATAATATACTATACAAAAATATTAATTGTAAACGCTAAGGCTATGTGTCAGTCAGGGAACTAATTATATTTTATAAATTTTTACTTGTGTAGATAAAGTGTAGTCATGAGTTCCACCTATCTCCCGTAATATCTCAAAAATTTGGCCAGAATGTCTCAACACCAATCTGGTGTACAACCCTCTGCACACCTTGCTATGCAGGAAAGAGTGTAAAGCTATTTTTATTAACAATTATCAAAAATGTAATTTACTTACAAAATCAACCCTATCTTCAGCTAGCCAATGGAATGCCTTCAAAAATAATAAGAGAGTAAACAGAGCTATAAATTTTGGATTAAAATCATCCCTAAATACTGTAAATGCCAGACATGTCTCTGTTATAGCATACCAGGAGCGCTCTATTAGATGCTGAAATAAAGAAAAAAATTTTTGGTGATATAATTTTATAAAATAAAATAATTTGGTAACTATGTATATGGTAATCTGATGTGTTAAGAAATATATTAATTAAAAAATTGTAATTTATTTTATTTTCTGACCATTATAAATAACTCTTTAGAAATATAGGAATTAAATATCATTACTTTAAAATTGTACTTTATTTTGATTTATGATTAAATTTAAATGATTTTTACTGAATATTCACCTCAAATTCTGCAGCACGAAGTTGACCAAAGAAGATTTTCCTTAATATTTTTCCAGCCAATAACACCAATATAAAAGCTTGCAAATACATTACCTGTATTAAGAAACATATGTTTTAAATATAATTGTAAGTGTAACAATATGTGGAATAGATACCAAAATCAAATATCATTATTAATCGACTTAATTAAACTAGTATGTAATATTAAGGAGCCAAAAGGAATAGATACAGTGAAACACAATATCTATATAAAAGTACCTAAAGTGTACAAAAGCAAAGAAATATTTCACAACAAAGTCAAAGTCAAAGTCAAAGTCAAAATATCTTTATTCCATAAAAATGCTTAACATTCACTTGGACATGTCATAAAAGATAAAAAAAAATGGAAAACAAAATAACCAAAAAAAATGTGCAATTTTGACTTGAAAAAAGCCCGTTCAAATGGTTGAGCTCATGAGAAGATACAGGCAAAGAAACTCATGGCCACTCTTTTTAAATGCCAACATTTGTTATAAATCACAATTAACAATTTTAACTTAGAAATAGAGCAACTCATTTCCAAACATCTTTATCGCGAACATAATCTTTAACAGAGTAATAAGCTTTTTGGCAGAGCCTGTGCTTTACCACTTTTTTAAATTTGTTCAGTGATAAATTAACCACGTCGTTTGGAAGTTTGTTATAAAAGTGTATACTTTGACCTACGAATGAGTGAGACACTTTATGGAGCCTAGAGAAGGGCACAGCAAGCTTATTTTTATTTCTTAAATTATATTGATGGAGGTCACTGTTTTTATTAAATTTATTAATATTCTTATGCACATATACTAAGTTGTCGTAAATATATTGGGAGTGTAGTGTGAGGATGTTAAAGTCTTTAAATTTATTCCTTAGTGACTCCCGTGGACCCATTTTATAGACTGCTCGGACAGCCCGTTTTTGGAGCACAAAAATGGTATCTATGTCAGCGGCACTACCCCAAAGTAATAGGCCGTAAGACATAATGCTATGAAAATAGCTGAAGTATACTAAACGCGCGGTGTCAACATCGGTCAGTTGACGAATCTTGCGGATAGCATACGCTGCCGAACTAAGTCTACCAGATAAAGTTTCTATATGCGGACCCCATTGTAACTTAGCATCTAATGTTATACCTAAGAAAACAGTTTCATTAACTACTTTAAGTTCCTTATTGTTCATCAAAACCCTGGTTTCTACTTGTTGAACATTCTTAGTAAAGAACCTGATACATTTAGTTTTACTACTATTTAAAAGCAAGTTATTGGCACTAAACCAGTGCAATATCCTAGAAAGAGCATTGTTTACATCGTCAATTTCCAATTGCTGTCTATTAACCTTAAAAACTAAAGATGTATCATCTGCAAACAACACCATTTCACAGATATCTCTCATAAGGTGAGGTAAGTCATTAATGTACAAAAGGAACAAAAACGGACCCAGAATAGAGCCTTGTGGCACCCCCAATGCTACAGGTGACCCGTGTGATAGTTTCCCGTTGACATTTACCTTTTGAATCCTATCACTTAAATAAGAAGTGAGAAGATCCAAAGCAATGCCTCTTATACCATAGTGGTGTAGCTTCCTGATAAGAGTTTTATGCTGCACACAATCAAATGCTTTGGATAAGTCACAAAACACCCCAAAGGCATCACGTGACTCCTCCCAAGCCGCGAATACACTCTCTAATAATTTGACCCCAGCATCAGATGTTGACCTTCCACGAGTGAAACCAAATTGACCTGTGTGCAGTAATTTATTTTTATTAAAATAAGTAAGAAGCTGACTGAGTATCAGCTTTTCAAAAATTTTACTAAACGTAGGTAGTACTGAAATCGGTCTGAAATTTGTGGGGTCTTGCGTACTACCTGATTTAAACAATGGAGTTATTTTACTATATTTCATCAAATCAGGAAACACTCCACAATCAATACATCTATTAAAAATTGTAACTAAATCAGGAATCAAAATATCAATTAAAGAATTTATGATATTAACTGAGACACCCCACAAGTCGGCTGTCTTTTTCATACTAATTGATTTGAAAGCTACACTAATGTCTGAATAATTTACATGACGGAAAACGAAACCATTATAAAATTCGGGAACATTGTCTTTAATTAACGATTCTGCAATAGTGGTGGAAGAACCTAAATCGTTTGTTAGACTGACTGGGAAAGTAGAGAAAAACTTTTCAAATGCAATGGCCACTTCCAAATCGGAATCAACAATGTGACCGTCAATACTAAGTTTAAAATTAGAATCTTTCACCCTAGTTCTCCCAGTCTCGGCATTAACAACCTTCCAAGTGGCTTCAATTTTATTATTACTATTTCTGATTTTTGTTTTAATAAATAAAGATTTAGCAATTTTGCAAACTCTTTTGAAAATTTTAGAGTAAGATTTTAAGTACTCTTTAAACTCTTCACCACTATTAAACTGTTTTTCATAATATAACATATACAGTGTCTCCCTACTCTTATAAATACCTGCTGTGGCCCAGTCTCCAAAGATAGGACTATCAGTAATTGTAATCTCTTTGGGAGTAAATATTGAATGAAATTTATTAATAAAAGAGTAAAAAAAAGAATTGTACAAAGAATTGGGAGGTAAAGTTATATCTAAAACTAGTAAATTAGTTAGTAAACTAACTCTCATACGTTCCAAACGACTAGCTGTGACAGGTACAACAGCAATTCTTTTCTTAGCCACCTGTTTTTTCTTACTATAGAATTCTACTAGCTGACCAGAGTGGTCAGAATCCAATTTATTAATAATGCTTTTGTAGCATGGAATAATGTCAGTAAATATGTTATCTATACAAGTACTAGTCGTAGGAGTTATTCTGGTTGGCTCCATAAATAAATTAAGTAAATTGTGTGACTTAAAAAGACTTAATAAATTAATGGTGGGACTAAAACTTTCCAAAATATTAACATTAAAGTCCCCACACACTAACAAAGGCTTACCCGACTTGGTAAGTTTGCTTAAGGCCTCATCCATTACTTCTAAAAATAATTTTAAATTGGCGGAGGGAGGTCTGTATACACATATAACAATGAATTGCTCTAATTGAACACACGCTAATTCGATAGAACATTCTACAGAAAGGGACACAATATCTTTCCGTTCCTTGAACTTAAGGTTCTTGTTTAATATTATAAGCGACCCCCCGTGTATTGTGTTGATTCTGCAGAATGAGCTTCCTACCCGGTGGTTTCTGAAATTAAACATGAGCTGGTTCACCTTTAACCAATGTTCAGTAATACACAAAATACTAATTTCCTCCGAGTTCATGAATAATTCAACAAGGTTGAAGTCTATAAAATATGTTTCTTTATATTAAAAATATATTGAACTTACGGCCATACTAGGATTTGAATTCGTCAGATAAACTACGGAAGGATAAAATTGTTTTTTCTGGTAATAGGCATTGCCTATTACCATAGTCGTTAGAGCTAGACTGATAACAGTCGCCACAACAGCCTTCATCTTCATTGATATGGAATACACTTAGCACTTTAAAACACTATAATTTTTACATTAAATAATTTCAGAAAATTCCAGGCACAGTAAAATGTAGTAATTATCAATAAATACATTTTCAAAACATCACTCCGTATCAGTCGCTGGAACAAAAAATAATTTTGACGTGTTCAATGTTCATTTGTGTCAATTTATTTTGCACAGAATAAAAATTTGTTGTGCGCAAGTAGAACGATCACAGAACACATTTACTCAAATACAATAGTCCGATATTTAGCCAATCACATTAATTGACGTATATCTTAATAAAATTTATCTATTTGTGAAGGGAGCAGAAACCGAAAAGTCTAGTCCCAGGGCCCATTGATATATAAATACTAAATAATTTGTAGATATATTTAATTAAAAAAAAAATTCTTTAAATTATTCAGTAGAAGGTAGAAGGCCGTACCAGGTTTAATATTACAGAAAAAAACTATATTTCTTAGTAAAATATATTATTTTTATTTTGAAAAACTATTAGAAACTATGTACGGTACCGATTTACCCATAGAATAATAACATATCGCTGCGATTGTGCTATGCGAGTAATTAAATAAATCGTTGCAATTACTTTGGACAGTCTTAATAGGACTTTATAATTTATAGAAATGGCAATTCTGCCAACTGGCAACATAACAAATCATTGCTTGTCATTTATGAAACGAAGATGGTGTTCTTATTGTTTTACTAATTATGAACCAAACAGTTTTTTGCTCTTAATTTAGTTTTTAAAATGAATGTAATCGTTATAGTTGTATAAAGTTACATTAATATTGGATAAGTGTTGGTAATTAATATACATATTCTACTTCTCATCCTTATAAACATATTTATTGCCGCGCATTCACTTCGGGCTGGCCTATAATTTGTTTTATAGCGAAATTTTATAGTGTTTTCCGCATTGATTCTTTAAAATTGTTTGCTTGTTATCACTATCAATTAATATGCTAAGAAAATCGAGATATAAATGTCTGAGGTAAACAGACTTAATTAATACGTTAACTAGTGCGTGATACAGTTTTTTTCTGCCCTTAGGTTCTGTACAATTACTGAAGAATTATATTAATAGTGATTGGTGTCTTATAAAACTGAAATCTTACTCAGAATGGTAAGTTATGTTCACTTTAAGTCAGCGTAAAATTTTAGATAATTATAATTATTTTCTTATAATTATTGTTTTGTCTTTTAGCAGGGTGATGATCCACCGTTTCTCCCTGTTGGTACTGATGTAAGTGCCAAGTATAAAGGAGCTTTTTGTGAGGCTAAAATTAAAAAAGTGGTACGGAATATTAAATGTAAGGTAAGTTTGAGCCCATTATAGATAAAAATTGGATACACCTTTGATCAAACATATCAAATTGTAAGTACTATAAGTACGATATTATTCACAAATATAAATATATTAAATAATATTTGTATGTACAGGTGACTTTAAAAGCAGGTGGTATTACCACAGTAAATGATGATGTCATCAAAGGCACTTTAAGGGTAGGAAGTACAGTAGAAGTAAAACAAGACCCTAAAAAGGAAGCTATGGAAGCTATTATCACGAAAATTCAAGACTGTAGCCAGTATACTGTTGGTAGGTGATGTCTACACAGTAAAATTAGATTCAAAATAATCAATCATCATCAGCTATTTATGTTACATGTTTTATGTATTTCAACTAGAAAAAATCTTTCATTAAATTTACATAAATGAATTATAATTTCTTTGATCATGCCACATGCCATTGCTTGCAGTTTCATGATAACAAAACCTACACTTAATGTTATCAAAGCTCATGTATTTTATAAATACACTTGTTTTTAGGGGTATACAAAAATATTCTCAAGATAGGATTTATGCACTATTATAGGAAAATGAGTAACAAAGTGTCTTAACGCTAGATTCCCTCTGTCTGCCAGCAGGGTTGCTGTGTGTGGAATACATTGTGAAGCTGATTTATAATTTCATTATTTATAGTTAGACTCTTTTGTACTAACACAAATCACAATTTTTAATGTAATTATTAAATAGTCAAGATAGACAGGAGTAAAATATATTATTAATATGCAATTTAATATGCAATAATTTATATGCAATTTGATATAATATTAATTGTATTTTATTACACTACTATTCAAAGATAATGAAAATTTATATTGAAATTCATAGTATTTGATGATGGTGATATCACAACTTTGCGACGTTCTGCACTGTGCCTTAAGAGTGGAAGACATTTTAATGAAAGTGAAACGTTGGACCAATTACCACTTACACATCCAGAACATTTTTCTACACCTGTAATAGCAGGAAGAAGAGGAAGGCGAGGAAGAGCACAGTGAGTGACAAAAATAATATTTGAAGGTTTTGCAGTTCTTAATAATATAAAAAACTAGCGGCCCGCTCGCGGTTTCACCCGCGTGAACTACGTTATTATTAATTTCTGTCTCCATGGCTACGTCCTAGTGACGCCTATGCAAAATTTGAGACTCCTAGCATTTAGCAACGAATGACAAAGACAAATGTCATTAGTAACGCAGCTTCATACAAACTTTCAACCCCAAAAACAATCCCTTAGAAGTCGAATATTACAAATTACCGTCTTAGCGAGCACCTACGTTCTATAAGTAACTCCTATGCAAAATTTCAGATTCCTAGCACATGTAGTTTCTGAGATTTTGTGATGAGTGAGTGACCTTTCGATTTTATATATATAGATTAATGTTTGAGAATATAAATTGATGGAAATTCATGATTCATTTTCTTTAATGTGATAAAATATTTAAATAGCAATAAAAATATGCATATGCATTAATCTTTTATTTCACAAAAAAAAATAACTTCAAAGATTTATTGCTCTGATACAATTTTTTTAACTCAAAACATTTATTAACACTATTAAAAAGATAACAAGCTTACACAAAATAATATATACTTGTGTAGGCTTTTTCAGTGAATAAGTAGTTCATGAGATAAGCATCTTCAACTAAACTAAATGTTTTTTTTAAGATCTGATGACAGTGAAGGCGAAGGCAGCACCCGTCGTGTCAAAGCAGACAGTGCTGAACGAGAGCCTCATGTTGGCCGTGTAGTATTAGTGGAAGCTGCAAGCGGTGCTGAAAGGAGACGACCCCACCAACCAGCTTTCCCTGCACTTGTAGTTGCACCTACTGCCCAAATTAAAGTGAAAGAAGATTATTTAGTGAGATCTTTTAAAGATGGGAGATAGTAAGTATAAGCAATTATACTAGTTTTTAGATTGAATTGGTAGTTATTTAACAATATTTATATAGGTAAAATATATATATATATATAAAATATATATATATATATAAAATATATAATATATATATATATATATATATATTATTGCTTAAATATCTTATTATAATTAAAACATATGTTCATAACAAGCTACATAGAACACATATAGGTTACAACTTATTTTTTGATGTAACATACCCAATATATTACAATTTATATATTTCTTATGATTTTTTTTCCTTAAAGTGAAAAATTTAAAGAATATTTCTATTCAACTAGGTCAATTTTATTCCATATGTACAATACTTAACTCTGACATACAATATTATGTTTCCTGATATAAATTATGAGAAGCCAATATTTTTTTTCGAGTATACAATCGTAATTAAAACAATAAATATGAATGCCCGTAGGAATGTTTGAATGTTTCTTCCACTTTTATGTAAAATACCGAATTTGGATTAAACTTTACAACAATAAAACTTATACATAAGAATAGCATATTGTATCTTACAATTTATGTAAAGATTTTGGATAATTTGTCTATATAAATATAACAATAACTTTAAAAAAAGGATTATCATGTGTGGATCATCAGTAAATAATATTATTATTATTCCAGCTATACAGTACCAAAGAAGGAAGCACGTGAGTTCCGTAAAGGTGCAGCTCCGATAGAGTGGTCTGGGGTAGAGGCAGCATTGCAATACCTCAACCAGGGAGTTCTTCCCCCACACTGGGATCGCGATGCACTATTTAATGAACCACGGAACACTTCCGATGATGTATGTGTTATATAGATAGATTTTTTTATTTTAGCTTTACTTTCTATATTCAATAACAAGACACCCTGTTAGTGTGCACCTAGAGTAAAGACACTCCATTCTTTAATTTTCGTCTGAAATCAAGACAATGCCTGTTGAGTAATGGAACTCATTGTGTTTGTTTGTTTCAAAGTAGGGAAACGGAAATAATTAAACACTCCATTGATGATTTCTTACTCCTTAATAAAAACATAATCTATTTCGAGGCCAGTCATGGTGCAGGGGCACAAGCGTGTGTCTGTAAAACAAAAAAAAAACAATCTTTATATCTATATATATCTTTTGGGGCCTCTATATATTGGACCTGTGTCCCCATGCAAGCCTGCCAAAGGACTGGGTTCTTTTGAATCCAAGAATAATGAAAGAGAAACATAATAATGTTTTAATTTTTCTAATTTTGAAAATATGGAATATATTTATTAATATATAAAAAAAGGACAATATTATTTAATAAACATATTCTTTTACAGAGTTCTGATGATGAGCCACGAGAAGAGAAGGATCATTTTGTAGCACAATTATACAAGTTCATGGATGACCGTGGCACACCACTTAATAGAAACCCAACTATTGCTAACAGAGATATTGATCTATATAGATTATTTCGGGTAAGTTTAGTTTACATACTCTTCTGTATAATATATGTATTAAAATAAACAATTGAGATTGCCTATGGCGGTGCGGTGGTTATTGCTAAAGCTAAAGCTAAAAATTATAAAAATAACAATAATTTATAAAACAAAAGGTAGTAACAAAATAATTTTGTCATTCAATATTTATCAAATAAATAATATTTGCAGGTTGTTCAGAAGCTTGGAGGTTACAATAGGGTGACCAATCAAAATCAATGGAAAACAATTGCTGACAAAATGGGATTCCATCCAGTCACTACAAGTATAACCAACCTTTGTAAGCAGGCCTATAAGAAGTTAGTATTATTTATTTTAACTTTTAAAGATTTGTTATAAGGTAAATGTAAACTTACAAAAAATTAACAAAAATAACCTGAATTTATTTCATTTATATACATTATATAGTATATGGCCTGCGAGAGCCCGGACTCGAGCACTATCCTTATAAGTCAGGACTTATAAGTATACTGGGTCATCCCCTAAGTTGGAAAAGTTTCAGGTACCTTGGATCCGTCATACACGAGTCTGGAGGCATCAATCACGATCTCTATAAGACGAATAAGAGTTTGGACGGTATCCTGCGATCACAGACCACACCAGTGACCTCCCGCCACTTAGCCCAGGCAACGCTTATCCGACTTAGGGGCTGGCACAGGACTTATAAGGACAGTGCTCGAGTCCGGGGTCTCGCAGGCCACATACTCGGTCTTTGACACATTGCCAATATGCATTTCATTCATGGAGAACGGTTATGTAACGCAAATGCTGCAGCTAGAATGTATCGGAAAAGATACCAATAAGCTGAACGTCATCCCGATTATCGTGATTTCGATTTTTCTCTCTTCAACAAAGAAGTAATCCAGCAAGTGTCGTACCATTTCGGAGTCCAGATTAAATGCGCCAACTTTTAAAGTTACTTGCAAAAACAGTGTAGTACATTTTTTTTATAGTACAGTCGGTTAAAGTTGGGTGTAGTAAATATTTTGAATTTAATGTTTGGCAAAAACACCACATTTTATTGAAAACTGATGCAGGTATGTTTAAATCCTAAACTGTAATTCACAGAAGGGTTACTCATGATTACATTACAGAAAAAAAAATTAAGAAAGAGTAATATTTGTAGTCCTGGGACTTGAAAAACCATCACAGGGTGTCGGTTTTTCCGATATTTTTTAAAATCAATATAATATGAAAAATACATGACAAAGATTTTTTTTTATATTTTTCTCATAACTGTCACGACCTGGTCCATCACCTGATTTCGTTTTATCGTTGACTCCTGGGACACCCTGTATAAATAACCAAAAACCTTATTTTTTTTTAATATTTTCTTACGGACAACCTTTGGTAGAAATTTTTTTTTTTTTTTTTTTTTTTTTTAATTTTTATCCATTTACGATCAGCCAATAAGCTATAATTAAATTTTATATATATCTGGATTGACTTTTGGAGATGAACCCATCCTGTGATGCGTCATCTCATTTCACAGTTATGCTTCTTTAAATTGAAGCAAGTCTGGATCGCCTTAGTCGGTGTATGTTTTCATCTATATCGATCAGTGACCTTGCAAGTTCATTTCTATGATGTTCCAATCTCATTTTATATGTGATACACGATATATTTATCTGTTCCTTGACAGTAGGCATTTCAAGATATTCGTGGACTTCTGTATTTCTTATGAACCATGGAGCACTAGCAATTATTTTTAAGGCTTTATTTTGGAAGCGTTGAAGTATTTCTATATTGGAGTGGCTTGCTGATCCCCAGAGTTCAATGCCGTAAGTCCAAATAGGTTTTATAATAGTTTTATAAATTAACATCTTATTTTCTAATTTGAGTGAAGACTGTCTCCCTATTAGCCAGTACATATCCCCAAGTTTGCGATTTGCCTGTTCTCTTTTTGCCTTGATATGGTCTTTCCATGTGAGCCTCCTGTCCAGATACATTCCCAGGTACTTGACTGTTTTTTGTTGAGGTAAAATCATGTCATTTAGTTTCACTGGTGGGCAGTCTCCTCTTTTAAGTGTGAATGTCACATGTATAGACTTAGCAGCACTTGCTTTTATTCTCCACTTTTTGAACCAAGTTGCGACTTTATCTAGGTGCTCTTGTAATTTTGCAGACGCTATGTTTGGATCTTTGTGACTTGAGAGTAGTGCCGTATCATCAGCGTAAGTAGCAGTTAAAATATCATCGGAATAAGGGAGGTCAGCAGTGTAGACTGTATATAATACCGGACCCAGCACTGATCCCTGCGGGACTCCAGCTTCTATGCGGCAGATAGATGATAAGCTTTCCTCGACCCTGACTTGGAACATACGGCCCTGAAGGTAGGATTTTAGGATCATATACATATTGTTGGGCAGGCATATTTTTAGTTTGCATAATAATCCTTTATGCCACACACGATCGAAAGCCTGTTGTACGTCGATGAATGCGGCAGAGCAGTATTCCTTTTTCTCCAAGGTTTGGCGGATAGTGTGAGCAATTCGATGAATCTGTTCTACCGTACCATGGCTCGCTCGGAATCCGAACTGGTGATTTGGTATTATTTTATGCTCTTCCAGTATCGGATTTATTCGTTGCAGGAGAAGTTTTTCCAATAATTTTGATATTACAGGAAGGAGGCTTATAGGTCTGTATGAAGTGACTTCTGTCGTAGGCTTTCCTGGTTTTGCAACCATGTTTATAGTTGATATTTTCCACAATGATGGGAAATATTGTAACCTTAGCACAGAATTGAATATAATTGTAAGGAGGACTATGCCTTTTTTGGGGAGTTGTTTCAAAACTTCTGCTGTAATCAGGTCAAATCCTGGCGCCTTCTTTGTTTTTAATCCTAGTATAGATCTTTTCACTTCCACAGCTGTTATTCGCTTTACAGGTAGCGATACTTGTTGTTTATCAGTCGTCAGGATGTCATCAATTTCTCTTTCTGTGTCCATGAGATCAGGTTCATGAGGTGTAAAAGTCTTTTTTAGAAAATTAGCAAATAACTCTGCCTTTTCGAAAGGCTGTCTCGACCAATCACCATTTGGTTTTCTTAGTGGAGGAATGTGATCTTTAGGTCTTTTCAGTGATTTCGTCATCTTCCAGAGAGAGTAATCATCCGCTTGGTGTGGAGATAGAGTCTGTAGTTTATCCTGGAGAGTTTGATTTTCGTTTTCTACCAGCATCTGTTTTAATTCTTTTTGCTCTTTGTTTAGTTCCCTTTTATACCTGTGATTTCTGCTTGTTTGCCATTTCCGTCTAAGTCTCCTTTTTTTGGCTATCTTTTCTTTGATCTTTACAGAAATGTCTTGCGATTTTTGTTTGCGACTAAGTGATGGAGTGGATAGCCATGCCGCCTTCTGTATTAAGTTCGTGGCATACAGCGTGACGCTTTCGATATCTTCCTCTGTTTTAAGCCGTATGGATAGATTGATATGTACATCAATATATTCTCGGAAGGCGTCCCAATCAGTCTTATTGTTGTACAATGTATCTGGCGCCTCCTTCCAGATAATGGTAGTACTGAGACTGCAGATCATCGGTGTATGGTCAGAAGTTCCATCCAGACAAGATTCCATCCTAGTGTAGAGCTCTGACATTCCCTTACAGACAAAGAAGTCAATAAGATCAGGAGTTTTATTGGGATCAGTCGGCCAGTAGGTTGGCTCTCCAGTAGAGAGGACAACGAGGGAAAGTTTATCTATAGCTTTTTTCAACTCTCGGCCTCGTGTTGTAGTAAGTCTAGAGCCCCAATAGATGTTCTTTGCGTTCCAGTCACCTCCAGTGATGAATCTTTTTCCAAGTTTGCAGAAAAAGTCTGTATACATTTGTTCATCAATCCTATGTCGAGGTGGACAATATACAGCAGCAACAGTAAGCGCTCCCTGCCAGTCATCTATTGCTACTGCTATGGCTTGGAGATGCGGGTATTGGAGGTTGAGCAATACATGTTGTTTAATACATTCTCTGATAATTATTGCAGCACCACCGTGCGACGTTCCATCGGGATGATTAGAATAATATACTGTAAATCCATTAATCTTAACCACTCTTTCCTCTGTCAGATGTGTCTCGGAGATTAGTAAGATGTCAATTTTATTATGAATTAGGAACAATTCTACTTCTAGCCTATTAGGAGCAAGGCCATTGATGTTCCATGTAGCGATCCTCAGAGTTTTCATTTTTGCTGGCGGGCTATTAGTGTAGTGAGCAATCCTAATAAAGTGCCCATTTGTTGTATTAATATATCTATCTTTTCAGATTGTTTCATAATAATTTGTTCTAGTGAACTTGTTGACTGAGGCTGTACATCCTCTGTTTTCTTTAAATGGTGTCGGGTAGCTGAAGAATATGTCATTTTCTTTTTAAAGCTAGATATGCTGTTATCATCTTGAACTTCGCTATAGTTTTGCATCCGAGTATGGAGCGGAGGGAACTCTTTCACATCTGGTGGAATGGGTGACTTATTAGTTCTTTGTGTAACTAGCTGTTTTTTATTTACAGGGCGGTAATTTTTTCTTGCTCTGATTTCTTTGTAGACTTGGCAGCCCTTATAATTGGCTGGATGATCGCCAAAGCAAAGTGTGCAGGTAGCAGGTGTATTTCTATCTTTTTTAGGACAATCCGTAGTTTTATGTCCTTCTGCACATTTGACACACCGATAGGGACGCATACAATTGTTTTTCGTATGTCCATATTGTTGGCATCTGGTGCACTGAGGGATGTCGTTAGATTTCCTCGGATCTTCAATCTTGACTCTGGTATGATAAATGAATTCAATATTTTTTATATCTGGGTTGTTAGGGCTGGGTTCAATATTTACAAAAAACATATTCAATGGTTTTTTATTCTTTTTTGATATTGCACATACTATTTCTCCTCTAACTCTGTTGCCAGTCTTTTCTATCTCTTCGATTATGGCTGTTTTAGGTGTAGTGTGGTGCAAGTTCTTAACTACGATTCTATAACACTTCTTTTCTTTTTGTGTGAATGTATGGCCTATAAGGCCATTTTTTCGAATGTGGTCCATTAGGTCCTTATAGATTTCAGTTGATAGTGTTACGATTCTTAGTTGATCCCTATTGATAATTTTGTATGAGTAAGTTCCACTGGGTACAGCTTTATTTAGGAGATCAGTTAGATTAGAAAGATCTTCTACACCATAGAGGATGATTGGTGGTGGTTTATGAACCCTTTTAGAAGGAGCTATTTGATTTTGTTCTTTAGAATCTTCATCAGTTAGATCTATCGGGAGTCCACTAAATTTGTTTGAAGTGCTGGTAATGTGTCTTTTTGTGTTTGATGGGCTGTTAGTTTGTCTTTTTCTTTTAGAGTTTCGCTGAGTTGGTGACCTTTGCCATACAGGATGGCAAGGTTTAGCGTTATTGTCAGTAGCAATTGCCTCTGATAGAGGATTTCCTTTGTGACATACTGGGCTTCCTAGAGAAGAAGATCTAGGTCTTTGAGTAAATAGACTTGGATGGAATGCCTGTTGTACATATTTTTTAGTATTGCTTCCAGTAGCATATACTGACGCAGAGGCCTGGTCGCTCGCTCCTGTGCAGTCTTCGGTAACCAATTTCACACTTGCAGGCCCGGATACCTGCAAGCGCCGGGGGCTAGCCGGATCGCATGACAAAACAACATCTTTTTCGTTCATAATTCATAGAAAAGAGGTGGGAGATACTAGCGGCACTTTCCCAAGGTACCGCAGTCACTCTTTTTGAGAGGATTTAATCTCCCAAGGTTTGTGATGAACCAAAGACAGGTTAGTTGACCGCCGCCCGTTACTCGGCGTCGCTACTCATTTTGCACCACCCGGGGGGCACGTGTAGGGTGGGCCTAGGAATAGGTGGTAAATCCTACGGACGCGAGTAGCTCTACCCCCCAATTTGGTAGAAATAAAAATACTTGTAGTAACAGAAAGTGAAAAGGAGAATGAACAGAATGCTACAGTACATGAAACCAAATAGCCATAATTATGAGTAAATCGATGTCGATCGATTGAAGTCATGGCCTCCTGAGTGGCTTCATGTGTACTATATTTTCCGCGATTATACATTACATTGCGGTTACGTCATATCGGCCGTACTGTATTTATGATATATATTTATATGAATAACCATAAACACATACAAATATGTACTTCCCCACAGATTCTTACACAGTTTCGAAGATTTCTACCGTAAGCTGGGCGTGACTCTAGTGGCGCACCCCCGCGGCGCGCGCACCCCACCGGCCGGCCGCTCGCTCATACGCGACCGCGATAAGCAGCCGCCGTCGTCCGCCTCCTCCGCTTCGTCCGCCTCCACCGCCTCGTCTGCCTCCACGGCCTCGTCCACGGCGCCCTCCACGCCTACTACGCCTAACCAGGTAGATTATATTGTTTATATTGTTTAATTTTACTGTAATGAATTAAATGGCGGAACTCAACAACAAGCTTTATCTCTTTACCAAAGCGAGGAAACGTAAATAATTCATTCATAATAATCGAAGCCATAGCCGTTGTAGCATTATATATTTATCACAAAGTTGTTTATGTTAATTTTTTTTTATTTTAGCGTTCAAAAGACAAAGACTCGGATAAAAGTGAAACTGATAAGAGCGATGATAAGAGTGAGAAAGAAGACAAAATAGAGAAAAAGGATAAACCTCGCGCTAGTGATGAAGACGACAGTGCTGATAACCAGCCTCTCATCATTACTACACCCAAGTAAGTGATAACATTATATATAAATGTTTTATATGTATGTCTACATGACATTAAAGTCGAAACATGTACATCAAGATATATTTGTAATAATTATTAATAATATATATAACTAGAGATCCACTCGCCGCTTCGACTACTTGGATTGCTCTAATATAATTATATATAAATATAAAGTTTCCACTTTAATTACTCTCTCTATTAATGGAAACCATATTCAATTCCATTGAGTACATTTAAAGATTGATGACTTTTACGTGATAAAATGCGGCGAAAAGTAATTTTGTTTTAAAAATGTGTGTTGCATAAAAAAGGACCAATTATAGCGAAATTAATCAAAACATATTATTGTCTGTTTAGATTGTAAACCAGCTACATTCGTTATTTATTTTTTCGTTATGTACATTTTTATACCATTCGAAAGTATAAAAAAAATTATACAAAATTGACCTTTATTTTGTTTCATATAATAGAGAACACAAATAAATTTGCAAAATTGTAAATAATATACATGTTGTATATTTATAATTTTTTAAAGTGCCTTTTATTTCCTGATAATTTGCTTAATAGGTTGTTAGCGGGAATGGAGTGTCTTAAAACTAGGTTCCCTCTGCCTTGCTACCTTGCTACATTATAAATATTTCTTAAATAAACATCTTCACACAGACTTGAGAAAGAGAAGGAAAAAGAAAAGAACAAAGAAAAAGACAAGGAAAAAGAAAAGGAAAGAGATAAAGAAAAGGAGAAAGATAGAGATAAAGATAAAAGTTCAACAACTAGTGAAGAGAAGAGTGTTGTCAAGCAACGTTCCCAGTCGAAAACTCGTAGTCTGCCGCCAACTAAAACTGAATCGCATGAGAAACGAACACCTAAAAGGAAAACATTATCTTCTAAATGTGAGTATATTCATTTTATTACTAAACTGGCTTTACTGTACGGTCCGACTCAATATCTCCAAGCATTTCTGAGATAAAGGTTCTTGACAGACAGACTGACGGACAAGCGACAAGCGTTCACATCAAATTACGTTTCTACGTAATTTGATTTGAAAGCTTGTTTTGTGTTGTGAAGACTTTCTAGTCTTATACACTTGTTACAATTTATTAATGTTGTTAGCTTTTATTGAAAGCTAGTTATAAATAAGCATTTTTGGTTACAGTGAGTGAAGGAGCAAGTGCTAGTAGTACAGGGCGCGCATCTCGTCGACCCAACGCGTCCACCGACAGCGACAGCTCTGGGAGAGCGTCAAGGTAAAACTTTTTTTTACTTGTTTTCCGCATAAGCCGAGGAAACCTGCCATACCACTCCATACTACAATTTTCGAAACATTATGTGTTGAGTGGCGGAACTGTACTCTGTGGTACTAAAGGCTCACTTAATATATATATATATTATTATTAAATTATTACTCTATGTATAAAATATAAAATGGGCATAATTTTCCAGATGTGGACTAACAAAGAAAATGCAAAGCCGTAGAAGTCAAAGCGCGAACTCTGCCAGCAGCGGTAACACTATAGCGTCCAACAGCAGCAAGCGACCGCGGAAGAGGAAAACTACGGAGTAATTATTATTTATTTTGTTCTGGCTACTAAGTTACTTGATACAGGCAAACCCGCATGTTTCCCGTTGTGTTTCAGTCATTCAGTTATGGAGAGGTTTTAATATAGATTTGTAATGGAGGTCAGTCGTGGTGCAGCGGCAAAAGCGTATGTATGTAAGCGCGTTAGGCTGTAGGTTCGATTCCCACTTGAGAAAAGAGTGATGAATTGATATTTTCATTTCTTAACTCTGACATCGAGGCAAAGTGCGGCATTGACTTCATTCAACACGTACTCCGGTTTTCAACGGAAAATGGGTAACAGAGTGTCTTAACACTAGGTTACCCTACCCTGCTGAACACAGATTCAAGCTAAAACAATAATATAAATGTAATATTTTTTAACATTCTTACAGGCCTTCAACTAATGAATCAACTAGAACTACTTCCAATGTCAAAGCTCAAGTAGGGGACAAATTAAAAGTTTATTATGGACCTGCACAATCAGAATCAAAGGTAAATAGTACTTCACTTATTACTATTTGATGAAAGAAATATAACACATATTTCTTATTTTTTTTTTTTATTTTTTTATCCTTACTTTTTAATTTTTTTGATTGAATGAACCTTTAGTGCTTTATTTCAAGTTAAAGGTTTCGAAGACGCAGCTTCGCTTGCTTAAATTTGTTATTATTAGTAATATAAAGTAATATTTGAAGAAAACATTTGTCCGTTGACAATCCATAATTATCTTCATACGCAACATCAAAACACCATGAATATGTATATAATAATAATAATCATAATCATAATTTTTTGGTAATAACAATTACAAGTCCAGCAATGTCTTATTCATGCATATGACAAGTAATGAATGAATGAATAAGACCAACCAACCAGCTAATTAAAACAAATATTTATAAACATTGCTGCCGTCGTGGTGTAGCGGCGCAGCGTCTGTAAACGCGATGGTTGTGGATTAAATGCTCACTAGAGGAAACAAATTATTTTACATCTCCACCTAGTCATACTTCACACTGGGAACAAGACAAAGCGCGGCGTTGGGTTCTGACACTCAAAAAGTAATATATTGAAAATGATTTAGAAAATGGGGAACCGTGTGTTTGCAGTAGGTTCCCTCTGCCTATAGCCTGACAAGAACTTAAAAAAAATATCGGAGCTACTTGTTCAGAATGTGAATTTTAGATACTTATATATATGGGGACGGACCCGCTCAAACACACGCTAAACTGCTACCCTCAAGCCCGATTACAATACTAAAATACATTAGAAAGCCATGTTAAGTATCATTTACTGCGCCAAACTGTTTTTATGACACAGAGCCGCGAAACTCCGCATATCGAATATGATGCACACGGCTGTACTGCACGACTGTGACTCATGCCTGTGCTCATAAATTTCATAAAGTATTTCTCGGACTATATCCTGCTATATTCCGGGTAAAGCATGAAACTGCAAAAAATATATATAACAGCTTTATAATATTCAGGTGACATACGAGGCAAAGGTGATAGAAGTGTCCTCTGAGGGAATGCTGCGCGTGCACTACACCGGTTGGAACACTCGCTACGACGAGTGGATCAAGCCACAACGTATCGCCCTCAATGTCACACAGCACGATTCGCGAAATAAAAAGGTGTGTTTTGTTTCTTATTGCATATGTATTTTATAATAGCTATTAAGTACGGTACTGATGTTGCTTTGTCTATGAAATGGTTATATTTTTATTATTAGAATTTTTGCACTGGTAATATAAAGCGCTGCCTTGAGTAGCGCTACATTAAACGGTGTCTTGATTCCGAAGGGAACATAGAGAATGGAAACTTTCTAAGTTAAATATTATTAACATAAAAAAATTAAAAATTATATAAAAATATAATTCAAATTCTTATTAAAATGAGATCACCCTGCTATGCGTGAATTAATGTTATGATAAATAAATATTATTGTGGTGAAGTTTGTACCATTTTTTTTTACATTGTTTAATTACATTTGTTGCAGATCACAAACTTAAGTAGACGAGTAAGAAGTAAAAGGACAGAAGGTACATATTTATGATAGTATTATATAAATATATATTACACTCCAAAAATATATAAAAACGTTATTTTTATTTGTAGTCCTATTTTCAGAATCATCTGCGCGCTCAGATACCGACAGTTCCGATAGTGACGAAAGTGTTAAGAGACCACCTAAGAAATGTGATGATAAATCTAACGTAAAAAGTAAGTATTGATTAATGATTTAAATAAATTATTTTATTTAACATTATATTTCGAGACTGTTTTAGCACAAAGACTCAGTGCTTAACTAAACGTGACGGTTGTGGGATTGATTCTCACTAGGGAAAATTATATGTTTTCATATCTTCGCTCTGGTAAGAAAACAAAATCGTTGAATTCCGCCACTTGTTCTATAGAACATCTCGAAAATTGGGCGGCAGTGCTGAGCATACCGATTGTCTTAACAGTAGGTTCTCCTCTGGCTATTCTGCTATGTGAGGGATACAGCTTAAGTAAAACATTATTTTTTTACATTTTTTTTTTGTCTGCAGCTCCATCTCGATCCAAAGAACAGAAATCAAGCGACAGTAGCAGTTCAAGTAAACCAAGGAAAAGACCTGTACGAACTGTGTCCACACCAATTGCCACATCCCCCGCCAAAAAACCTAGAATAAATGTAGCGAGCCAACATCAAGGCCGAGATTACGATCTAAACGAAATCAGATCAGAACTTAAAGGATTACACTCAGTGAAACAAGAAGCTGAAGAGACAATAAAAACTGAAATTTCTCCAAAAGATGCAATTTTGAATCCTGGACAGTCGACGAATCAACTTCCAGAAATTCCATTACCTGAAAAACAGGCAGAAGATGTTTATGAATTCAAAGAGCCAGAACCTTTTGAATTAGAATTACATGATGAGAAGAAGAAAAGAACACATCGTATATTTGATGATATTTCACCGAGCAAGTACACGTCGACACTCTCAAAATCTTTAAGTGAAGAAATATCTGAAGATCCTTTGAGAGCGCGACCGTCTTCGTTCAGGTCCCCATCTCTCTCGCCATTTAGAGATTTTGGGTCAAGCCGTGATATGCCGGGAAGGCAAAGTCCAGAAGACGACTCTAAAGATGGTTTGTTTTCGTTAGACGATGATTCATTTCCCGGCGAAGGAAGCTCCGGACCTATTTTCGAAGGATTCACACCAGCCAAAAACCAAGAAACATATTCCAAAAAGAATAAAGTTACTAAACTTCGACAGTTAATCGACGATTCGCCAGACAGCCCCGCCGATGACGAACAATCATCTGAAGATGAACCTGAGAATATTAAAGTAGAGGAGAGAGTTCAAAGTCCAATTCTGCAGCCAATGTTAAAAGATAAATCCCCTGAACCACTTAAAGAAGAACCTAAAAATCCGGAACCTTCTAAAGATATTAAAGATGCTATCATGATTCTTAAAGAATTGCCTCCTGTAGAATCTATACCGGAACCACCACGAACGCCCCCACCCAAACTAAAGTTAGAATTGCCTAGTATTTCTATACTTCCTTCGACAAGTAACATTGTGAAAGAAATGGTATATAAAAAGGAAGAAAAAATCATTAAAGATGAAAAACTAAATAAATCTGATACGGAAAGAAGTTTCAAAGAAAATTTGTTGTCAATACCGCTACCAAGTACACAACCAAAAGAGCCTCCTAAAATACGAATAGAGAAGCTAGACCCCGATCCTATAATATCTAAATTAGAACCTCCATCTAGCGCACTCATTGACACTGAAGAGGATAAGTCAGAGCCAGATAGTCCGGCGCGCATCGACGTGTTACCGGAGCCGCCACCGGCCTTCCTCCTACAGTCAGAGGGCCCTAAGATTGCTGAGAAGTTACTACAAGCAATCAACAGTGCAAAGAGACTGTCTATGTCCCCTCCTCCTATAGAAGGCCAACCACGTTCACCAAAGAAAGATTTGAAACCGTTAGATGAAAAATTATCACCAATATCAATACCTATAGATATAAAACGGCCACCCAGCAAGCCAGAGTTACTGAAGCCCTTAACAAAACTCGAACCACTGAAGAGATCTAGTCCTGCAGAAATAATGGATTCCATATTGATATTTGGTGAACCCTCGAACTTTACTGATGTCAAACGAGATGTAACAGAAATTAAAAAGGTTAAACCAAAAGAGCCAACCCCGCCGAGATTGCAGAGTCCTCTTAATATTTTAGAACGCCGTAAGAGCGTTGCCGACCTCCCTCTAAGTGCTCCTGGGAAGAATAAAGTGTTAAGTGAAACTATACAAAAACTGTCGAGTCAGATCAACCAGTCAGTGGTAGCCGCTAGCATCCCCTTGCCGCCATTCCCGGCGGACGATCCGAGCGAGACCAGCGACTCTGATGACTCCGATAGACGGTAAGCTGTTATTTTGTTGGAATTGTACTTATTTTAGATGCCCATCTTGAACGATTGAGTCATATCTTTTGCGAACAAAAAAATTACACAAGTTGTACTCCAAATAAATAAAAAATGAACCAAATCCAACTTTAAATTCTTCCTATAAATATTTTAGTATAAAAAATTATTCTTGTTGTCGAGTCATTTTTGTATGACTTTTAATAATACATGTCTAGGTTTATGTATAAGTATTGTATCCAAATCGATGCTTTTAACATCCCTGACATTCCAGTGTTTCTGGAAAAGATCTGTCTTAATCATAAGTCAGCCTTGGTTCACATTTTTCTATTGTTATATTTTCTATATCAAAGTAAATAAAATAATATTATCCAGGCTCATAATCGACAAGCTGTCAGTAGACGAATGGAACAGCGGCAGCGGCGCCAGCATGACCAGCGTGGCGAGTGCGGGGGGAGTGGGGGGTACAGGAGGAGTGGGTGCGCGTGCGCACGCCGCTAGGTCGCTGCACGCGGGCAAGTCGCCGGGAGAGTGGAGCGCAGGGGAGTCGCTGCTCATGCTGGAGGACGCCTGCAAGAACGAGCGTAAGCATAGTGAGTAACGCTGCTGACAAGCTACTAGGTATCTAAAATAAGTCCCCGGGCGAGTAGAGCAATAATGTAAAATATCTATCTAAAATGGCGATTGTACATATACCTCAATGCACTATATGGATGGTAATAGATAAAGAATTTAAGATTAAGACCGTCTTCATACAATTAAAGATATAATATAATAATTTACATTTTACATTCACAGGTGCAAGTGTAGTAGTAGCAGGTGGGGGTCGAGCGGGCGGCGGGTTATCCACCGTAGCAGCGAGCACCAGTAGTACTATTACTAATATGGGCGTCGGTGGGAGTGGGGGAGGGTCTAGTGGTGGGGGCGGGGGAGGTGCTGAAGATGACAGCTGTGTGTCATTACTGCTCTGCGAGGAAACGATCCCAGGGTCCCCTGCTCCGGACACGGAGCCGACGCCGCCGGCCCGTCCGCACCATATGCCGTTTGCTTGTGCACCGCAACACCACGCGCATACGCATAACGTGCATAATCATAAACGTAATTTTTTACATATCTTAGTGAAGTGAAAATGAAGTAATCTAATCTCAAATGTTATTTCCTATAAACATTTAATACATATTCTAACCAAACAAAGCAGCTGAAGAACGACGTAGTTCCAACTCCCGTGAGCCAGCCAACGCAGACGAGGGTCCGGCGCAGGCGGCGGGCGGCGGCGGCGGTGGGGGGGCGGTGCGGGAGGATGAGTGGTCGCGGCGGCGCGCCCTGCTGGAAAACACGCCGCCCACCACGCCCGATAGCAGCCTGGATATGTCTCCGCAGAGGTATGTTACATTTGTTGGGTTTTTTTATCTAACCGCAAGGTGATTTCACGTAGTGTTAATTAAAACAAAAATAAAAAGTTTTTGAAAATTTAAACACTAGGACGTAAAAAAACGTAATATGTCCCAATACTTTTTGTCAATCAAGTGTAAAAATAATAATTTTGAAAACACATGTACGCGATTAAATATCGATTTGGTGTCCCTGCTCCCTGCGATGTTACAATATTTTATTTAATGCATCATAGATTTTAAAACATCGATTTGGTGTCGCTGCTCCCTGCGATGTTACAATATTTTATTTAATGCAGCAGATTTTAAAACATCGATTTTATCTGCTAACATCGATGATCATCGGGCATTTCTAGTGTTATAATACTCCGTTCGCAAATTTGATTAAATCATTCCATGTAACAACACAACAGTTTGCAATCAAGCGTTGTGCCGCTGTGTGTGCGCACCACGGTGTCAATTGTGAGTTATTGATTTTTCTATTGATGTCCAATATATAATAGGGTAGGCAAAGAGAGAAAAACATAATACACATTGTTCACACGTGTTCATTATTTGATGTCTACGTCGCCCTTTATCTTATGATGATAGGAAAATGAAAATAATTAATTCCTTAATTATTTTCCTTATTAGGATCAAATCGCGCCTACATCTATCGTGCTGACATTCAGACGCTGTTCCACTACGCCGCAAATTGACGGATGGAATCGAACATGTTTTATTCTTGAAATAATTTCTCGTACTTATTTTTTTTTTCTTGAAACCATGTTTTAGGGATTTTTCGGAGCAACAAATAAGTAGATATATTAAAACGTTGCTACTACGTACTACATAAATATATATAATCTTTTTTTGCATTAGTGATTGATAATAAAATTTTAAATTTAATTGCATTTTAAATTTTTATTATCTTTAAAGTGCAACGCAACCAGCATTACAATTATTAAATACTCGATTTGAATCTATAAACAAGGATATCTATGTATGTGACATATAAACTCGTTCACATATTTTTTACTTTTACAGAGAAAGGAGAATATCAGAAAGAGACAGCCCATCAGATAGAAAGGATGATGATGAAGACAATCCTGTACAAGATGCTTGCGTTTTGGATATTGATAAACCACATGGTAACATCATATTTGTATTATAAAAAAAAGGAAATTAAAAACAACAACATCCTTAGGAACAATATTCAGATATAAAACTATATTTGTGAGAGTAGTTTGTAAAAGCCGTCATAGCAAAGGGGCGCAAGCTTGGGACTGTAAACGCGACGTTTGTGGTTTAACTTCTATTACGGAGTGATGAGGTTCCATTCAAAGTCAAATAACTTTATTCAAAATAAAAAGTTACATACTTCATTTTTGAACGTCAAATAATCTACCACCAGTACTACTAAAGTTAATGCCTCAGACCTGAGAAGAACCGGCGCAAGAAACTCGGCGAGACTTATTTTTGAATAAAAAAAACCAATTGTATACGTTTTAACATTTCTGACAATGATATTTTGAAACAGACTGGAGCGAGCATTTCATTCCCAAGGCGTGTCATCATTCATGTAATCATTAATTTGGCAATAACCTTTAACACACAAACGTCTTTTCACAACTCTTTTAAATAGTGATATAGAACATTCTCGGACGTTTACTGGGATCCTATTATTAAAGCGTATACATTGTCCCATAAATGAATTACGGACTCGCTGTAATCGGGTTACAGGTGCGATTCGCCAATCGCTTTGGTGATGAGGCAAAGTGCGGCGTTGAGTTCCGGCACTCAATACACAATCCCAGGTTCCCTATGCCTACCCTGATGTGTGCAGGGTCCAGCGTGAAGCTAAAAAATTAAAACAATATTTTGAATGCTGCAGGCAACGCGCGGTCCCGCAAGGCGTCGGAGTCGTCGGCAGGGCGCACGCGGCGGCGCGCGCGTCGCGACACCGACGACCAGCACACGGCACACCACACTGCCGGGATGAAATATAACTTTTATGTTGATTTGGGTATGTAATTAATTATTCGTATGCAATCTATGAAGTTGTATTTGCATTTATTATTTACAATAATAAGTGGAGCAGAACATTAAAAAAAAAAAACATAGAATACAAAGATAAAAACCTGACATTTGCACTTTTTAAATATACGTATTATTTGTATATAAAAAACCCATTTGGTTTTGAATATATTGAATGGCAGTCCATTCTCGATTTACTACATTGTGTGCCACAGTGGCAGTGAGATTATTGAAACATAAATGTCTTCAAGTACAGATGAACCATTTGAACGGGCTTTTTTCAAGTCAAAATTGCACATATTTTTTTTGGTTATTTTTAATTTGCATTTTTTTTCTATTTTATGACATGTCCAAGTAAATGTTAAGCATTTTTATGGAATAAAGATATTTTGACTTTGACTTTGATCAAATTCACAACCACTACATACTTGTTTGTGGGCAGAGGCAGTTTCCACAATAACAATCTAATTAATATTATCTGTAGAAATGTGTATTTTTATAAGTTTCAAATTTTATATGTAGTAAATTATTTATATATATAATATATCATACAGATCCCACGTGGGATTGTCCAACTCGTATAAGTGTGCTAACATCCCGGCTGGCTGATCTTCGCAAAGCTTACCACGCAGTGAAGGGAGAGCTGGCCACTATCGACCGCCGTCGCAAGAAACTACGACGGAAAGAAAGAGAAGGTATATTTATATTTGTCATTAGAAGAATATTTTATGAAATTGTATAAAAAAAACAACAGAACATTAACATACCAGACCACGGAGTTCTTTGTAAATTTCCAATAACAATTTGTTGCTAAATGTTTATCACATTTATTTTTGGTAACAGAGAAAGGTATTTATTAAATCATTTAATATTCTTAATCTACTATTACTTTTATTTAAAAAAAAAAATTTACTGAGTAGTTCGATTTTGATAGTTATTTAAAAATATTAAAACAATGCCTAAAAATTTCACTTTCTTAAAAATCATTGGCATTTGGTGTAACTCGATCAATAGATATAAGAGAACCTCAGTATCTATCCATTTCACCTATTGAGCTGTTTTCACTAGTTCAGCAGATATTTGGGAATTAGTGATGTTTGAAAAATTCTGATTCTTGTAGAAAATTAGAACATGCAGCCCAATTTTTGGAATTGTGCTCTCTATATCGTGATTTTTTCAATAATAAATAATTCCCAACCACCATAGATCCGTCGATCGAGTTACACCTGTATATTTCATTAGTTTAAAATTTTAATTATTGACTATTAAAACAAATACTTAATAAATTTTATGTGATTTTAAAATATTTGTATTGTTACAGCTATAAAAGCAGCAAAAGCTGCGTGTTCATGATGAAGGTTGGTCTAAGACTGCAGGACGCAGGTTCGATCTCTGGTTAAATCCCAAGAGGACTAAGTTTATTCGTTCTAGAATAGGCGATGAACTTTACGAGTGATTTTTGGTGTACGAGCGTGTAATAACTTTTTATAAGAGACATTGAACTGAAGCCGATTTGACATTTTTATGTATATGGTCATTCATAGAGATCTTTAGATCATAATTTTGTTTGCCTTTGTATAAAATTAAAGCTATTTTACTTTTGTTAAAATATTTAATTATGTAACCATAGCTAAATACTGAAATTATAATTTAGTTTGTCAGTTAGCATAAATATATTATTATAATATTAAACTATATTTAAGTTATCGAAATTCATACTCTTTCAGTATGAACATTATATTTACTTGGTTGTATTATAATGCCCTTTTGCTTATATTTAGGATAGTGGGGAAGGAGTGTCTTTACATTAAATCCTGTGCCTACCCTGCTATAAGCAGTTTACACATTAAACTTATAGTACTGCTAGCTCAGACTTTATAACATGTGAATATTTAAACCTGATCAAAATGAGAAATGTTTGAGAATTTATATAGACTTTGCTCTAATTCATAGATGGAATATTATATTTGTGTAATTTAAGAAAGTGCACTTTTCTTTTATTAATTGTGTTATAAAAAATATAATTTAATTACAATTTATTACATATTTTTACTTTTGGAGTTTATAAAATAACAAAGAGCATTGTAAATATTATTATAATCGTATAGTGAATATCATTCACTATTAAGATCGTGAGAAAGGTGATAATTATAATATATTAAAACATTTTATGAGTTTTCACTTTTTTATTTATATTCTAGAAACACGGGGTGTAACTTAGACATAAGTTCATGTAATTTTCAAATTCATATAGATCATTACTAATATTATTAAGATAACATTTACATAATGTAAAGTATTACATTTCATGAATCCAATATAAGTTATACTAGCTTTGTGTATTTTAACATCATCAATAAATAACACAAGTGTTAAAATGTGTACATTACTATTTATTTTTCTTGAGAGTGAACCGCATATAGTAAACATATTTTTTTAAAAAGGGCAAGTAATAGTCTCTATCGCGCATCTATTCTTTATTTTAATTATGAAAGCTCACCTTTAAAATTATATTTATTATTTTAATAAAAAATTGGGAAGTTGCGGTACTGCTGCCTCTTCAATTTTATTTAATTTTAACGCACATCTGCCTCGCGACTGCTCTTTGTCTTTACGAACAACGGAGCCGTTTAACATTGTAATTATATATTATTTATTAGAATTGTAATACATATTTATAATGTCCGTCACTTGCGTCGCGGCAGTTGTTGGCGTTAGTAGTAGTTGGGGTACTGGGGCCAGGGGTGTGGGTGGTGCTGGTAGGGTGGCTGCTGGTAGCCCCAGGGCGGCGTGTAGGGCTGCGCATACTGGTCGTATGACTGCGCGGTCGTCGCCGGCGTCTGGTAGTACGCGGCAGCGCTCGCCGTAGTCGTACTCGTTGTGCTTGTTTCTTTCTTCTTCGTCGCGTCTGTTGTGTTTCTGTATAATCATATATTTTATAGTGGCTTATTTGCTAAAATAATAACTTAAATATTCACATCTATACTAAAGCTAAAACTGATTAAAAACGAAATAAAAAATGGGTGAAAAACATAAACCTGATAGTAATTTGTAAAATATGTAACATAAATTCAAAGTATTCAATTAACTTAACAACCGCTTATAAAACCCGCCCAACTCGCTTGTTCTTATCCCTTCCCACGCCCCGCTTTCGTGCACTTGGTTCTACTGTCTTGTTACTTCTTTCTCACCCCCGGTATTATAAGTAATGAATTTTACCGCGTAATAGATTTTACCGATGTATAGTTTCATACTTTTTTTACATTTATTTATTATTATATCAATGACTTAAACATAGAAAATAAGAATTTAAAAATAAATAACAAAATAAATGCGTGATCGTACGTGTGCGCTGCGGGGGCGTCGTGCTTGCCAGCGCGCGCGCGCTTGCGCAGGTGCTTGTGGGCAGCGCGCGCGTGTAGCGCGGCGGTGCGCGCCGCCTGCGCCGAGCCCAGCTCCTCCGCCAGCTCGCGCCGCCGCGCCGCCAGCGTCGCGCACATCTCCGCCTCCGCGCCCTCTTGCTTCTCGTAGCTCATCACCAGCTCTGTGGGAGATGTCGGGTCATATGTTTAAAACAATAAAACTAATAAGATAGGCGCATTAGGAGAATGAATAAAAATAAATCCGCTTTACGCTGTATCCCACACAGCATGATAGGCAGAGGGACCCTAGTAGCGACTAAGACACTCCGTTACCAACTGAGATAATGGCATAATAAATATTTTTACAGGAATCTTAAAAAAATATATTATACTTTCATGACAGCATATTTATATATTTTTGACGGAAGGCAATGATTGAGGGCTATGAAACAAAAATATATATATAAGAATTTATTATAAAACAGTCCATACTGTTTTATAATAAATACATGTGTTCATAGACAAAAACGCCAAAACGAAATAAAATATGTGAGACCACAAAATTAATAAACGCACACACGCACGCACCTTCCAGTTCCTCGTAGGGCGTGCCAGGTGTATGCAAGGCGACGTCCAACCGCTGCATATGCAAACGAGCATTGAGGGGGTCTTTCTCCAGGGCGGCCTCCAGGGCTTTCTTCGCAGCCGCCGGGTCTCGGCGCACGTGGAACAGGAAGCGCGCGTACTTGATGGCCAACGCCGACGACACCGACTTGTTCTTGGCGGACGACATGTAGCCCTCGTACAGCTGCACGCACCGGTCGTAGTCGCCGCGACGCCGCTCCAGGTTTATTCGCCTGGTGTCAAATACAGTATTTCTTAGATAATTTTGAAAATATTGTAATAAAAATTGTTTTTGATTAAATAAAAAGATAAATAAACAGTAGTTAGTGTTCTACAGTGGCACAACATTCAACTGTAAACGAGACAATTTATGAGTTATTTCATTTCTACTTCGGAGTAGGTACCGTACTGTACACCGCCTACGCTGCCATAGGCGGGATACAGCATTAACCAAAAACAACATTGTGTCTTCAAAAATATTTGATGGATTTTTTTAAAATTTAATATTATAATTTTATTTCAATATATTAGACAGTATTCCAAAATATCTAGTACATTCTTTTCATAAGTAAAAACTTAAATACCAAATGATCAGAATCAGAAAATGAATTAAACACAAATAGAAACAACACAAATAGAAACAACACAAAGCACAACTCCAACACACCTATACTGTATCTGAACCAGATTGGGACACGCCTTCTCAATTCTATCCAATATATCAGCGGCGCGGGCGGGATTGTTGTTGGCCTCCTCGAAGTGCGCCCAGTGCAAGTGCAGGTCGGGCTTGTCCAGGTGGTGGACCGTGCAGGCGCGCTCCAGCACCTCCCGCTCCACGGCCACCAGCGACGGGTTGGTCGGGATACGCTCTTCCAGGAACTTTATTAACTGGTGAAATTGTAATATAGAATACAATATTTTCTTATTTCGCTTAACGCTATATCCCGCATATAATCTAGCAGCGAGAAACTAGTCATAAAACACATCTTACTCTGCTTTGAGCATAACTCCCAACAAAAACATACATAAATTAAAGAAATCTCTTAACACAAACAAATTTTGTAAAATAAAAACTGATAGAGAAAAAAGGGAATTAGTACTTATACAACTATAGCAAAAAAAATTTTACTGGTAAAATTTTTGTAAAAAGAATTTAATAATCTACCATTCTAATTATATTGACACCAGTATAATATTTTTACTTTGCAAAAGAAAAGAAATTAACTAAATTAAACATTATGCTTTCCACAATGAAAGACTTGAAGAATAATATTTAAAAAAACATATTTTCATGTTAAATATAAAACTGTTTCATTGTAAAGTGACTGTCGGACAATGACAAATTACATGATTTCTCGAAATTTCTAGGAGAACTGCCAGTTTCCAAAAGGAAATAACGGATTATTTGAACACAAACAAAGCTGCGGGCGACAAATAGTAATAAAATAATTATAACAACTTACCCTCATCCAAAACTCCTCGTAGAGGGCACACGCAATGAGGCACCTCTCGTGCAACACTAGTGCACGTTTCAAGGTGCCGTGTTGTTTCTCCCATTCAAGATAAGCCTTCCAGTTCTTTAACTGACAACGCTCTAACGGCTTTACATGGAAATAGGGACGCTTGATCTGTAATTAATGATTATTCTATAACATTATTTTTAATTTGACGCACATCGCGTCACGTCCCCATTCACCGCACAATTTTCCAGACATTAGGTGTTGAGTAACGGAACTGAACACCGCGCTATGTATGTAAGTATGATGAAAATAAGTCACTCCACCATTAGGGATCGAACCTATAAAAGTCGCGTTTATAGTCATTCATAGCACCAGTCTTTCATAGACCCATTAAGTTATTCATAGCACTTTGCAAGTTGAAAATATTATAATGAATATATGAATTGTAAATAATGTCAAAAATTGTTAAGGCTATCTTGGAGCAGCCGCAGCGTCTGTCTTCTATACTTAAAAATAATTGTAAGGCAAATTATTTGAAATTCGGGCGCTTGATTAAGAAAAAGCAGATGGATATTTAATCCTATTTACCCACCTATGGGGAAAAAAGGATGAAGCTACTAAGATTCTTATATATAATATTTTAAAAATCGATTCACATATCGAATTTAGGCGTAAGTAAAAGATATTACTCACTCCTTCCTCAAACGTCCACCGTGCGGCGACCTCTTCGCCGGTCGCCTTGTGTATTTTTCTTCGTGCAGCAATTATTCGCTCTTTTATCGCTTGTGCTTCATCTTCTGAAGCCTAACAATTAGTAGAAAAATTATATTAGTCAGTAGATAACCATAATTAAATATTCGTAATTATATTAGTAAACAAACGAGATAGGTGATTATTATAAGTCAATCGTAATCAAAATAAAAATACAAATATAATTCCTATCCCCATCTCCACCAAGCATCTCTCTACCAATTCTAGGACAAGGGGTAAACTTGCAAAATAAAAAAAATACATTTTTAAAGTTAATATAGAAAAATATTTTGGAACACAAAAAACAGTCAATTCTTTAATTAAATATAACACCCCAAAATTAAATTAAATTTTATTTTTCCCATTTGCTAATCTTAAAAAAAAGCCCAGTATCTTAGAATTTCATCAAACGTAATGTTATCAACTACACCGTTACTATTGACGAAACTCTAATTATTGGGGGTTTTTTAAAGGTTTATATGGAGTGATGTTTGTTTAGTTTAGCTAGTAAATAGTACTAACGACATGGTCCTGCGGCTCGTCCTCTCCGGGCGGCAGGTCGGGCGGCAGCTGCGCGGGCGCGGCGGCGCGCACTTCCCCGCGCAGGCGCACCAGCTCCGCGCGCGACACCACGCCCGCCACCGGCTCCGACATCACGTGCTCTTGGAAACTGACACACCGGGTCAAAATTAAACTCTTATTTTTTTTAGCTTCACACTGTATTTTGCACATAGCAGGGTAGGCAGAGTGAACTTGAGAATCTAGCGTTAGACATTCCGTTCTTATTAAAACATTTCAGTTCGCCACTTTCCGCTGACATCTTGAGGCTTTGCATGTTGAGTGACGGAAGTTAACGCCACGCTTTCCCTCGCTGCTTGAGGGAGGAGATGAAAATATTTAATATTTCACGAAGTGAGTCCCTGCGCCACGACGGACGACGGTCCAATAATTTTATCCATAGTATAAAGTTATATACTTAATTTTTTGTGGTCAAATAATTTACCACTAGTTCACTAAAGTCTGTCATACCTGAGAAGAACCAGGGCAATAAACTTTTTTATTTTTTTTGGGATTTATTTTAATCAATTACAGATTCACACTTACTTATGTTGTATTGTATTTATCGAATCAATGAAGTGTTCTGTTCTGTACCTAGCAATGTAATATACTCGTATACCAAAAGGCTGAGCCCGTGAGGCTGATACCATTTAGTTTCATCTTTACTTTTACTTATCTTACGTTCTTAGCGAGGTAGGTAAAAAGAATGTCGCATAATGACACTCCATTTTCTATTATTATTAATATTAAAAAACATGTAAATCTAGTCCTAATTCTAAAATTAAGTTCACGACCCTTGCCATATGATAACCATACATACTTAATTTTCGAAAACCGAAACAGAAACTATAAAAAATGTACAATCACTGTTCATATAATACCTATTATTACTATGCTTATTAAAGAAATATATGTTAAAAATATTATTACTCACTTATCAAAGTGCGAAGTGTAGCCAAGTGTGGGCGTGGCCAACAACCGGTCGTAAATATTGGTGACCTGTAGACCGGAACCATTTTCCGCTTCCCATTTTATGTACGACTCCCAAAGACGATCCGAACGGAACTCCAGACCACAGGCCTCTAAAATACATACAAGTATATTAAATAATGAATTATAAGCTTCATACCACTTAATTGCACTCCGCAATACGCCTAGTTAACGAGGGACTAACACACACCAACCATGGTTAAAAGAAGTAATTGTGATAACAAGCATAAACTACCAATTCAGAACCAAAAACAAACAATGTATATCGCTTCACGAAATGTTTTTTTAATTTAAATTTAGGGATATGCAGACTATTTAAATAAAATCAAAAGTATATAAGACTAATCCGTAATGTGTATGAACACAACACTGCTTGAAAGAAAAGGTGCTCAATTTAAGATCCAGAAGGACGTCAGACAAGGACCACAATAGAGACCATCTTTAGAGGCTGCAATTGGAATTGTCTGGGTATAAACAATAACAGTCGCAAATTAACCCACCTAAGATTCACTGAGATTATTGTGCTGATAGCTAAAACATCCTAGGATCTACATGGCATGTTGAATGATTTTGCAGAAGAAAGTGAAAAAGTAAGACTCAAACTTAACTCAAAGAAAACAAAATGAAGTGAAAGACCCAATAAAAGCGGGAGATACCGTTTTTGGCTATTCAGAAGAGTATGTATATCTGTGACAATTGATGGCACCTGAAGATAATATAAATAAAACAAAAAAGAAAAAGAAATGTAAGTGACTGAAGAAGATATTGAAGCTTGAAAGAGATTGTGAAAAACTCAACATTAGCAACCAAAGGAAAACATTGCCCTAAGCAACCACCGGGAAACGGATACACAATCAGATGTAAAGGTAAGTGGATTAGAATAGCAAATGATAGAAAAGAGTGGAAAAGGTTGGAGGAAGTCTTTGCCAATTGGCAGATTTACAGACCTTAAGTAAATCACAAATAGTACAATTTGAGAGAAAGTTAAAGCTAGAATTTAAATTATAGTTTTATTAATTTATTTTAAGTTAACACAGTTTGTAAATGCTGAATAAAGGCTTTTATTGTTATTATTATTATTACCATTTACTTGTGTTTTGGAGAAAATTGATAGCTTTATTGTGTCGTTTATTCAAATAAAAACGACATATCAATTAATGTTAGACATTTAATCAATGTCACCCAAAAGTATAAACATTAATGATAAAAATAATATTGTATTAATATTTGTAAAACCAACTTACCTATAGCTCTCTCGTACTGAGATCTTATAAAGGCATGATCATCTGTCTTTGTCGCCTTTATATGATTGAGATAATGTATCCAAAGGTCGACCGAGAGGGGGATCGCTTTGAGCCCCCTTTCCAACACCTGAAACAGTCGCGGGGTCAGAGAGGGCGGCAGGAGCGCCGCGGCGCCGCAAGCAAGGGAATAAATAAATAGCATGTATAATAATTCAAATTTCAAGTAATAAGAACAACGACGGAGGAGGCAGCGAGAGGCGTGCGCCGCTCGCTGGCGACCACCGCGCGCTGAGCGCTACACCTGTTATGTCCCGCGCCGCGCCGCGCCGCTCACCTACCTCGCCACATACATGGCGCCGCGCACTTAAATATCAAACACAATGTCACACAGTACAGCACAGTCTTAAATATATACAGCTAGTTATACAATATACGCTACAAGATAGGCGGTTACAGTGTGCGGCTCGACGACACTAGACGGATAACGAATGTACGGCGTAACGCTAGTGTCCGCCAGCATCGGTGACTTTGTTACGAACGGCCTCGAAGCGCTGTTGGGGAAAAAAAACAGTTGCACAATACCAGTTAGGACTAAAATAATTCAAAATCCAAGTGTATTCACTGACACATTGATAATGAACATATCAATTTTATTCCTCATTTCACTCACCGTTTCACTTAAATATATCGAAAGGGCGCAGTGCGAGGGTACTCACCTCGAGACACTTCTTTTTACTTCCTTTGCGTTTTTCATAGTCGGCGTACTTGCGCCAGTAGCCGTAGCAGTAGGGGTAATGCGACAGGAAGGCGTCGTACGCCTCGCGCGCTGCCTCCACGTCGCTCTGTTGCAATCATAATACTTTATTTTACCACACATTTTGCGATATTATATCATACAAATATCAACAATTCAGTGTGTCAGTTGGCCCTTGCCAATCTACATTAAATTCAGTTCCCATTGCTTCACAAAGCAATAAGATTAGCAGTAAATTTCATCATTCAAGAATATTTTTTGTTACATAAAAAATAGAGACACAGAAATGAAGAAAGTTTTATAAAGCTTAAAAGCATACCTCTTGGTCAACATATTGCAACAGGTATGTCCATCCTGTGAAGTCAGTGGGGTCATCATTAACTACTTTCCAATACTTGTCAAGCTCAGGCAAAGTTTTCTTTTTAGGCTTTTCATCAACAGATGATCTCTTCTCAGAAGGTATGGGTTTACTTTCACCATTCTATATAAAAGTGAAAAAAAAAGATGAAATAATCACTCCTAAAAATGTTATTGTATAAATTAAAAGCTGCAAAAAAATGTGAAAAAATTAAAAAAATACAATAAAAAATTTAAATGCATGCAACTTGCATAACATAAAACTATTTAATATGAAATGTACAATCATACCTTAGCCAGAGCTTGTTTTTTTCCAGCAGATTCACCCTCAGAAGTGGGTGAGCCAGGGTCATAGCCATCCCTTTCTTCACCATTCTTTCTTTTTCGAGATTCCTTAGTGTCCTTTTTAGATGCTGGTAGCTCATCTTCTGATACCACCTTTAAAGAAACCAAACAAAAATTTTTTAATGTATATATTTTCGTTTTTAGCGACACTGTTGACCACTGAGTTGAGTCGTGGAACTCAATGGAGCATTTCGTCTTACAAGTATAAAAAGGCAGGAAGGTTCAGTCCCACTTGAGTAAGATTGAATTTTTATTGGTCTCAGATATATGTATAATTATATAGACATATTACGTCACACCTCAGTATCAGCAGGCAATTCTGCAGGTTTTGGGCCAGGTAGTTCATCATCAGACACATTCTCAGCGTCCTTTACACTTGGTTTTTGAACGGCTGGTAATTCATCTTCTGACACAACTTCAGTTTCTTCAGCACCACCCATCTAAATAATATATTTTTTATATGATTTGTACATAATGTAAATACATATTTCATTTATTATCATATGATATACTAAATTTGATTAAATTAAATATTTTCTAAACCTTCTAACCTTTTTTTCTTTAATTTCTCTTTCTAATGTAAAAGGCATCAGAAGAAATAAAGTGTAAGTTGTAATTACTATATTTAAAAAAACATCTTAATAATTTCAATAATTATTGTACCTGAATGGCATCTTTATCAATATTATCAACATTTTCTTTAATGTTTTCTTCTTCTTTTTTGTTTTGGTCAATATTTTCGTCTACCACAGGTGCTTCTATAACTTCCATGCTAGTTTCTTCAAGAGTTTCAGGTTTTTTAATGCTTTCTTCTGTTGCCATGCTATCCTTAACATCTAACTCTACATCTTGTAAGTCTTTATCATCTGAGGGCTAAAAAAATATATTTAAGAAAACATATAACATAATAAATAATTGAATACATGTATTAAAACTTACCCATTATGCAAAATAAGGGATTAAGCATACCTTTAACTTCCTCTCCAAATTTCACCTTTTAGGTAAAAGGCAGTTATTTTCCTTCGATAAAAGTCATGGGGCCATAATTTCTATGCATGGAGGAATATTAAATGTATTTTAGACATTTAATATTCTATTTATCTATATTATAATTTAGTTTATATGTACTAAGATATGAATTACTAAGAAATAACTTAACAGAAAAAAATATATAATAACATACCTCATTGCTTTCATTTATTAAATTGTTTTTATCAGAAATATCATCATGTTTATATTCATTACTAACTTCTATAGCATTGTCCATGTTAGCTTTTTTCATTTCATCATCAGCAGAAGTAGAAATATCTGCATCACTTGCAGTGTCATTTATATCGGGTTCACTTGGGGGCTCTGTTTCTGTTTTTTGATCTAAATCAATATCAGAAGATTCTTTAAAAGTAGCACTTAATCGAGAATCACCATCAGATAGAACATTATTCATAGAATCGCTCGGGAAATTAACGGCGTTGTCCCCAACATCAAATGAGTCGGCGTTAAAACTTTCCGTGTTATTATCTAGATACTCGCCGACGCTTCCGGCAGATAACTCTACGGCGTGAAGGAAAGCCTGGTTAGACGTAGACGACTCGTCGACACCGACAGCTTCGACACTATTAAATGCCCCATCATTCAGTAAATGTGACAAATCATTTGAATTCTCATTGATTAAGGGCCCATCGTCAGCATCCATTGCTCCATCCGATAAACACTTCTGTAACAATACAAACGTTAGTAAAATATATACAGAGCAACAATATGTACGCAAATGAAAAGCTATAACCTCATGTACCTGTAAATAAGAATTAGCTTCTTCATCCATTGATCTATTCTTTAATTACATACACGTACAGAATTTTAAAATAAACATCAAAATTTAGGCAAGCAAAGACGAAGAATAATTGCTTCACGAATTAATCACATAACACACTTCTCGTAAAAATCCGCTGAACGCTAGATAGCACATAGAATAATTTTTTTTTAGAATTACAAATTATGCTATATTGAAAAACAGATAACAAATAACTACAGATTGCCAAATTATAGTCAGTTTTAAAATAGCTGCCAGTAGCAAGAATGGGTACGGTGCGGCGGTACGGCTTAATTTATACGGCGTTTAAAATCTGTTGCATTAAATAGCAACATACTTTAAATGTTATAAGCAAATTAAGGTGGCTAATCGCTCTAAGTCATCAGTTCTCAATTATTAGAAGAGTTTCCACTTTCCAATGCCTACAGCCCGCAAATAAAACTAATAAAAACACTCCGTTTAACAGCTTAGTATGGTTGCTTTAATAAGTTTATCGTACTTAAATCTATACTCAAAACTAATATTATATATTTGAAGGGTTTGTTTTAGTGAATGCACTTATCTCTGAACTTACTAGTCCGAATTGATAATTTTTCTAAGGTAGGTGTAGTACAGCGGCACAGCTGCGGACGGTAAGCGTTGTGGGTTCTGTCCACAGTCGAGTTATTTTCAATTCTTCGCTCTGGTAAAAAGAGAAAATGCGGCGTTGAATTCTGATAATGGAAAACATAAATATTATTAAAGAGCATTAAATTTAATTTTTTATATAGTAAATATGACATTGCAAATATCTCGGAATTATAGTTATTGATAATTTAGCTAAATACGAATTTAAGCTAATATATAAGTAAGTAATATTATGAATGAGCCATTATTTAATTTTATTAAGGCGATTGCGGCGCAGAGGGTAGCGTATCATTGTAAGTGCAACAGTGATTTTTATTCTTCCCATCTATTTAAACTAAGTGCAGCTTGAAATTAAGTACGTCATTGAACATTGTTTCGAATTCAAAAAGAAAGTGCATAGTGTTTTAACAATAGCTTTTCTTTTCCAAACCTACTAAATAAAAAATAAAGTGTAAAGCTGAATAAAAAGAATAAATCTATTTGATACTTTTCTAATCTGATCTCTCTAATAACGTTGAGTACGGTACCACTGACAATATAAATGTATGATAACCTGACAAATTTATACATTGTCTGTGATCTTAATCATTTACTTAATCTATTACCTATACCTGTCACCCGTGTATAACATATAATTTTTTAACCTACAATTTAAGTTTATTATTTGTGAATTTTGTAAATAATTAAAATGTTTGGTGTACGCTCATCTATGTCAATGTTTCTCTCTGCGGGTCCTCAATTATGTCTTCAGCAGACCAGGGTAAACATTTAATATCCACGTACATTTACTAATTGTTTGCCTGAATAGAATTTTTACAAAAAATTGTCTTCTTGATTCATTTGTAATTTTTATTTTGTCTCTTTATAGAATACTTTTATATTAAAAAGGAAATGGCCACCACCATTGCACAAGAAAGGTGGAAGACCGTCCAAATTCAGAGCTAGACATTTTGTGTATGATCTAGTTGAGGATACAAATATTGCCAAAAGTCCAGACATGAAAGTAATTTTAAACCAATTTGTGGATGGTAAGAATATATAACAAAGAAATATTTGAGCTAGAAAACATAAATGAAGTTAAATTTCTTTGAATGTTTTTATATATTATTTAGTTTAAAAATGTATACTATTTAAATTTTGATAGATAGATAGATAAAACTCTTTATTTCATACATACAGGAAATAAAACATTTTGCAAAATAAATATAAACCAATATTGAAAACACATAAAAATAAAAAACAACACAATAAACACATTTAGCGCATAGAGGTAGTATGCAAAGGTGACCTTATCACTATTAGTGATTTGATCATTATCTAGTCTAGGAAGAGTATATAATATTTTTTTTAAATTCTAATTTAAATATAATAGTTTAATATCATTTTATAGGTGTGGGAAATGCTGGGGATATTTTAACTTTAAAACCAACAGTTGCGTATAAAAATTACCTTATGCCTGGCTTAGCTGCATACACAAATCCGCAAAATTTGGAAAAATATAAAGTAGATGAGAGTAAGCCAAAAGTAGAATCAAAATATAGTTCCCCATATGTTCAAAGGGTGAGTTCATCCTTCATAATAACAACAAACAAAATAATAGCTTATAAAACATATTTAATTATTTTATATTACTGTAATGTTTTAATATAATAATTTTAGACAATGGGATGCTTGTCTCGTCTTGTATTACAAATATCAATGAGCAAAACTCAACCATGGACACTGGAACCTTGGCATGTTAGGACAAGTTTTCGTAAAGCTGGATATGTTGTGCCTGAATATGCAATAACAATGCCACCTGTCACTATCAAAGGTCCAGATCTGAGTCTACAAGAAAAAGAATTTTATGTTACAGTTAAAGTAAGTTTTTGTTAAATTCCTTAAGATTGACATTAAGAAAAAGAAAATATGTACTGTAGTATGTATGTAGTTACTGAGATTAACATGTGTGATGGTGGCCTTATCAAAAGCAAAAAAAAAACAATTAGATACAAATAAGCTGTCTTATGTAGCCTATTAAGGCAAGCTAAGCACTTTTGCCTGGATCCAAAACACTAAAGTGATGAAGAATGAAAATGAGCAAGCTAAGCATAATTGGACTGAATTATCATAATTGGATTGAATTTGTTTGGAGACAGGCAAAAGTAGAAAATTAAATATAATGACATCAGGTTCTCTCTACCTATCTTGCTTTGTGGGATAAAATAAAAAAAAATACAAACTGTGTAAACTTTGGCTGATCAGGGAAAAAATAAAACATTGTCAAGAACATTGTCAGAAAATGCTCATCATATTGACCAATTTCTATGGAGGTGCTATATTAATATATCTTGTGAATGTCAGTTAGTCAGAACAAGAAAGATTATAATCTATAAAAGTTACTTTTGCGTAAAAGACTAAGAGACTAAAATCATATTTCTGTCTTCTGTTCCTTGTATTAATTTTTAAGTTTATAATGTATTTATTATTTTTATCTTTTGATAGATAAATAACAAAGAACAAGTCAATGTGAGATGTAGAATCCATCACTGGGCTACAGGTCTTGAGAGACTACCATGGGTAGAAGCTCATTGGAAAAAACCTCAAGAAGCTCTGATTCCAGACCAGGCTCCTATTCTAGAAAACATGCCTTTAGCTAATTAGTTAATGTGGAGTATATGTGTGAGCAGTTAGTTTAAAATATAAGAAAATATATATGTTATCTGTATTTTATTTATTTCAACCAAAAATCATTAATTGTTGCATTACTAAATTGATAACAATATTGATGCATATTTTTGAATAAATATAAAATTCTAGTAGACTTTATGGCAATGTGACATCAGATTGAACATTTTCGGAAATTTCTTCAGTATTATTAATAGTTTTTACACTATCATTTACACTTCCGGCCATATTTTCTGCGAGTCCATTGTCAGTATCTAGTACAGTTTCTGTCACTTCAGATTCATTATATTCTTGGTGTTGGCCGTATTGCTCATTTTGTGTTACTGGATATTCTTGCTGTGAATTGCTATCATACTGTTGGTTATCAATTATCTCATTTTCATAGTTGTATATAGTTTCAGGCTGTGACTGGTCAGTAATGCCAATGTTTTCTGAATTACTATATCCATAATTGTCATCACCTTCATTTTGATTATCATACGCTATATTGTTGGTATCTTGTTGTTCATAAGTATTTTCCATTTCATATTGTTGGTTTTGGTATTGTGCCACATTAGGATCTTCATAGTTATTAGCATACTGCTGTTCATAACTTGGATCATAACGTTGTGAGGACTCTTCATGTTCATTGATTTCACTAGTATAAGGTTCTTGATGAGACTCGTCATAATAAGTGTATTCCTCATTTGTATAATTTTCATTTCCTTTAGAATAAGCCTCGGGCTCATTGTTACTTTGGTTACTGATATAGTCTTCATTTTCTGTAGCATACACTACATGATCGTTGCTAATATGGTTATCCTGATTGTCTACTACTTCACCAACTTCAACATAAGATAATTCTTTACTATCCAAATGGTCTTCATCAGCTTTGTATTCTTCTGTATCATTTAAAATTATATCTTTACTATCGTGTTCTTCCTCTTTTTCTAGAGTTAATTCAGTAATACCAGTATTGGTATTATTTAATTCTTGGTTTATTTCCTCGTTTGTTATTTCATTACCTTCATAATTCTCAAAACTATTTCCGTGATGGTATGTATTGAAGTTGTCACCACCTTGAGCATCGCTAATGCGTGCTTCGTTTATTTCTCCTTCAATTTTATTCACTAAATTAATATGTTGATCTTTTTCCTGCAAATAGTCTTTAGTTTCTTTTATTTCTGTAATTTGTTCTTGTTCATTTGCTGTTGAATGTAATTCTATCAAAGTACTATCAGTTAAACTCTTTTCTTTCATTTGCTCTTTAGAGTCATATATTTCTTCATGTAATTTAGTTTCTTTTTCATAAGGTTCAACCGTTAATTTAGAATCTTTTACATTTTCAATGGTATTCTCAATATATTCGGCTTTGTTTTCAATAACATCTTGATTTTCTAAATAGATATTTAAACTTTCGTTTTTCTCTGATTGATCCATCTTTTCGCCACATAATTCATTTTTGTGTCTTTTATGTTCGTTTTTTTCATCGCTATCTGGTAAAGGATTTTCTTTATGTATTATATCGGAGGGTATATCTGTATATAACATATTATTTTCTTTATGTAAATCTGCTATTTCATTGTCGTTCGTTGTTTCTTTTTCATTTTGTTTAAGTTCATCTAGAATATGGTATTTCGTTTTCCAGTCAGTATCTGAAATATTTTTCATCGGAGAATCTGCAAAAGCTGTTTTTCTTTGAAATGTTGATTGAAGTTTAGGAATCAATATATATTTTGTACTAATTTCTTTAAATGTTAACGTTTCTTCTAAATTTTCATCGTAAGGAGATACTGAGATACTTTGATCCCTCCTAAGTTGTTTATGATTGACGCATTCTGATTTACTAATGTACGATCTTTGTGGGAAAGTATAATAATCTCTCATGGATTGTATTTTCTGAAACAAAAAACAAATATAAAGAGTGTGCCTATGTAACACATGCGTACATATCCCTAGTAGGGTGCCATTTTTCTGTTCTACAATTTCAATTTCAAAGCAATTTGGTTGCAATGCTTAATTCACTTTAAAGTAAAGAAACCTCTTAATTTACTCTTTCTTGGTGCTAGAGCGAAAAAATGTAAATACTTAGTAATAAATAATAAGTTGAGTTACAGTCACACTCTTGTGCTCTTGCGCTATTATGATCTAAATGTACCTACTTAGAATAGGTAATAAGAATACAATCAATCAATGTAAGCTACATTTAAAATAAATAACAGGTAAAAAAAGTGTAAACAATAATTTACCTGGTGGTGGACCGGTACTGAAACTGTATTAGAAAATCGCATATCTTCAAGACGTCCCAAAATAAATTCATTTCTGTCTTTTCGTTTTTTGTCCTCTTCGAGAAAAGCGTCATATTGTTTTCTTAGTGCGTTTATTTTATCAGATTTAACTCTAAAAATAAAATGTATTGCAAATAATTACAAATTTCATTGCAAGTCTTCTATTTATTTAGAGGAAGGTCCGGAAAGCGTAAGGGGACCTTTTTTACTCACGTACTTTTTCCCAGATTTTCCCATTAATTCGGAAAATTAATCAATCACAAGTACAAACGCGCGACCTAGGGAAACGTAAACATGGTAATGACAACTCGACCTTTAGTAAGGTCTGCAATTTCGCTAAGGTAACTTTCGCAAAACGCTGTGTGCGTTCACATAACGTCGAATTGAAATAATCATATAAGTAGCCTAGATATATTTTTTTTAACAAAATACATCTAGACTTTCTAGAATTGTAATAGTGAAAGTATTTTTTCCTCGATTAAGTATCTTTTTTGTACCAACATGATTATTTTACTTTTAAATATAAATACAGTGACACTTTTTAATCTTCAACACCAACTTCTTCGTTGGTTTCTTCTTCTTCTTCATCCTGGCATTAATCCCGGCTATTGCCAGGGTCTGCCTTCCTACTCACCTTACTCCATGTTCAATAATAGAAAAACTTCTACTATCTATATAAACTATTATTGAGAAGCAACGCCTATAAAAAAAACAGCTTCACGCTGTATCCCGCACATATCCTGCCTACCCAGGGAACCTAGTGTTAAGACACTCCGTTCCTTACTTACTTGAGGTGACGTTCGTACGTAATTCGAAAGCAAAAAATCGCAAATGTTTTTATCGCTCTTTTAAGCTAATAAGAGGTGTAGCTTTAATGTTCTTTTTTTTAATAAAAAAAATGTTATTTATGCGTGTATTCGAAAACCACCCTTGTTAGTAGTTCAAAAAGCATTTATATAGGGAGGGATCGTCAATTACATTTCTTTTGTGGGTAGGCTTAGTATGTAAGACACTTGCGGTATCTTTCCCCTGGTAGTACCATGTTTTCAGTAAAATGGATGCGATAAACTAAAGATTGACCTTCTATTGTATTTATATGACCTTGTCACGAACACAGTTTTACCGATTTTATATGAAGAGAAATTTATAATCTGATTAATGAGAATTTTCAAGACAATAATAGAATTGTTTAATAATAATAAATGCATTTGCTTTGTATATTTGGTTATTATACTTGGAAAGCAAGGCAAGGAATCATTAAGTTTTCTTTTTCTTCAGGATAACTGATAATGAAGAAAAAGAAAATCATTCATAACTGTTAGCCTGATGTGTCGTGTAGGTAAATGTTGTTTTTTTAACGTTTCGAGGATTTTTTTTATTTATAAAATTTCTGGGGTGGGCATGAACTAACCGCCTACACCACATTTGACGCTGTATCTCAGACTCAGCAGGGTAGACAGAAGGAACCTGGGGTTCGTTCGCTCGCCAGTTAGTTCCCCACCTCCAAATACTTAATGTAGGCATTGCGTGTTGATTGACGGAACTCAACGTCACGCTTTACCTCGACACCAGAGCGACGAAATGGAAATATAAATTTAAATAAATATTTAATTTCCTCGAGTGGGGATTGAATCATATTTTGAACCTGCATAACCGAATATTCTACACATTCTACTTTTGTCGTTGTCTATTTTCGTCTAAATTCAACTATAATTATAAATATAACTTATTTTACAAATAAATATTAGGTATAAGATTTAATATACAAATTTTAATATGTTGTTTAATGCTTACAATTGCATATATTTCGGTAAAGTTTGATTTCTCATCATCCTCAACATGGTTTATTAATTACATTATAGTCAAAAAAATCATACGTTTAGTATTATAAGATTACTATTTTTTATCTTATTTTAGATTTGCTCCTGATCGTTCTTTTATTCTTTTTGATATTCATTATTCATTAAAATAGATGTCATAATTAAGTCTCCAATAATTCACTATTATTGACAAATCTAGAACTATCTATCATTTCAAACCTATAA
The DNA here is from genome assembly GCF_056956725.1 of Heliconius melpomene rosina. NCBI lineage: Eukaryota > Metazoa > Arthropoda > Insecta > Lepidoptera > Nymphalidae > Heliconius > Heliconius melpomene. The sequence goes on along the minus strand of NC_140396.1, from coordinate 4,104,451 downwards.
TAAGATCTTTGTAATAGTACTAAAAGGGCTAGGCAATAAAAGCCTTTCGTAAATATATATTTTATATAAAGATATTTGATTTCATATGGCGTTCTTCATTTTCCGTTCCAATTTAAAATAGTATTTCTAAAATTTTACATGATAATTTATTCTTAAACGTACGAAAATCTTTTTAATCAAAATGTTGACGAGAACTACAAAAATATAAATAAATTCGTCGATGGTACGCAGTATGAACCATGATTTTCATACTGTACAGTACGACTTATGAGTTGTGGCAGCTGTGAAGTAAGGATTTCTGAAATTTAATGCATTGTTCGCCGGTGACAAAGAGAATATAAATAGTTAATGAGATCCGTGTCCCCTTTATTACAGTACAACCAGCAAGTTGTGGCCACCCTAAATTTAATTGTAGGTGATTGTGTAGATTTGATTTGAGATTTTTTCTTCTATTTCATTATTTTGTTCTGGAGTGAACAACGCGGAAAAGTTTAATCTGTTAAAGTTGTCTATGTTGTCATTACTGAACAAGGAACATATACTACTGAATGACAGACGTCAGTCATAGTGTTATGACTTTTATGTAGCTTTAGGTTATATTTATAATGTTACTATAATAAAGATTATATAATTACTTTATAAAATGATTTACAAATGGTGGCACAGGTTTGTTCGACGTAGAACAAAGCCAATACCTGGGGATGTAGCAGTTTTATGGAAACGACGACTTAGTTTCGCTTATGCTTTTTGCGCTTGGAATGCCTTTGGTATACTCATTTATAATTTTTATCAAGGAAAAGCCGATTGGGCCCAATATTATGGTCTTAAAACAGAAGAAGAACAAGCTATGTCTCCAGGTACGGTTTGTATATAAATAGATTAAAAATAAGTAAAAATTGCTCACTGCAATGAAATATAAACAAAAAATACTAGTACTTTGTCATTGCCGTATATTGGCTAATAAACACATATGTTACAGGTCGTGCATGGGCTAAAACATTAGGCATTAAAGATGCAAAGGTTGTTAGGATTTCAGGATTTAAAAAAGTAGATGAATATGAAATTGTTGATGGTGAGGAAGTTAGGCAAGGAAATAAGACTCAAAATGCAGAAGAATTAATTAGCCCATAATTTATTTAATGTTAGAAATTAATTAAAAAAAAATACATGTTTACATTGTTCACAATTTAAAATGTAAATATAGTGTATTATATTTATAAGATTAATAAAAATAAATACATCATAAGTCATAATTTATTATTTATTGTCTATATATAAACATTTTTCACATAAGGTATATAACATATTTTTTTTGTATAAAATACATTATTCTTAAGACAAATTAAAAATTCTGAAATTAAAATATATAATGAAACTGTTTTACATATTGTTCATAGACAAGGCACTTATTTTCAAATAAGGCATTCTTTTACATTTATTTATGTACAATTAATCTTAAATAATAATGATCACAGGTCATTAAGGCAATTTTATTTGACTTAATAATTTGAATGTGAATGACATGACTTGGCATGTCGTCTTCTTTCAAGTTCTTGGAGTAATGCAGATCTGAAAGAAAACACTTGTTAGAACAAGAAGTATAAGAGTAATTGTTATATGTACAGTATAGTTAACTTAAGCAAACATTAATTTTATGTAAATAAAAGTATAAGAAATATTACATACATAATACTTTCAAAATGAAATTATAACATCTTAATAGGAAGAACATATTTAACAGTACCTATATTGTTCATATTTCATCACAATAAGCTGTAGTTCCTGCTTATAGAGTCTGGTTAACATGTCTGAGTAACAATCAAGCTCACTTAAACGGAACATATTCCATCTCAGCTTATGGTCCAATTCTTGATCAGCTATAATAGTTTAAATTTTTTAAATATATTTCCAATTCTTTATACATTTATGTAAACAATATTATGTACATTATAGTATCTCTATGGATTTTAAGTAATAAGTTACTTACCTTTTGAATAGACAATGAGCCAATGTGGTATTTCTTCCAATAAATAAGGAGGGACCAAGGTTGGTACTAGGGGACTGACCAAGTAACACCCTCCAACTAAGCATGGATGTGCATAAGTAGTTTGATGAGTGATTTCACTGGAAAAAGATATATAAAAAACCATGTTTTGAAAAGTTGTGGATCTGGACACTGAGAGGTATAAAAGCAAAATATCTCTTGTGAGAAATATTTTGCTTTTATACCCTCTCAGTCCCACTTCTATGGCATATAAATTTATCTAGTTATCTATATTTAAGGTACATCTAGATATTATTTATATATAGATAACAATAGAATATAATTTTTAATACTATATTTGAGAATTAACTTTTAATGAAGAGAATAATACTTTTTATACTTAGAGACTTTGTAGGAGACAATCGTTTGATTGGGTGCGATTCTCTTAAAAATTGGGCAGAAAGTAAAATACCTTAACACTAGATTCCCTCTGAATACTATGCCACATAAATGCGGGATACAGCATGAAGGTAAAAGAATTTCATCATACTTAAAATAATACACTCCATGGTGAGGTGTAGACACGCGGTGCCAAGGTCGAGGCACACTCTCCAGCGGATGGGTCCAATGCGTGGTCTGCGTGTTGTGGTCCATGTAGTAGCGGCGGCCGCGCAGCGTCCTGTCCGCTGACCAGCCCGGCGGCAACGGCAGTTCACATTCATCAGATCCTGACGTTTTATTATGTTATAGTAACATTATATACATGCATATAACCTCAATGCTTGTGATTTCCTACTTGGAGAACGGTGTGAGATTATCTAATAATTTAAACACTTTTTTATTTCTCCACCTAAAAAAAAATAATTATGTAGATAAATGGCAGAAAGTACCTTGACTAGAAGATATGATATTGCCAGCATGACCCTTATTGTGATATGTGAGGGCCGGTGTACTAACATAATTTGAATATATGGGAGATGATGGACTTGCTGTTGAATAAGCTGTAAAAAGTAATAGATTATTTTGAGTAACATACATATACAAATACTATTTATATTACAATGCTATTTACTAAATAGCATTGTATTATAAAATAATTATTGTAAATTCTTTTAGCTTCACAAATCACACTGTTTCCAGCACTTAACTGGGTAGGCAGATGGTACTGGGGAACCTAGTGTTAAGACACTCCATTCCCATTAAGCTGCTTTTATTTCCCACTTTTCACCAAATCCTTGAGATATATCTGGTTGCATAGTGGAACTGAACACCATGCTCCTGTTACTAGGATGAGGAAATAAAAATATATCATTATTTTACAGTTGCACACATTTGCCCTTGCACCACAACACTCTCTATACATATCTATGTAGTGAACTCCAAAATCAGTTTTGTACAAAGACATGCATTGATGTTATTATTATGTATATCTTGATATTTAGACATACAATTAATACATTTGGTTTTCATAACAAAATATAACTTTGTAAGCATAATAAATAAAACTTATTTTTTAAATAGGTGGTAGGGCAGTAACCACTTGAAAATGTATTAGTTGTGAATTAGTCATCAATAAACACACAATGTTTTAGACATACAGGTGGAAAGCTGAGAATTCTGTGTTTAAACAGTCTCTGCCTACATTGTTATATGGGAAAAAGTACACAGACAGAAGAGAAAAACCTCACTTATTACAAATATATAATATTTTCTTATAGGCTATAAAAAATACTTACAATCTGTAACATGAGTTCTAATTGAAGAGAGAGGAGATGGAGGATGAAGCCGTGGAGTAAGGCTCAAATTTGATGATATCCTTGGCATACTTGATTCTCTTGAACTATACTGCTGTTGTTTTTGTTGTTGAACCTATATAAGAAAGTAATAATAGAAAATAGTAATGTGTGTAGTTTTCAAAGATGATTACATTACTACAAAATAGTAAATACCTGTTGTTGGTTTTGATATATAGGATCTTCTGGTTGTGTTTGTCTAAAATAACGATGGCTGGTTTGTCTACTAAAGGAATCATCAATTTCATTCAATGTTGAATGGGAAGCCTAAAAATAATGTTGTATATATGACACATAAATCAATCAATTAACTTGAATATTTGTATAAATATAACATACCAAGTTAGTGTCTAAATGAAATTGAGAGGTGAAGTTACTTGAAGTACTTGCTGTGTCACTGGCAGTAGACAAACTTGCAAATCTGCAATATAGTAAAAACTTTCTTTAGTATAAATATATGTAGTCTAATTATTTTAGGAAATAAGCAAATGGTGTTTGAAAACTTCATAAAATTATTACACCTGTTCTTAATTTCAATTATATGGTACCAAAACTCACCTATGAGCCAAATTAGGTACAGATTCACTAGGAGTATATTTTCCAGCATGACCACTCATAGTTTGGGCTTTACCAAATTTATTTTCTATGCTCTGTGTGTTTCCATCATTTGAACCAAAAGGCTGGCTGCGCGGTCTCCTGTTGTTTCCAGTAGTCCAAACATTGATGACTTAAATGAGATAGTTTGTATTAAAAATTTAAATTATTTAATGTTGTCCATTATACAGTTGAAATAAAATTGTGTATATATAAGTTTCCTTTTTAATTGTTATAAACTTACTTGGCAAATCCGGAGGAGTATCTTTTTTTACATATTTGCCCACTACTCCTTCATTAATTGCTTTTTGCCCTTTTCTAGATATCATTTTGTGTACACAACCGATTTCGTTGTTCTAGGCAAATGCACGTATGAACAATATTGTTAATTTAGACTAATATAACTGTGTAAACTTTATTTACATCTTTCAGGAAGACATTTGACTATTAAATATATTTTTATTGTTGTCTACTTGTCAAAATGAAGTTTGTTTATGACTTAATGACATTAGTAGGCTGACACGACAAGTAGTACTTTTATACTTCTTTAGCATGCAGTAGAAAGATGCACCGTAGCATAAAATATTGTCTTTGGTGTTTGGAAACGTAATTCAGCAATTTGATAATAAAATACATATTGTAAGCAGTAACATCCTCTTAGTAGAATATTATTTGACGAGTTTTATTACTAGCATCACATCAAAATAAAATAAATATCTTATTCCAGTTATTTATTGATCAAAAAATATTTTTGTGGTTAAACTAGCTATTTAAGCAAAATAAAATTTAAACATCCATGTTTGCGAATAAATCATGAGATGAGGTATTATGATGTGATGCTTTCAACTAATAATGTTAATAGACCAAGATATACCAAAAATGTCTATTTCAAGAACTAATATAGAAATTTCTCAATAAAACACTGCATCACTGCGACTGTGGCTATCGAACACTGTATCGCTCCAGCTCGATCGGCTTACGCGGCCCTAGAATTTTTATTTGTATGAAAAATACTATTAACATAGGCGAGTCTTCTCGTATCTTAAAATATACTGATTCTGCAACTCAATTATTAGTAAGTACTACAAAAGATTATTATAAATACATTTTTCTTTTATCTTCAGTATTTGTAATTTTTTATAGATTTTTTTATTTACTAATAGTCAGATATTAGATTCAACAATTTTTAAATGTAATCTAAGAGTTTCTTACCAATACTCTGTATTTAGACTCCTATCTAAACTTTCACCAAAGATGTCTGGAATAGCGGAGCCCAACGTCGCGCTTGCCTTACCCGAACGAGGAAATTAAAATAATTTTAAGCAAACGTTTTTGGTATTGGACCACCATCATCGATTAAACAGCTAGAAAATGACCCACTGACACGCCACGACAACGTTCACGACGGATGTGAAATAAAAAATGTTATAACTATTGAGATCAATACAATTAATATATAAAGATTTATTGGTATATGTTACTTCAAAATAACATCAATATTATAATTGACAAAATAACACAAACAGTTTAAATAAGCCACTATTCAAAATAATAATATTTAATAGTGATGACATTTTTATGGTAGCAATATTTGATCAAGTCTCGATTCGTGTTCTAAGCATTATTCCAAAGCAAAAAATACACCACCACATTTTGGAACTCTGTAAAGTGAAAATGAATTAAGTATTTAAAATTATAAAAAGAACAAAAAATCAACATGATACTACCTGATTAAAAATATTCATTATTCTTTAAAGCTCCATCATCGAATATTATCATAGAACATTAAATAAGCATAAAAATGCCAACAATACCTTCTACGTATAATATAAAAACCAATGCACAATTACTTTAACTACATTAACTCCCAACACTACAATATTTCATATAGAGCTACGTGTTATAAAAAATCTTATGATAATCAATCTAGATATCTGCGACAATCTACTCTGTGTTTAATATGTTTTAATAAAGTGTATTATATTATTTTCCTTATTTACAATAGATAATTTCGTTAATCATAGTAGTTTTAATCATAATAGTTTAGTTTTCAAAATATTATATATTTTGTATAAATTTAAATAATAGGCTTCTAACTACATAAGACAAAATAACTCTAAGCACTCATGCCTTGGCCTTAAAAGAAGGGAAAGTATTATCACCTGACAATAAGATGTCTTCACTCACCACGGACGATAGACGCGTCATTCCTAGACACTTTCGTAGGCAGAACTATATCATGGCACTCTCCCGAATGCAATAATTTAATATCACTTTCAGATTCTGATGTGTGATCCTCAACGTTAGTGCTTGGAGTGATGACATCCATTTCATCCGAAGTCATCTCTATCAAAGTACTGAGACGCTTAAGATTCATTGAATCATCAGATTTCACGAGCTCTTCCTCCTCAATTTTGACATCGTCAATCATAGTAGTAATATTTTCATCATTCATAACATTGGTTGAAAGAGTATTTTTATCAGTAATATCGGTATTGGCTTCTGTTGTAACCCCTTGCTGATCATTGCTGTCATTATTAATCATTATTTCTTTAACAGAATCAATATCCTCACTTAATTTTCCACTGTTATTACTTGGAGGGGATATAGATTGAATTGCATCTTCTCGTTTTAACTTTCTACGTTCACTTTTATCATATCCTAATGGATGCAAATTAGTAGAGTCCGGAGGGCTACCATCTAAAGATAAATCAATAGATGTGAGCATGCTCTCATCCCTGCTCATAAAATTGCCTGTTTCTGGAACAATGTGGATGTTTAAAATGGTTTTGTTTTTACGATTATCATTGTCACCTTCTAAAGAAGTAAATGACTGCGCATCAGAATCTATTCCGGACGTGCTAGATGTAGTTTTGTTAGTATTTAACTTGTTTCTCACTAAAAACCCTCTAACATGTGCCTGAATTATTGTAGCAGCGCTGGATATAGTGGAGGAGTCGTCGGTTGATAAAGACAAAGATTTTTCTTCATTCACCGTTTGTAACACAGTATCCATTCTGTTTATACCTAAAGTTCTTCTGTCTTTGACTTTATTAATATTTGACTCTTCCTTGTCATCCTGCAAAAAAGCCTAATAACTAAATTTTAAACAAAATACTACTAACTGCTGATTTAATTTAAATATAATTGTAAATAATCCTTGAAGTACCTTATTTTGTTTATCTCCTATTAATAAATTGACATCAATATTAGTAACATCCTCTATACTTTGTGTCTTATTTCTGAAAAGGAAAGAGCGAAACACCTTTTGTATCGTAATAGCAGCAGTCTCTAAATCCATTGAATGATTATTAATTGTATTCCGTGTGTCACTATATTCCATTTTACAACTATCATCCTTAAATTGTTTGCCATCAATTGTTTCACTGTTCTTATCTTCACTTGATTTAGTTTCTATAAAATTATCTGAATTAGAACCTACCTCACTTACATAAGAATAGTTAATTAAGTCTTGCTTTACCTTTATTAGAATCGTTGTTTTCAGGCGCAATTAAATCAGAAATAGAGTCGTTTTTAAAATTATCTGTAACATTGTCATGGTTTATTTTTTTAAGTTCCTCAGTATCATTTGCATTAACCTCTATTTTAGAACTATTTAAATAATCCATGTCACCATCTTTTACAGTATTTTTATCTTCTTCTTGATTTGTATAATCATATTCTGAATTGTCATACTTATAATTTTCCACCTCTACTTGGAACACCTTTTTATCATCTTCTCTTTTATTGATTTCTTCTGTTTTAGTTAACGCTTCAGAAAAGAATACTGTTTTATTTACAATTTTGTCCTCAATAACATTTACATTAGTTATTTCATTTATTATGTTTTCCTCTAAAATATTGATACTATTGTTATCTTTATTAATATGCATGTCTTGAGAAAGTAGATTTTCTGAGACTTGATCTAAAAACTGAGCTGACAAACTGGCCTCATTTTTATCTAGACTTTTACTAGTTATTTCTGTTAACGTTGGATTATCGCTAACAGTTTGAGATTTTAGATTTTCGTTGTCAACCGGAGCAGTCATTTCGTGTTCTTTATTATCATCTAAATCATTTTCAAGTATTTTTACGACACGTTCTTGCACATACTCCTTTACGTTCATATCTGAAACTTGTGTGGATTTTTTAAGGTAGTTTGTGTTGTTGGACATTTCTGCTAATTTCTTATCGTAATTTTTACACCGCAGAGCAGCTCTTTCTCTTACTTTCATTTTAGCCATTTCAATTTTTTGATCGATATTTGGTGTTTTTTTCGATTCTATAATAAAAAATATGTAATTACAACAGTACTAAACTAAACATTTTGTTGTATTCTATTATAATAAGAATTAGAGCAAATCGAAATTAAAGATACAAAAAAAAACACATACTGGAACCATCCCGAATTATAAGTAACTTTTTCATATGGTTAGCACAAAAAGAATATATATCGGTCGGATTGTTTTTAAGAACATCCTTAGAAAGATCTTCCATCAACTCTACTAGACCTGTAGGCATTTTGGGAGTACGAGCCTCATAAAAACATGAGCTTCGGAGATTCATCTAGAATTATAAAAAATAGAAAGATAATATTGTATACATATGTATCTATATTAAATGTGTTAAAAATTACAAAATGCGAAAAAAAATATTTACCTTAACAATTACAGCAGCACTTCAGTACCAGACCAGGCGAGTGAACAGTGAAGTAATCCTATGTTTGCACTTTGTAGCTATGGCGATGGTACCACCCGACACATCATCAGAATTATGGATTTTTTGTCAAAGTTAATACTATAGGCGCCGAACTATGTACATCAAAAGAATTTCAGTAATACTTGTGTAAAAAAAACTTCTCTTTTTTTATACTTTACATTTATTGTCTACTTCAAACTGTATTTTAAATTTTATTTCAAATAAGGTTTTAAAAAATCAAAGATATTGCGACTAATTGATTTACTTTGCTTTAGGACATTTTTAACGATGACTTGTCTCTAGATATTTTTAGGCAGTGAATGCCTCCATTTTATGCAGGAGGCACATAACTACTTTACTTAAAAGTCTGTAGTAGTGTCGAGATTTTAGAAAAAAAATAAAAGTTGTGTAAAAGCCAGGTTGCATTATAATAATATTAATATTATTCATTAATCAATATATTATGAATATTCAAAACATGTGTCAATTCTATAATATTACATCTTTCAGGTGTATGCAGTGTAAGTTTACTTACAGTGTATGTAATAAGGATAGGGACAAGGATATTTAATATATGTATATATCAGTTATGATGAATTGTGAATCGCCGACCATATTTAATTTGTTTTTATACTGTATGGATGATAAATATAAACTACAATAAGTAAAACGCAAGCTCAATTAAGCTCAGCGCTAATGGTTACGAATTAGTTTTATTTCTTTACATTTTGGTGGTACAAGAATTATCAAAATTTTTCATTATATTTGTGTTTTTTTATTATCCCAAGTACACATATTTTACAACACAATTATCGTTTACGTTAATTAACCTAAATAGCTGAAACTCCATTTAAAAATAATATAGTCCGTTATTCGAAAGCGAATTCGAAAATAATAAAAAGAACTAAGTATAGTGAAATGAAACTAGTGGTATGACGACGCGCGGCCGGCGGACATTCGAATGAAGAATTCACAGCGTGTTCGTTCGCCGTTGTTTATACTTTATATGTATAATTCCTGCAACATAGTCTCCGTACGATGATATAATTTATTCAACAGTGTTCTTATTGTACGTACGTCGCACAAACTATATACAGAGGCGCGGCGCCGAGCGGCGGTGTCCGCGCCGCTCTACTTAGTGATCATAGTAAAATGCGGCTACAGCAATATCATACAAATTAATGACTATTTCCTTAAAATTATGATCATTTTAACTATTCAGCATCAAATTATTACTATCAATGTTGTTTTCTGCATTCCTATAAAACTCGGATACTTTTAAATTTTCCCGCGGCGAATGCGTGCTACATCCATGGTCTCCTGCTCGCTCGGTCGTTCGGTGCGACCGGTTAGTGTCCCACTCCCGCAGCCATGTATAAAAATCGCACTGCTATAAATTTATAATAAATAAATGCCTATTTACACTATATGTATCTATACAAAATGATAGTACGACGAAATTACATTGTTTTGAGCACCTAATTAAAACAAAATGTGACAGAACATGCTACGTACGGCCCCCGCGAGAGCGGCGAGAGGGCTCGCATACTAAACAAATTACATATTCGAATTTCACTATTAATTTTTTTTTGTACAATAATTTCAGACAGGCCTCGTCGCCCGATCAATACAATTATCGGTGTTTTAAAATGCGATACAAACTTTCACGCATCAATAATACATACAACTTTAAACTTATCGAACGATTTAACAATATTAAAAATCCTAAAGTAATCTATTTTCTATGTGAACAGATATAAAATAGTAATACGGTGACGACATACGAGGGCGCGTCGCCGCAGCGGGGCGGGCGGACCGAACGAAACAATCAATAAACTCATTAACGAAATCGTAATCAAATAGAAAATATGAATACATAAGTGAAAAATATGAATACATAAGTGAAAATATGAATGGCTCGCATCATCTAGCGGGTGGAAGGGCATCACTTGGCGGCCGCCTGCTGCCGCTTGTGGCTGATCTCCATCTCGCCCAGCCGCTTCCACAGCTCGTCGCGCTCCTTCTCGCGCTTCTTCTCTCTGGGAACAACGCACACGTTAGTACACAGTGTTACACAGTCCGCTTTGCCTTGTTACTAGAGCGAATAGTATATTGAGTGAGCCACGACGGCCTCATCTTACAGTATAATTCAATATTTGAAAATCAAAATTGTTCATGAATCAATATATATTATATACTAGGTCAAATCTACTGTTAGTATTCTTTAATGGATTAAATACACATTGAGGCCGTTGTGGCTCAGCGGCACCCAACGATTGTGGGTTCGATCCCCACTCGAAGAAATTAAATATTTATTTACAATTATATTTTCATTTCTACGCTCTGGTGTTGAGGCAAATAGCGGCGTCCAAACCGCCACTCAACACGCAATGCCTCCAAAATTCGGCGGGAGGAAGTGTGGAACGGAGTGTCTTAACATTAGGTCTCCTCCTACCCTGCTGTGTGCGGCATACAGCGTGAAGCTGATTTAATTTGATTTTAATTTTTTATAGAATAATACGCCAAGGATACTAGATGACGCATATGTAGTCGGGGGTTTTGTAGCTACAACGTAATATTTAGAAATATGTCAGCATGGCATAGAATAATATTTATTTATTTTAAAATAAATAAAAATATTTCTTCTTTTAAATGCCTTTTCCTTTCAATAAATTTTAAAATTTACATAACTATGTTTAAAATGATGTATAGCAAACTTTAAATCCTATTACTTAGTACTGCATAATTAGTTTTTGAATAATGTCACTTTTCTATTTAACGACAAATATTTACGTAAAAATAAATAATAAAATAAATAACATTCTCACTTCTGCCGTTCTGCTTTGTAGCTAGCAGTGAGCTCATCAAACAGCTTGGAGTTCATCTCCATAAACGTCTTGAGTACATTGTAGACGAGCGTCACGATGGATTGGTTCCAGTGCTCCTTACTCATCCTATACAAAGCTGGGAACATGATGGGCATTATCACTTGGTTGTTCTCTTCCATAAGGGATAGTATATATTCGTTGTTCCAATAAAATAATGCCCTCTCAGCCACCTGGAACATATACATAATTTTAGCATTGGAACTAATAATTTGTTATTTTTCTTAACAGATTTATAACACATTTTCTATCTATACCTGGAAATGTGGACTGGACACACATTTCGCAATTTGTCTAAAAAGTGGTTCTTGGATCCTCGCAAACTGGGCCATCTCAATAACATCCAAAATTTCCTCTATCTCGCCAAGAAACATCACCTGAAAATATTATTAAAACATTTAGAAATTATTAAATAAAATTTTAAATTATCAATTTTCTGGCCACGGTTTTTTCTAGATAGTAATAGTAGTAGGTAAAGAGTACACATTGTCAAGATCCTACATTACATAGTAATAATAAATAAAGTAAGAACAAGCAAATAAAAAAAAACAAAGATATCAATACCTCTTTCTGAGAGCAGGTTTTGGGCCAGAACTTTAGTAAGCCGCGCACGACGGGCTCAGTCAGCGTGGCGTCCTTCTCGAGGAACTGCACGACGCAGTACGCGAGCTGCGCGTGGTACAGCGACAGACACTTCACCTTATGCAGCGGTAGCAGGACCTTCACCAGAAACTGCTTATGCTCGCTCTTCAACGGCAGAGCGAATCCGTTTATTATACTGCAAGCGATTGTTTTGAGTATAGTGTTGTGGAGTAACATATATTACGTAAAGAATGATAATACATTTTGTATTTTTCAACTTTACACTATTCCGCATGTAGCAAGGCAGGTAGATCAAACTTTATGAAACACTTCCATTCTCGGCGTTTTTTAATTAATTTCCAAATGAAACTTGAAAATTAAAGTAAATTAAGCCACAAGCTATTATATATTTTATTTATTTGGGTTAAACCGTGAAAAGAACAGAAAAATACTTTGAGCTTAAAATATAACGGACATTATAGGCACATTTTCAACATTTGAATTGCCAGAATTTCTATAACTTTTTATGTATGAAAACAATACAGCAAAATTAAAATGAAGCAACTGTTCATGTAGACAGATTGAACCTAGTGTCAAGACACTAAGTTCTCCGTTATCCGCACAATTTATGAGACATTAAGAGTGTCTCAAAAATCGGGCGAAAGTGACGAAATGAAAATAATTAATACCCCGAGTTGAATATGAATGAACAACCGTCGTAATTGAAGTCAGATTCAAAGCTCTCTTCGTTTATTGCAAACATAAACAAGTCGCTAAATTTGGGTGTCACAAATATGTTTATTATATTTATTAGGGGTCAATGTTATCGTAGGTATGTGTTAACTGTTATGGTTAGCTGGCTATATCTTAGTTCCAAATTGTGAATATTATACTTCATTATTTTTGTAAAAAATCATTTATTTGTTTATTTTGAAATAGGAGTGCAAAACAGCGACTTTGCAATCATAATTTTAACTTGCTATATTATTTGTTAATAACTAAATTCGTGATACTGGACATTGACTTAAGTTTTCTGTTGATATGTAAAGTTTTTTTGTAAAACGTACACAAACCAGTACAAATAAATCTTTTTAGGTTGCAGTTAATAGTCGTTGTATTTTTAAGCATCCATGTGCAGCGTGGAATATTTTTTATATACTTGTTACAAATTAGTTTGCACCTATGCAGGACGACCTTTACAAAGCTTAGCTACGTTTAGTTTCTATCACTATTTGATAAACAATAATTCTATTTAATGCCATACTTTTATGATTATGATGTTTTAAGAAGTATTTACTCCAATGAAACTTTATATTTTGATATCATCAAGAAGTTAAATTTATGATTAAGAAAATAGATCTAGTTTTAGGCCGTCGTGGCGCAGCGGCACTAGGGTGTGACTGTAACGCGATGGTTGTGAGTTCGATCCCCACTCGAGGAAGTGAAATATTTATTTACGTTTATATTTCCATTTCTTCGCTCTGGTGTCGAGGCAAAGCGCGGCGTTGAGTTCTGCCACTCAACACGTAATGCCTTCAGAATTCGGCAGAAAGTGGGGAAGGGAGTGTCTTGACAATTGGTTCCCTCTACCTACCCAGCTGTGTGCGGGATACAGCGTGAAGTTGATTTAATTTAATTTGATTTTAATATAGTCTTTACTTGTGCACAAAGGTTATTACGTAATACAAGACGAAGGTTGGCATGTAAAAATATATATGACGAAATAATTAGAAATATCAAAACATCAGAACTTTTTAATGAGATTTTAACGTGTCAATTGGATTAATTAATGCATAAGCATTATCATTTCATTCGAAATTTTATTACTTTATGTTTATTATATAACGCTTTTTGTACAGTAATTTATAGTATACGAGGCGTCGTAGGTAAATTATCGTTTAGGGAAATGATTTAAGAACAATGGGGGGACGTCAAACAAACACAAGCTCACACATAGTGACGTAACAGCATACCTCCACGCTCTAAATTAATCACTTTATCGCTTGTCTTATAGAATTCTTGAGCACTTGTTTAAACAATTTACACATACGAGTTTAACCCTTATAAAAAAACATTTAACTTTTTAATATTTAATTAAAATTTCATTAAAAAAAGTGCATTTGTTACTAAAGATATCTTAAACAACCTAGAGGTTATCTAGGTTTTATATCGCTAAAAACTGAACTTCTAACATATACAAATATTAGATAATTTAATTATTCATAGTCAGATTATATCTAATTATAAGGATAAATTTTCTCAACCAATTGTGTTCACATTCTTCTTGTATTATAAATGTAATATCCTCAATTACTTTTGAAATACAAATAAAAATATAAAATTCAAGATAAACCCAACTCCGCGTAGTTTAAATTATTATTATTATTATAAAATTTGTCATATAAAGATAATATGTAATAATCATTCCGTATAATGAATGACAGCATAAGTATGATAGGTATATGACACTTACCTTCCCAATATTTCTAGCAGCTCACCCACGCCGTTAAAATGTTCGGTCTCATAAACAAATCTTAGGAAAATGTTGTTGATTTGTTTCCGAATGAAAGCTCGCAGCCCCAAAAACTTGCCATAAATACGGTGCAGGACCGTCTTGAGAAAGTCGCGCTCGCGAGGATCTTCAGAATCAAACAAGTCAAGCAGCTGTCAAAATAAATAATCCTTTTAAGCAACATACAATGGCCTATTTAGTTGAGATATAGAAATTTATCATATCTATACATTGGTTCCTTGGGAAGTACAGAAACACTAAAAAAGGGCTTTCCAGAATTTCAACAGGAGTGGGAAAAAGCTGAATTTTATTTTTGACCTTCTAAGGTCGACAACAAATAATAAAATAAATATAGGTCAGAGAAATCTATATTTTAAGTAATATTAATTTGTCGTAATTCTTAGTTTTACTAAACTTGCACATCAAATTAATTTCAAGTACAAGACTCGACACATTTATTTTACGCAAAATTGTTTACAATGACTAAGACGAAATAGAATAAGGCGTTTCATATTTCACTTCCATTCACACAATATGAGACGTAATAACTTATCTAGTCAAGTTGAATAATTTTTACGGAGTAATACGATTTTCTAATGCAGCTAGCCAGTTAAAAACAATTTTCCAATATTTAGTTAAATAAATAAAATGAATAAATCAGCTTCACGCTTTAGGCAATGGGAACCTTATGTTAAGACACTTCTTTCTCCACTTTCTGCCGAATCCTAGAGGCATTGCATGTTGCGTTGCGGAATTCAACGCCACGCTTTGCATCAACACCAGAGCGAACAAATGTAAATATAAATTTTAAATAATATTTCATTTCCTCGAGGTGGGGATCGAACACACAACCAGTCGCGATACAGTCACACCCTTGTTCCGCTGCGACACGACTTTTCATTTCGGCGTCCGAATCGGCGGAAAGTGGAGAACGGAGCGTCTTATTAGCACCAACACTAGGTTGCCTCTGCCTACCCTGCTGTGTGCGACATACAGCGTGAAACTGACATGAATAAATTATTTTTAATATTGCCAACGGACTTGTAGTGCTAACCTACTACTGCTACTGCTTTTTACGCCAAAAATTGTTATTTGTAAATTTAAATATCTATTAACGATATCTAATAACATTTTTTTTAAATACCGTGAAAAAACATAGCATTCAACAATTTTGTTCCAAATCTTTAAGACATCAAAAAAAACTTAACTTATTAGAGTATTAGGTATATAGTCAAGCGTATAAAATATCGTATTTGTTGCTAACAAGGTCATACATATCAAATAAATTTATAAGAAATATTTTAAGTACCTGCAAGACGAATTTCTGGTCGATGACCTTCTTGCCGATGGTAGGTTGAAAGTCGCTGGACTCGAGGAAGCGCAGGAAGAACTCGTAAACCAGCTGAAGGTGCGGCCACGAGGCCTCCAGGGTCGGATCGTCCTCCTCCGGGTCGAAGTCAGGGTTGTCACTCGGCGGCAGAGTGCGGAACAAGTTGGCCGATATCTATTATAATACAAATATAATAATATAAAAATTATAAACTTATGCATATTGAATGCATACTGCAAGTTGATTGTCGTAAATGAATTTTGAAATACTGGGACAGTCATGCATTTTTCTTAAATTTATTTTGTAATAACACCAGCTTATTTTTACGTACATCTTCAATTCTGTGGTCAAATGCAAAGAAGGTAAGAGTTGTGTGTGTGAACTCTGGCCGCAGGTACAGGGGGTAACATCGAAACGATTATCGTGACGTATAATATATGGACTACGAAACTAAAAATATACTTTTAATTGGAACCAGTAGTTTTTGAGAGTAAGGGCATTTCCCCTAAACAAATTCTTGGATGATAGATAGCAAAATTTTAGTAAAATTTTTATTATGTAAACAATAACTAATAAAACTCTCATTCTAAGTGCTATTATAGTTTAAACGAGATGTTCGAGCGCTATCGTAGAGAAAAAATGTAAAACAAGATATAAATAAAACACTATAAAAAACGAATACCTATTTCAGATCGTCGTTGTATATAGATGCTTTTTATTTAAATTTTCATTCAGATATTTTTATTGAGATTATATAAACGTTTTCTTTTTTTCAAAAAAATATAATAAGTAAATGTGATGCAATATAAGAGCATCTTAATGACTACATTAATTTCATGTTTATTTACTGTAAATTCTATGATTTTAATTTTAATTTAAATCTGTCTGTGATTTTAAAATAACTGAGTCTTCAAGGGCATATAGTTATTAGCACAATTTTTTTTTAATCTGTCTGTCGCCGTCCAATGCTGAACGTAGCCTACGTTAGCGTCCCTCATCAAACGCCAACCATCCCGGTCAGGTGTTTCTCGACGATTCAAAGAAGGTGGCTGGCGAATTATTTCGAATGGATGCGAGATTTACACAATACCAAAACACATTTTTTTTCTGTCTGTCTTTCTGTCTCGTATCTCCAGAAAATCTAAACTGATTAATTATTATGGGACTAATATATAGGCTACTTTTTATACTGGAATTCCCTCGCGATTGCACGAGTACCTACCGCCTACTAATAGTTTTGAAATAACTAAACATTCTCTTATTACATACGACAATTTTTGTGAGCAAAGTCAAGTAAAAATCTAAAACACTTAATTAAGATTTATCAAATGCAGAACAGTAAAAAACATATAACTATACTAAAATAATCAATAAATTTTCTCTAATTACACATTAATTCGGCCGATATTATTATATATTTCGATATTATTTTCAATATTAGTGACTTACCAATGTATATTTTTTTATAGAAATTAAACAAATAAGACATTACATAATACTATAATGCAGTTAGCATTTTATAAGTTAAAATGCATAAATATGTGTATAATATAATAAAACTATTCACAAGTTGAGTAACTTACCAGTTTTTAATGGACAATGAAGATGTACAAAAAATACCTTTGCAAAGTAAAGGTTTTTTTTTTGCTAAGCTGTACATTTTATACCTAGCCAGAGTCAAAAGAAAGCTAGTCTCTGCACACCTCTTATGCCTCATCCACTGACATCAACCTTTTTTAAAATTAATAAAAGAAACCCAAAATGTTAGTGAATTTTCATATTTCACATTTATGTTTCTTAAGTCAAAAGGAACTATTAATAACAAGATGCTTGTTGCCTTGTCCCACAATACATTCTAATTTTATATTTTTTTAAATGTTATGGCTTCCAAATAACATAATTACTATTTTGCAATTATAAGGTAGATAATTTCATTTACAATACTCCCAAGATGAAACATTAAATCTCACTCCATCACTGATAATTTGCAACAATTTTAATAAGTCCATAATTTTACTTGTATGAAATATTTATGTTAACAAACCTAAATATTATTAAAAGGTAAATACAATAGGGATAAAAGGCAATTATATATAAAATAATAATACAGGATGTTTATTTAGGTAATCACTAATTTAGATTACATACTTGATGTAATATACTATCCTTCCTAACAAAAAAAATATTTATCACTAATAATTTTGTGGATTTGAAGTGCAGGTTAGGTTAGTTATTCTTGTTTAAATTTTTTTAACTGCATTTAAAAACTGCTAAATTTGTAGCTCAAATATAGGAATATGGGCCGAGATCTACTTATTTTACACATGATCATCATCAAAATTATATAGATTGCCTGTAATACATACACAATTTTATGTATCAGAATATATATTTAAAAACTTCTATTACCATTTTTATTATCTCTGGATACACAGGTTCAGGGAGTGGCCCACGTGCTGGAGTGATGTATTCTACAAGCTCATTGAGTGTGGCCCGTTTTATCTCTTTACCCTTCAAATCAGCCACTGGATCCATGAAGTCGAAAGCAACACAACATTGCCTTAATTTGCGAATAAATAGTTCTTCTTGCTCACTGCTTGCAACATCTGGAATATAGAATAATATCGATAAATTTTTAAATAAGTAAAAATTCTTTTATATGAAAGAATAGATGGAGGAACTTTTCCCACACTATACTCAAATTTAGAGACATGTCACCACCTCTGGTTTCTTTGTCAAATATGTATTTATCATGACAAAGCTTTGTGAGAGGAAAATAAAGATTTTATTATTATTATGTGTGTTTCAACTCAACACCGCACTTTGTTTATTTTCAGAGAGGTGAAATGGAAATAATTCCCTCCTCTGAATGAGACTTGAACCCACCACCATCACATTTAGTCAGGAACTAGGCCATGACGGACTCAATAACAACGGCCTCATAGTTTCTCAATATATATATTAGTAAATCTTAAGTGACTGATAACAATATTTACAGGTACATAAAACAATGTATAATGCATAAAACATTATAAATTAATTTGTTTTTGTAAATTCAATCAATTTTCAAATTTTCAATAACAAGCTAAAACAATTTGATTTTGGGGAATTTTGATGTATTTGATATATTATATCGACCAGTCAGCTTTTAAAATATTATTTTTATAGTACTCTTAAACAAGACATCTAATAAGGTTAACATGGATTGACTTGTAAATTTTAATTTTATTAGATCATGGAAAAGTGAAATTCCTGAGTGAAGCACAATATCATCAACATACATATGTAAAATTTTTATCTAACATTCTGTTACTAATTTTAACAAGAGAATAATAATGTGTACAAAAATTTCAACAGATGTTTACTAAGATCTGTTTATTAAGAATCTTATAGATTATATCATTAGTTTTATACCATATCAGAAGCTAATTAAGTCTTACTAGAATTAATATTGAAGTTACATATATTTTTATGAATAATGAGTAATATCCATATAACTTCTCAGTATTTAAGTTCATATTAAGACACATTAAATAAAGTGTCAAACGAACCTTTTAGCAGAGGCAATGCCTGCAGCTCCACATCTTGCGAGTTGCGATATCGTGATGATCCTTGAGACTTCTTAGTCTTTTTCTTCAATGACCGCTTTGCGAAAGGATCAATCCTATCCACAAACGTTCCCGAAGACATTTTGCTAATATAAAAGTGTCCGAAATGACAATATGTCGAGAACGATCAATGCAAAGCTTGTCTTGATTCGAATAGATTCATGATCCAGTCCAATCTACGAATCAAACGCGCACTTGGAGTAAAGTCGCAGCAAAATATTAAAGCCTAAACAAACATTCCTTCGTCACACATGACGGTAATGGAGTGGTCACACTCAGGCCATTCTTTAATACACTAAGATTCCACAACAGTTACGTAATTTTCAAATATCTTTATCACAAAAACGACACAATAACAAAATATAACAATTCCATTCACAAAATTAAGTTTTATTTTCTGAGGCGTGTCACTAATACCAGAAGGTAGAAGTCACATATACATACAAGCCTCGTGTAATATCAGCCGGTCAGTCGATGACAATTTAATTTCCTCACAATAATCGTCGAAATATTTTAATATTCAGGATTATTAGCACGAAAAACGTTAAAATCAATCAAATATAGTCCTCTTTAAGATTAGTATCAAACTAAAAAGGCGATGACACAGAGCAAATTTTTAACATCAAAAATCTATCACCGTATTCTCGCCATCGCTCACCATCCGTTTAGATTCAGACAGTGAAACAAGACGCATTTTATCGTTAGGCATAAAAATATTTCGATAGATTGCACTTTCACAAGAAGAATTATATTTTTCCACGACTTTTTTCGCGAGGACAAACGATCAATTTACAAAAAGCTATCTAGTTAAAAGATAATCATCACTCGTTTTGCAGCGAAAACGCCAGCACTCAAAAGTACCTATTTCTGAAAATAGATGGAGATATAAAAATGTTCAGATAAACAACTGACATACTTTTAATTATCAATTTAGACGTATGTACCATTTTTGGTAATTAATTATCTTCTAAAATATTTATTGTAAAAATAGAGTCATAAAACATAACACTTTTACAAAATATTTCAATAGAATGTAAATAAAAATAGCTTACATTTTCAAACGGAAGCAGTATTTTTTTCCCTTTTATGAATAAATATTATGGAAGCGTTCTTGTAAGAATACAGATAACAAATAACCTAGGTTTAGAATACATATTATTTGTATTAAAATTTAAGTTTTAGTAACTTTCATATATTTTCAATATTAACCAAAACTCATTTCTAAAACAATTTATATAGTATTTTTTTATTAATACAATAATATAAATTAATTTATTGTGAATAGAGTATAATTATGTAAATGAATGTTCGATCTCTTGATTACATTATATTATAGATATTATTCGAAACTATAAGCAGTTGCTAATTCAAATCATCAAAAAATTGCATCGATATTATA
Source organism: Heliconius melpomene rosina (assembly GCF_056956725.1). Taxonomy (NCBI): domain Eukaryota; kingdom Metazoa; phylum Arthropoda; class Insecta; order Lepidoptera; family Nymphalidae; genus Heliconius; species Heliconius melpomene. The sequence goes on along the minus strand of NC_140396.1, from coordinate 4,083,066 downwards.
CATAACATTTAGGATATTATATTTTTGTCAATACGTTGTACCGTATATACGTTGGTTAATTTTAAAATTATCTGTAAACGTTGGTATAAGCAAAATTCAATATTTATGTTATCTATGGATGTAGGCACTTACGTTGAGAAAGTAGCTTTCTAAATTTTTAAGCGTCTTACTTGCTTTCGAAATAAGTAATTAATATTATAAAATTTGTAATCTTTAAATATTTCGATTGATATTTTGTTTCTGTAATACAGTGCCACTATATAACTATTGACTGTTAGTGTAAAACTAATTAGAAAGCAACATGGAAGCCCTGACAGTTCCGCCATGAATGCAAAATAAATAGAAATTGTGGAGGTTCAGTATATTTTTATTTAGATAAACATTGAACTTGACACGTATATAATATTATACTATGTAATTATATTTTTAACAAACATACTATACTAATCTTAATGTTGTCTTATATACGAATAAGTTTGTAGCCATCCTTAGTATACACACTACATATAAGGATGTTATTCGCAATTAAAATGATAGAATATTATTAATTGATATTGAATAAGCCTTCAAAATATCCAACAAATTTAAAATTCTGTATACATTATTTAATAAACTTGTTGTGTTGTATTTGCAGCATAAAGTTATATTATGAAAATCTTATACACAATTTGGGCTATATTCTTTTAAATAAATAAATTTCAATGGATACTATTTCTATATTTAAACATAAATTTAATAATACTTTCTTTTTTGTACCATAATTCTAATAGTTATTTTAATTACAATATTTCTGTTTTCAGAAGCAAGAAGTTAATATAGGCAGGCTAGAATCTTCACAATGTTGAGAGGTGGGCGTGGTGGCCGTCACAGTCCAGAACTGTACCCTCATACACTGAAGTGCTCCAATGCCAGTGATACTAGCTCTGCATACAGTGGCAGTGACACTATGACTTCAGTACACAGCTCTTTAGATATGGATATGGAAGTAGATCTGTCAGGTCTCCTCGAATCTATAGTAGATTCTGATGAGGAGGAAGATATGGAAGAGAGTATGGATAGTTTGACTGTCCGTGATGCTGTCAGAGAATGTCTTGAGAAAGATCCTAGTGAAAGAACTGATGAAGATATTGAAATTCTTTTAGAATTCACTCAACACTTAAAAGCATTTACTAATATGACCCTTACAGTGCGGAGGGCACTTTGTGCTGTTATGGTATTTGCAGTAGTTGAAAAAGCTGAAACAGTTGTTATGAATGATGGTGAAGAACATGATTCATGGTCTGTTCTTATTAATGGTCAGGTTGGAATTGAACATCAAAATGGAGAAATTGAATATCTTAATGTTGGGGACAGTTTTGGCATGGCTGAAGCTACTTTAGAGAAATTATATCACAGAGGAGTTATGACAACTAGATGTGATGATTGCCAATTTGTATGTGTCACTCAAACTGATTATTACCGTATATTACATCAAGGAGAAGAAAATATAAGGCGACATGAAAATGAAAATGGTGTAGTAGTATTAGTCACAGAGTATAGAGGTGCAGCAGGGGAATCTGGACATCAACAAGGGCATGTTGTTATTAGGGGGACTCCTGAGCATCTAATGCTGCAACTTATTGAAGATAATTCTCGGGACTCAACATATGTAGAAGATTTCTTATTGACACACAGAACTTTCATAGAAACTCCACTAGTCGTGGCCAAACAATTGCTTGCCTGGTTTTCAGAACCTGCTGTTCGTGATAAAGTAACACGTGTAGTTTTATTGTGGGTAAATAATCATTTCACTGATTTTGAAACTGATCCAAATATGATGGAGTTTTTAGAGAGTTTTGAAATGCTTTTGGAATGTGAAAAAATGGATAGTCAACTTAATTTATTAAATATTGCTTGCTCTGCAAAGGCAAGAACTAGAAGTGTAACCTTATCTCGACCCTCAAGAGATGAGCCACTCAATTTTAGTATTTTGGGGGGATATGAAAGAGGATACGGAATTTTTGTATTAAAAGTAGAAAAGCACTCAAAAGCTGAAGATGTAGGATTAAAAAGAGGAGACCAAATTATAGAAGTCAATGGTCAATCCTTTCGCCATGTAAGTCAGGCAAAGGCCATGGAAATTATAACTGGTTCAACACACTTAAGCATCACAGTAAAGAGTAATTTATTAGCATTTAAGCATATGTTGTTAATGCCTGAAAATTCTCCTAGACAAAGAGGATGTGCCAATATGATGCGTTGGCAAACTGATCCTAGAGCAAGATTATCCACAGCAGAACTTCTTAGTGATGATCCTCTCACTTTAACTCCTGTTTTTCAATCTCCCACTAAAAAACCTCAACAACTCAATATTAAAAAGGAACCTCAAAAAGGTTTTATGACTTTAGGCCCTAAAAGAAGATTGCAAAAAGCATTAATGAAAATGAACATTCTGCCCAAAAATACTATCACTGATGGTATTCATAATGATGACAGTATTCTTTCCAATTCAGAAACCTTAAGCAAAGCCTCCAGCACCTCATTCTATAATTCACATAGTAATCCAGATTTAATATCTATTTGTTATGATGAATATCAGTCTTCTGATTATCCTGAGCATGTTCTCAAAGTATATAGAGCAGATCAAACATGTAAATATTTATTAGTTCATAAAGAAACAACAGCCAGGGAAGTTGTAATGCTTACATTGCAAGAATTTGGTATTACTGATCCCAGTTCCAACTTTTCTCTTTGTGAAGTTTCAGTAGCTCAAGGAGGTATAATAAAACAACATAGGCTACCAGATCAACTGGGCAACCTGGCCGAACGGATTGGCCTTAGTTCTAGATACTATTTAAAAACTAATGGAGTAAGTGAAACTTTAGTACCTGATGAAATGGCACCAGAACTTTTGAGAGAAAGTGTAGTTCATTTCTTACAGCTGAATGCTGTTGAAGTAGCAGTACAGCTAACATTGCAAGATTTTTGTATATTTCGACAAATTGAAAGTACTGAATATGTTGATGATCTATTTGAATTAAAGAGTAGATATGGTACACCTATGCTATCACAGTTTTCTGGGCTTGTTAATAAGGAAATGTTTTGGGTTGTCACAGAAGTGGTCAATGAACAGAATCTTGTTAGAAGATCAAAAATAATTAAGCAATTTATAAAAGTTGCTCGTCATTGCAAAGAATGTAAAAATTTTAATTCAATGTTTGCTATTATATCTGGGTTAGGACACGGTGCAGTCTCTAGGTTGCGAATGACATGGGAAAAATTACCCACAAAGTATAATAAGCTTTTCTTTGATTTGCAAATGCTCATGGACCCTTCAAGAAATATGTCAAAGTACCGCCAATTAGTAACAACGGAACAAGGCAGATCTCCAGTAATACCATTTTACCCAGTGGTGAGAAAAGATTTGACATTTATTCATCTCGGCAATGATACTAAGGTTGAAGGAATGGTTAATTTTGAAAAGCTTAGAATGATAGCTAAAGAAGTGAGAACACTTACGAATATGTGTAATGCACCTTACGACCTTCTTACGTTACTAGAATTAGGAAAACAACCGCCATCAAACGCTATGGTTGCATTGAATCAACTTACCACTGGAGTGCAACAGGGACAAGTTACCGTGAAAAGGAGAAAGAAATCCTCAAATGTTCCCAATCCTAAAAAGATGTTTGAGGAAGCGCAAATGGTCCGACGTGTCAAAGCGTATCTGAATCGTATGCACGTCGAAACAGACGAGGAACGACTTCATGCGTTATCGTTGGAGTGCGAGGGTTCGGGGCCGGCTCCTATGGTCCCGCGTCGCCGGCACCCGTCGCCGTCGCTGTCCACCACCAGCAGCGCGTCGTCGGCCAGCGAAGGCAAGAAGAGCTTCGCGGGCAACAAGTTCGGGGCGGCGTCCCCGCAGGCGGTGCGCAAGCTGCTGGCGCTATCGGAGCCCGCCAAAACGCGGCCGCACCAGCCGCGGCCGCCGCCATGCGTGCCTGGCCCGGTGCCCTGCGCCGCGCACGAGCGCTCGCACTCCGACACGCCCACGCCGCTGGCCGTGGACCTGTCGGTGGAGAGCAGCAGCGTGACCTCGCTGGTGAATCTGCCGCTACGCAAGACGGGTTCGGCCACATCCAGCGATAGCGGACACGGATCGTGCGCGCGCCCTGTGCCGCCGCCGCGCCTGCCCTACACGCTGGCGGCGCAGGTGGCGCGCCTGGAGCGCCTGTCGCGCGCGCACTCGCACGAGGGCGTGACGCGCCCCTACGACTACTACCACGACGCGCCCGATGACGACGATGACGACCACCAGGTCTCCGCCGTTTGAACTTTTGAATACTCTTACCGATTATCTATTTATATACAAGTTTTGTAATCTCACTTGACGACTAGAGAGCACGAGTTACGTACTTTTTCTCGTATATCAATTATAATATCGTGTATGTATCCCCCTACGGTTAAGTTTAAAGACTGTATAATTTTAACGTTCGATCGAATCATCCTAGTGTTACATAGTGTAAAATGAATATGTCGTAAGCCATGCCTCTTATTATTTAATATGATTAAATTTAATGTGACCCACCATGTTCCAGTTATGTCTATTGTCTAGAGATGTTTAATGTGTAGCGTTAATGGTGATGTGTTTCGTATGCGCCTTTCGTATTTTTACATTCCGTTGTTTGTATATTTTTTATAACTTTCATTATTTATATTACGCAACTTAGACCAAATAATAATTAATGTACCTTTTAATATTTACGACTCGAGATTGATTTTAATATTTGTGGTAGTTTCTTTGGTAGCTTTGAGGACCAATGATGAGTTTGAATGGTATTTCTTATTGTAGCTATCCATAATTTGTTTATATCATGACTTTAATGAATTATTGTAATTGTAAATAATAAAACTATATAAATAAATACTTTCAAAAAATGTTTATTTAAAACTTATAAATAATATCATATTCAACAGTTTATGTTGTCGTGAATAATTTTGGCATTTGTAGCCAAATAAATAAATATACAAAAATGTTTTTCTTTTAATGTTTTCTCGACACATGCACAGACTACCAGTAATATCGCACTACCAGTTATCTAAACTGGGCAAGGTAATCAAGTTCGAGCGGGTGCAGGTTGGGCGCGGGCAATACAAGGCTGTGTAATGGTGGTCCCAGTTCTAAGTGTTGCATTTCCTCTAAGGACATCGCCACGATTCTTTGCTCCGGAGCGCCAACTCTCGATAAACCTATAGCTAAACTCGTCTTATTGATAACTGTAAATAAAAAAAAAATATTATTCTCATCTTTGCATAATTCAAAATTTAAAAAAATATTGAGACCAGTTTGGTTTCGAGGCAAAATGTGGCATTGAGTTCAGGAGGAAAATGGGGAATAGTGTCTTAATATCTGCCTAGTCTGCTAGTCTGCTGTCTGTCTGCTAGTCTGCTGTGTGGGGAATACAAGCTAAAAAAAATATAAATAGGACAACCCCCTGGTAGATGGACCAACAACATAAAGCGGTTGGCGGGAAGCAGATAGGTTCCGAAGAGCTGAGGATCGAGTGTGGTAACGAGAATTGGGAAGGCCTATGTCCAGCATTGGACTAAAGATGGCTGTTGATGATGATGATGAATGAAAATTTGTGAATCATTATGTACAATCTACACCACTTTTTTATTATCAAAATGTTATTTTTTCTTAACACACCTGAGTCTGGATTATTTTCAATTATTTGAATTAATTGGTGTGCCGCTTCTTTTACTGACATAAATTTTGGATCCATATATTGGCGAACCTTTTTTGTCAGAGATTCCTCGGTTGGTTCTTTAACTTTGATATCTGAAAATAAATAAAATATTGAAACCCAAAAACAATGAGATAAACATGCTTTATAAATTATATAAACAATATAAATTATTATAAAACATACCTAAAAGACACAAAGTGTGTAAGTTTCTTGAATAATTGCCAATGATTTTTTCATAAAAGCTGTCTGGTTTCCAATTATCTGTCCAATAAGGTATAGAAATAGTTTCTCCAAAATTGTATAACTGTAATCCACAGCAACTCACCGCATTCATAATAGAGGCATTATGCACAATCTAAAATTTATTTATTTATTTATTTATACTTTATTGTACACCACAAGCATAAGAAAACAAAGTTACAAACTACATCTAGTACTTATAAGCTAATAACAAAATTATTTATTTAATAAACACATTAAGTTAAGAATAAATGTAAAACAAGTATCTTAGGTTTAGTTCAATTGTTAACAGTCCTTTACTTGAAATTAATAATCTTCTGTAAATACATTCTTGAATTTTAAAATTTGCATACAAATTAATATATTTTGTGAACAGACCTGTGTTTCTACTCCAAATTCTTTGGCCCTTAGTAACATATCAGTATGAGTTGTAGCACCCAAAGGATCACCTACAACTAAAAGTGCAATATCTTGTTCTTTTGCTTCTTTTAATATATTGTCTATATTACTTTCACAAATTTCTCTATCAGCTATAATCAAAGGACGTCCGTAAAATTTTTCCTGAGAAATAGCAAGGGATATTAAGATAAATTCATTAAGTTTAAGAATGATGTGATGTGTGATAAGAAATTTGTCATTTTTTTTAATATGCATCTTTATTGTCCATATAGTGATATGGTATATTACAATAGTCTTTGTTTCTTTTTTTTTTCAAAATAATAACTATATTCTAATGATATGTATACATCTTTAATCTCACCAATACATCTTTCCCAACAGTCAATATGGAAGTGTAACCTTCTAAGAAAACTTTGTCACATTTCTTTACAATTTCTAAGCCCTTTACGGTTATGTCTTTAGCATCGCCCAATCCTAATCCGATTAAATAAAACATATTTAACACTTGTCACTTATAATACTAAATTTGAATTCACCTGGTAAACACACGTTTTACAAATTTGATTTGAATTGAATTAACGTTGACGTACAGAGATTATTGATAGTCTATGAAACAGAACACATATCCAAAAGATGGTCTGTGACATATGTTATGGGTAGCTTATATCGAATATAGTGTTAATTGTTTCGCCGTGTTGATTCCATTGAATCGATTTGGTTTGTTTGTCATTCCAGTATCGTAATTAAATAAAACAAAGTAACTTCAATAACTTTAGCCAATATTTAACCGGTAGGGTACGGAAAAATAATAAGCTTGAAATGTGGAAATGAAGCCAGTGTTCCCTAAACTAATTACAACACTTACAAGCATTTACTAATATGACGGTTATACACACGGATAAATGTGTTCGAAAAATCAGGTGGGTCTTGTGTCCATCCACACAACACATAAGTAACTCGTCGGATTTAACATCCCTATTCCCTATCTTTTTTCCAGGAATTCTCGAGTATATATGTATTATCTATGCTTTTGACATTTATTTTGTCAATAAAATAATTATAAATTAATGTATAAGCGTGACGTTAAATACGTTTAACCTCAAGAAATTTATTTACCAGTTAAACGAGATGCCGTTGCCCCCGGCATTAGCGGCTCGTTTAGCCAAACGGGGCATATTAAAACGAAATGCTGATGTAGTAAATGACACTTCAATAGCTCAAGTAAATGAAGAAATCATTGCAGAAGATTACGACAACAAACCTGATGAAATTGGCACGAAAGAACATTTTTGGGAAGGTATAGAAGGTGTCAATGTTGATCCAATAAAAGGACACAAAGGATGCCCAAATAAAAGTAACATTTACCATGAGTGTTCCAAGTACTGTGTAAAAACATGGAAACAAGGAAAAGTGACTCCAGATGAGAAATATTTAGAAAATAAACGGAGAGTTTTAGAATTGTGGCCATTACCTCCTGGTTGGGAAGAAGTGTACGATGAAGGCACTGGGCAATACTATTTTTGGAATGTTCACAACAATCTTGTTTCATGGCTGCCGCCTTCACATCCGCGAGCTACGCCTAGTGAGTGTGCTGCGCATCTTCGTGAAGAGAAATTGTTACGTGAAGGAGATGAAAGCGATGATAGCAGTGATGCCTCAGACCAAGAAGTACCTCAGCAACCTCACAGGGAAAAACGTCATGACCGCCGAGATAGAGAGAGAGAAATGGTGCATCATAGAGATAAAAGGAAGCACCGACTGAAGGATAATGATTTAGATCCGATGGATCCAGCTTCATACTCTGATATTCCTAGAGGTAAATGGACTGCAGGTTTGGATGCTCATGCTAAAACTGGAGTAGATTCTACAGCATCAGGGCCTCTATATCAGATGAGACCTTATCCTGCGCCTGGAGCAATTTTGGCTGCCAATGCCAAACAGAGTTCACCACCTCCTTCCCCTAATAAGATTATTTAGTTTTATTATATTTAAATAAAATGTGTAATAAATGTGTAATTTTTTCATTGAAAATTCCACAAAAAGAAAGTACTTAAGAGATATAAGCAATAGATATTTTAGTTAATGTTCTTTGAAGAAAAGATTGATAAGATAATTAAAATAACTAGGCTTTTGAATTTTAGGTATTTAAATTCATTTAAAATCTTCAGTTATCCCAAACCCCAGGTCAATTTTATTAAAGAAAAATGTTTAATTAAATAAAATAACATTTGTTTTCTAATATTTATTTTTATTAAATATTATTTATGGTCAAAAGTTATAAAATATACAATATATGTACCAAATTTTCTAATTAGTTAAAATTACATTACTTTAATGCACCATGGAATGGGATGGAGATAATATAAATGCTTCATTTAGATCATATACATGGTATGACAATATCTGGTTTCTTAAGTACATAAAATCACTATACTTTTTTATGCATAAAGTATCCCTTTGATTAATAGAATCAACTAATTGGTTAAATAGTTAAGTGGCATAATCAAAATATTATTGAAAATCAAGATTATTAGTTTAAATAACTCCACCATTAAGTTAGTGTGTAGTGTAGTTTAGTTTATCATAATATCAACTATAGAAAATTCTCACTCTGTTTTTTATATGTCGCTATAACAGAACACAGAATAGGCCTGTTGTTAGATAAAATTGATAGTTCTCAAAATAGGTACACCTTAAAGTTTATATAAAACCTTTAAAATTATAATATCAGCACTCATACAATATTAATATTAAAGTGTTAGAAATTATACAAAATTTGATTAAAATAAAAACATTTTTTTTCTAATTATGTCACTTTTCTATTATATGATTAAGGCTAACCTATAACATTTTATATATTTCATGATATATTTAGTCCTACTCTAATTTGTGTAAATATTTGAGCATAATTAATAAATGTATTATTTATATAAGTCGAAATGTTCCTTCTGTTTTAGTTGGTTGTTTCTGCTTGTGACATATAATAATAGATCTTCTGATGTAACGATACCAAGAGGGCTTTCAACATTAATTAAAGAATCTGCAAATAAGAAAATAATTTTGTAAATATTAAGCAACATTATTTATCTTTTTTTATCGAAAAGTGTCGAGCGGAAACGATATGCATTGGCATCAGCCAGTCAATACATAATGGAAGAGATAGAGATGCATAGTGGAAATTCAATTTTCCTTTACTATAAAACTCTTGAACAGGACATAAAATGATCATTCATCAAAATAAATAATATTGTTTTCAAACTATATCAGCTTCACGCTGTACCCGCACACAGCTGGGTAGACAGAGAGAACCCAGTGTTAAGACACTCCGTTTCCCACTTTCTGCCAAATTCTGATGAAGACTGCGTGTTGAGTGGCAGAACTCAACGCCGCGATTTGCCTCGACACCAGAGCGAAGAAATGGAAATATAAACATAAATAATTAACACTGAGTTTCCTCTGCCTACCCTGCTGTGTGCGGGATACAGCGTGAAGCTGATTTTTATAAATATAATTTATCCTTTTTAATTTCATAAATGTAATTTTATTAAATAAGAATTAATAAGAATTACTTACCACTCCTCACGATGACGACATATGGTGAAATATCGAGGGAACGAGACAATGCTCCTAAGGTAGGTTTGCTTGACATATCCAATTTACAAAACTTCTTCACAATATAATTTTTAAGTTCCTCATCGACAGTGCTGGACAAATTGGCCAATCTTTTTCTTGTATTATCAGATGTGAATATTCCTACTATTGATCTGAAATTAAAATATATTTTTATAAATATTTTACGAGTGTTAGTATATGGCGAAACTTAACACCGCGCTTTGTCTTGTTACCAGAGTAAGGAAATAAGCAGTACTGCGACTGACAGTTCAGACAAAGTGGTGCTGCACCACGACGGCTTTAAAACTAAAAAGTTGCGTATATTTGCTGTCAACAGGGGCAATTTAGATAATAAAATTTAAAAAAATGCTATATATAAGTTTCACTATTATACTTGCATTTCATTCTAAATATGGAATTTGTGGTCAACTCACTAAATTTTCGCCCTCGGTAGCCCTCATTGCATTAATTAAAAATATAATAATTATATATGTATACAGAAATAAAAGAAGAAGTAAAAAAAACATTAGTTAGTAATTTTTGAAAGTGACTCAAATGATGGCTAGAATAGAGAAATATTTTTCTTAAAGTCTCGTCGATATGTAGAACATTGTACGATATTTTTAGTATAAAATATTTTATTAAAAGAAACTAGATAAATTAATTGGGATCATAGAAAATTTTGAAAATAATGAAGAAAACATGTTGTCGATTAATAATTGTCAAAAATTGTCATTTTTACATATTAAAAACGTTTAAAAATTTATCCTAAACATAATATGTATGAGAAAAATGAGGGTAACACAATATGGTAGTGGGTTTGATCTCAGTTGGGGGGAGAGAATTAATTTAATTTCTCCGCTCTACGAAATAAAGTTCGATGTGTAAATCGAGTTATATATTTTGAGCGTCAAATAGATCTACTACGATGTGTTTCAGAATTGACACTTCATTACTAGCTTATCCACATACATACAAAAATAATTGAAATTAGTAATAAGTAATTGTGTGTAAAATATTTTTATAATGAATAATTTATAACCAAAACCGTATACTGGTTATGGTTATTTTGTTTTCCTCCTCGAATGTGTACAATATAATATATAGTATTATTGGTTTTGTATATAAAGTAATAAATAAATACCCTTTTTCATCTACAATGTTGATGAGTCGCGCTTTGCTCGAGCGCAGTGCGGAGACGGCTTCTAATGTGGAACTGTTCTCAGATAAACTTAGTGTTTTCTGAATGAGATGTTCGTGTTCGATGAGGGATTTGTTCCACCACCTGTATATAAAATATTTTTTAAAATACATTTATAATATAAATTCAAAGTTGTAACGTAGTGATTTCAGGGATCGCAAGCGTGCCACTGTAAGCGCAACGGTAGTGGGTTCGTTTTTTTTTTTCATTTTTACGCTCTGGCAAAACCCGGCGTTGAGTTTCTTCACTCAACACTTAACGCCTCAAGACTTCGACGTAAACGGAAACGGAGTGTCATAAGACTAGATTCTCAAGTTCCCTTTGCTTACCCTGAGTGAAGGCAGTAGAAAAATGTGAATATTCAAATATGTATTTTATAATATGTAAAAAAAAGTTATAAAATTAGTGTGTAACGAAACGGAACAAACATTTTTTATCACATATTGATTGTCGAATATGGTGAAGATTAAGAAACTATGTCAAAAGGTCTGATGACGTATTCTGACGTCAAGTGGAATGTTGATAAAACGAATTTGCGTTGATTTATTGTAAATAAATTATATTCTACAATATGAAATGTTTTTATCTCTAAGTGAAAGGTTAAATACGCATTTTTGCAAATGTCCGCTATAAATTAAATATTTTGATAATATATATATATATATATATATATATATATATATATATATATATATATATATATATATTACTTAATTAATGCTGCTAATTACATATAATATGAGGAAGTTAATAGTTAATTGCATCGAATATTGTTTTAGTATTGATTTAGTTTAGAAAAATGATATCTTCATACATGTTACAAAAGGTATAAAATATATTAGGTACTACAAATTTAGGTATTACAAAAGATATTAAATATATTAGGTATAAAATATATAGGTAATCTATATTTCTTGGGTAATATATTTTTTTCTATATCTTGCTTCTGCCACTCAACACGAATTATCTCCAGTATTCGGCGAAAAATAGGAAACGGGTGTATAGGATGCGTAGGAATTGTGTGATTATCTTAAAACTAGGTTCCATCTGGTACCCTGCATGGACGGGGAGTTAAAAAAAAAACTACTAAAGACAGACAAAGTCAGTTAACTCCATACATCTTGCTTACGTATTGCGTATACATATTTGTGTATATTATTGTATAATGATATTAATACAATAATATACATAAATTATCTAGTAACAACAGGTTGTTGGTTAGATCTATAAAATTTGTTTTGTAACTATGAGAAAACAACTACATAATAAAATGTCTGACAAGGTCAAACTATGATTTAATGTCAGTAAAGCGTTACTATCAAGACTATACAATTGATCTCAGATATTGTTTTAAAATCAATACAGAGAATTTCATTAGCACACAATCAACAAGGCTTCTTGATACAATATATAAATTACTTATTACTTTTATTTTACTGGATAGATAGAAAGCTAATCCTAAAATATTCCGTAATTATCTTTGAGTCTGTATTAAAATAATTAATTTCCTCGAGTTCCAGAGCGGCGACATGAAAATATTAAATATTTGCATTCCTCCGAGCGAGAATCGAACTCACAACCGTCGCGTTTATAGATAATGGATTAACTATATATTTTCTTCATTTATATATCTAAAAGTAATTAACAAAATAACTTACCACAAGTGTTCATGTTTCGGGTAAGGTATAAAGTTTTTAGTTTCCATCCATTGATCGGATATGAACTTAGTCATATAATTGCGGATGCTGTCTGGCAGTAGCACGACGCACTTCTGTCCAGCTTTTAAGCTCTTCGCTGCATGAACAGCTCCCATCATCGCGGCGCCACTGCTGCCACCTAAAAACAATTTATATTTTTAATGATTAGCCGTCTACGTCATGTATCGGCGTTGAGTTCCACAACTCCACAATAAGTGTCTTAATGGGAATCATAAGTCTAGATTTGTATTTTCACTCTGCGTACCCTGCTATGTCCAGGACGCAATGTGAAGCTTTTGAATCGATCGATTAACGATGTGAGGGTTTGTTTTGGGTTCGATCCTCACTCGAGGACTGACTGACTGGACCTCTGATAACAAAGTTTAGAGAAAAAAATTGTAAGATATTCCGATAGTTATCTAATTGTTTTTTTATTAATTTCTCTTGTTATATGAGGTTAACAGATGTTTAAGATAAGTTTAATTTAAGCCAGAGAGGTATACTTATAATATAATACTAGAATGATTCTAGATACAAGAATGAATAATTCACTACATTAATTAAGTTAAAATTAATTAGAACGTGAGCAGTATATTTGTTATCGACAATCTATATAATGTAATTCGATATTCTATACCTACAATACCACGGCAATGTATAGAATACGTAAAATAAGGTACTAACTATTACCTATCTTAAGGTAATATTACCTAGGTAAAGTATATAATGGACTATAATACTTATAATATTTCATACAGTGCTTATAGGGCGTTCCCTAGGTATTCTATCCAATGCCGAGGTATTGTATAGAATACAGAAATTATAAAGACTGCCAGTAACATATATAAACTAGTGCCTATATATTATATGCCTTGTCATAGTTACTAGTTCTAGTTAACTTCACGTTTATATCGGTTTTTATAGTCTTTTGTAATTATGTTTAATTAACTTTAAAGGTATTTTCCTTGCTTTATAAGGGGGCAGAGGTATTCTAGTGAGTAATAGAATACAAAATAATATATAACGTTGTTGTCTATTTTATATTTCTTTTTTAAACAGCCTGTATTGAGATCAATAACCCTTTTAACTTATTTAATGATTAAACTTATTTTTTATATAAACATTCCGGATAAATTTTCGATTTACAACATGTATAAACTAATAAGAATTTCTTCGTATATATTTCTGTATATGTCAAAAAATTTACAACAAAAAGAAATAATTACATCGTCGTATGACTTACCACATAATAAACCCTCTTCTTTTATGAGACGTCTCGCCATTTGAAACGAAGTCTTGTCGCTTGTCTTCACCCATTTGTCAATTACCTTTCGGTCGAGTGTGCGAGGCAAAAAATCGTAGCCAATACCTTCAATCTAAGACAAAGTAAGAAAATAGCTTAAGAAACAACATGAGAATAAGAAAACATCTTAAAAAGAATTAATAAGAAAATAACGTAAGACTGAAATAACTTGAGTTATTGGTGTGACTGTAACGCGTCTGTTGTAGGTTCGATCCCCACGCGTTTCGATTCGCTCTGGCACCAAGGCATAAGCCCGGTGTTGAAAAATCCGTCGGAAAGTGGGAAACGTAGTGTCTTAACACTAAGTTCGCTCTGTTAAAGTATATTGAAAGTATTTTCTCGTTATCTTAGAAAAGGAGGTTATTAATTCGACTGTATTTTTTTTTCTATATAATAGTCCTGTAATCAGTAAAATTTATTTTGTCTAAAGTAATGACACAATCAACGCGAAATTAATAGTAACATGATATCAAGGAAACAAGTTCATGGCTATAAAAATAAAATTTATCTTAATAGTTTCTTGAAACGTACGGCGTGATATTAATACATTTTTAGCAACCAGTACCTAGTGTCAACTGTGATACTCCGTTGCCAATTTGCCTATATTTGACACAGATGGATTGTGTTAAACGGCGGAACTCAACACCGCGAAATAAAAATTAAAATATGCGGCACGCCGTGGCGCAGTAAACTATATGTTATAACTAACATGTGGAAACTATGCATTCGATTCCAGCTCGAGGAATTGTAATTTAATATTTTCATTCTCTCGCTCTGGGGACGAGGCAAATTGGGGCGTTGGGTTTCGTCACTCAACACGCAATGTCTCCATAATTAGGCGGAAAATGGGGAATGGGAGTATCTTAAAAGATAGAGTTCTCTCTGTATACAGCGTAAAGCTCAAACTAATCCCTGAATATAGATCGTCAGACGCTGGCTCTAAGTAAATGTAAATTTCAGTATATAAAACAAAAGACGTTTGTCAGTAGCATTATGACACGTCAATTAACAATTAACAGATTGATTTAATAACGGGTAGATATATATACCTAATTGATGAATCTGATGATAAATAACTGCATTAAAAATATATGAAATATGCACGTAGGTACTAGTAAAAAAAAGATTTCATCACTTATTGTTTTAAAAAGTAAAATATATCCCTATTGAAGGTAAGTATGTTTTGTTTTATAATTATTATAAGTTAATAAAAACTCAATCTACCGTTTTACAAAGATTTTCTGCATCAAAAACCTTACGTTTTTTTATAAAAATAAACACACATTAACATTAACAATAGAAGGCCAAGCCTTGTTTAATGACGTAGCTATTATCGTTGCAGTTTATTTAACACCTCGACGACGATATTTTTATCATTGATTATATAATAATTATGACGTCAGAAATGTAAATCTAATTTAATCACCAAAAACCGATTCTCGCAAGATATCAATTTAGTATTTAGCATTTATTTGTATTTTGCATTAACAACTAGAGCCAGTTAGTTTTATCGGGCAGATCTGGTTTTATATTACCATTTCCTACGTATATGCAAATACAAATTATACTTGTTAATATTGGCACTTGCCTAGTATTTAATTTAAAGCAGTATGTAGTTGTCTAGATTTATTCAGTTCATTCAATATTTTTACACACTTTATCAGACATATTGATGATGGATACTTCACCTATTTTAGGAATTAAATTGAATGGCATTAAAACAGCATCAGAATACTCTTTAACAGTTGTGTAATTATTATCGTATTTGTTTTTTTTTCTACTTTTAATCAAATATAATATTTTAATTTTAAAAAAATATATCTGGTTTTTCCGTTCACTATGCATATAAAAATTATTAGCCCGCTTGAAATACTAGATTATTTATTTACTAATATTTATTTTTTATGCAGCAGACTCATAGCGACTTGTTAGTTTATAGCAATTTTATCTCATAAAATATTTTACATCGGTCTTGTTGACATGTTATGGATGAATCGATTTAAAATAAAATAAACACTAAATGTTAAGGAAAGTTTATGAAAATATAATAGTGAAAACTGCATTTAAATCAGTTAAGCCGTTTCTGGGATTAGCGAACACAAACTCAAAGACAAAAATGAATAAAAAAATCATGTTATTGATTACATTGACTAATGCCATAAAAAATATTTTTTTCATGTCTCTTACGTTAGTTACATTTTTACTATATGTACCCAGAGATTTAAACGCATATCAATGTTTTATTTATTATATTTATTATTTTCCGCATCCGCTCTCAGGAACTACTCCATGCGTTCTCATATAACATGAAGGTCGTTATTAACTAGCAGAATGATTGCATTTATAGAAACAACAGATATAACATAAAATAAAAAAAAAACAAACAAAATACAGTGGACGTGGCGAGATAGTAAGAAAATAGCTTAAGAACTAAAAATAAATAAAAGTAAATCACTTACTTCATACATAACAACATCAGTTACATTGAGCTCCTCTGGAACCGCCAATATGGAACCGTACGGATCGACTCCCACGACTATGCACTTGGGGCACCTCTCCTTTATCTTGTGTCCGATGCCAGACACGGTGCCGCAGGTGCCCGCGCCTATCACCACCATGTCGACGTCGTCGTCGAGGGACCAAAGTATCTCTTCAGCGGTGCCGTCGTAATGTGCGAGAGGATTGCACGGGTTATTGTACTGTCATTTAAATATTAAATAATATTTATTTTCGCTGAATTTTCCAGACATTATGTGTGGAATGGCGGAACTCAACGCCGCTCGACCAGTGGGGGAAATGAAAATATTAAATAATTAATTCTCCGGACTTTCAACTGTCTCAATTACTGTTATATAACTGTACAAGAAATAAATATATTTTTTTCATAATATATTTTTTTATACTCATCCATACGATTTTTTTAAGTTTAAAAATATTGTTTGTGCAATAAATTGCTCCTAATGTTAATTATCTATGTAAGTCAATTTATCCACTTATTCAGATCATGTACAGAGGCTGTAGTGGGGCTGTAGTGTACCTGACAGTAAATGATAATAAATAATAAACGGTTAAAAGTTTAGTCCCCCACTTGAGTTTAAGATGAAGTACAGCATCAGGTTCCACCACTGTCTTTACTTCGGAAGTAGAGAATGGAGTGACATAAGACACCCATATATAACAATAAACAGTAGGTACACAAGAAAAAATATTCATTAATATTCAAATTGTTGTATATTTTTGTTTTGAAAGAATGTAGACTTGTAAACAGGAAAGCTATATGCCACTGTTTGGATATGTGTTTGCTGTTTATTAAGAAAGATATTTAAATTCAAAACATTTACATTTCAATGTGCAAAGGAAACTATATTTAGATGTATAACAATTTGTGCTATTCTAGTTATGAATTTAGGTATTGATTGTAATCAATATTTGGAAGGAAATTATTATCTTGTATTTAAAATAATATATATATTAAGAATAACACATAATAACACTTTTAACGTGTTTTGTGGAAAAAAAACAATAAATAAATCACAATAAGTAATGTTATATCTTAACAGTAATTTTAACTATGAGAAAAAAAATTAGGTAATAAGATAACTTAAAAGCTTGGTATATTATCAACAAATACTGTAAAGATCACCTGGTCCAATAATACACCATTAGGAATTTCTTTGACTAGGCGATTGGCGACTCCAAGGTTACTTTCAGGTGAATGTGACGGAACTTCTGTCGGTGTTCTCACAATTTCTGCACCCAAAGCTTTTAGAGTATTTACTTTTTCATCTGACATTTTCTCTGGTAGCACTATTATGCATCTATATCCTACAAGAAAAAAAAATTTGCTTCATGCTATCCTTTTTACTTGTACAGCAGAGTAGGCAACAGGTACCGAGTATTAAGACAAGACTATTTGTCACTTTCAATTTAATTTTCAAGACATTACATGTTGGAAACTGGGACATGATACTGCTTTATTTGTTGTGGTTGAAAAAAAAATTCCATCAAGTAGGAATTGAATCTGTAACTATTGTATTTATATTGCGTCACAACGGCCACATTATAATATTATATTAAAAATTAACATACCCCGAACAGCTGCAGCAAGTGCCAAGCCAATTCCAGTATTTCCAGAAGTTGGTTCTATTATAACAGATATGCCTTGTTTTAAAATTCCCTTTTCTTCAGCATCTAATACCATTCTGTAGGCAATGCGGTCTTTAACAGAACCTCCTGGGTTCAAAAATTCACATTTGGCATCTTAAAGCAGATTAGAACTATTCAGTAAATTTTTACTTTTAGTAATTTTTTACATTCTAAGGTAAATAAAATGATATTTCAATATATTGTTAATAAATTATAAATGGGATACTTACAAACATCACACTCTAAGCCCTCTTGTTTTGGTATTTTCGAAAGTTTTACCAACGGTGTATTACCAATAACTTTTAGTATATTTTCATTAACTTTTTGATTCCTATCTCTGAAACATTTTGTTACTTTATATTTTTTCAAAAACATTCTTTTGAAAAAAAAATAACATTTTATTTTTACTTCTATATTATTATATAGAAGTAAAAAAATCTAAATTTAAAGTTACTTACAACGCTCTAACAATGTGAGGCAATTCTTTGAGATTTGGGAACGTCGACGAAGTACCATTCTCCATTTTTAATAACGTTAGTAAAATTTTATTTATGTAAGAAAAATATTAAAAAATCTGAAAAAGATAAGTTTTTAAATATAATAAGAAACTTGATCTATTAAACTGTTTTAGGGTTGACCGTTATGAAGCAGGGTCTACAATGAAATGCATTTTATAATAAGTTTATTAAAGTTAAGTAGCTTCGATTCGTAAATAAGCGAATCACGAACTTATTAACTCACACGTCAATTCTCACGCGGTAATTGTATAACACTGAAGTTAACTGAATTCTCTAAGTGTAACACAATTACATTAAAAAAACACTCTTATCTCAGAACGTTTTGATAACTAAAGCAGTGTAAGTGCCGTATATAATATATAATAATATAACAAAGACGGACATAAAAAACTTTTTAAGGTAAACAAGCACATGCGGCGGCGTGAAGCATTTGACAGCAACTTGAATATGAAACTCGAAACCTGTCAATGAGTTAACTGTCAGAAACAAAAATACACAGAACAGAACAGAACAGACATACTCGTATCTTTTATTAAATAATTAAGTACCACAAATATAAAATTGAATAAGAATGAAAGCTCTTTATATTTAAAGAAATGTATATTCAGTAATATACAGTATTTAATAATTAATTATTATTACAGGGTTATTGAATTTATTATACAAAATATTTTCAATACTTACAATTCGTAAAGTTTTAATTTATTTACATACAGTGGGTAAAAAAAGTATTTGCACACCCTAATTTTTTGATGTTACATCTACAAAAAAACAGAATGCTTTTAGATAATTATTGTATTTAATAGCTTAATCTATATATATCTCGAATTGGTTAATAAAATTTCTCAGAAAATAGAAATTAGAAAATGAGACGGTATAAACACATATTTTAAAGTCAAATAAGTATTTGCACACCAACCAGCTTGTACGTATTTGGTAAAAAAAGCAATAATGAGTGAAAGAAAAGACACTTAATATTTTATGTGCATTCTATTAGCATCAATGATGGCTTGCAATCTCATTGGCATCGATTCCAATAAATTGGACGTTGTTTAAATCGAGTTTTTAGCCCATTTCTCCATCAAAGCTACGCTTTACGTAATTTTTATTTAAAAATTTCATTTTCCTCAAATATTAATCCAGAAGATGCCATGAATTTTCAATTGGGTGGGTGTCTGGCGTTTGTGGCGGAGTTTTCAGCATTCTACGGCCATTGTACAACACACATTCCTTACGATTTCATAGCTGTATACTTAGGATCATTGTCCTACTGAAAGTAGTATGTCTCACATACGCCTAATTTTGATGCGCTGCAAGATAAAATTACTCGCTACACTTTAACGTAATCTACTGTTTTCATTATTCCTTCGATAAAAGCCAAGTTTCCCACACCATTTGCTGTCATGCAGCCTCAAACCATCACATGACCACCGCCGCGTTTGACTGTACTATGCACATGTTTCGCCTGCAGTTCAGTATTTGGCTTGGGCCACACAAATCTTTGTCTGCCCGATCCAAAAAGATAAAGTTTGCTTTCGTCGGAAAAAAATAAAATTATTCCAAAATTCTAAACGCGTATTCACGTATTCTTTCGCGAAAGTTAGTCTTTTTGCTATATTGGCCTCACTTATAAAAGAATTTTTCCTCGCTGCTCTGCTGCGAATACCACCATTACCCAGTACGTTTCTTAGAGTTTGGCCACAGACAACCTTACCTGAACGTGACGCGATGTCATTTGCTAAGCTTTGATCGCTTGTAAATGTTTATTTTGTACCGATTTTAAAATTTGTCGCTTTTCTCTCGCACTGAGCTTCTTCGGAAGAACGGACCTTTCCTTATTTTCAACACTACCCATTTCTTGTGTCGAGTAATTTAACTTTAAATTTGACCCGATTTGGCGATAACTTCAACCTTCATTACGGAGTAAAATAATTTCTTCACGCGTCGATAACGACAGTTTAAATTCTTTTGGGTGTGTTGGCTTCAAGATTTTTTCTGAACACTAAACAAAACTCTCGATATTAGGATACGGTTCCCAATGTTCACATGTATACAAGCGGTGTTCATATTTTACCTAAAGTGACAAAATGTCGCGGGAATAACATTGTATCAAGAGAATGGTTGGTGTGCAAATACTTATTTGACTTTAAAAAAGGTGTTTTTACCATCTCATTTTTTTACTTCTATTTTCTAAAAATTTTTAATAATCGATTACAAATATATATAGATTAGGCTATTAAATACAATAATTTACTAAAATCATTCTGTGTTTTTCTAGGTGTAAATTCAAAAAAATTAGGTGTGCAAATACTTTTTTTAACCCACTGTACAGTGGCGTAGCTAGGGGGGTGCGAGCGGGGCGGTCGCACCGGGCATCAACAGGAAAAGGGCATCAAAGTCGACGATTAGTGTGTTTTTTCTTGGTTTTTTGTTTGTAATGTTATTAGCCGCAAGAATTGGCTTACTTACTTCTAGCTTGAACACAGTTTTATCGGAGCTCTATTGAAATACAAAAATAATAAATGCAGAAAGTACATGTAAATATAACTTTATTGTTTATAATATTTGTCGATATTAGCATATTAGTCATTCATAGTTATCTATATCGTGACACATCCTTCATGGTGGTTAAAAATATAATCAAGGATATCATCTCCTGTTGCCACACTATCCGCTCGAAAATAACCTGAAATATTAATTAAATACTTAAGTATTTAACGTTTTTATAATACCCACAACATAGTTTGCATGAACTATAAAATACAAAGTTCTTAGTCCCCGTAGGAATTTAAATTTTAAAATATTTTCTTAGTAGTCCCTTAGACTCTCTTAAGATCCCAATTGCCGATTTTTTAAATCAGTAGTTTTGTCTTTGCGTGTTTACTTGTCAGTTGTTCAGTAACGGAAGAATTTTATTTTATGCAAATAAGCATATTTTCTGTTGTTTGATTTTTTCTGCTTAGCTTAGAGATATTTTCTACTTTACTAACTTTAATATAACGATTGACTTTAATATAAAAAAATCCCTTCTTTCTTCTGCTTATTAATTATTAATTTAAATATTAATTTATTTTCATTTCTTCAGTGATAAGACAAAAAGCGACGTTTTTCTCCGCTACCCAACACCCAATTGCTCTTAAATATGACGATAAGAGTCGAACGAATAGTAAAATTTAAGAGAATAAAAGAAGTCGAAAGACGTACTTAAATTTCAAAATTTTCTAATTTATATAATTAATAATTACCAGAATCATTACTTCCGATAACAACAAAACGAGTTATATCTAAGATTCTTGATAGAAGACCGATAGTTGGCACTCCTTTCTCTCCGTTTACAGCTAATTTATAACAGTCTCTTATTAAGTGTTCAGCCACCTGATCCTCAAAGTTGAAGCGTTCCGAGTGAGAATTTGGAAGTTTTATGGGATTAGTAGCTTCATGACGAATGCTGTCCTTAGAAATTGCGCCAACAAATAAGCTAAAAATGTCAAGTCAGTTGGAAATCTTGAATTAAGCTTTTATCTATAATAATTGTTATAATGAATTATAACTTTATATATATTAACAAATTTAAATAAAGTTATTTTAGAAAAGAACTACATTTGGATATCTTCAAAATATAAGTGGGTACATTAATTATGAATGCAAATATCTCCCTCACCCTTTGTCGTTCGTAACAATAGCAAAGTTTTTATCCTTCATTTTTTTTATTGCTTGGGTGCAGGTTTCCGCTGTATTTACCACGGGAAACTGACGACTCAATTTTAATTCTGTTATCGGGCTACGCCACCATCTGTAAGATAGGTAATTGGTCTGAATTTTGAGTAAATGTTATCTCATCTTTTATGCATACCATACTTAATAATCTCACTATGAAAAATAATATTAGCTAGATTAAAAAAGATCCTTACAGATTTTATAAATATTATAAACAGTATATGGAGAGAAATTCCTAAAATTAATTCTCGCTGAAGTAGAAAATAAGCAGCACGTTTTTCTGGTTTTACCTTGAACATAGGTTATAGAATATTTAAGTATCAGTAATATCTACCTCATAGACTGCTGAGGAGGGTCCATGAACAAATGTGCTTCCATCCATTGCTCACAAACAAATTTGGTCATGTAATTGCACATTCCATCTGGCAAAATTACAACAACTTTTTGGCCAGCACCTATATTGTTTTTTTTAATTGACTTGATTGCAGCTGCCATGGCTGCTCCACTGCTTCCTCCTAATTATTTTATTTTATTTATAAAATATATTTTAAGTATAGTAACTATGAATGTATGGTTTTGTGAATGGTAGTTTTAATATTTATGTAATTTACACCCAGATATATATTTTATTAGACACAAGGCAGACAACACTTTTATCATCACAATATGCGACTATATAATATATTATTATTTTTAACAAAATAAAACCACTGCATGATTATTGTTGGCGTTGTTCTTCCTAAAAAAAAAATATTTACCGCACAGCAGTCCTTCTTTTTTAATAATTTCTCGTGCCATTAAGAATGCCTCTTTATCCGTAATGACTTCATAACCATCGACTTGAGATTTATCCAAAATGAGAGGTACCGTTGGTCCTCCGATACTATCTACCTATATAAAATGTATATATGTATTAATTTCATCATCATCATCCTATAAACCTTTCCTCGCCTACTGATGGACACAAGCCTCCCTCTCCCTCAAGACTCTCTACGCCTATCGTATCTATACATCCAGAGACTTCCTTGACGTTGACCTTGACCATATGGTCGATCCACCTGACGGAAGGCCTGTCGTCCGGTTCACGGCCGCCACTCGAGAAGCTTTCCGCCCCATCGGCCAATTTAATAAAACTTTATATAACTAATTGTTAATATCTATCGATAAAATTAGTTAATCACATAAATGAAAAATATATATAAATTGTTTATATAGATATTAATATCCATAGCCGTAATAGCTTACTAAATACGAATGACTTTTTCCATTTGTATTGAACATAGTAGATCCATCAGGTTCACTGATGACTATAAGGCATTCAGGACACATTTCCTTTATCCGTTGACCAGCACCGGCAACAGTTGCACCGGTACCAATTCCTAGCACTAGCATGTCTATTGTGCCCAATGCTCTTACAATTTCATCTCCTGTAGTATAATAATGCGTCTGAGGCTTCACACGGTTTTCGATCTAAAATAATGATTTCAATAACTATTATATATAAAAAATATGGTATATTATAAATCTAAAATTTTATTGATTTACCTAATATACAGAAAAAGCAACGTTAATGATAATTTAGATTTGCCTAGGAATATATACAGATATAGATAATTATCCTATTTATAAAACTTGTTTAAATAACAGAATAAATAAATGTAATTAAATAATAATCCAGAAAACGTTTTTACATATTTACATTTATTACAGTACTTACTTCATCCATTATAACCAAATTATCGCGACTTGTCTCCTTTATCTTTCTAGACATTTGTATACAATTTTTAGTTTGTATGACTTCTGCGCCCAATAATTTCATAGTCTTAATTTTCTCTGAACATGTACTTTCTTTCGTTACAATATAGCACTTTCTTTCTAAAATTTTCACATTATTTTGAACTTTTGAGTATGATTTGGATTAAAATATATTATATAAATTAATACAAAGATTCATATTGCTATCATTACTAAAGATCTTTAGAAAAAATTGGTTTACCAAACAATAGGGTACTACTGCACAAAAATAAATTAAACAAATTTATGCATAAAAATACTTCAGAGATTATATTTTAATTAATGTCGGTCCATAAACGAAATGAAGAACCAATGAACGGCGGAAGGCTTCTATGAGTTTACCCTTTAGTGTAGCTTGAAGGGCAAGACTTATCCCGGTATTCCCAGAGGTAGGATCCACAAAACCGGCGTCATCTGTAAGGTATTTTTCACCTTTTGCATCTTCTACCATCGCCAGAGCCACGCGATCTTTTATAGAACCCGTTGGATTCATGAATTCACATTTTGCATCTTAAGTATAAAAAAAGTTATATAAGCATGTACTAATATAAAGATTTAAAAATAATATAATAATACATAATAACACTTACATATTTCACAGGAAAGTCCATAATCATTGGGTATTTTATTGAGCTTGATGAGTGGAGTATTACCAACGAAATCAAGTATACTATAATTTACTCTATTAACGTATCTAAAAGAAATTTTCAATTGAAAATTAATTTTAATTGAAAATTAAGCTTAAAATAGTTACCATTTTTCGAATATTTAAGTTCGATTAGATTTTTGCTGGTCTGCTTAGATAAAACATGATGGCTCCCAACAGCTTACACACAAAAACTCCAACAGAGTTGTATCATAAATGTTAATATAGGGATAACAGAGAGATCCACATAATGTGGGATGATGATAGTTTTTGCCAATATATTGCGTGAATCGGTTAGATACCCATTACACGCAGATATTTAGAGAGTTTTAAATAATATATAACGTGTACCTACAATATATTAAATATTCTGATATAAATATATACTATTAGAATTTTTAAATTTTTTAGCTATGATGGTTTTTTCATCACTGAAGATTGTCTTTTGCTTTTCTGTCGGTTTAATTGCATCAATTGCAAAATAATTATATCTCATTCTAGTTAAAAGGGATTAGCATCCATTTGCAAAGTCTCTTCATTGTAAAATTAAACACTTACGGAGATTTCCAGTGAAGAAAATTCTTTGTAGGCGGGACAAATTTATTCCCTGCATTGAGTATATTTGACGCCATTATAACACGAAAATGTATACTTTTAGAATGAAAATTGAACAAATTCTCTCAATTTATATTTCAATTTGTACGATATGAATTCTATTAAAGGTTTTATATGTCCATCGAAATCATTAATAGAAGCCATCGTGGCGCAGG
Organism: Heliconius melpomene rosina; assembly: GCF_056956725.1. Lineage (NCBI taxonomy): Eukaryota > Metazoa > Arthropoda > Insecta > Lepidoptera > Nymphalidae > Heliconius > Heliconius melpomene. The sequence goes on along the minus strand of NC_140396.1, from coordinate 4,057,294 downwards.
GACTAAAGGTGTGACTATAACGCGACGGCTGTGGGTTCGATTCCCACTCGGGGGAATTAATTATTATTTATTAATATTTCTTCGTTCTAGCAGATGAAACAGCTGTGGCTAAGCTAAGCTTGAATTTCTGCAAAAGCTCGAGACCTCCAATTTTTATAAGGAACCCTCGGTGGGCGAGCCCGACTCACTTTTGTTCGGTTTTTTCATACAATGAAAAACCTGGAAACATACTTAGTTTTCAAACGAATAAAATATTTAATGTTATAAAAAGTCATTATGAAGCTGATATTTAATAATAGTTTACTATTTATGGTAATTTAAAGTAGCAATGTTTATGGTTATTGATTTAGCTTTCACTTAATTGACTGACGTGACATAAGCCTTTGTTTTCTTTAAATTGAATTAGTTAACTTCGCGATAAGGACATTAGATAAAATAAACAGGAAAAGATACAAGCCTTTTAAATACTTAATTTTTATTATTTTAAATTATTTGTATTTACAAAAAACAACTCTTATATTAACCGTCGGATTGGTAAATGTAAATCAATCTCGTTTTATTATTTTATAACAAGCAGGTACTTTCTAGTAAACCTTAGGTATATCACGCACAACATAAGCTTAACTACTACTGTTAAATACAATGTTCTCATTAATTTCACAGCACTAAATGTCACTGGCATGTTGAGATATGGCAGGCTGGGCAGTTGATGTCATATCTGACATACTCATATTTTTAGAGTTATTGGCATAATTCTCATAAAGCCAGTCCCAGAAGCGCACTCTTTTAGATTCAGGGTCAGATCGAAGAGTGAAGTTCCCAGTGATGTCAAGATAGTTTACGTGGGTTGTATCATTGACGGGCAGCCATTTAAAGTTGACTACGGACTCGTAGTCTATTTGAGGCGTCGGGTTTCTGTAAATGTTTAATTATATTTGTTTACAAACTAAAACAACTTAAACATTTTTAAAGGAAATTAATGATAAAACTTTAAAGAAATTCATATTTGTAGATAAGTATCAGACCAAAGGAAACAAGCATAACACTTGAATGATTCATTGAAATTATCAAAAGTACAAAAAAAAGATAAGAACTTCAGGGTTATTTCCGTCTGCTTACCCAGTTTTAGCGAAATTGGTCCACATTTGTACCATTTTTTTGGAAACCACCGATTCTGGGGAATCATCGTCTAATCTGTAGTTTATTCTAGAGAAATAGAATAGATATCCCATTTCGTCGCCGTGACAAACTCCCGGATGCGTAATACCCAGCATCCGCTTAAAGAGGCCAAGGGCACCATCAAAACCGAATCTGTAGAGATATGTCGGGCTTGTCCTGTTCGTTTGTGCCTGCAATCTTAACGTTTCTAATGCTGGCCTCAAGAACATTACATCTGTGAACAACTGTAAATGGTTTATTGGTAGGGGGTTACAATATTATTAAGTTCTTTTACATAACATATGCACAGTTTTATTTTATATATTGAATATATTAATAAGGCAGAAAGGCCGCGACAAAAAAAATCTAGAAAGACTACCATATTAAGTAATTAGTTAATCGGATTCAAATATTAATATCTTTATAATAAGGAGACGGCGTGAACATGATACTTTACATCATATGTAAAAAACCAATATACATAAAGACGATATCGTTTTTATAGTAACATATTTACTACAAATATATTTTAATATTTTCAATGTTTTATTATATAACAAAGATAATTTATTTCCATTCCAATATAGAACCATAAAAACATATGAATGACTAATAAAGCTATCGATGTGTGATTCACAGATACGGATGTTTCGTTGAATTTCGTCACTAAAATCGAAATCGAGTCGAGTAAAGACCTAAAAGGAGATAGAATCAATTCACAACTTTCTCCATAAACGGGCCATAACCCGTATAGTATAAGATGGAGTATATAAGCATATTTAAAATATTACGTAAAAGTGCTAAATATAAAAATCATATAAAATAGCTTACATCAATGAGGCTGTCAATGTTTCTCATGTCGACTGGTCGTTGCTGGAAGTAGAAAGCGCGGATGTAATCCGTGACCTTATTCGATATCTCTTCATCTGACGATATCAGCTCGGGAGGAACGACTCGTCTGAATTCATGTTCTAATTCGCTTAGTAACTTAGGATAGCGCTGGAGACCTGTTGAAAAATATTGCCTATTAAATTTGCTATTAAGTTATAAGGATTGGTTTAATCATTAATAATTTATCATTGAATGTGTAGGTCTATTCATGTGTCTAATATTACATATCAAATAGACAACCTCTATAAATATATATAGAAGATATATGTATTAGATCTTTGGTTAGATTAAATTTTTTATATTTTTTATAATTTTTTCAACATCGAATAAAGCACCAGCTTCTCGTTGAGCATCAGTAAATTAATTGGCGATAAAAAATGTTATTACCTCGAATTCCAATGTTTTAGTCACATTGTACTAAAATGGAGAAAGTCTAGATCTAGAACTTCTAGTCTAGTCAAGTGTAACCAACTCTGAATGTTGTCTGTATTTACTTATACTAAATTATTTTTTTCTCTATCTGGCTAAGAGAAAATTGTAATCAATTTGTTTTATAATCTGTGTCCTTGTCAGATATGTAACTTATGCCAATTCTTGTATATTTTTGGTAACTATTACATAAACGAGTTACAAATACAATACAGCGTGACGATATATAAAGGCAGTCGTTAGCTCATTATGCAATTCCGTGTAACATTTGCGTAATCGAAGTTTAAAAACGCAAATATAATCGCACAGATGTGTATTTTACTTGTGATAATTCCTGTTTTTGACTCCATTTTCTATAACATTGACAAAGGTGCTTATTCAAAAATAAAAATACACTATAGCTTCTATCGAGGCCAGTCATGACACAGGGGCACAAGAGTGTGACTGTAAACTTGAAAAGTTCTAGGTGAGATTCTCACTTGATTAAGTTAAATATTTCATATTTTCATTCGCGCGGCGTTGACATCCGCTACTAAACACGCAGTGATTCCAGAAATCGGCGGGAAATAGGGAAGGGCAGTATCTTAACACTAATTTCCTTCTGCCGATCCTGCTACGTGCGGGGTGAAGCTAAAAAAAGCTATTCTATTATTTCTTTTATGCAAAAATTACGATCTTTTTGAACACATGACTCTGTTTTACTTAATATGGTCAAGCGAGTTTCTTAAGATGTACATAACAAACGTAGCTAGTATAAAACTGCACTTTAAATCTAAAACTAGTTTTAAATACGACATATATCTATTTCTATAGTATATTTAATGAAAACAATTTTGAACTTATATTAATTAACTTTCGAGTTCGCCCAGCTCCAAGTTTTTCTGCAGTCCTATTCAGATTTAAATTATTTAGTGATGATACAGATTTGTAAAGTTTTTTTTAAGAAAATAAATAAATCTTGCGACAGTTCTAATTGTTCAGCTAGCCGCTGTTGAAGGTTAACTATTTAAATTACAAAACAGAGTTTAGTAAACAAATCGTAATAGAAAGCGGTAGGCACCTCAGAATTGATTGAAAAATGCCAATGGTTTTTATAGTAATAATAAATATATAAAGATATTTATTTTTTAGTGATTCTACAATATTATATTATAATTATAGAATATTATTAATATAAAATATTTATGTTTTATATTACCTAAAGTAAATAAAAAAAAATGATCCCTTCCAATAGTTTTTATCTTTTATTGCGAAACGTTTGATAGTAGTAATTTTATAGTATAATTATACAGGGTGTCCCAGGAGCCAACGATAAAACGAAACCAGGTGATAGACCAAGTCGTGACAGTTATGAGAAAAATATAAAAAAAAATCTTTGTCATGTATTTTTCATATTATATTGATTTTAAAAAATATCGCAAAAACCGACACCCTGTGATGGTTTTTCACGTCCCTGGACTACAAATATTACTCTTTCTTCATTTTTTTTTCTGTAATGTAATCATGAGTAACCCTTCTGTGAATTACAGTTTAAGATTTAAACATACCTGCATCAGTTTTCAATAAAATGTGGTGCTTTTGCCAAACATTAAATTCAAAATATTTACTACACCCAACTTTAACCGACTGTACTATAAAAAAAATGTACTACACTGTTTTTGCAAGTAACTTTAAAAGTTGGCACATTTCATCTGGATTCCGAAATGGTACGCCACTTGCTGGATTACTTCTTTGTTGAAGAGAGAAAAATCGAAATACATGATAATCGGGATGACGTTCAGCTTTTTGGTATATTTTCCGATACATTCTAGCTGCAGCATTTGCGTTACATAACCATTCTCCATGAATGAAATGCATATTGGCAACGTGTCAAAGACCGAGTATATGGCCTGCGAGAGCCCGGACTCGAGCACTGTTCTTATAAGTCCTGGGCCAGCCCCTAAGTCGGATAAGCGTTGCCTGGGCTAAGTGTTTAGTTTAGGGAGGTGACTGGTGTGGTCTGTGATCGCAGGATACCGTCCAAACTCTTATCCGTCTTATAGAGATCGTGATCGATGCCTTCAGACTCGTGCATGACGGATCCAAGGTACCTGAACTTTTCCAACTTAGGGGATGGGGACCCAGGACTTATAAGGACAGTGCTCGAGTCCGGGGTCTCGCAGGCGATATATTCGGTCTTTGACACATTGCCAATATGCATTTCATTCATGGAGAATGGTTATGTAACGCAAATGCTGCAGCTAGAATGTATCGGAAAATATACCAAAAAGCTGAACGTCATCCCGATTATCATGTATTTCGATTTTTCTCTCTTCAACAAAGAAGTAATCCAGCAAGTGGCGTACCATTTCGGAATCCAGATGAAATGTGCCAACTTTTAAAGTTACTTGCAAAAACAGTGTAGTACATTTTTTTTATAGTACAGTCGGTTAAAGTTGGGTGTAGTAAATATTTTGAATTTAATGATTGGCAAAAGCACCACATTTTATTGAAAACTGATGCAGGTATGTTTAAATCTTAAACTGTAATTCACAGAAGGGTTACTCATGATTACATTACAGAAAAAAAAATGAAGAAAGAGTAATATTTGTAGTCAAGGGACGTGAAAAACCATCACAGGGTGTCGGTTTTTGCGATATTTTTTAAAATCAATATAATATGAAAAATACATGACAAAGATTTTTTTTTATATTTTTCTCATAACTGTCACGATTTGGTCTATCACCTGGTTTCGTTTTATCGTTGGCTCCTGGGACACCCTGTATATTTAAATAGATTATTATAACCATTATTGATCTTATATCTTTAAATTAGTATAAGTGAACACTTCATCTATATTCTGTAGGTACTTAGTAAGTCTTAGTAAATCCTTTTTAGGTGTGTAAAGTTTTAGCAGATATCCTTCACAACATTCTAATAGTGAACGGAACCATATGTGACATGATTTCACAGATTTTAAAATAGGTATATGAAAAATGTAATTTTATATCTTCATTTTATTTTTCCGTAAAAATACATATTAATAAGCGTACGGATAACAACAACGCCCTGGAACTCGAATGGATAAAATGTTTTTAATTTTACAATTGTTATTTTTTTTATTTACTCATTTAGATTCAGGACATAAATATAAAATAACAAGTAAATTACTTTTTACTATATTGTATTGTAAAAAATATGACATTTTTTTTAGCAATGCGGCGGTTCCAGTTTGGAGAAAAAAATAATTCATTTCTCCGAGTAGGAATCGAACCCACAAACATTGCATTCGTCAATTTTATCACTAACTATACTAAAATACCTTTAGTATTTCATAATGCAATCACAACTTATCACACATTATCTACAAGTATTAACATCAATCATTATAAATCTATATCCAGACAAAGATATACGAAATGCAAAGAAAATAATGTTCGCGCAAAGATTAGGAAACATGTTTTTATGAGAGTCCATTTTATTTTGGTAATATCCATGACGTACTTAAAGTACCTTGGGTAAGTAACGGTAGGTACGTTTAAATTTTCACGTAACAACACGTGCTGTCACGTAGCTTCACACGCAATATCCCGACAGAAATTAGATAATTATGACAGCGAAAACGAGAACATTCGAAAAATAATACCTGTATTTTTGGGTTGGGTATTATTAGGGTAAATACACATTAGATTTTGTTTACTTCCTTAGATTAAATAGGTATTAGGTATTTAAATGTGAACCCTGTCGTGGCGCAAATGCACAAGTGTGTGACAGTAAACGCCACTGGTAGTGGGTTCGATCCCCGTTCGAGGAAATAAAATATTTATTTAAAATTTTATTCTCATTTCTTTGCTTTGGTCTTTAGGCAAAGCGCGGTGTTGAGTTCCTCTATTCAACTAGCAATGCCTCCAGAATTCGGTGGAAAGTGGGAAACCGAGCGTTTTAATACTAGGTTCCCTCTGCCAACGCTGCTATGTGTGGGATATAGCGTAATTTTCATTACTATTTAAAGAATTTTAATCTTAATATACAAATTTTATTTCAAGTATTATTGTTTCGCAATACATTATTTTCCAACTCTAAAACAATATGAACATAATGTACCTATGTATGTACTATTTGACCTATTTCTCACGAAGTCAACATGAGAATATATTTTAAAGGAGTACTTAATTAAAAATATGCTTAATAATAATTGTTTTGAGACGTAAAATATTATTGCATAAGTACCTATTTTTGAAGAATTTTCGCGTATTTCATTTCAATTGTATTGTCTTTACGAAACTTAATTGCACCAGTCAATGTAATATATTAAATATTGTATTATTGTTTATTAAATTCTAAAATAAAGTTGTAAAGAAATATTCAAATATGCTATAAATAATTCGAGATAAAAGATAAACAATTCTTTCCTTCATTGAAGGAGTTTTTGCTTTTTTTTCTAGAAGGTCTCTAAACCTTCTAGAAGGTATAAAAAAAACATTAAATTTATCGGAGAGTTTCTATACAGACGTCAAAATCATTTTTTCGGACATAATTTGCATACATGTCCGATTAAATCAAAATCAACAAATCCATTTCTATTGCTAAGTATTGTAAAAATGTAATAAAAAGAATAAGTATTTTATATTTGCGACAAAAATGCATGAGATTTATTTACCACAGAACAGTGTGCTCTTTATAAGCTAAACGAAACAAGAATCAATGCTAACAATGACATATCATCTATACTAATATAATAAAGCGGAAGAGTTTGTTTGTTTGTTTGTTTGTTTGTTTGTTTGAACGCTAAGATCTCTGGATCTACTGGTCCGATTTACATTGTTTTTGTTTTGTATGAAAGCTGCATTCTTCAGAAGTGCTATAGGCTATATAACATTACATTACACATATAAATTAATATATTTTAAAGTACTTTTTAATTTGACATGCAATTTATTCTGCCATGTTAATAACAACCGTCGCGTCGCTACGCAACCGTTACCGCGAACATTATAGCATTTTATCTATTGAAATTATAGTTTACTGTATAACATTCTAATAAATAAGTAAGGAGATGTCACTGATTCGAAATGACCTAGCCTTCGGGCGGCATAGTATGACCTACGCGAACGGGCAGATGACGTTGATGGTTTTATTACATTTTCATACATTTTCGAACTTTATTTGCTGTTTATAATTAATTTAAAATACACTTTGGTTCTCTTCTTATTTTATTTGATATTGCTGGCAAAAAATATCTTATGGTATTTTTACTTAATTTGTAGTTATTTTTACTTCTTATGTTGGTTTTCAATTTCTCAGATATTTTTTCTAATAATATGTCTCTACTTATTATTATTTTTGATTATTTAAGCTTATATTTTCTTACTAATTCTATTGAAAACTGAAAATATAGTTAATAAATATTCTTATAGTTTAAGCAGGCGTAGCCGCGTCCGGGTCCACTAGTCAAAAGATAAGAACTTACGTCTAAACAATATGATTCCTTCTTGAGCATTATACCCGGTCATCAGCGGCACGTCGGCACCAGGAAGCAGTTCCCGAGGTGAGCGTGTCAGGAAAGCGCCTGGCATATTTGGTTCCAATACGGGTAAGAAGGGTAGCGCCACCGTACTCTGTAAGTCCGCGGACTTGCCCGGCGCTCCAGCGATCCTTGCACCTGCCTTTACTAGGAGTTCGCTTGGTGTAGCGCGGAGATAACCTAAAAATAATAATTATTAATACAAATGTTATACATTTTTATATGTTTTCTGTCATAGAATTTTTATCCGGATTAGTGTTAATAAAATAATTGAAAATGAGAATTTATGTTACATAATTATATAATATTAAATATCTATAAATAAATTTTAACACATAAAGAATAAAGTGTATGTCTGCGATTTCAAAATAACCGACTTTTTCAAGTGGATATTGTTATTTAAACGATACTAGAACATAATAAATAATCATACAATTTTATTTTTTTTGTCTGTTTGTCCGAGTTAATCTTCGGAACAGCTAAACCAATTTCTATGTGGCATTCACTGGAACATAGTTGAGGCTGTGGAGCATTAACAACAGAGCGACATTCCCACGAGATCGGATTTACGCGGGAAAAACCGAGTTTATCGTGCGCGCATATTTACCGCCTACTTAAGTAGATAAGAAATAACTAAACATTTTTCTATTAAATGCGACAATTTTTTAATTAAAATATTTATGTATTTTTAGTAAAATTTATTTATTATTATTTATTTTATTTTTGTGGGCAAAATAACCCATAGGATTTTAATTACGATTTATTAACTGTATAAATAGTACAAAAGTAATACTATTTTCCTAAATAGGTCCTCTTTATAAAATTCGCAAACACACATTTTAATCACAACTCTTTCAGCTGTTCAATGATATTTTAGCAATTTGTATAAAAAAGATATAGAATCAATGAGTAGGTATATATATTCCTTTTTCTTTTACTATATATACCAATAAAAAAAACTATTATATAATACATAATATATTACGCTGCTGAAAATAAGTTTCATGTATTTCGTAAGAAGACACGGATTCGGTAGATATTAATAATAATATAATCAGCCTTGTCCCAATAGCTGCCCTTTTACGTACGATTTATGTTACGACTTGAAAATACACTGTGGAATTTATATGACGTGTTAATCAAAATGCTTCTCATTTTTTTAAATTACATTAATACTGTTTTTCGAGAGTTATTAAAGTGTTGATATTTTAATTACTTGTTTTTTTTATTATATTTTGTTTATTTTTCCACTGTATTCGGGAATGTACAAGGAGAACGTTCTCAGGGCAAACGTGCAATAAATATGAACATCAATATAAAAAAACCAATAGCCCAGTCGTGGTTCAGGAGCACAAGAGAGTGACTGTAAACGCCACAGGTTGCGATTTCGATTTTCACTCGAGGAAATGAAATGTTTAATATTTTCATGTCTTCGCTCTGTTGCCGAAGCAAAGCGCGGCGACTCAACAGGCTTATCAGCGGAGTGTCTTAACACTATGCTCCCTGTGCGTACCCGATGAACGAGGAATAGCCGAGAATAAAGCGATGAACGAGGGTGTAAGTCCAATGTCAATCCACAATAATCACGCGACGCAGATTCTGTCCATTGCGTTCAGGCAAGTTTAAGTTGCTCTACTAAATATATTTGTGTTATTAAATTTTATTGCTTTACGTAATTTTTTTTATAGCTAGCGAGGTACTATAGTTATATTTTCTTTTTAAGAGATGTTCTTATTTATTGACTAATAATATTTGTAAAAATCTTTAATCATATTTATGAAATAGATTGAATGAAAATGGAGAGTGGACTGCCTTAAAACAATAGATCCTCATAATAAACGAGGGAGGCTCATGTATAAATATTAGCTGAATAAAAAGTAATTTCTATCATACCAATATAACGATAATATGAGCTCATTAAAAAAAAAATGATATAATAATACTGAAAATGATACGTTCCACTTACAGTCACTTTATTTATGTCAAGGTATTATTTACACAGGCATTGACATTAATTTAAATGCAATATATGCATGCAAATTGTCAATAACGGATCACAAAATAAACAAAAACTTAAACTTAAAGCTAAAAAAACAACTTAAAGTGCCCCTTACTTACAACAACGATATTTCTTATAAGTACGTAGTATGTTATATGTATATAGTATATTACAAATTAAAATTTGTAATATACCGTACTCATCATTGCCAATTTGTAATTTTTTAATAAAAGGGATCTACATCCTGCTGAGAACCGGAATGATCACGTCATTTGTTTAAAATTAGATCTGGAGTAGATAGAGCAATTACTTTATAATTTAATGCCAACGTAGAGACGAAGTTGCTTAAAGTTGCATTTATTAATCAGGTAAGGGTAGTGTTGGAGGAGCTCGGACCAGTGCCTGGATTTGCGCCCCAAGAGTATCTTTAAAGGCTCCCTTAAAAAGGAGCAGCTCGAGCTCCTCTCTCTACTTAGGTAGAATTCCGAAGTTATGATGGAAGATATTCTAAAAGTAAGTATATTACATCATTATAACATTTCTTACCAAGCAATTCTGCTGTACTATTAGTATCGATGCCCAGTTCCCTTCCGAGTTCAAAGGCGTGTTTTTTAGGGCTCTGCGCGAGCGCCCACGGCGAGATCGCTACTCCACTCTGCGCTATTGCACCGTGGAATAAGCCCTAAAACCAAACATTTATTTGATAAATGTCATATTTTTTTTATTTTTCACATTTTTAGATAAGTTCTAAATAAATAAAAATATATATATTTTTTATATTGAACTTAAGTTACTTTTTATATAGATATTATTGTACAAATTTATTTTAGATCAGAAATAATTACAGAATATTTAAGTTACTACAGAATTATAGTAATTATAAAATTAAGTTAATACAGAATATTTATGTTACACAAGTACGATCGACGCCCATTAGTAAAAAGTCAAAAGCCTATATAGTAGGTCCCTACACTTTACAGTTATTGTGTGGAATCATTTATGATGATAAATATATAATAAGTAATCGATAATTCGCTGATTAAATATTAGAACCTGTTATTCATACATAAAATACTTTGTCGCATTGTTTGACTAACCTGTGAAGACGGAGAAAGCATGTGCAGATGGACAGAAGCGGCACCCGCTGACTCTCCAAATATTGTAATACGTTGAGGATCGCCGCCAAATGATTCAATGTTATCTCTAACCCATTTTAACGCCAAAACCTGATCCTTTATACAAAAAAAAAACAATAACATTAATATACTTTCACGAATATTATTTAATTTGCTTACCTAATGTATATTATTTAAATATGTATAATAGATATGTATTTATATCGATATTAAGTATTTGCGTAATATAATTAGAAATGTGAAAGTAGGGAGATATTTGTTCACGGAAAATCCTTTTACCGGAGTCAAATAAAATAGTCTATATTTAGACTGCATCATTTTTTCACAAAATATTACAAATGTTAAGCAGACATATTGCGTAGATGCTGATCACATTTTAATAATATGTATTTTTATTTGTATTATGTAATTGTAAATGTATTGATTCTTTAATCTCAGTAAATAGAAACACATTTTATTGCTTAACTATTCTCCATCGGTATGACCATATGAATATGAAGAATTAAACAACGAATAAAGGATAATTATTATCACAAAGAGACGATTCAAATGTCAGTAGTTTACAACAAAGGTGATGCGCCCGCGCACCGATCTCAAGCTATCATTACCAAAACGTGCTATAGAGTTTTGTAATCTCATAGATGCACTTGACCAATATATCTAAGCCGTGACCGGGCGTTGCTTAAGATGTAATAGCGGACAATGGTGAAGGGTTGTCATTGGAATTTATGTGTTATTTAGGTAATAGCATCCTATCCTCCATGTTTCCTTCCTTCCTTTTCACTAGCTGTCGACGTGTATGGTCGTAGAATATATTATAATTTAATTTGAAAAACAAAACATGGTAATTTTTATGTGGTAACCAATTGTTATTAAGTATAAAAAATATTAATTTTAGTATTATAATTTTGAATACAATAATGTATTTCTTAAATCGTATCGTAACTCGTAACTCTACCTTCAATCCCATATTGCCGGACACTTCTTCATTCTCCAGACTGAGGAAGCCCAGAGCTCCAAGTCTATAATTCAACGTCACAAGAACCACTCCCGCACCAATTAGATGGTCTGGTCCGTACAGAAAAGCGTTGCCCGAACCCACCGCAAACGCGCCGCCATGAATCCATACCATCACTGCGAGTTTTGGATTGTATCTAACAGAAAAAATAAATAATATACATATAGGAAATAGACTGAATCGCTTGACCTAAATAGATTCTCTCTGCCTTCATTTCATTTACTAAATTCTATTTCTATTGATTTTTCGTTGGCCTCCAAAAGTTACATTATTATATGCTTCACGAACTTTGTTATAATTGGATAGGTACTGTATTTTTTTCCAATTTTTCATTTTTATTAAAGTGAGTAAAACTAAGTAGGCTTTTTGGTTGCTACTCTAGACATAATCACACGTCGAGTCTGTTGTATTTTTTAATTACTGTTTTATGTTTATTTTAGCTTTGGGCTACCTGTGTAGAGAACCCGGAAACCTAAGACAATACCGTGCAGCGTTGCCAGACGTCTCATTTTTTTAGTCCTGTGATGACTCGAACTAGCCAGACATGGTTAGGACCATATCTAGACTTAGATAATTATTTTTTAATAAATTTATTTTTTTGTTATAAGTTCCTAGCAATTCCGGAGATTAATTGTCATAGAGAAAATCTGGCAATTGCCGCCGAATTCTAGAGGAATAGCATATTGAGTTGCGGAATTCAACGCTGCCCTTTGCCTCGTTGCCAGAGCGAAGAAATAAAAGTATTAAATATTTAATTTCCTCGAGTGCGCGCCTCGTGTTATAATTCTAGCTTTATTTATTGTATACAGAAGAAACGTGCAGTATTTTTTAAGATTTTTTCTAAAATAAATAATTGTTATATATTTTTTCTTATACAATAAATACTCTATTGTCTGTACATGGAATATTTTATGTATAAGTAAAAATATTATTATTAGCATTCAATAACATAATAGAACCAAAAAAAATATTGTCAAATATTTTGTCTGAGTGTTTGTCCTCGCCAATCTCAGAGACGGCTTAATCGATTTAATTGCAGTTTTCACTATTGTATTTTGGCAAGCTTATTTAACATTTAATGTTTGTTTATTGCAATCGATTTATAAGTAAAAAAGTTATACCATTTTAAAAAATGTTGTTTCACTAATGCAGATAACTCCATTATAAATAACAATTTTATTGAATTTACTATAACTTTAGTTTAGGCAAATTCAGGTATAGATATTGTTTTTAATATGATATTATTATTATAAAAACAATATCAATAATGAAACGTAAAAGGAAAATAAAGAAACGTAAATTAATAGCCACGAGCGGTCACCCAAGTGACTAATATAAATAAATATTGCAAATTGACAAGGATTCAATAAGGTCGCGGCGTATAAACTTAACTTATTCAAATATTTGTCTAACGTGTAACTGTGCAATATCTAGGAATCGTGAATAGAAGCCTTGAATTTCATTTTAATAATAATTAAAAAAATTAAATTTTTTTTAAAATTGTAAACTAAATTATAAAACCTGTAATATTTTTATCAAATTTAAAGTGTTATTCCACACTTTGGAAAGAAAAATACTTTTAGAAAACGTTACGTGAAAAAAATTGAACGCGCCTCTTGGAAATCGTCCATGTTTGTATGTAATTACCCAGAAACTTTATCCGGTAAGGCTGATGTATAGACATTCAAGTATAGGCAGTCTTCATCGCCTTTATACGTGTCGAACAACATGAACCGATGAGGACATACAGCACCTTCTTCGACAGCATCACGAATGCCAGACCACGGTTCTAAAGGCACTGGTGGTCTAAAACGTAATGGACCTCGGGGTGGTTGAGCGTATCTGCAAATATATTAAATTTGTTATCTTATCGTCTAAAATATATTTTATCTATTTCAAAATGTTATATAATTTAAAATATTATTTAATATTTAGATTAATAAATATTTAGATTTACTAAATATTTTTAAATATTATATCTATAGAAATTAATAAAACCCATGACATAAATCAATAATTCTAAAAACTAACTATTTTTAGTATATTTTGCTTTAACACTCTTGACCCCATTAAATTGAAAAAATAAATATGTTAAAAAACTACAAATTAATCAATAAAATTTCGCAAGTGCTTAAATATTTTGTCTGTCTCTGACCTTATAATTACGTTTATAGATAAAAGTTAATGAGAAGGTTACTGTTTATACTGCATCGGACCTTCAAAACAATTTTATTTTCAACATTAAACATTTTATTATGAGGCCAGTCGTGGCGCAAGGACACAAAGTGTGACTGTAAACGCGACTGGTTGTGGGTTCGATCCCCACACGAGAAAATAAAATATTTATTTAAATTTATATTTCCATTTCTTCTCTGGTGTCGAGACCAAGCGCGGCGTTCAGTTCCGCCACCTGCAATGCCTCCAGAATTCAGTGGAAAATGGAGGAACGGAGTGGCTTATCACTAGGTTCCCTCAGCCTGCTGTTTACAGCAAGATATAGCGTGAAGCTGAAAATTTGTTTACATTTTTCAATGTTACCTTATGCCTTTAAAGCTGTAATACGGTGTTTGAGCGCTGGTCCTGGCCACGACCCTGCGACCACGGAGAGATCCAAACTTAGTTGCAATAATGGGTCCTCCGCCTACTCGCATACGATCTACTAAGGCGTGGACCAAACGAGCGGCGCGGGCTGGCACCGCCTGGAGTCGTCGAAACGCATGTTTCAAGCCTACAGACTCGCTCACCGTGCTTGATAATCTCCGCCATGCTCCTGTGACCTTATATAAAAGTTTACATTATTTATTTATTTTTTCGATTTCCGCTTGAGGAAATGAAATATTGTGTTTTATTTTTTTTTGCTTTGGTAACGAGGTAGAGTGCGGCGTTGAGTTACGCCAAACAAAACGCAATGCCAAAAGTCGGGGGAAAGAGGGAAACGCAAATGTCTTAATTGAAACGAAATGTCTTAACACTAGATTCCCGGGTTCCATCGGCCTACCCAGCTGCATGCTGGATACAGAATTAACACAGAATATACTTTTATTAAATAAGCGAATCAATTTTACATTTTTAAATATAAATTATTATAAAAAAGATACATTTAAAAATATAAAAAACCACACTTCCGAGGGCGGGACAAGGGTCCAAGCCATCGGTGGCTAGGGCTCCAGAGAGAGGAACCTCCGCACAATACGTGCCGTCTCAAGTATTACTGCCTTCTGTATCCGGTTCTTGATCCAACAGCTAAGCGATAGCCTCTTAAGGTGTTGGTCGAGGCTTTTCGCTATTAAACCGTTAACCGAAACCACTATTGGCACAATGATAGTCGCATTGACATCCCACATGGCGGTAATCTCATGGGCTAGGTCCAAATATTTAGATTGTTTTTCTTTTTCGGCCTTCACGAGATTTTCATCATGTGGGATAGTAACGTCAACAATCACTGCGCGGCGCGCCGCTCGGTCTACTAGTACTATATCAGGTCTATTGGCAACAATATACCTGTCAGTAATAATAGACCGATCCCAGTAGAGCAAAGCACAGCTATTTTCAAGAACAGACATGGGATTGTACCTGTAGTAAGGCACCTCCAATTCTACAAGGCCATATTGAAGAGCAAGTTGCTGGTGTATTATCTTGGCTACTTGATTGTGTCTATGCAAATACTCGCCATTAGCAAGATGAGAACAACCAGAGACAATATGTCTGAGGGACTCCCCAGGTCGATGACACGCCCGGCAGATGTCGATAGTGCCATCTTTCATAATATGTCTCTGGTAGTTCCGTGTCTTGATAACTTCGTCCATAATTGCACAGACAAAACCTTCAGTTTCTCCGAAAAGATCCCCGAACTGTAACCAAGATAATGATGAAACAGTATCCACGTCCTGGCCCACTAGGGCTCTATGGAATCTACCATGCAGCTCCTTGCTCTTCCATACAGCCATGCGATCAGAAGTAGTAAGTACTACAGGCCGACGCCAGTTCTATTTGCCCAAGGAAAGAGGAGTAAGGCCTTTGTCAACTGTTACCACATCCTTGTGCATATCCACGTCAATCTTGAGAAAATATTCTCTAAGACTGCATACCTCGTGGTTATGGAGGTTCTTGACATTTAAAAAGCCACGACCTCCACACTTACGCGGGATATACAGTCTCATTACAGACGAACGCGGATGGTGCATTCGGTATGTCGTCAACAATTTACGTATTTGGCGATCTACGGAGTCTAACTCAGTCTGTGTCCATCTTACAATGCCAAAAGTATAGGCTAAAAGCGGCATAACCCAACCGTTGAAAGCACGCACCTTGTTGCCACCAGATAAAAGGCTGCCAAGCACTTTTTTCAGGCGGCTAAAGAAACGCTCCTTCACCAATTGCTTTATGCTCCGCTCATCAATACCCAATGCTTCAGACATTCCAAGATATTTATAAGTCTCACCTTCACCAAGAGTTCTGAAGGAAACAGAATCTGAAATGCAAATATTATCAGATCTGATCACACTATTGTTATTGTTTTTTTTTTTAATATTATTTTAAATGTAATATAACTAACTATTAGGTCAATGTAATAAAATTATTAGTGCCACAGGTACTTTTAATATAACTGTAGATATATTGTTACATTGTACCTATATAGCTATATAAATACAGCACGTCCACTTACATAAAAACTCGCAATAATATTATTTCATAATATATAATGTAATTTTATGCACTGACAAGAAAATTATATTTTTAAACGTTTATTATTTTTAACTCGCACTTATCCATTTATCGGGTGGTACAAATTTGACCGTATAATTAAATTAATGGAACTTTTTGACATGTGCATGTGTCGACTGATATTGTGTTATTTATCACTTACATAAAATAAAAGAACAGATTTAAAGTTTAAATTACCGTAAGAAGTGTTAAACTTTTGGTAAGTAGATAGGTACTTAACCTTTCGTAATAATAAGGCCCCTTACACACAAACCTTGTTTGGACATAAGTGCAAGCAAAGTTATAATATTATTTATATTAAAAATTTAATAAAATGTACGATATTCCTACAATTATTTTTATAGTTCTAGTTAAGAAGTATAACTTTATAAGTTTACAAATAATAATAAATAATTTGCTATGTACAGTTCATTCCCGTGTGAACTATGTATATTCGTAACAACGAGTATGTAACTATTAGACAATCGTTACACACCTATTAAAGTTTCCAAATTGTACGCGCAAATAAAAAACTACGTAGCTGGTGTTAGTCATTCGTTTACTCTATGAGAAATTTAGTAATTATCAAACTCCAAATATTAATTATTATAAATATATGTACACATTTATGTTGTAATAACATAGAAATCTTTTGTTTTTAGCTTTACGCTGTAGCCCGCATATATCAAGGTAGGCAAGGGGAACCTAGTATTAATATTAAGGAACACCGTTCCCGCTGATTGGCGGAACTTAGTCCCTATTATTTATTTTGATTACCTTGCTCTAGTAAGAGACTAGAGCGAGTGGAAGTCGAAACCACAACCATCGCTCTTCAGTCTCATTCTGTCTCACTGCGGCGCGACGAAACCAAAAAAAATAAATAAAGAAAAATAAATTTTTATTCAATTTAAATATTTAAATGAACTAGTCGCTGACTCAGCTTGTTATATATTCACGCTGAAACAATTACCTAAGTCGATTTTAATTAAATTTTACATCGATGGAACTCAAAGAATGGATGCTCCTACTATTCTTCTTTGCAACCATGTAATATATTGTAAACACGGCATAAAAGCGACTTTGTTATTTATTTTACTACAATACAATAAATCATACTTGGAAATGACGATGACTGTAATGCGACAGGTGTGGGCTCGATCCCCACTCGAGGGAATTAATGATTAATTCCTAATATTTTCATTTCTTCGCTCTGACAGGCACCAAAGTGAAAGCCGTGGCTTCCGCCCCTCAACACGCAAGGCAGGCAACACTAGGTTCCCTTTGCCTACCTTGCAGCAGCGGGATACAGTGTGAAGCCGATTTGATTTCATATGACACTTGAAAATTCTTTAACACCTAAAACAAGTAACAAAAAGTGGTACCCAAATGAGCTAGCAGCTTACAGCTACTTTTGAATTTAAGAAATTGTTAAATATCGCTTGCTTTAGATAGTAATTTTGTGAATAACAGTAATTAAGTCGCCATATTGATCTAATTCCCGTGTCATTTCTTCACAGCGTCGGCGAGTGAACGGTTACCCTCAACTCAACCAAAAATATCACAATCGACAACGTGGTGTTTAATATCGTAACTGCAGGTCTAAAGTTTTAATTTGCATGTAAACAAAATAAATATTATTAATTAACGTGGATTTACAAGAACTTAAACTTCTATAAACCTTTAAAAAGTAATTAGATAATTTATATCCAAATACTGTTTGGAAATTGTGACATTTTGCGCTTTTATTTATGTGACCTTTGTTTTACAAGGACTACCAAGTAGCTAATTTCGATGCTTGTGTATTGTAAGTTACAATTCGCTTCATTGACATTATATTTTCTTAAATTATAAAGAAAAATAACATATTAAGTTATAAGGTAAATTTATTTTCTATTATTAGATAGTATAATCTGTGTTGCATATAAAAAAAAATGAATAATCAAAAATTACCTCTCAGTAGCCATAAATAGATATCTATTCTAAGTATAATTTCTTAGCGTTTACTTGAATTACTTACGCTCGGTGTGAGTAGTCGTATGATACTCGTATGTTAACACCGCCACCTTATGGCGTTCAGTTTTATATTTAAAGACCTTCTTATTTAAGTATCTAAACAATCTATTTATATTTTATTTAATACAGAGGCAAAGAGTAACACTGATTCCTTCCTATGCATAATTATAGAAATGTGATCATCAATTGACCCCAGGAACACAAACATCAACACATTGAGAATACTTCCTTGTGAGCTAGCCTGTCATTAAGGTAATACTATTAATTATAGAAAGACATCTAATAAACAACGGCACCAATAATGTAAACATAAAAAGTTGAAATTTCTACAAACCTGCAAGAAAAGTTATTAAGGACAGTAAGAATATAGGCAATAGTGGGTATATTAACCCAGAAAACGTTAAATATCTTTCTGTATCTATTTTTTTATATATTTTATTAATATCCTGTATTATAAAATATTCTTCAATAATAAAATCTATTTACTTTGTGTGGTTCTAAATTTTTTCTAATATGTTTATTTATCATTGAATAATATAGCAAATTAGTACATGTAGATATTAAAATTTAATGATAAACATGCATCGTAATCGGTAAATATAGGTCTCCAAAAAATTTAAATTAATATGCAGGTTTTTATGCAGTGAACCATATACAAAATATCGATACCTTCATTGAATATTATACAATATTTTTTCTCTTGAGGTCTTTTATAGTATTGTGTCGTGTAAATGTTGTAAATATTTATAATTTTTCGGAGTAAATTTTTTTCTAAGTAAAATTTATGGGGGCCCACCCCATTATTGTGACTATTCCAGGGTGGGCATGGCCCATTCGGCTCTCCCCCCTTTCTACGCCCATGGTTGTAATAAACACAGGTATTTTTACACTGAAATATATTTCTAAGAAAACGTTAGCTATTGCATTTCTAATAGCATGTGCTTCTCGAATAACTTGATATAAAGTTACATAAGAAATTAAGTGAAGCATGATTCACGTAAACAGAGTACGTACAGACGTAGAGAGAACACATCGCGTCGTCGCCACGAACTCTTGCCCAATATAAAATATATCGAGGTTTTTTAGGTCACTATATTAATAAATTACACATTAGCTTATTACAACTGAGATAAACATTACGTATAAAAAAAAAGAAAACATGACTTTCTAGAAAATTTATTACTGTCAAGCTTTATCCTAAATTATTCTTTTTTTTCAGCTTCACGCTATATTTTGCATGTAGTGGGGTGGGAAAAGGGAACCTTGTGTTAAGACACCCGTTCCCAACTTTCTGCAGAATTTTCGAGGCCTTGCGTGTTGAGTGGCGGAACTGAACTACCTGTCGCGTTTACGACTGTAAAGAGACTTCACGTTCCATTCAACGTGACACTGGCGAAGTGATTTTGTGCTCAACTGGCACGCTCGGAACGCCATAATAGAAAGAACAGAACAGAACAGAACAGAACAGACTTCGCGCTTGTGCCTTAGTATAGTAAAATTAAAAAAAATATAATAATTATCATACCTTCATAGAGTTCAAACTGCTCGCTGCATTCGCCACCACATCGCCTAACGCCGCAGGAGGCAACGCATCACTCGTGATCAGTCCATGTAAAAAGACTACAACGGCACATAGCCACCACATACGCATGTTCACTATTATTTCTAACTGTCACTGGCACTGATAACTTGAACTTAATGGAAGCGTCACGGCAATAGACTTGTGTAAAACATATTTTATCTTTTCTTATTTTGTTTATTTCTCTATTCCAAGTTGGGGCTGCGGTGTGCGAGTTGCGAAGACCTAAAAACAAAACAAAGTAATGACTATATAACCAAAACAGTACATGGTATGTAATGATTGTTGGATTGGAACTTCAGCTGACCACCAACGTTTGTGGTTTTCTTATTGCCTAAGCATGTACCTAGCTGTAGGTAAATGTATTTTAGGGGCTTCAAAGGTGATATAATGGCTCAAATACTAATGAATTCTTTAGCGTTATACTCAATAGAAGAATGTTAAGGTACTCTAAAATTAAGAGACTCATTTTTAGGTTTCCGTACCTCAAAAGGAAAAACGGAACTTTTAAAAATTAATCACGACATCTCGCAGAGGTATCAAGCGGAAATTAATATAAAATATTCAGGTCTGTGATCTCTTGGAGTATAGAATAAAATCAAGCTTCTCATATAAAATATGTTCTCATTTTATTTGAAATAAACTTATTTTTTTATATGCCCTCAAACTTAAGTTTGTCAACTAACATAAATTGTACTTCCCGTTGACCTACAATCATGACATTGGTAGGGAACCCGGGGGGCGAGGTCGACCGGTTTTTAATTTAATTTAAAATACGTAACAAATCAATATTATACATTTAAACATTTTTGGCAGTCGCGGTGGACAGTGAGTGACTGTAAGCGCAACGTTTATAGATTCGATTCCCATTCCAGAGAATGATTTAATACTTTCAATTCCTCGCTCTGGCATCGAGCCAAAGCGCAGCGTTAAACCTCAAAAATTCAGCGAAAGGAGGCAATGGAATGTCTAACACTAACTTCCCTCTGTCTCCCCCTCTATATGCGGGATACAGTGTAAACCAAAAAAAAAACATTAAATACATTGCGTAAGTCTTATAATATCTAAAAATATATATTTACATAATATTTTAACATATAGGTAACTATATGTAATATTGATCTAATCGAAAATATTACAATAAGCACATTTTTGTAAGCGGCCAACAAGCCGTGGTGGCGTTCTCGATATTAGGTGCACTTTCACTGCCTCGCATAATCGTAACCCAGAACCAGAGATAACGTATAGGAACTGAGTGTCACATCAATTACATCTATAACTGGGTTAATAAAAGTTTTAAAGGGAAGTGGAAAAGGTAGAATATAGTAGAATACACAGACAAATCTTTTTCAATATTATACATAAACGATTAGAGAAAATAATCTGCAACACAATTAAAGTAATATTACATTTTATATTTAAAATCATTCAAACTGAATTACCTTTAATAGATAAAATATGAATAACGAAATTAATTATATAGATGAACGTATGTTTCTCGTTCTTGTATAGAAAAGACATCAACGCTCATAAATTTTTTGTGTGCAAAATGAAAACACGTACGTATACTCAAATAATTCAATTAATTTTATACATAATATGCAAGTATTTATTTGTAATATCACTTTACATATGAAATATATTTAAAAAAATATATTATTAAAAGAGTAAACTAGAGCAAGCTTGTAAACTTGTAAAAACAATTTTATTATGTAAAAATATTATTTTAAGTATCGAACATTTAACATTCTTTAATAATATATATGTGTGTAATATACACAACTCGTTTTGTTTGTATAACATAATTAATTATTTTTATTGCTATACATATATATTTGTATATAAAATGTTAACTATAAACTTCAAATTGTATGTTATCTTTTTTTATATACTAATAGATAATGGCACCAATAATCTACTCGTGACTACGGAATACTGCAAAGTGCTTGAAATATATGCATACATTTATAAAACTGAATCCGGATATTTTCCGAAACAGTTTACTTTATTTTCTCGCACTGTAGAGTTAAATATGAATCAAATACTGATTTAAATTAAATATTTACGTTTACTATTCAGTAAAATCTAGTCATAAATAGGTACCTAAATATCGAGTATAAAATTTAGATAGATGAGAAAAAAGATTAAATACTAGCCATTAAGAGCGATGTCAATGTCCTTAGATGTTTATGTAAGAAAGATAGATTGTTTATGATTACATCATAAATGTAAAAACTATGCCTTACTGTAAAATTCCCGGTAGTTTTTAAGGCTTCACTGACTATAACAAGCGGTTATTTACCCTGATAACAGCAGTAGTGATGTAACTAAAGCTAAACAAATGAAGGCAGAAGTTACGAATTCTATTCTTAGTATTTTAATGTACTATTCATTATGGCAAATATCAAATCAAGAAAACATCTACCTTCCTTCATCTTCTCTTATTCAACAACAAGAAATTTAAAAAATACATTTTTGCTTTCTATTATTCTTTTTAAGTGCCCCTCTATCCATTTCAGTCAAAAATACTAAATGTACAGACAAAATATTTCTACTGTTTTATTATGTAAGTATAGAGATTATATGCTACCAAAAATGCGAAATCAGAAAGGGTACATTTTTAAAATATGTACCCAATGGAAGGTTAGTACTGTAGCAGAGATAGTAAATAAAGGAACTATCAATTATTATATACTTTTATATATATTTTTTCTAATATTGGTAAAACTTATTATTGGTAAAAATTCATGAGACCTGTAGTATTAAAAATTACAATTTCAAATATAACTACAAAATACCTATTATCACCGAATTCCGTTACGTACACTAAGATTTTATTTAAATTTACGTTTCTTTGCGGTAGATAAATTCGAAAACTGATAAAAATAAAGTAAGTCATTTTCATATGGATGAAAGTTTGTTTTCTTTAAGGTTTACTGGGGTAAAATCAGTGTGGGTTAGTGTAGCTGTTAGTTGCTGGCTTATCTATGCATCCTAAACCTTTATTCAAAAACAATTAAAATTCCAACTCAATTTTTCTTTTATTTGCCTTACAATATTTTTAATTTTCGTTTAAATAATAATTTACTATATCTTGATACATTTTTATATGGGACAAACCAGTGGGCCTTGCACATAGTAGAGCGGTAATTATAATAAAAATGCAATTATTAAATTATGTATCTTAATGGTATAATTCAGAATGTGTTTAACCTTCTACACTTCGCGATTTGCAATTAAAAATAAATAATTATTAAAAATAGTCGTCCGAATTAAAAAGATAAAACTTTTCATGTGACCTAAAGGTACCTAATGTTTAAAAAATATTGGTTTTATGTATATATGTTTAATATACAATTATATTTGGTTGTTAAAAATGTAAAAAAAACGGAAGATATTTTTTGAACTAGATTGTATACCTATGCTGGGTATGCTATTTTAAAAACTACTTCTATACTTCAAAGTATACTCATAGCAATAATATTTACAAATTTGCGAATTTACAAACAGAATATGTTAAGGAAACCGGAATATTAAGGTTAGTTACCAATTACATAATTTTATTAGTAAATAAATGGTCACCTATTTAAATTTCCTACCTTGGTGTACAGCCAAAACTTTTGGAACTTATTCAAAGAAATTTAATGAAAGGTTTAACTCAAATTGTCTATATAGTACAACTTTTAAATACGAATGTTATAACAACTTTGTAAAGACGTTCAAAGAAAAGCACGGGCACTCGCGCCTATAGCAGTCACTCTATACTGGCTTCGGCGACGGTCGCTGAGACGGTTACTTAACCACCACCCACTACTACGTTGTGTGTTATTTAATACATTCTACTATACGTTCTGAGTTACGAATATTATATTTATCTCGAGAAAGATTATAAAATTAAATTTAAATTACTAATGATTTTCTTTTAAATTTTAAAATTAATATTTATATTTTATACACATAGTATGTATATTATTATATATAATATGTTCTTAATCATAATTCGACCTAAAAAAAGATGTAAAAAAGGTGTAAAGATGTGTATGAAATTCAAATTATGAAAAATATTTTTATCTTTTAAATATTCTTGGACAGTATATATAGGCTTTCCTAATTAACGTTGTTCTTAAAGTTACTTTAAATTTCTGCAGTGGCAAATTTAAAACACACTGCGGAGCGGAATAGATATTATTATAGACACGCATTCTTGTGTTTATAAGTTTCGAAAAATAGGCAGAAAGGGGGGTTCTGCCTAATTCTCGAAACTTAGTCTGTTGAGTGGCGTAACTCAACGCCCTATTTTACCTCGTTAGCAGAGCGAAGAAATGAAAATATTAAATATTTATCTCCTTCGAGTGAAAAATCGATCCCACATCATCTCTATTTTTAATAAAAAGTATTCCTATGGCAAAAAAATATTTTTCAAATAAACATATTCAAAGTGCACGTTCTAATCTAAGCAAGGCAGATACTACAGTGAAATGCATATAGTTAACATATTCCGTATCAGGAAATCCGGAAATGATTAGTTTCACATTATAATTTATGCAATACGAGGAACTAAAGGATATTTATGACAGAACGTATAAAGTAAGAAATCTGAGTTTCAGAATTAGTAAATAAAAGTTTTTAATAAGTAAAAAATCATTACCCTTTTCTACATCTATTAAATTTTCTCGACAACTTAGAATATTTTGTTAGCTTCACGCTAAATCCCGCACATAGCAGGGTAGGCAGATGGAACCTGAGTGTTAAGATATTCCGTTCCACCTTCCGCCAAATTCTGGAGGTATTACGTGTTGAATAGCAGAACTCACCGCCGCGCTTTGCCTCGTTACCAGAGTGGGGAACGGAAAATATTTCACTTCCCCCGAATAGGATTCGAACCCACATCTACCGCGTTACAGCGCTATCTATAGCCTTTACAGTCGCCCTCTTGTGCCAATGTACCACAACGGCTGCCATTAGAATGTTAACTAGATAAAAACTGAATAAAATAATTTCCACACGATTGTTGTAAAAACGGAACATATAAACAAATTGTAAAAACGGGACGATATAGGATCATTTTATTGTTCGTTTGTTTCATTTATTTCATTTTTCAGAAATTCAGAATTATTTTAATTTTATAATCTTTTTTTAACTTGCAATGGATGTGTGTATATTAGTTCGGGTGAACATTTTGAATTCAATTTTTAAGTAGATATCTTCAACCAATTGAGCTGAAATTTTGTATACACCTGTAGCCCCTCTAGTGTTGCACGGGGTCGTGGGCGATCACTTACCATCAGGTGACCGGAACGCTCGTTTGCCTTGTCCTTAAAGTCCTAAGCTTAAATTATTTTATCCTTTTCCATAAAAAAGACGTTTAGTTTGGATGACAATAAACACGATAAGATGTGTGACACCATTCTAAATCCAATATGGTTGAATAGTTATTTTTAATCTACTTCTACAATATCAAATGAACCTTTTCATTTCGTTGTGAATAACGCAAAAAATGTGACGTTGTTCTAAATCGAATATGGTGGAACATCCTAAATGGCGGGATAGTTATTATTTATGCACTTGAAATATGGATATCAAATGAAAATGCTTGTCGAGAATAATAATAAAAATAATGTGACATCACTAACTCTAATATGGCGCACTATTGAAGTTTTTTGTGCTTTCTTATAATGAAAGGGTCCGCTGAGAATAAAGATGCGGGTTTAAAATACGATTTTGTAATTTGGGGAGATGGGCGTCATCTGCAATGGTCTGCAACCTATCTAGAGAAAGGACAACTCAAAAACCAACCCCGAAACTGTTTCGTCAGGCACAAGTAAGCACCAAGCTGAAATAAGTGGTGCATTCTTCCAAACACCCAGATCAAGGCCGTGCCGAGGACTGGGTGGCATCTAATTCAGCCCAAGTCTGTGCAATTTCCAGTAAAATATAGACAAGGAACCGCGGAACGAAGAATGCAGCCAATTGTATTATGTTGGGCTTTACAGTATACCAAATGCAAGGTAGTACTGTCAACTACATCATTATGTACTTAGGCTCGAAGCTCTTTGCTGCTGGTCGAGCATATGTGGCCTTGAGCAGGGTAAAATTATTAGGTGTCCTTATCGAAGAGCTGCCAACTGGCAAACTGAATTAACCGGCAAACAATCTTGCGTTCAATGATGCTTTGAATAAGATGAAGAGACTGAGAAACCCAGCCAGTAATAACTATAAAGTAAAAAATAAATTAACTGAAAAATCTTTTTTAAAAAGGCTTTTATTAAAAAGAAAAAATCATTTTATTAAAATTTAAAAGAGAAAATAAAATTTTCTTTTTAAATTTTAACTATCAACTTATAACCTCATTATAGACAACTTGCATGATCATAAAAGCTTATGTGAATAAGCACAATTTATATGATCATAAAAGCTTTAATCTTATTGCTATATATTACTGCTATTAACTGATATAAGTAGCGATAATGAGTGCATTCTATAAAGATTATAATCTTAGAGAAAATATTTTTATTTGTTGTCAATGTTGTTCCTTAATTATTTAAAACTTCATATGTTAAAGGCAAAAGCCTTGTTTCTAATGAAACATTGCTTAATACTACAGTGGAGGACCCTTTAATATGGTAATTAATTATATTACATTCTCATATGTTGAAGGCTTCTAGAAACAATTACACCTCTTCATAAAAATATTAAATATAAGCATTATATTCAATGAGCACAGGAAACCTGGGCATATAACTATAGAATTCATAATATAAATTATACATAATACTCGAACCATATTATTCAAATTGAAAAGAGAGTAATGAAACAAATAAGTTTCTTTTTCTTTTTTTATTATAACATCTTAAGGACAAACTTATAATTATTATTTTATTCCAAATTAAGTCAATGTATTGGCTCAGGTTGTTGAGTTAAAAGTAAGCCAAATCGTTTTTTGATTGTTATTCTCTGTCTTGAATATTTATCTTCAGGAGAAAATCGTGCTGAAAACCAAAAACAAAATTGAGACTCGAATACTAGTTATTTATTTTCACTGCTAGTACTTTAATGTATTTAAAATATTAGCAAACAAAAACAGAAAAGAATACCTGGATGTGCAGACAGTGTGGGTTTCCCACGTGGATCTATCGTCTAAAATATAAAAAATATGTAAGGAGGGCAGAAAATAAATATAATAGAATAGAATTTCAACTAATAGTAAAATCACATGGACCAAGTAAATTAAGTTATAGGTTATAAAAATACAAACCGCCAGTGTATACTGTCTATCTCCATTTTCATTTAAATAATATCGTAAATACATTGTAGATATTTCGCTTCAATAATAAATATTATGAAAACACACACAAAAAATATAGACGGGAAGTAAAATATGAAGATTTTAATACTATACTGTCACTTTAGTTTACAATTACAATACAAAAATATCTTAGTTGTTAGTTCAATCTCATGGAATATTTTATGTCGCTGTCAAAAACTAATTACTATGGTTCAAGGAAGGATCTTAACAGTTAACACTATACGTCTATATTAGTCTATGAATAACAAATATAAGGTACAACTAAAAATAATTAATTTACTTTCAACCTTATTTATTCGTTATTGGAATGCTCACAAAAAAATCTTTTATATAAAAAATATAAAGTTCAATGATCTTTACATAAATATATAAGGAACGTAAAATCATATCAATTAGAAACATTGGTATTTTTTTTTATGCAAGACTTTTATTATCTGTATAGTGTGTGGGCCTCCCTCAAGTCTCAACAAAGACAAAGTATTTGATTGTTTGTAAATATCTCTGCTTTTTCCTAAGTCTTTGCTTGTTACTTTATTATTATTTTTTAATTTTATGAATTCAAGTCAAGCTAATTAGATTTTTTGATATTTTATATTTATTGTTGTAAAACAATACATAATCATGGCATATCTTCCTCCCCGAAAAACCCCTTCTAACAAAATACTTAAACAAGATACAAATCCACTTCATGTACTTCTACAAATGGGCTTTCCAAAACTCCGAGCGTAAGTTTTGTCTTTTATTTCATTATTTTTACATTTTTTAAATTTATAACTAATACTTTTCATGTTCACAGCGTTTAAATTTTGTTTACAGATTGAAAGCTTTGGCTGCTACCGGCAATCGTAGTGTTCAACTTGCATCCGACTGGCTCTTGACTCACGTGAATGACGCGTACATAGATGAAGATCAACCTCGAGAATATATATTATATGCCTGCCCAAGCGGTCCCTTTTTAATTCAATTACTTGAGTACTGGAATAAATCTCAAACTAAGGGTTGGAATGGGGCGCATAATTTTCCACCGCATGTTACTCTCGTTCCCTTCTTCAAGGTATTACAATTCATAACGAATCTGCGTTAAAACGAATCTTCATTAAGAATCTGACACAATTATTATATGATAAAAATTTGTTGAATCAACAGTTCAACAAATTTTTATCATAAAACTAAATAACAAAATATAATTAGAGTTACTATGAAATAGCATAATATATAGTTCCCCTTAACTTGTAAGATAAAACTGAGATCCTGAAAATTTGATTACAGGCAAGCAATGATATTTCCTTACAACTTGGTAAAGCAGTGAAGCAGGCTGTTGAATCTGTAGGCATGCCTCCATATTCTTTAAAATGGGAACCTTATATATCGCAAAACTTCATGGGGCTCTTTGTTTCTGATGAACATGCAGAGTATCTAAAAAATATAGCTGACCAGTACACACAAGTTATATCCTCAATTTGTAAGTAATTAAGCATAATATCTGATAAAAATACTTTTAATTTATAATAGAACAAAATTGTTAAAGAGTAAACATTTAATACAGTATGGTGATAGGAATAAATACAAAATCAATTTGCTTTTGGTAATATTAAAAAAATATTTACATTCACTTTTTTTTAATAGAGCTATGTTTAAAGAGCTTATAAAACTAAAACATTTTACAGCAATTTTCTTAACAGATTTTTATAGCCATTTTTATTTAATTTTTATACAGTGGGTGTAAAGGTGCATAGTAATGGGAGCTCAGAGAGTTGCATTAAAAATGAAGAACTTTCTAATCCATGTAAGATAACCTCATAATCAAATTAGTATTTTGTAATCTGCATGACTTTATCATTATGATTATATCTATTTATACATAATATATTTACAATATACATTATATGTTTATTATAATTAATTATAAATTATATTGTTTTGACAGCTTGAATGGTGAAAAATGTAATATAAGGTAATATTTATTTTTATTAGCAATTGTGTGTGTACCTTTTATGTTAAAATAATTAATATTTGTTTAATTTTCATGCTTTAAAACTATTTTACAAAGCTACTAGCTTACAATTTAAGCTTTTTCATGAAGTACTTTAACATCTGTTTACTTCAAAAACTGTTTTTTTTCTTTCTACTGCTTAAACCATATAATAAAATGTTTAATTCTCTATATTCCTTATATTTAATAACAGCATATTAATAACTTAATAATGAAAGGAATCAATAGAAAAGTTGCATAATGACATTATCAATTTATTATCATTTAAGAACAACTAACATTCTACATTTATATTTTAACTACATTACATCTAAAGATAAAAAATCTCACACACATACATTGTTGTGACATAATTGCTCAATTTTTATTATATTAATTTATAAAATTATTGTTGTTAGGGTAATATATCATATTTGTGGCATAATATATCCATTATTAATTGTAATTATATTATTTATAGTATAATATTTCTAAAATTATTTTTTAATAGCAATTGCCGAATCTCAAGCTAAATCTCTGCACTTAACCTTGGCCTATCATTTTGATGTAAATGCATATAATGACCTGAAACAGATGGTCAATGAACTGGATTTAAGTCCAGTGCCTTCTCCTGCTTGGGAACTAAGATTGTACTCTCGTGATCCTCGCTTTGCTAATCATCAGGTACATATTATATTTTTTTATATAAAATACAAATTCATTATGAAATTACCTACTATTACAATATCATCAATATCAATAGGAAAAAATAAAAAAAAATACAATTTTATATCTATATTTAAATTGGATCTTAAGAGGCTCTTTGTTTCTGATGAACATGCAGAGTATCTAAAAAATATAGTTGACCATTACACACAAGTTATATCCTCACTTAAGCATTATATCTGATAAAAATACTTTTATAATAGAACAAAATTGTTAAAGAGTAATGGTGATATGTACGGTGATAGGAATAAATGCAAAGGATACCATCCACACCTATTTAGCTACAGTTACATACTATTTATCTCTGCATGTCGTAATTCTTACTGAGTGAATATTCTAACTTTTTATACAAGATTTTGATATATTTTGATAATAATGAAGGTACAATGGCTTTAAAACTAAACTAAAAAATGAAATATAAAGTAAATGGCATTGTATGTAGGCTAGTTTTTAACTATATTAATCATTCTTGTTTTCTAATACAGAAACAGCTGATATAAAAATGTAAACATTGCATGTGTAGAACACACCTATATCATGCAATGAACAAATTCATTTCGGCCGCACAAAGTACTTTGAATAGTAGGGACAAAACCTTATATCTAATCTAATCACACATACAAATGAATAGCAAACAATATCTCCAACCACGGACATGACTAAAACATATGCTATTTGAAAATGTTGATAAATTATTGTTTGAATAGGTATATAAAGTGACTCAGAGCTACGTGCCAGAAGCGAGTGACGAACTGGAACTCGTACTGGGTGATTATATATACATTGAAGAAAAACAATTTGACAATTCTCCCGATGGCTGGGTGCATGGGACTTCTTGGCTAACCGGTTAGTATATCATCTAGTTTGATAAGGTTTCTTATTATTATATAGATTCTAATTAATAGAATTTGTGTCTTTAGTAAAAAGGTACGTCGTTTATTTATTGCTGTTAATTATGTGGTTATGATGATACAAGTTATTATTGTTTTGTTTTAAATATTACTCAATTTTTCGGATGTGACCTAGTATGAAGTGCTACATTTTGTTATCGTTTTTACTTATACGTAAAAATATTTCTAATAAAACGGACTTCTGTACTATTGAACTTGTTATCTATACTAATATAATAAAGCGGAAGAGTTTGTTTGTTTGTTTGTTTGTTTGTTTGAACGCTAAGATCTCTGGATCTACTGGATCGATTTACTTTGTTTTTGTTTTGTATGAAAGCTGCATTCTTCAGAAGTGCTATAGGCTATATAAAATTACATTACACATATGTACTAATAAATTAAAATACTTTCTAATTTGACATGCAATTTATTCTGCCATGTTAATAACAACCGTCGTCGCTACGCGACCGCGTTCGTTACCGCGTCATTTTGATATTCACCCTTATGAAAATAAATATAATAGTCACTTTTAGCATTTCATCTAGATTGAAATTATATTTCTATAGAAATTATATTCTTATATTTGAAGCAGGCGTAGCCGCGTCCGGGTCCGCTAGTTTGAGATAAAGCAAAGTTTTAGTTTTCCCGCCTTATATATTTGACATTATTGATTTTCAATTTTGGGGTGTTGAGTAGCGACATCTAACATAATTACAATGCATTAGGGAGATATATAAAAATATATAAAGCTGTGTAGTATTTTTTGCCATTTACAAAGAAAACCTATTTATACCTGGCAACTCTAGCCTACTGTCGGGTCATGCAATGTCAACAATGCGAGCTTTAGTGAATTATTTTAAAATGCCAAGTTTTCGCGTCAGAGGTTAGTTGACTTAACGTTTCATATAAATAAAATAAAAATCTGTCGAAAATTATTTATACTCGTTTGGGATTTTGCATTTGGAATGATAAAATTGAGGTAGGTACTATATGTGACGTAATAAGGCTTAGGTTTGCTTATTATTTGTTTTTGTTTATATTTTTTAATAGTTTTATTGTTGCATATTATTTTTGTTATTGTATTTGTAAAATGTGATTATCTATATATAGTATATCAAGTAAAAAACGAGTCGATGTGTCGCGAAATATATTCCAACACCTTATCAAAATTCAAAACAACAAATAATCTACAGATATTTTTTTAAATATGTACTGGAACACATAATTACTTCATATATTCACTTAGTTACGTGAAACTTTATTAATTCTATTATATTACCGTATGGAAATAATATTGATTAGATCATATTAAATATATTGTTTATTATATGAGTAGGAATACAGGTTATTCGTTAATACGTCAATTAAAGCGTCACATTTAATCTGCACGAAGTACACATGAGAATTTTTTTTATCAACATCGTCGTTATCGTCGTGTACAATAAACTTCACTAATTAATTAAAATCGTTATCATCATTAATTCTCGTTTAATTGCTTTCGAATATTTGCACATTTTAATGCTCTTAGTCTTTACGCTGTATCCCGCACATAGCAGGATAGATAAAGGGAACCTAGTAGCTTAATTTTAACACTCCGTTCACATTGAGACACTTCAGTTCCCCACTTTCCGCTGAATTCTTTATGCATTACGTGTTGTGTGGCAGATCTCAACGTCGCGCTTTGTTTCGCTGCGTCACGACTGTCCTCAGACGCATGCATATTGTTCCGTTAACATAATAATATAAATATTTATTTCATATGCAAAATACTATATACCTAGGGAATAGAAGTATAGAACATTATTACCCGCAGTTTATTGCGGCGATGGCAACGACTTACATTTCTTCCGTGGTGCGCAGGTATATTATTTTTTAGAGAACGCCACTTTTCTTTTATACGTTGCGATTTATGGGATCAAAAGCAGACTTTCGGTCAGGTAGGATAAACTTTTTTTAAAATAAAATGTCATGCAATAAAATGTACTTAAAAAATGTAAGTAACTAACATTTTGGAAGAGGAAATTTTAAATTACCCTGCTTTGCTCTGCATGACAAATCACTCAAAACGTTATTTGTTGAAACTGACCGGAAAACAGAAGTGATAAGGAAAAGGAAGTGTCTTGACATTACGTTCTCTCTGCTATTTTAAGCCTTATAAAAATGTTATGTCTTATAACATGACAACAAGTAGATATGACTTGCAAATTGTATTGCGTTCAGCGCACGAATATTTCAGATTCTTTGTTTAATATACACGAGTATATCGGTCAAAGACTTTTACAAAGAATAGCAACTACGTTTTGAACGTGCTAATTAAGCGGAACTAATAAAATCTTATTTATATTTTTGAGGTTGGATGTTCGTTCTATTTACACACAATAACTACCGAACGGATTTAGATAAAACTTTACAGTAATATATTTTATACATCAGAATAACAGATAAGCTTCGATTTATGTTGTAACAATAAGTTTAAGCGAGCGAAGCCGCGTTTGGGCCACTAGTATTTTATAAAACTTACATTTTTGTAATCTACAAAAGCGGAGTGCGAGAGCTTTTGAAGCTAGCTATGTTATTCTATTTAAATCCTATCTTTGGTTCTGGCCGTGAAGAACATCAAAAAGAGGCCAGAGGAGGAAAAGAGGCCGTGGCACAGCGATAAAGCGTCGAACCCTAAACGCGACAGTTGTGATTAAATTGGGGCACGGTGGGTCTTAACACTAGACTCCCCTCTGCCTACCCTTCCTACCATATAAAGATACGGGATACAGCGGGAAGTTAAAAAAAAAGTAATATGTGGTTGTAGGTGTGAGTGGACAGCTGCCGGGCGTATACACTCGTCGTACATCCGACTCAGACGCTTGGACGCTACATCGCGCTATCTCTTTGTCTACAAATAAGAGTGAGTAATGCAAATATGAATATACTATGGAGTATGTAGAAGATCGAGCTCAGTGGCGTGCCATTGGAGAGGCCTATGTCCAGCAGTGGACGATGACAGGCTGATGATGATGATGATGATGATGTAGTATTTATAAAAACAAAATAAAACTAAATATTTCAAATTTTAAATTGAGTCTTAGTTTAATATTTGGTAAAAATACATTTAACTGCGTTTTTGGTGATTATTTTCAAAAGGGTGTAGTGATTGTTCTCAGTTTAAATATCAATACTATAGGAATATTTAATATGAGGTGGGTGTGGTGCTCTTACACAAGTATGTGACTGTAAACACGACGGTAGTGGGTTCGATTCCCACTTGGAAAAATATATATATTTTTTATTTCTTCGTTCTGGTAACTAGGCAAAGCGCGGCGTTTAGTTTTGCCACTTAAAATGCAATGCCTCGAAAATTCTGCAGAAAGTTGGGAATGTCTTAACACTAGGTTCCTTCTGCCTACCCTGCTATACAAGAAGCTAAAAAAACTTCACTAAAAAAATAGATGCCTATATTACCTACTATCAGTAGGTAATATAGGCACTTATAACAAATAATTGATTTATTTATTTGTGATAACTTTATCTCACCCAACAAAAGTTGAATGTATTGCATTTTAACTATCACAGTCACGTTTATTTTAACTATACTGTCAGTCTGCGCAATCAGCCTTTTCAATTAAGACATATTTTATAATTTCTATTGCGTCAATACCTACAGTCGTTTTAAATATGAAACTTCACTATAATACTATTTTATTTTTCATTACTATTATTTTTGAACCATTTGTAGGCAGCGATAGTAAATCCGAATCAGATTCAAAACCGAAAGTTGAAATGGCAACCAACTATCCTCACGAAGACGCAGAAAAATTGGGTTTTGAAAAATCAGAAGAAACATATCAAGTGTGGGAGCAGTACTGGAAAGCTGCGATAGAGCACAAAACGGAAAACATCTTGAATGTCGAGGGTAAGTTTGATTTATTTTATTGAAAATCTCATCGCGGCGTGGCCTCTTGTACTACACTAATATAATATAGCTTAGTACATTATAGTTATAAAAATGTAAGTTTCCAGCGATGAAATACGAGTATACTAAACGACTATATATTTTTTGTTGATAAATGTAACATTTTATCAAAACAGTCGCTATAGAAAATTAGTAATTTCATTTCCTTTCCCTTTTTAAGTTAAGTAAAACGTTTTTAAATAGCAAATCTGTTCAAGATACCGTTTTTATCAGTATATACTTGATTTTTCTGTCATGTTAAGCTTGACATATTTCGACTAATCAATTACCTTGTTGATAAAGTGATTGATTACAAAATGCTGAATACTATTAATTAACGTCATATGAGCCACAGCTTGCGAATCTCAGCCGACGCATACGTAATTAATGTTTTTTTTTTAAATTATTAAATGCAAAGATTCAAGTATAATTTAAGATATGTTTGCATGAAGGCTCGTTATTTAAAAGTTTCGCATAAAATAAATGCTAAATATTGAAATCTATATAATTATAAATCTTCAGTTTTTTTAGCTTTACGCCATATATGCGGGATGCGTATAGCAAGATAGGCAGAGAGAACTTAGTGTTAAGACACACCGTTTCCCACTTTCAGCTGAATGCTTACCAAAGCAAGTAAATAAAATTATTAAATATTTAATTTCCTCCAAGCGGATATTGAATCCACGATCGTCGAATCTACAGTTATATGTCTGTGCCTAAGCGCCATGACAGTCTCAAATATAAATAAATATATATTTTTTATATTACTTTTGGCACGATATACAAATACCTACATGCTGTTTATAAATATTTTTTGTATTTACAGATTCTGAGGGAAAAGTCAATGGAAAAAATAGTGAAGTAAAAGTAAGCAATAAATAACTTTACATATCCTTAAAATGTTATGTATAAACTGAATTAAAAATAAATCAGCTTCTGCTGCTATTGCTTAAATTATTACAATTTTTTAGCTTCACGCTATATTCCGTACATATCAGGGTAGGTAGAGGGAACCTAGCGTTAAGAAACTCCATTTCCCAGAGGAGCCGAGATTTTCCGCCAAGTTTATGAGACATTTTGTTGTTGAGTGACGGCACTCACGCCGAGCTTTACCTTGTTATCAGAGCGAGAAAATGAAAGAATTAGTAGGAATGAAGCGCACAATCTTAGCGATTGCAGTCGCACATTTGTGCCTATGACCCACGACGGCTTAAACCTTTGTGTCATCGTTACAAAAAAGGCTAGCTTTAATTAAAATTTCTCCTTACTCCTACTTAACTAAACTAGAAAAGTTCGTTGTATAAACATATATTATCTCGAATCATAACAGGCTAAAAGGGTTGAGGCTGTCGTGGTGCAGCGGTAGTGTCTGACTATAAACTATGATTGTTATAAGTTCGACTCCTATTCGGGGGAATTAATTATTTCATCATTC
Source organism: Heliconius melpomene rosina (assembly GCF_056956725.1). Taxonomy (NCBI): domain Eukaryota; kingdom Metazoa; phylum Arthropoda; class Insecta; order Lepidoptera; family Nymphalidae; genus Heliconius; species Heliconius melpomene. The sequence continues at coordinate 4,020,589 of NC_140396.1, read as the reverse complement.
TGATAAGAAGACAAAGTTTTAACGTCACGTTGAATCTGGCCACGCAATACGCAGTCTTAAAAATTGTGTAGTATGTGGGTATTGGAGTGTCTTACTTAGGACCAGATCCCACTGCCTACCCTGCTATATGCGGGATACTTTGTGAATCCCAAAGTTACATATATATTCCAGACTAAGAGCAACGGCGTGAACGGCACCCGGCAAGCGGCGGACCGTCGTTGGATACTCACGATGCGACACGGCGAGCGCGTGGACCTCACGTACGGCGCGTGGGTGCCCTTCTGCTTCGACGACAACGGCACCTACACGCGCAAAGACCTGAACATGCCGCTGTCCCTTGCTGAGCGGTGAGTCTCGACTAGATTATATTATACAGATAAAATCGTGGTAGACGGGCACAAAGTATGCTGCAACATCAACTGGTTGTGCGGTCAATCCTCACTCGAGGAAAGGAAATATTTATTTAAATTTATATTTTCATTTCTTCGCTCTGATGTCCAGGCAAACACTCAACACGCAATGCCTCCGGAATTCCGCGGAATGGAGTGTCTTAACACGAGTTTGCCTTTGCCTATCCTGTTGTGTGTGGAATACAACGTGAAGCAAAAAAAATGTGTTTATAAAATATATGATTTAGAATTTTTATTATATTTTGCAATCACACGTTTTTTACCGCATATAGCACGGTAAACAGAGAGAACCTAGTATTAAACATGTTATTCTCACGCCCTGTTTTTGACAAAAAAGTGATGAGTGAAATATACAATGTCTAGCGCGGGCGGCGCGGACTCGTACGCGAAGGACGCGCCGCTGACGCGTGTGGGGCAGATGCAGGCCTACCTGGTGGGCGAGGGCCTGCGTTCCGCGCGACTGCCCCTGCGCCACGTCTACGCCTCGCCCTCGCTGCGCTGCGTCGAGACCGCGCACAACATGCTGCAAGGTATCCTAGTGCGATAAAGGATGCACTTTACACTTTACTGTTAAGACCACTAAATTCTCCACATAGAGAGAGTAATGTAGAGTGGCAGAACTTAACGCTGTAGATTGTCTTGCCACTAGAGGGAGGAAATAAAAATAATTCTTTTCCCTGAATGGGAATCGAACTGACAGCTGCCGCGTTTTTATAGTCAAACGCCGCTGCGTCACGTTATTCTCTACTGCTTTTAATATCTGTATATGATTATTATTAAGGTAAGCAGAAAAAACAAGTAGCAAGTTGCTAAATGTTGAGACGTGAAGTTTAACACCTTCTGATTTACCACAGCATGAAATTGAAAATAAGAAGATAAACATTTTATTATAACCATACCTTCTTGTTAAGATTGAACCCGCTCCCTCAATGAAATAATGCGATTACAACTAATCTACAGTACAGCTTCCGGATGTCATGTTATTATTTTTATTACTTATTCATCTTTACATATTTCCTATAATTAAAGTAAAAAAATACTGTTATCAGGTTTGAAGAATGATCCACCGCTTAAGATAAGAATTGAGCCAGGGCTTTTTGAGTACAAGCTGTGGCATGCGACAAAGGGCATGGGTCCTTTCATGACACCCATGGAATTGCACAAAGCTGGGTACAATGTTGATCTCGAGTAAGTACATACATGGTTGTTTTTAATCAACTTATACTTAGTATTTACTAATATATATTGTTAATTTTTTTTTTCAGCTATAAGTCATATATAGAAATGGATGTTAATGCACCAGAAACTATGGAGGAATTCTATAAAAGAAATGAATTTGCCATTCAATCAGCTGTGAAGGATACAGAAACTGAAGGTATATTCAATTTAAAAATGCTTTTAGTTTGTTAATTTAAAAGTGAGTTCCGCCATTTAACACATTGCAACATTTTCAAAGTTTTTTCGGTAATTGCAGAACGAAAGTAGTAGGACAAAAATAACAATATACAAAATATTTTTTCCAGGTGGTAACGTAATGTTTGTGGGGCACGCCACAACATTAGACATAGTGGTGACAGCACTAAAACGTATGCAAGAAGGCAAATCCGACTATCCCGAGTACCAGCTCGCCAAGTTCCTGAACCGCGTACCATACTGCGCGCTAGGGGCCTTGCGTGACAACCCCCTGGAGGTGGTGTCCCCGCCGTGCCCGCCCTCTATTAATTCAAGCTCGGGACGCTTCGACTGGAAATTATTGTTGGAAATCGACAATTAATAATTGACATTTATATATGATTATGTAGATTTATTAGTACTAAACCTATAATTGAGAATATGAATTATTAAAACTGCTCATTTTGTTGTTCAATGTCATGTTTAAACAACTATATTAAAAATTATTCTTTATATAAACAGTTAGGTTTAGTGTTAATTTATTCTGTATAGCATTCGGAATTCTAAAATTTATCGTAATGTAATCATGTTGAGGCTGGAAGTGAATAGGTGTAACTTGGTCTAACATTTATATTATCTTAATTAAATGAAAGCCCCATAACTAGAATTTAGAATCAGATATTTTTTCATATTAATTATTATTATTATAAAACTTACCACAAGGTATGTCTTTCAATATTGTATTGTATTTCAAAAAAATCAACATAGTTATAATTTAAAAAAATACATATTATGATACTTCATATTAAAATATATTTTTATATAAGAAAACTATTATATTAAATAAAAAAATAATATTTTTTTTTAATTTTATTTTCTATCACTTTTTTGTGATTTATGACTCATCATTATATAAGTTTATGATTGTCTTGTCTTTCGTATGGAACTTTTTTAATTATTGTAGACGTTTTGACGCCGTAAATGGATCTCTATATGTGTATTATTGATTTTTTTGTACTGATTAGTATAGTTAATTAGGTTAGATACTGTAAGCGTTCTTTAACTAAAATATTTGTATGTAAGCTGAAATATCATTTTATCATTGATAAATATTACTATAATTAATTATCTACCTCAAAACATATAAACATGCATATTTTGGTTCATGAGATATTTTGTTATTTTTTTTTATTCACCATATCTATTACTGGCATATTAGCTACTGGTACTTAGCAATAATGCGATTATATTTTATGATCTGTCATTACAAGATATGTGATGAGACATGTGACTTGTGTGTGATATGTTTCAAAAGTAATAAAATTAAGATTATTATATGAATGTTTTATTTAATAACAACCATCACAGGACTTATTATAATCACTATTTTCAAGCTGGTCTTAGAATAACTTTATGAATTAACAAACAAAATAAAATAAGAGGTGAAAGGTAAATCATGGCAGTTTAGTTTGAAAACCGTTGTTAGTTCATAATTTTTTTCGTGAAATCGTAAACAATTGAAAAATTGTAAACTCTTAAAGCGCTGGCCCTGATTGGTTGCATCAATAAAATGAAACTTTATTTATTATGTGATAAAATATGTTGTAGTGATATATTTTTTAAGATATTCGAAAATTAAAAAATAAAAATAACGGGACAGTGTAGCGGGCCGGTGCATCCTGGGATACAGGATTCGTCCTTGGGTAATGATTGCTCTGCTGATCATTGTAAATTTTTATTTTTAACTGTTTCATATATTTACAATAGTTAGTAAGGTAAATTTTGGTAGTACCTAAGCAACGCTTGGCAGGTGGAGGTTAATAGCCGCGACACAGTGTTTCACTCACTCACTCACTAATGCGGTTATTATCTTACAATTTGTTTCTTGTATAAATTTACTAAATGTTATAAATAAATAAAATAACTTAGATTTTTAAAACATAAAACTCTATTCTAGATCTATTTGTAACGATTGAAAAAAACTTTTAGAAATAAATTGATTGTTTCATATTTGTCAATCTTATTTATCTACACTGAACATTGAGTTGTTAGAAAAGTCCTTGATAATCTTTCTATCTTATAAAATACCATAATAATTTCGTCAATATTTAGAATTGATTTCGTATAGTTGTAAATTATACATATTATCTATAAATTACATATAAAAAACTATTTTATATATTACATTTGGCAAAATTCAATAAATAACTATGAAAACTATAAAAACATTCTTTGCTTATTCTGTCTTATTATCTACCTTTTTATAATTCATTTTCTCTGATAAAATTTCTTCAACGATTTTTTGAATCACTATTCTGTCTTCAATTTTTATATCTTCAGGTTTAGTTTTATCGTCGTAAATTTTCCTCTCCTGTAAACGAACAATTACTTCTTCAACAATAGATTCGATATTTACATTCATATTATTAACGGCTTCAGATTTCTCAGTAACTATTTCAGATGATTTTGTATCAATAGGTTCAGCTTCAATTAAAGATGGTTCTTCCACTGGATGGACTACTTGTTCTAGCACCTCGGGTATGTCACCTCTACCGTCTACATCTAATTGCTCCTTAAAAGTATCTGATATGTTATTTTCAGAAAGTTCAACAGCAATATGTTTGTGTCGCTTCATAATTTCTTTTAATTTTTCTTTAGCGGAGGCTACAACTTCTCTACGGGTTTCCGATTTTATTTTTGCCATTGCCTTTTTCTTACGTTCGTGTCGAGATATAACTGGGGATTCCTCTATTTTTTTAATTTTAACTGTTTTAACAGGTTCTTGTTCACCTAACTTTTCCATTATGCCATCATCATCTTCATCATTAACAACCGTAACCAATTGTTCGGACGCTCCACTGATGGTAGATTTTACAATGACTTCCTCTGATTTAGAAATGTCTTCTGCCTCAATTTGGGTATTATTAAAATTTATGTCACCTATTTCTTCACTTACATTTGCATTATCTTTCTCATTTTGATCTTTGTTTATATCATCCGACTGATCCTCGTCACTAATGTCTTCTTGGCTTAGTTCATATTTTTGAAAGTATGAACCATAAGGGTCATCACGGAAATTCTTTCTTTCTAAAATAAATATTGCCGGTTTTGTTTTTATTTTGATAGGGGGTAATAATTTGTAAGTCACACTGATTTGTGAAAAAGATTCGATACTGTCTATAATATTGTGTGTTTGAGTAAAAGACTTCAGATTTGATGAATATTTACTCTTTGCCTCAATAAGGAGGTGAGTAAATTTTTGCAACTGCTCATCACTAAGTGACTCATTTTTGCTATACTTCCAGTGGTTATGAATTTGCGTGAATCTTGTTACACCTGTCTGCGCCGCCAAATTGCTGATATGTACGTGAACGTAAGGTTCATTTTTTAATAGTTTATGGAACCTGAAAATTATAAATATGAATTTTTCATAGAGTCCAGTTAAGTTAGTTACAAAAATAGTGGGAAAATAACTTAAAAATATAAGATATTTTGTAAGAAAGAAAAATAACACATTATGTATGTATATACAATACATATATATACACATATATATATATATATATATATATATATATATATATATATATATATATATATATATATATATATATATATATATATATATATATATATAGATATATGTAATTATATATACGTCCATTTTATATTAGAGCCAAGGATCGAAGGTTAGTAAAATCATATTGCAAAAAATTTTAATATATAATTACATATATCATTATATAATATATAATTACATATATCTATATATATATATATATATATATATATATATATATATATAGATATATGTAATTATATATACGTCCATTTTATATTAGAGCCAAGGATCGAAGGTTAGTAAAATCATATTGCAAAAAATCTTTTCATTGTAAAAGTTAGTGTTAGGCAAGCAAACAGACTATGAGGCAGATCAACATAAAGTACTGAGGAATTGTAATTGGGTTGAGGCTTTGGGTATATTAATTGAAATGGTGTACCAAGGTCACAAAAATTCGGCTCTGTGCGCTATTAGTGGCATTAAATCATTGTAGAAGAAACATTGCTAAAAATAAATTCAAACCTTGTTATTGCTATTCCACCAGGATAGTTTGTCATAGCAACCAAGGATAGCGCTAAAGAGAATATAATGTTACAAACAATGATGATAACAGTTCCCCAGAAAAGCAGTTCGTAAATTGGTGACTTAGAACGTCTTATGTATCTGAAAAAAAAAATAAGAAATGTTATGAAACTAAATATTTTATTTTTTCTGTTTAAAGTGAGTTTTATGTCTACCGCATATGGCAGGTAGCAGAGAATTTAATGTATGCAAATTTAGACCTCTAAATTGAGTGTACCACCTACACAAAAGAATTTAGCAACATTCATTGTGACCAGACCAGACTAATAGAAATCATTTAAAAATACACATGATAGGAATCTAACTTGGGTTTAAGCATTGTATGTTCATAAGGCAATTGCATCAATATGACTTGAGAAATTTAATTAATTTTATGCAATTTATTATTATAAACACATTTGAAAATAATTCAAGTTGAATAAAAAAACTTACACATATGAGCAAACCGCAGCCGATGACATGTTGAGTAATGGAAAAACGTATATAATAAACCTAAGCTCCTTATGTGGGAGGAAAGAGAATAGAAGGATGTAAATTATGGCAGGAAATACAATAGGAACAAGGCGTTTCTCAAGATACAAACCTATAGGTAACAATACAATACTAGGGCCGAGGCCACGAGGGAGAGCTGAATAAAAGTACCAAAGGAATGGTGATGTCTGGTTGTATATTTTAAGAAAATATATAACGTTTTTCATAATTGATAATATCATTTATTATTATTTATAACCTAAAACTAATCAAGCAACAATAATACAAGGAGCACATTCGAAAAATCAATGTTGATGTTTTCAATGCACCCAAAAATTTTATTGTAATGAACTGAATTAAAATAGTGTTTGCAATTGAAAAATACTGTGTATTGTTATGGTAGAGTCCTTAATCATATTTTTTTGCAAATTAAAACAAATTGTATGTCAATAGTTTGAATGCAATAACACAATTGTGTCATTATTATAGTAAAATATTTTTTTTTTATTTAAAAGGATACACCCCACTCTGAACTTTTATTTAAAATTGTATTAAACCAAAACACTTCAGCTTCTGGCCATAATAAGTGTCCCCAAAATATTGAATCTATTACCACTGTTAATGCAACAAGTGTCACACCTGCTGGAATAACAATTTTAATAAATCTGAAATTTAAACTTGTGTTAAAAAATATTGTTTACAAAAAAATATACTGGAAGTAGGAAACACCTGTACAAAGAAACAATAAATTGTTTTATTAGTAATATGATTTTCTTTAGTAAAAAAATCTTACCCTACTATATCAAATTTTTTGAAGTATATATCAATAATGATATATAAACCAAACAGCATTGCTAGTTCAGCTCGAAATATAATAATGGCGGCACCTGCTGCTATAACAAACTGTTTATGTTTTCCAGCTATCCATCCCTCAAGTGCAAGGAGTACTATATAAAAAAAATAGAATAATGTATAATTCATAAATATGTGGAAAATTTTAAAGTAATTGGACAATTTTTTAAATAGTACAAATAGTTACAAAGTTATCAAACTTACCAAGGGGCATAGTAATAATATTAGGTAATGGACGGCTCATATAAAACATAAAATGATACTGTGTAACACTGATTAAAGTGAACCACCATGTAAATGTACTGCCAAATTGTTTTTGTAATGCATTTCGAAGACGATTCCATGCTGCTATTACAGTTAATGCCAGCGTAAGTCTTACTGAAATATTTAAGAATTTATATATAGAGGTTATCTATACATTTATATGTAAAATACAAGTCATTCCTCTCTGTACATGAATATATTTGGGAAAAAACATTATTAGACATATTAATCAATATAGAACCCAAAACAATGACTCATAAAAAATGGTCTTAGTCTGTGCACTATTCAGAAAGAGCTACACTCATTATATATATTGGTGGAATAGATGCACTTTTTACTATTGTTAATTGTATTTAGGTGAACCTAAAAACTCCTCTGAACATTTAGTGTTTGTATTATATTTATTATATAAAATATTATACATAAATTATATACATATTTTTAGACAAAATTGCTATAATTTTTTTAGATTAGTAAATAAATAGTCATGCAGTTGTGCAAAGTCGCGGGCCTTTTAATTATTTAAGATTTTTTTTAAAAATATGTACAACTATGTTTTTAAAAAAATTACTTACCCACATATTGTGTCCAAAATTTATTGATACTAAAAACGTGCAATATGCCAACAACAGGTGACGACAATATTGAAATGAAAAGTGGACCAATAAAAGTACGCGGCACTACTCCCGGGAACTCATTATGATCGTACTGGAAAAAATAGATTATTACAGTTATCAGTGCGCAACATTCAAGTCCAAAATCCAAAATTAGAATTTCTTTAATACCTCTGTTAGATTAAACCGATGGTATAAAATATCATGAAAGGCTTGAATATTAAAACTTTCTTCTACTTTTGTAAAAGGACATAATAGCACATGTAAGCTAGCTACAACATAAAGTAACTGAACCATTTCTTATATATAATTTATGAAAACTAAATTTACAACCTAACCCATAGCTCATAATTTCTATTCCCGGAGCTGCCAAGTCTCTTCTCTTCCAATATTATTAGTAGTTTGACACTGACATTTAGAAAACAATAACACAAAACTAGCAATAATAAAATAATGTATTTTCTGCAGTATGGTTTTAATTAATCGTTCTTTAACAATTATAATATAAAACTAATTATCAACAAAATATTTATAAAATTAGATAATAATAAAAAAATAGGTAGTCATTAGTCAAATCAATTTTCTCCTATGTTTTTAAGACGTTACTGCGCTTAGTTGTTGCTTTAATTATTATTTAAGTTGAAAATAATTTTACGACAAACATTATTTCTGTTATTTCTATGAATATTTCCAATTTTTTAACATATATGGATTAGAGTGTAAAAAATTAATATTTATGTTGTCTTTATCTATGGAAAACAATTATATTTAATATTTATTGAAAGAAATTTTAATGTAACAAAACGTTACTTTGACAACAATCGTCAACAATGGTGGAACGGATTCTGTGACATTTCTGAGGCAGTGTTCGTTTTCTGATACGAAAATATCAATAATGGTCAATATTTTAAATACAATAACAGCTGCGATAATATTTCAATAATATTTCGCTAAATTCTGACACAAAACATTGAGAATGTGTGATGTTTGTTCGGAGTTTTCACAGCTTTTAGTAAATTGTAAGTTACATTGTTTCGAAATTTTGTGGTTCATTTACTTTTACATTCGTATTTATACTTAAAACTCTAAAAGTTCACTGAGTTATGTTGTAATAACTACAAAAAGATAAAGGACAGAGCTTTATTTTTTTATTTTTGCAATAATTTTAGGTGAAACGAGATTAACTGACGATGTGTCCCAGTATCCAACTATAAGTCAATCAGAACTCGAAACAGTGTTAAATTATATACTTTCGTGGCCTCAAAGGTAATATTATATTGTTGAATATTGTTATACTTAATTAATCTAACACTATGTAAACATAATATACTCCTTAAAAAAATATAAATGAAATGAAGTCTTTTTGAAATACATATTAAATATTTTGTTACTAATATTTTAGGCAATGCATGTGCTGTTACCGAGATGTGAAAAATTTTGAAAGATTTTATTTAGTAGTACAAAGTATACTATGCCTATCTGTATACCAATTAAAACAACTCAAAGATAATTTATTAGCATCACCTAAAATTCTAAATGAAAGTGCTCAGGAGCAAGAAACACATAAAGGGCAAGAAGAAGAAAATTCCACAAAAATTGAAGATGGAACTAGAGAGAAAGAAAAAAATAAACCAATACCAGAAAGTACAAAACCTGCAGAGTCCTCTGAAGCTTCTGCAGAATTACCTAGTGGAGAAAAAGCAATAGCATCTAATGATACAGAGCATGATACTTGGTCATTGCAACAAAAAGAAAAGCTGATGCATATTGTGTCTAAAATTTTTCTCCTTAACTTCCCCTTATACTTAGCCTGTAAGCACTCAGCTCTCAGCCGACTTGATGATTTATCAGCTCCAGAAATATCAAACCTCAGCTCATACTGTGATTTGCATGATACTGAAATACCAGCTTACTTATTGAGAAATGTGAGCTTATTTTGTAAACTTGGAGGGGTTTGTGCTATGACAGCAGTATTTGAATATGCTTCACCAACTAGCCTTCCTCTGTCTATGGCACATGCAATAGTTGCAGCTGTTGGTAATTTGAAACTATGGTTAAATTTTAGGGCAGTAGCACAGCTTTTTATGCCCTTACGAAGCAAGATATTAAAATATATGTGCAGCTTGGAAGACAAAGATTTGAGGGTGCCAGCTGTTAAATCAATGGCAGGTAGGATTCATTATTTATTAACTGTTTTTATTTATTTCAATCATAAATAACCACTTGAAATTTATATATTGCTTATTTTATTAATTTAGATTTTATGTGGGGAGCTGCTAAAGAACCTCTAGATGCTCCATTAGCATTTGATGGAGATGGTCTTGCTTTGGCTTTCAAATATTTTAATAGTAGTACTCTTACTATGAGGCTTGCTGGGGTGGCTCAAATCAATGCTCACATAGCTGCCCATAATGAACTATGTGCCGGGGAACCTGCAGCCAATGCTGAGGTTGCAGGACAACATCTAGCAACTTGGTTGACTTACAATAACATTATTGAACATCTATTTGGCCCTAATTTACATGTTGAGGTGAGGAAATACTTCTAAAATATGTGAATTGTAAATTATATAAGTACCAATATTTAGTACCTGATTCTTGTATTTAAATTTCACAGGTTATAAAGCAGTCACATATGATTCTTAAATTTCTTGCGGTGGAAGGCCGAGTAACAAATGAACATGTGGAATTAGTGTGGGCAGCAGCACAGCTCAAACACTGTGGCCGTCAAGTATATGATCTATTGCCTGGGTTTATTAGGGCATTAGCACCTAAACCTTGTTCTCACTTATATAGCTTATTGTGTGCTCTACCACCTAAGGAACACACTGAACAGGTATTTTTATGAGATGTCTATGTAACATTTTATTTTCAACTAGCGGACGCGAACGCGGTGAAATATTTTTAAGAGTCAAATTTTATAATAATCGGTGGCGTTTTAAAGATTTTTCTATAGAAACTTTCAACCCCTTATTTGCACCCTTAGGGGAAGAATTCTAGAAAACCATGAAACACGTGTTCAATTAAATACTTTTAAAAATCTATATTTAAAATTATATAAAAATCGATGCCGATTTATTTTTTTTCCATACAAACTTTCAACCCCTATTTCACCTCTTTAGGGTTCAAAATTTTTCAAAATCCCTTCTTAGTGGATGTCCAGATTACGAAAGTAATCATCTCTCCAAATTTCACGTTTCTATCATCAGCGGTTACGGCTGTGCGTGCGTCTTACCTCAGTCAGTGAGGACAAGTCCTTTTATATATATAGATTAACATAATAAAATTACAATTACAAATACTGAACAAAGTTGTGATGTTTCAAGTTTTTTAACTTTACACTCTATCCCGTATATTAGTAGTATTATGAAACCATAGTAGTATGAAACTCCATTCCCATTAAGATTTAAGACACTTCCCATTTTCTGCCTGAATTCTTAAGGCATTGCATGGTGAGTGGTAGAACTCAGGCAAATGGAAATATTTAATAATATTAAACATATGTTTAACATAGCAGAATTTCAAGCCATATATTTAAGACACTCCATGATGCCAAGCCATAGATTGAATTCCTGGATTCAAATATCTAAAACATATAAAAATATTTTTTTTTATTTGAAACATAATTTTGTATATATTTTCTATATAAATATTTTAATATTTAATTGCACCAGGTGTGATTCGATTTCCGTATATCGAATCTAATCAAATCAGTTGTAAGCTTCTGCTTCTCGGCCACGACGGACGCAATTAAATAATAATATAAATAGTGATATTGCAAATACAGCACAGCATTGAGTTATATGCTGGGTACAATGTGACTTCATGATTTATCTGTTTACCCTTACAGAGTCTTTACCTAGCATCAGCACTAATGCGTGCGATGTGGGCGCGAGGCGGCTGCGGCGGCACTTCGTCCCCCGCGCCGGAGCCCCCACGCCTCGCCCCACCCGTCTGCAAGCCACATCACAGATCCTCCTCCGAGGCCAGCGTCAGTATGGACCAGACTAACTCTGATGATGATCCTGTATGTATTTTGAACACACTTTTTTTTTAATTATTCTTATTCATTAAATTATTGCCTTAGACAATGCTTGAAACTGGACTTATGTGCCTTTATAGATACAGTTTCTATACTGGCTAGTTGTTGGACTAGAATGTGATTTGATAGTTATTCATTATTTATATGTTAATATATTTCTGATTGTGTACAAACTTTCAAAGAGAATAAAATATTATTGTTACATATTTGTTAAATTTACTAGATTAGAAGTAATGACTTTTTAGATTTGCCTGTTTCTCGCACATAGTCTGGTAGGCAAAGGGTACCTAATGAAATATTTCATTACGTTGAGTTGGAATAATCCATAACCTGTCGCTTTTACAGTCGCACGTTTGTAGAATGTAAACTAGACTGGTAATAATATTAATATTAAAATATTACTAAAAAAATTTCATCCCATTTTCATTTTACAACTACTTTCTATAGTGACGAAATGTGTTGTCCCTTCAGTGTACTTATATAGTACTTAACCATGAAGTGACTATATTATTTTTATAAAATTTAAAAACCACATTTAAGATTAAAATGAGATAACTTCATAAATTTTTCTTACAAAATAACAATTATTTTAGTGTGAAGAGTTAAGTACGTCAGGTGAAGAAGCTGGACCGACACCGCGGAAACAAAGCAAACATCAACGTGAACTAGCAGGTACAAAAATATATTTTTTTAGCTTTACGCACATAGCAATTAGCAGGTGAGTTAGAGGGAACATGGAAACCTAGTGTACATACACTCTGTTCCCGACATAGACATAAGACAAATGTGTGTGTAAACTTGTAACTCTCAGCTGAATTTAAGAGGTGTTGAGTGATGGAATGAAATTATTAAATATTTAATTTCTTCGACTGTGTATCGAACCCACAACCTGTCATGTCTACAATCGCACACTTGTGCTCCTGCCCCGCGACTGGCCTCAATATATTTTTACATATTAATATAAAATTTATTTTTGTGTTCATTCAGCTGCTGAAAAAGATTGGATTTGCGATGGAGAAGAATTAACGAAAAAAGAATGTGCTACACTTAAATCTTGTCAAAAGTAAGTGGAAATTGTAATTTATTTGATGTAAGATAGTAGTAGTAGTAGTAGTTAATGTTATGTTAATCTTATTAAACTTAAATTATATTTATTATATTTGAAGGCGTAACAAGCGCGCAGGCAGCAGCGGTAGCGCAAGTAGCGGTGCGGAAGAGCTTCTACGTCCGCGCAAAAAGAAGTTGTACAAGAAACGCCACAAGCCGGGCAAGACTAGGCATTTCCGTGAGTGCATGGTCCATAAACGTTAGAAAGACATTTGGATAAATTACTTTAAATATATACATTATTTAACTTCATTCTGTTTATAGAGGTAGATAAGCACAGGGAACCTCAACAGGTTTCACACACTTTAAGACATTTTCCACAACTTTCCGCCCAATTTTCGTATCGAATGGTGGGACTTGACACTGCCGTTTGTCTCACGAGAGCGAGGAATTGAAAATATTTCATTTCTCCAAGTGGGTATCGAACCCACACCGGCCAGGCAGGCATCTTGCAAATCTTAAAATTAAAAATTAAATGTTACACTTTCTATAACAAAATACTCAACTTTCATACTTTTTTAGATAAATCATTATAATAATTTTATATGTGTAAAATACTAGTGCTCTGTGATTTTTTTATTTAAAGTTTTGATTTGATGTTTGTAATTGAATGTTGCTTTGATTTGACGTATACGGGCACATCTCGATTCTGTTTCTTGATAAATATTGTAGAAATATAAAAACTATGAGTAAGACCCATACAATACACAGAATTTTTATTAAAAATAAAATATGTATATATAAACTTCATTATATTGAACAGTGGCGACACAGTTAAAGACGGCAGATTTAGCAGAATCAGTGTCTGAAGTGGAGGAAGAGTCGTCTGGCAGCGATACCGCACACTGCCAGCTATTGTGTGACAATGTTGATGCTAGGTTAGTTAATTGTTTTGTGTTGCTGTAATTGTAAAAATAATTATATATACTATAAATTTAATATTCATATTAATACAATTAAAGTTGAAGAACTCCTAAATTTTGTTATTTATCCTTATCATGTAAGTATGTCTGTATGATAGTTAATAGATATTCATGAAACATAGTTGGCAAATATATTACTAATATATAATTAATTATTTTCAATTTTATAATTAATAATTGCTGTATGTTAAATAATATAATAACAAACAACCAACTAGAACAACTAAAAACCATAAATATTATTATATCTCGTCTCTCTATTAGCTCCTCTAAATTTTATATGAAAAATTCAAAAATTTAAACTTTTATGTACAAAATCATAGGAGGTTAATGGAACTCCGGCTAATGGAGAGTTACAAGCGACGTGAAGAGGAGGAGGGCAGTGCGTCGTCAGCGCTGTCCGCCCACTCGCACTCACACCGACACTTGCCCGACTTGGACGAAGATGATTCTGCGTGTGAGGAGGAGCTTGCGAGGCTTGCTGCACAGGTTATTGCTTAAATTTATTATTAACCTATATATATAGAAACTAGTGTTAAGACACCGAAGTCCCCATATAATTCCCAATTTTAGGTGTAATGCGTGCCGAGTGACGGAACGCCGCGCTTTGTGACCAGAGCAAGGAAAATAAATACTTTATTCCCTTGAATGTTAATTGAACCTAGAATTGTACCGTATGAAGTCAGATGTTGTACCGCTACGTCACGAAGGCTATCGAATAAGAATTTATTTATTTAATTTTGGTTATCAGGCTCAATGTCTAACGGAGTACGGAACGGTGACAGTGGGCGTAGGCGTGGAGGCTCGTCCGCCCTCGCCGGCGCCCGCGCTTCCCTTCAATGTAGACGACGTGTGCCGGCCCGGCAACACACTATTGTGGGACCTGCTGCAGGACGGCGCCATTGTGAGTCGTATGACGAACCATCTTACATATTATCTATTCAAATCATTAATTAGTTTATTGTTGTAATTTTTATTTTGTGTGTCATTTGTACTGTGCAGAAGCGTGGCTTTTGAATATAATAAATAAAATAAAAAATTAATATAAAGCTAAATACAAGAAATAGTCTCTCAATTTTCTCAACCAAATTATCTTGTATTTAATATGATATATGTTATTCGTTTACACAATGATATTGATTGTATTTATAAAAAAAGGAAATAATTTATTAAGATATTTAATTTCCCGCTTTTCACGTGTCTGATAAATCGATGTTTTGTTTTTCTATAGATGTAAAAAAATAAATTTATATATGATTATCCTTCCGAGTGGAGATTAAATATACAACCACCGTATTTACATTTCAATACCATTCCATTGTAGCGTGGTTTAGCGCGATCAATTTCTTATTCACTTTTTAAATATTACAGGAACAACTTGGTGAAGGTCTTGCGCTGGAAGCAGAAAAGGCACTTTGTACGTTACTGTGTTTCAGTACTGACAAATTCATCAGGATTAAATTTATTGAAGGCTGTCTTGATAATTTAGCTAACCACAGGTATGTTTTGTTATTATTCCACTTACTTAATCTGACAGTTTTATATTTTTTTAATTTTGGCATATTACTTTTATAGATCTGTCGCTGTTTCTCTTCGATTATTGCCGAAGCTGTTGTCGTCATTTCAACAATTACGAGGAATGGATATGCATCAGGTGATTCACAAATTCTTATTATTTTTACGTTTTTTATAGATTCGATTTTATTATTCTTAGAAACAACACTGGTTGAAAATACTTTGTTAATATTTATATCCTACCTATAATACATGCAATTTAGTAAGAAGATAAAGCGCGACCTTGAATTTTTATATTGCTTTTATAAAGTATAAAAATATGTTATTGATTTAAATAGTATACATATACGATATACATATAATTTTGATGTCTGTAAATGCAAAAAAATAGCGTCGAGTTGAAGAAGATAGGATTAAAGTTCATATTGAAAATTTTTATTAAGTCTTGATAATAAAATGATATGAGAAGAAACAAAATTAATAATTTGAATTACCCATCAGGTGGTGATGTGGGCGGAGCGCGAGCGCGGCATGATGCGCTTGTTCCTGGAGGACCTGCGCCACTACGTGTCGCAGCGCGCCGCGTCCGCGTCCGACGCGCAGCACTACGCGCACATCACTGAGCTGACAGTTCGACTGCATTTTCTTACTGCGATCTTCTCGCCGTTGGGATCTCCGCATCATTTTAGGTAGTTTTTTATTGGCGAAATTGTTTAACATCATTATCTTTTATGAAGAGGATTAAATATCTGAGTATAGATAAAAAATGTTAAACAGTAATGGTAATCATTAAACAAGATCATGCAATTTCTAATTTTTAAAATCTTTTGAATAACTCTTGTAAGATGTAATGTTCTTTGATACATATGGTTATCGTTGAGTGAACCCCAGTGATGGCTTCATTAGACAAATAAAAAATATTGCGCTCAATTCGAAAATAATAAAAGTATCTATTTTATTACATTATGTGAATAACATATGCAGAATGAGCCATTAAAGTCTGTATAATTCCTAGTGTCATCATCCAATAATGGCGCCTCTAGAAAGGAAGCAAGTGAATATATAAAGGAATGAAGAATTTATTATAAATGATATAACTACTACTCTAAATGTCTGTTAACATACAAAAAATATTAGTTCTTAGAAAAATAAGATTGTATTTTAGAAAGCTTACCTAATACCTACAATTGTTTTGTAGATTAACCGTAGAGCAAGTGGAAGAGCTATGGCAGTGTCTGGTGGCGCGCGGGTCGAGCGAGTGCGCGGACTGCCTGTACTCGTGGCTGCTGTCCCATACGAAGTCGCCGGACCAGCACGCGTTGGGGTTGGACGCGCTACGGTTCCTGTATGTAGAGAAAATGCCCACTTTAGACCCGGAGGTAAAGATGAGAAATTTTTTTTTTTATATGATCATTGATTTATATTATCATCTATATTTTAATTTCCTTGCTCTGATTAAGCAAAAGTAAGCACAGCGTTGAGTTCCATCCCTCCAAACGCAATGTCTCTGTGAATGTCGAATAATAAAAAACAAAAATGGTTGAATGTCTTAAGATAGATGTTCCTCCTACCATGCTATATGGGCGATATAGATTGATCTCATTCTAAAAGTCGGGAACGGCAAATGTTACTGTTCTGGTTTTGAAGATGAAAGTAACAAGTTTTTAAAATTATGAACTATTAAATTGCTATATAAGTATTATAATTTTAACAGACAATCAGCATAATGGGATTGAGTCTTTACCAACAATTATGCAATCTGGCACGTATGCTGCTCGGCGCGGGGGACTCAAGAGACGCGGCGCACCTCCACACTCTCGCTATGGATCACCTATGGAAAATTGCGCTGAGAGCTAATAGCACAGGTGATTTCTTTATATTATATTATCCTTTATTTTATTATGTGACGATGGATAAGATTTAAATTATTTATAGTTTATTCCATATTGTTTATTAAATTGTTACTTGAAATAGCATTGTTTTTAGAAGTTTTAAATGTGTGTCATAATTATCTAAGTAATTTATTGTCTCAAAAGAAACATAATTAAACGCCAGTTATGCACCACCAGTTTGCCTAGTCAATTATTGACCACATATTATTTATTTTGACCATTGGTAATTTATACATGAGAACTATCAATATTTTTGTGAAATAGAATACGAAATTGAATCATAAAAAAAAATTATTGATTTCAATAGCATTTAGCAATTTTCATTCATGTTAACCAATTGATGTTTATAAAATGTTATTATGTGTTTCTCCAAAGAAATCTGTAGGTCTATAGACGCAAAAAAGTAGCGTCGAGAATAGTTAGTAGTAAGCCAATGTTTATAATAATTTGAAGTTAATATAAGGATTAATATTCAAAGAATAATCAAGAATAATCAAAAATATAATGTTACTTTATTGTTTTAGATGTATCCATGGGTGCAATCCAGTATTTAAACAGCTACTATATGGGCCAGCAACTTCAACAAGAAGATGACTTTGTGTCTAAATGCATGTTTCACCTCTCGTCGGCAGCCGAAAGACTTATATCTAAAAACGAAGATGATGACGGAGCTCCACTTTCACCGAGTGTGACGATAGAAGGCAACAAGGAATCTGAGAAAACTACAGATAAACAAAACATTTATGAGCATATGACTGATGAAGCCGCCTTACAATGTATACAAAGAGCTCTTCTACTTTTAAAAACTCATTTGGACACATTTAAAAGAAGGTGATTTAGTTAAATTTATATTTGTTAATAAAAGTTTTTGTGTATCATTTAATGACTTGATACAGATTTGATTTAAGGATTTTCTTTACTTTTGCTTATTTTCTTCCCTAGTGAACAATGCACAAAAGTTCCGGAAGCCTCACTTCAGGGCGGCCATGACAACTGTACTGTATCTACCTCATCTGCGTTATAATATATATAATAAATGATCTCAGATACGCATACCACCTGCGCCGCTGGGCGCTAGCAGAGTCAGGCGCGTGGGAGGGCGGCGCGAGCGGCGCGGGCAGCGTGCGCGTGACGCTGCAGCCGGCAGGGGCGGGCCCGCGCGCCTCGCTCGCGCTGCACCACTCCGACCTCGTGGCGCACCTGCGCGCACACGTGCACGTCTGGTGGGAGAGGCAGGTTGGTGGACGATATCGAATTGTGGAGTCGATATCCTCTCGAGGATAAATAAAACCACGCTAAGTGTCTGGCTATGGACAATGACATTTGTAATATTATCCCAGGAAAATATAAAAAATGAGCTTTATAATTTAACGAAAAAATTATTATTTTCAATATTTTCAAATACATAGAATATTATTTTTAAGTTAAGCATAACTCAAAAAATACTTAATTTAATAGATTCAAGGAGAAGATGGCGTTACGGCATTATCAACTGATGGACCTCTAAGAATGATCACTCAAGGCCAAGAATTGACTATAGATTATGATGAAAGAACTCTCTATGATATGGGGTTTAAAGACAATCAGGTTAGTAATTTAACAAAACAATTTAATATTTTTTTCTGTTTATGAAAATATATATAAAAATTATTTCCTTACATACCCTAGGTAGTAAATTAATTGTAATTTTGTTATAAGAACAATTATTAAAGTATAAAGATATAGGAATAAATGTTATCTCCCTAAGTGGTAAACATATTTTGTAAATTACAAATATTTTTATGCTTTTACCAAATCAAAATCAACATTATAGTAAAATAATTATTTTACTTCTTACTGGTATTTTTCCCATTTTATTAATAAACTAGCGGACCCGGACGCGGCTACGCCTGCTTGAAATATGAGAATATAATTTCTATACAAATATAATTTCAATCTAGATGAAATGCTAAAAGTGACTATTATATTTATTTTCATAAGGATGAATATCAAAATGACGCGGTAACGAACGCGGTCGCGTAGCGACGACGGTTGTTATTAACATGGCAGAATAAATTGCATGTCAAATTAGAAAGTATTTTAATTTATTAGTATATATGTGTAATGTAATATTATATAGCCTATAGCACTTCTGAAGAATGCAGCTTTCATACAAAACAAAAACAAAGTAAATCGAACCAGTAGATCCAGAGATCTTAGCGTTCAAACAAACAAACAAACAAACAAACAAACAAACAAACAAACAAACAAACAAACTCTTCCGCTTTATTATATTAGTATAGATTTGCATTTGCATATTTTCATATATGTATAAGGTTAAATTCGGGCGAAAGTTCGAGAACGAAGTGTCTTGACACTAGACACTAATTAAATAAATAAATTAATTTTAAGTTTCCATAATTCAATTCCAGCTAGTATTCGTATCGGTGGGTGTGGGCGGGCGCGGCGCGTGGGCGGAGTGGCCATCCGCGCAACCAGCGCCGGCGCGCGCACGCCTCCCCACGCACCTCCTCCTCGACCCCACGTACTTCCACCACCTGTTCACGTTGATGCAGGCATTGGGGCAGATGAAGGAACCTGGGACTGGAGTATGTTATTTTATTGATTTTAGTGCTTTGTGTTTGTTTTGTAAGATGTGAATCAAGCAGGTCTATGTAATATTTAAGAATTGTTAAAAGTCTATTTAATTATATTTTGAGCTTAATAGACTAATGATTTCTTAAAAAGAGGAATAGACTTATGTGAAACCAGGTTTTATATTTCATTGCACTATTGAAAATGAAAAAAAAATCTTTATTGTTTAAATTCAGCAGTTTCCTTACAAATTGTGTTAGTATCAACTAACCATAGCTAAATAAATGTTTATTAGTATACTTTCTTTATTTAATAATAATAATTTATAATATAGGAGCCCGTGGCCCACACGAAAGCGCAACTTTTGTCAAGGCGTGTTTGGGACATCCTTCAGGCTGTTCCTCTTAATCCAACTCTATTGGAAGCATTTCAAAATCCCATCGAGAGCAAACTACCAGAGTTGTTAGATCCAACGAGTCCACAAAAACTTATGTATTCTTTACATATAATAGATAAATTGAGTTCAAATAATAATGGTTCAAATATAAAAGAAACCACAACGTTAGACAAGATTGAAGAAAAAGTTAACATTGAAAATTGGAATGAACTGTTCATTAAAAAAGGCGGATTGCGGTTACTCTACGATATTATGATGTCAGGTTAGTACTAAACGAATTTTATCTGTAGATGTAATATCATAGTGTATATGTCGTTCATGCTTATTGAAAGACCTATTTACTTCATCTAATGTAATGATTATTTTAAAAAAGAAAATAATAATTATTATATTATAGGTGTTTTACAAAGAAGTGACGACAGCGAGTGGCGGCAGGACTGCCTCGCGTTGTTGCTACAATTGCTCTGTCGTATTGGCACTCTGCCTACTTCGGAAGTTGGACAAACTCCGAAATTACATCCGGTTAGTTTTAGACAATTTTGTAATTGGCATTAATTAGGTCTTTAGTATCTAGTGTATAATAGTGTAAATAAGTATTGGTTTTTTTATATTTATACGATTCTTATCAATGTTTATTTATCAACAATTATTTTTACCTACCTTTGTAAAAACAGATGAATCTAATTGTTATATTATTTTTCGTTTTCGTTTATTATATTGAAAATAATTCCAGGCTTTACTATCATTAATGAACGTAGAAGAAACCACGGAGAGGTTGATTTCAATACTATGCGAGGCGGCCACAATGAAAGAACCCACCACATACAAGACAGGGTTTTGGGGCCGAGCGCAGGTGGTGCAGCACGCCATGCGGCTGTGCGTAGTGTGGGCGCGCGGTGGCGGCGACGCCGGCTCGCTGGCGTGGTCGTTGCGCCGTGCCGCGCCGCGCCTGCTGCTGGATGATGCGGACCCGGCCGTGAGTACACTACCAGACGTATTGGTAACTTGCATTTTGATGAACATGTATTTTTTTCATTGGATTAGGTATATCTAGGAGACGGGCTCTTATGATTTTTATAGCAATTACTTTTTACTTTTTTGAAAAAATAAAAAATCGGCGGAAAGTAGGGAACGGAGTGTCTTAATACGTAATTAGGTTCCCCTCTGCCTGCCCTGCTGTGTGCGGAATATTGATTAAGTTTTCATTAAAATACTATTAAATGGTATGGATGATTATTATGATTAACGTATATTTTAATTATTCTTGTGTATTTTTAACATTATATTTTCCAATTCTTCACAGTAACTTAAACAAAATATGTTTACCCTTAATATATTAGGTGCGGCGTGAAGCAGGCAGCGCTCTGTACCGGCTGTGCGCGGGCGGCGAGGCGGGCGTGCTGGCGCCGCTGCTGCAGTTGCTGCTGCAGCACCTGCCGCGCGCCGCCGACATGAGACCGCATAACCATCATCATCATCATGAGGTTATTAAGAAACATACTATTTGATTTTATCGTGGCGATGTCTTGAATATTGGGTCGAAAGTGGGAAATGAAGTCTCTTAACAATAGGTTTCCTTTCACTACCCTGCTATTTGCGGGGCACAACGTTAACCCTAAAAAATACTGTTTTTTTTTATTATGGTGGCTAAAGCTTCTTTGACTAGACTTATTTATGATTTTTTATATATATTATTTGCGTTTTTGGATAAAACTTTCGACCGACGATATTATAATATTTACAGGTTGTTCATCATCACGCCGAAGAAGGAAAAGAACCTTATGGGCCTGCTTGTCGGGATTATTTTTGGCTTGTTTGTAGATTAATAGACGGGCTACCAGAAGATTTTTTCAAAGGTAATCAAACAATTATTTTTTTAATGTACTAAATTTTTTTTTATGGAAAAAAGGACAAGGCAAACGAGCGTAAAATTAATTTACTCGAATGGAAATAAATTATTTTATTAAAGCCAAGAATAACTATTATATATGTATTTATAAGTGTTTTTAACAATTTTAAAATCACATTGTCCACAATTGTGATAGAAAAATATCTCAGAAAACATAACATTTTTCAACGTGACGGAATTCGAATCTATGTCTATAGAAAACTGTCTAAGGTAAGAACGTAAGTTGTGAAAAGAATATGGACATAACTCCGAGCGCTGGATCTGTCTAAAAAGAGTGAGATTGAGTCCAGTCAAGATCTATAATTTTATACCTTTTCTAAAACACTTTATTTTATAAGTGTTTTATAATTAAATATAATTATTAGAAGGTGCAGTATCAGAAGACATTGGTGCTCCAGACTTGAACGAACTTTGTGAGCAAGTAAGATGTTCCCTAGAAAAACGTGAAAATATTGAAAAGCAATCTGAGCCGTGTACACCAGATGACGGATTATACGGACAGTTGAGTCTGTTGACACATTTGTTAAAACATCCGCTGAGATTTAAAAATTCTGAAGAAGGCACTAGAACTTTAGAAATGGTAAGCATATATAAAGAATAAATCATTAATTAATTAAACATAATTGAAGTTTTATTATTTTAATGCTTTAAAATCATAATACATGACATACATTTTCTTGATGTTTTTGTAGATACTCTAAATTAATCTTTTAAAATTATCTATACGAATATTTTAAAGTAGAAGAGCTTGTTTAGTTGAACGCGCTAATCTCATATTTTTCTGGTTTGAAATCAAAAATTCTTCTTATGGTTGATAATCAATTTACCGGAAAGACTGATTATTACATTGCTTTAATAATTTCGATGTTTTCGACTCTTAATTATTATCTTTTTATTACAAGGGTGAAGCCGAAAGTAAAAGCTAGTCACATATAATTTAAAATTGATTCACAGGTGTTTGGGTTCCTATTTGACGTGCCCAACCCGTCGCAGCGTAATTTACCCAAATGCAAGTCTCAAAAGTCCCGCGCCGCCGCCTACGATTTACTGGTGGAGTTAGTGCGCGGCGCTCCTGATAACTACATGGTGTTGCATCACAAGCTCATGGAACATCACAAACCAGGTACTATATAAATGTATCATTCGTAATTTGCCGCTGTATCCCGCAAACAGCAGTCCGCCGAATTCTTCGCGGTATTGCGTCTTGAGTGGCAGAATTCATTCCACCGAGTGAAACTAGAACCCACAACCATTTTGTGCAACGACGGCCTTTACCAAGACAAATGATAACAATATATCCAGTAGGCGCAATGTCCTCGTACCCGTGGGACTATTGGCCGGCGGAGGAGTCGCGCTCGGAGTGCGGCTACGTGGGGCTCACCAACCTTGGCGCCACATGCTACATGGCGTCGTGTATGCAACACCTGTACATGATGCAGGACGCGCGCGCCGCGCTCCTGCGTGCCGACCCAGCTCACAGCCGGCACGCGCCCACGCTGCACGAGATGCAGCGCATGTTCGCTTATCTTATGGTTTGTTTTTCTCGTTTTTGTTGTTTATTGTTAGATGTTTTCTTAATTTTTGGACCCTTTCTCATCCTTCTTGCAATTTACATCTGGTAATCTATATCTTTTATTCTATTTAAAAACAGTATCTTATCCATATGCCTACCCTACAATGTGCAGGATCAAGTGTGAAGAAAAAAAATATCATACCCTTTCCTTAATCACCTATAAATTGAAATATTATTATTAGAATAAAATAGTATATTCTCCTATCCTATATTATATTCTGAAGTGAATGAACTATTTTAATTTTGAATGGTTTTAGTTTTATGACTGACATATCTTCACCACCAAAACCAACAGCATCAAATTAATTCAACAGGAATTTATAAGTTTTTGTATAGTATATCACAGTATTATGTGAATTTAATTTATTAAACAGGAAAGTGAACGAAAAGCATACAATCCGCGCAGTTTTTGTAAAGTATATCAAATGGATCATCAGCCATTGAACACAGGTGAACAAAAAGATATGGCGGAGTTCTTTATAGATCTTGTCTCCAAGCTTGAAGAGATGACCCCTGAACTGAAGAAGCTAGTCAAAACTCTATTTTGTGGTGTACTTAGTAATAATGTTGTATCTTTGGTGAGTAAATTTTACGTTAATACGTTAATATATAAAAAAATATATAGTAAGTTTTTATTCAAAATGCGAAATATAACAAAATATCGATTTCAATACCAATTACGATTACATTGAAGCGTTCTATTTAACTTTTAAATTAACCGAATTTAAACTTATGAACGATTTTATTTTATGGAAAAAGGACAAATAAACGATATTAAATTTCCATTTTATTTATGGTTCTACAGTTTCTCTTACTACAACGTAGGTAATAATATTTGTTTTATATATAACAGGATTGTCCCCACGTATCGCGCACGCTCGAGGAGTTCTACACGGTGCGATGTCAGGTGGCGGACATGCGCAACCTTCACCAGAGCCTGGACGAGGTCACCGTCAAGGATACGCTGGAGGGCGACAATTGCTACACCTGCTCGCAGTGCTCCAGCAAAGTGCGCGCTGAGAAACGGTAATATTTATTAGGAAAATAAAGTTTTGACTTCGTTTAGACCAGTGGTTTCCAAACCCTTTGAGTATTAATACCATTCTGTTTGGTTTTTCGACCATCAGCTGAGGACGTTCATTGTGAAAGAAGTTACTGATATTCACAGACCATTTCAATGCTTAATTTTAAATCAAATCAAATCGGCTTCACGCTGTATCCCGCACACAGCAGGGTAGGCAGATTGAACCTAGTGTCACTCCCCCATTTTCCGCCGAATTCTGGAGGCATTGCATGTTGAGTGGCAGAACTCAATGGCACGCTTTGCCTCGTCTCCAGAGCAGAGATGATATGAAAATATAAATTTAAATAAATATTTTATTTTCTCGAGTGGGGATCGAACCCACAACCAGTCGCGTTTGCAGTCACACTGCACACATGCTCTATTTTAAAATAATCTATATTATGTTTAAGGTGCTGCTTTCAATACAATTTATAATTTTAATAGCAAACTGCAATACTATCTACATTTTTTTTCAGAGCATGTTTTAAGAAGCTTCCTCGCATTTTATGTTTTAACACAATGCGATACACTTTCAATATGTTAACAATGCTGAAGGAGAAAGTCAACACTCACTTTTCATTTCCTATGCGCCTGGACATGTCTGGTTACGTTGAGAAACATCTCATGCCTGCACAGTATCAAGGTATGCAAAATAGCCAGGAAATATTTTACGTACTTTTAATAGATTTACTACTATTTACTAATACGTATCCAATAAGTATACATTTAAAATTCAATATCAATAATTTTATTGCTTATTTATAGAAGAAAAGAAGAAATCTGCGGAATCCAAAAAAGAAGGTGAAGGTTCACAAAATGAATTTGAAGATTCTGACACAGAGGAGTTCTATGAGTGAGTTTTGCTGTTTGTACTTAGTGGTCACTCATTATTTTTTTTTATTAATACAGCCCGCGTATTTCGTCTTCTATTCTCATAGTCAACCAGAATGGGAAAATATAGTTCAAGTGATGCCAACCTCTGCTTGTGGTTATTTTACAGTCAACCATGTGTTATAGTGTTGAGAAATGAATAAGCGATAAACTTTGCACCAAACATCCAATTTCTGCAAAATTAGACAAGAAGGGGTGTCTTAACACTAGGTTCCCTCTGCTTACCCTGCTTCTTCAAAAACTTCTTTAATTTTAAAATGTTGATTAATTAATCATTAAACAATCATTATTATCCTCCCAGATACGAACTAATCGGTGTAACAGTCCACACGGGCACAGCGGACGGCGGTCACTACTACTCATTCATACGCGACCGCGACCACGAGCTGCACGACCGTTGGCTGTTATTTAACGATGCTGAAGTGAAGACGTTTGATCCGGCGGGTTTGGCCTCTGAGTGTTTTGGCGGGGAGATGACGGTTAGTGCTTTTTATACCAGATGGGTAGTCTGATTGTACTTCTTAAAACAAATTGCCACATTTTACAACATTGCATGTTGAATGTCGAAATTAAGCGAAGCGCTTTATGTATTTTATGTAATAAATTAAATAAAGATATAATTGTTTCCTTTTTGAGTTATTTTTTATTAATGAAGGTATTTGCTGAAATGTAAAAAAAACATTAACTAAGGTTATTATGTGGATAGAACAAAAAAAGGACAATATTATAAGTTATATAATATCTTATAAAATTTTACTGTTTTTTGTTCCAGAGTAAAACTTATGATTCAGTGACTGATAAATTTATGGATTTTTCCTTTGAGAAGACCAATAGCGCTTATATGTTGTTTTACGAACTCTGCCCACCTCCTAGTCAGCGAGGGTCTGACAATGGTCAGCAAGAAGAAGCGCAGGTAATATTAATATTTAGCAGGTAAAATTTTCAAAATATGACAACCAATTTTGTACAAATATAAAATAAAGAATATTCCGACGTATAATACTGTTTCAAATATTGTACTGTTAATCTAATTTTTAGTTAATCTAAATAGGTATTTCCAATTCTGAGAAGTTGGTACTTTATGCCTTAATCAGAAAAGAATATTAATAAAAATTATATTGTCAAAGACTTCAAATGTTGAAACTCCTAAAACTGATTAATCACATAAATTTTGGAAACCTTACATTTCAAATACTTTACAATAGTTCATGTTTACGGGTAGACTGAAGTGACACCTCCCTCCAGTCTATATCTTATAAATGGTTCATTTAAAGTCTCATTAAATAAATATAAAGCATTACAATTAAGATTCAATTTCACATATTGCAGTCATCTCGAGCAGAAGAGAGTCCTACAGCAGTAGTGGAGCGACGCGGGGAAACCCCTCCCATTGTGGAATTACCACCGGAACTTTTGCGTTGGATATGGGATGACAACATGCAGTTTTTGCATGATAAAAATATATTCCAGCACGCATATTTTACGTAAGTATTGTTGAACATATGTTGGTTAGAAATATTACTGTTTTAATAAGTCTTCTATCAAGGCGAGAATAAAAAATGAGAACAATATGTAATACACAATAAAATATATTTCACATATTCTTGAACAAAAATTATTTCATGTTTGAATTCAAAACTTTTCTTTACTTGAGGATTTTTTAATAAATTGTGCAAATGCCATATCTTTATATTGTCTTATTGACTAAACAAAATGTTCACTAAATTCATTTCCATTATTTACTAAAAACTAAAAAACTTTCTTGTACATTTTATGTATAGTGTCTGAAAATTGTTAACCACTGTATATATTATTTTCAGGTTTATGGGTCAAATGTGTAGCTCAGTCCCACAATCACTATTAACATTGCGGCCAGAAATAACTGAAGTCGCTGCTAGGCTTTCTACTTCATTTTTTATTGAAACTTTTATACATGCCAAGGAGAAGGTGAGTATCAACTATATTCAAAATATGACCTATATTCGAAATGAAAGTTATTCATTGCCCAGACTATATTCAACTATAATCGAAATGAAAGTTATTCATTCCCCTCACAGAATATCGAACCCTCAATGGTCACAAAGGTGTTGTTTTAATAAGAAAGGAAAACGCGTAGCCGAAGAAACTACGCAACGCAACGAAATTTGGAATTAGGCTCCTTGGGGAGTCTAGGGGAGCGATTTTGAATAATTCGTTCGACCAGAAATACAGATTACCATTTTGTTGTAGCGCAATGAAACCCTATCTAATTGTAAATGTAAACGTAACGCTTTATCTATCTCTCGGTGGTAGACATAACGCGACATAAAAAATGCCAATAAAGTAGACAATATATTATTTTATATGTATTTCAGCCTACTATGGTGTCATGGGTAGAGCTAGTGACAAAACAGTTTAACGCATCTGCTGCAGCTTCTGAATGGTTCCTCGGCCACATGGCTGACGATACGTGGTGGCCTATGCAGGTATATTTACTAAAATGAAAATTTCTATGTACTTATTCTAAAGTTAGCCAAATATTGTATGTAATTTTCTTTTTGTATTGTATTGTATGTTTTTTAATTCCAGGTCCTCATAAAATGTCCGAATCAAATGGTTCGTCAAATGTTCCAGAGGCTATGCATGCATGTCATACAGAGACTGAGGTATAATTAATTACTTTTATAATTGTATCTGATTAGTTGTTAATAATTCAATAAAAACACACAGATCATAATAATTGGAATAAATTTAATTAATTAGTTTTAGGTTCATTGTAAATAACAAAATGTTTATTCTACCATTCTATATAGTATGGCTACTGCTATAGTAGTAGTAGGTTAGTATTGGGCGGAACGAAATGTCTAAATGCTAGGTTTTCTCAGCCTATCCTGCTTTATGATTTGTCGGTATATAAGGTGAAGTTAAAAATGAATAAAATATTTACAGGTCTAGTCATTGTGCCTTATACCTGCAGGGTGTGGATGGAGAGGAAGAGAATAGTAAATTGGGCGAAGAAAGTTGTGTTACTAGGTTTATAAGAATGTTACTATCGTTGGTGAGTGTATAGTTTTTATTTAGCATAGCTTTATTAAAATATAAATAAATATTATTTTTTAATATCGATTAGATTTATTTAAAAAATTTTATTTAAAAATTAGATCGATTTAAAAATATTAAATTCGGTATAAAAAGAATTTTAATTAAAGAAACCCATTCTTTCATTTGGTCAGACAAAATACACACTAAATACACAAATTTCCGAGTATTCGTCATTCATCTTGGTCTGATTCTGAGGATTATGGGATCAAATCATATTACATTTAGATCTTATATGCAATTTTTATATTTTTCTTATGCTGATCTACTGCTATTATTTCAAGAATTAACTACTATTATTTACAAACTTTTTTTTAAGATGGAGAATGGTGCGCGCTCACATCTTCGTCACTTAACGGAGTACTTCAGTTTGTTATATGAATTCAGCAAAATGGGTGATGAAGAGGGCAAGTTCATGCTACGAGTTAATGCTATTTCTTCCATGGTCAACTTCTACCTTGGACAGAATTCTAATCCGGTAATATATAAAAATCTTTTTATGTATACTATTAATCATTTTATACTATAAAATGTATTATATGTATTCACAAACTCATGAATGAACTGATTAGAATATGGCGTTGAGGTAATTTGTACGCATTAGAAGTAAAGGAGAGAGATTTATGTAATAGATTTATGTGATTTATGTTATAAAAGAGAGAGATAAATGTAGTTTGCTAAAAGATCTCAGGCCGTCTAGAGCCAGCCTTTATTCATTTCTAAAACGTAAGTTGCAGGTGAGATGAATTTGGAGAGTGTAGGTGAGTGTTAATGCGCATTTCTATAGGGGCCTTTTACTTGCATAGGTTACCCTTAGGTTGCAAGGTCCAGGCTGAGATGGGTTGAGTCTACGACGAAACCAACTCACAATAGCACGATAAATCCCATGGATTCGTAGTAGCTACTACTTCTTCTCTATGTATAAAATGTATCCAGGTGGAGTCTCCGAGCGAGGAGGCGAGCGGCAGCGGCACCGACAGCTGCGATAAGCTGCGGCCCGGCGCCCTGGACAAGATGGTGGCGCTGGTCAGCGGCCTCGTGGAGCGCTCGCGCGACGCCGCCGGACAGCTCGCGCTCGCGGACCCCGATGCGCGCGCTCTGCTTCACGCCAAGGTAGCCGGCTCAGGACATTCAACACACATTAAGGCTTATATTTATAACTCGCTTTCAAGTCTGAGATCGATATTGAAGTGCCGTGTTCATTCATAAATTACATATCTATATGAATGAAAATAGATCTGACTTGTGAGTGCTTTATAAAAATGAAAATGTGATGTAAATTATAAATTACACAACATGTTCTTCTTATATACTTTATTTTGATATTATGATTGACGTTTTAGGGGTTTCCCTTCATTTATCAACAAACCAGGGACTGCTTAAATCTTCAGCAGACAAGATCTCTAATATTCGCTTTATGCCGATGGAACGAGGCTCTCGCGCAGAAAATCGTGAACATGATCTTCCAAGCGATAGCGAAGCACTCTGAAGTAAGGTTTGCCTTAAATAATTATTGTTATTATTTTTACATCTTCACGGTATTTCCGCATAACAGCATAGCAGGGTAGTAAAGCGGAACCTGGTATTAAGATATTCCGTCAATAATTTGTATATTACAAAAGATGTTTTGATGCAGCGATACAGCGTCTGACTAAACGTAACGCTGTAGGTCGATTCCCAATTGAGGTATAAGTTATTTTCATTGTTTCGCTCTGATGACTCTTGTTAATTCTCTTGTACTCAAAACGTGACATTGACTTTCGCTACTCAATACGCAATGTGTCAAAAATGGACAAAAGATGGGGAGCAGAGTGCTTTAATACCCTGTCATATACGGCTAACGACGTGAAGATGATTTGTGTATATAAATTGAAATGTATATTTTTGCAGAGCTGTGGAGCATTTTTTAAACTGCTAACGCTGTTGGTGGAGGGCAGCGGGGGCGGTGCGGGCAGCGGGGGCAGTGGCGGCGGCCTGCCGTGCTTCACACAGCTGGTGCTGGCGCGGCTGTGGGACGCTGGCGAGGTGTGTCCGCACGCGGCGCTGGAGTGGCTGGCGATGCAGGTGCCGCGCAATAAAGCGGCACACGCGTGGGCTCTGCGCACGTCCGACCGCTGGCTGGAGACGCACCTGTTGGCGGCGGGCGCGGCGCGCGTGCGTGCGGCTGCCGCGCTGTTGCTGGTGGCGCTGGTGCCGTCGCAGCACTTCAGAGCAGGGTACGCACGCGCCCGCCCGCTGCCCGCGCCTTCGCCTGCACCCACGCCCGCGCCGCATCTCGCCAAGCTACCGGACACCGCGCATCATACGCTGCACCAGGTGCGCGACTATTGCTGTTGTTCCATATTGAATAGCGGAACTCAACGCCGCGCTTTGTCTTCATAGCCAGGGAACCATTGGGAATTGAACTTACAACCATCGCGTTTATAATCAGGCGCTTCAAAATCAAAAGAAAATGTACACCATAACATTTTTTCAGCTTCATGCTGTATCCCGTACTCAGCGGGGTAGGCAGAGGGAACCTTGTGTTAAATTCGGTGGAAAATGGGAAATGGAGTGTCCATTTCCCATTTTCCACCGAATTCAGGAGGCAATGCGTGTTTAATTTTTTTAGGATACTTCTATTAATAACGTTTTTATATTATTTTAGGTATATACGATGTTGTTAGGCAAATTGAAAGCAGCACGAAAATACACAGACATTGCAGTGCACGGAACGATGAAACTGACAGCATATTTCGGTGTTATGTCGTATTGTGTCGTCAGCAGAGTGGAGAAATTGATGGTATAAATAAATAAATATTCTTAAATATATCGCAAACTTGCAATATGTATTTAATATTTTAAATTTTATAAATATTGTAACAACTAAACAAGAACCAAAATGTAGACTTTGACAAATAAGACACATATTTTTTACGAAGAGAGCAAGATATAAAATATTCATTTCTTTCTATTGCCATAACATATTATTAATTGATGAAAAAGAAATGACATCAATTAAATAATTAAACTATTACAAATAATTTTAGTTTGGGCAGTACTTCAACGATCTATGGGATCTGTACCATCCGGCCATCTCGGAGCCCTCAGTGGCAGTGCACCCTAACAAGCAGGCGTTGCTCACCTTCTGGCACGCGGTGTCTGTCGACTGTCCAGAGAACGTTCAGCTCATGCTCGCCAACCAACGTCTCATCAAACACATAGCCTTCAATTATATACTGTGAGTTGTTATCAGGAACATTAATAATATATGTAAATTTTTTCTATTCTATCTGAAGTTGTATGTATTATACTCTAAACATTATTGTCCTAAAGAAAAAAATCTGCTTCACGCTGTGTCTAGCACATTGAAAGGTAGGCAAAGAGAATGTATGTTAACACACTTTGTATCCCACTTTCCTTGCCTCGACACCAGAGCGAAGAAATGAAAACACCATGTGCCCCTGCGCCACAACTGGTCTCAATCATTATTCTAATTTTTAAATAAATGTGTTTTTTTTACTTTACACTATATTTCGTATATAGCAGAGCTGACAGGGAAAATCTAGTGTTAAATCTATATGCCACATTTCGCCCAATTTTCCAGACATTGCTTATTGAGTGGCGAAACTCAACGCCGCGTTTTATTTTCTCAAAACTTTTGAACTGAAATATGAAATTTAAACTAATATAAAAAGTACTAACTACCAACAGAGCCGACCACGAGGATGGCGAAGTAGTGGCGTACAACCGCGCAATGCTGCCCCCATACTACGCACTACTACGTCTGTGCTGTCGTCGCTCTGGTGCCTTCGCGCGCTCCCTCGCCCAGCATCAGAATATACACTGGGCGTTCCGTAACATAGCGCCGCATGCGCATCTGTATCCCGGTGCTGCTGATGAATTGCTTAGGTGATATTTTTTTTTATATTATTTTTTTCAGCGCTTTGTATCCCGCATGTGGTGTAGACAGAAAGAGGAATGCTAAGGCAATTCGCTCTCTACTTTACGATGAACTTTAGAAGCATTGTGTGTTGAGTGGTGAAATACAACACCGCACTTTTCTTCGACACCAGGGCGATTATTTATAAACGGCCATAAGAATTAAAAACAACCTATCGCGTTTCTTTGATTCTCATAAACAAAATCCTGTCTTTGGAGTGTGTAGGATACATAGGAGGATTGACCATTCTAGGGAGATTTTTCCAAAATTCCTTTGGAATAGTGGTATAGTACTACTACAGAAACAGTAACATATTTTGTAGGCAATATATATTTTTATACATATGTAAAAGAAGTGAGTGACACTTCATTCACGTATGACATTGATGTCTCTTAAAGACTAGGGAGAAAAATATATTTTAATATTTAATACAGACTGGTGAAACAATAGCTTTAAATGTTGTTTCTCTTTTCAGGTGAGTTTGTGATTGATTAATGTTAGAGAATGTTTGTAAAAGTGTAACCATTTATTTTTTATGTAATAAATCTCTTTTCAGAGCAATTCAATTCTAGTTATAGTTTTACTGTTCACCCTAATATCCAAGGATAATTATAAAACATATTATACATATATTTACAAAGACGTCTGTATGTTGCAGGCTTGCACGGATATTAGCAGCGCGCGGTGGGTCCGGGAGCGCAGGCGGCACGGAAGGAGTGGACGCGCGAGAGGCCGCCGCCTTTAGGCGGAGCACGCTATCTGCTTATTTACAAGGTAAACTTTATATAACTGTGTACGTTTTAAATGATAATGTTTCAATTCTTTCAGTCTGTTCATGAAATAAGTAATGACAGCCGTCTTGATACGACGTCATACAATATTATGAAGAAAATGTTAACTGTACAATACCATCTTTTTTATTGTTTTATTTATTATTCATAATCAGTGCATTTGTTTCCAAGACCTTCCGACTTGTCATCATTGCAACGCTGTGCTTAATTGTTCCATTACGATCGCGAAAAAGAAATGTATTTTTATGCTACTTAGCTATTTAATATGTACCTTTTAAAAACTTTTTAAAAATGGGTCTAATTTAGTAAATTTTTTTTAATATAATTTATGATTACATATTTATACCATTATAGGACTCGTCGGTCGTACGTAGCTTAAAGAGGACGTGTTGTCCATTTTTAATTTAAATATTTAATTAGTGACTTTCAATTCCAAAACGTGTGCTTACGAATATAAAGTTTTAATTTCCAAAACAAAATTCTGTCAATCTGTTTGAAAAACTACAACGTGAGTGGCGTGTGCGCAAAGGCAAAACAAAATAGCCCCCTTCACCCCCTCGGGGGACACGAACAGCCTGCTATTTTTCATCCCGCTTCCACAACGCCTCGGCTTCTATGGAAACTGGTCTCAGTGGCTAAGAAAACTTAAAATACTTTAAGATACATCGCTGCTTTAAAATTATCTGAGTGGAAATCCTTGCAGAACTACGCGTGCAGTGTATATATCTCTTAATTCGTGTATCGATCCAAAGATGAATGTACTACGTTCACCAAGTAATACTGGCGGTGGATCGCAACCTGATTTGTCTAAGATAACTACTATGGAGACGGACTCAACTATAACTTTTCGAAAACGCAAAAATCCTTTTGAGCATGATTGTAAATGTGCTAACGAGTTAAAAGAATTACGCTCTGAATTAAGCCGTATGGCTTTATTGCTAGAAAAATATACAGTTTCTAATAGTAATATAATGACAAAGATGCAAGAAAGTGTTGTTGAGGTTAAAACTCAAATAATCGAGATGAAAGAAACAACTGAAATGTCAAATAATTTAATTCATGAAAATATCACGCAAATTAAAGATCAGATAAGGGAAATGAAGTCCTCAGCGGTAGATATCATAGCTGAGCAAAATAATATTAAAGAACAGGTAGCTATACTGGAAACAAAATTGACAGTGAGTGATAGAAAAATTAAAACAATAGAAGACAATAATAGCAAGCAACTATTAACGGTTACTCCACTCCAGGAAGAAGTAAAGCATCTAAATGAAGAGTTGATACGCGAAGTTCAAGAGCGCAGTGAGAGAGAAAGGAATATCATTATTCTAGGCCTCCCTGAACAAACAGCACCTAATGCCAAAGATCGGCTGTCTAAAGATATAACAGATGTAATTAGGATAACTCATTCAATAGTTCCTGACGTTCCTAACCCGCTAAAAGTTATACGAATTGGTAAATATTGTAATACAAAAATTAGAAAAGTCAAAGTCTTCTATGAAAGCAAATTTACTGCAAAACAGCTCTTGCGAAATAGAGACAATCTTTCGAAAGGCATTAAAATTTACTCTGATCAAACTCCAAACCAACAAAAGTATCTACAAAATCTAAAAGAAGAAATGACCCGTCGTAATAATGACGGAGAAGAAGACCTAACTATAAAGTATATAAATGGAATACCTAAAATCGTTAAAAATAATTATTCAAAAAACTCCCACAAATAAAGACTTCAAAAAATATATTCACCAACACATACCAAATAACCAACAACTATGAAGACTTACTTTGTGCCAAATGTCGTCTTAAATTTTTCTATCTAAACGCTCGAAGCATCCGCAAAAAAGGCAAGTTTGACGAGCTCAAATGTATACTCAAAGCAATACCAACAAAAATTCATATAATTTTACTAACTGAAACATGGATTAACAATGAAACACAAGCAATGGAGTTACATCTGCCTAACTACACTCATTATTACAATTATAGAACAGACGCAAAAGGCGGAGGAGTCTCTGCTTATGTACACAATAGCCTTAAACACAACTTGTCTGAAACTGAATATCTAGATGGAAACAATTACTTATGGATAAGACTCGAAAACTACTCAATAGAAATTGGTATTATATATAACCCAGGTAACACAAACTATGAAAATTTTCTTACAACATTTAATAAACAAATTCAGAAGAGGAATAGAGCAATCGTTTTCGGAGATTTTAATATAGATCTATTAACAAATGACAAAAAAACTAAACAATATACATCACTATTAAAGGAAGCCGGATTTATAATTCTAAATAAGATCACTAAAAAATACTGTACAAGAGATTCTGCGACACGAAAATCGATTTTGGATCATGTGAGCACAAATTTGAAGAATGATCATTTCCATATGGCAATTATCGAATCAGCTATGTCAGATCATAAACAAATTTGTTTTGAAATAAAGAAATATGTACAACCTAAGAAAACCCAAACTAAATATGAAGCAATAGACTATGATAAGTTATATATCATGACTAAAGAAATGATGATAAACTCCAAGGATTACGACTACACACAATTAGAAAACACAATAAAATATAACATAAATAAGAGTAAAATTATCAAAACTAAAATTCTAAACCAACCGCAGAAGGACTGGATATGTAAGAAAATCATAGATGGAATAAACCAAAGAAACCATATTTTTAATGAACTAAAGAGTAGACCGGAGGACGAAAAACTAAAGAAAGAATTTGAAACAAAAAAAAGCCAACTAAGCATACTAATTCAGAATACAAAAGATACCTACTACTTTAAAAAATTTACTCAATTAACGAACAAACCTAAGAAGATGTGGGAGCTAGTTAACAAATTAGCTTGTAACAAAATTAAAGACAACTGCGTAATTTCAAAACTGAATATTAACGGTAAAGAAATCATTGATCAAAAAGAAATTTGCGAAGAATTTAACAAATATTTTGCAACAATTGGACCTCTCTTAGCAGATAAAATACCTAAATCTTTCCATGATAATTCCAAATTAGCATTACCTAAAACAGCGACCAATTTAAAACTCAAAAATTTAAGACCATGCAATTCTGATGAAATTCTTAATATAATTAGTAAACTTGACTCAAATTCCAGTCCTGGCCTTGATGGAGTAAATACTAAATCCATAAAACGCATAAAAAAACTAATTATAGACAGGCTTACAAATTGTTTTAACTATTTATTAAGTCAAGGTAAATTCCCGGATTCGTTAAAGATCGCTAGAGTGACCCCAATTTTTAAATCAGGCGTTAAAACAAACCCTGAAAATTATAGGCCGATATCTATTCTACCCACTATCTCAAAAATTTTGGAAAAAATCATATATACTCGATTGGAACAATATTTAAACAGTATTAATTATATTTTTGTACGTCAATATGGATTTAGGCCCAAGAGCAATACCCTAACAGCAACGATTGACCTTACAACTAAAATAAAATCAAATATAGACGATGGACAAATAGCTCTCGGTATATTCATTGACTTAAAGAAGGCTTTTGATACTGTAAGCCACAATCTACTCTTACAAAAATTAAAATGTCTTGGTTTGGATGGTAATGCTTTCCAAATGTTTAAATCTTACCTCGAAAACAGATATCAAGTAGTCAAAATTGATGGCGTTCAAAGTACCAAGAGTCCAGTTACGTGCGGAATTCCACAAGGCTCAATATTGGGACCTTTGTTGTTTTTAATATACATCAATAATATTAATGAAATAGGCTTGCATGGATATTTATCCTTGTACGCGGACGATACATGTCTGTTTTACTTTGGTTCCAATATACATCAAATAATTTCAAAAGCTCAAGAAGATCTAAATAAATTACACTATTGGTTCCAACATAATCTACTAACAATTAATATATTAAAAACGTGTTACGTAATCTTTAAATCAAAAAATAAAACCATCCCTCCGCATAATACATTAAAAATAGATAACTTAAACTTACAACAAAAATCTTGTGAAAAATATTTAGGCCTTCGAATTGATAGCAACCTAACTTGGAAAGTCCAAATCGAGCATATACGAAATAAATTATCTTCCCTCGCAGGCTCACTTCGACGTATCGCCCGGTGTATTCCGCATCGCTTACGTTATATTATTTACAATTCTCTAGTAAAGTCCAACCTGCTTTATTTAATAGAAATATGGGGAAATGCCGCTAAAACCAAACTAGCTGATGTCCAAATCTTACAAAACAAAATTATTAAAATACTCTTTCATTATAATTTCTTAACTCCTAATTCAATTATATATAAAGAAACCAAGTTGATGACCCTTAAACAACTATATATAAACAGCACTTGTTTACTTATTAAAAAAATATTAAACGACTCGATCCATACTAACTTAGCTTTTGTAAAATTAAAATCTGCAACAAATCGTTCCTTGCGGTCGCGACGTGCGAGTTTATTGATTTTACCTAAAACTAGAAGACAGATTGGTAAAAAAATGTTTACCTACGAGGGGGCACGACTTTACAATAACCTACCGTCTTCTTTGAGGAGTGTAAGCTCATTCAATGCATTTAAAACGCAACTAAGCAAATACATTATTGAAAGCTACCCACCCTAAAAAAAAAAAAAACAAATGCATTGAATGAGTAAGCAAAAAAAAAAAATGTAATTGATTTTTGATTAATGTACGACCGACTACAACTATTTATTAAGTTAAAAAATGTTTCCATGTAAGTGGCCTGTGTGTTTTTAATGGAAATAAAATATCTTTAACCGTTAACCGTTACCAAGGTTTAAATGGACGAACGTGTTGGACAACGCTCATATCAGCATTCTGCACGCTAGTCGAAAATGAGGACGATAGACTGTATGTGGTTTATAATGGTGGACTTCAAATGACCTTTGAGGTAAGTCTATAATTTTTTTTTGCGAAACTTTGCACAACGTCTCGTCATCAGAGCGAGAAAATGAAGACTAAGTAATTCCTCCCCACAAGTGGGAATCAAACACACAAACGTGCCCTTGTACGCCTGCGCTACGACGGCCCCTATGTTATATTAAGTTTTAAACAGCAATTATTATTTAGATTGTGAGAAGCGTTGCGCACAGTAACAAATGGGACGATTGGGAGTCTAACTGGTACTTGGTAAAAAAACAAAGCACGTCGTTAACTTTCGCCTCTCCTCAACACAATGTCTTGAAAATGTGGTGAAAGTTTCCTCTGCCTATTCTGCAATATATGTAAAATTGAAAAGAATGCAACTTATGTAACATTAAATAACAATTGTCGAGGCCCATCTATACGATAATTATATGTTAATACTTGGATGTATCTGTATCAGGCGCTACACAGCCTGCACGCAGTGTACGTGGAGGGCGGTGCGGGTGCGGGCGGCGTGGGCGCGGGGGGCACCGGCGGCGCCGTGCGCACGGAGCTGGGCGCGGCGCTGCGCTGGGCGCGCGCGCTTTGCCGCACGCTGCGCACGCGCCGCGACGCCAAAGAGGCGCGCGCGCTGCTGCTAGCCTGCAAGGACTGGCCGGAGTGTGCGCGCCGGCTGCTCACGCTGCTCAACCTGCATCAGCGCACGCCCCGGTTGCCTCATGCCGCTCTTGGTAATTAGTTTTAACTATTTGTAATTTTTTTAAATAAATATTTTATTTATGATTTTGTGACACAGTAGGGGGGTAGGGCAGCTTCTGATTATAAATGAAATGGTTCACTTACCAAACAACAATCTGCAATGCTCAGTTCCGTAGACGGTACGTGGGGAATGGAGTGTCTTAACACTGTCTTCCCTCTGTCGACCCTGTTATGTTACGTGCATAGAAGGATAGACAGAGAGAATCTAAAAAGAGAGAAAAGAGTTTAGAAGCTACGAAAATATATACTAATAAGACGTTTCCAAATAAAATGAAACACTCAATGATTATTTCATATTATAATGTTACAATAAACATCAATGTTTTATTTACGTAACGCAGGTGTTCTCCGGGAGCTAGTCCTGATCGGGGGCGGCGCGGCGCTGGGCGCGCTGGTGCCGCTGGCGGCGGGTGCGCACGCGGCTGCGCGCGCCGCCGCCCGCCCGCGCCTTCGCACCGCGCACGGACACGCGCACGCTCACCCTCATTCGCCGCCGCGACCCGCCTTGTATAGACCATATCATAAGTTTATTGGTTAGTTACATTTTTTTAGGTCATGTTGTATCCCATATATTACTATATAGTTAGTTAAAGGGAACTAAATATTACACTTAACCATATCCCATACTACAAGCTTTTTTAATAACCAGTCCCGAAATCAAACTATTCCCGTAGAAAGGGTCTAGTGAGATAAAATGGGAATGCTGCACTGGCTTTTAATGAATTATTTTTAATACGGCTGTATTGCTTTTTATCTGAAATAGCGACATTGAACGCAAAGAATTTTTTTTACGTATAAAAATATGCTTCTTATTTGTGAAGTTTGTTTTGTCATCTCTGTTAATATAGGTATATAATATATTTATATTAAATAATGTACTACTTACTGTAATTTATTGTAAAATTGATGTCCAAACTGACGTCTGTACAAATTTGTTATACGTTCGCACGTACTTTTGATAATATTTACTATTTTGAGATATGTTCCACTGCTTCGATTTTTTTGTAACTTTTAGCATAGATAGCAAACTAATACATACATAATATATATAATTTTGATAAGTGCTATATAAAAGCGCCCTCAAAAAATAAACTTCTAATTTTTCCCAACGTATCATTTCCCAAAAATTCAGAAAAATATATATAATAATAAGCTTATATGTAGATAGCCAGTTTGAATTAAAATTTCATGAAGATTTCGTCTATAGATACCCAGAAAATAAACTTTAACGCTAAAGGTTGTTAACCCCATAACTCCCTTATTGTAAGAGTTAGAGACAAAAAAATGGTATCTCGCTATTTCACATGAAAGGTAATACAGCTGTATTAAAACTAATTCATTAAAAGCCAGTGTAGCTCTCCCATGCTTAGCAGGCTTAGACCCTTTCCGAAAACCGTGTCTTGGTGCACTTCACAAAAATGTAGATGTCAAGTTTCAGAACACGTTTCGAACACTTTACAGTAGTGGTTACGGGAGACTAAACCTGTAGTGAAAAATGTTCGAAACGTCAGATTTCCAAAATTATATAATTCTAAATATACGCCATTATTCCGGTTAAAGAGTTTAATTTATAATAGTAATAATATCTCCCTAGACACGTGTTGCCGCGTGGCGCGCTCGCAGCGTTGCATGTCGGAGCAGCTGGTGCTGCTGTCGGCGCTGTGCGCGCTGGAGGCGGTGCCACTACGGTTCAACTACTTCGCCGCCTTCTGGAGGGACGTGGCCGCTTCGCCGGTACTATTCGTTGTTTTTGCATTTTTTTGTTGTAGTTATTTTTTAATATGCCTAATTAAGTGTATTAAGAAGCCTTCAGGGAATTAATTATTTTATATTTTGTCCTGGTAACTGAGACGTAACGTGGTTTTGAGTTTCACTCAAATGCTTCAAAAATAACTTATTTTAATTAGGTTAGATTGTTTGCTAATTTGAATGCGTTACTCAAGAATTGCAAACCCATACGTTAATTTTATGATTGTGTAATGTATGACATAGTTTCTAATTTTTTTATTGCTGTTTTAGGCGGACGCAAAATTAGAAGAAATGTTATTAGAATGTAGTGTAGTCGGGGAATACGTGGACGCGGTGATGCTCGACGAACGCGAGTCCCTCGCCGACACAGCTATTTATGATTTCATGCAACATTACTATCCTAAGGTAAGACAATGTTACATTTTTAAATCCCACTGAGTATATAATACGATTGGCATTTTGTAAGAAAGATCAGCAGTGGACGGCGACAGTTGAAAATAAAAATATATATTATAAAAATAAATATATAATACAGTATCAAATAACTTTTCAATACTGTGAAAATAAATGCTGTGATACAAAACTTATTTAGTGCTTTTTGTATTTAGTTTTAAAACGCATATATTTTGAAAGGGCACAGGCTATGGCTTTTTTGCGAATCTCTCGGATATTTCACGACGAATATAAAATGATTATTTAAAGCTGGGCGGGACGAGCGCGGCGGTATCGAGCTCCAGCGTGGCCGGCAGCTCGGGCAGCGGGGGCGCGGGCGGGGCGGGTGCGGGGCGCGCGGCGGAGGCGCTGGCGGAGGAGCTAGCGGGCGCGGCGGGGCGTGCGCCGCTGGCCACGCTGGTGGGCAGCACGCGCGCGCTGCTGATGCTGGCGGAGCGCGCGCGGCCCCCGCCGTCATCGCCGCTAGCACGCGCGCTACACCGCGCCACCGCCGCGCTGCACCAACGACTCATCAGACCCACCGGTTAGTGTTGATATTTTTTTTATTTTATTTCATTCAACAACTAACATAATGTTTTTTCATATAATATAATTTCACTACAGAAATATAGAAATTTATTTATAATCTTTCATACTATTAATATAATTAAGAAAATTGTTCAATCTCTTATCTATGTTTTTATAATATTGTGTCCATTATCTTAAGCGAATTAAATATGAAGAAGATTTCACTATTGGTTGATGTGGAATTGGTGAAAAATCTTACTTTAAAGACAAAAAATGAGGAACAATTAATGCATACTACCAGACGCTGCGAGTCTCCATTACAATAAATTAATCCACCTACACATTTCCTAATATCTTATAATGAACGCACAGAAGAAGAAAACGGCGAAGCAGAAGCGAGTGGCGCAGCGGGTGAGGCGCGCTGTCCCTCGGGCGAGGGCAGCGACGCGGACGAGCCTCTCGAGGAGTCGGACGAGTCGGAAGAGGCGGCGCCCTCCGCGCCCGACCTGTTGCCGCTGCTGTCGCACGCGCTGCGTCGTTTGCACCAGTTGCACCAGCAGCCACCCGACGACTGAGACTACGTGATGTCGCGACACGTATATATGAGACACTGTAGTAATGGTGAGGTATGTCATGTCCACAAATCATAGTAATAATATCTTTTTATCTGTGGCCAATATGTAACATACACATAAAAGTATTGTATATATATTTTTTCATTGTTTTCTTTTTTCTAATTATATATTGCTAATTTAATTATTGAATTCTTTAATGTCCTATTATATTATACATGCAATACTTCAATTTATGACGTATTACAATTTCATATTTATTGTTATCCATTGTTGTCATATATCTGTATGTACCCCACAAGTGACCGTGTTTCTGTGCCGGTTTTTATAACAAATTTTATTTAGACATTGATAATATAATTCTATGCTATATCTGTTTTATTAATTATTTCACATTGTTCATAAAATTTTAAATTTATGGATATGTAATTGCGACTAATGAATTAACATAAAATTGCAGATTTTTTTAATTCGAATAGTGTTATACGGATAATAATTATTAAACGGACTTATTGTTTTTGTTGGAAATCTCTCTATTTTGTTGGAAGTCTCCTTAATGCAATAAATAATTCATTGTTGATCTAAATGAATGACTCATTTAAATTACCGATTTATTATTTTGTTTTTACAGCATTGGCATGTACTTAACTGTTCCTTTTAAATTTTGTGATCAAATTTATTACTAATTGTAATGTTACAGACAATAGGACAATACTTTTTTTATTAAAATTAATTTTAAAATACAAGAAAACAATGTCATCTGATGGAATGTGTTGGCAATTCTGGCATATTTTAATTTTTATATAACATTTATTATTAAAAAAATCATATGTTAGTTTCAAATTAGGCAGCTAGCTCGTTATAAAAGTTTTTTTATTGAATATATCGAAAATTCCAAATTCTCATCATCACAATTCTAGGTGTTTGTTACTCTCTATCTAACAATTGTCCTTACAACTACAGGCTAACATAGACCGGACTTACAACTTCTATGAAGACATCTTATATTACGATAATAAAAGTAGTATCCGAAATATCATTTGTATTTTTGTTTATATATTTCCTGCGTTATAATGGGACGAAATGAAAATTTATAATATAACATTTTAAATTATTAATTTGTTTTTGGATGTTACTTTTATTTATTTGTAACTCAAAGAGATAATGTAACGATTTCTTCGTAAGGATCTCGAAGGATCAACCAGATGAAATTTTTGGTTTGTCCTTTGAGACGTGTAAGTGGCTCAATTTGTAATTAAAAAAAATGTAGCTGTGTAATTTTTTGTTCTGTGTATTATAGCTGTAAGTGTTTGTTTGTGACAGACGATGCTTAAACTAAATGTGTATAAACTATTATAAATGTTTTGAAATGATAACATTTCAAAGTTGTTTAACGGTAGAGGTCACACAAGTTAAATACCTGCTATCAGGTGGAAAGTAAAACTAAATATTTCTATTGTATATTTAATTTTATTATATAATTATTTAAGAAAATTTAATAGTGCTTAAAATTTAAAGAATTTTGTATAACCTTAGGATTTTACTTATTTAGATTTTTAATAAAAACGAATTGTTAATAAAAGAGTATGTTACTTAATTTTCGAAACGGATTACATACATTTTTTTAATTCTTCAATAGATCAATGCTCCCACCACAAACATTGTGATTTGTGTAACCATTTTAGACAACTAAAAATGTGTCAAGTGTGAAAATAATACTCCATATTAGATGTTTTAGATACAAAGCTTAATCACGATAGAATCTCTTGGA
This sequence comes from Heliconius melpomene rosina, assembly GCF_056956725.1. Lineage (NCBI taxonomy): Eukaryota > Metazoa > Arthropoda > Insecta > Lepidoptera > Nymphalidae > Heliconius > Heliconius melpomene. The sequence goes on along the minus strand of NC_140396.1, from coordinate 3,976,079 downwards.
TTAAATTCAATTAATTCCCAGACGCGGACATCAATCGGAACATATATGAATATTGTAAGATTTTTAGATAAGGAATGGTTTATAGTGGTCCCTTTATATTTTTAGAGACCAAAAATATTTTTTTTAGTATATCTACATGTAAAAATAACGGTATCGTTCGAGCGCTCGTGTGAACGTTTCACAAGAGTGCACAATAGTTAACTAAGTATCAGGATAAAGGATACACGAATGTACATTTCAAGGACAAGAACCTTGAGAAATAAGTTTTAATCAAAATTATAATTATGTTTCGGCTGTGAAAATTTTGTTAGTGTAGGAAGTATTAAACAACTGGCTGCGTGATTTTTTTCACTCACCCTCGAGCACAATCCCAGCAAGAGTCTAAATTTGTATCATAATTTTATATCTACTCTAAGAAAATACCCGTCCATCACATCCATTTAATTTTTTATTTGCGGTTTTGTGAACCAAGGCCAGTACATCATTATTAAGATATTTTATATTACATAATACATTTTTGTACGTATATACGTATTATTAATATTAACAATTTTGTGGATGTGAAATTTGACTGGACCACAACAAACATAAAAACCTATAAAGTTGTAAAAATACCCAAAAAACAAAGTAAATAAAATCTTTCTTCAAACAGAAATTGCTCTTGTAGATATAAGTTTTAAAACAGCCGATTTAATTGAAGCTTTTGTTTTTTTTGTGTAAATAGGTTGTTTTATAGACTAATTAATAATAATAAAATGTCATTGAATATTCTTTTCATAAAGTTTCTCTCGTTAGCTTTTTGAACATAAACACTAATTTTATTTTGGTATAATCGCTAGAACATGTACTCTTTTATTCATTGATGGTAAGAAATAGCACACTGCCCACTTATTTACACAAATAATATACTATGTAAGATGTTGTATAGTCTTTTGTCGTAAGTAGTTTATAAAGCATTCAAAATCAATACATGTCGATTTGCTTCAGAAATGGTAATTTTCATTGAAATTTTACAAAGCATTTTTGTTCAGAACTCATATATATAGTTGCTAATGTTGTAAAATTGTTTTCTTTAATTATTTAATCACAGATTAATTAATAAATTGTTTTTTATTACACACATCTAGGCCCATATTTATAAATTGCTCTCGAGTCTGAGATTGACCTTGAGGTGCTGTTTTCATTCATAAATTATATATCTAGGAGTGAAAACAGAATCTCAGACTCAAGAGTGATTTATAAATATGGCCTCTAGTGTTCATGATTAAGTAGATTCTACACTCAAATTTCTATCTCGAATAATTAACATTCAACAATAGTGAACTAGGGAACACACAAAGCAATAATATTTCTCTGTAATCTGTATACATACAAGTATATATATTTAATATTTGCTGTTAACATATTTTGATAAATGTTTTGATTGTGTTATGAATGTAAAGATCTTTGTTGTTTGAACAGTCACTTCTAAAAGGGTTATGATGTATTGTGGTGCTAACAATCTGAATCGAGTGGCTGGTATTGGAGACAAAATATAGATATTTAATTTTGTCACTTTAGAGCTTATTAATATATTACATTAAATATAATCTATGCTGTAATTATTATTTTAATAATTTTAAGATAATTTGTTTCAATAAAAAGTGTGACATAAGCTGGCTGCTTTTTATGGTCTTGTGGTTGTCATTTGCATCAACTACTTGTTTGCTTGTATTATTTATATGTATGTATAATAATTAAAGTGATTGAAACTACTGTTTTGATTGAATATAACTGTGTTATTGATTACAATTGTGAAAATTGATTAAAAATACTGTAAATCGGACTGGAAAGCCAAAGTAAACAGTATTTTATAATAATATGTTTTATTTATATCACCATATACTCATTTTTCTTTTCACAAAAAAATAATTAGTCATTCTATTTTTTTAATTTTTTTGTTAGTTCTATAGGAAATATATCTATAGAGTTTTGTACACATTGTAAACAATACATTTTCAAATAAAAGATGCTACATTCCTTACTAATACATACAGTCCTTTCACAAATTGCACAATCAGCTCCCAAAATTAAAACTTCCCCTTTTCCGGATGGGCTAAATGGATCTTTCATAACATAACTAGGGTACTTCAGTTCAATTTTACGAGAGAAGGGTGGATCAGTTCCTTTGTAATGTGCTTGTTCAAGCATTCCACATTGAAAACATTTAAAATCAAAGACAACTTGTGTAATTTCTTTAGCCTCCATTTGTCTGAAACAAGTAAATTGAGATGAACCACATGATGGTTTACATTACTAAAGAAGCTTAAAATTTTTGATATATTGCAAGCAAAATTAAAATTTTAAACAAGTAATAACAAATAAAAAAGTTTTGATACATTTTTTTCAATATTATATTAAACCAGAAATACATACACATTATATTTTAAAGATTTTTTAATAGCTTATTCACTTTTTAATATTTCTTTTGGAGCTTCAAATGGCCACCATGTCGGTTTTAATGGTTCAGCTGTACAGTTACCAATGTTTAGTGTCTTAGCATCAAGAGCTTCCTTAATTCTAACAAGCCCTAGTCCATAATCATTTATGACACCTTTTAATTTTCCTAGCTTACTCTTTGGGTCCTTACTGGCAGATATCACAGAATCTCTTTCTATATTTTCATCAACAGCAGCAGTAAATCTTATTGGCATTATTCTCTTTCGTACCACTCCAGTGTGGTGAACTCTTGCCGTTAGTTCTTGACCGATGTAACAGCCTTTATGAAAGCTAACACCATGTAAGTAATCACAATTGGCTTCTAAAGGAAAACTGGTTCCTGGAGGCAAATCATCAGATCCTTCACTAACACCTAATTTATAACGTAAATATTTATAATCACTTTCATCATTTTTCAGTGCATCAATACCTAAATTTTTAGCTGCTGTTGCAATATCAATGTTAGCTGATGAAATTATTCGAAATCCTAAATCAATTAGGCGTGGATCTTTATATATTGACAAATTCTCTAACTTTGGTATGTTGTCTTCTGACTCGGAAGAAGTACATACCCATATACTTAAATCTTTGTCAACATCTTCAATGTCAACCTTCCTTTTTAGTTTGAAAATTTTAAGATGTTTTTGTAATAAGTTAGTAATGCTTTTGTCACATTCTATCAAAAATGATTCTTCATCCTTCCAACTATAAATAAGAGTGTCATACAAAACTCTACCCTTATTATTAAGGAACATTGCATAGATAGATTTCGCACCTTCTTCGAAATGCCTCATATCATTCGTAATAAGTCCTTGTAAAAAATTTGAAGCATCTTTTCCCGTTATTTTTATTAGTGATCGACTTTTTAAAGGATATAAGACTTTCGCCGGCGATACATTATTGTGATTGTTACGTAGAAGCTTGTTTATTATGTAACGTTTACATAAAAGTTTATTTACCTGGTAATATAGCATTATTTTCCAAAACAAATGTATAGTAAGAAAATAAATATTTATTTCATTTTAAACAATTTTACTATAACCATATATTTTCCTTCGCAAAAATTACAAGTGTCAAGTTGACAAGTCTGAATACTTAAACGTCACTGTCAATATGTAGAAATGTTTTTGTTTTCTGTGTTAATAGTAGATTTTGAGAGTATACTAAGTATAAAAATATAGTTGTATCTAATGATTAAATTTTTAAATACTTTAGCTGGTATATAAATATTTATATGTATAAAAGCATAATGATTTAAAATGTTAGAATTTTTTACTGAGCCCGCAAGTCATTTTCAATAACGAATGAATTCATATACTTGGTACGCTTTGTTAACATTATAATATACTAGTGGACCGTCGCGGCGTCACCCGCTTGAATCATACGAATACTTATTAAATATATTTATGAAATCAAAGGACTGACAGACAGACGGACGGACAACCCAGTGACCTTATAAGGGTTCCTTTTTTCCTTAAAGGTATATAACCCTAAAAACACATACTCGTGAAGTAGTGAGATTATTATTATTAAAATATAAGACTGTTGTATGATATTATATTATGTAAGATTTTTTAATAAAATAAGGTTCATAATATTAAAATAGTTTTAATCAAGCACATAAGTTTTAACATTACTTAATATATCTAGCAATCAAAATCAACACTTCATAAAGAATCCACTTACAAATACAATGTAAATGAATTGTTTTATTTAAATCTTATAAAACGTTAGAACAAGCATATTGTACAATAATTTAACCCGCAATATTTCTTCATAAGCTTTGCTTTTAATATAAAATTGGGCAAATATAATTGGACACAAGTATTGGCTCATCTTCACTCATGGACGTTGGAATAGGGGCGGCTGGGTGTACCGTGTCCACTCCAGCATAATCTAGTGTCCACCCCAGAAATTTTTCTACACAAAAGTAATATTAAAATAAACGTTTACACCAACATGTTCAAAGCTAAAGTCCAGGCCGCCTCCAGAAAATATCTCTAGATACGCCCATCCCATGTCTTCACGGTGATGTAATCTCTGTTGTGGTCATTTCAATGTCTTCAGCATCGGCTCGCTTTATGGGAGTCATTTGGGGAGACGTCGGCACAGACTCCTGGCCCTGTTCTATAGATGCCGTGACAAGTTCCGTGGTGACTGTAGGTTCGGATTTGATGGACATGTTATCACGTTTAGTGGGTGAATTATTGGAAATACGCCGTTTCCCCGATTTTTTGAGGTATGGTGTTATTTTCTGTAAATGTAAAATAATGGAATAACTGTAATATAATTTTGGCATTTCTGATTATTTGATGAATTATTCTGCTTATATCATATAGGGATTGTATAGATGTTTTTTTTCTTAGTTACACTTTTACCTATTAAATGATATGAAATTAATTGTATGCTATATGAAACTACCTTCTGAGGGTCCTTAAGATACGCAGCTGTTTTTTTAACTTGAAAGTCTGGTGCAGTGAGACACCTGGCCAGGAACAGTGTGGCAGCGCAGGCCCAGCTCGCCCACACGCCTGCGCTGGCAGCGCGCGTTGCCGCTGCTCTTCCACCGAAGCTCCAAGTAACATTCCAAGACTGCTCCAAATATGCATTTACAGCAGAACACCTACGTACAAGTGTGTTTTAATAAAATAATATTCTTGTCTTTTGAACCTTTCTAAGTTTATAGTTTATTCAAACCATAACAATTATTAAGTAAAGTTTTTAAAAGCATGCATAGTTAGTATAGTTATCACACTTACGTGGTAGTATTGGTGACGTTATAAAACGCCGAACAAAATGCATACAGTCCTCTGTTCGTACTTGTAAAACTGTATCCAGTAAGTCCAACCATTAAGAGCGCAAAAAGCAAAGCTGGAGTCAAAATTCGCCAAGGTTCTTGCAGCCTAGGATCAAAGAAATAGGTATGTATAGGTAAATAAATAAATCTATATATTTGAAAATAATAAAATTAATATAAATGTTGTATATAAGCATTATTATAGTTTTCCATTTAATTTATTATTAAATTAGCTCTTATATTTAATATTTATAATTACTTTCAGCTTTCAATTCTGGAGATGTTGGTTGTTGATTGGCGGAACTCAACGTCGGGCTAGGCCACGACACCACAAACACAAAGAAATGAAAATACTTGTGGCCCTCTCGCCACTACTGGCCTGGAATACTTACACACTGTTCTGGTAGTAAATAATTCTTACCCTGATCTAGAATATCCTCCTCCAGGACACATTGTAAAGAACGTTGCCCAAGCCGCTGCGAAGATCATGGACATTATGGGCATGTACTCGGCGTACTGGCAGTCGTTGTCCCGACCAAATAATGTACGGGACGTGTCCAAAACTAGTCGATGTGTTTCATTTACTGTAATTATTATTTTATAATTTGATTTGAATTTATATATATTTTTTTTAATAAGTACAAAACTTTCGCTTTAGTAACGAGCTGTGGCAGTCAATTACGCCAATCAACACGCCTTCGAAATTCGGCAGAAAGTAAGGGAAGTGTTATTATGGGAAGTGTCTTAGCAGTAAGTTTCCAGGTGCCCTCTGGCTATCCTGCTATCTGCGGGATACAGTATGAAGGTAAAAAAATAATTTTTATGAAAACCACAAAACAAAATTGTAAACGAACGAAATTACTAAAAAAATTATATATTTATCGACTGATACTACCTCTACCTATGTTATATTAAACCATCTTAGTACTAATGAAAATGTGTTTTCGTTTACGAAGATATTGAATGAAGCGTTGACATTTGTTTACAGATTATACGGTCAATAATAATATTATTAATAGAGGTACACATTACATGGCGTAAGGGCAGCATGTGAGGAATGAATGATTATTTACTAATATTTTAATTTCATCGCTCTGGTCCCAAGGCAAAAAGCGTAGAGTTCTGCCACTGTCTTGTTGTAATACTAGGTTCCCTCTGCCTACATATAATAATATGTGCGAAATACAACGTGGAGTTGATAATTAAAAATATATTAATGAAAACAAAAAAGGGCGCAGGACCGGACGGAGTGGCGAGCATTGGGGGAGGCCTATGTCCAGCAGTGGACCTTAAAAGGCTGATGGATGGATGGATGGAAAACAAAAAAAACAAACGAACTAAAACAAGAAAATATAAAATAAATAATTGAACTTACTAGATAAAACATCATTTTCAATTGGTCCACTGTCGCTGTTGTTCTGTGAAGTATTAATGTTCACAGTACTTAACTCTCTTATTACTTTTTCGTTCTCAACTTCATCAGCTAATTTATTTATTTGGACGGAAGAGTTCTGAGCATCAGGTTTCCTTACATCTTCAGATTTGGTTAAAGCTTGAGTTAAATTCGCTGTGCTATATTCAGGTATATCTCGTAAGTCTATCATGTGGAACTCCAGCTCCCGAGGGTATAATACGCAATTATTACCTATTAATTGCATTGTATTTTGAAGGAATACATAGTTTAGTATGCCAAATATCCCCGCCAGAGCATATAGTGTTAAGTGCCATGCTGCAAATGAAGAAAATGTTTAAAGCAACATTGATGAAACATTCTTTAAGAGAATCATTATAATTAGTTACATTTGTGAGAGGTAGGAGGAGTCCTCTCTTGACCTTCGAAAACATAATATCATAGATAAAATACTGAGGAGATAAGATAAGCATGGGTACCCCCATGGGCATGCATGGAGAGCTTGATGACGGTGGACGAGGCGAAAGAGCTATACAAAATGCTGTTTGACATCAGTTAAATCTAACCTGAAGCAATATTTAAAACAATAACCGCATTAAAACGCCCTGGTTTCCTAAATATAGGTACGTGTTCCAAATAATGTGAGAAATATTTTAAAATTTTATTGCCAGCTTTAAACCAATGCGTTACAACGTGAATTGGTGAAGTAAGTTATGTATAATAAATTATTTTTTTTTAGAATATCGTTATACAGTTTATATATTTTACGTATAGTATGTTACATTCATTGTTATTTGTGACCAATAATTTCCTAAGTAACCACAGTTACTTATTGAGTCTTATTGTGTAGATACAATTAGTTTCAATATAAATTCGTCATGTTAATTGAAATTATCAATTGACCATTTACTACTTTACATTTTCAACTACTTATATATAATTTTTCCTACTTATATATAAAGATTTGATGTTATTAAAGGATATTTTAGAGTTAGGAGTTGGGACTGTAAACACGATAGTTGTGAGTTTATTTCCCACTCTAGAAAATTCAATATTCAATATTTTCATTTCTTCGCTCTGGTATCATGAAAAACCGCGATAAGTTCCATTCAACACGAATGCCTCCAGATTTCGGTCTCAATGAGAATGGAGTGTTTTAACACTGTGCTTCCGTGTGTGTCTTCCTGTGTTAAAAAAACAAAATATAAGAGTAAATGAAACATAATATTGTCATACCTTTCCAAGCATTAAGATGTCTGGATGCTCTCACTTCCAGGTCACGATAGTCATATAAAAGTATTGTCATTTTCACAGGTGTCTATTTTACATTCATACTAAAAAAAACCAAGAATTTATAATTTTAAAATATAGCTTAAAAAATATTTTAATAACCTGTCGTTATCATTATTATCAAAGAAAGATATTTAGTAACAAAAAAGGTCGTCGTGGCGTAGAGGCACAGGTGTGTATGTGTGTGTAACGCGACGGCTATGGGTTCGATCCCCACTTGGGGGAATGAATTATTATTTATATTATCATTTTTTCACTCTGGCACAATGTTAAAAGTCAGCTGAGTTCCGACACTTAACACCCAATACCTCCAGAATTCGGCGGAAAATGGGAAACGGAGTGTTACACAAGGTTCCCTTTGCCTACCTTGAAGCGAATAATAAAAAAAGTCTCTTAAAAATTAAGTATATTCATAATTTATAAGATGAACTTATAATATAATTGCAATTAAAAGAAGCAAGAACACATTTGTAGAGAAGGGGTGGTGTTTAATTGAGATATTTATTTGACCCAGTCATGCTATTGGACATTAATTAACGAAATTACATTCGTTTTAATGTTCTTATTTCACTTGGGAGTTGGGACTTAGTTTGTCTGTTAGTTTTTTGCTAGTTGAAAATTAATAAATAATTTTCTACTAGCAATAAACTGTGGTGTTTTAGTCTCTTGTCTGTTTTAGGCTCTTTAAATAGAAATTGTAGATATCTAATCTTTTTTAATTAATATTTAGATTTACCATACACTACTATACAAATACACATTGGAAAAATAATTGAATTGTGTAAATATATCACAGCAAAATACATTTTTTTTCCAATAACATTTAATTAAGTATAAGTAGGTAGTTTATAAATAACGAGAAGCTAATTTTGTTTTATTATTTCATTATAATAGTCTGGTAGCAAAGTCGTTACACTCTTAACAATTCGTCATCTCCTCAAGGCCAACAAGTTTGTTTTCAAAGTTTATCAAATTTAAGTAACTATATACAGATTTAAGTAAATAGTAGGTAGTTTTTAGGGTTCTGTATCTCAAAAGGGAAAACGCTACCTTTATAGGGTCACCTTTTTGTTTGTCAGTGCGTCTATTAAGACCATTTATCTCGAGATCGCGTAGAGGTATGACGCTGAAATTTACATTAAATATTCAGGTCTATGATCCTTTGGAGCCGAAACAAAATCAAGCTTTCACCAAACAATACCAGCATTTATGCAATTTTAGTTGCATTTTGTATGAAATTCGCCGCGTAGTCAAAATGCGCTTACAGTTGTGTAAAGGTAAATTTGGCATGAAGTGAGATTTTACAATATAAAGAAAGGAAAAAACCGAAAAGCGAAAATTTATAGATATTTCTAGTTCACTTCATACAATATTGTACTTTCTGAGGATCTAGGATCCTGCCAACAACAACCTGCCAACCTGCTGCTTGTGCCCACTACTGGGTTCAAAATAATTAAAATACGTATATTACAAATATAGTAATTTATGTGTGGACTGTATAAAACATGAATGTAAGTTCTAATTTTAGTACAAATAGCGCTGATTGCGTTTCATTATGAATAAGACCGTATTTCAAGAGTTCGTTGAGATCATCGGCTGAAAGACGAAATAATCGGTCATTGCCCAAACATTTATGGTGGAATGGTGTTAGGCCAGCACGTTATTAAAGAAGAAGATTAAATAAACTCTAAACTTCAACTCTACTCTTTTAATAAATTTAATTACTCTGTTCTATGGAATTAGATTGCGTATCAGCTTGTTATCTAGGCAATGATGAACCCATTAATATGGATTAATATCGATCTTGTGTAATAGTTAGCTTCATACGATACCTGTTAAGTAATTGGCTTTTTATATACCTACCTAATGATTATTAGTTTCATTAGGCGGACAGCGTAAAACAGAGTGTCTTAGCAATATGTTCCCTTTGCCTCCTACCTCCTCCAAACCCAAAAATAAGTGACCTACCATACTCAAGCAGTTGGGAAATGTCTTGAGACTTACCAAGGTTAAAATTTTATATTATTTTAAGCAAATAAAAATATAAAACACACAGTGATGTGGAAAATAGAAGAACTTGAACTCCGACTATTCCTAGGACTTACAAATTTTTGTATGAAAGTTTATCATTTTAATAATTTTAAATATCTAAAATAGTAAAAGTAATTACAATAAGTATTTACATCTTTTATATACAAGGTTGGTGTCTACGAATCTGTTGCTCCCCATATTTCATTATATTCACTGCGTCTCGCAATCTCGTCAACTGCATGACGTAACTACTTTATATTCGGCTTAGTACGGTTTCACATTTGGCTGCACAATACCCAATGGATGATGATATTGGATTATTTTCATCGTTTTTACTCACAGATTTCTTTCTCATATCGGTTGAGATCAGTATTCTAGAGTTTTAGCTTTTTCAGTACAATTTTTTTGTTAGTAAAATTTCTGGGGTGGGCACAGAATTATTCTGGACTATCCTGAACACCCTCCCCTTTCTATTTCTACGTCCACGACTGGATCTCTGTACCAGATCAAATACAAGATCAGGTCCTTCGTATTTCGTGGTCCGACATTGTCGGGAATACTATATGATAAGACAACCAGATTGTAAACACAAATATTGTGCGCTATAATAATGAATATTTTTTGGGCTATCAAATATTTTCGATATCGTGCTTGATAGCGCATATACACTAGAACAGACTATACAGAAGTAACAATGTCGTTATACATAATATGTAAGTATAACAAAATTTAGAATGGATTTTTAACTTTTTGAAAAACAAAAAAAAATATTATTGTACCTTATTCCATGATAATATGAAAAAAGTATATAATGTAAATAACGAATATACTACGAAATATTTTTTAAAATGTTATTTACATTGTTACTTAATTATGCTCATCATTGTTTGTTGTCTGTGGACTGTAGAGCTAATCATCAACATCCGTTCACACGAGTGTATGTATTTATTTTTTGCCATGTTATTGTATAAGATGGCAAAAAATAGCAATTACACAACTATAAATAGATAGGTATAAATTATTATTGATGTCGTATTGTCTAGTTTGTTCCACTATTTAACAGCTGGGTCAAGGCAAGGATCATTACAGTTCTATATCATTTAACAGGATTACCAGTATATCGCTTTTTTAATGAGTTAATCGGCTTTGTAAGAAAAATTATATTTTAGTACATATTAGAATAAGTAAAATTTTTGAAAATAAGTAAACTTTTAGGAACTGATGTAGTTATTGCAGATACTATAATTGGAATGATATCCAAAGAAATTTTTAGCAATATTCCTCAGTGGAAAATGTTGAAAGGTATATCTTTTTAATTATTCATTGAAATGTTAAATCTGATTATGTAAGTTTTTTAGTATACATGTGGCGTTTCTAGGCATTTTCTATTTTTTGGAAGCTTGGCTGTACATACAGCCGAGTGTCTTGATAAAGAGGTACTGCTACTAGATGATGAATATTTTATTTATTTTTAAGTTTTTTTACAAATAAATGTTTGTGAACAAAATAAAAAATCCTTGCACCTTAAGTTCAAATTTAAATAATGAATTCAATCTTTATGTTCTAAAAAATACAGTAGAGTTGTAGAGACCAGTCGTGGTGCAGCGTATGACTGTAAATGCGACAGGTTGTGGATTCGATTCCCACTCGAGGAAATTATCATCAAATCATTTTTTCGCTTTAGTGTAGAGGCGAAGCGTGGCGTTGAGTTTTGCCACTCAACACGCATTGAATCCAGAAAACAACAATGTCTTTATATTAGAAACAGAAACAGAAAACTGAATTGACATCCAAAAGCACTTAGAGGCCACTTTTGTAACTTGTAATTTGAATGACGTAAGCTTTTGCGCCTTGGGCATTATAAATATATAATTTATAAGGTATACATTATAACTATAGTAAAAATATAAAATAATGGGATCCTTGAAATGTTGTTTATACATTGTATAAATACAATTTTGTTGAATAAATTTAATGATAATTTCTTTTTTTTTAATTCTGACTAACAGTTCGCGCGTGGCTTAGTCCGCTTTAGCTTTACAATTATTTATTTAATTAAATTGGTTATTTTTGTATTGTTATACACTAAATTAGTTGTTATTTAAACCTTTTGGAATTTCTGTTTCAGATTCAGGCAGTAGGCAAGCGCGCGATGCATAAAAATACACAGTTATTTTACAATCACAGACGTACAATTTTAATATTAATATTAATATATATGGAATAAGAATATTAAGTATTGCAGGAATACAATTGGATTTTGTTTTAATTTTCCAATTTCCAATGTTTATTCACTTTTGTTATTATCATATTAAATTTTTAAAATATTCCAGTGTTCCTAAAACTTTTAAAAATAATAAAAGTAAAATATTTTGTGATTTAAAAAAAAAATAGTTTCATTAAGCTGATATATAGTATAGTTTGGGATATGTATTCGAAAATAATTATATATAAATAATTAAGCATACTTAATACAGGTTACATTAAATAAAAAAAAAAAGATAATTAAACAACTTATATGTACCAACATTGACATCAAATAGTTAATATAATAAAAATGTGCATTTTTATCTTGCATAAAAACACACTTGAAGATTAATATTCTCTTATCAGAAACTCTAATAATGCATACTGTTTACAGCACAAACCTTTATCAACAACAGGAACTGAACACGCGTTAGCAATATCCGTTTTTCACAATATTATACCCACATTTCTGTTATTATTTACAGAATATTATTACACAATTATGGGAGAGTATTTAGAAGTTTGTTCGTTAACATTAACACCGCAGTACACAACACACCGCGACAACTGACTTGGAACTTGGACGAATTTCAATTCGCCACATACATACGACATTTTACTACTTGCCACTCTCGCCATCGCCATTGCCAGAACGTGCGTCGTAAATGAAAGAGATAGAACGAAAATAACTAAAACTATTTGCTCCTCTTGTTGTTCATTGTATATGTTACAGCGAGTACGATAAAGATGGCGAATGGCGATACAACAATCGCCCGCAATGTTTACGTGACGTAACCATGTGATATCATAGCAACCATTTTAAATTTTTACTTACGATTTACTTTGAATTTTAATAAAATAATATCATTATTGACCTGTAGAACAATTTCCCCTGTTCATAATTATTCAAAGAAACAATGTAAATAGATTTTTGTGAAAAGCTCTTTATTTAGTTTAATGCGAATGCTATTTCACGGAAAAGATGTCTTCATTTCATTCATTTAAATAAATACATTTTCCTTTAAGGTAAATACTATAAAATTACATTATTTAAATTTACAACACATTCTTTCATATATCCACTTAAAATAATAATTATTAATGATTATTTAGGAAGTTCTGTAACTATGATATTCTTCGATCAATGCTGTAGCTGTGGGTGGGATGCTGTATTCATTTGTGGATCGGGCATGCGCAATGCGACAAAGGAATTTTCCATATATTTCCTTAATTTAATAATTTATTAATAATATATCAGATATTTTGAATTGGAATAAAATGGATTTACCATTAAATTGGTTGAGTTGTAATACAACTGAATGAAATTGTATTCACATCATCCATACGAGCGGCTTCTCCCGCTTAAACAACGCAATTATTTATCTAATAACCTGCCCATAGAATCACATTTCAACGCATGTGGTGTTTTTATATATATCTGTAACATGTTTATAAATACTTTTAGTGTCTAATATTACACAGAATTTTCATCCACACATATGATTTCCCGTCCATATATGATCTCGACCATACAGTGATTTTTAAAATGATTGGTGATAAAAATAAAACAATAAAAAATATAATCAATGAATATATTTAATAATATATTTTATGTGTAAACAAATTATTTAAACATATGACTACTTAGTTAACCCATTATTTTTGAAAATAATGTCTCAAATATATGTGCACAATATAAATAATTACAAGGTTTTATTGCATCACAAGAAGCTTCTATCAGCTTTTAGCACTACGAAGATTTTTTAGCGAAAGTGCAACATAGAACTTTTCGCCGTATAAAAATAATATGTAGAAGGAAACTATTTATTATATTGAAGAATACACAATGAACAATACAAATACTTACATATTAATTGTTAAATTAAAGTATTTTTCCAATCAAAAAAATGTACGCTTAATAAAAATAAAAAAAAATTATAAATAGATGTTAAATAATTAGAGTCCAATAAAATACGTACTATAAATATATGTGTATTATAAAATAATATATCAATTTCAAATTTAAAAATATTCATACATTTATCGAAGTAAGCTAAACTTATTCTTATACAAACATTGTAAACCTTTATCTATGAGTGAGTTTTAAGCTTATCACATAAAGTATGTCAGTCAATTTCACGTTTTAATACATTACTGTTGAATGTTGTAGCATATTTAATAATAAAATGAAGAATACCATAATATATGTACCAATCACAGATTTTTAGCAAAATACGTATTCTCTAACACAGATAGGACATCTATCTGATGTTGCGAGACATCTTCTCAAGCAGTCTGCATGAAAGAAGTGGGCACAAGGCGTCACACGAGCTGATTTCATTGCTCCAAGACATACTGCACACACGTCTTCTAAAGTAGACAGTTCATCAGTTGTCGCACGCCTGAATCTGGCGAGGGTACCTTGAGCCTCATTGAGTTTCTCAAGTGCTTCACCTAGTCTGTGACGTCCATGTACTATGATACAAATATAAAACACTAATACTGCTAATCGCCATCGCTCGTTCCAAGCGAGGGCTGGAACAAGAGGAACTGCTATAGCTGTTGTGATCCCTCTCGACCATGCGCCGCAATAAAGCGCCTCCATACCCTCTAACCTCTCCAACTTAAGCGTAGATAGACCAATTGGCCACAATTCAAGGAATGTCTTTTCTGATAAAAGGTAATAGGTACCAGTTATAGCTGTGTATAATGCTGTTGGCCGAAAATGTTCCAAGCCTTGTTCTAAACCCAGTGTTAGTAAGATAAAGGTCATTGTCACAATGAAAGTGACAGCTTTGGTCCACTCCAATACAATTTTTGTAGCTGACATCGCGAGGTGTTTGACTCGCGAGTGTCTGGTCACATTCACGTACGGCGACCAGTCCTCCTTTGTGCAAATTTCACGCACGTAACTCACAGAGTATGTTATAACGTTATAGAACATTAAGGAGTAAAGGCATGTTAAACGTCCTCGATATACTAGAAGGCGATCACAAGCGGTAAATATGAGTAACTGAAAAGAAACAGAGATAAATATCACCAAAAATGTGGTTATATTAAAAATAGTTAAAACAAATTGAGACTAGTAGTGTTAGTGCGACTGTAAACGCGACAGGTTGTGGGTTCGACAAAAGCGCGGTGTTGAGTTTCGCCATTCAACAAGCAATCCTTTCAGAATTCGGCGAAATGTGGACAACTGAAGATTCCTTATGAGAACAGAGACTAGGTTTCCTCTAGGTTACCTCTGCATACTCTGATATGTGTAGCTGTGTCCTACACACACACACAGCAGACACAGACAGGACACAGCGTGAAGCTAAAAAAATACAAATTAAATTCACACAGAAAAACCCAACGAATTCTTTTGTTAGTTAAAAAATCTTCTAACTAAATTGTTGAAATTTAAAAATATCCAGAGGTTCTTAAAGTGTAGGTTTAGTGTAAATTTCTTTTGTATTTACTAAACTTTTTATATGATCTCAAAATTATTGATTAATTTAATTTGTATCTAATGCAATACTTATTCCCCCGGATGGAGATCGAATCCGACAGCACCATGACGGCCGCGAATTTAAACATTTCTATTAAACTCGACTGCTTATTAATTCATAGCAGCTACGAAATTCAGAAATTAATAATAATAATAATAAATTCTTTATTTGAAACTAAAAATAACACAGGTACAATATTTAAGAAGCTCGATAATGAATGCATTAATGAGAGAGAATTGATAATACGAATCATATATATTATAATTAATGTGTTATGTTTAAACATAAAAATAATTCTTATCACCTACCTGACTTATCATTGTGGAAAGGTTATTCATTTGCAAAAATAAACGTTCCGCTCTATCTATAGGCGTATACGCTGTTTTCAGGACACGTAATAACCGAGCAAATGGCGTATGTAGACGACGAGCTACCTCTGTAACAATAGAAATTATATTATTATCAGCTTTATACTGTGTCCCGCATATAGCAGGGGAAACCTAGTGTTTAGACACTCCGTTCCACCCCGTTTTGCGTAAAGCTGATAAAAAAAGGTTTCATACCGACTAGGGTAGGGGGTAGGTTACTTTAGAGCTGTTGAAATATATTTTAATATATTTCAAGGTGAAGCTTATCATGAAGCTGTCACAACGTATTGACCACTGGTTATTTTCCAATACAAGTGACTTATTATAATTTACATAATTATTTTTTTTACTATGAAGAAAAGCATGAGAAAAGGATGGACAAATACAAAAAGAAACCAGGAATTTATTTAAATAAATATTTCGTTATAACATATAAGACTAAAAGTATTAAAATATATATGTAGGTAATGAAACAGTTTTTTTATTACGTCTTTTAAAATAAATATATTTTTGTCTCTATTCACATGTGCTTAGGCCATTCGTTGGCACTTTGCCTTTATACCTTACATTCCTAGTACATAATTGTCAATATTGATGAGATCATCTAAGTAACTCTTCCTCTATCTTCTCCTTCCTTCCTCTATCTACGTATTACTTCTCTTTTTATTATTATTTCGTTCTACTACAACTATGGTTGAAAACTAAAGATTCGCCATTAGTTTTCATCAATCCTTTAGCAAATGTATTAAAATAGGACAATACAAAAATTTTATTAAATATTTTCACTTAGAGCTGTTACATAGCACTGTTCATAATATTTTCAGGAATCCTTTTTTTCATAGAATTATGGGGTATAAAAGATCAACCCTTGCCTCAATGAAAACAGTTCAGAGCAGCCCTCCATTGGATAGAACCAAAAACACCCTCTTCATCACGTCTCTGGTGAGTTTTAAAAGTTGCTCGTTCTATGTTCTAAGCATTTCTTTTTTTTTTGTACTTTTGTATGTCACTCGAATAGGTTACGAATATAAAGATTGTGAATAATGAAATGAAAAAAATGTTTACTTAAAGATAAGAAGTCATATGCTAAATCAAAAAACTTTAGTAAACCCAATTGACGCACTTGTGCTGGCTTTCCGCCAGCTTCCGTTGCTCCATTCAGAATCTCGACAATGACCTGACTCTCCCCACATCACACAACTATACGAGTACAACGTGGCAAACAATGCCAAATCGTAGATAAAATGTTTATTTTTATTAAGATAATAACTAAACATAAAATTTATTATTTGCTTTCTCAATCATTTCTTTCTCAAAGCTTCAAGAGAAAATGCGGATTTCATGTAATTTTAAAATGTATTTTAATTCTGAAATTTTAGTTTTTATTGTTTTTATTTAACTCTTTATTCGTGATCATGGTAATGTAGCGATGACATATTTACAAATTTGATCCATTTATTCAAGCAACCGTGTCCCAATTCCTAAAATACAGGCAACCTCAATTTATCTAATTTAATCCATAATATCCTTGACTATCACAATTTTATTGACTTTACGAGTAGTTAGCCAAAAAAATAAAGTATAAAAATATATAAATTTAAATGCTACGATTGTTTTGATGTTGATGTTCACAAACATCGGGGGCGGAAGCTCATAGGTCAGGTTGGCACACCCCTTGTTTGTTTACAGGTATATTGCGGTGTATTGAATTAAATGCGATGCATGCGACAAATAAATAAATATTATAAATACAAATACAGAAATTTACAAATAAATGTAAACTTACGAATATATTTTAACAACTAGGGATTTTTTCGCTTTATATCTGCGCATCTTTAGCGTCACAATTTACGTCTCGAGTTAATTCACATTACACTGACATTAATAAATTAATTAGTGCATTATACATTAATGATTTGTTTTAATTAATATTTAGGGCTGTCGAACATAACAAATGAAGTAAAAAAAAATTACAAACAAATATTTACTTACTTCGTGCCAATTTCACAACTGCTGGATACCACCTAGCTGGGTAGCGATAGTTGGCAGAGATAAGCAATGGTATCACCAAACATGTATAGGCAGCCATAAGCCACGCTCCTCCCAGGGCTACAAGCAGCCCTCGGGGCGCCCAATAGGGTAAAAGGAATACCAAAGAGATCAGCCATACTGAAAACAAACAAAGGAGATATTCACAAAAAATACTTTTAATCATAGACTACGACGTCAATATACGTAAACCATTGTTTAGTCATTTAGTTAATAAGTCATTTTGTTAATAAAAATGTATTAAAGGATTATCTATTAACAGCTTATTAATGTGCTGGGAACTACATGCAACACGGCCCCCTAAACAACAACACAACAAATAATGAATCTTTAAAAACTCTAAATGTGTTTCTATTAATTTCATAATTTCACCTACCAATATTTGCAATTTTATCCTCTGATTTGATCGTTTGAAACTTCGAGAAAGAATCACTTCTGATACGACCACGCACTCGCGAAATCATTCCCATATTTTTCAAAGCACAGTACTACGATCACTTGAAAAATTAACCAATTTAATTACTGCTTTTTATTTCTTAATGCTTAAATAAAAAAATATATATAAAATATTATTCTTTATATTAGTAAATTAGCTGTAACACCCGTTTTGTACGAATTTTATGTAGCGAATGCGCATTTCGGCGGAGTGTAGGGCGGGCGGCGTTTGCGCAAGCACTCGTCGTACCGTACTTTCGCTACCGTGCCAATTTATTTAAAATATATTTGGTTCCAAAGCTTTTTATTTATAAACAATAACAAAACTGTAGCTAACATACGCAGCAAGTCTCAGAGATTTTGGAAATATGTCCGCCTCCAATACTGGCAATAACATTCGAATGACGCATAATTATAAATTTAATGTCGAGTCAGTGACTTTTGAAACGAACTCACTTATTTTCATATCCGGTTTAAAATATGGACAAACAAACTTTTTAAACAGCTAAAATAATTAATAAATATTTAATTGTAGTTTAATTTGTATATGTTTTGTTTATTAAATATTCTTTTTGTCTATATACATACCTATATATTTTTCATTTTGAACTCATCGCTATAGTTTATTAAATAGTTACATCTGTATTATAATTTACATATCCAACGAAAGTTATTTTAAAAATAAACTTAGTTAACGTCGTACAAACATTTCTAAATAATGTACAATGATAATAAACACTAAAAGCAACACGCAAACAATATAATATTGGAATTGTAAACACGTTGCTTTGCAAAAAATACAAACAGTGTGCTAAAAATCTTTTAAATGCAAACAAGAGATGAAACTGAAATTATATTAATATTTATTTTTTATTATTTTGTAATAGTAGAGGCCGTCGTGCGCAGCGGTACAAAAGTGTGACTGTAACGCGACGGTTATGGGTTCGATCCCCACTCGAGGAAGTGAAATATTTATTTACGTTTATATTTCCATTTCTTCGCTCTGGTGTCGAGGCAAAGCGCGGTATTGAGATCTGCCACTCAACACGCAATGCCTCCAGAATTCTGCACAAAGTGGGGAACGGAATGTCTTAACACTAGGTTCCCTCTGCCTACACTACAGGGGCGGGATAAAGCGTGAAGCTGATTTTTTTCTTTTACTACATATATTTTTTAATTGGTACAGAACTCTTCATAACATGCATCTCGTGTTCTGTCTCCTGTTCCTGGTCGGATCCAGCGTTGCCCACTACCATGGCTATGAGTCTAGAAACCTTATTGAAAGAGAAGAACCTAACACTGATATGGATAGGTAATTGTGTCTCGATGTGGTGTGCTTTGGTGAGTTTTGTTTCTTATTTATGTTTTAGTTTTTAAAAGTATATTTTTATTATATCTTTTTTCAACATAATATGTATTTTTTATGTTATCAGTTTTTAATTTCTTAAGCTTGGCTTTTTTCGTTTTAAGTATGTTAAAATTGATTTTAATAAATGTATATCTGAGATTTTTTTTTCATATTCATTCTCAGTCTCGTAGAATGTCCTGTTTGCGAAACGTCACAAGATCATAAGGAATGCAACATCGATAGGGGAAACAAACGATTTAAAAGATGCCATTGGGATACTTACTTCAATGAGAAATGCGGCAATCGTTTGGACTGCTACAGGGTAATAAGCTAACTATTTTACATTTTTTTACAAAATTATACCATAACGTCGGGTTCAAAACATTCCATAATTAAATATATTTTGACTGAAGAGAATATTAGCATTTGTTAAATATACCTAAAACAATATTTTTTTACTAAACCTATTTTAATTAAAATTAAATAAACTTAACCTCCTAACCAGGGCCCCGGTGAAACATGCACAGAAAAGATGGAAAACGACATCTACGGACAAAAGTGTGCCCACGGGTGCTACTGCGACATCGCCGTCCACCAGTGCGTCTGTGTTGGGTACAAACTTGACCAATATTTGCGTCTGGCCCTCGATAACCCACTCTACCGCTACCCGATTCCGAAATCACAATTCGAAAAATCTGTATTCTTAGAAAATTTACCTAAGCCTGTTATGGTGCTTGCTTAGTTGCATGTTATAAAATCTGTTTAATAAATCTGGCTGCTTTATTAATAAATAATAATTGAATATAACATATAGTATTTTAAATTACACTAATCCTTCTATTTAATCGACCTCTTCCTTCTTGTTTCGCTTTTATTAACCGTCGGCGTCTAACATACACATAAGCAATGTAAACAGAAAATAAATAGGACAAGTACTTTTAATGCTGTCTATATAATGCATTATCTGTTTCTAACATAACATATTTAATGTCAACCAGTGGCGTTGCTAGGGTATTTGCTGCCTGGTGCAGTTGATGCCCTTTAAAATGGTGAAAATAATTTCAGATTTCAAAACACAGTAGAGTACTCGTAGATATATAATTTTTTATTGCTCCAAAACTATAATAAATATATATATGTTATAACATTAGATTTTGGTAAAAATTATTGCAAAAATTTAAAAACGGACATTTACGCGCTTTTTGACGAGCAAAGACATTAATCACTTATTCAAAATGAATAGAATCAACTAAGTACAGTAATACTCCGCTTTACGCGACCCCGTTGTACGCGTTTTCACTATAACGTGGATGCAAATTTCGCGCTCATTTGAGCGAATCGAAGCCTCGAATTACGCGAAAGAGTGTGTATAAATATAATGCAGTCATCAACTTCTCTATGGTCGCGGGATCCTCGCTTCCTCTGTATATTCTCCTTGAAGAATCGGGAATTCCCAGTCCTTCGACTTTATTCTACGGGGATTTCCTCGTTCGTTTCGTTTGTTGATTTGTTCCGTGATGTTAGTTCGGTCGGCTGGCAGTTGTGTTTTAACATTTATTGAAGATACATACATAATTTAACCCATAGATGTATTTTTCCGTAAAAGATAAGAGTATGTATTGCATAAAGTGTTCCTAGAATTAAAGTGATTTATTAAAATTATTTGTATTTTTTTGTAATAATTTTTGATTATGTTTAATTATAAACCTCGTTATAGATACGCAAATTCCAGTTAACGCGATTTTTTTTTGAACGTATCCCTCGCGTAAAGCGGGGTATTACTGTAGTTCATATTCGACCGACATGATAGCGTGATTATTTAGCCTAGTATGTGACATTGTTGAACTTAAATAGTTTTTTAAATGGTTTTATTTAGCTTACCCTGTTTGTTTGTATGGGTCAAATTTAGTAATTGAAATTAAACCCTCTTCCCGTTAACCGATTGATCTGAAATTTGGTATACGCGTTTGATTCTGGTGACAATACAATTATCCATATTCGATATTATTGTGAATCCAAGATGGTCGCCACTACAAGATGGCGGACCACTTAGTTTTTTCCAATCCCATTAATATGGGTATCAAATGAAAGGGCTTGTCAAGTAAAATTCAGTGCACTATACAAAAATAAAAAAGTAAAAAAAATTTTTAAGTTAAACAGTTTTATATTGCAGATAAATAAAATCGTGGGGCACGTCCGTAGATTATCTTAAAGTTATCATTTCATTTCAAGGTCATCCAAAATTAATTTAAAGTGGACATGCCCCACGATTTTATTTATCTGCAATATAAAACCGTTTAACTTAAAAAAATTTTTTTACTTTTTTTAATCAATTTAAGTTTTGAAAATCTTCTTTCGCATGTTGCCACACTCACTCCAAGGGTTAAACAATATTAGGCACAGAATCAATATTATCAATCACTTATTAATTTGAGCTGAACTTAGCCGGCTTTTCAGTATATTGCCTCAAATCAACAATTGCATCTGCAGTATGACTTCTGTTGCTTGATTGAGGTTGAGTTTGGAGATAAGAAAATAATTTTTTTTAGATCTTTTGGTTGGTACAATAAATCCCTCAGCAGAACTCTCAAGTTCATCATTCTCATTTTCGCAAGGTGATGGTGACACTTTATTTAATGATGATAAATATGATCAATATTCTTTTTGAACAAACTGAACTGCCCGGTCAACATCAGAATCTGTTCTGAACCACAGCTTTTTAAAATGAGGATTTAGTAGCGTTGAAATTATGCAAGGAGAACTCTTTTCATATGATGTTATAATATGTTATAATATTTTCTAGCACAGATTTTGCAAAATCTGACATTGGTTCTTTTTCGATCTCTTCATATCTTAACAATATTCCTTTAATGAGAGAAATAATTAAGGACTTCATCAATATAAGAATACTCATTGGCAGTCGAATTTCATGGTGCATTGGGATTTTGATTGAGGGCCAGCATTAATTCATCTCACTTCTTTTATTTTTTTTATTTTTTTTCATTTATTTATGTACCACACAAGAAAGAAAGTACAGAAAACTTATTACAACAGAAAAAATATGTACAGTGGATAACTTATTCCTAATAGAGATCTCTACCAAAAACCCTTGAATGCAGGAGATGTTAAAAGAAATGATTCGGGTGCGGTATTTTAATATTATATTAATAATAATAATAAACCTACATACAAATATACATAATACATTTATACTTCTTATTATGTGTAATGAGCTGTTCCTTGTTGTATCCACATGCTGAATCAATTTCACTTCTTTTTATTAAAATCACGTTGAATCATTTTTAGTTTGTCAGAGGCTAAAGGACTGTGTCTATAATGAGATATCATTTTTACTAACAAATTATCCAACATTTTTTTTCTGGAAGAATTTTCATTATATTTTGTTGGTGGTACTGATCAGGCTGATAAGGATTTTCCTTCTCGCTATGTCTATTTTGAGAAACGGATAGGTTTAGTACCTAACTCTTCAGTGTGTTTTCGATTTAAGATGATCTCTCATGTTTGAGGTATTATTAGAATACTGGAATTATCGCATGCACAATTCACATGTAACACGAGATCCATTATCACTTTTCTTAAAGTATGTCCACATTGATGATATTCTCCTTTTGATTGGTTGAACCTGATCTTCCATTTTAACACAAGTAAAGGATATATAAATGTTTACAAAAAACTCTGATAGATCACTAACACGACCCACGCCGCAACAACACTCCAAATGAACATCGACAGTTAATTTATTTATTTATTTTTATTAGGAAAACAAACAGAATACAAAATACACAAACATTACAAATTTAAAAGATGACACAAAATCCAATTAAGTTTCCACATAAAATTTACAGACACAAACAATAAATTATCACATGACAAAATATCCTATTAAAAATTACAAATTACATTAAAAAAAATTATTCATATTTTAAATTAAATGAGATAATCAAATTTACATTATAAAAACAAATAAAATATATATACATTAATCACAATTACAGCATTTCATTAGTTAAGTAAAAATTTATCCATTTTTTTTACAAAATTACCCACCCACATTTAAAAAACTACAAATTTGACTAGTGGAATACCGAAGCTATGAATGAATAAGCAATTAGTTACTTCAACTAAGATGTTTCTAATACTATGATGAGTGGTACTACACATGAAAATAGTAAACAAACAATACTATCCCAACTTAGCATGCGATCGATAGTTCACAACAATCGATAATATCGATACAATATTCCTTCAAGAACTCCTTTTAAAAATTATAATTGTTTAAAAAAAGTTTATTATGCGCTTGTAAGTAGCATATTAGAGTATGGCAGCCACAGAACACATTTACTCATGGCAGCTGTGTCTGGAAGGATTCATGCAGATAAGTTTTTGTATTAAAAAATACAAAAACATACATAATTTCTATTTAGACTGGATATGGGGTATATGGGGGATACGCTATATAAGGTGAATAAAAAAAATGCTATAAAACATTTTTTTTTATGTATTAACATGGCAATAATTTTACTAGCACTCGAGGGCAAGAGGAAAATCATTCAATTAAATATCTATAGCCTGTCCACAGACTTACAATAGTATTGATTGATTGATTTCTCGAAATATGGCGTTTCGAGCGTGCCAGTTGAGCACAATTCATTTCGCCAATGTCACGTTGTATGGAAAACACACGAAGGAAATTAACCGGTAATAAAAAAGATAAATATACATAATTATAGAATACATGTAAAAAAAGAGATCCTGTGTTAGTACAGCCTTCACCTAAAACAAAACAAACACAAATTTACAATATATACACAACACATTAGATTAGTAATAAATAATATTTTACATGGGGGTTAATTTAAAGTTTTATTTTGTTAAGTTTAATATATTTACATAAAAATTTACATAAAGGACTAAACACAAACATTAACAAACACTGAACATTTAAAGGACGAGGGACTTTATGAGGGAGGACATCATATAAGGGACGAGTTAACTTAGGACAAGAGAAAAGGATGTGGGAAGGGGAGCCGTCGTCCAGGCCACATTCACACAGAGAGTGGTCCCTGACCCTGATCTTAGCTAGATGTACAGGAGTAGAAGCATGCCCAAGACGTAAGCGACAGATTGTTGTAATAATCCTCCGTTCAATAAACCTTTGAGAATAAAACCAAGGTCGCCTAGGAATATCAGGTTGAATAAGGGCGTAATACTTACCTTTATGGGATTTTGACTCACTCCAGGAATTATTCCAGGACTTATGCAGATGAATATCCGCAAGGGACATCAGATCTTGGGCGGAATTGGAGAAATGGTCTAATGTGCCACACTGAATAGCTGATTTAGCGCAGGAGTCTGCAGATTCATTCCCACTGATTCCAGAATGTCCTGGAATCCACACCAAAGTAACATCCAAACCCTTTAGATGACAAGAGTACAATTCTTTACGAATCCTTAAAACAATTGAAGATCTCAATCTACTATAAAATGGGCTTCCCTTTAAGGCCATTAAGCAGCTTAGTGAGTCAGTAAAAATAACTGTCTGTTTAAAATTGTGGGAATGTGTAAACAGGACTGCTTCTAACAAAGCAACAGCCTCGCCTGTGAACACAGATGATTCGGGAGGGCATTTAAATTGTAATATAATTTTGAATTTTGGTATCCAGCAAGCTGCACCAACACAGCTTTCTTTTGAAAGCTTTGATGCATCTGTAAAGATGAGGATGTGATTTGAAAAATTTTCATTTACTATGGATTGAAATTTTGTGTTGGTGCCAGGATCTCCCTTGGTTAGGCCAAGATTTGTGACGATACAAGGAGAATGAACTAGGGCGTTATACGGTGTAAGGAATAGTGGATTAGAAGGAAAACAAGTCAAAGGATTAGGAAGAGAGGTAAGTCTAAGGAAGCTATCAAGCAGGTATGGTAAAGGTTTGCCTTGAGGAATGAGATCAGCTAGCTTAGATAGCTTAGACCGTAGAGGATGGGAAGACAGCTGCAACATTTTACTCACAAATCGATCGGAAAGGAATTGTCGGCGGATAGGAAGTGGAGGATCTACACACTCCACCTGCAATGCATTGGTAGGAGTAGACTTCATCGCACCTAGGATAATCCGAAGACATTTATATTGTATTCGGTTTAATTTTTCAGTAGGTAATTTATTAAAGGGGTCTAACACAAATAATCCATAGTCAATATGACTGCGAATTATAGCATTGTACAGCAGTTTTTGAGTATAAGGGTGTGCGCCCCACCACACACCAGACACAGCTCTCAAAGCATTAATGCCTTTTTCACATTTCCTGCTGAGATATTCAGCATGAGCAACTCCGTTCAATCGCTTATCAAGTATTATGCCTAAAAATTTGACGTTTTCTGTTAGATGAATGGGAATATTATCACACAAAATTTGAAAATTTGGAATTACTCTCTTTTTTGTAAACACGACCGCTTGACATTTAGCTACCGACAATGCCAGGCCATGCTCAGAGAGCCACTGGTTAAGATAGTGCAAGGCAGTATTTAAGCGAAAAGTTATGTCCTCCATAGAATTTGAGCTGTAATAGAGGACGATGTCATCAGCATACTGAAGGATGTTACAGAAATTATTAACAGATAATTCAAGGTCATGTGTGTATACGTTATACAACAGCGGACTAAGAGCTGAACCTTGAGGAAGACCTTTCCAGACAAGTCTGGAAGGTATAGTAAGAAGCGGATGTCTTACAGATACCGATCTCCCGGTCAGCAGATTACATATGTAATGGGACATCCTCGGCGGAATACTCAGCTGACGCAATTTCTGCCTGAGCACCGGAAGAAGAACATTATCATATGCAGATGCGACATCTAAAAAGACACCAACCAAATACTCTCCTTTGGCAAAGGCTCGTCGAATATCTGTAGTAAGAATACTGAGACTATCAATAGTACTTAGCCCCTTTCTAAAGCCAAACTGAGAGGGCGCTAAGATATTCCTACTTTCCACTATCCATTCCAGTCGATTTTTCAAAAGCCGTTCAACAATCTTAGATATAGTAGATGCCAGGGCAATGGGTCTATAGGAATTAAAATCTGAAGGACATTTTCCAGGTTTGAGGATAGGGATAACAATTTGGGACTTCCATGAGTTGGGTATATTGCCTGATTGAAATATTTTATTTATCATGTTTAGAAAATGGTGTTTAGATTTATCATTTAATTTTGTAATAAAGGAGTAAGAAATACCATCCTCACCTGGACTGGTATCCTTTAAATCCGTTAAGACGTTTTTAAGTTCTTCAAAGGAAAAAGGAAGATCCATTTCCTCCGAAGATTCAACCGGCGTGGATATAAATAAATCTTGGGATGGGACAAAAGGAGGAGCCAATTTGTTTGCAAAATCGTTGAGCCAAACAGAAGGATTATTGGAATTGGGACTGCTGACATTGTTAAGAGATCGGCGAAATCTCTTAACATTTGTCCAAACAAGGGAAGGAGAGGAACGAGGACTAAGGGATTCACACAAACTTATCCAACCACGTTTTTTCCTTTTCCAAATGCAATTTCTAAACTTCGCATCCTTGCGTCTGTAGTCGATAAAATTTTCCATAGTCATACAGGCTGCGTATGACTCCTCGGCAGATGTTCGCCGAAGGACAGAATCAGAGCATTCCTGATCCCACCAGGGATTGAAATGCATCCAATTCTGAATGGAGCGGTATTTGGGGATATGTAGGTCAGCAGCAGACATAATAGCAGAGACAAACCCTTCATAGTAAACAAAGATACTCTCATAATTACCAGACTCAGAAAGATTGCACAACATGCAATCCACAGAGTCGGCGTACTCGTTCCAGTTGGCCTTTTTTAAATTAAATCTATGGGGAAGGGAAGGACTAGGAGTGGAAGGAAGTCTATTATTTAAGGACAGCAAAATCGGGAAATGATCACTACCATGGGTAGATGGAAGTACAGACCATGATAGTTGGGAAGCAAGAGAAGGAGAAGATAAGGAAAGATCAATAGCAGACCTAGGGTTCTGATTTGGATTAACCCTACGAGTCGGTGATCCATCATTGAGAATGCAGAGATCCACATCATCAATCATGTCCAACAACCAAGGCGAAAATCCATCACAGTAGTAACACCCCCACAAAGTGTGATGGGTGTTAAAATCACCCAGGACCACCACAGGGCTGGGAAGCGAAGAGATAATAGACTTAAGCTCTAGAAAGATGGAAGGGGAAGGATGAGGGATGTAAACAGAAAGGAAGGAAATACCAAGGGTCCTCACAGCAACAGCATTCAACTGTTGACTATGAGAAGGGAGAGGAATACGGGAATATGGAGAAGAGTGCTGGATGAGGATAGCACTACCTCCATACCCGTCATTTCTGTCCTCCCTCAAACAGGCGAAACCTGGCACCCTGAATCGGGAGTCAGGCACCAGCCACGTTTCTGAGAGGGCAATAATGACAGGATTATGCAGAGAAATAATATAAAGTAATTCATGCTTTTTAGCACGAATACTTTTACTATTCCACTGTAGGAAGGATAGTGGAGCCATTGTGAAGGATTTTAAAGATTTTGAGTAGGTTTTGGGCAACGTAGGACGGTAAAGGAAGTTCATCAGCAGTTGAGATTATGCTCACAAGAGTGTCAGTCAAAGCAATTAACAGATCCTTTGTAGATTCTGCTGAACTGTCAGAACCTTGACTAAGTACACAACCATTAGGAAGGGATGAGGAACAATTGCTAATAATGGACTGGTGAGCTTGTCTATTGTATCCCTTTGCCATAGGAGCGTGGGGACGGGGAGCTTGGAAAACTGTTTTAGAATAAGATTTAGGGGAAGAAGCAGCAGGTCTGCTTTGTTGGGATTGGGAGTTTGTGAAAACAGGAGGTGAAAACATTTCCTTAGCAACATCAGCATAGGAACGTTGGACAGATGGAAACCGAGAGGATGCTTCCATATAGGAAATACACTCTTGCGACATAACCGACTTAATGTTCTGTTGTCTTACATACTCAGGGCACCCTTTTTCAGTTGCAAAATGTTTCGCTGTGCAATGGATGCAGGTTGAATTTTCCTGCCGGATGTCACATGCGTCACCAGTATGAGACTGGGAACACCTATAGCACCTTGGCTTTGACCTACACTGTGACTTAACATGACCAAAACGACAGCAATTAAGGCACTGGATTGTAGGATATTTATACAGTTCAATATTAAGGACAGATTTATAGGAGAATACTCTTTCAGGCAATTGTTGACCACGTATAGTAATTACAACAGTTTGAGTTGGGACCCATGTAACTACACCCTCACTTACATTCTTCCGGTTCATTCGTCTTGCTTTTATAACTTCTCCGCATGCAGTAGGGAATATCAGTGAGCCAACAAACTCTTCCAAAGACCATTCAACGGGAATTCCTTTTACAATACCCATTCTTGTAATATTAAATGTCGGGATTACACAAACATATTTACATAGACTAAGAACAGGATTAGCCAAAAATCTATTCGCTGCATCAGCAGACGTAAATTGGACACTGATTTTATTGCGACCAACATTTTTAACTCCATCATTAACTATATCACTAATTTTATTTGTATGGAGAAATTGACCAAATTTAATAGCTCTTATAGAGGTCCCTGCAGATGGGTCAGGAGATTCCCTTGACACATACACAATAAAGGGACCTTTATCCGTACTAATATAGGATTTTGGGGCTTCGGACATGGCAGGGTGGGTCCATACATTTTGGATGGAAGGAGTAGCGGTGGATGGGTCTATTATAGTTTTTTTAACTATATCCTGGTTTGAGGGTGTTTCCTCACCTTGCCTTTTTCTATTTACAGCTTGAACTGTGGAATTTACATAACCCCCCCCAGGATCAGGGGGGTCAGGTGGAGGATCAGGATCCATCTTAAAATAAAATAACCTAACTATAAACTAAAACTAATCTAAACTATAAAACAGCACAACTACTTACTATTACCAATCACCTTATTAGTATGGATCTATTTACATTATTATATAATGTTTCCACTAAGTAAATAAGGAGTTTCACCACTAAAAAGAGATATTTTCACTAACACGTGTGTAAACCAAAACAAACGTCAGCGAAAAAAGTCTACAATAGTATTGTCAATAAAGCACGTATTTTCAATAATATTATGGTTGTCAACATTATTATAGATTTTAAGAAATTCTGTTTTCCCACAGGGGTATTGTCCACAATAATGTCGTGTGCGGGTGCGCGGCAATATTTTAGTTCATTTTAGTTGAATAAAAGACTTCAAGGGGGCGGACGCTTATGCTTTTTATTAAGGATAGACTAGCTATGCAATACATCTGTTGAAGCATATTGAGATAAAGTCAAAAAAAATAGTGCTTTATATATAAAAGCTGCCCGATATTAACAAAAAAAAAAAAAAAAAAAAAATATATTTTTTAAATCATCCTCTTTTAGTAAAATTAGTAACACATAGTACGCCGCACGCAACAGAGGGAACCTAAGAATATAATTTAATTAATTACCATAATAAAGGGACTAACATTCTTATTTATTTATATTCTTTATTGCACAAAATAAGAAAAAAAAAATGTACAATAGCCCGCCTATTGTACATTTTTTTTTTTTTTTTTTTTTTCTTATTCTCTCTTAACGCTAAGAAGCATTTTCTACCAGCCAGCATTCTTAACCGTGGTTTAAGCAGTGGTTCGTTGGAAACAATACCGTTGCCATTTTCCACCGAATTCGGGAGGCATTTCGTGTTGAGTGGCGAAACTCAATACTGCGCTTTGCCTTGACACCAGAGCGAAGAAATTAAAATATTAAATATTTTATTTCCTCGAGGGGAAATCGAACCCACAACTTGTCGGGTTTACGCCACTCTTAGTGCCCCTGTTCACTAATCTCTGTTAGTTGTATTTCTTTAATAATATTAAAATGATTAAACTCAGTTTTTTTCTCATCCAGTCTTTGATAAAAAAAATATTGCCTGTTTCTTGTAAGTAAGCGAAATGCAATAACTAAAGCAATGGCTTTCTATCTATTTTAGATTAAATACGTCTGCACACACATAAAGCCACAGAACACATTTACTGCATAAAGCTACTGAGCAACTGCGACGACGAAATATTCAATAATATTGTACACTATACGGGCCCAAACATTCAACAATATTATTGTCAATATGGTATTGACAATAATATTGTGTGTGTGGGGCTAGCATAGAGTATAATGTAGTATCTCTATGCTCGGGGGTTTCTCATCATATGAATCGTCTGACTTTATTTTTTTTTAAGTAGAGACTAAATTGCTAATTCACTAGAATTCTGACATTTGTGTGGATTGTAACGTTTTTGGAAGAAATTGTTGGCATATTCTAATTATTCTAATTTAAGAAACAAATCAGTAAGTAACAAGTATCACTACAATAAACATAATCTATTACAATCATTGATAATAATGATGTAACATCAAAATGCACAAAGTTACTTATTTCAAATTTTAGTCTTTGGTCAAATCACCGGTGTTAAGTTGTAAATTGTAATGCTTTAAAAACAAATTTTATAATACTGAATTTACTATTGAATTAGATTATTTAATAGTATTATTAACATTGTTGTAGAATTTTTAAACATGTATTGTGACGTATGTGGAAATGTTGATGAAGATTATGATGAAAATTCCATTATGGATCATGAGGATACTCCAAAACATATGTGCAACCTTATTTTATATAATTATAAATTAAATAAGTAAGTATATACCTTATTTTTATATTTAAATCATCTGAGTTATACTATGTAGATAAGTTGTTCTTTGTTCTTTTCTATACTAAAAAAAGTTAATAAATCTTTTGTGTCTGAGTATACGTGTTTTTAGTTTTTACCTCCAAAATTTAAAGTATTTGTAAAAAAATTCTAACAAGTAAAGCTTATTACACTGTAAAGGAATATTTAGAGGATAAAAATGTATGGAATCAATGTCTATTGAATATAATGCAGGATAGCTGCCAGCTAATGTAATAAATTGTACCATTGACTTTGAAAAGAGCAACTGTTGAGTTTCTTGCCGGCTCTTCTCAGCACTACTGCCTTCCGAACCGGGGTACCTTTTTGTTTATATGTTCATTCGACGATGCAAAAGTATTTAACAGTCTTATAACAGTCTATTTGAATAAAGAATATTTTGAAGTTGGATTTATACTAATTTTGAACTACTGTACTTATATGTTTAGTTTACTTGTTTTCTACAATACTTATGAAGAATTACACTCAATTGAATTGTCCTGCACAATATAATTTTTTGATATTTTTAAAGTGTTATTCATCACTTAGTTAAGAATAAGTATAAGTAATTATGTTTAACCAGTATTTATTGGACTTTAAAAGTCTAACAAAGAGAGTATTAATAAATAATATTCCTGAGGAATTGAATTGTAACCATTGTTTTATTATGTCTTTAAAAGAAAATATAAGGAGGATATTCTTTAACTTTCAAAAACATCTTTAGCATTTTAACATTTGATTTTGCTGCAAGTGTTTATTCCTATAGAACCCTTTATATCAATAATTAATATATTCTTGATCAGCTATTAGTATTAACAGTACTTAAGTTAAGCAAGTAATTATTTTTTGCATTAAATATTTTAACATATTTTCAGAAAGTATTTTACAAACAATCGAAATGGAGTAATCATACTAGGAGGGGCATCTGTCCAAGGAGATACAAGTGCGGGAACCATTCAAAATAGTGACCACCACAAAATGAGAATTTATGTAAGACTGATATGTTATATGAGTACTTTTAATGTTGTTTATAAATATATTGTCTGTTTCTAACATAACATATTTAATGTGAACTTTAAACTTTATTTATTTTTCCATATAAACTATCATGCATTTATTAAAACTATCATATTTAATTTGATATAAGAGTGGTTTATCATGTAAGTATTATCTTATCTTTAACTTGGTTTGATATATATCTTTCAATTGTAATGAATTTTATAACTATTCGTGACTTTATAATAAATATCTACATTGAAAATAAAATAAACAGTATCAGAAATTCATGTACCATACAGTATAGCAAAAATAATGAAACACATTTGAAAATTTTAATTTGAGTTGAGCTTAGCGCACAGCTAATTGCTACACTCTTTATTTAAAATTTTTTGTTATTATGTCAGCTTTACGCTGTATCCTGCACACAGCAGGGTAGGCAGAGAGAACCTAGTGTTAAGACACTCCTTTCCCAACTTTCTGCCTAATTCTATAGGCATTGCGTATTGAGTGGCAGACCTCAACACCGTGATTTGCCTCAACACCAGAGCGACAATATGGTAATATGAACACAAATAAATATTTCACTTCCTCAAGTGGGAATTGAACCCACAATTCGCGTTCAGTCACACCCTTGAGCCGGTGCACTATGACAGCCTCAACTCCGGCCTTGTTTTTAGCAACTGTAAATACCATGTAAGACAATTGATTTAAAATTAAGAAACCACTATATGAACTGCTTTGTATTTAGATAGCTAATAAATGAATTATTATTTTCATTCTAGGTGAAGCCATACCAAGTGGTTAAGTTTACCTTTACCATAAGTAATAATTTGAGGAATGAAGAATTATTAGTTGTTGGCTTTCAACTGAGTCATCCCCAACCTCAGTTTCAAATGAATGATCATCCATATATTTATGGAGAAGAACCAAAGATTTTAGATAAAAGTAAGTAACTACTTCAGTAAGGTTGTCTTACCCCAGGTTTGCCAAAACATTTGAATTTGCCTTTATAAATATGTAGATATTATTGTTTTGTCGTCACTATTAGTAGTGACTCTATGGTTTGAAACTCACCAGCAGGACACCTGGAGATGGAGAGTATACCAAGTCTATGAGAATACAATCTCTTTGTTTGAACTGAAATTCAGAGTACTTGGGTTATAGGTATTCATATTAGGTGATACAAGCCATATGTGTAACAAATTAAGTAACACAATTGAGTAATCTTTATGCATTTAAATATATTTTTATAAATATGTGCCGTTTATTCTTTTGCTTAGCTTTTTTGTTATTCCAGTTTTATTTGTGAGTGAGTAAACTGTACTGTTGACTATAAACAAGTGTACAAAAAAAGACTAATAAAAATTAAGTGTGTGTTATGCAGCTGTAGCCATTATTGTAAACAATTTTTAAACTACATACTTAAATTTTTCTTGCATATGATAATAGTCTGAAACCATACTGCATTGGGGTTGACCATACTCACCAACCATCCATAAGCAAAAGATAGGAATATGAAGGAATTTATTTCATTGGATGACCTCTTGCCTATAATAAAAATAAATAAAAATAGAATCATTTTTAGATTTTAAGTTACATTTTTGCAATGTTTCTGAGATTAAATATGAAAACAATCTTTTTTTGATTTTTGTACTTGTTTCTTTTCACTTTACATTTAATAAAATTGAACATTGTATATATGCAATTTTATAAAAATTGAAAATATAAAAATCATTACATCGATATCCACAAACTTAAATCATAACTATATTAACTAATGAGTTCATTGAATATTGTTCTATAATATTATTTACACTGCTATCTGCATATCACTTCCATAAATACAAAGATATTTTTTAAACTTAATAACTCCGACACTTATGACCTATAATCTGTCTCCAGAATTTGGCAGAAAGTGGGGAATGTACACTTAACACTAGGTTCCGTCTGCCTACCCAGATGTGTGCGGGATACAGTGTGAAGCTGATATTATATTTGCAGACAATGTCTGCTGGGCTGTCTACCACTATAAAATAATTGTTATTGCACATATTATTGACAAATTTAATGTTTACTGTGATTTTTTAAATTATATATGGAATAGTACAGTATAAAAATTAATATAAGAAATAGAGAAAAATTACAGATATATATTATTTAATCGAATACCTAAAAACCCTATCTGACAATAGATATTTCTGAATTAGAGCTTATAAGATTATAAAAATAAAAAAAACAGTTAATAAATTTAATAGCACTTACTGAGCCTATCATTTTACAGAATCTACAATAAAGGAAGAAATCAGTGTAACATTTCAATCTCCAGACATTGGTCAATTTGAAATGCCAGTGATGTTTACATTTTACAAGAAAAGTGATGACGAAAACATTATAATCATACGTGAAATGGTAATTTTTAAATTATCTTTATATTGAACATATATTTATTGTATAAATTTCATATTCATTTATTAAAAATTTTTGAACAAAAGAATTTACTAATAGTATACATGTATTATGTTTTGCTTCAATGTAAGTATCATACTTAATGTAATGGTATTATAAAGATCTTGATTAGATCTTGGGAAACTAGTGTTAAGACCACCGTCTCCATTAAGACACTTTCGTTTCCTACTTTTCGCCGAATTGTACAAGCATTGCGTGTTTACTTGCGGATCTCAACGCTGCGCTTTGCTTCATTAACAAAGTAAAGGAAAAGAAAATTAGAAATTTTGATTAATATTTCATTTCTTCAAATGGTGTTCGAACCCACAACCAGTCACACACTTGTGCCCTTGCACTACAACTAGCCTGATATAACATATATTATTCATAATTGTGTTATGTCACAAATGCCACTAAATATATTAAATAAATTTATACAGGGTGTCCCAGGAGTCAACGATAAAACGACACCAGGTGATAGACCAAGTCGTGACAGTTATCAGAAAAATATAAAAAAAAATCTTTGTCATGTATTTTTCATATTATATTGATTTAAAAAAAATCGGAAAAACCGACACCCTGTGATGATTTATCAAGTCCTAAGACTACAAATATTACTCTTTCTTCATTTTTTTTTCTGTAATGTAATCATGAGTAACCATTCTGTGAATTACAGTTTAAGATTTAAACATACCTGCATCAGTTTTCTATAAAATGTGGTGTTTTTGCCAAACATTAAATTCAAAATATTTACTACACCCAACTTTAACCGACTGCTCCGTAAAAAAAATGTACTACACTGTTTTTGCAAGTAACTTTAAAAGTTGGCGCATTTAATCTGGATTTCGAAATGGTATGATACTTGCTAGATTACGTCTTTATTGAAGAGAGAAAAATCGAAATACTCGATAATCGAGATAACTTTCAGCGTTTTGGTATCTTTTCCGATACATTCTAGCTGCAGCATTAGCGTTACATAACCATTCTCCATGAATAAAATGCATATTGGCAATGTGTCAAAGACCGAGTATATGGCCTGCGAGAACCCGGACTCGAGCACTATCCTTATAAGTCCTGGGCCAGCCCCTAAAACGGAAAATTTCAGGTATCTTAGATCCATCATGTGTCATCACGAGTCTGGAGGCATCGATCACAAATCTTAAACTGTAATTCACAGAATGGTTACTCATGATTACATTACAGAAAAAAAAATGAAGAAAGAGTAATATTTGTAGTCTTAGGACTTGATAAATCATCACAGGGTGTCGGTTTTTCCGATTTTTTTTAAATCAATATAATATGAAAAATACATGACAAAGATTTTTTTTTATATTTTTCTGATAACTGTCACGACTTGGTCTATCACCTGGTGTCGTTTTATCGTTGACTCCTGGGACACCCTGTATATACAGCAATTTTTTTTAGTTTCTTTTAATTGTTTATTATTATAACATACAACAACGAAATGTGTATTTTAGGTAGTTATAGTACAGGAACACCATACCGAAATAGTTAGCAATAAAAGCCCATACAATAATGAGAAGTGGGAAAAGGCAGAACATTTTATTGAATGTACTAGTTGTGTGTAAGTATATAAATGAATAAATTATAAATATAATATATGGAAAGATTTTCTAATTCTGGCTGAGTGACTGAAATAAACACCAATTTTATAATATATATCTAATAATATTTATAATATACATTATTAGCCGTATTTTAGGCCATACGAAACTGTCTTTAAAGTTCCGAAACTGTTAAAGATACTACTTCCACGTGGACTTGAGGAGAGTGCACTGGAAAGTTTGACACTCCCCACAGAAATGTTGTTGAAACTTCGAGAACTTTTGATATCTACCAGGTACTTATACTAATATTATGAAGATGTTTTTTTAATACAGTGTATTGCTAGGTTTTTTAAAATGTGTTTTTTTTATTTTTAACTCCTCGCTCTGGAAAATAAAAAAATAAGAAAAGCAAAAAGCGCCGCATTAACTTTTTAAATTTAATGTGCAATATCTCAAATATTAGGCGGAATGTGGGCAGTGTCTTAAGACTGGGTTCCTCTCGTTACCCTGCTATATGCGGAGCACAGCCTGAAATATATTTTTTTTTTAAATATTTTTCTAGTGTTATAACATACTTAAGAAAGAAAAATACTTATTAAGAAAACGTATAAAAAATTGAACGTATGAATGTACTTAGACGGTGTCCAAGGCCCGCGAGTTCATATCCCGCTACGTTCAAATTTTTATACGTTTTCTTTATAATAAAAAATAAAAGGTTTTTTTCTACCAGGTCAATATTCGACGAGGGCCCTACCAAAGAGAATTATATAATGTATTATCACTACTTGCTGTGGTGGGAAGAGAGTATTGCGAGAATTAATTTAAGGGTTTGCTTACATTATGTTTTTTTTTCGAAACTATAAGTGTAACAATAATTCTTTAATTTATAAAATTGATAGAATTTTTTAAACTATATTTTGTTATTAAATCATAAAATGGGCAGAAAGCATCTGTAAATATTATAATATATATTGAAGGGGTCAGAAGTCCAGAAATTACTTCACATGAATGGTTTTTTGAGGAGGATGGAGTCGTCCTTGTCGCTTGTCACATTTGTGGAATTACCCCTACTTAGTGTGACGTTAATTATCTTTTTCAAGTTGCGAGCAAAATGAAGTTATTAAATTAAAAGAACGGATCTGAAATGATGTGCCTTTGTATCTTAAATAGAGGCCGATAATAGCGGTTTTAAAAATATAAATGAAATAAATTTTAGTTTGTTTTTTTTTCAGAAATTCAATATGTCAAACGTTAAAATAGGACAACGACAAAATATGTTCATTTTAGAGGTGCCTGGTTTAGCGGAAAAACGACCATCTGTACTTCGCGGTAATAATGTTTAAGTTATTATATATGTAATATAATAAGACATTGGATAACTTCCTGTGTTATTTTTTCATGAAATGAAAGATTTATTTGAAATATAAGACTTCATTTTTTTCAAAAGAATATGTAAAGTCATGCGTTATGGATCAAAAAAGATAAAGACAGATAAAGACCTGACGTGTTCACACTATACCGGTCCGGGACGACTGGACTACACCTAAATATATTTTTGCTAACGGAACTTCAGACTTACTATTATCGCATTCAATTACTTGCATACTGAGCTGCAGAAGCACCAAAAACATATATATATTTTTTAAATTAAAATATGTTTTTATTAGTTTTATTTTTAAATTCAGTCACTATATAGAGTGTTTATTATACATTATATAAAAAAGTACAAATATAAATATAATTTTAGGAGATCGAGTGTATATTCGTCCCAAAGAAGACCCAAATGTTCCCGGCGAATATATATATGCAAGTGTCGTGAAGGACATTGAGGACACTCAAGTTATTTTGGCTGAAATGGACGAATCGTAAGTATACATAATTTATTTTTTGCTTCCCGCATAAAGCAGGGTAAGCAGAGGGGACCTTGTATTAAGGAACTAAGTTTCCCCCCTTTCACCTGATTTTTATGAGTTTCCCCCCCTTTCACCTTATTTTTATGATATTGTACCGGAACGTAACGTTCCGCCATTCAACATTGGTATCGCGCATATTGGTAATCGCGCTTTGTCTCGTTGCAAGAGTGAGAAAATGAAAATGCATATAATTCATCCCCCTTCAGTGGAAATCGAATCCACAACTATCACGTTTACAGTCCGACTCAAACCATCTTCCCAAGTTGCCTCTGTCTACCCTCTACCCTCTGCCTAACCTATTATATGCAGGATACAGCATTAAGTTAAAAAAAAAAAATACTGTTATTAAAACATATTTTTCGTTGTTTTTTCCAGATTTAACGACCTGTATAGCCCAGACAAGTTATTTGATGTTCGTTTCCTCCTTTGTCGAGTTCCTTATGAGCGCACTCACGACGCTGTGCACAAACTGTTTCGATCTAAACAAGAATGCCGCGTTTTTCCTAAAGCACCCATAAAGAAAGTACCAGTTAAAGCTATCACCAAGTAAGTGTGGATTTTTTTCATTTATAATTTGTACAAGCATAAAGGTCACCTTACCTTACCAAAGTACAAGCAATGGTTGCAAGTTTCATCTGCACTCAATGATAAGATTATATAATTTTTTCATTGTCATAAGTGGTTGTAGAGGCCTCTATGGGCCCTGTCCTCTGCCCCAACGCTTTACTCTATTCTTCCCTATATAAAGCAGCTTTTTTCCAATTTCTATAGGCCTACATCATAGTCTTAAGTTTTATGATGAGACTTGTAGTTTCTTTTACCTGATATCGTAATTGGAAGTGGTTTAAGTTAGACTCTGTATATATATGTATGTGTATATATATATATATATATATATATAATATATGTATTTGTATTATATGTAAATTATATCACATTTGTAATGTTGTATGTTTATTTTCTGATTCGCTATTATTGTAATTATTAACAAACTTTTTATGCACCACACAGTTCTTATATTACTATTTTTCTTTCTTTTTTTTTGTAAATATTTACGCCCAAGGTTACCTGTAAGAGATCACTAATAGGATAAGGTCGCCCTTGCATGCTAGTTACATTACTATAGCTATCGATTTTCTTTTTTTTTTTTATTGTACTTATAGTTTGTGTATGCAATAAAGAATTTTATCTATCTATTTATCTATCTGTTCTGGCATCAAAAGCACAATATGTCCTATTGGGTAAAAAAAATCGTAAATTCTGTGCATAAAAGAAGTATTTGTATCTCTTTCTAGATTCTACAACCCGCTTATAGGTAAAAATGAAGAACAAATGTCAGCAGTACAGCGTATAGTGTCTGGTACTTCTGGACTTGCACCATTCATAGTGTTCGGTCCGCCCGGCACCGGCAAAACGATGACTATAGTCGAAGCTATAGTGCAGGTTAATCAAACATACGGTTTTATTATTACTAAAATAATTGTTTTTAGTTTTACGTTATAACTTGCATAGATAGGCAGAGGGACTTCCCTGCTTATTGCTTAATTTTCTAGTCATTGATGTTGACTGACGTCGCACTATGTCTTGTCCCTAAAGCAAGGAAATGAAAATAATTCATTATCATCGGTCGGATTCGCTTTTCCTAAACAGTTCAATATAATATTCATATTTATTCTAAATATAAATACTTTTTTTGTCATGTAGTATATGAAAAGCTATTCCAATGTCTGGCATAGCTGTGAGTTTGAACTTTGAATCCATCACTTTAAATATCAAAGTACATATAACAACATACTTTTTGAGATACATTTAGTTAGTTTAAATATTATATTTTTATTTAAGTTTCACGCTTAATCCCGCTAGCAGCGTAAGCAGGGAACCTAGTGTAAAGATGGTCCATTCCTTACTTTCTTGCTAATTTTCGCAACATTGGGTGCTAAGTGGCGGAGCTCAACGTCGCGCGTCATCGTGTTACCACGATGGAACGAGGAAATGAAAAAAATACTAAGTGGGAATCGAACCCATAACTATAATGACGGACGGCTACGGCATGTAATATTTAAATATTTTTTGATATACCAGCTTGTAGTCCGGAGTCATAAACATCGTATACTCGTGTGCACGGATTCCAACATGGCTGCCGACCACGTGGCGCTCGCCTTACTGGAATACAACAAGAAACTGAACATACCTCACTTTTTGTTACGAGCCAATTCCCAGACTAGGGAGTGGTGAGTTGTTTTTATTTTTTTTAAATTGTATTTTCTATATAAAGCGACATTATTTGTCCAATAAAATTCTGTTACTGTTATCTATTAAATACACAGTACGATCGCCAAGCGGTGGCCGTCGTGAACGTTTTCTGAACTTCTGTGCGTTGTCAGGTAGAAAAAAAACTTCAGCAAAAAAATCTGCGCATTGTCTACCTACCGTCTACAAGTAACTTCAGGGCAGCCACGACTCGTCAATCGTATTGTATTGAACAAAAATACAAAAATTGTATATACTCAAGGCAGTGAATTGTTTAATGTTAATGTGTCACTTAACACACCTCAAGAATTTGGCGGAAAGTGGGGAACGGAAGTTAATGTGAAACGGAATATTCTAACACTCGAGTCCCTTTGCCTAACGTGCTATATGCGGAATTCAAAACTACATAATTGTTAAATAGGTCCGTAATGCCCGCGGAGCTTGCGGCCGTTTCCAATGGCACCAGCTACGACAGCCACTATCCAGTCAGCAACGTCCATGTTTCAGCGTACCGTATTATAGTTACTACACTCTTGCATGCCGCTAAATATGGATCGTAAGTTTAATTTTATTTAGATTTTTTTATTAATGTCAACACATCGGTTGTGGGTTCTTTTCACAGTTAGGAAAATTAACTCTTCTAATTTTCAGTGTACAGCGTAACTGGTCTTTGCATCTTTCTATAATAATTTATGTCATAATATAATTATTTAGCTTTTTTTGGTCAGTTTTTTCATTTTACTTCTATAAGTACTTAAGTTACATGAG
The DNA here is from genome assembly GCF_056956725.1 of Heliconius melpomene rosina. Lineage (NCBI taxonomy): Eukaryota > Metazoa > Arthropoda > Insecta > Lepidoptera > Nymphalidae > Heliconius > Heliconius melpomene. The sequence continues at coordinate 3,934,384 of NC_140396.1, read as the reverse complement.
TAAATAATAATGTGCCTTTGTAAATTAATTTCCAGAACAAAACAACAATCGTTACACAAACTAAGCGTCACGCATCTCTTCATAGACGAAGCCGCTCAAGCCTCCGAGCCGTCTGCCCTAGTTCCTATAACGGGTTTGCTAGCGCCCACCGGCCATCTCATATTGGCAGGGGACCCCGAACAATTGGGCCCCGTTTGTATATCTAAAGAGGCTAAGGACATAGGATTAGGTAATTATAGATAAATTATAGGAGGGTAGAGTTAATAATAATATTTATATGACCTTTAAGAAACATTCCAGATGCTGCTTGTTGAATCGAATTTTAAATACTAATAATAATACAACATTAACAGTAATAATCGAATGACATGCTTAATAATTAAAAGAACTGAATTTCATAAAAAAAAATTTTTTTAGTTAGCTATTCAATTGTCAATTGACAATCTATGACATACCATCATGACCTCTTAGAAACTTTTAAAGATATTGAACTCTTAAAAAAATCTGTCTTAATATTGCCGCATAATTTTTTTATTATCTTGTTTATTTATATTTTTTTACATTTTGAAAGTTTTGTTGTAAATTTTGAAAATATAGCAAACGAAGTAATGTGAAGGAAATCGATCCCACAACCGTCACGATTACAGTTCCACACATTTGCCACTGCGCCGCGACGGCTTGCAATGTTAAATAAATAAATATCCATATTATGAAGTTTCGTTTATTATATATTCTTTTGTAGGTCAATCTTTACTGGAGCGCTTGATGCTGACTTACAACAACCTTTACGAGGACCCCAACTTTATAGTAATGTTGGTCAAGAACTTCCGCTCTGACCCGCACATATTGTCAATTCCCAATGAAATGTTTTACAAGAATCGCCTTCAAGTAATTGATATATATGTTTATTATTATACATTTTCAATATTGTTTTAGTGATTTATGAGTTAGTTATTTTTTTGTAATTTTACTTGAAACATTGCAAAATCTAAAATAATATAACATAATCAAATAATCATAAGCTATAACATGATATGCGAATCTTTCTAATATATTAAAAAAACATTGGTGTGGGATATTTTAACTGGCAAAACCTACAGTGAATAACTAACAAATGTCCAAATTACTTTTTTTACAATAATTACAGCCAGCGAAACTAGCAAGGGGCGAAATTTACTTTGCCTATCTTGCTATATGCGGTATACAGCGTGAAGCTAAAAAGCGTGTCCATTTCCACCTTAGAGGCAGGCATCGAACCTGTACCTCCTCTGGGGTTGCACGAGGTCGCGAGCGGCGGTGATCACTTACCATCACCCGCAAGCGCGTTTTCTATCAAAAAACAAAAAAATCTATATTTTCAGCCAATGGCGCCCCCAGACCCATTGTCCAAGGTCAACATATTGGGAACTAAAGACGGTGCGGGCGAAAGCGCCGTCGTGTTTCACGCGGTGCACTCCCGTGAACAGCGTTTGGGAGATGCACCTAGGTTAGTTCCATTTTTTCAAAAGTATTATGCCATATTAAAGCCAAGAGGCCAGTCGTGGACTAAAATCTACTTCGAACCCCACTCGAGGAAATGAAATATTTATTTAAATTTATAGTTCCATTTCTTCGTTCTGGTGTCGAGGCAAAGCGCGGCGTTGATTTCCGCCGCTCAACCCGCAATGCCTCCAGAATTCGCGGAAAGTGGGGAATGGAGTGTCTTAACATTGCGTTCTCTCTGCCCACCCTGATGTGCGCGGGATACAACGTGTAGCTGATTATACCATACTAATAATATAATTTTATTATTTATTTTGTTTGAAAAAATAACTTTTTCATTTTTGGGAATTATTTTTTTTCCGAATTATATTAGACTTCTATAGAGTAGTTAAAACTGTGGTTTCATTTAAAGTGGTGCTGACAATTCCACCCTGTATATGTTATATATTAAAAACTTATTAAATTATTATTCCGTTTCCTTATACCCTAAGACAAAACTATTTAATCCATATTATTTGTAACAGCAAAACATAGATTTTATTTTAATTTAATGTGTATAATTAAGATTCATTTAGTTTTTTCTTTCAGTTATTTTAACGAAGGAGAACTGGAGATGGTTAAAAAATACACAAAGTTACTAATTGAAAAACATCAAGTGAAACCTTCAGACATAGGCATCATTGCTCCTTATATAAGACAGGTTTATAAAAATTTATATTTAATCAATTGTATGAAGATTTAAGATTATTCCGCAAATATGGAAGTAGATAAAGGAAGCCTAGTATTAAGACATTCAGTTGGTATCTACATGAGGGCGTCGTAGCGCAGGGACAAATGCGCTTAACTGTAACACGACGATTGTAGAATCGACCCCGCTCGGAACAACGATTTATTATTTATTAATATTTTCATTTCTTTGCTCTGGTATCATGGCAAAAAAACGCGGCGTTGAATTACGCCACTCTACACGCAATGCCTCCAGAATTCGGTGGAAGTGGGGAACGACATGTCTTAACACTATGTTCCCGCTGCCTACTATTGTGTGCGGGATACAGCGTGAAGCTGGTTTAATTTTTTAATTTATTAGGTATATAAGGTGAAAGGTTGGCTTATGAATGAGAAATATGATGATGTTACTGTGGGTACAGTGGAATCTTGCCAAGGGAGAGAAAAGAGAGTTATTATAGTGTCTACAGTTCGAGCTAACTGCAGACTATTGGACTATGATGCTAAATATGGACTAGGATTCTTGGTGGATGACAAGGTAACAAAACTTTTTTTATATAATACATATGGTTTACCTTTTCCCAGTACATGAATATGAAATATATCGCTGTCGTAAGCTCCTTAAGATCCTAAAGGAATAAAATTAATTCATGGTATAAACTTTACTAAAAAAAAATATATGTATTGAGTATATTCTCCCCTGAGTATATTAAATTGTTAAAAATTGTATGTTACAGCATTCATATATTAACAATTTTAAATCTTACATCATTGTAATATATAATTAAATTATTAATACCTTATGCTGATATTTCATTATTTTCCAGAGATTTACTGTGACGTTAACGCGAGCTAAAGCCAAACTTATTATTATTGGTAACCCCACGTGTCTCACTAGGGACAAAAAATGGCGTAGATATATGGATTTGTGCAAGAGTTTAAATTGTTATTTTGGTGCAGAAACAGAACAAATACCAAGAACTTCCACCCTTCTCATTGAAGTGGCTAGAAACGGCTTCGATAGATCCCGTCTATCCCAATTTTTAAAACCAAAGACCGATAAAACTAAAGGGAAAAACAAAAAGAAAAAATAATATACAATAAAAGAATATTTTATGCTACAATAATATCAAGGGAATTTCAAAATTTATGTTTCTATTATATGCGAGTATTAAATAAATATATAATAAGGTTTTTGACAATTAAGGTTTTATACATGCTATGTAAATTGTAATGTTACGTGAATCATATATTTTAAATATTGTAAATATGTATTTTTTTTTAAATATATTTATATACATTTTTTATCCATGCCTTATTGATACCTTAGTTTCTTACCTTATTGATACTACATGACAAAAGTCTTCTTATTTTGGAGACGGAAATATCTTTCTTACTAAAAAAATTGAATAATTTGTTCAATTTTCATAGCATGTATACCACTTTTTATTTACTATATAATATTAATGATTTATTTCTTGAATGAGTATATATATACACTTTAAATTTAACATTACCGGCCCGTAGGGGCACTAAGTGTGACTAAAAACGACAGGTTGTGGGTTTGATTTGCACTCGTGGAAATGAAATGCTTAACATTGTTATTTCTTCGCTCCGGTGTCGAGGCGCAGCGTTGAGTTCCGTCACTCAACACGCAATGCCTCCAGAATTCGGCTGAAAATGTAGAACGGAGTATCTTAACACGTCGTTCCCTCTGCCTACTGTGTGCGGGATACAGCATGAAGCAGAATGGAAAAAAAACTTACAATAACTTTTAAGTTGCTATTATTAGTTATTATGGTGCAGTGAAACTATGGCTTAGTCTGCAAATAATTAAAGTTTGCTTAAGACGTTGTTCTGCTTTATGCACGGGTTTGTTTTGCTATAGAACGCGGGAAGCTAAAAAAGTGTCGTTATGTATGTCTATTGTTTTTTTTAAATAGTTTCTATTATTTTTTCCTTTTCTCCACTTTTCTTTAATTCTTATTGACTTAATTCATTTCTTTATAACTAAATGGTATTTTATTCTCAATCTTTACAATAGTGGAATTGTAAATGATTAAAATACTTTTTACTTTGGTCTACTTTCCATAAATGATGGGGCATATATATAGTTGCTCGAAGCAAACCTTGTTTTTTTAATAGTTTCAAATCGTATTCCGCGACGAGTAGATAGAGGGAATCGAGTGTTACAACACTTCCTTCCCCACTCCCCACCCATTTTTATGACATTGCGTATTGAGAGAGAAGTACACCCCGCGCTTTGTCCTCTTACCATAGTGAGGAATTGAAAATATTGCCTAGCGGGGATCGAACTCGTACCGTAGTGTTTACAGCCATACGCTGTACCGCTCCACCACAACTTCGTTTTTACAAACAAAAAATATTTTACGATCAAAAGTGCTACTAATTTTAGAAACAAATCATAAATATTTACTGGCTTTATGCATTTAAAATTATTAATTTTCTTTGATGTATGTATAAAGTAACAATGTCTCAAAATTACTTATGAAACTTTTTAGATTTATTTACATAAATCCCTGTGATATGATAGCTTTAATACCAATTAAAATTAAAAATGTTATTTTAATTCAAGAGGCAACACATTGTGGATAGGGCGTTATAGGGGTGGGATACGTTAACACTGTTTTTGTTTTTAATTTCAATAATTGAGAATATAACCAAAATCATCAAAAACATTGGGACTCGCCTTACTAAATATATGAAATGTTAGTGTTTTAGGATGTTAAGTTAAGTTCCATAATTATTGTATACATGCTTTTAATTTTATTCTATATTAGTATTTTATAAAACATTCCTTGTAATTGATTCAATGTTATTTGACAAGCGATGTTACATTTTAGGCGTTTTAGAGATTATTTCAGTTTGTTTACTATCGATATAGTTAATAGTAAACGGCCTTATGTATTGAATATTTACGTAAAAGAAAAGTTTTTATTGGACAAATTACACAGGCGAGATTACGTAAAATTGTTATACTATATTTTAAATTGGAGACAAATTAAGATAAATATTATTAATTTTGTAAGGAGAATAATATTTTTGTAATGTCTTTTAAAATTACTCCAGCGCTTAGGGATAGAAAAAGACTAAAACTTCATTTATATAAATCACTATATAACAAATTTTTATTTGAATTTTTATTATTTTTCTAAGTGCATGCCTAAAATTTTTTCCTTACAGAGTTAATACAATTTGTACTTAATTTAAAGCAGTAATTTCTTAACTTTTAACAAACAGATAAATGTTTGTGCTAGAGAAAAACATTTTTATGTAAGAAGAAGGATAAATTTAATCTTAATGTTTTCTACCGTATACATATTAGTATAATGTAATATTTGAGACATTTTAGACTAGACTTTTGCTTTACGAGCACCAACCACGTATTTGCTTTAATATAAAATGTACGCACATTTAAAAAAATAAAAGTACAAATCACATTATGAGAATGAAAGTTACTCAAATCAACACTTACAATCTTGAGGTATACTCTATATCTTAAAATTGTTATTAACTATAGAATTTTTATAGGCATTTTTAGCAAACTCTTTCATTCTAAATGTGATAATATAGCGCGTGGGGTGTTTATAAAGCACTGAGGCTATGGTAATTAATTATCAGACAATGTTACATTGTAAAATTCTGTATTTGGTTCTTAGTTAAATATTAAATAAGTTAAGTTTTAAATGTGAAAGACTATCTGTAAGCACTTTGTATGATAAAGATGGCTGTCAATGAAAATGTGATAATTTTATAAGTACTGTAATTCGGTTTAGTAGGTTTAAGTGCATCTATGTTATAGACTAGTTGTTTATTCAGTAGATGCATAATAAAATCTTAAAGGGAAGTTAAATTATGTGTAATAATAAGACAGTATGAAAAATACAGTATAATTACTGCATATATTTAACTTGTTACAATAATAATGCGACCACAGGTCAATATATCATATATTGTTTTCATCACTATGACCAATTGTACTTATAAAAGTATCTAAATTTTATAAAAAGATTAAGGTTCTTATGTTTTCTTATGACAATAAACTCATCAGAGTTTTAATGTACAGGGTACAGTGCTAATTTTGTATTGTTGTACGTACTTGGTGCTCATTCAGTAATATTTTTTTTATTCAATTTATTATTTTCTTTTTATTCCATATATTCTATGCATGTTTTGTTATGAAACATTTACTTTTATCTTAATTTATGTGTTATTTTATGTACTTATGTTATAAGCAGCTGCTTGATCTTAAGTTCATACTATTTTACTTTATTTGAAATTTGACATTTATCAGTACATTTATAATTTTTTTTAATGATTATGATTTTCAAATAAATAAAAATTTTATTATAAAAAGTATTGATGATTTATCGACTTTTTGTACCTTAATTTAATTTAATCTAGCGACCCGCTTGCAGCGTCACCCGATGAAATATATAATTATTTATTTACTAACCAGGTATTTTATACATTGTCGAGGTATTGTATAAAATACCGAAATTATACAGATTTCCGTAACAGATATACATTTAAGTGTATAAAAATAAATGTACCTATATATATTTTCTTCCTGTTTGGAGTCTATCTATCGATAATAATATATATTTAATATTAATATCTATTGATATTAATTAGCTTATATGCATATATTATTTACTTAATTGTTCATTAAAATAAATGTGTCATAAGGATAATAATTGATTATTATCCGTATCCTTATTTGAACCAAATCATAAAAAAACATTCTGTTCTGCTTTTTGAAAAAACCTTAGTAATTTATTATTTTAGTTAATAATACAATAAAAATATGGCTGAAACGAAACATAATAAATACCGGTGATGGAATAAAAATATGAAACAACCATGTAGTTAATTACTTTCGGTATGTTTTAATATTTCCTTATTGAAGAAATTATTAAAGGCTGAAAAATATTATATTTATAATACCGTACCATACTGTACATAATGAAATTAAATTAATAGTAGTTAACCTATTGGATTTAAGTGCGAATTATATTAATATATATGGCAATTTTGAAACACACCTGTGAAAGTGACAGCTTATGACTTATGTGTCAGTCAGTCAAATTGATACTTTACAAGTGCATTGTAGTCGGTTCGGTGAAATAAAAAATAATAATAAAATAATTAAATCATAACTAATACCGTTCACTTTAAATAAAATAGATAATACATTATTTTTTTTATAAAATAAACCTTAAAAATATAATCAAAACATTTGATTAACTAGTGGTTATGTAAATACGAAAAATACTATTTGAATAAAGGAGTAATAATTACAAAATGAGTGGAAGTGTGACTTTTGTTGATATTATAAAGCCTAGAAATACACAGTGCGGAATTTTCAAATTTATGACTCGATCATGGGACCCAAAGAAAACAGTGATTTTAGAAAAAAAATATTCGCCGCAAGATTTAAAAAAAATTGTCGCTGAATCTGTTTACATTGATGCTTATTTAGAGTCTGTAAGTAAAAAAATACTTTCAATTAAATTTATAACATTAATATTACTTTTAAACGACAAGTTATTTTTTTAGGAAAGTGTCCGAAGTGGTATCCAAAAAGAAAAGTTGCGAAAAGAGGTGTTTGAATATTTAGAAGAAATTGGGATGGATAAAAAAATAACTACAATTCGCTGGATGGGTATTGTATTTCTTAAGATATGTTTCATGATGAGAATAGGAGTGTATGTAAATGAGCCAGCAGTGCTAAAGGTAAAAAACAAGGTTTTCTTATTTAAGTTTAATTTATATAGAAATTGGAATAAAAAAATATTTATCTCGAATTTTGTAATTAATAATAATTTTCTATTTATTTTTTTTATATTTTTTACAGTTAAAATCTTCCATGGGTAAAAATCCTGTTTTATTTTTGCCCACTCATAGAAGCTATGCTGATTTCTGCCTCATGACATATCTTTGCTATCATTATGATATAGATTTACCAGCTGTAGCTGCAGGAATGGGTGTGTATACATTCAATAAAATTTTTTACATAATTTAAACTTTATGGCAATATAATTTGACAGCCCTTACATAAAAGCAGACATTTCAAAAGAGAAGGTTTATGCAAGTATGAAATAATGGGGTAATTACTTTAATTTCATCTCTGGTAAGAAGACGAAGTGCTGCTTTGAGTTATACCAATGAATATGCAATTTCTTAAAAAATTAAGCAGTAAATGAAAAACTGAATGTCTTTCTCTTACTCCTCTCATGTTGGGATACACAGAGTGAACCTAAAGAAAATCTGTTTTTATGAAATAATATCAACTATTAAATGTCTATCTTAGATACATTGAAGACCTTGGTTAAGTATGTATTTATAGCTTTTCTTTCAAAGCAATTTTCAATTAAAATAGTTACACAACATTGTTGCATATTTTATAATGTTGTTATAGGTTGTTAAACAATATAAGTAGTATGTAGAGATTTTATTACAATATTTTAATTTCGCAAATTTTATCTATTTTGAGTTATGAATAACAAACAACACATTAAAATGCTAAAAATATTTGTAATATTTCAAAGGTATCTATTTTCTTTTAAGAAAATGTGTGCAAAATCAAAATAAATTAAATAATTTAATTATTTTTTCTATTTTATGTAGACTTTTATTCAATGGCAGTAGTGGGTCAAAGTATGCGGGATACGGGTGCGTTTTACATTCGTCGTACATTAGTCGGGTCGCCGTTGTACGCGGCTACCTTACGTCACTATGTACGAACCTTAGTAGCCAAGCATAGCGCGCCTGTCGAATTCTTTCTAGAAGGCACCAGAAGTAGAAGTAATATGAGCTTACCACCGAAGTATGGTAAGAACTAAAAATCCTTTTTAGAAATATTGTGTATATATATAAATATTTCTACTATTGAGAATCGAATCAATTATCACAGTATTGTAGTATATTTACAGTATACTCGTATAATAAATAAATCTAACCTAATGACAAAAACATGTTTAGAGGTATAGGGGTTGAAGCGTGCGAATACAAACGCGACCGTTCGATTTTCACTCATTTCCACCACACTAGTAATTTGCAAAGCGCGCCGTTGAAATTTGCCAATCAACACGAAATTCCCCAAAAACTCGGCGAAAAGTGGGAAACGGAAATGTCTTAGTGGAGGACACTACATGCCTACATGTCTTTAAAAATCGATTGAGAGGCTTTCTCTGCCTGGAAGGTATTCCAAGTTAGTGCTAGGGCTATATACAGGTAAAACGTGAAGCTGAACAAAATAAGAGACCACTACTAAATTAAAGAAAACTTAAACTAAATAGGTCATAGTGGCGTAATGCGACAGCGTCTGGACTAACGCGGTGACCCATTGCCCCGTTCTGGTAACACAAAACGCGAAGTATAGTTCAACCTCAACGCGTAACGTCTCCAATTCGGACGAAAGGCAGAGAAACAGAAAGCAGAGAATTATTTGTAGTTGTTGTGATCCCAATAGATTCTCTCCGCATGGTGATGTGATATGTAACACTATACATATAAATACGTTAATTACTTATTATAATATTTTCAAAAGGCATGTTGTCAATGACCCTGGTGCCGTACTTTTCTCGTGAAGTGACAGATATCACTATAGTACCAGTCAACATTAGCTACGACCGCCTCATGGAGCAAAGTTTATTCGCGTACGAGCATATTGGTGTCCCTAAACCTAAAGAAACCACCGGGGTGAGTGCCAGAAGCTGATATTGTCATAGTTTTCAGAGTGATTGTAGGTTCGATTTCCACTTTAGGGGTTGTTACATAATAAAAAAAAATCACATTTTCCCATTCTGATGAGATAGAAGTGCCGTTAGTTTTCGCCGCACATTTTCTCAGTTCTCTTTGCCTAAGACCCTTAAAAAATCTTTTATATAATTATGTAAGTATGTACATACAATTTCTTGATTATTTTAAAGCATTAATATAATAACTTTAAAAATCAACTGACTTATTAAACTGATTGCAGGGATTATTAAAAGTGATACACAGATTGAACGATCATTACGGCAACATTTATATAAATTTGGGCGAACCGTTTTCATTAAGAGAATATTTGGATGAAAAATTACCACTCTCCGAAGAAACGCTTAAACCTTTAGACTTGCAACAATTAACGACAGAACAATTTAAACAAGTCCAAGATGTAGCGAATTACTCAGTATCGATGCAACAAGAGAGTACTGCAGTGACGATTTCCAATTTAATTTCCATTACAATGATGGAAAGTCTTGTAAGAGATGAATTGATGAGTTTAGAACTAGTCCTGGATAAGATTAAGTGGCTCATAAAAATTTTGAGGTCTCTTGGAGCGTCTGTGTTTGAAAATGACGTGAAAGACAGTGTTGAAAGAATATTAGTGGTACATCAGAGTATAATGAAGTTAGACAGTGAGAACAATCTTCGTCTTTTGTCCACTCCAATGCTGGAGGTTAGTCCAGATGTGCAAAGGAAAATGAAAGGTATTTATTTTTAATTGTGTATAACACGCTATGTCTTATTTCTTATCAACCAAAAGGACAGATTGTACATACATATTGTTAGTTTTAAATTTGAATTGTTAATGTTATCACTATACTTTTTTTATTATTGTTACCAAATATAGAGCTAATGATCGGCTTAAGATAAACTATATTCAAAATTTCAACAAATAGTATGCGTTAATTAATATATATTTTTATTTATCATGTGCATTGTGCATTCTTACGTATAGATATACTTACTGATAGTACAACTTTCCTTTAATATCATTTTATTTAGCAAAATTCATTTAAAATAGTATATGGAAATAAATAAATCAGCTTTACGCTGTAACCCGCACACCGCAGGATAGGCAGAGGGAACCTAGTGTTAAATTAAGGCTGTCGGTTCTCCAATTTTCCATTAAATTGGAGACCTTGTCTGTTGAGTGGCAGAACTCTACGCCGCGCTTTGCCTCAACGTAATATGAAATATTTTCTTCGAGTGGGAATCAAACCCATAACCAATCGTGTTTACAGTTACACACTTGTGCCCTTTCGCCACGACTGGCCTCTAAATAGTATGTATATATTATATAAACTAGGTTCAATAGACCATCGACATTCAGTTGTTATCTTTATTGAGTCTTTTGTTTGAGTAATGACTAATTCAAATGTAATTATAACATAATTATATAGAACAGTAGATAGTTTATATCTACTATTTATGTTCTAGTTTTAGTTGATTATTCTATCTGTTGAAACCTATTGTGGTGATAATATTAATAACTTGATAGTATTTTAGTATCCGTGGTAGTTAGGAGTCGTCTCTTGGATTTTATATTATAGATTCATTTCTGATTAAATCTAGAATAAATGTTAATGCAATATGCTTCCTTTAATTAGATAGACGTCTTTCGAGAAGTCACTCTACGTTCTTTAAATTATATTTCGCGTTGATTACTACCTTTAAACAAGAAATATATTAAGAATAGAGCGGAAAATAAGGAACGGAGTATCTTAAGACTACGTTCCACGGCGTGCTTTTTATGCGCCATTAAGTTTTTTACTGTAATAGTTTAAAATTTGATATTTATTATTATATTTAATTTATATTAACTTGGTAATGAAAAAAACTTGATAACATGTTATCTTATCGTCCATTGATCATTGATATTGAAATAATTCACCTCACGGCGTGAATCATTAGACATGTTCTGAGATAAATATGCTACGCCTACTTTTTTTCTTTTTAGAGTTTCGTACTCCAAAAGAAAAAAAAAGGAACACTCATAGCGTTGTTCTCTGTCTGTGTGTTTGCCCTTCTACAGCTATAAGAGAAAAATTAAGCTTCCAAGTCAACTCAATCAAAAGATCTCATGGTTTATGCAATTAAAATCTGTAGGATAGTTTCCGTGGACTCACAATCATAAAATTTGGCAAAAAATGAGAACTGCCAGAATAAATTATTTTATTTAATAAATTAGTCCTTTTTTTTGTTGTAGTTTATATTTCTTAGAATTAACGTATTTAATATAAGGTAACATTTTAGGTCACACTTTAAAAGCGGAAACAGTTGTAAACGCAATACCAGTCATACAACTTCAATTGTATGTGAACCCCGTCCTGCACTACTTGGTGCCACCTGCGTTTGTGTATCTCACTGCGCTTAATAGTACTATAGGTAAGTCTTTCTTTTTACTTTGAGTCTTTAATCTCATAAGCTAGAGCCAATTTGGCAAATTTGATAATTTTCTAGTTGTACAGAACTGTCCTCTAGCCAGACAATGCTGCAAAATGACTGTTCTAGTGTTCTCAAATGTTATCTAGCATACATACGGTTAAGCAACGATCATTCTGGTCAATTTAGAGATGGGTGTCCTGGCTTTAGGTAACATTCATGTTTCAATAGATACGTATTGTTGTTAATGGTCGTCGTCTTAAATCGTGTATTCACATTAATATGGCTTACTTGAATTGATTATGAATGCATTTTTTTTATATTTAATTTAAAGAAACGTGAAATAAAAATAAATATTTATCAATTTGTTATAGAGACCATATCTGCTGATTACCACTGTTTGAGAAAATTATTACGACACGAGTTCTTTTATTTGGAAAAGACCGAAGAAGAGGTGAGCTAATATTCTCAATTTCGACCGATACCCTTATTTTTGGAAATAATGATAATTTTATTGTTGTTCCTATAGTAGTTTTTGGGTTTGTTAATCTTTTTGTTCTTATTAATAAATATTTATTATGGTGCCGTAAATAGGACTAGATGTCTACTTTTTTTTTCATTTTGTAATGTATTAAATCTGAAAGAGATTCTACAATTAAATCGTTGGATGTCATTTTTAAGCATTTATTGACTGTTTATACATTTGTGTATATAAAAATAGTGCTTCTATGAATATTGAATTTTGAATTATTGTCTAAAGATGTTCTCAAGTAATAATTTCTATTTCTATTTATCCACATAGATTACATTTAATAATTTTTTTGTTTAGAAATTCAAGAAGACATTAGACTATTGTATAAAAAACAACGTATTAACGGAAACATACGAGCAGGGCTCAAATCAAGAACTGCAGTGTCTATTGCGATGGGCGCTGACGCCTGCCCTCACTACCATGGCAACTTGTATTGAAATTATGGCCGAGGTATGAATTAATATTTACTTTTTCTTCTATTTTTCTGTCTCTCCGCCAGTACTGGCCTCACAATACTAGTGCACTACATTATGTAGGGCACTGGATGTGGAGCACCTAATTTAAACAGTGTAATCAGGTATCCCTATTTCGAGTGACCTAACCTCGTGTACTAGAAAGTATCTAGTTTTTTTACTTTTTCTACGCTATAGGTACATAGTGTGGGCAGAGGAAATCATTGTCAAAACACTTCATTCCCCACGCTCCGCCTAATTTTCGACACATTACATATTGACTGGTGAAATATTAAACACACTTCATTCCCCCGAATGGGATTCGAACCTACGACCACGTTTACAGCCACGCTTGTGCTTCAGCGCCATGACGGCCTCAAATCTCTATTATCTTTTCAGCACAAGAAATGTGAACACAAGCATCTATTACGACTAACGCAAGAACGTGCGGAAAAAAGTCGTCAACACCCGTACTGCCTCAGTCTGCAGGTCATTTCTAACTGTGTACAGGGACTCGTGCTCCGTGGTGCGCTTATTAAACGGAATAAGTATGTTTATTTACTAGTTTCTTTGTTGTAGGTTCAAAGCCGAACTTGGGTCAGTTAGTTTATTTGTGATTCATCCAAGTATACAATGGCTATATTAAAAGTAGAAACACAGAATTCTTGCAAAACATAATTTTTGAATGTAAACTAATACATTTTTTTATGGATTCTTTGAAATGTTTTTGGTCTTTGAAAAAATATTATAGGTGTATTTAATTACGTAAAGGCAACGCACCTGTAGCTCCTCTGGTGTTGCACGGGGTCGTGGGCGGCGGTAATCACTTACCACCAGGTGACCTGTACGCTCGTTTGTCTTGTCTTTTTCCATTTAAAAAAACGTATCAATATATTTCGAAAAACCTTATTACCTTTTTTAAGCATTATTCCACATCTACGAAAGAAAAATTGTTTTTTAGAAAACAAATAATATAACTAAAAAAGTATTGAACTTCATGACTTACTACTAATAAATATGTTGAAGGACATTTTTTGCGTTCGTCATACCTACATAATTAGATGATTATAAATAAAATTTAATGAATTATAATGTAAATACTTTTTTTTTACAGAAAACAAGTAACATACGAGGTGGTGTGGGGAAAACTGGAAAGCTACCGTCAGTTGTTGAATTCGGTCTTATCAAAAATAACCATTCAATTTCCAAATGAAAACGCAGTTATTATAAATCAAGAGGTTAAAGCGAAATTGTAGAAAAAAATGCTCAAATGAAAACTAACAATGTTATATAAAAATAAGGCTTTTTCAAACTTCTTTATATTCCTGACTTAACTTTAATTAGTATTTAGATATAACAAATACATAATGCGATAAGCCATAATTAATTTAATGTTTAATTTTGTATTGATTCAAAATATTTAATATCACTACTAAATGTACCTAAAATCGAATTCAAATGTAGATTATAATGTGTTCATTGATTTTCCATATATTGCTTTTGTCTCGAGATATATTGGCCAATAGACATAATTATCTTATTTATATGTTAATTTGATATAGTAAATAATAAGACGTTTTAATTGTTGATAGTACAAAATTTATTGCCATTACCCGTAAGATGTTAGAAACGTGATAAAATGTATTACTTTTTTTTAGTTTCACCATTTCTACACGAATATTCTTCGCTTATTTAAATTAAAATTAAAATGCCGCTGGTAAGCATTGTGTCAATTAAATTTTGTGATTTATTGGCCTCGTTTGTGCGACCTTGTGTGACGTCACAATTTATGTATAGATACCTATAAATTATCAAAATAAAAACAGTCGTTTCACAAAAGTTTAATTAGTAAAAAAAACGATGAAATCACACTTCGTCGACCTCTCATCCTTCCTAACGTGTGACGTCAAACAATTATGGACAGCTTTGACGGTTAGAAATAAAGAATTAAAATACATTGTATTAAAAGTGACAGCATGCTTAAAAATTATAAATGAGTTCCTATTTATTAATTTAATGTAAATTCCAAATCGAGTATCCAAAGGTGTTAATTTATTCATTCCGCCATAAGTGTATTTAATTAGTTTGTAAAATTATAAATTAATTGTTCTAATGAAAATAAAATGTAAATTTTAACCAAATTGTGCTAGTATTAAATAAATAGCTGTGATAATTCAGTTACAATTTTTGTATAACGGCCATTGGTTTAATTGGTATTTTAATGTAGGCTTTAATAAATATATTTAGACGGAAAAAGTTTATTTATTATAATCCTTTCTAGTTCGCTCATATTCAGATTTGGCCAGTCGTGGTCTGTCTGTACGCGACAGGTTGTGGGTTCCATTCACAGTTGAGGAAATAAAATATTTAATATTTTCACTTCTTTGCTTAGGTGTCGAGACAAAGCGCGGCGTACAGTTTCGCCATTTAATACACAATTCTTCCAAAATTCGGCTGAAAATGGGGATCGGAGCTAAACACTATGCTCCCTCTGCCCTGCTACATGCGTGATACAGCGTGAAGCTGAAATAAAAAATGAGATTTAATTTGAAATATGATGTTTCCTAATCTGCTCATACAATGTTTGATTTTGACAATAGGAGTAAGTAGGAGGATTTATTTAGTCTCTATCTCTTTCTGTTATCAATAATTACAATAAGGACCCAATAGTTTTGTATTGAAATAAGTCTGTTTCTAAATTGAGACTTATGGAATGGAATTATTGAGAAAAAAATGGATGGAATTGTATTTGTACAATCAAGTCGACATTATTTATTAAGAATTCTATTAATATTAGAGGCAGGACAGTTAGAAGGGAGATTAATAAAACAAATTTCTTATTGTTCAAACGTTTATATTTACAAAGTATGTATTTAAAAATTTAAAGTACACAGTATTAGGTATATATGTACATAATGTAACAAACAAACTTAAAATAGTAATTCCACAAGTTTTTATGATGAATATGTAAAGTAATCTCAAAAAAAACTACGGACATAGTTTTTTGCAATAAATACGCATTAATAATATAAAGATAATGGAAAAAGAAATAAAGAAATGTACAAGGAGGCCTCAAAAAAAACATCTCGGCATCGTGTATTACAGAAATAATCATAAGATTAAACATTAATTTACTTAGCATTAAGAATTGCTTATAACATTGAAAAGAAAACTTTGAAATATAAGAATTTAAAATATTTTCTGAATCCATATAAATGTGATTCATTTTGAGAAGAGAATCACTGACAGTATCATCATATATATATATATATATATATATATATATATATCGTTTATTAGAATATAATATATTGACAAATCGAAACACCAAATATACTAAAATGTCATGTTTATGTTGTGCGACCATGAGGCACGTGCTCGTAGCTCGCATGCCATAAACTAGAATACTAATTTGATACTGATCTTCCTTGTCAAACTGCAAAAGTAATTTCATAAATATATGTTATAAAAACAAAAGCCAGCCATGCATGGCCCAGGGACAACGATTAGTTGTAAGTTCGATACCTATTCGAAGAAATGAAATGTTTAAAACATTCATTTCTTCGCTCTGGATTCGAGGCAAAGCGGGGCGGTTAGATCCGCCACTCAACAATACCTCCAGAATTCAGCGGAAAGTGAGAAGAAGTGTCTTAGCACTAGGCGCCCTCTGGCTACCCTGCTACATGCGGGATATAGCGTGAAGTTGAAAAAAAAAACTAAATTATTTTTGTAGTTAGCATACGCGTTTCTTTCTTATGATCTAGATCTAGATTCACTGTTAGCTCACTTTCTTCTAACAAAAGTCGGTACTCGCATGCCAGGTACCAGCTCGTGTTCACGGTAATCACTAAATTGTGCGTTAATATTCATATTAATATTATATTTACTGAATACAACGTCATCTAACGGATTAAATATGTGTAATTTTCAACATTTAAACGAATAAACCTGCTTATTCCTATATCCTACAATTTGATTTGGATTAAACTTCTACTTTTTTATATTTGCATTTAAGAAGCATTCATTATAATAAAAACAAAACAAAAAAAAGGAAAATGGACGTATTTTCTATTCTATATAAATTATCTAAAAGTCACAGCTTAATCAAAATATTCTAAAAATATTTTTAAGTTGCAAAAAAATTTACAATACGTAATTAATATAAAAGATTTCTTAATATACATATACATGCATGCAACATATGTACTTTGCACTGCATTCATAAATAAGTACAAGTGTTACTTTTAACATGAACATATGAATTTTAGCCTATTTATTAAAATACCTGCGGACATTACAGAAAACATTAATTTTATGGAAAAATATTAGTTAAATTTTGAATTTCAAACTACTTCCATATTGAAACATGAAGCCATACAATAATGAATATAGGAAATATTGAATATCACAATAATAATAATTAAGATAAAAATCCTAGTTAATCTGTTATGCATGATACAAATGTTTTCCAAAAACAGTTTATGTATGTTTAAGTGTATGATTTATAAACAAGGAGCGTATTTCCAAGGGGCAGAGCGCCACGAGGTTGGAGCCTTGCGAGTGGACGTGCGCGAACGTTAATGAACTCTCGAACGATTGACCTTCCTTCACATCTATCATGTCGGACAGGGCGAGCTGGAAACAAATATATTATTTATTCAATTCGATCTCACGGACTTAATAAATTATTATAAAAATATATAAATATTTTTATTTAATCGATAAATGCCATAATATATATATTTTTTAATCTGAGCGATTTTAAGTAAGTACGATGACGTCATATTATTATCATATTATTTAAAATATGATATAGTCAAACATGTCATACCCGTCCCTCGACCAGCGAGTACCACACAGGCACGGTCTTGTCCCCGAAACACGTGTCGAAGTGCGCGCGCGACAGCGACACGCCCATGCCGTGCACCAGCGTGCCGTCTTTTGTCTGGAAATTGTTTAGAAAACACATATTATAGGGGAAAAAAAAATCAGTTTCATTAGATTATTCTTTATTAACTACTGTAAGCGGTTGTGGGTTCGATTGCTGGCTGTGACCCGACTGCTGCAGAGTGTACATCACTCACTTGGAATGACAATGACATCAGACACTTGAAATGTATCCACATACAATATTTATTTTCTTTTGACTACGCCGGCAAAGCCGCAGAGAAAACAAGCAGTGTATAAAATGGAGCATCACAAAAGAGAAAATAATGTTTTATTGGTTATGTACACGCTATTCTTGTAGCATTTGTTACTATTAACTAATCACATGGCTAAAATAAACCTTAATTGAGGCATGTTGGTATATAAATTTTAACCTATAGCTAGTAGTAAGATTGTACCTTACCGATTTATAATAACATTATTTACCTTCAATATTCAAATTTGTTAAATAAACCCAAGCATGGCATAAGAAGAGGCTTGGCCAGGCGGATCATACTAAGTCCAGAATAGTCTGGTACCCCCTCCAATAATTTTGCTATCAAAACTCTAGTCCAGGCCTCCCCTCAAAAAATATCTCTTGATACGCCCCTGCCCATGCATTATTCAAGTCTTCCCTTACCTTGCCAGTGACATGAGACCGGAAGGCCACCAACAACAAATCAGGCGCACTGACTAAGGACCGCGAGTAAAATGGCCGCGGAAAGTTCTCATTAGCTGTGTAATGCATTACAACTAGCGGTTGTAACAGCATTTGTTGTGTGACGTGAGCTCCTAAAGAGAGCTGCCCGCTGCCTTCCGTTTGTGTGTCTTCTGTTCGCGGCTGTGGGATTATTATTATTATTTATACATTTCTTTTTTATCTTAACACTGTATTTCGCATGTTGGCAGAGGGAGCCTAGTGTTAAGACACTCTGCTCTCCACTTTCCACCGAATTGTGCAGGCATTACTTGTTGAGCCGCGGATTCCGCTGTTTGTTTCGACACCAGAGCGAAGAAATTAAAATAGTATATATTTAATTTCTCCGAGTGGGAATCGAACCCGTAATCTGTCACGTTTACAGTCACACGCTTGTGCCCCTGCGCCACGACTAATCTCGAATGATTTTTTTTTAAGACTTACACATCCTGCTATATATAATTCTGTTATACAGCAGGGGACAGTGAGACACTAGTGTTAAGCGAACCAATCAATCAAAATCAATCTTTACCTATTGGGACCGAATTAATTTCATTAACCTGATCTGATAGACGAAGCGTTAAGTGGTTTTTTAAAAAAAAATCTGACAAGTACGGGAATGAAGTTAAAAAGGCATAAAAATTGTGTGACGTTATTTAAACAAGGCCCCTTCAAATCCATATTTGCATACCGCACAAGGATGATTAGCATGTTCCACTATGAGCCTGAAGGTATGTCGGACGCGTGGATTTTGCAAAATGCCCTGATTGAGGCCGCGGTTATCATCTCTGCTGAGACGGCGATCTTGCATTATCTGGAAATTAAATTTGATATTGATACATTGCAAACATGATGTGTATTTTTTCTTTTCTACTGTAATCTAATAATAATGTTATAAATATGGAGGTTAGTGCGTATGGATGTTTGTTGCATATTGAAATTTTTTTCGTTTAATACCTCAATCTGTCCAGGCTGTAAGGCAGCTACACCCAGCGGGGTAGATGTGAGTATTGTAAGGCGGGTATTATCGTCCTGGAGGTAGGCAGCCGCGGGCAGCGGGTAGTAGTTGGCTTGTAGTGGAAGCTTCTCAAAATACCGGCGTTTGATCAACTTTAAGATAAAAAATGACATATGGGTAAAGTTTTTATTGTATTATATACTATTTTAAATTCTTGACAAATTAAAGCATTTTTGTTTATGTCAAAATTTATGATCTTTTATAGTAAATAATAGACAGATTTCATATAAATTAAACCTTCTTGATTCCATAAAAATAAGGTTTTTACTTGTAATTTTCATAATTTAAATAATATTTGAATAAAATTTGTATCCCAGAAATCCGCATCTTTTTAATAGATGCAATAACGTTAATCAATCTTATACACACTTATACACACTTATATATATACGGTACAATTAAAGTGTTACAACATCATAAATTTGATATTTCGATACAGAATGTTGCAATAACTAACAATCATCAAAAAATACTCCATCAAAAATTCCTTATTTAATCACCTGCATCCCATTAACATCGGTATAAAACACATCGCCATTTTTAATTCCAGTTGAGAATCTCATTGCTAATTCTATGTCATCCACTTGTGGGTCTATTTGTAGAGTGTTGCTTATTTCTACCTCTGTGTGGGGTAAGGTCGGATTATTGTATAGTGAGATCTGCAAATAAAATGTTATATTTATAAAAGTGAATTCTAGTATTAATATTATAAATTTATTGTTAGTTTCATTTTCAGGTAAAAACCACTAAACATACCGAAATCCTATAGACGAAACTATATAGTAGTCTTTTTTAGGGTACCTCAAAAGGTAAAACGGAACCCTTATATGGCCATTTCTTTTAGTTTTACACTATATCTCGTATAGCCAGACTGAACTTAGTGTATATGGAAAGCGGAGAATTCTGCGGAGAGTGCTGAGCAGACTCCTAACACTAGCTTAATTCTGCCTACCTTGCTGACCAAAAATCGGGAATATGCGGGATACAGAGTGAAGCAGAAAAAAAATGAATGGCCTCTTACCGCTAGTACAATCTCCGCAGTTTTAGCTCCAATCAAACCAGAATACAAGGAAGCTTTGAAGGGTCCTTCTATAATGACCATCTCCGGGAAGGCATCTGTTTTGAAGGGGGTTGCAGGTCCGTCCGGGATGAATAGGTACGCCCCACTGTTGTTGTCTTGAGCTTTTTGTGTGTCATACCTATTTAGATAGAAATTTATTTTATTGATTTTTTTTAGTTTCCCGCTGTACCTTGCATCTAACAGAATAGGCAGAGGGAAACTAGTTTTCTAATTTTCGTCCCAATTGTGTGGCTGTACTTACCACGCTTTTGTGTTTGGCTAGTATGAAAAATTAAAAAAAAACATGCTCCCAAGTGGGGATGGAATCCACAAACATAGCGCTTACAGACAAACGCTGTGCCACTGAGCCACAACGGCCTCGTAAGAATCATCTTTTATTGTGTTCAAATGTATTCATGAGTCTCACTGTTAAGTACTATTAAATTACTTAGGTAAAACAAAGTTTCAAATGTGTTTTGTTAAGAAAAAGAGATGAGATTAAAAAAGAACTACTACTTTTTATTTCCATCCATATAACGTGTGTTGGCCGCCGTAAAGTGGCCGCCCTGAAGGCTTTAAGGTTAGGCTAGGCTTTAAGAACTTTTCAGCAATGTTCACTTGGGACAAAAACAAAGAAGATAGAAAAATTTTAAAATCAAATCGACAGCTAACGTCAGGGCGGCCACGATTCTTCGACCATAAAGCAAAAACTAACTGAACAAAATCCATGTGAACTGGCGTGGTCTTCCCATCTGGCGCCACCAGCGCCTTCAGCAGCCCCGCGCTGGAGGCCAATACGCGCGTGCCGTTGCCCGCCTGCAGCGTGACGTCATCAGTGAGGCGAGCGGCTATCTGCTGGAGGGCGAACACCTTCGGCAGGTCTATGGACCAGTAGTCTGCGTTGTAGATGCGGATGCGGGAGTATGATGTGTATCTGAAATGGTTTTTGTTCCGTTAATGTTTTTAATGTTTATGCTGTATCTCAAATATAGCTGAATACGCAAAGGAAACCTTTTATTATGTAATTTCGTTCCCCATTTTTCTCCCAATTTTTTCCACTAGTTCATCCCACAGCTGGGAATCGAACCACAACCGTTGTGTTTACATTCTATGAGAATGCAGTACAGTGTAGTTAGTACAACCCAATAATGATTTACTTTAAAATATACAAATAACAAAGAAAATAAAATCAATAGACTTGACTCACTTATTAATGGACATGCTGTCTCTCAGCGACACGGTATATATAGTGATGGCGAGCGTTTCCACAGTGACGGGGAACGACAGTTGGAATTTATTGGCAGCGAAGCCTAGACGTTTTTCGCCACTAACCACGGGAGAAATTTGGGCCATAATTGGATTACCATCTGGATCGAACACCTGGAAGTCGTATTATTTATTAGTGCAACGTTAGGACTAAATTATAGATTAAACAGCACGCAGTATGACGATATGTAGTGATAAAAGTCAAGGCAAGGATAAAAAGTTTGACTATTTAATGATAATTTTATAAAAATAATAGCATCACGCTGTATCCACACAGGAAGGTAGGATGAAGGAACCTGAGAACCTAGTGTTAAGACACTCCGTGCTGAATTTTGTGGGCATTGCGAGTTAAGAAGCGCAACTCAACTACTCAATAAAATAATCTTATATCTACAATAAGATTTTTATTGTTAAACTTATAATATAACGCTATAATTTGTTTTTAGGTCAATTGTAGTAATTTTAACATATTAATCTACGCATACAATATGTCAAATATTGGACGAATAGTGACCAACAGTGTTTTAACACTATGTACACGTACACTGGTACATGGGGGATACAGCGTCAAACTAAAAAAATGAAATACCTCAACATGCGGCGTCGAAACGTGAACAGTCAAAACCTCGTATCTATTGAACGTCAGAGCATTGTATAACACTATCCTTCTAGAAGGCGACATGACATCCAGCGTAATTGTTATCCTTGCGGGTATCTCGTCATGTTTCCGCCATATGTCGTCCACGTCGAAGTAAACGTCCTCTTGTGTTTGATCCTGTATTGTTGGCTGTTTCAAAAGATGATATGCCGCTTGTTGAATCGTTGATTGACTGTATTTAATTGCTTGTAGCATTCTGTAAATGATATTTTTTATTTATTTAATGCAATTGATTTTATTGGAATAATATAAATACGGCCTTTGGATAATATGGTTTAAAATGTAATATATCGTTTTTTAATTAAAATGTATCATTCATTTAGTATAACAATATTGAATAAAAAAAGTGTAAAAGTTATATCTTATTATTATACCTCTCAGCATAATCATCATGAACCTCATCCCGGCCGGTGCCCGTTATGCCATCGTGGTGCTGGAACAGAGCCAGCGCCCGGCGCGCCACCTCCACGCGGTCACGCAGCTGCAGCGCCGTGATGTGGCTGACCGACTGCGACGACACCGCCTGGCCTGTGATTATCTCCGCCGCCCTGAATATGCCACTTCTTCTTTAACTATACTCTTTGTATTTACATAGTACCTATTCAATATAATCTACAGAGTCAAGTTAACAGCAATGTAAAATAAATTACTATTAAAATTTGTTATTGTATTCACAAAAAATGTATATGCATAACACTATTTTCAATTTCAACAGCTGTCAGTTAATAAAAATAATAATTCTTTATTATTTTAATAACACTTTTTTTATATACAAACATTTATATCCATTCACCTCAAATACGCCAAAAGCACTCTATCCATGCTCTTGTAAAACGGCCTCGAGGTGAAATACCCGCTCCAATAGTGCTGGTTCCTATCCGCGTACGTGAAGAAATCGCCTGAGAGTACCGGGAAGTCGGCTATCTTGGTCTCCTCGTGTAAAGCTTTGAAATAATCTTGGAGTGTACCGAATTGAACCTAAATTAAATTTTATAATTAGTTTTAATTATTGAAAATAGTTTAAAGTGCCATAAAAAATGTAAACTTAGAAATTAAATTATGTTAATTGCCTATATGTTTATAATAACTACATGATTACTGATTATCAAATTAGGAAAACATTTTAAATATAGGCCAAAATGGCTTAAATCACATAAATTTGAGTTGGAATAAAAATAAAAAAGCCTCCAATCAAAACTAGTATAAAATAAATATTAAAAAAAAATACCAATTTTACTTAAAAAAATTATGAGATCTCTCTTATACCTATCGAATATATATTTCAAATTCTCAATAACTGTTTGCGAAATACAAGTATAATTATTTTGTAAAGTGGAATGATTCACTAAAGTTAATGTCAGACTCAGACCTGCCAAAAGCCGGCGCAAGAAACTCAATGGAACTTTATTTGTGGGATAGACATGAATAAAGTCTCGTGACCTTACCTCAGCATTCCACCCATCATTGCTATTTATATAGTCAATGATCATCTCGTAGTTTTGGTACTGGTTGTCCCATTCATTCGCACGATCGTATCTGAAGTCATCACCGAGAGGCACGAGGACCACGTTACTTCGGTACAGCTGGGCTTTTTTACGCCACTGGTCTAGTATCATGAATGATCTGTTGTGGAAATATTGTTTTTTATATTATATGGCATTGGCTTCACGCTTTATCCTACATATAGAGAATACCAAATATGCAACGCATTTTTTACTCATTAAATTCAGCCCAATTCTAAGTATCGCGTTTCGTCTTGTCACCAAAGGAAATATAAAACTAATTTATTTTTCCAGGTGGGGATTGAACACACTACCGTGTTTTATTCATTGTCAACCACTGAGCCACTACATCACGACGGTCTTCTTTATAGTTTTAGATTGTCATGAACTGTTTCAGTACTAGAGAAAATATACAAAAATATTATGTGTGGTATAATATTATATGGTGCGTTTGTCTAAGTTCACTTTATTACAACAAAAAAAATAACTGTATGGAAAGTTGAGTTTAAAAAAACATATAAATAAATTTTACCTTTCATCTACATTCTTCTGGGATATTTTTCTAGGTGGAATACCCCACGGACAAGTAACTCCATTACCTGGTAGCCTTTTAAAATCAAACTGACAACAGACCTGTAATATAAAATTTGATAAATATAGTAAAATATTGTTTAGTTTTTATTATAACTTATATTTTATAAGTTAGGTCTAATGAATGACAGGCAGAAATAAAATAAGAGTGTAGTCTGATATAATTAAATAACATTTTTTTGTGTAATGTGCTATAATACCTTTGGATCCGGTCCGCAAGTATGAGGAACGTCGTACGAATAGAAAGGCATCATATGTGTAAACATATCAGTGTGGCCAATACCATCTACAAAAATATAAAATATACATTTATTAGTATGTAATTTTCCTCACTGCCATCACACTTTACTTTCCGCATTCCATCATAACTTGAGACATTCTGGGCAAAACGACGAAACTAAACACAGCGCTTTATCATACAAAGATGGGGAAATACAAAAAATTAAATATAAACATTTTTAGAAGTGGGGATCGAACCCACAACCATTACGTTCGCAGTTTCTCGATATTCCAGTACACTACGTCCTCATAAATAAACACAAATATCATAATTATCTATATACATAAAAGGACTTGTCCTCACTGACTGAGGTAAGACGCGCGCACAGCCGTAACCGCTGATGGTAGAAACGTTAAATTTGGACAATGTTTACTTTCGTAATCTGGACATCCACTAAGAAGGGATTTTGAAAAATTTTAACCCTAAAGGGGTAAAATAGGGGTTCAAAGTTTGTATGGAAAAAAAATTAAATCGGCACCGATTTTTATAAAATTGTTTTGTGTTTCATTGTTTTCTAGAATTCTCCCCCTAAGGGCGCAAGTAAGGGGTTGAAAGTTTGTATACGTTTTATTTAAATCGTCACTAATTTTTATAAAATTTGAAATTCAGACTCTTAAACGTATATAATTAAACACATGTTTCATGGTTTTCTAGAATTCACCCCCTAAGGGTGCAAATAAGGGGTTGAAAGTTTGTATGGGAAAATTCTTAAATCCCCACCGATTTTTAAAAAAATGTATATTTAGACTCTTAAAAATATTTAATTGAACATATGTTTCATGGTTTTCTAGAATTCACCCCCTCAGGGTGCAAATAAGGGGTTGAAAATTTATATGGAAAATCATTAAATCGCCACCGATTTTTATAAAATTTGAAATTTAGACTCTTAAAAATATTTCATTGAACACATGTTTCTTGGTTTTTTGGAATTCTCTCCTAAATACGCAAGCGAAGCTGCGCGCGTCCGCTAGTTATAATAATGTACACTTCATACTACGTAGGTATGGTAGATAAGAAGGAACAAGTGTTTAGAACACTCCTTCACCATTTACCGTCTGAATTCGAAACAATGCGTGTTTAGTGGTGGAACTCAATAACGTGCTTTTTCATATCACAGTGAGGAAATTAAAAAAATTCAAAGCCTCGAGTTGGAATCGAACCAACAACCATCACGATTACAATCATATTCTGTCCCTCTGCGCCACAATGACCTCATTTAATACAAGTACACATTTGATACACTTAAGTATTATCTTTGTAATTAAGACGCAAATTAACAATCGATTACTCTATTTATGTTAAGCAAATTGTTATTGTTATATAAAAATCTTTATGAAGCTGTTGGTTGCTATTTTAAATTTAATTATTACTCTGTTCTTGTATTAACTTAGAATGAATCCTATTTTTGTAAAAATGTCAGGTGGTAAGTATAAGAAAATACTTAAATAACCATAATTTACTGTTTCTCTTTTACATATACACACTTCTAACACTGTTTCTATATAACGCTTTACACTTATACACGTTTTAAAACGCATAGTTCCAACAATGACACTGATTTTAAATACTTGAACACTGTCACAATTTTACACCTTATGACAGGCAGAATAACGACGTACTGACTCAATCCTTCAAAAACGTCACTTTTTATAGCCGTTCCCTTCCTCTTTTATAAATAATTATGTGGGTATTATTATTTTATTTTCTGTAAAATACCCTCACACTGACAATTGTCTTACAGTTCGTAGGTAACACGAACTACGGCTGTTAAGCTAAGATGCTGGTGATTATTTTTCTGTCTATTGTAGTTTTTATTACTTGAAATCCTAACTTGTTGTAAATTAAAAAAAAATTCAAACATAAGCAATTATTTTCTGCGCAACGGGATATTGTATAAGTGTCCCTATAGATACGCTAACATATATATAAGACGCTATATGTGGCATGGTAAGAATTCATGGCCTAGTGGTAAGACAATTACATAGAAAATTGTTTAGTTAGTTTAGTTAAGTATTCTATAACTTAAATATGTTTCTATTTTTAATGTAGAATATAAGTTTGAAAATGTCCACAAAATATAAAAGGTGTTTTAAAATATATCTTTAGATAATTTTTTTTTTTGCTAAAGTAGGAAGGAGAATGGGAGAACATAAAAATATTCCATTCCCCATTTTTGCTCCAATAAACTATAGTTTTTCCCATAAATAAAAACAGTTGAAATCTCACCCCACAACTGTCTCCACTTAAACTCCAATTGTCTATTTGCAGCAAGTTCCTTCTTTACTCTATAATGTATTCTTTGTATAACTGAATTTTCGATACCAGAGAGCTTCAGTAAATATGGCTGAGTGCTAGAATGGCCAAAAGGATCTATGGCCCAGCCATTTTTAGGTATATAACCTAAATTATCTAGCAACCATTGATGTCCTGTTGTCAGTTGCTCTATAATGGAGAGCCAATGGGAATTAGCTTCGTCATTCATAACCCATCCACCCGTCACTATTTCAATTTGGCCTGATTTTAGCAAACTGAAAATATAAGTTTTTGTGTACATAAGTCATAACTAAAGTAGTCATGGCACAGGGGCCGCGTTTTAATATATGGGACGGCTGTTGATTCGATTCCTTCTCAAATTAATGAATAATTTCAACTCAAGAATTTTGGCGAAAAGGGCGAACCCACTTTCCTTTTTAAAGTTCCCTCTGCGTACCTACCTACTACATGCATGGGTATAATATAAAACTACCTTAGCATTTTATTTTTTAATAGTAGGTAAATTTTTTTACTGATGTGTTTTTAGTAAGACACATGTATAATAATTATTTAAAATGTATATATATTATGTTTAAACAGTTGGTTGTAGTTATTTTTAACTCATTTGTGGCTTTATTAAATATTTATTCATATAATGTCTCAATTAATTATTTTTGAAATGGATTATTTGTTGTTTTTAAAGAATATATAATAACACAAAGTGCTTTGTCTTAACAGACAAGCAAAATTGAATTATTTTAAACATAATGTTTCTTCCAAATAGAGATTTAGAAATAAAACCACAATTACCATTTTTAGTAAGTATTAGGGTCCCCCTGTGTATGTGCCAAACCATGAGACTGTAAACGCGGTGGTTGCGGGTTTGAGCCCCACTCCGGGAACGAAATATTTTTATTTTCTCGCTATGGTGACAAGATAAAAAACAATGTTGAATTCTGCCACTCAGCACCGAATGTCTTTTTGGCATTTTGAGAATTTGCGGGGAAAGTGGTAAACAGAACTGTCTTAATAGGACCAAAGTGTCCCTGGTTCCCTTGACCTATCCTGCTATGTGCAGGATACAGCTTAAGACAAAAAAAAATATAGCTTCTATGAATATTTATAGTAATTGCTCATATGAATATATAGCTTCTATACCTTTGGAAAGCTGCCTTTTCCTTTTCAGTAGCATCTGTAGTCCACCAAAGTGAAAGATAACTAATTTCAGCCCAAATAAACTTCCTGCCAACACCTTCTTTCAATTTTTCAACCATATTTGTAAATATTGCTTTTGTTTGGGTCTTGTAGTAATTCTCGAAAGTCTTTATCCATCCTGTTTATGAAGATAGAATTTTAAAAATATAAAAGTACACAGTAATAAAAAACAATAAAATTTGTTATATCATATGACTGTTTGTAGAACAACAATATAATAACATACATTTTAATGTCTATATTCAATATTGTAAATTAAGATAAACACTGAAATACAATTTTTATAATTGTAAAATATTTTATTTCTCTGTTAAGAAGTACAGTTTATATAATTAATATAAAATGTAATTAAAAATTTTTTACCTAGTTCTTATTATCTTATAAAAAAATCAATCATTTACACAAATTATAAGATTTACCTGGATCATTATGAGAATGGGGTATAATAAATACTTTTAATTTGTTTTTGCTACTCCATTGATCTTCTTTATACTCTATGTTCCAACCTTGCTTCCAAACTCCGCCATCTACATCTTCAAACATGATCCTCTCATACATTGATAGCATCTACATGATAACAATTGATATGTTTAGTATTGGGAACATTATTGTTATTTAGCTTATTACCTTCCTCCATAAATATTTCAATGAGAACCAGTGGTTCCTAAGATTAACACCTTTAATCAAGTTATCACACAAGCTTTACAATATTAATAATGATTATTACCTGCACATCAGTTTTAGAAGATTTATGCCATATAGGGCAATAAGACATGTTCATTTTCTTGAACATTCTTGGAGGTTCATCACCAACTACTTTAAATTCTCTAATCTTGTTTTGTTCCTTGTAAACAGGCTTGGGTCTCTTTTGAGGAGGATGAAACTCAACAGAATGTTCTACAATCTGGTTCATTGCACTCTTGATTTCACCAACAACAGCATGATGTTGATTCAATTCATTTTCAATGTTTCGAAGCTTTGATTCAAATGATGACCATTTATTCTGAAATTCATTATATACCAAAATAATTGTGTAATTATGGTATTGGAACAATACTAATACTATTATAGTAGCATACTGTAATATCTTATGTTATTATTTTAAAATATTATTCATATAACATATTATGGTGGAAATTAATTTTGAGTACATAAAATTATGTTAAATATTGATATTTTTTATTTTGCTTCTATTTGTGATACTATCTAGATATAGTGGTCCTTTGTACAATGTTTAAATGGCTGTTCATACTTGAAAAGAATACTTACATCATCAGGCTCTACCATAGCAGGCTTAATACTAGGAAGCTTAAAGCTGAGATCCGTAACGACATATAAAATAAAAATAAACGCAATTATGCATGTTGCCCAAAAAAAGGCTGACAATCTTCTCAGTCTCATCTTGTCAAGTATCTATTTAGGTTTAACTATTAAATAATATATTTAGTTGTTAACCGGCCACATTATGACGATACTATAATAATGTTGTTTTTTTTTAATTATTATGATTTTCTTGATTCCGGTTAATCAGGTCCAGACTGTTAGTTAGCCATTATCAATAACAATTAATCACCAGTTAACACAACACCACAATGCTATCGATAAAATTTTATAATTGTTATCTTATTTTATCACTATCATAGCGTATTTTAATGTACTTTTCAATATTTTTATGAAATTCTTACGCGTCGAACTATTTTTCTTTCATTAAAAGTATATGTCAAAATTGTTTTGATTGTAAATAATTGACAATTATAAAATCAGACATAACTTATATAACAAAGCAAGAAAAGGTAAAAATGTATATTACAAATTTACAATACTTCGTAAATCTTTTATTGTTTTTCTAAGTATTTTAAGAATATATATTTATATCTTTGGAATATCTAGTAAGGGCTTTGACAAGTATCCGAATATTTTATCCTATTGATCCTGCAAAACATTTAATAAACGTCAACAACAAATTAAACGTCAAATTGTTTGTGCGTGAAAATGGCGTCGAAGGAATCTCTCGATGTAAGTACTATAAATTTAGATTTGCATTGAGCATTTGTTATTTTATTCGTAGAACTGATCGACGATAGAATATAGCTGGAGCTTATATTAAATATATATGTAAATAAATTATACCGCCTGAGAAAATCGATTAAGACCACGCCCAACATATACGTTACGGTTTTTCAATATTTTTGCGGCTTTTTCTCCATATTCTGAATTAACACGATACACTACAAGATCTTATATGAAATATACATTGCGTTATTGTATTTGTTATTTTTTTTACATTTATATCTTCTAAGAAAAAATATTAAATTAAAAATTATGAAATTTTAACGTTCAAATTTAGTTAGATTGAATATGAAATATAAAACTTATTTTTTTATAAATATAACGTTTCAATACGAATTTTGATAATGATAGGAAAGAACGTCTTCCAATTATATTACATAAACTATTGTGTAACTATAAATATTTTAATTTTGACCTAAAATTTGATATAGATGATTTCATCTATAATGTATATTATCATTTAGTATTCTTAATTAAAAATGCATTATACTCTAATTTTATTAGTATCTTATAAGAAATATATGTTGTATCGGAAAATAACTACTTTAACAAAGGACCATTATGTGAAACAAAAAGATATGTTATGCATTTTTTTTCTATGTGTACTAAAAATTTAAATATTAATTTTCTTTACATTCATTTTATTTTACAATTAACACTTACTTTTTCCTTTTTTTACAATTTTTGTTTTAGCATCATGCTTTGTCTTGTATATAGCAAAGCTGGCTGAGAGAATCTATTTTATGAAATTCATGTTTTCTAATGCCTGCCTGATATTGAGATACTGCATGTTCAGTGGCGGAACTCAGTGGCAGGGGATATAGCCCACAACTATTGACTTTAAAGTTAGAAGCACTCTCTCTCTCTCTCTCACTGTAACACAATGACTTAAGCTTAATTAAATTTAAATTCTTAATTTATTCTATGCATACAAATTATTGCATAATAACTTTTTTAAACAAATATACAGTAAACCAAAATGTAACTACCTGCTGATAGTGATTGAAATGATTGCAAGTTGGTAATCATTTAAGTTTGATTATAATTTACCTGTTGGTGCTATGATTAACATATAGCAAATTTATAACGGATGAGGCCTTCATGTTGCTGCAACACAATAAGGGACTGTAAACATGACAGTTACTGTTGAATGCTGTGTACGATACAGCTATTTATTTATTATTGGCCTAAAAATATGAATTTTAATATATACCTTATTATTTTTATAATAAGGTATATATTAAAATAAAAAAGTGGGGAGCGGAGTGTTTTAACACTAGGTTTCCTCAATCCTAATTATTCATATACTTAGTGTGATTTTAGGCAATCTATGTTTTTATTTGTTTATTAGATATTACATAATTTTTGGAAAAATATGGAAGAGTTTACTGATATAATGTAAATATTTTGAAGGTTTCTTATGTTTATTTTTTTTATGTATTTTAACTTAACTTAACTGAGCAATATACCTACCATATGAACCATATCCTATATAAAAATATAAACGTTTAAGCAAATTTCAGGTGTGTAAAGTAATTTATTATTCTTGACTACCTAAGAGCATTCTTTAAGTTGTCAAGAATGAATGAAGAAGAATATTACAAAATTGTTCACTATAATTTTTTTTTTTGGCTTTGTTACTTTTTAATATTTAAAAGCTTGATTTTAAGAAAAAAATTACCCTTAATTTTATAATCGTATCTTTCATTTTCCAAATTTCATATTTATATGAAAAGAAATATTCCTAATAGGATATTATTGACAAGTTTCAAAATTTCTTACAGTTTTTAAATAAAATTGACTTTCCCAGCTAGACTATAACAGCTACTACTAATTAAACAATTTATATGAATTTTATTTATATAATTTTACCAACTTAACAAGCCGCGTATGCAGCCTTGCACGGTGTTTAGCGCAGTTCGATACGGACCACCGCCAATTGACCGCATCCGCATTTGTGTTAGAGGACACAAGCTTGCTCG
Organism: Heliconius melpomene rosina; assembly: GCF_056956725.1. Taxonomy (NCBI): domain Eukaryota; kingdom Metazoa; phylum Arthropoda; class Insecta; order Lepidoptera; family Nymphalidae; genus Heliconius; species Heliconius melpomene. The sequence continues at coordinate 3,901,498 of NC_140396.1, read as the reverse complement.
AAGACGCGTTCATCTTCATCCAAGGTCGACGTAGGAAAAATACTAACGTGAGCGCGAGTAGGTTGCATTTTATTGCGGACGTATCGGTCTTAATGTAAATCTTCATAATGGTCTATATTTTAACATCAACATATTATATTGTTTTTGTAACTAAGGGAATTAGCCTTTTGCATTAAATATATATATTTTTTGTAGTTTCACTGTGTATCCCGCATACAGCAGCACGCAGGTACAATGCGTGTTGAGTAGAGGAACTCAACGTCGCGCTTTGTATCGACACCAGAGCGAAGAGAATGGAAATATTAAATATTTCATTTCCTCGCGTAAGAATCAAACCCACAACTTGTCGCATTTTCAGTCACATTGCCCCTGCGCTACAACTAGCATGTATCATTGATGATGAATAGATGGCTCAATCTAATTGATGGGAGAAGGTCGAGTAGGAAGGCAGACCCTGGCAATAGCCATATGAAGGATTAATGCCAGGAGGAAGAAGAGATGTGTCAATCTTATAAAACAGCGATAACTTTACTTCAAACTTCGATTGCATAATTGTAATATTTTATGTGCATATATAATATTTATGGAGCTTCAAATAGATGAGATTACTTGATTCAATATAAGTACGTACGCATTAGTAGGTAACACGTGAATAAAGTGACCTTACCAGCCCATTTCAATATTGTACAGTCCACTATACATTTGTATATAAAATGAATGGGATGGATAACATGAATAAAATTTCAACCTTTTGCCTGTGTTATACTATATTATATAGTATTAAATGGTATGTGTAAAGAATGGAATTCTACACGCTTTTTCATTAGTATCGTAATGTAAATTTCAAGAATGACTGACTGACTGCCTTTACATTTGGTCGTTATCAATTTTTTTAGCTTCACGCTGTATCCTGCACACAGCTGGGTAGGCAGAGGGAACCTAGTGTTAAGAACTCCGTTCCCCACTTTCTCCCGAAATTTGGAGGCATTGCGTGTTGAGTGGCAGAAGTCAACGCCACGCTTTGCCTTGACACCAGAGCGAAGAAATGGAAATATAAACGTAAATAAATATTTCACTTCCTCGAGTGGGGATCGAACCCACAACCGTCGCGTTGCAATCCCACCTTTGTGCCGCTGCGCCACAACGGCCTCTACTTTATTAATATTTATTATTAACAAGCGATAAAATTAAATGCGATCTCAAAAAAAAATTCTAATCGATTAAACAACGTATTCTATAGTTTCCACGGTAACAGCTAAATCACTGCTAATGTAAGTTCAAAGAAAAAGCTGAGTGAAGCTATAATTTAAAAATTACGTAGGTACGCATATGATTTATGAAGTCTATAACCTTAATATTAATAGGTAAATTGAAACGTCTGCGGCACTTAATATCGTTTAATAATCCGATATCGCTTACCGCACTCGATAATAAGGGTTGACTCCCGGAGGTTGACTCTCAGGAGGAAGAGACTGAAATGAAATATGGAATATTTACAGTAGTCGATAAACTGAAAATAAAGACAAGACTTTCTTTTCGTCTTTTATACCCCGTTATATAGGTTTGTGCATTGATTGATATAGAGAAAATTACAAGTTTGAAAATCCTTATTTTTTAACAAAAAATATTTTAATATAAATATACATCATGATCAAGAGTTAGACACATCGTCTCGCCTCATAGGCTAAGGCCCTCTTTGCTGACGCAAGTGATGGTACTTCCCGTAGGATGTCGGGAATGAGAGCGTGTCCTTATAAAACTGTCGTGGGTAGCCGCTGGCGACTGAATCCGGTCGACTGTAATGCTAACATTTAATATACAATTTAGCTTTTATTAGGAATATAAAATATAGATGTCTTCACCAGGAATTGGCCAATTCTAAACGAGTATAGTCCTATTAAAATCTTTACTAATACTTCAATATATATTATAGTTATAAGGATATTTCACCAGTAAAATGATAATAATATTTCTAACGTCATCACACTTTAATACTAATAGCTACTTGTACAACAAGTAATAAAATCTTTAATTTATGAAGTATCTTCATAAATAGCCATGTAATTACTTACTATTCATATTTGCAAATTATTTTTCTCCATTATTCTTCGCTCTATAATCCCTCTTATATTCCACAAAACAATTCTGCCTCTGTTAAGTACTGAGGTACTACCAAACTGATTTGATTGAAATTTGGTACAGGATACAGATAGAATACTTTTAATCGCAAAAATGGTTTGGACTTTAGTATGGAAATCGCTATCCAGCGTGTACAAGCTGGCTGACCTGTGCTAGCTAGCTAGCAATGGATAACGTTATTTCTAATATTATTCCCAAGAAAATATCAAAAAAATAAGTTTTAAAATTTAACAAAAGTTACGTACTATTTTTGCACCTTATTTATTTAATAACTGCCATGGTAACCACCACCCCAACTCTATATTCTCCCTAATATTATTTACCAGTGGTGGGTGTATGCGTTTTCAGGCTTTATGACGTGTCCCTCTCAATTCATTAGATTAGACCATAAAAAAATTATATTATTAATTACATCAACATAGGTTTTTTATTTCCATAAAAAAAATAGTTATAGTAAATTCGATAATGTATATAGATATTTTTATATTAGACATCACTAGTGTGCTGTTTTTACATAGGATTAGGTAGATTATCAAAAAAATAATTGTGCAGTTTAAACGGACAAAGCCGCGGATCGCTAGTATTATCTATATCGACATATATAGATTTTATTATATGAAATTATATATATGTATAATTATTATATAAAAGAAAGGAATATTCAATTGAATACACTGCCGAAATGGTAGACATAATATCAGACGTTTTGAACAAAATCGATTCGAAACCAATAAAAATGCGGTAGCTGATGACAAAATCGATTATGTCTCATGCCGAATGCTCCTAATTTCGTATAATATTGAAGCCGAAGCAGTCTCGACGATACCAAGGCCGATATCAATAGATAAAGGTTTATACTTTATACATGCCAGACGCAGGTTTTGTTACGTAATGCGGTTGGAGTACCACAGGGACCCTGAAGCTGTGCAGTTATATAACATTGCGTAAGCTATTCTAGCTGAGATAAGCTTTCAGGATGGTAAGGGATGTGCTTGGAAAATAAAATTGAAGAATTTAAGATTCTATTAAAGCCCATGCCTAGACAATATGTTTTAATATTTATAGCACTATAAGTTTATAGTTTTGATTTACGACTGCAAACTTGACAGGTTCCTTATTTTCAGCCATGTCGACAGAACTCCAGGATTATGAAAGTATATTATCTAATATCCGCTTTTTTTAGGGTAATTGCGCAACCAATAGCCCCTTTGTCTTTGATTTTAATTTATTAATTGCAATTTTATGTTATTTTATTTTTTATTTTAACTACGTATATTAGTAATGAAGTACATATTGATCGAAATTTAACTTAATTATTTATTATTATGTTTAATAAATAAAGAGAAAAATCACATCCATTTCAACCGAATCTGTCAAATAGACTATAAAAAGCCCTGCAGCTATTGCCAATGAACTGAGCAGGTCTATTGGCATTTGCAACGTAAAATTTAAACTTTTACACAAAAATCGTGCACTTAAATAGACGAGTGAGGAACGGAGTGTTTTAACACTAGGTTCCCTCTGCCTATCCTGCTGTGTGCGGGATACAGTTTGAAGCTGATTTTTTTTTAAATGTACGAGTTGTTATATAATGTAATTCAAAGTTGGTATTCCCGGGCAGTCAGCTCGGTGCATTGGTCGGTAAAGGGGTCGCCATCGATCGGGGCGGCCCGTCGCATGTTCAGCTAGATGCACTGGCGCCAGCTAGTTTAAAGGGGCAGTTATATTATATTTTATGATATCGTGCACCCCCCGACTAATGCTGTTCGTATTGTCGAAGTTTTCGTATATGTCATCCGTTGTCAAAGTTTACATTTTAAATTAGAATGCTTCTATTTTTAGTACTTAATAGTTTAGGTTGTCGTTTAGTAATTTTGTTCTTATTAGTTTTTTTTTTTTTCATTTTTAGTGTAATTTTATTCTGTTTTCACACATTATTTGAATTACTCAAGAATAATTCAATATTTGATTTTCATCTACGATTTTTAAATAAAAATCAAATAAATCAGCTTTACGCTTTATCCTACACTCCACAGGGTAGGCAGAGGGAACCTAGTGTCTCACTTTCTGCCGTATTCTGGAGGCATGGCGTGGAATCAACACGGCGGAACACTGTGCTTTGCCTCGAAACTGGAGTGAAAAATGGAAATACAAATTTAAATCAATATTTCATTTCCTTGAGTGGGGATCGAACCCACATCCGGTACAGCCACACTAGGTGCTGCGCCACGACTGGTCTCAATGATTCTATGCTGCTTAAACAATTAATAACATATCTACTGCCTAAGATGATTGAAATTATTTAATTATTTTCAGCTTATACTGAAATTTTATACATAAATAAGCGAAATTACTCCTTAATTATAGCACGTCAATATTTGTTTGTTATTTAAGTTAGCTTTGGCCCTATGTATTAGAGAAGCGGAACCAATTACACATAGAAGGTCAACTCACTATCCAGATTAATTTAGTGGGAGGTGGGCGCGGTACTAACATATAAAACACTTTTGTAGAATCATTTGTTAGTATTTAGACCTTTTGCATAAGTAATATTTTTGGTTGTTTTTGTTAAAAACGCGGTAAAAACTTTTTGAATGAAAAGCCTTTTAAATTCCAATAGTTAAATAATATTGTTAGGTATTTTTATGGGAACCTTAGAATAGTCATTTGAACAAGCACTTTTTAAGGTAACAAATGTTATGTTAATGTTATTCTAATAATTTCTCTAATAATTAAAATTAAAATTAAAAAAAAAAAAAAAAAAAAAAAAAAAAAAAAAAAAAAAAAAAAAAAAATGTCGGTAGGGGTCTCATCCAACCCCTCTAGTATAAGCTCTAGATATAAGTACAGTTTAAATTGTCCCAAAATTAAGTACGCCACATTAAAAAAAAAAAAACTTTCTTAAAATAAAAAAAGGCACGGGCAACTATGAGCCCGTGGATGTAGTTTTTTTAAATAAAAAAAAAAAAAAAAAAAAAGGTAACAAATGTGTAACATTTATTTTCTTATTTTAGTATAGACGAGTCATAAATTCAAAGGTAGGGTAGGCACGCACAGCAGTCCTCGAAATCTACGAAAATAGTTTCTGTGAATACCTAAATAATCGTTAAGTTGGTACCTAACTTTAGTATCTGGATACTACTTGCCGTATAGTGGAAATATACCTAAGGTATATATTATTTTAATGACTGAGTAAATTCAGTTCTTTTTTAAATAGTAAGGGCTCGAAATATTTTATATTATTATAAAATCAACCAATCTTTTTAAATATTATTGCTTTTCATTGTTCATTAACTTCTTTCTTAACAAGCTTTATATAATTCTAATACTTATATTTATACAATTGATAAATAATATAAAACGCCCCTAATTCTACCAACTTTTTGTTGAAAATTGCATTGTACCGTAAATTTCTCTTTTTTATTTGGTAGTTTGTGTAATTATATTAGTAGTTCCACTTCTCTAGTTATAGGTCTAATTAGATATTACAAATTAATATACATATAAATATCTAAATGTAATAAGACGTATTATAACAGAATGAAGTATATATCCATTCTAGATATAAAACTTTTCATACGAAATTCTAGCTAGGTGAAAGAGATTCTCCAAAGCTATATAAGTTCCGTTATCTTTTTCCGTTGGCCTGTATTGTTATATAAATGGATACAGATAGGCTAGGATATCCAGTGCCTTTTTCCGTTGAGCTCGACTTGAGGCTGGTGCCGTATTGATTGGACAGGACTGCTGGAGTTACGTAACGCGGCGCGACGCGCTCCGTACGCCGGCAGACTATAGCTATAACTTGCTTGTAACCTACTTTGGGAAAAACCTCTTTTAACTGAAATATATTACTAGACCAGAATTTACATTTATAGATTGTTGAAAGAAAGAAATGCTGCCATTTCTTCATGTTCCCGTAATACTATGGAAATGTCGAAATGAAAAATAAATGTGCTTATATTAAGTGGTATTTCACATTAGCTTAATTGAATATTGAAAGGCTCCAGGCCCTTTCAGCTAGATAATAAATAGATTATGTATTAGTAGGGTGTTAGTATTACAGCTACTTCCTTTGTTTTAATATGTTGTAGAAAATTTATATTATATTTTTTTTTAATAACGCGGCGTTGAGTTCTGCCACTCACACACACACAGAATTCGGCGGAAAGTGGGGAACGGAGTGTCTTAACACTAGGTTCCCTCTGCCTACTCTGCTGTGTGCGACATACAGCGTGAAGCTGATTTGATCTTTTGTAACTGGCGTACAGTTTAAACTATTTAAAGAAGTTAGCTGGATTTTGGTCTTTGCCATATGTCTACAGCTCTACTATTAGAAATACATCTCTCAAATGAAGAATTAGGAAGGGAATCAATAAAATAAATATTTGTAAAATATATTACATAATATAAAAAAAAAACTTTATTAAATCAAAATAAATAGTAGTAATTCATTCGAGATCGTGAGCTTAAATAAATTATTTTTGTTAGATCGATACCGTCGCACAACAGAATTCTATGAACTTAGAAAATATTTCAAGATTTCTTTATTTATCTTCGATGATTTAGTATTTTGTAAATTCTAGCGGTGTCAATATTTATATATATTTATTATTAAAGTATCAAACTGAAACTTGAAATAATAATAAGTCTTATTATAAAAGTAATTTATATTTACAACAAATTCTCGTACGATTTGAGAATTTTGTGTGAAATCCACATTTATAATTAAAGGAGAAATATATTTTATTTTAAATAAAAATTGTATTTGGAATATGCAGAAAAAAATAGTCTACGTAATCCACGTTTTAACGTTACGTTGCTACTTATACTTTTGTTTATTATTTTTACATTTATTACAACGTAAATTGTGTATATTACTGCACTATTGTTAACTATGAACATAAAAAATAAAATAAGTTGATATGAATGATATTTCTTAAACGATAATATAAAACCTTTAGTTTAGATTTTATTTTATTCCGCACACAGCAGAGTAGGCAGAGGGAACACAGTATTAACACACTCCGTTCCCCATTGTCGTGGCGAAGCGGCACAAGGGTGTGACTGTAACGCGACAGTTGCGAGTTCAATCCCCATTCGAGGAAGTGAAGTATTTATTTACGTTTATATTTCCATTTCTTCGCTTGGATGTCGAGGCAAAGCGCGGCGTTGAGATCTCCACTCAACACGCAATGCCTCCAGAATTCGACAAACGCTGGAGAGAGGAGTGTCTTAACACTAGTTTCCCTCTGCCTACCCTGATGTGTTCGTGATATAGCGTGAAGCTGAGCTGGTTCCACATGTTCCACCGAATTCTGCAGGCATTGCGTGTTAAATGGCGGATCTCTATACCACGCTTTGACTCGACACCAGATTGAATAAATAGAAATATAAATAAATATTTCATTTACTCGAGTGGGGATCGAACCCACAATCGTCGCTTTACAGTCACACCCTTGTACCGCTGCGCTACGACGGCCTCGCTCACATTTATTTGAGTTTTAAATTCGATTGTGAACTGTAGATGATGAAAATAAATTTAATATACCTACATTTTTTTATTTTGTGTGTATACTGGTAAAAACCTTCGAATACTATTTGTACTCTTAAATTTATCTACGCTCTACTTTTTACTCAAAATTTGGAGCAACGCTTGCCAATAAATCAAAAGTTATGTTACCTTTTATGTTTATTATTTTATGACGTTTATATACGTAATACGGTTTTATTAAATGACATGATGTTTATAAATAATTGAGGCCCTCGAGGCGCAGTGGTGCCTCGACTGACTCTAAGCGTGTCGATAGTGGGTTCTTATTCTAGGGTATGTATTTTTTATTTACTCACCTAGGTTAGAAGACAAAGTTGATTACCGTCACCCAATTTCGAAATTTGGGAGGTAAATGGGTAACGGAGTGTCTTAACAGGGAGGGAGCAGCCCTCTGACTATCTTGATATATGCAGGATACAGTGTGAACCTAAAAAAATATTTTTTACTATTTCTTGCAAAGCGAAAGGAGAGTATTTTAAAAAAACTTATTTAAATTTGTCGACCTTTGAACTAACGTGTATATTCATCACGGAATCTTTATAAGGATGCAGTTATTAACACCGTTTCCTTTGAACTCGGTGTACTTTGAATTCGTGATATTAGTTTTGTCTAGATTCCGCTGCATTGCGCAAGTCTAATGTATTCTATCTCAATCTCCTTTGATATACTGATGTATGCAATATATTATAGATATAAGATTATAGCTTTTTTGCATTTTTGTTTGAAAAAACTTTGACGCTTCAACTAAATAATTATTAATTATAATCTGCATTTTGTTTTCTAATAATAATATCTTTTCTTTTAAATATATACTCTTTATTGCACTTAAATATATAGATTGATACATAGTCCAGAATATTGTTGGCAAAGGTCAACTCGTCCCTAATAGAGATTTCTTCGAGTCTACCTATGGGTGTGAGAGAAAATTTAAATTTTGCAGGTTTTGAAGAGAATTTTCCTTTTATTTTCTTATTATATCTTCCGTGTACATACACCCATCCGTTACGATTTTATTAGTATATATAGATGAATTAGTATAGATTCTTCTGTATGTCAAATAGACACTATTTATATACAAGAAGATGAGTAAATCTTTTATATATTAGTACTTAGCACTATTATATTTTATTTAGCAATTGTTCTATTGAAAAATAAATAAGGTTATATAATATGGCACCACGTTCCTAAAAGGTTAAATTCTTAGAGGTTCCGTTTTCCAACATTCTCTTGTGTGCCAGTACGTAATTGTATTACGTAAAATTAACTTTTCTGGCGTCTGTAGTATGTTATTTAAGACTTTTGCTTTAATATATTTTACACATAGAGCAGGATAGGCAGAGGGAACCTAGTGTTAAAACACTCCGTTCCCCATTTCTGCCGAATTCTGCAGGCATTGCGTTATTAGCATAATAGCATTTAATAAAAATGAAATAAAATCAAAAACAAGGATTTTTAAAATTTTTGTTTGTGCGCTTGTTTACGCTAATCTCAGAATCGGATTGACCGATTAATATACACTTTTCTCTATCGTATTTTGGAAAGCCTCCCTTAACATTTGTGTGTTTGTTTTATTGCAATCGATTAACAATTATAAAGTAAAAAGGTACTAAATTAATAATAATATAGTTCAAACAGGCCAAGCCGCGAGCGGGTCGCTAGTATAAAATTAATACGAATGTGAATCTGTACGTAGCTAAGTTACTTGTAAATCAATGATATGACATCGTTAAGATTTTCCTTAACATGTATACATTTTTTATTTATATTATTAGTATAATAATAAATGTCGGTTGCACATATAAAATTACTTATTTGAATTAGTTAGAATGAAGGTTATTTCATTTTGGCAGTCTACGGTTAGCGTTAGGTAATTTGGTGACATATGATGAAGCTTAACTGTTCTTTTCCTCTGACTCATGATCCTAGTACCTAACCACAATGACAGCATCTCAAGGCTAATAAATGAAATAAATTCAAATTTAACTTAATAGATCTTAACGCTAGGTTCCCTATACCTTACCTGCTGTATGGGGTACAGCGGGAAGTTGTTTTTTTTAAGTTAATAGATGAAGTAATCTATACTTCTATACTAATATAATAAAGCGGAAGAGTTTGTTTGTTTGTTTGTTTGTTTGAACGCTAAGATCTCTGGATCTACTCGTCCGATTTACTATGTTTTTGTTTTGTATGAAAGCTGCATTCTTCATAAATACTACATCTACATTACAAATATGTACTAATAAATTAAAATACTTTCTAATTTGACATGCAATTTATTCTGCCATGTTAATAACAACCGTCGTTGCTAAGCAACGGTTTGCAAAGTTTCTTGGTTGTTTTAAGAAAACGTCACCCAAAATGAACTTATTTTGATATTCATCCTTATAAAAATAAATATATTATATAATATTTAATAAATATTCCTATAGTTCAAGCAGGCGTAGCCGCGTCCGGGTCCACTAGTACAATTATAATTTTATAATATCTATATTATGACATAGTCAATGTCAATTATGTTGTGTCTATTAGAACAGCTTAGGAATCCCTGCAATGCTATTGTGATGATATATAATTTTCTAGTATATTAAATAGAAGTAACGTCTAAGTAGTGTATATATAGCGTTAGGGTATAGTAAAGTTTAATTATTACGTTTTTTAATAATTGCTTACTTTTATCTACAAAAGACTGTAATGTAAACGTAGATATTTAGAGATGTTTTCTTGGGGGGGGTGTTTCCTGGACTTTAGTTTTGAACCGATTTGTTCGTGTAAATGTATAGTTCTAAGATAAATTTCTGGGATGGGCACGGCGCACTCGCCTAGCTACTACTCTCCGTTCTTTTTTCTCCGTCGATTGTGTAACTGTCATATGACACACACTATGTAGTGAAGAGTCTCATGCCACTTTGTATGTCCAATTCAGAAATTAAAATAATTTAAATATTCCTTATCTATAAAGCCATTTCATCTACATTTTAATGAGAAAAATGAGAACTATGTATGATTAATATTTCTTTGCTAAATTGATAGTTATTTAATAATTTATAACTCTTTAACTATCAACAAGAAACTGCTTGTAGTCGTCATACATTATATTTATCAATTATGTAATAATTTATGTAATACAATTTTATTCGCCACTTTAGGAAATACAAACGGCCAAGTGGATATGTTGTAAAGTTGTAGTAAGTTTGTTAAAACACTTCCAAGTTGCCAAGTTGCCAGGAGCTCCTGCCAAATGGCTTGTCGGAATACTTTATCGTTAAATAAAATCGTTATGGTTTCAGTCAGGTCGTGCAGCCTTATTTTTGTCACTAATAAATTTGATTTTAAATATTTAAGTCTAAGCAATTCCACTATTCCTTTATTCAATGATAGTTTTTCTTAATTATTTAAATAAATTTGTTTCAAATTATTATTTAACTTAGCAACGTATTAAGAGCGCTGGCAAAAAAAATGTTTCTATAGCCTTTGTGGCTATTGAACTCGCTGATTGCGAACGGATGTTGAAGGAGTCTGCTCCAGTTCATGCTGCTTATTGTAGGTAAATCTGGCTCAACCTGGATTCTAAAGGATTACGTTTAAAGTGGATTCATTAAATTTGGTTACAGCTTTTTTTTCTTATTCGTTGAGATACAATCGTTCATGTTAGAATCACGTTTTTCTACTTTCAGAGTTTCTTTTTTTGTCTTCTTTTTTAATTCTCTCATTCCCACGGATCTAGTATTCTGTCTGAGGGTGTATATCCTTCATACAATACCTTTGCGACGGCCCGTCAGTCTCATAATTGAATTATGTCGAGCTCGGCAATTCTCGCATGCACTTAACGCTGGCTGATTCACGGTTATATTTACATAACATAAAATCCCCTGGACTCTGTTTAGCAGATTGCCGACCCTGTCCCAAATATTAAATATTATATATATAATATATATATATATATATGTATGTGTGTATGTGTATGTACTTTATATACATATATATATATATATATATATATATATGTATATAAAGTATTCTGTTAAAGAAAAAAAACTGTAAAACAAATTGTTTTTCTACAAAAAATATACTAAATTTGTAAGTAGGTCTACTTTAAAAAAAAAATAGTTCTACTTGGTTCTATAGTTGAAAGCCAAAAGTAGACAAGATTGAATTAAATAAAGTATAACAGTTCCAAATGCCAAATTTAACAGTGGTTTTAATTGGGTCGGATAAAATGAGATGATTTAAAACTGGAAGCATTTTATTGTCGAGTTTCTAGATTTTATTACTTAAAACTTATTTTAAAACATTATACGTATGTTGCTCATTTAATTATAATATAAACAATTTTTGTGAAAGTTTTATTAAAAATCAATTCTGGAATCGTTAAATCGATCGTGAAATCGAAAATTTTACTTTTTTTATATTATTTTATTTAGTTATCTATAAAAAACAAAAAGAAGCATTTTAATTACTATTTAAATATAGATAAAATTTCAGCATAGTTCATGTATGGATGTTAAGAAAGCGTTATGTAATTATTTATTGACATAATTTTTTTTTTGTTTATCATTTGAAAAACAATAGGAGGACGTTTATCTTAAAGGAAAGTTAGCAAATTACATAACAATACATTGTGTTGGCCCTAGACCAGATTTCGTCAACGGTTTTAGTAAATTAATCTTTAATGCTTTTATTGTGGGCAAAGAGCTTTTACTTCACATAGATATGTATTGATATAATATACGGTGAAAGTGAAAGTGACCATTTTCCGTAAATCTATTTTTTTCAGCTTCATGCTATATTCTGCACATAGCAGGGTAGGTAGAGGGAACCTGGAAATCTAGTATTAACACTCCGTTCCCACTAAGACACTTCCCAGACCGTTTCCCACTTTCCGCTAAATACTGGAGCCATTACGTGGGAGTAGCGGATCTTTCGCCTCGACACCAGAGCACCTTTCTTCGAGTAAGAAAATTAATTAAGTTAACGGTTTCACCTTTGCGTAGTTAAACTAGAATTAGTAGAGTTTAAGTTATAAAGTTCGGTATTTAAAGAATATTTTAATACTTCTAAATTGTATACTTCTAAGTTGCTTAAGTAAATGTCATGAAAATTCAATCTATATCTCAGTATTGTGTAATTGTATCTAGGCAAGTCGCTAAGATTTGGACCCCTACGGTGTTCACAGGGAACCATAATTTTTCGACATTTCTAGTTACCTAGACTCACGCCATCTCTCTCGCGAAGTAAAGGTACCCTTTAATCAATTGCAAGAAGCACGTTCAACTTTAACCTAGTTAATTTCGCACGTCGCGACTGCGCTCTGTTTCAGCGAACGAACATTGTACGCTTAGATTTTCTGGAAAGAAAAAAAAACTTTATATAAGTAGGCTTTTTAGTTTTACTTCGCGTTACTGGTCTTTAACAGTTAATTCAGACTTTTATTCCAGGTCTTCCAGTACTTTTATTCTGGTAGCCATGTTGCAATAACATCTTAAACTCTTGTAGTTTAAACAGATGCGCCAAACATTGAATTGCAATTTTGCATGCAAGCGTTGCATTGTCATTATTACATGTATTATGTCACTTGAGACGAAAAGCCCATACGTTATAGCCTCATAGTCTTCTTCTCCATTATTTGCCAGTCTAGTACTTAGTAGATGCAAAAATAGAACTTGATTAATATGATTCGTAATTAATGGTAAAAAGATATATGAATATTTTACGTTAAAAAGGAAAATTTCTTTGTTGAATGTATTTTAATAAAACTTTCCTCGGAAATTCTGAATAAGCTAATATGCAAGTAGAATCAATAATTCCAGTTTTTGCGAAAAATGCAAAACTTTTCCGAATTAATTATTTAAGTTTTCATTGGCATTTCAATTCAGTTTAGTTGAGTTTTTATTAGCCATGCTATATGTTTTTATTAGACCTAAACTAAATCAGCTTCATTCTGTATTCCGCATATAGCAGTGTAGGCAAAGGGACTCTAGTGTTAACACACTCCGTTTCCCATTTTCCGTATTTTTCGAGGCATTATGTGTTGAGTATCGGATCTCAACGTCAAGCCACCCACATCCGTCGTGTTAAGATCACAATCTTATGCCTTCTTTCCTTTATTAAAACAGCTTTATTGTACATTTACACTAGGTGTTAACTAGCAAGGATTAATTATGTCCAAAAATATTTACCATTAGATAATATTGTAAGAATATTCATGGGAGTACGTAGTAACGTGCGCAATTTTTAAAATATTTCACTAAACTATAAATCTTATTTGTCTGTATATTCATATCAATAAACTTCCTTTGACTTCACCTTCATCGTGTATATAAAAGCGAGTGAATCAACACCATCGGCTTAGCAACGGCCATGATGAAATATGTTTATATCATATTAGTTTGCTCTATAATAATTTCATTGACTGAAATCTATTATAGGATGTTAGGAGCACTTTAAGCATGCCTGTAAATAGGTGATTCGTAGTGTTTCTGCTATTTTGTATAGTATATAAAATAAAAGATGTATATTAAGACAAAACAACTAAAAAAATTATTTCAATTATTACTAATTGTTTTTAGTGGAGCTATTTTCACCGGTTGTATATACCTCCAAGAATTGATTAAAAAAACATATGTTATTTCATTGTTATTTGCAAATAACTAGATTTGAAAAATGAGCAGCAAATCTACAAATAGTCCTATGCTTTACATAACGGGTTAATGCACTTTACTCATATGTTTCTCCTCAAAGCAGTTTTAGCGACTTCTGTCCGCCAGTTCTGTAATATCCAAAGTGGTTATTGAATGATAACAGCTACTATATTATTTTCTACTGCTTTTAGAATTTGAGAGCAGGAACGGGTTTTATTTTTAAACGTATTTAGGTTATCGCGGCGTTGAGTTGTGCCACTCAACGTCAACAAGAAAGTGGGGAATGGAGTGTCTTAACACTAGGTTTCCTTTGCCTACCCTGCTGTGTGCGGAATACAGCGTGAAGCTGATGTATTTAGGTTACATTGAAAGCAACAAAAATCATTATAAGTTTTCAAGTATACTTTTTCTACAGTGAAAATTATGCAGATTTAATATTAAAAACACATTCGAAATTCTATAAAGTAGTAATATTATTTTAGGAGTATAAATCTTGGAAAGTAAATGAGCCATAGGAATATTAGAGAAAAAAGTCCATTGGGCGCTGCCTAATGTAAAAAGTTTCGCGAACTCGATCCGGTTTAAATGCAAACGGTAGCTATTAGGTATTTTTCCTTCAGATTTACTATTGTTTAATCCAACCCTAGTGATGCAATTGTTTATTTTATTTTTAATACCTTTTAGCTTGAGGTCGTCGTGGCGTAGCGGCACAAGGGTGTGACTGTAACGCGACGGTTGTAGGTTCGATCCCCACTCGAGGAAGTGACATATTTATTTACGTTTATATTTCCATTTCTTCGCTCTAGTGTCGTGGCAAAGCGCGGTGTTGAGTTCTGCCACTCAACATATAATGCCTCCAGAATTCGGCAGAAAGTGGGGAACGGAGTGTCTTAACACTAAGTTCCCTCTGCCTACTGTGTGCGGGATACAGCGTGAAGTTGATATAATTTTATTTTTTTATTTAATTTGTATTATCTCTTTGAAACAATATGACACCAGCTGACCTGCGTAATATTTCGCGTGAGACTTATCGAACGAATGTTATTGTATGTGCATATTATTTTATAATTACATTTTTAAGTGGTTTATTATTGTTATTTAATTCGATTGATATGTATTTCAGTTTCGGTAAATAAAAGGTAATACCAACTAATGTGCAAACTTATGTTTAGACTTTGTTTAATTATTAAAAACTTAGAGAAGAATTTATTTCATATTCTTTAAAAATGTATTAATTTTTGTCTTACGTTCTCTTAATAACATACACGTTTAAATAATTTTGACTAACGCAAGTCGTTAATATAGACATTAGCGTTTTTATTAAAATTGCAGTCTTAAAATAAAAAATTTTACTAAAACATGAAATTGGTCAAAACTTCTCACCTTTAAAAATTTATGAACAAATTAACATTTTGCCATTCTTTCTTGTACCTTTGTGATATTTTTTTAATGGTGTTTTTCTTTGCATTTGTAATGTAAATGATTTAATTCCTATCTTTTGTTAATGTAAAAATCACATTTTTATTGAAGAAATTACTATATTACCTAAATATATTTTGTTGTTAAAACAAAATACAACTATAAGTAAAAACCTAGTTGTTGCGTTATTCTTTTTTATATTTTATAAAATCTAGTGCAGTAGGCCAAATAACTTCAGGCTTCTCTCAAAGCATGGAAGCGTATTTTTGTGATTGTAACTCATGTAGATTATATGAATTAAGTTATAAAATTCAGATATATAAATAAAACAATGTTATTTAATAAATACTTTGAAGACATTATTGTTTACGAGAACTATTAATATAATAATTGATGTCGATAAGGCAGTATTCGCGATGAGTTGGGTATGTGGCACGGCGGCGCAAGTAAGAGGGCAAACGGCGCGCGCCGACTCCGCTTATTGATCGTGGAGAATGACGCCCGGGGTGACCCAAATAGAGCCTCCGTGCGCCCCCCCATCCTCAAACCACATGCTACAACCCTCTACCCTCCGCCCTCCGCCCGACACCGCTCCACGATGAATTTTCATATCAGCCGGTTTTCTATGCTGAAGGAATGGCCTCTTGCTCTACCGCTCATACTAATGCCTTACATAATATATTATGGACGCCTTGTTCAATTATTATCGTCACTTCAAATCTCTTTGTCTTGTGAACTTTTGACATCTTTGATATATAACTGGAATGGGGCTCTTAAACCACCATGGTGTTTCTTAACTATTGAATCAACAAGGAAAGGTTTCCAGATGATTTACTTAATAAATTAGCCTTTATTTGGTGTAACATTAAGAAAATTCTTCTTGAAACATAAGAGAAAAGGGATAATTCTTCTTGAAATATAAAAGAATTCTTGAAACATAAGGGAAGAATATACATACTGTATAATTTATTTTTTTGGAAAAAAGGTCTAGCCAGCCGTATATACGGAGATTAAACGTATAGATTTCTCAATTCTTAACCCATCAGCTAATGCAATATTGATCGTATTCCTTAATTGGACGTCCTTGATAAAATACAATACAAAGGTACTTTTGATATTCACATTTTTACTATAATTCTTAGTTATCTAATAACTTGTTACTACGTTATTAACCAAATAACTGAATAGCAAGAGCCAATGGTACTTCTATTGTCTGGTGCCCTATATAAAAAGTCAGTATATCTACGTTGTATGAGAAAAATCCTTTTGTTTAACATTCTAGGGCAAACTTGTTCAAATGAAAATACTCAGGATAGTAGGATAGGATACGTTGGGCGTTGCATGTAGAAAATGAGCAACCATTATTATGTTTTATTTTTTTTTTAATCTTCTACGTTATCTACCAGGTTTTTTTTACTTTAGAGTGATATTGATATGATAGGAGATGGTTTACGGTCAAATTATGACATGAAGATGATGAATATGAAGAAAAGTTGGTGAAGCCAATTTTCTGTGATGATGTTATAATCTCACGACAATGATGCAGTTAAGAGTACGATGGCTGTAAGTTGGAGCTCCACTCGGGAGGAAATGAATTAATAAAATATTTCTCCGATTTCTCTTGAATTAGATTAGAATCTTTGAGTTTAGTCTTTAAAATACGTAGGTACGTAATACGTATTTACATAAAAAAAAATGTTGTCTATTCTTTTAATAAAGTAAGTTTTGTGGTTGTTTTTGAAAGTCTTGAAATATATAAATATATGTTACCAATAAGCTTTAAATTTTTAAACTTTCTATATGAAATTAATATATTGAAACTTATTGATAAAGATAATAGATAAAGATAATAGATAAAGATAATAGATAATAGATAATAGATAAAAATAACGAATAATGAATTGTGACACATTGAAAACTCCTCCAAATATGTACGTGCCTTCAGGCAACGCTCCAGTTACTCGTAAGGGGCGCGAATTGAAGGTCATGTCAAAATCATGTCTAATCTTTATCTAACTTTGATTTTCATGATGGCCTTATCATAAGTTAAAGTACTACTTGATCGTAATTTTTCTTTGTAATTATGCTGATTTTGTTTGATTTTTAAACGTTTCAGAAATAGATTTAATATTATAAAGGTATAACAAGTATACTAGGGGCGCCAACCGGACCTCTTTTTTTTTTTTCGCCTCAAACCATCTACTTGGTCTTATCTATATGTTTGCAAATTTTTATCTCAATCGGTCAAACCGTTTGGGAGCCTATTGGTGACAAAGAGTGTAAAAAGTCTCCAGTAGATGGCTTCCCTCAATTAAAAAAAAAAACACCGTGTTATAAGTTAATAATAAACACAAGTTATCAGCATTTTAAACTACCGTCTTTCGGGCGAAAACTTGAATAGGATTCAAATGCCTAATATAAAATTTTTATGTTAGATACTTTTAAAAAACGTATAAGGGCCGATGTTTTGCTCGAATTGAAATCAATTATTTAAGCAGAGGACTGAATACGTGCATGAGTGGTGTGGGGCGTGCTGACTGCTGGCTGACCGTTGGCCAGCAACTGTGCGACCTGGCACGTCTGTATTTGCTGACGTGTAATTACGTGAGGTACGACGTCAAGTGCCGGAAATTAATATCTGACAGGTGGCGCCCCCCCACTTTGCAAGTGGAGCTATACATGTGGTTATTGCGCAACTCGATGAACTGGATATACCTAAGATGTTTTGTACTATCTGGACTTCATGTTGTATAATAATAAATGAAATAATTGAGAGAACATCAAACAAAAATAACAAAAATTGCTGAAAATTTTTGTATTTTGCTTAAGCATTATAGTCATTACATTCACGTTATATCCCGCATGGAGCAGGGTAGGCAGAGGGAGTCTGGTGCTAAGATACTGCTTCTCACTTTCCGCAGAATTCTGGCTCCATTGCGTGTTGAGTGGCAAACTCCACCGGTTTTAATTTGACACCAGAGCGAAATAATGGAAATATTAATATTTAATTTCTTTGAATGGGAAAATTTAAATAAATTATGATGCAATTACGTAATGTTAGAATTAAAATTATGTATGCAATTCAATCTGAAATGTAATGTAGAATTCATTCCATTAGAACAATAATAAGATTTTGTAAGGTTACTTATACCAACGATCTAATTTTAAATAATAACAGTCAAACATCGTATTCGTAGTAAAAACAGTATAGAATAAAAGAAATATAGATATGTTACGCAACACAAATGAACGTTATGTTCAGTACCTAAGCTATTGGAAGTTAACTTCAATGATTTTTAATTTACCTATAGCTTAACTTATATGAGACATATAAGTATTTGTCTTAATGATAAATAACGAATATTATATGCTAATTTTAAAATATGAATACTAAGAATACGGAGGAAAACTACACTCACCGACGTTTTACAAATAAGAGGATGGAAAATATAAAAGTAATTCTACAACTTTAAATAATATTTAAGAATAGTTTATCAGTTCATTGTGCTACACTATTGTAGTTGTTCCACATTACAGCTCAAAAAATTGTAAATACAACTTTTTGCATTAACTCTACATTGAAATTTAGTATTGCCGCTAAGCTAAGATGACTTCTGCCACTCAACACCCAAATGCCTCCAGAATTCGGCAGAAAGTGAGGAACGGAGTGTCTTAACACTACGTTCCCTCTGCCTACCCTGCTGTGTGCGGGATACAGCGTGAAGCTCGATCGATTATATAACGTGCTCTTACCTTTTTTATGATTCTGTGTAATAAAATTAGGCAAATGTATTTTGCGTAAAAGTATATCTTGATTTTAAATAGACAGAATTTTATGACTGGTTTTTACTACTACGTTTGATTTATTAGAGAATGTTTCATATGTATATGTTCTTTTATATATATTTTTAAAATGATTTCTTACAATACTGTAATGACGTGATAAAAATATTGATTATACCGTAGGTGGGTTTTAAAATTAAATGTTTCTGATTATTTTTTTCTTCAGGCATATCTCGCATTTAGAAAAATAGGCATAGACGGTTGCCTTTGAAAAGAATTTGCTTTCCTTAACATGTTGAGAGATAGATTGCTTTGCTGTATCATTTTACTAGCTAAAATAATTTGGAGACTTATAATATTGACTCGAATGGAAAACGAACTCACAATGATCATATAATCTGTTAAACTTTTCGACGCTGCTACGATGGCTTAAAAAATTATGATATTTATAGACACGATTACGATTAGTATAATAATTATTTTGTGTCTTTAAAGACACTCGTATATGAGTTTAATGTTATAGAAGTAGATCTATAATATATGTACCGGTTGTCATCGTATCGGTTGTGGAAGGTTACGTTCGGGGCGGGCGGGCGCTCGGGCGGCGCGGTGCGACGGCGGCAGAGGGCGCCCCGGCCGCGGGTGCGCGCGACGCTGGCGGCGCTGGCGTCGTGACGCAGTGTGACGTCAGCGCGCCGTCGGCTCGATAGGAGCCAGCACCGTCCTCAGTCGCCGCCCGAAACAGGCCGCCGCTAGTCGCGCCCTACGCGCCTCCTCCACCCGTGCACTTCTCTCATACCGGGTTTTAGTTTTATACCATAATGACATAGCCCCAGTCTCGTGCGAAGAGACGACGTGAAAGCGCACACATTTTAGTTTTCCGTTGAGGCGGGTGAAGCCGTAACGGTCTCCGTTGTTGCAGAACTAGCGACGATCCACTCTCATTCCACCGAGGAACGCAGCAGAGACCAGAAGGCGGTCTGCTCTTTTAATCCCGCCTTTACATAAAGACTAGCTAAAATGGGCGAGGTGAGTGCAGTGCGCTTGCTGTAGTGTTTATCAGATTTTTTTTTTCAATAGTATCCTCTTAGCGTGGTATTTTCGTGAAAACGTGAGTGCATGTAGCTAACAGTGAGTGCAGAACAAGTCTCAACAAGTCTCTCAAAAGATGTCGTGGTCATCAGTAATTTTCGTTGGCTGTGTAATGTGCTTGCTTTCAACCATATCTCCGACGGCCGCAGCAGGGGAATCCATTTGCACGTCTCATTTTCCCTTTGTTCCATAATAGTTCAAAAATTTACTTAAGCTTTTGCACAAAATAGTTTAGGTTTTATATGGCGAAGCAACTGTTAATAATTAAGCTTACAGTCAATAATTACATATTGGTATTACATATTCGAGTAATTCAATTATATTGTCATCCTAGTGCTTTAGTTAGTAATGGAACGTAAAATGTTAAGCATTCGAAGAATGTAAAAGGAGCAATGTATTGAAGACAGCGGCGGTCGAGTTGCGTAACAGCTCGTATCGATCTGTGCGGCGAGAGACACTTCGCTTTGTGGTCTCCTCGTATGCCATCTACAAATTCTTTGTGAGGATTGTTATCTACAACTACCAGCTTTTAAATTAAATACTTCTTTTTTGATTCTTAATATAATTGAAAAACTCAAAAGCATCAGCTCATTGAAACACCCCAATTCGTGAAGCAACTTCTTAGTGCGACTTCAACTTTTCCTAAATGATTATAAATTTAAAATATTTTTTGATTAATTAGAGTTTTTCCAATTGGCTTTTTAACAATTATTTTAGATATCCAGCAATTCTCTTTCTTTATTTATGGCATAGGAAAAGTTGGTAACAGAATCAAAATTTCTCCATCCATTATAACATTTGACAAGGTGTCCTGGAGGAAGTAACTAAACAGGTTGTCGCGGTTCGGACACGAGAACTAGATATAAGAGCACCGAAGGTTTATTAGAAAATTGCCTTGTCATTATGTCATTTAAATCGCATAGAGTGCCGTCGTTCTATTGGAGTATTTCCTTTATCCTTTATGACGATAACACGCACCTAGCAATTAGGTTCCTAGATTAAATTCTTCAAGTTCAAAATTAAGAAATTTGTCTATACTAAAATTTACGATAATTTTGCCTGTAAATTGACAATACGAGGTAAAATATATAACTAGAATTTTGTATAAGAAGCCATTTTCCAATTGTCAGTATGTTGCAACTGTTTGCAGCTAGTAATGAATACCAGTATATGGTCCCTACTAACGACGGAATAATCAAAGTCAATGTTCAGTAATATGAGAACTTAGAAGAGACCAATTAAAATGAGATCGGATACGTTTAGTTTTATATGAATATTGATTTGGAATTACGTAAATAAATAAATTTCTAAATAAGAAAAATAATTTTGTTGCTTCTCCTTTAAAAGAAGTCATAAATATATTCATTATCTATAAAATATTTGAAGTACTTGGAGAACAATAACCTTACTATCTTTAGAGTTTGAATAATTAAATTCACGAATGTTATTGTTTTTTTGTGCATATTATCGCTATAATTAAAAGGTAATAAAACATTAAAAACAAACTAAATAGGCATCTTAATTAAGTGCATTGACCATTTGTTATAATTACAGTGTTATTGCATATAAATAGGTACGCTAAAAGTTAAAAAAACAACTCGATACAACCGCTCTTAAGTCTGAGATCGGTCATTCATAAATTATGTATCTATGACTGAAAACTGCATCTCAAGATCGATCTCAGACTTGAGAGTGGTTAGCAAATACGGGTCTTAGAATATGAATGGTATTAACAAATAGATAGAATAGAAACATGAATGCCTAAGTAAGTTTCACCTATCCTTGTAATTGTCCAAATCGAGGGTATGATGACGCACACGTCGCAGAATATCAACAAACGCACGTGAATCTGGCGACTAATAGTGTTTTGGCAGCGGTCGCATGTTATAATTGCATGTCGGGAACCTCGTTGGGCGACTTGGTTAAAAATAATTGTCTCATTCACATGCGCGGTACTACTACGATAGTAACCACAAATTTTCGGTAATAACCAGTTCGTGGCCGTGACAATGGAATTCTGATCGCTCAAATACTTTTCGCAGTTCTGAATGTTTTTCTTTGAAAATCAAAAAATATGCTCGAGACTTATTAGATAGCTAGTATTTTGCTTTTATGGTATCGTTAGAATAAAAATGTGAAACCAGACATTATCAAACCATAGAGGCCGGTTGTTGCATAGGGGCACAAGCGAACGATTGTAAACGCGACAGGTTGTGGGTTCGATTCCCATTCGAAATAATGAAATATTTCATATTTTAACGAGACAAAGCGCGGCGTTAAGTTCCGGCACTCAACAAGCAATGCCTCCGGAAGTCGACGGAAAGCGGGGAACGAAAATATTTTAACGGAAATGGAGTGCCTTAACACTTAATCTTTCAGGTTTCCTCTGTCTATCCTGTTATGTGCGAGAAACAGCGTGAAGATATAAAAAAATCAAACTATTAAAAAAGTAAAAATGTAAATGCATTATCGTGATGACTGCAATCTGGCAATCTTAGTTCAATCAATAGATATATTTTATGTAAGGCACGTTGTTTGTTTAAAATTTAAATAAAAGGGACCCAATACTCCTAAAAGTATTATGCTCTTCGGCTATGTACTTAAGGATGTCTTATTGTATACGGAACCGGATTCTATTTTTCATCAGATATTCCGGTTTAACCTTTACAGAGATTATAGAATGCGGTCGCCGGGGCCCGGGGGGTGGCAACCTTGTCTTTTAGCTATTTATGTCGAGGGTAGCGGGGGGTTAGGTCGCACTGCGCAAGCGTCCTGCGTGCGGCTTATGTAACGAGTGGAGCACACCTTATTTTTGATGTGCAATTGTATTTCCATTTCAGTAACTGATATATTTCAGTATATTTTATATTTATAAGCCAAATTCCAGTATATTGTTTAGAGAAAAGGTTATATAGCTTCTTCAGATTTAACAAAAGAAATAAAACTTGTCTGATTACTAAACCTATCTATTGATCTATTACATCATAGATACTGGAGTATAAAATATTTTCTGGTTAAGACAATTTATGTATATTTAAAATATAGCCTAAAATTTCCCTTATATTTTAAAAACACACACGTCAAGTCCGAGTCCTATTCGTGTCCTAACTTTAACCTTCATCGGGCTCCAGGGCGCGGTTTAATGAGGGCCGTTATGCAGCGTTCATCAATTATCGACGGCGACGGCCGAGCCGGGTTGTTTATGGCACCACTGACGCATTTAGCCTCAGTGACATTATAGCTATTTTCCCACTACATTATCGTTATTGCTCTCGTATGCGCTTTTCCCGACGGCACTAAAACTAGGTCATAATTCATTCCATGCGCAGTTATTCCACCAATGATATTCTAAACTAGCACCGGCTGGTGTTAGGTACTTTAATTTTACTAAATGATGAATTCAGTTTGAATTGGTGCGCATGTGTAGTCTGGTGGTGCCTTTGGTTTGTATTGTCGCTGGCGGGTTCGCACACGCAACTAGTTCAGCTCAATTGAACGTCATTGAGCCGGTGATCCCTAACAGGACTATAGCAGGTCGTCAAGGTTACACCTCTCGGACACGCTCGCTGTTGCCGTGTGCCCGCCTCTTGACAATAACTACATTAGGTACCTACGCGTATCGTCCGTAGTTCACAATGGTAATTGGAAAAACATAATCAACTCCAGCACGTTTCATTTATGTGTGTGTCCGTCCTTTCAGTTATATTTCAGTATTTTTTTGTGTATGACTTTATAGCATTTTGTTTTTGTTTGATTTTAACGATATTTTGATCTTAATAGATATGCCATTAAAATATATGATTTTTTTTTCATATTTCTTGTTTTTCATGTATAAACAAGTGATTTTGAATTAAACAGTTATGAAATGTATAGTTTAATACAGAATGACTTGGTGTCGCTACTCATACTCACTTCACTTAGTTCCAGTGCATGGCCCTAGGGCCGCCTTGTAGAATGTGTCTAGCCCCTAGTTATGTTTGCAGCATGGCCGTACCGACTCGTACCGTGTCGCCACCATCGGGCCCGTAAAGGATGATAATAGAACTGCTGATGGACAGTATAAGGTTTTTAATTTACATTTTCACCTCATTGTGGCCTTGCAAGTGACAATTGACATCTGATCAAACTATATTGTACCTGTCAGTTGCCACTTCTAAGCATGTATTCAATCATTCTTCATAACTTTTTTAAAATTTTATTTTTATGTAAATTGTTTGTGATAACTTTCTTATAAATTTGATTTTACATAATTTTATTGTTAATAATTCTATATACTTATTAATTGAATAATTATATTTCAATAAACCTATATCTGTATGGATATAATTTGCTCTGTTTTATTTATTGTGAGTATAATATTTTTTATGTCTATTTCCTAGACTCGCCGGAAACCCCCTGCGAAGAAGCGGAAACCAGGAGATTTAGATGACCTAAAACAGGAATTAGATATCGACTACCACAAAGTAACGCCCGAAGAACTATACCAAAGATTTCAGACACATCCCGAGAATGTAAATATTAAATAGTGTACTCAGTTTTATTTAAGAAATATTATATTTAAAGTAGGTAGCAACTAAATTGATATTTTTTTTACAGGGACTTAGTCATGCAAAGGCGAAAGAAAATCTTGAACGAGACGGTCCAAATGCACTCACACCTCCAAAACAGACACCCGAATGGGTGAAATTTTGTAAAAATCTATTCGGCGGCTTTGCTTTATTACTGTGGATTGGTGCTATTCTTTGCTTTATTGCCTACGGAATTCAGGTATGTCCAGCCAATGTCGTTGTTAACTTAAAAGTTTCTAATTGCAGGTTTTACTAATAAAGAACACTGTTTGCAGGCGAGTACCGTCGAAGAACCAGCAGATGACAACTTGTACCTTGGAATTGTATTAGCGGCTGTGGTTATTGTTACCGGTATCTTCTCGTATTATCAGGAAAGCAAGTCGTCTAAGATCATGGAATCATTCAAGAACATGGTACCCCAGTTCGCAACCGTTATCCGTGAAGGAGAGAAGTTAACACTGCGTGCCGAAGACTTAGTGCTTGGAGATATTGTTGAGGTTAGTAATTCTTATAAGTCTTGCGATTAAGAAATTGTTATTTTCTTACTATTATCTAAAAACTTATAATTAAATACATTTTTTTGCAACAGGTTAAATTTGGTGACAGGATTCCAGCTGATGTTCGTATCATTGAAGCGCGTGGCTTTAAAGTAGATAACTCGAGTTTGACCGGCGAGTCTGAACCACAGTCCCGTGGCCCCGAATTTACCAACGAAAACCCTCTGGAAACCAAGAACCTGGCTTTCTTCTCTACCAACGCTGTTGAAGGTACCGCCAAGGGAATCGTCATCTGTTGCGGTGATAACACGGTGAGAAAGTGTTTTAAGTACTGTTAAAACATATTTAACACTTTAAATATTTTTTATGTTGTTTCTGTAATTATGTTTACAAAACTTTCATACTATTTTAGGTTATGGGTCGTATTGCCGGCTTAGCTTCAGGTTTGGACACCGGTGAAACCCCCATTGCAAAGGAAATCCATCACTTTATTCACTTGATCACGGGCGTAGCTGTGTTCCTCGGAGTTACTTTCTTCGTCATTGCCTTTATCCTCGGTTACCATTGGCTCGACGCAGTCATCTTCCTTATTGGTAACGAACACTATATTTTCTTCACTCAAATTATAGTGTAAATAAAAAAACTTAATATTAATAAATATTATTATTTCACAGGTATCATTGTGGCCAATGTGCCTGAAGGCTTGCTCGCAACTGTAACTGTATGTCTGACCCTCACTGCCAAACGAATGGCCTCCAAGAACTGCCTGGTCAAGAACTTGGAAGCTGTCGAAACCCTTGGATCTACGTCTACCATCTGTTCAGATAAAACTGGCACCCTCACACAGAACAGGATGACTGTGGCCCACATGTGGTTCGACAACCAGATCATTGAAGCTGACACCACTGAAGATCAATCTGGAGTACAATATGGTAATACAAAGAACTAACAAACTATTCTACACTTGGTTTAAAACAAAAAAAAAAACAAATATTCTGCCCTTACTTTTTTTCTGACAACACCTGTACTTTTCTAGATCGCACTAGCCCTGGATTCAAGGCTCTCGCCAAAATTGCTACTCTCTGCAACCGAGCTGAATTCAAGGGAGGTCAGGATGGTGTACCAATTCTGAAGAAGGAAGTTGCCGGCGACGCGTCCGAGGCTGCTCTACTCAAATGTATGGAACTTGCTCTCGGTGACGTCCTGTCCATTAGGAAAAGAAACAAGAAAGTTTGCGAAATTCCCTTTAACTCGACCAACAAGTATCAAGTTTCTATCCATGAAAGTGATGACTCTAGCGACCCTCGGCATTTGCTTGTGATGAAGGGTGCGCCAGAAAGGATTTTGGAACGCTGCAGCACTATATTCATTGGTGGCAAGGAGAAGGTGAAAAAAATAATTTTATTTGTCAGGATTTTTTAAAATTAAGAAGTTTAAAATTTTCCAAAGACAAAATTAAAATCTATGTATACTTTTATAAACCAGGTATTGGATGAGGAAATGAAGGAAGCTTTCAACAACGCGTATTTAGAACTCGGTGGTCTCGGTGAACGTGTGCTCGGTTTCTGCGACCTCCAACTGCCCTCTGACAAATATCCCATTGGATACAAATTCAACACGGATGACCCCAACTTCCCCTTGGACAACCTTCGTTTTGTCGGCCTCATGAGTATGATTGATCCTCCTCGCGCTGCCGTACCCGATGCCGTTGCTAAGTGCCGATCTGCTGGTATCAAGGTATATTAAAAATATATGTATTCAATCAGAGAAATAATAAAATTATTTAATGTTATAAATTTTTTCCATGTAAAAAAATTTATTAATCCAGGTTATCATGGTAACTGGAGATCACCCGATCACGGCCAAGGCTATTGCCAAGTCAGTAGGCATCATCTCGGAAGGAAATGAAACCGTAGAGGATATTGCTGCCCGCCTTAACATTCCCGTGTCTGAAGTGAACCCCCGCGAGGCCAAGGCTGCTGTAGTCCACGGCACTGAACTCAGGGAGCTTAATTCTGACCAACTTGATGAAATTCTTAAGTGAGTTTTTATTTTTTTAGTACGTAGATTTTTGAAAAAATTAACTATCGTTAATAACATAACATACTTATAAATAATTGGACTTAATTTTGACGTAACCTACTAAGGCTTAAATAACACACACAACATAAATAAGTTGCAATAAGCATATAATAATTTCCAAGTAGCTTAATGAGAATGTATCGATTAGTAGTCATGGTGCTTGGATGTTTTTCAAGAAGCGCAGTTTCAATTCTCATTACGTTAAATTTTTTATCCGTATTCTAAAAAAATATTTTTCTTTCCTAAGTGTGGAATAACACTTCAAAAATATAAAAAAAAATACACCCATCCTAGATTCCACACGGAGATCGTATTCGCGCGTACGTCGCCGCAACAGAAGCTGATCATTGTTGAGGGCTGCCAGCGTCTCGGTGCCATCGTGGCTGTGACTGGTGACGGCGTCAACGACTCCCCCGCTTTGAAGAAAGCGGACATTGGTGTTGCTATGGGAATTGCTGGCTCCGATGTGTCTAAACAGGTAGGTGTTGCATAATTAAATGTGGGATACATTTTTTTTGTTTCACGCTGTATCCCGCAGGTAGCATGGTAGGCAGAGCTAAACCAGTGTTAAGACAGTCCGTTTACTATTTTCCACCCTATTTCTGAAAGATTGAGTGGTGAAAGTCAATACCGCGCCTTGACTTGTTATGAGAGCGATGTAATAAAAATAATTCCTTACCGTCAATGGGAATCGAATTCACAATCGTCACGTTTAAAGTCTGACGATATGCTGCTGCACCTCAAAGCCTCAATTTAACTCGTAAGAGATGTAATTAAACCAAAATAAATAAATTATCCCAAGGCTGCTGACATGATCCTGCTCGACGACAACTTCGCTTCCATCGTAACTGGCGTAGAAGAGGGCCGCTTGATTTTCGACAACCTGAAGAAGTCCATCGCCTACACACTCACGTCGAACATTCCAGAAATCTCGCCTTTCCTTGCCTTTATCCTGTGCGATATTCCTTTACCCCTCGGCACTGTTACTATCCTTTGTATCGATCTCGGAACTGACATGGTAAGTTTCATAACTGACTGTGCTGAATACAATATTATAAAATTCCAAACTTTGCAAGTGATTATAATAATGACGGAAATTACTTAATTTTTCATTTCTTTATATTCGATAACAGAGTTTACAATCTTGTGATTATATTCACTTGCAAATAAAAAATATAACATTAATGTCAATTGTATAACAAAATAGTGTTTGACACGCGACAGTGTAAACGTGTAGGTGTTTTACCAAGTTGTTGCTACTAGGTGCCCGCCATAGCGCTGGCGTACGAGGCGGCGGAGGCGGACATTATGAAACGCCCGCCTCGCAACCCCTTTTGCGACAAACTTGTCAACGAGAGGTGTTTGTTACATTTAGTTACAATTATGTTGCCTCTAACCCATAACCGGTTTCAGCTAACGTCGCTGTTGTATCGGTATCGTGAAGAGTGGACTTAATTACATTTGCATTGTATGTAATCGTAATATGCAAATTGAATTTGTAATAAAAGTTGCAAAAAGTATTTGATACGAATGATAATAAACGATTTTCTATATGGTTACGGTTACATGCAAATTGTTTTCAGGAATGTTAAGGTTTTCGACTGTATGGACTTATAGCGAACGCCGAGTTCTACTAACGATGGAGTGTCGCTTTTCATTGATTGTTGATGTAATAGGTGACATTATTTGGTGATCACCAAAACGACGATCTCAGTGATAAAACTTTTAGTAACGAAATTGTCGTTCGATCATCAACAAATGTCATACCTTATTATTTTGCAATAATTTTAGAATTAGAAACTAATATGTATTTGTCCATAATATTAAGACTTATTCGGGTAAGACATAACAAAGGACCAGACACAATTAGGAATTACATTTATATACCGATATGACACGATACAACTATCATTTCACCGACACCACCATCACCATTCGTCCAGTTTGTCAGTTTGTCTCGTGGACGCAACGCCAAGTCGATATCATTCATGGTTCATTCAATTAAATTTTGTTTCACATCCCGGTGGTAATCAAAGAAAACATTTCATCGTCTGTTTTTTATATGTTTAACATTTTGTTATCTATGATAGTGATAAGCATCGCAAGATATTGTAAGCAAACGTCCGGATAGCTTTTGTTTAATATAATAATTATTACCAGAATTTATAATGTCAATCGGTAATTAAAAATTGGAGAAAGATGAGGATATTACGGTACGGGCCGTTCTGCCGGGCGTGTGCTTGCATTCTTGTTAAGTGTTGGATGTTGTGGACACGTGAGTGGCGACGCACGCTTGCCGATCGCTCTCATAGCTAGTGTTTGTGTAGGTGCCCGCCATTTCCCTGGCTTACGAGGAGGCTGAGTCTGACATAATGAAGCGACAGCCGCGTAATCCTTTCACTGATAAACTCGTTAACGAGAGGTAAACAACGTGAAAAAATTGACGATATTAATCTATACGCTATTTTGCTTGCTACTACGTGTATTTAGTGTTCCGTATTTCGGGTTGGTTGTTGCCTGCAGTGTGACGATCGTAGGTACACGAGTGTGGATATTGAAGGCGACAATCGCACCGTTTCTGCCTTGCGTTGTCTTTTAACACTTTTTTTTAAATCTTTCTATATTAACAGATCTCCTTCCTTTAACGTAGCTCGATGTGGTTGTGGAACAACGTGTTTTTTTGTCCATCTGTGAACGATTCGAAACACATTGTTCCATTTGTTTATATTGTGGTTTTTATTGATTGTATTTATTTATTAAATGTCGTGATCGCCCTTGAGGTAAGAGGTCGATCTCAGTGTCTGCCATCTGTCTTCTGCATGCATTTATTACACACCTAAACGTCTTCTTAGTACTGATCGATTTATTAATCTTCTTATTTTTTTTTATATATTTTATTTTACCTTCATACCTTTCATGCACACCATGAGACACGATACTTACATCAGTTTCGTTACCATACAGACTTAGGCGTACGGATCATCTCACTGCATTTATCGTATTTATATCTTATAGGCTACATTATACAAATATTTATATTAGTACATTACTTATACACGTATTCGTTATATGAATATTTCCAAGGTCTCGTACATCATCACTAGAGTAGTTTTTCAGATATCCTACTGTGCTATTTTAAACATCGATCGAGTTACTTTTTTATATTCAACACCGCTATATCTTTCTACTTTTATGATATTTTCTAGTTATATAACATGTAATATTAAGTATATAGCGAGGTATTTATGTATGTGTATATGTATATCGATTACCGGAGCTAGAGTAGAGGTGGAGGCGTGTGTAGGTGACCAGAGTGTCGTAAGTGGTACCGACCGCGTACCACTGTTGTTCTGTGCTGATTGCTTGGTGTTTACGAAGGTACCTGCTATATCATTGGCGTATGAGGCGCCCGAGTCCGATATCATGAAGCGGCAGCCCCGAGACCCTTATCGCGACAACCTCGTCAACAGAAGGTCGGACCTGCCACCAACACGTGGCAACGCTTACTAGTTCTCATTTGGGTGTAACAACATATAGCCCCACTATCAAAATTATATACAGGGTGCGATTTGTAAGGAATGGTCACCAGTCACATAGTTGATTAATCATGCAATATCATTTGTTTGTATGAAATTGTTTACTCTTCATACCCACAGCGACAGCGAGGCGTAGAAAAGTAAACAATATCACAATTAGATAGGAGAAAACTTATTTGCTGAATTATATTTTTTGGTAATTTTTAAATGCTGTATGAAAAATTCATTTCACTCATCAAAAGAAATCGTACCCTGTATTTGAAAATTCCGAATTGGTTGATATTAATGAGAGATATATTTTCATGGTGCGGCTAATTGTGGTCGAAAATTCCATTGACATGGATGTGGAAGAGTGATAATGAAGACAAACCCACCCTCAGTCCAGCACTACGCAATCACCTGTGTAGATTCGTACCGAGTCCCGTAAAACATACAATATTGAAATCCGAAACAAACTCTGTTAAATACACGATCTACTTCTGTTTCCTTTTAGCTCCTTGAGAATGATATAACAAATAGATTTTTTCTTTCTTTAGAATCCTCTAATAATAGATATGTTTAGTTGATAGTGTTTATATCTTTACAATCTTCACTCTTCCATATTTTAATGATAGACCAACGGCATTTAGCAGTGAAATGTCGATAAATGCACGTTAGAGAACAAAATTAGACAAAATTAGTGTTCATATAAAATCATAGTGATAGTAAATTAACTGTGTGTGATGTGTTTAGTACGTAGAAGATATAGATTGTTAATAGAACATTTTGTTTTTGAAGGAATGATTCAGGCGAGATGGGGCGTACTGTAATAGTTTTTTATTATTTTAATTTCATATATTATGTATATTTATTATTTTTCTAGCGGATATATAAAGTATATTTATTTATATGGTATATTTCTTAGACGCACGACGCTATATAGGTCACGTTGCTTAAGGGCTTCCGTCACCACACAATACACATTGTTTTTGATACTTTGATAAGCTATCCTTTATTTCTTGGATCACACGCTGTTCTAACTTCTTGTTTGCTTTCGCTTATCTGTGGTTCTTCTCTGAAGTTGCATGCGTGGCGTTATTGTTCGTATTTGTGGTACCAACAGCTCATAGCAATGATAAAGTAAAAACTTTAGTGTTATTTTTTCGTTGAATGATTATAAATACATTTTATTATATTCATCTAAAATATATTTTTTGGAATAGCTCTTAATTTTTACTTGATCATATTTCTTACAAGAAAATACGACAAATTATTCTTTAGGCTGTTATATCGACATGTATATTGCAAATTTTTCATCATTTAAAACTTTGCCTTTACCTGTTCCATTTTTTTTTTCTAATAAATTTGTCGTATTTTGATTCACAATACTTATTACATACACAACAAGCTTATAAATGCTAAATTTTGAATTTGAACAATTAATCAGTTGTAAAATATGAAGTGCATGCATAAAATTAAATTGATATTCCTAAAAAAATTACATTGGGAGTATTAGGTTTCAAAGATATAAAGTAAAATAACTTTATTTTGCCAATAGATTGCTACATAACGCTTTATACCACGCAAGTGCATTAGATGAGAACTGGTTTTATGTTATTTATTCTTGAAATACAATATAATATAAAAAAATAAATCTAAAATTATTACCAATAATTTCAACAATTTTTAATAGTTCTTTTTATTTTTAATAGAGGATTTAACAAAACAAGAGCAGCATCAAACCAGTTGTCAACATAATCGCAAACACCCCATACACTATTTATAGCTTTAATTCTACAAACAGGTTGATTTCGATGGCTTATGGCCAAATCGGAATGATTCAAGCCGCAGCTGGATTCTTCGTGTACTTCGTGATCATGGCTGAAAATGGGTTCCTGCCCTTGAAACTTTTCGGTATCAGAAAGCAATGGGACTCTAAGGCCATCAACGATTTGACTGACTCCTATGGACAAGAATGGGTGCGTAAATCTTGTAAATTATTAATCATGATTTTAAAAAAATCTTACTATGGTTCCAATTTCTTTTTTTTTTTCTTAAAGAAAGATCTCTTTAAAAATTGGAACGGAATCCTTGTGTATGAAATTTTATGATATTTCATGTTATTAGTCTAGTTTCTAATATAAGAATAAAACGTTTATAATTTCCATTCAGACATACCGCGACCGCAAGGCTCTCGAGTTCACCTGCCACACGGCTTTCTTCGTATCCATCGTGGTAGTACAATGGGCTGATCTGATCATCTGCAAGACCCGCCGCAACTCCATCGTTCACCAGGGCATGAGGAACTGGGCCCTCAACTTCGGTCTCATCTTCGAAACCGCGCTCGCCGCCTTCCTCTCGTACACGCCCGGTATGGACAAGGGATTGCGGATGTATCCTCTAAAGTAAGTCTTGATTATCTTTATAATAAAAGCTAGTCAGGTTTGTTGTAGAACACATAAGACATTAGGTTGATATGTGTTAGCGTTCTTTTCTTTTTCTCCCTATGGTGACAACACGAAGCTCTAGTTCACGCAGTACCCTGTTATAAGCGAGATAAAAAGCTGAAAAGAAATCGTCTATGTTAAGGATATATAATGAATATGACTCATTTTTAATTATAACTCCTGTGCAGGTTCGTGTGGTGGTTGCCCGCCATCCCCTTCATGCTGTCGATCTTCATCTACGACGAGATCCGGCGCTTCTACCTGCGCCGCAACCCCGGCGGCTGGCTGGAGCAGGAGACCTACTACTAGGCGTGCCGCTCGGCCCCGCTCGGCCCGCGAGCGCGCACACCCGGTTTTGTGTTCCACAGACTGACGCCGCGCGCCAGTGCTCGCTGTCGTGTCGCTTCTCACGCTTGCCCCCGCGCGCCCCGCCCGGAGCATTTGTTGTAATTACATTTAAGGAGCCACATTATATTGTTTAAGTGATCTAGATTAAGTTGAATCTTTGGTGTGTGCGACGTCCGAGTCGAGTGCGTGGTGCGTGGTCGGTGTGTGCCTGGGTATTAGTTCTACCGCTTACTGTTAGGTAGGTAGTCGAAATTTTGAGCCGTATTCTCGATCGTAAAGTAGTAACGAAGCATACACGTGTAAGTCGCGACCGCTTCGGGGCCGCGGGCGGGCGCCGGCCCGACACTGTGCTTTTCTTTTCTAAAACTTAACTGGTCGTTAGTGATTTTTGTGAAATTTATTAAAATAGACCGCTCACGGTTATCGCGTAAGATTTTATTTCTTAATTAAAAGATAATAAACGAAACGTAGAAATGCGTAATTAGAAATTTTTAAAATTATACAGTTATTATAGAGTCACCTCGCCGGAGGCCCGCGCCGCCCCCGCCCCGCGTGCGGCGGCGCGCGCCTCCGCTCTCGTAACGAATACATATAACATAATATAATAATGGTTACAAAAGTAATAATTATATTACATTATAGCGAATATAAATCTAAATTATATGAAATGTTTATAGATTTAAAATAAAGTTTGATTGTTTAGTGTGAGTCCGTGCGCCGTGCGAGACGGTCGGACCTTGTGAGCTACTCGTTAAGTACACTGTAGGACTAACATTGTTTTGCGTTCGACAGTTCTTTACACCGTTTCATTTTATAGTATTACTCTGTTGGCTAGGAATGCTGTAAAAATGTAAGTGTTAATAAAAAAAACATTTTCAAAATATTATTGCGATGTTTCATTGATATTAGCTAATATTTATTAAATTCTATTTATGCTGAACCTTGGTATGATTTGTACGCGCAAGAACTACCTTTACCTTTTACACACCATCATGGAAACTAATCATTACAAATGTACCTATATTTTTTTTCTATATTTGTATTATTAATTAAATGTTGCCACTTTATCCTTTCCATACTGCCTATATAAAATTCAAGACTAAATGTGTAGTATAAATTTTCAAAATTGTTATCATTACTCCATATATTTAATTATTACTAAATCAATAAGAAAGTTAAAATATATTATGAAGAAACATTGTTTTCTTAATGAACTGAATGTTAAATTGATTAAATAAATATATATATAACTAGAATATGTTACATTATTACTATGTTTTTTTATATATTACGTCATACTATAGAGACGCAGTGGCAATGTTTCTTTAAACACACCACACTTATCGGTATCTTCATTTGAAGGAATTATTAAATAAAAAAAAAAAAATCTCTTATCTGATGGAAAAAATACTGGCAACTTGAAATATCTATAAATTGGGCGGATGATTAACTACGGGGGACTAGGTTTAGGCAAAGCTCCCACACATAGCAGGGTATGCAGAGGTAGCCCAGTGTTAAGACATTCCGCTCTCCACTTTCCTCCGAATTCTGGAGGCATTGTGTTTTGAGAGCTTGACACCAGAGCGATGAAAATATTAAATATTTCATTTTCTCGAGTCGGTATCGCGCCCCCACTGGTTCCACTATTAATCTAGCTGCTCTGTTATTAGGTGTAGGAGAAGCTTGCGGGTCAATAAAGTTTGATTCATACAGAAAATTCACAAATATAAAATAAATAAACATAATTAGATTTGATGTACTGCCTCTTACTTTCCGTCCAAGCACTGGTTCACCTGTATGCCATTAAACCTTCAAGACGTAATATATTTTTATTAAAAACGTGGTAGAAGTATCTAATTTAAAACTTCAATTAAGGAAACCACAATCAAATTGTAAAATCTTTGTATAGCCTATATAAATAATAACCAATTGTTGAGTATGAACTATTTATTTCTATATACAAATTATGTAAATAATTACTTATATGAAATTATTATTACTAATGAGGCAAGTTGTGGCGCATGTGCACGAGAGTGGAACTAAACGACATATTGTGGGTTCGATTCCCACTCGAGAAAATGAAATATTTTTTATTGTCATTTTCCTCGCTCTAGTAACGAGGCAAATCGCAGCGCTGCAGCAATCAATCAACAGGCAAAAGCCTCCAGAATTTAGCGGAAAGCGAAAGAAAGAATCCTAATTAAAACGGAGTGCTTTAACACTAAGTTCCTAGGTTCTCTCCGTTTATCCTGCGATATGTGGAAAATAGCGTGAAGCTTAAAAATAGTAATGAAGCTAATGCGTACCTGTTTACTCAAGATATTATACATATCAGTGGGCCACCACGTTTTCTCATAACATAACTACCTTCTACGCAATTAGAATAAAGTATCGCACCTTTGAACAAGTGCCTTAATTCAAATTTATGTATTTTTGGATTATTAAACCTGACCACCAAAGCCTAAGATTCTATAGTAATTTCCTATAAAATATACAGTTAAATCATTTTCTTTCCGAAAGGAAAGTTACATCAAGAAAATTCGCATAGGTTGCTATTGCGTTATAGGAAAATAATAAAAAACGTAACTTGTATAACATAGAACACTTTGATTAAGGCTATAGTGTAGATGCGTAGGCCTCCACTCGATAAACACCCTATTTCCTAGAAAATCAATAATGAGAGCGACAGACGAGGTCGTGCCGTCAAGTCGAGTGTGATAAACATTGCTATCCGTTAAGGGGGTCAGGTCAGGAGAATTAAATGAGGTTGGATCAACTTGCTGCTTTTATTATGGTTCGGCCTGGCTCAAATAGTACTTAAATATTATGAAAATTACCTGAAAAGCTATAATGATACCGATTTTTGGCGATATTGTTAGAATTATCAAAAAAAATCTGCTTCACGCTGTATCCCGCATACAAGGGGGTAGGCAGCGGGAACCTAAGTGTTGGGAGTGTTAAGCAAGTCCGTTACCCACTTTCCGCCGAATTTTTGGAGACATTGAGTGGCAGAACTCAACGCTGGGCTTTTTGCTTCACTGCTAGAGCGCAGAAAAGAAAATAAGAAATTCATTCCCACGAGTGGGGTCGAAACCACAACAGTCGCGTTACGGTAACCTTATGCACCCGTACGCCACGACGGCCTGTGTTAGAATTATGTCTTATAATTTTATCTTCTAACTTAACATTATATTAAATTTAAATGTTGTAGGTACTTTATTTTATTTTTCAAAAGAGGAGGCTCTATATTTTTTATCCTTATTTATCTTTTGTGTGTTGTGTTTGTTCATTTCTCCTTTATTTGTGGACCGATTTGAAAAACTTTATTTTAATAGACAGAATATACGATCTTATTTGTCCTATGATCGCCAAGTCAGTATCTGATAACAGAATCTCATGGAAATCGAGGGAAACCCTCCAATTTTATAGACACGTACTTACCTACTGTGAATTTTATATAATAATCATAAAAAATAACATAATTAAAAAAAATATATTAAAACTATATCTATATGCACAAACTTAAAACTAAATTGTAGAAAATAATATTTAGTACTTATTACAAAGTAAAGAAAACTGAACAATAATAAGTGAAATTCACTTATATTTCCTATTCAAAATGAGTTATTTTTTAGTCAGTGCCAGCTAAGAAAAAACATACATTAAGAGATTTACTAAATACACTATACAAAAGCTAAACAAAAATATCCATGTTTGCATCCACTTCTGCGTGGACATTATTATTTATTACCACATACTTCCATTTACTACCATTATGCGTAAATAGTTCCATAAGAAACAATGATGGTAGCGAAGTACTAAGCGGAATTACGTTAATATTTTGGTGCAGAATATTTCCAGAAACCCGTTTTAATAGTATTCGTCCTTCTTCGAGTACAGGGTTCTTGATAATGAAAATTTTTAAACATCATCAATTCACCACGTCGAACATCTTTCCCTAAACCGTTGTTGTTTTTTCAGGTTATATTTTTCTTGGTAAAAATGCTGGGATGGTACCAACCTATACAACCAGGACGTCGACGTTTCTTGGGACTCGTTTCTGTAGTGCTCAGCTGCCTAAGTAGTTCTAGTTACTATCACTATTAAAATAATTGATCACTTAGGTGATGTACTTAGCGCAGCCAGTAACGCCGTTCACCATGTTACATTGTTTTGAGTACAACGAGCTACGACACTACAATTTCTTCGATGTTAAGGTTGCATTGACATACTAAGGTCTCCTTCAGCTTAAATTAGTGAAGATAGATGGTAAACCCTCCATTCCCAGTTTACGGTTCATCTTCAACGTGGTTTTGACGTCGGGAAAGAAATTCCTTTTTGTCAATTCCTATATTAAGAAATTTCTATATAAATAAGTAAACTATAAAAAAACGACCTTAAAGATTATTTATTAAAACAAACAGTATTGTAATACAGTGGAGAACTGGGCTACGTTTTCAGCGAATCGCATAAAGATTCATGAAAATACAGTAAACTTAATATTCATGAAAATTATAATTCAGATGAAACAACTATTGCTCCTGGCAGCTTGGCAACGTTCCAGTACGTCCTGAACTCTACTCCTGAGGTGTTACGCAATTCACGGCTTTATTTATCTCTGTTACCCACTTATTGGCCACTATGTTGTAGGCCGTAGAGCTCTTCGCATCATTAGTAACGCCCAAGGATAAATATTTAGACATTATAATAAATGTTTTCTCGAACTTATTTTATTTGTATCGTGCATTACTTAAAGTAATACATTTTTTAGTCTCACCCTCTTTACTAATCCGCTATGTAAGTATTACCTACCCTAAGTAAAAAAATATTGTAATTTTTCCATTAATCGATATTTGGTACTAACTTTTTCATCGCTTTATACGCCCTAAGCCTAAGGCTATCCATAATTACACCTCAAAATCCTTCCTTTGTTCAACCGATATTAGCAACATCAAAAGAAGGGATAATGTACAGAGGACGTCCTAATGTCCTTCCGAGGTCACTCGTCGGCCTTGGCGACAGTCCCGTCTATATAGCTACATACACCAGCTACCTGTAGGCCCTTCGTCCTATCACGGCGCAGTATTCCACACGCCTCGCCGTGCCCCTCGAGTACGGCGCATGTGCGGCACTGACAGCAGCCGTGCCAACGCGTTCCATTTTTCCTCCAACTAAATTTTCCTAAAAATTAAAATTGTCCTAAAGAATTGGTTTAGAAATAGCAAGTTTATTGTATCAGAGCGTGGATGCCGCTCAGCGATGTCCAGTGAAGCAGGATGGTGGCCAACATCGGTGTCATCACCCCGACTAATGGTAAACAATGATCAAACAACACAATGTATCAAAGTAGTTGAGAGAATTCAGTGTTTTATCTGATGCAGTGGAGGCGACAGCGTACATAAGCGCGGTTGCGGCTTTCGCCCTCGTCCTGCTGGTGGTGTTGCTGTTCCTCGGCAGGCGCTGGTGCTACTCTGCGGTGTTCGGCCGTAAGTGCTGTGATGATATCCTCACTGTGAATGCAGCCGTCACCACGCCCGGACACCCTGGCGACAATGCTCAATTCGGTAAATCCTACATTTAACACCCAATTCTATATTTTATTCGCACGTACTATGTTATTGTTATAATAACAAAATAGAAAATTTAAGAAAATTTCATTGTAACAGCTAAAAATTATAAATTATAATTAAATATCTAACACTAGATAAACCACTAGCGTTCATTTATCTATTACAAAATCTTTATTTTATATTATTATTGCATCCTCAAAATTATTTACTTCATAATTGCCATAATGGCAGTAGAACCATAGGTTAGTGTTGTAGTAACAATCCCAAGGACATAGAGTGCGTCACCGACGTGTTTAATAATTAAAGTTAGTCGCCAATAGAAATATATAGTTGGATATTATAGTTCCAGTTTTTTAGTAGTTTTCTTATAAAGTAGATTAGATTTAGAGTGTTTATCTATTGATTGACGTTGTGCGTACATCTGTGTTGTTTTAGATGCTTTGTCGAAACCGAACCATTACCCTGAACGTATTTTCACGTTCGAGACCTCCGACTCTGATGAGGAGCAGCGCTTGCGCATACAGCAGGTAATCTTTACTAAAACAAAAGAACTCAAACGTTTTTATATCTCAATTATGTATTATAATATATGGATATTGTAACAATTTTTTGAGTACAAACAACAAAAACCAATTAAAAAATAAACAGTTATTACTATGCTTTCTTAAATACGGATATAATTAATGTGTATCTTATATTAGATTGTTAAATAATATTAGATATTGCATTTATTGTCCATTTATATTTAATTAGATCGTGATGTACACCTGTTTAGCGCATTTCCTATAATATTCTTCGTAATTATTTGTTCAGTTATATTCATAGCTTGCTTAGAAATTATAGCGTCCTTAACTGGTATAAATGTGTCAATATTATGAAATTGATTCTAGTTTATTTTAAACTAGTAGGCCCTTGCGGGACTACGCCTGCTTTAAATAGAAATATTAACCCTATACGTTTTCGGAAGCTTACCAGGATCCAATAGTGAAAACCGTATCTAAATCGGTTAAGCCGCTTCTGAGATTAGCGATAACAAACGCACGGACAAACAGGCAAAAATTTAAAAAATCATTGTTTTTGGTTCTATTACGTTAATAAAGGTTCCCAATAACATTTTTTTTTTCAAATATCTTCCAAGTACAGACACCGACCCTCTTACGATTTTATTATAAGTACATATAGCAATTTTTATTATAAAAACATGATTGTTTTCCTCTATGATTTACCGCAAAATTAAAAAATATTTTTAAAATTAGCTAAGTGGCTGCCCGCAAATTCGTTTGCGTGGTATTTTACCCCAGCCATTTTCAAAGTATTTAGTAGCTTTTATAGGGCACTGTGAAAGATTTTTTAGAGCTACATACATTTTATTTATAATATATGCATGATTTTGTTAATACAAACCATTAAACGAAAAAAAATAAAATAATCATTATCCTTTAACAACATTAACATAATTATCTTTATTCCAGGATAAAGAAGAAGTGGAATGTAGATACGAGGAGAAAAATGAGAACCAAAATCAAAACCAGGCAAAAGTGGAAGTGGAACTAATAGAGAGGACTTTACGTGAGACCAGTCTTCGGGAAACTAAAATTGACGAGGTGGTGCCGCAGCGGGCTGATTATATCCATACTTTAGAGGCCCAGAGCAGTGTCGAGAGCGATGTCATCGCTCATAATGTAATGTTTTATATATAATGTTTGTTTTATTATAAAAAACGTTACAAAAAGGATAGACTGTATTTCTTGTTATTATTGAATTTTTAAATATATTTACTAGGTATATATCATATATATCATATATATATACTTAGAATTTTTAAATATATATAGAGGTCGTCGTGGCACAGCGGCACAAGAGTGTGACTGTAACGCGACGGTTATGGGTTCGATCCCCACTCGAGGAAGTGAAATATTTATTTACGTTTATATTTACATTTTCTTCGCTCTGCTGTTCGCGGCGTTCAGTTCTGCCACTCAACACACAATGCCTCCAGAATTCGGCAGAAAGTTAGGAACGGTGTGTCTTAACACTAGGTTCCCTCTGTCTACCCTGCTGTGTGCGGGATACAGCGTGAAGCAGTTTTATTTTTTTTTAAATATTATATCTTAGCCAAGACGTTAAAAGACGTTATGTTATAATCCACCAGCGCAAGTATTTCTCTGTATTTTTCCCATTCTTTTTTTTCTTTGCTTAGTTGCCGATTATATTAATGAGAATAACTGCGTTTGGTCATAGTCCAATTAAATACATAAAACATGTATTAATATGATTAAATTTACAGGACACATCACTACTCTGCGGTGAGAGCGGCGGGGGTCCTCAGGAGCGTGGTTCCTTGGAGC
Organism: Heliconius melpomene rosina; assembly: GCF_056956725.1. Taxonomy (NCBI): domain Eukaryota; kingdom Metazoa; phylum Arthropoda; class Insecta; order Lepidoptera; family Nymphalidae; genus Heliconius; species Heliconius melpomene. Next base: position 3,859,498 of record NC_140396.1, on the reverse strand, counting down.
TGACGCTGTTATACGATGCACCTGTGCGCAGTATGACCGTGCACGTGCTTCAAGCGCGTTCTCTGCCTCAAAAGACACAGGGGCAAGTTTTACAAAGCCAGGTATAAATTTGAAGATTTAAATATTAATATTTACAAAAACATTTGATTTATTTCTAACGTTACTAAAATCTGTTTCTTTCTAGGTGCGAATTGTTTTGTTACCTCTAAAGAAACAAAAATATAAGTCGAAGATTCGTAATGGGGAAAACCCACAGTACATGGAGAGCTTCGTTCTACATAAAATCAATCCAGGTAATTTTAAATGAATAAAAGCCAGATCACCTGCTGAAATAACATTTTCCGTATCAATTTTAAATAAAAAAAATCGATAAATATCGATTATTGTTGACTGAGAAATACTAGTACGTTATAATAGGCGATAGGTGTAAAAAATATGTTAGTTGCAATTTTTGCAATATTTTAGTTGCGATTGTTATAATTCAGAAACGGTGGCTTTCATGATTTTTTCCCCTATTTAGAATAGATTAGGATTTTTCCCGATATTTGTTATAATGCCCCGAATATTAGCACAAATGTGAGGATCTAATAAAGAAAAAAATTATATTGAAAAAAATGTAATGAATATACAAAAATATTTGTGTTCGACTTCCAGAGGATGTATATGGATTAGGACTTCGCATCCGAATATATGGCTGCGAACGAATGCGACGACAGCGACTGCTCGGCGAAGCAAATGTTACTTTTGCGCAACTTAACCTGGAGCTGGAAAACAATTTGTGGCTACATCTCTCTCCGCGGCAGCATCACCAGCCAAGTCTACAGGTTTGTAATTATCAAGAAATTAATGTGATGATATTATGTGTAAAAAAAATTTTAAGCCTTTTAAAAATATAATATTTTTTTAGCATCAAGCTAGTACGTAAGCTTGTAAAGCATACCTTAAATGAATACATTCATCAAAATATCTACCTACCAAGAAAACTTGCGGTTATACCATATTCTTCTTCCTGGCATTAATCCCGGCTATTGCCAGGGTCTGCCTTCCTACTCATGCACTGCCTTCCTACATTGTGGTTATACCATATTACGTTACCCTAACTATTCTATGTAGGGAAAAAACAAGAAGTTGCAATGTAAATGCTTCTAACATTAAATTAATGGACCCTAGCTCTCTGTCAAAAAAATGTGAAACAAACTGGTAACCTAAAATTTTACAAAACTTAGTGAATATATTTTGAAGCCACATTTGACTGAAACTAAAATTTATAGCTTCCCAAAATGGATCCCAATCAGTCCATAACGGGAGTGCTGGCGTCCCCGTCATCCATAGCCACGGTGATGACGCCGGGCGCGGCGGGCGGAGAGGCGTGCAGCCTAGCGCGCTCCGACTCCGCCTCGTCCTGCTGCAGCACACGATCGGCACCGGAACTGCTGCTAGGACTGCAGTATAATCCGACAACTGGACATTTGTCTGTTGAGGTATTGTGACCTTTATTTTGCTTTACGAGCGTTCATTACTTGAAATAAATAATGATTAAAATATATAAATCGTAAATGTGACGAAGTAAAATTTTTAACTGTACTCTAAATTTGAGATTTAATATCTCAAATTCTGTTTCATGACTTGTCAAGAACTTCATAAAAATATTTATTGATACTTTTTATAGATCATAAAAGGCACGCATTTTCGAAAGTTGTCGCCCAACAAAGCGCCGGACACATACGTGAAGCTTTGCCTCATCAGCTCGCTAGGAATGGAAATGGGTCGCTGCAAGTCCACCACACGAAGAGCTCAGTCAAACCCGCTGTATAAGGAACTGTTTATATTTCAAGTAATATATATTGTTATTATAGTTGTAAAATGTCTTGTCGAGCGATCGTTGTAGATTTTATTCTCATTGTATTCTGTTGGTTACCTCAATTTATACATTATCGTCCGAACCAAATATTCAACTGCTTTTTCCACTTACAGGTGGCTCTGTTCCAATTAACCGACGTGACGTTGATGGTGTCAGTATGGTGGCGGCGCAGTGTCAAACGTAATGAAATGGTGGGCTGGTTCTCTCTTGGACACAGCTCGTCGGGCCGCGAGGAGGAGCGTCACTGGCGAGAGCTTTGCGAGCACCAAGGGCAGCAGGTATTTTAAACTTAATACATATTATATTTTTTAATATCTCTTAAAAAAAAAGAATATGTTTCACCATCCAAGATATGCTTGCGTTTCAGTTTCATGTGTATAATACGAAATAAGATTTTTTTGAAAAAGGTAGTCCAAAGGAGCTTTTAAAGTTTCCTTATTACCTGTTTAAAAAAAGAAACACAAATGGAATCGAATTAATAGTAACGTGCTTAATGAAATAAAGTAAATTATTGTCAGTTAAAAATTTACATCATCAGGTGCAACGGTGGCATGTGCTGTTGGACTCCTGACGGACACCGACATAGCGCGAGGCGGACACCTTCGCCTGAACATAGTCGTTTTGCCCTGCGGCATTGCTTACTGGCCGCACCATGACGGTGCTTCCCCGTTATACCTGGACTTCCCCGCCAGTGTGACGTACAGCCCCCGGCTCGTCCTGGCCCTTTCAAGTTAAATGTCTGTTATTATACTTGCTGTTATAGGCGTAGCTGCAATTGCTTCTTTATTTAATTTACTCTATTAATACAGTTTTAATTACATTCCTATACACACCAATTATTCGATTAATATATTTCTTATATTGAAATAATTTTCTTGTATAACTGAATGTATTTTATTAATTTTATATTCGCAATATAAAATAATAATAGTTATTTCTGCAAATATTTAGCTACGTCTATGATCTGTGCCGTTGTGGTTTACTATATACCACTTTGTCGACGTTTTCGTCAGCCATCCGAGGAGATGGTGACTTTGGTGTGCTTTGTTGAATTACATGTATTTAAGCGAGCACGTATTTAATTGTTCGAGTTTTGACGTTTTTGTGTATCGCAATGGAAAAATGTTTATAAGTAAATATAGAGAAAAAAAACTATTAATCGTATAAAATACGTGAAGGATATAAAGGAGTTTGATATTGAACTAGTGTTATCTTTAAAAGATGTAAAGCTTTTTAAATGTTCGAATATTACATATAATTATGTTTCAATTTTATACTTGAAATTGAATTTTGTAGTACGTATTTATAATCGATGAAGAAGACTTGGAGCGCACAAAACATGTGAGATAGGATAACGTAGTGAAAGAATATATATATATATATATATATATATTGAAATTTAATATATTATACATAATTATACTGATATTACTATCAACTTTTATTAGTGTTATACTACTTTTTTAACTTACTCATAAATAATATAGAGAAACGCCATATTTAATTCTAACATGAATTGAAATCGATAATAGGTTTATTTATAAACGAAACCAGCACAAATGCATCGCGTTTTATTTTTAAAAAATCATACAATTATTTAAAATTATAGATCACTATAGTATAAACAATTGTAGCTTATTAAGCTTTCTCCTATTTCTTACCCCTTCCCAGTGTTACCATTATAAATAACTTCTTATATTATACTACATATATACTTTAGGTGATACTTTGGATATTTTGCAGAGTTTAACACTGTTGTCGTGTTCTTTTATGAACTAATCAAATGCTTGATAATTATAAAAAAGATTATATATATATATATAACATATTATTAAAAAAAAAACAATTTTTAAATCGATATTATATATAGGCATTAATGTTTACAATGCAGATATTTCTGAAAGTTAATAATAATTTATTTATTAATAATTTTATCTTTACATTTAGGTATCTACGTAGATAATTATTCTATTTACTTATTTATTTTTATATTATAATACTTTTATTGATATTAGAAGATATTTTACGATATTAAAATTACTTCATAGATATATTTTGTAGATGATAATTTTTATTCACGTAAATAAAATGTATATTTTCGTGTAGATGAAGTGTTAGATATATTAAATTGCAATATAGTTTTACTTGTGAATCTGCTGTTCTATAATTATTAATTGAGTATTGAAGAATATATTTATAAAACATAATAAATCGACAAATCGTATTATCTACGGAATCAAATTAACTTTGCCTCAATATAATTCTTCCGACATTTTTATATTGTGAATGACTCGTTGTCTAAAGTCACTCGTTATACAGGATGGAATTGTCAGCACCACTTTAAATGAAACCACAGTTTTAACTACTCTATAAAAGCCTAATATAATTCAGAAAAAAAATAATTCCCAGAAATGGAAAAGTTATTTTTTCAAACAAAATAAATAATATAATTGTCATTTTAAACTAAAACGCCATTTGTAAAGTATAATATAAACACGCACACACTTACCTGTCAAAGTGGCAACGTCGTACACTTACTTATGTGTGCGTCACACGAAATACACGTATGGATAAAAATCGTGAAATGAAAAAAAAATCCTATGTCCAAACTGTCGAGGTTGACTTGATTAATTTCTTTAGTTGTGGGTTTGAAATATGTTACCCTATATGCAGTTTCAGTAAAAGAATCGCTGCCTCTTCCACCCTGTATATAAGTATGGATTTACATTAATTTAAATATAATATTAGATACTAGTTATTAATTACGATAGTCATTAAATACATTAAACAGTTTTATAAATGTAGCTTGCTTACAACCGACCAAGTTTTTACTATGAATACTAGAATAAGACATGTTACCTTTCATAATATTATACTTTCATACTTCTTTCATAGCTAAATGTCCCAAATTACTAAATTAAACAATTTTACCACACTCGAAATATCCTCCATTTGATCAATTATATTTTAATATTTATATTGGATTTTAAAATTTACTATGTATTTGTACACAGAACAGAGAGAGGTTACAAGTATTTATTAATAGTAATGTCAAAGATTGAGAATCTATTTATGAAAAACATAGTCTTGAAACAATTTGTAATACTTAATTGTTTTCCTATTTTTTTTGTTTTATTTTGAAAAGTTTTAAATAAAACTATTATAATTATATTAGTGCTTGTCTACGTCGATTCTATTGAAATAATACTCGTCTTTTAAACTCGTTCTACGCTCTTACTATTCGCCAATATTTCATATTTTACCTGTTCGATTGACTCTTTCAATTAGGTTTTCTTCTCATAATCAGAATTCAAATATTATATATGTATATGAAACAAATAAGAATAAATATCCCTTGCTATATGATAAATATATTACTAGATATATCTTATTTTAAAAAAAATGTTATTTTAAAAATAGGTGGTGAACTACCAAAACATACCGTACCTATCTATATATATAAAGTAATTATAATATCATTTATACAATAAAATAACATAAATATTATAAAACTATTGCTTTCCATCTTATCTTTTTAATTTTTCGGAATTTGAAGTATAAATAAATTACTAAAAATATAATAAATGTTGCATCAGTGCTTTTATAACGCAAAGAAAGCTCTCCTGTCATGTGGTCACCCATAGACCAATAGCTCATCCAGACGTTTTCTACTCGTCTTTCGACTTCTTTATCTTCTCAGAACCTGGAACCTGGTAGATACATTCTTGGGCATATTGCATCTCCTCCTAATGTAATGATTTTACAACCTACTTCATAATAATTAATATTCTACGCTGAAAAATTATATTATACTACAGACTTAAGAATGCCAAATACTTATAAAGATATTTTTAATTTATTTCCATAAACTATAGCCCGCCCGCCTATTGGTGTTTTCACGAATCATAATTAAGTACTTAAACATTTTTAAATTTAAACGTTTGAGCATTTTGTCTAAAATAATACGAAATTAGGTTCTTATTTATATTTAGGTATTTTTTTATTTAGAATTTTTTTACTATACTTTACAATTAGTTAAATAGTAAGTTATTAAATATACTAATTATTATGAAATTTATTTTAAATTATTTAATTATGATATTATTAGAACGCTCAAACAGCACTTCTATATCTCATCACATACTTTGTTAGCAACGTTGATGTTAAATAAATTTCAATAAATCACTTTATATATTTTCCTAAAACTTGTGTTTTATTTCTTTGCCTTTAATTTACTTTTTATATTTACACAAATTGACAAAAAAATTATAATATGATGATAATTCTGGGACAGCTTCTCCATGTCTACCGTCTCTAGGATCGTCTTCCACTCTCCTGCAACTTCGACTATTCTATATCTATACTTATAATAAATCTGTAGAAAAGTCGTTTCTGTACCTGGAAAATGTTAAAAAAAAAATAGCCAGGGTGTTAAAGGATAATTAACAGAATCCATTTCCAGCATTTTTGGAATTTTTGTCTGTTTGTCTGTTTATGTGAACACGTATCACGTAAAAAGTAAACAACAAGTTTAAGCAAGTTTTGTACATAAAAATTTTAAGTAACTCAGAGAAGGTTTTAGTTTTTATTTCATTGTAATCGCTTCACTCTATCAAAACATATAAGTATTTAAGTTTTTAAGAAGTTCATATTTGAGATAGTAGAAATAGACACATGTAACGCTATATATTGTCAACAAATGGTACGTACTAAAGTATCTTGATAACGTATAAAACATACTGTTGAATTAAGCATTAATTTCGTCAGGAGGACTTTAAACTACTTTAGTATAACATAAATCCTCGGACGAAGCCGCGGGCAGGCTGCTTGTATATTATAAACTTAATTCTAATTTGCTTCTATTTACAAAATTTATATTAAGTAAGTAGATATGCATTAAAAGATTAGTATGTCAACACGTTTAATACTTCCCAATTAAATCCTCATAGCAATTATCGCGAATGGCAGTGTTAGGTTCCTTTGTCATTTTTAAATTTATCTTACCTATTAGAAATAATATTTAATGTTAGCATGACAAATGAACGTACATTATTATTAATTATTATTACAGATAATTAGAATTGCGCTTGGCAGGTGTTTTCAAGGGAAAACAATATTCTCCATAAAAGTTAGTAGGTATTTACATGTGTATGTATATGTTAATACGTACTAACATTTATATCAACTACTTTTATAGGTAACGATATACTATTGTCTTAAAAGGATTTATCATTTATAGCATACATTTTAATACGTCGACCATAGTGTTTTATTCATTTATATTTGTGAGAGACCAGTGGCGGCGCAGGGGCACAAACACGTCAGGTTGTGGGTTCGATCCCCAATCCAGGAAATGAAATATTGAATATTGTAATTTTTTCGCTTTGGTTTCCAGATAAAGCGAATCGTTGAGATTCATCGCTCAACGCGCATTGCTTCCAAAATTAGACGGAAAGTGGCGAGCGGAGTGTCTAAACACTATGCTATTCCTGCGTGTCCTGCTTTTTGTAAAGCGTAAAACTGAAAAGAATTGTGATTTTAGTAATGCTGAAACCAGATGATTAACATGTTAACATGAAACATGAACGTTTAAAATGTAGGTGGTGTGACTTCAACTCACAGTAATCGCGTGCAATATTTATTATTTAAATGTAAGGGTCATAATCAGAAAAGTGGACATTTTCGAATTCGTAACGTAACTGATAAGTAACAACACTGATAAAGTTTGTTACGAAACTGATGACATAAGGCATTATACACAACAAAATAACGATATTATATGAATAAAACTATTGTTTTTTTTATTTAATGAGACACAGATCAAAATTTTAAAGGTTCAATCGTTGAATTAACAGATTATAAATGTAAGAAGAAAACATAACAAAGTGAGAATATTAACAATATAATAATGCTAGTTCGTAACGTAATAAACTTATATTTCTAGTTAGAGATCACAAAGTTAATGATAAAATTAAATTCACTTTAAAATATATCAAAATTTGAGTCGTTATCATTGGAATTAAGTTTAATGCTTTGTAAGTGTTTATTCCGCATATCTTCATATTTAATAGGATTGGTCTTTTTAAGACGTTCTCTATATCTAAAAAAAAGCATTTGTTTCAGCATTTGACATAGGAGCTTACGCTTACTGAAAATACAAAAATATATATCAAAAAATAATAATCACAAAATCACAACTAATTTCAGAAAGAATAAAAATAAATTTTAACTAAATCGGTTCAGCTGTTTCTGAGATTAGCGTGCACAAACACATAGACAAACAAGCAAACAAGCAAAAAAAACTTAAAAATCATTATTTTTGGTTACTTTACGTTATGAAAAGTCACTAATAATTTTTTTCATATGCCAGCAATTTTTTTTTCTTATATACATATCTTCCATATACAAGCACCGGTTCGATAAAATTTTATTATAAACATATATAAGAAAACATTGGTACCGTAATTGTGAACTAGGCTTCATATTTTCTCAGTTTCGTTACGTAACGAAATATAACGAAATTGAGAATGAAGTCTGAGAAATTCTAACCTTTTTAAATATTTGCTCATAAGCCACGTGTTGCATGTGCAAGCACTGACGTTCTTTTTTGAGATTTTGTAAAAAGAAGCAAATAACATAAACAAGAAAACCAAATTATAGAATACTTACCAAAATAAAAGCCGTTTATAACCCTGAGATGTAATTTTACGCATTCCCTTTAAAACATTTGAACCCCTCAACTGCTGCGAGAACACTACTGGTTGTAGCTACGACAGCATTGACTTTTAGAATAATGATGCCACAATAAAGAATAATATTAAACACCATTCAAAATAATTGCGTTCATAATTTAATTGTACGTTACTAGCCCTGAGTAACGAAAAGACAATATTTTGGGACAAATTTAGTTAATTAATATATATTATTTATTAAATAATGTATCAATAAAAGTAGTTCTATTTAATATTATGCATAAAGTAAAGTAATATAAACATATCTGAAATCAAATAAAACCATAAATATTCGTAACAAACCAATTTTTAAAAAGTAAAGTGGTGAATGGGACACGAAAAATTGTATGGAAGCATTTTGAAAAGTTTTTTGCAACTAACAAAAAATACTATTATTAGCCTTAATACATTTAAGATATTACAAAAATCTTTAAGTTAATAAGTAAATTTATCTTAAATGGCAAAATATTTAAATTATCTTTAAAATTGTATTTTTAAAACGCATTCAAAGTAGCGGGACAAGAAAAGACACAAAATGTGCACTTTTTCTGATTATGACCCGTAAACGTTGCATTAATATAATTGTTATTAATTTGAAACTACAGGCACTAAAATAACATTAGGATAATCTTTACCAGTCCGTTCGAGTACCACAGGGGACGCCCTTACTGCCGTCGGCATCCTCAGAAGCAGCAACATAGTGCTTGCAATTTTTTCAGGGACAGTTTCGTCCCTACCCACCAAGCTTGGTGGCTGTAAGAGCCAATAAGGCTAACAGCATTAACTTCAACTTCGAAAATAAAGGATATTCATGTATTATGTTTTTTTATAAAATAGACATTTGAAAATGAAGGAGAATAACGAGTCACTATTGAGGAGCTATTGTCTAGAAAGCAACATTTTAGGGCTCAAGTATTTTTATTTATACCCGGACAGAATATCACGGTTTGTAGAAAAAGATTTTAATTTACCAAATTATAACTGTTATATAGTAAGTACAAATAATTAAAAATTATACAAATAATTAAAGAAATATATATTTTTTTAAATTTTGTAATATTTCAATTTCTTCATTACTTCTTTTTTCAATTAGTACTGAAACATAGTTATTACATGTACTACCTACGTACATGTCTATATCTATATATATATATATATATATATAAAATCGAAAGGTCACTTACTCATCACGAAAACTCAGAAACTACAAGTGCTACAAATCTGAAATTTTGCATAGGAGTTAGTTATAGGACGTAGGTGCTCTCTAAGAGCACCTACGTTCTATAACTAACGGGAATTTGCAATATTCGACTTCTAAGGGGTTGTTTTGGGGGTTGATAGTTTGTATGAAATTTCGTTACTATAAGTGCTAGGAGTCTCAAATTTTGTATGGACGTCACTATATAGGACGTAGGTACTCGTGGAAAGGACATAAAGGACAGAAATTAATAATAACGTAGTTCACGCAGGCGAAGCCGCGGGCGGGCCGCTAGTTTTATGATATACTTAACATTTATGATATAATATATTTTATAACACAGATGTTTTTGGGCGGTTTCATTGGTATTGGTTCTATATGGAGCGTGCATGATGACTTTGATGTTGTACAATCGTTTCTTGGAGATGCCCACACGCATCACTATTGAGAATCAGTATGAACTGATACAGAATTTATCTTTTCCCGCAATCACTATATGCTCGCCAAATCAAATAACCATTAGTGCTATGAGACATTTTAACCAAACTCTCGTGTAAGTGTTTTTATACCTTTAAGATAAGTCTAGTGTTAAGTCACTCCCTAATTTTAAATGTTATTCGTTGTTTAGTGAAATGTAAATAATTCATTTCCGAAGTGAAAATCAAATCTACAACAACCGTTTTTACAGCCCCCCTACCACTAAGACCATCTTTCACTATTACCTTTTATTGGTAGAATAAATCAACAAACTAATTAACTTTCTCAGAGATGGAAACCGCTCCTTAGATCTGGAGGCAACTCTTCCACAACTGCTTGGATTTTACGAGATCCTTGGCGAGATTAACAAGGAGGATTTGGGGAGCCTGCAAAAATTAATAACGCTTAATCGATATAATGTAAGTTATTCAATATTTTTAAAATTAAAAAAAAATTGTGTCAAAAGGAGATCCTCCTTAACAGAAGTCGGTTAAAAATAGGATTCTTTGTATCTTAACAAAAAGTAAACGATAAGTAAAAAAACCATTTTAAAACAAAGTATTATTTACAGACGATAGAGATAATGGGTAAGATGTCTCAAACTTGCGAAGAATTTTTCAAGCTGTGCTACTTGCAGAAGAAGAGAATTCCATGTTCAGATCTATTCCGGAGTGTGTTGACGAAACATGGCATGTGCTGTAGTTTCAATAGTGTATACTACTTCAAAAATAAAAAGCAAGTATATATTTTTATTTGATTTTTTTGAATCTTTCCATTGTCTGGTGCATTAAAAAATAACAATTAATATTTATTAATGTTCTACTTTTATGAGTAATAAATATTCCTTAGAACTGTTATTATATTTTGCTAGTGATTTGCAGGAACGAAAAACATCTCAATTTCCAACCATTTCGGACATCTAAAACTGGTATCTTCGAGGCATTGACGGTAGTCACGGACTACAACCCCGATGACGCTCTACACGGGACTATCCTCAACGCGGGATCGATCCGGGTGCGAATTTTTATAATAAAAAATATGAATGCATAAGCTTCTGCTCTGTAGGTACGGTCAGTACACACCAACCGTTTACCCACTTGTAAAGATCTTTGCTCTGTTTAGTAAAATAATCATTAAAACAAAATGTTATATATACTTATTTCTGTGTATAAAAATGGTATAAAAAATCTTTTCACGTCTTTGACATTAAATAAATACGAGTCGGACTCGCCCATCGAGGCTTTCGTACGGTGTACGGTGTACGAAGGGGGGAGCCCGAGTAGTCCGTGCCCACTCCAGAGTATTCTGGTGCCCATCCATAGAAATTTAACTTACAACAAAATTTGCCTCGAACAATAAAAAAAAACATTTTTTTCCGTTTCACGTTATATCCAACATGTAGAAGAGTTTGCCATTGTTAAGACACTCAAAATCGTAGCTTCCTTAATGAAAATATTAAAAATTTAATATGCTCTAATGGATATCGAACTCACAACCTGTAGCTTCGACAGTCACATGCTTGTGTCCATGCACCACGACTGTCCAAAATTATTTATATATTAATCAGGGGGTACTAAACAAACTTAAGTCGTTTATTTAGGTAATGTTCACAGATTGGACCGAATTCCCTTCAGATGACCAAACAACTATTGTATATCCTTACACGGAATCTTTTCACGTCATTCGTTCTACTTACACATACTGCTCTGAAGACGTTATGGCTTTGCCATCTTGGAGGTGAATTTTAATATTGTATACCTTTAATATAACATAACTTATGAAAAATTATACATTCAAAACAAATTACATAAATTAGTTTTTATCCGATTCATACTGTATTTCTCAAGTAGCAGAATAGGCAAAGGAAGCCTAGTGTTAATACACTCCGTGCTCTATTTTCCACCGAATTCTAGAGCCATTGTGAGTGGCGAAACTCAACGAGTAAATACCGCGCTTTTCCTCGGTACCAGAGCGAAGAAATGAAAATAGTAAATACTTTATTTCCTCGAGTGGGGATCGAACCCATAACCTGTCGGTTTTACAACCACACACATGTGCCTCTACGCCATGACTGCCCCATGGCGCATAAACATAAATATTGAGGCCAGTCACACACCTCACTTCGACCCCTAATAACAGTAATTATTACATTTCTTCAGCCGCAAATGTTATTTCGAGCACGAGTTCTCGCAGCCTCACTTTACAGAGTTTCACAATTCTGACTGTGACTTGCTGTGCGAGGTCCGCGAGCTGGAGCGGCTCTGCCTCTGCACTATGATCTATATACCTAATGTTAGAGTGAGCCAGGCATGCAATGTCTCTTCTATTGATTGCATTGTCAAAGCTAAAAGTAAGTATGTATTGATGAAATAGCTTAATTACATTTTTTTTGTTTGTGTTTCATATCGCATGAAGCCATGATTTTATAATATTGGTTGGTTGAAAATAATTTAAGGATTTTTTTACTATTACTTAGTTATTGCTTGAATTAATTAATTAAAAAAAAATAACTTTTTTTAGCTTCACGCTGTTTCCTGCATCTAGCAGGATAGGCAGAGGGACCCTAGTGTTAAGGCACGCCGTTCCCCACTTTTCGCTGAATTCTGGGGGCATTGTGTGTTGAGCGGCGGAATTCAAAGCCGGCCTGTTTGCCTTGGTGCCAGACCGAAGAAAATATTAAGAAATAATAATCTCCTCGAGTTCCCTCGAGTGGGGATCGAACCCCTCAGCCGTCGCGTTACAGTCTTACTTTTGTGCTCCTCGGCCACGACGCCCTCGTTCATTAATAATATAAGTATTTTGTTCTATTTAAATAACTTTCCTACCTTATTTATATTTACAGTGCAAATGAACAAATGGTACGGCACCGAGCAGTGTGAATGTCTGCGCGACTGCGTCTCCTTCAAATATCAAGTGGAGACGTACATTGGCAATCTGGACGCCCTTCCCCATATGATTCGCAACCCTTAGTAAGATATCAGAGTCTCCAAAAAAAGCTTTTATTTAGTGAAAATACAGGAAGCTGACTGTAAAATACGAGTACCTACTTAACCTAAACATAAGCAAACGAGGATGTCGTAAATTTTTTCAAGTTTAATAAAAAAATTGTGTGCCTGTTCAATAACTCACTCACTTAAGTAATTTACTAATCTGAATTAATTTCGTTGTTTTATTCGATGTCCTTTTTAAAATCTATATTGAAAATCGGTGGGAATCGAACTCACAACCTGTCGCGTTTACAATTACACGCTTGTGTCCCTGCTACGACTGGCCTCAAGATATCAAAATAGATATTTGGAACATTTTTAGTCTAATATTTGTATTATTTTTAGTAAGGGACTTGAATTTAACAAAGCCACTTCGGTGATGCACTTCTTCATGCCGGTTCCAGTATACGTAAAGCAAAAACAGGAAACTGTCATGTCTCTTATAAGCTTATCATGTAAGTATTTCTATTTCGTAAATCTATATGAACTGGTAGTTTCCATAATAAAATTGGTAATCTTACATGTGTAATATCGTCTGTTACAGCAAATCTAGGTGGCGTTTTCGGTCTTTGCCTGGGATGCAGCTTGATAAGCGTACTTGAAATATTCTTTTATCTGTATTTAGCACTAAAATATAAAATTCAGGCAAAATTTGAGAGTGCTAATAAAATTGATTATATGCGTTGATATTTATTATAAGCTCATATGTATATTCGCATCGCTTTAATTTAATTAATCTTCTTATCATTATTTATAAAATAAACTATTTAGATGTGCATAAATATACTTATTTTTACATAAAAAAATTGACAAAGAAACTATGACTATACGGTCAGTTTGAGGTAGCTTAGTAATTATTTGTTTGTACAATAAACAAGAGCAATATAATATTAGCTTAGCCTTAGGAGAATGAATAAATAAAACAAAATTTCAGTGGTGTACATAAATATATATTTTATATATTCTGATTTATAGGTATATATATAATTTACTACATCTTGCGGTAATAATAATATCAAATATATTGCTTTACTATCATTTTATGAAAAAATACAAAAGTATTCTACAATTGCGATAAGAAAAATGTTCTAGAAAAAAAATACTTCTTTCCTATAATTAGATCTAAGTGTTCATATTATGCTTAAAACAGTTCCATTTTGATTTCATATATAAATAAATTGTAAAGATACATACAACTATATGTATAATATAATTTTTCTTTAAAAACTGCAACTGAATAAATAAATAGCCCGCATTCCTCGGCATCTAACCAATAATACTTTTTCTTTTCGGAAAGGGCGGTATAACTTAAACTAAAATTATCAACATAAAATCAATTTTTGGCTTAGATTTTAATTAAAACTACTATATAAAGCACATAAAGTAATATTTTGGTCTAAGTTATGCATATTACAATTATGTTAAGTGCCCTTAACCTAATTATTGCCTTACACTAACATTGTTTTATTCCAGCGGTCACCATCGGTAAAAAAGTTCTATGAGACTGACACTCTCGTCAAATATTTAATTTCGATGTACAACAAAAACATGGTTTCTTATAAATTTTATTTAATATTTAGAACTAAAATATTTAAAAAATGCATTTAGAACCAACATTGAAGCACCAATTTACATGTCCGGGCAAAATAAATTTAGCTAATAATTTCAAAATTCATCACGAAAACGACAAATGTGTAAAATATAAAAAAATTACAATTAATATTCGTAAATAATTGACTTTAGTGAAGGCCCGATAGCATCTCAACCCGCCAGCGCTCGACAGGACGAGTATATAAATACACAATACAAACATCACTGGACGTATCACAATTTCTTACAATAATTTTACACTACCAGTACCTAAGCCAATGGAACGGTATTATTACATCGATATTGAGCTAGCTTAAATTCAATATATTAATCATTAAGTAATATTGCTGTTAAACTATGGTTAACTATACTTCGTACGCGTTTTATTCGTTAGTAGACGGCGAATGGCACAAAGTTTATTATGACGAGGCGTACGGACCGACATACAACTAGTCTAGCCTCGCTAGATCGAGCACGACTCGGAATTAGACCCTCAAATGCTTCAAATAAAACTCTGTTTTATTTTACATCACGAATATAATTTACGACGTAATACAATCTAGGTATAAAAAATATTATCCTTTAGAAAACTAGAACAGCTCATCAATTGACTCTCGATCCGGCGTCGCCGCGCCGGCGCTACACTACGCTACGATACTATACGAGATATATCAATAAATACAAAGCGCGCAGTGAGCAAGTACGTTGCGGGCCCCAATGAATAGTAGAGATAGCCTGCGGGGCCCGGACGAGGGACGGGGGACAGGGGACAGAGGACGGGGGACAGAGGACAGACGAACAGGCGACGCAAGAGGCGCCACGACAGAAGAAGAAGAATAAATAGCGCAGTAGTCTATACAGGAGGCGAACTATGTTCGGTGCGCCGCCACGTCTCACGTGGGACGCTGCGGGCGGCCGCGCTACTGCTCGTCGAGGTCGATGTCGAGATCGAGGCCGAGGTCGAGGTCGAACTCGAAGAGGCGGCAGGCGGCGCGGAGATCTCAGAGGCTGACGAGGCTGCCGTGATCGGGCGAGGCGAGGTCAGGGGCGGCGCGCTGCTGTTGCGCGCAGTGTGCGTGGGCGTGGGGATGCGCGTGGGCGTGAGCGAGCATGTGCGGGTGCGGGTGCACGGGCGTGAGGCCGGTGCCGCCCTCCATGAGGCTGTCGAAGTTGAAGGGGATGCCGTTGCTGGGCGTGGTGATCTCGATGCCGGCGATCTTGTTGTTGTTGCCCAGAGCTTTGTTGTTGTGTATCTGAAATTGGAATGCATTGCATGAGAATAGTTACGTAAAATTAACATTTACTAGTTTTACTTCATTCTGGATGTCACTCTGTCATTCTGGAATAATTTTCTATTTCCCACTATAGTAAAATATAGTAAGCTTACATAAAGTTTTGAATTAGTACACATAAAAAAGTGTATTTCTCTCCCTATCTTGATATGAAGGTTATAAATACAACTCGCATGTACGTATTTAAATAAAATATCCATTCTACAGTAAAACTAGAAAAATTTCGAAGTCAATGTAAATAGGTACCTGTGCGGGCGTGAGGGTCTGCGGTACCTGCAGGAAGGTAGGGCGCGAGGGGCGCACGGGCGGCGTGTCCAGCGACGACGCGCTCGTCACCACCGCCGGGTTAGCCGCCGACAGCATTATCCTGCAACAACAAGGAATACATTTAAAATTTTAAAAATTACAGCTTATAGTGTACAAAAACATGTTTTTTTTTTTCAAAATAGTTTATGAGGCAACGTCTGCCTGTAAACGCGAATATTCTCATTTCTTCGCTTTGGTAAGACGAGTAAGCGTTGCGTTAAGCTTCGCTTCTCAATACACAGTGTCTGCAAAATTGGGCGATACATGGGTTTCGGAAAGTCATACCACTAATTTCCCTCTGCCTACCCTGCTATATGTGGGATAAAGCGTGAAACGAAAAAAGTTTGTGCGAGTATTTTTTTATATGCAGTCAAATTTAGATATTATATCGTATATGACGAAGTATTATCTTAAAATGCTATTGTAATGATTTTATATTTATAGTTTTGATATTAGCAATAATTTTATTATATAAACCATCGATCTCTTTGTTTAATTAAAAAATATTTTTGAGAATAAGAACTACCACCAGATGGCACTACTAAAATGACGCTTCATGCGATCGAAATTTTTGACTCGAAAATTCAAGATGTACTTTTAGACTTCGAGCGGAAAGAGAGAGGTCCTCTAGACATTCTAGAGTATAACCTTAATAGTGTTTTGTTTTCGAAAAAATATAAGTTCAATAAAAGCCTCGAGGTGTTTGATTTGTTTACCCAAATGAAAAAAAATATACATCGCTGTTACGATTGTGCAATAAATAATCAAAAAACTTTAAATAATTATATATACTAGTAACTGGAATTGTTTACTTATGTTTCACTCTACTCTAGTAAACAAAAAAAAGCGTAAAGCAAGATTATAACTTGCGCGACCTTGTGAGGCTATGATTAATACCTTTTACATTTTTTCCCATAAACAATTACTATTTAAATTACTGTAGAGCTCTAAAACATTATTCTATTATAAACTTATACATCCCAATCTGACCATATTATATGAATATATTTTAAACTTAAAAATTACCACAAAAGGTAAATTTATGTCAGTCAAATACGTCATACAATAAAGTTTATAAAATTTCCCCATGATGCACATATACCACGATTTAAGTGTGTACGTGACATTAGTGCTGTAAATGAGAAAGTGTTTAGTCATGATGATTTTACCTTTTGTCTGGCGTCGGCGAGGCGTAGATATCATTATCCATCCCCAGGACTGGGTCCACTGTGGGGTCCATGACCTCCACCTTGACCCTCACGCCGTCTTCGGGCAACTCTGGATATTCATAGGGGTCCTGGAAGGGTTTGACGTCGGGGGGACTCGTGGATCGCTTGTTGAGTCTACACATTGGCATATGGCTTTGTAAGATCGCCTGCAACTGTTCTCTATCCGCGTTGAGCTTCCGTATTTCATCTTGGAGGGATTGCTTTTTCTCTTCGAGTTTGTCTGTTTCCTCCTGGAGTTCGTTTGTGTGGTCGAGTCTCCTCTTGCGGCAGCGGGCAGCGGCCATTTTGTTTCGTTCCCGACGGACCTTTCTCCTTTCCTCCTCCTCGGGTGAAAGGTCTTGTGGTGCTTTCGTTGGTCTTCTCCCGCCCATATTCCTCCGTTTGGGCGCCGGAAGGCCGGGACTGCTGCTGCTGTCGCCGCTAGCGGAGAGTGGGCCCGGCGACACATGCAGAGGCGTCGGGCCCGAATCACAGTAACCGACAGGATTCAGGATGCCTGCAATCAGCAATGCAAATAAATGTTGTATTATTTGTTTTTTTATCGAAACTTACTTTATACGCAAATTATCATCATTTAATATCTGCATAGCATTTTTTATATCTGCATTTTTTAAATTCGGTTACTAAAAATTATATTAATCAAAGAACTAATCTTATCCTGATATTTGTTTTCTAAATTTATTAATAACTTTGCAGATTTGATGATCAATATTTTTTTATATTGTATACTAATAACATAACGAAGATAATTCTTTAAACCTCGAAGGACTCACCGTAAGTGTTGGCCTGCGTGACGGAAGGAGGTACGAATCCCGCGTGGCTGGTCTGCTCGCTGCGGCAGTTGCTCAACTCGATGTAGGTCTGCTCGAAGTTGCGCAACTGCGTGGGCGTGATGGTCGCCGTGGTGCGGGTTGGGACCCCCGACTGGAGGCCCTCTAGATTCGCCAACTGAAAACAAAAACAAATATCAGTTAGTCAAATTGCCTTTTCATCACATTAAATGACAAATAACATTCTTAGATTTCTTTTATTGCTTTGCAAATGAATATAATTATGCAATATTTATTATATTTATTTATATTATTAAATGGATGTAGCTTCCACATTCCATTTGGTTTTTATCAGCAAAACATTTGTGCTACACAAAAGAAACAATAACAATAAATGATAAAACAATGCTGTAGACAGCAAATAAATATATACTTTGCAATATTTGAGTACATTCTTGCAACTAGTGTGTCGCTTGATTCCATATTAAATTTTAATTCTCATTAAGTAACAGCTGTTCAATCTTATAAAGCATAGATAATGATTACTTCGTACAAATAATCTTTTACCAACTTTAAAGAGAGGATGTTTTCTTAAAAACAAAAGTTAAAATATTGCCTTTTAATGTCCCTAGATAAAAATAAATATTGAACGTGTTACATTTTATACGAGCAATTTAGATTAACGTTTACTATTATCAGGTAATATCTGTTGAATTCCGTAAGATTTATTATATACTTATAATAAATTCAGGTATTTACTTTTCGGAAATGAATTGACATTTTTTATATTATATTTTATTTTCTTTTAAATTTCTTAATCTAAACTAAATCGTCATAATTTACGCATATATTTATTGCTATGATATGTATGCTTTATACCCCAACGAACTTATATCAACGTAGCAAATATCCACGAGAATATTTAACGTTTCATATCAGTGTCTTTCATCACACGACTTGAGTTGTGCCTAGAAGCAATAATGAGATAGGTAAGACTTGTCTGATTCACTGCATCCTACTTTAATTTGCGAGAATAGGGCGGCCGCCGCCAGACAGCGTGGTTTTTGGCACAACGTTGTTTAAGCTTCACCGTCTAGAATGTGCCATTCCATCATCAGGTGATTAGTTATCGGGATTCACCCACGAGCGGTACATTAGTTATGCATCTACCTGTTGGCACCACAGCTCGGTGGCCAGCATGTTGGCGAACTCCAGTGGATCGATGTTCTGCATCCCGACGACGACGTTAACAACCACGTTTATAATTAGACGCTTACTCTATTGTGTTGCGCTTTTTGCGAAGCGACACCTTCGTGCGGTTCGAGTTTGTTAGTCGATATGTTCGTTACAATCCGCCCTCGCAAATATATATTAATTGAGTTGAATTTAATTACGAGTATTTCGAAATTATCGGAGAACAAAAATAGATAGATAGATAGATAGACTATCTATTTGGGGTTAGTAAAGGGGGCGGCTCGGTATCGTTGAATCGCGACAATTCACTTTCGCTGTAAATTCGCTAGGTGTGCGCGCGAGTGCGGGTCGTTCGTTCGTTGCGCGCGCGTACCGCGTACGGCGTACGGCCGCGGCGTATGTCGCGCTACTGCCGCGCCCGCCCTCGCGCCCGAAACTCTCGCCCACGGACCAACGTTCATATAACGTATTTATAGAACACTCGCTTCAACTCCGGAAATATTTCGCATCATTTCGCATCACATGTGGCGGCAGCTAGTTATCTCAAGTAATACACGGATACAAACCTGCCACTTCGAATCTGCCGCAAAACGAAGACGCAAAGAGAGAGAGAGAGAGAGAGAGAGAGAGAGAATTTAATGGAAAAGTCATTTATAAATGTAATACAGGTTCATATAAAATTCTACGTTTATAAAGAGATTAAAAATCATTAACTATTTTTTCTTGTCAATAAATAATTATTAAAAGTATTTTTTCAACGGGGCTAAGTGGGCGGAGTGCTTGGCGAGCCGTAGGACCTTGCAGCAAGGACGTGTTGCGAGCCCGTAGGCGAGACGTTTCGGCGAATAGAGCCTTATATGGTACCGAGTGTGATTAAAATACACTTTAGAGAAACATGTTTAAAATTGTTGCAAAAATAATAATTATGAATTATATTATACAAGGTAGTACGAAAATAAGTCTATTTTTGGTAACAAGTTTACGTAAACAAGAAAAACAAATAAACGCAACCTGTTATTTCATTTTTATAGGTTATAAAATATAAATTAATAATAATTTTCTAGTTTCATTACGTGAAATCGGCATAGCACGCAATGTACCTATCAAAAAAAAACGAAACGTTAATAATAAGTGAATAATAATAGACAATCTTTAAAATACTTTTTTTTTCTATCGCACCCATAAAAAACAAACACCAGAGCTAAAAAAAAATAGTACACACTCCAAAACCAGCCTTAGATTACCACAAAAGGATTAACCAACTAAATGTGAACTTGTAATTGGTAATTGTGACCGCCGTCAGCTCAAGCAGCTCTGCGGAAGGCGCACACTCCGCTCAATTACTACAATTGCCCAAATGAAATTCGTCTCAAATGCTCCACAGCACACACTGGACGCTAATTGGTCACGGTGCTTACATATCATAATAAAAAAAAATCTTGCATTCCTGTTGTGCATTATGTTAAACGTTTATTAACACTATTTGGATATGATCCAAGTAACAGTGTTATATTTTAAATATAAAGACAAAATTAAATCAGCTCCGTTCCCCACTTTCTGCCGAATTTTGGTGGCATTACGTGTTGAGTGGCAGAACTCAACGCCGCGCTTTGCCTCGACAACAGAGCGAAGAAATGGAAATATAAACGTAAATAAATATTTCACTACCTCGAGTGGGGATCGAACCCACAACCGTCGCGTAAAATAAAATTAAACCTCTAATAAAATATAATTCCAAATTTATTTTTCTAAGAAAACATTTATCTTTCCTTTATAAAAATGTTAAAGACATTACACTCGAAAACTATTTCCATGGAAAGATAGGTATATCCAATACATATTTTATTTAAAGGTGAAGTACCATTTGGCTATTGTATATCAGGAGTTTAGCACTTGTATTGCAAGAATTTTGTAGGGCAGATAAGTGGTTGGGCTCATGAAGAAGCGGTGTTGTTATCGCGGTCATGAGATCACCACTATATCTAGGTGTGACGTAGGGCAGTGAGGTAGGCGAATCTTGGAAGCTAGATGCAATACACCTCAATGAACTTATTGTCTAATGGTTATTATGCAATTTTATTAAACAAATAATTAAAAAACCAATAAAGGTCGAAAAGGAAAAATATAAAAATATAGAAATTTAAACAACCAAATGGTTAAATATGTATGGACAGTGAGTTTCTACCTATAAGATAGTATAACCTAAATGATAACCGACAAAGGTACCTATTGAAAATATACGCATAAAGTTATATATATATATATATATATATATATGTAATAACAAGTACGTAAGTCGTGTTGATAATACCAACCCGTTATCCGCACGTGTGCTCGCCCACTCCATATCCGTACAAGTTATCTATTAATTCAATATCGAAGCTCGAACTGCTTTATATCGTTAAAAGGATTGTATATGAATGTAATAATTTCTTTCTTTGTATGAATATATTGTAATTTTTATTGCACATTACAGAATACCGTTCATCAATATAAAATAATACATCATTAATATGCATTTTCTTTTTGAGATATATAATCAAGATATAAATATAAGCCGTAAAGCCCGTCGTGGCGCAGGGGCCAAAGTGTGACTGTAAAACCAACTGGTTGTGGATTCGAACTCCACTCGGTGAAAATGAAATATTTATTTACATTTATATTTCCATTTCTTCGCTCTGGAGTCGAGGCAAAGCACAGCGTTGACTTCTGCCACTCAACACGCAAAACCTCCAGAATTCGTCAGAAAGTGGGGGAACAGGAATGTCTTAACACTAGGTCCCCTCTGCCTACTCTGCTGAGTGCGGGATATAACGCGAACCTGATTTAATTTGATTTTAATTTTTATATACCAACGGCAATGTAAAAAACGTAATAATATTATATCAATTTGCAATTAAATCTTAAATAAAATATGCATACTCCTATAGTGCCATAAAACAGCAGGCAACTGATTACATCGATCTCTATCGTGCGAGCTATTTTTAACGCACTAAATGCATTTATAGCATTTGATACCCCTCTCTCTACAGAAATCGTTTGTTAGTCAAAATAAACATAATAA
This sequence comes from Heliconius melpomene rosina, assembly GCF_056956725.1. Lineage (NCBI taxonomy): Eukaryota > Metazoa > Arthropoda > Insecta > Lepidoptera > Nymphalidae > Heliconius > Heliconius melpomene. The sequence continues at coordinate 3,836,799 of NC_140396.1, read as the reverse complement.
AATCGCCCGGCGCGCCGCCACAAGTCCTTCAGTTTATAACTAACTTTAAATAATCCAATAAATGAATATTTTCTATATTTAACACCACGAACATCCTCTTTGATAAAAACGACGGGTAATTTCCTTATTTGTTACAAATGCAGTGATTTGATGGTTTTAACTAAAATGAAAATGTGAATTTAAATTCTATTTTTATTATTTAATGTTTTACAATGGTGAAAACGTTGATATATAAAAACGTATATACACAAAATATATTAACATAACATATTGCAGATATTAGTTATTTTTTACAGTTAAATGTTTCTATTGAAAAAGTTAGCTTAATACACTTGAATTTGAGTCAGCGTCTTTAATATTTCTTTCAATTAATCATTACCGAAATTTGCCGTAAAAATATTAACAATCTAAACCTTTATATAAATATATAGGAAGATGCGCAGGAGTTGCAGAAGCATCAAAATATTTAACGCATCGTTTTTAGTCCGAGTGGCTATAGGCAGGTTACAAAGGCACGTGTCGACCGCATGATCGTCACGCCCACAGATAGTGCACGTTAAATTGGTTAAATATTATACTAACATTAAGCCCTATTCTAAATGTTTGTTCCCTATAAATAAACAAAAATGCAAAATTTCTTACATATATAAAGTAAAAATAGTTTAAATAATCAAAATCAACGTTGGAATTATGTCAATTTTGTCGAGCGTCATTCCCTAGCACAAGTTGGTTATACGATTTTAAATTAAAGCATAGTAATAATTCAAATATTGTTAAAATTATTATTATAGAAATTACCTATAACAAATATATTTTCTATGACATCTATCTTTTCCTTAAGAATGTCAAAACAATTGGGTCATTAGACCATTAAATGGAATAGCATATTTCTGTGTTCTTTTTTGAACCCATAACCAATCTGTTATCAGTACGTCTGTTTGGAGAGTCATTAACGAAACGCTAATTGTTCTACATTAGCGTTGCTTAAGTCGTCGGACTTAGGAAATTCCTTGAACAGATTTCAAACAAAGATATGTATTATTGTCATGTTTTATCTAACGTTTTACGACTTTCGAGGTAGGTCAAGTTGTTTTGGATGTACCTAATGTTTATTTGATAATGTAACTTAAAGTTTTTTTTTTTATTTCTCGCATATAGCAGGGTAGGCAGAGGGAACCTAGTGTTCAGATGTGCCGTTCCCCACTTTGTGCTGAGAATTCGAGGCATTAAGTGTTGAGTGGAGGAACTTAACGCTGCAAAAGTGAAGTATTTATAATAGTTGAATAAGATTTCGAGCAATTTCCTCGTCTATATGAGTCGATATATTGCTATGTAGTGAGTGTGTATTGGAGAATTCTTATGGAAGTTCTCCTTATACATATATAAATTCTAACAGCATTGAAAACAAAGAGCGTTCACAATAAAAAAAGAAATTCAGTACTGTAGTAATATAATTTTAAATATTTTAATATTTTTTTGTACTTGTAACCAACTATATAACGAAAACATTTTTTACAATTAACCTAAACCCAATATTATAAATACATCAAAAAGATTACAACTAACGCAAAAACTGAACCACCTATACCGTCCTGTTTCTTACCAATAAAAAAATAATAGGTAGACTGATGAATTAAATTAAAATAACAAAACCTAATCTGGACGAAGATCTAAAACATGTTAATATTCATAAACTAATCTAACATTAAAATGTACAGAGTAAATATAAAACAAACAACATATGCAAGCGTGGTGCGGCGCCGTCGACTGACTGTCGCGACATTGACCGCCACTGAACGAATAATAAAATAAATCGACGCCTGGCACCGCGCCAGCAGCCCTTCCCTTCACCTTATAGAGCGAGGAAAATGCATGTACTGCAACCATTGCCCCACCAGCTACGAGTACAGTGCCAGCTAATGAGAGCATATACGCAATGGAAATTAAATAATACGCATCAACAGAGCATCGTAAAATTCTATATTAAATTTAAATTGTATAAAAATATTACGTTAAAAAAATAAAATACATTTAAAAAGAAAGATTTAATATAACAAAAAAAATCGACATCACTAAACGAGCAGGTAATTCGACCTTCATTTTCATGAAAACGGCTCCATTCTGTTTCTCGGAAAACCCGTATGACTCACACCGTCACTCGCTCTCTATCACAGGTCACTACGAATCGCGTATTTCATTTGTCGGCTCGATTCAAAAACTCGATTACTTTGAATGATTCATACGAAATATGAATCATCACGCGAATTTTCACTTAGAAAAAAAACTGAAAAATAAAACATTTGACGAGCTTCATTATATCGTTCATTTATTGCTAGTATCAAACGTTGCGGTCGTATAGAGATATAAAATATTACATTAGGTAAAGTGAAGGTCGAAAACAAGGAAGTTCAATGAAAACGGGTAGAGCCGGACAAAAACGGACACAAAGAGCTCGTTAACTTCGTTGTAACAAATATAAAGTTTATTTTATCATAAAAAATATATAGGTAGATATCACATACGAATCCCTGAGATAAGCTTATCACAATTAGCATAGCACAGCGCCAGTCGGAGGACCGGATATCGTCCGGAAATGGCGAGCATTCCGCACGACGCCGCTTGGCAAGCCGCAGAATTCATCGAGAAAAAAAAAACACTAATCCTACGCTTTTTACGTTCGCACCGACTAACAAAACATGTTTTTTTTTAAGCGTTCAAACTCATCATTACATATTCAGAACAAACTTAAATAAGTATCACGTCTAGTTATTTTGCGGTTCACTCGATGGCTTACGAGGGAATGACTCATGTTTTTATTTTAGTTAGCCTATTGTAAAATTGCATGGTATTATTAAAAATACATTATTAAATCACGACATCGATTATGACATACATAATTATTATAATAAATAAACAACTGTCAATTAAAATATATTAAAATACATTGCGAGGGCATCGTCAGTTATCTAGAATTATTTTTAAACTTCGTTTATTGTTTAAACGCGATAAGAGGCTAAGTAACAGCTGCACGCCCGCGGAAGAACAAAGAATGTAATCCTAACGTGTTAAATAGCTATGCAAATTATATTATCAAGCTCATAATGTCTCTACATCCTCACACGGCTGTATTACACGCGTCCAACATTATGTGCATTATCTTGAACCGATCCAAGTTGAAGTTGTGTCGCAATTTTAATGTATCTATTGACCTAAACTTAGGTTAAGCACGTAGTTAATTTATTTATAAACGATAAGTGTCGATTAGTTTATGTTTTGCTGTTTTAAGTGTTATGGTATAGGGTATACCATATATACAATTAAAAAATATCTTATAATTTTTTGACGTGTTAGTCTTATAAATCGGTAAAAGCTGGTTATATGCACGTAAAAGCATTGTCATTGTCACGTTCCGCCTGAGTCCAGTGTGCGAGGGATAGCGCACAACGAGCGACAGAGAGGTACGATCGAACTAATCATCTTATCCTTAACAGAATATTCAAAATGGAGGATGTAAAATAACACATACTGTTTAACTGTAAATTCATTGTAAATAGCACCACAATTGTTACTTGTAATTAATCTGTAGGTATAATTTATGCAAAAAAAAATTAGAATTAACGAGGGCTAATAAATGTTAGTTTATCGAAAAAAATATAATTTTCATCAATGTTTTCTTATAACGTTACCACGTCAAATAATTACAAACAACCAGTTTTTTAAAACTAACATATAAATGTAAAAATTAAAGCAAATATCTATAATACTAGAACTGCATATTTTACACAGATTATACATATTATAACTCGAGTACAACGACTTATACCCACGCACGTGGTGCTTGTTTTATTTATTTTTTTTAATTGCGTCGCCCACATACATACGTACATACGATGAGATTGGATGCGATTTCAAGCAATCATTATAAAAAAAATAACACCAAATTATACTTTACTAAATGAAATTATTTATTTTATCTAAATTAGAGGACAAAAACACAAGAGAAAGAAAAAATATTTATTGATAAAAAATAAACAAAGCTTTACACAAAAATGGTACAATCGGAGCAAAAAGCGCCAGACAAATTTCCAACGTAACTTCTAGAATAAAGTTTGCAGACAGAAAGTTTAACGACAATGTCAATGTGCTTTTTAAGAATATATATATACTAGTGGACTTGGGCGGCTTCGTCCGCTTGAACTATACAAACGAACGAATTTATTAAATATATTTATGAAAATATTGTCAGTGTAGAGGGTGAATCGTAATAAACCATGAAACACGTGTTCAATGAAATATTTTTAAGAGTCTAAATTTCAAATCTTATAAAAATCAGTAGCGATTTAAAAAAAAATCCATACAAACTTTCAACTCCTATTTCATCCCGTTAAGAGTCGAATATTGCAAATTCCCGTCTTAGCAAGCCTATCCTACCTACATCCTATAAAATAACTTCTATGCAAAATTTGAGATTCCTAGCACTTGTGGTTTCTGAGATTTCCTGATGAGTGAGTGACCTTTCGATTTTATATATATAGATAGATAGATATATATATGAATAAAGTCTTTTGACGAAGACCATTTGAAATTACGCAGCAACTCAAATATAACAATAATACAAATGGAATATGAAACAGTTACCTATAAGTGACGAGCACTCGTTTAGACAGACAAAGCCATTGTTTGACTGGTCGTTGCGTTTGGCGGCACTTATGCTAATTTCTTTTGAACAACGCCACAACCTTCCTTTGCGGAGTAATGAGCACTACATTACCTGCACTATTATATTTTGAGGTTATGCCAACCTCGGCTGAGACTCAAGAATTAAAAAAAAAAAGAGTTGATAAGTGCAAAAGTCGTCCCAAACCACGACTTCTACCTAGACACCGTTATAACTGACATCATTTTTCGAAATTAGGTTGCCATCAAGGATAAAGCGTCAAGCAAAAAACATTCCAATTTTCCTCAAAGTTAAACAGCAGGTATATTTCAAAATATTTAAATATAAACATATTGAATATTTAATTATATAGGTACTAATTCTTTTTAGATAAATATATTCTATATGTAAATTTCATTGTAAATCAAAGAAATTAGAAAGAACAAAAATCGTGTGGATAATACGAGCGTAAAACAGGCGAGGACACGGATTGCTTATCACAGATAGATACGTCCGAATCGTCTGCCAACATTGGCTTATCGCCGTTCCACGAATTCGTCCACAAACACTTGCACTTATCACTAAATATTTCACAATCGCTTAGCGGAGGGAAATGTCACAAAACTTTTCGAGCATTAAATAGTTATAAAATCACAGTAATATAAAAAATAAACTAAGGCGTATGTAATCTATAAAAATTGCAAATGTACTTATACAAAATAAACATCTTATCAGCATTTTTTTAGTAATACTGTTTGATATGGTTATTTTTTTAAGTTAAGGCTTATGATTCTTTGTGCACTATAATATTACGTTGAAAGATACACCTATGTGGAAGAGGATGCGTATGACAAACGACAATTTGGCACGAAGCCCAAAAGACCAAGGATATCAAGTCTAGGGGGTACATACTCGCAGAATATTTCTTCAGTATAAATACAAAACAACTTTCTCTAACAATAAAAGTTTCACAATCATAAAAGTTTCGGCGTGACTAGATGGTCTAATCGTCGTATAGTTTAAAAGATTAGGACGTTTAGGCGGGATCCAGGGGCAGTCAGTTCAATTGGGTTAGATCCCTATATGTCCTATTTTATGCAAAATTTAATAAAGTTATAAACGTTAAGTCTCTCCAATACCTTTATTTAATTGGCATTTAAATTTAAAACTAAATTTGTATCGTATTTTTTACAAATTAGTGTATATAACATTTCTTTAAAAATGTTAACAATACAAGTATGTAGAGATAAATCAACAATGTACCCGTATAGGGTTAATATTTCATATAAAAGTAAAATTCACTTAACACTTAACAGCACGACAATAGAATAATCAAGGCATAATTTGGAAGCAAGTTGAAGAACACAGAACAGCCATCATAAACTCCAAGTTTACAAGACACAGGCCCTGTAACATTCCGATCGGAACATGTTTTTCAGACATATTGATTTAATTCTGGAGTCAATGCTGGAGCAGCTGATAACGGCCAATAGTATATTGAGGTAGTTCCTTGTTACCATTGCTGAGTTACAACCAGGAATTTTAAAGTCCTTCGTCGTTATCATTTACATAGAGGACACTCCAAGTCCATTGTTTATAAAACAGGGCCACAACCCATATTTTATCTTATCTAGTTGATTATCAATCTCTGCAGCGAGTGAGAATTTACAATGTTATAATGTTTGTAATTGTTGATGCTCATAATTTTATAATGAAAATATATTTAAATAACATAATTTAATGTTTATAATTAAATATATTCATGAATAATAATAAATAAAACGTAATATTATTTATTAATAAGTGGACGTTTTCAAATATTATTAATAATCAACTATCATAGAAACTAACAAATAACAACAACAATAGTTTATAAATTCCTTATTTCCATCTACCCAATGTTAGCTTATACCCAATATTATTAGTTAGCTATATTGGCACTAAGCCTCGATCCTAAAGTGTTAATCTATATTAAAAAAAAAAAGATAATTAAAAGTTTGCAGGCCTCCGTGGGCACAATGGTGATGCAAATAATCGCGATTATGGCAAGGTTGACGTCGGCTGAGGGTTCGTTCAACTGACCGCGAACGATGACACGGGGCGCGCGCGCAGCGTCGCGGCGTCACATGCGCACTCTCAGCCCCCCATCGAAATCTTCCAAATTACTTGCCAAATACATAATATTATATTCTCTTCTTTCTAATCTAATAAATTAGAATTAATCTCAGTATTATATTGTAAACCCTACACTCTACATTACTCTACATAGTTTGTACAAACAATTATACAGCAAAGTAGAGACAGACCGTACATGATGCAACGTACTGTAATGAGGAAAATGTTGTTGAAAAATAATAACAAGTAGAAAATAAGCGTTAAGTTTAATGACACTACGTCGTATGTAAATTGGATACACGACAAAAAAAATAACTCACCAAACCAAAACAGCCAATGCAATCCAAAAAAACACAACACAAAAAAAAACTACGTTTTTGTACGAATTTTTAAGAAACTTGTCGTAACTTGATACAACGGGCGCGACACGCGTGCGCGCAATGAAAACAATCGACTGACAGATGTCGTTTCGCGGCGGAAAACCCCTCAGCAGCCGCGCAGCGTCCTCTACGGAGAGTGTCAATATTATGCTGCGTCTGGACAAAGGTTTTTGTTATCTAAAAGCGGTGGCAGTGATCGTGGCCGACACGAGCCGCGCGGTCAGCGGTGGAGCGTGGAGTGAGGCTCGCGCGCCGGCCCCGCCGCCGTCTGATAAGCCTGGCGCGACGCCCCCCGGCGACGCCTACGCCCCACTCGGCGGTGCATCGCGCGCACCACCGGCCGCCCCACGCCAGCCGCCAGACAGGCCCCCGTGCAGTATGCACCGCACCTACGCAATTTCACAACTGCAGTCTGCATCACACCGCGGCATTTGCCTCGCAACAATATCGACAACTTTCGACTCCTTAAAAAGACGAGGAAACACGCGACGCTTGCGAAACCTCGGCGGCAGCCCAGATACGAAGGAGAACAATGAGGCGCGAACAAACGGGAAACCTTTTTAGTATCGTATCCTCCTAATTGGGCCGGAGTGCGTCGGGCGAACAGAAACTCTATATGCAACGCGATCCGTTCACTACATAAACGGAATAATTAAATTAGTGCAGACATGTCGGTAGTGTCGGCCACCTATGATGCCGGTGTTGCAATTCAATGTTTACATCCAACAGCTGAGGTTTGAATTACTAGAGTAAGCGTACAAAATGTTTGTACATTATATGTATACTAGCGGACGCGCGCAGCTTCCCTTGCTTATTTAGGCCCCCCTAATAATAATTAAATAATTTCTAATAAACCATGAAACATGTGTTCAATGAAATATTTTTAAGAGTCCAAATTTCAAATTTTATAAAAATCGGTGGCGATATAAAGATTTTTCCATACAAACTTTCAACCCCTTATTTGCACCCTTAGGGGGTGAATTCTAGAAAACCATGAAACACATGTTCAATTAAATATTTTTAAGAGTCTGAATTTCAAATTTTATAAAATCGGTAGCGATTTAAGGATTTTTCCATACAAACTTTCAACTCCTTATTTGCACCCTTAGGGGAAGAATTCTAGAAAACGATGAAACATGTGTTCAATTAAATACCTTTAAAAATCTAAATTTCACATTTTATAATAATCGGTGCCGATTTAAATTTTCCATACAAACTTTGAACCCTTATTTCACTCCTTTAGGGTTAAAATTTTTCAAAATCCCTTCTTAGTGGATGTCCAGATTACGAAAGTTAACATCTGTCCAAATTCCATGTTTCTACCATCAGCGGTTACAGCTGTGCGTGCGTCTTACCTCAGTCAGTGAGGACAAGTCCTTTTATATATATAGATCAAAGCAACCTACATATTATAATTACTAATATTAATTATTAATATTTGTCTGTAATATATACTTAAATAGTAGTTTTACGGGATATATATATTATAGGTTTTGATAACGCGGCAAATTAAATTGACAAACTAATTTTGTATGAAATTAACTCTACAAATATAGGTTTGTACCTAATGATATAGTGAATTTTTCTATGATATACTAATAATTTTTCAAAGTTAAGAATTGAGCTCCTGAGCTTCTGAGTCAACTAACATTCTTAGTTTCTAAGCATCTAAGGGTTCGTAGACCTGAAAATTTTATATTTACTTCAACTTGATACCTCCACTACAAACGACAATAATGTGATCCTATTAGGGTACCATTTTTTCCTTTTGAGGTGCGGAACCCTACACGCTCTTACGCAGACAGCGTGAAAATTTCTTTAAATTTAAATTGATTTAGAATTTTTCATATCTTCCAGATATTTTCAGTTATATATTGCAAGGTGCAACTAAAGCCAATTTACTATTTTCATATTAAGAAAATTTTATAAAATATGTAACGAAGTACAATAAGCCATAAAGTTCATGTCATATTAAGTAATATGTATTTCTCTAAATATCCTCATAATTTTTTTTACTTCACTAATTAACGTAACCAGACAATCTCTTAAATAAAAACAAAAATCCAAATGTCGCTGCAATTGTAAATAATTTAATAAATTAACATTATAAATTATTAATTTCGTATTATTGAGAGCATCAATGTTGAGAAGTCAGAGAGAAAAAAAATTAAAAAATAACTACAATATAAAAATGACATAAAATGACGAAAACGCATTCAGTCGTAAACCTTTAACGAGTACATTACTCTCGAACTGGCACATCAGCGCCAATTTTACGAACCGTACAATTTGTTGAACATGCCTTTGAAAATATTTAGTGAAAAGATTAATTTGACGCGAAAGTATTCTCCATCCACAATGACCCAATCAGGAGGACCCAATCACAACATTTAAATCATAACAAAATGTTGACGGTGGCCCAAAAAACCATTATAAGAAGATTTTTTATGACACGGGAGACCAATGTCACACGGCAAGGTCCGTCAACCGAGAAATCTGGCGAGACGCGTTAGGCCCACATAAATTACCAGATTAATCTTTTCAAATAATTTGACCTTTTCATCTGACGAGGGTTCATTAAATAATGGCGTCGGTATTGGAAGTGCGCTTATTGTGCCGTCTATCACAATTTTTGTTGTGGGCGGGAATAAATCTTGTTCAATACAAATCCGAGTGGAATCTGATTTGTGATAGATAACAAAAAGATTCTATGAATTGTTTTTTTTTTAATTATATTTGTTGGATTGACGTAAAATATTTGACACAAAAAGTTTTTTTTTAATTAATTTACTGAATGTTATATAATATATACTTAATACATGTATATAGGATTTGTCACATTAATGTGTATGTATGTGGTATGTACTTACGAATATACGAATTATAAAACTGTTACTCGTTACAGAACAGGGTCACGAACCTCGTTAGGAGAGAAATTTAATTCATATAGGTAATTTAAGTGATATGGGTGTTTCTCCAGTCTGGTTAAAGTGTGTGTAAATTGGTAAAAAATTGAAAATGAGACAAACAATGTTTGTCCTACAAACGCGTTAACATGAAAAAAAATTAAAACCAAATATATATTAAATATAAGTATCCAATTACCGTTACATTAGAAGTATAAAAAGAAAAAATACAATATCAAACACATAAACAGCGAGAATGAAAATATCTTACTATAAAATAAAAACAAACACAACAAAAAGGATATCAGTAGTCAAAGAATGCTAAAACCGCGTAACTACATTTTTATATTTCTCAAACATGTAAGTAATATTCCATTGTGTGCCTTAAGAGGCGCACACACAGAATACCACGAAACGAAACACCAATAAAGCACATAGGACTTTATTATAATAATATTGACATCCTTCAATAAGGCAGTCGAGACGGAAACGTGGAAAATGTCAGTAATCTGCACAGCGTAAGTAAGCACGATTCATGCCCATAATCGGAACAAGGACTCAGCAGCTGTTGTAAATATCAACTCCACGCTTATTATTGTGACGTAAGTGCTGTTGCTTTGTGCAACAAAGAAAATCAACTGCCATACCGTTATTGTTATCCTTTGTTCTTTGAAAAAAAAAAAACACGACATCTACATAAACTACAGAAGTAAACATTTTATCTATATCGTATACCTGTAGAAAATGTAATATCTAATAGACGTCGGCGGCGTGTTTTGTATGTCCAACAAATACCGGGCATGCCGACTTCATGACTCACTCGACACCCAATTCGTCCACTGGAGCTACGTTACAAGCACCAGTGTAGGTGTAGGTTCAGGTTACAGCAGTCATTTCGTGCATCAATTCATGAACCTAGTTCATTAGTTAATGCACAAAACATAGTTTTATTTAGTGATGATATTGGAAGGAATATGGGTTCAATTTTGAATTCTTGTTTACCGGGACAGTCAGCTGTTAGTTTTTGTTATCCGTCAGCATCCTTTGAAGTTCTCATGCAGAGAAGTTTAAGTTATAAATTTAATAAGTGTGACAAACTTGTTATATTATCAAGTAATAGGGGAAATTTAAACAAAAAACAGTTAAATGAGTATTGTAAGTCATTATTAAACTTAGATATAAGTAAAATAATTTTGTTTACATTTCCTTATTGTAAAAATCAGCCAGAAGCGGAAAATAATTACAGATATAAGCTAAACTCTACTCTGCACACAATAAGTACATATAATGACAAATTTCATTTAATTGACACTAACAAAATAGTTAGTAAAACTTTATTTTTGACTCAAAGTAAATATTATTTTGGTCATAGGTTTAAGAGACAGATAGCTTCTGTGCTATCCTATTATTTTGACTTATCAGCCAAGAACTTGGCTACTACTTCAACTGCTTCTATTGAGCAGACTGACATTCCAATTTATTCTGACATTATGTCTAATAATTTACACTCTGTTGACATTTCTCAACATTTAAATTAATTTCTCAGACAACAGAGGTAGCAACCTCTAGCTCTAATTTATTATTAAATATCCATTTGATCCAGCCAGCTTTACAATTAAATTACAATAATCACGCACATTGCACATCATCACAATATCCGTGCAAAAATAATAATAAAAATGTTAATTCTATTAGATTAGTTCATCAGAACATCTGTTGCTTGACGGGGGGCAAGCAGCTAGAGCTGGAATTATTCATGAACTCGGAGGAAATTAGTATTTTGTGTATTACTGAACATTGGTTAAAGGTGAACCAGCTCATGTTTAATTTCAGAAACCACCGGGTAGGAAGCTCATTCTGCAGAATCAACACAATACACGGGGGGTCGCTTATAATATTAAACAAGAACCTTAAGTTCAAGGAACGGAAAGATATTGTGTCCCTTTCTGTAGAATGTTCTATCGAATTAGCGTGTGTTCAATTAGAGCAATTCATTGTTATATGTGTATACAGACCTCCCTCCGCCAATTTAAAATTATTTTTAGAAGTAATGGATGAGGCCTTAAGCAAACTTACCAAGTCGGGTAAGCCTTTGTTAGTGTGTGGGGACTTTAATGTTAATATTTTGGAAAGTTTTAGTCCCACCATTAATTTATTAAGTCTTTTTAAGTCACACAATTTACTTAATTTATTTATGGAGCCAACCAGAATAACTCCTACGACTAGTACTTGTATAGATAACATATTTACTGACATTATTCCATGCTACAAAAGCATTATTAATAAATTGGATTCTGACCACTCTGGTCAGCTAGTAGAATTCTATAGTAAGAAAAAACAGGTGGCTAAGAAAAGAATTGCTGTTGTACCTGTCACAGCTAGTCGTTTGGAACGTATGAGAGTTAGTTTACTAACTAATTTACTAGTTTTAGATATAACTTTACCTCCCAATTCTTTGTACAATTCTTTTTTTTACTCTTTTATTAATAAATTTCATTCAATATTTACTCCCAAAGAGATTACAATTACTGATAGTCCTATCTTTGGAGACTGGGCCACAGCAGGTATTTATAAGAGTAGGGAGACACTGTATATGTTATATTATGAAAAACAGTTTAATAGTGGTGAAGAGTTTAAAGAGTACTTAAAATCTTACTCTAAAATTTTCAAAAGAGTTTGCAAAATTGCTAAATCTTTATTTATTAAAACAAAAATCAGAAATAGTAATAATAAAATTGAAGCCACTTGGAAGGTTGTTAATGCCGAGACTGGGAGAACTAGGGTGAAAGATTCTAATTTTAAACTTAGTATTGACGGTCACATTGTTGATTCCGATTTGGAAGTGGCCATTGCATTTGAAAAGTTTTTCTCTACTTTCCCAGTCAGTCTAACAAACGATTTAGGTTCTTCCACCACTATTGCAGAATCGTTAATTAAAGACAATGTTCCCGAATTTTATAATGGTTTCGTTTTCCGTCATGTAAATTATTCAGACATTAGTGTAGCTTTCAAATCAATTAGTATGAAAAAGACAGCCGACTTGTGGGGTGTCTCAGTTAATATCATAAATTCTTTAATTGATATTTTGATTCCTGATTTAGTTACAATTTTTAATAGATGTATTGATTGTGGAGTGTTTCCTGATTTGATGAAATATAGTAAAATAACTCCATTGTTTAAATCAGGTAGTACGCAAGACCCCACAAATTTCAGACCGATTTCAGTACTACCTACGTTTAGTAAAATTTTTGAAAAGCTGATACTCAGTCAGCTTCTTACTTATTTTAATAAAAATAAATTACTGCACACAGGTCAATTTGGTTTCACTCGTGGAAGGTCAACATCTGATGCTGGGGTCAAATTATTAGAGAGTGTATTCGCGGCTTGGGAGGAGTCACGTGATGCCTTTGGGGTGTTTTGTGACTTATCCAAAGCATTTGATTGTGTGCAGCATAAAACTCTTATCAGGAAGCTACACCACTATGGTATAAGAGGCATTGCTTTGGATCTTCTCACTTCTTATTTAAGTGATAGGATTCAAAAGGTAAATGTCAACGGGAAACTATCACACGGGTCACCTGTAGCATTGGGGGTGCCACAAGGCTCTATTCTGGGTCCGTTTTTGTTCCTTTTGTACATTAATGACTTACCTCACCTTATGAGAGATATCTGTGAAATGGTGTTGTTTGCAGATGATACATCTTTAGTTTTTAAGGTTAATAGACAGCAATTGGAAATTGACGATGTAAACAATGCTCTTTCTAGGATATTGCACTGGTTTAGTGCCAATAACTTGCTTTTAAATAGTAGTAAAACTAAATGTATCAGGTTCTTTACTAAGAATGTTCAACAAGTAGAAACCAGGGTTTTGATGAACAATAAGGAACTTAAAGTAGTTAATGAAACTGTTTTCTTAGGTATAACATTAGATGCTAAGTTACAATGGGGTCCGCATATAGAAACTTTATCTGGTAGACTTAGTTCGGCAGCGTATGCTGTCCGCAAGATTCGTCAACTGACCGATGTTGACACCGCGCGTTTAGTATACTTCAGCTATTTTCATAGCATTATGTCTTACGGCCTATTACTTTGGGGTAGTGCCGCTGACATAGATACCATTTTTGTGCTCCAAAAACGGGCTGTCCGAGCAGTCTATAAAATGGGTCCACGGGAGTCACTAAGGAATAAATTTAAAGACTTTAACATCCTCACACTACACTCCCAATATATTTACGACAACTTAGTATATGTGCATAAGAATATTAATAAATTTAATAAAAACAGTGACCTCCATCAATATAACTTAAGAAATAAAAATAAGCTTGCTGTGCCCTTCTCTAGGCTCCATAAAGTGTCTCACTCATTCGTAGGTCAAAGTATACACTTTTATAACAAACTTCCAAACGACGTGGTTAATTTATCACTGAACAAATTTAAAAAAGTGGTAAAGCACAGGCTCTGCCAAAAAGCTTATTACTCTGTTAAAGATTATGTTCGCGATAAAGATGTTTGGAAATGAGTTGCTCTATTTCTAAGTTAAAATTGTTAATTGTGATTTATAACAAATGTTGGCATTTAAAAAGAGTGGCCATGAGTTTCTTTGCCTGTATCTTCTCATGAGCTCAACCATTTGAACGGGCTTTTTTCAAGTCAAAATTGCACATTTTTTTTGGTTATTTTGTTTTCCATTTTTTTTTTATCTTTTATGACATGTCCAAGTGAATGTTAAGCATTTTTATGGAATAAAGATATTTTGACTTGACTTGACTTTGAGTGTAACGGGCCTTAAGATTTTTTTTTCGAACTTGAGGTTAATGCTATTAGCAATATTGGCTTTTACAGCGACACCGGTTGGGTAGGGAAGGGGGTACCTGAAGAAATGCAAGCACTATGTGGCTGCCTGTGAGGAAGTGTGGGCGCCCCCTACGGGACTCGAATCTCGTCTTGCGGCCGTCGAGCGGACTGGATGGAGCCCTTAAGACATTTTTCAAACCATATTATAAATTTAGCTATAGCAGTTTCTAAAGAATGCCGTTGTCTTGGCAGCATTACAAGTGTGCGGTATTCCATAGTATATACATTTGACTCAACATCAACATAAAGGTGCAATATAATAAACAAACAAAAGTCTTAGATAAGCACAAAGCTACTTAAAAGAATTCACAGAATGGTCGTGCCCAAGTTGTTCACGAGGGTGGTATTGTCAGACAATTTTAAAATTCTAATTGCGTTTGTGTGACCGCTGAGAAGCGACCGTGACTAAAATGCACGAACCAGAAGCATCAATCAAAGATAAATTAACCTTCTAAATATTATAATAATTTTACCGCTACAGTCTCACATAGAGTAGAAATATGCATAGATTAATATATTGTCATATATGATTTTAATTCTCATTTTATATATTTAAAAGAAAAAATATTGATAATGATTTATCTATTATATAAATTGATATATTATTTATTAATAATAATATTAAAATTAATATATTCTAATACATTTATGGTGTTTGACTGATGCGGTTGATTGAAATCGAAAATTATTATTTTTTCTGAGATATAGTAAGCATAGCTTGACCGCATAAAACGTAGTAAAGTCTTAATTATGTCTTTATGTTTTCTAAATACCAACGTAATAAATCAATAATTTCTAAAGATTAAAAAAAACATTTAACTGTAAATATGTCTCTGTTAAAGACGACGACGTGGGTGGTATTATAGTAACAGTGTGAGCGAGAGACGTTAACACAGTAAGCACTGTACCTCCGATGGCAGGTAACAAATTTGACATGTCAGAAATGTCATTGAACATATTTTTGTGAGGACATTACCCTAATTTTTATGTTAAAATGTACGTCCTTTTTACCTCCACGCTGTTGCCCGCACATGGCAGGGTAGGCAGAGGGATTTTTGAACTCTAGTGATAAGGCACTCCGTTTCCGTTAAGACACTTTCGTTTTACACTTGCCGACAAAGAACACAACATCGCGCTTTTGCCTCGTTATCAAAGCGAAAAAATTTAAATATTAAATATTTCATTCCCCAGACTGGGAATTGAACTCACAACAGTCGCGTTTACAACCGCATACTTGTACCCTTGGACCAGGACGACCTCTAAATGTATGTCCTTAATTAATATCTCTTTACAAAAACAAAAAAAAAACTAACCAAATACTTAACTATCATCTTTTACAATAACAACGTTTGTGAAATCTTATGAAAGTGGTTGTCCCAACAAACAAAGCTTTTAGTGGTTTACAAAATCACTTAAGATTTACGTATATTTGTAAGGGCTATTCGGGTTGTAACTTTTAAAAAGAAAGTATGGAAATTTGTCTCGTAGACAATGGACCAGACACTTTGTGTAATGGACCAAAATGGATAAGCCTGGTCAACTTATCTGCTGCGGAGGTAATAAAGAAGTCAATTCTAAACATTACTGTTACAATTTGTACAACGACGTAAACTACTGCTGCAGTTTACGATGATATGGACCGTTTATTTTGAGAGTGGTGTAAGTCCATTTTCTTTTGTTTCGAGAAAATTAAAGGTTAGTATGTCGATGATTATGCAATTTCATTTACCGACTGATTTTAAGTTGTTCAAAACATGGGTTTTTTTTGAGAAATTAAACACGGACAAGTCATATATAAAAAAATGACATTAAATTAAGCATGAATTACGTGATAGCTCATTTTTCTCAAAAATGGACTTACACCACTTTCAAAATAAACGATCCATATTATTGAGTTCTATTTTCAAATAATTTATATAGTTTTTTAATGTTCTACCATTGTTGTTATCTTAGATAACGGTTTTTTCGAGCTTCACGCTGTATCTCACACATAACAGGGTGGACAGAGGGAACCTGGGAACTTAGTGTTAAGACACTCCCTTCCAATCAAAGACATATAGCGGTTAATATGTGATACTGCTATACCGTTTTGCACTTTCCATCGAATTCTGGATGCATTACGTTTTGAGTGACGGACTACAACGCCGCGTTTTCCCTCTTTATCAATTGTTAGGAAATGATGTATTAAATATTTCATTCCCTACTGGCCTTATAAATAAAAAATGTGGTTTTTCGTAGTAAATGTAATTGATTTCTTCAGATCATAACAAAATATATTATAATTATATAAAGAACAGTATTACAAGTATAATAGGTTTCAAACTACTAACAACAATGATTCACCGGTCACCAGCAATTCTATGGATTTAAGTGCAATAAAGAAAATGATTCATTATATTACAATTATAATTGTTACGGCGCTATTAGGTATATTCTTTGTGAATTTTATACTCTTTATTCTTCATTATATGTTTTATGTACAATGTTTCCTTTTGGCCAATTCTAAGTTGTCTACAATTAAAATAAATTGTCCACATCCGGCGTTTATTGGCTGCAGCCATTTAATAGGTGTCGGTCAAGCGGACCCATCTGCTCGATTTAACTAGCTAGCCCAATGATATTTTAATCAGGTTAATAATTAAAATTAAATCAGCTTCACGCTGTATCACGCATACATCAGGGTAGACAGAGGGAACCTAGTGTAAAGACACTCCGTTCCCCACTATCTGCCGAATTCTGGAGGCATTACGTGTTGAATGGCAGAACTCAACGCCGCGCCTTGCCTCGACACCAGAGCGAAGAAATGGAAATATAGACGTAAATAAATATTTCCCATCCTCGAGTGAGGATCGAACTCACAAACGTCGCGTTACAGTCACATCTTTGTAGCGCTGCGCCACGAAGACCTCTAATAATTAATTTATTGAAGTTAATAATTAATTGAGATCTAAAATCAACTTTGTAGGTATGGTCAAAACTAAAAATAAATGTAATTCTTAAATTCTTACGTAGAGTATATTGCATAATTGAAAAAATAATTAATAATTTAATTTCAGGTAAAACGTTAAAACTACGCAAAAAATACAACTCTGGGATTTCCAGGCGTACGTGAGTTCTTGGAAGCAATACGGTGCAGGAGAAATTTCACAAGAGCGATGTAGGTCAAGTCAGCCAGCCGGACTTGAAGTTTTCGCCTCACCAAAGGTTACCAACGCTACCGGCGCGCTACCGACAAGTCCGGTTGCGCTTGCGCAATTGATAGACTCGTTTATCAGATCTTAAAAGATCAGTTGTTTCTAGAACAATATTTGTGCATTAAATTATGTTCGTTAAAAATAATTACTAATAAAAAAAACTATATTATTTGCCTCATGTTAATACATGTTAATTTCTACACTGCCACATTGGGTAAACCCAAGGATTTCATTCATGTCCAATATACGTAGATACTAATAGAACGTGTTTGGCAAGTGAATTAGTCTGTGGTCAGTGAAGCTTCCTAGCATATAAAAAATACACTACAAATCATTTATTTAGTATAATAATATACAAAAAAATTAAATGGCCTCCTTTTAAGCTTAAAAGAATATTGATGGGAGATTGATGGTGTATGGAAACATAATATTACAATGTCATAGTTTATTACCAACATATTTTTTACAAATATTAATAAATACAGTTAATAATGTTAAAAATCAACATCCTCATTAATAAATAGAAAATTTGAAGCATTTTCGTTACGAACAGGAAAATAATAACTACAGCCTACGTGATAAAACTCACATTCAACAACAATTCTGAAAATGTTAAAGGAAAAATTATATTATAATGCAATACGTAGCAACAAAAAACAATTTTAAAGAAAAAAACCTGTCAAAGGATTGCTATAAATTAATTTAAGTAGCGCGGTCGCCAGACTTCCAAGAAACTCAATCGGCGAACTGTAGGTGGGGGGGTGACGTCATCGTATATACGTCATCGTCGATAACTATTAGCACAAATAAAATAAAAGTTTCTACATAATGATTATAGCTATATTGAATATGAATTACCAAAAAACATTTAAAAATAACCTAAAATCGTAATTAAAACACGCGAAATTATGAAATAAGTAATTTTAAACTTTAAAAAAAAATCGAAAAAATAAATGTATTAACACGTAGAAAAAAAATAATATTTTCAATTATTCAATAAATATAATTACTATTTACATAATATAATAAGAAATTACATTGGTTAAGACGCCCTCTATCGGACAGTTAATGAAGTAAAACATTTTTATCTTAAGAAATTATCAAACATGATAACATAATATACATGAGTAATTTTCAATAAAGTGTATAAAAACATCCGTTGTATGTACATCTAGTAATAATTGTCCACGTGCGCAATATAGCAATAGGTAGACGGCATGACGTAAATACATTTAATATTACGAGGCACCTATTAATTTTTTTTGAACCACAGTTTCAAACATCTTGGAATATATTTTCTTAATATTTATAGAAAACTTATATAGAAATATTTAAAAGAAACGCAATATTTTCCCAATAAATACGCAATGATCCTTTTAATTGCAACATCTTAAATCATAGTTGTCAAAAACAATTTACTTGAAGGATATTTGTTGAGACAAATCTCTAAATTAAATGACTCTAGCCAATCTTCTATGAAATCGTATATGGAAAGTTATTTACTAGTTAATTAATATTCGCATCAGACCAAAGTCCAAAAACAAACTCGCCGTATAGAAACAATTCACTCACCTTTGGCTTATTATAATCCTCTATCTGGTAATCGAACATGGTGGCGAACATGAGACTGTCGTCTTGTTCGCTGTTGAGGAGTTGGTACGGCACCAGCTGAGACATCAAGACAGCTTTCACTACGAGCGGCCAGAACAACTACCCTCCAAGGGGTTAAATAAAACCGAATGTCTGTCTGTCTGTAATTTCAGGCAATACAATTCACTAGTTGATAACAATATGAGTCATGGGTGTGTTTTCTATCGAATACGTTCACGTTGCTAGAATTAATATCACACTGAGTCAGTTCGCGCGGTCGCAGCTGGTTTTGTATGAGCAGTTACAACCGCGGCGCGCACGCGCAAATCTACTTTTCGGTGTCGAAATGTCCTATACGACAAGTATTCCAATAATTCGCTTACCAAGCCAAAAAACTTTTTACCACTAAAGTCGTAGTTACACTCGAATGATTCAATAAATACTTTCTTCATGACACGCACGTGGAGTTTATGTTGTATGGGAAGATAAAGAAAAATACATTGGGTTGTGCCAAAGAAAATTAACATAATATTATTTGGTCCACCGGAAATACCAAGTAGTTTAAGAATTCCTTTAAATCTTAAGAAATCGTTCAGATAAATTACAAATGTAACAAAGATAATGTTTCTATGAAGCTATATTATATATACTCTACAAAAATTATATATACCTTTTTAGCAAGAACTTTAAATCGTCGAATGAATATAGAGTTCCCATCGGCTGTGATGGCAGTTCTGCTGCGAAGATCCGGCAAGAATTTCACAGTTGCTCATTTCCATCTCGATTTTAAAAATTTATTAGTACATAGATGATAGACTGGCTGGCTTGTATGAGATGAGAGAGCCAGATAATCTATGTATAAAAATGTATCTTTCCTACATTTTTATCCTTTCAATGTTTCAGAATAGTAGCTTTACTTAATAATAATTGCATTTTTTTAATATTTCGAGGAAAGGTATAATTAATCATTCATTCATAAATCAATGATACCGAACTCTACATCTATATATATAAAATCGAAAGGTACCAAAAACTACCAGAGCTAGGAGTTTCAAATTTTGCACGGAGGTTATTTATGCGACCTAGGTGCTCGCTAAGACGGGAGTTTGCAATATTCGACTTCTAAAGGGTTGTTTTTGGGGTTGAAAGTTTGTATGAAACTTCGTGATTACACGTGCTAGGAGTCTCAAATTTGCATGGACGTCACTTATATGACGTAGGTACTCATGGAGACAGAAATTAACAATAACGTAGTCCACGCGGGCGAAGCCGCAGGCGGACCGCTAGTATATTATAAAATTATTGCATATTTTCATTAATGCCTATGTTGTAAAATTGTGAATCGAGTTGTAGATACTTTTATATGAAAATTTCAGTATAAAGTACCTAGTGTAATATCGCGCTTATTTAATTCGTTGAAGTCAGCACCATACAGTCTGTAAATGAATAAATAGACAACAAAGATATATGATATATTGAATATACGTGATGTCATACACGAATTAAACACACATTACCAAGAAAATAAACTATATCAATAGCAAAATGATAACAAAATTATAGTACTTCACCTGCCATTATCAATACAATTCTGAAAATGTAAGCTTTCAAGAATTAAATTGGAACAGGTAAATAAACAGAATAATCCATAACCATTCTGAGAATTAAATTCGATACAAAATTTCCGTAAATGTTTTAGATAGTAGGTAGGTGATTTTAATTTTATTTACTAGATTATGTTATTCTTATTTTAATTGACCACACTGTGGTCTGTGTCATCCAGGATGTCACATCAATAGTTTTAGTTTCTTATTATATTTTTTTTATTATAAGACCGATACACCGAAATTGTATTAGTATTATTTATTTTAAAACAAGCAAATAATTCAACTTACCAACAAACTGCAAAAAAAATATACATTGAAAAAAAATACGCGGAATGCTATCTACGATCAAGAGTTCAAGGCTAGATTGACTAGCGATCACGCGACCAAGTTCACCCTATTTCTTCGAATTTCCCATGAACTCATTGGCAATAATAAACGTGTTCTCACCGATGGTATCTATGGTAACAGTGTTTACATAATATCTTTATGTCAATATATTTAGATATAAGGCAGTTTACTATTTTACTTTTTCCTTTATTTTAGATGTTCGCTGTATCCCTTATATGACAGGGTAGGCAGCGGGGAAACTAGTGTTAAGAAACGCTGTTCCCCTCTTTTCGCCAAATTTTCAAGACATGGCGTCTTCAGCAGAGTAATCCAACGCAGCGCTTTGTCAAAAATGGATAGAATGGATTTCATGAAATATATCCAAAGAAAGAATTAAAGAACGACGATATTATACTTACATTAAAATCAGTTTATTATTCAATTGGAAAACCCCACGTAATCGTCTGTGATTATAATACAATTTACAAGATAATATAAAATTTTAACGCCATAATTGTTATAATAGATAAAACTAATTTGTTTATATGATTTTGAATATCTTTGATATTTTATATGGATATCTAGTCTGTATAAATAATAGTAGGTACCTAGATAAAAATAATTTCAAAATGTCTGTGAAACTTGTCTTAAAATAAATTGTAAATAGACACTATTATATGCATATTAAGATATAATAATAAAGCGGAAGAGTTTGTTTGTTTGTTTGTTTGTTTGTTTGTTTGAACGCTAAGATCTCTGGATCTACTGGTCCGATTTTCATTGTTTTTGTTTTGTATGAAAGCTGCATTCTTCAGAAGTGCTATAGGCTATATAACATTACATTACACATATATACTAATATATTTTAAAGTACATTCTAATTTGACATGCAATTTATTCTGCCATGTTAATAACAACCGTCGTTGCTACGCGACCGCTACCACGACGTTTTGATATTCATCCGAAAATATGAAATAAATATAATAGTCACTTTTAGCATTTTATCTAGATTGAAATTATAGTTTACTGTATAACATAATAATAAATAATTAAGGAGATGTCACTGATTCCAAATGACCTAGCCACCTAGCGGGCGGCACAGTATGACCGACGCGAACGGGCAGATGACGTTGACGGTTTTATAAATTTTCATACATTTTCGAACTTTATTTGTTGTTTATAATTAATTTAAAATACACTTTGATTCTCTTCTTATTTTATTTGATATTGCCCGCTAAAATTATCCTACTCAATAGAGAGAAATGTTTAGTTATTTCGTAGAGTCGATATCTATGTACGCACGTACGGAAAACTTTAGGTACTTTTTCTAATATTAAGAATACCTATCTTTTAGTTACTTTTAATCCTTTTGTTAGTTCATTTCAATAACTCAGATAATTTTTTTTTAATAATGTGTATCTACTTATTATTCTTTTTGATTATTTGAGCTTATATTTTCTTACTAATTCTTTTGAGAATTGAAAATAATTTCATGAATATATTTAATAAATATCCTTATAGTTGAAGCAGGCGTAGCCGCGTCCGGGTCCACTAGTTAAGCTATAATTAAACTTAATAAGTTAAAATATATGAATTCATAAAGAAATAAAAACAATTATAGAAAATGTTGTTACTTAATATATATTTTATTTAACTTCTTAACTACTTTGGCCAATATTATAATCTTGCATATTATTTAATATGACATATTTAATTGTAATATAAATAATTTATGAAGAATAAAATCAAAAGATGAAACTGAATTTATAAATATAAGGAACAACAGCAACACAGGAAATCAAAAACAAACAAGAAAGTAAAAAGTACTGTCACTGTTTATATAAAATTTTACATACATATTTTAAAAAACTTTAACTATTATAGTTGCAAATATACTATTAAAATCCATATACTATTTATTATAATATGTTCATATCGACCACATTTTCGATATTTGGGTCAACATATTGCAACGTTAAACCTATCGTCACAGTTATACAGATGTGCTTATGTCACAGCTTAAATTGAATTCAAGAGTATTAGTTTTTTTATATATAAAAAGGTCAAGGTTAATCAAATGCCAGCAACAAATAATTATACATAATACCACATAAAATATACACTTATATTGTTGAAATGTAAAATTAATTTTTTAAAGCTTTACGGTCATATGGGAATGGGGGGAAGGGTCCCGCGCCCATCTAAGAATTTTTACCAACAAAAAATTAACCCTGAAAAATTAAAAAAAAACCTTTACACAAAAAAAACAGTTCTAAAGTCAAAGTTCAGTAAATAAGACATAGCCTAGTTTTAAAACACCCTGTTACCACCGCGTATGTTATGTGGTGGAACTCTACGCAGCGCTATGTTTTCCCAGAAATACAAGAGCGGAGCAATGGGATTACTTCATTCCCCCAAACAGGTATCGATCCCACACCAGTCGCGTTCACAGCCAGACAGTACGCCGGTGCGCCACTATAGTATAAAAAAATGTAATAAATTGAATGGGATTTTTTAGTGCCTTAAAATTCTTTCACTTTTCTAACCTTGAAAGTCACGTCGCGTCGGTTAAAAGCAAGGTCAATGAAAAATAGTTCTCTACATAAAACTACAAGTCGAAACTAAATATTAGTGATATAGACAAATTATCTTTAATTAGTTTTAGTCCACTATAATATAACATGTTCAAATAGATAATGAAGCTAAAATGCGAATTTAAATGTTCAAGCAATTAAAGTGCAGTAAAAGTTTATATTATACAATATTATGAAATAATAATAGCTATTGCGTTTATTAACGTAATAATATACCTATCTCATATCACGATTTTAGTTCCCTTAACAAAAGGCATCTATCTATTTGTATGCACAAAATTACTTATTTTTAAGGTAATGGTATTACTTCATTGCCCCGACTAGGAATCGATCCTGTGTTATTATTATTTCACAAATTTACTTGTTTTGTACGAGCCGATTGCTTAAGGCGTTGAATATTGTACCTAATGATATACTAGGCGCAAGTGTTTAAACGCGTGGGCAAGTACAATTTTCCACGAAACCCTGACGTCAGTTGCGGTCGGTCATCGCCTTCCTCAGTTAGCGTTTTCCTGCTATCAGTGGCAAGAGTACATTATGATGTTAAGACTTGTTTTATTATAATGTAAAGTAATTCAAATGTTGTTTTTTCTAATAAGCTGAATGTTTATTGCATATTTGAATACAAATTTCGCTTTGTATAGCTAGTATTTTCTTTAATGTGCTCATTTTAAAGAAATATATTATTATTGTGTATATTTAGTATTGTATATTTACTATTATATATTTAACATTTTTGGAACCTGACATTACAAACACTTTGCTGAAGTCCATAGTCACAGGTAGATCCGTGTAAGGTCTACCAGTAGCAGACTAAATGGCCATAAATTTATAATTTTAAAAAAATCACTATATCTCATACTAACTTTAGATTTTATTTTAAATATTACTACATTTGTAAAATTTTAGTTTTTGCAACTAGGAAAACTATTATTTACTTTATTTTTAAATTTCAACCTGTTTTTAATATGTTGTGTGTTAAGTCTGTGACAGTTGCTTAATACTGCTCTTCGTCTCCTTGCACCACTGGATGTATCACAATCTTGAAAATTTAATAATAAAGCATTTTGTTTCACATAATATATATAAAACTTAATGCACATAGTAAATACATATGCCTCTACTTATAACATATTTCAATTTCAAATAATATTATTAAAAGGGAAACAATACAATTCAAATAGCAGAGCTTATTATAACAATATACTGATATCAATATCAGTGTTTGTGTATATAATATAATAATATACACGTGTTTCCTTGAACATAAACATAACCCAGTTGGTTGTTAAATATGATAACATTAAAATATTACCTGAATTATCTCTTGTAATTTACTAAGAATAGTTAAAAATTGTTTTAATCAAAGAACTTTATTCTATTTCAAACACACATATTAACTGAGGAGGAAACAGTTTACGAGTTCATTTGTATTGGATAGAAATAGGTGCGAGAGGATACAGTGAAATCCATGTAAAATTTGCTTCAACATTTTGGCCTATCTGGAACTAAAATCAATTCATTTCTATAATATCCTTTGAAGGTGTCAGTAGATAGAAGCTTGGATAGTGGAGGTGAGTATATATTTTTTCGTAAGCAAATTATTTCCCCTTGGCTTTTTAGGTATTATATTTAGTATGACATATATATATCATCAAATCAATGTTTCAATCCAATCCCACCATATATATGGTATGGGGAAAATGTGGATTGGAAAAATATTACCTGAATTGTGGCTCATAATTTAAATTTACTAACCAAATAAAAAATCAACTATATAAAATGCAAGATACATGATTAAGAAATACTACACTGATAAGGTACAGAATCACAAGAAGAAGTTTATGTTGTGATAATTTACCATTTTATACAATATTTTCATTTCGAATTATTAAGGCTAATCTTATTGTATTATATCAATACTGTCAATCATATTTTGCAATACTTTGAAGTAATAAACATTAAGATGTCAATGCAAATCAAAGTTTATAATTTAATAAAATGACAACTAGAATATGTTAATCATTTTTTAATAAGAAATGTAATAAGAAATATTTCAAAAAAACACAATTTTAAGTAAAATAACATTGAAAAAAAAAACTAAAACTTTAACATAGTCCACTTTAGATTAGAAGTTTATATTATACAAACAATGATAGAATCATTATTTTCAAGAAATGATCTAAGCGATAGCATCCATATCAGGTGTTATTTGATAAGGTATATCATTTACATAGAGATTATATCATTGGTTATAAAATATGAATATGCTAGCAAGTATTTAAAAACTATTTTTCTTTTATTTATTTAATAATAAAAAATAGGAAACTTTTAAGTATCTTTATAGTATTAGTTTATGTTTTTTAATATTTTATCATCCAAGCATGATAAAGCTATCTGATGCTATATATTCAAATAAAAGATATGATACTGTAAATATATACTTAAAACTTTATTAATTCATCAAAAAACAAAAGGTAAAATTGATCATAGACATGTAAACAAGCAACAAGTTCAAAGCATTTTGAATTAAGATAAATACATATTGCTAATTAAAATATTAAAAAAATCACTTACTGTTAGAAGCGATCGAGAAGTAGGCACTGATGATGTGAAATCATTAGTAGAGGACCCCTGCGAAGACTGGCTATCACAGGAAAAGTCGGAGTGGTTGGAATGGCTATCGCTCACTTCAAGCTTCATCGTTGAAAGTTCTATGTAAGAGTTTTATTAAAAAACATAAACACAGTTTACGTAAGTGTTCCAAGAACGCACTGGATAATATCACAACGCAATTACCTATCACAATCAGTGTTCTATTTGACAGTTCATTGATGTCATAAATATCAAAATAATAAAGCAGCGCGTCGAAGAAATTATACACGAACGAGAACACAACAATGATGACTCATCATTGCAGTTTGCGAGGTGACGTCGTCGTCTCTTTGGGGATGCCCTTCTCCTGAGAATTTCTAAGCTTAAAATTACGAAACGTCTTAAACGCCTACTTTTATCTTTAACAAATATACATTTCTGTTATGCCATCCTACTTTAGCCTTAACAATTTGAAGGGTGATCTCATCGCCTATAATTGGTGTCATGGCGTGATCTTTGGCCAATAGCAAGCGACCTTTAGAGTTACGTCATATTTTTTGTAAAGCGCAAACTATTGTAAGATTTCTAGAAGTTTACTATTTTTCAAACAATACGACATGCTTGAAGAATATTTCTAAGATTATGAGTCGTTTCAATACTGTAAGAAATAAAGCTTTTCAGCAATATACTGAGAATATTAAAGACAAAGAAACTTCCACATACAATATGTTTATTGATTAGAAAATTAATAATTAGGAAGTTTACTAATTTTTAACATCACATTTTTATTGTTTATAAGTTGTGCTTTTGGCATTGTAACAATGTTAAAGTTCTTAATATTCTTAACATTACTATGGTTAATGTGGTTCATTTTAATATATGAAAAAATAATAAATTAATATTAATTATTTATTCATTAATTCAATGAAAAAAAAAAAAAATTTAATGCTTAAAACATTTCTCTTTACCACCACCATAGATTGTGGGTAATTGTGTTCTGTGGTGCGATATGACAATTTATGTCAATGTCAATCGTCCTTCAATATTCAATTTACTTTTGAAGTTTCGTGTAGTACAAGGAACATATACTAGAAGAAGCGTAACTCCCATACAAAAAATTTTGCCAATAGCTTTACACGCTTATACTACTAGCGCCGCATTTTATAGCACCAAACTTTTTCGGAAAAGCGGGAATATTCAAATTCAAAAGCATAATTACTAGTACAGTATTAGGGTAATTTTAATTGCAATTAACAATTAAATATTAATAATAAAACATCTGTCTGTACGGAAATCAAAATTACCAATTAATTTTGATTGATCATAATAAACAATCAATTGTGATTTCCGTACAAACAAAATATGTTAAATTGTTAATATTTAATTGTCAATTACAATTAAAATTACCCCAATACTGTAATAATTTTTTTTTAATTATTAAATTTAAATTAAAATGATATTGGTAAGTATAATATTAAAAGAATATAAATATGAAAAATGTTTTATTTTATATCAAACATTAATTACAAATGGCTGTTTCACATTTCTAATGATTTATTATACACTGAACTGGGAATTCTTCTCGAGGGGTCCTTCAGTTGCGGCCTGCAAATTTATATATAGTTGTATAAAGAAACAATAAGCCGTAATAACCACAGTAATGATTTGGTTAATTTAATACAAGTTTGCTTTATGAAATCGATTTTTTAAAATAAACTTATAATTTGTTCCTTTTCTAAACAAATAAAATCTTTTTTATTGGTATTTACATGTTTTAAAAATACTTACGGGAGAGAATGTGAAGTTATTGCAACAAGACATCCAACTCTTCTGGTGCTATTGTTTCTGCTGGGTTGTCAATCATAGGGGACTTTTCCGTGCCATTGAGGACATCAGCGTGCAGAGCAGAGTGATTTGGTGTTATGAAAAAAATGACACGCGAATTTAATTAAACATTGAAATATATTATCAACTAACACAACATATTTGAAATTTAGATTATTAAACATCCAATTTAAAAATACTCTAAATACTTACTGCCACCACCCACTTCCAGGTTCAAGATTCCTGCAGCTTCTTTTTCTTCAGATTCTGAATTGTCATTGGTGGTGTCGTCTTAGACATT
Organism: Heliconius melpomene rosina; assembly: GCF_056956725.1. Taxonomy (NCBI): domain Eukaryota; kingdom Metazoa; phylum Arthropoda; class Insecta; order Lepidoptera; family Nymphalidae; genus Heliconius; species Heliconius melpomene. Next base: position 3,807,855 of record NC_140396.1, on the reverse strand, counting down.
AATTCTAATATTTTTTTCCAATGCTCTGCAGTTATGCTTTGGAATGCTGGCTTAACTGTAAGCTGCAAGTAGCATAAGTATTAGTTTGTTATTATATTATAAGTATTATATTAACATAAGTATTATTATAATTATCATGTTCATTATTACATACACTTTTCTTAACTATCCTTTAAGTAGTCATATCAAAATTAAATTTCCAGCATATATAGTTTATATTTGAATATTAATTATTTTCAATTGGAGCAAAGAAAAACTTGGCATTAATTTACATAAATCATAAAATAATATTTTATTAAATATTATATATACATATATTTAAATATTTCCTAATCTTATTATTCATTTTATTTTCTTTTGGTAATTTCCCTGGGAGTTGTATCACAAATTGTACTCACATTTAAGGAATACCTCTTCTCACGCTGTTGACTCTAAACCAATGTTTTTATGTCATCTTCACGTCTTGCTCTATTTCTCAAATTTTATATTTTTTTAAAAGTTAATGTCCCTTGCTTTAGAAGGAATCTCTTTCATCTGTAAAAAAAGAATTCATTTAAAATTCATATTATTGCATGTTTGTTAGTTTCTACTGGTATTTTTTTTATTTTCAACTGGGCTTTAATATTATAATTATAAAAAATAAAATAAATCAGCTTCTCACTGTATCCCACATACTGTCTCACTGGTAAGACACTCCTTTGCCTAAGTAACACTAAATATAAGAGGCAGTTGAGGCGCAGCAGCACAAGGGTGTGACTGTAATGCAACGGTAGTGGGTTCAATCCCCACTCAAGGAAACGAAATATTCTGATAATTTATGCTTTTATTTCCTTGCTACGGTGCAGCGCGGCATTGAGTTCCACCACTCAACTCTTAATGCTTCCAGAACAAGAAAGGCAGAATGCCTAATATATATTTACAATGGCAAAAAATAACTTTACCTAGTCTTCACCATTTATAGGTGAATAGGATGGCCCAATTATATCTGGCACAGCATATTATATGTTTAGGTTTGCCTTTCGCTTTTCGTAAAAACATGACATACTAACCACATAAGACTATTGGTAGTATAGGTAGTGTTTATAGTATAGTAATAGTGGGTGTAATGACTCCAAAAAAAATCTTAGGCCAACAACATTTGACCCAAGTCTGTGCCCTGAAACATGAAATAAATTTAGGTGAAAAAACCATAAAATATAGAACTGTGCTACTTATAGATTTCTTTCAAAAACAAATTATTCCCTTCTGAAATTACTTTTAATGACCCTAACAGTAATGTTAACTGAACACGCATATTCTAACATTTACTGCTCTCTGATATTAACATTTTACATAATAGGTTTTTACTTAAATTTGGAAGTTGTGTTAGTATTGTTTTAACAGCTACAAAACTTCAATCTATACACTGGCTACCGAATGAATAACGTAATTATAATGCTCGCAATAAGAGTTTGATTTTTAAGTTCAAAATATATCATAATATAATTTTCATTACTTGCTTTATAATATTTGTACACTTACTTCATAATATTTAGCTTTCCTGTTTTAAAACTATAAAAGACAATCGCCATATTTCAAGCACGTGTTTTAACAAACTCTTCAATATACTGACACGAAACCACTTAACTTAAAGTACATATTTTCGTTAACTAAATAAAAAAATATTAATTCGTAATACACACAAGAATTTTAAAAGTATCAAATGAGAAGATCAGCTAAATCACATGGAAATGGAACAACAAGATCGACCGCCATGTTAATTAACCCAACCCAGATAACATTGTTGCCATTGACAAATATAACAAAATAAACAAAAAAGTAACATGTGGAAAATGAAATTAATATTATAAAAGTCCAATTTATTCTATAATTCTTTTTGTCTAATATTCTTCAGCAGATAAATTAAATTCATTATAATTAAGCAAACATGTATTTTTAATTCCACTTTAACAACACACTAAGTACATAATTGCAGCATTGTAATTTGTCTATTATGTCTAGAAATCTTGGTACAATATATATTTCTGTATAAAATATACAAGTTATGGTTGGTACACAAAATTAAAATAGTAATGTGAAAGCATGTTCGAATCTTGTAACATAGAAGCAGCCTGGGAGGGTCACGCCTAAACGTAACGTGGAATGAACTAATGCGAGTTCTAGCACCAAACAAACACAGCCAAAGAATATCTATGTGTGCAGGCAAAACTTTTTATATGGGAGTTAACAGACCCTGGTGTAGTATAATTTCTACATTATTTATATTAAACACATGCTTTAACTTTGAAAATGATTTAACAGATTATTTGTATTAAATATTTTCTAAATTTATCGAACTCTTTTCAAAATTTTTTATTAAAGCTTTTGGTTTATCTCCTATTGAATAATAAACTCTTAAAATTATGTCCGGTAAAAAATGCAAACATTGCGGTTCTTCCGAAATAGAAGTAGATCCCGCGAGAGGAGATGCTGTATGTACCAATTGTGGTTCCGTATTAGAAGATAATATAATAGTTGCGGAAATTGAATTTCAAGAAAATGCGCATGGTAGTGCATCGGCAATTGGGCAATTTGTGTCAGCAGAATCTAAAGGAGGCGCCTCAGGATTTGGCAGAGGTACCTTTATTAATTTCGTAATACTTTTTATTGGTGTGTATTAAAATAAAAAAGATATTTTAAAAAAATCTGTAATACTTGATGATGATGACAAATGTTTAATATTGAATATAAATATACATTAAAAAATATAAAACTATATTATATAAAAATCTGTCTTTACTGTGTGTGCTCTGTACTTAAATATTAAATAATATTTTTAAATTAAAACTTTATACATAATTAAAATTAACCCATTTAAAGTCTATCAAAACTGAAATAATAAATAATTATTTTAATATCAGGTATCTGATATCATATATGTATATCATGTCATTTCTTAATTGTTTTTACAGCCTTTAATGCTGGCATTGGGCAGGAATCTAGAGAAGTAACACTAAGAAAAGCTAGGGAGGGCATTACTGCTTTATGTCAGCAACTTCGGCTCAATCAGCAATGCATTGATATATCATGTAACTTTTTCAAAATGGCTCTTATGCGTCACCTCACTATAGGAAGGCAATCTGCTTTAACACAAGCTGCTTGTGTTTACATGACCTGCAGGACTGAAGGCACTCCTCGTATCCTTTTAATATCAAGATGATATAAATTGTGGTCATTGTGGTGTAGTGAGATAGTTGTCTGACTGTGGACACAATGGTTGTATGTTTGATGCTAACTCATAGGAATTAATTCTTTTCATTTTATGTTTAAAAAAATATTAATTGCCACACTAATATAAAATCTTTTAAATAATTTGCAAATTTATTTTTCTAAATTCTTAAGTTCTTTAATTTTATTATATTTGCAAATAATAATATTCTAAACAAATAAATACAGATTTATTGATAGATGTAAGTGATGCATTACAACTGTGCTGTTATCAACTTGGTCGCACCTACTTCAGACTGTCAAGAGCCCTGTGCATTACCATTCCACCAAATGGTAAGTACACCTTTTTCATTTTTTAATTATTTTCAATATTATGGCAAAAAAATATAAAAAATAGAAGCTATTAAGGCACAGTGTGACAGCATCTGACTGTAAACATAAAGGTTATATGGGCTTGAAATACTATCAAGGGATGATATTTCATTTCCCTGCTCTGGTAAAAAAAAACTGAGTTCCAATGTGCTATGTTTTGAATTTGCACAGAAAGTTTAGAATACTCACTTTGCTTACCTTCTTTATTTTATGAAGACACCTAGTGTGAATTTTTGTAATGATTAAAACATTTTTTATCTCTACATGTATAATTTCTAACTGGCAAGAAATAATTGAAATAGTATTGAATGTATTGTTTATATAATTATAATTGAATACCAAGGATATAATTTAGTAACATTCAATTGTGGAGTAATGCAAATGTTAAAACTATAAATTATATATATTAAATAAAAAAAAACACATTGAAGCATTTAAATTTATTGGATAGAATTTTTATAATTATTAATTATTACTAATTTTCTAAAACTACAAATTTCTAGAGAGCTTTATACAACACCCATATCACATTCTCATTTTACTTAACTAACCTCAACAATATACACAAGATCTTTACATTCATTAAAATAATTTAACATAGGAATGGTTTAAATTTCATAAATATAGGACTTTATATAATTGAAAGACCTAAATAAATACAATTAACCATATTAACAGTTAGAATTGCAGCCTACTCGATTGTCATTCCTCACTTGTATTGGTATTGGCCATTACAGCATTCACAGTCGGGCCATAGTAGATAAGCTCCGGAATTTGACCACCTTGTACTCCCGTTCCATTTGTACTTTCTGAAGAGCAATGAAATTGGAATGTCACAGTTCCCATATAAACTTCACTTAAACCTTCTTGTCCAAAGTAACTTAATTCACTTCCATCCAATATAGCAGAAGCAGTATAAAAGCATTCTGGTTCTATTTGAATAGGATTCTCAAAGTAAACATGAAAAGTGTTACTTGATCCGTCAGAGAAGAATTTAGTGTTATTTTCAGCTAAAACTCTTCCTAATCGTTTTAATTCAATTTTAACATTATAATCAGCAGCACCATTTGATGACCCATATAATCCAAAACCAACAACAAATATTCTTTTGTCTACACAAAATTGTATTGAATCACATCTGCCTCGATACCTCCATTGATTACTTCTATATGCACAAGATTGGAATCGATGACAAATCTGAAATTTAAGAATAAATAATTAATATATTTATATACAATGATCATAATAAAAACTAATTGGAGTTTATATTACCTGAGCTTTTAGTCCAGCCCTTGCTTTTACAGGATAAGACAACTGCGGCTTGCTTGATGCAGTAAAATGTAAAAACATATCTATGGTTTCTTGAGGTGTTAAAATGCCGAGCTGTGCAGCACTGTTTGCAAATTCCTCCAACGTCATAGTCGGGAATCTAATTAAATATATTGCACTGCCTAGCATTGCTCTTTTATTGTTTGGTGTAGCCTCTATCTCTCTACGAGTACACTCAGCGTGAGCCCAAGCAAGTGCCGCTTCAAATAAATTTATTTCTTTACAATTGAGTGTCTCTCTTGCTAATACTGATTCTAAAGTAGATACATCAATGTCAACGAACCCTTCAGAAGTGAGGGCCATCTCAGCCTACAATAAGTAGAAAATAATTAATAAAAGGTTTTCAAATGAAACTGCAATACAAATTGTTGAATAGTTTTATTTACAATTTAAAAATAATTGGAAATGTACAAAATATTTTTGTAAACCATTTCAACAATTACATGCTTCATACTATTATTACATGCAAAATAATACTACACAAAATGTATTGCAGTCAATCTACTCACATTAGATAGCATTGTGTATAATATAATATAGCTTATAACAATATATTTACTAACTAACTTTTGTTGAATAAGATTATAATATAATCAGCACATTTAATATTATTAATAAAACACCAATATTTCACATTTAACTATCAATAGATTAATGGACATTCAATACAAACAAATTAACTTTTTCCCCATCTTTAAATAATGTGACTAGAGATATATACACTCTGGAATGCATAAATAATAAATTAGAATTTTTGATAAACATTTTACTCTAAATCACAACCTAAAATTGAGTATTACAATGATTTGTCAAAAAAAGTTAGTTACAAAAGTCATTCAAGTTTTCAATCGATAGTTCTTTTATATCAGGGCTTGAAAAATTCCTACTAGAAGATTCTGATAGGTCTATAAGCCCTAAGCTGCTATAAGACGATGAGGGTTCTAGACAAATAGTTGCCAAATTTTCGGTTGATTCACATACCTGAGCATCTATTACTTCCCAGCATCTCTGCATCAGTTCTGGTTCTTCAAACAATTGAGATTGACTTAACAGCAAACAAGCATTCTTTGCCGTAAGACTAGTTTCTAAATAGTTAACACAAGCTCTTGCTAAGTGTGGAACTATATATTTTTTGGCAACATATAATGTGGAAAGTACTGTATCTGCTTCCAATTGAATTTCATCACAATATAAATACCTGTAAACAATGAGATTAAAATTATATTTCTGTTTATGTAAGTACTAAAATATTTTGAATATTAGTGAAGTTAACATACTTAAGTAAAGTAAGAAAAGCTGATGGTTCAACATCGGGAACTTCAATTTCTTGTTTACATTCAGCCAAGCCTCCGTAAAACATTGCATAGAATACTGAACTGCCAGTGGCCAAGACATATTTGTGTGCAGGAATGACTTGTGAGTGCCCTGAGAATAAATAACGATATTGAAATACATAAATTAAATTAATAATTTTTACTAAGCCAAAGAGAAACAAATTGACTCACCAGATCCACCAACTATAAAAGTAATATCAGCCATTAATTGATTATTGAACATAGCCGCATTACGTTCTCGCACAGTAGGTTTAGTAGCTTGCCAATTAGGATCTATCGTCAAAGTTCCCGGAGGCGGCGCCGGGGACACTGTGGGCGATGTTGTGGAACTTGTCGACCCACATGGTGATGGTGGTCCGCTGTAGCATTGAGAAACTTGTGTTCCAGTTTCACGCTGGGATATCGTGTGTGGAGGCGACAGCGACAAACCACCGTCATTGTTTATATTTTCCGCTGAAATTACACATAAAAAAACTTTTAATATAATATTAAACTACATGAAAGGTTAGTTAATCTTAAATTTGTTTTTAATAGAATATTTTTATATATCACAATTGAACATTAATTTCTATTTAAGGCCACCCGCGGAGTAAATCAATATTTTTAAAAATTTTCAAAACCTCACCATTTATCCAGTTGATTGTTTGAGCCATCGACATTCTACCTGTATTACCAGTTATTCTTTTAGTTGGTTTAGCTATGATTCTATACGATAGATTAGACATTTCGTACTATTAATACAAATAATCAGAATTTTCAATTTAATACAAATACGTCAATTATTTTCTGCGCAATGAGCGGCCATCTTGTGTCTTGCTACGAGACGCTATGAGTGGGGGCCGGGCGGCGGTAAAGCGATCTTTGCAAATGTCATTCGGTTCATTTGCCGTTCTAAAACCACACTATTTCAGGGTTGCCCACTTTGTGCCCTTTGTTTTTTTTTATTAAACAAAAGTAAATTATATATTTATATTTTTACTATTTTATATAGTTTATTTTATATTTAATGTTTGTTATATTTTATGTTAATCATTGGAATTAATTATTTTATAATTGATTTAATATAGCATTCACGTAATAAAAAACTCTAAAATGAAAACAAGCGTTAGAGATAGTACTTTTTATGATTTTTTTAAAAAAATGAGTAAATATTTAGATCTTCATAAATGGAAAAAAAATCTCGCTATTTATACATCAAACCAACTCTCTACTCTACTATTATAAATTTCTTACATATAAAACATACGGTTTATTTTTTTAATTACTACCTTGAATTAACGGTCTCGGTCGTTGCACGGCATAGACTCGCCGCCTTTGCGATCGCTGCGCTGATTCCTGGCAATTCAGCTCAGCGAATCTTCCATCTTCGTCGATGAGGCTTTCGAAAAAATCAACGCTGCTACTCATTGATGACCGGATGTGAAATGCATACCAAAATATGCTAAAACATAAGAAAAATGCACATATTAAAAATATACTAAACACCATTTTATAAGGAAGGATGTTAGATATGCAAAATGTTCATTAGAAATAAATTCTTGCTTAAAATTATTTTGTATTTAAATAAATTTTTAAGAATTGAATGGCTATTAATTAAGACAAAACTATTGTATTCTGTACACCTTACAGTTTGTAGTTTGATGAGGTAAACGTTTTCATACCTAAAATATTTTTTTTATAAAATAATAGTAAAGTGGGTTATTACCCATTGTGTTTTGAATTAAATAAAAAGAACTCGTTTTAGAAGCATTCATAAAATTAAATAAAAAATATATGGCGAATTAAGCAACTTACAATACTCGGTAAAAATTACTTAAAATGCATACCGTATATGGCAGTTTTGCTCTAAAATAAATTGTTTTACACCAATACCACCCATAAATGGAAATACGTATATGTTACCAATATGTTTTTGTTTATAGTACTTATGTACGTATCAACACAAGAAGTCTATACTTTAAAATTGAATAATAAGGTATAGCGCGCACTAGTGATTTTTGTCACCGTGACTGTTGCGTCACTGTCACCGTGTACATTACACTTAATGAAGGTGCGCGCATTTGGATACGTGACAATTGGGTGACTTTTTGTCCGCGGAGGACGGCAACACGCCGGTGACGCAACTGTCACCGCGTCCATAGATTTGTATGCCCGTGCGCGCATTAGCAACTAAAAGTCACCTCCCCCTTGCGGTTTCCATACTAGTCGTCTTCCGCATAAACATGAAACAACAGCATGTTGCATTGCAGCACCGAATTTTTATTTCAAGAATGGCGTCAAGTTCATCACCAAGGCAAAACGTGTGTTTTCATGAAAATAAAATAGACAATGACAATACTGATTGACGAAATTGAGTTGAGGCCATTGCTCTATGACAAATGAAAAGTTGAAAGCCAATATTTTCTACGTTTGCTTTTTTTTCTATTTCTTAATATAAGTGCACAGACAACCATCTCTTCGAGATCCATTTTATCAAATGTAAAAAGTTTCGTCACTGTCATCGCAAGTGCGCGCAGTCGCGAAAAGTATGGTGACATGTCAGTGACAAAAAATTTATTGTCACCGTGACAAAAGTCACCAGTGCGCGCTAAGGCTAATTGTTATCCAACCATTCTGTCAATGCATAAAATTTTGTGTTATATTATTATTAACTTAAAAAATCTACCTGTACAATTTAAATGATTTTGATTGTTAGAAAATATTGATTTCACAACATCATTTAAGAAATAAAATTCGATTGGCCGGTATAATTGAAGCAATATTTACAATATGTTTTTCATAAGAATTAAAGTAGATACCTAGACGAGATGCAAACATAAATACAATATATTTTAAATTAAACAGTAGTTTAATTTACAACGTAGGAAAAATCCGGAACCATGTAATATATTTAAAATGAAAAAATATATTGTTTTAATTAATAGAAAAGATTAACGGGAGAGATATATATATATGTAGTATACACTAATGGAACTTTATACATAACGTGACCATTTTTTGGTCGGCTCATGGAATATTGTAAGGGTGGCTTTCGTTCAAAACGGGAGGTCTGTACCTATGCGCCATTTTATTTTTGTTTATATTTTGTTTACATTTTAATATAAAATGAAACTTTTACAACGTCAAAACAAAATCAATACATGCTTAAAACATGTAAGTATATTGAAATCAGCTATTAATCATTTTTAGGTGCACAATTGTTTAGAAAATGTCTAAAATCTGCAATATCTGAATATTGACGATAGCCCTGGATTTTACACGTCAACTTAACAAAGAAATAATAGTCAAAAATATGTTAAACAATACAATACAATATGTGTAATGTATAATAAAAACAAATTAGGGAGGTCGTAGTTGATAGAAACCTTTGATTAATGATTTTTAAAATGTTTTATTTATCTTCATTACTATCATTCTGAATTTAATCTGAACTTGGTAAAATGCAATATGAAAATTGTTAATTATTATAATGTCACAAAAAATTGAGGCCGGCACGAGCCTCGGCACAAACATATGATTGTAAACGCGACGGTTGCGGGTACGATTCCCACTCAGGGAAATGAGTTATTTAAATAATAATTAATAATTCCATTTCTATGCTACAAGGCAAAGCGAGGTGTTGAGTTGCGCCACTTAACACGAATTGCCTTTAAAAATTGGCGGAAAGTTGGGAATGGAGTGTCTTAACACTAGATTCCCTCCGTTTATCCTGCTAAATGAGGGACACATGACACATGACACGTGAAGTTAAAAAAAGTCAATCCATTTATTCAATTTTCAAACTAATTAAGTAAATTAATACAGCTTTGTAAAATGTGTTCAAATATTTCTTTCGTTACCGTTGCATAATGAACTCGTATTTATTTTAGAAAGTTAAGCTTAAAATCTCGAAACCAGTGTCTCTATACCGCAAATTATCTCCTTTCCTTATTATATTATAATAATATATTTAATTTTTCTACGGTTCTATTCAAACGCGTCTAACTATAGAATAAAACATGGCATGTCTAGAATTTATTAATTAACTCTAGACAAGTTAATTATTCATAAATTCTAAGCCTGTCAGTGCTCTATTTATATAGTCGTCGGTCGTCATCAACACTTCATATAGTAAATAAATTAAAAAAAAAACAAATATGTAAACAAACCGGTAAATAAAGAAGAATAAATCAGCTTTGTTGAAAATCCAGCGCAACAATATTTTCCCCACTATATACGGTAATATTCTGTGTTTCCTTGTGGCTCTACCCTTCATTTCATAGTTTAAACTCTCCGTAAACACATTGCTGAACACTAAAATTGAATTACAACACTATAGAAAACAAGACTAGATGTTAATACTGGCTGGCAAGCTGTATAACGACGTTATAGTCGTACGATGCGCACGCGCATACGACTCGACTGGCCACGCTCTAAAGGCGTCCGTGCCTGCTCAGTGAGAACGGCTCTTACGCAAGGTCGGTTATGGCACCTGTCTCCGTGTAAGCTTAGTCAGTGGATCGAGAAAGCGTGTGTTATTATCTTATCGCTTTTTTGTTATTCCATAATGTTTAATTTTTGTAATGTCTTGTCTATTTCATAAAATATATTAACAAATAAATATATTTTTGAAATCGATATTACCACTCGAGGAAATTAAATATTTAATATTTTTATTTTCTCGCTCCCATAACGAGGAGCGGCAAAAGCAGGCAATGCTAAAAAATATATATAAACTAGCGACCCCCTTGCGGCTTCGCCCGCTTTTACTACTGGATTATTCATATAATGTATGTTTGCAAAGCACTTAAGATAATGTGAAAATTAATTAAACTCTAATGCAACCCGCATTTTCGTAGTTTCAATAAGTATTTTCCAATTGTTATACTCGGCAAGGATTTTTTAGTAGGTACCGTAATTTTAAATCTGTGCTACTAATCTTTTCAAGTACTTATTAAAATATATTTAAATGACTATTTTTAGATAGTTAAATGACTATTTTTAAACGGAAGAAATTATAAACAAAAGCCTACCTACTAATAACTACTACAAAAAATATGAAACCAAATATATCGCGCTAAAGTAATACATTCAACTCCAATTATCCAATACGTGCAAACGCATCTAAATCTTCGTTGCTATGCCTCTATAGCGGGCGGGTTTTTTTTTTCGAGCTTGTGGTTAATGCTGAAGAGGGTATTCTGTCCCTGATGAAAAGCAAGCACTACGTGGCTGCCTGTGAGGAAAATTAAATAGTATGCATCGGCCGGGAATCGAACCCGGGTCGCCCGCGTGGCAGGCGAGCATTCTACCACTGAACCACCGATGACTGCTCATGACGCGCTTGTATAAGCAAAACGTCGCGGGTCGCGTTTCGCAGCAAGGATGTTTTGATATTGTAACAACTTCTAAAGTACTTATTAAAATGAAAAAATAGTAAAAGACAGTTTTGATCTACATTAAATAGCCAACGTAACTAATATACTTAATTATATGCTGAGAGTAAGGGATAAGTAAAACTTGAGTCGGCACAGCTGATGAGTCAACGGCGTGATGTGTCAACAATTAAATGCGTTTTTCTCTAAAACTATTCGCAATTTCGAAATAGTGTAAAAAGCAAATTTTATCTTCGTTTAACGTAGAAAATTAATAAAGTATTTTAAAGGATAAGGATTAATACCATTATGGAAAAATATCCCTCACAATAAAAAATATATTGAAATTACAATTTTTAGATAGAAATATGATCACTACACGTTATACTTAAAAGATAAAAATATGCTCTCGCGGACTTTTTTGTAGATCTTATTAAGAGGAACAATACTCCAATACATTATTTTCATATAGTACTTACCATTAAAGCAGCGCATGCGCGAAAGTGTCTCAACGGGTAGGACTTTAGACACATTTATCGTATTTATGTTAATTTACATAAGAATGTACAAATAATAAACTATATATAAACCTTCCCTGAGAAATACTCGACCTAATGGTGAAAACCGCATAAAAATCCGTTGGGTGGTTTAGAAGAAGAAGAGTTAGAAAGTTCAGACAGACACGAAAAGCGACTTTGTTTTATAAGATATATAGGATGAAGTATTTAATGCAGGACAGCATCATTTATTTCAGATTCTACCTACGATATAGGTAATAAAAATATTTTAAGCTTAAAGCAACAGACCTATTGTCTAGTTTTTTATAAAGAATACTAAAATAGGTTACCTGTTTTGAGGTCAGAATTCTAAATATAAAATATTTTGTTTTTAGAATTGTAAAGTTATAAGTTTATGAATGTTCAATTCAAGTAGTTTTTAATAAATTTATCTACATAAATCTGAAATTTGTAACGTTATGTAATATAAAGTATGTAGATTTAAAAAAAATGAAAATGCACGTGATATTTCAATCTAACAATTTGTTTACTAAACTTACCTACAAATTTGAACTGTACCTCTTATGTCATTATTTTGACACGTTTTACCCCGCATATAGCAGGGTAGGATGAGGGAACCTAATTATCCTCTGTACCATAAATTTCCATGATACAGAGCGAAAAAATGAAAATAATCATTCCCTTGAGTGGATATCGAACCCATAACCGTTACGCAAATTTTATTACTCTAATAAATATGATTTCCATACACATTGTTTGAATCATTAATACAAAACGGGTGACGGCCGAGCGGACGCACTCCGCCTGTTTAATATGCCTACTGTGTACTTGTACTCGTACTACGATCGGCAACAAGATGATATTCAAGATATGTGACAATACGAGTATTGTTTTTTTTATGTTATTTAAATTAATTTTATTATTATATTGTTTTTTAAGTATCTTCGCCTTTATTGTTCGATTTCAAGGGCGTTGTAATATAGACGTTGTAGTAACGCAGGACATATCATTAATGTAGGTAGTGGGTTCGATTCCTATCCAGAGAAATGAAGTGTATAATATTTGAATTTTTTGCTCTGGTAACGATGCAAACGCAGCATTGAGAATTCCGCGGAAAGCGGGGAACTGAAGTGTCGTAATGGGAACAGAGTGCCTTAATGATTTATAGGTTCTCTCTGCCTACCTAAATAATTTAGAGGTAAAGTACAACTTTTACATAGCCAGAATTGTGTTGATTAGAATTAAATTTTTTACTTATATTGTTTAAACGATAATTTATTATAACGATATATTAGCATTAACTACCCGAATTAGCTGGTAGTAGCAGAAAATTCGCATGTACATATATAATATGGTTTTTATGTTTTCTTACATAATAAGCCGTATATTTATTTAAATATACTAAATAGAACTTAGCAAACGTTATTATGATAACTTGGAATTTGGCCTGGCGTCTTATTTCAATATTTAAAACGCAATAGCTCCAATATATGTCACAAACTTGAGAACGGAATATTTAACACTAGATTCTCTATGCGTAACTTGCTATTTTTTTATGTCCATAATATGGACCGTTTATTTTGAGAGTGGTGTAAGTCCATTTTCTTTTGTTTCGAGAAAATTAAAAGTTAGTATGTCGATGATTATGCAATTTCATTTACCGACTGATTTTAAGTTGTTCAAAACATGGGTCTTTTTTTGAGAAATTAAACACGGACTAGTTATATATAAAAAAAATACATTAAATTAATCATGAATTACGTGATAACTCATTTTTGGAAAAAATGGACTTACACCACTTTCAAAATAAACGGTCCATATGTTTACTTACTTTATGCCTACTTTTTATTTCGGTTACTTAATTTCTAATTAAAGAATTGAAGGAAGGTACTCTACAATACAACGTTTTGTAATCTAAATCTGAGATCGATCTTAAGATGCCTCTTTTCATTAATTTATTAATTAGTTATATACCTATGAATGAAAATGGCATCTGAAAATCGATCTCAGACTTGGGAGCGACGCGGGCCTAAGATAATTAAGTTCTAAATGTATGAAATGTATAATACATAAATTATTTAATTATTTTTTAGGATCTACATCCGCTAAAGAACTGAATATATAAATTACATAAATAATCTAAAATTTATTTATTTTGAAATTCTTACCAATTTTTAATTAATTCATGTAATGTATGTATTTATTTGAGGTTCGAGTTAATAAAACAAGGACCTTGTATTTTTTAAAATAAATTAACATGATAGTTAAGTGTCAATAACCCGTATAGAAATGTTTAAAATCTAAAGGGCTGATAAATGTCATGACCATATTTCCCTACAATAAATGTCATTTTTAATCTATACTAATATAATAAAGCGGAAGAGTTTGTTTGTTTATTTGTTTGTTTGTTTGTTTGTTTGTTTGTTTGTTTGTTTGTTTGAACGCTAAGATCTCTGGATCTACTGGATCGATTTACTTTGTTTTTGTTTTGTATGAAAGCTGCATTCTTCAGAAGTGCTATAGGCTATATAACATTACATAGCACATATATACTAATAAATTAAAATACTTTCTAATTTGACATGCAATTTATTCTGCCATGTTAATAACAACCGTCGTCGCTACGCGACCGCGTTCGTTACCGCGTCATTTATATATTCATCCTTATGAAAATAAATATAATAGTCACTTTTAGCATTTCATCTAGATTGAAATTATATTTCTATAGAAATTATATTCTTATATTTCAAGCAGGCGTAGCCGCGTTCGGGTCCGCTAGTAATAATAATAATAAGAATACTTCATTACACTAAAAACAAAGAAAAAAATATCGTTTGTCTTTATGTCAACAGAAATTGCCGCTATATTAATATATCTTAGATTAGCCGGGTTTTTAGGGTACAACAGACAAAAAAAATTACATACAAATATAAAATTTTCAATAATAGATGTTAATGGAAGGGTACCTGAAACAATAATAATTTTAATTTTAGTGTTTGTTTGTCTGTGAGTTTCTTTACGCTAACTCAAAAAGCTGTTTCCCCAAATAAATATTCTTTAAGGTCATTAAAAATTTAAATATTTTTACATACAAAATTTTATCAAAATTTATTTAGTCATTTTCGTAAGATAAATAATTAAAATGTATTGTTAATCCACTATTTCTACGGAGAGGTGAGAACTTTGATTATACATCAAAAAAAAAGCAGAATGGAATTACAAAAAAGACCCAATTACATAAATGTTTAAAAAAAACCACCTCCACACAAAATCGTGAGAAATTAACTTGATCGATTTATTTCAACACCAAATAAAGAATGATAAAAAAATACAATCGAATTGATAACCTCCTTTTTGAAGTCGGTTAAAAATCACCAGGAGACCACGTCGCCCGCTTTGCTCAATAACAATAATTTGATTATTGCGTATGAATCATTACTGTTATGAATATTAATAATTGATTTGCAGTAATTCGTGTAGCAACCTTGTGGTTGTACAACCTGTGTCTCACAGAAATTTGTACAATGCTTTATGTAAAGTCGATAGTCGATGAATATAAAAATTTATAGATATACGACCAAATGGCTGATATACTGGCCAATATACTAAGTCTGAAAATACTGAATACTATAGCTAGTATAAAAAAATCTTTAATAATTCACTTTACCACTCCAAGGTCTCAAGTTTGTGCGAAAGATTCAATGGAATAATTAAAATTAATTTATAAAAATATATTCAAATGATATCTTCTCAAGCATAGATAAAATTTTAATTAGTTAAAAATTATTTTGTACCTCTAAAGAGTTAGATATGTTGCTTCTAAGTGTAAATTAATAATATATAGGCACATTTTACTTTAAAATATTAGTACACTTTACTTTTTAGGGTTCCGTGCCTCAAAAAGTAAAAACGAAACCATTATAGGATCACTTGGTTGTCCGTCTGTTAAGACTATTTATCTCGAGATCGCCTGGAGGTATCAAACTAAAATTAACACATAATCAAAATGTTTACAGTACTTCCAGTAGATTTACAATTATGTAGTTTAGTACTAAATGAACACTATACTTACAATACAATTAAAAGAATATTTACTAGCACGTATTTCATAGAAAAATCATTACAAATTTACATTTTCTTTTGTAGTTCGTTTATAAAATAAGTGTACCCGCAAATTTTATATAAGTTGTACTTCCCGTTGATCCACAATCGAGAAATTGGTACGGAATCCTTAGTAGGCGAGTTTGACTCGCACTTAACCGGTTTTTTTTAAATATTATCTTTATATGGCGTACGACACCACTGAAATGTTTCATTAATTTTGTATAAGAATTGTTAATTTACAACTTTGACCTTTCTAAATTTTGGTATAGACTTTCCGGCAGTTGCATATATTAGGTATATTACTTCTTGATTACAGATTTAGACCTTGGCAACTATAGCACTAAAATACTACTACTATATTGTAATTCCCAATTGTATATAATTATTTAATTAGCTATAAAAACTATATAAATTTAAAATAATAAACTTGGCAAAAAAATAAAACTTACAAAGCTTTGATAGCGAGCAATGCCATTATTACTTGCATACTAGCGACGCTGTATTCTGTGACATCACTAAATATATGTTTTTTTCTACCACCAGTTTCACTTTAAATATCTTCATTTAAAATAATATTTATTTACACGAGCACAAAGGTAAAAAAAAATGATATTATTTAGCCTCATGTCTATAAGCAAAGTAAAGACGTGTTTCCCTGAGAAATTTAAGTAATAATTACTATAGATATCCTGTCTTAAACGATCGAGTCCCTGACACCGAGGGTGTGGTGTCAATAACTCCTGGGAACTTCGGCTCTTTGTCTTTATTATAATTTGCGTACTATCGATGTAAATTTGTGCGTCAGGTTTGCTTTAATGTCGGCGGCTAAAATTATAATAAAATATTTATTGTTGTCTTTCATTGGTACAGAAAAGCTAGTAGTTGCTTATATTGTAATAGATTTTAAATTTTTCTACCTTATCACCTTATCACTCTATTGCAGCGGATGTATCATAGGTTAAATAGTTGCTAAAAAGTGATTCCAGAATTTAAATTACTTTTTTAATTTAAATTATAATATAAACCACATTTAATTGTTGTAAAACGATTTTTTTTGTAATCAAAACTCAATGTCAATGATTGTTTGACTTACCGTTTATTTTAAAAACAAAAAGTTGAATTCCTGAATGTTGATGCATAATCTTATTTTTAGAGTGTGGCTAGTTTTTAATAAGTATTCGGCTGTAATCCATACTATGCATACTAATGTTATAAATTTGAAAGTAACTCTGTCTGTCTGTGACGTAATCACGACAAACCGCTGAGCCTATTGTGATAAAATTTCATATAAACATACTTAAGGGTCTTAGGATTAATATATCTTTTTTATGTTTTTCAAGTCGTGGCGCAGGTGCACCAAGTATAATAGTTAGTTTATTGTCGCTGAACTGAGTGTGGTTTTGTGCTTTCATGTCGAAATAGATTATTTCCCCTTTCAGAATCTCTAGTCTTACCGTTGTTTTGTTTAGGGTCTAGTCCCAGTGAATGAGTGACGCACATTGCCACTTTTTTTATCACGTTCTGTGAGAATTTGTTTAAATGTTGTACGATTAGGGCCGGTAGTAATATACTCCAAAAGGCACTGAATACATGCAATTTGAGTACATTTGTGTTCCTTGGATCTAATAGCTTTTCCGAGCTTGCTGTTATGCCCCCAGTTTTTTGCTGTGGAGATGTATATGATGCGGAAATGCGCATGTCGTGTTCCTGTATGACTAGCGATGACTTTCCAAGGAGAAAGTTTATTTCCCCCGGAGTAATGTTTTCTTTCATACATTGAGCAATCCAGTGTGTCGCTCCCGTAGAGTTCCTCGTTGTCGTTTTTTGTTCTTGACGTGTTTGCATTTTCATTTCAGTGCAGTACCACCCAGTATAGTAGTAGTTAATTGTCATAAATGACGTTATGTAGAATGTGTGAACGCGACTGATTGTGGGTTTGATCCCCATTCGAGGAAATGAAATATTTATTGGAATTTCTATTTCCATTTCTTCGCTCTAGTGTCAAGAGCCACTCAACACGCAATACCTCCAGAATCCGGCGGAAAATTAGGAACGGAGTGTCGAAATTATAACGTTTAAACATATTGACGTTTGGATTATACGCAATTGATTACTTACGGTTGTGTGAGAAGTAGGTTAATGTTGAGAAATCATAATTGAATGCTTACATTATATTGCCCTCTCGTACAAATACTCGTAATGTATACTGGTTTACAATAATATGGACACCACTGCCCGTTGAGGCTATGTTGTTATTTTACACTCAATGCTTGTATTTGTTTCTTATCTTCCTTATATCGATTATAACTAATGGAAATGTATTAAAATGATTCTTATTCAATACATTTCCTTGAAGTATGTTAGAGGAATGCATACTTTACTTACTCTGTAGTTCCATAATTGACATAATATCTAACTCAGTTCACTGAGAAAGGGTAAACAGTACACTTCTGAATGGGGGTGGAGTCTAAAAGGCTGCCAAGTTCTGTAAATAGTACTGAAATTAAATTATGTATAACTATTCAGAGGCGGCATTATTTAATTATTATTTTTAATAGCTTTTAAGTGTTATTCCATTCCTTTAAAACTAAAAATACGATTAAAAAGTAGAACTCAGCTTTATCTGAATCCATGCTTCTGGAAAACCGTCCAAGAACTAATTTCTCATCAAGCTACGTCGAAATTCTAAAGTTCTGCGTTTGTTGTTACCACTCAAAGTCAAGCACTGCTTAGAATTATCTTTTAGCAAACGAGAATGCTATTTATTATTAGTGTCATATCACACTTAGGAAATAAATATTTACTTTAGACTTTTTGAAAAAAAGCCCAATAAAAATTATGGATGCACTTCTCTGACCTTCCCCTTCTCTTCTCGTTACCCTGCAATGTGATTCAACATTCACGGTAAATCTATGAAATCCAAATGAGTTAATTTTGGTTCTTTTAATAAAAAAAATATATTTATAGCTTAAATTATACTTGCTTGCAGTAGATAAAATTTTTAATTATTATCCTGTGTTATTGTTTTAGATATATTTTCCTCCATTATGTTATAAATACCTCATACCTACCTCGTAAATGATGTTATCATTGTTCTTAGTTGTTTTTTAAATAACCTGTTCAAAGATAGTTTAACACTTTAACAGTTTATGTTTTATTAACTTGAAGATATATTTTACGAAGATTATAATATTAAAACGTACCTACCTATATATAATTTAATAATATTTTAATTAAATAATAAACTAATCCAGTGGTCAGTAGGCAAAGTAGTAGGCAAGTAACAGGCATAAACGTGCGACTATAAACGCGAAAGGTTGTGGGTTCGATTCCCACTCGAGGAATTGAAATATTTTTATTTTTCTCGCTCTGGTAACGAGGCAAAGAAACTGGTAATTCGTGTTTACCTTTTATTAACCGACTTTTATAAAAAAAGGAGGTAATCGATTCGACCGTATTTTTTTATGTATAAATTACCTCATCCAATTTATATATTAGGCTTAATTAAGAGTGCGTACATAAATAATTTTTACTTGAAATATCAATAAACAACCTTAAGAAATTTTTTGGTGGGTTTACCGTTACCCAAATACCATGGGTCAAGATCCCGGTGTCGAAAGTGAAATGGGTACCGTACATCTCGTTCTGCGAGTTCGCGAGTCACGTTTCTTTTGTTTTTAAAGCATTGCACAACCTCGTAAACTGGTTTTTAGTGCTGATATGGGGTTAACATAATTTTTGTATACTAAATTAAAACTATAGTTAGTTAGTTATAATTATTCATTGGGATATAATTGTATTGGTAAAACAATTAAAAAGATTTTAGACTGTCAATAAATACATAAAAATATTTTTTGTTTCACTTAGCTGTATTCCGCACATAATGGTAGAGGCAGAAGAAACCTGTAGGAAATCTAATGTCAGTGTTCCCATTATGTTACTTCCTTTCTCCACTTTCCGCTGAATTGTCGAGTGTGTTGAGTATCGAATGGTAACTTTGTTACCAGAGCAAGGAAATCTAAATATTGAATATTTCTTTTCCTGGAGTGGGATACGAACCCACCAACCCAACCCATTATATTAAAAATGATAAATATTATGCTTACATATCATTAACTATCGAGGTTTATTTTGAATTTACCAAACAATGTTGACAAATGTTTTACCTTTTACGTATATGCGGATGTCCTCTTGTTATAAGATGAGTAATTAACATATCCAAAAACTGATTTCCTTATCCGCAATTTACAGACCCGTGTCTCTACATTCTAAGATTTGCGTCGCAACTCAAATTTGGTGAAAAACAACACGACGTTGGTATGACGGCGCTACGTATGGTGCAAAGGATGAAGAAGGATTCCATACATTCGGGTCGTCGGCCATCAGGAGTTTGTGGTGCTGGTATGGAATCGTTGAGAATATCTTATCTTTGGAATATTTTATTTAACATATATGTATTTTTTTATCAATTTCGCGCACCGTTAGCGGGGTAGGCAAAGGGAACCCAATGTTAAGGCTCGTGTTTAATGAAAATATTAATAAATTATAATTTATTTCCTCGAGTAGGAATCGAACCTACAAATTAACAGTCAACCACTCCACGAAGGCTTCAGAATGAAGTTAATATATTAAAAATGATTAACACACAATTATTATAATACAAATATATATTTTCAGCACTTCTCATAGCGGCCCGTTTACATGACTTCTCACGTACTCCAACGGATGTTGTACGTATAGTTAAAATACATGAGACGACGCTTCGTAAACGTTTACTTGAATTTGGAGAAACTCCCTCCAGCGCTCTAACCCTTGATGAGTTTATGACGGTAGACCTGGAGGAGGAACAGGATCCTCCTGCTTTTAAAGCAGCCAGGAAAAGGGATAAGGATCGATTGCAAAAGGTAATATTAGTGGAGATAGATATCTTTTACATCTGATGAATAAAATAAAAATGAGTCTCAATTAGGATAATATTGCAGAACGATGATATTATTATAATATTTTATATATATATTATGAATATTTTAAGTTTTCTTTAAAATAAAATTTTTAAACAACACCAAATTATCTTATCCTTAGAGGTACAGAATTATTAAATAACCTCAATACTTCTTTTAAGTTATATTTAACTTTTTTTTTCTTTTTAGTTAATGGAAGAAGAGGATGGAGAAAAAGAGTTGACGGATCTTCAAAGAGAAATAGAAACACAATTAGATAAGGATACATCAAAAAGGAAGCGCTCGTGTACAAATATTAGATCAGATTTGCCCAATGCTGGTAAGTGTGTACAATGAATTTCATTTGCATTTAATTATCATATTTTTATTTTTTAATCTTACAGCCATCGAGTGGTTTATTTGTTGGTTAAAATACATAGAATACTTTACTCGTATTATTTTTGCATTTACTTTTAAGTTGAAATTAGAGGGGGAAGTGAAATAATGGTCTTTGCTTATATATGTTCTTATAATATATGTTCCCATATATATATTATATTCATACTCCTATGTTATAGGAGGTAAAGCCTAAAGTAAAAAAAATATTTGTATAATTTTAACTTGTTTAATTTTGGTGAAATATCTTTTTTATCAAACAATATTATATTATAATTTTAATTAAGAATATTTTATATGACTTGCATTGATTATAATAATTGATTGTGCTAAAAAAACTGTTGAAAACAATAAACAATAACCTACACTGTTTTGACCGTAAGGAAAATTAACAAACTTTGTCAAAACCGTTTATTAACCTTCCTTACGGTCAAACCTTTTCATATACTTACAAATGAATTTATATTGTCTTATTTATATAAATTAGTACATTATATAGCGAAAAAAAAATGTAACGTTATGTATGTTAAGGAACAACTTTTTATAATATTTGAGAAGTGGGCGTCAGGAAGCCACTATATATTAATCACAGTGTTAACAGCTTCCGACACTAACATTTATGACTCATTCGTTTTATTAATATACATAAGCATATAGGCCGTCGTAGCGTAGAGGCACAAGCGTGGGATTATAAACGTGACGATTATGGGTTCGTTTCCTACTCGAAGGAAAGAAATTAGAAAAATATCTGTACACTCCACAGGCAACCTAGTGGGCAATGCATGCTAAGTTCCCAGGTTCCTTTCGTCTACCTTGATATGTGCGTAAAAACACCATAGCGATTGCTTGAAATCATAAACTGCATTCGCATATGTGTTTTTATTTACTTTGTTTCCTGTGTTATTAGTATTTTTTCTTTTATTTGTGTGCAATAAAGTAGGTATATCCTATTCTATTCTATTCTATTCTAATTTAATACAACAGAAAATTTTATTTTCCTATTGTATATTTTCATGTTTTAGAAGATGGGGTTCTGGAAGATGCAGAAGCATCTCGGTTTGCCACCGAGGACACATTATCTCTTATCGGTCAAATAGCTAATGACGCTCAGCCAAAAGATATCGCTAAGTGTGCTACGGAAAATCTTAAATTAGAAAAAGGACTAGGTTTGTTTTTATCACGCTTTGATTACCTTAATCTATATCTATGTACACATATATCTATATATCTATCTATCATCTGTATATGTATACCTCTGCTTACCCTGCTATTTGCGGGGATATTTTTAACAATTTAACCTGTATCTATCAATATTTTTATCCATCCATCGTTGTATTTATTCATGGTGGGATTTTTCAAGATTTAGATGTATTTAATATCAACAAAAGGATAACATTGAAAATGATGCAGACCCAATCCCAACGTTAGCAAAAGAATCAGGTATATTTTTTATTACTTGTTACTGTTTTTAGAATCATTTTGAGGTCGTATTCTATGTTTTTTTGTAAGACCATGAAGGATAAGTGGAGAATCAACTATAATAATTTAGTATAACTAACCTTCCAAAAGACGAAAATAATAGGTTCTGTTCATTAATGTTTTATTTGACATTCACATATATAATTAAATGTTATTAACGAACTCTTTTTTTATATTTAGTATTGATTGTTAAAGAAAATAATATGTTTATTTATTTGAAATAATTATCAGTAAATGTAGTTAACAGATCTGAAATATTCTTTACTAATAGAAATCCCCATTATATATGACTAATTATTATGTTTATTTTGATTATATTGAGAGTTCTGTTTCAAATATCAATAAGTATGTATATATTATTTAAAAAATATATATTTATTGGTCTTTAATAGTTTACTAATAAAAATGTTAATCATCATTTCTGTATTTAGTAAAATTAATAATAAAAATAATAAATTGGGGTGGGGAAGAGTCTCACTGTAATTGCTATAGTTGTGGGTTTGACCTCTTGAGAAAAATAATCAATGACTTTTGCTAGCGAACCGCATCTCAAAGGGTCTTAACATTAGGTTACCATGTTCTCTCTGCCTACGTCGCTTGCGCAAGATACAGCGTGAAAAACAACAACATATTTTTCACGCTGAGATTTCATTTTCTTTTCTTTCAACAGGCCCTGAATTAGTAGTAATAGGATTAGGACCGACCGATGAGAAAACAGAAAAATTTGCTAAACCTGAATCTAAGATTTTCAATAAAGACTTGCACAATGAAGAAGAATTGCATCTTGGTAATCAAGAGGAGGAATATATTAATTCACTTATTATGACCGAAGAGGAAGCTCGTCATAAAACTTTACTATGGCATAACATTAATGCAGATTATTTAAAGGAACAAAAAAGTAAGTAGTGAAAAAATAATAATTTATACAATTTCATCAGGTTAATGTTTTTATATAATAACTAGCGGCCCGCTCGCGGTTACACCCGCGTGAACTATGTTATTATTAATTTCTGTCTCCATGACTACGTCTTAGTGACGTCTATCCAAAATTTGAGTCTCCTAGCATTTGTAGTAACGAAGTTTCATACAAACTTTCGACCCAAAAAACAACCCCATAGAAGTCGAATATTGCAAATTCCCGTCTTAGCGAGCATCTACGTCCTATAAGTAACTCCTATGCAAAATTTGAGATTCCTAGCACTTGTAGTTTCTGAGATTTCGTGATGAGTGAGTGACCTTTCGATTTTATATATATAGATTAATAACTTACCTCAATGATTATATTAGAATTTCATTCGCCTATTAAAAAAAAATTTATTAATTTTTTTAGAATATAAATCTCAATTAATGAGAAAATCTACTTATCTTAACATTCTTCAATATTTACCTTGTGTTTTTATAAATCTTATCACCATACATCATAACAAAAAAAAGTGAATACTTATTTGTTTTTAAATCTTCAAATTAAAATAATAAAAATAAATGTTAACTTACAATAACACATCCAAATCTGCAGTCAAAGAAGCATTACGTGCAAAAGAACGAGAAGAAGGCAAAGACAAGAAGCGTAAAGTGCGCGGTTCTTACAAAAAGAAGGTCGCTTGCAACGCAGCCACTGCGGGCGAAGCCATCGGCAAAATGCTAGCTGAAAAGAAAATTAGTTCTAAAATAAACTATGATATATTGAAAAGTTTAGATCAACCAGGGAGTGTGGTGGCGCCATCTACTCCAGTTGCTGCTCCGTCTAATGATGAGTAAGTTTTTTTTAAAGGGAAGTAGAAGGAATGTGTTACTAATTAATATCAAGTCTTTAATGCACTTAGACTTTATAATAATTGATTCAGTAAATGGCAAATCTATACTAATATAATAAAGCGGAAGAGTTTGTTTGTTTGTTTGTTTGTTTGTTTGAACGCTAAGATCTCTGGATCTACTGGTCCGATTTTCATTGTTTTTGTTTTGTATGAAAGCTGCATTCTTCCGAAGTGCTATAGGCTATATAACATTACATTATACATATAAACTAATACATTTTAAAATACTTTCTAATTTGACATGCAATTTATTCTGCCATGTTAATAACAACCGTCGCGTCGCTACGCAACCGTTACCGCGACATTTTGATATTCATCCTTATGAACATAAATATAATAGTCACTCTTAACATTTTATCTAGATTGAAATTATAGTTTGCTGTATAACATTCTAATAAATAATTAAGGAGATGTCACTGATTCGAAATGACCTAGCCTACGGGCGGCACAGTGTGAGTATGACCGACGCGAACGGGCAGATGACATTGACGGTTTTATAAATTTTCATACATTTTCGAACTATTGTAAATGTTTATGTAATTATTTGCTGTTTATAATTAATTTAAACTACACTTTGGTTCTCTTCTTATTTTATTTCATATTGCCCGCTAAAATTATCCTACTTAATAGAGAGAAATGTTTAGTTATTTCATAGAGTCGATATCTATGTACGCACGCACAGAAAACTTTAGGTACTTTTTCTAATATTGAGAATACCTATCCTTTAGTTACTTTTAATCCTTTTGTTGGTTCATTTCAATAACTCAGATATTTTTTTCTAATAATGTGTATCTACTTATTATTCTTTTGATTATTTAAGCTTATATTTTCTTACTAATTCTATTGAAAGTTGAAAATAATTTCATGAATATATTTAATAAATATTCTTATAGTTGAAGCAGGCGTAGCCGCGTCCGGGTCCACTAGTCGTTAGATAAAAAACGAACTCCTATTATATAACAAAAGTAATAAAAAATAATATAAAACTAATAAACTAATTTTACACTTTTGGATGATATAAAGGCTAGGCTAGGCTTTAGCACGCTTATATTACACACGAAGCTGAAAATGCACGTGGAAAATACATTGGATTACAGGTTGAAACCTAATTTAAAATTAGAATTAATCTCATTTAAAATTATTTAAAACTTTGTGTTTCCTTCTATGGAAAACTTTAAAATTATTAGAATTCATATATTGTAGTCGTATATGAATTATTTCTTAAGAATTTTGATATTTTATTTTCACAATGTACACATCTTAAATAAGACTGTCACTTAAAAGGATTTTATAATTAATTAACAAATGACCAAATTGCAGGCAAAAAGCACCCACACCGTTAATACCCGCGTCGCCAGCAGTGCGCAAACGTAAGAGGAAGATGCCCACTGTGCCCGCGAGCCCCGCGCCCACCGTGCCCGCAAGCCCCGCGCCCGCCGTGCCCGCGAGCCCCGCGCCCGCCATCCCCGCCCCACCCATGCCCGCACCGCCTACACCAGTACAAGGTAGGGCTCTTCTGATCACGCTGTAACCCACATATAACTGGGTAGACAGAGGGAACCTAGTGCTAAGATACCACGTTCCCTACGCACCGCACAATATTCGAGACTTTGCGTGCTATGTGACGGAATTGAACGTCGCGCTTTGTAAACTTGTCAGAGCGAGAAAAATAATTCACTTTCTCGAGCGGATATCGTACCACAACCCCCACATTTATAGTCAGATGCTGTTCATCTGC
The DNA here is from genome assembly GCF_056956725.1 of Heliconius melpomene rosina. Classification (NCBI taxonomy): domain Eukaryota; kingdom Metazoa; phylum Arthropoda; class Insecta; order Lepidoptera; family Nymphalidae; genus Heliconius; species Heliconius melpomene. The sequence goes on along the minus strand of NC_140396.1, from coordinate 3,781,270 downwards.
GCTGTCTCTTAGGATAGGACCTACGTACCCTAGAAATTCTACAATTTTACTATTACTCTCTGTTCTCTGGTACGTGTCAAAAGGCTTGAAGCTGGTGGTACAAGGGCTTGTTTGTACAAGTTCAAATTATGTATCGATAATAAACAAATATTATAAAACTGTTACCAAATTAACTACACATAACAAAAGTTATACACATATTATATAAATTGTTTTGAATTCTTTCAATGAAAATTGTCAAGATCCTTTGATATTCTCCGGAAGCCCAAAACCGATTGTCGTGGAGATCCTTGTTGATGGCCTATGTCCAACAATGATCATACAAAATGCTGGGATGATGAAATGTAAATGGGAGTATTTATCAATGATGTCTCTTTTTTTTTTCAGAAGTTGTAGATGACTACGACGAGGATTTGGATGCGGATATACCAGATGCAAATGAACAAATGTCACTGGCCGCCATGTTGAAAAACGGGGACGACGACGATTATTATGACTACGAAGAATACTAGCATTACCTAATTACGTTCGTCGTATTACTTTATTTATAATACTATGTATAATGATAGGTTGCCAGCCTTAATCAAACTCGAGTACAAATCAGCAATATATATTATTAAATAACTTTACATAATGATAGTAATGATGAATTGCAAAGTATAGGTACGTATATTTAAATTAATATTTACTGTCTTTAATGATTTTTCTTAAAATGTATCAACATTGTATATTTTTATACTATAATATATAAATAATTGTATATGTATATAAATAAACTAATTGTTCCAATTATTTTTTTTGAAGTTGGCAACTTATCAACTATTATCGTTGTATATTTATTTATTGGTTAGGTATTAGGTTTTTTTTATATATTGTAAGTTTTTACTGCCATGAAATAGTAAATATACTGCATATTTGGATTTTACTTTGCCTAGAGATTTAAATCGATTTTCGAAAAAATACCCTTTTTGAAAGTCCCTGGACTGGAGGATTGTAAAAGTAATTTAAATCAACTTTTCATTTGTAATTAAAAAAAAGAAAAATATATTAAGTATAAATTGTCATGTTCTTAATAATAATGGGCATTATTTTATGTTATAATGGTTTATAAAGTAGGTAGTACTTTGTGGCTATAGGAACTTGACTTATGTCAGTTCTTAACTAATCGGGACAACAATCTTTTAATAAATCTTTTATTTTTTTATATATCATTGACGTAAACACAAGTTTAATTGGAAAAGAAAAAGATGTAGCAAAGTGAGAACATTTTTTTTACCTTTTCAAACATTTATTTAGGTCATAAATTTAGAGATAATGTGTAAATGCATAATAATTAAGCGTTAACCGAACATTTATTGTATTTGTAATTCCATGAACAATAACCAAATAACTTGTGTAACATACTTTTCATTCAATAATTTTAAGTCATAGATTATATATATATATAAGTCATAGTTTAAATAATTTAGTAAAATGATTTCTGAATGGTAGAACCCCTCACCGCGTATTTTTTAAACAACATACGATCTTTCAAGAAACGTAATATTTATTGAACATAAATACTTAATTGAGTAGGATTTGTATCTACAACAAGCATTTTGGTAACATCCTGACTACATGAATTAGAACAGTGTAATTTTTTATTATTAAATAATAATAGAATCCTTTTTATACTTACCCCACCGCTTCAAAATAAAATATGTATAATTTTTTTAAATGTTAATATGTGATTAATGTAATGCCATCTGTTTATTTTTTAAGTACATTAGTTTTTAAAATCAAACATCAGCTTCACTCTGTATCCCGCTCACAGTAAGGTAGGCAGAGGGAACCTAGTGTTATGACACTCTGTTACCTATTTTCCGCCGAATTCTGATGCGAGCGAAGAAATGAAAATATAAATAAATATTTTTAACTATTTTATTTTGCACTAACATATAATTTTATTATTATATTGTGAAGCATTCATTTCAATCGTTTCTTAGTAAATAAGTAGGTTTATTTTTCAATTAATGTACCTAGCTTAGGTTTTAATAAGACACAAGGTAAAATAAAAAAAAAAACATGTTAAATTATGATCTCAAGGTTATTTGTATAGGTTAAATGCGATAAGCTTATAATAATAATATGTAACCTACATTTATTTATAAGATAGTAAGTAGTCAACTGTTTTTTAACGAAAACATACATTGTTGTTTTTTACTATAGATGAGCAGTTTTACTGATTGGCATGTGAAAATCTGGATTTTGTACCATTATCTTAGAAAAAGTGTCAAATGCATTAAATAAGTTTGAAAAATATATTTTATTAAAATCGACTTTGTTAAAGCTAATAAATGTGAGAAAACTAAGGCTGTTTCATAATAAGGTATTCGATTACATTGGAATAACAGATAGTATTGTTATTATTCAACTCGTAATCAGTAAATGTTGGTTTTCAAAAGATTTTTTATTTAAATAGTTTAAATGTTGTGTTTACGGCTAGCGCACGTGTTTACAGTTGTGAAACTGTCACCACAGATAAAATAAAAAAAATAAAAATAAATAAATCTATCTAGTCATGTTGGCCGGATAGTACCTATCGATTGGAATGTTACTATTTTAACTATTAATAAAAGGCTAAAGGCGGGCTCACTAGTATGATAATATTTTTCCAACACTACTACAGACTAGTAGGTTACGTAACATCTTCGACAACGGTTACGTAACAACGTCATTAAATATACAAAAAAAATATCAACTTGCAATTGTATAAAGCTTATACTTATAATGAACTATTTGAGATATTTTTCTTAAATCTTCCAAATACTTACCGTATTAATTACTGATAGTTTACTCGTTTGAAGTCAATGATGCTGTCTTATACTGTTTATTATTAGAAAAAAGCTATTTTATTATATGTTGCTAAGTAATTAAGTTGAACATAACCAAGTTATGAACTGGCCTTGTAATGTTTTTTTACAATATTTTACCCAATTTTTATCCAAATTTTCTTACATGTATAATGAAATTTTAAGTTTTTAGGTAAATTGTATTTGAAAATACAGTAAAGCTATTCGTGACAGTTCATTTATATAACATACATACTGTTTGCTGTTATTTTTTTATAATTGGATGAAATAGAAAAAACTAATATTTTAATAATAAAGCCTATTATTTTAACTTTAGTATTTGGCTATTTAAATTAAACCTTATTTGTTTTACAGTTGGCATTTTATTTTATTTAGTTTTTACATACCATTGTTTATGGTACTATTTCAAGATCCCTTATAAGCCAAGACCAATCCGATGGGCCCATCATCCTCCCAGGCGCCATAATGTTTCCATAATTATATTGCAAGTCTTAATGTAACAAGCTCATCTCTCTTCTTCATACCTTTCTTTCCTTCTTATCTTCTCCTTTACCTTCTTACCTTTTCATGGCGCTATCTCTAAAAGGGCCCGACTTTCAAGTTAGCGAGTACGCATACAGTCTTAACTACATATTAGACTAATAATCCTCAAAACTCCATCATTACTAAAATAACGTAGGTCCTGGGGCCCTGGGATCTCAGTTTAATATAAAATATATGCAGGTTGATATCTATTAAGAAAAAAACAAAAGATCTATAAACAAATTTTAAATATCTGCACCATTTTAAACAAACAAGTTCATACCTGATTGAGAGTTATTTTCACTTGCCTACATATGAATATTTACTAAGTAGGAACGAAGATAGCAACTATAAATGTATTTCTGATTACAGGGTTGTTAAGTTATCGATAATTTTATATTAGAAAATTATACAATAATATTTTTATTTCGACAAATGCAATTTGTCTGTCAGAAAACATACATATTTTTTACAACTTAGACAGTGTACAGAAAGTTTGCGAACTAGTATTTTTTTTCTAAAAAAAAGAAAAAGAATCAGGTTTAATTTAGCCTCTTGATGTATCTTTCACACAGCAGGGTAGGCAGAGGGAGCCTAGTGTTAAAACATTTCGTTTCTTTCCACCGAATTCTGAAGGCATTGCGTATTGCGTGGCGTTCAACGCCGCGCTTTACTTTGGAAATTTCGATACCAGACGCACGCTTGTGACCATGTGCCACTGGGCTCTGAATCAGGTTATATTATACATACATATTCTTTCTTTACATCTTAAAAGTGGTTTCGTTACCTATATCTACATCTCAACATCGTTAAATTGAATATAAACCCAATAATTGAATGCCTACTTCAAAACTACTTACAGACAAAGACTACCAAATTTTAAAAGCATATTTTAAAGGAATGATTCAGAGGTTCTAACGAACAGCACTACAAAAGCGAGGACTTGTCATAACATGCTCGCGGGTTGACATGACAGTGCAATGGCCGAATATAAACGCATTTACCATACGTGCAACAAGCCAGTTGGCAGCATTATTTCTCTAGTCAAGTTCAGTATTAACTAAATAAAATCTGCCTAATTGAATAAATTATAACGTCATATTATGGGATTCCAATGCAATCTCCAATATAGAAAAAGAAGAAAACTTACACAAGAAAAAATTATAAAAATACTTATATCTCAAGTAAGACGTGGAGTATTATCTTGGTGTATTATATTACAATTTATGTTCATGTTGGATTTATGTAACAGGAAAGCCATAAATACGTAAGTGATTTTCTCTTATTTAGTAGTTTTGTATTTTTTAACAACTTAAGAAAACTAGAACTCTTTGTGGCGCCAAAATTTAAAATAGTAAGCAATCGAATACTTTATCTAAAATAAAATTAGTAAGTGAGACATATTTAATATATTTGGTATATATAACGAAAAAAATATTAATTTACATTGATATTTAAGTTTTAATTAAGTAAATATTATTTAAAACTGTATCAGTTTGTATCAATATGTTATTTTCTATAACTGATTTTTTAAAAAAATAGTTTGATCATGTCTATAATCAACTAATTCTATTGGATTTTTTTTTCAACACATGATAAAAAGAAACAATAACCTTTTAATTTTCCTTTAATTAATATCATATGACTGTAATGATAATTTTTATTCAACGCATATTATATTAATATATTTACTTATTACTATCCAAACGTTGTTATGTTTTTATGTTGGTATACCTTCATTCTAAAGTTTGCAAGAATACCCACTGTATTGTCCGAAGTTAGCTATATTTCGTTCTATAACACAATTGCATTTTAGTTTGTGTTTACGGGTACATACAAATTTCTAACATCACAATACAGTGTTGAGCTTCGTTGTTAATTATTTACAGATTCGTTTTAAAGAAAGGTTATTATAAAACACACGAGCCTATTATAAATAATTCATGTTCCATAAAGTGAAGTGCGAGTTTTACGGAGCTGGTGAAATAATGAAGATTTGTGTATTTATCGCTTTTTAGCGATGTGTGAATTGAATACGTTGAATTGATGGTGTTTTTATATAATTCATGGTGTTTCCAATAATATTAGTGTATTTTGTAAAACATAATTCGAATCATAGGGTCCACAAACGAGCAGACGGATTCTATCATGGTCGTAAAACGGTAAGTTGTTACAACGTGGTGTTAGTACAAAAACAATATGTTCATATCTCTAAACGTTTTTAATTTACTAAAAATTATAAATTCAATACATATAATTAAATTTGCTTATTCAATTACATATATAAAGGTAAATTTCGAGAATTTTTACTGCGTCATGTTGTTAGCGTTATGTTATATGCCAAATTAAAGTTGACTTTGTTTATGTTTACTTCATATTTTATACAAATGTAAAATTTTAAACAGGTCTTCAATCGCTACAACTAGTATGTACAGTTTCTCATAATTATATTTTATTGTTATATATCAAATGCTTTTATGTAGATAACTTTTGTTTACATTAGCATTGTCATCGCAATCGATTCCAAGATAACCTTATTAGATTTACAGCAATTATGTTGTACCCAGATATGAATACTATGTGCTTTACAACATTATTACAATATTTCACCTCCTATATTTTTTTAAAATTTAGCATAAGTACCTGTTTGGGGACTTGCATGGAATACCTGAGCTTGTACTGTTTTGTTATATTTATAATTGTGTTAATGACATTTTTATAAACAGTGATTTTTGATATCAAAACAAATATTGTAATTACCAGACTTAGTCAGACTGTACGGCGGCACCATAATGACCTCAATTTCTTTTATATATGGATCATGCTTATACATTTTTCATACTTACCTTAAATAATTTAGTAAGCAATAAAAAAATAAGATATATAATTAATAAATTGGGCTCTTTTTGTTATTATGTTATGTTAAAAACAATTAATTTATAATTACAGATTGTTTAAGCTTACATGCTTTATAGCTAGATACGCAGGGTAAACCTAGTGTAAGACCAAAAAGTGACATTATGCATTAAGCACTTTAACTCAAAGCCACTTTTTATATACTAGAGAAGAAAAATGAAAATATATAATTCTTTCCGAATTGGGGTTTGAATCTACTACCAATTGCATTCATGCACTCAAAATCAAACATTGTATTGTTCCTCAATAATGACCAAAGTTCCATCTAAAAAATATTAGTTAAATTAAATTCATGCTATATCCCTAAGGATAAGAAAGTAGTCAGAGAAAACGGAGTGCCAAACACTTTGGTCTCTGCACATCACTTTAGCCTGGCCTACTGTCATCAAAGCATCTAGGTGGTCCTTATGCCTTTACGTAACCTTCCACTAGTACCTTACCTTACTACTAGTCTTACTTTAATATAAAAATATGAGATGTCTAAAACACCTGCTTGTCAAAATCAATTGTGGAGTTCAGTTTTACCACTAACTTTGTAATGGGTGCTGGACAGAATGTTAAGACCTGTTGAAGAAATATTGATATTAACTCTTCATTACATATTCTGTGAAATTTCAAGATAAAGTGTGAAGCTGATGTTTTTATTTTATTGACTCAAATATAATCTGACCTTATTTTTCTTTTATTAGATACTTTTTATATTGGAAAAGGTTAAATTCATTAAACAATTATGTAATTAACGAAAAAATCATACAAAATTTATCCACAACCCAGTTCTCATATTTATTTGAAATATTTTTTCAAACAAATTTCAAAATACTGACATGATAATTATTATATTAATCAAAATGGCTAATATTTATTTTTACGTATATTCTTTTGTTATTAGTTACTAGGTAATCATTATTATAGTTAAAATGTCTGTAGCTGTGACTAATTACTAAATATCAATAAATATAAGAGAAGATTAAATATTTATTATCTGTGGCTTAATTTATTCTTTCAATATAAACAAGCCCAACAAATAAGCTTAATGTGTTGTTTATCTAATGTAATGGTTTCTAATAAACAACATTGTTTACTTATACCTCAACGGCAGTGGGATTCCATTTCTGGGTTAGTAAAGTTTTATATTTAATTTAACCTCTGCCACAAACAAAGGGCGTTGACGTCTGTGAAACCCTCTAGCCCTCTTTCATTTAACTTTCATAAAGCCTGGGGTTCGCCGGGCATTTAGCGACAAAGCCGGTTCGCGGAGTTTCGTAAACAAAAAAGTAAAAATAAATCTGTAAGATGCGCATAAAAATATGATTTTTTTAGGTAATATATCTACTTTGCTTGCTATTCGACAAAATAAATTATTTTCGTGTTATTTCGTGTTAATATATATATGTATTTATGTTGATAAATAAATAATTAAAAACACTTTAAAGGTAATTCATAATCGATTATTCCTTAACTATAACATAAATGCAATTACAATTATCTCGTTGATTGGTATTGTTTAAATGTACCTACTTTAGATATCACGTTATGAAATGTCATAATATTAACAAATCATTTAGCAGTAAGAGTCAATATTAAAGATGCTTCTTGCAACATGTTTCGTTAATTTCGCCGAATTGATGATAAGATTTTCCTTGAACAGGATATGTTATTACTCATGCTGTAACGGGTACATTCCATTTTTTTAGCTTCCCGCTGTCCTGCATGTAGCACGGTACCGGACGTAGCCTAATTTTAAGACACTCCGCTCTCTATTTTCCGCCGAATTCTGGAGACAAAGCGTGTGGAGCCTTGCATAGACACCAGAGCGAAGAAATGCCAGAACTAAATATTTTCATTCAAATCATATCCTCGAGTAGGAATCGAACCCATAACCTGTCGCGTTTACACGCTTGTGCCCCTGCGCCACGACTGGCATCAGTACATTCGATTAGGAGCCCTATAGTGAAGTATTGAATGACAAACACTTATTGCATTTGTTATATATTAGCTATTCTAAGCTGTAAGCAAGGTAATACGAGTAGGTATAGCTTAAAGAAACAACGTATGGCTTCGAAATCAAAATGAATGGGTAATCTGCTTACGTACCTAGATATATATTCATCAGTATTGTAGTGTCTATCTGGTAGTGGTATCGTAGTATATGTTACTTTCTTTTAAATACACACATACATATATAGCTTCACGCTTTATCCCTAGCGGGATAGTCAGAGAGAACGGAGCGCCAAACGCTACGGTCTCTTCATACCTCTTTCGCTTTCGCTTGATGCTCATGTTTTTTACGTAACCTTCCCCCAGTATCTTTGATACTGTGTTTTCGAAGGTCAACCGAGGTCTCCCCTTCTTTTAAATGAAACTACATATTTTAAAAGCAAAAGCTGTATTTTTTTTCTATGTTTGTGGATTGAACAAAGAGAATCTAACCTACTAGAGAAATGTCTGTGATTATCTTTTGCTAGTATTAAGATTAAAGAAAACGAGATTATTACAAGTAATACAAGTTATTCGCTGAAGGAACATTTATTTATTTAATGTTTTAATATGAGAGATATGCTTATAAAGAGATTTTTACTATAATTGTGGTGTGGTTTTTAAACTTTTACTCATATTTATGCCATATAAAGAGCGAAATCTACGTTCAAGCTCGTATTTTTATATATCACTTAGTAGTCTTGTAACATTGTGTTTTTAATGGTTTGAACGTAACGACATAGATTTTTTTTATAGAGGCCGGCGGTTTTATGAGCAATCGTAAAACCCCTGCGTGTACTACGGCCAAGATATTGAGAAATGAATCAATATTGAATATAAAACGCATAATTATTTCAAGATATAAAATGATTTCCAATAAATTCATAATTTAATTATTAAGAAAAAATATATATCTAAAAGTTGACTTTGAAGTTGGTGAAGATGGATGTTTGTTCCGCTTTCCCGCAAAAACTACTGAACGAATTTAGATTAAACTGCAGTATTATGGGCTATATATCAAAATAATACATAGCCTACGATTTATGTAAAGATTATGTGTAATTTGGCTATAGCTATAATATAACAATAAGTTTTAACGGGCGAAGCCGCATGTAGGTCGGTTAAAAAACTCATTCTATTCATATTACTATTTACTTACATAAAAAAAATGAATTTAATATCTCAACGTATAATAATCCAGGAAATTTAAACAGCTAAATGTGGGTATTGTTCTGTCGTTGGCCGACGCAACATCCGTCTGTTGGTATTCTGCACCTGCCTTCCCCGTAGCAACACCTGCGCAGCAGATGTTTTGTCGACCGTACGACCATTATGCCTTTTAGTGAAGCGGGAACATAAGTTACGAATAACGATAATAAGTTTTTTTGGCTATATAACTTTTTCTTAATTGAATAGATTAGATAGTTAAATCATCACACACGATCGCGTCTCGGCGCGGTGGGGCCCAGCGGTTAGGGACCGTTAGCTCCCTTAGAGTAGTCTAATTTGTCCCCAGTCGCGACTTCATGTCGCGGCTGGTTTGCTTAGCATAGGTGAAATCCCAGTCCGCTCGACGGCCGCAAGCCGAGGTTCGAGTCCCGCAGGGGGCGCCCTTACAGTCGTCGACTTCCTCACAGGCAGCCACTTAGTGCTTGCATTTCTTCAGGGACAGAGTACCCTCTTCCCTACCCAACCGGTGTCGCTGTAAAAGCCAATAGGACTAACAGCATTATCCACATGTTCGAAAAAAAAAAGAAAAGTTAAATCATTGGTGCCGACCTAAGGATCGTCGTCCATGCCGTTCCAATTATTTATACGCACATGCTAATATATTAAATATATTTTTATCTATGGCTAATATATTTATTGAAGATTTTTCTGAATATTTAAAAAATATTTACTGTTTAGGCCATCGCAACAGGTTGTGGGTTCGATTCCCACTCTAGGAAATGAAATATTCCTTCGTTCTGGTGTCGAGCCAAAGCGAAAGTGTCTTTATGATAACGGAGTGTCATTACATTAGGTTCCAAGGTTCACTCTGCCTACACTGCTATGTACGGGATATTAAATTAAATATGTATTGTATACCAACTAATAACGATTATCTTCCACATTACTACTATAAGAGGTCGAAATAAATTATTCAATAAATTATTAAATATCCTTAACGTGTGCGGGCACGTGTTTCGTGCGTTAACCGGCCCAGTGGTGGCGTTAACTTAATTCTGTCATACAATGCTTCACGTTTTTGTTGAGACATTGTATGGCGGATCTTAACGCCGCGCTTGAGTTCCGCCGCTTGTCTTGTCACCAAAGAGAGACAATGGAAACATTATAGTAATTTATTGGTACAGTATTCGGAAGCTTCCTTCCTCTCCATCCTCCGGCAAATGTATGACAAGTTTAGAGTTCATTGGCCTCGTTTGAAGATGATAAATTCAGAAATGTCACATTTAGGTTGAACAGAATGCCGAAGTGTCGTCAAGTCTGTATGTCTAATGTTTATAATTTCATTTAGGAAACAAATACATAGCATATACGTACTAATATTATATCATTTTAGCACTTCTATGCTAAGTTTGTGAGTTGAATGAACAATAATTTACTCCCCCGAGTGGGAATCGAACCCACAACCGAAGCGCGCCTGTGCTCCTCCGGCACGAGCAATAGAGGCACTATTTAAATTTTAATGACTTTTGATACAGTAGGTATAGCATGTGCAACGCAAGTGCGCCATATATTAAGGACAAGGTTTATATGCAATAACGTTTGCGTGTAAAGGATGCGTTTTGTTATCTATGAATGCTGTTACATTTACATTTTTTTAAATTTTGAAATAATTTTTAGATTATTCACGCTGAAAACGATGACGTATCCAATAAGTGCTTGGGAGTCTCACAGTTAATTTCCGGCTTCCAATCTCTTTTTAGGCGGTTCTACATGTTAATAATATTGAAAAGTCATTGAAGAATAAATAATATTACAAATTTCTTTACAAATTACAATTATTGAGGTCAGTAGTGGTGCAGGGGCACGAGCGTGTGATTATAAATGCGATAGGTTGTGAGTTCGATTCCCAATGAAGTATTTAATATTTTCATTTCTAGTCCCGAGGCCACGCGTGGCGTTGAGTTCAGCCATTCAAAACGCCTCCAGAATTCAGTGGAAATTAGGAAGGAACTTAGCTTCAACTAGGTTCCCTCTGCCTACCTTGCTATGTACGGGATACAGCGTGAAGTTAAAAAATATACAATTATTTTCTAGTCCATAATTAAGCCGGCAAGTCATAAATCTGAAGTGGCGTTTCAGATTTGATCAATTGAACTGCTTTTAAATGGAGCATAAATGAAAGTTGGTTGTACTTTTAACTGTAAAATATTAGAATTCCTTTGTTAAATCTATCTTAGTAGAGTGAATCAATATTTATGCGAAATTCTACGCATTTGTATAGTAGTAAAAATAGCTTTTTTATTATTTATCTATATGTAGATATAAAAATTATTATTCGGATATGGACATATATAGGTGCAATTGTTATTTTGTTTTTATTCCAATAATTATATGTATTCTTTTTATGTAAATGTCCCCGGCAAGAATTTGGTAAATTAAAAATTTAAATCAATCTACAGTACAGTATATGTACAATATGGCACCTTTGTGTAATCATTATATATTTTTTAATTTAAATCTGCTACTAAAGTTTTTATTTCATTTTACGTCGAAGTAATTTTTTATGTTAAATATTTATCTTATATTTACTTTCCACAGACGTCCAATAAATGTCTATTAAAATTGAATTGTAATTTCACCTATAAATCAGACACGGCTGCCTTCTTTTTCAGACTTGCTAATAGCTGGCCTGATCGGAGAAAGCAAACAATTGTTAACCCTATTATAGGACTATTAGTAGCTATTCGTGATTCCGATAGAAAGTATCAACCAGGCAGATCAGCAAAATTCGTGACCGTGAGAGCGGAGAAAGTACTGAAACCAGAGAGTTTTCAATTATGCAATCTTTATTGTTCCGGTGTTGCGATTTAAAGCTATTTATATTCTCATTATATCACGTCTAGATTTACTGCCTACTCGCGCCAATGCCACAGTTACTTGTTACACTTTTTTATTCTACGTTCACTATTCTTCAAGAACGTTTTGAAATGTACCGAATTTATTTATTTATAGTTTATATTTAAATTGAAAGTTATAATAAAATCCGCTAAAATTCGAGTTGAAGTTTTTTTTTAGTTCAGGGACTAAATTTGTTTGGACTATATTCAATCTTGGACTATTGAAATTTAGTAAAAGTTGAAAATTAAACTGATGTCATACATGTTGATTACTTAGGTATACCCATGGTCCCTCTAGAAATGCACGGATATCTTAGAATCTACATAACCAATGTTGAAAATTTTTATTGAAATATATTTTAAATAAAGCTGCTTTAAATAAAGAAGATAATCTTTTAGTTTCCGAGAAATTTGTGTGTTGCAAAAATACATACACTTACAAAATTTATTAAACGTGCTTTGAAACCTAAACATATCATCCTACCCAAATATTATCCAATTGCAACAATATCACAATTTATACATGTGGATTTTGAACTTCCTTTTTTGAAGTCGGTAAAAGAATATTAAATTCTACTTAAGTAGGTATAAGTTATAACAATCGTGGAGTCAATGAATGAATTGCTTCTCCAGTAGCTGTGACGTTGCGTATGTTTCCGTTGTTCTTGCGAATTGCTAGTTGTAGGCTTTACGAACAAACCGGATGTGAAGTGGCCGTTTATCGCCTTACGCTCGCCTCGGCGGTGTCAGCTATCTAGTATATGTACTACGAAACGTCGGCCCCGCGAGCTGATTCATTGTTGTTCTTGGTATAATTGTCATAGGCCTGTGCTGGATGATGAATACGATTCTAAAAATATATTTTTTTTATCTTTGGAGAACTATAAATTGTTAGATTATGGAAAATAAATACGTAATAGACAACTCCAGAATTCGGCGGAAATGTAGAACGGAGTGTTCTATCATTAGGTTCGCTCTGCCTATCCAGCTGTGTCAGGTGTAGCTAAATAAAATCTAATTTTTGTCCTTCCTCTACTTTAAATAAGCATAAGCAAACAAAGGAAACTAAAAGTAACATGAAGGCCTAATGATCACAACATGAGGTTCTATTACCATAGATAGGCACTACTTTTGTTCTTGAGTCGACTTCAACAACGGTCATGATGGCCAGAAATTGAAAAAACCAATACCTAAATCATTGTAATCAACTGAGTAATATAGAAGTCTATATGTATGTATATATATACTACAATGAAATTTAATGAAGCGTTAAATCTATACTTGTGTCTGTACTCGGAAGATATTTAAAAAAAAATATTATTGGGAACCTTTATTAACCTAACAGAACCAAAAACAATGATTTTTAAAATTTTTGTCTATTTTCCGTTTGTCTGTGCGTTTGTTATCGCTAATCTCACAAGCGACTTGCCCGATTTAGATGCGGTTTTTACTATTGGATTCTGGCAAGCTTGCGAAAACATATAGGGTTTATTTTATTACAATCGGTTCATAAATAAAAAAGTTATGTCAATTTAAAGTACTTAAATCGACAAATTTGCTAATTGCCGTAACAGTTATTTTATACAACTGTTTCACTGAATTGACTGAATCTTTAGTTTTCAATTTCTTTATTAATATTTTTATTTCAAGCCGGCGTAGCCCCGGACGGGCGCACTAGTCTTAAATAATCGCAAAAAAAACATATTCATGTAAAGATTTTTTTCTATAATTATTAGGACCAATGACACTAATATTTCGTTTTTTTTTTATTTTTGTGAATCCAGTATTATAAATAAACATTTAGATATACGAAATAGGAAATAACAGGTAGCAATAAATATTTCATATTTTCTCGGTATCTTTACTGTGCTTCTTAGTATCCCAAAGTCGAGTTCAATCATCGATAGTTTCTGTATTTATTTATAACAATGACTCGTGGTGATTACAAATGACGTAAAATATACGTTGCAAATTCGACGAAGTGGTTCCAATCTTAAAAGTAAATCAGCGTTACGTTGTATCCCGCACACAGTAGGGTAGGCATAGGGAACCTAATGTTAAAACACTCCGTTCCCCACTTTCTGGCGAATTTTGGCGGCATTGCTTGTTGAGCGGCGGAATTTAAAGCCTCGCTTTGCCTCGACACCAGAGCGAAGCAATGAAAATATACATTTTAAATAAATATTTTATTTCCTCGAGTGACGATCGAACCCATAACCAGTCGCGTTTATAGTTATACTAGTGGGCCCGGACGCGGCTACGCCCGCGAAAATATAAGCCTAAATAATTAAAATAAGTTTAAAAATAATAATAAGTGGAGATTTATTATTAGAAAAAATATCTGAGTGGCCGAAATGAACAAACAAAAGCAGTAAAAGTAACTAAAGGAAATTCTTAATATTAGAAAAAGTACCTAAAGTTTCCCGTGCGCGCGTACTAAACATTTTTCTATATTAAATAATTATTAATTTTTGCGAACAATATTAAATAAAATCCCAAATGATTAAAATTACGATATTTTAAGTGTGTAACATCGGTATAGATAACCGAACTGAGATAAATTAATTATAAGCAGCAAATAAATACATAATAGTAATTCGAAAATATATAAAAATTTACAAAATCATCGAAGTCATCTGCCCGTTCGCGTCGGTCATACTATACCACTCAAAGGCTAGGTCATTTGGAATCAGTGATCTTAATTATTTATTAGAATGTTACACAGTAAACTATAATTTCCATCAAGATGAAATGCTAAAAGTGACTATTATATTTATTTTCACAAGGATGAATATCAAATTATAGAAATCATCTAATTTTTGTTAATGTATACAAATCTATATCGGCCAATAAGCCATGTATGCATTAAGCAAACTCACTTTGGGTGACGTTTTCTTAAAACAACAAACTTTGCAAGCCGTTGCTTAGCAACGCGTAGCGACGATTGTTATTAACATGGCGGAATAAATTGCTTGTCAAATTAATTATTTTAATATATTGGTATATATCAAAAATATTACAAATATGAGAAAAAAAAAAAGTATCCTATGTTCATCCCGGGACCCTCAAGTATCTCTATATGAGTATTTTATCACAATTAAATTAGCGGTTTGGCCCTGATTGCGTAAAGGACAGACAGACAGACAGACAGACAGACAGACAGACAGACAGACAGAGTTACTTTCGAATTTATAATATAGGTATGGATATACTTGGTGCCCCCGAACCACAACTGACTCGTTTTATATTTTACTATATAATTCCTCGCGTACATACTACGTTAATTACGAAAACCCGGACTACCGGGTTTTCATCTAGATCTCGAGTTTACTCCGGCCATGTTAAACAATCTTTGCAATCTAAATCAATTGTAACAGTAGACAAAGGCGAGACCGGAGGAAGAAACTGCAATTAAGACCTAGACATGTAAATGCAACAAATTGCTACCGTCACGGAATGCCGCTATCAAAGCTTGCGTAATATAACTTTACTAGCGGACGCGCGCAGCTTCGCTTGCTTATTTAGGGGTGAATTCTAATAAACCACGAAACATGTGTTCAATGAAATATTTTTAAGAGTCTAAATTTTATAAAAATCGGTGCCGATTTAATTTTTTTTCTATACAAACTTTCATCCCCTGTTTCACCCCTTTAAGGTAAAAATTTTTCAAAATCCTTTCTTAGTGGATGTCCAGATTACGAAAGTAAACATCTCTCCAAATTTTACGTTTCTACGCACAGCGGTTACGGCTGTGCGTGCGTCTTACCTCAGTCAGTGAGGACAAGTCCTTTTATATATATAGATAATAGTATTATTTATACTGTATATAAACTGTATGTCTATAGGTCTTCCGGAAATATATTGTGAATAATATTAGTTATTAATTATTATTAATGTCTACTTGAGGAAATTAAATGTAGTATTTAATATTTTATTTTCTTCCCTCTGGTGTCAAGGCAAAGCATGGCTTTGAGTTCCCCCATTCAACGCCCACGCTGCTTTCAGATGGGGGGAAAATGGGGAACAGAGTGGTCTTATCATAAATTGAATAAATAAACATAAATCAAAAATTGATTAAATATTATTTTTAATTTATAATATTAATCATAAAATAATGTAATTAATATATATATGATAAGAAAATTAGATATTACAATATTTATAATAATAAAAGAAAAAAGGGTACGGGCATTTTGGCTTTTGAAACCTAGCATCCGAAATGGGAAACTTCGCAGGATTTCCCAGCATTTTAAAAAGTCACACCATGTGCAAATATGTCAGTATTTACACACAAGATAAATTGACATATGTGTGTGTTGTACACACAAGATATGTGTGTGTTCGGAGCAGTTTGACCCAGTTCTGTTTTGTGGACAGAGTAAACTCATAGATAGACCGATAGCTTATCATTTGTACGATCGATGAACCACTTAACAAACGACCAACTTACTAATGCCTTGAGTGGGAAATGAAATATAATGATGAATTGCTAAAGGCATTTCAGCTTCACGTTGCATCCCGCACACAGCAGGGTAGGCAGAGGGAACCTAGTGATAAGCCACTCCGTTTTTTTTTTTTTTTCAAAAATTAAGGACTGTTTTTAATATAAACATAAACAAAACCCTTACAAGCAAGAAAGTTCTTATGTAAATTACAATGCATTGGCCCAGACCGGTTCCCAGTGGTGATTATAGTTTACGCCTCTAATCTTGATTCTTGACCCACAGTTGTCCAAAACCAGTTCCAATAAAGATCTTAGACTTGACCTGCGTGACCAAGATTTCGTTGTAACGGAAGTCGGTCGTATATTTTATGGAAATTGTGGGTGGTAACAATTAGTTCGGAGCTAATGCTACGCTATTCTATAGTGTTATTATCATCATTCCTTTCAGTTCAAATGGCTTTGTTCAATTTGTTTTGTTTTTACCATGAATATATTGCGTTAAACAAATAATAATTGAATAGAAACAATAGTGTTTTGCTTAAATATTATTAATATTATTAGTAATTGTTTAAAAACAATAATATTTGTTGGTACATAGACCCATTTAGAGGTTTATTTTCCAAGTGTCCTTTTATTCTTCCCTTCCCTTTATATTTTTTTAATTAATAAAATATAATAGAATATTGCTTTACGCTGTCTTCCTCACATATGAGGGTGGATATAGGGAACCTAACCTTTTATTGGGAACCTAATATTAAAACACTTCCTTTCTCTACTTTCCGCTTAATTTTGAAGGCGCCGTGCTTTGCTTCCATACCAGAGCGAGGAAATAAAATATAAAATATTTAATTCCTCAGTCACAACCCTCTCTTTTGAAGTCAAATGTTTGTGATCCTGCACCACAACGGCCTCAAAATGTTCCACTTATATACTTTTCTATTATTCTATCAGCATATAAAATGTCTTTTAACAATATGCCTGCATTTTTAAAATATGTAAATATATGAAGAATGATGTTTATTTCTAAGTATCTATTTGTTCTTGTTTCAGTGCTGCGGACAGTGCGGACTCACCAATACTGGAAGAGGCCGGTGAGAGTGGCTCCGAACAAAAGCCAAAACCTCTTGTAAAATATGGCGAACTCGTTATTCTCGGGTAAGCATTTTCTTGCTTACTACTATTACTTAAATACATTATTTTTTTTATTTTACGTAGAATTTACACTATCAGTTTAAAATATCTAAATTGTATAATGAAATATTTAATTGTAATATTCACGCTACAAGCTGTATCCCTCATATAGCAGTGTGGGTAGAGAAAACCTAGTGTTAAGACACTCCCTCCACTTTTCACCGAATTCTGGAGGCATTGCGTGTTGAGTGGCGGAATTCTACGCTGGGCTTTTGCCTCGGTGCCAGAGCGCGGAAATGAAAATATAAATTTAAATAAATATTTAATTTCCTCGAGTGGGGATCGAACCCACAACTGGCCTAAGCTTAATGTTATTAATATTTTTTTATTATAATATTAATATGTCTAGAAACTAATGTCAGCGGTCGACGTCAAGGTTGCAAGCGCTTGCGCAGTAGGTACCTCCTCTTAGTATTCATCCAAGTTTTGTTTGTATAAAACGTCACGCGTTATACGAATATGGTGAGAAAACGGTTAAGGAAGGACGAGATCGGAGAATTGTTTACGGTTCAGCGTACGTCCGTCCGTCGTAACCTCGTTTATTTTAATATATCTATGTACAACGATCTCTCGGTTTATTTTAGGAATTTTTTTTTATATTAAAAATCACGCTGTATCCCGCACACTGCTGGGTAGACAGAGGGAAGCTAGTGTTATGACACTCTATTCTTCATTTTCCGTCGTGTTTTAAGTGGCGGAATTCAACGCCGCTCTTTGTCTCAATGGCTCTGGCCATGAAATGAAAATGTACATTTCAATAAATATTTCATTCACCTCGAGGGGGGGATAGAACTTACAACCAGTCGTGTTTACAGTCACACTTGTGCCCCTGTGCCACAACTGGCCTCTACTAGAAAAATAATCCTTTTTTTAATTATTTTGAGAAAATACTTACTATTGTTAAAATCAGTGTCAATGTCACAATTACTTACTTATGCGTAGTTTGTTGGCAAAACGGCCAATTAAATCATACGTTATTATGTAAATAACACATTGTTTACAAATACTGAATAGTTGAAGTTATGTGTTAATTCATATTTGAAGAGATTTATCTACTTGATACAAAGATTGTTTTTAAACATCCAAGTAAATTAAGAAGTCTCATATTAAAAATAACGATTAAAATTAACTTATTAAATATAGTTTTTGCTGCTATAATAAACGTAGATATCAGATGTTATGTAAAGTTTGGGGTTGTACAGCGAAAACTAACCTACAAAAATTGCAAACCACACAAAATAAACTTATCAAGATTATTTTTAAATATAATATTTTTTTTACCTACAATTAAAATTTAAAATGAAACGAAAATAATGAATCTAACCCAAATATATAAATATAATACTTGTATTCATATTAGAAAAATACTAACAAAAGATATACATTCTCAAATAACTTTCACAATCAGAATTAATTTACATATTTTAAAGGATTTCTCTTAAAATATATTAAATTTAAAATAAAACAATGCATTAATGTTATAACTAATATATGTATTTATTACAATATTTGTGTATTATGGTATTATAGTATTGCCACATTATATTACACCTAACAAGACACTAAACAAAACTAAGAAAATAAGAAAAATGTAAATTATAAGTAAAACAATTAAAAATAAAATACTACTAAATGAAAAAAATAATAATAATAAAATAAATAAACGGAATCTAAAAATATTAGTTAAAACATTTAATGTCTCACCTACCTACATTACGTCATACATTTTACTAAAATTTTAACTATTAATTTCTCAAACTACCCACATGCATCACAAAATGTTCATACTCGTTTGTATTCTAGTGATATTATTAGGTAATTGTAAATTTCACCTTATTATTGTGTAAGCCGTAAGTAATTCGTTTTTTTTTATATTTAATGTTTTTGTAATTTTCTCTGTAAGTGATTTATTTGTAATTGTTTTGAGAAAATAAATGTCTCTAACCGTATATTTTAATCATACAGTGTGAGTGTGGCCTCAAAAAAAACCACATGTTTGTCGTAAGTAGTAATCCAACTATTAACCTAACCTCTGTCGAACGGCAGCTACTAAAAGTAAAATTCTTCGATTTATATCAACTTCACGCTGTATCCCGCATACAGCAGGGTAGGCAGAGGGCAGCTAGTGTTAAGACACTCCGTTCTCCACTTTCTGCCAAATTCAGTTGAGTGGCAGAAATCAACGCTTTGGTTTATACCTAATTATATGATTAAATAATAGTAATTATTAACTTGTAAACTAATACACATAATTAATTTGTAAACCTATAATGTACATTGTAAATATAATAAAATAAATTAATAATTTAATTTTTCTTGATATTAATTACCTACGTTATATAATAAGAAAATATAATCTTCAATAAAATATAATGTAACTACCGACTTACCAAGTTAATAATTATTAGTTACCGAGTTGTTTCCTCATAATTAAAAAGTTTTCCTTTTTGTATTAAAAACTTGTGATCAGCTTGCGGCTTCACCCGTTTCAGCTTTATAATTTATTAATTTACTAATAGGCATTACTTTCGTTATGTAATAATAATATAATTTTAAAAACAATGTCTATACTCTATACCTTGATAAGATTGAGAAGTCCTGTATGTATATTGAAACCTATAGTTTCAGCCCGTTTAACAAAACAGTTATTTACAGCAATTATAAACAACAGAAAACATTCTTTAAAATGGTATAACTTTTTTATTTATAAACCCATTAAAATAAGATAAAAACTAAATGTTAAGGAAAACTTGCTAAAATATAATAGTGAAAACTGCATTTAAATAGGTCAAGTCGTTTCTGAGATAAGAGTGAGCAAATGCACATACAAACATATTTCTTTTTTAAAAATAATTGTTTTTGTTTCTACCTATTACTTTATTAATATTTTTTTCTTATATCCACATCCATGTACAAACACTGGTCCGTTACTAATTTATTATAAGTATAGATATATGTAGATAATTAGAAAATGGCTTTTTGCATAGATACTTGTACGTCATCTATCTTTAAAGTTTTCTCTCCGTTGTTACATATATAACTTATCTACTTCACGTGGAGGGCTGTTCAAGCATTCTCTTTGTCGGAGTATGTGAGCGTTGTCGCTTTGATATCTATCTATCCATTACTTAATCTTTTGCGGATTTCCTTTAATAATAAATTGTATTCATTTTTTTTTATTATAGTGTAAGTTTTTAATTATGAACACATTTATTATTATTATTTATTATGTCTTTTTGAAGGGCTTGAAAAATTGTAATTATTTTAATTCATTCAACATTTAAAATAAACAAGATAATAATAAAAATTACCATCGAGGCCAATAATAGCGCAGTTATGGGTTCGATTCCTATTCTAATTTAATTTAATATTTAATGTTTTCATTTCTTCTTTCTCGTGTAGAGGTAAAGCCTGGTTCCGTTAGAAAAGCAAGAAAAAAGAAGCTATAAAAAAATTAACATCATGAAAATCACCTCAAAGTCTCTCTCTTTCTCTCATAATAACAATATTTTTTTTTAATCTATTGAAACACTATCAATTCTGGTGTATTATACAATTTTCCAATAAACCACAAGCCGTCCTTACTAAATAAACGAAAAGCAATACCCTCCGTGACGGAAACGGTTGTGGTAGAAGCGTGAAATTGATTTTCCTTAATGGACGATACTGACCGGCTCTGCCTATGGTTTTAGATATTAAAGTTTTTTTCTATACTCTATTAGGGAATTAATGTTAGTTGATATTGAAATATAATGACAATAATAGTTTTACTAATACTAGACAGATTATATAGTAATTAGATATAGCTATATTTATTTTATTATTATTATTATCAGCTTCACGCTGTATCCCGCAGACAGCAGGGTAGGCAGAGGGAACCTCGTGATAGTCTTATCTCTCCGACACTCCGTTCCCCACTTTCTGTCGAATTCTGGAATGGCAGAACTCAACACTGCGCTTTGCCTTGACACCAGAGCGAAGAAATGGAAATATAAACGTAAATGAATATTTCACTTCCTCGAGTGGGCATCGAACTCACAACCATCGCGTTACAGTCACACCTTGCGCCGCTGCGCCAAGACGGGCTTTAGTATAAAATAATTGGATAAATATTTCATTTTATATATTTGTTAGGATTTTTTTTCTATCTAGGATCTAGTCCTGGAATAGATAATATTAAAAACCATGCATAATTGTATAAAATAAAAAATATAAATATTGAAATATTTGAATACACATATAACTTCAATAGAAACCGAAACTGTGTCATTTGTATTAAATAAGTTCAAATTGAGCTCACGAGGAAACTACCGTTAATAAAAAATAAACATAGCAGTTAAATTATATTCATTTAAAAATTTCACACGAACTTTAATTTTTTTCTTTCGTTAACGGAATACCAAAGACAATTCTATATATGTATGCATGTTATGTCAACCATGTTACGGCAAGTTACACAATAACACAAAGGCTGTGCACTTGCTCGGCTTCCCATGCGACGCGTATAAATCGACATTGTACTATTTCTTGCTGCCGCGGTAATGTTTCACTTAATAATCAGCTTCACGCTGTATCCCGCACGCAGCGGGGTGTTAAGATACTAATTTCCTCTCATTCCGCCGAATTCTGGAGATATTGCGTGTTGAATGGCGGCACTAACCCCGGGCTTTGGCTCGATAACCGAGCGAAAAATTGAAAATAAAAATGTTAATATTTTTTTTATTTCCTCGAATGAGGATCGAACCCACGACCAGTGGATTTTACATTCACTTTTTGTGGTCCGGGCCACGACTGGCCTCGTAACTAGCTTCAACGTAAAATATAAAATAGTGTAAATACCGTTAGGGTCTCACGTCGCTACTTGTTGTGACAGTTAAATACGAACGGCGGTGCATGACATCACTCGGTGCACGTCTTTGTGTTCGCAATGGACATCCGGTACTGGCTACTGCCTCTGCCGATAGCTCTATAGCACAAATATTAAAATATTAAATATATTTTGGAAGTTGTAAAAGTTATGAGAGTAGAATTAAATAACTTTGGAAAAAATGTCATTTCCATCAATATAAGAAAATTTAACGCGACCTTAAAATGTTTTATTTTTCAGCTCTACAGAGTTTGTACCCTACGCTTGTACCCCTGTGCCACGACTGGCCGCAAAATGTTTATGTAAAAAGTATAATATAATAACACTATTCAATAGACCATATATTATTTAAAAACTAATTAGACAAAGTGAATAACAGTGTTCCGTCAACCCTCGCAACTGTCTAATGCATTACTCAGTTACGATTATTTAAGTACTTAATTAAATTATATACGATTTCGGTGGCCAAAGCCTCCGCTTCACACGCACCGTGGCGTTCATACTGATAGGATCTAATTGAGCAAACCCTATTCTATAGAGACTAATTGATTATCTCCAACAATAAATTAATTGCAATTAAAAGATTTAAGTTTTGGGATTGGATGTGATATTTTTTTTATCTATGTACAGGTGTGTATGTAAATAACTTTAAGAGGTCAGAGGTCTCTTTAAGTCAGTTTAACTCAAACCACTACGTTCCACACACACGTACAACCACTTAGTTAAAACACTACGTTCATTGCGTTTTTGAATTTGGAAGACCTGATTGTAAATTTTTTATAATATTAAGCATTTCGAGTATTACTAGTTGAACTAGGAATTTAGGATTTTAAATATGTTACAGTCTTTCTCGTATGCATATAAATATGTCATACTAGCGGCCCGCTTGCGGTTTCACCCGCGTGAACTATGTTATTATTAATTTCTGTCTCCATGACTACGTCCTAGTGACGTCTATGCAAAATTTGAGGCTCCTAGCATTTGTAGTAACGAAGTTTCATACAAACTTTCGACCCCAAAAACAACCCCTTAGAAGTCGAATATTGCAAATTCCCGTCTTAGCGAGCACCTACGTCCTATAAATAACTCCTATGCAAAATTTGAGATTCCTAGCACATGTAGTTTCTGAGATTTCGTGATGAGTGAGTGACCTTTCGATTTTATATATATAGATTATGTCATTTAATATTCTAAGAAAATACCAAACGCTACCAATACCGAATAGTAACTACAAACTCTAGTGCTCCATATTAAAGACTAACTATTTCATTTAATTCCAGTTACAACGGGTTCCTCCCGGCCGGGGAGCGTGGACGTCGTCGCAGTAAATTCGTACTATATCGACGTCCACAAGCGAACGGTGTACGCCGGTCGAAACATTACGTGGTGAAGACACCCCACAGCAGCAAGGCCATCCTCGACGCCAGCCAGCACTCGATCTCGTACACACTCAGCCGTAGCCAGGCGGTTATCGTCGAGTACACGGAGGATCCAGACACTGATATGTTTCAGGTGAGCTCTTTAAATATATATGATTTATGTTTTTTGTACGTTTGTTTGTTTGTTTGTATTTTTATTCGCTGTTGAGGTGAATAATCGGGATGGTAATAATTCGGATATGTTTTACGTTGTCCGCGCGTGTGTGGGTATATTATTGTTATTCCTATTTTAGCAGCAGCAGCATATGCAGAGGGAACCTGGAAACTTAGTGTTATGACACTTCCGTTCTCCACTTTCCATCGAATTTTGAAAATATTCAATACTTAATTTCTCGCCAGTGTGTGACGGTAAACACGGGTTTACCGTCACACACTGGCGCCTCATATTTTTCCTTATTCTGACATATATTACATATTTGGCTATTGTATACTTCTGATCAAAATAATATATTAATTAAATATAAGCAATAATATATACTATTCACCTATACATTATAGATATGCTAAACAAAACTTCATATATAGGTGAAAGATAAAATTGTTGATAAAGCAGTGTCGACACATTGTCAAGTTTTTTCTTGTGAAACATAATTTAAGCAAGCTGTCGTGATAAGGGGTGATATTAAACATACGTATTTCGAAACAGCGTTTCTTGAAAGCGTACGTTCCTGCGTTTCTACCTTATCAACAAACATACATACATACGTCTCGTGTTTGTCTCCGGCACTCTCGAACAATGCGCCGTGAAATCACAAACAATGCTTCTCCCACCAAGGTATGGAGGGATGCCGCACATTGCTATTCAGACTTACGTACTTGTCATTCAATAGTAGCTAAGCCTACCCTATTATTTGCGGTTTTTTTTTCTATTTCTTCAGCTTCATGTTGTATATCCGGATAGCAGGGTAGGCAGGGGGAGCCTGGTGTTAGGCCTGGTTCTAGAGGCATTGCGTATTGATGGATGGCTGGTGGATGTCAACGCAGCGCTTTTCCTGGAGGAAAGGAGGTGTGGACACTAGAGGGAAGAAATTATAATATTAAATATTTCCTTTCCTCGAGTGGTAGTCGAAACCACAACCTGTCGCTTTTACTGTCACACTTTTACCTCTGCGTCACGACTGGAATCTACGTACATACATTTATGTTATATAAATATAGTTTTTTTCGTCGCATTTTCCCCGCTACACGCATTGTAGGCAGAGAGACACAAAATACCCCAAATAGGAATCGAATTTACAACAATTACATGTATATTAACAAGAGCGCCACGATGGCGCCATAAGTCTTGTAATGACAAGATCTCGTCTGGTGATCTTTATCTCGGTTTCGTAATTTTTTTTTGTTTACATTTAGCGTGTGGTGTTTATTTGTCGTACGAGTATTCCGGCGTTCGTATCTAATCGGCGCACATGGGTTAGTGCCCCCCGGAGCGAGAACAATGCGTTGGTCCCTTGAGCCGACGACCCTATCGGAACATCTCAATGAGTAAACAGCTTGGGTCTGTATATATGCTATATATGTTCAGGCCAGTCGTGGCGCATCGCTGGGGCACAAAGTGTGACTGTAAAGGCGAATGGTTGTGGGTTTGAACTGGGGGTTCGAGGATATGCAATTTTTATTTAAATTTATATTTCTATTTCTTCGCTCTGGTGTAGAGACAAAAGCGTGGCGTGAGTTCGGCCACTCAGCACGTAATGCCTCCAGAATTCGGTATTTTGTATTATCCTGCTGTGTGCGAGATATAGCGTAAAGCTGATTTATTTTATTTTATATAGGTACATTTTTACAGCGTCTAAATATTAAATTATATCTTCGGTAGGTTTATTTTTCCTGTATTTTCAAATTGGACAAGTTTCTTGAATTTTGTTGGGAGGTACAACTAATATTCCGAATTGCTAAGTTCCTATGGGACGGTGAGGTTCGTTGGCGCTGCGGTCGTCGCACCGCTCCACATCCTGTTCATTCGACGCCGTTTCATTGTTGTCGTAAACACGTCCACTAACCGCAATGGAACTTGAACACGTCTTTTTTTCTCTGTATTTTTCTATATTATTATGTGCTTGAGGCCGTCCTGGCGCATGAGCACAAGGGTGTGACTGTAACGCGATCCCTTACCTGATTTTTATTTCTTCGGTTCAACACCAAGGCAAAAGCCCGGTGTTGAGTTCTGCCACTCAACACGCAATGTCTTGAAAAAATTGGCGGAAAATGGTGAACGGAGTGTCTTAACACTAGGTTCCCTCAGCCTACTCTGATATGTGCGAGATATAGTGTGAAGCTGATGTAATTATGTTTTCTTCTATATATTTATTTACATATACAGGTACAGTGAGTGCATGCCTATAAGATGATTGTTTTAGTTTGATGTTATAATCATAATAGACGCGTGCTTTGTTTGTGGAGAAACCACAATCTTCTTATCGTCATTAAATAAACTATCTGTCATTGTACTATGATAAAATGTGACCGATAAAAAAATACAAAATATAAAATAAACTTGCTTGTTTTTCAAATATTAGTGATACTTTCTTTTTCTTGCGGATATTATTTCTTAACTTAACTTCACGCTTTATCCCTAGCGGGATAGTCAGAGAGAACGGATCGCCAAACGCTACGGTCTCCACATACCTCTTTCACCTCGTACACTGTCATCGACCTCTTCATATATGCCCTCCGGGGGGCATACTATGTCGTTTTGTTTTATAGGTAAATATGCAAATGGCCCGTATTGAGATCACGATTCATGCTGTTATGACGTTTGTCTAGTAGCATGAATGATTCGGCCCCCGCCTCCGTGTTTGTTAAATGGTACCATATTTTAATCGCAACCTAGTGACCCCGAGCACTTACTAGTGATTCGTATAAAAAACTTATAACAGCTATGTCGTATTTAGTTTTTTTTTTATCTCATTTTTTTTCTTTTCTATATGCGCAGTAAGTCTTATTATTTGGATAAATATCATTATAATATAATAAGGTCCTCGCTGCGCAACGGAACTCAACGGAACGGAACTAAACTTGAAAATGCAACGATTATGGGTTCGATTTTAACTCGGGGGAATGAATTATTTAATTAGTATAGGGTTTTGGTAAATCTAGAACGCGGCGTTGAACTCTGCCACTCAAGACGTTATGTCTCGAACGTTGAAGATCTAATATGTAAGCATTGTAAACTAAATAGCAACTAGCTTTAATATATCAGTTATTAAATTATTGTCAATATCGTTGCAAACGAGCTGATGCATAACGGCGAACGGAGGTAAGTCGTGACGTCACTCCGTTCCGCGTGTCAGCCGGGGTGGGAGCGTGACGTCAAAGGGAGAGAGACGAGACGGCCCGGCCAAGGACGTCGCCGTGCCGACCGTCGCGCAACAACTCTACAATCGATACACAGACTCTGCTATAGTTGACAATTGCGAAAAGTTGGACTATATATTTTTTTATATATATCAAATATGATTTTACCGATTATATTTGGCGGAAAGTGGAGAACGGAGTGCGGGACACAGCGTGAAGCTGATTTAGCTATTATGCTATACTATTTGATTTTATTCTAAACTAGCTGATATTAGAAATATACACTATTTTATTAACAGTCATAGCTACCGCCTTACATATTTTTTTAGACAGATATAAAATTCTTTCAGTTATTTCTAAAAACGTGCATACAAAACCCAGTGAAAGGCATTAAAAATGCTAACGACCAATAAAAAACGTAAAAACGCCAATCATATTTTCGACATAATATTTTTATGACAGGCGAACTAGTTATTATCGATAAAGTTATACAATAGATGGTGAATGATATGAATTAATACGTGTTATATGAATGCAATGGCGCAGCGGCACAAGGGTGTGACTGTAACGCGACGGTAGTGGGTTCGATCCCCACTCGAGGAAGTGAAATATTTATTTACGTTTATATTTCCATTTCTTCGCTCTGGTGTCGAGGCAAAGTTGTGTTCAACGTTGAGTCCTGCCACTTAACACGCAATGCCTCCAGAATTCGGCAGAAAGTGGGGAACGGAGTGTCTTAACACTGTGTTCCCTCTGCCTACCCAGCTGTGTGCGGGATACAGCGTGAAGCAGATTTTTTTCTTCTTTTATCTTCGTATATTCCGGTTATTAAACAATCTAGTATGAGTTTTAATTTTTTGGCTGGGATTAAAATCCGAAATGTAATACTAAGACGTCAATGTAATATTATTCTACATTATAATTCTTTAAAATCCAATCGATTTAATAAAGAACTCGTTACCTATAATAATTATATTTGTACACCTTTAAAAAAATCGACAAATTTTATTTAGAAAGTAATTTATAAGAATAACGGAAAATCCTCATCGATTCATTTTAAAAAATATATAAGTGTTATAGCCACACACGAGTTTTCAATTTTGATAACATAAGAGATGTCAACGTGCTTGAAGATCTCGTTTTAATAATGCTTAGAGTGCGCCACTGGCAGTCGTCCAGCTAGCCTTTGCTGGTTGGTACCTACTGGTGAAAGTGGTTGCCGATTTTTCCTAAACTAAAATGTGAAAGTCGATATTGTGTCAATGTCGCGAAAATAAGTTACGGTTACGGTGTGGTCAGGTTTAGCTGTTCTGCGTTTAGTACCAACGGTATCGAGGTCGACGCTCGGTTTATTGAGACTGCTTGCTGTCAATCATAAGAAGTTTATACGTATGTATTATAATATAATGTCATTATTTTATGAGACAACACACAATGTCTCGAAAAATTCAGGGGAATGTCGGGAACGAAGAGTCGTGACACTAGGTACTCTCTGCCTTCCCTGCTGTATGCGGAATACTGCTTGAAGTTGTTTTTTTATATACATTTGGCAATGTTGAGGGAAATATGAATCTTGAAGTATTTTTATTGTGAATCGATTAGAACATATTTCTTGAGAAAATATCGTTATATTTTTATATTAATTATTATAGAAAAATATTTTTTTATCATTATATATTTCTTTTATGACTCGAATCTTTTGTAGTTAGTATAATATATTAATGAATGTGCGTGTATAAAGTGCTACTCAGAATATTGCTGCTTGAACGAACAAAGGATCTTTCTACTGTTTATTATAGATGCTCTTAATTAATGTTTCCTTTATTAAAGTTTTATCATGCTGTATATGCTGCCCTAATTAGTTGAAGAGTGGTGAGCTTATTGCATCTAATCACAATGAAAAGGAGAAAATAGAAATTGAACATTATATTTTCAAAGCCGATACACCAAGAATTATATTACTTATATTGAGTGATATGAATAAATGATATATCATTTTGATTAGATCGTTAGAGTATTTTATGCATAGCTTCTTTAAAAAACAAACGAATGTATTTTTTTTATTGTACATATCAAATGTCTGTGTTATTAAAATTAATTGAATATTACCTAATGTCTTAAGAATTCAGCGGAAAATGGTGAATGGAAATGTCTTAGAAAAAACGGAGTGTCTTAACTCCAGGTTTTACCTATCCTCCTATGTGCGGGATACAGCGTGAAGCTGTAATATATAAAAATATTATAATCTGAAACTGTTTCTGTAAACTCGAGAAATGTTATTCAATTATTTCATTAAACGACCAATATGTACAATGTACATTATGATTGCGATTAAAAGCGTGAAGCAAGAAACCAACGCATAGCACGCTTTGTTTTAAGATAAGGCAAAAAGTGGAGCAAACATTGCCTATGTTTATATTAGGTACTATTCTTCTAATTTTTAAAATTTTTATTTTGTTATATAAATATCTAATTAAATTAAACGAAAATAGTCGTATCGTGCTTAACATATATAAAATTTATCTTCTTAATTTTATGATAAACTAGCGACCCGCCCGCGGCTTCGCCTGCGTGAACTACGTTATCATTAATTTCTGTTTCAATGAATTTCTGTACCCACGTCCTATAAGTGACGTCCATGTAAAATTTGAGACTTTTAGCAACCAAGTTTCATACAAACTTTCAACCCCAAAACCAACCCCTTAGAAGTCGAATATTACAAATTCCCGTCTTAGCGAGCACCTACGTCCTATAAATAACTCCTATGTAAAATTTGAGATTCCTAGCACATATAGTTTTTGAGATTTCGTGATGAGTGAGTGACCTTTCGATTTTATATATATATAGATAAATATGAATTCTGCTTAAAATACCCTTCTATACCTCTTTTATACCCCTGCGTACTTAACACGCAATTTCTCCAGAATACTACGAAAAGTGGGGAGCGAAGAACACTAAGGACACTAAGACACTTCGTCTTAACACTAAGTTCCCTTCGCCTACCCTGCTACATGCGGGATACAGCGTGAAACTGAAAAAAAAAAACAACCGTAGCGAATATTTTTCTCACATCACGATATTTAATGATTTGAGTTCAGACACACGTAGGTATCAGGATTGCGTGCAGTAATTTCTGTACGAGATAAAGGGGAGGGGCAGTGGCGAGACGGTTCATCGGACCCAGGGGTTGGAAAAGGGGTTGTGTTTTATATTTATAGCACTGTTATTTCGTGTCTAGACAAATTGTCATATTAATTGTATATTTTCTTAATTATAGTGGTATGTGAAAATAGTAAGAAATTAATTTTCGACTAGCATTTCTTTTCCCATTACAAATTTTAAAATGTCATTAAAAAATAATTAATTAATAAATAATAAACGACATTATTATATACAATACCATTCACTATTATTTCAAGAATCTGTGTGTTAAGAAATTTTGATCTGTAAAATTAGTTTTTATTTTTATTTAATAACAATTAGAAATCGAACCAGCACTGACAGTCAAAGGTACATAATTACATATACATTAGACATACTATGTTCCTAAGTGCCATAGTTTGCCATTTATTTTTAGCACAAAAGCTATATTACATCTCGGCCGTTACCCGATGCATTTGTCCCCATTGTGAGTTAACTCAATTTAGTAGTGAATGCTTCTCTTTGTCGTCAATGAATTATGATTAGTATGAATTAACTTTATATTAGAAATATATAATACAAAAGAATATTATAAGTTGTTGTAAATAGTTATTTTAATTATACTGAATTTATAAACAATTAAATTTGATGCCTCTCGGTTAAACAAAATGGGTCATCCTCACTCTTCACCTGTCACCATTGAAGATTTAAAAATATTCTGAATATACCTGTTCCAATGTTTTATTAAAACAAATTATTTATTTATAAATTTATGATTTTCTATTACTGAAATTAATGGACACCAAGACCATTTCAATTAAGTTCAAAATAGGGAAAGTTTTGTACGACGACATCTCCTATCTGCCGCCATCTTGGCCTTTTGTTGTACGGACAATGGCCACGAGAATTGGGATGGTCCTCCAAGGCAATGCACGGATACATGTGCATTTTGTGATAAACAATCGGCCATTCATCGCGGAATCTCTATTGATGTTAACTGCTTGTTTTTTTTTTGTTTTTTCATTTTAATATCCCAATCATGACTTTCAGAAAATTCATGTTTCTAATAATAACACTAATAACTGGGGGGATTTCCGAAAGCAACTATTTAAATATGAAATTCTGTTCAAACATAAAATTTGAGGCTACGCGCAATGTGTCACGTATGTCTTTTAATAGTATGTACAACTAGGTGGTGGTAGTTCAGGCCGTCTTGGTTCAGTGGCACAAAGGTGTGATTGTAACGTGACGGTTGTCGGTTCGATCTCCACTCGGAAGGAGGAAGTGTATTATTTAGTTACGTTTATATTTCTATTTTTCGCTCTGGTGTCTAGGCGAAGCGCGGCGTTGAGTTCTGCCACTCAACACGCAATGCCTCCAGAATTCGGCAGAAAGTGGGGAAAGGAGTGTCTTAACACCAGGTTTCCTCTGCCTACCTTGCTGTACGCTTGCGGGATACAGCGTGAAGCTGATTTAATTTGATTTTAATTTTTGACTAAGTGGTAGAATTATTTGGTTTCTTAAGTTGCCCATTTCTAAAATCGTTATTCAGTAATTTGTTTTTTTACTTGGTTATTATTACTTATTTGTTAGTCAGTTATTTTGGATCCGAACTAGGTATATAACTATACCCATCACGTATATATCGCGTACCCTCAGTCACGTGCCGAATAAATTATTCGTGAACCACCACCTTCCTATCCCCGCCCGAGCCATTTCATCCCATCTCATTTTATCCCTGACTCATTAGGGGTTAAAGCTCGTAATACGTCGCAGAACGGAATCAACAATACAAAACAGGTTGTTTTTTATTAGATTTTTTATAATTGTTTGTCTTTTTGGTTTTCTTTTGTTTTGCTTATTGAGAAATATCGATAATGGTTAAGACCAGTCGTGACGCAAGGGCCCAAACGTGTTACTGTAAATGCGACAGGTTGTAGGTTCGATTCCCATTCGGGGAAATTAAATAAGAAACTGTGGCGTCGGAGTTAGAAAGGAGTGTCTTAACATTAGATTCTCAGTTTCTTCCGCCTAGAGTAGGTAGCTATGTTAGGGATATACCGTGAAACTAAAAAAAAAATATTACAAATGTTGTAAACATGAAATTAACACTTTAGGTTTAGTCCTGTCTTAATAAACCATATTTACGGAGATTAAAAGAAAACAACATTTTGCCAAATAAATTGGGTGTTATAATATTATATTTATCTTATTTATCTTATCTCAGCCTGCGTACTCATTTCTGAACTGGTGCTATCTGCTCCAGTCGTGGTTTGCGAAACAATCAGCTATGGATGTGGGTACAAAGGATGTTCAATTTTGCAATTGTGTGGGATGAACGACAAGGCACCTAACGCCACACGTGGTAGGTTTACTAACTGGCAACTAAAATTAAATCTTAATTAGCTGTATAACGTTTCCTTTTACTAAATTATGGTATAGTATAATTAATTTTACATGTGCCTTTATACGATAACTTTAAATGTTAATTATTGTTTTACCACTTGTGTGGCCCTCATGGATGAGGATTTATTATTTAAACGTTATTATTAACTATGTTTATATATTTATGCGTATACGTTAGACTATTTGATTTGAGACCAGTCGTGGCGTTGAGTTCTGCCACTCAACACACAATAGAAAGTGGGGAGCGGAGTGTCTTAACACTAGGTTCCCTCTTCCTACCCTGCTGTATGCGGTATATAGCGTGAAGCTGATTTGATTTTATTTTTTGATTAAGTTCTATCTATATGAAAAATATCCCGTGAATAGACTCGATTTTGGGCTTTTAAAAAAGGCATTGTGATCGGGTTTCACGATATTTCCGTTGGCCTCTTCAATTTCCTAGAGGATTTTTTTTATTGGAAATAGAATTGCGTTGGGTCCGGAAGCGTATCGTCACTATCTTGTCAGTTGACGCGCTTGAGAACGCAATCTTTTTTTTTGTATTATTATTTGGCTATGTAGGCTTTTGAAACCTTTATTACATCGTATTTGACCTAAATATTTTCTTATATGTTATGTCAATCATAGGTTATATTTAGTTTACCGAGAAAAACCATGTTTTTTTTTTAAGTTATAAATTATAATTTCTATAGTATCTAAATAGTTATTTTTCTCTTCGACGCGTAATTTGGAGTATCTCCGATTTAAAATATCACGTCGCCTACTCGACGCCCACAGATACTGATTGGACAATTCACCGGGCCTCTGATGCCAAGATTCAAATCTATGCATGTTCAAATTGTACAGTCTAATGAGTTTATTGACGTCGAATTTTTCTCGATGTTTTTTTTTATATGTAATTGTATGATTTTTGTCAAAATTACAAAGGATTAACCACCATTCCATACGTAAGCTGTTATATCAAATTTATTTAAAGTAATAAGTATGACATTCAAAGTATATACTGTATTTAAGTCAAATATATTCGGTTCATAAGATCTCCAGATTTAACTGTCTCTCTCTTAAACATGCATTTTTCTGTTGTGTAGTATTATTTCTTTTTTTACCGTACAACCTTTTTCGTGAGTTCTCCATTCAACGTGACACTGGCGAAGTGATTTTGTGCTCAACTGGCACGCTCGGAACGCCATAATAGAAAGAACAGAACAGAACAGAAGATCTCCAGAGAAAAGAATTCAATTAAGTTGTTTTAATTAAGAAACAGCTAAGGAGTATGTTGTTTTATAAATTCGTTATCTTTCCGTTTTCCCGTTTCCAATAAACACGAGATAAATCGGTAATCCCGATGAAGTCACACGAGCATCGACATACAAAGTTATTTATAGGAATTCCCATTTTCCTTAAAAAAGTTATTAAATATTTTTTTATGTGTCGATAGCACAGTTATTGGTTTTTTTTTAGTTAAATTATAATTCCAAATCAATATGGATCGGTCCATCGAAGTTTTTGTTCGGATAAAAAGTGTATTTAAATATTCTCTCTGCCATTAAACTAAATAAACTCTCAATTTAAAATGCTTAGATAATTGTAGTAAACATTTCACTTTTGTTTTTATTCTAAAAAAAATTGAATTAATAAATAATGTTAGGAAGATGATGTGGTTAATATTGAGTTTATTTATGTCATATTTTGGACGTTGCAATATTCACTGAGTATAACAGATTTTTAAATTGATATTGTTTTTGTTTATTTTTAGTTAGTAAGTTTTTTTAATAATCTTCATACCTTTTTTACCAAAAGTTTGTGGCTGTAGTAATGAGATCACCTAATATATAAATAATACTCTTAGTAAAAATCAAAACCATATAATATTTCTTATTACATCCTACTAATATTGTAAATGTGGAAACTTTGTGAAAATGCTCTCCTCTCACACAAAAATAACTAAACGCATTTAGATGAAACTTTGCACTCATAAAGCTTATAAAAAAATATATAAAATCCATGTGAACGTTTTGTATAATTATAGAATTATATTATAGAATACAACAGCAATTTAAGCAAGCGAAGCCGCGTGTCATTTGCTAGTTTATTTAACACGTCGTTATTTGTAGTAATAGTTTTCTGGCTTTAAATCAAGTGACGTGACAAGATACGAAGTGAATCTTCCGTAATGTTTGTCTTAAACGGGCGTATAGGGCATAGGGCGCTGTGACGCGAGCGTCGCGCCGCCGTTACCCAACAACGGCAATGCGGCCTGGGTCACGCTAATCTGCATTCTTATAATAGAAAATATTTATCACCTATACGTACATCGCTTATTTGTATCGATGTTGACACTTTGAGGCGATAATATTAATTCCCTATACATACACACGTATTTATATCGATGTTGATACTTTGAAGCCAGCCGTGTCGAGGTTGTGGGTTCGATTCGACACTCGGGGAAATGAAATATTTAATATTTTCGTTTCTTCGCTCTGGTGACGCGGCGTTAAGCACCGCCACTTATCACGTAATGCCTTCGAATTCGTCGGAAAATTAGGAATGTAGTGTATTAACACTGGATTCGCTCTTGCTTGCCTTGCTCTGTGAAGGATACAGCGGATGCTAAAAAAAGTCGTAATAATTTAACAGTGGCATTCATTATACCGATGTACAGTCAATACGTATAATAAATAGTAACAGTACTTTATATATTAATACTAGCGGCCCGCCCGCGGCTTCGCCTGCGTGAACGACGTTATTAATTTCTGTCTCCAGGAGTATCTACGTCCAATAAGTGACGTCCATGCAAAATTTGATACTCCTAGAATTTGTAGTAACGAAGTTTCATACAAACTTCCAACCCCAAAAACAACCTCTTAGAAGTCGAATATTGCAAATTCCCGTCTTAGCGAGCACCTACGTCCTATAAGTAGCTCCTATGCAAAATTTGAGATTCCTAGTACATGTAATTTCTGAGATTTCGTGATGAGTGAGTGGGTGACTTTTCGATTTTATATATATACTAGCGGCCCGCTCGCGGTTACACCCGCGTGAACTATGTTATTATTAATTTCTGTCTCCATGACTACGTCCTAGTGACGTCTATGCAAAATTTGAGACTCGTAGCATTTGTAGTAACGAAGTTTCATACAAACTTTCGACCCCAAAAACAACCCCTTAGAAGTCGAATATTGCAAATTTCCGTCTTAGCGAGCACCTACGTCCTATAAGTAACTCCTACGCAAAATTTGAGATTCCTAGCTCTGGTAGTTTCTGAGATTTCGTGATGAGTGTGTGAGTGACCTTTCGATTTTATATATATAGATAGATAAGCTTAATCTTATAACAATTGTTTGAAGAATTATTTTCTAGTTCGGTTTAATTGTGCCACTTTGTCCAAACAAATAATGTATGGTTTAAAAAACGCCAAAACAGATATTAACCCTTTGCACTCCGTTGTCGTCGTATTTGCTACATTAAAAAGCTAACAGTAAATCCTGCAAAGCTGCTGCAGTGCAAAGGATTAATATATTTTTAATTATGCGTTCAAATATAAAATTTCATACTGAAAAATATCATCTATTAATAGATATTTCTCTACTTAATAAAATAAAGTTCACTAATTAAACGAAATTCACGAAATTAGATTCTATGTTGGGTATGTTATAGTATGAGTATTAAGTACAGACATCTAATACCTACCTCGCATATAATTATAAAACAATGACTAAAAATAAACTTGAATTTTTAAGGAACAATAAAATTGTGGCCTTTAAGTTAGCTGACGCGTTACGGCCGTGCCTCGAAGGTGCATCCGAGGTTGCCACTTCAAATCTAACAATGGAGTGGTGTTAAAGAGATAGTGTTTAAACTACAAGGAATTGGTCATTACGTAAAACAAATATTAGATAAAAGATTTTAAGTAAAATAGTAATTATAAAATAAAATAAATTAAACTTTAATTATGAACTAAATTAATTTTTTATTATAAAATAAACTATTATTTATTTATTTTTATTACATAAAAATTAACGGTATTTCGAAAATTTATAAAACTGTCAACGTCATCTGCCCGTTCGCGTCGGTCATACTATGCCGCCCGAAGGCTAGGTTATTTCGTATTTTCACTCTCCCTTGTGTGTTTTCCATTCAACGTGACATTGGCGAAGTGATTAGTGCTGAACTGGCACGCTCGGATCGCCATAATGAAAGAACAAAAACAACAACAACAATTATTTCGTATCAGTGACATCTCCTTAATTATTTATTAGAATTTTATACAGTAAACTATAATTTCAATCTAGATAAAATGCTAAAAGTGACTATTATATTTATTTTTATAAGGATGAATATCAAAATACAAGTTCCTTTTGGGTTACGCTTTCTTAAAACAACAAACACATTTTGCAAACCGTTGCTTAGCAACGACGCTGGTTATTAACATGGCAGAATAAATTGCATGTCAAATTAGAAAGTACTTTAAAATATATTAATATATATGTGTAATGTAATGTTCTATAGCCTATCACTTCTGAGGAATGCAGCTTTCATACAAAACAAAGTAAATCGGATCAGTAGATCCAGAGATCTTAGCCTCTTCCGCTTTATTATATTAGTATAGATTAAAATTCATAGTTAACAACGCCTATTATATTTTTAACTAGCAACATTTTATTTGTAATTTATGAGGCGTTTTAATAGTCTGTCACTTATGACGTTTTGTTTGTTAATACTGTCGTTGCATCTGTGAAAAACGATATTCAGTTTTACACCCTTGCTGGTGAATTTATTTTCCATCCTTCCTAATCCTGTTTAATCATGGTCCATATAAAGTCGGATGTTGAGGACGCCATCTGGGATTAACGAAAATCAATTAAATTAAAGGATTGATTGATTGATTTCTCGATATATGGCGTTTCGAGCGTGCCAGTTGAGCACAATTCATTTCGCCAATGTCACGTTGTATGGAAAACACACGAAGGAAATTGACCGGTAATAAGAAAGATAAATATATATTAAAGGATTTCAAGAAGAATTTAAGGAATATTTGCCAACATGTGCAGATGTCAAGTAAGTACACGAGATATCATATCACGATTTGAAGTATTCATGATCCAAATCGACCTGGATGTTGAGAACACCATCTGAAATAGGAGAAATAAGGAAAATCTATTTAATTAAATGATTTCAAGAAGAATTTAAGGAATATTTGTCAACGTGTGCAGATGTCAAGTAAGCACACGAGATATCATATCACGATTTGAAGAAGTATTCTTTAGATATTTCCTTAAAGTGTTTCTCTTAATACAACCCATCACTCGCAAGGTATTTAATTAAATTTAATGCTGTCTCAGGTTAGTAAAATTAAATAGTAATTGGTGAAGTTTAGTCATTTTTGAGTAAGATTTGAGAAATATACTATAAAACTGTAATTTTTACAAATTTAATATACTCAAATCTATTAATATTCACTCAAGTAACACATTAATTTATCAATACAGTTTACTTGTCACATTAGTTCATTAAACTTTCATTCTTTTAGTTTAACAGCATTCATTAATAAACATTCTTACTTTTAAATTAATTAACAAAGTCAGATCATTAAAATACCCGTCAAAGGTTTATAATTTGTACTTACATGTAGATAAGAAAAAGATAACAATAGAAAAAGGACACAGTAAATGTGTCCTTTTTCTATTTGTTTAGGTTCAGTTATATTAATTGGATCCTGCTTCATTGACGGCTTCCGATATTAGTGAGTTACAATTAAGACTAGGTAAGATTGAAACTGTTTATAATCAGTTTGATGAGGTTCAAACAAACTTAGAATGTTTAGAAGTGCTAGACATACAATTACAGGAACGCATGTCATTTGAATCTCAGTATTTCACCTGCGTTGTTAAAGCACAACAAATAATAGAAAGAGATAGAAAGAGATGATGATAGGTCTAAATTAAACAACGCAGTGTCTCATATAAATAATCATAAGCTGGTCAAATTACCTACTATTCAATTGCCAAAATTTAGTGGTTCTTATAGCAATTGGCTCGAGTTTCGAGATACATTTACCAGTCTCCATTGATTTAAATGGTGAAATTGACGATTGTCATTTTGTCATTTGTTAGTGCTTACAACGAATTATCAAAAATTTTAAAGCATAATTGTAACTCGCTGTCATCGGCTGCCGCCAATGAACCAAATTGAATTTCATTTTATACCGGCATATTCGCCGCATTTCGGAGGCCTATGGGAGGCAGATGTAAAATCAACCATATTTCATCTTCAGGAGTGTTGGGAAATTGTAATTTGACATTTGAGGAACTTTGCACAGTTTTAGTTTCAAATTGAGGCGATCCTCAACTCCCGACCGTTTACACCTCTATCGTCAGAACCCGAAGACCTCATGCCTCTTACTCCAGGACATTTTATCATTCGACGACCAATGATGTCTTTACCGACTCCTGATCACAGCAACTTTTCTTACTATCACTTAACTCAATTTCAGCGGATCGAACAGTTCCGACGGCATTTCTGGTCCAGGTGGAGCAAGGAATATATCTCGGAGCTCCAACAAAGAACCGCGTACCTGTAAAGATGCCTTGCTTATGAATTCCCTTGTTCTTCTCAAATTAAAGTGGAGATTGGGTCGAGTGGTTGCTGTATTCCCTGGTAGTGATAGAGTTAACAGAGTGGCCGATATAAAAACCTCAACAGGAGTGGTCCGAAGTCTTTCAGTAAAATATGTCTACTTCCAGTAGCCAACGAGTCGAGTTGAAAGTCCAGCTTTCAACAGCCGGGGGCATGTTCAAGACTAAATAATAGGTTTAAACTAAATATATATATATATATATATATATATATATATATATATATATATAACTTTATCAAAATTCATAGTTAACAACGCCTATTATATTTTTAACTAGCTACATTTTATTTGTAATTTATGAGGCGTTTTAATAGTCTATCACTTTTGACGTTTTGTTTGTTAATACTGTTGTTGCATCTGTGAAAAACGATGTCCAGTTTTTCACCCTTGCGAGTGAATTTATTTTCCATCCTTCAATCATCAAGTGTCCATAGAACTAGATTTCTTCTGCCTACCCTGCTGTCAGCGGGATACAGAGTGAAGCTGATTATTAAATGTTATATTACATTTAGTTGGTGACCTTAACATTCTATAATCGCAGTAAGTTTTTTTTTGGAGATCTGCCATGCAAATTGTAAACAGTTGTCTCAGTATTTCATAAACAAGTCACGTGGCCTTGATATAATGTATTTATTTACTTATGAAAAGAATAATTGCCTATTTACTATTGACTCTCTTCATAGAGTATGTAATGCTAGACTGGATCGTAAGAGATGAAGAAGGGGAGACCTTCGTTGACCTTTCTAATGTCATTGATACTGAAAGGTTAGATTAATGATAGTGAACGGAACAAAGAGTAATGCAGGCGACGTAGAGTTTGGTCCTTCTAAAATGTCTATCAGTCTAAGTAATATAGGTAAATAACACAAATTGTCCTCATAAAATGATAAAAGTAAAATTCTACAAAAATTTAAAACGACACATACTTAAATTTCTTCCTTACTTTTGTATATGTACAATGTACATACTACATAGATAGATCAGATGATTCAAGTGGAGATTGATTATAATAAAATCAGCTTCACGCTATTTCCCCCCTCATAACGGAGAAGACCAAGAGAAAACTGGGTCAGGAGTCGGATTACCCACTATATATAATTCGTTTTAAATGTATATTATAATAAAAAAAAATTAAACATAGATGGTATTGGTAGTATGTATATTAAAAACAGATTTTTGCCTGTTAAAAACTGGTTTTTAGCAGAGGATAAATTAAATTAATTACCTTGTAAAAAAGACAGACAGACATTATTCACTCAATCCCCCGCTTGAAGACTGGGGAACCTGTGTCAGAGCTAAACCCACTGACCATCAACCAATATGGGGTCATCAACCATTAGTATGGGGCGGGCGTCAAGTTCCTTTTATTGGACCTCATCACTGAGACTATGAGAGGAAGCGGAAGGGGTGCGGATGCTCAGCCCAGTCGAGTCGGAGTGGGTGCACTGTAGTATATATCGAATATCAAGGTGATCCGAGTTAAATTCGGATCTGCTGGATAATATGCTCCTCTAGGCTCTTGGCGAAACAGGTCATGATGGACAGTAGCGTTCCTCACGTATCGTAGAGCTTGAACAATTCGTCGAAAGGTGACGTCCGGCATAGTCTGTAAGAGGCGGGTGGGCTATCGCATGTGACATGTGAGCGTACAACATGCCGGCTCCGCGTACCGCGCATGCCCCATTCGCGTATGTTCTGAAGTTTACCAAAGCTAAACATAGATGGTGTTGATTGAATCTGAATCGCGCTAGCGTTACGTTCTGTCCGACAGTATAAGAGAGTCTGATTTTGGTTTTTGAGGTAATTATTTTCATTTACCCTCTGGTAAAAATCAGTTTTTTGAAAGACTGCACAATGATTTGATGCGTCTATTTATAAGTAAAATTAATCCATCGTTGTTATATATAAAATATATAATACGTTATATTAACGAATTCGTATTACGGTATTTTATATTAATGTTTTCATTTCACCGCTCTGGCGACAAGGCAAAGCGCGGCGTTTAGTTCCGGCTCTCAACACGCTATGCTAGTATGCCTCAACAATTTGACGGAAAGTGAAGGAAAGGAGTGTCTTAACACTAGGTTTCCCAGGTTCCCCCTTCATACTCTGCTACGTGCTGCGTGCAGGATATAACATAAAGCTAAAAAAAACAACAAGACGAGCGACTAATATAATGAGAAAGTAATTTTAAGCTGCGTTTTATCATTATTTTAAACCATTTAGTAATTAATGATTTCTTTACAATTTTCCAGATCGGCAGATCGTCCGAGTCGCCCATAGACTTCGTGGTAATGGACACGGTGGCGGGAGATAAAAGCGGCGATACAAAAGTACTTCAAAGTACAATATCACGGTTCGCCTGTCGAATCATCGCCGACCGCAACGACGTTAACAACTGCCGCATTTTTGCTGCAGGCTTCGACTCTTCTAGGAATATATTTCTTGGTGTAAGTGAAAATTGTGAATATTTTAAATGTATTTTATACAAGTTTTTATGATAAAAACTATCGGTGCTGATACTTAATAACGTGGGCGTTGATTTTATTTTTTTTATTTTTCGTCAATTTTTTTGTTTGTAAAATTCTGGGAAGGGTACGGAACTCCTTCCCCCCTACGCTTCCTCCTTCATACGCTTAGTTTCAATACTTTTCAGTACTTAATATAAATTGTATACTGTAGTATTTTTGTATTGCTTGGTTAATAAATATAATGTCAATTATTGTGAAATAAAACCAATAATTGTATGTTTATGTAAAATGTTTGTTAACTATTTTTTGTCAATAATGTTATACAGACACTCTTTTTACTATTATATTATATGTATATAATAATGTTAATTATTCCACTCTGAAATAAAAACTCAAAGTTGGCTTTCTGCAATAAATACAGTTTATTTAAAAAAAAATTTCTATTTTAAAGATACATAAGTAAAAAAAATAGCCTCACCTACAATAAATACAGAAAACAACATTAAAAGCTTTTACTCCAGGCGATTTGTTAGTTTAATTATTATTTTTATAACAATTTAATATTTTACATTACAACTGACATTGCAGACATTGGGAACAGGACATATTCAAATTTAAGAAAAATGACGCTTCGAGTAAATGAGGATCGTTATTTTTCTTATATGTATTAAGAAAACATTTTACAACAAATAATTAATTGTTTACAGGAAAAAGCGACAAAGTGGTCCGATAACCATGAGATCGATGGCCTCACGACTAACGGTGTGCTGATAATGCATCCGAGAGGTGACTTTTGCGGTGGCAGCGCGACCTGCGGGCCTTGGCGTGAAACTTCAGTCGGCGGGGCAGTGTTCTCTTTGCGGGAGAGCCGATCAGCACAGCAAAAGGTAAGTTTTTGACAAATATTGACGGTACTTCATGAACTTGAAGTAAAAGAAAACTGTATCCCGCATACAGCAGGGTAGGTAAAGAGAACCTTGTGCTAACACACTCCGTTCCCCACTTTCCGCCGAATTCTGAAAGCATTGAGTTCTTCCACTCGAGCAGAAGTCAATGTCGCGCGTTACTTTAACATCAGAGCGAAGAAATGTAAATATAAATTTAAATA
Organism: Heliconius melpomene rosina; assembly: GCF_056956725.1. Classification (NCBI taxonomy): domain Eukaryota; kingdom Metazoa; phylum Arthropoda; class Insecta; order Lepidoptera; family Nymphalidae; genus Heliconius; species Heliconius melpomene. The sequence goes on along the minus strand of NC_140396.1, from coordinate 3,737,935 downwards.
AATATTTAGTTTTCTCGACTAGGGATCGAACATATAACCAGACGCGTTTACAGTCACACACTTGTACCCCTGTGGCGCGATGGGCCTCTAACTTGATAAAAAAAATATTGTAGTTTTTTATAAATATTGTAATTTACTTGTCTCATTGTGTATCAAAATATAAATTCGTTTGAATTGTATTGGGCCCATTTTTTTTCATTATTAACAATTATATATTTCATAATATTATAAATACAATATTGTAATAATATTTCTATATATGTTTAGGAATAAAATTTATAATTGAGATATATCGTTTAATTTCAGGGTCTGCCATGTCAAGCAGAAACTAATGTGTTAAGCGATGGCACAATGATAGATTTGTGTGGAGCAACACTTCTGTGGAGAAGTGCTGAAGGGCTGAAGAATTCACCTGTAAGATTACTTTTATATTGATAATTCATATTCTATTCTCAATTTACATTAAAAATATGCTTTAAGAGAATTCAAAATGTCATATTATAGCTAGGACAGGTACGAAATAAGCTATAATAGATTGAATATTACTACAATTTAACTCCAATCTGACTGATAGGTAAAGTTAAATAAAACAAATTCTTTGCTTAAACTGATATAGAGATTTGTACTAACAACCTCTTTACGAAAAATTCAGCTTCAGGCTGTATCCCGCACACTGCAGGGTACGAAGAGGGAACCTGGTGTTGAAACAATCCATTCCCCACTTGCCGTCGAATTCTAGAGGCATTGCGTGTTGAGTGGCGGAACTCTACGCCGCTAATTTCATTTGATCGAGTAAGGATCGATCCCACAACCAAAAACTGAAGATATTTGATGAAGCTTTGCTGTAATATAACTTTCAAATTAGTAGTCACATAAACTACAATTTATGTAAAGATTTTGTATAATTTGACTATAATTTATGAAAAATTTAAAATTAAATAAATATAAAATTAAATATTTTCCAGACAAAGCGTGATCTAGAAGCATTAGTAGACGAACTCAATGCGGGGAGGCCGCAGTGTCCGGTCGGTCTCAACACGCTGGTGATACCACGAAAACTGTCTTCTGCCCACCAGGACTTGAACCAACCCTATGTTTACTTAAACTGTGGACATGTTCAAGGTAATATATTTTATTAAGTTATAAATGTGTTGTGGGTTAGATCCTACTGGGGGGAATTAAATTTATTAGATTTTGATTGGAGGATTCGAAATCGAACATAGATTTCTACTAAAACTTTAAACAAACTTTACTACTCAGGCATAGGCGACGTAAGGCGTAGGCGAAGTGGGCGATCCTGTGGGCCTCGCGCCCTGGAGGTCAATTCATCACTTAAAAGTCACATATGCTCATAAAACGTTAGCTTGCAACGAAACCAAAGCTGAAAGTGATTGTTTTATTCAAAGTCACAGTATAAAGTTTTATATTTTCCAGGCAGGCTATTTGACAATTGACAAACTCGGGTGATACAGAGAGCATACAGGACGTATTTTATTAGATTTGGCTCCTAATCTGTGTGCTTTATTTATGTCTGTAAGGCTAATACTGTATTTATAAGTCTGAAGCATTTTATTCGTTGCACGAAGGGTCCATCATAGTCTTCTGTTGCTTGAATGCCGAAAAATATCAAAATCATCCATTCCTCTTCCATAAATTTCATTTTGTCTTTGAGAGTTTATATTTCCATTTTTAAGATCTTATTTACCTCGATAATTCCTTTCAGTTCTTCATAAATACTTTCTTTAACGGTCCTAGTAACTGATTCGGTTATAGTAATGGTTTGCGCTTCCATTGGGGATTTCATTTCATCAAAGAATATTTCCATTATTTTTGGGTAATTTTCTTAGAATGGCAACTTTGAAATAGCATTGGTTGTCATATAATACTGTCAGTTTAATTTGAGCGATTGCTTTTTGATTTTGATAGACTGAGATCCCACCGTTGAATCCTGCATATACCAATTTTCTTAATTAAACCTATATTAATGAATAACACATGATTAGTAGAACAGATTACACCTGGGTTGCCTAGAAGAATCCTGCCGCAATCACCTTTAATTACATTTTTTCGTAACTCGTTTTTGGAGAAAATTGCACCCATACGTTTTTTATATGAATCGTATATCATTTGAAAGATAATCGCATAAGGAATTGGAAAATTAAGGGTTGCCAGCTCTCAGTCTGCCGCAAGTCTAGGGTTGCCTGGTTTAAACATGTCTCTAAATGTTAATAATTTGCACTCATGTGTTTTGGTTTAATTAAGAAAACTGATACCTGCAGGTTTCAACGGTCGGATCTCAGGTCATGATATTTGGCAGAATACGCTAGACCGACATCTGTGGTTTGTATTTGTCTATTTGAGTATGACAGTTGTCAAATGAAGTTGACTGATAGATTTGATTTTTATCTTATCTATTACCGGTCAATTTCCTTCGTGTGTTTTCCATACAAAGTGACATTGGCGAAATGAATTGTGCTCAACTGGCACGCTCGAAACGCCATATATCGAGAAATCAATCTTTAGATTTGATTTTGGCAGATGTATAGTTGGAATGTGGTAACTGTTGTTCTTTGGAGGTAGTATTTTTTTTATTAAGTAGTAAATTTTTTATAGTTCTGTAAAGACTACCCTCACCATCCAATATAGTTCGCCGTATTTCTTCGTTGTTTTGTTGTTTTAAGTGCACAATAACACTTTATAATCCGAGGTATTTAAGTTACTTGCAGTTGGAAGTTTCTTTATTGTGTTTTCTTTAGAATAACTCACGAAAACAATTTTATTAACCGTTCGATGTTAACGTTTTGACACCGGAACTGGTGGTACCTATATACCACTTAATAAATTAATATTTTTTCATCAAATTTTAGGTGAACACTCATGGGGCGCGGAAGGTAGCGAGACGGGAGTCCGCCGCTGTCCTATGTGCATGACGGCCGGCCCCGTGGTGCGCGTGTGCATGGGAATCGAACCAGCTTTCTACGTCGACTCGGGCCCGCCCACGTACGCGTTCAACCCTTGCGGACATATGGCATCCGAGAGGACTGTCAAGTTTGTATTTTTTTAAATTCTATTACATAGATGCTGAGGCCATTTGTGGCGCAGGGGCACAAAGCCTGGTTGGCCAAAAAACTGGTTGTGGGTTCAATCCCCACTCGAGGAGATGAAATATTTATTTCCATTTCTTCGCTCTGTTGTCTAGGCAAAACGCGGCATTTAGTGCTGTGGAGTGTCTTAACAATAGGTTTACTCTAGCCTTCCTTGCTCTGTGCGTGATACAGTGTGAAGTTCAATTTTTTTCACTGAGATTTTCAAATAATTGCAATATACAACTATATAAATAAAGTAAATAATAGATTAATATTTATTAAGAACCTAAAGATAATTACTTCGATTTAGCGAGAGAGAATACTATTTTTAGAAAATATATATTTTTAATTTTTTTAAAGTATAATTTCTTAAGAAAGTCTAGGAAAGAAAGATACTTATTAAGAATATGTATAAACAACGGTCCAAGTGCTCTGACCAACTGAGCTATACATTCTCATTGAGAACGAGAAGAATTTCTACATAGCTCGAAATCAATCTTATTTTCTTTGGTCTACCACACAATAAGCAGTGTATCCCGCAGTAAAGTTAATAAAAGTATACAATACGCACCAGGTACTGGGCGAGCGTGGACATCCCGCACGGCACCAACGGGTTCCACGCGATCTGTCCGTTCTGCGCCGCGCCGCTGCAGGGCACGCCTGGATATGTACGACTCATATTCCAGGACAACCTCGACTGAATCTCCTAAACAAAGGTAACGTCCAATATTTAGAACACGTATACATGGGCGTAGGAATGGGGGAAGGGCAGGGAGGGGAAGGGTCCGATGCTCATTTCTCAGTTTTTACTAATAAATTAAGCCCGAAAAATAAAAAAAAATAAAAATAAATTTAAAATTAAAGTCAAGGTCACTCTGGAAAATATCTACCATGAGAAAATATATTAATATTTAAATGTCACCAGATCTTTAATTTTGTCCTGTTTTGTTTACAGGTTAAGCAGATCGTCTAAAATAATAATTTGTAAACCTACAACCTACAAAGTGATATAAAATATATTAAAGTAGATGTTAATGCAGTGTGACATATTTTGTGTTAGTATCTTTACAAATAGTCGTGATTTTTTTTAAATGAACCATCATAAATGTATTCACAATTACCCCCTTTTATATTTAAGGAATCTCATTGTTTTACAATTTATGGGCTTTTATGACTTCTTTCTTTTTGTTTATTCCACGGAAAAATATATACATGAGATATTTTTTTATCCTGATTAATTATATAACTATAATATTTGATTCAATATCACCATTTTTGTATATTTTTTTTGGTGTTTACTGTTTTTTTTATACTATATATACATGTATGTATATGTATGTATGTTTTACTTTACTAGTTGTGACCCTTGTTTCAAAATATTTAGAAAAATATTCTCTGAAAAAAGAAAAACCATTATCTTTTTTACTTTATTTCGAATCCCCATTATATAATTTAATTGAACTGGATGCAAATATTTCTATATATTTAATAACACTACTGTATTATTAGCGATCTACATATTTATTATAAATATTGAAATTTTGTTGACATGTAAATTATATAATGGAATAAAATGACAAAAATATTATAAGCTTTGTAAATGGCTGCATTTATTTCATTGATAAAGTTAACAATGATACGAACACAGTTTAAGCCGATTTAATGTTAAAATTAAATGTGTTTACGTTCACACATACTTTTTTGTGAAATAAATTTATAATTTGGCTGTTTTGTACACAGTATTATTGCTGGGAATAGGTTTTTATTGTACTCTATACATTTTGCGTTACATATCGTCGTTACATAGTGAAAATGACAAAGTATATTGGAATGTACTAAAATATAGATAAATAATGATAACTAAATAAAAATATTAAGTTTATAAGAAAACAAAAAAGAAAATATAAACAAAACATTCAATTTATGTTTTATATTGCGAAATGAACTGCGTGGACTGTACACAGTACCCTTTTCTCCCTTTGATTATTACTATTGCTAAGCCAATTTGTACTTTTTTTAAACATTGAAATATAAAGAACACCAGTATACTAGTGTTTTTGCATTGCGGTGACGATATATGTACGTGTAATAACTCGGCAAGGATTTTGGCTATAACATCTTAAAATGTGACACAAATCTCGCGAGAAATACAAAAAATAAATCCTAAAATTATTAAATGAAGAACATTATAAACTATTACATAACTTTTCTATAAGTCAAACCGCCTCAATAATAGAACGAATAATTTTCTGCGCTATAAATTGTGGGGCTCGTTCATAATATTTCATAAGAGTTTCATATATACAATTTGGTTCTGCAAAATAATGAATCACCTTCCTTTGGATTTCACAAATCGAAGATAAGTTTCTATTTTTGCTGGTAGCTGCTATGTACACATTATTTGTATTAAGTCTCTCCATTGCTTTCCCCAATAGTAGAACCGCATTTGTTACTGCAGCAGCGGCGATCACTGACGGGTATTCGTTGCACAGCAACTGCAAATGAATGTGGCAGCCTGTTCTATTTCATCGTAATCATTTGAACCACACCGGCGTGATAAATATTTTATGAACACTCGTGGAATTACAGGTTCTGGTGGAGAACACGGTTTATACAAAATTTCTATTTCGGTAGCCAATAATAGTTCACACTCGTAAGATTTCTTCCTGCAACCAATAGTCGCCGGACGTTCTACACTGGATCGTTTGTCTTGAGCCATCCAAAATGCACGTCGCCGCCGTTAATTTAATAAAGTCATCAACCTCACTAACAGTTAATATTGCATCGCAGTACCATTGGGCGGTCTGCAATACGGTTGGATTTCCACGGGGACCGTTATATATAATAATAATCCAATTAAATAAGCTAGTCGTTAATTCACTTGACATAATCGTTTCATTCTCAAAAATGCTCATCTCTATGAATAGAGGTGAGCGTTTTTGGTCTTCTACATAGAAACAAATCTTATTATAGTTATAAATTAGAGACATTATTTCTTCGTGTTTTTTCTTTTTAGTATTCATATATTTATTTGGACAGATTGGTACATGGTCTGTTCAAACAGCGATTATACAAAAGGAATGTTCGTTTAGTATAAAGAGTAAAACGATTATGCCAACAGTACCAAGTGAATTAGCGGACTGGTTAATTTAATTTTATTATTATATATAACGGTTCCCGTGGAAGTCCAGCTGTGCTACATACCGCCCAGTGGTACTGCGACGCTATATAAACTGTTAGTGAAATAAAAGTAACGGCGGCGGCGTGCGTTTAGATGGCTGAAAAGACACACGGCCTAGTGTACAAAGCCCGGCGACTATTGGTCGCAGCGAGTAAAGCTTATGAGTGCGAACGATTATTGTCTACCGAAATAGAAATTTATTTAGTAGTTCATAAAATATTTACCACGCCGTTGTGGTTCGAATGATTATGATGAAATAGTCAGTGATCGCCGCTGCTACAAGTAACCAAGGCAGTTCCACTGTTTGGAAAGCTCAAGCGATGGAGAGATTCAATTAAATAATGTGTACATAGCAGCTACCAGCAAAAATAGAGACTTATCTTCGATTTGTGAAATCCAAAGGAAGGCGATTCGTTATTTTGCAGAACCAAATTGTATATATGAAACTCTTATGAAATGTTTTGATGGATCCCTACAATTTATAGCGCAGAAAATTATTTGGTTCTATTATTGAGGCGGTTTCACTTATAGAAAAGTTAAGTAATTTGTTCTTCATTTAATAATTTTAGGGGGTACTTTAAGTTCGATTTTGACTATGATGACCTTTTTTATTGTTTGTTTCTTATATTTAAATATTTTTTATAACGTAATTGTAACGATAATGTGTAAACTTGACATAATCTTGAAATTTGGGAAAGATGCACTGGCTTCTAATGAATTATTTTGGATATTGCTTTTTATCTAAAATAGACACACACTATTTTTTTTGTCTTCAACCTTTACAGTAAGGAGATATGAGGGAAACAATCTTTAACGTTAATGTTTATTTTCTAGGTATTTGTTGAATATATCTTCATGAAATTTAAATTCAAGGTGGCTGTCTATAAGGCTATTATTATATATTTTTGAGGGCGCTTTTGTAAGACCCCGTGAATTGATACCTACCAAAATTATATATATTATGCACATATTAGTTACCTATCCATGCTATAAGTGACAAAAAATCAAAGTAGTGGAACATATCTCAAAATTAAATAAAGCATCACGAGTACGCGCGCGCGCGGTACAAACTTGTATAGAGATATACCACTCATTACACACTCGTACGATATTATAACATTTCAATATAATATTTTCCTACGACGACTGTTTTATACAGAAATGTGTCTGGCAGACAATGAAATAACAACGTATTTGCTAAGATAAATGAATGTAAATATTGATAAATTAATTTATGTTTGTTTCTTATTGCCTCACGCATATTGGACCAAAGCTGGATGGAAAATGTGAACATGACTTATTACTAAAGAATTTTATATATCACAAACTCAGAATGAAGGGACATAACTTAAAAAACAAAACAATTCGGAATCACTATACCTCTATCTTTCAATTGACACGTAGTCACATGTCAGTCTATTTGGTGATCCAATCTTGGTCCAAGATGTAAAAAAGGCTTAGTGTGTTAGTTGTTTGTGAACAATATTTAAGGCGCATGTGACATAACGATGCCACCAAATATAGGGCGATTATGAATGTGAAATTATAAATATTTCTTTACCTTAAGTTGTATATTTTGTTCAAAAATTCTATGTCTATTATGAAATGTTGATATATTAAAATTGTAACAACATTTGTGTGAGTATGTATATGTGGGTTCGATTTCTACCCAAAGGGATTAATAATTTTCATGTCCTGGTTCTAGTAAAAAAAAATCTCTCGAAAATTGAGTGTATGGTGTGTGAGGAACGGAGTGTCCTAACACTATGTTATCTCTGCCTACCTTGCATATGTGGGATACAGCGTGAAAATACTTTACTTAGTTCATATTTGAGTTTTCTTTATCATTCAATTAGCAACATTCATAATCGTCTATCTCCAAGGTGACTTGGGCTATGTTAATAAAACCTGCACTTTACTTTGATAATTCACCGAGTGTCTATGCCTTTAATTTCGATTTTAGATATTTAGAATTCTCAACTGATACCTTTTTTCAATAAAAACAGAGTACTTAGTTCGAAAATTGTTCGTAGAATCCGTTCACGTCGATCTCACATCGTCACGTCGAGCAGCGATTAAATATATCATCGCACGACGTGCTTTCATACAATTGTATAAATAATGTAAGTTTTATAGACATAGCGATATTGGCTTATCGAGTTCGAGACATTTAGTTTTTGTACAATTTTAATCCACTAGTTAGTATTACACAAATATATGACAATGATCGACGAATACTAATATTATATCTTTAGGCGTAAAGTGTTAACGGAATGGTATTTAATAATAGATTTGACACGCCTACCGTTGTATGTTCATTTAAAAATGTTGTATATTATTATATATGTATATCGCAAGTCTCGTTACGGACCAAAATTGGTTGATATATATAATAAATATTAATAATTATTATGAGTTCAATTTATTCTAAAGTAAAGAGTAATTTATACAGACTAAAGCGTGTGTTAAATTCAAAGCCCTGTAGCTTGTAATAGCAATATTTATGTATATGCTTCGATACATGTGTTGTAAATTGCGTTTCGTTGTATTGTAGCGTTATTTTCATTAGGACGTGTTGATGCCTTCCATACTTTTGACGAGAATATAAGAATATTATAATTCAAAATACAACCTTATATAAAATAAGTGTATTTTATCTGTAGAATGTTTTAAAGTTTGATTTTTTTAGATATTGCCAAATCAAACTAATTGTATTGTTTTTCCGCAGTAGCTATATTATATTCCCGTCACAAGCATGGCAGCGTTTGGAGTGTAGCGACTTATAGTTGATGATCTTGTATTTCTAAACTAATTTCTAGAGAAAATTCTATCCACCGTGGATTTGAGAAATTTAGTTTGGAAGCACGATACATCTGTTGTTCTAACGTTAGTCTAAATAAGAACTGAATGCTAGCCTTAATTTTATTTATAATAAGTGCTAGGATAATAAAAATGCTCTTTTGAGTTAGAAAATTGACATGCTCTTTTATTTACAACAAACTACCTACCTTGTTATTGTTTAGAATCATATTTAAACGATTTATGCCATTTATCGAAAAAACCGTAGAATTATATAAAAATGAAACGAAGGGGCTATCTGTAATAATATTTATTAAGACAATATTTTAGTTATTTTTATTTTCACGTGAAGTGTGAAGATAGCATGGTGTTGTGTTCCGCCAGTAAGTATGGAGAACAAAGGATCGTTAAATTAGATCTATCTTTCTCCGTTTCATATACGGGAGATGTGTAAAAAAAAATGTTTTTGTCTTTTATCAATAATACTTTTTACTCGTTATATATAAAAAAAAAACAAGTTAATTAATTAATCAGTTATAAATAAAACAACTAAGGGACTAGGAATTAAATATATTTTATTAAACTAATTTAAATTTAACCTTAACATTATTCATTGCAAATTAAGTTTAGTCGTAACAATAACTCTGACATATTGGTCGTAAGCGGTCGCCACGGCAAGACCTTGGTGGTCTTTGTTCCAATCCAAAGCGTTGATAGGTTGAGAGCTGATGACCATTCGTTGTAGCCGTTTCAGTTTACCTGGTACGCCTGTGGCTACGCCTTGCGAGTCGACGTTGTATCTTTGTTCTGGATATTCACTAAAAAGACAATTGAGAAAAAAAATTATGAATGAATATCTTTTTAGTTACATGCTGTATCCCCCCCCACACAGTAATGTACAGAGTGTGCAAAGGGCAAACCTGCCATTAAAACACTTTTGTCCTTACTTTCTGTGGAGGCATAGCAAGTTGAGTGGTAGGACTCGATGTTCAATTCATACTAGAGAGAGAAAAAATACCATTTCTGGTTAAATACCTAAAGATTCCTTCTCTTATATCCTAAAGATCCTTATCTTTCATGAAGATAAACTGTTTTTTTTTATTATTTTTATTACATTCAGTATTTTTACCATAAAAATAATTACACCAAGATGTACTTAATAAAGACATGTAGATAGCGTTTTTATTCTTAATTTTCTTAGTAAAATTTCCAGGGTGGGTACCAATGGGAAAGAAAAAATAAATATCTGTATAGCAATGTACATAGTAGTCTTTATATTTACTTACTATTTCCATAATGAAGCTTGGCCATTGCCAGCACAAGTCATGAACAGATCTCGATTCTGTGGAAGATGTCTTGCTACCCAGATTGTGCCGCTTTTAGACGATTTGTGCAATACCTATAGGAAACCATTCAATAAATAATTTCAATAATTTAAGACTAAGTTTCACGCTATTTTCTCTCTATTTTCTGCCAAATAGTCATTGCATGTTGAGTTGCGGAATTCAACGACGCGCTTGGCTTATCAGAGAGAGGAAGATGGAAATCTTAAATGCTTCTTTCTCGAGTGGGAATCGAAACCTCAACCGTCCGCGTTTGCAATCACACACTTGGGCCACTGCGTCACGACAGCCTCTATTTTTTACAATTTTTTTTTTCATTTTGTCTAGCCTAAAATGACGAAAAAAAAATAACAAAAATAGTTGTAAATATATAAATAACCTGAGCAAATCCTTTTGTAGGATTTTGTGTTCTTAAATCAAAAACATGAAATTTTCCTTCTAGTGTTGTTGCAATTAGTTTATTCATTGGTATATCTTTGCGATCAAATTCTGTAGAGCACACCTGGAATGAATGATGTATTAAAATAGAGAAAAAAAAAATTAAAGAATATTTATACATTTTTGTAAAGGCCATATGAATTATCAAATTTTAAATTTAGCTACAATCCAGAATCCACTGTTAAGACTGAGGCCACAAGATATAAATATGATTAATTTCTCCAAATGAGATGAAACCTAACATTATCTATCGTATCTATCGTGTGAACTCTTAAACATTGTTGTATCAGTCCTCACAGTGGTCTTAAATGATACATAAACATTAACTAAGTAATAATATATATAGCACTTACTCCATTTTTTAAATTACATTCCCATCTCAATGACATAGTTCGTAAATCAAACATTTTCAAGTCCCCATTATCATAGCCAGCTATAACAATTCTTTCAGCATCATTAAATGAATTACCGAATGCTACAGTCCAACAGTCTCTCTTAGTTTCACCCATAGCTGGATGCATGTTTGCTACTGGTTTACCCTTTTGACGAGGGTCCCAAACTTTTACTGTCCCTGTTTTAAATTAAATAATAAAACAACACCTTTTCTAGCTTCTCACTGTATTTTGGATACATCAGGATAATTTCCTAAGTGGGAATTGACTCCACAACAATTACGGTAACAATTACGATACAATTACGGTGGTGCCCATGCTATGCCACAAAAATCTCCAAAAAAGATTATATAGCATTTAGATATGAAATAGGATACACATGCAATTAATAGATTGTATTGATTACATGATATATCATAAAGAAATAATTGTGTAAAATTATTGCTTCAGTTCAACAATAAGTATTAATAAAAGATTTCATTCTAAATTACCATCTCTGCTGCCAGAGACTATTTCTGGTGCTCCACAGTTTGAAACATTTCCTCCCACACCATCTATGGAATTTATGATATCTGTATGTTCTTTGGTAATATACAATTGACAACTTTTTTCCAGATCCCTTAAAAATATATATAATAATGAAAATAGCGAGTACATTTTGTATTATATAGAGTATATTTATTATAATTTCATAATAAAAAAGTATAAGTATAGAAAACAAACCATATTTCCAATGTTCCCTTAAAGTCGCCAGTAGCCAGTCTTCTCTCTATATCGCTACTCGCTCCAAACGTACCACATTTAAATGAATTGGGCCTCTCGATTTCTTTTACTTTTTTTAGTTCACCAGAAGTTATTTCGAAAATTTCTAATGTACCGCTTCCTTTAGGCAAAGAACCTATGACAACAAACTTAGCCGAACATGGCACCCATTTGCAGTCAAATAAACAATGATTTATATTATGCTCTATATGGGTAATAATTTGAGGAGTGTCTTGATTATCCATTATAGTATGTTTATTAGTTTATTCAAGGATGAAATAATAATTAGTTTATGTTCAAACATAACCTAGCAAATAAACAACCAGTTACTATGGTAACGTAACTTGTCAAAATTTAAGTTCAGAAATGATTTAGGTTTTTAATAAGTAAATTTATGGCCACACTTTATACTCTATTTTATTTGTAACTTTCTTAAGAATTTAAATATATAAACATTTTCTAATAAATTAAACGGCGTAGGTAATATTATATTGGGGGCAAAACAATTTAGTTGCTAGCCTTAATTATGTACTTTTGAATCTGTAGCTCTTTATATAATCTGTGCACTCATATATCATGTTTAGTGTCATTTGCATTTTGTATTGTTTTCATTTAATCTGTGATATACCAGCGATCATTCTTCAGCGAGCATTCTTAATCTTATTGAAATTATTGAATATTATTACTGAAATTTAAGTTGTCTTCTATATTAAATAGTTGAAATTACAATATATGAGTTTTTATATTTTCGAAAATGAGTGACAAGAAATATAGTAAAAAAAGTGTAAGTGCTATTCTCTACTGATCTTTATTTTATAGAAGTATTACTCCTGACTCGTAATATAACAGACAGGAAATATATCTAACGCGATTATTAGAATTATTTAAATTTCAGAAAGCTGATATTGCGAAGCAGTTTGATCTTCCTGAACGGCAATCTAAAATTACTTCTTTGCTTAACCAAGCTGGACAAGCTTATTGTATATGCCGATCATCTGATAGTTCACGTTTCATGATGTACGTATGAATTACATTTCGACTTATACGCTGAAATAAAAGTTTCTCGACCTTAATATTTTTCTTTCATATGATTTAGAGCTTGTGATGCATGCGAGGAATGGTATCACGGGGATTGTATAAATATATCTGAAAGAGAAGCCAAATATATTAAAAATTATTTCTGCGAACGGTGCCGTGAGGAAGATCCAACCCTCAAAACTAGGTTTAGGCCTCAAAAGAGAGAAAATGATGGGGATTCAGGTACCAGTTCTCATATTTTATTTTTTCTAGCCATTTAATTGGATAATATGTTATTATATTGTATATAAAATAATAAAATCTAAAGTAGGTAATGTCTCTAAAATTCTGCAAAAACTCGAGAACTGAAGAGGGTGAATAATAAAATTAACGAAAATCAATTTCCCTTTTCTACTTCAGGTAGAGATGACAGAAAGAAAAAACGTAAAGAGAAAGATCATTCTGAAAATAAGTCTTCAAAGAGGCCAGCCAAGGATGGATGCGGAGAATGTTCTGGATGTCTGCAGACACATGATTGTGGACAGTATGTTAATTTTTAAATATATTTATATTTCTTCAAATCAAAATGCCTCTTCATGCATTTGGCAGAAAATAAAAAAAAGAGATATTGCTTATTAAGTAGCAGAAATTACACCAGCCCTCAGTGTCTTTTCTGGCAAGGCAATGAAAATAATTCAATCTCCCTAAGTAGTTATGAAATCCATAATGATTGTATTTATAGTAATATGTTTATATGCAGCGCATTGGCTGCTAGTGTTTTTATTAATATTTATGTAATTTTTTGTGTGCTATATGGACTGGAGAATGGTTATAAGGAATCAATATATTAACAAAAGAAATCAAGTATTTTTTACATGTAAATTTGTTTTTCAGCTGTGAAGCATGTGAAGATATGTATAAATACCGGGGCACTAACAAATTAAAACTGAAATGTCGTCAAAGAGTTTGTGTGAAAAATAAGAAGACATCTAGGGTGTCTAGGTATTATTTTATTTCAGTTTGTTTTATTCTTTGTTTTTGCTAAAGCCACTCATATTGCCACTCTAATATATATAAGTAATATAGAAAAAGAATATATGAAGAAGAATATATATATATATATATGAAGACACTGCATTCTCCAATTTTTCGAGACAGGTGTCTTGAGTGGGAAAACTAATATCTAATAAACTTTTCTTGTCTCCAGGGAAAAAAATGGCCTTAACTATGTTATCTGTACTGCATGACAAATTATAAATCTAGTCATTTTAAACACTATAGTAGACAGAGGGAACCTGGGAACCTAGTGTCAAGACTTCGTTCCCATTAAGACACTTTCTGCCAAATTCATGACGAATTGCGTGTTGAGTGGCGAAACTCAGCGTTGGGCTTTGCTTCGTTACCACAGTATGCCCCTGATTTCATTATAAAAATAAACTTCTATTTTTTATTTATTTTTATTATCCATGCAATAAATAATAATAATTATTATTATTCTATTACAGCAGCAATCGTATAAAGAAAAAGCATCACGAACGTGAAGTATACGAGCCTGAAGAGTCCATATCGCATTTGCAAACCACTGAGCCCCGGCAGTGCTATGGACCGCATTGTTCTAGAGCAGCCCACTACGGCTCCAAGTATTGTTCCACACAGTGTGGCATGAGGCTCGCTACTGCTAGAATATACCAGGTAGTGTGAAATGCAGTTATGTTATATTATTTTTCAACTCTCCGATGGTTACGGGTTTGAATTGGAGCAAATGAAATATTTTTATTTTCTCTACTTTCATTAAGACAAACTCAAAACCCCTAATGATAACAAAGTAAACTAGACATAATTAATATTTAAACTTATATAAGAATTTAGTCTCAATATTAGGTTTAGACAGTGGACATCGAAAAATACCTACAACTATTATATTTGTATTTAAATGACGATATAGTTTTCGGCGAGCTTTAGCATTAAGTACATTCCACTAAGAAATGATGTTTACTAATGTTCATTCTTTAATATTAAAGTATCGTACAGCTTTGTGAAATTACAATCTATTTATTAACCCAAGTAAATATTTATACTTTTATTTAAAATTACATTTAGATATCAAATGACAATATAGTGAATAATTTCTATTTTTTTCATTATTATGTAAGTGACTGTTGGTTAAATTTTTATTTTGGATATCTTATAATACAATGTTCGATGTTGCAGGTGCTGCCGCAGCGTATCCAGGAGTGGTCGCTGTCGCCGTGCGCGTCGGAGCAGCGCAACCGCAAGGCGCTGGAGGTGGTGCGCGGCGCGCTGGCGCGGGCGCAGGCCGCACTGCGCGCCCTCGACGCGCAGCACCGCGACCTGGATGCGCTGCTGCTGCGCGCTCGACAGGCGCGCATTGATAGCGGCGACGAGAAGGTAACGTAACGGTGCGACAGATTGTGGGTTCCCATTCGAGGAAATTAATATTTAATATTTTTATTTCATCGATTTGGTGCCGAGGCAAATGCGCGAGTTGAGTTTCACCATTCATTCACCATGCAATACCATTTGTGTCGGAGTGAAAAACGGAGTATCTTAACACTTTTATATGCAGAATACAGTGTTATATCTAGAAAGAATATATATAGGAAGAATATATATAGAAAGAAAGTAAGAACCCTTATCTTAACTCTTCTTACAGGAAGCTGACGACGAGACCTCGATGTATTGTATCACCTGCGGCCACGAGATACACTCGCGCACTGCGGTCAAACATATGGAGAAATGTTTCATAAAGTACGAAGCGCAGGCCTCTTTCGGTAGTCGACATCGTACGAGAATTGAAGGCCAGAGCATGTTTTGTGATTATTATAATCCTATCAATGGGACCTATTGTAAGCGGTTACGGGTTAGTATTTATATTATCTATCTATATAATTTATTTAAGATTAGGTAGTGGTCATAAAAATATGATATTGCACGATGAAGTTTTACGTTAAAAGTGAGATAACTTAAAAGCTGTATATGGGTTTTCAAACTATTAACACTGTATACTAAACGTACAGTACCGTTGACGAATCGTGGCCATCCACAGCTAACTTCGGGGCGGCCACGACTGTCGACCCCCCTATGTACTGTACGATTATATCTTATAACTTAATAAATTTTATTAAAAAATTAGGTAATGTGTCCAGAACATTTCAAAGATCCAAAAGTAAGTGATACAGATGTATGCGGGTGTCCACTGGTTCGAAACGTGTTTGACCCTACTGGGGAGTTCTGTAGGGCTCCAAAGAAGTCCTGCTTAAAACATTACCAATGGGAAAAGTTACGCCGAGCTGAGATTGACATGGAGAGGGTTAGACAGTGGCTTAGGTTGGACGAGCTAGTGGAACAAGAAAGAAGTATACGATTGGCTATGGCGTCTAGGTTGGTATTTTTTTATAGATTTTTCTCTTTTTCTTTAGGTTACGCCCGATTATCCCGATTACGGCAGGGTAGGCAAAGGGAACCTGGAAACCTAGTGTTTGGAAACTTAGCGTTTCCTTTTACTACACTCGGTCCCCCACTTTTCGGTCCACCCTCGGCAGTTAAGTTATCGAGTCATTACATATTGCGTGTTTTATTTTTATTTTACTTAGTGGGATACCAGCAGGTATTGTCAGATTCGCCACTTTTCTTGCACTTTACAGGCTTTAGTGGAGGCTTTTCTTACTTAGCTGTGGAAATTCAAATAATTCAAATATAACTTAATTTTAATAGAACTACAAAAAATAACTGTAAATGATAAGGTTCATGCAAACGAAATTGCTAGAGACAACTAGCATATCACATAATGCAATCTAATAATTTGGTTCTGTCATATTATTCTAGGGCCGGAGTCCTAGGTTTGATGCTTCACTCCACGTACAACCACGAAGTGATGGAGCGTATCACAAAAGCCAACGAAACCACTGGCAAGAATAAAGAGGGGTCATGACGACAAAAAAACAAAACCAAATGTATAAAAGATGATTTAAATAATAAATAAATATTTCGCTTTTATGACAATATTGGTTTTTTTATTACCTTTTATCGTAGAGTTTGAGTCAGATCTTACGTATATATCTTATATGGCACATTTATATATCTTGATGCTATATACCACATATGGCCGGGTGGGCAGGAGGAATCTGGTTTTAAGAAAGTCCGTTCCTCTCTTTTCGATGGTGGAAACAGTTTTATTTATTACAATCCATTCTGGTGGCATTGCGTGTTGAGTGTCATGGAACTCAACGCCGCGCTTTTGCCTCAACACCAGAGCGAAGAAATGAAAATATTAAATATTTAATTTCCTCGAGTGGAAATGGAATTCACAACCTGTCACTCGTTTTTACAGTCCCCACGACTAGCTTCCTTATTTTTTTCAATAAAACAAAATAAAAAAGCTTGTAAAAAGAAATTCTTAAAGAAATTTGATCTAAATTAGACAATCTAGCTACGTTAGCGTAAAATCATCTTAAAATATAATAACGAAAATAATATTTTTTATTTCTGTCCACCCCTGCGTATATTTAACAAAATAGGGTAGAATATTAAGCGGATCATTCGCATCAACTGCGGTTCCTTACTATTAAAATAGTAATCTACTTATTTAACGGCTTGAAGAAAAGATAGATATATCTATTCGTAAATAGTGTATCCAATTTCTAAACTTAATATAAATTAAAGTTAGCCCTAAGCATCTCCTGCATGTAGAGTGTTGAAACTAAAAGTGTGCGGGTAGTGTGGAAACTTCTGGGAGCATCTTGGAAGTAATCTTAAGAGAATAATTTAACCGAGTGGTGATCGAACCCACAATTAAAGTAAACAATGAAACATTTCCACTGTGCCACTATAAATCGTATTAAGTAGGTATACATAGCCAAGTCTGGTAACTTTTTTTTCTCTCAGAAATGAAACAAAGACAATGAGAAGTTACGAAGGTATTTCATTTAACTAGAATACAATTTTAATTAAAGTATCATCATTTTAATTTGTACCTTTTAAAGCCAATTAGAGTACAAAAGAGAAGGATCAGATACACTCAGTTATGATATCAAAATATGTTTAGCGCATCCCCCCTCTGCAGGCCACACGTGCGCCGGCGAACCCTATTTCAATATTGCACCCCATTTGTAATTGAAGCGTGTAATTCCGATGACATGTTTTGCTAAATCTCATAATTTGACATGGAGAGCCCCTCTTTTAATTTAAGTCAAAACATAAGTTACTTCTGTTAAGATTGCATTGTAGTAATATTAAGTTGATATGAATTATATGATGGAGACACGAAGACGGAGACTATAGTCACTGTGTCTTAGAAACTGCAACAGTTGACAACAACAGTTTGAAGTACGGAACCCCAGTGACAAGCGGAATAAAAATTGTTGTTTCGTCAACTTCTAAGTAGGTATATTCATATAGAACCGCCTTCTTTTTTAAAATGCTGATAGTCATGTAATAGGAACGAAAAATAAAAACAAGTTTGTAACGCCCAGTTGTCCAAAAGAGTATTTTTTTTGGGCAAAGGTACGTACAACAATAAAATTCCGCAATTTATTCTAAGTATAGTTACCATCTAAATTAAAGTAACTATAAAATCAATCAATACGACTAATTAAATATTACATATAGTAACAATGACATTGAAAAGAGCAACTGTTGAAATGCTTTCTAAACCTGTGTTAGCTTTCTCTTCATTCCACTTTAGATTTCGATTTATCTTCTATTTTAATAAAGAATATTTTGAAAAAAATCATATATTTAATCATAATAATCGCACAATTGAAATGTTGATTTACGAATGTCCTCATGTTTCTGCACGAAAGCTTCGTTGGATGCCTTCACTCAACAAGAAATAAAAAAAAATGTGAAAAAGGCTATTACATGCATATCTATTATTCACTTATGGGAGATCATAATTATTATTTATGTTTTATTCTTCAACTTCGAACTATCCTCTTATTTTCATAAGGAAAATCCACATTAAAAATTTAAATGTTATAAATATGACGTTGATACACAGATAACAATTTTTTGAATGAATAATTTTTTTCCTGCTATAATGACGTAAAAACAAAAGCTATCTGCTGAGTACATAATAATAATTAATGAAATGCCTCACGCCAAAGATCTTAATTATTACAATATGCTGGTAAACAGGAAAAACTATATGAAAAATGATTTTTCCTTCCTATGCCTCATATTTTCAATATTTTTTTATTTATTTAACCTTTATTCATCTTTACAGTGAGTTGTTGTTTATATTATGATGAATAATATTTTCTTGTGTTATTATTTGTTGTTTTCTGTAAAGCCCTGTTAATTAAAAAACCTCCATTTTTCTCCATGTGGGTATCTTGAACTCCAAACGGCGGTAAATGAGGAACGGATTTTCTTAATACCGGGTTCCCTCTGGCTTCCTTGCTATTGGCGGAATACTTACTATTATAGCGTGAAGTGGAAGAAGAAAATTAATAATATTAAAAGAAAAGATTTTTAAAATTAAAGGACGTATTGGAGCCCTATCTTATTTTTTAAATTAATTTCGAAAGCGGTTGTCAATTTTTTGCATGAATCACATTCTGACTGATATCGGGAACTTTGCCAACCACGACAGGACATAGGTTTGATTCCCACTCAAGGAAATTAAATAATTAATATTTTCATATCTTTGCTTTGGTAGTGAGGCATAGCGTGAAGTAACACGCAATGCCTCCAGAATGTGGTGGAAAGTTGAGAACGGAAGTGGGAACAGAATGTCTCCCTCCCTGTCCCTTTAGTCTATTCTGCTATGCGCGGGATACAAAATGAAGCTAAAAAAAATAATAATATGGAACTTTATTTTATTATGAAGTTTTACTTTACAGGACCTTTAAAACTCATTACATACGTGCCCATCAGATTTACTCCATACAAGGGTATTTTGCGTCAAATGTGACAAATACGTGACAAATGTCTTTAATATAATTTGGCCATATCCTATTGTAGCCAGCTGTTGAATACCCCATGGTTTCGCTTATTATGGAAATGGGATAGAGTAATCGATTGAATGTTATTTTTCTCTTAATATCATAAATAGGGAGGGAGGGCAGTCGTGGCACTGTAAACGCGACAGGTTGTGGGTTCGATTCCCACTAGAAGAAATTAAATTTAATATGCCACTCACTGCGCAAAACCTTCAGAATTCGGCGGTAAGTGGAGAGACCCTGCTATGTGCGAGTGCTAAAAAGAATCATATCATCAGAAAAATAGAAAACACCTGTACCCACATGTGTTTTCTATTTTCTTATATAGAAAAGATTAAAAAAAATATTTTTGAGAAAAAAGAACCATAATAATTATTATACGGTTTCCAAATAAGTAACTTTCTTTCCTAAGTATGGAATACAACTTTAAAAATATAATAAAAATGGATTTCTATTTTTCGTTTTTTTCAGCGCGTTCATTTTGCTTTCCAGTTATAAAAATTAAAAACTATTTTTTTATTCTTATATAGATATTGATTAAAGTCAGCTTGCCGAAGTGATAGTATATTTTACTATATAAAAGATTCCGTATTCTGAGGAATAATTTACTTAAAATATTTTAATGTTAGCACCTCAAAAAATATCAATGGGCTTAATTAGGTAGAGCTTATTTTCAGTTCATAGATTGACATTGGCGAAGTGAATTGCTCAACGGGCACGCTCGCAAAGCAATAACGAAAGAAAAGAAAATGTTTTTTTAAAACGGAATAATAATGAAAAAATAATAAAATTTACGAATAAAAAATTGTAAGCGACTGCCAATCTAGAACACCCAAAACAGAAGTTTCGGCTTACCAGAAGTGTGTAGTCTTCTTTCGTTCACGCATTTAGAATCCACAGAAATTTATATATTGTAGTAAAAAAAATCAACAAAATGTTTAGTCTTAACTTAAATGTATAGTTGCAACTTAAAACGAAATTCACGAAATAATATAATATTTTAGAAGTAGAAGTTGTTTTATATTACTATTCTATGTAAAATATACATAAAATATCTTTGTACGTGGAGAAGAAGAAGCCGATAGTACACGCCCATTGCAACGGTTGTAACCAATCAGCGTTAACCACCCTCAAACTACCCCCTTCCTCGACCAATCATCAACAAGAAAACTGGCGCAGGAAAACGCTAAGGGTAGTTTAGTATAGTTTATTAAAAATAAATCTTGCCTTTATTGACATTAAGCAGAAACTTGAATGACACAAAATTTTAATAATTGACGGGTCCATATTTTGGGATACTATGAATTTGTGCTGTTTTGATTTAGTAGTTTTTGGTGTTTGGTCTTATGCACATCTCTGTGAAATTTTTGTTCTGGTAATACTCTCATATACCATATACAGCAGCTAGCAGTGGTGTGTAGATTTTATCCAGGAGTGTAATTACCAGGACTCAAGATTCATTTCCCGCTGATGTCATACGGCAGCGAGACGCCGCACGTCTGGAGCAGCTCATCTGTAAGTAAATTCAATAACACAAGTTGAAACTGATTTAATTAAATTCCACAACCACCAAACCTCGAATCCACAATCACATACTATCACACCCTTTTTTACCTTTTGACTCTTGACATATGTATATATGTCTTCTAACGGCATACATTTACTATAATATTTGCTTAACGCAGCATTCATTCCACATACCATTAGAAATACAAGCTAATAAACAAGAAGAATTATTTATAAACAATTTGCAGGGTAGTGAGGTCTCTCCGTACGGGCCGCTGTGGGACGGACCGCCTGCACCTGTTCCATATCCTGATATCCTGGCCTTCCCGCCAGCCGACCTAGGTAAGTGCCTACTTCTATGAGTACATAATTAAAATATTTAAAAATGTCCAGAAAATAGTGTTTTATGCTAATAGCTCCTCCAGCATCAGTGTATATAGTCTACAAATATAGGTACAGTAAGATAAGGTAAGGTTACAATTAATGGTAATTTATATAAGTAGTAATTCTACGCAGTTACCAGAGCGGGAATCGAACTCACAATCATCACGTTTACAACAAATTATGTTACTAATTAGAAAATATAACTATTGATCTTATTAATTTTAAATGTAATCTAGTATTTGCAAATAAATGTTTAGTTTTTGTAAAAGAAATGTTTATTAGACACGAGGTTATTTATTATCTTCATACTGAGGTTATCTATTTCTCACTTGGGCTTCGCATTAGTTTTTTCCCAGTAATTATTTTCATTAAATTATATCATATCATATTATATTATATTACAATTAATAGGTATAGTAAAGAGCAAAAGTCAATGTGTTCTTTTTTCTATTACTGTGCTGTCGCCATTATGTTTCTTACAGCAGATGGTTATGAGTACAAATTAAATTTAAGGAAATATTTATATAGATAAAATCAGCTTCATGCTATATCTCGCATAAAACAGGGTAGGCAGAGGGAACGTAGTGTTAGAACACTCCGTTCCGACGGAATTTTCGGCGTACTCTTGAGTCTTGGTGCGAGAGCAAGAAATTAACTTTTATTTATTTATTGGGCAAACCTGGCCGGACTTCCATCCTGCCTGTATTCGATAGAGTCCATCTGCCTGGTAATGGAGCTGACTTTTAGAGTCAAGTATTAAGTAAATGAAAAATGTAACAAAATAAATGTAAATTTTATATGTTGAATTCAGCTTTGTTACATTTGCCTATTAAAACAAAGATAATATTTGGAATTTTATATGAAATGAACTACACTTATAAGTTTGTAATGATTTTTTTTCTCTAAAATATGTATGTTTTATATTTCAATTTTTACCTTCATTTGTACTGCAATCGATCACGTCTTGCCATATTCCATAGTTGCATGGTTCATGGGAAGTACCCTATAGGTTTTGATAACGCGACGAATTTCATACAAAGTTTCCACAATAAAAGACGCATAAAGGGCATAAACGCGCCCTTCTTGTGATTGTGTTGCCTTAAATGCTTGATATTTCCTGTGCTTCAAGGGATCACAGAAAATATCAAGGGACCACAGAAAATAACTATTTTTTCGTTTTGAGCAACGGAACCCTAAGAAAAGTGTTACATGTGTATATGTCTACACAAAGTCGATTTTATATTATAGTATGGTCGGCAGCAGGATGCGGGAGAGGCTCGTCCCGATCTACGCCGGGCAAGAAGCCGCGACGTCGCGTGGCGTCCGTAGCTCAACGCCGCGCAGCAAACATTCGTGAACGCCGTCGTATGTTCAACTTAAATGAAGCTTTTGACAAATTACGACGAAAGGTAATTGATTTAGTACTTAAGACTATTGATGCGTAGTTTAACAGCGTCTAAAGTTGAATTAACTGTAGATAATAATTATTAATGGTGCGATTTCCACCTGGGGAAATGTTATATTTTATTTTGTTTTTTAATTACGCCATTCATATATAATTTTTCTTTTGGATTGTTTTTAGTGTTGTTTCATGTTTATAACTAACCAAAATATATTTGTAAGCTACGCTGGACGATATGGCAATAAGATATTGTAATATATATAAGTATATTCTCAGTAAGTGAATTGTACATTCTGTATGAGAATAAATGAATTCTTAAACCGTATATATCTTAAAAAAGTACCTACAAGATATATATAGAAGAGAGAAGAGAAGAGAAGCGCGACGTTGAATTCTGCCATGAAGTGAACTCCAGAATTCGGCGGAAAGTGAGAAACGGAAATGTCTTAATGGGAATAGTATGTCTTAACACTAGGTTCGTTGAATCCCTAGGAGGCCTATTGTTTGGGGTTCTTTTATTTATTTTATTATGGAATATATGTCCCACGAGAATAATATATCTTTCTTATTATAAATAGGAACATTAATTTAATTATTAGAATTTCCATTCCATGAAATCACAAGCACGGAAATATTTATTATATATATAATTATAATTACTCATCAATATATTTATATCTTTATCTATGTGTTGTTTATTGTCCGTTTTACTACAATTGTGTGTATTAGAAAATAAAACCTTATCTTCTTAAACAAATATTTTGCTGATGATTTAGTACTAGATATATCTTAAAGACTTAGTACCTACTATATTAATATTGAATATCTCCGCATATACCGCTAAAAAGTTAAGTTAGCGTACATTAGGTCGTGTTTTCCGCTTTTTTTAGGAAAATATCCGCTTTTTGTATTCAAATGTACGTACCTGCTTCCCGCTGACCTAGAATTATGAAATTTAGCGACAAGAACTTATAGAACAAATTAGAAATTTATTGGTCACAAAAAAAATATTACAAATTCTAATTTGATATAATAATGCTTTCAGACTAAAGCTTGTCAACATTTACAGGTTGTTTTTCTTATAATTACGAAATTGGTGCGGAACCCTCTGTTGACGAATCTGATTCACGCTTGACGGGTTCTATTTTATTTCACAGGTCCCAACATTTGCATACGAGAAACGTCTCTCCCGAATCGAAACTCTACGTCTCGCTATAACTTACATAAGCTTTATGTGCGAACTGCTCCACGGGTCACCACAGCCTCATTCTTCACTCTCGTCTCTTCATCCACCTCGGCATGTCTTTGATGCTGAAGTGCCTTGGTGTGCTTAGGAGATATTATCGCGAATATTTTCTTACCGTTTCAAAACAATATAATTTTGTAGATATCTTCCTGTATATTTGTCTCTTAGAGCTAAGTGACATAAGAACCTATGAATCAGATTTGGTTTCCTTTAATTAGTTTATAGAAAATTACAATATTTAATATCACTAGATATTCGATTGATATAGAATTTAATATCTCAAAGTATTTTATTATTTTAAGAACTCTGTAAAGTTGAATTTTGTTTATACTTATTATCTGGCTCTATTAAAATGTCTTCCATTAGTAGTAAGGTTTAATTATATTAAGTTGTATAATTTATTTAAATTAATATGTTTAAAATGCATTAAAGGTACCATTATAATAGTTATTTTTCATTTCTAAAGAAAGATATTACTAAATGAGTCAATTATTACTTTAATTCGAACATAAGTTAGGTAGTTTTGCAGTTACGGCTATAATGACCTGCTATTTATAAGACATAAACAAATTGTAATTACATTTAGTATTGATTTAAAATCCACAGTGAAATATAAAACATAAAAAATGCGGATACTTTTTATTTTGGTAAGTAATTTTAAGTTTGTTTTTCTTAAAGAAAATCATTTTATATAATAAAGTAAATATCCATTATAAACATTTAAAAAAGTATTAATCTTTTACTTCTTCATTACTGTAAAACTGAAAATATTGAATTGTAAAAAATGCTTTGTTTTATTTTTATGTTTATTTATTTTTATTTATCTGATGACGATTTGTACGAAATTAAATTTTATTTTTAATTTCTATTGTTCACAGAGTATTCTGTTCGTGTGTGAGGGCTTTGCCTCTACAAATATAATAAGGCACAAACGAGATTTGTTAACCATAAGAAATTTTATTTGCAATCTATTAGGCTTGAATTATAATATACCCGTGAGAAGGTTTATATTGCGAAGACCGATTAATAATAACAACATTTATAGAGTGATAAACGACGACTTTTACGTAAACACCATTCCAGAAATTACTTTAACCAATATGAGATTGAGAAATTATCAAAATCGTGCTCCAATATATAAGGTAAATGGTTATAGAATGGATGATAATGATTATTTGAAAGCTATGAAGTTGTCAAATGAGAAGAAACCAATTCTGAATGAGAATCTGTCAAAAGACAGAGATGATGAATTGAGTAATATAGTAAATAAAAAGAAAGTTTTACCAGATCGACCATTGTATATACAAAATAGACTTGATGAACTCCATTTGCCTAATGCATATTTCCCCTTGACCACAGGAGAAATTGAAAAATCTGTTATACCAGCTACATATAATACAATTTTGCTACCTCGTAACACTGGTGAGGTGCACGTAAACAAATATCCTTTAGTGCGTACATCGTATAAAGATTCTGCTTTTATTAAGCAAAAATTAAATCCTAGCAAAATTTCGTCTCCGCCTCTTTCGCCGTTAAATGATTTTATTGGGATCAGATCAACAACTCCTGTTATTCGAGCGACTACACCTGAGGTAACTGAACGGACAAAATTGAAGATCAATCCTCCTGAAACTCCCAAAAAGGAAGTGAAGTTTACAGAACCAGTACCTTCGAAATACAGCTACAAAAACGTTAATCATATGCAGCCTGATAAAAATACTGTTGTCAAATTTGATAACACGATGTCTTCTCCAACCGTGGAAGCCGAAAGTTCTACGATACCATCCAAAAGTAGTAATAGTGATTTCTTTTTGTTACCACCCATTAAAAGGAATGATCCATTGTTACCATTAAATAAAGGAAAAACATATGAAGAAATTAATGAAGAGAAGAGTCTTGTAAAAAATAAACCCACTGGTGACGAGCCGTATACGAATAAGCAAAACGATCAGTCCAATCCGAAAAATTCCTTTGAGGAACGTGGAGATGTTCCTTCGTAATTCTTGTAATAAAATAAAATATAATTTAATACTGACAAACTAAGTGATATAATAACCGTACACTTTAATTTTATGTTATTATAAAAAAAATAATGTATAGATAGATTTAGTTATAATAAGTAATAAAATGATAATAAAATACAAATATTGTGTTTATTTAAGATATTAAGATATAAATATAAATTTTAAATTCTATTTTATATGCATTCGGCTTTGAATGAAGTAAGATTTCAACCAATTTCGGTTATGATTACTGGCCCTATTAAGACTGATAAATTAAATTCATACCTCTGCCTTGGTAAAGTGGTTATATTATAATTATCTTCTATATATTATATAATATAATCGAGGTTGTAAAATAGTACACTTATAAATATAAATAAAGGTTTTGTGCACTCTTGTACTAGTAAATGGAAACTACTAATGACATTACTAATAACATTAGCTAATTTAAAAAATAAACGACGATAGAATTAAATATTATAATTATTTAGAAATGAAGATTTTTTGCGATATTATAACAGTGCAAAAATGAAATCTTGGCCCAATCAATAATAATAATAATTCTATAAATAGGTAGAAACAGGCAGAAAGTGAAATAAAAGTATTTCTAAGGGGATAAATACGTGAGACGTAAATCTATCGTACCGTCATACCACTGCAGCACTGCTACCTAATTAAGATAGATCAAATGCTAGAAGGATGGAAAAAAACAATTATAGTCTATTATCATAATAGTAGCTTATAAATATATCAAACAAAACAACGTAAGTAATGAAATAACGTCCGTTTCATTATAGCATAGGTAGGTACCTAATATGAGCATTGCGAATAGTATTTTTTATGTATCCCGCATATAGCAGGGTAGGCAGAGAGGAGCTGGGAATATAGTGTTAAGATACTTCCGTTCCCAATAATAGCGGAACTCAACGCCGTGCCTTACCAGAGCGAGGGGTTAACGAGATTTTCATTTCCTTGAACGGCAATCGAACCCATAATCTGTCGTGTTTACTGTTGCATGGTCAAGCCTTTGCACTACGACGGGATTCAAATGTAATAAATAGTATATTATTTATATACTTATAAGATTATATTTATTTACCTAATAATATTTGACCTAGCTGTACTTAAAAAACATGGTAAATCCCACGATAACATTAATTGTACTATTATATCTCGTAAACAAAATCGTGAACCGAGACGAAGCATAGCCGAGCTGAGGTCTAGTCTTTCAATATCAATATTATTTCGATCATAATTCATAAGTAATAATTTGAGTTTTAACCAGAAAATAATAACATTACGACGTTATAATAGGTAAATTATAAATAATAAGATACATTTATAAGCAAAAAGTCGGGACTGCCGTGATATCATAGGCATGTCTATAGTAGTAGTCTATACAATATGACAATATTTAAAAAAAAATAAAAAATCAGCTTCACGCAGATCCCGCACACAGCAGGGTAGGCAGAGGAATTCTGGAGGCGTTACGTGTTGAGTGGCGGAACTCAACGCTGCTCCTTACCTCGACACCAGAGCGAAGAAATGAAAATATAAATGTAAATAAATATTTTGTTTCCCCGAGTGCGGATCGAACCCAGAACCGTCGCGTTACAGACAATATTTACTATGTATATATTTTTATTGTTAAAATGTATATAATAGTCTGATGTAGTACGTCCAAATATAGTATATGAATCAAAATGAGAATAAAAACTTTTAGGTAATTGCAGTATTATTTTCAATTGTACAATTTAGTTTTTCGTTTGAGTTGGTTTAATTAAGTTGATTTATATCTTATACAGGATGGAAGAGGCAGCGCTCCTTTTACTGAAACTGCATATAGGGTAAAATATTTCAAACCCAGAACTAAAGAAATTAATCAAGGTACCTCAACGGTTTGGACGTAGGATTTTTTTTTCATTTCACGATTTTTATCCATACCTGTATTTCGTGTCACGCACACATACGTATGCGACGTTGCCGCTTTGACAGGTAAGTGTGTGCGTGCCTATGTAATACTTTACAAATGGCGTTTTATTTTAAAACTATAATTTTATTATTTATTTTGTTTGAAAAAAGAATTATTTTTTTTGCGAATTATATTAGGCTTTTATAGAGTAGTTAAAACTGTGGTTTCTGTCACAATTCCATCCTGTATATTTTAAAAGCATTTTTTATAGCTAATGCTTGCAAACAAAAAATCATGCATATCATATAAAGTACTCAAATACAAAGGGAAATATTTAAACAAAATATAATTTTTATTTAAGGTTTAATATTATCTAAAATCCACTTAATATATTTAGTGACGTCAGTGTATACTCCGGGGAATAAGGAGCCACATTGCCTCGGCCCGTACGACACGATGCCGTATTGAATCATCCTGTAAATGCCTTTGACCTCTTCCTCCAGCATGAGAGGTCCACCTGAGTCGCCGCTGCATGAATCCTTGACTTCACCAGCGCAAAGTTTGTTTACGGTCAAATCTTGGCTTCCTTGTTCATTGTACCTGATTAAAAAAGAGAAAAACAATAATAATGGAATTTTAAAAATCTTGCAGCCTTGTAAGATCTTGTATTGTAATTAAGTGTATAAGAGTTCCTACGTACTTAATTTTAATATCTATATATATAAAAGGACTTGTCCTCACTGACTGAGGTAAGACGCACGCACAGCCGTAACCGCTGATGGGAGAAACGTGAAATTTGGACAGATGTTAACTTTCGTAATCTGGACATCCACTAAGAAGGGATTTTGAAAAATTTTAACCCTAAAGGGGTAAAATAGGGGTCGACAGTTTGTATGGAAAAAAAATTAAATCGGCACCGATTTTTATAAAATTTTAAATTTAGATTTTTAAAAGTATTTAATTGAACACGTGTTTCACGGTTTTTTAGAATTTACCCCCTAAGGGTGCTAATAAGGGGTGAAAGTTTGTATGGAAAAATATTTAAATCGCCACCGATTTTTAAAAATATTAAAAATATTTCGTTGAACACATGTTTCGTGGTTTATTTTAATTCACCCCTAAGGGTGCAAATAAGCGGGCGAAGCTGCGCGCGTCCGCTAGTTTAATATAATTTAAGATTGATTTAACATTATACTTCAAATAGATCCTTACACACATAATTAAAACATTAAATTAGTTCAAATTAACCAACGTCTTGTGCAAAAACTGAAAATAATTCACATTAAATGCATTTTAATTAGAATTTATGAACTTAAGTGTAGTAATCGCGTACTTATTATAGAACTCCCGGCATGCGGCATCAGACAGAACGGGAATATTAACTTTCCTCAATACAAAGGATTCTGTTTCCGTTTGAGTCAACCCCCATCCGGCAACCGTTCCTATCTTATCTCCTGCAGTGACGTTCCGTTCACGCAGGTCTTTGTGTAATGGTAGGCAAATTGGTTTTGCGTTCTCTACAAATAATATTATATCATTATTTAAATGTTATCATATTCTTGGTAACCCGAATAAGTTAATTATGCATATTAAATTAGATTTCTCAGGTGACAATAGGAAAATCAGGTCGCATTTGGTTTCGTAGAGAGAGGAGCCCGGAGAGTAATTCTATAAACCACTAGCACTTATTTTAAAAAAACTTTTTAAGCATACATTTAAGATTACAAGTCCCAGAAACTTCTAGCTCCTTTCTCAACAATTCGATGGACACAGTATCTACTCAGTGAGGAGTTAAAGATTTTTTTCTCAGTTTGTAAACAACTATAAAATATTATAACAGTATGAAATAGCTGCAATCCCTACCAGTAATTAATTTATTAGTAAAGCTGTGTATTAGATCTTTCTCTAGAGAAATGAGAAAGAAGAAAATATTTTTCTTTATGTTAAACCTTCGACTACTATACAGAAATTTTATTGTAGCTCGAGGTTACGGTGTCCACTTACATTTCTTATTTTAAAATATAGAATTCAGTGTTAAAATTTTTACACAATAAATAAAATTACTTACTGAATGTCAAATTGATAGGTATTTTGAGTCTGAGGAGGGCTATGTCATTTTCTGCAGAAGAAAATTGATATTGCTCGTGAGGTATTACCTCTTCTACATATATATCCTAAAATAATAACAGAACAAATGATTAAGTATCTTCTTCTTCCTGGCATAAATCCCGGCCGTTGTCAGGATTGCTTTCCTACTCGACCTACTCCACTTTTCACGATCTCTTGGGTGGATAGATCATTGGCTCTCATATCCTGCCTCACGAGATCCAATCAGCGCTTTTTTGGGCATCCGGGAGGTCTCACTCCAGCGACTGATATAGCAAGGCAATTGCATCCGACATAGTCCTTAGGCCGATGCGCAACGTGGCCAAACTATTTCAGGCGACGCTCTTGGAGGTTATACGCTACGTCACGGACTCCAAGACTACCTCGGATGAATGTGTTGGGTATGCGGTCGGACCGCGTTACGCCGCACATCCACCTCAGCATCTTCAATTCCGTGACGTGAAGCTCCTGAGTGTGCCGAGGTAGCGTTGGCCAGCATTCACTACCGTATAAAAGAACCAGTTGGATTATGCTCTTGTATATCAATCAGATCTTTGAGTTTGGGCGGTATCCTGCATTCGCAGACTAGTGACCTCCCGCCTTTTGTCGCCGCCCAGACCGCGCTTACCCGGCTATAGACATGGTGATCGATGCCTCCAGATTCGTGCATGACGAATTCGAGGTACCTGAACTTTTCCGACTTAACGGCTGGTTCAGGATCTATATGGGTAGTGCAGCGACCATTAACTTCCAGAAGCCACAAGACGAGAACCCGTTAATAATGGTAGGCCTAGAGAGCCTAGTGGTACGACATTCTGTTCTCCGCTTTCTGCCTCAATTTGGTACATTACGTGTTGTGTGGAGAAATTCAATGGAAAACTTTTAAATCTAAATTTGTATTTGTAATTAATTATGTTTCTCATACCTGAATATGAGATTCACAGACTATGGACGGATATTCTCCTTGGCAATCTTCCTTCGAGCGAAGATCGAATTCACCGATGCGAACTCCGGCAATCTTTTTATTGACGACACAAGCGGCAGCGGTCAAAATATATCTTGAGTTGATAATTGTACCCCCACATTTAAATTGAAAATTATGATGACCTAAAATGTATAATTCAGAAATATACATTCAAAATAGTAAATAATTTAGCTATAATATAGTATTGTAAATTTTAATATTAATTGATTACTCGCACTACCGTTCAACTCGCCGCAGAATTCATATACGATACGATACCAGAGCGAAGAAATTAAAATATTATATTTGAATACTTCCTAAATGGAAATCGAACCTGTCGCGTTAACAGCTACATAAAGCGCCTCTACCATTTTTAAATTAATATTTTTTCCGTGTTGAGTGGCGGAAGTCAAGAACAGCTTTGTTTGGCAGATCACGTGATGCGCGTATACTTGTATTACTACTACTCTTAATATTTTCTTCCGTCATTAAAAAGTATGTATATATCATACAGTACGTACGTACACAATCATACAGTAATAAAACATAAGTATTGTTGATGGTTTAAACAAAAATAGCTCCACCACCTTTTCGTTACACTATAAGAACCGGAAGTTGGAAATAATTGTTTTAAAATCCCTTAGAGGATCATTGATTTATGCAAAGATCAAAGCGATCATAATTAAATTTACTGGTGATATCATTTACATTACAGCATGTTAAACAATAAAAAAAAAATAAAAAAAATACAGTCGATTTGATAACCTCCTTTTCTTACAGAAGTCGGTTAAAAACAACACATTGCATGAATTTAAAGACACATTTGCTTATGATTGATTGATTGATGACTTATTCTAAAATGACCTGAACTAGCACCTATATTGTGAGATATGAGTGCCATCCACGGGAACTCATGGAGTCCAATCCAGCCGCCAAGGAGTCTGTTTGGCTCTATGTTTCCACACGACTCGGGAAGGAGATATAAATTTTCATGCGTTTCAATCTCGTTGTTCGAGGTATCGCCATTAGATTCGAAGCCTTTGAAATCAGAACAGCACACCTAAAATGAAAGTCATATACTAATTCTAGATTTTATATCTATTTTATATATGGTTCATACAAGTGGCGGTTGTCGCCGAAGGACGTATTATAAGTTTCCGTTATTTAAATGCATTTTTTAAAATTAATGAATCATCTCTTTCTATCTATCAAATGATATTTAAGTGTGTTTTTATGGGTTTAATTCGTAAATTATTTAGAAATTTTAACCGGTGAGACGTCAAAAACACTGATGTGACAAAAGTCAACCGAACTAACGTGTGCTTCTAAGGTCAGGGTCAATGAAACGAGCTTTGCATTCTTCCATAACCAGAGTTAATAAATCACATACCTACCTATTAACTTCGGTTATAGAAGACCAGAGGTATTTGAGGGTTCGCTACGCTCGAATTAACGTTCACATTATTATTTTTATCTTTATTTCCTTTCCATTAATATTTATTACAGAAACGTTAGAAGACTAAGAACCAAGGCACTTGAGTTTTTTTATGGTTTGATGAATTATAATGCTGAAATCATTGTCGTTACATGGCTGACAAAACACATGTATAAAATGTTATTTTGAGCTTTAAGTGCTAGCGACATGTTTATCGTTTATTAAAAAAATCGTACCTTTGGTGCTCTGACACCATTAACTAATTCTGTTCCACAGAATGATTCTCTCATTTTACTTTGACTGTCAGCATCGTTTCTGTTTTTGGACGCATAGTCTATAGCTCCTTGACACGATCGAAGCGAAACACAGTCGCTGCATGCTAGAAATAATTTTATATAATAAATGTTATTATAATATATGTTAGAATTATATCTATGTAGAAAATGTAAATACATAAAATCAGTATTATAATGTACGTACGATAAATTATTAAGAAATAACAATAGATAGATAAATTCTTTCTATATTTATATTGTATTTTTTTGCATTTAATTAAAAAATAATTTTGTCCTATGTTTACTGTACTCGTATATATTATAAGTATGAACGTGTACATACGGTCTTTTCCGGAGACTTCACACCTGTTAAACACTAAAAAACTAAGTATAATTTTAAAAATCATTTCTGTGCCAGTAGAGTAGAGAATATCATCTATATATATAAAAGGACTTGTCCTCACTGACTGAGGTAAGACGCGCGCACAGCCGTAACCGCTGTCCGTAGAAACGCGAAATTTGGACAGATGTTTACTTTCGTAATCTGGACATCCACTAAGAAGGGATTTTGAAAAATTTTAACCCAAAAGGGGTGAAATAAGGGTTCAAAGTTTGTATGAAAAATTTTTTAATCGGCATCGATTTTTATAAAATTTGAAATTTAGATTTTTAAAAGTATTTAATTGAATACGTGTTTCATCGTTTTCTAGAATTCTTCCTCTAAGGGTGCAAATAAGAGGTTGAAAGTTTGTATGGAAAAATCTTTAAAACGCCACCGATTATTATAAAATTTTAAATTTGAACTCTTAAAAATATTTAATTGAACATGTGTTTCATGGTTTTCCAGAATTCACCCCCTAAGGGTGCAAATAAGGGGTTGAAACTTTCTATGGAAAAATCTTTAAATCGCCACCGATTTTTATAAAATTTGAAATTTAGACTCTCAAAAATATTTCATTCAACACATATTTCGTGGTTTATTAGAATTCACTCCTAAATAAGCGAGCGAAGCTGCGCGCGTTCGCTAGTTAATCTATATAAGTAAATGAAATAAACTTTACACTTCGCTTGTTGAAGGCTAACTGGCACTAGCAGGAATAACTCTGATACCCTTTTCTTTAAGGAAAATATCTAAAAGAACGATTTATATTACAAGCAAAAAGTGTAAGAAATGTTGGCATATAAAGCGCAAAGAATGTTTATTTATTAACAGGACGTAATTCCCGGTTATTTTTCCTTATTTTCATTTATCTATATTTGTATGTTCTTTTCAAATATTCTTTAAGAATCGTTAACGTTTCTTCGTTCATTCGTTTCTTATATATGATAACTAGGTCCCCGTGCGGCTATGCTCACTTGAAATATATGAATATTTATTTAAGTTTATATACGCTAAACCGACCAAGCACGAGTCGGACTCGCCCACAGCCCCGTTTGTTTGTAAAAAATTCAGAATTGTGATTGGAAAACACCTTATAGATTTTGATGATGCCGCGAATAAAGTTAACAAACTTAAGTTTATAGGCGTAAACACTTATTTTGTATAAAATGAACAATACAGTTAATAAAACTCAATTCATATATTTTTAAGTCTACATATAGAATACATATATATATAGAGGAATAAAATTATAGTCTATTATGATTATAGTCGCTCATAAAGATTACTTATCTAGACATCGCTGCAACAGGTTTGCCTTTTTTCAATAAAAAAATTACGGACTAAGTAGTTGTAATGAATAAAACTGGAATAACGTCCGTTTTAATATAGCAGGTGAACATTGCGAATAGTATTTTTTTTAACTTCGCGCTGTATCACGCATATAGCTGGGTAGGCAGAGGGAACCTGGGAATATAGTGTTAAGACATTTCTGTTCTCCACTTTCTGCCGAATTCTGGCATTGCGTGTTGAGTGGCAGACCTCAACGCCGCACTTTGCCTCGACACCAGAGCAAAGAAATGGGAATATAAACGTAAATAAATATTTCACTTCCTCGAGTGGTGATCGAACTCACAACCGTCGCGTTACAGTCACACCCTTGTGCCACTGCGCCACGATGACCTACGAGATACAATTAATAAAAAGATAAATTGTACTATCTCGTAAACAAAATTATTAGGCGAGACGAAACTCAGCCGAGGTGAAGGTCTTCCACTATCAATATAGTAGTAACAATTTTGGCCAGGAAATAAATTATATATAATTAGATACATTTGTAAGTAGGTACAATAGACGTGATTGTAGTGTAACGTAAATACGTCATTAATGACATCATACGCAAATTTCTCTACTATTAGTAGTCTATAGCACTATACAATATGACAATATTTACTATGTAGATATACATTATTTTTATTCTGAAAATATATATAATATTTCGCTGTCAAAATACGGTATATAAATAAAAGATTGAGATAATTAAAATATTTTTTCAATGGTACAATTTATATATGTATAAATTTAAATAAATATTTCATATCCTTGAGTGGGGATCGAACCCGCAACCAATCGCGTTTACAGTCATACTTTGAGTCCCAGAGCTACAACTGGCTTATAAATATTTTTTGAAATTATTTTAATTCTTTAAAAAAATATATTTTTTTGGCTAATGCTTGCAAACAAAAGAAATATCTATCATATTTGACTTAAAAGCTAAGGGAAATATTTAAACAAAATATATTTTATATTTAAGGTTTAATATTATCTAAAATCCACTTAATATATTTTGTGACGTCAGTGTATACTCCGGGGAATAAGGAGCCACATTGCCTCGGCCCGTACGACACGATGCCGTATTGAATCATCCTGTAAATGCCTTTGACCTCATCCTCCAGCATGAGAGGTCCACCAGAGTCGCCGCTGCACGAATCTTTGTTGACCTCGCCAGCGCAAAGCTTGTTTATGGTCAAATCCCGGCTTCCCTGTCCATTGTTCCTGATTAAAAAATTAAAAAAAAATGGAATTTTAAAAATCTTAGCCTTAGCCTTGTTAAATATTATAATTGACTATATAGGAAACTTCATTTAATATACTAATTCGAGATTGATTTAATCAAATGGACTTTTACACACATTATTAAAATATTAAACGTGTTCAAACTAAGTTCTATGCTAAAAATATTTCTAATCTTATCATTCTTGTGCAAAAACAAAAAAAAAATCACACGGAATTAATCTTAAACAGAATTTATGAACTTGAGTGTAGTAATCGCATACTTATTATAGAACTCGCGGCATGTGGCATCAGACAGAACGGGAATATTAACTTTTCTCAATATAACGGATTCTGTTCCCGTTTCAGTCAACCCCCATCCGGCAACCGTTCCTATCTTATCTCCGCCAGTGACGTTGCGTTCACGCAGCTCTTTGTGTAATGGTAGACAAATTGGTTTTGCATTCTCTGTAAATAATATTATATTATTATTAAAATTTTATCATATTCCTGATGACTCAAATAAGGAATTTAATTATGCATAATAAAATTGGTTGTACAGGTGATACTAGGAAAATCAGGTCGCATATGGCTTGGACAGTATAGGACAAAACTAGTTTTATTTTGAAAGAACCTTTTAAGCATATATTTAGGGTTACCAGCATCCATACAGTGATTATTAAGGAATTTCTTGTTAGTATGTAAACACCAGACATGGATTTATTAGTAAAGAGTAGTCCTTACCAGATATTAATTTATTAGTAAAGCTGTGTATTAGATCTTTTTCTAGAGAAATAAGAAAGAAGAAAATAAAAAAATATTACTAGTGATGTTTATTGTTAATGATTTTTTTGTTAAAACTTTCGACTACTGTGCAAAAATGTTATTTTAGCTCGAGTTTACGGTGTCCACTTACATTTTAGTTTCAAATATATTTATTTGTATACAATTCAGTGTTAAAAAATCTTAAACAATAAATAAAAATACTTACTGAATGTTAAATTGATAGGTCTTTTGAGTCTAAGGAGGGCTATGTCGTTTTCTATAGGAGAACGTTGATATTGCTCGTGAGGTATTATGTCTTCTACAGATATATCCTAAAATAATAATAACAAACAGAACAAATGGTCAAGTATTAGTTATATTTTTCAGCTTTTCGCTTTTTCCCGTAAAGAATGATAGGCCTTAGTGCTACGACACTTTGTTCTCTGGTTTTCTCGTCAATTTGATACATTACGTGTTAAGTGGCGGAATTGAACGCCGCATTTTCGAAACTTAATTTGTATTTTTAATTAATTATGTTTCTCGTACCTGAATATGAGATTCACACACTGTGTACGGATATTCTCCTTGGCAATCTTCCTTCGAGCGAATGTCGAATTCACCGATGCGAACTCCGGCAATCTTTTTATTGACGACACAATGGGCAGCGGTCAATATATATCTGGAGTTGATAATTGAACCCCCACATTTAAATTGAAGGTTATGATTACCTGTAATGTGTAATCCACATTTTTTTTTTAACATTTGATTTTTTTTCTACTTCACGTTGTATCCTGCATGTAGCAGGGTAGGCAGAGAATGTCTAGTGTTACTCTCTTTAGTGTAACCCTCTCCGCCGAGTTCTGGAGGCAAAGTGTGTTGAGTGGTGGAACTCAAGGCGCTTTGTTTGTCAGGCCGAGCGATGCTAAGATATTTGGGTGTTCCGAAGGTTACACATTTAGGTACTCTTAAAATTCAAACGAACCTTAAAATATCTTAGAAGATCATTGACTTTTGCAAAGACCAAACCACATAATTAAATTTATTGGTCATTTACATTAATACATATATAACAAAACAAAACTTCACATACATTTAAAGACACACTGGCTTATTATTACATATTCTAATATGACCACCTGAACTAGCACGTGTTTTGTGAGAAATGAGCGCCATCCAGGGGAACTCGTGGAGATTAGCAATCCTTCCTCCAACGATCCTGTTCCCGTCGATATTTCCACACGACTCGGGAAGGAGATTTAAATTTTCATGCATTTCAATCTCGTTCGAGGTATCGCCATTAGATTCGATGCCTGGGTCGGCCCAGCGATTATCATATTCTTTGAAATCAGAACAGCACACCTAGAATAAAAGTCATATACTAATTAAAAACAATTTAGTTTTTCATATATTAATAAATATTTATTTCTTAAATTCCTACGTATTTTTTATTTATTTATTACTGTCAAATATCCATACAAATATATTTTTACATTGATAAGGCACTACAAAAAACCACCAAGGTTTTTCTCGAGGAATGTTTATGTTGTTAAACAAGAATAGTAAATATACATACTCGTATGTGAATATGTTATATTGTGCTTGAAGTGCATACGAATACGTTAAAAAAATCTCGTACCTTTGGTGCTCTAACACCATTAACTAATTCTGTTCCACAGAATGATTCTCTAAGTTTACTTTGACTGTCGGCATCGTTTCTGTTTTTGGACGCATAGTCTATCGCTCCTTGACACGATCGTAGTAAAACACAGTCGTTGCATGCTAGAAATAATTTTAAATAACTTTTTATATAACAAATTCCATTATCTGTATATACAATAATAAAAGAGTAAAAAAAATGTGTCTGTACATCCAATATATTTGCGAAAGAACAATGTAGGGGCTAGAAATAACTAATAGAACATGAATCAATGTATTTTTATATTTTTGTCTGCCTGTTTGTCTGTTTTACATGCACATCTTCTAAACTACGGGACTGATTTGACTAAGACTGTTTTTTTTGGCTTGTGAGCATATATATATGTCCGTTAACAAGTTGGTCCACTTTTTAAGTTGTAGTCCCCTCGGTGCGCGTCTCTGACTCACACTTAACTGGTTTTATGTTTATTAATAGTATCTATTTCACCATAGATTTTGATCTTCCGTGCATTTTATGCTTCTGTGTTTTCCTTAATCTTACACACAATTTAATCACCATCAACATAAGTAATTAATAAAGATATCTCTATACCTATGTGAAAAATGTAAATATCTAAAATTTTATATAATAATATATGTAAGACAGATTATTCAGAAATAGCAACAGATGGATAAGTTAAGTAATTTATATATTTATGTGGCATCTTTTGCATTTCATTAAAAACTAGTTTGGTTCACTGTATGTTCACTGTAGGTAAGTGAGCAGAAATATAATATAACACATCTTTAATTATAATATATAATAGGTATGTACGTGTACTTACGGGCTTTTCCAAACACTTCACACAAGTAAAACACTAAAAAACTAAGTATAATTTTAAAAATCATTTCTGAATTATTAATGTTGGTTCTTTAAAAATAATAAACTTTACGCTTCCTTCGTCGAAGGCCTTCGCAAGACTAACTGTGAGACTTGTTTCTTTAAGGAAAATATCTAAAAGAACGCCTTATTTATTACACGCAAAATAAAAGGAATGTTGGCATACAAAGCGCATAGTAATGTTCATTTATTGACTGGATGTGATTCCCGGTTATTTTTCCTTTTTCTCTCTTTAATCTATGTATTTAAAATATAACGCTTTTGAAACTTATGCTTTGTATTAGAAAATAATTTTTAAATTCTTCTTTGTATTTTTGTTTTAAAATGATTTATTTATTACCTGCAACAATTTCTGTTGTGGTAAACAATTTGTGGTGTGGGAAAACAAGATTTCTGTAGTGGTAAATTTAATATAGATAAAAAAAGTAAAAGCGACACGTAAATTTTTTGGGTAAAATTATAAAAAACAAAAAATATTTAAAAAAACAAAAACCCCGACTGCATAAAACTAAGAAGAAAGTTAACAAGTCCAATAGTTTATTAGGATTACCAATCGGGACCTCTTTAAATTATGCGGGGCTCCTGGTAAAGATTTTATTGATTTACTTATAAGTCCCGACTGTTAATCCTAATATACTATTGGGCTTGTTAATTTTCTTTTTAGTTTATGCAGTCGGAGTTTTTGTTTTTTTAAATATTTTTTATTTTTCTCTTTGTTGCTAGAATTCATTATGGTAATGATAATCATGATATACCATTTTGAAATCCTCGTATTGAGCTCTTAAATTTTATACCCATATTGTGGTATTTGAAACCAATTTTTTTTTTGACTAAGTCCAATAGGCACCATGATTATTTTTTTTGCGTCACCTGTCTAATAAACGCTAAAACGAATCTAACGATACCGAAAAAGGATATACAAGATCCACACTCAACTCTTGAGCTACGTGAGGTTTAATGTCTAACAGTAATTATTTAATTAGGTTCGGTGCTTACGTTTACTAATTTTTAAAGGATCAGTTTTCAAAAAAAAAAAAATATTTTTTAAACTTTAATAAAAATTATACTATTTCGATAAAATCTTAAATCTTAATATAAATATTAATCTTTATATAAA
Source organism: Heliconius melpomene rosina (assembly GCF_056956725.1). Lineage (NCBI taxonomy): Eukaryota > Metazoa > Arthropoda > Insecta > Lepidoptera > Nymphalidae > Heliconius > Heliconius melpomene. The sequence continues at coordinate 3,697,372 of NC_140396.1, read as the reverse complement.
TGTTTTTATATTTATATTTTATTTTTCAATGTTGTCCAATATCCAACGCATGAATTTTCTTACATCCGTATATGTAGCTGGAAACGAGGAGCCACATAGCGCCGGGCCAAAGGACACAACACCGTACTGAATTATACGTTGGGTGTTGTTATATTCATCGAGACGCATCAGGGGACCTCCTGAATCACCTTGGCATGAGTCCCTTCCCGCGTTACCAGCCAAAATAATCCTGGAGAAGTTACAGGTACTATAGATTATTGTAATATATTTCAAGTCATATATTTTTGCAATTTTTGGTGTATATAAGCAACACATTACATATAGGTACATAAAATAGAAAAAGCTAATATACATTGAACCCATGGACATTGAATACTACAGTTTAAAGACATTTCACATTTCACTGGTTTCACTTTGTATACAAAACATTTTCTTAAGTAAGAATCGAACTCACAACCATATCTGAATAAATATACAAACATTCATTGTAACAATCATCTAAGAGCCAAGGAGTGGTCCGATAAGTGGTTCATCTTTCGAAAATTAGCCATTATTGGTATTCTCGTTGGTCTCCAAATATTTAGATAGTTTTTCTTTCTCGGCCTTTACGAGATTGTCATCATGTGAGATAGTGATGTTAGCAACAGTGGCGTAGCTAGGGTTTTTGCTGCTCGGTGCGGCTTAGGGGACTTGATGCCCTTTAAAATGGTCTAAGATGTAAAAAAAATACAAAGTGATCGTCGATTTTGATGCGATGCCCCTTTCCTTTTGATGCCCTTTAAAATGGTCTAAGATCTAAAAAAAAAAACAAAGTGATCGTCAACTTTGATGCCCCTTTCCTTTTGATGCCCGGTGCCACCGCACCGCTCGCACCCCCCCCCAGCTACGCCACTGGTTAACAATCACTGCGCGGCGCGCCACTCGGTCTGGCAACAATAGACCTGATATTATATTATTATTATAAAGTGTCTTATCTTACTGTTGTTTTTCTGCAGATGTAGAGTCTGATTGAACTTGTACGGATACTTTTTTAAGTATCATTGAAGAAGTTCCGGTTTCTGTGGTGCCCCAACCAGCTACTAATACATTTTGCCCGGTGAGCTTTAAGTTGTGATGCTCTTTAAATGTGGGTAGACAAATCGGTGCAACATTTCCTATAAATAAACTTTGTCTTAATTAAGGAAACCAAAATTCAAATTATGACTACTAGCGACCCGCTTGCTGCTCCTTCCCCTTATACTACTGAATTACTCTGCATTTTAAATCACTAATATCTTCGGAAATATTGATTTATATACAATCAATAATGTATTTAAGTAACTTAATTGGATTAAAATGTATGTGCTATATTGCTTAAAATCGCTTCGAAAATTAGCCAATATTTCTCGTAAAATGAAAATGACAAAAAAAATATTATTGTTTATAAAAGATAGACATAAACCATCACGAAATTTTCTGTAGACCTTTTTAAGGTGTACAATATTTAGTACATTATTATGATAAATCTTGTAGACTTTAGGCTGCGTTTGCAATTAAACGGAAAATAACAGTATTTTTATCTTTGATATACATAAAAAATAACAGCATTTCTCTACGACATAACGGATGCAATTATACATTTAACCCTTACTCATGAATCACTATCTTTTAAAAAAAACACATCAAAATCCGCAGCTTAGTTTTAAAGATCTAAGCATACATAGAGACAGACAGCGGAAAGTCACTTTGCTTTATACTATGTAAAGATACAGATTGAAATTTGTTCGTAAATTATCTTAAACATTATAATACTTACGAAACGCAAAGTTGATTTTATCCTTCACTCGGAGCAATGCGATATCGTTCACAACTTTTGGAATCAGACGAAAATCTTTATGAATAATTGGTTTTTCGACTGCCACGTCCTAATAAAGAAATATAAGAGAAATGCATATTAAAAGACTTAAACTTTATTTCTAGAAAAATTAAAATGTTATCTTACAATAATTATTACCTGCAAATGATCTTCACATGTAATTGTAGGGTAGTCTCCTTCACAATCATATGGTCCACGTTTATCGTATTCACCGAGACGCACACCTCCGATCACCTTTTTGTGGACACAGTGAGCGGCAGTCAATATGTATTTGGAGCTAATTATCGACCCTCCGCAGCCAAAGCTTATTTTTTTACCTATGAAATAGTATACATATACTTATGCTTATGAGGTATATATAATATTTTTAATTAAGTCTGACATCTCTACTTTTTGATCTCTCACACAATTAAACAAATCAATTACAAGAGACAAGTTTTTTTCGGTATTCAAGACAACCATGACAAAATATAGCAGTACCTATATTAAAATATAAAAAAACCATAAAGATAAAACCAATTACCAATTCCCGTTTCTTCAATAAATGAGACGAGTGCCATCCAAGGAAACTCATAAATGTGTGCAAATTCCCCTCCAATTATACGATCCTCTAAGTATTTGCCACATTCTTGTGGCAGTAGCCCTATGTTATTGTGATTTGTAAAATCGTTATCATCAGATATTGGAGATGTTTCTATCCCATCTGCTAGTCTATTAATTAAAGTTGCAAAGTCGGAACAACAAACCTAATGATACAATTTGAAACACAATTATATTTTTTTTTTTCAGCTTCATGTTGTATCCCGCATATAGCAGGTGGGTTCGATGCCTCCATCACTCATTAAAAACAAAACTTGAAGGTGCTTTTTTACATATTTTCAGTATAGTCAGGAGTAAATTAAAGCAATGGTTGAAAGAAAAAAAATCAAACCAGCTTCACCCTATATCCCGCACACAGCAGGGTAGGCAGTTGGAACCTAGTGGTAAGACACTCCGTTCGAATCGTTCAAATTCTGGAGGAACGCGTGTTGAGTTCCGGAACTCAACACCACGCTTTGCCTCGACACCCGAGCGAAGAAATGAAAATATAAATGTAATAAATATTTCATTTCTTCGAGTGGGGATCGAACATAAAACCGCCTCACCGCCACGCCAGCCTCGTCCTCCTAGTTGTAACATGCACTTAAAGTGACTATGTGATATTGAGATAGTGTTTGATTCTAGAAGAAGGTCATGTAAAGAAACCATGGCAGAGGATGCCACAAGGCTTGACGCTGTGGACTCCCTGCTTTCTTATTAGGAACTATGTATACAGTTTGAAATTACCTGAGGTACACGACGATTGCCAACCAATGTCACACCACAAATTGAGGATGTGAATTTTTTATTAATTGTTTCATTCATTTTTCGATATTCAGCTAATCTTGCTGCTTCCGGACATGATGGAATAATAATACAATCATTGTTTTCTTTACATGTTTCTGTAACGAGAAAAAGGTTTAAGTTTGATATAATTTATATTTTAATAATATTTTTCGTAACAACTCACTTGACCTGCTTTTTAGTAATAGAAATTTAAGGTTTAAAATTTTAGGGAAGAATTAAGACGTTTTTATTTATCGAATTTAGAGACAGTATTAAATAGCTACAAGAGATTAATTATTCTCACGGCTTTTGTTTTGTACGTTGTTATTTTTTTTAAATAGTATATGTATCTATACAGTAACTTTTTTGATTTAAATAAACAATTCTCCAATTTAATATATTTTTTATAAAAAATAAATTATTTGAAACGTATCATGTTAAAGATAAATACTTATTACAGTGAGTTATAAACTTGCTCGATTTTTTTACTGTATATTTTTATAAAAAAGGCTTATAACTTTTTAATGTAATTACGAGTATGGTCGTATTTAGCCTAAATAAATAAAAAAATAATTTTCAATTGTGTTATTTTTTCATAGACTTGTCATTATATAATCTTTATCCATAACGATTTTAGCGCGATTTTTTATAATTTTTATGAAATATTCTAATTATTATACTGAATTATACTTTGCTTTTGTTTCTGCTCAGAAAAACGCTTAGCTATCACGAAAATAGAGTTTTATTTTGAGAAAAAAAATTCAGTTGTTGTTATTGTTTTTCCTTGTTATGGCGTTCCGTTGGTCCGTTGGTAGTCTTACGACATTGAAAGAACGAAAAATAAGTTTTTTTTGATTCACTATAATATATGTACAATGTACATCTTTGTATGTATATCTTTCAAATGGTATATATATTACATATATTAAATATGATAGATAGAGTTTTGCATAGTTAAATTATGCATAATTTTAACTATGCATAATTTCATACGATTTTGTACAATTTGTAGCAATAAAATGAATAATTTTATTCTATCATATTTTTATACGTCTCTATCTATCATATTTAATATATGTAAACGTAACAACTATATTGCATATAAAATATATTTTTGAAATATACGATGTAGGTATCTTAACTTACTTATGATATTATATACAAATTCAAATTCAAATAATTTTATTCAAAATAAAAAGTTACAAGCTTATTTTTTTTAATTTCAATTAATTTACCACCAGTTCACTAAAGTTAATGCCTCAGACCTGAGAAAAACCGGCGCTAAGAACTGAGTGGGACTTTTTTTTAAAATTAATTTTATACAAAACATATTTAATTATTTGTGACAATGATACCTATGAAACATACTGGAGCGAGCATTTCCCAAGGCGCGTTATCATTTATAAAATCATTAATTTGGTAATATCTTTAACACACAAACATTTTTAAACATTTTTTTAAAATCGTGATATTGAAAATTGGCGAAAATGACGGAAATGACGGTTTCTGGGATCCTATTATACACATTGTCCAAAAAAAGAATTACGGATTCGATGCAATCGAGTTTCAGGTGCACTAAGATTAAGCCTATTCCTGGTATTAATATTATGCACATCACCAATTTTGGTAAAATCATTAATATATTTTTAACATACATAATATTTTCAAAAATATATTGAGATGCAACTGTCAATATATTTATATTTTACGTTATTCTTAATTATAAATAATGAAAGTAACTATTTAAGAAAATAAACTGAAAATTACACTCTGGAGCTTATAATTAAGAAAACTTAAAAGTTATATTACTTACTTATACAATAAGTATTCCCAATATTATATAAAACTAAGACACTGATAATGAAATTCAAATTTCTCATTTTTCAATTTACTTTGCAGGACAATTTAACGTGACACTCAACTTGTATTGACGAGTGTATTCCTTGAACTGAACAACAAGTATTGCAGGATTGCACGAATTGCGCTGTTATTAATAACCCTCTTGGCCCTTTCTTAAAAGGTTAACTTTTTATCCGACAGGTATCTAGTATTATTTTAAATTTCTTTATTACCTCGAAAACATCAGAAAACTAATCGTCAATTATTATGTAGGTATATTAAAATGAGAATACATTTAATCTGTAATGCGGTTCCTTCTGATTGTCTAAAAGATTTTGGATTATTTATGATCGCAACGAATAAGAGATCTAACTATAAGACGTATCACGACCCGTACCAAAATATTTGATAAATACTTAATTTATGTTATTTCATATTATCCATACCTATATTATAAATTCGAAAGTAACTCTATCTGTCTGTCTGTCTGGTTTTTACGCAATCAGGGTCACACCGCTAATTTAATTGTGAGTGTCTCGGGATGAACATAGGATACTTTTTTCTCATATTTGTAATATTATCGATATATACCAATATATTAAAATACTTATTAATTTGACATGCAATTTATTCTGCCATGTTAATAACAACCTTCGCTAAGCGACCGTTGCTAAGCAACGATTTGTAAAGTTTGTTGTTATAAAACGTCACCCAAAATGAGCTTGCTTAACGCATCTCTCTATTGAAAACTGAAAATAATTTCATAAATATATTTAATAAATATTTGAATAGTTCAAGCGGGCGTAGCCGCGTTCGGGTCCACTAGTTTCATTTATACATTTTAAATGTCTTGTAGGGTGTCAGTTACAGTTCCAGTGGCGTAGCTAGGGTATTTGCTGCCCGGTGCGGCTTAGGAGATTTGATGCCCTTTAAAATGATCACCGACCAAAGTGATCGTCGACGTTGATGAGTTCTAAAAAAAAAACGTGATCGTCGACTTTGATGAGTTCTAAAAAAAAACGTGATCGTCGACTTTGATGAGTTCTAAAAAAAAACGTGATCGTCGACTTTGATGCCCATTTCCTTTTGATGCCCGGTGCGGCTTAGGGGACTTGATGCCCTTTAAAATGGTCTAAAGTCTAAAAAAACAAAAAAGAACAAAGTAATCGTCGACTTTGATGCCCCTTTTCCTTTTGATGCCCGGTGCGACCGCACCGCTCGCTATGCCACTGTACAGTTCATTCATTATGTAACTTCATATTTATTCAGAAAATTCAAAATCAGTCTAATATTTTCCGTATTTATTTCCATTACAAAAGAATATCTAAATTAGCTGTCTTTATGTAGAGCGAAAAGGAAAACAAAGAAGACTAGCACTGGTAGCTGGTAGTATATAAATTTACAGCCAGAGATTGCTGTTAGTGAGTGATAAAGTTAAGATTAACATTAAAATATTACAGGGCAGAGCTCGATCTTCACAAGTGAGATTTAAATAGTTGAAGATCTCGACTGCTAATTCTATTGATGTATTGGGCGTTTTTCAATTAGTTTTATGCAGTCGACTTTTTACATTTTTTTTGAAGTTCAGATCTTTCATCGAGCTCTTGAGACTTTTGATTTTTTTTGGTAATGTTAATTTGCGCGCCAAATGGTTGGTATTTTTTTTCCAAAACTTATTTGCGGGCACTTGGGTTTTGTGACGAAGATCCGAGGCTTAGAAGATCCGAGATAATAAAGAAATTTGAAAACATACAAAATAAATATCTGTTAAAAAGGTTAAAGTAAAGGCCAAGGGAGTTATTGATATCAGCACAGTTTGAGATCAGTTCCCGAAAAACACTTGTCAATACAAGTTGAGCGTTAAATTGTACTACAAAGTAAATTGAAAAATGAGAAAAGTGTATTTCATTATAAGTGTCTTAGTTTTAAATAATATTGGGAATACTTATTGTAAGAGTAAGTAATTACTTAAGTTATAGTAAACTTTAAGGTTCCTTAATTATAAACTCCAGAGTGATTATAAAATAATTTTAGAATGTAATGTATGTGTTCATAGTATACATATATATTTAATTATTAAAAGCGACCATAGTAACATTAAAAAAGTTATAACCTTTTTTTTTACAAAAATATACAGGCAACAAAATCGGCTAAGTTTTACAACTCACTGTAATAAATTATTATTTATAATAAGTATATTGAATTGGAGAATTGCTTACTTAAATAAAAATAATACATAATAGTAACCAAAAATTACCAAAGATACCAAAAATATTGTCAAAATATAAATAATATCAAATTTAAACCTTTTATCCTTACAGAAACATGCAAATATTATAATGATTGTATGACTATTTCATCATGTCCGGAAGCAGCAAGATTAGCTGAATATCGAATAAGCAATGAAACAATTAATAAAAAATTCATATCATCAGTTTGTGGTTCGATATTGGTTGGGAAACGAATTTCAGCTCAGGTAATTTCATACTATATGCACCAGCGCCGAGTCCTGTGTCATACACTCCCATAGTTTCTTAAAGAAACCTTCGTGAACTTCTTCCAGTATCATCTACTTAAGGTGCATGTAGGAATAATATATCTTTCAAACATTACTTGAATTTATTTAAAAAGCACTTTCAAGTTTTTTCTCGCATAGCAAAAGTGGTGAAATGAAAATAATAAATATTTTAATTTTCTGACTGGCAATCGAACACACAACCGTCGCGTTTGCAGTCGCACGCTTTTGCTCCTTCGACACGTATTGTGTAGTTCTTAATCATTTTCAGTATACTATTTCATATGTCCTAGATGTTTGTAATTTCTTGATATTAACGTATTGGCCTAAGACCCCATTGCATAAATCTGTAGGTATCTAAGTTTACCCACATTTGAAAAAGTTACAATACAGGGTCACACTATATGCCTCTAGAATTCGGCGCAAAGTGGGAAACGGAAATGTGTTAACGAGGACGGAGTGTCCCCTCTGCCTACCCTGCTATGTGCAGGATACAAGGTGAAGCTCAAAAAAAGAAAACAAAGAAGTTCATTATAATTGTACAGTATATTATACATAATTGTATTTCAAATTGTATTATTAGGTTTGTTGTTCCGACTTTGCAGTAGAAAAAACAGAACCCTTGTCACATCTAACTTTGAATAGTAGAACAGCAAAAGGGGTACATTCATCTCAAATATCTTATGAAAATAATTTCACAAATCACAATAACATACGACTACTACCAGATAAATGTGGTAAATACTTAGAAGATCGTATAATTGGAGGAGAATTTGCGCGCATTTATGAGTTCCCTTGGATGGCACTCATCTCATTTATTGAAAAAACTGTAATTGGTAATTAGCTTTCCGTTTATATTTATTTATGGCACGTTTGTATTTAGTTTATGACATCGTTTACAATAATCAAAGTTTATATAAATATATTACAGACGTCAATATAAATTATAAAAATATATATTTATTATTTATTTTTAGTTCTGAGATAACTAATCAATGTTTCTAAGCGGATGGAGAGTTAAATATATATTTAACAAAACTGTGAGACGTGTATAATAAAACTGTTAACACTAAAACTGTAAACCCTACATTAAAATATAAAAAACGAGGTTTTTTATATTTTAATATTTGTCATGGTTGAAAATCTTATTTATTGTAATTCTTCTTCTTCCTGGCTAATGTCAGGAAGAAGAAGAATTACAATCCCGTAATATCCCGGCTATTACCAGGGTCTGCCTTCCTACTTAACCTACTCCACTTTGCACGATCTTTTGCGTCCTCGGTGGTTAGACCATTGGCTCTCATGTCCTGCATCACGACATCCAACCAGCGCTTCCTTGGGCGTCCGGGAGGTCGCGCCCCAGGAACTGGTATAGCAAGGCACTTGCGTCCGACATAGTTCTTAGGCCGGCGCGTAACGTGGCCAAACCATCTCAAGCGACGCTCTTGGAGCTTATCCGCTACGTCACGGACCCCAAGACTACCTCGAATGAATGTGTTGCGTATGCGGTCAGACCGCGTTACGCCGCACATCCACCTCAGCATCTTCATTTCCGTGACGTGAAGCTCCTGAGTGTGCCGAGATAGTGCTGGCCAACATTCGCTGCCGTATAAAAGAACCGGTCGGACGATGCTCTTGTATATCAGCCCCTTGAGCTTGGGCGGTATCCTGCGGTCGCAGACCACACCAGTGACCTCCCGCCATTTGGCACAGGCAGCGCTTATCCGGCCATGGACATCGTGGTCGATGCCTCCAGACTCGTGCATAACAGATCCAAGGTACCTGAATTTCTCCGACTTAACGGCTGGCTCAGGACCTATAAGGATGGTGCTCGAGTCCCGGCTCCCGCAGGCCATGTACTCTGTCTTCGACACATTAAGTTTAAGACCGCCGTTCTCAAGCGTGCCCTTCCAGAGGTTCACTTTACGCTCCAGCGTCAGTCGGTTCTCGGCAATGAGTGCTATGTCGTCGGCATACATCATCAGCCATGGAGGCTGGTCCTGGATGTGAGCCGAGACAGTATCGAACACTACATTGAATAAGAACGGACTAAGAGCCGAGCCCTGGTGAACCCCCACTGTAATCGAGAAGGGTCTAGTGTCGCCAACAGCAGTCCTAACCATAGAAGCGGAATCGTGGTACATGCCCCTGATAATCTCAATATAGGCCTCAGGGATCCCTTTGGATCGCAGTGCCCACCAGATACACTGACGAGGCACACAGTCAAAGGCCTTCTGCAGATCTAAAAAGGCCACGTGCAGAGCTCTCCTTTTTTCCCTGTATGCCTCCATCAAAGTTCTGAGGGCGAAAATGGCGTCCATGGTGCCCGATCCTGGCTGAAATCCATATTGAGACTCAGAGACAGTACACTCTTGGCGGAGCCTGAGGTCGATCATGCGCTCGAAGAGCTTCATGGTATGACTCATAAGCTTAATGCCCCTATAACTACCACAATCTTGAACACTGCCCCTTCAAAATCTTATTTATTGTAATTATTTTGTTTAATTCTTTTATAAATTTTTACACAAGTGTATGTTTACTATTTTCTTAGGTAAAACAGTAAGCTTTGGCTGCGGAGGGTCAATAATTAGCTCCAAATACATATTGACTGCCGCTCACTGTGTCCACAAAAAGGTGATCGGAGGTGTACGTCTCGGTGAATATGATGTACGTACAGCTCATGATTGTGAAGGAGAATATCCTACGATTACATGTGAAGATCATTTGCAGGTAATAATTATTGTAAAATAACATTTTAATTTTTCTAGAATTATTTCAACTTTATAGTTGTAAGTCCTTTAATATGCATTTCTCTCATATTTTTTTATTAGGACATGGCAATCGAAAAATCAATTATTCATAAAGATTTTCGTCTGGCTCCAGAAGTTGTGAACGATATCGCATTGCTCCGAGTGAAGGATGAAATTAACTTTGCGTTTCGTGAGTATTATATTGTTAACAAATTTTAGTCTGTATAAGTCATAATTTTGATTTTGGTTTCCTTAAACTTTGTTTATAGGAAATGTTGCACCGATTTGTCTACCCATATATAGGCAGCATCACAACTTAAAGCTCTCGGGGAAAAAGGTCTTAGTAGCTGGTTGGGGCACTACGGAATCCGGAATTACTTCAATGATACTTAAAAAAGTATCTGTGCAAGTTCAGTCAGACGCTACATCTACAGAAAATCAACAGTAAGATAAGACACTTTATAATTATAATTGCTATATATTTTAATATTATAATATATTTCAAGTCATATCTTTATGCATTATAATAATCTATAGTACATGGTTTTTCTGATTAGGATTATTTTGGCTGGTAGCGCGGGAAGGGATTCATGCCAAGGTGATTCAGGAGGTCCCCTGATGCGTCTCGATGAATATAACAACACCCAACGTATAATTCAGTACGGTGTTGTGTCCTTTGGCCCGGCGCTATGTGGTACCCCGTTTCCAGCTGCTTATACAGATGTAAGAAAATACATGCGTTGGATATTGGATAACATTGAAGAATAATATTTATAATATATAAAGATTTAAGATTTTACCGAAATACATACTACAATTTTTAATAAATATATATTTTTTGGGAAGCTGATCCAGATCCTTTAGAAATAAGATTATATTTATTTACTATTAAAAATTAAACCTGTTGTACCTGTTTCAGTAGCTCAATAGTGAAATATAATTATACTATATAATTTTGTATAATTTTACCCAAACTAATTAAGTGTCGCTTTTAATATTCTTTTCATGTTATTATAACAGTAAGTTAAGATTTCTGTAGTGGTAAATTTCAAATATATTGTTGTAGGTAAAATATATAAAAGTTTTATATTTTATATATTTTCTTTTTGTCCAACAAAATATACATTGTCATAGTAAACATAGTGACAATCATACGATAGGAACGAGAAATAAAGATAAGATTGTTACTCCAAGTTTTCGCCTTCAAAAAGTTAGTAAATCTTTTATGGGTGTAATTCCGCAGTGTATTCTAGGTTTGCCACTTCCAAAATTTAAAATATCAGTAAAAAAAATTCTGATAAGTAAAGCTTATTACACTGTTCAAGAATATTTAGAGGACAAACATGTATGGAATTAATGTCTATTGAATGAAATGCAGGATAGCTGCCAGCAATAGATTGTACCATTGATTTTGAAAAGAGCAACTGTTGAGTTTCTTGCCGGCTCTTCTCAGCAGAACTGCCTTCCGAACCGGTGGTAGCTTTTTGTTCATGTGTTCATTCGACGATTCAAAAGTGCTTATGATAAGTTTATTTGAATAAAGAATATTTTGAATTTGAATTTACACAGCTTTTCTGGAAAACACTGCAATTATTAGAATTTTGTATCCCGCACATAGCAAGGTAGGCAGAGGGAATCTGGGGACCTAGTGTTAAGACACTCCGTTCCCATTAAGACATTTCCGTTCTCCATTTCACTTTTTGCTGAATTTTGGAGTTAAGAAGCAGAACTCAACGCCACGCCTGGCTTTGTTATGAGATGTATAACAGATATATACTACACACACACACACACACACTCACGCACATACCCACACTTATGCAAGCATATACATATAAATACATGTTCTACCAAACTTTTATATGTACAAAGTAATTAATTTGTTTTATTTGTAAAATGTTTGTTGAGTTTAATGATAAAGCAGATATTTTAGATATTGTATTGGAAGAGCGGGGTCTCCTAATGCAGGCATTACTTGCTTAAAAGGAGATCTCTGTAACAATTATTTCTGTTTAAAATCTGTTGAACAAAGAAAATATTTTTATTTTTTTTATATGTATAACATGACATACGTTATGTGTTCATTTAAAAGAAAGTAACACTGTATCCCTTTTAGCTATCGTCTATCTCCACCTCAAAGGCCGGCAACCTACCTATAGGTCCTCTGGTGTTGCACGGGGTCGTGGGCGGCGGTGATCACCATTAGGTGACCCGAACGCTCGTTTACCTTGTCCTTTTTCCACAAAAAAACAAGTTAATCGCTATAAAGTAGCTGATTAATTAGTTTCACGGCTTTTTAGCTTCATTCACATACCTCAAGAACCAGAATTTCATTTGTTAGATTAGAACTATAAGTTACTTTACTTATAACAATCTATTTTAAATTTACCACAACAGAAATCTAAAGTTTTTTCTAAACGACGCAACCCTATCGAGTTTGAGCTCGTTTGATTCATCTTGACGAGTACTTTGATACTATATGGTAACTAGGGTCTGATGATGGAGCTCGAAGGTGGCCATAGGAACTAAGTTATTAAACGACACAACACCATCCAATTTGAGCTCGTTTGATTTGTCTTGATGAGTACTTTGATCTGATGATGGAGCTGGAAGGTGGCCATAGGAACTCTGTATCTCCGGAATTTGTGTTCGTTTGATTAGATTGAAAATCTTTGAATTAAAAATACTAAAAAGTAAAAAAAAACAAAATTATAAAAAAAAAACTTTTTTTAAGAACAAGCTTTTATTATTTCTTAATGAAATGAACTAGAAAGTTAAAAATAAATTAACTCTTATAAGAAATGTAACACTTAATACATAATAAAAGCGTGTTACGTTTTGATGGTATAATTTAGAACATTCAGGCAGACCCTGGTAATAGCTGGAATTAATGAAAGGAAGAAGGAAGGAAGGAATTTAGAACATTCAGCAGCTTCTTTTCCTCTCTCTATCTATAGCTTTTTTCTTTAATTTTATTAAAGGTTCAAGATCAGTTTTCAAAAAAACAAAAAAAAAATAGATATTTGATAAACTTTATTAAAAATTGTACTATTTCGATAAAACCTTAAATCTTTATATATTATAAATATTATTCTTCAATGTTGTCCAATATCCAATGCATATATTTTCTTACATCTGTATATGCAGCTGGAAACGAGGAGCCACATAGCGCCGGACCAAAGGACACAACACCGTACTGAATTAAACGTTGGGTGTTGTTATATTCATCGAGATGCATCATGGGACCTCCTGAATCACCTTGACATGAATCCCTTCCCGCGTTACCAGCCAAAATAATTCTAATAACAAATAAAATGTACCTACTATAGATTTTTGTAATAAATTACTTGCAACGCAACATTCGGCGGAAACGGAGTGTCTTAACTCTTAACACTAGGTTTCCTCTGCTTTCCCTGATATATACGGAATATAGCATAAAGTTGATAAAAAAATTATAGCAACATCTATACTAATATAATAAAGCGGAAGAGTTTGTTTGTTTGTTTGTTTGTTTGTTTGAACGCTAAGATCTCTGGATCTACTGGTCTGATTTACATTGTTTTTGTTTTGTATAAAAGCTGCATTCTTCAGAAGTGCTATAGGCTATATAACATTCCATTACACATATAAACTAATATATTTTAAAGTACTTTCTAATTTGACATGCAATTTATTCTGCCATGTTAATAACAACCGTCGCGTCGCTACGCAACCGTTACCGCGACATTTTGATATTCATCCTTATGAAGTTTGATAAATAATTAAGGAGATGTCACTGATTCGAAATGACCTAGCCTTCGGGCGGCATAGTATGAGTATGTCCGACGCGAAAATATTCTTATAATTCAAGCAGGCGTAGCCGCGTCCGGGTCCACTAGTTATTATTATAAAGTGTCTTAACTTACTGTTGATTTTCTTTAGTTGTGGACTCTGACCGAACTTGCACGGATACTTTTTTAAGTACCATTGATATACTTCCAGTTTCTGTGATGCCCCAACCAGCGACTAATACCTTTTGTCCGGTGAGCTTTAAATTGTGTTGCTCTTTGAATATGGGTAGACAAATCGGTGCAACGTTTCCTGTAAAGAACGTTTAAGGAAACCAAAATTATGAGTTATACAGACTGAAATTTGTTCATAAAATAACAAAATATCTGAAAAATTATAATACTCACGAAATGCAAAGTTGATTTCATCCTTCACTCGGAGCAATGCGATATCGTGCACTACTTCTGGAGTCAGACGGAAATCTTTATGAATAATTGGTTTTTCGACTGCCACGTCCTAATAAGAAAATGTGAAGGAAATGTATATTAAATGACTTAAACTTTATTTCTGGAAAAAATAAAATTTAATCTTACAATGATGATTACCTGCAAATGATCTTCACATGTAATCGTAGGGTATTCTCCTTCACAATCATGAGCTGTACGTACATCGTATTCACCGAGACGTACACCTCCGATCACCTTTTTGTGGACACAGTGAGCGGCAGTCAATATGTATTTGGAGCTAATTATCGACCCTCCGCAGCCAAAGCTTATTTTTTTACCTATGAAATAGTATACATATACTTATGAGCTATAATATTTTTAATAAAGTCTGATGTCTCTCTAGCGCTCCTTTAACGGGAGCAGCATTTATATATTTCAAATCCATACAACAATTAAGATACGTCAACAGTTTAGATGTAGGTTTTTTTCTTTTGACGATGTTTATCCATACTGTATTATGTGTGACGCAGTTACGCATAGATACCAATAAACGCTTACACCTACAACAAACTACTAAAGGTTAAACAACTTTGAACTTTGTTGCCAATACCTACGACTCGATTTCGTAAATGACACGTGTGCGGCGGTGTCCCTTTGATAGGTTTATTTATATCTGCGAGCGTCGTTCTTGACAAATTAATGGCTTTTTATTTTACAACGATAACTTTAGTAATTATTTTGTTTGAAAAAAATTATTTTTCATTTTATCTCTTTTGTTTTAATTGTATTATGCTTTTATAGAGTGGTTAAAATTATGGTTTCATTCATACACCCTGTATATAAAAGTATATACAACAATTGAACAAATCAATTGCAAGCTATAAGATTTCTATGGTAATCAAGACAACCATGACAAACTATAGCACTATGCTAAAATACAAAAACCATATAAATAAAACTAAATAGAAAATGAATTACCAATTCCAGTTTCTTCAATAAATGAGATGAGTGCCATCCAAGGAAACTCATGAATGTGTGCAAATTCCCCTCCAATTATACGATCCTCTAAGTATTTGCCACATTCTTGTGGCAGTAGCCCTATGTTATTGTGATTTGTAAAATCGTTATCATCAGATATTGGAGATGCATGTACCCCACCTGCTATTCTACTTAGCAAAGATGGTTCTGACAAGGGTTCTTCTTTTTCTACTTCGAAGTCGGAACAACACACCTAATGATACAATTTGAAATACAATTATTTTTTTTTTTTTCGGTTTCACGTTGTATTCCGCACATAGCAGGGTAGGCAGAATAAGACACGCAGTTGTCATTAGACACTTCGGTTCCCCACTTTCCGCCGAATTTTTTAGCCATTGCGTGTTGAATGGTGGAACTTAACTCTGCGGTTTTGCCTCGACATCAGGGCAAAGAAATGAAAATATTAAATATTTCATTTCCTACAGTTACACTAGATCCTCTTCGTCCTCCTAGTTGTAACATGTACCTAAAGTGACTATGTGATGTTGTGATAGTGTTTGATTCTAGAACCAAACCATGGCAGAGGATGACACAAGGTTTGGCGCTGTGGACTCTCTGCTTTATCATTAGAAACTATCTATAAGTACGGTATGAAATTACCTGAGGTACACGACGATTGCCAACCAATGTCACACCACAAATTGAGGATGTGAATTTTTTATTAATTGTTTCATTCATTTTTCGATATTCAGTTAATCTTGCTGCTTCCGGACATGATGGAATAATAATACAATCACTGCTTTCTTTGCATGTCTCTGTAGTGAAAAAAAGGCTTAAGTTTGATATAACTTATAATATTTCGTAATGACATTCACTCATCACTCGTTCTAAATCTCTTGACCTGCTCTTTAGTAATAGAAGTTTTGAGTTTAAAGTTTTAGGGAAAAATTAAGACGTTTTTATTTATCGAATTTAGAGACAGTATGAAATGAGATTAAAAATTCTCATGGCTTTAGTTTTCTACGATGGTTTTTTTTAAATATGTATGTATCTATATAGACTAAGTCAATAGAGTTACTTTATAGTTACTCTTTTGATTTAAGTAAACAATTCTCCAATTTAATATACTTATTATAAAAAATAATTTATTAGAAACGTATCAAGTTAAAGATAAATACTTATTACAGTGAGTTATAAATCTGTAATGTTATTACAGTGAGTTATAAAACTTGCTCGTTTTTTTTACTGTATGCTCTTATAATAAAAAGTTATAACCTTTTTAATGTAATTAAGGTCGTATTTAACATAAATAATAAAAATAATTTTTTATAATGTGTTACTTTTTCAAAGACTTGTCAGTTCAGTTGTTGTTGTTGTTTTTCTTCGTTTATGGGGATCCGTTGGTAAGAATAACTTAACTTACTGATGATATTAAATACGTAATTTTACATAATTGAAACAACTATTTAACAAAAAAAAAAAAAAAGCAGTTGAATTGATAACCTCCTTTTCTTACAGAAGTCGGTTAATAAAATGAAAATGACACCCTGGAGCTTATGAAAAAAAACCTTAGAAGTTATATTACTTACTTATGCAATATATATTCCCAATATTATATAAAACTAAGACACTGATAATGAAATACAATTTTATCATTTTTCAATTTACTTTGCAGGACAATTTAACGTGACACTCAACTTGTATTGACGAGTGTGTTCCTTGAACTGAACAACATGTATTGCAAGATCGCACGAATTGTGCTGCTATCAGTAATGCTCTTGACTCTTACTTTAACCTTTTTACCCGGCACGTATCTTGTATGTTTTCGAATTTCTTTATTACCTCGCATCTTCTAAGCCTCGGATCTTCGTCACAAAACAAGAATAAACAAAATCGATCAGGTTATAAATTTTGCTCGATTCATAGTAATGTGTTTATGTTTAATATGATAACGGCTTTATGCCGTATCTAATAGGGAAGACAGAGGGAACCTGGTGTTGTGCACAACTTTTCTTCATATAAAGGTGATATAAAATAATTTTGTTTTCAATGTACATTTATTGGTACTTTTATTTAGGTTTTTTCAGTCAAATAGCTAATAATTTTTGTGTCAAAAACTAAAGCCGAGCCACGACTTATACTAAAATGTCTTCAAGCTTGGTAATAAAGTACAAAAATTCTTCTTGCTACTGCTTCTGTAGTTGTAGTTGCGATCAGGCCGCTGCCGGGGTCGAAATCCAGGTGGATTTTTTGCAGCCAGGAACTCTGTTGACCCGTTTTATTTCTGGTGCCTTCTAGACGCTAATGGGGGTAATCGAGCTGCTGGATGGTTGTACCATTGTGATCATGTCTTGCTCCATCGAGACTTCTGTGCACTTAGCCACTACTTGTTTAGTTTATTTCTATAGGATGTGTTAATTATAGGGTCAGTGTTCTGTGTAGTATAATTGTCAACCATATTATATGTAATGTTATTTACGAGGCCGTCGTGGAACAGCGGCAGAAGGGTGTGACTGTAACGCGACGGTTGTGGGTTCGATCTCCACTCGAGGAAGTGAAATATTTATTTACGTCGAGGCAACGCGCGGCGTTGAGTTCTGCCACTTAAAACGCAATGCCTCCAGAATTCGGCAGAAAGTGGGGAACGGAGTGTCTTAACACTGTGTTACCTCTGCTTACCCTGCTGTGTGCGGGATACAGCGTGAAGCTGATTTTTTTGTTATTTAAATTTTTTACTAAAAGCTTCCAATTCTTCATAACTAAATGATGTAAGCTGTAGTTATTTTTTTTCTTACTGTCAAAATATAGTATGGTGTATATTATACACATATTTAGAATTTTATTTATTTAGCTATATAAAAAGTATGAAGTTTACTACAATTGAATTCTAGCAAATGAAGTTCTAGTTCTTGAAGTTTTAGCATTACACCATCTTTTATTTTCTATATGTATATTTTAAAGGGGAGATTTTTTTAAAAGACTGGCTTAAAATAGTAGGTAGGGTATGTAGAAAGTTAGTGTAATATTTACTTCGGAATTTTGATAGTAAACAACCAGAGTAAATTTTCAATGTTTTTATTTTTACTAAAGTTTTTAAAGCATCGTTTACTCATTCAATTAGTTCCTATCAGTCTGTTATGGTTATACATCAGAATTTACAGATATTTAATATTGATACGCCAAAAGATAACTGCCCATCACGCTAAACCACTTTTACTAAGGTGGCATTTAGTTATGTGGCTTAGCTGATGTCATTGAGTTCCATATCCAGTATTCATGATCTTTGATGATCATATAATAAAGAAAAATGATCATCATCAAATATTTACAGATACAGTTTATTATAGTATACATAAAGGATAAGATACAAACTAAATTATTTTTAAGAGTACATTTCAATATATTTAAAACACACACTACATTTCTAAATATACAGGGTGGAAGAGGCAGCGCTCCTTTTACTGAAACTGCATATAGGGTAAAATATTTCAAACTCAGAACTAAAGAAATTAATCCACGTACCTCAACAGTTTGGACATGGGATTTTTTTTTCATTTCACTATTTTTATCCATAGCTGTGTTTCGTGTGACGCACACATACGTGTATGACGTTGCCGCTTTGACAGATAAGTGTGTGCGTGTCTATGTTATACTTTACAAATGACGTTTTATTTAAAACGATAACTTTATTATTTATTTTGTTTGAAAAAATAACTTTTACATTTTTGGGATTTTTTTTTCTGAATTATATTAGGCTTTAATAGAGTAGTTAAAACTGTGGTTTCATTTAAAGTGGTGCTGACAATTCCACCCTGTATATGATTTTAAACTTCTTTCAATATTTATTCTTCCATGTTATCTAATATCCAGCGCATATACTTCCGAACATCAGTGTATATCCCTGGATTAGGGCTTTTGGAGCACTCGCCCGGCCCACGACTGACAATGCCATACTGAATCATGCGGTATGTAGTGTTATACTCGTCCATATACATAAGGGGACCTCCAGAGTCCCCCTTACAAGCATCTTTTCCGCTGCCACCGGCACAAATTATCTTTTTCTTGTCACTTTCATCACATCGATCGTCTGATAGAACTGGTACGGACACTTTGGAAAGACGTGACGATGTGTAGCCGGTTTCCGTGAGACCCCAACCGGCTACCGTGACAATTTTTCCACTGAGCTTAGAGTTAATAAGTCCTTTGTATATAGGTAGACAAATAGGAGCAACGTTTCCTAAAAATGTTTTATTTCAGTAGTAAAAAAATATATCAGGAATACATACGAATTATTAGCATTACGAATATAATACTTACGCACGAAATTAATTTCATCTTTTACTCTGAGCAGTGCGATATCATTCCAGATCTTCGAACCCATGCGGCGATAATTGTCATGAGCAATAGTTTTTTCGATTTCAACATGCTTGAGATAAAAAATATTAAATAAATAAATAATAACACTTAAACACATGATTTAAAGTGTTTTCCTTTTATTATTCTTGTGATTAGATACATACAAATCAACAAGCAAAGTTAAAATTTTACAAGATTTTCTTACACTGATAGATAACTGTATATATGCTTATAAAAATATCTTAAATGTCACCTGTAGGTGGCCTTCGCAGAATTGTCTTGGGTATTCTCCTTGACAATCGTAATCTGTATTTATGTCGTATTCACCAAGACGGACGTATAAAATTTCCTGATTAACCACACAATGTGCGGCAGTCAATATGTATCTGGAATTAATTATACTTCCCCCACAGCCGAAAAAAATATTTTTACCACCTATAAAGTTAGAGAGAGAGAGAGAGTAAGAGGTATCAGGGACAACTATCATAACATCCCAAGATCCCAGGCCCCAATCCCTACGTCATTTTAGCAAAGCTGAAATTTTGAAGACGATTAGTAGGACTGTAGGGATTTTTCCTTTCAGAGTACATCAAAAACAAATAAAGGTACAAGGATATAATCATTAATTAATATATGTAAAAGGAAAGTTTGCTAGTATAACGTATTTTGCTCCAAATTTAAACAATCTTTAGGACATATGGCAGGAGCCCCTGGCCCTTAAGTTGGCGTTATCTCAAAATTTTTAAGTTAGTATTTTTAATAGGCCCCATTTTTAAGTTAGTAAGTACGCATACAGTCTTTATTACATATTACCCTATTTATCCTTAAAATTTCAGTTTTGCTAAAATGACGTAGGTTTGGGAGTCTATAACCTATAATATTGTAGTTGTTTTAATGAACAATTTACTATTTTAAACATATTTTTAAAATTAAATTTGTGTTATTTTGTTTGTTATAAAAATATATGTTTTTATTTCGCTGTTCATATGACTTGGGACGCAAAACAATCAACTCAAGGCCGCGCTCTAACCAGAGCGAAGAAATGAAAATATTAAATATTTAATTTTATGGGAATGGAACATACAACCTGTCGCGTCTACAGTCACATTTTATGCCCCTGTCCCACAGCTGACTTCAATTAAAAAGAAATACTTGACAATTACTTTTACTTATTATAACTGCCATCCAAGGATATTCGTAAAGATCTGCCAACTGTCCTCCTATTATGCGATCATCGATGTGTACGCCACAAACTTTTGGTAGCAGCTCTATTCTTTCATGTTTCGTAAAATCAAGCTCCTCATCCTCAGCTTCTGGGTGCGTCTCCGTAATATTTGATAATCTGGTCATAAAAGTCAGAGCTGGCCCATTGGATACGTTTTGTACTTCGAAATCGGAACAACAAACCTTAAGAATAATAGAATTAAGGCATTAACGTATAAGGGATTACAAAAAAATAAATATAGAATAGAATGCTTATAATAAAGATGAAAAAATAGTTCTACCTTTTGACGTAAATAGATATATATATATATATATATATATATATATATTTTAAATTAATAATATTAATATTTGAATAATGGAAATTTAAAAGGTTTTTAATGATTCTGAACTTTGCCATTACTAAAGTATATAAATTATTTTATAATAGCTATATATAAATTATGAGTGATTGGCTTTTACAAGAAGACGGGTCGGGAAGACGGGGACAATATTTTGGTTACGGTTACATGTATTACATATGGACAAAAAACTTAGCCTAATATTTTTTTTGATCTCCTTCCTTCTCCAGTACAAATGCTTATCTTATTATACTGTACACTGTGTACTTACCATAGGTACAGCACGCGTGGCATTCCATGTCGATCCACAAATTGAGTGTATGAATTTTAATTTAATTTTTGCATTGCTTTTCCTATACCCGGCTATTTTCTGTGCTTCCGGACATGTCGGAATAGTCATACAGTCATCTTGTTTGCTGCATGTTTCTGTATTAACATTAGTTAGAGTAATAAAAAAATCTAGTTCACGCTGTATCCCGCACGCAGTAGGGGCAACAGGAGTTAGCACTACTAAGTTACTCCATTCCCTATTTTTCGACGAATTCTGGAGACATTGCGTATTGAGTGGCGGAACTCAACGCCGCGCTTTGCTTCAGCACCAGAGCGAAGAAATGAAAATATAAATTGAAATAAATATTTCATTTCCTCGAGTGGGGATCGAAACTAAAACCAGCCGTGTTTGTGCCTCTACGACTAGCCTAGATTACTGTGTTTGTAGTTCCAAAGTAACATCTGTATTAATCGATCCAGGGTTTTTTCTGATAGGTCCTTAAAATTATGATTTCATTTTGAAATATACTTTCGTCACGATATACGGGGTGGAATTGTCAGCACCACTTTAAATGAAACCACAGTTTTAAGTACTCTATAAAAATATACATATATGTATATAATTCAGAAAAAAAATAATTCCCAAAAATGCAAAAGTTATTTTTTCAAACAAAATAAATAATAAAATTATCGTTTTAAAATAAAACACCATTTGTAAAGTATAACATAAACACGCACACACTTACCTGTCAAAGCGGCAACGTCGCACACGTAGGTATGTGTGCGTCACACGAAATACAATACAGTATGGATAAAAATCGTGAAATGAAAAAAAATCCTACGTATAAACTGTTGAGGTACCTTGATTAATTTCTTTAGTTCTGGGTTTGAATTATTTTACCCTATATGCAGTTTCAGTAAAAGGAGCACTGCCTCTACCACTCTGTATATACATCCATAGCATTTAATAAGCACTTACTCTTGCAAAACGTATTATCAAAGCCGTATAAAACCAGTGCACTAATAAATAAATAATTTTTAAACATTTTTGTTGAATACTTTTCTAATTTAATTTATCACTTGCACTGGACTTGTCTCGAGAAGTGTTTTAATGAACTAACAAACATATACATAAATAATTATATACGTATGTAACAGTAAAGTATTATATTAACTCCATCGATAACCTTCTTGGCATAAACTTTAACCTTTTTGATAGATTTACTTGGATGCAACACAGATAGTGTTTCTAAAAACCCCAGCAATTTTTAAACATTTTAAAAAATCGATTATAATGAAGTAAATGTATGAAGAATAAAGAAAATGAATGAAGAATAAACAAAAGAAGAATAAAAGAGGAAAAGATTCTCAACCAATTTTATTTTGTTAGTTTCTCGCTTTATCCTGCATATAACAGGGTTGGCTGAGAGAACCTAATTTTAAGACATTCCGTTCCCATTAAAATATTCCGTTTTCAGTTTCCGCCGAATTCTGAAGGCATTGCGTGTTGACTAGCGGGATAAAATTCATTTTTAAATATTTCATTTCCTCGAGTGAGAATCGAATTCACGCTTATGCCCCAGCGCCACAACCGGTTTCAATATTCCTTTTGTTGTGCTTTCATTTCCATAACTAATAAATCAAGCAAGTTTACAATGAATATAAATTGACATTAATATTTATAATAGTCGTATAAAATATAAACACTCTTGGTATTTACAGATTCGCTTCTGCTGGGTTTCCCTAATTCTCGCACAAACGTTGAGTCATCGTTGTATTTCCCAGAATGATAGCACTGCAAATTAAATTACAATATTATTGAATATTAATTATATAAACAAATGTTTCAAAAGTACATATATAAGTAGGTATTATGTATATTATTATATGCCGATGAAAGAAAAATATTTAAATTCATTAAAAGAATCTAAATCTGCATTGTATTAAAAAAATAATTTGATTAGGCCTTCAAAAAGTGTTAATGAGGTTAAAAAATCGTTTACAATTTGATAGTAAACTTATTTTTGACAGGCACATAGATAAAATAACAAAAAAAAGATTATTATCATATGCTTGGATTTATATTTAGACAAGGACAGTTTTCCAAAAGGCCCATACGTTATTAATTTTGCACTTATACGCTTTAACTGTTTGGAATGTACAGTAAACCAAATATAATATTCAATTGAGAGAATACAAATAAATTTCTTAATAAAATTATATCTAAATATGACTTCTTTCAGCTCATTTCCCACATTCTTAAAACGAAGAGAACAAAGATCAGGCTCTTGTATAAAATTGTAAATAATTTTATCGATTCCACTTCCTCGATAAACTTTTGATGAACTTTTGAACTTAAATCGTTAAGGTTACATCTCCCCCCATATTTTAAGGCTCTGCATGCGCCCACTTGACAAGTTGCTAAAGAAAAAGAGATTCGTTAAGTTTGAATAAGGAATGGCCGTATATTCACTCGAAAAAATTACCAGTTTCATGCGAAGCAACGGCACATTGGTGTAACTGTTGGTTGTGGGTTCGATCCCCACTCGAGGCAGAAATATCTATTTACGTTTATATTTCCATTTCTTCTCTCTCTGTCGAGGTAAAGCGCAGCGTTGAGTTCTACCACTCATCACGCAATGCCCTCTGCCTACCCTGCTGTGTGCGGGATACAGCGTGAAGCTGATTTGATTTGATTTTGACCTATTACTTATTACAGTTAAGTAGAACCTCTTTCCGTATAATTTTATAAACATATAGACGATATGTTTTTATCTTGTTTTTTTTTGTTAAGCGCTTCCGATTTCTTGAATTTTTACTTGTATTTTTTTTAATTATGATAGTTTTTTTAATAATTAGATCTATTAACTGTTTTTAATTGTAATGTCTAACTGTACTTAATTATAATTTAAATTATTGTTAATTGTTGTTTTATTTATTATCATTAGTAATTAATCAGGATTTTTTGTGATTATCTGTAATTTTATATGATATTTGTAAGAGAACCACACCTATAATATATGAATTTTCATTTTATTACATTTTATTACATTTTATTACAAGTTACATGTATTGTTGATGTGTCAATAATTAAATAAATAAATAGCTAATAGCATATTTCATTAGGCACAAATCCCATAACACTGAAAACCTTTTGCTAAGGCACAATTTCCTTATTTCATAGTTTAGCTGATCTTATAATGTATGTAAACATTTACAGATATATTTTTACTACTTTATTAATATGGTTTAGATATAAAATTATACATAAATTATAATATTACACTTTCGTAGCGGTCGTAACTTAAAGATATACATTTTTATATATGTGATTTCAAACTATTTTAAACTTATTCTTCAATATTATCTAATATCCACCGCATGTATTTTCGAACATCAGTATATATTCCTGGTTTAGGGCTATTGGAGCACTCTTCAGGACCACTGACAATGCCATATTGAATCATGCGGTACGTAGAGTTATACTCATCCATTAACATGAGGGGACCTCCAGAGTCGCCCCGACAAGTATTTTTCACGCTGCCACCAGCGCAAATTATCGTCCTCCTGTCGCTTTCATCACATTGGGCGTCTGGCAGAACTGGTACGGACAGTTTCGAAAGACGTGATGAGAGGTGGCCTGTCTCCGTGACACCCCAACCGGCTACCGTGACGATTTTTCCACTAAGCTTAGATTTAATAAGTCCTTTGTATACAGGTAGACAAATCGGGGCAACATTTCCTGAAAGTAACATTTTACAGTTTTGAAATTTTTTTTTAGATGTAACATGTACAATCCACGACGCGTTATCTGAGCTCTAAAAGAGGAACCAAAAAAAATTGACAAAAATATTATTAAGCATTAATAAAAAAATTTAAAAAAATCAATTGTACTACATTGGACTTGCACCCTCATCATTTTCACTCTCGTCTGTTGTTTTCGTTCATTCGTTGTGTTAATATTAAATATTTTCATTATATAAACAAGAATAGCGTTGTAAATACAATATTTTTTTTTGTTTTACTGCTTGGTGACATTTTTCTATTTCTATCCTTGTACAGTAATCGTGTCAATTTTTTCTTTTATATAATCGAACACCTAAATAAACTAAAAAAGATATAAATTGGTTGAAACCCAGCAAGGGATAAGCCATTTGCTGGGTTTAAACTGCACTCGCACAAAACTAAAAGCTCAGAGAACGCCTCGCGAACTGTATATTACTAACGAATGTAATACTTACGAAAGTTGAAATTAATTTCGTCCTTTACTCTGAGCAATGCGATATTATTCGAGCGTATCGAAACCAAGTGGTAATTTTCATGGATAATTTTTTTCTCGATTTCAACGTCCTAGATAAAAAATAAAAATAAAATAAAACAAATCAAAAATTTGCTTCACGCTGTATCCCGCACACAGCAGGGTAGGCAGAGAGCACCGTTAAGACAAAGCATGTACAAATACAAATTAATAAACAAAGCAATAAAACAACGTTAGGTAAGATATTTTTTACCTGTATATGGTTTTCGCAAAAAAATCTTGGATATTCTCCTTGGCAATCATAACCTCTGCTTATGTCGTATTCTCCAAGGCGGACGCCCAGAACGTGTCGATTATCCACACACTGTGCGGCCGTCAGTATGTATTTGGAGCTAATTATACTTCCCCCACAGCCGAAATAAATAGTCTTACTTCCTATAAAATAAGAGAGAAACAAAATTATTTTTAAAGAACTCCAAACCCACTATTTATTACTTATTTGATATACATGTTTATAATTAAATTTAAAAATATACTTTTATTGTTAGATGACATGATTTGAACGCAGAAATACAATACCGTCAGTCTCTTCATTGATAATAGAAATCAGAGCCATCCAAGTAAATTCGTAAAGTTCTGCCAACTGCCCTCCTTTTATGCGGTCATCGATGTGTATGCCACAAACTTTTGGTAATAGCTCTATGTTAGTATGTTTCGTGAAATCAATTTCCTCATCCTCAGCTTGCCGGTTCCTCGAAGTTGGTGCATCAGATCCGTTTATTACTTCGAAATCGGAACAACAAACCTTAAGAATAATAGAATCCATTAATTAATGTATATTTATTTACAAAATAATTAATATAGATTTGGAAGCTTAAATAAAGACCTGAAATTTTTACTTTTTGGTTTAAACACATTGTCATCTAATATATGTTTTAATAATACCCATAGGTTTTAATATATGAATATAAGAGGGCTTCGCCCTCTGCTCGCTTCGATCACCAACCGGTTGACCGACCATAGCGGAAGCCATATTGACTGTCATTAATCAGTCGATGATTCTCCAGGTAAACCAAGAACTGGCTATTGATAATGCTCTCCATCACTTTCGAAAGCAGATTCGATTTCCACTCGAAGAAATTAAATATTTACGCCTATGCCTCCGAAGTTAGGACCTCTGACCACTCTCGTCCCCCCCTCGATGATACAGCGTACAGCTAAAAAAACCTTAATATCTAATGTATATGTATATATACAGGGTGTCCCAGGAGCCAACGATAAAACGAAACCAGGTGATAGACCAAGTCGTGACAGTTATGAGAAAAATATAAAAAAAAATCTTTGTCATGTATTTTTCATATTATATTGATTTTAAAAAATATCACAAAAACCGACACCCTGTGATGGTTTTTCACGTCCGTGGACTACAAATATTACTCTTTCTTCCTTTTTTTTTCTGTAATGTAATCATGATTAACCCTTCTGTGAATTACAGTTTAAGATTTAAACATACCTGCATCAGTTTTCAATAAAATGTGGTGTTTTTGCCAAACATTAAATTCAAAATATTTACTACACCCAACTTTAACCGACTGTACTATAAAAAAAATGTACTACACTGTTTTTGCAAGTAACTTTAAAAGTTGGCGCATTTAATCTGGATTCCGAAATGGTACGACACTTGCTGGATTACTTCTTTTTTGAAGAGAGAAAAATCGAAATACACGATAATCGGGATGACGTTCAGCTTTTTGGTATCTTTTCCGATACATTCTAGCTGCAGCATTTGCGTTACATAACCATTCTCCATGAATGAAATGCATATTGGCAATGTGTCAAAGACCGAGTATATCGCCTGCGAGACCCCGGACTCGAGCACTGTCCTTATAAGTCCTGGGTCATCCCCTAAGTTGGAAAAGTTCAGGTACCTTGGATCCGTCATGCACGAGTCTGAAGGCATCGATCACGATCTCTATAAGACGGATAAGAGTTTGGACGGTATCCTGCGATCACAGACCACACCAGTCACCTCCCTAAACTAAATACTTAGCCCAGGCAACGCTTATCCGACTTAGGGGCTGGCCCAGGACTTATAAGAACAGTGCTCGAGTCCGGGCTCTCGCAGGCCATATACTCGGTCTTTGACACGTTGCCAATATGCATTTCATTCATGGAGAATGGTTATGTAACGCAAATGCTGCAGCTAGAATGTATCGGAAAAGATACCAAAAAGCTGAACGTCATCCCGATTATCGTGTATTTCGATTTTTCTCTCTTCAACAAAGAAGTAATCCAGCAAGTGTCGTACCATTTCGGAATCCAGATTAAATGCGCCAACTTTTAAAGTTACTTGCAAAAACAGTGTAGTACATTTTTTTTATAGTACAGTCGGTTAAAGTTGGGTGTAGTAAATATTTTGAATTTAATGTTTGGCAAAAACACCACATTTTATTGAAAACTGATGCAGGTATGTTTAAATCTTAAACTGTAATTCACAGAAGGGTTAATCATGATTACATTACAGAAAAAAAAAGGAAGAAAGAGTAATATTTGTAGTCCACGGACGTGAAAAACCATCACAGGGTGTCGGTTTTTGTGATATTTTTTAAAATCAATATAATATGAAAAATACATGACAAAGATTTTTTTTTATATTTTTCTCATAACTGTCACGACTTGGTCTATCACCTGGTTTCGTTTTATCGTTGGCTCCTGGGACACCCTGTATATGTAGAAGGAAGAGATTAGAACAGATATTATATTATCTTAGATGTTTAATGATTAGCTTTAATATTGTTATCTGTAGCAACTGTTTATAATATGACTGGCTGTGTTCATGTAAAAAGACAATGTGTCAACATATTTGTATAGCTTTGGAGGAAATGATCGAAAAGACACTAAGTAATTGTTGATTATTGTAGAATTACGATTGGCTGACTTATGTTTGTTAGACTCCAACTTGACTTTTATTAGACCAGTGAGGTAATTTGACCAATAACGCGGAGGCTTATGCCTTGAGTAGAGTCGTGACGTGTGATGGTGAAGTTCGATTTTAAAAATAAGGAGGAAGTCGACGATCGTGGAATGATTTAGTCTTCTGATGTTTTGGAGAAAGGAAGGACTAGTGACGAGTGTCACGAATCTGCTGCATTAACCTACAATGGAGCCCACAGGTCCAATAAGAATCATTTGCGAGCAATCTCCTACATATATATATATTTTCTTCTTTGTCACAAGTAAAAAGCAGCTTCTCGGTAGGCACTAAGTACAGTACAGTGTGTACTTACCTTTGGTACATTACGCTCGCCAATCTTTGTTACCCCACAAATCGAGCGTACGAATTGTTTAGTTATTGTTGGATTCTGTCTCCGATACGCGGCTAGCCTTAGTGCTCCCGGACATAACGGAATAGTCATACAATCCTCTTGGACGCTGCATATTTCTGTATATATATATATATATATATTAAAATATACTTTTTATAAATAAACGTAAAAGTATATTAAAAAGTGTGACTGTAAAAGTGACTGGTTGTAGGTTCGATTCCCATTTGAGGAAGTGAAATATTTATTTATATTTTCATTTCTTCGCTCTGGTGTCGAGGCAAAGCGCGGGGTTGAGTTCCGCTTCTCATCACGCAATACCTTAATTTCTTAACCCTTTGCCTACCCTGCTGTGTGCAAGATACAGCGTAAAGCTAATATATTTTTTTACTTATATGTATACTTTTATTGCGCTACTTACCTAAATAAATAAGGCATATAATAAGTACTTACTCTTGCAATGTGTATTATCAAAACTGTATAAAACCAATGTGCTGATAAATAACGAAATTTTTAACATTAACATATTTGTTTAATATTATTTTGAAAGTAATTTCACATTTACGCTGTACTTGTCTCGAGAAGCTTTTTAATAAACTAATAAAGATTTATTATCGATAAATATTATTATAATTATATTTATATATGTAACAATATAGTCTTATATCAACTGCTCTGTTATTGATAACCTTAAACATTAACCGTTTTACTGGATTTTATTTCTGTAAAAACCCAAGCAAAATGTCGGATAAGTAGCATTTTAAAAATGATAGAATCCAGCAATTTATAATATTATCTCAGTAGTAGTATGTATATCTTGTAATGTAATGTAATCAACAGTGTTTTAAGATTTAACTATAGGTTCTAAGCTCCAGTGGAATTCCCACCATTGAAACACTTGCAGACAAACTCAGCTCGGCCGCGTTCGTAGTCAGAGAAATGACGGACATCTGTACTGCCCGACTAGTTTATTTTAGTTATTTTATAGCATTATATCTTATCGAATGCTACTATGCGGTAGTGCAGATATTAATTCAATATAATTGTCCTTCAAAAAATAGCCGTGAGGTCTATTTACAATCTTAAAGCTCGAGATTCTCTGCGAGATGTTAAATATTTGGGCTGTTTGGCCTCAGGGATTATTTGGTCGAATAGACATGGATACACCCACATTGTCTGGTGAGCCATTTGCAACTTCGGTCCATGGAGGTAATCGATAAGCTAGTTTACAGAAACACGGCCGAAAGTGAAGACGGCGGTATCGTCCGCGATAAAGAGTAGATTTGTACCTGAAGTTGTTGGGATGTCATGTTTGTACCGGTTGTACAGAAAGGGCACCACTGACGCACGTTATTTATACTGTCTCTTAACTACCTATTCATTAAATCATATGTGAAACGTCAATTAAAGTACTTTTAGTCATTATTCTCCAACATATATTATTATGCGAAATATTCATATAAGAATACTCGTGGCGTCGGGCAGCACTAGCTAGCGTGATGCACATCACTATTGCAGGGCGCCGCGGGTCAGCGGTCCCAGAGGCCATTCCAACCACAAGAGGACATTCCAACAACAACCGGAATCGATAACCATTACACACACTACCATACATTTGACAATATTTACACTTTTGTTTATAAAGGGGCATACATGTTGCTATACGTTAAATTGGTTCTCTAATTTAAATAAATATTTCATTTCCTCGAGTGAGAATCGAACTCAGAACCAGTCGCGTTTAAAGTCACACTTTCTGCCCCCGCGTCACTTACATATATGTTCAAATATAAGTCTTAGGGGTAAAAAATGAAAAGGTTTAGTAAATCATTTCATAGTATCATTTAATATCATATTTAATTATTTTACAAAAAAATACATTAGTTTTGAAAATTAACAATCTGTTTAATATTCGATTAGGCGTTAATTTATGCATTATATGTATATATTTTTTAAATGCTTAATCTGGTATCTGCTTGATTTCTAAATATGGGCAGTCCTCGGTTTTACATGTTTTGTCATGTTCAGTACCAGGAAATATTTACATAAAACGTTACTAAATGTAAGATTATTTTTTCCTTACATTCATAGGGAAAACTTGTAGGTAGGTTCTTATAAATGAAACAAATAATCCCACTCACTTTCCACCGAATTCTGGTGGTTCCACAACTGGTCGCCTGGGCCACCACTGGCCTCAATTGTTAGTGTCAAAACAATCGTATGTAAGATAAAACAAGGACTGCCTGCATACATTTTACACCGCGCTCTCTCTATGAACGTTTAGGGTGACGTCGGGCGGCGGGTCCCAGTCCCACAGACGGGGCTTCCGCCTTCTGTCCACAGTTGGGATAGACTCCGCTGAGCCGTCAGCGTAGCCGCTGCTACACGAGCGGAGGCTGCACGACGCGTGGACTTTATGATCTGTGAATTCATATTTTTGTGTTACTTGTGGATTACTTTTTTCCCCCAGTGTTTTACGGAGTGTCTTAACACTAGAATCCATCTGCCTACCTTGCTGTGTCCGGGGTACACCGTGAGGCTGGTTTATTTTTTTTACTAATATATTGTTTATTGAGTCTTAAATCCAATTTTATAAAGCGTCACAATTCGATCTTAAGAGTAAGATCCTAATAAGTGCTACAGAAATATATTAAAATCTTACTTAAAATTACAAATTTCAAGCGTTTTAAAAATACAGACTAATAAATTCAAAACTTTTACATGAAATTTGAAATAATGTTAGTAATACTAGTATTTCATTTGTAATTCTCTAAGGAACTACCTTCCTTCCTTACCCACCTCCTATAGAGTCCAGGTAGTCTCTCTGTACATCCTCCAGCTGCAGCACCTGGATGACAGGAGTGGGCTTAGAGCGGGCGCGCCTCGCGAGACGCACCGCTAGCACAGTGGATAGCAGGAACACCGCGACTAGCACAAACGCCCCGACTGCTATGCCCACGTCCTTGTCGAGGAGAACTGGAATAGAGTGACTTCGCTTTATGTTTCGCGGGGTAGTGCCCACCGGAGAATAGTCTGGTGCCCACAACAGAATTTTTACCAAGAATAAATAACATAAATAAATTATTCAAAATTACAAAAAATATGGGCCGTCACGGGACGCCTGGCATCGAAACTTTTTTAAAAGTTATATAAGTAAAAGAACATATTACAACAGGAACTAAAAATGGCATAATGAAAAAATAATTACCAAAAAATTGAGAGTTTATCTATTAAACATTTATTTTCATGAATTACAAAAATAGATTAATGTTAAGATACTCCATTCTCGGTAAGCTTTCCGCCTCTTAACACGCAATGCTTCCAGAATTCGGCGGAAAGTGAGGAACGGAAGTGTCTTAATGGGAACGGATGTTTTATCACTTCTCTCCTAAGGTTCCCTCTGCCTACCGTGGTCCTGCTACATGCAGGATACAGCGTGAAGTTAAAATACATCATTCATATAGCGTGACGACGCGTCGCGTCAAGAAAAATGACACAGCATTTTGGCCGTCTCTTGTAAAGTTCACGTAGATGGGGACGACTCCATCTGCGTGAATAAATGTGAACTTACACTCCCACCAAGGGACGGAGGCGGAATGCAACAGGTTCTCCGTAGGTCGTAGTAACAAAGCTGGTGAGCACCCGTATCTATTACATGCAGAGGCCCCTGCTTCGTCACCAACCTTCAAACTTCCCAAGGGTCCCCGAACTAGCCATGGCACCTGTTATATTTGATTTGTTACATTTATTAAGTAGCTAGCAGTTACTAAAGTACCGTAAACTCAATTTTTTTAACTTTATGCTGCAGGTTCTAGACAGAGAGAACCTACTTTAAAGACACTCCGTTCCCCATTTTCCACTCGATTTTCTTTTGCTTTGCCTTGTTACAGGGCGAGGAAATAAATACATTAAGCATTTCATTCCCCTGAGAGGGAATTAAACCCATAACCGGCACGTTTCTAGTCAGTCATTGCGTCGCTCACGATAAACTCTACTTACCTCACTTTTATAATATAAGTTATGGTAAAA
Organism: Heliconius melpomene rosina; assembly: GCF_056956725.1. Taxonomy (NCBI): domain Eukaryota; kingdom Metazoa; phylum Arthropoda; class Insecta; order Lepidoptera; family Nymphalidae; genus Heliconius; species Heliconius melpomene. The sequence continues at coordinate 3,664,058 of NC_140396.1, read as the reverse complement.
TAGATTAAAGTAATATTAAAATGCTGTCACGGATTTTTTATCACTGAAGTGATTACGAATATAAATAAAAATGTATTTAAATATAATAATACCCCTTCTCCTCGGGCGAGCGCCTGGCTCATACCATAGCCCATAGAGCCTCTCCGTTCTAATAGTAATGACGCGTTCGACGCAGACATCCTCCATACTGACACTTCATAATATGTTGCATTTTCCACTGATATGATAACAAGAAATTAATTATTAGTAACTTTTTGTAAGTTTATGTCCTTTAATGGTATAGTTATAATTTAATACTTTCATTTATATTATTTTTCGTGTTAGCGCAAAAATTCGTTTTTATAAAGAAATATAAATGAAACAAGGAGATTATCTAAATTAATGCTAGATTTTCATAGATTTAATAGTTTAAAAGAAACATTAATCGTTCATCTACTGTTTAAAAAGTGCATTTTTGAATTACCTGGTATACATCTCATAAGAAACTCCTCATATTCGTACGCGAGGTCACACTGCTGAGGCTGGGGTGGTCTCAATTGGTCAAAGGTAAACATTTTTTTGCATGGCTTGTCCTGAGACGCGATACCATTTCCAGCTTCACAGCTGGCTTCTAAAGATCTTGATAAAGTCCCCGTTATCTGTGCTAATGGTAGAATTGCAGAACCAGTTGTTAGATGCTGTATCTCTGCATCGGTTGGTTGTATGTGCCAGAAGTACGTATCCGGTGCTGGAAGAGCTCTGACATTGCATTTTAATGTTTCTTTGACCAATGTTATACCGTGATCCGAACATTCTGGTGGATCTGTGATATAAAAAAAAATGAAATCAGTTTCACGCACATTCCGCACACAGCAAAGGTACGCAAAGAGGATTTAGCTTTAAGGCACTCCGTCCCCCAATATCGTCAATACAATTTGCCAATTTTTTTTGCCTTAATGGCATGGCATTCTTCCCTCGAGTGGGGATCGAACTCACAACCGTCGCGTTACAATCACACCGTTAATCCTCAAATACATATATATGTATATAATGTATGATTAATAACTAACATTACTGTATATGTTATAAAGGTACTGTATATATTATATTAATTCATGTATTTTTTCCTTTTGTCTCAGGTTCGCTTTTCATCAAGCTTTCGAGCTGTGACATGAAGTAGTAAAAAACCCTTTTATCAAGCTAAATAAATTGGGCGATGTGATGAATGATGCCATATATAAAACAAATAACCCGGGAGGGAAGAACTTACAAAATATAGTAACATTGATGTTATCCGCCTTTGTTTCCCCAACGTTATTGCGGGCAGCGCAAGAGTATTGTCCAGTATGTCTCCTTGTCGCCTCTTCCACCGCCAGAGTTTGAGATGACACATCATTGCCCCATAAGCTATTAGGTCGTATCTGTATATCCTGAAATTTTATATATTATTTAAGTACGAGACCGTCGTGGCACTGTGACACATGCGCTTGACTATAAAAACGACGGTCGTGGGTTCGATTCCTATTCGGGATTTTTTTTTCGCATATTTTATCCGTACGAACATATGGATTGTTCGGGACCAAGTTCGACTCCCGCTATGCACAATCTTTTATATGCTTTCTCTACGCTCTAAAAGTATAAACTAAGTTTGTATGCTTACATTAAAATACCACTTATACTCCTCAACCGGTGGGTTGGCTTTTGCCTCACACTCAAGCTGTAGGTTGTCGAGCTCCGCTAACTCGTTCAGTCTTCCATCTCCTATCATTGATAACTCTACTATTGGACTATCTGAAAATACATAACTTTTTTTAACTGTATCCTGCACATAGTAGGGCATGCAGAGGGAACCTGCGGACACTAGATTCCTAGGTTCCTGCAGCCTACCGTGCTATGTGCCTAATATAGTGTGAAGCTGTTTTGTTTTTAATTTTAATAATTTAACATACGAATGCGTCTTGTAGAATAGGTAATTGTAAGAAGATAATATTATGCAATTACTTTTGAAATCTAGACATATAATAAATTGTAACTTATCGCTGTCTGTATATGGACGATGTATGAGAACATATATTATTGGGGGCATTTATCCAAGTAATATTTTTTTTTTTTTTTTTTTTTATTGAAAAAGGACAAGGCAAACGAGCGTTCGGGTCACCTGATGATGATCACCGCCGCCCACGACCCCGTGCAGCACCAGAGGAGCTACAGGTGCGTTGCCGGCCTTTGAGGTGGAGATAGACGCGCTTTTTGAAGGTACCCATATCGTACCGACCTGGAAACACTGCCGCGGGTAGGCTATTCCACAGTTCGGTGGCGCGTGGAAGGAAATTCCTACGAAACCGCACAGTAGTGGAGTGCCACGCATCCAGATGGTGTGGATGATATTTGAGTTTGTGACGTGCTGTGCGGTTAGAAAATTCGGCGGCAGGTAACAGGTCAAACAGTTCTTCAGAACACTCACCATGATAAATGCGATAGAGAACGCACAGCGAGGAGACGTCTCTACGCAGAGCCAAAGTGTCAAGCCTTTCACAGCTTACTGGGTCCTTAATGATTCGGATATTACCAAAACAATTCTTTTATTTTTTTTGCCTGTTTGTTTATGCAAAAACGGCTAAACCGAATGAAATGTTGTTTTCACTACATCATTTTGGTATCTCTTAAGATTTAGTATTTGTAATTATTTAAATCGGTTAGCATAGCTAAAAAAGTTGTATCAATTTATTTTTGCATATGTTTGAAGTCGCCGATATAATACTTCTAATCACAAAGTAAAAATATTTTTATTATTTCATAAAACTCGAATTTAGCATAATTATGTAACTTATAACTTGGAATTGATTGTATTAAAATTACTCTTATTGAGAGACAAAATCCAATGCTATACTTTAATTATAATTATTTAATAATAATACTGAAATTATTAGGGTAATCAAAGAATTTTTAATTTCTTTTAAATATAGACAATATTTAAAAGAAAAATTAAATCAACTGGGATTCGAACCAATTTCCATCTCAATATAAACGCCTCGTTAGCTTACATGTAACATTTAAAATTATAACATCCGCTTTAGAGTCCCGCCCCGGCGCCATCACCGTGTTAGTGGCGACGCAGGCGAGAGTGGCGCCGTCGTCGCTGACCGCCGGCGTCAGCTCGAGGAACGACTCTGCCCTACGAGTGGCATTGTTCCAACTCTGTAATATTAATACATGGTTCTTAGTTACATTGTTGTGATTTTTTTTTACTTCATTACATCCCGCATACAGCAGGATAGGCTGAGGAAATGTTAATACGTTCCGTTCCAACCTTTATGTATAATTGTCCAGACATTATATTGAGTACATGAAGACGCTTAACATCGGGCTTTCTCTTCAAGAAAATTAAAGTAAGTAATACCCCCGAAGAATTGAAATTACAACTGTCACGCTCATACGATGATCTCAATTATTGTTATTGAATCATAAGTTACGGCTCGGAAATTGGACGGAAAGTTGGAAATGAGTTTGTTATACTAGGTACCGCTATATGTGGAATACAGCATGAAATAAAAAAAATAAGTGGTTGCTTACTTTTAGTTTTGTTATTATAAATTAGTGTAGGGGGCTTTAAATACAAAATTCGGCGTAGAGTTACTCAACACGCCATGTAGAAAATTCTAGTTTTAAGTTAGTTGATACAAAAATACCTGATTGCTGCGTTGCGTCAGATGCCGGTGGTCTAACCACCAAGACAGCTCAGGTGGAGGATAAGAGCCGAGCGCCACACACTGTACAAGGGCCGTCCTTCCAGCTCTTAGCGCATCCTCGAATAAGCCCCGCATCCAGTTTATGGTCACATTGTATGCAGGTACTAAAATTAGAAGAAAATATATTTTTTAAGGTTCCTAAATTTATTATATTATATTAGAGTACGCTCTTTAGGGCCACGACTCGTCGGGCGACACGACGTTAGCTTTAGAAGGCTCTGCAGATTTGATTTTTGATGTCTTCCCAAGTGGACAATGTGCAAAAGTTCGAACACCTTAGGGCGGCCATAACTCATTGACCATACTGTTATTAATAATGCTTAAATACTAAGAAAACATCATTATAAGATCTTTGGAAACCCACAGTTTCCGAAAACCTTTCGAACATCTCTGGTAGATAGTCGACCCGTGACCACAGACCATAATAATATACTGAATATATGCGATTATTCCAGTTACATAGTGAATATATGTGATTAAGAAATTTGAGCCACTAACCAATGTTGGTTACAAATAACAAAGGACATTCTATAATATTTGTTATTCCATATTAGAACTGCAAGAAATATTTGTAAATATATTTTTTCTTCTGGCTCGAACACAAATATTTAAAGTTAACATTTCTTAACTTGATTGTCAAAAGTGCTTGTAAGTGACTTAGATTCTTAAAGTATTTACAAATGCTTTATTTTTATTTAGAGTTCATTAATGATACCATGACAATAGGTTTGATTTTTAAAAAAAAAAAAAAGTCAATAACTGTAGTAAAAAATTGGCAAATCAAATTTGCGTTACTTGATTAAAATTTCAAATAAAACTTACAGTAAAGTTCAATTTGTAAAGAAGATACAACTGGTGGAGTGAGATGAGTGTTACTTGCCCTGCAAGATAACGATTCTGCATTATCCCTTGTTAACGGCAAGTATAACTCATTCTCTCTGACCCCTGGTATATCGCTAGCACCATCTGAGGCATCTACCAATTCATTGCCAGAATACCAGCTTATACGAGGAGGTGGTCTACCTGAAATAAACAACTAGTTTTAAGACACTGTGTTATCCATTTTAGAAACATTGAAATATGGTGTGGTGGAACTCAGCGTAAATTATGTCATTATTGCATCAAATGAGTTAAAATGTGTTTCAAGCTAATTTTATTATACTATAATAGCATTACCCCCAATAACAAGGCAGCTAAGTACCAATGTGTCCCCTTCGTGGTAGGGGCCTATTTTGCTCTCCACTTTGTTACCAACTTCATCCAGGAAAAATGGTTGGCTTGGTAGAACTGGAAAATGATTTTTATTATTTAGTGTAACCTATTTAAGGTGTGGAATGTGTTAAAAATCAAATATTGTTTAAAGGAAATTTAAAGTGAAAAAAGTAATAATTATTTAACTTCATATTGTTTACTACAAAAAAAAAGTTTTTTTTACCTATATTTAAACTTACTTATGATTGTTAAATTAATGCCTATATTTCTTGTGGGAGCGAGGAGGAAGTCCACACGGCAATGGTACAGTGCTTCATCGTCGCCCCTCAAGTCAGTAATTTCGAGAATTGTTGGCTGATTTTGCAGTTCAGCCTTAATTCTGCCGCTGGTGTTGTAAGATATACTTGACCATTCGCTGACAATACGTGCGTCATAACTGAAAAAGGAGGATTATTAAATTTAGGCTTACGGTAAACTAAAAAGTTAAATTCAAATTCAAAATCAAAATATTCTTTATTCAAATAGGCAATTATTATAAGCACTTTTGAATCGTCGAATGAACATATGAACAAAAAGCTACCACCGCACCGGTTCGGAAGGCAGTTCTGCTGAGAAGAGCCGGCAACAAACTGATTAAGTTAAGTAAGTTATGATATATAAGTTAGATATTATTTATTACTTGTTTATATGTTCAAAAATTATTGTTTGTTTTGATGTTTTCAATTTAGTTGACAAATGACAACCAAGACCAACTAACAAATAAAAATTAGTATTGCTATGTTTCGGTACTTTTGCTTATATTTATAAAATTGCCAGAAAGGAATATTGAATAACGTACGGTATATGGGTGCCCTTACAAAATTTTCAAAATTACATTTTTATATGCCAGTCGCGACAGGAACCCAAAGTTTGACTGTAAAACCGACTGGTTGTGGGTTCGATCCCCACTCGAGCAGATGAAATATTTATTTAAATTTATATTTCCATTTCTTCGCTCTGGTATCGAGGCAAGGCGTTGAGTCCACTCAATACGGAAAGTGGGGAACGGAGTGTCCTAACACTAGGTTCTCCCTGCTTACCGTGCTGTGTTTGGGATATAGCGTGAAGCTGATAAAAAATCGTTACCTATATATGGGTATTTCACTCTTGTACCAAACCAAAAGCATTAGTTCATCGTTTGGAGTCTCACTCGTGGAATCACATAACAAGGTGGTGCTACCACCTTCTAAAGCTTCCTGAGCTATTACTGGTCCTGAAAATTACACAATCTAGATATTAAATTACTCTTCAGTGTTCACGATATATATTATACAGTCAGATTAAAAAGGAAATGGTTTTTTAGTTAATGAGTTTGATTGGAGATGACAGTAATTGTATTTAATAGTCACTAAAAAATATGCTTTTTTTAAAGCTACAATTCTATATTATTATATTATAAATGTTTATTTAATTAAGAATATTTTGTAAATTATTTATCCATACCATCAGTTTCAGGTATAAATGACAAAATAGGTGATGAGGTGATTATGAAGAGTATCAGCGCCGACAAGACGCGCATTCTATGGTCCATCCATGCTCCAGCGCATTTCGCTCAATGGGTCACAGAAATATTCATTTTACATACGAATATTTCTATATATGGGCTTGTTAATATCACATTTCAGTTTTAATGTTCGACAGCGTTGTTTCTCGTAAACGTTTTCTGTAACGAGAAAATAAAATAAATTAATATTTCAAATGGTGGCTAGTCGTGGTCAAGGGCACAAGCGTGTAATTGTAAACGCGACAGGTTGTGGGTTCGATTCCCACTCGAGGAAATTAAATACTTATTTTCATTTTCTTCACTATGGCGTCCAAGCAGAGAAATAATAGATATATTGTAACATCACATAGAGATATCCTCTCGCGGCGTGATATAATCATCTGTACAAAGAAAATGTTGAAATTATTATAATCAGCTGACATAGAACGAGCAATTTACTTAGAAGTTCTCGTTTATTTTATACGTATTCTAATATATAAGTATCTATAATTATTAAATAACATAATTTTAATTTTCGCAACTTGGAAACCAATACTAGTTCGTTTTATTTTTAAGATAACAATTTAAAAGGCAATGATGCAATTTGAATCGTAAACAAGAGTCACGATTCCATTGTTTGTGAAGCATTGCTTAAAATTGTACACTTATAAGATTATAAATTTGATTAAATACAAGTTATAATGTTATTGTTTTCTGTCGAGATGAAAGTTCCTTTCATAATATTGAAAAGGTATATTGTAGGTTCTGTATAGGTATATATAAAGTAAATATAGTTTTTTTTTTATATTATAGGTAAAGGTAGTAGCGGCCGTCGTGACTGCAATGCGACGGTTGTGAGTTCGATCCCAACTCGAGGAAGTGATATATTTATTTACGTTTATATTTCCATTTATTCGATCTGGTGTCGAGGCAAAGCGCGGCGTTGAGTTCTGCCACTCAACACGCAATGCCTCCAGAATTCGGCAAAAAGTGGGGAACGGAGTGTCTTAGCACTAGATTCCCTCTGCCTATCGTGCTGTGTGCGGGATACAGCATGAAGCTGATTTAAATTTTTTTTTAAAGTAGTATTAGATAGATCTCTCTTTAACATGCATTCTCCTGTCATGTAACATTATTTCTTTTTGCCGTACGGTAAAGAGAATCTTTTATGTTTTCTCCGTATAAGGTGACACGGGCGAAGTGATTAGTGCTCAAATGGCACGCTAGAAATACCATAAACAAAGAACAACAATAACTATAGTCTTTCAAAGGCGTACGTACACGAGACAGCTTAAAAGATATTTTCTTGAGAAGTTGTACTTAAATGTTTTAAAAGTATTTGTTTACTATCAGCTATACTATAAGTTTACGGAGATAATGCATTTTTTATAAAATTAATTACAAATATAAGTTTAGATAGATATTGGATATTAATTTCAATTTAATACGTCCATGAGAATCTGAGACGAGAAGTGATCCTGTAAAGGTTCCATTTTTAGTTTGAAATACGGAACCCTGAAAATGATCTCTGTAATCTTATCATTTATGCCTGATTACGATAAAAAAGCTATAAGCTGTCAGAATTACGATACATATCTACTTATGGTGTACCATATATTACCAAAAAATAGCTTCACGCTTTATAGGTAGAAAAGACCTAGTATCAGGACACTCCGCTGTCTACTTTCAAGACATTGCATGTTGAGATAACCTTTGTGTAACCTTTCACTCGGGTCAGAACTGGGGGTTACTATAAACAAGTTTTTAATTGGCGTACATTAGTTGCTTGCCTTGTATGTTGTTGACGTGTTGTTAGTTTGGTTGGTTGTCGATGGACTACTGATATTGAATATGACTATGTTAAAAGAATATATCATTTACTATGATATATGTCCATCTAACATATAATATGTAAGGTAGGTACAAAAAATGTACGAAAAGCCATTACTTTTCATAGAAATTTCTCGAATTGTTACAAATAAGTTGCAAATAATAATGGACAATATATATTTTGTCATATTATATCAAATATAATAGTGCTCATGTTTTACAATAACCATAAAAAAAATCCGGTCAAATGTGAGTTGGACTCGCATATCGAGGATTCCGTACCAATCAAAGAATTGTATTTTAATTGGAAGTAGATACAATTTACAAAAGTCGACAAGTTTAAGTAAGTTAGTTTGTATGAAAGGAACTAAACTGGAACAAAAGGAATGATAATTTTCCATGAAATTTTCACTTTTTAGATTATTTCCCTCACTTTTTGTTAAATTTGATAACAGTTCTCTATAGGTTTTGATAACGGGATGAATTTCATACAAAATGCATCAAAAACGACGTATTAAGCTCTTGTCTCTTTTGATTGCGTTGACTTACGTCAAACTTCTAAGACCTTGATTATTTTCTGTGCTCCAAGGGACCGTAGACGTAAACATTTTTTTAGATCGGTCTCGAGATAAATTCCCGTGACAGACGGACAAAAAAAATATCCTATTAAGATTCCGTCTCCTTTCGAGCTACGGAACCCTAAAAATATCAAGAACTTAATATAGTATACATATGTATGTATATACGTTACTTATAATTTATGATTTGGTTCTATTGATGTTAATTAAATCTTCGTATAGCCACTATATATTTCACACCTACACTCTACAATCCCCTTTATGAATAAAAAAAAATTGACTTTGGATAATTTTTGCTAGAATATGCTTGGATAATTTTGGACATATTTTGCTAGAATGATGAGATAGTCGTTAAATATATGCAATATTTAAAAGAAATTAACGATTTGAAAACACTTTAACATTAAAACTCTACTAATTATATAAAAAAATATACTAGAACAAATAACTCCTATGTATATAGACATAATTTACATCCTAAATATGTCAAGAAGGCTACAAAGCTTCTTCGTTTTACTAAATTTAAAGTGTTATTTTAACACTTGGAATAGTACAAGTATATAAACTTGTTCTAAAAGCACTAAATTCTGTCGGAATTTCTAAGCAGTTATGAAAATCATCTCCTTGAATTGCTTCACTCGTTGTAAAGATCATAAAATATAAAAAAAATCACCTTTACCCTATATCAGCAGGGTAAACAGAGGGAGCCTAGTGTTAAGACACTCCGCTAACTTTCCGCCGAAATCTAATCAAGAGACACTGCGTGATGAATGGCGGAACACAACGCCGCGCTTTTGTTCCAACACTAGAGCGAAAAAATGAAAATATTAATAATTCCATTTCTTCAAGCGGGAATCGAACACACAACCTGTCGCGCTTACATTCACACGCTTAGGCCTTATATAATATTTAGAAAAGTATATCTAAATATATTTATTATAAACATTTATAAGCGTCAACCACAAGTACCTATTTCGTTAGTTTCATTAAAACAATATTTATTAAAATATGCGACCTCTAGCCTTTCGAGTGCGGGTCGTAAAATGTATTTTATTGCGAAGGCATACGGCATATTATCATTTCTTATACATTTATGCAATATATAAGTGGAAATACCACGTCGAATCACGTAACTTTTAGATCGGTATTTTTTTGGTCAGTCAAATAATTGGTTCCGTCTCGATGTCAAGGTTTGTTTGGGACATAATTGTTATTTTGTAAGAAAAAAATTAAATGTGTTAGTTATATTATTTATCTATATATCTTTAATTGTATATCTCTGTCTTCTCTTTCTTAGTTTCCCTGCTTAATCAAAAAATCGTTAATGTTTAGAAAACTCGGTAAATACTCGTCAAAGAAATGTTTTTGCACTCTTTAAGAATTATTTAGCAGCCGCCTTTCAGCCTTCAATGAAGTCTGGCGACGTACTTGTTGCTTACACTCGTAGGTTTGTAAATGAGCCTTGTAGTGAAGGAGGAAAAGCATTAGAATTTTCTTACATATATACGTATTTTCTTTGAAATTATACGACATTATTGTACTTACTATATGTTGATTTATTTTTATTCTTTTCACAGATAGAAAAAATAAATAAAAAATACAGTTAATTTAAAGACATAGATGTGCAATGGCGGCCTTATCACTAAAAGCAATTTCTTCAAAAAAAAAAACAAGAAATGTTTTTTTTAAAAGAGTACAGAATAGTGCAAAAAGTATAGCTAAAGAAATAATTTATTTATAATAAATACAAAAGAACATAATAATTAAATAATGATTTTGGGTTCGTTTTTCAAGTTTGTTTCTACAATATGGAAGGAGGAAGAGGTATATGGAAAATGGATGTCAGTGTTATTTGTTATGATTAACAAATATATATAAAGTTTAAAAAAAACGTTCATATGACACTGTTTTTATAAAGGAAGGTGAAGATAAACGCTTTTATAGTTTCAAAGTATTAATAAAAAAATCTTAAATATAAATATATACCTTATGTGGCTGTATAAAGTAAAAAGAAGTAATAATTTTTCACCTTTTACCTTACTTACCTATAGAAAAAAGAAACCCAACTAAAAATTTTCTTGGTGAATTTTTAGATGGTTATTTCTATCCATTGAGAGATAGATGATAGAGTTTGAATAATAAGGCTCCCATATATCAAGCCCCATCAAATGAGGGTTATTTATCAATGGTACGGTATTTTTAGGACTAACATGGATAAAGATATTTTTACATACTATATAGCTTACTTTTTATTTATTTATATTTTTAATTTTTTTATCTATTTATAGCATACTAGTATAATGTAATAGACACATTTACTTTTCGATTTTAGGTAAAGTATCGAAACTGAAAAAATCATAATTTTTTTCCTCCTTTGAACTACTATGAAGGAAGTTTTAACGAGATTTTTTCAAAGTTTCAAAAGAATCATTGTTTTTGCGTGTATGTAATCGAAAACTACCTTTATTAGTTAAAAATAGCAATAAAAGAAATTTGCTGTTTAGTCGATACTTTACCTCGAGACTGTCGTTTTATATTGGATTCCAAAAGATCGGTGTTAAAAATAAATATGATCTAATCAATACATTAAAATAATAAGTAAGCGCGATGGTTTTGGGTTCAATTCATGCTCGGAAGAATAAATTATATTTTCTCACTCTACAAGACAAATTGCGGCGTTAATTTCCGCAGTTAATACGCAACGTCCCATAAAATAAGAAATATCTTACAAATTAAGTTAAGACCTTAAAAGCAGATATTATATGGAAAGTGATAGTAGAAGTTCATATAGATGGAGTTATAATTATTTTTCTAAAGAAAGCACTGAACGACCACCGTGGATGTTTACAGCGTGTCTGCCCAAATAAGAGAAAATATCCTAAAACGTTGATGCTACAAAGGTCCGTTTCATAATGCATTAGGAAAGAATTTGTTTGTAAAGCTGTCTATGTGGAACGTCATGTTCTTTCGATGGAGTAATCAATTTTAAATATAACGGCTAGCGGTATAAAAGTTAATATGTAGTAGATTCAGAGGTTCGAGGCCAGTCGTGGGGCAGGACAAAGTGTGACTGTAAAACCGACTGGTTGTGGATTCGATTCCCATTCGAGGATATGAAATAGTTATTTAATGTTATATTTCCATTCCATTTCGAGGCAAAGCGCGGCGTTGAGTTCCGCCAATCAACACGTAATGCCTCCAGAATACCGCGGAAAATGAGAAACGGAGTGTCCTAACACTAGGTTCTCTCTGACTACCCTGCTATATGGGAAATACAGCGTGAAGCTGGTACTGTAATATAATAAGTACCTACTTACATGTTTTACTTGTTCTTGTTCTTGTTTTCGCGAGCACCGCACATTTATAACTTTGTAAGGTAAAATAAATTCGTATAAATTTTATACGAAAGTAGAAATTTATACTATAAAAGCATGAATTATTGTTACTGCTTTGAAAATAACTAGAATAGGTACTTTTTGAAATAGACTCACTTTACTTCTAACAATATAAAATACATATATCTTTTATACATATAATAAATATATTTCTATTATATTTTCTATTCATTTCATAATAATAAATATTATAATATGATTTTTTTTCTTTTAAAAGTCGTAAATTTCGAGGCATTGCGTGTTGAACGAAGGAACTTAAGGCTGCAGATTAACTTATTACCAGAGAGAGAAAATGATTTATTAACTCGAGTGAGAACGGAACCCGCGTTTATAGATACGACGTGCCGCTGTGCCGCGATGGTCTTTATACTACTACTTTATAAAATATTTTATTATATTATTTACTAGTGGACCCGCGCGCGGCTACGCCCGCTTGAAATGGAAATATTAATAAAGAAATTGGAAACTAAAGATAAAGTCTAAAGATTCAGTCAACTCAGTAAAAAGTGACAATCTCAGTCTTGAGATGATTCTTCCCGTGTTGGATGTCATTGCACCAGTGGTCACCCACATTATAAATTTCTCGCTGACATGTAATGTCTTTCCATCACAGTGGAAGAATGCTTATGTCATTCCGTTACCCAAAACCTCGAACCCTTCCGCTATCACTGACTATCGTCCTATATCCATTTTACCTATCCTATCAAGTCCTTGAAACCATCGTTCATAATCAACTGTACTCTTTTCTCTCCTCAAACAATCTTCTATGTCCTTACCAATCCGGGTTCCGTCCCTTTCACAGCACAGTTAGCGCACTGCTGAATATCTCGGAGGACATTCGGTGTGCCTTGGATAACACCAAGATCACTGCAATGGTATTACTGGATTTCAGCAATGCTTTTAGCTCTGTTGACTTTGACATACTTCTTGCTACTCTTCGTGCAGTTAACATTCCTTCCACAGTTTTAAACTGGTTTCACTCTTATCTCTTCGGTCGCCGACAATGTGTGAAAGCCAATGACAATACATCGTCTTGGCTTGACCTCACTGCTGGTGTTCCTCAAGGCGGCGTTCTTTCTCCTCTTCTATTTTCGGTTTTTATTAACAATATTTCAAAAGTAATTTCTTCTCCTTACCACCTGTATGCCGATGATTTGCAGTTGTATCGACATGGCTACTTACATGAATTGCCTGAGACCATCGCGCTCTTAAATGAAGATCTTGCTGCGATTCAAGACTGGGCTGAATCTTTTGGCCTATCAGTTAACCCAAAAAAATCGCAAGCAATTATAATAAGCAGTAGCAGACTTGGTAGTAAAATCAATTGGACCTCAGTGCCTAAGATACTCTACTCTGGATTTCGAATTCCATATTACGACAAAGTGAGAAATCTGGGTCTAACCTTCGACAGCAACTTGACTTGGGCATCACATATTAATGATCTTAGTAAACGTATGCACTTCTCTTATCATTCTCTGAAGCGTCTCCAATATTTCCTCCCTCATAAAACAAAAATTATGCTTGCGCAATCCCTTCTACTGCCAATTCTTGACTACGCTGACGTCTGCTATTTGGATGTGACCGAGGAGCTACTCAATAAGCTAGAGCGCCTTCAAAATCTCGCCATACGCTTCATTTACGGTCTTCGTAAGTATGATCACGTTTCCCAATTTCGAGCTCAGCTTAATTGGCTCCCAATTCGCCTTCGCCGAGATATGCACATCCTTTCACTCCTTTTTAAAATCCTTAATTATTCAAAATTCCCTTCTTATCTTCGCTCCCGGTTTCATTTACTTCCCACTCCCACACGCTCTAGGCGTTCTTGTGTCATACCGACACTTGACATACCAAAGAGTAACTCTAAATTCTTCCAAAAATCCTTTTCTGTTTATGCCGCATCCCTATGGAACCAACTTCCTAAATCTATCCAGAGTAGTCCATCTATAATGTCCTTTAAATCCCAACTTAAAAAATATCTGCTCGCAACCTTAAACTCGTAAACTTCATAGAATAGAATATACTTTATTGCACACATAAAAGAAATATATAGAAAGAACAACACAAATAAAATTTAAAGAAAAACACGTATGCAAAGGCGGTCTTATTGCTTTAAGCAATCTCCACCAGACAACCTTTGAAACAATGCGGATAAATTGTAATGAGGAGAAAGGGGACAACGTCTCAGTGCAAACTTTATGAAATATAATTAAATATTATAAAATATAAAATAAACTAAGTCAATAACATAAAATAAACTTACATAAAATGTGTTTACTTCCATATTTTCATCTCATATATCTATATACTTCTTTTTTATTTTTTTTATATATTTATTATATAACTATATGTATATATATATGTATATGTATGAGACAACTATATATTTTATATAGTATGTATATGTATATCGACATATATATTTGTTTTAATTATGTATTTATATATTGTAATATAATATGTGTATTTTGTTTTGTTTGTGCTAAATTAACTAAATGTTTAAAGTAATAACTTAATTGTACTATGATCTCACCCGCTACTTGTAACTCATCCACTTCCACTGGTTGGCTGGAAGAGATCTCTTATAGAGATAAGTCCACCTTTGCGAACTAAATGTATTTTATTGTTTTCTTATGCAATAAAGAATATTATATTAAAACAGTCGTATAAAATAACTGTGACGGCAATTAGCAAAATTATCGAACTAAATACTTTAAATTGACATAACTTTTTTATTTATGAACCGATTGTAATAAAATAAGTTTTATACCCTATATGTTTTCGATAGCTTGCCAGAATCCAATAGTGAAAACCGCATCTATCTTAAGTCGATTCTGAGATTAGCGATAACAAACGCATAGACAAACAGACAAACAGACCAATAGACAAACAGACAAAAAATTTATTTTTTTTGTTTTGGGTTCTATTAGGTTAATAAAGGTTCTCAATAACATTTTTTTTTAAATATTTTAATATAGACACCGACCCTCTTACGATTTCATTATATTATTTATATAAGCTGTTTTTTATAAGTTGGCATTTGACTTTCTCGTGCTGACCTTCAGGTTGTTACTTTTTGTCAATGAATAATTGTTAGATATTGACCCCAGTTGTTTTAGACATATCACATTACACACCTTTAGAACAGAATGTTATTTTCGTAACATATCTTAAATATACATATATAAGACATTTAATGCTTTTATTATATGCAAATATATTTAGCTATTTTTTTCTATATATACATATGTATAGCATTCGTGCAAAAGATTATTTAAATAAGAACAATAAATAAGATTTATTTTACACAATGTGTTAAATATTGAAAATAATATGATATTATATGTTTATATACGCATAAAGTTGTGTGGAGTAAGTTTGTATATATGCATAAAGGTGTCGAGGTTAAGCGCTGCGTAGAGTTTCGCCACTGTAAAGTATTATATAAATAGTAATTGCCTGTAAAGGCAATGCCTCCAGAAATCAGCAGACAATCGAGAACGGAGTGTCTCAACACTAGGTTCCCTCAGCCTATCCTGCTGTTTGCGGGATACATAACCATTTTTTTAGGGTAAGGCTAATGCTACCAACTCACAGTCTGATGATGCTATGAGCACTGTACACAACTGTCAATTTACCTTCAAGTTACATATTTCCCAAGTCTCTATCTATCTATCACTCTTGATAATAATTTAAAAATTAAAATCAGTTCTTATTTAGGTCAACAAACTAAATTTACTTAAACCAATATGATTTTAATGAATTAATTAATTTTAAAATATTCCATCAATTTCGAGCGTCATCCACACTATAAATAAAAATATATATTTGAACTGGACTAATACTTTAGTTCATTATCCACAGAAAAAATATTTTAATACTAATATAAATAAATCTATATAATATATGCACCTAAAAGTAGAGTATAAATGAATACACCTTTTTTTAGTATAATATACGACGGAAAGTGAGGAGCGGAGTGTCCTACCACTAACTTCTTATGTTCCCTCTACCCTTACCCATATCTAATGTACGGGTTAAAGGGCCTAAAATCTGATATTCCCTGTAGAATACCCAAAGGGAGACTAATTATGCTCAATATTTTTGCTTTATAAGAATAAAACAAATTATCCTCATCATCATCATCATCATCATCAACAGCCATCTGTTGTCCACTGTTGGATATGGGCCTTCCCCAATTCTCGCCACCAGGCCTCGTCCACAAATATCAAGTCGCTCAGCGCGCCATGGAGCGAGCTATGCTTGGTGTATCTCTTAAGGAATTAAGGATAGAATCCGAAATGAGGAGATCCGGAGGAGAACCAGAGTTACCGACATAGGTCAAAGAATTATCCTCATACTAATTAATAAATTCAGGAGTAAAGCTAAACAGGTTGCGAAGGAAGTGCCTGACTGTAATCTGATACCATCTTTTACGGCACTAATGGCCCATAATAAGACAATGGATATCGCGCTGCTCCTCACGTGTACATATATTATATTACTTTTAGTTGGTATATTTACAAATACTTGGGTTGGTAGGGTAAGTTGTTAATTATTTATTTGTAATTTTTTTTGTTAGGGTTCCGTTACCAGAAGGTAAAAACGGAACCCTTACAGGATATTTTTTTTGTTTTTTTCTGTTTGTCAAGACCATTTTTCATCGCTCTTAGGAATTAGGCTGAAATTTAGGAAGACACGAAGACAGAGGGAACCTAGTTACGTCTCCGTTTTCCCTTTACTATTATTTAGTTTTACATATAAGCCTATTAGTACAATATACGAGTACACTATATAGCCTTTCCAACTACAGATGTCAACACAATGTCAATGTAAATAAATCCGATAAGCGGATTTATTTAAACAAACCGAGCAAATCATGTCAGACTTTTATTAAGCTACATTTATTATTTTTTTTATTTTTCAATACTAGATTTTCTCTGCCTTCCTATATACGGGACGAAACCTAGTGTTGAAACACTCCGTTCCCCACTTTCCGTCGAATTTTCGAAACATTGTGTATTGAATGTGGGAACTAAACGTCGCTGTTTACCTTGTTACCAGAGCGAAGTAAAAAAAGTGTTAATAAATAATAATTCATTCACCTGAGTGGGAATCGAACCCTGCACAACGAATGCCTCCTCCAATGATTTGTGACATATTATTAAAAACAAAGAAAACTATAATTGCTCCTTATAGTTTATGGTATTTATTATATTGTTTAAAACAGACAAAAAGGTATTTTGTAGAGGTAGAGAAACGATAAATTTCTGAAGGTTGTAATTTTGCATAAGTTTAAGTTACCTTAGAAATATTCTTGACTTGTAAGAAACATGAAAAAAATGAATGTGCAAAGAAAACTTTTTTATCTTGTTTTATCTTTTCCTCAAGCTAATGGATTACTGTAAAAGAATAGGGAAGGGTCAATCATATTTTTCGAACATCAAGAAACAAGCTCAATTTCTGCAGAAAAGATATTTTCACAAGTAATAAATTGTTTGGAATTATTTGTATATTATAGGTAATAAAATAAACAGCAATTAATAATGTAAGTATAATTTACTTATGTATTCATATAATAATTTATGTAAAACTCCAGATATGAAATATTGCAAGGCTTCGGTGGAGGGAACCTAGTGGTAAAGCACTCCGTCCCCCATTTTCCACCGAATTCTGGAAACTTTGCCTCTTCACCAGAGCGAATGACAATATTAAATATTTTACTATCCTGAATAAAATATTTAATATTTTTATTTCTGAATTCGTCTTGAATGGGAATCAAATCTAAAATCATCGCTTTTACAGTCGCACTCTCGTGCTTCAATAATATTAGTCTCTGTAGCTGGAGTCGGTCGTTCATGTCTGAGCATCGTGGCTAGCATCAGGGTTGCATCTCGAGCAGATGATCCTCCACCGGTATCTATCAAGTGCATCTCTCATTTAGAACTTCGAAGATGACGATTCCATTACTTCCAGTAACAGACAGTCCACCTTTTTTTTAATCGCAATTTTTGCCTTAGATATTTCCAACCACAATTAGCTTCCAAGACCACAATTCATTTTCCTTCAACCAATAGGAAAAGTAATAATAGTAATAAGTTAATATTTATAATAATATAATTATAAGGACGTCTAAACATATAAATTACAATATAAGATAAGATAAGATCCCCGGGTGGTCGGTTATTAATATAGGCGGTAATGCAACTAATTGAATGTTTATCGCCGGGTTTATTTACACTAACACCATGTTGAATAACCAGTTAGGTTCCTTAATCGGACGTCACATAAATTCATTTAACTTTGTTTGTAATTTTATATTTCTTTTTCTTGTTCCACAGTTTTATTATGTGAATGAATAAAATGAAACACTATTTTTGCATTAAAATTGAGATGTGATCTCATTGCCATTATATTGTAATATTATTTGCTTGTTAATTTAAAACATGTTTTTTTTAACTTCATTCTGTATCCTGCATGTATGGTAGGCAGAGAGAACCTAGTGTTAAGGCAGAATATTCAATTAATAAATAATAATTCATTCCCCCGAATCGGAATCGAATCCGCTACGACGGCCTCAAACGCTTAGTTGAGACAGAATATGTTTAAAGAATACTCATATGTTAAAAGCTCTACATACTATCTTAACTCTATGTTCTCTCTGCCTACACCAGAAAGAAGAACCTGCATGAAGAATTACCAAAACACACCGGTACATAAGTATAACCTGTTTATATTAATTTTCATTTTAAATAATTAATAGCTTTAGAGATGGACGTGATAGTGTAATTGTCACCCAGTGACTGACATTTTAATATACTGGTTAATAACCTGGACTGTTAAACCGGATATCAGGTCCATTATTTTGATGTCAGAACAGATATTTACTATGATAAGCCTTTACTTGAGTTCAGTCTTATTTTTTCCTGCTTCACGCTGTATCCCGCATGTAGCAGGTTAGGCAGAGAGAGCCCAGTGTTAAGAAACTCCACTCTACATTTCCGCTGAATTCTGGACAATCTGGTTTATTTATTACCAATATATAAAGATAGAAAAAATATTCAGTAAAATTTTTCGCTTTTCTGTTTAATTTAATATTATTATATAATAACTTAATGATAATGTTGGCGGAGAGTAGAGAACGGAAGTGTCTTAATAGGAACCAAGTGTCTTAATAATAGGTTTCCAGGTTCCTTCTGCTTACTTCGCTAGGTATGGAATACAGCGTAGCTAAAAAAAAAAAATTACCTTAGGTTTTATATGAGATGCTGTGAATTAAAGAGATATTCGTAGGTAGATATAGTAAAAACATGTTGGAATTCATCGGTCAAACGGTCATCCACCTGGACTTGTCCAGCACTCAACAGTCCAAGGACATGTCATTTTAAACAAGCTACCAAATATCTGGTGAAGGTACAACGACCCACCATTTTTTATAATATATTTTTTATAGTATATATACGCAATTTTATTTCTAACTGTAAAACATACAGTAAGAAAAAAATATACGTATTCGAATAAGTAGTGTTTTTTCTTCTTATTTGTCCACATATGTAATTCTTTTCTTTGTTTGGAAGTGTTCCGTATATTGGTATAACAATTAGTACTTATTTAATAATATTAAGAAGCTAATAAAAAGCTAATAAAAGTTATAGAATTTAGTGTTTGTTTGGTCACAAAAACAAGTTTTTTACAACATTTATTTAATTATTACTTTTTTAGCGTTTAGTCACTCCGTTTTCCGTTTTACAGCTATACAGTTATAAATAGAAAATATATTCGATAACCTTATATAATTTTAAAATACATTTCATTCCTCATTTTAGAAAGTAAAACAATTTAATAATGTCAACTTTAAAGACGTTACGTCTGTCATAGTGCTTGCACTTTATCTTCCTTTAAAATATGCACTTTGTGAAGATACATTAGTTTGGAGTAATATAAAAATATATTTAGGTAATATGAAACATTTATTTACGTTTATATTTCCATTTCTTCGCTCTGGTGTCAACACGCAGTGGCTCCAGAATTCGGCAGAAAGTGGGGAACGCAGTGTCTAAACACTAGGTTCCCTCTGCTCACCCTGCTGTGTGCGGGATACAGTATGAAGCGGATTTTGATTTCATTTTAGGTATTTAGCAAGTTATAGTAATACATAGACATACAACCTAGAACCTAGTGTTGAGCCATTCCATTCTCCATTAAGCCACTTCTCCATTGAGATTTTTTAAGGCCTTGCCTGTTGAATGGAGGAACTCAACGCCGCGCTTCGCCTTGTTACCAGAGTGAAGAAATGAAAATATTAAATATTTCATTTCTTTGACTTGAAATCAAATCTACAACCTGTGCTTATACCCCAACGCCGGGATGGGCCTCAATAATAATTATCTAATTGATTGCAAATTTTATACAAATCCAGATTAAACTAAAACATATATAAAGTTATATATTTTATTTTTTATTTATTATTATGACTAAAGTATTATAATAGTAGTAAAAAATATTATTCAATGCGCCTACAAGTTTTCCAGATTAAATATGAAATATCTTTGCATTCTTTAATTTTTTTTCAATTTTAAAAGTCGTTAGAAAATATTATATTTTAAAATTTTAATAACAATAAACTAGCACATTCGAGTAGGAAAACCATTTTAAAGTTAATACAAACAATATGAAATGAAAATTGTCACGAGCGCGGTTATAGAAACTTATAGAAGTGTAAAAATATTGCAATATCTTGAATGAGGAAGATGTTAAATATGCATCCACTGGTAAGTTCTTCGGTATTCTCGGTTTATATTTATAATTTAATATATAAAATGGAGGTCGTAGTGGCGCAGCGGCACAAGGCTGTGACTGTAACGCGATGGTTGTGGGTTCGATCCCCACTCGAGGAAGTGAAATATTTATTTACGTTTATATTTCCATTTCTTCCCAGCTTCGCTTTCGAGAATTCGGCAAAAAGTGGGGAACGGAGTGTCTTAATAATAGGTTCCCTCTACCTACCCTGCTGTATGCGGGATACATCATGAAGCTGATTATTTTTTTTATATAATATATAAAATACTAATTAAGAATTCACAATATTCCTTTATGGTATTAATAAAAGCCTTTTACACAAAAATATTTGCTTAAAAACTAAAGTCTATATAGGCTAAAATATACATATATATGTAACTAGCGGCCCGCTCGCGGTTACACCCGCGTGAACCATGTTATTATTAATTTCTGTCTCCATGACTACGTCCTAGTGACGTCTATGCAAAATTTGAGACTCCTAGCATTTAGTAACGAATGACAAAGACAAATGTCATTAGTAACGAAGTTTCATACAAACTTTCAACCCCCAAAACAACCCCTTAGAAGTCGAATATTACAAATTCCCGTCTTAGCGAGCACCTACGTCCTATAAATAACTCATATGCAAAATTTCAGATTCTTAGCACATGTAGTTTCTGAGATTTCGTGATGAGTGAGTGACCTTTCGATTTTATATATATAGATATATGTATGTAAATATACAGAAGTACTGCTAGACCTCGTCTTGTTCATTTTAACAGAGCCCGTGTATTGGGAATGCTGTCACCTAAATATTTGATTACCCACTCCGAAAAAACTCGCGTAGTATCGATTGTACTATTGTCTCAAAGGTATTGCTATATGGACAGGGATAGATGATATATCCTCCTCCAATATTTTGATAAGCTAAGAGCTAAGAAATAACATGAGATTTTGATATTTCTTTTATTTGTCTACCCTCTATCTTTCATAAGGATTGATTTATTTATCCATACCTATATTATAAATTCGACAGTAACTCTGTCTGTCTGTCTGTCTGTCTGTCTTTTACGCAATCAGAGCCAAACCGCTAATTTAATTGTGATAAAATACTCATATAGAGATACTTGAGGGTCTCGGGATGAACATAGGATGCTTTTTTTTCTCTTATTTGTAATATTTTCGATATATACCAATATATTATAATAATTATTAATTTGACATTATATTCCGCCATGTTAATAACAACCGTCGTTGCTAAGCAACGATTTGCAAAACTTGTTGTTAGAAAACGTCACCCAAAATGAGCTTGCTTAACGCATCTCTCTATTGAAAAGTGAAAATAATTTCATAAATATATTTCATAAATATTCGTATAGTTCAAGCGGGCGTAGCCGCGTTCGGGTCCACTTCTAGATATATAACGTAATGCGTAGAGCTCATAGATTATTTAAGTCATATTTTTATAAACATTGTATAAACATATAAACCAAAAAACGAACGTACCTACAGATATTTTGCATATATTTTCATATATTTGAACATTTGTGTGGTAAAGTCTCGAAAGTTTTTTTGCCAGAACGGTTATACAATATCAAAGGATCTCAAAGATATGTCTAGACTACGATGAACAGAAAACTGATGTACCTAAACTATTCATATATATTTAAAAAAAAATATCCATAAACATTTAATTTGGTGTCGAAGTAAAGCGCGGCGTTGAGTCCTGCCACTCAACACGCAATGCCTCCAGAATTTAGGTTCCCTCTGCTTACTCTACTCTAACAAAACATATATTATGAAGCTTTATTCATTTGTCAAGTAAAGTTGCATAAAACTTAAAAATAATTATTTGTAATCGTGAGAATCGTCCATGACAATAAAACTATGGTGCAGGTTCCAGAAGTAGAAGGTCTTAGTGTATTCAGACAAGTTATTAGATATAATGATATATAATCTATAACATTATGAGAAAATGGAAAAACCTTAAACAACTTGATTGTAAAGCAATACCAGTTGAATAGTAATTACTGGTGTAACATAGTTATTTTATAACTAGTTCTAATATAGATCGTGAGTGACGATATTGGTGTGGGTTCGATT
Source organism: Heliconius melpomene rosina (assembly GCF_056956725.1). Lineage (NCBI taxonomy): Eukaryota > Metazoa > Arthropoda > Insecta > Lepidoptera > Nymphalidae > Heliconius > Heliconius melpomene. The sequence continues at coordinate 3,640,915 of NC_140396.1, read as the reverse complement.
CTTTTTTGAGGAAAATTCTTTAATTTTACAGCTCTGGCCAAAGGCAGATCGCGGCGTTAAGTTATTCATACAAAACGCTAAGACCCCAATTCAGACGAAAAGGGCAGGATGGAGTTTTTTTTCAAAATAGGTTCCCTTTGCCTCCCTCTTATTTGGGAAAAAGCTCATATCTAAAAATACTTCAAGGCTATATAGATTTGAATTGTATAGAATACATGTATAAGAAGTTAGCGTAGGTGGATATTTATGATGGTTCGAGCAAATATTTAGGCATGTTTTTTTAAGTATAAAGTTTGAAAATAATAACTTTAGTTAACCTAAAAACGGTAGATTTTTTTTAATAACTTCATAATTATATATTTTTAGGTTCTTTAATATGTATGTTTATAAACTAAGAGTAATAAACGATGAGTTAACAAAACAAGACAAAAATAGACGAGCGTAAAATTTAATTTCATGTTAATATTGCTTCATTATCGGATTTACGACTATGACTATTTCAACTCATTTCAGTTTCATAATTGTATTACAGTTTCATATTGGAACTGATAAAAACAAACTGTAATAACAAAATAGTTAAAAAAACTAAAAAAGAAAAAAACTTTTATAATTATTAGTTTTCTCGTCTTACCTAAAAAGGAAATTACTTATGCTATTAAAAATATTTTATAGTTATCGGAGTTAAACGCCTCTGCAAATTCTTAGCCAAATATTCTTATATACATCGATAAAGATGGAGCTAATATAAACGTATAAGTACAAGATTTAAGTAATTTTTGATTTTTTTTTCATTTTCACTCTGTATCTCGCAACCAACAGGGTAGGCAGAGGGAATATAGTGTTAAGACACTCCGCTGAATTGTGGAAGCATTACGTGTTGAGTGAGATGCCAGAGCAAAGAATTGAAAATATAAATTAAAATAAATATTTAATTTCGTATTTGTGCCGCTATGCTACATCTGGCCTCAATGACCAAACGATTTCTGATTGTGATCAAATCACGGCGTTAAACACCGTAGCTAAAAGTTAACTTCTTAAAACGTAACTTCTTTTACCAGGTCTTACTCTCGTTCTTCGTCTTCGATTGTCATAATATTTATAGTGCATTGAAATTAATTGCAATGCTTAAATGTATGTCAATCGAATGCAGACGTCCTATTAGCGTTCGCAACATGTTTATTATTGGAACTAGTTAATCTCGCATTTTATTTTCGTTGTTCATTCAACCTGAGGAGAGATAGTAGACGTTGCCAGATTTTGTTACAGAGAAAAAAGGGGGAAGGAGGAGACTTTTCTCTGGATTTGTTAGTAAGTAGTATCAAAAAAAATAAAGTCATTAAAAAGAATTCTCAAACTCACGAAAATTTTAGGCTAAAAATCGGCACGTTCCGCCAAAAACGGACGGATGGACGATGGATAAATATATATTTGAGGTCCAATGGCGCAGTGGCCACAACTCTGGCGAATGACTATATTTATATTATTTTTACTTTCCAAAATCCTACTACATAGATATATGCGAGAGTATAACTGCTTTTTTTTCTTTGCTTGGTCGAATTCCATTAAAAATCTTGAAATTTCTTTCCTATTTACTTATAAAGTAGAAAAAAATGCAGAGACGACCTATATATATGCTAAAAGCCTATGTCTTAAATAAAACACTGATCCGATAAAGCGAGTAAAGCCCTCACATGCTATGACCAGTCAAAGGCTTTTGAATGTTTAACACTTCAAAAGAAAATGTCGTTTACGTGTCAACATATAGATAGATTAAACGCTAGCGAAGAACAGAATGTATTTTTAACTTCACACTATAGCACAGGAAACCTGGGAACCTAGTTAACCTCCCGTTCCTCTAAAATTGAGGCAGTCGTGGCGCAGGCAAAAGCGTGCGACTGTGAACGCACCGATTGTGGGTTCGATTCCCAATCGGGGATATTCAATATTTAATATTTTTGTTTCCCTTGTTCCAGTAAAAGGCAAAGCGCGGTTTTGAATTCCGTCACTTAACACGCTATGCCTCAAGAATTCATTGGATAGTGGGAAACGGAAATGTCTTAATAGGAACAAAGTGTCTTAACACTAGGTTCCCAGGTTCCCTTCATTTACCCGGCTACTTGTGGGATACAGCGTATAAAAAACTACAGACAGTTTAAAATACAATATATTTAATAGTATCCATATAGTATTTATCCTTAAAGGTGTCTATAATATAAACTGGCAGTTAACTAAATTTTTATTGGGAGAATTGTTATATCTTAATTCACACATAGCGGTTAGATAAAAGCATTCGAATTGAGCCCTTAGAACCAAATTTCTAATTAATTCATCGGTCGTTCGTAATGGTTACCATTAAATAAACATTATAGCTGCGCTATTCGTCTTTCGACATCTTTATTTTGAGAATAGGAACGAGAAACACTTTCAAAACAACCAATTGTATATAGTAACAAGATATTTAAATATATATTCTAAATTTACGATCAAAATTAAAATACTTATATTTATATATATAAAAAAACTTAATGGAATAACTATTAACATTTGAAATATATTAAATAGTAATTACTCACTTTAAAATATTTTTAACTAAATAAAATCACTGAAACTGAAACACGGTTAACTTAAAAAAAACACTAACTTAATGTACAGTAACTGTAACTTAAAAAGTTAAAAAACTTTTAACGAGTTGTAAAAAAAATTAGAGAGCGCGAAACAGACGTGCGTTTCCCACGACGCACTGGCAAGACTGAGGTCCGCTGAGCTCTGGAGGTGGAGGCTGCGAAGACAGATGCAGATGTCACAGTTGATCTTAAATTTCATCTTGAATGATCTACTGTATTATGTAATTAAATTATGCTATTAATGTCTATAGATTAGATATCTGACGCCATCCTGCATATTTGTGACGTGCAGCAAGCACTTGATATTTATGTATAACTAACTTTATATTCCTATTAGTGGACCCGAACGCGGCTACGCCGGCTTGAACTATATGGATATTTATTAAATATATTTATCAAATTATTTTCAATTTTCAATAGAGAATCAATTTTCGTTAAGCAAGCTCATTTTAGGTGACGTTTTCTAATAACAAACTTTGGAAATCGTTGCTAAGCAACGGCGGTTGTTATAAACATGGCGGAATAAATTGCATGTCAAATTAATAAGTATTTTAATATATTGATATATATCGAAAATATTACAAATATGACAAAAAAAAAGTAAGTATCCTATGTTCATCCCGAGACCCTCAATGCCTATATGAGTATTTTATCACAATTGAATTAGCGGTTTGGCCCTGATTGCGTAAAAGACAGACAGACAGACAGACAGACATATATAAGTATGGATATTTTCATTTCTTCGCTCTAGTATCGAGCCAAGCGCGGCGTTAAGTTCCACCACTCGCAATACCTCCAGGATGAAGCGGAAAATCCGGAACGGAGTGTCTAAAAATAATTAATTCTAAATAACCACAATATTTTTTCTATTATTATTGTTAATATATATCTGAGATACGATGTGTAATCGAAAATTGATGGGTGCGAATAATAGCGATGTACGAATAAGTCCGGCTTGCGGTGCCTAAGATAAATGAGTTCTCGGTATCTCATGATTCATATATACTCGTAGATATCTAAGGACCAATTTGAATGGAAAAACCTAGCGGGCTTGAAGATTTTTTATATTATTATTATTATTTATTTTTTATATTAAATTTTGGTTCAGGTACTAATTACTAGTGTAGTTTAGGAAATATTTGCTTCAGTTCAAGCATTCATAAGAAAATATCTCAGATACAAACGTAAAACGGAGAAATAAAGATATTCTATGCTTATCTACATGATATTTGTTATTTTCTTATAATTTCATGCACGCTCTGGTAACGAGACAAAAGAGCGAGGAAAATGGGCAAATTGGGAAACAATAAAAATGGGAAAAAAATTGGAAACAGAAGTGTCTTAATGGGAACGGATTGCCTTAACACAAGTTTCCCAGGTTTACTCTGCCTGTCCTGCAATGGCGGGATATAGAGTGAAGCTAAAAAATACTTTCCCACGCAGAAATCAAACCTATAATCATCATTAATACAACCAAGCACTGTTGAACAGAACCCCAATATATATAACATATATAATAACGACATAGTATACATTTTAATTATTTTAACTAATATATAAGTTTAATAAGAAATTCTACACACGCTTAAAAAGTTTATAAAATTGGTATTTTCCCAGTCTAAAGCAATCCAATAGGGTAGTTATAGTAAACATTGGAACTAATTAAAACAAGAAATACCTATTCTGAATTTTACATGAAGCTTCTATAAACATTGTCTGCTTTTGATCATAATTTAAATTGAAAATTGGCACAAAATTAAAACAGTAGTAAGAGCTCAAAGCGTATATTAGGTATTCTAATATTTTAATAACAATTTGAGGCTTCGCACAAAGTAAATAACTTACGAAATTATGAGCCATATTTTTGTACAGTAGATTAAATACTAAGTTATTTGAAGGTATGTAAACGCTATTGGTTGTAGGTTCGATCCCCATTCGAGGAAATCAAATATTTACATAAATTTATAATTCCATTTCTTCGCTCTGGTGTCGAGGCACAGCGCAGAGTTGAATTCCGCCACTGAACACGCAATGTTTTTAGAATTCCGCAGAAAATGAGAAACTGAGTGTAACACTAGCTGCTGTGTACGAGTTCAGATATCTATTATATAGAAAATTAATTTAATTTAAAATAAACTAGAAACTATTACTAATATACTAAAATGTTAGAACATGAAAATTTACTAATTCGTTCCAAAATGGGGTATGTTTATTACATTAGGTCGCCAGCATCGCGCACTTCACTAAAGTAGACACTCGTACGTGCAAGTGTTCGAGCTATTTACATATTTGTGCAATTAATTTAAGCGGTTACTACATATTACTATAATTGTTTAACATTTATAATAGTATTTATATAAGATAATTCTATTTTAGGGAAGTGCGCTATAATTCTAAGAGTAGAGCGGAGAAAATTGTGACTTGAATGTGCTTCATATTGATTCTAAATTGGATTATTTTTGAGGGTACTTTAATGATTTTTAAGTTTCGGTACGAATTATGGATAGGAACTGTGGAATGGCCTACCCGCGGCAGTGTTTCCAGGTTGGTACGATATGGCTACCTTCAAAAAGCGCGTCTATATCCACCAATAGCTCCTCTGATGTTGCAGGGGGTCGTGGGCGGTGGTGATCACCATCAGGTGACCCGAACGCTCGTTTGCCTTGTCCTTTTTCCATAAAAAAATCCTCTTAAACTTAAATTGATAAAGAGTAGAATTAGGATAATGAAGGCCTGCGTTCATACGTACCCCAGGAGCCCCTTTTTTGCTTTGCAAGCCCTTAGAATTGACCTCAAACTCTTCGCCTAGCTGATACCAGCTGATACTGGCACATATTTGGCAAGGAACTTATTATCTCATATTATAAATGAAATAGTTTAATCTATACTAATATAATAAAGCGGAAGAGTTTGTTTGTTTGTTTGTTTGTTTGTTTGTTTGTTTGTTTGTTTGAACGCTAAAATCTCTGGATCTACTGGTCCGATTTTCATTGTTTTTGTTTTGTATGAAAGCTGCATTCTTCAGAAGTGCTATAGGCTATATAACATTACATTACACATATATACTAATATATTTTAAAGTACATTCTAATTTGACATGCAATTTATTCTGTCATGTTAATAACAACCGTCGTTGCTACGCGACCGCTACCGCGACGTTTTGATATTCATCCTTATGAAAATAAATATAATAGTCACTTTTAGCATTTTATCTAGATTGTAATTATAGTTTACTGTATAACATACTAATAAATAATTAAGGAGATGTCACTGATTCCAAATGACCTAGCCACCTAGCGGGCGGCATAGTATGACCGACGCGAACGGGCAGATGACGTTGACGGTTTTATAAATTTTCATACATTTTCGAACTTTATTTGTTGTTTATAATTAATTTAAAATACACTTTGATTCTCTTCTTATTTTATTTGATATAGCCCGCTAAAATTATCCTACTTAATAGAGAGAAATGTTTAGTTATTTCGTAGAGTCGATATCTATGTACGCACGCACGGAAAACTTTAGGTACTTTTTCTAATATTAAGAATACCTATCCTTTAGTTACTTTTAATCCTTTTGTTAGTGTTAGTTTGTTCATTTCAATAACTCAGATAATCTTTTCTAATTATGTGTATCTACTTTTTATTCTTTTTGATTATTTGAGCTTATATTTTCTTACTAATTCTATTGAGAATTGAAAATAATTTCATGAATATATTTAATAAATATTCTTATAGTTGAAGCAGGCGTAGCCGCGTCCGGGTCCACTAGTCACTAATATATATATTGCCATCATCATAATTAAATCATTTGAAAAACTGTTAAATTTTCTAACAAACACCTACATTCGTTAACTTATTGTGTGGGAAATGGCCGTCATACGGTAATGGTGCCTAATGCACGCTAAATACTGATTTTAGCAGAAATCGAACTGCGCCCACGCATGCTTCTCCTTTTTTTTGTTATTGTACATACAAAACAAATTATATTTTTTTATGTAATAATTGTATTTTTTAATAATTATACTTTTGCAGTTGACCACCAAGAAAAATCAATCTTTTATAAGAGCAAAATATTTTAGAATTTAATAATTTAGAATAGGTAAAAAAACCTTGTCATAGCAGTTTGTTTATATTTATTTATTATTTATTTTAGAATTAAGAAATATTTTTTTTATTGGCTTCACAGGTAACCTAGTGTCAAGACTCCTTTCCCCACTTTCCGACCTATTCTGGAGGCGTAGCGTGTTGAGTGGCAGAACCCAAGGCCGCGCATTGCCTCCGCACCGAAAATATTAAATATTACATTTCCTTGACTTTGAATCGAACCCATAACCTGTCCCCTACGACTGGCTGGATTTAAATATTGCTAAATTATAAATTTCATGGTCAGAGAAGGAATAACAATCTCAGATAAACTATTAAAATTATAATTTAGCATTTTAATAGTTTATTTTCCGTTATCTAAAGTGCGAGCCATATAAAAAAAATCATATTTCAATTGATAGTAAAAATGGCAATTAGCGTTGCCAAAAGCATAAAAGTTAGAGTGCCTTCCTGTATTTTAGTGTTCCTATATTCGAGTGGTATTCGTATTTTAGAGTAAAAAATTGTGACAGATAAATTAGGAAGCATTTGACTGCATTTAGTTATTATAAAAAATAAAAAGAGTGACTAATCTCTTTGTAAGTAACAAAATATTTCATAAATGAAATTAATTTTCTATATACGAGTATTTAGCTTCACTATGTATAACCACGTATAACAGGATAGGAACCTAATTGTTAGAGCTTAGAACATTCTGATTATAAATTTTCACACATTTTTTTTCTTGTTACTAGAGATATATAATGAAAATAATACATATCCAAATAGGAATCGAATCTACAACCCGATATCAACGCCGATACAAGAGCGAAGAAATTTAAATATGTCATTTTTTAAATGTCATTCCCCTAGTGGTAATTGAACCGATAACTATCGTATTTACAACCACACCGCTGTTACTGCGCCATAGCGGTATATCATAAAATCTCTGTTTAGTTAATTAAAGGACAGTATAACGTAAAGCTTTTCTCTTTTATTATTTACGAGAAGAGAGTGCGGACAAATCGATTCGAAACCTTATCGAGGTTTATTCCCTGTAGAGAGAATTTCAACAACGTACCGTAGACAGTTTATATAATTACATTAAAATTACTCTGGGGGAGTCGTTTAAAAGTGTTTCAAGGTAATTCTATTATAATTTTATTTGTTTTTTATACTGAAAAAAAGGAGCTTTTTGAGTGTTTATTTTTGAATTTTTTTGTTTGAAAGCAGAAAAAAATAATTGTGATTAAGATTTTAATACTTTCTAATGGTTTTAATAGCAAAAATATTAAAGTTTGCTAATAGTATTTTATGGTATTTGCATCGAATTGTATTTTAATTTTTTTTTTTAGTTTTACGTTGTATCTCGCACATAGCAGGGTAAATACACAAACGTGCCTGGCTGTGGGTTGGATCCCCACTCGAGGAAATAAAAAAATTAACAATTTCATTCTTTCGCTCTGGTGTCCAGGGAAAGCGCGACGTTAAGTTCCACCACTCAACGCGTAATACCTCCTCGGCGGAAAATGGGTAACGGAGTGTCTTAACACTAGGTTTCCTCTGCCTACCAACGCAACGTGAAGCTGATTTAATATTATAATCTAATAATAAGAATTACTTTGTAACTTCTTACTATGTCACTGTTCAAATAAACATAAGTTAAGATTAAAAATAATATAATAGAATTGTTCAGTAGCATTTTACATACATACTCGTATGTGTGTAAATAAACCAATATTTATTTAGGGTCGATAAGTTAAGCTTTCTTTTAAATTTTCAAGGGCTACTAAAACGTTGGTATTTTTTTTTCTTTATGTTTCTTTATTTTCTATAGGATATTTATTAGGCAAGTGAACGAAGAGCTTTTGTCAGCTCCACGATCTATTTTAGATTGGAAGACATCCCGTGTGATGAAGAAGGAGAAGGAAGACACTTTACTAGATTTCGAGAAGTTAGATTTGGGCAAATGACTCGTAACAACAGTCGAGTGGTTGTCCACCCACAACCAATTCTTGTAGTAAGAGATAATTTTGATATTTCTTTTTAGCTAACTCCACGATCGCTACAAAGATAGAGAAACCTGGGTATCTGGGAACCTAGAGCTAAGATCGATTCTTCACTTTCCACCCAATTCTTGACATTATCTGTTAAATGGTGGAATTTAACGCTAGGCTTTGCCTTGTTACCAGAGCGAGGAAATGAAAATGTTATACCCATACCCTCGAGTGGGAATCGAACCTATAATCGTCGCGTACAAGTCGCACACTGCGAGCCATTAGGCTCGAACGGACTTTTTATACTTAAAATGCATATATACAATTAAAGTTAGTAATAAGGCCATAATTAAAGTTGTATATTGACGCAAAGGAAGTTGTATATGTTATTATTATAATATGTAATACTGCCGCTGTATTCTGTGACATAGTTTATTTGAGTTTCGTAAGAGTTTGCAACCACTATACTTCTGCGAGAGTTCATTTTAACTTAATGTTAAATTTAGGATTTTTTCAGCTGCACGCTGTATCCCGCATATAGCAGGATAGGCAGAGGGAACCTAGTCTTGAGACACTCATTTTTTTTCAAGCCACCAAGGCAAAAAACCCGGCGTTGAGCGCTACTCAAAAAGCAACGCTTTGAAAAATTTGGCGGAAAGTGGAGAACGCAGTATATTAACATTAGGTTTCACTCTGCCTACCTTGCTATGTGAGCGATACAGCGCGAAGCAAAAAAAAACGGAATATCTTGACACTATATTCTCTCTGCCTACCACGCTATGAATAAAATGTGAATCTGAAAAATAATTACAAAGATATAGCATAGCATAGCATAGTATACGCGGTGGATAGATGAAACTTTTCGATTAATAATATAGAAGGATGGTATCTCATCTTACTCGTAGTGTAGCAGGTTCTTCCTGCAAATTGTTTGTTTGCTGTCATTTGCCGACGAGAAAATTATAGTTATTTACAAGTAATCTTCGGTCGTAAAATTGTAATAACAAATAAAGATGTTCTAGTCCATTAGAGATACGGAGAACTCATATATGGCCTGTCTTATAAGTTATTATAAAGAAAAGAAGATCGAAAATATATCATAAATACACCATAAATATAGGAATTTTATTAAAATTTGATTTAAATAAAAAAACTATACATATCCTCCGACTCAGGTGACCTGGGAACCTAATGTTAAGATACTCCATTCTCTAATTTCCGCCAATGGTCATCAAAAAGAGGACATGAAACCCTAAATATTTCATTTCCTCGAGAGGGAATTGAACCTGTTACACTTACAATCACACGCACATTAACAAGAATAGAAAAAAAATTGTAATCACCTTGTGAATTTTCCAGAAATGTTTACAGAAAACTTCATGGGGCACCACAACAAATAGAATTCCTGAGAGTCGGTCAAGCGCCGCAAATGTCACAATGACCCTTGAAAACTGAACATCTCTCACGGATTTTGTCTTAGCCATTGAATGGTTCTTGATTGGACCGCTATGTTGGTATTTAGATATTAATCGTTGTCTTGTGACGTCAAAAAGTGGTATTACCACTCTGCCCCAATTTTATTATAAAAATCCTACAATTTTTCAATATTAAAATAAGTGAGATATTTTATTTTATAGTTTTGTTCATTAGATTTTGGGTGGTAGAAAGGCTGGCCACATTTATTTACCATAGATTAAAATAGGATATATATGTGTATATAAATTTAGCTTCCTTTGTACTGAGTTCGAACCTGTCAATATAATTTATAAGAAAGACTGAAATACTTAACAAGAGGCCTAAGCAGTTATAAGGATAAATCTTTTGATAAATATTTAATGAAAACAATATTATTAAATATTTAAAATGAACTGACTGCGTCTAGGCTGTCCTTGCCAAATATAGCATTTTTTTTTTCAGCTCCACGTTGTGTTCCGCATATAGCATAAAAATTATTGCATTCTTCGAACCAAAATTCTACAAAATCGCTTATATAGCGCCGCTATCACGTCCTGTCAATAGAATATAGTAATATACATTTCTTTTTCATTTCTTTAAGTTACTATTTTTTTTTGTGTTCATATATCGTTTTTTTTTTTATGGAAAGGCAAACGAGCGTTCAGGTAAGTGATAGCCGTCGCCCACGATCACGTATAACACCAGAGGAGCTACAGGTGCGTTGCCAGCCGCCAAGGTGGAAATAGAAGCTTTTTGAAGGTACCCAGGTTATATCGACCTGGAAATACTGCCGCGGGTAGGCCATTCCACAGTTCCGTGGCGCGTGGAAGGAAGTTCCTACGAAAAAGCACAGTAAATGGAGTAGCATTGTATTTTGATAGTTGGAAGAACCCTAGAATTTTTTTACTATTTAAATAATAACATTCTCTTACAACAATTCATTATGTAACTAAACGAATATTTAAATGTTTATCCTTACAACTTAAAGTACGTACTTACAGAAAACTATTAAAATTACACATTGTAGTATATATTATAATAGCAGTCTAAAAGTTGAGCTTTGAAAATAGCATTTATTTGCGAAGTATGGCCGTAAAATAGGTGATGGACGGATTGTTCCCGTGCCGTAACCCCGCGTTGCGTGCGAGGGCGTGTTTATGGACAACAAATCATTTTACAACGTTCGTCAATTTCCTGTGCAAGCTATGCTATACAAAGCTATTTTTATTCTAGAAATATTTTTATCCTGTTTCAAAAGTTGGGTGGCGAAGCTTAAAGCTGCGTTACGAGAGAGAATCCCGCTGTAGAGATAAAGGTATGCACATATTTACAAATAAGAATTTTCACTTTATATCAATACTTCTTTCTATGTCCATGACATAGTTTAGAAGTCTCTTAGTTGTAAAATATTAAATATTAGCAGACTCAGGCGGCTTCGCCCGCTTGAATAATACTAATATTTATTAAATAAATAAATTAACGGGTAAATCGGTGCCAATTTAAGGATATTTTTCATACAAATTGGGCTCTTTTTAATTCAAAATCCACATTGCTATTACATATGTTATAATCAACCACTAAAAATGTATGAGACATCTCCTTAGGGGCTAAGATAGGTTAAAGTATAATGTGAGAGTCTGATCGCAAGAAACTAAATGGAATTGGGCTCGAGTGTAAGTTAAAACCTGTGTATCTATACATATGTACGTATTCTTGGTTATAATAGAAATAAGAAATAGAATTTTAATAGAACAAAAACAAGAATTAATAGAGAAGCCATGGAAGCCGCAGGGGCATAAAGTGTGACTGTAGATGCGAAAGGTAGTGGGTTCGATTCGCATTCGAGGAAATGAAATATTTAATGTTTTAATTTCTTCCTCCTGGTGGGACGTAGAGCGGCGTTAAGTTCCTACACGCAATACGTAATACTTCCAAATTTTTGCGGAAAATGTCGAACGGAGTATCTTAACATTAGGTTCCCTCTAGGCTAAAAAAATAGTTAGTTTTTATAAGAGAAACAGATGTACTTGAATATAAATATTTCTAAAGCATTCAATAGTAGTGTTAACATATTTTCAGGGATCATTCCAACAAGTCAATTTATATACGCATTGAAATTCCGCATAAATATTGGAATACGATCTCTTAAAGTCACTCCAAAACATTTCTGAATTTTCTTCAAATCCTGCCAGGATTTATAGGTCCTCTTAATATTTTTTGTTATTTGTTTTAATATTTTGGATCTGAAATTTTGATTTTGAGTTATCAAACAATCTTCTAGATTCTAAACTTTATTCTTCTTTTTTTATACTGTAGTTTAATAGAAGAAGGCATAATGTTGTAACTCTGTCTAATATAATATTCTTGCAGATACAACTTTAGATAATAGTGTTAGAAGCAATTCCCTTATGAATAAAAAGAACCATAAAAAAGTAATTAATTATAATATTTTTAAAATCTATTGGGAACGTATTAACTAAATGTATAGAGCGAAGCAAAAAAGATTTTTTTTACAAATATCATCAAAATCGGTTCAGTAATGCTACAATTACCACTACTACTATATCAAAGAGATCCCGTTTAATAAATATCTAATACTTATTTGTTTAAAAATTCGGATGTACCGGTATCAGTGCTTTTCATCAGAAAGTGTGCCAGATTTGGGTTTCTGCTTACACGAACGAAGAAAGTATTCTATTACGAAACAAGCCCATTTCCAAAGCTGTATGTACCCTTTGACGGATATATTTCATGCTGACGCTACTTTCAATACTAGAACAATATAAATAAAGTTTTTTATAACTGTACAAATAATCTGTTTTTGGTAATGTGAGTCTATTTTAATTTTAAAGATAAAAATAAATCAGCTTCACGCTGTATCCCGCACACAGCGGGATAGGCAGAGGAAACCTAGTGTTAAGACACTTCGTTCCCCAATTTTTGCGGAGTTTTGGAGACATTGCATGTTGAGTGGCGGAACTAAACGCCACGCTTTGTCTCGACACCAGAACGTAGAAATGGAAATATAAATTTAAATAAATATTTCACTTCCTCGAGTGGGGATCGAACTCACAACCGTCGCGTTACAGTGACGGCCTCAAATAATCTATTTTTGATAATAAGGAAGTGTGTGAAATTTTATCATTTGCATACATTATACTCGTATATATAAAAAAATAGGATTTTTATATATAATAGGATGCGTTAAAATAATAAAGACTTACTAATATAAAATTTAAAATATTTTGGTGAGAATTTATTAAATAAATAATAAATAATAATCGTACTAATAATAAAGAAAAATTTTACAGCATAATATTTAAAACAAATATAGTATACAGGAAAACTATTTTCTTCCGCCTAGAAACTTTTCAAGCAACTTTAATAAGAATTGTATAGTACTTGCCAATTTATATGTTATTTATATACAATTTTGTAACTCTTTTGTTATTACAAGTAGTATTAAAATTAACATTATTTATTTTTAACTTTTATCTAATTTTTTTTCTTATTGTTTACCTGATAAACATAGTTTATGGGTAGTGACAAATCACTGCGTTATCTTGCTCCAATTTAATTGGCACCAACTTCTTCATCACCACCAGCTTCTAAAGTTTCATTATTGGATATGTAGATGTCAAATATATAACATCTATCAAATATTTATTTTCATATAGAAACCCGCAAATTCAAGTTTGATAACTTTGTTTACCGCGTAATCAAAATGTATGGAGCATTCTCCGAATTTCTACAATTGAATGAAAATTGGCAAGAGTAAGAGCTTGCAGTCCTGGAAAAGTCCAAGTCCAACTTTTGAACTTCCCGTTGTCCTACAATCCTGAAATTGATATCTATAAGGTGAATCTTGATTGGATTTTTTTCTATATAATTTACGACACGCACTTGACTGGATTTTTTTCTATATAATTTATGACTCGCACTTGACTGGATTTTTTTCTATATAATTTACGTATAAATTAAAAACTGAACATTTAACTTTTTTCCATAAAAAGTCTTAATTTATCATTTCTTAGCTGGAAACTCGAGTGTGTTTAACAAACAGCCACTGGTAACTTACTTTCATATTACAATATTCTCGTTATCCCATCAAAAGTCGCTCGGGGCCTTTTAACTTGTTGGTACAAAGATGTTAGAGATATTGTTAACAAGGATTACTTCGAGGTCAGGTCGTAACGGCTATCCTCATTCAAATCCCTTCCGGGTTAGTTGCATTAACGAATAATAGATAGATAGATATATATGGATATATTTTTTTAAAGAAAATATTTTAATATATTTCGCTTTAACACTAATATGTTTTAAGTGACGTTAGTGTTAAAGTTTAAAACACTTCGCTTCCCACTTTCCGCCCAATTTGGGCGAGAACCAAACCAATTCAATACCAAACCATTAGGCACTCGGTTCTATTCTCATGTTCCCCACATTGCAGACAGAGAGTATCTGGGAACCTAATGTGTAATGAGAATTACTTCGTTTAATACACTTTCACTACCCACTTTTCACCGAATTCTGGAGGCATTGGGAGTTGAGCGGAACCCAACCCCGCGCTTCAACAGCAGAGTGAAAAAAATTAAAATATTAAATATTTATTTACATTTATATTTTCATGTCTTCGCTCTGGTGTCGATGAAAAGAGCGGTTGAGTTCAGCCACTCAACACGCAAAAGCCTCCAGGTTTCTGCGGAAAGTGGGGAACGGAGTATCTTAATACTAGGTCCCCTCTACCTACCCTGCTATGTGCGGGATAGAGCGTGAAGCTGATTTTGATTAAATACTGTCCTCATAGTTTATAAATAAAATAGTTTCAAAATAATGAAAATAAACTTTTAAACCGTATCACTGTAAAATAAGAAGACATTGTTACTTAACTGAACTGGAGCAGAGTAGTATGAGTGCTAAGTGGATTGTAAAAGTTTAAAATAATACGCTCATAGAGATAATTAACAGTCTGTGTACGAGATTTTCAAAGAATTTATACTGAAAGTATAATATAATAGAAAAAGAATTTTATAAGATGAATTAACTTTATTTTCTTTTTTTTTTGTTGGTCAAATTAATAATTATAATATCCATAAATAAAGCTTTTAACTGATTTTGCAGGTTAGGCAGGGGGATTCTAGTGTTAGGACACTCCGTCCCACGCTGTCTCGTGTTCAATTTACGAGATTTTGCGAGTTAAGAAGCGAAACTCAACGCCGCTCTTTTTCTTCGTACCAGCACAAGGAAATGGAAATAATTCTTTCTCGCAAGCGAAATCGAATCGAACTCACAGCTGTTCTATAACAGTCAGATATAGTACTGCGCCACTGCGGTCTTGATGGAAACAAATGAATTGGTTTTTCTTAGTACAAGTCGAACTCGAACAAGTTTTTATTTTACGAATGTAGAGTGGACACCGAGAACGGCCTAGTTATAACAAAGCTAAAATTCAAATTAATGCCGCTAATTAAGTCTTTTTTGTTTTCTTTTAAAAATAATATTAATATTCATAAGCCTTAATATCTAAATTACGAAATACTTTACTGTCTTGTTTGTAAATTAAGTCTTATTTTTCATTTTTTCTTTTGGCAATTCTTTTGAAGTCGAATATTTATTTTCATATTTATAATATCCTTTTTTGCAGCTTCATGTTGTCTTGCATATAGCATGGTAGGCAGATACTAATGTCAAGATATTCATTCCCCCTTCCACGTTCCTCCATCTTGAGATATTAATTGTTGAGTACTGGAACTCTCCGCTTTTTATCTTTGAAGAATCGATCATCGAAAATAATTCATACTTTTAAGTAGAGTCGCCTTTACAGTTAGATACTGTCCCACTTCGCTACGATAAAATTTTCATAAAGTAGAAAGAAAAGTTACAAAAATAGGGTTAAATTTATTATTTATTCTATGTTAATTTTATAAAAGAAAACGATAGATATTGTACAATAAAAAAGCAGGTGGAATTGAATTAATACTAGTAATGAAAATTGTATAATCAAGAGAATTTATTAATAACTTGCCTAGTTTGTTTTGTATTAAAGCAATAATAATAATTAGAGGCCTCCCATATTGTCATCAAAACTTATCTTCATTTTTTTAGGTCAATATTTTTTTATTTTAAATTTAAGTGGAGAAAAATATGTTATAGTAAGTCGTCTCTAAAAAATTAAAATAATTTATTATTATACAAATATTTCTAATAGTAGAATTCCAACCCAAAGTTATTAGAATGTAACCATATGGGTATAACTATAACTTAGTTTTCTTTATTATTAAACGCAAAAAATAATAAAGAACAGTAAATTAGATTTCGATTCCAGTTAAAACCTATTACATTTTAAGCATCAGCTTTTTCGAATTTTTCACGCATTTCAGTACAGATCTTTAATTATGACGTTAAGAAAACAATAATATTTCAAATATTCCATCCAATGGAAATCAAACCTACAATCATCAACAGTTTTCGACTCACCGACTGTACCATAACGACGTCGTGGCATGTAACAATTAATAATACCCCGCACAAGGAGAAATGTGTAATTACAAAGATACATTTGCCTTAACTTTTGTTTGGTCGACTTCCTCCATAGTGGAAAATTCTTAATTTCTCCAGAGACGATACTCTGGGACACCAGTTGAAATTCGGGCCAGTAATTATACAGTGTAAAGTGCAGCAACTCTATTTATCTATTAAGCGAGAGGAAGTAAATTTACTTAACTAGTACAAGTAATTTCATTTCTGAATTTCCCGTTCTCTGGAGTCATTACTTCGCATAATAGTAAATATATATGGAGTTTGCTTAAATTATTAGTATTGGGTTCTTTAAAAAATCACTATTTAGTTAATATTTACTTTCTTTTTAGCTTTTTCTACAGCTATAGTTGTAGGTTCGATCCCCGTTTCCAACTTTGTATGATTATATTTAAATTACAATCTAAAAAAGCGATATTTTATTTGCAGGAAGTGGAGAACAGAGTGTATTAACACTAGGTTCCCATTGCCTACCTCACTATACCTAATTGACAACTATCTTTTTCTTTAGTATTTTGTAAAGTAAAAGTGAGAATACTTAGTAAATAAAATACTTGCCCTAGTTTAAGCTGTCGAAACATTGGGACTGGTCAGGATTTTAAATTGACAACGATCGTGTCCGGTTAGATAAATGGCTGTAAAAATTATGTTAAATAATAAAAGAAAAATCTTAATAATATAAGTAATAATAAAATCTATATATATAAAAGGACTTGTCCTCACTGACTGAGGTAAGACTCACGCACAGCCGTAACCGCTGTGCGTAGAAACGTGAAATTTGGACAGATGTTTACTTTCATAATCTGGACATCGAGTAAGAAGGGATTTTGAAAAATTTTACCCCTAAAGGGATGAAGTAGAGGTTGAAAGTTTGTATGGAAAAATCATTAAATCGCCACCGATTTTTATAAAATTTGAAATGTAGACTTTAAATAATTTCATTGAACAACTGTTTTATGGTTTATTATAATTCACCCCTAAAGGTACAAATAAGCAGGCGAAGCTGCGCGCGCCCACTAGTAAAGAATAAATTTCTCTGTGTACTTCTCGAAAGAGGTGTTTGACAGTAATTTAATTTTTATAAAGACAATTTCATACTAAATGATGTAGAAACCTAACATTTATATGTACAATTATTCTCTGGCACTAGAAAAGCTAGCTTAAGAGTCGAAATAGCCACTCGGAGAATGCAGTTCGCATTGTTGTCATTCCACGCCATCACAACTCGTGTAAAATGCAGAACTCGCTTGCATTTTATTTGAATAATAAATATAAGGTTTTATTCTTCGTACTACATATAGTGCTAGTAAACAGACTGGTTATATTGTTACATATATAAGTTTATATTAGTCCTTGAATATTATATTAGTGAGGCCAGTGGCGCAGTGGTGGTATGTAACTGAAGGCGATATGTTCAGGGTTCGATACTTCAAGGAAATGATGTATTTACAATTGTCATAATCAGCGGAAAGTTGGGAATGAAATGTCTTAGGAATAGGTTCCTGGGTTCCCTCTGCCTATTATGCTAAATGAAGCTCAAAAAATATATTAAAAATCTATATCTTCGTAAATGGGATAGAAGATACTTAAATAATACAAAAAAAACTGGTAAAGTCCACGGACTTTTGTGCACCTGTCGATGCATCTAAAAGGCGTCTCTACATGAAAGAGCTCGTCAGCGTCAAGAATGCGGTTCATTATTATGATATTTTATCTTGACGAGACAGAGTAAGGTTAACACTTCACTAACAATATGTTATTACAATATTATAGTGTTATTTTGAAGGTAATTACTAAGAATACACTTTCTGGAATATATTTTATTTTTAGCTTTACACTTATCCCGCAAATAGCAGGAAAGGCAAAGGGAATCTGGGAACCTAATGATATTTCGGTCCCGTTCAGAATTCAATTCGGCGGAAAGTGGAGAATGGAAGTATCCGTTCTCCAGAAGAAATCTGGAGGCATTGCCTATTGAGTAGCGGAACTCTACACTGCCCTTTGTCACAAGTAGGTACCAAAGCAAGGAAAATAAAAATATTAAATATTTCATTTCCTCAATAGGGAATCGAACCCACCTGTCATGTTTACAGTCGTACCCATACATTATTGGCCTCAATAAAATATGAATAAATGTACGTCCAACCATATAAACATAAATTATTTAAATTATTATTCACGAACTTTATGCCCAGGAGAGTCATTTCTAGGGCATGAGATAAATGAGTCGTTTATATTGCCATCCTACGCCTCTTTTAGCATTTATTTTATAGAGTCTTTCCATACAAAGAAGTAAAAATGCGAATATGGAGAAATTGTATCAAGTAATAATTATTATTTTAATTTCACATTCTTATTTATTAATAAAAGACGTGAATTAATATTTAACTGTTACAATAATAAGAGGTGTATGTAAAAATATGAATAAATATCAGTTCAGATCGTTTGGGGTGAGAGAATATTTGTTTGTGTGTGTGTGTGTGTATGTATGTATGTTTGTGCAAACCAATTTAACCATTTATCTCCAAAACTTTTAATATGATTGGTGCATATCTTAGGAGCCCGTCGTAGCGAAGGGTGCAAGGGTGTGACTGTAACGCGACGGTGGTGGGTTCGATCCCCACTCGAGGAAGTGAAATATTTATTTACGTCATATCTTCGCCCTGGTGTCGAGGCAAAACGCGGCGTTGAGTTCTGCCAGTCAACACGTAATGCCTCCAGAATTCCGCAGACAGTGGGAGACGGAGTGTTAACACTAGGTTCCCTCTGCCTACTCTGCTGTGTGCGGGACACAGCGTGAAGCTGATTTTTATATTATAACTAGCGGACGCGCGCAGCTTCGCTTGCGTATTTAAGGGTAAATTCTAATAACCCATGAAGCATATGTTCAATTAAATATTTTTAAGAGTCTAAATATCAAATTTTATAAAAATCGGTGGCGATTTAAGAATTTTCCCATACAAACTTTCAACCCCTTATTTGCAACCTTAGGGGGTGAATTCTAGAAAACCATGAAACATGTGTTTAATTATATACGTTTAAGAGTCTGAATTTCAAATTTTATAAAAATTGGTGACGATTTAAATAAAACCTATACAAACTTTTAACCCCTTATTTTCACCCTTAGGAGGAGAATACATACAAACTTTGAATCCCTATTTCATCCCTTTAGGGTTAACATTTTTCAAAATCCCTTCTTAGTGGATGTCCAGATTACGAAAGTAAACATCTGTCCAAATCTCATGTTTCTACCATCAGCGGTTACAGCTGTGTGTGCGTCTTACCTCAGTCAGTGAGGACAAGTCCTTTTATATATATAGATAAGACCTTATATATACGTTAGTGGTACGTTTAATATATAAGCGTGGCCAAAAGAATCTACAATAAACGTCAAAAGTATTTTCTATTGTTATTTGTTTCTAAATGACAATTATTATAAACTAAAACAGAACAAAAATCATCATAAATAACTTAATTATTGAAAAACTGGCCGCAAAATACGAAAAGTTTTGAAACGTCGCCTTAATTATGATAAATACTGGATAATTTATATTAATTAATATTCAAATTACTTGTAGCTTATTTCTTATTCTGCGCGTAACTCCGGCTTATTTAATTTTTGTTCAGCCCGCTTCACTCAGTCTAGGAATATTATAACTTTTTCATATAACCATTTACAACCATTTTATGTCTAGAAATTGACGTGACGAATTGACACGTGAAATGCCTACTTTATGCGTAAATAGTTTATATCTATATTAGCGGACGCGCGCAACTTCGCCTGCTTATTTACACCCTTAGGGATGAATAAACCACGAAACACGTGTTCAATGAAATATTTTTAAGAGTATCAATTTTCGAACTTTATAAAGATCAGAGCCGATATAATTTTTTTTTCATACAAACTTTCAACCTTTCCCTTCCTTTTAGGGTTAAAATTTTTCAAAATCCCTTCTTAGTGGATGTCCAGATTACGAAAGTAAACATCTGTCCAAATTTCACGTTTCTACGCACAGCGGTTACGGCTGTGCGTGCGTCTTACTTCAGTCAGTGAGAACACGTCCTTTTATATATATATATATATATTTTTTTTAATGAAAAAAGGACAAGGTAAACGAGCGTTCGGGTCACCTGATGATGATCACCGCCGCCCACGACCCCGTGCAGCACCGGAGGAGCTACAGGTGCGTTGCCGGCCTTTGAGGTGGAGATAGACGCGCTTCTTGAAGGTACCCATATCGTACCGACCTGGAAACACTGCCGCGGGTAGGCCATTCCACAGTTCGGTGGCGCGGGGAAGGAAATTTCTACGAAACCGCACAGTATTGGAGTGCCACGTATCCAGGTGGTGTGGATGGTATTTATAAAGATAATAAAATCATAATCGATCAGTGTCTGTTCATGTTAATCTCAGAAACGGCTGAACCGGTTTTTAAGCTGTTTTCACTCTTAGCTATTGTATTTTGGTTTCTCTTAATATTTTACCTTTATTTTATTTTAATTAATTTTTAAATAAAGAAGTTACACCATTATCAACAATGCTGTTTATCAAATTTCTTATATTAATCATTGTTTTATTGATTTTGCTAAAAATAATAAAATATTATATAGTTAGTAAATAAAATATTAGCTAAATATAAGCTATAAAATATTAGCTAAATATAAGTATAGAAATGTTGAATATTTTAAGATACGCTCTTGTATGCAAACACAACCAAATTGAAAGAAAATGCCTAGATTTTCTAAAGCAAAAAAATAAAAAAAAAAGGTTTCTATTACCCAAAATAATATTCCTAATATATATAAATAGTACAGTAATAGATAATTACACACTGTTAGTGATTTATGAGCGTCCACACAAAATCAATAGCTCTCAAACGCCCACAACTTACCTCTATTGATAGGAGTGAAAATTGATTGACTTCCTCGTTAGCGGCCCTCAGATGCTGGAATAAAAAGAGAAATTCTCAAATAAAATAATCAATTTATATAGAAATTCAAACGTAACACAGTAAATGAAACAAAGCAGTGCTAAATGCTTAGTGCATAAGCTTACTACAAAATTTAAAGACTTTTTCTAGTAGTTTAATATACTTGGTTCAAATGTTACTTTATTTTATAATAACTAGGAATGTATATATTTTTTCAGCTTCACGCTGTTTAGAGGGAACCTAGTGTTAGGATACTCCCTTCCACAGCTTCTCGCCGATTTTTTGAGGTGTTGCGTGTTGAGTAGCGGAATTCAACGCCACGTTTTGACCTTTAATGTTTAGGTATATAGTCAATATATTTTTTTTTACTTCTTCAAGTTTAGTTAGAACAAAATAGAATAAAGCAGTTATTTGTGTACTGCCTGCAATGGACACGTCAACTGCAAGCACAGAATAAAGTCATGTTTGTTAAAAAAAATATAAACAATATTTTATAATCTCGTACTCTGATGTCAGCTGCTTGCACAAATAAGAATTACAATTTCTGGCAAGAAGAATTAAATGATAAGGAATTTTGCTCTCCATTTTTCATCTTTTTTAAACTCCCGTTTAGTCTTATATATTCCTATGCCTAGAGCCCGTCTTGGCGCAATGGCACGAGCATGTGACTGGAATCGTGACAGTTTTGGGTTTAATTTCCATTCGAGGAATTGAACTATTATTTGATAATATTTTCATTTCTTCGCCCTGGCAAAACGCGGCCTCAACACGAAATGCCTCTAGAATTAGACGGAAAGTGGAGCGCGGAGTGTCTTAACACTAGGCTTCCTCTGCCTACCCTACCACATGCGGGATACAGCGTAAAGCTACGAAAACAAAGAAAAACAACTATGTATTAGAACACAAAGGGCTATTATGTTCAACACAATTGTATACATTATTAAACTCTAGAAAAATAGATATAAAAGATAAAAATCTAATTAGATATTGTGTTTCTAATGAACCTTCTCTACCCATACAATAAACAAGCGAGCTCATCATAAAATAAGAGGATAATTCTTAATTAGACTGTTAGTTCTTGGTCACTGTAAAATCTTCTGGATTTACTGCTTTAACTTAACTATTCAGTGAAAGAGCTGCAGTCAAATTAAAAACTAGTTTTAAATCCGACCTAATTTTTATTTTCTAAATTATGATTTCTTTACGTAGAGTGTAGGCAGGCTTTATAAATATAACGTACACGTGTTCGCTTAAGCTAAATTTTTAATGAATATATATTTTTTTAGCTTCACTCTGTATTCCACTTACAGTATGATAGACAGAGGGAACCTGGGGACGTAACGTTACGATTGTTCATTCCCATTGAAATTCTCCGCTCTCCATTTTTCGCCAAATTCTTAAGTGAGTGGCAGAATTGAACACCGGATTTTGCCTCTTAACCATAGCGAATAAATGAAAATATTAATTATTTCATTTTATGAAAAAAAAAATATTTATTTTCAATTTAATGTATACCTATACAAATTATGCTCGTACAAATTAGATAAGGCTTTCATCCTTTTGGTATTTAGTATTCTCTAACAAATAACTTCAGTGTTATGGTACAGCTGAAATATATTCTAAGGTAACTAGGTAAGGTAAGGTATACAATCGAAATAGGTTCTAATCCTGCACCATAAATGCTTGAATCTATTTTTTAATTTTTTTAAGTTTTATATGACAATTAGGAACGTATAGCTTAGTGGAGAGAGCGCTTCGATGCTTTTCAAGAGACACGGATTGAAATTCCGCTAAATGTTCATACGTTTTCTATAAAAATATTAATAATTTCATCGTTATATGTTATACCATTTAATAAACATTTTCCAAAGCATAAATTTAATTAATATTAAACGTAAGTACTTAAACGCTATAGAAATATTTTTAAATATCATGTAAATATTTAATTTACGTAGTAGGTTAAAAGTAAGTTATGAATGAAGTGTTCCTTTTTATCTTTTTACAAGTTCCATTTAAGCACCTCTCGGCTTCCTAATCTTTTATGTAAACCACTATACACTATCTATATAATACACTATCAGGATCTGGTATAACATTTAAGTAAATATTACAAACAAATATCAAGGAACAAGTAAAGAAACTGAGTGACGAGTTCATTTTCTTTTTCAACTTTAAGGAGTATGCGAAAATTAAATTTTGCCTTACAAAACGGCTATAACGAGTTTTTTTATTATTGTTGAATAGCGAAACTCAACGCCGCGGTTTATCTTGTTACCAGAACGAGGGAACCTAGTTGTTAGTAGAAATAGACCAGTTGCAATTCAATTATATGCTGATTCCCACTTAGTGAAATGATTATATTATATCACGCTATATCGAGAACATCGTAGTGTAAGCAAAGATACTGTTATTCAATGAAACATATCTTTCATGTCCTGTATCAATATTGAAATTTATCCTTATGATGAAAAATAAATATTATACGCATAAATCTTTCCTTGTATAAGAAGCTTATTTGTTTACGTGGCTGAGATATTTTTTTTG
The DNA here is from genome assembly GCF_056956725.1 of Heliconius melpomene rosina. Taxonomy (NCBI): domain Eukaryota; kingdom Metazoa; phylum Arthropoda; class Insecta; order Lepidoptera; family Nymphalidae; genus Heliconius; species Heliconius melpomene. The sequence continues at coordinate 3,616,742 of NC_140396.1, read as the reverse complement.
GGATTACGTATTTCGTATGATTATTTTTAAAAAAAAATATTATTTTTAATTATTTTTTTTATTATTAAAAAAATGTGGTTTTTAAGAATAATAAGAAAAAAAATATGAATTATTAATTTTTCAAATAGTGGCTTTTACTAAAATAAGGCCCTCTTGGCGCAGTGGCATGAGCATGTGTCTGTAAATGATGGTTTTAAGTTCGATTCCACCCGGGGAATTTAATAATTATTTATTAATACTTACATTGCTTCATTCTGGAAACAGGGCGTTGAGCTCTGCAACTCAACATGCAATGCCTAGAAAAATTCTGCTGAAAATGGGGAACGGAATATCTCAACACTAGGTTTCCCGTCCGCCCACCGTGTTTAAAGCGGGTTACTGCGGGATACAGGGTAAAACTGATAAAACAATAACGGTCCTTTGTTCATTTTGAGATACAAAACATAATAAACCTCAAAATTCTTCTAATAATGTGAGAAAAACGAATGAATAAGCACACTGTGGAATAATGCTCGTTCAGAAATGAATTGGCAAACAAAAACTCGAAGTATTAAATTTAATAGATTATTTATTTAAATGGAAAAATTAAGTTCGAGATCAAGTTATTTAAGTATTCAGTGAACGCGATAATAGATTTATCTTTTATATAGATTAGTATCTATTATTTCAATTAATGTTAAAAAAGTAACAAATTTATATAATTTTTAAAGGTGTAAACATCTTTCCATAGTCTCTCATAAAACAAGAAAAATCTACAAAAAAAATTTTTTTTTTCATAGTGTGAAAATGGAAAAGGTATCAATTAAGGATAGGAATCCTGTAGCTTTCCAGTTTTAGCAAATTAAATACTAACTAAAAAAAATTAAAAAAATCTTTTTCATATTTTTAAAAAAACTTATACAAAATAAAAGAAAAATATAAATTAGTGCGTTTACAATGCTAAATCTTATTTTACTCCATTGTGTATATTTAAACCTCAACTAATAATTTAGATAACAAGTATTTTACAATTGCTATTAATTGAATAACAAATATAAAAACTTTTACATATATAAATAAGCATAAATTAAAACCACATATGAATCGAACAACATCGCCGTACTAGGTACCGATACAATATACCATTTTGTATGAACGTTACGTGACCCGAATAAAAGAAAAAAATAAATAAAAGAAAACTGAAAGTAAAATATAGAATCGAAAGCATTTATTCGTACTACTTCTAAAATATATTGACCTTTTTAAAGTCAAAGTAAACATTTCAAAACTACAGATTTCAATATTAAAAGTATGTATTCGAAAGGCAGTAAATTGTACATATCGAACGTTTGTTTACGCTATTTGCACCGTCCAGCCTCTACTCCCTTGATTTGCACTTATTTTGCATAATTGAAGATTGTTTATGAAGAAAGCAGTTTTCGTTGTATATTATTCTATAATACATGAGGGCAGTTCTGGTGCAGGGGCACAAGCGTCACTAAAAATGCGACAGCTTGTTGGTTCGATTCCCATTCGAGGAAATGAAATATTTTTCCAGAATTTTTCCAGAATTCGGCGGAAAGAGTGAGTGTCTTAACACTACGCTCCCTCTGTCTATCCTGCTACATGTGGGATATAGCTTTAAGTCGAAAAAAAATAAAGAGATCTTTTTGCATCAAATCGATTCATATACATTAGTATTCACTACCAGCAGACTTATCGTCTAATATATCTTTTCACGTTAATTCTGTGTCAATATGGAAACATAGAAATCGAAAATTAGTCACGTCTCTCGTTAATACAAAACAGAGAATAAACAGAGAAAACGGATAATTGTTATCCAGAGATAACAGAGAGTGAGTTTTCAGTGGAACATTTAAATTTCACTGACAGTTTTCGCCAGCTAACATAACATTTTGAAAATTTATAAAAAGTGTAGAACATTATGATTTATCACTACGTTGCTCCTGCCTACCGTGCATAGTGAAGAATATAATGCAAAATAAAGAAAATCTTTTGTCATAGACTTTAGAAATTTCATAGAGATATTCATATTGTATAGAATAAACAACGATTTCTTTATTAAAATAAATTAAATCCGTTAAGTGAAAAACAAACAGTGACAGTTCATAACGTTTGAATTTTCTCATTTTTATATTCAATACTAGTGGACCCGGACGCGGCTACGCCTGCTTGAACTATAGGAATATTTATTAAATATTATATAATATATTTATTTTTATAAAGATGGATATTAAAATATAAGTTCATTTTTGGTGACGTTTTCTTAAAACAACAAAGAAACTTTGCAAACCGGTGCTTAGCAACGACGGTTGTTATTAACATGGCAGAATAAATTGCATGTCAAATTAGAAAGTATTTTAATTTATTAGTACATATATGTAATGTAATGTTATATAGCCTATAGCACTTCTGAAGAATGCAGCTTTCATACAAAACAAAAACATAGTAAATCGGATCAGTAGATCCAGAGATCTTAGCGTTCAAACAAACAAACAAACAAACAAACAAACAAACTCTCCCGCTTTATTATATTAGTATAGACTAGTGGACCCGGACGCGGCTACGCCTGCTTCAACTATAAGAATATTTATTAAATATATTCATGAAATTATTTTCAATTTTCAATAGAATTAGTAAGAAAATATAAGCTTAAATAATCAAAAGAATAATAAGTAGATACACATTATTAGAAAAAAATATCTGAATTATTGAAATGAACCAACGAAAGGATTAAAAGTAACTAAAGGATAGGTATTTTCAATATTAGAAAAAGTACCTAAAGTTTTCCGTGCGTGCGTACATAGATATCGACTCTACGAAATAACTAAACATTTCTCTCTATTAAGTAGGATAATTTTAGCGGGCAATATCAAATAAAATAAGAAGAGAACCAAAGTGTAGTTTGAATTAATTATAAACAACAAATAATTACATAAACATTTACAATAGTTCGAAAATTTATAAAACTGTTAACGTCATCTGCCCGTTCGCGTCAGTCATACTCACACTGTGCCGCCCGTAGGCTAGGTCATTTCGAATCAGTGACATCTCCTTAATTATTTATTAGAATGTTATACAGCAAACTATAATTTCAATCTAGATAAAATGTTAAGAGTGACTATTATATTTATGTTCATAAGGATGAATATCAAAATGTCGCGGTAACGGTTGCGTAGCGACGCGACGGTTGTTATTAACATGGCAGAATAAATTGCATGTCAAATTAGAAAGTATTTTAAAATATATTAGTTTATATGTGTAATGTAATGTTATATAGCCTATAGCACTTCGGAAGAATGCAGCTTTCATACAAAACAAAAACAGTGAAAATCGGATCAGTAGATCCAGAGATCTTAGCGTTCAAACAAACAAACAAACAAACAAACAAACAAACAAACAAACAAACAAACAAACAAACTCTTCCGCTTTATTATATTAGTATAGAAGTATAGATTTAACTAATATCGGTTACTGTGAGTTAACAAAAATTTAAACAAAAATTAAAAAATCAGCTTCACGCTGTATCCCGCATACAGCAGGGTAGGCAGAGGGAACCTCGTGTTAAGATACTCCGTTCCCCACTATCCGCTGAATTCTGAAAGCATTGCGTGTTGGATGGCGGATCCACCTGATCGAAGAAATAGAATTATAAACGTAAATAAATATTTCACTTCCTCGATTGGGGATCGAACCCACTACCGTCGCGTTACAGTCACACCATTATGCCGCTGCGTCACGACGGCTTAGACGACGTAGGCTTTAGTAATAGATAATGAAACATAATTTACCTACAGACCCCTTCTATCACCAATACATCCTCCTTATCCTTACACACTTTAGTAATTTTGACTTAAATGTGTATTTAACCTATACTTAACGATTTCCATAGATTTATTTTCGTCATCTTCCATTTTATAAGATGTGAGGTCATCACGGATCTACTAATGTAAGAAACATTGAAAATTATTTAACATCTTCTTTAGCAATTTAACAATATTAGAGACTAAGTGCTGTCACAATTGACATTTACTGATTGTTACTGTCTCAACACGCCCATAAGTTTTATATAATAAGTTGGTAATGTTTTTTTTTTTTAATAATTCTCTTCAAGGTATTAGGTATTTAAAATTATGTAATAAAGATATTTATATTTCATTACGAATCATGACCTTCATTTTGGTTTTTGGGGTTCCGTACCTCAAAAGGTAGAAACGGAACCTTTATAGGACCACTTCGTTGTGTGTCCGTTTCTCATAATATATACCATAGGTCTGGTTAAAGCAAAAAAAAAAGGTTCTAATTCGAAGTTTATTCGTAAGTAATAAAATTTGACGAAGTGAGAATTCACAAGAGAAAAAAAAATTAGGTTTCATAGAAAAAAAATACAAAATTAAATAGTTCATTAGTTAGTTACCATTAAATTCATTTGCCAGCAAAGTTAAGTTTGTCGACTTTAATAGTTGTGGAAGTTGATGGAAGTTGACAGAAGCTTCGGTGGGCGAGCCCGAATCGCATTTAACTGGGTTTTTTTAAATACATAAATCTTATGATAGAAGAGTGGGACGTTCATAGATAATAGTGAAAACGCGTTAATAGAGCAGTTTGAGAGCTATCGATTGACAAGAAATTATTAAGCAATGCAGTTATTTATGTTTATTTATGACAGCTACACATACTATAAGATAATCTAAATTATTTGAATATTTACAATAGTTTAAACAATAGGTTTTGGGTTCGACTCTATTTAGTTGGCTTCGTCAATACGCAATACGTTAAGTATTTGGCGGAAAGTGGGAAAAAAATCTCCTAATGGGACACTAAGGATCTCTCCGCTTATCGTTCCATTTGCGGTATACAGCAAGTAATAAAACAAACAGTGTATATACACTCCCTATGTGTTGTATGTACATAATTATATTGTATTATGCAATATCTATGTTTTTAAGCAAAAAAAAATCCAGAGGCCAGTCGTGGTGCAGTGGTGCATAGTGTGACTGTAAACACGACCGAACTGTAGGTTCGATGTCCACTCAAAAAGAGAAACATTTATTTAAATTCATATTTCCATTTCTTGGCTCTGGTGTCGAGGCAAAGCGCGTTGAATTCCGCCATTCAACACGCAATACCTCTAGAATTCGACGGAAAGTGTAAAACAGAGGGTTTTAACACTAGGTTCCTTCTGCCTACTGCTGTGTGAGGGAACAGCGTGAAGCTGACTTACTTTAAGTTTTTTTTAAGGCCTTATTATTAATATACCTACATATATAATTACCTACGGACTACAGATTTATTAATTCCGCAATTATTGAAATGATGATTAGGTTTAATATATTAAACACGCAAATGATTCAATTAATAACGAATCGATTCTCACACATACAGGCTAGAAGCAATTCAAATTGTATTTATCTAGCAATATTAATTATAATAATTTGCTAAATTATTAACCTAATTGATCATTAATCTTGATTATTCAATTAAATCAAAACAGTTTTTGTAATTAAATAAATGAGTTACTAGAAAAATCTATTGATTGTACGTACCTACTGGAAATTATTATATGAAATAGCAATATGAGGCCTTCAAGGCTCAGTGACAACCGTGTAGCTGTAAACGTGACGGTCGTGGGTTTGATTCCCACTCGGGGGAATGAATTATTATTTATGTATATTTTCATTTCTTTGCTCTGGCACTAAGGCAAAAAGCCCGACATTGAGTTTCTCCATTCAACACACAATGCCTTAACACTAGGTTCCCTCTGCCTACCCTGCTATATACAGAATACAGAATAAATAAAATGTATAGACAAATTTATAAATTTACAATTTGCTCGAATACAAAGTTTACCGATAAAAAATACTTTTAACGGTAGATTAGAAAGAAACGGCAGTTAGCCAAGAAACGGTATCGCACGAGCGTGACAAACGTTTTTACCAAGTTTCGGTCATTCGTCACCATCTGATGTCTGATGCCGACGAGATACTAGCCTTGTGCCACTCGGTACTAGCTCCAGCTTATAAAATATAGTATTGATGTGCTGACAGCGACTGTGTTATCGCATTAGATATAAAATAAGTTATATAAAATAGGATAACACTTTAGTATCACCAATAAAAAGTGAAAGATTTTTTTTTTGTTTGACGCTATATGGCTCTTACGCAGAAGCAGTAGTGTTGTTAAGACACTATCCATTACCATCCCGTTTTCTCCCAATTTCTGGAGGTATCATGGTAGGCGTGTCGAGTGGTGGAATTCAACGCCACGCTTTGCCTTGACTCTAGAGCGAAGAAAATATTAATTATTTATTTAAAAACTTTATACCCATTTTTACGAAAATTTTGAAAACGGAGGAGTTTGAAATTGGACGTTATTATAATAGCTAATATTTTTTTTATAATATTTCATTACAAATTCATTTAATAATTATAATAATCATATTAGGTATCACGCGTTTGACATATACTAATTTCTGCTGGCCTGACATTGCCTCTTCACCTCGTAGCCACATTTAATAACATTTTTAAATGTAAAAAATATAACTAAGAAAATGGCGTCTCTCGGTAACTGATTACTTTTTCTAATAACTTTTTGGTTGTAAAATTCGTAACAACCGTATAGTAATTTCAACGTAGGCTGAGAACGTATAGCTTAATTGCCTTGAGGTCTTAGACTTGTTATTCAATTGGTGGCTTCGAAATTTTCCTTCGCTTCTTTGGATTTTTTTATGAAATTATTATAAAATTTTTAATTGAGATATTATGAAATATGAGTATAGTCTTCGTTTTCTAAATCTAGTATAGCAAGATTAATAGGTACCCGCTAAGTTCTAAGGACCGAGGAGGACCAACAACCGATGGGGAAGAAAGATCGTCGAAAACCTCAAGAAGACAGCGGGAACCCGCTGGATTCAAAGAGCGCAGGACCGGACTGAGTGGCGAGCAATGGGGGAGGCCTATGTCCAGCAGTGGACTTTAAAAGGCTGATGATCGTGAAATCATGATTTAATTAAATTTTAAAAGCAATAATCTAATTATTTTTTCCGTAAATAAACCAACCGAGTAGATTCTACAATATATTATAATAATCAACTGGATATTAATAAATCAATATGTCATATCCAAATACCAATATTAGAATTAGTGTCGCACTTTGCCCAAACAATTGAAGTAAAAACGTGTAATGAGGTTAATACATCGCCGGGGGGGAAGGTCGCCTGTCAAATATGATGGATGTGCTTCATTTGAGTAAAATGTAGTTTTAATCCACTAATAATAATGAAATGATAATATATTCATATTACAAACTATAATATTATACTATAACAGTTACAGTTTACTCTAGTGTCAAGGCAAAACGCGGCGTTGAATTCCGCCACTCGACATACAATATCTCTGGAGGTACGGGGTGTCTTTACACCAGGTTCCCTCTGCCTACCCTGCTGCGTGAGAAGGTAACCATGATTGAGACACTCCGTTCCCTATTTTCCAGCGAATTCTGGAGGACTGGCGGAACTAAACGCCGCGCTTTGGGCGTCGCACGCTCGACACCAAATGAAAATATTAAATTAATTCTCTCGAGTGGGAATCGAACCTACAACCTGTAGCATTTACAGTCACGCTTGTACACCTGTAACACAACATGCCCTTTATCAGAAAAATATATATTTGCATAAATATAAAGCCTATATTGCTGTCATATATATTTATGATGGCACGCATATATGTCGTAAAATAAAGAAAAAACAAAAACTAAACCATAGACAAGTGTCTTTTAAATATACTTTAGCACGTTACGGTTCTATAGGTATGACGTGTCAAACGTACGAACAAATTAAATTGTCGTTAGATTGCTTCGATTTAGATGCTCTAGAGTTGTGTAAAAAAAGGCAAATTGTTTTCGTATTAGTGTAATTTATTTATTTTTAATTTTTTAAGCAGTTAGTTTTTGAGGCCAGTCGGCGTTAAGGGGCATAAACGTCTGACTGTAAAATTTGTTAAATTTTTTTTAAAAAAATTGTTAAAATTTAGGCTTTCGGAAGTGGAATGTGAAACGAAGTGACTTAACACTAGGTTCCCAGGTTCCCTCGTTCTACTGGAGTCTTCTGTGGAATACAGCGTGAAGCTAAAAAACAAAAACCTAATTCATTTTGTTTTTATGATTGGATGAAACAAAATCAATTATTTTCAAAAGCTTTTAAATATGACCTAATACAAAAGCATAGTAGAATTAAATTTTATAGAACAATATCCATTCGATATATCGCCTTTAATTTTTCCACTAGTTTCCTTTCTTAGTCCTTGGTAAATAATGAATGAGTAGTTTCAGGAAAATCGATTTTTTTTAAAAAGAACCGTAATTTTGTTCTATTGAAAAGCGTTTGTATAGTTTTATAACAATGAGTAAGTTATTCTATGTATTCATTAAATGTTTTTAGTCATACTTATGTTTATATGGAGGATAGGAGGAGTTCATGAATATAATAAAAGCCACCGTAGTTTTACGCTGTATGAGGCCATTTATGGCGCAGGGGCATAAAGTGTGGTTGAAAACTCGACTGGTTGTGGGTTCGGTTTAAATATTTATTTAAATCTATATTTCCATTTCTCTTTTATCGAGGAAAAAGCGCAGCGACGAGTTCAGGCACTCAACACTCCCTCCAGAATTCGGCGGAAAGTTGAGAAGGGAGTATCTTAACATTAAGAAACTTCTGCCACCGTAGTGTAGTATATAAATATCAATAAAAAATATTAATAACATAAATTATATGGAATAGTTTGTTAATGGCATTATTTACTGATTTTACTTATATCTATTATCTACTAAACTAAAAAGACCCATCTTACCATGAACTACTATCGCCATATTAATCTAAGTAAATTTCATTTCCATTTCATTAAATTGCATTTTTCCATAATAGTTTACTATTAAACATATGAAAGCTTTCAAATGAAACCTTTTTACAGGCTAAACATGGGCGTAGGAATAGGAGGGGCTGGGGGGTACGCGGCCACCTCAGAATAGTCTTGTGCCCACCCCAGAAATTTTTATATAGTTGAGTGGCAGAATTCAACGCTGTGCTTGGCCTCGTCACCAGAGCGAAGAAATGGAAATATAAACGTAAATAAATACTTGACTTCCTCGAGTGGGGATTGAACCCACAACCATCGGTAATAGTCACGCCCTTGTGCCGCTGCGCCTCGACGGCCTCAGCTTTTATCAATATCTATATTTTATTATAAGAATTACATATGTATAGAGAAATAATTTAGTTACGGTATTAGAAATTTAATTTAAATTTTCAATGACAACGCCCGGCAAAATGGAAATTTTCCAAATTGCGAACAACGAGGTAGAAGAAGTAAATATTTGTGGCAATATTTGGAAATTTAGTACAAAAGAAACTCGCTTAATTGTGTGACATGACAAATTCACCCTTCTTCACTGCGGCGTTTCCGCCAGCTCCTTGACATGGGATCAAGGAGTCAACGAATGAAAGCACGCAAAAAAGGGACAATTGGCTTTTCATTCTTTTATTTTACTTGCATGTAAATTCTTGTGTGACAGTTCTTTGTTGTGAAATAAAATCTTTTGAAATATTACCGAAACATGAGTAGGTAGTTATATAATTAACTAGCGCCCCGCTCGCGGTTACACCCGCGTGATCTATGTTATTATTAATTTCTGTCTCCATTACTACGTCTTAGTGACATCTATTGATTAATTTATTAATTTGAGACTCCTAGCATTTGTAGTAACGAAGTTTCATACAAACTTTCGACCCCAAAAACGACCCCTTAGAAGTCGAATATTGCAAATTCCCGTCTTAGCGAGCACCTTCGTCCTATAAATAACTCCTATGCAAAATTTGAGATGCACATGTAGTTTCTGAGATTTCGTGATGAGTGAGTGACCTTTCGATTTTATATATATAGAAGATTAGATAAGGCACTTCAATTGAGATATTTGTTTTTTGTAATGTTCACTTCCCACTTTCTATAATACTTTTTACTAACAATCTGTCGCATTTTGTTTTTTTTTTAACTTCATGCTCCATCCCATACATAACATAGTAAGCCAATTCATTTATTAAAAATCCACCCATTAAAAATATAAATTAATTTTTAACAAAAAGAAAAATCGACTTCTAACAACGAACTAAAAAGTGAAAAATAATTTTACAAAGATTTTATAATTTTGAAATCGGTGAAACTAATGATAGAACAACCTTACTACAATATCTAATTACTAAGCCTGTTTGTTCACCCAGTCCAAAGTTATGAGGTAAGAAACATAAAAAAAAATAAAAAAAAGAAAAAAAAGAAGCAGTCGTATTGATAACCTCCTTTTCTTACAGAAGTCGGTTAAAAATATATATATAGAATTTTGTTATGTAACATAAAAGTTCGCTTTTAAAATCTATTATACAAAAAAGTACTCTCAGTAAGTTTTTAACTAAAAACCATAGCTTCCCGCTTTCCTTTTAGCTTTAAAAATGCAGATGCACCAAACGATTATTTTAATAATTATTATCTGCATAAAACGGAAGCTTAGAACGAAAGAAAAGAGCAATATCTAATAAACCAACCATGAAAATGAAAATGAAAATTTTATTCTAATTTTTCAATAACGAAATATATAGTATACTGTATAAAACTATTGGAAATATTAAATAAAGTGGGAAAGGTAATGAATTAAAACAAAGCTTCAAATAATTATTAAACAACTCAAGGGAATTATCTAGCAGTCTAATAACAATATACCGTTCAAATATATAAAAAATTCATCGGGCAGAGTGACGTTAGCGATCCTCTTCTTTCGGTCGTCGTTGACAGCCCGTAAAGGTGCCAGCCAGTAATTAGAGTCGTCCTTATATAACCTCTATGGTTATTATTTCTAACAGCACCTATACTGAAATAAATAATATTTTAAACCAAATTTTATATTAACGTCAGAAGTGTCTTCTTGCAGTGTGACGTTTGCATCTTCAGCTCTGTCACTTGAGGAAGTGAATTGCTTACTCCGATGCGAAAATCCAATGTGAAAAAGCCACAATTTCACAAATAATTGGCACCATTTGCACAAACTTAAATATGTATGTGTATACCTTCTATAAAGGAAATGGATATTTATACGAATTTCGCTTTTAATATTTGAAGCCAATCTTTAAAATAATTGCTGTGGCACAGTAGTGTGATTGTAAACGCGGCAGGCTGTGAGTTCGATTCCCATTCGAGGAAATAAAATATTTACTTCTTCCTTCCTACTCTTCTTAAATTCTTATATAACCATAATTTCTTAACGGAATAAAGATAAATATATTTTAAAACGGTTTTCTCTAATTTTCAAAATAAGAAAGTTTGTAATTCAATAATAAGTTCCGTTGCCGCATTTAATTGTAAAAAAATATTTATACAGTTAATAAGCGTCGTTTTAAAAAGTTATATTAAACTTTAGAAATTTATTTAAAACGTAAAAACTGAGTAAGTACTAAATAAATATTTGTAGCGGTCGTTCCATTTTAGTTACAACTCGTCTGTTGACTGTTAATTTTATCGTTTGAGTTTGTAAAAACTTTGAAGTATCTAAGCTAACTAATATTTGATATTTGAATTGACATTATGTACTTATAATATTTTATAGTGGTTTCATAAATATATTAAATAAATATTCGCATAGTTCAAGCGGGCGAAGCCGCACAATAGAGCATAACAACAAAATCTAGTACAGGTCAGTATTTAAATCCACATACGTAAAGTTAAAGCTTACATAGTTTCCATTTTGTTTGTATAAAACGTTATATTATGAATAAAACATTTGTGGGTCAATCTGAGATTAACAATGACTAAACTTGTTCGCGTTGTTTCGCTACAAGTATTTTTTAGACGTGCGTATGGCATATATGCAACCCATGGCATATATGAATACCATGAATACAATGAATATTCCATTCGAAGCGACTTTGAACCAGCACGTATTGGCTCGAGAACTCGATAGAAAATGGAGAGCGGAATGTCTTAGCCCTCTGCCCTCTGCTACATGGCTGGGATACGGCGTGAAGCTAAAAAAGTGCGAGTCGTGCTCACCTACCGAGGGTTCTGTACAAAAATTGGTGGTTTCGAGGTGTTTCTGAAATTCAGATTAGCTTAGCCAGATTCATCTTAGCCCTTTCATCTGATAGCTTACTTGAACTAGCGGCTTTAATATTAACTATTGCTCTTTTCAAAGACACAAATGTTTCATATTTTTTCCTGAACTAGTACTACCTGTAGATGGTAGCTGCCCAATTTTGTAATTCTAGGTCAACCGGAAGTATCTTATGAATTTTGATTCCCTTTATAGTGTCGAAATACGCGTTTTTTTTCTATATAAACGGCCATATCTTTTTTTAAGTAAATGTAAAAATATGTTTTTATCATGAAATCATGGAGTATATGATTTTAATTTTAACTCGATGTCTCCAAGCATTCTTTAGATATAACCTCTTGACAGACAGACATATGGACAATAAGCCTTATAAATTGATTTTATAAGGGCATCTTTTTTTCCTTAAAAGATACGGAACCCTAAAAATAAAAATGAAATAATATTGCTCATCTTTTTTCATTACAATTGAAACTAATTTCAGTTGGTAAAGGTAAATTTCTATTTATTTTTCAATAACATATCTGCTCGTTATATGGCATGCTGCAGTTCGCCTGCACTCGACTGGTAATGATAGTTTCAAACAAAGCCAACATTACTCGTAGTTGTTATCGAGCTATTTTTAGGTTCCCTCTGCCTATCCTGCTATTTTCCCATGATTCATGTATTTTGTGATGGCAAATCAAAAATATACATTTTTTTGTAATTTTATATTGTTTGACAATGAACGCTTTAGGAATTATAGAAAATAATAAATAATATTTTTTTATAATGTCATTCGAAATTCGTTTGTCAAACAAACTTTTGTAAATATCGTAATATTTATATTTTTTTTTAGTTTGGAGTATCAAAAATTTTTAGATAGAAATGAGATAACCTAAATTCAAAGTACCATTCGCTTACCAATTTTGAAGAAATTAAAATTATTAAATTAAATATATAAAAAAGTTACAAAAATTTACAAAATTACACAAAAAATAATATACTTCTTTTGATCAATCCTCATGTTTATTCATAAGAGCGCTCTACAAAATCCTGAAAGTCCAAATTAGAAGGTTTTTATACGATCCGGCTCTCATTAACACGGTGTGCCGTTTGAAATTACTAAAGACAAAGAAATCAAAGGCGTAATAGGAACCATTTAAAGATATTAAATCGTCTAGTAATTGAGGTCATTCGGGCCCAAAATGTGACTGTAAAGTCACTGGTTGTGGGTTCGATCCCCCACTTTCTCCCCCACTAAATTTATATTTCCGTTTTCTTCGCTATGGTTTCGAGTCAAAGTGCGGCGTTGGGTTCCGCCGCTCAACACGTAATGCTTCCAGAATTTGGTGGAAAAATGGGGAAAGGAGTGCCTTAAAAAAATCGTCTATCGATAAATTAAATGAATTAATTATTCAACTCTGATAGCAATTTAGTTTATGTAATAGACCTGTAATCAAGGGGCAACTTATATGTGTTTAGCCTTGAAAGAAACTAACTTTATTTGTATAATAATTGTATGTTTTAAGTAATCTTTGAGTGGGGTAAGGCCAAGTTTATGTATTAGATATGAGTTTTATATCATTTTTAAAGTTACGTAGACTTTTTAAATGATAAAACTTAAAAGGTTAGCCAAAACAAAAGAAAACCCATATATATTAACCATATAATTTTTTTACTCAGTTTGAAATATTTCAAGTTAAGTAAATGAACTTTTAACCGTATCTACTTCCTGAGGATGGTAGTTATAAAAAATATAATATAACAAATAGAAATTATCCTACTAATATTATAAATGTGAAAGTTTTTCAGAATACATACAAAAACTACTGAACGGATTTTGAGGAAACTTTTTACAATAATATACCTTATTCATCAGAATAGCACAGAGGCTACAATTTATGTAAAAAAAAATAGTATTCACACAATTTTTTAATTATCTCTCATTCTCAGAGTAGTGAAAATACTACCTATAATTCCTCGCAAACACCCAATACTTTATGAAGCAAATAAAAATTGAAGAAGTTAGGTTCATGAAAATGAAGAACGATAAAAAAACATATTCCTTATTCATTTAATCAGCACCAACGAAACATAAAAAAAAATCCAATCAAGTTTACACGGAATATTAGAGCTACGATAACCATATTAAAATCAGCTTAACAAAGAGAAAATGCTTGCTTTGTCAGTCGCTTCGGAATTCTTATTGATCGACATTGCGAAATCGCTTAAACCAGATTGTTAGGATTATATGGTGCAATACAAAATAATAACCCAAGTTGGTAGTGCGGCCGACACCTTGTCAGTTGGAAGGAGTGCCTTGACACTAATTGTTTTATTTGTGTAGCTTTAAGATTTAGAAGGCCGTCGTAGCGAAGTGGCACAAAGGTGTGACTGTAACGCGATGGTTCTGGGTTCGATCTTCACTCGAGGAAGTGAAATATTTATTTACATTTATATTTCCATTTCTTCGCTCTGGTGTCGAAGCAAAGCGCGGCGTTGAGGTCTGCCACTCTTCACACAATGTCTCGTAAAATTCAGCAGAAAATGGAGAACGGAATATCTTAATCCAGAGAGAAGAAATGAAAGAATGAAAAAAATATTTCATTCCCCCGGGCGGGAATCGTACCCATTATCATTGCGTTTACGCTTGTTCCATTTCGCCAAACCTACTTAATAAAATAAAATAATAACGTAATAGAAAACATGAAAGTGCGTATACAGGGTTCTTAATTAAACATTACCCTTTGAACCTTATGTCGGCTTAACGGGAAATCCTTACAAATATTTATATAATTTGGGGTTTTGTATAATTTATTAAAACAACCCTAATTACTGCTAAAAAGAAAATAAATTATATCGTAAATATAAAGAATATAGGAATCATCTTCACGCTGCATCCCGCACACAGATCCTCTAGCCTGATCTGCCTGACCCTTAGGCAGAGTAAACTTAGTGTTGAGACACTCCGTTCGCCATTTTCCCCGTAATTCTTGAGGCATAACTAAACAAGTATCTACATAATATAAAAGATGAAATGTGCCATATATTTTACTAGCGGACCCGGACGCGGCTACGCCTGCTTGAAATATAAGAATATAATTACTATAGACATATAATTTCAATCTAGATGAAATGCTAAAAGTGACTATTATATTTATTTTCATAAGGATGAATATCAAAATGACGCGGTAACGAACGCGGTCGCGTAGCGACGACGGTTGTTATTAACATGGCAGAATAAATTGCATGTCAAATTAGAAAGTATTTTAATTTATTAGTACATATGTGTAATGTAATATTATATAGCCTGTAGCACTTCTGAAGAATGCAGCTTTCATACAAAACAAAAACAAAGTAAATCGATCCAGTAGATCCAGAGATCTTAGCGTTCAAACAAACAAACAAACAAACTCTTCCGCTTTATTATATTAGTATAGATAACCTTATAAAAATTATCACATACATATTTGAAGTACTTGTTTATTTAATAATATTATGGCATACATTTAACATTAGCTTCATTATTACTAGTCGAGCTAAGGTAATCTTTCACGGTGGTCCGTATACATCTATATAGAAAACTCGAGACGGCTGTCAATATAATTAAAAAAAGGCATTTGCGATGAAAAGACTCGTTAACCCTCGGACGGAGTTTTATCGACATGTTTTATCGTAATGAGACTGAAGTAACAAGTATAGGACGAGAGCACATGTGCATGTTTTAAATTAAGATGAGAATACCTTTTTGTATTGTTGTGTAAATAAATTAGCTTTTTTTCTAGCAATTTTTAGTATGTGCACTGGCTAGGAACCAAAATTTCGAACTATGTCGGATGCAAGTGCTTTGCTATACCAGTTCCTAGAGGGTGACCTCCCGGACGCCCGAGGAAGCGCTGGTTGGATGTTGTGATGCAGAACATGAGAGCCGTTGGTCTAACCACCGAGGACGCGAAAGACCGTGCAAAGTGGAGTAGGTTGAGTAGGACGGCAGACCCTATTAATAGCCGGGATTAATGCCAGGAAGAAGAAGAAAGAGTTAATAATGAATACGTGGACGACAACAGTGAAGAACGGAGTGATGCAGAAAAATCGTGTATTTGGAAAGTACTCTTATGGCAAACTCTTTTTAGAAAACGTCTATAACATTAAAATAGTGGGATTTGAACTTGTATCCCAACTTCCTCTTTATAAATGTTAAAAAAAATAGTATATTATTTAACTGGCATCATACTACTATCATCGCTAATATATATATTTATATTTTAAAAATTTTAATTTTAAAATGACATTAATGTTATCCTAAAATTTTAAAAAAATATCTAAAAGAAACAATATTGCTTCTGCTATGAAAACATAATTTGCGTTAGTTAGGTATTCATTTGTTCCATTTTAAGTTAAAATTATGTTAACCTCCCACTGAATTGGGTTATAAAGTAAAATATGGACGAGAAGTGTAATTAAAGATATGAAATCTTCAAGAATTTATATAGTTAATAATTCTCTACTATATCAACGAAATGTTGATAATTCTCTACTATATCAACGAAATGTTGATATAGTAGAGAATTATTAACTATATAAATTCTTCTGTAAAAGTTGCCAATTTAAATACGAAACAGCTATTTGAGTATTTACTATTTTATCTTCGTTTCTCTATAATTATAACGAAAATTGTGTATTATATTATAATTTATAAAATTATTCTAAGCGGAAAAAGTTTAAATGACAGTTTTTATTGGTAATGTAAACATTATTTTCAAAGCTGGCAACATTAAAAAAATAGGGTAGCGGTGATATTTGTTTACGCTAGCTAAGAAATAGCGAGGCATTAGAATGGAGTCACAAAAGAAATTGTGTTAAAAAGGATTTGGACAATAAATTCTACTTTCTAAGTATTTTTTTCAGCTTCATGCGGTATCCCTCATGCAGCAGGTAAGACAGAAGAGAGCCTAGTGTTAAGACACTCCATGAGAATTTACGTACTGATTCTATCATCTAAAACGAGCTTCAATAAATAATGTCTTGTTTATTGCTATAACTAGCAAAATATTATTGAACGAGAAATTAAAATGGATAAAATGTCATTAATGTAATACATACTTTATATGTACGTGGGGAACGGGTTTCCTCTACCTGCTGTGTGGACCCTCCTACAGCTTAAACTTGATTTTTATTATATGTATGAATAGAGTGTACAAATACGTCGAAAAATTAACATTCAACGAAGAAATCAAAAGTTCATATCTTATTAGATACCAGTAAATTGGCTCTACATCCGCCAATTACGCCAACATAATATTCGAAAATGAATAATAATATTTCCTGCGTAATTTGCGGTTATCTTTGTAATTTATCTGTAATTCGCATGACTTTGTAAGTTTGTGATTTTATTACATAAAAAAGATATTTTTTTGTTCCATTACATTTTTACAAGTTCTCTTTATTTTGTATATGTAAATTTAGCATAAATTCCATGCAAGGAATGCTGTTTTATTAACTAACATTAGTCGTAAAATAATTTTAGTGTTAATAACAACTCGACAAATTTTTACATACATTTTATTTAGCTTGTATTAAACTACGAGGTTGATATTTAGTGAATGACAGCCAAGTTACATTTACAACTTGACATTTATCTTCAGTTAACATAGAACTCGGCACCCATATATTCGTAGATTTATTTTATTTTTTATGGAAAAAAGGATAAGGCAAACGAGCGCTTGGGTCACCAGATGATGATCATCGCCGCCCACGACCCCGTGCAGCACCAGAGGAGCTACAGGTGCGTTGCCGACCTTTGAGGCCGTCATCGTAGATATCCAATCCTTTCTCGGTGCAGTCTACAACGACGCAATACTTGACGTCTAACTTGTCTCTAATTTTAGAATTATGTTTGGATAGGATGTCATTGCTTTTTGTAATTAAATTATTACTATTAATCATTAACACTATGTTTTTTTAAAATTATTTTATTTCCTGCGTTTTTTGATATACTACTTTCAAAATTAACATTTTTTTATTTTCTTTGTTAGTTATTATGAATAATTATGAGTGAAACATTAAAAGACTATAAAAAGATTTGATATTCGAATTCACAAACTTATTATGCAGGGCAGTACTGTTTTTTTAATAAATGTACAAAAAAAAACGTGCCAACCATTAATTTTAAGTTTGATAAAAGTATTGCCCTTCCAGAAGAACTTTTTCACATTAAACATACGAAATTGATGATTTAAGCAAATTGCCATAAAAAACTGTAAGCGATGAATCGAAAACTCCAATAAATTTCTTCTCGTTATATCATTTCAATTAAAGTCCACGTTTATTTTTGACTATTTTGACATTTTGTTCATTTTTATGGCAGAACAATGTTTCGAGATATACTGAAATAGCTGTATTAAAATTTAAAAACTACTTTTTTTTTACTGTTTTATCTTCTTTTCCTATATTTTAGTTACATTAATTGTATTTTTATTAAAATTGTTTTAATTTTTTATTGACAGTTTAGTCAACAAATAACAAAACTGTACTTTAATTAATTTTCTAGAATTATACATTACTTAAAAATTATATGATATTAAAATAGATATGTGTTAAAAATACAATCTTTCACTATTAATTGGTCTTCATACAAATGTGTTGGTTTAATTTTTACTGCCGTGACATCGTTATTAAAAATAATAGACTAATCTTAAAAAAATATCCATACCTGAATTCTATTTAAATTTATTTATATTGTGTCGTTTCGGTAGTTTAAGACAGATTTCTTATATTATTTTACATTATTATTCTATGCATATTTCTTTAGCTTTGGAAATTAAGTTTTGGTGGTAGAATCCTAGTACAAATATCGATATATATCTGATGAATTTACTTAGCTAAGTTAATAAAAGTTTCAAAGACAAGTCATTTGGCTTCCGAAAACTTTATAATTATAATAGTATATAGAGGCCAATCGTGGCGCAGGGGCACAAACGTGAGACTGGTAAACCCGACAAGTTGTGGGTTCAATTCCCACTCAAGAAAATGAAATATTTAATATTTCCTAGCTCTGGTAACGAGGCTAAGCACAGTGTTGACTTCTGCCAGTCAGGATCCGTGAGCTAACATTTCTGTGTGCGGGATACTGCGTGAAACGATAAAACGAAACATAGAAGTAACTAATAGAAAATTTACCTTCAAAAAGGAACAGACCCTAGGAAAAGTTATTTTTTCACGCAAAGACTTGTTATTACAATGTTTCACTACACAATTAAGGTATAAAAAAGCCTTGCTTAGATTTATATTTTTAATCAGGTTAATCTAACCACTATTGATTTTTTTTTTACCTCTGCCTAGATTATTAGTTGCTTCTGTTACTTAAATGGGCTTAGAATTAAAATATAATTATCTAGTTATTGAATTCCAACAATAATACGAAATATTTCGATTGCCTTTTCTTATAGTTCAATATGAAAATACATGTAAATTTTCCCTTGTATATAGTTACTATTAGGTATTTGATATAGTAAAAATTTCGATTCAATAACCTCACAGGAATGTCAGTAAATATGAAAAAAATGTAAAACTCCTGCATATTTCCATAATATTTACTTTAAACGAAAGTGCCACAATCTTCTTTATTTATTTATATAGGGAACCGATGGGTCAAATGAGATTACGGCCATCATTTTTGTTATTGGGTGGATTTTTATCAGAGTATTTTCCTTTTTACTGTACCAATACAATAATATTGCAATAAATGATAGCTGAATGTAAAGTAAACGCTCATTTCGTTGTATAAATAATAAACAATCATCGAATGTTCTTCGACGTATTGTATATTTTTGGGATTCCATATTATAGGAAATTTGGCATGAAGTGAAAACTTACAATATAAACAAAGGAAACAATCTAAAAGTTAAAAAAATATCGGTACTTCATTCATAGAAAAAAATTATTACAATCTTATATTTGTAGGTAATTTCAAGGAAAATGATTGCATACGTGTGCAAGCTTAAGTTTGTCAGCTTTTGTAAGGTGTAACTCCCGTGTATTTTATTAAAATCCGTTTATCGTGCAACCAGTTTTCTGAAACAATCCTCTTAAAGCTGCGCCCAGTATCATCACATTGGACCTTAGCGTTTCCAGTAACTGCCAGGATCGCGATCATCTGGAAAGCAAGACCGAGTTAGCCTCAATGAATCTGGGGGTCGTCGGCAGACCAAGATATTTTTCACGCCAAAACATAAATTAGCCCTGCCCTGGTGTAGGTCCAGGTCTGGCCTCATATGGAGTACTGTTCTCATCTCGGACTGGTGCACTTAATCTTATTCAACTGTCCATCTGTGAAAGGCTTGACAGCGTTTGCCTTGTTTTTTCCATGAAAAAAATCTATCAACAATTTGTAGCTTCATTATTTTTGTGCGTAGAAGGTGAACAGAGTGAATCTAGTGCAAAAGATTCTTAATTTAACATTCCGCCAATTTCCCAATTTTCGGCACATTGCGTACAGAGAGGGGAGAGTTCGAATCGAACCCAAAACTTTCGCATTTGTAGACGGTGCCCTACTCCAATCCAATTTCAAATAAAAATTCTAAAATGTTATACACACTACGAGTATATCAATTTCAACATTAGCTAAAGATAAACCAGTGACAGTAGTTTACAAGTAGTTTAAGAAATAATTCGATTGAACTTCAGAAGTTCCAGAACTAATTCGAGTAATCAAGGCAAATGTATAGATTTTAACTGCACATATACTTCTAAATAACATTCTGCAAGGAATGAATTACTATTAAAATAATTTGTGGTTAGCGACTTAGCATACTATAGAAAAAATATATTCTATAGAAAAGATATATGATCAGAACTTAGTTTAAAGAACGAAATTTTGAACGCATGTGAGTTGAGTGGCGGATCTCAACACCGCGCTTTGTCTCGACACCAGAGGGTAGAACCGGAAATATCAATTTCAATATATATTTCACATTCTTGAATGGGGATCGAATCCACAACCAGTTGATTTTACAGCGATACATTATATATATCGATATAATCATTTAGTTATTAATGCCTATAGTACGGAAAAATCAAGATTTTTATTAAAGTCAAATAGAAGAAAAACATTAAATTATATAATTTAAAAAAAAAATTAAGTCTATGTAAAAATCTTCTTGGAGTCTCTTTGGTAAAACAAAAACACTCGTTGTTCCACCATGTCTTAAATTGTATTGGAAAGTGAAAAAAATAGTGTCTTAACACTATTCTCTGTCTGCTGTCTCTGCTATACTTGAAAAAAGTAAATAAAATATGCAAACTGAGAAAATTTCCCGTTTATCATAAATATTTCTAGCACAATGTACGTTGCAACACATTTGATTTACTGGAAGTAATAAATTTTCATTTACTGATTGTTTAAGACGGGAATGAAGAAACACGCGCCAACTTATTCAATTTCACGCTTTGCAGATACTATGCAAGGTGTAACGTATTTCACTCTAAGATAAACGAAATATTTAGATTAATAGTTGATTCCAGTATATTTCGAGAAAATATGTGATTATACATATATTTCTCTCATATATTACAACTACTGCCGAGGCGAGTAGTTTCTCTTTTAGCAGAAATCAGGAATATTTATATCTTGCATTAAATCTAAATAATTCCATATTATTTTTAATTTCACGCTGTATCCCGCAAATAGCATGGTGGGCATCTACTGGCTCTGCCTAGTATCTTAACACTAGAATCCCTCTGGAGCCTAGTGTTAAGACACTCCTTTGCCCACTTACCGATAATTTTCGAGGCATTGCTTGTTGATTGGCGGAATTTAACGCCGCCACTGTCACCAGAGCGAAGAAATAAAAATATTATACTTTTCATATTCCTAGTGAGAATCTAATCGACCACGCCGGCCTCAGTTTTTATATGTTGTTCGTTATATTACTTTTTATCTTTAAACACTTATGTGGAACTAGCTCTAACCTACGGCTTCGCTTTCATGGTCAAATTAAAACTAAACTAAAGAGTTGGGTATTATAGATGAATCATTCCAAGTGCGGGAGGTAACCCTGTCGGCAGATACAGTGGGTTACACTGTTAGTTGCAATTAACGTGATATTATATCTATAGCCTTTCTCGATAACTCGAATGAATATCCCAAGAAAAAAAAATTGAATTATCATTTCCCGACATTAGAGCCAATAACCAAATAAGCTCTCCAGCTTTTTATAATATTAGTATAGATATTTAGAGTGGCATCGTCCATTTTGTTTAAAGATATATGATGAAAAATAAAATAAAAGAAATAAATAGTTATAGAAATGGAGGAAACCTTATATTATTATAATTGATAAATTGTATTCGCCAACTTCTAAAAAAAATTCAGTGTGTTTCAATTAAAACCGCTATGAAATAAGCTATTTTACTAGACTAAAGTTTAGTTAACGTTACAAAATGATATACATAAAATCTCTCCATCTAAAAAAAAGACAAGTAAAAACAACAGTAAAACCCGACATTTTGTTATTATAATAAAAAACTTCTCCGTTTCAATATAATTTTATATGTATGGAGCAAAAGTTTCCTATTTATATATAAATTACTAGGACGTCCGCTCCTGTTACTCTAAAAGATTTATTGCCTTCTCTTACACAATTAACAGTATGTACCAGTAAAATACTTAGGAACTGCGTACCTAGAATCATACTTGGTAGTACTAACGTCTTTGGGATTTAATTAATTATTTAAACATAAAACCAGGCCAGTTGTGGCGCTGGCACAGGTGTGTGACGATTGGTTGTGGGTTCGATTCCCTTTCAAGGAAACGAAATATTTAATATTTTCATTTCTTCCACAATACAACACGCAACGGCTTCAGAATTCGTCGGAAAATAGGGAATTTTCTTAACACTTTCTTCTCATCTTTAGTGTAATTATCCCAAATTTTTTATATCCTATCCTATCCTATCCTATCCTATATCTTATAAAACAAAGTCGCTTTTCGTGTCTGTCTGTTGTTTCTAACTCTTCTTCTTCTAAACCACCCAACGGATTTTATTGCGGTTTTCACCATTAGGTCGAGTATTTTTCGTAGAAGGTTTATATATAGTTTATTATTTGTACATTCTTATGTAAATTAACATAAATACGAAAAATATGAATAAAGTCCTACCCGCTGAGACACTTTCGCGCATGCGCTGCTTTAATGGTAAGTACTACATGAAAAAAATGTACTGGAGTATTGTTCCTCTCAATAAGATCTACAAAAAAGTCCGCGAGAGCATATTTTTATCTTTTAAGGATAACGTGTAGTGATCATATTTCTGTCTAAAAATAATAATTTCAATATATTTTTTATTGTGAGGGATATTTTTCCATAATGGTATTAATCCTTATCCTTTAAAATACTTTATTAATTTTCTACGTTAAACAGAGATAAAATTTGCTTTTTACACAATTTCGAAATTGCGAATAGTTTAAGAGAAAAACGCATTTAATTGTTGACACATCACGTCGTTGACACTTCAGCAGTATCGACTCAAGTTTTACTTATCCCTTACTCTCAGCATATAAATAAGTATATTAGTTACGTTGGCCATTTAATGTAGACCAAAACTGTCTTTACTGTTTTTCATTTTAATAAGTACTTTAGAAGGTGTTACAATATCAAAAAATCCTTGCTGCGAAACGGCTCGCCACTCGCCGTGCGTCCGCCGCGCCCGCCTGCCTTACACGCATCGGTGGTTCAGTGGTAGAATGCTCGCCTGCCACGCGGGCGGCCCGTGTTTGATTCCCGGCCCATGCATTCTATTTAATTTTCCTCACAGGCAGCCACGTAGTGCTTGCTTTTCATCAGGGACAGAATACCCTCTTCAGCATTAACCACAAGCAAAAAAAAACCCGCCTGCCTTTATAGCAACGAAGATTTAGATGCGTTTGCTCGTATTGGATAATTAGAGTTGAATGTATTATTTCAGCGCGATATATTTTTTGTAGTAGTTATTAGTAGGTAGGCTTTTGTTTATAATTTCTTCCGTTTAAAAATAGTCATTTAACTATCTAAAAATAGTCATTTAAATATATTTTAATAAGTACTTGAAAAGATTAGTAGCACAGATTTAAAATTACGATACCTACTAAAAAATCCTTGCTGTGTAAAACAATTGGAAAATCCTTATTGAAACTACGAAAATGCGGGTTGCATTAGGGTTTAATTAATTTTCACATTATATTAAGTGCTTTGCAAACATACATTATATGAATAATCCAGTAGTAAAAGCGGGCGAAGCCGCAAGGGGGTCGCTAGTGTACTATAAAGCTAGTTTCGTCGTGATTTCGGCTGTGTGGAAAAGCTAAAGAAAAGAATGCTTTAAAAAATTCGGTAAAATTATATTTGGTCCCATCATGTTTGTCAAACCGTTGAAAATGATTGTAATAAAAATATTTATAGCCATTTCTTCTCTCCAGTAAGACAAAAAGCGACGTTTAGTTCCGACCTCAACACGCAATGTCTCAAAAACACGAGGAAAATAGAGAACGGAGCGTCTTCACACTATGTTCTCTCTACTTTCATACCTTATCATACGCAAGAAAAAGCATACAATTGTAACTGAATAGAAAATAAATATATCTCTTTATGGTCATAAAATAAAGCTAACATAGCCTTATATACCAAGACAGAAAAAATATGTCTACCGTACTACAAATTATTCCCAGGAGTAGCATTTGAACCCACACCCATATAGCTCAGTTACACATGTTTCAATTGCCACATTTACCATAATAAATCTTTTTCAAAAACAACTTTGTAAAATTTAACTTTTATTTCAATGATTGATTGCAAAGTAATTGAAAGGTTTGATACAATAGATTGTTTATTAATTAAAACGCGAATTTAAAGACTCGTATTGAAATGTTGTTAGTAGCTTAAAAATTAGAGTTCATCGCAGATTTCACAGTGATTGTGAGTTCGATTCTCAATCGGGGATATGAATTATTTTCATTGACTCTGGCAAGACAAGACGTGGTGTTGAGAACAGGGAAGAACAGCTTAATACTAGATTCTCTCTAGTTATTATGCTGTTGCTGTGCTGCATCCAGCATAGTAGGCAGAGGAAACCTATTGTTAAGTCACTCCTTTCCCCATTTTCCATCGAATTCTGGAGGTATTGCGTGTTGAATTGCTGAACTCAACGCCGCGTTTTGCTAACACCAGAGCGACGAAATTTGGGATTTCGAGCGTTCAGTTACAAAAGTTAGTTCTAGATTGAAGTATTGTCGATTGAAGCTAGGTTTTAATCATTGCTTAGGGTCTTTGAATAGTTTTGGATTATTAATTATTCATTATTGATTTTAAATAGTTAGTATTAGTTAGTATTATTTTGAGCTTCCTTAGCGCAGCGGGCCAGCCAGAGAGGCCGGAGCATCAAACGACGACCGTAGGTCTCTCTGAACACCTCCGTCGCCTCATCCACTATCATCAACCTCTTCATGCATGCTCTCAAGCGAGGTCTCCAGGTCTAGGTCAATACTTGCAAGTTGTTTGTTAAATAACATAAGAATTACAGAAATGCGGCCCTACATCATTCTTCAGATAATTACCATTGTGAGTTTTCATTGGAATAAATTGAATTTTATTATTTTGAATGAGCGGCTAAGTGGCCAGATCTGATATATTTTGCCCTTCATAATTTTCTTTTGGTCGTAATAAGACGTAGTTCACTGATTAATTAAGTATTAATATACAAGAGAGGTAGGGGGAGACCTCGATTGACCTTCGAAAACACCGTATCAAATATACTGGAGGAAGGTCACGTAAAAAACATGAGGATTCCCCGAAGAGCATGTATGAAGATGTTGATGACAGTGGACGAGGCGAAAGAGGTATGTAGAGACCGTAGCGTTTGGCGCTCCGTTCTCTCTGACTACCCCGTGGCGTAGGGATAAAGCGTGAAGCTATGTATGTATGTATATAATATACAAGAATATGTGAGAAATATTTGTGATGATGATGAATTGGTCGAGAGGTCACGTAGAAGTGAGCTTACAGTTCTGACTTCAACTTAACTTAAAGTTTAAGTTTTAATACTATCACACAATAGTTTCTTGTTAAGTATTATCATTGAATTATCAATTCAATAGTCATTGAGACCAGTCGTGGCGTAGTGCCATAAGTGACTGACTGTAAACGTGACAGGTTGTGTGTACGATTCCCATTCGAGGAAATTAAATATTTAATATTTTTATTTCCTCACTCTTTTCATCATTTACATTACATTACGTTACATTATGAAGAAAAGCGCGGCGTTGAGTTGTGCCAGTCAACACGCAATACGTCCAGGTTTAGGCGGAAATTGGGGAACGGAAGTGTCTGTATAGGTTTACCACTAGGTTCTCTCTTCTTCAGGTATGTACGGGAACCTATTATCAAATGGTCTCTCTATTATTTTGTGATTATATATTATACTAGCAGCCTATATGTGGCTTCGCCCGCTTAAACTTATTTTATATTATTGCCAAATTAAACAAAATTTTCAAATAAATCATAACCTATGCAATATTCTGGTGTACAAGTTACATTACTATAAAGTTTTATCAAAATCCGTTCATTAGTTATTGTGTGAAAGTAGAACTCACACCCAAATTTTCACATTTATAATATTAAGAGGATAATTATAACCATATATGTTTAGGAAACAAAGCTCAAATATATTTTAAGTCAGTTTATAAGCTATGAAATGGGGCATGTTATAGGTATCCAAATCCAATGAAAATTTACAATATTAAACATTTATGTAATAACAAACTTATAGTAGTAGCGCAGTGGGAATATTTGACTGTAAACGTAATAGTGGAGAGCGGAGAGTTCTCCCTACGGGATACAATGGTTTCTTTTTTATTCTTTTTTAAAATAACGCGGCGTTAAGTTCCGACTCACATGACCCGTGATTTTTATTATTTACTTATTTTTTTATGATCTCCTACTCAAACTGAACTTTTAATAAATGTAATTTACATTATAACTCGGCGTTAACAGTTATTTCTCTAAATATAGAAATCCAAGGCGCCGTACGGCTGTCTGTTTAAGTGACATTTCCAATTGACCACAATAAAGGGAGTTGCTTAATAATTCTAAGATTATCTCTTTCTATTTTCTTACTTATATTATTCTATTCTATTACTATAGTAATAAATATCTATGTTTACTTGAGTCAAGCTGGAAGCGTCTCGTTGAACTTTGATACTGCTAAATATATTTCTTTTAATACTGGACTAAAAACAATAATAATTTTACATAGCTGCTAGCACAGTATATCAAAAGGATATTTCTTTTAAACTCTTGTACTTATAAAAAAAATGTATATACTTACTTTTAGATTTTTGAAATCAGTAATGAATTTGTATTCCTTTATAGCCTCTTTTACGGGTATAGTCTTTTACGGGGCTTAACCGTAGTATGTTAGTTTTTCTAAGAAATTTATATTTGTGAACTTCCAAAATATATTAATTACATATATAACAGTAATTAAAAGATTATAAAACCTATGCAGCAGGATATGCATAGTGCTAAGTCACTCCGCTCTCCTCTTTCCGTCTAATTCTGACGGCATTGTATATTGAGTGGTGGAGCTCAACACCGCGCTTTTGCTTTCACACCAGAGCGAAGTAATGAAATTATCAAATATTTCATTTCGTCGAGTAAGAATCGAACCCACTACCCGTCATGTTTACACGAGTCCACGACTGACTGGCAGAGTTAAAAATCGAGATAGCATTTCAACAAGATACTTAAAATTTTATTACTTTGAAACGACATGCACAAAAGGTATACATCAATCATTGTCTAATGCCTGTTGTTTTCTTCTAATGAATTTGAGATTACAATCTTTATTGTTTTCACAGATTTAGATTATGTAGAATAGGAGCACGTAGTGATGCATTTCTCCTGTCTCAACTTTTCGCTCAATAGGAACCAGGTTCCTACTGTCTAGTGTTAAGACACTATTTCCATAAAGACACCTCTGTTGCCCACCTTCTGAAGGATTACCTCAAACTGCGCTTTGAAAAGAATAGTAAATATTTTATTTTCACGAATGTGAATCGAACCCACACCCCGTAGTGCTTACAGTTGCATGTTTGTACCCCTGTGCTACGACTGACCCCAAATAAAAACATTCTGTAAAAAAACTATTGGAGTGATAATTGAACTCACAACTATCAAACGTACCATGTGAACCTCACGATGCCGCATATTATAATTAACATATTCGAATATATAATTATATACATACATACCAAGAAAAAAGAATCTCAAGAACCTAAAAAATTAACGAAGTTATGAACTTTATTTATAAAAATTCAGGGCATGCCTGAGAAAATTTTAAAGGCATTTAAATCACTTATTCGAAATAAAAGTGGGGTAAGAGTCGAGCACTTACAAATACTTAACCCGATAAGCAAAATTAAGCAATGTGAGTAATATGTCGTAGTAGCGTAAAGGCACAAGCGTGATCGTGAGTTCGATTCCCACTCGGTTTAATGAATTATTATTTATTAATATTTTCATTTCCTCGCTCTGGTAACAAAGCAAAAGACGTTGAGCAGCCAACAAACAATGCCTCATTCGGCGGAAAGTGGAGAACATAGTGTCTAAGCACTAGGTTCCTTCTGCCTACCTTGCTTCACACTGTATCTCGATTATGATATACGACTAATTATACCTGATAGTAAACAGGAACATAAAATCTCTAAATAAAGAACGGAGAGTTTTAACATAGAGTTCTGGCTGTCTACCTTTGATAATAAGGGAAAAAATACTTATAAAAAAGCGTAAGACAACATTGTTATTTATGTAAAAACTTGTTTCACGAATCAATCCCCAGACAATATATATTTGAAAAAGAATATAAAAGTCCTTCGTAACCTTTTAAATATATTCTAAGTTAAAATATTTATACATGCTCAAAGAGATCCAAAGTACTTATACAAAAATTATATGTACTTAATTTTAAAATACAATCCACGCCTTTATAGAGCTACTAGCGGCCCGCCCGCGGCTTTGCCTGCGTGAACTACGTTATTATTAAGTCTCCATGTGTACCTACGTCCTATAAGTGATGTCTATGCAAAATTTGAGACTCCTAGCATTTGTAATAACGAAGTTTCATACAAACTTTCAACCCCAAAAACAACCCCTTAGAAGTCAAATATTGCAAATTCCCGTCTTAACGAGCACCTACGTCCTATAAATAACTCCTATGCAAAATTTGAGATTCCTAGCACATGAAGTTTCTGAGATTTCGTGATGAGTGAGTGATCTTTCGATTTTATATATATAGATTTATCAAAAGAATATTTCATACAAGTTAACACCAAAAAGCATTTACGTGAGCCGATTTCGCTAATTATTTACAAGCGCCAGTAAAACTCATAAATAGTGTTTTTACAGAACCCCATAACATTTATGGTCCCTGGTCGACCTTACATTCTCCTAATGTGAGCTGGAATAACAATTACCATCGGGCCCCAGTGCCGACATAATTTTATTTTTAGCGGTCGTTATACAAAGTAAGAATTAAGGCTGCTTCCTCTGAGATCTTAAGAAAAACAATTTCAAATTCGATTTTGTGTTACTTTAGTCTTTTAGTAAAATGTTTTTGAGAATTTCAGGAGTTTGGGAGGAGGTTTTCTTTATAATTTATTAAGGGAGATTAGACATCAATTTAAGTATAGCATTTTTTTTAGATGGGAATAAGATTTGTTTTTCTACTTCTAATCAAATTAGTTGAAATTATTTTTGATTTGGAAACTATAAATCGACACTGTAAACCGGTTTTTGCATTAAGCATCGCGAGAAAAGTTAAGTGATTCTCAAATCGTAAACTTTAATATATGTAAAATAGTTGTAAATTTTCTCAAGTAGGTTGTAAGCCGTCAACAAAAATCAAGGTAATAAAGCCATTTAAATTTGTAATATTGTACTATACAAAATGCGACGGTGTTTGTGTGAAATTCTTGGTCTTGATCAAACGCAACGTTAAGAAAGTCTACTTCTTCTATTTTCTAATCCGATCACTCCGTTGAACGGAGTGTCTTAACACTAGGTTCCCTCTGCCTATCCTGCTATGTGCGGGATACAGCGTGAAGCTGACTAAGTGTCTCACTAAAAAAAAAATATGTCTCGTCATACAGTTCAGGTATTTAACTTTACTTCCAAAAACCCATAATCCGCGCACCCGCACCCGCTGTGAATCCATTGAATTCTAATTATTTGTGTTATTAACTTGTACTTTTAAAAAAGAAAGAAATGAAAATAAATATATAATTTCCTCTTATAGGAATCGAACCCATGATCTATCGCAATAATTACATGAGTAATATACAAAATTATGTGAATTCTTCCTTCTCATATGATGCATCGAGGAGGAGAACCAATGTTCATCCTTTGACATATGCTAATAAATTAACATTTTACACTCAAATACTTTAGAATAGATTTGCATATAAAATTGCATTCGGCTTGCAACCACTTTAGCTAAGCTGTTTCCATTTTATATGGGAACGCAAATAAAAATAAATACTCGACATTTATTCAGATTTATTTAGATCTATTCAAATAAATATATTGGATAATATTTTATTAGTCTTATATTATAATAAATTGTTTATTATGAAACAAAACCATATAAAAATAGATTTGGAGAGGATAACTGCAATTTATTTATTTACACAAATATTTATTCAATTAACAACGCCACGTTTTGCCTCTTTACCAGAGCGAGGAAATAATAATAGTAAAATAGATTATTTCCCCGAGTGGGAATCGAACCCAAACCGACGGCATCTACTTATAATTTACCTAATTTTGTATTGGGAAACTTATATTTGATAATGCTATTTCTGCAATACTCTAGAAGTCTAGACGCCTTATCTTATGACATCTCTATTGGTACTAAAATATTAATGTTTATTTAATCTCTCCTTCGATACGGACAGAGTATATGGTCACTAATGTTTCTATATTTTACATTAAGCGTGTATCTCATAGAAATAGAAAACACATCGTTATAAGGAGGCATTTATGTTTTGTAAGGTTCTGTAAGATTAGTTTCACATCGTTCAATTCGTCACAATATCTGTATATATGAGAGGCCAGTCGTGGCGTAGGGCACAAGTGTGTACTGGTTGCGGGTTCGATTCCCACTTGAAGAAATAAAAATATATATTTTCACTTCGCTCTGGTGTCGAGGAAAAGCACGGCGTTGACTTCCGACCCAACACGCAATACCTCCAGAATTCGGCAGAAAATTGGCAACGGAATGTCCTAACACTAGTTTTCCTCTGCCTACCCTGCTGTGTGCGGGATACGGCGTGAAGCGTGTCATGTTTAATTAAAATCAACCGTAGCTATTTTGACAATTTCAATTATTACAGAGGTCAAACCGTGTGGTTAATTATATTTGCAGTTGGTTTTCACTATTTATTAACACAAATTCCATTTGCCACCCTCGCTGGTATCGCTCGCTGTAATTATGTTTTTTTTTAATCATTAAAGGAAAATAGTGTAATATTTTATGTCTTACGTTGTATCCTGCACAAAGAGGGCCCCTCTGCCTAAGAGGGGACCTGGGAACGGTTAAGACACTTCCGTCCAATGTTCAAAGCGTGGCGTTGAGTTTCCCCACTCAATACGTAAAGCCTCCAGAATTTGGAGGAAAGTGCGGAAGGGAATTGTTTTAATGAGAATAGATGTATCTATTAATATGAGGTTCCTAAATCCCCTCTTCTTATCCTGCTAAGCGCGGGATACATCATGAAGCCAAAAAAAACTGATGAAGTTAAAAAATTTCATAACTTAATATTGACTCTATAATTACAAAGGAATCTTAACTAATAACGTCAAAGCTTTAACCAAACTTTAATCTCAATAGATTACATCTAACTAAAGGTTAATCCAAATAAGATGGTTCCAAAACAAAGTGTTTGTTTTCTCCATCTTTCAGCCCTTGATGAAGATGTAGGTTAAAGACCTATCGCCATCTTATCTAATCTACGTCCATCAAGAGAACATTATTTAGATTGATACCGACAATACTTGCCACGTATTTATGTATTTTATATAGCCTTTTCTTTGTTTTTGTATTTAGATACTTGTTTTTTTTTGTCAGCTTCAGTGTATCCCGTTTATACGCAGGGTAGGCAGAGGGAACTTAGTGTTGAGACACTCTGTTGTCCATTTTCCGCCGAATTTTTGGTGGAACTCAACAACGCATAGATATGAAAATATTATTAAACAACCGCCGCGTTTACATTTACATGCAATAAGAAATATTTCTATTACTTTTTTGTATTTGTTTATTGTACGGAACTCTAAGAAATAGACGATTTTTTTATATTTAGTTCGTCGAAAGTACGAAGACTTTTAAAGCCTTAAAAATGTTCGCCGCGTACATATTATTATTTTCTATGTTATTGTTAATTAATTATATGTAAGTACAAAAATAATGAGTAGAAAAAACAAGACAATTAATTGCTTTCAGAAGCAACTGTAACACAATTTAAAAAATTGATAAGAAATTGAAGAATATATTTTTTTCACGTATATTCATAACGAACGCTATAGAAAACTACGAAAATGAGAGTGAGTAATCTTTCTTCTTCTGTGCCTCGTTACGAGAATTTAATTTCCTCGAGTGCGAATCGAACCTACAACCCGTCGCGATGACAGTCGCACGCATCGTAGCCAAGTGGTCTCTGGTAAGTCAAGGCGTGGCGTTAAGTTCCGCTAACAAACACACATTGTCTAAAATTTGGGTGGAAAACCGTACATTTAGAATCTATATAATTATTAAAGATAATTAAAAGTAATATATATAATTTACTTTGTTAATTTAATAACTCTATCAACGTTGTAGTGGTTTTGCGACGTCAAAAGTGACGTGTCCCGTGGTACTACGCGTAATTAAAATTATTCGATTAAATATTGCGTTACGGTAACACGAAATTTCCGAAAGTTCCTACTTTTAATTTAATAAGCAAACTAATGGCGATGAGCGTTATCTCTCGAGGGATTGTGCTTGTATAGACTTTTAAAAGAGAGTTACGTCACTAACACTGTGTAGTTAGTAAGAATTATGAAAGTGGTTTGTCTCCGTATCTTTTTTTGGTTTACCTTTCAGTTTAATAGATTTACTAATAGTTATACATAAATATAGAAAACAAGAAAGTAAAAGACAAATAAATACAGAATATGAAAAATCACTTTGAATATTTAATATTTATTAAAACAAAGATTATATAAATTTTAAATAACCTTACCGGAGAAAGAGAAAATGTAAATAATTATTTTAATTCGCGAGTTGGAATCGAATTCTAATCGTTTAATTCACACTGACACGTTGAACCACTGCGCCACTACGGCCTGACAAATAAAATATTTGTATTAAAGTAAATAAAAGATAGCCTAGATTTTATTTTTCGCCATCCTGAGAACAATGTGCTCTTTGGAACGTCCCAGTTTAGCAGCATTGTTTTGGCAACCAGGTCGTGTGGAGACTACCATAATTTAGGAATAGGTGCACTAGAACCGTAGGCAAAGGGACTCAAAAGCAACTCAAATAAATTTTTAGAAAAATGCCTAAAACTAAAAACTTTTAATTACTTTGTCAATACGCCTTTGTGATATCAGCTTATTTCCCTTTGAAGCAAACTTCTTTAATTAATTCTCGTATGTACGTACGTAGATGTAAGACGAAATATATGTAAATTGATTTTGTATGTTCTAATATGCCGAAATCTAAGGAAATTAGTTCTGTGTGGCTACACTTGAGAGACGTTAAATTCGTATGTCTTGCCGAAAATTGTATTAATATTATGCTAAATAAGTAATGGAAAGAATTACCTTTTATATATTTTTATCATGAATTTAGATGTAATTCGAAAATCAATTTGTTTATATGTATCTATTAAAAAAAATTGCGAAGATGCAACGAGAGAAAAAATTATCAATACGAAAACAAAGTTAATTTTTAAAAAATCAGCTTCACGCTGTATCCCGCACACAGCAGGGTAGGCAGAGGGAACCTAGTGTTTAGAACACTCCGTACCCCTCTTTCCGCTGAAATCTGGAGGCATTACGTGTTGCGTGTACGCCGTGCTTTGCCTCGACACCAGAGCGAAGAAATGAATATATACATTTAAAAAATACTTCATTTCCTCGAGTGGGGATCGAACCCACAACCAGTCGATTTTGCAGTCACACTTTGTGCCTCCTCGTCTCCTCCTTTCCTTTTTAATAAATAAAATAATTATTTAAAAGGAAACTGAAGAACTTCGAATACAAGCGAAAAGTTGCAAAAGTCAATTTCACAGTATCCAATACCAATCTGGCAAAAAACAAAAGTTAAACGCTTAAACGATCACTTTCGGTGAAAGTAGAGTAGAAGAATTTCAAACTTTATTTGCTTTTGAACTTCATTGAGATAGCTTTGTAATTGTGAGTTAGAAATTTATACCACCTTCACGCATTTTCCGGAAAGAAAAAACCAGGAGGAAGATAGAGCTAAGACATTCCAATCCCCACTTTCCGGCGACTTCCGGACACCAAAACGAGGAAATTAATAAATTAAATATCTTAAATATTACTGATTTAACTAAGTGGAAATCGAACCCACTACCTACCGCGTAATACAGTCGCACGCTTCTGCCCCTGCGCTACGACCGGCCCCTCAATCCCATCAGGCCCCTTTCCATGATATTTCGAATTAAACTAAAAATCTTAACTTTTTATTACATAGAGTAATATAAAAAAAAAACTAAAATTAGTTTAGCTTGTATAAAACTAAAACTAAAACTAATAAACAATCGTGACAACAACTTTAAGGAAGTTTGTTTGTTTGTTGCACGCAACACTTCTATTTCAATTCGGCCACATTTTGTAAGAGTGACTTTTATAATTTAATTACATATTATTTTTAGCTTCACTCTGTATCGCATTATGTTAAGTAGGCAGAGAGAATCTAGTGCTAAAACTCCATTTCCAACTTCGGGATTTTCGGGACAGAGCGTGTAGAATGGCGATATATCGAGGAAATAAACATATCAAATAATTCATAACTCTGAGTGAAAATCAAACCCAATACATCGCGTTTACATACATCCACTGTACCAAGGTGCCATATATCATTCATAAAATGGAAAGTATATGTGGATCGAATTCACAACAGTTTCGTTCCACTAAGCTACGAGGGCCTCAATTTTTTTTTAAATAAATTTAAATTACCCGATTGATTTTCTCTCTAAGTATATCTCGTTCAGTGTTCATAAAATTAACTACCACTTTAATCGTGTAATCGCTCACGCTAATCTAAACTAGTAAATGCTTGTAAGTTGTCCTTAATTATTATTTACTTGGGGTTTTTGAACTGACTGTGAAATAGCATAATAGCCGATACGATAGTGAAAAATTTTAATATATTTAGAGAAAGTAGTTGTTAGTTCGTTTCGACTATAAAAAATCAATTATTTTTGTTCTGAGGCCAATCGGGCGAAAACGGTAAAACGGTATATTATGGGTTCGATTCCCACCTGAGGAAATGAAGGCAAAGCGCGACGTTGAATACTGCTACTTGACACGCATCCCCTCCAGAATTCGGCGGAAAGTCAGGAACTAAAGTGTGTTCCGACAAAAGGTTCCCTCAAACTACCTTGTTATATGCGGAATAGAGGTGATGCAAAAAAAATAAAAAAATTGTTCTTCCTCTCAAGATAAAACTTTTCAACTTCCTCTTACGATAAAGTTTTATATATCTCGAAATAAAAGTAAATTTTGTAATACAGACACCTCTCGCCGTACATAGCTGTCTGTATACAAGATGCGAAAAGCTAAAAAGGCTGCTATTATGGATTTAAGACTAATTAAAATAATTTAACATTTCACGCCTGTATGACTGTACGCGAAGTGTATAGCTTTATTTCTATAGCTTTAATTCTAGCGCGCTTTTGCCTCGACACGAGAACGAAGAAATGTAAATATAAACGTAAATAAATATTTCACTTCCTCGAATGGGGATCGAACCCACAACCGGTGTGTTACATTCCAACCCTTCCGACCACGAGGGTCTCAATTAGTTTTTTCTTTCATTAAAAGCACACTTTTGGTTAATTTTCATTAAAAGCTAACAAAATAATTTCACCTATTAACCTTCTCAGCTTAAAACTTTTATTACAAAAAACATCAACTTACCTCTTAAAATAAGTCTTCATTATTTCGAAGTAATTAAAATGTTTATATAAATTAAGTAAGTATAAAATAACATTTTCACGACGTTAACCAAATATGTTTATTATTAACAACGTATATATAATAAGCTCTATACGAGTGTAGGTTGGAGTTTAAAACAGTAATTAATAATCAAAAGTACGAAGTTTTGAGAGGCTTTCAAAATGTATTCGTTTGACAAGTTGTGAAATATCAAACATTGTAACTTTATTAATAAGATCTGAGGATATTTTAACCGAAAATATTAATAATACTTACAAAGTAAAAATGTGGGGTAATTCACAAAAAAGTCCTTTTTATAATTTTTATGGTCACTAACTTTCACTTATACTGTAGTTATTATATTATAACACTATTAGGTATATATATTTTTTTTAAATTATACACGCAGTTTACGTATTTACGTGTGAGATCCCGGTAGCAGCGACACGTGCTGCTCTCTTCAAAGCTCTTTGTGGACTAAGCTTAAAGAATCCTGAACAGAGAATTGCGCTTTACTAGTAACTTCCGAGTTTTGAGTCGTCAAAGAAAATATAAGAGTTTTCAAGTCCATCTAAAAGTAACTATAGTATCTTTTTCCCTTGTTTAAAACTAATAGTATCCCATTTTTCTATAAGATGAAAGAAGCTTTTACCCAGTTGGAAAACTTTTACATTGGTTTGTCGATAAAAGAATAGAGGTAAGCCAGGTCTTAATGTAACCCTTTTCCTTACATAATAGAAAAAATAGTTAAGTCATTGTCAAGTCGTATATCGTACTTAGGGCCCGGAAGCGGCTTCGCCCGCTTAATATTAGTATATCACATCTAAATTAAACAATTTTTTTTTCATAAATTGTAGCCTTTGTGCTGTTTTCATGTATAAGTTATGTTAGTGTAAAGTTTCATCGTATAGCTTAGTAAATTTCAAACCTTCACATCTATCATATCCTACTAATATTATAAATGTGAAAGTTGAAAAAAAAAAACAAATGGTAAATAATTAAGAAATTCAAGCGGGCGAAGCCTCAACCGGGTCGCTTGTTTGTACTATTAGTACAATGTCCAATAATAAATTTGTACTTGTATATCTTTAAAAGCTCTTTTGATGTAAAGACAAATAGAAACTTAATGTCACATTAGGTGTAATATGGCTATTGTACAATGTTATTTATTTCCAACTATATGGAGATATTACGTGCCTCAAGTCTTTAGTGTTGTTTTTCTGTAAACGCACATAAACTACTTTAGCAGTATTTTAGCTTCAATAGCCTATTATATTGTTTTAAAGATATTTCTTATCGTTCTCTTAAAATTTTTCATTATTTCACAATGAAAATATTCATTGTGAAATAGTTGCTGCTTGAATTTGAGGGTTTTCAGGCTGTTAAGCCTAGTGTTCAGACACTCCGCTTCATTTTTAACCGAATTCTGAAAGTAATACGTGTTGAGTGGCGGAACTCAACGTAGAATAATTATAATTTAACAATCAATAAAAAATGATATTATAATTTTCAATTTCAAAAATAAATGATAAAATTAAACAGGATCATACAACCTTCATAAATTTAAAATAATATACATAAAGTAACAGTATGACAAGTTCAAACTAAACCACAACCGAGGAAGCTCAGCAGTTAATTCACAAAATGTTTTCTTTACCAAAATCCTTAAACTTTTATTATTATGGTAATAGAAATTTTCACTTACACTTTTACTAATAGCTTATTGTCGTGTCGGTCACGCTTTCCGGAATTATAAACATACAAATAATTTGATAAGATTTTGGCCTCGTTTCCAATTTTTTTGGCTCACGCTGCGAGTTAGACAGAGGGAACTTGGGAACCTAGTGTTAAGACACTCTGTTCCCATTAACATACTTTCCAATTCTTGAATTGAGTGGGAAATTGAATTGTGTAGAAAAGTGGAAGTTGAATTGAAATATGCTTGTAATAGTCTCCTCCAAGATTATTTTATGTTTTTGTTAATGTAAGCTGGCTATAATGGATATCGGTATCCAGAACTCGGGTTTTGTGTTCGACAATTTTTAATTAATGTCAGTGTAGTGTAGGTTGTCCTGGACTACTAGGTGGAAATTTATTCTGGTGTCTGCTAGTAAAAAATAACCAAGTGAAATTTATAGCTTGAATTTTATCCTGATTGAACACAGAACTCGGCACCTATAAAAAGTTTAAAGAAATGTGCAAAATTTCATGCATATAGACTAATTTTTTATGCGTTACGAAAGGCTTAAAAGAATCTTGAAATGGTTCATGTAAATAGTTTGATAACTTAGATGACTATATAATGATGATGATTAAGTTCCACCATTAAGCAAACAATGTTAGAGACATTTAATTAAAATAGCAAAGCATTGAAAAATAACCCCCTTAAAAAATAACTTACATTATTAATGATAATAATTATTGTATTACGATTTCAAGTACATATTATATGGCAGAAAATCTAAATATATCCATTGCATATGCTGCCAGTTCATACAAAGTTTTTGGCCAATAAATCTCTCCACCAAGCTGGCTTTGAGTTTAAACTGACTTTGTTATATATGAGGCAATGATTACAATTAATATAATTAAATTTATTTATGATTTTTAATAGAAAATTAGGTAATGGGATTTTTTTTTATTTTTAATAAGCAGAATAAAATATAGTAAATCATTCCCCCGAACAGGCATAGAACCCATAACTGTCATGTCATAGTTACATAATTGTGTTACGTAAGTTAATTTGGCATTAACTTCAGCTTAATATCTCCATTAAGACAGAGGCAGTCTTCTCCATTAAGAGAAGATAGGCAGACCCTGGTGATAGCCGGGATTAATGCCAGGAAGAAGAAGATCTCCATTAAGACAGACAGACTATAAAGGTTCTCGTGTTTTCCATTTGAAGTACGGAACCCTAAAAAAGAACTCTTGCGTGTAAAATACCACCAAAGTCGCCTCTTACATCTTACATAGTAAAATATAAATTGTACAATTATTTTCAAACGGCCGTAGCAAATTGTGTTAGTAATTACTGCCATAAATGACAGTAAAGGTGTCAGTGAAGGGCGTATCTAAACGCTTTGCTATAGAAAATTATTAAAAGTGTTTGTTTGTTGTAAAAACTAACGACAAGTATAAAAAGAAGTTAAATATTCATTATAAATAGAAAAATTTAGGCCGATGTGGGCACTAGCGTGTGACTGTAACGCGACGGTTATGTGTTCGATTCTCACTCGGGGAATGAACTATTATTAAAGGAAAAAAATATATTATTAAAGAAATATTAACACTACAATAGCAAAATACTAATAATTCTACGCACAAATTTAACATCTAGTTTCTATCTAGTAGGTTAGAACTAGATCAAGAATTAATTTCACTATTAATACATCGTAAATTATTCGTCGTTCACATAAATTTACTTCCCCTCACAGTAACCTTATGTTTTCGATTTTATTTGCGAAATTTTTAAATAGAATTTAATATTTATTCTTTTGGATGATCGTTAATATATTTTTTCACAAAATATATAATGTATTAATGTTTATTATATATTAAAAACCTAGTAGTAAATGTATTTCTTTTCAAACAATTATAAAATTTTAACATAAATATTTGACTATACATGTATTTTTTTTTAATTATAGCTCTTACATTTGTTCTTTAAACTTTTCTTATTAAAATCCGTAAAAAACGTCGTAGCTTACGTATATTTAACGTATCAAATGACATAAATATCTAATAAGCCCGTCACGTAGACAGACAGGTGTGAAAGGTAATATATCTAGCTATTAATATTCATTAGACGAGATGAGGGTGGCGAGTTCCTCTGCTATTCAGTAATTGTATTTCTGAAGTGGATAATTCAATAATTCTCTAGAGAAATCACCCATGTTATTTATATAACGAGACCGGAATAACGTTTTAAACTATTGTGCAAGTAGAACTGAATAAATTTTATGAAGTACTCTTCAAAGTATGGAACCCTCCACCTGCTTTATTTGCTGGAATCGCTCTTGCGTTGCATTTGTAAACGGTGTTTTAATTACTGAACTTACTAGGCTGTTAGTGAGTAGCTTAATTTATAATTTTAGGGTTAAGTATTTCATAAGGAAAAAATGAAACTCTTATAGGATCAGTTTCTTACTCTATCAAGACCATTTATCTTGAGATCGCAATGATGAAATTAATATCTAATATTTAGGTCTACGATCCTTCTTAGCAAAACATGCGAAACGGATATTTTTGCATATTTTTTTCTGCATTGTGTATATTCGCCATGTGATCAAAATCTGTAATTCCCATGGACTTATCACTTTATCACTATTTATATTTTATCACTGAGATGTTCCCACTGAGAATTTACAATATAAATAAAGAAAAAAATCCAGAAAGAAATATTTATAAATATTTCATAAAAAGACATTACATTTTTTTTTCAAGTGTAAAAGAAATTTCAAAAAAATTGAATTACGAAGACAATAATAATTAAATATTAAAGTTTTAGAAACATAACAGGTAAAGTTGCTATATCTGGTTCCATACAATGGATTCATTCAAATATCATTGAAAGATTTTCTGAAGGCCAATTTGTAAATATGTATATAATATAATTTAGAATAATAAAATTTTATATAATAGTGGACTTATTATGCCCTGGAACCCTGGCAACCCTATATTCAATAAAATAAGCTAGCAAGTACTACCAGAACCAGAGATTTGTTTTTTTTTTATTTTCAGACAAACATAATAAATCATAATATTAAATAAACACGACTTAAATAACAATCACACATAATATGAATATACTAGAGGATTCAGATTTAATTTTGCAAGAATGTAGACCTGCATATCTACACGGTAAATCTACGTAATAAAGCCAGCTTAACATTTGAGACTTTTCGTATCTCGCAAAAAACAACGCGAATCTTTATAATATTTCACTTTAAGCCTGACCCTGATATCGTGCGGGAAAATAAAAGACATTGCAGAAAATAATGGTGGTTCCGTTTTTTTTCCTCTAAGCATCTTCTGCATGCAGAAGGGTAGGTTAAAGGAAGCTAGTGTCAATGCACTCCGTCCTTTACTGTTCCAAGTCAAGATATTCGAGATATTCCAGGAGTGCTGGGGTATGCAATGCTGTGCTTTGTTTTACTCTAATAAAACCAAAGTAGAGAACTGAGAACTACTTAAATATAATCATGCTCCTGGGGTAGTATTTTTCCAAGATGGCGGTTAATAATAATGAAGAACTGATGATCTGACATGATGAAATAACTGACTGCACAGTTAGTCATTTAGTAGTTGTTATTTATCTGCTATCGTCATGTATATAATAGTATTTTGCAAAGCACTTGAAGAAAATCTAGATAATCATTTAAAAGAGGTAGCGTAGAACAATGTGAAAATAATCAATTTTCTTATACAATTTTTATAATTTCTAATAATAAATTCAGCATGCAATTATTAAAAATGGCGGAACTCAACTCCGCTCTATGCCTCAACACCAGAGCGTAGAAATGAAAATATAAATGTGAATAAATATTTCGTTTCCTCGAGCGGGGATCGAACCCACGACCTTCGCGTTACAGTCACCCTTGTGCCGCTGCGCCATAATGGCTACCATTTTATAAAGATAATATTATATAACTTCAAGGATAAGCAAATAATAAAATGTTACATATAACATAAGAAAGAAAGTGCCACTAAAAATATAATAAAGTAAAATTAACACAATTTCCACTCGTTACCCGTATCTCTGAATTGCTCAAATTAGTTATGGGATTAGGTAAAAGATGTAAACGGCAAATGTCGGCCATTATCTCGGCTTGCGGTTCTAATATTGTTACAAAACGTACGGACAAAATATCCTGTTTATGGAATTAGGGGCACAGCGCGACGTCAACGCAATGGGGGTATCCCCCACTCGGTGGTATTTTATTATTTATATTTATAATGAAAAAAAAAAACAGCTTCACGCTGTATCCCGCATATATTAGTGTAGACAGAGGTAATGCCGTGTTAATACTCCGTTTCGTACTTTTTTTTCAAGGCACTCACTAAAGGCAAATAAATTTTAATAAATATTTTATTTCCTCGACTGGGGATCGAACCCACAACCAGTCGGGTTTCAATCACTCTTCGTGCCCCTGCGCCACGACTGACCTCAATTCATATTTATGAATGTATGCCGAATTATATTCTGGAAATGTCTAATGTGGCAGTTTATGCATTAGCAATATATCTTGAATTGTATGTCCTATGCTGCAAGCAGGTCAAGAGTCATTTATAATAAAATAACGTAACGTTTTTTTTGTACCAGAATAAAAATAAACAGTGACACGCTGTATCCTGCACTCAGCAGGAAAGGCAGAGGGAACCTA
Source organism: Heliconius melpomene rosina (assembly GCF_056956725.1). Classification (NCBI taxonomy): domain Eukaryota; kingdom Metazoa; phylum Arthropoda; class Insecta; order Lepidoptera; family Nymphalidae; genus Heliconius; species Heliconius melpomene. The sequence continues at coordinate 3,573,986 of NC_140396.1, read as the reverse complement.
ATGTTAAGTCGTGATGGGGGGTATAAGGGTGTGGGGTGGAAGTGAAAACAGTGGTGAACGGAACATTAACAGTTAATGGGAACGGAGAGACTGAACATTAGGTTCCTAGGTTCCCTCCGCTTACCCTGCTATATGTGAAATATAGCGTGAAGTTAAAAAAAATATAAGCCGAGTATGACAAAAGGCAAAGGATATTGTAATATTTATAGACTCATTAATTTATTGAATGGGGCGCAAAAGCTTCCAACCCGTGTCCATTGACGCCCTCATTACGGCACGCAGCGTGACAGAGTTACTGGCTGATTGACAGACGCTAATAAAAATGACGGGTCACGTAAAAATTGGCCTTTTTGTATATATATATATATTTTCTAGCTATTTTTCGAAGAGGGATATTTAGATGTGACTTATTAAATATGGTTGAAACTGGTGTTTCATAAATATAAAGTAAATAATGTAAAAATAACTATTATAAATAAATATTTGTCGTAGCGTGTATTGTATTGTATTAACTACTTTTTTGCTTATTGCCATTGCAAAGGACTATCAAATTTTCATCGTTCCATTTCAGGTTGTGGATTCGATTCCCACTCAAAATGAAATATTCAATATTTTCATTTCTTCATTCTGTTTTCCAGATAAAGCGTGGCGTTGAATCCCACCAGTCAACACACAATGCCTCAATAATAAGAACAGGCGGAAAGTGGGGAATTGTCTGAAAGGGGGTCGTCTTAACACTAAGTTTCCAGATTCCCTCTGTCTAATATTATAAGTAATCCTTATAAACTCGTACATTTTTACCATTCAAAACAGCTCTATAAATAATGGTCAGTGGAGGACGACATCCCGTCGGTACTATTTGGGTACGGAAGCCTAAAATGACAAGAATATTTACAACATTTTTATATTCATAGCTTGCCTTGGCTACCTCATTTTGTTGCCAAACATCTTTGCCAATTTACTACTAAACTACTCTTAAACAAAATATGTTTTTTTCTAGATTGTATTACCATAATAATAGATACTATTATCACGGCAATAGTAAACTAGGGGAACGGAGTGTCTTAATATTAGGTTCCCTCAGGCTACCTTGTTATATGTGTGAAGTTAAAAAAATCAGTATCAGTGTCTGAAAAGACTGCTGAAGAGAAGATAGCTTGGTTGACCGCACCAATCTCAGGAACACACTGGATTATGAAAAGGATTTCGAGGTAACCCACTATACCTACGACCACATTTATCTCAAGTGCTTAGAATGTTTCATATGCCACTCATAACTTGACTCTTTACAGTACTTGGTTTATTAATATTAATTAACTAGCGGACCCGGATAATTTTAATATAATTTCAATCTAGATGAAATGCTAAAAGTGACTATTATATTTATTTTCATAAGGATGAATATATAAATGACGCGGTAACGAACGCGGTCGCGTAGCGACGACGGTTGTTGTTAACATGGCAGAATAAATTGCATGTCAAATTAGAAAGTATTTTAATTTATTAGTATATATGTGTAATGTAATATTATATAGCCTATAGCACTTCTGAAGAATGCAGCTTTCATACAAAACAAAAACAAAGTAAATCGATCCAGTAGATCCAGAGATCTTAGCGTTCAAACAAACAAACAAACAAACAAACAAACAAACAAACAAACTCTTCCGCTTTATTATATTAGTATAGATAAATAATAATTGATTTCCCCGAGTGGTAATCGAACCCACTTTAGCGTGTACATTTACACGCTTGTACCACACCACCGCGACGGCACTTCAACGATATAAACACAAAAAAAAAGCAATAGCAAAGGAAACCTTCCAGTTCAAAATCATTCCCACTTACATAAAACGTAGAGTTGTTAAAACAAATTACCTCTCCAACTCACTGCGAGCCTGGTATCACAGTCCTAATCAGAGCATAACAGAGTAAACCACGCGCAAATGTTGACATTACTTGAAACAAGCGACGCGACCCTCATAATTAAAGTTACATATATATATTTGTATGTTTGTATGTATGTATGTATGTATATAGCAATTTTGTTCTCGTACAGTACTAACTTGGATTTTTCCAGGACATGAAACGGTTTTCCTATAGTCATGTGAAATTATTTGGTGTATTTCAGAATTCTCTTATATCAGACTTTTATAGTTTATATCGTTTATATTAAAATTTATTTATTTTTAGTGTCTCGTATTTTAAAATGTAAAAACGGAATCCTTATTGGATCGCGGTTTTGTCCGTCTGTCAAGACCATCTTTTATTAGAATCAAATAGCATCACGCAAAATCACACCTCATCGCGCTACGCCAGCTTCCAGGCGTTAATTTTACTCTGAAATCTCATTTCCCGAAAATCACCATTCATTAGACATTATAATTTATAATTCAATATCTCCTTATATTTTCATTTTCTTTTTCTTTTTCTTTTTACCTTGCCGGTAAACAAAGTCTGTGGTATTTTTTTAATGATGTAGAAATAACGACAGTAATGAGCGCAAAGACGTTACAGAATGATAATGATATTTTTAATGAAACCGTCGACTTCTACAAAATTGTCTAACATATTATATGTTTTATCTATTATATATTTACAAATATAAATACTTTATTAATAATATTTCCTAATAAAGTTCCAAAAGACTTTGGAAGCCTTTGAGGAGAAGCGTGTAACTTTAACGCGGATGTTATGGGTAATTATGCTTAGTAATATTTTCATTTTCGCCCTGGTACCAAATAACACGGCGTTAAGTTTCGCCACTCTAAATATCAACATGCAATACCTCGAAAATTCAGGGTATAACTGGAGAGCAGAGTGTATTAACACTAGGTTCACTCTGCTTATTCTGAAAGTTGAAAAAAGTTGAAAAGACTTTACTTTATTCAATACGTCGATAAGGTGACAATATATATATATACAGGGTGAGTCATATTGAACTTTCCGATTTCAATAAGGTGTGTATTAAAAACAAAGCGACATGCAGTAAAAATTATTTTATTGTTTGAAAGCACATAACATGCAGTTTTAATTTAGTTGGTTTTAAAAATGATATCCTGTAAATGTCTACCTCCATTGACCATACACTGCTGAAGCCTTTCCCGGAAGTTGTCCATTACTCGTCGAGTCATATTCAGCGGAATAGCATTGATTTCTTCCGTGATTGCAGCCTTCAGTTCATCGATGGTTCGGGGACGATGCGTGTACACCTTTTCCTTCAGGTAACCCCAGAGAAAGAAATCGCAGGGGGTTAAATCAGGTGACCTCGGCGGCCACCCAACGTCACCTCGCAAAGAAATGAGATGACCGGGAAACATTTGTCGCAGGATTTCCATTGAACGCCTGGATGTATGGGCTGTAGCACCATAGCGCACCACACTGTCACTCGAGGGCTGTGAAGTGGTCGTTCGTGTAGGTTTCGTGGGTTATTCTCAGCCCAGTATCGAAAATTCTGTTTGTTGACAGTTCCGGCGAGGTGAAAATGTGCCTCATCACTGAAGATCAAAACAGCAGTGCGGGGGATCTGCTGAATGTCGCGGCATAAATTTGTTCGTGTGTCTAAGTCTCTAACTGTTAATTCTTGCACTACCTGAATCTTGTATGGGTGAAATTTAAGGTCTCTATGCAGTATTCTGCGGACACTACTGAAAGATAATCCTAGTGAAGCGGCATGTTTCCGAACAGAACGCCGAGGGGATTGTTGAATTGAAGCCCGCACTCTATCCACGTTTTCCGCTGACGTTGACGTCCTAATTCGGTCTTGTTTTTAATGCTGATGATGTTGCTCTAAAATTTGATACCCAATTTCTGATTATTGGTCCAGTGGGAATGGGATCACGTCGACCAATAGCAAAATGTAAACGGAACGCACGCTGTGTTGTGATCACGGAGCCGCCATTTTTAATAAACTCTTCAACTACGAACGCACGATGTTGTCCCGACCAAGCCATTGCTCACACTAAAACTGCATGTCATGGCGCGTCTAATGACACCATCCCCACCCTTCTACTCCTTCCCTTCTTCGTGCAACGTCCTTCCAAAACAGGAAAGTTCAATATGACTCACCCTGTATAATATATATATATACATATATATATATATATATATATATATATATATATATATATATATAAATATATATATATAACAACAAAAAAATTAAAATATATATAAATATATATTGTTAGAAATAATCAAATAATGACCATAGAGGTTATATAAGAACGACTCTAATTACTGGCTGGCACTTTTATGGGCTGTCAACGACGACCGAAAGAAAAGGATCGCTAACGTCACTCTGCCCGATGGATTCTTTAGAACCAGATATTGTTATTAGACTGCTAGATAATTCCCTTTGGTTGTTTAATAATTATTTGAAGCCTTGTTTTAATTCATTACCTTTCCCACTTTATTTAATATTTCCAATAGTTTCTAACATCAGAAGTGGGATAGAAGCCTTAGTTACTAAGCCATCCCATTCCTGATCTTTCTAATATTTTTGTGTAATCGGGTAGAGTTACATAGCAATGTCTTCTGATAGTCGACGTTGCAAAACTAGAGGGAGGCGCCGTACGCGAACTCCCTCCCATACTAATCACTTCGCGAGATAAAGCCGCGGAGTCTGACTTCGTGTTGGTGCTGGGTGCGGCACAATGTGCTCCTGCACCATCTACATCAACCTACACAACGCCAACGTAGAGCTGCCGTTATCCGTGGGACGACAAGCACCAGTAGAGCAATACAGCTGAGCGGTTACTTGAAGTGTGAACTCTTTCACGGTGAGATCAAACCATTATATGTTTCCGATTTTGCCCCAATATTCATGACGTCGACACGTGGTCTGACGACATCGATAATGTTTGCATGCTTTACCAAATAACTGTAAAGATTAGACATCCTCTTCCTTGTGGTCAGGTTAGGCCGAGCCAAAATAAAATAATAGCCGCCAGGTACATGGTATGACATGCATAGCTGGTATTATGGCGAGGAGAATGGACACCAGATATATGTGCTGTTCTATTTGATTGATAGTTTCCCATTTAGTACCTTTTTGTTTTTGACTATGTATCAAACTTTTTGTGTACTCACCATGTTTTTGTTGTACATGGTGCTTATGTAAAGTCTACAGCTTATATTTGTTTTGCATTTTTTAGTTACTGTATACCTCTGTAGGTGTCAGATTGACTCACAAGAGATTGGTGTAAATCCTAATGCATTTAGTATTTGGTTGCGTGGGAACAGGATCCGACCCTAAATCCTACTATGTCCATTTTATGTCTGAGTTAATGGTTACTTTGTAGGTGTCGGATTGACTCGCAAGAGACTGATGTAATTCTAATGCATCTAGTATCCGATTGCGTGAGAAGAGATCTGAAGTAAAATCCTACCACGCGTATTTGATTTTCATTCTTGTGTCATTGTTTAATACGAAAGTTCAAAGATACATGTTCAAGGACAGATTTCAGATACAAACTGACAATTATATTTGAAACTAATTACTACTAACGTTACTTATTACAATAACTAATTCCATTTCATATGACAGATCGTAACGAAACTGGTAATGTGAGCTCTACTAATACTGATGAAGCTGGTCCTTCTAATGAAACGAAGGAAGGCATCGGGACGCTGCCATGCCAGGAGAGGCCGTGTTAGAAATAATCAAATAATGACCATAGAGGTTATATAAGAACGACTCTAATTACTGGCTGGCACTTTTATGGGCTGTCAACGACGACTGAAAGAAAAGGATCGCTAACGTCACTCTGCCCGATGGATTCTTTAGAACCAGATATTGTTATTAGACTGCTAGATAATTCCCTTTGGTTGTTTAATAATTATTTGAAGCCTTGTTTCAATTCATTACCTTTCCCACTTTATTTAATATTTCCAATAGTTTCTAACAATATATATTTTAATTTTGTCTCATTATTGAATCTATTTTAAAACATGTAAAAATTACAATAATGTTGATATTCTTTCTTTATAAATATAATTTCATGTATTTATATACTCATATATAACTTAAAGAAAATTCGACCCAAAAGGAAAACTTCGAGGCAATTTACTAACAACAAAATAATCAAGTTCGCCACAGTTAAGTAAAACGTTTGGGTAATTTTACGAAACACTAAAAAAAAGTTACGCCTACTTCCTTTTTAGTTTTTATTATGATTACAAATCTTTTCAGCCTTGGCAAAGTTAATGGAGCTAGGTAAAACAAGGCTACAAGTTTCTTGGTTAAAGTTAACCGTGCAGTTAGTGGAGGGTATCGTAGATGGGGTCGGGACCACAACTGCTTGTTAACTATTACGTATTTCAGTTAATTAAATAGTACTAGTACTTATATGATGTAAATTTCAGAGCAAGCTTTTGTTCTGTTAGTGTTAATTACTGATGGAAACTTTTATGTGGTATAAATATAACTTATGCATATATTTCTATAGGAAACCTTTGTAATAATTAAACTTATTTTACAACTTTGCCGTAGTAGTTAAATTGGTTTTTCTATTTCAATATCATTAAGAAAATTAATAATTTTATTTGCTTACGTTCAAGTTTATATTCTTTAAAAAAAATTTTGATAATTTTGGATAGCTAATAATGAGGAGCATCAAATTTTAATTACTTTTAAAATCTATATCCCGCATATAGCAAAGTAGGCAGAGGGAACCTAGTATTATAAAACTTTGTATCTAATTTTTCGCCAAGCAATTGCGAGTTGAGAAGTGGATCGCTGGTCTTTTTGCCTTAGCTAAGCTAAGGAGCTAAGAAATGACAACATTAATAAATAACAATTCATTTACCCGAGTGGGGATCGAACCACCCCCCCCCCCCCCCCCGTTACATTCACATCATCATCATAAATATAATATTGGGTATATTTCGCCCAAATATTAAGATGGATCTTGACAAGATTTGTCCAGTAAACATTTATTGATTTGTACCTACGACCATTCCCAGAACTAAATGCCCCCACGCTCGATGTCAAATATATGTACCGTGTTGTAAGCTAGTACTGAACCAAACTCGAGATATTCATATGTAAATTTAGTTTACGTCAGTAGTTGTCACGTCAGTCAACATGCAACATTCTGTGAAATTACAAAGGATTTGGTCTCGTCTCTGTATGAGGAAGAGGTAATTTTCTAGATAATTATATGTTTTGAGACTGGGGTGGCACAGTGGAACGAGCATGGGACTTTGAACGAGAAGTGAAGGTTCAATTACTAGAGAAAACAATATACTCATCATAATATGTTAATTAGAGCTTCTTTAGAATACTATAGAAAAAAAACAGCTTCACGCTCTATCCCGCACACAGTAGGGTAGGCTATAGAATTCATATATACTGCTTTTTTTCTTAATTCTCAACCCACAAGGTTCGATTCCCAGTTGGGGATGTGAACTATAATATAACGTTTTCATTTTTTAACTAAGTTATATCTGCCTTCGGATTTCGGCAAACGGAAATGTATTAATTGGAACGTAGTGTAGTCTTAGCACTAAGAGTGAATTAAAAAAAAAATGATATGTCGCCGTAATTATAGTACAGTCAATTAAACTAAATGTAAAAAAAAATAAAAAAGAAAATAGTTAACGAATAATTCATATAATATTTAAAAGCTTTGTAACGACCATGAATAGTTTAAAAAGTTAGATATCTACATTCATTTCTATTTCTGTGATGCAGCAATCTGTTGTTCATTACCGTGTCATAAAGACAGGTGCAGCACAAAAACGGTATACGTTGTTAAAATATGTCGGTTAAACTGACATAGTTTAGAGAAAAACTCCAGTTAAGTGCGATTCGGTCTCGCTTACCGAGGGTTCTGTACCTATTTCAGGATTGTAGGTCAACACGGGGAGTACAACTTTTAAATTTATACGCAAAATACACTTATTGTGTATGAAATGAACTGTAAATATAAGTTTGTAAAGGTTTTTTCTACTATCTGTAAAGTTTCACTTTTTGTACTTTTCCTTAATTTCTATAAGTTCTCATTCCGTGCCAAATTTCAGAACTATAGGTAAACGGGAAGCTTAGAACCCATTAGGTTTTAATTACGTATTAATTTCATATGAAATACCGAGAAATCGAAGGTTATATTATTTGTTTATGTTATCATTAATTTCAGGTAGATACCTCAACACGATCTCGAGATAAATAATCTTAAAAGAGAGTTTCCATTTTACCCTTGAGGCGCGGAACCCTACAAACATAAAATGTCTGCATCATCATTTCAATAAATCTAAATCTCAACTTTTGTATCATGCATATGCATTATGTGGGGATATTAAAATAGTAACAGGTTAAAAGTCCAGCATTCGAATAGAGGGCACTATGGCGTATTTGTATAGTACGAATGAGGGTTCAGATCTCAGTGAGTGAGAGAAAGAATTATGAAATAAATTAAAATTATATCTACTAAATATCTGTCCATTTGATGTATTTTTTTCGTAGTATTCACTTACGAATACTTCCTCTTATATAATATTCTAGGTTTCTTTTTTTGCTAGGTTTGCAGGTAACCAGGGAACCTAAGGGTAAGACCGTTCTCATTACGACACTTCCGGTTTCACCCTTGCCACCCAATTCGGAAGGCATTACGTGTTCAGTGGCGGAATTTAACGACGTAGGTGAGTTTTATATAGTTTACAAACAAATATCAAAATTATTTTAAATATAATTGAAACATTAACCAATTCATGATAATGACGTTTAAATTACTAAAATTTATTAAGTGTAAATTGGAAAATAATTACATATATTGATTAAATATAATAAAACAATAAAAAAATAATCACGCAAGTAATTCAGATGAGAAAATAAATAATTGCGTTGTACAAGCGGGCGAAGCCGCGACGTAAATTATTATTACGTGTGTAACTTGAAGTGGGACGAAGATTGTTAAATTAAATGTAAAATTTAAACTGCTTCATCTTTATGTTAATTAAAAAATAAACATGCCGTATTTGTAATGGCTCTTGACGTTCATAAGTTTTCTTCCGTAATATGTTCTTGGAAACATTCTGGTCTATACTCTTAAAGTATGGCTAATTTAAATAAAAAAATAATTCTTCTGACATAGTACATACTAAAGAAATGGTCATTATTTAGTAATAGATGTACGATTGCAGATATATGGTATCTTATACTAAACGTCAAAGCTATCAAGAAACCATTTTGGTCCCGGTTTTTTTTTATCATAATGTTCTTTTTTGCGGCCAGCCGAAAAAACACAACCACAGCCTATTAAAATTATAAATTATTCTTGGCTACTACTTTACCACCTTCACTATATTCTTTACCATAAATCGGCAAATGACGAAGAAGAATAATAATGATGAAATCATGTCATATTTCAGATATGGATAATGAGTGAAGCTATTTAAAAAATACATTTTGTCAAAATTTATAATACAAACACACAAGGGCACAAGGGGCTGTCGGTTCAATTCCCACTCGAGGAATGAAATGTTTAATATATTCATTTCGAGTAACAAGGCATAGCACGGCGTTTAATCGGCGTTGAAATTACCACTCAACACGCCTCAAGAATCCGCCTGAAAGAGGGAAACGGATGTGTCTTAATGCAGAACGTAGTGTCTTAACTCTAAGTTCCCTCTGCCTTGCTACATCCTAAGGTTAAAAAATACAACAAATATTAACCACAAACAAGAATCAGTCTTATTTAATTTACATTTTTTATACTTGGGGGCGTACAAGCAACGCCATTGTAAAGGTGATTATATTCCAACCGCTATCTTTCTCCCACATTAATGTTAAATGAGAAAAGCCGTAGACGACGACGGGGGGGTGTGGGTTCATTACTTTTTTACAGACCACCTAGACTGGACCACCAATTATAATTTGTTATTACCTCGCATACTGAACTATCAAAATGGTTTACTAACATTAATATTTATTGTTATTATGTTTACTTTATCGTTATTACGTTTTTTTTTTGTGTTTTGATTCATGTTTTTTTTTACTTTCACGCTATATCAGGACAAGCAGAAGGAATCAGAATCTAGTGTTGAGATACTCCATCACGAGGATATGGAAAATTTGGATTTAAAAGGATTTAACTTGAACTTATTTTCTATTGCTATAATTTGTAAATAAGTATATAATTAAAGAAATATTTTTATTTTTGAAGTACATAGATGTTAATTAATCGACAACAATGGCTGCTTCAGCAGAAAATAAAATTAAAAATAAACGATTTTTCCGTTTGACATCATAAGAGATAAATAAAAATCTAAACATGGCCACGTCCCGAGAAAAATATACAACTGGACTGACTCGACAAATATAATATAAATTGCAATTCTGTGATTCGTATACAGTAGAATTGAAATTAAAATAACTTGTACAAATAAAAATGTCGAGAAAATATTTTTATTAATAACTAACATTGAATAAATTGAAAGCAAATTATTTATAATATTATTTGTATTCTGGGAAAAGCTAATAACTTGTATTATTTCAGTCTCCATTCATTTCATAATGGATTGGTATATAATAATTCTATATTAGAATATTCCATTTTAATTATTATAAGAGTCATACCGGTCATATAATTTTCATTTTGTATCAATAAATTGATAATTTAGTTAAATCCGATAATTAATTATGAATACATGAATCTTCTTAAAGGATTCATAGTTATTATTAGCTAAATGTTAGCAAAATGTTGCCTCTTAATGGAATAGGACTGTCTTAGTCTAGGTTTCCAGGTTCTCTCTGCCTGCTCTACTATGTGCAAAAAAAATACAAAAGGAAAAAATATATTAGAAAAAATAAAATAAAAATTCTAACAATATTTCTTTTAACAAGTATCTCTAAGTAATTTCATATTTTCTAGTTTTCATTAAGAAAAGATATTATAGCATTTTATATACTATATACGTTGTTATACACAGCTTTCCCCAAGCGGACCATCTGAAAAGGAATGGTCATAAATAATACACCACTTGTCTGACCCCGAAACACAGTTAGCACTTTTATGAGAAATAGGATTTTTCCTTCAAATAAACTTCCTTGGGATTTTAATCATTTTCTTCCCTAAACAAACTACGGACTACATGTGCTAGGAATTTCAAATTTTGGATAGGATAGGTCACTTATAGGACGTAGGTGCTCGCTAAGACGGGAATTTGCAATATTCGACTTCTAAGGGGTTGTTTTTGGGGTTGAAAGTTTGTATGAAACTTCGTTACTACAAATGCTAGGAGTCTCAAATTTTGCATGGACGTCACTTATAGGACGTAGGTACTCATGAAGACAGAAATTAATAATAACGTAGTTCACGCAGGCAAAGTCGCGGGCGGGCCGCTAGTCTATTATATAATCATTCTAGTGAATTTATTAATGGAACACGCACTCAAAACGCAATGCCTCAACACTCAACACGCATGCACACCATGCAATAATTCGCCGGAAGTGGGGAACGGAGTGTCTTAACACTAGGTTCCCTCTGCCTACCCTGCTGTTACCGGTAGACAACGTGAATATGATTTTTTTTTAATATACTTATGTCAAAAATACCAAAGAAATGTCTCACCAATACGAGCTATACTTATTTAATAGTCGGAGTAATAGCTGAGAACATTGTAATTAATTCGTCCCTACCTCGAAATTTACTTTTAATTGATACAGACATCAATAGAAACGATTTAATTATAAACCTACGCTCTCACTACGCTGAAGGAATATTGGAATCACATCTAAGAAGCGGTCTTATCACGTTTTTTAATATTTTTCAAAAATATATTTCTATTTTTCAATACAATAATAACTCTTCTTTTAGTATAATAACATACAATCTTTAGGCAACTGATAAATATATCTGTAAAAATTAAATATATATATATATCGCCTCTTGTACATTTCCGTCTTTTTTTTTTTTTTGTTGTTGTCTATTTTATTGTTATTTTCCTTATGGGTGTACAATAAAGAGTATTATTATTATTACTAGCGGACCCGGACGCGGCTACGCCTGCTTGAAATATAAGAATATAATTTCTATAGAAATATAATTTTAATCTAGATGAAATGCTAAAAGTGACTATTATATTTACGCGGTAACGAACGCGGTCGCGTAGCGACGACGGTTGTTATTAAGATGGCAGAATAAATTGCATGTGAAATTAGAAAGTATTTTAATTTATTAGTATATATGTGTAATGGAATATTATATAGCCTATAGCACTTCTGAAGAATGCAGCTTTCATACAAAACAAAAACAAAGTAAATCGATCCAGTAGATCCAGAGATCTTAGCGTTCAAACAAACAAACAAACAAACAAACAAACAAACTCTTCCGCTTTATTATATTAGTATAGATTATTATATATATACAGGGTGTCCCAGGAGTCAACGATGAAACGAAAACAGGTGATAGACCAAGTCGTGACAGTTATGAGAAAAATATAAAAAAAAATCTGTGTCAAGTATTTTTGATATTATATTGATTTAAAAAAAATTCGGAAAAACCGACAACCGTTTTTCAAGTCCTAATACTACAAATATTATTCTTTTTTCATTTTTTTTTCTGTAATGTAATCATGAGTAACCCTTCTGTGAATAAAAGTTTAAGATTGAAATATACCTGCATCAGTTTTCAATAAAATGTGGTGTTTTTGCCAAACATTAAATTCAAAATATTTACTACACCCAACTTTAACTGAATGTACTGTAAAAAAAATGTACTACACTGTTTTTGCAAGTAACTTTAAAAGTTGGCGCATTTAATCTGGATTCCGAAATGGTACGATACTTGCTGGATTACTTTTTTGTTGAAGACAGAAAAATCTAAATACACGATAATCGGGATGGCGTTCAACGTTTTGGTATCCTTTCCGATACATTCTAGCTGCAGCATTAGCATTACATAGCCCCTCTCCATGAATGAAATGCATATTGGCAATGTGTCAAAGACCGAGTATATGGCCTGCGAGAGCCCGGACTCGAGCACTATCCTTATAAGTCCTGGGCCAGCCCCTAAATCGGAAAAGGTTTGGACGGTATCCTGCGACCACAGACCACACCAGTGACCTTCCACCACTTAGCCCAGGCAACGCTTATCCGACCATGGAGATCGTAATCGATGCCTCCAGACTCGTGCATGACGGATCTAAGATACCTGAACTTTTCCGACTTAGGGGCTGGCCTAGGACTTATAAGGATAGTGCTCGAGTCCGAGTTCTCTCGGTCTTTGACACATTGCCAATATGCATTTCACTCATGGAGAATGGTTATATAATGCTAATGCTGCAGCTAGAATGTATCGGAAAAGATGCCAAAACGCGGAACGTCATCCCGATTATCGTGTATTTCGATTTTTCTCTCTTCAACAAAGAAGTAATCCAAAAAGTATCGTACCATTTCGGAATTCAGATTAAATGCGCCAACTTTTAAAGTTACTAGCAAAAACAGTGTAGTACATTTTTTTTAAAGTACAGTCGGTTAAAGTTGGGTGTAGTAAATATTTTGAATTTAATGTTTGGCAAAAACACCACATTTTATTGAAAACTGATGCAGGTATATTTCAATTTAAACTGTAATTCACAGAAGGGTTACTCATGATTACATTACAGAAAAAAAAATTAAAAAAGAGTAATATTTGTAGTCTTAGGACTTGAAAAACCATCACAGGGTGTCGGTTTTTCCGAATTTTTTTTAAATCAATATAATATCAAAAATACTTGACACAGATTTTTTTTTATATTTTTCTCATAACTGTCACGACTTGGTCTATCACTTGTTTTCGTTTTATCGTTGAATCCTGGGACACCCTGTATATACAAAAAATAAAAAATCCAGCTTCCCGCACGCAGCAGGGTAAGCAGAGGAAACCTAGTGCTAAAATACTCTGTTCCCCATTTTCTGCCGAATTCTGGAGATGTTGCGTGTTGAGTGGCAGAACTCAACGCGCTTTGCCTCGACACCAGAGCGAAGAAATGGAAATACAAACGTAAATAAATATTTAACTTATATAAGCTTTGTCTTGAATGGGAATCGAACCCACACCATTCGTAGCAATCAGAATGGTAATATGATAAATCTACTATAACAAAGACTAAAGTAAATCTAAGGTCAAGTAAATTCACTTTTACGTAAGCTGATACAAATCAAATCATAAATCAGCTTCACGCTGTATCCCGCACACAGCAGGATAGGCAGAGGGAACCTAGTGTTCACCGTCCAAGACACTCCATTCCCAGTGGGGAAGCTGATACAGCTGTTACTATATAACCGAAGGCATTTGAAGAGTCATGGTCCCCTCTTTTTTGTTTGTTTATTAAATAGAACATTACGAAGCATGTTCTGTGATAGTTTATATGGTCGTTACAGGTGTATTTAAATATACTTTATCGTATAGAGGAGATAGATGCCGTCGTGGCGCAGCGGCTCAAGGGTGTGACTGTAACGCGATGGTTGTGGGTTCGATCCCCACTCGAGGAAGTGAAATATTTATTTGCGTTTATATTTCCATTTCTTCTGCTCTGGTGTCAAGGCAAAGAGTGGCGTTGAGTTCTGCAATGCCTCCAGAATTCAGCAGAAAGTGGGGAATGAAGTGTCTTAATAATAGGTTCCCTCTGCCTACCCTGTTGTGTGCGGGATACAGCGTGAAGCTGATTTTAAGTGTTATATATATTTTATCTGCAAGAAAACTTACATTCACAGGTATTCATATAGATGTTCTTTTAATTTTTTTAATTTAAATCTGATAACTCTACAGTCATATGGCCCGTACACTTTATCCATATCATTAAAATAATTTCAAGATAGAGAGAGATAAACTAGTATGGAGTACAGGCCGCCCGCCAACCAGGTGGACCGACGACCTCAAGAAGACAGCGCGAACTCGCTGTATTCAAATGGCGCAGGACCGGACGGAGTGGCGAGCATTGGGGGAGGCCTATGTCCAGCAATGCTGATGGATGAAAGGAAACTAGTATATTTTATACCCACCGGATAGGAAATTGCTATCTTCGTCCATGGACATGATACGTTTACATTGAAGAAAGTAGGCAACAGAAAATACCTGAAAAAGAAGAAAAAGATGAGGCAAATGATATAAAAGAAAAAAAGTCTAAAATAACTCTTATAATACAAGTATGACTTGTTAAATGCTTACTAATCCTATTAATTTAAAAGGTACTATTAATTTCAAATCATAGAAGTAAATCTACTTATATGAGATAAACTTTATCACCTAATTAAGAAACTTAAAAGCTTCTTTGAGGACTTTATCACTATATCTTTTAGTTAAGATAATATCCGTTTTAAAACAGTTTGCTTTTAAGTTTATCTTTTTTGTTATTATCGAAGATACACTAAACAACTACTATTAACTCCACCAGAAACAGAAAAGTAATAAATTTATATAAATAGTCTTTACGTAACTCCTGCTTTTTTGGCGCTAATTGGAAAGAAGCTGATGAAAGATCGGTCTCAAACAAAGAAAAGGACTTTATTAGTGCTATAGAGGCGGAATCCACCAATAATATAAAGTGGGATGGACACTTTATGGACTAGGGAAACGAAAATATTTTAAATGTAAATATCCTTTCAAAGGAGAAACGCAATTAACATATTTGGGTCTATGTCATGCACACACGACGAGCAGTGGTGCAGGGGCCCACAAGCGTGAACACGAGAGGGTGTAGGTTCGATTCTTACTAAAGACTATAAATGAAATATTTAACATTATCATATCTTCGCTTTGATTTTAAGGTAGTTTTAAAGCGCGGCGTTGAGTTCTACTCAACAAGCAATGCCTTCAGAATTCGGTGGCTAATTGGGAACAGAGTGTCTTAACACTAGGTTCCTTCTACTTACCATGATAAAAGCGATATACAGCGTAGATATAAAAAACAAAACAAATTGAAAAACAATCTGAATATTTAAATTGATATTTCAACCCATAACCATCGCTCTCATTCGTAAAGCTTTATAAAACTAATAAATAACTAAAATATATTATATTTCTACGAACAGTTAGACAAGCTATTACTATAAGCCGGCTGTCAAATGACAAGCTAAGGCTTAGATTTTATTATTCAATAACAATTGAAAAGTAATAAACGCATAGTAAAAGTTTTTTTATAGCTTTTAGCTGTACGGAGTCCCCGGGCAATACCTACCACATGGAAATTAATTAGTTGAACCAAACAATTGGTTATGTTTTAATTTGTTAGTTTAGTTTTAACTTTAGCTTGTAATTTAAGATCTTAGGAGATTAACATATGGAGATTTGGGTTTATAGGTTTTAGATTTACCAATATGGTGGTGTTGGTATTTGTTGTACTAAGGATGATGATTAAGAGATTAAATTGCTCTAAAAAAATGTTAAATGTTTAAAAAAAATGTCCTTTAATATTTTCCTATTTACATATTGGCGAAATTTAAAGAACGAAGTGATTTGTCACTGATTAAATGTATAAAAAGATACAGAATTTTTTGCCTTGGCTTTTGCCTTGGTGCCAGAGCGAAGAAATGAAAATATTAAGAAATAATACTTCATTCCCTCAGAAGGGGGTCGAACCCTCACCCGCCGAGTTACGGTCACATCTTAATATTTTACTTTTTGCATTTTTAACATAATATATGAGTTGCTGTGCGCCATAGATTTTGATCGTCCGTGCCTTTCTTGTTTCTTTGTTTTTCTTAATTAACTCTAAGTTTTTGTGAAGTGAACATTGATAAGTCTATCAGTAAAGTTGACAAAATAGTGTAATGAAAAAAAAACTGCTCAAAGGCTTGAAAATAATAAAATTAAACATAATTTACGTTTCTAAAACAAGTTGTAAAAGCAGAAATAGCCTAAATTGTAATCCCTTTTTCAATTTACGCTCTAACACATGAACCAGAACGCACAAATGTTTTTTTTAAATCAATGATCCTCGACTGGGCGTCGAACCTGCAACCATTACAATTCAACTGCGCCAAGATGACCATTTTAAATAGAAGTGAGTTCCATTTATAAAATAGTTGCAGTGGAACCTTATTATTAATAGTTTATTATCCTAACTCGTACGTCAGCATCCGTCGTCGGACGCTTTGATACTTGTTATCGTAATAGCTTCTAAAATAACACGTTAGACATTACAGTTAACCTAAGTATACGTAACGTACATGTTAGAATTACTATATTTTTATTCATTTATTATATATATATATATATATATATATATATACACTTATAAAATACGAGACAAAGTGTATATATATATATATACACTTTGTCTCGTTACTAGAGTGTGGAAATGAAAATATTTAATTTTTCATTCCCCTGAGTGGGAATTTAACGTCGCGTAGAGGAAACTCTCCTCATAAATCCGTAAATTAATTTTTAGCATACCACTGGACTTAAATAACAAAATATAATAACATTATTTATATTAAGCTTTCATTCGTTGAGAAGCCAATCGTGGCGCAGCGGCACACCACAAACCGACTGGTTGTGGGTTCGATTCCCACTCGAGGAGATGAAATATCATTTTAAATTTATAATTTGAACCTGACATCTAGGATCTCAGGCGTACCTGAGGGAACCTGGGTTCAATCTCAGGTTCCCTCTGCCTAGCCTGATAAGTGGGATACGGCTGAAGCTAAATAAAATAAACAGTATAAACAACGGGTATTATAAATTAAGTATCATCTTGTCATTAAAATAAAAAAAGTGATGTTTGCACAATTTGAAAGTACTATAATCATCATCGTAATTACTTTCTTAGTAAGCGAACATATTTGTTTAAATACAGCCGTGAGTAACCGGCCGCACTTAGACGAGTGCCGACTGTGTGATTACTGTGCTTACCAATGGAGATTTATATATACTATTTCTTTAGTAAAACATGTGAAATACTCTATTCACTGTATGTTATATCTATATGAATCGAACCAACAGGTTCGATTACAAGTTGAAGAAATTAAATATTTGATATTTCCCCCGCTTTAGTAAGGAGGTAAAGCGCTGCGTTGTGTTTCGCCGTTCAACACGCAATGTCTCTAGAATTCGGCAGACAATTGGAAAAGAAAGTGTCTTAATTGACACCGAATACCTGAACATTAACTTCCCAGGTTCCCTTTGTTGATGCAGCTAATAAATCTATATTATAAATATATGCCCACAAAAATGACGCCCACGACCATCGCACGTAGTAATATACTCTCATTTCCATAGCGAACACCAATTAAAACGCGCTCGATATCGAATGCCTCGCGGCGTTAACCGCTACAGTATACCAACATAAGTACATACGCACGGTAGAGGCGTCGCGTAGTAAATTACACAGTATTTATGTAGTGCGTGAGTAAAACGAACACTTGTACGGTAATAACGGTAGCTTTCCTTACGTGACATTGTTTCGAGTTAATAATTCAAATTATTTTTATTATGGAAGTTCGAGGTCATCGACTGGTGTTAATGAAAATGAAATTCACTTCGATTTTACATGCAAACTACCTTAAATAGATTTGAGGTTTGTTTTTCGTTAAGGAACGTTATAGGTAAATTTAATCAACTTCATACTGTATCCCGCATACAGCAACGTATGCAGAGGGAACCTAGTGTTAAGACACTACGCCCCCCTACTTTCTGCTGAATTTTGGAGGCATTGCGTGTTGAGCGGCAGAACTGAACGCCGCGATTTGCCTCGACACCAGAGCGACGAAATGGAAATATTTTAAATAAATATTTCATCTACTCGTATGGGTTGGTATGGGGTTCGAACTCACAGCCAGTGGGTTTTACAGTCACATTTTGTGCCATTGCTCCACGACTGACCTAGAATGTCATTTCACCGAAACAGTATATACTCGTACCATAGAGCCTAGAAATATTTACCTATATTTTTTTATTTACTGAATTATTATGTCTATCAAAGGGCCAAGTCATAAATAAATATAAGCTCCAATACAGTTGTTGCGAAATAACGAATATGAAATATATAAATCGATAGTCGATTGTATGCAAATATAAATAAATCATCGGGCCACGTCACATCGACCCACACAGACCCTACAGCTGTTCCTCTATTCTCTGGTTCCACTTCACCTACATATAAATAAATAATGATGGAGACAAAATTATATAATTAAAATGGACGTTTTATAAATCATTTTATATGTTTTAAAACAAGATTAATGTCACATTAATGAAAATATAAAATAAATCTAATCACGCTTCACGCTGTATCCGGCCCACAGCAGGGTAGGCAGATGGAATCTAGTGTTAAAACATTCCGTACCCCACTTTCTGCCGAATTCTGGAGGCATTGAGGCATCTCAACGCCGCGCTTTGCCTCGACACCAGAGCGAAGAAATGAAAACGAAAAGTGGGGAACGGAGTATAACAGTAGGTTCCCTCTGCCTACCCTGCTATGTGCGGGATACAGAGTGAAGCTGTAATTTTAGTAAAAGTGATTTAGTAGGGTAGTTGGATATTGAGTAATGTTTGATTACAACATTTGTAAATACGAGAGCAATGAACCTCAATCTACAGATAGCTGAATCAATTATACGTCAGCCGCTCTTTGAAGCTTTGAACTTTTATTGTTTAGGATTCTTTTTTATAAATACGACAGGCATTAAGGAATTTTAACGTATGAAAAAATAAACAACGGTTTTGAACGGTTCCCGGGTTTGTGGGTTCGAATCCCTCTACGTAAAAACGTATACATTTTTCTAAATTTAAGACATATAAAAACATCTTACCATGATATTACTAAAACAAAATGTTTTAAAATTTTTAACAAAAAATAAATCTCAAAGGAAATCTCATCGCTAATTACCTTTTCTTTTCAAACAACTTAAGTACTTACTTAAAAGATAATGTAAGTTAAAATATTTTTTCAATTTTTATATAATAGTAATAAAAATTGAATTGATTGCAACTTTTACCATTACCTACTATATAAACTATATTAATGAAAAAGAAAAAAAATGGGACCACTCAGGAAGCTTTACCTTTCAAATAAAAAAAAAGATATCAAAATCGGTTCACCCAATCAAAAGTTATGAGGTAACAAACATAATAAAAAAAAACAGTCGAATTAATAACCTCCTTTTCTTACAGAAGTCGGTTAAAAAACAAGAACATTATTGGCACCCTGCTAATTTTATTTTGTTTAAGTTTAAACCAACTTATACTGTAATACTTAACAAGAAAAAGAAAAAAGATGAACCTTTCCGCTCTCCACACTTTATATAGAGAGAGTTATGCAGTTAAATATATACGTAAATTCCACAAAATTATTCATTTACAACCAGCAACCAGCAACCATGTTAAATGTAATATTTCTTCTTAAAATACACAGTCGGTACTAACAATTCAAATGCTTGGAAACAAACACAAATAGCCTGTTACATTGTTCATTCGTGCCAGGTGGTTTTAAAAAACGACTAAAAGCTGTGTCCATTCGCGCCTTTAATTTTACGCATTACTTACTATAGTCGTATATAAATAAATTAAATATCCGGTTGAGGCCAGTGGTGGCGCTGGAGAATAAGTGTATGACTGTAAAAGTGGTTGTGGGTTCAATCCCCACTAGAGGAAATTAAATATTTATTTAGGACTAGTGGACCCGAACGCGGCTCCTCCCGCTTGAACTATACGCATATTTAGGTATTAAATATGAAATATCTATATATATAAAAGGACTTGTCCTCACTGACTGAGGTAAGACGCACGCACAGCCTTAACCGCTGTGCGTAGAAACGTGAAATTTGGACAAAAGTTTACTTTCGTAATCTGGACATCCACTAAGAAGGGATTTTGAAAAATTTTAACCCTAAAGGGGTGAAATAGGGGTTCAAAGTTTGTATGGAAAAAAATTTAAATAGGCACCGATTTTTATAAAATTTCAAATTTACATTTTTAAAAGTATTTAATTGAACACGTGTTTCATCGTTTTCTAGAATTCTCCCCTTAAGGGTGCAAATAAGGGGTTGAAAGTTTGTATGGGAAAATTCTTAAATCGCCACCGATTTTTATAAAATTTGATATTTAGACTCTTAAAAATATTTAATTGAACATATGTTTCATGGTTTTCTAGAATTCACCCCCTAAGGGTGCAAATAAGGGGTTGAAAGTTTGTATGGAAAAATCTTTAAATGGCCACAGATCTTTATAAAATTTTAAATTTAGGCTCTTAAAAATATTTCATTGAACACATGTTTCATTGGTTATTAGAATTCACCCTTAAATACGCAAGCGAAGCTGCGCGCGTCCGCTAGTAATATAATATAAATAATAGGTATTAAATATGAAATATAATAAAATATAATAAATATAATGAAATTATTTTCAGTTTTCAACAGAGAGATGCGTTAAGCAAGTTCATTTTGGGTGACGTTTTCTAACAACAAACTTTGCAAATCGTTGCTTAGCAACGACGGTTGTTATTAACATGGCGGAATCAATTGCAAATTAATAAGTATTTTAATATATTGGAATATCGAAAATGTTACAAATATGAGAAAAAAAAGTATCCTATGTTCATCCCGAGACCCTCAAGTATCTTTATATGAGTATTTTATCACAATTAAATTAGCGGTTTGGCCCTGATTGCGTAAAAGACAGACAGACAGAGTTACTTTCGAATTTATAATATAGGTATGGATATGTTTTCATTTATTGATGCTATGATGTCATGTCAATTCCGCTATTCAACGTGCAATGTCTCCAGGATTCGGTGGAAAATGAGGATCGGAGTATTGTAACACTAGGTTCCCTCTGCCTCCCCTTATGTGTGCGGGATACAGCGTGAAGTTGATTTATTAATTTTAAATATCCGGTCGGTGATTTGTTTATAATAGAACTACTATTACAATTGATTTAATGTTACAGTGGTTAATAAATAATTTAACTGGTTTGTTAATTATTTATTATTAATAGATGGTGGTAACTGTAATAAACGTATTAATATTTCATTTTGTGCATTATTTAGTACTAGCATTGAATATTTATGAAACAGGTTATTATATTATTATCGCATATTCTAGTGAGGTTACGTAAGTGTGAATCTACAATCCTTTCGTAAACACGAGAGGTTGTGGGTACGATTCCCAGTTGAGGTAATAGTGTAAGAAGTATTTTCATTTCTTCGATGTAGTAATGAGCAATGTGGAACGGAAGTGTCTTAAGGATGGATTCTAGGTTCTCAGATTCCCTTCCGCTGACAGGATACAGAAAAAACTAAAAAGAAAACGAAATACTATGCAAAATTTCCGATTCCTAGCACATGTAGTTTCTGAGATTTCGTGATGAGTGTGTGACTTTTCGATTTTATATATATAGATAGATATATTTTAATTTAAACCGTTTAAACCGCAAAAGATTGTGCAAAGTGGAGTAGGTTCTGTAGAAAGGCAGACCCTGGCAAAAGTCGGTATTAACGCCAGGAAGAAGTAGCAGAAGATATTTTTTAATTTAAATTTTATTAGAGAGTAGAAACTTATTCGGAGCACCGCTCGTTTAAACTTATTTATATATTATAGTAGTATTAGTTACAGTTACGTTTCTTGTATTTTTTTTTTATTTATTTATCTATCAACCTGTAATTTTATTACAGTTAATTACGATTGTCCATCTTATTTGCTTTTAGTATTAACTTACTTATGTTTATGTATTTTCTTTTATAGATAGACAGAAAAAAGATTTTATTATTTTTATATTTCCTAGAAACGCAAACGCTGCATCGCCAGCTTAAAAAATGGAGAACGGAGTGTATTAATACTGGGTTTCCTCTGCCTACTCCTTAGCGGTTAATATTAAAAATGTTAGCTGTAAACGACAGAAGGATTAAGATTCTTTTAAAATATTTTTTTTCATACTTATATCTAAGATTATGTTATATCATGGAGCAAAGATTATATACTAAGTTCAGATACTGATCTAAATCCCTTGCGTGTACGTATTTCCGTTTGTTCCATATAGGAATAGCTTTGTAAGTTTGTAATAAAATTGTGAATTGTATTTGGACATTTGTTAAATATCCACCTTCGTGTTGCAATTGTTATGAATACAAGTACATATTATGTAATATTCGATTTACTATACGATTTTGTTAAATTAAAAAAAAATAGAGGAAATTATTGTTATTTATAGGACGTAGGTGCTCGCTAAGACGGGAATTTGCAATTTTCGACTTCTAAGGGTTTGTTTTTGGGATTGAAAGTTTGTATGAAACTTTGTTATTAGGAGCTAAATGCTAGGAGCCTCAAATTTTGCATGGACGTCACTTATAGGACGTAGGTACTCATTGAGACAGAAATTAATAATAACGTAGTTCACACAGGCGAAGCCGCGGGCGGGCCGCTAGTATGTATATATATCTATCAAAGAAGTCACATATACATATTACAAGTAGGTTAATACTAAAAGCAAATAAGATGGACAATAATTTAGTTGTAATGCTAACAGGCTGATAGGCAAACATTATACATATTATTTTACGAATTTATCAGCTGCTTACACAGCTACGACTAAACTAACTAACATTATGTAAATAGAAACTAAACAGACGATCATATCATTTAATATTCGGATTGTAAATTAATAATGTAATAGATATCTTATAAAGTGTATATTTATCTACATAAGAGCTGTAGAGTCTGTCATGGCTTAGGGGCAGAAGCGTGCGACTGTAAGCTTGACAGGTTTTGGGTTCGAATTCCACTCCTCCTTCCACTTCCTCAGTTCCTCGCTTCGGTATAGAGTCAAAGCAAGAAATGTCTTAACATTAGGTTCCCAGGTTTCCTCTGCCTAAAATGAAGCTCAAAAAATCAAAAGAAATGGTGTTAAAAAGGATTTGGATTATAAATATTAACGATAAGTAGATATTTAGAAATTACAAAAAATAGTCGGCCAATGTCTCCGGAATTCGGCAGAAAGTGGGGAATGGAGTGTTTTAACACTAGGTTCCCTCTGCCTACCCTGTTGAGTGCGGGATATAACGTGAAGCTAGACATAAAATAGTATTTACGAATACATACACCATTTCCCATACAATCACTCAACTTGCATTCTGTAGAATCGTCACGTACCTAAAATGAAGCGTAAGATCGTAGTAACGTTCCATAAACTATAATAACGAGATCGTATTTCGTAATTGTTGATTAAATAGACAGACAAATATTATTTGTTTAAATAGACAGACAAAGATTAAAAGTTAATTATAATTTATTTCAACTACAATAATAATATAAAAAGGATGAAAAGGTACGAAACCATACGGGTCTCCAAATTCCAGCAAGAAAGGCCCAGCTATGTGCGGGATACAGCGTGAAGCTAAACTAACCTAGAGGGAACCACCACCTAGTGTTAACACACTTTCATTCTCTACTTTTCTCCAAATTCTTAGAGGCATTGCGTAATGAGTGACGGAGCACAACGCCGCGCTTTGATTCGTCATCAGTTTGCACGCTTGTGCCTCTGCATCACGACAGCCTCTAATGACAAGTGCCTGGTCATATAGTTATCCACGCGAAGAAATAAACATATACAATGTTATAACTCTCCGAAACCCTAGAATTACTTTCAATACAATAATAGTATAGACGTAGTGAAATCGGAGAGTCTGAATTAAACTTTTTAGTGAAAGGAAGACAAATTACTTTGAGCGGAATAGTTGGGTTTACGATTGGTCGTTTCTTCGAATAATTGAATGTCAAAAACAGTAAAGCTCGATTTAAGCTTTATTCAGATTGGGAATCGCCCTTTGAACACAGGATAATTTAAATGAACCTTAGGTATACTTTATAATTAAAATTCAATATTTTATTCAAATTCATCACAAAATTTAAATAAAAATGGCTTCAAATCAGTTTCACGCTGGATCCCGTACACTGCAGGGTAGACAGAGGGAACTTAGTGTTAACACACTCTGACGAAAAACTAACTCTATATTAAATATAATGTTAAATTATGATCATTAATATTCCTAAACAATCGTCTTGAATAACAGCCTGTTATATATTTACTATGATTTTGAAACAACAGGTGAATAACTATTACAGATAACTATTATATTTATGATTGAAATAAAAAGATTCTTAAACTATTTATTTATTAAATGAACTGTCCCTTATTTCTCGGGAAATCAGCAGTTTCAACGCTATTTAAGCTCGAATAAATTAAATAAAAAACAATAATTTATATTTTTCTATTAGTAAAAATTATACTTATTTTAAAAGTTATGCAGATTAAATACAATTTTATATGACTATACAAAAAAATTGTATAAACTAAAGTAGCTAAATTTGAGAGTTTCATAATATATTTCATGATAATTTAAAGTGTTATCCACACAGTTTGGAATAAAAAAGTACGAGAAATTCTGTTTTAAACACCGCTTCGCTTAAAATTTATACAAATTCGCTAGTATTTCCAACATTTAAATATTTGGATGTTTGCGCAAATTGTGGAAAGAAAATACTTACGGAAAAAAAAAGATATATATTTTATAAAAACTTTACGTTTAATTATATATTCTTTTTTTTCACATTCTCTACTTTAATTGGAAAACGTGGAGAGTTACAGAACCTGTTATTATGCTTACAATCAGTATGAATCTATACCGCTGAGTCACTAGGGCTTCGATATAAAGATATAATAAATAATACACGATTAATAATTATTATGTGTGTAAAGAAATTATAAGAACAAAATTTAAAAATATATATTTTCATTCATTCCGCATGTAGGCTAGGCAAAGGTAACCTAGTGCTAAGACACTCCGCTCTCTACCTTCCGCCAAATTCAGGACGCATTACGAAGAAATGCACCAAAGCGAAGAAATGAAAATATTAAATATTTTATTTCCTCAGCTGAGAATCGAACTGACAACCTGTCACACGCGTCACGACTCTACTACAATATCATACTTAACCAACTGCCATTAATATATAAATAGATATACTATGTGAAAATGATGAAATGATGGGTAAAGGGCCTTATGCAACTCCATTGTATCGACAGGCATTTAACAAAGAAACCGCCGTTTGATTATAGCATCATTATATTTTTACCATTATTAAGATTCTACAGCCCGGGGCCATGTATTTTTAAGACATCGGAGATGAACAGAATTGTTTAAGTTAGCTGTTACAGTTATTGATTCTTTAAAGCCTCGTTAGTGAAATGGGAATCTTAAATATGTAAGTTTTAAAATTGAGACGATACTCAGTAGAGGAAATTAAATATTTAATATTTTCATTTCCTCGCTCTGGTAACGAGGGTAAGCACAGCGTTGAGGTCCGACAACACGCTAAGCCTCCAGAATTTGGTGATAAGTGGGGAACATTAGTTTCCCAGGGATTTGATTCAAACATTTTGTATTAAAATACGAACTTAATAATTTGTGATAATATTTTTGTTATAATAGCAACTAAATATTAATACTTTAAAAGAATCTTGTAAAAAAGATTAGGTATAATAATGAAATAATAAAAGGGAACAAAAGGTTGTTGTAAACCTAGCGAAAATTAACTCATTATTGGCGGCAATACCCAAGTTAAATATAATGAAGCAATTTCAGTCGAGATGTTTAGATATAGTTCAATGTTTTCCTAGAAGTCAATAGGGGCTAAAACTTTACTGCTTGTATTATATAGAATATCGTTGAAATTAATCTTACAATTTTAACTACTACTTACATATATAAGGCCTTCGTGGTACTGGGGCATAATGGTGTAACTGTAACGGGACGGTTGTGAGTTCGATTACCATTCGAGGAAATTAATTATATTTATTGATATTTTACTTTCTTTGTTCTAGCATCAAAGCAAAAGCCCGGCGTTAAGTTCCGCTTCTCTTTTCGTTCTCATCTTCAAATGTAGCTCTTTATAATAAATTCTGGTTAAATTAAAAAAAAAAATGTTCTTCAACAACACGAGATAACGAGACAAACACAAAAGAAAAATATTATTGTTGAATTATCCCAAATGAGCAGCGGGTCAATTAAAATAACTTTGAACCGTAATTAAATACTTAACTAATGAGGCATGATTCTCGATTCTATTATGTTTTTTTTTGTACTCATATCTTTTTTTTTTAACAGCTTCACGCTGTATCCCGCACACAGCAGGGTAGGCAGAGGGAACCCACTTTCCGCCGAACTCTGGAGGCTTTGCGTGTTGAGTGGCGGATTTCAACGCCGCTCTTTGCCTCGATACCAGAGTGAAGAAATTAATTAGTAACAATTAGTAAATTTATTTCCTCGTGTGGGGATCGAACCCACAAGCGTCGTGTTACAGTCACACCCATGTGCTGTTGTGCCAAGACGGCTTTAATGTAAATAAAAAAAAAAATCATCTTCAAATAAATAGCAGCGTAAGCATAGGGGAGTGTTAAGACACTCCGTTGCCCATTTGCCACTATTTTTTTTTCGTATCTCAACGCCGAGCTTTTCTTATGTGCTAGAAGGAGGAAATGACAATATTAATAAGTCGTATTAATTCATTCCCTCGAGTGGGAATCGAATCCACAACCGTCGCATTACTGTCACACCCTTGTGTTCCTGCGCCACGACGGCCTCAATTAGATATATAGATGTGTTTATTTCTTATCCTTACGTATCTTGCACGGGACTAAACCTACTACCATTTGGTACGTAGATACCGGCATCGAATACTTCCCTGTATTCCCTTTATTTCACGAAATTAATTTATATTTTTTATTATTTTTGTTTTCAGTTTCTGTTATAGACAGTTATGAGAAAATAAAATAATTTACCTACTAACCAGTGAACTGATCAATTAAGGTAAAGAAATATGGAATAAATAATAAACACTCAAATGTACACATATTTTCGTTATTATTCAAGTGAAAAACTGTTATTTAAAAGGTTTATTATAAATTTGTGTGATGTCACGTAAAGTAAAAAAAGTTTCTTTTCTACATAAAGACTGAAATGTTCTAAAAATATAAGATACGCTATTAAATTTACATAATTCTGGATACGTATGATGGCAGTATAAAATATTTTACAGCGACAGTCATTTCAATAAATGGATTCCAGCTTTTTATTCTTTTTTTTTATTTTATCATAAAGGCTTATGTATAGATTGTAAATTCACATTGTTTGTATCCCTAACATCGCAGTACGAAACGGTACGGAAGGGAACTTGTATGGATCCTGGGAACCTAGTGTTGAGGCAATCCGTTACAATTAAGACATTTCCGTTTCTCATTTTCCACCGAATTCTGGACGCATTGTTTGCGCTTTGCCTCGACACCAGAGCGAAGAAATGAAAATATAAATTTAAATAAAATAAAATTAAATATATCCTCGAATGGGGATCGAACCCACAACCAGTCGTAATTACTGTCGCACACTTCAGCCCCTGCGCCACGCCTGGCCTCGTTAATATCAGCGCTCTTAATAATTCACTGGATTCATTATCATCTCCAAACAGTTCTGCAGATTGATAATTCATTAAAATTATATCGAGAGCCTCAAAATGCCGGGCGGTTATTCAGGCTGTGCTATATTTGTATTATTTTAAGACTAGTGGACCCGGACGCGGCTGCGCCTGCTTGAAATATAAGAATATAATTTCTATAGAAATATAATTTCAATCTATATGAAATGCTAAAAGTGACTATTATATTTATTTTCATAAGGATGAATATCAAAATGACGCGGTAACGGTTGCGTAGCGACGCGACGGTTGTTATTAACATGGCAGAATAAATTGCATGTCAAATTAGAAAGTATTTTAATTTATTAGTATATATGTGTAATGTAATGTTATATAGCCTATAGGCTTTGTCTGCTGCATTCTTCAGAAGTGCTATAGCACTTCTGAAGAATGCAGCTTTCATACAAAACAAAAACAAAGTAAATCGATCCAGTAGATCCAGAGATCTTAGCGTTCAAACAAACAAACAAACAAACAAACAAACAAACAAACTCTTCCGCTTTATTATATTAGTATAGATAGTATAGAAGTATAGATAAGTTTATATATAGCATATTGGTTATACTTGAAAGAGGTATAATAAAGTTGCTTAAAATTCATTTCTTCGCTCTGGTGTCGAGGTCGCGGCGTTGAGTCCCGCCACTCAACAGACAATGCCTCCAGAATTAGTCCAGCAGTGTCTTAACACTAGGTTTCCTCTTCCTATCTTAATCAGTGCGGGATACAGCGTGAAACTAATTTATTTTCATTTGACATAAACGAAACCTTAAAATATGCATAGTGCCTTTTAAATGGAAATGGACGGGTTTTCTCTTACTTTTAATAGATCCAGTTCACGTCGATATGAATTTTCATATATTTGTAATTTAATTTTATGTCGCAACCTAATAGCTATACAATCTTATCTTTTACACGAAAAGGTTCTTATGTCAAATCTCAAATGGAATCGATTTTTATCGATTTTTACATACTTTATGGCTTAATCAAAAGTAAGCTAACGATTTATTACATTTAAATTAAGATTTTTACGATTTTAATATGAATCATAGTGCAGGGATACAAAGTGTGACTGTAAACATGACTGGTTGTGGGTTCGATCCCCACTCGAGGGTATGAAATATTTATTTAAATTTATATCTCCATTTCTTGGCTCTGGTGACGAGGCAAAGTGCGGCGTTGAGTTACGCCGCTTAACACGCAATGCGTCCAGAATTCGGCGAATAATGGGGAACAGAGTACCTTCAGGTTCCCTCTGTCTACCCTGCTATATGCGGGATCAGCGTGAGGCTATGATGTTTACAGTAAAAAAAAACCAATTTGTACGACTAGTAATGACTCTACATATGTCCAGTCATAACTTCATACATATTTATAAGTCGGTGTTCGAATCCGTAGATCGTTGTTACGCTGTTAGGAGTATCACAACAAGACTACCATCGTTTAACTTTCTCTCCATGTAATTTTTTGGAGTGTGCATTAATAAATTACGTAGAAAACTGGTTTTGGGTGCGACGGCGACGTTGAAATGAATATGGCCCTTTATTTTCTTAACTATGTTTGATAAAATTATCTAAATGTAACCTTTTGAACTGATAGACACTTATTTAACCTGTACTATAAAGAAATTATAAGTATAAGGGATATTTTTTTATATTATATTTTATCATGATTTAGTAGGGATATATTTAACCTTAACCTATTACAAGGTTAAGTTAATTGAGAATGTTTCAATTAAAATATAATACATTGGATTATGAATGTCACAAATCAATTAGAAGAATATGGCATTTTGGGTGTATGTATAGAGGCTGTCATGGCGCAGTTATACAAGGGTGGAACTGTAACGTGTTCGATTCCCACTCGAGTAAATGAAATGTTTCTTCGTTCTAGTGTCTAAGTAAAGAACGGCGTTGATATTTGCCACTCAACACGCAATGCCTTCAGAATTCGGCGGAAAATGGGGAGCGGAGTGTCTTAACACTAGGAACCCTTTGCTTACTTTGATGTGTGCGGGATACAGAGTGAACCTGATTTTTTTTTTTTTTATTAATTAAATAGAATAAAACATATTATATGTATGCATGTATGTGTAACAGTGTATTGTGAAAATAGGAACAGGTGTTTTAATATAAGCTTTAGTTTAGTAGAAAGAGGTAGAAAGAAAATTTAATAAACGAATATACATATTTTTATAACCTTATAGTTTTTAATAACGTTCCCTTCATGTTTGGTGAAGGAGTAGAGTTGTAAATATCTACAGAATTTTTAATTAACGATATACTTGTTAATTAGAACTTTTACGAAAGTTACATACAACTTTTAATAAAGCAGACTGTATATAATTCTATATACAGTGTGCTCAAACATTTATATACAGAATAAATGCCGGAAAAGTTCTTAAACTCCAGAATGATCTCCCTGATCGCACATTAATCCTCAAAATGCTCAATATTTCTCCCAACCTTCGCTTAGATGGTTTTTGAAGTTCAGATCCGTAGATAAAGCGAGCTATAATTTATATGGACCATTGGTCTCAGTTTGACCCTGGACAACCATTCTGTATAAGATAAATGAGTTCTGTGGAGTTCCTTTAAAATAGTGTAATATAAGAGTGTATTATTATTAATATTATATTCTTGTAGAATACAGGATACCTATTCTTAATATAGCACTTAACTACTATTCTAGTAAGTCGAATATTGTTATTGAAAGTTTTTTTAAGTTTTCTTTCAGCTTCACGATGTATGCCTGTAGTAGAGTAGGGTTGTGACACTCTACTCCCCATTTTCCAAAAGTGACTAAACACAACGCCGCCCTTTGTCCAGACACTAGAGCAAAGAAATGAAAATATTAAATAATTCATTTCCTTGAGTGGGAATCAAACGCACAAACTGTCGCGTTTACAGTCACACTTTGACAAATATATCTATATATATAAAATCTAAAGGTCACTCACTCATCACGTAATCTCAGAAACTACATGTGCTAGGAATCTCAAATTTTGCATAGGCATTATTTATAGGACGTAGGTGCTCGCTAAGACGGGAATTTGCAATATTCGACTGCTAAGGGGTTGTTTTTGGGGTCGAAAGTTTGTATGAAACTTCGTTACTACAGATGCTAGGAGTCTCAAATTTTGCATAGACGTTACTAGGGCGTAGCCATGGAGACAGAAATTAATAATAACATAGTTCACAACCATATCATTCGTGTGTTTTCTACTATACGTGACACTGGCAGAATATTTTGCACCTGTCATCGCAAAATCAGGCCATTAATAAAAAAAAAAACATAGTTCACGCGGGTGAAACCGCGAGCGGGCCGCTAGTATTATTATAAATATATTAGTTACTTATTATAAATATATTATAAATACTATTATAAGTTTGTTTATAACGTTATTTGCATAGCTCTACGTATCTCTATTGTTTTGGTATTTTATTGTAACTCTTCCTAATGGAATTATATCAATTCTAGTCGCCTTGATAAACAAGTGGTGAAACACAAAGTCATTTGTATGATTTATAGTCAACTCGTATTGGAAGCGAACCAATATATCAATGCATCATTTTTCAAAGTTGGTATTATCAGAGATCAATGATAAATCTCTCTTATTGTTTTTTTCTTTGTAGTAAGATCTAAAGGTACTTTTTACTAATTTAAAATAAGCTTGTGATAGTACTAAATTTCAGTGACTAGAAACATCAGTAACATGTCGAAGAACCAGACTATACAGGTACCTACTTAATAAATACTGTTACTAAGAAAATGCCTTTACACTAATTAAAACTTTATTTACTTGAGTGTATTGCAGGAAATATCATTGTTTTTTTCTTCACGCTGTAAGTTCTTTTTCGCTCTAAGCCCGCAGACAGCACGGTAGGCAGGTTAAGACAATGCCCGCCGGATTCTGGAAGCAAAGCCAGGAAACGAAAATATTAAATATTTAATTACCCCGATTGGGAATCGAGCCCACAACCGTTGCGTTTAGAGTCACACCCTTGTACACGTACTGAGCACAAAATGTCCATTAAAAAACTATTTTGAACTAACTAAACATTAAAAATAAATATTAACCTAAATATAAAAAGTAGGTTAACAAATAAAAAATATAAAGATAAACTCTAAAATATTATGACCCGGCAAAAATGATGAGTGTTCTGAACATAAATTGGAAGTCATATTCGTCTGTTTTATAATTATAAAACAGACGAATAAAGTTGGTTGCTATTTAAAAGTCATTTTTTCATTGTTAAACTAGTAAAAATGTTTTATTTTAGGTAGGAATTGGTCGTTCTTTATTTTATTAAACTAAATTAAATTTTAGTTAGTGATTTTAATTACATAAATTGCTAACAAGGGAATCGCTAGCTAGTAAGGGTCATTGTATGGCTCATATTCTTATTAGAGTTGAATTGATATAAACCACAATCAGGTGGACCGACGACCTCAAGAAGACAACGGGATCCCGCTGGATTCAAAGGGCGCAGAACAGCACGGAGTGGCAAGCATTAGGGGAAGCCTATGTCCAGCAGTGGACTTCAAAAGGCTGATGGATAGATGGATGGAAACCACAGAACGGACGCGCTTTGCCTTGGCATCAGAGCGAAGAAATGAAAATATTAAATATTTAATTTCCTCCAGTGATAATCGAACCCGCATTCAGTTGCGTTTACAGTCACACCCGTACTCCTGGCCACGACTGGCCTGTAAATAAAATATCTTAGTATTTTTTTGTTTTATATCAGCATTTTCAATGTCCATTATTTAATTACGTTCTACTTAAAGTTTACGGCAGTATAACATCTCTAATTGCCTGTTTGACAAGTACCTGCCCCATATCGAATAGATGTCTATCAAAAGATTTATTATTTCCGCTGCACATATTATGGTTTTAAACGAGTTAAGCGGAATCTGATCCCACTAAATAGTTAATTGGG
Organism: Heliconius melpomene rosina; assembly: GCF_056956725.1. NCBI lineage: Eukaryota > Metazoa > Arthropoda > Insecta > Lepidoptera > Nymphalidae > Heliconius > Heliconius melpomene. The sequence continues at coordinate 3,540,605 of NC_140396.1, read as the reverse complement.
GTTTTTTGTTATTATTTTTGGAAAAGTTGAAATAATATCAAAAAAAATAAATTCGATAAATGAAAACCAAACGTTCATGATGTTTAACACTGTAAATAAATGACAAACTGTAAGATCCATATTTATAAATCGCTCGCAAGCTTGAGATTAATCTTGAGATGTCGTTTTCATAGTATGTACTATATGAAATGAATGAAAACGGCATCTTAATATCGATCTCAGACTTGAGAGCGGTTTACAGGTAAATAAGAGAATAAAACAGTAAAAAGCTTAGATATTGATGTATATATCATATTATAGATATATTGTCGTATGAATATTTAAAGATATCATATTAATCGGATAAACTTTACTTTTTAATATAGTAAGAAAATTGAGACCATTAAAAAACTATTCCAAAATATATTTAGGTACAGTCAGTTTGTTAATTAAGGTGGATAAGCTAAGTCTCCCATTCCAACGCTTATATCTGCACTAAATTTTAAGATAGCCGAGTGTATTTAAATTGAAAACAACCAGTTACCAACAAGAGATTAGTGTAAGAACAATCATCATAAATTGTAGAATTAGACAAAGGAGCCGCAACGCCAGCGCCGACGACGACTCCTCGTTTGGTTATTATTTATAACTTTGTATCTTGTACTTACTTCTTCAAAGATTACGTGCACGTATTCCATATAAGGATTTCTTAGGTAGGAGAGGTTCTTAGTTAGGAGTAATATATCATTTCATTTTTAGCTCTCCCCCGTTGAGATATTTCGTGCTGTGTATCTAAAAACATCACGAACTTTGGCAACAAAGTAGAAAATACCTATATTTTTAGCATAAATATTTCAGAAACAAGTAAAATTTGAACCAAATCCCACCATATAGGTACAACCAGATAAATTCCCATTGCATCCAAGAAATTTAAGCAATACTATACTATCATAGAAAAGAATGCGTCAATATAGCTGCTATCTCATCAAACCTCAATCTGAATCCATGCATAATATCCATCAGCCAGGCCGGCGCGTGCAGCCTCATTTCCACCGGTCGTGACGATCTCTTAAATAAGTAATTAATGACATCTATCCAGCCATGCATCTCATACCGCCGCGTCTAAGTAATTACTTTATAATTTATCTCCGTCTCTCCGTCTATAATATATATCATTAATATTAATATGATAAGATAAGAAATATTTGATTTATTGAATCTTGTCTGTTAATTAACTAAGTGTTAGATCGGTAGTTCAGTTTCGATGTTTAGTTTGAGATTCCTTTTAATTCTATCGTTGCATATGCATATATGGAGATATTTTTCAATAAATTACAAGTGTTGATATTAAGATGTCATAAATGGAATATGTATGAGGTCAGTCGTGATGCAGGGGCACAAATGTGTGACGGTAAACGCGACTGGTTGTGGTTTCAATGGCCACTCGACGAAGTGAAATATTTATATAAATTTATATTTTCATTTTTTCGCTCTGGTGGCGTCTCAACACGCAATGCCCCTAGAATTTGGAGAAAAATGGAGAATGGAATGTTTTAAAACTAGGTTCCCTCTGCCTACTCTGCTATGCGCGGGATACGACGTGAAGCTGATTTTAAATCACAAATGTCGACAAGATATAGGTACCTGCCTAATAGATATATATATCTAATTTATATATATTGTACAACCTGAAGAGTTGCCGGAGCTATAAATGTTCTCTTCGAAACTTATCAGCTTGTCTTTAAAAAGTGAGAATGCTCCAGAAGGCCTTACCAGAGATAAAAGATTGAAAACTTTTAAAGAAATAGCTTTTTACCTTCTTAGTTTTGTCATTCCTATACAATTCTGATCTTAAATGATTCCATTGTTTTGCTTGAGATATACAATATTTATGGAGAGATTCTCTTCTCTGCAATATCATAATAATATAAGTAATTAATAGAATTGAAAGAAATATGAAGGTAACATTGTGAAAATATGGAAAAATGTAGTCATGCTATGAAACTACAAAGAGACCCATCTAAGGACTATTTGAAGAAATAAAAGTGCAACAATAGATGGCGCAGTATCAATTATTAGCGCCATCTTTCATGTGTTTTTAAAAGTAATAATACATGCACCTACCCATATCGTGTTATTGCGTATTTGACTTTTGAGTATAAAATTGCCATATAATAATTTTTATTATCAAGTTACTCTAAAATGTTGTTGCAGAATATATTCGCTTATATTAGTTATATGATTTTTTTAGGTGAATATATGTTTTTTTTTATTTTTGGAATTATGGTATGTCTATGTAAAATATTAATATTGTATAAAATTCTCATTTTTACCTATGGTAACACTTTGTTTTTGATCTCGATTTAAGTTTCACCAGCTACCACTGTGCAAGTTCACGACAACAATTTATATTTTGTTTGTGTAGTGCATTATAAAATGACCTAGATTGTGATTTGTGAGATAATATAGTGATTTGAACGAGAAAAAAACACTAACAGAAAACCTGGTTAACCGATATGTTACTCTCCTTGGCAGTGTTCTAAGATTGTGGTCATATCGCGAAGTTTCATAATAGTGACACTATGATAAAATCCGAAATGGTTTCAAAACCAACAAATCAAAAAAGAAGGTGAGTTTTTTATATGTTTTATTTCAGGAATGTTATCATCTTAAGTTATTATTTAGGATGAAGCTTTCGCCTAACCTTAGATTTACATTTTCCTGTTACATTTCTGCCAAATGTCCCTGTGCGACACTTTCTCTTTAATATTCAATTGGTTATATCATTAAATGTTCGTTAAATATGCAAAGTTATACCGGTCGTAAATATAAGAACACTGTAATAAGCAATGTAATTATCAATTTTACAACATTATGATTTTATATGTGAGTGATTGTTGCCTTGTAACATATCCAGAAACAGAAATAACAGCTAAAATTTTATGGAGTACCAAGTAAAAGAAAAATAATTAAATTTTAAATAGTATTTATAAATACTTTAAGTATATATATTTTTTTAATTATCTACTATTGTAAGTGGTGCTTCAACTTTATGTAATTTAGATATTTTTGTACATATTTGCTATCAGAAGTACAATTTTAAAAATTAAACATTCAATGTTTTTCATTAAACTTATGAAAGTAAGTAAGAAAAAATATGAAAGTTACTACTTGTTTGCATCATTTTCAAATATACATACTTATATATTTCTTAGGACTACATTGTATAACATTAAAATAGAATACAGAACATAAAAGAACTAATTAGAATATAAAAGAACTAATTACTAAATATCAATTTTGAATTATAAAACCAAATATTTAAATACAATACAATAAACAAAATTACACGCAATATCAAAATTAATTAAATTAACATTGTTTCTTTTTCTTATCCAATCATAAGACAGAATACTCATAGAATGGGATAGAGTCTTACTGTAACTGAAATAGTGTAGGGCTTAAACTTTTACCAGATACATAAAATAGGGATTATTCTATCTATCTGGTAAAAAATTATAGTTGAATTCAACTTACCACTTGCAGTATCCCCGACAGAGAATGGAGTACTTTAACACTAGACTCTCTACCTCCTCTGACTATGGGTAGCATTGCATACAGCTAAAGAATGAATGAATATTTGTTTAAGCAAAAGAAAGATGTCCTCCAATAATATAATATAGTGACAAGAGGCACTTGTGATTCAGTGTGAATCAGTGGCAAAGGGTACACATGTAAAAGCAACAGTTGTGGCTTCAATTCCTACTCATAGAATCCATCTCTTCATATGCAGGATACAACATGGAGAAAATATAATAAGAAACAAAAATATGAAGAAAAATATTATGAAACATACTTATTTTCTGCTCTATGTTATAGTAATAAAGTAAATTTATTCTTTATTAAAACATGTTAACATTTTTTCACAGAAATTAAATCTAAATTTTATATAAAACAACTGATTAGTAATGAGCTTCATGTATTTTTTTAGATAATTTCTTCTGAGAAATTCTGTTGCTTAGTGATAACATTTTCCTGCTACATAGTAATCTGTGATCTACTTAAGAACAAAAGAAATTGATCAAAGTCATACAATAGTTACATCACTGCTTATTTAAATTAATAGCATTTTTAAAAATCCAAATGAATTTATTAAGGTGGTAATGGTACATTGAGACAGTGTCTGATTGTAAATCTGATAATTTTGATTTCAATCCTCACTTGGGGAATAGATTGTTTTCATTTTGATACTCTGAGATGGCATTTAATTCAGAAATCAACACATGTCTTGAATTTAAGTTAAAAATAGAGGATGACACTCATCTTAGTACTAGGTTCTCTTTGCCTAAGACATAGTGCAGTTAAAATAAAAGCAAAATATATTCACTTTACAAATTTATTTCTCTGCAATCCAAAGTGGACATATTGTAAACTATAAAAGAATGCTTGGAATTTGAATTTTATAAGAATTTAGATAAGATAGGCATTGTAAACGTAAATGGAAGTTTGTACGCAGTCACACTTTTTAGGCTCATTTTTATTAAATTTTTGAACAATCAATAAGTTCTGATAAAGAGAAAATAGATTCTTTTGTTTCTCTGCTTTCTTTCATATGTCACTATACTTTTTTCATATCATTTCTATTCTTAAGTAAAAAAATCAGCTTCACGATGTATTGTATCCCGCACACAGCAGTGTAGGCAGAGAGAACATAGTTAAGACACTCCGTTCCCCACTGTCTGCCGCATTCTGAAGGGATTGCGTGTAGAGTGGTGGAACTGGTGGAACTCAACGCTGCGACACCAGAGGGAAGGATATGAAAATTTAAATATTTCATGTACTTGAGTGGGAATCGAACCAACAACCTGTCGCGTTTTCAGTACCAGTTGGTGCCCCTGCGTCACGACGGGCGAGTGACAGGTAGAGGCAGTAAAGACCCAAAGTAGGTATAAAATATAAGGATGTCTCGTAAATAGTAATCGGGGATTTATTTGTTTTGCGCATGTTTACTTCATATTTAAATTTCCAAGGAACTCGTTTATTTATTCACGGAAATATATTCAAAACCATTAAAACTGCCATATAAAGAGTGTTGAACCACAATGGATATCCAATTATAAAAAGGATTATAATAATTTGTGTTTTTTATATTTATATAATAATTTACTAGATACATAAATTATAGGTATTTGCTGCCCGGTGCGGCTCAGGGGACTTGATGCTCTTTAAAATGGTCTAAGGTCTAAAAAAACAAAGTGATCGTCGACGTTGATGCCCCTTTCTTTTTGATGCCCGGTGCGGCTTAGGGGACTTGATGCCCTTTAAAATGATCTAAGGTCTAAAAACAAAGAAAAAACAGAGTGATCGTCGATTTTGATACCCCTTTTCCTTTTGATGCCCGGTGCGACCGCACCGCTCGCACCCCCCTAGCTACGCCACTGATTATAGGCAAAACTATTAATAAAGAGAAAAAATAATCAAAATCTTCACATATCTTGCACACAGCTGGTAGGCAAAGGAAACCTAGTGTTAAGACACTCCGTTCCCCACTTTCTGCCAAATTCCGGAGGCACTGCGTCTTGAGTGGCAGAACTCAACGTCGCGCTTTGCTTCAACACCAGAACGAAGAAACTAAAAAAATAAAGTTAAATAAATAAAGAAACTTTTTGTAAAATATATTTACCGTAGAGAACAAAGTATTAGCCAGTATAACTTTATATTATCTTAAATTGAAACTAATATGTCTTAATGAAACATATAACAGCGCTGCAGCAGTTTATAGCAAGAAGGCAATTTATATTGAACTACTTTGCGGTATTTACTTGATTTAAAATTCATTCAAAATGATAATAAATGCATAAATAAAATAAAATTACGATGAGTAATGCAGTGGAACAACGTCTGTTAAATATGATAGTTGTAGGTTCAATTCCTAGTTGTTGAAATTAATTGTAGTTTTAATTTCCCCACTCTGGTGTCCCAAAATGTCTTGGTATTAGTTTCTCTCTATCTACATTGTCATGCGCAAATAAACATGAATTTGTATTTTTTTTTTTAATAAAATATTTTATTGATTTATTGCTCTATAACTTTACAAGTACTGGTTACTATTCCATGTTAAAAAATCTATTAATTAAACTTGTAAAAATCAACCAATTTTATCTTAAAAACTAGTTATTACAAGCCAATATTAAATATTTTGTATAAATTTATATATTTTGGTTTTTAGTAGGTTTTCTTTAGTAAACAAGAAATGGTGTTCTTACTAAGCAGATAAAGTTTTCTTTTCATATTTGTTTAGTTTACTTGCTTGTAGGCAAATGTTTATAATTTATTAATAGATTGGAGGTTGGTGTCCTACGATCAGTCTAATTTTGTCATTCCTAAACTCATAATAACTATGACAACATAAATGAGCCATAAAACTTTTCTTTATATTTAGCATATACTTTGTTTTTATTTTTTATATGACACTAGTATCTTTTGTCTCTTAGTGCAAAATTAAACCATTGATGCTTATTGTATACAAAACAAAAATACCAATAATTTTATAATTCGAAACAAAAACAATTTCAGTTTTCGTTAAATATACATATACAGATGTCACGGATGTTACAGTTATGTATTATATTTTTACCATTTTATATATATACTAGTGGACCAGAACGCAGCTACGCCCGCTTGAACTATACGAATATTTATTAAATATATTTATGATATTATTTTAGTTGTCAATAGAGAGATGCGTTAAGCTCATTTTGGGTGACGTTTTCTAACAAACTTTGCAAATCGTTGCTTTGCAACGGTCGCATAGCGACGATTGTTATTAACATGGCGGAATAAATTGCATGTCAAATTAATAAGTATTTTAATATATTGGTATATATCGAAAATATTACAAATATGAGAAAAAAAGTATCCTATGTTCATCCCGAGACCCTCAAGTATCTCTATATGAGTATTTTATCACAATTAAATTAGCGGTTTGGCCCTGATTGCGTTAAAGACAGACAGACACACAGGCAGATAATATAGGTATGGATTATAAAGTTACTGCCGCTAAAAGCTAGTATAATATACACATATTCAACAGTAAATATTTGTTACTAGAAATTTCACATAAAAACTTTTCCCCTCAAAATAGGTTGCGGAAATGTAAACAACTTTTACGATTCTTTCTCCTCCAATTTTTTATTTTCTAGCCAATGTTGAAACAGGTCAATGGAAATAACTAAAGCTCACTAATAACTGCTGATAGTTCCTAATGTATTGGAATTTTCCTCGTATTTTACAAGCAAGCAATAATAGATTGCTTCTGCTGCTCTTCTATGCTTATATCTATCATATATTGTACTATGCTACTTATATTAGTAATTAATAATTGTTCTTATTACAGATATAAATATATTTATATGTTTACGCGTCATCCTCATTTTTTGGGTAAGGCAGTGCGAAAAGTGAAAAAAAAATTAGGTACATTGCCAATAAATTAGGCAGTTGCGTGGTAGAATTTACTAGACTTGTTACCAGAACAAGTGAAGAAGAATCGAACCCACAACCGTCGAGCTCACAGTTAAACATTTGTGCCACGGCGCCGAGATGGCTTTTTTGCAAAAAATATAGTTTACATACTTGACTGGTAAAAAAAATTGCATTGTATTGTGTATTGTTAAACTACTTAAATTCGTGCCTGGAATGAATATTCTAAATTGTTATCTAATGCGTTTCTTGGACTTTGAACTGTTACTTAAAAACAAAATGTTGATATAATTCAGTACAGACTAGTAAGGTAATTTTAAGTCTGAGTTTATTTTTTTATTACCTTCACAGTAGAAGGCAGAGGGAACCTGGTTACCTAGTGCTAAGACACTCCGTTCCTATTAAGTCACTTCTGTTCCTCACTTTCCTTCGAAATATGTCTGAGTTTCGAATTATAATTTATTATAACTTATAACAACTGTGAAAACTCCGTGTGAAAAGTTATGATTTATAAGAGTTTTCTAGTTTCTATACATAAAAAATATGATTATTTTCATAACTTATATTTTGATGTTTGTAGATTGGCAAAATAAATTGTAAATGAAAACGTATTTGATTATTATCTGTATAAATTAGATTATTATTAATAAGCTTATAAATAATGAAAGAGATTTAAAATATTATTTATATATTTGTATAATATGTTTCCTATACTATTATACAAAAGAAAGGTAAAACGTTAGTATCACTTTCTTTTCTATCTATATCTTTATCGAGATGATATCACGCCCCTTGCCTCTGATTGACGTACGTACTAGATAAATTATATCTTTCTGCATCTGTAGATGTATGGAATAATTTTAATCTGTCATTGGATTTACTCAGATAAGAGGAAATATTGCGAAACGTCGATTTTAAATAGAAATCTTATTTGTATGAACCGGTTTCTTAATATTTTGTTTATTTTAACGCCCAATTCTTATATTTCCATACGAGCATATGTTTAAGCAAATAACGTTAAGTTATTCTGTGAATTTGAATTTATAATTACGTATTTTGGTAAATACTCAATAGACTTTCTAGGCCAGTCCTGACGAAGGGGGACAAAGTGGAGTAGACGCGACAGGTTGTGGGTTCGATTCCCACTCGAGGAAATGAAATATTTAATACTTTCATTTCTTTGCTCTAGTATCGAGGCAAAGCGCGGCGTTGAGTTCCGCTTAACAGACAGTGCTTCGGAGTGTCTTAACACTAAATTTCCTCTGCTCTGTGCGGGATATAGCGTAAAGCTGAAAAAAAAACTTTCTAAAATAAAAATATTGAGAGCAACATCAAATATGTCATACCTATACATAATATGTGGAGTTCTTTATAAAACTTATAAAGGCATCCAATGAGCCGACGGCACTGGAATCCCTCCCACCTCTAATCATAAGCACTTTTATACTCTGATGAGGCAGACAGACATGTTTATTTCTTTTTAGGGATTTAAAAGCTTGTTTTTTTTCCTTTTTATTGCTTCGACTATTCCGTAGATACCTTGAGCCGTTCTAAAATTGTATCGTTATGGTCGTTGCCTTTCTTAACACAGTTATTTTGTTGCATTTTATGTTTGGTTTATTTTTTTGTGTAAAAAAATTACACATTCTGTAGATAATATTGCTGTTTTTGTATACTATTGGCTACTATTGTAACGTTTAAAAAAACGTATACCTAACATTTAATAAGACATTCATAATTTTCTCTGCAAAACAAACATCGTTATTCGAATAGAAAAATATTTTTAATGGCATGTGGAATTCTTGTTAATGTTTATAATTATTATTTTTTTTACTTTGATCTGTAGATCCAATAACAATTATAAGATAACAAATATAACTAATTATGTAAATATAGCATTAATGTCCTTGTATCGTTACAATATTTTACCCTTTTAGTTACCAAGTAAGTAATTTGGATATTTATAGAAAAATTATATATAAAAATACATTGTGAAACTTTTCAGCTCCACGCATCTTCTGCATCAGAGATATAAAATTGCTTAAAATCTTATTTAGGTATATTTTTTTATTTTAACAATGTAAAAATAGATATATTTACATTTTTGTTTCAAAAAATGAATAACGTTAATCGACAAGAAAACAGCTTGGTCTAAATTGTTTAACTGATTGTAAAAACTATAAGAATTTTGATAGTTACATTGCAAGTAGTCCTTATATTTTATATATAAATATTTGTATATAAGTAAGTATACTGAATGATGAACAGGTGCAGATCCGAAATACACCTATTACAATATTATTTTAGAGCATATACATATATGTCTAAAAATTCCAATAAATTACCCACTAACGTTAACGTTCCCATCGTTCACGAAACTATAAACTATAAAGTCGACTCTAAAGTTGAAATGGTCAACTCTAAAATTAGGTTAACAACTAAATGAAGATAACAGCGGGCTACACTACTTTTATGTTTTTTTTTTACATTTTAAATGTTTTTATAATTTTAGACTTGCTTCTCTTACTACAAATATTATCTATATATATAATAAAATTGTAAAAATATTTTGTCTGTACATTTGACTGTCAGTCAATTCTGTTTATTAAATGAATAATGATGTTCAAGCGGGCGAAGTCGCTAGTATTAAATCTTCTTGTACTTGTGTATATAATTATGATTTAGTAACAATACAAATACTTAAATATTTATAAATTAAGTATCTAAGAAGATAGAATTATTATTTATAATCTAAATAGATAAAGATTTTTTTAACAAATATAAAAAAACTGTCGTCGTCTGATATCATCGTCTCTTTTTTATTTGAAATAAAGACTCCCAAATCTCTGCCGTTCACAATCTTTCTCGGTTCACGATTCGATATCTTATTATTTCAATGTCACATGCAAGTTTATCTTTATTCTAAATTAGAATATTTTCTTATCATGATAAATCTTATTATTTCTATAAGCAACAACAAATTTTTCATTTTATTCTTATTTCTCAGCAGCAGAACCTGGAAACATAGTGTTAAGACACTCCGTTCCCATTACGACACTTTTTTTCACGCTGAATTCTACAGGTTTTGCGGTGCAGCAGCAGTGGCAGAACAACGCCGCCATCAAATTCCTATAATTAATTTACTTTAATTTTCAAGCTCGATATCCATTATATAATATTTTATGAGCACTATTATAGACTTCAGTAGTAGCCAATGTAATTTTAATGAGCACAAGTAGCTTCTTACGCATGTTTATGGTCTCTCGCAGACGACATTGCATACATACTCCATGTTTAGTAAGTTGCCGCTCAATTACGTATATCTACTGAATGACGTTTTGTCGTCCTGTCCCCGTCTGTATATTCTTTATCTCATCCGCTACATCGAGTTAAGGACAATATTATATAGGTAATTCGGTTCGGCTACGGTGTCACCAATAATTATGCATACACCTTTCATAATTCTTAAACCCCCCCATTTTTTCTATGAATAGGTATATCTATTTGTTTATTATATTAACTTTTCTTTTAAATACTTTTTTTAGAAATTGCATAAAAAATTTAACGTTGCTTAGGTATAGCTGGAAACTATTAATAAAATATCACTTTTGAATTTATTTCAATACTTCCGTTCATATTCGGTATAATATATTTATTTACATTAGGCAAAAAATAGATTTTCGTAACCAAAGAATAGTAAATTATTAAATATTCTTAAAAATAGCAATAAACTATTTGTATTAATTATGTACTTATTATTTTAAAGTAGCAAAAACATAATAAACTTAAACTTTTCTTATTGCTATCACCTATCATGTATGTATCATGCATAAGCTCGTATCTAAGTGTAATGAGTCGATATTTGATAGGATTAATATTATCATTATTATTATAGTTAAGTATAAATGTTAAAACGTCATTATCAACTAAGTATTTCTGATAATATTTAATTAATATGTTATAATACATTTATAAAAAAAAGGGAATTATTTAAGTGAATTTAGTCCATTCAGAATTAAGTCTATCAATAAAATAAAAAAATGTCATACGTTCCCTCCGTTATCTTTTATATAGATATCAATTTTTGCTACTATGCGAGAAATAACGAGCAAGATAAGCACATCTTTCTACTATCAGTCGTTCGTTGATTATGTAGCTCGATGGACTGTTCTACACATTATGTTAGTGAACGGGGAATCTCTTACACAACGTTGCCCAGTCGTGGGCAACTTTGAGGAATCCGGATGGAGTGTCCAGTGTCCAATGTCCAACCAGTGGTCTGGTCAGCTGTCAAATAATAATATAACCAATTACAATCAGTACAGTGCCTATAATGAAATATCAGTGCAGTGCTACAATAGGAACTACTATGTGCCAGATATACCCCAACAGTACTGCCAATACCAGCCCCAGCCAGTTGTTTATACCACATCACCAATAGTTCAAGCTAATTTACCATGCCATCAGAAACCAGAATGGGATTACACCAGCATGTGCTACAACGTGAATGGGCAGCCCTGCCAATATACGGACGTGGTCGATTTGGAAGACTTCATGTAAGTCTAGGATTAAGGCTATTTGATTTATTAGGAACATAACATTTTTATTTAGGAATATTTAGAGTATTTTGCAGAGAGAGGCCAATATGGCACACTTATTTGTAAATAATTTACTTATTAGACATACATGCTCGCGTCGTTAATTGTTTAATATTATGACTTCATTTCCAATCTTTGTCGGCAATATTTTTATTTTTGCTAGTATTAACAATGAAAGCAAAAGAATTTGAAGTGACGTTTTGAAGGGAGACAACTATAAAAAACTATAAAAAACTATAAAAAACTGCCTTAATCGAAATCTTCAAAAATATTCACGACCCAAGCACATGTATTGGACTTACTATGTTATATCTTGATAAAATAAATCAATGTTTCATTTATCATTGACGTCGACTCTTAGGTAAAGTTAACTCTATAACTATATAATTGACTTGTTTAAATAGACAGAACCAGTAAACTTACACTACATACAAAATACTAATGTATGTGAAAAATAGTTTATAGGCGGGCTAAATTAAGGTGGTTTCATAGTCTATAATTACAAAGAAAGTAAAGAGCACAGCTAGTTTATATCATTTTCTTGGTTAAACTATAAAATTATCCCGGCTACTTCTTTGACGTGAACCTTAAGGCTTAACTAAACTAAACTTTAACTTTATTGCCTAACATCACGATATGAGCATAAACACATTACCCTTCTTTGCGTCATCCCCTCGTTGTCGGGTAAAAATAAGGTAGATAGCTCATGTACGGGATAGATGATTCACATATGAAAAGTAGCCAGCCATATAAAAAAAGTAAAACTGGATCTTTTTCTTTAGTCGTGACTTACTTGACTAGGTTCCTAGTTGGGACGTCCACAGAACTCGCCATTTTGCGCGATCTTGAGATTCACGTTTTTTTCGCATGTATTGCCAATCTTTTTGCCTCTTCTAAAACTGAACGTCGCCACGTTTGCTTGAGATAGCCATGTTTCCTGGAGGATTTCTTCTTCTATTGCCCGTTTCAGCATATGGTCAGGATTTAGATGAAACGTGTGGGGCAGTCTAGTTCCACTTACGACGTTTGATCTGCTAGTCAATTCTTGGCAAAGTTCACAATGGTGGAAAATTTAAAATTTTCTCAGGACAGTGGGTGCCAAGAATTTGGCAAAAACATCACTGAATGAAAACTTGAATACTGAAATCTTAATAATAATCACTTTTTTACGTTTATTACTAAATTTTCAAGAACTGTATAACTCCCACCTTTAAAAATGTATAATTTAGTAAAACGTATAGTCCTATCAACTTAGGTAAACAAATAAAAAATACTTTTTGTTTAGAACAAAAAACAACACGCGAGGGAAGAAATGAAACTATTCAATATTTCATTTCCACGAATGGAAATCGAACACACACCCTGTCGCGCCACAGCACTCCTCATTAAAATAATTAATTTTCATATAAATAAAAGAAATACAAGAGCAAAACAAAATTCGTATCTTATCGTGGCCATTTACAATTAGTAAAAGGTACTGGTGTGATATAATGAAAATCTAATATCGACGTTATCACGTAAATAAATCGTGTTCAATATTCTCACTTAGTGTGATAACTGCAATATATTATTACCTACTACGTATAATCGATAGCTTCCTGCCAACCTGCATATAATATTACCTATATTAATGTAAAGTTTAATTTAAGTCTCTTTAGTAGTGTCTAGTGGGGAGCGGAGTGTTTTAACACTAGGTTCTCTCTGTTTTTTATTTAATCGCAATGTCTAGTATAATAAAAAAAATACTAATAAAAAAACTCTATATATATACCTATTATACTCAAAAAAATACCAAAACAAATTTGCGGGGGTGTGGAGGATAAATGTCATATTCGCATATTTATCATATAACGAATAACGATTGGAAGTTCGCCAGACACCTCGTGCTTATCAGCTGATTAAACCACGCGACCTGCCTCCACGAGACTTCTTGAAAGACCATAAAACCTCGTCATAGCCTATAAGTAGTAAAAATAAACTCCCAGTCCGTCCGAGGGCCGCAAGCCGAGGTTTCGCAGGGGACGCCGTTACCGCCGTCGGCATCCTCTCAAGCAGCCGCGTAGTCCTTGCAATTTTTTCAGGGACAGAGTACCCTCTTCCCTATCCACCCGGTGTCGCTTACAGCATTAACCTCAAGTTCGAAGAAATATTTATAAATAATAAACGGCGTTAAATAATAATAGAGTTTAACAGCTTTAGTCGAACGTGTTAATTTCGATTAAACTTAATCTACATTAAAGAGTGCGTGTTTGAAGCCAGAGGAAACAAGGCAGGCACAGTGCAGGCGATAACCTCGCTTCAGCAGCATGAGGTACGTAACGCATTGATAAGAGGTCCGGCTATTAGTTTATCTACGACAAACTCTAAGTTTAATATTACTTGTTTACTTGTTGATAATTATAATGGCTTATGCTGTATTACGTTGTTTTTGGATTTGTACTAGTAAGCTTAGTTAACTTGGACTAACGTTTTTGGACTACTGTCATGGAAGTCATATTACTATTTTAAAGAATTGGCACAATATTAATCTAAATAGAAATATTTAACAAATATATCTACCATTGCTAAACAATAATGCCAATAAAACGTTACTGTTGTTTAATTGAATTGTTTTTTTATATTTATTTTTCGCTTTAACTTCAAAAAGATGATGAAAATCCAAATATATCTTAAGAATAACAAATTCTGTTAAAATATAAAGAAAAATCAATGTGTTTTCATCCTAGTTATCCAATATAAAATTATGCAATTTTATAATAAAACAATAAAATATTATTCTCGTATACGTATTATGAAATGTAAATGTATCCAGTTTTTAGATAAATAAATAAAATAAATAATAAATAAAGCCGTCGTAATAACCTAGTGTTAAGACACTCCGTTCCCCACTTTCCGCCGAATTCTAAGGGCATTCTGTGTTGAGAGGAGGAACTCAACGCCGCCTTGACACCAGAGTGAAGAAATGGAAATATAAATTTTAATAAATATTTAATTAAATGGGGAATGAATTATTTAAAATTTTTATTTCCTCGCCCTGCAACAATGCAAAGCGTGATGTTGATTCCACTATACAACACGCACTATACACAAGTGAAGAACGGAGTGTGTTAACACTAGATTCTAGAAACTAAAAAAAAAAAACGCTATAGCTAGGAAGGTATAAAATAACAATAAGCCCCTCAATTCTAGTAACTCGGTCACGCATTAGCGAATCTTATGTATAAGGATAGAACGCGTCAAGAATACTTGACAGTATAATTTGCTGCATTTATAACACATGTTTAAAGTAACGCCCGGCACGATCGATAATTCTACAGTAATTGTGCCAGCCATTATTTAGATTAATTATATTTTAATGACATTATGACAGAGTTAAGACAGAAGTTAATGATTGAGGAAAACGTAGGACCAGTTTAGATTTTGTATCGAATCCTAATTTGCATATTATTCTGGAAGTAGAACAAAATGATAGGCTTTTGCGTTTTGCAATTTTATTTTAGTTTATATTTTTCCTTGTAATATTTTTAAAATATTTAATATGTATGTATCTATCTATCAAGTCGAGCCTACCTATAACTGATCGACATAAACTTCTGAAAACTAATAATGGGAAAAGTTTCTGGGAAAAGGAAAACCGGCGGTAGAAGAATGTCATGGCTAAGGAATATCAAAGAATGGACTGAAATTAAAACCGCCGTAGATTCATTTGGCTAGGGACAGAACTATTGCGAAGTTGACTGCCAACCTTCACTACTTGGAGAGGCATATTAAGAAGAAGAAGAAGCTATAACTAATTATGTTATAAACTTTTGAGAAGCTTGTTTTGTTTTCATTCTCGTTTAATTCGTTTATCATCATGTAACTTGGCAAGTACACGTAGATCAGATGACAATGCTATAACATGATACTTATAATGGAGTCCGAAGGTGGGCGACGAAATCCTAGAATGTCTACTAATAAACCCATAGAAAAAGGGCTCGTTAGATTACATATTTTCTACTTTTCTCCTGGTGACGAGAACCTGATGAAGAATCTTTAAAATCTTTAATTGTTTTTATTTTGTTAGCTAATAGTAATTAATGTCATTATCACTTAAGACCGTCGTGGTGCACAAGAGTGTAACGTGACGTTCGTGGGTTCGATCCACACTCGAGTGAGCGAATTTTTTTTTTATATTTTCATTTCTTCGCTCAGGCACTAAGACAAAAGCCCGGCGTTGAATTCCGCTACTCAAAACACAATGCCTTCAAAAAAAACTAATAGTAATTTATATCATTATCATTTATTGCTCTACACTACTATATCTGTCACAGCGTTGTTTTTTTTTATGTTATTTGATTTGTTTACGGTTTCTCGAGGTTACTTAATGTAAAATTCAACTATTTAATTTATTACTAACAGAACTGCGTAGTACGGCTCAGGTTTCATTATAATGTCTAGACAACTTCCAAGTAATATAGTTTCCCTAGATATACTCGTATAATTAAGTGTCATAGTCATATAATTAAATCATAAGCTATTATTTACTTCTAACAAATTATATTATGTGCTTATTTATGAGTAATTAACAGTCTCTTTTATTGTAATATAACTAGTGGGACGATACGATAACTATATACTATCACTTATTTTACTCAACAACAGAATGCCGAAATATTTAGGGGTCCGTACCTCAAAATGAAGAAACGAAACCCTTATAGGATCTCTTTGTTATCCATATGTCAAAACCATATGTCTCGAGATTTCGAGAATGTATCAATTTGAAATTAATATCAAATATTAAGGTCTACAGTTCCTTTGAGTGCAGAAAATCAAGCTTCTACGTACAAACGTTTATATATTGTTTATCAGCATTTTGTGTAGTGATTCGCCACGTAATCAAAATTTACTTTCAGTGGACGTAAAATTATGCAATTGAAAAATTTGCTGTATAAGTTAAAGAAAAAATTCAAAACGTGACAATTTATAGATTATTACAGATAAAAAAAACATTACAAACTTATAATTGTAGTTCATTTCATACAAAATTCATAAATCTGACAACTTTTATAAATAGTAATTCCAATCGACATACTATGCTGAAGTTAGTACGGAACCCTCGGTATGCGAGTCGGACTCGCATTTGACCGGTTTTAAAGTATTCTTTTATCATATAAGCCGAATATTGTAGGTTGCAATGAATAAATTGAATAATTCATAATAAAATTCTATATTTTATATTAATTTCAATTCATCATTATTTAATCTGATACTGGCAACATTCTAAGCCTCACGTAACCGGCGCATCGTCTACGATATCAATAAAGAGCGGACATACAAATTTGCAGACGCACGTCACTACTCCTCTATTGGACGGGAATGCCATTATTTTTGCAATCACCACCAATTGTAGATACGCGGTTAATTCCTGTATAATAGTAAAAATTTAAAAATATTTGTATTATGGTAGATAATGAACGCAAGAATGATTTCATAATTGAGTTCAGTCAGATCTCAAAACCCCAATGTCTTCAGAAAATGATCAGTGGATTTTTGAAAACATTGGATTAAAACTTAAATAATAATATTTTTTATACTATAAATTATTATTATTATTTATATATTTAGTAGAGTCTGTATTGTACCGAATATCTCGAAATTTAAGTGTTGTAAGAAGAATCCTATCTGAACTCTACGAACAAATTATAGTTGATTCAAAACAGTAGGAATATCGCTAGTGGTCAAATGCAGAGGAACACGGTACTATTTCTGTAATTCTCTTTAATAAGAGATCTCCTAACTTCAATATATTTCTAGAAACGGAAGACGATCGTCTAAGTTTTTTATTTATATAATCAGATACTGACGGTACCATGTTTCTTGTGAGAGGAAAAATACTCGAATTATAAAAAAAACATTTGCAAGTAATATTTTAATTTGCAAACTTATATTTAACAGATATTATTATATTAAAAATGCCTTGTTTCTAAAAGAAGTGGTAAAACCAGATTCGTTTTTTAGTATTGTTAAATATTATTCGTATATACTTTATTTGATGTACACGAAATACGCTGCTATAATTGCCATCTTTTAACAGTAAAAAATAAACCAGTGCTTCGAATTAAGCTATGATTAAATTAAATTAATATTTTTTCCTTAAATTCATTTGCTTTTATTTTATGGTCTATTTGCAGTTACTTTGAATTTCAAGGGCACTTTTCATACTTGTTTGTTACACTTATCAAGAAATGTAATGTATGTGCCATATTAATTAATCTTTTTTATATAAAAAATAGGATTAAATATGGATGTATTTTAATTAAATATTAAATTATTATTAAATATTTAAATTTAGTCTCGGGGAAGAAATGGCTCAACCGCCTATAAGTGAGTTGCCCCGACTTTGCCCACAAATAAAGGCCCAATTATAATAATTTCGCTTAGATTTTGTCGTTTTAATTTATTGTGAACGCGTCCCAAATAAGGAAATTCTGGTAGACAGTGTGGTTATCAAATAATACTTTTATTTTTTTCTCAAGTTATCAAGCTTAACTTTTACTGCCTTACGTCAGTTGGTGACTAATAAGTTTATACATTTATTAAAAGGCCTAGTATACCGAAATTTATATTTATATTCTGTTATCACTTGTAGACTCGAATATATTTTATTTTTCATATCTAAATATCGCTTAACGCTCCAGTATTATAATATTGTTATAAGTACGTTGGCCCTTTATCTGGTATTCAAACTGGTTCCAAATTCGAATCATTTGTTCCACTGGTTTCATCTTAAACAATCTTGAATTGGATTATACTAACGGTTTTTTTTGAAACAAGTAATAAAATTAGAATATAATGTTTTGGTTTTTAATGTTACGAAAATTATTTTACTGTAAGTTAATTTGTAATATTTTATTAGAATCTGCGAATAAAACTAGAAACATATATTACAAAAATATAATAACCGATTTTAGATTATTTCTAAAGGCTCTTTCCAGAGCCTCTATTATTCTTTTAGAACCCCATATACCACTATTCTTTTGAACCTTATACTCTTATAAGGTTTTGAAAGAATGGTGGTAATGAAATCTTACATTGATATATTTACTATAATTTAAAAATGTTGCTCTCCTTTTTTATTTGGAAGCATTGCATGTTGAATAGCTGAACTCAACACCGCGCTTTGCCTTCATACCAGAGCGAACAACTGAACATATTGATTAATTATAATTTACTCCCCCGAGTGAAAATCGAACCCACAATCAGTTGTCAGTACCGCTAAGTCACGACGTCCTCAATATTTCACACTTGGAGGATTTAATTAACGTTTAATACTAAAAAAAAAACAAAACAAGGCATGCCATCTCATTGGTTGCAATAATAAATAATTGATGTATTTATAATTCTCCCGTTTTTTTACCGCTACCAATTCGTTGAAGCGTTATTTTTCCTCAATGCGTTCCACTCACATATGTATAGCCGTCCTTATCGCCCATTACTTTATCGTTCCCGAATCTAGTTCACTCTACTTCCACATCTGTAACCTGTTACGATGTTAGTTTGTTTCGCTCGTGCCACTTTGTGATATATATTGTTTATAGACACAAAGCAATGCGCGGCGTTGAGTTACGCCACTCAACACGCAACGTCTCGGGAATTCGGCGGAATGTCTTAACACTAGATTCCCTCTGCCTGCCCTATTGTGTGCTGGATACAGCGTTTTTGTTTATATGATGCACGTGGTCGAATGTTTGTTCATTTTTGGTTCAGCAATTTTGTGAAAGCAACGCTTAGATTATGTTTATCGAATTATCGAGGTGTCCATGTTATGTTATCTATTACGTATGATTTGTAATAGTGTAATAAATAATTATATCTATATACTTGCATTGAAAGTTTTTTAATTATTTTACAAGGTAGTAAGGTGTAGGTTCATTTACGTTCTTAAATTTTAGCTTAGAAACTGCTGTATCCCGCACACAGCAAAGTAGGCAGAGGGAACCTAGGAACCTTAAGCGCGCCGTTCCCCACACTCGTTAAATATATAATTTTATCTATTATAAGTTTTTTATACATATTTATATATTTAGTATGATAATTATAGTAAAAATTTCCACAAAAAAATACCTAAAACGTTAAAAACATAAAATTAAAGATACATTCATATTTTTATATAATTTTATCATACATTTTGCATGTGAAGTTACAAGAGCCAATATCCAAACAGTGTCTGCTCTACCCTCGGTTCTTGGTTCTCATTAGTCCGAGCACGTCCCGAGGCCTGTTTGCGTCAATAGGTAACAACCAATTTGATGGTTCTTATAATTTTATTTCCAGTGAATCATCATTAGGAGTTTTATCTAGAGGATCAGCTTTTACATTATAAAATATTATTCGAGATTGTCATTATTTATCGTATAAATATATATCGTGTAAGTATAAGATAAGATTTATTTGTATACTTTTATATTTTGTTATAATAATAGGAAATGAGCTCTAATTTATATGGTTTTAGATTCTAAAAAATTATGAAAAGTAAAAGTGTTGTAGAGTGTCTTAACACTAGGTCTCTCTGTCTGCTGTGTGCGGTTTTTTTTTATTTAATAGTAAATATGAGAATATGCCACTTTAAGCAAAACAATGAGTGCTGTGTAATATTAAAAATAAATAATTGATAAGTTTAATTAGATTGCAACAGTTCGTGATGTCGCACTTTATCGCATCAGGGTGG
This sequence comes from Heliconius melpomene rosina, assembly GCF_056956725.1. Classification (NCBI taxonomy): domain Eukaryota; kingdom Metazoa; phylum Arthropoda; class Insecta; order Lepidoptera; family Nymphalidae; genus Heliconius; species Heliconius melpomene. Next base: position 3,519,839 of record NC_140396.1, on the reverse strand, counting down.
GCAGAGGGAACCTAATTTGCTCCCGATACTCCCGATAAAACAAGCTAACACAAGTAAAAAGGAAGCTGTTACATTTTTAGTTTATTTGTTTAGTTAACATTTCTGGCCATTTCAATTAAAAAATTGACACTTTTTGCCTGATGATTCTGCTGTTGTATTAGAAGTTAAGGATTTCGAGATATTGCGTGTTGAATGGCGGAACATAACGCCGTACGTTATTGCAAAAATATTTTATTCCTCCAGATGGGAATAAAACCCATAACTATTTATAATCAGGTGATAAGTATGGTCGATATGACACGGGTATCTTCCAAAAGCGCTTCTATCTCCACCTTAAAGGCCGGCAACCCACCTGAAGCTCCTCTGGTGTTGTATGGGGTCGTGGGCAGCGGTGATCATTTACCATCAGGTGATCCAAACGCTCGTTTGCCTTGTCCACTTCCATAAAAAATATGTGAAGTATTAACATTGTGTTTCAAGTCAAGTAGAAACAGAAAAGTGCGCCATTAAATAAACATTACAATCAATAAATAATAATGATTTATAAAGACATTTGTTGACGCATTTGTTAAATATGCTATTTGGAGCAACAGATAAAATTTACTTGTTACTTGGGACCTAATGACAAATTAATGGATAAAGTTTTTGGTAATTGCAAGGCACACTCTTTGGTGATCTGAGCAAGAGTTGTCTTGTCGTTTTCAGTTTTTAAAGTGTTATATCACTCTTATGGAAAGAAAATACTTAAAAAACGTATAAAAAATATTTTTATTTTGTCGTACTTTACTGAATTAAATATTAAATGTGTTAAATATACTGTGTGTGCGAAATGTGTGTGCCTGGTGTGTCCGAGGTGACAGACAAAAAGGAAAAGCTCTGTGCTGTTACTAAAAGGTAATAAAAACACAAAGGTTGTGGGAATTTATATGAGTAGGCACATATAAAATGCAGGTACATATGGAATAAACGCGATGGTTATGAGTTCGATTCTATATTTAATATTTTTTTTTTTTTCGAGTGTGTGTGACGACTTGATGAGGCAAAGGGCTGCCTTGACTTATTGAAGATTTGACGTAAAGTGGGAACCGGAAGTATCTTAATGTGTAACGGAGTGTTTTCTCCCTAGGTTCCCAGATTCCTTCTGCTTACCTTGTTATATATAGAGCGTGAAGCTATAAAAACGAATAGTAAACGTCTGTTTTTACCGTGTACCTTGATAACAATATCGTACTAATTTCAATGACAATAAGATGTATAATAGCAGGGTTTATTTGACAATAGTTAAAAGTTATAAACAAAGGAACTGAATTTAATGATATCACTAATTAAATACTTCGTCGAATATTCTCGATAATTGTCATGTAACTATCTTTTTGTATTATTTATTTATTTTTAATTTTTTATTATAATGTTTGTCTAATATATCTTAATTATGGTATTATTCCTATTATAGGTGTTTTTTTTATTTTGTTATATGTATATGTAAGTATATAATTATAAATAATTGAAGGCCGTCGTAATGCAGGGCCAAAAGCCTGGCTATGGGTTCGATTCCCACTTAGGGGATTAAAATATTTTAATGTTCTCGCTCTGGTGACGAAGCTCAAAACTGAAGTGTCGTAATGGAAAACAGAGTGTCTTAACACTATATTCCCAGGTACTCTGCTACGCTTTGCGCTACAACGGCCTCTAAATAAAAGTAAATCTATGAGAACATAATATTTCAACAATACATTTCTTTCACCAGGAATAATGAGAAGCGCAAGGAGAAGTCGCGCGTTGCAGCTCGGTGTCGGCGCACCAAGGAGATGCAGATCTTCGCCGAACTGACTGCCGCGCTGCCAGCCAAGAAGGAGGAGGTGGAACAGCTGGACAAGGCGTCTGTCATGCGCCTCGCCATCTCCTACTTGCGTGTTCGTGATGTTGTTTCGATGTGTGAGTGGTTTTTGATGTTTTGTTGATTTATTTTTTGGGCTAAACTTTATGAGGCCAGTCGTGGCACAGTGGCAACCGTGTGTCATTGTAAGCGTGACGGTTGCGAGAGCGGGTTTTAAAACATCGCCGGAAAGTGAGGAACGAATCGTCTTAACTTAAACGAAATATTTCATATTTCCATTTCTTATCCCTGGTATCAGTTGAGTTCCACCACTCAATTGCTCCAGAATTCGGCGAAAAGTGAGTGGAGTGTCTTAACACTATGCGAGATACAGCATGAAAGTGAAAATAATACTTAATAACATATATTTAAAAGGTACATGTCATGTAGTTTTTTATATAAATAGATCTAATCTATTGTAACATGTGCAACAAGCGTGCACTTACAGCGACAAAAACGCTACAAGAATCGTAATTAAAGTATATTTTTATGGAGTTTTAGGTCGACGCATGAATAATGTAATTTAGAAAAAAAATGTCGCGTCTTTACACACTGGTTGCTGTCGAGAGAAACTTGACACTAGTAAAATTATCAGTAATTATTATTGTTAATTACAATTCTTATTTAGTATAATTAAATATAGTTTTCGTTCCTTTATTAAGTTATTAAGTACCCGAACGCGGCTACGCCCGCTTGAACTATACGAATATTTATTAAACATATTTATGAAATTATTTTCAGTTTTCAATAGAGATGCGTTAAGCAAGCGGATTTTGGGTGACGTTTTCTAACAACAAACTTTACAAATCGTTGCTTAGCAACGGTCGCATATCGACGGTTGTTATTAACATGGCGGAATAAATTGCATGTCAAATTATTAAGTATTTTAATATATTGATATATATCGAAAATATTATAAATATGAGAAAAAAAGTATCCTATGTTCATCCCGAGACCCTCAAGTATCTCTATATGAGTATTTTATCACAATTAAATTAGCGGTTTGGCCCTGATTGCGTAAAAGACAGACAGACAAAGTTAATTTTGAATTTTGTAATATAGGTATGGATTATTATTGTTAATTACCATTATTTATTATAATTAAATATAGCTTTCGTTTTAAGTATCACTGGGTTTTACTGGAAAAACTTTTTGGAATTTGACATGACACCACAGCATCTGGCTTATTAAGAATTTGGACATGCGTCACTGAAGCGCTTGTACTGGAAATTTTACTTCAATTACCAGTGGTTTTTTTGTATTGCATAGCTTCTGATCGTAAGAAGCTTATAGCTAGTTGAAGTACTTTGTTGCCATAGTATTAGGTTTTATAATAGGAAAATCATAGGTTCTCACTTTGAGGATATAATAAATTTTACGATGCTATTTGCTATTTTGTATGAACATTTCAGTTGCGTAAGGTAATTTAATACTTACTTATTACACAAATTACATACTTCTATTTGATTTATTGCCATGTCATTATAATAAATCAAAAGTCATAGTATATTTACATGATTTTATGTAAACGAGAAGGTTAAAGACAATGTGGGGAACGGAGTGTTTTAACACTAGGAAACCCTCTGCCTACCCTGATGTGTGCGGGATGCAGCGTGCAGCTGGTTTAAAACAATGTTGCAACATTAACTATTAAATGTACTAAATAATAATGTTACCATTTTAAATTTCAGTGCCCGAAGACAAAGAAGCTCCAAAACTGCAAAGTCCAAAAGGTTTAGAGGAAGTCCAGTCTGAGCTCTCCTATATGAAAGCTTTAGATGGCTTCGTCTTGGTGTTGTCGCAACAAGGTGACATCGTTTACTGCAGTGAAAACATCGCAGAGCATCTTGGAGTCTCACAGGTAGTTCTAAGTTCTTACTTAAAAAATTAAAAAAGAAAATACAGAGAGTATTTTTCTACCATTTTTTTAAATTCTCATTTGTTGCGTTGGATATTCAGGGAGAAAGTACTTATTAGTCATCCTGTTTTCCACATACCGTTTATTTTTGCCTAATCTTAATAGGCACTAAAAAAGGCCATTGAGGTCAATCAGGCCAGACATGGCGCAGGCGCGAAGTGTGACTGTAAACGCGACAGGTTGTGGGTTCGATTCCCAGTCGAGGAAATGAAATAATTAATATTTTTATAGCGTGACGCAGAAAAGAGAAACTTTAAAAGCACTTTCTTTCACCAGCCAGACATGGAAAATCAAAATATTTAACAAATGCAACTGGAAATTGAACTCCCAATCATTGTGTACATAGTCAGAGAATTAATTATATCTGTTCAGTTATCACATCTTCGTTCTTTTTATTAAATCTAGAAGTTCGTGGACCAAAGATGCTGTTTTCTTAAAAAAAAAATACAACAGTTTATTATTATATTTGATACTTGTATATACTGACATCGTATACCGAAATAACACTAGACGCAAAGTGCTATGAAACAATCACGATTCGCAACCTTGATCGTCAATTAAAGGCCCCTGCTGTTTATTTGAAAGAGAATTAGTCTGCCTAAACAAAATAAATAATGCCTCCAAAATTCGACGGAAAATGGGGAACAGAGTGTCTTGTCACCAGGTTCCCTCTGCTTACCGTGCTGTTTGCGAAATTCAGCGTGATACTGTTTTTTTTTTTTAATTTATTTATTTTATTTTATTTAAGCTTTCTTACTCAGTTAGGTACTATGAATTTGGAATTATCCAACGTATTTATAGAAATAATGATCGTAATGTATTATTGAATTACAATTTCGATTAGATTACTTATTTTGTTATCAAAATTATAATATAACATTTTACTCTACACTATCTACTAAGGCCCGCATTTAAATCGATCTCAAAATCGATCTAACATTTGAGAGCAGTTTTGAGATCGAGAAATATGGACTTAAGAAGTTGTCGAAGTCTTTCAAAAGATTTGAAAATTAGCTCTATTCTTAGAAAATTATTTTGTAATAAGATATAGAAACATAGATATAGGTATGTATAGACGCGTATTTTAACAGCGTGAATCAACATTTTTATTTATGCTGAAATAACAGAGTGCTAAATACGCATTTACATGGAACGATGAATTTAAATCGGTTTTTTTTTGGTTATAGTATAAAAACTTTTTGTGAAGTGAATGACCGCTTCACAACCTGTTCTCGGGATTTTTATACGATATGAAAGTTTTTTTTGATTAACAAAAGGAAAATTGCTAGGTACTATAAATTGAATATGTTTTTTAAGTCCTGACTATACATGATACATGTACCTATGAGGACTGTAAACGTGACAGGTTGTAGATTCGATTCCCACTCGAGCAAATTAATTTTCTTTTCTTTCGCTCTGGTGTCAAGGCAAAGCGCGGCGTTGAGTTTCACCATTCAACATGCAATGCCACCAGAATTCGGCGGAAAGCGGCGTGTCTTAACTAAACTCCCTCTGCCTATCCTTCTATTCGTACATGTTGGATACAGCAAAAAGGAATATAGTGTTTCTATAAATATACATGTATTTTAGTATTACATTGTATAAAACCATCGACTAATATATTTGTTAAAGTTTCCTGGCGCTAGCATTGTATTTAAAATATGGATGGATGCCTTATGCATTCTAATAATGTGCATTGCGTCAGTACGTTGTGCTTGTTATTTTGGAAAAACCACACGGATTATATCGAATTGTTTTCCAAAAGCTTAATAAGGAAACTTATATTTGAATGTGATAAGTTATTCATATAGTCAATTTCAATAGTTTTATAACTTCACCGAATGAATGATAAAGAACTCGATTTTAAATTATGTTTATATGTATTTCTTTTTTTTTATTTTTTAATAATTTCTTTTTAAAAAAAATAATGGTCATTTCAATGTGAAATATGTTATTTTACTAAAATCTGAGTTAGGTTGGATTAGTAATAATTTTATAACTAGGTATTTGATAACTATACAATAATAATTATATATTGAAATAGTGACCTAAATTCGGCTTCGCCCGCTTAAATTTATTATTATATGATACCCAAGAAAATATACAAAATATTTACTTAAATTGTAGCCTATGTGTTATTCCAATGTATGGTTTATATAATTGTGAAGTTTCATCTAAATCTGTTCAGTAGTTTCGAATTCGCGAAATACTCAGCTTACATCACGGCATAGTATAAGAATTTATTAGTCACGACGGCCAAAGAAAAGACGCATTAGTCTCATATTACGTTGAAAATATAATAATAGTAAAATGATACCAATTTTATATTCATATCAACACGCTACGGACTTGAGTCATAAAGACAGGCATTTACCTATTAATAAGAAAATATATATTTTTATTTATTAATTACATTGGAGGACAAACAACAGAAAAATATTATATATTTTGACTGTTTACTTAGGATATACTAAGACATTCTAGGTATTCTTAGTACTAGACTGACATCTGCAAAGAAAAGGTTTAAAATATTTAGGGCCGAAGTTAGATTCGTCTTCTTTCTTTGTTTGTATAATTACTCGTGTAACGATTTATTACTATAAAACTATATCTCTAAAACATTATGTCGTTGCGGCGCAGGTGCACAAGCATGGAACTTTAACGCGACGATAGTTGGGTCGATCATCACTCGGGGGAATGAAATATTATTTATGAAAATTTTCATTTCTTCGCTCTAGCAAGACAAAAGCCCGGCGTTGAGTGGCAGAATACTCAACAAGCAATGTCTCGAAAAAATTCAGCGGAAAGTGGGGAACGGAGTGTTTTAACACTAGGTTCCCTCTGCCTACTCAGCTATATGCGGGATACAGTGTGAAGATGATTTCTTTTTCCCAATTATATTGTAGAGAAAAAAATAAAATAAATAAATTCATTAACCGAAATACGCGTTCTTCTCTGAAGGTCCAAGTACAGTTATATAGGTCTACCGTTATACAGGTCTTATACTGGCTTTAAGTCTTATGAGAATTTATACCTATATATATATATATATATATATATATAAAAAGCTTATCTTATATTGTTTGTTCAATCTTTTTAACTAAGTAGTAGTTCTCTTACTGTGAAACCATTTCGAGGTTAACACTAAGCTTGTTTAATGCAATATTGTTTGGATTTCTTGCTACTTAAAAATTTTAGTTTTAGTTGTAAATCACTTTACTCCTTCCTTTTAAATTTTTTTTAGTATTGTTAGAACAAATTCACAGGAATATTTAACTATTTCGATCCTCACTCAAGAAAATTAAATATTTATTTAAATTTATATTTTTATTTCTTCGCTCTGGTGTCAAGGCAAAACGCGGCGTTGATATCCGCCATTCAACATACATCGCCTTAAAATTCGGCGGAAAATGAGGAACGGACTTTCTTAACACTCGGTTCCCTCTGCCTATTCTGCTATGTACGGGATACTGCTTAAAGCTGTTTTTTTTTAACATTAGGTACCAAAATATTAGTTATGTTAATTTCTTAAATATTTCCGTCTCTGTATAATGGAATTGTGTTAAAAGATGAATTATTATCCTCAATAAATTCTAACTAGCTTCTGGTAGCCAAATTTGCGTACTAATATATATTAACTTGGCTGTTTATTTATAAAATACCTATATGTTTAAATATAAATAATATTATTGAATATTGCGGTCGAGACTGCGATATTCTTATAGTAAATATTTAGTTGTATTTTCGTGTTGTTTGTCCTGATATAAGGATAATTATTAAAACTCGTATTTATAAACCGCTCTCAACTCTGAGATCGAACTTAAGATGCCGGGTTTGTTCATAGATATTTTAATTTATATCTTGCCATAATGATCTATTCTTTTTTATTTGGTAATATCTTATCTTTTTTCTTAATATCTTTTGGTTTAGCATTATTGTAAATTATGTTCTTATTAAATATTGATATGCATGACATTTAAACGATTAAAAGTTCAAAAGACTCGTATAATAATTGAGACGTACAAATATTTTATTAATAGTTTATACACTGTCAATTTGAAAAAAGCTTTAAATTTATTTACAATTTGACATTTTTTTGCAGATGGAGATCATGGGCCAGAGTGTGTTCGAGTTCAGTCATCCCTGCGATCACGACGAGATACGTGAAGCTCTCCGTCCAGGGAAAAATGGCAAACGCGATTTACTTCTACGCCTCAAATGCACCCTTACCAGCAAGGGGAGGAATGTGCATCTGAAATCTGCATCATATAAGGTATAGTTAAAGGTTACAGGAAAATATTATTTTTCTGCTTCACGCTGTATCCCGTATATAGCGGGATAGGTAGAGGGATCTTAGTGTTATGACACTCCGTTCTCATTTTTCTGTCGAATTATTGAGTGGCGGAATTAGATGCCGATTAGATGATGAAAATATTGAATAATTCATTCCTTTTTTCATACAACGGCCTCTGAAAACAGGAAAAAATGTAGATTATTATTATTTCTTTACTATATACAAAACATCGATAGTGGTATTGTTAGAATGAATCGGTTTAATGAAGAGCAATGGTTCAAATCTCGATATTTTCTTAACAAATAAGGTTATGCAAAGTATGACATTAATTAGTCCGGTTAATCAACTTTTAGTGTGAATCAATTACTTTTGTAAATACGACTTCTCGATTAGTCAAAATGTGGGAGGTGTGTCAATATAAAAAATATGTTGTCAGCAATAGAAAAAGAATTAAAATTTAAAGCTTAAAGTCATTCTAATGCTAATATATTTTATATTTTTATAAGTAATATACATATTTATAAGGAAAATATTTTTAAAACATTTCAAAGAATTTTAAAACTCAACAGGCTCTTAGCTCAAAAGCAAATGTTAGTCTTAAATCAAGTTTGGCCATTTTTTTTTTGCAATATTTGCCTTAACATTACGCAATTTTGGTAGTGTCCGTCTGATATATTGTAAATAGTGTCAATTTAGAAAGTTTTACAAGCACTGGCCGCGCGTTGCGTGTACCCAATTTCCAATAAAACTTAATCATTACTTTAACTTAATATTGATAATAAATCACGCTTCACGTTGCATCTCGCATATGGTAGGGTAGGCAGAGGGAACCTAGTGTTAAGACACTCCGTTCCCTCTTTCCGTCCAATTTTTGAAGCATTTTGCCTCGGGACCAGGATATGAATATATTAATCAACGATAATTCATTACCCCGAGTAGGAATCAAACTCACAACATAGGAGTTATAGTCACTACGGCTTCAAAATACAATACAATACAATAATTAACGATTATTTATAAAATTATAATGTATTCAATTAAAGAACATATATCACTTTTATACTGTGATATACATACATACGTAGTCATTACGACGCGGTCTAAGCCTTGACCCGTACCAAGTCGTATTTGGCTTTAATTATCACATCTTATAAAATTATTGTTTCTCAGTAAATCTTTACATTCTGACATTTTATTCTCAGAATATATAATATATTGTGAAACTATTAAATATGTTAATAAATTGTTTTATTAATTTGCGATTCTCGATTCGCGTTGTTACCCAATTGTACCTAGAATTCGTGAAAACAAGTCAAAGTCAAAGTCGAAATATCTTTATTCCATAAAAATGCTTAACATTTACTTGGACATGTCATAAAAGTAGAAAAAAAAATGCAAAACAAAATAACAAAAAAAAAAAAAAGTGCCATTTTGACTTGAAAAAAGCCCGTTCAAATGGTTGAGCTCATGAGAAGATACAGGCAAAGAAACTCATGGCCACTCTTTTTAACTGCCAATATTTGTTACAAATTACAATTACAATTAACAATTTTAACTTAGAAATAGAGCAAGTCATTTCCAAAATGTTTATATTTTAAACATCCCTTAAAGGGCATTTGATACTACAATCATCAATGATATTATGTGTACTTACTAGGCTACCTTGAACTATAGAAATTCTTAGGACTTTTTTTCATTGGAAGGGTCGTAAGGTCGGACAGAAGTGTTGGAAGGCATCGTAATATTAGTTATAAAATATTTCGTTAAACTATCTTTTATATTACATATAAATTCTTAGAAGGCAATATCCATTTAATTATAACCATATTAATAAATGGCAAAATGCTTAATATACGATACCTATAAAAAGGTAACGTAAATGTCATACTCTGAAACTAGATCGCGCTGTTACATATTGATGAACAACTAGGGTCAACGAGTTGTGGCTGCCCTGAACTTAGCTGTAAACGGCTTCGCAGTTTTGTTTTAAGATTCCTTTAAGAATCCTTCTGATTATATCAAAAATATTGTTATAAACTTGCTTAAAATGACACTTAAATCAAATAAAAAATACGTAATGTACGTAATTGAAAATAATTATAATTAATAGCATCAAAATCTTCATAAACTATAAAGAGACTATTTATTGTGCCATTATTACAAACTACAATTATTATAGTTACGTCATGGGTAAAACCTAAGGTAATTTATACTGCTTTTTCCCCAGGTAATTCACGTTACCGGTCACATGTTGAACTGTGAAGAAACTAAAGAACAAGAAAAGAACGTAGAGTCTGAAGATGAAAATAAAGAAGGTGGAGTGAAGTTCACCAAAGGAGCCCTAGTAGCTGTAGGGAGGCCGATCCCTCATCCTTCTAACATCGAAATTCCACTGAGCAGCATGACTTTCCTTACGAAACATAACTTGGATATGAAATTTACTTATTCCGATGAATGGTGAGTATATTTTTTTTAATTTTTAGCATAGGCGCAGGAACGGGGAGACCCGGTTGGCCCACCCCTGAATAGTCGGTGTCCCAGAAATTTTGACTTTTCTTGAAATTTTGCCCCGAAAAATCAAAAAACACGAATATATCTATTCTAAAGTCCAGCTAAATAATTGCTTACTATTATGGTTAAAATATATTTAAATCAAACAATGTATAGAAAAATTTAAACTAATTGTCAATATTAGTGTTGTTTATATAATAAAACAAAACAACTAAATATTATTTTTTACATTTTTAAAATGTTATTCCACACTTAGGAAAGAAAAAAACCTGTTAGAAAACGTTTAAAATAAGTTCAAATTTTATGTTTTCGAAGGAGTACAAAAAATAATGTTAAAAGAACCGTACAGTTAGAGTACATTTTCTTAAAACAGCATAAATAGTAAGCAGCTTTCATATATTTACGCTCATTGCCACATAAACTTAACAAATAACGTGCTAAGGCTAACCCATAAAATCCTGATTCGTATTTGGGAGCAAGGTCGACGGTTTCCATATTTATGGCCTACTTGTTGCGGCTGATGACAAAAACAAACCATTACTACCTCCAAACCTAGGATCCAGTTAGTGCCGAACAACGATAAGAGATGGCGCTGTACAACAATAGAGTATACACATTATTACCTTGCTAAATTTAGGTGGTCCACTGACGGTTGAGTTTCGATATACGAGACGGTCTACTTTATTCGGCAGTGTTATATCAACAAAAATATCACCTTCAAATGTATTTTGTAGGTTAAACATGATGCGAATTCGCGGCTTGATGCTTTTGTATAGTGTAGCAATGATAAAGAGCGGATGTTAGATTTGTGAAATTTGGAGAGTGCAGTGCCTGTGATGATTTAGTGCTGTGTGTGCTGTGCCATTAAGATATATTGTCGCTATTGATTTTAGTTTTGTGTGAACGAAGCACCCGGGGGAATGGCGGGTGTTTTTAAATCCGTAAGTTTTGTAGAGTCCCCAGTTTTAAGTAATATTGGCTAAGATTTGTCTTATAATAATTATGTTAGTTTATTTTGAACAACAACTATGTTGTCAATATGTGAAAGGTGCAATAGAACGTCGATAGGTCATTCAAGGTTAAGTGTGTACCGGTTAACATAACCCAAAGCTATGGGCTCTAGGTCACATTGGGGGTGACCTTTGATATCCTCATGGGATTTGTGAATATATAGTTTTTATAATAATCTATTTACAAACTTGTAACTTCTTATTTTACAATTTTGAATTGGATTTATCAGTTGATATTTTTGTAAATTTGCTTTACTTTTAAATTTTTATAATAATTTTGCACATAGATAAAATTATTATAATAATTCAAAAGTAAATACATGTTTTCTCTTTTCCGTCTTTGTTATTAAAATGTAATAAGTGTATAATCATAAAAGTGATTAACATTTTTTAGAAAGTTTACTGTAAAATTCTCTCGTAAATTGAAATACTTTTTGAAACAATTATTTTTTTAATCTTCAAAATGTAGGCAATTTGAAACGATTTTTTATCTTTAAAATTACTAAATGATGCTTAAAACAAATAACCCAAAAAAAAAGAATTAATGTCATTTTTTTATTGTTACAGTCTATTGAACACTCTCGGGTACGATTCAGAGGATTTGGCAGGTCGTTCCCTATACGATTACCATCACGCAGCCGACAGTGCAGCTTTGGCTCAGCAGTTCAAATCCTGTGAGTACATTATGTATTTATTTTTGGAAAAATCTTTTATTTTCACTTTAAATTATTTAAATCCAATTTTAATCAATACATTTATAAGTAAATTTTAGTTGGGAATCAATATTTTCTTATATTATTCCTGAACAGAAAAATAACTTAAATCTTGAAATTCCATGAATGTTTGAAGGTTATTCAGCGCCATCTATGATAGATTTAAGCAACCAATACTAGTTTCAATTTACTTTCTATACGTGTACAATAGTTGTTCTGGACGCTACGAGATGGCACCTACTGTTCTCATTTGATTTATTGTAATGTTGAATTTTATTTGAGGCCATTAGCGGCGCAGGAGCGACAGACTGTGTGTTCGATTCCCGCTGAGGCAAATGAAGTATTTAATATTTTCATTTCCTCGCTCTGTTAACGGGCGTTAACAGAGCGAGGGCGTTGAGTTTCGCCACTCAACACACAACGAAAATGGAAAACGGAAGTCTTTTAATGGGAACGGAGTGTTTTAACACTACGATCACAGACAGGATCTTTGCTTACCATGTACTCGATAAAGCGGGAAACTAAAAAAAATGTTGAATGTTGACACTATGCCGTCGGCATGGCAACATGTTCAAATCATAAATATATGAGTGATGAGTGTTTAATGGTACGATGTCTTTGTTAGCTTAGAAACAACAACACTTTTGTGTATATTACGTAAGCTATAAGTGTGATACTACTTACTTTCTTGTAATTCTATAGATTTATATTATTGGCTATGCTCTTGCCAAAAATTTGTAAATGGTTTATTAATAAATCTTTATGTAACTCTACAGTATTTGATATTCGTTTATTTTCTTAATAAAATGGTAAAACATGTATTCGATTTTATATTCAATTCAATTCAATTTTATAAAATTTATTGACTACGTTTTTTTATAAAATCAAGCAAAAATAATATTATTCCTCAACATTGACATCCCACAAAAAACACACCTATACTTACTTGTAATTATTTCCTTGAAATATTCATAAAAAAAATATATTTTTATATACTGGTGGTGCTATAATGTAATTACCGAGCTATAATGATTTTAGCTTGCGGATGCGTTTTTACACTTGGCTTCCATCCAACAAGATTAATTTAAATACAAAAATTATTACGTTTATATAAATAGTTATGAATGGTTCAATATCTTGTTTGAAATGTTTGTTTAGTATTTATGTAACTCGAAAGAATTCAGCTAATATTATTCATTATTATTGCATGTAGGAAGCCTAGTGTTATGACACTCCGGTCCCCCACTTTTCCGCCGAATTCTGGAGGCATTGCGTGTTGAGTGGCGAAACTCAACGCCGCGCTGTGTTTCAACACCAGAGGGAACAAATAAAAATATTAAACATTTCATTTCCTCGACTGGGAATCGAACTGGCAACCTATCGCGTTTACAATAACACCCTTATGCCTCTGCGCCCCAAAAAGCCTTAAAGAATTAAATAAATTTATATAATATTTCTTAAAGTGAAAGATTTAACATTAAAATAACTAATTTTAATAATATATTTATGATACATCAGGTGTTTATGAAACACTACAAAGAAAATAATTAAAAGATAAAATATCATCATCTCGCGTGATGTAACGGTTATTTTAGTTTTTTTTATAAGCGATGATAACTGGATTATATTGATTAGCTTTAGATCTCTTTAAGATAGATAAGATAAGACTTGAGACGTTCATATCCTAAAATATATATAACAAATTATAATAGTCGAATTTCTTATCAATCTTATCAATTTACGGAGTTTTAAACCTTAAAATTTAATTTCCCCCCAACAAAATCAAGAGTTGCGCGGAAAGTGTGAAACGGAGTGTCTTAACACTAGGTTTTCAGGTTTCATATTAGGTAGAGGTAGAGCCTTCCATATAGGTACACCGTCAAGCCAAAATAGTATAATAAGCTTTCGACGATTATTTATTTACAATTTTGAATAAAACTACATAAAGAGAACCTTTAAGCTACTTAATTAAACTTCATTTCCTTTCCTCTGCCTACCCTGCTGAATGCGGGATACGAACAGCGGGAAGCTAAAAAACAAAATTAGTGAAATAGCTCTAGTTTCTTCTAAAAAATAATGCAGTAAAGACGATCGTATTTATAAATTTATCAAACCTAGATAATGTAAAAAAAAACAGTCATAAACTAGCGTTCCTTTCTCCAGAAGCTTTTTTATATTTCATATAAACTTATTACTTAATTAATTATATCCTTAGGTAATACCAATTTGGAAGAAAGTTTATGTACCGTAAAACGTCGGGTTCTATGTTTTATATCGTTCCCTCGAGAACTGGTTTCGTTCAGGAGAGATACAATTTAACAATGAAATTAAAGCTTAAGTATAATATGAAGAAGGTATAGTAATAGGTTATCATATTATTTTAATTAGGTATTAAGAAAGTAATTGTAATATCTTGTCTTTGTAGTTTTTCATGGCTTCACTCTGCACATAGCAAGGTAGGCAGAGGGAACCTGAGTTAAGACATTCCGTTCTCATTAAGACTTTTTTCGTTCCCAATTAAACATATTGATGATAACAAATATATTGTGTATTTGTTTCTGTTGTATAGTCTTTAGATTCCAGCGTAACTAAAACATTTTTCCTTTATACTAGGTTTTTTATTAAATTTAGTTTGTTTAGAAAAATTCTAATACGTTCCTATGTAAGATTTATGTAAATAAATAATCTATGTTATATAAAAATATTTATCCTTAAAATGGACGAAAATAAACATGATTGACTTACAGCGAATAATAATAATCAATCTTGCATGAAATATTACCTCGAAGGCAAATTGTTGTCAAATTGTCCTTAAGTAGGCACTAGTAGGTATATTGTTTGTCATCGTCTATATTTAAAAGCGTCATTTATCAAAATTTCAGTTATAGGTTAAGGTAAAGTCAACCGTCAAAGTCAATCCAGTAATTATATCAAAGACAATTATATATGTAATATACTATAATAATATATGTTAAAAAAAAAAAAAATAAATAAATATTGTCGGTAGGGGTCTCATCCAACCCCTCTAGTTTAAGCTCTAGATATAAGTACAGTTCAAATGGTCCCAAAATCAAGTACGCCACATTAAAAAAAAAAAACTTTCTTAAAATAAAAAAAGGCACGGGCAACTATGCGCCCGTGGATGTAGCTTTTTAAAATAAAAAAAAAAAAAGGTAAAGTCAACCTAATAATTAAATATTGATCTCCTAATAATAGCTAATAATTTATTAGTTTTACTAAAACCTTCGAGATAATTATGTATTAATTATATTTTCCACCAGTTGAAATTTGCGTTTATAAAATTCATTTCCACGATCTGGTTTCGGGGTAAAGCGCTACGTTGTGTTCCACCACTCAACACGCAATGCTTCCTGAATTGAGCGGAAAGTGAGAAAAGGAAATAATTCAATGAGAATGAACTGTCTTAACACTAGGTTCTCAGGTTCCCTCTGCCTATGAGCGGGATATAACGTAAAGCTAAAAAAATTTTCTAATCCTAGGTAGGCAGCTATATGGTATATAAATAAATATATTGCATTGTGAATTTCAAGTTGCGGTCGGATTAACCACAGCTATTCTAACTTTAACAAGAACAGAACCTCACAACGGAAGTTTAATCTGTCGGATCACAAGTAATTTTCTGCAATCCCAGCTCCAGTCGCCAACGATCCGAATGTTCTATTTTATTTATATAAATCTTGCTAAGTGAGATTTATGTTGTTAAGCATCAGCTTAAATCTGTATCCCGCAAACATCGGGGAGGCAGAGGGAACCTAGTGTTAAACCTAGTGTTAAGAAATGAAAATATAAATTTAAATAAATATTTCAATTCCTCTAGTAGGGATCGAACCCACAAACAGATTAAAAGCAAATAAATTATTTTATGTTAAGTAAATTAGAACAATTATAAGGAAAAATGTGTATAACGTTAATTAACTACAACTACCGTTTTGATATAATTATGATTATAATTGCTGATAAATTAGATACTTATTTATAGATATTCAATATTTCGTGACTCATTATTTTATTAATTTCGCCACTCATCACGCAATGTCTCGAAAATTCGGCGGAATAGAGAACAGAGTGTATTAATTTCTTTTTCTCTCTGCCTTTCTATATTATGTGGGATACAGCGTCATTTTTTTTTAAATTAAAATTAATATAAATATTACGAGCTTAATCACATTTATGTTTATGCTTTTTTATTATTTTTCTCGTTTCATATATTCCCGCATGTATTACCAAATATTAAATATATATTGTTCGTTTTAAACAATTCTAGTAGATCATATTTAAGAGTGACCATTCTGGATGTCAACTTTCAATTACATGACTATCAACTACCCAATAAGCCCCCATAGCAACCGGTCATACGCGCGTTGAGTGATTCCATTCTCATTCATTGGTGTCTGTTGCTATGCGTGTCAACCGAAAGGAAAACAAGATTTTTGTAAGCTTGCCTTACGAAATTATACGACAAATAAAAACTTTGCTGTAAGCTGTTTTATAAATTTTGGTTTCACTTAAAGAAAATAATCGTTTAGATATGAGAATTTGAAAATTAAAGATCTATAAGAATCATATTGTGTTCTCTTTTCTTATAAGTATCTTATGAGGTTTAAGCTGAATGCCGCACATATTCTAACCTGACTAATATACCTGCAGCAGCGGAAGTTAACGCTACGCTTTGCCTCGTTACCAGAACGCGGAAATGAAAATATTAAATATTTAATTTCTTCGAGTGTGAATCGAACCCACGACCTGTCGCGTTTACAACCGCTCGCTCGTGCCCTTACGCTACGACTGGCCTCGTGTGATTTTTGTATTGATAAGCCTGAAATTTTGTACATTATACAATACATGTTCCAATTGCGCTTAAATTGTTTTTATGGTTGAAATTACATTTACTTTTCACGTACTTTTATTACACGGTTAAGCTATTACAACTATTAAAATTATTTTCGTAACAACATTAACAAATCCAATTTACAAGTTTATTATGAAAATTACGCGAGCTGTAGGTGTGTTGTTAATCTATACGTCTGTATGTCATACATTTATTCGTATTTAGGTCACGGCCAGGGCCATTATAAAACACGCCATGGCGCTAGGTTGAACAGCTGAGCCCCAATCAGTTTGACCTCATGTAAATTTCACCTGTGACATTTTGAAGTAGAAATTTCATGTAATTACCAAAAACTATATGAATTCATTATTATTAGTTTCAGGCTCTATCCCGCATATAGTAGCAGGGGAAGTAGGGGTTACGTGGTAACATTAGGTTACCACGTTAAGATACTCCGTTCCCATTAAGACACTTTCGTTCCATGCTTTTTGCTGAATTCTGAAGTCAGTGCATGTTATGTAGCGGAACTCAACGACGCAATGAGAAAATATGAAATATTTCATTTCCTCGAGTAGGAATCGAACCCACAACCTGTTGCGTTCAATTTATTTTATTATACGTTAACAAAATTAGTATACGTTATAAAAAATTACAACAAATTTAATTGTATTGTAAATTTTAAGAAATTTACATAATTAAACTAAATAGTCGAGTAAACATTAATTTACTTATAATCACGTGCGTAATGGCTGATAGTACAACAAATGTCATTGTCGGCACGGCTAAATAAAACCGGCGTGACGGCCGACCATCGAAGAATCCAGCTGACTTGCCAAATTTTCAACTTGTTTATCTATCACAGCTAACATTTTGAACCAATTATTATTTATCTACAACTGCCTTTTTAAATTCTGCGCTGTTTGAAACAGTTTTTTTATTCTATAAATGTGAAAAAAGGATGCTTGCTTTATTTTATTTTAACGTCAGGCTTCGTCCGGCAAATAGCAGGGTAGGCAGAGAAAATCTAGCGTTTAGACACTCCGTGCCTTGCGCCGAATTTTCGAGATATTTTGCCTAAGTGCGATGAAATGAAAACATTAATAAATAATAGTCTGTTAATTAATATTCGCCCGAGTGGCAATCGAACCCACAAATCGCGTTACAGTCACAGGCTTGTGCCCCAGCGCCACGGCGACCTCTTAGACCAAAACTGCCCCGACATATTCTGTCATAAACACTAAAATTATAAATAGGTATTTTTTTTAGACATCTCCACATAATTTTTTAAATATTTAATTTGAAGTTTTAACTATCATATTATAAATAATAATAATATTATCACGATTTGTCTTCATGTTTGTAATATAAAACTTGTATACAAACTTTTAGCGTACCAACTGATTATATAAGAAATTTAAGAACGCTTATTTATTATATTCACGTGATGTTCTTGTTTTTTCTGCGCTGCCTTGAACTTGAACGAAAAACACCTCATTATAAATAGATTTACATACGTTTGGTACATTTGCATTTGTTGTTGAGCTATTTACTTTGTTGCTAACTTTCTTTGTATTAGGTGTAAGTTTTTATTTTTAAATAATAATTAAATGCTTGTTCTCTATGAAAATATCTATCTATCCTTTTGGTAAAGGATAAATATCTATTTATAATTACAATATCTTATATAATATAGAGGCCGTTGTGACGCATGGGGGCAAAGGTATGACTGTATGACACGACGGTTGTGAGTTTGATCCCGATTCGAGACAATTAATTATTATTTATTAATATTTTATTTTTTTCCCTGTTGTACTAAGCCCGGCGTTGAGTTATCCTGAAAGTTGATGTAATTTTTTTTATATAATATATTTAGATTTACCTTATCCACCTAAAAACATTTATCATTTTAATAAATAAACTATGCATCATATTTAAATCGTATATATTGGCGTCGCCGGGCTGCAGGCTAGTACGGAAATGAAACGCTTCCTGGCTATAAGATCTTGTTACATCGTTCAACATATTCCATTCGATATTGCGTTGGCGATACTTGTATTACACGTATTGTTTAAATAAAAAAAAATAATAATCAGCTTTACGCTGTGATAAGACACTCCTTTCCCCGCTTTCTTCCTCTTTTTTCGAGGCATTGCCTGTTGAGCCTTAGCGTCAGAGCGAAGAAATGAAAATATTCATAAATAATAATTCAACTCAAATTCACATGCCAAGGGCACACCTTGAACCACAATGATCTTTCCCGTATCCGTAAACTTTGTCCCTTCAGTGACTAAAAAAGCAATTTTATATGAAAATATTTTTCTACAAAGGATAGCTTTTAGCTTTGTAGTCTAGTTATAATTAAAAATTCTTAGCTTATGTAGATATTTTGTTTTGCTTTTGTTAAAGCTACTCTTATATTAAAATTTTGAGGCCAGTCGTGGCGCAGGGGCACAAGCGTGACTCTGTAAACACGACAGGTTGTGGGTTCGATTTCCAATTCCCTCGAAGAAATGTAATATTTAGTATTCTCATTTCCTAACTCTGATAAATCAAAACACAAGGCCTGCAGAATTAGGCGGAGAGTAGGGGACCGAAACGTCTTAATGGGAACTAGGTTCTCTCTGCCTACCCTGCCGTTTGCGAATACAGTGAAACTGTAACAAATATATAAAAATGTTTGTTAGGACTTATATATGTATATCTACTGTAATAATTACTAAAATAACAATAATCTATGTTATTTTTTTTTACATTACATCTATATTCATTATAATACTATGAGCAAATAATATGGAACAATACAGGACAATGAATTTACTTACTAATAGTAACTGTTCCAATGATAATAATTTATTTAAATCTATCTTTTTCTTATAAAGATTAAAGGTCATAAAAACTTTCCGCAAATTAAAATAAGCTTGGCACCCAAACTGACCGCAAATATACGAATGTACGAAATCACGTCATTAAATAAATTAAATATGTGAAAGGTACACACGTTGGAAACATGCTAACTCTATGAATAAAACAAAAATTGTGATATATACTGTAATTAATATATTACAGTTAGTTAGTTTTTTTTTATTATCTTCACGGTATCCCACATATAAAGGGAAGTTAAAGGGAACCTAGTGTTAAGACCGTCTTTCGCATTATTTGAGGCATTGCTTGTTGACTAGGGGAACTCAAAGCCGGGTTTTTTGCCTTGGTGCCGAAAAAATGAAATTATTAATAAGTAATAATTCATTACCCCGAGTGGGAATCGAACCCACAACCATCGCGTTACAGTCAAACCCTTGTGCTCCTGTGTCACGAAGGTCTCGTAAGTTATTGAAAATATTTAACATGAAAAAATATTCTCATACCACCAAAAACGTTTTGTCCATTGTACTATTTGAACAGGGTCCGTGAGTATAAAAAACGTGCCCGCCCGAACAAACCTCGCATTATCCACATTCCAGCCTCAAAAGGTTTATTCAAATTAAGTTGAGCCTTTCTACTATGCACGATATAATCTAAATAATAAAAAAACCTAAATGAACTTAGTTAATTTTCAGATTATTTTTGATGCTTATATAAAAAATTAAAATAATCTTTCTATAATAATAGCAATGATTTTATTAGATCTTGATGTTTGATACCTACAAGGAAAATAATTGTGGAGATTTTAAGATACTGTTAAAAATTATCGACTAACGATAAATGGTCACATCACCGTGAAAAGTCCGCGAGTGACGCGTCACTGGTTTAATTTTTTTATATTCGTATTATTTTAATATAATTTTAAAAGAAATCACATACATTTATTTAGATTTATTATGTACTCCCTGGAAGTTGTTCATCTCAGGCTGTTGTCGCCTAAATTTCAATTCACTAAATAATTCTAGGTAACAAAACACCGAAACTCCGATAAACCTAATAGACCTATAATATTCTTGTCTATAAAATATTTATGTAAAATTATTTTCATTGATTTATTTAAGTGGAGAACGGAGTGTCTGAACACAAGGTTCCCTTTGCCTATTTTACTGTGTGCTAGATACAGCCTAAGATGATTTTTAAAGTTTTACAATATTTATTAATTTTATATCAACTTCAAAAGCATTATGAACCATTTACTTAAAGTTTACACTAATCTCTAAGCATAAATGATAAAAGATATAATTGTAATCGTCCATTACGAGTGTTCCCGAGATATGCTTTCTAAAATATTGGGTCGATACGCCAGTTGTTACGTCGATACTGTCAGCCATGTCCCAGTAACGATAATAAGCGGCGAGTTTTACGACCGCTCAATTGTTTAGAAGATAGCCAGTTGTCAGCGCCTTTTATGTACTTAGATTTTGTAAGAATTTCTTTTTTTTTATCAGTTTCACGCCGTATCCCGCACACAGCAGGGTAGGAAGAGGGAATCTACTGTTAAAACACTCGGTTCAACACTTTTTGCCGAAT
Source organism: Heliconius melpomene rosina (assembly GCF_056956725.1). Lineage (NCBI taxonomy): Eukaryota > Metazoa > Arthropoda > Insecta > Lepidoptera > Nymphalidae > Heliconius > Heliconius melpomene. The sequence continues at coordinate 3,498,216 of NC_140396.1, read as the reverse complement.
TCTGGAGACATTGTGTGATGAGGAACTCAACACCGCGCTCTATCTTAAAATCCATATACTATATAGAATATCTTTCTTTCCATTATAATGGATATTAGGTATTTAAAAAAATAGATTAAAAATACATTATATTTATAATTTACCTTGAAAGGTAAATTTACCTATTACTGATACTAGTACTATATCGTACGATACCGGCTCTGATATTCAAACATGACGCAACTACAACAGTGTGCACGTGACTGACATAATATTTCAATATTATTTTCTTATTCCGCCGAGAGTGGCGTGCTACCGCAATCTTTATGTCTAAGAAAAAGTAGGTTGACAAGTTCAACTAAAGTATGATAGAAATATGCTTGTGGATGTATAGGCTTTTGCCTGCGGCTTCGCTCGTGGTGAAATGGGAATAGTTAAGAGTTTTGTATGGCATACGACATATCTCAGTGCCTAAAATAAATTTGACCATAGTTACTCAGTGGGTTACAAAGAAATTTTATTTAAATTTTAGAGATGGAAATGTAAAGAAAAAATATGTGCAAAATTTTTCCTTCTTATACTAAGTTTAAATCATCCATTGCATATTTCGCACTTTACATTTTAGTATTGGTTTATTTATGTAACGGTAACAATATGTAAGTGCTCTGAAATATTGATTGGTTTTCAAGTATGAAGCGAAATATTTAGATAATGATAACTATTGATGTCATCAATGCATTAAAGATAAATATTATTCTTGATTTCATTGTTAGTCAGCTTCACGCTGTACCCCGCACACAGCAGGGTAGGCAGAGGGAACCTAGTGTTAACACACCTGAGTGTCTTAACACTCCGTTCCCCATTTTCTGTCGAACTGTGGGGGCATTGAGTGTTGAGTGGCAGAACTCAACACCAATAATAACTTTTATTCTTATAAATATTTTACTCCTCCGTAAAATACCTTCGGCAATATTTATTTGCTTTATACAACCGAGGGTCCAATAGAATACAGGAAAATTTATTAGCGTGATAATAAACCGGCCTGTTACTGCCTTTTATGGCTTTTTGAAGATATTTTTATGTGAAGAGTACTGCTATAAAAGAATGTATGTACATTTTTGCACATAAAATACCTAAATAGTTTTGGTTTTTAATTTAACTCCTTTTTTATAACTCTAAAATTAAATTAATTCCAGTAGGTGTGGTGTGTTGCCCCTGCGCTACAACTGGCCTCAAATTATTTTTAAATATAACGTTATAAAATTAGAAACCTAATTTAATATTTAAAAATATACATCGCACATCAAAGATATATTTAAAATGGCATTGGACCTGCTCTTGAAGTAACAAGGACGATGTCGTAACAGTTCTTTACTATTGTCTTTGACGTTAACAGCAACAGCGGGATATTAATATAACACATATATTTCTTGAAATTTTATTTACTTAATTACTTTTAATTATTAGGCATTGTGTACATGTAAGTATATATACTGTTAGATGAGACATTTATAATCGATTTTAGTATGTTTATAAGATTATTATATCCTCTATGATAAAAATTTCACTTAAAAAAAAATTGTTTCACGCTGTATCCCGCACACCGCAGGGTATACATCAGATATCACTTTAGATTTATCTAAAATTGGTTGTGAGCACTATTTTTGTAATAAGCCGCTTCTTCGCTTTAAGTTTATAACTTATTAGACTAGGGATGAGTTCGATATATCAAAACGTAACTTAAAACCGTTATGTTAAGGAAAACATAACGTATCGATACATGTTTTTAGAAAACCGTTTTTACAGAAACTTAAAACTCAACATAGCTGTGATCTGAACAAAAACGTAATAACGCAAAACTTCTGAAACGTCAAACGATTTTATATCGAAACTAACTTCCTCTCTTTCTAAGTAATGTATTCCGAACGGCCGTAAATGAGATAAGGCGAATATCAGATGAACTGATATTCGCTACCTCTCTTTCTATCCATATATTCTTCACGGGTGTAAAAGAAATGAAGCGAATATCCGATAGCTAACTAACTAGCAGATTCATGTTTTGGCGGTTTTCTTAGTTAGTTACTAGTTCTTCGTTATGAAATCGAACTTCTAAATAAATGAATAAGGTTGAAATTTGTATTTAAAATTTGATTTTGTATTTTAACATTATTTCAATTTAATTACTAAATATTGTTTTTTTAACTTATGTTTATAGTTTATAAAGCATTTTTTATGTAATACTAATTAAATATATTCATCATTATATTATAATTTTATACTTATGATTGTGCTTATTGACAAGTCGAAAAAAAAACGATATCTGAAAACAGTTTTTGATATCGATACGAAAACCATATATCGGTTTCATAACCGTTAACGGAAAAAAACGATAACGCCCATCTCTATATTAGACTTATTAACTTCTTTATTATTTACTTGAGTATTCCTTTTGAAAGTCTTTTCAACTTCGCCAATTATATTATGACGGATAATTGTTTAATTATAAAATAAATAAAAATAAAATAAAAAAATAAAAAGCCTTTTATTGATTGCATATTAATACAACTTAATAAAGATTAATATTGAGAAAATACATATGTTAAATGCAAGAACCCCTCAGATGAAGGTGAAGGCCTCCTCTAAAGAAGTCCTTTTCTTGCGTCCATTATTTGCGGCCAGCAAGTGCCAGGGGGATTTTTCTGATTTGATTATCTGGTTTTTATCTAAATTTAATAGTTTTGAATGTTAAAAATTAAATATTGGGAATAACATGAGAGGTATAATTTTTTTTTACTTGTCATTTAACTGAAACGATAAATTATTTACAACTGAACTAAACAAATGTTTCTCTTACAAAGTGGTACATTTTACTAAGTAATACCTGTGTACCTAAAGAGGAATACACAATTACCATAGTAAATAAATTGTTTCCACCCATATTCCACCCAGAATTGAAAATAAACTAATATTTTCTGAACTCCTGTTATCTTTCGCTCAAACCCAAATTGAATTCAGGGTCGATGGTACAATTCACTGAAATGAATAACTTAACATTCGTTTAAGAATTGAATACGAGGTAGAGTATATTGTTTCAAGATATATATTGTTACGTTTGTCTTAATTTATTTATTTGACAGTATTATATTATTTTTGTATTAACCAATGTAAATATACATACATGTATAAAAGCCTGTACCTGCTCTACTTTTTATGAATAATCCGATAGCTGATAGTGGTCTATAATGTTGTCCAAAATATTTTCTACAATAATCACTTTGAGGCCAGTCGTATTTGTGGGTTCGATGCCCGTTCGAGGAAAAGAAGTATTTAATGTCTTCGCACTAGTCCAGGCAAAGAGCGGCGTTGAGTTCCGCCACTGAACACGCACTGCTCCCAGAATTCGGTGGAAAGTGGGAACTTGAGTACAACAGGCTCCCTGTGTTTACTTTTGCTATAAGCGTGAAATAGTTCCAAAAAAGCATTTACTCATACTTAGCCAAGCATAAATAAGTTCTTTTCAAACAATCGTCGGTTGAGAGAAATCTACACCTTACAATCTTACTCGATACTCACACCTTAGCTACTTCAATAAAGTCTATGTCAGTCTGGACGGCTTGGTACAATGCCAGCTGGGTGGCTAGCAACATTGGAAAATAAATAAACGTATAAATATTGTATGATATTTAAATTAATTTAAGATTTTGGAAATTTCTATTGCTTTTACATACTTGTTGGTCTCAGATACTCCATTAGGTTTATAAATGTGAATCGACTCCAATTGTTTCATATTATTATCGTAATATTTTCTGCTAGTTATCGCTTGCAAATACGTGTGCGTATTTATTATTTTTGATCGATTTCTATGATTAATATTTTATATATACCTATATATATACCTACTTAGAATAATATAGTAACGGAAGGGTGTCTGTGCATTGAAGATATTTGAGAAAAACTGTTACTGGTGGCATTTAATATCGTAATGGAAGCGTAAACAATGTTTTTTAATTTATCGTCTATTTGTCTGTACATTTGTTCTCGCTAATCTCAGAAACGGCTTAACGGATCTCATTACAGTTTTCATTGTTGTCCTTTGGCAAGCTTCCCTTAATATTTAGTATCTAAGAAGAATAATATTTAGTATCTAGTAGAAATAAAAAAGTTATATTATTTTTAAATCATTTCGTTAAAATGCTATAAATAACTATTTTATTAAATTGGCTCAATCTTCACTTTTTAATATTGGTGTAGATATTGTTTTCAAAATGATATTAGATACTATTATTAGAAAATGCAGATTACTGAATTTTACTAATAGTTCAAGCGGGCGTACCCGCGAGCGGGAATATGTTTTGAAAGATAAAAAAACACTTTTACAGCTTTCAACATTATTACAGCTTTTCCTATTCTTTCCATTTCAAATAAATATTAGGTTGCAAAAACATATATAGGTAATATTGCACTTCGAATTCAAGAAACCGGTGATCACTTAACCTAATTTGATTCCATTATATTACTACTAGAATTACTCTAGCAATAGTCACGCGACATAGCGCTAATAAACATTTCAGTTTTTATGTTCTCGGACACTCGGAGTGACGGCTGACATAGCTGTACTCGTATTACTTGTATTACAATCTTTAGTACATTACATACTTGTTATTTCGTTAATATGTTATGTCATATACTTTTTAACTACAAACTATCATTTTTTTTTCGTATTTTAGGCGTCATTTTACCGCCGAATTCTGGAGGCATTGCGTTTTGAATGGCAGAACTCTGCGCCGGACTTTGCCTCCAGAATTCGATAGAAAGTGAGGAACGGAGTGTCTTAACACTAGGTTCCCTCTGCCTACCCTACTGTTTGCGAGATACAGCGTGAAGCTGATTTATTTGATTGGTTTGATTTATTTTATATTAAAATATTCTTATTTTTGAAATTGTAACATGTTTAGGTTTATTTACAAGTTAATGTTCCTTTCCCTATCTTTGTTGGAGAGCCATTAATCTTCCGATGCTGTCTACGAATATTATTAATATTTTCAAGATGGTATCTCATATTTCAACTTTCAACCTCTTTAAAAAACGTGTATTTTATGGTAATTTTTTAAATCTTTAAATTGATCGATTTTGATCCTTGGTTGTTGTTAATATTATGTCTTAAACATCTTAAATTATAAACCATAGTATTAAAAGATTATGACGATATAAAAAACAATATAGAAAAATAGTTAAATTAAATTTAGGGAGAAAGGTCTTCTTCATTTAGCCAAAAAAAAATTATCGTTCTCAAGTCATTTGCGTTCAATTCAATTTACGCGAGAGTAATAATCCTGTCCGAGCACTAACTTGTTGGACAGTATACTTTTCTTTTATTCAATTAACGATTAATTTCATAAAAAAAAACTTAATTTAATTATATTATTTTATTCTGTAATTTCGAAAAATTATCTACCCCAAGTATAGTTATCTAATTGCTGCTAAAATTCCTATCTATATACCAACATGATATTCAGTATTATTTGAATTACTTATTTTCAAATTTTCTTTCAGTGTTCTCAAAAGGACAATGCGAAACAGGACAGTACCGCTTCCTGGCCAAGAGTGGTGGTTACGCCTGGGTACAAACCCAGGCCACAGTCATCACGGACAAACAACAAAAGCCGATCAGCGTCATCTGCGTCAACTACGTCATCAGGTAGGTGTAGACTTAAGCCGGGTTACTTTTAACAATCATTCTTGCAAATTCTATTATAATTTTCAGGATTTTATACTTTCATTAAATTTGTACGTTTTACTGGATTCGGTGAGTATCGATTTTCATTATTTTTTTCATAATTTGTTACGAACATGGTCTATTGTTAAATGATTTTATTAATAATAGGTATTAAGATAACATTTCTATTTAAATACTTTGACATGGTGCTATTTATTGATTAATAATTATTAATATTTTGCAAGTTATCTCTTGCATAGTTAGGTATTTGTGATAACTTGGCTATGTTTAATCAAGTTTATTTATTGTATTTATTAGATATATAATGGAGAAGCGGCGTAATGGAAAATATCATTTCACTCGTTACTACGATTTTATATTACTTTGTTATAATTAATAATTAGAATTAAAATATCATTTTCAATTGTTGAAGCTGTTCAATTTGCGGGAACTTATTATTTTTATTTATATAGAAAATGGTGTTAGTGTTATATTATAATCTTAAATCAAGTAACTTGGGGATCGGAGTGTCTTAGCACTAGGTTTTTTCTGCCTATCCCGCTAAGTGCGGGATACAGTGTAAGCCTTACAAAACAAATCAAGTAATATCACAAAACTCGGTTCAGTAACAAGAAGTAATAAAATAACGTACGCTATAATCCTTTGATCGTGAGACGCGGCCCCTTATGTAACTTCTTACCCTGAGGCCGGTCATTGGAGTGATTCGAGACCGCCACTAAGCCTCTTTCTCCTTTTTATTTATTACATTAATCTTCGAATGTAAGTGGTAAGGGGAGGAACGGATTTCTTGAGAACTTTTTTTTTTATTATTGTTATTCATATTTTTTTAGCTTTACACTTATCTATATATATAAAAAGACTTGTCCTCACTGACTGAGGTAAGATGCACGCACAGCCGTAACTGCTGATGGTAGAAACGTGAAATTTGGACAGATGTTTACTTTCGTAATCTGGACATCCACTAAGAAGGGATTTTGAAAAATTTTAACCCTAAAGGGGTGAAATAGAGGTTGAAAGTTTGTATGGAAAAAAAAAACGGCACCGATTTTTATAAAATTTGAAATTTAGATTTTTAAGAGTATTTAATTGAACATGTGTTTCATCGTTTTCTAGAATTTTTCCCCTAAGGGTGCAAATAAGGGGTTGAAAGTGTGTATGGAAAAATCATTAAAATGCCACCGATTATTATAAAATTTGAAATTTAGAGTCTTAAAAATATTTCATTGAACACACGTTTCGTGGTTTATTAGAATTCACCCCTAAATAAGTAAGCGAAGCTGCGCGCGTCCGCTAGTCTTGTATATCCATAGCAGTAGGGTAAGCATAACAAATCTAGTGTTATGACACTATGGGAATCGAACTCTCTATTGTCGCGCTTACAGTCAAACGCTGTGCCAATGCGTCATTTTTATAACTCTCCTTACAACTTCTGGTTAGGTTTTATTATCTTTACAAAGAATTTACTACCTACTATTAAATAGGTATATAAAATAGATAAGACGTGTTATCTTGCATTACTACATAAATTTAATTTCGTGATCAGTTACCATTTACTTTAACGTTATCACCGCTACTGCCGTCGTAGTGTTTAAGCACTTATCCCTTGTCTGATTTAAGGGACCCCCCTTTATCCCTTGTCTGATTGAAACTACGTAACTATTGTATGTATTACGACAGATCGTAAAATACAACTACCCTTTTTTATCTTAGCTAGGGTGTGCCCGTATTGTCTAGTCTCTTACAATAAACAACAAAATGACGAAATCTATACATATAATAAAATTGTAACTGATCGCATGGAGGTTATATAAGAAAATCTAATCTCGGAACGGCTTAACCGATTTAGATCCAGTTTTCACTATTGTATTTTGGCAAACTTAGCTTAATATTTTAATGTTGATTTTATTTGAATTGGTTCATAAATAAAAGAAATTACTATTTTGTTTTACAAATTATTATATTTTATACGGAATTCACTGAAACTTTTTTTCAATGAACCTATAGACATTGTCCTTAAAGTGATAATGTTATTAGAACACGAACGTAATTCTAATTAGTAAATCAAAAAAATGTTTTATAAAATGAACAATTCAATTCTTTAATAAATTTATTTACTGATATCGTCGAGTCACGAAAAGCTGTATCAGTTAGCCTGAAAGTGCTTCAAAAGTCATATTGGGTTTATAGCTTGTGCCTACTTACCATATAGCCTGCGGGCTTATTATCGAGGCCACCTATAAAATTATACGAGATTTTGACACCTGAATGTAACCTAAAGGCCTGAAACAACAATATAACAAGTATGAGTAATTACAATAAAAAATAGCTCTTTAAAAATCGTAAAATAAAAGCAATTTTCCTTGTAATTTAATATTGATGTCGTTAACTTGTTTTTTTCCGAGGCGTTGACGTTTGCTCGTGTCATAGAAATTTATGAATATTACATTCGGTTTTATTACATCTAAATGAATAAGGTTTATGTTGTTTAAAAAAGCTTAAAGCAAACTTTTATGATTTTACACAATTTTTTTGTTAATGGCGCGAGGTGTCAACTAGACTAATGGAATCGTCCAATAAAATGTTTTTGTTTAGGAAAGTTTGATACATACAATAAAAAATATATAAAAAATGGAAATAAAAATAGAATTAAAAAAAGAAGTTACATAAATAGGTGGTTTCTATGAAACAATTATGGTAATACTGGAGATCCCTTAATAATTTAATCATTTTCAAATTTTAAAATAATATAATTTCCTAAAGTTATTTTTTATTTATATATATATATATATTCAATTATTTGTATGAAAATACCTTGATTACGTTTTCCACTAGAAAAAAAATTAAGTTGCTACTGCTCCTCATAAATCTCTTTTATTGCTTCCTATTTTTCTCATATAATTTGACAATACCACCGTACCAACGAAGTTCAAGGTTGTTTATATCAAGCGACACTCGTGTCTCACATTTGTTTCGGATTTAGGCGAATCGTTCTGGTTTTTCGTTTTTATCTTTGTTTTTCCTTTCATATATACACTTAAGTTATTGATTATTGACTTAAAATTAGACGTTTAGAAGAATTAGATAAAAGAAGCATTTAATACTGCCTAGTAACTTATTGAATGTGGAAATTAACATTTAGATCTATATTTAGGTAACTCCAATACTATTTTTTGAAGTTTTGTGCAGTGCCAGCCAAAAATATAATATTTCTAAATAATATCTAAATAAAATTCGTTTTATAAAATTAATAACATAAATATCAATTATATGTGTCGTTACTTTTTCTATAATTACGTGTAGTTTGAGGTTATTAACATATTATTTTCTTCTTTTTATTTTTAATTTAAGTATAATTTGGAAGTTGGTTATTTTAAATAGTATATGTACACTTTTGAGTTGTGATTGTTTTTAATTTATTAATAATTCTCAACTTGTCCGCCTATATTAAGTAGTATTTATCCTCGTGGCATAATAATATGAGGATAATTTTCGCCTTTAAAGTTAACGACGCCTGCCATGTTTTGTTATTTATTTATAAAGTAAACAGAATAATTATTTATATATAGTAAATAATATATATTTAACTAAACTACACGTCTCTTAACACTTCATAAAATTATATTGAACTAATAGATATCTATACTTAGACTTATTTGCTGAAAAATATTGGCAACTAATTGGTCGTCATTGTTTATTATTGGGTGGACTTCATTTTGATATTTCCTGTTAGTTGGATTTCCCAATATAGTATACAGAACATAAATAATAACTACGATTTTTTTCATTTTCACGCCCTAATACAATAGCGCGGCGTTGGGTGCCGCCACGACGGGCAGTGTCCCGTAGCGTGAAATTTCTAATTTCTCTCCGCCTTATCCTATATATCTGTAAATCTACAATTTAGATTTATCAGACGAGAATGAAGAAGAACGTGCTCAGCTAGTTTGGGTACGTCGAACGAATGAGCGATGAAAGAATGGTAACAAAAATTATGATGGAAAAGTGAGTGGTAAGAGAGGTAGGGGGGAGACCTCGGTGACAGTGGACGAGGCGAAAGAGGCATGTAGTCTGAGACTACCTTGCTAGGATAAAGGGTGAGGTTAAGTTAAGTTAGATTTATAAGGCATTATTGAATGCTACAACTTTATTAGTAGTAGGTACCTACTGTAGAATTTGTTCTAAGTAGTCTTAATATTAAAACATACTAGGTATATGATAGAAAAATATTTCATTACATATATAAGAAACCATTCAAGAATTATTATTAATAGATAGATATAAAATATCTATAGTAATTATAATTAAAGGAAAATTTATCTTATCTATGTTGACATTTGATAAATGCACATTGACACCAGATGCATCTAAAGCCATGGGTTATCTTCATGGTTGCTAGGCATTTATATATTTCAATAACATAATTTCTTGTTCATGGAGTTACTTATACAAAAAATACATATAAGTTTTTAAGCAAAGTAATATATATATACAAAATCGAAAGGTTACTCACTCATCACGAAATCTCAGAAACTACATGTGCTAGGAATCTCAAATTTTGCATAGGAGTTACTTATAGGACATAGGTGCTTGCTAAGACGGGAATTTGCAATATTCGACTTCTAAGGGGTTGTTTTTAGGGTCGAAAGTTTGTATGAAACTTCGTTACTACAAATGCTACGAGTCTCAAATTTTGCATAACGTCACTAGGACTTAGTCATGGAGACAGAAATTAATAATAGCACAGTTCACGCGGGTGAAACCGCGAGCGGGCCGCTAGTTTTTTTATATAGTTAACCTACTACAGTTAGGCTTTGTCCTGAGAAGTATGCAAATAATTTGCATTATTAATTAGCAGTAAGTTTATGCATTTTTTTATTTGTTCAGTTTTCTTAATTCCATTGAAAACTTTTGTCACGCTATAGAATGTTAATTATCTTGATGTAAATTAATGGTGTTAATTATCTTAATGTAAATTAATGATTAATAATAGTGGTTAATATTGAACCACGGTAGGCGGGTTAATAATTTACTTTCATTTACCATTGATTTGCTCTGAAAAGGCAAAAATTTCATAGTTTCTAAATTCTAATTCTTTGCTGTTTTAAAATATGCTATGTATTATGGATTTAACGTTGTAACTATAGTTAACCGTCGGTCTAATAGCAAAAGATAACTCGTAACATCTCAAATGGCTTGGTAACTGTTCGATCGAGAACCAGATAAAGTCAGTAACTATCCCTTGACAGGACGCGTGCCTGAAATCCTAGCTGCTATCCTTAGATCTCTTATTCATACATCTTAAGAATTTGGTGGCTTGGTAATTTCTCCTAGCCAGGGTTTCATTGCACACGGGAGCTACACCCCTGCGTATTGGCAATCCATTTTTTTTTTAAAACGAATATATTTTTTATATATATCCTATCCTATATCTTATAAAACAAAGTCGCTTTTCGTGTCTGTCTGTTGTTTCTAACTCTTCTTCTTCTAAACCACCCAACGGATTTTGATGCGGTCTTCACCATTAAGTCGAGTGTTTTTCGTAGAAGGTTTATATATAGTTTATTATTTGTACATTCTTATGTAAATTAACATAAATACGATAAATGTGTATAAAGTCCTACCCGTTGAGACACTTTCGCGCATGCGCTGCTTTAATGGTAAGTACTACATGAAAAAAATGTACTGGAGTATTGTTCCTACTAATAAGATCTACAAAAAAGTCCGCGAGAGCATATTCCTATCTTTTAAGAATAACGTGTAGTGATCATTTTTCTGTCTAAAAATAATAATTTCAATATATTTTTTATTGTGAGGGATATTTTTTCATAATGGTATTAATCCTTATCATTTAAAATACTTTATTAATTTTCTACGTTAAACGAAGATAAAATTTGCTTTTTACAATATTTCGAAATTGCGAATAGTTTTACAGAAAAACGCATTTAATTGTTGACACATCACGCCGTTGACACATCAGCTGTATGTTACTCAAGTTTCACTTATCCCTTACTCTCAGCATATAAATAAGTACATTAGTTACGTTGGCCATTTAATGTAGACCAAAACTGTCTTTTACTGTTTTTCATTTTAATAAGTACTTTAGAAGTTGTTACAATATCAAAAAAATCCTTGCTGCGAAACGGCTCGCCACTCGCCATGCGTCCGCCGTGTCCGCTTGCCTTACACGCATCTGTGGTTCAGTGGTAGAATGCTCGCCTGCCACGCGGGCGGCCCGGGTTCGATTCCCGGCCCATGCATTCTATTTAATTTTCCTCACAGGCAGCCACGTCGTGCTTGCTTTTCATCAGGGACAGAATACCCCATTCAGCATTAACCACAAGCTCGAAAAAAAAACCCGGCTGCCTCTATAGCAACGAAGATTTAGTTAGATGCGTTTGCACGTATTGGATAATTGGAGTTGAATGTATTATTTCAGCGCGATATATTTGGTTTCATATTTTTTGTAGTAGTTAGTAGTAGGTAGGTTTTTGTTTATAATTTCTTCCGTTTAAAATAGTCATTTAACTATCTAAAAATAGTCATGAATAATCCAGTAGTTAAAGCGGGCGAAGCCGCAGGAGGGTCGCTAGTATATATATATGCCAAACTACATTTCGATCGATTCTAGACTAATATCTTAATCCAATGTAGACCAGTCAGTCACTTTTAACTATTACGCGTTTAACGAGTAAAAAGTCTGATATAATATGAGATATTTCCACTTACTTTGCTTCTTTATTTCATTATTTTACTATACCGACATAACATATTCGTGAGTCACGATAAATTCATACTGAACTTGCACGATATCATATTTTACGTAATTTAAGAACGATACAAACATACAATTGTACTTGTTTCGTATGTTACAGGTATTTTTTATACTTATAATGAAAGTATATTTTAAAGAAATAATAATGTAAATCAATTCTTAATATTATTCAATTGAAAATTTGTAGACTTACTGCTTCATACTATATCATGCATGTAACAGGCTAGTGTTAGGACACTACGCTCTCCACATTCCATCAAACATCAATACCTAGACACTAGAACGAAGAAATGATTAAATATTGCATTACCTCGAATGGAAATCGAACCCAAAACTTGTCGCGTTTACTGTGAGACACAAGAGACCTGCGCCAGGACCTCATACATAATATGTTATAATATTATAGAATATGTTATACCTATATAGTGAAAGGATATAATTAAGTGCAGTAAACCATGAACTAATATGTCAATTGTCAAGTTACGAGTACATGTATCCAATGCATACGTAAGTGGCTTTTAATTATATATGCTATTTTTCTAAACTGAAGGCTTATTATATTCATTTGAAGTTGAAATTCGTGTCTGTTTGAAAATATATTTAATATTTATGAGTTTTCAAAAGCACACAAGACCTCCACCCTCCTACGTTATTTTTTTCTTTGCAGTACCGATACGATATTTTTAAAAATATTCTGAAACTGACGAATATCGTTTAAGTATAGAAAATAGATGCAAACTTACAGAAAATTTAAGTACAATTATTTTACCTATTTATAGTACCAATGCCAATAAAATGTGATGGGGTTTCTCCATTATAATAATATGTACTAGCAAACTATTCGCACGAATTTGAAAATAATAGTTAAATACTATCTCTACACAAGTGTACATTAATCTGTTATCAGAAATTGATAACACGAGATGTGAATGTTATCTGTAACTGCATTAGATAGCAATACCGATAGCGTTCCCTAATGGTCCATCCGGTTTAAAAGTGGTCCAATTCAATTATATAATAGTTATTTAACCAAAGATGACAATATGTAAAAAGTTGATAATTTTATTAATATTATTATATTATACTGAAATTTAGGAGGTGGGAGTTATTTTTATAATAACCTAACAGCCCACACACGGTTTCGCTCGCTGAAACTTATTGAGATATTATACATTTTTTTTTATATAAATTATAGTCTATGTGTTACTTTGAATATTAAGCTATATTTCTGTAAAGTTTCACCTAAATTTGTTTAGTAGTTTTCACGTAAAACTGGAACAAGCATCCATCCTCACAAACTTTCACAATTATTAAATTAAAGGGATAGGGCTAGGTAAGGCATAATTCTGTTTAAATTGTAAAATAATTGTCATTGTAATTCTAATAAAAATTTTAATTTTATAAACATTTTTCCCATTATTTTTTATATTCACCATTTTTTTTTATTTTAATTTTCCGGATATAATACTAACCTTACCATACTTGACCTCAAAATAATACATTTGTAGGGTGGCACCTGCGCGAAATCATGTGATACATATATCGTTTATTTTAACATAGTATATGTAGGTCAATGCAATTACATGCAACTATCTATATGTTATATATCACATTGAAAAGGCTACCGATCACTTGTTTTGTCTATTAATAGAACATTGACTGGGTGTATGCGAGTAATATAAAGAAACGAATCTAGTGTTTATATTATGTAATTTATTAGTGGGATTTTTCTTTATTTTATAGGATAGGCGGAGGGATCCCAGTGTTAAGACACTCTGTTTCTGTTGACTTTTAAATTGGTTATTGTGTGTTAAGTGGCGGAACTCTACGCCGCGCTTTTTGCCTTGGTATCAAAGCGAATAAATGAAACTATTAATAAATAATAATTCATTCCCCCGAGTGGGAATCGAAGCCACAGCCGTCTCGTTTCAGGCACACGCTTATATATGAGTAGAATATTATTTTATTTCATCTAAACAAGTTTCTTTTAAACATTTGAAAATATTTTTTATCGATAAAATAAATTAGAAATGCATACTAGTAGATAGTTACGCACATTACTTATTAATTTGCATATTTAACAACTAATTTTGCGTGTCTATGCGTGTCTAATATGTATTAATTAATTGTATTAGGCATTAACTATGGAATTCTTTCTGTGTTACATTGTTTTGTATTGTTACAAGGAAAGTAATTAAAGAACTAATTATTTGTGTTTTTTTTGTTGTCAAATTTTAAACCAAAAACCATTTTTTCTAAGATAAAAATGCCAATTTATCACCTTCAGTAATTCGAACTACAATTATAATTATTAATATACAATACTAAAAATCACTGAATGATTATTATAATATATTTACTGTAGTAAATGATAAATATTCACAGCAAGTAGAATAAATTTCAGTTTCATTATTCTTACAACGGTCTAGTTATGCCTTTGTTAATATTCGATTTCATAAATAATACATTTAATAACCTGATTGGCAGACATTGGTTATACGATAATAATAATAAATGACTATATACCTATATGAGTATGTTTTGAGGTTAGTCGTGGCGCGGGTTGTGGGTTCGATCCCCACTCGAGTAAATTAAATGTTTATTTAAATTTATATTTTCCGCTCGCTCTGGTGTCTGGGCAAAGCGCAGCGAGTTATGCCACTCAACAAGAACGAAAGAACGAAGTGTTTTAACACTAGGATCCCTCTGCTTACCCTGCTGTGTGCGGCATATAGCGTGAAGCTAATTTTTATATTTACACTCTGTACCATATTACATTTTCTTTTATTTTAAAAAGCTTTTGAAATTTTAAAATAACATTTCAAAATAAAATACCTTCATATACCTAATTCATAAGTTGGAAGCTACATCATTGCAATTACATAATAAAAGCTAACTCATGTTCACCGTCTGCGCTGAACACGCGGCGTTGGGTTTATACAAGCGGAGTGCACTGCAACCTCCCCCTACTTCCCCCTACCTCCCCCTCCCTCCCTCGGTCGTTCACTCCTTCCTACTACCTATCCAAGTAGAACGTTGCAGTTTTCGTTTCAAACTGAATGGGAGGTGTGGGCGTGCTCGGTTATTGTCCCGCTTGCGGCTAGAATACCTCTGTAACTTTGAGAAAATCTCACTTTGCTTTACTTGCATTTGTTGTTTTAACAATCTTATATATAACTAGCAAAAATAAAATTAAATCAGCTTCACGCTGTATACTATAAAAAGCATAGTAGGCAGAGAGAACCTAGTGTTAGGGCACTCCGTTCCCCAATTTCCGCCGAATTCTATCTATACAGTTTTTATAACTTCAAATTCAATCTTTATGTAACGATACCGCTTCCTTGGCTATGTTCTTGTTTTATTTCCATTGATAGTTTGATTACCATTTATTAGATGATAAATTGCGGTACTATCGGACCGGGAGAGGGCCAATGGCTGTGACGTCTTCGGGCCTATTACGATGTTAGATTCCCACTTGGCTCCCAGAGGCCTTGAGAGTTGATTATGTGGATATTTGGTTCTCGTTCTCAATTGGATCTTTTCATAATAGGTGTATGAATTATTTCCTTTTTTTTTTCTAAATTTATATAAACAATTGAGGCCAGTCGTAGTGCAGGGGCTCATAGTGTGATTGTAAACGCGACTGGTTGTAGGTTCGATCCCCGCTTGAGGAAATGACGTATTTATTTAAGTTTACATTTCCATTTCTTCGCTCTGGTGTCACGCAATGCCTCCAGAATTCGGCGGAAAATGAGGAATGAAATACCTAAACGCTAGGTTCCCTATGTTTACCCTATTGTGTGCAGGATACAGCCTAAAGTTGTTTTTTTTAAATATAAATAGGTAATTGCTTGGAAAATTAAACCTTATATTTCAACAATAATTTTAAGCTTGCTTTACTTTATTCTTGATAAAAATCGTTAAAAAGTTATATTAATCTAGCAAACATGCGATTGTCGCGTGATTATTATATACAAGTTTCGGACGTAATTAATAAAATATAACTGAGTTACGATTGCAGACTGCCGAATACCTACTAGGAGTTCAAGTTCAATGACACCGATTTTTATCATACGATAATACGTCATGTAGGATTTGTGAAGTATTTGACTTTGAATTTTATTTACTTTATTGTTTTTTTATTTTAATTATAGATTTTTATTGCGGGCGTTAAGCCTCGAAAATTTGGCGTAAGGTGGAGAACGGAGAGTCTCAACACTAAGTTCCTTTCTTCACCTTTATTTATGTACACACATACGCTAATAAAAATAATAAGTCTATATTTATGATAAATGTAACCAAAAATGTATAAATAATAAATATTTAATGATTTTGAGACTTTACAATCTATATTATAGATTCTAGTTCATTCAGATTACTATTCTTTTCTTCCATAAGATTTATTCCGGACGGATTCCAAATAATATAATTATGTTATATCCAGTTCAGTTCTTCGTTTATAGAGTTTTGTGGGGGTACCAGTTAAGCACCAACCACTTCTCACGAAAGAGATTGTACGCTAAGCAAGAGAATATGACACAATAGGAGAACGCATGTCAAAAAGAGGTCCAATTAAAATTCTGACGTCACGTTATAAATCAAAAGTCCATGTTTAATGGTTGCCACCATTGCTGTCACGTGATTGACATAAGAATCGAGCGAATGCAGCCTGTACTGCGATCGATACTTTCAGTTAGTCGACTGGCATACGTAAAAGGAAATCCTCCTTTCTAAGTATTCGATAAAACATTCGTGTGGACGGTCACGTAAACCAAATTTATATTTAATAGTTGTTAAGGATGATTTTGTGGCTCTAATAGTTGATAAATAAGAATGACGCGATGACGATGACCTAATAATGTTATTTTTTTATTAATTGATTGGTGTCAAGATTCGTTTTGGTTGTTTATTCTTATAATATAAACATACTATATGATTTTCTATGTATTTTCAATTATGAAATAAAAATAAATTCTAATTTTCCTTTAGATGACACACATACTGTATTGATTATATTGATTTCTGGGAAGGTTTATTATTCATGATTCTTTTAATATCAGTTTAAAATCACTATAAGTAATATGAGTAATTTTTTTTTGCCAATATAGATATTTCCTATAGTATTTCTTATAAAGTATACGTGTTTTTATTATTTAAAAGGACTTCAAACATATATATGTTGAAATATGTTTATATTGTTTAAATATAAATACATAAACTGCTAAATGCGGTGGTCATTTATGAAATTTACTTCACACGCCAACAATGCAACGTTGCAATTAGTATAAATAATACGAATAGTAATTTTAAACTAATTTGCATTTGAAATAATAATGTTTACAGTATATCAATTCATATATTCTGTTGTCTATTACTTTGGAAGTAGGTAATTGCAATGCATAAATATTATATGTAAACAAAATGTATGCCATATATGTATTCAATAATTGATTTTAGTTTTTTTTTTTACTACGGCATAAACGTCACTAAATACTTGTCTAATATGTTTTTTTATCAAAAAGGTTGTAATGTTTTAATATATAATTTAATAGATATTAACTCAAACTTGAAATATTACATCTTTGTGTCTTTTTCTGATTTATTTATTTATTTAAATAAATCTTTATGTCTTAAGATCGTTCAACTCATAAGCGTAAAACATAATATCTTAAATGTACAAAGTAAGCATTAAATGAGAATCAATCTCTTTAAGAAGGAAGAGCTCTTTTTTGAAACTTGAGTCATACTTATATGCCTAATAATTACGTTTATATGCTGCAAAGCTTACTATGACGAACCTACAAATGCAAGTGATGTAATCTAGATTGTTCGACGTTGCTAAAGTCACGTATACTTCTCGAGCAGGTCGAAAATGGGGGTGGAGCCAGGGTCAACGGACGGACCCGCGGCCCTAATGGTATAATAGTCCGCAGTTCGCGAACTGAATCTTATATTATGCAACGATATCTGAATTGTTAAGTCTATCTATGAACTGAATAAGAAGCTGAACCCGCTGTGAAGATATTTTACAAGTTAAAATGTTTCATCATCATCATCATCATCAGCCTGTTCTCGTCCACTGCTGGACATAGGCCTCTCGATCTGAGCTCGATCTGCAGCTCTTCGCATCCAGCCGCTGCCCGCTACTTCGCAAAATGTTTATATATAGGCAAATATTAACAAATAGAATTTTGTATATTTGATTTATTTTAACAATTTAAGTCAAGAAATAAAATTTCAACCCCTATTTTCAATATTGCGTCAGTTTAACGATGACGATAGTTATAAGAATTTTGTGCAATCCTCCAGCGGTATCCGGTATGGCATAAAAAACTATGAGTTTCGTTCAGTGTTTCTTCAAAATCTTTTGCAGCATCATGTATTTCTTTAATACAATGATAATCAAATAATATTTCTTATGTTCATAGTTATAGTGTTTATGTTATACGAGGATATTAAAATACTATTAAGTTTTTAGTAATATTTCCTGTAGGTAAGTAAACTGTATATTTTAGATATGTACACTTGTTGATGATTGAAATTCTCAAAGCATACTTTAGTGATGTAACTATCTATATTTTTAAACATTCTAGAATCTAGATTTCTATATCACTATAGGTAGGTAAGTGCTGAACTCAACGCGGTCCATTAACGCGGCTGGATCGTATTACGCGGCTAAATTGTGGAACAACGCTGCTTCATCCAACTATATCGTATATCAGATTTATGATGGATTATAATATATGCCATTTTCTCTATAAATTGATCTTAATAAGCAATTGCTTGGATTTTATATGCCGATATATATTTATAGCTCTTTATATATTTTTTTTAATTAGCAAGCGATGTCGTCATGAATCCTAGAAGAAATATTTCCATTCAAATTTACAGTTTTTAAATTGTTTAAACGTTAAAAAAGCATTTATTTCGAATAATTTCATATGAATTTGTTTTAACGGAACTATCATTTGGGATTTCTATATGTTTAATATATGTTTAATATAAATGATGACGTTACGAAAGTATACGTTTAATAATTATACTTGGTGTAAGTCATACTTGCGGTTTTAAATAGTACCTACTTAGTAAGGAATAGTGTTTCTTTATAGATATTTATTATTTATTATTGATAAAAAAAATTAATCTTTCTATTTAAATATTCGCTGGATGGCATATGTTATTTGTATTATGCCATATTACGATCTTAGATTATGTCAACATGCTTATATTCTATTTTTTATTTGCATATAATATTTACTGTTCACATTTGTGTAAGGTAAAAGGTAAATTTAGATTTAGCACGTATCCCAATTTCGAACGGTTGTCGACCTTTGCAGAAATAACATTTTCGTTTCTCACCGCGTACAACGATATGTACTTTTGTATTCATCTATCCATATTTAACTGATTAATTATAACAGCTACTCGGTTACTAGCGATAAATATAAATACTATTATCTCAATACTAACTTAATCATCTTTTATCGAGGTCGTTCCAATAAGTAGTTGCAACGCTTATCTATCTGTAGGTAGGTACTGTACGATAATAGTGCCATAAAAACATGTGAAAATCACTCATTCGAAAATGATGTGGAGTCAACCTGTCCGTGATCACCAGTTCACAGGTGAAGACGCGGCGTGTTATCGCGTGTTATCGCGTGTTGCCGCGTGTTACCGCGTGGTCGCCGAATGAGCGTACCGGCAACCCTCTAAAATATATCATCTGGTTATGTCGCTCGGACGTGCCAGTGTGCAGTGTGTTTAGGTCGGTCGCGTCACGAGTTTGTCGAGTGCGCCGTCGCCGCCAACAGCCGCGCGTATCATTCGCGCCACGGACCTCACGGCAAGCGTACACCCCATGCGTACACCCTGTCTCCCACTGTTCACGTGGAACTTCACGTCTCGATCAGCTGTTCGACCCGGCAACTCCTTACGCATCACGCAATCAGCTCACGAACTGTGTTTGTTTTATATACCAAAGCTGTCGTCAACTTTATCGAAAAATGGTAAGCAGTGGGTACATCTGTGTATAGTATAGTGAATTGTGAGTGATATTGTGGTTATGTCGGTTTAAGTGCTATGTAGTAATTACGGCCGGTTTACGGAATATTCATTCGGTTGACGAATATATGGATTTTTATTTACAATTACGGAAAACTTACTTATAAATTATTTACACAGTGTTTCATATTATAAAGTGCCTTTATTTTAATTCTGTAAATGTTTTATCGCCCGCGATTGTGTAGAATTTACTCGGTGATATCAATTACACAATTGTATATTGTATACAAAATGTTATCAAACGCAAAGAAATCCTATTGATTATACATAATAGTGTTAACATTCTTGTTTTATAATTTGAAAGAATATATTGAAACCAGTTCAAGTCAGTGGATGGACGGCCGCGTCCGAGTACAGTGTACTGCGCTCGTGGTTCAGTTGCGACTTGTTTTTGAGATGTGCTAAAATTAGCGAACACTTCTCCCGCTGTCCTCAGGCGGCGCAGCGGTTATGTAAGCGCGCCACCGGCCCGGCCCGGCCTTGACTCCCGCGCCGATCACACCGACGCCATTGCCGATGCGCTCATTACAATATTCATATGCAACCCATATGGAATGCATCGATATCGATAAAAAATTACGTTTTTATAACTAAATCTTCGCCTGATTTCTTTTAATTTTATTTTAAATGACGGCCGGCAACGCACCTGTAGCTCCTCTGGTGCTGCATGGTGTCGTGGGCGGCGGTGATCATCATCAGGTGACCCGAACGCTCGTTTGCCTAGTCTCTTTTCTATAAAAAAAAAATATCTGCAAGTGTACTGTATAGCTCTCAAATGTTAAAATAATAGCAGAATCTTTTAGTTGCATACGTAATGCATAATTATTAAGTGTTTATGTCCATGTTTTTGTTTAATAGCGTGAAACTTTTCCGTTGTTTCTTTTTTATTATTATCGTTATTATCAAAGAGTTTATTATTTCCCATTTATCAATCAGACGTTCCGTTCCGTTCCGTTGTAATGGTAAATCTTATCAAGAGCGACCTTGAATTGTGCGTAAATATTCATAGTGTTTACAGCATCGCCTAGTTTGCTTTTGCATTGACGCTTTAATAGTCACACGGTGGTATACAAATTAACATATACTGAGATGCACTAATAGGCGCTGCTTAATAGGCACATATTTTTTCATTTTTCGATTAAACAAAGTCTGTAAATAAAATAAAAGATTATATTAGTCAAATAGGTCTTTTTTTTTATGTATTTTTTTCACAATTTTGCTTGTAAAGTGCCGCTTCACAGATTAATAATCCCGTTTTGAGTCGATACTAATAAAGATAATCGAGAACCATAACAACACTTTATAAAGCAACCGTAAAAATCATAATAAAAAGAGAGTGTTATCACAAAATAGACGGAGAGATACGTGTTATAAAATACCATTTTTCGGCTATAATGAGATGACCTAATACAAGTGCCCTCGACCGTGCAAGATATAATTGTTGGTTTGTGTTGCCCGTCCACAGAATCACGGCCAAGGTCAGACTTGAACATCTGCTTTGATTCTATGTAATACTTCCTGAAGTCGTTTGTTTGAATTATTTATGAATATTCGTCTTTTTTTGTTGTAAACATCTTAAGGTATTTCAAATTTGACTTGTAAATAAGTTTACTTCTTTGATAAGAACCTTTTACTTTTATTATAATTATTAAAACTTTTCTAGTAATTTTGAGATTTGAAAGTTTTACAAAGACGATTTTGTTGTTTTTAGAATGTAATTAAACATATATGAGCCTGAATTTTTTCTCGATAGGCTTTGTAGACAAGACGTCGGATCTGTATCTAACCGGCAATCGATACGGAACGTACCGCATGGAAATCTGCGCGCGCACTCGGTTTCACTACCGTCCTAGTGAATGGCCGCTTCAACGAAAACATGGGGGTTTTGGTTAGGGGGTGAGAGGACAAGGTCGTTAGCAAGGCCGAACTTACTACCATCTATTCATCTCCCTCCTACATTGCAGCCTCCCATTCAACTGTCTTCCTCTAACAAATTCACTTTCGAAATCAACGTAAATGCAACGACCAAAACACACCCTCTTACGATTTATGTCTGGCTCAGGATGAATCGGATTTTTGGCAACGTTCTTGTTACGTCACGAAAATTGCTATTAATTTGCCAAACCTTGTTACCCTTCCGGCACTACTTGTGCTTGAAACTTGTAAATAAGAAATATTATTTATGTCATGTAACTAATATTTATCTCCCCCTAAGATTTTTGTATCTGTCCTCATCTGTCCTCCGTATCTGTCCTCATGCCGGCTGCCGTGTATGTAATCTTACATTCATTAAACTAAAGTTAAATTTATTTATATAACTCCTTGTTACTATTAATGACAATACCGCATTGTACGTAATTTAATTACATAACATATTATCTATAATTATTAAGGAAATGAATAATTCCGTTGATACGACAAATAATATTATCTAAGCTTAGGTTAATGAAAACTTGAACTTTAGTTTACTGTCAACAGTTCTTATCTCATTATATTAGATCGGATAGTTTTGACGTTTTGGACTCATTGACGCAAGTATATCTATCCCTGAGGAACAATTCTCGGGTTATCTTCGTCGTTTGACATTTATTAATTAGTCCTGTACTGCTAGTTAGTGCAGTAAACATGATTTGTATGAGAATATCGATTTAAAATGAAGATAGCGGCGCGACAGTGTACACGTTCACCGAAGTGACGTCCATATATTTATTTGTTGATTATTCGTTAATTGTAAAAAAATCTTTTTTTTTTTTGTTAAATTTAACTTTTTATTGTATTACGCTATACACAAAAAATATTTACAGATGTGATTATTACTGTTAGTTAGTACGTACGAATTTAATTTATTTTTTACTTTGGTAAGCAAAAAAGTATTTATTATACCAATCTTCACTTCACGTTTTTTTTATACAAAGAGGAAGTTTCGTTTTCAATCTTAGACAAAAGCTGAAGATACACGTTCTACGCTGCACATCTCTTAATGTACACTAGTTTAGAATCGGCCTTGAAGTATTGTTGGCTTATTAGTCGCTTCCACATACGTTTAACATCGTGACATTAATATATTGTTAGGATCGCACTAATGTTTATCTATTAACACTCTTGTCTTTGTATGGTTGCAACTAAGAATATAAACATTTTAATACATTTTTAAATATTTTCTTGACCATAGACCATGTTTCTAAATAAATTCGATTTGATTTCTATATTTCTATTATTTGTTACAGCGGTATCGAGTGCAAAGATGAAGTATTTGCTGCACATCAAGTGCAGCACGCAGACCTAAAGCCGATAGTGGCATCAACTGCGTCAGTGCCAGTACAAATTGTTGTACCCACTGAACTGCCCGCTGAACCTGCTAACGGTGCCATAGTGGCCACTATTCTTCCGGAAGAAGTGATTTCTGAAGAGCGTCCTATACCTGTTACAGAACTGATATTTGCACCCAGAAAGAAAGAAATGAACAAGGGATTTCTCATGTTCTCTCCACAAGAGGGACTTACAAGTGAGTGGCACTTGAACGGCAAAAGCTTAGGTATCCGTTGCTTGCTTTAGTCGAATAATTAAACTTACTAAAAACATATTTCAACTTTATTTAATATTCTAGTGCTTAAAGACGAGCCGGAAGATCTTACTCATTTGGCACCCACTGCGGGTGACGCTTGTATACCTCTAGAGAACAGTCCTTTCGATATGTTCGATGATTTTATACTGAGCGATAACTACTGCAGCTTGCTTGGTGATGATCTAGGTAATGGATCTCCTGTCGATTCCTTAATTGGAGACTCTTTACTGTCTTCTCCTGAACCACAGGTTTGTAGATACATGTATGATATTGCTTATATATATTGCATAACTTTTTACCGCTAAAGAATTTAAATTAAATAAAAACAATGTTTTCACAGGAAACAGAATCATCTTGCGAACAGTCTTCCCTCTTGACAGAGCTGTCATTGGATGGATTTAGTAATAGGTCAGATAATGACATTGATGATGGAAATTCGCCATTTATCCCCACTACTGATGAGCTTCCGCTCCTGGAGCCGGCAGTTATGTGGGGAGCACTCCCAGACAGTGTGAGGCAAGCGAGGCCACAGCCCTCGGAACTCCAGAGTCCGGCACCAGCACTGCAGCGTTTGCTCGCTGCCCCACCGACTGGTCCACCGCCACAAGATCTCATTACTAATATATATTCAGACCAAGGTTTGCATCTATTATGTAATGGCAATATATTTTGTTTTAATACTTCTTTATTATGATGTCTTAAATATAATTTTCGTTTTAGGTCTTATTCCAAGCAGAAGTGTATCCTCGTGGGATACAGGTGTGAAACGAGTGTTAAAGCAAGAGGAGGAGCCAATCGCGAAGCGTATAAAACGCAGTCCATCCCCGACTTTGAACACGCCGTCACCTCCAGTGAACACTCCATCCTCAAGCGTCTTAATGAACCTCCTGGTGAGCGGCTGTGACGTTGAGTCCGGATACATTTGTATGATCCGGCCGAGGCAAAAAACAAAAGCCTGAGAAAACTTAAATTCTACTCAATAAACTGTGATAATGCACGTCCAGTGATCGATAATTGCCCCGCGCTGTTCGGCTATCGTAGAATGAGGTCGTCTCTAAAAAGTAACTGCTTTAGTAAAGTTGAGAAGTCACTTCAAAACAACCCAATACGATCTTTTGTTATATATTTTCGAGTAGTTCGACTTTTCGCTTCGCTTCTATTCTACGATAGGTACGAATTACGAGAAATATCGTTGCGTGACCATATAATTCTGGTTAGAATACGAATTACTTAACAGTGCCGTCAATACTTGTGATATTACTACTGTTTTTACACAATCGAAATCTAAGACACTAACAGTTCTATGACAATAATCAAAACGTATGGAGACAATTTAATAGTCCAAATTGCCCAAAACATGGAGTAGCCCCCCCCATGGCTCTCTCAGTTAATTTCTTGGCTTGGCCCGTTATAAAGCACAAGCTAAATGTTTTTAATAGAAAAACACGAATTGAATCAGAACAAATAAAGTTGTCTTTACAGAATAACATGTTTAAAAGCGGCTACTTTAAAATTACGATTGAATTTTTACATTTGCTCCTATAATGTAAACGAGTGGTGAATTTTAAAGACATTTTTTTCTAAGATGGAATGAACTTTGAAGCAATTGTTTTAGTCATATTCTAGTACTAAGTTAGAACGTGCGCATATCGATGTGGTTATGAACTATTTGGATTCTTAGGTTTACTAGGGCACGCCGCGCCTTCAGTCTTATGTTTTAGGTTCTATAATTTAATAGACTATCCCTATGTCTAGTTTGGAAGGCGTCACTATTTATTCCTAATTAAGTTGTCTAGTTTTTATCTTTCTATTGTTGTTTTTATGCTTAGGTTAGACTGTACTACATACGGTCTGTAGTGGTATGCCGTTGTGTAAATTAATTCAGAGTTTATTGTAGCATCAGTATATTTAAGGCAGTTTGTGAAAACGATTTGTTATTTATGAAACTGTCGTCACTGCCAAATCATATAAAAGTACAACTTAGACTTGTTTAGATGTGTTGTTATATGAGTTCTGTTCGTCAATGCCTATGTATTCGTAGCGTTCGATTTAGGGGCTGTCCAAAATCATCATATAGGGGATGGGGGGAGGGAAAGGGAGGGGGGGGGGGGGTGTGTAGTAAGATATCGCGTGTATTTATTTTGCAAAGTGTGTTTGCTAATCCGTGATCCTAAGACAATGTTCATATGTACATTGAATACTAGTACTAGTACATACGTTTTTCTTCTTTGGAAATACTAAAGAAGTGGAGTAGAGGGAAGAAGATTAGTGTCACCACATATCACGAAGGTAGAGGGGGGGTAAAAATGCTAAATTAAAATATCACGTGATTAATGGACGGCCCCCTATTAGTATTTTTTTACGTTTAGATGCATTAATTTTGTACTTTTATCATAAGAAGTATTTAAGCAGCTACGGAATACTCGAATAAGATACCTTATGTGCTTGGCAATTGTCATAGCGTTTATATTTACATATACATATTATATTTGAGAGACGTAAAAATCTATGTATGTAGAATTGTATCTAATTCTTATCGTCGTTGTTATTTAAATTTATAGTCTAAAGGGACGATGTGTTAGATATATAGAATATATCTTTTATTTTTCTTGAACGAAATAAATATAAATGCCTAATGAAATTGATAAATGTTCGATATTAAAAAAACATGAACAAAGGTGAACTGGTGCACATTGATTTTATTTATAACCTTTCTATTCTCTCCTATCCTTTCATCCTGATTCTGACCTGAGTATTAGCTATAGTTCTTGTTTAATTCTTTTTAAATAAGATATCAAATAAGCCTAAGTTGTTAAATACAACCATAATAAAAAACAAAGAATTTTAAATTTATTTGTAAAAAATACATTTTTTCACATAATTGAAAAAAATATTTCTCATTGAATATAAAATATTAGTTACATAATGTGGCAATTAGAAAAAAATATTAATTAAAAAAAAACTTAGAATTATTACTTAAGTTAACAAAAAAATCTTATATTTTTCTTAGTTAGTAGTTTTAAAAGTTACAAAAATTATGATTGGCTTAATAAGATAAATGTTAATTAACTACTTACGTTACTTTATAGTAACGTTTTTATTACACGATTTATTTATTGGTAATAAAAGTAAAGTTGTATGGATTTTTATTTGTAGCCATTTAATCAACTAGGAACAGTAAAAACTTTTATGTTCAATATTCGGGGTCTTTTATAACACAAACGAGACCGGCACTCTAAATGCTATTACGCCACAGTCAGCAGTCGATATTATTAACTCTTTAGGCCTCTTTAATTACTTTCATTTGTATAGAAAAAATAGGATATTTAAAATTTGATTTACTTCCTAATTAACTTACATATTTCAAATTTGATTTACTTTTAAATTTACTTGTAAATGCTATAACGCCATAGCCAGAAGTCGATATTATTAACCCTGTAAGTCTTTTTAATTACTTTCGTCTGTATAGAAAAATTATTATTTCAAATTTTAATTTACTTTTGAATATTTTTAATAGCTTTCATAATAAATATGGTAATAAATGAGAAAAATTTAATATAATTATGATAGAATAAATTCATTTCATAGTGAAACATCATCGTTTTCATAGACTGTAAATCTGCTAAATCAGTTTTTTGTTTTGTCGTTATATCAAAAAATCTAAATTGACTTTTATTTTATTTCATATTGTAGATAATACTATTAAATTTTCGAAATTGTAAAAACCTGATGATACATATACTCCTGGTTTTATATATTTTTCTCCTTATATATTATATTATATCAATAGGCTGTTAAAAGGTTCAATATAAATGGCATTACGAACTAAATATATAAATAATAAATAGCAAAATTAAGTTGCCATCAAACTCTGTTGCAACCGATAAAATATGTAGTTACAAATAAAAATATTCCACTATTTATCTAATAATATTCAGTAAATATCTCACAGAGTTGTTGTATAATATTCTAGAATTGCATTTCTCTATGAAATGTCTTTGAAATTGTTGAAAATATGATAATAATTATTAATTCTTTTACTTATATGAAATATTTATATACAAAAAAGACAAAAATCTCCTATTCTGTTAGTTCTATATAAATTCTACGCGTTTCTATGAATATAAATAAACAAAATAATATTATGAAAAACGTAATTCTAATATATGTTTTTTACCTTTTTAGCTACCTCGTCTCTAGAGAAAAAAACAATTAGTTGGCTTAGTCTAGTCAAAGTCAATTTAGGTTTAGATTTTAGCTAAGCACTAAATGAAACCTTCTAAATCGCTTTTAGATTTTTTTTGATTAGTATTAATATGATTATAACTTGTTAACAGTATTAGTATTGAAGCCAATATTTATATACTTCATTGCGAGTAGTGGCCATTGACCTGTCAAGCACTAATTGAAATATATATGCAAATTATTTTCTTTAACATTAACAAATTATTCTAATCACTACATTTAAAAATCTAAACCATTTTATACTATATAATATTATCACTGAAAATAAAATTTAAATCATACAAACTTAGGGTAGTAAAAAGTTGATTGTTTTGGAGAAAAGGCTATCTGGGATTAGATAGTGTTGTGCGACACCCGGCGGCCGGGACCGTAATAAGCGGGTAGATAACAAATAAAAACGAAGCGAGAATA
This sequence comes from Heliconius melpomene rosina, assembly GCF_056956725.1. Lineage (NCBI taxonomy): Eukaryota > Metazoa > Arthropoda > Insecta > Lepidoptera > Nymphalidae > Heliconius > Heliconius melpomene. Next base: position 3,469,446 of record NC_140396.1, on the reverse strand, counting down.
AAGATAAAGCTTGGTCAATTTAACCTTTGTACGGAATTTGTTGTGATCTCCGTCGTAACGATACAAATATATGTATACATTCAGTTGCTAAGTAACTTGAGCCATTTATTCATATTACTTGAGACAATTGTAGATGAAACAATGAAAAGGCAAAAAAAATGGTGACAATAATCAAAGTAAAAAGATAAATTATAATAATAATTAAAAACGCTATAAACATAGATATTAAAATTTGGTATCCATATTTAAATGAATTTCATGAATAAAGCTAATACTCTTTCTATATTCAGTTTAATTATGACTATATCAATGTGCACTACGTTTACTGTTAACTGTTATATATTTTCTTTTATTTATTTACATATTTGTATACTAAAATGTCTTATTCTAAATTACAGGACATCCATCCAGAAGGCAAACAGATGCAGCCCCAACCTCGTCCCAACTACCAACTCGTCATGAACACACCACGAGCGCAGTCGCTGAGCCCCGTCAACGCTAACATCCCAATACCCGTTATAAACATCATTCACTCTGCACCAAATAAACAGATGATGCGTGCCAATGTGCCAATTCCGAGTCAAGGTCGTCCTGTCCCTAGCCCAATGTCTCCTCTTTCTTTAAATGTAGGAAGCCCGATGTATTCGCCATGCATGAGCCCAAATACCACTTACAGTCCAGCCATCAGCCCTGCACCAAGAGACCGCGTGCTTAGCCCTTACTCCACCCCCCAATCTTTGTCACCTACTGGCAGTTACCAAATGTACAGCCCTAATAGACTACTATCCCCAACTGGAGTAATGCAAGGTTACGATCCATACTTAACGAACAAAATGCAGACGAGCCCTGGATTCGCACTGCAGTCCTCAGATATACTCCTCGATTCTAACATACCACTGACTTCGACAGACTTCTGGCCCGACTCGGAAATATTGCAAGGCACAACCGACCTGCTCACAGCCTTCGACGACGTAAAGCTAGTTTAAGATTTGAATGTTTGATGAAATGAGTGATTTCTCGTCTCCATTGGAAAATTGTGGGAATTCTGAATACTTTTTGACTACAAACTTTTCTTTAAACTTTACCAAAACACATTATTCTTTATCTTTTCTTATTTCTTCTTCTTTATATTTTCTTATTTTTACATTTTCGTATTGTTCTTTTCACACAAACATTCCAATAGAAATGGTGCTAGAAATATATAAATAGTTTCTCATTGGAAATCACTCGAATGAATGCAGGGTCAAATAGTTAAATAGTCCCACGGGGTTCCACATTTCCCCATGGTTACCTTATACGAAAACATGTTTCATAAGCACAATAATGAAACAACTGACGAATTGTAAGATAACTACAATATATTGACATTTTTTTTGATGAATTTTATAAAATTATATAATTATAACTATAGTATACGTAAATAAGGTTTTTAGTGGAATCCTTGGTGATACAATGATGTGACTTAGAGTGAATGTTTTTATTAATCGAAGATCGTACATACAATTATATATGGATTTATATTATAGATGTAAGTGTGGATGTAACTTAAATATAAGAGACGATACAATAAATTTTATGGCAATTATGGGCGCGTTTGGTTTATTTTTATCATTCTTCTCTAGATTAGTTATAAAGTGCTACGCCAGAAAAACATTTCTTTTCGTTTTTGTTATTCTGCCCTCAGGTGGTCTACGAATATAAGTTAAAGATTTAAAACACCTATCAATTGTTCTGGCGTTTAATTATAATTTAATATGATAGTTTTCTTTTGTTATGATCAAAATTTATATACTCAGCTAGAAACTAAGAAACAATGAAATTGAATAGCCAGCACTCTGTAGTGCGTTTCTACAAAGGCTTACATAGCGTTATTCAAAATAATATTAACAATACCTACCAAGTTATTATTTTTATTATTAATTATATCATGACGTTTGAATTATTAAAACACGAGTAAAATCACTAATCTAATTACAGGATTTTTAATGTTATTGTAGAATTATGTTATTGCACCATGTTTTCTTCTATTTTATAATGGATCATTAACATTGGCACTCCGAGACGCCGTTTAGCGTTTAAATGACATTAATTCGTTAAATTATAATCACTTATACTGTTTAAATAAAATTATAGGTAATTGACATCTCAGAGTGTGACTGTAAAGTGTTCACATAAAATCATTTCTTTCACGGGATAAGTATAGCAGTAGTCTTGTACTCGAATAAATGTATTTATTTTTTCTATATACAGTTATTTTGCTAATACATAGACTAAATAAGTAATAACTGACAAATAAATAATTCATCATCGTACACTTCAAGTACAATATTAACTGTTACACAAATGGTATGGCGACATTAAATGCAATCATTACTATAAAATCTCGTTAGTTTACGTCTACGCGTAAATATTTTAGTTTTTAAATAACTTTTAAGTATTATATTAAGATTATTGTCTGTTTTATTATATCAAAAATTAAACCGCATATAAGTATTTGGGATGCTAAAAGAATTTGAAATTTAACATATTTTTATGTCTTTACAAAATTAATCAAAGTTGAAAATATTTTTTCAATATTGAATTATATTATTTTCGAAATTTTGTATTAAATATAAATTTATCGATATCGACATCCCTATAAAAAGTTGCTTATTTGACAATATAAAATGGCGGTTTATTTTATAATCCGCTAAACATTTATAGGTGGATAGTTAAATGTTTATTTGTTTTAAAGTTTATATTATAGATGTATTATTGTACTATATTACTGCCAATCGATTTTCATTGATATGTTTGAATAAATTAAGTATTGAATGATCGTCACTGTGCCATAGATATATCTATCTTTTTAAAAAAAATCTAATGTATACAATTTGTTTCTATATATTCATCCGCATAAATTTTGAATTTAAAAATAAAAATAAAATTGTATATACATATAAATTCAGATTTATTTTATATATTTTGAAATTAAAGTTCTGTCATTAATAATGTCGTTTTATTTAACACTAACTTCTGTATTTAATAATATTTAATAATAATATAATCTCTTTTTTACCGTACAATCTCCTTTGTGTTTTCTCCATACAACGTGACATTGGCGAAGTGAATAGTGCTCAACTGGCACGCTCGAAGCGCCATAAATAAAGAACCGAACCGAATATTTAATAAGTATAATTACATGCAAAAATGTAACGTTAAATAATGGTAGCTTGAATATTGTACAATAAATGTAAATAACGCATCTGACGATTAAAACGCTATTTGCATATTTATTAATGCAAGGAACATTGTATGTTACTCTTACATAACATACGACAAACATGCCTCTTTGCTAAAAATAATGTAGTATTCACAATTAGTATAAAGCAATAGTATAGAATAATAATAAATGAATAAATAGAGCCAAGTTAAAAAATGAGTTTACTGTCGAGATACGAAGATTGCAGTTGGATTATGAAAATGTATATAATTCTTATGAGATTTTTATTTGATAGTAAGCGCTATATAACAGTCCTCTATCATAAATGAAAATATAATAAAAAAATATTTAAAAAAATGAAAACTCCGACTGCATAAAACTAAAAAGAAAAAACAACAAGCCCAATAGTTTATTAGGATTAATAGTCGGGACCTCTTTAAATTATGAGGGGTTTCTAGTAAAGATTTAATTGATTGAAGAATTGATTATACCTTTAACAGTCGGGAATGAGAGATTGAGAAATGATATCCTAGAAAATATAGCTGTAGGCCATATTTTAAAGCGACATCTATCGCTCATCATAATTAACTACTCTGTTATTTATAGTTACAAAAAATATATTGAATGTGAATAAGAATTTCTTAATATAATGTAATAAAAAAATTCAAGCATTATATAAATTAAATTATATAATATTTATTTTAAAATGATATGTGGTTTAAAAGAAATATCTTTGAGCTTATGGATTACTTCGTCGTTTGACAGTTAAATTTTTAGATGTCCATAGACAAACTTAACTGACAATCCGCTGTTCACAAACGTCACATTGTGAACGAATCAGTGGAGTGTGGAACTGTGTAACGAAATTTAATATATGCAAATTTAAATGTTTGTGCTATTGTTGTTTTTAAGAATGAAATAAAAAAAATTGTGTTGAAAACCGCATATTCGCACTTAATTCATTGAAAAGTCTGTTTCTGTTTCTTGCGATCATGGCTTCTACACCAAAACAAGCGAATAGCAATTTGCCATCGAACAACGGTTCCGGTGGAAAGCGGAAAAAATCGCGAGGTAGTAAAGGAAACTACTTAACGAAGTGGCTGGATAAAACCATGCATCACATTCAAGAATCGACTCCAAGTACAGATGTATACGATTCGTATTTAAATTCCAATTTGAACTGGCCAATGGGTAGTCAGTTTGCTCCAGGTTACGATCCTTATAGATATAATGGATATAGCTGCGCGACGGAACCTATGTCCTTACCTTCGTTACCGACTTATTATAATCCACTAGTTCCACCACCGTATTCTGAATATCGTTATATGCACCACAATGAAAACAAAAGTATACAGGTCCAGAGGCCTCGACCGCGACGACGTAGCGAGAACAGAGCAGAAGAAGTGTCTAGTACTCCAGTAAACACAAACCAAACTAATTATTTGCAACCAAAGAATTTCTCTGATAGTCAAGACTTCACCAGTCTGCCTCCCATTGTTGCCTCCATGGGAGATACTAATTCTAACAGTGATTTGCAAGCTAATGATAAAGATGATGGTAGTAATACAAGGAGGTTCAGTGATCCATGTGTTAGAGGACTGCCTGATGTGGCTAGACCTGCCAATGGAGATGTGGACTCGGACTCTGATAGCAGCTCGGGTCTGTCAGGTAGCCAAGTTGGCAGTCGCCTTTTAACATGTTTACTTGACCAAATATCTGCACTGAAAATAGCTAATGATAGACTAAATAAAGAATTGCAGGAAACAAGAGGTAAGCTCTAATATAATAATAAATAAATAAATGCTGATTAAAACTTCAAATAATAACATGAACAATGTTTTTTTATTGTTGATGATGTCATAGTGTTAAAGAAACACAATAGTTTTAGGCTCAATCTCCACTCAATGAAATGAATTATTTTTATTTCCTCACTCTGTTAACAAAAAAAGGACAACATTTAAATTCCTCAATTAGTTGAAAAGTTAATGTTTTGAAAATTTATTCTCTTCTACCATGCTATTTGGAAAAAAAGCATAAGGCTGTTTTTGTTTAAATATAGCTGAATTATTTGTATAGAAGAGGAAAATTGATATACATAATATTTACTTTTGATAAATTAAAATTTAATTAATAGGATTTATCCTTTTTGAGGTGCATGTATACATTATATGCGTATATAAAAATATATATATGTAAATAAATTTAATTGAAACAGTTACTAAAATAGCTCTATATATGTACACAATGGATATTATTTCCACACTTTCTTTTTTTGAATCATGTGATTCTGTGTTTAGCAGGTAACAATGCAATTCCAAATGCAATTTTAGTAGCCTCAAATCCTATTAAAAGAAATATTTATATTCTGTAATATACATATTTTAGTTGACTAGTTAACCAAAAGATTTTTTTAGGTTCACATGGTATCTTGCTTAGTTCTACAGCAGCATAGAATTAGGTTAGTGTTCAGACACACTGTTCTCAATGCATGACCCAATTTCGGAACCTGTGTAACTTATAGCCACACTTTGTCTTGTTAGCAAGAAAATGAAAATAATTCCTTTCCCCCAAGTGGAAATAAAACTCAGGCGTGAATTAATAGTCAGACTGACCTGTAGTTATCATTTCAAAAATTCAATATCAAAAAAACTGTTCAAATAAATATACACACTTATATAAATTATCATCATTTAAAATAGTCATTAACCATATATAACTGGTTTTTTTATAATTACAACTATATGTATTTACATTGAAACTGAAGAAATGTGAGGATCTAAATGACTGCTATATTCAGAAAACGATATATCTTTATTACATTCTAAGAAAATGTTTATTTCAATATTGTCAATAAAAAAATGTAATATGAAACCAAATTAAAGTTCTAAATAAATAATAATATAATATAATATAATAAAGTTCTAAATGTAATGCAGCATTCTTTTATAACATTTGATCAGGTGCATGTGACCTTGCTTCCTACAAAAGTCCATAAGAGTTTTCAAGTATCATAACACCTACATAAGATGAGTCAAAAGAGTTTGTCATTATCATGTTACATTTATTATGAAAGCTTTGAAACTATTTTGAAATTATGAAGGTGATCTACCTTCTATATTTAGTTATAAATATATTATATATTTTATAAAAACATATTTTTAGTGTTATTTCTAAATGTAAATCCAAATACTCATATGAAAACATTGTACTAAACGGCATACATTATAATAATCATTTACATAAATTAGTAACTATAGTTGGAATGTATATATCTATACAAATGGTCGTTGGTTTTTTTACCACTCGGTGGCATTCATTATTTTTATTTCTCTACTCTTGCAATACAAAACAGAAGTTGAGTATATGTAAAAATATATTCTGGTATATATGAGACTATTAAAGACATGACAAATGTTTCGGTCCATACTTATTATATTAAAATATTTAAATGGTATAAATCATTTACATTTAACTCATACTATTATTTTCCAGCGGAACTAGAGACTGTCAGACATCACAACACTTATTTTGCCAAAGTACCTCCAAACCTTGGTGCACCAAATCTAAATGGAAATGGTAAATATTCAAAAGTTATCATTATTTTGATTGCTTATTTGAATTTTAAGTATGATACCTAAATTTGAATTTTAATTTTAAGTATAATATTTTGTTTAAACCATGAACTTAGGTTTCAAATGTTGCATTTTTATTACTTATGTTCTATGTTTTACTGTGTGTGTGTGTAACAATCTTTGATTTCTTGTAGAGAAATTTTCATGTATAGAAAGAATCATTATGAGGCCACAAGATTGACGCATTCTGATGATGCTTCAGATTTTAAGATTAATTAAGAAATATGATTTTGCTTTGTAGGGTATTATATAAATTATAGCGTCTTTAAGTTTTACGTGACAAGTCTCCGAAATTTTGCGAATTGTACACTCTAAAAGAGAATAATGAAAAAGAAGGAAAAATCCTTAAATCAAATCTCGGTGCGGCCACTCTTCGACTGTACCATACGTCTTTCAAGATCTTAAAATATAATTTATCCATAAATTTACAAGATAGCCTTCACTGTTTTAAATCATAATATATATTTTTCCAATAATTTTAAGCTTAATTAGAATAAATGAAAATATTTTCCTTAGGGAACATAATAAAGGAAGGGAACGTTTGTTTTGAATGACTGACTCAAGTACAGTCAATTATATCAATTGAACTTATATGCTACTGATTATATAATAGCGAAACATTATACCGTTATTGAGATTGCATATGTACCTACATATAAACTATAGGCTATCAACATACTCCACAAAATAACCTTACAATATCTTTTAAAGGTCTGTTTCCTATGTAGGTGGATAGTAAAGGACATCTAGTTTTAAATTGATTAATAAAAATATATTTTATTATGAGATTTGTTCTAACGTATTTATTAAATATATCATATTTTAGTGTCTTCGCTTTGGTGTCGAGGCATAGCGCGGCGTTAGGTTCCGCTACTACACGTACTCTAACACTAGGTTCTCTCTGCCTACCCTACCGTGTGCAGGATAAAGCTATTAACATATCTAGAGATATTTTAGAAAGAAAGAAATGACGACTGTCAATTATATGAAAAGTTTACTTTCAAAGAGATATAATTGCGTCTTTCTCGATCATTAACTAATAGCTATGCTCCAGTATACTACTTCTATGCTATAGTTATCATGTATTCAATTTTTTTTTTGCTATTTTGTTCAACGGCGTATCGCGTTAACGGAACACTTGTATAACTTCAACTGGAGTTCCTCATGCACTGAATAAGGAAAGCGCGTGTTTTAAATTGGATAGTAATAGGTGACGTGACCAGACGTCACGTTTTGTGTGGGACTGTCCCGTTTTTCGTTTATGTGTCCCGACGTCCCGAAACATGGCCTCGGGATATACAAAACGTCTCGTTGTTTCGAAATAGCACGTAAATTTTGTAGATGGAATCACATTTTGCCGCCATTATCGCGATACGCCATTGACAAAAACTTACTGAATAGAACAGTCTACAAAAAAAACTAGACCTCTAAAAAAAAGAAAGCACATACCTAAAAAAAATTAAATTAAATTAAATCAAAAGCATTCCTATAAAAGACAAAAACGTTAAATGCTATTTCCTATTACAATAGTTAAAAATAATTAAAATTGCAAATTATAAAACCAATGTCCCGTTTTGATCCTAGCAAAAAATGGTCATATTAGTATTGGTAATAGCTACTGATTGGTTTTAATTGATAGATTAAAAGCGTTTTGTTAGCGTAGGACTATTTTTACTTTATAGTTAAATTGTTTGATACAACTATTGTATACTATTATACTAACTATTGAGGCCAGTCGTGGCGCTAGTTGTGAGTTCGATTCCCATTCGAGGAATTTGAATACTTAATATTTTCATTTCTTCGCTTTAGTGTCGAGGCAAAGCGGGGCGTTGAATTCCGCCACTCAACACACAATGCCTTGAAATGTTATTTGGAAAGTGGGGAACGGAGTATCTTAATACAAGGTTCCTTCATTGCCTACTCTGTTGTGTGCGGGATACAGCGTGAAGTTGACATAATTTGAATATTTTCTTCCCGATCCCGAGTGAACAAATTAGTTCTGAAAACCTGACTTTAGAGCGGCCAATACTTGTTGATCGTACTGTATTTTGTTTCGGATACATCCTAAATATTTTAAACGCTACTTAAACAACCGGCACGTCGCATGCTTGTTTTTGCTGTTTTTATTTCGTAATACGTATTACAATGAAACTTAAGAAAAAAATACGATAGACATAATGAAAGTGAAATAAAGTTATAAATATTCATTTAATATAATTATTTAAATATTCATATATTATTTTTAATGAGGCCAGTCGTTGCGCAGGGGCACAAAGTGTGACTGTATACGCTACCGTTATGGGTTCTATTCCCACTCGAGGCAATGACATATTTAATATTTTTATTTCTTCGCTCTGGTGTCGAGGCAAAGCGCGGGGTTGGATTCCGCTACTCAGCAAGCAATGCCCCCAGAATTCAGCGGAAAATGGAGTGGCTCAACACTAGGTTAAGGTTAGGTATTATATTATATTATTATTCGTCGTCGCAAATATGAAAAGTGCCCGATTGTTATTTTCATTTAATAAAAAGCATAACATTTTTAATAAATAATTTTATTTTCATAACTCTATTTGAAGATTATATGTATATGTACGGATATATTTTACATAACCCGTGACTAATTTTCATTTTATTTAGTGATCCTTAGTAAATACTAATAACCACCACTACACTAAAAGTTACAGAGTTACACCCAAAATATAAATATTAATAAACACCAGTAAAATGGAAATAAAATCATTAGGTATATATTTAAATATTCAATATTTGCGTTTTAGTATCGGTTATCGTCTAATTGTAAGAAACCATCGGGCGTTGCGTGCTCCGCCCGACCCAGCCAGATAACCTCGGCTATGATGTGTTGGAACCTTGCTAATATTTTAATATTTAATTTCTACGTATCTATTTCTTTTTTAATGTAATATATAATAGTAAAAAAACCAAAATGAGGCAAATGTCCTCATTGTGGGATGGGGTTATATACTCAATGGGGTATAGCGGAACCAAACACCGTATTTTGTCTTAACTGGACACGAGAAATATCGAAAAATCGAATATATGTAGCTATAGCTAAATATATTATGTATGCTAATAATAAAAAAAATATTATTATCTAATACGACTAAAACACGCAAATAAAATAATCACACCTTTAGAAAGATAGTGACATGAGTTCACTTAGTTTCTATCCATTTCTATTATGTTGAAAACTAAAAGTAAAAGCAAATTTTTTTCAATCATTATTACCCTTTCAATATACTACCGAGAACATTATTAATTCATTAATAATGTTATGATACTTAATAATATAGTATAATTATTTATTTATTTTAATTTGTTATCAAGGTGGCCAATACTCCCCGGGATTCGTGACGGACCTAGTTCGCGAAATCCGGGACGCGGCGCGCATGCGTGAGGATGCCATGTACTCGCGGATCCGTGCTATGGTGCTGGAAAGGACTGATGTATGTATTTATTACAATTTCACATTTCATCAGAGAGAACTTGCTTCTCCACTTTTACTCGTTTCTCCACTTCTCACTGGAATTCGAGATATATTTGGTCGTTCCCCCGTGGGATCGAACTCCTAACAAATACGTTTGCAGACGTTGGCCCACTGTGTCATCACTGGTCCGTTAGTTTACATACCATACATGTATTATCAAGATAGTTTGTTTATTATATTTTTGGGGACACTCAAACAAAAGGAAGTGCCAAATTCTACGACCTCCGCATAATTTTTCGCCTCGTCCACTGTCATGAATCTATACATAGGTACGAATACGTTTCGAGGTTAACCGATGTTTCCCTCTTATCTTCTTCACTTTTCTTCGTTTTTAAGTTCTTAATTTAGAATAAAACTTTGGGCCTGAAATGAAGAAGAATCCGACAAGTTTTGATATATTTAAAGGTCGCTGTGAGGTAAAGACCACTTGGGTGATGGGTGTTTAAGATTTTAAATTAATTATAGATAGTTTTTATTTACGTTTCCCCCAGTCGATCTCTTTCTGTTCGTCACATGTGGTGACAATAAATAATAAGCTGTATGGGAGTTGACTTCAAACGATTACCGGCCTTTCTTTTGATAAAAAATCTTATCGTAACAAGATAGTGCTTATATGAACTATATAATACGTAATATTTATTGGCACTAGTGACTAGGTATATATTTTATGGTCAGATAATATTCCTTGTAATAAAATAATGAAAAATATTAAAATTTATAAAAACAGATTCACGTTGTATCACACAGCACTGTAGGCAGAGGGATGGACCTAGTGTTACGACACTCCGTTCCCCACTTGCCGCCGATTTCCAGAGGCATTGAGTGATGAGTGGCGTTATTCAACGCCAGGTTTTTGCCTTGGTGCTAGGGCGAAGAAATGAAAATATTAATTTTAATAAATATTTCATTTTCCCGAGTGGAGATCGAATCCACAACAGTAACGCACTTGTGGCCCTGCGTTGTGCCTATCTTATCATTTGTTCGCGACCAGTCCTCAATTTTTTGTTTTGCAAATTACATCTTTCTTTTGCCATTTAAATAAATATATTTTGCCATTTCAATATGGCCTCGCGACAGAAGTATATGCTAGTATAGTCTAATATTTTGTTATTTGTCATATTACGTATTACAAATTGTGACGTAGCCTAACGCTGTATGTATATCAGTTACGTGAGATTGTATTATAGACATAAATCCTTTTAATATTCAAAGTTCGAACTGACTACCGTCGTGTCGTACGAAATATCATATTTATATTTCCCTTCCCTTATTAAATAACTTCAAAATATGTCCGGCGAGCAATATTTATTTGCCTTACTAAGTTGTGTATATCCAGAGGATGTCGTGACTAATATCTGTCCGATATTTGTTTGTGGGCATACGGGTACGCGACCCCGGATCCTCGAGCCGCCACTCTTACATCCTCATCCAGTCCGTAAGAATGGTGTCCTAACTCCCCCCCTTCCCCTCCTCTTTTCCTTAGCTCCCTCCTTTTACCTATCCTACCCCTTCTATTTTCCTCTCCCCTCGGTTTTTCCCCACAAAGGGGTTTTGAAGGTCAGACGGCAGTCGCTCCATTTAAAAACCGCCAACCGCCACTTAAATGGACCGAAAAAGCAAAAGACTGGGTACGGCTAGGGCGTCGCCGCAAAACGACGCGCAGGCACATCGCCCTACACCTGCGACAAGTGGGCAAGGGCTACCGTGTCATGTACGGGCACGGCTAAAGACGCTAGTACCCAGACGGAAACTCCGCTTTGCAACGTGGAATATTGGCTCTCTGACCGGACGATGCAGGGAACTCGCAGATGTACTCATGAGACGTCGGGTCCAGTGTGCCTTCCTCCAGGAAACACGCTGGAAGGGCAATAAGTCCCGTAACATCGGACAGGGTTACCGGCTTATATACACTGGGTCACCTTCGGGTAGAAACGGTGTAGCGGTAGTGCTTTCTGAAGAGCTTCAGAATGGGCTCCTTGAAGTTGACCGTCGCTCCGACCGCTTGATGCGAGTGAGGGTACTGATTGAGGGCGTTATCACAAACTTAATCAGTGCCTATGCTCCCCAGGCGGGATGTAGCGCGGCTGAAAAGGAGACATTCTGGGAGCAGTATGAAGGGGTGCTACTTGCTGTGCCGTGTACCGAAGTGGTCTTAGTTGGGGGGGACTTGAACGGGCACGTCGGTAAGGCTGCTGAGCCGTATGAACGTGTTCACGGGGGATTTGGGCACGGTCTTCGCAATGCAGAGGGAGAAAACATTCTGAGAACCTGTATTGCGTCTGATCTGGCCGTCGTGAATACGTTCTTCCAAAAGAATTCTCAGCACCTTATCACGTATAAGTGCGGGTCCCACTCAACTCAAATAGACTACTTATTGACCAGACGGTGTCATATGGGCAGGGTAACTAACTGTAAGGTCATTCCAGGCGAAAGCCTAACGGCCCAACATCGTCTTCTTGTCATGGACTTTAACGTCACTCCGAAGAAGAAAGTAGCCGAGAAACGTAGGCCTCGCATCAAGTGGTGGTTGCTGAATGGACCGATGCAGACCGACTTCCTGGCAGAGGTGAAAAGTCACGACTAACACTATTTCGACTAACACCGAGACTGCTCAGGATGCTTGGGATCGGGCTCAGTCGGCAATCATTGCGGCAGGCAGGCGAGTTCTTGGCGTTTCTAGGGGAGGACGTGTCATCGACAAGGAGACATGGTGGTGGAATGACGAGGTCCAGGAGGTGACTCGTGAAAAGAAGGCTGCCTTTAAGAAGTGGCAGGAATCCAACTCTCCTGAAGACAGACTGGAGTACACAGTAGCTAAACGTGCCAGTAAAAGAGCTGTAGCCAGAGCCCGCAGTGAGAGTTTGTCACCATTGTATGATAAACTTGAAACTGTGGAGGGGCAGAAGCTCATTTACAAACTGGCACGTTCCCGGGATAAAATGACGCAAGATATCGCAAAATGTCTTTGCGTCAGAGATTCCCAGGGCACGCTGCTCTGTAATCATGACTCTGTGAAGGAGAGGTGGAGAAGCTACTTCCAGGAGTTGCTGAATACTCAGCACCCATGCAGTCTTCATCACGACCCACCGCCTAACCTCGGACTTATTGCCCCAATAACCCTAGACGAAACACGTAATTGCCTTCGACGCATGAAGAACGGAAAAGCGGTGGGACCTGACGACATTCCGATCGAAGCGTGGAAATCGTTGGGCTCTCTTGGTGTGCTCATGCTTACTGACCTTTTTAACCATATCTTGAACACTGGTAAGATGCCGCATCAGTGGCGGCTTAGCTTTATTACCCCTATTTACAAGGGAAGGGGCAGTGTTCAAGATTGTGGTAGTTATAGGGGCATTAAGCTTATGAGTCATACCATGAAGCTCTTCGAGCGCATGATCGACCTCAGGCTCCGCCGAGACTGTACTGTCTCTGAATCTCAATATGGATTTCAGCCAGGATCGGGCACCATGGACGCCATTTTCGCCCTCAGAACTTTGATGGAGGCATACAGGGAAAAAAGGAGAGCTCTGCACGTGGCCTTTTTAGATCTGCAGAAGGCCTTTGACTGTGTGCCTCGTCAGTGTATCTGGTGGGCATTGCGATCCAAAGGGATCCCTGAGGTCTATATTGAGATTATCAGAGACATGTACCACGATTCCGCTTCTATGGTTAGGACTGCTGTTGGCGACACTAGACCCTTCCCGATCACAGTGGGGGTTCACCAGGGCTCGGCTCTTAGTCCGTTCTTATTCAATGTAGTGCTTGATACTGTCTCGGCTCACATCCAGGATGGAAGCCTCCATGGCTGATGATGTATGCCGACGACATAGCACTCATTGCCGAGAACCGACTGACGCTGGAGCGTAAAGTGAGCCTCTGGAAGGGTACGCTTGAGAACGGCGGTCTTAAACTAAATGTGTCGAAGACAGAGTACATGGCCTGCGGGAGCCGGGACTCGAGCACCATCCTTATAGGTCCTGAGCCAGCCGTTAAGTCGGAGAAGTTCAGGTACCTTGGATCCGTTATGCACGAGTCTGGAGGCATCGATCACGATGTCCAAGGGCGGATAAGCGCTGCCTGGGCCAAATGGCGGGAGGTCACTGGTGTGGTCTGCGACCGCAGAATACCGCCCAAGCTCAAGGGGCTGATATACAAGAGCATCATCCGACCGGTTCTTTTATACGGCAGCGAATGTTGGCCGGCACTATCTCGGCACACTCAGGAGCTTCACGTCACGGAAATGAAGATGCTGAGGTGGATGTGCGGCGTAACGCGGTCTGACCGCATACGCAACACATTCATTCGAGGTAGTCTTGGGGTCCGTGACGTAGCGGATAAGCTCCAAGAGCGTCGTCTGAGATGGTTTGGCCACGTTACGCGCCGGCCTAAGAACTATGTCGGATGCAAGTGCCTTGCTATATCAGTTCCTGGAGTGAGACCTCCTGGACGCCCAAGGAAGCGCTGGCTGGATGTCGTGATGCAGGACATGAGAGCCAATGGTCTAACCACCGAGGACGCAAAAGACCGTGCAAAGTGGAGTAGGTTGAGTAGGAGGGCAGACCCTGGCAATAGCCGGGATTAATGCCAGGAAGAAGGAAAGGCCCTGCGTTGTGCCACGATTGGCCCCTATTTTAAAAGATAACTTATTACGACTATTACAAAGACATTTTTAGAAAACAGACTATGGGTATATTTACACTATTTATTGGTTAGTAAAAAAGATTTTATACCGAAACAATTTTAGCGGCATGTAAAAATATTTTTATGTATCCTACCTACTGCTCTCATGACCGTCTGTCCGTCCGTCCTTTTCAAAATAACTTGGCAACTCTCCAAGATTGCATTATATTTGCTCATCGACATGTGGAAGTCACTTCTTACTAATGAGGAAGGTGTGTTTATATTTATAAATGCGAATTGAAATAATATTTATGTATAAGAGGCATACCTGACCTGACGCAGGGACAAAAGTCTGTGATTGTAAACGCAATGGTTGTGGGTTCGATTCCCACTTCAGGGAATGAAAAAAATACATATTTTCTATTTCTGGCTCTGGTAACGAGGCGCGGTGTTGAGTTTCGCCATTCTAGGTTCCCAGGTTCCATTTACCTAATCTGCTGTGTACGGAATACAGTTTGAAACAAAAAAAAAAGAATATGTAACCCTACTTAATGTGTAAATTTGACCTAATTACACTCCATTCTTAAATTTTCGCGTATTTTTAGAATCAATTCTCTGCTTTTTCTAGAATATCATGAAATATTGAAATAGGCCATTTATTCATACATTTAGGTACTTAAACAAATTCGATTTTAAATCCCATATGAATCGATTGCTTATACATTTTTTATTGGTCATTAGTTCGCTGCAACAGTGTCATATGGACATTCTCAAGGCAGTCTATATATAATTTCTATCTGTAGAATATTATTGTTTATTAATTCTTTTTTCCCTCCGCTGGTTGATTGAGTACGGCGTTAAGTTCCGTCATCTTTTTAATTTGGTTCTAATATAATAATAAATGTAAGCGGGCGAAGTCGCGTTTAATCGCTAGTGTATTAATCTAATTAAATAAATGGCAGCATTGATATCTGCAAATTAACCTTTTATGTCTTAGTGAATTTCGATGGAATTTTAGTGAAAACCGTGAAATGTTTTACAGTGAAAAGAAATAAAATACCTACAAACTTCTATTTCATGAGCGACTGCCAAAATATAGCAAGTGTTTTATCTCCATATCGTTGCAGATAATAGAGCACACGATAACTTTATCTCGAACTATCAAGGTTCTGCTGGTAGAGTACGGTCAACGAGTCGTGGGCGTCGTGGAATTAGTTAGGCTTTATGGACTTTGGCATATTCAAGGAAATAATCGAAATAAAGAAATATCCTATAATCAAACCTGCGCAGAGATCTATACACTCTACAGCAGTCAGGGTGGCCACAACTCGTTGACCGTACTATGACCACTTTGTATAGTTGTATTTAAGTGTTAAGTATATAATGGATCACGAATATGTGTGTGACTGACGTACATTGTTTTTTTTTTATATTTAATATTAAGCTTAACCTTAGGTACTTACTTTTATTTATTTTCATAAATTTAAATAATTTATACAAAAATTCTAGGCTAGAGCCGATACAAACGAATCTATTTTAATATCAGTAGATTAAACTTCAACCAACAATCCTTATGTACAATGAGAATTTAAATTTAATTTATAAAATGGCCAAGATCCATTTAAATTTACTACCTACTCAATATTTATACTAAGCAAAAAAACATAAAAACAATTTGTACTTGTTTTTGTATATCTTTGTTTTGTCTTTAGTACTTAGATATAACAGTAAACACGGTTGCCAGGCATCTAGAAGAAAGTTGCTATTTCATCAAAGAAAATTACCGTATTTGATGAGATGATTGCTTTCTTATTAATTTTGTCTAGACATTATAAGATAATATTAGGTATGAGATACAGATATAATATAGAATTAATCGGCTCTCTTATAATACATTAAAATTATAATCTATATATATAAAAGGACTTGTCCTCACTGACTGAGGTAAGACGCACGCACAGCCGTAACCGCTGTGCGTAGAAACGTGGAATTTGGACGGATGTTTACTTTCATATTCTGGACATCCACTAAGAAGGGATTTTGAAAAATTTTAACCCTAAAGAGGTGAAATAGGGGTTGAAAGTTTGTATGGAAAAAAATTTAAATCGGCACCGATTTTTATAAAATTTGAAATTTAGGTTTTTAAAAGTATTTAATTGAACACGTGTTTCATCGTTTTCTAGAATTCTCCCCCTAAGGGTGCAAATAAGGAGTTGAAAGTTGGTATGGAAAAATCTTTAAATCGCCACCGATTTTTATAAAATTTGAAATTAAGACTCTTAAAAATATTTCATTGAACATATGTTTCATGGTTTATTAGAATTCACGCCAAGGGTCCAAATAAGCGGGCGAAGCTGCGCGCGCCCACTAGTAGTATATAATCTATAAAAATAGAGAATGAAGTCTCTTAAAACTAGGTTGCGTCTGCCAACCCTTATGTGTGCGGGATACAGCGTGAAGCTGATTTTATCTATAATATATAAAAATATCTCTACTGAGTGGCTGACTGACAATGATCACTAATGATGTAGAAACTTGATATTTTTCATATAGGTTCCTCCGATAGTGTAGAGAAGCGCTAAGGGTAGTAGGGTAGGGTAGAGGGTAGGATTTCCCAAAGTTCTTACAGGATAGGGAAAAGATAGAATTTTACGATTTAGGTCATAAAGTCCATGTTAACGAAGTTGTAGGCGGCAAATAATTTAACATACAATTTAGTATTCAGTCCGGCTAATATCTTTAACATTATAGAATGGTAAATAATTAATTTGCCGTAAATAAATATCATAAAATATAGATAGTCTCGTCGATGTACTTTAAAAAATGATTTAGTTTTAAGAGCAAAAGTGTTGAGGTACCATCAAAGTAGACACTAAAATGCCATTATTATATTAGATAAAACTATTTTTTATCGAATTAGATATCATATCACGATTGTGATTATTAACATTTTATAAACCGACATTCTATTCATACATCCTAGTAAATTATGCCTTATTAATCAGATTGGTACAGAATTGTGAAAGATTAATTAATATTTTAATTTATTACTTGCGATTTCATTCTCCAATGTAAATATTTTTAAACAATTTATTGCTCTAAACTAAAAAAATTAAAGCAAAAGTATTAAATTAATAATTAAATTGTCTCATTATTGACTTTTTTAAAGTTAATATTTGATTGTTTTATCCTATTAGAATAATTATGTTTTCGGTCATGTATATTTTCTCGTATTACATACAACTTAATTGAAAATAAATTTGTTTTCAGAGTGGACTATCTTCGGGGGAATCAAAAGCTGCAGAAAGAACCTTAGACGAAATTAGAGTAAGTAATTTTGAAGAAAATCTACTATAAAATGATCATCAGAAATACAAAAAAAAGAAATAAGGAAAAAGAATATTTCGACCAGTTAGCATTTTGTAATTGATTGGGAATATAAATTTAAGAGCGTTTTGTATTTTCGTTCAGCGCCATCTCTGTTACAGTATAAGTACTAGTTTCTTAAATACTTGCTAGTAGTGCCATTTATTATGAGGTGAAGATATCCACCTAGTTACAATTTTTTTCGCTAGATGGAGTCGTATATTTTTTTGTTATATAGTCTATTTAAAATCTTTTAATCTATTTAATATAATTATTGATTGATCCTTTACGGTGTTTCTTGTTGAAAACAACGATGAAAATTTGAATCTTTGTTTTATATGATTAAATTAAAAAGTACTTGAAAAAATGCTTTAATTGTTGATATAATAAAATGACTGCGTTATTCTATTATTTCAACAATGCAAGTATTTTTTCAAACATAATAAGTTAAATGAAAACGCACTTATTAAAATGTTTATGAAATTTAATGACGAAAATTGTTGATATGCCCAACTGTGAACCTGCATTTTTACCGTTATCAACTTCGCCAAAGTTGATAACGGATCTGACACAATTTCCATACACAACTGTACTCCGTTGAATACGGGAAATGCGTAAAATAAAAACAAAATTGACCAATTAATAGAATGATAAAGACCTTATTTCAATTTGAATGAAGTATGTATCCTATCATTTTATTCAATTGGAGCAAGTTCAAAAGCGTGCGACTGTAAAGGCGACGATTGTGGATTCGTTTTTATTCGAGGGAATTAAATATATATTTAATATTTTCCTCGCTCGGACTCTCAACCCGCAATGCTTGGAGAATTCGAATGAAAGTGAATATGAACACTTGGTTCCCATATTCCCTCTAATCAAGATAAACAATATGCTACTTAGATATAGTCAGATATTAGATATTTCCATGTAACCATGCAGGCGAAGCCTTATATAAAAACTAGATTCAAATAAAAAGGAATAATAACACAAACGCTACCTTCACCATACATTCATACGGCGTTGTACCAACAAAAACACAAGTAATACATGAATTTTTCAATTTCGCATTATCACCGCGCGTCGGGCGAATCGTTTCGCACAAACATTGTAAGACGCGAGGTGACGTCAAAGAGCGTTGAGTGCACTCGACGACCACCCAGCGAGTGTAAATAAACTTTTAATAGCGCCGAATCGAAAAACTCTATCGGAATTATGGTTTTTTTTTGTGTTGTGTTTGTGGTGTGTTGTGTTGTTTATTATGGAAGCGAAATAGGTGTTAAAGAGCTAGTTATTATGTGTTCGTAGATTTGGATAGTAATCTCTCTTTATAAGAACTTACGTATATGTCCAAGTAACTTTAGTCAATATCAACTGAAAAATTTAAAAAATTGGCAGCAAAGTTACGAAGTTGTGCTATCGATCTAGACCGGGGCTTTGACCAAAGACAAACTTTACTAATTTCTAAAATATAAATGAAACGATTGTTTATATGAAATATTAAAAAGTTGGGGCGATAAGAATACCTATAATAGAATGCTTTATGTCTCTCCCTTTTCTTTTTCGCTCTCGTCTTTAATGAAAGGCAAAACATATCATTGAGTTGCGCCACTCAACATGTAATACCTCCAAAATTCAGCGGAAAGTGGGGGGGAGTAACTTAACACTACGTTCCCTTTACCTACCCTCATGCTTGCGGGATACAGCGTGAAGCTGATTTTATTTGGTTCACTGCATTACTTTTGTGCATATTATAATTACTACTTATCAATGTAGCCCTGCCCTTACTTTAAGTGGAACTAAAAACAACAGGAGTAAGTCATATTTTAGTTTGTATTTTTAGATGAAAGTGACATCTAACGGTTTTTTAGTTCAGTGTCGCTTGTTTTGTTAAGTTTTTATGAAATAATTGTATTTATATTCCATTCAATTATCGTATATATAACTGTGGGTTGTTTTCGTAGCTCACGCCGGATTATAAAATCACCGTGAGTTGGTAAAGAGCAGTAGGCACATCGATTCAGCTGAACGCGTATCGTCCTATAGTTTGATTCGACTGACTGCTTGTTACACCGATAGAGGATTTTACTAGAGATTTGAGGGTAGTTATAAGTAGAATTTAGAAAAAATCTGTTTTAGAAGCTTTGGTTGTGTATGGATGGATGTCAATTATTTTTTTAAGTTATGGTAAATGTATATAGGTGGATAATCTGGACTCTTTGGAGATTGAAATAACTATTTCATTTGTATTTTGAGAACTAATCTTCCATTAATTAATTTAAAAAAAAATGTAATATTATACACCAGGAATGAGATTTGCCTAATTAATTAATTCTAATAAATCAACTTTTTCAATACAATGTAAACTTAAAATTAAACATTCATATGCTCTCGCCTTTAGATAATAGTTTCAAAATTCTTTAAATTTCATTTCATTAACGAAAGTCTTCATGAAAATTTCACACATTTGTTGGAATCAAAAAATTACATTTTCGATTCTAGCAAATGTGAAAAGATAGATACGAAGCGACTCGACAGCGACGGTGTAACGGGAACCTTATCCTGTATTTTGTAGTCTTTTACCGTCCCCCATATCGGGCATTTGAAATATGAACGGGTGCGTGCGGGTAGGGGGGTGGGGAGGGAGTAGGGGCGTTGTGTAAATATTGGCAGATGTGAGTGGATGGCTGCAGCGAGGCGCCACCCTGCACGCACCCCGCAAGCACCCCGTACGCACCTCGCGCGGCAACGAGGACGTCCCGCTTATACCTACGTTTCAACGATTTTAAATCCCAACTGACTTTATCCTGCTTTATGTTGGGATTTGACTGGTGTTTGGTGTTTGAATTTAGATATGTGTTGGGATATTTTAATTGTAGAGAAGTAGTGATAGCATTCCGTTGTGTTTATGTTTTCCGTCGTGCTGCCTTTTTTTAGCATCACGCCGTATTTTGCATACAGAAGAGTCCACTGAGGGAACCTAGAGTTTTTTTTGTAGTCCGCATTTTCCGCCGAATTCTGGTGGCATTGCGTGTTAAATGGTGGAACTCAACGCCGCGCTTTGCCTCTACACCAGAGCGAAGAAATGAATATATGAATGAATATTTTTTTTCCTCCAGTGGGAATTGAACCCACAACTTGTCGCGTTTAATGACGCTTGTGTCTCTTCGCCAAGACTTTTTAAAAGTTCTTTTTAAGTTATTTTTGTAATTTTTAAATAAAAAAATTGTTAATATTTTCAACATTAAAACCTACTTAATTTTTCCAAAAAGTTCATCTTTTTATTTAAAAGATTAAAATGAACCAGTTTTTTCATAGTCAAATATTAACCATTTAAAACGTTAAACTCTCGTTCCGTGTAAATATTTTAATTAGCTTCCTTTGAGATTTCTTGAAATCTAAAAGCTTTAATAACAGCACTTAAAGGGACGTAAATTTAAGTGCAATTCTACACCTACAGATACTTAGTGGGTACCTAACTCGAGTCTGGGTTCCGATAATCACTCGCTAACCAAAGGTATCGTAGGCGAGTTTGTCCGTCTCATTAGCGCCGGTGGTGCAGAGATCGTAATAAGTTAATTGTGCAAAAACTTCACACCAGTAATGGGTGGTAGCGCTAAACCACGCTATGCCTTGTGGTATGTGCGGTGTTAAGTGAACCTGCCTTGTATTCTGTGCCTGTTGTGAAACTACTGGGGTTCCCGACTTTGGCTGTGTTGTTTTTTTTGGGAATATATGCTTTATATTATAAAGATGTTTGTGTCGCAGGTTCGATCGCCACTCGGATCGGATTATATTAATTATTATAAATAAAATATTTTTCCTCCTCTGATAATATAAAGTGCATCGTTGAGCTTAGCAATTGAATGTGCAATATCTCGAATTTGTTCAGACGTCCGAGCTCTCTTCTATGCTCTCTTCTTTTTATATAAATCATACGAAGAAATATATTTAGGGTGTTATGTATTGTTATGAGATATTTTGAACTTAAGTAATTCATATCAAATGTACAGATTTGATAAACTGTAGTAAGTTTTATTACTTGTAAAATAATAAGCTCTTTAGTCTTCGCTATTTTTACACTTCTTAAATAAGAGTATTTTGTCTGAATTAATCGAGTATATTCTGGTACCCGATTAAAATAGTTTAAATGAAAATAGCGAGTGTATTTTGCGACATATCTGGCTATCAAACAGACGTATTAGTTCATTAAATCTATTTTATTTTTCGTGGCAAATATTTTGTTACCAAAATTTTTGGGGTGGGCACAGCCTACTCGGCTCCCTATTTCTACGGCCATCAATATCGTATTCATACAAACATGTATAAAAATGGAGAATTCTTAGACGTGACTTCACATGTTTGCCGGTCGCGCAACAATGATAGCTAAAATGTCAACTGCAGGCAGACCTTGCTGTTGAGAGCCTGAATGGAAGTAAACGCTGTTTGCTGGAAAGATCAATCGACTTCTTTCAATATTCAACGTAGAAAAGTAACTTTACGTTAATGGAAAAGATTAAAAGAAAAATATATAGTTCTAGGAATCATATCACCGTTTTCTTCCATTTTTAACTTTTTTCTTTCCTTTTTTGGGAAAAAAGGGTACGGACCGAATGTCTATAGAGTGTTTCAAGATTTTAAATAATAATCTCCGAAATTTTGAGTATTGGTATCTCAAGTCCTATTCATATTCTGTATGATATAGAAAGTAAATAAACATCTCTGAAATTACTGTTTTTTTTCTTTAGAGGAATTCTATTATATGCTTGTATTGTTTGTGTTACATTGAAGGCAATTAAGTAACGTTGTCAGTTTACCATTGAGGAGGACGTTTGTCTCGCAAATATTGCTTCTGACGTGTCATTTAATATTAAATGGCACGTCAGAAATAATATTGTCTGTCTTAAGGCCACTCGTGGCGCAGGGGCACAAGAGTGTGACTGTTAACGCTACATGTTGACATGGGTTCGATTCCCACTCGAGGGAACAAAATTTTAATGATAAATTTCTTCGCTCTGGTGCCTCAAAAACTTAACGGAAAATGGCGTATCTTAACCCTAGGTTCCCAGGTTCCCTCTACCTGCTAGGTGCGGGATACAGCGTGTAGCTAAAGAGAAAAAAAAACATATCTTCAGTCAACGCTGACATACAGAGATACAAACAGAATTAGCCGATTTGACGAGCGTCCGTCTGTTTGCCCTCGTATATAGACATTGCCGTGGACTCTTTTAATCTTTGCGCGACATTGATACACGAGGTCGTGGCATATCATTCTTAATGGAATTTAACCCTTTACACCCGAAGGTATTTTTTTTCGAAATCCTCTATGTCATAGTTTTTACTGCTTTCTACATAGTCTAAATAGTTAGAAAAAAATAGTAAAAAAAAAATTTGGTTTATAGTTAATCCAGGAGTTAACCCTCACGATAGTGAGTTTCAGGTACAACTTGATCTACTCAAGATCGTGAGGGTAATGTAAATTGAACGTTTAACTTGGTGTTTGGATAATTAATAAAACATTTTTTTATTCATTTAGGAGCTTAGTACTTTAATCAGTCATTTTGTTGTCAGTCATTATAAAAAAACTTACGATATAAACCTTAAATCAACATTTGTACGGCAAAGTTTATAACTTTTAACAAAAACTTTCAAAACTTAACTAGTTTGTACTTTGTTAACGACTATTAAAATTATTTTTTTTGGTGATACGGTTTAAAACAGTCTTTTCCACGTGCAATACATAGATACGTATCACATTTTTCGCATCGTATATTCGTGCGACTGCCACAAGATTCATGACGACACATTCTTGGAGCTTTTATTTCGTCAAACACTGGAAAGTTATCGTACCCATCATATCTTTTTGCATCAGAGGGTCTGTCTGCCGGTCTGTAGTGTCTTCTAATAGGATACTCATTTTCCATTGGTGGATTATATTCAGTATTACTTGACATTCGGCGTTCTCTGGATGGAGTACTCGATAATCCGTCAGCTATGTTCAAACGAAAATCCAACAAGGGTAAAATGTCTTTCCTGGTTAAATTATTTGCTTGACAATCATTGCGATACAGCCGCCAAGAGTTTACAATGGCCAAATCAAGAAAGTGGATGAGTACCTTCAACGTCCATTTTTTAGTTTTAATTAAAGTTCTATAGTACTCCATCTCCTGATCGAGTACGTCCACACCACCCATGTGCTGATTGTACCTTTCAACTACTTTCGGAGCAGAAACGTCTACGTATCTCTCAGGATCTAGCTCAGGTTCTTGTTCAGGTTCCATGCCACAGAATAAGTCGTTGAGGTCACCCATGACATTTGGTGCAAAATTATCGCCGTCTTCATCAAAATCCTCAATTTCGGAAAGGTTGCCATCGCCCAAAATTTGCAATATTTGATCGTCATTTAAGTTCCGTCCTAAAAACAATAAAAACAATGGTATTTTTGACTAAATCCAGGCAAAACCGACAAATAACGGTTACGTTGTTTAAATTTTTTAATATGCATCTACAACCGAAGCCACACGATCGTAGCAGACAAACTTTACTAATAAATTGTATCGAAATCATAACGAAATCAATCAAATTAAAATAACTCACTTATTTAGTGTTTATTTAGCTTAAAATTTACTAAATAATATAATACATTACTGAACAAATAATATACGAGACAGGTACTTACCCGTGACGCTGCGAGGGTCAAAAAACACCGCCATGTCCCATCGAGTCTCACAGGAGACTGATCTCCCGCCCGCACCCCACGATTTACATGTCGCATCGAAACATCCTCACGGACGATCGAAGCCGGTTGCGTTCGCAAAATAGTAAATGGTTTGGCGCCAGAATTTTTTTAAAGTGAAACTCACGCTCGTATAAGCGCGGGTGTAAAGGGTTATTGTTTCCTGAAGGAGTGTTTGTGTTAGTGTAGGTAGGTGTATTAAGGGCTAGTTGTTTTGGCAGTTGTCCCCAATATGCTCTCAAAGTATTAGGTATTTTGAGAGCATTTTGAGTAGATGTCGGGCGAGTAGAAATGTCACTGATTTTAGTACTATATATGCTGATATTATAAAGCTAAAGAGTATGTTTACTTGAACTCGTGTTTTTTTTGGAATTACTGATTCGGATTGTAAGACTCTTTTAGTATTATATATTGAATTTAATGAGGAAGGTTGTAGGTTAATGGTTTTTATGTAGATAGAGTAATTGAGTGTGTCATGTGTCATACCCAATTATTAGTTATCCATTTGGCCACGGAGGCGAAGCTGCCGGTTATAGGTATATATGTACATACATTGTTGTAAAGAAGAAAAAATATACATTATATTTATTAATACAAACTCCAATCTTGTATAAGACATGTTTCAAGTTTATTCTGCAATTCTAGTCTTCTGGGGAATTAGGGAGGATTGGGTGCTTTATAGGACCTTTGGATGCACACGGTCAGCAAGTCCCGTCCGTGACGACGCATATATTAGTCGTGCGATCTTTCGCCAGTACATCCCATTGCTTAAACACTTTACTCTATCCAAGTAGAGTTCGCTGTATTTCGAAAGTTATCATATCTTACTGATTTTAGTAGGCACTATGTTTTAATGTATATGTTTACACCTACATATATTGGAAAACAGAGTTGGGATACCCACTTGAGCAAAGGAAATATTTATTTAAATTTATATTTTCATTTACTTTTATTCATTTTGTCTTCAATAATTAATTTGTATAAAAAAGTAAACAACTTTATAATTTATATTGTAATAATATAACGTTATTTAATATATCCTCTAATTAATTATTTCATTACAGAGCGCCCTACGAGCTTCCGAGGCTGATAAAAGACGGATGATGGATCGTATTGTCAAAC
This sequence comes from Heliconius melpomene rosina, assembly GCF_056956725.1. Lineage (NCBI taxonomy): Eukaryota > Metazoa > Arthropoda > Insecta > Lepidoptera > Nymphalidae > Heliconius > Heliconius melpomene. The sequence continues at coordinate 3,443,266 of NC_140396.1, read as the reverse complement.
TTGAGGACGAATTGCGTGTCCTCAGGTTGTCCACTAGGTAAGATTGAGAGCCACGAGATGTGTTGTTTTGAATGATAAATAATTTTACTTTTAATTATATTAAGGTCTTTAATTATTATATGAAATACACAAATAAAATAGGCCAGTCGTGGCGCACGGGCACAAGAGTGAGACTAAAACACGACTGGTTGTGTTGAATGTCTTAACTCCGTTACTCATTTTCAGCTGAATTCTGGAGACATTGCGTGTTGAATGGTAGAACTTAACGCCGCGCTTTGGTTCGACACAAGAGCGATGAAATTAAAATATTAAATATTTCATTCTCTTAACACAATTGTCTTTAAAATACATATTGTTTTCAAAATAGCTATGAAACCAACGAGTCTCGTATGAACGGCAACGTGGAAGACGGAGAGTGCGACCGCCTGCGGCTGCTCAAGGAGCTGGCGGACGCGCGTCGAGCCAAACAGGGTGCGGAGGAGCATGCCCATAAGTGAGTCCTGTAGTCCCTTATTTTTAGCTTAGGGAATGATTTATTAATAATTAATTAATAATATATTTAGTATGTTTTTTTTTGGTTTACTGGTATAATTGCAATTTTGTAGCTAGTGGAATTTTTGAGAATATGGAATTTTTGTAATGTTAATGTAATAATGTAATGTAATTTGATCTTAAACATTGGCTTTTGCGTTAAAATGAGTGTTAATTATTTGTATGTATATATTAATATTTTTTTTTCTTGTATTTAATGGAAATGTAAAATATTTTTTATTACACATATTTAATATTGTTAACAAAGTAATGTTTTGTTTTCCCTATCACTAGTTACTATTTCTTTTACAATGCTTTAATATATTTTTCAAATTTAAATTGCACATTTTAATTTACATCCACCCATTCACCAACACATCCCACCTATCATCTCCCACTTTTTTTTTATTTTTATTGAGCAATATTTTACTATATTTTAAGGCTAACCTCACTTGCAGACTCGAACGTCTAGTAACGCAGCTACGTTCAAAATTCAACGGTCTCCAAATAACGAACGGACCCGATTCGTTGCCGAGCGAACCCGAACACACGACCGACATTCGCACGCGACGAACAAATTCAACTAACAGTTTGACCAACATGACAAATTTAACCAATTTGGCCAACATGACTAATTTGACCAATTTGGCCAACATGACCAATTCGAATTCGAACCCAACGGTCGTATTTGGACCCGTAACGGATTTGTAGCGAAACGAACTCGGGCATTTCATATGCTACGCGGTCACGGATTTGATTAAATCCGTTAAATATAGACTTGGGAAATAGATAAGCAATAATTCATTGTTTTTAGTGAAACTTGATGAGTGTTTTTTTGTTTTGTTTATAGAATCTCAGTGTGGCTAAATTGTTTTATCTATTTTTGTGAATTATGTTGGCATTATTAATTCTATTGAATGATTGTTTGATTTATTAAATTATTACTTTTGAAATGATTGTCCTATTAAAATGAGCACAAAAACATTTATTCATCACATCTATTTTAGGATCATAATTTAGTTTTTGTCAATTCAACTTAATATTTCCTATATTGCATGGTATTGTGTACTTACAAAATTATTGATAATTAAGATTTTGTAGAATGGCTCACTTTTGGACTGTGATTTTTAATTGCACTAATTGATATATTTTGTTTATTATATATAAGACGGATGATTCTTTTGAATTTTCTTACTAATTCTAATTTGCGTTTACCTACATGTCATTCTATGATAATTTATAAGAAACAAATTGTTTTTTTTAACAAATACTCTTTTGTATATCTTTTTAGAAAAAAATTACATCTTATGCGTAACAGGAGATTTAGTAAAAAGAAATCCATAATTCTTATTGTTTATTAATATATCTACCATATAGTTATACGTATACGTGTACGATTTCACTATAAAAAAAACGTTAAATTTTAATTATAAAAAATCGTAAAGCCTTAAAAATAAAACCCAATTTTAAAAAAACTTTTTTTTGTTAATATTCGTATGTACTGTATATCTATCGCGGCAATTACATTCGCTAAGGTCACCGTTTATTTGCTGACATTCGTTACACGAACAGGTCGTTCGGTTTTACGGTCATTCCGGGTTATCATGAAATATTTGTTTGTCGTTTAAATGATTTTTTTAAACCTTTAATTTAAAAACATTTTAATTTTTTTTGCTATCGTATTAATTGAATGTAAGGCTCAAAATAATTGCTTTTGCTGTTCTTCTTTTAAAAAAAAATACATTTCAGTGTTTAAGTGACGTTTTGATATACTTTTTTTTTAATGTCAAATTGACATTATAAATATAGATGATAAAGATAATTTGTTAAATAACTAATACTGTTTAGTTCTTCAAAATTTTGTTTGCTTATTATTATTTAATAAACTTCTTATATTAGTGTCATTAAATAAGTCTTTGCTCTCTATGGTGTATTGTTTTTTCACGAATAAAGTGTGAATATTGTTATAACGCCAGATAACTAATACATTGTTTAAATACTCAAACACTAGTTATTGATGTTTGTCTGTCTACACATTCACGTTAATTTATATAATATACATGATTTATAATTCAAATGTCTAATGTTTAATTTTTAATTCAATTCATTATAAGGTTTCAGTTAAAAAAAAAAATAATAAAACAAATTTTAATAGATAATATTTGACTGCCGTTTGGGGACATTTTGACTACTTCCGTTTTTATAAGAAAAAACTATGTCGACAAATTTACTATTAATATTTTTATTATTTACAAATGTCAATTCTGCTCAAAATCAAGCAATAGCTTAAACCATTTTTTATGTCGACAATAATGTAAATTAAAAAATATATAAAGCAAATAATCTTTAGCTTAGATATTTAAAGTAGCTCTTCTATAATCTAGTTAATGTATTGCCTTCTTTCATCTAGTCTAAAACAGCATTTATATACTCTGTATTGGATTGTATTGGAATTAATATACAGTTATCATTCATCTCAATCAAATGAAAATAACTTAAAACAATATGTAACTTTAATTTTTTTTAAATATAAATTAATTAACAAGAGCTTACTCTACGATGAGTGGTTTATATGTGAAAAATAGTATCATCACTTTTTTCAAAACTAACCGATAGCTTATTCTAAAATTCGATGATGACTTTTCTGTATTGAAATTACCGTTTTATACTTCGTTTAAATCGTAGAATAGGATAAAATTATAGCTTTTAGGTAGAGATTTAAATTAAAATTGATTTACTTAGAAGACAATAGTTTTAATTAAGAAATATTGGAAGAACAATTGCTATAAATATTGAAGGAGTCGTTATATAAAAAAATAACTATATTTCACGATCACTGAATACTATTATGTATTGTCGTAATAAATTATTAAAAATGCTAACTAAAATCTGTTCCGTGTGCTATCTAATGTTTATAATACCTACATAATATTTATATATTCCATATTTTATAAAATATATAATAAAAAAAACGAATAATAATAAATGACGCTTCTACTATTACGTATGTATGTATTATGTTAAGCTAAAATAATATAATCAAAAATTTTTATAACAATGAATATAGATTAAAAATATAAATATAATGTTTCTAAACTACATATTATTAATATAATAAGATTGAAATACTTCGCCAGTTTAGGTCTTTTTTATGCTTTTTCTACTAACCACCGACAGCATTAGAATAGACTGACGTTTATTTATTTAATTAAATGTAAGTTATATACCAAATTGACATAAATATAGCTTAGATTGCATTAGATATAATAACTTATGAATAATACTTATTGTGTTGTATTAAACTATATTATGTAAATGTCAGAGCTTGTCAGATTTTTTTTTTTATTTTGACATAATTTTATATTAAAAAAATATATTTGTTTTTTTTTTATTTATACACAAACAACTGACATTAATATATTATACGAGTAACTAAAATTAAACTATATTTATATAATTATAATAAATAATGGTGCCTTATTCGTAATCATGTCCGCCCATGAGTAGTTGAAACTGTTGTATACTCTGTGCCATTTAATGCTGTTTAATATGTGCTTTCATTAAAATATTGAAATAAATGCCAAGAAATTGTATTAAAATTGTAGTCAGCGATGATTTTTTTATAGTTTAAAGTCATCGTGGACTTCTATTTTAACTATAGGGATGTTGACAGAAGGAAAAGAAAACAAAAAAATAATACTTTCATTCAGTCTGACTTACATTATTATATCGTAAGTAAAATTATTTTAATTTTGTATTATGCAAATAATATTTTTAATTTAATATTTATTTTTGTTGACATCCCTTATTATCTATTGACTAAAAGTTGATACATACTTGTTCATATTATAAAGATGTCACATATTGCTATTAATTGATTAATATAGGTTCAGAATTATGTTCTTTTTTTTTAAATATGATTAATACATATGATTAAACAATGTGTGACATTTTTTCTCACACCTAGTAGTAATTTATTATTTTAAAAATTAAATTAGCTTTTTAAACATAAGCTATATTACCAAACAAAAAAGGTCTCGTAGATTTAGATTTAGTTATGCACGATATTTGGTGCGTGGTTCATTTGTAATGCTCATTCACTATAATAATTAAAATGTATAATTTGTCTGACTTGTCACAATATACTCGATTGATAAAGGTTTTAATAAATCATTCAAATTTCACTGTGTCTAATTTTTAACACCAGAGAATACCTTTTATTTTGAATACGGTTAATGATAGTTCAATTGGTTTTTAACCCTAGCCCGGGGCTAATTTGTATTGTGAGAAAACATAGGGTATTGTGTCTTTTATTTTACGTGTTTTTGTACGAGAGGCGCGTGCCGGCCGCGTGCGCCATCTTGCGTGCGACGCGATGGGAACTTCCGTACGCAGCTCGTCGGTGGGAATGGAGGATGATTTGTTTAGTAATTTCCCTGATTAGGGGATATTTTGGTTTTTGAATATTTTATTGCATTTTTAGTTTTATGTCGTTATTATGATTTGTGTGTGAGATTATTATTACATAAAATAATATTCCTTACATGTGGTAATTTGTCATTGCTTGATTTGAATTAAAATTGTTTTAATAATTTAAACATTATTTTAAGATAATGTGAATAATTTAAAAATACAGATAATAAAACGCCAAATGCCACAGATGATGGGATTATAAAATACGACAACTCAATAAATGAACCGCACAATAAACTCTGGACGTTTTCCACTTATAATTTAAATAATTAAATATAGCGTTACGCAGACAGTTCAAATATTCAGGACCGCAGCGCGACAAATTGGGCCCGAATCAATGGCGGGTCGCTCGCGGCGAGCTAAAAAGCTCGACCTCATTATTGAACATGAATTAATCACACTTGTCGATTGTGCCTAGTGCTGGGGAGACAACCCAGTCGATAGTGCATGTTGAGAATTATAGTTCACTTTCTTATGTCTTGAGACCTTCGTAGCGCTGGGGCGCGACAGTTGTAGGTCCACTCGTGGAAATGGATTATTAATTAATAATGTCTTAATTTCCAAATTTTAATTTTACTTTTATTAATAAAAATCTCAAAATTTTAATAATCCCCTATTGAAAAGTCCCTTCGTGCCAATGTTTATAATTAAAATGTTGTATTATTTATAAAAAAAAACCCTTAAGTTGCACAAAGTGCGAAACCTAAGTTACCCGTATTCGAGACAATATGACCGCCGTTGACGAAACAGCATGGAATACGGATTGTTGGAACTCAACACCGTTGATTTGTTTTACTAGAGCGAAGAAAGTAATTTTAATTAAGGCCGTCATGGCGTAGGCGCCTAACCGTACCACTTTGAAAAATTGGCAGAAAGCTGGGAACCTATCCAAGAACCCTCTGCCTACACTGCTACCTATATGCGGGATACAGCGTAACGCTAAAAAGAAACAATGCCCTACACTACGTTCTAATGCTGACAATTTAGTGTCGACGCGTTTATAGATAATTATTAAAATTATCGATTACTGTGCCTCCCTATCCATGAATATTGTATGGTGCAATTTGTATAATTTGATTAAGCCCACCTGTGTGCGCTCCGCGAGGGTGATTCGTACGGTAGGTATGTGCTGGCTGTGAGCTCACTTTTATCATTTTGTTATTATGCACACCACAGATCTGAATATTCATTAATTTTAATTTTGTAATGATTTTTAATTAGGGAAGTTTTTGGTTGGTTTTCTATGTGGATACTTCCATATATAAAATAATTTTAAAGCTATATTTTGCTGAACTTTGAGTGACGGATAAGTAAATAGAACTGAAGAAATTAGAAATTTTGATAAAAATTAAATCCAACAACTTCTTATGGCGGGTGAATTCGGAATGGAATAAACTATTTCATCCCAAGATTTTTTGTATACCATCAAATAAAGCAGAAGAAAAAAATAACAAAAAAAAAACTGCAACACACCAGTCGCACAGTCCAAACGTAAACCGAGCGTGACTCGCTTAAATGATACCATCGAGTCGTTTACATTCATCGCTTTATCTTCCCCGCACACTTATTTAATCAATCACCCTAAAACCATCCAAATTACATATTAATACTGGCAACACTAAAAAGAGCACGTCAAAATGACAGTTATAGTGGTGCTACCCTATCTTTAAAAAATGACGGAAGTGCCATACGTGTGCATATTATAATTATATTTTTATAAGGTTGCGTGGGATCGAGAGGGTGAATTTATTTTATTGAAGGATGAGTCGTAATATGCTTAACCAGGTGGCGATTTAAAGGCGATGCGTTGCTTATGATGATTTAATTGCTATTAAATAGTTATTTTGGCTATTGGATATTATTTATACAATAATACATAAAAATATATTTTTTATTTTATTAATAATATTATCTATTTAAAATATGACTCTGGTTCAATCTAGATACTATTTACTTATAATAAACAGTACAAAGTACCTTAATAAGAAATTTCAATTTATAAATCCCAAACCACTTCTAATGGGAATTGTAATTTTTCGTGGGAAATTCAATTAAATACTTTCATAGTCCAATTTTAATCAAAGCGCCGGCTATTATCTAGTAAGTCCCTAATATAAACAAATTGCAGTTCGATTACGACCCTTGGACATTGTTACCACAGATAAATAAAGACTAAAATAAGTCTTATTTCTATAGTAATAAAGATATGTTATTTTTATACTTAAAAAAATATATAATGTACGTAGTACAAAAGTGTAGCCCATTCAGAAATCGGTCGTCCGTAAACTCTGAAGAGGGCAAGCGCCCGCCACGCGTTTTTATATTTTTTATTTGGCTTTAATTTAATTAATCATGTTGTGACGAATCACTTTGAGTATTCAATCACTACAATACTTCCTTATATGTTCCCTAAGTGTAAATAAATATAAAGTATTCTAATATATTTCCCATAGCAATTGAATGATAATATTTTTTAATATGTCGATATAATAAGAAAAGTCATTGGAGAACCTGAGCTCTTAGTAGTCAAATAGATATAGGTGGGGCTCATGCTCCAACGATAAAGCTAGCCACATAAAAAAAAAATTTAAGAGACGAATGTATTGTTTAGAACATTACGTGCCATTATTTAGAAAAGAAAATCTAAAAATTTAGGATATATATAGTAAAATTGAAATCTTTGCAAGCTTTGACCATTTTCCAAACAGTATACCGATATGTAAGTACCTAAAGAAGGAGAGGAATGATACTATACAAAGAAGAGAAATGATACTGTTCAATTAGGTTACCTCGACTATAATATTTTGTTTTAACTTCACGCTGTATCCCGCACACAGCAGGATAGACAGAGGGAACCTAGTGTCACACACTTCAATCTTCATTTTCTGCTGAATTTTGATAGCAATGTGTGTTGAGTGTCGAAAATCAACGTCGCGCTTTGCCTCGGCACCGGAGCGAAGAAGTGACAATATTAAATATTTTATTTACTCGAGTCGGAATCGAACCCACAGCCAGTCGCTTTACAGTCATAAACATGTGCCCCAGCACTACGACTGTCTTATAAAACAATAGACTAAAATATTTATCAATAGTTAAAATATAACCCAGAGTTCTCTGACTAAAAAAACTCCCACAAAACTACAAAAAAACAACAATTAGACAAAGAAAGAAAAAACCAAAACATTTTAATACAAAAATGCAAAATTACACCTAGGTGTTTTAAAATATATGCAAGGAAATGGGTTGAGCGCATTTTTAAATAATTAACACTAGCCTAACAAATTTCAATGTTCACAGCCTCCAAATCTACGGGGAGGAACCCGCGACCACCCACGAAGTGTTTACATACCAGCCCCCGTTTAATATAAACACAAACAATTATTACTTTTTCTTACCTCCTATCAGGGGTTGATTATGGTCAGACTGGGTAAACAACCCCTTTTATGGCATTGTTAAAGATATGAGTTTTGGTTTTCTGTTATAGGTATAAATGATTGGTGTTTTGTTTTTAATATTGGTTCCATTTATGTTCTTTTTGTTGGGGGTTGGGACGTTATGAGTTCGATTCCCACTCGGTGGAATTAATTATTTAATATTTTAATTTTCTCGCGCTTTCATTTCCAATTTGAAAGAAAAGAAGAGTTTCAGTTTTCTATATCATAGGTTTTTGATTTTAATTAGGTAATTGATTGATTCCTTATAGAAAATTAATTATTAAAAATTACTATATTTTATTACCCCTTAATATTTAACCATTGCCTTACTCTCATATAGGAAGACGTAAAAGATAAGAAAAGCTCATAGATTTTTTTTTCTAAAACTAAGGACAGTCAAACTTACTTTAGTGTCCGCTAGAAAGAACTAGTCAAGAGTTCAAGAGTACTCGATCTCGGGTGGTCCAGTACAGACGGAGGGTATATTCCTGTTAAATATATTGGCCGATTAAAAAATTATTTAAAATAATTAAAATAAATTGGTTTTCATTTTAATTGTATGATTTTTTTAAAAATGTACTATGTACCTACTTAAAAATAACATGCTAAAAACTATCGACTATTAAGCAAGAATTCCAAAATAAAATGTACAATTAGCGAAAAACATTTTGAAATTTTATTTTTGTATGTAAAAACAACCATTTTTATCTACAAAGAGATTTTTATTAATATAAAAATTTGACATTCTACATTCTACAGCAGGTTAAGCTGAAGAAACCTAGCTTTGAGACACTCTGTTCTCCATTTTCCGTCCAATTTTCGAGATATTGTGAATTGACGAGGAACTTAACATCGTGCTTTGTCTTGATACCAGAGCGAGGAAATGTAATTCGGAATTAATTGTGCTCGAGTGGAAATCGAACCCATACTCTGCGTTTTCAGTCAGTCAACTTAAATAGAAAGAGTTCCAATATCCCATTCACCTGTACGATCATGGCAAGACTAGTTTATGATGGTTTTAGTGCGAGAGCCACTTAACGCCGTCGAGGCTACCGTGTCCTCTCTCCCCTCTCCCGGACACCCCAGCTCGGATGCATCCCACAAATATTATATTTCCTAATAAGGTGTGGAATATAAAACCTATCTCCTTGTTCCTCCTGGCATTAATCCCGGCTATTGCCAGGGTCTGCCTTCCTAGTCGGGATATTTTCATCACCGCACCTTACCTCTACACCAGAGCGAAGAAAATGGCGATATCAAGTATTTCATTTCCTCAAATGGAAATCGAACTGCAACCTATCGCATTTACATACACACTTGTCCCCCTGTGCTACGAGTTGCCTCAAATAATAATTCTGGCCTAATTCCTACTGATCCAAAAACATCCCAACTAAAAAGCAATAGTAAAGATTAACGATGTTTTAGGAACCCTCTCTTAGCCTTATGATGTGGGATAACCACTAACACAGGATTAACCAAAGGTGTTTTTCCTTGGGGGCGATGTCTAATTATTCCTGCATTATTATTACTTAGGTTAACTTTACTGGTAGATAGGGAGTATATTAAATATATATAAAAATATTTTACTGTTTTCATTTTTATCAATTTTTGTATTTTATATTTTATTTTGAATTTTATGATTTATCTAAATCAATGTTATTTATGTTAGTTTATCTAAGTTAACATAAATCGCTTTCATAATTAGTGTAACCAGACTTTTAGTTATTTTTTTTTTCAGCTTGAGATTTTCACTCCGTTCTCCACTTTCCGCAAGATTGTAACACTACAACTAATGGAAGGCTTTTTTTTAGCTTCAAGCTGAATTCTGCACATAGTGTAGGCAGAGAGAATCTGGAAACTAACCCTAGTTAATGTCTTAACTACAGAGTGTCCTCTGTTTCCATTAAGACACTTCCGTCCCCTACTTTCCACTGGACACTCGAGGCATTCGTGTTGAGTGACGGAACTCAATGAAATATTTCATTTCCTCAAATATATTATGATAAAAAAAATCTACTTACATAACAAATAATTTAGATAGAATTTTGTGTAACTTTTTATCAATACTAAACATATTAATACATACAACTTAACAAACAGACTGTAAGTATATATATTGGTTGCATTATTCCTCTCCCACAGCTATCTCCACCTTAAGCCACTAGCAGGGAATTAGGCAGCGGTAATAAAGTTCCCAGGCGTCCCCCGAGGTCCCCCTTCGTCCCCTGGACCACTTGTCCGGGATTACGCGGGTTTGCGAATCGCGTGGCGACCGTAGATTGGTTTTTATGATGTTATATAGAAAATGCTTGCAGATCTGAGGCTCCGTTTTTATTACAATAATTATGTTACTTTATAAGTCTAATATATTTTTTTGAGTTTTATATTTAAGATATTTATTTAATTAATCTACATATATAAAATCGAAAGGTCACTCAGTCATCACGAAATCTCAGAAACTACATGTGCTAGGAATCTCAAATTCTGCATAGGAGTTACTTATAGGACGTAGGTGATCGCTAAGACGGGAATTTGCAATATTCGACTTCTAAGGGGTTGTTTTTGGGATTGAAAGTTTGTATGAAACTTCGTTAATACAAATGCTAGGAGTCTCAAATTTTACATGGACGTCACTTATAGGACGTAGGTACTCATGGAGACAGAAATTAATAATAACGTCGTTCACGCAGGCGAAGCCGCGGGCGGGCCGCTAGTTAGTCATATAATTGAACGCTGTCTTATATAGATTCTATTTTATATTTTAACTTCACAATAAATTAAAATTATGAGGAAGGCATCGAGAATACAGTGATAAATTATTATATTCTTTACTATTACACACTAAACTACATTTAAAAAAAATGAATGGCATCATATAAACCTCCCTTATCCGGAGGTCTGTGGCATAACTTTAATTGTTTTTAAAGTGCGTACGCGCGGTTGGTTTCATTCATGATTTAAAAGGGCTTTGCGAGTGTGGGACACTAAGTACGAACAAGCTGTACTAGCATTGGTATGTATGGACATGTGCCTCTTACTTTTAATAGATGAAAGTAATAGATAGAAGCCAGTCAGGGGCAGAAAACGAAACCAATGTTGATTGAATTGTAAAACGATCTTCTTCTTCTTCTTCTCTCTTCTTCACTGTGAGGAATGACTTAAAGAAAAAGTATTTCTACCACAACTTGTGTTAATAACAGACTGACCTGAACTTCTACCTGATGTTGAAAACCACGCTTTCCCAAAAATGAATTAATATTATAATTTATATTCTAAATTACCTTATAATCTACAAAATTATACTTTGCTGTGTTACTGTTTGTGGGTTCGATTTCCATTCGAGGGAATATTTATTGTTATCAGTTCTTCCGTCTGCAACATTCAATGACTCCAGAATTCGGTGGAAAAGCGGAGTGACTTAAAAAGCTGTTTGGGACTGTTATTTTATTATTACAATAAGTACTTAATACTAAAATTAATTCACAAAAAAGGCAAAACAAATGTAAATTTTTACATAATAATAACAATTTTACATAAAAACAATTCAATAATTACAATATTTTGATAACTTTTAAGTGCCAATGGAGATCTGTTAAAATAAACAAACCGAGAGCTGTGTTTAAAGGCACGTAGTATTCAATTTACGTTGAAATGTTATAACTTGAATGTCTGAAATGGAAAGGAAACGGACTCTTGAGAGGGGCCCCGCGGTACCTGCGCAGGCGCACCGTACCTGGCCTAGGAAAACAAAACGTGGAGAGAGTGTACAGTGGATAAGATATTATAATGGTTCTACCAAATATAGAATTTAATGCTTGAATTTGCTATAATAATATCATATAAATGCTGTTTATATTTATTTATTTTAATAATTGGCGTGTATAAGATTAGTTTTAGTTGAAATTAAATATACAAAATTGAAGCAATGTTTTAATAATTATAAAAATATTATTATTACATCTTAAACACACATAGAGAACAAAAAAATATGAAAAATCAAATACTAAATATTTAAAAAAATAAACGAATTTACCTAATATTAAAAAAAACCCAAAATGTTTACAAAGGGATGTCCACTGACGTCTCTACCTGTTATAAGTATGATATTTTCATATTTTGATGGTGTTTTTTGTGTGACACGCTAAGTGGCGTGATGAGACCACCCGCGGCGTTGGGAAAACCTAAACTTTTATTATCGTTGGATTATACAGAGAAAATAGGCATAACTGTAGATGTATATATATATATATATATGTATTATATATATATATCTATATATATAAAATCGAAAGGTCACTCACTCATCACGAAATCTCAGAAACTACATGCGCTAGGAATCTGAAATTTTGCATAGGAGTTATTTATAGGACGTAGGTGCTCGCTAAGACGGGAATTTGCAATATTCGACTTCTAAGGGGTTGTTTTTGGGGTTGAAAGTTTGTATGTAACTTCATTACTACAATTGCTAGGAGTCTCAAATTTTGCATGGACGTCACTTATAGGACGTACTTATAGGAGGTACTCATGGAGACGCAGGCGAAGCCGCGAACGGGCCGCTAGTATATATATATATCTATATATATAAAATCGAAAGGTCACTCACTCATCACGAAATCTCAGAAACTACAAGTGCTAGGAATCTCAAATTTTGCATAGGAGTTATTTATAGGACGTATAAATGACGGACGGACGTAAATACTTTACTCGAAATGATGACTCGCAGAGCACTATCTCGTCAGGAGGAGTCCAAACTCCAACTGACTTTACAAGAATTAAAAAACACTAAGGATTTGTGTGCCCAATTACAGTGTGAAAGGCAAGATAATGAAATAGAACTTTTACAATTATTAGACAATAACACTAGGCTTAAGAAAGAAATGACTGCTATACACATAGAATTAACAACAATTGTAAAGGAACGGGATACTCTCAAAGATTTAGTAGATAAGTTTGACCGGTGCAGCGATGAATTATGAGCAGGCCCTTATTAGGATAACTACCTTGGAGCAGGAGCTGCAAGAGGCTCACACACTCATTACTAAGTTACAGGAGGATGCTCAGAATGCTACCGTGTCACATAATATTAGCTTGTATAATGAGTTAGTTGAGAGTGCCCCGCAGTTGGTTTCTCCTGTGTTGGACAGACATAGTCACTCAATTATTGATCTCACCAAGAATGACACATCATTATTCAATCTTAAAAAAGGATCAAGTCTGCCTCACTGCAGTAGAAACAAACTAAAAAAATACATAAAAATCAATAAGTTTATTGTCAAAACTAAAAAATTAATAAAACAACATAGTTATATGTCCAAGTGTGCAAAATTAAGTAAGGAGAAATTGGAACTATATGATGATTTAGAAATGTGCACAAAAAAACTAAATAAGTGTAGGTTAAATTATGAAGCTGATACACAAGCACTACAAAGTGAAATTAATTATTTAAAAGACTCCCTTGATATACTTAATAAAAAGTATGTCAATTCATTGAACGAAATACAAGAGTATTCCAAGGTGATGGACAATCTTATTACACTGTCCACAAATAACACTGAACGTTTTGATTCTTTAATCAACAATCACTCTTGTGATTGTGCCCGTTCATCACAGCAATCGCCTGCAAGTACTCCGGTGTGTGTCCCCTTGACCAACCCCTTGTGTGACAGCCTTCATAATAATAGTAGTAGTAGGTTCAGGTTACAGCAGTCATTTCGTGCATCAATTCATGAACCTAGTTCATTAGTTAATGCACAAAACATAGTTTTATTTAGTGATGATATTGGAAGGAATATGGGTTCAATTTTGAATTCTTGTTTACCGGGACAGTCAGCTGTTAGTTTTTGTTATCCGTCAGCATCCTTTGAAGTTCTCATGCAGAGAAGTTTAAGTTATAAATTTAATAAGTGTGACAAACTTGTTATATTATCAAGTAATAGGGGAAATTTAAACAAAAAACAGTTAAATGAGTATTGTAAGTCATTATTAAACTTAGATATAAGTAAAATAATTTTGTTTACATTTCCTTATTGTAAAAATCAGCCAGAAGCGGAAAATAATTACAGATATAAGCTAAACTCTACTCTGCACACAATAAGTACATATAATGACAAATTTCATTTAATTGACACTAACAAAATAGTTAGTAAAACTTTATTTTTGACTCAAAGTAAATATTATTTTGGTCATAGGTTTAAGAGACAGATAGCTTCTGTGCTATCCTATTATTTTGACTTATCAGCCAAGAACTTGGCTACTACTTCAACTGCTTCTATTGAGCAGACTGACATTCCAATTTATTCTGACATTATGTCTAATAATTTACACTCTGTTGACATTTCTCAACATTTAAATTAATTTCTCAGACAACAGAGGTAGCAACCTCTAGCTCTAATTTATTATTAAATATCCATTTGATCCAGCCAGCTTTACAATTAAATTACAATAATCACGCACATTGCACATCATCACAATATCCATGCAAAAATAATAATAAAAATGTTAATTCTATTAGATTAGTTCATCAGAACATCTGTTGCTTGACGGGGGGCAAGCAGCTAGAGCTGGAATTATTCATGAACTCGGAGGAAATTAGTATTTTGTGTATTACTGAACATTGGTTAAAGGTGAACCAGCTCATGTTTAATTTCAGAAACCACCGGGTAGGAAGCTCATTCTGCAGAATCAACACAATACACGGGGGGTCGCTTATAATATTAAACAAGAACCTTAAGTTCAAGGAACGGAAAGATATTGTGTCCCTTTCTGTAGAATGTTCTATCGAATTAGCGTGTGTTCAATTAGAGCAATTCATTGTTATATGTGTATACAGACCTCCCTCCGCCAATTTAAAATTATTTTTAGAAGTAATGGATGAGGCCTTAAGCAAACTTACCAAGTCGGGTAAGCCTTTGTTAGTGTGTGGGGACTTTAATGTTAATATTTTGGAAAGTTTTAGTCCCACCATTAATTTATTAAGTCTTTTTAAGTCACACAATTTACTTAATGTATTTATGGAGCCAACCAGAATAACTCCTACGACTAGTACTTGTATAGATAACATATTTACTGACATTATTCCATGCTACAAAAGCATTATTAATAAATTGGATTCTGACCACTCTGGTCAGCTAGTAGAATTCTATAGTAAGAAAAAACAGGTGGCTAAGAAAAGAATTGCTGTTGTACCTGTCACAGCTAGTCGTTTGGAACGTATGAGAGTTAGTTTACTAACTAATTTACTAGTTTTAGATATAACTTTACCTCCCAATTCTTTGTACAATTCTTTTTTTTTACTCTTTTATTAATAAATTTCATTCAATATTTACTCCCAAAGAGATTACAATTACTGATAGTCCTATCTTTGGAGACTGGGCCACAGCAGGTATTTATAAGAGTAGGGAGACACTGTATATGTTATATTATGAAAAACAGTTTAATAGTGGTGAAGAGTTTAAAGAGTACTTAAAATCTTACTCTAAAATTTTCAAAAGAGTTTGCAAAATTGCTAAATCTTTATTTATTAAAACAAAAATCAGAAATAGTAATAATAAAATTGAAGCCACTTGGAAGGTTGTTAATGCCGAGACTGGGAGAACTAGGGTGAAAGATTCTAATTTTAAACTTAGTATTGACGGTCACATTGTTGATTCCGATTTGGAAGTGGCCATTGCATTTGAAAAGTTTTTCTCTACTTTCCCAGTCAGTCTAACAAACGATTTAGGTTCTTCCACCACTATTGCAGAATCGTTAATTAAAGACAATGTTCCCGAATTTTATAATGGTTTCGTTTTCCGTCATGTAAATTATTCAGACATTAGTGTAGCTTTCAAATCAATTAGTATGAAAAAGACAGCCGACTTGTGGGGTGTCTCAGTTAATATCATAAATTCTTTAATTGATATTTTGATTCCTGATTTAGTTACAATTTTTAATAGATGTATTGATTGTGGAGTGTTTCCTGATTTGATGAAATATAGTAAAATAACTCCATTGTTTAAATCAGGTAGTACGCAAGACCCCACAAATTTCAGACCGATTTCAGTACTACCTACGTTTAGTAAAATTTTTGAAAAGCTGATACTCAGTCAGCTTCTTACTTATTTTAATAAAAATAAATTACTGCACACAGGTCAATTTGGTTTCACTCGTGGAAGGTCAACATCTGATGCTGGGGTCAAATTATTAGAGAGTGTATTCGCGGCTTGGGAGGAGTCACGTGATGCCTTTGGGGTGTTTTGTGACTTATCCAAAGCATTTGATTGTGTGCAGCATAAAACTCTTATCAGGAAGCTACACCACTATGGTATAAGAGGCATTGCTTTGGATCTTCTCACTTCTTATTTAAGTGATAGGATTCAAAAGGTAAATGTCAACGGGAAACTATCACACGGGTCACCTGTAGCATTGGGGGTGCCACAAGGCTCTATTCTGGGTCCGTTTTTGTTCCTTTTGTACATTAATGACTTACCTCACCTTATGAGAGATATCTGTGAAATGGTGTTGTTTGCAGATGATACATCTTTAGTTTTTAAGGTTAATAGACAGCAATTGGAAATTGACGATGTAAACAATGCTCTTTCTAGGATATTGCACTGGTTTAGTGCCAATAACTTGCTTTTAAATAGTAGTAAAACTAAATGTATCAGGTTCTTTACTAAGAATGTTCAACAAGTAGAAACCAGGGTTTTGATGAACAATAAGGAACTTAAAGTAGTTAATGAAACTGTTTTCTTAGGTATAACATTAGATGCTAAGTTACAATGGGGTCCGCATATAGAAACTTTATCTGGTAGACTTAGTTCGGCAGCGTATGCTGTCCGCAAGATTCGTCAACTGACCGATGTTGACACCGCGCGTTTAGTATACTTCAGCTATTTTCATAGCATTATGTCTTACGGCCTATTACTTTGGGGTAGTGCCGCTGACATAGATACCATTTTTGTGCTCCAAAAACGGGCTGTCCGAGCAGTCTATAAAATGGGTCCACGGGAGTCACTAAGGAATAAATTTAAAGACTTTAACATCCTCACACTACACTCCCAATATATTTACGACAACTTAGTATATGTGCATAAGAATATTAATAAATTTAATAAAAACAGTGACCTCCATCAATATAATTTAAGAAATAAAAATAAGCTTGCTGTGCCCTTCTCTAGGCTCCATAAAGTGTCTCACTCATTCGTAGGTCAAAGTATACACTTTTATAACAAACTTCCAAACGACGTGGTTAATTTATCACTGAACAAATTTAAAAAAGTGGTAAAGCACAGGCTCTGCCAAAAAGCTTATTACTCTGTTAAAGATTATGTTTGCGATAAAGATGTTTGGAAATGAGTTGCTCTATTTCTAAGTTAAAATTGTTAATTGTGATTTATAACAAATGTTGGCATTTAAAAAGAGTGGCCATGAGTTTCTTTGCCTGTATCTTCTCATGAGCTCAACCATTTGAACGGGCTTTTTTCAAGTCAAAATTGCACATTTTTTTGGTTATTTTGTTTTCCATTTTTTTTTTATCTTTTATGACATGTCCAAGTGAATGTTAAGCATTTTTATGGAATAAAGATATTTTGACTTGACTTTGACTTTGTATGTTCTCGCTAAGACGGGAATTTGCAATATTCAACTTCTAAGGGTTTGTTTTTGGGGTTGAAAATTTGTATGAAACTTCGTTACTAATGACACTTGACTTTGTCATTCGTTACTAAATGCTAGGAGTCTCAAATTTTGCATAGACGTCACTAGGACGTAGTCATGGAGACAGAAATTAATAATAACATAGATAACGCGGGTGAAACCGCGAGCGGGCCGCTAGTTAAATAATATAGCTTCATCATCACATTCTCATAATATAACAGAATTAATAAAAAAACTTATATTTTGTAGAAAATCTATAAAGACTTATATACGATTTTCTTGTGGTCAGTTTTTGGGAAAAACAGAAGCAACAGAAATTTTAAGTTGTCTTTTTTTATTCTAAAAGTGTGATATGTATAATTATTTTAAAAAGAAGAGGACTATTTTGTTTTACTAGTACATGTTAAAATTAAGATATTACATACAAATAAGTAATGATATTATTTGACAGACTGCGAGTCGTTTTTAGAGAGCACCTACACTAGAGTTTTCTTTCACGTTTGTATTAAAAATCGAGATATAGTGTTATCATACTATCATATTTAATTAAAATATTTTTAAATCGTGTTATATTGTTTTTTTTCTCCAATTGTCATTAGCCACATAAATAACTGTATTATCATAGAATAGAGCATTATAAAATTTCTCTACATAGGCGTGGGAATAGAGGAGGTAGGTATAGTCTTGTGTCCAACCCAGAAACTTAATTAATAGATAATTAACTCTGAGAAATTTTTAAATAAACGTTTCCACATATATATATACTTAAAGCTAAAGCCCAGGTTAGGGTAAACCTACCCAAAACAAGCCCTAGCACATATATAGCTACCATAATAAATAATTAAGTTAATCAAAACGTCGACACGAGCCGACGTGCAAGTTTTTAGCGAATCCATTTTAAGTTAAACATGTATCGCGTGTCTATACGGTGAGTGCTCTCGTGTGGAGTATGTACAGACTGTGAGAGGGCCACTGGCCGTACGTACATACAGTTATTTGAGTTATTATTGCATTATTTACATACTATAGTCGAGATGCATTCAAAACTGCAGGTTGTTAATAAAATTTGGGAATGTTGCGAGATTTGAACCTGTATACTTGTATATAATCTGAAAATCAATAGATTTATAAGAACAAAACTTATAAATTTTGTATTTATATGAAAATTATTAAATCGTAAGAAATTATAAAGGCTACTTAAATGTGTTTTTTGAATAGTAACTAAAATAGTACGTTTTTTAACAATTTGGAGATATTTCGACCATCAAGAACGATTATATTTTGAAGACAGACATTTCTTGGAAGCCGTCATGACTCAATGACACAAGCGTGTGAATGTAAACGCGACGGTTATGGGTTCATTTCCCACTCAGGGGAATTAATTATTATTTATTAATATATTAATTTCTTTGCTCTGGTAACAAAGCAAGGGGCGGCGTTGAGATCCTCCACTCAAAACACATCCATATTAGGTATGTCCTAACTCCACCACTATTCCAAGTTTTATTGTAGGTACTTTCAACAATTCCATTATTCGCTTGAACTAAGTATTTAACTTTTGAACAGTTCAATCGTAATTTAAAAAAAAACCAGTACAGTTTTAGTTTAATTTTATTTCACAATAACGAAAACTGCTAGTAATAAATGAAATAAATGAAAAAGCACACATTTTTCCTTTCTATCATCGAATTCATATTGCTTTTTCTACAAAACAGCAGCGACGTGACGAAACAGGAATTTTCGACCAATTTTCACATAAGCGCAGGGAATTTAGTTAGTTGGTCGCGATCTCGACGCTGAGTCAACATCGGCCTAATGGTGTGCCGTGGGTGTGGAAACCTGGCTGTCCAACGAATATCGGTACCTTTGATACCGGTGATTACCAATTTTTTTTATCTATGATTCTAAAGACCTGTCTTTCTTTATATATAATTCTTTCTGTTTTTCTATATGGAGGGTATACTATTTTTTCCTTTTAGAAAGCAGAACTACGTACTTTTCTACATATCCTGTATTAGGTATGTTTAAGTAAATATTTTTCATTAAAAAAATATGGGTAAAAATTTCTTAAAAAAAAAAAAAAATTGAAATATCTAGCTTAACATTTAATATTTTTTAATGAATTAAACATAACAAAAATAAGAATTATTAAAATCATTATAAGCTTAATAACTTACACGTATTAAACGGAATTGGACAACTACGCTTAGAATCGTTTGGTCCAACTTAGAGCTCTTTGTAGACCATGCTTATAAGGTAAAGGCTTCGGTGTGTGGCCTCCGGGGAAATAAGATAATTATACCACGTTTGCATGCAAACTATATGTAAATAAGATATATATATATAAGATAGAATAGAATTTTATATAGATATCTAAATATATAAGTTTTAGACGCTGCCATCGTAGGAAAGACGGTGGTTATGGGTTCTTTCTAACTCAATGGAATGATTAAATTATATTATATTTAGTCTTTTCTTCTCATGGTGAGGCAAAGCGAGATATTGGGTTCCGCTACTCAACATGTAGTACCTACAGAATTATAGAGTTGAGCTTGGTGCTCTTCAGCACTAGATGGCGCTACTCGTGAAGAGTTAACATAAGTATACAACTCGTAAATTAATTTGTAGTTTTCCAAATTATTGCTGTATTTATTATATTTTATACGTTTTTTTCTTATTAGCTTCACGCTGTATCCTGCACATAGAACGGTGAGCAGAGGGAACCTGGGAATCTAGTGTTGGGAATTAGGCAATACGTGTTGAGTTGCGGAACTGAACGCCGCGCTTTGCCTCTTTCCCAGAGCTAGGAAAACAAAATATTAAGTATTTCCCTAAGTGAGAATCGAACCCACAAACCACGACACGACAGCCTCAATATTTTCATTAATAAATACACTCAACGTAAGCTATATTACCATTTATCATATTATTTCACAAATTTTGACACAGTTTTTTTATAAGCTTCAAGCCAAGTTTTTATTCCTGTCGCAAAACAACAATTTCTCACGTCAATTTCAGTTCGATCTTATCAACAAAAGGATGGGATAGACAGCGCCTTCCGACGTGCCAGCTCTGGTACACCTCGGCTTATATACCTGGCTGGCTTATCTGGATGGGTGTAAGGTGGTCAAGACAGAACAAGAAGACCTTTTGTTTGATAACCCGTGAAGCCCCATTGTTGCTAATTATGCTTTGGATAAATAAATATGTAGGGTTAAAGGCGATCTTCTTTGTGTTGGCACGTGTTTTTTGACTTGTAAATTTTAGTTTTGGGGTCTAAATTGTTAACTTAAGCTAGATACGTATTTAAGATAAAATTTATAGTAGTCTTGTTAATTTAGAATTTTTTTTAGGTAAACGCTGTATCCCACATATAATGCAGTAAGAGGACCCTTGTTGAGTCACGGAATTCGACGCCGCTCTTTGTCTCGACACCAGAGCAAAGAAAACGAAAACATTAAATATTTCATTATGCAATTGATTTCTCAACTTTTTCACGATTAAGTCGGTTTTAATAATGCCCCGTCCCGAGCGAGACCCTCAGGAAAAATGGCATTCACTATATTCTTGTTAATACAAATTAGTAAATAAATAAATTCCAATACAAATTAGTAAATAATAAAATAAAATTAATACATATATTTAAATAAAATATTGTTAAATTAGTGTCACCCTTACTCCTAGCCTTATAACAGGAGCCGAGCTAATAACAGGAGTTAGTTCGGCAGGAGATTCCCTTCTCGGTAAAGTCGAGAAGGGAAGTCATTATGCATATTATATATAGTAAAAATAATATATATATTGCTCCGAAGATCGACAGAATAACATCTAATTAGGTTCCCCAAATGATCTATAACGATACAAAAACAAACGCTAATTACGTTAGTTAATTTGTTATTTTAATATAACAATGTTTTTTTAGCTTTAAACTCCTGTCACATAGCAGAATAGACAGAGGGAACCTGGAAACCTAGAATGAAGACACTGCATTTCCATCAAGGTATTCCATTCCCGTTTCCGCCGAATCCTAGAGGCATTGCGTGCCTGGACACTAATTTTAAGAAATAAATAAAATATATCAGCTCCACGTTGTATTCCGCAGGCTGCAGGCAGAGAAAAAATAGA
Source organism: Heliconius melpomene rosina (assembly GCF_056956725.1). Lineage (NCBI taxonomy): Eukaryota > Metazoa > Arthropoda > Insecta > Lepidoptera > Nymphalidae > Heliconius > Heliconius melpomene. The sequence continues at coordinate 3,421,067 of NC_140396.1, read as the reverse complement.
ATCAAGATTCCGTTCTCCATTTTCCGCCGAACTATTCGATGCATTGTGTTTTGAGTGGCGGTCTTTTGCCGGGTTCCTGCCTTGGTGCCGGAGCGAAGAAATGAAAATATTGATTAATTCCTCATTCCTTTGAGTAGGGATTGAACTTACTACCAGTTGCGTTTACAATCACACCCTTGTGCCACTGCGCCACTGGTCGTTAAAACAATGTTTATATACAAAAATATATTTAAAATGAAACAAAGAATGAGATAAAAAGAGATTCCTTTCGCAAAACGGAATGCAGTCGGCATCAGAGAAGCTATATTCTGTTTACGTTATTATGGCGGTAATTAGCATTGTTGCTGAGACGGGCGTTCGCTGTTTACCTAATTAACTGTTTTGTTTACCTCTTATACGTCTTACTTTGTATTTTTGATATCTAATGTAAATATTTTTAATTATATTCATTAGATCATTAGTGGTAAAGATGGGATGTCTCCTGATCTAGCAGTGAAAAATACAAGTTTTGCTTCTTAAATATATTTTTTCAGCTTCACTCTGTATTTTGTATGTAGCAGGATTGGCATAGAGAGTCTAGTGCTAAGTCACTCCGCGTATTTTTATAATTTTTGGTAGATAATAGTAAAAATATTAGGCATAAGCGTGTGTCTGTAAAAGTGATAAGTTGTGAGTTTGATTCCCATCCGAGGAAATGAAATATTTAATATTTTCATTTCTTCGCTCTGCTGTCGAGACAAACCGTTGCTCAACACTACACTAATACTTCCAGAGTTCAGAGAAAAGTGGTAAACAGAAGTCTCTTAATGGGATTGGAGTGTCTTATCACTAGGTTCCCAAGTACTCTTCGCCTACCTTCCTATACAAATCCTTAGATACGCATCGATATACGAAGGTATATGTATATTATAAGTACCTATACATATATATATTAACTTTTATATTCATTTACAGTAATACATACTTAGTTCAATACTAAATAAGAATAAATAAGAAAACACAATATGTCCAATAGAATAGCGGAAACTGAGCGCCACAAGAACGGTGCACTCTACTAGGGTCCTATTACATATCTTCTTGTGAAATATCTTCTTTATGAAAAAGTGTGTGAGTTTTAAAGTCACAGTAGTCGTTTGACACAAGAAGAGAAGATGAATTATTTTACTGATGTTACTTTCTTTCTATCTTCTGTCTTGTGGGACTGATCAGTTAATTTGAATACATAATCTAGCCAAATGTTAGTACTTGCATACCTGCTGTCAATTTAACGTTTTATTCCGCCTATACCAGGATAGGGAGAGGGACCTACTCCATTCTCCACTTTCGAAATCGATTTCTGAATTCGAAATCGAAAGTCGCCCATACGCACAAAAATCACAATTTTATCAAAATGTTAAAACACCCTGTTCCCCACGATTCTGCTTCTTTAGAGGTAGGAGACGGGTGAACCTTAATAAAAAAATATTATATGAAAATATTATATACCTAAATGTGACCAGTCGTGGAGCAATGGCACAAAATGTGACTGCAAAAGCGACTGGTTGTGGATTCGATTTCTACTCGAGGAAACGGAATATATTATATATGCTAATTTTCTAATCTTCGCTCTGGTGTCGAGGCAAAGCACATACATAGTTGAGGTCCGCCAATCAATACACAATGCCTCCAGAATTCGGCGGAAAATCCTCTCGAAGGATCCCTCTGCCTACCCTACCGTGTGCGGGATAGAGCGTGAAACTAATTTAATTTTTAATTATATACAAAGGTATATATAATTATGAAATCATTTTTTTCCCTTACAATCAACAGTTCCAAGTGGATGACACTCGTCGCAACTCGACACCGGATCCGAGCTAATGGCCGTTACGTGTCCCTCGCGTGTAACACGAACTGCATTGTAGGTACGTATACCTATAGCCTCATATAGAATAACTTCTTAACCGATTATATAGATATATTATTTATTAAATTATCCAAACCTATATTATAAATTCGAAAGTAACTCTGTCTGTCTGTCTGTCTGTCTGTCTGTCTGTCTGTCTTTTACGCAAACAGGGCCAAACCGCTAATTTAATTGTGATAAAATACTCATATAGAGATACTTGTGGGCCGCGGGATGAACATAGGATACTTTTTTTCTCATATTTGTAATATTTTCGATATATACCAATATATTAAAATACTTATTAATTTGACATGCTATTTATTCCGCCATGTTAATAACAACCGTCGGTATGCGACCGTTGCTAAGCAACGATTTGCAAAGTTTGTTGTTAGAAAACGTCACCCAAAATGAGCTTGCTTAACGCATCTCTCTATTGAAAACAGAAAATAATTTCATAAATATATTTAATAAATATTCGTATAGTTCAAGCGGGCGTAGCCGCGTACGGGTCCACTAGTATATAAATAAAGTGGCTGTAACATACCGACAGACATATGACAAATATATAAAAGTTCCTTTTTACACCATTCGGTTACTGATTCCTAAAATGGATTTTTATTCATGAAAAATTAAAGGAGTTAGGTTTAATTCTCAGTATTTTATTTCTAATAACATAAACATTTTGGTGTCATCGATTTTTTATATTTGTGGGTATTTCAGTTTTTGCTACTGTAAAGAAAAAAAGGAAACATACTTCTATTCTTGGGTGATAATGGTTATATACATAGAATTAATAATATATAATTAATTATTTTATCTAATTATTATTAATAGCATCTGATATCTGAGACTATCCTGGCGCAGGGGTACGAGTGCGATTGTAAACACGACAGTTGTGGGTTCGATTCCCAATCAGGGCAATGAAATATTACAGCTCTACGTGAAACGGAAGTGTCTTAATGGGAGGTTTCTTAACACTAGGTTCCTAGGTTCCCTCTACCTACCCTGCTATGTGCGTTCACAGCGTTAACCTACAAAAACAACTTATTTACCCAATATTGTTTTCATGCAGTAATCACCTTGTTTACAAAACAACAGACAGTCTAATGTGTTGTTTTTACAAACATAATGTTAGTCGTTAGGCTTATTATAATGCTACCCATTTGTTTAATTTATTTGTTGATATTATCCTTTTAATAATAAAAAATATCTAATATTATATAATTAGGAACTAAAGCAAAATTATTATTGAACCGTATTCTTTAGCTCTCCTTTCTGTCTGCCTTCCCAGATAGGAATAAAGCGTGAAGATAGTTGAAGTTAAACAATTGGATAAAGTAATGTAACTAAAGTGTATCTATGTTTAAATTGTGACATAGAAATGAAATATTTATTTAAATTTACATTTCTATTTCTTCGCTCTGGTGTCGAGGCAAAGCGCGGCGTTGAGTTACGCCATTCAACACTCAATGCCTCCAGAATTTGGCGGAAAATGGGAAACAGAGTGACTATGATTAGGTTCCTTCTGCCTATCCTACTGTGAGCGGGAATCTATATTATTTATTTACTAAACTATATGTTTATTTATAATACTACTCGAAATCGATTAAGTTATAGAATGATATCTTTACATTACTTATCTATTATGACATTTAAATAATATAAACTAATCTATTTCGTGTTATATTTTAGTTTCCTCACCCGCCGGTAAAAAAAAGCTTTGCGCTACTTACTAACTTGGTTTAGCGTTATTCTAAAAAAATATATGAATACTAAAATAAACCACATCCTTTAAATATTTTTTACTTCAATCTTGTCTGTAGAGAATCTTATTTCATTATTTTTGATTCCATATCAAGATTGGATGCATATTTATATTGGATTTTATGAAATATGTATGGTTATTTTGTTTTTGCCTTCTAATGTAAAGCTATAAGAACGAAAGGCACAAAACGTAAGTACTTATTATTCCTTATAAAAGTATTAGAATAAAATATAAGAACATTTTTCATGCAATAAGGCTTAATTATCACAAGTGTATTCTGAAAATATAGAAACAATATGTTAGTATTTTATAAGGTAGAGTCGTTTTGTTTTAATATACTCGTATAAATATACACTGAACACAAAGACTAGGTTTTAATCAGACCTAATTGGGTACACCCAATAAGTGATAGAGTAAGAGGCCGACAGCGTGACACCCAGCGCGCGCCGACACCAGCACGCGGGCGACGGCCAAAGCTCCACACTACTATACATTCCCGCTAACGCACTTGTGATTATTCCATGTTTTTATCTTTCCGCGCTCCGCTGCGGTACTATTAGCGGACGCGGTGCGAGGGGTGAGGGTGGGCGGCGGGGGGATTGCGCGCGCCGGCGGGCGGGCCGCGGGGGGCATGCGCGCGCTGGCGGGCGGGCCGCACGAGGCTCCGCCCCGGCGCGGCGCTCATGGCCGGCGTGGAGGGGCGCGCGGGCCCCTGGCTTCTATTTACTCTTTCAATCAGTGCGAGTGTTTGCCCCTGGCCGGCGTGCACGCGCGGGTGATGCGCTAGCCATGATCTCGCAGAAGCTGTCGTACGGCGACGTGCCGACGTCCGCGTCGCTGTCCTCGCTGTCGCCGGGCCTGGCGCCCCCTTACGTCAACGGGATGGGCTGCATGCCGACGCAGCCTTATCCGAACCTGTACACCAACAACATGGTCGCGGGCGGCTCCTGCATGGGCTCGCCGGGCGTCGGGTACTCGCCGCCCAGCACCATGGCGTCCTGCATGGGCGGCGGCGGCGCGGTGCCTTACGGCACGCTGCCCCGCGAGCAGGAAGCCGCCTCGCCGACCTCGGCGCTGCAGCGCGCCCGCAACGACAAGACCTACCGCCGCTCCTACACGCACGCGAAGCCGCCGTACTCCTACATATCACTGATCACTATGGCCATTCAGAACAACCCATCGCGAATGCTCACTCTCTCGGAGATCTATCAGTTCATCATGGACCTATTTCCGTTCTACAGACAGAACCAGCAGCGCTGGCAGAATTCTATTCGACATTCGCTTTCCTTTAACGATTGCTTTGTCAAAGTACCTCGGACGCCCGACAAGCCTGGTAAGGGATCATTCTGGACTCTGCATCCTGATAGCGGAAATATGTTTGAAAACGGCTGCTTCCTGCGACGACAGAAACGATTCAAAGATGAAAAGAAGGAAACTATTCGGCAAGCTCAAAAAGCAGCTCAAACTCACGGACATCACGGTGGACATGACAAACGAGAACACGGCCATGAGAAGTCTGGCGGAGGCGCGGGCTCCGGCGAGGAGAAGGAGATGCGCGATGAGTTGCTGGCGCAGCTGCACGCGGCGCCAGAGCTGTGTCTGCCGGAGCACACGCCGCTCGCGCTGGAGCACTACGCGCAGCTGAAACAAGAGCCTACAGGGTACGCCCCAGCGCCGCACCCGTTCAGCATCACGCGGCTGCTGCCGGGCGCTGACACCAAGTCCGACCTGAAGATGTACGACGTGAACTATGGCTACGGCCATGCGCCGGTGGACAACTATTACCAGTCTCCGCTGTACCACCACGCGCACGCGCACGCGCACGCACACGCGCAGCCGCCCTTGTGACAGTACCCGCTGGCGTAGGCTCCTTGGCCGCGCCGTGGGTGACTCCGCCGCCACCGACCAGCCCCCGTCTCCAACTCGGACTCATGTGAGCGTGATTTGTGTTCTTGTGATATAAACGGCGACAGTCGTCGCTCGGGGCACATAAATTATTTGTGTACATATTTTCGATTTTAAGAGTCGTTGTGCGCAATTTAGTAGGTAGTTGTTCGATGCACGAGTGGCGCGCTCCGAGCGGCGGCAAACTTAGGCCTAACCCGGTCTGTGGGACTCGCGCGAGGTGCCCTCCTGACTCCTCTGAACTATTTGTAGCACAGTCGTATACCAAATCTAATTAGAATTACGATCGGAATACTCGGTTTTAACAATATTTAGGGCCGTTCACTTTCCGTAATACCGTAAGCTAATAAAGCTATATAAAGCTATATAGCGTGGTTTTTTCAATGAACAATGATATCTAAACTTTTCCGCCCAAAACAATAAGCACATATCACATAATGCTTGAAATAATCGCGGCGATAATGCGATCAATACGATTCCCTTATCTCTGTTATCTATCGATGCTTTGAGAAATTGATTTTTAGCGCGTTGAAATCTTTTGTAGAAACTTTCGATTGACAGTTGTTTTATCTACGAATGTGACAGATTTCATGTAAAAAATTGCAAGAAAAACTAATTATTAATAATGTGAAACGAATTATCATTAATTTACGCTGTTAGTTTAAAAAAATATTGAAAGTTATTATTATTATTAAATGTAAATATAAATATTTAATATTAGATTTATTTGAAAACAGTGTTATAATATACCTCTTTTAGTTAATATGCAGAGAGAACAATTTAACGGATTTTGTAAATATTTATTTAAAAGATTTGGTATAAGAGTGCGCGCGGCAACCATATCGTTGAATGAACAGTGCAATGTTTGTGTAACAAATGTGTATAAAATAAAATTTATTGATTTATAATATACTTAGATAGGAAAACGGAATTACTGTCCTACGACCATCGCATTTAGGAGTGTAGATAAAACATGTATATATAGATTAAAATAAAATAAAATAAAATATATAATAACTTCTAAATAATGGTGTTTGGTGTAATTGGGTACCTATCTCGCTTCTGCACATTCCATTCGAATATTATATTTATATGCAAGTTTCAATTTAGCATTTCTATTATTAATATTAATATTATTTTAAATGAGACAAACGTACGCACGTTCCGCTATAACTAGCAAACTTACGTTGTACCACGATTATTGCAATAGAACACGTATGAAATTTCGATATTACAGAGTTGTTCAAAGTTGCTAAATTTTATGTTATATAAGACCAAATGAAGAAAAATACGTAGATTTTTTTAACACGTATTTATAATACTTTTGGTTGGTGACGACGATCGCCTTGACTGTCGTGTTCCAGTCCAGCCTTGCTATTTGACCTTTAAAAGTGACAATTTAAGATGACACCGTACTACTAGCGGCCCAGACGCGGCTTCGCCCGCTTAATCTTATTGTTTTATTATAGTCAAATTATACATTTTTACATAAATTATTATATTATAGTGAAATAATACGAAATCTTTACAAAAATTATAGTCTTTGTGGTATTTTAATTCCGTTTTGTAGTTTTCGCGTGAAATTGAAACACATATACACACAAAAATTATGATATTAGCAGGATGGTTATTTTAAACCTTACTTACTTTAAATATTTTTAGCGTACGTTTGTCGAATGCTTCTTTAACTTATATGCTAAATTAATTCTTGTAGTTATAAATAAATATTATGTATTTTTCGAATCTAGATAGGTAACTTGTAATATCATCTGTTAGTTCCAGAGTTAATAAAATTAAGTTTACAAAAATATTTGATGTTTTTATTGCTATAGCCCCGCAGCCAGAGGAGGGCTGTCTGAATTTAAACATATTCTAACTAAAACCTTTTAAATTGATATTTTTAATTAAAACCTAAATTTAATCTATTGTTTAAATTTCACTCAATTAACAAAGCTTATTAAGCTGATATAATTTCTTTAACAAAAAACACATTTAACTATTATAATAAAAGATAATCTCTACAATTTTTTTTGGCAATTTGTATACATTCACACAATAAAACAATAAACTTAACGCCACTCCATTCAAAGCCATAAAAATTCCCATGGCAAGCCCATTCAGGGGTTTCATACAAAATTATAATTTTAACACTTACTTCCGGTCAACACAAGGTACGGCCCGGGTACCTGTCGGCGCTAGTACCTTTTGTGCATAAAATGAATAAAAACACTTATCGAACACTTTTACTATCGTTTATTTTCACTTTTGTCGGCATTGCGTAAGGTAAATAAATGTTTCTGGCTAGAATGACATTCGTAAAGCAATAAAGTAACAAAAGGGTTAACACGTGTTAGTTAGTGTTAATTTGTTGAAACTTGTAAAGGAAACCTGGCTGCGAAACTAGTGCTAATAAGCCGCAATGTCGTAGGGAAGGTCCTTTTGACGGTTGTTTTTGATATTATATTTGTTTTTCATTATATTTCTCTATTATCTACATACAAGAATAGATTTAATTGATGTTTAAGTATTTGCTCGATTTTTTAAAAGTAAAATATCTAGATACACTTTTTTAAACTATGATATTCTTGTTTCTATGAATTTCGCAAGTTTTCATCAAAAATATAAGGTAAGTTACGTATCTTTATGTTATGTTTCTTTTAGTTATTAGATAACTCTTAAGTTAAAATTATTTTGGTTTTACGAAATTTTATGATATGAAAGAAGATAGTTATTTATACATTCTTTTTCTTTATAGGTATTTCATATACTCCATTGAAGACTTTTAGCCTATGCAATACTTCTTTATATTAGATAGAGTCACAGTTGACTGGTTTCGCTATATAGAAAAATATTATAATTGAAGTTATGTTATTACTTTAGAATTGCTTGAAGTATGCCTTCGAGTACAATATTCTCTGTGAATAAGAAGACGTGCTAATGAAATATTAATTAGATATCAAAGTTCAATACACTTTGTTTTGTTAGTAGGTACGAAATTTTTTAGTTTTTTGAGTATTTTATGTAATTTTTAATAATGACACAATACAATTTGAAACCTTAGTCACGCAGATGAACCGCTCTTGACTACAAAACGTGAAGGTTGTGAGTTCGATATCCATCAGGGAGTATTTTTTTATTTTCGCTTCAATCAATTCGCAATGTCACAAAAATCCAACGAAAATTGGCAAACGGAGTGTCTTACCACTAGCTTGGGCGTGCTTGGTATTCTGCCTAACCTGCTATATGGGAAAAAGCATGATATTTTTTTAATTACCCATATAATCATTTTTTTTATCTATCAAAAAAAATACCAATTATACTCACATCTAATAAATTTCATTATAGTTCTATTATAAAAGCAAAAAAAAAACCATAAATTTTTTCTTTTTCTCATATTAATGTATAGATTATCACCTACAAATAAAATTGTTTAGTTTCAAGTAAGATGATCCCAAAGCAAGGTGGTAGACCACGCGGGTGGTTTACTGCCTTCATAAAACTGACCACTCACTGTCGATTTCTATGAAGAATGAATGACTCGACTTCATCTTCTTTTACTCACGTCATTGTAGTTTTATAATCTGTTTGTTTTTATAATGTTTTAACACTAAAAATAGTTGTTTTTGGTTAGTTTTTTAATTCCTTTATTGGTATTTTAATTGCATTCATATGTAGGTACTATGCGAAAGTGTGATCATTTTTATACCATTTTTTTCATCCTAGTATTATAAAATGAACTATTATAATAAAAAAACAGCTTCACATATTTTCCTACTTAGCAGGGAGTGAATCCATTAATAAAACGATCCGTTTGCCATTTTCTAAACAAATTTCAAGTCATTGTGCGTAGAGTAGCGGCACTGAAAAAAATTTAACAAAAATATTCCTATAAAGTACTGATATGTGGTTCTTAGGCTCTAGAATTTGATGAAAAATGAGGAACGGAGTGTCTCAACACTAGGTTCCCTCTGCTTACCTTGCAGTGTGCTTGATACAGTCAATTGTAGCTGTAGGTACCATTATACGAGTTAGGTTCTATTTTAAATATATTTGTTTAACAATAACGCGTGGGCGTTGATGAAATGAAATTTTTATTTATTTATTTAATATGTCACTTGTTAAAGACTGGCTACCGGGCTTGGTCCAAACACTTTTACAACCATTCAAAAAAACAAGTATAGACAGCCTTGTATATGTAAGTAATATAAAATTTCTATATTAAAGCCTCTATCACGAATTAATAAGAACTAATACTGTATGGGAAGCCCTTTTCGAATATCCTATGCATATCGCATAGAGTTAGAGTTTTTTATTGTGGACCTCTTGATGGTCAGTTTTGTATTTTATTTTTTAATATCAGTCTTCGTGTGATATTATGTCAGCACTTAGTAAAAATGAATCTCTTTGTTAGTGGTAACGGTAGAGAGGTTTAAGTGTTGTCAGTATGTACGATTACATGGTAAAAATATTTTTTTATTTTATAAAGAACGCTTAGTAAAATAGTGTGATAGCATCCTATGAGAAGGCAGAAATTTTATACCTTTTTTTTTAGCTTGTATTCCGCATAGGTTAGGCGGAGGGAACCTGAGAAAATTCGTTAGAAACGATCCCCATATTCCGTCAAATTTTGAAGGCATTACGTGATTGAAGAAGGCATTGAGAAAATGAAAATATTAATTCAATTTCCACGAGTAAGAATCGAACCAACTCTTATCGCGTTGACACAGTTGCACAGTGACTGGGCTCTATTTTTTATATAAACTATAAATATGTTATTTTGTTTATTTTCTAGTATTGTATAATAGTTTTAGCTGTAATAATATAAATGATTATTTATTTATATAAGAGTAGTGTGTATTGCGAATGAGTTCTAAATATAGATATGACACCGTTGTAATAAATCTTAACACACTATAAAGCCCGTCGATGTAAAAATATCTTATATATTATAATCAATCTCATTTCAACAATAATTTAAAATTACGTGACAATGTGCGGTGTTGAGTTCCGTGACTGAGGTTGCAATGTCTCAAATTCAATAATAATCAGCTGATCCAGCATAGCAGGATAGGCAGAGGGAACTTAGCGTTAAGACATTCCGTTCCCCTCTTTCCGCCGAATTCTGGAGGCATTGCTGAGTGAGTGCCGCGCTTATCCTCGACACTAGAGCGAAGAAACTAAAATATTCCATTCCCTCAAGCGGGGATCGAACCCACAACCAGTTATGTTTACAGGCACACTTCGTGCACCTGCGCCACGACTGGCCTCTGAGAACGAATATCTTTAAGGAAGGTTCTTTCTGCTTACCCTAAAGCATACAAAAATATATATAAAAAGTATATTATATCTATAACTATATATGTATATCATAAAAAAGAAAACGGAGAAATATTTCTTACTGTACTTACTGACATTCTGTATTTCGAAGTTCATTCTAAAATATTTATTAATCTTTCTTTCCTCATATGATTGCTCATCTTGCCTTCAAATCTCTTGGAACTGGTTTCTATGTGATTGCATAACGTACTTTGGCAAATTATAAACCTATTACTTCACCATATCAGCTGTCATCAGTTTATTTAATGATCGCAAATATATGCAATATACTTTTATTTACATTTTTGATAGCTTTAAATGCCTATTTTCTTATTGATTTTTTTATTTAGTTTCGTATTTTAGATTTATTTAATTATAACGATGGCGTTAGATTCCGTTACTAAATTGTAATTGGTGGTGGGGGCGACCTCGGTCTATTGACGTCAATTTTTAGTTTTTTGAAGCCTACTTTTCATAAGAATATCAACAAAATATTTGCTCACCTAAAGTTTAAGCTTTACAACATTGACAAATACATGATCAAATACAACATTGACGTTAAACATATTCCTACGTAAGAACGATAGAGCCTTAAAAAACAGATTAAAAAAATGAATTTTATTAAATTCTAATTCAATTATTATTTTAAAGTAACTTAATATTTTATGCAGATTTAATTATCGCATGATTTTGAAATTACATTATTAGATAATGAAAAAAATATATTTATTTTTTATATCGTTCCACTCTTTATCTCTTCATCGAAGTTATTAGATGAGCAAAACAAAAATCTTAAGAATAAATACTTGTTTAATATAATTTATTATTAACCTAACTATATGTGGAGTTTCTTAGAAGTACCAGTTCTTTGTATTTAAGAATATAGAATCGTTATTTTCTTTATAAGCTTATATTTTAAAAGCAATGTCTCCAAAATTCCTCATGAAAGAGGGCAACGGAGTGCTTTAATACTAGGTTCCCTTTGTGTAATTATATTCTTACACATTTATATATTTGAATCCATATAACGTTAGCAGAGAGGTGTTTCACATAGGTGTTAAACATATTAACTGGAAGGGTGCAGGAACCTTTTTAGCTTGTTGGCGTTATCGTATGTTTGCCTTCGGTATGAGTTTGTTGCTCTTCTCGGAAATATGTAAAGTGCTAACAACTTTTGAGATAAATCTTTCTTAGATTTTCAAAACAAGTTTTTATCTTCTTGATGTTAAAATATGTTGGAAAAGCTTAAAATTATTTAAAATTAGTCAATAGAAATAATAGTTATAGGTATTTCATAGAAAAATAATCATTACAAACTTATATTTGTAGTTATTTTCATATAAAATGTATGCAAATCGTCGCAAACTTAACGTTGTCAAATTATAAGTTTCCGTTGACCTAAAAAATTGGTACGGAATCCTCGGTAGGCGAATCCGACTCGCACGTAACCAGTATTTATTAAAGCTTAAACTGAAAAACAGTAGTTAGAATAATTTAAATTACACAATGGCGTCACTGGTAGACAATATTTGCTGTAAAGTATTTTATTGCATTGATTATTTGATAACAGTTCTAACAGTTCCAAGAATAAAATAAGCTGAATTATAAATTTAATGTTGTAAATTCAAAGAAGAATATACCTAATGGTATTTATTTTTGAGTCCATAATTTCCTTTTTTTTTTTACACAAATTTGTCGCATCAGGAATCGAACCCAGAACTACAATACACTAACTCTAACCAAATGCATCGTATAGCTTTCAGTATGTTTTATGCATTTTTTTTGTATTTGCGATTCATAACTGATTTAATAATTTATTTGGTCAATTTGAATCTTATATATTGAGTGAAATATTTTTAAACCTAGTATATGTACACTACACGTGTAGAACTAAATTCTTGTATAATATGATGATGAAACTATGAAAATGTGATTAAAGTTTTTATTCTTGTAAAACACCGTTTTTTATGAAATTATAATTAGAGGCGAGCGGCCCAGCGTTAAGTTTCGCCAGTCAACACGCCATGCCTGCAGAAATCGAAACATTATATATATTTAAATAAAATTGTATTTTAAATAAACATAAAATATTATATATCAAATTGTAAACACATCCTATATCCTCACATCTGGTCAGCCCCAACTTAAGTACTTACACTTAAGTCTAAGCTTAGAATTTTTGAGATTACCTCCCTAATATCAATTTTCGTGAGTGAAATCTCTCTATATCGGGCGAGTGGCGACATATAAAATTGAAAACTATTTGTAGAGCAAACACCATCCATCACCGGCCGGCACTTAGCCGTATTGGAATGGAGCCGGCCTCGACCAGCCCTTTATTTTACATATTTTTGTGAATTCAAGAAATCACCGAATTGAAAATCCTATAAAAAACTATTAGTTTTGTCTTTACTTTTAAAAATATATTATGATAAAATATTATATTAGATACTACTTCCTATATTATATTTAAGACGATTTTTATACTGAGAATTTACTTAATTGTATATTTATAGTGTCTATTTTCCCTCAAAAAGTAACATATTGATAGCTTGTATTTACAAAAACTTTATGAGAGCCAATTTTCAAAACTATAATAAAAACGGCACAGGTACACAAGCGTGTGACTGTAAACGCGGTGACTGTGGGTTCGATTCCTACTTGGGGGAAGGAAATATTTAATATTTGCATTTCCTTGCTCTGATAACGAAGCATGGGGTGGCGTTAAATTCCCTCACTCAACACGAATATATCTACAATTTAGAAAAAAAGAGGAGAACCTACGTATACTTCGATAATTCTGTCTATAAATAAACAAACATATTTAAAACTAAATACAACTATATTTTATATAAATACCTATATATAAATTTTATATTTTCTTATCTAAGTCATACGTCATTTTGATTTATGATGATTTACCCGACGGGAAACTTTCAGGGCAGGATAAATTGCTTCTGTTTCATAGAAGGTGAGTAGCATCCATAACTCGACTATACTACAAATATAGCCTTAGATTGAAGGCTTAGTTTTTTTTTATTTTAGTTTATATAGTAATAATATTTTTAAAGTAAAAAATAAAGTAAACTAAAGTATTTTTACTATGGCTATTAGTTTTTAAATTTTAGTATGTCGTTTATATTTTTTTATTTTAGCTTCATGTTTTGTTTTCCTTATATAGGAAGTGTGAAGTGAAAGGGATTGTGTATACACTGATATCTCTATATGGGAGAAGTGGAGGATAGAGTGTTCGTTCACTAGGTACCTATAACCTCGCCCCATGTATTACTACGAGTATGTGTTCGAAATAGGCATGAAATAAAAAAATAAAATAATATTACTAATAAATATTATTACTAGTATTACTTATTCAGCTTTTAAATATAGTCTTAAAAGTAACTTTTTTTCTTTATTTTATAGAAAAATAGTCTCACTTTCTATTCTATTTGGAATGATTTTAGTGTGTGTCCAATAAATGTCATAAATATATATTTAATCATATGATCAGGCTCATTTATCTTACTAATATTATAAATGTAAAAATTTCTGAGAATGAATGTTTGTTCTACATAAACGCAAAAACTACTCAACGAATTTAGATGAAATTTTATAACATAAAATTCCTTACATACTAGAATAACATATAGGCTACAAATTAGGTAAAGATTTAAAAAAGGGATATAATATAATAAGCGGGCGAAGCCGCGTGCGTTGCTAGTATATATATAAGCCAATTCGATTATTGGAATTGATTATAATCAAATGCATAGTTGCATTTTGTTTACAGTGCAGTTTTAACCATCTCAGTTAAGTGGTAACTTAAGAGTGAGTGCGAGAGGGAGGCGGAGGGAGGCCGAGGGAGTGCGTTGACCGAATTGAATTGCAGCCATCTTGTATTTTTAATTACTCATAGACACAGCAAGTTGTCTTTTTAAGTCTTAAATTTTTTTAAAACAAATAAAAATATAATTATGAAAGGTGCTATTTTGTTACGATTTTGTAAAAATGTGTTTTTTATGTACTTAAAAAATCTTTAATTTTTTGTTTTGGAGGCAATCTCTTTATATATAAGTGTTCTCGAGCAGAATATGGAGAGAATTTAACAGTATATTTTTTCATTCAAAAATATTTATATGCTATACATTGCATGCTATAAATTATTTTTAAAAAATATATTCTTTTTGGTTGGTTTTTTATTCGTTACTTAAAGTAATATCTAAAATAACAATACTAAATTAGCATTATATTAAAAAATCTAATTATAATTGCAAACCTATACAAACACAACTTACATACCAATACAAACCTTTAAAAGTCATTCATAGTACAGCTCTTCGAATGAGTATAACCGAACGATGTCTAACCGATGTTAAGCAACTAATAAACAGGGCAAAGACAAGAGTAACCAAATGTTTCCAATGAAGGTAACTATTTGAAAACATTTGAACTGCTAAATAATCAGCTTCTCACTGTATCTCGCATACATCAGGATTGACAAAGGGTTGTGCACCTAGTGATAGGACACTCCGTTCACGACTACACTCCAACATTTTTCCAGATATTGCGTATTCAGTGGCAAGCAACGTCTGGCTTTTGCCTTGGAGCCAGAGTGAAGAAATAAAAATATTAATAAATAATAATTAAGTTCCTCGATTGGATATCGAACCTGCAACCGTCGCATTACACATCCTTGCACCACGACGACCTTAATTCGAATTGATACTTGGCAGTTCCATGATAAGCCTGTACCCAGATCCTTATCAGAGGTGATTGGTGACAATTAAAACATTAATTTAGGCATCTATACAAACTACCGCAACCAATATTTGCCATATTGATTATTGTTTATTAAACTAATACTCAAAATGTATCGAATCATCAAAACAAAGCTTATTCATTCACATACAAACATTAGAATTTGTATTGATAACGTACAATGCTGTTTTAGTAGTGTTTAGTTAGATATTTTTGTTGGTAGTCATCGATGGATCAATTTAGCTGATATTATTATACTAATTATATATATAACAGGTGACAGTAAAGGCGACTGGTTGTGGATTCGATCTCCATTCGAGGAAGTGAAATATTTCATATTTTCATTTCTTCGCTCTAGTGTCGAAGCCAGGAACGGCGTTGAGTTTCACTATTCAACATGCAGTGCCTTTAAGGTTCGGCAGAAACTGAAAAACTAAAGTCTCGTAATAGAAACGGAGTATCTTAACACTATGTTCCCAAGTACTCTCTGCTTTCTTGACTATAAAAAAATTACAATATTATTACTAGAGTACTCGACTCGTGCAATACACAGGACAAGGCGACGTTGAAAATATGACATTTCCAAAGTCATCCTAATCGTTCAAGGTCCCAAATCGAACACACTATTTGCTCTCGTAGATACGAGTACGTCTAACGTCTACACGTCGCGTCGTCGCAATTTTCCACCAACAATAGGGTAACAATCATTTGGAAGTAACTTTTGAGGTGTGTTTAGATATTTTTGTGTTTATATTAGTTTTTTTTTTATATTAAATGCCATGAAAACTTTTAAAATTTAATAAATTTCTTAATTTTCTTATAGTGTAGGGGAAATTTGTTATGGACGTTGTAGTTAAGGATTTTCTCGAAGATGACTACATTATCTTCAAAAACGAATTGCTTCTACAATTTTTATTTGTATACAAAATGCAATAAATAAACGAATCAAAAATTGACTTCGAAAATTGTTTTATTTATTAGGGACTTTCGTACCAAAACAACTTTTTATTTAAATATCCAAAACGTGTAGTAATAGTGTTTAACTTTTATTTCCCTATATACATACCTGATAGATATCTCTTCACTTATCCTACTGATATCTATAATGAGATAACATTATAGATATATTTGTTTAAATGAAATTTTTGTACAGTAGTTAAATAATGAAATTTACCGACATGAATGAATTGAGGCCGTAGTGGCGCAGCGGCAAAAAGGTGTAACTGTAACGCGACGGTTGTGAGTTCGATCACCACTCTTAATATTTTCATTTATTTCGCTCTGGCTTCGCTCGTCGGAAAGTGGGGAACAGAATGACTTAACACTAGTTCCCGTTCGTGTATGCAGGATAGAGCGTGAAACTGAAAAAAAAAGAAAATATTAAAGAGATGGACTGCCTAGTTGAGGCGCGTTCACTTTTTATCGTCTTACGTACCTAGTATTTGCTCATTGCCGTATCGCGGGGTCAGTATCGATTCTCGACGTTATCGAATAGTCGATATTTTTGTTTGAACAGTGCCATCAATGAGAGGCTCGAGTGTCTTGCGTATTTAAGGAATAACTTGCTAGATAATACAGTATTACACTTATATCGATATTTTGTTTTATCTATTAGACACTGATTGTTATTTGATGCGTTTCAGTGTGTTTTTTATACATATAAAAAAAACGTTTGCGTATGATTCAACATTTTTGTTGATAAATTATAGGACTATATAATTATAGGATATAGGTTTCATATTCTAGTTGTTTAAAATATTCATATTTTAAAAAGAATAGAATAATTCATGGCTAGAACCCACAAGAATCAACTTAAATATAAATAAAAAAGAGAGAGAAAAATAAAATCAGTCTTTGTCACCATACAATGTAGGTAAATTAGACAGGTAAAGATAATATGTAATTTATATTTTGAGTATTCACGATGAGAGCTTTATTTGTGTTTGTATCTGAATGTTTGTACTATTAATACCTAAAGCATATTACGCTGTGCAGTATTCACCTGCATTCCCGTATCTATATTTGTTTATGTATAATAATAGAGTTTCGTAAATGTATGCTTCAGTATATGTACATTTCTATACTTTTATACATACTAATATTGAAAAGGTAGGAACAACTACTAGTTAAAAAAAAAAACTAAATGTAGATAGGAATGTAATATTATCGATAAATGTAATACATTTATCGATAATATTACATTACGCTATTCCTTTTAATGTAGCCCACAGAACTTGTGATCAGAGTTACCTTCAGCACTTAAAAGATTGCTTGTGACATTCGCTACTCTTAGTTATTTCCCTTAGATCACGCAGAAGAAATACAGGTATAAACTAGTATTATTTAAAACATTTTCTAATCTCATTTAAAATTGTAAATTACAATACAATGTAAGAATTTCCTATTTCAAAATCTAATTAAAATATAAAATATCAAATTTAGTGCTGTAAAACGTAAATCTAGGTTACTAACATAAAAAAAATTAAAAGATTATCAATAGCATATCCAGAACCCGAACCTGCATACACAACAAAAACGACATAACGTAACTAATTAACATAAGAGTAACCCAACAACGGTTAGAACAAGCCTCCCTAATCTCCGAGAAACGTTTATCTTCCCACAATCAACCACTCAAACACATTTGGGCTATGTAATAAAATACTAAACGCAATATAAAGCGATCGCATTAGCTAAAGGAGCCATTATTAAAAAGTATCGAATTCCCCGACGCGACCGGCCAATCGTATATTCGGCGACGGCGGTCGACCAATCGCAGCTGGTTTTACTTTTTTTTTAGATCGAGTTAATGGATTGTTCTTCTTTTGATTTATATATTTATTTGTTTTTTTGTTATCCTTATTTTTTTGTTTTTATGGTCACATTGATTTGTTGTTTTTTTTTTATTTGTTTGTTTATCATTTAATATTAATTATATTATAGGTATTATACGTATGATTAAGAATTAAAAGATCGCAATTGGCGTTTCTTGGAAAGGTTTTGGCGGTGGGGAACGGAAAGTCTTAACTAGGTTCCCTCTGCCTACACGTACGTGTACGGGATACAGCATAAAGGTGATTTTTTTAAATTAATTTTCAAAAACCGGCTAAAACAACGTGAAAATAGCTTTTATAACTTATAGATAAATAATAAATTTCCAAAAAATCCAACGAAATTTCGTATTTTCTTTGAGGATCCAACACATAATTGCATCCTTAACAACTTGGTATAACTTAGCGTGCCGTTACACTGTTAACTGTTATCAAATACAAACAAGAACTAGATGCGATAAACGATTTCGTCACTTTACAACCTTCTTTATAATAATTTAAATTAATTTGCGTATTATTTTACAATGGGTTATAATTGAATGTATTATAACCATAAAAAATTAAACTGGTGTAATATATGTAATTAAATCAAAACGAAAATTAGAAATGAACATACTTACACGCGGACACCTCACTATTATTATTTCTTACTATTTTTAGATAATAAGAACTAGAATTAGATTTTTTTTTAGAATTTTTTAAAATAGAATGAAATACAAATATTAATCACTACATATTCCTACTATACTGCAATATATTTGAGACCGTCGTGCCGCAGTGGCACAAGTGTGTATGTGAGAATAAATAGTTTAATATTTTCATTTCCTCTCTAGTGAGTAATGGAAGTGAACGGAGTATGTTAACACTAAGTTCCCAAGTTTCCTCTGTCCACCCTGCTATGTATAACATATACTATATCGATGCTTTTTAGGATTGCGATAGAATTTCTTTTTTCTTATTTTCACGCAATCTTCTATAACCTATAGAAATGGCAGAGAACCATGATGAGCCGTTAGCCGAAAGTCAACAGTAACAGTGCGTTTAGAAAAAATATATGTCAATGTATGTATGTTTTATACATTAATGGCATATATAAAGTTTTACATATAATTTAATTCCTATATTCAAAAACTCTAAAACCAGCATTCTTCAAAGACAACTTAGTGCTAAAACACTCGTAAATATCAATTCATATCCAGCACTCTATATCTTTGTCCACCCCAGCTAAAGGAGGCATGCGCAATGGACACAGTCAATACTAGGTGGTGCGTGGGGGACGCGCCGTACGCTGAAAATATTCTTCATTGTGAACCTGAGAGTCGTCGTTTATTTACACCTGCAGATATGATGCACTTAAAGGAACCTAATGGGAAACATTATTCGTAATATATAATTTTTTTTGTATATAAAGAAAATTATCGTTTTTAAGTCTGAAAATGAAAATATTATTGAAATATTTATATGTCGCACTTGTGTGTATAGTTATGCTAGTTATTTATTTATTTTTTAGAAATTACATTATTTTACCTATACCTAGATAAGATTTGTGTACATTTTACAGCAGTTGTGGGTTCGATTCTCATGCAAGCTAAAATGTATAATAATTATGTTATTTTATAAACACCTACATATTATTGTCTATTTAACTAATTAAAAAAGCAGGGCAAATAAAGATTAGGATAAGTCATTAAGAAGCTAAGAGGTAGAAGCTAAGAGTACTTTATTAATCTATATTTTTTTAGCTTCACGCTGTATACCGGATGTAAAAGGGTAGGCAGAGGAATCCTAGTGCTGAGACACTCCGTTCTCCACTTTCTACTACTTTTTCGAGATATTGCTTCGTTACCAGAGCGAAGAAATGACAATACTAAATATTTAACATCCTCCAGTGGGAATCGAACACATAAGCTATCGCGTATATTTAAAGATAATTATTAACTTTAAACGTTTAATTTTAGTCTCCTCAACTGACAATGTGAACTAATAATACTCTATCATATCAAAAGTTTTTAGGCTTCAAGTATTCTTGCCGACGGGCCTTCAGCTCATAGATTATGCAAACTACCACTTGATGATAGAAAGCTGTCATAGACTTGGGATAAAAGCTCTTACTCTTTTTATATTATAAAATTAATCTTTAGAATAGAGTATTTTATTAGTACTTTTCTATGTTTTTTACTATAAAAATCGCTGTTCGCTTATTATTTTTTTGTCTTCATTCTTTGTCTCTTATAGTAGTAGGATAGACAGAGTGAATGTAGTGTCAAGACACTCTGTCACGACTTTTCGCCTGAGTTGTACCGAGTAGGGCTACAATGATGGCCCACGATCAACTTTACGATTGCACATCGTTGCTACAGTAATTTTGATTTTTCATAGAAAATTGTTTTAATTTTATTAAAATAATACAAAAGCTGGATTTGAATCACCTTTTTAGCATACGTATAGGTACGGGATTCAACTTCCCCATGAGGCAAAGTTATTTTAAAATCTCTAATATTATTACATATTTTAACCCATACTTCTCCCTCATCGCATCGATCTAGGTCTATTTTAATATATCGCCTATTATGCCTTTGCTAATAAAATACCAGAACAATTGATTGTAAATAAGTTTTTAATATCATATTTAAAAGTTGGGGGAGCTTTTCCAGTCTTACTTTGACTGGTAAGTTTAATCTTAGCATTGCGGATTATGAAAAAAGACTGATGGTAAAAGCTGCTATAAAAGTGCCATAATGACTTTTACAACCACAAATATTATTTCATAGATTACAGTAATAGTTTTTATTAAGATTGGTTTGTATTTTGATAATATTATATAAAAATTTTATGACAGCGACGCCCAAATATATATAGGGTGAAAATATCAACTAATGAACATAATGACTGATTTCGTTGTTTTCTAACGATAGCGTATCTATTAATATGTTAATGTATTTACATTCTATATTACAAGTCAAATAGAGATAATTACAAAAATTTAGAAAAGTACAGCGGATTCCATTTTTTAAATGAACAATGTTGTTATTAAGAAAAAAATTGGTTTGTACACTTTTTGTAAAGCTATTTAGTCATCTGCCTTTAGCCTTTTCTCTCGGATCAAATCTAGACGAGCTGAAGATTTAGATGCATAGTCCATCACGCTTAGGCAGACAAGCTCTTCTTCTTATGGATTCACCCTGTATAGGATATATATAGGATATAGCTGGGTAGGCCGGCGAGACTTAGTGTTAAAACACTCTGTACCTCACTCTTTTCCTTTGAGACAATCCCTCGAATAGGAATCGAATCCACAGTTCTGTGTCACTGTACAACGGCGACACAATTTTCATCTAAAATCAAAATTATAATATTCTTACAAAGATTACTTAACAATTAAGTAAATGTTTAAGGAACACTCACTTCATTACAGTTTCATTAGATTTGGCTGCGTAATGACATCAAATAATGATTAGAGAGACGGGCTCTGGACTTCATAAGTTCAATTGAACGGAAAAAATCGCCGGGAGTAATCACGAGACGACGTTGTTTGGATAGTAATATGTAGAAGTGCAAAAGTGCAGTGAATTTTAATTTAATATTATTATTCTTATAAGTCAACGTTTTAGACTACCGCCTTTTATTTTGGCGTTACGCGGTATCCTGTATATAACAGGGAACCTGGGAACCAATTTCATTGAGAGATCTTTTTCTGTTTTCCACCGAATTCTGGAGGTTTTGCATGCTCAATAAGTCCTATAGTATCAAATGACTTCACAAAAATCTTGAGATGTTGCCTAAACATCGGATTACGATTTAATAAAATAATTGTACAACCAAGGCTAGTAATATATAAGAGGCTGTTATAGCGCAGTGGCACAAAGGTGTGACTGTAACGCGACGGTTGTGAGTTCGATCCCCACTCGAGGAAGTGAAATATTTATTTACGTTTATATTTCCATTTCTTCGCTCTGGTGGAGAGACAAAGCACGGCGTTGAGTTCTGCCATTCAACACGAAATGCCTCTAGAAATCGGCAGAAAGTGGGGAACGGAGTATCTTAACACTAGGTTCTCTACCTACTCTGCTGTGTGCGGGATACAGCGTGAAGCAGATTTTTTTTATATATAGATAAAAAGATTTTTGATGAAACCTTGCTTGGTTCTCTACGAACGAACCATCCTGGCTAACAATTAAGGTTGAATTAAAAAAGGAAGTTTTTCGTTCAAGAAAGAGGAGCGCCGTCCGAGATCGGTAATTCGTTCAAATTTTCTTTAAAAATTTTCGCGATGTCCGTTTAATGGAGTACTCCAATGATCCTTATATTTACTTTTGAATTTGTGATTGAATTGTTAAAACTTCAAAATTAGATTATATTAATTTTCTTTGCATAATCAATTTAGATTTCTTTTACAAAGTTAAGACATTTTGTGAAGTGAAGGAGTATATTAAGATTTCATGACGTTTTTAGAAACAACATGAATGATGAATGTAGTGAGTTCGTGTATTGAAAATCTGTTAGTGAATGTATAGAGAGCCAAAGCGAGAGTCTTTCTAATTTAATCTATATTAATATATATTGCACATCCATAAGTACAATTACTAGATATTGCATAGGAAATGAAATATTTAATATTTTCATTATCTCGCTTTGCTAGCGAGGCAAAGTGCGAAAAATGGGGAACGGAAGTGTTTCTAAATTCCCTCTCTTACCTTGCTCTGAGCGGGATACATCGTAAAACTAAAAAAATCAGCATTACTTAGCAAACCGATAGAGTTACCTTAAAACTGGCTTAGGCAAAGAAATACCTTAATTTAAATATATAAGCTATAATTATACATACTATTAGAAATCACCTGCTATAAGCTATAAGAGGAATCGTGAGGGTTTATTATCAGTGGTCGTTAGATAAGCGGCGACATCCCGGACGGGCGCGCGGTGCAAACACACTTATCAAGGGATGCCGCCATAATAGCTAAGTTACATTTTGTTTATGTAAAATATTATATGTTTTTAATATTATGTAATAAAAACATATAATTTCCGCTTAGGGGACGCAGCGGCACAAGAGTGTAACTGTAACGCGATGGTTTCGAGTTCGATCCCCACTCGAGGTAGTGAAATGTTTATTTACCCTTATATTTCCATTTCTTCGCTCTGGTGTCGAGGCAAAGCGCGGCGTTGAGTTCTGCCACTCAACACACAATGCCTCCAGAAATCGGCAGAAAGTGGGGAACGAAGTGCTTTAACACTAAGTTCCCTCTGCCTACACTGCTGTGTGCGGGATACAGCGTGAAGCTGATTTATATAATTTTCATACCCACTTGTTTTTATATCTCAGTATACCTTTAGCGTCGCTATGACGACTGTTTATTTATTTAATTAACAACATGTCTTGTTAAATTATTAACCACGAAGTTCCATTTATATGGTAAGTTAAAATAGAAAAAAATACAAATACGATACAAATATATACTTAACTACTATTGTTAAGATTATTTTTTATCTAAGTTAGTCATTAAGCTTAAGTAAAAACAAATACACTTAGCTATAATATTAATTACATATATTTTATTGTAGTGCTAAGTTAGCCAATTACTCAATATCCTTGCATATAAATATAAAACCTACTATTTTATACACATAGCTTTATATATGCCGCTTTTAGCTGGGTGGGCACAGGAACCTCTGTTCCCCATTCTTTTACACTCCTCCCCCCACTCCTTTACATTCCTTTACCATGACGAGAAGCGAGACCAAGCGAAGAAATGAAAATATTGAATATTTCATTACCTTAATGGAATGGGAATAGAACCTGTCATCCTTTCGCCACGACTGGCCTCGTTTATCTATATATATATATATATATATATATATATATATGTATGTATAGCTTACTAACCTTGCTTAATATATAAGGCTTTATATGTATAAATATATGATATATTATATGAAACACGTAGCGTTGCTGAGTTCAGGCCTCATCGTGAGGCGTTCCGCGTCATTGCTTGCCGCCATCTTATACTCTTTTGTACTGTCTGCAAAACAAGAAGATTTGTTTCTTTAATTAGATTTCTTTTTATTCTCATACTTTTATCAACGGTTGTTATATATTAATACTATAGCCACCAATGTGTAATTTTTAGTGATTTTGATTATTTAATAAAAAATATCATGTTATACGTCGGTATATTGTAAAGTAGAGAAGTACTTATAAAAATAATACTTTCCCATATTAGGCAGTAAGTAAAATCAGCTTTAGGCTGTATCTCACACTCAGAAGGGTAGGCAGAGGGAGGGAACCCAATGTTTAGACACTCCATTCCCCTTTTTCTGTTGAATTTTTCGAGGCTTCGCGTATTGAGTGGCGGACGTCAACATCGGATATTTCGCCTTGATCCTAGAGCGAAGAAATAAAAATATTATTAAACATTAATTCATTCCTTCAAGTGGGGATCGAACCCATAACTATCGCATTATAGTCATACATCAGTTCCACAACGGCCTACGAGTAAGCAAGTAAGTATATATATGAATTATAAAGAAATAACGATCTCATATTATTTTAACAACCAAAAATTTATTTTAATAATTTTAACCATCGATACACAAATGAAACAAACCTCATTTATTAATGGAACGATTGTTTATTCATTATAATTTGACATTCATAAAGATAATGCATTCGGGAAATAATTTATTGACAATATATATTTTAATGAACCGCCATCCCAATGCAGTAAGACTTTACGCGAATTATTGAAATACCCCGTTGTCTACCTTTTGTTGGACTTTTCAGGTATTATTCAGGCTTTGAGGCCAGTTGTGGCTCAGGGGCACAAAGTGTGACTGTAAAACCAACTGGTTGTGGGTTCGATCCCCACTTGAGGAGATAAAATATATATTTAAATTTATATTACCATTTCTTCGGTGTTGAGGCCACTTAACACGCAATGCCTCTAAATTCGGCAGAAAGTGGGAAACGGAATGTCTGAACATTAGGTTCCCTCTGCCTACTTTGCTGCCTGCGGGATACAGCGTGAAGCTTATTTATTTATTTATTTATTTCAGGTATTACGTGTTAAGTGGCGGATTATAACTCTGCGTTTTATCTATAGGGGATCGAACCCATAACCATTGCATTAACAGTGAGGCAAAGTCGCGGCGACCCTTTTGAATGTATTTATTTCAATATTTATTTTGCATGAGCTCTGACTGTTAACGGCAGTTGTGAGTTCGATCCCCACTCGGGGGAATGAGTCATTATTTATGAAAAATGTTTTCACTCTTATACCTTACTACACGTAATGCCAGGAAAATTCAGCGAAATATGGGGAACGAAAAGTCTTAACACTAGGTTCCCTCTGCTTACCCTGCTATGGGCACCTATTATACCTAAGGCATATAACATAAAAATATGAATATGCTGTCTGTACAACGTTTATCAGGCCAAATATTTTCGAAATCGTCCACGAGCCGGTTTGGTAGTTTTTTTCGTTCCGCCATCTCAGTTGAGTAAACAAAGGCGAGTGTACGCTTCAAGGAAACACCAATTGAGAAAATGGCGGTTCATATAACCTGAAATTATGTATAGAATTAATATTATATAGTGTTTGTTTTGTAATAATTAAAAATGCTAGCAGTATAATGGTGGTAATATTAATTGTAATACCGTTAATAATTTTGGAAAATTTATACACGATTATCTTAGACGTAATTTGCCCCGGATCGGCAAGCGTAGCGTAGGGCACCCTCCAGCGAGGGTACCTGATGAAGGTTGCTGGCTTCGACTGGATGCAGAAGGCGGAGGATCGGGAGCTTTTGCGCACCCTGGGAGAGGCCTATGTCCAGCAGTGGACCCGAAAAGGCTGATTTGATTGATTGATTGATCTTAGACGTAATATATAATACTAGCGGACGCGCGCAGCTTCGCTTACTTATTTAGGGGTGAATTCTAATAAACCACGAAACATGTGTTCAACGAAATATTTTTCAGAGTCTAAATTTCAAATTTTATAAAAATCGGTGACGATTTAAAGATTTTTCCATACAAACTTTCAACCCCTTATTTGCACCCTTAGGGGGTGAATTCTAGTAAACCATTAAACATGTGTTCAATGAAATATTCTTAAGATTCTAAGTTTCAAATTTTATAAAAATCGGTGGCGTTTTAAAGATTTTTCCATACAAACTTTCAACCCCTTATTTTCACCCTTAGGGGAAGAATTCTAGAAAACGATGAAACAGGTGTTCAATTAAATACTTTTAAAAATCTAAATTTCAAATTTTATAAAAATCGGTGCCGATTTAATTTTTTTTCCATACAAACTTTCAACCCCTATTTCACCCCTTTAGGGTTAAAATTTTTCAAAATCCCTTCTTAGTGGATGTCCAGATTACGAAAGTAAACTTTTGTCCAAATTTAACGTTTCTACCATCAGCGGTTACGGCTGTGCGTGCGTCTTACCTCAGTCAGTGAGGACAAGTCCTTTTATATCTATAGATTATGTATATTTCTCATATATTAGGCTAAAATAATAATAATAGGAAAATTTAAATGTAATTTTATTTTAGCTTTACTTATGCAGGCAGTGTTAAAACCTAGTGTTAAGACGCTCTACTACCTACTTTCCACGGAATTCTGGAGGCATTGCATGAATTCTGAGGCAAATTGAAATTCTGAGGCATATTCATTAGTTCAAATATTATACTTTATTTATTTTCTTATAAGATAATAAATATTTTTTATCAATATATGTAACATGCATTTTGCAATTACAAGTAGGTGAAACATAATTTCCAGACATCAAAGTACAGTGTAAATATACGAGATGGCAAATCGATAAGTCCGATAGCTGACGGAGTGCAGTCCACCTTGATAGTAAACTTGATAGCGGGTTCGATGCCTGATAACAGCGAGTGACACTGAAAGCTTAACGTTTTATATCTAACTTTACAAGATTTATAAACAAATAGATATCCATATCAGTTTAAACTTAGTCATAATTTCAAGAATAGATGACTTCTTTTTCCGTTTGTATATATACCTAGTGAAATTCCTGGCCGGTACGGTAAGGGATTCTAATCCAGCAAAAAATAATGAAATTTTGCTATTTAAATATAATTTTCGCCATTTTGAGTGGAAAAATGAGAAAAGACCATCTTTGTGGAAGGCTGTAGAACAATTAGGTACTTTTCTATTAATTACTTGATCAAAGAAATCTTTCCTTCTTTTTATTTCTTTATAAATTCCGCATATAGCAGGTGGACCCACTCAGCTTAGTATCAAGATTGCTTACGGAATTCGTCGTATTTCGTATTTATACGTTTCAAAAATTAGCATTGTACACAGCAACGTAGACAGAGGGAACCTAGTGTTAAGGAACCCATTTTTCACCGCTTTGCCTCGACACCAGAGCGTAGAAATGAAAAATTAATATTTTATTTCCCCGAACGTGGATTGAACCTACAACCAGTCGGTTCACACATACACTAGTGCCCCTACGCCACTACTGGTCTAACATATTCATATATGAAAGAATGTTGATTCTGTTATAAATATAGTAAAAAAACAAGTAATGTCTTCGATTACGAGTACTTGAATTGCGATGTTTATTTTTCATTTCATATTGAAGAACCAACCCAATTGTAGCAACTCTACATTATATATTTTCTTTTTTCTCCATAGCACCCATGTCATGTGTTATAGTAGTCACATACATGAAAGGTAGCGATAGCGTGGAATAAAAATAAAGATATTGGATACACTATTTAAATATGTCATTACCTAACCTTTTATTTCATTTCAATATAAAGATTGAAAATTTTAAAGTAATTCGTTTTTTTAATTGTTTATTTATTCAATTTCAGAAGGAACCTAGTGTTAAGATAGTAAGCCCCCCACTTTTTGCTCAATTTTCGAGATAGTTTTTGGAGTGGCAGCACGTAATTTCGCATTGTTGTAAAAATAATTCGTTACCCCTATAGGGAATTGAACTCACTGTCTACGCGATTACAGCCAGACGCAGTGAATATATTGCTAAAATGTTTTTTCTTTGTTTCATACTTAATTTCTTAGTATTTCAGTAAGAAGATGGTGCCAAATAATTATAATACAGTATTTTAATATTTTATTTAAATTATACATAGAATTTTAGAACATATAAAATCCATTCTAACCTGAAACTTTTCACTTTTAAAACCTTTACTTTAAAAACGCTCTCACCCCCACTATAGTCCAAGCCTGTGCTTACTAAGAAACTAGGGTCGAGACACACGGAATGCTAAATGAGTCAATCCACCATAATATCTGATGCAGCCGTTTGAAGTGAAGAATTAGCGGCCTTGCTGCAAAAGCCAAGATTGGCTCTCTTTAGAGCTGGTGGGTAATGGGTTTGTGGTAATTAACCTTTGGTGGTGGAGGTCTACCTTTGTGCCTATAAATGAACTTTGTAAATATAGAAAATGGTTTTAATATTGGAATCTTTTTGTGCTTTACTTTTACTCGTGTAGTTTGTTGAGATTTTTTAACGATGATTGTTTTACGTACATACTCGTAAATTGAGGCCATCGCAGCGCGGGGGTTCACACATTCGATTCCCATTTGGGGGAATGAATTGTTATTTATTAATATTTTCATTTGTTCACCCTGGTACCAAGGCAAAAAATTCTGGTTTGAAATTCCCGGTTGAATTCTGTCACTCAACACGCATTGTTTTGAAAAATTCGGCGGAAAGTGGGAAACGGAATGTCTTAAAACTAGGTTACCCTCTGCCTACCCTGCTGTGGGATACAGTGTGAAATTAATTAAAAAAATAAATTATTTTGAATATTTTTTTGTTTTATCTTTATGTTTTTTTTTTAGGTAAAGAAAATCTAGTGATTTCATTCATTCCTTATTTTCTTCCTATATGTAAGACGTACTTTGTATTAGGTGGCGAAACCCTCTACCCTCTACTTAACTTAACCAGGAAAACAAAAGAATATAAAAATTTAATTCATGACCATTGTGCTGCTTTCACTTCCGTTCCCCACTTTCCACCGAATTCTGGAAGTGGTAATCAACAAAAATTAGAATAAACAACCAAAAAAGCATAAATTAAAAATATAATTGATTTAATTTCAGAATGTCCCTTCTAAAAGCTTCTCATCTGTGAATAAGCTTGGAATTTTGAGTACTTGGTACGATGTTGTCACAAGTCGGTCATTTCGCATGTAGGCGCTAACGATATGGTATTTCTAGGAACCTCACCAAGTTATGGTATTTGAACACCATGCTTGTTTGCTATGGCGTATATATAATGCTTAGGAATAGTCCTACAGATATTTCTATGTATATATTTATGTAATATTTCTTAGGTTGTACAAATAGAATCTCTCTTGTTTTAAAGCTTAACTCGTTTCCAAGTGAAAATGTTGGAAAATTCTTAGGCGTTTGACAATTTATTTTAGCTTTGTATATTACCCATAAGAAAATTATTCTAGGACATACACAAATTTAACGGAAATTCTAGTGCTCACTCCGCTCAAGACACTCCGCTTCCTCTGCTTACCTTGCTATATGCGGTATAGAGCGTGAAGCTGAAAAAAAAAGAAAAAGAACGATAAAGAAACTAGAAAGTCTCTCGTATAGGATTCCTTGATTGACAGTTTATATCAGTGTGCCTTTTACCAAACCAAGCAAACGTGTCAATGGCTTATGCAAACAGAAACGTAGCACTAAAATCAAATCTGCGACCCCTCAGCCACGGGCACACTAGCTATGGACTTTTTTGTTCTTTTTAGTATCCGTTATTCACGGCAGTGCAGTTGAGGCCATGTATATTTAATATTTTCCTTTTATTCGTTCTGGTTTCAAGGCGAATCACGGCGAAGAGCTCCGCCATTCAACATGGAATGCCCACAGAATTCGACTATGGTGAACGGTGGTTAACACTAGGTTCCCTCTGCCTACAGTGTATATGAAATGCCATTATTTTCCTTATGGCAAATACTTGTAATACTCCGAGAAACAAATGCACTGGTGTATTCTCAAAGCTATCACGACCGTCAAGTCTGTTTTGGAATAGAAAAAGGTAAAGTACAGTCAACGACATGTTTCGTTTCTTGAAAAATAATGTTAAATCCTAGAAATAAATAATATATCGTCAATAAATTAAATAAAATAAACTTTCTTAATTTTTACGTTTATGTAAAAGTAGTCCTATATTAAAATATAAATTACAATTATATAATTACGATTTGCAATAGAATTCTATTAATTAATATAATTAAAATTTTCATACCATATAAACTGCATTCTTATTTTTTTTTCCTGCATTAAACTCTTAAACTGAGTTAAAATAAAACAATAAATATAATAATTTCAGCCTTTAACATTTATAAAGATTTATGACATATGTTTCGTTGCATCGTGAGGCATTCGTAGCGCGTAGCGCGTCGGGTTCAAGGATGTGACTGTATGCGACGGTTATGGGTTCGATCCCCACTCGAGGGAATGATTATTTTTTTATTAATATTTTTATTTCTTCGCTCTGGCACCATGGCAAAAACCCGGCCATCAGTTCCGCCACTTAATATGCAATGCCTCAAAAAATTGGCACACACAAAAATATTCAAAAAAGTTTTGAACGGAGTCTCTTAACACTAGTTTACCTCTGCCTACCCTGCTGTGTGCGGGATATAGCGTGAAGCTGATAAAAATAATATAAAACACAATAAAAAAAACCAAAATATATATATTTAAAACAGTCCCGCCGGAGCGTACTTGCCAATAACTGGTCAGAGCAAATATTGGTGTAAGCAAGACAATGTTTTTGAGGATTCCAATGAAGGCCCGGCGTTATTTGTGTTCCCGCTTGTCGCGTGTAATCTGTGTTTGAGGAACCTGTGTTACCTTCAACGCTATAGTTTCTTATGTGAAAATTAAATATTTATACTTATCTATATTTATATATATAATAATATTGTAACTGATCGATCTACGATCGATCGTCTGCATGGAATATAAACAAAAAAAACTAGGGATATTTGTAAAATAGAACCCAAAACATAGATTCAAAAAAAAACTGTGCATGGCATCATTAGAAACGGCTAAACCGATTCCAATGCAGTTTTCACTCTCTTTTTGCTTTTAACATTTAGAATTGTTTTTTTTTTCAATATTGTTTGTTTTTTAAATTTAGTGTTTGTTTTGTTTTAATCGGCGTATAAATAAAAAAGTTTTTGCAACTAAATATTGTAACAATAGCTACATTTTTTTTTTAAATTTTCTAGAACTTGGCAACTAGAGTTCTACATTTTTGTATGGCGACCACCTCGCGGCTTCGCCCGCATTATCTACACAATTGGTTATTATCTGAATTACTTTCGTAATCTAACAAAATCATCATTTTAAAGGCACGACGACAATGCAACAACGACAATGCAACAAAACATATTGTAGAAATATTTACGCAAATTTTCTTATTTATAAACCTTTATACTGAAATAAATAAACTAACACTAAATTTAGAAAAAAACAATACTGAAAACTACTATAAATAATATTTTACCATTCCAATTAGGCTTCACTATCGCCTTGTCCAGTCCGAAATCCCATATAAAAAGTTAAGTATTATTTAAGAGAAATCCTCATATTTACGTAAACCAAGGATTTTCAAGTCATCATGCCTACAGTATAATAGCTCCTTGACATAGTTCCTCTTAAGCTGATGACGTCCTCACGTTTTTCCAATAAGTGGCTGCAACGAGGTGCTAATCCACTTGCCGTAATGAGGATGCTAATCATTCAAAGGAACTCCTCCAGCCTTCGGTCACGGCGTAGTGCTTTAAGAACTTTAAATATTTTTTTATTCAATTATAATGTTATACGTTTTGGTTTTTTAGTTATAATGGTAAACGAATATAGATATGTTGTTTATATTAGTTTATTCAATGTTGGTTGTATTTTAGATTTAGAATTTTTCTTTGATTTTCATGTTTTTTCTCGTATAGCACCGAAAGTGTGACGAGAAGTCGAGACACTCCTTTCACCGCTTTCCTCAAATCTCAATTCAAGACTCAATCCTCTAATTCAATCCAATAATAAGAGAGTCCTTAGAGTATTTCTAGAGTAGAGTAGAGATATTCTCTTCTTATATTGGTATATTTTAAGATATATAACTGACATTGACTGGCTATACACATATAGTGACTTGATGAGGTGACTTTA
Organism: Heliconius melpomene rosina; assembly: GCF_056956725.1. Classification (NCBI taxonomy): domain Eukaryota; kingdom Metazoa; phylum Arthropoda; class Insecta; order Lepidoptera; family Nymphalidae; genus Heliconius; species Heliconius melpomene. Next base: position 3,388,416 of record NC_140396.1, on the reverse strand, counting down.
TTTTTTTTATATATATTATTATATCTACACGCTTATTATATATGGATTTTCATAATAATTTCTACCATTCTGCTTAAGCACCAATTAAAGACCTCCAATACACATAATTCCTTCTATTGCAACTATTCATTTTTTTTAATAATTTTGATCATACATCTTGAGGCCGTCGTGACATGCATGTGACTGTAACACGAAGGTTGCGGGTTCCTCATGAGAAAGGGGAACGGTAGCATCTCAATGGCAACGGAGTGTCCTAGCACTAAAAAAAGAAATAGCCATCATATTAATAAACCCAAAATGCACATTGCACTCCAAACCGATACTTATAACAACCCAAACCTTTGAAGCAACTATGATGAATAAAACATAGCGGACGCGTTCGTAAAATCAGCACATGTAGACAATTCCCTCAAAGCCGCAGCCTTTGACAGTATCTGAGCACATCAAAGGCCGCCGCTGTTTGCCCCGGCCTCTACAGGTGCTGTACAGAGGGAATATTGATTGATGCTCATGTGCAACGGGATTGATATGTTGATGAGATGGGAGTATGGTGAAGATATGGGGGGAACAGCACGCTGTATCCCGCATTTAGCAGGATAGTAAGTGCTGAGACACTCCGTTTCCATTGAGATGCTTCTGTTCTTTATTTTCCAATATGGAGTTGGGTGGTGGAACTCAACTTATATATAGGTATATGGTATATTTAGTAAGCAAACAAGTTATTACTCAATAACTTGTTTGTTTTTCAGGGACGGAGAGGTACGTTCATAGGTACACCTTTGGTACTGATAGCAAAGTGGCTTACATTAGATTCCTTCTGTATCCTACTAAGTCAAAAAAACGAAACGAAAATCTCGCTCTCTCTTCAGTCTGTTTTTGTGTATCTGTTTTTATCTGAGTTTTTATTTTAAGAAAATAATACCCGTTTTTTTAGACGGCACCTGGAAAACTAGTTAAGACATTTCATTTCCATTGGATACTTCCGTTCTCCACTTTCCGCCGACTTCTGGAGTATGTATTGTAGACGGAAATAAAGCTATTAAATATTTGACTTTCTCGAGTGGGAGTCGAACCCACAACCTGCCACACTCATAACCGCGCTGGACAATAACAAAGATAACACAAAGTAATAGTAAAAATAACTTAAAAACAAGATTTCACTCTGTAAGGCTTGGTTTAAACCACCACCTACATGATAACCACCATACAGAAATAACAGAAAATAACAGAAAATAACAGAAATAACAGAAAATACGCAGATATAAACGTTGAACGATTCGGGCATTTATTAAAAGGCACACAATGCTGAGCCACTACACTGAGATCGCCTCTTTTATATTTTATTTTTAATATTAAACCCCCTGGCGATAGCGGGTGTACAGAGTAGTTTGGTGACAGAGTGAGATTTTGATTGTTGGGAAAAATATTTATATTTACTTAGTTTTATAAATTTAAGTTTATAAAACTTTTGTTTGTTGAAGTTTGAACTAAACTAAAATTTATCCTCATTTTTTTTAATTTTCTACTATTTCTATTTTGGTTCGTAACAACATAGTAAATTTTATTTATGCCAATTCTAAAGCATTTGCTTAATACCTGAATCAATCAAGTCAATGTTTTATGAAAGTAAAATCTACCTTTTTAAGAGAATTTCAAAGGGATTCTTCTGTAACGATATCTTCTTGGTATGTACAGCATTCAACAATTCAATTGTTTTAGACACGTTGAATTACAAACAAAAATAGAGATCACGGTGTATCCCGCATACGGTAGCGTCGACAGAGGGAACCTGATGTGGAACTCCGATCCCCACCTTCCGACGATTTCTTCTGAGTGGTGGAAATCAGAGCCGAGTTTTTGCCTTGTTCATGGCTAATTATAACAAAAAATAAAAAAAATAAAAATATGTTTATTTGCTCATAATTTTAGAAGAGAATCTATGAGATCGTTTATCTGTGCTTCAGCAGTAGCGCAGTACGCTGGAGAGCCCTTTACAGCGTTATTGAGATTCAGACGAGCCCCTCTTCATCATTTCTTCAAATCCAGGAAGATGGCTGAAACAATAATAATTAATTACTACCATTATATATACGTACTTGTATATAAATCTAAACAATTAATTTAAATATTTATTATTGTATGAAACCAATCATTATGCTAATATTATAAATGTGCTTTTTAAGCCTAAATTTCTCATTCTAAGCTTCCCTTAACATTTAATGTTTGTTTTATTTTATATCAATCGGTTCATAATTTAAAAAGTTATACCTTTTTAAAGAATGTTGTTTAACGAAATTTCTATAAATAACTGTTTTATTGAATTAGCTGGAAGTTTACTTTTCAATGTAGGTATAGATATTGTTTTTAAAATAATATTTTTATTAAAAACGAAATTGATGTAGATTAATTAATTAATAGTTATATAGTTAAAGCGGGCGAAGCCGCAAACGGGTCAGTAGTCTTAGATAAAATTTTAAAACTTTCATAAATTATTAATTTAAAATTATGTTTTAAATAGTTCTTGCATGTATTATAATATCTGAAAAAAGGCTTAATTTCCACTATTTTCGAGACATTTTTTTAAAAGTTAAAAATAATACTGTCAACAAACCGTACGTTATGGAAGGAAACACATAATTTGAACAATTTTAATTGAATACACCATAAAGCCTGACCACACCACGTAAATATCGTAAGCTATAACTACATATGCGGTATAAATGAGGCCTTTACAAGCTTTCCATGTGTCCCGATCCTTATCTGGCTTATGTCGGCAATTTCGGATCGCGTGAGGCCTCTTTGGGCTATAGTATGAGGTTTAAATGAATAGCGTTTTTTTTGTGAATTCCCTAGAAACGTTAATTAGGGTTAACTGTCATTAAATTGGTGTAAATGTTTGTATTAAAAGAGCATGGTAAAATGTTTTTAAATGTTTATCCTTTTTTTTTAGCTTAACACTGTATCTAGCATATAGCAGAGTAGGCAGAGGGAACCTAGTGTTTAGACACGTTCCCATTAAGACGTATGTTTTTTACTTTCTGCCGAATTCTGCAGGCATTGCTTGTTGAGTTTTGGAGTTGAGTGTAAAAGCGAAATATTCATATTTCATTCCTCTTTTGTAGTGGAAAATATTTCTAGATATAAACCAAAGGATGCAAGAAGCAATATGCTCGATCCTGAGTTCTGCTTTAAAACAATAGCTCCAGAATTTGACGGAAAGTGGGAAATGGGGTATTCTAGCACTAGGTTCCCAGGTTCCCCCTGCCTACCCAGCTTTGTGAGGGATATAGTGTGAAAACAGAAATCTCTTATAACATGCACCAAATAGTAAACGCTGTATAATGGACACCGGATAGCGCAGGCAATTATAAAGGTTGTGTAAACTTTAATAGAAGCTAATGTCGTGTTTCACGTTGATATATGCTACGGATAATTTTAATTGTTAACTATTCCGCTTCATTATTGGAACGTTTAGTAATAGTATGTGGGGAATTATATTATTATGTCATTTTTCATAGTTTTTAAGTTATGCCTAAGCAAAATTTTATATTAAATATGTGAAAATAATGAATGGATTTGAATTAGTTTATAATCGATATATATTGTAGAGCATAATTATGATGAGTTCAGTTTTTTAAAATTTATATATCATTAAGGAAGTTAAGAATCCGAATAGGTAATAGAACCTTTCTCAATAACGTCGGTCTGTAACGTCACCCTATACTAATTAAATCTCTTGGATTTTATGGGGTCTACGAAGACAACCTAATATGGCTAAATTTTCATATTTTGTAAGGCCCAAAATTTATAATGTTTTTAAATAGAAAAATAAATAAATATGTAATTGTTTTTACAAATACATATTTTGAATAATTTTTATATACAATCAATATACCCAATTCTAAGGCAGACCAATAAATAAATTCAATTAACCCAGCCTATAAACAACCCACACTAAGCGACAGGTGTGGGGGGGTTGCTAATAGTTCAAAATTCAAAGTTGCACTCGAACAGGTCGAGCAAACACTACGCCATCTGGCGACGTTTGTACAACGTTCAATACTCGCAAAACTCGAGTGTACTGCGATTAAATACGAAAAATATATGTATTTGAAAAAAAAATCTCGTTTTGGATTATATTTTAATTTTATTTTTCTTTTTTTAGATACTAAAGTTAATATAATAAAGCTTAATTGATCAGATATTACTTGAAAGATGGTTTTATTTGTGTGTTTTCAGTGTCACACAATATTCTGCAGGGTAGACAGAAGGAACCTTGTGTTAAGACAACTTAAGGTAACTCAACGCCGCGGTTTGCTTCGACGCCAGAGGTAGAGTTTTATTATTAAAATATTATACCGAAGGATTTTTTTAACATATGTATATATTTCAACAGGTTTACGTCCAAAATATTTTTTCTCGTCAAAATGCCTGATATGACGACATATGTATATTCAACTAATTGTCATACATAAACTAAAACAAACTCTATATGACCAACAATAAAAATAAAAAAAAATCCCCAAACAAAAAAAAAAACTTAAGATCCTGAAAAAAAAAAATCACAAAATAAAAAAAAAGCAACGATCACAACTAAACCAGTCGCGCTAAAACAAAAATTAGCGTGCTGTCTTAGGGCTGATTCGTTATTGACAGCATCAAGGAGCGAGTGGCTGGTGGAAAAACATGGTGAATTTTTTTATTGCTGTCACTTTACTTGTAGTACGGTATGGATATCTCCAAGTGGACAGAACGGTTTGCGTGTTTTAATATAATTATTTATTAAAACTACTTTATTTGTTAATTCGGTGTTTAACGTAAAAAATTGTAACTTTTGTAGTCCTTTTTCTATTTAATTTTAAATATTATTTTTTGTTATACTCAGTAATTTAGATAATCTTTAATGAACAAAAGTTATATTAAAAATAAAAAAACTATTTAACTTACAACCTCTCCAAGCAACGAAAATAAATAAATATAACGACACAAGCAAAAAATTAAATAAGTGAACTTTGTTTTTAAATTGGTAAATTAATATTTTATTTCAATATTCATCAAATATTAGTAAATTTAAGGTCTTAGTGAAAGAAAACGGTAAGAGAACTCTGTAAGGTTCTCTGAAGGTAACTGTATAAAGAAACTCACTATTTTTCTTTAAAATTTTAATATAACGTGACCTAGTAGAGGCCTATAACATTAAATATTGATGAAGTAGGTTACAAAGACAAGGCGAATGGAGAATTATAAATAATTAGTGGTTAGCAAACACAAAAAGCGGAATTTTGAAGTGGCCACCGCGGAGTAGCGTGCACCCCGCGTGCCTCGTAACTCCTATGAGAATAGCGTTTATTGCTATTCCCAAATGTATAGAACCACCCTTATATTAAAATATGTTGTTGATTTTAAACACGAAATTTTAATTAAGAAATAAAATCAAAATCAGTACCCAGCTACGGCTGAGGGAACCTGGGAACCTAATGTTAAGATACTCCAATTCCGTTAGAACACTTCCGTTCCCCACTTTCTGCCAATTCTTGAGGCATTGCATGTAGAGTGATGGACCTCGACGTGGCATGAAATTCAATTTAACATTAGGAATATCGACAATAATAAAAACATCGCATGTGATAGGAGCCCCTTTAAAAACTTGATAAGTATAAAAATTATGATTATTTTTTTTTTAAAAATCACCATAGCAATGAGAAATAACATATTTTCTTCAACATTTATTTTGCAAAATAGCAACAATTTATATATATATAAAAGGGTGACAACATATGGGCAATATCAGGACTTTATTAACTGTCTGTCAGTCAATTCGGCGTATTAGCGAGCGCGGCCAGCTCTGGCGAACACAGGGTGATTGAATTTTATTATTACTTTGCCTTGGAAAAAAGTAAACAGAATAAAAATGCGTAACGTTAAAATAAATATTTTTTAAGTATATTTCTAGAAAAATAAGACAAAAAGATGCAAAATATTTTTTTTAAGGTTTATTTGTCTTGATTTGTCAAAAAAATATATTAAGTAACAAAAAAAATTCTTTTACAAATTTCCTATTACAACAATCTTTAAAATGTCATCCTATATCTTATAAAACAAAGTCGCTTTTCGTGTCTGTCTGTTGTTTCTAACTCTTCTTCTTCTAAACCACCCAACGGATTTTGTTACGGTTTTCACCATTAGGTCGAGTATTTTTCGTAGAAGGTTTATATATAGTTTATTATTTGTACATTCTTATGTAAATTAACATAAATACGATAAATATAAATAAAGTCCTACCCGTTGAGACACTTTCGCGCATGCGCTGCTTTAATGGTAAGTACTACATGAAAAAAATGTACTGGAGTATTGTTTCTCTTAATAAGATCTACAAAAAAGTCCGCGAGAGCATATTTTTATCTTTTAAGGATAACGTGTAGTGATCATTTTTCTGTCTAAAAATAATAATTTCAATATATTTTTTATTGTGAGGGATATTTTTCCATATTTGTATTAATCCTTATCCTTTAAAATACTTTATTAAATTTCTACGTTAAACGAAGATAAAATTTGCTTTTTACAATATTTCGAAATTGCGAATAGTTTTAGAGAAAAACGCATTTAATTGTTAACACATCACGCCGTTTACACATCAGCTGTATCGAGTCAAGTTTTACTTATCCCTTACTCTCAGTATATAAATAAGTATGTTAGTTACGTTGGCCATTTAATGTAGATGAACTGTCTTTTACTGTTTTTTCATTTTAATAAGTACTTTAGAAGTTGTTAAAATACTAAAACATCCTTGCTGCGAAACGCGCCTCGCGACGTTTTGCTTATTTATACAAGCGCGTCATGAGCAGTCATCGGTGGTTCAGTGGTAGAATGCTCGCCTGCCACGCGGGCGGCCGGGGTTCGATTCCCGGCCGATGCATTCTATTTAATTTTCCACCAATTTTCCAATAAGCCACGTAGTGCTTGCTTTTCATCAGGGACAAGCAAAAAAAAACCCGCCTGCCTTTATAGCAACGAAGATTTAGATGCGTTTGCACGTATTGGATAATTGGAGTTGAATGTATTATTTCAGCGCGATCTATTTTTTGTAGTAGTTATTAGTAGGTAGGCTTTTGTTTATAATTTCTTCCGTTTAAAAATAGTCATTTAACTATCTAAAAAAAGTCATTTAAATATATTTTAATAAGTACTTGAAAAGATTAGTAGCACAGATTTAAAATTACGGTACCTACTAAAAAATCCTTACTGTGTAAAACAATTGAAAAATCCTTATTGAAAATGCGGGTTGCATTAGGGTTTAATTAATTTTCACATTATCTTAAGTGCTTTGCAAACATACATTATATGAATAATCCAGTAGTAAAAGCGGGCGAAGCCGCAAGGGGATCGCTAGTTATTTTATAAATATAATTATTTAAATATAATTTCATTTTGATAATTGGAAATCGAACCCACAATCTATCACGCTTACAGTACACCCTTATCCCCCTGCACCACGACCGACTTCCACATTTTAAATCACACTGTATAATAAAAGCGTAGCCACAGGCGTTTAGCTGACAAGTATTGTCCCGCCCCCCTATTTTGTCCGGCTCTCGCGCATGTTTTGAAACATGGAATAATTGATTTAGTTGTGCATGAAATTCCGCGGTACATTCACATTATGGGCACTCTCGCTCTAAAGCATTTTGATAATGATATGATGGTTTGATTATTTATAGGTAGATTTTACGGTTGGGAGGTATGGTGTTTGATTCTTGATATGGGGTTAATGGTAGTGTAGATTTAAGTAGGTAGTTATTTTTATTTCCTATTTTTTGCTTGTTTATTTGGCTTATATTTTTGTGGTACAATAACTTCAGTAAATTCATAATAAATAGGTTCAATTCTTATTATAAGTGAGTTATAAGTTGGCAATTTATTTAGACATACTATATGCATACGAGTATACCGAATAATTAAATCTATAGTGAAAACAAGATTTGAAAATAAACAAATCTTTGGCTTTTTTTCAGTTTTACTTTGTATCTCGCATATAGCAGGATAGGCAGAGGGAACCTAGTGCTATAATACTCCGTTCCCCACTTCGATCTACATATAGCAGCAAACAGGTCGAACTCAACGCCGCGTTTTGTCTTCTTACCAGAGAAATCATTCATTCCCTTAGTGGGAATCGAATCCACAACCGTTTCGTTTACACTCATACATGTGTGCCTTTGCAGCACAGCTTCTAAATAAATAAATAATATTAAAATAAATAAACAGTAAAATAAATTTAAAAGTCTTGCATATACAAAAAAAGCTTTTTTTTGCAATCCTAAATCCAATTGCGTATTATTTTAACAGATGCCCCCTATTTTGTTACTATACATGTAATTGAATCAACAATCATCACCAGAGTTTTTCCACTAACCCCTCGTACCCCCCGCCCTAATAAAAATGTAATAATTTATTCGTGTCCCAATAAGCCGTCGTGATCCTCGATCACATGTGAACAATGAAAATCTCTGCAGCACCCCCTGGGTTGTTGTGAGGGTGTAAATGCCCTTTTAGGTATGGATGGATTGGACTTTGGTATGTCGATTTTTTCTTTTGTATGTATAATTATTGTATTTTTTTTTAGGTAGAAACGAAAAAAAATATTATTGTAAAATATTAAATTCAAACTAGGTCGTCATTGATTTTATCAAGTTTATGTTAATACATCCATACTTTTACAATTTAATAAACGTACTATAAAGTAGCTTAAATAGGTGTCTATAAACGAGTGCAATAGATTAAAATTATAGTTGCAATACGATCGACGAGTTGTGGCCTCCATGAACTTAACTATAGACGGTCGCGCAGATTTAGATCTTAGGATTTTTCTTACTTTTAATTATTCTTCTTAAGTAAAATAGGTGGAAATTGAAAAAAAACCCAGCTTCAAGCCCCCGTGACTCGTTGGCCATATGCACAGCATCTATATCCCAATGAACGAGGGTCAGGGGTTCACATTACACGCTCCAGGCATTAAGGGACGAAGGGACCCCGCGACGGGGTGCAACCGAAAACAACACGATTTGTATTTATATCTAAACCGTCGCTTTTGTTCGGCGATTAGGGGCGCTGTGGGGCGCGAGAGTGGAAGGGGCTTACAAGAATAAGCCGTGATAAATGCTATTGCCGAATCTTAACTGACGTATATGAGGTTATTAAAATTTTCTTAATTTATTGCTAGTATTTTAGTGAAAATGTGAATTTATTTCAGTTATAACCCAACATATTTTTTTTGTTAGAACGTATAAAAATTTTAATGTAGTGGGATTTGAACCTGTGTCTGTTGGGCTGTCCTTTATGGACAGTCAGTCTTTTCACTTTTAGATTCTTCTACAGATTATTTGAGACATGTAGTTAAAAGGCACAGATTATTAACGAAATTTATATATATTTTTTAATTTATTAATTTCATTATTTTTTTAGGTATTTTTTAGACTAACATTTGTCAGAACAAAAATAAAATTATATAATGTAATTTTGCATGACTACAGAAACTATTCTTCATTTTGAAATCAATAGTTTTAGTGCAGTCCATTTATAATAAAACTTTTGCTTTTGTGTAGCGATTAAGAGGGAATGGGTAGCTGGCACAAGTGTTCAGCGATTACAATAAGCTGTATATTACTTGCTTGAAAGCTTGTTTTAATTACACATTTATTAGCAAGAACTTTGGGGCCAGTCATGGCGTAGAAATTTAAATATCTTTGAGGTCGATTATATTAGAGGCCGTCTTGGCCCAGCGGCACAAGGCTGTTACTGTAACGCGACAGTTGTGAGTTCGATCCGAGCTCGAGGAAGTGAAATATTTATTTAGGTTTATATTTCCATTTCTTCGCTCTGATGTCGAGGTAAAGCGCGCAATGCCTCCAGAATTCGTCAGAGAGTGGGGAACGGAGTACCTTAACACTAGGTTCCCTCTGCTTACCCTGCCGTGTGGGATACAGCGTGAAGCTGATTTAATTTAATATTTTTTTTTATTTTATCTAAAGCAAAACATAGCCCGAGCCCCTCCAGTCACGTCCCGTCTGCTAATAGAAGATAATCCCCCCTATTTCGCGACCTAGTGGGTCTATTGCGTTGTGTTGAATTAGTACAATGCGAGGGCGTTTCATAGTTAATTGTTTTATTTGTAACGTATTGAAAGTTAATGTGTGATAATATAATAGACTAGTGGACCCGGACGCGGCTACGCCTGCTTCAACTATAAGAATATTTATTAAATATATTCACGAAATTATTTTCAATTCTCAATAGAATTAGTAAGAAAATATAAGCTCAAATAATCAAAAAGAATAATACTTAAATAATCACATAAATAATATAATATGTAATAATACACATTATTACAAAAAAATATCTGAGTTATTGAAATGAACCAACAAAAGGATTAAAAGTAACTAAAGGATAGGTATTCTTAATATTAGAAAAAGTTCCTACAGTTTTCCGTACGTGCGTACATAGATATCGACTCTACGAAATAACTAAACATTTCTCTCTATTAAGTAGGATAATTTTAGCGGGCAATATCAAATAAAATAAGAAGAGAATCAAAGTGTATTTTAAATTAATTATAAACAACAAATAAAGTTCGAAAATGTATAAAAATTTATAAAACCGTCAACGTCATCTGCCCGTTCGCGTCGGTCATACTGTGCCACTCGTAGGCTAGGTCATTTCGAATCAGTGACATCTCCTTAATTATTTATTAGAATGTTATACAGCAAACTATAATTTCAATCTAGATAAAATGCTAAAAGTGACTATTATATTTATTTTCATAAGGATGAATATCAAAACGTCGCGGTAGCGGTCGCGTAGCAACGACGGTTGTTATTAACATGGCAGAATAAATTGCATGTCAAATTAGAATGTACTTTAAAATATATTAGTATATATGTGTAACGTAATGTTACATAGCCTATAGCACTTCTGAAGAATGCAGCTTTCATACAAAACAAAAACAATGAAAATCGGACCAGTAGATCCAGAGATCTTAGCGTTCAAACAAACAAACAAACAAACAAACAAACAAATAAACAAACTCTTCCGCTTTATTATATTAGTATAGATAATAGCACGTTTATGCCTACAGAATTCGGCGAAAAGTGGGAAACGGAAGTGTCTTAATGGGAACGGAACGTCTTAACACTAGGTTCCGTCTTAAAGAGAACACTATTTCCAGGTTCGTTCTGTTTACCCTTTTATGTGCAGAATACAGTGTAAAGCTAATTTCTTTTAGCAAATATTCGCAAATCTTTAATAGTAAAAAAATATTAAACGTTTATTTTGACATCTTTTTATTCTATCGTTTATTCTTTTTCAGGAACAGTGGTCGTAATGAAAGAATAATTCGAGAAGCTTATGCATATTCACTTAAATATATACAAAAAGTTATTTAATCTTAATATTATTTATAAATATACAACATAAAAAAAATATTTTGTCTTTTCTTAAAACTTGCCTCGGATGGCCGTCTTGGATATCTTTGCACAAAGCGAATTTAATATTTGAAACTTAATTTCGCGAGATGAGACGGAGGCATCTTATAAAGGATCTTGCTTCATGAAGCAAGATCCTTTATAATAACCTACCATCAAGTTTAATGAAAAAGTCTACTTAGCCCATGTTGGGGGATGTCTAAACTGAAACAAAAAAAATAACTGCATCTTAAGTTACGGCGTACATTAAGTTTTAGATGTATTTATAGCCATATATAATTAATTAATTTCCCCGATCGAACCTGCACTCATGAGTTTTACAGTAAGAAAACAAGATATTTATGTATAAATACTTTTTTTTATGTATTTTATATGTATATGAGATTACATAATTATACAATCATGAACGAATTTTGGTAATTTTTTTTGTATGGCCAGCCATGTTTCGATATAAATTTTATAGCAAACGAAACAATTTTTTGAAATATCTGAAACAATAATCGTTAGTTATTGTCCTACCAAGATTGAGAATTGCAATTAGTTGAAATATTTATTTAGAAAACGTACAATAATTTGAACTAACGGCATTTGAACTCGCTCTTTTTGGATTCTAACGAAACTTGGATTTTTCTTTATATTAAAATAATATAAAGAAAAATTCCTAAGTATGGAATAACACTAAGAAATGTTAAAAGTAATTTTAATATTGTCACTCCATTATATGCAATATTACGAAATCCATCAAAACCGTTACTAAAGTACCAAAATAAATATTTTTATCAAAAACTATATAGGTACATATATGAATGTACCATACATATATACAAAAACACCAAACACCAATGATTAACAAAACATTAGAAATACATTAGTAAGAGCGATGACGAAGATATGAAAGCTACGAGAGGGCAAATATGACCCGCAATCATTAGCGGGATATAAAAATGATTACATTCAACACTATCTACTGATATACTAGATATTGTGGAATTTGTGATATCGATTGGAGCCAAGTAACTTATATAGAGTGAGAAGAGGTGCGGGTTTGATTCCCACTTAAAAAATTGGAGTATTTAATATTTCATTTTGTCGCTCTGGTAAACAGGGAAATCGCGGCATTGAAATCAGCCTATCCCAGAATTCGGCAGAGCGTGTTATCCAGAGGTTTCCAGGATCCCTCTGCCTTTCTTTCCTTCCTCCTCCTGGCATTAATCCCGGCTATTGCTAGGGTCTGCCTTCCTACGCAACCTACTCCACTTTGCACGGTCTTTTGCGTCCTCGGTGGTTAGACCATTGGCTCTCATGTCCTGCATCACGACATCCAACCAGCGCTTCCTTGGGCGTCTGGGAGGTCTGGTCCAGGATCTCTGTGCCATTACTTCCAATTTGCGGAATAGAGTATGAAGCTAGAAATAGATTGTCTCTGCCTAGCCTATTATATGTACTAATATATTCAAAATGACCCAACAATCTTTACCACTAACCAACTTTAACAAATATATTTAAATATCATCATCAAATATCGACTTCGCACATAGTAAACTAGCACAAGCAGACAAGCAGATCACATTATATATATAGATATGTATGTATCGAAAGCGTATATTTGCTTCAGCGTGTGCCCGACAGTCGCGACTCGCATGTAAACACGGGCGCGGGTCGCTAGCGTGCTGTGCATATCGACAGACTTCAATACATTTCACTGTGCTAGTAACCGGCTAGTGTAGGGTTTGTACGTTTGGAATAGTAAAGCCTATTAAATAAAGGTTGGTCGGTCGTGGTGGTGGTGGTTCTATGGCACAAGAGTGTGAATTTACACGCAATCGTTGGGGGTTCGATTCCGACTTGGAAATTAGATGTTCTAGCTCTTGTAACGAGGTAAAGCGCGGCGTTGAGTGCCGCCACTCAACCTGCAATGCCTCTGAATTCGGCAGAGGTACGGATTCAAATATGTACGGAAGCCTAGGTGCGCGATTATTTCAGGGTTGTAGGAGTAGCATACTCGTATGCACTTGTTTTGAATGAAGTCAACTACAAATATAAATTAGTAGAGATTTTTTCTATGAAAAACCTATGAAAAAGCTTTCACTTTTCAGAATTTTCCTTCATTTGTGTTATAAGTTCTCATGTTGTGCCAAATTTCATAACTGTAGCTCCACGAGAAGTACCCTTTAGGAGAACCTAACCACCGATTTTCATAGAAAACGCAACAAAAACGATGCATTAATGCTCTGAAATATCAGAATTCATAATAATGAATACGTTGACTTAGAAGCTAGAATTTTTCTGTGCTTCAAGGAACCATAGAAAATTATTTGGTATTATTAAATTCAGCTTGAAACCTCCATGCTATCTCGAGATAAATAATCTGGACAGGCGGACAGACGTACGGACAACAAAGTTTTCCTATAAGGGTTCCGTTTTTCCTTTCAAGGTTACAGAACACTAAAAATTGTAACTTAAGATTGTAACTTAAAATTCACAAACAAGCATTTTACTCTATCCTTTTATTCTCTCCGACAGATTGCACCAGCTTAAAGTTTAATTGGATTTCGTAGTTAGCTTAGTTGTCTACCAAGCAAATATGATCGCGGGTCGGACGCATGCGGAAGAGATGTGACTTCTCGCGTCAATAATAGAGGCACATTTTAACTGATCTAAATACTTAAATTTACATCTAATGGTCAAAGTAAACAAGTTATTTACTTTAAGTGCTTAATTTTTTTTTGGTTCACGCTGTATCCCGCACACGGCAGGGTAGGCAGAGGGAACCTAGTGTTAAGAAACTCCGTTCCCCACTTTCTCCCGAATTCTGGAGGCATTGCGTGTTAAGTGGTAGGACTCAACGCCGCTCTTTGCCTCGATACCAGAGCGAAGAATTAGAAATATAAACGTAAATAAATATTTCACTTCCTCGAGTGGGGATCGAACCCACAACCGTCGCGTTACAGTCACACCCTTGTGCCGCCATATACAGGTTATTAAACGAAAATTATAGATGTTTAAAGCACTACGAAGCTACGTACGAGAATTATATAAACAAGTGCTACACGAGCCATTTCTTTAATGTATCCATACATATATTAAATTATATGCTTCCTTTTTATAAGACAACTGCTTCTCCACAGTTCTGACTACCGTCCATGCGGTATTTAGGGCAGGCGACACCTGCGTAAACACTTCCCAGAGAATAATTAAAAAAAATGTCTGATACATTAGTATGGCGTTATACCTACGGCGAGCGTGCTTGACAAAATTGTGATAACGAACTAAAACATGAAATAATGAGATGTATTGTTTGCTTAGAATATATTGTCTTTAAGAATTTTTTTTTTAGTTTGGTGGAAGTTAATTCTGGTCTATATTATATACTAGCGGTCCACCCGCAGCTTCGCCTGCGTGAACTACGTTATTATTAATTTCTGTCTCCATGAGTACCTACGTCCTATAAGTGACGTCCGTGCAAAATTTGATACTCCTAGCATTTGTAGTAACGAAGTTTCATACAAACTTTCAACCCCAAAAACTACCCCTTAGAAGTCGAATATTACAAATTCCCGTCTTAGCGAGCACCTTCGTCCTATAAGTAACTCCTATGCAAAATTTCAGGTTCCTAGCACATGTAGTTTCTAAGATTTCGTGATGAGTGAGTGACCTTTCGATTTTATATATATACTAGCGGCTAGCTCGCGGTTTCACCCGCGTGAACTATGTTATTATTCATTTCTGTCTCCATGACTACGTCCTAGTGACGTCTATGCAAAATTTGAGACTCCTAGCATTTCTAGTAACGAAGTTTCATACAAACTTTCAACCGCAAAAACAACCCCTTAGAAGTCGAATATTGCAAATTCCAGTCTTAGCGAGCACCTACGTCCTATAAGTAACTCCTATGCAAAATTTGAGATTCCTAGCACTTGTAGTTTCTGAGATTTCGTGATGAGTGAGTGACCTTTCGATTTTATATATATAGATTATTTGTAACAAAGCGATCCTATAAAAGTTCTGCTATCTTCTTTTGAAGCACGGAACCCCAACAACTATCTCCAGTAAACAAATTGCCACGCACTAAATCGGCAAATACATTCCGAATCAAAAAACACCCTAAATCTTAGTCTCTAAGGAATAGGAGGAGAAGGGTGTCCGTATGTTTACACCGCATCTCATTAAAGAGCCCTCACATAGGAATTTGTTGGACCATAAAAAATAAATAAACCACCCCCCAACTATGCATTTGATTGCTGGGATTGAGCTTAGAAGGGAAATCACGGAACAGTGATTGGAGAAAGCTTAAAGGATAAATGATCGTAGCTTCAAGGGTATGTAGGTTAAAGCATAATTTAATATTAATATGGAGTTTTTATGAATTTTTAACTATTGATATTTGTATACAATATTAGTTTATGCGAATAAAAATAATAATTTTACATAATTTCCAAAATGAGCCAAAAAAAGGAATTACTTATATCCTACTAATATTATAAATGTGAAAGCTTATGAGGATGGATGTTTGTTTCACTTTCACGCAACAACTTCTAAACGGATTTTCGTGAATTTATTTAGTAACATTACTTATATATTAGAATAACATATAGGCTACAATTTATGTAAAATTATAACATAATTTGACTATAATATAACAATAAGTTGGGAGCGTACGAAGCCGTGTGTAGGCCGCTAGTGTTATATAAAAGACGTACGTACATTATGATGCTCCTTGGGTATGTATGGGTATGTATTTATTTTTATTAATTGCCTTCTTCCAAAACAATAATATACAAATAATAATTCTCTAAAGTTTAATTGCTAAAACGGCTATCATTTACAATTTTTATTAACAGAAAATTTAATACAAATTTTACAGAAATATTATTGCTGTAAATGGACAATTAGGCAACAGTATTCCTATATAATAAATCATTTGAAATCCCATACAACGAATGATCTAGTGAAATTTGAAAGGACGCACGAATATAATACCCCTTAATAAAGATTAACCATTAATGTGGGGGAGGTTTTATCGACTGGTAATTGTGAGTGTTAGATACGGGTTTTTGTTATAATCGGGGTAGAACAGAGAAATGGTGAATATTATTTTTAATCAATGAGTTATAAAATTAATTGAATAGTTTAGCTTCTCGCTTTCCTTCTCTGCTATCACGCACATACTAGACGCAGAGTTAACCTGGAAACCTAGTGCTAAGACACTACGTTCCCATTGAGACATTTCCGTTCCCCACTTTTCAGAACCAAACTTTTTCAGATATTTACATATTTGTTTCTTACACAATTATCATTGTTCTACTTAAGTCAGCCTAATAAGACAATTTAAATAATTTCTTTAAAAATCTCACATAACTAAAATAGCTTAAGTGTTGACAGCCTAATAAATTAAACAACGTTTCCCTCTATTTCTATTAATAGTAACCAATTAACAATATCAGTTTTCGCCAAATAGTAATTTGTAGCGGGCCATTCAACATGTGTTGAATACCCCATATAATATAGGCCTATAAAATATTTGTCAATTCAAATCCTTTGCACATTGCTTAGGGTCAAAAGAACATTTCTATTTAGTTTATTGCTCCTAGCTTTGATTCTCGGTTAAAATAACAGAAAATGTATTAAAATTTTCTTCATTAATTGTAACGTACAAAGTTGATGAAAAACTGCTTGGAAAATGAAAATGATCTAGGCAACACAAAAATTTCGCTTAAACATTTTTTTCGAGGAAGTAAAATTTTTATTTACGTTTATATTTCTAATATGTCAGCTTCACGCTGTATCCCGCACACGGCAGGGTAGGCAGAGGGAACTTAGTGTTAAGACACTCCGTTCTCCACTTTCTGCCGAATTCTGGAGGCATTGCGTGTTGGGTGGCAGAACTCAACGCCGCGCTTTGCCTAGACACCAGAGCGAAGAAATAGAAATATAAACTAATAACTAATATTATATTTCTAATAAATTTAAATAAATATTTCATCTCATCGAGTGGGGATCGAACCCAAAACCAGTCGGTATTACAGTCACTGTCTGTGCCGCTGCAGCGACTGGCCATCAATGTACGTATATATTATTTTATACATGCTTAAAAAAAAAGTAAAGTTTCAACAATTATTAATTAAATTAATCACAATTAAACTAAATCACAATTAACTCGAATAGACTAATAATAAATAAATGATATTCTTCAACATCTACAATGTAATTAGGAAGAGCCGTAGGAAACGTAATACGTCCTGTGACGTTAATTAATTGGAAATGTCGGCTCCGCTCCTTGTCTCACATTATAATTATTGAATAGTATATAGTATACGTACAGACGGGTAAATTATATAAGTGATTATATATTCTAATATTATACCTATCAGGATTATAAGGATTATATTAGTGTCCATTTAGGACCTAAGGAAAGTTAGGAAAGAAGGAGACTTTTTTATTTCTGGGTAAGCAAAAAGATCCAACAAGAACGTTAGGCACTCGACTTGCAAAATGGCTATGTAAAAAATATGATTTTTTAGACATATCCAAGTAATATTTTCTATATTTTTTTTTTTTTTGGAAAAGTATACTAATAGATAATAATTATATTATCTATAAATAATTATATTTTTATAGATAAAATATTTTTTTCTGCGTGTACTAATAGGTGCTAATCTATTGTAATTTTAAAATGCGAAATAAGCAAGAATATTTAATTTATATAGAATATTCGTTCAAAATATTTAACAAACATCAGCTAGGCTAATTTCAAAACAAAAACAAAATCCAATCATTATTTCCATACAATATTTAAACCCTGAACATTTCAGATACCTATCCTCTCTACATAGACGAATAAGGAAGGGTATTCACAACCATTTCCGGGGGCCCATCCCCTTTAATTATTTATGTACCTCCCCCCCTCCCCCCTAACGCAGTAAAAACGGGTTAATTTGTGTAATAAAACAGCCCGGGCGAAATTAAATGCTATCTCTGCGATGTCGCCAGAGCACCCGCTTCATAATTGCGAGATTCTAAGCAAATACTTGAACTTTAATGAATTTTTCCTTTTGTTAATTTTTATGCTTTTTGTGTGATTAATATGAGGTATAATTCCTATACAAATTATATAAGTTTTTGACAAGAAATATTTATAATATGTGAAATATTCCAGCGGCATTATATAAATATACACTAGGTACTAACTTAACGATATAACCTGCATGGTCGCGATGACGTCATCAGGTATATTTACATTTATAATCTATTTAATGAAATAATTAATTTTATGATTAAATTATAGTTAAATTAATAATTATTATTATTTAGTAAGCAAAAATATGGCAATAATTTGTTTAAATGGAATAGAAACGCCTAAACTAGGATCCCCTGTGTTTCAAGTGTGTGATCATGAAAATTAAAAACACCTTACAATTTTATTATTTATAGATATAATATATAACAAATATTTGTTTATTTATTTATATCGTTTTCTTAAAATGGACAAATAGTGACATTTTTTATTGACCTCTCATTATCTTTCAGTTAAAATGCCAGAAATTAATATAATTAAAAGTAACATTGTTGAGGCCAACCATGGCGCAGAAGAAATGAAATATTTAATATTTTCATCTCTTCACCATGGTGACGAGGCAAAGCGTGGCGTTGAATTCCGCCACTCAACACGCAAAGCCTCCAGAATCCAGCAAACATTGAGGAAGTGTCTTAACACTAGGATCTCTCTGCTTAAAATTCAAGTTCCATAGCTTATGGTAGTGTAATGATATGTATCATTATTACATAGATATATGCGTAGAATATAAATAAAGCTATATTTTAAAGTAATGCGAAGACGTGGCGTCTGTCGGCTTGCGATAGCGTGCCCGTGCCGTCCCTTTTCGCGTCGGGATTAGAACGGGCGACGACCCTAAACTTACCAAGAAACCAACTTTATAATACAAAACTTTATATAACGACTACTACTAGGATTTGTGTTGAAGTTCTAAATAGCGTTTTAAAGAAGAAGTACGGAAAGAAAAAAAATATGTGCAAAGAATAAACATGTAAGAATATTACTTAAAATAACTTAAGCATACTATACTTGAGGCCAGTCATAACGCAGGGGCAGAAACGTGTGAATGTAAGCCCGACAGATTGGGGGTTCGATTCCCACTAGAGGAAGTTAAATATTTTCGCTATTCAACATGCAATATCTTCAGAAATAGGCAGAAAATGGCGAACGGAAGTGTCTTAATGGGAACGTAAAGTCTTAACACTAGTTTCCCATGTTTTTGTTGCAAAAAAAAAAATCTAACCCACCAATAGCTAAAAAAAAAAAAAACCGCATCACAAATTCAAACAATACGTCACTTATTTTGCAATAAAACAAATCTTTTGTACCAGTGACATTAAGTGGGAGAATCTGGCGCGAGCCTGAACCACCACGTTCAGGGCACGCGTCCCACTATATCATATATTTCCATATTCTTTTAATATGGTACAGCGCACGCGTCGGTGTTTGGGCCACGTGGCCGCCACGCGGGGGCTCGAGGGCCACACCTACATACTAATTTTCATTGCTATAATGAGAGCTGGTTTTAAAAATCGCTTGCTCATTTTTTTTTATTGTTTTTTTCGTTTATTTTATATTTTTGGATAAACAATAGAAGCTTTTGTGATAACGTAATTGCAAGTAGGTAATCTACGGTACCTTTCTTTTCTAAGGATATTCCAGTTACGTATTTATTTGTCGTGATGAACTAAAATAACTATAAATGGCATAAGTTAACACAGACAGTGTTTTCATTTCTTCGCTCTGGTGTAGAGGCAAAGCGCGGCGTTCAGTTTCGCCAGTCAATACGCAATACGTCCAAAATTCTGCGGAAAGTAGGGAGTGGAGTGTCTCAACACTATGATACCTCTGTGTAGCAGCGTACGCTGGAAAGTAACTAAAGGGATAGGAATACGACTTCCTTTTGATCAATATTTTGAAAGAAGGGGAAACCTTCCTCATTAAGCATGGATCCACATATCGCTAAAGACTTCGTAGATTACGAATTTCACAAAAACAAGAATAACAAGAAAAAGATTATACAAAACAAATACAAGAAAATCAATATAACAAATAGTTTGACAAATTTTCCAAATTAACACTCGCAAGACAGAACAGACAGGGTTTAATAAAGATAATTCGGGGTCCCTCACCCCCTGTTTGCCAAAACTATCGGCCTGATTGATACGGGCCGCAACAATGCGTGTTTGTTTTCAATTACAGCGTAGCTCCAAATGGAGGTGGAAAAATCGCCATCAGAGGTTCCCAAATACGTTCCTTTTGTATTTGCTCTTTGGCGTTTTAAAGTATCAGCTATTCATAATTGATGTGATATATTTAGATATATTGTGGTAAGTTCTGATCATAATGGAAGAAAAAAGAATGTAAAAGAATGCTAAATTTATCAGGTTTTTTATTTTTATTATTTATTTGCATTAAATGTTTACATTAACTACAAATTATTGTTAAATTATGTTTTTTAAAACAAAGTGTAATTTTGATATTTTCTGTTGACCCCAATACTCTATCTATTTTAGAACTGTGCTTAATTACTTAGTTGAATAATTGGAAATTTAATTCATTGCATTGCTGACAAAACTATATGTACTTATATTTTATTCCATTTCTCCTACTCTAATTTAGACATAGGGTTGAACTAAACACGTCAAAACTGGGCCATATTATAATAACATCTTTGATTTTCCAGTCCGTACTGGTTCATATATTAATAACTTAAAATCATGGACCATATTATGTTTGTAATTGTTACTTTTAATAATGCCTTTACCATAACAGATAAAAAAATAAAATATATTTTATTCTAGTAGGCATAAATACAAAAGCTTTCTCTTATAACAGAAAAGTTTTTGAAAGAGCAAGCCTCCCCATATAAGCCCCCCAGGATTTCCACCTAAATGTGGTTACATGAACTATGAAATATCAATATAATATTTTTTACTTTCATTACAAGACCAGACCATTCAGTCATGTGTCGAACAGGTTTTACATGTAAAAAAAACTGTAACAGTCGTTTTCGAAAGCGTTGTGAGGGAATTTTAACAAGTTGGGGGTTTTCTATTTGATTTGTTTTCGCCAGCGGGGCCCCGGCAGCCGTCTACAAACTATTTTAATATTTCATTAGACTAGGCACTCGCTTTTAATAGCTTCCAATGTTAGGTTTTTATTGTAGTTAGTGGGTTTTACCACTCTGAGATTTGAGTTTGTGGTTTGGAACCATTAGAATCTATTTGGGAGGATGTGGTGGTTTTCTCGTGTATTGTCTAAGTTAACTCATATGTGGGTGTATCATTGTATGGATTGTTTTTCTTTTATTAAGTTTAAATTATATTAAGTTGATTATAATAGAAATTTCTCAGTAAAACTATTATTTAATGCGTTAATATCAAAAATCGTATAATACCTTAACTTTCAGAGTTAGACAACAAAGTCGAAACATAGGTACCATGTGAGTTATTCAAAAAAATGTTTGATATTTAGAATAATTAATAATAAATAACAATATATTATTTTATTAAATCTTTCCTTTGTTTAATCCTATAAGGGACACAAAAATTATTTATTTCAAAAATGGGTATTATATATTGAATCGAATATAATTTATATTATATAGTAGGTATAATATAATATAGCTAATTATAAAATTAAAACTAACCCGATGGCAGATTTGAATCCCGTAAGTAACCCGCCGTATCGCAGCGCGCCTTATTTGAAACACAAATATTTGCCCCGGATGAAACTTTTCCGTCTCCGGGCCTTTATTAATATTTTATTATTTTGTCTTGTACCTCCATTTCAGAAAATTTCAACTTCCCCCGCTCGAAACTCTCTCTAAAGCGATTATATTTTAAATTATTTTAATTAAAACACTGTGTAAACGTCTAAGACTCGAAGCTGGTTAGTTTGTTTTCAGAAATGTTTGAATTGTTTTATTAATAAATAGATTATAAAATGGAGTTTGTTGATACCTATATAAAATTTCAAATAATTTTTTATTAAATTTTCAGTTATATCTATATATATAAAATCGAAAGGTCACTCACTCATCACGAAATCTCAGAAACTACATGTGCTAGGAATCTCAACTTTCGCATAGGAGTTACTTAGAGGACGTAGGTGCTCGCTAAGACGGGAATTTGCAATATTCGACTCCTAAGGGGATGAAATAGGGGTCGAGAGTTTGTATGGATTTTTTTTAAATCGCCACCGATTTTTATAAGATTTGAAATTTAAACTCTTAAAAATATTTCATTGAACACGTGTTTCATGGTTTATTAGGATTCACTCCTAAAGGTGCAAATAAGCGGGCGAAGCTGCGCGCGTCCGCTAGTTTATTTATATATTAAATTAAATATTATTATAACTGCTATGCTAAATGAAACATGACTTCAAAAAAACTATTTTATAAATTTATGAATTGCTTATAATTAAAAAAACAACTTTATCTTTTTCCCATATATTTAACCACGCTGAAAGATAGAAAAAAAATTACAATCAAAATAAAATATCCTTCTAGCTAATTACATAGCCAAACAGGTTTATAAAGAAATTGATTTAATCGAACCTATCACCATCAGCAAACATCTTGACATTCTAAAGAACGTTCAGTAAAATATTGACTCATTGTGTCTCTCTTGTTGTCTTTACAAATTTCTCTTGTAGACAGTTTTTATTCGAGGTTTAAGTAACTGACACCGTTTGTATAGACGATTAAAAATTGTTTACTTCAGTCGTTCAGGTGTTGATATTGAAGCAGTCATATAAATAATAATAATATAATCCATTTTTTGGATTTTTATAGTAAAAGTGAATGATAAGGGAGGTAGGGAATTTAGGGGAAGACCTCAGTTCCGAACAAAAGTATGAATACTGGAGGAAGGTCTCATAAAAAGCATAAGGACCTTCTGGAGGCCATATATAAAGAGGTTGATGAAAGTGGACGAGGTGAAACAGGTATGCAGAGACCGTTGCGTTTGGTGTTCCGTTCTCTCCTCTCCTCTGACCTCGCTAGGGAAGTTAAAAAAAGTAAACGATCACTCCGTTCTCCAATAAAAACAAAAACATTGCGTATTGGATAGCGAAACTCTTTGCAGAATTTCGACGTTATTATCTTATAATTAGAGTAAATAATGTTAAATTGCATAATAACTATACATGTTTTTATATATTTATAAATAATTTCATTTTGCAGCTGCTACCTTCTCCAACATGGCTTAGTTTTAGTAAAATAAGTTCTTAGATTAACAGGAATTTTCCGAACTCCAATACAACTAACTTTCTTGTTCTTAATTAATTAAATTTTACATGGAGATTTCTACTGGAAAATTAATACATAATTTCTTATGTAAAATACATATTTCATTTAGGTTCCATGTTAATTTCTCATTATGTTGTGAGTTCGATCCTCAATCGAGGAAATTAACTAAAAAAAAACCTACATTTTTAGACCTTTCAAAAGCTGTCTTCAAAAAGAAAGAAAAGGAATATTTACATAAAATGAGTTTTGTAATAAATTGCAAATTAAATAATAATAATATTATTAATAACATAATATTCCCTTATAACGATACATTTCTATTGCTTCATTATGTCAGCGATAATCCAAAATAAACCTATATAAAATATATTGTACAAAGATTAATGTCACACCTAATCCCTTTCGAGAGGCCTAAAAATCCGTAGCGCTTCAACTATCGACATTGATTGTTGTATGACGCAAACATGGCCGTAGTAACAATAATGCATATTATTAATATTATATAGGATTTTATTCATAAAATATGACACAAAATTACAGGTTATGGGTTCGATCCCGTCTCGAGGAAATGAAATATTTAATATTTTCATTTCTTCGCTCTGGTGGCAAAGCGGGACTCGAGTTGAGTTCTTTCGCTTAATACGCAATGTCTCCAGGATTCGGTGGAATGGGGAACGGAGTGCCTTAACACTAGGCTTTAGGCTGAAGACATTTATAATTTTGTATTTAGATTAGTTCAAAACAATATTAATGATACCGCGGTAGCGTAGATGTTATTTTTTTAGCAATTAGGATTCCAATATCATATTTAATCTGGCAGTTACATTAACAAATGCCCGCTCCATACTGAAAATAGAAACAGACAGTAAAATCATGCAATCTCGCTTTTAAATGGAAAAGACAGCCCTGACGCTACCACACCGACAAGAGTGTACGACTAAGAAGAAGAAATCATATTTATATTCCATTTTGGAATAGAGTGATAATTATCGAAAATAGAATACAACCTAAAGGCTAAAAATATAATATAAATAAAATTAAAAAGCTAAAAAATGAATTGGACGTAATAAAAATGCAAAAAATAAAAAAAAATTATAGATCATATCAAGACAACTAGTATTAGTGAATTTAGGTACACGAAGAAAAAATCTACAAAATTCTATAAGAATATAAACATATACTATACCTCCTTTAAGTAAGATTCCGTAAGGCTTGGATCGTTGTAACTTAAATATACCTAACTAAAAATATATCGTCAAAATTATTTCACTACATAACAAATCTGATACAATATAAAAAGATTTCATATAATAATGCGGATTATTATTTTTTTCTATGGACAAGAGTGCGTGCTGTCAGTTTACGCGCCATTTTTGAGGGCCCTCAATGTTGCCAGCATACGACACGGGACATCAAGTGGTTCCGAGATGCGAAAACGTGTCTTTGTAGTTATTATATTTTGTGTTATGTTTTTGGCACTTTTGTTACGTTCACATCGATTTTATATCTAAACAAATAATCTGCGAAGTCATTTAGTTTTATTTAGGTTAGAGAATAAATCATTTCAGCATTGAAGTTTATATTTAATATTTCATACGTATTGTAAGGTTTGTAAAATTGTATATCTATATATATAAAATCGAAAGGTCACTCACTCATCACGAAATCTCAGAAACTACAAGTGCTAGGAATCTCAAATTTTACATAGAAGTTACTTATAGGACGTAGGTGCTCGCTAAGATGGGAATTTGCAATATTCGACTTCTAAGGGGTTGTTTTTGGGGTTGACAGTTTGTATGAAACTTCGTTACTACAAATGCTAGGAGTCTCAAATTTTGCATAGACGTCACTAGGACGTAGTCATGGAGACAGAAATTAATAATAACATAGTTCACGCGGGTGAAAACGCGAGAGGGCCGCTAGTATCCCTATAAAGCCCGAGTTTTATATCACTCTGTCGGACGATTATTACAACACCAACATTGTATAAAATCTACATTGAAGTTATTTTGTTTAACTTTATCATTTTTGAAAATAACATTATAGATTTAATATTTATATTCAATAATAGTTATAAAATGAACTTGAGAACCCACTTCTCATCCACGAGCTCTAGTAAACCTTACCTCTGTAAATCTCCTCAAAATACTATTATTATAATTGTTTATTCAATATTTTTATTAAATAAACTGATAGAGACTCAAACGCGGCCTCATTCGCTTAAATTTATTTTTATATTGTAGATGAAGTATACTTAATATATATTTTTTTCATAAAAGTTATCTTATGTTTCTTATACCTCTAAGAATATGAGTACAAAGATTTCTAATAATCGGTTAAATAGTTTCGGCTTGAAAGCGTAACAAACAAACTTACGTTCACATTTTTAATATTCAAACACATTAATTCTAAAAAATAATTTTACACCTGTTCACTATACAAGGTGAAGCACTGATAACATACTAAGTAATCCTAATATAAATCTTATTCGCAAAATTTACGACAGCGTGGAACATATGCGTAGTATCGCAGTGTGTGCGTTAAAAATAAAAAAAAACACATCCTATAATTTATTACGTGTGATAAACGACGTGTTAAATTATGTATCTAAATACCTTAGCAATTTTCGTAAGCTATAACGTTGTTGATTTATTAGAGAGAAGTAAAGGTTTGTTAAACAAAACCTATGTCCAAGCAAGCGACTGAAAGCGTGACGATTGCGGATTCAATTCCTGCTTGGGGGAGTGGGTTGCACCAAAGCTTGTAAACTGCACTGGAGCCCTTGGCAGGCTACTGCCGAATGTCGGAGGGCCGGACTCTTCATGCCGACGGCTTTATGTCGGTGTGTTGAGATCCATGGCATTGTACGGTGCACCTGTGTGGGCTGACGCTCTCACCGCTCACAATAAAACCCACTTGCGGAAAGCGCAGCGGGTTATAGCGGTGAAAGCAATTCGAGGTTACCGTACGGTGTCGTGGACGGCGGCTACACTCTTGGCGGGCGATCCGCCTTGGGAGCTGCAGGCGCAAGTGCTTGCTAAAGTTTACACTTTTCGAGCAAGTGAGCGGTCGCGAGGTGAGCAACCATCGGCAGAGGTTATCGCGCGGATCAGGAGAAGAGCGGACGAAGCCCTGATCCGGCGTTGGAGAGAGGACCTGGGGTCACCGGCGGCAGGCCTAGCGACAGTGGAGGCAGTTCGCCCACACTTGGATCGCTGGGTTAAAAGGAGTTTTGGTGTCCTGACGTTCAGACTGGTGCAGGTTCTGACGGGGCACGGTTGTTTCGGTAAGTACCTGCATCAGATTGCACGTCGGGAGATGTCGCCGGTGTGCCACGAGTGTGATGTCTCCGTGGATTCGGCGTATCACACTCTGGCTGAATGCCCCGCTTGGGCCCCACAACGCCATGCCTTGATGGCGGCAGTGGGTAGAGACCTCTCACTGGCCAGTGTGGTAGGGGCTATGCTGGACTGTGAGAGGAACTGGTCTGCAATGGTCTCCTTCTGCGAATCAGTAATCGCATTGAAGGAGGCCGCGGAGCGGGTGCGCGAGTCCAGCTCGAACGCAGACTCGCTCCGCCGCCGTAGGCCAGGGGGTAGAAGAAGGCGGTATGCGCATCTTCTACTCCCCCTACCCTAGAGGAGCTACCGCGGGAGGGTCAGGTTGATCTTCCTGCAAGATTATTGCGGATGCCCTAGGGCACCCTGAAAGCGATGATGGCCTGCAAAAGGCGGGCCTTCCACCGAGGCGTCGTAGTAGTATGCGCGAGCGATCCTGCGGCGTCTCATTTTGGTGGAGAGGGTTTCCGCTGGGTTTTAGTGGGTAGGATCGGTCTCGCCGGTGAGTCCCACAGTACCGCTCATCCGTAAGGCACGCCTTCCGTATGGGCGGTCTGCGTAAATGCATTTCCCAGCGACAAAAAAAAAAAAAAAAAGTGGGTTATTATCATTTCCTCGTTCTGGTAACAAGTCCAAACGCGGCGTTGAGTTTCGCTACTCATTAGGCCGTGTCTCGAAAATTAAAAAAAATGTTTATAAGTATGAGTTGTTGGTTAATTCACTTAAAATATACTTAAATTATGCATTAGACAAGATAAGGTTCAATTTTAAAATATTCACAAAAACTAAACCTAGAACGAATGAATTTATTGGTTTTAAATTACTGGATATTTTTATGTAATACAATGATTCTTATAGTATAATGTTTGTTTATGCCTAGCCTGGAGCGGATGTAAAGGATGTGTGAAGAAAAATATCGTTTAAGAAATAAATGTTTACATGACTGTTACTTTTACATCAATGTCAGAAACATAAAATTGTTAAGAAGAAAAAAAACCTAAATTATTCTTTTTTTTAAAATACATAAATAAAACTACCTAATTCCATTAGTCATCCTAAAAGTAAGATATGTTATTATAATAACATCAAAACTATCTAAAAACATTGATTAATAAACAAGAGAAATTTATTAATATTTTAGATTCTGGAAAAAAACATACACAATAGAAGGCTCCAACTCAAATTCCTTTGTGACAACAACACGTGGCAGTGTTGTCATATCAATAAACATTTTTCTTTTTATTCTCAATTCTTCCTACCGGCCAGACATATGTTATTATTATTCTATCCATTCATCTCTTCTAGCACAAAGCAACGCAAGGAACTATAGTTTGTATTATAAGTGACAAGTCCGAAGCAAAAACGCACTATGAATGTATGGAAAGAAATATGCGTCCATTGAATGTGTTTTGGATGTAAAACAAACTGACATCGAATGTAAATACTTTTGTTGGGCGAGAATGAATGTAATTTCTAAATAGATATTTAATGAGTGAATGAATGAATGGAACAGTTGTTGCTAGCGTGATCGGTTCGACCTTTGTGTTTGTGTTTGGTGATAATTAGTAAATTATTAAACTTTGTCTTCTGTTGTAATTATCGTTGATCAAACAAAGTTCCTGATAATGGAGCATTTTGATAAAGAAGACCAGTTACTTTATATTTATCAGCATTACTATAGCATCCTGATATATAGAATAGCGACTGTTTAAAATATATTATCCAATTAGAAGCATAACTTATATTTAATAAGAAATTAAATTTTGATAGTAGGCATAGTGTACGCGTTGGTTACTTGCGACTCATTACCTAGCTCTAGTAAGATAAAATGCGGCGTTAACTTCCGCTACCCATACCAGAGAGACGAAATGAAAATATTAAATATTTCATTTCTTCGAGTTGTAATCGAACCCACGACCGTTTACAATCCCATGCTTGTGCCCCTGAGTAACGGCTGGCCTCACTTGACACATTGGGCTTACTAAATAAAAAAAAATAAAATAAAAAAATATATATTCCAAATCTACATAGTGCCTATATTCTCTATACAACGAAAACAAATCATTTCCGTATTGTTCCAAATAATGGTTTGTAATGTAAATACGTTCTTTTGTTCCAAAATTTGAATTCGATGAGTGTTTTATTATACTGTATGTATATGCAACCGTCTGTGTGTCCGTTTATCCACGGTGGCACAAACGTGTCACGGTTCTTCAAGAGTTAGACTCCTTTTTCTACTCAAAAATGAGAAATAATTTCAGAAATAAACCTTAATACCTTTATATAAGAGCTATGTTTAAAATATATTATTTTAAAGGGATGCATAATATGTTTGCTGCCTTCTAAAGGCGGATCTCAAGTTCTGGTTACGTAATAAGCACCCTGCGCGTGAGTTGAAACCGAGAACATTTTCATGACCACTTATGTTAATATTACCTTTAATACTAAACCATTGCGGTGATATTTAAAAATAAACTTTGCTCATGAACTAACTTGTTTTTTTTTTCCTTTTATGTTTCACGAATTTTTCGTGGAAAATTACAAAATCTATGAGTCAGTTTTAACAAGTTTACATAACAATTTTAAACATAAAAAATATTCTTATTATTAAGATTGAAATTGTAATATTTAAGAATACAAATAAAGAGCTTAATATTGAAGTAAATTATAATGGACTACTTAATAAAGCATTGAAAATAAATATTTTGAACATAAATGTATAGAAAAGTTTTTGATAACCGTAACGCAAATACAAGTGTAACTAACATAAGAAACTACTTGCATCTCCAAATTGCGTTAACAATGAACCTGCTACTACTAAAACTTCCTGTGCCGACAATCTCAAATTCGACACGCCCAAATCAAAATATATTATCGAACTACAAATCCAGGGGGAAAAAAGACCTTTGGAAGGCTGGTGGAAAAAAATTTGCGCAGTCGTTCGCACAATCAATCTACTATAAGCCAATAAACCTCAACGATGCGCTTTTGAAACGAAATTCGATTTTTGGTAAGCTTTTGTCGGTATAGCCGTCGGCGTGAAGCTGCCTTGTCGAATCATACAATGAAAGGGCAAGCGGAAGTGAACGCCGGTGTCTCTTACTGAATAGCGGGCTCGACGTTCAGGAACTATTGAGGTCGATGTGGAATGTCAACGGACGTACGGACAGCATGTTCCTCCAACAGATTACATATATATTCTATATTACTTTTATGAGTTTTCATATAGTTGGTGTGATACAATTAATATTTTGTAGAGTTTTGTTTAAGTAAACAAATGTACTATTACTCAGAAATAATAAATAATATAAATTTTCCGAATAGTATTATAATATACGGTACTATATTATAATTTTTCATAATTATAATCAATAATAATTAACACAGAAAAATATTAAAAGGTCTCTGCTGATGGTACTTCCAGCATCAAAACGTTTGTATAATATTGTATAACAATACAACGCCCCCCATTGAATAGAAAAACTGCTATTGTAGCAATTTAAAAAAAAACCGGGGTTGCCATAAAATTAAATATGCCATACTATAAAGGTAATAATAAAATATGTATTACATGGATATAATGTTGTTAGCCCCCGTTTAGTATGAATGGACCTTTTGGGATACGTTTGACTCGTCCTTTGTGAAAAATTACTCGTGTAATCGGTCGAGATGAGATGAGATTGATTTATAGTCTTTTATCTCTTTGTACGGGTTTGATGGTTTTACTAATTGTAGAGGAGGGTTCGTAATGTGTGAAATTATACTCAACTAAGTATTTAATATAGGTAATAAATTCATTAGTATGGATTTTATTTAATTTCAAATGTATTTTGTTAAAATGTTTCAAAAGGATAGATAGCAATTTGTGTATGTTGCAATTTAAATATTTCTAAAACTAATGAAAACTATATTTAACATTCCTATAAGTTGTACTAAAAATAGGACTCAAAATCAGCTTCATCCTGTATACCCGCACACAGGAGAGTAGGCAGAGGGAACCTTGTGTTAAGAAAAACCACTCCCCACTTTCCGCCGAATCCTGGAGGTATTGGGCGTTCGGTGGCGGAATTCAAAGCTGCGCTTTGCCTCGACACCAGAGCGAAGTAATTAAATATTAATATGTAATTTCCTCGAGTGGAAATCGAACCCAAAACCAATCGTGCTTACTGGCGACAATAAATATTATATAATTCTATAATTTTTGACAAAAGTTAGATGTATTGAGAAAGCGGAGCTGCTTTCACCGTTGATCCCAAATTGGATTTACGCAATTAGAAAAGATTTTTGCTGTTAAAATGTTGAAAATATACAATTTTGAGTCCTATACCTTTCGTGATACGGTTTCTTCAATATATCTATTTGTTAATTTAAAGTCGTAAAGTAAGGTTTTCTTAGCAACTCCGAAATGTTCTCTAATTAGTGTTAATCAAATAATGTCCCCTTTGCTTCAAAACTAGCCGCTTCCGGGCCTAATGGAGTCGGTGTGGAGGTATGGAAAAATGATTATGAAACTTAGTTTTTAACATTCCTGAGAGATTTTTGGTTCGTTTATCATTTATTTTATAGGTTTATTTCATCAAGAATTGTAATTTCTATAAAAATTATCAAAATGAATTATTATACTTTTTATGGATACTATACCTAAACGTAGTTCTTTTTCCAGTTCCATGCTAAATCCCGAAAATAGCAAGGTAGGCAGGAACCAAGTGTTAACACACTCCGTACCCCACTTTTCGCCGAATTTTCGAAGCACTACTTCTAGAGTGACGGAACTCATCGCAATAGTATTTTTTATACAACAATAATAATATTTTTTTATAGAATAAATAATTTTCGTGATTATCTAAAATCTAATTTTTATTTTTCAATTTTTTTTTATTTCTCCAAACATACCTATGTATATCATTTAGTAGGTAGTCGTAGATCGTTTTTATACATTTACTTATATATATCGTACATAAATTTATAAAATAATTGCTTAAATTCGTGACCGCCTTGAAGTTATGTTTTTCGAACGTTTGCGAAATGTTCCACACGGGAAGAAAATAATGAAAACTAAGAAAAAAATCCTAAACTCAAATCTGCACAACCGTCTTTAGGGAGGCCACAACTTGTTGATCTTACTGTACAACGACTAGAATTTAATTTATAATTGATAAACAGGAAATCACGAGATTTAAAACTGACGTTTAAGATACGACAGGTACCCTAGGTGTTGGCATTCGCGAATAATGTCAAGATAAATACTAAATGTTATCTTGGTGCGTGATAAGAGACATCTTGGAAAATTCCATTTTAATTACCCGGGCTTAAAATAACGCAAAGAGAATTCTCTTTGTTTCACAATAGGTAGGTAATGTTATAGCCTAAGATATGACTGGGATTTGAGTTGATGTCATAAACATTGTAAATAGCGTATATAATTGAGATATATTTGGAAATGATTTAAATATTAAATTTTTTTTGTTACTTACGTCTATATACTATGAAGAAAATTTGCTTCAGGCTATATACCGCATATAACAGGGTAGGTAGAAGGAACCTAGTGTTAATACACTATATTCCTCACTCCACCGAATTTTTCGAGATATTGATTGTTATGTAGAATCTTGGTGCCAGGGCGCAGAAATAAAAATATCGAACGAACCCACAATTGTTTAGAAGAGGATACGTAAAAGATATAGATTTACAAAAAAGATTGCGTATATATCAAACTTTTTCATTTCAATATACAATGAAATAAAGAAAAAAAAATTTTGTTCAGCTACCCGCTATAGGCTATTTTTGAATTTCTTTTAAAAATCGTACTGAGGAAAACGAAAAACAATATTATTTATTTTAACAAGCTGTATTCCACACAGTAGGGTAGGTATAGGGAACCTGGAAACCTAAAATTAGGACACTCCGTTCCCATTAGCATAAGCACCTACAAGTTTTTTATCTTAATATCGATAAAAGAGAGTTAAAAAGACAAAATACATAGAATTTGTTCACAAATGATCCAGATGAGACATATGGTTAAAGACAAGTAATACAAAAGATAATCACTTCATTAAATAAAGAAAATGAAAGTAGCCAATCCAAATTCTTTACTCAAGACTCAACTTACGACTTTATTAAGCACACGTTCTTATACAAGTATATATACAAAATATTTACAACTAAACAACACTAAGTAAATATCAAATAATAGTATTAACAAACATTTAATAAATAATATTTTTCGTTGCATTCCAGAGTATATTCGTATTAAACATTAAATATTTGCTTCAATAAACGCTATGGCTGTTTGCTGGTAAAATAATATCTAAGACTGTACAAATTAATTTAATATGTTGCTTCTAGTGGCTCGATAAACAACTGTGGAAGTCGATTGTATATTTTTGCTTCTGTAGGCTGAGGGAACCTGGGAACCTAGTGTTAAGACACTACGTTACCCATTAAGACATTTTACTCCCCATTTTCAGTTCAATTTTTAAAACATTGCCTG
This sequence comes from Heliconius melpomene rosina, assembly GCF_056956725.1. Classification (NCBI taxonomy): domain Eukaryota; kingdom Metazoa; phylum Arthropoda; class Insecta; order Lepidoptera; family Nymphalidae; genus Heliconius; species Heliconius melpomene. The sequence goes on along the minus strand of NC_140396.1, from coordinate 3,354,806 downwards.
TTTAGTAGCGGTAATCGATTACATTTTTTGACTTGCTTGCTTCAAGTAAACAATAATTCCCCTAATTGGGATTCGAATCCACTATTATCGCTTATATAGTTACACACTGCGCCACAACGGCTTGAAATATATAATAAAAATTCTCATTAAACAACTTTTCAACTCATTTTTAATTATATTAGTTTCTAAAATTATAAAAGTTACTTATAGAACATTAGCTTTTCTTTCTATGTTGTTATTCTAGAGTTAAATAAAGCTAAACTATCACTAGAGATTCTTTGTACACATTTAAAGTTTCATAAATAGTATTTATTTTAAAACAGAATTAGTTAGTGTATGCAGTATTCTTATTTATTTTCTACACTTCTGTGGACTTGAGAAGCTTACTCAGAACTCAGATTGATGAAGAACATTTTTGCTAGAAATTAAAACTTTTACTTATCTCTTCTTACTGGGCTCGTTTATATGTATTTAAATTATTTTCATTTCTCCGCTCTTGTTTTAGAAGAATCATTTCAGCCATTAATACTGAAAGTGGAGAACGGAGTGCTTTAAAGTAAATTTCCTCTAACTAACATACACACCTATGTTAATCTATATATCTTCTTATTTTCTGTTTCTTCATGTTAATTTTACACTATTTTATATGCAGTAAAGTTTTATTATTTTGCAGGGAACGAAAGAGTTCCAGGCTGTTTTTTTGTCTTACTAGAAACATTACGCTTATTTTCTTATATATAAATATTACTAAGTTTCCTTTTGAAATTTTCCACAACATTTGTCCGAGGCCATGCAAGATGGCCGTTAGTGCTAACAATCTCAACAAACATGATTATTATTGAAAGTCACACGTCCGTCCGTGTGTTTGTACTGCCTTATTGGACATGGATTATGACATTTTGAAGTAAAATACTCTAAACTTATTTTTGTAAACTATTTTAAATGAAAATAAATACAATTTTAAGTAACATTTTTATAAGAAACTTAGGCCATATTTATAAAGCGGTCTCAACAACATATCTAAGAATGCAAGTGGCATCTCAAGATCGATCCCAGACTTGAGATCGATTTATAAATACGGGCCTAAATAAAAAAACTACTTTAAATAATAATCTTTGAATTTGTTTGGATCTATTTAAAATATTGTCACCAAGTCTAAGCTTATACTACTCTACTTCCTTCCTTCGATTAAATTTTCATATATAACCGTCGTATCATACTTCATATTAGCTTATTTAATCAAACAGGTTCCAAAAAACTGCTATTTACCAAAACGAAAATAAAGATATTTTCATACATAAACCAATATATTTTTCTAATCTATAAATAGCCTGGGAACGTGGACAAGCTACAATTACATACATTTTGCCAAATAAACATACAAATTAGTATTGGTGTGCTATGAAAAATATTGATATTTTAAGATAGACTCGTTTACTAACTGGTTGGCTCTTATTCACTGCTAATAAAATGATATAATTGCTTAATCGAGAATAAATTACAGTAAAGATAATAACACTAAAAAATCAAATCAGCTTCAACTGTATCCCGCACACAGCAAGGTAGGCAGAGTGTTCGGACACTCCGTTCTCCACTTAGAACGTTATTGTAACACAATAGGAAAAAGTAGCAAACTTGTATCTATCAATCGTAGGTTCGTATTTGCCAAACTAATATAGAATCTAATGTTCCTTTGTTCTTTGAACCTTTACAATTTCCTTTTCCATTTCTTCCTTTATAGGTTTCCGTACTTCAAAAGGAAAACCGGAACCCTTATAGGATAGCTTTGTTATCCGTCTAATTATCTAAATATAATTATATCTTTATATTTATCTAATTATCTAAATATATAAAAAAATATTATCTAAAGTGGGGAACGAAGTGTTTTAACACTAGGTTCTCTCTGCCTAGCCTATGTGCAGGATACAGTGTGAAGCTGAACTAAATATATCTATTCATCTAAATATAATTTTAAAGTTATAATAACTTTTTAAACAACAAAAATATATAAGCAAATACCCCCCCTCCCCCACAATATCCTTTACTACAGTAAATAAATTTGGTATGTACTCTAGGCCCGTAGATTATCAATTTCAGTGACAAATTACACAAGTGGCGTTGCGAGCGAACCGAAAGTGCCTCAAATATAAATATTATGTTTATATATTGATAGAGTGGAACGTTCATCAAACAGTATAGTATACGGTGCCAATATTAACACTCGCTATCACGCCCAAACCCGCTTCCAAGATCACGGTCAGGGTTACAATTGAATGCTTGGTCAATATTGAAAATGTTTTCCAAATATAATATAGTTACTTGGATATGAATGGATTTGATAATGAATAAGAATATGTTTTATTATTCACTATGAGAAAATACTATGATTTGTGGACGAACTCTCTTTAATCGAGTTTAGTCCATATAAAACGACAAATGTTTTTGTTATTTAACAGAGTTAAATACTAGATACAATATGGATTATCTTTAAAGAAGCTAAAAAGTTATTGTAAATATATAAATAAGACTATATTTAAAAATTGACAATTAATAATTGGCAAAATTTGAGGCCAATTGTGGCGCAAGGATACAAGTGTGTGACTGTAAACGCTACAGATTGCGAGTACGATTCCCACTCAAGGAAATAAAAAATTTAATATTTTCGCTCTTGTCGAGGCAAATCGCGGCGTTAAGTTGCGTCACTCAACATGCAATGCCTCCAGAAGGCGGAAAGTGGAAAGCGAAGTGTCTTAACACTGGGCTGCTTGTCTACCCTGCTAGCTACATGCAGAATAAAGTTTTCTTCTTGCTGGCAGTGATCCCGGCTTACCAGGGTCTGCCTTCCTACTCAACCTACCACTTTTTTCAGTCTTTTGCGTCCTCGGTGGTTAGACCATTGGCTCTCATGTCCTGCATCACGACATGCAGAATACAGTGTGAAGCTAAAAAAATCTAGATCAAACTATCTGCTACATTCCATTCTTTAGCTATATACGTTTCTCTGTTTACATTTAAAAGTAATATTGCTTAGAAATGTTATTCTTATAATTTAAATTTCCCTCAATAAATGTTAACACAACAGGTAATGCTACAATTAAATTTAAATGAAAAAGAAACATAAATCTTTTTATAGTACAGTATTTAAATATAAGAATTTGTGACGTATATCACTATAATAATAATTAAAAACCTTGGACACGTGGGGGCTAAAGACCACGTGAATAAATAATATGTAAGTGTATTGAAAATAATATATATTTCTTAATATATTATTTTCAATACACCAATAACTCGATAGATTACAATATAGTCACGAGTTCGGCTAAAAACAAAATTGTATAGCTTTCGTAAAGGCTACCTACCATCTGAGATATCAGTTTTCATTATTTTTTTCACTTAATATATTTGCGGTGCTGCTGGTTAGAAAATTTGCGTAAAAGAATTTTCATAAGCCATGTTTTAAAGATTTTCAGCTTCATTTTCATAAGCCGGTTCTCGTGCACTCTTGGACATAGGCATCTCCAATGACACTCCACCGGCTGAAGGATGTCTTCCACTACGATTGCTGAGGTTCTTGGTTTCCAATGCAGAAAGCTTGAAGCTTACCAATGCTTTACTCTATCACCGTATAATACATGAGATGAACAAAAGAAAATTATAGATCTATGATAATATTGCACATTTTCAAAGTTCCATACATCCCGGTACCACTGTATATTATTTAATGGTTTATTTGCGTATCGTTAAGATAAACTCCTTGGCTTACTTTGATGGTGTTACCAAATATTTTCTAGGTAAACGCTATGTTTGCGCAGTTTGTATGTTCTGTATAATATTTATTTAGCCCACTCCTTTAGTGTTTAAATGAAGAAATCGTTCACAAAGTCATTACTACGAAGGCAGTATGTCATAAAACTATTATATATTTTTTCTGTTTCACAATGACGTCAAATATTGAGGTCGTTTAAGTGTCTGATGTTCTGACATCAACTAAAGCTTATATTTAAACAAATAAGGACATTTTTGTAAAAAAAATAATGATTATGATTTTGAAATAAATAAAAATATAAATAAAGCCTAGAATATTAAATGAAAAATAAATAATAGTGTACATTTAAATATCTCAGAAGTACAAAGGCGATATGATAAGCAAGTACACAAACGTGTGTTAACAATGAATCACATTAGCAACAAGCAACCAACAAAGAGATAAATACGACTCTTAATTACGCAAACACTATAATCCTAAAGTCCTCATTTGCATAGAAGGCAGATTGTTTTCAAACCTTTGCTCATTTGAGATAAACGATCTTGACTTCCCAGGAACATATTTATTTATTAAAAAATAAAATGGCCAGACGAAAAAATGGCGTAAGGGCACAAAGAGTGACTATACACGTGATAGGTTCCTTCTGCCCACACAGAGAGAACAGCCACAGCAGATGCTGTGTTCCAGATGTAGCGTGATGCTAAAAAATGGCTATTAACATGGACACAGTTATTCTGGAGAGTTTAAGCTGGTTGTGCTGTTCAATTACAGTCTAGTACGGAGTGCGCGACATCTGTCGTGAGGTGCAGAGATAGATCAAGAGCAAAAAATATACCGAAACAGATAAACACTATAAAAAGGAATGCTTTATTAATAGACTCTCTTACATAAGGCGAAAAGTTTAGGTAAAAAAGGGTGCAAGAATCATCTTATAATTATAGTCTTATTGTAATGTTTCCTTAAGGTAATGAATGTAATATTCTACAAAGAATACAAAAATTGTTAAATTTTCCCTTTTTTTCCGTGGTAGCTCAAAAATAAATCTATAGGAAATTTTGTTTAACGGTTAACTAAGATACTTATCTCATAATTTCATCATTACACACCATGTTTTTCTTTAAGACGATTCTAGTAAAAATATATTTTTCTTATTTGCCTACTATTTAAAAATCTGCACTGGACCTTAACATATTTGCGTTTTATTATGAAAGAGTCACATGATAAGGTCTCGGCTCCAGAAAACAAACTCTTGCGCAGTTCGCTCTTCAAACACGGCGAGCGATAAGCCGCCATCTTGTGCTCGCATCGAGGTTATGTCTCATGGCAAATTTAAATTATGATTGCATTTTATGCTACCTACTTTGTATATATTTATAAGTGAATAAATAATTTAAATATTTTACTGTATATACATAGATTTAATTCTTTAAAAAAGATGTTTTATATTTTGGAAATTAAGAATTATTTCCGTCTCTAAATATTTAATATTTAGGTTAATTAATTATTCGCATCACAAAATATTCAAACAAAATATGTTCATTATTAAAATGATGAATCAGTTAAGAGATATTTTTGAGGACATCATAAGCAAGACCTTCACGAAAACAGCTGTAGGTACCTAATCTAAATATTTTCGGGTATTCGTAACCAAAGTCCCGTGAATCATATTATTTTAATAATAATTTGGCAAATTTACAAATAGAGAATTATTTTAATAATGTAACAAGATAGATTTTTATCTTTGGAAAAACAGGCTAATCCTGTCGCAGTGAGACTAAGAACAAATTTGCTGTATCAACAATCAACTGGCACCTAACATCGGTACGTATGCCTAAGGGACCGTCTACACTTAATAAATTAAAAAAAATAGCCTTTTTCTAGTAAAACTTAAATAAAAATTATAAAGGTGAGTGTGGCGCAGGGGCACAAAGTGTGACTGTGTGGTTGTGGGTTCCATCACCACTTGAGGAACTGAAATATTTGTTTACATTTATATTTTTATTCCTTCGCTCTGGCTTAAAATCAAAATCCTCCAAAATTCGATGGAAAGTAAATAACGGAATGTTTTAACATTATGTTCTCTCTGCTTGTTCTGCTGTGGACGGGATACAGCGTGAAGCTGATTTGTAAAGGTAACTTTCATGGTAACCGTCCATCAGTCTTTTGAAGTCCTCTGTTGAACATAGGCTCGCCACTCCAGCAGGTTCTGTGCTATTTGATTACAGCGGATTTCCGCTATCTTCTTTAGGTCCTCAGTCCACCTGGTTGTAGGACGGCCTGTGGCCAAGACGTGGTCGCCATTAGAGGGTCTTGCTTCGCCATCGGTTGTTTGTCCTCCTAACAATATAGCTTGCCCATTGCCACTTCAGATTTATTACAGATCGGTAACCTAATTTTCAAGGTTTAGTAATTTGAACAATAACTAAGGAAAATATTTCTGACAACACAAAAAATAAATAAATAAATATTTTGATAATAAATACCAAATTATATTATTTGTTATTTTTGAATGTTCATTTGTGAGTTATAAAAAAAAGATATTAAAAAATTCTGATAAACCTTACATTACCAAATATATAAACATAGAAAAAATATAAAAAAAACATACAAATATATGTTCGTATAACCAACATTTACTCTAGCTATTTGCAGTTATTTTTTCCCAGTTACACCTATAGTGTGTACAAGGCTTAACATAACGTATAGTCACCGCGTACACAGCAAATATTTCAACAAAGATACACCAGGGGCACAACTCCAACTTTAACTAACCTGTACACAGGCTTACGGAGGCGAATAGTTTACTAATACTTCTTTAATTGCATATATCATTAACTTTATATCACTGGATTAAGAGAAAGGAGAGTTTATTAAGCTTCTTATATATGTCATGTTTTCAATTTTAAGATTACCTATCTACTATTTTTTGTTTTACCAAATAAATTCTTTAAGTTAATAATGTGGATTACGTTAATATAATAATATTATATTCCGTGCATAAATAGCATTTTTCAGGGTAAACTGCTATGAAATAATACAGTTGAACGTTCTCAGTCGGTTGTACCTTAAATTTGACTATTCAACGATAAGCACTTTTATAGACACTGTACTTCACGCAAAGAGCATCATCTCTACCTCTTTCGCCTCGTCCACTGTCATTAACCTTGAAGATGCACTCCGGCGGTCCTCCTCTCGTATCCTTGATACTGTGTTTTCGAAGACATAGATACTAGCAGAATAAAAACAATATTAGAAATGCTTATTTCCTAGACACAAAAAGTAACTATTAAATGTATATGTCTACATTCCATAGGTATAACATATACACGCATGTATTACATAGACGAAAGTTTCCTCAAAGTACACTTAGCATATTCTCTGGCCGGCGGCGTTCGCGTTCCGACTTTAACTTCATGAAAATTTCTTTGTCAAGGTTTGCATTTGCATTTCTATATTTTATTATATTCATATAATAAACTAAAATTTTGTTATATTCGTGCATTTTGCAGGATAACCGCAAACTATGTAGTTACTCTCTGCTCTCCGCTCTCTATCAGTCTCTGTGTTGCTTTCTCCTCTTCATTAATTTCGAAAGGTCACTTAAAACAATGACCATTTTTATTCCTTTCTCATGGTACAAATGTGTGGTTTGTGAACAAAAGGTTTCAGGAACTACCATCAATAGAGTTCTAGACTATGTGAATATATCGAGAATTTCAATGCTTAAATATTCTAGTTTTTTATATATTGTAATTTCCAAAATATTTTTTTTATATATATCCCTGTCATATAGTCTTAGGGTCGAATCTTACCCGGGGCAAAAATGGCCATAACATAGTCATATAATGAGTCTGGAAGCTTCACACTGCTCTATGTCTTCGGCCAATCAAACAACAGTTGATTAAAAAAAACACCTCACGCAACACAAAAGCACAATAGAAAAAAACTTATAATAAACAGTTAATTATCGAAAGAACAGTTCAAATAGCACCAACCCACCCTGTAAACATATAAAGTCGCGTTCACACTCGCAAAATCGTCCTCTAATACGCGAGGTTTTCAAATATTAGTGTTTGTCAAAGAAGCGGGGCCGCGTGTTTGTCTGTTTGTGCGACCCCGATCAGCTGTAAGTCACTGGGTTAGTTAGTCATTCCGTTATTGGCTCTTTTATATATATATTTATATACTAGTGGACCCGGACGCGGCTACGCCTGCTTGAATTATAAGAATATTTATTAAATATAATATAATATATTTATTTTTATAAGGATGAATATCAAAATATAAGTTCATTTTGGGTGACGTTTTCTTAAAACAACAAAGAAACTTTGCAAATCGGTGCTTAGCAACGACGATTGTTATTAACATGGCAGAATAAATTGCATGTCAAATTATAAAGTATTTTAATTTATTAGTATATATGTGTAATGTAATGTTATATAGCCTATAGCACTTCTAAAGAATGCAGCTTTCATACAAAACAAAAACATGGTAAATCGGACCAGTACATCCAGAGATCTTAGCGTTCAAACAAACAAACAAACAAACAAACAAACTCTTCCGCTTTATTATATTAGTACTAGTGGACCCGGACGCGGCTACGCCTGCTTAAACTATAAGAATATTTTCGCGTCGGACATACTCATATTATGCCGCCCGAAGGCTAGGTCATTTCGAATCAGTGACATCTCCTTAATTATTTATCAAACTTCATAAGGATGAATATCAAAATGTCGCGGTAACGGTTGCGTAGCGACGCGACGGTTGTTATTAACATGGCAAAATATATTGCATGTCAAATTAGAAAGTACTTTAAAATATATTAGTTTATATGTGTAATGTAATGTTATATAGCCTATAGCACTTCTGAAGAATGCAGCTTTCATACAAAACAAAAACAATGTAAATCGGACCAGTAGATCCAGAGATCTTAGCGTTCAAACAAACAAACAAACAAACAAACAAACAAACTCTTCCGCTTTATTATATTAGTATAGATAGATATTATATATATTTATATATATATATAGAGGCCGTCGTGGCGCAGCGGCACAAGGGTGTGATTGTAACGCGACGGTTGTGGGTTCAATCCCCACTCGAGGAAGTTAAATATTTATTTATGCGTATATTTCCATTTCTTCGCTCTGGTGTCGAGGCAAAGTGCGGCGTTGAGCTCTGCCACTCAACACACAATGCCTCCAGAATTCGGCAGAAAGTGGGGAACGGAGTGTTTTAACACTAGGTTCCCTCTGCCTACAATGTGCGGGATATAGCGTGAAGCTGATTTTTAATTTATATCTATAGAATAAACTTTGTTAATTGTTAATGTAAATTGGTATGATCAGTGGCGAATATGAGTTTATAAGATTGTAGTTCGAGATTAATTCTCATATGGATGCAAGTGCCTTGCTATACCAGTTCCTGGAGTGAGACCTCCCGGACGCCCAAGGAAGCGCTGGTTGAATGTGTCGTGATGCAGGACATGAGAGCCAATTGTCTAACCACCGAGGACGCAAAAGACCGAGCAAAGTGGAGTAGGTTGAGTAGGAGGGCAGACCCTGGCAATAGCCGGGATTAATGCCAGGAGGAAGAAGATTCATTCTCATATGCAATGTGAGCTTGTTTGATAAAATTCAAGAATTCATGGTGTATCCCGCACATGGCAGGGTAGGCAGAGGGAACTTGGAAACCTGGTAGAAGATACTGTGTTCCAGTTAGGCATTGCGTGTTCTCGTGCTAATATAGTAAAATAAATTGACTAGGCATAAAGTATATTGAAGAATGTTTGGAAACTACCACGAGGGTACCAGTTCATTTTAAGAAAGTAAAGTAAAAAAAATCTATGTTTTTATACACTTGTAAGTGGAGTAGGTAGGTATTGCTAAATAATATTAAAAAAATATATTTGTAAAGTAAGATTTATTTATACTTTTCGTAAACTAATTGTTTCAAACGCTAAAATGATCACATACATAAAGTCGGATTAAATTGTTAATTTTTTAACACTCTTCATATATTTTTCACCTGTCTTAACACTAGGTTCCCTCTATTTACCCTGATATATCCGGGATACAGTATGGAACAAAAAAATAACAAACTTAAAACAAATACGAAATTTAACTTTTCTCTTCTATCATATAATACATAGATGAAACTCTAATTTTAGTCATATTATAAACTCAAAAATCTTTATTAAGTAAATCCGTACTAACATTCCGCACGCAAAAAGGAGGTTCCCCGTCCCCAATTAATCCGTTTGACGGCAAGTTAAAAATCGTTTAAACGGTACCTGAGCGGTACCTGAGCGGTACCTGAGCGAACAACCAATTGAATTATTAATGCAGCCTCCAACGTCGGGTACATATTTACTTGTCGCGTAAATAGATGCGCACACAACGAACACGCGTTCCGGGCAGATTGTGCAAAAGTGGGAGATGAAACTGGTTTATTTGTTTTTTTTTTTAATTTTTCCTATTTTTATCGCGCTATTTTTATCACGCTTTATCCCGTTTGTAGCGGGATAGGCAGAGGGGGGTTAGTTAAGACACTTCAGTACTCAGTTTTCGTCGAATTCTGGAGGCATTGCGTGTTGTGGTTGAACTCAACGCTGCTTTTACTTTGGGTACTAGAGAGAAGAAATTAAATCATTAAACATTCATTTGCACGACTAGGAATCAAACCCACCCACCCTGCGCCACGATTGGTTTTAAATATAATTATTAGATTATATTATATTTCTTAATAGTTTTATATCTTTTGTATGTTATATTTACTTTTATCGAAACTTATGACGATGATGCTATATAAAAGATGTCTGTATTATAAAACGATCACTAACTAAACAATAAAAGGCTAACAAATATCTTTTCATTTCGAAATTTATTTTCGATTATACAATTTAAATCAAATAAAATTAGCTCCTTCTAACATTTTCGAAATCCACCACCGCGTTCTCATGCACAATATCAGAGTAAAAGCCGTAGTTTTCCCGATGCGCGCGCCTCCCTGTCCTCGTGTGCGTGTACCATATACCTACATACCTACACAAGTATGCAGGGTTGGCCTTTTGAGGGGGAGGGAGGCCTTAGGAACCTACTCTCGTATTTGCCGACTTGTGCAATTAGCAGTTCTTTATGAATATTCAACAAGATACAGGTTTTTATATTAATTGACGTGTGACTTATATGTGGGTGTGCGTTAAGTGGTTTCACTTTGGTACTGTGAAATTTAATCTTTTGAAACGTGTTTCAAATAGTTCACCTTTTCATATATATAACGAAGCTATAGTATATTATTTTATATATATATATATATATTTACATATAAATACAAAAGCTATCATAGAATTAGGTATAACATTTCCAGAAATATATTCAACACAGCAAGACCGTCCGGAAAACAGAGTTAGAGAGAGACGACATTGTGTTTAAAGAGAAGGCAACAGCGGGGATGAGTCTTGACAAACTTGGCGATACAAGGCTGTATAGAACCAATTAATTGCGTTGCGAATTTAAGCCTTATGTTATCATTTTAGAATATATTTTCGCAAATAATCGCTTATATGTGGATATAGTGCGTGTTATATTAAGGCAGAAGAGTACGGACAACAAATATTGATTCGGAGCCTGGTAGTAGGGGGAGGCTCATAATTTGGACTAATTCCTCCGTTGTTGACACAGGCTTGTCTGCCGGTGCAGCCGATCAACTTATCTTTTCTTATACGACTTTTAATGGTTATTGAAGTTTTCTACTTACTTTGTAAGTTTGAAACGGAATATGTGATTTTTTTGTAAATTAATTATGTGGTAGGATAGGGATATGTATTTACATAGATGGATACACGTTTCTATTTTTTTTTTTTGAAGTAAAATATTTTCGTGTATAATTTTTTTTCTCGTAATTAGATGGTATCCTAAAACACCATCCTAAAGCACCATCTACGACAAAAGAAACATAACATAAAACAAAATACCAACGTTCTATACTAAAAAGAAAAAAAAAATACCAATCTGTTTTTCTTTTTATCTATCTTTTTATTTTAGTAAGAAATTATTTGGACAAAAAGTATATGGGCCATCATTCCGGATGTACCTATTACCATAAACAAAATTTTAATTTTTACTACTTTATTTACATTTATGCGCATAATTCCGCGAAACGTTACATAAATATTGAATATCCACGCCCCATGGGAAGGGAAAAACAGTGGCACTTAGTGTGTGCTTACGAACAGCATACATAATTCATTTAGTTATATTCCAAGACTTTCAAAATTACAATTCATGGGTAATAGAATACAAGAAAAACGGTTAAGTGCGAGTCGGATTCGCCCATTGAGGTTTCCGTACCAATTTCACGATTGTAGGTCAACGGGACATGAAGTTGACAAAATTAAGTTTGTAGCTATATGGCATTCATTTTATATGAATTAAACTACAAATTTAAGTTTGTAATGATTATTTTCCCCCCAATTTGTTTTCATTTCTAACAAAATGTTCATAATTGTATGAATAGATAGATTTATATTACTCGGCGAATTTAATATAAAAGGAAAAGCAGGAAAATCGATACATAAATGCTTGTATCTTTTAATAACGTTGACTTATAAGCTTGTGTTATTTTCTCTTTAATATTTCATATTAATTTCAACTTGATAGCTTAAAGCGATCTGAAGACAAATAGTGTTAGAACACTAAAAATATTTGTAATTTTCTCAGCTTGTAGAGCAAAGAGAACTTAGTAGGTACATTCTTCACTTTCCGTAATTAACGTTGCAACGATCGAAGCCAAAACAGTGTTAAGACAAACCCGCTGAAACACGACGAATGTTTCTCGTTTTTTTATCTTCTCGCATTTCCCATCGTCATCTCACATTAATGAAATTACTTTTCAAATAGTAAAACCTGCATTATGTTTAGAAAGACCGACGGAACTAAAATATTTTAAACGTTAACTCACTTACGACTGGAATCGGCATGTAAGTACTCGTATAATGACTATACCTACAGAAAATTAAAGAGAGGTTGTGAGTTCGATTCCCACTACACTATGTAATATTTATTTAAATTCGTATTTTAATCTCTTCGCTTTGGTATCGACAAGCAATATCTCCAATTGCAATTCGGCGGAAAGTGGAGAACAGGGTATCTTAACATTAGGTTCCATCTGGCTATTCTGTTGTCTGTATAGCGTGATTTTTTTTACTATTAATTCAAAATGCAAGAAAAAAGAACGTTTTTCAACAAAACTAAGATATATACAGCTAATGTACGTACATATATGGCATAAGTAAATAGCGGGCATCCGCTACGTTGCTTATCTCCCTGAACAAACTTCGGCGCTATCTTAAAATATACCACATACAACGAACGTCTTGGGCAAGAAATTCTGAGAAAACGATAACTCTGCTTACAAGTTTTTAATATTAACGGAAATTCTGTTGAGGAAACTTTAAAATGAACCTAAATATGCATATTATTTTTATATTTTTTAAGGTATTGTAAGAAACTATTGGAAATATTAAATAAAGTGGGAAAGGTAATGAATTAAAACAAGGCTTCAAATAATTATTAAACAACTAAAGGGAATTATCTAGCTGTCTAATTACAATATCCAGCTCTAAAGAATTCATCGGGCAGAGTGACGTTAGCGATCCTTTTCTTTCGGTGGCCGTTGACAGCCCATAAAGGTGCCAGCCAGTAATTAGAGTTGTCTTTATATGTATATCCTCTATGGTCATTATTTCTAACAGTATTATAATAATTTATTTAAAGATTGAAACCAGTAATAATATTATTATATAATGTTGATTTGATTTCCACTCGAGGAGAAATATTAATTTATTTATTCCTTCGCTCTGGTGTCGAGGTAAAAGCGCAGCGTTGAAATCCGCAATTCTATTCGCAGTGCCTCCAGAATTCTGCGAAAAGTGAGGAGAGAAAGATTCTTAACACTGGACTCCCTGCTACATGCGGGATACAGAGTGAAGCTAAAAAAATCAAAGGTTAGAAAGACGTTAATTAAACTATGATTATCTTGATATGGCTTTAAATTGTATTGAGATTTGCTTGACCATTCAGTCATTTGGTTAATTTTTAAAGTTACAAAGTAAACTTTATCGAATTAAGATAATTCATTAATACCAATTAGAGCAGAATTACACGTAGATTATGCTTACCTAACCTATAATGAATACAAGTGGGAAATGGAAATGTTATTAAGGAACGGAATGTCTTAACAATTGGTTCCCAGGTTCCTTTTGCCTATATATATACCTATATTATTGCAATCAATGACATGTGACTCTAGTAACATTAACAGATTCAATATTAGTATATATACTAGTTATATCATAAAATTAAAAATCAAAACAAAAAAAAACGATAAATAAAAAAAAAAAGGAAAACAAATAATAAAATCACAATCAAATCCAACAACAACAGCTAAATCTAAAACAATTGTAATAATACACAAAAAAAATCAGGCAATCCGCAAACATGCCGGTTAATAAACGTCAAATGTACGAAACGGTGCATAAAAGCCTGGGGCCTTTTCGACCCTAAGCACGGGATCATCCGCATCTTACCGATATTAGCACCGCGGGCAATTCGACCTCATAAATAAAAAAATACTTATTACTAGGGTGAATATAAATATGTAATAGACTTTTGTAGAGCGCGGATTTGAGCTTTTCAAAGTTTTTAATTGTTTGGGCGTAGGTTTGTTTGTTTGTGAACGGAAGCTGGAAATTTATGTTATATATTGTATTCAATAGTTCTTACCTCTTCTTAAGTCTCTCATATCGGTGTACCCATTGGAATTATGTTCATACTGGATAAAAGAGTGCTACTAACATATGGACTAAAAGTTTAAAACAAAGGCTGACTTTAACGCGACGGTTGTGGGTTCAGTTCCATTTAGGGAATGAGTTATATTAATTTCCTCCCTTAGGTATAAGACAAAATACGACATTGAGTTCTACAATACGCCTTCCGAAGATTAACCGTGAAGTGGGAAACGGAGTGTCTTACCACTACGTTTTCTCTGCCTATCCTGATATTTTCGGGATACAGTGTAAGAATATAAAAAAATAAATAAAATTTAATTTAGATTTAAATTCACATTTTCTTATACTATTCTCACATGGTATCATACATAGGTAGTTATATTTATTTTTAATATCTAATGATTTTGAGAGAGTTGAGGCAAAAAAAGAACTTCGTCAATTCTTAAAATATCTCTATTGCCTAGAACATTCGAATGCGCTCGGTTTTGTTTACTTTAATCACTAGTAGAGGCAAACAGTTCGGATATCGACGTATCCGCCATCGGGCGCTGTTTACTATATCGTTATTATATATAGCGTGTTATACATACATACATACATACATACATTCATGAAAAAACATTAATATTCTTTTTTAGCGTCACCCACGGCAGGGGTAGAGGGAACCTTATGTTAAGACACTTCGTTCCCCAGTTTTTCACAAAATTTTCGATAGTTTCCAAATGTTCTTCATTTTCGCTGAACTCTGGAGGAATTTCGTGGTGAACGGCGAAACTCAACGCTACACAACTTTGAACTTCTTAATTGAACATTAAAAATCATTACCTATCCGATTAGTCCAGGACGCTGTAGTTATTTCTATATATCTATCCAGGTATCAATGTAACGATGTTTCATCATTAAATTTCCGCCCTCACCCTGGCCCAGCGTTCCCACCGTGGCGATAAAGCCCATAAATAAAGTCGGCAAACAAAGTGAGCAAACACCATAAAACACGGAATGATTGCAATTAAAAACGCATCGCGATCACGTGGCCGACGCCATCTTGCCTGACTAATGCTTGTTGATTGTATACCTATATATATATATACCTTTAGGTTGGAATTTAGGACACTTCATTGGGTACTTTATGTCACCTATATAGGTACCTAAGAATCGAAATGCTATTTAGAAGAGAAGAAAGAAAAACCGTAATATATGTCATCCTCTTTATGTTCTTCTTTTCAGAAAAAAAAACCATAACATCATTTTTGGGGATATTTATTGTTTGTGTTGTTAGAATATAAAATCTGGTTCACACAATTTCTACAAACAGCTTTTTAACCGGAGACAAAATCATAACTAAATTAGCAGAAAATAGAAAACGTAGTAAAGTTTTCATTAATTTCTCTACACATTTTCCCTAAAATACGGGAGAAGCGTGAAGATAAAGCAATTTATTCCACTCAAACAACCGCACTACATTATCAAAGATATAGATAAGTAATACTTGTAATAATCATCTAATTACTATATTAATACGCTATTTTTATAGAAAGAACATCAAGTTTCTATATAATATTGCATTTTTTTTAGCTTCACGCTGTATCCCGCTGTTACAGCAAAAAGAGGGAAGAAGAGGGAGCCTAGTATTAAGAAACTCTGCTCCCCAATTTCGGGGGCTTGTTTGGTAACTCTATGCTGCGCTTTACCTCGATAGCGAATAAATGAAAATATCAGATATTTCGCATCCTTAAATGGGAATCGAACCCACAAACCACGACTGGCCTCTATGTAAATAAACACTGTTTAACAAAACTACCATTATTCCATATTTCACAGATCATAAAAGCTTCAATATCCCAATATAAGTGAGTCAGTATCATTATAGAAGTGTGCTTAATCTACTTAGCGAGCACAGTTACCAAGTATTAGCTGGCGATGTTTGCTCTCCGTCGGGTTGTTTTACATAAATTCTACATTCGCCCGCTTAAACTTCAACTACGTATTGCGTGGGCTTAGGGAAGTTTGGATATACCTAGTTAAAACTAACACTTACCTGTTCTGATAATAAATTATATTTCTGGTAAAGCGGAAATGGGGTAAATATGGGGTTATATATTCTCTTTAATATTGAGGTCAGTCTGATGCAGGGGTAGAAGCGTGTGACTGTAAACGCGACGGGTTGTGGGTTTGATTCTCAACTGCAGGAATTGCAATATTTAATATTTTCAGTTCTTCTCTCGGGTCATGGAGCGAGGATGAGTTCCGCCACTCAACACGCAATGCCAGTGCAGTACAGTGCCAATTGCAGTGGACAACGGAGTGTCTTAACACTAGCCTTCTTTTGCCTATCCTGTTCAATGCGGGATTCAGCGTGAAGCCACAAAAGAAATTATATTTAAGGATTAAATTTGTTTGGTCCTAACGTATTTAAAAGTGCTCTTATGAGAAAAAGTGAGAAAATTGGATATGTAATTGAGATCTATCTAAAATTTTACATTTTGAATATTTACGTATTTATGTATGCGTAAAGATATGCGTATAAAGAATTATTTTTTAACACCCTCATTTAAGAAAATATAAATATAAATATAAATATTTGTACCAGTAGGATTTAAAATCAAAATATTTTTCGGCCAGACACGACACAAAAGTTTTACGATGAAAAAATGTGGATAGAAAAATGTCTCTTAAATTCTCTAGAACCTTATTCATTGATATCAACAAATACACAAAGAAAGATGCCTCAACAAATCAATATACCTACATTATCTTGGTAATCGCACCGAATCAGTTAAAATTAGGAACGGAAGTATCTTAATGGGAACGGAGTGTCTCAACACTAGATTCTCAGGTTCCCTCTATAGACAGAAAACATTGTTACAGCGAGGCATCCTTCATTTAAAATTTTAAAATACATGTTTTTTCATCGATTTGACAGCACAGTACAAGCAAAATGCATATTTTATTGAATTATTATTTCATGAGCAATCCCGCGATCTATACTAGTATATTTATAAAGCTACGCTTATCGAGGTGGGGCGCACGGCAGATGCGTCGTCGCATATTTACTTAGGCGTCCCATTTTATCGCATGCACGTCTGGGGGAACCTTGATAACTTGATACTTACTTATTGTGTAGGTTAAATATTTTAAAAAAAATACATTCAATTTTCAACCATAGATGTCCTATGAGAGAGAGATGAGACGATGGGAATGGTAAGATATTGTATATTGATTTGTTGAGCCAAGTGTAATGAAACGAGTTCGATCACTACTCGAAGAAATGAATACTAGTCTCCTCATATCTTCGCTCTGGTACAAAGGCAAAAGCCAGGCGTTAAGTTCCACCACTCAACACGCAATGCCTACTCTGAAGTGAGCAGCGTGACGCTTAAAAAATCCATTAAATCCTGTCTACATATACCTACTCAATTATTCTATAATGTCATCAAGAAATATTATTATATTATATACATTTAATTATACAATGGAAACATACTCACTGTAACCGAACATACTCACTGTGACTTCTATTAAATTCCGAGCGAGTCGGACCCGCATGTAACAAGATATCCTCCCCGCCCGTGTAGCCAATCGCGGGATTATCTTCCTTGAGCGCGGGAAATTCAGCAAGATGGCGGCGGAACAGATTATATAAAATGCAATTATTATTATATGAATAACATATGTACCTATATTGTTTTAAAATGTAGATTATAAATAGGGATGAAGTGAGTATTAAAAGTTCTTGTAAAACATATGTTAATGTTATTTGTATGTAATTTTAATTATTTTGAGTCGATTTTAAATGCCATCTGTGTAAATAAAGTTGTTTTAAGGCTCTAATGTTAATAAAAATTGATACATTTTCTCCAAACCAATATTACATTTAGGTTATTAAGTGAAGTGGGGAGCTGCAATTGTGTTATATTCGACTGATAGTCGCCTATTTTCAAGTAAACGAAAAAATATACTATTATATTCTGATCACAGGATTGAGAGGTAATCATACTAGAATAACATACTACACTTAAGTATATGGTTTCAAATAACTGGCACAGTTTCCATTAAATTATAGATTAATTTTCACCAACAGGTATAATATAAACTTTCTAAAATAAAAAAAATAGACGCTACTCTAGCTACTAAACCTAAAAGAATAGCATGTTAGGTATCTAATCAAGAAATATCTAACCGCAACAAATACTAACGCCATCTATCAATGAGTAGACGAAACAAGCGTCATAATGATAACAAAACATTTAAATAAATAATCACAGTACACTCCAAGTAATGAAATAAATGATATCAAACTGTCACTTATTATAGCAATAAAATGCTCATTACAGAATAAAGAGACGAGAAAACTTCATTATACATTCACGCGGACTGGTCCACAGTTCTATTTGCGGAAGCAATTTCGCGAAATGCCACAATTTATTTAAAAATTACGCCCTTGTTTGTGTGGGCAAATATTGACGTGTTTGGTTTATGATAATGGCAACACTGAGCGGCAGGTAGGCGGTAGGCCCCGCGCACCGGCTAGCGACAGTATTATTTACCTGTACACATATTATTTAATATTTACTATCGCAATGTAAAGTTTACAATATAATATTTGTGAAGTATGCTCCTCTTTGAAAGTTTGTGTTTACACCTCATATAGTGGTTTTTAATAAAAGGTAAATTTGGAGATCAAACACCGAGTTGAGCACTTGATTTGTTTTACATTAAAATTGTTATTGAAATAATAATAAATAATATGTTTACGTTGTCTTTTATTTATTTATAAATTCTATCATAATTGTGTACAATGGGTAAATATTGCATCAGTTTTGTTTACTTGAAATAATTTGTACACAAGCTTGTCTCGACGAATCCAATTGTTAAAAATGGCTAACGAATGGTTTTGAAAGAGATACCGTCTTAATACTCTTAATCAATTACGAGTGTTGACCAAACTCCTCGATCGAACGCAAAGTCGAACCACAAACAATATCATCATTGTATTTGTACTGAAACAACAAATTTGTAGCCAGCTTTAAATGCAAGCCCGACACGCTAGCACACACTCACCGTGTGTACAGAGACAATACGTAGGAAACACTACTACGATCTTAAGCAAGTCGACAAAATGAATCTCCGCTCGCGACTGATACGGCCCAATTCAAACAGTCAGCGCCATTTTGTTTTGACAAGCCGTGTCGTCCGTCGGTCAGCACACAAATTTAGACCTAGAACCAATATATTAGAAACTCTATTGGAATCGAGTCGCCCCGATGTAGAAACATCGGAAATTAAGGGAGGACCAGACACGATTCTGTTTGCCGTCTAACGTGGTCCCAGGACGAAGTTACAAATATTTGACGTGTCAATTTTGCGAATGTTGACCGAGAATTGCGGTTAATATTCCCGACCCGGCCAACCTGGAGCGCGGTCACCCTTTAATTAAATGACTAAAACAGTACGATTGTCGATTTATTAAGTTGAACTTACATTTGTTTTCGAGGTAGGCTACCGGGACTTTCGGAATTAACTTCAACAAAATAGCAATTTATGTATTCTGTTTCGAAAATATGTTGCTTGGTAAAATAAGTAGAATATCCTAATAAATTATTCTTAAAAATATTAACTAGAAAGAGTCACTTTTAATTATTTGGACAATTTCGCATGCACTTCCCAAACAAAACAATCAATATACAAGATAAAAACCCAGCAATTAGCTACAGCAAAAACAATAACAAACAATAAAGGCCAGTGGATAGTGAAAAGCTGTAGCAGCTTGTTGCCTACTGCTCGTTACCACTATTTGTTTTCGAGTGGCAACACCGAAGAGTCCATAAACAAAAAAACACTTGAACGACTATTTTCATTGACAACAATGGCCCGTTAAGAGCGAAGCTTGGAGTAGGCACTTACTTTTCGCGACATAGGTATCGGAGTAAGGGTTTCCGTAGTATTTTCATTGTGTGCTTTTAATTTTGAGTGCGCGAACTAGCTGGCTCTCCCGGGACGTATGTTTGTTAGGGTAATATTTGCTTCCGCTATAATTCAGCGGCCCGCCATATTTGCTGAAGAGCAATCATTTTAATATCGTCAGGCATCACATTAGGAGCGAGTGGGATATTCGCTTTGGTGAATGGATTAATCTTTAAGTAACATGGCAAAAAAATATGATTCGTTTTAAATTGTAATTCATGTAGGATTCTTTTTTAGTGTAACATATAAAGAATATTTTAATATTAATTTCTTTTTGGTTTCTCAACACAATGCCTTGTGAATCGGTGAGAACTTAGCAAAGGAAATGACTTAATGGCTATCTTAATTGGGTATCTTTACACTAGGTTAGCGAGTTCCTTCTACCAATCCTGCTATACGGGATAAGCTAAAAATAACTATTTTTTAGTACTTAATGAAGTCGACCAGTATAAGTTCAGCTTCACGCTGTTCCTGCATATAGAGTAGGCAGAGGGAACCTAGTGTTAAGACACTCCATTTATCACTTTCCTTCGAGTTTTTATTGTGTGTTAAGTGGTGGAACTCCACGTATAACTTTTGCCTTGGTACTTCTGATGCTGATAAAATGAGATGCTTTGGCCATTTGAGCTACGAAATCCTTTATAAGTATTAGATACTTATTCACTTTCTGCCGAATTCTGGAGGCTTTGCATGTCGAGTGGCAGAACTCAACGCCGCGCTTTGCCTCGACACCAGAGCGAAGAAATGGAAATATAAACGTTAATAAATATTTCACTTCCTCGAGTGAAGATCGAACCCACAACCGTCGCGTTACAGTCACACCCTTGTGCCGGTGCGCTACTACGGCCTCATAAAAGATTACTAAAAATGGTGCAATTAATTATCTTTAAGTGATATGCCATCTAGATGACTAAAGCGGCGATTCCGTAGTAGTTGATTTGTCTAAGCATGTATCCAAAACATAAAAATACTAGCGGACCCGGACGCGGCTACGCCTGCTTGAAATATGAGAATATAATTTCTATACAAATATAATTTCAATCTAGATGAAATGCTAAAAGTGACTATTATATTATATTTATTTTCATAAGGATGAATATCAAAATGTCGCGGTAACGGTTGCGTAGCGACGCGACGGTTGTTATTAACATGGCAGAATAAATTGCATGTCAAATTAGAAAGTACTTTAAAATATATTAGTATATATGTGTAATGTAATGTTATATAGCCTATAGCACTTCTTCAGAAGGCAGCTTTCATACAAAACAAAAACAAAGTAAATCGATCCAGTAGATCCAGAAATCTTAGCGTTCAAACAAACATACAAACAAACAAACAAACTCTTTCGCTTTATTATATTAGTATAGATTATACCGAGTACAATTTGTGAAATATATCGCACACAATCTAACATTTTCCACTATAATTTTAGATGTAAGCTTGTGACTGTAAACACGAGAGGTTGCAGGTTCGATTCTCTATCATTTGTTCTCTCTGGTGTCGAGATAAAACGCGGCATTAGTTCTGTCACTCAACAGAAATGCCTCCATTCATCGAGGAGCGAAGGATATTAACACCAGGCTCCCTCTGCCTACCCTGCTGTGCTGCCCTGTGAAGCTGTGTTTTTACCAGATAGAGATTTTTATTCAGTATTTTTTCATGTCGCACAAAATCATATTGTGTGCGTGACTATTTACTCAATATAAAATTCTACAAAAAAATACTATGCCACTATGCTAGAAGCTATGAACGTATGTGTGGCATTTATTATATTTAAGCAAACGAAAAATTATTTTTCTTCTTCTTTCTTGTTATAAGTTCTTCTTGTTAGAAACTTATTTTTCTTGTTATAAATATGCACTAGATAAATTTATTATTTTTTTAGCTCCACGCTGTATCTCGCATATAGAAGGGAACCAGACGGAACCTAAGACGGAATCACTACGTACCCCACTATCTGTCCAATTTTCGATGCGAAGTGTGAAATCGTTAAGTGCTGAGAATATTTGTATAATTTTCAATATATTATTCCTTTATTTACATTGCCTTTATTTACCTTGTTTACAATCTAAATAAAATTTAAAATAAATCAAGAAGTGCTTATTATTTTATTTTATTTTTTCTATTCCTAAGCGTGTGGATAGCACTTTTTTATTTCAGAAATAGTTCTATATATCATACAAACAAGCCACAGGCAAGATCATAAAAAATAGTAAAATCCGACATTGTTTTAATGTTCTTGAATAAATAATAAAGTAGGTATTCTTCTTTTACTTAACATAGAGACTCCTATGTGACTTACAACTTACGATAAATATACATGGAGCGCCATCTGTAGTACAATTATCTAAGGCACAAACGAGAAATTTACACGTTGGCAAGTCTTCTCAAAATAATTTCGAAAACTATCCTATAAAAGAATATTTTAATAAGAAAATTTAAATCAAATAAATTAACTTCACATTACATCCCGCATAAATCAAAGTAGGTAGAGGGAACCTAGTGTTAAGACCCTCCGATCCCCACTTTCCGCCGAATTCTGGAGGGATTGCGTGTTGAGTGGCGGAATTCAACGCCGTTTTGCCAGAGCGAAGAAACGAAAATATAAAGAAAAGTAATTAATATATTTTAGTGTAAACCTTATTTATACTGAATTTGTATACAAATACTATGGTCTAATTTTCTTTACTCTACTATTTAATAAGAAACTATTATATAAAGAACTAACGCCATCTCTTGTTGATTGTAACAATTAGAAATATATTTATAATATAACCAATAGATGGAGCTAAAAACACAAGTAACATTATGTTATAAATTTAATTTATTGGCCTAACTATTTTAATTTGTATTTTTATCTAAATTATTCTACAACAATATATAATTAAAAACAAAAATTTGGAAATTACATAATAAAACGACTCAACAGCAAAACTCATAAAAATCATTATAAGAAAATCAGCTCAAATCTATTTAAAGTTTAACAATTTGCTTCCTTAACTTAGAACTTTGGAAAATAATATGTAATCATTCCTATAAAACAGCTACATTTTCATTTTAATGACAATTTGGATTTTTTATTAATTTTCTTTCGAAGGTATTGTAGTTATAGGATTCAACGAAAAATGGAATGATGAATAAATAAATAAACACTTCTTGTATTCAATAATTTTATTACAAAATAAAATTATATTATATGCACTACATCTAATAATAAATGCAAAACACATTGTCTGCTTTTAAATTAAAACTAATCATTATCCTTATTTAAAAAAATGTCAAAATTAAAAAATTGTCATGCAATATGAGATTTCAAAATAAAAAATGAGACGTTACTCCGGCATCTCACTATTTTACCAAAATAAACTAAAAATATGTTAATTAAATCAAAATACACCCGTTTTTACATAGTCATGATTAATCTTAAAATTTAAAATGTTCCCATAATGTCAATGAATAATAAATGAAGCTTATATCTAATGGCACTCATAATTTTAATTTAAAATAAATTAAAATTAAACTCGTAAATATATAAAACTTGATCCCATATTTAGGGTTGCCAATATAATAGTACTTTTCTATATCTCTTTATTTTCAAGTATTTTAGGGTACTATATATTTCTTTAACAGTACATAGTACACACATCCAAAAATATATAGTACAGTTACAAATACTATAGCATAGTTAGCCACCCTATATTAATATTATAAATAAGTTATTATTTAACTTTTATCGCTTACTTATAGCATATGTGCTTATAGCTTAATATATAGTTTATTTATGTATATAGAGAATGTCAGTATGACATCACTTTACATTCCGTTTTAGTTATACATATTAAGATTTAAGAAAAAAAAAATTAAGTCCCCAACCATGTTAGTAAGACTGAGTAACATTAAAAAAAATACAAAAAAGTTATGAAACAACTATTTTAAAAACATTTTTTGTGTGGAAATTGCACTTTTCTTTTAAAATGAAACATTAAATAAGCAATCTATTTTTAAATGAATACTTAAACTATATAAATGAAGTACACATTATTCAACTACCAGGTCAAATTCATCTATATCTTCACACATAGAATTGAAACTCGCTGCCCAAGCCTCCACTTCTTTTTCCTGAAACCAGTAAAAATCATTTATTATTTGAGTATTACATCCTATAAAAGGCTATCGTGGCCGTCACCACAGGTGTGTCCCTGTGAATGTGACATTTGTAGATGTGATTTACATTCAATGAATTATTAAAAATTTTCATTTCATTGGAAACAAGGCAAAACACAATGTTTAGTAGTGCATGGAGAATGTGTGTAGTAGGTATGTGTAGTGTCTTCTCTTAACACTACACATTGTTAAGACACTTTGACAATCCCTCTGCCTATCCTGCTATATCCTTAAAAAGCTAATAACATAATGTCTGTCAGGAAACTCAATGATTGTAACTTCAGTCTACACTCAAAGGTATGAATTATTTTTACATCCTCATGTAACATAAAAGTTTCATCACTTAACACACAATGTCTCAAATTTGGTGAAGAACATAATATGTTCACAATAGGTTCCCTCAAATTTACTATATATAGGATAAAGGTGAATGTAAAAAAAAGAATTCCTTACCTCTTTCTTGGACAACATTTGCTTCTTTGTTTTCTTTTTCTTAATAACTCTTTTAGGCTTTTCTGTGGGTAATTTAAATGACAAATCATCTAAGTCCTCACCACTTGACGCTTGATCAACATCACTCAATGAGCTTGAGTCACTATCCATAGTGTTCTTACGGAATGCTACCCTTTTAGGTTTACCATAACTTTTACGTATGGGCTGAAATTTAAAATTAATGTGATATAATTTGTATTGTTTGCTCTGTAAATTTAATATTAGTATTTTGTAATGAACAATCAAATTAAAAACATTCTTTGTTAAATGTCAAGAAGAGTTGATCATGACATCAGAGTTTTATATTCACTCAGAACATAACTCAAGTTCTAGGTCACAAAAATGGTGATAATTAAAAGGTAATATATCAATAACAGTCTGAGGTAAATTATTGAATTTTTTTTTAATGGAATAGCGCAAGGCAAGCGTTTGGCTCCTACTTGATGGGAAGTGATCACCGCCGCCCACATCCCTGTGCAAGACCAGAGTTACACAATATGTAATGAATCAATAAATTGTAATGCGAGAAAAATATGTATAATTGCTAAATGGTTCCCTAATACAGCATCTTCTTTGGCATTGGAAAATAAATGTTGAGGAGAATATAGTAATGTCGCTACTTGTGTGTCGCCTCCAGAATTTTGAGGAATGATAGGACCAGAATTGTCTTAATAACTGTTACAGCTGCCTACCCTGCTATCTGCAGGTTACAGTGTGAAGGTATACAGAAAAAAATAGAATTACCTTTTGATGATGTACTACATCTATATCTTCAAACAAATGAACAGATTGTGAGTCTTCATTGTCCACATCTGGTACAGTTGATTCAGTTAAAGTAGCTTTATTATTAATATTGACAGATGGTTCCAGAAAAACTGGGGGCTCTGTAGCCGACTTCACATCACCAAATAATTTATTTATTCCTTCAGTATTGTTAATAGATTTAGATTTCGCAATGAGTGGTATAACTGCCCGCATTGGACCCTTTTGCTTATTCAATTCTTGCAATATACCCCTAGTTCTGGCTCTTAATGTTCTAGCTTTATTTTTCTTTTTAGGTGAAATATTTTCTTGGTCTTCAGTATCGTCGAAACCAAAATAAGTATTATTTTCATCAGATTTTTCATTTTGATCATTATTATGTACATTCTCGTTGTCTGTTCCTGAACTAGTATTATTACTATTATTTTTATTTATTTTATTTTTTATATTTTCTGATACAAATGACGTGTTTGTATCCTCAAAGAGAGAATTGGCTTTGACTGGTGTTGCTTTCATTTTCTTTTTTTTATTGGCACTTTTTTCTACCACTTCTTTTATGAATGAAATTATACTAGTTTGTTTTAAATTAGGGCTATCAACTATTTCGGGAAGAGAAACATTACCTTCTGGCACAATATTAGTGTATACATGTTTTTTTTTGCTATCACTAAAATTAATAAAAGAACTTTCAAATGCTGGAGTCATATTTGGTTTTACATAAGTATTTACTTGCCATTTTATAGGTAAACTACCAAATTCCACCCTCCATGGACTAGCTAAGGGATGTCTTGAGGAGTTCATACTACTATTTGCAGCTGGAAGTTCATCAAAGAAACTAATATCCTGAGGATTAGGTTCCAATAATTTTTCTATGTTTTGATTACATGGAGTTTTAGGTTGACTTGGTGAGTTAACTGGTGAATAATCTATGTTATCATCTTCTACTTGCATATCTAAAGCTATATCCTCTACTCTTACAGAATTGTAATTCCTTTCATTGATACTTTCGTTAATATTTACGGTTTGTTTCTGATCAGAATTTGCCTCATTGTTTAACATTATTTTTTTCTTAATATGTGCTCGTTCATTCATAATTTTTGGTGGTGATGATTTTGTAGCAACCGTATGCTTTAGTGTGGCTAAAGCCTTAGCCAAATTTTTATCATAGTTATTCTTAACAGTAAATGTTTTAGGTTTTGCTGGTTTCCTTACAACTTTCTTCTTTTTTTTCTTAGGTGGAGGTGGTTCTTCATTTGGATCATAAGTAAATTCATAAACATCAACTTTACTAGAATTTCTTTTGAGTGTTTTTTCTTTAACATTATCAGATATATCTTTCCTCAGTATGCTTATAGTAGTTTTTGTAGAAGGTGATTTTCTAGCTGATGCTTTAAGATTTAGTTTTGTATGTTTAGGATTATTATTTGTGTCGGCAGGTGCTTTACTTAAATAACTTCTTATTGTATTCTGCGTAGAAACTGTTTTAGAAGATTGTAATGGTTTTTGAAAAACAGACTTAGGTTTAGTTTTATTGTGAGGCATTTTGGATCTTTTAACATTTTCTTTAATTATTATTTTCGCTTTGTCTGCTAATGGAGTACTGGCATTGATAGGTTGTACGGGTATGAACTTATTTGGACTAATGGAATGATCATCAAACTTATTTGGTAACCTACAAATTCGTTTTGGACGATTTTTTAGTAAACTGTTGTCTAAAACACAAACAGGTAATTTCAATGGAGTTATTATACTAACAGGTTCTTTTATCGCTTCTGGTGTCTTAACTTTTACAGTTTTAAGACTATTTTTGGTAGTGGAAGAATTTTCCTTATTATTGAATAAACTCGTTGATATAACATTCTCATTGTAACGGTTGGGAAGTTTTATGATACGACGTGGTCTTAAATTATTATTTTCGCATTGATTCTGCGATTTCGCTACAGACTTGGAGGACTTTGTAACATTTTCAACGAGTATCGAGGCATTGTCGTCCGAAGCGGAATTAGTTTTGTCAGCTAAAGCTTTTCTTGTAGGCTTAGTATTTTTAACAGAACCTTTTATGGTCTTAGATTTCACAACACATTCATTTTCTTTTAATGCTTTAGAAGCTTTCGTTTTTCGCGTTTTAGGTGGCATGACGTAAATTTTAACAATGTTAAAAATAAATCATCCTTAAATACGAAATCATCACTATGTAGACTGTTCTTACTTAAAGATAATATTGCTAACTAATTTAAAAAAATTATATAACTATTATTTATTTTGGGTCAGATTTTGTGATTTTCGCTCCTTTTTAATGTTTGACAAATTGACAATAATCAACTTGGAGTCACAGAACACATTTGCTGGAGTACATACAAAATACAGATAAACCAAAACTAAAGAAATAAAAGTATAATGACAGATCTTATCTTAAGTGAAACTACGGCACGGTATATTAGATTTTCATATTTTAGTACTACATTGGGCACAACATTTAATGTAGTGCTTAATAAATATATAGTAATGTTATAGATCATAATATATAGTAATGGTGCGTGTACACTTATATAATATATATAAGTGTACAGGCACCACATAAAGTAAATAACTTAGAAGGCTAAAAGTTGATTGTTTTTAATTTATCTAAAACAAAATTATATTTCTTTATTTTTTTATAATATGTCATATTATTTTTATATATTTATGTAATACAGTATTTTTTCATAATAAATGGCAACCAACTCTATGGTGTATAATATTCTTTAATGGCAGCACTAATTTTGAATATTGCACTAACCCAACCGTTCTTTTTAATGATTTTGAAAGTTTTAGTCACAACATGTAAAAAGTGAGCTTTCTTCGAAAAACTGATATTAAAATTAGGTTTTCTTAATATTCGGTAATAACATTGTTATCGATATTTTGTTGTTC
Source organism: Heliconius melpomene rosina (assembly GCF_056956725.1). Lineage (NCBI taxonomy): Eukaryota > Metazoa > Arthropoda > Insecta > Lepidoptera > Nymphalidae > Heliconius > Heliconius melpomene. The sequence continues at coordinate 3,325,956 of NC_140396.1, read as the reverse complement.
TAACATATTTGCAGGTAAATAAACCGTTACATGATATTTCTTATACTAACATTATCCGTTGTAATCACTTCTTAAGTTCTTTCTGTTAATTACATATTTAGCTGTTTATTGAAAAAATATTTATTATATTACCTTGATTTTTGCAGCAAATTTATATATTAGTCACTGGCTGTTAAGAAAAGAGGCCACTTAAAAAACAAAAGTTGACATTACTCGTAAAACACGGTAATGAAAGAAAAAAACGGTCATGACTAGCACGTGAAAAATATTAAACCACTAACATTAAGGCTTAAATTTAACGAAAAATTGACAAAATTTTCCAAAATGGTGGAAGGGGAAACCAATAAAGCTATTGACGCGGTGCAAGTAGCCCTTAGGATAAGGCCTCTAATGAGAAGTGAAACTGAAAGATTCTGCGACGAATGTATAGACGTTGTATCAGGAGAGTCCCAAGTGCAAATCAAAGATTTAGCATTTACATACAACTATGTGTTTCCTCAACATATAACTCAACAGGAATTTTACGATACTGCAGTAAAAGGATTAATTGGGAGACTTTTCCAAGGTATGACTTTTTTTATTTTGGAAACAAGAAATGAAGTGGAATTTAGAAAATGTTATTATTTTAGTATTATATTTTATCAGTTTCACGATGTATCCCACACACAGATTAGGCAGAGGAACCTAGTGTTAAGACGCTCCCTTCCCCGCTTTCCACTGAATTCTGGAGGTATTGCATGTTGAGTGGTAGTGCTTTGCCTCAAAACCAGAGTGAAGTAATGGAAATAAGAAATAAACATGTAATTTAAATTTTAACACCTTATAAACTTCTCAACTTCTCTTGTTTGCTTCATAAAGGCCCGAGGGCTATTGAACTCTTTGATTATCACAGAATAGAATTATATAATTGAGCTTCTTTATCTTTCAATCTTTTTATGATCAATTGATGTCCCTAAAGTTATTATAATTGAAATATCTTTTATATAATATATAAAAATAATAATAATAATAAAGGCAACATAATAAAATCTACATTTAATATGACTATTTAACAGTTAAGTAAAAATATAAAGTATTATTTATTTATAAGTATATACAAAAGCAATTTAATTTAACAGGATATAATGTGACAATATTAGCATATGGCCAGACTGGCTCTGGAAAAACATACACAATGGGAACAAATTACTCAGGATCTGATGGGGACTCCACTAAGTTAGGTAAGTGTTTAGATTAACATGACAAAGTCAATTTCACATTTTGTTCTTGTATAGCAAAGGCACTCTGCCTAATTTCCAAGATAATAAAATTCTGCTTAATAAAATTAATATGAAAAATTACAGGTGTAATACCACAAGCTGTTGCCGACATATTTGACTTCATTGAATTGCATGAGGACAAATTTATATTCAAAGTCAGTGTTTCATTTATGGAACTGTACCAGGAGCAATGTTATGATTTGTTATCTGGTAAAGAAAGAAATCACAGTATCATTGAAATTAGGGAAGATGCCAACAAAGGTGTCATTTTGCCTGGTAAGTGATTATTCTAAATGCAGTTAGGCTTGCTTTCTAGTTAAAATATTATTATAATGTGTTATAGAGATACTTGTACTCTCGAAAGTCATGAGGAGGCTTGGTTTGGAGGATCACCCATTGATTAATGACTGTCAATATGGCTTCCGACATGGTCACTCAACTGGTGATCTTCTGATTTACCTAACCCATTGCTGGGTTGCGGCAGTTAGTTTGGACATGGTGAAGGCCTTCATCCTATGGGGTTCCTGAGAAATTGTGCAAATGAATTAAAATGTGATTAGTGATCACTATTATTTTGGAATGTTTGCAATGTTGTTTTAGAATTTGTCTGTTTGTCTGTGTGTTATTGCAGGCTAATCTCAGAAACGGTTTACCTGATTTAAATGTAGTTGTCGCTATTGTGTTTTCGTAAGCTTTCCTACCATTTTGTGTTTATCTTTAATATTAGGGTTTAATTATTATTATCAATTCTTAGGTATCACCGAGATGCCAGTAACATCGACAATGGAGACCATGATGGCATTAGAACGGGGGTCATCAGGTCGCGTGACTGGCTCCACCGCCATGAACCAGGCCTCTAGTAGAAGTCATGCAGTTTTCACTATTATCATTGCTAAAGAGAGCCGGAGTAACAAGTAAGTTGCAAGTAGTGAAATGTAAATTATTGATGATCATTATTTGATGACACATTTTTTTTTTATTATCATTTTTTATTATAGATTCAGAATAATTTAAGAAACTGAAATAGTTATGCATGATGCATTTTATTATGCTTTATTTGGATATTTATAATAGTTTTGTTGTTTTACTTCATTAAAACTTCATGTCTATAGATATAAAGATGTTATATCATATACAGCATGTTTAAATATTAAATTATAGTCATTATAGCGCATAACGTGTGTCACAAATAAATTGATTTTTCTATATTCAAAAAATGGGCCAGTTACGCTGCAGGGTCATAAACATGCAACTGTATGTGTGCGGTTTGATTTACAATCGATGCAACGAAATATTTTAATATTTTAATTTTTTCGATCTGCCTCACACACACATTGCTTCTAGAATTCGGTGGAAAGTAGAGAACGGAAGTGTCTTAATGAGAATGAAATGTCTTTACATTAAATTCCCTCTGCCTACCCGATTGTGTGCGGGGGATACAGAGTAAAGCTAATAAACAATAAATATTCTATAAATTTCAGAAACATAGCAACAACTTCAAAGTTTCACTTAGTTGACTTAGCTGGCTCCGAGCGTATTAAAAAGACGAAAGCGAGCGGGGAGCGTTTGAGAGAAGGTGTGAAGATCAACCAAGGCCTGTTGGCATTGGGCAATGTGATATCAGCACTCGGAGATGGAACCAATAGGAGCTTTATTAGTTATAGAGACAGCAAGCTCACTAGATTGTTACAAGGTATAAAAACGTTTTAGCTTAGTTGTTGAAATTTTCTAATTATATCTTAGCTTCCGTCAATAAAAAAAAAATATCCGACAAATCTCAACAGTAGTTTCTCAAATTAATTGTTCAACAAAACAAACTTGTAAGCTTAAAATGATCACTTCACAGACAGCTTAGGAGGTAATTCCTTAACCCTAATGGTGGCATGTGTGAGTCCAGCGGACTATAATCTGGACGAGACGGTCTCAACACTGCGATACGCGGATCGGGCTAGGCGTATACGTAACAAGCCCATAATAAACCAAGATGCTAAAGCTGCGGAGATTGTTAGGTAAAGTATTTGATTATTTTTGCGTTTTTCTTTGGTTATTATGTTATTGTGGAGTTATTTTTAATGTATGAATCATACAAAAGTATGTCCATTTTATTTTTTCAAATATACAATTTTAATTTTTACCTTATAATGTGATTATTTCATTTGCTAACATTACACATATGTATTTATTTCGTATATAGTCCAATAAAATTTGTTCAAAAGCTATCGAAGTTGTGACGAAAATGTGCGTTATTTAATATTACAAATATTGATATAGAGATTGGTGCTGTGTTATTTATATAATTTAGTTCAATTTCATTATAAGTTTTTATGTTGCATGTGGTAGAAGTAGTGTAGTGTATAGGGTATTTACATTTCTATTGTAAAATCATAATTGGTTCATATTATTTTATATATAAAACATTGTTTTTCTACAGATTAAACAACCTAGTGAATGAACTTCGTTTACAACTAATAGGCAAAATACCAACAGTGAGTGAACAAAATAATGAACAACTACAAGAAGAATTAGATAGAGAAAAAACCAAATATTCAGAACTTTTGAAAAAACATAAACAAGTTACAGAACATTTGAACAATATGTTAATAGAAAATACCAATTTATGTGAAAAAGCGTTATTAGCTGAAGCTGCTAAGGATAAAATTGAAAGGAAGCTGAATGAGCTAACCGAACAATGTAATCAAACTATAGAAAATCTTAACATGACTGAAGGTTCTCAAGATGATAATGCAAACAGAAACTCTGTGGTTGATTACTTGAAGGAGGTGAAATCTAGGTAAATTTGTTTTTTTTTATTGGTTCTCATAGGTAAATTTAGTTCTGAATTGTTTTTTTTGTAATTTTATTATTCAAATACCTCATTGTAGATGTTACATATGTTTGCGTACTTTCACATTACTAGTTTCATGTTAACCTAATTTGCCATTTACTCTAGGTTCCCTCTGACTATAATGCTATGTAGGAAAAAGTAAGAAGTTTTAAAAACAAAGATCTTATACATATCAGAATATAAATAATAAAGCGGAAGAGTTTGTTTGTTTGTTTGTTTGTTTGAATGCTAAGATCTTTGGATCTACTGATCCGATTTACATTGTTTTTGTTTTGTATGAAAGCTGCATTCTTCAGAAGTGCTATAGGCTATATAACATTACATTATACATATAAACTAATATATTTTAAAGTACTTTCTAATTTGACATGCAATTTATTCTGCCATGTTAATAACAACCGTCGCGTCGCTACGCAACCGTTACCGGGACATTTTGATATTCATCCTTATGAAAATAAATATAATAGTCACTTTTAGTATTTTATCTAGATTGAAATGACAGTTTAGTGTATAACATTCTAATAAATAATTAAGGAGATGTCACTGATTCGAAATGACCTAGCCTTCGGGCGGCATAGTATGAGTATGACCGACGCGAAAATATTCTTATAGTTCAAGCAGGCGTAGCCGCGTCCGGGTCCACTAGTCAGAATATAAACTTAAACTTTTACCGTTATTATGATTCTTAGATTGGAAGATTTACAATCTGTTAACTTAAAAACCAACGAAGAGTTAATAGACCACGAAATAAAATTGTCCTTTGTAAAACAAGACTCGGTAGGGGACAAGGAAGATGAAATAATAGTTTTGAACGAAGATCAGGCAGTATTGGAGGAAGAAAAGAGGGCAATGGGACAGGTAATATTGAGTTCTCATATAACTTGTTTGTTTCAAGTGTTTTTATTTTATCAAATTTGTATTAAATTTAAATGTTATGTAGGTATTTGTGACTAAAATAGAAGACTTTTTATTTTTTTATTTTACACTTAGTGACATAAAAAAATATGAATTATAATATTTGTTGTTGATGCATATTGAGGTGCACACCTGCACAAACGTGCGACAGTAAACGCGACAGGTTGTGGGTTCAATTCCCATTCAAGGAAATGATAAGATATTTTATATACTCAATCCTCGTTCAACAAATTTGCCTGACGGAATTCATCAGTTTTGTTGAATTCTGTCACTCAACATGCAATGTCCTCAGAATTCGGCGGAAGGTGGCGAGTGGAGTCTTACTGGCGACATAGTGTCTTAACTACTAGGTTCCCAGGTTTTCAATGCCTAACCTCTTACTGAAAAGCTAAAATTATTACATTTTATTTAGTGTTTATGCTCATCAAAAGAATATTATACATTAAATGTATCTTTATAGTAACTAACTTTATAGTAAAAAAATAATATTAATTGTGATTGTTAATTACAGGTGGCTTTGAATCAAGAACTGCAAGAGCTAAACCGCGCGATGGCCATCAAGGCTTCCGTAGTTCAAGCCATATTGGAGAACAACAAGGAAATGTTGGACAGCCACAATAATTTGAAAGAAAATGAAGAAAAAATATCTAAACTGGAAAGAGAAAGGGATGAGCTTTTACAACAGTTGAAGCAAACTAAGGTAATCAGGTCTTCAAATATTATTAAATATACAAAATATACATTGTCAAAGTAAACATAGTGACAATCATACGATAGGAACGAGAAATAAAGATAAGATTGTTACTCCAAGTTTTCGCCTCCAAAAAGTTAATAAATCTTTTATGGGTCTGAGCATACGTGTATATAATAAAATTCCGCAGTGTATTCTAGGTTTGCCACTTCCAAAATTTAAAATATCCGTAAAAAAAATTCTGACGAGTAAAGCTTATTCCACTGTTCAAGAATATTTAGAGGACAAACATGTATGGAATTATTGTCTATTAAATGTAATGCAGGATAGCTGCCAACTAATGTAATAGATTGTACCATTGATTTTGAAAAGAGCAACTGTTGAGTTTCTTGCCGGCTCTTCTCAGCAGAACTGCCTTCCGAACCGGTGGTAGCTTTTTGTTCATAAGTTCATTTGACAATTCAAAAGTGCTTATTATAAGTTTATTTGAATAAAGAATATTTTGAATTTGAATTTATTAGTATGATATAATGTTCCACACTTGGAAAAGAAAAATACTTTTTTGGAACACACATAAAAATTTGCACATAAGAAAAGTATGTGCCCTTAGTGTTCTTCTAAGCCTGACGTGGAAATCGAAGCCAATTATAATCATTACACAAACAGGTTAAATATATAGTAAACTTTTGTTTATTTTGGGTATAGTTATTAGTAGTAGTATTTTATACATACTGAAGTTCTTTAAGAAAAATATAACACTTTCTTACTGACAGTTGCATGATTAAGCTTTACATATATAGTTTTTGTACGTATAAAATATATAGAAATTCTATTAATGAAATCTAAAATATTTTTTATTACTTGTATAGACTAAAGATCCCTCACACGAAGAACGTCGTACTAAAGTATCGGCTTTGGAGTCTGAGATAACTGACCTAAAGAAGAAATGTCAGCAACAAGCCAATATTATTAAAATGAAAGAGAAGAACGAAGCTAAGATCGCCGCCCTCAATGCTGAATTACGGGCCATGAAGGCTACTAAAGTAAGATTTTTTGAAAAATTATATCTACTTTTAGGGAATGGGGTATTTTAACACCAGGTTCCCACTGCCTACCCTACTATGTGCGGAACACAGCGTGAAGCTGTATTTATCTTGGTATTAACAATACTTTAGTGTAAAATGATTAGTGTTATGAAAATAATGAAAACAAGTCCTGTGTAATTTATAATATTATTTTAAATCGTATTAAATGTGTAATAATGGGCTTATACCATTTCTACAAAATGTTTTTTAGCTTCACGCTGTATCCTGCATATAGCAGGATAGGTAGAGAGATAACCGTTCCATACATTCCGCCGATTTTTCGAGACATTGCTTGTTCAGTGGCTGAAACTAACGCCACGCTTTGTCTTGTTACTTTGGTAACTAAGAAATGGAATTGTTAAATGTTTAATTCCCCGAGTAGGAATCAAACCCACAACCATCGCGTTTACAGTCACACGCTTGTGCCACTGCGCCTTAACTTTTTTTATAAAACTTTTTTTATGAAACCAATATTACTATTACTAAAAAGGTGAAAATAATCCGTCAAATGCGCGAAGAGAGCGAGAAGTTCCGCAAATGGAAGGCGGATAACGAACGCGCTTTACTAAAGCTTCGCAACGAGGACCGCAAACGTGCGACCGCCATGGCCAAGATGGAGTCTCTGCACGCTAAACAACAGAATGTGCTGAAACGGAAGATGGAGGAAGCTGTGGCAGTTAACAAACGGCTTAAGGTAGGTTTTTTTTTAACTTGCTATCCAAATGTGTTTTTACCAGTTTAAATTTATTGTTATATTATACCCTAATTTTTAATTGTAGCCGATCTGTGTAGTGGATATATACCTGTATACATCCTTACAAGTATTCAGATTTATAATATAACTAGCGGACGCGCGCAGCTTCGCTTGCTTATTTAGGGGTGAATTCTAATAAACCATGAAACATGTGTTCAATTAAATACTTTTGAAAATCGAAATTTCAAATTTTATAAGAATCGGTGCCGATATAAATTTTTTTCCATACAAACTTTCAACCCTTATTTCACCCCTTTAGAGTTAAAATTTTACAAAATCCCTTCTTAGTGGATGTCCAGATTACGAAAGTAAACATCTGTCCAAATTTCACGTTTCTACCATCAGCGGTTATGGCTGTGTGTGTGTCTTACCTCAGTCAGTGAGGACAAGTCCTTTTATATATATAGATTAGGATTAGAATATTATTAGTAGGAAGTATAATTGTGATTGGAAATACTTAAGTCACTTTCCCTTTTTTACATTTTATGTAATATGTGGTTTAGTTAGTTTCTAAAAGATTGTATATATTTACAAATTAATTATATTTATAAAAACAATTTACTTTTTATATTCAGGAAGCCTTAGACAGACAAAAGCAAACCGCAATCAAGCGCAACGCCAAAGGCAGCCTGAAAACGGGCGCGGTGCAACAGTACATTGAACAGGAGTTGGAGGTGCATCTTAGTATTGTGGAAGCTGAGAAGTCTCTAGAGGAATTGATGGAGTATAGGTAAAACCTATATGTTTTCTAATTTTAATACATATATGTAAATTAGATTTAGAAAGCTTGGACACATTTGGTATGCCAGAAATTTTCGGTAGTGATCAGTTTGGTTCTCACTTAAATTACTATTAACGTTTAGAATGAAACAAATAATGCATAGAATGATAAGTGAGGAGATTGATTATATTCGAACAATTCCCGGGCTCTGGTAGTTTAGTTCCGCAACTCAACAAACAATATGTCATTGTCATCACAACATTATATATATTTTTTCCTGTTCGATTATTAATTTTTCATAAAAAATAATGTATTTATACTTTAAGATATTTACCTTAATATTCACAGAGCCTGGATAACAGAACAAATAGAAACTCTGCGCAACAGTACAGACAGTGAGACCCATAGGAAGAAGATAGCCGAATTAGAAGACGATCTTGCGCTTCGTAAAGCGCAAATATCTGATTTACAACAAAAAATATTAACTGCTGATCAGGGTAAATAATATTATTTTATAGAACATGTAAAAAATGGATGTGGCGGAATTTGAATCGGCGCCTCTTGGAACCCGTCCAAGTCTTTGATAATTAAGTCATACTTACCATTACACTACTCGTGAAGCTCTTTGGCGAATTAGTCACAGAAACTAATTGCAATGCAAAGTCACACACTCTTGCAACGTCGCGGATAGTTCATTCATATTTCACAAAGCCCTGAAGGCAAAGTGTGAGTTCACACTCCTCGCCTCGCCCAACCTCAGTCAACTTCACGACTAGCTCTCGAGTGGCTCTTTATATTCCATATTGGCGACCGATTGCAATACTAAAATAAACGGGAATTATTACGCACACGGGGGAATGAAATATTTATTATTTTTATATCTTCGCTAGGCAAATCGCGGTATTGAGTCCTGGCACTCAAATAGGCCTCAGACATTCGGCCTCATGTGTGGAACAGAGTGTCAATAGTAGATTCCTTTCACACCTACTCAGTAATTCCAGATACAGCGTGAAGTGAAAGTGAAGAAGAAGAGATATAAACAAAAATACTAAATTTAACTTGTATTATTCCAGAAAACAAATCCCGCATCCAATGGGACAACATTCAATCCATGCTAGAAGCGAAAGTTGCACTCAAATGTCTGTTCGAGCTACTAGTGGACGCCAAACGAGAATTACAAAACCAAAGTGAAAAAGGCTTCCAGGCAAGATATGAAGAGGTGAAGGAATCATATGACAGGGTAATGGTGGAATTTGAGAATAGCAAGGCTGAGTTTGAACAGCAATTAGCGTCTGTTAAGTTGCAAAATGAACAGAAGGTATGTTTTTTTCGATTAGTCAAATATTCTTTTTATAGTTATATATTTTTTATATATAGCTGCTTATACTTAGATTATTAAATTTGGAATAAACAATCCAACCCTAGGACACATCCTAAAATACTTTACACATCTGCTGCACTATTGAATAAAAATAGTATAGAAGAGGTTTCTGTTAAAAGTCACTTTATTCTTTGTTTCCAATTAATTATTAGACACAATCTAAGGGCAATCTTTTGATAACCTTGTGCATTTATAACATCAAAAATTACATTTTATAATTATTTTTTGTTCTTCATTAAAACCACTCTTACTTGAACAGCTAAGCGCCCTAGTAGCGCTGCAACGCGGGGTCGTACGCAGCGGAGACCGAAGCGAGGCGTGCAAACATCTGCAGAACGTCATACAATACCAACAAGACAGGCTGGACCTAGTGGAACAGGAAAATGTATGTATTTTGATATTGTTGTTCTTTTGTTAATTTATTATTGTTTTAGAATTTAATAAAACTATAGCAAGTATATGAACTTAAATGAAACAATCACAAAATTAGTTTTATTTTTCCATATTGTATATTTAATGTTATTTGTCACACTCATATAATTTGCATATTTATATTACAGAAAAAACTAGCAGATGAGCTCGAAGAACTCCGAAATGCAGGCAAAAAAGCTAAAAAACAAACCAACAAGGTTTCTACTATTGAAGATTTAAAGAGAGAGGAGTATACGGTAGCTCCTACTGATGAGGAGGACGATGAGTTGGAGGACCTGCAGAAAGACCCCGACTGGTGCGCTACACCATTGTTTAAACGTATTCAGGTGAGCTCTTCAAGGCGCAAAGGGATATATGTGCCTGTTATGGTTATGTCTATCTACTCTATATGAAGTAAAGTGTGAAGCTAACATATAATGAGTATATACAAAATATAATAAAATAAATGTTCCAGGCGCAAAGATCCCGTCTCACAATGAACTTCACATCAGAGGGATCAGACGTAAACACCTCAGTGGCACCGCGAGCGCGCGTCAAGCGAGCAAGTGACGGGTCAACATATTGTTCCTGTAGAGGCAGTTGTTCCACTAAAATGTGCGGCTGCGTAAAGTCAGAGAAGGGATGTCGGGGTTCCTGCAGGTGTCAGCCGGAGTTGTGCAAGAATAGACGTGTGTCCTCTGATAGCGAGGATAAAGAGAATACTGTGAGTTTTATTTATGATGTATGCCAAATTATGTGAAATTAGAAACGTTAATTGTAGCTTACTTTGATGTGTAAGTTGTGTTACATCATCATACAACACTTGGCCTACCTACCCTGCTGTAAGCGACAGTATGAAGATTTATTTTCTTCACAATGTCGCTTGTGTTAGCAATGAAGCCGCAAGTTCTTTTCCTTTCAGCTTTCCCTTTGTAATATGTTACTAACATTTCTTTTCTTTACATTCCAGCCTTCTAGTACAGAGCATTCTCAAAATACATCGCCACGATCCTCATACTTCGACAAGCGGTAAGCCTTCTATTTTAAATATCCTCGAATATTACTAAAATAAGTCTAAATAATATGAAAATGCCCAGTTTTCAAACATCGCAGGAACTAGAAGAACTACAAAGGAACATTGTTCTCAATAAAAGTTCAAGATTTTCACAAAGTTTATTAAATAGAAGATTAAATAAAAACAGTCAAACGCAATGGGCTTTAGCATTGTTATTATATAACATATGCATGCCCATGTCAAGTTATTGTGCTAACAACATATTTCAATATGGAATGGATGTTGCGAGATATAATGTGGTCTCGATTGTTTTTAAATATTTGATGAACCAGGTTATTTCATTATACTGTAGGGATCATTTATAAAATTCATCATTACACATATTCTTTTTTAGTCAATTTGTTTTATTTAAGTTATGAATTGTTTGTAATTAATGTTATTAATATTTCATTTAGTAATAACAAAGAATACAATATATAAAACTGTAATACAATCCGTATAGCCTTGTTATATCTATTGATATATTTTTTATATGTTAAAAATATATATATCAATAAATTAAAGATATTGTTAAACTTGCAAACTGCGAACTATGCTTCTTACATTTAAAAGTACATGTTTTTATTTTGTATAATTGTATATTTTTTCCATGCCATATTATAATAATTTGTTTTGTTTAAGGCATAATGAAAAATACACTTTTTATAAAAACTTGTCTGGAATTTGGCACATATTTAAGAGGAAAGAAGCACTTAAACTTACTTGTAAGTGCATAGTTCTGCAAAATGCTAATGTTCATATTTATTTGTAGTTGTTTGTTATTTTTCTTTTTATATTATTACATTTTTAAATTATGTAGAATTACAGTATTTATTTGAATGTTCATTTTTGTTAGTTTGCAGAACTATCATTTAACTTTGTTAGCAGTGTTCTTTCGTCTTAGATATGTTATTTTATTAGTTATTGGGAGCTTTTTAGGTTATATTTAATATTACTTAATTAATTTTTAATTTGCAGAGATCACCTTGATGCTACATATGTAAAGAAAAAGAAAAGTTATTTTTTCCCAGAAGTATGAATGACGTCGTTGAAAATAACCCAGTGAAGGTATAAACAAAACTGATATGTTTTTACATTATTAATATTATTATAAAATGAATTTTAATTGAAATTATTTTTATTTCAGATGAAATAAAACATTATTTTGTTTCAATAAGTTTAATTAATATATGAAGTTTTGACATAACAATGAGTTGAAGTATATAGAAATTTGTATGTGCCTTATATTATAGGACTATTAAGATAATGTTTTGACTTTATAATAAATGATTGTGGTTTAAAATAAAAGCCTCGGAAATTATATTTATTGCACTAATTTGTATGTTTCATTTAATGGGGTGTAGATCTCTAAATAAATTTCTTGTCATATATATGTGTATGTTTTATTTTTTAACCGACTTCTGTAAGAAAAGGAGGTTATCAATTTGACTGTTTTATTTTTTTTTATTATGCCTGGTCTTATAATTTTGAATATAAGACAAAATTTATGTAATCTATAAAGATTATTAATTAACATATTTTAAATTCTTTTCATGAAGTGAAGTGCGAAGAATATTAAAAGTATTATTTTCTGATAAATACTAAAAAGAGTTATCTATATATATAATAAAACTGTAAAGAGGGTAAAATCTGTACATTGAATATAAACTGAAAAAAAACACGTCAGGGGGACTCAATACAACTAATAGAAGGTAAAAATATGATTTTTGGAATTCTTGTCTGTCTGTCTGTCTGTTGTGGCTTTTTAACTCAAAAACTACTGGACGGATTTAAATGAAACTTCTTTTGTTGCATAGCTATTAGTCTTCGCCTACATATAGGCTATAATTTATTTTGATAGCCCGAATACCTAATGTGGAGGCCTAGCAGCCCGCCTAATCTATAAGAGATATCAATACAACGCATTAGGAAAAGTTATTGAACATGATGAGCATTTTCAGTTGACATAAAAAAAATTGGATCCAATGTGGAACCCCAGTCACCCAGCTAAACTTTATAACATATAATTCGTCAGTCGTCTTAAAATAAATTACTCTACGTAATAAACATTTGTTTTGACGTTTACCTAATACCATAATTATTATTTGAAACTAGTGGACCCGGACGCGGCTACGCCTGCTTCAACTATAAGAATATTTATTAAATATATTCATGAAATTATTTTCAATTTTCAATAGAATTAGTAAGAAAATATAAGCTTTAATAATCAAAAAGAATAATAAGTAGAGACATATTATTAGAAAAAATTATCTGAGTTATTGAAATGAAACAACAAAAGGATTAAAAGTGACTAAAGGATAGGTATTCTTAATATTAGAAAAAGTACCTAAAGTTTTCCGTGCGTGCGTACATAGATATCGACTCTACGAAATAATTAAACATTTCTCTCTATTAAGTAGGATGATTTTAGCGGGCAATATCAAATAAAATAAGAAGAGAACCAAAGTGTAGCTTAAATTAATTATAAACAGCAAATAATTACATAAACATTTACAATAGTTCGAAAATGTATGAAAATTTATAAATGTCCGTCAATGTCATCTGCCCGTTCGCGTCGGTCATACTATGGCGCCCGTAAGCTAGGTCATTTGGAATCAGTGACATCTCCTTAACTATTTATTAGAATGCTATACAGTAAACTATAATTTCAATCTAGATAAAATGTTAATAGTGACTATTATATTTATTTTCATAAGGATGAATATCAAAATGTCGCGGTAACGGTTGCGTAGCGACGCGACGGTTGTTATTAACATGGCAGAATAAATTGCATGTCAAATTAGAAAGTACTTTAAAATATATTAGTATATATGTGTAATGTAATGTTATATAGCCTATAGCACTTCTGAAGAATGCAGCTTTCATACAAAACAAAAACAATGAAAATCGGACCAGTATATCCAGAGATCTTAGCGTTCAAACAAACAAACAAACAAACAAACAAACAAACAAACTCTTCCGCTTTATTATATTAGTATAGATGGTTCAACACCAAATGATATAAATTTAAGTAAATATATACAAATTAAGTATTGTAATAATTAAGTATTAATTAATTAAATATATTAAATTAATTAAAAAGAAAATCCATAAATCGGTAACATATATGTGTATTACAGAAAAAAAAGATTACATTCTTATAATTTTGAGGCCCGTTGTGGCGCAGTGACACAAGCACGCGACTATAAACACGACAGGTTCTGGGTTCAATTCCTGCTCGAAGAAATGAAATATTTAACATTTTCATTATCTCACTCTGGAACAAGGCAAAACTAATTTTATAATATCAAAAAAATATACGAAATATCTTCTTTTTTATAAAAATTAATCGCTGAATGTGTTGCTAAGCGCAAATCTCGAGAGCAGCTGTACCGATTTCGCTATTTTTTTAATAATATTCCTTGAAGTACGAGGATGGTTCTAACGGAGAAAAATTTAAAAAATTACCAGAAAAGGTCCAAAAACATGACTTTTCTATATTCCCATACAAAAGATTCCTATTAATATATACTTAAAAGTCAATTTGGACTTTAATACCCTACTATAAAGTTTAAATTTTAGTAGCTGGATTCCTGGAAGGCAAAACAATTGAGTGACGTTAGTATCGTATAAATATTATAGCCCAAGAACCCAGAGCTGCCAGACCGACGTCATTTTAGCAAAGATGAAATTTTGAGGACTATTAGTCTTACACGTAGTTAAGACAGTATGCTTACCCACTAATTTGAAAATGGGATCCTTTCAGAGATAGAGAAAAATAACGGTATATCTCTTTCTGGGAAAATGATAAAGCCATCGGATTGATCTGGTTGCTTAGGGTCTGGGGCTAGAGGGGTCTTGAAATAGTCCGTAAAAAATATATTTAAAATTTTAGATTTACTTTAATGTAATTTGCAATTTTAAAGAACCTTTATGACGTCTGGCAGAAGTAAAGGTCCACATGAAAGAAAGTGAAATATACATTTTTTACTATTCAACATATGGCCCATTTATTTTGAAAGTGGTGTAAGTCCATTTTCTTTTGTGTCGAGAAAATTAAAGGTTAGTATATTTGTTGATTTAAAAATATTGGCAAATCATATGAGGCCTGGCATTGTTTCTATTGTTTTATCAACATTTAATTTGTTTATATAAATTTGTTTTTAGCTAATTAGACTACGATAACACATATTTATGTGCTGCAAATGGACTTACACCACTTTCAAAATTAGGCAATTGTAAAAATCGTTTAATTTCAATTTTGAAAAATCAAATATCGCTTAAAATATACTTCATTTTAATATAATTTTGTTTACAAATACGCATAACAACACATAAAATTTTATTTTAGACAGCAATTACATTTTCATTACAAGAATTTACATATTCTCAATTAAAATATGCATGATGCACCGGAGGTATGTAGGGTAGAGCTGCTTCATGTCTTTATATTTTTCGTACGTAATAGGTCTAGGCTACATTTTATTTAAAAATTCAACTCCTAATTATTTAGGATTATTATTATTATTTTCCTAAATATAATTTGGAAAATCGTAATAAGATTGCGGATTTTTCTGCAAAAAGATCGCGCTACTGTTGTTTTTGCTATTACTGGGCAAAGATACGGAGTCATACAGCCTTGTCGTATTTATTTTCTTCTCACAGGTTATGCGCTGTACATTTTCTAATACATCTCTCTATTTTTTTAATATCTATATTTTAACTTACGAGTAGTGGAAACACGGATGGGAAACAATGCAAATCGTCCGCGGGACACATAAAATAAATGAAAAATAACAAAACACAGATCGGCATCCATCTGCTATACCTCTGTCAATTGGACTTACACCACTTTCATAATCAATGATTATGCAATTTCATTAACCGACCGATTTTGAGTTGTACAAAACATGGGATTTTTTTGAGAAATTAAACATGGACTTGTTATAAATAAAAAAAATACATTAAATTAAGCATGAATTACGTGATAGCTCATTTTTTCTCAAAAATGGACTTACACCACTTTCAAAATAAACGGTCCATATATAAAAATTCTCTTCCTTACTTAAGGGAGCGTTTTCAATTGACACTTCCAAGTGAAATACCTGTACGCTCATATGTAACTCTAAGAAAGCTTGAGTGCCCTATATTTAATACCTCTTTCTATGAAAAATCCTTCTCAGTTTAAGCAGTGCACTTATGGAACTCACTACCTAACTCTATACTGTCGGGCAATCTATTTCTAAATACTATTAAAATCAAATTAAAACAACATTTCTTATTCTCAATTAGAATCTTTAGTAGTCGCTTTGTTTTTTTTTTATTAATTTTCTTTTTCTGCGTCAACTCTTTTATGTCATTTTATATATTTATGTAGGTATAGTAATATTGATTAATGTTATGTATATTTGTATGTAGGTTTATTATTATTATTATGTTTCTCTTTAAAGATTCACGGGTTCAAAAGAACCCGGTCCTTTGGAAGGCTTGCGTGGGGACACAGGTCCAACACGTAGAGGCCCCTAAGAGAATATACAAATGTTTTACTGTGACGCATCAACCAGGATCCATCTCTGGGTAACCACAGGTAATTGCTCAGAGACGGTCGCCGGTTAATGCGTAGGAACTATGGAAAATGTGGAGATCTAAACTAGGGCTATGGAATGGAATTTGGATGGACTAGCTACTGGGCTGTTGAATGAGACTAACGGACGTCCGCCTTTACAATAGTCTCAAATTGAATGGTTGGCGGACGGTGACTCGCCTCCCACTAGATGGGCCCCCACAAAGCGGCGTAGTGCCTTGGGCGCAACATCGGCGTGGTCGGCTAAGGATGTAGAGAGGTGTGCACCGGTTTCACCATCACGAGGAACTCGTGAGTGGGTTTCCCCGCTATTACGCAGATTGAGCACTTCCACCCTTTCGGGCATATAGCTCTTGCGCTTCACTCTGCCGGCTAATAAAGGCAAGCCAGAGGCGGGGGATAGATTACAATTCCCTTCCGGAGATCTCAGGTCCGTGGGGTCGCCACTCCCCAACAGCTCGCCACAAGCTGCCCTGCGGCTTTATTATTATTATTATTAACATTATATTAAAATACCGCACCCGAATCATTTCTTTTAACATTCAAGGGTTTCTGGTAGAGATCTCTATTAGAGATAAGTTATCCATTGTACACATTTTTTCAATTGTCATAAGTTTTCTGTACTTTCTTTCTTGTGTGGTACATAAAAACATGAAAAAAAAGAGACTTTCTACTTTAACGCAACTGGAAGTGTATTTTAAGTTGGCACTATCTCTGAAGGTTTTTTAAGTTAGAGAGTATGCATACAGTCTTAACTACATATTAAACTATCGATTCTCAAAATTTCAGCTTTGCTAAAATGATGTAGGTCTGGGGGTCCTGGGATCTCAGTCTATTAATGTCAATGTTTGTCAATATTTCTATGGTAAGATGTCACTTGAAATGTAAACGTCTCATTGTGCATCTATATTATTAAATCTAAAAGCCACAAATTTCTTTAATATTAACAAAGTGTTGTGTATTTGTAAATATGCCTTCTATAAGGCGGTGGACAAATTTAGGCAAAAGAATCTAATCGTACTCCCAGAACGTGAAGATTGGAATGAACGGAGCACGATAGTTCACTGATAATGGTGCAAATTTGAATCGAGCTGCTTTTTGTTACGATATATCAATTGATGCCAGCAGTGCCTACAGCTATGTTGCTATTGGATCTATAAACTCAGCTTGCCAATATTGTAAGGTTATTGTAAAAACTCAGTTTGCCAATCAATTTGGTGGCGCAATGATTTTATTATAAGGAGGAGGATTGCCAGTGGTTCCACGTTCAATGCAAGCTGATGAACTGAATTCAGGTTTAAAGTCCTCGAAATTGTGGAAACATGTCAAGGTATTACATTTAAGCAAGAATATGCGTGTCATGTTGCAAAATGATCAATCTGGAGACATATTCTCTAAACTACTCATTGATATTGGTAATGGCAAACTTCCTATATATGCGCTGACTGGCTGCATCACCTTTCCTGATTGTTTATGTCAGTTAACGTAATCAAAAGATGAACTCATTCATAAAGTGCTTCCAAATGTTGCTGAAATGTTGCTGATTATTTATTCCATAATTGGTTGAGCGAAAGAGCTTTACTGGCTGCCAAGCACACTGATGTAAATGAATTAAATATAAATTTTCAAGATGGCATTCCTGGCAAAAAAAGGACACATAAGTCAGTTGATACGGCAACTAATGAAGATGATGTCGTGAACTATCCACCGGAATTTTTAAATTCACTTGATTTGCCAGGATTGTCGCCTCACAACCTTCAATTAAATCTTGAATGTGCAGTTATAATGTTGCGAAATATTAACCAACTGAAACTTTGTAACGGCACACGATTAGAGATAAAAAAATAATGAATAACGTAATAGAAGCAATCATATTGAAAGGAAAGTATAAGGGAGAAGACATTTTGATACCCCGCATCCCAATGATTTCGACTGACATGCCGAGCTTAAAAGACTACAGTTTCCAGTACGGCTTGGTTTCGCAATGACTATAAACAAATCCCAGGGGCAGTTATTAAGTGTTTGTGGTAATAATATAGAAAACTCATGTTTCTCGCATGGTCTATTGTATATTGCCTGATCCCGTGTTGGAAAACCATCTGCTCTATTTGTTTACGCGCCAGATAACCGAACAAAAAATAACGTGTACCACAAAGTACTACAATGAAAATGTAACTGAATTTAGAATAAATAAAAATAAAAATAAAATAAAATATAATAAGTAGGCATCATAATAAGATATCAGAAATTGTTATTTTTATTATCATTTTTAATGAATATTATAAGAATTAAAAATGATTTAAGTTTTTATTTTTTTTATCTCACTAGCTGACCCGGTGTCGCGAATAGCAGAATACATATTTAAAAAAAAAATCACCTGTTAGGCGATACGAAGTTCGCGGGTCTGCTAGTCATTGATAAAAAATGGAACTGAAAATTATTTTCAACTTTTACCAATAAGCAAAAAAGCCAACGGCACGCGGTGATCCCAGGCGGTCCACCCATCACTCAAACAAATCTGCGCAGCCATTTATAACTAACTACGGGGCGGCCACAACTTGTTGACCGTAGTATAGTATACATATTACATACTAATGCTAGCAATAACTATAATATTTTTTATTCAATGTTCGCCAACGTCCATACCACGTTGAACACACCGGTTCTCGTCCGATCACCGAAGTTAAGCAACGTCGGGCGCGGTCAGTACTTGGATGGGTGACCGCCTGGGAACACCGCGTGCCGTTGGCTTTTTTTTTGTTACATTTTTTTTTGAAATATTGATTTATTTTGTTTTTAACCGACTTCTGAAAGAAAAGGTTATCAATTCGACTGTATTTTTTTTTTCTTTAACCGTGTTAAAAGTTTTTTTTGCATATTCTGATTATATTAAGAATATCTAACGAGAACCGGTGTGTTCAACGTGGTATGGACGTTGGCATACTTACTGTACAAAAGAAACTATAATAATCATACCTTATCAACATATACATAACAAACATATCGACAAAAGAATCGAAGATTTATATGGGTGCCGAGTTCTGCGTTCACCTAATGTATGAATTGGTCAATTTTTATAACCAGACACCAAATCAAAATTCAAAGTCCAGCCTTATTATATGTGTAAGTATAAGTAAATAATAAAAATAATATTGTAGAGTGAGGCTATTGGTAATTTTACCATGAAAAAATTACCCATAGCAAACAAAAATTACATTAGTGTAACTGTAATAAATAATATGATACCTCACATTATACCACCCGCTCTTTAATATACAGGGTGGAATTGTCAGCACCACTTTAAATGAAACCACAGTTTTAACTACTCTATAAAAGCCTAATATAATTCGGAAAAAAAATAATTCCCAAAAATGAAAAAGTTTTTTTTTCAAACAAAATAAATATTGGAATATAAACATAGTTGCCTAACGCTTGTTTTACTTCCATCCCACTTAGGAACCATCCCTAACCACTTCCGTAATAAAACGACGTCGCCTTTCGATTCAGCGCTAGAGCGAAGACATTAAAATATTAATAAATAATAATTCATTCCTCGAGTGGGATCGAACCCACAAACGTCGCATTACATTCACACTCGTGCCTCTGCGCGACGACGGCCTTTCATATCAACATGCATGATTGAAATTAAAATTTCAACCGTATGATATGAGTCAGATGCAAAAAATCTTATCTGCAATCCACATACCTCGCTCGTAAATACTTCTAATAGGATATTTCCAAACACTTAACCGTTATATCCTGCTATTGTCCTCCACAATGAAATCGTAAACCACGTGAATAAATACACACAGACAGAAGTTACAATGTTTGTTTACACATGATTTCATACTTCTAAATATTATTTTTAACTTTACATATCTTCTACATCTCGTGGAGAGTGAGCAGATAGCTAGTCTGTTTACTCCGCCATGTCAATATAAGGATGTTTCTTTAAAATATGTTAATATATTTTTTGAAATAAACATCAGTCAGAAAGATATGACTTTGTTTTTGAAAGAGGAGACAAATCTACTAATGCAGGGATGTCTCACTTCGTAATCCCGTGTATATCGGGATACGCAGAGAGAACTTAGTGTTATGACACTCCGTCCTCGACTTTGAGACTTCAGCCGAATTTGAGATTTTGCGTCTTGAGTTGCGCAACCTAACTTCACATTTATATTACCAGGACAGAGTAACGAAATTATTTTTTTCCTCTAAGTGAGAATCGAACTCATTCACCTCATTAATATCTAACGCAATTTCATTCCTCCATTAGACATCTTCTATTACATTAAAAAAAATTGATAAACAGTTTTTAATCTATTATGTAGGCATAGGCGGTAAGACTTATATTTTAGCGCCTTAATTATAATCTGAAGCCTTTAAAAGAAAATACCAATACAGGTCCAAGTCAAATAAATCTGGTACAATCTAACACCTGTGATGTAAAGTAAAGAAAATATAAATCACTAGATGATTGTGAAATAAACTAAGCTATAATTAGATAATTTCTATCTTATTACTTAGAGAGTCTACGTAAGTGTTACGTCTAGAACGAGCACTAGTGAAACGTGGTAAAAGTTGAATTTTTAAATATTTATATTAAATAACTAATAACTTTGTAAAAAAAACAAGTAATTTAAGCCGTTCTGGCACAGATCGCGGCGCTGAGTTCCACAACCCAACACACTATGTCACGAAATAAACTAGTTAGTCCAAGAAAAAAAAAATATTATCACATATTTCTTTAGAGGAAATTTTTATTATGTTATTGTTATAGCCTCCATTTTTTTTTCAGTGTTAATAAACGTATAGCACATGTAGCAGGGGAGGCAGAGGGAACCTTGCACTGAGATACTCCGCTACCCACTTTCCGTCTAATTCTAGAGGCATTCCGTGATGAGTGACCGACTTCAACGCAGCGTTTAACCTCAACACCAGAGCGAAGAAATAAAAATATTAAATATTTCATTTTCTCTAGTGGGAATCAAACCTAAACCTAATAAAACCTATCGCGTACAGACACACGCTGGTACCTCTGCGCCAGGACTGGCCTCAATTCTCCAAGTTGAATATGAATTACTTATTACAAGTGCAACCTTATACTTATTAATAGCGGCGTATAATATGGCGTTTAATTTTATTTAAAAGTAAAACGTTAATTTCTTAATATTATCATAATCTTCAATTCCTATAGGTTTGATTAGGTCATCGCCATAGCAGCTAAAAAGGTGTACACCAAATATAGCATTTCTCTAAATAAGCTGTTGTAACTTTTGAGGTCGGATTTGAATCACCTATCTCCTGTTGTCAATGGTTCTACCTTGACCGACTTGCATGTCGTTGCATGCATCCTGACGAGGTGGACGTCATCGAACGTTTTATGAGTCAAAAGAAAGCCTTTAGCGTCTCCTACCATTTGTATGTAATGACGTTTATTGTTGTTATTGTCTAAAGTTTTTAGATTTTTTTCTTTATGTATTGATAATTAAAAAATATATTCAATATCCAAATATATTGAATATTCTTTTATTTTGAATAGCCAGACATAAGACAAGAGAAACGAAAAGGTAAAAATGAATCTCCACCACTCGAAAATGGAGAACGGAAGTGTCTTAATGAGAATGGAGTGTTATGACACTAGGTTCCCAGATCCTCTCTACCTACCCTTGGTATAATCGAGGCACAGAGAGCAACTAGAAAAAAATAATAATTACGTTGCTATTGAAACAACCTTGTCAAATATGTTAAAAGTTTTTTATTTTATACTTTATAGAGTATGGTACAGTATAGTCGCTTATATATGATGTAATTTTCCACTTTATTATGATAGTTATTCTAACAAGTTGTTAGCTTTACGAGAATGCTAATTATATTATCAATATTAATAAAAAAATATCTTTTGAAATGCCATTATTTTTATCGCACTATACTCTATTTAAAAAATATTTTAATAATAACCACAATCTACAATGTAAATATTGTTTGTGATTTATGTTTTTATTGTAACAATATTTATTTCTTTATTTAATATTTTATTTCTTTGTTGTGTTGTCGAGGCAAAGCGCAATGCCTATAGAATTCAGCGGAAAATATGGAAGGTAGTGTCTGAACACTAGTTTCCCTCTGCTTATTAAAAAAATAAAATTCAAATTCGACTATCCAACGAGTTATAACAGTAGAGGTTAACCAGTGCGTTTCGCCGAAGAAAGACTCGAAGGCTCGCTTTCGTTGTTTACAGGGAGAAATCTAAGACCGGTTAGCTCGTTGCCACTCCGTCAGTAACGCGCGTCGCGGGCACACGTCACTTCTGTGGCACCACCAGCCTACCACCACCACCACCGTAATATATACGTGTCAACAACCTGTATATACCTGAGAAACTTTAACGGACCAAATCGTTTTTATTATATTTGTGTTTTGTGTATTTAGTGTAGTGTTTTTTTGATTAGAAAGTTCTGAGGAGTGTTTCTGCAGGCCACCGGTATGTAATAGCGGTATTATTTA
This sequence comes from Heliconius melpomene rosina, assembly GCF_056956725.1. NCBI lineage: Eukaryota > Metazoa > Arthropoda > Insecta > Lepidoptera > Nymphalidae > Heliconius > Heliconius melpomene. Next base: position 3,302,746 of record NC_140396.1, on the reverse strand, counting down.
GCGTTTCCCCATTCAATGGTAGAAAGGAAGCTCGATTCGCATGTACGGTCTTTTCATTTGTGAAGTCGGTTGTTATTAGGTAGGGAAATTCTGATATAACAGGAAATGCTTTTTCTTGATACTTCTGGTTTGTTCTTTTAGTGGGGTATATAAAATGGTAATTGTTTTTTTGTTCGTATTAATTATTATTTATTATGATATCAGTATAATATATTAAATATTGAACTTAAATTTTCATTAAATTTGGTTATAAATGTGTTATAAGGTTACGGAACTTTCATATAATAGAGTTCAACGGTTTACTTTATCTGCTATGTAGAGTAATTTTTTTCAAAACGCTATTTTTTTATAAAGAATCTTTATAAGAATATTTATTTTATCAGTTAAGTTATTAAATTTAAACAAAATCTAACATTTTATAATTTAACTTAATTTTATACATGTGTAAAATTATTTTTCGAATGCTTTAGATATGCATTATAAATAACATTTTTTTTTAAACGTAATAAAAAAGGAAATAGGAATAAAGAACTTATCATACCTCAGAAAAACAAATGGCAACTGAAATTGGATATGATACCACAAACAATCTCACATGATAGAAAAAATAGATAAAAAAAATAACAACTTGGCTATCTCGGTAATGCAACTTGATCTTTTCTTCAATATAGGTTAACAAATTCCTTTCATGCAATTTAGTAATGATATATTTCTCAATTTCAAAAGCTAGCTTTATTCATATATTATGTGTATATTATATGTATATCTAAATGAAAATAATATTTAAAAAAGCAAGTTAACATATAAACATTTGGACGATTTTCAAGAGGCACCGGGTTTAAATCAAAATGTTCTGTAAAAGTACCTATGTACTACACCTTGAATGACATAAATTTCTTTTATTTCAACCTATTTTAAAAAAAAATCAACAGGTTTTTTTGCATAGCTAATATCAACATAATAAGGTAAATTAAATTCATTAATTAATTTATTTATTAGAAAAAAATTAATGAATTTAATTTACCTTATATAAATAACACCGTAGGTTTTCCTTTAAAAAACTTACATAAATATTATTATATATAGCACGCATCAATTATAGCTTCGGTAAGCATTCCGTGACCCTGGGCAGACACCTAACGGGATTATAATATAAGATACGAGAATAAGCTTATGAGGCCAGTCGTGGCGCAGAAGCACAAGCGTGGGACTATTGATGCAACAAATTATGGGTTCATTCCCCATTGGAAGAAATGAAATAATGATATACAAATTTTTCATTTTCGCCGGATTCTGGAGGCATTGGGTGATGTAACCACCACCACGTAACACACTATGCCTCCAGAATTTGACGGAACGGAACAGACGACGGGGAAAAGAAGTGTCTTAAAGCAAACGTAGTGTCTTAACACTATGTTCCCAAGTTTTTTCTACTTACGATGCTATTTATATAGCTATTCTTTTTTTAGATTTACGCCTTTTCCATATAAAGTTAGAGAAAAATCTCGTTGTAATACACTCTTGTTTTCTTTCGCAATAATTTACTTATAGTCATTATAATATACTTCATTGCCATTGTCACGGCGCAGGGGCACACGCGTGTTATTGTAAACGTGACAGGTTCTGGGTTCGATGTCCGTTCGAGGAAATAAAATATTTAATATTTTCATTTCTTCGCTTTGGTGTTGAGGCAAAGGCATTTTACATGCTATGTGCTCAAAAAACTGTTAGGTTTTAATATGTAACGTTTAAACGCGAACATCGTGTGTGAAATAAATATTGCGGTAAGCATTCCATCATTGTATAGGGCTGCTAAATTAAAGGAAAAAAAAATAGTTTTTTTTTCAGCTTATGTACTTCTACCGAATTCTGAAGGCATTGCGTGTTGAGTGGCGGATTTCAACGCCGCAGAACAATAATAATTAAGCACACTTTACAGTAATACAGTGTTTAAGCTTGTGTTTTTTCAATTTACAGTTTAATGTTAGTTATTTTAAATTATATGGAAAATGGAATATTTCTTACTTAAAACCTTATTTAAATAGTAACCCAGAGATCTCATGTCAAGCCACACTGCATAAAGAATATTTATTATAAGTTATATATAGTAGGTATAATGTAAATTCTACATATATGGAAAATGTCAATTATATGCAATTAATTCACGTCATGTTAGTGAATCAGAGGCTATTCGTGGCGCAAGTGTGTGACTGTAAACACGATAGGTTGTGCGTTCGATTCCCACTCGGGCAAAATAAATATATATATATTTGTTTATTTTAAATTAAACAAAAAAACCATTAAAACAACCACTTAGTTATAAATAACAAAACTCAAATAAATTACAATATAGCAATGTTATCTAATAATATTTTGATTTTTTTTATAATTAAGTCGAGTGGGATATTGAAATGTTAAATTTAAAAATTTACTTCCATATTAATACCTGTATTAATTAAATTATTTAAAATGTTATAGTTATGGGATGAGAATTCCAATAAAGGTATAATTAAAAAACCATTACGTCAACGTTTGATAAATCCAATCCTGTTACCATTAATACCATTCTGTTACCATTAAGATTTAAGATCATTCCGTTCGCTATTTTTTCCGTTCTTCATATTCCATTTCCTCCAATGGGAATCGAACCCACAAGCTGACGTGTTTACAGGCAAACGTGCGCCACGTCTGGCCTAAATTTAATAAAAAAACACATTTTATTTGATATATCCACTACACGCTTTACAAGATTAGTGATAGAGACTCATCACTCTGTAATCTCTTCCTCATTTTATAAAGCTGATAATGAAATGAAGCCCTGCGAGCAGAAATAGGATTACAGGAAACCTATAACTGCTTTCTTTCGTACTTTTTAATAGTGTTAAGATTAGTAAGCGATCTTTTGATAACTATTTATAGCATATAAGATTTAGAATTATTAAATCAAATAATATAATAAAATTTCACAAGAATAACATGTATAGAGCAAAAATAACTCGAAACAAGTGACTAACGCCGCGTTTTGCCTCGTTAGCTGAGCAATCAAATGAACATATTAAAGATAGTGAGACTCGAACCCGCAACCTGTGGCGTTTACAGTCAAACTCTCGTACACCTGCGCCATTACTGGCCTCAATATCATTTATCTTGAAGGCAGGTTGATATCAGGTATGAAACCTCTAAATAAAATATAAGTGATGAACTGATGACCCTCAGCTTAATTAATATGCCAGGTCGGCGACGTTAGCCGGATCAGCACGTGGTGACTGGACAGCGTATTCAAATGCAAATAAGTGAATGCCTTTACGAATTTTACTGTAAGCTCGGGTGAGCTCGATATTTTAAAATTCTTGTATGGTAGTGTTGACGTTATTGGAGATCATTTTATTTATATTATTCTAGGTTTTGAATAATATACAAAAAATATTTATCTACTTAATAGTAGCTTCAGGGTGTATCGCGCATTTACAAAGATAGAAGAAGAGGAAAGAAAAGTAAGACACTTCGTTGCAAACTCTCCGCCGATTTTACAGGCATTTCGTTTGGTACCAGAGCGATGAAATAAAAATATTAATAAATAATAATTTATTCCCCCGATTAGGAATAGAACCTACTACCGTCACGTGTATAATAAAAAATAATAATTTGTCTACTTAATACTACTCTATATATAAGTAGGCAAATAAATTAAATAATTATTTTTTATTTAATTAGTAAACCTGCCTCTTTAAGATTGAACTACTAGATTATAACCGGACCACTAAAATTTATTTCAATCTAGATGAAATGCTAAAAGTGACTATTATATTTATTTTCATAAGGATGAATATCAAAATGACGCGGTAACGAACGCGGTCGCGTAGCGACGACGGTTGTTATTAACATGGCAGAATAAATTGCATGTCAAATTAGAAAGTATTTTAATTTATTAGTATATATGTGTAATGTAATGTTATATAGCCTATAGCACTTCTGAAAAATGCAGCTTTCATACAAAACAAAAACAAAGTAAATCGGACCAGTAGATCCAGAGATCTTAGCGTTCAAACAAACAAACAAACAAACTCTTCCGCTTTATTATATTAGTACTAGCGGACCCGGACGCGGCTACGCCTGCTTGAAATATAAGAATATAATTTCTATAGAAATATAATTTCAATCTAGATAAAATGCTAAAAGTGACTATTATATTTATTTTCATAAGGATGAATATCAAAACGTCGCGGTAGCGGTCGCGTAGCAACGACGGTTGTTATTAACATGGCAGAATAAATTGCATGTCAAATTAGAATGTACTTTAAAATATATTAGTATATATGTGTAATGTAATGTTATATAGCCTATAGCACTTCTGAAGAATGCAGCTTTCATACAAAACAAAAACAATGAAAATCGGACCAGTAGATCCAGAGATCTTAGCGTTCAAACAAACAAACAAACAAACAAACAAACAAACAAACAAACAAACAAACAAACTCTTCCGCTTTATTATATTAGTATAGATTATTATATTAGGATATTCTGATTCTGTGGGCAAAAGTAAAATATGTATTTCAATATAAAAAAAAATACAGTCGAATTAATAACCTCCATTTCTTACAGAAGTGTGTCAATACAAAAAAAGGGCACCAAAGTGTCTTAATTGGGAAAGAACACTAGGTTCCCAGGTTCCCTTTGCCCACCCTGCTATGTACGGGATACAGCGTGAAGCTACAACAAAGAAATAAAAACATACGACTACCTGGTACCCAACTACCTTGCGTCATATTTGTGAGTTCTAAAGTCATAAATTGGGTATATTTTTATTAGTTCCAATTTGATTATATTACAATTGCTATATTATATAAAATTCATATTTAAACTATGCATTACAATACTTATTAATATTTACCATTTTAGAAATTCCAAAAGAAAATATCCTAAAAAGCAATTTAAGCAAATAAGTTTATTTGCTGGTAGGTACCTAAATAAGAATGTAAGAGTTAAATAATACGCGTATACGTGTGGGGCTATCATAATACTTGTATTTTGACCTCACGACCAGACCTCTCTATGGCACACACGCCATAAGCCTATACAAATTTTCAAGGACACCGCTAAAATATGAGGGGAATTAAACGCCTCTCAGATTACATTCATTTCACAGCTTAAAAATATTAGTAGGCATTTTTAATTATATATTTCGTTTAACATGCTTGAAGTTGATTATTAATTAGATTTATTATGTAGAAATAAAATATGAAATGATTGAAAAATATAACATTTTTATTTTCTTAAATTAGTTATAAAGAAATGAAGTAATTTACTATTGATGCAAGAATATGAGTAAATTTTAAATTCGTTAAAAAATTACAACAACATGTTTCAGCAAAAAATAATATAATTTTATATGAATTGTTACATTTTTGTAAAATAATCATATTCTTTACAAATTTCAAGTAAAAATGTAAAAAATCTAGAAACAGTAATATTCTCTGACACAGATGTACCTGTTCTGTATGTCTATCTTTTTCAATGGCTAAGATAAGCGATCTTCAAAGCTCACACTGTGAGGCTAAGGAAAATAAATTCAAAATATTGTAAGCTGTAATAGTAGCTATTATAATAGATTTAAGTACAAAAATTCCTTATTTTTGTTGTACTAAGTGTTTTTTAAGTAGCTGAGAATAAGCTTATCAAGTTTAGAATGTAAAAGGATCAGTAAATATTAAAGAATAACGCTACAAATAAACATGTCTTGCTCTACAGTCGGGGAATTTTAAATATTTTCTTCATATTATTAAATATATAATTTAAAACCGGTATAGAAGGGAAGTAGACAAAATGTATCGAAATTATTAAATATTATTAAATACACCAATATTTTCATTACCTCGCTCAGGTAATAAGGCAGAGAGCGGCGTTGAGTTTCACCACTCAACAAGCAATATCTCAAAAGTTCGGTGGAAAATAAGAAACGGAGAGTCATAACACTAAATTCCCTCTGTCTATCCTGTTGTGTCTAGTGCAGAATAAATGGTTAATCTGAAAAAAAAAGATAGAAATACTTATAAAGCCTTTGTAGGGGCCATCTTGTTAATTTAATCGTTGACCACTACATCATCAGTCTAATTCGTTACTTGAAACTGTGAAATCTGCAAAAAAAATGTTTTTGAAATACAAAATTTTCTTTTTCTGTCCAGGTTAGGGTGACCATAAAATATGGTTCTAGGAAACAATAAAACAATTGTAGGAATTACTTGCCTACATTATTAGAATGGTCAGAAGATGATTTCCAAGGTGCAATCCACGTCAGAGTCGTGCCTGTAGCCTGTACTAGAGTCCAGAGGTCATGGCCTGGCACTGTATAGTATACGGTTATTATTAGCATCTATAATCTATTGTTTATATATACTCTATGCCCATATTTCTATAATTTTGTATAATTTATAATTGGAATAATTCTATAATAAATAATCTGTGAATAATTCGTGTAGTTATCGTTTTAATTATTGCGAAAACTGAACAGCCATACAAATGTGTTTTAAGTTTAAAAAGTAACAGGTTATAAATACGAAATTAATGAACGATATTGCTGTATTTTAGCAGCAGCAGCAACAGAATAGCCAGAAGGAATCTAGTGATAAGACACTCCGTTCCCGTTCAGACACTACCGTTTCCCACTTTCGGCCGAACTCTGTAGGCATTACGCGTTTCTACACGCCATGCCTCCAACGTTGTGGAATTCAAGGTACCGCTTTCGCTACCAGAGCGAGAGGTAGTTAATATATTTATATTAAATATTTCATTTTCTCAAGTGGAAATCGAACCCACACCTATCGCGATTACAATTGCACGCTTGTGTCCCTACGCCACAAGTGACCTTTTTTTGCAAAATAATAAAATTATTTGGAATTCCAAAGCGGTTTTTGGTCATCACAGAATAAGTCTATAGAATTTTTCTTTACTTTCATTATAATAAAAACTCAAATATTAAAATACAAACTTAAGATAACTCAAACCAATCAATCATTCAATACTGTTTTATAAGTACACAAAAGAGTGCCGATAGGTTATCCGAGCTAAAGCACAATAGGTTACGAAATGGACCGATTGAGAAAAACCTCGCGCCTGTTAACGTGGGAACCTCGTGGTTCCCACTGTGGAAACATACTTAAAAGTGCTATTATTATTAACAAAACAAATGCATGTCTAATTGTTCAATGGGTGTACACTATTTTAATGTTTGATTACTATCTTAGGCAGTCATGGCGGAGAGGCACAAAGGTGTGACGAGTCGACGGTTGTGGACTCGATCCCCATTCGGGGGAATGAATTATTATTTATTAATATTCTAATTTCTTCATCCTGGCTCCAACCTGGCTTCACCATTTCTTCATCCTGCACTCAACGCGCAATACCTTAAAAACTCGACATAAAGTGGAGAACGAAGTGTTGTGACACTAGGTCCCTCTATTTACCGTGCTACATGCGGTATACAGCGTGAAGCAGCAAGTTTAAATATTCATAGTATTGTAGGCTAGCATTTGTTCTTTTAAATGTTTCTAATACTGTGCGGGGTAAGTAAGAGAAATATATCTGTTTTCCTAAAAGAGATTAGGGAAATATGTAATTTTATTTCTCACATTCTCATTATATCATAGAACTATTGTTGAATTTTTCGCTCATTACAGCGATCGAAGCGAATGTTGACGAGCGAAGCGATCGAACGAAGCTACCTTTGCATATTATATATAATTCGTGACACCAGATCGACAGAAATAAAATAAATACGAGAGTGTTTTTTACTCTGTTATTACTTAACGCTTCAATGCCTCTACCATTAGTGATTCAATTAAACACGCACGTCTACACTGTACTGTAGGTACGCTTCAAAGAACGATGGGAGTCAGTTTTTATCTTGTTATCTAAAATGCTTCCCGCGGAATATCTTAATAGTCAATGTAATACAACAGTAATTATTTAGATATATCAAAAATAATAGTTTGACCACAGAAAAGAAAGGAAGGAGACTGGAGTGAATTATCTCTATGTGTTTTCTGCATACTACATACACTGTACTTAACATATAATTAAACATTTAGTTACAATTAATTAATTTAACACAAGTGTGTGACTGTAACGCGACGTTCGTGGGTTCGATCCCCACTCGAGGAAGTGAAATATTTATTTACGTTTATCTCTGCGAAGCCGATTTATTTATTCTAATTTATTTATAATTTATGAAACCAATTAAAAATATTATTTATGTAGAAACATCACATAAGTTGTAATTTATTTGGAAATATTTATATCGACGTTCAACGTTAAGTATAAGGCATTATAACAAAAAAAAAAAACCAAATTATACAATTTGTAAACTAACGGACTTCAACGCTCTCACCAAAGCTGTTTCGAGAGTCTATTTATTTCATTGACCGCGTTGCTGCAGTGAGTGAACACGAATTGTATAGTAATGTATAGTTTTTTACTTATTTTTTTATTTAATTCAGCTTCACGCTGTATCCCGCACACAGCGGGATAGGCAGAGGGAACCAAGTGTTAAGACAATCCGTTACCCACTTTCTGCCGAATTCTGGAGGCATTGCGTGTTGAGTGGCAGAATTCAACATGATAAAATATGTAAAAAATATACCTTATTAAATATATTGTTAAAGTTTAATACTTTCATATATCCTTATTTGTAAACCGCTCTAAACTCTGACCTAGATCTTGAGAACGATCTTGAGATGCTGTTTTCATTGATTGATTATAATTTATGAATGAAAACGGCATCACAAGATCGGTCTCAAGATCTATCTCAGAGTTGAGAGCGGTTTATAAATACGGGCTATTGTATCTGTTTTATAATAGCAATAATTATGTTTTATTATTAAATGAGTAAATACTCATCAATAAAAACCAAAATGGTTTATGAGATTATTATATTAAAGGTATAATAGACCTCATAACCTTCGTAAAATATAATAATAAATGTAAACAGTTTCTCATGATAAAAACTAGGAAATGTTACCCAGATTAACTAGATAGATCATCAAAGTCAACCTAGTATTAAGATATTCCTTTTCTCACTTGCCATCGAATTGAATTTTGAGTGGCAGAACTTCACTTTACTTGCCAGCGAAAAAATGAAATTATTATTAAATAATAATTTAATTTCCTCTAATGGAAATCGAACCAAAAACCGTCGAACTCTAACTACGACTGGCCTCGCATTTATTCATTGACAATATCCGCATGTTATACTTAAATATACGAGTATTTCTATTTTCTTATTTGGTATTTGTGAATGTGACTAGAACAATGGCAACACTCGGTACAGCATGCGGTGGGAAGATGAAGTTCTAAAGAAATCGACCTACATTAGTGTAAGCCTAGATATATCTTGATATTTGTTAAAACTTTTCTTCTTTTAGCTTATTTAGAAAGTTATTAAATGATTTTTGTTTATTATTATATTATTTAATTAATTATTTAATATAAAAGGTTTTATTTTTGTACAGTTCCTTATCTAGAGTGGTCTTTTATAATTTGTGAAAATTATTTTATAATTATTTTATTTGGACTTAAGGGGCGCAAATATATAAAATGATTATTATATTTAACTTCAAAAAAACTCTACTTAAACGTATGATATATATAGTACAATCAATTAAAAACATATTCTTTAAATTCTTTAAATTACATATTACTATTTCATGTACTATTTTGTTTTCTTATTCTTTATATATATGATTGGAAACTTATTTCCTTTTTCTCATATATATGTGAACTGTTATTAGAAATTGTGATTTCTTCATATATATAAATGTAACTTTCTAGCAACTTGCTAGCACTATTAATATATAGAAGTAACATATGGATCTATACTTTTATTTTAAATTTTATTTAAATTCTTACTACATATATAGGTCTTTCTTACCTACTAACGAAAATAGCGAAGCAATAATAATATATTATTTAAATGAATAAATTTTTTTTCCAGCTCAAAAATAGACCTAGTTTTTTTTTTATTTCGGAGAAAAAGTCGAGCCAGGATATGTATAAGGTATACATATATACTTGTACGTTCAAAAATAACAGCTTTTATTTTTATCTTCATATTTTAATTAATATTTACGTTAAAAGTTTAAAAAGTATAGATTTCTTAAAACATGTCGTTTTCTAAATAAGTACATTTGAAATCATTCTTATGTTAATTTTAACAATTACTTTCTCTTAGCAATTTCTTAGAAATTCTTTTCATATATGTTTTAAATGTGGGTGTTTAATAATAATTGGTATATGAACATTAATGAATCACGATTCATCTTTTTAAATAAACACAGAATATATGGCTTAATTTATAATTGAATATAAGATTTAAAAAAAACAGTGGGCAAAAAATCATTATTTATCATAGAAATTTCTTAAATATATTTCACAACGTTATTAAATCTTATGATGATATAGAGACGATGACAACTCACTCTGTTCGCTACTTTCTTTCTATTTAGAGACATGACCCACTGCCGAGGTGAAGACAAGGTCGCCAAACCAGTGTATGTCTAAGACTTGAGAAAAGAAAATATTTCATTAGTTTAGACTTCTTATAAGTAGAAATTAAACTATTAACTTTCGTACTTCATTATAATTTTTCACATGTTATATTTTTTTAAGGTTTTGTTGAACTGTTTATAACAAATTGTTCTAAGCTAATCCTAATTTTGGTTAATTTAAAACAGCTTTGACCTAAAACAAATGTCATTTATGTCACAATCCTTAACGAGGCCAATCCACGAACGAGGCGAGCTGATAGATTGTGGGTTCGATTCCAACTAGAGGAAAATCTTAATCTATATATATAAAATCGAAAGGTCACTCACTCATCACGAAATCTCAGAAACTACATGTGCTAGGAATCTGAAATTTTGCATAGGAGTTATTTATAAGACGTAGGTGCTCGCTAAGACGGGAATTTGTAATATTCGACTTCTAAGGGGTTGTTTTTGGGGTTGAAAGTTTGTATGAAACTTCGTTACTAATGACATTTGTCTTTGTCATTCGTTACTAAATGCTAGGAGTCTCAAATTTTGCATAGACGTCACTAGGACGTAGTCATGGAGACAGAAATTAATAATAACATAGTTCACGCGGGTGAAACCGCGAGCGGGCCGCTAGTATTTCATATTTTCTTCTCCTTGCTCATCGGACAAAGCGCGGTGTTGACTTCCACCACTCTACAAGCAATGCCTCCAGAGTAATCAGGCTCCCCTAGGTACACTAGGTTCCTTCTACCTATCCTGCTGTTTGCGGGATACAGCGTGAAGCATTTAAACAAATTCGATTTCACTACATTCAATTGATGTCATCAGTGACCTTCTACGAAAGCGATAACTTATTATAATATAACACTACGCTTTCTTATAGATGCAAACAATGGACGTGATTACGAAACCATTGTTACGTAGAAATTGGGTGATCGATCGTTTAACATTACATATTAAGCTTCGTAATTGAATAGGTCCAAGACAATGATACTTTTTTCTAAAAGAATATTTGTTATTTGTAATAAATATTACCATAATACAACTATATATTTAAATATATTTAAGTGTAGGTTTGATTCCCATTTGAAGACTGAACTTGTAAGCTTATGTAGGTTGAAAGGAGATGCTACTTTTATCCCGCATATAGGAAAAAAGGCAGGTAACCTGGGAGCCTAGTGTTAAGACACTTTGTTTCCATTAAGACACTTCCGTTCCCTATTTTCTACAGAATTGTAGGGGCCGCGTTTGTTTTCGTTACCACAACGAGGAAAACGAAAATATTAAATATTTCGTGGGAATCGAACCCATGACTAGTCCATATAATTATTTTTGTGTCTAATCACTTTAAATCAAAAGCGTATATTACATTCATAAAAATATGGAGAATACTGTCACTTTCCCACTACCTATACAAAGAGGTTAAAAATTACAAGAACTCGATTTCTTCGTGTCATATTAGTTTCTATAGGCGGACTTTAAAGAAAGCAATTCGTAATACATTGAAACTCATACGCAAACAATGCTTACTGTTACGAAATTTGTATTGTGTTGCCTCCTTACCCTACATAGTATATGTAAGTACGTGTGTTTGTTTGTGATTCATATATTAAGTATAAAATATAGTCCATTTATAATAATGCAATTTGTTTGTAGGAAAAATAGATATGTATAAATTTGTCATTAATTTCTTTATCAATATATATTATTTTTTTAAAAAGTAAATGAGCTATATTTTTAATTTGACCTTTTTCTATAGCTTTTTTATTATCTATAACAAATATTTATTTATAAGGGCAAGGCCTAGCTTATGCTTGTTTTAGGCACATCAAGTCGACGAGAATAACTAACTGTATCGAATATGATATATCTATACTAATATAATAAAGCGGAAGAGTTTGTTTGTTTGTTTGTTTGAACGCTAAGATCTTTGGAACTACTGGATCGATTTACTTTGTTTTTGTTTTGTATGAAAGCTGCATTCTTCAGAAGTGCTATAGGCTATATAATATTACATTACACATATATACTAATAAATTAAAATACTTTCTAATTTGACATGCAATTTATTCTGCCATGTTAATAACAACCGTCGTCGCTACGCGACCGCGTTCGTTACCCCGTCATTTTGATATTCATCCTTATGAAAATAAATATAATAGTCACTTTTAGCATTTCATATAGATTGAAATTATATTTCTATAGAAATTATATTCTTATATTTCAAGCAGGCGTAGCCGCGTCCGGGTCCGCTAGTATTCTTAATAAGGCTTCATCTATTTCCGGTAACAATATGGTCGCCATTATGACAGACGTTTTGACATTTTGAAAGAATTTCCTATCAAGAAGACCAATTTTACACTATTTCTCTATTTTCACATTTGAAATAAACTAGACGGTAGAATATGTGTGCTCATATATTTCTTTAATCAAAGTTTTTTTGTATCTTCAGACAGCAGAGTAGGTAAAGGGAACCTAGTGTTAAGACATTCCTCCCAGACATTTCCGCTCCCCACTTCCCGCCGAATTCTACAGGCATTACATATTAAGTAGCAGAATTTAGCAGCACGTTTTGCCTCGTCTCGTTACGTATTACGAGAAAATATTTCATTATTTCTTGAATGGGAATCGAATCCACAGCCTGTAGGGCCACGACTGGCTTCATTAATTAAAATTAACTAAAGTTTATTTATTATACCGCCATAAACAGAAAATCTCATTGTATTATTAAATAAGTAATATATCTTCTCGGCTCCTACAAAACTTATCGACATAAGATTTACGATCAAACGGTACTTTCAAGCAGAAATAATTTTGGTCCAACAATGTTAAACTTCAATATTGTATGGAATCTCATACATTTCCGTAACAGGTGCGCTGGAGTTTCTTTAACCATATTGAGCCTTATATATGAGGTATGAGAGGCTTTTCTCTTTTTTTCTCTATTCTCACATTAAATATACGGAATATATTAGTAACAGTTTATTAAGTAATAGTAAACTATTACTTAAAAAGTGTAATTTTTAAAATATGAAAGTTTAAAAACCTCTTTTTCTAATGAATCATATTTTATAATAATAGTTCAATGAAATATTATTTATGTGTAACTTGTTAATAAAATTACTTGGGAAACTGTGACTGTAAAAGTGTCGGTAGTGTAAAGAAATCAAACACCTCGAGGCTTTTACAGAACTTATATTTCTTCCAGGGCTAAATAACATTAGGCTTCTACAATTTATATCTCAGGACTTTTACAGAACTTATACTTCTTCCAGGGCTAGATACCATTAGGCTTGTACAATGTATATATTAAATTATAATACAATATTTTATTCTAGAGGACCACTTTCCTCTTCAGCTCCAAATCTAATAATGCGCATCAGAATTTTCAACACATCAAGGGTCGCGCTAGTCCTATGTATAAATTTTCAAATATATCTTTTTATTAAACAAAGAGGTTGATTTACATTTTTCTATAAGAAATTATCGTAAATATAAAAACTATTTATATAAAATCATTACAGTAGTAGGTTTGTAAACCGATTACTGGGAAAAATTAATTATTATTTATTAATATTTTAGATCATTCGCTTTGGTAATAAGTGTGAAACAAAACGCAAAATTCGGAGGAAAGTAGGTACCGGAGTGTATTGTCACTAGGTTCCCCTTTGCCTACACCTGGTTTATGTAGAATACTGTGTAAAACGAATTATATATATATTTTTAATTTATCATAAGTACCTATACTATATCTATATAATGAGATAAATGAATTAATAAATATAAACAAATAATTAAAATAATAAGTGGGTCAGTAAAACCAATTAAGTTGCATGTATAATAAATAAATAATTAATAATATTTTTAATGGTACCAATTATGGTTACTTGGAACAGATGGCGAGGTGATGGCGAGGGGCGCGTGCGCGTTGGCGCTGCTCTGCGCGGTCGTGGGTGCTGCGGTCGCGTACACGGTCGACTGCAACCACGAGTATACCGACTGCGATACAGAACTTAGTAAGTACAAATAAATTAAAAAAAAATCATCTTCATACAGGCAGAGGGAACCTAGTAGTAACTCTCCGATCCCCATGTTCTTAAAATTACATTGTCTTTAAATATGCTCTTTTTTTTCGATGTAAGTGGCGTATTTAGTGCGGAATAATTCGATTAATTGTACAATATGCTCGATCGTGGAATCCAACTTAACTATACTGGTTACCACCCTGTATCCCACACATACCAGAGTAGGCAGAGGGAACCCAAGTGTTAAAACATTGCGTGATGAATGGTGAGACTCAACGCCAACCTGTACCTGGTAACACAGATACAGATCGAGGAAAATGAAATATTATTGAAATACATAAAAAAATATATTTCATTCTCTCGAGCGAGCATCGAACCCACAATCGTCGCTTTACAGTTGCATGCTTGTACCTTTGTGCCATCGCCTCTTAGCCATAATTAAGATAATATATTTAAAAAAAATACTAATAATTCAATAAATTTGCATATAATATGCTGCTCCAATTATGCTTATGTTAATTTATGTACCTTAACCTAGAGTAAGTATTATTTTATTATTCATACTATTTCAAGCTGTTTAAAATTAAATTAAGTTGTAAATAAAATCTTTGAACCGTATATAATAATTACTTCATTAATATGGTAGCAGATACGAAGACGGCATAACTTATAACTGTCTTACAGTTAAAACTCACACCTCATAGCAAAACGGAGCTAAATATTCATAATTATAAAATAAATATATTTAAACACACTTGTGTTTACAATAAACGCATCTTAAAATGTAGACCACCCACTTTTATATTTAAATATTAAATATACCTAATTCTTTTCAAATGAAAGTAATAAAGGCTTAAACCAATTATTTTTTAGCTATTACCATAACTGTTTCGCGCCATGATCTCGAACCGTGGAAACAAGTTTTTGGTATGTGGTTAAAAAATATGGTGAGATTAAAATTAAAGAGACCATAGGAGCACAAGCGAGGCCGGAACGCGATTGTTATAGGTTCGATTTCCACTTGCACGGCGTTTGGTTAAGCCACTCAACAAGCAATGCCTTGAAAATTAACACTAGTTTCCCTGTCTACACTAGTATTTAGAGGATACAATGTGAAACTGAAAAAATAATTAAAATTTAAATATCAAAAACTAAATTTTTTTTATTTTTTTTTTATTTTTATTTGTCATACAAATTCAAGAATTCAAAACCTTGCTTTAAATAAATATATATAATTATAGCCATTTAAATAGTTAATGTGTCATAATATAAGCGTGTTATATAGCGTTTATTGGAAATAACAAAAACCTGTTTATAACTAACGTATTATATTTTTCTAAAGACAGACATAGAGGTTATCTCAACATCGACTAGTGATTCACAAATGTAGGCACTGGAGTATGGATATATCTTAATGTTACGTAATACGTTATTATTTTAATACGATTTAATAAAATATTATTATTAATTAATAATCTCTAATAAATATAAAACAGACTAAAAAAAACTTACTCTATTTTTAAATATCTAACCTTCTAAGTTTTTGTAAAATGAATTATAGAACCTCTCTTCATTTATTTCAAGAAATAATAAACTAATATTTTTTTTAACAATAGATAATACCAATTTATTAAAGTATTTTAATATATTTTTATAACAAATCCATACTATTGATAACGTCTCAAGCAAGTCTCGAAGGAAAAGAAATAAAAAATTAAATATGGCGGAACCTTCGTGGAGTCGTGAGTTCACCGCGTTTGGAGGACCAACAGTCAACACATTCCGGTGTTTTTTGTAAAGCTTTATTAGTTTCTTTTTTGCTGCTACAATCTGCCGTAACTATAACACGGTACAATCAGTAAAAATCTACCTGCTCTTGATAAAAAGATTTAAGTTTTTATAGTAATAATACAGATTTAATAAAGGCACAGATAATTAAGATAATAAATATTTATTCATAGTATATAATGTAAATGTACGACCAACATTAGAAAATTTTTCATATTAAGGTTAAATATACTATAATTAAAATATTAAATTTACAATAACAAAATATTTAAATATAAGCAAATAAAATTTTAGCTGTATAATATTTTATCTTTGTCTAGTGAAAATGTTGACAACTTTAATGGCGGGAAAGTGTATCAATATGATAAAAGTTTATATTTTAATAGTGAATTTTATACTTTTTTGGAGATTGTAACTTGCCTTTGCGAGATTGATACAAAAATAAAAAAAATAATAAAAAGATGTACCTAGCTTGATAAGAAATAAATACAGGTATAATTATGTATACATGCATACTAATAATTACTACATTTAATAAATATAAAAATAGAATTATATGTTTCCTGTAGTGTTTTCATGATAATAATATGCAAGACAGATATTTTGCATTTTTTTTTCATATTGTGGACTTTAGACTGAAGTAATAAAATTTTTAACATCTTTACAATTAAATGCAACCACAATGTCAGTGTTACTTATAGATACACTTTAATTATTTATTCTTGTTTATTACTATTACATTAGAGAACATTTTGTTCTTTAACTACGGCGTTCGGAAGATGTCAATTGAGGACTAATCACGACGCCAATAAATAATAGATATATTTAAAGTTTATTATTATTTTATTATTTTTTAGTTACGTTAGAAGATTTTGCACATTTATTGATATAGATATGGATAGACATGCACTGTAGAATAATTAAGTGAAGCAATACGTAACACAGGCATTGACATAATGGAAGGATGTCGTGCGTAACGACTAATGCTCCACAGATGGCGAAGAATAATAGAAGCACTACTTTGGAAACAGTTTAAATTTTTAAGTATTATTAAGTTAATAATATTAACTTTTAATACAGCAACCTGTTATGGTTTTCAAAGTAGATATTTCGAAATGGGCACTTACTTCAGGAGAACAGAGAAATTGATTCTACGTTAGGCATGTAAAGAAATATAATCGGGTATACGCGGTAATAATGATTAAAAAAATATTGTTTTTATTCAAAAATGTCATAAAATAAAACACAGTAAATTAAACACCAATACCACTTTTTAAATTTTTTCGTTACGCAAAAAAAGAATAACCAATTGATTTTTTTATCTAGATATTATTTTCCTTTTTATATCTTTTTTCTTTCACTATCTGTGCTTTCAAGCCGCACAGACAAAAGATAAACTTATTTCGTTCCACGAAAATAAATATAAGACGCACTATAATTTATTCCATATTGATACAATCGGTATACATTGATGATCCAAACACCATTGTGTAACGGCCTTGTTCTATTTAACGGTGTCCATGCGATTGGCCGTATAAATTAAGATGGAGACGAAGTGAAAGTGTACCATAACGTCGACATGACCGGTTAACAAACAGTTTATTATAGATGAAATCAATTAAATTGTTTAAATA
Organism: Heliconius melpomene rosina; assembly: GCF_056956725.1. NCBI lineage: Eukaryota > Metazoa > Arthropoda > Insecta > Lepidoptera > Nymphalidae > Heliconius > Heliconius melpomene. Next base: position 3,284,773 of record NC_140396.1, on the reverse strand, counting down.
ATTAAGTTCGTACCTGTGCAGCGGCACAAGGGTGTGACTGTAACGCGACGGTTGTGAGTTCGATTCCCACTCGAGGAAGTGAAATATTTATTTGCGTTTATGTTTCCATTTCTTCGCTCTGGTGTCGAGGCAAAACGCTGCGTTGAGTTTTGCCATTCAACACGCAATGCCTCCAGAATTCGGCACTTAACAGTAGGTTCCCTCTGCCTACCCTTTTGGATAAAATCTGTATTTATATGTAAAATGTACTAAGATATGTGCTTTGTTTTTTAACATTGTAGTATTGCCTTGCTGAACCAACAAACCTTGTAATAATATATTGTTTAAATATTTTAATCGCCCAAAGCTTGAAGTTAATGGAATATAACGCGAAAAATTATTGAATTATATCAATAAATAAGTGATATACAAATAATAAATAACAGAATAGAAAAAATAAATAACCTAAAAAAATATAAATTGCGTAGATAACCTTCTATAGACATATATTACCATTAAAAATACATATAAATTTTCATAGGACGGGTAGCTTTAGTCCATCCGGTTTGTCATAATGAATGAAGTGTAATAAAAACATGAATAATTTATTTATATATGAGTAATAAATCTAGTATTAATAAGGATGCGATGTACACGTACACCTGTTGCATGAAGTTCCAAGCGGACTTCCTTGTGAGCGGTTTATAGGTGAATGCACAGTTAAAAGAAATATGGCCACTCAATACGCAATGCCTCTAAAGTCTGCCTGGTAACCCTGCTGTGTGCGGGATATAGCGTGAAGCGTGAAATTTTATAAAGTTTCGGTTTTCTGTTTTTAAATTAAATACGTTTTTTTAACATTTTTATTAATAAGACCATTTTCATTAATTATTATATTGGTATCATATAAAAACTACTATATTTGATTATACCTTCCTACAAAAATGCAGGTTCGTTCTGGTTGTAATACGACTTTTGTTGGTTTGATGAAACCTTTGAAATTGATAAATAATGTCTCAACCAACGATGTCTCGAAATTTAAACGGAAAGTGAGGAACGGAGTGTCTTAACACTGGGTTTTCTTTACCGACGTTTAATAAATCAACTTTGAAAATACAAGTTTCGTTATAAATTTAAGTGATTTATTCTTTTTCTCAGTAACCATTCTTTGTTAAGCCAGTGTGAAACAGCCGGATGCTCAAGGCATTTATGTAACAGTGAATTACGAACGTAATATAGGTAGTTGCATTGTGAGACCATAAGCGTTTTGTATAATGGAGAATTGAGTGAAATTGCAATTGGTTTGTCGGTTTTTTTTTATTTACTTTGTATCCCGGATACAGGTAGGCAGAGGAAACCTAATGTTAAAACACTCCGTTCCCACTTTCCGCCGAATATTCGAGGTTTTTTTTGCTCTTTGCCTTGGTAGTGGAGAAATAAATATATTAATAAATAATAATTTATTCCCTCGAGCTCGAGGGAATCGAAACCATAAGCGTCGGACTGCTTTGTCGTAACTACAAATATAATTAAAAACAAATACTTATATAAGAACATTAATTAAATATTATTTTGTAAATATATCTATAATTTGTGAATGTAACAAGAATATTAGAAAAATTAAGTAAGATGGCTTTTTATTGATTTCCATATAACATATTTTTATCAATTTCGTCTTATGCACGATATATTAACAAATTAGTAACGAATTTGAAAAAAAAAATCATATTTTCTTTACTTTATGTGTTCTTCTTAAAATTAAAGTTCTTAAGTAACGAAATCGCGTTTCTTTTACTTTGCAGCATCTTAGTATATTAGTCACTATAGTATTTCGATATTAAGATACGACACAGTGAATGGGAGCTTTACAATGTAAACATTGATCAGCCGGTTCTTGCAACGTTAGCGTCCTTTGCCTGACCTAGTTCCTGAGATACTAAGATTAAGGTCGTAATCGTACTTAAGTTTGTTTTCTATCAATTACTATAGGTTGTAGGTTCAAATTCCAATTAGGGTTGTTCTTTAATATGACCAGTTGCAACGGTGAAATGTGTAATTGCAACATTTCTAAATAAATTAAATGTGAATAAGATAATAGGTATGTAAATATCAGTAGGACCTCCATATAATAAAATACAAAGAATTGAATGAAAAAATCTTATTACTCCAAAACAATAAGCATATTATTAAAATTTTGATTGTTACAATAAAAGAAGAAAATTAATTTAATTTAATTTAATTTATTTATATTAATTTTATTTATTTATTTCAAAGTTTACTATATTACCTATGTAGAAATATAACGCGATACTACAGCTTAACCGGTTTTAGAGCCCAGAGCTTTTGGTGTCCTTAATCTAACCTAGTTTGATGGCCGTGAAGATTGAGGTCGTCGTAACTGAAGTTGTAAAATTAACGTATATATTTTATTATTTATAGAGAGGATGCAGGATGTACGTAGGATTTATTGGTACATGTAATTTAACGACTTTTTAATATAATATATGTAGATATGTTGTATACAATTCAATTTTAGATTGTTTGCACAAATTAATACTAAATAATAATATTTGGATTACATATCTATTTATATTTAATCTTGAAGTCTTTAAAACTTTAGGTCTATTTTAAGTTTAACATTATTTAAAGATGTAATAATTAAATTTCTACAATGTAGACTAATCTTGACTTATTGAACCTCTAGTATATCTGTTATTTACAGTAAATAGCTCTTTTTACGAAGAAAATTCGTTTACATAGCTTTTTGGATCATATTTAAATGCGCATATAAACACAATTAAAATAAGAACAAGAAAAAATGACCCAACGTCATTGCTTTAGTTTTTTTGTTAAAGTAAATTGTGTAAAAATTGAAATATTGAACCCGCAATGGCTCAAGAATTCGGCGTCTTAACAACGTGGTGCTAGAAAAATAAAATTAAATAATATCAAAATATTTCCTCAATAAACAATTTTAAGCATTGGCAAGTCTAATGGTGCTTCAGTAGATTATATGGATAGTCAGTAACGGAGTGTACGAGTGACCAACTTTTGTCTGAAGCTTTTTAATACCTATAATTTTCTATCATTGCAAATCACTATGAAAAGAATATTATAATAAGAGCATTTGCTGTAATTTTGTAAATATTTTCCATATTAATGCCACATGATTATTGTAGAAAAAAGTCCTCAAATAAATATTTAATATTTAATATTTTTTTTGTTTCATAGGTAAATTAACCAGTGAAGATGAAGACGTAGCATCATCTTTACCGTCGATGGTACCTGATGTAGAGATCACTTCGACTACTCCAAGTCCTACACGATCCACACCAAATGCTGAAGAAAGTCATATAAACAAAACTGAAGTACAAATTACAACCGAAGTCAATGAAGTAACTGAGGCAGCCGCCAAGCCTAAGCCAAGACTGCTTAATTTAAATGTAGATGAACTACAAAACTTTGCAAATGTATTGCATAATCAAACAAAAGGCATTAAGAAGACGATTGATGATCTTAGTGATGTCAACTTAGATGAAGATGAAGAGGAATCACCGAGGGATTACGGTATTGATTCCAGAAATAAGCAAATCCCTGAAAAGTTTTACTCAAATTTACAAAAACCGTTTAATCCAATGTTAAGTTCTGATAAATCTGAAGAAATAGAGATCTGTAAGGAAGGTGGAGTAACATATAAGGTGAGACTTGAACTATTTTATTAAATTAAGATAGAAATACTTATATTCTAATTGAATTGTTGTATGAAATTAAATAATTGACTGTTTCAATAAAAAAATATAATTTGTCTAGCAAAATTATTAATAATTTTTACATGAAAATGATTACTGTGGAATTTATTTTGTCTATTCATTTAAATAAATGTATACATGTAAAATTAGTATAATGAAAAGCTTATTTTACAAACGTTCTCAATTTTTGCTTAGTTTTTAAAACAAGAATAAATTGAAACTTAGATCGGTGAGCACATAGACCGCGGCTGCGAAGAGACATGTGAATGTACACCAAGTGGTGTGTTCGAGTGTTCGCCGAGATGCAAGCACCCGTTCATACGTCGCGGGAGACGCCTCAACGACCCCTTGTGCTTCGAGTCGCCGGTGGACGACTGCTGCTCTATCGTCGCCTGTGTCAATAGCAATGGAGGTGGGTTAAAACTTGTTGTTTATTGTTGTTTTGTTTGAGTAATGTTTGTTGATGTTTGTGTGTCTTTTTCCCGACTGCTAATTAATATGTTTTTTAAGATATTTTTTGTACTTTCACGCTGTAGCCTGCACATAGCAGGGTAGGCAGTTCCCTAGGAACTTAGTGTCTTAAACACCTACATAATATAGATTATTTCATTTAAAAACATTTCTCTCGTTCAATAAAATTAACTGAATATTGGTAGATATATACATCACCTAACATATATTATGTCAATTGAAGTTATGTGTTAAGCCTAGTTTCCATAGCGAGCGAATCATGAAGGATTACGTGGAAGTCTCAAGAGTCAACTGCACACTTGTATTTCCAAAAATAAATAATCGGGCGGAAAGGAACGATCGAGCAAAAAGAGTTGAAAAGTTCTAGAGAGTGGGGCAAAGTAATTACAATATACACTTTTTGTTGGTGGAAATGTAAAGTTATTTTTTTTAAAAAGAGTACTTAAGTCCGCTCGCTCTCTTTCACCGGAATTTAAATTAATGTGTATAATATACATATATGCAATTAAATTTTACCCAGAATTTCTAACATTTAACACGTTTCTAGAACCAAAACCACCAATGGAGCTATGTAAATACGGCAACGACTCTTATCCGGTGGGCGAGAGTTGGCACATCGGGTGCCAGCAGACGTGCTCTTGTGAACGGAACTCCGTCGTCACTTGCAGGCCGAGGTGAATCATCAGTGATATAATGCTTGGAGAATCATGATTCATTATTTTTCATTATTTTTCTATTGGTAGAGTTTAGTGAGTAATTAGTTATCCCGTGTAGAGACTTTGAAGTATATATTTTTTTCTTTAGAATTTGAATCCACAACGATTGGTATATATAATTTTTGTTGGCATTTAAAATCTAGGGCAAATTTACAAACAAACTATCAACTATAGATACAAAGCAATCAGTTAATGAAATCTGAAATTCAAATTAAACTTAAAATAAAATCGTTCTTATTTTTAAACGCGTTTAGCTCAAATTATGAAATCTATACAACTTATAGAATAATAAGTCTTACATATAAATATATTAATAAAAGAAATAAACTTTTAGATGTAAACCTCTACCACAATCAGACGTCTGCATCAACGTACAAGACCCTACGGACGAGTGTTGCGAGATGCAAATATGCGACGTGTCGCACGACGCTCATGAAGAACAAGAGAATGCCACTTCAACTTCATCCACTACTGAAGTAAGTTATTAAATATTTTGCCTTCCTAAAGTAAGAGGAAAAAAAATGTAACTAACAAATTTTAGTAGTGATTGAAGCTACGATTTTTCGAAATATATTTTCGCAATCTCGGATTGACAGATGATAGAAAGAAAACTTCAGGCTCCTAAAATGTTTTTTTATTAAATTTCACTTAGATTAAAAGTGTATATAAAAAATATTGCATTGTTTAAGGTACCAAAGAGACAAGGTATCTCACTACCAGAAAGACCACTCGTACTCGCAGAACCAATAGGATCTATCAAGGTGTTACAAAATAATACCGTCCAAGTCAATTTAATGCATGCCAACAATAGCGAAGATCCCATACACCTTCTGTTGAGCAGTGATGGTGGAAATACATTCCATGATATAGAACTAAAATATTCCAATTTAATACTCAACTTGGAAGGTGGTAAAGACTATGTTTTAAAGACAAAGGAAACAGGAACTAAGTTTAATTTCACTGTAACTGCAACGGATGCTGGCAATGAAGTGCCTGACGAGGAAGGTTCTAATGGAAAAAATGGGTGTTATCATGATGGAGAATTTTATAATATTGGTAAGGAAGATACGTTATGATATTTTTTGATTATATAAATAAATAAAAAAAAATTATACATGAAACAAAAAATATACCTACAAAACTCTTTGTGCCGTAAAATCCAATTACTATTAGAAAAGAACACAAAAAATAATCTATAAATTGTTTAAATATTATATATACTGTATCCAATAGTATTTTATTTATTTTAATACTTTATTACACCATACATAATTGATATCTATTAACTAAAACACAAAACAAACAACAAACATAAATGAATTAGGTTTAATGGTCTTCATGGATACTCATTAAATATGAAACATCCTATTTTGTCTTCCGGTTTATCTTGATTTTGATAATCATCAGTTCATCACCAAAAACATCCTTTTTAGGTGATGAATTCCACATAGGCTGCAAGGAGCTCTGCGAGTGCACCGGCCCCGACACCCGCGAGTGCGCCCCTCTCCAGTGCCCTACGCACGTGGGGCTCGAGCTGGTGTCACGCGGCTGCGTGCAGTGGGCTCCCAGCCCTCCCGCCACCCCGCCCAACTGCTGCCCGCGCGCCGCGAGGTGCTTGAGCGACGGGACCTGCCATTATAAAGGAGTTGCGTGAGTGTTTGTTTTGGTATTTTTGGTCTTAAGCTTGGTGGATGATCAAATAAACCTGTAAATGCGCTCCCCTATAGTGCTCCATACACTCGGTATGCCAGTCCGACTCGCATTTAACCAATTGTATTTCCACAGCATACCAAATTGGAGCGAAGTGCCCATCTCCTTAACTGGTTGCGAGCAACACTGCTTCTGCGAGAATGGCGAGCTGGACTGCCAGGACGCGTGCGCGCCGCTACCGGCACTGCCACCGCAGCACCTTCGCTGTTCTCCCCCCGCACGCCCCGCGCCCGTCAACGCCTCTGATGACGACTGCTGTAAGGTGTGGGGCTGCGTGCCCAACGGTAAGATATTTACACTTTGGGGTAGTGGAAATGTGTTCTAATCTTAAAAATAAGTGTGGCTTAGAGGCTACGGTGCTTGGACGAAGAAGCGGGTTCGAATCCTGTCGTATTATTTTTTTATATCATCTTGTCTAAAATATTTCTCTAAAAAATGTTATTGTAAGTGAAATCATCAACCATCATCATCATCTAATTAGCATGTTTTCGGTTAAGTTGATTTGTCATTTCGTTAATATCTAGTTGTATATAGTTATATACGAAAAATAAATTATTCAATTCATCTCAAGTTTTAACTAGTTATAATTATATGAAATAATTATATGATATCTTACCTGTATATTCGTCATTCTTAGTCAACTACAATGTTGTTTATAGTATCTTACAAATACAGTTAATATTTTAGCATAAATATACTCTCCAGTTATCAAGCCCATAATAATACATTTTTATATATTAGTAAATAAATAATATTTAGTTTTTTTTACATTTTATGGTATGAATTATTTGCAAAAAATCTGCTATTATTATTTTTGCAGTGAATTCAGCAAGTATACAAATGATTTTCAATCAACAGCGTTTCATTGCATGTATCATCATCACACATTATTGCTTGCAGCTGGGAACATGAACGCCACTTATCAGACTTATACGCCGACACGATCTCAGACTGTGAACTATGTGACACCTATCACTCCCGCCCCATCAAATATCAACACTTTCCTCGCCACCCCTCCCACTACTACAAAAATAACAGAATTTTACGGACGTTTTACTCCTATTAAAACTGGTCTCCCAAAATATTTTAAAACTTTAATTATGAATGATACATCCAAAAACGAAAATGTATTTTCTAAGCATTTTCTGGGTGATAACATAACTGTGTTCACACCAGAAGATATAGACGCTCCTTACAAAATTATTCATCCCGAACCACCTTTTGTAGTTAACAGTATGGAGGAGAACACTGGAGTATCAAGAAACTCAACTGCATCTTCATCTTCAAACTCGTTCTTAAATACTTATATGAATTCATACATCCCTAATCACGATAAACGCTTACAAAATCCTCAACCATTTAACATTATTGTATCTGATGATAAATTACACGACATCGTTGGACAGTCCCAATATGGTAAAGATAGCAAACTGACCGCTTTGAATTCTCATGACGCTTTTGTCAAACAAATGAAAGGTGATATATCTGTTGAGAAAATGCCGTTACCTCAATATAATAATATAAATTATTTCAGTCCTTTTGTCGATAAAACTGACATATCTTCACAAACTTACTTTGAACCTGCATTTGAATTCAATAAGACTAAACCTTCTCTGACTTACAAAAATCTTCACCAACAAATTATTCACAATATTCCTACCAAGCACATCGCAGTAGTAAAAAATAAAGACTTGAAAGCCAAACCGACAGACTTAAAGACAGTTTGGGCCAAAAATCCTCATACGCAACTTCTAGTTAAAGAACCTAATCCCTATGAAACCGTTTTATTAAAAGCTGTACCCCAAATCGGAAATGACGAAAAATTGATTTACTCACCCTTGACCATCCCAAAAATTCCCACGAGAACGTACTCTTCCCTCGATCTGGAACACCTCCTCAACCAAATGGAATTAGAATCGGATACAAATAAAAATCTTGGACGATCGGCGGATAAAAGCCGCGGTACGATAACGGCAGGTCAGTGACCTTGCCTAAAATCTTTTATGGCCTTAATACTTCCGACAGACATCGACTTTCTTTGGTGACCGACTACGCTCATAACAGTAATGAACTAACCGCAACAACCATTGCACACCGCTTTTTCTATTTAATTAATTAACTATTTAAATTATTCTACTATGAACTATATATCCATTGTTTTACATTTTTCTCTTTGTTTCATTGTTTTAATAAATATAACAAAGTAAATGCACGATATAGATATTAATCCAACACTAAAAGGAAAAATAATAATATAGGCATCTTACATATATGTCGCTTGCTTAAACAATAAAAAAACCAAATTTACCACTAATTACATTGTATAGCGACAATATTGTAAAACTTTCCATTTTTCAAAAGGTTTGTCTTATTTACTTTTAATATTAAACAATCGATATACATATGTACGAGTATAGACACCCAGCTTTTAAACCTGAATTTTTTAATCAGAATATTAGTGATTCTAGATTTTTTTGGCTAGCAACCTTTTCTTCTTGATGTGATTTGTCTATGTAACTTTTCGTTTATTTGTATGTAATAAATATAATTTATATAATATATATTAATATGTAATAACAAAAATTGCAGGTCATATGCCACCAGGTATACCAAACATACCGCCACAAACGCAGCCGCCATTCCTCCCAACGGTTCCTACAAACGACCGTTACCCTGAAGATACTGATTACGAACAAAACAACATCCACCGTCCAATGAACCCTCTGGACCCTATCCCTGGTCTTCCTCCAGGTCTGCCTATCCCCAATTATGGTGGACATGATGATAATAAGAAGTTACAAGTGCTTTCACTTCAAGCGGATTCGCCTACGAGTATTAAAATGTTATTTGGTCTACCACCAGTCCTAGTTGGTCTTCGTGGCAGTGTGGACTTGAGATATACGGATACTGCGTAAGTTTTAAATGTTATACGAGTATAGTTTTGAAAAAATATATTAAAGTTTATATAATTTTATATTTTTTAATTACTTTCAGGGATGAAGACATAACGCAATGGTATTCTCAAGTGTTTGCGCCAGCGGACGAGATTTTGACGACGCCTCGTCTAGAATTTAGACTGACAGGACTGAAGCCTTCCACGACTTACAAGATACGAGGCAAGCTGTACTTACACAACTTACCTGTTGAACCTGAAAGTGAGATATACACTTTAAGAACACAGGACATGCCTACTGTAAGTATTTTTTTGTGATTTTTTATGTTTTTTTTAAATAAATGAAAAAAAGTTGAAATGTATAATATTTCGGAATTTGATATGTTTTATATGTAATATGTTTGTAAAAATGTTTGACTGTAAACGGTAAATCGGTTGTGGGCTCGATCCTCACTCAGATATGTGAATTATCTACTCTGTCCACATTATTATATTCAGGAAAAATATGAAGCTAATAATATATATTTTTTAATTCTCTTTTAATATTACTATTTAGGTCCTACCACCAGAAGAAAAGCGCAAGAAAATCGATAGTAAGCTAACAGTTGTGGAGGTCAATGACACCACCGCGTACTTGAGCTGGAGACACTTCACTGAGGATGAACTGCAATACATCGATAGTGTACAAGTCAGGTCAGTGAACCAGTCATTATTTTTTTACAATTTCTATATCTATTTTTCATAAGGTAATATTAAAAGCAAAAAATTAAACGAAAGTGAAAATTAAAACCTATTGATACAGATATCTAGAGCACAGCGTCGAACGTCTTAATTATTATATTTGTCCCGAAACGTTTTAAAACTATTAAGTTAAATTTCTGCTTTTCCATTAATGTAACTTTAATTTTAATTGAAAATATTAAGCTTATTTGTATATTCATATTGTAATATTCATGACATCAATCAGTGTAAATATTTTATAAACCAAAAATGTTATTTATTTATTTTATTTTAGTTACACGCTGTATCCCCCAAATATCAGGGTACGGTTAAGGAACCTAGTTTTAAAACACTCCGTTCCCTACTTCCCACCGAACTTGAAAGTTGCGTGACATTGCGTGCTAAATGTAAACTGGAATAAACATTATAATATAATCCCCATTCTCCACAGATACCGTCCAGTCGGCACGCCCATCTACAGCACCACAGAGCTGCTGCACCACAGCCGGGGCGGCGCGCTGCTCTCGGAGCTGCGTCCGCACGCGCGCTACGAGGCCGCGCTGGTGCTGGCACCGCCGCCGCGCGCGCGCTCCGAGCTGTACGACCCGGCTACTGTCGAGTTTACTACAATGCCGTATCTTGGTAACTTACCAATGTTTTATTTAGTTTTCTGTAGTATTCTAGTTATAGATATATGTAGTAAGTTATATTAGTTAAATTATTATATCAGTTAATTTAATTTAATAAATGGTTATATGTAAGCTAAAATATCTTCATATAGGGACTTTTTATTTCTTTCAATTTCTACAATATCATTTCTATTATGATAGAGTTATAAAATTTTAATTGAGAGAATATTGCGATAGTTAAATTCATATTCTAGTTTAAATGTTAAGGTTACAAATTATTAAATAATATAATTATATCATCAATTTTTTAGTCACAGGATCGTATTAAAAAACCAACTAAATATAACAAAATCTCAACATTTCAGATCCATACAACTTCTCAATCACCATATCTGCAGCATCAGTAGGCGCCACAGCAGTCCAGCTGTCTTGGTCAGGTCCTCCGTCCCCATCAGAGCGCTGGGTGCGCGTGTACCGCGCCGCGCACTCCTGTCGAGGACCAGAAACCGACACCTTTAAACTGGCGGGGAGAGATGGACCTAATAGCATTACGTTGACAGGATTGGAACCTGATTCTAAGTAAGTATATTTCTAAATAACAACGGTGTCAATAAGCACTATATTGGTTCTTAGTACACCCTCCTTGGACCTGGGAGCGACACTTTCATACTAGTAAGTCGTAGTACTAATACGGATAACACATCGACGGGATTGGGGCTAATTCTGAGTGCGTGTAAGCTTTTATGTTAAGGGTTATCCCACAACTCACTTTTTCTAAGAGTTAGGGACAAAAAACTTGGTGTATGACTATTTGGGATAAAAAAACGATTGACTAGAAGCTAATGCTGTTTTCCTTCAGCTTGAATCCTACTAATGTTCCTTCTCATTTCATTTTGTAAATCCAAAACAAATATATTTACGTATTCTTCATGTTTTATTTCAGATGTCGCGTGTGGTTGGAACTGTTCCTTACTAACGGCAAAGTGAAGACTAGTAACGTGTTGGATATACATACAAAATCATCGGATTCCGAAGAGCCTATTGACAGTTAGTGATATATATATATATATATATATATATATATATAACTCATTTTAAATGGAAATTTGTACTTATTTTAAGTAATTTTTTTTTCTTGCAATTACTATCGTAGGCTTGCCCACATTCTTGCCTCCATATTTTATTAACACAAATGATTTACACTTCCAGACACGATAGAGGCCGCCTCTGTGGGGTCCGTGCGGAAAGGTGGTGGTGGGGACTACTATTCCGCGCTGGTGGCGACGGGCGCGGTGGCGGCGCTTGCCGCGGTGGCCGCCGTGCTGCTGCTACTCGTGGTGCTGCGCCGCCACCGCCCGCGTTCCGTGGCCATCACCAGTAAGTATTATTTGCTGCTATACTAGTGGGGGACAAAGCTATATAAAAAGCAAAGTTATAATTTAGAGACACTCCATCTCAACTTAATTGTAAAGTATTTATCGCACTTAACTAGTTTTTTATTTATCGTCGTTCGTTTACAGCGGTACCGACAGCGCCCCGCGAGTCATCTCTGCCGCCTTACGACAACCCCGCGTACAAATTAGAGCTGCAACAGGAAACTATGAGTATGTATTATATTATTAGTCGTAGGTTCGATTTCTACTCAGAAAACATGTTTGAGTGTATAGTATTTTAGTTTATTGAGTTTGGTAGGTTTCGTATGGGAAGGACCCCGTTATCCGATCACTGAGCAAGCCAAATCCACAACAAAATAATATTTATAATGAAAAATATCTCAACTGTATTTCTGTTAAAATTGTTACGCATTCTATACTATTGAAATTCTTTTTTATTTTTACTATATTGAAATTATTCATATGTTTAATTTTACTACAATAATTTCCAGATCTTTGACAGTTAAGCTCCCGTGGACACCAAAATGGCGTCAACGGGATTCCAGAACGCAACGGGAACACGCAAAATGGCCGCCCCTACAACGAAATGGCCGTTTAATGAACAAAATAATATAACATACATGACAAAGATAATTTATTCGCATATTACACAGCCTTGTAATAATTAGCTTTTACAATTATTCATATATATATTTTATAGTTTTTGGTACAATTTTATAATTAATGATTATTGATTCAATCATTAGAGCCGGTGAAATTAATTCATAATTTCATTTTCTCGCTTTGACTACAAGAGAAAGCACGGCGTTAAGTTTCGCAAAGTTTCGAAGATTGGACGGTGCTTGGGTGGCTCAACCCTGACCTAGATCCCCTGATTGCCGTTTTATATGCAGTATACGCGTGAAACTAAAAATATTCTAAGGTGCCTCTTTCAAATGAGATATACCTACATTTTGTAATAAGCTTAGTGTTTCAATCCCCTCAGATATGTTAAAGCATATATGCATTGCATAATAACAATAATAAAAAGACTAAACTTTTGTATATGGTGCCTTAAAATCATTTTAAAAGCAAAAAAAACATTTTAAAATAAAACTCAAATTTCAATAATATTCATAAACGTACCTTACAAAATAATTGTGTATAATTTATATGAACATCGAACTAAAATATTATAATATAAACAAAAAGGCATTTTCAATTAAAATCCAAGGTATATTAAACGTGCCTTATAAGTTTATATAATTAATATAAACATAATATATTTGTATATAGTGTGTATAGTATTTTAGTAACGATAGCTATACCTAAATCTAAGCTAACTATAAGAATGTGTTCAGAATTCACTTGTTAATTTGGGGTTATTCTATTTCAATATTGATTAAACTTTTTTATTATTTTATAATTTAATGTTATAATAGAAAATCTGAATAGGCAACGAAGCAAGAAATATTTGATTTTTCATAGGAACTAATAAAATGTAAATACACTCTGAAATAAATAAAATAATTATATTTAATTACTAATAGATAAAAAATGTTATGTTGATAAATACACTCTCGTGGCACAGTCCCAATTGTATATGTGGACGATGGATGGTCTTCAATTCCAATCAGCAAAATGGAACTTTGAATTTCAACACAATTAACTGTTTCGTTTTCACCTAATTTTGAGGCCACCTTGGTGCAATACGACAGTTTTAGAATACAAACATGATAGTTGTGGGTTCGATTCCCAAGCGTAATATGAATATTATATAACAAACCTTAATTGAATGACATAGTACTAAAGTAAATATGAATTAAGAATAACCCGTTTATTTCATAAAAATTGATTAGTTACCTAGTTGAATAATTCCAATGTAGCAGTTTTGTATTGTTAATAAAAGTATACAATAAAGTTGTTATAATAATTTCTTATGTGCTGTTTTATTTAGATTTTCTTATAGGTTGCTGTAAATGAAGAGAGATGGATCAAATACTTATATCAAAATTAGTCAGCGTTCTGGTTATTTAATAATGCTCTAATCTATTTAGCATTTTAAACTGTTATTTTCACACTAAGGACCTGTTAAGTTTTTAAATGTAGCGAGACTCGAACCCGCACCTCTTAGATAACGCCCGAGTCATTAACCAATAAGTTTGATTAAAACTTATGGTATATATTCGTTAGTACATATCATATTATATTTTAGTTATTACGTATGATCTTTTAACTTAGTAACCACCGTAGGCAATGATAAAAGGTAAAGAAATATCTTCAAATCTATAAACCCTTCTAACTTATTAGAAAATAACTTATATTAAGTATTAGATTCTTTTGTGCTTTTAAAATCTTAAGTAAAAACAAATGGTTTCCTACGAGAGAAGTCAAAGGGAAAAGGATCAGCGATTAGAAAAACTTTGTTTAATTCAAATACAACACCAAATCACATTATATTTTCTATAATAGTACAATAATAGATTTCTTTTTTTATATGTGTTCGCTTAAATTATGTGTTTTTTTTCCTATATATGTATAATGTGTATTTTGTAATAAAACTACTATTCATGCCCGTTACAAAACTATAATTATGCTATTCGGTTATTATATTTCAAACCAACGAAAAAACATTTTGAAATTTTATAATTTTAATAATATAATATTCATTTAAGAAAATATATAAAAGAGCCAATTCGTTTTTAATATGGGCCCGAAAAGGTTTTATATATTCATTCATTACTTACGACAACGACAGTTATTTTTCTATTATACTCTGCATAATTTATATAATCTATATTTTCTCGCGTAACTCAACACTGTACGGAGTGGAGAGTTACGCAAAATTATTCAAATGATCGTTTATTAGCTGGGGTAATAAAGACCATTTGATATACGACTATAGAATTTAACATATACAGTAATTATAAAAAATATAAAACACTATGAAAACTGAATTATTAAGATATATTAATTATTAAATAAATTAAAATATAATTTTTGAACATATTAATAATTAATTACTATTAAATAAGATAATAAATCTTGCTCAGCTTCCAAATTTATTACAATACAAAATATACTTGATATAAATAACTCATGTTTGAAATATGATTTTGCAAATATTATACCTGATATGTTTCAATACGATGAATAGGTGTTGCTTTTTTGTAGAAGATGAACAACATTTATACATAATTTGTGGCAATTTGTATGTAAATAATAATCTAAATTTGTAAAACTATAACTAGAAAAAAAGAATTAGGTATTAATTGTAGATATATTTGTATATGATAGTACGTACGAATAAGACAAAACATTTTTTTTATTTTAAAATTAAAATTACTGCCAACATTTATTTATAAATATTAAAAAAAAAAGTTTATATTTAAAAAAAAACCTTCATAAATGGCCCCTGCACAAAATTCTTGGCAGTAAATAGAACTAATAAAAATAATAAATATATATAGGTGCATATAATATAAAGACAAACATGAGAATTCATTGAACCCTCAAATGACGTTAAATTCATAAATAAAAAAAAACAAATTCTTAGAAAATATCGTTAATTTGGTGAAACAATGACGTATTTGCCCTTTTTTGATAAATTCCATTTTTAAGTGAACATATTTCACTTATTTTTTTTTTAAGTTTAATTTCGTCATTGTAGCACCAAATGAGAGTATACTCAATACATATCGAATTCCAAAATAAACAAATTCATATAAATAAACATGAAAAGATTCAAATATCAATCCAAAACAATGAAAACATCTTTAAATTAAAATAAGTTAAATTTAATGTGTATATAACACATAAATTTTTCAAGTACAGATTGTATATAATATATATTTTTAAGACCATTCTTTCGAGTTTAATGTATTTATATTACATTGAGACTATGGAAGAAGTTTGTTTTTATTTTCACAAATATCAGCTCTGCCATCCAAACAATTGAAAATGAATGGATTTCTAGTAAACATAAGAAAATAGGAAATAGATGTAGTTACAATTTTTCAATTAAATCTTAAAAAAAAACTATTTTTATAAAGAAAAGTGATTATATTATCAAATAACCTTAAATCAAATAAGTTAAAAAATTATATTAATTAGTAAAATTAATACCATTATCAAACAATCATTGGCAGATTTATTTAAATAAAATGTATAAAAATATTCTGAAAAAAAAAAGACGAAGATATTATGTAGACAAAAAATGCGTACATTTACTTCTATAATTATAATAAGTATTTAATATATATATCCGACTCGCAAACTGAGCAAGTCTTAAGTTTAAGAAACGTTTATACAGGATTTAATAATTATTATGGATTTAAATAGCTGCCAACTCGAGGCAAATTGGAAAGTTATTACATTTTACATCTTTAAATATATATTTATGAAAAGGGTAACAAAGAAACGGATAATAATTGTTCATGAATTCAGTTGAAAACTAAAATCTATATAATATTTAAGATAAGGAACCAAATGTTATACAAACTTAAAATCAAAACTCAAAATTATCATCCAATCCATCATTTAAAAGATAAGAACAAAAAGAGACTGAAATCCAATCACTTGATGAGCTCGGCAAACGCAGAGAGAGGGGTGGTGGGTTGAGGAGAGCTAGTGGTCGAGGGAGTAGTCCTCGTGGGCCTTCTTGACGACGGCGAGCTTGGAGTGCGGGTCCTGCGGCTGCAGCTGCGCGTAGGGCGGCGCACGCGTGCCGTGCAGCACCAGCGCCCAGCCACGCAGCCAGCCCGCCGCCCCCCCGCCGTCGCTGGAGAACCGCGCCTGCCGCAAGGTTACGTTACATAAGGTTATAGTTCACTTGAGAAGAAAATAAACAAAAATAAAGAACACTAAAGTCATGTTTGAGCAGCCATTTACAATTAACTTCAAGGCAGCCACGACTTGTCATCTGTACCGCACCAGGATATTACCAATTTTAAAGTCCAATACGCTATGTTTAGTATTGCATATTTAAAGGCATGTTCTTTAAGCCCGAATAATTATTACATTTGAATAATGCATGTTTTTTTGGATAATTTTGATCTACAGCCGTCGTAGAGTTATGTTTACCAGTAAATGACACCATTGCAAGATCAATCTCTCCTTTCGGAAGATGAAGAGCGACAATATTCGCCACTCATAATGCTAACTAGAAACAAATAACGGAATGTATTAATACTGAATTAATTAATAATTTCATATGCACAGATTCAAATTCTCACATGAATATATTTTTATATTTACATAAAATTAATAAATGATAGTAGTATACAATTCTAATAACATAAATAATGCTGAACTGCTTTTATGTCGACAATGACATTTTGATTTATTTAATTCTATTACTGTATTTTTTATTCCTTCTCTATAATAAACGTGCAAAATATCAATTATTTCAGTCAAATAGATCTGACATTAAACTACAAATAATTATATAAATTGTACACATACTGCTATCTAAATGACAATCTATTTTTTTAGTTAAATTTAGTTATTATCTTTATAAATAAATACTACAGGGTTAAGATTACTACAAAATTATAGAAAACAATATATCCAGCACAATCTATTAACCTTTTGGTTTAGTATTTTAATATTAGATATTTACTTATATGCCTTATCCCGCACACAGCAGGTTACGGATAGGGAACCTAATGATAAGGCTCTCTTCGCTAAGAATTCTGGAAGCATTGCGTGTTGCCTGGCCTCATTATCTATTCATAATCCATACCTATATTATAAATTCGAAAGTAACTCTGTCTGTCTGTCTGTCTTTTACGCAATCAGGGCCAAACCGATATAGATTTGTATATATTAACAAAAATTAGATGATTTCTATAATTTGATATTCATCCTTATGAAAATAAATATAATAGTCACTTTTAGCATTTCATCTAGATGGGAATTATAGTTTACTGTGTAACATTCTAATAAATAATTAAGGAGATGTCACTTCCAAATGACTTGAATGAATGAGTGGTACAGTATGACCGACGCTAACGGGCAGATGACTTTGATGATTTTATAAATTTTTATATATTTTCGAATTACTATTATTTTTTATGTAATTGTTTGCTGCTTATAATTAATTTATCTCAGTTCGGTTATCTATACCGATGTTATACACTTAAAATATCGTAATTTTAATCATTTGTGATTTTATTTAATATTGTTCGCAAAAATTATAAATTATTTAATATAGAAAAATGTTTAGTACGCGCGCACGGCAAACTTTAGGTACTTTTTCTAATATTAAGAATTTCCTTTAGTTACTTTTACTTCTTTTGTTTGTTCATTTCGGTTACTCAGATATTTTTTCTAATAATAAATCTCCACTTATTATTATTTTTTAACTTATTTTAATTATTTAGGCTTATATTTTCGCGGGCGTAGCCGCGTCCGGGCCCAGCCCCGCCAGTATAAATAACTCACTTCTAACGTCCAAGTGCCTTGCGGGTACTCGCCCCACGTGTGCGTCGTCATGAACGGCCATTTCGTAAAACCGTCGCGGCTGTCGTCGTCGTTGGCGCGTCGACTTAGAATCATTGACCTGGAATTTTAATTACAATATGTATCCATACCTATATTATAAATTCGAAAGTAACTCTGTCTGTCTGTCTGTCTGTCTTTTACGCAATCAGGGCCAAACCGCTAATGTAATTTTGATAAAATACTCATATAGAGATACTTGAGGTTCTCGGGATGAACATAGGATACTTTTTTCTCATTTTTGTAATAGTATCGATATATAAAAATGTATTAAAATACTTATTAATTTGACATGCAATTTATTCCGCCATGTTATTAACAACTGTCGTTGCCAAGCAACGATTTGCAAAGTTTATTGTTAGAAAACGTCACCCAAAATGAGCTTGCTTAACGCATCTCTCTATTGAAAACTGAAAATAATATCATAAATATATTTAATAAATATTCGTATAGTTCAAGCGGGCGTAGCCGCGTTCGGGTCCACTAGTTATACTATAAGAATCTTTTGTGGAATCAGAACTTGTAACAAGTAATTAAATTACTATTATTTAATAAATTATTCGTAATAAATGATAGATGTCTTAAAAATAGAGGTTTTCTGTTCGAAAAATCTGTATTGCACTGTACGACAGCCGTAGGAGTTCAGCGATCGAATTCTTCTCGTGGGAAATATATTAGTAATTACATTTAAAATAACACAGTAAGACAATTAATTATCACAAATTCCTTACTAATGTTTTAGCAAACACATAAATGAATATAACTAATTTAACTTTATTGGGTTTAATTTAAATTGGGTTAAGAGTTTTGGGTCAGCTTGCGGTTACTAAAGGATATACGAATTGCGAAATGTGAGTTACGAACAAGCCTAGCCTGGAAATTATTTAAATTTATTATGTAATTAGAAAGCATATTAAAGAATGAATATTTTAAGAATCAACATCATTTTAATTGTATATACTAGGTAGTTGAGTAGAGTGTAATAAAAATTAAAAAGGATGAGGCCATTCGTGGGGCTGGGGTACAAGCGTGAGACTGGAAACTCAATAGGTTATAGGTTCGATTCTCACTTGAAGTGATCATTTTCTCTTGCTAGTGTCAAAACAAAACCCAATGTAAAGTTCCGCCATTCAACCCACAATATCTTGAAAATTGGGCGTAAAATGAACCCTGCTTACCTCGCTGTATGCGGAATACAGTCTAAAGCTAAAAATACAAAAGAGCAGATTAATTAGACAAGTAAGTATACCTGGTCCCCATAGGGCTGGTGAGGAACAGCTCGAGATCGCCGCGACGCGAGGCGTTGGCGCTGACGACGGCCTGCACATGCTCCAGGTAGCGCACCTCGCTGGCCGCGCCCGCGCACGCCGTGCTTGATATCTGCAGCCTCACACTGCCTTCTTGGGGGATCTCGCTGGAGGATTAATTATATGTATTCGTTATTTTTATTTAAAGTTGTGTGTGTTTGTGTGTGTTACTGTATTAGTGCCTGTGGCATCGTAGGTCTCAAATGGATGAACCTATTGTAATGTACACTTTTATTCTTTGAAAAGTGCCTTATTCATTTAACCATTTGAAGATTATCGGCTCTTTTACATGTAACTACTATATATATGTTTACATGTGTAACTATATATATGAGTATATAAGTTAGCTAGTAAAAATATACATAATAAATTCATTCACAAATATTATAGAAACATTAAACAGAATAAATATTAACATTATTGAATAAAATTGCCATTACCTTTGAAAAGTAAATTACCATAATTACATTGACTTTTCCTCGTCTACCCACAAAATGCTAAAACAGTACCCTAATTAGGATTTCTTAGAAAGCTTCCTTGTAGACGAGCACACATGAGGGTATTTCAACAACATGTGGACTTTCCTCAACACGTAATGCCTCCAGAACTGTTCCCTCTGCCTACCCTACTGTATGCGGAACAGCATGAAGCGGAAAAAAAATGTGTGCTTTCAAACACTCAATTCATCAAAATTAAAAAGCTAAAATTATGTATTTATAATATTTATTGTTTCATAAGAAATGCCCTGTAATCAGTTAAAAAAGACAAATTTACTTAGGTAACATTAAATTCTAATATTATGGGTTACCACAGTTCATATTGAACTAGGACTTATTAGATTAAAGATGTTCGTATCTACTTTATTAATTACAATTTTTTTCATTATACTACAATTATATATCAAAAATAAGAAAAACAAATAACTTACGTATGCGTGTTAACAGATCCAGCTTCACAGTGGTATCGTGGTGGTACAGAGCGCCAGTTCGCGGCCAGCGCGGTCATGGCGCCCGCATCCAAGACACCGAAACCGAACAAATGGTTGAATTCTAACCCCACACCATTCATTGTCCAGTGGAAACGACCCTGTGATGTTAATAATTTATGTATTAAATCCCATTTAGTTCCTTAGATACGTTCTAAGTTACAACTTACAGGATTTATGGTGTTTAAGTTATGAACAAGGTTTAATACAATACCCCATTATTTATTAGTAAAGCATATTTATCTATGACTGTAAACGCAACTGGTTGTGGGTTCAATCCCCACTCGACGAAATGAAATATTTATTTAAATTTACATTTTCATTTTTTAGCTCTGTTGCCGTGGCAATACACAGCGTTGAGTGCCGCCACTCAACACGCAATGCCTTTCAGGATTTGACGAAAAATTAGAAATCTGCCTACTCTCCTTTGTACAGCCAGCCAGCGTGAATCAGATTTTATTCATCTATGTTTAATATAGATAAAGGTATGTCTATAAAATTATTAATTATAAATTCACATATTAATATAATATGTAATTAAGCTTTAACCCAAAGCTCTATCGTGTCGATTAATAAACTATTAGTACGATGAAATATATGTTGCGAATCCATATAAGTCATTATAGGCCTACCGCTATTTCATATATTCCTACCGCAAAGGTCAAGGTCAATCACAAATATATCCATATACGAATACAGAAGCATTGCGTTTGAGTGCAGAAACTCTCCGAACTTTGCCTCATTACCAGAGAGAAATGAACCCAAAACCTACTGTGTTTAAATTCGCCAGATTGTGAATTACAAAATTTAAAATCAAATCAGCTTCACGCTGTATCCCGCACACAGCAGGCTAGGCAGAGGGAAGCTAGTGGTAAGACACTCCGTTCCCCACAAAATTCAGTAAGGTACAAAATGTTATTACGCGACTAAATAAGCTTTGTAGTTGAACGTATATACGTATAAATAAAATATTTACACGCATCTCTTACGAGTATGTTAGAGTCCATTAGCTAATGCCCGGTAATATAACGTTAGTTACAGAACATGCATAAAAACTTATACCTATTAGGAATTCTATGAAGCTTTTACTATTTCTTTTTATTCTTTTATCTATTTTATTCCCGCATATAGCATGGTAAGCAGAAGAGACGTAGTTAAGATCTAGGGTTAAGTTTTGAGTAACGGCGCTCAACGCAGCGCTGTTATCTTGTTTCAGAGCGAAGATCGAACCTACGTCATAAATTACATACGCCCTTAATTACAGATTTATGAAAATTGAATTTCCATACATATCTTGAGGCCAGTCGTGGTATTCCATATATATCTTGAGGCCAGCCCAGTAGCGTAAGCGTGCGACTGATAAACGCGATAGATTGTGGGTTCGATTCTCACTTGAAGGAGTGAAATATTTCAAATTTAAATTTCTTCGCTCTATTAATGAGGCAAAGCACAGCGTTAAGTTTCGCCACTCAACACACAATGCCGCCATATTTCGGTGGAAAGTTAGCAACAGAATTATCTTAATGAGAACAGAGAGTCCTATCATTAAGTTCCTAAGTTCCCTCTAGCTATATGCAGGATATAGGGTGGAAAAAAATATGTTAATGGTTTATTTGAATTAAAAATCAATAAAAGGGTAGGTCTTCGAACAGTCTTCCCGTCAGTAATAAAGATAATTGAAATTTTTGCGCAGCTTCCACTCGTTAATTGATTCCGCTTGGTTTGATTACCGTTCGAGTGCCTACGTTTGTTAATAAATATAAAATAAAATCTCTTGAAAATCTATTATAGATATTTTTAATTTTGGATAAATTGTTGTTACTATTTTTAATTTTAGCATTTAGAAAATCTATTATTAAAAGGAGTTCTAATAGCGATGGCCTCGTCAGCCTGGTATGGCGGAGGATTATATTTGAATAATTTTTATTTAGGGCACTTTGGCAAAGTGCCTCGTTGAGCCAGCTTAATATATAATTTCCCAAAATAAGCGAAAAATGGGGAATAGAGAGAACATTCGGTTCTATTTGCTATCCTGCTATGAGCAAAATAGCGTGAAAATGCATTTAAAAAAACTATCATTATAAAATTTTCATCAACAATATTAATATAATACAATAATGATTAATTAGTGCATATTTATTACATGCGGCGTTTAGTTCCGCCAGTCAACTCGCAATGCCTCTAGAATTCGGCGGGAAACTGGAGAACGAAAGAATCTTAATTGGAACGGAGTGTCTTAGCACTAGGTTCCCATGTTTACAAGAAAAGAAAACTATATAAACATTAACTAAATATATAACAAATAATATAAACTTACTTAAGATTCAATATTTACCTTAGCGTCGTATAAAGAGTTCCTCTTTGACGTCAGCACCGTTAAGTGCTGTATGTCTCGCCATGTTAGATTTGGGCTGAAAAAACATATAACTTTAATAATTTATTTGATTGCATATTTCTATAACTTGTTAAGGAATTTCGATATATTTTAGTAGGAGGTGAAAAAGATGTGAAAGCTAAAACCCTGTTTGCCATTTTTACTTTGTCTTCTTACCAGATCATGGATTGGAAAATATTCCTCCGAGTGAAAATCGAACCCACATTCTCGCCTTTAATATTAGACGTTGTCCTACTGCACCATGACAGCCCCAAAAATAAATCAATATTTATATTCACAATATTTGTATATGGTATACGTTCGACTTAGTTAGATACTCCTCCAAAAAAAATATATTTTATATAAACCACCATAAACAAAAATGCTTATCATTTATTAACCAAGTAACTGGATTTACAAGCTTACACCATAGATGCTATAATCACGAACACCATATTATTAACCAAAGAACCCATTATTAGCTCTGGGTGTGGCAAATGGTAGCGAAAATATTCCTTTTTATGGGGTTTTCACGCATTATGGGTAATTGTATGGGTTATTATCAATAGGATAACATGTAGTGTTAACAAATTATTTCTTCTCATATATGGGTTGTGGTTAATTGATATTTGAGTATAAGCTTATAGTTAAAGCGGCGTTAAGTTACGCCACTCAACACGCAATGCCTCGAGAATCATGGACCCATTGTCATTAACAACGTAGATAGCATTAAATTACGTTTTACGAACAAACTGACGCTATTAAAAGACGCATATTTATCTCTAGCATCCTGGAAGAACATTTAAACTTTTATACTTAAAAAGTAAGTGGTATTTAAATACTTTTCTAATAGGAACAGTTGGATGAGCTTTTTCTCTCTTACTGAAACTCTTAACTTAATTCTTATTACTATATTGTAAACATCACATATATTATTGAATATAAAATATTACTCTAAATATTGTCTTTTTAGTAAGCAACAGGTTGTTCAGATTTAATATATATGCAAAATTTAATATTTTTTTTCTTTTGGGAAAATAAAATATGAAATAAATTTAAAAAAGAGTAAATAAAAAAATACTAGTATACAAATAAAATACACTCGTAATATTCTTTAGAATTAGAAAATAGCTAAAGGAAAATTAAATAAAAGTTAATTATTTTTGTTATACTTTGTTTCTTTGACGCTCGAAATGAAAACTTAATAATACAATTTAGACGTAAGACAACATCTTTATGTACTATGCTAGGAGATGCTAGATTAATAATAAAATAAACAATAATAAAATAGAAGGACGTATTACTTGAGATGTGTTCCTCTCGGCGGGGCTATGCCACCAATGGCCTGGACCCTTGTGTCACCGTAAGAAAAGTAATTTTTTCATATTTTTAAATATGTTTAAATATGGGAAATCTTTCTCTGTTTGATAATAAAATTCGCGATACCAAAGCAAAATTTTTTTGATAAAAAAATATAAAAGTTGTGGCTTTCTGCATTCTCCTTTATAGCAATTTTAAGCCAATTTCACTCCATCATCCACATAATTTTCGAAAAAAAAAATCCTGTAGGCACATAAATATTTCACGTATTAACATATACATATACAAAATCACATCTCAACTCACTTAGCATGCAAAGCCAGAGCGAACACCCCAGCAGCTTCAGGCGCAGCAGCAGAAGTCCCGGAGTGGGTAGCGGTGCACTTCCCATACAGGTCGGTGGTGGCCACGCCCGTGCTGGGGTCGCGGGCACCGTTGCTGAAGGTGGACGCCAGGGTTGAGGAGCAAGACTCGTCGTAGTGGGCGTTTTGACCGTCGTTTATGGCGCTATTGGGGAATTTTTTAGTATGTTAAGATCTTGTATATTTTTTGCTTCTTATTTGAATAAAAATAATATTAGCTTCACACTGTATCTCGGAAGTAAGAGGATAGGAATAAAGAGTTATAATACATTTTGCTCCCTGCTTTCCGCCGAATTCTTGAGATATTGTACGTCGAGTGGCAGAACTCTACGCCGGGAAAAATATTAATAATTGAATCATTCCCTCGAGAGGGGATCGAACTCACAACTGTCGCGTTACAGTCACACCCTTGTGTCCCAGCTCAAGACGGTCTCCAATAACTATAGTAATATATTCAAATACTTATTAAAAAAGTAGCAATTTAAATACCTGTTAATAGATACAGTCCACATGGAGGCCGCGTACCCGTCGCAGTTGCAATCGTCGTCCTCGCCGCCGTCGCCGCTCGCCCACACGTAGATGTTGCCCAAGCCGTTACGCCCCTACGAAAAAGAAGTTTAAAACTTCTTAATATATCATAAATTTCAATAAATAAATAAAATACAATAATTATTTCACTTGAATACGAGACACTGTAAAAACAAATAATTCTTTCCCCTAGTAATCAAACCCCCATTGCATTTGCTGTCAGGTGCTGCTCCACTAAGCCACGATCATCTCATTTCAATAAATAAAACAATACTATACAAACAATTGTATAAAAAAACTTGCCCCACAAAAACAATGTCAATATAAATATTTAATAAGTATCTAAACGAGATATTTCTGTCATATCATTACGACCGAAAATGTTTACAAGTATTGTAAAATGCTCGTGGGAAATCTGTTATTTCTTCAAGTTATGATGAGGCTTCACCCAGGGGACGTATGATCGTAACGACATTTTGGTTCCTCTTGTGTTAGGTAACCTGTTGCTTTAGCTTTTAATACATTAATATCGTTATATATATGAGAATATATTTCAAATATAGGTCAAAGAGAAATCGAGAATATAAACTAAATAAAGGGATAGAAATTTAAAAGCAATTTTGCTTTGCACTTATTTTTTTTTATTTTCACGCCGTATCACGCTAAATTATTTTATATTTTCATGTTAATCAAAATCATTAAATCAAGCTAAATTATTTTAGCTCTTAATAAAAGATGAATATAAAGACTTTTAAAAATAATAGAAATTCAAATTAACGTTATATAAATTAAAATATGATTATAAAGTTTATTCGTTTCAAAACATAAAGTTCGTCTTGTTTATTTAACAAAGTTCATTCTAATATATTCACTAATTTACTTGAAAATTACTTTAAAATTTAAATATTGTTTGTTCGCTCCCTCACGAGAGCGAAATAAACATTTTTCTTGCTGAATTCAGTTGTAATAGGAGATATTGTTTTAATGAAATTATAAGTAATTTTCTAGCTGGATGAGAGGTAGAGGGAGACCTTCGAAAACACAGTATCAAAGATACTGGAGGAACGTCACGTAAAAAGCATGAGGACCCCCCGTATGTACGAAGAGGTTGATGACGGAGGACGAGGCGAAAGATGCAGAATCCGTTCACTGTCATCAAACTAAACTAAAGTAAATAACTAATTTACTGTATTTGTTAAAAATATATATGTAATTATTGTTAACTAAATGTTCTATATCTTGCTTTTCGTGGTTTATTAAAATTGACCACGTGTAGACCAACTAGTGACCACAAATTTGCTGCATAATATTTAAAATATCACGTTCAAAAATGATCTTATATTACACATAAACTATATAAACTTAATTAATACTAATATAATTTTATATCCAGATATCTTTTACATATAATACCACCGTAGTGCTTGTAGAAAATATTTTACAATAAAGAAAATTAATACAAGAATGTAGCCAGCTTCACGCTGTATCCCGCACTCAGCAGGGTAGGCAGAGGGAATCTAGTGTTAAGAATCTCCGTTCTCCATTTTCCGGCGATTTCTGGAGGCATTGCGTGTTGGGTGGAAGAAGTCAACGCCGCTCTTTGGCAATAACACCAGAGCAAAGAAATGAAAATATTTTTTAATAAATATTTCAATTCTTAAGGCAGATTATAAGATAAGTCTTATATAAGAATATAGTAATAAAATTAAATTTCACGAGTCAAAGTTGAAATTAGAAACTAAACGTAGGAAGGAATTTTCTGGCGGTTGACCCCTCGTCCGTAGCACGGTCCATTATCTACAGGAAATCTACGACGCTTTCATTCCGCTACGAAATGTCTTTTGTTACCTACATTCAGATGAAATTCTTATTAGAATATTTAATATCAAATAATTTAGTTTATCTTTTACGTCTTTTTATGGCAAATTTATTCTTAATAAAAAAATCATCTTTTCACTACTTCTTTTTTTTTTTTTTTTCCTGATACAGGTAGGAATATTTATCCTCAATAAGTTCTTTTTCTGTTTACTTTTTCTTTTATATATTTTATTTCAAAGTAAAGTAAAATACTACACCTAAAACCAAACATTATTAAAAGTTAAACATGTACTATTATCGAAGGGCGAATAAACAAAAGGGACTGAAATCTCAATATCCTTAAATAAACAATTCACACCCTCGTCTTCATACAGAAGGCTGGAATGAATAGATTTCAATACAAGAACAACATAGGCCATTGTTTGCGTTCTTTTGCAAGACCTATAAACATAGCTATGCATTGTTGAACTGCGTTTGATGCTCTTTTGATGGTCTAGAAATAGTTTTCACCTTGGAAAATACCTTTATGCACTACGTCTTTGAAATTTGAATTTAAAACTGTGAGTTCGTTTTTTTTACATATGACTCTCACTCAAGACTCAATGACTCGAAAATTCGATGGAAAATGGAGAACAGAGTGTCTGAAAAGTAGGTTCCCAGATTCCCTCTGCCTAACCTGATATATTCAACATGAAACGTGAAGCTAAAAGAAATATTTTAATACTTAAAGTACAATCTGTAAACGTAATTTTCGAATAAAAATACTTGTAGTTGATTTTTTAGCTTTGTAGCGACAAAATTATAGTTATATATTTATATATAATATAGATCTATAAGATAAAGTGCTGTGTTGGATTCCACTCAGCATGTAATCTCTAAATGCCCGAAAAAGGGTCCCTTTGCCTAAATCACAAAATGTGGTATTTATGTCGTAATAATAAATCTATTCAGAGAATACAATTCTGGTTACAAGGTACAGGGATTAATGCTATTTAGTAAAGATATTTTTCCTTTTATTAACTCGCTTTTACTCGCTGAGGTCGTATGTATGTTTGTAGTGGAAATTTTGAAAAACATTTAATTAATTTTAAATTTTGCATACTTATAAATTACCGATGACAATGAATGAATATGAAAATAAAATTGTTAAATAATTTAAAAAACACATCATTGTAAATAAAATAAGTGAAAAATAAAAAACTGATTTTAATTTTAGATATTTTTTTTACATTCTTAAAGTGTTATTCCACAGTTAGGAAACAAAATGATAAAATTTGAACGTAGCGGGATTCGAACCCGCGCCTCTTTTGTTAGGATCTCTGTAGGGATGTGTATGTAATAAGCTTTATTTAGTTGTTTCTTTACATTAAAATTTATAAGCAACCAGAAAAATTATCTATCAAAATATTTTTATGTACAGAAATACAAAAATTTTAATAGTCTTTACTTTATAAATACCGCATTATTTTGTAAAAGCTTTCTTGACAACGAACATTTGAAACACGTATTTATTTTCTTGCTTAACGTTTCTATAGTTTGGCTATCCAAGAAAAAATCCGCTTTTGCAATAAAATAAAATTGTGTAAAAAATAAACTTGTCAAATAAAAGACTCGTATTAGTAGCATTTTTGTACTGAATTAAATAGAAGAGTTCGTACAAAATTCTTAAACCATTATCGACTACATTTCAACGACCACATTCACAGCATTCTCTATTTCAGAAGGTCTATATTTTCAGCAAATTTGTAGGAAAAAACTATTTATATTAGACACATAGGACCACAACGTCGAATGAAAATATTTATTCCGTAAATAGTTTCGGCAAGTTCGTATTATACGTGTTCTTTTACGTCTGTATTTTGTTAGTAGATAAAGGCATAAAAGCACTGCTGCTATAAAGGATTTTATTTATATTCGACTTTTTTATTTAAGATTTTTTATTTTCGCGATTATTTTACATTTTAAATGACACTATTTAACTAGATTTATCGGGTATATTATATATCGTGGACATGAGTAGCCTGAGGTGGCATCTGTCTCTCAGTTCCTGATGTAATGGTTGAGCTTAAACTAAGCAGTTACCCCATTCTAAATAGAAAATATTTTTTTTTCTCTAAAAAAATAAAAAACGTTATAAATATATGCAATACCTCATTAACTCCTCTAACAATTGCTCTCATGGTGGCGTTTCTTGGTCCATCAACAGTCCGACCGTCATCTGTGGGACCCCATGACGCACTGTAGATGTGGATCTTGTGGGGTTCGTGTCCCATGGAGTTGGCTTCTATGAGGTCAGTCATGTAAGGCTGGTCCAACATTCTTATACCTGATAAAATAAATAAATATAAAAATTAAAAGATTATAATTTCATATTTTTTAATGAAAGGAAATCAAACCTCTAAAGTTAAATAAATTTTCAACATTCACACACAAACCTATGTCTACAATAAAAAAGTAAGTAAGTAAAAATAATTATCGACTGTTTTATAATGCGAAAGAAAATTTATTTGAAATTTATTTTAATTTAATTTAATTTATTATTAATTTTTAATTTATTTTGAAATTTGAAAATTTTTTTTTACAAAATGTACTGAATAACGCTTTCCCAAGGGCGTAATTCATCTAACCAGATCATAATATTTTTTATATAAAATACTGTCAAAATCTAAACATTTTGTATTATCAAATTAATCTAATTCTTGAAAATAGGGAAAGCTTTCTTTTTGAGGGAATGAGGAATGGTAATAGGTATGAAATAATGCTTCAAAGTTCGTTACAGTAAAGTTTTTACGTATACTTATGCACTAGTTTTTGTTTCATTAAAAATAACCAAGTAGTTATGATTTTACAGGCATTTGAAGTTTGCAAAAATTTCAAATGCCGCTAACAGTCCCGCGGCCGGCGGTGACGTCACAGGTCTGGCAGAACTCACTAGTCGCCAACGGTGATAGGAGATCTCGCGCAGTACTTTGTTTATTTGTTACTCGCTTGTGTTTAGTGTTAATACAATTAATTAAAATGAATGAAGGAATCGAAAAAGGTCAATCGGATAACCTACCTGTAATAGATGGATTTATGGTTGCCGATTATTTATCGGAAAATAGTGATTTCACCGCCGCAGAAATGCGAGGAGTAAAAATGCGAAGATAAGTTTTGTTGTCTAACTAGTAATATTATGTCAATTTGGGGTATAGATAATAACTAGCTTACGTTATTTTATTTGAAATTATTTATTTAAAACTGTAATGTAACCTAACCTAACTAGTTTCATATTGTAGGTAACGCTATTTGCGTTAAAAGTACCAAACTTTTTATTCAAGTTCAAAGTAGTAGTAGTAGATTGTTTTATAAGTGAAAATAATATAATAATAATATAACTAAATTCATGCAGTAAGTTGAGCATGCACAATTTTTTTTTAATGTAGATTTTTAATATTTTTATATATGTATATCTGAATATTATTTTTATTGTGATTATTGAAGATCGGCAAGAGAGAGTTATGGTCATGATGCGTACTATTGCGTGCTACTGCGTACGTATAAGTTAAAAGAGTAGGTTATGTATGTATTGCCAAATGTAGATTACAGCAGAACACCGCGCACGTATTAAACTATATTATTGCAGCTTAGAATGCAATGAAAAGAAGCAATAAGTTTATACGTAATCTGCGAAGATTGTGCCGCCAGCAGAGGTGATTGTAAACATACCATGGTATTTATAATGGGCTACATCGTCGAAGCGACGAGTCTTCAACAACTGCAACCAAGTCTTCTTTTTCTTGGCATTAATCCCGGCGTATGTTGCCAGGGTCTGCCTTCCTGCTTAACCTACTCCGCTTTACACGATCTATAACGTCCTGAGTGGTCCAACCATTGGCACTCATGTCCTGCATCACGACATCCAAACACCGCATTCTTGGGCGTTCGGAGGTCTAGCTCCAGGGACAGGACAGACATAGCAAGGAACTTGCATCCGACATAGTTCCTACGCAGGCGCGCAACGTTGTCATAGCATCTTAGGACACGCTCTTGGAGCTTATCTGCTACGTCATGGACCCCAAGACTACCTCGAATGCGTCAGACCGCAGCATCTTCATTTCCGTGACGTGAAGCTCCTCAGCGTGCCGAGATAGTGCTGGCCAACATTCACTGCCTTATAATAGAACCAGTCAGATGATGCTCTTATATATCAGCCCGTTGAGCTTGGGTGGTATTCTGTGGTCACAGACCACACCAATAACCTCCTACCATTTGGCCCAGGCAGCGTTTATCCAACCACGGACATCGTGATCGATGCCTCCAGACTCATGCATAACAGATCCAAGGTACTTGAAACTTTTCCAACTTAACGGCTGGCTCAGGACCTATAAGGACAGTGCTCGAGTCCGGGCTCCCTCAGGCTATGTATTCCGTCTTCGACACATTTTGTTTAAGACCGCCGTTCTCAAGCGCACCCTTCCAGAGGTTCACTTTACGCTCCAGCAGTAGTTGCTTCTCTTCAATGAGTGTAATGTAATCGGCATACATCATCAGCCATAGAGGCTGGTCCTGAGCCGTGACAGTACACTACAATAAATAAGAACCAACTAAAAGCCGAGCCTTGGTGAACTAAAGGGTTTGGTGTCGCCAACAGCAGTCCTAACCATCGCGAATCGCAAAGCGGGATCGTGGTACATATCTCTGATAATCTCAATATAGGCCTCAGGGATCCCTTTGGATCGCAATGCCCTCCAAATACATTGACGAGGCACACAGTTAAAGGCCTCCTGCAAATCTAAAAAGGCCGCAAATCTAATGCAGAGCTCTTCTTTTTTTTCTTGTATGCCTCCATCAAAGTTCTGAGTAGTCTCTCCATTAAAGTACTGATTAAGTTTGTGGTAACGCCCAAGCCAAGCCAAGTGTTGTTGGAAAGCTTTCTAGTATCGATACTACAATAAAAATAATCAAAGCTAAAGATTTTGGTACAACACGCCATGAAACCGAGCAGGATAGAACTGTTTTTTTGACAAAGTACTATCAAAACTTCAATATCTTAAAATACAATGCTCGCTATTACATTATGTAAGTGAAAAAGATTTTAAAAATATATCTATATATTAAACGACACTAAATTTGTGGTGGAACGCCAGCTAAAGAAGAGCGCGAGCTGCGAGTGAACGAGGACGAACTGAGCGAGCGAGTTTTGCAAGACCTGTGACGTCACGCGAGTCGGTTACGGCCCGACGAAATCTCGCGTCGCGCGCTTACTTTAAAGGACAATATCTCAAAAACTAATAGACGTATCAAAATAATTCTTTCACAAGTATTTTTTGTTTTTAAAAGACAATACGATGAGCTAGAATTTAAAATTAGTGATTATTCTCCATTCAACGCCGCACTTAGTCTAGTCTAGGTAGACAAAGCAGGGAAATCAAAGTAAGTAATTAAAATACAATCATTCCCTCAAATGCGAATCGAACCGACAACCATCGCGTTAACATTTAAATAGCGGCATAAAATAGACTAAAACATAGACTAAAGTTCTTGACATATTATTCATAATGTTATAGCGTTATGTATTTTTTTGTAATACTTGAAAAATATATCTAATATAAAAATAATCCCATATGAAACGTGTTGTTTTTTTCAGCTTCACACTGTATCCCGCATAAAGCATAGTAGGCAGAAGGAACCTAGTGCTAAGTCACTCCGTTCCTTGTTTTCCGTCGAATTTTCGAAGCATTGAGTGTTGAGAGGTGGAATTCAACCAGATGAATGATGAATGGGACCAGAGGGAAGAAATGAGAGTATGACTAAGTAATAATTCATTTCTCCGATTGGGAGCCGAACCCACAACCTTGAACTCGTTAACAGGCTTATCATCATAAACCAGCAATTTTTTTATCTATACATGAAAAATCCATACCTATATTATAAATTCCAAAGTAACTCTGTCTGTCTGTCTTTTACGCAATCAGGGCCAAACCGCTAATTTAATTGTGATAAAATACTCATATAGAGATACTTGAGGGTCTCGGGATGAACATAGGATACTTTTTTTCCTCATATTTGTAATATTTTCAATATATACCCATATATTAAAATAATTATTAATTTGACATGTAATTTATTCCGCCATGTTAATAACAATCATCGCGTTTCTAAGCAACGATTTGCAAAGTTTGTTGTTA
Source organism: Heliconius melpomene rosina (assembly GCF_056956725.1). Lineage (NCBI taxonomy): Eukaryota > Metazoa > Arthropoda > Insecta > Lepidoptera > Nymphalidae > Heliconius > Heliconius melpomene. The sequence goes on along the minus strand of NC_140396.1, from coordinate 3,251,168 downwards.
TAAAACGTCACCCAAAATGAGCTTGCTTAACGCATCTGAAAATAATTTCATAAATATATTTAATAAATATTCGTATAGTTCAAGCGGGCGTAGCCGCGTTCGGGTCCACTAGTATTCTATAAATAGAAAAGAATTATGAATGGAACCTGTCACCTGAAACCTGTTGTAATCAATTAATATTACGTAGATAAGGCAGGCTTATAGAAGACGTCATCCTATAGATTTGCCATTAACCGATTAAACAATGAACGATGAATAGATAGATAGATAGATATATTTATATATAGTTATCTTATCCAAGTCTAAATATAGTATATACAGGAGTAATCTAGATAAGTTAAAATTAGATGTAAATTTTGATGATTTAATAAAATATACAATCATAATAATAATATAATATACCTCATAATAAAAGTAGGACCAAGGGTATACGATTAAATAAATGACGTTTCTACATTTATATAGTATTTCATTAAAATATAATATGTACATATTTGTTTTTTCTCGTTACCAGGGCGAGGAAATTAAAATATTATAATATTTCATTTCTCCGAGTGGGAATTGAACTCACGATCTTGACGCGTTTACACGCACGCTTGTTAATATTTTCATTTCCTTGCTCCTGGTAACGAAGCAAAGCGCGACGTTGGTTTCCGCCGCTTAACGCCTCAAGAATTCAGCGGAAAGTGGGGAACGTAAATATCTTAAGAGGGAACGGAGTGTTTTAACACTAGGTGTTTTAGTGTCCTGGTTTCCTCTGCCAGGTCAAAGAAAGAAGTAAATCAAAAAAAATATTAAAATATACTTCTGTTAATGTAATTTTCATGAGTAATTTAGTGATTCAAACTTATCAGGCTTCCTTTGAATAGACAAAAGCAAAACTATTGTACTTCGGAATCCACAACTAACTTTGCCATATAAATTGAATCAAGAAGAAGTTTCAGGTTCTCCTTCATTTCCAATGGAAATCAAGTAAAAGTTGTAATTGAAAATTATTATTGTTACGTACTAAAGCTATATTCAAACAAACAATTGTGAAAAACTATCAATTAATTATATTTCCATTTCTTCACTCTGGTGTCGAGGCAAAAGCGAGGCGTAGAGCTCCGCCACTCAACACGCAATGCCTCCAGAATTCGGCAGAAAGTGGGGAACGGAATGTCTCAATACTAGGTTCCCTCTGCCTACCCTGCTATGTGCGGGATACAGAGTGATTTTGATTCATTTATTTTAATTTTAAATTTCTAATAATATTGTGCCACTATGAGTTTCGCCAATCAACAGCGGAGAACAGAGAGTTTCACTACACCTCTAGATTTGACATTTGCCTGCACTGCTATATACATAAAAAATGCACACTTACTCCAACAAATCAAATGAAATAAAACTTAATTTTTACAAGATTCTATTCAAACGCAAGAATAAAGAGAATAAATATCCTCAATCTTCCACCACTAACTGAGCAAGCCGCAAAGCCGTCAGTGACGTAAATCCCAATCCACAATTCGACCGCAAATCTTCCACAGATTTAGCTTTTGTACACAAAATTGGTTTCCAATAAGATGAAAGATGACTGAGGCCGAGAGTGACAGGATAGGATTGCTCGTTCTTCAAATGAAAGGTTTTTTTATTTTTTCTTTGGATTCGTAATCTTTATCTAAGTGTTGTTGCAGAGGAAAAAGCTTAATTTCCATATTTTGACATTTCTGTTACAATACAGTCAGGTACAAGGGTGTGACTGTCACATGGGTCATCAACACGATGGGTCGTGCTCGTGGGTTCGATTCCCACTCGAGGAAATAAAATATTTAACATTTTCATTTGTTCGCTCTGGTGACTAGGTAAAGCGTTGCGTTAAGATCCGGAACTCTACACGCAATGTCTCCAGAATTTGGGCGGAAAGAAAGAAAACGAAGAAAAGTAGTGATTGTTCTATACTACTATAGGTTTTGCTACCCTTAAAGCTAGTGTTAGTGTCGATTATAAACATAAAAAATTCTTCCATCTTTAGATTCAAAAGTAAGAGAATAATAATTGTTATTTATAAACTTCCGACACGCAATCCTTTAAAAAGTAAACTAAGCTAGAAAAGAGCTGATAATTCTCAAACGGCTAAAATCTCTCTCGATGGAAATTGGGTTCATCCTTTTACGAGCTATGATACCCCACACAGCCACGAATCATTGAGTCCTTAAAGAAATGAAGATTTGAACACATAACTGTTAAATATCTAAAAAATCACATTTAAATATTTATTTCTCACATTCACATAAAATTACATAGTTCCATAAAATATGCAGATATGTAGTTCCATGTAAAATATCTATTTTTGTGCTATCTACCCTCTCAAGTGACGTGACTACGTTGATTAATTTACCGCCTACGAACCCATTTGTAGTATTAAACCATTGCATATATCATTTGAATATATTTTAGATGTATGTACCTACACAGTTTATTTATACACTTTGTGAGGAAAATAAAGGAAAATAAAATTTATATAATAAATATTAATAGTGTTTATGTTATTAGATATACTATAATTGTGTAAATAATTCCGGCGCGCTCTCAATAAAAATGAGGAATAAAAATCTTTTTTATTTTAACTTTCAAAACATAATATTAGTAGTGATATTTAACTGTAAACGCATCTGGTTGTGGCTCCCCCAATTCGAGGATATATTTTTGTATCTGGGTTCCAGTGACGAGGCAAAGCGCGGCGTAGAGTTCCGCCACTCAACACGCAATGCCTCCAGAATTCAGCAGAATATGGGAAACAGAATGTCTTAACACTAGGTTCCCTCTGCCCACTCTGTGTGCGGGATACAGCGTGAAGCTGATTTATTTATTTTTTTCTTACATAATTATGATTCCATAATGAATTATGAATACACATTAAATAAAAACCTTGGCTAGTATAAACAACTTTGTGAGGTGAGCATGCATATAACATGAGACTATTTACTAAATGCTAAACTATCATTTTATATTCATTGAATAATCTTAATCTGAATAATATAACACAAAAAAGAAAAAAAGCTTTTAAATAGAATAGTTTTTTTTTTCATAACATTATTTAATCTACATATATGTATACATATTTTTCCTCGATCAGTATTTAATAATCTATACACAGAATGCGTCGAGCTCAGTGGCGTGCCATTGGAGAGGCCTTTGTCCAGCAGTGGACGAAGACAGGCTGATGATGATGATGATAATGAGGCAGGCTTCGTGACGTGCCGTAACATAGTTACAGGAGTCTGTGTTTTTAGACAAGGTTTTCTGATATGAATAAAAGGCTATTTTGTCATCAAATGAGCGACAGACAATCCAAAAGCCTATACTAATAGGAGTAGAAAACTGTAATTGACCAAATTTGTTCGTGGGTAGTAAGACAGTAATAAAACTTGATCTCTCGATACACTTGATCTCCCCCAAAAATCTCCACCGAGGTTCTGCGCTGCCTGCATTTCAGCGGAATCTCGCACATTTGAGCATATCTTTGAACCACCTGGTGGAAGGCCTGCCACGGTCTTTCATCTAGAAAAAGTCCGGTCTGTAAATAGTTTTAACCTACCCAAAATGTTTAGGAGATTTATCGTAACAATATACCTACTATTTCTTATGTCATCCTATTTGAAATATTTCACCCTCCTCAAATTACGGAACCCTTTCGTACCATTTAAGGTAGACGTGAACTACGTGTATGTAAATATTTATGCGTGTGGGAGTTTGTTACGATTTCCCACTGCTTTGCATAAAGGTAGCGAAATTTGAGATGGAATTTCCTTTTGTATATTTCACAAAATTTATACGTTAAAATATTTTTTGTAAAAATATTTAGTTTTAGCAATATTATTATATTATATATGTAAATTTGCAAAAAAATTACAATTGTGTAAAAATTTTAATTTTTCATAAATATTCAAATCTCATCTTGCCAAAGTGTTTATAGCTCATAAAATACTAATTCGATTTTAATGAAACACAGCTAAGAACTACTGCAAAAAACAAAAATTTTCCATTAAAAAAAACCGCACGAAAATCGTCTCAATCGTTTATTCAGGAGCTACAGTGCCACAAACAGACACGTAAACTTATTCGTATAGAAGGTTAAAAATAAAGAATTGGTGATATATATATATATATAGAAAAAAATCCAATAGGTGGAAAAAAATGCAACTAAATGAAATCCTTATCATTGACGTATCTAGATTATATCTGCTAAAGCAAACATATCAAACAACTACGAGTACGTGACTCGTATCCTTGATTTTTGTAGTGTTAATCTATACTTATTCATAGGGCGAAACGAATTTTACCTAATACCTACCTAATTTAACTTTTAATTATTGTCTAAAGTCTTTTATTTTATTTTTTTACCTGTCGAGACTAATCGTAGAGGGGCACAGGCGTGTGGCTGTAAACGCCACAGGCTGTGGGTTCCATTCCCGCTCGTGGAAATGAAATATTTAATACAGTCATTTCCTCCCTTTGCTAAGAGACAAAATGCGGGTGCAGTTCTACCATTCAACACGCAATGCCTCCAGAATTCGCCGGTAAGTGGAGAACGGAATTGTCTTAATGAGAACGGTGTGACTAACACTAGGTTCCCAAGTTCCCTCTGGCTACCCTGCTTTGTACGGGATATAGCGTGAAGCTAAAAAAGTCTTCCAGTTTTTAAATATTTGACAGACTGAAAGAAATTTCACGTTTTCAATTATTTTAAATAATAAGCATTACAGAAAATCGGATAGAGATACAAATTCAAATATATAGAAAGATAAATTGTAAAATCCTACGAATATTATATTAATGTTAGCTAAACGTAAAGCATTTTTCATATTATAATTATTATTCCAAAAAAAAATAAGTATTAATCACACGACCCACTAGAGCACAAATAATTTCACTCTGACAGCAAGCCTCATATAGGACTGTGGGGGGATCTCATCTTATGTAACCCGCACGCACCCAAATACCAAGCTGGGGAAGTAAATGACGTATGTTTATTACTATGCTTTGTTATATAAATGGTGCCAACTTTATGAGTAATATGGAACAGATTTACATATGTATATGTAAACTATGTTATAATTAAAACTGATTTTCTTTGGGAACTAGATAAACAGGCCGTCATGGCGCAACGGCACAAGGGTGTGACTGTAACGCGACGGTTGTGAGTTCGATTCCCACTCGAGGAAGTGAAATATTTATTTACGTTTATATTTCCATTTCTTCGCTCTGGTGTCGAGGCAAAGCGCGGTGTTGATTGGCCCCTCAACTCGCAAAGCGTCCAAAATTCGATAGAAAGTGAGGAACGGAGTGTCTTAACACTAGGTTCCTTCTGCCTACCAAAAAAAAAACAGTATTTTTAAGGATTTGATCGAGGGAAAAATATCCAATTATTACAAATTTACATAAATTACCTTCTTAATTTTCACACATAACATGTATCATTTCAAGTAGGTAGTCAAAGTTTATATACAAATATAGCTATCAAGCTACTTTAAAACTAGCAGCGTATTAAATAAGATGTATATTATATTAATATAAAATTAGTAATATCTATGTAAATACTCGACATATAAAAATAAGCTAAGAAAATATTAAATATAAACAATTTTGACTTACCAGCTACTTTAGAGTGGTAGGCGACGCCAACCCCGCACACTCCGTTGTCGCGGGCGGCGGCCACTTCGCCCGCGCATCTAGTGCCATGACTATGGTAAAAGACAAAAACAAATTAATATTTGATCATTTAATATCTTAATAAATATTCGAATTGTAACCTGCCTATATAAAGTCTCGTTGTTGCCAAGAATTTCGGGAAATCGTAACTTACTCCTCTAAATTATTTAAGGTCTACGGTCCAATAATTTCGACTATGCAATGCATGTCAATCAATCGGTAACGAAATAATTTTTATACTCTCATTCTCTACTAACAAAGATAGCCGTTTCCTCGTTCTGACAACGAGGCAAAGCGCAGCGTTCAGTTCTGCCGCTCAACACGTAACGCCTCCATAATTCAACAGAAAATGAGAAAGGAAAGTGTCTTAATGGGAACGTTCCCTCTACCTACCCTGCTATACGCAGGATACAATGTAAAGCTATACAAAATTATAAAAATTAATTCAATTCAAATAATTAATGATTAAAAATTAAATTGAAATAATAACAATTATGGGAAAAATAAGAGTCACAAATAAACCAATATTTAGGTGGTAACTCTATAATTGTTAAAGTATGAATAGAGATTAGAAAGTAATTTTACTGAAACTTTGCCCAAACAAAATTCTAATTAAGGTAGCGAAGTTAGAATTAAAGACAAACTAAGTGGGGAATTATAGAAATTCTCGAGCGTAGCAATTGAAATGCCTTTTATAAAACTTTATTCAATATTCATTTCTATTTGAAGATATTTTTGCTATAAAAAAGACCTGAGTCGTTCTAGTTCTTACTTCTAATGTCTATACCTATTTAGCAAGAAAATTGAAAGTTGGATTCCTATCCTTAAATAAGATTTGTCAAAAATTACGTCGTTCAGATAACAATGGCCCCGTACAATGAATAATTTTAATGTTAAGTTAAAAATAACTAGAAACATCTGATGCTTATCTCGATACTCTATGCTCTAAAATCAGCATAGCAAGGTAGGCAGAGGGAATCTAGTGTAAAGACACTCCGCTCTCAATTTCCACCGAATTCTAGAGGAACTCAATACCGCACTTATACCTCGACACAAGAACGAAAAAATTAAGAGCGGAATCGAACCCACAATCTATCGCGCTTACAGGCACACGCTCATGCTTCTGCGCTACGACTGGCGCATCTATGTTATACATAAAAACTATCATTAAGTCAACGTTATAATAAAAATTAATCCGCCTTTACAATACGAACCTTAATGATTTTATGAAAACTGAATTTTCCGTTATATAAATGAACAAATAATTGCTGTTGAAATTCTTATCCCTCCCACGATTTAACGAGCTACGAGTCAATATAAACAATTAAGACATTTAAACGTGAGCAATATCGTAAATGGACAATAAAATTTTATTTATTTCGTATTGTTTCCTACTGAATAAATAGAAACGTTCATAAAATTATTCGATATATTATATAGTGGGTATTTAATAAAGCGAATTTCTAGAATTTTCTTGACGCATATTTTCCTTTTATTCATTTCCCTTTTAATATTTCGAGTGGGAATCGATCCCACAACCTGTCGCGCTTACCGTCACACGGAGTATAATTATTCTGGTAAATGTATCATGCTGATATATTTCATTTTTATGAAATGATTTTACAACTTGATTAAACGAAGTCGATGTTAAGCTTATTTAACTTTTTTTGATTAATTATTCTAATTTGCAAAGGGAAACTTCAAACAACCTTTGACGTTTCATAAATCAACAAAAAAAGTTTGTTTTACATACAAATTTATTTTTTGTATGTTATTAATCGGTGGTTGTAATAAAAAAGAAGATAGAAAAAGCTTTTAAAAATACATCTTTCGTTTTCAAATGCTTTCAAATGTTGAAAACCAGTATTATTTTTTGTTCCTAAGTTTTACTTAAAGAAAAAAACTGAGAAGAAAAAAGTGGAAATAGAAGTCTGAAGTCGAAATAGAAACATTTTATAAAAGCTCTTACCTGTTAAACCAATCATCCGTATATCGTGGATATGGAAACGGATCGTTGCTGCTGAAATCATATGATGCTTCAGCATTCTGTAACAAGATACATCTTTTGAAAAGGTCCATAAATATAAATTTTGTATTTTGTATTGGGTTTCATAATAAAATATACATATGTAAAACGTAAGAGAAAAATAATAGATATAAATAAATTATATTAGATAGGATGAATAAGATCTTATAAAATACGTAATTAATCTTTATTTTTATATAAAATATAAGTTCTATGCATACATTAAAATAGTATACCTAAATATGGTATTCGAGATTGAAGAATGAAGATTGATGTGTTTTCCCGCCTTTTTCATTTCCTCGCGTCACATTGACAGCTCGCGAAAGAAATGGCGTTCATATTTTCAGCTTCAACTTTAATTTTTTTATTTTTTTATTTTGTAACTATTATACCTATTTTATTACATTATACACCGATTAATATACAATATAAAATCTCGATATAAAATATAAAGGAAATAGTTTCAAAAGTTTCATTTCTTTCACTTAAAAAATACCCAGACCAGATAAGATTTTATATTAAAAAAAAATATATACTTAATAACATAATTATAAGAAATAGAAGTTAAAAATAAATAACATTCATCCTTAAATATAACTCACATTAAAAGGTTTATTTTATTTATTTTTTTTAATATTATAACGTAAATATAATTAAATACTTAAAAAAGATTAATCATAAATTTAAATTTGTAAGCCAAATTACGTTGTTATCTTATCTTTGATGTTCTACCCCGTTGGGAAAACACGTATTACGTGAAATTCAATGATCCGTCTAAATAATGTAAACTCGTGTTTCGCGAAATTAGGATGTCACAAATTTTATTTTGTTCAGAGCTTTTCGTCTGTCATTTTGAATTCTGTTAGTCACAGAGTTTAAATATAATGTCTCTTAAATAGAAATTATAGCATTATAAACACGTACAGAACGTTATGTACAATTACACTTATTACAATTATTTAATATTTTGTAAAAAAAAACGTTTTTACACACCTATATAGATTGTTTCATTTTGAAATCAACCGAAATTAAATTTTCCACTGTATTAAATTGCTATGAATCAACATTAAAAAACAAACGGAAAATGTATTTAACACAATTACGCAATTTTCGCATTTTGCAAGAGAAAAAATAAAGATAGAGATGCATAATTTGGGTTACACTCTTGAAACTCAGAATTTTACCTAACCAAATTTGCAGAAACATTGTAGAAATGTTTTTTAAGGATGAGATCAGACGTTTCATTGAAATAGGTACACTTAAATTAAAATTGGTGTTGAACTTTTATATATAATCCTTAGCACTAAGGATAATCCTATAGCCTCTTCTTTTATTAAAATGAATAAAACTTTTTTAAACTTTTTTTTTTACTTTAGAAGAGAGAAGTTAGTCTTAAGACACTCCGATCTTTACTACTCTCCACCCTATTTTCGAGACATCATATTGCCATAATATATATTATTAAAAATCAAAAAATAAATGGCGAAATCAAACCTGCGCTTTGTCTACCAGTGCGAGGATCTAACTCAGAACCATCGCGCTTACAGTTAAATAATTTCCCACTGCGTTATCACAGTTTTAGTATTTTTCTTAGCCCCAATTAAGAGGGATTCTCATTTAAAATTCAAAAGAACAATAATCAGAGATAATATAGAGAGATTTACCTGTGGATGTAAAGGTAAACACAAATATTATACAAGTCGCAAAATGTCAAATGAATAATTCATAATATTTTTGTTATCGTAAATAACTTCTTGAGGAAAACGAAAATTAAAAACAACAAAGCTTCGTTTTAAATACATATGTTTGTTGTTTTTATATGTTAAAGAGATAAAAATAATAATATTTATTATGTATATAAAGTATTTTAACATATAATTTATCTTCTCGGTATTAATAATAAACTTTAGAAAAATATATCGAGGAAAATTCGAATATGGATAGCATAATCCGTTTTCCTTACCTATTTGAGATTGAATGGAGTAAAGATTTTTCCGGGTAAAGCTAAAAATATTCTCGTACAAGAATAAGGCAGACGAACTCAATGTCGCCCTTTATTAAATAAGAACGAACATCTACAGGCGTAGAAGATAATGTAATTGGAATAAATATAATAATAGAGATAGCTTGTGAGTTCAGAATTAAATATTTAATATTTTATTTTTTTTCTCTCTGGGTGTTGAGGCGTTGTATTGTGTTCCGCAACTCAACACGCAATGCCTCTAGCATTCGGAAATTCGGAGAGCGGAGTGTTTTAGCACTATATTAACTCTGCCTATATATAGCATAAACCTAAATATATATATCTATATTTTTTTACAGTGGAAACCAATTATAATAATAAAATAAAGTAATATCATTGTTTTTAAAATAAACATACATACTTTTTTCTTATTTTTCACCTCAATATAGCCTTCCTTCCATTTAAGATCTATATTTTTTTTTTTTTCCAAAATGGGATTTGAACCCAAAAATATTTAGAAACGTTCAAATTTACTATATAATAAATATACTTACATAATTGTACTTCAAATCAGGATGCATGTAGTCTACACCTGTAAAAAAACATAACATAAAATGCATCTGCGAAAAGTACTCAGTGACTGACAGATATTATATGGCCAATGCTATTGGCCGTAGGGGAGCAGTAACAGAGAAAGAAAGAGAAATAGAGTTTACGTTTTATATTTTTTAAGATTCTCACGTATAGCAGAGTAGGCAGAGGGAACCTGGGAACCTAATGTTAAGACACTCCATGCCTATTAAGACATTTAACTCAACGTAAGTTCAATCAAACGATTTGCGAGCTTTAACTCATACCTATATAAAAAAAAAATATGTCATCTTCATGTTAGGAGATGTTTACATATTTATATACGTAATACAAAGTAAAAATTATAATAAGAATTTAATTTATTAGAGAAATATATTGATTTCTATCATTGAAATGGAACTCTTCAATCTATATTAGTACTGTCTGAGGAGTCCTTCGAAAATATATTTTTGAAAGTGAAATTAATTTTCTAACTTCTATTTACTTAAAGCTTAAACTGAAACAAGACAAATGGTCTTAACGTTAATAATTTAAGAGCTAGTACAGAGTGCTCAGACGGTGTCAGTCCTAGACGAAGAAAGGGCAAGTCGTATCGAATATCTTAAGAAATATTGAAGATTCTTGTGTACTTGAAGTATTAAATGCTATTTATAATAATATATTTTAATTTTAGTTACTTGTTTGTTAAAAATATTTATTTGGTAAACACAAAAGCTAATAACAATCGGCCTCAACGTCGTTACCTTGATATCTTTAGGTACAAGAAATATAAGATAAGACTATATTTTTCTAGGTTTGATTGCCGTGGTAAACGCTTTCCCTCTTTCTTTATAATTTATTTTAAAAAACATTCAAAAACAAATAAAAATCAAACAAAATTTAAGCTGAGCTACGTGTTGAGTGGCGTAACTCAACGCCACGCACGTATTTGCTTTTATATGCTATACAAGTACAGTATAGTTATTTATCAATTATTAACTTACCATCGTCCATGATCGCGGTGGTCACATTCACACCTGTATACCCCTGAGCCCAAGCCGCTTCCACATTCAGGTCCAATTTGGGTTTTCCCCCATTCTGCCCAGTATTCTTCAAGTACCATTGTAGCGGAAAATAGGGATCTCGAGGTTCAGCAGCTGGTGCGGTTTCAGGTAAACGGAGAGGACGGAACCCTCGCTTGACTCGTTTGAAACCAGTTTGTTGTACTGCAGTGTGGACCTGATGATTAAAAAAAAATACAGTCGAATTGATAACCTTTTCTTACAGAAGTCGGTTAAAAAAAATATAATAACTAAAGTTTGTAGATCAGTATGAGGTGAATTTTTATTGCCCTACGTTTTTAAAAGTCAAATGTCAATAACATTACTGGGTTTGAATAAAATTGTAACAAACTCCGTTTTTTTAACTAATAATAGTCTCGGTAAAATTATTGTTTAGTATTAAACAATCGCGGAAATGAATAATTATTAATTTATATTTACATTCCTTCGCTCTGGCACCCAGGCAAAAATTTAGCGTTGTGTTCCGCTACTCAACCCGCAATGCCTCGAAATATTCGGCCGAAAGTGGGGAATAGAGTGTTTTAACACTAGATTCCCTCTACCTCCTTTGCGCGGGATACAGCCTGAGGCTGACTTATAACAATGTTTCTTATAACATTAACAATTCTAATTTACAGAGGGGTCTGTGCTAACCACGTTCTCTTGGGTTATATGAATCCCTACTGCTATGTCTATTGCGTATTACTTTTTAATGAAAATAATAAAGGTTTTCTTGTGTTTTTCTTATGAATCATAATTATAATAAATTAAAAAATTATATTTCAATTAGAGGCCTGCGTAACACGTGTGGCTGTAAACGTGACTAGTTGTGGGTTCGATTCCCAATCGAGGAAATGAATCTTTAATCTTTCTTCATTCTGGTCTGGAGGCAAAGCACAGCATTATGTTCTGCCACACGCAATGCCACCAGAATGTAAGATAGTGGTAAGCGGAATGTCTTAACACTAGGCACTCTCTGTTTACCCTGCCACATGTGGGATACATCATGAAACTAAAAAAAAAGGATCTTTGACAATACACCACTTCCCTAGAATATAAAAAAAACTTACCAGAGGATGTCGTTTCAGAAGGCGAGTATGAGCTATGGATCGGCGGGGTCGTGCGTGCGGTAGGCCACGATGAGCAAAATGCCAGTCCATGTCAGAGCTTAGCACCTGGTAATACATGAAATTATTAATAACAAGAAAATAATATTAGAGGCCACAGAAAGGATTCCCACTTGGGCCAATGAACTATTTCTTAGTTCTGGCGTCGGGGCAAAGCGCGATGTTAAGCTCCGCCACTCAACACGCAAAGAAGCAAGTGAAGTGTTTTAACACTAGGCTCCCTCTGCCTACCCTACATGCAGGATACAGAGTGAAGCTAAAACTAAAAAAAATACTAATAAGTAGAAGATTTTAATCATAAAAAATGTAACCATATAAGGATTTTACCTTATTATATGAATATAGGGTACCAGGTATGCGATTCCATATGAACATTATACATAAGTTCAAGTTAAATCCAGAAAGTAACAGATAAACATTCATCGGTTGTAATTATACAAAAATTAGGTAAACAGAAAGAACTCTAACATTTTTATTTAATAAAATATTCCTGCATAATCTAAATAACAAATTCAGAATTCCCTACGCTTGCCCTTTATAATGTCATTGCAACACTTAGGGTAGCGTGATATAGGCTTAATCTCCAAATATTGAAAATGAAATATTTAATATTTTCATTCCTCGCTCTGGCAACGGGGCAGAACGCGGCGTTGAGTTATGCCACTCACCATGCAATTTTGACATTTCTAGATTTAGGCGGAAAGTGGGGAGCGGACTATCTTAACGGAACGATGGGTTGAGTGGAAATTCTTAGTTAGTTACAAAAAGCTATCTTGAGAATTATTTTTGCTCAAATAAAAAACCCACTTGTTAATGAAAGTTCAGAACCTCCATTCTTCTTTAGATAAGTTTAAAAACCAATCCTATAAAAGTTAGCTCGGGAAGCAACAACAAGAGCTGAGTAAACTTAATTTTCCTTATAAAAGCTAGAGATACTTTGCACGTGTTGCCTTTCTAAATATATATTTCTAGAGTTTATAACATATGTTTTTCGAGTGTATGACGTTACTGTAACATAGTTAATTTATTATGTTAATAGAGATTAAACCCCTCCCCCCCCCCCCCTCTACGTAGCAAGGTAGGCAGGGGGAGCCTAGATTTAAGACACTCCGCTGCCCAATTTCCGCCAAATTCTGCAGACTTTGCTTGTTAAGTGGCGGAACTCTACACCGCGTTTAGCCTCGACACCAGAGAAATATTAATACAAAATATTAATAATTTCATTTGCTCAGTGGGAATTGAACCCACAACCTGTCGCATTTACAGCGACACAGAAATTTTACACAATTAATTTATACCATTCAGATCTTAGCGTAGAACGCAACGTTTTCTATCACGTATCTTATATTATTTATTAAACATATATATTTAAAATGCGATTAGTTACAGACATTAGAACAAATAAACTTTATGTTATAGATTCATGCTATAATAATATACCATTGAGACACTACCGTTCTGTTATTGTCTGCTCTACCTCAATAAATAAAGCTTTGTTACCAGCATTTCACTAGGAAATCTAAAACACACGTTATCAGTGTAGATACATAAACACGAGCCCATAAGCAGAAGATTAGAAAGACCATAGAAAAGCTTCGAAGCTTTACTGCTTTCAATCGTGTACAAATATAAAACGCCGTATACTTCCTATTTACTCCAATTTATTAGTTCCACTCAACGACTGAATATACAACTGGCGCAAATGAAAGAGAACTTTATTACCAGGCAGTAAAGTCCAAGTAGCTATTAAGTTTATGGCTGCGCGGTGACCATGAAGGCGCTTAGCACTTTTTCAGCTTCACGCTGTTCCCCGCATGTGTGGGGAGCCTAGTGCTAAAACACTCCCATCCCCATTTTCCACTGAATTCTGGAGGCATTGTGTGTTGAATGGAGGAACTAAATGCAGCGGCTTTCCTAGATATCAGAGCGAAGAAATGATAATATTAACTATTTAATTTTTTCGAGTAGGAATCGAACCCTGGTTTGCTTAAACGGTTGTGCGCCTGCGCCACGACTGGCCTCTGCTCTACCGAAAATGTTATTTTGACGAATATTTTTACACGAGCAGAATACAAAATTGCCACTTGAAGGCCTAAGCTGGAGGATTTGGAGCGTCCTTTGGACGAAATGGTGATTAAGACAAATTGGTGTGAAAGTAATTACAATTTTATCTACAAGGGATTTGTGTAAGAAAATAAATGATAGTTCGTCTAGATTAATATTTTCTTTGTTTTATTAAGATTGATTTTTCTCCTAGTAGAATTTATCGTAGCGAACGCTTTTGCCAACTTACGTAAAAATTCCATTATTATTATCTTTTTTTTAATTTATTGTCATTTCACAATTTGGTAGAAACTATCCTAATCTATCCGGACGGAGTGGCGAGCATTGGGGGAGGCCTATGTCCAGCAGTGGACCTTAAAAGTCTGATGGATGCATGATCCTAATCTTACAAAATATCTAAAAATCGAAATAGTTTGTGGTGACGTCATAATTATTTTTTACATTATATATAATCTTCTACAAATCTACGTAAAGAGAAGACCACCTGAAGAAGATATATCAGAAATGTCACAATGAACCTGAACATTTCTGGGTCCAGAAAAAGAGAACGACCGAAGATGGGCACATATCATTAAGAGAGACAGGAACGCCGGCAACGTTTCCGCCCACGATGCATCCAGTCGAGCGAAGTGGAGACAAAGCACGAGGAAAGCAAACCTCACCATCAGATGACACTAATCATGCACAGGAGAGAGAGAGAGAGAGAATCTACAAAATTATACACCCACCTTGATACATGAGAAGCGTAACATAAAAAATATCTGTGTCATACATAAAATACACGTGTAAAAAATTGAGTAAACATAATAAAAAAAAAGAATTAATATTTTTAACCTGTACAATGCTAAAAGTTATTTTGCAAACAACAAAAGGCCAAAGGGCATCCGGTCTCTCTGGTATTTTATACGGAGTTGTTTTTAAAACAAACTAATATTATCCTACATAAAATAAAATGTAAATAGCGGATGTTGTCCTATAGATAAAGAATTATTTGTTTTTTCAGCTTCATCAGCTGGGTATTCAGAGGAAACGTAGTGTTAAGACACTTTCCATTTTCAGCGGAATTTTCGAAGCATTGCGCCTCGTTTTGCTATATTAACAGAGCGAAGAAATGAAAATATTAATAAATAATAATACATTTTCTCGAACTAGCTTTATTTATGTTATATTTTAGCTTTTTTTCATTGGTATTGTAATATTTAAAGAGCTTAAAAAAAATGAGTAAATACTTTTCAATTTTAAACGAGTTTCCTTACGTTTACAAAAACGCGAATCTACAAAGCTTCGTGAATAAAAACTCGAGTTGGCAAAGCGCACTTCTATATAGTAGAGTGTACGGAAGCTGCTGAGATAATGAGAAAGTACTGGATATTGGAAAACATCGTTTTTAAGAAATAAGGCTAGGATGGAATCTTGAAATATATTTTACTTAAGATTTCATTTAAAATTGCGTCTTTTTAAATCTATGTTATTAAACATCTTCAGGCCGTTATCTTGGCGCAGAGGCACAAGCATGGGTCTTCAACGCGACGGTTGTGGGTTTGATCCCCACATGGTGGAATGAATTATTATTTATTATTATTTTCATTTTTTTCGCCCTGGCACCTAGGGTAAAGTCCGGCGCTGCCTCAATGAATGCCTCGAGAAAATCCCCGCAAAGTGGGAACGGAGTGTTTTAACCCTACCCTGCCTTTCCCCTCTTCTATAGTGGCAAGCAGTTGATATAAATATTATATATTTTTGTATTAATACATAGTTTCTTAGAGTCTTTAAAACTATCAAGTTAGAGTCAACTTATAAGCGGTGAAAATAGAAATCGACTTTAAAAAATGTATTTTGCAACTAGCAGTAAGTAGCCGTTTCCTTATATTTTTATTCCACTGTAAAAATGGACTTACATTTTATTTCAAAGATAAAATATTTGTTCAAACATAAAAGAAACATAATATCTTGCCTTATAAATGTAACAGTCTTAACTTGTTATTCTAAATGGGAAACTTCGATCGTTTGTTAACTTTGGACGTCTCGTTGCCAATCATTATGTAAATTGCTCTAGTTACTAAAAACAAGCTAAAAAAGATGGCTTGTTTATTTGAAATGAAATCATCATTTTTTATACGTACGTACGTAATAAGTACTGAACTGATTTAGATGAAACTTTACCAAAATATAGCTTATACATCAGATTAAGACATTTTCTATTTATAGTTTACCTAATATATAAGCTGAAGTGGGCAAAGCCGCATTGTGGCTGCTAGTGTTATTATATATTTATAAGCTCTTTAACTTCCTTACTTCTATCTAACCTTTTTATCTCATTTCTATTATAGTTTCCAGAGAATATCAGTAAAGTTAATTCCATTGTTTCCTAAAGTACAAACAACTTAATTATATGCCGTGAACAGAAAGGAAAAGCTATGAGAAAAATTATATTTTATATATAACCAACAAAAAGAAATAGATATTTCTAAGAGTGGACGCTACTGTGTTGCTATCGAGACTACCGACTCGTGACTCGTGACTTTTAACCGAGTTATTAATTTAAATTGAACTTTACATGGTAGAAGCTAGTTCAATATTTGTCTGTTATTTTTTTAAGTTAAAGTTCAAACTAATTTTTCGTTCAAACGATTATATTCTACCTTCTACCTACTTCTCTTGTAATACAAATTGAGATATTCTATTCAAGATACAAAGTGAGCCTTCTCGCAAAATCAACATTTTTGTACGGTTCAAAAAATGTATTCCTTTGAAACGGTTTTGAACTTTTAAATTAATAAATTCGACCATTTCTGTAATTGTTTATTAAATGTACATCTACATCAAGGAAAAGCCAATTAAATGGCTTTTCCTTGATGATGATTCATCACAACCGCCACGTTACGCGTTACGCGACAAACAGACAAACATACAAAAATTTTAAAAATCATTCTTTTGGGTTCTATTAGGTTAATAAAGGTTCCCAATAACATTTTTTTTTAAATATCGTCCAAGTACACCGACCCTCTTACGATTTTATTATAAGTATAGATAAAAGAATTTCCTAAAATAAATTGTGTAAAAGAAATTGTATTACAAATGAGACAACATTATTACTATGGGAATGTTGTTACCTAATTATTACGAAGAGAACACAAAGAGAACTACATTTTTCTAATTAACAGTACGAAATACGAGATAGACTTACTTATATACATCGTTTAACAAGATATATGACTATAATTACTTTTTCTACTATTTATTTTAGTATATTTCTTAAAGTTTGCAAAATTAACAAGGTAATAATAGTGTTAAAATACAATTTTATCCACTTCCCATAATTATATTTTAGAAACACTGTGCGTTGAGCAGGAGAATCTTACACACATGGAAATGATTAAATATAAAATATTTTTTAAAATCCCCAAATGGGGATGGAACCCGCAACCATTAAAGGTACAATAAAACACTTATCTACGATGACACCAGTTCCTTTTCCGCTTTTACTAATTTGAAGCTTTTTCCCAATTTGTACATTTCACTTAGCAACGTAGGCGTTGTAAAAGCTTCATTCCAGCCAATATTGTATTCACGTTCAAATTCTTTTAGAAAAGCTTTATGTTTTATGGACTACGGAAAAGAGAAAAAAAATCGGAGCATTTTTCCAAAGGGCATTCCAGGGTCCAATGGAATGTACATACTTTATATATATAATATACATTTTGATAAATATATAGATATCTTCAATAACGATATACTTTCGATGTGTTTTATTTGTTTTTGTATTGACTGTACAGTATTTATTTTCAATAGATTATTAAAAATAATTTCAATTATTAAATAAAATTCTTAAGTGATAAAATTGCGTTTTAAGTGACAAAACTTAACACACGCGCTTTGCCTCATTAACAGAGTGAGGAAATGATAATAATAAATTCCTCGAGAGGGAATCGAACCCACAATCGTCTCGTTTACTGCACGCTTGTGCACCTATAACAAGACAGCCTAATAATTACAAGTTCCAGAAATAGCTTACAGTAACGACTGACATCTGGCTAACAAGAGTTTCGTTGATGAGCTCTAATGTGACTGACATAACCGATATTTGCAGAAGTGCGGCCACATTCACTGCAAGTCAGCACTCCCCCAACATAATTTAAAAAAAAAACTAAAAAAAACTTACCACTATCATCGAGTTGCATAAGCTTAAAAGAAAATAATATTAATTCGGTTAAAGTCCCAAAGCTTTATCGTCACTCCTTATAATATTTGATAAAAGATATTTACAAAAGATATTTCATCATTTACCAAAAATATCATAGAAAAGATCCCTTTTGCGTCAAGTTCACGGCCAGATGTCGGCATAAAGAACATTTGACGTGACGTCACCTGACGTTGAAGGGATGTATATATGTTATACTAGTGGACCCGAACGCGGCTACGCCCGCTTGAACTATACGAATATTGATTAAATATATTTATGAAATTATTTTCAGCTTTCAATAGAGAGATGCGTTAAGCAAGCTCATTTTGGGTGGCGTTTTCTAACAACGAACTTTGCAAATCGTTGCTTAGCAACGGTCGCTTAGCGACGGTTACTTCCCCTTCCCCTATTTACTTCAAAAGTCATTAAAATAACTAAAATTTTTTTTATAACTAAGTAACTAGGTACTTTATGTAAATAATTTTTAATGTTAATTTTCTTAACGATGTTAAGGGACTTTCATTATTCAAAGCAGTTCGCGTTCCCCTTCATCCTGAAATTATTATGGAAATATTTAAATCACATAGTTTTTATTACGTAGCATTATAAAGCGCTAAGTAAGAAATAAATTAAACTCTATAAGAGTAATGTTTAAGGAAATAGACGAAGTCAGTTTTAGGAACATCATTTTTGTGAGAAATCACTTTCCTTCTCTTCTTTCAATAACTATCTAATATAGTTTTGCAACATATTTTTTACTTTTGTATTGAATTCCTTCCCAATTCACAGCTGAACAGAAACCGTCGGTCTTATTTTTATGTACATCCGACTATTCAAAAGAATTTCAGGTTCCCTCTGAGTACCATACTATGTACGGATTACAGCTAAAAAAATATCATTGATTTAATAATATATTTAATTTAGAATCAAATATGAATTAATGGTTATGACAGATATTGTATTCAGAAGTCAAAGATAAACTAAAATATGATTTCACGTTCAACCAAACATAAAGCCTGACTCCGAGTCTTGATAAGATATCACAAAGCCTCGTCAGCTCGATATTCATTTCATTCGCGAAGTATTTCTATTATAATCTATTATCCTTTTGTGGAGTGATGATGGCAAAGGTCTTGTTTCATTCGTCTTTGTTGATTTATTATCTGTAATATTGGTTTTTAATTTAATATGTAAATTGTATTTCTGTTAGAATTTATATTGTTAAAAAAATATTTATATTTAATTTAATGAATTGTTAATTAGTAAAATTTACAGTTGTCAAATTTATAAAATTAGAAGAATTATACAATTAAAGTAATCTTTTGTGCAGGGAACAAGTAATCTTTGAATAAGAATCTTTGGTACAATTTGTTTTGATTTTTAACTTTCAATTATTTACTATTAGTAAGAAATGGAGACCTTTTTTCTTTTTTGGATCCTTTTTTGCTTATTTTACTATAAATCAGATAGTTCTGAAAAAAATCTAATAATTCTATACATATATATGTCATATATACTAGAATATATATTTAAATGACATTACGTAAGGAGACATTTAACAATCCACTATATGTACATTATATGTGTAATAATACGTAAGAGGCTTTTAATTAATCCCCTATACAGCTAACTTCAGCTGTATATGAGAAAATTACAGCTTTGCATAATTATGCACATTTAATATGCAAAGTGAATGGAAATAACTGTTAATTATTGATGAAATAGAGTACATTACTATATTATTAAGGGGTGAGCGGTAAGTGGGGAACGGAGTGTCTTAACACTGGGTTTCCTCAACAACAAAAACAAAATGGCCGTAGCGAGATTTTAACCCTTGGACACCCGTGGAAATTAAAATATTTAAATATTCCTTTCCCCTCGAATAGTGAATCGAACCGTTTGAGCCTCTGCCACAACGGCCTTACATACATCACCATCATTTAGAAAGAATATTGAAAATGTATGTGCTCTACTCTCCGTTTCATTTAGATGCTGGGAGAATCTTACTAAATTAGATCTATACTTTGTACTTACAACAGAGAGAGACAGAGAAATCGATATTTAATAATTAAAACAGTCGCTACATATCCTTGTTTTCCTTTGTCCTTCCTTAAATCCTTTTATTTGATGCAAAAAAAAAATAAACCTGTTCCATCTTATATTAAAAGAATATAGAAGATAGTAGAGCAGTATACTCAGGGCTAATACAACGTAAGAGGCTTTTCATTATTCCGGCTCACAACTAACTCTCGCTATAGCCGGAGAGCTCTCGGTTGGAAACTTTACGATGTTCTAACACACTCGCTGCAGTTGACACTGGCCGATAAAGCGGATATTTAGTACAAAATACTAATACAGTAACTCTACAGTGACTACATTTAAATAGACCAATTTCTTTATATGGAAACATAAAACAAATGAACACTATTTATTGACTTTTTTATATTATTATATTTTATTTTATGTATTTTTTCACAATTCGTATATACAGGGTGGAATTGTCAGCACCACTTTAAATGAAACCACAGTTTTAACTACTCTATAAAAGACTAATATAATTCAGAAAAAAAAAATTGCCAATAATGAAAAAGTTATTTTTTCAAACAAAATAAATAATAAAATTATCGTTTTAAAATAAAACGCCATTTGTAAAGTATAACACAAACACGCACACACTTACCTGTCAAAGCGGCAACGTCACACGAAATACAGGTATGGATAAAAATCGTGAAATGAAAAAAAATCTTACGTCTAAACTGTTGAGGTACCTTAATTAATTTCTTTAGTTCTGAGTTTGAAATATATGCATTCAGTTAGTCTCAGTTTACTCTATCTCTCTTTCTCTCTCTCTCTATGTCTCCTTAATAGAATTAAACTGCATATAATTTACAATACCGCAAACGTGTTGCAGAACCAAGATTAGCAGAACCCAGCAGGATAAACCGCGAGCTTACATCCAGCATAATGCTTCTCACGGAGCCATCGGCACGTACCAGCTTAATGGACTGAATGCGTTAAATACAATATCTACAATCATTTGAATTATAAATGCAATTACATTAATTTTAATTTGTTTTATTTTATTAGAATTAAAATATCAAATCAGCTTCACGTTGTATCCCGCATACAACAACGTAGACAGACGGAACCGAGTGTTAAGACACTCCGTTCCCCAATTTCCACTGAATTTTTCGAGGCATTACGTGTTTACTATTTATTTGTGTGCCGGGCTTTGCTTTGGTGCCACAGCCAGAGAGAAATAAAAATATTCATAAATACACCCATAATAATAACAATAATTAAACCCATCGAGTGGGGATCGAACCAATAACTATCGCGTTATAGTCACTCTTGTGAACCTATGCCACGAACGCCTCATCAACGCTAGCAATTTTTTTTTTTTATATCCATACCTATATTATAAATTCGAAAGTAAGTCTGTCTGTCTGTCTGTCTTTGTTGTTAGAAAACGTCACCCAAAATGAGCTTGCTTAACGCATCTCTCTATTGAAAACTGAAAATAATTTCAAGCGGGCGTAGCCGCGTTCGAGTCCACTAGTATTAAAATATATTTAAAAAATTGTAGCGTATGGCGTCCTCTTCTCTCTGGCTACGTCAGTAGGGATTAGGCTAAGTAAGTATTTAAATAAGTTAAAAAATGCAGTCCACTACAAGTCCCCTATTTTTTAATAATATTAAAACGACCTTAAACGCTATTATAATATACGTGAAGGCTGTAGATTTAAATTGTACTCAGGGGAATATTTATATCCACAAATAGGGGGTTCCCCGGCTTAACAAAAAAAGCTATAGCGTTGTTTTCTACGAAGCACGCAACGTCTTTACATAGTCATTAACGAACATTTTTACTTTGCAAAGAACGAGATATCTCCCGTAATATTGAAGAGAGATAATAAAAAATCACATGACATGGATTTAGATAATATATAACTTCTAGTGAATTACTTCATATATTTAATTATTTCGAAGTAGATCGACAGGATTTTGGAGAAGTTCTAGTTTTTTTTACAATATTTTTTATAGAAATAGCTTGAAAAAATAATTAAATCGCGCACACAGCAGGATAGGCAGAGGAAACCTAGTGTTAAGACACCCCGTTTCCCATTTTCCATTGAATTCTTGAGGCATTGCGTGTTGAGTGACGGGGTTCAACGCCGCGCTTTGCTTCGACACCAGAGGAAAAGAAATAAAATGTACATTAAAATAAATATTTCATTTCCTCGAGTGGAGATTGAACCCACAACCAGTTTACAGTCACACACTTATGAACATGCGTCACGATTGGACTCGCAGAAGTCTTCAAATATCTACATATCACTAAAGCTTTCAAAATAAGTGATCTATTTCTCAGCATTAACTTACTTTAGCCAATAAATCGTTAAGTAAATATTATCATTGCTATATAATTACCTATATGTAAATATTAATAGAAAACACTACTGAATTAATTGAAAACAAATAGAAACGATAGTCGGATTACTAGAACCTACTCATCATCCATACATCCTACTTTTTTAGAAAACATAAAACAAAAAATTTTTTCTTCTAATTTTATTATAAGTTTTCATATGTTTTCCAAAAAAAAGTATAATTCTTTCCTAAATGCGGAATAACACACACAAATGACACGAGATAACAACAAAAATATAAAAATTATGTATGTGCATACTGTCAGATTTAAAATAGTCCTACGAAACTGTAATAGTGTCAGACATCAGCGTGGGTTTATTTATGTATTTTTAATCAAAACCCCCAAGATCGAGAGCCCACGCATGTTAGAGTTCATCATAATTGTACTGACTGCTCCTTCAAGAGTAAGTCGATATAAATTATGGGGTAAACAAGTCTGATGATACCAGCGTCACGTTGACGTCCATAACAGTATATTGGTGTCACTTAATATCGTCAAAGTTCTTTTAGTTTATATCCTTTTTCTTCGACAAAAGTTGATATATCTTTATTTATGTTTGGAAGTTAGAAATAATTTCTCGTATATATAACAAACGAAAATTATAAATTTTCTTCAGCTTCACGCTGTATCCCGCACACAGCAGTCTAGGCAGAGGGAACTTAGTGAGTAGACACTCCGTTCCCCACTTTCTGCCGATTTCTGGTGAATGTGAAAACAACCTGTTGCGTTAACATTCATATGCTTGTATGACTGCGCCACGACTGACCTCAAAATTCCTACTCGGGGAAATAATTAATATATTTATTTCATCTCTCTGGTATCGAGACAAAGCGTAGCTTTAAGTTATCTGGAGGCTTTGCGTGTTGAGTGGCAGAAGTCAACGCCGCGCTTTGCCACGACACCAGAGATAAGAAATAGAAATATAAAGCCGACAACACACCCCAAACAAAAGAATATAATAAATTCAAAAATCTACAATCCATGAGTTTCTAACTAAAATATATATTATATAGCAAAATAGTAGATCTCGGTTTTCTACACGAAAATATACTTAGAAACCTTTTCCCTATTTACTTACAATATATTAACTTCATAAGATTTATATAATATACCTAAGTGTAGGCTTAAGTGCCTCTAGTAGGGTCTAGGTCGGGTGAGGCGTTTGTCACACCGTACGGTTTGCCGTACGTAGTTTTAGATGCCATGTTATTTTCTATTTTTTCTGCTTCAGGCAGTAGCAGGGTGGACAGAGAGAGCCTAGTGGTAAGACACTCCGTTCCCCACTTCCTAGCCATTTCTGGAGGATTTTCATGAAAAAATATGGTCGAATGTGAAAACAACCTGTTGCGTTAACATTCATATGCTTGTGTGATTGTGCCACGACTGACCTCAAAATTCCTACTCGGGGAAATAAAATAATTAATATATTTATTTCCTCTCTCTGGTGTCGAGACAAAGCGTAGCGTTAAGTTCCGCAACTCGACACGCGATCCCTCAAGATTCCGGTGGAAAATGGAGAGCGAATTATCTCAACATTAGGCTATTATTACATACTCTGGTACATGCAGGGTACAGTATGAAGTTGAATAAATTAATATGATGAAAAATTACTTTATAATATCTATTTCAATACCTTATTTTACTTACATTTTTTTACTATTCATACTTCTTTACGTTCTAAAAGAAAAGGTATTGTCTTTTCTGTTTTATTTTTTTATTAATATCCGCCAGCACTTCAACTTTCATTTCGTCCTTTCTCTATAATTAAATCTACTATCCAATTACCAACGCCTTTTGAAATAAAAAAGAAAATTTAAAACTTTATTCATTCTTCTCGTAAACTCTATTATCAAATTTCATTTCATTTTACTCCTGCTTCTCCCACATATTACTTTTTGTGAAAGCAGAGAAAATATTTTTTTTTTATCTTTACCATTTATATACTTACATACATTTTGGATGTTATTTAGGCTTCAACAAATAAACAAACATATTGTATATTATACTTTTTATAATATTCTGCTAAAAGATATATAAAGTCGAATAATATTATCATTATACGAATTTAATATTCAGAAATGTCAGCATATTTCCACTATAATTATATTCTGTAAGCGAATTTAGTCGAGCTTGTATAAAGTAAATTTACTTCATAGTTATGTTAAACGTTGTTTACTTACCACCCTTTAAATGTGAGGCTATAAGCGTTCAGGGCAGTCTTATAAGTCTTCACTTTATGCGAAATAAGAGCAAGAATAAGTTGGCTTCGGAGAAGCCAGTTGGTTCGATTCCCACTTGAAGAAATTTTTAATTTTTGTAATTTCTTCGCTCTGGTGTGGAGGCAAAGCGTAACATTGAGTTC
The DNA here is from genome assembly GCF_056956725.1 of Heliconius melpomene rosina. Taxonomy (NCBI): domain Eukaryota; kingdom Metazoa; phylum Arthropoda; class Insecta; order Lepidoptera; family Nymphalidae; genus Heliconius; species Heliconius melpomene. Next base: position 3,225,689 of record NC_140396.1, on the reverse strand, counting down.
CACTACTCAACACGCAATGCCTCCTGAATCAGAGGATATTGGCAAACGAAGAGTTTTAACACTAACTTAACATTAGGTTCTGCCTACCTGCTATCTGCGGGATAAGGCGTGACACTGAAAAAATTGAAAAGAGAAATACCATATATATGAGTATATTTAAAAGAGCACATCAATATTCTTCATTTCATTTACGAAAATAATAATTTAAACCGAATAAATATCAAACTTTACCAAAGAAAACAAATCACGAAGCTTAATAAATTAGACCACAAGCATCGGTCTCGTCTAACTCAGATTTTACACAAGTATTTTTCTTGCGACTTGCAATATAAACAAAGTTTGATCCGAAGTTAGCTTTAATTTAAAGTTCTGTTTACACTCCGCTACTACGATAGACAAATGAACTAAAGAACCTACTGGAGGACATGTTCTTGACAAAAAATTATAGTTTTAGATTCGAATCCCACTTGAGGGATTTAAAATGTTTGTTTGTGCCTTTGGTTCCATAAAATAAAATGTTATTGAGTGGGAACTACTGATTTTTATCTTTTACGAGATTTTTTTATGCCTCAATAGGCAAAATATTTTATAATAAAGAGAAACGAAAATGACTAAACTATTTTATAATAAGACTTTATATATATATCGATCACATTGATGAGACGATCTTTAAACCATCAGAAGCCAGTCGTGACGCAGGAGAACAAGTGTATCACTTGTAAACAGAATAAATTGTGGATTCTATTCCCACTTAAAGAAATGAAATATTTAATATTTTCATTTGCTCACGCTCATGTCGAGACGAAGGGCGGGTTCCACCAATCAACACGCAATGCCGTCAGAATCAACGGAGAGTAACAACACTAGGCTCCTTCTGCCTTCCCTACATATAGCGTAACATATATAAAAAAAGATGGACTAAGTTCAAAATTGCTATTTAGGATAATTTCATGAAAAGACAAAAAATAATAAAAGTAGACAAAAAATATTTTAAAAGTATAATAAAATTGAAGATCGATCAATAACCTCTTAATATTTATCTGTATAAGCCATTCCATCGATATTTCGCTTGTTTAATTAATGATTATATCCTATTCGCTCACAACACTAATCTTATCCGGACACTGACAAACAATGATTGCTAATAGGTCTATTAACGTCATATGACTTTATTTCTTATTAATGTGGCCGAAATAATATATTATATCATTTTTTTTTGTAAAAATGGATTTTCCCGCTTAAATCCCCCCCCTATATCCCATATATAACAGGGTAGGTATAGGGAACCCGAGGCTAAAACACTCCGTTCCTCACTTTCAGCAGAATTTTCTAAACATTGTACCTTGAGTGAAGGAACTCAGCGACGTGCTTTACATAAAATCGTAACTATGTCGACTTGAAAAAATACAATTATTTGATATTGTTGCTGATTAAATATTTTATTACTAAATAAAAATTCATTCCTCTGAATGGGAATCGAACCGACGGCCTAAAACGGGTACACTTGAACTTGGGTACATGAAATTAATACTAATATTATAATAGTTTACAATATTTTATCATAAATTATATATAGTTTGAAATATTTATCCAAAAAAAAAACCAAATTATTACTCTATTCATATTCTATATCTGACAGAAGAGTGACGTAATCGTTATCTTCCTGATACAATAAACGAAATACAATTTTAATATACTTCTTTATCAATTATAAGGCTTTTATATCTTTTGTACATCTAGTTAATATATTTACATTTAGAATTTATTTCTTGATAATATTAATTGATAATTTTCTATATTTAATACGAAAAAAGAAGGGGAATGAATGGTGGACGCCAACTGCAATAGCAGACTGCAATCAAAGACATTTGAGGAGGTATAATGAAATTCAGAAATACCAAAATTCGTATGTCATGAGTGTATACATAAATTTATGGGGAAGGTATTAGATAAAATATAATAATGCACTACGTTCGTAGGTTCCCTTCAGCTAAGCCCAGCCCTATGCTTCAGAGTAGTCAGAAAGAACCTAGGAACGTAGAGCAAAGACACTCCGTCCCTATTTTCCACCGAATACCTGAATGCATTGCGTATTGAGTGAGGAATCTCAACGCAAAAGATTAAATAATTCTCCTCGAATAGGAATCCACACCTACGAGCTACGCCACATCTGTCCTCAAATTTATTAAAGTTTCATACTTCCTAAATCTCACGTATAAAGATATATATATAGAACACATGAGAAATCTGAAGTTACGATTCCCGCCGGAACACATATCGTATATGTAGGTCACGAATTAGGTTACCCACTGACCGACGGCCGTGGATGTGGAAAACGTTTTCGGACAAACGAATATTTGTGTATTTTATGTATCCCGCGTATAGTGTAATTGGCTAAGGGAACCTAGTGTTGAGACACTCTATTTCCCACTTTCTGTCGATTTTCGCGCTTTTCTTTCCATAATAAGCAATAAATTGATTCCCCCGAGTGATAGTAGAACAAATAACCGTCGCGTTTACAGTCACGCGCTTGTGCCCCTGCACTACTGGCTTCTTCATATTTTTTTGTAAAATTTTTGATATAACAAAAACATATGAACGTCGTTCCAGGGTCGTTCCAGTTAGTTCAAAAATGACGAAAGATGGTTGCTATAGCTTACGCCACGCTTTATGCTACAGTTAAATTAACTATAAAAACTATAGTTAAATAACAAAAATTCGCAGCTGAAATTTGAAAGAGGCCTTAGAGGTATACCAGTACAAATAAAATTTTAATGTATTGATTTGCAGATTACTTTTGGCTTTTAGTAATAGTTAATTAAAGTAAAATTTATTATTAAACATACATTTTACAATTTTTCCCATACTAATACACTATTTTCCATATTTTACAAGAGTAACTTACTCTTCTACTATTAAGTAGAGCGTCAAAGTTAATAAACACTAAAAGGTTCGGTTCAAAAATAATTCTATTAACTAGTAACTATACTAAAAAGCATTTTCAATCTAATTTTTTATTTTAAGTATAAAAGCCTTTTCTGTAATAACTTTCCTTTGTCATTTTAACTAGTTTATGTCAAGATTCTTGTTAGTATGCAAAGAGCGACAACAGATTCACCATCACCTCTGGCCTCTAAAGCCTGTGTTTTATTGTAAATCTTGTTGAACTTTCCTAATTTCCGTCATTTTCGACTTTTTTGAAATTACTTATAGATGTCTAAGGGTTGGGATTTCTATATCTTCTATATCTATATATGACACAGGCTAACATAAGCCTGAACATCGACCGAAGCTTAGACTTAAGCTGTAGCATAGGAGATCATTGGCACGCTCCTATTCTAAAGAATAAGGCTTATGGTGACGTTTTAAGGTGACGTCGAATTGATTTTCAAGTTTATCCTCTTGGTTGTTTTCCCCGTTTTCTTCAAAAGGTAAGGTGGGAAGATAAGGGCATATCCCCAATAGCGATTTTATCCCGATAGGGTTTTATAAAAGAAATCTTTTGTTTATCGACCTTTCACAAGCTACTATAGAAGACTGAAGTCGACGGCTTATCATCACGACGCTTTAATTGCTTATAAAATTTCTCCAAGTTCGTGAATTATAAGTCCTCGTGAACACCATTTCCAGAATGAACAGAACTGTGGAATGGCCTACCCGCGGCAGTGTTTCCATGTGGATACCTTCGAAAAGCGCGTCTATCTCCACCTCAAAGGCCGGCAATGCACCTGTAGCTCCTCTGATGCAGCACGGGGTCGTGGTCGGCGGTGATCACCATCAGGTGACCCGAACGCTCGTTTGCCTTGTCCTTTTTCCATAAAAAAAAATGAAAACGCCCATATAACATCGCAGACAGACATTTCGATTTATTTGAACTTTAAACAATCGTAAAATTTGCACTTACTCGTAGTTCACACGTTCGTTGAACTAGCCCGCATACTCTTATCAATGTCAGGGGTATTGTTATCAATCCATCTGTCTAAAGCAGATGTAATCGCAACCACGAATTTTGTAAGCCCGCCATTTCAACACATACTCACCACCACACCCACCCACATCTAAAAGTTAGTATTTATAATAATATCTCGATTACGGCATCTGTATTCGTGATGTATTTTTGGGTCAGTTGACACGTGCTTAAGCGTATGCGATGTTTATTCAAATTGTATATCCATATAATAGTAAATACTTCAATATGATTATTAAGATCGATTTTTTTCTCTAGCTTGTATTCCGAAGTGTAGACAGAGAGAACCTGGTCTTAATGCACTCCGCTCTTATTAAGACACTTCCGTTTTCCGAAATCCGTGCCGAATTCTGGAGGCATTCCGTGTTGCGTGGCGTAACTCAACCCTGAGCTTTACCTCGTTACTAGAGCGAGAAAGTGAACTGGTCTCAAGCATTACGTGGCGTCGAAAAAAATATAAAATAATATTGACCATTAATGAATAGAAAGTAGAGAATGTTAATATAACTATGTACATGTACATACTATGTACAGTTTGAATACAACAAATATCGATTATTTTTGAGATTACATTCAAACTTTCATAATATGTATCATAATGCTTTCTAACAGCAAATTTAAACAATATATTATATATGGTATATTATATACGTTTTAATGTCCCATACACAATGCGAACATCCCAAATTGTATTTAATACGAGTAAATCGTACGATCTTAATTACCCTATATTTCCGATTTCACATTAAAATAAAGGCATCGTCCCGCAGGCACAAAGGTATGACTGTAACGCGACTGTTGTGTGTTCAGTCCAGATTCAGTAAGTTATTTCTTCGCTCTAGCCCAAAGACAAATGCCTAGCGTTGAGTTCCTTCACTCAACAATGCCTTGAAAATTTCGGCGGAATCAATGGGGAAAGGGGTGTGTTAACACTAGGTTCCCTCTGTCTTGCTTCGTGGGGTATACCTACAGCATGAAGCTGATTTATTTATTTATTTATATTAAAATAAAATCTCATTTAAATTAATAATATGAGAAAATCTAAATATTTTATTTATAAACCCATACGTTCATTGAAATGGATACTCGTATTTAATAAGAGATAGTTGCAGGTGCTAAGCCGTCTATTGAAGGAATTCTATGTTTGCGGCTTACTCGACGATTGCAGCTTAAGTATACTAGTACCTGTGTTGCCAGATTTTGTCTCGGGGTAGTATAGTATTAAAAAAATAATATAATAAAAAAAAATATTATTAATTAATCAATAATTTATGAAAAATATTTAAATTTTGAATTAATAATCGGGACGTCTGGCAACGCTGATTAGCACCTATAATATATTATGCTTACTCATTTTTTAAATTAGACTACGAATATTCTCTCTCTAGTCATAGTGGTCTTCTTTGATATGAATTAAATATGTTGTTACATTTAGCATATGTCTTGGCAAAATATTTATATAATATGTAAAAGTTTTAGCGGTTTGCTTTGACAATAACTTTGAAATATGGATGAAGTGTAGAACGATGTAACCGCAGCGAAATACATGAGATGTATAAAGACTGAACAGAAAAATATATATGGGTCATAATCAGAAAAAGTGTACATTTTGTGTCTTTTCTTGTCCCGCTACTTTGAATGCGTTTTAAAAATACAATTTTAAAGATAATTTAAATATTTTGCCATTTAAGATAAATTTATTTATTAACTTAAAGATTTTTGTAATATTTTAAATGTATTATGGCAAATAATAGTATTTTTTGTTAGTTGCAAAAAACCTTTCAAAATACTTCCGTACAATTTTTCGTGTCCCATTCACCACTTTATTTTTTAAGAATTGATTTGTTACGAATGTTTATGGTTTTATTTGATTTCAGATATGTTTATATTACTTTACTTTATGCATAATATTAAATAGAAGTACTTTTATTGATACATTATTTAATAAATAATATATATGAATTAAGTAAATTTGTCCCAAAATATTGTCTTTTCGTTACTCAGGGCTAGTAACGTACAATTAAATTATGAACGCAATTATTTTGAATGGTGTTTAATATTATTCTTTATTGTGGCACCATAATTGTAAAAGTCAATGCTATCGTAGCTACAACCAGTAGTGTTCTCGCAGCAGTAGAGGGGTTGAAATGATTTAGAGGGAATGCGTGAAATTACATCTCAGGGTTATAAACGGCTTTTATTTTGGTAAGTATTCTATAATTTCGTTTTAAAAAGAAAGAACTTCAGTGCTTACAAATACAACACGTGGCTTATGAGCAAATATTTAAAAAGCTTAGAATTTCTCAGACTTTATTCTCAATTTAGTTATATTTCGTTACGTAACGAAACTGAGGAAATATGAAGCCTAGTTCACATTTACGTTACTAATGTTTTCTTATATATGTTTATAATAAAGTTGTAACGAACCGGTGCTTGTATATGGAAGATATGTATATAAGAAAAAAAAATTGCTGGCATATGAAAAAAACTATTAGTGACTTTTCATAACAACAAGTAACCAAAAATAAAGATTTTTAAGTTTTTTGCTTGTTTGCGTGTTTGTCTATGTGTTTGTGCACGCTAATCTCAGAAACAGCTTAACCGATTTAGTTAAACATTTTTTTAGTCTTAAAAAGACCAATCCTATTAAATATGGAGATATGCGGAATAAACCCTTACAAAGAATTAAACTTAATTCCAGTGATAACGACTCAAATTTTGATATATTTTAAAGTGGATTTAATTTTATCATTAACTTTGTGATCTCTAACTAGAAATATAAGTTTGTTACGTTACGAACTAGCATTATTATATTGTTAATATTGTCAGTTTGTTATGTTTTCTTCTTACATTTGTAATCTGTTAATACAACGATTGAATCTTTAAAATTTTAATCTGTGTCTCATTAAATAAAAAAAAACTATAGTTTTATTCATATAATATTTTTATTTTGTTGTGTATAATGCCTTATGACATCAGTTTCGTAACAAACATTATCAGTGTTGTTACGTATCAGTTACGTTACGAATTCGAAAATGTCCACTTTTCTGATTATGACCCATATATAAATGATATAAGTTTGTATTTAGGGATTTCCCCGCTAGGGATAAAGAAAAAGCCAGATCCCACCCACTTCGGCAAAAGAAGGACTTTAGAACCTTTATAAGCAAAGAAAAGAGTTTAGGAGTTTAAAAAATTGACACGATAACTGTATAAGAATAGAAAAAAATATGTGACCAAATAGTGAAAGAAGAAAAAGAAACAATATATTTTTTATTTTTATCTTTTTGTAGGATAATAACCTAATTTTAAAGCTTTTTTTTTCATTGTTCTACTTTTGGTATTTTGTTTTATTTCCTTAGTGCTACATTTGTTATTTTTGCATTGTTTTTTCTGCTTTTTGTGAGATTAAAATATGCTTGTAAATGTATGCTAATATTTTTTGGTATTGAACTAATATAGAAATACACATTACACATACCTAAAAAAATCAAGTGTATTTAAACACTGGCTACGATAATATACAGATTAAAATTTCAATAAGGATAATTTACATTTAGCGAAAGTTAACTTTATTTTGACATATAAAATGTTATTCCACACTTAGGAGGACATTTCCTAAATATAAAACAAAATATTATTTCATAAATAAATAAATTTTGAAAAATTGTGGCCAGCTTGTATAATTACAACTTTTATTTTATTTTTCTATCAATTTGAATTAAATCGATAAAATCTCATTAATTTCGAGTCCCCAAACTGCGTTAATAACTCAAAATAAACTTTAAGTAGTAAAAGTTTAAAAAAAAATATGTACAAAATAATCTGCACCAAAAACAGCGACGCATGCAGTAAAATAAAATACGGAAAGAGTTAATATTAAAAATTGGCACTGCCAGTCCCATAAAATGATGGCACGCACAAATATAGCTACGTTTATGTTTACAATATCACGTGGCCACTCACCGGGCCTAAGTTGTCGAAGCCATGGCGGAAAGCGAGCTCCTGCGCCTCCTCGTGGCGGATGGACCTCTTGAACCTGACCAGGAATGAGTTGGTGAATACTTCGCGGGTCGCGGCCGCGGACACCAGCACCGTCAGAGCGATGCATTGCAGCCACATGATCGATGTGGCCACCGGCGGCTGACTGAAGCCGAACTCCCCTGACGTCACCATATATCGACCCGGGGACCGCGCAGGCGCGAAAGCCTTAGATTATGAAAGGACTCAACACTCATGAGCATTGTTATTTGTACGTACATACGTGTTCTGTAAAGATGACCTTGTTTTGTTTGAGTGACGAATGTCGACGAAATTTATTAGCTTTTCATCTTGGTAACACGACTGTATTATAACTAAACATGTAGAAATATTTAGAAGCTGTATTTGAAATAAATTTGACATTTTATTTCATATTATGATTATTTATTTTCGTTTCTTTATTAACTTAGCATCACGCTATATCCCGCACTTAGCAGGGTAGAAAGAGGGAACCTAGTGTTAATGCACTCATGATTAATTTATTTTCTTTATTATGAATCGAGATTCCTATTAACGGTTGGTGAACAACACAAAGTATAAAATTAATGAAGTTGATAATATAAAAAAAAATATTTAAATCGTACTTGTTACCACACAAGTACAAAACACTGCAAATTAACTACAAACAATTGAACAATTCTCATCATACCCTCTAAATTAAAGGCTGACTGACTTGCCATAAAAATAATCCAATTAATGTTTAACTTAACATTTACGATCGCGGAGTACCTAAAATCATAATGCACAGTAAAATCAAATTAAAAACAAAATCTATAATAATTAAATCGTTCCGTAAACTTACTTATGTATGGTTCTTTTATTATGGCGCTCAAAGCGTGCCAGTTGAGCACATATCACTTCGCCAATGTCACGTTGTATGGACACACGAAGATTGTACAGTAAAAAAAGAGACTATATTACCTAATAGGAAAATGCAATCAAAAAGAAGTTTAATCTATATTTATATATTGATTTTTATATGTGTACACTATAGTGACAGTTACAGGAGTTTTAACAAGAAAATAATCGATGGTAAAGATGCTCCCATAAGTAAATATCCACACGCGGTGTTTTTGGAAATATCTACGTTCGGGGGCATTTATATATGTGGTTCGTCAATTTTGAACCAATATTATTTGATAACCGTCGCTCATTGTGTCTACGACGAAAGATTTAATAGGATTGAAAAAGAAATAAATGCATATGCTGGACATGAAAACATAAATAAGGTATTAATATTTTATAGTATTGCTTTAGCACCAACTGGGCATCAAAATATAATTATTGGTGTGACTGTAACGCAACGGTTGTGGGTTCGAGCCCCATTCGAGGGAATGAATTATTATTTATTAATATTTTAATTTTTTCGCTCTGGCACTTAGGAAAGTGGGGGAATGGAATGTCTTAATACAAAGTTAATTCTGCCTACCCTGCCTGTGAGATGAAGCGTGAAATTGATTTTGATTTTTATTATCTTCTATATATATAAAAGGACTTGTCCTCACTGACTGAGGTAAGACGCACGCACAGCCGTAACCGCTGTGCGTAGAAACGTGAAATTTGGACAGATGTTTACTTTTGTAATCTGGACATCCACTAAGAAGGGATTTTGAAAAATTTTAACCCTAAAGGGGTGAGATAGGGGTTAGTTAGTTAGGGGGTAGGTTAGTTTGTATGGAAAAAAATTTAAATCAGCACCGATTTTTATAAAATTTGAAATTTAGATTTTTAAAAGTATTTAATTGAACACGTGTTTCGTCGTTTTCTAGCATTCTCCCCCCAAGGGTGCAAATAAGGGGTTGAAAATTTGTATAGATTTTTTTTTAAATCGACACCAATTTTTGTAAAAATTGAAATTCAGACTCTTAAAAGTATTTAATTGAACACATGTTTCATGGTTTTCTAGAATTCTTCCCCTAAGGGTGCAAATAAGGGGTTGAAAGTTTGTATGGCAAAATCTTTAAAACGCCACCGATTATTATAAAATTTTAGATTTAGACTCCTAAAAATATTTAATTGAACATGTGTTTCATGATTTTCTAGAATTCACCCCCTAAGGGTGCAAATAAGGGGTTAAAAGTTTGTATGGAAAAATCTGAAATCGATTTTTATAAAATTTGAAATTTAGACTCTTAAAAATATTTCATTGAACACATGTTTCGTGGCTTATTAGAATTCACCCCTAATTACGCAAGCGAAGCTGCGCGCGTCCGCTAGTATATAAATAATTTGGTCCTGCTAGTTCCATGATCTATGAATTATCATTTAGAAATAGTAGCGGGGACTCTAAATTTGACAAAATAGTATTTAAATATTATATATATACTTTATTGCACTTTAAAAAACATATAAGTAAAACAAAATTGAGATATTCGTTAACAATGGTGGGCTTATTTCTAAAAGAAATCTCTTCCAGCCGACTAAAGGAAGTGGATATGACTGTCCAACAGCGGGAAGAGATTACAGTGCAGTTTTTAACACAGAGAGAAAAATAAATAAGAAATTAAAAGTAATAATAATAAAGAAGACACATAATGATTCAAATACATAAATAGCTACATATACATCCAAAGACATGCATCCTATATACATATATACTGTAATTACAAATTAAATAAATAAATAATAGCAAATACATACATACTAAATTTATGATAATAAGTACGTATACATATATATTTATACTTATGACATACATATTTATACTTACATACATACACATACGTACACACCTACTATTATATATATACTACTAATATTGGTATTTTTATAAATTTTCTTGTTGACGCTGACATTTTAATTACTTATTATTTTGCTTAATAATAATCTCGGAGGCAAATATTTTTTATATTTCCTATATTTCATTCTTAATTTATTACTCACTTTTTGCTCAGCTTTTTGCTTTGAGCAAAAAGTGAGTAATAAATTAACCGGGGCCATTATACAGGCGAAAGCGTTAACGCTCCTTTTACGAGAATAGTATTTAGGGTAAAATATTTCAATCCCATATCTAAAGAAATTAATCAAGATATCTCAACAGTTTGGACGTAGGATTTTTTTTTCATTTCACGATGTTTATCCATACCTGTATTTCGTGTGCGCAGTTACGCATAGATACCAATAACGTAAACTCATTCTACTACAATAATACTACTAAAGGTTAAACAGCTTTGAACTTTATCGCCAATTCCTACGACTCTATTTCGGAATGAGGCGTGTGCGGCGGTGTCCTTTTGATAGGTGTGTGTACGTCGTCCTTAACCATTGGCGTTTTATTTTATAACGATAATTTTATTATTTCTTTTGTTTGAAAACAATAAAAAAAAGTTTTGGGAAACAATAAAAAATGTTTTAGGCTTTTATAGACTAGTTAAAACTGTGGTTTCATTTAAAGTGGTGCTGACAAGAACACTGTCTATACTCAGTACCTACAGATTTTTCAACATTTTTTTTTTATTTCCAGGCATTAGCAGTCAGAAGAGTGAAACGTGTAATAATCCACCAAAAATTTAACCCTATTATGAAATATAATGACATCGCGTTATTATTACTAACTAAAGAACTTCCTTTAGGAGAATCTATTAAAAGAATTATATTACGACGGTCTTTTCCAAGTGATGCTAGAGGTACCTTAACCGGATGGGGTCGTTTTAATGTAAGTTCTTTAACCATCACCTACATATATTATTTATACATATTATTTCGATGAAATTAATGAAGATTTAAAATTTTGGAATTTTTAATTTACAAATTTAAATAAAACTTCGAGTATAATACATAATCTACACAAATAAAGTAGAGTTACAACTCATCGCTGTCTGTACGTGGAAGATATATGAGAAAATCTAATACTAAGGGCAATGTAATAGAACCCAAGACAATGATTTTCATTAAGTAAGTAAGTAGTAGTTGTGAGTAGTAGTGAGAATATAAATAAATAATTGTGCAGTTTAAGCGGGCGAAGCCGCGGGCAGGTCGTTTTGTAATGTTCAATTTAAACGTTTACGCGGAGAATGGTACTAAAGTACTTTACGCTTACATTTGTAAAAAAAATACAAAAATATAAACCTAGCCTTCCAGATCTTAAAATATAAGAAACTGTTTAATGACACGACTCTTACAGGAAATAATTGCAGAAAGGAGTATAACACTTAAATCAATAACTCAGACTGTCAAACCTAGAAGCGGCTGCAATATGGTTCGAGTCACGCCATCCACTTTTTGCGCCGGAAGTTACAATAAATCTAGTCCAAGAGCTGCCCCGTGAGCATTTTTACTTCATATCTTACTAAAGATTAATAATAATAATAATAATAACTCTTTATTGTACACCCAGGAAAAGACACAAAAAAATACAATTAAATTATATAAATGTACAAAAGGCGGCCTTATTGCTTAATAGCAATTTCTGCCAGGCAACCTTAAGGCAGAGGAAATAGCAAATTAAGATATGGGTAGGGTGCAAATATATATATATATATATATATATATATATATATATATATATATATATATATACATAAATTAAAGGTATAAAATAAATAAGAATATATTTACCATACATAACATACAAAGCATACATAAATACATATAGCCGTATCAATATACAAACATATAAATAAATATATATATAACTACATACATACATAGATAAAGATAAGAACTAAATGGTAAGAATAAAATGTGTAATGGCAGAAGAAAAAAAAGAAAAAAAAAAAGGAAAAGAACCTAAATCTTAAAGTGACATGAAGTGTAACTTTAAACGACGTTTGAAAGTTAGAAATGTTTTGGCATTTCTGACATCTAAAGGAAGGGCGTTCCACAATCTACACGCAGTTACAGTAAATGAACTGCTGTAGAAGGAAGAAGTGTGAGAAGGTATTTTGAGGGTAAGATTACGTCCAGAGCGAAGAGAGCGAGAATGTGCCTCGCCCAAAAACTCAAAACGTTCTTTAAGGTAAGGAGGGGAAATTGGATTGAACAGAATACAGTAAAGAAGATGAAGGATGTGAGTATTCCTGCGAAGGCGGATAGGGAGCCACTTGAGTTTTTTACGGAAATCAGAGATGTGATCAAATTTGCGAAGGCCAAATATGAACCGAATACATAAATTTTGAATACGCTCAAGTTTATTTAATTGCTCCTCTCTTAAGTCAAGATAGCAAGTGTCAGCATAATCAAGAATCGGTAGAAGGAGAGTATTTGCTAACGAAATCTTAGTAAGTATAGGAAGAAAATTACGCAAACGTCTAAGAGAACCTAAGGATGCAAATATCTTTCTGCTAACCTCACTTACCTGTGAATCCCAAGACATATTATTATCCAGAGTGATACCAAGATCTTTTACAGTTTTGCTGAATGGTATAATATCATTATTAATAAGTACTGGTGGTACAGTCGATACATCTATTTTTGAAATAAGTTTTGCACTACCAATTAAAATCAGTTGAGTTTTTTTTGAGTTAAGATGCAGACCAAATGACTTACTCCAAGAAGATATACTCTCCAAGCTTTTGTTAATGTCCTTGATTGCAGTAGGTAAGTCAGATATTTTAGCTTGATTGTATATCTGCAAGTCGTCTGCATATAAATGGTAGAGAGAAGAAATAGTACCAGAAATAGTATTTATAAACATCGAAAATAGCAAAGGAGACAACACGCCACCCTGCGGAACACCAGCAACGACAGGAGACAAGATTCTACATCATTCTTGAAATTTCCTAATGATTTCAGCTTAAACTATTTTTCCATATATTACCTGCCTACCTTAGGCAGAGATTGTAGTGTTAGGTCATTCTTTTATTCATTTGCGCCCCTTATTTGAGACATTGCTTGCAAGAATGAAGTGTCTTAACACTAGGATATCTTCGCCTAATCTGCTGTTTGCGGAAGATATATGCAGTTAAGGTAAATATTATCACCGATGGCCGATACAGTTGATTGGTTGAAATGAGGCCGTCATGGCGCAAGGTTACAAACGTGCGACTGTTACGATCAGTTGTAGGTTCTATTTTCATTTTTTCGTTCTGTTAACGAGGCAATGCGCGCAACGCCTCCGGAATTCAGCTAACTTAGGAACGGAACGGAACTTAATAAGAACCGTGTTTTAACACTAGGTCGTCCTGCTATGTTCGGGACACTACTAGATTTCTTATTTTCACTGTAATCATGTTATTATTATTATACTTGTCTAAACTACCCATTGTTGGGAAAAGGCCACTCTCTTTTGTATTGTCATATTTTTACAAATAATTTAACCAAATATATTTAATTTTGTAATGTCCTTATATTATCATATTTTTACAATAATATTTTTGCAGTGGAGATTCTGGCAGCGGCTTAGTTACATCTCAATACCAGTTATTAGGTTTGGTGTCCTTCAGGTCGAGTTTGTATCCAGCACTGCCAATATATACTAATGCTTCATATTACTATAGTTGGATTACAAAAAACACAAAGATTGCGTTATGTAGAAGTTTGTAATTCTGAATTAAAACTCATATAACTCTTATATAATTCACACATTATATAAAATAACAATCTAAAGATTGTGATCTTATGTAATATAACTGTCTTTAATAAAGTACATTTAAACTAAGATATATTTTTATTTACATTTAATGGTGATAAAATCAAATCTAACAAAAATTATTCAATAACTGTAAAAAAAGTAAATACATATTATTATTAAGGAGACTATTTTTAAAATTATAGAAAAAATTATATATTATACATAATTAGAGCAAATCAAATTTAGTAAAAAAAAATAAAAAAAACTTGCATATACTTTTACATTTACTTATAACAAATCATTTTATTCTATCAATTTGTCCATATTATTAATCTGTTGTTGTTGTAGTAGTGCTAGAGGCAGAGGTAGTAGTAGCACATTCATTTTCCATGGCATGAGATGGAGGATGTTCTAAAACATTATTTATCAATTAAACCAAATGATTTGAAAGGAAGTGCTTTGCTATGTCTGTCCCTGGAGCTAGATGTCCCGGACGCCCAAAGAAACGCTGATTGGATATCGTGATGCAGGACATGAGAGCCAATGGTCTAACCACCCAGGACATTACAGATCGTGCAAAGTGGAGTAGATTAAGGAGGAAGGCAGACCCTGGCCATACGCCGGGATTAACACCAGGAGGAAGAAGATTATCCATATGATTATTTTTATTTTCTGATTTTTAATATTGAATCTTAAATTACATAATTTGTAATGTAATGATTAAAATTCGGTAAATCACGTCATAAAGGTGTAAAATAAATTAGACTGATAATACAACAAATTATACTTAAATCGTACCTGTTATCACAAAAGGACAAAAAACTGCAAGTTAAGTTAACAAACAACACAATTCCCAATACACCATCTAGATTAAACTAATATTCTCATAATACTGAGCATTGACTGACGTGCTATAAAAATAATCCAATTAATGTTTAACCGAACATTTAAGATCGCGTAGTAAAATCTAATCAATTAAAAAACAAAATCTAAAATAATTAAATCGTTTCATGAACTTACTTATCCAATGAATTATTTCAATTTTTACATATTGATCGTTGTATCTGTACACTGTGGCGACAGTTACAGGAGACTTGAAAAGAAAATAATCCATGGTAGAGATGTTTCGATAACTAAACATCCCCACGCGGTATTTTTGCAAATACTTACGGACGACTCCATTCATATATGTGGTTCGTCAATTTTGAATCAACATTATTTGATAACCGTTGCTCATTGTGTCTATACTTCATATGACGAACGATTTCATAATATTGGAAAACAAGTAAATGCATTTGCTGGACATGAAAACATAAATAAGGTATTTGTATTTTAGATATAGAAGAAATTTCGTATGGCTAACTAAAACTCCCACTGAGCATCAGTAGGTATATAATTTTGTAAAACAATATTATATTTAAGGCCGCCGTTGCGCAGGGGCACAATGGTGTGATTGTAACACGACGGTTGTCGGTTCATCCCCACTCGAGGGAATGAATTATTATTTATTAATATTTTCATTTCTTCTCTCAGGCACTAAAGCAAAAGCCCGTTGTTAAGTACCGCACTCAACACGCATTACCTCGAAAAATTCGGTGGAAAGTGGTGAACGGAATGTCTTAACACTAGATTCCCTCTGCCCTTCCTGCTGTGTGCGAGATAATGCGTGAAATTGATTTAGATTTTTGTCTTTCATTATATTTAAACACTTTTGTCCTGCTAGTTCCAAAATCTATCAGTTAGAAATGGCAGCGGAAACTACATTATATCGTTTTCGTTTAGTATTTAAATATTTGGATTCTTACTATTTTTCTATTTACGACGTTTTAACTATTACTTTGTTTAATAATAATCTCGGAAGCAAATATCTTTTGTATTTCATATATTTTATTACTTAATTTATTACTCACTTTTTGCTCTAAACTGAGGGCTGAGGACAGATTTTTCAACAATTCGTTATTTTCAGGCATTAGCGTACAGAAGAGTGAAACGAGTATTAATCCACACAAAATATTGCCCTATCACGGTATATAATGACATCGCCTTATTATTACTAGCTAAAGCACTTCCTTTAGGACAATCTATTAAAAGAATTATATTAAGACCATCTTTTCCAAGTAATGCTAGAGGTACCTTAACCGGTTGGGGGTTTTTAAATGTAAGTTCTTAAAACCTGAAAACATGAAATAAATGAAAATTTAAAATTATTAATTTACAGATTGAAATAAAACTTCGAGTATAATACATAATCTATACATATAAAGTAGTGTTATAACTCATAGCAGTCTGTACGTGGAAGGTATATGACAAAATTTAATAGAGTATTAATTAAATGTAATAGAACCCAAAAAAATGGTGTGGTGTCGTGGGACACCAGGTAGGAACGAAGTTCCTTCGGCTAATGTAGAATCGACACAAATTGCAAAAAAAGTCGTGCTGAATTTTATGTAGGTATTCTTGATTTTTCTCTTAAATTTTGCTGATTAGTTTTTATTTAAATACAAGAAAGTATTTAGGAAATTCAGTATTTTAGGAAATAATAAATTACTTAAAATAAAAAAACATCGTAATTCAAATTATCAACTAAAATAACAAAATATGTCTCTTTATTATTGTTTGACAATATATAATTATATAGAAATAGAAAAATAGAAATAAAAATAATTACAAAAAATGTTTATTATTATTTCATGAGTATATACTATGCATTGGTGGGGTGGAGTGGTAATAGAAAGAGAAGGGATGAGAGAACGAAAAGAAAGAGAAAGGTATTATACACTACTCGTCTGTGTATGCGACTGTCGCGCCTGCGCACGTCTCATTTAACGGTTTTATTCCACGCATTTATCTTACGGTTTTACTATCACATTTTTTCAGTTCGGTCACGCAGCGAAATCCTTATCCCTTCCAAGCCTGCCGTAAGGAACTTCGTTCCAACAATAATTTTAATTATTTATTTAGGTTGTGCGTTCTCAAAATCAGCTTAACCGATTTAAATACAGTTTTCTATATTGCATTTTGGAACGTTCCTTAACATTTTAGTTTTTATTTTCTTTAAATCGGTTCATAAATAAAAAATCATAATTGAATCAATATAAAGTATTTTGTCCGATAAAATTGCGACAAAATACTAGCTTTTAATAAGTAGATACTAATTGAATTTATTTATTTATTTTTAATGTATGGAAATTCTCTTTAACATAATAATATAAGACCACGAAAGTAATTCAAATGAAAAAATAAACAATTGTGCAGTTCAAGCCGCGAATGAGCCGTTGGCATTTTATAATGTTAAATTTAAACCTTTACGCGGGCTTTAAACCTTTAGGCTCTTTACGCTTACATTTGTAAAAAAAGAAAACATTGAACGTTATATTAAAATATATCTAAAACTGGCCTTCCAGATCTTAAAATATGAAAAAACTGTCAAATACCACGTCTCTTACAGGAAATAACTGAAGAACAGAGTATAACACTTAAAGCAATATCTCAAACTGTCAAACCTAAAAGCAGATGTAATACAGTTGGGATCACACGAAGCAGTTTTTGCGCCGGAAGTCACAATGAATCCAGTCCAAGAGCTGCCGGGTAAGCAATTTTACTTTGAATCTTGCTAAAGAATCTACATCATTTTAGAAACTGCCGAATATTTTTCTTTATGCTTTATTCCATGCAGCATGGCAGGCAGAATTTCTTTCCTTCCTTTTATTCGTTTTCAGCCCTAATTTGATACATTACTTGCAAGAATATAGTGTCTTAACACTTGATTCTCTTCGCCTAATCTGCTGTTTGCGGAAAATAGGTACATGAAATTTAGGTAAATATTATTACGATGATGTAAATTAGGCCGATACAGTCGATTGGCTGAAATGAGGCCGAGCAACCGGTCAAGTTTACTGTGACTGTAAACCGGTTGTAGGTTCGATTCCCACCCTAAGACATGACGAGGTAAAGCGCGCGACCCCGGAATTCAGTACAGTTAAGAACGAAAGGGTCTTAATAAAAACAGTGTTTTAACACTAGGCTCTACCCTGCTATGTTCAGGATATCACTAGACTACTATCACTTATTTTCACTGTAATCATTATTATTATTATACTTGTCTATACTGCTCATTGTCGGGAAAAGGTCACTCTCTTTAGTATAGTAATAATTTTGCAAATAATTTAATAAAAAATATTGAATTTTGTAATTTTATATATTATCAAATTCTTTTATAATAATGTTTTTGCAGTGGAGATTCTGGCAGCGGCTTGGTTACTTCTACATATCAGCTATTAGGTTTGGTGTCATTCAAGTTGATTTCACACCCAGCATTACCAGTATATACAAATGTTTCTTATTACTATAGATGGATTAAAAGAAGCACAAAGATTGCATTTTGTAGAAGTTTGTTATTTCCGAGTTTAAACTCATATAACTCTAATATAATTCACACATTATATAAAGTGACAATCTAAAAATTGTGATGTTATGTAATATAGCTGTTGTTAATAAAGTACATTTAAACTAAGATATATTTTTGTTTACATTTAGTGGTGATAAAATCAAAGATCTATTAAAAAATTGTTCGAATTACTATATAAATAACTCTATAAAAAACTAAATACATATTATTATTAAGCAGACTATTTCTCTAATCATATAAAAGTTTATACAGGGTGGAAGAGGCAGCGCTCCTTTTACTGAAACTGCATATAGAGTAAAATATTTTAAGCCCAGACCTTAGAAATTACTCAAGGTACCTCAACAGTTTGGATATTTCCATTTCACCTAAGTTATTCACAGCCACCTTAGAGGAAGTCATCCGCAAATTAGATTGGCAGGATTGTGGGTTAAAAATAAATGGAGAAAACCTAACGCATCTCAGATTTGCAGATGACTTAATTATCTTTTCGTCATCAAAAGAAGAACTGCAGACGATGATGAACAGCCTAGAAATAGAAAGCCGTAAAGTAGGATTGATTATGAATGTCGAGAAGACTCAAGCCATGACAAATGGATTGCAAGAA
This sequence comes from Heliconius melpomene rosina, assembly GCF_056956725.1. Taxonomy (NCBI): domain Eukaryota; kingdom Metazoa; phylum Arthropoda; class Insecta; order Lepidoptera; family Nymphalidae; genus Heliconius; species Heliconius melpomene. The sequence goes on along the minus strand of NC_140396.1, from coordinate 3,206,158 downwards.
CAGACAACTATTAACAATAAAATAATCAACTACACAGACGAATATGTGTATCTAGGCCAAATAATCTCGCCAATAGATATGACTACACTATAAATCGATAGACGTATAGGTCACGCTTGGAAAATATACTAGAGTCAAAAAGAAATCATGAAAAATAAAGAAATTAGCATATTTATCAAACGAAAGCTTTTTGATACCTGTATATTGCCAGTCCTAACATACGGTTGCCAAATTTGGTCCCTTAACAAGAACCATATACGGAATCTTCAAGCTTGCCAAACGGCCATGGAAAGGAGTATGGTGGGAAAGAGACTTTCGGACAGGATAAGAACTGTGGACATAAAAAAATATACAAGAACCAAAGATGTTGCCGTAACCATTAAAAATCTAAAATGGAAGTGGATAAAACATACTATAAGGGGAAAGGAAAAATGGACCAAGATGATATTGTTTTGGTTCACCCGCGACAGAAACAGAAGAAGAGGTAGACCACCCAGGACAGCAAATGATAGGGAGAAATGAAGGCAATTGGGGGAGGCCTTTGCCAATAGGCATACAGACGTAAAATAACGTTAGAAGTGTACATTTTTTTTCTTAATTACTGCTGCAAAATTTGTTATTTTTTTTTGTATTTATGTATAAATATTTTAACACTGTAGTATGTCTGAATAAAGAGGCTATTATTATTATTATTAGGCTTTTATAGAGTAGTTAAAACTGTGGTTTCATTTAAAGTTGTTGACAATTCCAGCCTGTATATACATATACATAATTAGAGAAAATCAAATTTACAAAAAAAATAACTTGCATATATTTCTACATTTACTTATAACAAATCATTTTATTCTATCAATTTGTCAATATTATTAATCTTTTGATGTCGTCATGGTACTAGAGGGAGAGGTAGTAGTAGCACATTCATTTTCCATGGCATGAGATGGAGGATGTTCTAGGACATTATTATTCAAACCAAATGAATTTGCTTCTATTGGTGGTCACTCGAAACGCTAAGGCCAATGTGCGGATACTGGGCGCGGCTGTACGGGGAGCGTTTTGGAAGACTAGCGACACGACAATTGGGGTTTTCAATACGTGCCATAAAAATAATCCAATTAATGTTTAAACCGAACATTTACGATCGCGTAGTAAAATCAAATCAAATTAATAACAATATCTATAATAATTAGGTAAACCGTTTCGTGAACGTACTTATCCAATGGTTTATTTCAATATTTATATATTGATCGTTATATCTGTACACTGCGGCGACAGTTACAGAGATTTTGAAAAGAAAATAATCGATGGTAAAGATGTTTCGATAAATATTTATCCCCACGCGGTATTTTTGGAAATACTTTCGAACGACTCCAGGTATATATGTGGTTCGTCAATTTTGAATCAATATTATTTGATAACCGTTGCTCACTGTGTCCATGACGAAAGATATAATAACATTAGAAGCGAAATAAATGCATTTGCTGGACATGAAAACATAAAAAAGGTATTTATATTTTACTTACAGACTCTGACTGAGTATCAGCATAAAATTATGCAAAACACTATTATATTTAAGACCGTCGTAGCGCAGGGGCACAAGGGTGTGACTGGAACGCGGTGGTTGTGGGCTCGATCCCCACTCGAGGGAATGAATGAATGTTATTATTTATTAATATTTTCATTTCTTCGCTCTGGCACTAAGGCAAAAGCCCGCCGTTGAGTACCGCCACTTAACATGCATTGCCTCGAAAAATTCGGCGGAAAGTGGGGAACGGAATGTCTTAACACTAGGTTCCCTCTGCCTACCCTACTGTGTACGAGATAAAGTATGAAGTTGATTTTGATTGTTTATTTTTATTATATTTAAATACATTTGTCCTGCTAGTTCCATGATCTATGAATTATCATTTAGAAACGGCAGCGGAAACTCTACATTACGTTGTTTAGTATTTAAATATTTGTATTCTTACTAATTTTCTAGTTTACGACTTTATAACTATTACTTTGTTTAATAATAATTTTATAGGCAAATATTTTTTGTATTTCCTTTATTTCATTACTTAATTTATTACTCATTTTTGCTCTATATTTCATTACTCAATTTATTACTCACTTTTTGCTCTAAATATATGAGGTGAATTACAGGTAATTCAACAATTCGTTATTTCCAGGCATTAGCGTTCAGAAATGTGAAACGAGTAATAATCCACAAAAAATATAGCCCTATGACGATACATAATGACATCGCCTTATTATTACTAACTAAAGAACTGCCTTTAGGAGAATCTATTAAAAGAATTATATTACGACCGTCTTTTCCAAGTGATGCTAGAGGTATCTTAGCCGGTTGGGGTATTTTAAATGTAAGTATACAGAGGGCAATGTAATAGAACCCAAAACAATGATTTTAATTGTTTTCAGTCTATGCGTGCAAACGCAAGTTCATCTCAAACGACTTTACCGATTTAAATGCAGTTTTAATATTGGATTTTGGCAAACGTCCCTTAATAATTTCCCTTAAATCCCTTCCTTAGTACGAGTCCACATTATGAAAATGAACATCTGTCCAAAATTTCACGTTTCTACGCACAACGGTTACGGCTGTGCGTGCGTCTTACCTCATTCATTGGGAACATCTCCTTATATATATATATAGATAAACCTAGCCTTCCAGATCTTAAAATATAAGAAACTAAACAAAAGTTAAATAACATTTCTCTTACAGGAATTAACAGAAGAAGAGAGTATAACACTTAAATCAATAACTCAAACTGTGAAATCTAGAAGGAGATGTAATATAGTTGGAGTCACGCGAAGCAGTTTTTGCGCCGGAAGTTACAATGAATCCAGTCCAAGAGCTGCTCCGTGAGCATTTTTACTTCGGATCTTACTAAAGTTTCTACATCATTCTTGACACTTCTTAATATTTTCAGCTTTATGCTTTATACCACATATAACAAGGTAGGCAGAGATTCTAGTGTTAGGTCATTCTTTTATTCGTTTTCAGCTCTAATTTAAGACACTGCTTGCAAGAATTTATTGTCTTAACAATAGGTTGTCTTCGCCTAATTTGCTGTTTACGGAAGACATATAAAGGTTAGGTAAATATGATCACGATGATATAAATTAGGCAGATAGTCGATTGGCTGAAATGAGGCCATCATGGCGCAAGGTCACAAGCGTGCGACTGTAAATGTGACCGGTTGTAGGTTCGATTCCCACCCAAGGATATGAAATATTTAATATTTTAATTTCTTCGTTCTGTTAACGAGGCAAAGCGCGCAAAGCCTCCGTAATTCTGCGCACTTTAGAACTGAAGGGTCTTAATAAGAACCATGTTTTAACAGGGTTGTCCTGCTATGTTCAGGACACCACTAGATTTTTTCTTATTTTCACTGTAATCATTATTATTATTATATTTGTCTGTACTGCCCATCGTTGGGAAAAGGCCGCTTTCTTTAGTATAGTCATAATTTTACAAATAATTTAATAAAAAATATTTAATTTTGTAATGTCTTATATTACCTAATCCTTTTTATAATAATATTTTTGCAGTGGAGATTCTGGCAGCGGCTTGGTTAGTTCTAAATACCAGCTATTAGGTTTGGTGTCATTCAAGTTGAGTTCATATCCAGCATTACCAGTATATACGAATGCTTCATATTACTATAGATGGATTACAAAAAACGCAAAGATTGCATTATGTAGAAGTCTGTAATTCTGAGTTAAAACTTATATAACTCAAATATTATATAAAATAACAATCTAAAGATTGTGATCTTATGTAATATAGCTATCTTTAAAAAAGTATATTTAAGCTAAGATGTATTTTTATTTACATTTAGTGGTGATAAAATAAAAGATCTATTAAAAATTGTTCAAATTACTAAGTAACTCAATAAAAAACTAAGTACATATTATTATTAAACCGACTATTTCTAAAATCATATAAAAGTTTATATATACATACAATTAAATCAAATAAAAAATAGGAAATCAAAATTAATAATAAAATAAATAAAAAAATAACTTGCATATATTTCTAGATTTATAACAAATTATTTTATTCTATCAATTTGTCAATATTATTAGTCTGTTGTTGTTGTGGTGGTGCTAGAGGCAGAAGTAGTAGTAGCACATTCATTTTCCATGGCATGAGATGGAGGATGTTCTAAAACATTATCAATCAAACCAAATGCTTTTGCTTCTATTGGTGACATAAAACAATCTCTCTCCATAGAATTTTGCACCTTTTCAGCAGCCAATCCCGTATGCCGAACATAAAGAGCATTTATTTGAGATTTTAACTTCAATATTTCCTCTGCTTGAATTTGAATATCAGTTGCTTGTCCTCTAACCCCACCAGAAGGCTGATGAATCATAATACGAGAATTAGGTAGTGCATGACGCATTCCTGGTGCTCCAGCAGCTAAAAGCAGTGATGCCATACTACAAGCTTGTCCAACACACCATGTAGCTACAGGTGGGGTGATGTATTGCATAGTATCATAAATGCCAAGACCAGAAGTCACATTTCCACCAGGAGAATTAATATAAAGATGAACAGGTTTTTTGCTAGATTCTGATTGAAGAAAAAGTAATTGGGCCACAACTAATGAACTTATGTCATCATTAATAGGACCCATGAGGCAAATAATACGTTCGCGAAGAAGTCTAGAATATATATCATATGCTCGCTCTCCTCTGCCAGTCTGTTCAACGACTATGGGTATCATTCCAAGCCTTGCAGGTTGGGTGCTACTTAATGCTCGTGTAATTCCGATTCTTGAAGCTTGTAGGCGACATGCAGTTCTGCTAAGTTGCTGAATATAAGAATGTGCCATAGTGAAAGATGCACCTGTTGACACTATGTATCTATAGATTGAAAAACAATAAGTTGATATACCAAATTATTGTATTTATATCACAAACATATTAATATTGAACGTTCAGATCTAAATTTTGACGTGATATTTAAATACTTTTTCTTAGTCTTCTTCTTATTTTTTAACTATGTATTTTTTAATATCCTCCTTGTTAAAATCTTTTTCTGATATAAATTTCTGCAGTTACATTATTTGCAAAACAATGACAGTGACAATATTAGTAATGTCAAATATTTGGCATGTCGTGTGCTATATAGCACTCGTTCAAAAACCTTAAAAATAAATATAATTAAATACAATAATTTTAAGAAATAAAAAAAAGCTTTTTTAACATTTTTAGAGTGTTATTACTAAATTTAACAATAATTTGTTTCAAATGAGAAAAAATATTTTTAATAAAAACACCAAGTAACGGTTTATCGAGCTTTCAAGCGGTAGATAAAACAATAAAAATGTTCACTAAAGAAACGTATGAAACGGTATGAACCTAGGCAGGAGCTAGATCGTTATTTAACTTGACACGATGGAAATTGACGCGATAATCCCATTTAATAATTTTGTTCTATTTATACAAAGTCCATTCCATTGCCTTAATTTAGTTTTCCGTAGCTCCTACACTTTATCCAGTGATCAAAACTGCTCACTTACCTGTACTTGCTAGTACTACTACCTACTCAGACCTCCAAAGGGCAGGGTTCCTCTGAACCCGAAAACTTAAAGAACAGAAACATAAAAATAATATTAAGGCCATTAATAAGACTACTTTTGTAATCACAATAAAATTTTATTACAGTAATTTAAGTAACTTAGATGGATAAGGCACTGCACACAAAATATATTAATATCACATGATTTGATTAAAATTTCATACAAAATTAAAGGTTAAACAGAAATTACATATTTTTCTTATGAGGATTTATTTTGAGGCTGCCTTCGCCTTAACTTCATCAATGCTTCTTGTCTTTTTTTTTCAATCAATAATTTTATATCAATGTCTGTATTAGATTTTTCACTTTTTGTATTATTCACTGGTTCTGTTGTTGAGTTACTTTTATTTATTTGTGGGTCTTTATTTTTTGATACTGGAATTTTATATGTAAAGGCTGGTTTCTTGTGAACAGGTTCATTTTGTGTTGTAACCAAAGGTTCCGAAGCAGTAAATGGCAATTGTCTTTTAGCAAGAAGTTTATCTTTTGCCTGTTGATGCTTCTTTTTTATTTCATCTGGTGTACACCGCAAAGGTGAATCATCTGCAACAGAAATAATACTTTACAAACTTTAATTATTCACTAACATATTGTAATTAATTTGTAAAGGCAATAAATATTGTTTAATATAAAGTTATAATTAAAAATTGTGTCGAGTTTGTTGATGCTGGTATGTAACACCAGTAGTTTCCAGAAGTCTGTTTGTATCTGCATATTTGTCTGTATATGATTTAAGTTATACATTTTTAATAACAATTAAGTGTTATATAATTAATACCTTATCATAAACAGTCTTTTAGTTCAATAATTTCAATAATCAATGTCTATGTTGTATGTAAATGAGAATATTTTTGGTTTTATTTTCTTGCACTATTTGTAAGGAGAGCTTTATCAGAATAACTGTCTAGATCTATATTCATTATCCACCTTACCACTAATATAGGTAATAAATACATAAAGGACATATAAACAAATATATGTATTGAAATAAATAATGCTCTGATAACAAATCAAACACTCAACACTCGAGTGTGTCCTAGTAGAGTAGAGAGTTTAGGTAGTAGAGTAGAGTAGAGTGTTTAGGTTTCCTATGTTTAGCAAGTTTTACAAAAAAAAAATATATACAGTACCTATTTTATTAAAGGGCATTGAATTATATCTTCCAAATACCATTCCACTACTGGAAGGTTTATTAATTTCTGTTACTGATGGCGATTCAGGCATAGAATTGTGTCTACCAAAAGTAGATTTATTTGATGGGCTTTCTTTATTACACACTATATGTTCTGTCCAATTCACAGTTTCCTTTCTATTATGATTTTTGTCATTTTTACTGGTCATTTGTGAAAGTCTCTCTAAGGCACTGTCATTAAGATTTTCGAGTAAGTTGTCGAATGAGTCATTATTTAATCTGGGTGAATCACATTTTTTTATTTTTTTTATAATTGGAGAATCAAAGTTGATATTGCTTAAAATGGCATCCATGGAATCTTGATCAATATCTACTTTTAAGTTTGGCTTCATATATCTATCTACAGTTCCAAGACAGGCTCTTTTTTCTCCCTGGGTTTCATTACAAAAAATTTTTTCTTCTACCATTTGACTTACTTTTATTAAATCTTCATTTATAGAATCATCAGATTCTAAGCCATTATCTGTTTCACTATTTACAAACTTAGAACTCAACACATTTTTCCTCAGACATCGATTTTTATTTTTAACAGTGCTTCTAGGAGAAATGTCACTTGAGTCACTGAAAATATCTTCCTCAGGCTGAGGTTTTTCAAATTTTAGAGGCTTCTTAGGCAGTATTTCAAATAAATTTTGATTTAATGTTATAAGGTCTTGTAAAAATTCCGATTTTTTCTGTGAAGCCTTTACCATTCTACGTTTAGGTGCTACCTTTTCTATTACTTTAGATTTTATTATTTCTTTTACTCTTCTACTAACTGGTGTTACATTTCTGATATGGGTTCGGCTTGATTTTGAAGTAGGTGTATTAAAATTCCAAACAACATCTCTCTCTCCTTCAATCCCATCTTGTGTACAAATAAATGGCACAGGACTTGATGCTCCAGAATCACAAATGGAGTCACTATCTTTGGATGTTGAATCTAATTTATGTTCAGGTGTAGAACATGATAATACTGAAAAACATGGAAATTTTATTCATATTAATAACTTTCTTAGAATAGAATAGAATATACTTTATTGCACACATAAGAGAAATATTTAGAAAGAATAACACAAATAAAATTGAAAGAAAAACATGTATGCAAAGGCGGTCTTATTGCTTTAAGCAATCTCCACCAGACAACCTTTGAAACATTACGGATAAATTGTAATGAGGAGAAAGGGGACAACATCTCAGTGCAAATTTTATGAAATATAATTAAATATTATATAATATATAATAAACTAAGTCAATAATATAAAATAAACTTACATAAACTGAGTTTAATGTTTATATACTTTACACATACATACATACATACATACATAAAACATGTTCAAAAATATATACATAATATTAAAATAAATTAAAGATAAACTATTATACTAAATTAAATAAGTACTCTTTTAGACGATTTTTAAAACTGTATAGAGATTTGGAATGTTGAACTTCTGTAGGAAGGGTATGGGAAGTTGGTAATTTAAGGAGATTATCACAATAATCGGGATCTAAGGTGGAGGTGAAGACGTGAATCGGCACCTTGGAAACTAACTAAACTAACTAACTTTCTTAATATATATTTTATAAACATACATACTGAGAAAATTATTCATTTGTAAAAAAATATGTAAGTACCTTTTTTTTTATTTTTCGCAACCATATTGGATTCTTTTTTATTTTTATGATTCATATGTGAGCTGAACTCTTCATGCAAATTAATAATATACACTGTACCATAACAAAAATAATGTTTTACTACATTAGACTAAAAAAAATTTACGATCAGAACGAAATATATGTAAAGCTAAAAATATACAATGCTTCAGTTACTTTGGTTGAGGACAGTAACTAAATAATATAATTAAATTATAGCATTACAACAATATAAAAAATATGCTCTTTTTAATCGTAATAATCGTGAAAATGTCATTTACAATAATAAAATGACATTCACTTATAAGTATGGAGTTGAACTTGACGTTTAAAATAATCGGATACATGTAAAAAATGTTAAGAAACGGGTTGCCCGTAAAGGAATCCCTTTATTTTCCGTAAATAGTTTAAGTTGGGACTGAAATGGCTGTATTATTTATTAGTAACAATATTAAAGTAATATGTAAGAATATATAGATCAGTGATTTTATATTTTGCAAAACAGGATCGCTTGTTATTTTTAAATTATTTTTTAATACTGGTCACCCTGTCAGATATTTACAAGTGTTTAATTTAATACCTCCGTCCTCCAGTCTTCCACCCTCCCGACACCTCAGTCCTCAGTCCTCCTTCAATCGTCTGACACTGTTATCATCAGTCGCATGTCATTCGGATAAAAGTGTGGTTGTTCATAATACTTTTTAAGACTTATCCGCGATGTGCCTTCGGAAGTGACACAGTTGTAGTGTAAAGTGAATTTGTAACCAGCCAAAATGCTCGCGGACGGTGAAATAGTTGGTGACGGATCATGGAACCTCACGATCTACGTGACGGACTTGAACGAGAAGCGTACCATGGTCGTAAAGGGAGATATGCATATAGGTGGAGTTATGCTGAAATTGACGGAAAGCTTCGGTAAGTTATCAAAGGAGTGCAATAACTATTATTTCAATAATAATGTTTACCTGTGTCCACTGGCCTCTGAGTCATGAGTATTTTAGTAATAAATCTGTAGCTCACAGATTCAAGTGTATTAGGTCATTATTTCCAATAATATAAAGCTAATATATATTCTTAGTATTTTTGTTAATATAGAATGAAATGGTGATAGAAAAAATATATTACTAATTTATAATACTATTACTATATTTAGTAATATAGAATATTTACAAATAAATTACTTATATGTATCTTAACAAACAATACATACTATGTTGTATAAAAAACATATTTTATTTTACTTTAAGTAAAATTCATCTTACAATATCTAAAATATATAATTCTGGTAGGTCCTAGTGGAAGAGCTAATGAGATGCTTCCGTACCTCCCTTCCTCAGCTTGCCTTAAAGCATGAATAATGGCGAGCCCAGTAATTTCTTTGACAGTTATAGACCATTGGCAAGGTTATCAGCCTCTAGGTCTTCTATCATCCATTTTGCCAACAATTATCAATTTGTGTGAATATCATGGTACAGTGGCTCTCATTTAATCCATTGTAGAAATTAATTTTCTTTTTTCTACTCTGTCAAGATGATGTCAATATCCAATTTCTCAGGAATAAAATGTCTTACTAAGTTCTCAAAAAGTTTAGTTGGAATCAACTAAGAAATCTTTTTGTATGGGATAGTCCATTAATTGAGCCATTGATTATTATATCACATTTATTGTTTTTATGTAACCACATTTACTTACAGTTATTTACTTAGAATGTGTCATACACAATTCTTAGTTATTTCCATACAACATTTACAAAAAATACTTCTTCTTATCTTTAATGAATCTTCATTTGCTCAGGTGAGAAGTTATATTAACCAACAAACAACATTCTTATTATCTTGCTTTTTTTAATAAAAATATCTTGCTTATTTGATTGAGAGAGATATTTTTTTATTTTATCTTTTTTTTTGGAAATAAAGAGTTCATTTTAAAACTAAGAAAACATGTTAGTAATTGCATGAAAATATTTTTAAAATTTAAATTTTATAAGTATTCATTGCTTCGTTTAGTTGAATTTATAACAGGTTTTGATGTTAATAAAAGCAGTACCTGATTTGCGAGGTAAAGGGAGAGCCGATAATTTGCGCGAGCGAGAAACGAGATGCGTGTACGCAGGCGCGCGTCCTTCGCGGACGATAGTATGATGACGGCGGCTAGTTTTTCTTTTTAAATGTCATCTTTAGAAAAAGGCTAATGTGAAAAATACATATGCCAAAACTATTTTTTTTATATTTTATTCTAAATATGGTTGATCAAGAAATTTATTTAATCATAAATAAAATGTAACGTGTGAAACTATGACTTTATATTACCTGTAAAGGTATGTTTTGCACTAAAAACTAAATTAAAAAAAAACAAAACATCTGTTAGCCATTAGAGTGACCATAATTTTTGCACCTACGCAAATACTATGGGATTACTTTCAAAATGGCGGTCGATATTCGCCCACTTATCCAATAGTATGAATAATTCATTATCTATTCAATGAACGTTATTATAATGTAAATTGTATTGCGTATGTGTGGTAAATAATTATGAACTGTATTTTATTAAATGTTTGAATAGTCAATAAGGCTTGCATAATATATTGTTCTTCTATGTGAAGAACCTACTGCTCTCTGCCATCTCATCTCAGAGTTATGATACTCTATGAATAAACTTGGTTTAAGTATTATTAATATCATACCCAATACCACCTGCATAAACATTTTTTATTACATAAGTAGCGTGGGGCTTCGCCCCGTCGTTCACTTTGCTTGCCTGTACTAACCATTTCGCTTTAAGAATAAGGTCTTTAAAAAACTTTTGTATAGTACTGTACACATTAAACTTTTAAAAATATATTATTTTCATAGATTAAAAAAAAGGATTATTTTTCCGAAGCTTCACGAGCACCCCGCATGTACCAAGGCAAGAAGCAATGCAGGTTGAACCTAGTGCTAAGAGTCCATTCCCCTCTTTCTGCCAAATGTTCGAGGCATGTACGTGTAGAGTGGCGGAAGTCAACACCGCCCTTTGTGAAGCTTTGTTAATGACTATATTATCCATAAAAAAAGGTCCATATACAGACTCATGAACGTATGCAAATTTTCAAAGCATGGTTACCATAAACGACATACTAAGTAGTCGAGCCATAATGTTAATTGGAGAGAAAGGAAATTGAGTGATCTAGTCGACTATTCAGCTAAACCCGGTTTCACCTGTATAATCATGTCCTTATTGCGTAGTTTAACAACAGCTTAAATGTTTAGTAAATACCTACTTATTATTTAAACAATATAAATCTATGTATCATACTAATTTAATAGTGAAATCGTATATTTAATAATATTTTACGTTGACTTTGAAGACTTTAGAGGTAAATAAAATATCTTGTGGCGAGGCAAAGCGTGGCGTTGAGTTTCGCAATGTCTCCAAAATTCGGCAGAAAGTGGGGAGCGGAGTGTCTCAGCACTAGGGTCCCTCTGCCTACCCTGCCACATGCAGGATACAGCGTGACGCTGAAAAAAAATTAATAATAAATATTAAGAAAAATATTCTAGAAGACAATGCAATTTTGCAATATCTCGTAAGTAGTTGACGTCGCGTGTGCGCATATTACGAGAAGCCGCCATGTTGTCGCACGTTTCCGGCGCCTCTTCCCCACCGCGCAGATAAGGCGTTATCGTCCGCTCATTGTTCCTCAATGCTGTAAGGCCTATTACATTACCAATTGATGCAGGACGTTGACTTTGTTGAACGTAAAGATACATTACATTTACTATAATATACTATAGTATATATGTTATATATAATAAAAAATAAATGCCCCGAAAAATAAAAAAAACTATGTGGACGTACATATCTGTTCAAGTTCAAGTCCAGGCCCCCCCAAAAAATATCTCCAGATACCCTATTGGTTAGTTAGTAGTTGTTAGGCGTAGTGTAGAGGGTCAATTGTACCAATTTTATTGGATATAGTGTATTTTTAGGGTTCCGTACCTGAAAAGGGAAAAACGGAACCCTTATAGGATCACTTTGTTTTCCGTTTGTCAAGAACATTTAGCTCGTGACCGCATGTAGGATTGATAGCAAAATCTATATCAATTCAAAACTTATACTTCTACAGGTATGAAATTTGGCAGGAAGTGAGAACTTATTGTACTAATATTAGAAATAATCCGAAAAGTGAAAATTTATATGTATTTCATTGAAAGAAAAACTTTACAGATTTAAATTCGTAATTGGTACGGAACCCTCAGTTGCCGAGTCTGACTCGCACTACACCATTTTTTTACCTTTCGTGGGATTTTTACAATAAACAACTTACGTTATAATTACTAGGTAATTTACCATATTTAAAAGGGTATTTTCATATCCGGACAAATGGTAACGAGTAAACCAAGTGACTCAAATGCGAGGCCATCTACTGAATATGTATTTCACGGTTAATTTATTCATTATTGTCTCACATTTTAGGTAAACACGCACACGCATTTCGTACTTCCCATTTTGGTAATAATAACTTGAAAGGAACGTTTCAATAGTACGCGTGATAAATTATTATATTTATTATTTAATACAATCCGTTGACCTCAATTTTGCATTTTGAGAACATTTTAGAGATATTGTATACTGGGTAGCGAAATCTGAAAATATTTACTTGGTTTTTCTTTAGCTTTACGATGTATCCTGCACAGAGAAGGTTAGGCAGAGGGAACCTAGTGTTAAGACAGTTCGCTCTCTATTTCCCGCTGATTTCTGGAGGCATTGTTAGTGACGAAACTCAATATAAAGTGATTAAATGAAGATATTAAACATTTTATTTCCGCGAGTAGGAATCGAATCCCAACCTCTCGTCTTTACAATCACGTCAATAGTGATCATCATAAGGTATGCCACTGCACTACGACTAAGATCAATGAACTGTAAAATATTTCCAATATATATATACTTTGATGGGAATCGAACTCACTTCTAATGCAAGTAAAGAAAGTTAAGCAATTTTCCATAACATACTTATTGTAATTTTATCATAAATATAATTATTTTTGAGACATGTCAGACTGACACATGTCAGGAAAGGGCATGAGAGTTATCAAGTGTGATAATGCAAGTCCAAAGCACTTACAATAAAGCCCTCATGACAGCACTCAACCAGTAAACGCGCAACCCGCATTCTAACAGCGCGGTTAAAAGCCGCTGTCAATTATGTAGGTATCTGCTCATATTGATTTAGGATAAAATATTTTGGGCTGTGTCATTAAATAATTTTAGGAATTTTAGGTGGTTTCAGACATTTTTTGAATAGCAAGGAGGGAATCTAGTGTTTAAATACTCCGCTCTACACTCATCGCCCAATTTTGGATACGCTTTGTGTTGAGTGGCGGAGGATGTAAATGATGCTTTCCATCGAGTGAGATTCGAACTCACGGCCGTTTAGGGATAGCTGTGCTGGAGTACCACCGGTGTCTCGCTGGTACTTGGTGGGTATGGTTCAAGAATAGAAACAGTAAATTTGAAATTTTACTTTCCATTCTTTGGAAAACGTTAAAATATATAAAATCTTAACACAATTATAAAGTAAGATACATAAGTATTGAGATCGAGTTAGATCAAGACGTGGTTCAGCAGTGTCACCAACTAGGGCTACCTGCCGGACGCTAACGGTCGCGCGCATTCCTCCCCCCCTTTCCTTCCAACAACTAATTGCTTCTTATGCGCAAATTTTTAAAACGTACAAACAATGCCTTCAATATAAAATGGAACGCCATATTGAAATAATATAACACAATGTAAATTATTGTTTTTTAAATTATGCTGTACTTTGATGTCAGTCAGTTTATCAGTAATGTCAGTTTATAGGTGCGAAAATATATTGAATGATCAATTACCTAGTTGTCTCTTACACACAGTAAGTGTCTACATTTAACCTAGTTTTGTATAATATATTTTAATTAAGTTAAGGGGGCCAGAGCCAGTCGTGGCATAGCGGCACAAACGTGTGACTATGAACGCAGGTTGTGAGCTCGATACCCACTCGAGGAAATTATATCTTCGCTGTGGTGTCGAGATAAAATGAGACGTTTAGTTCCGCCACTCAACAGCCTTCAGGATTCGACGGAAAATGGGGAACGAAGAGTCTTAACACTATGTTCCCTCTTCCTACCCTTCTGAGTGCGCAAAGCTAAAAAAGCAAGTTATTTTATACAATCTCACGCATTCATCGAGAACAGCATTGATTCTGACAAAAAGACATACCGAGTTTACCTAATATGTAACCGTCTAAGTATTTATAGGGGCAAAACAGAAAAAAGGACTAAAACAAACAAGTTCGCCAAATATAAGATCTTAATGTTTATCATTTGTTATCTAAGAACACAGTTAATGGAATTAATTTATTTCTCATTAAGACTTAACAACCATATTAAGATGTTCTACCGACGATAAGAATCTATGACTATTAATTATAATTTGTGGTCAGTGAAGCTATTTCTATACCCTGATACGTTGGAATGTACGCGCTTCCAGACGTAGAGTAAAACGATATTATATTTATTTCATACTGTAGTTTGCTTTATAATATGGAAATGGTTTATTTAACTGGTGTTCAAATAAACCATAAATAAATAATAACCATATTGGTTGGGTTTTAATATCAAAATCACAATTTTATTAGAGACCACTTAAAAGAGAAACTAATGATTTGGATAAATTACAATGTTTTAATAAATAGGTCTCTCATCTATTTAAGTATACTTGTATAATTAATTTTTCATTTCTTTGTCTAGTTGTGAGTTCTGCCACTCATCGTAATGCCTCCAAAATTCGGCAAAAGTGAAGAATGGAAGTATTTTAATGAGAATGGAGGGTCTTAACGAGTGAGTGAGGAAAATAGTCGAATATTAAGACTTCCCAAAAGTCTTCAATTTTACGTAAAATTTCCAAGCAGCATCCGTGTATCGTGTTTCATTGAGAAATTGCCATTCAATTACAATCATGGAATGCCTAACCTTTTTGAAACTATGCAAATTGTTGGTAACCATAGTTGGTAGATACTTTGTTGGATAAGAGGATTGGTGAAAAAGGAAAAAAATAGCAAGAGTGATAGAGGGAGCCTAGTGTTAAGATTTTCCCTGAATTCTCGAGGCATTGCGTGTTGACAAGCGGAACACAACGCCGCGCTTTGCCTTGACACCAGAGCGAAAAAATAAAAATATGAAATACTTCCAGAAATCTTGTTGAAATATTTAAAATTTGTACCAAGGTTCGTTTCTCTGAACGCATATATATCGCAATTACGACATTACGCGGGATGATTCAGGATCGCGAATTACTGTAGCGGTCACGCATGACCGCCGACCGGTTTTGCCACGACCGCTAATGACGTCATTGGTACAGTACGTGTGCTTGTTAAATATATAGGGAAAATATTAATTATAAATATAATATGTTATAACCTAGTATATAATATAATAGGTATAGGCCAGTCGTGGCGTACTGGCACAAGCGTGTGGGTTCGTTTCCTCGGTGAGGAAATGAAATATTTCCCCACTCGAGACGCTATGCCTCCAGAATTCGACGGGCAGTTGGGAACGGAGTGTTTTAATACTAGGTTCCCTTTGCCTACCCTGCTACATGCGGGATAAAGCGTGAATCACCAGCTAGTAGTATATTAATAATTAAAGAGTTCAAATGTAGGACAATATGGAGGTAAAACTGTAAAACATAAATTTACATGATATAAGGCACTGATTGTATAAGGTCGAATCACTTTATATTTGCGTTAACAACCATTTTACATTGTACATATAACCTTACTGTGTTAAATTACGTAAATGTTTATATATATCAATTTACTTTAAAATAGTTCTGACAAACATGAAAAATTAATTTATATTTGGTATTTTTTTATAATTGGATAAAAATAAAATTATTATTTATAAATAATATTCATATTTAAACAAAACTTGTTTGTATTATATAAACTGTAATTTCAAACTGGAACATGTTTTAGTTCAAATGGCTAATAATAAAAGTCTGACTTCACCCGCGTATGTGTTGTATCAACAATGCTCTAAAATATCTAGTTTGTTTTAGAAACCAATATCGATCATAACGTAAAGCATGGGATTTATTTAGCTTCCACCACATATCAGGATGCCTTGGACAAGGAACCTGGAAACTTAATTAAGACACTGCGTTGGCATTAAAACATTTCCATGCCCCACTTTCCAAAGAAATCTGATTTGCTTCGTTACCAGAGAAGTGAAAAAGTGAAGAGAGAGAAAAGTGAGAGAGTTAACGAATTATAAGTTACTTTTGTATCCATATTATTCTATAACGTTTTAGTTTAACATTAAGTACTGCCGTCTGTCGCGTTGGGTCAAGGTCCATATCACCGCTCCTTTTATTTACCGATCCATTAAAAACAATTGTTTGACCTCAAACAATTCCTTTGTCCTCAATGTTATCTTTTTGCAGTAAATTTATTAAATAGGTACTTAGTTTTTATCGAAATGAAATATTTATTTAAATTTATATTTTCATTTCTTCGCTTTGGTGTCGAGGCAAAACGCGGCGTTGGGTTCCGCAATGCCTTCGGAATTTAACGGAAAGTGTGGAACGGAGTGTCATAACACTAAGTTCCCTCTGCTGTGATGTATCCGCTGTAGCGTGAAGCTGTTTTTTTTCATTAAGAACAATTGTTTGACCTCAACCGGTCCTTTGTGCTCAATGGTCTCTTTTGTAACAATTTTTTTAAAGACTTCCTTTTTACATTCATATGTAGCTCGTTATCGTAGTTGCTATCTTATCATTAGTCACTTATATGTAATGTTAGTATTTAGTAATTGAAGTGTAATATATTATATAATGAAGTTAATCATAATTTTCATAATATTCATATAGATATAATTTATATTCATAAATTATAAAATAACACAAAAATTTTTAAATTATTTTATTTAGACATTGACACCAATTTCAAGCATCGCCATTTCTTCTTCTCATTCTTTCTTCCAGTGACGCTGCTTAGCCAGATAATTAAGTAATATATTTAAAATTTTAAATGTTCCCACGAGTAGGATTTGAACTGAAAATTAATGGATGCACTCAGTCACGACACTGCGGCAAAATTATACGTATATTTCTCATAATTTATGGTTTCGAGGTTATTATAATAATTATAGTAGGTATATATTTTAACCTGATGCTGTCATGCATGTATTTTTTTTCATCCTACATATGACACGCGAAGTTGACATTCAGTGTCCTCAGTTATTTTATAGTCAAATTTTTGAGAATTGAACACTGAAGGTTTTGTATACCCATCATATGCGTATCTAGAAATATTTTCTTGGGGGGAGAGGAGTCTAAACTTCATTTTTTAACACATAAGTTGGTGTAAGCTTTTTTTTACATTTTTGAAGCAAATTTTTTGTTAGTAAAATTTCTGGGCTGGACTATTCTGGGGTGGGCACGACCCTACTCTTCTTTTACCCCAAATATATCTATAACTAAGTTGTGATCTCACCCAATACACAGGTCTGAGTCATTACGGTTTCGGAAGACGAATGATTAACAATTTGTTAGATGTCTAAACAAAGGGCAAGAGATATGAGCACTACTATTTTAAGTCATTTTGAAACTACATTTCTGTTATTTATGTCCGAACATACCTAATTATGATTATCACCTCTCCACTCTCCACTCTCCACTCAATACGCAATGCCTCCAGAATTCGGAGGAAGGTGACGAAAAGTATCCTAATGGGAACGGAGTGTCTTAACACTACGGGTTCCCTGATTCCCTCTACCTATCCTGCTAAGTTCGAGATACAGCGTGAAACTAAAAAACAGTATGAAATTATATTTTCTGTCATTATGATGTAAAAATGTATGTGCGCTCAGTAGTTACGAATTTTCAATTTGTCATTGAATTAATTACGTCATTTAAATTATATTTATTAGAATGGGTTAAGGACGCTTTAAATTTATGGAAAATTTCAAATAGATAAGTAATTATTCATTTATTCCTTAGATTCACTAATAATTCTAAAAATATAATTTTGTATAATTCAACGTTTAGGTACTTCTTTAGATTTTGTATTAAATTGCTTATAAAATATTCATTCATATATATTAAAAAATAAATATACAACGATTTACTTAAATATTTAAGAAATATGCTCTTTTATAATTTATTTATTTTGCTACACCTTAAATTTATGTAAAATAAGGATATTTACAAATTTTAAACACCACAACGAATATTACAATTTCCTGGTCGACGTTCGATAACGTGCGAATGTTTATTTTAAGCATACTTTTATTACAAGTTACTTGGATACGACGAGTGCTTCTGTAAGGATATATTATCAATTATAAATATCACACTTATAAATGGTTTTATTTAAAAATATGAAAGAAAACTTTAACTTAATACAATTTTATCTGTCAACACGTTATATTACACTTCAACTATTGATATAATTATTTAAATAATCAGCTTCACGCTGTATCCCGCATTTAGCAGGTTAGACAGAGGGAATCAAGTGTTAAGACTGGAGATTTAAAGGCATTGCATGTTGAGTTGCAGAATTAAACGCCGGGCTTTTATATCGGTACCAGAACGAATAAATGAAAATTTTAATAAATAATTATTCATTTCCACGAGTGGGGATTGAACTCACCACCACACCTTTCGACGACCACCACGACGAAAAATCATTTGATTTGTTCTTATCAAAACGTCAAATCGAAATATACATAATATTCACGATAAAGTACAATGCAAAACAAATCTATTTCAAAAATTAACTCCGAGCTGACTTATTTACTTTCAGTGCATATTTTCTCTGAGGAATGGAGTGTCATAACACTACGTTTCCCTTGCCTAACTTGCTGTATGCGGGTTACAGCAGTAGATTTTTTTATTTTAATAAATATTTCCGATATCTCCCATCAGATTTGTCAACCTTAATAAATGACAAGAATCTGTAAATAGCATCTTTTGTTCCGAATTTAGTCACAAAATCCGGTTTTAGTCGTAATCCGCAAAGAAGCTGTCTCGAGTAGGGGGGTCGTGAGGGTCAATGCACTGGAGATATTCGAATACTGCTCCTGCCTCATCTCGTCTTGATATAAAAAATGCGAATCGCTTTTTTTTTTCGTTTAGGCAACACTTGCCTTTTAAAAGTTTGCATGTATGGTAAATTGTCTTAGCGTTGGAAATATATAATTATAATGAAATTACTTTAATTGGAAGCTGCATTTCTCTCTTTCTCTGTCGCGTAAAATATTGTTTTTTTTTTTATTTTCAGGGCAATTTTTTTGTTCGTAAAATTTCTGTGGTGGGCATTAAACTATCCAGGGGTGCCCAGGCCCCCCTATTTCTCCACCCATGGAGGAGGACTTTATTTCTATAAGAATAGCTGGACTTAGAGTTTCAGTGATCACAATGTAATGGCTCATAAACATTTCACTGTGATCCCTGTAACATAGTAAAACCAGCTATTGATTGAACAAAGGTACTTTCTTGGTAATAGATTTTGATCTGCCATAAAATGCCAGGAAAGTAAGGAAAGGAGTGTCTTAACACTAGATTCCCTTTGCCTACATACATACAGCTTAAAGCTGATTTTATTACTTGTGAGAAAAGATATGGAACACCAGATATGGAATGTAAATTAAATATTAAGATGATATACAGACCTCAATCTTGAATCAAGATGCACGAAACATGTGGCAATCAATTACGAATTTTATTTAGGGCGATGCATTTATTAAATAAAGCAAGTCATTCTTATAATGAATTCATTTTATATTAAATTTAACCCTACTCTATGGACGACCCGTATGTTATAATTTACAAATAAGTATATCGGCATAACATTAATTAAATGTTTGTTTTCTAATAAAATTTGGGAGAATTAATTTCGAAAGAATAGAAGAAGAAGAAGATTTAATTAGTTCTAATATATGTTTTTTTTTTAATAATTTAATTTGTTTATTGTTTGTCTTTGGATATAACATAAAAATGGACAAAATATCTGTCTCTAATAAAATAAAATTAACTATTAATTATAATCCATTTCTGCATATATTTGGTGTTCAATTATAATTTTTATTCTCATACAAAGGCGTTATGGTGCACGCAATAAGAACGAGAGAGAGAGAGAGAGAGAGAGATAAACATGCGTTGAAACTATCATAAGTATGTGATAAGTATATTTTCCCACGCGAAATGTTTGGGCGGTAAGTGGAGAGATAAACAAACGTTAGCATTTGACCTCTCTCGGAATGCGTTTTATTGTTAAAACAAGCATAGATTATATACGTTATACCAATTTCACACATTATCATAGAAAGCTATTTATAGGATAGATTTTTTAATAATAACAACATTTAAATTAAGAAAAATAAAAAAAAAACAACTTCACGCTGTTTCCTGCACACAGCAGGGAAGGCTGAGGGAACCTAGTGTTAAGACTCTCCGTTCCCCATTTTCTGCCGAATTCTGGAGGCATTGCGTGTTGAGTGGCAGAACTCATCACCGCGCTTTGCCTAGACACCAGAGCGAAGAAATGGCCTAAGAATTAAATAAATTAAAAATATATGATTAAAAACCATTTTTTTTTAAATATTTCGTAAGCTTTGTCCTTTGATCTAAATGTGTTGAAATACATATTTCCTAAGTGATTCATTACAGGAATTCAATGAATTTTAACAAGTTGGACCCAGACGCTTCCAGTGGCACATGGCCCGTTCTGGGCGCTGCGTCCCGACAAAAATAGACGAGAAGCTATTTATATATATCGTATCCGCCCTGCGCACGCGCACCGCACTGCTGACGGCGCCTGCGTGAACATGGTGCTGATTTATCATAGATTTATTAAGCTTAGCTTGTGAATTTTGTTACATATTAAGTATTATTTAAATTTTACTTTAATATTGTACTAAATGCTATTTAAAATATTCTCAACATTGGAAAAAAGATGATAATGCTGCAATGATGAATCAAACTTTTAAGCTCTTTATTTTCTCTGACCTGTTTACATAATTTGTTTTACTTATAACTAACATTTTACACAATATATGGAAATATTTACTAACATAAGAATAGAATATTAACTGAAATTGTCCATTTTTTTTCCAACTGTTATTATCATTATTATTATTATTTTTTAAATTTAAATTTATTGTTAAATATTATTATTTCTGCTAGTGTCAGCTACCAGGTCAGGCTGTCCTACGACATAGGCCTCCTCAAGTTCCCTCCACTTGTTCCGGTCTAGTGCTATCCGTCTCCACCCCTTTGGCAGGTCGTCTTCCCATCTTTTAATCTGTCTCCCTCTCCGTCTTTTTCCATTTCTTGGGTACCATTCTGAGACTTTTTTGGTCCACTTTCCTGCATGTGATCTCATCATGTGACCAGTCCACTTCCACTTAAGAGTTCTTGTTTTTACTTTGACATCCAACACTTTGGTATTGCTCCTGATTTTTGTTGCTTTGCATTTGTCTTTCAATCTCAGGCCCATCATGCTCCTTTCCATTCCTCTTTGGCATACTCCCAGCTTGTGTTCAATTTTCTGTGATAATGGCCAAGTTTGACAGCCGTAGGTGAGGCATGGGAGGATACATGTGTTAAATATTTTTGATTTTTCTGAAATGGGCACTGATTTATTCTTCATTATTTCACGGAGAGACCAGTATCTTTGCCAGGTGTTATTTATTCGTCTGTCTACTTCCTTATTTGGCAGATCCTTTACTGATATTACTTGACCCAGGTATATATATTCGTTGACATATTCAATCTCTTCCTCCATTTCTATTTTGACTTTGGTCATGTTAGTCATTAATTTGGTTTTGCTGGTATTCATTGATAGTCCTGCTTTTTTGCTTTCTGATGCTAGTTGTTGCAGCATTAGTTGTAGGGTGTCTGGATCTTCTGTAAACAAGACTATGTCGTCTGCGAATCTCAGGTGGTGTAGCTTTTCTCCATTGATATTGATGCCGAAGTTGTCCCAGTTGAGTTGCCTGAAGATGTTCTCTAAGACTGCGTTGAATATCTTGGGTGACAGCGGGTCTCCTTGTCTAACTCCTCTCTGAATTTGGAATAGATTTCCTGTTTTTTCTAGTTGTATTTTTGCTGTGCTTTTCTCATATATTTGCTTTATTATTCTTATATATTTTTGCTCAACCCCTTGGTTTCTCAATGAGTCCCATATGTAGCTATGCTTCAGGGAGTCAAATGCTTTATTATAGTCGACGAAGGATAAGTAATACGGGCGGTTGTATTCGTTGCATTTCTCTATTACTTGCTTGACAGTGTGTATATGATCAATTGTTGAGAAATCGGATCGGAATCCAGCTTGCTCTATAGGTTGATTACCGTCTAACTGTTTGGTCAGGCGTTCTAGTATAATTTTTATGAATATTTTATACAAGTTTGGGATTAAGCTGATAGGTCTATAATTGTTTATATTATTCTTGTCTCCCTTTTTATGCAAAAGTATGATTGTTGAAGATGTCCATTGACAGGGTATTTGTTCTGTGTCTAAAATTTGGTTACATATATGAGCAAAAGGTTTTATTATTTGTTCAATGGTTGCTTTTAGTAGTTCATTAGTTATCTTATCATCGCCAGGTGATTTTCCTATCTTTTGTGTTTGAATAGCCCTTCTTACTTCGCTTTGCAGAATCTGTGGGATTGGTTCTTGGTTTATATTGTCCTTAAATGTTGTATCGTCTGTTTCTTCCGTTAGATTGTCTGTATATAATTCTTTGTAAAAATCTGTTGCTGTTTTTAAGATGTGTTGTCGTTTGGTTGTAGTATGAATATTGTTTTTTTTGTCTTTTTTTATCGTTTTCAATATCCATGTAGAATATTCTTTTAGTTGTTTTGAAGCCCTTTTAATGCCTCCTGTTTTGCTTATTTGTTCTCTTATTATGTGAAGCCGCCTTGCTTTTCTATGGTCCCTTATTGCTTTTGTGATTTCTTTGCTAATGTTTGTTATTTTTTCACGGTTTTCTGTTCTATTACTAATCAATTCTTTTCTCTCCATAATCTTCAATCTGGCTGTATTTCCAAGCTTGTCTTTTGTACCTTCCCACAAACAATTCTTTAATTTTGACAGCGCTTCTTCTAAAGAGTTGTACTTGTCTTGTCCGTTACTTTGCTTCTCTATTTTGTCTAATGAACCTTTTAATTCGTGTAAGTTTTGTTCTGTTAAAAGTGGTAGGGCCCCCCCTTTCGTTCCGTGGAATTTTCTTCTTGGTAGTTTCAGTTTCTTACACGCAATAGCACCTCTCACCAGTCTATGGTCGGAATTAAAGTTAAATTTGGGCACCACACCAACATTGTTAAAAATCTTGGGCACATTAGTAGTAATGAAGTCTATCTCGTGTTTATCTTTACCATTAGGGGAGATCCAAGTCCATTTATTTTTCTGCTTTTTAGGAAAAAAAGTGTTCATTATTCTCAAGTTATGTTCGAAACAGAAATCTATGAATCTTTGGCCATTATTGTTTCGCCTTCCTTGGCTATATTTTCCCAAAATATATTCACCTATTTCCGATTTACTTCCTATTTGACTATTAAAATCTCCCATTACTATTATATTCTTATTTACTATTTGCATTGTTTTGGTGAGGGTTTGGTAGAATATATCTTTCTCCTTCTCTGTTGCTTGGTCTGTAGGGGCATATATCTGAAGGATTGAGAATGGATTCCTGAAACCAGGTAAATTTATATTTAAAATGCCAATTCGATCTGATATGCCAACAAATTCTTCCACATATTTTTTTAATTCTTTTTTAACCAGAAATCCTATTCCGTAATTCCCTTGAATTTCTCCTTTGAAGAAAAATATGTATTCTTTAAATTCCTGTATCTCTTCTCCGAGTCTTCTAACTTCACATAGGCCCATTATGTCCCATTTAATATCCTTTAATGCATTTTCGAGCTCGATGAGTCTGTCTTCCGTTCTTAGTGTCCTTGTATTCAGAGTGGTTATATACAGTTTGCTTGTCTTATTATTTACGGTGGATGGAGTGGTATTTGAGGGTGTAGGTCTATCAACCCCACGAGGACCAGTCGGCTTGGGGTTGGTCCGTCTCCGGTTGCTGATATCTAATTGCTAATTCTTTTTAATGCTAGTTGATGATGTGGAGGTAAGTGAGTTTGATCTCCCTCTCATCAAATCATAAGCATTGGTTTTATTTATTATGCTATTTGAAGACATATTCACTTGTTTTTTAGGGTTTATATATGTTCCTGGAGAAGTTGATTGTTCTCTCTTCTTTCTCTCTGTAATTACATTGTCTTCCTTAACTATCAGTTTATCATACTTTATATAAGCAATGTTTCCTTTAGCCTTTTCCTCTTTAAGTTGTTGCTGCAGTTCTTTTCTTTTTTCTAGCACCGATTTTGGATAATCTTCAACTACATAAACATGTTTAAATCTTTTCTTGTTTTTTAAAATTTCAACTTTTTTCCAATAATTTGTAAAAGAGATCAGAACAGGTCTGGGTTTTCCTTTATGTTTGTTTCCAATTCTAAATGTGTTCTGAATATCGCTTGTTTCAAGAGAGATATTGAGGTCATTTCCAATAATTTCTATAATTGCTTTGTGTAGATCTATTGAGCCTTTTTCTGTCTCATCCAATTTAAAGAGTAGTATATTATTCCTTTTCTTGTCATTTTCTAGTTTATATACCTTTCTTTCTAGTAATTCCATCTTCTCTTTCAGTTTTTTATTATCTTCCAATATCGGCACTAATTTTTCGTTCATCTGTTTTAGAAGATTGTTGGTGATCATTGTGGTTTGCCTGTCCATTTCTATTTTCATTTGGTCAAAAAGCATTTGAAATTGTTGCTCCATTTTTATTTGTATTTAATTAACACAAAAATTCAACTAAACGCAATTATCTTTGCGTGTGACAAAGCGTTAAGTTATGACAGTTCTTTTGGTTGGCAGTATTGTGGCGTCATTTCACTTTTCTTCTAGATTGTCTATGATTGTTTTCTACAAATAACCTTGAACTTATACTGGTGAAAAGAATTTCGATAATTTTGTGATTGTTTTGGTTTTTACTGGCACTTTATATTTGTGATAACGTAGAGCGGCACTTTTTAAGTCCACGGCAATTGTTTTAAACGCAATTTAGTCAAATTTAACTATTTAATTTCACTATTTTTCCTTGGAGGATTTTAAGCTCTACTGTTATTTAATTTATTTCTTCTTCTTCTCCATTTTTACAAACCAAACATTTGAAAATAACGAGAAATTTAGAATATGTAGATTTTATTTTCAATTTCAATCGAGACGTATGCTTTTTTAATAAGAATTGACTTACCTACTTAATTAAAATTTTCTTTTAAAACTTTACGCTATATTCATTCTATTTCTTATTTTCCGTCGAATTCTGGAGGTGGATTTTGCGTGTTGAGTGGCAGAGCCGCCACGCTCATTCATTTTCTCAAATGGGGATCGAACCCACCACCAGTCGCGTTTACAGACGCAGACTTGTACCCCTGCGCCTGGACGGCCTTGCAAATAGTATAGAAACTTTTATAACTGCATATAAACACTGGTACGATGTATAATTCATATTTAGGTCAAAATATTAGATACCTCGACCCAAATATGAACTATATTTATAGTTATATTAAATAACCTTATAATCTAGTGTAACAAAATTTGCGAATCATGGAAGTTATATCCCTGAAAGCTTTTAACATGAACGGTGTGAAACATCAATCACGTTTAGAGATTAAAAAAGGTTGGGAAAATATCAGTAGATAAGTTTTATATAATATGTATATGGAAACCCACACATTTCCCATATTTCTTGCAGGCTTTGTCAATCCATACCTATAGGTATGGTTCTTTAAATCTGGCGTTCCGAGCGTGCCAGTTGAGCACATATCACTTCGCCAATGTCACGTTATACCTATAGTATAAATTCGAAAGTAACTCTGTCTGTCTGTCTGTCTGTCTGTCTGTCTGTCTGTCTGTCTGTCTGTCTGTCTGTCTTTTACACAATCAGGGCCAAACCGCTAATTTAATTGTGATAAAATACTCATATAGATATACTTGAGGGTCTCGGGATGAACATAGGATACTTTTTTCTCATATTTGTAATATTTTCGATATATACCCATATATTAAAATACTTATTAATTTGACATGCTATTTATTCCGCCATGTTAATAACAACCATCGTGTTGCTAAGCAACGATTTGCAAAGTTTGTTGTTATAAAACGTCACCCAAAATGAGCTTGCTTAACGCATCTCTCTATTGAAAACTGAAAATAATTTCATAAATCTATACTAATATAATAAAGCGGAAGAGTTTGTTTGTTTGTTTGTTTGTTTGTTTGAACGCTAAGATCTCTGGATCTACTGGATCGATTTACTTTGTTTTTGTTTTGTATGAAAGCTGCATTCTTCAGAAGTGCTATAGGCTATATAACATTACATTACACATATATACTAATAAATTAAAATACTTTCTAATTTGACATACAATTTATTCTGCCATGTTAATAACAACCGTCGTTGCTAAGCACCGGTTTGCAAAGTTTCTTTGTTGTTTTAAGAAAACGTCACACAAAATGAACTTACATTTTGATATTCATCCTTATAAAAATAAATATATTATATAATATTTAATAAATATTCTTATAGTCCAAGCAGGCGTAGCCGCGTCCGGGTCCACTAGTATAATCTATATATATAAAAGGACTTGTCCTCACTGACTGAGGTAAGACGCACGCACAGCCGTAACCACTGATAGTAGAAACGTGGAATTTGGACAGATATTTACTTTCGTAATCTGGACATCCACTAAGAAGGGATTTTGAAAAATTTTAACCGTAAAAGGGTGAAATATGGGTTGAAAGTTAGTATGGAATTTTTTTTCAATCGGCACCGATTTTAATAAAATTGGAAATTCAGACTCTTGAAAGTATTTAATGGAACACGTGTTTCATGGTTTTCTAGAATTCGAAAGATTTTTTGACTTTCGTCGTCGAAAGTTTATTTGGAAAAATCTTTAAAACGCCACCGATTTTTATAAAATTTGAAATTTGGACTTAAAAATATTTCATTGAACACATGTTTCGTGGTTTATTAGAATTCACCCCTAAATACGCAAGCGAAGCTGCGCGCGTCCGCTAGTTAATAAATATTCGTATAGTTTAGGCGGGCGTAGCCGCGTTCGGGTCCACTAGTTTGTCTATAAATTTTAAACATTATATTTTTTTTGTATTATATATTTTTTTCAAATAAAAGTATACTTATTCTACGCTAAAATTTAAGAATTAGAATATTTTTCCATTGACTAAATTAAAAAAATATATAGGTAATAAAATAATTTTTGTTTTCTTTATTCTTATTTGTGTCAAAATCGACCTCAATTTATAGTATCTAATCTTTGTAAATAAGCGAAACATTGGACACCTTTTGCAACGATTAAAATTGGTCTTTTTAATAACTTATTATTTTATACTATATTTGCAATCAAGTCGCTAAATTATAATAAATTAGATAAATTTCATATTATTTATTTTATACTTTCAATTGCACAACGGCTTGTTTCTGTGTAATATTTATTCATGTGGTCTTATATGGAACTGGTTTCTTTTTATTTATAATTTATATTAATAGAACGCACCTTGGCGGCCCATCGTGGCTATTTAAATTTCTTCACTGTGGTGTGTGATGGGAAAGCCCGGCGCTAAGTTCCGCCACTCAAAACGCAATGCCTCGAAAATGGGAAACGGAATATCTTGACACTAGGTTTCCCTGCCTTCTCTGCTACATGCGAGATGGAATGGAAGCTTCACCGGTTGACATTAACCTAAAACAACATCACAATTTGATAATTTACTACGTTTGTTTTCGCACTCCGTAGTAGTCTTGAGCATCACGTCCACACGGTTCTCAAAGAACACGTCATCTGGGTCACGGTCCAT
The DNA here is from genome assembly GCF_056956725.1 of Heliconius melpomene rosina. Classification (NCBI taxonomy): domain Eukaryota; kingdom Metazoa; phylum Arthropoda; class Insecta; order Lepidoptera; family Nymphalidae; genus Heliconius; species Heliconius melpomene. The sequence continues at coordinate 3,177,781 of NC_140396.1, read as the reverse complement.
CTCAGATCTCGTTTTGGCTTGTCTCTGTCTGTCTGTAGCCTTACACTCTCGTGTGTTTACTTTATGCCATCATCGACATAAAAAGTCGAGAATTATGACGCTATGGTCGATGACTAAAATAAACTAAAATCGAGAGCTTTTAGTTTATCTTCATGTCAGTCTTGAGACAGATTTTTAAATGGAGAGACACAAAGTAAATATTTCAGAATTATTTGCGTATTTTTCGGTACAATTTATAGGCAAATATTAATACATGATTGTGTAAAAGAAATCAATGTCAACGTAGTGAAGCTAAAATACATGACCGTTTGAAAAATATCTAAAAAATGAAAATCCAATGGATGATCCAGGAATAAGTGTCCATTACGTGGAGATTATAAAGTTCTTAATATACATACAAACACAGCCTGCCTAATTAAGAAGTGTAATCTATTAAAATTAAAATACCATCTGTTACACCAGTTCCGGTGGTAATGACGTCAATACAATATACTCTTTAAAGAAAGCTATATGAATATATCGAAGATCATATATCTAGTACAAATAGAAGATATATAAAGTATATATACTTGGTTATGGGTCATAGAGATAGAAATGAAAACGCATATAACGCTCATTAAAGATTTTTTTTTCACCTTCACGTTGTATCCCGCACATAGCACGCAGAACCTAGGAAACCTAATGTTAAGACATTCCGTTTCCATTAAGACACTTCCTTTTTCCACCTTCCGCCGAATTCTGGAGGCATTCCATGTTGATGATATTAAATATTTCATTTCCTCAAATGGGAATCGAACTCACATCCTGTTGAGTTTCCAGTTACACGCGTGTGCCCACGCCACGACTGGCCTCATCAAAGTAAACTTTTGGAGCATCTAAAGTATTTTTAGATGCAGCAACCGTTACAATTGTCAGTCATAGGTTAACTACTTGATTGGTGAAGACGGCGATCTGCAAACGTGCTAAGTGGATGATGACGGTTCTCCTTCTTACCAAGTTTAATTTTGATGTCACGCTCTATTTACACTGACTCTTGTTTATTTTTCCATACTTTGCACGTATTTTAGCCAGTTTTTGTTTTGTTTGGCCAGTCGTGGCGCAGAGTTACGAGCGTGTGTGAGTGTAAACGAATGAAATGTTTAATGTATCGAGACTAAGCGCAGCGTTAAGTTCCGCGACTCAACACACATTGCCTTCAGAGCCGGCAGAAAGTGGGGAGCAGAGTGTCTTAACGCTCCCTCTCCCTACCCTGATAAATGCAGGATACAAAAATTGTAATCAAAAGGGTTAAGTCAAAATCTTAATATTCCTTACTTATGAATGTGAGAAAAACAATGATAAGATAAAATATATCAATGTGAAAATATTTCGCTGAGCTACTTTTTCTCGCACTTACTTAATCTTACTACTTATGTTATCTTTTAAATATTTGTTCAACCGAGATTCTTATTTGACTGTAATAGTCCCAGAGACTTAAATTTATGATATAAATATTTTTTTGAGTCTAGTCGTGGCATATATATGTGCGACTGTAAAAGCGTAAAAGCGACAGGTTGTGGATTCGATTCCCACTTGAGGAAATGAAACTATTAAATATTACCTTGGAAAAACGTAAGGTTCGGCCACTCAACGGGCAATGCCTTCAAAATACGGAGGAAAGTGAAGAAAGAAAGTGAACCACAAATGAGACTTGAGTATCTTAACACTAGGTTTCCAAGTTACCTCTGCCTACTCTGCTTTGTGCAGGATAGAGCGTGAAACAAAGCTTTGTACTGATGACAAAAAAAATTACACGTTTATTATAGATATGTTTAGTAAATATTTACAAAGTAACGTCGTCATGTACCAAGGAATAAATTTATGAGTATGCCTAGCCCACATCTCCTGTTACGCGAGTAGGTTGCGAAAAATTTAAGTGCTTAACAAACGGATGTTTATATTAGACTTATTAATAATTATTTTAAGCTAATTTTTAAGTCTAAATTTGTCTTGGCTATTTTTTATTTACAGGTACTAAATTAAATATTAATCTCATAGTTTAGTATAAGCTGGAAGTACGCTACCTTCAATTTTATGTGAACATGGAAGTCGGCATCCATATATTTAGATCTCCCATTCTTTAGTCGGTGAAGTCGATCGTCTACTCAACATTTAACTTGGCACTTATATTTTTGTGAATAATCTTTATTACAGTCACCATTTTTTTTCGATCATGAGGTTAATGCTGTTACCCCTATTGGTTTTTACAACACCGGTTGGGTACGGAAGAGGATACTCTGTCCCTGAAGAAATGCAAGCATTAAGTGGTTGCCTGTGTTTATAGTCACCTCTCAAACTATATTCCATACAACTATATAACTACAATCAGCAAATTCAGATAGCAAGTTTATTGACCCCGTTCTAAGAATGAATCCTTAGATCGTTTGTTCTCAAAGATTCCTATGGTATCACATCAAAATGATACAGTTTGGGGGCTTTAAAAGGTATGCGTGTTTAAACAGAACGCGCTAATAGCTGGCTTCGGAATATCTCACCTAAATTGATAATAATTACTCTAGAATCGTTAACTGACTACAGTACTAACTAACCATGTCTAATTTGTAGATACTGTTGCTAAGCCATAAGCAGAGTGAACTTAGTGAACTTACACTCCATTCTCTACTTTCGACAATTTTTGAGGCATTGCATGTTGTGTGGCGGATCTTAACGCCGCAAACTATAGCACTAGCTGGATCTAATTTGTAGATACTGTAAAGATACTGTTGCTAAGTAACAATTGAATTCGATTGGATTACCTATGTCCGAAATTATTAACCTTGAAGCGTAAACACAATGGTAACTTTCTATTTGTCTTTTAAGATTTGACATAGTTGATGAAACCTGGTTGATTTAGTTGCTTAATAGAATATAGTGTTAAATGCAGTAGAGGCAGTAGGTTCGATTCCCACTCGAGAAATGGAATATTTAATATTTTCTTCGTTTTAGTGTCAAAGCGTAAAGTTCTGCCACTCAACACGCAATGCCTCCAGGATTTAGCGGAAAATGGGGAACAGAGTGTCTTTACACTAGTTTCTCTCTGCCTACCCTGCTGTGTGCGAGATACATCGTGAAGGTTAAATTAAAATATAAATATGTAGTTTGCTATAGTCCAACGATAATAGGAAACGGTATCACATTTATGCTTGCTATAACGTATGAAAGAATTACATAGTTGCATAATTAATTGTTGTTATAATAATTGTTAGTTTTCAAACTCTTTAAATAGAATTAAACTTCTAGAGCTCCTTGTTATTATATATTTTAACTATTTTATTAAATTTTCTTATTTAATGTTTTTTTTTGTTTCAGGTAAAGGTGAGTTGAAAATGAAGCTGTATTTTGTTCAAGAAAATTTGGTAACAGTAGGTTTATATATTTTATAGCTTCGTCCTTAACCTTTAAAGGTGTAATAAAAAAACGTTGTATAAATAATAAGGACTTTGGTCATCTTATCTGCGATATGAGTGTTTTTATAGTCATAATACAAGTTGTTTAAGAAATAAAATTGATATTGAATTTTGCTAAAGATTGCACAATTAGCTTCTATATTCTATTGACTATAATATAAACACTTTTTAAGCTTTACCATACTGTAACAATGTAGGCAGAAGGAACCTGGGAACTTACTGTTAAGCTGCACTTTCCGCCTTATTGTAGAGGCGGGCATTAAACGGCGAGACTCATCACGCCGTTTGCCTCGTTTCCAGAGCTCAGAAATGTTAATTCCATTAAGTATTTCATTTCCTCGATGGGGAATCGAACCCATAGCCTACCGTGTTTACAGTCGCAGTGCGCCCCTACGTCTCAACTGGTCTGGCAAAAACTAAAACTTGCAACTTATATTACTACATAGTTTATTCCCATTAAGTTCCAAGAGGAATTGACTAAGAGAAACTTAATCGAAAGATTGACTAATTAAATTAATTAGTTGCAAGATTTTTAAAGTTGGTTTCGAGTTACTGCATACAGCTGTTTCGTTTTAATGAATGGATTCAGTGACTGCCCTCTATTCGACCCTTCCATTAGATTCGTTGGGGATTTTAAAATTTATGGGTATTTGTCATATAAAAAAAAATTGGGGCTAGTTGTGTCACTTGTAGCGCAGGGGCACAAGTGTGTAACTGTAAACTCTCGAGAAATATTTACAATGTGGAGAAAGTGGAGAACGGAGTGTCCCAACACTAGGTTCCCTCTGCCTACTGAAGTGAAGCTGATTGATTAAAATTTTCTAATGATATACTCATTTATTATATTCAAATTTTTATTTTATTATTAGTTTCTTGTAATTAAAATTTTTTAGTTTACACATGTGGTAGGTAGTAGGTAATATTTGTTTTGAACTCCCTCATTATATTTCTTTGATACCGACACGAGGCCACGTATTTTATCTCTACAACAAAAATCGTTATGTTTTGAATAATGACATTCATCCTGTTATTTCATACGTGTTTCCTGTTATTTATAGAAATGAGTAAAATAATTTGTTTTACCGTTACCTACCATCGGCCACGTGTCCAATTGTTCTACGACTCGTGATGGGAATTACGAAATACATGACTTGGCTATTAGTTTATGTTAGTTTTATATTTTACTAGCGGCCCGCTCGCGGTTTCACCCGCGTGAACTATGTTATTATTAATTTCTGTCTCCATGACTACGTCCTAGTGACGTCTATACAAAATTTGAGACTCCTAGCATTTGTAGTAACGAAGTTTCATACAAACTTTCGACCCCAAAAACAACCCCTTAGAAGTCGAATATTGCAAATTCCCGTCTTAGCGAGCACCTACGTCCTATAAGTAACTGCTATGCAAAATTTGAGATTCCTAGCACTCATAGTTTCTGAGATTTCGTGATGAGTGAGTGACCTTTCGATTTTATATATATAGATAAACTGCACATGTTTGTTTTGTCTTTTTTTTCAGCTTCACGCTGTATCCCGCGTATAGCAGAGTGGGCAGAGGGAACTTAGTGTTAGACATTTCGTTCATAATTTTTCCCTGAATTTTCGAACTGTCGCCCACGCCCCAACCTAAGGCACTGAAGCCCACATATATATATATATATATCGGTGTGAAAAAATTAATAAATAATAATTTATTCCCCCGAGTAGGAATCGAGCCTACAACCGTCGCGATGCTGTCACATACTTGTGCACCTGCACCACGACGCGCGACGGCCGGCGATCTTGTTTTTCGTTTAAACAGATATAATTTTAATAATAATTATGTTAATTATAAGTATATCTATATTTAAACGAAAAACAAGTGTTGTAATTAGGATAATTAACAAAAATGTTGATTTCGAAAGGTTCAAGTGACATCTCTAATTATCAATGAATCTGGTAAGATCAACGATATAGATAATGAATGAGAGCACGTTTAAATAACATTTTAATCGGAACTTAATTTGATATTACTTTAAATCTATTATCGTAGTTACAAATTAGACAATAAATTCAACATTGTCTTCAGAGGGAACCTAGCGTTAAGACACTAAGTTAGCCAAGTTCTGCCTAACTTTTAAAACATTGCTTGTTAACTGGCGGCACCCATTGCCGCCCTTTGCTATGCTAACTGAGGATAAGGAATGAAAATATTGATAAATAATAATTTATTCCTCCGACTGGAAATCGAACTAACAACCGTTGCGTTTATAGTGACACGGTTGGAAAATCAACATTTGGGTTAGTTTCATATCTTTATACAACGCAAAGATGACTTCCACTATAAAATTACTAAATATATTATTCTCATGAGGATCTTATGAAATCCCCTACAGGTGTAGATACTTAAATTTCAAATTAAATTTCTTAATCTATTAATTAAAACGATAATTTTAAACTTAATAGTGCATCGTATATTTAAAAACATTTCACTTACCACGCCCACACCCTAAGGCACTGAAGCCCACACCCTTAAGCCCACGCCCACGCACCGAAGCCCACATATAAATGTATATCTTGATGGGAAAATAACAATTTGCGCAACCAGCTAGCAATCTAGTCTTAATATACGCTTTATAGAATCTCCTTTGTACAGTCCTAACGAACTCGAACGCCCTAGATTTCTGCCTTTGATCTTTATGTCTGGTGTTGCGTACGAATATAACATCTTATGTTTTGTTTTTTCTTTTAAATGGCTGACTTAATCAAATTTAACTCGTGTTATTATGAAATATCGTTATGAAATATGTAGAGAATGTATGGGAATCAGTTTTAAGAGGATTTGCTTGAATATTTAATACTTAGGCCCGTATTTATAAACAGCTCTCAAGATCGATCTCAGACTTGTCCTCTGAGTTCAAGTCATTCTAAGATAGTACAACTCTTTCCTAGTAAATAAAATACATTCTATTTACATATTATAATCTATATATATAATCTATATATATAATCTATATATATAATCTATATATATAAAATCGATAGGTCACTCACTCATCACGAAATTTTTCATAGGAGTTACTTATAGGACGTAGGTGCTCGCTAAGACGGGAATTTTCAATATTCGACTTCTAAGGGGTTGTTTTTGGGGTTAAAAGTTTGTATGACACTTCGTTACTGCAAATTCTAGGAGTCTCAAATTTTGCATGGACGTCATTTATAGGACGTAGGTACTCATGGAGACAGAAATTAATAATAAAGTAGTTCACACAGGCGAAGCCGCGGGCGGGCCGCTAGTATATGTATATATAAAGAAAAAACAAATTATTCACAAAAAAACATCAGTTACTACAAATTTATACTTTTAAGATTTTTCTAGCAATAAATTAAATGTAATTAACGTTGACATTTTTTACTAGAACTTATTTATTTTTATATAAACACCTCGTTAGTTATATTGCATCATTTTCCAAACGAAGCGAGCTGTTATTGATTTAACCATATAAGGAAATATCGTCCGCAATGCCGTCCGTTGCATTGACGACATTATAGATAATAGCCGAGGCCGGTTAAAGGTTACCTTATCTACATGCAACTATGACTAATGCGAATATTTATATGTTCCACTTATATGTTATTTTTTATTCATCATCATCTTCAGCTAATTCTCCAATTCTCTCCACCACACTCGATCCTCAGCTCTTCGGACCCATCAGCTTCCCGCAAACCTCTTCCGTGTTATTAAAAAACAACAATTTACCATCTAGAAGTTTAATTCCTACTCAATTATATTGTGATATGCTTCTTTTTACGTATCACCTAGTTGTTCCATCTGGGAACTTGGGACTTGGGAAGCTCCTTTTCCATAAGACACTTCTGTTCCCCACTTTCCACCGAATTCTGAAGGCATTCAGCGTTGAGTAGCGGTGCTCAACGGCGCGCAACTAGGTAAAAATTATTTCTTATATCGAATTACTGAAACGAACTTAAGTTTCACTAAATCGTATTTCATATCGCACCAAGAATAGAGAATAGAAAATTGAGTAACCATTAAAAATATTTAATTATTTGTCCATAAGATGGTAGTCCGCCCCCAGACGGAAGCGGTGGGCGTAGATCGTGCGCCCACTCGACGCTTATGTCACCAATACCACTCATCGTATATGGACAGCTGTTCAGAGTTTTACGTTTTTGTTTTGTTTCGCATGTTCGCAAAATATGGACAAGATATTTTTTATTAAGGAACACTTCCGTTGCTCATGTGCTGCCGAATTCTGGAAGCAGTTCGTTCGTTCGTGATGAGTGGCAGAACTCAATGTCGCACTTTGCCTCGTTGCCATAACAAGAAAAACGAAAATATTAAATATTTCATTTCCTCGACTGGAAATCGACCTGTCGCGTTGACTGTCATACACTTTTTTAGGTCGCTATTAATATACATTTAGAAAATATTTATCTGATTCACGTTTTGGCCAACGGTAGCTTTCAGTAGTAAATAAACAACGGAAGCCGTCCGAGATTCGTAAATCATTTGATAGTTACAATTTGAACCTTACATCTAAAGTAATAGATGGTAAATTTATATAGTCAAGTATTAAATCTATATCAAAACCCAAGAGCACAGCAGATCATGCCATGGAGCTCATCTTAGAGAAAAGATCAAAAGCATCACCGCCACGAGATTTTTCTACTTTAGTGGTTCTTTTGAGGTTAAGGCAGACGAGTCTTGCGATTAGATATTTTTTAAAAACAATTCTCTTAGCAGAGGAAGGAAGACGAGCTAGAAGCCAGTTGTGACGTTGGGGCACGAGCGTGCGACTGGCTTTGGGTTCGATTCCCACTCAAGGAAATAAATAGTTTAATATGTTCATTTTCTCGCTCTGGTAACAAAACTGAACTGAAATTTGATATTATTGCTAGAAAACAAAACTAATGCAGATTAGTAAATTATTAATTACTAATTTGATAGTTCAAGCGGGCGAAGTCTTTAGCGGGTCGCTAGTACTATAATAAATATATTATTCCATTTGTTTTACAATAGCAATGTTTACAAGTAGTCATGTCAACTGACTTGTGTAGAAACTACTGTCGACCAGTCAGTCAGTGAGTGAGTAATGTGAATCTGTGAAATCTAAACAAAGCCGAGGATCCATGAACGCGTACGCTTGTTTCCCTTCTGTTTTCTGTTTGTTTTACGAGTCGCTAAGATTTATTTACTTCAACGTCTAACGGGTTCGTGGTTCGCGTTTTATAATTTATAGTGCGCACGCGCAGGCGGCAGCCATGTAAGCAAACTTACTTTGTCTTGTAGTGTTACACGTAAATTGTTTGAAAAGTTTGATTAACTATACTTAAACTATTTTTTTAGCTTAGACATTCAGGCTGTATCCCGCACTTAGAAGTGTAAATAGAGGGAACATGGGAACCTAGTGTTAAAACACTTCCATTCCGATTAAGACACTTCCGTTTACTACTTTCCATCGAATTCGAGATGCATTGCGTATTGGATGGTGGAACTCTACAACGAGATAAAAATATTAAATTTTATTTCCTCAAGAGGATGTCGAACCCAAAACCATCATGTTACAGTAACACGCTCGTGACCCTGCGCCACGACTGGCCTTTATATTCCTACTGTATTACTTATTATTTATATCTAATAGTTATTTTCTCAAGATATATTTTGGAAAGTACAATCAGTTTTACGGGCGGCCTACTTCCATTTAGTTGCGACAACATCCGCTGAGTTACCTTCAGATTTTAAATGGGCCAAATGTATTTTTATCTGATGGCTTCTACTATTCTTATAGGAATAACAATGAAAGTATATGAAAAGGAGTGTAACGTTATTTGTAAATGTTGACTCGTTTCGTAACCTAGCCACGTTTTGTTGAATTAACGGAGTGGTGGTCGTAAATTCTATTATTTGACTTTTTTTTAAATATTTTTTACGGTAATTTCTACTTGTTTGTTTGCCTGTGTTTATTTTAATTAGCTAAGAAATCTATCTTTAATTTTTTAAAGTGTTATTCCTTACTAAGGAATTGGGATTTGAAACTGTGCATCTTGGAAACCATAATCATATTAAATAATCTCTCCCAACACGCAATGCGGCAGAAATCGGCGGAAAATGGAAAACGAAGTGTCGTAACACTAGGAGGTTCCTACGATACAACGTGCAGCTCTTCTTAACTTTTGCTTTGTTAATAACGTTTCTGATAAGAAAAGTTTTATAAAAATAATCATAATTTTGAAGTATTGAAATTATTTTGTTGACTCTCCTATTCTTTAATGTTATTAATAATTTATTGTTAGATGTAACTAAAATAAATGTGACTAATGTCGTCACATTTATTTTAGTTAGTTTAATTAAGGATTTGGCTCAAGGCAAATAATATATTTATCTGTATATATACAGCATTTATTTTGTATTAAAGAAAATCTTTATAGTTCAGTTATAATTGAATAATTGTTAAAAATAAACAAATACATATTCAAAAATATTTAATATTTTCATTTCCATTCCATTTGGTAACGAGGCAAAGCGCGGTGTTGAGTTCTGTCACTCAACAAGTAATACCTAATGAGTTTAGTGGAAATTGGGGAACAATGTGTCACCACTAGGTCCCTACTTTTACCATTTTTTTTTATTGACGTTGTATTGGGCCGTTATTTTAAGCTAGTAGTTTCAGAGACAAAAACGAAAAAAAAAAAATTATAAGCGGAATAAAATTCCGCTTATAATTTTCCAAAAAATATTATAAATGTTCAAAATTAACACGAAATATGTATATACATTATATTTGTTTTTAATAATTGATAAAAATATTTCCTACTCGGTTTCCTCATACGGCCATTAATTTGAAAACTTGTTTTACTAAATATCTTCTACGGCAGGAATTTATGTAGTTATAGCAAATTACAATTAATCTTGTGCAACTTCCTACATGCGATATGTCAATAGATTCAATATGAATTATTATGTCTAGATAGACTAGAGGCCAGACCGACCAGTTGTGGGTTCGATCCCCACTCGAGGAAATGAAACGTCTATGTAAGTTTATATTTTCATTTCTTCGCTCTGCTATGGAGACGAAGGCGGGGTTGAGATCCGCTACTCAACATGCAATACTAGAATTCGTCGGAAAATGGGGACTGGTGTGTCTTAATCAGGTTCCCTCTCCCAGCCCTGTACAGTTATGAACCATCATATCCCACAAGGTAACGTCAACAACACACGTGCTCATTACATAGGATTGCAACACCACGAACTAATTAGACTGGAGTTTATGACGGCATCATTTAGGTTCACTAATTAGATGGAGATAGTCGTCAGTTCATCGACGCTGCCATATATGATGTAGGACAGGAGGCTATTTTTGTATAATATTTATGCGCCTGCGCCGCCGTCTCGACAGCATATTTCAATCATATCTAGACGTAAATTAGCTGTATCCCGCACACATTTATCCCGAACACATGTATCTCGAACACGGCAGGGTAGGTAAACTAAGAGCGAGGGTAAGCAGAGGGAACCTAGTGTTGAGACACTCCGTTCTCCACATTCTGTCGAATTCTAGAGGCATTGCGTGTTGAGTGGTGGAACACAACGCAGCGCTTTGCCTCGACACCATAGCGAATAAATGAAAATATAAATTTAAATAAATATTTCCTTTTCTCGAGTGGGAATCGAACCCACGACCAGTCCATTTTGGAGCACACTTTGTGGCTGACGTCTCGAGTATCATATAATTATTAATCTATATATATAAAAAGACTTGTCCTCACTGACTGAGGTAAGACGCACGCACAGCCGTTATGTGCTGTGCGTAGAAACGTGAAATTTGGACAAATATTTATTTTCGTAATCTGGACATCCACTAAGAAAAGATTTTGAAAAATTTTTACCCTAAAGGGGGTGAAATATGGGTTGAAAGTTTGTATGGAAAAAAATTAAATCTGCACTGATTTTTACAAAATTGTAAATTGAGACTCTTAAAAATATTTAATTGAACATGTGTTTCACGGTTTTTTAGAATTTACCCCCTAAGGGTGCAAAAGCAGGCGAAGCTGCGCGCGTCCGCTCGTATATTTATAAATAAAAAAAATCTTATCTTAAAAAGGCTGATTCATTCTTGTTCGTAAATTTCTCGGAAGGGAACATTAAGAGAGATGAATTAGTGCTATTGACTGCTGTAAATAATGTCGACGTAATCGTATTTTGCAAAAGATCGGACACTTTCGAAGAACTCGCTATCTATCAATTTCGAGTTGCTAAGCGTCTATTTTAAGAAATCAAATGCATAGAATAATTTAGCTGGTTTTTTTTTTCAATTTCACGCTGTATCCCGCAATTAGCAGGTTAGGCAATTAGAACAAAGTGTCAAAATACTCCGTTCTCCATTTGCTTCTAGAATTCGAGATATTTCGTGTTGAATGGCGAAGCTTAATGGCATACTTGGTCAGAGCCGAAAATAATACTTCATTCTCCCGAATTGGGGACTGAACCCACAACCATCACGTACACAGTCAGACGCTGTTCCATTACGCTACTATCGCCTCGTCCTCATTTTAAATCCATATTTAAATGTAATCAATATTTAACTCGTAATGTGTCAATAGTGCAACCATATTAGAATGCCTAAATGATCTGAATAATTAATTAATCTTAAGTCAACAACAGTAATTACGTAAGCTAATTAAAATAGTTAGGACTACCTACTAAGGATAGTGGGGGGGTATTGTGCGTTTCACATTCTATATTAAGGAAGTTTGTCTATAATGGAGTCTGTCTGTATGTGTAAAATAAATAAATAATATGTTATCTAATACATTACCTATACACTTTCAGAAAATATTGACACGCCCGCGGCTTCGCCCGCTTGTACTACAGGACTAAAAAAAAAATTAGCTTCACGCTAAACCCCGCACATAGCAGGGTAGGCAGAAGGAACCTAGTGTTAAGACACTCCGTTCCCCACTTTCTGCCGAATTCTGGAGGTATTGCGTGTCGAGTGGCAGAACTCAACGCCGCGCTTTGCCTCGACAAGCCAAAGCCAAAATTCATTTATTTCATTCCAGTATTTTTTGCGTTGACAACAAAAGATCTGATAAATGGTTTTTTAGGTTCTGGAATGGATATATTAAAAGATTGAATTAGTATTGTTTTATATAGGTATTTTATGTACAAAATTGTCTTTTTACTTTTAATTATCGGTAAAGGTTTGTATAATAAAGATTGCCAAAGCAAACACACGTTATATCTTTTACACATTTTTGCATGTTAAAGTAGAATTTTAGAGGAAAACCATACAAGGATGTGTAAAACTAATTAGCTTAAATCATTAAGTAAATTAATAATAAAATGTTGCAATATTTTTCTAGGAACACGTTGTATCGCTAAATTTAAAACCCCATAGAAAATTAATCATATGGTGACACACAAGTAAGTACCCGTAAGTAGTTTTATATACTTAAAATTTTAAAACTAGAGTCCTAGAGTAGATTCCTATACGTTTTTACCAATTCAAACGACGCACAAACGTGATAAATATATAAATTCATATTATAATGACATTTAGATTTTTTAATAAACCTATTGTTCATATAAACTATTTAATTTAACTAAACCACAAATATTTAAGGTAAAATATATATGTATGACGTAATTGAATTAAATGTACGTATATATTTGTATTAATATATGAACCATTGTGGTATATGACCAGTTGATAGTATTTTTGACATAGCCTTACGTGACACGAAAAACGTTTACTAATAAAATAAACTTAAAAGACTTATATATGGGCATATTTAGAGAATATCTTTTCTGGACTTCAGAGCAAATTTTTTGTTAGTAAAATTTCTGGGCTGGGCACGGCCCACTCGGACTCTATGCCCATCGATTTAAAACCTAAGGTGAAAGTTGATTCCATGTAGGAATTAGAAATTCCAATCAGTGGATATATGGCCATCGACGTGACGAATATGGTAGCTAGTACTTTGACAAGTGGTAACGTGAAACTCGCAAAGTTGATTTTCTAGCATCGAGGTAATACTGTAGTAAGATACTATATTATATTAGTCTTTGAACAGTAACTAGAAAATGTTTTAAACTATGTTACGTAAATTTAAAAAGCTAACACTCGTGGCACAGCACAAGTGTGTGACTGCAAGCACGACTGGTTGGGGGTTCGATCCTCACTCGAGTAAAAGAAATATTTGTTTAAATTTATATTTTCATTTCTTCGTTCTGGCAAGGCAAAAGCACGGAGTTCTAATACTCAATACCCAATTCCTCGAGAATTCGGTGGAAAGTGGGGAACGGAGTGTCTTAACAGTAGGTTCCCTCTGCCTTCCCTGCTGTGTGCGGGATACAGCGTGAAGATGATAAACAGCTCTACGAATGCTATACTTATACACTTGCATAATGGACGTATGTTTTGTCGCGTCTTATTCATTCAAAAAAGACAAATATATAATCTATATATATAAAAGGACTTGTCCTCACTGACTGAGGTAAGACGCGCGCACAGCCGTAACCACTGTGCGTAGAAACGTGAAATTTTGACAGATGTTTACTTTCGTAATCTGGACATCCACTAAGAAGGGATTTTGAAAAATTTTAACCCTAAAGGGGTGAGATAGGGGTTGAAAGTTTGTATGGAAAAAAAATTAAATCAGCACCGATTCTTATAAAACTTGAAATTTAGATTTTTAAAAGTATTTAATTGAATACGTGTTTCATAGTTTTCTAGAATTCTCCCGCTAAGGGTGCAAAAAAGGGGTTGAAAGTTTGTATGGAAAAATTCTTAAATCGCCACAGATTTTTATAAAATTTGAAATTTAGACTCTTAAAAACATTTAATTGAATATGGGTTTCATGGTTTTCTAGAATTCACCCCCTAAGGATGCAAATAAGGGGTTGAAAGTTTGTGTGGAAAAATCTTCAAATCGCCACCGATTTTTATAAAATTTGAAATTTAGACTCTTAAAAATATTTCATTGAACACATGTTTCATGGTTTATTAGAATTCACCCCTAAATAAGCTAGCGAAGCTGCGCGCGTCCGCTAGTTATTCTATATAATTCGAAAGTAACAGCTTGTTGCTACGATATTGTAATAAGTTATACAATTTATATACTTTGAAGCCACTTAGTTCATAGAAACATAATTTTACTTCATAAATCTAAGATTGCTCATCTTAGCTTACCTAATGATGGAGATATGACGTGTTTTATTACATTAGAACTTCAATTTTAAAAGTGACGTAAAGCTACTTTTATGAAATTTCTATTGAAAACTATTTATTAAGTGCTTAATATTGAAAATTATAACACCTTCGTTTTAAATAAAACGTAGAGTATGGTCGACGAGTTGTGGCTACATAGTTAGCAAAAGATAGGCTGCACAGATTTGGTCTTAGAATTTATGTTTCTTTTAATTACTTTATTAACTGCACGCCATGACTCGTCAATCGTGCTATAACGTACTTATTAAAAAGCGCTGATATAATAATATTTTCAAATCAAAATGATTTTAGAATCTTAAATTACTAATCTTAACTTACAATATGTGATAAACACACAACAGTTCTCACTAAGAAAGAAAAATAAATAAATAAAATAAAAATAAATATTAACGTGAGATGCTCAGAGACACCTACCTATAAGAAACTGGACCGCTATTTTAGTAAATATGTCATAAAATTCACGCAGCCGTGGCATAATGTTTTACTACCACCTATAAAATACTGTTTTAGTTTATGTAATACTTAGTACTTACTATACACTAAATTTTATATGAGTTTTTTTGAAATCTTATTGAAAGCGAATGATAATTCTTTTAAATATTGAAGGCGAAGGTTGCCTTCGTGGCTCAAGCTTCAACAGCTTTGAGAAGCGTCTCATCGTAATGCGTCGGATGTGAGTTCGATTTCCACTTGAAGTAATGAATTCGCTCTGGTATCAACGTAAGAAGCGCGACGATGAGTTTAGCCACTAGTACTAGAGAAACTGAAATAAAAGACTAGATACTTATTGACATAGACTAGAGACTTATTGACATAAGAGATCAAATATTACTTTATTTTTGCTTGAAATATAATATGGTCATTTAATTTTTACGTGACTCATCCTATAAATATCT
The DNA here is from genome assembly GCF_056956725.1 of Heliconius melpomene rosina. Lineage (NCBI taxonomy): Eukaryota > Metazoa > Arthropoda > Insecta > Lepidoptera > Nymphalidae > Heliconius > Heliconius melpomene. The sequence goes on along the minus strand of NC_140396.1, from coordinate 3,162,209 downwards.
ATAAACAGTTTACAGACTCGAATAAATAAAAAATCTTTTGTAAATTACTAAGGGCGCGTGAAATACCTCAACGACATTTTAAAAATAACCTAGTTTCACTATTACAGCAAATATTATATTACTATCTTATAAAAGTTATATACTAGAGACATATATATGTGGACGTTTAAAACAAATAACCAATGAAAATTATAAAGGGCTATTGTTATCTCCAAAGAATTTATGCTTCGGATTTATCTTAAGATTTTAAAGCGGGTTTAATGTTTATATTCTTCACCTTTTAGTTGTCTCTATTAGACAAAGTATGTAAAGGGTATAATAAATCAGGATTCATTTAGAATTTTACGACGAAGTGATTACGATTATACCTTCTTAAATATGGTGGTTCAACGCGCTTAAGTATGACTCACACGACTAGGATTAGTCAGCTAAGAAAGGAAATTAACTTAATAAATAATGGAGATGACAAAAGTATATACTTTGAACTTTATATAATACTAGCGGCCCGCTCGCGGTTTCACCCGCGTGAACTATGTTATTATTAATTTCTGTCTCCATGAGTACCTACGTCCTATAAGTGACGTCCATGCAAAATTTGAGACTCCTAGCATTTGTAGTAACGAAGTTTCATACAAACTTTCATCCCCAAAAACAACCCCTTAGAAGTCGAATATTGCAATTTCCCGTCTTAGCGATCACCTACGTCCTATAAATAACTCCTATGCAAAATTTGAGATTCCTAGCACATGTAGTTTCTGAGATTTCGTGATGAGTGAGTGCCCTTTCGATTTTATATATATAGATATTCTCTGATATAACATATGTATTGTATATTGAGTCCAATTGAGACGCAGGGATACAAGCGTGCTGTAAACACGACAGGTTGTGAGTTCGATTTCAGCCCGATCGGCGGCCGACAGTCGAAGTTCGAGTCCAGAAGGGGATGCCCTTGCTGACTTGAACAATTTCTCCTCCCACCATATAGTTCTTGCTTGCACTTTCTCTGGGACATAACATCCTCTTCCCTACCAAATGGCTAACTGTAAAAGCTAACAGTATTAACTTAAAGTTTGAAAAAAAACCAGGGGTTTGTTGAACTCAACACAACAAAATAGAGAAACAGGAAATATTTTAAACTTTTTAGTCTTGGTTTTTTCAGGTCTTAAAGGAAAACCTTCCACTGTATGGCAAAAAAAGGATAATATTTCTTTATAAGTATTCTGCATAAATAAACTCACTATTTTATTTTCATAAAATATAAAGTGACCAAGCATTCTTATTACATGTTTAGAAAGTTCTCACCAAAAATATTAATGGCTTTGACAAGTTCAAATGCTTAATAATAGTTTTCGAACATAAGCCAACTAAATTATGGATGGCATCGATTCGATGACGTCACGCCAATGCTCACTTTCTACTTCTTTTTTCTTTTATTTAGCAAGCTGTGCTCCTGGGACCGGATGGTCGTGTTTTAGTTTTATTTCAACGCCATTACGTCCTATAATAAATAGATGCTATAAATTCTTTCTAATACGACATCATCTTCGATTCTTGAACTTGAAATAAATATTTCTAGTGCTTTTATGAAATTAAATAGGCATTGTCCATACGCTAGCTCATCAAATTTATTTAATACTAATATATAGATAGGATCTCTTTTTGACATGCTTTCTCCTATTGGGTCTCTTTTCTACCGTATAATCTCCTTCATGTGTTCTCCTTACAAATTGGCGAAGTGACAAGTGCTCAACTGGCACGTTCGAAACGCCATAAACTAAGAACTAAACTGAATGCATCAATTAAATTATATATTTCCTTTTCAGACTTCAAAAAGGACTGGTCAGATCATGCACTATGGTGGCCCACAAGAAACAAGTGGCTGTCTCGTCCAAAACACACCCTAGACCAGTACGGCGTCCACGCAGATGCTGCCCTACATTTTACACCGATGCACAAGCCTATCAGAATTCAATTGCCCGACTTGAGATACATTGATTGTAAAATTGACTTCTCGATCGACACATTTAGTGCGGTGGTACAACTCTGCAAAAGTCTTGGTAAGTTGTTTTCTGAATAAATAAAATAAAAAATCAGTTTCACGCTATATCCCGTACAGCAGGATAGACAGAGGAAACATAGTGTTAAGAGTGGGAAACGGAGTGCGTTTCCCACTTTCCGCCGCACTCTGGAATTCCGCTCTTTTACCTAGGCACCAGAGCGAAAAAATGAAAATACAAATGTAAATAAATATTTCATTTCCTCGAGTGGGGATCGAACCCACTACCGTGGCGTTATAGTCACGCCAAAGTTCCACGGCGCCACGACGGCCTCGCCACATAATAGTAAATTTAGAGGTTTCACGTATACTTGTCGATCCAATATCACCAATAAATAATAACAGTAATAGGAACAAAGAGTTTTAAATATATTTTATAATTTAAACTTCATTTAAATTAAATCTTACTATTGTAACCATTTTAGGAATACGGCATCCAGAAGAACTGTCGCTGTGCTACCCTCTCGAACCTTCCCACCTGAAACAGAACTACCAAAATTTGAAAGAAGCGAAAAAGGTGAAGTCTATCCAGGCCCCGGATACGAATACGTTTATAGCGGCAACAAGAGGCTCGTCGAACAGCCTGGACAGGTCCTTGGCGTGTCCTGCGACGCCGCCACCGCCGCGGTCACTGTCAGCCACCCCAGTTGCTTCACAACAGGTAATATTTCTTATTTTCTTTTCAGTTTCACGCTGTGTCTCGTGTGTAACAGTGTAGACAGAGAAAACCTAGTGTTAAGACACTGTTGCCGACTTTCCGCCGAATTTTCGAGGGATTGTGTGATGAGTGGTGGAAGTAAATTCCGCGCTTTGGTACCAGACCGAAGAAATAAAATATTAATAAATAATAATTAATGCCCCCGAATGGGGAGTACACCCACAAGCGTTGCCACCCTTCGCCACGAAGGCTTCTATATGATAAATATTGAAGATATTAATTTTATTGACATCGTGGTGTTAAAAATTGATTTTACAATTATCCCTTTCAGAATGGCACTCTCCGCCGCTACGGGGGCCATATCTACAGCACACAAAGCGACGGCTCAAGTGACGGGGGGTACTGCGGGACACCCCCGCGGGCGGCTTCGATGGACGCATTGGACTCTCTCGCGGAACTCTCCTTGGCAGACTCTCCTCTTGAACCGGACAGTCAGTCACGAGAGTCGCTGTTGACGCCCAAATCCTTGATGGAACGCGCTAGGATGAATGTTGGGTAAGTTTGCTTAAAAAACCCGTCGCGGCAAAGCTGGAAATATAACGATTGTGGGTTCGATTCTCACGCGAGGGAATGATTAATTTCTTTATAACATTTAGATTTAAATCTAAAAATTTCAAACTTAGATAAAGTGAATAGAAAAAGGTGACATCGTGAGTTAGTGAAGCCATAAAATAATTTTGTTTGTTTGTAGAAATCAATTGGATCTTCTCAATTATTGTTTGTTCTCAATTTTTGTCCACGCCTTGATTGCAGTAACTTGTTTTTTGTCTGTTAATTGCATTAACTTTTTCTCGACTTTGGTCGTAATTAGTGAGCATTTCAGATATGTAAAAAATGTAAGCATTTATATGAGTATTTTTTATAAAACACAAGTTTTTGCAATTACGATATAAATATGAAATGAAATAAATAAATATATCCTGCATTTTTATTGACAGTTTGTTTTTCTTTTTATTATAAAAAACATAATTGCGCGCGCCATTATATGGTACCTTTAGATTGTAACATTGCCTTGCTCGTTTTGAATTATTATTTATTAATTTTGTTTATTGTTTTGTATTTGGAAAACTAGAGAAATGCGCAATGGGTTAGCTTCTGGTTGATGGTGATGGGCATGGGTTCGATCATTAATTTTTTGGCATTCATTTCGCGAAAAGTGGGACACGGAGTGTCTTAACACTGGGTTTCCTCTGTCTTCCCTGCTGTATGCAGGATACAACCTGATAGAATAATTAACATGTGCGATTGTTCCAATTTATACATAATTCTAATCGATCATTAATTCTCAGTTGGCTAGATTCATCACTCTCAGTCATGGAGCAGTACGTACGCGAATGGGATACACTACAACTTCGCTTCAAATTCTATTCTTTCTTCGACCTGACCCCGAGAGCTCAGGACGCGCCGAGATTGAACCAGCTGTACCAGCAGGCTCGTTGGCAGATACTGAACCAAGAGGTGCATTGTACGGAGGAGGAAATGCTGCTTTTTGCTGCTTTACAGGTAATATATTGGTCTTTACGCAATTTTCAAGAACTTGAGAGAACATGCATGTACTAAATATCTGATTTCTCTCCTTTGCCTTGGGCTATTTCTTAGTATTATTGATTTAAATTCTTTTAAATTGCACATACTCACTGTATTCAAATATTATGCCAATATTTTTAAAATTTTGTTTTTTTTTTCGCGTATTGTTTTGTTAACAGGCAAATCAATTTATATGTAATAATAATACACACTGACACTCCTTCCTTCATTTATTTAGAAATTGAATAGTTCAAAATAAAGTAGCAATACTAAATATTAAGAATTATGTAAATTATGATTATTGAAATTATTAAAAAAATTCCAGCTACAAATCGAACTCCAGACGCTAGCCGGAGGTGGAGTGGATGCCAACGACGGCTCAGCATCTGCTGCTGCACCAGAGGACGACATAGATGCAGCCCTCAGTGAGCTGCAGGTGCAGCTGGAGGGAGGGCCACCCGCGCGCCCCGACATCACTCACGTGCCAGAGTTAGCTGGTTACTTGAAATATAGAGGGTAAGATTTTTTTATATTAAAGAACAAAGAAAAAGATTACATAGACATATTGTTGATTATTTTATTCAAATGTTTATATAAGTATCCTTATCAGAAATGACAGTTTATTATTGTTTTATTATAATTATGTATATTTTTTAAATAATAATGATGATTACTTTACTTTAAATATTAATTATCATTTTTATTTACGTATTTATTTTATTTATTTATATTTTATATCCCGGCGACGCGCATAGGATGTGCCACAGCGATAACTGTATGATCGCGTAAGATCCGTTTTGTTTATCCCCGTACAAAGCATGGAAGTTTATATGTTTATATATATTATATTTTCGTTAACTTAATTTTACACTTTCTTAAGTTTGTTCAGAATCTCGATAACTCAGTAATTTTCTTAATGTACCTATATCTATTACATTTTCGTTTATAATTGTTATTTTTGTTTGTAATTTTCAAGGATAAAAAGTAGTAAAATTTTCTTCAATATTTCAATTTTGATTATTTATAATTATCATTCTTTCTAATATGTAAAATATTTTATTTTAGTATACATTTTCAGTCCATTGATAAATTAAAGTTTTACTTATGTATTAAGCAATATAAATTTTAATTTTTTTATCGTACAAACAAGTAACAAAATATGAGTATATAATATGTTGGTTTATGGTGTTCAGTAAATAACTCTGTGTTTATTTAATACTTGTACATAATCATCTTATAATATATTCTGTTTATTAATGTATCTTTTACGGTATATATACATTTTTTTAATATTTTATTATATAAATTCACAATAGAACTTAATAAGCAAACTTCCTCATAATAAATTGCAGATTTTCACCCATGTCACGTTTATAGGGATGATCCTAGTGTTAAGACATTCTTCATTCTCTATGTTCATCTTACCGGACTGACGACTGACTTAAAACATTTAAATAGGGAATCTAGTGTCAAAACACTTCACTTTCCGCCGAACTTAAGCTTTTTGTAGATCTCGTATATAGAAATTCATAAATCCCTTCTTCCAGTCGTCAACGTTTCACCCTACGCGCCTACAAACGCGGTTGGGTGTCGTGTCGTGATGGAGTATTGCGTATACACTCGTCTCAAGAAGCCGCCGCTAAAGGCGATACGCCGTCTTACGCGGTTGAATTACGTGGTGCTGAGGTACGTATTGTTTTGTTAAGTATTATAATGTAGATAATGTTTGAGGTAGGATTTAAACTCATATTTCATATATTAAACAATAAAGAATGAATAAATTATAGAGTTAAATGTCCCTACCTGGTTAAGATTATACCTAATTGTATTTGTATTATTATAATTTAAGTTCTTCACTCGTATTTAAAAGTCTTTTAGAAAAATAATAAAAAATAAAATGAAACGAAATTACGACCATTTAGTTTTAGAAATAACCCTTACCCAAATATAAGCCATCGTTAGTTAGTTCAATAAACTTTTAAAAAAAAAACAATTCTTACAGGTGACCCCAGACGCACACCCTGCCTCAGGCAGATACGGCATAAAGCTGGAGGTGCCTTCTGAAGACACAATGCACGAAATGTGGCTTAAATGTGAAAATGTAAGCAAAAATAATAATAAATGCGTTTTTCACTAAATAAATGTTATGTATACAATCTGGTTTAGTTGGCATATGTATTGAAAACCGTACTAGAACAAACTGTATCACAGCCGCCAGCATCGTTGCCGTACGATATTTTGAATCGCATTTTAATCTACTTTAAAAATTAATTACAATCAAAGCACTATTTAAAATCTATTACATACTTGTCACGAAAACGTTATGGCTTAGTGTTCAGAGCATTCGGACGGGTACCAAGAGGCGCGGGTTCAAATCTCGCTATTATAATTATATATAATCTACAAATAAATTAACACGCAAATCAAACCACAGGAAGACGAATACGCAGAATGGGTTGCGGCGTGTCGTCTAGGGGCCAGAGGGCGTTCCCTCGCAGACGCGGCTTTCACGGCCGAAGCTGCGGGAGTGCGGGCCTTACTTGCTTTACAAAGACCACAACCAGCGGCTGCTTTAAACCAACATAGTTTACCCCATTTGGACCATTTGCAGCCCGAGAACTATCTTGCGCCGAGGTTCTTGAAGAAACTGAAGGGAAAAGTGAGTATTGGTTTAAGTTTAAGGTCATATTTAGTTCTTGGGCCGTAGCAGTGGAAGCTGCTGGACTATGAGTTTTTTACTTGCGTTATATCTTTACTGAAGTGAACAATAAGCCTTGCTATACTTTTTAAATGCTGCCTCCCAACGATCACAACCAGTTTGTTTTCTAACCTAATCTAAATCATTTAAAATCAAACCAATATTCATAGCACCAGACATATTGTATTCCATCTTCCCAACTATGCTACTATGCTGTTTACGGTACTGTGTAAATTACATAAATTTTTTAAAATATTTTTAAAGTATTATTCCCCTATGAAGTAAGAAAAATATTTTTGAATATTGTTGAAATAAAAACACAAAAAAAATTGTTCTAAAATTTATTTTAAAAAATGCTATAATCAATTGTTTATATGTTTCCTATAAAGTAATTACATACACCGCCACTTGCACTATAAAATAATCATAAAATAAAATTATACTCATTCTTACATTCTCTAACATTTCAGTTTACACAAAGAGTACTAGAGAGTCACGCCAACGTCAAAGATCTTCCTTTACTAGAAGCAAAACTCCAATACATAAAAACATGGCAGAATCTACCAGACTACGGCCAAACATTATTTGTGGTGCGTTTCATGGGGCACCGCAAAGATGAAATTATTAGCATCGCGAACAACCGCATTATGCGACTTGACCCTAATACCGGAGACCATATTAAGACTTGGCGTTATAGTACCATGAAGGTATGTATTGGATTTTTTTGACTTTTGATGTAACATTTTCTATTTTAAAATGGTTTAGAAATAATATATTGAGTTATATTACTATAAGAACAGAAAAACGTGTATATTTAAATATTCCCTAATGATGATGTGTAGTTGTGTACTGTCAGACACTTAACTGTACTTTTTCATGACCGTGTCTAGAACAATCTAATCGCCAAGTATAAAATAAGGAAATATGACGGTAGCCGCACAAATAAGACAAACAAGTAAAAAAAAACACGAACATCATGTGATGTAATATTTAGAAAACTTTACAACATTCTACATTTAATAAAAAAAATCTATAATTCCAGGCGTGGAACGTGAATTGGGAAATAAAACACATGATGGTGCAATTCGAAGAGGGCAACATTATATTCTCAGTACAATCAGCTGATTGCAAAGTGGTCCACGAATTCATTGGTGGCTATATATTCTTATCTATGAGATCTAAAGACGCAAATCAAACCCTCGACGAGGAATTATTCCACAAACTGACAGGAGGATGGACGTAAATTGAGAAAAAAACAAACTATTTATTTTTTATCTATATATATGATATAGATTATATATTTCCTGGGACGAACGGTAAATGTGCCTTGGAATTTCAAATGGCTCTATTTAATAGTAATTTTAATTTTGGACATGTTTACCATTTCTTTTATAAGTTTTTAAAAATAATGGCACAATAATAATAATAAAAAAAATAATTAACTATAAATTATAATGTTTTAAGGTCGTCACAAGAAAAGTTAAGAATAATATGGTATTTTTCTATTAATATAATGAATTTAAATATTTTATTTAATATAGATGTATTAATAGTAGTGCTTCCATACGCATATACCATTGCCAAATGTAATATTGACGCGGGTTTGTATTTGTTTATGCGATATTTTGCATTTTAAAAATTATGAAATACGGCGGTTGTGGATTTGACTCCCTTCTGCGGAAATTAATTATTTTCATTTCTTTACTCTGTAAGTATACAAAGCATGGCACTAAGTACCGCCACTCAACATGTGTTGCCTTGAAAATTGGAATGGAACATCTTAACACTAGGTTCCCTACCCAGCCATATTCATTCATTATTATCTTTATATATGCATATCGCATAAGCAAAATTTTAACCTTTCCAGATTCTATATACAGTTTCTAATTATATAATTATTATTACTTTATTTAATGTCAATTATAATAATTTTAGAATATTAAGATGCATAGGAGATGAGCTTTTATCTTTTAGATTATATGATAAGCCGCCACATTTAATATTTCAAATCAGTTCCAAACAATAAAAAATGATTCAATATTAAATATATGAAATTAATAGTTAGTTTCAAAATAAAGACTAAAAGTTCAAACATTTAACATGGTGCTTTAAACATGTAGAAATGACGTGGCCTTAATGTTCTTAAGAGATTAATATTCACTTTCGCTGTTTAAGTATATATATTGTAAATAACGTTTCTCTCGGAAATATGTATACAATTATTCTTATATAGACACTATGGGAAGCAGGTTCAATTCCTGCTTAAATTTTTATATGTAATTATCTAAATTAAATTAGGTTAACCAACATTAAATAAAAATAAAATTAGATTGCATATATTTGCTTGTATACCTATGAAATGCAAAGATTTTATATACTGATTGTTGACTGCTAGTCTCTGAACTGCATGAAATGCTATCTAAACATAACATATATTAACAATTCAAAATATTTTAATCTTATTGTACAAATGTATGTACACTAATAAAAAAAAGTTAGTATGTTTGTAAATGAATGTCGAAATAAATGTACATTAATAACATCTTTGTTTAATTATTTTAAATCTTACACATTTAATATACCTATTGACAATATTTAGCACAGATTTTTCAAACTTATTTAAAATTATAAAGCTTCTAATGACAACCAATTTTATTGTGTATAATTCTAGATAATTGAGCGAGAAGGTGAAAATACTTTATCCCCTTTCCTGAGTAGGAATTGAACCCGCAACCAGACTGTAAATGCGTCATTTATAGTCTGACACTATGCTTCTACAATACAAAGACATCTTGACGACTTGACGTATAATTTTACATAAACAACATTTTTACGAAATAAACTTAAAAAAATATCACAAAACAATAATTTTAATTTGATTCTGAATATCTTGTCAAATATTTATAATGATATTGAGAAAGTTCCCTATACAATGGTGGTAACGTCATGGCTAGAGCACAGGAACCCGCTACATCATTCACCCTAAGAAAAGTGTTAGATTGTTTGAAAAGAACTACTGGCTTCTTTTCTTTAACATCCTCATTGAATTGTTCAACTGCCAACATGTCAGATTGTCCACACACTGTTCTTGTAAATACTAAAAGGTTATTACCTAAAAAAATGTTTCGATTACTTCTTTAAGTAAAATGTAGATTTTCACTAATAATATAAGAAAGCAGACTTTTTTATTTGAAACACAAACCTAAGGAAACAGCGATAATTTTTTTTTATGTTAGTTCATATTTTATTAATGAAAGCTACATCATTTTTCTCAAAAAACAAAAAAAATAATTTGATCCATTTAGATAAAATGGAAACTGGGTGTAGTAACTTTCACCCTTTATTAGTGAAATGTAAAAACATTGAAATTTTACAGTAACTTCAAGCAACATATTAATAATATTGAACAATATAATTCTTACCAATGTTACACAAAGTGGCTGGAAGACTTGAAAAATAAGCAACTAATTCAAGTGTATTATCAACATCTGGTCTAAATCTGTACAGATGACTAAAGTAGCCTTGTATACAGTAGATATAATCTTTGAAAGACCTAATGCAACTCATTCTTATTTGTGTTCCCACAATATTTCTCCAACAATCCGTTGCACCGGTATCTTCATAGCGGAATATATTTTTCTGTCCGGCAGCATAGACCATATTATTGTGGGTGCACACGGCCGGATTTTGTATTGCATCTGGCAATTTGGCTATTTTTCTATATGATCTTTGTTTTAGATCGTAGATTATGGCTGTTTCCAGTACTACCCTGTAATTATATCATTTTGGTTTAATTTAGATTCGCGCACACGGTAGTGTAGGTAAAACTTGGAAACCTAGTGTAAAGACACTTTGTTCCCGTTAAGATACTTCCATTTTCCGCCAAATTCTCGAGAAATTGCATGTTGAGCGGCGGACCACATTGCCGCGCTTTGCATCAGAGCGAGGAAACGAAAATATTAAATATTTCATTCCCCAGAGTGGGACTCGAACACACAACCGTCATGTATAGTGGCACGCTTCGTGCCCCGACACCCCAACAACGACTATTATTATTATGTAAAAAAATATGATGGATTTTTTAATCTCTATTTTGCATATAGCATGCATACAGAGGGAACCGTGTTTTAAAGTAAAACATTCCATTTTACACTTACTGCCTCAATTTGAGACTCCATGCAGTGTGGCTGAGTGATAACTAAAAGCCCCATACAACCATTACTTACAGTAGACACTGTCCCTCTGCACAAAAATATTGAATATTGCCTCAGAAAATATTGTGTAAAAATGAAAATTAATAAAAAATATAATAAACAGATTTTTTAAAAAGAAAATTTTTCAAAAATCATGTCATGTGCAAGGCACTGACCTAAACCCACCTACTCCTCCAACAATATACAATAAGTCGCCAACAACTGCTAACCCTGCATGTCTCCTTGGCGGTAAGTCAACACCATGTCTGGTCCATTCCTGCTTCAAAGTATCATACACTTTAACATCCTTCATAAATATCCCAGTGCCTCTGCCATGTTCTCCACATACAATCACTAGTTTAGTCAATCCCCATGAAATAATACTCCAACCCCATAAATTCTTCTCAGATACTTCTAGCCATTGCTCAAAACCTTTATCATTATCATACTTATACATATAATGCGGTAGGAGCTCTGGTTTAGAATTCTTAATAACCCACATTGGCACAACTGGAGTATATTTTAATAGACGAGACTTACTATTCTTTACTATATTTTTGGTTTCCGCCCAAACTCTTTCAGTAAACTTTTCACACAATTCATTTTTCTTGTCATCTAAAATTGACTCATTTATTTCTAATTCATTACTTGACAATTCATACATGCAATCCACAACTTTAAATGCTAAGCTATTCTCAAATTCAGATGCAGCTTTTTTAATTTCATTCATATCATGATTCAATGTTCTTTTAAAATCTAAGCATCCAAGGATAATTAAAAGTGCATCAGCTCCTGTCTCATTATTTAAAATCCATTTGAGACCAAACATAAACACATCCAATTCCCTTTGAGCATCTATATATGGATGAGATAAATACCAAGCTAGTTTGTGGATTGAAGGAACATATTCAGGTTTCATACACTTAAAAGAATAAAGTCCATATGCAGCTGAATATTGTTCTAACTTAGAATAAGAACAGTTCTCTGCCATTGCCATTATTTCCATCCAATTAGAATCACATAGTTGTATCTCGAGCACATACTCAATCTGTTTAATTAATTCCGTTATTTGAAGAAAGTTTGCAGCAACTGCTATGTCGCCAATAGTAGCCAGAGAATATTCACTAAGATCTATTAAGCCCATGTTCATATATTGTAAAATAATATTCATTGTATTGGGATCCAGCATCTAGAAAACAATTATTTGTTTTTTAGATTTAGGTCATAACATGTATCAGTTTAAGCAAATATAACTGGTAAAAATAAACAATTTGAAAATTTGTATTATTTTAAAAATTGTAATATAAATTGTCGTGCAATTAACTTACATCAATGGATATCACATTCAGTTGATCTTCTACGTAATTACCGCTAAACATTGCACGAAAATAATCGCTGTATTCACATAAAGTTTCCTTTTTAACTTGAAAAACTTTGTCACGGATTCGTAATGAGATATCGCCCATGTTTACAAACTAAAAATATTTAATGAAAAGAGTTTATGATTGTTGTAAATTTTATATAATAAATAGTTTTAAAAATATATGCTTTTTTTATTTTCATTTGCCTCAATCCCCGGACCTCGAACTAAAACTAACTATTAAAGAGAGCCGATTGTTAACCGTCAAATTGACGTAAAACATCGACTAGATATAAAATCGGTAAATTATTAAATTAAAAAAAAATGGTAATGGCCAAAAATTTGAATCTGAATACAAAAATCGACTTTTATTGAATTAAAAAATTTATATTCTAAATAAATTCCTATAACTTCTGGTATAATTTGGAAAATTTTAAATATTTATTTTCTTATAATTCAAACATTTATATACACTTAGGAGACTTCTGTGCTACAAATGTCAACTGTCAAATATAGTACTGCAATGTGTCAATGTCGCTGTCAATGTCATTTTGACATCCCGCTCTTTTCATTTTGTTATTAAGTTACTAATTTAAGCGGGAAGACATATTTGGCCCTCATATACTTGAGGTTACACGTGTTGTAGTCGATGTGATTTGTTACTAGGTTGTTAATAGATAATTATTAGCAAATTATAAAGTAATTTAAATGTTTTAATTAATAAATATTGTGAATTGGATAAAAGAGCTGCTATAATTAACACTGAGTAAATACCTATATGTGTTTTCGAATGTTATTGGTGTTTTATATAAGTTTCTAGTTATATAAACTTCAGTTTATAGTTATTTTGATTTTTAATAAATAAGATTGTATTTGTAACATTAGTGTTGTGTAGTTTTCTTTTGATATTTCACTTCTGAAACCTAATTTCAGAAGTGGGATACCTATCTAAGCCCATCAGGCCAGATCCTTGTACCTTATAATTTTGTTATTTTTGTGAAAGCAAATAAAACACCAGTTTCATCATTTCTCTTTTCTTAAATTATTTATTGCCTATATAGAAATACAGTGTTAAATATGGGTGATGCTGGAAGTAAATCACAAAACAAATCACGTCGACCGGACACGACACGTGGTCGCGGTTAGCGAGATAGGTTAAGTTATTTGAAAGCCATGTTATGAGACTCGAGCGCTAAGGGTGTCTCGAGCGCTCGCGCTGGTGCTTTCATGGTGCTGTTGCAGGACATTCATGCCGCCGCCGTGCCGCTATGAGGTGCTTCTGCTCCCATGACAAGTGACGCGTCCCCGCGCGTCTCTGTGTACCTCTGCTGGCGACGTGCGACGCTTTTCTGCGCGTCTTGGTGTGCCTCTGCACGCCCTCAGCTCGCGATGCGCGACGCTTACCTGAGCGTCTTGGTGTGCCTCTGCACGCCCTCAGCTCGCGATGCGCGACGCTTTCCTGCGCGTCTTGGTGTGCCTCTGCACGCGCTCAGCTCGCGATGCGCGACGCTTTCCTTCGCGTCTTGGTGTGCCTCTGCACGATCTCAGCTCGCGATGCGCGACGCTTTCCTGCGCGTCATGGTGTGCCTCTGCACGCGCTCAGCTCGCGATGCGCGACGCTTTCCTGCGCGTCTTGGTGTGCCTCTGCACGCGCTCAGCTCGCGATGCGCGACGCTTACCTGGGCGTCTTGGTGTGCCTCTGCACGCCCTCAGCTCACGATGTGCGACGCATTCCTGCGCATCTTGGTGTGCGTCTGCACACCCTCTGCTCGCAATATGAGATGCGTCTGCGAGACTGCTTGTGATGCGGTCCCCGCGCATATCTGCGCGCCACTGCTCTCGATGCGGTCCCCGCGCATATCTGCGCGCCACTGCTCTCGATGCGGTCCCCGCGCGTATCTGCGCGCCTCTGATACTGATGAGCGACGCGTCCCCGCACGTGTATGCGCGCAGAAGCGCGACGCGTCTCTGTGTGTCTCCAGGTATCTGAGTGCCTCTACTGGTGAGCATTACAATGCATTTCTTTGGAGATTAGACAAACTTGAAAAAGGTACACAAAATAATATTTCTTCTCATAATTCAACCTGTCATGCTAGTTTGTTTAAAACAAATTTAAATGATTAACTGTTAGATTTGATACTTTTCCCAAAGGTGCATTATCTGAAAGTATAGCCTCTGATACCTCATCACCTTCTCAATGTACTTCAGGGGTTACCAAGTTAGCCCATAATCTTTCTGATGCAATAAAATCTTTAAATAGTTGAATAATACAAAACTATTTTATATCAAACTGACTCTGTTATCAATAATATTGAGCTATAGTGTGAGGAGGTGGAGAGGGTTAGAAGTGCTAATAACTGGAATGATTCAGAATGTTTATCACATTACTTTGGGCGCCTTAAGGGTGATGTTCATGGTTGAATGAGTGAGTGAGTGATTACTGGTGATCATAGGTGGTTGATGTTTTATGCAGGCTGATTCTGAAGAGTCCTGCGGTTGTGCTTAGTGTGCTAGAGGAGAGACGGGTGCCAGTTTGCCTTGAGATGATTCTTGTCAATGTATATAGGGCTTAGTGAATTAAATTAGATTCTTGATATATGGCGTTTTGAGCATGCCAGTTGAGCATAATTCATAGTGACTAAAAAAAAAGGAAAGACAAGAGATTCATAGCTTAATAATTGGGCGTCCGTTACACAATTCTTTTAGATTGGAACAATTTTATGGTTGGTGAAGGGGGTGTGAGTAACATTGGATAAGGAAACCTAAAAATGGTAGCAGTATGACTTGTAACCTTTGTTTGTTTTGAAATGTTAGTTGTGTGAGGGAGAATCAATAAACTGTACCTTAGAGGGTGAGTAATACTGTTACTTTGTTGGAAGGAAATGGTTTTGTTTCCTTGGCTATTGATGAGCTCTCGCTTGGAGCCGACTTGATAGTTGTTCTGAGATCTTGCATGCCTGTTCTAGTTATTATAGATGCTGATGTTATTGTATGTAGAATGTGTGTGCTGTTATGTACATTTGGCTTAAAGTTGTTTTAAAAAAAAAAAGATTAATCAATTAAAAAGAGATTTGGTAATAATTTAAAACATATTAATTAGTCTCAATCATAAAACGAATAGAATTGAGTCACAGTGGAAATAGAAAAATGTGTGGCTGTTAGGAGAGTTTCAGGTAGACTAACTATGTTTTATACTAATGACTTATTAATGCATACATACATATACTAATGACTTATTAATGCATATATACATAGTATTGAAGTGATGCAATGCTGCAGATAAGGGTGCAAACCTTGTATATAACTTAGGATTTATTAAATTAAACAAATTAGGATTATTAATATTTTTAATTTATGTGCAATTGCAACAATTATCTGCTATAAGATTGAAATCAGAATGAGTAGAATTTAATTTAATTGTTGGATTAATTGAACTAATAAATTTTACATAACAAGTAAATATAAAAATTGTAAATTTTATGTTAATAAAACCAAATGTAATATTTTCATGCCTAATGGTAGAATGTATATGGAGACTTAAAATTAATAATTAATTATTTACATCTGTAACATATGTTGTAGGTAACATTCTGAGTAAATTAATTCAGCTTCAAAGTTAAAATTCCAGTGTCAAATAAAGATACATTGAAATCATTGTTATTACAATTAACATGCAATTTAGTAGATTTGAATAAATAAAGACCCATCAGTTATTACCTAGTGATTGACAAAAATGTAAATTTCCTAAAATAAAATTTGTTTTACAAATAATAGGAAGTGATTTAAAAGCCATAACATACATAGACATAATTTCGGTTTCACAAATAGGACTATCGATTACATCAAGTTCATTAAGATTACTACATAAATAATTTTTGCTAAGACTAAGTTTACAACTATTACTTACGAGTATATTACTGAGGATACAATATTTAGACTTATCTCTATTAATGGCTATATAAGTAATTAGCGGAAGGGATTATTGTAGCAAAAGATTTCTGTGTACTACTATTATGAGGTTAAGGAGTTTGAATTATTTTAAACAAATCAAAATGGGAAATTGAAACCAGAAGAATGTTTATAGTAAATAATAATTTATCGTTTATGATATAGGAGACAATTTTAGACAACTTAATTAGTGAGGAGTAAACAATGCCTAGGAATGTCTATTGAAGTGTCTGTCCTGGTCTGAAGTGTGAAGTGTGTCTGAAGTGTGTGTCTGTATTGAAGTGTCTGTCAGCACATTCAGCGTTTGGCAACACATTAATGTACCACTTAAGTTATTAGCTGGATTCTCTTATGTACATAATAAATAAATTTTCACATTATTCG
Organism: Heliconius melpomene rosina; assembly: GCF_056956725.1. Taxonomy (NCBI): domain Eukaryota; kingdom Metazoa; phylum Arthropoda; class Insecta; order Lepidoptera; family Nymphalidae; genus Heliconius; species Heliconius melpomene. The sequence continues at coordinate 3,145,325 of NC_140396.1, read as the reverse complement.
ATCGCCAGTGCCATTAAATGTGCAAACAACGGTAAATATGGGAAAATGCTTATCTTCTATATGGGGTGGGGAAAAGCTTAAAGTACATAAAATTGTCAGCTATCTTGAAGAGAGGAGTGTTGTATGTGTGTTGGCGGGTGCAATCCAAAGTGTGTATGACTGGATATGTGTTGATTGTGGGGCACTGAAAGGGTTGAATGTCGGAGGAAGCTATCTTCTCCCTTTGATTGATGATCACACACGGATAATTTGGTGGTGGTGGTGGTTATGAATATTTTATGTAAACATGTGTTGAATGTTGTCATATTTTATGTAAACACATATTGAATGTGGTCATGTTTTAGAATATGTTGATGACGTGTTGATAATGCGTTATGATGGGATTCAGTTACTATTAATACTCAAACAAAAAAACCGATTTTCCCATAAAAATTTCGAATATGTTTATTACTTCAACGGAAATTGAACATGTTGGTTGAATTATAAATAGAGGTCAGGTTAGGCCGAGCTCCTATAAGACTGAGGTAATTAATAATTGAGTGGTGGTAGTTAAACCACTCGAGGAGCTCTAACATGGTACAATGGCATGGCGATTAATAACTGGAAATTTGTACTGCCTTTTTCGTTGTCAAGTTATTTTAACTGTATTGCACTAATTCTTGCTTTGTTGTCTAGCACAATTTCTTTCTAAATCATTACATGCTTACATACATACAGACTGACATTTTATTTTTCTCTTCCTCCATTAATTCTTTTTCTAAATGTTTAATTTTTGTCTGACAACCAAGGTGGGGCTTAGTGTACAATACTGGTGTAATGTGGCAGTTTGTTTATTGAGTTCAATTGGATGTGTGGTCCCTTTGGGCACATACATGGGGTTGGGTTGGGTGTTTTGACTTTGACTTTTGACTTTGACTTGTATCAGACGTTTGGTCTGATGAGGCATATGGCCTGAGAAATTTTGACGGGTGTGTGGCCCTGAAAGATTTTGTGAAGAGCATGTGGCTCTGAAGGATGTTTGGTCCTTGTGGTCAAGGTGGACATTTGGTCCTTGCTGACATTATGGCCTTGTGGACATTTGGTCCTTGCTGACGTTTGGTCTTTGTGGCCATGTGACGTCTATGTGGACATTTGGTCCTGGCAGACAGAGGGGACGCCTTCTGACTGTTCTGTTCACAGGTTCCGGAGTTTGCTGCACCGGACTGAACATACTTGGATATGAAGATTTTACAGGGTTAAAAATGAGAGCTCTCAAAACTTTTTATTTTTATATCTTTTGTCTGTATATTTTGATTGCCTATCCGTTTATGTTGTATTGTTTAGACATTTATAAACTTAAAATTTTAGATGATGAAGACAGCGAATATGGTACTACTGTAGAATTTTCATCAATACAGCCATGAAACGACGCCGATGACTTTGGGGCTAATCGGGATGCACCAGCATGTGATGAGGCAACTGGATCAGCTACGTCGGGGACGACGCAGGGTCAGAATGGCCGACTTAGGAGACTTCTGTGCTACAAATGTCAACTGTCAAATATAGTACTGCAATGTGTCAATGTCATTTTGACATCCCGCTCTTTTCATTTTGTTATTAAGTTACTAATTTAAGCGGGAAGACATATTTGGCCCTCATATACTTGAGGTTACACGTGTTGTAGTCGATGTGATTTGTTACTAAGTTGTTAATAGATAATTATTAGCAAATTATAAAGTAATTTAAATGTTTTAATTAATAAATATTGTGAATTGGATAAAAGAGCTGCTATAATTAACACTGAGTAAATACCTATATGTGTTTTCGAATGTTATTGGTGTTTTATATAAGTTTCTAGTTATATAAACTTCAGTTTATAGTTATTTTGATTTTTAATAAATAAGATTGTATTTGTAACATTAGTGTTGTGTAGTTTTCTTTTGATATTTCACTTCTGAAACCTAATTATACCGCCTTTATGATTTATTTGTCCACAAATAAAATATGCTCTCGATATTTCGCCGTTCGATAGTTCTTATTCTTCCGTGTACATGTGTAGCTTAAAGGATGAAAAGAGGCATCATTTCATTAGTTAAAACTTAAGACATGTCGTAAAATAGCTTTCTAACTAGTATTATGTATAAAGTGCAAAAATTTTGTTCACTGAAATAACATGCTGGTTTTATTCTTAATTGTATTTTATTTTCAGGCTAAAAATATTTAATAAATCTAAAATAATATATTCAATGATTTAAGAAAGGAATACACTTACTATTTTCGAAGAATTTATTGTAGTAACTAATAATAATCGATTCGTTAAGTAATCGATGTGAGATAAAGCTAGTTTTGACATTATTTCAGAAAAACGAGGGAAAATTAGACAATTGGTTTATATTGTTTGACTTTGACGTTTGACATCATCTCACAAATAAATTTAAATTATTTACCTACACAGCCTGCACTTCTTCATTTGTTCTAGGACTAATAAATAATTATAATTTATATAAAAAATCTGATATTATTAAATGTTAATTGTAAATATTTATATAAATTTTGTGAAATGAGTGCTACTGCAACGGCAACCACTGCTACCATTGAGGAAGACCTCGATGAATGCGGACCTCAGCTGATTAGTAAATTAGAAGTGAGAATATATTGCAATATAGTATGTTCTTGTATTTTTTATTCCGAACAATAAATAATATTTTTGTTTTTAGGGCAATGGCATAACGTCTGGTGATATTAAGAAACTGGAAGAGGCAGGGTACCATACTGTAGAATCTGTAGCATATGCCCCGAAAAAATGGTTAATAACAATAAAAGGAATCTCGGAAGCTAAAGCTGATAAAATATTATCAGAGGCTTCTAAATTAGTGCCTATGGGATTTACCACTGCTACAGAATTTCACCAGAAAAGGTTTGTTTCAAGCAATAATTTATAAAAATTGATAATAAATATTAAAAAATATTAATATGAAATTAATAATTTTATAATATATATAACAATCTCTCAATAAGTCTATAATATATAAAAGCATTATATAACTTTTCAATTTAAATTTCAATCTAACAACCTCAAAGTGCAGTGTAAAAAATACACTGCTTGTTATATTGACATATTGCTGAGTATAATCCAACACAATCTCTATTTTTATTAAATATGTGTTGAATGGAGAACTCACCTCTGTGCCGTGTCTTGTTACCCAAGCACAGAAATATAAGTAATTGGTTCTCTTGAGAAAGATTGAATTGTTACCATCAATTGAACCCTTAGCGATAAGGCCGCCCATTGTACTGTTCTATGTATTAAATACATGTATATGTGTCTTTTCTATAGTACAATAAAGAGTATTTTGTTTGTTTGTTTGTTTGTTTGAACCTACAACCATTTGGTATACATTGATATGCTGTGCCACTGTATCACAATGTCCCTTCTCATATTAATTTATGTATGGTTTTAGAGCTGAAATAATCCAACTGACAACTGGCTCTAAAGAATTAGACAGGCTTCTTGGTGGAGGACTAGAAACTGGTTCAATAACTGAGATTTTTGGTGAATTTCGTACTGGGAAAACACAATTATGCCACACACTTGCAGTGACATGTCAGGTATTATATTCTTCATATTTTGTTTTTCATTTGTTGTTCCTTTACAAACTAGAACTGTACAAGTGGTTGGACTGATACATTGTTTTGTTTCAATACATTGATAGCCACCCATACAGTTAATTTGAAAATAAAACTTAGTGCATTAGAAGACAAAAGATTTTTAATTTGATAATCAGGTTATTAAATTATTTACATTAATAAATAAAATAGTAACCTTAACTATCTATCGTCTATCTCCACCTCAAAGGCCTGCAACGCACCTGTAGCTTCTGTGGTGTTGCACGGTGTCGTGGGCGGCCGTGGTCACCATCAGGTGACCTGAACGCTTGCTTGCCTTGTCCTTTTACCATAAAAAAAAGTAACCTTAACTTTTAATTATTGAAATAATTCACCTGAATTATGTTTTTAGTTATATTTGACAATGAAAACAGGATAGTTTAGTTGTATTGTATTATTACCATACTTAATTAAAAAAACAACTCTAAAACTTTTATAATTTGAACTACTATATGAAGATGTTAAAATGATATTCTAAGAATATTTGTTGTCTTTCACAAAACCTTCCTTGCTTCCTTGTAGATCTATGCCTATAATATTAGCAGAAAGGAGTGCCATACTAGGTTCTCTCTGCCTGCCTTGCTATAATATGTAAAGCTAAAATTTTTATTTATTTATTTATTTATTATTAAAGATGAGCAGTGAATATAGAAAGTAGGTACATTGTGTATGATACATCATATTTTTTCTTGTGTATATTATTTGTTGTTTACTATAAAGGATCTAGAAGACTTTCTTCTCTTCCATTTTTCTCCATATTTGTTTGTCTTGGGCTTTGATAATTCAAGCTAATTATAAATATATTTAAATATTTCAGCTACCAATAGAGCAATCCGGTGGTGAAGGCAAATGTATGTACATTGACACCGAAGGCACCTTTCGACCCGAAAGACTTTTAGCGGTAGCCCAAAGATACGGTATGGAGGGAGCTGCGGTTCTGGACAACGTGGCCTACGCCAGAGCTTACAATACCGACCATCAAACACAACTGCTGGTACAGGCCTGCGCTATGATGGCTGAATCTCGGTAAGTATATTTTTATATTATGTAAATTTTGTTTTTGTTGCTCTATAAAATAGGGTGGTGGTTTCTATAGTAAATAAAGCATTTTTAAAAAGAAAGTTTTGTTTCACAGGTTTTTTTATAAATATAATGTTATTGATAGTAATAATAGTTAAAAATAATTTTAAATTATTATTGACATGAGTCGACAGTAATAAAAATTGTTTAATGATAAAGTAATTAAGTTTCAAATTGTTGTCCAAATTGGAGTGCTTGTTTTTTTTACGTGTTTCGAAGAATTAATGGACATTTTAATTTTATATTAGTGAGATTTTTCTATATAAATTTTCTGTAATCTGGAATTGAACTTACGACTTATAAATAAAATATGGTAACTATCTTTCGCAATTTAACAATTTTTTACTTTAAAAGTATTAATTTGCTACTTTTGATAAATTTATTATTCTCATTGGGCTTATTAATAATTTGATGTATTTTGAACATTTTTTTCCAATTTGTGCTGCATTTGAAAATGGAATTATTTGGTACGTTTTTATTTTTGATATGGTTAGTCTGTTTTTACTTATTATTATTAGATTATGTTAAATTTAAATCTAGACAAGCTATAAATATTTCCAAGAAAAATCCTTATTTTCGCAGCAGATATATTTACAATGTAAATTCGTCGATTATTTTTATTTTGCTCACTCTAGTACCAAGACGAAGCACGTCGTTGAGTTCCGTTAGTCAACATGCAATGCAATTTCAATAATTAAGCGGAAAGTAGGAAACGTATTTTCAGTCTACCTTGCCATATGCGGGAAGGTAGGAAAATTTACTTTTATATTTTCCAGATACTCTTTATTAATAGTGGATAGTGCGACAGCTTTATACAGAACCGACTACTCTGGTAGAGGGGAGCTCAATTCAAGACAACTGCATCTCGGCAGGTTTATGAGAATGCTCTTGAGGCTGGCTGATGAGGTGATTTTTTATATACAGTCGGTAAAAAAAGTATTTGCACACCTAATTTTTTGAAGTTACACCTAGAAAAACACAGAATTATTTCAGTTAATTATTGTATTTAATAGCTTAATCTATATATATTTAGAATTGATTATTAAAAAATCTTAGAAAATAGAAGTAAATAAATGAGATGGTAAAAACACTTTTTCACTAAACATCGTTTGTATACATGTGAACATCGGGAAACGTACTCTAATAACGAGACATTTGTTTAGTGTTCAGAAAAAATATTGAAGCCAACATGCCGAAAGAATTTGAACTATCGTTATCGACGCGAGAAGAAATTATTTTACTCCGTAATGAAGGTTGAAGTTATCGCCAAATTGGGTTAAATTTAAAGTTAAATTACTCGACTGTGTAGTATATTATAAAAAAAATGAGCAGAAATGGATAGTGTTGAAAATAAGGCAAGGTCCGTACTTCCGAAGAAGCTCAGTACGAAAGAAAGGAGAGAAATTGTAAAATCGGTACAAAATAAACCATTTACAAGCGCTCAAAGCTTATCAAATGACATCGCGTCAAGATCAGGTAAGGTTGTCTGTGCCCAAATTGTAAGAAACGTACTGGGTAACATTGGTCTTCGCAGCAGAGCAGCGATGAAAAATTCTTACATAAGTGAGGCCAATATAACAAAAAGACTAACTTTCGCGAAAGAATACGTAAATACCCCTTTAGAATTTTGGAACAATTTTATTTTTTTCTGACGAAAGCAAATTTTATCTTTTTGGAACGGACAGACAAACATTTGTGTGGCCCAAGCAAAATACTGAACTTCAGGCGAAACATGTGCATAGCAAATACGGCGGTGGTCATGTGATGGTTTGAGGCTGCATGACAGCAAATGGTTTGGGAAACTTGGCTTTTATCGAAGGAATAATGAAAGCAGTAGATTACGGTAAAGTGTTGCGTGATATTTTATCTTTCAGTAGGACAATGATCCTAAGCATACAGCTATGAAAACCTAAGGAATGGGTGATGTACAATGTCCGTAGAATGCTGAAAACTCCGCCATAAGCGCCAGGCATCCACCCAATTGAAAATTCATGGCATCTGCTGGATTAAAATTTGAGGAAAATGAAATTTTTAAATAAAAATGATTTGAAGCGTGCTTTGGTGGAGAAATGGACTCAAATCTCGATTTAAACAACGTCCAAATTATTGGAATCGATGCCAAGGAGATTGCAAGTCATCATTGATACTAATGGAATGCACACAAAATATTAAGTGTCTTTTCTTTCATTTATTATTGATTTTTTTTACAAAATACGTACAAGCCGGTTGGTGTGCAAATACTTATTTGACTTTGAAATATGTGTATATACCGCCTCATTTTCTAATTTCTATTTTCTGAGAAATTTTATTAACTAATTCGAAATATATATAGATTAAGCTATTAAATACAATAATTAACTAAAAGCATTCTGTTTTTTTGTAGATGTAACATCAAAAAATGAGGGTGTGCAAATACTTTTTTTACCCACTGTATATATATTTACAGCGTCTGAATGTAAACTCGATGGTTGTAGGTTTCGAGCCACGTTTGGGGAGAGCATTATATTCATTTCACTGCTCTGTAAAGACAAATAGCCATGTTAAGTTCATTCAATCCACATTGTCCACTCTACTTCCAATACTTTGAAATCGAATGTATTAAGTTCTCTCCCCCTTTATTATAATTTATTTCATAAAAATATGTCACGTACCCGCTAATTTTAATTTGTGAACTTTGATAATAGTTCCTGTTAACCTACGTGCATGAAATTCGTACATAACCTTCCTATTATCATCTCTAAGGATGATTGTTTAAAATTTTCCATACCCAATAAATATCCTTGAAAACAATCATTCCCTTCCTCCAGAGATAATAACGTATAATAAAGTATATAGAATAATTCAATAATAATATGGTATGGCTGAATTGGCTAGAGGAGGAATAGGTTCGAGTCCCGCTATAAGTATTTTTTTTATGTTTCTGAATATTTTTCATTCCTTACTGTGTAAATAATACTTAAAAATAAATCTAATTAATATTTCTTCCAGTTTGGTGTGGCAGTAATTATAACAAACCAAGTTGTAGCTCAAGTGGACACGGTAGGCGTGTTCAATGCTGACACCAAGAAACCCATCGGTGGCCACATTATAGCACATGCATCAACTACAAGATTGTATTTGAGGAAAGGGAGAGGAGATAACAGAGTTTGTAAGATATATGATAGCCCTTGCCTACCTGAGACTGAGGCCATGTTTGCTATAAGCACTGAGGGTATTACGGATGCTAAGGAATAGGTTTTAAACGTTAATTGATAATGGTTGATAACGGTTGATAATGGTTGAAATTGTTGATAATCTGTTAAGTGCCTTATTTTGAAATAATTTACTAAGTTAGCAGAGACCCTTTGGAATAATACTACTATACTATAATACTGTAAAGTAATAAATATGCATGTAGGGTATTGTGGACTCTAAGAAATAAGCTCATGATGATACAATTTAAATATTAGTGCCATTAAATTGGCATATATTTAATATGTTCACTGTGGGACATACGTTGAAGTCTTTTCGGCGTCATATTTCCATACCTTACATTCATCTTCCTATTTTTTAAATCAGTCCTAGCTATAAATATTACTAGATAAGTTTTGTGTAAATTACTCATTAAAAATAAACAATAACTCCATTAATTAATAATTATTTTACACAAGTAGTTATAAATATCTTTAATTTATAAGGATGTTATGTAAATGTATGTAGTTTGTAAATTAAAAAAAGTACCATGAATTATTTGAGTCTTTTATTATCTATTTACTATCCAAATAGATATTTTGTAGAATATATTAATTCAAATATTTTAGTCAGATCAGCAGGTTTCATAGTCTGATTAAATGCTGAGGACTAATAACTGGAGGTAGCAAAAAAGTTTAATCAAACATACAAAATTAATTTAGGCGTCTGTTACTTATATTAATAATAGATTTCACTTTTATTTATTTTCTATGTACCGAATACCCTTTTTATATTTTTTTATTTGTTAGTGTTAGTTGTTTTATATATCGTCGGCGTCAGTGCCTTCATATAGCCTAAAGCTAGTTAAATGAACGGTCATCATCGGTCCAGCAGCCGTCGAATTTAACTTAAGTTCCTAAATAGGATAACCGCGATACAGGATATTTTTAACTATTATCATAGTAATAAAGAAATTCGTCCGCAAAATTTGCTGCAACCCTACTGGTACATCCGTCACTGAAAATCTGATTTAAAATTTTACTAGCTTGTATAATTTATAAGATATTAATATACTGCCATATCAAAAGTTGTTTACCACCAATACATAAAAAAAACGGAGGTGTGATGTGAAACTCTAGGACAGAAAGTTGATCAAACCGAAATTGAAGGAGCACTGTGCGGTTTCGTAGAAATTTCCTTCCACGCATCACCGAACTGTGGAACGGTCTACCCGCGGCAGTGTTTCCAGGTTGGTACGATATGGGTACCTTTAAAAAGCGCGTCTATCTCCACCTCAAAGGCCGGCAACGCACCTGTAGCTCCTCTGGTGTAGCACGGGGTCGTGGGCGGCGGTGATCACCATCAGGTGACCTGAACGCTCGTTTGCCTTGTCCTTTTACCATAAAAAAAGCACCTAATATGAATATGCTAGTTTCTATGACAATTTTTTAGATGATTTTGGAAGGCCTTAAAATTCTCTTATTACGCAAAAAGGTTTGTTACACAACTTAACTGTCATGAACCAACTGACAAAACAAACAAACACAAAGTATCTGGAAAATATGAAGATTAACCATTAAAAATACAATATACGAGCCAAAATATTTAATTCAAATTTCAACCAAATAACCACATTCGACACTAAAATAAACCCACTTATGTAAAGTAAATAAATAAAACTCACATTAAACCCTTAGGCTAAACCATTCTAAAGCTATGTTTACTAAAATGTATTAAAAATCCAATAACATTATAATTCTTTATGAAATTACACGTAAATGTTACGAACATAAAAGTAACCATAGCTAAATTTTTTAATTATTATTTCATAATATAGAAAATTAATAGAATAAAACACGATAAAATACGAATATGTCATTAGAATAGTAATTCATATAAAAAAATTATACATTGTCTCATTTATTTAAATAGTTTATTGGCTGATGAAACCCAACTGACTGGTTGACTATAGTCAATCAGTCAGGTTCGATTCGGAAAACATTATGTATATTATTTATATATTATATAAAATATATATATTTTTTAAATATCATAAGATTTAAACCTATTACCATCATATAGTATTATTATATACACAACACGTCTCGTAATGTTAGTATGGGAAAGAGTAAACAACTTAAAAGTTGTTTGAAACAAAAAGAATGTATCAATTTGTAATAGCGATAGACCTTAGATTTTAATTATTATTATTTATTATTAATTACTAGAAAGATATAGTACTCTATATTACATATATCGACTCTGCAGTGTGAAAATGTTGTAATAAAATTTTTTAACGTTTTTTTTTTAAAATTAAATCACATAATTTAAGGCCAGTCACAAGCATGCGACTGTAAACTTCGACAAATTGTGGGTTCGATTCCAACTCAAGGACATAAAATATTTTATACATTTATTTCTTCGCTATACTAACGAGGCAAATTGAGGTGTTCCGCAACTACTCACGCAATGCCTCTACAATCGACGGAAAATGGAGAAAGGAAGTGTCTTAATGGGAACGGGGTGTATTAACACTAGGTTACTAGGTTCCCAGGTTCCCTCTGCCTACCCTACTATGTGCGAGATACAGCATGAAGTTATGAATATATATATTTACAATATTTCCACAATGTTGCGTTATCGATATAGAAAAATTACATAAAATTTATGACTTTAATGTTATATAATAATACATTAAGCACTTGGTTAAGTAATTGTCTATATTTAAAATTAATATATTTGCTCATTTTAGTCACATTTATGTAATAAAATTAAAAGTTTGCATAGAAATTAAGTCCCTTCACTTCAATTAAAGCAATTATACACAGCATAAGTATTATAGAATTTTTTTTCTAAATATATTTATATGTAGTTTTGCAAAATTTATCAATGTAATAAAACACAAAACAATTGTTCTTTTAATTTCTAGTCTGTTTCAGGTCGTCTAAACTTATTAAACTATAGTTTTTACTATTATATTTTGGCAAATTTCTTAACATTTGGTGTTTGTTTTATTTAAATCGGTTTATAAATAAAAAGTTATAAAGTATTTGTCTTTGACAAAATTGCTACAAAATTAGCTATTTTTTTTATTAACTGAAACTAATTTTTAATTATGGATATTTTCTTTAAAATGATAATGTTATTAGAACATAATAGTACTTCATTGTAAATAAATAATTGTGTATATGCAGCGGACGACGCCGCGAGCACGTAGCTAGTATATTATATAGTCTGTATTTTTAAAGACAATAAAATATTTATTGTATTATACCATAAAATTTGTTAAAAAATCGAATAGAATCAGTCATTCTGAAAACACTTATAAAATATGTCAAGACTACTAAATAATATATAAAAGATTAATTTTACAAAACTACATATCTTTACAAAATACTAATTTAGTAGATTTATTTAATTCATCTTAATTCCATTATAAAAAACAATACAATTAATTAAATATATTATAAAACTTCAAAACGCAAACCAACTTAATTAAATTATTGCTTTACTTTCATTATACACTAGACAAGCCTCCTATAGAAAAATATAGGTACAAAAAATATGATTTCAGTATACATTATTTTTGTCTGTCTTTCTGTTTGTTCGGGCAAATCACCGTAACGGCTGCACCGGATTTTATTGGACTTTCATTGTAAGATAAAGGAGGTTGTGGAGGAACATATAGGCTACTTTTATCCCGGAAACCCTGGATTTATGCGGAAGTATACCTTGTCTCCGTGATTAAATGGAAATAGATATAACACATACCTTCTTTGATAAATGGTCTATCTTACACAATATACATTTTTTTTATTTCGAGCCAATAGTTCCATAGATCACGTTCGATCAAATAAACACTATTTTCTTTTATCATGAGGTTAATGCTGTGAGCCCTATTTGCTTTTACAGCGACACCTGGGGGGGAGGGAAGAGAGTACTCTGTCCCTGAAGAAATGCAAGCACTAAGTGGCTGCCTGTGAGGAGGCTCCCCCTGCGAGACTCGAACCTCGGCTTGCGGCCGTCGAGCGGATTGTAACAAACACTAGCTTTATAATATTAGTACAGAAAATTTTAAAATTTTCTGTTTTAATATCAACTAAAACATTGTTCATGATTCCCGATCATTTTTAAATTTGTTTATTTTGGGAAATAAACTAACTAGTGTGTAATTGGACATTGACTAGATTTTTCTTTTTTTTTAATGTCCTATATATTTCATCTATAGAGGACTTGAGACTAATTAAAAGTAATATTTCCTATTAAAATAAATCATCATTCATTATGACATTACAAATAATACCTACATAATCTTGTTTTATTTACTGAACAAATACAATCCATATTTAAAACATAATAAAAGCTTAACTATCGGAATTGTTTTTAAATATTAAACACATAAAATTTGTTTATATAATAATAAAATAATAGTAGGAAGAGGAACTAAAAAGTAAATCTAGTAAAATATAATAAAATAAGTATAAATAGTTCAATTTACACATTATTTCGATAAATTTATTTAAATAATATGCATAACACTGACATATAATTGATTTATCATTCTGGTAAAATACGTCAATTTCAAATAAAATCCCATTCTTTCCCCAAATGGCTTAATATTAGAGAATTTTCTTATTTACAATAGTTTATGCAATATTCTTTAATATTTGTGTACATACGTATTATTTTTAAATGCTAAAGTTACAATAGAAAATTATAAATTAATAAAATAAAATCTTTTCTTGGATAACAGGCACATTACACAACAATATGTAGATATTAGGCCAATTTTAATAAGAGGATACGGTTTAAATATACATAATCTGTAAAATCATAATATTAAAAATAATACACTTTTTTATTTTTGTTATTACATATTCAAATTACCATATAAAAAAATGTCATATATCTCAACAAAAAAAAATCAAGCCATTTGGAAAAATCAAATTAAATCGTTCACACAATTAAATAAATATATAATATTATTTTTCAAACAGTAAAATGTCAATTACTAAAAGTATTAATATGTCATTGAGATATAAACTAGACTTGCAACAAATTTTCGGGTGCTATTCGGCCGTGTTCGTATGAGTACGACTAGGAGTCGCAAATCGGGATCCCGATAAACGCTAACGTTTAATGTAAAAGGAATGAAAAAACTTTACTTTTCATAGTTTTGGTTCGGGTGAGCTATGTCCGGCTATAGGTTCGGCCACTACTGGTGCGTGAGGTGTTTTCAAACCACCTTCTCGTTCTAATCTTTCATGTTCACTTGCGACTAGGGCTCGCAGTTCATCCTGGAATTGATAATATAGATTTTTTTATAAACTTTCACGCTTTCCCGAGTAGCACGGTAGGCATCGAGAACCTAGTGTTAAAATGCTCTGTTCTCCATACACAGACAAAGTATCAAAACATTTCGTTTTGAATTTCGGAGTTCAACACCACATCTTGTCTACTAGAGTAAGGAAATGAAAATAAAGAAAACACCCGCAAATGGGGCTTTGGAACTGTCACATTTGGAGTAGCTAATCCAGTTGCTCCAACAGCCTCTGTGAGAATAAGTAAGTGTGGGTATCGTTTTAAAAAAATATGTGTGTAAGGGTGGTACACATGGTTTAAAGTGAGGCAGATGTATTATAAATGATTTTTAACCAAGACATGTACTAACTAACTTGATATTTCAATGAAATATACATACCTTTCTTAGAAAAATATAAAAGACCTCATGCATTCCTGCTTACACATTTTTATACTTACTAATATTTATATTATCTCTATATTTAGACTACTTACCCCCCACCCTAATCTATCAGCGAGTTCCAAGCAGCCATCATCACAGTCTCCCAACCAAGCCACGTCTCGAATTGACTCCTCGTCCAACTGCAGGCCACCACTCATGAGGCCCCACAGACGGAGTATGGAGGACCTCATGCCTGCCTTCTCGCGGTTTATGAGTAGACGAGGACACCATTCTGGTACCCTATTGAAAACATTGCTCATTAATCTTGAATAAATTATAATTAAAATAAAAGAATCAAGCTTAATTACAATTAAAACATAATATACAAATTGTACCAGTTGCTTCTGGCAACCAGATGGAAAGGTCCTGCTGGCAAAAGGAATATTGGATAGGCCATACATAAGATTGAGAGACATTGTTGAAGACATTGCAGGCAAATACTAGATGCTCAAAGCAAGAAACAGCATAGAATAGGACAAGCTGGAGGAGGCCTACATACTAAGAGGGGCCAACAAAAAATTAAAGCAATAACAAAACAAACCATAGACATAATTAGATTTAAAATATTTCTGTTGCTAACAGTAAAAAATTTTTTACTAACAAAATTTGTTCTATAAGTTGGAAATAAAAGGCTTTATTATTATTATTACATAAATTTAAAATTAATATTGTCATTTTGGTATTGGATATTTTGAAATTTGTTTGTGTTTATTGGATATGACAGTTTCTTATATTTGTTGTTTATTTTTTTCTTTTCAAAATCCATTTTTTGAAGTCTTAACTACACCCAAACTTTCATACCTAAAGGGGAAAGCGGGATTCTATTACTAAGATTCTCCTGTCCTTTTTTTTCATAGCAACTTACATATCAATCAAAGATGCAAAAGGCTGTACTTCTAGTGAGGATCCCATAATAATAAGCATATCGCATTTCTGGAAGTCTTCCTGGAGACACTGCTGGAATCTCTCTGGTAAGCTTTCTCCGAAAAACACTATATCAGGTTTGACAACACCTGGACATTCTGTGCAAATTGGTATTTCATCAGCAAATATTTTTTCTGGAAAAGTATATAAAGTACATTGTTTACATTAATGTCTTCAGATAGATCGAAAAAATTTATATTTTTTTTGTAAATGTTGACAGATATTTTATTGGAGATTCAATTTGGATATTAAATTTTTTAAGCTTCAATATTTTCTTTAATTATTTTTACTGAAACAATAAACTACTGAAATTCTTAATTTAAAAACAAGATATTAAATGAGTTTTATTAACACACTACCTTTTATAAATTCCAAAGAGTATTGTTTACGGCATTCCAAGCAGTGAGAGGTATAAAATGTGCCATGAGCTTCAACTATTTTGTCTTCCGGTATTCCTGCACCTCTCTCCAATGTATCAATATTTTGTGTATAATGACGCAGTAAAATGCCTGTAAGTTAAAAAAATTATAACTTAAAAACATATTTTCTTATACAATTTCCTTTTTTTATTTACTTTCACACTGTATCCCTAAATCCCTAATAGTAAAACAAATCAATCTTCTGTATTTGCTCACATTCTAGTTCAATATTATATAAACAATGCACTTTATCTACCGGTGCAAAGAGATGAGAATGATTTGTCCCTCTCCACTAGAGATTGAGCCCACAACCATCATGCATGGCAGAAAGAATATAGCTTCAACAAGCTCCACTCTTTTACTTCCTCCTTCCATTTCATTTATAAACAAGTAAATAAAACAAAGATTGAGTTATTTTAAGTATATTTCTTTTTTGTTAATTTCACAGCTTGTCCCGCATATAAAAAGAGAGAACCCAGTTTTAAGAGACTCCATTCTCTACTGTTGGACCAAATTTGAGATATTATGTCTGGAGTGGTGGAAGTCAACACCTCACTTCCTATAACAGCCAATTGCATATTTACAGTAAGGAACAAGAAATACTTAATTAAAACTATTACCACTCACCTTTTTCATGTAACATTTTGATAAAATAATGAGAGACAGTAGGTTTAAAACTTCCAGGGAACAGCTCTTTAGCCAAAGTGAAAAATGGTTTAGGGTTTTGTCTAAAGAAATTGATTTCAAAAATTGCCTGAGGTTCTGGTAAATTATATTTTTGTAAATTGTGGTATAAGCCTGTTTCGGGACTTCTAAAATCTGGTATGCCCGCAGCTGTGAAATATTAAAGATTATATTATATCGTGAAAATATTAGGGTTTTAAAATAATAATATTATATATATAATACATGTCACAATTTTTGCATAGAGAGAAATGTAAAGTTAAAAAATATAATCTTCTCGTATGTGACAAAAGATGTGTGTTTTTATAAGCAGTATTAAATCAGAAATATATATTGTATGAGAAAAGATTGTTGAGTACTTCTGTAAAAAAATACTTATTGCTCTTATGTAACAGTTGGCTAACACAAGAAACAAGATGACAAACTAAGCATAGGCATATAAATAAATTTTAATTCTAAATGAAACTTAGACTTATACTAGGAGTAGTATAAGTTTCTTGGCAAAATAAAAGCCAGGATAAAAAGAAACAATTTTAGCACTACTTCTAGCAATTAAAAAGATTCATTTGAATTTGATCGAAACTTGGCCGAAACACTTTGGCCAAGATATAATATTTACCTATATTTTTTAACACATTTTGTAAGTATATATAATTAACAAATAGAAATATTATAATTTATAAATGTAATAAACATCAAAAATACCTAAATAGAAAATACAATAAATGATCTTTACTTTCTTTGCTAAAAAAAGGGTTAACATCTATATAATTTTTTATTAAGCTAAACAAATACTTACATGTAGATATACCAGCTCCAGAAAGAGTTATAACATTTTGGCATCGCTCACTTTTAAGCCATTTGACGACACCATCTAAATTAACTTCATCAAGAACTTTTTCTACTTCCCCATCTACTTCTGATGGGTCGTAAAATCCAAGTTTTTGTGCCAAATATCGCCTTATAGAGTCAACATCTAAATCCCGAATTCTTGAACCTAAATTTTCAATTGGATTTGGCGGGACTGCGTTGTCGCGAGTTTCATTACCTATAATTGAATGTTATTGTTGATTGTTGTCTTTAACATATAAATATATTTGAGCAGAATTCTATATAAATTACCGTCACTCTTTCCAGGTGGGGAATTTGCAGACATTTTATACGATAAACAGAATTTGCGACTCCAAACCTTTGTCCAATATTGCCTCGGCCTTTTTGACAGATAGAAATAAATGTTGCGCATTCTCGGAAATAGTTAAAGTAACATTTGCGTCGTATGCGCCTATTACATAATATAACAATATATTATAAACTATGTACATATATTGATATTTGTTAAATAATATTAATTTCTACTTATTTTATAATTATATAAAATTTAAGAACTGCTAGTTGTTTTTAAATTATTTTAAGCTTAAAATATTTGATTGATCTTGTTCCAATTATGCTTCGTAAATGCACGTTTTAATTATGGATTAGTCTTTAGCCATAAATTAGAATTTATTTATGAGTACGATTTTTAAACTGAAACTTTATATTTTTTTATATTTAATAAAAATCATTACTATAAATAACACTAATAATTACAATTTATATAAACTGTGGTCGTCCTTGAAAATTTTCCGTTCTCTGGAAAGTTGTCGCACTTGGACACCCGCGAAATTTAAAAAAAGTAAAAATCCCGGGACCATAATATTATCTTTGAGAAGAACAGAAACAACGAAATTAAATGTGTTCACGTCTTATATAATTCTTAATCCTAAATTTTTCTTTTGTAATGTATTTTATCTACATTTTATCTTTGTGTGTAAAGATTAAAATGAATAAATGATTATAATATTATCAATGTATTTTATGTGAAACGACTTATCTGGTTTATTTATATTCTCATTTGTATTTTCATAAGCATTCGTAATTTTAGAAGACCACCACCACTAATCCTTATGATTAATATTATTATTAGTCTTGTATTTGATTTAAGTACCTATATCATCTCTAAATCTTAAAGATTTTTAAATAGCATTTATTATATAAAATAAATAAGCAAGCAAACAATAAAACTACAAAACTTTATATTTAGTTCGTTTATTTATATTTTGGAGAAACCATTATTTAGCTGTATTCGTTATAAAAATCATATAAATTTATTAGAAATTGTATCAAAAAATAATATAAAAACTCAATTATACTAATTATAGAGAAGCCCACTAGTATGCTACAAAATCCCCCGATATTACCTGTAAAAGTATAAGGCAAATATATATCAATATTTTAATAAAGAATCGAAAAATAATTTATGGTAAAGTTTATTTGTAACATTTTGTAAATGTTAAAACTGATAAAATATATCAGAGTTCTGTATAAATTTTCGTCAATTGTTTAGTTCATTTCATAAGGTATATTAAAAGTAAGTTATTTTTTTCACCAGCATTATAAAAAAATGTGAATTGAAAATAAATGGAAAAAACTAGTTTAAAATTTCGTTTAAAACCTTTATATTTCTGTTGAAATTTGAACAACGAAAAGTTGGATAGAAGAGCCAGTTAAATATTACGATTTTCTTAACTTTTCCAGCAAACCACACCAGGCCACAAAAAAATGGACATTCTTATACGAAGTAAATAATAAAAAGATAATGGAAATATCACACAATACTTACTCACAATCTCGAACCAGTAGAAAACAGCGTCAAGACGGTTCAATACGCCGTCGGGGGAGGTTTGATAAATGCTTAGCAGACATTTATCTGTCATGTTTATTCCACTACTGCAAAAAAAAATAATGTTCGTTTTTTTGTAAGTAAATTAATTATTGCATTATTATTGTAAGTAAATTAATTATTGCATTATTAAATTAATTATAATTATTACAAGTAAATTGTCGAGCCATTTTCTTAATCTGTGTAGATTTGTTTTTTAAATTTATAAATAAGTATAGGTAATGGTGCTAACGTACATATTATGAATATTTACAAATTTGTTTAGATTCGCCTATACCTACCTCCAAATGGAAATCGAACTCACAACCGTTGCGTTTACTGTCGCACGCTTATGCCTCAGCCTTACGTCGGCATGGCATTAGTTATTCTTATAAGAATAAATATATAATAGCATAAATAAAAGAACTATATTTTTTAAACCTAGCTATTTAGTATAATATTGGTGAATAATAAGCATACATATATAGATTCTTAAAAATAAGGTGTTCTCAATCAATCCAGCTAGATAAATCCAACTTCGACTAAGATGTCTCTCCAGCTCGGATGGGCAGCGTTCGTGAAGACAGGATTCCTACAATTTTTTTTTAACTTTATATAACATTACTTACAGAAAATGGGTTGTAAATTCTTTATTTTTATTATTTACACGCCAGAGCGGTATTTTGGAATGCTTAGTAAAATGTTGTGTGAGTTCACAGTCTGGTAAACATTCTTCGCAGTAAAGAGAATCTTGGAGCTCCGTTTCTAAGCCTTCAGTGTTGACAGCGTCTAGTGGATATAAGTAGAATAGTTTTTCTGGAATGTTTATAAAAATTATTGAAAAAATTATTGAAAGGCACTATAGGCACTATATTCTACATGGATGGAGGATTCTTAGTCTTCACTTTTACTGAAATTAAATAAACCTTGCCATATTGATAAATCGTTCTCAAGTCTGACATCGATCTTGAGATATCATTTATGATATATAATTTATGACTGATAACGGCATCTCAAGATCGATCTCAGATTTGAAGGCGGTATAAGTAATAATGTTTAATAATTTATTCCACTCAAATAAATATTTAAATAAATAATTAAATTCATAATTCATCAATACATTCAACGAAAAACTTTAAAGACAATTTAATAAAATACTTAAACAATTGTCAAATTACGTAATTATGTGGGTAGAAATTTTCATAGACAAATTAAATTTAAGTACGGCAAACAGAAGGTTTTTCTTTACCTCTGTATTTATTTAAGCACTTCAAATCATCTAAGGTGCAAATAGGACCTAGATTAGAAGGAGTAGGGTAGAAGAATGGTGTGCATTTGCAGAGAGATTCAATAGTTCTGGCGCGACACTTGACTATGCAGGTGCTGTAAGAGTACAAGTCGTTGAATTCTTCCTTCATTTCATCATGAAAGAGACATTGCCGCTGAAAAAAAATTTTTTTATAAATTTAATAACATAATTTTCTTGGTATTAATTAATATTTATTATGTATATAAAATACATAATTAATAAAAATCTATGCCAATTTACGCTACATCCCGCACGTAGCAAAGTAGGCAGAGGGAACCTGGGAAACTAGAGCTAAGACATTTCGTTCCCATTAAGACACTTCTGTTCCTCATTTTCCGCCAAATTCTGGAGGCCTTGCGTCTTGAGAAAACGGAGTGTCTTGACTCTCGGTCTACCTCGGGTATGCAGGACAAAAATATTGCATACAAAAACAAGTTAACAATATAATTTGTACCAATTATACGGCTATTGAGCGAGTTTCTAATCGTCGATTACGACATTCATATTTACAAATTATGAATGCGAATTATCTACTTAAGTTAAGTAAAATGTAGCAAAAGTAAATTTGTTTTCCAAGAATCTTGCTTTATATTGTTGCCTTGCCATTAAAATGTGTAATTTTAGCAAATTATAGATTTACACGGTAGCGCGTTTAGGCCTCTGTGTGTGTGTGACTGTCTCTCTGTGTAAAAGCGACAGTTGTGAGTTCAATTCTCTCGAGGGAATTAATTATTTAATATTTTTATTTCCTCGCTTCGGTTGTTTTACAAAACTCAACGAAAATTCGATGGAATTGCATATTGAGATGAATAATTAGTCATATATTTTTCACGTTGCATCCCGCTCATAGCAGGGAACCTTAACCGGGTAACACTAACAACACTACTAACACTTTCGTTAA
Source organism: Heliconius melpomene rosina (assembly GCF_056956725.1). Classification (NCBI taxonomy): domain Eukaryota; kingdom Metazoa; phylum Arthropoda; class Insecta; order Lepidoptera; family Nymphalidae; genus Heliconius; species Heliconius melpomene. The sequence continues at coordinate 3,124,751 of NC_140396.1, read as the reverse complement.
GCTAATTAATAAAATTAGTTTTATTTATAAAAGGATAAAAATGGAACCGTTTTTGTTGGATATTTGCGGACTTCTGTGGTTGCTATTTGCTTGACAGTTTTTATTTCAAAGAACACAGCCTGGTTCGGCTGCGCAATCCTCTGTATGACTCGACCGCCAGTCGGGTCGGCGAAATGGGTGGGATCGAAAATTAGGACCTGTAATTTTTATATGTTCGCTTTATAAATTAAATGTATCATCATCATCATCATCATCATCAACAGCCCTCCACTGTTAGGCATAGGCCTTCCCCAATTCTCGCCACGACCCTCGATCCTCAGCTCTTCGGACCCATCCGCTTCCCACCAACCTCTTTATGTCGTCGGCCCATCTGGCCCATAAATGTATTTATTAACATTTATTATAAAATGTGTAAATATTCTTTTGTAAATATATATATGTATTAATAAATGTAAATTAAAGAGGCCGGCGTTCCTGAGGCAGAAGAAACTGTAAAAGCGACGATTGCGGGTTCGATCTCCACTCGAGGAAGTGAAATATTTATACTACAATTTCTTCGTGTGGAACGGAGTGTCTTAACACTGGGTTCCCTCTGTCTAACCTGCTGTCTGCGGGATACAGCGTGAAGCTGATTATTGATTAATATAATACTCACTTCAAACCCTACCATATTATATAAGGTATAGGTGTAGTCATCGACCATAGAGTCTAAAATTACATTAAGTCCATTCAATTGCCCTGGATCATGTTGCCTCTTCATGGTGTAAATAGTCCTGTCAAGTCTATAAAAACGAGATAAAATAAATAATAGTAATTTAAATAACAAGCGATAGTCAATAATGTATTTACTTGATGCCGTAGTAGCGCAGAGACTGTAACGCGACGGTAGTGGGTTCGATTCTTACTGGGGAGAATTAATTATTTAAAAAAATCAGCTTTATGCTGTATTCCGAATATAGCAGGTATTGCAGGGTAGACAGAGGAAATTTTGGAGGCAGTGAGTGTTGAGTGACGGAACTCTACGCCGTACTTTGCCTTGGTACCAGACCGAAGAAATTAAAATATGTATTAATAAATAGTAATTCATTTACTACAGTAACAGCAGCAGTTCATAAATTAATTAAGTTATCTTTTTCAATTGCCTTATTTTGAAAAAAATAACTTCAACTACAAACTTGGCTAAATAAATATTTGATAAATTAATTACAATATCAGTTAAGTTAATTTATTTTAACTAAAATGCCCACAGTGAAATTTAGTAGACATAATTTGATAGAGATATAAAAGTATTAGACTGAGATCCCAGGGCTCCAAGACCTACGTCATTTTAGCAAAGCTGAAATTTTGAGGATTAATAGTCTAATATGTTGTTAAGACTGTATGAATACTCTCTAAATTGAAAGTGAGGACCTTTCAGAGATAGCGCCATCTTAATGTATACATCCAACTACGTTAAAATAGAAACGCTCGTTCTTAAATATATTTTTAAGAATAATGTATAAAATGTATATTTATTATTACCAGACCCTTTACGTGGGCCTTTACACCTGCCAGACGTCTTAAAAGTTGTTTAAAATTGGGGCAAATGGCGTTAAACAATCAAACTTTAATTTTAAATATGTTATTTACGGACTATTTCAAAATCCATCACAAGCACCCAAATCATTCCGATGGCTCAATCATCTTCCCAGACAGAGATATACCATTATTTGGCACTACCTCTAAAAAGGTCCCCAATTTCAAGTTAGTGAGTAAGCGCACTGTCTCAACTACATATTAGACTAATAGTCCTCAAAATTTCAGCTTTACTAAAATGACGTAGGTCTGGCGGCTCTGGGATCTTGGGCCATATCTTTTATGATATAAATTTAGAAAAAACTGACAGGTGTCTACTATTATCAATTATTCAGTAACCATGTCACATACATCATACAAATTGGTATTTACATTTTTCATTAATTAGCGTCCGGACTAATAAATAATTCCATAAATATTTATGAAGCATTTGTCATATTACACTTTAATGTTTAAGGGCCGTTGTGGCGCAACGGCACAAGGGTTTGACTGTAACGCGACGGTTGTGAGTTCGATTCCCACTCGAAGCAGTGAAATATTTATTTACGTTTATATTTCCATTTCTTCGCTTGCGCTTCGCTTCGCGGCGTTGTATTCTGCCACTCAACACGCAAAACCTCCAGAATTCGGCAGAAAGTGAGGACGGAGTGTCTTAACACTAAATTCCCTCTGCCTACTCTCCTGTGTGCGATACAGCGTGAAGCTGATTTAATTTAATAATTTTAATGTCTAAACAAGTACTTGGTAATTTTAATCTAAAATATTCATAATTAAGCACCACCTGCCGTTAGAGTCGTAGCGGAGGACTAGATTGAAAGCGCAACAGAAACCATGTGCTGTTGGATGTACTGAAAAAATCTTGTCGCAGTCCACTAATTCGCCTGCCCAGGCGCATCTTATTAGCATCTCGTTACAGGGTGGAGACAGCTGGAAAAGTATAGCATTCATACTCTACGTCAATTATTTTTTTTATGCTGTATCCCTCTGTCTATCCTGCTGTGTAACTAGCAGGATAGACAGAGGGAACCTGGGAACCTAGTGTTAAGGCAATCCGTTCCCATTTAAACACTTCTGTTTACCGCTTTCTGCCGATTTCTAAAGGCATTGTGCACTTTGTCTCGTTCCCTGAGCGAGGATATGAAAATGTTAAATAATTAATTTCCTAGGCTGGAAATCGAACCCATAACCTACCTCAACCTCAATCTTTTTCATAGTTTTTGGAAAAAGTAGTATAGTAACTAATCGTGTATTTACTTTTTGCTTACCCCACATGGTGTGAAAAATGCGCGAAGAAAAAAGCTATAGAATTATGAAGCACTAGCGGCCCGCTCGCGGTTTCACTCGCGTGAGCTATGTTATTATTAATTTCTGTCTTCATGACTACGTCCTAGTGACGTCTATGCAAAATTTAAGACTCCTAGCATTTGTAGTATAACGAAGTTTCATACAAACTTTCGACCCCAAAAACAACCCCTTAGAAGTCGAATATTGCAAATTCCCGTCTTAGCGAGCAACTACGTCCTATAAATATCACCTATGCAAAATTTGAGATTCCTAGCACATGTACTTTCTGAGATTTCGTGATGAGTGAGTGACCTTTCGATTTTATATATATAGAAAGATTAATAATTTAATTATTTAAATCAAAAAGTATATTATTGTAATTGTTAAGCCTCAAGGGGCGATATAAAATAATATATTTAACGATTATAATATTAATTTCCGAGTGAAACTTGTCGATTTCTCATTTTCGATCTTGCCAATGACCCATTGTTTATAAGCGTCGCTATAAAGGCAAAACACCCTCTGGCTATTGCTTTAACAATATCAACCTATTAATACCCGTCATAGAATAGATGCATGTTATTCTTTTATGCAATTTATTTGAGCAAGCTTTATATTTAACTAGCGGCCCGCTCGCGGTTACCCCCGCGTGAACTATGTTATTATTAATTTCTGTCTCCATGACTACGTACGTCCTAGTGACGTCTATGTAAAATTTGAGACTCCTAGCATTTGTTGTAACGAAGTTTCATACAAACTTTCGACCCGAAAAACAACCCCTTAGAAGTCGAATATTGCAAATTCCCGTCTTAGCGAGCACCTACGTCTTATAAGTAACTCCTATGCTAAATTTGAGATTTCTAGCACATATAGTTTCTGAGATTTCGTGATGAGTGAGTGACCTTTTGATTTTATATATATAGATTAATGTTTTAATTTCGTATAGAATGAACGTTATTTAATGAAAACTAAATAAAAAAAAATCGAATGTCTTATTCGATTTTTGAATTAAAAAGATTTATAGATAATCTACTGTAAAACTGAATTTACATATTTATTAATTATTAATAACATAACAATAGCATCAGCAATATATATAAGTACTAGTGGACCCGAACGCGGCTACGCCCGCTTGAACTATACGAATATTTATTAAATATATTTATGAAATTATTTTCATTTTGAATAGAGAGATGCGTTAAGCAAGCTCATTTTAGGTGACGTTTTCTAACAACAAACTTTGCAAATCGTTGCTTAGCAACGGTCGCATACCGACGGTTGTTATTAACATGGAGGAATAAATTGCATCTCAAATTAATAAGTATTTTAATATATTGGTATATATCGATAATATTACAAATATGAGAAAAAAAAGTATCTTATATTCATCCCGAGACCCTCAAGCATCTCTATATGAGTATTTGATCACAATTAAATTAGCGGTTTGGCCCTGATTGCGTTAAAGACAGACAGACAGACAGAGTTACTTTCGAATTTATAATATAGGTATGGATAAAATAAACTTACCTTTTCCATTAATTTTATTATATTATTGCTATCACCAAGATGTTTCGCGAACGACAACAACAGTGGGTGCAACTGCATAGTTTTATTATATGAAAAATCCAAAAGTCTGACCAACTGTACACAGAATAATTCTACTTCGTGTAAAGATTCATTATTCCGGGCCAGCTCTCTGTAGCTACAAAACAAGTCATTTTATTTATAAAAAATATATTAATTAAGAAATATATTGAGGCCAGTCGTATATCCTCCACACCAAAGCGAAGAAAATGAAATTAGTAACTATTTAATTTCTTCAAGTGGAAATCGAACCTACAACCTGTCGCGTGTCTGCGCCACAGCTGGCCTCAAATTGTAGGTAATGATAAAAAGAAGAACTTACTGTCTCCTCACATAATTCTTAAGATTTTTTTTACTAATCCTGTTAAAATTGCACAGTGTAATGGCAGGGAATCGTATATTTGATATTGGATATGTAGATGATTCCATAGTAACTACCAGTGGATTTGCCAGATTTTCGAACCACAGATAAAACAAAAAGTAGAAAACACCGCCGAACATTGCTGCCACTATTGCGCTTTGAATCAACCTGCAGTTATTAAAACATTTATCATCATCGTCATCATCATCATCATCATCCTATGTCCAGCAGTGGACGAGGACAGGGTGGTCCTCGTCCACTGCTGGACATATGCCTCCCCAAACATTATAGATATCTTAAAATAATGTCAGATTTAAAATAAAAAATAAATTGTGATTTCACAAGTCTTGATATTAAATTCGGTGGGATAAATACTGATGAAGACATCCATTCCCCTATTTTCCCCCCAATTTTCTATACATTATTGAATTCAGCGGAGCGTTTTGTCCAGAATTCGGTGAATAGTGGGGAACGGAATGTCTTAAAAGTAGGTTCCCAGGTTCCCTCTCTGAAACTAAAATAAGTTAAAACATAATGTACCTAATTATAAGGAACAGTACTAGCAACAAGTGACGCAAGTTAACTAGGTCGGCATTAACATATGGCAATAATTGACCTACATCTATGTTTATGACGAAAACAAAAATGTATACCTTTTTAAATTGTTTAATTATTTTATTTTGCAGATTTTAACAAATTAAACTGCAAAAACATTAAAATTTGTTAAAACGACATCTTTATTAATATTAAACTAAATTTCCATAGCTTTTTTTGTTTTTTTTTTTTGCTAATTTTAAAACAATTCTAACATCGATATATCGATATTATATCTGGTTTGACACATATTTCTCTGTCATTAGCAATTTAATAAAAAAAAAACAAACAATAAAAGAATGTCAACATCACTAATTTGTCTGTTAATTTTCGACACAAACAATAAAATAATTTAAAATGTACGTAAAGGTCATTCATTTCTTCTTTACAATATAATATTTAACAAAAACTAAGCATGTATAATTAAAGGGAAGGTTGACGCGTTCTAAAACATTTTATAGCTTTTTTATAGCGGCCCGCCCGCGGCTTCGCCTGCGTGAACTGCGTTATTATTAATTTCTGTCTCCATGATTACCTACGTCCTATAAGTAACTCTTATGCAAAATGCAAAATGTAAGAAGTAGCATATTTATTACGCCGACATTTTAAAAGATAAATACATTTCTTCTTAAAGACGTTGTTAAATAAATAATTTCTAACATATTATTCCCACTTGAAGAAATGCAATATTTAATATTATCACCGCGGAGCGGAGTGTCTTATCACTAGACTCATTTACCTAGCCTGCTACATGCGGTATAATATGAAAATATTAGACATAATATTTAAAATTTTTACCTTTGCCTAAAACCAATATTTTCATCAAAAATCTTCGAAACACCCGCTAGTGAACAATTATGTAAGTACGCTTTCAGTGTCTTCTTAAAAACAGTTCTTAAAACAATTTCAATGCTCACATTCCTTGCTCTTGGCCTATTAATTCTTCTGCGGTAGTCACGCCACCAAATATTGTTTTTAACCGACTTCTGTAAAAGGAAGAGGTTGTTACCTCAGAACTTTTGATTGGGTGAACCGATTTTGACAATGTTTTTTTATTTGGAAGCTGGTGCTTCCCTCATGGTCTTCATTTTTATTTTTCCATTTGCCATGTTATCCATGACAAAATAACAAAACTCTTAAATTTACATTCAGTAGGTATGTGCGCGACAAATGAACGAATAAACCAATATCACGCCAACCAATTTCGATGATTCTTGTTTTATTGGAAAGAATACACTTCAAAGGTTGATGAGAGAGAGATGATGGACTTGATGAGAGTTTGGCGAGGTTTTAATAATTTTTTATTACAAATTAGAATTATTATTTACCATTTTCACTATTTTACCACCAGTGGCAACTGTCATTAATGAAATGTATGCTACGTTTAATGTGAGAAACAAAGGTCAAGCTAGTTACATTTTATAGCATTTAGATAGGGTTCCGTTCGGGTCGTAAAAATAAACATTATTGAAAATAGAAACCTTCCTTACTCCTTACTTATTAGTGAAGCGCTCGGTCGCATTGAAAAGTAATAATTATCGATAGTAAAACTGGTCTGAGAATTATATTTAACTACTAAAAAGTTAATAAATCAATGAGTAATAAATAAATTATTTATTATAACTTATTTAACTTTTTCTAATAAAAATGTATGTTTTTTTAGTATATTTTATTCTGTTAGAAATTAAATTTTATTTTCATTTTAAATAATAAGTTAAACACTAGCAGTTAAAATAAACGTAAGTATCATATATTTAACATCTGAATGTTTTACACATTGTACATTAAATTTTGAAATTATAAAAACAGAGTGTCTTCACCCTCCCTCCGTTTAAGGGTTCACTGAGGGACTTTAAGACCCTCTTAAGTCTCCCCTCCCCCTCCCCCATTTAAATTTAAAAATATTTGATTTATCGATGTAGTAATGCTAAAATATATTATAATATATAAATAACTGTAACATAAAAAATACCTGGGTGGCCTTCAACAGACCTTAATAATTATTTTAATTTTTTTATTTCAATGTAGGCAAAAGGGGCGACCGAGAGGTGACGAAGCGAACTAGGGGTGAAGTCTTTTTACTCTAGATATATTTTCTTTTTTGAAATTTAATTAAATATATATTTATTTATTTAACAGAACCATAAATGCCCTAGAATGCGGACATTGTGAACAAATATGTAATTACAGTTGTTGTTTTGATCCAATCTGGATTTGCATGTTGAAGTGCAATTAAATTTTAAAATCATATTTTATGTAAAATCATTGAAAAACTATCTAATATAGCATTCAACATGTTTGAAAATATATGTACATAGTTTAAATGTCACGAGATGCTATTAAGTATAATAGTATTTTTCCTTTATTATATACTAGCGGCCCGCCCGCGGCTTCGCCTGCGTGAACTGCGTTATTATTAATTTCTGTCTCCATGATTACCTACGTCCTATAAGTAACTCTTATGCAAAATTTGAGATTCCTAGCACATGTAGTTTCTGAGATTTCGTGATGAGTGAGTGACCTTTCGATTTTATATATATAGATATTTACATTTTTTTATTTTATATATATAGATATATAGATATTTACATATTTTGAGGATTATGCGAAGAAAACCTTGTGATCAGAGAACTTGCGTGCTTTATTTATGTACTTTTCCATTAAGTAGCGACAGATGTGTATGAACCCATCGAGAAAACGAAAATATATTATTAATTAAAAGACAAGCTAGTGATTGTAAACGAGACCGGTTGTGGGTTCGATTCCCAGTCGTGGAAATAAAATATTTAATATTTTCTTTTCTTCACTCTAGTGTTGAGTTAGGTTAATGCCAATCCCCCTGCGTGCGGGATACAGCGTGAAGCTAAAAAATAATTAAAATATATAATATTCCACAATTATTGTGACCACTTAGGCTAGTGAAACTTGCACCATCAAAAAAAAAGAAATAATGAAGTCATTGTTTATTTTTAAATGAGGCGATATTATTTAAAAATTATACACCCGTCAGCAAGCAATAATAATATATATATTTATAATTAATAAAGTAAGTAAGTTATTTTCAAGTGACATTCAGTTTAATTGGATTATATGACACCAAGGAAAAAAAATCTTCTCTTTGTTTGGTCCATATTGACATTATTAGCATGTATTATGTTTTAATATAGGCATATAATGTTTAATTATATATGTTTTTTAATATATTTACATCCAATTATAACATTCATATGGAATAAATAGTAGACTTGTATATTTTTTAAGGTAACTTGTCGCCTGATACAAATAAAATCTATAGATATAAATAAAGTTTAAATGTCTGTCTGTGATTTCAAAATATAATAACCATGTTTAAGTGGATATATTTATTAACACAATACTAAAATATAATCAGACAATTTTAAATTTTTCGTCTGTCTGTCTTTTTATTGGTCCGGCCAGTTAAGACACTCCGTTCTCCACTTTCTGCCGAATTCTGGAGGCATTGCATGGCAGAACTCTTTGCTTCGGCACCAGAGCGAAGAAATGGAAATATAAATTAAAATAAATATTTCATCTCTCGAGTGGGGAATCGAACCCACAACCAGTCGGTTTTACAGTCACACTTTGTGCCTTTGGGCCACAACTGGCCTCACGACTGGTCTCGTGATATAGATAGACGTATATGAAATAACTAAACATTTTTCTATTAAGCACAACATATTTTACAAGCAGTCATAAATTACGATTTATTAAGTGTATATTATAACTTCTCTATATACGCTTCAAAAATATTTTTTAATAAAATAATAATAAAATATTCATATAGTTCAAGCAGGCGAAGCCGCGCGGGGGCTAGTACCTATTATAATATTTTTTGTACATGTTAATAACTTCTATCAGGTCGCGCCGTTGTGGCATGAACGGTGTAAAATGTGAAGGTCTTAAATTCAATTCCGTCTTAAGTTAAAGTTTATATTATGTTTTTCAAGTTTATATTATGCTAGACAAATTGCAATATTGGATGTCATTATTGTTTTATATAATTCTTTAGCAATATTTCTTATTTAAAAAAAAACAATATTAAAATAGAAAATCTAAGAGCTGTCTAGATGTTTTTAACCGACTTCTGTAAGAAAAGGAGGTTATCAAGTCGACTGATTTTTTTTTTTTTAGTGTTTGTTACCTCATAACTTTTGTGAATCGATTTGGATATTTTTTTTTATTTGAAAGGTAAAGCTTCCCGAGTGGTCCCATGTTTTTTTGTCCATGTCTGACAATGGTATCTATGAGAAAATCACATAAGTCTTAAATTTGCATTATGCATGTGCGCGACAAATAGACGTATAACTCAATGTCGCCAACCAACCGATTTTGATGATTCTTTTTTTATTTGAAAGAATATACTTCAAGGATAATTTGGTGAAAGTTTGCTTAGGTTCCGATTATGGGATCCGGCCAAAATTGAGAAAGTTTGTTCTTTTTTTGGTAAAAAATTGATTATACTGTAATAGTTATAAGCAAAAACTTTTTAAATTGGTATCAGAAGTGAGATTCCGACCGACCGACTTCAAAATTATAAAATCTTTGTCAAATTATTTTTCACTTTTTAGTTCGTTGTTAGAAGTCGGTTTTTCCTTTTTGTTAAAAAATAATTTATTTAATAAACGTTGCAAAATATTCCTTAAAATTCATTATGTGAGACAATGTGTCACAATGTGACCAGTTGGTCAGAGCGCTTGGACGGTTTCCAAGAGGCGCGGGTTCAAATCCCGCTACGTTCAAATTATATGTTTTCTAAAATATATTTTTATTTTCTAAGTGTGGAATAATACTTTAAAAATGTAAAAAAATATTACATAGAGTCCATGCCTGTACCACGTCACCTACTATTACAGCGGCGTTGTAAATAACAGACAAAGGGGGCCCCAGCATTCGTGCTGCAATCAACCCGCCATTGGTTACATCTGAACTTAAATAGAGTTCGTACACGATAATTTTACATAAATACATATGAAATCACTGTATAAAACACGAAATGATTGCTCTGCGGGCAATTCCGCCATATTTAATAACCTGCCGTGTTGGTTTGATCAGTGATATATAGGTACCTACTGAAATGATCAATTTGTGTATATTTTAAATTATACCTGGCAGATCTAGGTTCGAATAAGCACCTTGGGAGCGCAAGCGTGTAATTTTCTATATACTCTATCTACAATATATTGGAAATTGTAGATAGTATTGGAAATTTTAATTAGCTGTTAGATATTCTTTGGAGTATATAGATGGAAATTACGATTTTTCTTTAAAAAAAATATATATATTATAATACTAAAAGCAAATTTAAAACCATGTCAGCGATACTTAATTCTATAAATAAACTGAAATATCAACACAAACCATTTTTGATTTTTAAATGTTCCAAGTTTAATTGTAAACCAAACTATTTACTTAATCTGGCCATAAATACTGTTACAATTAAAAACAAACAAAATATTACTTTTGAATTTCGAATCTGTCATTTTATACGATTGTTCATCGTTTTCTTATTTTCGCGCCAATATATTGTAAACTAAAATGGAGTGGGGTGATAAAGAGAACCGAATCGCTATAATTTCATTACATAAAATAAGTATGGAGTTAATCCAATTTTTAAAATCTATTTGTTCGATGCAGGGTGCTTGTTAATACAGGCAGCAGGCAGCTCAAGCATTAGCTTGCTTTGCCTTGTACCAGAGTGTACACCAGAGCGAAGAAATGAGAATATTAATAAATATTAATTAATTCCCCTGAGTGGGAATCGGACCCAGAACCGTCGCAGACGTTAACAGTCACACGTATATTTTTAACTAGTGGGCGGGCGCAGCTTCGCCTGCTTATTTGGACCCTTATGGGTGAATTCTAATAAACCATGAAACATGTGTTCAATACTTTTAATAGTCTGAAGTTCAAATTTTATAACAATTGGTGCCGATTTAAAAAAATCTATACTAACTTTCAACCTCTTATTTTCACCCTTGGAGGGAGAATTCTAGAAAACGATGAAACACGTATTCAATTAAAAACCTTTAAAAATCAAAATTTCAATTTTTATAACAATCGGTGCCGATTTAATTTTTTTCCATACAAACTTTCAACCCCTATTTCACCCACAGTATCTGGCAACAAGTACGTAAATATTAATTAAAATTAACATAAACGTTGATAAATTTTAAGAGCATCTTGAATTTTATGTTTATTATGTTTCTATTGCCCCAATAAAAATCGAGTTAAATTAAACAAATATATTTATACATCCTCTATACTTCCATTACTTTGTTAGTCACTGGCCATATAGAGACATTGAGGGTTCCTCACGAGCTCTAATAACAGATTATAAATCCAAATATCATTTATATACCCACATATTAACATTCCCTCGTGTCACGTTTGAACTAAAAACCATCAAGCCGCCGACACATACCAAAAGAGAAATGACGGCGTCAATACTGTTTTGCTGCAGGCATTCCTCAAAAACTTCTTTTTACAAGCTGAATTTCCACTAAATCCCCCATCCATATATGTAATATTATTGGTTAATTAAAACTAACGGCGTGTTATGACATTTCAGACGGTCGGTATACAGTTCGATGTCCTGTTGGTACAATGGATGAATTAATTTTATGGGTGTTTCAATCCGAATTCGTAATTATACGCACCAAATTCGCTATTTAATTTTGAAATTAACATTTTTTTTAGTTTAAATTAATAATTTTATGCCCTTTTGCGTGTTATTTCAATAATTAAAATTAAAAAAATATATTGGATTCGCAATTATTGGGAAATCCTTGTCTTTAAACGTAAGAAAAGCGATGTAGATTTTCTTTGATTTTAATCTGCTATTTGAGCTGATTCAAATATAGTTTTACATCTTTGATTTTTTTCTGTGTTATACCAGTTTTAGCATATATTAGTCTACGGTTATTGATTATGTTTATTTTCTCTTTCTTTCTGATGAGGATGCCTGTGATTCAAATTTAAAACTTTGCACTTTTTTTTTACACTTTGGTTTCTAGCTGAAATGAACTAAATGCTCTAGAAAACGAATTATCCATTGTGTTTAGTGCTTTGTTTATTGTAAAAATCTTAGTAATAAAGAATTCTTTATGGTCTTTATGGACTAAGAAGAAAAATGTACAAATAATTGACTTTTTCAAGACGAATTAATTTAAAGTGAATAAGGACGATTTTGGTAAAATGATTAATTTGAAGTAAAAAATTTGCAATTTGATGAGTAGGCCAGTCGTGGGGCAGGGGAAAAAAGTATGACTGTAAGACCAACTGGTTGTAGATTCGGTTTGAGGAGATGAATTATTTATTTAAATTTATATTTTCATTTCTTCGCTTTGGTGTCGAAGCAAATGCCTCCGGAATTTGGCAGGAACTGGGGAACGGAGTGCCTTAACACTAGGTTCCCTCTGCCTACCCTGCTGTGTGCGGGATACAGCGTGACGCTGATTTAATTTCTGATTTTTGATGTGTTAAAGAATGAATTTGGAGTGAAAAACCTAAATTTTTTTCAGAATACATGCATTTCAAAAGTTATGCTTATCATTATTATGTTACAAATTAACAGATTCTTAGATCAATTTCTTATATAAGGCAGGTGACATTCTCAAGATATGAAAAAAAAACGACGTTATTTGAACGATTTCATACAAGTAAGTAAAGTTGAAATTTTACTTAACTAGGAACCTACTTAAGAAATAGCCCTATTGTGTTGTAAATTGTAATACTATTCTTAGAATTTTTTAATGATATATTTCTTTATGATTTATATATATTTATTAAAGTTTCCAGTCCGTTAATAGGCAGTAAAAACATTAAAATGGTAAGGGTAAGCAATAACCTGGAATACGTCTGGAACGTAAAACGTTTAACAAATTGCCCAGTAAAAACGCGATTGGTTCCCCGACCTCGTAATAATATGTTACGATAGTTATATATTAGTAGACAACTTGTGGAAACGGAGAAATCGTAAAAATATTAACCTAATTATAGAAATTTTATTGAAGATAGTGACAAAAATCTCCTTCGTTTAAAATCAAAATCTAAAAAGTTATTAAATAGTATGGAAATTCAATAAGCACATTGTAAATGCTTGTACTATATATATAGCGTTTATTTTTTTAGCTTCCCGAGTAGCAGAGTAGGCAGACTAAACCTGAGAACCTAGTGATAAGTCACTGTTACCATTAAGACACTTTCGTTCCCTGCTATCATGCTTGAGGCATTACGTGATCAGTGGCGGTATCCAACACCGCGCTCTGTCTCGTCACCAGAGCCAGGAAATGGAAATATTAAATATTATATTCCCCCGAGTGGAAATCGAATGATTTACATTATCTACCGCTTTCAACTAAGGTCCTTATTTTTGTAAGTTTTTTCATCAAACTTGATTTAGTTATTAAATATAACAAACAGCATTTGTTCACATAAACTAACGACTTCGGCGGCTTTAATACAATTTTAACACTATTTCACATTAATTTTAACTGCCATTTTCTAAATAAAAACTTACATTGTCGATATAGAGCAATTTAAAATACTTACATCTTTTTATAAGACGGTGGCCATTAAACGACTGGTTCCGATCACAAATACGCTCTACTAACCAAACTTGGCAGGAGTTTATTAAGCCAGTTAAATGATTATACTTTTTTCCAATAATACTCGATTTCATTGAAACAAAAATGGATAAATTATACCCTTTCAAGCAATAAAATGCAAAGATTTCTTTTGTTTTAAATAAGCGGTGTCTCCGGGTTGCGGCTGGTACTTTTTTACAGGACTGCGCGAGGCGAAGGAGGGTTCTGTGTTTGAGTGTATTTATGTATGAATATCTTTAATTCTTCGTGTTCCGTAAATTTTATATGGATCCCGAATATTATTTTTTTATTTCAATGTCAATGTCAGCTTCACGCTGTATCCTGCACACAGCAGGGTAGGCAGAGAGAACCTAGTGTTAATCACTCCGTTCTCCGTTTTCTGGTGAATTCTGGAGGCATTGCGTGTTGAGTTTTGAGAGTTCCAGAGCGAAGAAACATAAATAAATATTACACTTCCTCAAGTGGAGATCGAACCCACAACGGTCACCTTTGCGCCGCTGCGCCACGACGGCCTTAATTCTTAATGTTTTTTTAAATTTAACGTCAGATTTTTAATGAATTCCTTGAGGAAGCCTTGTGGAAGGCCCTTCTCCAAAATTTTAGACACACATATTGAAGTAAAAATCCATTTAAAATATAATTTTTGGTTATATAGTGGTTGTTGAACCTGCATGTTACAGCTGTAACGTTTGTCAGAACAGTTCAAACTCTGCCAAACACATTGCACAGAGAAGAATAACAATTAACCAGAACTAAGCAAAACGCATATAGATAATAGTTTACTGTCAAAAATTAATTTAAATTAATAGATTTTGCTAATTTTATCATAAGTCGGGAGCCTGAATTAGCAAAGATCAAAACGATTCTGTGTTGGTGGCGCTTGCACGATTGATTACCATCGCTCGTGGTGGTGGTGGTGCTAATGAACTAGACTGCGTTATGGTTCGTTGATGACAATTATAGATTAGTTCATTTGTAATGTGAGCTTTACCGTGGTAAAACTTAAAGGAAGATTTCATATGTACAATGTTGATTGGTACAATTATATTTTTAGATTTGTTTACAACCATATTTTCCCTAGATTTTTTATTTGTGCAATAATATTTTTTATTTCTTTTCTTTTTTAGGGTTCCGTGAAAATGGAAAATGGAAAAAAACTTTTAATTTTTGTATTTCCTATGTGTTTTTTATGTGCAATAAAGAATATATTAAATGGAATATTTACATGATCTTTGTTGTCCGTCTGTTAGTATGACTGTCCGTCTATATTTTATATTTTCATATTTTCTTCACTCTGGTTTCGCGACAAAATTGCTAAAAATGGAAATTAATATTTATTTGACAAATAAAAAAATCATTACAAGCTTATATTGTAGTTCTTTTCCATATGAAAATAGTGCAACACAACACCCATAAACTTATGTTTGTCAACTTTTATAAGTTCGAGTTCAAATTAATCTACAGTCCTGAAATTGATATGGAACTCTCGGTGGACGAGTCCGACTCGCACTTGACCTGTTTTTCATTTGTAACAACAATCAACGCTTACGACCATATCTTTGCATAAATGCTCTTCTTTCTAAAGCATTTGATGGGGTTGATTTAAAAGCTGGTTTTATTTCTGCGCTTTAAGATCAGTGCCCCCCTAGAATAAAAAATATGCCCCGGAAAATTAAAAAAAGAAACAACAATTCCTCGAACGTATTTGTTCAAAGATAAAGGCCCCCAGAAAATATTACGTTTTGACGTTTTGAAGTACGGAACCCTGAAAATATAGAAATAGCCCTGTCAAAAGAAAGACAGACAAACGAAAGTTTTCAGTTCACTACCCAACTTGCAACATCTCTAAAATACGTGAAAGAAAGATAGTTAAGGAAAACTCACAATAATTATGTGACAATCAAATGCAATTTATATATTTAATTATATATATATTGCAACTCATTCTAAGTAGATTAATATTAATACAAAAAGTTACTAACATTGTTATTTAACTAACGTCACATACTATTATTAATCTGCTTTTCCCCGTGTGTCGGTAGTTCAGTGTAAGAGTGTGCGTTTGACGGCTATCAAAATACATCTCGACAGCGATAAGTCGATGCTTGTGATCACAGTGTATATGCCTACGGACGCGGCGGTCAACCTCGTTGATTTCACGGACTGTATGGGTGAAATAAGTGCTTTAGTGGAGACAAACAGTATTGAATCTGTTTTTATTCTCGGCGACTTCAATGCACATCCCGGAGAGCAATTTTCGCGTGAACTTATAAATTTTTGTAACGAAAACAAGTGGTCGTGCGTAGATACGGATTTACTACCCAGTGACACCTATACGTACGTTAGTGATTCACATGGTTCTCGTAGATGGCTTGATCATTGTGTCGTTACGAGCGCCGCGCGGCATTCTGTACTTAATGCATCTGTTATGTATAATAATGTCTACTGGTCCGATCATTTTCCCTTATTAATTGAATGTAATTTAAGTAAGATTCAGTTGAAAATTGTGGCCCCCTCACCATCTTTAAATAAAATTAAATGGGCTGAAAGGGATAGTGATCAGATACAGAAGTATACCGATAGCTGTAATAGTAAATTATGTTTGATAACCCTTCCGGTAGATTTATATTCATGTGCTGACAAAAAATGTTCAAGTGCTGATCATAAAAGCAAAATAGCGTCCATGTATGACGAGATTATATGTATTCTGAGAGATTCAGCCGAATGTAGCTATATAGATAAAAGAATTAAGAGGCATAAGTGTATTGCAGGCTGGAATAAACACGTCAGTACCGCTCACGGGGAAGCTCGGTTTTGGTATCAGTCCTGGATATTATACGGTAAACCTTATACTGGCTTCATTTACGATAAAATGCACGAGTCGAGAAAATTATTTAAAAGTAAATTAAAATATTGTCAAAATAATGAAAAACAAATAAAATTGGATATTATTGCTCAAAATTATGCTAATAAAGATTTTAATAAATTTTGGAATAACACTAATAAACTGAATCCAAAATCGAGCCTTCCCGTGAGTGTAGATGGTAAATTTAATCCGACTGATATAGCGAATGCTTTCCGTAAACACTTTAAAGTAGTGTCTCCTCTCCTTCCGCAGTCGCAGGTGTTCGATGCTGGATGTCGTGACGGGGACTTCACTGTGGGGTTTTCGGAGTGTGAGGTTGCCTCAATTATTAAAGAAATGGTTAGGGGTAAGTCCCCCGGGCACGACGATCTTAGTGTCGAGCATCTGAAGTACGCAGGATTGCACTTGCCGCGAGTTCTTACGATGTTCTTTAACTTATGTATGAGTCATTGTTATTTACCGGATAAGTTAATGTGCACTCTTGTTGTACCTGTTGTAAAGAATAGAACGGGGGATGCCTCCGACTTGTCCAATTATAGACCTATATCCTTGGCTACGATTATAGCTAAGGTGCTGGACGGTTTGCTTGACAGAAGATTGGCCGACAGTATCAAACTCCATGACTTACAGTTTGGTTTTAAGCCTGGTCTGTCTACAGAGAGTGCCATTTTCTGTCTTAAGCAGACTGTGCAGTACTACACAGCTCGAAAAACTCCGGTGTATGCTTGCTTTTTGGACTTGTCGAAGGCATTCGATTTAGTTTCTTACAATTTATTGTGGAATAAGCTACAGTGTGAAACCGATCTGCCTCTGGATGTTATATCAATATTTAAATATTGGTATGACAACCAGAGGAATTGTGTCAAATGGGCTGGAAAGCAGTCGAATGATTACAGTTTGGAATGTGGAGTGAGGCAGGGGGGATTGTCCTCACCCATGCTTTTTAACTTTTATGTTAACAAGCTGATCGAGGGGCTCAGCAGCACCTACATAGGATGTCATGTAGGAGGGACGTGCATCAACAACATCAGCTATGCAGACGATATGGTGCTGCTGAGCCCGTCGATCGGTGCTTTGAATAAGTTGCTTCACATGTGTGAAGAGTACGCGGTGGCCCATAAATGGGCTTAGATATAATGCATCTAAAAGTGAGTTCATGGTTTTCCAGGCGAAGGACCTGAGGAGTCAACGGACAGTAACTAGTGTTGATCTAGGGGGCACTCAGTTAAAAAGAGTTGACCGATTTAAATATCTAGGTCACTGGGTCACTGAGACTTTGTCAGACACGGTGGATATAGAAAGAGAGCGTAGGGCGCTGTCTGTCCGCTGTAACATGTTGATTCACAGATTTGCGCGTTGTAGCCAACAGGTCAAACTGACGCTTTTCAAAGCCTACTGTCAAACGTTCTACACGTGCAGTCTGTGGGTCAACTTTACGCAGCGGACATACGGCGCACTGCGCGTTCAATATAATAATGCTTTCAGGATGTTGTTCGATCTGCCGCGCTTTTGTAGCGCGTCGTTGATGTTTGCCGAGTCGCGTACCGATTGTTTCCCCGCGATTATTAGAAAGCGGTGCGCTTCGCTGTGGGCGCGAGTGCGCGGAGCATCGAACACCATCCTGAGCACGTTGGCTGACCGATGGGACTCCCCATTGCTTAGTCGCTGGGCTAATCTCCATGCTCCTGCTACCAGCTACAGTCAATAGTGTAGGAGTCTCAACGGAAGCCAGTTTTTGTTTTTTTTGTTTGTATATGTGTGTGTTTGTGTTTGTATTAACATAGGGTAAGTTTTAATTGTTACTAACAAGTGGACTAATGTCTTAAATAAATAAATTTATTATTATTATTATTATTAAAATTGTTAATAATTGTCAGTCTCAGCGCGGCTTTGCCCGCTTTAACTATGCGAATATCTGTTTAATATTATTTATTTTAGAATAATTATCTATACTGGTATACATTTTATGAATCGTTATTTAATAATTAGAGATTTTATTTGATTTTGTTCGCAAAAATTGTCGTATTTCGGAAATAACGGATTTTAAATAGCAAATAATATAAGTATTACCAGCTATATAAGTATCAATAATTTGAAAACACAAAAAAAAAAACATGAAATAAGCTAAAGTAATATAAAATATTTAAAAAAATCGTTGATGACTATTGAATATTTTGTAAAAAATCAGTGAAGTAATTTTTCAATTTGCTCTTTAACCAGAAATTCCCATTTATCAGGAGGAGGAGGAAGAGGCGTCTACGAGGTGATCTTCGAGAACACTGAACAGGTAAGTGGGATCATAAAACTTTTAGGTGAGATCATTTGCATTGTCAATTAAAGAGAGTGGCAGAGTGGTTAAGTAAGATAAAGAGAGTTGCTAAGTTGGTCCGATCTAGGTCTAGAAAAACGAAAACCCGACTGAAAGGAAAAAACAAGTTTAGAATTAAAAAAACAATCAACTTTATGCTGTATCCCGCACACAGAAGGGTAGGCAGAAGGAATCTAGTGTTAACATACTCCGTTCACCACTTTCCACCGTGTGATTTCCAGGATTCGACAGAAATGAAAATATAAATTTAAATAAATATTGAGAATTATTTATATAGAATTTTGTTATAGCTATTTAATAATTACAAATATATAATTAATGGCTAATTTATTTTATACATATTTCTTTTGCCAACTGCCCATATAAAAAAAATATAAACTATATTCTTTTGTCAAGTAAAGCTACCATAACGACCGGTACTACATAAAAAGTCACTTTTGTATCGAACGTTGAATACTTAACATTAATAAAGTACTAAAGCCCCGTTTCACTTGAGAGAGGAGCGGGCCCATCAAGGGCTTCAGTGAACTCGCAAGAGCAAGACTCAAATGTATACTTGTATGGAAATACAAGTATGTAAAATAGTAAGTAATAGTAACAATAAATACCAGCTCCAGTTCCTGGAGCGCGACCTCCCCGACGCCTAAGGAAGCGGTGGTTGGATGTCGTGATGCAGGACTTGAGAGCCAATTGTCTAACCACCGAGAACGCAAAAGAACGTGCAAAGTGGAGTAGTTTGAGTAGGAAGGCAGAGCCTGGTAATAGCCGGGATTAATGCCATGAAGAAGAAGTATCAATAATTAATAATTAATAGAATACAAGTAATGGGTAGGTGTATATATAAAAATGCAAAAAAACAAATTGTGATAGAATAAAATTAATTTGAAATGTATGTAAATTCTTTTTATTAGTTGATAGTTGGGAAAAGTTGATATACCTCTAGTATCCACAATAATTGACGGTATTCCTCTTAAAGTTTTATAATTAACTATTTCCCTATTAATTCATAGAAAGTAATTTCTTTTTTAATTAAACTGTATTACTTCAATGTTTCATAATTTCAATAGTCCATGACGAGTTGTATATTCCTAATACTAACTAAAGTCGATTATTTATTTATTTATTTATATATATAAGGCCTACCAACAATTGACATTATTAAATATAGACATATTTAAATAATAATATATTTTACGTACAATTCTCTATTGAAATTGAAAATGAATTTTCGATTATTTAATATGAATTTTATTTTTTGTAAATATTCAATGTAACTGCGTATTTATAAATGACTTCATTTTTATAGAAAACTTACTTTTTTGTTTATTTTCTGTAATTAATTGAATTGTATTTTTATAATACACTTTTTTACATGGTTATTTGATATTATATTTACTTATAATGTTTGTTTTAAAGTCACCGCTACCCACAAATTGCGTCTTCAATTAATGAGAATATATTAATTTAAGTAAGGAACGGAGTGTCTTAACACTAGCTTCCCTCTGCCTATCCCGCTATGTGCGGGATACAGCGTGAAGCTGATTCGATTTTTTGATTTTGATTTTGATATTAATTTGAAAAGCTCGTGGTTATTGAACTCTCCTTGGATACAAATTTAGTACAAGAAGAATTCCACAGTTTTAAAATCCAATCCGTTAAAGTAGTTAGGGGAAACAGTCCCAAAACCTACCCCAAATTTATATTTCAAATCTCTTATATAAAATATTACGTTCATTATATTAAATTAAAATAAAGGACAAGATCTTAACAAGGAGGTGAACTTATAGGTAGTTTTGAACTACATGCTGACATTAGTTCGATCGAATTCGATTTAAAAGCAGGTATACCCTGTAGTAAAACAACTAGCTCACGACCAAGACTGGCTTTTATTTCTCATAATCTGTTTTACATTCTTCCTCACATTTATTAATATTATTATCTAACATCTTCCCCTTACAAAAAAATATACCATCACCAATATTAATTCCGTTGGGGGTCTAGCGTGTTCCATATTATTAAATCACATTTTAATTTATCTCTTATACCGAATGGAATTTTTCGCACTGGACATACGTTTTTTGTCAATCATAATTTTATATTTATTATATTTATTTATTTGAAATAAATCGTGGTATGTTTCTATATTTAAAGAATATATACGTTGCTACCGCTGCCACCATGTAGTAAAACAACTAGCTCACTACCAAGACTGACTTTTATTTCTCATCATCTCTCTAACATATCCTATATGTGATCTGAATGTAATGTAGAGGATAACGAAGTAAGCACCTGTTTGATAGATTTTTTAAAGGCAAAGATATAGCAGGGTGCTAAGAATTTTTTTTTCCGTTTCACGCTGTATCCCTCATGTAGCAGGATAGAAAGAGGGAACCTAGTGTTAAGACACTTCGCTCCCCGCTTTCCGAGGAATTCTGGAGTCATTGCGTTGCCTCGAAAAATTGCGAATAAAAATATGAAATATTTCATTTCCTCAAATTCCCACTTGAACCCACAACCTATCGCGTTTACAGCCACACCTTGTGCCCCTGTGCCACGACCCCCCTCTTCAAATTTTTATCGAGGAATGTGGTCCGATAATTCTGCGGGACTCTATACCTATTCTGGTTTCTTCTGCACTAGCCCAAATAATTTTATAGACTTTACAAATAATTAACATTCTACAGTCAAAAATACGAAAAATTTTGACGAGTACAATATTTATAAATTTAGGAATGGTTGCTATTGGACTCTTTTTGCTATTTGTATACATGTCAAGCGAGGTCTTCCCTCATCTCTCTTACCGGTCACTTTATTTCTTTTTTTTTAATATGTTTAAAGTTAATAAAAAATCAGCTTTACGTTGTATCTAGCACACATCAGGGTAGGTAGGGTGAACTTAGTGTCCGTTGCCCACTTTCCGCCGAATTCAGGAAGAAATTAAAATAAATATTTAATTTACTCGAGTGGGGATCGAACTCACAACCAGTCGCGTTTGCAGTCAAACCCTTGTGCCGCTGCGCCACTTCTGGCCTAAAATTAAAAAAAAAAAATGAAAATAAAATAGTGACGTAACGACACACACACAATAACACATCACATGAGCATGTAAAGACAAGAGTCGCGAGTGTTTGTGTGCATGCGATCGGATGAATGCAGTCACGCATAGGCGGCGCATTTGTTACTGTGCAAGATATTCTGTAAAATTTGTAAATAGTGCTCTAAATATTTGTGGTGGTTTCTATTCGTTTTTGTATTGAATCTGAAATATAATATTTTATTACTTTAAAGAACTCAACGCCGCGCTTTGCCTTGACACCAGAGCGGAGAAATGGAAATATAAACGTAAATAAATATTTCACTTCCTCGAGTAGGGATTGAACCCAAAACCGTCGTGTTACAGTCACACCCTAACACCCCATTAATTATCTTTGCTCGTTATTATAGTTTTAAACTTTATACATTTTTATGTTTGTAATGCAAATATGTTACTTTCTTAAACGTGCCGTTTACTGCCTTATATTAATCTAGTATAGTTTTTCCCGGAATTGTTTTTTTTCGTTGTAAATGATTTTTAAATTATGTTTAAAGTTTTTGTTATGAATAGAAGAGTCTAGATAAAATTAAAGGATATTGAACTTATTATAAAGGTAATTGATGCAGTAGAAAATGTTGTTATTAAAAGTGTATACGTACATATAAATCAACGATACCACATCCGATGTTTCCTACATGAAGCGAATGCATACTTGCAACGTGCACAGCAATAAATGCAGTGAGAGGGGGTGCGGGCGGCGGCGGGTGCGGCGGGGCGGGGCAGTGCAGCGGCGGCCGGCGGCGGGGCCTCAGTCGCATCGTGACCGCGCGTCGCGCTGCGTGTGCGTCGCTGCGTCTTTCTGCGCCGCCATGGTCTCCGTGGGCTCGTGGAGGCGCCGGACTCCCGACGACTGTGAGGAGCGCTCCGACCCTGGCGCCTCCAGCTCGGCTGTACCGCGCGCGCCGCCCAACTGTGCGCGCTGCCGCAACCACCGCCTCAAGGTGGAGCTCAAGGGCCACAAGCGCTACTGCAAGTACCGGTATTGCACCTGCGAGAAGTGCCGCCTCACAGCCGACAGGCAACGAGTCATGGCGTTACAGACGGCTCTGAGACGGGCCCAGGCGCAGGATGAGGCCCGCGCCCGCGCCATCGAGTCCGGCTCCCAGCCTCCCGGACTGGAGCTGGACCGCCCCGACCCGCCTCTGGTGAAGGCACCCCGAAGCCCTGTGATCCCGTCGGCGCCCTCGCGCTCGCTGGGCTCGCCCAGCTGCGACTCCGTGCCGGGCTCGCCGGGGGTGTCGCCATACGCTCCACCGCCGCCGTCGGCGCCCCCGCAGCCGGCCATGCCGCCGCTGCTGCCGCCACAACAGCCCGGTTAGTGCAATCTTTACGATAAGATAAATATCGATATCGAAGTGATATGAGTTACATTGTCAGTGATCTATGTTTACAATGTCATCGTGTTCTTAAGATAAATCCGTGTAAAGTTTATCGAGTTTTGACATAACTATTATATGATATATGAAATTGAGGTAGGCCTAATATTTTGATAATAAAATAATATATAACACATTTCGTTATCAGTGATAAAGGAATATAATAAGAACGATAGTCGGTTGCGAATTATATCTCGTTAAGTGACATTGAAATAAATAATGCCGGTAGATTAGTCTGTGAGACAATATTTACTTTATGCTAAAATAATAATAGTAAAAATATTATTTATTCATGTTATATATTATATAAAAACGTATTTAGAGAATAACGTTATATGTTATATGTTGGTATGCAACTTTTTTGTTATTGCATTAATAACTAAATTATGACACAGTGAAATTATTAAATAATTTATTTCCTAGTAGCCACACGGTAGTATGTCATAGTGTTTGTTTAAATGTTATAATAGGCGACAGAGTAGATAATTAGCCTCTACCATATAAAATATAAAAATTCATTTTGTATTATTGACCTCACAATACAAAGTTTACATAATTTAAAATGTACCCATCAGGTTTTAAAATGTACCCATCAGGCAGGTTTTTTTTTTAAAAAATATACAATTTACTACTACAATTGAATAAAACAAATAAATGAAACATTATAATACAAATTAATATTTTTTCTAAGTGGAACATATATAATCGGCGTATTAAAAAAACAAAATATTAAAAAAAAAAATGCCTATTAAAGAAGAAAGAAGAAGAAATATGTAAATACTTTTTATTACTGTAATCTGAATTCAATTATGTGAACAGATAAAAAATAAAAGTTATAAATAGACTAATCTATATATATAAAAGGACTTGTCCTCACTGACTGAGGTAAGACGCACGCACAGCCGTAACCGCTGTGCGTAGAAACGTGGAATTTGGACAGATGTTTACTTTTGTAATCTGGACATCCACTAAGAAGGGATTTTGAAAAATTTTAACCCTAAAGGGGTGAAATAGGGGTTCAAAGTTTGTATGGAAAAAAATTGAAATCGGCACCGATTTTTATAAAATTTGAAATTTAGATTTTTAAAAGTAAAACATTATAAAACTATTATAAAACTAGGTTTTTCTAAAAGTAGTAGTGTTTATTTAAAAATTTAGGTAAACGGGTGTCAAAGTAAATTGCCTTAATATAGAGAGAGACGTTTGACAGATGGGAAGGACGCGACAAAATTACATATGGAAATACATTTTGATATCATTTTTTTAGCATTAGATAATAGATATATTGAAACTGTTTATAAATCTGCGTTACTATTTTTGTTATTATTAGATAAAATGGACAAAATTTTAATATATTTTTTTGGAAAATAAATGTTTTCTATATATTTGTATACAAATCTTACTATTAATGAATAGTGAAGAATTTATAACAGTTAGTGTATTAACAGAATTATAATTTTAAATAAGTAACGAATTTATTTTAAAATTTAGATAGTTAAAAACATTCAAATATTAAACCTTACTTACTGTCCAAAATTTCAAGACACAAAATTATTTCTTATCTTTGATAATGGGTGAAAAATAAGATTAAGATTTTTGGCGGGAAATAGAAAATGTAGAGCATTCATATCATCATCAAAAATATATTTTTTTTACTTTTAAGATTTATTTAAATAACCACAAGCTAAGTATTTATATTAAATATTTTAAAATATTAATTGACAGGCTGTCTTGAATTGATAGGCCTGATTATCACGATCCGTCGGTCTGCACTCTTGCGTTCTCTTGATAACAAATTTATTAAAATATATAAAAAAAAGCTATTTTTCATCTCTATAAGTTTATTATAATATATAATTAAATAATAATAATAACATAAATTACATACTGTATTACATTTTAAAATATTAAAAATATTTCTAGCGGGGTAAGAAACTTACGTCATATTCGTACGTCTTAATATTAAAAAAATATAACAGTTATTAAATAAAATAATATAAAAAAAAACTTTTCACAATTTATCATATTAATTATTAATTTGCGAGATAACATTTTGACCTTCAATTATTATTTCTTCTGATATACCTAAATTCTGTATCTTGTACTAAATCAATTTAAGATGTTTGTGATATTTTAATACTAAGTTATTTATATATTTTGACAAATATTTTATATCGTTAGTTTAATTTAAATTACGTGAAAACCTTTTGAGTATATGAATTTAGGTATATTAAAAGTGAACGGAAAGTCATCTTGGTGAAAATAGAATAGAATAGAATAGAATATACTTTATTGCACACATAAAAGAAATATATAGAAAGAACAACACAAATAAAATTTAAAGAAAAACACGTATGCAAAGGCGGTCTTATTGCTTTAAGCAATCTCCACCAGACAACCTTTGAAACATTACGGATAAATTGTAATGAGGAGAAATCTTAATTTAAAAAAAAGAAAAGACTTCAAATTGCACCCAGTTTTATCCCATGTAATTAAAACATTTCATTGTAGTTTGCTTGTATGCTGTATAGGATTTTTCTGTGTGCTACTAGAATATAACTGCCATTTTTAGGGTTCCGTACCTCAAAAAGTAAAAAACGGAAAAAAGCAATTCTATAATATAACATATTACCTATAGGATCTTTGTTGTCCATCTGAAATGTGAAATATTCAGGTCTACGCAGCACAGAAAAATCAAGCGTCTTGAGTAGGTAATTTAGGCTGCATTTTGTATAAATTCACCATTCAAAACCCTTCTAGAATACTTCCCGTAGACCTACAATTATGAAATTTGGCAAGAATTGAGACCTAGCGGTACAAATAAAGAAATAAATATTATAGATATTTAATTTGGAAGAAATATCGCAAACTTATAATTGCAGTTTATTTCATAATAGATGGTATAGTATGGTGGAGAAAATTTAAATCTGTAAAAAATGAAATTCTAAAATTGGTACGGAACCCTCAGTACGCGAGTCCGGCTCGGTTTTGACTGGTTTTTTTAAATAAAACATAAGGATATGAAGTGAAAAAGCCAATGAACTGAATGCACCTAGCATACAAATTAATTGTTGCTAAGCGACGCGATACCGCGAAACTTTGTATAGATACGTAAGTAATAATCGTTCTGATAAGCGTGTCAACAAGGTCAACAGATAAGAGTTGCATTTAGTTATTATTTTATTTATATATAACTTCTTACGTATTTCTTTTACAATTTAAGGTTTTTCGGAAACCAATGAAACTATAGGTTCCAGTACCTCACCACGAGAAATCTTTGTTTCTTCTCAAAAAACCAAGTTTACTAGTCTAGTAAGAAATTTTAACTTCCATTCTGAATAACATAACTCAATCCCTCGCCGTTTAAAAATAACAATGAAATCTTTATATTTTGAAACTCGCAAGCAATCCGTTTCTGGACTTATTTAAAATAATAATATATAACAAATAATATACAAACATAGCCTATATTACTACAGTTTTTACAAATTTCCCATTGACATACTTCACTTCCTTCTTCACTTCCTGCTGTCTTGCTCTCTCCTTGAGAGCGTTATTGCCATTTAGGGGGTGGGTCCTTTATTGTGAATTGGAGGGGGAAATAAAATACTAAGCCTATAGCGTCACGTAAATAGTATGGGGTAGATACGTATCCCCAAATATCCAATTGTTGACTGTGGGACCCAAATTTTATTATCGTTTTTGTGGTTTTACCTCTATCGTTTTTTAACCTTATTGCTGCTCTACATTTTTTTTTATTTAGAAAATATAATGTATAATAAAAATTTTGTTTGTAAAATTTTATCTATTATATTGTTAGTAAAATAAGAGAAATATACTTTATTAATATTACGCAAAAGAGTGAATGATCTGTCTATACTCTTACTTAAATCAAAATAGTTAACTACATACATAGGTATTACAAGGGGTTTCATTACCTATTCGCAATCAGTATTTTTACTACAGTGAAAGATTTTTTTTAAATTAACCAAAATAAAAATTAATCAAATATGTATAAGGTAAAATTTATTTTCTCGTTAGTACCTAGGTCCCTTATAATTTAATTAACGTCTCTACAATTACGCATAGGTACATTGAAAGTACTTGAAACATAAAAAAGTCGATTGGGTAAAATTGTATTTAATTAAAATTATTATCGTAGCGGCGTTGAAAATTGTCATAACTTTCATATCTTTTCGGGAAATTATAGTTATTTGTGGTTACTACTAGCGAAACAATATCGGCGTCGCTTTTACCTAATACGGCCCGACGAGACAGACGTTCCGCATTTTAAATTATTGATATCTTCTACAATCTCCTTTGTATTATATTTTTTTACATTTTTAAAGTGTTATTCCACACGAAGGAACGACAAAGACTTATTTACAAAAGTATAAAAAATTTAAAATGCCCGCTATGTTCCGCTAAAATAAGTAAAATTCTAAACTAAATTATAAGGTTAGCAAAGGAATGCAAATTAGGTTTTTTCGCCTCTTGTTGGCTAATAGATTTTTTGTTCAAGGTTCCCCTTGGAACCTAGAATTAGGACACTCGCTTCGCGTGACTATTAATTAAAATTATATAATTTAAAACTGAACTATTAATTATTAAAATTAAATATTTTTAATTCTATTTTGAAGGATACTGGTACGATGGTAATAATTGATATTATTACTAGATACTGCCTCATATAGAGATTGCCGCTTTTTTAAAATAACTTTGATAATGGAATAATATATTTATTAAATATAAAATTTGCTTAAGCTAAGAGATATAAACCAAAAACACAAATTACCTCTATTGAAAATATGGAAAAATATAAATAATTATAACAACCCTTATTAGCAAAAGGCTGAATAGAATATAATATGACTAGCGGACGCGCGCAGTTTCGCCCGCTTATTTGCACCTTTAGGGGTGAATCCTAATAAACCATGAAACATGTGTTCAATGAAATATTTTTAAGAGTCTAAATTTCAAATCTAATAAAAATCGATGGCGTTTTAAATTTTTTTCCATACAAACTTTTGACCCCAAAAACAACCCCTTAGAAGTCGAATATTGCAAATTCCCGTCTTAGCGAGCACCTACGTCCTATAAATAACTCCTATCTAAAATTTCAGATTCCTGGCACATGTAGTTTCTGAGATTTCGTGATGAGTGAGTGACCTTTCGATTTTATATATATAGATAGATAGAAGAAGATATAGATAACATAAAAGTATGATAATATACTGCGTTTCATTTTTCCCCCATACATTAACGTCTTGCCGATAGTATCTCCGTAACCACTGGCTATTACGTTTTTTAAACTATAAATTAATTATATATTATTTACCTGCTGTAGGTGTAGTTCGAGTTAGTTATTTATTTAGATATAAAATATATGTAATTTCTTTTTTATCGCCATTTGCACGGATTTTTACATAAAAAACAAATTAATATTAGGCACTTAAAATAAAAAATAATTATACGTTTACAAATGCGTAGAAAAATATTTTGCTTTATTTCATACGGCATCGTTGAGATTTCATTTGCTAGATCAAGTCTATGTCGTTCTGATGGCGAGAAAATGCAACAAAAATTACTGTATTCCACTTACTTTAGCAGCTGCTATAGCAGGGTAGGTAGAGGGAACCTGGAAACCTAGTGTTAAGACACTCGCATTCCCATTGAGACACTTCCGTTCCCCACTATCCACCGAATTTTGGAGGCATTGCATGGCGAAGCTCAACGCCGCAGTTACCAGAGTGAAGAAACGATTTTTTTGTTTTTCCTATGCCACGACTGGCCTTAATACATATGTAATTAAATGTTACGTAAGTATATGCAACAACAAGTGAAATATAAAGAAAACAAAAAACCAGACAGTATAAATTAGGTATATATATGCAGTTACACTCACGACACGCATTTATCAATATTGGTTCACTAGTTTAACAGTTACTAAGAAATAAAGTAACGGACATACATACATACATACGAGCTAAAAACATAACCCTCTTTTTAGGCATCGCCGCAGCCCGAATCCGATACACTGTGATACAGCGAAAAAGTTCAGTTAAGGTACTTCCAGCTGATTGCTTGCCAGAAAGGGAAAATGAGAATAACTCATTTCCGCCGAGTTCTGGAGGCATTGCGTGTTTAGTGGCGGAACCAGAGTGAAGAATTGAAAATATACATTTTATTTTTTAGGCTAGCCTCAAGTTATAGTTTAAATCATAATTTTTTTTCATTAAATTATATAATATTTGTATATTTCATAAAACTTAATCTAATGTCCTTTACAAATTAAGAATCTTTAAACTTTAAACAGTTGTTTTTAATTAACGAAACCTATAACTCAAAGGTTTTGGTGCTTTAGATTTGTATAGAAAGATTCCATCTATATAGAATATAGATGGAATTTGCTAGAAGTTTAACTAGCGACATAAACCGGATGGAACGGTGTAAGTTTTTGATAGGAAAGTGATGCGAAGGTAAATAAAATGCTGCTTCTCCGAAACTCTGAATGGTGTTTTGTAGAGATCCACTACCAGTATAAGTATGGTTGGCTGTTACGAGAAATATGTAGAATTTTTTTAATTTTAATTTTAATTTTCGTAAATTTTTTTTTTGTTCTTTGTGTTTTTGGTTCTTTTCCCACTGGGGACAATTAATTACTATTTATAAATCATTTCTTCGCTGCGATATCAAGGCAAAAAGTGCGGCGTTAAGTTCTGCCACACAACACGTCTCGAAAATTCGACGGAAAGTGTGGAACAGAGAATCTTAATTTTAGTCTTCTTCTGTCTACCCGGCTATGTGCGTGTTATAGCGTGAAACTGGAAAAAAAATACAACCGAGCTACCACAGATTATATTCACAACCTTATATATGTTTCATTAGGTCTGGCAAGTATTGGCATACTGATCTAGAACGCAATTTCTTCTGAAAGTAGAAATCAGAATAATTTAGACATTAGATGACACTACTTTATGCCACCTGCCCTACAATATGTAGGAGAATCATAAGAAAAGAAATAATAATATTATGTTTATTACTTTGCAAATGACTATTCAATTTATATTCATTATTGTTTAAGAAACGCCATTCGTTCTCACGTCAAGTGTAATGCTGCTAATGTGAAAATTATGAAGATTCTAGTCTTGAATTTCACGCACCGTAAGAATTTCTTGTGATTTTAAATGTCGTATAAATCGCGAATATTTAGTACTAGCGGCCCGCTCGCGGTTTCACCCGCGTGAACTATGTTATTATTAATTTCTGTCTCCATGGCTACGTCCTAGTGACGTCTATGCAAAATTTGAGACTCCTAGCATTTGTAGTAACGAAGTTTCATACAAACTTTCGACCCCAAAAACAACCCCTTAGAAATCGAATATTGCAAATTCCCGTCTTAGCGAGCACCTACGTCCTATAAGTAACTCCTATGCAAAATTTCAGAATCCTAGCACATGTAGTTTCTGAGATTTCGTGATGAGTGAGTGACCTTTCGATTTTATATATATAGATTAATAAATTTTTGGACATTCCCTACCCGACATTTCGACCACTTGCCATTAGACTGTGGTCACGGGTTCACTAATAAACCTGTATATACATATTTTTATGTAATACGTATGTTATTTACATTAGCAGAACTGATATTGCTATTATATTATGTGTTGGTATATTGATTCTAAAGTAATATTACAAATATGTAGAATACCTTTAATTGCATCGCGGTATAATAATGTAAAACTTAAAAAAAACATGTTTTTTATTTGATTGCCTAAAATCCGATTTTTTAAAGAGGCAAGAATAATAATAGGAAAATAAAAAAAAACATAATTTAACCTTAAAATTGAATTCGTACTCCAAGTACCTATTAGTTAATGTTTTAGAAAAATACATAGATACAATCAATCAATCAATCAAAAATACTTTATTGCACAAAGATACATAAAGATACACGAGAATTATAGTATTTAAACATAGCATACATACATACATCAGAGAGTAGGGGGAGGAGGGGTAGTCAGAGAGAACGGAGAAAAAAAATGTGTATTCTCATAGTAAATGTCTCTTTATAGTAATAATACTTGCTTCACTTTAAGAAAATTGAAAAAGGCAGCCCTGACAGACTTTTGTTTTACGACTTTGCTACTTGTCATTAAACCTTCCTCATTCGACTGGGAGGGTTGACATTTTGAAGTTAGTAGAAATTTAAATTGAAATTTATATCTACAGTTGTACGTATATTATGTTTATTATTAATTCTATATCTATAAATATTATAATAAATTGTTTAACATATAAAATTTTTTTCAGCTTCAACAGGTTATGTTGGGAGAACCTAATGTAAATACACTGCGTTCCTCACTTTCCGCTTAGTAGGTACATATCTTCATTCCGTTTAAAGACAAAGAAAATTGGTTATTGAAAAGAAATTCGGAAACTGCTAACAGTGAAAAATAATTACTAATTAAAATTTCGCGATGCCTTATAAGTTTCATTTCCTACGTTCAAATCGGAATAGGTTCTGGGTTCGGCTCCCACTCTGGGAAATCAATTATTATAATTTTAAAATTCTTTGGTTCTTCGCTATGGTAACGAAGGTAAAATAACGGAAACAAATATGGCACGATAGTTATTTATATACATGTAGGTAGATAAAAATATTATAATTATATTATATTTATAATAAAATAAAATAAATAAAACAAAATATATACAGAAGTCAGCCCTGTTGCAGATCGCACGTTTTACGAGCGAACGTATTTCGGGCAGTAGCTTTAGCGGGCAAGGTCGCTGCTACATCAGCTTGCTTCGCTAAATTTCTACTTTAAGCTTTAAAACATGTTTATATATGTATGTCGATAGACGGTTCGGTGTAATTAATATTGAATTTATCAATTTTTAGGGTTCCGTACCTTAAATGGAAAAACGGAACTCTTAGAAGATCACTTCGTTGTCCGTCTGTCAAGACCATACAATAATGAAATTTGGCACGAAATAATTACTCAAAATACAAATAAAAGAAAAATCCGATATGTAAAAATGTATAGATATTTCATAGAAACACCATTATGAACTTATAATTGTAGTTCATTTCATAAAAAATGAGTGCATGCGTCCGCAAACTTGAGTTTGTCGAATTTATAAAAGTTGTGTTTCCTGTTGTCTGTGAAATTTTGGCAGCGGTGGAAGAGTCCGACTCGCACTTGACGACTTTTTACTGAGATATCTCTCTTTTCCGCTTATTATTGCGGAAATACCACTTTCCTATACTCTCCGCCGTCTTCAGTTTTCTTGACATTTTCTGATATAACCTATTAATCCATCGTAAGAAATAAATATTTCTTATTTAGCATCGCTTAAGGCAGTTACACTGTTTTTATTATATAATACAGGTATTGTTTTTTTTAATAATTTTCTTACTATTAAGTATTTTGTATCTTAAATATTTCTAAGAAAGTCGATTTTAAAGGGAATACTGGACAGTTAATAAAAAAATCAATGCTTTACTAAAACTTGGGTTATTTAACATCAACTTAATTAATATAGATAAATAAATCATAATCCTGTTGATAGCTAATCAAGTATTATAATTTTATAATTTCCCTATGAGTGTCATTAACGTTATTTATATTGAAATTTGATTATTAATTTGTTTCGAAATGATAGTTTTTATTGCCTCTACGGACATTGTTAACGTAGTTTGAAGAGTACTTAACACATTTTCAATATGTTTGTCTCTGATGCCCTTATATTGTTTTTATAATTACAATATAATCAATTTCATATAATTATAATATTGTTAGTGTACTCGTGTAAAAGAGGGTAGATGTAGCAAAAGACTATGAAATCAGTGGAATCGTGTCAATTGGGGGTAGTTGCTTGTAGACGATCGGCCTGATTGGAAGGTATAGACGATATGTGTTTTATAGTGTTTTTAAAAGAAACTTTAACCGCTTCCGATTTCTAACAATATATTACTGTAACCGCTAGATGAACAATTAATAAACCTTGGAACAAATTGTATTACGGCAACTTATGTATATCTTCTATATAGGATATAAAAAGATTGTGGGTAGTTTGAAAAATAATTATAATTATGCAACATGTTAGTGTTATTGCCCACTTAGGAAAGAGATATATTTATTTAGAAAACGTATAAAAAATTTTAACGTAGCGGGACTCGAAAGCACCCTTCCTGGAAACTAGCCTGCCTGCCTTGTCGGTTCCCAGGAGGCGCGGGTTCGAGCCCTGCTACGTTAAAATGTTTATACGTTTTCTAAATAAGTAGCTTAAAAATTACTATGATAATATTTCTTTTATTTCTTCAACTTAACTCTGTATCCCACTTGTAGCAGAGAAGGCTGATGGAGCCTAGTGTTAAGATACTCCGCTCCCCACTTTCTGTAAGACACGGAATTCCACACTTTCTGTGGAATTCTGGAGGCATTGTGTTTCGGAACTCAACGTGGCGGTCTGACCAGGGCGAAGAAATTAATCATTAAATATTTCATTTCCCCAATTGGGAATCGAACGCATAACCTATCTCGTTGACAGTCGCACGCTTGTACTCCTGCACTACGACTGACCTATAATATTTCTTATATATTTTGACACTTTTTTACATTTTGACACCTTTTAATTGAATATGTGTTAACGTATAATCATAGTGCCCATTAATACTGTACATGGAATGTTGATATTTAAAAATATATACTTACTTCTGCCATATCAGGTAAAATAAGGCGTTAAGTTACGCTACATTTAACGCGGTATGCGTTTAATGGTTCATTAAAGATATTCTGTGTTGCATTCACCACTCCGCATCCTTTGTTTTAGCCGCGAATTGTGTGAGATGCATAATAATAGTGTTTAACTAAGCCTTTTTAATGTCTAAATTATTCCGTATATCACATGTTAGACTCGTTTGTTACGTTGGTAATAGTTTTACAGATAAAAAGAATAATGGCATAATAACGAAAAAGGACAAATGTATGTCTTTTTTAAGATTCCATAGTTGGAAAGGTTAAAATGGTATCCTTATAGGATCTATTTGTTGTTCGTCGCGTCGCGTAGAAGTATTAACCTGAAATTAATAATCTAAATCTATAGGGTACCTACTTACTTCCCATGGACCTACAGTTATGAAGTTAAAAATTGGCACGAAATGAAAACTTATAATACAAATAAAGGAAAAATTCAAAAAGTGAAAATTTATAGGTATTTCACGGGAAAAAAAATATTACAAACTTATATTAGTAGTTAATTTCATACATATGCTTTCAGCAAATGTCGGCGTACTTAGTTTGTTGACTTTTATTATTTGTATTTCACGTTGATGTACAATCCTGAAATTGATACGGAACCATCCGTGGACGAGTTCGATTCGCACTTAACCGGTTTTTTTTGTCATAAAAAATATGAGTATAATATATTATAGATAAAGACTAAAACTTACACCAAAATGACTTTTTCATAGGTTGTAAAATATATAAAATAAAAAAATGTATGTATATAACAGCGTATCGATATTAAATTCACAATATCTATATAAGAGACAATTAAGATTAATATATTAATATTTTTTATACATATTACAAGTTCTATATAACATGGCCGGATACCATAATTTATCTTATTCTATAATTAATTAAGAAATAAACGTTAATTAATGTGAGTTACGACGTTTAATTAATAAAAACAAATGCACATATATAAATCGTTAAATTGCACACCTTGCGAGTATATATTTTGAGGCCAGTCGTGATGCAGGAGTAAATGCGACTGGTTGTGGGTTCGATCCCCACTCCAGGAAATGAAATATTTAATATTTTCTTTCATTTTTTCGATCTGGTGTCGAGGTAAAACGCGGCGTTAAGTTTCGCCATTCAACCCGCAATGCGTCCAGAATTCGGCGGAAAATGGGGAACGGAGTCTCTTAACAATAACTTTCCCTCTGCTTTCCCTGATGTGCGGAAAACTGCGTGAAGCTGATTATATGTTAATTTTATCGTAATTATAAAATATTGTGAATATTAAAAATATATTAGTTCCAAAGATGTATATACCTACCACGTATATGTTTTTAGATTACAATTTTAGCAAAATTTACCCAATCGCGCAACGGTTATTTATTTATTTCTTAAATCTAATGAAGCTATTTACATATATGTGAAATGTATAAAAAAAAAAACATATTATTGTTTCGTATAATTTTAAAAACTTGCATTTATAGGCTATAAATATATAATTTACAACTTACACACATATACAAATAGTAAAAATTCATCCATTTCGCGTACAGAAGTTGCAAATCAAACCGAAGTATATTGGTTGTAAAAGTGCAACAAGTATGCCGAATGCATATATATAGTCACTTATGGCTGAACAAAAGTTTTTATCTTATCGTAATAGACTTAAGGATTATAATGCGGAAAAAATTGATATCCCTGGACATTGGACTGGGTGGATGTGTATTTCCACTTGGTTTTATAGCCCATAAATGGATTTTACGAGCCAGGATAATACTCATCCGGCTAAAAGGGTTTGGGTATCACTGCGTAAGTATAGTTCGTGATAATTAAAAAATTAATAATAGCTCTCGTTTTCGAAGAAGTACGAAATTATTGCAATTATTTCATATATACAATGTTTTTGTTTTGAATGTAGATATATACGTATAAAGTTGTTTGCAATTTATTAAGCTTCGATTGATTGAGATTTCGATTAAAATTATTACAGACAGCGATTCTTTTTGCCATTATTTTGTTACTTAAACCCATGTAGAGAGAGTTTACCAAAATTCAGTAATTTAAGAGAACTTTTTTTACCATGGTATGCATGCATAGCTGTATATATTTTTGAATCTTAAACACCTTTTGGTAAATATAAAAATATCTAATATAATTATAATGTTTCATTAAGCACTAACGTTAATCATTAGTCATTTACCTATTTTTTATTTACTTAAATTAGCATTATATGAAAAGTCAACTAAAACAATATTGAATCCGAACTTAGGAATTTTAATTTAACTTAGGAAATATAGCAAATTTTAGTATTTACAAGATTTTATTAGCCTTAGATACTACCGTAAGCTATCTAATTGAAATTAATTCATTTTTAAATGTCAGAAGCAAGACCTCCAGTGGAACAGACAGCCAGACAACATGGACATGTCAAACAGCGACGGGAACTAGTGATGGTTTATTTGTTTGGATCTACCTATCATAAATCTGAAAAGCTGAAAGCTCTGTTTTTATACGTATAAATCAGTTATTGAAATGTGTCATAACCACATCTGATCTGTGACATCTGTGTCATAGCCAACTAATATATGGGCATCGTCTTATAAAAAATCATAATAATTTAGTATATTTTGTAAAAAAATTCCTATTTTCCCTTTATTTACTGGAATAAACAAGAGCAAAAATAACGTTTTTTTAAAATATATGTATAAAATTCATGTTAATCAAATCAAACAACCAAATGAGAGTTTAGTTCCAATATATATTTTTTTATATTATAATTATCCTCTAATATCGTGTATTATCATATATTACTATAGCCAGTTGCAATTATGCGAGTTCACAAACTTCTACAGCAGGGTGAGACACAAATGACTCGTATCTACAATAAAGTTTTTATTTTAGCACCATCAAACTTGTCCTTTGTACGTTGTTTCAAAACATTAAATTCATCGCCGCCACTCTTCACAGCAGTAAACGTCACTGACACGTCAGTATGGAAGTTATACTTCCAAGTTTGTTCCTAGCTGAGTTGAATCCCCCACCGTCCTCCAGACGATCGTAAAATCAACGTAAATCTAGAAAAAAATAAACGCAAACCTGAAATGCACCTATAGATATTTTAATTATATCTACATAAGGAATAAAACAAACATTTATTGCCGGGTTTGTAAGTTTTACGAGCCGGGATCGCACTGGATCGATGTCAGTTGGACGCCTAGACGTCGTAAATACGTATGAAATATGATAATTGCGAAATTCTTCAATATATTAGGATTTAAACATTGATGATTCGTCGGTCGTTTTGTAGGGCCATAACTTAGGGCTTTCGGGGAACAGGTCGAACGATTGCACGCAGACCGTTTTACGCGTTAGTACGAAAGTTTCTTATGAGAAAAGGTTGACGGAATTTTAATGGATTGATTAAATACCAATGTGCGGCATATTGGGAGGTAATTATCGGGAAGCTAGTGTTAGGACACTCTGTTCTACCGAATTTTCAAGACATTGCGTGGAGGATTGCGGAACTAAACGCCGCTTAACACGTCAATAACAATAATGCGAGACAATTAAATATGAATTTCAAATCAGATGTAATAATCGCCAAGTACGATAGCATAATTAAAAAAATTTTTTTTGGAAAAGCGTAACTTTTTCAAAACATTTTAATTAAGTGTTCTAGGCTGCGTTTAATTAAGTGATTTCTAAGAGTACAGAGTTAATTTGCAACATAAACTCGATATAAGCGATATAAGCGATAACGTATGCTAATTAATTTTTTTATAGTCCACTCAGAATTAGTACGGACACGGTGATTACGGACTACGGTAAACTACCTGTGACACTATAACACAATTATTGATTGATTAACTGTTATGGCTTTATTATTTTTCTAGTTTTTTTTAACGTTTTATATAACAGCTGTATTCCGCGTATAGCAACGTAGGCTAAGGAAACCTAGTGTTAAAACACTCCGTTCTCCACTTTTCGAATCGAACCCAGAACCGTCGTATTTACAGTCACACGCCTATACCCCTTTGCTAGGACTTTCTAATATAACGCCCACTAGCACCCTTAGTTCTATACTATAATTTATATATGGTTATTTTGGCGATGAAGAAAGACTTGATAAAATCGTAGCTCGATGATATGTTCTATTGATTTCTGAATATTCTAAAAACATACTTATTTTTCATTATATACTCACACCTACGGTAGTATAATATATAATACTAGCGACCCGCTCGCGGCTTCGCCTTCGTGAACTACTATTAATTTTTATTATTTATTATTAATTTCTGTCTCCATATCTACCTACGTCCTATAAGTGACGTCCAAGCAAAATTTGAGACTCCTAGCATTTGTAGTAACGAAGTTTCATACAAACTTTCGACCCCAAAAACAACCCCTTAGAAGTCGAATATTGCAAATTCCCGTCTTAGCGAGCACCTACGTCCTATAAGTAACTCCTATGCAAAATTTGAGATTCATAGCACATGTAGTTTCTGAGATTTCGTGATGAGTGAGTGACCTTTCGATTTTCCTATATCTTATAAAACAAAGTCGCTTTTTGTGTCTGTCTGAACTTTCTAACTCTTCTTCTTCTAAACCACCCAACGGATTTGGATGCAGTTTTCACCATTAGGTCGAGTATTTCTCAGGGAAGGTTTATATATAGTTTATTATTTGTACATTCTTATGTAAATTAACATAAATACGATATATGTGTATAAAGTCCTACCCGCTGAGACACTTTGGCGCATGCGCTGCTTTAATGGTAAATACTACATGAAAAAAATGTACTGGAGTATTGTTCCTCTTAATAAGATCTACAAAAAAGTCCGCGAGAGCATATTTTTATCTTTTAAGGATAACGTGTAGTGATCATATTTCTGTCTAAAAATAGTAATTTCAATATATTTTTTATTGTGAGGGATATTTTTCCATAATGGTATTAATCCTTATCCTTTAAAATACTTTATTAAATTTCTACGTTAAACGAAGATAAAATTTGCTTTTTAAACTATTTCGAAATTGCGAATAGTTTTAGAGAA
This sequence comes from Heliconius melpomene rosina, assembly GCF_056956725.1. Taxonomy (NCBI): domain Eukaryota; kingdom Metazoa; phylum Arthropoda; class Insecta; order Lepidoptera; family Nymphalidae; genus Heliconius; species Heliconius melpomene. Next base: position 3,085,259 of record NC_140396.1, on the reverse strand, counting down.
AAACGCATTTAATTATTGACACATCACGCCGTTCACACATCAACTGTATCGAGTCAAGTTTCACTTATCCCGTACTCTCAGCATATAAATAAGTATATTAGTTACGTTGGCCATTTAATGTAGATCAAAACTGTCTTTTCTATTTTTCATTTTAATAAGTACTTTAGAAGTTGTAACAATATCAAAAAATCCTTGCTGCGAAACGCGCCTCGCGACGTTATGCTTATACAAGCGAGTCCGCCGCGCCCGCCTGCCTTACACGCATCGGTGGTTTAGTGGTAGAATGCTCGCCTGCCACGCGGGCAGCCCGGGTTCAATTCCCGGCCGATGCATTCTATTTAATTTTCGTCACAGGCAGCCACGTAGTGCTTGCTTTTCATCAGGGACAGAATACCCTCTTCAGCATTAACCACAAGCTCGAAAAAAAAAACCCGCCTGCCTTTATAGCAACGAAGATTTAGATGCGTTTGCACGTATTGGATAATTCGAGTTGAATGTATTATTTAATGTCATTTAACTATTTAAAAATAGTAATTTAAATATATTTTAATAAGTACTTGAAAAGATTAGTAGCACAGATTTAAAATTACGGTACCTACTAAAAAATCCTTGCCGAGTAAAACAATTGGAAAATCCTTATTGAAACTACGAAAATGCGGGTTGCATTAGAGTTTAATTAATTTTCACATTATCTTAAGTGCTTTGCAAACATACATTATATGAATAATCCAGTAGTAAAAGCGGGCGAAGCCGCAAGGGGGTCGCTAGTATATATATAAGATATAGATGTATAAGCATACCCCATAATTGTTCTCAGTCACAGAGTTCCTCTACTAAAAACGTCTCTGTAAAAGCTAATAAGGCTAACAACAAAAAAACTCCATAATTGCAATCGCCGTCGAAGCCTCCGGATTTTTTTGCCAATCCCGTAATAACATATACAGAAGTTGTGTGAACGTAAACAAGACATAAACGTTTGGTTTGCATTTAAAGTGTATTATTATTATAAAACAAAGCTGGACAAGCTTTTAATATATTATTAATCGATTATTTATACTGTTAATGATTTCTTATACTTTTAATGTATTATTTAAGCCAATATATAATGTAATTAGGGAATTCCTACAGTCACTCAATGGATTCAATGGATTCAACGGATGTCCAGCTATGTTAATGCTTTTTTAATTCCTTGTTGGTCGCTGTTCTACCACTAAGGTGGCCTTTGTTAAAGGGTAATTAATTTTATAATTGTTTCTATATGTACAGTGGAAGTACTAGGTTCCTTTTGTTTAGGATAAGTTTTATTTTCGTATTTATATTATTTTAGGTTAAATCTAATTAGATTCAAGTTAAGGTCGTCATGGCGCAAGGGCACAAGAGTGTGACTGTAACGCAACGGTTGTGAGTTCGATTCCCACTCGAGGAAGTGAAATATTTATTTACATGTATATTTCCATTTCGTCGTTTTGATATCGATTTAAAAAGCGCGGCGTTGAATTCTGCCACTCAACACGCAATGGCTCCAGAATTCGGCAGAAAGTGGAGAACTCTGCTTGTGCTGTGTGCGGGATACAGCGTGAAGATGAAAAAAAAACAGTTAATTCTAAATAAGTATATTTTTTAATAAATCGATTAATGTATATAATATAACGATTTTAAAGTAATATGTAATTTTCACAATCGAAAATTGAACTGAACTTACTCTATATTAAATGTGTTAAGATAACCTACATTGTAATGTAAACATATATATATTAAAATTAATCTTAATATATTAACTCGTCACATCCCTATGATAAATGACTGAAGTATCAAAATAATAATTCTGATATCAATTACTACTTTAAAATAATAATATAATACAATATTTCAAGAAGTAGAGAAAAGTTAATAAAATTACCTGATATTTGTGGGCTCACTAGGAAGTATCATTTAGTTCTAAAAAATAAAGTTTTTGAGTCTTGCACATAACTTGTTGTTTTTAGCATTTCTTTTTACTAGTTACGAAAAGTCCAAAAAAATAGATTATTCCAAAATTCCTTACACATATTGAGAAGAATATAAATAAAATGTACTTATATATAGCAAATTACAATTATCAGAATCGAATGGTTCCTTGAAATATTTCTATGGCTTACTTAAATACCACCATAAAACGTCTAGAGTCCATATATAAAATACTAGCGGCCCGGTCGCGGTTTCACCCGCGTGAACTATATTATTATTAATTTCTGTCTCCATGGCTACGTCCTAGTGACGTCTATGCAAAATTTGAGACTCCTAGCATTTGTAGTAACGAAGTTTCATACAAACTTTCGACCCCAAAAACAACCCCTTAGAAATCGAATATTGCAAATCTCCGTCTTAGCGAGCACCTACGTCCTAAAAGTAACTCCTATGCAAAATTTGAGATTCCTAGCACATGTAGTTTCTGAGATTTCGTGATGAGTGAGTGACCTTTCGATTTTATATATATAGATTAGGTCCTAGAAATGGCATTTCGCCTGGATCCGCTTTTAACTACATCGACGGCACAAGGCTACTTTACAATGCAAGAGTGGGAATCGAATTTTGATGGAATTTGACAAACTCAATTTCCACCTCAAATAGGTTACTGGTGACTGGGTCAGCGCCGTAATTGGTGCGTGCGGACAAATCCCCACGCACCTGAGACAATACGAAACTAATTCTAAGAAAATGGGTTAAAGTTGATTTTCATTTGTATATTATACTTTTTTCAGGTTCTCGTGTATGTAGTAAGGCAGGCAGTGCCTAGTGTTAAGACACTCCACTCTAAACTTTCCGCCGAATTTTGGAGGCATTGCGTGTTAGTGAAGAAAATGAAAATGTAATATTTCATTTTTTCAAGTGGGAATCGAACCCACCTATCGTGTTTACTGTCTCACGCACGAGCTTTTGCTAAATGACAGACCTCAATTGTACAATGTATATTATATTATTTGAAACACAAATAATTTGTTTATTTATGTCATTTTTAATGTTTAAAAGCCATGCTCATTTTAAAAGACAATTAACTGTCATTATTGATTCTTTATATTGACATAACTTTTATTATTATACTATTTGTGATCGATCGATTGAAATGAAACAAAGAAACTTGACACAATCTAATAGTAAAAATTGCATTTAAATCGGGTGAGCCGTTCCTGAGATTAGCGTGGCTAAACGCACAGACAAAAATATAAAAATCATTGTTTTCGGTTCTATTACATTAACAAAGGCCCCCAATAATTATTTTTTTCTTATATATCTTATCGTTATTCTCTGTCTTCATAGGAACAAATGCTTCTATTTGACAATAAGTGCACCAATTTATATCCAATTGAAGTGTGAAGAAATCAACTAGCGAAGTTGATGGCATCATGCCCGAGTTTTGCTCTAGTATGACCCATGCCGGTCTTATATATTTTATGGTTAATATATTTATATATTAATTTGGTTGTTGAAATTTTCCTGGTAACGAATATAATCTCAACAAGTGTTATTAAAAGTCATTTAAAATTCAATATAATAATTATAGATTTTTCGATTATTATAAACTATGATAAACAAGAAATAAATAAAAATATTTTAAAAGTTTACACTAATCTAAAAATGAATTAGGCATGTTTTTTCTTTTATCCATTGCTATTTTCCGATATAATCACTACGTTTTTTTGCTCTCCGTCTTTTTAAAGCGAAAAAGAAAAGTAAAGAAGGACACTGTGACATTTCCATTTAGCCGATAAAATTGTAAATATCCATGTTTTATAGCGAAAATGTTATAAATAGCTTGGAATACACAATTATAACGTTAATATGCTAGTTGCGCCATGACGGCGTCGAAATGAATATTTTAGCTTTTTCTTTTAGCTTTACCCTGTATTCCGCAGATGTAGACCAGGCAGAGGGGACCTGGAAACCTAGTGATAACACCTTCCCCAGCTTCCCCCGAATGGAAGCAAAACGTAGCAAAACGAGTTGTGGAATTCAACGCCGCCCTTTTCATCGTTACTCGAGCGAGGAAATCAAACTAGGTATTAGATATTTCATTTCTTCGAGTGCGTGACTAGCCTCTATTACTTTTTTATTCTAAATTTATTTTAAAATCCGCTGTAAGCTTCGTAATCTATTTTACATGATAGGGATTTTGTAAAACAATATCGCTGCGTGATAGTAAAGTACTGTACTACCCTAACTTTCAATCAGGTTAATTGTAAATTGAAAAGGCAGTACGTTTTAGATTTATTTAAACTTCATTACCGGTTCGCTATGACAGACGCGCATAGTTCATGGATAAAATTACGCAATGGTATACGAAAACACTAAGTATTCATTGATGATTATTCTTGAACTAGATGTAGGGATGTTTCGTTGAATACTATTTGCAGTTAAGTTTTTTTAAATCTAAAGATTACATATTTAAATGAGTTAAACTAACTATAAAGGCGGCAGTTGTGAGTTCGATTTAATTTCGGGGAAATTAATTATAATTATTATTTCTTATTATAGCACGCAATGCCTCCAGAATTTGGCAGAAAGTGAGGAACGGAGTGTCTGAACACTAGTTTCCCTCTGCCTTCTCTGCTGTGTGCGGGATACAGCGTGAAGTAGTTTTTTTTAATGTAGTATATTTAATACGAATTAGTATTAACACTATACTATTACTTATATGTGTATATATCCTATGTATACGAGTATATATTATACTAGTGGACCCGAACGTTTTCTAACAAACTTTGCAAATCGTTGCTTAGCAACGGTCGCATAGCGACGGTTGTTACTAACATGGCAGAATAAATAGCATGTCAAATTAATAAGTATTTTAATATATTGTTATATATCGAAAATATTAAAAAAATGAGAAAAAAAAGTATCCTATGTTCATCCCGAGACCCTCAAGTATCTCTATATGAGTATTTTATCACAATTAAATTAGCGGTTTGGCCCTGATTGCGTAAAAGACAGACAGACAGACAGAGTTACTTTCGAATTTATAATGTAGGTATGGATATCGTATGTGATATGTGATTTTTTAGCCACTTTGCACCACTTTTAGTTATATCCTTCTGAAATTTGGATTAAATGCCTGGAAGAGATAAGGCCGCGCTTGTGCATATTTATGTAATACGATTATAATTAATATATCTTTTCAAGTGAGCAGTAGATTAATACTTTATATCTTATCTTATCGAAAATGCTAAAATTTTATGCTAAATTAAACAATATATGTAAATGTATATGTAATATAATTTAAAATAATTTCTCATTTAACTTGAGAAATATTATATTCTCTTTTGTTTAATGATAAATTGAAAAAAGGTAAAAACAAACAAAAGTTGTAACTGTGTGGAAATTTTGTTAAAGGAAGTACCAACGAGAGACTTAATTAGCTAAAGTTCTATAAAAAAGCAGATTTATCTTAATTTTTATATCTATATCTATATGAGGCCGTTGTAACGAAGTGGGACAGGGTCTCACTCAAAATGCGTTGATTTTGGGTTCGAAATTCGATCTCATTCGGGGGTATATAATTATTTAAAAAATAATTAAATATAATTATAGTTGAGCATCTTAACAATCTAGATACTTGAATGTTATCAGTTTAGATATTTTATCTATATCTATCTAAAATAAAAGACCACTACAAATCTGGTAAAGACAAAGTATATCGAGATATTACTAGTTCAGCACATGTCAACTAAAGGAAGTATATTATCTATCTTTTATTTGCACTCGTGTATATTGCGTTACCGACGTTGTTTGCGATAATAATTGTTATAATTTAATAGTAAATACGTCCTTTTGCTGCTAACCGAGTTTCTAATGGAAGTTATTAATAGTTTTCTGGTGACTCTGGTACTTTTGTAAGTTATATGATTTTTGAAACATGACAGATATTCGACAGGAAATAATATTTCATTCTAGTATATACGATTTAAGAAACTTATATAAATTTCCCGCTACGTTCAAGTTGTTAAACATTTTCTAATTAAGTAAATTTCATTTAATTTTAACATAATAAAAGACACAAATGAACAATTTATAAGATTATTATTACTCAAATTTAAATAGTGATCTCACTGTGAAAAATATACAGAACCCTATCCAAGATTCCTTATTCAAGTGGGCCAATATTGCCTATCTTCCCCATACAGATTATTGGATTTTATTTTTACAGCACGACTTTTATGCGTTATTTGCATATTTTTATAGTTTTCTGGCGGTGAAATTAAAGTATTATAAAAACGATGCGACTCGTTGCAATACAGCCGTAGGTCGTAAAAATATTGTACGCGATCGTAAACTATGTGTCGAATAAAAATTGTTCAAGCAAAAAAACTGCGGGCCCATTAAATGTTATCGATAAAAGGGATGCGTGATTTAAATGCACGCTTTATCCCGCACACAGTAAGGTAGGTAGAGGGAAGCTAGTGTTAAGACACTCCATTCCCCACTTTCTGCCGAATTCTGGAGAATTCGTAGTTCATAGTTCGATGTAATTGTCATAGGTGTAATATAAGGCTTTTTTCCCTGTTTCACGCTGTATCACGCACGGAGCAGCGTGAAGGATTGCGTGATGGATTTTTATTTGAGGAAATGATAATATTTTAAATGTTTTACGCTATCTTATACGCAATAGGCTGTAGTAATGATGAAGAAGTAAAGAACGAACCTTAATATTATTTCGATTTTCTGATAAAAAGTCAAGAAAAAAAATGTATGCTTGGAAAAATCTGTATTAAATTAATCCACTTTCGTGCCGCGAAAGTGGTTAAAACACTTTTTATTTATAAAAAGGTTCCTGTATCTTATCGTGTAAAGCCTTAAGGAGGCTCGAATTTCTTTGAGCTCAGCAAGATGGACCTACTAAGGTGCGGTCGATGTTTTTTTTTAATTTGTAACATAAAATGTGGCGGTGGTTTACAAATATTTTCTTCATATAAAATTATATTATCATTTCTTGACAGTTATGAACTTTCGTTTATATTATTATCCTTAAGCTATTGCAATAGAGTACAATATTGTTTGATGCTTTTTATGAATGGCATGCCCAATTAGAGCAAGTGTGATGATTTCATAAATATTTTTGTATCTTTTATGGGTAACTTAAAACCCTATAAGATAACTTTGTTATCTGTCTATCCGTCTGTCAAGACCATTTATCTCGAGACCACGTGGAGGTGTTAGACTCAAATTAATATCTATGTATTAGATTTATCTTCGGTTTACGTAAATTTGATCATGTTTCTGATCATCGTCGTCAGCTTGGATGGCTTCCTATCCGACATCGCCGAAATTTCCGCATGCTGACTCTTCTCTATTCTATCCTGTACAACTCTCTCTCTCCCTCCTACTTAAAAGATCGATTTTGTTTCCTAGGTGCCGATTCACTTCTTCACCTCCACCTTAGATCCCGTTGTGATAATCTCCTTAAATTACCAACTTCCCATACCCTATTTTATTCTAAGTCTTTTACTATGAAATCTGCAATTCTTTGGAATTAACTTCCTACAGAAGTTCGACATTCCAAATCTCTATACAGCTTTAAAAATCGTCTGAAAGAGTACTTATTTAATTTAGTATAATAGTTTATCTTTATTTTTATTTTTTTTTAATATTATGTATATATTTTTGAACACGTTTTATGTATGTATATGTTTATATGTGTAAGTATATATTGTTTTTTTCAATATTTGTATGTATGTATGTATGTATGTATGTGTAAAGTATATAAACATTAAACACATTTTATGTAAGTTTATTTTATATTATTGACTTAGTTTATTATATATTATATAATATTTAATTATATTTCATAAAGTTTGCACTGAGACGTTGTCCCCTTTCTCCTCATTACAATTTATCCGTAATGTTTCAAAGGTTGTCTGGTGGAGATTGCTTAAAGCAATAAGACCGCCTTTGCATACGTGTTTTTCTTTAAATTTTATTTGTGTTGTTCTTCCTATATATTTCTTTTATGTGTGCAATAAAGTATATTCTATTCTATTCTAAATTTACTGGTCTATTGTCCCTTAAACTACCCTACAGAAAATAATAATAATAATATTAATACGAGCATTCACGCATCGTTTTTGCTGCATTATGCTGTGGATCTTAAATTATGAAACTTGGCACCAAGTGAGAACTTATAATACAAATAACGGAAAAATGGCGAAAAAATTAACGTAATGTGTACTTCCCGTTGACCTACAATATTGAAATTAGTACGGAAACCTAGGTGGCCAAGCCCGACTCGCACTTGGCTGCTTTTTCTTTTTATAGTGGCGTTACTTTTAATTTGTAAAAAAATATTGTAAATTTACACAGCTTACACAATTGCAGGCGTGCGGTCCTATTAAAATTTTCTTTCGTAATTTAACATGTGAACTTTACATTTCATTCCTTTTATATATTATACGTCGTCTAGATCATTTAATAAAAAAATAATTCTACAGCCGCTTCCAAATTGCTCTTTATTTAACTGACATTAAATCGACAAGTATGTGCGAGTAATAACGCCAATTTAAAGTTAAATGAACGCTAATAGACATTTCTGAGTACCACTGCCACTTAAATATTATAATCAATTTAAATTCTCATTGCGAGTAGTTCTAACAAATGGAGCGGATATATCCTTGCATATTATATTAGAGTCCCTGAGGGTAATTGTAGTATTGTTTTTAAATTATATATTATAAATATATGTATGTTCGTCCGTTCTTATATTATTTTTTACATCCGGTGTCGAATTCGCGTTAAGCTATTCGTTTATGGAATCCATTTAAAGCGTTTGCAATTTTAAGTATTTAATTTTGAATTATTTTAATCTATATTGTAATTTATTTTCATCAGAATGGAGAACGATCGATGAAAGAATGGTAAAAAAGATTTGTTGGAAAAGTGAGTGGTAAGAGAGGTAGGGGGAGATTTCGGTTGACCTTCGAAAACATAGTCTCAAAGATACTACCCCTCTAGGGATAAAGGGTGAAATTAAGTTAAGTTTAAGGTGAGTTGTTGTAATTATTTTTTAATAAACAGTTATTTATTTTAATATCGTTGAAAATTTTATTTTTACCATAAGAATTATATGTGCTTCACGAAAATAAAAAGAAAATATAAATATTCTACATCTGTAGTAGTGCCTTGTCTTATAATGAAGTATATAGGTACTTGGTAAATCGGAAGAACTAGCTAGAAACAATAATATATTCATCATAGGAAGTCAGCTGAACTGTCCAGGTGTTCACGTCGGTGCTCATCGAAAAATTTCGTAGAACCATTCTGTTCGCAGATAATAGTGGACGATTTAGTATGAATAAGTATGTGATATGAATTCTTATGCTGCCTTTACTGCGGTGGGTCGTGAAATAAATCTAGATTTTGTTATAGAACTTTTTGGATTTAGATCTTTAAATAGTTGGTAGCAGGTTCAAATGTAATGGAAATTTATTTTGAACATTTTATTGCAAATTGAACGTTTATATGAATCGTCCTTTCTATTGAACGTATTTAGCAGTACCTTACGCTCGATTTCAATCTTAGCCTTCTTTCTATACAAAAGCCATAATTTCCGATAAGAAAAAACATTGAACCCACTATCATTGCCTAAAGTCTGTACTAAAACATATTCTTTATCTTTAGATTTCATATAATATTACAGGATATAATAAATATTTAAATAGCGTCTGCAATTCATTAATTGTAGAGAGCACTTAGAGATAACAATAGCTATATCTAAGTGGTCAAATAACGTTATGACTGAACGACGATGGTTCTTGAATGACTCATCCAAGAGTAGGTTTAAGATAAAAAAAAAAAACATTTTAAGCAGGTTCACACGCTTTTACTCATATAGCATGGTAGAAGTAATGTGGTGCTAAGCACCGTGAAATTTTTGAGAAATCAATTTCAAACTGTATCCCGCACATAGCAGGGTAGGCAGAGGGAACCTAGTGTTAACACATTCCGTTCTCCACTTCCTGCTGAATTCTGGAAGTATTACGTGTTGAGTGGCAGAACTCAACGCTGCGCTTTGCCTCATCAGTAGTGTCGGGGAATATAAATAATTTAAGTATAATAAACATTCCTTTATGGAGCCAGTCATGGTGTAGAGGCACAAGCGTGTGACTGTCAACACGACAGGTTTTGGGTTCGAGAAATTAAAATATTTATTATCTCATTACTTCGCTCTTCACTTCTTTCGTTTCGAGGGAAAGCGCGGCGTAGAGCTCCGCCAAGTGTGTTGTTTTTTTCCAACATATGTTCGAATAATATTAACAACAAGCGGCCTGCCCGCGGCTTCGCCCGAGGATTTATGTTGTACTAAAGTATTAGAATGTTTAAAAGTCCTCCTGACGAAATTAATGCTTAATTCAACAGTATGTTTGATGCGTTATCAAGATACTTTAGTACCTACTATTTGTAGACAATAGATAGCGTCACATGTGACTATTTCTACTATCTCAAATATGAACTTCTTAAAAACTTAAATACTTATATCTTTTGATACACTGAAGCGATTATAATGAAAAAAATAATTTTTAACAAAAACAAAAATCGACTTCTAACAACGAACTAAAAAGTGAAAAATAATTATATAAAGATTTTATAATTTTGAAGTTTTTCCTTTTCCATTTGACCATTCGGGAAGCTATACCTTTCAAATAAAAAAAAAATTATCAAAGTCGGTCCACCCAGTTAAAAGTTATGAGGTAACAAACATAAAAAAAAAAACAGTCGAATTGATAACCTCCTTTTCTTACAGACGTCGGTTAATAAAAACTAAAATCTTCTCTGAGTTACTTATAATTTTTATGTATAAAAGTTGCTTAAATTTGTTGTGTACTTTTTACGTGATACGTGTTCACATAAACAGACAAACAGACAAAAATTCCAAAAATGCTGGAAATGGATTCTGTTAGTTATCCTTTAACACCCTGGCTAATTTTTTTTTAAATATTTTCAATGTACAGAAACGACTTTTCTACAGATTTATTATAAGTATAGATATAGATATAGATTAAATGAAAAAGCGTTTGAGCTATATTGATAAGTAACTAAAGTATTACGTGAATTGAAACGTTTATAAAGAGAACAAGTGAAGATTAGCTACAGCTATGAGTAACACGCGGTCTTGTAACGTATTTACATTTAGTTGCTACCTGTATTGAATTACCTGGTTAATGTCAGGTCGCGCCGCCGCAAGCCTATTGGAAAAAATCTATAAGTTACACGGAATTTATTTCAATTGTTTTACGTCATAAAACCTAAATAATGTTTCTCTATTTCTTTTGTTTATTTGGATTTTTAGGAGAGAAGAGAGAAAAGTATGTGTGGTCCCTAAATGGGTTTCTTATCTTAGAGTTCTCATGTGTTTAAGTATGTCTTGAGACGCACGATTATATGTATAGACGCATAAATGTTAGTATACTTGTAACTAAGTATTTTTAGTTAAAGTAGGTAAGTATGCTAATGATAATTAATAAACTTAACTAGTTTTAAAAGAATTTCTGAGGAACCCGTTAAGTAAATCCGTTGACAACATGTCTATTTCATAATAATTCTATTTATGTACTGAATTTAGAATCTGGATTAACCGCACAGAATTAAATAAACACTACCATTCAAAAGTATTTGAACTGTTTATAATAAAAACTTTCTTACTTTTGATTATAGCCTAGCCTGACGTCTAGGCAATAGTTTCCAAAGAACAAATAATATTCTAGTTTGTTAATATGGAATACGTTAAATGTTATACTAATACTTTATATCATTTTGCGTTAATTTTAAATATACATGTGTTCAAATACTTTTGGACTGTAGTGTATATCCCAACTTCTAACAATAACACCTATGTAACGGATATAGGTGTTGCGCCTGCATAATTAAAAGAAATAGTGTTATTAAATCTACAGTCTGTTCTCCATTTTCTTTTCAACATTCGAAACATTGAATGTTGACTGGTGGAACCCAACATAGTAGGTACTTCACATATCTTATCAGATCGAGCAAAACGAGGCTCTTAGCAAAACTGCATTTAACTGGTTTTATGTTATTTAAAATTTCAAAAGCGCTTTCAAAAGTCTATTTGAGTTAAGAGTTTTTTGATCCCAGTTGAGGCCAGTTGGCACTGGAGCACGAGCGTGTGAGCCTCTAGAATTCGACGGAAAGTGGGAAGCGGATTGTCTTAACTATAGGCTCCCTCTATCTACCATCCTCCATATCTACATACGTGGTACAGCGTAACGGGTAAAAAAAGGGGTCAAATTATATTACCTTAAAAATGTTAGCCTCCTACCCCCATCACACGAGTACACGCTCGGCTCATATAAAGTAAACACTTATTATGCATAATAAATAACTTAATAAGCATTATTACCTTACCATTTCAAGTCCAAAATGGAATATAATAGCGACGCAAGTATTTGTTTTAATTAAACTTTTATTGTTCTGTTGTGAATATATAACGAGGCTATATAAAATTAGTAATCGCAATACGAACATTTACGACTAAGTTATTAGTTAAATAATTAATGGTATACATTTTATTGTACTATAAAATAGTTATACATTACTTCCTGCAATACAAAGTTGGTAAATAAAGTATTTATATTAATAACATTTATTTGGTTTCTATGAGATATGAGAGCCAATGGTCTAATTACCGAGGACGCAATAGACCGTGAAAAGTGGAGTAGGTTGAGTAGGAAGGCAGACCCTGGTAATAGCCGGGATTAATGCCAGGAAGAAGAAAAAGAAGAAGATATTTGGTTTCTAAATACCTATATACAAATGTTATTTTTGTTTTGGTGTTATTCTTGCATCAAAGGCGCGCAAAGCAAGTTAGTGAAAGAGACGAAGTTAAATAATATATTTCGACGAAACATGGTTGCCTTGAGTTTAGCTGCAGATTTAATTTTAAGATTTTTTGACTTGATTATTTTAATCAGCTTCACGCTGTATCCCGAGAATAGGCAGAGGGAACCTAGTGTTAAGACACTCAGTTCTAGATTTCCTCCGAATTCTGATGGCTTTGCATGTTGAGAGGCGGGACTCTACGCCGCGTTTTGCCTCGACACCAGAGCAAAGAAATGGAAATATAAACGTAAATAAATATTTCACTTCCTCGAGTGGGGATCGAACCCACTACCGTCGCGTTACAGTCACACCCTTGTGCCCCTGCGCCACGAGGGCATCTATATAGATAGATATGGCGATTAAAGTACTTAGAGTAATAGTGAATGCTCCTTTAACTATTTGATAGAGTTATTAAGAAATATGCAGAAACTTACGAACACATATTTCATTATCACGTGAACGTCGATGCAATCCAGCTCCTCGACAACACGGACCTAGTGAGAAGACTAGAGAATAAAACTGGTTTAGTTTAGAGTATAATAATAATTAAATGGTGAAAGCTCTCTTCCCCTTAAATGGAGACAATAAGAAAAATTACCGATTTTACCGAAATTACCGAACATTCTTAGTTATATAATTATAAAAGTAGGATAAATTTATATAATATTCTTTATTGTACAAAATATACATAAGAAAACAATAAGATGCAAATTAGTTGACAAAGGTGGACTTATCTCTATAAGAGATCTCTTCCAGCCAACCAGTGGATGTGGATGAGTTACAAGTAGCGGTATATTACGTAGCAAGATCGTAATAATTTTATTAGTGTATGTAAGTTAGTTTGTAGACACTAATTTAAATAAACAAAAAAAAATCTAATACTTAATGTAAGACAACGGACACAATGCCTTTTGTCTTTTGAAAAATGATATAAATAAACATAAAATAATAGAATGATCAAAGAAATCTTGTTTTACATACAAAAAGTAATAGTTTTGGTTTCGTAGAAAAAAATGTAAACAACCAATGCCAAGAATGTGTAGATTAGGTAATTTCTTACATCATCGATATCAAAACATTTAAATGCTTCGCGATGTCCTCGTACAATGTTTGTAAATATACTCATTGAGCTCACACCGTATTATGTATAGGTGTTATCTAGTTCTAAATCAACTATTGTTATATATTAAACATGGAAAATAATAGAATAACTCTATTAGTAGAATTTATAGAAAAAAACTAGTGGACCCGAACGCGGCTACGCCCGCTTGAACTATACGATTATTTATTAAATAGGATATTTATGAAATTATTTTCAGTTTTCAATAGAGAGATGCGTTAAGCAAGCTCATTTTGGGTGACGTTTTCTAACAACAAACTTTGCAAATCGTTGCTTAGCAACGGTCACGTAGCGACGGTTGTTATTAACATGGCGGAATAAATTGTATGTCAAATTAATAAGTATTTTAATATATTAAAATATATATAGGTATATATCGAAAATATTACAAATATGAGAAAAAAAAGTATCCTATGTTCATCCCGAGACCCTCAAGTATCTCCTTATGAGTATTTTATCACAATTAAATTAGCGGTTTGGCCCTGATTGCGTAAAAGACAGACAGACAGACAGACAGAGTTAATTTCGAATTTATTATAGGTATAGATGAATTATAATATAGGTATCCAATGCCGATGTATTGCTCTACAATTGAATATTTCTATAATTACTTATAATTTAATCGCAACGGCTCGAAGTCTATATATAGGAAATGTATAAGAAAAATTTTTATTGGTGGCATTTAATAATATAATAAATAAATATAATGAATCAGCTTCACGCTATATCCTGTACACAACAGGGTAGGCAGAAGGAACGTAGTGTCAAGACACTCCGTTCTACACTTTCTGCCGAACTCTGGAGGCATTGAGTGTTGAGTGGCAGAAATCAACGCTTTGCCTCGACACCACGGCGAAGAAATGGAAATATAAACGTGAATAAATATTTCACTTCCTCGAGTGGGGATTGAACCCACAACCGTCGCGTTACACACCCTTGTTTCTCTATATCTATTATTTTAATAATTAATTTGTTTATGGATATTTATCATTTGTCAAAACTTTAAATTTTATTAGAATAGTCTAATATAAATTATACTTTAAAACAATTAACCCATTATGTAATATTAAAAATAATAATATTCCAATTGCTGCCGATATAATAATTTCTTAACTGCTATTAAATTGTAAAATACGCCTAGCTCGCGATAAACATCTTACCTATGATTAAATAATTTGATTTAATGGATACATTTTATAATAATAGGAACATATTGGCTCGAGCGCCATTTAAATATTTATGGATTATAAATTTAACATCGTTTAAGTGAATTAATACATAATATGGTCTTTTTAGTAATTACTAATAGTAATCTTAAATACTTTCTGTGAACAACTGTGAAAGTGTGTGAAATAGTAAGTAAGTATTTAAGGCTCCTCGGATTATGTTACCGCTATTATAAACACTCATGGCGTAGGGGCACTAAGTGTGAGTGTAAACGCGACTGGTTGTGAGTTCGATGCCACCCCAGGAAATGAATATTTTACTTAAATTTATATTTCCATTTTTTCGCTCTGGTGTCGAGGTGAGCGCGGCGTTGTATTCCGCTACTCAACACGCAACGCCTTCTCCAGGTTTTACTATTGTTTTCTCCATAGGGATATTCTGTTACCGGTATTTGGAGGAAATGAATCGTGTTGGGCTCATGCTCCTGCATCCTCACTCTCTCACTAAAACCCCACGAGGGTCCATCACTCTGCTCCATTGGAAGCCACGTGTACAGTTTCATACGCCACCGTGACTTGCAAGCAGTTGCTTATTTCTCTTTTCTGTTTATAGCTCTTAATATTATTGAACACGCGCCAGGAGTGGAACGCATTGGCTGGGGTATCTAGAGATATTTTCTTGTAAATTTTGTATTGTCCATTATGGTGGTGGGCACGGACCACCCAGTTCCTACGTCGACACACGTCTCTATTTTGTATTGTCCATTCTGGTAGTAGGCACGGGCCACCCAACTCCTACGTCGACATACGTCTCTTCTTGGGATTTTTACTTGAAGGGACTTCATATTTTTCAACTTTTAATTATCTTAAATCATGTAAAAGTCTCATATTATATCTAGTATCTAAGTGGGAATATCTTCTCACATATGATTTTCACTTTAAATCTATGAAACCTAAACGTTTACATAAATTTACATAAATTTAAGTACCTAATGCGTAAAAGCATTTTATAGTGTATAATATTATAAATAAATTGAAGATTTTACTATTATATTAATATAATAAGTATATTTATTTGAATGTAGCAATATAAAATCAAAATACTATAAACAAAATTTAAAATCCATTTATAACATAACAGTTATAACGTAATAGCCAGCTAGGTAGGTTCGATTTTCACTCGGGAAATGGGTATTTAGAATTATTTTTATTTTATTCAAGGCAAGGCGCGGCGTTGTGTTCCGCCGTTCAACACGCGTCGTCTCAAAAAGTTTTAACGAAATATTTTCATATTTTTTTATTTGTTCTATTGAAGAATAGTTATAGGCCAGTTGTGGCGCAGAGGCACAAAGTGTGACTGTAAACGCGACTGGTTTTGGGTTCGATCGTCAATCGAAGAAATTGAATATTTATTTAAATTTATATTTTTATTTCGCTCTGGTATCGAGGTAAAAGCTCGGCAATGCCTCCAGAAATCCGCGGAAAGTGAGGAACGGAGTGTTTTAACACTAGGTTCCCTCTACCTCTGTGCGGTATACGGCGTGAAGCTGATTTATTTAATTTCATTTTTATAGAATAAAACGATCAATTTCATACTATAGCTATGACTATTTTTTTTATTAATTTACCAAGAACATTAAATATTATTGTTATATATAATTTAAAATAAGGTTATTTTCATATCTTCCTAGATAACGTAATAAAAGTTTGATTCTCCCGACAAAAGCGTTTGTTGGCGAACTAAAACAGTTACGTGCCGTATGCATACGCTGAACCACAATAGGTGGATGGTACTAAGATAACTCGAATACTGACGTGGAAATTTTTTTTTTTTATTTTATATTTTTTTTGAGGAAAAAGGAATAAAATAATAAATATGTATAAAATATGAAGACAAAATATTTTTTAGTACTTATTGTTTTGTATATTCGTAAATTTTTGAATATTTCGTATCTAGAGATATTTTTTGGAGGGAACCTGGACTTCACCTTTGAACAGATATATTTTCGGTACCAAATTTTTTGTTACTTAAATTTCTAGAGTGGGCACGGCATGATAAATGCACAATATTATGAAAAATAGTCTATAATCCAACTGTATGATTAATATTTTAAAATTACTTTTTATTGCATCTATTGGTAATTGTTTTTTACGTTACGCTTACAAAAAAATGTGTGAAATAAATACTTATAAAAAATCAAGAATTCACACAAAAATAATGTTTCACATTTCTAGTGTAGGGGCAGCAGTAGGGGCACCACTACCGCTACCGCTTTCATAGCTGCAATAAAAACTTTTCATTCGCCTCATCAACTGAGCAGGTTTAACTCAAACTTAACTTTATCTCAATTTTATGAAGCTCACGCCGCTATATATATTTGTTCTTGTTTTCTTTAAAAAAATGAGAACAAAAACCTTATTACTTTTTTTCACTTCTAAGATAAGTAAGAAAAAATTTTCAAATTATTTTGAAATTTTAATATTTTTCTGCAATAATGTAAATGTAAAATATTAAAAGTGTTTTGAAAATACTCAAAGGAGACCATTTAAAATTATATTGTACAGTGTTATTAATGTTTATCTTTTAACACCACTTTTCGGTGTAACTTTAAAAAAAAAACCAATTATTGTCCCGTAAATAGCAACTCTTATATTAGAAGAAAACAAAATTGGAGCCATTTTAAATTTAATAGATTTTTGATTAATAAATTTGGAGTCGATTAAATCATTTTTGTATGTAAAACTAGATCTCAAGTATGTATTTTCTTCTGAGTTTGTATTTTCTCCTTGTATTACCTAAGTGTTCTATAGTCTATACCCGTAAGTTCTATACATGTAAGTTTTTTTTTATTTATAAAAGTAAAAAATAATATTTTTAAAAAGATTTTCAGATTAATCTCGAATTATTTTTCTGTTATATGAAAACTTACTTACTCATATTATTATGTTGATTTCAAGAATTAAAATACCTGAAGTAACTAACGTAACTGATTGGTGCCGTCAATTTGTGTAATTCGACATGCAATAGTAATTTGCCTCCAATCATATACTGCAGCGAATTTATTCATATTTTTACTTTATTTTTTAATTCAACCAAGAGATGTGGTACGTAATTTAACCCCACCTTTGAAGTATACATGCATTGTAACAATTACGAAACGCGATCCCAAGATAAAAATATCCAAACATTAAAATAATACCACCTCTAGGTCTTATTTCCACATAATTGCTGTTTACGTCGAATCAAAAAACGTAAATTAATTTCGATTCCTTTGAAATTATTCGTCTCTAAATATAGATTTATGTTGTCTCTATCATTAGGAATAATTTTCGAAAACACGATTGTCGGCAACACCGTCATTATCGGCAACATTTATCATTTCTTCGCTGAGGAGGCGGCTTCGGGGTCGACTTTATATTTGAAAGTTAGTTAGTTTATAATCTTTTGTCTCGTTAATAAGGTTTGTTTTCCACTGACGTTTTATTGCAGCACGTAGAATGTATCTGCGCGATGGGCGGGGCGTTGTACTGACAATTATTAATGATTCTCAGCTATAGCTTGCATATAATGTGCGTGTTGCAACGAGGTGTGCTGGCTTGGTACCTTGAAGGTTGTGAAACTTTGCCAATTTTACATAGAGGTATGGACGGAGTTATTAGGACTTCTAATCTTGGACTTCTAATCCAAAGGTCGTGGGTTCGTTCCCCACCAGGGATGACAAATTTCCTTCCCCACAGGCAGCCACACAGTGCCTGCATATTTTCAGGGACAGAGTACCCTCTTCCCTACCCACCCGGTGTCGCTGTAAAGGCCAGTAAGGCTAACAGCATTAAAGTCAAATCCGAAAAAAAAAAAAAAAAAAAAAAAAAAGAGTTATTAGGCAATAATGTTTATATTTAAATAATTTATTCATATTTCGTTTTTTTTTCTTGAGCAATGTAGACTTTTTTCTTTATTTTGATATAAATAAGCAAAAACTTCAAATTAGATCTGTCATTAAATTTCATGGTTGTTTTTCCTCTTATCCCACATGTATCAGGGTAGGCGGAAGGGGGTCTAGTGTTAAGACACTCTACTCTTCATTTTCTGCTGATTTCCAGAAGCATTGCTTGTTAAATGACATAACTGAATGGCACGTTTTGTCTCCACACTATAGCGAACAAATAAAATGAAATATTTCATTTCCTCAAATAGGAATCGAACCCACAAACTCTCACGTTTTATAGCCACGAGCTTGTGCCCCTAGCTCAATGTAATGTAAAAATTAAAAAAAAAAATAGGTTCTCAAGCAATTGTAGGTAATGTAAATACATTTTAATTTAATGTTTGAAGAAACACAAAAGGCACTTAATTATTTTTATGTTATTATCAATATTTATGTTATTATGGCACCGTGACTGAAAACGAATATAAAGTTAGCTGTTTGCTTAATAGCCGACGCCATTTTGATTTTAAGTCACGCCTATTTTACAGCTCCTTGTACAAAGTTGCTTATCACTGCACTCGATGCTTATGCTTAATAGTTTGGGTGTACCTATAGGTATAGGGAATACTAGCGGCCTGCTCGCGGTTTCACTCGCGTTATGTTATTATTAATTTCTGTCTCCATGACTACGTCCTAGTGACGTCTATGCAAAATTTGAGACTTCTAGCATTTGTAGTAACGAAGTTTCATACAAACTTTCGACCCCAAAAACAACCCCTTAGAAATCGAATATTGCAAATTCCCGTCTTAGCGAGCACCTACGTCCTATAAATAACTCCTATGCAAAATTTGAGATTCCTAGCACATGTCGTTTCTGAGATTTCGTGATGAGTGAGTGACCTTTCGATTTTCTACATATATAGATTTGGAGGATGGACATATACATATTTAATGTCTATTGAATGTAATGCAGGATAGCTGCCAACTAATGTAACAGATTGTGATTGTGCCATTGACTTTGAAAAGAGCAACTGTTGAGTTTCCTGCCGGCTCTTCTCAGCAGAACTGCCTTCCGAACCGGTGGTAGCTTTTTGTTTATATGTTCATTCAACGATTCAAAAGTGCTTATTATAAGTTTATTTGAATAAAGAATATTTTGAATTTCAATTTGAAATTATGATATCTAATAACTATTTATAATTATTGAATGTCCATCTTAATAGATAAAGTGCATTGATGTTATTGAATTAGCAATATTAGTTTAATTTAACCTTTATTTAGGCCAAATGCCATATTTGATATAGTATAAACAATTTATACAAATTAAATACACATGAGGCCAGTCGTAGCGCAGCATATGTGTGCACGGCGTTGAGTTTCGCCTTTCAGCGTGCAATGCCTCCAGAATTAGGTAGAAAGTGAGGATCGGAAGTCTTAATGGGAACAGGGTGTCATAACTCTAGGTTCTGTCTGTTTACACTGCTAATTGCGGAATACAGTGTGAAGCTAAAATAAAATACATAAATATTTATTTAATTTTAAAATCAGATGTTCATATTTAGAAATATTTAATTTTCAAAAGTTAATATTTCGTCAATACCATTAAAATAAACACTAAAACAACTGGAAACAATTCCAGATATTTGTTTATAAAGAAAATTATTAGAAACACTTCGTAGAAACTGAAATACGATTTCCCGTCCACAATGGGACCATATAGTGTTATCGCACTTCCTCTTAACCGTTGCTCGAGTCACGTATTTCTCACAAACTACCTAATGTTGGCACTAACCGTGCCTTTCAATGGCCCCCTTATGCCCCATATCATTGGACCGGACGTGGAGAATGGCTTCGTCAGTTATTTTATTGATATCAATGTTTATTTGAGTTTTATTGTTTTTGTTTTAACAGTAAGTGTTTAATTAATGTTGAAAATGTGAATATAGCTAGTAGTAATGGGTTCAAATTTTTTTTATGAAAAACTTGTATTTTCTATTCAATGTAAGTAATTTTTAGAGATTGAGGTCGTTATGGCACAGGAGCACTAGTGTGCGATTGTTAAGGCAACGGTTGTTAGTACGAGTACAATTCGGGAAAATGAAATATTTAATATTCTCATTTCTTCGCTCTGTTAATGAGGTAAAACGTTGAAATAACGCATTAACATGCAATGCCTCAAGAATTCAGCGGAATGTGAGAAACGGAATTACGTTAATGGAATACGGAGAGTCTAAACACTAAGTTCCCCCGTTCTCTGTCTACACTGCTATGTGCGGGTTACAGGATGAAGCTTAAAATATATATGTCATTAAAGCTAGTTGTATCTTACTAATATTATAAATATGAATGTTCGTTTCACTATTACGTAAAAAAAGATTTAACCGATTTAGATGAAACTTTACAGAAAGTAATAAACATAGTCTATACAGTATACCTATAGATACATCAGAATAACACATAGGCTACAATTTATGTAATGATTTTGTATAATTAGACTATAAAATAAAAATAACTTTTGAAATAATGATCCTATTTCTAATAAATATAATAAGTATAGTTGGACAAATTATGCAAAATTTAGGTATAAGTAGGTGCTTATTGTAATTCTATTCACTAATTATATCTATAATAATAACAATATAATAATTTATTATATTTAATTATTATATGATAAAAATTTAATAAATAAAATAATTTCAATTCAATTTATTTAAATTATACAACCATCGTGACATTATTAACGTGGCATTGAGATCTTTACCTGTCATTCAATTGAAAAGAAATTATTAATAAATAATTAAGATAATAGTATTCTGACCTTACAATAATGGCCGGATAACACGCTTAAAAAACATTATAAAAGAATGCTTCAAAATTTTGTATTGATTATTTTAAACTAACACAAGTACGCAAATTAGGGGCCGTCTATTGTGATGTTTTTTTTTATTTTTTACTTTTTTTATTAGAACGATGATAAAAAATTGTATACAAAAATGACGAATACGACGATTTTTTAAATTTTAATCACTGTAGAGCCTAATAACTTGAAAATTTTTACTTTTTTTAAATATCTTACTAAATTTTAAATAAGTATCTATGTAACGTATCTACTTACTTGTTTCTCAAATATTGTAAGATTTTAAATATAACGAAATAAAATATCTAAAGTAAAGTCTAGATTTGTTAGTAGGTAGGACAGAATTTCATTTTTTTAGTTTTATTTTATATTGCGTCTTTTACTTACATATTGAAGATGCAATTTTCTTAATACCTATATTTTTAACAATTTTTCCAATAGCTAAACATGCTTAGAAGTTTCTAGCTGCGAGTAGATTTACTGCGTCGTATCCTATGGTTATTAACAATCGTCCTTGCGACGTTATGGCGGATTTATGGGGTTTTCATGACCCCCATAATTCTCTCGTTAATTGTACTTACAATGTAAGCGGCGGTAAAGATTTATTGACTTAGGTATTCGTGTGCATAAATCATATTACCTATACCTAGGTTATTCATTTTTGTATTTCAAATAATAGCTATCAATATTAGCTTTTAAAGATTTGGTATTACTATATTAAAAATTCGCCTTGGTGTGTTGATTAAGTTGAAAGATAGAACCCAGATGGTAGAATATGTAATATATTTATATGAGCGAATATAAAGACCTGGCCAGACTAAAATTGCTATCTATTGTACCTACAATAGAAAAATGCTAAAAGAATATGTGCAAAATTTTATATCTGAAACAAGATGTCTCTATGCATCCATTATTAGGGCAATAAGTTAATTTCATTTCCCTCACTTCGTTAAGCCAAATTGCAGGATTAATTTCTGCCACTTAACACACAATACCTGGAATTCGGGGAGAAAGTAGAAAAAAGAGAGAGAGAGGACTCTACGTACCTATAGATATGTATGAACGATCTCTCTTTCCTTTATAATCCATGTAACATCTAATTTGATAACCCTATACAATATAACTCTAGTTTACAACGTAAACTAGAAATTTACAATGGGAAAGAAATATAAAGGAATCCCTACATATCTCTCCAATCTGTAGATATAAAATTCAAATGTGTATTGTGCCTCGTTTATTACAGTACCGCATTTAGTTTTAGTGTTATTGCTGTTTCTGTTACGCAATTAGCTGATTTAGTCTGATTAGGCTATCGCGATGTGAGCAATGGTTAGTATACCTACGTCTATAAAATACGTTAACAGTTCGCAAGGTATGTGCCTATTACATACCAACATACATATATATTAACATGATCGACAATGAGGCTGTGGATTCGATTACCACTCGAGGAAATTTTGGAGGAGGAGGAGGAATATTTAATATTTCCTTTTCATCGCTCTGGTGTCTAGGTAAATCGGCGTTAAGTTCCGCTACTCAACATGCAATGCCTTCAGAATACGGCGGGATTAGTATTTCCAAATAATTGGGGAAATATTTGAATATGTCAATTTGAATGGCTACCTGACAGAATTACGATGAGTTTAAATATTTGTTATAGAAATTATATATACCTAAGTAGGTGATAAACTAAGGTGGAATGAATGTCTTACATTTCTTATAGAAAAAGTTTGGTATTTTTTAAAATTGACATTTACATGTACCTACCTAAGATCTAAGTACTTTTTTTATTAAACTAAAAAAATACATCAAATCTTTTATATTCGTGCCAGTGACTATATATTTTATTTAAAAATGGTATAACATTTTATTTGTGTAAACAAAGATATAAATATTAATGAATCATATTATTTATTCTAATATAGCCTAAACGTGTTAACAATATTTTCATAATTCACCCCAAAATTATTACCCAAAACATCACGCTTTTCAGGAACGTACTTCCCTATTCCTCTTAGTATTTAACAGAAAACGTCCTATCATTACCATTTCAAGCGAATTTCAGCGTTGAGCGGTAAAAATGTGAGCTTACGTGGGGCGTTAGAGAAAAAAAAGCGGTTCTATATTCAAAGTGGGCAGCCAATCGCGAGCGCTGTAGGCGTGTCCGCGCGCACTCATTGGCCAGATGCCCCGCTTATAAAGTTATAACGGTAAACGTTTTATTACGTTTTCGGACGCGTCTAAGCTATGTTGATTTATTATCGCTTTTTTTTAGATATTTATTTTTTTGATTTTTCAATTTATTTATGTATGTATTTGCTATCATTATTAGAAATAGATGCGAAACTACAAGGTCGCTTTGTTATAGTATTAGTTTTATGTCGAAAAGGTGGGATTTATTAATGTTTTTTTTTTCATTTCTTCCGTGTTTTTATGGAGTATTTTAATTGAATTTTTATTTAGATATATCTATTTATTTATATAGGTGTAGCAAATTCTTTGTTTTAATTGGACAAGCCGTAATGTTATGCTGGAAATAGTAGTACCTTTTCACAGGGCTCTACTTATTTATATAATTTGTAGAATGAGTATAATGAGTATCATTCATAAAATAATTAAATTTGAATTAGACATTGTAATATTTCAATTAACAAGCATTTTAAAAATAGTCTGTTATAAGATATTTATCATTTACCTCTCCACTTTTCTATTCTCCACTATAATTACTCTGTCTATTAATATTTTCATATAAAAACTTAGTAAAATATATTTTTTAAAAAAGTAATAATAAATAATATTATATATTTATTGAGATGTACTTAGGTACCTTTTTGAGACCTCCACTGTATTTAGTTTCGTAAGCAGATAGGTAATGAGATACTATAAGCCACTGGCCTCGGGACTAACGCAAGCACCATTAAAAGCTGTCTAATAGCGTACATAACATTCAATATGTTAAAACATAGACTAAACATAAACAACACGTCCGCCATCTTTGTACACCAAATGAACAATGGCTATTGTCTCGTTCCAAACTTTCTTATTAGGAATAATTGTAACCTTTTAAAGCCTATTTATTACGATAAATCTTATATTTTCTAAAAATCTTAAACTGGAAATATGTAGGTATAATATATCTACACTTTTCTTTGAGAATTGTTTGTTGAATTCGTTCCGAAGATATTAATAAGATCATTAGTCAAGGAATATTGATTGTAGATTGGAGAAAAATGTAACAACGGTAATAGTAAACAATTTTTCCTAATTATTAAGAAATAAGCTAAAATATCAAACTGAATAATTGATAAAGATATTTTTGTAGAAGATAAAATTAAATAAAATATACTTATTTTTAATTCGTTGGTAATTTTCTAAAATATTTTTTATGCAAACTGTGCTTAATGAGATTGGATAGAAGGTACCTAAGTGATAATTAAAACCTCAGCTTTAAATGCTGCTCACGCCATAAGACATTGAAATTGGCAAAAAATGTGGAATATTCATAGGTAGTTCAAATACCTACAGTAAGTATATTTTTTTACGGGAACCTAGCTTTAAGCCACCACCATTTCACCATTTTCCTCCGATTTCTGGAGACATTGCGTGTTGAGTGGCGGAACTTAACGCCGCACTTTGCCCCAACTTTTACATTCACACGCTTGTGCCCCGCACCACGACCTCAAATAAACGCTTTAAAAATATCCCATTAACTGCAGAACTTAAACTCCACAATGGCCATTGTATCTTGACAATAAAATTTTAACACCATTGGCTGTTAGCGTAGTTAGTTTGCTCCTAAGTACAAAGAATTACACTTAAATAGACGGACAAAAGTGACAATTTTATGTACGGATGTCATATAATTTACTGTCAAAGGCACGGCTGCCCCCCCCCTTCCCCCATGTGGCTGACACCGTCAAGTTACAGGGGCATAAAATTATTGTCTTCAAACACCAAAGTTAAATGTCTTTAGTTCTAAAGTCCATCATGTTTTAGTGTCTGTAAAGATTTATTACGTAGAGTGTAGTGACTTGTCGACGCTGAACGGCCATATTGTAAGTGTTTGATCTCTCAGTGAAATGAGCAAGCTAGAATATTATTTTTTCTTGGTAATTTATCTCTATTTTGGATATTATAGATGTATAGCAGTAATGTGTTGAAATGTGGTCGTCTTGGTGCAGTGGTACAAGGGTGTGACTGTAAACACGACCGTTGTGGATTTGATTCCCACTCGGGTGAAAGAATTATTAATTAATATTTTCATTTCCTCGTTCTGCTTACAAGGAAAGCTCGGTGTTCCGCAACTCATTACGCAATGCCTCGAAAGTTTTGCAGAAAGTGGAGAACGGAATGTTTTAAGACTAGGTTCCCTTTACCTAGCCTGCTATGTTTTCTTTCTTTATTGATTCAATGTCAAGCTGAAAAAAAAACAGTATCTATTGAATTTAGTAAATCTTTTATCGTTTTAAAGGCTTTTTTGTGTTTATATATTGTTAAAAATTATTATTATTACTTTTTACATGTAAGTAAAGTAAAGTAAAAGTAATACTCTTTATAACAATTACAAAGATGTTCATAATTATTGATATGATAGTACAATAGGCGGCCTTATGGCCTGAGCAATCTCTTCCAGGCAACCTTGGGGTAGAGGAGATCATTAATTAAATGGGAAGAGGCAGTGCACCTCTTGTCATTATTATACGACAATATAAAAATAAACCTACACATATATACCACCTTAAAGGTCGGCAACTCACCTGAACCTCCTCTGGTGCTGCACGGGGTCGTGGGCAGCGGTGATCATCATCAGGTGATCCGAACGCTCGTTTGCCTTGTCCTTTTTCCATAAAAAAAAACATATACCTACATACATACATATTAATAATCTATATATATAAAAGGACTTGTCCTCACTGACTGAGGTAAGACGCACGCACAGCCGTAACCGCTGTGCGTAGAAACGTGAAATTTGGACAGATGTTTACTTTCGTATTCTGGACATCCACTAAGAAGGGATTTTGGAAAATTTTAACCCTAAAGGGGCGAAATAGGGGTTGAAAGTTTAGTATGGAAAATTTTTTAAATCGGCACCGATTCTTATAAAATTTGAAATTCAGACTCTTAGAAGTATTTAATTGAACACGTGTTTCATGGTTTTCTAGAATTCTTTCCATAAGGGTGCAAATAAGGGGTTGAAAGTATGTATGGAAAAATCTTTAAATCGCCACTGATTTTTATAAAATTTGAAATCTTAAAAATATTTTATTGAACACATATTTTATCATTTATTAGAATTCATCCCTAAATAAGCAAGCGAAGCTGCGCGCGTCCGCTAGTTAATAATAAATTAACTAAATGAAAAATATAATTATTTTAGAGCATTCGCAACGACGCTGTATTAAGATTTAGGTGCTGAAAACTAAAGTTGTAGACGCCATAAATATTTGATAACGTTCCGATCTAAAATGTGTTTCAGTAAGCAGCTTAGCAAAATAACGTCGTGGCGGAAGTCGTAAACGCGAAAACACCTAGGGTTGCCAGTGTTCTTATAAATATTTATATACTTACCTACTTGAAAAATTAGAGATTCAGATTAAAAATATGATTTATTCAAATCAGCTTCACGCTGTATCCCGCACACAGCAGGATAGACAGAGGGAATCTAATGATAAGATACTCCGTTACCCGTTTTCTGCCGAATTCTTGAGGCATTGCGTGTTGAATGGCAGAACTCAACGCCGCGTTTGCCTCGACACCAGAGCGAAGAAATGGAAATATAAACGTAAATAAATATTTCACTTCCTCGTGATCGAGTGGGGATCGAACCCACAATCGTCGCGTGTCAGTCACACGCGTTCTCTTTATTCAAA
Source organism: Heliconius melpomene rosina (assembly GCF_056956725.1). Taxonomy (NCBI): domain Eukaryota; kingdom Metazoa; phylum Arthropoda; class Insecta; order Lepidoptera; family Nymphalidae; genus Heliconius; species Heliconius melpomene. Next base: position 3,057,459 of record NC_140396.1, on the reverse strand, counting down.
TAGATTATTGTAAACATTTTTAAATCGTTGAATGAACATATAAACAAAAAGCTACCACCTGTTCGGAAGGCAGTTCTGCTGAGAAGAGCCGGCAAGGAACTCAACAGTTGCTCTCTTCAATGTCAATGGCATATTTTGATTATAGCAGAAAAATTCTATACATATTTATCCTGTAAATACTCTTGAATAGTATGGAGAGATCAGTCACTAAAGGATGAGGTTGTCTTTAAGTACCATTACCAGATATGTAGGTATGCAGAATACCTATTAATTAATTAAAACCTTTTCAAATAGTTAAGTCGTTTCCTTTCCTTTTCATTAATGCATATTGCATGAAGTTAAAAAGCTGAAATCACATACTTATGTATATGTAGAGAAAATCTAGTATTAAATCGATTTATATCCATTTATGGAATTTGTTTACCCGTTTTAGTAAGTCATGTGTCGACTATCTAAGCCAAGACTTGGTGTTGAAGAAAAAAAAATGCATTGAGTGTATCTAATTAAGATGAAAAATATTTAGAAAATTAAGAAAATGCGTGAAAAAAAATGAAAATGAGGAGACAAAACATGCTTATATAGAATAGTTTCTAATTAACTTTCTGTAAGGTTCTAACTGAAGAAAAATATATTATACTAGTTACTAAACGCGGCTTTGCCTTAAATTTACCTATTGTTATATAATAGGTACCTAGCTAAATTATACAAAATCTTTACATAAATTGTAGCCTATGTGTTACTGTACAGTTTCATCTAAATCCGTTCAGAAATTGGAACAAACATCCATCCTCACGAGGTTTCTTAGATCCAAAAGTAAAAACTTGAAGAATTCTTCAGCAAGTCTGCTCTGCTGACCCTAGATGAGCATTAAACCAAGCAGTAAAACGAACAGAAACGGAGGAAGTGGCGCATTGCGACTTTTCCTTTATAACCTGTTCAGTATGTACTATAGGTAATTTGATTGCTGTAGCTGAAGATATAAAATGGCTGCCCTACCCTATAGGTTTCAGCAGTTTCTTAGGAGATTTATTTTTTATTTAACATGCCCAAATAAAATATTTACCTTTTTAAATAACGACGAAGGAATGCTTCTGCTGCATGAATGAATTCTGGGGACGTTGTGGTGTAAAGGAACAAGCGGGACTGTTGTGGAGTTAGAAATAAAATTTTCGCTCTGGTATTAAGACAGCGCGGCGTGAGTTCCTCCACTCAGCAAGTAACGTGTTGAAAAGTGTTCCATCTATTTATTCCGGTACTTGAGGCTAAAACAACTATATCATTTATTTACAGACTTTATCAATTGTAGGTCTACGTACGAATGTAACTACAATTGATGAAATTACATTTTTTTTTAAAGACTTTGATTTGAAATACTTTGATTGTAACAGTTATTTTTAGCTTATAAATTATTAGTAGTTATCAATGCAATAGACCCCAAAACAATGATTTTTAAAATTTACATTGTTCACACTAATTTTAGATTCGGCTTAACTTAGATTTAAGTGCAGTTTTCACAATTATATTTTGGTAAACTTTGTAATTAAAATAAAGATATTAATAGAACACGAAAGTAATTTAGAAAAGTAAATAAATTGTATATTTCTAGTGGGCAAAGCTGCAAGGGGGTTGCTATTATAAAATAATTAAGTATAAAAAAATAGTAAAAATATAAAATATTTTTTCATTTTAACATCTTAAACAAGTAACAAACTTTGATGAATAATTATATTTTTAAAATTCGAATGCTGTCTGTATGAGTTACTGGCAGTCGATGTTCTTATATTCTGAAATTAAAAAAAAAAGAAAGAAAAAAGTAATGGTGGCGGCGTGCAGCATGAAAATTGTTACGCGTACTTCTTTTGATATAAAATTACCGCCATATATTATTTACCTTTGTATAATAGTAAATATATTATTGGTAAGTTTTTAAACACATTTTTATTATAGAGAAGAATATTATTTATAAGAAGAATAATTGTATATGAAGATTATAATACTAATAATGTACATAGAGCGTTTGCCGCCATCTTTATTTGGTATGTTATTAGAAATTAGTGTTAATTTTATTAATAAACTAAAAAAAATGTATATATTAAGCTATTATTAAATTATTATTTAGGTAATTTATATTAACATCTACAAGTCAAAAATACTTTTCATATCAATCTATTACTTCATTTTTTACTTTTTAATTTTAACAATCACAGTATACCCAAAAACATGTATGTCTGTATGTCTCATGTATAAATAAGTTCACTATTAATAAATTAAATATTTATATAATTCATAATCGCTCAATAATAGTAGTTACACTGCGTTGAAAGACGAAGATTAAATAAATATAAATATTTAGATCTTCAACGAGTAGATATGGCGTCGACGGATTTTTATTACAAAGCGGCCGGCATTTTATCAATTGACTATGTATATAAACAAACGTAGCACTAAACTCATTCAACTTCTCAAGTATTTTCTAAGTATAATTGATTAATTCATTCATTCTAGGTATTTGTAATCCAGACTAAATATGAGGCCAGTGGTGACGTAGAGGCACAAAGTGTGACTAAACGTGACTGGTTGTAGGTTCGATTCCCATTCGGGGAAATGAAATGTATATTTTAATTTCTTTGTTTTGGTGTCGAGGTAAACGCCGGCGTTGAGTTCTGCCACTCAATACGCAATGCCTACTGAATTCGGTGGCATAGTGACTTAACGCTAGGTTCCCTCTGCCTACCCTGCTGTGTGCGGGATACAGCGTGAAGCTGATAAAAAAAAATATTATTTGAAACCAAACTATTAAACTATTAAAGTACAATCTCCTGTAAAGTTTATTATTGCAGCGGGATTCCTACTTCATATTGCAATCCGCACATAGCGGGGTAGGCAGAGGCAACTGGGAACATAATGTTAAAACACTAACTCTATTTTCTCCTCCGTTTATATTTTTAATGTAAGCAAAGAGAAATTCCTTAGGGAATTGCACGTATTACTGAGATGTAGGTACCTACTACCTATCTATAAATATCAAAATCTATTAGGTACATTTCTGCTGCACTACGACGGCATCTTTAGATTTTATTGTCATGACGTACGAACGTGAAATATAAAATCGTTTTTTTTTATTTCAGTGGTGTCACTGGAATCCTTAGTGGAAAATTGCCATAAGCTATTGGAAAAGTTTCACTACTCCTGGGAGATGATGCCCTTAGTCCTCGTGATCCTCAACTATGCTGGCAGCGATCTGGAGGAAGCATCTAGGAAAATAGACGAAGGTAAGTCAATCACAAAGATAAACTTAACTGTCTCTCTTAACATAAAACCTCGCTGATTTTTTTAAAGTTAACTTAATTTAGATTTCATATATAATATGATAAACAAGAGGTAAGTTAAGTTTTAAATTAGGGTTTCATTTATTAATTGTACAATAGAAACTCGTTTTTAATTACGCTAATGCGTACATTGCGAATTTTTTTTTTCTTCATTTATAATAATGAGGTAGTGTTATAGTTTACTCAGCCGTTACATTTGAATATTTATATACCTACGCATATAAGTATTTTATACAACTGATTCCTCGGTAACAATTAAATGTTTAATGTTGTTAAAATACAAGATTTTTTTATACAAATATATGTAATATAAATAATCAAAGTTTTTTATAATTATTAATAATTAAATACACATGGCCATTTATTTTCTAGTTTTATTTAGAATATTTCTAATATCTCTTAGTTTTGCAGTATTTTTTTTATATTTAATAGAATTAAATATAAAAAATACGTTTAATATAATTAAAACACAACCTCATTATAATAATGCTTATAGCGAATTAATTATTTTATTATACTGCGCTCTTATAATTTATTTTATAATAATCGTACCAGTTAAAATGTAGCAAAGAAGTTATATCTGAATAGAGTATTTCATCAGCCTGGAACAGCGTCTATGATATCTTTTTACAATTTTAAATGAAAGTAACTTGTTGTTATGTTATAATATTATTTTTAATATAAAATAAAATTTAATTATAAAAATTAAATTAAAATTAATATTTGATTTTAAATTGCTTAAAAGACAAATGATTAACGAAGAATTTTTTTTTATGTTGTGTATTATGATTTTTTTCTTTAATTTAAACTCTATACAATAGAAATAATTAAACATGTTTTAAACAGTTAGAAGATAGGAGAAACGCTAAGAAGAGAGATACATCTAAGTCGAGTAATATGAGTTACAATCCTTAACATTAAGTTTATTTGCTTGATGCTTAAGAAACTAAATAATTAATAAAAAATAATACTTTCGATTCAGTTAAAATTATGAAATTTGGCAGCTAGCATCTACAGGTATTACTTGTTCAGGAAAAAATCTGAAAACTATACATTTATGGTTAGATCCTAAAAAATACTATGCTTGAAAGAGGAGCAAAACCTGATATTAAAGCCGCTAGTTCTAGTGAAGTATCAGAAAGGGCTCGAGCTAACCTAAGCTTGAATGTCAGAAAAGAAAAAAACCTGCAATTTATGTACGAAACCCTCGGCGGACGAGCCCGACTCGCGCTTGTCCGGTTTTTTTTTTGTCAGACATTTCCCAAGTCCACCGCGATGGCGTCAGCTTAATTATGAATATTGAATAGTAATTATATCATAGAAAAAATAGCGGTGTTGCATGTTCAAGTTACTTGAAAGGGAAAAAAATATATTATTAGCTGTCGGCAACTATTAGCAATCACTTAGCTGATTGTTGTGTTATAGAATGACGTAGAAATGACTTCTTGTGTATCCTCACGTTACGGCTCGATTATTCTTTTATATAGAAAACTAACTATTCTATTTTTAATAGTTTTATTATAATGTTAATTTGCTAAATATTTTATTAGTTAAAAAAGGAAATCTCTATCTATTATCTCCACAAAAATATTTTATTTTCGTATAGGTACTTTACGTAAAAATTATATCCTTTTTTACGAGTAGGTTGATATATTTTGACCATGTTTGTGAATGTAAATTATTTTCATATTTTGGATAAGTGGTAAACTTGATATACATCGAGATGAAGATTCCAAATACTCCACATCAAATTCAAATTCAAATTCAAAATATTCTTTATTCAAATAAACTATAAAAGCACTTTTGAATCATCCACAAAATATACATTGTCCACCTTGATGAACATTGTCAAATATCAAATATATTCTAACGCGTGGATGGATCTGATTATAAATTTAGAAATAATCTGAAAAATTTTGCGATGACGGTAAAGAAAGGATTTGAAGGCAAACACCATAAATTGTCATATATAAGTTTTGCGTCATCACTTTATGTCATTTTAAATATAATATTTTTTTATGAGCTTAAAAATATATATCTATAATTGACATTAAAATAATGAAATGTTACTAATTATATATTAAATATCTACAAACTGATACATACTTAATGTCATGCAGACTTAAAGCTAGTTTCACCATAAAATTACCAGCAGTAAAAATGTTTATTAAATTATTTTATAGTCCAGGCTATAACTGGAACACGCGTCTTCGTGAGCAAATATGCCGCATTTCTTGGTAAATTCAAATAGGTATTGCTTTCGTCGTAAACATAAATATTTTTTTATAGAGAAACAACAAACTATGTTTGTTTGAAACTCATTTTAATTGTTTAATTTTTTTTTATGTTAATGTTCTACGATTATTTATTTTTTGAATTAATCATTATGCAAATGCATCGAGAGTATGAATATCGTTGGCTCTTTCATGAAATGTCCAATAGAAAGTCATAAATATATATAATTATTAATTATTATGATTAAAGACGAAGATTTTAAATTTCACTATTTGTTATTCGTTATCTAGTTTAGATATTTGGTAAGTCTAAACTAAATAACGAAGAATACCTACGAAGATAGTGTAGAAACAGATCTTACTACCAGCACAGTTAACAACAAGATATTTTCAATATCATTTACTTCTATAAGCTACATTTTAATTTGATTTTTTTTAAATAAATTTATTGTTTCTATAAAATGCATAAAAGCGCAACGCGAATGTTCATAATACAAGATGTATTTGTCCACAGGAAAGATGATTATCAACGAGTACGCGAGGAAGCACAATTTAAACATCTTTGACGGTCACGAACTGCGGAACTCGACTCGCCAGTACGGACTTTAATACAGTAATATAGTTGTTCAATAACATGCAAATTATTGCATACACGCACACCCTGTACATACACACATAGGTACACTCCAGAATAACACACATACCTCTAGAATATTGTAGGGTAATATTGTATTAGTTGATTTATTTTAGTCTTTATTTAATTGCCAGAAATATATAAAAATAGGATTTTTTTTAATATAATAAAAATATAATGAAAAAACCTATAATATTTTCTAACAATAATAAAAAATATCTATGTTTATGTAGGTAAATTCTTCTCTTTTAAATTATTAAAATTTAATTGTATAACACGCGTAATATGATATAAGAAATTAAAAATACAAAAAAGTCACCGCGACCAATAAAGCGTGTTCTAATCTAAAGCGAAACTTACAAACTATGCTTATTAGATATTGATTGCTACTTATCAGCAAAAGTTGAGATTTCAAAGGACCACCGCCGTCTACGTATATAGACCATCTATATATCATCTTTAATATTTAATTAGTTAAATGAGACCAGTGAAGTGTGAAGTTTAAAATTAACATATCTATTTCATTTTTGTATGCTTATACACACACACACACATATATATATATATATATATATATATATATATATAGTGTGGAGGCAGTCGTGGCCCGTGGCAGTCGTATTTATTATTTGCAACAAATATTCTAAATATCTACGAAAAAGTTTAAAAAATATATAATTCAAGACTGCTTAAAAATATAAAGCTATAGGTAATTTTCGTTTCATAGCATCATGATTTTTGGATTGTAATTATGTATAGTATATTTTTAGACAAGAAGGCTGAAATTGGAACATCAATTGTCATCAAAATCAATGTCTATTTACAGTCGCATCGCCTGCTTAAAAGACAGTATTATTTATTTACCAATCTAAATTGCTTTCGTGTTCTGATAGTCTTATCTTTTAGATACAATATCAATAAATTTAAAAATAAAGTTTCGCCAAATTCAATAAAACAGCCGTTTTACCGAACGAAATTCTGTCAATTTATGTATTTTTTTTTATTTATGAACCCATTGACATTAAATAAACACAAAATTTTTAGGAAAACTTATTCAAAGTAGAATAGTGAAAACTGCATTTAAATTAGTTAATCCATTTCTGAAAATAATTAAAGACTAACAGACAAAAATATTAAAAAATATAAGTTTGAGGATTCTTTTTTTCCTTTGATAAAAGTCTCGAATAGTAGTTTTTCTCATAAAAACTCCACGTTCAGACAGCGTTCATAAACATTTTAATTATATGTAGGTATAACTGAAGAATAAATGATCCAATTGATGAGATTACACCTGTGCAAGCCGTATAATTGTTGCAAAAGTTAATAGTAGTTAACTACAATTAACTACTAGAAAACACAGAATTGCTTGATTGCTAGGAACGCCCTGTCTTGATATGGAAGTGAGAAACTGATGGCTTCTCATCATAAACTAGATCCAGTGCAGATAAAAAGACTAATAATGTAAAAATTTTTCATTTTCTTTTGTCGGTACGTAGGTACTTGTAGGGATGGTCCATCGTAAATTAATCGGTAACTTTAGTTTCCATAGGCTTTTAAGGCAAACTATTACAATCAGATCAAATAACTTTTATTAAATCTATAATATTCATAATATTCTTAATTATTAAAAAAAAAGTACAGAAGAAATTATAATTAATAATTATTAATTGCATTTAGATATACATTTAGTCACTTAAATTATTTTTTTGGCGTAGAATTAAATTAGTGATGTATTTATGATAGTTAAATTTTTGAAAAAAATCAACAAAACTATTAAAATTGACAGCATTTTACACACACCACTAGATTATTCGTATAAGTAGCTTATATAGTAGTCCCTTGTAAGTTGTAATTCTTCTCGACAACATATTAAATATAATACATTGTCACAAGCAACAATATTGCGAACAAGCCGATAAAAGAAACGGTACTCGGCGAAATCTAACAACACTAACCAGTAGTGATTTCCACTTTGCAGTGACCGGACGAGGGGAAAGTAAAGTGACAGTTCTAGTGCCCGTGCGAGAGTGTTCCGTATAATTATTTTAGTGTTTTTTTCTCTTCTTTTTTGTAGGAAAATGCTGAGCGAAATTAATAATATAAGTGGTGTACTTACATCGTCGATCAAGTTGTTTTGCGAATGATATAAAATTTTACAAGTGTTTGTGTGGACGCCTTACTATAGACATGCTGTGCTATGCAGTGCGATTCTCAATGGACTGTGTTTTATACATCTTCTGGGAAGTATTGGGTGAGTAGATCACTTTTTTTTTTTATAATTTTAAAACATACATTTTTATTATGCTTTAGGTTCCCAACGTGTCCATACTTCCTTACATTTCTATATATTCATAAATTAGATTTCTAATATATTCGTACATATACATAAACGTATGTTTATTTAATTATCCTAATTGGAATATGTACTAAAAAGTACCTACAGTCCAATCGAAAATATCACATCGGAATAAAAGCCAATTTTTATAACCTTGCACTTAAAATTTGCGTCAATTCGACCCCTAGCGTATATTTATTTCCATCAGCCATAACTAAGTCGTTTAGGATTTATAATATATAATTATAGATTGTAAAAATGCTGCGGAATCTTCGTTATGGCCTCTGCTGTAAAAGAGGCCAATAACGTGTACGCAAATTGTATTTTATATGAGAATTCGCAGAAAAGCAATAAACATTTGCAATTATGTTATAGGTACCTCTATAACTTACTACCAATTGCGATTGTAGGGAGAGTAGGGTACAGTAGAGTTAAAATGAAAGGTGTTTTTATGATTAATTTATTACTTAATGTATGGGTTGTTTTCTTTAGTTATGTTTAAAAAACGATAAGATTTTCTAATAAAAAAACATTTTAAGTACAAGCTATAATATAAATTTCAAATATATACATATATAATACGTTTTGTTATATACTATGTTTGTTTGTTATATATGAAGAGGCATTCATAGATATGGAATTATAAAATAATTTTATTTTCGCAACCACAAAATGGATTACCCGTATCCATACCCTCATACATAGAGTTGTTAGACCATTAAAAATACATTGTGTTTATCTTCAATGTTATTATACGTCTAGGGGGGTCCGGGTGACATGGAAGTGTTAGGTGGTAAATGGGGGGTGGTCTCCGGTCGTAAAAGCGAAAACGAAAAAATATATGCGTATATTTATGTGGGCTTATCACCTTTCTATTGGTTGCGTACTATTTATGTTATATTTAATAAGTTATCATAAAATCCCCCCTAGTATGGTAAAGTAACGGTATATGTGTATGTAATTGAAATATTTATTTTATGTTCCGTATTTATTTAAATGTATTTTTCGTTCTAGTCTCCTTCGGTATTGAAAAATTATCGAATTACAGAAATATGCTGGAGAAATGAGATTTTTTATAGATTGACTAAATCAAAACAGTTTTCATAATTCTTTTAATATTGAATATATTCAATCTCTCGAATACTTTGGGCATTCAAGCTAAACATCGGCTTCGGCGGTAGGCATAGAGAATTTAGTGTAAAGACACTCTGTGACACTCTCTGCCGAATTCTGAAGGCATTGCGTGTTCAGTAACATCCATTATATTTAAAGAAAAAATAAATAAATCAGGTTAACGCTGTACACAGCAGGGTAGGCAGAGAGAACCCTATGCTACATTTTCCACTGAATTCTGGAAACATTGTGTACCTACTGACTGGCGAAACTCAACGCTACGCTTTGCCTCGACACCAGAATGAAGAATTTGAATTTAAATCGAATTCACACATTGTGCCCCTTAAAACATAATTATAAAATGAATTTCGTTATACTCTACCTCTAGTGTTTCTATTCTCTATTCCATCAATTTAATAGTTACGTTAAAAACAACCATAAATATCAGCACTGTAAGAGTTATTATACCAATTTACTTTGTTAGTAAAGTGTGACGTTCGAAATTACTTTGTATTCGAGCTGAAGCTGAAGCCCGACAACGGTTTAGTCACCTACTTAACATGTCAGCGCGAGCAGATACAATTTAATATGTTGATAATCAGCGTCACGCTGTATCCCGCACACAGCGGGATAGGCAGAAGGAACATAGTGTTAAGACACTACGTTTCACACTTTCCGCATAATCTATATATATAAAAGGACTTAGGAGGAGGAGGAAGAAAGGAGGTAAGACGCACGCACAGCCGTAACCGCAGATGGTAGAAATGTGAAATTTGGACAGATGTTTATTTCATAATCTGGACATCCACTAAGAAGGGATTTTGAAAAATTTTAACCCAAAAGGGGTGAAATAGGGGTTGAAAGTTTGTATGGAAAAAAATTTAAATCGGCACTGATATTTATAAAATTTGAAATTTAGATTTTTAAAAGTATTTGATTGAACACGTGTTTCATCGTTTTCAAAAATTCTCCTCTTAAGGGTACAAATAAGGGGTTGAAAGTTTATTAGAATTCACCCCTAAATACGCAAGCGAAGCTGCGCGCGTCCGCTAGTAAGTTATAAGGCTATATTATATAACGCGGCGTTTTGTCAACACGTGGAGCCTCAAAAGTTTGGGTGAAGGTGGGGTACGGTTTGTCTTAACTCTAGGTTCCCTTTGCCTATCCTGCTATATGGGATACAGTGCGAAGCTAAAAATATTTTTAAATTATTACTCCAATTATTATAAGAAATTTTGGTCTTCATATACCTTATATGAAGACCAAAATATCTTCGCAGGTAGTTGACTACTGTTATTCACTACGTACGACTCGCTTGTTTGGTTCAAAAAGTATAAAATATAACCAAGTCCAAGAATAAATCTGCAATTTTTTTTAATATTTTGAAATGTATCACATATATATTCAGTCTCAAACGGTTTGTTTCATTCATTCATTCAAAGTTATTGCGCACTTAAAAAGATACAATACAATAAATACTTGAAACAAAATGCACAAAGGCGACCTTATACCACTACAAGTGATCTCTTCCAGGCAACCAAATTCCGGAAGGATATAATTAAAAGTGCGGGCATAATGCGGTGTAAAGTGACGCGAAAAATAACTAAATAAATAAATAAGAAAACAAAGAAATAAAATAAATAAATAAATTTTACAATATATACATACATACACACACACATACATATATATACATACACAAACATACACAAATTCTTATACATACATTGATGATATACGTAAATAAATAAATAAAGGGAAAATAAATTAGCACACATTAATTACTACTCTCCATGCCAAGATAATAATTTTTGACTCTTTTTTTAAAAATGTTTATAGAGGTAGATTGCCTAATATTTCGTATAATATGAAGAATATTTTTTTTCGTATAATATGATAATTAAAACCCAAATAATAAGTTAATATTTTTATTAAACACCAAGAAACAAGAGTTAAAAAGGCTGTCAAAAGTTTATTTATATTGTTAGAAACAGGACATTCGTTGCATAGTATGTGGTTAAAAGAATTGTCGACTTTTGTTCGTATTACAAGAGATAATCGGGTTAAAGCCTTACGTGAAGGGTTGTTATTGCTGGGGTATCATTTAAAGTGGATTGGATAAAAAACAATGTAATTATTGCAACTATGGTGTAATAATTTTTGTGCCGTGTGATCCCGGCTTAGAATAGGATCACCCTGGTACTGGTGGTGTCGTAAGAGGCGACTAAAGTACGTGTGGTAGAGTCACGTAACCAGCAATGGCAACACGCATGGGCAGACTCGACCGGATTATTACCACCCCCGGCATTTAAAACCGGCGTTAAGTAGTGGCTTTATGCCACTGCGTTGCGCACTAGGTAATGCCGGGCTCCGGAGCCCAACCCCCACCTCTCCCTAGAATATGAAAGCGGCACTTAAAGAGAAACTACCCCAGGAGGGTACCAGCACCTCCGGTGCTGGAGAATCCCTCCCTGAGTCCTCAAACTCAGGCTGCCCTTCGAATTCTGGGGAGGGCACAGTACCGCGCACAAGTCAAATTCGCAAACAAGGCAAAGGAGACGTACGCTCCACGGCAACCCCTTCCACACTAAACGTGGACTTCTGTAACATCAGGGGTCTTCATTCCAACCTGAATGCCGTCCACCACCATCTTGAGACGGCACGGCCGGCCTTGTTATTTCTGACGGAGACTCAAATTATCCGACCGAGCGACACAGCCTACCTCCAATACCCCGGCTACAAAATTGAACACAACTTTCTGCCTCATGCCGGGGTCGCTGTGTTCGTAAGGGAGGACCTAAGTTTCCGTCGTCTTGCAAATTTTGAAGGTCGGGACCTGTCAACTATCTGGCTCCGCGTTGACTCGGACGATCGTACCCGAGTCTACGCATGCCTTTACAGGTCCCACAGTGGCAATGCAGAAACGGATCGGCTCATGGAGCACATGCAATCGGCCATCGACGATATGCTCTCACAGATTCCCTCTGCAGAGGTCGTGATACTTGGCGATTTTAACGCGCACAATGCCAGTTGGCTTGGATCACGCACCACCGACCACGCGGGGAGGGCCGTTTGTGATCTTGCTGTGGCGAATGGATTGTCCCAATTGGTTGAGTCGCCCACGCGACTCCCGGACGTGGACAACCACAATGCCTCCTTATTGGACCTTCTGCTAACTTCACATCCGGAACAGTACCAAGTTGCCGTCGATGCTCCTTTGGGGTCTTCTGACCACTGCCTAGTACGGAGTGTCGTGCCCATTAAGCGCAGCAGTCGCAGAACACCCGCAACTCGTCGCGTTTGGCACTACAAGTCAGCAGATTGGGATGGGATGCGTACATTTTACTCATCCTATCCCTGGGGACCGGTTTGCTTCTCTTCTGATGATCCTAGTACTTGTGCCGCTGCTGTTGCCGACGTGGTTCTGCAGGGCATGGAACTTTATATTCCTAGCACTGTAGTGCCAATCGGTGGCAAGTCGCAGCCTTGGTTTGATACGTCTTGCAAACTTGCTGCCCTTAGCAAACGCGAGGCATATCAAATCTGGGCCGAGGCACTGGTTACTAAGGATCCGAAGGTGAAAGCCTCAAAAAGAGAGTATAACAGGGCCTCTAGGTTCTTTAAGCGGCGAATTGCAAAGGCAAGGTCCGAGCATATCGCCAAAATCGGCGAGAAGCTTGAGAGCTATCCGTCCGGAACTCACCAGTTTTGGGCGCTCTCAAAGGCGGCACTCGGCAACTTTAGCCAGCCTTCGCTTCCGCCTTTACGCAAGGGGAATGACATCTTGGTCCATACGGCGAAAGAGAAAGCCGATCTCCTGGGCGCTCTCTTTGCCTCGAACTCGACTTTGGATGACCAAGGATCAACGCCGCCGACCATTCCGCGGTGCCAGAGCTCAATGCCTGAGGTTAAGTTCAACCAAAAAGCTGTAAGGCGAGCTCTGTCCTCTTTGGACATCCATAAGTCGAGCGGGCCAGATGGCATCTCTCCCTTAGTGCTCCGTTCTTGTGCTCCTGAGCTGACTTCGGTGCTAACGCGTTTCGGCACTCTTACTCAGTCGGCGTAGTCCCAGATTCATGGAAGAGCGCTCTTATCCACCCGATCCCGAAGAAAGGCGATGGTTTCGATCCATCTAACTACAGGCCTATTGCCATTACCTCCCTACTCTCAAAAGTCATGGAGAGCATCATCAATAGCCAGCTCTTGGTTTATCTAGAGGATCACCGATTGATTAATGACCGTCAATATGGCTTCCGCCATGGTCGCTCAACCGGTGATCTTCTGGTTTACCTTACCCACCGTTGGGCTGCGGTTATCGAAAGCAAGGGAGGGGGCCTGGCAGTTAGTTTGGACATGGCGAAGGCCTTTGATCGAGTGTGACATGGGGCGCTCCTTGCTAAACTTCCATCCTATGGGCTTTCCGAGAATTTATGCAGGTGGATCGCCAGCTTTCTCACTGGGCGCAGCATCGCCATTAATGTTCGAATCATTAAGGACCCAGTAAGCTGTGAAAGGCTTGACACTTTGGCTCTGCGTAGAGACGTCTCCTCGCTGTGCGTTCTCTATCGCATTTATCATGGTGAGTGTTCTGAAGAACTGTTTGACCTGTTACCTGCCGCCGAATTTTCTAACCGCACAGCACGTCACAAACTTAAATATCATCCACACCATCTGGATGCGTGGCACTCCACTACTGTGCGGTTTCGTAGGAATTCCTTCCACGCGCCACCGAACTGTGGAATAGCCTACCCGCGGCAGTGTTTCCATGTCGGTACGATATGGGTACCTTCAAAAAGCGCGTCTATCTCCACCTCAAAGGCCGGCAACGCACCTGTAGCTCCTCTGGTGCTGCACGGGGTCGTGGGCGGCGGTGATCATCATCAGATGACCCGAACGCTCGTTTGCCTTGTCCTTTTTCCATAAAAAAAAAAAAAATAATAATACACGTTGCTTACTAAAATTCTACTTACTAGTGGGATTTTTATTATAATAAATACATTATTTTATTTTTTGCTTAATTTTTTCCAATTTCTTCTATAGTGAAATGTATTAACAGCTAAATTATACAAAATCTTTATATAAATTGTAGCCTATGTGTTATTCTGATGTCAATATAAGTTATATTATTGTAAAGTTTCATCTAAATCAGTTCAGTAGTCTATGCCAGATATTGAAACAAACTGCCATACTTAAGAACTTTCACGTTTATAATATAAGTAGAGTATAAACATCCTTTATTCCCATCGATATTTGATCAATTTCAATCAGAATTTTACTTATTTCCAAAATATGGAAACTTTCCATTGCACCTATAGCAACACGCCCTACATTTATAACATGGAACACCATTTTGTAAATCCTTTGTAAATATGTTCCTATGTTATTTCATACTTAAATTTGATATGTATTTTATCAATTTATTCATATCTATTTATTTTAATTTAATCACAGTTTCATATTCTTTTAATAGATTCAATAGTAGTAAAAATTCGCGTAAAACTATCATTGCTATCCTATTTCGGTATTACCAATGAATTACTCGCCAACAATGTAGTGTGTGCATCTCGTCCTTATCGCTCTATCAGTAATCTGTGTACATTCGAAAGGGACGGCCAATATTTTACGACTGCAGCTGTTTAATAGCTTGAAGGGTAAAACTCTTCCATTGCTTATTTTGCTGTGACTAATTTTATATCCACAATGTAGGTGTTCCGAGAAGTTCTGTATAAGTTGGGACACTTTATGTTCTTTTTGCGAAAGTTTCATACTTTTGTGCTCATCATAAAACAGCAAGTTGCTATATCTATTTGTGAAGTATACACCTTTCATGTTTGCAGCAGCTTAAACCAAATATTCGCTTTGTATCCTACTTGTAGATGGGAAGCCTAATGTAATGAAATTCAAAAGATATCACGAAAATAAACTTTCACCTTAAAGATTGTTACCCCCATAATTCCTTTACTCAAGAAGGTAAGGGTTAGAGACAAAAAAGGCAATACATTCATAAGTAAAAACAATTTATTAGACGCTAGTACAACTTTCCCATAATTATCCGGCTCGACTCTTTAAGTTTCCGTTTTCATTGCCCCAACTGACCCTAGACTTGGATATTTCATATTAATTTCAGATTAATAGCTTAAAACAATTGGTGTGCCCGTGTCATGGACGGTCGTGTGTTGTACCTAAATACGTTTATGTAACGGGTTATTTTTTTAATTATACTAATTAACGTCGGGGCTTCCCCGAGTCAAAAGTTATACTGACTGCAAGTCTCGATACGCAGCAAAATACCCCCAAAATGGCGTCGCTCCCCCCTCCACCGTTTTATCATGTCGTCGTCTTTGATTCTTTAGCTATCCAGTGATATAATTTTATTTTGGATATAAAGGATAGATTCGAAATTACAAGGCCAAACTGTATATACCCATTTTGTTATCATTAGGTTTTTGGATTGAACGCGAATGGTAGCATAATAGACCAGAAATATTTTTTTTTAGATCAGAAAAATATTTCTGGTCTAAGCTATTTTATTTTTATTTTTTAATTTTTCTTTAAAGAAGTATTTAGTTGACATCCTTCTTTGATTAATGGGAATGAGTGAAGGTTGTATCTTAACACTAGCTTACCTCGATCTGACCCGCAATATATGAGATGTGTAAATATGTAAAGGATGACCATTAATAAAGGTGATTATATTTAATTAAATTAGATATAACGTTATCATTATAAATGTAATGATAATAAATCTGTAACTACAAAAGAAAAAGAGAATTTAAGAAAGAAGAATACAAAACAAATAAAGAAATATCATATTATTTTAGTAAAAATGAGGATGATGCCTTGGTTGATTGCCAAGCATTAAGAAAAATACCATATTAGAATTATTCACATATTACATAATTCTTGATTTCTTTTTCTAACATGATAATAACCTAAAGAATATAAAAATGCATAATATTTTAATAATTCGATCTAAGTTAGACTCAAATGACCTCATAAATTTGGTGGAATTTTCGTTTACAAAATAAAAAAGTTATATTTTCATACAAAATGCGGCCGAAACCATGTATAAATGCTCATATAATATATCTTTTGATTGCCTTGACATAGAAGCTTAATATTTCTGTGTTTCACGCAATCTTGAGAATTGGTCTTGACATACGGACGTACATGCAGACAAACCGTATAGCCATTAATCGTTACGGAACCCAAAAAAAAAAACACTTTGTAGTGTATTGGAATAAACGTATACGCAATATAAAAGAGCACTAAGCGAGAATTTTCCGACATTTTCACGGGAAAGGGGGAAATCAAAAAATTACATAAACAAAATTATGGGTTCTAACATGTTATACAGTTAAGTTATTACAACTTGTTACACATTCATATGAATTTATATGGAAAAATTACACGTCAATTAGCACAATAAAAATAACTAACATGTAATGCGTAATTATTGAGATTCCATATACTTACTATTTTACCTACTATATAAATGAAGTAAATGAAAAATGGACTAGAGTAAATGAACAACGGAATGAAATATTGAATTTTTTCATTTCCTCGCTTCGATATCGAGGCTAAGCGCAGTGTTGAGTTCCGCCACTCAACACGCAA
This sequence comes from Heliconius melpomene rosina, assembly GCF_056956725.1. Taxonomy (NCBI): domain Eukaryota; kingdom Metazoa; phylum Arthropoda; class Insecta; order Lepidoptera; family Nymphalidae; genus Heliconius; species Heliconius melpomene. The sequence continues at coordinate 3,040,197 of NC_140396.1, read as the reverse complement.
TGCCTTAATTCAGAAAGTCTTTTGACACTAGGTTCTCAGGTTGTCTCTGCCCGTCCTGCTAAAAATGGACTAAAAGGGACCAAAGCTAATAAATAAACAAACTAAAGCTAAAAGACATAGGAAGGATCGTAACTGTAATTCAGCTTCCTTCTTTATTTTTGTATTAAAATATTGCCAGTATTACGAGTGCACATTTTTACTTTTTTCTTTACAAAAATGTTCTATCTTCTTATATCTTATTAGATTCTATATTTTTATTAGTATCAACATTTAGTGTTGTCTAATAAACAACATTTAATACAAATAATAAATTAATGATAAAATATTATCACTTCTGTTTAAGCATTCTGCGTGCGATTAGCAAATGCTGCTTGAAATATTGAGGTATTAACATTAAAATTTATGTTGAAATGCAATGAAATATGTAAATGATGTTTTTGTTCACTTATCCTTCTCATCATAAGAGTTAGCTAACGAAAACTGATTGATACGGTATTGGGTTCTTTTTTGTTGTTGCTTGGTGGCAAAACTCTCCATGGGTATGGTGTCCGCGGAATGTTTTTTTAGTGTTAACTTTCTCTTAACGGAAAATTAAACACGTTACCACCACGCATTTATTATGTAAGTAAAAAATGTCGATTACGCCGCGATATCGGCTATTTTACATATTCGCATTAGCACGCACCTACGCATGTTCACGTGACCATACCGAGATTATGCTGTTTTTAATAGAACTTTATTAACTAAATAGACCGCAAATTGAAATTATTTGTATACTACTTACTTTTAATTGACTGTGAAGGTATTACATATTAGGAAACCAACGATCAAGAACTAATGTAAGGTTATGTAGAATTGCCAAACAGATTAAGAAGAATGTTTCATTCATCTATATCAGTGTTCCCCAAAGTTTTTTGTGTCGTAGACCCCTTGCCATGTTTTTCCGTATTGGATAGACCCTCTACTTACCTGATATTGATTTCCTGTGAATTTCTAACTGTGAAGTTAAGTGTTAAATACTTAAAGTAAAAACACATGTTAATTAATACATCTATTAATTGAATTTAAATTAAAACTACTCAAAATAAAATGTTGTATCTGTTATGTAAAATATACGTAACAATAAATAAACATAATAAACATAAACTTAAGTAAATAGGTACTATCAGTGTATGTGTTGAGATCCCAATTTTTTTTTTCGCTAACGTAGATCCCTTTGCAGGTTGTCATAGCCCCCAGAGGTCCATATAGATCACTTTTGGGAATCACTGATCTATATGATAATTCTAATATGTTATGTAAATAAAAAAATATAAAAATAATTCCACGCAGTATCCCGCACACAGCAGGATAGGCAGAGGGAACCCAGTGCTAAGACACTCCGTTTCCCACTTTCTGTCGAATTCTGGAGGCGCGTTGCTTGACAGAATTCAACGCCGCGCTTTGCCTCGACACGAGAGCGAAGAAATGAAAATATAAACGTAAATAAATATTTCACTTCCTCGAGTGGGGATCGAACTCACAACTGTCGCGTTAACAGTCACACGCGTGCCGCTGCGCATCGATGACGGCCTCATTATGTAAATTTGGTCTTACTATAAAGATATAAAATATTCCTGTCTTAGACAATATACTCAATAGAATTCCCAAACCCAATTACGCTACTGATTACTGTGTCAAGAATAGATCTCGAATTAAATGGCATCGAGGTTTGCACGCGACATAATCACTGATATTTAAATAGATACTAGCGAAGATGTCGCTTTGAGAATGGAGAAGAACGTGTTCAGGTTAGGTAGTTTATACATGTTAGATTGGAGAAGTTGAGAGAATGGGTGATAAAACAATGGCAAAAAAGATTTATGATGCAAGAGTGGGTGGTGAGAGAGGCAGTGGGAGACCTCGGGCGTCTCGACTGACGTCAAATTAATATCTATTATATCTATCTTTTTCTTATTTATCTTCATACATAACACGGCTCGTGTGTATTTGTTAATGCTAAACGATTGAAAGGAGCTTGCTTAATCGCGGTCAGTGTCTCATTTGTAAACCCCCCGCCGGACCTGGCCGGACCCATTCATTTGTGTCAAACGCATTGTATTCGTGTATCGACATAAAATTACTAGAAAGAACGCCTTAGAATTTACAGATAGGTATTTAGTTTATAAAAATCTTCTAGATCTAAGAGCTATCTAGATTTAAGATAAGTTGGGCATCGTTAACAGTTAAGGCTTAATTTATAAGAAAAAAGAGATTATAGTAGGTATATGTTATAAACTTCGGCTAAAGATTTCAAAAACATACAAATACTAGCGACCCACACGCGGCTTCGCCCGCTTAAACTTATTGCTATATTATAGTCAATATATTTTTTACATGAATTGTTATTCTGATATACAAGCTTCTATAAAGTTTTATATAAATCCGTTCAGTAGTTTTACGTAAAAGTGGAACAAATATTCGTCCCCGGAAACGGATTAAGATTAGTAGGATACTCACTCTTATATGTTCATTCAACTCGTCTATTTTTTATTATATAAACTTAAGTTCTTCGTTATAAATTTAATTATTTAATTAATTCTTTACAATTTGAATTTAATTATTTGGAAAATTATATTATGTGTTGTAATTATTAAAGTAGTTTTAATTGTATAGTTTATAGCTAATTTACATTTATCATTTATCATTAGATATTTCATTAATAAATTTCAATATTTATATATTTAAAATTTTATATGACTAATAGAGATAATATCATTGGAATAATTTTAGATGCTATTTATGAGTGTAGATACGATATTTTGTTTTAATTTTGTCCGCCGAATTATGGTATTGGATGGCGGAACTCAACACCGCGTTTTGCCTCGTTACCAGGGAGAATAAAAATGTTAATTATTTGTTATTTATTTAATTATAAAACAGCTCTAGTCTATCGCGTTCTCTTCCAGTAGAATTTCTCGTAAATGAGCAAACGTAAAACCGTTTAACTGAAAATTCAATTTCAATTAATCAACTTTCCAACATGTCCGTGTCATTGATTATTTTAATTACTATTTAATGAAGTAGGTGTAAGGTTCGTTTAAAAAACTAAATTGGACATAACTTTCATAATTCGGATACAAATTTGGGAGATTATATGAATCAAACTGTTTTTTTCTCAGAAATGAAATACTATTCTTACACTATGCTCCCTATGCCTAATAATAATTAGGCATAGGGAGCATAGTGTTAAGGCACTCCGAATTTTTGAGGCATTTCGTGTTGAGTGGCGGAACTGTAAGTCACACTTTGCCTCGACACCAGGGCGAAGAAATGAAAATATTAAATATTTCATTTCCTCGAGTGGGAATTGAACCACCTTAGAAATGTAACCTTGCAAAAATATAACCAAATAGAAAATTTAAATATACCTACTTGTGAATGAAATAAACTAGTTTCGAGAAAGTTATCGTAGTGGAGATAGCAGTTCTCTTTTATGCCAATTTTCGTGACCATCCATGCGGGTTTCCCTCAACTAACTCTGCACAAATTAAATTAGACTTTAACTGAGGGTGGTAAAACTAAGTTTCGCCTGGCAGGTGTTTTAATGATATTGTTTCGGCAGACGAATAGTTTGGGAAGTCGCCGCAAATTGACCGCATTTCGAAAACAATTAGTTAACAAAACTTTTAGTGTGATTATTGTTTTGTTTTTAGTTGGGGGGTGCTTGTATTTGATACTCAATATTTTACTATATCATTGGGGATATATTTTTTTATTTTAAGGCATTAGTAGGAAAGCAGTGCCTGTACCTCCCTTCTAGGGCCAAAGGTAAAAGCCAATGTAAATAGGACTTAACTTTTACGAGTATAGAGATATTCATAAAAAATTGCTGGTTAACGAAGACATATGTACCATGTATTCAGAAATAATTTCACGCTGTGTTCATAAGGGGAAAGTCAGATAGAAAGAAGCGCCAAACTTTAGCAATCTCTACATACCTCTTTCGCCTCGTCTACTGTCATCAACCTCTTCTTACATACCCTCCTCCTCCTCATGCTTTTGATGTGGCAATCCTTCTCCTTCCGTGTATCTTTGACATTGTGTTTTCGAAGGTTACCCGAGGTCTCTCGCTACCTCTCTTACCCCTCACTTTTCCATCGTTAATTTTTTTTCCATTTTTCTCATTTTTTTCCTCTACTTTGGAACAGCTCTTAAGTATAATTAAAAAATACAGTCGAATTGATAACCTCCTTTTCTTACAGAAGTCGGTTAAAAAAAAAATAGACCCCATCCTAATTTACCAGCTATATTTTTAGAGAAAATACTGAGATTAACTAATCATCATCATCATCATCATCAACAGCCATCTTTTGTCCACTGTTGGACATAGGCCTTCCCTAATTCTCGCCACCTCACTCGATCCTCAGCTTTTCGGACCCATCCGCTTCCCGCCAACCTCTTTATGTCTTTATGTCTTTATTAACTAATATCTCTGTCAATTCCAAATAATGGCATGAAATGGTAAAAATTCATGCAACCACCGTTACCCATTTCCTCATAAAAGGGAAGAGATAAAATCTTTAAAATTTTAGAACTAACATAAAACCGAGACGATACACGGACCTTTGCCAGTAAAAGCAGACTATACGCGATTCCGTGGAATCTTCTATCCTATCAAAAGTTTTATTGCGGAACCTTTTGTCCCGCTCCTTCCTGGCTGTAAAGAGTGAGATATAATCTTTTTCAGGAATTCAATGTCGTTGTGAGTTTTATGTTTGGAGCATAGCATATTTTTATTGCGTCTCGTAGATTGAAACTCTCCTTCTAGGACCTCAGTCAGATCAGATTGCTGATATCCGGGTTAATGTAATTATTGTAAAATTACATTATTGTTATTGTTGTTATGGAATTTATTTTATTAATTTAGAAGTAAATTTGTATTTCTAGTCAGAATTCGAAACTATAAGTAACAAACTTCATATTTTCATCGATTTTTAAATATTTTAATATTTTTTTAAACTTCTGAAACAGTGTGTTCATAATAAAATAAAAACGTTTATACTGAAGCATTTACGTTCATACATTTTGTTTGAGTCGTAAAAATCCTTTTACAAATTTAATATTATTAAATGACAACAATAATTTATATGAAAATACTGCGGAAGTCGAATTAAATTAATGTTTGCTTGCAGCTAGCGGATCCACTAAATGCATTCCATTCAGGATCATAAAAATGAGACGCATTCAGTTATAACGTTTTACGTCGGGTAGTAACTTTGCGTAAGCTACGGCTGCTTTTTAAACTTATTGATTAACTTTTCTGTTACTTTTCAATAACGATTCGTAGTTATATTTTAAATATGTTGAGGCCAGTCGTGGCCCAGGGGCACGAGTGTGTGACTTCAAACGTGACTGGTCGTGGATTCCATTCCTACTTGAGGAAATAAGAATATTTATTTTAATTTATATTTTGATTTCTTCGCTCTGGGGTACGGAGTGTACCTGTGAACCTACTATGTTCCCTCTGTGAAGTTGATTTAACAAGAACCCCGACTGCATGAAACTAAAAAGAAGATAAAAACTAGCCCTATTGGGCTTATTAGGATTAACAGTCGTTGACTATAAGTAATTCTTCAATCAATTAATTTTTTACCAGGAACCCCGCATTATTTAAAGAGCTCCCGACTATTAATCCTAATAAACTATTTTGCTTTCTTTTCCTTTTTAATTTTATGCAGTCGAAATTTTTGTTTTTTTTAATATTTTTTACACCCATTTTATATCTCGCATTTTAATATTATAAGGTAAACATTTGTTACCTGAAAACACCCTTGCCGTTTGTGCACAAGCGCGTAACTGTAAACGTTACAGGTTCGATTCCCACTCGAGGATCTCAAAATATTCTCGCTCTGTTGTTGAGGCGCAAAGAACAGCGTTGAACTCCGCCACTTAACACTATCTAATTATAACTAATATATTCTCTTACTTGTTTAGTAGCAATAGAATATATATAAAAAAATACATCGATTTTGTCAAATAGATTATGATATGCATGCCAATTATTTGGAGATATGCCAAAAATGCTCCGATATGAGAACGACACGAGTTCGAAACAAAGTAGTAATGTTTATTAATATGGATGATTATTTTGATATCATAGATTTAATATTATAATTAGAGTAAAAGTTTTTAATAAAGCCCGGTCGTGGCGCAGAGGCTCAAGAGGCTCACTTAAAATCTTTCTCAGCTTCACGCTGTATCCCGCATGTAGCAGAGTAGGGCAAAGGGAGCCTAATTTTAAGACAGGCCGCATTCTTGAGACATTGCATATTGACCTGCGGAACTTAACTCCGCGTTTTGCCTCGTTACCAGAGCGAGGAAATGAGAATATTAAATATTTAATTTAATCGAGTATTAGAGATTCATAATATATGTATTATGTACTGGGTTCGATTGAACTCACGACTTGTCGTGTCTACAATCGCATGCTTGTTCCCCTGCACCACGACCGGCCTCAAAATTAAATGCAGTTTGATTTTATACTGAAATGAAATTTTCTTAATGTACTTAAAAAAACTAACTTTATATTGTACAGTAGTGTTGTTTTTGTGATGTAGTATAATTATTTTGTCAAGTATTTAGAAAGAATCGGCAAACCTCCAGAATTAGGCAGAAAATGGGGAACGGAGTGTTTTAACACTACGTTAACTTGGCCTACCCTACCCTGCTGTGTGCGAGTATTTATTTATTTATATTCTTCGTATAGTAATATTAAAGCGTCGCTAAATTTGTCATGTTTGTACCAACATCTGTTTACCGAGCGAGCGTAGAGTGCCCAAATATTCTAGAGCACTTTAATTAAACTAAGGTGAACGTCATGAACGTTAAATGTGGACCATTGTAAATTCCACCAGCGTTTCAGTTTCATGGCTTTAGTTGGAAAACGTTGGACTTTTATGAGCTATTTCGGTTCAGACGCTTTGTTACATTACCAATGCTTTTAAGGGTGCACACCTCGCCCTGGTAAACATATGTGCGATTTTATGACCCACTAGTTTATGGAATATGTGTAATAATGTTCGCGGGAGTTGTATTTGATGCGCTATATGTCTTTCTTGACAGATGCGCCTATTGAAAAACCGCAATCTACGTGAAAGGTACGACGCGTGTGAAATATATGGCTTTGCAACTGGTACCAACCAGTTGGTTGGGTCTGTGGAATATGGGAAGGTGTTGTTTTAAATTTTGTTGGGTCTGTTGTTGGGACTGGGATATTTTGTCGTGGGATTCTGTGATTGATGGTGTAAGTTTGATGATAAGTAATAACATGCAAGTAAAGTATGTGGTCGTTAGTCATCTTCATCATAAAATTATATTTAGTTAATTTGTTGCTTAATTGAAGTGAAAATAAGTAGGTAGTATATTGGATATATATTGACTGGTGAAATATCTTGATGATTTAAAATAAAAAAATATAATTTTAGTTTTTTTAGGATAAACGCCAAATATGATGATAAAGGCAAGATATATTGTCGACGTAACTTTTAAAATAGAATTACATACGGAGAAAAGTTAATGGGCTCTCAGACTGCAGTCATTATACATCTCTTTAAGAATAAAACCATAAAATTTACAATTACCAGAGGAATTTTTACTATTTCCACACTGTTGTTGCATATAGTCCCAATTAGTGCTCCAACATATTGCTCTCTAAACGTCATAAATAGTACTTTACGAGTGTCTCGGATAGGTTCAAATAAACTTGGTGTTTAGTGCTGACTTCGCAGTTTAAGAGAGTCTGGACAATTAAACAACGACAATACGTTCGTGGCCGTGAGGTGCTAAAATTCATCTCACGAGCTCAATTTCCACTGGTGACCAGTTTATGGGAAGCCATTAGCGGGTTATGATATGAGAGTTTTTTGTGTAACTGACTTTACTATGTTGCAATTATATTAATTTGTAGGATAACGGAGTCGTTTCATAAACATTAGCCATCTCTACTTAATACTGTGATAAAGTTCTCATACTACAAGAAAGGTAGAAGTTCACAAATAACAGTTTGTCACTAAATTCTTTGACTTACTCTGAACTCCTTTTGATCACTATTTATTATTCGTATTCATATTCAAAATTAATGTGGAATATGAATAGGTAAACACTATTGGAGACGAGTTTTTATTCTATAGTCATGTTAACTTCTAGCCGTCGTAACACAAGGGAACAAGTGTGTGATTGTAAACGCGACGGTTGTAGGTTCGAGTCTCACTCGGGGGAATAAAATGTTTATTTTTTTTTCGCTCTGGTAACAGGGCAAAACGCGGCGTTGACTTCCGTCACTCAACAAGGAATGCTTCAAAAAATCAGAGGAAACTGGGCAACGGAAGTGTCAAGGAGGAACGGATTGTCTCAACAATAGGTTCCCAGGTTACTTCTGCCTACTCCGTTATGTGGGGTATACCTACTCGTACATTGTAAAGCTAAAAAAAATGTCGCGTGTTTTATATTGTAAAAATATTAAATTACACTATTCTCATGAAAACAATTATAAATGCAAGTGTTAATTGATTTACAATGTAATCTTTTACTGGCACCATTTCAATTATAATTAGTTAAAAGTTTTAGGATCTATTGAAAATTGTTTAAATAAACCATCTTGTACGACATTATTTCATTCAGATACTCGTCTATGTATATTTTTGTGCTATTAATAGTCAAAACTGAGGCCGTAGTGGTTCAGGGGTACAAGGCTGTGACTGTAACGCGATCGATTCCCACTCGAGGGAATGAATTATTATTTCTTAATTTCTTCGCTCTAACACCAAGGCAAAAGCCCGGTGTTAAGATCCGCCAATCAACACGCAATGGCTTGGAAAATTGGGCGGAATTTTCCCTCTTTTCCCTCTTTCTAACCTGCTATATGCGGGATACAGCGTGAAGCTGATTTGATTTGATTTTAATAATAAATTAAGTGGCAGCTAACGACTTTGTTTTGTAAACAGTAGTTCTCCTTAGCAATGGCGCATTCCTTGTCCAGAATTTAACTTGGCTCTTGTTTCACATTCATGTTTTTGATGAGATTTATTTCCACGCAACTTGTCTTTGGCCAGAACATGATGCAAGGAGATAAATAATACGGTAGGAGCAACCACAAGGTTTCAAGTTTTCTAACGCCCCACAATCTCGTGCTACTTCCCTCTTTAATAAGTTAACACATTGTTTAATGATAACAATATAAATTTAATATTAAACATGTATTGATTTATGAATTTTATATGATTTCACGTAATAATTATATTTTAATTTATTATTGCTTTTCTGTGTGAAATACTTACAATGCTTTTAAAATGGTCGGGCGATGGAAAACGGAGTGAATTATTATTCTTAATCTTTATGATGTCTCTGCCAAATCCACATATACCTACATAAATAAATTAAATTAAATAAATTAAAAAAAGAAAATTTGTATTTAGGTAAGTCACGCCTTCACTAAGTAGATCGTAAACCGGGAATATCTTTTACGGCCATCGAATTTCGAAGCGAGCGAAAACTTTATTTTTAAAGGAAAACTTCATTTATTACCTCTAGAATAGGTGTTGGCTTTACGAGCTCGGTAATTATAAAGTTTTTTAATTATTTTAAGCGCTACCGTATTTTGCTTTGTTCAAGTGTCGCCTTTGATGCCCTTAGTTTTACGAAGAAAATACCTTTTGGAGAATACGAGAATACTCGTATATCGTTATTATTGTTAAGGATAAAGAAGCTTTATGCCTTTGCTTTAGAATCGAATAAGGTAAAAATAATATTATATTAATAATAATATTAAATAAATAAATAAAGCTTTTATTCGCTGACCATTTAAATAAAAATAAAATTAAAATAAAATATACAATAGAAATTTAAAAGACTTAAAATTAAAAAGCCATTTTTTTGGTCAGGTTGTCCCTAGACATAGGCCTCCCCCATTCTATTCCACTGTTCTCTATTCCAAGTTAACCTTCTCCATCCTTTTGGTAGATCGTCCGCCGATCTTTTTATTTGACGTCATTTTTGCCATTTTCCTTTTCTAGGATACCATTCTATTACATCTTTAGTCCAATTATTTTTATTCGTTCTCATAGTGTGTCCAATCTAGTCCCACTTCAATTTTTTTATTTTTTGTTTCACATCACTCACCATAGTTCTTTTCCATATATATAATAGGTATAAAATATCAAATATCCCAAAAATCCCAAATATCCCATGATTCGAATTTATTATTTAAACCCACAAATAAACCGTAATTAAGTTCAATTAACGAGATTAATAAAATCGAAATTGACACTATTGTTAATACAATTAGATTAAATTGTATTATATTGATTTATGACTTAAAATATTCATCTGTCTCGTTCTTATCCTATATAATTACATGGTAAGAATAAGGTACTTACTGAAGAATTTTTTTTTAGCTTCACGCTGTATCCCGCATTCCAGTAGGTAGAGGTAACCCAGTGTTCAAACACTCCGTCCCCTTCATTTTCCTGTGTGGCAACCCACAACCGATGCGTTTCTAGTCGTACGCTCCAATTCTTGTTAAGTCATACTAAAATACTTTTTCTATACTATAATATTATAACTTAAAAAAATTGTAAGGATGAGTAAGGCGTTTGTTTCATTTTCCAATAAAATTACTGAACGAATTCACATGAAACTTTACAGTAATATAGCACACACCTAGCCTACAATTTTTGTAAAGATTTTTGAATAATTGGAATTTTAATTTTTTTATATTCATTTAACAATGTTGAAATGAAAATCATTAAACCGCTGTTGCATCGCTAATATTTTATAATTTTCTTAAATATTCTATTAATTATTGATGATGAAATTATTTTTTTATTAATATTAATTTTTTAAATTGTTTTTGTGTGTTGAAAAATATAAAAGAATACATTAGCAAGTTTATGCCTTATACAATTAATTATATTTTGTACGTAAAGGTTTTTTTTTTAACAGAGAACGAATTGACGAATTTTACAATATGTTATTTAACGGGGTTGCGGTTACTTTATGCCTGAGAATAACTTTAATTATAGGTATTTCATTTAAAAGAGCTTTTTCTTTGTTTGTCCAAATTTTAGGATTTAAGTTCAATAAGCAAGTAAAGCAGCAGTTACAATTTCGTATTATAATATGTTTAGAGCCCAGTCGTAGCGTAGGGGCAGAAAGTCTGCTGCAAAATCGACTGGTTGTGTGTTCGATCCCCAGTCGAGGAAATGAAATATTTATCTAAATTTATATTTCCATTTCTTCGCTCTGGTATCGAGGCAAAGCGCGGCGTTGCCACTCAACACGCAATGCCTCCAGGATTACGCAGAAAGTGGGGAACGGAGTGTCTTAACACTAGGTTCCCTCTGCCTACCCTGCTGCGTGCGGGATACAGCGTGAAGCTGATTTTAAAAAAAACAAAACAAAAGACGTCTGTTAATTATATAAGCTTTAATAAAAACGTATATCGCCAGTTTTTTTACTTGAACAGGTATTTAATCAATTAAGCAATTATGATTTATCTGCAAATATGTCATCTCTTCACCTCTTTACAATGTCAATGTTGATAACTCGTTTCATAAATACGTGTTTGGTTATATCTTAAGTACTGGTTATATCTTAATTAAATATACATAGATTTACTTATATGTAAATTTAATTATATAATTATATGAAGATAATATAAGCTTAATAACTTATTTTTAGAGTTCCGTACCAAAAAAGGATAATGCGGAACCCTTATATCATCAACAGACAGGCAACAAGTCCGTCTGTTAAAATAATTTTACCCGACATTACCTAAAAATTGCGATTTCTTTCTCATATTTTATTTTGTCGGCCATTACGTTAATTATGAGGCCTCGTAAGTATTTTCGGGCGATATTAACAAAGAAACCATTGTCCTGTGCACTTTCAATGGTCATAGCGCTATGCACCTGGCCTCTACAACTTAATGAACCACCTGTAATGTTTAGAGGCAGACATGCATTTATTATTGAAGCTTTATATTTTAATAAACTTTAGGTACCTTTCTCTCACTATTTATTTTTCGTAGTTTTTGGCTAAACGCCATATCCCGCATAAGGCAAGGCAAGCAGAGGGAACCGTATAGTATTTGTAATATATTTTGATAGCTTCGAGCATCGCATCCCAAATGTAAGCAGAGGGAACCTAATCTTAAGACCTGTTATTCCCTCTCCGCCCTATTTTCGATATATTGCGTGTCGGGTTGTGGAATTCGCCGTGCTTTGTCATGTCACCAGAGCGATGAAATAATAATTCATTACCCCGAGTGGAAAACGAACCCGCAACCGTCGCGCTGAGGTTCAGATGCTGCGCCATGACGACCTCCATCAAGTTTATAATTCATTCTAAATAAATTAAATTATAAGCTTTTAATTTTATTATTTTAAACGAATTTAAAGTATGATACGTTAAGAATACATTATGTTGTTCTTGTTATTTAATATCAAGGATTTAAGCAGGTATTATATGGTTAACACCATTTAATGTTTTGATTAATATGTATACTTATTTAAGACTAATGTTTGCCCGTAACTTTGTCTTTGTGGACTTTATGGCTCTTGCCATGTTTTCGAGAGAATGTTTCAATTCTGCGCCTGGCAAAGTAAATTTAGAAGTGATTGCACGTACTTTGGAGTTATCCAATAATTATAATGTATTTCCACGCGACATAGTTGATGACATCTTTCGTTTAAGTATTTTTGGGTAAGAGAATAGTAGGGAGTCTGTTGTTTATAATTTCTTTCGTTTAAGTTCTCTGTTGTTTGTGTTATTTATTTGTGTTTATTTTAAAACAATTGGAAAATCCTTATTGGAACTATGAAAATGCGGGTTTCATTAGGGTTTAATTAATTTTCATATTATCTTAAGTGCTTTGCAAACATACATTATATGAATAATTTAGTAGTTAAAGCGGGCGAAGCCGCGAGGAAGACGCTAGTATTATTATAATCTATAAAAACTGTTAATAAACCTTGATTGACGCTTAATATATAAAATACTTTTACACGATTGACAATAATAACGACATATTGTACAAATCGATAGAAATTATAACCAGAAATAAGAAACATAAATAGCTATTTATGTTTTTTATAACGTTCTACGTTCACAATTTCAAGGGTAAATAAAATACTGATTTACAACTACACTATCCAACCAAGTAACTACATCGTTTATTAATATTATACATATGTTAATAATTTACAATTTGTGTTATTTTATGTTTTTAATTATCACGCTAAGGTAGTTAAAGATCCATACCTATATTACATCAATTCAATCTATCAATTAGAAAGTAACTCTGTTTGTCTGTCTTTTACGCAATCAGGGCCAAACCGCTAATTTAATTGTGATAAAATACTCATATAGAGATACTTGAGGGTCTCGGGATGATCACAGGTTACTTTTTTTTCTCATATTTGTAATATTTTCGATATATACCAATATTTTCAAATACTTATTAATTTGACATGCAATTTATTCCGCCATTTTAATAACAACCGTCGCTATGCGACCGTTGCTAAGCAACGATTTGCAAAGCTTGTTGTTAGAAAACGTCGCCCAAAATGAGTTTGCTTAACGCATCTTTCTATTGAAAACTGAAAATAATTTCATAAATATATTTAATAAATATTCGTATAGTTCAAGCGGGCGTAGCCGCGTTCGGGTCCACTAGTCATTATATAATATTATAAATGTAAGGTTGTTTGTTACGCTTTCACGAAAAAAATAATCAACCGATTGTAACTGAACCGATAAACTTTTGTACACGTATACTTAGAAGTATTAGGAACGACATGGAATACTTTTAATGAAAAAAGATATATTATTATTGTTTGGCTATAATATGAAAATAAGTTTAAGCAAGGGAAGCCGCGCTTAATTCTGTAGTACATATTATGTATATTTATATAAAAACTCGAATGCCTCCGTAATTGCGCAGGCGAAGCCGCTGGCGGATCGCTAATGATATTATATTTTTATATTAATGTTATACTTTTTAATGATAAACAAAAAAAAAACCATAAATCATATTTAAATATGCGGTATTTATTAAATTCAAATTTTATGCATACTAAAATGAGAAATAAAAAGGGTCGATTGAACGATAAACGTCGATAAAATCTCTCATCATTCACGCACTCATTTGTTTTTGTTTTGCTTCACAAAAGATGTGTGAATTTTACGCATTATCCTGGATATTATGAAAGGCGCTTGTCCATTTAGCCCTGTATTCAGGTCGTCATTTTGGCCAGCTTTGTATGGCTGAATGGTAAATGGGGAATATCGAATTGCATTTTCTTTGATGTCGCAAAATGCGGTTTCGGAGCTGTGTGTATGGACAGCCTCATGGGCGTTACATTGTAAGCAACTGTTGACCTCTCGAGGCAATAGTGCTCTTGTAATTATATTTGCGTTTAAAACCGATATTTTTTTTATGTGCTTTAATCGTTTAATATATGAGTTGGGTTAGAACCACATCAACCACCAGAGATAGACTTTTCGTGAACTTACAATAGAAATTTCACACGAAGAGAGAAGTTACAATACTAATGAAATAAAAAAAATTCCAAAAGTGAAAATTTATAGGGATATCCTAGAAAAAATCTTTACAAACTTATATTTGTAGTTCATTTCATATAAAATGGGTGCATATAGCTTAAGCTTAATTAAATATTAAGTTTGTGAATTTTTACTTTTTTAAATTGGTACGGAAGCCTCGGTGAATGAGTCCAACTCGCACTTAACCGGTTTCGTTTGTTTTTCTATAATATCGAACCGTAGTATACGAGTTCACGTTACTTCGTAACGGCAATGAAATAAATAATTTGTTGCTTTCGATCCGACAGTGAACACGGTTTGCAAGGTTTTGTATAAATTTGCATCTAAATTGCACTTAAAGAGTTATATTTTTTATCATGAAATCAATAAAAGTGAGATTTTTGCAATACCTTTTTTTCCACTAATGGCTGTAACGGACTAGTTTAGTTTGTTCTTATATTACTGTGTGTGTTACAGTTCTATATAACTGCGAAATCGACCTTGTAATAAATATAATCATTTTCTAGTATCTGTTACATTAGAATTAACTATTACCCTAATCATTGGCGTAGCTGGTGGTATCGCACCGGGCATCAAAAAGAAAGGGGCATCAAAGACGACGATCACTCTGTTTTTTTTAGACCTTAGACTATTTTAAAGGGCATCAAGTCCCCTAAGCCGCACCGGGCAGCAAATACCCTAGCTACGCCGCTGACCCTAATATTTGAAAATATGTAGTTAACGAGGACAAGCGCGGCGTTGAATTCCGTCACTCAACACGCAATGCCTCTAGAATCGGGCGGAAATTAGGTAAAGGAACCTTAATGGGAATGGAACATAAATTGTACTACCATACAAATACTTGTGTACTCAAGTATTTTCTTACTAAGATAGTTGTAAAGTATGCATATATTTATTATCCAATATAATATTATTCTACTGGTTAGCTATAATTAGTAAATCTAGTAGTAGTTTTTAGTAGTGTAGTAGTTTAAACTAACTAACTAACTAACCTTTTCGTCTCGCGACTACTTGCTACGTACTCGTACATGTGTTGAATGGTTCGCGAATCTCAAGATCAAGGCCGCGCAACACTGTTACAGGTTGTTGCCCCCCCCAGTGCAGGTGGCGCGTGTTAAAATCTTGAATGTTGCACTTTATAGGTCTTTTTAGGGTTCCTTACCTTGGTGGGTAAAAACGGAACCGTTATAGGTATATATCATTGTGTTGTCCGTCTGTCTGTCAATTTATATCGAGATCGCGTGGATGTATTTAAAATTAATATCAAGTATTTAGATCTACGGCCCCTTAGATCATAGAAGAAAGCAATTTTTTTGGGTCAACGCAATTAAAAGATAATGAGCAATTTCGCCGCGTAAACAAAATCTATAGGGTATATGTATCCCGTGGATCTACAGTTATGGAATTTGTTAAGAAGTGATAAGTTACACTACAGATAAGGTGAAAAATTCAAAACAGTAAAATTTATACACATTTATAGTTATGTAACAGGTTTTCTTAAAATATGCAAGAGCTTGAATGAATGGACGTACGTAATATGTGTAATATTACGTTATATTCTTTCGTTTATAAGGCTTAAAGCACTGTTAATACTATTCATTTGTTTAGTTTTTCAAATTTAGGTACTCTTATTTTTTTCTTATAATCTTATAATGTATAAATTACTATTTGTTGTTGTAATACACCTATTAAGTAATATTTGTTATAATCCTACTATCAGCTGTTCTTTATTTGTAAGCATGTTAATCTATTAATCAAATTCTTAGGAGAGACAATTTAAAAAAACTGGACGAGCGCGAGTTGTGCTCGCTCACCGAGAGTTCCGTACAAAATTTGGAAGTTTAGAGCTGTTTCAGAAATTCAAGCTTAGCTTAGCCAGAGCTCTTTAATCTGATACCTCACTTGAACTAGCAGCTTTACTTCCAAATTAGGATTAACAAATGATTAAAATTAGGAGGAGGAATTATTTTCAGGATTTAACCACAAATGTATAGTTTTCAGATTATTCTCTCTCTCTCTTCCCTGACTGTAGACGCTAAGTGCCAAATTTCATAATTCTACGTCAACCGGAAGTACCCTATTAGTTTGGATTCCCTTTATAATATCGAAATACGTGTTTTTTGCAATATAGCCAGCCTTATCTTTTTTTAAGTAGATGTAGAAACACGATTTTTTCAGGAAACCATGGGACCGTAGATCTGAGTATATGGTTTGAATTTCAATTCGATATCTCTCAGCGTTCCCGAGATAAAGGCTCTTGATAGACAGACGGACGGAAAACAAAGCGATTTTATAAAGCCCTTTTTCCTTAAAACATACGGAATCCTAAAAAAATAACTGTTAATATACTATTCTATTATGTATATGAGTGTATATTATCAAAAGGTGCTTACAAGTGGAAAAAAAAAATGATTTGTATTCTGTACTATACAAAAAAAGTAAAGGTCGATTTTGTACTTTTTCAAACTTTTAAATGGTATAAAAATGTTCGAGAACATAACGGCAAAAAACGGTTTTAGCGGGTTTGCACTCTAAGCTGACGACATTTAAAGTTGATTTTAGGACAAGTGGTTTTTAGTACAACGGTTTTCTTGCCGTTACGTATATCGCATGAACGTCATTTAAAAATATATATTAAGGGCAGTTTACCAGCTAATATAGTTGAATCCACATAACGTTTAAATTATTTTTCTGATCGCTGATCTATCTATCTATCCTTATAAAAGTTAAATATATTGTTAGAAATCGATAGCGGTTAACGTTTTTTAAAAACAAGATTAAGAAGAAAACACATATCGTCTATCTATTCCATTGCTTTTATAGTCTTTTTCAATTACATCTGCACAGTGCCTTATTACTCTATTTGTTTGTCAAATAAAATACCTTATAATAAAAATATAGGTATTACTTTGTTGGAGGCCGTCTTGGCGCAGGCTCAATAAACAATACCTCGAAAATTGGACGGAGAGTGGGTAACGGAGTATCTTAACACTAGGTTCCCTCTGCCTACTCTGCTATATGCGGGACACTGCTGAAAAAACCACTTTAAGTGCTTAACATCTCGACAAGTGTACACCACTACATCTATAGATTTTGCGCTGACGTGTTGACGACAGTACTCGTTATAATACCGGTATGTAACCGCCTGTTGCGAAGTTGGTTGAACATTTCCTCTTACGTTCTGAAGCTCTGGGTCAAGGTCAGTCACAAAGTAGGTTGCAGTGAAGCGACCTGGTTACAGAGTTATTATATTTGAGTTTTATCTTGTCAATTATTATTAATATTTTGCGTATAAAAATGTCTGTCGATCGATCTTTGTTATAAGAAAAAAGAGTATGTTTTAATATTTTTATATTAATTAACGCCTAACAAATGATTAGAGGACGTTATGGCGCAGCGGCACAAGGGTGTAACTGTAACGCGACTGTTGCGGGTTCGATCCCCACTGGGGGGCATGAATTATTTTTTTCATGTTTTTATGTCTTCACTCTGGCACTAAGGGTTTGTTGTTGAGTTTCGCTACTCAACACGAACGGAGTGTCTTAACATTAGGTTCTCTCTGCAGGGTAGGCAGAGAGAACCTAATGTAAGACACCCCGTGTGCGGGATAGAGCGTGAAGCTGTTTTGATTTGGTTTTTTTTTATTACACATCTGTAATCTATGATGTTTCAGTATAATATATGAGGATATTGTTATTGATACACAGTTGTCAGTTGCTACACTTAGAAAAAAACTATCAACCAATTTGACAATTATGCATTTCAATTAATTAAAATAAGCTTGTATATTAAGACGAGCTTTTTTTTAAAGTAAAAAATGAGAAAACAAATATAATTAATTACCTATTTTATACTTATTATTTTTTCTTCACGTTCATTCTTGAATGTTATTATGTAAATTAATTCCTGCGAGTGAACTTCGATCTTAAACTACGATGGCCCTGCACGTTGATACTGTCAGACACACTTATACTGCTCCGTAGATAATTAAACTATATTATGTTAGTAAGTAATCCATACCTATATTATAAATTCGAAAGCAAGCAACTTTTTTTCTTATATTTGTAATATTGTCGATATATATTAATATATTAAAATATTTTTTAATTTGACATGCAATTTATCCGCCATGTTAATAACAACCGTCGTTGCTAAGCAACGGCTTGCAAAGTTTGTTGTTTTAAGAAAACGTCACCCAAAGTGAGTTTGCTTAATGCATACAAGGCGCGTGCCGATATACATTTGTATACATTAACAAAAATTAGATGATTTCTATAATTTGATATTCATCCTTATGAAAATAAATATAATAGTCACTTTTAGCATTTTATCTAGATGGAAATTATAGTTATAGTTATTAAGAAATTTCTTTAGTTACTTTTACTTCTTTTGTTTGTTCATTTCGGTTACTCAGATATTTTTTCTAATAATATATCTCCACTTATTATTCTTTTTTAATTTTTAATATTTAAGCTTATATTTTCTTACAAATTCTATTGAAAACCGAAAATAGTTTCATAAATATATTTAATAAATAATCGTATAGTTCTAGCGGGCGTAGCCGCGAACGGGCCCACTAATATATACTATAATACTATAGTAAATAAGTAAACTATATATACCTAAATATATCAGTAAACCAGTATATTACTTCGCCTGTTAAAATTAACTTTGTCAGATTTGAAAATCAGAAACCTGCAGAACCATCTAAGATTCGTTGTAGATTATTGTTATTTTAGCGTCAGCGTGATTGTAAACGTACTGGGATTAGATCCCTACGCGGGGAATGGGTATATTCAAATAGTTTTAATTTTCCCGCTTCTTGGTAGACAAAGGGTGGGTAACGAACTACCCTATTCAAAGCGTGAAGCTGTTATCTTAGCTTCACTAATGATTTTCACATCTGACATTGTTAAGAACGGCAAACAACTTATTTGATTTAATGCAGTACCGTCTCTCGAAACGTTAATATGATGATGAAAAACAATATCTTGACACTGTTTTCTCTCTGCCTACTATGCTATACGGGTGAATGCGGGAGGCCTAAAAACAACTTGCATTTTAGTTGATCTTTTTTTACATTAATTACATTACCATATTTCATTGGTATTACCATAAGTAACACATACCTTACATTCCTCGCACATATTCCATAAGGCAAAAACAATTTAAAAAACATTGGGTATATACACATCTATACAAATGCAACTATTGAAATGCTACTTTAGTTTAACCACGTTGTTTTACCTGATCCCCCTGGATAAATGACAGGAGCATCAACTCAGGCTGAACAATATACAATATTTACTTGTTTTATAAATTTCTATATGTGCTTAAAATTTACCAGGCTAGTTGTGGTGCAGGGGCACAAAGTGTGACTGTAAAGCGACTGGTTGGGGGTTCGATCCCCATTCGAGGAAATGAAATATTTATTTAAAATTGGTACTTCCATTTCTTCGCTCTGGTGTCGAAGCAAATACCTACTCGGCGTTGAATCCCGTCAATTACTTGAACTGAAACCGTCTCAATGTCAAATAATGGAAAATTATAGTAGTTTTATTATTAATAACTTTTAGTAATTAATAAATGATGAGGTATAAATTACATGTTACAAGTATATAATTATATATAAAAAATATAAAATGTTAACACGTTTTTATTAATTTCGTTACATTTTTAATATAATTTATATTTACATTTTTAAATGCGAATAATTTTTGTATGGCTTAACTAATAAAACCTACGAATACGAATGTTCTTACTTAAAATAGGTGACGCGTAAACAGACAGACAGACGGATATATATATTTATTACTCGGAATCTTTTTTTTATGTGTTCACTGATTACTCAAAGATGCCTGAATTGATTTGGAAAATTGTTTTCTCGTTCAAAAATATTTTTTTGTTTTAAGGTTTTCAAAAACATGTAGGTAGTTTAAATATAGATATTGTCACTAATAGCTTTACTACTCTACTTACTACTCTGTATATACTAATCCTAATATACTTTTTAATTTATAATTTAAATAAAATAATGTCAAATATTAAATATTATTAAACTAACTCATTCAGCACTCTCATATATAGTAATGTATATGATAATCACAGGTGGTCATATAGTGACCATATCAAGATTTGATGATGGGACCTTGGAGAAATCGAAGGAACACTTAAAATTTTTACACAAAACCTACAAATACAATATCCTTGCTTAAAATAGTGATGACAGGCAGATTTCTCCTGCAGTCTAAATTACGAAAGATAAGCCCTAGATAAGAAACTCGACCATATCACCAATATCGATAACATTGTATTGTATTGCTCTTCATTGAGTCACCGTTGTATTGTAATATTATGTAATACACTCACTGTACTCTTGTCTGCCTCGCTTGTATTCTTCAAGAGTCAAGGCCGTCGAACATAGTTGCCGTTTGTTGGCCTACAGACTCGTCAGTCGTCTATCCTACGAGAGTTACTCATTTTGTTGCGTCTGAATATACTTGACAACTCCTGAGGTTTTTTTATTTATCTGTTGATATTTTATTGTTATCATTTTTTTATCAGCTTCTTGCTGTATCCGAAACATAGACAAAAGGAACATAGTGTTAAGACACTCCGTTCTCCACTTTCCGCTTTATTTGTTAAGGTGTGTTGAGTGGTGGAACTCAACGCCGGGCTTTTGCCTTGACATATGTCACACACTTGTGCCTCAGCACCGAAGCGGCCTCTCATTATTATGATAATTTAATTGTTTGAAAAATATGACTATACAGTATAAATAGAAATTGAAATGTGAATAAACATATTCTATATAGAAACAAGTAGGTCTAGATCTAAGACTTAAAAAAAAATTTTAAAACTTTTAAATTTTTAACTAAATATGGCGAAATTCTTATTCATTGTAAAATGTTGGACGGGCTAACCGTGACCGGTTAAGCCAACCAATATATCTTTGCTGTCATATGCAATTACTTAAATGAATATGGGTGTACTATTAATTCCTTAAATCAGATAAGTATGAAAACAAAAGACGACCTCCTTTTAAAATATTATACGAGTAGGTACCTATAATATGAAACGAATATTGAAAATTAAAATATACGATGTTATCGCATTCTTTTTCAAAGCTTCACGCTTTATCCCGCATATATCTGGGTAGAGAAGACGCAATTCGGCAGAAAGTGGGGATCGAAGTGCCTTAACACTAGGTTCCCTCCGCCTGTGTCCATGCAATATGATATATCTCGAAAATTAGCGTATTTTAGAAAACGGAATGTCTTTACATGAGGTACCATTATAAAATCCCTGAAACTTAAAAAAAATCATAGATTTTTGTCCGATATCTGATTTTTATTCACCTTTATTGGCAGATCCGCTTTTGCTTTATTAGCAGAGCAAAGAAACGAAAATATTAATAATTCTTTCCCCCTGCTGGGGAGCGAATCCACAACCATCACGTCAACCGTCACGTCAACAGTCACACGCTTTTGCCACTGCGCCACCACGACCTCATTCCTACGTTAACTAGAGAAATACAATTTTTACATAAGAAAAAAAGCCGGGAGTCGCAACTAGTATTGTGTTGACATGTGTTGTATAATCTAATTATATAGCATCGTAGATTTGCACAAATTACATAGGTATCATATTTGCCACGTGTACAGTGTAAAGGACTTTAGCTGCATTATTGTATAGATTAACTTTACGGTAGGTATCTATTATAAATATTAATATACATTTTTCATATTTTACCAATTTTCTGTCAAATTTCACAATTGTAGGGTAGTTGAAATTGTAGGTTCCTTTATAAGTTTTAATTATGCGGCGAATTTCATGAAAAATACAGCAAAAACTATGCATAAACGCTCTTTTGATTGCAAGAAGCCCTAGAAGCTTAATTTTTAGACGGACAAGAAAGTGATCCAAATCAAAATAAGATGAGGGTTCCGTTTTTGTCTTTTGATTTACGGTACCCTAAAAAATAAAAAATAAAAGAAGATAAAAAATAAGTTTTTTAAATACATTAATCTCTAACATTGATTAATCTCATTTTTTTCATTTATTCCAAATAAAGTACATATGTGTTCAATTACACGTAAAATAATATAAAAGTTATAAACTTACTGTACCTCTTCCTCCTCCGTCTTCCTCCTGGCATTAATCCTGGCTATTGCCAGGGTCTGTCTTCCTACTCAACCTACTCCAGTTTGCACGGCCTTTTGCGTCCTCGGTGGTTAGACCATTGGCTCTCATGTTCTGCACCACGACATCAGCGCTTCCTTGGGCGTCGGGGAGGTATCACTCCAGAAACTGTCATAGCAAGGCACTTGCATCCGACATAGTTCTTAGGCCGGCGCGTAATAAACTCACTATACCTAGTATAAAAAAATATTTAAGCGCTATTCTTCCATAGTTGTCTAAAACATCTTTGATTTTTCCGATTTTAACATTTTAAACATACGCGATTAATCCGTTTTAAAAATTGCGTTACTTTGTTTAAAAAGCAGTTAAAATATGCAGTTAAAAAATATTAACTCTCAGACATTCATTGGAGGTAACCAACTGAGAAACCTAGTAACTACATTGCCCTAGTACTGTTTATTTTCTACTTTAAATTAACATGTCCGGTGATATTATAAACTAGGACAAAGATCCACCACTATACTTATTGAATAAATAAAATAATAGTTTATACCTAGATTATAAATAAACTTGTAGTATTTCTGGGGACAAGGACTGTGATTTCGAAATAAGTGTATTTTTTACATATTTATAAAGTAATTTACAATTTTTTCAATTAAGTATGTTAATTTATGCGAACAAAAACAAATAAAATGTCATAGAGTTTAAATTTCTATATTATATATGCTGGTATAACAGTAATATAATTAGTAGAGTAGGTTCATACTAATTAAACCAACCAATTTTCCCCAAATACACTTAAATTATATTAAATAAATATGCTATCGGTAGTTGAAGCGGGCGAAGCCGCGGGAAGGCAGGTAGTTCCTAATAACATACTTTCAATAACGTCACATTAAATGTTTCAGCTTACATAAGTAATTAACCTATATTTCAAAATTGGCCCCTAATTAAAATTAGCTTCTCGCTGTATCCCGCACACAGCAGAGTAGGCAGAGGGAACATAGTGTTAAAACACTCCGTTCCCCAATTTCCTCCGAATTTTAGAGGCATTGCGTGATGAGTGGCAGAAGTTAACGCCGCTTTTTGCCTCGACACCAGAGTGAAGAAATGAAAATATACACGTAAATAAATATTTCACTTCCTCGAGTGGGGATCGAACCCACAACCGTCGCGTTACAGTCACACCCTAATACCGCTGCCCCACTAAGGCTTCTATGCCGTAATTAAGAAAGGTGCACAAAAATAGCATAAATTAATGAATCGTACATTCTAAAGTCATATATATAGCTGTAATATACATCTAGTTACATATCTAGTATCATAGAGCGACCTTGACCGCCAATACACGTGGAGGCGTGCGTTCATCCGGCAATGCACCAAGATAGACAAATAAAAAATATTTATATTAAATTAGTATACATTTGCATTATTATATGGTATTGGTTATTTGTATATTATATAAACATAATACATTAAAAACATTATATATGTATGTTTAAGTATAGTGTATTTTCTATTGGCTAAATTGTGAAAAAGCGGAGAACGGAGTGTCTTGATATTAGGTCGCTTCTACCTATCTTTTTTTTCTGATAAATACTTGAAATATTCTCTTTTAAGCTATTCTCATAATTATGTTAAATATTTGTTACTTAACAATAATGGCTAGCTTTTTGACTGGGAAATGGAAAACGTAGAAACTTGTATAAAACGTAGAAGAGGAGTGATAAAAAGTAGTCGTAATTATGCCTAATAAACTATGCCGTTAAAGGTCCCGTAGTGACATAAATACGTATTAATAAGACGGTAAAATACAATAGACCGATTACAATTATTTAATTGTTGTGATAATTTCAATCGGTTAAATAATTTGTATATGTATAACAATAGAATAGTGATACATTTATAAATAGAATAGATATATTTATAAATAAAATACATATAAAAACAAACAAACCCAACTATATAAAAGAAAAAAATCGGCAAAAAAAAATCGCCGGAAAGCGGGGAGCGAGAGTGTCTTAACACTAGTTTCGATATTATTCGATATAATCATTTTTTAATACTTCGTCAACGATACCCCACTTGACATAGCTCGACGACTTAATTTTTTTTCTCATTTTGACGATATTATGGCATCTAGTTATCGATGTGGTATTTTAAAGCAATATTAAGATAAACCGAATAAGTTTGGTCCCTATAACATAAGAACATACATACATATATGTATGTTCAAGACATATTCCGCCTTTACGTTGAATAGTCGGGTAAATAAATATAGTGCAGCTGACGTACCTTTTTAATAAACATTGTCTATACATTGCGGTCCAAGTATGTGTTTCACGATTACGCGTGACCTGTCTGAACTGAGCCTCT
Organism: Heliconius melpomene rosina; assembly: GCF_056956725.1. Lineage (NCBI taxonomy): Eukaryota > Metazoa > Arthropoda > Insecta > Lepidoptera > Nymphalidae > Heliconius > Heliconius melpomene. The sequence continues at coordinate 3,015,078 of NC_140396.1, read as the reverse complement.
GAATCGTTCATCGCGACCTTGTTACAACATGCATCAATTTATGTATGCACTAATAAACTTTGTTTTATTCTTATCTCTTTAGCAAATATTCTAGTTCCCACTCCACGTGTTTTGATTGTAAATATATATAATTGTGTAATGTCTGCGATATTTATAGCTATCTCGTTTAAGAGTGAATTATGCTCTTGGAATTATAAATGTGGACTTCTGCCAAATTACAAGAGACGAAACATTTATTTCTTTTCTATAGATTATTAATTAACTTTCAAAATTATGAATGAAAAATAATATGTTGTGCAATTTTATGCATTGACAATATGGAATTTCAACCCCATGGGAGTGTTAATCCTATGGGAATGCTAATAAAATAATCTAATATTCCTGTTAGCATAATTTACTTATATTTATATTTAGTTATATTTCTAAATATACACTTTATATTCATATATGTCACAGTACTTATGAAGATGTCATTTGATTTTTCGAGGATGTCGTTTCGATTAACAATTTTAGTAGACGACTAGCATCAATCAATCTTCTTTGATGCCCTCGCAGCGTCCTGACGATCCAATCATATTAGCAAATGCTCAGTATGTACGTAGGGCTCATTCCGCCGTCTCACGAAAAACTCTCGGTCGCCGGAAGCGGTGGACGAGGCCAGTCCGGCACGTCCACGTATATTAATGCTCACGTTTCTTCAGAGGCAAGATAGTCTCAGTCCTCTCGCCCGCTAACAACATTCCTGGAGAACAGTAGTTTTAGTCCATCAGAGAAAAAAAGGGACAGGCATTATTTGATATGCATGCATGCATTTATTTGATATGATAACAGACGTTGAGGGAAATGTTATACTAAAGTATTATAACTGTATAAATCTTGGATCTGTAAATATAATCTAAGTGTCAATAAAGTAATTACTAAAGTTGTATTCTATGTCTGACTTATTGGTTTCCTTAACATTTTTTACTTTACTTTTAAAAACCAACTTTCTTCTATTTTGGTTTTAAAAAGCGTGACAAAGTAAGAAATAATAAATATATTATAATTAAAACCAAATGCCGTGCAATTGTTCCGCGCACGTTGTGTAGCGTCGTTACATAATAAAGTAATCACAGAGACATTGTTGAAGTGGATGGAGCATATTCAAGCAATACTTCTTGTATTGTACTTTCTTTTCTTATCTATATATATTATATATTATATTTATTTGATATATTACACTCGTGGCGTAGGGGCACAGAGCGTGACTGTAAAAGTGACTGGTGGTGGATTCGATCCCCACTCGAGGAGATGAAATATTTATTAAAATTAATATTTCCATTTTCTTCGCTCTGGTGTCGAGGCTTTCTGTCACTCAACGAGAGTGGAACGGAGTGTCTCAACACTAGGTTCCCTCTGCCTACTCTGCTTTGTACGGGATATAGCGTGAAGCTGATTGTAATACTTATAAAATTCTGTATATTATGTCGCTTTTGTTTTACATTTAATTATAAACATATTTTTATTACGAATTGGCAAGACGTCGGTGTTTTTTTTTTTCTAAATAAAATGCATGGTGCCAGAAATTTACCCATTTACAAATATTTTTGTTTGTTTGTCTAATCTGTGATTGTTTACTTTCTATATTCTATCTGGACGTTTTCTATTTAGGTTAGATCCGTTGTGTTTTTACCACTAGTGGAGTGGAGAGACATCTTCTCTGAGTGGTCAAAGTTATATCATAGAAATTAGTTTTTTTTTTTAAATTCTCTACTTCATAATATTTGTTGATATTTCTAAAACATACTTAATATTTTATGAAGACAAAAAATCTTTAGCACCTATTAAGTATTATATGAAAATCTATCGTATTATTTGGTACTTGAAATCTTTGCCATGAGAAAGAAATATCTTATGAATCTATTTTCTCAATTTCTAAATTTAGAATATAATTTTTGATTTAATAATTGACTTTTATTTAAGTTCATGTAAATTAATTTTATATTTCTGTTTTATAAAATTAATATTATAAAACAGAAATATATATATATAACATTGATAATCACTAAATGCACCGAGGCACCGTTGTGCAATTTGTCATACCAACTTAGTATGGAATCTTTTACATTACTTAACAAAAAAAAAATTTTAAACGCAAAGCAGTTAATAGATTAGTGCATATCACGTTTTTAGATCTAGCTTGGTCCTTAAAAATAAATTGAACATTTTTTTTTATATATTATTTATAAGGCATCATAATACGGCCGAAATTTTCCTTTAACTAACGAAAAATTTAGTTTTTTTCTATATACCTACACAACCAGTCGGTTTTACAGTCACACTCTGCCTCTGCGCCAGTCATAGTTATTCATATAATAAATCTCTAAAATAAAATTCCCCTCAATTGAATGTTTATTATAAAAATTCATTCTAAAATCTACTGTAATCTATATGTCTTATTATGCAGAGAATGTCGATTGTCTCAATCATTGGACTGGACTATTGGATTTATTCCAAAGCATAGGTTACATTGGCTTCTATATTAATAATACGTTCTTAACTCGTGTTACTCATAAATACTCCTTTATTGTTTTAAGTTAATTAGGGCTTTTTATTATGTCACTAACGGGCGGAGAGTAAACAACAGAGTGATTAGGTCCTCTCTGATTAACTATACAAATTACTTATTTACTCAATAATTATTATAGGCATAGGCGTGTGACTGTAAACGCGACAGGTTGCTGGTTCGATTCCCACTCGAACACAGCTGGATTGGCAGAGGGGTACCAAGTGTTAAAACACTCCACTGCCCGTTTTCCGTCGAATTCTGGTGGCGTTGCGTGTTGAGTGCCAGAACTCCGCGGTTTGTCTCGCCAGAGGGAAGAAATGAAAATATTTAATATTTAATTTCCTCGACTGGGAATTGAACCCACGACCTGTCGCATTTACAATCATACTTAGTGCTGTTGCACTACAACGGAATCTAATATTATTTATTTTTATATATATTATTATTTTATTACTATGTTTTGTTAACAAGTTCTTATTTTTAAGATAAAAATAAAATACTCGTACATAAAATTTATGAAACATTGTATTACAATAAACTATTGATTTAACTTTTCACAAGAGCCCTTGTTTATATAAATTACTCTGTCCCGTCGATACCCACTTATCGCACCTTGATAAAGCAACAATCGCATCTCTGTTCTGTTACATTTTATACGACAAACATTTTATTGTTGTTAAGAACTCTATTTTTTGTCTGAAATGTCATTAGTGTCAAATTTCATTACATATTATGAGGCACAAGCGGTTGTGTGACTGTTAACGCGGCTCTAGATTCAATTCCCACTCGAGGAAATGAAATATTTAGTAATTTCATTTTGCGGCGTTTAGTTCCGCCAGTCAATACGCAATGCTACTAGAATTCGGCGAAAAGTGAAGAGTGGTGTTTCTAACACTATTCCCTCTGCCTACACTGCTACATGTGGGATAAAGCGTGAAGCTGGAATAAAAATTGTATCTAAGGAATGTTAAAAATAATGAAGAAATGTCACTACAAAATAATTTCGTCTCGCCACTTGTAATACTGACATCATCACTTACTTTTATGTGACTTGAGGGACGATAAATATATTTCCTTTTCGATTCGGAATTTTTCGAATTTTTAGCTTTTGAGATTTTTCAAAATACAAAACCTCGAATGTAATCTACTTTTTTTTTTATAATCACATTTAAAAAAAAACATATTACTTTAAATGTAACATTGTCACCGTCTATAATAGGAGCTTATATCATAATGTGTAAAGTATTCAGAAACCGAGGATAAAATATTCCCATGGTCAAGTGGCGGTTCCTCCAGTGGTGGCTTGCTGTAAGCTTGATGGTTATGGGTTCGAACCCCACTTGCGTAAAATAATTATATACAATTCCTTCGCCCTTCTAAGAAACGGAGCTGTGGAGCTCAGCCTTTGCCACCAAGACCTTTAACAATTCCAACATTTAAATGGGACTCATAGGTAATCTGTATTCACAGTACCATACAAGGATAGTACAATTGCCAATTAACAAGTTTTTAATAGTAAAACATAAAATAATAAAAATTTAAAAAAAGCACACACATGTTTTGGGTTTTGGGCCTTTTATGCACAGGGCTGGACAAGGACAAGGACGTTATGCCCATATGGGGTCACAATCAACACATTCTTATTATAGCCATACTACTGCGTGTTTGTTACGTTAATGACATTTGTATTGTTACAATAATGTTTCATTGTTTTCATTGTAGTTATTTTTTTGTTATTTATTGCAAATAATATTATATTTTTTTCATAATCCATTATGTGTGCTAATTTATGCTAATAACTTAGTTGTTCTAACGTATTCTTAGAACAAAAGGTTATTAATTGTATCAAAATTTTAAAGATTCAGTTATCTTTAATTAATTTTTTAAGACATTTTTGTGGCTGATTGACTCGCTCACACACTCGTCAAAACCTCTTGATTTTTGGTACCAAAGTAAACTATTTGATACCACCACCTTAAAGGCCGGCAACACACCAGTAGCTCCTCTGGTGGTGCTGCACGGGTCGTGGGCGGCGGTGATCATCATCAGGTGACCCGAACGCTCGTTTGCCCTGTCCTTTTTCCATAAAAAATACTCCTATATATATATATATATTTATATATATATATATATATATATATATATATATATATATATACTAGAAAAACTTATAATTATTGATATTTACTAGCATGAAAGTAAAAAAGAATAAGTATGAAAGTTACATCAAAGAAAGTAGGGAAATATATAGTTTTTGATAGATACTATCAAAGTCTTAATGGTTAATGAGGCCATTCTTTGAATATTATTAATTAATGAATTAATATTTATTAATATCCTCTATTTCTTCTGTCTGGTAACGAGACGGCTTTTAGTACCGCCACTAAACACACAATGCCTCAATAATTCAGTAGAAAATGGAGAACAGTGTCGTAACATTATGTCCTCTGCTTACAATGCTACATGCGGAATACAGCTAGAAGCTAAACAAAGTACACTTTAAAAGAATTCATGTCATAAATTCAAGAAAGAATAATAAATTCCCATTGTTTACAAGCTGTCTGTTAATCGATTATCTAAAGGCAACACGAGATCATTTCGCTTCGCCCGTACCAGTTCATTATAGCATATTAGTTTCAGATAAAATCGACGGTAATCACTGGTTTACGCTTCGAGCGATTTTTATTATTCCATACATCATTATAAGCGAGCTTCGTGACGGCTCGAGCGAAAATGCAAATTCTATATTTATGCTAAAAGAATAAAAAGCTCGATTCAAGTGCGGTTTTGTGCTTCTGTTTATTTATGATCTTTGATCTTCTGTTTTTTTTTTTTTTTTTTTTTTTCACTTACAGTATGTTGTAATGTAGATAGAACAGATATTGTTTGTTAATGTATTTTTTAGAGGCCAGTCGAGGCTCTGGGGCACGTAGTGTGACTGTAAACTGACTGGTAGTGGGTTCGATCCACACTCGAAGAAATTAAATATTTATATAAATTTATATTTCCATTTTTTCGCTCTGGTGTCGCGGACGAACCATGAACTCTGTAGAAAAACGAAGGTTACTGAATATAGCTCTCAAAATCTGCAAGCTATAGTGGCAATGGGCAGGCCATATTGTTAGGAGGAGCGACAACTAATGGGGAAGATAGGTCCTTGAATGGCAACCACGTCTCGGTAAAGGGAGCATAGGCCGCCCTCCAAAAAGGTGGACTGACGATTTAAAGAAGACAGCGAGAATTCGCTGGATTCAAAGGGCGTAGACCCGGACCATGAGAGCTGAAGAGGCTGAGCTAAAGGTTGAGTTTGTCTTTTTTGACGTAAAAAATGCATAAATATAAAATCTCTTGCATCTAAATTCTATTTAAGCCCCAACAGTACAAAATAAAACAATATACCTACATTATACAATTGTCTATATACGGAACCATTATGCTACTAGTGGCTTGTATCGGTTACGACTTTAGCTAAATCAGTGACACAACACTTCCAGAAACTAAAATATCATATGAACCAATTATTCTATTTGCAATAATTAGTTCTATTATCAGACAAATAGAGTTTAAATTTTTATTGTATTGTAAATTTACAAATGAAAATACTTGTATTTTATATAGGTAGGTAAGTATTAAAATTTAAATGTGCTCGACGACATTGTAGCCGGTTGCTCGGGACTTTACGAGCTCGCTTCCTCGTCTGTTGATAATATTATAGCGATACCTACGCCGCTTTTGGACGTAGAGCGTCCTGTTTACTATTGCCTGATCTGAGGTTGCTATCACCGGGAACTGTGGTGGAAAATTAAAAAAATATGAAAAATAAAAATAAATAAATCAGCTTCACGCTGTATCCCGCACACAGCAGGGTAAGCAGAGGGAACTAAGTGTTAAGATACTCCGTTCTCCACTTTTTGCCGAATTATGGAGGCATTGCGTGTTGAGTCCACGCCCCGCTTTGCCTCGACGCGAGAGCGAAGAAATGGAAATATATATTTCCTCGAGTGGGGATCGAACCCACAACCGTCGCGTTACAGTCACACCCTTGTGCCGCTGCGCCACTACGGCCTCAATAGAAGATCAAATATTAAATTAAAAGTTAAGAATCAACAATGTAAATTAGGTCTGAATAAGAAATTTCTTTTTTAACAACAATGTTTATATATAAAAAATATTGAACTAATTACAGAATTTAGTTATGGTATATGAAATAACTGAGGAAATCGTTAAGACTTCCGGAGAGTTTTTAAAATAAGTATAAAAATTACAATTTAATATTAATATTGAATTGAACTCAATTTTAATATATGGTACATAAAGATAATATTTATTATTAATAAAACAATCGTAAAACTATATTTAATTGAAATATTCTTATATTACATTTTTGCATCACATCCCTTCCAATTTGAACAGGTAATAAATTGACACCTGTCTCGAGGCACGCATCAGCTATGCCATCATTAGGTCCAGATCGTGCATAAATTATGCTGATCTCCTTATTATCCACCAGTTCTTTATTTACGAGCTGTGTTTCATGTAATCATTCGTTTATAACATGATTACCCCTCAAATTTATGGGTAAAAATCGAACCTGTAATATTAGCCATATTATACCATGTTTTGATTATTTTGTATTGAATTACGGGTTCCTTTAGTGCTGCTTGTTATTAGTTCTTTCGGCTTGATGTTGAAATAATTTATGTGCTTGTTTGTCTGTGTAGCCTTTTCTAATATCTATACAGACAAACTAGGGTTTTTTTATTGCATAAAATTAATAATTTCCTTTTAATTGGAATTCTTTTCCAGTTGTAAAATTTACCATATATTAGTCTTAATTACAAACAAAGGACTATATTAGTTCAAAGTTATTTTAATTTATTAACTTTTACAAATTTATTTTGTGTATATGTACGAGTGTTTTACTAAAGAATAATAAGATGTTTTAATTGCTATTACTAAATAGGTACCTTACTATTCTGTGCTCTTTATTATTAATAATTATTCATACTAAATATTGAATTATTGACTTGACCTTTCTTGTTTACCTTAATTAATTATTTCAATTAAAGATATTATACAATTTTCATGTTCCATTGGAAAAAATGGAAAATGTTCATAGTCATATGATATCCATTATCCCCGCTTTGCGATTATTATCTATCAATTATATAATTTTATAATTTAAATAGACATCTTTCACGTTTTGCTGTTATCCTAAGAAGTCGTGCGTAACTGCAAAAATACTATATAGTTTTATAAAATTGCTTAATTATGATATCAGCGAATATCTAAACATATTTCTTCAATATGACATTTCATAAACACCATTTTTTAAAGGTACTCTATATTCCACAGCGCAGTGGGTGGTGCACCAGTGGCAGTTATACGAGCGATCTCTCTGCTCTCTGCTGGACCAGGCGCGGAAGAGGTCGTACGGGGTCTGCTGCTCCCCTCGATACGTGCTGGCACCAGACTACGCGCCACACCTGTTCCCGTTGCCGCTGACAGCGCGTCATTCGCCACCGCCAGCGCATTTGTAGCGAAACGAGGCGCCGCGACAGGTAAGGCTTATAAAAGCTTTTTTCTTCTTTTCTTTTTTTAGGCTTCATGTTGCATCCTGCATGCAGCAGGGTAGGCATTGGGATTATAGAGTTAAGACACTCCTTCCCCCTCTTCCCACCAGTTTCTTAATGCAAGGTAGATTTAAGATTTATTAAGTGATTTTATCTCGGGAATAAGCTCGATTTTTTTAAACGTATTAAGTAAAAAAAGCGGCACTCTTTCACTCGGAAACGAAACAAATTAAAATATTTAGTATTTTTCCATTTTAAATAAAGTTCCTATGACTGCAATGATGCAATCTAAAATATCTATACTATACCTACTTAAAAGATAAATGTTTATATTATATACCTACTATAGGGCAAACATCCTCATACATAATGTTCAAAAAAAATCTTACATTTAATTAGTTTTATTCAGATTCCTTGTAAAGAATCCCGATGTAAAACGAATGAAGTAGAAATATTTACTAACCGTAGCAAATTGGTTATAATTAGCTCTAAGAAGCTATAATAGTATGCTAACGTCCATGTAACATATGACACTTTTATTATAATTTACAGCTGTTCTTATTACTGTATAAATAGGTAGCTCATAGTTTATACTTCGTTATAATTTTAAGCTCTAGAAAAAATATTTTTAACATATTTTATTTGTAATTAAGCATCGTAAATCATCAATTGCAATAGGTTCACTATTTTTTGCCATTGTCTTCCAATGTATACAATTTTTAAATAAAAAAAATTGTAAATGGCGGAATTAATATCGATTATAATATAATAGTCGGTATATCATTCAACTGTCTTATTTTTAATAGCAGTTGGGTATTTGAACAACATCCATCAAAATTCTCGAGTTTAATTTAAAAATACAGTTGCATCTTTTAGAAAACTAAAAAAACTTTATAAAAATGATTAACCCATTACTCAAGTCGTTGCAAGATTTACGATATAAAAAGTGAACGAATACGAGTTAAATTGTTGTTTATTCGTATATTTATGTTCACATACATGTGTTTCGCACCTTGTGAGGTATACTGAAAAACGTGTTGAAATGTATCTCGTCTTCTCCGCTTGTGTGCACTTTGTTTTTTATATCTAGTTTTTTTTAATCTAAATTACTTTCGTATTAACATCATTTTTTACATTTTTAAAATGTTATTCCATACTTAGGAAACAAAAATACTTTTTAGAAGACATATAAAACCCGGAAACCGTCCAAAGAGGCGCAGTTTCAAATCCCGCTACGTTAATAATTTAAAAAAATATATATGTTTTCTCAAAAGAACATTATGATTTTAAAGACAATACCCAAACATTGGGAACCAAAGTTTTATCCAATTCCATTCCGCTACAGAGTGTAGCAATTTTGTCGAATAAAATACTTGATATCGATATAACTTTTTTACTTATGAAAACAAACCCTAAATGTCAAATAAAGTTTGCCAACATTTTTCCATCTATCCTTTTTTGAGATTAGCGTGCAGAAAGGCACAAACAGATAAAATAAAACCATTTTTAGGTTCTACATTGGTAAATGCCCTTAATAAAAGATTTTTTCATATATCATCCACGTACAGAAAACGACTAGTTCCAATGTTTAATATATGTATAAATAATATTCAACAGTAAAATAATTAAAATGAAAACCAAATAATCTATTGAATTCGAAGCCACAATTAGTATTGAAAAAAAATAAAGTTTCATTTAAATCTATCTTTTTTTTTATTAATTTCATATTTATACAATAAATCAATCAGTTATTTAAAAAAAATAGCTCGACAACGAGAATATTCCCACCAGTACAATGAAGAGTCAGCAAATGGTGCGCTATTTAGAATTCCAAGGGGTTTCTAGCGTCTGAGAGCTCTTCAGATATTGACGGCAGGACGGTGGATAACGAAGGCATCTCAGCCTCGGAGTCATTGCTAATTTTCTACGAACTTGTTACTAATGATGATATCTACATCATTTATGAAGATTTCTTTTATGCAATAATAATATTAAATAGTGCTGCTCAGTGTTTGCTCAGTGGTTTTTCTTTTCTGTGGTCCTGGAAAGTAGAATTTTAGTTCAATTAGAGAAATACATTCAGTTACATTCATTTATAACCACCACATTTCTAGATAAAAGTCGCATTATTATTATAATCGTAGATATCACATTTTAAATCGGATCTTCTTTATATATTAAAAATAATTTTACGACGTAACATAGAAAACTTCTATTCTATAATTCTATGAATATAAACTTCCACATACTATATATCTTTTCAGCGTTTTTTAAATACTTTGTAAAGGTATAGGCGTACAAAACATGCTCGAGTGTTAAATATGCACAGTGTAGACCCCCTTGTCTAATGAGGGCAGTGCTTCAGAGCTGCGAGGTTGGACATATTATGTTAATTCCTACTTGTAATATGCGATGCTCTTATACTAATTAAAAAATAATCAAATGTTATGAGAAGGCCTTAAAACTAAACGGTGGTTTTGGGTTCTTTTTAATAATTTTGGTGGATTTTGGCATTTTCAGACAAGTGGTTTTTTGTGTTTACGCAATTTCTCATAAATTCAAATTCAAAATATTCTTTATTCAAATAAACTTATAATAAGCACTTTTGAATCGTCGAATGAACATATGAACAAAAAGCTACCACCGGTTTGGAAGGCAGTTCTAGTTCTAGAGTCGACAAGAAACTCAACAGTTGCTCTTTTCAAAGTCAATGGTACAATCTATTACATTATTTGGCAGCTATCCTGCATTACATTCAATAGACATTAATTCCATACATGTAATAAATAAGATATAACATTACGAGCATAATTTAATTTTATCTTTGTCAAAATAATTCCATTCCAAGAGTTTTCCATATGTCAGTCATATTATGACGTTAAAATATCCTCAAACGCTATAACTGGTGTCTATGGCCACTCAGCCATCTCAACTATGAAGGTGTTGGTATTGTTTGCTCTATTTTATTGCTAATAACTTGACGAAATGGTCTTCATACGTGCACATGCAGCTTTATTGTTATCACTGACAGTTTATATTAGTGATGTCGCTGTTTTAGTCATATTATCGTTAATTTTGTGCTAAATTAAAGTATTGAATGAAAAATTGAAAATATTAAATATTTAATTTCCTCGAGTAGGAATCGAACTCACAACCTGTCTAGTGTGTGTGTAAGCTTACAGTCACACACACGCTAGTGTGTAAAAATATATTCTCAGCATTTGATGTATGTTTTTTTTTATTTTAAATCTCTTCCAATTTGTCTTATGTAATCGGTAATAGATATCAACAAGTGTGTACATTTATGTAGGTATTATAAGTTATTTTTACTTTGGAAAATCTAAAATAGAAATAAAATTTTAAAATAAATAATTTTCACTATAAGTTGGCAACATTATTCTACCGATAAACACAGACACCAGGTTGTCTCTGGGTAATCTTGTATGTGGGATATCGTGTAAAACTAAAAAAAACTACTCACGCGCTTACTTTTGTAACCCATTCCAATAGACGCCGATTGAAATTCTTATCCGTGAAGAGGTTTATGAAAATTATTCGTATATAAAATATAGCAATAAAATTGATATTTGTTATAGGTAGTCGTATTGAAGTAAATATATATATATGTATGTACGTACTATATACATCTCACGTTTTCATGCTCGTAAACTCGGAAAGGGATGGAGGCTTTATAAGTTTTATAGTTTCGCTTTCGCAACAAAAAGTTTTAGTGCGCGCTACTCGTAAATTATACTGACTCGTGGAATTGGAAATTTTTCTTATATATATTCATTTCTTTAAAGCCTTTTTAACCCGTTAATGCTCTTAGTTTTATGTATTTTTTAAGTAATGGTGCATAGTGTAATGAGGGTAATCGTCGTAGGTTTGATTTTTTTTTATATCTATATTTATTTACCAGCTTAATAATAAAAAAATGGAATATTGGATTCTACCATTCAATTTTCAAAAAGTTTTTAAGTTATATAATGAAACTCCATCATCATTATTATATTATATTATATTTATTTATATTTGATTAATTGACTTTTTATTTAGAAAACTTATAATAATCTTTCTAATAATTTTGGTGCTCTTGAACGGTTTCCTAATATTTTTCTTTCTAAGTTTGGAATAACGCTTTAAAAATTATAAACATATTTTATAAGAAACTTTTTATCAAATTGTTAAACTTCAACAAAATAAATTACTTGAATTTTACAAGTAGTTTTCAATTATTGACTTAATTAATGTAATGCCTAAAAGAAATAGAATAAAATGCATAAAACAATTTTTGATCCAATGACCTTTTATAGGTAAAGACCCATTTAAAAAATAGAACTCGGCTACGAAACCAGACGATCGTAAAAAGAACCTTCTAGTGTTGTGCCCGATATGGGTGTAAATATGTCAGATGAACGTCTAAATAACTTGACATAAGTTTGTCGATAATGAAATTTAAGACTTACTAAATACACATTAAAGAATCTTTTTAATAATTACTTATCATAATAGTTTAAAACAACAAGGTAAGGCTAGGCTTGAGCTTGTTTTCTTACTAAAAGAAATATTTTTTGTATATTTTTTATTATAGTTTTTAACAACAATTCTAACTAAAATATATTTTTTACAATTAACCTTTTGTGGCGAATATACGAATTATAAAAGTATCGATAAACAAAATTTAAAGCACTGTTTATTTGATGCATCCAGAGTCGTTAAACTACGCGCGTAAACGTCACTGTTGACATTTGCCAGCATCTGAGGCGCTGTAGCGCTTCGTTAAGTTTCTTTGTGTAACGCCGTCTAATAACCGGATTTTATTGTATCGCTCTTTCGCTTGTGATTTGGCAAAAAATCGCACTTTTCGAATTTGGATCGACTTTTCATTATTTTAAATTTAATAATGATTAACGGTGGTTGTGAGTTTAAACTTAAAATATAGAGTGAATTTCATTGTTTATTTATTAATAGAGATTCTATGAAAATCTTAGTTCTTTCAATAAGGAAGCATAATATCTGGAATGTTCGGAATGTCCTCTCAAAGAGTTTCCTACAATACTTACAATATAAAATTAATAATTTATACATGTAATGTATAATAATAAATAACGTGTAGGATAAATAAAAGGATTATTTTTATTGCAATGTAAACAAAAAAAAAAGTCTACAGCGTTCCATAAAAATAGAAAGAACAAAATTTATGCAAAGTACTTAAAACCTATCTTCAAAACGGAACGTTTATTGCTTTATCTTAGAACTATTGGAGTATTAAAATCTAGACAGACACTCTAGTGCCCGTCTGCGCTCGTAAAACCTAACTAAAGTAAACCATAAAATATTGTCAGCCTGTTTAAATTTATCTCTGTGGCAGCTAACATTTAAACTCAATTTAAAAATATAACTTTGCATATTTATAATGTGAAATCACTTTTATTTGTTTTATATATTTTTTTAAAAGCGTAATGGCTAAGGCTATATAAATATCTAGATTGGATTATTATAATACAAGTGTGGCATCAAAGTTTGCTCAAAATCTGTTTTTTCAATTTTATTTTTATTGCCTTATATATTCTCTTATTGAAGTCAGAAATTCGTTCTTTTATACTTTAGTGTCGTATTTACGTGTGTTAATAATTACATGTTTCAAAATATATCTTGAATTTGAATACTGCCAAACTGATGATTCATATAATTATGTTTAAATATATTTATATTAGAAAATTACTGTTCTGAATGATTTAATATGATTTTTTACGTAAAAGATTGAATGTAACGTAAATATATTTGCGGCGTTTAGTTCCGCTACTCAAGAAACCTCGAAAACATGGCGGAAAGTGAGTCTTAATTCTATTTCTCTCCACCTATCTATATTAGTGCTAAAACCCAATACAAAGAATTAAAGATACTGTCAGAAACATATTAAAATAATGCGGAAAATCTTATATATTATTAGTGCTTAATACGTAGAAGTGTAATAAAAAGTGGCGTACGGTTAAAATTTACGACATAATATATGTATGGCCGTCTGCGCCAACGACGCCAGCCCGGGAACACGTGATGCGGTAAACTCAGGTGACAACATTTAATTACCCTCTTAAATTTACAATAGAATAGCTGATGAAATCCACGAAATAAATAATTCCACAGTGGTATGTCTTTGTTAATTATTAATAAATACTAAGCGTGCGGGCTATTTACATATATTTATAGTATACTAGCGGCTCGCCCGCGGCTTCGCCTGCGTGAACTACTTTATTATTAATTTCTGTCACCATGAGTACCTACGTCCTATAAGTGGCGTCCATGCAAAATTTGAGACTCCTAGCATTTGTAGTAACGAAGTTTCATACAAACTTTCAACCCCAAAAACAACCCATTAGAAGTCGAATATTACAGATTCCCGTCTTAGCGAGCACCTACGTCCTATAAATAACTCCTATGCAAAATTTCAGATTCCTAGCACATGTCATTTCTGAGATTTCGTGATGGGTGAGTGACCCAATTTTATAATACTGTTCAATTGTCAGTAATATTTACAAAAGAAGAAATAATTACCAGCGGTTTGTTTTTTATTTTAACTAACTTAGAGATATGACTGCACTGTAACCAAATATTGAATGAACACGAATATAATGGGAACAGGTTCATTAGAGCCTGTTTCCTTTTTTTTAACATCGAGCAGTTTTTTATAATATAAAACTAGACTAACAAACTAGAAGATACATTTAAGATCGAGAAGATTACCTAATGATCTCAAAGAGTTCTTACTTATTTATTTATTTTAATACGTTATTACACCATAATTGATATTAATTAACTAAAACACAAAACGAAAAAACAAACATAAATTAATTTAAATAAAAAACAGCAACAAGAAAAATAAATCATTTTAGAAAATGCTTCTTAAGATTTCATACAATTTCATACAATTACATGCAAATTTGCTGATAGACTAAAGTATATGAATATAAAACCATTATCAGTAAGACTAAATCAATTTAAATATAAAATATATTCTAAATATAACATATTATATTATGACATTTAAATATTTATAAGTTAATTTAATATCTGCTAGTGTTATCGCGCTTCGATATGGAATAAGAACAGCTTTATTGATGGCTTACACCTCCCCGGCGCATTCATGGCGCTTTAAGCAGTTATTAAATAATTTATTAAATCGATTCACTTATAACGATATACCATTTCTACTTGTTGTATGTATGAAACCTTTTTTTTTACTCATATTTCAATTCTCTTAGCCGATACTTGTTTAAAAGTTTAAATTAATTTGCGTGAACTATACCATATATTGTTGTTAATTATATCTATATATTGTTTTTAACTTAAAGCTGTATCTATAGCTGGGTAGGCATAGGGAACCAGGGAACCTAGTGTTAAGAAACACCGATCCCCATTATCATTGGAAATTAACGCCGCGCTTTATCTCGTCACAAAAGCGAGGAAACGAAAATATTAAATATTTTTTTCCCTCGAGTGAGGTTCGAACGCACAACCTTTTCGTTTAAAGTGTCGCTTGTGCTCCAGCAATTATTAATAATGTTATACGGCCCCTATAAGTATTTATAATTATATTATATAAAAAATTTTGGTTTTCGTTTTAAGTTTGTCAAATGCGGCGTTAAGTTCCGTAAAATATTTAAATAAACAAATATTTACAATTATGTTACCAATTTTAGACAGGTACTCCAACGTGCTCAATTAACCTAAAAAACAAAATATATGAAAAATAACATCACCAATAATCCTTGACCAATTTCGATTTAAAACAGAATATAAAACAAAGATGCCATAATATATTTTCGGCAGCGGGTTTAAAAGATCGTTATTTATAGCTTCTCACATAAATCTAGTGGGATTCATGATTGCGAGGAGATCTCCGATTCCATTCAATAATTGCAATGACACGTGCATTCTCTGCTTTTTAACCTGTATTTATGTTGATGGAGGGTTGCAGGTTTTGGAATTTTGTAATTTTACCAAGGAGACCAATTTTTTTTGTTTTATTAAATTAAATTTATACACTGTTCAGCCTTACGCTGTATCAAGCACACAGCGTTGTAGGCAGAGGGAACCTAGTGTTAAGACACTCCGTTTCCCACTTTTCGCTGAATTCTGGAGGTTTTATGTGTCGAGTCCCGGAATTCAACGCCGCACTTTGAAGAAATAATGAAGAAGAAAAAGAAATAATGAAAGAAGAAATGAAAATATAAATTTAAATAATATTTCATTTCTTCGAGTGGGGATCGAACCCACAACCAGTCGCCCCTGCGCCCCGACTGACCTAAAAATAAACATATAAAACAAAAATAGTCAATAGTATTGTATCATAAGGGAAAAATATAGAAAATAGTTCGAGGAGTTCGTGGTCCTACTTTCAATAACTCTAACAAATCAAAGTTACCCAGTTAACTGTAAATTAACACTTATTATTTTTTAATTAGTTTTTAAAAATGTCATTTCTTTTCCTCTTTGATGATAAAAGTATAATAATATATTGATTTATTATTTTCAAATGATCGCTAATTAAAACGAGTGAATTGTTAATAAACATAGTTATGAATAGATATCATTAACGAAAGTATCATAGATTTAATAGACTAATTTTAATTTGTATAATTAATCCTTTTATTTTCATCTTTACGCTGTATATGTGCTTTAATCTAGTGTTAAAACACTCCTTTCTCCACTTTCACCCAAATTTTCGAGGTATAGCGTTGTAATATTTTCATATTTTAGATATTATATTGTCATATAGTTGTATTTTGTATTTTAAAACAAATTAATTATAAGTAATTAGAAATGATTGTTTGCCAGGATAGAGTTCAATGGATTGTTTACGCTAAGTACCTACTTATCTAATGATGTTGTTTTGACCATTTGTTTACTTTTCCCAAACTGAAGCTTTCTAATTACTGATATCTTAATTACGTTTGTATAATAATTAAAGCTATTATAAATAGGCCTCAACCCCTTTGTAACATCAGTTCTAGTTAAGCTCTTCCTTGCTCAAGTGTTCTTGCTAATAAATATTATAAATGTATCGTGGCGCTGCGCAGTTGTTTTCAAGGCCCTTTCTTGAACATTCCAATTCGTGGTTCATATGAAGACTTCACTGAAGCAACAGATACCGA
Source organism: Heliconius melpomene rosina (assembly GCF_056956725.1). Classification (NCBI taxonomy): domain Eukaryota; kingdom Metazoa; phylum Arthropoda; class Insecta; order Lepidoptera; family Nymphalidae; genus Heliconius; species Heliconius melpomene. Next base: position 2,997,802 of record NC_140396.1, on the reverse strand, counting down.
AGTCAACGTGGCTAAATACTGGCAAAATATGGATAGATAGAGAGAGAGAGAGAGAGAGAGAGATCTGGATTTAAACACGAAGAAGAAGAAGGCCCTTTCTGACTTCCGAACATTACATTTTTGGTGTTAGAAGTGGAGTGATCAGACATTGTGGAAATATTATTGTTGTTCCGAACATCGGTCAGGATCTACCGAATTCATCATCGCTTCTTCAGTGATGGACGTATCTACATATGTACTGAAACTACGTGGAGAGAACTTGAAAGAAACCAGTCGAGGCGTGTTTATGAAGATCGCAGCTTAATTTATTATTAATTAAGCAATTCTGCCACTGCGTCTCAATGTTACATTTAAGCTGTCTGATGAAAGGTATTTTTCCAAATCTATTTCTTTACTATTTGAACTATTAACATTTATCGTGATACAATTTATTATTCGTGCACAAGTGGTTCTAAGGGATTGTTTTTGGGGTTCAAAGTTTGTATGAAACTTCGTTACTACAAATGCTAGGAGTCTCAAATTTTGCATGGACGTCACTTATAGGACGTAGGTACTCATGGAGACAGAAATTAATAATAACGTAGTTCACGTAGTTTTTCCATTTATTTCCATTTATCTTGTCTATTTTATGGCTTGTTCAATCTGAACTTTCCAAGTCTAATTTTTTATGAATTTTTGTTGGTATAAAATTAACATTTTATATGTTAACAATCGTCTGATATTATAATACCAGGGATCTATTGTTAGTAAAATTGAATTATAGTTATTTTTTAAACCTAGTGAGTTAACGTTTGTAATATAACATTCGTAATATATAATTATCTGAATTTTTAATATTCTATTATTAACTAATTCGATATCTAGAGGTTCTTTATTCTTGCTGTTTAATGTATCAATTACTTTCTTTTTTACAAACATTATTAATTATCACTACGTAATTTATTACTATTCCTCTGTAGCTATATAACTTACTCCAGTGTCACATTATATTTGGTTGTACATGTCTAATTGTAGGTTGACTTCTGCATTGGAAGGCTAAATGACCTAATTTATTACAGGTTAGACATTTTTTTCGTAGGTGGACTATAATTTTGTTTCGAATACATTTCTTATTTTCCCGAAATTACAATTGAAACTGCGTCTTTGAACTTTAAAGGTTTTTGTGATGATATGTGAGTGTGGTTCAAGACCGCTTATAGAAATATTTAATGCTTGTTTTTCAATAAATCAACGACAGCTAGTTTTGGATCTAATCGTTTTATTAATTTTTCATAACAAGAATAGGTTGATATTGATTCTATATTCCCTCCTTGCCTACATGAATGCCTTTGTAAAAAAAGTCCATTTTTCTGAATATTTTTCTAATAAATGCTCTTTTGAAGCTCTTCCATGCCGCGAACAATTGGTTTGATAAAGTAGAGCGAATATTGCCTTCGATTTTAGCTAATACAACTGATAGGAATGGAATCATATATACTGCATTTAAGAGTGCGAACGCATTACTGAAATTATGAATAAGAACAAATTAATTGGATTTGTCGTTTTCTTTTTTTTTATTTATTTTTAATTGAGCAATTCTGCCACTGCGTCTCAATGGTACATTTGAATTACCTGATGTGGAAGGTATTACTTCCAATTCTATTTCTCTATCATCTGACCTATTAATTTTTAGTGTGATACAATTTGTTATTCGTGCACAACATGATCTAGTATCTTCTAATGCTAATATTCTATCATTTCTTTTACATAAGAAATGTCTTTTCCATAAGTATTTAGCAAATTTTTAAATTATATAAATGAAGATCATTTTCAATATTGATAATAAAATATATGCAAAATAAGTATTATGAATAACTTTATCAATTATAGATTGATTTTCCATCTCATCAATTATATCGTTTATTTTGTCTATTTTATGACTCGCCAAATCTAAACCTTCTAAATCCAATTTCTCATGATTTTTTATTGGTACAAAATTAATATTTGTTATGTTTTTATTCTTTATCTTCTTACAACAATCATCTGATATAATATCTATTGGCAGTAAATTTAAATTAAAGTTACTTTTTAAACCTAGTGATTGTGTTTGCAATATAACATTAGTCGTACACAATTTACAATTATCTGAATTTTTTTATATTCCAGTATTAATTATTTCGATATCCAAAGGTTCTCTATTGTTGCAGTTTAGTAGTAGCAGTTACTTTCTTGGGTGTTACAAACATCCAATGATTATCACTATGTAATTTATACCATTGTTCTAAAGCTATATAGATATATATAGAGTAAGATTACTCTAGTATCACATTCATTAGGTAATTTAGTACAACTATACATAAGTTCCGTTTCACATGTTTTGCTAGTGTGAACTGAATACAAAGGTGTTTCTAATTTACAAATATATCTAATATTATCTTGAAGCTTATTACAATTATCTAAATTTTGTAAATTTGTATTATGAATTTTATTATTTGATATCAAAAAATACTTAAAATTAGGTAAAACAAATATAAACATATCGTCCATACTTTTAATTGGTATAGGTAAAACATTATATAAATCGTAACTAGCTAGAGTGATCAAAGGAGTCGCAATTATAAAAACTAGTTTCTCGTTGGAAACATACGAAGCTAGGTTCACTAATGATTACAACTCTGGTATATTCTTTTCGTTAATTTCTAAAGGATATTTAGTCTGAGGTGGTAAATATGATACTGTTTTCCACTGTTCAATTCCGTATTTTTCTGGCGTTATAATAACAGGGCGAATTACATTGTTTTTTGTAAATAATATTGTATTAATGACAGTGGCAATTTCGTTGTTTATTTTGTAGTTGTAATCAAAGTTTTTCGTTAAATATTTTTTCATTTACATATAAATCTGTGATAGTGCTATTAAAGTTGGAAATGGTCGATTTGATTACATTTGATTGTGATTTTAAAGTAGTAGTTCTAAAATTTCATGTTTATTTTTATCTACATTGTCGATTGCTTTATTATACTTTTTAGCATCTTCTACGGGTAAAGTTCCGAATAAAACCTTAAATACACTCCCAACTCCGTCTATATATGATCGTTTTACTCTATGGTTATGAAAATCAGTTAATTCTTTTAGCTCATTCTCTTGCATCGTCATTTGGGGAATTATTTGTTCTAAAATAACGAGCGAAGCTTGACATAAGGAATATTTACTGAAATTTTCATGATAACAAAGATCTTTGTGTAGATGTTATGAATTAAAGTTATTTTCCTATGAATATCTGCTAAAGTCAAATAAGTTACTAATTTCCATTCGCTATCAAAATGATTAACTTTTCCTAAATTTTCAAAATAAATTCCGCCTTTATCAATTACACTTATACTATAATAATTATCACTACCTATGACATATTTTATCCATGTCAGGAATATCGAAACACGAACCAGGTTCATTCTGAAACAAATACATGCTTCAGTCTATTAGAATGAACTTTTAATTTCTTATTTTTTATTTTGATCGTGACATTGGTCGATGAATTAATCTTACTTATTTTATAAGGTCCTAACCAATATGGTGAAAACTTGCGTGTTTTACCTATTTTAATTGCATTGTTGCTTAAATATTTCATACTATATTTTCTACTTTGAATTCTATATCTTTACATTTCTTATCATATATTTGTTTGTTATATTCTTTTGAATCGATTAATTGATTTCTAGCTATATCTCGTGATTTTCTTAATTTTAAAATAAGTTCGTCCAAATATGTATCATAAAAGTATTTAAACTCTGGTTCTTTAATTATAGAACTAGGTAAGTTTGCTTCGAAACCAAATATTAATTCAAATGGAGTGAATTGTGTTGACGTATGAACACTCGTGTTATATGAAAACATGGCAAAATTTATCTATTTATCCCAATTGGTTTGATCTTCGTTAATATAATGATTAAGAAAATCTGCTAATGTCGAGTGACTTCTTTCTAATACTCCATTAGATTGTGGATGATAAGCACTTGTATTTAACTTTTTAAAGTTAAATAATTTTGAAATTTCTTTTATTAAATTTGAAGTAAAATCGGTTCCTTGATCTGTTAACACAATTTCAGGAATACCAAATTTTCAAATAAAATTACGAACAAAACAATCTACTATTGTTTCAGCATCATCTTTGAGTAACGAATAAGCTTGAGAATATTTTGTTAAGTCATCTTGTAATGTTAATATATACTTATTTCCATTTTCTGTTAAAGGTAGCGGACCAACAATATCTAAAGCAATTTTCTGGAAAGCTTCTGTAGAAGTTGAAGTAATTTCCATTGGTTTCTTATTTTTCTTTCTATTCAATTTATTCTTTTGACATGATTCAGATTTCTTTAAAAATTCTTTAATGTCCCTTTTCATAGACTCCCATTTGTAATTAGCTTTAATTTTTTTATAAGTCTTATGAAAACCTATGTGACCTGATATTATATTAGAGTGATTTTCTTCTAATATTAATGGAATATCCTCCCTCTTTGGCGTTTGAACTTTCCCGTGAAAAACGTTAATTACCACATTTGTATCTCTAAATATATATCTTATCAGAGTTCTAACTTTATGCCATTTAAGTCGGAAATTGCAAAAACTAGTGAAATAGATTTGTTTAATATCTTCTTTTTGTAAAGTATATTTTAAATTATTAAGACATTTGAATAGGTCCTCATACGCTGCGCTATCCCAATAGTTAATTTTTGGAAATGTAAAATTTATTTTGTTACCGTTATCTGATATGCTTAAAACATAATTTTGGTTGGGTTTCTGGGACTTTAAGTTTTTGACATAAGGTTCATATTGTAATAAAATCTTATCATTATCTTAGTCTAAATCAACTGATCTAAATATTACTTTATTAACGTTATCTGGAAGCTTGTCGTTGTATTTTTCTAATTTGTTATATAAAATTGGTTTCTTTTTCATTTCTTTCAAAAATGATGAATAATTTTCTCCATTTCTTGTTACACTATTTACTTTAAACACATTTGTACTCTGATTAGTATCTGGTTTTATTCTACTTAGCGCGTCTTCATTTTGATTCAATTTTCTTTGTTTGTAAAATATCTTGTAATCATATCCTTCTAATAAAAGTCTCCACCTAACTAATCTAGATCCAGGATCTTTAACGTTCATTAACCAAGTTAATGGTTTATGGTCGGTTATAATTTTAAACTTGCGACCGTATAGATATGGTGGAAAATGCTTTACTGATCCATACGATTATTAACAATCCATACGATTGTTAATAACTCTTTCTCTGTTGTTGAATAATTCGTTTCGCTTTTATTGAGTATTCTACTTGCATATGCTATTGGAAGATTATCATATCCTAACCCTTGTGACAAAACACTTTCTATCGCAAAATTACTTGCGTCCGTAGTTAAATTAAATGTTGATGAGAAATCTGGGTACTGTAAAATTGGTTCTTCACATAACTTTGTTTTTAAAGTTTCAAAAGAATGTTGCTGTAAGCTTGTCCAAATAAAAGGTTCCTCTTTCTTTAAAAGTTTATTCAAAGGTTGACAAAGTTTACTGTAGTTTTCTATAAATTTCCTATAATAACCAGCCTATCCTATAAAGCTTTTAATATTTTTAGGACTCTTTGGACCTGGATAGATCTTTTTCTATTTTCTTGGGATCCGGTTTCACACCGTCCTGTGTAATCAAATGACCTAAATACATAACTTCGGTTTTTAAAAATTCGCATTTATTTGGTTGAAGTTTTAAATTGTGTTTCGTTAATCGTTCAAAAACCCTCCTTTAACTTAATATTATGATCTTGCAATGAATTTCCATAGATAACAATATTATCAAGATAGACAAAACATTTTATTTCTTGTAAACCAACTAAAACATTGTTCATCAATCTCTGAAAAGTCGCGAGCGCATTTTTTAATCCGAATAACATTCTGTTATATTTCTAGTGAACTAACGGAACACTAAAATCCATTTTAGCTTGATCTTTCGGATTTATTTCAATTTCCACCCTTTATTCTTATGTTCAATATCTATTTCCACGCCACATATTCGTATTTTATTCTCTTCGTAACTAATTATTGCATTAGTCTTTGACAGAAAATCGCTGCCAACAGCATTGCATTCGATAGAAAACTTATCGGGTACAAAATGAATTGTATGATTAAGTCGTCTTCCTCCTATCGTGAATGTTAAATGGACACAACCGAGTGTTGCAGTGGGGCTAACGTTCTCGTCTATTCCTTTAAGTTTAATCTTTGTATTTTTGTTTATCGAGGTATCATTTTCTAAAGTCGAAACTTTTAATATCGTAATCTCAGCGCTCGTATTAAGTAAAAACTTGTTTTTATTTTCTAATATACTCGTTGATTCTAACCTTATATAGGATGATATTCGTGTATCAATGAGTCGTAATGGGCTTGATTTTGGTTTTAGTACATGCCTAATTGTAGGTCGGAATGCAGAAGGCCATGGAAAGCTAAATGGCCTAATTTATTACAATTTAGACATTTTTTTAAAGATGGCCTATAATTTTGTTTTGAATACATTTCTTGTCGTGACTTTATTTCTTGTCCCTCTGAAATTGCTATTGAAACTGCGTCTTCGAACGTTAAAGGTTTGGAATGCCTCGTCTGGTTGCTTTCAGGTTCCCTTCACGTAATGCCTTTTAGTACGTATGTAGATACGTCTATAACTGAATTAGCGGTCATCCTTCAATACGTAATTAATACGTCAATGAACTGAAGATTCTGACCGATGATCGAAATGTTGTCAGGAGAACAGGAACTATAATATTTCAACAGTGCCTGATCATCCTACTTCTGACACCAAAATGTAATGCTCGGAGGTCAGAAGGGGGTCAGAAGGCGATTTTGTTGCTACTAGCGGTACTGGCAAGTATAAGCCAGCAAAAGACCATGATTGCTTAGCTACACGTACTTGGGTCGAGTACGAGTATTTTTGTCGGATGAGACTCGCTGTGATTTTCGTAGGCTGCTGTGATCAAGGATTGAACGTCTCGACTGATTGCTTCCAGATTCCCTCCACGTAGTGCCTTTTCAATACGTATGTCTATAACTGAAGAAGAAGTATCACTTATGTTACGAGAACAGGAACTATAATATTTCAACAGTACCTGACCATCCCGGTTCTGAGATTCAAAGCAAATAAAAAGATATCGGCTCTACTTTTAATTGTTTCGGGTAGAAAAAATTATAAATTTGAACTAATAATTAAGCTTGAATAGTCAAGGGAGTTTTAATTACAAAAACTAGTTTTTCGTTTAAAAAAATACGAAGATAAATTTACTAATGATAACAATTCTGGTATATTCTTACCATTAATATCTAAAGGATATTTAGTCTAAGTTGGTAAATATGATACTGTTTTCTTAATTTAATTTCCATATTGTTCCGACGTTATAATAACAGGAGTTACTACATTATTTTTTGTGAATAATATGGCTGTGAGATATTGTGATAGGGATAATGAAGTTAGAAATGGTCGATTTGACTATATTTCATTGTGATTTTAGTACTTCTAAAATTTCATGTTCATTTGTATCTTAATTGTCGATTGCATTATTATATTTTTAGCATCTTCTACATCTAATGTTCCGAACAAAACTTTAAATATTATCCCAACTCCATCTTATGAAAACCAATTAATTCTTTCAGTACATTCTCTTGCATCATCATATGGGGAATTATTCATTTTAAAATAAGTAACGAAGTTTGACATAAGGAATACTTATTGAAATTTTCATGATTGCAAAGATCTTTGGCTGTAATGTGGATGTTATCAACTAAAGTTATTTTCCTATGAATATCTGCTAAACTCAAGAAAGTTGCTTAGTTCAATTGACTATCGAAATAATTAACCTTTCCTAAGTTTTCAAAATAAATGCCTCCTTTATCTATTAGACTAATATTATAATAACTATCACTACTTATTATATATATCATCTATATCAGGAATATCGAGAGACGAACCACATCAATTCTCATACAAATACATATTTCGGTCTATCTCGAATGAATTTTTAATTTCTTATTTTTCACTTTGATGATATTTGTTCGGATTCATTCAGATCAGACATCACAAATGTACCATCGAGACGCAGTGGCAAAATTGCTCAATTAAGAATAAATTAAAATTGATGTATTAAGTTATTATTAATGTATAGATTTAGGAATTATTTTATTAAATTTAACAATTGAACAAAAATAAACTAAATGTATACCTACTGTTTTATTAATTTCATATTATAAATTTAAGGATTCATCGATGTTTTAAAAATAATTATTGATTACTTTTTTAAAGGGCCTCCCCCTTTAAAAAAATTGTAATATTTTTATATTTTTAATATTATCTTGTTAAATAGATATAAGTATAATTATTTTGTATTTTAACATAAATTATAAGTAATTAGAAAATTGTTTGCCCGGATAGACTCCAATGGATTGTTTATGTTGACAGTATTTATCTAGTGGTGTTGTTTACTTTTCCCAAACTGTAGCGTTCTAACTACTGATAAATTAATTATGTTTGTATAATAATTAAAGCTATTATAATATAATAATATATGTAATGTAATATTATATGTAACATCAGATCTAGTTAAACTCTTCCTCGCTCAAGTGTTCTTGCTAATAAATATTATAAATGGTTCGTGGCGCTCCGCAGTTGTTATTTTTAAGGCCCTTTCTCACCTCCGAACATTACAGAGTGTGGAGTGGTGTTTATTTTTTTTTGTCGCTGGAAAATGCATTTACGCAGACCGCCCATATGGAAGGCCGATCCTACCCACTAAAACCCAGCGGAAACCCTCTCCACCAAAATGAGACGCCGCAGGATGGCTCGCGCATACTACTACGACGCCTAGGTGGAAGGACCGCCTTTTGCACGCTTTTGCACGGCACCCCAGGGTGCCCTGGGGTTTCTCCTAGGGCATCTGCAATAACTTGCAGGAAGATCACCCTGACCCTCCCGCGGCACCTCCTCTAGGGTAGGGGGAGTACCCCCTGGCCTACGGCGACGGAGCGAGTCTGCGTTCGAGCTGGACTCGCGCACCCGCTCCGCGGCCTCCTTCAATGCGATTACTGATTCGCAGAAGGAGACCATTGCAGACCAGTTCCTCTCACAGTCCAGCATAGCACCTACCACACTGGCCAGTGAGAGGTCTCTACCCACTACCGCCATCAAGGTACAGGAGTGGTGTAACTCAACGCTGACCTTTGCTTTGTGAGAGCCAAGAAACTAATTAATCCTTCGTTACTGATAAACAAAAACTATATTGTTTTTATAAAAATTCTTTACAAGATATTAATTAACCGAACACTTTTATTTATTATTTGGTTATTTGCAATTTATATTTATTATACATATATATGTTTCATTTTCTGTAAGTAAAACCAATTAAAAAACTTCCACAAGTATTGTCTCATTACATTAGCTCGAATTAATTATATATTTATTTTTTCTTCCTTGTACAGACAGTAGCCACTAAAAATATATGAGTAATGTTTTTATATACAAATTTAATCGTATTAATTATATTATACATATTTACTAATAAAGTGGGTAGTTCAACAACGGATGCGAAAGTCACAATCGATAAATAACTTAAGTCCTGGATATTTTTCGTTAACATTCCGCGCTAACAAAGCTCTCAAATAAATTGCCAATATATTTCTATAATATACATTTCAATATAGGCATTTTGATATTTTTATCTTAGTTCGAATGATGTTATTAATCAATTGTTTTTATATAGAACAACCTTTTGTTAATTTTTACGAGAATCGTAAATATACGAAGAAACGAATATAATAGTATTATCTTACAAATTTTTATTTATTAAATTGGCTTTTAAAACGATGTTATGATAGCTACAAGTATTTTTATGTTCTAATTTCACGTTGCTACTAAAACATAATGAGGTGGAAAAAAAGGTGACATGTTATTTTCTCACTACTGAAGACTTATTATGCATTACATTTTGTACATTGCCTCCAGAATTCGGCAGAAAGTAAGGGAACGGAAGTTAATCGTAATGGAATATCTTAACACGAGGTTCCCAGGATCCCCCTGCTTATAATGCTATGTGCGGGATACAGCGTGAAGCTAAAAAAACTTTATAACATTTCATGAATTCATCGTACCTATCGCAATATATCTTTTATAAAATTATATTATAGAGAAAAATATAAATCTATTCGTAAATCTTCAATCGTAAGTTGCTTTTCAATATGTAAGGCTACATACCCTTTGAATTTATAATTTACTGAACTCTTATCTATTTTAAAAGTAAACTAGCTTTAAAATACTTGTTCGTATGGACTCGCTGTTCAGAATAAAATACTGTTTCTCGTATATCAGTTTTACTTAGTATCTCATTTAATATTCTTCCAATCCTAAGTTGCATATCGGAGGGTCGCATTAACCGTAAAATTGCTTTAAATTATATGAAGTCAACATAAAATCAATGGTTAACGACTACAGGACTTTCTTTAGTTAACAATATAGATATCTAAAGTCGACATGGCATATAATATTTGTGCAATTAGAGCTTAAAGCTGTGTTCTTCTAATTTCAAAGAAACTATATGTTAACTTTATACCGGTTTATTTCTAAATGTATACATATAGCATTTATTTTGGATTTTAGTAGTGCTATATGTTAATTTTTAATTTTACTAAATTCTTCTTCTACGGCGGCTTTTATGTTTTTTGACCCCACGAAACGTGGGATTCTTATACCTAAATAATAATAACAACTTCGGAGCCATTATTATTTGAAAAAAAAAACATTCAAACTTCAAAATATCTAATTATTAAATTTAAATAATTTATACTGGCCCAACAATATTAATAAATGAGATTATAGAAGAGAACAAAATGAATTTCGGGAAATTCCCTTCTGTGTGTATTAGTGTGTATACTTAGTAGTGTATCCGAACAACCAAACAAAAAAAAAACAACCAAAATTATCATTGTTAAGGTGAATTAATATCAACGAACTTTTGGAGAACCTAGTGTTAATACACTCTATTCCCTATTTCCTGCCGATTTCCTCTATTCTGCTTGTGTGTAATTTACATCGTTTAAGTTTGACCGTTGGAGATGTAAAATTTGAATATGAATTATACAATATAGAAACAATGTATTCTTCAGATATTTTAATATCTAAACTTTATTTGCTTAAGAAACATTAAAGTTAATGTGTATATTAAACAATAAAAAAAATACGATATTATCTATATCGCCTTTGACTTGCTGATGTACGAGGTAAAGGCTACTTGATTCTATTCGTCAGCTGGCATAAATAATCATAATTATATTAATAAATTATTCTTACTATTTATTAGTAGGTAACTAAAAGGGTGAACTTAATATATGTAACGCTATCTTTTAAAAAAGTCTACCATAATCGGATTACATTTGCTGTTTGTTACATTTGTATAATTTTATAAATTTTACAATATTTTGTTTTTTTTTGGTTATGGGTTCCATTCCCACTCGAGAAAATGAAATACTAGGTTCAATAGGAGTATCCTAACACTAGGTTCCCTCTGCTTACCCTGCTATGTGCGGGTTAGTGCCTGCTTCGTGAAACTTTGATAGCATCTACGAGTATTGCATATGTAGAGAAACTTTTGAAGTCTTTTGAATTCTAGTTTCCATTTTTTGACTAATTAAAAAACCTAAAGTTTATGAGTTCAACTCAGCCTTAGGTGTCAAGCCACAAAAATACGAATGAATAAAAAAAAAATCTAATAATTTCCAATTCACCTACAGTTACAAAATACAATTTATTTTTTTACTAGTGGGCCCGCGAAAATATAAGCCTAAATAATTAAAATAAGTTAAAAAATAATAATAAGTGGAGATTTATTATTAGAAAAAATATCTGAGTAACCGAAATTAACAAACAAAAGAAGTAAAAGTAACTAAAGGAAATTCTTAATATTAGAAAAAGTGCCCAAAGTTTGCCTAAATTTTTCTATATTAAATAATTAATAATTTTTGAGAACAATATTAAATAAAATCTCAAATGATTAAAATTACGATATTTTAAGTGTATAACATCGGTATGGATAACCGAACTGAGATAAATTAATTATAAGCAGCAAATAATTACATAAAAATAATAGTAATTCGAAAATATATAAAAATTTACAAAATCATCAAAGTCATCTGCCCGTTTGCGTCGGTCATACTATACCACTCGTGGGCTAGGTCATTTGGAATCAGTGACATCTTAATTATTTATTAGAATGTTATACAGTAAACTATAATTTCCAGCTAGATGTTCTTAGTTAGTTCCAAGTTTTTGGTAATTACCATTTAGTTCCTACAGCGTGAATGACAGGTGATAGAGGAGATCATTTCCAATTATTTTTACCCCCTATAGTATGAGACGAAGTGTAATGAACATGTAAGAAATGTTTATTTGTAAATACCAATAAAATGCTTAAGGAATTTTGTTTTACCAATTATTTTTGTTTTTTCACTCTAGGATCGCGTTGAAAAGCATTCTAATGTTAGTTTATAAACTTCTAAAACTATTTTCTCTGTTACTTTTTAGAAAACATATGAATATTTGAACGTTTAAATTTTTAATTTTTTTTCCGCTAGGAATTTAAATTGTTATATATATGTTTTCTAAAATGCCCGTGTTTCCTAAGTTGGAATAATACTTTAGAAATGTAAAAAATATTTTCTCTATTATATCATAACAACTCAACGAGACACCGCGGCGTTGAGTAGAAAGAGAAGAGAGTAGTGAGAATAGAATAACATATATTTGCTATCGTTTTTTGTTTCGAGATAGGGAACCCTAAAAATTTTAAGTTTATCTATTTCACAAAAATATAAACTTAACTATCCAAAGTACCTGGAAGCCTATAGGCATTTAGGCTGATCTTAAACGGTTCTCACGTTTACGAGCTCAAAGGCACAGCTGTCAATCACGTCAAAGGAGCACAGTGTATGGTTTATGGCGTCTCAGCTAATTCACAATTTTGAAACTCTTATTTATTTTTAACGGACGCGGCTTTGCCGGGACACGGCTGTTAAGACTCTATTAAAGTTGACGATAAAATGTACAATGTTTCCTTTCAATGCCCCATTACACGAACTCACCTAGGTTTATGTTCTCTATTTTATGACGACGTATGTATGTGAATTGGTGTCAGGATTCGTTAAGCTTATGATTTCACAAGTACGATAAAGAATGATCTCAATGTTTAGTTTTATTACTTGGATGTTATAAGATGACTAATTTTTAAGTTACTTTTTACTGCGACTACTACTCTTTTTTGAGTAATTGTTTGTACATTCTATTGAAAGGATAAACAACAGAGCTGGAACTAAAGAGTCTATACGTGAGGTGCTTAACCTTCAAGCGTCGTGCGATCTTTTGTAACGGTAGCGGTCGCGCGTAACCTAAAGGACTAATTAGATATTTAAAGGATTTAAGTCAGGAAATTATTATAAAATTAATATTTTTAGGGTTTAAATTTGTCATCTGAATATCTGGAAGGATATTAAGTAAAGAAAAAAATATTCTATAAATATTGTATAATTTGAAATTAAAAACAGGTTATTTTCCTATTAGAGGTAGGTAAGTTGGTAGTTCATTTTAAACAAAATTTGAGCATACGCATTTTTGACAACTTTTAAAAATTGTGTTTTACAATCATGTAATTGTATTGTATAAACAAAATCATTGTCATTTTATGTAATATAACCCCGCTGCATAAATAACTAAAACAAAAATGAATAAGCCTAATATTTCTGAATTTTGTCAAAACTACGATTGAACAACTACACCATAGAAGAAGTTTTATAATGAATAGACATAAAAACAATATATGTTTTTTTTGGAGAACAGATTGTAATGGGGCGGAACTTATTTAAATTTTACAGGGTTTCTTAGGAAAAAATTATTGGTTGAAACGAGGGGTCCTACTGTCAATTCTATTTTTCCATTCATAGTGTGCAATATACTTAAATATGTTAAATAATGATTGTACAAAAATAAAAACCAAAAGATTCATACATTCATGGATACGTGGTACTCCACTACTGTTCGGTTTCTTAGGAACTTCCTTCCACGCGCCACGGAACTGTGGAATGGGCTGTCCGCGGCAGTGTTTCCAGGTCGATATGACAAGGGTACCTTCAAAAAGCGCATCTATCTCCACCTTAAAGTCCGGCAACGCACCTGTAGCTCCTCTGGTGTTGCACAAGGTCCTGGGCGGCGGTGATCATTTACCATCAGGTGACCCAAATGCTCGTTTGACTTATCCTTTTTCATCGATAAAAAAGATTCAATTTGAACTAAAACTTTTGAATCAGACCGCGTTTCACCCGTCCTCGACGCCTCTAGAGTCCTTTCATCCATTCGCCCTAACATAATTAAGTTACAAGTCGCACTATAGTGTATGATTTACGATCAGGGGACAATATTTAAAACCTCTCAAAATATACTTCTCCACTCTCCGACGTGCTCGTATGTCCGGTCATAAAGGCCCCACTTGTAATAAATTCAAAAATTGTATTCCAACACTTGGGTGGTAAAAGTTAATTTATCGTAAGAAGCAACTGCGTTTCTTATGCTTCGATGATTAGATCCCCTTTTTGTATTTTTTATTGTTAAACGGTTAGTTGTTTCTACGGAATAAATGTTTGTTACTTCGTATTTTTACCCATAAATAGTGGTTTATTCATGCAAAATTTAAAGTGATGATTTTATACGTACTGGTACATGAAGAATGTTTCGTTTTAGTTTAGTATAATATTTATTCCTTAATTTGTTGTAATGAATGGTAGACGATTATACATTAACTTTTTTATAAACATGTTTACATAGTTAAATGGCTAAAATGAGAATTAATGTAACTAATATGAATATTAATACTGTATGCTTACTAAGTATAGATAGAGTATTAGTATTAGTATTTTATTATAAATATAATGTGTAATACCACCAATAAAACTATTAGATTTTTGTGGAGACAGCTGAACGAGGTACCTATAGACTTAGGATCTATCAAAGTTTCCTCCAAACTTTCATCCTTTTATAATTGGATGATCATTGAAGATAAAAATCGAGGATCCTATCAAATATTATATAATAGTTTTTGTAACTATATAATATTAATAGTTTTTGTAACGATTACACTTTAATTATTTCTTTTCATTCTCCAATTAATACACCCTCGACACACCTTTCTCAGTCCTCTGGTTGTTTACCATACCAAGTCTTCATCCTCCATTCCTCTGAGCTCGATCTTCAGCTCCTTG
Source organism: Heliconius melpomene rosina (assembly GCF_056956725.1). Classification (NCBI taxonomy): domain Eukaryota; kingdom Metazoa; phylum Arthropoda; class Insecta; order Lepidoptera; family Nymphalidae; genus Heliconius; species Heliconius melpomene. The sequence goes on along the minus strand of NC_140396.1, from coordinate 2,982,503 downwards.
CACCCAACCTATAACCAGTCTCCACTCCAGAACGAGTTACAATATTTTTTATTTTTAAAACAGGTATAGGTGCAATAAAAATTGTTTTAATACATTTTTCTTATAATAATCACAAAGTTTTTATTATGGCATGTATTATTTTGTTTTGTTAGGGTTCCTCACTGCAAAGGGAAAAACGGAAACGTTATTCCTTTGTAGTCTGTCTGTCCGTCTGTCATGACCATTTGTCTCGAAATTGTTTGCTGGTAGGAACTTAAAAATTTCAGAACTTGCAACTAAGAAAAAAATTATACTTCCTAGTCAACGTACAATCAAAAGTGAGCGTTTATGCATCGTTTGTGCTGCATTTTGTATGAAATTACAAAACCTGGGTGTAGACCTACAGTTATAAAATTTGGCACGAAGTGAGTTGAAGAAGAACTTACAATACAAAGAAAGAAAAAAATTGAAGCAAACTTATATTTGTAGCTCATTTCATACAGTGCAGTGTACGTTGAACTCGATTCGCCGCGTCATCAAAATGTATAGAGTAGTTCCCGTAGACCTACAAATATTACACCTACATAAACTTAACCTGACTACTGACCTACTTGTAGTTAGTAGAAAAATTCTATAAAATAAAAAATTATACTTAAAATAAAAAATATTACTTATTTATAATTGAAGTTAATTTCAAATAAAAGTACGCTCGCCAACTCAAGTTTGTCAACTTTTATAAGTTATACTTTTCGTTGACAATACAGAACCTTCGGTTGCCGAGTCCGACTCGCACTTGACCGGTTTTTTTCTTAAATGTCTATATTAAATTCTACATGTAATGTGTCTAGATCATAAAAATATATGAGCGTAAAATGTTCATGCTCTTGTCCTCTTTGAATGTAAATCTAATTATGCGCGAAATGGAAATAAATATTGAGAATAAACATCGAATTAATTCGAACGTGATTGAATTATAGGAATATCGTTGGCTTGGAATAAATAATAGTAGATAATTGTTTTTTTTTAGAATATTTACTGGTAATAATTATTAGCTTAAATATTTTTTAATGGAACCTAGAAAATTAATCTCGTTAGTGAATGAAGCAACAAATTTAAAATGTTTAAGAATATTGGAATTATGTATAGAATAACTTTGTTAATGTAATTAAATTACGATATGGACCGGAACCTTATTTGTCTTTTAGTAAAAAAAACACGCTCCACTGATTTCGTCGTATAAGGGAATAGACATTTCATATTAAATTGTAGGCTTGAGAAAGAAATGGTATTAGAATAAAATATTACTGACTAGCGCCCCGCTCGCCTTTTCGCTCGCTTAAACTACATAATTATTAATTTACAAAACAATATTTCTTGAAAAGTACACAATCCTAAAATAGTATATTTAACTTATTATAATAATAAACCGATTGAAATAAGAAAAATACGAAAAGTTAAGGAAAGCTTCCAAAAATACAAGAATAAAAACTGTAATTTAATCGATATGAAATAAGCAGATGAGAAGAGAAGAACACATTTCTTTGAATATCTACTGCAATTTTCACTAGTAATTAGAAATAAAATTACGAAAGATGTAAATTACAATTGACTTACCATTGAGGCCGGTCGTGGCGCAGGGGCGCAAGCTGTGATTGTAAACACGACTGGTTATGGGTTCGATCTCCACTCGCAGCACGCTATGCCACCAGAATTCGGTTGAAAATGACTAACGGAGTGTCATAACACTAGTTCCCTCTGCCTACCATGCTGTGTGTGTTTTCCCCACACACATGCAAATAATCTATATATATATAAAATCGAAAGGTCACTCACTCATCACGAAATCTCAGAAACTACATGTGCTAGGAATGTCAAATTTTGCATAGGAGTTATTTATAGGACGTAGGTGCTCGCTAAGACGGGAATTTGCAATGTTCGACTTCTAAGGGGTTGTTTTTGGGGTCGAAAGTTTGTATGAAACTTCGTTACTACAAATGCTAGGAGTCTCAAATTTTGTATAGACATCACTAGAACGTAGTCATGGAGACAGAAATTAATAATAACATAGTTCACGCGGGTGTAACCGCGAGCGGGCCGCTAGTATTATATAAATAATCTTAAATCACGCGGGCGAAGCTGCAAACGGGCCGCTACTGCTTAGAAAGAAATAAATTATAGTAATTGTTGTGACTTGGATTAATGGCATTATAAAATATAAACTATTAAATTAATCTGGCTAAAGAGGTGACAACAAAAACTTGTAACAACCATATAAAAATTTCATCGTGGCGGGATGTGGACATATAGCTTAATTGGCGTGGTCTCCGAGTGACTCTCGCAAACATTCTGTCAGGTTTAAGTTTTTATATAAAGTTCCTCTACGGTTGTATTGATCATCTATTGATTAATAATAATTAAATAACATTATGTTGGTAAATCACTTCATTCACTGGAAAACTATTTTTTTATATGTGTTTGCTATAAACAACTAACAGTATGTTTAACTTTTGCTATAGATCGCAAAAAGTCGCTCCCACTATACTTTTTTATTTAATTTTTGTGGGATAAATTATAATTTTTAACAATAATATTATTTCAATTTCACACATATTACAGTGATTTAGATTTATATTATAAATTCTTATATTTAAATTAGTTTTAAATTATTGATAATTTTAATTGTTTATTAATTGTATGGACACCTCCCCCAAAGAATGCCATGATTCTCTATCCTTAGCTCTGTCCAGCCAAATTCCACCCACCATCGCTACTATTTCGTCTACCCATCTGGCTTTCGGTCGGCCTCTTGCTTACTGCCCTTAGGGTCTATATCGGATTGTGTTGACTGAGAAGTTTGTTTTTTTTGTACTTCAAGAGGCCTTACCTTTTGAGGTACGGAACCCTAAAAAAGTAAAAATAGATTTCCAAGCATTTGATTTTTACTATCTTTAATTTTTATATAGCAGTAAAGATTGCATTAAACATAGTGAATGTAAATTGAATTGGCCACTAGGGTTATCCTCCAGCCACTGACAAGTTGTTTCTTTGTTATTCATTTCGTGCATTGTGTGTGTGTTTACACAAAAATCACGCACGCTTCACTGCAGCTACGCGTGTGTTTTCAAAACAATCTAAGGACACGACTTGATGGGCTGCGTGAAGGACTATTTTTTTTTAATCTGTTTTTATATAGGGACTTTTAAGTAAGTGAAATACAAAAATGTGGGACTGACATTTTCGTTCCCTTAAAACGAACTAAAATATACTCGTATAATTAATAACACATATTTGCTAAGTAAATTATAAACGTTATTTAAATACACTATTTAACCGCAAACTTATATAACCATTTAGCTTCAACAGAAAAGGACAAATTTTAATTTCGTATATAAAGAAAATCTTTATATACCTTTTTTATACTCACGCTATAACCCGTATACAGCAGGCAGTAATAGACGGAGGGAACCTACTATAAGTGCATTCCGTTCCCCATTTTCTGCCGAATTCTGGAGGTATTGCGTGTTAAGTGTTGGAACACCACAGCAAAGAAATAAAAATATTTAATATTTCATTTCCTCAAATGAAAATCGAATCCACAACCTGTCACGTACCCCTCCAAGAAAATATATTTTTGTATTTTAAATGCATAATGGTAAATATCTAGTCATAAACTAAACGTAGTAAACTAATAATATGGATTTAACCTTTTGCAGTGTCTTTGCAAATAGTGAGAACATTGTTCAAATACAATACTAGTTAACTAAATATTATATTTTTAGATTCACTCTGTATAAGCGTAGTAGGTAGAAGGAACTTGGGAACCTAGTGTTAAAATACTACGTTCCGATTGAGACTTCCACACTTGCCCACTTTCCACTGAATTTTGGAGTCATTGCGTGTTAAGAGTCGGAAGTCAACGCCTAAATGATATGTAACCCAAAAAAAACCGTTTAAAAAGAAAATAACCCAAAGAATGAGAAAATTCTTAATAAGCTTTAGTTTTAAGCTTCAGGTTTAGGTTTAAGAAAATCACATAGTGTGTCTACACCCCTTTAAGCTGTAGCCGTTAAGTTGATTTAAATCATGTTTGCTGGATAACATCCGGAGACTGGTCCAGAGATTTTAAAACTGTGCAGATTTTATTTTTTTATTTATACGTGTTTTGAAATAAGATATTTGTAATAAAATTATACAACTATGAGTAATGATTCTAATAATGCTTATTTAGAAAACGCTTTGACCACTGAGCCATTCGTTTTGAGAACTATGGCTCAGTCAACACTATAACGCGACGGTTGTAGTGATCGGAAGAATAAATGAATAAAAATTATTATTTATTAATATTTCTATTTCGTCGCTCTGGTGTAAAGCCAAAAGCGCGGCTTTGAGTTCCTTAACACGCAATGCCTTAAAAATCCGGCGGAGGATGGAGAACGGAGTGTTTTAACACTAGATTCCTTCTGGCTGGTAAACGCGAGTTATAGCAATTAATCTATATGCCTGCTATATATATATATATAATTCCAAGAAACCTAAAAACGAAAAAATAGTACTTGTTCGGGACAATATTATTAACTCTAAGCTAATTGCGGCTACAAATGCGACACGTCACGTATCGTATGTCTACGTAACATGTGACGCGTAAAGCATTATACACACTAGAGTAGTTTAAGAGTCCTTTTGCAAAATTATTATTTTTATCTTTAAATTACGTATCTCTAAATTATGAATACAGTTTAAAAAACTAAATCACCTTAATTCCTACACTAAGTTTATAGAATGTACAAATTCTAGAATGTGCTTGGTGCAATAAATTATATGATCATATAGCAAACTTGTAAAGTGGTTTACTAGTAACCTCTAAAAACCTTCATTATTCAGGTCCTGGTCTAATCATCAGACCAGTTGATGATACCATATTGTTGTTCTGTCGCCTAAGCTAGGATAACCTAGCTGACCCACCTACGAGTATAAACTTGTAGGTGGGTCAAATTCAGTTTCTTAGAATTTATTACATATGAGAATTTATTACATACTCGTAACTACTAAGTTACATAGTTACAAGTGGAGCGGATCTAATAAAAAGTGGTGATAAAAAGGCATAACGCTGTAAGTCAACGAAAAATATATTATTTTTCGTTTAAGATATATGTATTAGTATTGTATTGTTAAAAAAAGATATGATTTTGTGTTAAATTTTAATAATTACGGTAAGTCCGTAGTAAATATTTTTAAGAAGATTTTTTGCCTAAATATAAAAAGTTCTAAGCATATTAAATATTTCCCTATGTATTATTCTCTTTGTTTTATTATGAAATGAAATACTGACTGACTTTAAGTGCAAATCAATAATGGGGGGCCTCATATAATTAGTATTTTCTCACGGTTAACTTGATTGATAATAAATACCATTACGTGTCCCATAAATTTTAATTACGAATAAGCTGCAATAATCTAATGACTATTGTATAAAAAAATTCTGCGAACTGAACACTTAGAAAATGAAAATCAAAAAAAGGGGCCTCGCAAAAATATAAATACTCTCTTATGCAATTCTTTATGTTGAAATGTATAATTAGAAAAATACTAATCTTTCTTACATTCTATGTGCTGTAAAAAACGCATTTAGTAACCACAGTAAAACGAATTAAATTTAAATGATGATTGTCTGGGTAATGTCTGGGTAATGATTGTTTGGGTTAAAAATTCCCTTGCCTCAGAAAAGACGCATACCAAAATAATTATAGTTTTGCTAGTTTGCTTATTAACATTGCTGAGACATTTATGAACTCCTCATACTTTTGGTACATCGTAATACTTTACATCGTCTATGCTAATATTTATAATTAATATATCAAGCAAGTTGTTATAAAACATTTACATTACTATCCCTGAGTAAAATAATTATATTCCTTTTTATTATGACTTCTAGCAATGTAGAGTGTAAAATAGTTAGTTATTATTAAATACTTAAATCCTATTATAGGTAATAGTAAATTGACACGCATAACCCATATAGTGAGTTATTGACATTATGTTAACTCTAATCTGTTTAACAGTATTATAATTATCACATAGCTAAATTTATACAGCAATCGCATTATGTACAATGAAAACTTAACAAATATACATATTACATACAATATTTTATTATTTATATTACTGATGCGCTGCTTCTTAAGATTTTTGTTAATGCTTATTAAAAAGTAATAAGTAAATATAATAAAAAAGAACGATGTTCTTTACAGTCGCAAGCAAATGTTGTTTGTTGTGACAGTTGGAGTCTAGAGTAAAAAATGCAAATAATATCATGTATTCATTGCGTCTTTTTTTTTCATTAATTAAGTTATTGTTTATCTAAAGTGAAGTTTAACAGTGTTGCCAGTATCTGATAGAATGGATGAGCTCTTCCAAAAGACATTTCTAGTGTTTGTTAATATTATTTATCTTAATATTACTCTTTCCTCCATATTAATGTTCGCGTTGGTCGATGGTGGCAGTCGACTACGTTGATTATGGTGCAGTTACAGTTGGTTTCGTAATATTCTTAGTGCCTTCTCATCTCCGAAGGAAATGGCCATTTTTAAGTTGTGTTCCACTACGTCAGCTACGGAACCTCCCTTTGCCCGGCGAATGCTAATAGCGTCTTCCGCAGCGTAAGAGCAGTAAAAGCCCTTAGTGTGTTTTGTTAATATGACGACAGCGTGGGAATATTCGTATAATACTATCGTTTTAATGATCACTATCGACTCTTATATAAAGTTTCTGAGATTCGTTATTGGTCAGAGATGAAAGTATTTTCAACCATTCATATAGTTAACTTTGTTTTAATAATGTTACCCTTTTTTTATTGAAAATTAAAAATATTTTAAAATTGGATAGGGTCAAGAGACGTAAAGGCTGTTGTGGCGCAGAGGCACAAGTGTGTGACTGTTACACAACGGTTGTGGGTTCGATTCCCATTTGGGGAAAAGGGTTATTATTATTTAATAATTTCATTTTTGCGCTCTGGTACCAAGTAACGTGGGGAAAGAAGTGTCTTAACACTAAGTTCCCTCTGCCTACTCTGCTATATGTAGAATACAGAGTGAAGCTGGAAAAAAAGTTAAGTTGAAACCTGCTGAACCGTACCATATATCGATACTTTAGTAATAATATTTCTATTAAACAATTTTTTTAAACTAAAGACTTATAATAACACTTTTCTATCCAGTGTTCAGGTGATTGTACGGATGTGTCATTGATATACACGCAAAGCTGAAATTATATATTCTAATTAGTTACCAGACCGATTAAAAATCCTCTTTATTTGTGCAGGGTTTCACACTGTCACGCACATTCGTTACGATGAGCTTATTACTTTTTCTACAATCGCTTTATAAAGCTCGCAATCTTTGTAACATAGTTAATTTGTGTCAGGTTTCACTTTAACGTGTACTCTTTTTAATCGTGGATGCGAGCCTATTACTGCTAATCATATGAAGTAAAACCGTTAAACATATTAGAGAAACGAATATTGTGATAATAGTCTAGTTAAAAAAAAAGTTTATAAACGATACGTATAATATTAAATATTGCATTAGTTACAGAGATGTCATATTAAAATAGTAACAGTATGCTATAAAATAAGATTATAAATATATATTTATAAAATCTACTTGTAATTTTAAAAAAATATATTTCACGAATCATCAGTATTGACTTATAATATATCTGAACTTTATGAAGTAAATCGACAATTAGATAAACGTACTAATCTCTAATAGAGCTGAAGAAACGATCTAAAAATCAATTCAATTCATACTATTATGCAATATGATAGAATTTTTGAAAACGCCAACGAAAGCTCCATTGAATTGTACTTTTATGGAGGCGATAAAATCAAGAAAAGGGGCCTTTGTAAATTGACACGCACGCTTATATAAAGCCCAGTATTGTTAACATGTATATCGGTACTCAATGAGCACGCGATATTGGCTTCGTAGCCTTACGTGCAACACGTCGTAAAGTCCAGGTGTGTTTAATCCCTTTTACATACTTATAACTAGAAATAACTGATTATATGGCGTTAAGTCCACATAGTCTATAAATTGAAGCTATTTTTAACACTATTACCATATCATTTGCCTTAATTACAGTTACATGAAATGAGAAATGTGTTCATTCAACGGCTAATAATCTAATTCTCTAGCGAACTAATATCAATATTTCGATCGAGGAAGTCATTTTCAAACCATAAACTACACGTTTTATTGAATTTCGAAAATAGATATCTTTGTATCGAATAAATATATCTAAGATAGTTTCTAAACAATTTTCCTCAAAGCTTAGCACTTGCTTGTTGAAAAGTTCAATAGAATCAAATAGAATAATTTATTATTATTATTTCAAATATTCTTCAATGTAAGTATTATTTAATTCCTATTCAATTAATTTAAATCTGGATTATTTTTGTAATCAAATAAACAAATTATTTATAAATATTTCAAAATTGACAGTTTAAATACTCTTAATAAATTAAGACGATTGGCTACTCTTCTTTTTAAATTCTATTATATTTAATCTTTAATTTTTATTTATGCAATTGAATATTGAATATTGTTTATTTCAAATATTGCACAATTTAAGTATTGATATGTTGAGGTCATTCGATTTTTTAGTTTTTTATTCTTTGTAATTAAGTAATTAATTTATAGAAATATATTTTCACATATTTGTATATAAAATAATACCATATTTATATATATCTAACGTATTTAGTACAATAAAAATTTCCCTTTTTTATTTTATAAGCCTTGAGTTGTCTGTGTAAATAAGGGGCCTTGTTGCGGGACCCCTAAAAATATACTTCTTTGCTATAATTAAAGCACTGCGACATATATATGTTTCTTCAATGAATAGAAAATAATATGAAGGGAACAATTTATAAAATATATAATTAAAAAATGGAAGAAAATAGATACCTAGTGTGTATTGAGCCTTATGAACATTTTTGATAAGACGTTCAGGTTTCTCGTAAGACAATGTTGAAACTCTTCTTTAACATTTTAGTCAACACTTAGAAGAAACAAATAATAAATAATCTTTAGCAATTCATCTTTTTTGTATTTTAGCTTCTCAGCAGTGAAGCTCAAATAACAGAAAGAAACAACTACAGAAAGATCCTGGTGTCAAAATATTCCGTTCCTCTTTCCATTTTTTTCAGTCAGACTTCATATTGCCATAATTTTAATAGAAAACAAGAGTATTATTTTTTATATGTGATGCTGCAAGATCTGTATTCTTATTTATTTTTATTCCAACTTGTCAAAATTGATGAATCGATTTAAAGTTTCATATCTTAGCAACAATCTTTTTTAATGTGAAAGTTGATATTTAAATTGTAAAAGCGTTTTTGTACTTTAGTGTATACGAGTATATTTAAGTGTAAGTTACGAAATATAAAATATCATAATTAAACCTGATCACGAGACATTTGTAAAATAATATGATTATTTAAACATTGTTAATCTGACATTATAATTACGACCTGTACCAATATCATAATAACATATAATTTTCAATAGTTACGGACTCAGCTAGCGTGATTCTATAAAACATTAGAAACTCGAGGAAATGAAATCCATGGAGAACGGAAGTGTGTTAATGGCGATAGAGAGTAACACTAGCTTCCCAGGTTCCCTCTGCCTACCCTCCTACGTGCGGGATACAGCGAACCAACAAGTTCTTGGTGTTCGTACAATGAGATTTCCACGTCGTACTCACAATATACACCAAGTGATTTACTTGGTAAGCTTCTTAGCAGTCATAACTTCGCGAATTCTAATAACGTCAAGTTCTATGCATCATGGTGTTATAATATAGCTGATTTCCAACGAAACATTTGCTGAAGGCAGTTGGTGGTAATAAAAGTAAGTGGATGCAGCATTTATGGCACAGTTTTATGCGACTTCGTAAAACTTGCGTACTACCCGACGTTTTCATGATTTAACTATGCAATACCACCAATATAACCCCACTAAATTAAATTTTAGCTAAATTCAGAGATCTACCTAACTATGAGACCATAATTTACACTAACCGGTTAATCTAAGTGGTTTATTTCATGGTTTTTACGAACCATCGCCATGTGATTGGCACTCTGCGAATAAGTTTTACGATCGCCTAAGCTTCGAACTAAGCCGGCCGTTAAACCCAAGTAGACATTTTATGCTAGATTTAGTTCATAATTTATTAGAAATGTGATCTCAAAATATTCTGGACACGGATGCTATATTCGTGAACTGTATATTAAGTTATTCATTGACAAAGTATCCATAATTTTGTCCTTTTAATAAATAATTCATGAAAATTAAAGAATTTGAATTCATTGAACGCCAATTATATACATTATAAAACAAATATTTTTTGTTATTCGTAAAAATCGCTCTTTTCTGATGAGATGAGATAGATACATATACAATAAACTGGTGCTTTTGCTAAAATTAATCGCTAATTACTCTACAAACAGTCGCACCGTAGAGGATCTTAATAATGTCTGTCGGTTGTTTTATTTCAAAATTTCTATTTAACTTAATATTTATTTTGTAAAAATATTTTTTATGAAATAATAATAATATTGAGACAAGCTTCAATGATATCAAATGTTGGATGACAAAAAAAGACATTTTGACGAAGTGATTAGTGTTAGCTGGCACGTTTGAAATGCCATAACCGAAAAATAGAATAGAACAGACCAAAACAGAATAGAACAGACCAAAATAGAAGAATATGAAAAAACTATATTTTAATCTGACGAGTATGAATTATTTCTGATCACTTACGAGTATCATTTAATTTGCGTCCTTAAATTCATTAAAATATCTTTAGTCCTTGTTTATCCCTCATAGTTTATAATATTGTTTTTATAAAATAAACTTGTTATTTAGTAGAGGTCAGTACTGTAGCGGCGCAGGGCCACACGTAGTGGATTCAATTTCCACTCGAGGAAATTATATATTAAATATTTTTATTTCTTCGCTCTGGTAACAAGGCAAATCCCAGCTTTGTTGTGGTTTCGCCATTCAACACGTAAATAGTAGGGAACGACAGTATTGTGACAGTATGTTCCCAGATTTCCTCTGCCTAGCCTGCTATGTGCCTGCTATGTGGTATACAGCGTGGAGCTACAAATAAATTAAAATGGACAACAAAAGTACAAAATCTTTATCTATTAAATTATCAAAAGCAAAGCAAAATTGGCTCAAGTTAATTTTAGCACATCCATTAATTTTAAAACTTGGTATTTTCAAAGAAGTCCCCTACGGGGTGTTCACTTGTAGTTGTTACGTACAACTGCGTACAATAACGCACGCCACGAGGCGCTTTTGAGAAGTTGCACGCAATTTCCTTCAAAACGTTGTTAAATCTTTTAAATAAATAATATGTAGATATTATGTTATGAATTTTGGTTTGAAAAAAGATAAAATTGATTATTACCAATATTTTAACAACTATTATGAACATTGACATAAAAATGTATTAGATATATTTTCAAATAATACGAGTATATGCTTTGGCCAATGTGTATAAATTATTCAGAGATTAAATTTACACTTACGTAGTAAAATCGGTAAAACATTCATATAAAATATACGTACATTCAATAAAAACACATAATGTAACAAACATAGCAAACAATCATTGAAAATGCTATAAATGACATTACAATTTATGGCTCCCTTTGTGCACAAAGACATTGAGTGCGAAACTTTTTAACACAGTGCTTTACGATCGCGCATCAATATTGCATATTCAACGAGAATGTATACACATGTACATATATTATAACTAAAATAATATCTAATATACAGGGTGGAATAATCAGCACCACTTCAAATTAAACCACAGTTTTAACTACTCTATAAACGCCTTATATAATTCAGAAAAAAAATAATACCCAAAAATGAAAAAGTTATTTTTTGAAACAAAATAAATAATAAAATTATCGTTTTAAAATAAAACACCATTTGTTAAGTATAACATAAACACGCGCACACTTACCTGCCAAAGCGGCAACGTCGCGTACGTATGTGTGCGTCACACGAAATACAGGTATGGATAAAAATCGTGAAATGAAAAGAAAATTCTACGTCCAAACTATTGAGATATCTTGATTAATTTCTTTATTTCTGGGCTTGAAATATTTTAACCTATATGCAGTTTCAGTAAAAGGAGCGCTACCTTTTCCACCCTGTATAACAACTATCTGTATTTAGCTTATTGCCTTAATCATTATCAATGTGTGCGTTTTAACTATATGCTGAAAAACGTTAATTATAGGGAAGCAAGAGGCAAAATAATTAATATTACTTCTACATTGTATTTTTTCAATTAAAACAACCAATCGACAATCTGGATTTTTGGAAAGTAGGTTAAATAGCAACGTTATTCTGCATCCATGTTAAGTATTTAACAATAGAGTTCAGCCCGTTAAAATCATGCAAAGAAGCGATGAAAACGAGGAACAAGGAATGTTTTAAAAAATGTGCAGAAAGGCAACGGAGTGTCTCAACACTAGGTTCCTTCTACTTGCCTGATCGATGCATACCTTGCTATGAAAAAGCGTCTATCTAAGTATATAATAATTAAGCTTACAGTATAATTATTACGTGAAAATGATAGCGACCATTGTCTCACAATGTTTCTCAATAACTTGCAATAACATTCGTGTTATTGCAAGTTATTATAAAATATGAGTAGAAATGTTTCCAGTTTTCTCTCATAGTAATATTAGAACGTGTTTATCATATCGGAGGAATCGTTTGATAATATTTAAGTTAGCACTTTGTCTATATTAACGTTGGATTGTTTGTTATATATTATATACACTATATATTTTAGTTTTCCATTAAATAATGAATCTATAATATTCCAGCTTTTATTATATATCTATTCGTATTCCTTTTTTCTTTTTATAGCGCTAGCTTTTTATTATTTTAAAAGACAAAGGAAGACATTTGTAAGAAAAATCAGCTCTGTTGGCTATGGAAATAATAAAATAATGGAGAAACGAAATCACCAGTTAAGTTTAAAGTCATATATTGAATTTGATTTTTTTCCATAATTTTAATTGGAAAATAATAGAAGATTTGAAGATTAGGCGATGACATGTCCGAATATTTTCTTAATATTTATATAACATTCTTTTTTAAATATTTTATTAGGCAGTTTCTTTAGACTAAATTTTGAGCCCCTCGTTGCTTCGTAAAAAAAAACTAAAACGGTCTGCAAAAGGGGTACTGCCGGAAAACGGTCTGCGGTTGGACAAATTTGTTTGACAACGCAGTTCGACCACCACGACCCATCAATTGCAGTTAGTAGAAACATGGTTAACATTACCAAAAACATTAAACAAAAGAAGACATAAGGAAAACTAAATGGTTTATCATAGAAATTAACTAATTTAAATAAATAAAAATCTAATAAACTCATCTAGCTAATAGAAGAAGAAAGTAAAAAAAGGAATATTCTAAATAAAAGAGTGAAAAGCATATGACAGAAATTTCTTGAAAATAGATAGTGAAAGTGTTGTCTTTGTACGCAAGATAACTTTTTTATGTGCATTTTTTTAACGATCTTAGTGGGCAATGTCCAGAATTAAAGTCCAAAACGTATTACTACTAAATTTGTAGTTGTTGCTAAATTTTTAGTTCAACCTAAAAATAACACATAGTAAATATGATTATGCAAACTAAATATGAAAATGCAAAATTATTATTGAAATAATAAGGATCCATAGGTATATATGGTTTAATGACAAAAGATATAATTTAACAAAATTATTTTTTAATTTTCTAGCAAAGTAGATAGTAAAACGTAGAGCCTAAGTTAAATTTGCTAGCGACTGGTTTTTTTTTATTGTGTAATGATTATGTGCCTTTTATTGTACTAATGTCTTTAAATATCACACATTGATATTCAGTGTATTAATTTTTGTTATAAAGAAATATTAAAACAGAGAAAGGCAAAAATTACTATAGAGATTTTATCCGTGAGCGAAACTTAAGTTATCAATACCGATAATTATGAAGTATGAAATTACAAAATTGACACCAGCATTTGGGAGAGCAGTTGGAAGGCGTGCGGTGGATGCATTCAGCTCATACTTGCGAGAATATTTATGGTATTTATTCAATTACAAACTGGTTACGTCGAGCACGGCGATTAGTTACGCAATACGCCTTATTAATAACATGGGAAAAAACAGAGGAACTGAGGATCTGGGCAGGTTACTAAGCCGCAATTTAGATGACGGGTTACAATAACAATATAATTTAACCGGATCCCATAGTTAGTCCCTAACTTAACCAAACTACCAAAAATGGACCAAATTAAAATGGGACCACACGGGGACAACCCGGTTTCAAATAAAAATGAATAATCAAAATTGGTTCACCCAGTCAAAAGTTCTGAGTTAAGAAACTCCTTTTACAAAAGTGGATTTAAAAAAACCAAACCGTTATCTATATATTTAAAAGGACTTGTCCTCACTGACTGAGGTAAGACGCACTCACAGCCGTAACCGATGTGCGTAGAAACGTGGAATTTGGACAAAAGTTTACTTTCGTAATCTGGACCTCTACTAAGAAGGGATTTTGAAAAATTTTAACTCTAAAGGGATGAAATAGGGGTTGAAAGTTTGTATGGAAAAATTTTGTAAATCCACACCTATTTATATAAAATTTGAAATTCAGACTCTTAAAAATATTTATTTGAACACGTGTTTCATGGTTTATTAGAATTCATCAGGCAGGCGAAGCTGCGCGCGTCCGCTAGTAGAAGTATAACCAGGCAACGATGAGTCACTATTAGAAATGACAATTAATATAAGTATTTATAAGGTCTCGTTTGTTGGAACTTAATATGCTTGGGGCGACAAGACGGCAAAACAAGTTTAGCTTTAACATTTTTGGTCCGAGCCTTCGTCACTTGCGAGTATGTCGTGTCGTGAGTTTTTCGTCGATATACGAGTATATAAAAAATATTTCACACCATTCGCCTTCGTACCTGTACCAAAAGAGAAAATGATTTAATGAGAAAATGATATAAAAGAGAAAATGATTTAATGAAATATTATACGCCAATTTACTGAAGACTTCGAAAGGCTTATTTCCAGGGCGTTAAATGATCTTGTTTATAATTATTGTTGTTTTATCATCATCATCATCAAATCAGCCTTTTCGGGTCCACTGCTGGACATAGGCCTCTCCCAGGGTGCACCAAAGCTCCCGATCCTCCGCCTTCCGCATCCAGTCGAAGCCAGCAACCTTCTTCAGGTCGTCGGTCCATCGAGCTGGAGGGAGCTACTGTTGTTTTATATAATCTCCTATTTCTCCGTTTGTTTTTCTTTTTGTTATTATAATATTTATGTTATTGGTAGTCTTGCATCAATACTTATTATATATTTGCTTATTTATTTTATAGTCACTTTAAATTGTTCAAGTGTCCATAAAACGTAGAAATAAATAAAATATGGAAGATTATTATATAGTTTGACGTAATTGCATCGCAATACAGAAGCTCGTGTGTAGTTCTCGCGCAGTAGTTGGGTCTGCTTAGATAAAAAAATTCAAAATTACAAGATTCGCTTTATAAGAGATCGCTGTATGTCTTGCCTTATACATTTAGTTCGAGGTCCTGGAATTTCACACCAGGTATTCAGACCTCTGCTTGACCTTATATGCTGTCGAGAACATGTCGAATCGCATTAACACCTGTAAGTACAAAAAACAACAAATCCATCCAGTAGTTTTTTCATGAATCGTGAACAAGAGACAAATAGATAGACAAAAGAAGAGTCATTTTAAAGAGTTATTTTTAAATTTAATTAAGTCTCTTTTGTCTTTATAATTACAATACTATTTAAGACACTACCTGTATATAACAACTAAATGTTGCCCGTTAAGGTATAATGTTTCAAGTTTTAGACTTGCCATGTAACGACAACAGCTTTGCGTTTCCGAGCAATCTTCTAATAAAAATTGGAAATAGGTATGTGTTATATATGTAGATAGGTATAGATGATTATAAATTTATATCGATATAAATAACTAGCTGCTAATTATCGACAAGTCATCAACAAGTCTTATTTACCATTTAGAGGGATATAATATTAAAAAAATCGGTTAAGTTAGAGTCGTACTTGCACAACGAAGCCAATTTTTAGTTTTCAGAATTTTTTCTTACGTAAGTTCTTCTTGCCAAATTTCATAACTGTAGGTGCAAGGGAAGAATCCTATAGGATTCTATAGGGGCCCCTATAGGGGCTATAGGTTTTGACAATTTCTTAACACACTGCAATTATTTATATTTCATGACGCCTTTTTGAGTATATTTTGTAACTATGTATATTTATGTGTTTCTGTTTGATTTTTTGTCATTTGTTAATGTCGAAAGGCAGGAGGGGTCCTTTTTCACAGTTAAAGCTATATCGATATTAAAGTAAACCTAGTAAGGTCGGGTTCTTGTGATTGCGGCGAATGAACTTGGGAACGAAGTCGTTCCCATTAAGACACTTCCGTTCCCCACTTTCCGAATTTTGGTGGCATTGCGTGTTGAGTGGCTTCGTTACCAGAAACAAGATTTAACATGTGCGTTTAAATATGTTTAAAATATCGCCATACTCTGTGTAACCCTAGCATAAATAAATTAATAGATTTATGTCCAATCCAATTAACAAAGTTGAAACTACATAATAATTTTTTTTTTTAATTCGACAGTCGAAGCTTAGGTATATCAAGATATTTTTTTCTAGCCATTAGTCACCCGTTTTTCTCCAATCAATATATTATTATACGCAATGCGATTCAAAAATGCTAGTTTTTCTTACAAAATAATTTCGGCCTAATCGAGCGAGTGCGATCCGGGCTGCACACTCGCATCGCAACGGAGGCGGAGGGCCAACCGCAGGCCTACTTTTTATTTGGTTGTAATCCGGTTGTCATTATGCTCCCGCAGTGCATTGGCCCTGTGACCTATATACCTACTCGTACAATTACAGTTACCTCAATCCGATACAATCTATATTGACCGATGGATTGATTTATTCGATTATTTGCATAAAAACCTGATTATTTGCACAAAATAATAAAAGGCTTTATTTCTTTTTTTTTAAAGTGATTATTTATAAATGTACGTGCAACGTTCTATATTTAAATACTTTGTTTAAAATTTTTAACCGATTTCTGTAAGAAAAGGAGGTTATTAATTCGGCTGTAGGTATTTCTTTTTCCTTCGGTTCATTAAATTGCTACAAATAGTCTCGTCGTATCGGTTTCGGCGTGCTTATTGTCTTAATGTGACTCTTAATAAACATAATTAATATTTAAATGCTTATTTTAATTTCTTGTTTCTTTTTTAATTAGACAAGTTCCTTTTTTTATTCATATAAAATGAGCTGAGGTCAGCATGATTATGAGGTCAGTGGTTGCGCAGGTGCATAAATGTGTGTCTGTAAACAAACGTGTCTGTTTGTGGGTTTGATCCCCCCTCGAGGAAATGAAGTGTTTATATATATTTTCATATTCTCTGGTGTTGAGGGAAGGCGCGGCATTGACTTTCGCCACTCAACATGGCAATTGGGGGACGTTTCCTAGTGGAAATTGGGCGACGGAATGCCTTAACACTAGGTTCTCTCTGTCTAACCTGCTGTGTGAGGCATACGGCGTGAAACTTGTAAAATGAGCGTATTTTGGTAAATTCATATTTTTTCTATTTATGTTTGTTTATAATAAATGAAAGACAGGTTTTGATGGAACTCTTGGTGCGTATAAGACGTCGTATAATGAGAAAAAATCTAATTGTGTATGCAATTATAACGCGCTGCCTCCGTTGGTAAAGGTTAATGGATGTTAAGTGTGGTTAATAAAACTCTTTAAAAACATTTTAAATTGATTAATTTATCATTGTAAATTATGTAGTGCATTAGTTAGTTACACTACAAATTATTTGTTTGTTACTGTTTTTGTGTGTTTTTGGGACGCGTGAAAATATAGAATTATTGTTTTTGTGTGTTTGTATATGTCCAGTTAGACACACACAGAAATATTTTTATATATATATATATATATCAATATTTTTTTTATTATCTATATTCTTAAAAACAATAAACAATTGCTACTCGTAAATAAAGCAGAGAAATTTATGCTAACTTGAAATGTCATATATGCCATTCCATAGCGGGTGTAGTATACACCATTTAGAGCAATCGAGGAATTTCGCGTAAAAACTGAGTGGTGTGTGGGTTCCGCTGAGAAATGAACTTTTTGCTATCAAAGATAAAGTTAAATATAATAACCGCAGTCAGACGAAGAAACATTATTAGCTTTGACTACTCAGTCAACCCATATGGACTCCCATATTGTAATTTATTGTTCATATTTAGTTCTGGTTGTTTACCTCACATTGTATTACAGTATTTGATACAATCAATGTGGTAAAATACAAGTTTTTAAACAGTCGAATTCGAGACTTTACTATTCAAAGAATGCAAATAAAAATAATTAATTCCTCTGGTTAGAGTTTGGATTCTCAACCACCGCGTATACAGTCGAAGTTTGTCACGTTGTGTGACACGGTCACGGCTGAAGGAATAGGCGAAAATAGCCCGGTCCAGTTGGGGAACGGAGTGTCTTAACTCTAGGTTCCCTCTGCCTACTCTCCTGTGTGCGGGATACTGCGTGATTTTTCTTTTTCAGTTGTAGTAACAAAAATATTTAACCATAAAAAGATGAGGTCAAAGCTGGAGTCAAGCCCCCCTGAAAAATATCTTTCGATATGTCTCTCAATATATCTCTAGATAGATCCCTGTTTGTTGGATTGATTTAATACGATTAATTGATATTTTGATACATTTATTAATTTTGTTTAATTTGTTTCCAGGTGGCGCACGTGGCCGATCCCCCGTCGACCTCTACTTCTGGGGATGGTGCTTAATAGTGCTGGTTAACTCCCGAAAGACACTTTAGTATGACTTTAAACCATTAGTGTTACATTTGTATAGACGTCATGTATATTTGTGTGTTGGCGACACCGAAAAGAGTACCTTATTGCTATAATTTTAAGGCCGTATTTTATATTCTGGGCAATTATTCTTTAATAGCATCTATATGTAAGGATTAAGGCTATATTTCTTCTAAATAAGTATAAAATTATAATGAAACCGAGCAGTTTTGCAATATTTACTGAATTACCAAAATGATTGCATATTTCTGTGTCATTATCGATATTTAAGTTTAATCGAATATTTTATATAATTATTTGTGGTATTGTGATATGTACCAAAATAACGACTTCACATGTTGATACAATGTCTGTAATTTGTTTTACACCGAGGTGACACTATAAAACACCTACTTTACCCAAACCTATTGATAGAAGATTCTTATAAGCAACATATTGAAATTTCAATTCAATTTCCTAATTTTTATCTAATATTCTTATAATTCTAAGTAACAATGAAACATCGTTTATTATTAACCTTTTTTATAAATTAACAGTAATGTTTTAACTTATTTTGAATTAGTAATTGTAAAAAACCACGTAAGTGTTATAATATGTGCTATGAAGCTATAATGGCGGGCGCAGGCGTCGGGCGGAGCGATACCGGCGCCGCCCTGTACAATCCAATTACATTCAACTAGCCTCTAGGCCTCGTCAGGGTTGTCTATTCGTGCTATAAAAAATGTGCAATTGTGCAATTTGTTCTTATAGATCTCTATATGAATGCAGTTTTTCTTTAATAATTATGGTATAGTATGGTATGGTATTCCATGGATGGATGGTGTTTGGATTCTTATCATTGTTTGTATAATCTCGTTCTTATTTATACTTTTTGTCAATGTTTACTGAAAGTCGTTATTTACGGTTTTTTTTGTTGAACATTTTTTTTAAGGTCAACCCTGACAATATAATGCTAATTAAATTTAATTTATAACCTAGTTGCTAAAGCGTGCGATGATAATCGACACATTATGTCACATTTGATATCTCTGTGTATAATTTAGAAAACGGCTATGGTGTACTTAATTTTTTTTTTTTCATAAATTAAGACCATTTAGGCAAAAGGGCGTATCTGGAGATATTTTCTGGGGGGAGGAGGTGTCTGGACTTTAGCTTTGAAAAGATATATTCGTGTAAATGTTCTATTTTTTATTTTTCGGGGCAATTTTTTTGTTAAACAAAATTCTGGGGTGGGCGCGGACCGCAGGGCCCCCTCTATTCCTATCCTATTTTAAGAAAATATTCCACTTTTCGTAATTCGATGATAATTTTTATAGTAAATTATTAAATAATGTATACGTTTAATTTGTCATGTTTCGTCAGATTTGTGTTCTTGATTTTGGTGAAGCTGTGATATTGTCATTTTTACTTTTAAAACAAAATCTAGACGCTAATTTTCTTGCATTGTTTTTTAGTAACATTTTTTTCTAATAGTTTAAAATTATAATTAAAATTGACAATTATATATAGGTAACCGACTTAAAGAAAATAGAGGTTACTGATTACCCGTAAATGTATGTGAAGTCTTAAAAAAGTTCTAAAATAGTCCATCCTTTTTGCATGGCGTCCATTTAAAATTTCTATCTTTAATGTTTTAGTGAGAATTAATTTATATGGTTCGGTCCATTTGATCTCAGTTGTGTGAAAATAATAAGGTGTTCTAAATTTTAAAAAACTTATGTTAATCTTTAAAATATAAAATACAAAATATGTTTTTTTATAGTTGCTTAGAAAATACAAACGTAGAAGTTTTCATCATATCTACTGAGCTTTTGATCGCTATAAACTAAAATAACTTACCAGATGTTCTATATAACATGTTGCAATTAAAGGTAAATGAGGTTGTGCGTTCAATACCCACTCGGAGGAATAAATTATTATTTAATAATATTTTTATTTCTTTGCTCTGGCACCAAAGCAAAAACCCGACGTTGAGTTCCGTTAAATTAGGCGAAAAGTGGAGAACGGAGTGTCTTAACACTAGCCTCTGCCTATCGTGCGTGATAGAGCGTGAAAGTCGATTTCAAAATTAAATACGACACACGGCTCGACAAATCACAGGTATGACAGCTGATGTAATTTAATATGCGTTTGCTAAATAAAGGTAAAATTTAACCAAATGTGTCATTGACCCCCAACTGGCAGTGACATTGCCAAAGTTAATTAGGTACCTACGTGAACCGAGCCAAGTGGAAATTAAATTTGTATCTATTACCAAAAAATAGAACTAAAATATAATTAATATACTTTTTAATGTCAGATTTTTAATACAGAAATTGTACATGTGAACGAAGCTTAAATTGGGGTTGAATATAACATTTAAAAACCCCCAGTTTGATATTAACTTTAGCAACTTTCTCTATAGTAGCTAGTCAACGAACGTGATTTGGATATATCCAATGATTAATATTTAAAATCGACTTTTCGGCCAGTGATATTAATAAGATAACGTTATAAAAGAAATTGAAAATAAATGTTCAAATATTGTCGTCCTTTCGTAACGGCCGTCTCTGTAATCGTTTCCATGTTGTAATATAAAAGTATAAAAGTCTTATAAATGTCGTCAATTTGGTGCTTTAAATTGCTAACTCCTTTTATTTTATTATTTCTCGTCAAATCTTGTAAAAACAATCCAAACAATAAGGTGGGAAACAAAGCCAGTTTTTTACTATTTCAAAAATTTCTTCACAATGTCAGGAAGCCTGCCCGGATTGTTTTATCAGATAGGCCTTTATGGCTGTGGCATATGTTTTTCTACTTTGACGCCAAGTATATCCTGATGCTGGTAAGCGGTCGACGCTCGGTAGGTACTACGAACGTCTTGGATTTTTTTTCATTCATTCTTTCAGTATTTAACTGTTGTTGTTTAACAAAAGGAGTTGGCAATTTAAAACTTTTAGCCGACGATGTATATTTCCCTCTAAAATGTAGAATTAAAGTTATAATACTATGTAAATATTGTATAGATATCTTAATATCATGTAGGTATATGGCCAAGGTATTGAATGTTTCGTTTAAGTTTAAAATTTTAAATCTTTGTATATTGTATGAATATTGCGATAATATTAAGGATATAATTATGTTATTATTATTAATTAATGTAAGAAACTAATGACACTGTAGCTTAGTAATGGAGTTGATCTTCAATATTTCTGTAACAGTGTTATATTACCTAATATAAAATACAGCAATATTTTACGAAAAATTACTTAAACTTGTCAAGCGAAACCCTTCTGTATATAAATTACTAACATCTCTACTTTTACTGTCATTCTGTACATAAATTTAGTCGTTTACATCATTTACAATAATTTGAAAATAAAATTGTAAAAATTACATTTATTATATACATAAATTTAAAATACTTAAATTTTAAACTGAATCGGACTTGATCTTTGCATTTTTGAAGGTAAGAAATCTTAAATTAGCCTTGTAGTTTAACAATCCCGCTAACCATCTAATGAACGTTTAAATAACTAGGTTGCGTGCGCGATCCTCTTCAACAAATGCCAAAAAAGAAAGTAAGAACTAAACATACGAGCATGTAACCACTTAGTATGTATTGGGTCGGTTGGTTTCATAATAACTAATATTGTTATTGAAAACAAAGAATAAAATTGTGTCTATTTTATTTTAAATATTCAATTACGAGAATTGTAATATAAAAAAAAATATATTGATGTTTGTCCGTTTTGTAGAATCAATATGACTTTTATCTGACGATCGTAAATCCTTTTTGTCAAGTAAAAATTTCTAACTTTAGCTCTAAATGTAAATTACGAATGAATCCTAATATTTTTAAGAAATCTAAATAAACTAAGCTATATAGTCTTTAATTATAGTAATAGAATTAACTACTTCCGCCCATCGAATACATCACATTATATTTTGTGATATTCTTTATATTACTTAGTAATCGTTTCGTCCATTTTTGAGTCCATATTGTTTTTAATACCAACCTTTTTAAGTCTTTGCCGACAATTTGTCTTATCTTTTTTTCTTCCTGATGACGACTGGATTTTCAGGTTTTAAAAGAAGCAAAATGAATTTGAATAGGCGTCGTAATATCATTTTTAAAATTCCATTCGTCCTTATTCTCGAGACACAAGCCCTTTCATACATTGTCTTTTTCATACTAAAAGCCGTCTCGCATCGCCTTCAAAGATCTTGAAAAAAATGTATATTATAAATATATTTAAAATTTTGCAAGGTTATTTTGAAAAGTATTGGCAATTTGTCAAAAAATTTACAATCTCGTTTGGAAAATAAATAAATTTAAGTATCTTTTTACAATCTCTTCAGTGGTTAGTGGTTAAATATATAAAGTAAACTAAAAATTAACTTTAAATTGAAGGCGATGAGTTAATTATTACAATTACCTATAACCTTTGAATTCATAATTAGTTGTTGTGAATAAATTTATAGTCTGTGGATGCTACTTTGTTTAATAAATTATTTGTACGTAAGTACATTGTTTTTATATCGTCATTGTATTTAATAACTTCAGGTATTTATTGTTACATTTTTTTCTTCAGCGAATTTATTTTTTATTATAATACTTCTCATTGTTTAGATGTCTGTTTTACATATTACTATCTAGTTCCTTCTATCTGGCCTGCTGATATTATATGACGTTTATAGAAACAAAATAGTTTTTTAATATGAAAATTGTTCAATTTGTCATACTATTACAATGAAAATGATATAACATAAAATTAGCAATTTATGAAAAACACCACTTTCGAGGGCAGTAATCGCGACAGGTTGTGGGTTCGATTCCCACTAGATGAAACGTATATACGTTGCTCCCTCTGTTGTCAAGGCAAACGCGGCGTTAGGTTCCGCCTCTCAATACGCAATGCCACCAGAATATGGCGGAAGCGAAGCTGAAAAATAAACTTTTAAAGTTCGTATACTGTCGAATTAAATAAAATCAAAGGTTACAGAATTTTAATATTTATTTATTTTCGTTCTAAGAGTGTATTAAAAAATATAGTACGTGTATAATCGATATATCTATCTATAGTAGTATGTAATTTTTATTACGAAATCTTATATATATTTCAATATTATATTCAGATAATACTTACATAAAATAATATACAACTTGAATAACTGAATGTTATAGGTAAAAAATATTTTTTCTTTTTGAATCAATTGATGTAGTTTTTAATGTAACAAATGTTTATTTAAATTATCGTTTAATTTTAATTAAGTATGATGACGTTATAAACGGGAACATAGGTATTTCGATGTTTTATTATCTGTTCTTTTTTTATTATCTGTTATTCATATATTGTACATTTAAAATGAAAGTGGCTTTACTATTAATTTCTATAATTTTTGAATTTGTTTAAGACTAATGAAAAAAAATATATTTTATGGTAATGTTCAATAATTTTTCCAGTTAGGCCACTTTCACACTGTAGGTGCAATGTTTGTTCTTTTATAACTAATATTCTTTAACTATTTGATCTTTTTTCATAGGTATTACTTATATTTTCGGTATTGATATTAAGGATTTCCATTAACTGTAACTTTAAACATTTTACCTGTATGCTGTACAAGTTTACGTTATGTTTTTGTAATACAATTATTTGTTGTATTTATTTATAAGTAAAATAGGTTTCAGGATTTTATTTAATTATAGAACTGATGTTTATAAACTTCTTGTCAAATAAACGGTTTTCATGATCGTTCAATGAGATTTTTTATTACCTTGTCGTTGTTTTTTTTTTATTTTCAAAATAATCATTCACCAATACCACATCTTACAGGAAAAAATATTGAATCATAATTCCCCAATTAGGGACCATCTTTTTTAACTGTAGTAAGAAACAAAAATATTTTAAATTATTTTTTTTGCCAAATAAGAATCAGACCTACACATCCCTTATAAATCCTCATAAAATAAATACATCGTCAATCACATTCATTCACTTTCATCACATTCATCAACAATTAGAGATACCTTCCTATTTCATTTAACCTAATTGGCGGCTAATGACATTTAATTAATGGTATCTTTAAAATAAGAACTGGGCCGCAACAAGATCGTAAATTTATTGAGGTCGTTAATAGCGCAACTTAATACCGCAGTTTGTCTAATGATATTTACACAAAAATTATGTGAATTATAAATGTTATAAATTAAAGAAAGTGATTTATTTGATAAGCTCTATTATTTGATTTGAATTATGATTCTTCTAAAATTTGTTATTTAACTCAGTAGCGCCATCTAATAGAAATATTTGTAACTGCTTTTTCTTCTACTAACACCAATTTAATACACGTATAGCGCCATCGAGTACCACTTAATAGAACTACGAATTAGTAAAGTGACTTTTTCAATTCAAAGTTCTCCATATGTTTTCTAGGTGGCGCTGTTATTAAATATATCATTTATATTTTATATCTATTAAAAATATTAATATAACGATTAAGTTTAAATATTTAATATGCTAAATAATATTTTAATCATATTGTGAAATTTTTCATATTTTACGTTCGCGTTAGGAAAACTTTTCTAAATCTTTCTAATATCCTAATATTTCAATAGATGGCAGTCAGCAACTTAGTCTATAGCTTAAATAATTTATTTTAATTTTATTGATACATTGATCACGTTAGTATTAATGTTTTTAATAGGAAAATTTAATCACAAAACTTTCAAAGATCTTACTTTAGTATCCAGTTTAAAAATATTCTTAAGACGACTAGAATGTCAAATTCTTCATGACATCGTAACAATTTTCAAACGTCAATGTCAATGTTGATTTTATTTTGAAACCACTCACATTTTCCAAACTTATTTTCACAATTATTAAATCTAAATAAAAACTGCTTATATTACTCAAAGTGCTGTGTGAAGGAAACTATTTTGTTGAACATGTATATATAGAATTATTATGGCGAAAGTTAATATTGATGCTACGATAGCCAAATATGATCACTTCATCAATGATGTACTGAAAGAGGATCTACGCATATTGGAGTCGAAATTACAACATGTAAATGGCGAAATATCAGATCTTATACAGCAAAGACATTCTTTAAAAGTGCTTACTGATACGACTGTACACCCAAAAGGTTTCAAAACACAACTTAATATAGGTTGTAATTTTTTTATGGAAGCCTCTGTCACGGATACATCTAAATTACTTATTAATATTGGCTCAAATATATTCTTGGAATTTACTTTACCAGAAGCAAATAAATATTTAGATGCGAGAATCAAAGCTTATGAAGAAAAATCAGAAGAGCTTCGAAACAAAGCTATTGCAGTCAAAGCTCATATAAAGTTAATGTTATTTAATATAGATGAATTATACCATCAAAGTAATAAAACTTAAAATGGCTTTGTCATAAGTAAATATAATAATGGAAAAAACTTCAATAATAAAATAGGCTGAGCAGGCAAAGAGATTAAAATATTTAAATAATCTTAATCCATAGTAAATCCAGAGAGACCAGAGAGTCAATTGATACAGTTCTTGTATACCTCTTTCTTTATATCCATTGCCATCGTCCTCTAAGGGAAATACAAGTCAATCTCTGTGAAATACCAGAATGTTCAGGAAATGAGTCGCTTCTTAAGTAAATTGTATGATTTAATTATTCTTGTATGAAATAAGTGAATAAATTAACTTTTCCCAGAAACATTGCGTATATAATTATTTGATTATTTAACAATACATTTTATTATGTATAATTACAAATAATTTTCTTATTACAGTATGTAAAGAAACTGAATTTTAATCTAGTTAATACACTAAAAATATTTCATGTCAGTACATACATATAGTAGAGTAAGCAAAGAGAAGAACCTAGTGTTAATTTTTATTCCTCATTTTTCCATTGAGTTGAGGCACTGCTTGTAGAGTGTTGAAATGAAAATAAGTAGTAAAAAATTCTCATAATTTACAGCAAAGTTTCATAACATAGATATATTTACTGGCCAAAATTAATGAGGCAGAGGGAACGTAGTGTTAAGACACTGTCCCTTATTTACGGAGTTAACCTAAAATTGAAAAAAATACAGAACGAAATGTCATAAAGTTTTTTCTTTCCACCATACATATGTGGGAGACATGTGAGGAGAAAGAAATATTATAGCAATTTTGCAATAAAACGTATTGCTATTATATTTAAGTAGGCGTTCGTTAATATGTATTACGAAAAGGCATTTCGAAAATAGTACGTTTAATGATTTTTCATATATGTTTATATTTTTTTAATAAAAAAGTATATTAAATGTTAAATCTAATTTATTTTTATATATATTTTTTACGGTTTAACCAAAGATAATATATTTATATCTATAGAAAAAGACATACTTCAGCTGATATTTTAAATTATTTTTCATAGGGCAGAACTGTAGATTGGTTTAAATCAATTAAAATTAGATTGTCGCAATTAAATATCAAAATAATTACGTATATCTATACTAAGTAAGGATAATTAAAATAAGTCTTGGGCCTTTTTGTAATCTATATATATAAAATCGAAAGGTCACTCACTCATCACGAAATCTCAGAAACTACATGTGCTAGAAATCTCAAATTTTGCATAAGAGTTATTTATAGGAAGTAGGTGCCCGCTAAGACGGGAATTTGCAATATTCGACTTCTAAGGGGTTGTTTTTGGGGTCGAAAGTTTGTATGAAACTTCGTTACTACAAATGCTAGCAGTCTCAAATTTTGCATAGACGTCACTAGAACGTAGTCATGGAGACAGAAATTAATAATAACATAGTTCACGCGGGTGAAACCGCGAGCGGGCCGCTAGTGTATTATATATATAAAATTATACAAAATCAAGAGAAGAGCCACCTTTTTCTAGATTTTTAAAAAGTGACATATTTAAATAACACAAAAAACTACACCAGACTTTTGTTTCTTTCAAAAGTGTGTCACATTATAGTTGTTATAAACTTAAAACCAACCTGGATTCGAATCTTCAACTACCGCGACGAAGCACACATCCCAACTCCACCACCATAACATCACAAGCACATCTCGAGACTAATATCGTGAAGATATAAATATTTATTACACAATATGTAAGCTGAATTGACAAATTTCCTATATCAGTTACGGAGGGAGATATCTACTCGTATTTATGCGTACAGGAGTGACTTGAAGAGTGTTAAACACTGTTCAATTAGTTCTCAAGAACAGTACGAAGGGAAAACCTGCTGTTCTAAGCCTTAGCAGACGAATTAGGCTTAATTTTAATATTTTATACGTCTCAAGATGTGGACTTTCATATTCATAACACTTGGGGCCAGTGTGAATAAAATTAGCATGGAGATGATGGGTCGTGGAGTTAAAGCCGTGAGTGGTACACTCGTTACGGTGTTTACCCCTAATTGCTTAACAGTTGATTGGTTTTGAGACATTTTTTTTTTCATTTTTTTTTTCATTTTTTTTTTAATTTAAATTGGTTTCTGCGTTGGATGCCTTTCTTTTCTTTTGAATTATTGAATTTTTTTTATTAATGTTATTATTTTTATAAAATTAAATTATTTTAATAGATTTTATTTCTATATAGAACTTATTATCATAGTATTTCTACTGAGCTATTACGATATCAGCTTAATTTGTATAGCCTCGTGTATTTACATTTTTTTCTTATAAAAAATAAAAATAACTATTATAATGAAGTGTCCATCTATAGATATAGAACAGATACCCATAGATATATCTCATTCATTAATATATCGTAGATAACGTTCTCTTTTAAAGAAAGAAAAATCAATTCTAAAGTATTCAATTGACCCGGTTTCGGGAAAATCCTCAATCATCTTTTCATTTTAAGTTTTGGCGATTTCCTTTCGTCAGAATCGAGGCTTATTCTTATTGAACTGAAAAATTATTCGTTTCAATCTTCGTATATAATAGAGGTGTTGAGGTGGAGCATTTTTTAACGTGTTGACTGGCGGAACTAAACTCCGAGCTTTGCCTCGACGCTAGAAAGAAGAAATAAAAATATTAAATATTTCATTTCCTCGATTGGGAATCGAAACAACAACCTATCGCGTTTGTGATCCTGCACCACGACTTGCTTCGATCTTTATGATCCTTTGGAGGAGGGTAACTAATAGTGGGCGCTGAAAAGCTGATATGATGATGATGACGATACATACACAATTAGAAGTGCAATAGCAGTACCTACTACCTATAAATTTACAGAACGAAAAATACTTACTTTTATAAGCAAAAATGTTTTTTCTTACATTTTTTTTTAATGTAATAAATTTAATAAAGAAGTGTTTTTTTTATCAAATATTAGAAATTGTAGAAATATTGAGAGACGAGTTTGATATTTGATATGATAATATTGAGAGAGACGAAATTGTAGAAATATTTGTCCATACCAGCTTACCATTATATTTTTTATTAAAATTTTACCAATATCTTTATGATTCAATAGTATTAAAATCGCTTAAAAAAAATATTTTTGTTCCTAAAAAATATGCATCGTTAAAGTAACATCATATACAATGAGAACACTATATATATTTTTTAAAAAATCAATTGCTTACTATTAAAAAAATGTCTATTTGGTTTATTTAATTGTACCTATATTTTATCTTTTTAATAATTTAGAACGGTACATTTTTAATAATAAATGATTTTATAAATGTTCAAAATCATTACATTTAAACTTATACTGTTGGAGTTCCCTATACCTAGTATCTATATATAAAAAAGTTTTTTAATTACAACTAGCAAATTAATCAATAATTAAAAAAATCATATCAGTAATCGTTTTCTTATTAATATTACCTATATTTTTTAAATGTCAATATATTTTTTTAAATATCAATCCTTAGATTAGGGTTTTGAGGAAAGTGAACACCAGGTATATAAATAAAAGACAATATTCAAATAAAAGCTTAGCTTTATTACTCGTTATATTCACGAAGAAACATCCCTCAGTGGCATCAACAAGTCTCCATGCTGACTGACATGACTGACTGTACGTCTAACTTTATATTTAAAATTCCATCAAATTTCATTTAATTTTGTAACAGATTTTAGAACCGCCAATTATTATTTCCCAATACATGAATGCAATTCGCAACAATCTATCGGTCTTGGGACCTCTAGATTACAATTTAGATATATTTTGTTTTCCACATAAGTTCCACTTTATTTCTAAACACCAATCAGTGGTTTCCTAAACATTCACGGACAAGGACACACGCTCGTAAATTATAAGCATTATGACAATGTGATAACATTAAACTTGTATTATTAAGAATCGTTATAATTAATATAGGTTAGGTTAGTTTCGTGGTTATTAGGTACTCTTGTCTGAGGCCCACAGATTACAATAGTGCCGGCTACCAGCCTTCCTAAGACAGTTACCAAGGAATCGTTTGCATTGTTCATTTTTGTTTTTGTCACTTTTCACCTTAAAAATTGCCTTTAAAGTTAATATTTTTACATCCAGAACCATATAAACATATCTTTTTTAGTCATTTATATATTTTTTTTACCTATATAACTGGTCGGCCACGCTGCTTCCCTGCGCGCGCGACGTTCAACTTTTTATTTACAAATGTTTAATGTTCCTAAACGTTTAATATCCGATACTATTCTTAAAATTAAATACAAAAAACGCATGACAATCTAAATTTATCTAATGTCCGCTTTTGTCATCGCTATAATTTACCAAATTTTGATTTTTACACCAACTTTAGAAATATTCAATACAAAAATACTCTTTTGAATAAAATTTTATACACGACTCATTTATATGGTCGGCGCGTGGGTAGGGGGGCAGCGTGGGCGCCTCGAAAGAAAAGCTTTGAGCCTCCTAACCTTAACATCTTGAAATTTGTACTAAATATATCGAAAACGAGCGGACGCGGCCCCGAGTCACTTAGCCGAAATGCGAGGATATCGAAAATAATGCCTAAACCCTAGTCAATTTAGTTCTCCTTAGCAACACTCCGTGCCTTATCCGTGCGTGGATAAAATACGTAGTGCCGTTACTAATTATTTAATTAATTAATTTTGTTCGTTAATTTTGTATCTAATTTTATCACCGTCGACCGCGTCCGCTCGCTGTAATTTACAAATATACCATACGAAAGGACTTACCAAAATATATGAACAACATAACACAGTCGGGAAAACTCTAGAATAGTAGAACAGAACATGTGTCACTGTTACGAATGAAGACCACAAGGATATTTGAAATTGTTTGTATTTTGTAACTACTAGATAAATACTCTGTTATACAAAAATTATGAGCGCTCTAATCTCAAGAACTCTGTGTTATGTTTGTTTGACAGATAATAAACATTAAACAAAACCAAGCGCCCAAGCTATCTTACTTAATACTTACTGATAAGCATCGGCAGTATTTGGTTTCTGATCCTAATAGTACATCCGTGCTCAATTTTGACATATTTTTTTTTATACGATATTACAAACGAATGATACTTATTTTATAACTACCTAATTTTTCAGTATTTTTCTTACTGATTTTTTTAATTTTTCGTATAGAAAAGTTGATACAGCTATTTGGTACATCTAAATGTTTTCTAATTCCAAAAAATGAAATGCTACACAATAGAGTCTACTACAATTTCCAAAATTTAGGAACCATAATACCCAAACGTGAAACCAAATATATTATTCATATAGATAGATACATATATTGTTTATTTTTTTTTATAATAAATTTTGAAAATAATTAGATATTAATTTCATTTTACATCGATATTCCAAACATTTCGTAGACGGATTCGAAAATACTAAAAGTGTAAAGGAAAAACATTAGATACAATTTTTTTAAACTTAAATAAACTATCATCTAGATAATCGATACAAACTGTCAAAACAATCGAGTTGACAATCGACAAAAGGACATTTTATAATCTACAATACATATATAGTTACAAACATGAGCTCTAAAGTCACACCGAATTTTGTACTTTATCTGTGGGTCAGCCCCTCGATCACTGTGGACTTCATATTTCGATGTTCACATATTAAATTTGAATCTTTACAATTAATTTTAGAAAAAAATTGTCAATCGATAACTATAAATGATACGAAAATCGATTAAACAACATCGGCTCGATCGTATAATATATATCCGTTGTGGTCTTATTGCTGCTGCACAGTGTTAAATCACTCAGTATAAAATCCGGACAACACAATCACTAAACTTAAGTTACATTATAATTTATCACGTTTATTTTTTACCTTGCCAAAAATATATTTCAAAAGAACGGCTCCAAGTATCTGTAAATTACGGCATGTCGGTTGAATATTGTAGATGGGAAATCAATATGTTTCTATTGTAATATGTGTGTGTAGCCTGCGCTTAATAGAGGGTATTTACGAAAAAATCTACGGAGAGAACGGACTCTTTACTTACTATACAAGGAATTATATAAGTTTACCGAAATGGAATCACGTCTCAGAGCTAAGAACTGATACGGTCAAATCGACGTTTATTTTATTATGGAGTTCCTATAGTAACATTTAGGTTACAAGCTTTAAGTGTTTCCTAGCTCTGAAATGCAACAGTTAATGGCAAGAACAAAACAAGATAACATTAACAAAATACAATTTTAACACAACATGGAACGATTCTCGTTCTCGAATAAGCCCTGCGGCGACTGCGTTCACAAACCGACGACCAACGTGAATGAGGAAAAGTAACCTGGGCTATTGCTCTGAAGGATTGGCTGTGTGGAACACCCCAAGGTGTTGAGGAAAGAAATTCTGAACTGAAAACCTGCGATTCGAAAGGGGGGAGGCTGCGTGTATAATTCTATGTGTCGATGTCTCGAAGGTATCATGTCATCACTCTCAAACCTAACCTGAACTACTCTACACCAGTCGACGCCTGGTCCATCCTAAACTGAGGTACTCTTATATTATTGTAATAGTTCAAATGGTTACAAATGAAACGTTAACAAAGTGTAATCCCAAATGAAAAATGCTTACACTTGCTTAGCTAGGGCCGACCGCCCGCCCGCGCGGTGCCATACCCGAAAATCAAGATGCTTAAAATTCCCTCCAATTCCGCAAATCAATTCACAATTGCCGTTTGTCTATTGAGCCTTAAGTAAATACCATTAGCGCTAAGATAGTTTTACTCGATTATCATCTCATTTGTATTAAAATTAGTGTTATTTATATACATGTCGCTATACATCTCTGTACAACTATCTATCTTATTGTGTAATCTATTTAAGAAGCGATAAAAGATAAAACATGGTTTGGTTTCCTGTAACTGAGGATGTGAAATTAAAAAGATTCCGCGTGGCGGGTATGGCGGTCGGCTTCTACACGTTATAACAAATACATCAAGATATACGGCGCACTCGAGCTCGCGGCCGAGCGTTGTTCCAGTGTGGACTTTGGTTCCCGGAGGTTCCCTGCTGCCTGTCCTTCGGCGACAAGCCTCGAATACACCGCGCTACATATATCTACGAATGAAACTAAGTATTCTTCTATAGTATAATAGTAATGTGTGTATGTATACTGTACGTTCGATACGGCGCTAGGGCGGCGCGCGGACGTCGCGCGACGACTTCGGTTGGGCGGAAAGTTCTATTGAGGGCCCTTTCTATTAATTTCTTATTTATTTTTTGTAAAAAATCAACATTTTTTGAAGGCACTTCTGATCGGACGAGGTGGCCCAGTGCGATTGTGTGTTGCTTGTTGCCAAATTGTTTGTCTGTAATTTAGTAACTGGTATATCTTTTTGATAAATTTCTGTCTATTGCTGCTGCTGCCTTCAACTATTGCTCAGATTTGGGTTCCGGAAGATGTCTATTACAGGAGAGAGTCGTCACGAGGCGTCCACCTGCGGAGCGCGCGCGTCACTACCTTAAACATAATTATCTCGACGGTAAGTAGAAAAAGAATGCCAGTAGAATACGCTGTGTGGTTATATAGGATTAAAGATATATTATTGAAAAGATTTAACGGTCTCTAAACACGTGACTATTGTATATTTTCGAAAATTAAATATGTGAGTGTTGCGCACGCCCCGCACTAGCACTGCAGTGTTGCCCGCGCATATTCGGAATATAATATTTATCTAACGAATAAACTTAACCCTATGTCCGTTGCGGCGTTCGCGGTGTTCCGGACCAACTGAAGAGTGCCGAACGATGCCGAAATATGTAAAATACAACATAGGATGTTTACAATAATCAAAACTGAAGATGTTTAAAAATTTTCGAATTTTGTGTCTGTTAATCTTTATTCTATTGAAAAACGTCTGCACGAACAAATACCCGGCTATCAGTATAAAAATAACATTTAAATTCTTTGTTTGTGGATCGAAAAATAACCCTGCTCTATTGTACTAAATACTATGGTTAACGTTAATTATTCCTAAAATAATGATGACGAGGTAAAGGTTGACAATTGTTGGCGACGCGATGCGCCAAAACTGAAACATTACGGGATATTAACAAACCAAAAAGAAACATGCTCCAAAGGTCCAGGATAAGGAATGGGGGGGAAATAAAAATCAAATAAAAACAACGTAACATTCAAAACTTAAGCAGTTAAATATATTAATCGTTTTTTCCCTTAAATAATAAATCAATAAATGATTTTAAGATATACATAACTATAAAAACCATTTACGATAATACTTAATAATATAATAATAATTATATATAGCGAAATATATTATGTGCAGAAATAAAATTCTAGGTGACTTAAATTTTCTCTTACTCATATAACCTAATGAATTTCCTAGTAGAGCGCTGTCGCCGCTCGACGTTCAACGTACAAATTTTTTTAATAATTTAATTAAACTTTTTTTTTTATTAATAATTTTGAATCTGAAGGCCTAAATGCGAGTGTCGTAAAATTTTGGTGTGCGAAACGATCGTCCAATGGATTTATAATTTTGTTAGCCGAAAGTTTTTTATTCCGTCGAGTCGTTACTTCACTCCAGCTGTTCAAGGAAGTTCGGCGACTTGAAGTACTCGGGCACGGGGTCGTCGAGCCGCGAGATCACCTTGTAAATAGATTTTTTCCAGCTCTGCTCGGCGTCCTTCCCGCCTTGGATCGCGCGGAAGAACTCCCGAAGAGTCTGTTCAACCACGTATCGGAAGTTTGGTGGAACCTGGAAAGAGAAGATGCTTGGTTATTTCCTGATCAGAAACTATACAGTCAAGACCAACTTGACGTCATAGAAAAACTTAAAAAATCATTTCTATGTATTTTAGATACTTACTTCGATGTGGTTATTTCTGTTATAGTGCAAGTTAAGCACTCTATATAGTTCTGAGTCGCCAGCGACGTGTAGGTCGTCCGCCGTCTTCAACCCCTCGCTTATGGCTTGCCTCGCGTACTTCTCCATTTGTATATAGTAGAATTCTCTGCAACAAAAAAAAATTGTTAGATTTTTATTCCGCACACATAGCAGAGTAGGCAGAGGGAACCTGGGAAGCCAGTGTTAAGACACTCCAATCTAATTAAGAAATTTTAGTTCCTACTACTAATTTTAGTTCTTTCCACCGAATTCTGGAGGCAATACGTTTCGAGTGAACCCAACGCCACTCTTTTCTCGTTACCATAGGTTAGGAATGAAAATCCTCGAGTGGGGATTGAATCCACAAACTGTCACCCTTGTGCCCCTATGCTATGGATAGCCCCAATTATTAGTTCATAGGTAAAATTACCAATATTATAAGGAAGAAGTATGAATTTTAAATGACTTCAACTCGCTTTCTCATATTTAACGTCACGCCATCGACAAATCCATTCGAATTACAACATATTCGAGCATTGTACGGGCGCGAGGGAAGCTAGGCACCCGGAACTGAAGCGCGTTACGTGTACGCAGACCCACCTGCCGTGTGACACTTCACGTCACAATGAAAATATAAAAAGCTCTCGAAAGCTGTCGAGGGCGGAGAGGATTTGATTAGTCATTTTCACTCAGTCCGCTTGTCGCATCTCGCTATCTTCGCTTCGCTTCGCTTAGGAGAGCGGATCGAGAGTCTCGCGAGGCTAATTACTTACGAGTTCGCATTCAGACGGGCTAATTCAGTTTTTCGCGTCTCGTCGAGTGATGTGTTACTTTTGGAAAAATTGTTCGCTGTTTTATGTAGGGTTTAAGTTTTAATCTTTTTATTTCGACAAGTAGGTATATTTCAATTAAGTACGTTTCAAATTGTTCTGTTTTAAATTTGCTTATTAGTCTTTGGGAAAGAAATTAAAGAATTCAATTAGAAATGTGTTATTTGGGTTATTGCTTAGTAAGAGAATTCTGTCACTAAAAAAACAACGAGTAGAGAGAAAATACAAATGTGCCACTAAAAAGAAAACACAGTGGAGCACCGCAAAAATCACTCAATAGTCAGCTATCAATCGTGGATGATCTCTGAGCCACTCTCTCTCGCGAGCGCCCTCGAGCCTCTCTCTCGCACGCCGGGGTTTCTATTATTTTTTAATTGGTACTCCGCGAGAGATTGCAGCCTTACTAATTGAGTAAGTAAATGAAGTGTCTTAATAATTAGATGTCTTTTTAGCTAGTGAGAGGCAATGTGATGTTTAGGTACTCTAGTCTACGCCTAGGTGCTTTTTTTTTCCTAATTAGGGCTGGGGGTTGAGTTTTTACAGTTTTCAAAATAAATTTTCGTATCGATTGATGGTATTAAGAAGGCAATTTGTATTGGAATTGTGATATTTTTAAATATAACATATTATAGTTTTAATTAACTGAATTTGTTTGAGAAATATAGTGTTGATATTATATAATTATAGTTATTAAACATATCATAACGCCTAACCATATGTGTCGTTAATTGAAATTAACAATATTAATCGATTACTGATAACATTATCAACACATGTTGCTATAAACACTCTGGCACTTGGAAGAAGATGCTTCTCAAACCTTATGATCTCATCAAGCTCACAAGTATCTAACAACATAAAATGAAACGAGACCAATGACCTATGGAATTCCACTTAGAACTCACCGCTTATTTTCAGTAATAATTTTCAAAATTGCCTTCAAAACTCATAGTGAGAGAGTAAAGTGGCAGCAATACAAGTTCTAAGGTAATTTGTAAGCCATAGACGTATTCGTCTGTATCGCCTAGTGGTTGTTATATGCGGGCGCACTAAGTAGGCAACTCGAAAAGAAACTTCTGTACGGTACGTGTTCGAATATAAAAAACTAGCGGCCCGCTCGCGGCTACACCCGCGTGAACTACGTTATTATTAATTTCTGTCTCCATGACTACGTCCTAGTGACGTCTATGCAAAATTTGAGACTCCTAGAATTTGTAGTAACGAACGAAAAACAACCCCTTAGAAGTCGAATATTGCAAATTCCCGTCTTAGCGAGCACCTACGTCCTATAAGTAACTCCTATGCAAAATTTCTGATTCCTAGCACATGTAGTATCTGAGATTTCGTGATGAGTGAGTGACCTTTCGATTTTATATATATAGATAGATGTACCGACGAAACGAGAACCTCCTTTTTTTGCGAGTCGGTTAAAAACACGTGATACTCTACAATACAATCCGTAGTATTAAATTAAATGAAGTTAAAACAATATTGTTTCGCGATACATAAATTCGCAATTTTCAACTTGAAAGTGTTGACATCCATTTGGAATAAAAATGTGAATTAAAAACCGTTACTGTGGGAATCAGCTGTTGCTATTGTAAGCATTCGACTTAACGAATTTTGGTAATGCACTCGTTGAATGAAATTGCACCTTATTAAATGTTGATATGGTATATATTGCATTGCGTGTTAACAGCGCAAGTGTCGCGGATTTTTCAAACAATAGAACATTCCAAGCGAGTTATCATTAACACCAAGTTATTTTCGCTATTAAATATGCTGGAATAAAATTCAGTTTTGTATAAATGTAAGGAGCATTGTCTACGTATTTCTTAAGATCGCATCTTGCTACCTGAGGCGTCTTCAACCTCATTGTTCCATGGCAGTTGGTCTTTTTTGCAGAAGTTTCTTATATTCAGCTACTCAAATAAAATGTGAGGATGAAGGAAGTCTTTAGAGTCTGGTGGGAAGTTAAGGAGTATTGTTCGCGGGGAAGAAATTTTTCTTGCAATTAACAGAAAAATTGTTTTTGTTCAATTTAAATTTTGTTTTTGCATAGAAATAAATTGTTAATAATATGTTTTTTTTATTATTAAACTAAGATTACAATAGCTGCTAAACTTACGAGAGCAAAAAGAAAGAAGAAGAAGAAGAAGAAGAGCATCTACTTTGCTTCATATATGAAGCAGTTTACTAATATTCTCTGCAAAGCTTAATAAGTTCCCTTAACCCCAAGACAAACAACTTAAGCAATTCAAATTAATTCATTAAATACGTGTTCATTCAAGAAACCTTAAGTAGTAAATTGGCAAGACCGCACTGTAGGGGAAGAAAAAAATCTCGGCAAGTCTCGGCGCTAATGTCTTACGCTCCCCTCAAGAACATTCGATTCCCATGTGAACCAAACACCATAGACTTAAGAAGATAGGGGATCATTTCTTTTATAATAAAAAAAATATGCTTTATTTATTCAATAGAGAAAAACATTACAAATTTATATAGGAATGTTATAATGGAGTCTCATTTGCAACAAAGTTAAGCATCTATGATAAAAATAACGACATCTTCGCGCAGTACGTAATTCAAGCCACTAGAGGGGTTTCTCATGCGATCTGCATGCAGGCGAAGTCGCTAATTGTAAAACAAAATATAACAAACCGCGACTCAAACTGTAACGAACATGTCGTTTTGATAGTTTTTTGTAGAAATTATCATTAAAAAAAAATTAGCTTCACGCTGCATCCCGCACACAGCAACGTAGGCAGAGAGAACTTAGTGTTAATACACTCCGTTCCCCACTTTCCGTCGAATTTTGGAGCCATTGCGTATATAAATTTAGATAAATATTTCATTTCTTCGAGTGTGGTCGAAACCCACACACGTTAAATTCTCAAATTACTTCCTTCTATGTTTAGTTAACTTTCGGATTATTGAATATAGGTAATTCCCCATAATGTTTCGTAACTAAGATATGTCAAGCATAAGTAATAATATAAATATTTTTAAATTTCTCTTGACCATCTAGAAAAAAAAAATATTTGGATATTACATACCAATTTAAATAATATATAAAGAAATTATCGCAACTTGTCGCGTCTATACGTTTTAAAGTCTGTAAATTCTCGATTTACCTAAGACGTTTCTCCGAGGGGACCCACTCATTGTTCTTTTTCTTTATTGTTGACTCGTTCAGTGCGAATACAGGGTTATATTATCCTAAACCCGATTTGTGACTTACTGCAACCGTTATTTTATTATACTTAGTTTTGTTTAATTCTTTAAAAATGCATCCACTATCTATGTCAACGTTAAATGTTTTTTTTTTCATAATTCAACAGATAAAATATAAGATGGACGAGATATAATTATAATGTTTTTAGACAGACTAAAAAATAACAATATTAAATATTTTACAATGATTTAACCTATTTGCAATAAAAATAGCGATAACTAGATAATAAATAAATGTTGTAATTATTTTAGAATTTTTATTAACTTCATTGCCTAATTCGAAATTATATAGTAAAAAAAAAATATAATAATAGATACTTCTTTATTCTCCCTAAAAAAGATTAATAACAATTAGAAATTTAACTTTAGTTAAATAAGTATTATATATACTATAATAAGAATAGCTGTACTATTCTTAGTTTTATCTGTGCCAGAGTGACGTATTGACAGTTATACCGTTTCTTATTTATGTGCCGCCTGCAATGCGGGCGAAGTGCTTGCTTTTTAAGTGGGCAAGAACCTCTGGCATACTGATCACCGATTTAATATACTTTTAACATAATTCTATAGACCATCGTGGCGTAGGGGCACAAGTACTGGCTGTAACGCGACGGTTGTGAGTTCAATCCCCACTCGAGGGAATGAATTATTATTTCTTAATATTTTCAATTCTTCGCTCTGGCACTTAAACAAAAAGCCCGGCGTTCAGTTCCCCCACTCAACGCAATGTCTCTAAAAAATCGACGAAAAGTGGGGAACGAAGTGCCTTAACACTAGCTCTCTGCCTCTGCGTGAAGCTGATTTATTTTAATATTATTCTATGCTCATTTTAATTTAAAATAATATGATATAACGTGACCATGTTATCGTTTATAGCGAGTGTAGGTAGAGGATTATAATGATGACATTCCATTATCTAATTGTATGCAACAATGTATGTGTGTACATAAGTTTATAAATTTTATATCGAGTTCAAAAATGTTTATAATATATCTCAAACTTAAATGAAATCGCATTTCTTATTTTTTCGCTATTATTACGCTTGAAAAATCTATATAACCAAATAAACATTATAATAGAGTACAGTGGCGGGACGTAATTAAAAAAAATCTTTCAAAAGTAAGCAATCCAAAATTTAGAATCGAATCCACGATCGTTTCGTATAAAAACAGATATTTTTCGACTGAGCCACAATGGAATCAATTATCAATAAGAATATAATATTTTTTTAGTCTAGGAATCTAGTGTCAAGACACTCTGTTCCTATTAAGACACCTCTCTTCAAACTTTCCGCCAAATTCTGGAGCCATTGTATCTTGAGTAGCGGAACTCGATCAGAGCGTGAATATATTAAATAGTTAATTTCTAAATCGAACCCACGACCATACGTCACGAATGCCCTCAAACATTATTAAAAGAACAACATAAACTTTCAACATTTTAATAAACATTCTCAAGCAACTACCCCCCAATTCAATACACATTCAATATCCTACAAAATACACTAAATACAGATATAACCATATAACTAAAACTAAATACAGGTATAACCATATGAACTAAAAAGGGGTGAGCAACATTTAGTTCAAAACTGA
Source organism: Heliconius melpomene rosina (assembly GCF_056956725.1). Classification (NCBI taxonomy): domain Eukaryota; kingdom Metazoa; phylum Arthropoda; class Insecta; order Lepidoptera; family Nymphalidae; genus Heliconius; species Heliconius melpomene. The sequence continues at coordinate 2,941,573 of NC_140396.1, read as the reverse complement.
AAAATAGTTTGCAGACATTACCTAGTGATTTCACCAAACACTCATTTCGATCGTTGCCAAATACAATGGTTATTAAAACCTGATGCTCGGCTCATGATATGGGGAGGTATTAAGCTATATACATCCATATACTGTAGGTATAGGTAGTGGGTAGTGTTCTCTACCTACTCTGTGTCTGTGAGAGTGGACGCCGTCCAGCTTTCCTAGAGCACGCCAGAATGAGTCGACGAGGTAGAGTAAGGAACGTTTTAGAGGATTTTTTTTTATTTTTTCTTTATTCTTATTTTTGTATTATTATGGTGCTTTTATTATAGTTTTTTTATATTAATTGTTTACTTTTTATATAGATACAAATTGAAGAAATTAATAATAGATATTAATTTAAATGCTTGTAATGAGAGCAAATATGAATTATTATTAATTTAAATTAACTAAACGATATATAAAAAAAAAGAAATTACCGTTACAATAAAGAAAACCAATTTGTTATTTAAAAAACGTGTAAAGTTTACTAGTAGGAGCGCGCCGCCTCTATATTTTTGTTCTCTGTGCAAAAGTCGCACGGCACTGTGCACACATACACGCGGCGCACACATAGGCGCGAGTAAAAGCGAGTAAACTAATACCGGGCCGGATTAATGCTTCAGTTAGTGAAAAAACTTTTTTTCAGACTGCGCCGTCCGACACAGGGCCGCACTCAGACAAAGTTCAAAGGAAAAATTATTAAGTCATGCATTATTACGTAATATGAAACGTTATATTATAATAATATGGTTGACGTTTTGATATTGTGAAATTATCATTTTTTTATGTAAATTAAGCGAAAAATGGCTAAAATAGTTGTTTGCACATTGAAAATAACATTATTTTAAAAGGTTGATAATAAAACCGAATAATGCATGTCGTAAGTATATCGAACATGCGGGCTGTAGACAATAATAATCTATGCCTGTATACTCAACGGCAACTTTCTCGCGAATAACTTTGTTATCTTGTAACGGAAAATACAATATTGGCACATACCTACCGTCCTCGTTTAGTTACTAAGTGTTAACCAATTTAGGTTTAAATATGACCTACAAGGAAATTAAGACGACAGAATTTGATAAAACTAATTATTAACTCCAAGATTTCCTTAACAACGCATAATAATAATAATATAGGAAAATTTATTAAAATGATAAAGGATTAAATTAAATAGTTATATTATCCTCGATCTGAACAGAAATAAATTAATTATAAATATTAATATAATTAATTGAACGATGTGTATATGTTGTGTAAGTAGTAGTATATCAGGGATAAGCAAGGCAGTGTATTGAAGCAAAGTTAAAAGTCCGCCTCCGATGGCGAATGCGGGCCTGGCTAATGACTCCCTCCTAGCTGACCTGCCTCTGTCTTGTACCCCACGCTTCAAAAGTTCAGCTCATTTGAGTGCTTGCGGAGATTTTATTACCCCCAACTATACTCGGTATTAAAATTTTGAAAAAAAAGGGGTTGAGCAGACGCGCGTTTAAGAGCCGCATAAAGCTGACCGTTCGCGGTTACTTGATTTCAGGATTAGTTCGCTAATTACTGTTTTGAGACAGTTTCAAAAACCAGACGGTTCTTTATTTTTATTCGTCCGCTCGCTTCGTTTATTCCGTTAAATATAATCAAAAAAGATGCATCCCGTTGTCAACTCATAAAAAACTACCGCTTTGAAATGTCGAATTTTAAACACAGTCAATACTAGCAAACATTACGTTTATTTGCAAACAGATAATAAATATTTCAAAATACAACAGATTAAATAAACTAATAATATTGTAATGCAACTAGAAATACTGGCCGTTGATAAATAAAAATTATGTATCTGTGTAAAAAAGTTCAATAAATACGAGGCAGATGCGCGTATGTCATATAGATTTGTTTATCGCGGCGAATAGTAATCCGAGAATATGTTTTAATATGAAGGGTGTTGATCACGTGTCTAACAATAATTACTTTAGTGTTGCCAGGCGTCATTACGTCAAACCGCCTGCTTGCCACCGCATTTTCAGTTTTACTCAAGTTATTTCCCCAGGGTTCTTGTCATTGCCATTTATTACTAAGATTTCCGTGGCACGAGTTTTTACTTGAACTTATAATAAGTATTTTTCGCGTATACACCGCGGGTGATCATTTCATTCCCGCACAATGCGTCGAACCGCAAAATGTTAGTATTGTCTGAAAAGCAATCGCGGCCTTTAAAAATCGAGCTCAAATTGATATTTCGATATGGCAAATATGAGAAAAAAAAAGATAAAAAATTGGTCAATAACAAATAATTTGAGCTAAATAACAATTGTTTTTTTCATATCATTATCTTTTGTCCTTGTCGTATCCTTCTGTCTTCGCTGACCACTATCGTTAACAGCGGAAGTCGAGCGCTGGCGCAACCTTATCTCCGTTGGAATGAAGTAAGCCCAACCAATCAGAAAAGATCTCTAACACTTGTACTATCTTATATCGTTCGTTTGTTTAACAAGGCTTCGGCGGGTCTAGTAAGGCTGGACGACAACAAAGACAAATAATTATATACCTAGTACTATATTGTAATGTTTTATAATTTTAATTGGATATTTTATGCGTCTTTGTTATATAAAGTATGTTATTGTTTAAAGTACTTTGATAGCGCGATTTTTATTACTCACTCCTGTCATCTCAATATAATTAACTTGCAACAGCTTACATACAAAATAGGCAACGCCTTAGATATTCTTCCAATATTACTTTACAACAATACCGAAAAGAAATTGTATGGTGATAGTTAAAAGTATAAAGGCGCGGCATAGGTTGTATTCACATGGGAAATTATCCAAGTGCCATAACTAAACAATGTCTCTGACCCCGCCCTAAGATATTATTGATTCATAATATTAATTATTAATAAAAAAAACAATTAACTATAGATAATCAATATAAAACAATCTTGATATATTATCTGTCGTTTGTGTTTTTACGACATTAAAAACGAGAATATAAGAATGACAGATTATATTAAAAATAAATTACTAATTGTATTTATGGGAGAACAATTTAAATTCACAAATTAAATTATCTTAAATTTGAAACAAAATGCAAATATGACAAAACAATAAACTTCTTTAATTCACATATTAAAAAAAAATGTCCGTCCCTAGCTTATCTCTTGGCAGCTATCTAAATAAAAAAAAAAGTCGCGTGACGTCCAAGTTCCCGCCCAAAACTCGTGTGTCGTGTCATTAGAAGTGTATTAAGGTTTTTAAGGCAGAGACTAATGAAAGATAGCCGCACCCTCTCCTTAGAGACCGCGGGAAGGTGCGCCTAGTTCAGGGGAACTAAGCAAAATGTCCAACAATATGGTAAGAAATAAAGGAATTTATTAAATAGAAATAAAATTTGAACTAATAATAGAATAATAAAGATCTTATTGATATTTTAACTATTAAATTAGGCCTATACTCTAAGACGATGCTAAGTGTGTGTTTTTAAGCTGTGATATATTTACATTTTAACATTACGAAAATTATATTATAATTAATTTTGATTAATAGCATATGAAGAGCCACCTAATAATTCGATACAAGAGACTCACGGGGTGTGGGTTAGGGTAATTAAAAACGAAATGCCCCATAAGACAAGATAAGGCAGGGTCGGAAGAAACCTCCACTTTTCTAATTACGCTTTCATTAGTTGATGGATGCCTTACTCATCGTTTGTACTTACATATTACGTTGTTAGTTTGTCTTCACTCACAATGCTACTAAGAAAAACTTAAATTTGACCACAAATTTGTATTTTACGTAAAAATGAAAAAAAAGGCTTTTATTTGTATAGTCCACATTTAACATCTTACACATATTTCCATTCGTATGTATATCTATGCCAAAGCAACCAATGAGCACTGAACCCCCCAAGCGTTTCGCACAGTACGAGATAAGGGAAAAAATATTTTTTGTTCCTCAAAATAGACCGTGCATTTTCATATTTTAGCATAAAAAAATAAAGTAGGCCACTAGATAACCGGCGCATCAAGCCCCTCACATCGCATATTTCTTGATTACCGCGATAAGTACCGCGCCTTGCGTGTTTTAATTATATTATTAACGACATGGCCGCCGAAAGGTTCATATTTTATATAGCAATGATATGTAAATATTTCAGCCTCGCCCCGTCCCTATTAGGAGCTTAGTTGCGTGCGTGAAAACTCTAAAGTACAGAAAAGACACGTTACGCAGAATTTAACGCCGACGCGAGATTCTTCGGAAGTAATGTTCTGGTAACTTCAAACACTTTTGTTGACGTACAAATGGATTTTTTTTTATATATTCTCTTTCATAAGACGCGAGAGCTGAAGTGAGGTGTAATTAGCAGCTTTTTAGAAGGAAAACTACTCATAAGCTTCCTCGAGAGGGTCGTTAATTACTGGAGGTGCTCGTATGAGCGTGGCGCGCTATAAATGGCCGGCCACTTGCCGCCCTAGCCGCGCCAGGCCTTATTAAAAATGTTAACACGTAAATTAGACTTCACGCTTGTAGAGGATTAGGTAACCAATTAAATTTTAGAAGCAAAACAAACAATGGAAGGCGAGTTCAGTCGTACACGGTAAGTATTAAATCACGGCAACCAGTAGGAAGTAGCAACCCCCAGCCTAGATATGCTCTAGGTTTCTTTTCACTCGGATAACATTTAAAGTGTTTCAATTTCAATATTAAATTGCTCGCTAAGTTTGTTTTTTATTAAATTACAAAAAAATTAAATATTGAACTAAATGTGTACGTGCGAGTTAGCACGGTAAGTTAAAAAGGCATATCAAAATTGCGACGTAAGGTTTGCGTTTCCGTTACCGACTGTGAGAGTCCTTGCGTACGAGAGATTTTATTCTCAGTTGGATTAATTAAAATATTCACATTTTATTTAAGTAATTCTAATTAGTGTTGAACTTATTACTTTGTACGATTCGTGGTTCGGTTGAATGAATAGCGATTTACCTTAGGTAATTGTGGTTCAAATGGAAACGGGAAAAAATGTAATTAAATTGTATAATAGGAGATTTCAGTTTAAAGGAGGACAGTGAGTGCCGTGCGTGGGGAGCACGTCGCGTCGTCTCTATAGATGGTGCTAAAAGGTTTGAGCCTCGGTTAGTCTAAGTGGAACCCCTCATCAGGCTAGTTGGACGTGTGTAAAGATTAATTGGAGTATTTCCATTCTAACAATTTACCTTCGCTGACGGGCCGGCCGTAGACCACTTCCGACTTAATTAAGCGAAATAAGTTAAGCGAAACGTTCGTAATTAGCGCTATCGTCGCCAGCTAATTCTACGAGTGACTCTTTTGTTTGCACGGCTGCGTTTCTTTGAGGCGTGCGCCAAAAGAATTTGTCTTTGCATCGACTTTTGAAGGATGTTTATTTTGTGCACAGCCAGTGAAGATTCTGGAGTTCATTTCGAAAACTTCGTCAGCGTCAACTTTGTCAGCGGGGAAATGTTATAGTATTTACTCATTGCTGTCTGTCTGTCTATCTAATTATCTATTAAGATTTTATTATAATTTTAGTTTTCCATACAAAAAAATATGTTGGATAGATTTAAAAACTTTCGAGTCTAGTTTGTTTGGCACTCAAAAGACTAGAGAAAACGGCTTAAGGCGACAAACCGTCTAAAAGACAAGGAGCTCTCGCCGGTAGGGCCCTCACAGCGAGTACGTCAACAAGTGGCCAGTTGTGCGCCGTCTTTGCTCCTTCAATATCAATGTATGCTCTACACTACGTTTTTAAAGATTTTTACAAGCAAAAAACTAGATTTTTTCGCTTTTAGTTGGTGTTGATGGGGATATTTTTAAGGGTTTTTATTAAAAGAGAACTAATGAAATATAAGTAACAGTGTTTGATTACATTTAGCTTCACGCTGTATCCCGCACACAGCAGGGTAGGCAAAGGTCACCTAGTGTTAAAACACTCCTTTCTCGAATTTCCGTCAAATTCTGCAGGCATTGCTTGTTGAGGTAGTGGAATCCAACAACACCCTGCTTTACCAGAGTGAAGAAATGAGAATATTAAATATTTCATTTCCTCGAGTGAGGATCGAACCCACCTGCCCCATCTGCCCCCGTACCTCGACTGGCCTCGTAATATTTATTTTAATGTATAGTAAAACTTTAATAGCATTATTAAAATGCAATTCGATATCAACAATAATAAAATTAGAAACAAATATTTTCTTTATCAGCAACCATTAATGTTGTAAGTGCACACGCTAAAATGAATAGGCGTTAATTTTGTGAACATGTTTTTATGTTCCCAATAGCTCATTAACATAATCTTTAAAGTTATTATAATTAAAATTACGATAAGGGTATACACAATCATGGCTGCCTAATCATAAATTATTTTTTACTTAAAATACAAAATTTAAATTAAATGTTATTTAAATTATATTAATTAGAACAAATGATTTGATTTGCAATGTATATAAATATTATTTTATTTGAACTGTAATATTATTTATTTGAGGCCAATCAGTAGGCCAGGCCAGGCCAATTTAGTAGAACCGAGTGGTCGAGGGTTCGATCCACACTCGAGGAGATGAAATATTTATTTAGATTTATATTTCCATTTTAGTTTTGCCACTAAACACGCAATGCTTCCAGAATTCGGTAAAAAATGGGGGACGGAGTGTCTTAACTCTAGCTTCCCTCTGTATACAGCACGAAGCTGACTTAATTATAATATTTTCTAATAAAAAACGTTTCGTAGTTATTACTTTAAATGGTCAATTTCCTTTGTTTGTCCATTTGAAATGTCTAAACATAGAACTACAAAGATTTACTGCTAAATAAACTTGTCATCGGTTCCATTAAGGGCTGTGTACAATCGTCTATAAATTTAAAACCTCATCAATTCGTCTTGGACACCTTGGCGTAATTGCCCCCCATGTAGTGACCCTCACCCTTTCAAGTTACTAATATTTGTAAAATGTTTTGCATCTTTTTTAAATATTTTTTTTATTTGTTTTCAAAATCTAAAATTAGTTAAGTGGGGAACAGAGCGTCTCAACACAAGGTTCCCTTTGCCTACTCTGCTGTGTGCGAGGTATAGCGCGAAGCTGTTTTTTTTTTAATTCTAAAATAAATAGCAGAAGAATAACAGAATTAGATTAAGGGAAGTTCATAAAAATAACAATGAATAAGAATAGAATTTTCTTTAACGGTACGAACTATGACATATTAGTATCACATACATAAGTCAAAGTAAAATTAGTTTCGAATATGTTCATATATAACTTAAAAGTCGTACTTTTAAATTATAGTAAGATTCCTCATAAGCATATGCCTTATGCATAAGCATATCCTCATAAGCATATGCCATATGCCTCATAAGCATATGCCGTCTATTACTTTGTACGCCAATTTGAACCGATTGCATGTATTTTAAAATATCATTAATTCTTGTTGGACACCTTGGCTTGTAATTGCCTTCCGTGTGCTGACCCTCACCCTTTCAGTTTTCCTTTCAGATGTTTATCGCAAGGAAATGGCCGTTTTCCGTCCACAATGCAACCATTAAGCGACATTACAAATGGGTCTAGTTGGGCTTCGTGTTTTCAACATTTTCTTTTATTTTTAAACATCTTAATCCACTTTTATTCGCCATAATGAGGAAAAAGCTTAAAGTTCTCTCATTATTTACTGTCTTTTATAAAAAAAAACAATTATAACAATACTCTTATAATAAACATAGTTAGTACGTGACTTGACGACGGAGATAAAATTAATTAGCATTTTCTTGCGGTTAAATTTTATACTTTGTATTTATAAATAAATATATCTTGAAATACCAGGAAAACCATTGTTGGAAATAATCAATAATTCCATGAAATATGTATTGTATGTAGTGTGGCGTGCAAGTGTTTAATATCTTATCAAAGCTTTTACCAAGTTTAGTTATTATCTGCCCTGATAAGGCTGGCTTGAGATATCACGACTACCCCATAGTGTAGGCTATAGATATATTAAACAATTGAAGTGCTAAATACATTAACGATTGTAACCTTAATATGTTTTATTAGAATTTTAGATTGCATTGCGTAATAATAAATGATAGTGTCAAGACACTGCGACCTCCGTTTATCGCTAGAATTCAAAGAGAAGAAAAGAGAAAAGAGAAAGAGGAGAATTTTACAAGAGCAGGATAATTCAATTGATTTATTCCCCCGATTGGGCATCGAACCCACAAAGCCGACTCCTGAAATATATATAAAAATAAGGGAACGACCCGGATCGAATATAACATATTGTGTATTATAACGATATCGATTGTCTCGATATTAAAGTTTGCGTACGTTTTAGAACAGTGCTAGGATATATAAAGAAGGGGGGAAGTGATAATATAAGCACTGGCTGTGGCAGGTGCCTCTTATCGATATGATAACGTGAAAATTAGTCGAGTATAAATCGATACTTAGGGAGTACTTTGTTGTTCAAGAAGATCATTTGCTATGATTTTTAAACTGTATAGATTTTTATTGTAAGCCTAGTGTTAAGACACTCCGTTCCTCATTTTCCGCTGATTTCTGGATTTGTGTTGAGTGACGGAATTCTACGCCGCGCTTTGCCTCGATCTGACACCAGAGCGAAGAAATGAAAATATTTAATAGTTAATTTTGTCGAGTGGTAATCGAACCCATATCCTATGGCGTTTGGCATCACAAATGGCATTTTGTAATAATTTATTTGTTCTACGATACTTTGTCGCCCTTTTCTTGCAAATTATAGGTTATATTTACTTCTTTACATTGAGTACGGAGAAGGCTGGTTATTACTTTTTTTCTTATTGTAAATTCTTTTAGATCTTTGACACTTACGTGGAATAATATTGCACAAAGAATTTAAAAATATAAAACTTTTACGTTATACTACAACGTTATTTAAGTTAGATAATAGTTAATTTAAGTTATAATAATTAATTATATTTAATTTTATTAACTTATTTTTGTTCATTTGACATTTATTTAATTTATATCAAAATAATATAAATATAGTTCAGATTATACGGTCGATCAAATCATCAAGGGCGTAACCCTGTTAGTTTTGTTTATTAGGAAATAGTGAACACAACCCTTCGTTTTGCGTACGGTAATCAAATAATAAAGGATTTGACTTCCAAATATTTAAGTTTAGCTGCTTTTTACCGCATAGCAGGAGAAAAATAACATAATTTCTTTCTAAAACATTCCGTTCTCCATTTTCTGTCCAATTTTCGAGTGGTAGTTTTTTAATGATATTCCCCTAAGTTCAGGTCGAACCCATAACCGTCGCGTTTGCTGAGCCACAACGGCCTAAATTTTAATCTTTAGCTCTAGTATATAACAATAGTTTCTTTAAGTGTTCCAATTGTTGAGAATATAGTTTAATCCAGAAGTTAATTTAATAATTACAGAAAGCTAGATTACTTAACGGTGAAATAAGATTACACTAAGTAGATATACCTTTAAGAGCCTTAAGACATTATTTAGAGGCTTTTTTATATATATATAAATATATATATATATATATATATATATATATATATATATATATATATATATATATATGATAAATTATTTTATTATATTATTTATAATATAGAATAGATGTATAAAATACGTAGTCTATATTAATAATATAAAGTGGACGGACTTTGTACGGTTGAATGCGCTTATCTGAGGAGCTACTGGTCTGAATTGAAAAATTATTTTTATACTTATTAGATCTATTATTTGGTCTATACTTCAGGATTATAATCAAAGTTCCTAGCCTCTTACAATGTAAAAAGCTAGTCTATATTCATCATCATCATCATCATCATCATCATGAGCCTGTCCTCGTCTACTCCTGAACATAGGCCTCTCCAATGGCACGCCACTGAGGTGAGTCTATATTAATATATTTAAAAATAAATAGTACTAACCTGAAGTTTGAAAACCACTTGACGAGTTGTGCAGTATTATTCTTATTGAACTTGATGTCGGGGAAGTACATCTTGAGGACAGCGGAGCTCGGGTAGCGGACCCAGAAGAACATCAGCTTGGCTTTGCGAAGGTGCATCGGCGTCAATGTCGAAGAGTACACAGGAGTGAAGGATAATATTGATCGAATTTGAATTAAATAATTAATAAACATAATTATATTATAATATTTAAAGCAAATTATATTAAATAGACTTAAAGTCTTGCCTTTTTAAATCTAAGAATCGGGATTGAGGAAAAAAGGTTGCGTAAATCTCATTATATCCCAGTATTACGTAGACTGATTGAAGCACCACAAGTTCTTAATCCATTTGCATCTAATCTTATAACGTGCCTTAGCAGATAGCTATACTGTCTGTCTATTGTATGCCTACTTATAAAAAATTAAATTGTATTGTATAGATTTATAATTTATATACCTATATAGAAAATTATAATATTCTATACAATTCATAGAGTTCAAATTCGTAAAAAATATATTTGTAATAACGAGTTAGAATTGTATAAGTAGGCGCTTAATTAAGTTTACGGTTATTTCCTTCATGTATAGGTGGACGTTAGAAAAGTACAGTAAAGCGTAGAAACCGCAACACTTGTGAGGCTTCGGGAGTCGGATGATATCTACTACTGGGTAGGAAGTAGGTGGCAGTCGTAAGGTTAAACAAAACATTTATAGAAATAAGATATGGGGCCGTGGTTTTGTACCAACCACTTTAAGAATTGAATGTCTGATTCGGAATTAGGCATGCGTTATTATTACTGTAATATATTAAATTACTTTAAAAGGCTTTTTATGATCTATTGAAAAGGATATAGTAGGTTGAATCCCGTCGTAAGGCAAGTCAGTGGAATTGCAGTCCGAGTGCGGGTCCTGCGCGTCCATGTGCTGAGGGTGGTGCGGCACGGCGGCGTGGTGCGGCACGTGCGGGTGATGCGGGCGCAGGTAGTCGGGCGACAGCGTGGCCAGCACGCGGTGATGCACCGAGTGCACCATCGAGTTCGGCAGCGGCGGCGAGTCCCTCTCGGGCGCTGGTGGCGACCGCGCTAGGCCACCGCCCGCGCCGAAGAACGGAGAGTATGGCGAGAACACTTGACTTTCGTGTAGTGATGGATTCGTTATCGCCACTGACGTTGGCAGATTACCGCCTAGGAATGGTCGCGGCGATGGCGACTCGGGAAACTTGCTCTCGGGCGACTGGCCGACTCCCTCACCAAGAATTCTACTTACAGTTCTTGGAGTGACGCGCGTGTCTGTCACTTTTTGTCTTTTTCTCTTTGGTGTGACCACTAAGCTTAAGGGCTCGGATGGGTCGGGATTCTGATCTCGGTCGAATTGTCCATTCATTGGCGCGAAGTGCGGTTGCATTGGTTTTTGCGGGGCCTGGAACATGCCTGTTGGAAGTCGCATGTGAGCGCCATGGCCAGGCCCACCCGCCTCGGGGTGCAGCGGAAATGCTACGCCGCCCGACGTACGGGGGCCATTCATATGGCTCATAAACATTGGATTACTTGTAATAAACGGGACACCATTAGGTGCGCCCGGGTGATGGACGGGTGGGTTACCTGACATTTGTCCCGACGGTCGTTCTGGCACTTTTGGAGTCGGAGACTTGTCGAGCAGCCGAGTCGCCCTTATTAAATCTTTGTTCAGTTGCTCGGCCGCCGCAGCTGCTGCCTCGGATTGTTTTCCCATTATTCGTCGTTGGTGCACAAATCGCGTAACGATTGAGTCTATGAGGCTCGTTAACGATGCTGTAATTTCACTTTTGAGAACTTCCGCTAACCCTTCCAGATCCGCGCCCGATACTGGTCCTACTGACCCTGAGTTGCTTCTCAATGCATCTAGTCTTTCAGCTAATTCTGAAGACAACGGAGGTTTCGGAGTTTGACCCATTTGTCTATGCTGCGGTGAATGCTGATTTGACTGCGGTCTCTGTTGTTGACTGTTCTGTTGTTGCTGCTCACTAGCTTCTTTCATTCGCGCTTCTTGTTCTAAAAATAACTTTTGACTTACGTTGAGGTACATAGCAGCTGCATTATTAAGGTGTTGATGTGTATGCGGTGGGTGCATATGATCACTGGGTGGTAAGTGAGGCATCAGCGGCAAAGTCCCATTGAAGCCGGGTGGTAGGTGAGCATGCGCTACAGAATGAGCTTGTATTTTTGCACTCATCATCTTATTCATAACTTGAGAAAGCATATTTGGTGCTGCACTAATAGGTATGGGAGGAGGCACTTCTTTCACGGGGGATGACGGTTCTGATTTAGGCATAGGGTCATCATTTTGTTCTACATCACTAGAAGCACCATCATTGTCGATTGTTTCTGATTCTTGTCCCATTCTATTGCACAATTGCAAATATTTTTCTTGCATCTCTGCAAGTTGTTCTTGCATAGTTCTTAGTTGTGTTTTTAAGGCATTTTTTTCTACTAACTTTTGCTGTATAGGAGGTCGCTCACCATCATCCTCTGAGTCATCTGACACTGTCTGTGCACTGCTACCGTGGCTCGTACCGTAGCGTTCTGCTGCACCGTCGTGTTGCTGTGGGTGGTATAATTTTCGTTTTTTACAACCGTTCACTTGAGGCTGTTGGGGAGCGGGGCTAGCACGCATTGTTGACACTATATTTTCTACACGAGCACGTTTAACGTCAAGAGGTCGCGGGGATGAACGTTGAGCGTCACTATCACGATCCTCGGGCTCCGATTTGGGAGCGAGCAGTGGTTCATTCTGTGCAGCAGCTGGTGGTGGTGAAGCTCGGGAATCACCAGCACTGTCCAAATTTAACAAGGCATCGTCCAGATCCGGCCTGGAATCACGGGACACTGGTCGCTCCGGTGACCGTTTTTCTTGTTTGGGTTCGTCATTATTATTATTTGCAAGTACATTGTTATTGTCCGGGGATAATCGCATCAACTCCTTCTTTCGACTTTGGAGAATGTCACGAAGTACACGATCGCGAAGCAAATCACCACTGCTGCCATCGTCACCGGCATCCTCCTGTCTGGGCGTGCGGCCCAGTAGCTCGTTGAGCATCTCGGCCGGCGCGTAGCAGGGACCGAAGAGCCCGAAGTGCTGGCGACCCTCGAAGATGGCGCCGTAAAGTCCGCCACTCATGTGTGCGGTGCGCGCGGGCGCGAGTCCGTTCGTCGCAAGAGTTGAATAAGAATTGCGCGGCTCGCCGGCGTCCACGCGCTGTCTGACGCGTTTCTGTTTCTTCAGTAAGTTATCCGAGTAGGGCGCGAGTGAGTCTGCCTCCTCCTCCGATGACATCATATGCGAGGCGGGCCCCAATTGGCCGGACGGGCGGCGGGCTGGGCCCCACCGCGCTACTCGCGCCGCATCGCCCGCTCTGCAACAGGGAGGGGAGCGCGATCAGCACACCTGCTCGTGCGGCTTGCGACGTGCGTCGTGCCTAATGCACTTCCTTACGCGCTCGTCGGCTACTCGCACGAGTTATATGAACATGACAAACTTTAGCATAACTTTACAAAATTAACTACACATTATAATTATACGTTTTACAATAAAAGTAACAACTTTCCTTAATGTAATTTATAAATATTATAATATTTTTATAAAAGTATACAGAATAAATTGTCGACTTTCGTGTTCGATAGAGATAGTTATCAAGAAATCGATTGCAAATTACCTAGATGCTACAAGCTCGCAACCGATACGCGCACAAATTAACGAGAGTAGGTCAAAATAATACATATCCACACATATATATGCATGTATGTATGTATGTATGTATGTCTTTGACAAACTAGAATAAAAACTGCAAAAGATTTCTCACAGCATCTCTATTGTTTTAATTTGCGTATTATATGAATGACGTTTGTTTTTTAATAGACTTTATGGTAAGTATGTCAGAGTGGAATAGGTAGGTATTTGAAAGGTAGTTACGGTAACAGCATGTGAAAATACGTGCTGTAAATATAACAAAAGGCCGAGCATATGTATGTATCAACCGCATTAATTTCTTTTGGAGCGTGACTCCGTATTCATGGAGGACAATGAATCTAAAAATGTCAGAAATAATTCTGTGAGACATGCGGCGTTAACACACGACTCCATTAAAACACGGCACGACATCATTTTAATTATTTTGTTTTTTTCAGGTGAATTTAAAAAAAAAAATGGTACTATATTTCTGATAAGAAAAGCTTGGAAAATTTATATCTTTTTATTTCCGTTCGTCTTTTTTAATTGAAGTTATTTTATAAGTAGAATTGCCATTGTTTTTCTAAACCAATAATACCATACTAATTATTAAGATTATTGGAATACCTGTATGATACAAGTATTCTAATAATCTTAAAATGCTTGTATCAGCTTGCACTTTCACATTACATTTCCAACAAGAATAAATGAAAATTTAAATCCATTAAGCTCCTGTAAGAATTTCGGTACTAATTCATAACGATCCTATTCTTTCTTTAATCCAAAACGCCGTGTATTTAGCTGACTTTAGCTGCTTATTAAATGAAAGCTCATATTTTGTGCTTTTTAACGTAAGTGGTTTATAGAAATACGTATGTATGTATGTATGTATGTACGTGTACGAATAAGCTCTTAAGGTTTTAAAAATAAAGATTACATTTGTGTGCCAATTATGTGGTTATACCTACAGAGTTCCTACCTCTTGAGCGAAACTTGGATTTAGCAATGAGACCTTTTCTTCTTTTTGTGGTATATTTTAAAAAATGTTAAATTTTGCTAGATTTTTTTGTAATATTTTTTTCCAGATCTTTCTCTGTCAACGTGAATAGTATTTAATTAATAAATAAATAATATTTAAGCAAAAAATGCTTTATTTTTAATACTTTATATACCTATATAAAATGAGGGGAAAAAAATGTGCATATAAAAATCACATTGTTAAAACCTATAAGAATTTCACATTTTTCATTATTTTCAGATCATACCAGTGGTGGGCAAGGGTACAGGCGTATGAACGGAACAGTTTGTGGGTTCGATACCCACTCGAGGAAATGAAATATTTAATATTTTTATTTTGTTTGCTCTGGTGTCGAGGCAAAGGAAAACATTAATAAAATTTATTATAGCTTTAACATTTTTGCCATTTATGGTTTTTTTATTGCGAGATATAATTACACACACATTACATTACACACAACAGCAAATAAGTTTATTTACATACGAAAGTATAAAGTTATAAGAAATAAATTATTTATAGTAAATCCCTATAGCTACTAAATTTAAGACAATGTATAACAATTTTTCTTTAATATTACTTATGATTATTTATCACTTATTATTTTTCTTTTGTTTTTTTAGCTTCAAAGTATATATTTATCCCCTATTTTCCGCCTAATTTTCGAGACATTACTTGTCAAGCGAATAACTAATATTTCTTAATATATTTATCAACATATAAAATTATCGTCACAACATATGGAGACGGGCACATCTCGCGTCTCCAGCAACATCCGGTCATATCGCACAATGAGATGCTATCAATAGCGGATGACTTCCGATGGTGACCACCAGCTTGCGACGGTCACGGTGCATGGAGATGTATTGGTCACCTTTATACCTAAAGTATCTATGTTATTTTGTTTTGCAATTCTAGGTATATTTCTAGAATCTAGTTCTTCTAGGTTTAAGATTTTAGGGGAACGGAGTGTCTTAACACTAGATTCTCTCTGCCTACCCTGCTGTGTGCGGGATACAGCGTGAAGCGTGATTTTATTATGTTTATGGTAGAATTTTTACGTTAATTTACAAATATTTTCTTTATCGGTAGAAAAAAAGCAAGTTTGTGCACAATATTTTATTATCAAGTTTTAGTATTTTTCAGCAATTTTTTTTTAAGTAACTTAGTAGTTTCTTTTAAGTATCTTAACACTAGGTTCCCTCTGCCTACCCTGCTGTGTGCGGGATACAACTTGAAACTTAATATAATCACTAATAATATATTAAATCATTGAAATCAAAGGGATTTTCTCAGTGAATATAAAAATAACTTATCCGTGTACATCGTAATTCCATTGTACGATACAATTTCGATAATTACCGCGTAGTGAATAAGCAATGCGCTGTCAAACTGTGACCGAGGTGTTCCGATACTGTTTATATGTGACGACTAATATATGTTTATTTTTTATTAGGTTCACGATGTATCCCGTACTCCTAAGGGTAGGCAGGGAACCTAATGTTAAGATACTCCGTTCAACAGCTTCCATTGATTTTTTTTGGTATTGCCTGTTGAGTGGCGGAATACAACTCCGCACTGCCTTATTACCAGAGCGAAGGAATGAGATATTAATAAAAAATAAGAAAAATATTGTGGAAATTACAATATAATTAATTGTCTTGTGTATTTATATTGTTATGTAATAATACTAGTCAAATAGTATTTTTGGCTGTTAAATTTCTAGGTATTCAAATGTTTTTGTTTAAAAGTTTTTCTTAATAAAATAATTTTAATATTATATATATATGATTTATTATCTTAACGTTATTTAAATGGTTCTATTGTGAATTATTTATTTATATTTATCGTATCGTAATGTAAAAGCACCTTCACTATTTGTGTAGGCATGTGCTCCCGACACGACCTGTTGATTTTCCATATCGCACAACTAGGGGTTACCACCCTTATTGTAGTCGATATTCAAGAAAATATATATAACATTATTAATAATAATATATGTTTTATGTGATACTTGTTAGATCTTCTTTTTATATTATAATTAAAGGATAATATTTTTTAAAATATATTTTTAACAAAAGTATCTTATGTCCCTTCTAATAATTCTAAGAATACCTATATATAAAAAGTTTCATGATTATCAGTTGAGTAAGTATGGCCGTGAAAGCTTAACCAAAAACAAACTTACAATCACATTTATAAACTTATCCGATTATAGGGTACGAGGAAAATACTTAAACAATTAACTGTATAAGTAAGATAAAAGGTTTATGAAAATAACGATCAATTTATTTTAAAATGTTTTATAATTTTTCAGTATATTTATATTTTAGTTCTTTATATGTTAATGTTGTATTTATAAATAAATCCTTATAATTAAATATATCTATTATAATATAATATATCGAAAAACACCATCCCTGATTTCTACCCCTGTTTAATTTGGCGTGACCCAACGTCGTCGTAATTTTTACGGAAATGTTTCTTTTCCGCTACCGCATTCCCATGGAATATGGTTGAAATGTTTAGAAGGGAAAATAAATATGCGATACACGAGACGCTCGTCAAGTTAACACTTTTTTTCTTTTACTTACATACTTACTTTAGGTATATATATACAATTTAGATTTTAATATAATTCCGGGGTTTTTCTTTACTGTTATAAGAAATAATTAATAATTTATTTAAGCGTATCTAGTTTTAATATAAATTTATTTTTTATATGAAATCTATATGATACTTATTAATTTTATTTTATCAATAGATAGAGTTAAGATTGATAGTAGAGTTTTTAAAGAAAAAACATCGTAATACAATTTTTCATATATTTCAAATATAATTTTTCAAATATGAATATTATTTTAATGAATAGATTTTTCTAGTTCTTTTCTAGACATAATATATACTGGCACTTGTTCCAGATTTTTTTGTAAAATTTCAAATTACGTTTAGGTTGGCAAAATTTTATTTTATTTAAGTAATCGACTTAAATTATAATATATCTATGATATTATCGTGTGGCATATGGCTCTGCAACCCCATGGAACCCCATGGAAGTGTAGGAATGCGTGGGAATGTTTCACCCCTGGCAATTACCTTTGCGTTCGCGTATTGTTCTTACTTGTGACCTATGGTCAGTTAGACCATATGACGGGTTAATAAGACAGACAGGTGTTTGTATTTCGCATCGTAAAATTAAATGGGGGGGTGAATAAATGTCATCTGGTAGAAGTATTAGACTAAATTAACTTCAAAGTGTATCCTGCACACAGCAGGGTAGGCAAAGAGCATAGTGTTGAAACACTCCATTACCCACTTTCGGAAACTGGCGGTAACGACAGGCTTTTTCCTTCTTGATGCCAGGGTGAAGAAATGAAAATATTAATAAAAAACAATTCATTCCCTCGAGTGGGCATTGAACCCAAAACTGTCATGTTACAGTCACACCCTTGGTCTCCTGCTCCACGATGACCCTTTAGAAGTAGGTAATATTTATTGATAAGCCATAAGTGATTCTCACCCCCGTAGATAGCGTTATCTAGTGATATCAGAATATTTTCCACCTACAGTTTTTGCTTGTTAAGCAGTAGAATATATCGTTACAGTATCTCTTATTTTTCAATGTCTAAAATTAATTGGTTTAATTTTTTTTTATTATTTCATACTTGCGTATCATTTTGGTGATAACTTTTTCAATAACTGCTATACTAAATACAGTTAATTTAAAATATGGCAACTGAGACGTTTCATAATTTCAATGAAACTTCTTTTTTTAACGATCTCTCGGAATTCTCTTGTAAGATGTTTTTCGACTAAACGAAATATAGTATTTTATTAATCATTTTTAAAAGCTTATATTCGGACGTCAGTTTGTATAGAAATTTTCTTCGCAAATTATTTTAGAAACAGAAGACTAATTTCAAATAACAATAAAAAAAATCTTTCACTATATTCTATAGTAAGTTTCATGTGTTTATTTTTAAAAGGCAAAAGAAACATAAAATTGAAATGACTGTCCGCCATTAAAGGTTTTAGATGAGCTGATAAGGGTGCATATGCATACGTGTAATGGTGGCTATCGCGTGATAACTGTAATTTGAGGTGATTCTAAAATTTAAATGCTTGCAAATGAAAATTCTTTAAGCATGAATATGTCCTAGGTGATTATTTTAGCGTCATGTTGTATCCCGCACATAGCAGGGTAGACAGAGGGAACCTAGTGTTAGGACGTCCCATTCGCCATTCCGCCAAATTCTGAAGACATTGCGAGTGCCAGTGAAGTGATTTGCCTCGACACCAGAGAGAAGAAAATGGATATATTAAATATTTCATCTAATTGGAATCGAACCTATAACCTATCGCGCTTACAGTTAGATTTTGTGCAGGATTTTGAATTATTTAGCTAGGTACAACTATTTCTTGGGTGAAATAACATTCAACGGTTAATATAATTGTTATGAAATAGCAGCATTCAAAGGAAACTTTTAAAAGTATCTTCAACTTTTAAAAGAACTTTTATATAGCTTAAAATTATTTGTATGCAATAATAGAGGATACATAAAAGTGTACACAATTTTATTATTATAATTTCTTGATAAAAAACTTTACCCTTATATTACCCTATATCTAGAGCACACAGATAATCGAAGATAATTTTCGTAATTTTCCATACTTAAATTATATCAGGACCAAACAAAAGTTATTAAAAAGAATATCGATGTTGTGTCCAGTAAAGGGTGAAGCGGCAATCAGCATGCATAAGTTATGATTCGGTTGGCGTGTCTGCCATTACGGCCTTCTATGAAAAAGGACATTTCCCTTATCGGCGGATATCACGAGAATAAAAACAGTGATAAGATCGAAGCGTGCGGCGACTTTAATCGATATCGATAAATGCAATTGTCTAGCTGTCCAATTTGGTGCTACGATAGTTTTTACTTATATCGTTGTGTAGAAAAAGGAGATAAGCGGGTAAGCTCCAAGAGCGTCACTTGAGATGGTTTGGCCACGTTACGCGCCGGCCTAAGATCTATGTAAGTGCCTTGCTATATCAGTTCGTGAAATGAGACCTCCCGGACGCCCAAGGAAGCGATGGTTGGATGTCGTGATGCATCACGACCGACGTCCTGCAGGACATGAGAACCAATGGTCTAACCACCGAGGACACGAAACACCGTGCAACGTGGAGTAGGTTGAGTAGGAAGGTAGACCCTGGTGACAGCTGGGATTAATGCCAGGAAGAAGAAGATAAGGTTAATACCAAATATTTATAGAAACGTTTAAATATGACATGTAAAATTTAAGTTCTGGCCTAATTAAATGTCCTTATTTATTGCCCAAACAAATTCTTGAAAAAAGATCGAAAACAAATCGCTTTTCTGCTTCTAACTCTAATTAAACTCAAGTTACTTTTATTATCAATAACTATCAATAAATAAAATAACATATTTTATAAAAACAAAAGATAATTATAAAAAACTTTATCGTATAATATAATATCGACTTCCACCTTCCCTACAGCGGTGTATGGGAAGACAGGCACTTATTAGCTGTCATTATCTACACCAGTATCGCTGTGACATATGGCCAATATTGGAGCATATCTGCGATGTCATGCGACCACCTACCACCACCACCTAGAAATACCTTAATTAGTCTTTGTTTATTATAGGAGCATGCGATATTTAATATGGTTTGAAAAATAATGCTTTTTTTTAATTTATTTTTTTATGTTTTTATGATTTTTTATATATTTTTGTTCTAAGTTCTTATATGATAGGATTGATGTTACAAAAAAAAAGTCTCAATATGGAATTTAAGGATTACTTAAGATTAAAGTGACGTTTATCATATTTCATATTTTTATAAATTGTAGATGCAAATTGCGAACACCTTTCTTTATCATTTTCTTTCTCTACATTAAACCTTGAATAATTCCTTATTTAGGCAACATTGTTAATAAAAGGTGGGCTGAGGGAACCTCGTATCAAGACATTTCATTCCCCATACGCTCAATTACATGTATACAGGATATTAAGTTACACATCTAAAAAATAATCCTTACTAAAATGAGATGTTAAATATTATGAAATCACAATCGTTTATCATTTTAAAAGTAAAAATGGTGTAATTATTTTAAACGTCAACATTTATGATTATAAATATAAATTCAATATTCTGTAATATAAATTATAACTGTATAACATTAAGGAAATTATTAATTCGTATAGTAACTAAACGTGGTACATCCTGTAGAAACAGATGAATCACGAGGGCGAATACGAAAAAGTATCCAAATAAGCAATATTTTTAGCAAAGGAATTTCCATATTGTTCCAAGAATAATTATGAAAATGTGTGTGTTTGTATGTATGTATGTATGTATTGAAATATATTATAGTTTGTAGGTTCGTTCTACCCGCAAGTACACTGCCTTTGCCGAAAAGCAAAAGCCCACTAAGAAAGTACAATAGCAAATGATAATCATAGCCAACCCGTATATTATAAGTACGAGAAAGAATATTTTAGCATCTTTTTGGACGTTGCTCTCAACAGGTTCTTTGGCAGAAATTACTTCTTTTTTTAGAGGGAACCTAATGCTAAGGCACAAAGTTCCAAACTTTTCCGTTTTGTTTTCAAAATTATTATGTATAACTAAAAAAGAAGAGAAGAATATATAGCTATTAATAATTACTAGGATAATGAACACCAATAATTAAATATACCTATTAAATGTGGTTTCCTTATTACAAGGAAAGTTAGTGACGTAGAATATAATGTAAGATAACATTCTAAATTAATTATTTAATTATTTGGATACCATTATTAAATGTATCCAATATTTCGGATTTTTAAAAATAAAATCTGATATTTTTTATTATCTTTTAGATAGATAAATTAACTTTAAATTGTAAACCTAATGTCCATTTGTAGGAGTTTGATAATAATAATAAGATGTAAGAAGCGTAGCTATAAATATATCATCGTGAATTCCGCCAAGCAAAGCTCCGAAAAATTCAGCGGAAAGTTTGGAACAGAATGTTTTATCACTACGTTCACTCTGCTCTCTGCAGGATACAACATGAAGCTGATATAAAAAGTTCAAATTTGATCGAATTTCTTTTTTCTTTAATTTACTTAGTAAATATATTTTATTTAGTTTGTGGTACGGAGATAGAAGTTTCCATATAACAATATTATACATAGATGAGCCTCAAATAGGTAATTATTCATATAAATGAGTAACACATTGCGAAACGATGTCTCGTTATCGCGCGCGCCGGCCTGTCCCGAACAGAAAACTGATAAACGTATCACGTTACAATTGAAAACTGTCCAAGTCATGAGTTCAAGAGTTTTGTGGAGCACGTGCTGGTGTGGTGTGGGAACCTGGGAACCTAGTGTTAATGCTTCTACTCTTCCATTCCCTACTTTTCACTAAGGTATTTCGTTTCTTCAAGTGGGAATCGAAACTCCAATCTGTCACGTCACTATATTTGTTTAGTAATAATAATGAAACATATAATCATTCTTTATTTGGTTAATAATTAATTTACAGTGACGTAGTTTAAAACCTGTTGTCAGGGTATTTTAATGGATACGAGTGATATACGGTGACGTGAAAAAATATGGTGAGTTGAAGAGAAAATTGATTATTTAATTTAATATCCCAAGGTAACTTCGAAACAATAAAAGTATCTACTCAAAACAATATATAAAATAAAATTAAATTAAATTAAATTAGGTATGGATATTTTTTAATATATATAATTAGTAACGAACTAATTTCCATTTATGGCAACTCCACCACCTACACTAAAAAGACATTGGGATTTACCCAAACATGTAAATATCATTTGGTATTTAATTAATCACATTTTCCTATACGTTTAAATAAAATGCAGTTATTTAATATCGCTTATAGTTTAGAGACCACGCGAGCAATGCTGGCCACATCTGGCCAGTTTCTTATCAAAAACAGAAACAGAATTGTTGTTTAGAAGGAAAACATTGTTTTATCTAAATTATATTATTCATATTTCCGTCGTTAACTTTTTATATTCATTAGGGAATAATTTTACGGCTTAAGTAGAAGAATGGTTTTTGCTTCCTGCAGATAGCCATTATTATTTGTTTATTTGTGAGGTCCGCTCGAGTGTTTCACGAGAAATAATCGGTGGGCATTTAATTTTTGTTATGTCAATCTGGTGAAAGCTATCGGCTTGTCTTTTTTTCCATTTTGGGACAGGATTAACACATAATAGGGCTCTCTTTATCCGTAAAAGGTGTTAATTAGTTTATATTACAATGAACGTTTTTGTTTATTCTTTTAGCGGAAACCAGTAGTTTATGTAAATTTATTGGCAGAATTTTGTATACTGATTTCTTTAATATATTTCTAATATTTGATGCCAAATAAAACGAGGATACTATATTATAAACTAGCCACTTAAATGCGGCTTCGCTCGCTTAAAGTTATTGTTATATTATAGCCAAATTATTTAAAAACGTTCATACAAATTGTAGTCTATATCCTATAGAGTAAAGTTTAATCGAAATCTGTTCAGTAGTTTTTGCGTGAAAGTGTAACAAACATTCTCATAAGCTTTTACATTTAGGTATAATATTAGTAAAATAGTAGGGTAGAGAAATATATTTAAAAAATATCCTTGTCTAATAAAAATAATAGAAAATGATAAACGAGTCGAGCTCAATTGGTTGAATAGAGACATCCTCGCGTCGGAGACGAACCGTCAAAACATCTCGTTGACTGTTGTACTGCACTTAGTTCCTTCCACCGACTATCAAATTGTCTCTTCCTCCCAAACATTGTATAAAGGATGGGTCACAATATATTTGAGAATAATATACTTTTATTTAATAATAATAAAGGTATATTTTTTAAAAGCAAACATATGTTTTTTTTGTAATGTTTACTCAGAAATACAGTTTGTGTAATTTATATATTTATTAAGAAAAGTGCTTAATAATGTTTTCAGATTATTTCTATTTCTTTCTTCCTGTTAAACTTTAAGTATTTTAAATCAAGTAAATTCTTTGATTTGACTTTAAGTTCATAAGCATAAATATATTTTTTATAGTAGTTATTGCTTAAATAGCTTTAGCACCGTTTATTCTTTTCAGATCATCTTAGCATCGTTTTAGTCTTATTTATGTAACCTTAGCCTAAAATATCTATATTAATTTAAATGAAATAATTTCAATTGTAGTTAATATAATTAATTAATTAAACAAAAAAAAACACAGTTTGTCAAACTTCAATCACCAACGAAACAGTATAGCACTTGTCAATAATCCCTTCTTATCGGCCTCCATGTCATCACTTCCCCAGATAGTCGGGAAAATAAAATATCGTATGGCCGTTTTAAATTGTGATAAATGCGGTTCTTATTTTTCACAACACTTTACGCTGATTTTTAATATATATAAATGAAATGAAATGAAATGAAATTACATTTGCTCTCACTATTTGTATTTATCATTTCATTTATTTTAAATAAATATTTAACGACGGCGCGACGCGGCGGTCGAAGTTATTTTTCTTGGTTTTTCATGGTTGTTAATCATCAATTATTATTATAAGTAAGTTGTATTTAAAGGATTTTTCAGTTTATATTTTATTTTATACAATGTATGGGGCGCAACCTCATAGCAGGATAGTCAAAGGGAAACTAGTTTGAGACATTCCGTTCCCATTAAGACAGTTTCGTTTGCCAATTTCCACCGAATTCTGCTGTTGAGTGATACCTGCGTAACTCAACGCCGCGCATTTGTCTCGTTACCAGAGCGAAGAAAAGTGAAAAAAGAAGATTATAGATTTTAAAAGCGTAGACTTTAGATAACAAGTTAAAAAGAAAGTTCAGTGCAGAATATCCTATTATTAAATGTTATTATCACTTAGAGGGCGTTATTTGTTGATAATTATGTAAAAAAAGTTATCTTCAAATCTTGGAGTCATTGATAACATAAACATTTAGTTTTGTCTGTTTGTTAAGCTTAATCTTTTCAAGCATTAGCTACTAAACAAACACAAACAAGTAGTAGCAAAAAATATTTCATCTATTGTATTTTTTTTTCTAGTGTGTCGTAAATAATACGAGAATAAGATAAGCTTTCTTAAACGCAGTAAAGTGTGACCATCGAATATGCTAATATTTATTTTGATATAAATATATGGTTCATTATTAATTTAAATAAAAAAAAATACAGCAGAGGCAGAGGGAACCTGGTTTGAAAACTCTCCGTTCTCCACATTCCGCCGAGTATTTTTAATGTTAGCCAGAGGGAACCTAGTGATAAGACACTCCGTCCCCCACTTGCCATTGAATTCTGGAGGCATTGCGTGTTGAGTGGGAAAAGTTTTTATATATAAAATAAAATATGACAATATTATAAACTGTACCTAACGCAAACAATGTTTTAATATGCATTAGAGAGCGATCATGCGAAAAATATTCGTTTATTATATTTTAGTAATATCTGATAATAAAATTCTATTGGAAAATCCAATTTTGTCCATAATTTACATAAGAGATTTAAAAATTGCATTAATTATTTTCCATTTCCACCATATATTTATAATTTATTATTTGCTCTGTTTTATGTTTACATATTTCCTATATTTTGCTAATTGTAACAATGGAACTAGAGATATTGAGTATTTTTTTTTCTATTTTAATATACCTAAGTATTTTTTTTTCTATTTTCTACGTCATCGTTGAAAAGTAGGACATCAGTACTCGTATATATATTAGAGATCAATAGAGGCCTGTAAACACGACAAGTTGTGAGTTCGATTCCAATTCGAAGAAATGAAAAATTTAATACTTTCACTTCCTCGCTCTGGTAACGAGGCAAAACGAAAAATGGAAAACGGAAGTGTCTTAATCGAAATATAGTGTTTTAACACTAGATTCCCAGGTTCCCACCGCCTGCTCTGTTAAAACAAAAACAAATAGATAATCATATTTACATATGAAACAAAAGAACATATTTATTTGTATGCACAAACCCCATCCGAGATTGCCCAGCACCAAGCGGTGTGCGTACGACTCGCACAAGATTGTTTCCTCGTTAGCCGTCCAATTGAGTAGGAGTTCCGCAAGGAGCGGAACTCAGCCCTAATAGTTAAATTGATCACTCAAGTACGTACGCTCAACGTGTACGGTGCGCACACTTTTAAGGATCATTTTAGTTACGACGGAAAGGGTTTAAGCGGTTTTTAAATCAATGTTTAAGTATAATTACAATTGATTTATTTATTGAGGTTAGCAATTGTTTGGGGCTAGTTCTGGTGGGGATATAAGTGTGTAAACGCGACTGGTTGTGGGTTCGATTCTCATTCGGGGGAATGTTAGTTATTAATTTTTTAGAATGTTAGTTTTTATTTCTTTGCTCTGGTATTAAGGCAAAAGCCCGGCGTTGAGATCTGTAACTCAATATACAATGTCTTGTTAAATTCGGTGGCAAGTGAGGAACGGCGTGCCTTAACACTAGGTTCCCTCTGTCTACCCGGCTATATGCGAGATACAGCGTATAGCTAATTTAATTTTTCAATTTTAATAACAATTGTATTGTAGTTCTGAGTGAGGCATTGACTAAGAACTTAGGAAATTCTGGTGATACCACAAAGAGTAATTCATAAAATAATTAATCATCAATATTCTTTGATGAATAAGACTAAAGGAAAGCGAAAAAGCTATTTCGTCATATTATTAGTCAGATATGAAAATAATACTAAAATCATTAAGTTTGTCAAAACCCAGTACGTTGTACGATATTATTTTTTAACATAAAATAAGACTAAAAGTGGAGAACGGAGTGTCTTAACAATGGATTTCCTATCCTGCTATGCGAGAAAAGCCTTGAAGCACTATAACATATTAACTCTAAAAATAAACGACGTCTCTAGAAAATTATTTCGTACTATGGTAGAGCCGGGAAGGTTATGCAATTGTTCTGAACCCAGGAATTCGCTTTTATAGCAGAAGTTGCAAATGATATCTTAAGGCCAAAAAGACCTGGCTAACATCCAAAGTGTACGAAAGTCTGTCCGTGTTTCTGGAAGAGTGATACACATTGTCTTCCTGATACTAAATTTTGCTCTATTTCTTGTCAAAATAATAACATAAGTAATTAGTGAATCAAATTAGAAGTTTCTAAATAATAATTAAAAGAATCTGAAAATTAAAAGAAATATATTTTACTAGTAAAAATTTTAAACTATACAGATACTCTTACTTAACACAACTAATATCCAATACAAAAAAAACTTGATCTAAACATTAAACTTAAATTATAATCAACAAATTGTTTAACTTTAACCCTAAAACTGCTGTTCTGAACGGCAGTATGTCACACAGACTTTGGGGGTTATAAATGACCCTTTTCAAACTCGGCTCAGAACTGCATGCATATGTAACGGGATAAGTTCGTTGCAGTTTTAATGGTTGTTCATAAGTGTAATATCTAGTAATAATGCCGGAGGCTCCGTTGGCTTCCCGTTGCTTTACGGCCGGTCGTTGGGACTTGGAAAGAAATACTCGTATAACATAGAAATATGTATAAACAATACTTGTATTATAAAATACTAGGTAGTTACAAGGATAAAGATGTATATGTATCTGCGAGCCTAGTGTTGTGACACTCTGTTCCTATTAAGACACTTCCGTTTCCGACTATTCGTCGAAATCTGAAGGATGGTGTGTTTTTAGAATTATTGCAAAGTAATTACGAGTATATTAATAAACTTCTTTAAATAAATTGAAATTAGTATAGAAACTAAGTAATTTACACTACAGTCACTACTTCTCAGTCACACTAATCTCCTTATTTTCAAAGAATGACAGTTATATATAGAGTTTAGAAACAAAATGATAAAAGAGAATATTTTAATTTTCTTAATAAGACAAAAAAAAAGACAATTAGATGCTAACACCACTTAACTTCTTGTTGATGTTAAAAAAAATACTAATTAATTTAACGTGCCGCACCTAGTGGCTCGTTTTATTTATAGTTTGGCCGGAAGTGGCCGCAAGTCGACAAATTGAACGACAAATTGGTAGACTGGTCGCCCAAGCAATTATAAGTATAATCTTAATATATGTGACCTCGGTACAATTAGCTCTACCTGTCTAGCGACTAACAATAGAAATGGTGATGTTTTATGTTCATTACACGAACTCGCTGTATTCATACATTTTAGTAATGTAGTATTAGATTCGATATTATCGTATTTTTAATAAGTTGGTTATGTGGTTATATCAAAACAGAGTGAAAAATTAATCCTGGGTCCCCATCCCCTAAGTTGGAAAAGTTCAGGTACCTTGGATCCGTCATGCACGAGTCTGAAGGCATCGATCACGATCTCTATAAGACGGATAAGAGTTTGGACGGTATCCTGCGATCACAGACCACACCAGTCACCTCCCTAAACTAAACACTTAGCCCAGGCAACGCTTATCCGACTTAGGGGCTGGCCCAGGACTTATAAGAACAGTGCTCGAGTCCGGGCTCTCGCAGGCCATATACTCGGTCTTTGACACGTTGCCAATATGCATTTCATTCATGGAGAATGGTTATGTAACGCAAATGCTGCAGCTAGAATGTATCGGAAAAGATACCAAAAAGCTGAACGTCATCCCGATTATCGTGTATTTCGATTTTTCTCTCTTCAACAAAGAAGTAATCCAGCAAGTGTCGTACCATTTCGGAATCCAGATTAAATGCGCCAACTTTTAAAGTTACTTGCAAAAACAGTGTAGTACATTTTTTTTATAGTACAGTCGGTTAAAGTTGGGTGTAGTAAATATTTTGAATTTAATGTTTGGCAAAAACACCACATTTTATTGCAAACTGATGCAGGTATGTTTAAATCTTAAACTGTAATTCACAGAAGGGTTACTCATGATTACATTACAGAAAAAAAAATGAAGAAAGAGTAATATTTGTAGTCCAGGGACGTGAAAAACCATCACAGGGTGTCGCTTTTTGCGATATTTTTTAAAATCAATATAATATGAAAAATACATGACAAAGAATTTTTTTTATATTTTTCTCATAACTGTCACGACTTGGTCTATCACCTGGTTTCGTTTTATCGTTGGCTCCTGGGACACCCTGTATATATACAGACACAACAAACAAGTCGTTTTGTCGGTCCGTCTTGCTTAATCATTCATTAAGGATATATCCTTTTTACCAATTAGTTTGCGGACTCATTTCACACTCAGGGCGTTAGTTAGCGCCATGACTGTACACATTAAAGTACAAAATTTAATTTTGACCGACTTTCAAGGAAAGATGCTATTTTAGGATTTATTCTTTGTAAGTATAACAAGTGTATTTCCCAGTTTCTAAGAATGTTGACCTTTTTATATGTTTTAAATATATAATATAATATATTAATTTATTAAGTTATATATAGATCCCATAGCAAATAGCAAATGGTGTTTACAGAAATTAAATTAAAAATCTTTTCATAGCAAACTGCTTTTCAAATTCCCATACTAGACTTCCATACTAAAAGTACTCTTATAGAAACGCCAGGTCTGTCCGTCTGTCCGACCGTACGTCACGACCGTATTGTTTATATTGTTTTTAATAGACTACAAACGCGTGTTACGACAAATGACAATTAGCGCAATTAACAGGAAGCGTGCAAGGATGTGGACCAGATGGATTTAACCTTTGTCACATCCTACATCTTAGTTTGACGCCATGGTGGAACGAGGCTAATGACTCATTGAGGCGACCCAAATGCAATTGTTAGTGCAAATGCATAACGTCCTTGATTGTTATAAATATTGTGTTTCCGGATGTTCTTTTGTTTGTAAACATCTAGAATATAGTGACGTATCACTATTTTTTTTAATTTCAGTTCACTTATAGAGTATTTTGTGTAATGGATGACAAAGTGCGGAGGTGAGTTTCGCCATTCAACACGTAAGGCCTTTTAAATTCGGCTAAAATGAGGAACTGAAATATCTGAATGGGAACGGAGTGCCTTAGCATTAGGTTCCCAGTTTCCGTCTGTCTTTTAAATTCGTTTTTTAGCGTCATATTATATTCCGCATATAGCAGGATAGGCACAGGGAACCTAGGGAACCTTCAGGGAACCGGAGTGTCTTAACACTAGTGTTAAGACAACACTCGGTTCCTTAGCTAAACTGCCCGCTAAATTTTCGAGGCATTGCGTGTTAAGAGATGGAACTAAACGCCGCACTTTCTCATATTATCAGAGAGAGGAAATGAAAATAATTACTTTCTCCGAGTGATAATCGAACTGAAAACCGTCACTTTTACACAAGGATATAAAAAATTAAAAGATTTCATCCACAATGAACCACGCAAACAAACTCGTATAAGTAAACTGAAGCAAACACAACAACAATTAAGAAAGGGGGTAACCCCCCTTTCTTAACCCCCTTAACACAAATCGTCTAGCGTCGTAAGCTCGGGAACTTGTAAGACAATCTTGACTTAAACGTTCCAGGGTTGGTAAGTGTATTGGACAAGTTTAAACGAGATAAGCCCTGGTGATGGCTTTCATTAGAATAACTGTTGCGTCTTAGTCAATGAAAGCTTACAAGATATTCTTATGATATGGATGTGTTATATTATGTTTTTATTTGATGTCATAAATAAATATTTTTTGACTGTTAAGTTTGTTGTACATGTTAAGTAGTGGAACTCAACGCCCGCTTTGCCTCGACCAGAGCGAAGAAATGAAAATAATAACTATTTTATTGCCTCAAATGAGGATCGAATCTACAACCAATTGCGTTTACAGTCACACACCTGTCTCCTTGGATTTGGATCTTTTGGAAAATAGATTAGTAGCCCTATCATCATTATTAAAATGGTTTTGAAGATTACAGAAATATCTTCCAGTATAGCCGTGTTGAGTAGCACGAAAATAAAATACGATTTCGCATGTTTAAGTTTGTCCATAAGTATTTTGTGTTCCTAATTGCTTGGAGAGCTATTAAGGTGAAGTTACTCCAAGCAAACGCTGCAAGACCAAAGTTTTGGTATTATCTCCAATCGGCCTGGCTTATCGAGCTGCAAGATCCTTGTAAAGCTAATTTTGACAGTGTTCCAGAAACTGTTTAATCTGTGCTAAGTTAATCGTTAACGGTACTTCCTTATTTTGCATGGTGCTTTAAAATTACTTTATATCTTGAAATATCCATAAGTCTCAAAGGGGAAAAGTGGGGAACCCTGATATATACGGTATATAGCGTCAAGTTGAAAAAAAGAAATATCTTCTTAAATTTCCGAGATAACTGTTCGTATAGCGCTACCAGAAAAGCCTTTCATACATCTTCAATGCGACCTTATAAAATGAAACATGCTTGACATGTAAGTTAAAATTGTGGAACCTCACTCTTTTCACACCCACTGGTTTGAAATCACAACGTTATTTTTGCTGCATAATTATGCAGTCTAATAAAAATGCACATCTCAAGACACCGTTGAGGACTTGAGTGGGAGAGGCGCGAGGCGGACTCAAAAGAATTCTGTTCATTACCGTCTTACCTTCTTGCTTTAGTGTTGGGGGATAGTTTTTTTAAAATACTTGTGTCGATATTTTTTTGATAATTAATTTTCTTTGTGCAAATAATGCACCTACAACTAGTACTATGAAAATAATCTAGAAGCTTAACATAAATCTAACAAAAGTACATTTTAATTATGATTATAATATAAAACAGAAAATTATAACTAAAAAGTAGAAAAAATAGTTTCCACAATAGAACGAAGTCGAACAAACACCGTCTTCAAACTCCATTACCGCAACCAGAAGAGAAGATTCCATTCCATTAAAAAAAAATTACCAACAAAGAAAAGTAAAATGAGAGAAGAAAAAATAATTACACAAAAATATTTCAACGCTCGCAATCCAAGTCACTCGAACTATCATCGCCGGGCGGAACAAACTACCGCCAAGTGTGTCGATTTTCAACGTCCTCGAGAAAAAAAATATTCTCGAGTCGCAAGTTCAGGGGGGGTGGGAGGCCCACCCTTCCTCTTCCTCTGGACCTCCTTAACTGCTCCGAGCGGACAAAAAGAATGAATGGATCCGCCCCTTAACGAATACACCGAGCGGCATAATTCATACTTAGAAAAATGCAAGGAGTTCACATGAACTCTGTTACTTTTTAATTGCATCGATATATGCACCGCGATTCATTAAGCCAGCTTTAGTGTAATTAATGGCTCTGTAGCTCCTAACTTGAGGTATTTTATTTATTAATTGAATTATTTTAAGTAATTTAATTTATTTTGAGAATACTTTCATTTATTTTGAGAATTTTAATTATATAAGCCATCGATTCAATCGAGTAAACTAGCCCAAAATCGTCACCATCTTCACCAATTTTTGTATAATAAGCTAGCTGTAATAACTAAATTGTTAGGAAGGAGGAAGTTTAAATATAAAAAAAAAATGCCTACGCTGGTTCATCATTTAGAAACATTAATTAATAAAAAGGAAGGGGATAAAAGAAGCTAGGAACAAACAATCGCGACATAGTTGAGTTAGCGAGCATTGTACTGTAAGACGATAGTGGTGGGCATCCGATGAGCGGTCCTTACTTTACATTGCTGGTACGAGATGCGTTTATATTTTCTTTTTTTTTTATTTTAAGTTTTTTTTTTGATGGAGCTATCTTTTTTTTGGGTTTGGACTATTAATTTACATATATGTAACGAAACGTTCTTTTTGTAGATATTTTTACATAAATTTCATGCTTTTTGGGAGTAGAAATCTGGTTAATGGTAGATAGAAAAAAAGTTTGAAGGAAGATAACAGTGATTAATTAGTAAACAAACGTTTATCTCAAATAAAATTATAATAAAAAACCGTAATGTATGACGATAACATTTTTATTATAAAAAAACATAAATAAATATATTTTTAACATTAAATAAACAATTTAAATGAAACAACCTCAAAAAATTTTCGATTTGACATCTTTCAAGCTCGCTCGCCCTACAAACGCGACGCGGAAGGCAACCTCGGAAGTTAAGATGCGTTGGTTGCCACGTATAATTTTTCCACTCTCTTTCAATTCACCCCCTATCACCCCCGCCTCAACCCTTCCGTCTGTCAATCTTAACTACAAGGCGGGAACGCTACAGGGTTCAGTAGTGGGCCCATATTTTTTTTATTTTTGTTTTAATAGGACTCCAGCCGGCATTACTGAGAATCGATGATTCAAAGTGAGCTATAGTTTTAACGTTTTTATGCGTTATGCGGGATTTATAAGTGCAATTTTTGCGTGATCCCCCCCTAAAGGTATAAGTTTTCGCTGATAGCGGTCTTATTGACGTTAATTGGTAAATTTGATTTTATAATTTGGTGCTTTGGTGGTGAATATTTTATACAATTACTGTTGTGAAATAGATGGTCTGTTGTTATTTGAGGTTTATTGTTATAATAGCTTCATTATGTATCTCTAGCGGGATAGCCATAGAGAGAAGAGAGAGAGAGAGAGAGATTTTGTTATAATGTAATAAGAGAGATTTTGTTTAAATAACATATTTATAACATAATATAAGCTCCAGCCGATATAAGGAGACAATCCCAAAACAAACAACCTTCAAAAAACAGAAATAAACACCCTTCTAATTGCCAAATTCTTCAAAAGACTTTAAAGGTAATCATAGAAACGTTACCAAAAAATCGAAGACAGCTACAACGTCCAACGGCACTGCATTGTGGCTTTGAAGGCGGCAGAAACGAGAGACCAGACAGGCCAGGGGGAAGTAAAAAAAATAACCTCAACTTGCATACGCGTAAGTAGCGGGTTGCAGTTGATGCGCGAAATTCGAATGCGTAATAAATGCCCGGGTTGTTTTTATTATTAATGTTTTTTTATAATAAGTATGATATGTTTGTGTACATTTTGAAGGAATGTTTCTATTTAAAATATTATTTATTATTGAATCTTCTATAAAGATGAATTATAAAACAATTGATATTAAAAAATATGTACGAGCTGATAATTCAATAAATAATTACGGGTGTTAAGTATAACCAAACGAATCAATTTGCCTTAATTACTCGTTTTAATAAAACATCAACACTGTAATTTTTCTACGAAATAAAAAATTAACCAGCGAATTTTAAAAAAATCCGGATGCATCTTTCATTTAGACAGCTACATGCGACTCAAGATGCATCAGCAAAGGGGTCCCCTACGATCCACTACGCTGTACAAACTTACAATAGATAAGGGTTTCAAGTACCCCCCAAAAGGGGTAAGACATCCCCCCAAGTCTGCCTAGACTTTAGTGGAAGAAAAAATAATGGGGGAGTGGGATGGCGAACACCGATATACCGATCCAACTGTGGTTGACTTCCCTTCGTTCGTTCGTTTAAGCATGTCTTAATATCTAGATGCAGTCCGCTAATTACGCATCTCCATGTAATACGGAAGATTGTGAGAGCACTAACTGCAGTTTCCTTTGTAAGCTTTGTTTTTTATACGATAGGAGGTTTTTAGCCGTAGGTATATCTTGTAGAATAAAATTAATTTGGTTTAAAGAGATTTTAAATTTATTTTTTTTTGTCCTATAACTAACCAATAGAATCGTGGTGCATGGTTGTGGGTTCGATCCCCACTCGAGGAAGTGAAATATTTATTTACGTTTATATTTCCCTTTCTTCGCTCTGGTGTCGAGGCACATCGCGGCGTTGAGTTCTGCCACTCAACACGCAATGCCTCCAGAATTCAGCAGAAAGTGGGGAATGGAGTGTCTCAACACTAGGTTACCTATTCCTACCCTGCTGTGTGCGGGATACATCGTGAAGCTTATAAAAAAACAAAGAAAAATGTCAAAAACAAAAAAATCTTACAAGAACATGATATCCTATTCACATGTTATTACGACACGAAAACTAGTTCGTTCAGTTTTACAACAAAAAAATACCATAATCCTTTTAAATATAAAAATGTAAGTAACCTAACACTTACTCGTAGGTAGTTCTCTCAAGTCCATGAAGTGGATTTGAATCGCTCTAATTAATCTCGTTTATATCGTATTCCACTAGTATTGTTTACCCCATCTTTCTGGATCTTGCCTCGACGTGAATATCTTTTTGTACAGTTGGCAAAATATTTAAATTTAAATAAGTTTTAATTAAAATTAAATATATTTTTGGACATATATTTGTTTTACTTACATAATGTACATATACTATTAGTATTACAATTTGGACGGATTAAAAACAAAATAATTAACTAAAAAATATTAATTATGGTAGGTACTAAAGTAATAAATTTTAAATGCGTATAAGTCAAGTAACTAAAAGACTTATAGTATTACTTTTATGTTTCAGTACTTAGAAAACTAGAAATAACTTTGTAACTATATAAACAACAACGGAAATGTTAATAATAATGGCCTAAATTAAAAACAAATAATAATAAACATCACACGTACCAACCTAACAAACAAAAACAATATAAACTAATATAGAAAAGTGGTGCCAACAAGTAAAAAAAAAACCCATTTCTTACTCTCCCAAGTCTTTGCGGTAAAATGAGAAAGATCTTTTTTGCTGAGTGTAGTCGCACAGTTGGCTAACCTCGGCTGAACTTGATACATGACATTGTCTGCCCTTTCACGCACCTCGAGAGCCTTTTGTAGTGCTAGCTACTAGCTTTCTTCTTTACGCTGGTTGCGCAAGTAAAAGGCTATACACGCGTTCGGGATCTAAAAAGTCTCGCTTTTTTCGCTTATTTCACTGTAATTTCATTTTAAAATTTAGTTAGCTTGTTAATTTGTGTTGCAATTAAGTGTGAAATCATTTGTTTTGCATTTAAACTGTGTTTTTGGTGAATGTTTATTAATAATATGTATTAATAAATATATTTTCATTTAGGAAGGTGTGATTTTTATATAATTATGATAAAGATGTAATAAAAATGAAATGAAACGTTGTACAGTTGCATAATTTTCTTATGTAACTCGAAAGTACCTATATTTTTTTCTGAATGCAAAAAAAAACTCGAGACTTTTTTCTAAAAGTGTAACTGCTGAGGCGTGATTTTCTTTTCTTTTTAAGTTTTCTAAAAAAAACAGTTTTCATGGGGCCAGGCTGTAAGAGCGGGGGTGGTCAAGTGTTTCCGTCCTCAACTTCAATGTTAACATAGCTTAGTGAAACCTATCTTTATTCATGTGGCTGTCGAGTTATAATTGAATTATTTTCACACCTTCCACCTCTTACAGGTGATAAAAAATTTTTTAACAAGCCTCCGTCCACTACTTAATTAAAGAGGTACAAATATATCTATAAACTCCTAGTACGACAGTTCTTATTATGTTAATTCATTAACAGCATATATTAGCTTGAAAAACTGCATGGAAAACCAAGTGTATACGAATTTTGAATTGAAAATAACAAAAAATCATAGTTATATATATTATTTATATGATGGCATCTTAAAATAAAAGTTTTTTTGAAAATATAAGTTTTCAAATGGATATTATCTATCGCGAAAAGTACCAATTTTATAAGAAGAAATCTATTAATGATTCAACGGGTATTTTTTTAAAAATCCACAATTTTTTTAGCTTCACGCTTTATTGCTAGCAGGATAGCCAAAGGAAACGTAGAGTAGACTACGAACTCTACCTACCTCTTCAAAAAACTTCTATGGAGGACAGAACTACCAAAAAAAAAAACCCCAAAAAAAATCCATAAATTTATAAGAAATCAATAATTGGAGACAAAAATAGTGGCGCTCTCGTCTGCTTAACCGGCGTATCTCAAGCCAGCCAAATGAGGGGTGAGTGTGGATTAATGAATAATTAATGCGCACACTTTTCGCGCCAATTATAATTATGTAAGGAAAGCAATTATGAGCCCTAGGCAGCATAAGCGTATATTTACATACACTATGTTTAGAAATTTAATTATTATCTATGTACATATCTATCCATAGTGCTATTAACAATAATCAATTAATTAACATAAATATTGAAATAGCGGCGTTGAGTTACGTCACGCAACACTCATTGCCTCCAGAATTCAGCGTAAAGTGAGGATCGAATATGTCTTAATGAACGGAGTCTTAAGAGAATTCAGCAGTTTGCAGTCTTAAGATAGATCTTAACAGATGGGGTTCCCAAAATGTGTATATATTTTATATATAGAAGATCTGTGCCGTATATTTAATATATAAAAAAAATATACGACATGAGAAATAACGTATAAACAGCCGACACGGTAGAGTTTTACTGTAATTTAGTCTTCATAAGAAAATTTTAAAAGCTACTCCTACAACGGAAATCTCTTCGCCAAGACAAAGAAAAACAGTGCATAAGGGGTCTCAGGAAGAACAATGCTTTAAATGCATAATCAAGTTTACGGCTTACATTACAAAGAAAAGTATTAAAAGAAAAAAAGTACTCTTCTACTATAAACTCTTCTTTTAGAAACTGGTTTAAAATTTTATATAATAATATAAAAGTAGAATTTACTAAACCTTCATGGAATATGTATAGAATGTTAGCTATAGCTTAAGTCTAGAGCTTTTTTGAGTTGCAGAACTAAACGCTGGCCTTGTTCTTTCTTATTAGAACAAAAAATTTGTATAATCCTTTTCCCCGAATATGAATTGAACATATAACCACCGAATATAGAGTCAGTCACTGTCATCCACTGCGCCTTATGTAATCGTATCTTCCAAGTATAAATAAATAAATAAAATGAAACATGGACTATATCATATCTAAAATAGATAGAAATAGATATCATGGACTATATCACATCTAAAATAGATAGAAAAGTACTAAACTGAAATTGTACCACGAGACTGTCAGATGAGTATGGACAGACAACAAGACAAAACTATAAGGACTCCATTACACTATACTATTTTAAAAATATCTCATCTCGACACTTAGACAGCTTAGCCTGTTTATAGATGCTTATACTATTAAAATGGGTATTAGAAAATGTTATTAAACTGCAAATAAATAATATCAAATATATTTTTTTCTTGTTTCTTTCTGTATCCCGCATATATTAGGGGAGGCAGAGGGATTTTTCGCAATATTGTCGAGGTTTTGCGTACTTAAAGGCAGATCTAAATAGCAAATATAAATAAAAAATGATTAATTTACCCGACTAGGAATCGAATTCACAACCGTCGCGCTTGTGCCACTACGCCACTACGGCCTCAACAAATTAATATAGTAAATAAACAAATATTATGTGCATTGTAAATATAATACAGGTATTTTTGGTGTTCACTCCCGCGTCTTCCTAATTGAAACTTAGCGGGAGCTCATTCTTATGGGCCGCGGCAAAAATATCCTGCCTTCCTTTATAAAGAAGGTGACTGTGGCACTTGCCTCATTTGGTTTAAGAATTTAATGTGCATAGTGTTTACTATACATTAAACATATTTGGAAAAAAAATATGGAAGAATTTCATAATTTCCTAATTTTTTCCTATATAAAAAACGTAAGTGACTACCTAAATACAATTTTATTATTATAAATTAAATCTAATATAAATAATTAATACTCTAAAAATATAACAAAAAAAAAAACTACTTCCGGAATATAATAAAATAAAGATATTGTCATCATACAATCATAATGTTTATTTTCTCTGTACAGGTGCAAGAGCCATATACCACACACGTAATTAACAGACGCGTGCGCAGGTCCGAGCGGAACGTCACGCCTTGCCGGAAGCCCGACACCGGACGCCGAGATTGTCCCGAGCCCCTGATTCCTTCCGGTGACTCCGTTGGTCGCGCTGGGTGACCCCGGCCCAATGTAGACGAGCACGCGTTCAAATTATGGTAAATTTGAAAAAAATATAAGATTTTTTTTAGTTTATCTATCTATAATTAATTTGTGTTATCTTTTGATTTCTAGTTCAGAAGATTTTCCGGTTCAAAACTTCAACGCTAGTGTCTCCCATTCCTGATACTTCCTTACGGATTTTTCAAGTATTTGGTAAGATAGAGATAATGGGCAGACTAAATGGTAAGTACTTATTTTCTATATTCATAAAATTGATAGGAAATTTGAGATATTTTCACAAGTTACGCTGTTTTCTTATATCTTGTTCCACACTTGAAGGTCGACGCACCCTGATCTTTAGCACGGAACGATTGGCGGTGATCTTTTTTTTATTGAACTCGTTATGTCTGACTCATATCAGATTGATATATTGTCGGCTAACGAGATGATATCTTATGATGTTTAAACGTACATCGGAAAGAGGCCACGACAAAATAAATTAATTAAACATTTACTTCCTCCAAAAAACTAACTTAAAACATATATTTTCAAATTCCTAATTAAATAAAATAAGAAAAAAACAAAACAGTATAAGTTAGAATAAAATAAGAGAAGAAAATAATCTAATGCGAAAGACAATAACGCAGCGGCCCATTCAGTATCTTGAATAGACATCGTATTTCAAAAGGACGTATCTTTTGTTTTCCCAGTGAATATGCTTGAGAAGTTAATATATATCTGGTGAAGAAACCAGTGGTTGCGCCTAACCGCTGGCTATTGTTGAGTTTTGTATCAATTTACAATTAAGTTAAACACACCCCAAGTGGCAAGTGATTCTCACGGCTCTGGCGTCCTTCTCACGCGCTCGCCTTACACTTCCTTCCTGCTTGCCCGATGCGTCTGCGCAGTGTTCGGATAATCGGAGTTTTTACGCTCTTTTATAAATTTTATTAATATATTATTAATTTTATAATGCGTTATTTTACACGTATAAAATATTAAAGATAAAAGTATAAACTTTAAATAAGTATCATATCTTATTCTATCAGCACATTAAATAGACAATTTTTGCCAAATTGGAAAACCGTGACCCGTTTTAAATAATTTCTTAAATATTGATTGAGTTTGTTATATTTACATTAGCTATTTTATAATTTTTTTTATAAAAACAATATAAGAGTATCCGATCGTACCCTCTCGAGGGTCATCCATCGGTTGTAAGCGATACTAAGGGTGATAATCGTTTGCTGGCCACCGCCTGGGAACCGCTTCTTCCGGACTTACAACTTAAGTGACAAATCTTTTTTTGATTGTGAGAACTATGGTCAGGATGTCAGCCCATTGACGGGTTGAGGAAAAAGGTTTTTGGAATTTATTTTCGAACTGAGGAAGGAAATCTTTAGGAACAATTGCTATTATAAGGGTAATAACTTCGATAATTAGTTATTTAGTATAAATTAGTATATTTATAAAATTTCAGAATCATTAATTTATAATATTAAACTAATATTTTTTTCTTAACATTTCAACATCCTCGAGAATACCACGTGCAGGTAGTTTCATTAAAAAAAGGATTCAAAGGAAAA
The DNA here is from genome assembly GCF_056956725.1 of Heliconius melpomene rosina. Taxonomy (NCBI): domain Eukaryota; kingdom Metazoa; phylum Arthropoda; class Insecta; order Lepidoptera; family Nymphalidae; genus Heliconius; species Heliconius melpomene. Next base: position 2,901,507 of record NC_140396.1, on the reverse strand, counting down.
AAAATTAAACAACTTTAAAACTCAAGAACTGTATCAATTAACCCTTGCAAAGCGTTTGAGCAAACATGAATATTATATCTGGATGGGTCGTTTTGTCTTGCGCGATTTCTTCCAGCTTTATTTCCTTTGTGGCTTGGTAAGGACCATTGTTTAAGCCTCACGGGCGAGTCTTGAGAGCAAACAGGTCACGCTTTGTCTCAACGCTATTGTTTTACTAGGCCAATATTCCCATGAGACCGCCTCATCTACGGCAATTGTTATTTTATTTTAAAAAAAATTAACAATAATACTTAATTGCAATTCGTACAAATATTCTAGATGTAAACTGAAATTTGACACGATTTCTGATATTGAAATCTAATTCTTTCTTAAGGAAAATTAGTAGAAATCTTAGACAATGTCTGGTGTTCCTTTGGTATGATATTGTTAAATATGTAAATTTAGACAATGCAATAAAAAATACTGATGAAATAAGCTTAGATAAATAATGCCCAGATTAGTATACGAAAAGATAAGTATACGATTCTCTTTGTCGGACAGATAGAATTTACTAAGCGGATTGAGCGTGCGTGTATTTAAGCAGTTATATGCGTTAAGTAATAACGCGGAATGGTAAAAAAATTTAAAAAATCCTAAAAAATACAATTTTGATTTACAATATTTTTTTATCTTAGCAGTTTATTTTGGATATTCTGAAGTTCTGATTTCGACAACATTGTCTTTAAATTACATATAGCTATTACTTATTAAAATATAATATTTGCTTTATTGCTTTACATAGTTATAAACTTTTATCAAACGTTAAATAACGTAAGTACTTTTTGGTACCTGTTAGTAATGTTCGTTAATTTACACTTCCAATAAAAAAATTACGATAAACAAAAAAAATATGAGAAGATAAAAATAGAGTCTCATATAAAATAAAAAAAGAAACATAACAAATAACAGTTATAAGTTATTATTTAAATTCATATAAAGATAACGCTCACACTAATATTATTTTTACCTTAGTTTTAGCATAATGACAAACGGACAAGCAAGCTGTCGCGTGACGTACCGTAGCGGGCGCGGTACCGGTCGCTTCACATCTGTCAGTGACCACTGTTCCTTTACTTAATTGCTTGTGAAAGAAAGGTTCCCTGATATAAATATTGTTTTTAGTTTTTTTTTATGTGAATTTTTTTTTGTGGTTCCACATATTAGGAATGCTATAATGTTTTGGTTTTTTTAGTCATCTTGAGAGGTTTCTTTTTTATGTATGGGTATATTGTGTAGGAATAAAATTTGTATTACTATTTGAGATATGGTAACACATTTTTTCTATAGTTACTTGTATCATCGAAACTAAAATAAACTTATATTATTGATTTTCTTGTATATAGAGGGCTCTTACGTATAAACAAACATTTCAAAATAATTGGTACAGGAAAAAAGATTTTTAAGAAAAAGAATAATTTTATTTTAATTTATAAGAGCCATATAATTTTTCAATTTTATTTTAGGGGACTTTTACGGATTATAATAGAAATTTCTCAAAGTCGTAGTTAATTTTAGCTACAGTTTACATACATGAAATACTAACGGACCGCTAATAGAAAATTAGTTTAATATTATCACACCTTATAATAATAAATAATTCTTCCAATTTATCTTAAGGGGTTATAGATTCCATTAATTAAAATTACTATTGGATATCACTTCCCCAACACCATATGCTTTATGCGTTGTGCCCATGTGTAAAGTGACTTGGCGATTTTCTTACAAGTCTATTGTTAATTTCTTTGAAGACATTAGAAGAATAGCCCTTGCGCCCAAACCCTTAGAGGATATATTAAAGGCAACATCAACATAGAATGTAAAGTTATCAGTTACTATAATGCCCTTTCTAATTAAACAATGTCTTGAACTTTGAAGGAAGCCAGTCCCAATATTGAAATTAACCCCGTCATGCTGGCGTGGAACAGAAACTAGATAAGTTCCAATTTCTTGAGTTGATTAGTTTTAAGTTTTTGTAGCGCACTTCCGGAACCCGAGTGACGTCCCACGCACGAATAGTTTGCTAGAAATTGATATTTGGCCTCTTAGGTGCCCATTAGAGCGTCTGTCTTCCGGTTATTGATAGCTAGTGGCGCGTGCGTCCCTATTATAATTACTTCATTACTGTCGATAATTTGTGTTGATCACCGAATTTGTTTAGTGATGGAATTCAAGGCGTTCCGCGTCGATGGTAAACTATTATTACTTATTGGTCTTACTTACTAAGAAAAGTTTAAATTTTTGATAGACAAAGTAAAAAAAATTTTTTTTTCTGGTTTTTAATTATCTATATAATTAATATTATGAATAATGCTATTACTACAGGCGACAAACAGGTCGTGGTCCGGAGGCTCAAGCGAGTGACTGTAAATATACGTCAGGTTGTGGGTTTGATTAGCACTCTATAAAGTAAATATTTGATATTTTCATTTCTTCGCTCTAGTGTCGAGGCTTCGAGTTCCGCCTCTCAACACGCCATTCTTCTAAAATCAGCTTAATTCCCTTTGAATACCCTGCTATGTGCGGGAAAAATTAAAAGAAAAAATATGATGTTAATATAAGTCGGCATCGGTTGCTGATCCTAGGAACAATGTTGTAAAAAGTAATTTTTGATAGCCAGTCCCCGGCATCTAATAAATTTATAATAAATATATTATTATTTGTCGAATTAGTAATTACCGTTTGTTTGGTAACGACGACACATACGCACCAATGCGTCGCAATTACGCGATCGCGTAAACAAAATCAGATAAAACTCATCATTTTACAGCTAAACGAATTATCTAGCGTATTTTGGGTCACACTGCTCCCGGTGCGTCCGCTTGTTCAAACAAAATACCGACCAATCACGATTTTGTGAATTTGAAATTTGTTAAAGCTCAGTACAGAAAACCAATACCGCGTATCTACACAGTACACGTAGCTACGTAAAACTACGCACAGGCTAAGCAAGCCCACGGCTGTGTGGCGCTCGTCCACACGCGCCGAGCTCCGTATAGACAGACACTCACACAATGCGATATTGCAAATGGGCTAGTCGAATGTATTCGTTCGCCCGCCGGCCGCTGGGGTGGGAAAGGGGGAAGATGCGTTTTTGTGCACAACTCTCCGCTTTAGCTACATTTACGGGCAAAATATAAGTGCGTAACCAATACATCCTTAATAAGGTGCGTCTGTGTGCGTGTGTTTCGCGTTGCGTGACATCTAGCCCCGAACCCTGTTTTTAATAGTCCTTGTTCGACCAAAAATACTGAATATTTTCGTTTTTTTTTTTGCATGCGAAAAAATATCCGTATACTGTAGGTAATAGGTATGTATATTTTTGGGTGGAACAAATGCTTGTATAGGTAGACGTTGATTGGCCGGGACGTTGTCGGGAGCGCCGCAGAGCCTACGGGTTGGTAAAATAAAAAGAGCGTATTATTAGTGACAGGAGCAGACTAAGTAGACAAGTCCATCGGTCTCCGCGTTAGGCACACCTGACTGGCGCCGCTCACGGCCCGGTTCACACTTCTTTCAGCGTCCTGAACCGACCGAATGGAAAGTTACATGAAAGGAAGCCGTTTACTTCACAACTAAGAAAAAAGACAAAACAGGCTTTGTTCGAGCCGGTCGCTTTCGGTATCAGACGAGTTGATCCAAAATACAAAGCGAATTATTTACTTCTAGTTTTGGTACAGATTATTTTATTTTCTTATACGTACAACATTACATCTAAAATTTAAACATGTCACTGTCCAACATAATTGGTGCCCCTAGATGGGCATACCACAAAACACATTAGCACCTGATGTATCCACGAACTCTTTAATTATCTCCTGACTAAGTCCATGTCAATGTTGCCGATTTATTTAGATTAGCCAGCCAGTATAATACCATTTCCTAGGGCAGGAATACAAAGCGAAGCGGGCGATGTCCACTCCTCTTATAGCAACACGAATTTTCGCACACACACAAACGATCACCAGTTTTACCGTACACCGGGGCTTGTATAAAATTTATGGCGCACACTTTTGCAGTTATAGCATAGATATGGGGGGGATGGAGTCGGTCAGCCATTTCGCGTCGACTAGATTTACAACCTCGTGCGTACCCGCTAACGCTAAGATTGGATAAGTCTGTCAAATCTGTGCAAGCTATTGTGGCCTCTGAATTTAATTAATACGGACTGTATTTGTGTAAATTATACAAATTGCCGGGCAGTGTTGCGGACGCGTGTGGATGTGACACTGCTAATTGATGCCCATGTCGCTGGTCTGTTACGCCGGAAATAGAATCTATAAAATGAACTAAACATGTTCTCGTTTTTTTAATCTCTCCGAATTATTGTAAATAAATAAAAAAAACAGAGAACATAATTCACATGCGCGATATTTTAAATCGGTACGCGCATACAAATAATAAGAAAAGTTTCACGGCAAAGGGTCAATAATATCCCTTTTAAACATCGGTTAAAAATGCCTCCCATCGGGGGCCTTATTTCAAAATGCACGTTAGGTGGGGTGGGGGGAGTGCGGGGGGGTCGCGGGGGGAGCGCGGGGTCAGCGCCTGTTTGTCTATTGCCGCGTTTTCCATTCACCGGGTGAATTTTCCGAAGCCCATTGCGCCCCCCTTCCCCCTTTACTGGCTCTCTGTATTTTTATTAAAGGAATTATAGCGTCTGAATGAGTGCTTATATACATACTTATATTGATTAGTGCAATCACGAGAAGCTGTGTACCGGATGCATTATTTTACAAAAATAAATTATAAAATTTCTATAGGTAGGCTATAGCTATAGAAATTTTAAATACTGATTAATTATTTATTATATTATAATAATAATATATTCAGGATGAAATTTAATTAATAATTTCTTAGTATATTATCAATTCCAGCATTTTCAATCGTTGCAGATAAAGTATTGCATCAATGTTGAATTGCAATAGAGGCTCTCTTTTCAACCTGTCTACGGTAGGGTTAAAAGGGGGGTTAGCCTTCTCTCCATATGATGTGTTTTTGTCTATAATGAAAATCATCTGCTTCATCTAGGAAAATTTTATCTTGCTAATGAAAAATGTACTGTAGTTAGGTCCGATAAAATTGTATGGTATAGAAAGTAACGATTTTAACAACGATTTTTAACTTTTATAATGTTTTGCGGAACAAAAGAAAATGTCTATTACTATTTTGATTTCGTTTTGTCATTTCAGAATATTGAAATAAATGCGTTGTATATAAAAATATGTTTTATATCATTATATTGTAAATGAAATTAGAATTTATAAAATATCAGTTTAAATATGAAGTAAAAGTCCTCCTCGATAGCCTCTTATATAAAATCTTTCTGGTATACTCATCAAACATGTATGCGAACTAACATAGAAAGCATTTTTCGACCTATTCATTGATTGTACAACTCATATGAATACGTCACTCTTATCGGGAAAAAGTTGGACATAGAGTGAGTTTCCCCTGCATTTAGTTTGTCAGGGAAAATTTAAATTTTTCTAATAGACTGCAAAAAAAATTGATTTTAATTTATATTTAGAATGCTTCAAATATAGCTTTGACACTATATTATACATACAAATTCTTATATAAAAAAAATCAAATCAGCTTCACGCTGTATCTCGTACACAGCAGGGTAGCTACATTTTCCACCAAATGCTAGAGTTTTTGCATGTTGAGTAGCGGAACTCAACGCCGCGCTGTTCAACACAGGAAGAAATGGAAATATAAATTTAAATAAATATTTCATTGCCTCGAGGGGGATCGAACCCACAACCAGTGGCATTTACAGGCACACTTTGTGCCCCTGCGCCACGACTGGCTTCAAATTATTATAATATATCAAATAAATAGTGGAAGTTGTAAAATAACTTAAATATTAAAAAAAAGTTAAACTAAAGCGGCGTTGAGTTCTTTTGAATTTAGCAGGAAGTGGGGAGCGGAGTGTCTCAACACTAGCCTTCCTATGCCTGCTCTGGTACACGCGGGATACAGCGTGAAGTTAAAAAAAAATGAAATAGCATATTATCAGGCAATATTCATTATGATTGAAAATAGAAGCTTCGAACTGTTGAAATACGAACAAAAGCATTTTAATCTAAAATTTTTGGAGTTCATCATACTCGTCATCACAATTCTCTGATTAACTAAAATATTATTTAAAGAGATAGTTTTTTTTAGGAGACCTCCTTCTGTGCTGTGTAGAATTTTTTAATTTTTATTTCTAGACATACGTCTCTATCTCTATTCCACTTAGAATATGAGAAAAAGCAAGAAAAACAACTATTTATATTACTTTGCGAGTCACTCTGTCATATGATAACCAGACAGTATTTCAACCAAAAAAAATATGAACCTACATACCGCGCACAGACAGACACTCTTCAACAACACATTCACGTCAAACAATAGCCCTACACGTTAAAATTTTCAGTTCAAGAAAATCCATATTTCCTTTCACGAAACACCCGTTTCGAATCCACGTAACTTCGCATTGATAGGAGATAACATCGCTTTTGGCGTTCGATATACAAAACTGCGTTGATTAATGTTCCGCTTTATAGCTTTACGATCGTATTTCAAACGTGTTTGGAAATTATCGTTTGTAAATGGCCCGAAAATTTTATATATCTAGCATGGATTAGGTGTCAATATGCTATAGGCTTTGTATATAGGTATTTTTTTTTTATGTAGTTGTTTAGTTTTTATTTTGAACAGATAATAAATAACTTCCATAATTTAAAAAAAACACGTTGACATCTCATGTCAGTTGTGCAAGCAGATTATATACCTATATAAAAAAAATCGTTAATAATTAAGAGACGTCGTTACAAAAAAAAGCAAAAAAAGAAAAAAATCCAATCCTCTTCCCGTGCAAATATAGTTATAAAATTGAATTGTCAGAGTGGCCCGGCCCTCTTTTATTACATAGATGCAGCGTACGACTGATTATTTGAAAATTCATGGCGATGTCCACCCCTGACAGCCTGCAGACAAAATACGTATATACGAAATTCTGTCGGTTTTATTCCAGCTTTGGACTAGTCCATAGCCTTATGGTGGTGTAATGGTACACATATCCCTATAGATACATATATAATGTAGTTACGCGGTGTTAGCTTGTGAAACTGGTCAAGTGGGAAATTTCTGCTTTGTATTTCCGGAAATGATTTTAGAAAGTTGTTACTTCTATATTTTTATTATTTTACTAATTTAAAATATGTAGATATGTTAAAATAATATCTTACCATTAATATGATTTTGAACACCTATCCAACAAGAAATATGCCCCCGGCTGTTTGAAGTTATCTGTAACAAAATAATTAATAAAATTTAAAATATACATTTATTAAGAACTTACTTATGCTGAACTAATAAGGTAAATATCTATTATTGTTTACTTAATGAAGTGCCTAAGAGAATGTAACATAGTTGTTAAGCATTAAAAAAGTTTTTATAGATACCTATATTATAGTTTATTTATTTATTATAGAGGCTTCTTATAAAGAACCTAGAGAAGAAGTCCTCTGTTTTCCTATTTTAAATATTAATAAATAGAATTAGAATTGAACTTAGTTATCAAAAGCAAACTTAAATCGACCACTATATCACTTATGTATTGTTTTCCCAAAATTAAAAATAGACAAAACATCGATTTTTCTAAGTCTTCCTCACTTATCGACAAGACGTCGATACTCATCAATACGGGGCCACGTGCGGGACCACCCGGCGGGTGCGCGTGCGCCGATGTTTTTTCTAAGCCAATCTTTCGCCCGTATACTTTTACTCGTTGATTGAAGATAAAACGGTGGGTAGATTGTAGTAAATCATAAGAGAGTCCTTGCTAATATTTGCTATGTTATACCGCTATGTAACTTTTTCTAAACGATAAGCGGAGATAAAGTAGTGACAAACACTCCGCATAGTTGTTTACTAACATAAAAGTTTCTACAGTGTATTCGAATGCCGTATTATATTTTTGAAGCTTATTTTGAAAACAATTTAAATTTTAACGTGATGTTACAGCTTCACGCTTTACCCGCAGAAAAAGATAACCAGAGAGAGCCTAACACTGACTTCTTCGCTTTTTGCCCAAATTGGAGACATGTTAGTGTTTTGTACAGTATAACAACATTTTTTTTCAATTCTCTATTAGGTGCCTATGCATAATTTTAACACAGATAACATGTTTATTATTTTTACAATTTTTTTTTGTTAACTTATAAATAAGAACCTTAAAAATAAGAAAAAATCCAAACCATCTGTAGCAAATTGTTCATTAAACATGAAAACATCGTTGCAATCATTCATAAGTACATTATAAAGACCAAGTGACCAGGTGTAGGAGGCGTTTATTGATACTTTATTGCCTCATTCAGTTTGAATGTTGGTAGCCCTTGAACACCGGAAATGGTACTTTTGCCAACTTTATATGGAGAAAAGATAAATTATTATGCATCTGTCGTAAGGTTAATTTATTAGTACGTAGGTACTTATGTACGAGTAGTTTTTACGTGCGTTCTCAATATTTTTAGTTTAAAAATAAATCTATAACAACTCATATTTATTAATTTAACTTCACGCTTTATCCCTAGCGGGGTAGTCAGAGAGAACGGAGCGCCAAACGCTACGGTCTCTACATACCTCTTTCGCCTCTTCCACTGGGCCACTCCACTTCCATCAACCTCTTCATAGAGGGGGCCGGGAGCCTCATGGTTTCTTTATCGTATAATAGCAGTTTAAGTGGAGAAAATCTAGTGTCCAGACATTTCCACTTCCCACCCGATTAACAGCATCTCGGCGATGAGCTTCGCCTTACCAGATAAAAGAGGGGGAAAGAAAATAATTTATGTATTTAATCAAGTGGGTATCCCACTGCGTCATATATTCATGATTTCTTTTAAAATATTTATCGTATAATAAATATAGATTAAGTTCAATTTGTATTTAGTTAAATTTCTCAATGAAATCATAAATAACCCAGAAAACCCTTTATTGGGGAAATTACGTCAAAAACGTATAAGTAGCGCATTACCGAGAACCTATAGCAATGACATTTGCAATTAACGGGAAAAGTTTGCAACGTATGAAATATCTACTATACCTAACTAACTAACTAACTAATATAATTCCAAGATCCAAAGTAATTCCATGAGATGATATTATAAAGAAATATGTGAAAATTGTGGTTTAAAATTACCTAAAATTCTTGTATTCTTTTACTCTATTTTCACTTTTTATAATAATTAGGTCTAGTAATTTTTTTAGTGGATTTGTTACAATGTATTTAATTTTATTTCAGCTTCACGCGAGCTTTACAATCAAGACACTCCGCTCTCCACTTTCCGCTTTTTCTGTAGGAATTGCGTTTTGATCATTGTCCTTTAAAGATAAATTATTTCTTTACGAATTGAAGCCCGCCCGTAAGAAATATAAATATTGCTGAGACTGGGACTCGAACTCACAATCATCACAGATTTTTAAAATTGGCATTCCTTCCAAAATATCCATAAATTCATATAAACGTGTCTCTATTTTTATGTGAAGGATATTTGTAAGTAGCTGACAAAAAATCTTAATACAATTTAAGGCAGATGTGTTAATTCAACTTTTATTGGTTTAAATTTCGGCGAATCGGATTATTACAATTGCCTTTTAAGGTAATAGTCGATTACGTTTAGATTTAATATAGTTTTCTATAAGCGGCTTCACGCTGTATCCCGCACATTTGCCAGAGCAAAGAAATGAAAGTATTAATACATAATATTTCATTTCCTCGAGTGGGAATCGAACCCACAACCGTCGCGTTACATTCTCACTTTTGTACCAGAAAACGAACAGATCTGTTCGACCCCCACACGAGGGAATTATTTACTTTCATTTTCTCCCACTGGTATGAAAAATGCGCGGCGTTGAGTTCCGCTATTTACAACCAATGTCTCAAATTCGGGTGGAATTGGGCTTATGTAATGTCTTGACACCATTCTCTTTCTCTAAGGGATGGGTAAGCGTAAAACTGATATAACATATGGATCACCTAATATACTTTCTGCTCTCTTTATAATACGATAGCTCACTATCACTAACAATTACTTGTATTATTATTATAATTAATATTATCTTTCTATAAGGCAAAAACAGAAATATAAATATATATTTATCGTACGTTACATATGATAAATGTCTAAATATAACATAGTAAGGAAAAATTTTATCTGAATATTTACAAACAAGCACATTTCCTTTTCACACATTTTCTTTCCCGCCACATAACAGGGTACGCAGGGGGAGCTTGGGAACCTGGTGATAAGATACTCTGTTCCCAATAAGACACTTTCGTTCCCCATTTTATTTTATCAGAGCGAGGAATTGAAAATGTAAAATATTTTACTTTCTCGAGTGAGAGTTGAACTTTGCACCAAGACTGGCCTCAATAGAATTAAAAATATTAAAAATGTAAATAGTTAAAAGCGGAGTGCCTCATCACTGGGTCCCTGCCTACTAATGGCAAAATAAAAAAAATATCACTCCTAACTTAATCTTCACCATTGAATCTTAAACACTGAACTTTTGATATTTCTAGCGGGATATTTAAATATCTTATTTGAATAACTGCTTCAGAACAGAGAACTGTAACAATTCATTGCATTAATATTTATTTGCAGCATGCGGGCCAAGGAACCATTCTTAGTTTGCACAATAGGCTACTTGGCCCAAATCACCGCCATAGCATCCCGCATCCTTATACCAAGTATAGTATATGGCCCCGAGTTTACAAATTAGATTTTTTTCTACGAACCAGCAAGCTAGCGGAAGCTGTTTCTTTCAATTATTTATTACTTTCGACGTTTGTGACAAATTTTGTGACTTAAAGTCGAAAAGTAAGTAATTTTTTTCAACATTAAACGTTGTCACCAAAATAATAATGACCGATTTAAAAACGGATGTTTCACTTACAAATAAATATTAAACATATCTTTAAATATAATAAAAAACAAACTTCTTTACAATTCCCAGACATAATTACACGTTATCGAATCACCTTGAAACCCTTCACTTATCTCGTCATCGCTCCACACCGCGACCTGTCAAAATATATACAAAAAAAAAAACCAGCGTAAAGCACCGTTCACACGGCCATTTAAGACGCTGACGTCACCGGAAGTGACGCAAGGATCTGACGTCTTGAATGAGGCACGCACACACACGCGCGCCGTCGCCATAGCGTCTTGTGCATGTATGTGTGTGTGTGTGTGTGTGTGTGAATGAACGTACGTTGCGCGCTTACGTTGTCATTGTATTGTGAAACACGCCTATTGAGATTGACGCGTTAGTCTAGTGGACAACCGTCGTTTGATATACGACATGTGGCTAATTGAACGATGTCAGTTACTTTTAGAGACGGGAAACGAATGAACGAATGGACGAATTAAAAGTTTTCGTCATCGTTCGCAACCAGCGACTTCTAATGAGCAAACATACGAATCATTTATTGTCAGAAAGTCTCGCTTGACCGCGCCTAGAACAATTCGACTGGAAACTGTTCGTCATTTCCGAATTTTAATGAGCACGTTGCTATGAATGACAGGGCATGGACCTTGTGCCAAAACCACATATACATATACTAGTAAAAATACTATGCACTTTACTTTTAATTTCGACTTTATATCGTAACTATAAAGGGTCCATATCAAATTAGGGGGGAATTCGGTATTTATGAGTACGTATCGGTATGGAGTGCGTAAGGGGGGCGCGGGCAGGTGTGAAGCCAGATGTCTTGAACAAATTGCTATGCCATAAGGCACCGCGATATGGACACACCCTTACCTTTGTTTGGAGCTTGGCGTGTGCCAAGGTTTAATTTTATGCTTGATTACCGATCGGGGGACTACTAATTAATAGTTGCGAGATGAAAGCTGTGGACTTCGTTCAAACTTTTGAAGCATTGCGTTGTTTTCAGTTCTGTAAATGTGAACTGGGAAGGTAGTTTATGTGCAAATATATTTTTGAGATCATTAAAAGTTTTAAGTTCCCAATGTGTACAGCCTTTTTATTACGAAATATAATAGAAAAAAGAAGAACTATTCATTTACGTTTACATTTATTGCAAGGAAAGTCAAGAACAAAACGTAATCTTTGACGAAGCGTGTTACTAAACATTATATATATAAAAGAAGATTCGCATTCGCGTTTATAAAGCGAAATGAAAACAAAACTATTCCTTTATTCATTTTTATCCGTATATTGTTTACCTGTCCGGCCGGGCCAGGTAATCAAAGGTGCAGGACAAAGCCCATCTCTGCTTTTTGAATCCTTTGCTCGGATGTTTCATATCTCAGTAATTGGCTTTCGATTTATTTTCCTTTATTTTTCAGTTTGCAATATCTCAGTAAATGACGTTATATCAATTAAAAACTGAGCAATACGAACAGATGTCTACAATCTATGTCTAAATTAGTTAACTATCGATGTCCTTTACAAGTGTTACACATCTCTTCTACAATTCAATACAATATGTAAATGAAAATAACAAAGAAAAATATTAAAAAAACATACATATTTAAAGACGCCGCGTAGAAATTTGAAATAAACCGCCAAATTGGACGCGGCGTCACTTCTCCCCTTACCAGTACTCGTACTCGTATAGATGCAACCCCCGCGAAAGGTGCGCGTACGCAGGGGAGCACCCCTATTATCTTTAACATTTGAAGTCTGTTTGCAAGATAAAGGCAAAGGGAGCAGGGGGTGATTTTCTTTATTCTTCACCCGGATTTATTATTATTTTTTAGATATTATTACTGTGATTGTCGAGCGGCGCGTGCGCACATGCCCCTAAGCGACCCTCCTGAGCGTAATGTAATGCTCTTACGTTTTGTATTTACTTTCGTCTATTGTTTGTGGATTATTGAATGTTACTTTAGTGGTTCTTATAGCGTCGATATTATTAATATTCATAGCCATCGGTACAAAATTTTTATTAAAACAAAAAAAAATCCAAATCTAACTAAAAACTTAACTGTTCACAATCACTTCAAAAACACCTGGTTTCGCTATCTATTGGTGTACCGTTGTAGGTGTTTACAAATAAAAAAAAAATCTAAAGAAAGCATTACGAATGAAATGGAAACAAAATATTCCTTAAAATCGAGCATTTAGACTCAAATTCCATTCAAAGAAACGAAGAAACCCAACCGCTCTATAGTACGCTTATTCTAAAAATTTCTGAATCACTTGTTACTTTGTATACCACCTTCTTAAGATTTATATTCATTGAAAAGTCGAACAGCTGATTTTACGCACCTTACTACGGCCACCATGAGATCACAATATATTACCTTAAGTTTTTACCATTAAGACTGTAACTTCTTTGAGTTTGAATTCTTATTTATAAATAGTTTAAACTCTTAGGAGTAACGCAAAGTATTTTTAATCTTATTTCTAAGAACGTACAGTAAGAATTAAGTAAAATTGGTATTTGAGGCACGTGTTTAAAAAGATTACATTAAAGCACATGTTGTTTGATCCGGTTTATTAATGTATTTTGTGGGCGTATCGAATGTCATATGGTACCTTTGTACCATCCATCCATGGCGCCTAAGACAATCTTTACCAGGTGGTTTGAAACAATTCGGAAGCTTTTTTTAAGATTTCCGCATAAAATATTGAATATATTTCATATTCAATTTCTTTTTTTAGTATAAATTTCTTTTTATTTAATATTTACGTGAATTTCAATAATTTTCAACTAAACCAGATTGTTATAAAACTAAAAATATCATTTTCACATTTCAAATATCGATTTTTTTATATCTAATCGTACAGACAGTGTACTCAGCGCCCACCATACTTGCCTTACCCCTCGCCACCTTTGACCCTGCGCGCGCGCAGCTGCCCATAAGATGGCTACTACAGGGGAGTACCAATCTATGTTGTCGTCGTAATCGATTAAAATTTTTTGGATAATATTACAATATTATTATATTACAATATATTGAAAAGTGTATAGCAAATTTTTGTATGTTTTGGTAAAAATTATGTAATTTATATTAATACAAATAGTAATACATATAATAAAAAAAAGTTTTTAAAGTTATATAAAAATATTTTAATAATTACATTCGATTCTAAAAAAACTCTATTAAAATATATACAGCAAATGTTTCTGTCTCTTATATTAATCTTAGTCTTGATCAACTACAATAGCCGCATATAAAATTAAAGTTAAATTATGCTTTTCTATGTCAAAATTAAAATATTTAAGAAAACGAAAAAAAATATATATTAAAATTATCAAATATTTTAGTGTCAAATACTAACAGCGATAGATTATTACTGCTTTCATGTAATCTATATATGGGTCATAATCAGAAAAAGTGCACATTTTGTGTCTTTTCTTGTCCCGCTACTTTGAATGCGTTTTAAAAATACAATTTTAAAGATAATTTAAATATTTTGCCATTTAAGATAAATTTACTTATTAACTTAAAGATTTTTGTAATATTTTAAATGTATTAAGGCTTTTAATAGTATTTTTTGTTAGTTGCAAAAAACTTTTCAAAATGCTTCCATACAATTTTTCGTGTCCCATTCACCACTTTACTTTTTAAAAATTGATTTGTTACGAATGTTTATGGTTTTATTTGATTTCAGATATGTTTATATTACTTTACTTTATGCATAATATTAAATAGAACTACTTTTATTGATACATTATTTAATAAATAATATATATTAATTAAGTAAATTTGTCCCAAAATATTGTCTTTTTGTTACTCAGGGCTAGTAACGTACAATTAAAATATGAACGCAATTATTTTGGATGGTATTTAATATTAGTTTTTATTGTGGCACCATAATTGTAAAAGTCAATGCTATCGTAGCTACAACAAGTAGTGTTCTCGCAGCAGTTGAGGGGTTCAAATGTTTTAAAGGGAATGCGTAAAATTACATCTCAGGGTTATAAACGGCTTTTATTTTGGTAAGTATTCTATAATTTCGTTTTCTTGTTTATGTTATTTGCTTCTTTTTACAAAATCTCAAAAAAGAACGTCAGTGCTTGCACATGCAACACGTGGCTTATGAGCAAATATTTAAAAAGGTTAGAATTTCTCAGACTTCATTCTCAATTTCGTTATATTTCGTTACGTAACGAAATTGAGAAAATATGAAGCCTAGTTCACAATTACGGTACCAATGTTTTCTTAATTTTATTTTTATAATAAAATTTTATCGAACCGGTGCTTGTATATGGAAGATATGTATATAAGAAAAAAAATTTGCTGGCATATGAAAAAAACTATTAGTGACTTTTCATAACGTAAAGTAACCAAAAATAATGATTTTTAAGTTTTTTTGCTTGTTTGCTTGTTTGTCTATGTGTTTGTGCACGCTAATCTCAGAAACAGCTGAACCGATTTAGTTAAATTTATTTTTATTCTTTCTGAAATTAGTTGTGATTTTGTGATTTTTATTTTTTGATATATATTTTTGTATTTTCAGTAAGCGTAAGCTCCTATGTCAAATGCTGAAACAAATGCTTTTTTTTTTTTAGATATAGAGAACGTCTTAAAAAGACCAATCCTATTAAATATGAAGATATGCGGAATAAACACTTACAAAGAATTAAACTTAATTCCCGTGATAACGACTCAAATTTTGATATATTTTAAAGTGAATTTAATTTTATCATTAACTTTGTGATCTCTAACTAGAAATATAAGTTTATTACGTTACGAACTAGCATTATTATATTGTTAATATTCTCACTTTGTTATGTTTTCTTCTTACATTTATAATCTGTTAATTCAACGATTGAACCTTTAAAATTTTGATCTGTGTCTCATTAAATAAAAAAAACAATAGTTTTATTCATATAATATCGTTATTTTGTTGTGTATAATGCCTTATGTCATCAGTTTCGTAACAAACTTTATCAGTGTTGTTACTTATCAGTTACGTTACGAATTCGAAAATGTCCACTTTTCTGATTATGACCCATATATAAAATCGAAAGGTCACTCACTCATCACGAAATCTCAGAAACTACAAGTGCTAGGAGTCTCAAATTTTGCATGGACGTCACTTATAGGACGTAGGTACTCATGGAGACAGAAATTAATAATAACGTAGTTCAAACAGGCAAAGCCGCGAGCGGGCCGCTAGTATTTATATAATATATTTTTTTAATTTGAAGTTTATTTAGCCTCAAATAAATACTAAATAGATATCTTAAAAAAAAACATTTAATTAATATCTTTCTATTATATCTATCTTTGTATAGATACCGATCCCGAAACTCAATATGTGGAATCATCATTCATCAAACGCGAAACATCTTTGCGAAACGCACGCGCTAGTGGACAGATGCGCTCCAGGCATTATTATTAATATTAGACGTCGTTTTACTAAATGAAATTATTATAAAGAAATTACTATAGGAATTAAAAGATTTTATAAGAATATATTGGACATTTGATAGAACATTTGGTTTTTTTTTTTTAAAGTTAGCCTGGCGTTTAATTCCGCCGCTGAACACGAAATGTCTCAAATGTAAGCGGAAAGTAGATTACGTTATGTCTTAAAACTTAGTTCTTATCACCTTTCGTCTTGATATGTGGGAAAAAACTTCAAAATAATTTAATCTATTTAGAATATTATTTAATTAGTTTTTATTACTCAAATTCAATAGAAATATCTAACATTTACAAAGTCAACACACATAATGCAAATATATTGGCGTATTAGCTGGTCGCTTAACGTCGCAAAGGGTTATTATCGTTTCGTGTTAATTTCAACATTATTGTTAAGCAATGCCTTGCTTTACTTGTTTGCTTACGTATAAAATTAATATAGATAGAAATTGGAAAAAAATATATTTTTTCTAGAAGAAATCAATAGTACCTATTCCATAAAAAAGCCTACAGTATATCTTCAATTACTTATATCTTGAAATCCTAAATCATTTATAACTGTTCTTTTAAAAGTTTACCAATAAATTTAATTGAGGCCGTAATGGTGCAGCAGTAGATTTCTGACTGAAATCGTGACAGTTCTTGATTCAATTTTTTCTCAGGGGAATAAAGAAATATTGTCATATTATCGCTTTCGCTCTGGTGTTGACATAAAGAAACTCTAAAATTAGACGGAAAGTGAGGAACGGAGTATTTCAACACTAGATTCCCTCTGCCTACCATACTATACGTAGGATAGGTACAATATGAAGATAAAAAAACATAATAAATTTAAGAACAAAAAGACAAATTTACAAATAAATAAAAAAAAATAGTCGAATTGATAACCTCCTTTTCTTACAGAAGTCGGTTAAAAACACACGCTATAGCTAGTATTATCTTAAAGCGTCATTTCATATTTAGTTGGGCACGCGACATATCCCGATACGGAAAGGTGCAACCCTCAACCCTTTCTCTATTATTATAGTACAATCGATGAATCAGCCCTACAGGCACAGCATACGAGGTCTTCACAATTGGTAGTTTGCGAAACGCAGCACCGTAGAACAGCTTAGGTTTTATGCGCCAATTACCGTTAAATCTACTATATTAAATATTTATTTTGTAATATTTTTATGTTAGTTGATAATCTAAGGTATATCCTGATATGTGCAGTTCTTTGCGTTCGGTTGTAAATTCTGTGTTTTAAGTTGCGGAACCTAACGCCAAACTCTGTGTTTGAAATGTGAAATTGTAAACATAGTTAGTTCCCCACTAACGGGAACGGAATCGCTTTGGCTCTGGTATTGACATAAAGCAGAGGATAGAGTTTACTACTTAACACGAAACTCTAAAATTAGACGGAAAGTGAGGAACGGAATATTTTAACACTAGGTTCCCTCTGCCTACACTGCCGTGAACGGGATACAGCGTGAAGTTGACTTTTTGATTTCATTTACATAGCTAGTAGCACAAAAAGGATTTTATTAAAAATATATGATAGATTTCTTCCTTACCATAACCAAATACCAAATTTCTTTGCTAAATAAAACACCTTGGATCGTCATACGTACAGACAGACATCTTATACAAAGAAAGCTTTAAGAAATAATAGAAAGCGACCGAAAATCATTCAATTTCTTATAGCGAATAATCAAAGGTAGCAAAAAATTGGATCTTATGCGGGTCGAGGGTAAGAACCATGGGTATCTGGTCTACAACCATATGCGATGCAAGGTGCTGACACAATGGAACTCTTTCTTTGGCGAAAGGTGCGAATTTTGAAGTAGGTCATCCTAATTTTTTTTTATCATATCGTTTAAGAAAAAAAATAGTTTAATGTTTATTATTAAAGGTTTACCTGCTCTCTTTATCATCTTTTTTTTCTTCCATCATTTTTTTTCTTGTTAGATTAAAAATCGCTTAATAACTTGGAAGTAATTTTTCCGTTTTTAGTTTTTGGTCTTATGGAATGTATTGGAACTTAAATTACAGATAACTCTAAATATTTAAAATATTTCATTCTTATTTTTTGACTATACGCTGTATCACGCAGACAGAAGTATAGGCAGAGAGATCCTAGAGTTAAGATACTCCACTACCATAAAGTCTCATTCTACACTTCCCACAAAATTCCGGAGGCAATGCCTGTTGAGTAGCGAAACTTAACGCCGCACTTTGCCTCGTTAGAACAGCGAGAAAATGAATTACGTTTCTGCCCCAGCACCACGACTCGTCTATTTATTCTCTCTTCATTCTCTTCATTTAAATAGAACAATAATAAAATGAAATGGCTAGTGAATACATTATTATATTCATATATCGTTAATATCTCTGAACAATTATTATTTATGTCGACGTACCACAATCTACATACTGTAATCAATAGCTACTAAATCGCCCTTCTTTCTAAGTTTGCTATACAGAACTAAACTATACAACTTCATCGTACCGACTAATTTCATTTGTTTGGGGGATAAGTATTAAAGATATTTGTGGTTAAAACCATTTTATATTGGAACCCCTAATGGTGATAGTAAGGTTGGTTTGGGGGTCAATTTAAACCCATAATGTTCCCATAGCCATCTGTTCCACTGGTCTTGAGTGTTACGGCAAGAGTGACATTTGGTGTTATACTTATTTAAACGTTTGATGACGGTTTTCTAATTGGCCCATCTAGTAGGATTATAAAAATACCCCTAATTTTATATTTGATTAATTATTTAAGATAAATGTAAATTATTTATTTGAAATTCTAAATTGAAATGTAGAAATAGATCAAGAAAACTAAAATATATGTACGAAAACATAAGTGTAGATAGCAAAGGTGATTTTATAACTGTTAGCGATCTTTACACGTAATCTTAGGCATAAATTTTCAAAAGCAGGAAGGAATGTTTATGAAAAATGTATTTAAAAATTGTAGATCAATAAATATATACAAGAAATATAATTTGTATATTATTGTAACTACTAAAAAGAAGCCACGAATCTAATTCAGCACATGGTAGAGTCTAGTGAGTTCATATACAAAATCAATGTAATATTTGGTGACATAGCGTGCACAAAATAAGTAGAAATTGGAAAATTTCAATGAATAGAAGAAGTGACTCATCTCTACCCATTAAAAAGTACAATTCCTAAAGAGAAAAATAATATAAACTATTTTATTTTAAAAAAATATTTCACATCTTCCTTTAACTGTTTTATCTATTAGATTTATATATTAGTTTATTTATCTATTAATATCTAATTTTAGTGCTGACCATATTTACATATTAAAACGTTAAATATTTATACAAATTTGAACCGAAATATTTATTTTAACAATCATTAAAAAAAAACACTTTTAATTCAGTGCCATATTTGCTGTCACCAATAAAATAATAAACCACCCTTTTCTGTAAAGCTGTATAACTATAGCCATGGGCTGTAAGTTATAATATAAACGCGAATTTAATCATTAAATTAAATCATATTTCTAAATTAACATAGGTATATATTGCAAAAAAATAAATATAATGAACCTGATTGTTTTAGTTTCACAATTACATTAACCTAAAAAAGTTTATTAAAAAAAAACGTTTAAAATCAAAAATACAACCACCTAAAGCTTAATTACGCAAAAAAAAAAAACTAAATATTAAAAAAAAAATGAACTGTCACTTGAACCACACCGTACATCACACAAGACAGGAAGCCGCTGAGCACACAAGCTGAACAAAAGATGAGCGGAAAACATATAATTACAGTATCGCGAGCGGAACTAGGCGGAGATACGAGTGTGAGCGTGGTAAGACACGTGATTCACTTGTTTCCTTGCTAATTTCAATACACTTTTGTGTTACAAGTGGTTTTAAAGTGTCGTATGACATACTATTTAGGTTTAACCTGTCTTTTTTTAAGTGTAAAGTGTGGGGAGTGACAGGTTGTGGTTGCAATGGATGTGTTTGTTATATTGGCTAAATTTTTGGGTCGCTGCTCATCTTATTGTCATATTAATTTCATATTATAAATTTATAGATTGTGAGAGTGGATGTTTGTTCTACTTCCACGCAAAAACTACTGAACAGATTTAGACGAAACTTTACAGTATTATAGCTTATACATCGGAATAACATAGATTATAATTTATGAATAAACAATAAGCTTAAGCGGGCGAAGCTGCGCTTGGGTGGCTCAGTCAATAATAGTTTAAGCATTTAAAATTTTTCTGTTATATAAATTTACATATTTACATATTTTTTAGTATATTATTATGAAATTCTAAATAAATGTTGTTTAAATTATATAAAGTAAAATTTAAGTTAATAAAATTGATATTATAAATCAAAAAACTAAGATTGTCTATATATTGTTCTAATTTAATTATATAATACAATTAACATATTTTTTACACGCTTGTCATTGAAATATAAAATAATTTCACGGAACCACTGGGCCCCACGATGCGTGACTCGAAGGAACCGGAACCAGCCACGCTATCGCGTCCGTGCCCGCGCGGTGCGCTATGGCGTGGTCATTCCTATGGCACTTCCGCTTATCATATAAGTACTTACCTATGTTTTAGAGTTTATGAGTTTTTTTGGGAAAGACCGATTAATATTGCTCAGGAATAGTTGTTGTTAATTTAAATAATCTATATTTAAATATAATTATGGTTTTACTTTGTTGTTAATTATTTATAAATCTATATTTATTGTCATATTGAGAATTCCTATAGTTTTTTTTTTGTATAAAAAATAAAAACAATTTTCTATACGCAAATATAAAAAAAGGCTTAATTAATAATCTTAATATATAAGTACAATTAGAGAACATACCTAATTCTTTAAAACAGGATTTTTAATTATGCATTTGGAGAGCAATACGCGAACAACAAATACGATTGTAATAGCACTCAGACAGAACAAAACCTCTCGTTCAGTATCAAATTGAGAACAAAAGAAAAATGGGATGGAATGAACAATCCCGAAACAAGACTCCAATGTGCATCGATTGGTCTAAATTCAAGTATTCACATTGTCGCTAATCAGCTGCAAAACAAAGCCAAGTTAAACAAAAATTATTCTCTATCCACTGTATAAATGTCCTTAACAATGCGAACTATTCGATTTACCCCCAAAGTAGGAAAAAAAAATAGAAAAAACTCTCGGGCCAGTTGACATTAAATAGAAAAATGATTCCTCATTCAACGCAATACAAGAAAATTTATGACAAAGAAATCTGAACGCCATTCGATAGTATTTCCACCTCGAAAAATACGAACATTAAAAGTGGAATAGTCATTATTTTTAATTAATTAAGGTACCGTCATCACATGAAAGAGTAATCTAAACCGAAATAGGTTAAACAAAGGCTCTATGTCTCTTGCGAGGCCAGGCGGCGGGCGAAGCCGCCAGCACAAACGAGCGAGTCGGCTAATGCCGCCGTATCTGCTCATAATGAGCTACTCAAGTACACCCTAACTTGTTTACATTGTTTCTTTATTGTGTTTTTTACCCGCTTCCTCCTTCCCTATGGTAACCAAATGATTTTTTTCCCTGCAATAAAACGAAAATCTCGCTTCTGTCGTCTCTTTGTCTTTTACGCGATTTATTTTTAATTAGATGTCGCGAACGTCGTGTGTGTTTTTACGTGTGGGTAGTGCGAAGATTTCTTTTTTTTTTTTAGTTTGTAAAGAGTAAGATCTGACATCCGATTTCCAGACAAGGCTCTAGGGTGTGGGGGTGTGGAGCTGCTGCAACGTGTTTTAATTTTTATGCGACACCTTGGAAAATGAAGCTCTTCCTGATGTGGAAATATTATATTATTTTAAACTTTCTCGTGTCTCGTATAACATATGTATGTGTGCATTAAGTTACGTTAATCTCTTAATCATATTATGTAGGTGTGATGAAAAATGATTTTTCGTGTTAAAGTATAAGTTATTACAGAATTTCTCATTTGTATCACTAAAATAATTGATCTTGTTTCTACAATTAGTATATATTACTTTAGTATTAAATTGCCTTAGAATATAGAATCGAGAATTAACATTAATAAGTATAAGCAATCAGCTGTCACCAAATACTAAATCGATAAATGTAAATAAACCATCTCTACCTATTAATAACCAATCGATTTCAAAACAATAATTACTAAAACCCATCTAACCATGCTTACAACATAAATCTCTCTCTCTCTCTCACACACATTATAAATATATAATAAATAATATATATATTAAAAAAAAACAATCAGCACAACAATAAAATTTATGATCTTACTTATACGTAACGTTTTTTAATAAAGGCTCTCGCAATCCCGGCCGTCATGCGAACGAGCAAGTTGGGTACAGTTGGTAACAAAAGTGCGGTACACTCGCCAACAAAGCGGCTAATCATTCCGTATGTGCGTGGCCCCGTTTCCATTGTCTCCGCCGTGATTAAGAGGATTGTCTCCAGCTCTCCTCCATATTAAAAGCGTGTCTTGCCGATGCGATGGTCTACGATTCAGTTGAGTTGCTCGTGTTCAGGGTTAGCTAATGCTTTTTTGTTGGGGGCTGGAATTGGTTGGTTGTTTTTTTTAGGTTCCCTTTTTCTGTTAAATTCTGGAACCGCTTTGCGTATGAAATGGAGCAACTGAGCGCTTTGCCACCACATCAGAGCGAAGAAATGAAAATATTAAATATTTAATTTCCTCGAGTGCGAATCGAATCCACGACCTATTGTGTCATTTCATTTCTTTTGTCAGTCATTCAGTCATTTCTTTTGCCCCTACGCCACGTGGCCTCAGTGTTAATACTAATATACTGTATTTTTATGTGTTTTTATTGAATTAAAATATAAATTTTCATATATGAGAACTAAACGATTGGCTAAGATAAAAATAAGTCACATTTGAGATGTTAATTGCTTAAAATTTAGACAGTTATCAATAAATATATAAGTAGTTTCTTCTTCTTTAAAGAAACAAAATAATTTCTAGGCACATAAAGTCTTTATTACTATTAAAACAAGAGTTCTTTGATTCACAACACACGAGCGGGCCGGAACCACCGATCACGTGTCGGATTTGGCCTACGGGCCGGAGTTTGGAGTACCCTGTGCTAGATAATGCGTAAAATGTGCCGCTGTGTGAAACTTTCGCGGCATTTTTGTTTCTATTATTATGTGCCTTTTTTTTCCGCTTTGCCTTTTTTTTACGGCGATCTTGGTAATGTGACGTCATGGATATTTTTGCTTCAGTTTTTTTTTACGCGAGTAATAAACTACCCTTTGCGTATGTGGACTGTAGGCGGGTCTATTCTCTCCATATTAATCTATCGTTGCGTTGGTATGTATTTATATTGAAATGTTGACTGGGAATCACCCACTGTTTTCAGCTATATAATGATATGTTAACCTATACTATAAATTCGAAAGTAGTTTGTCTGTCTTTTACGCAATCAGGGCCAAACCGCTAATTTATTTGTGATCAAATACTCATATAGAGATACTTGAGGGTCTCGGGATGAACATAGGATATTTTTTTCTCATATTTGTAATATTTTCGATATATACCAATATATTAAAATACTTATTAATTTGACATGCTATTTATTCCGCCATGTTAATAACAACCGCCGGTAAGCGACCGTTGCTAAGCACCGATTTGCAAAGTTTGTTATTAGAAAACGTCACCCAAAATGAGCTTGCTTAACGCATCTCTCTATTGAAAACTGAAAATAATTTCATAAATATATTTAATAAATATTCGTATAGTTCAAGCGGACGTAGCCGCGTTCGGGTCCACTAGTATTATTATATCTAATAATTCTATAAAAAACAATTGATATTTAGACAATGAGTCCTTTAAAACTAATGCTAGGCATTTTAAAGTTCAATTTATAATGTTTTTTCACAGGGTTGAAAGAAAGCTAGATGAAAGTGTGATAAGGCGGTAATAATGGATAGGGTGATTGATGAAGCAGAGGTGTCTGGTGGGGAGAAAGAAAGTTACTGGGAAAAGAAATGATTCTGTAAAAAATATTACTTTCACTTACAAAATAATTAATTGTTATAAGTACATTACTTAAGATATCAATAAATCCGCTTCACGCTGTATTCCCACAGCAGAGTAGACAGAGAGAACTTAGTGTTAAGACACTCCATTCCTCATAAGATATTGAAGAATATAATAAGGCTATTTATTTTAAATCTTAAAAAGAAAATTATAACAGTAAGTATCGTGCGATTGTGTGAAAAAACGATCGAACACTTCAGTCGAGGTCTCTTATAAAAGGATATCTTAAGTAATATTGAGATAAACGTTTTTAGGGTTGCCACAGTGGGTTAAATTTGTTTCAAGTTTCCATTTAATATATTCATGAAAAAGAAATAAGTAACAAATATTCATTAGTTCTTTTCCTCTGGGTCCTGCAGTGGGATGATGGTGAGTGGTCCTTATTTCTTTACGCGGCGTAGAGCAGCGTATTGTCTTAATTTAAATTGTTTGCTTATATTAAGAAGATGCCATATAGTAATTTTAAATTTTATTTCATACTTACTAATAATCAAAAACATTATATAATAAGAACTTTAACAATATTAAAATATCTTGAAGTGATAAGCTTTTAGTTACGCTTTCAATTTTTTGTATAAAGAGAATGTAAATAAATCTAAGTGGCTAACCCCAACGTAAACGTCTTACCCCAGTTTCTCAAGACGGCAACTTAACAAACACTCATTTAATCATTCTAAAGAAGTAAGAGGGTTAACCATGGGAACGTAAAGCAGTTTATACTTAGTACCTATATAAAATATTTTTATTTTACTTTTTTTTATTTGAGCTTTAGAGTAGCAGAGGAAACGAGCTACCGAGACATTCCTCTCTCTCTCTCTCTCTCCTTCTCTTTTTTTGCAAAATGATGCACGTCGAGTAAAATAATAAGTCATTCCCTCAAAACGGAATCGAATTGACAACCGTGTATCCATTTAGTAATATACTTCCACGCTGCTATGGTTATGGCGTCAACCATATTTTACTTTTATAAATTATATAACTTTCAAAACAAAGGTGAATATCAAAATTGACAATAATAAAAAAAATCTACGAGTACTTTTGCGTAGGTGCTTCAAACAAAAAAATATTAAATTTATATACAATAGCGATTGTTTGTTAGGACTCAAGGTTCCTCTAGTTACCAATAGTTGTAGAATTGATCATTACCTATAGGTATATAAATATTTGTTTTACATTTGTTAAGTTAATTGTTAATTGTTAAAATATTTTATAGGTAGGTATCTAATAATATAAAAAGTTTATATTTTTAAATAATATTAAAAGTACAAAAATATCTATTAATATTTTTTAATATTATCTTCACGGTATATTCCGCATGTAATAGAGTAAGCTGAGGAAAGGCACTCCTTTGTACACAATCCGCCCAAGTTATTCAAGACATTACGTTTAAAGGGCGGGATTCAACGTCAGGCTATGTCTTCTTATCAGCACGAGGATATGAAAATAATATATTCCCCGATTGGAAATTGAACCCAAAACTGTCACATTTACACTTAAACACTCATCCACGATGGCCCCTTTATAAAAAAAAGATTTTCTTAACAAATACAGCCAATTTTCACATATTAATAAAATATTTATTACGAAGTCTTACAAAACATATTGCAACTTCATTGATATATCTCTTTTTAATACTGAATATAAAAAAATACATGTATATTCATATGTTAAATTTAAATGATTTCACTTATGACGTCCCATTGAAATTTCAGTTTTTATAAAAATTTACGCAATTTCGGTCACTTCTGCGTATCGTGTACACACGATAAACCTTTCACTTTTAAAATATTAAGTAATTATTCATACGTTTTAAAAAAAGCGAAGCAATGAAAGAAATTGTCGGCGTTTAATTTAAATACAGATTTAAAACATTTTAAACCAGCAAAAGGTAAACAAAGGAACCGCGAAGTTTCGTGTGAACCCTACAGTGTCTTACCCTCTTCTTAAGACATTGTAAATATACTTAATGGCTCGGTAGAAGTTTTAATGGTGGAAGTTTTATGTCTATATGTTCAAGTGCCGAGAGCTTTTATAGAACGGCGTAACACGTTCAGATCCACGTTATGACATATTGTATTGGAGAACGTAGCTTTAAAACTTATTATAGTATCATTTTTAGCTACAAATATTACGTTTTCATTCAATTTTGTTAAAACTTCAAGTGGAACATAATAAAAAACCTTTTTTGTATCTACTATTAACCAATACGTCACAACTGATGTCAGAGAAAAGGGTTATTTGACAGAAGATAAAAAATAATTTTGCGATACAAAAGTTATTAAACAAACAAACGTTTGCATCGTAATAAAAAAATATATAAATAGCAAAAACCCGCAAAAGCTGTTTAATCTGTATAGATAAAACACCTTGACTCCAATTTTTTTGCTATCAATAAAAAAAATATTTCAAATTTAGAATTCAAACATATGTCAGATCGAGCGCGTGCGCTTCGTAAAATCGTACACCTTTCGTGACATTTGCGAATGCATCTTTCTTTATGTTTTTATTTTAGCTCGTCGAGTTTGTATAAATAATATAAAGTTAGAGAAAGTATTGTTTTCTATTAAAGTTTCATTATTATTATTGAGGCTTACTTTAAACACGGTTATGGTTTCGATGCTGACTCAAGGGACCAAATCAAACATAGCGCAGCGTTAAGTTCCGTTAAGCTCCGTTAGGTACAGGTCACATGTAAGTGCACTACCGCCTATTTGCACAATAAATAAGATATTTTAGGTATATATAAATAACAGGTAAACATTATTAAACGCAAGCAAATTAAAGGAATTATGTCTAAAATTGTAATAAAGTTCTAAATCGTAGCTGATATCTAAATATGTAAATTATTCATATATTTCTTCTTTGATAAAGACACAGATACATTATAGCAAACTGAAATGAAAGTAAATAAAAAAAAATATATAAAAATCCTTACTCTACCCACCGCCCAAGTAAATATTCTCTATCAACATACTCATATTTCAGAGGTTTTTAATTTTATTGATATGGCAAACAGGAACACGTTGCGGGCACTCGAGAGGGCGATGAACTTTATTTTTTTCTGTCGATTTATTCGTTATCTGTTCTTGTTTGGACACTTTGTGTCGATACGGCTTTATTTTTGTTTTTTTTTAAATGTTGCCATCAGTTATTTATGTTTAGCTTTAAATACTAAGCTTGCTCCAAGTATTAGGTTTATTTTTTTGCGTTACTTTCAATTTGCAGCTATTAAAAATGTTTGGCTTAAAATGGATAATATAAAAAACTAAGATGGCACAAGTACCTAAAAATTATATAAGGTATTTAAGATAAATATTTCTCAAATAAACTCTATTTACTTGTATGCTATGTGGCCAGTCGTGGCGATTCCCACTCGCAGAAATAAAATATATATTTAATTTTATTTTCATTTCTTTGCTCTAGTGTACAGTTCGGCGTTGAGTTTCGCCGCTCAACACGCATTGCCTCCAGACTTCGGCGGCAAATGGGCAACGAAGTCTCTTAACACTAAGTTCCCACTAATATAATTCTTATATATCCTAAAATATAATTCTTATTGGAAACCAAAATATTTCAAATTTGCAGTGTCAATAATTAATTACTTCACGTGTCTACGTGTGTTTCCTTAATGGATCTAGGCCGTATAGAATATACATATAAATCTTCGACAGAGTTCGAGAATCAATTACAAGTTGGCGGGAACGCCATCTTGTCAATAGAGGGAACTTGCTTGCGGTTTGTCGGTATGTTACTAATTTAACTTAGGGCTAAAATCTTGAAGTCCATATATGGCGTGATTTAATTATTACTTAAATTTAAAGTTTCTTGGAGATTAATTTATTATTTTTTTAATTAATGTATCCCGAATATAGCAGTGTAAGTAGAGGGAACCTAGCAACCTAGCGTTAAGACAGTCCGTTCTGTATTTTCCACTGAATTCTGGAGGCAGCGTCTATTGATTGGCTCTGAATCAAGAATGAAGAATTATAGTTTTTCCTTATCGAGACTGTTGCTACTCGTAGTTAGATAATTATAGTTCGAATACCAAGAACAAGTTAAACTTAACGAACGAGAGAAACATTTCTACGTAAAAACTGAAAAGAAGTCATTATTCTTAAACAATTTCAACCGAAAATGTAATTAACAATTACGTTTTACTTAAACCGACCACTTAGCTACGTTCTAAAGAGAATCGCAATTTTAAATTACCTTTGAAAGTCTTGCAGACGGAGCCGGCACGCTCACGCATTTAAAAAAAAAAAACAAAACAATAAACACCATTAAACGGGAACAAAAGGAGTGAAAGGCAAGTCGGGGGAACAATTAAAACAAGAAATAATAAGGAGTTGTAATAATAAGTATTATAGAGACAGGGGAGAGCACCTGGCCACGCGACCAGCGCCCCTAAAGCTTCTGCCGACTATTATTTCTTTTTTTCTAAAGAGCTCTATGGTTTTGCAAATTTCGTGATTTACTCGTATGTTGGAATCGAATGTGGAATGTGAATATTCTTATTATAATCGATTATTTTCTTTTTTATTTCTAACTTAAAGCGACAACCCAAAAGAATTACTTTTAAATCTAAATATAATTAACATTAACACTTTATAAATCTCAATAAATCTCTTCCTAAGCTTCCAACATAAAAAAAATAATTAAAAAAAACATTACTATTAAAAGTACCAAATAATAGTCTTTCAATAATCTTACTTAACATCGTATATAATAATAGTAAGTACTACAACCAAAGAGTATTGTCATACGCGTGCAGCTACAACCCCATTCCGTGCATTCCTGCATAGGTAATAAGAATAACCCCACACGCGCCGCCATCTGTCTTTACTCGTACCTCGACACCTGGTCGGCCACGATGCGTATGGAATTAAGATTTTTATGCATAAACTTGATATGTTTAACTCTGCTATTTAAATTTTGGTACTGTTATTATATAAAAGAAAGAACTGAAAGCTGGAAGCAAAACGCGGCGTTGAGTTTGGTTGTTCGGTGAAAAGTGGGGAACATAGTGTTTTAACACTAGGTTCCCTCTGCCTATTTTATTATAAGCGGAATCTATATTATACGTGAAGCTGAACAAAACTGGATGCTCATATATATTTTTTTTTTTTGAAGAAAATTGTGCAAATAATGAAATTTAAACGTATATAGATATCTATTTTGAAATAAATAAACTATTAAGTAAGTATTTAACTCTCAATACAATTAGTACTTCATTCTGATAATTTATTTTTCCCCAAAAAAAAAAACACAATTCTATTAATGAAATAATAGAATTAATTAAATAAAGATTTACATATAAAACGCATGATATATTCACACCCACAGATTATACTTAATTATGCAAATTCAAACATCCTTATTTATCTATATACGACTACATACAGGTGCACAATACGCGCCTTCAGGAAACGGAAGCGGCCAATAGCGGTCCGTCACGCACTTCGCCTCAATCATTACATTACATTGTTGATTGTGATAGTTGATTATTAATTAACTGTTTATATTATATTATTAATAATTTATATATAGAGAAGTTTTTTTCTGAGCTTAACGCTATATCTCGTTTGTAGGAGAGCAGGGAGCTTTAATACTTCATTTCCTCAAATGGGACTCGAATCCACAACCTGTCGAGCTTACAGTCACACGACAACAGAATTTTGTATTGTGCCATTAATTATTGTTAAAAGATACTTATTACTAATTTTCAGCAATTATCATTGATTTTTAAGCAAATATTTCAATAGTTAGAGCTGTAATTACAAAATTTTACTCAAAAATTACTTAAATATGCCAATTGTAGAAAGTAAACCAACTATTTCAAGTAACCCGTCAGATTGGCGAGGCGTTAAAATCTAGTGACATTGCGTTTTTGCACAAAGAAGTGTTTCACAAGTCACGCCGCTACGGAGCCGCTCGCGAGACGTACATTGAATAGACACCCAGAAAAGAAATGGGAATGTATGGGGGCGAAATAGGAACGTCTGTACGGCGTTCTTTTTATTGTAAGTCGTTGGTCGTAAAAGTGCATATGAATTAATATAAGAATATGACGATATTATATTGCTAGGTTATTTGTTATTGCAATGATAATGGAAAGGTACAAATTTGGTTATTCTTTTGGAATTCGGAAATAGTAACACATAACGTTTATTAATATCAATTTATTATTTTCATTCCTCTAGAATTTGGCAGAAAGTAGGCAGCGGAGTGTCTTAACATTAGGCTTCCTTTCATGCAGGATATAGCGTAAAGCTGATTATTATTATTATTTTTAAACAAAATACGATTCATTTCATACAAATTTACATTATAATTGGTTACAGAAAATTTACCTATACATCTAATGATTTATAATTCCCAATTCAATTACCAACGGCCGCAGTCCCGCTCGCATTCCCACCGCGTATGTTTCCACATTAAGTGTACACACATTTACACGGCAACTTGGGCGCTCACACTTCACGCGCCGTCACTTGCGGTGTAAAGGCGTTAAAGTTTTTACATTATGGGGAACAGTAATTAGGTGCGTCTTTGATATAAGTTTCGCGGAATTTCTAAAATAGTTCCTTAATTTCTCTATAGTGTTTGGTGTTATTAGCTTTATATGGTTGTTGGATCTTTGGAATTTTTTAAGAGAATTATTTTTGAATTGTATGCAATTGGGTCAAATGTAATGATTTTTTCTATTTTTTCTTCTGGTAATCATAACCTAAATATTATCCAAAAATTAATATTTATTTTGTATTGATATTATCTTAGAGGCCATTATTAATTACATTAGAATATTTTCATGATCTTTGAACTCTCCCATGTCCTTGTCACAGATTAGCGAGTCACCCCCTACCTAGTGTGACGTCACATATTTTACAATTTTACATCTACAAATTATTTAATAAATACAAAAATCAAATAATTATGTATCCCCTATATCCTGCACACAGTAGTGTAGGCAGAAGGAACCTAGTGTTAAAACACTCCGTTCCCCACTTTCCGCCGAATTCTGGTCATGGAAAAATTATTTAATAAATGTCCCAAATTTAAGACACCTTTCTTTCTTAGCGTGTGCCAAGTATGGATAGTCTCTTACAAGAATAAAACATTTGCTATCCAATAAGAAAACCAAGGTACCTATATATCTATTTTTTGTATTTCTTTAACTTTACTATTATCTATTCTTAATAATAAAGTTTGTTAAAAATATTTTAAATTGTATCTTAATTAGAATCTACACTCTACAAAACAACCACGTTAGAAATGTCCAAATCGAGCCATGATGGCCTCTTCCATTTATATTCCGCTCTATTCATTATTTATGAAACTAACGACTTCTTTCTAGCAAAGACAGATCTGACCTTTCCCATACCGTTCTTATACATTTACAAGTAGGTATAACGTAAGCATCGCTCTACGTCAGAGTACGTATAATATTACGTCATAAAGGGTCAAACGGTTATCTATTATTAAAAATAATTAATATATAATTATGTAGGAAAACAAAATTAGACATGACGTAGAGTGACGCAAAAGAAAAATATTCCTATTTTAATTCTCTAACAGATATATTGGAGCTTTAGTCGCTTGCCTTGGTTTGTCTCTATCGTTACTTATAATATGAAATAAATCTTAGAAATAAGCTTCAAAAATGTTAATCATATTTAAATCTTATTAGAAATGTTTAAGAATATATTATAAGGCTGGTATGGAAAATTGTTTTCTGTACATTCGTACAAGAAACTACAGATTATCAAAGCACTTTACGTTTAAATAGACCAACTGACTATTTCAAAATTATTACAAAAAAATCCGCGAAAATTAAAATAAAATTGAACCTTACGTACCTACTAAGTTTATTAGATTTCAATAAATATCACGTTAAATTACAATAAAGGAACCTTAAGAACAGATATTAATAAAATTCATTTAATTATACCTCTTTAATAGTTTAAAACTTTAACTTTAAATACCATAACCATATAAAATAACTATTAAAAAAAAAACTTTTGCATCACATCCCACCAACGGCCACACGCACTTATTTTCGAATTAAGCTGAAAGTACTCGTGAAATTTCGAAAATTTCAAAATTATTATCAAAGGAGATTACACATTTACAAAGTAGTAGGACAAACATAACTAGGCACCGACAACGTAGGAACTTGTACCTACCTAGCAGTCTAACGCGTAATTACAAACGGTATCTTAAGCCGTTAAACGCAGAGGCGCATCTACCTCTTCGTTTAATGGAGAGCTGCCTCTTTGGTCGGTCTTTCAGCATTTGTGGGCCTTTTAAAATTGTCTTTTACTAACGTTGAAAATTTTTTATGGATAAGTAGGGAAACGGTGCGCTAAAATCCGGAAAGATTCACTATTCTTTTGTTGTTTAAATTTCAAACTCTTGTCTACAGAGTACTTGGGTGGCTATGTAAAATTATATTATAGATATTGTATATCTATCTATATGTATTCTTATAGCAGCAACGTTTCTATAATTTATTTAAGAAAATAAGAGTTTTTCGTTAAACAAATACCTATGTATACCTATATATAAAATCGAAAAGTCACTCAATCATCACGAAATCTCAGAAACTACATGTGCTAGGAATCTCAAATTTTGCATAGGAGTTATTTATAGGACGTAGGTGCTCGCTAAGACGGGAATTTGCAATATTCGATTTCTAAGGGGTTGTTTTTGGGATTGAAAGTTTGTATGAAACTTCGTTACTACAAATGCTAGGAGTCTCAAATTTTGAATGGACATCACTTATAGGACGTAGGTACTCATGGAGACAGAAATGAATAATAACGTAGTTCACGCAAGTGACGCCGCGGGCGGGCCGCTAGTCTAGTATAAAAACAATAAAGTTTCATGTCTACCAGAACAAAACAATCTATTATTAGAAAGGAAAAGATTAAACAGATTGAATTGCCCTCACAAAATAGGCCACAAGCTGAAGTAAAACGCAAAAGAAAAGAAGCCAGATACCTATGCACTAAGATAAATTGAACCCGCCTAGGTTTACGCAAACAATAACCCACTAACGAAATTAAAAACAGTTGCAACCTCATTTTCTAGAACCTCCATGTAGAATCATTACTTAAACTGCATCTTTTTAAACGCTAAGGCTGAATGGGCTCGGTCCTTGAATCGGTTTAGAAAAAAAAAAGTGAGTTCACGCATGGCGCCCATTGTGGGGAGACGCGGGAAAGGTGGATCTCATTACCAGCTCAGAAATTAAGAACTGCGATGGCTGGGAAATCTTAGCGATCATTACGGGAACGGAACGCGGTCGTCACCTTTATGAAATATATTTTTTTACTATATTCATCCCTTTTTAGAAACGCAGTGTAGGTATTCGTTCAAAGAGTTTGGCTCGGCTTTGTATATGAAGTTGTTACATCTACACTTTCAAGCTTCATCAAGCATTCTTTCTTTCTTTTATACAAATACTTGTTTATATACAAATATATAGAAGTACGTATGTACGTCTGTACAACCGCGATTGTAGATTCATATTACGGTCGGTATAAGTGTCTTATTGTGTAATTATCTGCGTGAAGCTTAATAACAAAAAAGACAATAGGCAAGTTCCTTTGATAGCAAATAATATAGAAACTAGAAAATATTCTTCATAGAAATGCGCAATTCGAATCCATTGTTAGAGTACAGCAGCAACCTATCTATTTAATTGGATTTAAGAATGAGTAATTTCTTTTAGTTTTTTGGTTAATTTTAAGACCGTTTATATTAAAAAATACAAAAACAAAAAAATGTTTTCACGCGGTACCCTGCATATACCAGTGCAAGCAGAGGGAACCTAGTGTTAAGATACTCCATTCTAAGCTTTCCACCGAAATTTCAAGGCATCGCATGTTTTGCGCGAAACTCATAGCCGCGTTTTTTCTGTACACAGAGCGAAGAAATGAAAATATTAATTATTTTATTTTATCGAGTAGGAATCGAACTCACAACCTGCCGCCTTTACAGTGCAAGCTTGTGCTTGCGCGCCACGACTAACCTCACCTCATGGGGTAACGGTAGGTAATCTATATAGGTATATAAAAGGACTTGTCCTCACTGACTGAGGTAAGACGCGCGCACAGCCGTGACCGCTGTGCGTAGAAACGTGGAATTTGGACAGATGTTTACTTTCGTAATCTGGACATCCACTAAGAAGGGATTTTGAAAAATTTTAACCCTAAAGCGGTGAAATAGGGGTTGAAAGTTTGTATGGAAAAAAAATTAAATCGACACCGATTTCTATAAAATTTGAAATTTAGATTTTTAAAAGTATTTAATTGAACACGATCTAGAATTCTCCCCCTAAGGGTGCAAATAAGGTATTGAAAGTTTGTATGGAAAAATCTTTAAATCGCCACCGATTTTACCGATTCACCGATAAAATTTGAAATTTAGACTCTTAAAAATCTTTCAATGAACACGTTTCGTGGTTTATTACAATTCACCCCTAAATAAGCAAGCGAAGCTGCACGCGTCCGCTAGTTTTACATATATTTAGGTTTTAAGTCTTTGCATTAGGTATATTAGATAGGCTTACCTAAAAGATGGCTTCACGGAAGAGGTCTCTCAGTCGCAATTTGATGATGATCTGAAAAACATTTACATATATTTTGTATTATTTTGATATCTTAACAACAAATATTAATTATTTGAATGTTAAGGTTGTTTTGGCAGAAAGTGGGGAACGGAGTGTTTGACACTAGGTTCCCTCTGTCTACCCTGCTATGTGCGGAATATAGCGTGAAGCTGAATATATACCTATATGATAATTTTAAATATTTGTATACCTAAGAGTTAAGGAGCAGTCTATGTTATATCAATATCGGTTCAGTAGTTTTTAAAATTTGGCTATTTTTATGTATTTTTAATTATTATCGAATCGAAGCTAGTTTAATTTATTTGAAGTAAATTACTTTTCAAAAATTTATTTTACAAGGTTAAATTATTCTGATGCTGCCGTAGAGTTTTAGATTCTTGTGATTTCAAATATTAATAAAAAGTATATTTAACGTAGATATAATTTATAAGTCTAGTGTGGTTCTTCAGTAATATTTTTAAATGAGCGATCAGTAAATATCTATAGAAATTATGCCTGCGTACTCTATCTCATAGGATAAGTAGCCTACAAACCTATAAAATATTTAAATATGTATATATATTTTTAAATATTATTAATTATTTAATTTATAATAAATTACAATTTAAATGAGATATTACAAATACCTAAGTTCGTATAACACAAATGCAAGACTAATAACAAAAGTCGTAACGACAAGAATATGTTTCTTTAGTTTCAGAGGAAATCTAGAGTTAAGACACTCGGTTCCCCATGTACCTACCTACTACCTAATTTTTAGACATTGTATGTTAAGTAGCGGAACTTAACGCCGAGATTTGCCTTATAACTAGAGAGAAAGATATTCAAATAAATATCGCTTTTCCCCGACGAATCTAACCCATAACAATCTTATTTAAAGTCTGAACTTAAACCGCTGCGCCACGAAGAAATATTAAATTTAATTGAAGACGACAAAAAAGAAGTTCACAATTCCACAAGACTAAAAAACAAAAGCTTATAACGACAAGAACGTCGTTAATTTGGTTTATTTACAAAAAAAAAACTTAAAAAATATAATTGCTTACATTCGTTTCGTCGACAATTTCTCTCTTTTATTCCAAATAGTTTTCACAATGTCTCGAATGTCTCGGTAGTGTACAACGGCCAATAGCGAAGTGGGTCATAAGAAAGGCGGCGCAAGGAAGTGGGCGGCCAAGACGTGGGCGGGGTTTGTCAGTCTATTGTATTGTAAATGTTGAATTTATTTAGATACTAAAGCCCGTTTGTAAGCCGCTCTCAAGTCTGAGTGCGATCTTGAGATGCCGTTTTTATTCTTGAGTTATATATCTATGAATGGAAACGGCATCTCAAATCGATGTTTCGAATGTCGACAAGTCCCGATGCGTCTTTAAATACCTACTTACATGTAAAGCAGGATAAAATATTCTTGATGTTTTATATTTTTTGGGACAGTGCTAAAATTAATTACCTATATAATTTTGTTACACGTATCTGCTATTTTCTGAAGTGAAAGAGCTACTTTCTGAACAATCACATATGGATACAGCGGATGGAATTGAAAATATTATAATAAAAATATCTTCAATTTAAGGTTCTAATCGAAAACCGATGTCGTATCACCACTCTGATACCAAATGATGCGAAGATGATGACGACAAAATATACTTACTTAACTACTTGTAACGGAAAAAAGTGAGAAAATCTGTTTTTCCCTATTATTATTTCTCTATTAAGTCGATATATGTGTAAACTTCACGAATCGTCCGTATATTACAGCCGGGATTTTATCTGCATAATTTAAAACTCCTAACGAATTGTAATATAGCCTTTAGTTTTTTTTTCTAATAATAGACTATCCAACACAAAAATAATTTTCCGATTGGAGGTAGCAGTTACTGAGATTAGTGCGTTCAACCAAACAAACTTCATATTATCTATTATTATTATTGATATCATATACCAAGCCAAATAATTAAAAATATAATGAATAAGTTTAATAAAGTTCCAACGAATGAATAATTAGAGACATAAACAAAACGTAAATCTCACTAATAACAATTTCTTATCCAAAATGCCCAGTAAATGTGTATAGCTAATAAATTATTCTAATACTTATGCTCCACCAATAAAATTATGTAACCGCCCCATACCTCCTCCTGTCTTTAAGATACGTGAAGGTACGCCCCCATCTTAGAAGTTTAGAGTACGCCCCCTATCTTAGAAGTTCGGTAACGCCTTCCGAATTCACCTGTTTTCTTAGAAACACACCCACGCACTTACACGCCTATAGAATTCGAGGAGCAAATTTTGTCAATAGTACTCTTTATTACGATAATATAGATTATAGTATAGGAGTGATATCTTTATTTACCTATATTTCTGGATAAAACTTCATTTAAATATTTACATATAAGTACATTGTGTAAGTATAAACTTCTAGCATAGATAATGCTTTTCCAAATGCTAAATTTAACAAGAACTTAAATCATGTCCATCAATATCATATGTAGCGACCTCTACAATTAATCATATAAAATTAAATGCGCAGGAGCAGACGTTAACAGCGCCATCTTTAGAATAGATCTTGCATTAGCTATTACAACTACAGAGCGCCATCTATGTATAAAACAGAAAACAATGTAACTACTTGCTGTTTTTCTCTAAGGGATGTCGCTACTGAACTATTTTATTCTGTTTAGTTATTACTTTTAAAACTAAATTTGTCATATTAAAAATTCGAATTTATTTATTTATTCTTTTGCTTATTGTATACAAGCAAAATATCGATGACCGAATTCACTTCATAAGTCTTGTTGATTTTACAAAACGCCGCCTAGTAAAAAATAGCAACATAATATGGACTACATATTGCTATCATTTTGAAAAATATAATAATATTTTTAACAATATTTCAAAAATATTGCCCATGAATCAGTAAAAAAAATATATATTGACAGTCAAAGTTCCATGTATTTTTTTTAAATCACAACTTCGTGTTTAGATTAATATTGATATTTCATGAACTCTACATTATTTGTGAAATTAATTTTGAGTGAATCGACTCTATTTTAGACATACTGCCAGCTAAAGAATCTTTGTATTGGTTTGTGAATATTGGCTTATCAATTATTTTAACAGTTATGGAAACTGAAAATTAGTCATTGCTCTAGGCAAGTTTATACTTTAAAATGCTAAGTAATAACTTAAAACCCGAATTAAGTTAAATAATGTCTTTATTGGGCTTATTTATTACGAAACATATATCCACTGGAGTGGTTTTTTTATTTTGTTAGACAAAGCGCATAGTCAATCCTGCCAGGGTTTCTTACGAGTATCTTTTGCTTTCCTGCTTTAATATGATCGAGATGAGCGGGAAGTTAAAGTAAAAAAAAAAACATATATCTTGACACTTACAAGACCTATAAAAGTATTCTAGTAGTAAAGTTTTTTATTTATTTATTTTAGTACCCTATTAAGTGTTGTTAGAAATAAAGATTAGTGTTGTTCTAACATAAGTTTAACATATTTTAAGGTCAACTAATGTGATATCTTTCAATATTTGTAAAAACTGTAATTACGTACGTACCTACTCTCTCCGTCTCTCTCTCTCTCTACTGTTGTTACGATCAACGAAAAATAATGCAGCCGCTTTTTATAATTTATTTGCGATAGAATAAAAAAATAAAATAATAAACCTTTTAATGTAAAGTTGTAGGTTCTCAAAATGTAATTATTAAAATTCCTATTTGAAAACCTTACTTATCTAAGTTATATTTTTCAAAATGTTCGTAATCTAATATGTACGGAATTTCAAATAGGTATCTAATAAGCTTATACGCAAAACTATAATCACTAACGCTAACAATATTTTTGAAAAAAATATATTTATTTAACAGATTTTTTGTTTTATTCATGCTGTCTCCCGTATATAGCAGGGTAGGGCAGAGGGAATCCAGTGTCGAGACACTCCGTTCCCCAATTATCAAAACGTTAAGTATTGAGAGGCGGAACTAAATGTCGCGTTTGCTTTTGACACCAGAGCTACGAAATGAAAATTGTTTAATCCCCTAAATAGGAATAGAACTAGCAACCGTCGCATTTATAGTCAGACGCTAAGCCTTCTTCCCCACTACGGTCTCAATAGAAAATAGCTTAACAAACTAAATAATTATTTATCTTTTATGTTTGGATCATGTACAAATAAAGTTGATATTTTTTAATACTCTTAGAAAATCGACTCTACATATTACATGTCCCCTAAGAAAAAAATATACTAAGTATATTCGCGTTATTGTTTAAGTACTTTTAAAATACCTTATATCTATTATATCATATTTTAGTTAGCTAATGATACATTAGTTAGAATCAAAAATCTGTATTGGTCATTCTTTGAACTTGCCGTCGGTCTTCGCAACGAGAAAAACTACATATTACGGAGAGATTTAAGTAATGTTATTCAACTCTCTTTCTAATTTATAATATTATTATACTAGGTAATCGAAATATAGTAGCTTAATGCAAATATTTCATTAAATATAACAACATACTTACTGTGCATCTTAAAACTATTACACCGCAAAATCAAGGAAAGCAATAAAAACAAAAGAAAAAAATATAATTTATTATAAATCATACAAAAAAAATTAAAGTAAAAAAAAAAACACTCGTAAAAAATATTAAATTAAAAAAAAATATATTACTAAAAACGATCTTTCTTAAAAATAATGTATAAAGCTTGGAAATAGAGAATTTTCATAGAGTCATTCCGTTAATCGACTTCAAAATTTTCCGTCGCGGGTACTATAGCTAATTTTTATTTAATATTTTTGCTTTAGAAAAAAATTGACACTATGAAAATGCTTATTTAATACTCATATTTACAATTACAATGGAAAAAAAATACAAATTATACAAAAAAAAAATCATAATAATAAAAAAACATAAAAAAATAACAAAATAAAAAAAAACTAGAGTCTACTAAATTATTTATTACTATATTATTATTAACAAATCACCACCTTGGTCCACAGTCTTCGTAGAGCACTACAGTTAGTCAAGTCCGGTAATGTTTTTTAACCACAAATCGTCCCAAAAACTAAACTAGTAGTTAATGGCAGTCCAATGACTTTTAATCTTTATCCT
Source organism: Heliconius melpomene rosina (assembly GCF_056956725.1). Taxonomy (NCBI): domain Eukaryota; kingdom Metazoa; phylum Arthropoda; class Insecta; order Lepidoptera; family Nymphalidae; genus Heliconius; species Heliconius melpomene. The sequence continues at coordinate 2,861,229 of NC_140396.1, read as the reverse complement.
TAACATTAATTTAACGCTTAACAATAATTGTTAGTTATCAATTGCTCACTCGAGGCGTCGCTCGTAATTTAAGAAAAATAAAATTCCAAAATAAAAAAATACTCTCAATAACCGCCAAATCGTTTATTTAATCTCTTTACAAAATACGTAACCGACATAAATATTAAAAATTTTCCGCAAAAACTTTCTCACTGCCAACAAACAGTTTAGGTTTAAAAAATTGGGGGTCGGGAGGGGGTAATTTAGCCTAAAAATATTTTCGATTAGACGCGATCGAATAGAATTTAGATTTTTTTTTTTGTATTATTAAAATTTACAATCACAAGAGCACGAGGAACGTGTATTGCGCCGCGCGGCCCGGCCGGCCGCCGCGACTCCAGACGGACGACTGAGACCGTCCGCGGCGGGCCGCGCCACCCAGCGCTCCCCCGCCTCCGCCCCGCGCGCGCCTCCCGCCACCCGCCCCACCCCCGCGCCCGCCCGGCTTCGTTACGAGCCACTTGTAATCGCCGAGCAATTTTTCCGCCTAAGACAAATTAGGCGGGCCCGCGCCTACTGCCCTCCGCCGCCTTGCTGGGCGGCTTCTTACTATACGTCTCTAAGACGTCTTACTTACGCCTTGCCACTTCCTTTTGTATCCACAACCGTACGCTATACGAGTGAACGAGGAAAAACGTTTCTAAAGCTTCTATATCATGATTTTTATATTTTTCTCTCTATAAAGAGAGAGAGAGATATGTTAGTAAAATTGGTTCTAATCATATTAGTAAGCGACCATTGCATCGTTTATTGACACATGAATATAATATACACAAATACTTCCTACCTCCTAAAGTTTCTATACCAAAATTTTATATACTGTTCTCTCTAACAGGAGAGAGAGATATGTTAGTAAAATCATTGATTCTAATCACTTATTAGTATGCGATCGTTGCATATTATATTGACACATCAATAAAATATGCACAGATATAAATTATCGACAGTCAATGTTATGGCGGCGTACTGTTTTATTTTTAAATGGCATTTAATCGTCACTTTCACTTTCGCCGGTGCCGAGGCCGGGTTAATTGTAAATAAAATTCAATCATTCGCAAAAAATCCCGTAATCGCCACCGACAATATCAATGAGAGATACGTATTAAAGCACATTTTATGCATAATAATGGAGTCTGGTGAAAGAGATATTTTTATAGGTGAATTCTGGTGGTTTTTTATAAATGTAAACATTTTATTTCTCGATTGTGTTTTTAAATTGTATTAATTTTGATATGCGATTTCTGAGCGATATTTATGGCTGGACTTTAAAATTGCTATATCTTCTATTCTATTTATTATGAAAGACAAGTAATGATTGGTTTGTATATATTAAGTGTAGTTTCTACTAATATAGACAAATAGTAATTAGCTAAAAACATATAAAAAACATATAAAAACGTATAAAAAAAATCTCTTATACAAATTTTAAAACGACAACAACCAGTTTTACCAGTTACACCGCAAAAAATACAAATAAAACGGTCCAACAACAAAAAAAAAAACAAAAAAACAACAAAAAAATTAAATAATAAATAACGTAAAGCTAAATGCTTTTATTTAACAATAAATATGTACATTTCCACGATTATTCTCAGTTTGCAATATTTGGAACATCAAATTGGATTTATAAGGCTATTTTTCACGCCAGTATTAAAGTCGCGTGGAACCGCGGGGATAAATTGATATGATTCTTTTATCTGAACGCCGTCCAGCTGTGGCCGCGGGGTCGATGAACCCGCTTACTTTACTTTTTTAATTTAATGAGCCATACATTAATAACCTATTTATTTATTTATTTTTTATGGCGTCTTTTTTTCAAAATTTTTACATTTTTAACATTTTTTTTATTTTAAATATTAAAGTGCTTTAACGTTTCCTCAAATTAAGTTTTGTTTAAAATATTTTTTTGAGAATATTTTGTACAAATTACGTTGCTTGTAAATTTTGATAGAGAGTATTTTTATTTGTAAGTATTTTTAAAATTAAATATTTTTCATACACATTACTTCTTTTTTATATCTAATATTTTAAAAATATTATGTAAATGAATAGTGAGCAGTTAATGAGGTAACATTTGCTGAGGTACATCTTAAAATAACTTTAGTTTAAGTTTGATATAAATTAAAGAAAAAAAAATATACACTAAGAAAACTACTAAAACTTAATATAAAACACAAAATAGACTTTAGCCACAAATTACCTGGTCTTTGTGTTGGTATTTACAAATCTTCTTTATTCTTCTAAAGTAGTAATCACGAAACTTTTTATTATCCGAGTTTTACCAAACAAACGATCGTCACAAAAATATGAACAACAACGAACTATCGAAACCTTATCAATTAACTTATCCTTAAAAAGTTTCTAAATATTAACACAGTCCAAAAAATTGTTAAGTTCTTATCACTTATAAGTATATCCTATCGCACTAAACACCCGAACTAAATTTCGGGTTTAGCTAAACAACGAAATCATAAAATAAAAAAAATTAACGCGACGAAGGAACTTACTACCACTTATAGACTATGCGGCAAAACGAGCCGAATATTTACATTGAAGAAAAAAAATGAGGTCAATCGGAGGTTACGGGCAACGCAGCCGGACGGCGCGGGCCGCGACGGGATGTGACGGGACGAGACGGGCTCGCGCCGCCCGCCCCCGCCGCCCTAGCACGTGCGCGCCCCCGCGAGCGGGACACCCTATCCCGGCCGGCGCGCGACCGCCAAGGACGCAACTACTCCTTTTTCAATTTACTATATTTACCGATTTTTATTATTTTTTCGCATTTCGATATTTTATTTTTTAGTTGATGCGCCCCGCAACTCACCTGTTGTGCTTGACCCGTTTCGATCTGTCGACCGTTCACATGATCGACGATTTTGGCTGTTTTTATTATGTGTACGTTGTTGTGTACGAACTTTCTTTGAGTAAAATTTCAAAACAGCACCTATTCTGGAATACTGGAACTCGTGGAAATACGTTACTATCGGGAATCATGGTCAATGCTTGTGCGTATGTAAGTAAATATGATAATAAAAATGATGTTTACATAACGTTCATGGCATTCAATGAAATAGAGACAACGTATTCTTATTAAATAACTTACACAAATTTTTACGAAACTTTTTTTTACACTTTAAAGACCGAAATAAATAACGAAAAAAATAAACAACAATATTTGATTGTTTTGTAGTACAGTGCTGCCGTAATGACATCGCGGCGGGTAGCGGAACTACACGTAATGCGACACTAGCGCCGCGTCAATGCATACTATAAACCAATGGTTCATTTCTAACGTGTTATTCTTTTTATTTTTAATCGTGAAAGTGCAACGTTCACTTTGCCTGGCATTCAACGGCCATTTTCGTTTGCTATTTCTTTTTCGTTTTCATTGGTTTTTCACAGACGTTTTGATCATGTCGCCGAATTGCCGTGCACGTTACGTATCTGTTGTAAACTGTATAACACTTACACTATTCATACTGTTATCATTTTAAGCTTGAAATTGTATACGTGAGAGTTATTGTTATAACTATAAATATAAATGTAATAAACGAAAAGGTTTTAAAATAATTATTATAATTACAAGCTCATTATAATAGATGGCGCTATGTGTTCTTAAAGTGGATGTTTCCTCATTAGACGTTCATTATGTTTCGTCTAAAACTGCCTTTTAGTTTGAATACTTTTATATTTATCGAAAAATATATTTAAATATTATATTTAACAATTGAATTCTAGTTAGATCATCAACAGGTGTAAATTATTATTTTTATAATACCTACGTATTTATTAATATATTATAACATATTAACACGAATTTTCCATAATATTGTGCGATTTAAAATACATACTTAGTTTTAAATTTCCAATTACATACATATTTTCTAATATACTAATTATTGAGCATCTCAGATCACATTCAGCCGAACAATATAACAAACCCCAATTTTTTTTTCGAATTATAAATAACCTTAAACCTATTAAGGTTTCTTAAATAATATATTAACATAAAATTAAGATCCCAATTGGAATACTTAAATAATTCTCTTTTAATTTCTTGAGAAATGCTCTGTTTACACCATATTATTCATAGAGGTCGTTGCTGGTTTCTTACGGTTAAAGATATTTATTTCCATTAAAAACACATAGGCCACTTACATGGAAACATTTTTTAACTTAATAAATAGTTGTAGTCGGTCGTACATTAATCAAAAATCAATTACATTTTTTTTTTTTGCTTACTCATTCAATGCATTTGTTTTTTTTTTTTTTAGGGTGGGTAGCTTTCAATAATGTATTTGCTTAGTTGCGTTTTAAATGCATTGAATGAGCTTACACTCTTCAAAGAAGACGGTAGGTTATTGTAAAGTCGTGCCCCCTCGTAGGTAAACATTTTTTTACCAATCTGTCTTCTAGTTTTAGGTAAAATCAATAAACTCGCACGTCGCGACCGACCGACCGACGATTTGTTGTAGATTTTAATTTTACAAAAGCTAAGTTAGTATGGATCGAGTCGTTTAATATTTTTTTAATAAGTAAGCAAGTGCTGTTTATATATAATTGTTTAAGGGTCATCAACTTGGTTTCTTTATATATAATTGAATTAGGAGTTATGAAATTATAATGAAAGAGTATTTTAATAATTTTGTTTTGTAAAATTTGGACATCAGCTAGTTTGGTTTTAGCGGCATTTCCCCATATTTCTATTAAATAAAGCAGGTTGGACTTTACTAGAGAATTGTAAATAATATAACGTAAGCGATGCGGAATACACCGGGCGATACGTCGAAGTGAGCCTGCGAGGGAAGATAATTTATTTCGTATATGCTCGATTTGGACTTTCCAAGTTAGGTTGCTATCAATTCGAAGGCCTAAATATTTTTCACAAGATTTTTGTTGTAAGTTTAAGTTATCTATTTTTAATGTATTATGCGGAGGGATGATTTTATTTTTTGATTTAAAGATTACGTAACACGTTTTTAATATATTAATTGTTAGTAGATTATGTTGGAACCAATAGTGTAATTTATTTAGATCTTCTTGAGCTTTTGAAATTATTTGATGTATATTGGAACCAAAGTAAAACAGACATGTATCGTCCGCGTACAAGGATAAATATCCATGCAAGCCTATTTCATTAATATTATTGATGTATATTAAAAATAACAAAGGTCCCAATATTGAGCCTTGTGGAATTCCGCACGTAACTGGACTCTTGGTACTTTGAACGCCATCGATTTTGACTACTTGATATCTGTTTTCGAGGTAAGATTTAAACATCTGGAGTTTCGGAGGGAACTTTCTTCAAGTTCCCCCTCATCTAAAATTTACTCGCGGCCGGAACGAGATCTCTCGAACGTCGAGCCTTAAATCTCCATTGTATGCAATACGTACGTATCGCGTAACTTTTAGTTTTACTATTTTTGATTCTCTTTTATTGGTATTTCTTATATATATTATTATTGGTCTAATACTAAAAAACGTATCTGTAAATTGTAAGCTTGTAAAGAAAAAAAAGGTTTTCCTTATTTTTTACTATCACTATGATCACTACGAATGCTGCATTCGTATCCCACATGTAGCATCGTAGGTAGAGAAAAACAAAAGGGTAAAAACACTCCTTACAATATTTAAGAAAATGAAAGAATCTTTGTGGAACTTTCGATCGATTTTTTTTTCGATATAGGTATATCTCTATAATTGAGCTTAATTCCCTGTGAGATATTTTATCAGATTGGAACTGGGTTTTTCTCTTCTTTTTGTAGTAGAGTAGGCAGAGGGAAACGTTAGCGTTAAGACACACAATTTTCAAGACTTTCTGAATTGAGTAGCGGAACTAAACGCCACTGGAAACCTGGTTAAGTGGGAACTGGATTAGTAAGAAACCTTTGTTGTTGAGGATTCCAGAGTTATTGGTCATCAAATTACCTCTGATAATGGAATTTTCGAACTTACGTTCATTTTATTTTTTATCTCTATGATTGAGACTTCTCTTCCTCTTCTCTCCTTAATTCCTTATAGGTATATTTGAGACATTTTATCAGGTTGGAACAGATCTCAATACGTCTGTTTATAAACAATTGAATATGTAAGTGGGGGAATCTGTGAATGAGACAACTATAATTTTGAAAGTGGCTAATTGGAAAGCTGGTTAAATGAAAACCTCTTTAAATATTACAAAATTTTTGATCCCTATTAACCAAGTTTGACTGTTAATTGGGAGTAGTTCATCAATTCACTGAGTTAGAAATCGAACTTAAAATCACTACTTTAGAGTCAGACGCTATGACACTGTGCCACAACGACCTCTATAAAAATACATTAAAAAATTTAAAAAATGGGAACCTTCTTATCTATATATATATAAAATCGAAAGGTCACTCACTCATCACGAAATCTCAGTAACTACATGTGCTAGGAATCTCAAATTTTGCATAGGAGTTACTTATAGGATGTAGGTGCTCGCTAAGACGGGAATTTGCAATATTCGACTCTTAAGGGGTGGTTTTGTGGTTGAAAGTTTGTATGAAACTTCGTTACTACAAATGCTAGGAGTCTCAAATATTGCATGGACGTCACTTATAGGACGTAGGTACTCATGGAGAAATTAATAATAACGTAGTTCACGCAGGCGAAGCCGCGGGTGGGCCGCTAGTAATATAATATAACATACACCTAAATTTTAAGAAGACAATGAATACCTATTTGTACTTTGCCTATAGGTCTAGGGTAAAACTAGGATAGTTGCCATAGTGGGATAATTGCCATGATTTTGATTATACTGTATTAGGGACTTACACACGCATTTTGTATGAAATTAACTCCAAATATAAATCTATAACGATTTTTCCTATGGAATTCCTATGAAATCATACTCTTATTTATAACTACAGGTATCTAAAACTGTACATTATTTTCATACAAAATGCAATAAAATCGACAGGGCGAGGAGAACATAAACGCCTGTATCTTTTGATTGCATCTACTTGGAAGCTTATTTTTTCTGTTCTCCAAGGACCGTAGACCTAAATATTTGTTATTAATTTCAACTTGACACCTTTACGCCCTCTCAAGATAAGAGATGGACAATAAAGTAATTCTATAAGGGTTCCCTTTTCTTACTTTTGAGGTACGGAACCCTAAAAATAAGGTCTTCACATTAACAAATCGATAAAAACCTAAAAAAATATATTTTTGTAAAATGTACAAAGTAAAACGAGAAAATATGATAAATATGTAACATTTAAAAAAGCAATGCCTGCAGAATTCGTAAGAAAGTGGGGAACGGAGTGTTTTAACACTAGGTTCCCTCTACCTACCCCGCTGTGTGCGGGATACAGCGTGAAGCTGATTTAATTTATTTTTTTATTTAACAAAATATCTATATGTAATTTTAAATATACTTTTAGTAATTTAATTTTCTCTCCGCTATATTTAAATCTAAACATAGATAGATAGGTAGGCAGTGTGCGCTGTCGTTCTAAAGGCCGCAGGTGTTTCGGGCGTAACAACGATTGGTCGCTATGAACAAAATGAAACTTAATTTCTATTGAATAGTTTGTTTATGCACTTACTATATAAACTGAAAATTGTTTTTTTATTAATATATCGTGTTAATATGATGTAACCTGAAAACCTGTTTTTTTTTTAATGGAATTATTAGTTAAATAATATAGATTTTTCTTTAATTTGAATTTTGGATAATTATAGTATAATACAACAATTTTTTAAATTAATCTACACAAAAAAAACCTTTTTTTTATATAAATCTTTAAAATCACAAAAAGTGATTTTGTAGCAGGTGCTACTAGATTTTTCTACTATTTTTTTCTTCCACTCTTTCTTGTAGACTTAATAACAATATAAAAACTAGAAAAAACATTTCAATCACCATGAGTAAAGATCAAATGAAAAAGTTTTAAATAATTTGTATATTTTGCTATAATAAAAAATATCATTAGGTAGTGGAGCACCGTTTGATATAAACTGGGGGCATGATTTTACCTACATAAATTATTTTCATTTTTGGCTCTGATAAGTACGGTGTTTAATTCCGCCATACAATACGCAATATACCTTTTGAGAAGGAAATAATGTGAACCTGGTAAAATCACTCAAGTAGATCAGGTTACAATATTGATTTATGTTAAAGTTAAACTTATGATACGAAGCAGAATTAACATAAATTGTTAGCTATGAAAAAAAAACATAAATATAGCCATAATGACAGTTCAACACAACAGTGGGGAACGGAGTGTCTTAACGCTAGGCTCCCTCTGCCTACCCATGAAGCAACATGCGAGATAAACTGTAAAGCTGAAAAAATATAGGTAGATATATTTAAAAACTTTAAAGTAACTTTTACGATTAAATTCAAATAATATCTAAGTAATATAAATTATTTTGATTCATAATACTAGGTTTTGCTACAAAAAAGTACTCTTTTATCCCCCTAATTTTCGAGATATTGCATGTTGAGTAGCGGAACTCAAGTCCGCGTCTTGTCTTGTAACCGACACGACAGCGACAAGTGAAAAATTATTCTCTCGCGTGAGAATTGAACCTATAACCGTCGCTTTTACAGTCTCACCATACTTTTCTATAATATAATACTTAAGTAAAATTATAAAAATAATCATAAGATTAAATAATTAGTATTGAATTCGTATTCGTTACACAAAAGCTAAAGCTAAAAATTAGCACCAAAACCTATATGTACCTATATTCTATAGTAGTTTTTAGACGCACCCTTGCTCGCCCACTGCATTCCGACGGACGCTTCACTGACAGCCGCTATCGATTTTAACGCGAAAACATTGGAGTCTAAATACGAATATAACTGCCTTTTTTTAATATTTTTATTATAAAAATAATTCTTAATTTAATTTTATGTAGGTATATAGATAAATAACATGTTCATAGATTATTTCCTTCAATATTAAATTTTATTCGTAATTTATATTTCCTCTAGATGAGAACATAGTTTCAGAAGTCCTCGTAAGTAGAGTCTGAGCGTAACTCAACGCCGGGCTAACAATTTTTATTTAAATTATACAATAAACTAAATGTCTTATGAAATTTTAACTTTTTAATATAAATACATTAAAATTAACAAAAGAAAAAGGGCACCCACTACCGCATTTAACTAAAACTGCTTACAATTTTACTGAAGAAAGATCATAGTAAAAAAATGTAAGAATTACAAAAAAAAGTATAGAAAACTCGTATCACCTATAGTTGTCATTCATAGTTCCTTGTCTGTCTCCCGTCATCTGTCATCCAATATTATTCATCCGTCGTTATTAGTTAACGGAGGACGGACGACTGGATGTTCGTTAGGTATAGGTACCTGAAGTTCGTGATATTCTAGATTTCACATTTTATAAGTTATTTCTTTTTTAACCAATTAATAAATATCCTTTCGGTGGTCTCCATACTACAACTAAGTATAAAAGTAAACTATTTCACGCCGTTCTAGAAATTGTAAAAATCCCTCTTACACTACATTCTGATACAAAAAAGGCAAAAATTCACTATTTTTATTTTACTTTGTAAATTTACTTTAATGTGTCAAAATTATTTACTCTATGAATATTTCTTTTTAATAAGTAGCAACATTCTTATTTTTTAAGCTTCAATGTTGAGGGGCGGAACTAAACACCGGGCTTTTCCCTTAGTACCTACGAGTGAAGAAATGAAAATATTCATAAAAAATAATTCATTCTCCAATTGAAATTCGAACCCACGGCCATCGACTTGCAATCACACGCTGCCTCTACACCGCGACGAGCTCAATAAATACATTCATTTATTATCAACTTAATTATTTCTCAAAAACAAATATTTCCTTACTATTTTAGAACACAAAATTATTTGCCCATCACGTGGCATCAGCCACCACAATATCCTGTAAAGACGAGTGCCCATAAACTTCCCCCTGTAATTTTAACTCAAAGTGCCCCATAAACTTATTGGCAATTCTTCCTAACTCTTACAGATTGGTTTCGTGATGAAGATGGGACAAGTTACGACGTTCCTGGGTACTTACTTTGTATGAAAATTGAGATTGCAGCGAATTTTAATGGTGTTGTATATGGAAAATGTCTTGTAATTTTTATTTTTTGAGTAGAAATAGTTAGAAATTAGAATAATCTTAAATTAGAGTAAAAATGCAAAATAAATTGTTTGTTCATCTTATCATACAGATATCATAGGAACTAAATATTAAAAGGGGGTATTAACATATTAAAAGGGGGTATTAACGGGGGTATTAGGTATTAACAAAATATATAATCCATAATTAATAATTTAAACAATAAAATTATTTTTAAGGAACATTTTTAAATTAAAATATAACTAACTAAAAACGCTTTAAAGTTTCTTCTTTTGTTTAAAAATTATTTAACTCTTAATATTTTTACGATTTCTTTTTCAACATACCTATAGTTTAGAAAACGTCAACTCCGTTTTTTTAGCTTTACCCAGTATCCTGCACATAGCAGAGTAGGCAGAGGGAACCTGCTAACCTAGTGCTAAGATACTCTGTTGCCACTAACACTTCCATTCTCAATTTTTCGCCGATTCTGAAGGCATCACCTGTAGAGTTACGTAACTCAACGCCGCGCTTTACCTCGTTACCAGATCGAGGAAATGAAAATACTAAATTTCCTCCTATACATTGTATTATGAAAGTTAACTCAATTTAAACTAAACAAGCACTTAAAAGAATATTGCAACAGTACAGAGTTATTTCACAATACACAAACAAACACACACCTATAAAAAAACATTAAAAAAAACCAAGCACCACCTTCGGAGCCATATCCTCACCTTGTAACGACATAACGTAAGGAGCTAACTTCATTTTTATAGGCACACCTTTAAACAACTTTGAATATGGGTCTTTTTATTAGGCGATTTGATTGAAACAATCCAATTTCAACCTTATTATATATGAAATAAGATCTAATATTAACGTAACTGTAATAACATTTGAATGTCACCGATAGATAAAAACTTTAGACGTTTTCAATGAAAAAATGATGTAACTCAAAACAATGGAAATTGTAATTTAAACTTATAAAATATGAACAAAAGGTTTATTTTGCATTGTATTAGATATTGCACTAACCATTTACTTACTTGCCCAAGTTGAAAGTCTGGCGTATTCTGTTTTAGAATCACGGTATGTCCTTTTGATGTGTTGGGCTAAAGTATTCTCCTCTTATTTATAATGTCGGGATAAACCTATAGTCCGTTTATGGGGCCAGTGTTAGCGCGAAAACGAATTGGAATTTTTTTTATCTGTTGTTTTATTTTAAAAGCCAAGTTGTAAAATAGTCGTATTGTAAGATGCATTAACGACGATAATTTTGGTTTATATTGGAGATTTGCATTGGGATAAGCGAATATGAGGTTAAAATGTAGGAAGCCTTCGTGGTATAGTGGTACATGCGCGTGACTGTAATCAGGATGATTGTGGATTCGATTCCTACCCGGAGAATGAATTATAATTTATTAATAGATATTGTTATTTCCTATAGTAGAGAACGGACTGTCTTAAAACTAGGTTCCCTCTGCCAGCCCTGCTGTAGACTTTAGGCTTTAGCGAGGGCTTAGACTAGCTGTGAACAAATATGTTTGTGTAAAATTATTTATCAAGGTCAATTATTTCTTAGTAAAATTTCTGGAGCCCACCCCAGACTATACGGGATGCATAGATGACCTGGCTCTCCCCTAATCCTACGCACATGAGTAAACGCAATCTAAGTTTGTAAATATTTTTTTCGCATACATTGATGTTTGACTTTCCATTTCTAACTTTTAAGGTACGGAACCCTAGAGGGTTGTAAATGTCATGAGAATTAGCTAAAAAATTCATAATGAATCATTTAAAAGAATCTTAAAACTAAACGAAAAGCAAAGACAAAGGAAGTAAAAAGGGGGGTAATAATCCTCAAAATAAGTATAAGTGTACTTTGTAACGAAATAAGTTTCAAAAGAACCAGAGGCTTGCGGTTTTTTCCTTTCAACCTTACTGCTCACAAATCGCTTTGTTGGAAGTTTGTTCAAAACATAAATATGCATTTATTAAAAGTCTTTTAAGTTCGCTCTCTTATAGACTAGTGGACCCGTACGCGGCTACGCCCGCTTGAACTATACGAATATTTATTAAATATATTTATGAAATTATTTTTCAGTTTTCAATAGAGAGATGCGTTAAGCAAGCTCATTTTGGGCGACGTTTTCTAACAACAAACTTTGCAAATCGTTGCTTAGCAACGGTCGCTAAGCGACGGTTGTTATTAACATGGCGGAATAAATTGCATGTCAAATTAATAATTATTTTAATATATTGGTATATATCGAAAATATTACAAATATGAGAAAAAAAATATCCTATGTTCATCCCTAGACCCTCAAGTATCTCTATATGAGTACTATGAGTTTATCACAATTAAATTAGCGGTTTGGTCCTGATTGCGTAAATGACAGACAGACAGACAGAGTTACTTTCGAATGTATAACATAGGTATGGATAGTCGAAATTAATTATAAGTACATATAGGAATTCAAATTGAAATATACAGGTATAATTGGATTTAAATCATATACCAACAATATTTAACAGCGACCAAATGAAAATAAATTCCATTCATTCTATCTATCTACTTGGTGATGGAACCCATAACTATTGCGTTTAAAATCGAACGCTCTTCCACTGCGCCCCTACGGCACCACCAGTATTATTAAATGTATGTATGAAAGAGGCCGTCATGGCACAGGGGCAGAAGCGTGCGACGGTTATGGGTTCATTAAGAATTGAAAGTGGAGAACAGAGTGCCTCCACAATAGGTTCCTAGGTTAACTTTGACTACCCTGCTTTGTGCGGGATACAGAGTAAAACTGAAAAAAAAATGTATTTTATTTAATCAAGACATCTTTGTGGCATTTGAATTCGTAACCAATGATTTTTACAATGTGGTTCATTAATTGTATGTAAGAAGTTATACGTACACTTGTACAAATATTTGGATTTCTTTTATAATGGATTCGTTGTTGATAATTTTAAAGTCATAATGAAAAATTCTAAATCATTAAGAAGTACTTACGTCATTTTATACGTCGTTTCAGTTCAAATTCAATTCAATATTGTTTATTTTTAATGTACCTATATTTATTTTTTTAACTTAACTGAACAAAAATATAAAAAGATTCAAATAGGACTATTTTATAGATTTTAACGTGATACTTTTGTAATCTACTATTTAAGAAAATGTACAAAAAATTTAACGCAGCGGGATTTGAACCAGCGCCTCTTGGACACCTTCCAAATTTTTATATGTTTTCTTAATAAATATTTTTTTTCCTGCGTGTGGAATAACACTTTAAAAATATTTAAAAAAAATAATAATCTATTTTCAATAGTTTTGGAGACACACATGGTAAACAGCATAACTCAACGCCGAACTATACCAAATAAGACTAAGTCAAAAATAAATATCTGAAATACATTATAAATAAGCATTTCCTTTGAGTAAGAATCAAACCTACATACATTTCTAAAAAAAAATATTTCAAATTTGTTTCTTTAGCAAATGTACTAACAGATTTGAACCTAATTGTACTTAGGTACAAGTAACTCAATCATGAGTGCGGTGAAGTTCACCATACGAGTATCTGTGCAACGTCGGCTCGCTCCAGTCGAGGTTTATGTCAGTTGGTGACTAATTCATAATGCTTGCAGATATGCTGTCACTTATATTAAAAAAAGTGATTAAAAAAAATATTTGCGACGTGACATTAGCGTGTTATATATAATATAAAAATGAAGCCACCGTGACACAGAGCGTGCTCGTAAATGAGACGACCGTAGGTTCGATTTCCCCTCGGGAGGATAATTTTATTTCATCTTCTCAGGTAACAAGGCAAGACGCAATATTTGGAAATTTGGCGCTAACTGTGAAAGCAACTGGTTGTCGGTTCGATCCCCACTCGAGGAAATGAAATATTTATTTAATTTATATTTTCTTCGCTCTGGTGTCGAGGCAAAGCGCGGCGTTACGTTCTCCCTCTCAACACTCAATACCTCCAGAATTCGAAGGTAAATGGGGAACGGAATGTCTTAACACTCTCTAGGTTCCCTCTACCTACCCTGCTATGTGCGGGATACAGCGTGAAGCTGATAAAAAAAAACAAAACTAAACACAGCTTAGCTAACCTAAGTTTGTTAGCTACTCGCATACAACGACCCCAACTCCGCACCAACGAATCAACGAAACAAAAAGCCCATCCTCCACATCATTATTCATAAATACAAATTAAAAAAAAAAATCACCCATTAATCGACACGTTCCGACCTTGACACTGGCACCATAAAGTTATTACGTCCATTAACCCCGGCCGAATCAATAACTCATTACTCTTTTATTTCGGTTGCCGTTTAAAAATAACGTTTTTTTTTTTCCGCGTCCGCCGGCCCCAATTATTGGGTGAAGGTTGGATGCCAATTATGACGTCACAGCGCCACGTAATACGCCTGTTAATGTATTTTTATTTATCGAGAGTGTGTGATTATTGATTGGTTGGTACGTTTATAGTGGTGGTTAATGAATTGGGGGGGCGTTGATACGTTGAGACAATTGAGGATTGTACATGTTGACAGGAACGGCTCGCGGGTTGTCGCTGTCAACGGGCGGTGCGTACGGTTGGTATTGGGTCCATCAAGTTCTATGCTGCTTAGTTTGTGAATACAACTCGGTTTTAATATATTTTGCTTTAAAACTAAAGTTATGTGTGTTTTTGGGTAAAGACTTTAAATCAGCTTCGAAGCCTCGATGGCCTCATAGATTGTATTTATAGCATAATGTCAAAAGAGTCTCCCAAAGGGTCTGGTCAAGAAATTATTATTTCAATTATTAAAGGAAAATAATTAAAGAAATCAATTGTTATCGCATTACTTGTTCAATTTATATTTCCAGTCTAATTTTTATTCGTTGCATATCTTACTGGTACGATGGAGTCTTGGCCAACTTTGTAGGCATTTGTCCACGTTGATATCCTGCATATGCAGGATAGACAGAGGGAACCTGGGAACCTACTTCTAAGTCACTAACGGTCCTCAATTTCCGATGATATCTGGAGGCATTGCGTGTTGGGTGGCGGAATTCAAAGGCGCATTTATAAATATAAATGCGCCTTTGAATTCAATTGCAATTGCAGATGCACCAGAGCGAAAAAATGAAAATATTAAATATTACACTTCCATGAGCGGGAGTTGTACCCACACCTGTCGCGCTTGCAGTCACACGCTTGTGCTCCTCATAAAATCGACTGGTTGCGGGATCGATTTCCATTCCATTAGATTTCGATTAAATTCTCTCTCTCTGATGTCAAGGCGAAAGTCGCAGCAGCTCAACACACAGTGCCTCCAAAATTCGGCGGAAAGTGGAGAACGGATTGTCTCTTAACACTAGGTTCCCTCTGCCAGTCTGCCTACCCTGCTGTGTGCGGGATAAAGCGTGAAGCTGATAAAAACAAAGTTATACATCAAAATGACACATACGCTACAATTTACAACCACAGCGTATTATAAATATTTTGTATAATTTGACTATAATATAACAATAAGATTTAGCGGGCGAAGCCGCCCATAGGCCCCTAGTAAAATAATTATAATTACTGAAGCAAAGCTCGAACGACATGACGAAATATTTCATCACTACGTTTTCGCTTTTTTTTTTAAATAGCAACATAAACAGATTATTATACCTAAGTAGATCTAATATTTAGTCTAATTTAAAAACATACCTTACTTTAAAATCCTTTAGTCAGTCCTAAATTCAGCATCCGTGTGAAGACATCCTGCTTTAATTCACTATTTCAGCCTGTCAAATACAAATATGAGAAAAAATTGGTTAGTTAGTTACTTAGTAGAGTGGGCAGTGTTTGGTTGTAGACAAGATGATAGTAGATTCGATCCCCATTTGGGGCAACGAATTGTTCCATTTTCCCGCTCTAGTAAGCCGTTTTACACGCAATATAGGAGACATTTGGACGGAAAGTGTAGAGCAGAGTATGACGTATGTATGGGATATACCAAAAAACTAGAAAATAAAGGATTTGAAGCCAGTCCTTCCTATGAACAATTTAAACCGGTTGAGTTCTCAATTTAGAAAGATCTTGATATATATAATTTGTTATTCGATTATAGTCCCTATCGGTTTAATATAAGATATACATTTGCTTGAAAAAATAAGTGTTATTTAGTTATTATAACTAGCATATAGCTTTTGTTAATCTAATTAGATTTATATAATATATTTATTTTGACATATTTCTGAAATTTTACGAAGCAGCTTGAAAGAAAACTTTACCTAATGTAGATGAATCTCTTAACGTTTCTCCGTTCTCCACTTTTAATGACAATACAACCAAATTTACTACTGGTTTGTTTATCTCCAGGGTAGAAAGCACCTTTATCATAAATATGTATTTTTATATGCATATTACGCAATCTTAAAATAAGATACAAAAAATCATATTAGTTATTAGTAAATCACTAATAATAAGAATTCTCCTGACATAATAACCTAATTTAAAACGTCAAAAATAAGAAACGAAACTGTCAGCTGTCAAAACTTATTAAAAAAAAAGTTATACTTACACCAACAAAAAAAAACACTTAAACACTAAAGCACCAAATCACTTGCACCATAACACTATTGCACTAAAATATTATTTAAAAAAATATATATTTAATCCTACTTATACTAAATTATTCCAAAAAATGGTAATTTTTATTTTCTTTTAAACTTTTTGAACTAAAATTTTGACGTAGCGAGCTCGGCCCGCTCCCTCGACGTTCGGCAAGGAACTCGTCTTAAGGGCGAAAAGACGTTACGTTGGACCCTTCGATCCCCTTCGTTGAATTTGTATTGTGATAAACGAATGTTGTCTAATGGCAGTTGGATTTAAAAAAAAAAAATGTATGGAGTTTTATATTAAGCTATACTTGATATTAGAAAATATAAAGGAAAGTATTGCCTTTATACATGTCTGTGGTATAAGATTTGCTCTTTTCTAATAAAAGGTAATATATTATTTCCTTTTTTTTAAATTATATTATAGAATTTTGACATACCTATTTAAGGTACTCATTTTAAACAAACAAATTATATGTGTTAACACAAATTATATAATAATTTTATATATAATATTTAAAATAATCAACATTTTAAAAATAAACATAAAAAGTTACATTTAATATTAAAAAAAAATAAGTGATAGAGGCGACGGCGAGAATTTTAAAATGCGTGTATGGTATTTAGATGAGCAATGTTAATCAAAAATAGTTTTTATTTCTATTGAAATGAAGTTAAAATTCCAAAAACTAATAAAATCCAGGTGAAATTATAAAAAATGTTTATTTTGAAGGGCTAAGCTTTCTTCGCGAACACTACTGTTGTTTGAATATAATACGACAATTGGTACAGGGAAGTACTCACAAAGTCATTAAACTATTTTTTCGAATTTCGAATCACTTGTGGCTTCTTAGTGTGAACGTTGACGCATATTTCCATCTCCTCGTTCAACAACTCATTGGTAACGAGACAAAGTACGGCGTTGAGTTCTATCACTTAACACGCCATGTCAAGGAACAGTTTGTCTTTAAACTAGGTACCCTCCGCCTATCTTATTGTATGCCAGTACAAATAGAGTAAAATACAGCGTGAAGCAAAAAAATAAATTTGCTAAGTGATAAAGAGAAGAAAAGAAATAAAAAAAAGAATATTGTTGTTCAGTCTGGCTATCTTGTTTATATCGTAGGCTGTCAATCAGTATTACATAGATTTGGTTTAATGAAGATATTTGAATGTTGACCATATCTGTTTTATTTTTTCCCATCCTTTGCATTTATTATTGTAGATTGTGAAAATATAGTGTTAAAAGAATATCAAAATTGTTTACTCTAGTGAGACTGTATTCTAGTGAGGGTGGACTTAAATCCAAACACACATGTCTTCGAATGACGATCATAAATATTTATTATTTATCATATATCTAAGTAATCAATAAATAATTTATGCACTTGTTTTACCTACTTCTTACTTCTAATATAATATAACCTTTAACGAGGCTTAAACGAATATAATTTCTCATTTTCCATAATTCATTTTCAATAACTCTGTAAACTTAAGTACATCCCTGCGCTAGGAAGTAATGCACGGTGGCTTATTTTTAACGGTCATATCGACGCACGCGCCGTTAAGTATTTAAAAAAATATTCTGGTTAATCTTATTAAACGTCTTTCCCAAATTATGCAATATTAAAAGTATTTTTTTTTATAATAACATTTAAATTCAAGTAAATACAATTAAGCTTAATCTTGTAAATGTTGTGTCATTATCGCAAATTTAAAGGTGCGGCGTTGTGTTCCGCCATTCAAAACGCAATGAATAAAGAATTGGTCGGAGAATAGGGGCTTTAAGTGTCTTAATAGGAACGAAATGTCTTAACACTAGGTTGCTAAGTTCCCTCTGCCTACCATAAATTTATAAATGTTTGAAATAAAAATATTAAATTATAAATTAATAAAGAAATCATTTACTTTTGTATATCCATGATTGATTAAATCTTCTGGTACGCCGTATTTTGTGATAATGTGGCAGTTGGTTCAAATTCAACCAAAACTTGTACCTACTTCAAATATAATAATTTTCTTTGCACCTTAGATAATAAAAATGAACCTATAAATACAAAAAAAAATCAATAACTTATATTTTTTAAAAAATCTATATATTACATTTCGTATGAACTAAATTTTCAATTAAAATTTGAAAAAAAAAAACAAGATTTCTCTAATTATTATTACTTATAATTAATTTGTACGTTAAACAATTTGAAAATTTGAAATAACGGTCATCGAAACAGATGCGCACGCGCATAACGCACGTCTAAGACGTGTGCTGGACACACGAACGGAAGTTACTTATTTCCATAAATGTATTAACGGGTTGCCATATAATTAACTTTTGTATTGCAAATTAAATCTAAAATACTTAGCTTTAAGGTCGCAAATATTTTATTGTATAGAATTTATTTTTTTAATTACACAAAACTTCAATTGTCAACTTTATAATTGTAGTAATAAGGTACATTTTAACATTTTGAAATACATTTTGAAACGTGTCCTGCGCACGCGCCGTCTTGGGCTATGATCACAAGAAAGTAACAGGATGCTTCTTAACGCAAGGGTGACAACCCTAAGACGCTTAAAATAATAGATATGAAAATAAGCAGACTTTACCTTTTGCGTTTTTGTATACTTACTTAAAATTATTGTTGTTACAATTTAAATACTTAGCAAGCCTTAAAAAATAATATTTGAGTATTATAATTCTCTTAAAATGCTTAAAATATTAAAATACATGATAAATTTAAAGTTATTCTTTATTAAAATAAATACTTTTTACCTTTAGAAAAAAAATTACTTGAAATCTAGATATAATACCTGTGTTTACCTACTATTAAATTATAATTTCTTAGTACAAATTCTATATATTACTAGCACACTCATTGACATGCACAATACAAAATTACCTTTGCAAAGTGCATTTCAATTTTCATAAGTCTATATTGCCTATATTGTCAAATATTTATTTTTTATTTTATTAGCATTACTCCGTTTTCCACATATATCAGGGTACACAGATGAAACATAGGCCTAAGACACTCCGTTCCCTATTTTTCGCTGAATTCATTGCATGTTGACTGGCTGATCTCAACACCGTCTCAATTACTCTCCGAACCAAAGATTTCCTCGAGTGGCAATCGAACCCATAACCTGTAGCATTTATAGTTACACGCTTTGCCATCCTTGCCTCAAGACGGGCTTCTTTGATGAATTTGAGAAATAAAATTTATTATATATATATATTTATATATATTTCGCTGACTAAGTTAGCAAATGGAAGTACAACTTCAATTAATTGCTTTGTCAAACTAAGGCGTCCAAATGTTACATCGACAGTATCTTAGCGCGCACTGGTGACTTTTGTCACGGTGACAATAAACTTTTTGTCACTGACATGTCACCATACTTTTCGCCACTGCGCGCACTTGCGATGACAGTGACGAAATTTTTTACATTTGATAAAATGGATCTCGAAGAGATGGTTGTCTGTGCACTTATATTAAGAAATAGAAAAAAAAGCAAGTGTACAAAATATTGGCTTTCAACTTTTCATTTGTCATAGAGCAATGGCCTCAACTCAATTTCGTCAATCAGTATTGTCATTGTCTATTTCATCTTCATGAAAACACACGTTTTGCCTTGGTGATGAACTTGACGCAATTATTGACATAAAAATTCTGTGCTGCAATGCAACACGCTGCTGTTTCATGTTTATGCGGAAGACGACTAGTATGGAAACCGCAAGGGGGAGGTGACATTTAGTTGCTAATGCGCGCACGGGCATACAAATCTATGGACGCGGTGACAGTTGCGTCACCGGCGTGTTGCCGGCCTCCGCGGACTAAAAGTCACCCAATTGTCACGTATCCAAATGCGCGCACCTTCATTTAGTGTAATGTACACGGTGACAGTCGCGCAACAGTCACGGTGACAAAAATCACTAGTGCGCGCTATACCTATAACGATTTGCCAACTAAACGCTGTCTTGTTAAGTTAAGACTGTTAGAAACTTTGCAAAGTGTCGGTTAAAATTAATTGAATTAAGATCTAGTTTTACTTGTTTCATAACTTTTTTTAGGGTTAAAGAAAACAAAAGTACTTATATATATTCATATATTTTAATGGATTATTATATATTTAAATGAATAAAAAACAAATTACAATCTAAACTCAAAGAGTTACAGCCAGCTGAAAAATATATAATTTTTATGTTTGCTAGCTTAAACCTTTATCTTGATTCTATTACATTTGGTGCAACAATGACCCATTTTTCACTTAAAAATTTACTTGTATATTAAGTATTACTTGTAAATTTCAGAGTAAAGCCATAAAATACATACAATATATCAATAATACTATACATTATTAGTTTACATTAAATAAAATAAAATAGTATGAATGTTGAGTAAAAAAATTCATCCAGTGCATCCTATCGCTATTTAGGTCATACAAAGACTTTTGTTTTAGCTTTACATAAAAAATAGGTATTTTTTTGTATATGAAACAATTGTTTTTAAATGTCAATAAATTTAATAGTCAATATTCATTCGTATTTAATGTAAACTACAAGTTAAATGATTTCTCTAGGGATGTTAGATAGGACTAATTTTGTTAGAAAATAATTAAATTCATGAACTAATCCGATACCTTTATAATAATATATCTAGTATACTTAACAAATGACTAAATACTAAAAAAATCAGCTTCACGCTGTAGCACGCTGTGGCAGCAGGATAGGCAGAGGGAACCTAGTGTTAAGACACTCCGTTCCCCATTTTCCGTCGAATTCTGGATGCATTGCGTGTTGAGTGGCGGAATTCAACGCTGGGTTTTATAGAAAGTAGAAATATAAATTTAAATAATTGACCTCGATTGAGAATCGAACCCATAACCTGTCGTGTTTACCTTCTCAATTTGTTCTCCTGCGCCAAGACAAATAAGAACATTATTAAGTTTTTGACCTCTTTTTTTCTAAAAACTGTTGAAGTGACTCATAAAGCTGACAATTCATTAGCACCGCCTGTCATTAGACCTGCTGTCACTTGTAAACCTTTCCAATTCTTTTAATAGTTTTACGAAATATCATCATAGTAAACTATTATCAACATTATTTTCATATAATTTAAGTTCATTTTTAAGTACATAATATATTATTTTTGAAAACGTTAAACAAACATCTGTGAGCCTCATCTAAGGTTAATTGATAATAAAGCGAGCTCTTTCGAAAGTGATAAACCTGTCATGGAAACTATTATTTTTTTTAAATTTAATCCTTAATTTTTTTTTTTTTTTTTTTTTTTGATTTATTGAGGTAAACTAACAATATCACAATAAGATAATTTATATATAATATAATTTATACATATAATAATTGTGAAATCAACATCGTTTACCCTAGATATAATAAATAAGTTTTAAAAGTTGAGAGTCGATTGTACATTATAATTCTGTAGTTTATTAAGTGTCATCATACAGTTCCTCAAATAGCAGTCTTTTGTAAACGCTTACAGTATTTGCAAAGATGTCGATATGGCTAAAGTTGCTGTTGTAGGAATTTAATGTGTGCTGAATGGGTGCACGTAGGCCTGCATTAGTACGAGTCGTTCGTGTGGCAAAAACATGATGGGTGGAACGACAGGCCCGCCTATATGATCTAGTAGGCACTCCATAGCTTATACTATTCACAATATCAGAGCAATCGTATCTGTTATGGCAAATGTCATATAAAAACATAGCTTGCATTTGTATTCTCCTAGACTTTAACTCTAAAAGATTATATTTCTGCAGTAATTGATAGTATGGTTTATAATTACGACAGGATTTATAGTGCATGCAACGCAAGAACTTCTTTTGCACTCTCTCCAGGCGGTCTGAGTATTTGTTATATAACGGATCCCAAATACACACACCATGCTCCAATTGTGAACGGATCAAGGTTTTATAGAGATGTAGGTATGTGCTTGGACGGACGAAGTCATTACTAGCTCTCATAACAAACCCATACATCTTGTAGGCCTTACTACATATGTTATCAACATGTGCATCCAGTGTCAGAATTTAAAAAAATATATTGAAAAAAATAAAGATTATTATTCTATTGACGCTTCAAGTTTGTATTTCCTTGCTCTTGTAATACGGCAAGGCACGACGTTGAGTATCTTCACTTAACACGCAGAATTTGTCTGTAGAATTCGGCTGAAAGTGGGAAACGGAAGATTCTTCTTTAAGAATTCCCTTTGGAACGGAATATCTTAACACTAGGTTCCCACGTTTCTTTTTGTCTACCCTGCTATGTACGGGATACGGCGTGAAACAAAAAAACATCACTCTCGTGTTAGTAGTGTGTGACGTCACTTTACCCAACTTCTCTGCTCAGTAATTATTATACTAAAAGTAGCTGTAAGTTCATTATTGCATGTCTTTTATCATCTTTCATAGACAATAGGGGACACTGAAATTGAAACTAAAATAAATACAATAAATAAATAAATAAACAAACAGACAAACCCACAAGTGGACAATATTTTTTTTAATAATTATTTTGAGTCCTATTATAATGATAAATACCTTCTATACCTACTAAATTTTCTCATATGTCTTGAATGTACAGACAGCGATCTGTTACAATTTTATTATCTATATATATAAAATCGAATCGGTCACTCACTCATCACGAAATCTCAGAAACTACATGTGCTAGGAATCTCAAATTTTGCATAGGAGTTATTTATAGGACGTAGGTGCTCGCTAAGACGGGAATTTGTAATATCGCGATTTCTAAGGGGTTGTTTTTGGGGTTGAAAGTTTGTATGAAACTTCGTTACTACAAATGCTAGGAGTCTCAAATTTTGCATGGTCGTCACTTGTAGGACGTAGGTACTCATGGAGACAGAAATTAATAACAACGTAGTTCACGCAGGCGAAGATGCGGGCGGGCCCCTAGTATGTAAATAGGAATAAACATTAAATACTTTTTTTATATATATAAAAATCCGTCAAATGAAAGGCTCTCGTGTTTAGCAAAATAAAATATTATTATGAAAGTACGCAGAAACATTTTATTTCCAATATTTTGTTAATATCTGTTAGCGTTAACGAATGTTGAAATCTATTTAATCAATTTTAGTATTCGCTTTTGCTTTGCTCCTATACCTACATTTTATAATGATATTTTTAATTCATTTTATTTACAGAAATTTAAATAAAAATGAAAATTAAAAAACTAAACTAAAAACTTTAAAACATAGTGCTTAATGTCCTAAGACATTCCATTCCATATTTTTCGCCGAATTCTGGAGGCATTTCGCTTTGATTAACGCCGTTCTTTAACTCGACACGAGAGCAAAGAAATGAAAATATTAAATATTTAATTTCTTTGAGTAATAACTGGTAATCGAACCCGTAATGTGTTGCTTTTGTGCTCCCGCAGGACTGGACTTTTAGGAAATAAGTTGTTATTATTATTTAATAAACATTTTATTATTAGATTTTTTTAATCTTCGTTAACTATAAATCAGAGAACGCTTAATTAAGGTAAGCTAAGATACACTGAGGGTAACTTTATGAGGGAAGAACGGCGTTACAATATTTACTGACCTTTTCAAACATTGGAGGAATTGAGACAAATCTTTGCTTGGCCACGGAGAGTGTTTGAACACTGTTAAGTGTCTCAATAATGGTGATATTGAAGATTCTTTAGGAATTCCGGTGAAAAAAATTGTTGTCATAATTAACTACTTACTACTGCAATAGATATTGATGCTATATCAATCATTTTAAACTTCACCCTGTATTACACACACAGCAGAGTAGACAGAGGGAGCTAGTGTTGAAACTCTCCGTTCCCCTCTTTCCACCGATATTTGGAGGCATTGCGTGTTGAGATGCTTTACCTCGACACCAGAGCGAAGAAATGAAAAAAATAATTTCAATAAATATTTTATTTCCTCGAGTGGGGATCGAACCCACACCCAGTTGATTTTACAGTAACACTTTGTGCTCCTGCGCCATGACTGGCCTATATTATGGGGCTACGTGAAAAGATGCTACCTTCTATTCATGCATATAGCAATATGCGTGAAGAAAGGAGAAAGTATATCAGTAACTTATTAGGTTATTTTCTTTTTAATCTCGTAGATTACTTTGAATTTTATCTGAAGGAAAATAAAAGATGTAGTCATTAGATTTTAAAGATTGTTTATTAAAAATAAAAATATATTTTTAAAAGTAATACAGATCCTAAATAAGTATTTAAAGAAAATAAAGCTGAAAATTTTGTTCGACGTTTCCAAGCTGAACCTAGTTTGTCATAGCTGGCTATAGTACTTTACATGTTCCATCTCCTCTTTTCGTTTTTCAATTTCTTCTTTTTTCTTAGTGCTCACATTTGCACACCAAGGTAGGCGCAGGGAACCTAGTGCTAAGACACTACGTACCCCATTTTCCCCCGAATTCTTGAGACATTAAGTGTTGAGTAGAGGAATTAAGCGCGGCGTTTTACCTCGACAATGGCGTCGACGAAAAAATGAAAATATTAAATATTTCATTCTCTCAAGAGGGAATCAAACCCATAACCTATCGTGTCTACAGTAACATACTCGTGTCCCTATGCCACGACTGGCCTCAAATAATATATTATAATAAAAAATATATTCATTATCATTTTTCGTGGTTCATTGTTAAATAATGTTAACGAAGAAAAAAATAAAACGGGAAAGAAAAAAGTAAATAGAAAGAGAATTCGTCAATTTTACTTTTTTTTTTTCATAAAAAAGTCATCAAAATTGTCATTATTTAACAACGAACCACCTGACTTCTTGTTTTGTATTGAAACGTCTTAATCAAACATCTGTTTCTATAGGTTGCTCTAATAACCCTATTTTTTCCTTTATTTTGTTCATTTGTTTAAAGAAGACATTAAAGCGTTGTAATGGATTAATTTGAATTTGAAGAGACCATCATGGCCCAGGGGCACAAGGGAACCCACCACCGCGACGGTGGTGGGTTCTATCCCCACTCGGGGAAATGAGATATTTATTTAAATGTATATTTACATTTCTTCGCTCTGGTGGCGAGACAAAGTGCGGCGTTAAGTTCCGCTGCTCTACACGGAATGTCTCCAGAATTCGGCAGAAAATGGGGAACACAAGTATTTTAATACTAAGTTCGAAGGTTCCCTCTACCTATCCTGCTATGTGAGGGATAAAAAACGCGACTTTAGTATGCGATATTACTAAAGTTGCATTTAAGTAGGTTATCTCCCTCTATGCTTCAACAGATGTTTAAAACTAAAAAAAGTATAATATAAGACTTACCTACTTAATTGACATACCCTATGACTATATCCTGAAAAGTGTGGATTCGATTTCCATTCAAAGGAATTGATTAATTTTATTTCGCCGAAGACAAAACGCGATGTTGATTGCGGTACTAAACGTCGCGCTTTACCACGATACCAAAATCGAATCCACAACCTGTCGAGCTTACAGTCACACATTTGAGCCCATGAGCCATGAGCCCATGACTGGATTAAAATTGTAAGACCGATCAATATTATAACGCAATAAACATACAAGTTGATATTGCTCTTAAATAACACCAGGCGCATTATATACAAAAGCAGTTAACAAATTGTAATTTTTTTTAAATACTTAACAACTTTTAATATTTTTATTTTTATTTTTCCACTCGTTTCTATATTTTTTTACTAAATTCACCTAGCTGGGTCACTTAAATATTTCACAAATTTTATTTCTTTATCAAATAAGTAAGAAGATGCTAAAAATGAATACAATGAATAGTGTTTGATGGGAATGAAGAGAATGCTCTGAAATAATATCAGGCGCATTATATATAGCAATTTAAAGATATTTTGAAGATATATTTTTTTACTGTAGGCTATAAACTCATCTAAAGTTTATTAAAAAAATCTATAAAAATAATTTAAAAAACCTATATTTAAAAAGTTAATTGTACGTAAGTATATAAATTGTATATTTTACCTATCTACCTATTAAATAACAATTACTTAGGTATACCTAATAAATAATTATTATAATAAATGACACAACATCTACTTACATAAGAGTTATTTTTAGTCAATATTTTGATATTTATTAGTTTTTTTGTTCATTTCACTATAGCATCGGAGTTTTAGTTTTTTTTTATTTGTATGAGATTAAAAGAAAAAAAAACTAAAAAGAAAAATATATTAAGTTTTTAATATACTAGTAATTACATTTAAGATTGGTTTACTGTCACTGTCACTTTTTATTTATTTTTGTAACGATATTCTGGCAGAAGTACTTTGTTAAAAAGAAATAAATTGTACACAACTACGCATGTAGCGGTGTATCCATATAGGCCACCATTATACATGTTTTAACTATTTGTATTCTACTATATTATTATTTATATAAAAAAAACCCAATTTTTTATCGATAAAAAGTTGGGTTTTTAAAAGTTTGGTTTAAATATATAGTGCGTGTAAATTAAAGATTTACACGCACTATATATTATACGTATGTTTCTACCTATATAAAAAACAAAATTAAATCAGCTTCACGCTGTATCCATCTGTCCCCCCATCCATTCCCCATTTCTATCGAATTCTGAAGGGATTGC
The DNA here is from genome assembly GCF_056956725.1 of Heliconius melpomene rosina. Lineage (NCBI taxonomy): Eukaryota > Metazoa > Arthropoda > Insecta > Lepidoptera > Nymphalidae > Heliconius > Heliconius melpomene. The sequence goes on along the minus strand of NC_140396.1, from coordinate 2,833,870 downwards.
GTGTTAAGTGGCGGAACTCAACGCTGCGCTTTGCCTTGACAAAAGAGCAAAGAAATGAACATGTGGATTTAAATTAATTAGGTTAAAAATTAAATTTTATTATTATAGACGCGATAACTATTGAATCAGTTTTTACATTCGTCGGCTTCGATCAATTATTGAACTTCGTCAGTCAAAAAAAAAACCGAATGGGTAGGTATATCTATATATATAAAATCGAAAGGTCACTCACTCATCACGATATCTCAGAAACTACATGTGCTAGGAATCTCAAATTTTGCATAGGAGTTATTTATAGGACGTAGGTGTTCGCTAAGACGGGAATTTGCAATATTCGATTTCTAAGGGGTTGTTTTTGGGGTCGAAAGTTTGTATGAAACTTCGTTACTACAAATGCTAGGAGTCTCAAATTTTGCATAGACGTCACTAGGACGTAGTCATAGAGACAGAAATTAATAATAACATAGTTGACGCGGGTGAAACCGCGAGCGGGCCGCTAGTAATCTATATAAATAAGTATTTCTCTTAATCTTTTAAAAGTCCGTGCAAAAAGTCAAAGTAAAAAAACTGTCGTATTTACAGTCACACGTTTGTGAAAAAGAATAAGATAGATAAAGAAAAAGATAGATAAAGAAAAAGATAGATTTTACAATGTCTATGTTTATATTACCTGTATTGTAGGTATAGATGTGATATACTACTTACAAAGAAAAACGATGCCAAAAAAAACAAATAGGACCAAATGACTTCGAATTTCGACGAAAATCGTTGTTTTCAAAATCAATTGCTTATATACTGAATGAATATAATATAATAAAAGAAAACTGTTTAAACATACATCGATAATCATACAAAATAAATAAATAGAAAACAATACATAATTATAATAATTGTAATAAAATTAAGCTTTTGTTATAATAACAAATGGTGATATCTCAATAAAATTAATGACATATACATTCAGATGTTGCTTTTATATTTATTTTTTTGTATTATTAAAAGAAAATGATTACTTTGCCAATGAAGAACAGCCTGTTATCGGAGTTGTTAATACTTGAACTATTATGTAGGTGGTCGTGAGTTTATTTATCACTACATTATGGGGAACGGAGTGTTTTAACACTAAGTTCCCACTGCCTAACCTGATGTATGCGGGTGTTGATTGTTACCTACATTATGCAATAGAATCACTCACACCAATATAGTAAATTAACAGTAGGGAAGTCAGAGGGAACCTAGTTTTAAGAAACGCCGAAAATTTTCCGCCGATTGATGAAGCAATTATTACAAGTGGATAAAATTCAGTTTCTTAGATTTTATTGCTTAGTTACAGTTTCAACTCGTATTAGTATAGGTTGAGGTAAAATAGGCAGAAGAGACATAGCAATAAGTCGTCTTATTTATATTTTTTAAAAATTTTATGATAAATGTCGTAAAATCTGTTTCCCAAGTTAGAAGAACTTGTAGTTATAAACCGCTGTTTACATTTTTTTTCAGCATCACGCTGTATTCCGCATATATAGCAGAGTAATTAGAGGGAACGTAGCTCCGGCTCCTAATTCATTCCGTTCTTCACTTTCCGCCTAATTTTTGAGGCATTGCCTTGTTACTAGAATGAATTAACGATTCATTCCCCAGAGTGGGTATCACATCCAGAACCCTTGCCTTTTGGATACATAATAGAAAACGTTAAAATTAAATACAAACATTGAACCTTAAGAAAATCCTAATTCTATCTCTAATCCTGTTCCTTTTATTATACCATAGGAATAAATATTTCTCTCCCGTATGACGGAGTCCAGCGGAACATTCTATCTATATACGTAGGTTAGGTAGGCTACCAATGTCATAGTACCGTTGCTAAATTTTTCCTAGAATTTCCTTTTTTAATTTAATCGGCTATACATATTTCAAGATATATACCAAAAATGTACATAACATATCCCGATAGAGATATAGCGTGAAGCAAGGTTAAAAACTTATTACTTAACACTTACTATTTACTTTAAAATAATAAGGATTATCACAACATTTAATTGACTAAAATATTTTGTATAAGGGAGGTTTGGAAATTATAATAAGCAAGACGAAAGAAAGAAAAAAATTTAACGTTTTTCGTATTTTTTCTTTCAATTTGAGTTTGTGAAAATTTTTCAAATAATAGATAAGCTATATTTTTTATGTTCCATAAACTAAGAATTGGACAGAACTGAAAAGATCTATCATCCATTCTTATAGCATTATAACACTGAGTTGTTCTGATAATTTAGCTGTAATTATCATAATTTATATTAAAAAAATATATTTTAATCATGATATTCGTCGATCGTTTCATTAAATATCAAAATGAAATTATTGTATGGTACGGTAGACATGTATATTCTAAAAAAAGTTGTACACATTGTGTTGAAACTCTTACATAAATATTATTTCATAATAAGAGACATGGAGAAAAAGAGAAAATTTAAAAAAATCTCAGTTACTATCTTATTTCAATCTATTTAGATAGAAAAAGATAGAAACATAATTTAAGGGATATTTTTGTCAAATATAACGATTAAATATACTGTAAAACAAATAATATGTGCAAAACCACAATGTCTTAATCAATATACAATTACATAGTATTGTTTTGAACCGCCAGGTAAACTAGGTATTGTTATAATTAAAACACCTTATTTACTTTATATAAATGTAAATATTATACTAAGCAAAGAAAATAGGTTTTCATAGTTTCGTACGTCAAAGCTTAAGAGATAATTTGAGTATAAATGCAGCCAAAAAATTGATTTCAGTATCAGTTCGGGTCCTACTCTCAAAGCAACATGAGAGTCGCAACCTTCGTGATCTTGTGCTGTGCACTGCAGGTAAGTCCTCCTTTTCTCCTTCCTTCTCTCTTTCAAGAGTATGAAAAAGTTTAATTTTAAGTTGTAGTACAAACTATATAATTTTGTTACAGTATGTATCTGCATCTGCATCTTCTCTAGATAATGATTTGATGAATATGCTAATGGATGCAAATGCATTTCAAACCAGAAATGTAAGTACAAGCGACGAATTTGATGTAGACCCAACTGGAAATTTAATCGAAAGATCAACAACACGAAAAGAATTGTCAAGGAGTGGCGAAAAATTCAGCAGCGACGCCAACGATGACGTCGAAGTCCGAACAATTGTCATTAAAAAAGACAAATTCGGAAACGAAAGAATATATGAAGAAGATGTTGTTATAAAGAAGGTTCCTGGAGGTTCTGCTGCATCATCCAGTTCAAGTTCAAGTGCTTCAAGTGCTGCAAGCTCTGCAGGCGCAGGATACCGAGGATCTGCTGGGTATGGACAATCTGGATTCAACGGAGTTGGTCGTGGTGTTGGCCAAAGGGACGTTGTTGTTGTCAATGAAAGAGGACTAGGATCAGGTTCTTCGAGCGCCGCTAGCTCATCAAGCGCTAGCTCAGCTGGAGCAAACAATGGATTTGGTTACGGCGCCGGATCTGGATTAAGTGGTGCACGAGCTAATGCAGGTGGAGCTGGTGGATACGGACCATCTGGACTCTACGGACCGTACGGAAACCAGGGACCAAACGTTGTCGTTCTTAACGAAGGTGGATCATTGTCAGGTTCATCGGCGTCTGCTGCGGCCTCATCTGCTAGTGGTGCTGGATCATCTGGCGCCCAAGGACTCGGATATGGACCATCTGGACTCTACGGACCATACGGAAACCAAGGACCAGACGTCGTCATTCTTAACGAAGGTGGATCATCGTCAGGTTCATCTGCATCTGCTTCGGCTTCATCTGCCAGTGGTGCTGGATCATCTGGCAACCAAGGACTCGGCTATGGTTCTGGCCTCGGTGGTGCAGGACTTGGAGGTGCATCTGGACTCCTCGGACAATACGGATCGCTAGGAGGACTCAGTTCTGGTGCTGCCGAAGCTGAAGCTGCTGCCGCAGCCGCTGCAGGTGCCGCTGGAGCAGGAGGATTATACGGCCCAGGATCACTCGGAGGCTATGGAGTCAGACGTGGTCCCAATGGACGTCTCGTCGTTGTCAACGAAGAAGGATCTGGATCAAGCTCTTCGAGCGCCGCCAGTTCCTCAAGCGCAAGCTCAGCCGGAGGCAACAATGGATATAATTATGGTGCCGGATCTCTACTTGGAGGACTAGGCGGTGCCGAAGCAGGAGCTGCAGGTGCTAGTGCTGCTGGAGCTGGTGGATACGGACCATCTGGCCTCTACGGACCATACGGAAACCAAGGACCAAACGTTGTCGTTCTTAACGAAGGTGGATCATCGTCAGGTTCATCGGCGTCTGCTTCGTCCTCATCTGCTAGTGGTGCTGGATCATCTGGCGCCCAAGGACTCGGATACGGACCATCTGGACTCTACGGACCTTACGGAAACCAAGGACCAGACGTTGTCGTTCTTAACGAAGGTGGATCATCGTCAGGTTCATCGGCGTCTGCTGCGGCTTCATCTGCCAGTGGTGCTGGATCATCTGGCAACCAAGGACTCGGCTATGGTTCTGGCCTCGGTGGTGCAGGACTTGGAGGTGCATCTGGACTCCTCGGACAATACGGCTCGCTAGGAGGACTCAGTTCTGGTGCTGCCGAAGCTGAAGCTGCTGCCGCAGCCGCTGCAGGTGCCGCTGGAGCAGGAGGACTATACGGCCCAGGATCACTCGGAGGCTATGGAGTCAGACGTGGTCCCAATGGACGTCTCGTCGTTGTCAACGAAGAAGGATCTGGATCAAGCTCTTCGAGCGCCGCCAGTTCCTCAAGCGCAAGCTCAGCCGGAGGCAACAATGGATATAATTATGGTGCCGGATCTCTACTTGGAGGACTAGGCGGTGCCGAAGCAGGAGCCGCAGGTGCTAGTGCTGCTGGAGCTGGTGGATACGGACCATCTGGCCTCTACGGACCATACGGAAACCAAGGACCAGACGTTGTCATTCTTAACGAAGGTGGATCATCGTCAAGTTCATCGGCGTCTGCTTCGTCCTCATCTGCTAGTGGTGCTGGATCATCTGGCGCCCAAGGACTCGGATACGGACCATCTGGACTCTACGGACCTTACGGAAACCAAGGACCAGACGTTGTCGTTCTTAACGAAGGTGGATCATCGTCAGGTTCATCGGCGTCTGCTGCGGCTTCATCTGCCAGTGGTGCTGGATCATCTGGCAACCAAGGACTCGGCTATGGTTCTGGCCTCGGTGGTGCAGGACTTGGAGGTGCATCTGGACTCCTTGGACAATACGGCTCGCTAGGAGGACTCAGTTCTGGTGCTGCCGAAGCTGAAGCTGCTGCCGCAGCCGCTGCAGGTGCCGCTGGAGCAGGAGGACTATACGGCCCAGGATCACTCGGAGGCTATGGAGTCAGACGTGGTCCCAATGGACGTCTCGTCGTTGTCAACGAAGAAGGATCTGGATCAAGCTCTTCGAGCGCCGCCAGTTCCTCAAGCGCAAGCTCAGCCGGAGGCAACAATGGATATAATTATGGTGCCGGATCTCTACTTGGAGGACTAGGCGGTGCCGAAGCAGGAGCCGCAGGTGCTAGTGCTGCTGGAGCTGGTGGATACGGACCATCTGGCCTCTACGGACCATACGGAAACCAAGGACCAAACGTTGTCGTTCTTAACGAAGGTGGATCATCGTCAGGTTCATCGGCGTCTGCTTCGTCCTCATCTGCTAGTGGTGCTGGATCATCTGGCGCCCAAGGACTCGGATACGGACCATCTGGACTCTACGGACCTTACGGAAACCAAGGACCAGACGTTGTCGTTCTTAACGAAGGTGGATCATCGTCAGGTTCATCGGCGTCTGCTGCGGCTTCATCTGCCAGTGGTGCTGGATCATCTGGCAACCAAGGACTCGGCTATGGTTCTGGCCTCGGTGGTGCAGGACTTGGAGGTGCATCTGGACTCCTCGGACAATACGGATCGCTAGGAGGACTCAGTTCTGGTGCTGCCGAAGCTGAAGCTGCTGCCGCAGCCGCTGCAGGTGCCGCTGGAGCAGGAGGATTATACGGCCCAGGATCACTCGGAGGCTATGGAGTCAGACGTGGTCCCAATGGACGTCTCGTCGTTGTCAACGAAGAAGGATCTGGATCAAGCTCTTCGAGCGCCGCCAGTTCCTCAAGCGCAAGCTCAGCCGGAGGCAACAATGGATATAATTATGGTGCCGGATCTCTACTTGGAGGACTAGGCGGTGCCGAAGCAGGAGCTGCAGGTGCTAGTGCTGCTGGAGCTGGTGGATACGGACCATCTGGCCTCTACGGACCATACGGAAACCAAGGACCAAACGTTGTCGTTCTTAACGAAGGTGGATCATCGTCAGGTTCATCGGCGTCTGCTTCGTCCTCATCTGCTAGTGGTGCTGGATCATCTGGCGCCCAAGGACTCGGATACGGACCATCTGGACTCTACGGACCTTACGGAAACCAAGGACCAGACGTTGTCGTTCTTAACGAAGGTGGATCATCGTCAGGTTCATCGGCGTCTGCTGCGGCTTCATCTGCCAGTGGTGCTGGATCATCTGGCAACCAAGGACTCGGCTATGGTTCTGGCCTCGGTGGTGCAGGACTTGGAGGTGCATCTGGACTCCTCGGACAATACGGCTCGCTAGGAGGACTCAGTTCTGGTGCTGCCGAAGCTGAAGCTGCTGCCGCAGCCGCTGCAGGTGCCGCTGGAGCAGGAGGACTATACGGCCCAGGATCACTCGGAGGCTATGGAGTCAGACGTGGTCCCAATGGACGTCTCGTCGTTGTCAACGAAGAAGGATCTGGATCAAGCTCTTCGAGCGCCGCCAGTTCCTCAAGCGCAAGCTCAGCCGGAGGCAACAATGGATATAATTATGGTGCCGGATCTCTACTTGGAGGACTAGGCGGTGCCGAAGCAGGAGCCGCAGGTGCTAGTGCTGCTGGAGCTGGTGGATACGGACCATCTGGCCTCTACGGACCATACGGAAACCAAGGACCAGACGTTGTCATTCTTAACGAAGGTGGATCATCGTCAAGTTCATCGGCGTCTGCTTCGTCCTCATCTGCTAGTGGTGCTGGATCATCTGGCGCCCAAGGACTCGGATACGGACCATCTGGACTCTACGGACCTTACGGAAACCAAGGACCAGACGTTGTCGTTCTTAACGAAGGTGGATCATCGTCAGGTTCTTCGGCGTCTGCTGCGGCTTCATCTGCCAGTGGTGCTGGATCATCTGGCAACCAAGGACTCGGCTATGGTTCTGGCCTCGGTGGTGCAGGACTTGGAGGTGCATCTGGACTCCTTGGACAATACGGATCGCTAGGAGGACTCAGTTCTGGTGCTGCCGAAGCTGAAGCTGCTGCCGCAGCCGCTGCAGGTGCCGCTGGAGCAGGAGGACTATACGGCCCAGGATCACTCGGAGGCTATGGAATCAGACGTGGTCCCAATGGACGTCTCGTCGTTGTCAACGAAGAAGGATCTGGATCAAGCTCTTCGAGCGCCGCCAGTTCCTCAAGCGCAAGTTCAGCCGGAGGCAACAATGGATATAATTATGGTGCCGGATCTCTACTTGGAGGACTAGGCGGTGCCGAAGCAGGAGCCGCAGGTGCTAGTGCTGCTGGAGCTGGTGGATACGGACCATCTGGCCTCTACGGACCATACGGAAACCAAGGACCAAACGTTGTCGTTCTTAACGAAGGTGGATCATCGTCAGGTTCATCGGCGTCTGCTTCGTCCTCATCTGCTAGTGGTGCTGGATCATCTGGCGCCCAAGGACTCGGATACGGACCATCTGGACTCTACGGACCTTACGGAAACCAAGGACCAGACGTTGTCGTTCTTAACGAAGGTGGATCATCGTCAGGTTCATCGGCGTCTGCTGCGGCTTCATCTGCCAGTGGTGCTGGATCATCTGGCAACCAAGGACTCGGCTATGGTTCTGGCCTCGGTGGTGCAGGACTTGGAGGTGCATCTGGACTCCTCGGACAATACGGATCGCTAGGAGGACTCAGTTCTGGTGCTGCCGAAGCTGAAGCTGCTGCCGCAGCCGCTGCAGGTGCCGCTGGAGCAGGAGGATTATACGGCCCAGGATCACTCGGAGGCTATGGAGTCAGACGTGGTCCCAATGGACGTCTCGTCGTTGTCAACGAAGAAGGATCTGGATCAAGCTCTTCGAGCGCCGCCAGTTCCTCAAGCGCAAGCTCAGCCGGAGGCAACAATGGATATAATTATGGTGCCGGATCTCTACTTAGAGGACTAGGCGGTGCCGAAGCAGGAGCCGCAGGTGCTAGTGCTGCTGAAGCTGGTGGATACGGACCATCTGGCCTCTACGGACCATACGGAAACCAAGGACCAAACGTTGTCGTTCTTAACGAAGGTGGATCATCGTCAGGTTCATCGGCGTCTGCTTCGTCCTCATCTGCTAGTGGTGCTGGATCATCTGGCGCCCAAGGACTCGGATACGGACCATCTGGACTCTACGGACCTTACGGAAACCAAGGACCAGACGTTGTCGTTCTTAACGAAGGTGGATCATCGTCAAGTTCATCGGCGTCTGCTTCGTCCTCATCTGCTAGTGGTGCTGGATCATCTGGCGCCCAAGGACTCGGCTATGGTTCTGGCCTCGGTGGTGCAGGACTTGGAGGTGCATCTGGACTCCTCGGACAATACGGCTCGCTAGGAGGACTCAGTTCTGGTGCTGCCGAAGCTGAAGCTGCTGCCGCAGCCGCTGCAGGTGCCGCTGGAGCAGGAGGACTATACGGCCCAGGATCACTCGGAGGCTATGGAGTCAGACGTGGTCCCAATGGACGTCTCGTCGTTGTCAACGAAGAAGGATCTGGATCAAGCTCTTCGAGCGCCGCCAGTTCCTCAAGCGCAAGCTCAGCCGGAGGCAACAATGGATATAATTATGGTGCCGGATCTCTACTTGGAGGACTAGGCGGTGCCGAAGCAGGAGCCGCAGGTGCTAGTGCTGCTGGAGCTGGTGGATACGGACCATCTGGCCTCTACGGACCATACGGAAACCAAGGACCAAACGTTGTCGTTCTTAACGAAGGTGGATCATCGTCAGGTTCATCTGCGTCTGCTTCGTCCTCATCTGCTAGTGGTGCTGGATCATCTGGCGCCCAAGGACTCGGATACGGACCATCTGGACTCTACGGACCTTACGGAAACCAAGGACCAGACGTTGTCGTTCTTAACGAAGGTGGATCATCGTCAGGTTCATCGGCGTCTGCTGCGGCTTCATCTGCCAGTGGTGCTGGATCATCTGGCAACCAAGGACTCGGCTATGGTTCTGGTCTCGGTGGTGCAGGACTTGGAGGTGCATCTGGACTCCTCGGACAATACGGCTCGCTAGGAGGACTCAGTTCTGGTGCTGCCGAAGCTGAAGCTGCTGCCGCAGCCGCTGCAGGTGCCGCTGGAGCAGGAGGACTATACGGCCCAGGATCACTCGGAGGCTATGGAGTCAGACGTGGTCCCAATGGACGTCTCGTCGTTGTCAACGAAGAAGGATCTGGATCAAGCTCTTCAAGCGCCGCCAGTTCCTCAAGCGCAAGCTCAGCCGGAGGCAACAATGGATATAATTATGGTGCCGGATCTCTACTTGGAGGACTAGGCGGTGCCGAAGCAGGAGCCGCAGGTGCTAGTGCTGCTGGAGCTGGTGGATACGGACCATCTGGCCTCTACGGACCATACGGAAACCAAGGACCAAACGTTGTCGTTCTTAACGAAGGTGGATCATCATCAGGTTCATCGGCGTCTGCTTCGTCCTCATCTGCTAGTGGTGCTGGATCATCTGGCGCCCAAGGACTCGGATACGGACCATCTGGACTCTACGGACCTTACGGAAACCAAGGACCAGACGTTGTCGTTCTTAACCAAGGTGGATCATCGTCAGGTTCATCGGCGTCTGCTGCGGCTTCATCTGCCAGTGGTGCTGGATCATCTGGCAACCAAGGACTCGGCTATGGTTCTGGCCTCGGTGGTGCAGGATTTGGAGGTGCATCTGGACTCCTCGGACAATACGGCTCGCTAGGAGGACTCAGTTCTGGTGCTGCCGAAGCTGAAGCTGCTGCCGCAGCCGCTGCAGGTGCCGCTGGAGCAGGAGGACTATACGGCCCAGGATCACTCGGAGGCTATGGAGTCAGACGTGGTCCCAATGGACGTCTCGTCGTTGTCAACGAAGAAGGATCTGGATCAAGCTCTTCGAGCGCCGCCAGTTCCTCAAGCGCAAGCTCAGCCGGAGGCAACAATGGATATAATTATGGTGCCGGATCTCTACTTGGAGGACTAGACGGTGCCGAAGCAGGAGCCGCAGGTGCTAGTGCTGCTGGAGCTGGTGGATACGGACCATCTGGCCTCTACGGACCATACGGAAACCAAGGACCAAACGTTGTCGTTCTTAACGAAGGTGGATCATCGTCAGGTTCATCTGCGTCTGCTTCGTCCTCATCTGCTAGTGGTGCTGGATCATCTGGCGCCCAAGGACTCGGATACGGACCATCTGGACTCTACGGACCTTACGGAAACCAAGGACCAGACGTTGTCGTTCTTAACGAAGGTGGATCATCGTCAGGTTCATCGGCGTCTGCTGCGGCTTCATCTGCCAGTGGTGCTGGATCATCTGGCAACCAAGGACTCGGCTATGGTTCTGGTCTCGGTGGTGCAGGACTTGGAGGTGCATCTGGACTCCTCGGACAATACGGCTCGCTAGGAGGACTCAGTTCTGGTGCTGCCGAAGCTGAAGCTGCTGCCGCAGCCGCTGCAGGTGCCGCTGGAGCAGGAGGACTATACGGCCCAGGATCACTCGGAGGCTATGGAGTCAGACGTGGTCCCAATGGACGTCTCGTCGTTGTCAACGAAGAAGGATCTGGATCAAGCTCTTCGAGCGCCGCCAGTTCCTCAAGCGCAAGCTCAGCCGGAGGCAACAATGGATATAATTATGGTGCCGGATCTCTACTTGGAGGACTAGGCGGTGCCGAAGCAGGAGCCGCAGGTGCTAGTGCTGCTGGAGCTGGTGGATACGGACCATCTGGCCTCTATGGACCATACGGAAACCAAGGACCAAACGTTGTCGTTCTTAACGAAGGTGGATCATCATCAGGTTCATCGGCGTCTGCTTCGTCCTCATCTGCTAGTGGTGCTGGATCATCTGGCGCCCAAGGACTCGGATACGGACCATCTGGACTCTACGGACCTTACGGAAACCAAGGACCAGACGTTGTAGTTCTTAACGAAGGTGGATCATCGTCAGGTTCATCGGCGTCTGCTGCGGCTTCATCTGCCAGTGGTGCTGGATCATCTGGCAACCAAGGACTCGGCTATGGTTATGGTCTCGGTGGTGCAGGACTTGGAGGTGCATCTGGACTCCTCGGACAATACGGCTCGCTAGGAGGACTCAGTTCTGGTGCTGCCGAAGCTGAAGCTGCTGCCGCAGCCGCTGCAGGTGCCGCTGGAGCAGGAGGACTATACGGCCCAGGATCACTCGGAGGCTATGGAGTCAGACGTGGTCCCAATGGACGTCTCGTCGTTGTCAACGAAGAAGGATCTGGATCAAGCTCTTCGAGCGCCGCCAGTTCCTCAAGCGTAAGCTCAGCCGGAGGCAACAATGGATATAATTATGGTGCCGGATCTCTACTTGGAGGACTAGGCGGTGCCGAAGCTGGAGCCGCAGGTGCTAGTGCTGCTGGAGCTGGTGGATACGGACCATCTGGCCTCTACGGACCATACGGAAACCAAGGACCAAACGTTGTCGTTCTTAACGAAGGTGGATCATCGTCAGGTTCGTCGGCGTCTGCTTCGTCCTCATCTGCTAGTGGTGCTGGATCATCTGGCGCCCAAGGACTCGGATACGGACCATCTGGACTCTACGGACCATACGGAAACCAAGGACCAAACGTTGTCGTTCTTAACGAAGGTGGATCATCGTCAGGTTCATCGGCGTCTGCTTCGTCCTCATCTGCTAGTGGTGCTGGATCATCTGGCGCCCAAGGACTCGGATACGGACCATCTGGACTCTACGGACCTTACGGAAACCAAGGACCAGACGTTGTCGTTCTTAACGAAGGTGGATCATCGTCAGGTTCATCGGCGTCTGCTGCGGCTTCATCTGCCAGTGGTGCTGGATCATCTGGCAACCAAGGACTCGGCTATGGTTCTGGTCTCGGTGGTGCAGGACTTGGAGGTGCATCTGGACTCCTCGGACAATACGGCTCGCTAGGAGGACTCAGTTCTGGTGCTGCCGAAGCTGAAGCTGCTGCCGCAGCCGCTGCAGGTGCCGCTGGAGTAGGAGGACTATACGGCCCAGGATCACTCGGAGGCTATGGAGTCAGACGTGGTCCCAATGGACGTCTCTTCGTTGTCAACGAAGAAGGATCTGGATCAAGCTCTTCGAGCGCCGCCAGTTCCTCAAGCGCAAGCTCAGCCGGAGGCAACAATGGATATAATTATGGTGCCGGATCTCTACTTGGAGAACTAGGCGGTGCCGAAGCTGGAGCCGCAGGTGCTAGTGCTGCTGGAGCTGGTGGATACGGACCATCTGGCCTCTACGGACCATACGGAAACCAAGGACCAAACGTTGTCGTTCTTAACGAAGGTGGATCATCGTCAGGTTCATCGGCGTCTGCTTCGTCCTCATCTGCTAGTGGTGCTGGATCATCTGGCGCCCAAGGACTCGGATACGGACCATCTGGACTCTACGGACCTTACGGAAACCAAGGACCAGACGTTGTCATTCTTAACGAAGGTGGATCATCGTCAAGTTCATCGGCGTCTGCTGCGGCTTCATCTGCCAGTGGTGCTGGATCATCTGGCAACCAAGGACTCGGCTATGGTTCTGGCCTCGGTGGTGCAGGACTTGGAGGTGCATCTGGACTCCTCGGACAATACGGATCGCTAGGAGGACTCAGTTCTGGTGCTGCTGAAGCTGAAGCTGCTGCCGAAGCCGCTGCAGGTGCCGCTGGAGCAGGAGGATTATACGGCCCAGGATCACTCGGAGGCTATGGAGTCAGACGTGGTCCCAATGGACGTCTCGTCGTTGTCAACGAAGAAGGATCTGGATCAAGCTCTTCGAGCGCCGCCAGTTCCTCAAGCGCAAGCTCAGCCGGAGGCAACAATGGATATAATTATGGTGCTGGATCTCTACTTGGAGGACTAGGCGGTGCCGAAGCAGGAGCCGCAGGTGCTAGTGCTGCTGGAGCTGGTGGATACGGACCATCTGGCCTCTACGGACCATACGGAAACCAAGGACCAAACGTTGTCGTTCTTAACGAAGGTGGATCATCGTCAGGTTCATCGGCGTCGGCTTCGTCCTCATCTGCTAGTGGTGCTGGATCATCTGGCGCCCAAGGACTCGGATACGGACCATCTGGACTCTATGGACCTTACGGAAACCAAGGACCAGACGTTGTCGTTCTTAACGAAGGTGGATCATCGTCAGGTTCATCGGCGTCTGCTGCGGCTTCATCTGCCAGTGGTGCTGGATCATCTGGCAACCAAGGACTCGGCTATGGTTCTGGCCTCGGTGGTGCAGGACTTGGAGGTGCATCTGGACTCCTCGGACAATACGGATCGCTAGGAGGACTCAGTTCTGGTGCTGCCGAAGCTGAAGCTGCTGCCGCAGCCGCTGCAGGTGCCGCTGGAGCAGGAGGATTATACGGCCCAGGATCACTCGGAGGCTATGGAGTCAGACGTGGTCCCAATGGACGTCTCGTCGTTGTCAACGAAGAAGGATCTGGATCAAGCTCTTCGAGCGCCGCCAGTTCCTCAAGCGCAAGCTCAGCCGGAGGCAACAATGGATATAATTATGGTGCCGGATCTCTACTTGGAGGACTAGGCGGTGCCGAAGCAGGAGCCGCAGGTGCTAGTGCTGCTGGAGCTGGTGGATACGGACCATCTGGCCTCTACGGACCATACGGAAACCAAGGACCAAACGTTGTCGTTCTTAACGAAGGTGGATCATCGTCAGGTTCATCGGCGTCTGCTTCGTCCTCATCTGCTAGTGGTGCTGGATCATCTGGCGCCCAAGGACTCGGATACGGACCATCTGGACTCTACGGACCTTACGGAAACCAAGGACCAGACGTTGTCGTTCTTAACGAAGGTGGATCATCGTCAGGTTCATCGGCGTCTGCTGCGGCTTCATCTGCCAGTGATGCTGGATCATCTGGCAACCAAGGACTCGGCTATGGTTCTGGCCTCGGTGGTGCAGGACTTGGAGGTGCATCTGGACTCCTCGGACAATACGGCTCGCTAGGAGGACTCAGTTCTGGTGCTGCCGAAGCTGAAGCTGCTGCCGCAGCCGCTGCAGGTGCCGCTGGAGCAGGAGGATTATACGGCCCAGGATCACTCGGAGGCTATGGAGTCAGACGTGGTCCCAATGGACGTCTCGTCGATATCAACGAAGGAGGATCTGGATCAAGCGCTTCGAGCGCCGCCAGTTCCTCAAGCGCAAGCTCAGCCGGAGGCAACAATGGATATAATTATGGTGCCGGATCTCTACTTGGAGGACTAGGCGGTGCCGAAGCAGGAGCCGCAGGTGCTAGTGCTGCTGGAGCTGGTGGATACGGACCATCTGGCCGCTACGGACCATACGGAAACCAAGGACCAAACGTTGTCGTTCTTAACGAAGGTGGATCATCGTCAGGTTCATCGGCGTCTGCTTCGTCCCAATCTGCTAGTGGTGCTGGATCATCTGGCGCCCAAGGACTCGGATACGGACCATCTGGACTCTACGGACCTTACGGAAACCAAGAACCAGACGTTGTCATTCTTAACGAAGGTGGATCATCGTCAGGTTCGTCGGCGTCTGCTGCGGCTTCATCTGCCAGTGGTGCTGGATCATCTGGCGCCCAAGGATTTGGATACGGACCATCTGGACTTTACGGACCTTACGGAAATCAAGGACCAAGTGTCGTTGTTATCAATGAAGATGATTCTGGATCCTCAGCTTCAGCTTCTTCAAGTGTCTCAGCACCTGCAAATAATGCAGTATCCCTTTACGAATATGGCCCACAACTTCTTGCGCCTCCAGTTAACCAAGGGCCTTCAGTGGTTATAATTAACGAAGGTAGTTCAAATTCTGGTGCTGCTTCTTCCAGTGCAGCCGCTGTTTCAGCCGCATCTTATGGTCAAGGAAGAGGTCGTGTACGTCAAGCTTGTCAACTAAGACGTAGCCAATACTCTGTGAGAATTGGTAGAAAAGGTCAACTTTGCTCTTCATGTTAAATAAATAAATGTTTAAATTTCTACTTTTACAAGGATGAACCTTGTACTTTACGAAAATAAATTCTTGCATCATATTTTATATTTTTATTTGTTTACTTTACCTCATTAATTAAATTGCATAGAATAAAAAATTATTTATAAATGTTTTATTATACATATTCATTCTATTATACTCTCAGTTTAAAATATATACAAATATATACTTACTAGCGGACGTGCGCAGCTTCGCTTGCATAATTAGGGGTGAATTCTAGAAAACCATGAAACACATGTTCAATTAAATATTTTTAAGAGTCTGAATTTCAAATTTTATAAAATGTGCCGATTTTTAAAAAAATCTATACAAACTATCAACCCCAAATTTGCACCCTTAGGGGGAGAATTCTAGAAAACGATGAAACACGTGTTTTTATACTTTTAAAAATCTAAATTTCAAATTTTATAAAAATCGGTGCCGATTAATAAATATTCCCTCGAGTGGGGATCGACCCCACAACCGTCGTGGTACAGTCACATTCTTGTGTCACTGCACCACGACGGCCCCACTAACTCCTCACAATATTCTAAACTAATGTAGAAATCTAAATAAAGTTGATCGTTGTTAAACTAGTTTGCTTGACCCTTGAACACCTGAACTGACCCCAAATTATTCAAGTTACAACAAAAGTAAATGTAAATTAACACAAATTTATGTGAGAAATATAAGATAACTGTTGACCCTTAAGATGTTTTTGAAATGCATTTAGAGCCAGACTCTGTAACGATGGACATCTAAGCAACTGTGATGTAATTTTTTTTTGAGACAAGAAATAAAAGTGTTCTGGATAAACAAAAATCGTAAAGTGTCATTACAGTGGATGTTTTAACTAAATGGTGAGTCAATTTTTTTTATGTTTTTATTACTGTCGGTTAATTGTTATTCAGTGGTTAAGTATAATTATAAGTAATTAATTAAAAAAAAAAACTAATAAAAGAAGATAAATATATATTTGCCATAAGAAACTATATATAATATTTTCTAAAACTTGCGCTGTAATTGTAAACCGTTTTATTTTTTTCTTTTAATTTTTTCATCAATGTATTAGTCTTAACTATTCTCGTAGTACCATTACTACAGGACGTAACAAGTTACTTCGACAGAAAGCATTAACCGAGGTTAACCATTAAAAATTAATGTAAAACTATCTTTTAGGTTAATTATAATTATTTTAATACATTTTCTCCAATATGCCCTTCACTTTAGTTTCGACCTCGGCCACTGTCCACAGATTTCCAAATCCTACCTCTCTATCCGGACATGTATAAGGAATTAGCCATTAGGGTGGGTCGCAAAAATCATCACGAAAAAACTAAAATGGCCGCGCACTGATCGTCATGGTGGGCATTTTATATGTTCGTTCTCTAACACAGGCGCAATAGTCAGCGATGACGCGATGGGGTGTACCCCTTCACTATCGCTTAACTACACCCACACTAGCCCCGTGTCCAGTGTAAGCTGGCCCCACTCTGCCCCCTGTGTCCTTTAAGCCCCGTATCGAACCCGTAGAAGCGTCCCACAGCGACGTCCCCAGTTAAATTGGCCGCGTTGAACTATCCGCACACATTTGAAGCGAGGGGAGTACGTGGTAGGCATAAAATTCGGAAATATAGGTACATAGGCGTTGTACTCCTCCTCTGAGAACCGCAAATGAGATCGTACTCGAAGTGGAACGAATGCACGATTTTGCCGCATTTATTTTGCCTGTTTCCGCGTTTATTCGCACAATCGATTATTTGACAACGGCTATTGCATCACCGCGTTAACGCTAAAAAGCTTTGGGGCATTCGCTTTGTGCTAGACATGCGTGAAGAGTTGCTGTTGATTATCATATTCATTATGGATAGTTTGTTTTTGTAATAAAAGAAACATGCTATATTGACCACTTGGAGTCAAGATATCGTGGTTATTTTCCTTTTACAATATTTCGTACACAATTGCGAAAGAAGGGCTGTTATTGTTTGTCAAACAACTGAATACTACTTGGGTATATTAGGTTATTTGGATTCAAACAATTATAAAAGAGAGTATTTAAAATATTAAATCTGTCTGGATTTGCTGTAATAATATAAAGAACAGATAAGACATTACACATTTATTTTCCTTTAAGCTAAAACCACAGCAGCAACCGTAAAACAAAACGCGAAATGTTACGTTACATAAACTAGTAGCGATTTTTGGCGCAGTTCTCAATATATCACGTCGGTTGCAGAACGTCACGCGTAACGCACACACCCGCGCGCACACACACACGCGCCGCGTCATCGTCAAGCAGTATGATGTATGGTTGAAAAAACAACAAAAAAACTAAAAAAAAAAAAACATTTTTGAAGGTTCCCTGTGTTTTTTATCAAAGATTTATCACTCAAAGGTCAAAATATATTGAAGTAAACAAAACTATTGTGCGTGACGAGTGTGCGTTAGTTCTATAACTTATTTGGTTTATTGGGGTATAAAGGTAAATTAGAATATATTTTCGCACAAAAACATGGTTATTTATCATATTCAGGAGAAGCAGGTTGAAATCTATGAAAGATCTGTTCAGTTGCTATATTATCGTTTTTAAATTTATATTGTACATACGTACTGAACAAAATTGGGTTTTGCAATTCTGTCGTTCAATATATGTATCTGAGAATGTCATAATGCCAAATTAATAAGTAGAATTTAATAACTATTTAGTGTAAAAACTCTGCTAAAAAACCAGAGATTTTAGAAATATATTTGGATTTTTTATTATGAAATAGCATAATATAGATTTTAGAGAAAATATTATTTATAACTACGTGCAGAATAAATGAAATGGCGTAAGACTCCCACAAGTTACATTAAAAAGAAAAAAAATATTCATAATAATAAGCAACAGATATCAAACAAATCTCTAACACCATAAGAGCATAACCTTCATTTACACTCTTTACAGTACCAAATTGAGCAAACATCGAAACAATTGGCGGTATTGGTTAGAAGTTTTTTTTTGTCGACAGTACCCCCCGACGGGTATTTCCCGAAGTGTGAGCGCGCCGCGTTATTAGTTCGCCGGGCACCGACTGGATAGGTTTTCACAATTTTGAGTCGACTCGCACAATGCTATGTCATTTTCTATGATTAATAGCGTCGCGTCAGTACGTTTATGGATATAGTTCAATGTAGATTAAGTTCGGATGAATTTTATCTGTGCTTAACGTTGTGTTATTGCTTGGATTAATTTAATGGGAATATATTATATTTTAATATAAATTATAATTATTATATAATAAGGTGTCTAGGTTTTTTGGTATATTGTAATTATTATTTATAATGTTATTATGAAGGAATAAAGGTGGAAATGTACTATTAAGTTTCACATATGTGTGTTATTTTATTATGGATCAAACACACATAGATATTTAAATGAATAGGGACGAGTTTTAAAGCTATAACCTCCGAAGTAATTGTATGAAAATATTTTATTTTATAGTAATGTTTTTCCTATTTAACTCCACACAAACATTCAACACCATTTATAATTAAAAAACTAAACTTTTAATTAAAATATACAAAATGAACGCGATCTATAATGCGCTAACTCATGTGCAGTTAATATATAAACATCAAATTTCCACAAAGCGTACGTGGATGCCATGCTAAAAAGCTTGATAGGCCTAAAAACGTGAATTTCGGCCATCATTCCACACCCCCCTTTTTGTGGGAGGGGGGTGTATGCACTATGCCCCAGCGGCACTTGACGACCACGATGCTAGAATATTAATGTTCGCACCTAATTGAATATTTCTGACTTATCGATTTTTTTACAAAGGTATCTATCTATCTATCTATCTATCCATCTATCCTCGCGAAGTCTATATCGAGAAGTTATTTAAAAAATCATATTTGGAATAAAAGATCTTTTGTCGGTCTGTGCCAGTTAATTATGCAGAAGGTTCTATTTTACGTAGCTTGTGACTGTCACACGAATAATTGACGCGCCTTGGCTTATTGAATTATTATAATAAATGAAATTATTATTATAATAAATGAGGATGAAATATTATTATAGAAAGAATTTACTTTTTCGTTTGTTAGCTGATATACATTAATTTACAGATATTTTTTATATTTTCTTGATTTACAACATTTTACCTAATAATATATTTAGTAGCTTAGAGTTTAGTTGTAGTTTAATTATAATATTTATCTTAAATTGCATTTATATTAGGAATAGAAAAATCAACTTATTTTTTTTTAACTAAATTTTATTTTACTTTAGATTCTTTAATTTTAAATTATTAATTTAATTTTAGTATATTCAACAATAGCCTCAACTATTTAGACATCTTCCTAAAACTTACCATCTAGATATCTAATTCCATTTAAACAACCAATATCCAAACTCTAATTAGTGTCCTTTAAATTAATTCCCCAATCGTAAATAACCGGACCCCAGCAATGTTATCTTAACAAATTGACGCCACCCGGTTAGAGGGAGACAAAAACGGTTCAAATTTTACAATTTTGCGCGAGTGTTTAGTACTGTTTATAGAGCGTGGGGGTTTCATAGTGCGGGGGAAAAGGATAAGGAGAAACCCCTTAGATATCTATATCTATCTATCTATATATATAGGGGTGTCGACCCTCAAGATACGGATCGGTGGCTGTGTGCGAACCCCCTGTGACGATGTTTAGAAAGCTTTTGTGATATAATGGCGTAGATGCTCAGCTACAATACATCCTTTGCATATTTTGTCGTTGAATCTAAAATAAATCCTTTGTGATTTTGGAAGTTTGGTAATCTTATATATGTAGATTGTAGATGTTGAAATAAAAATAGTGGCGTTTTTAGTTCATTATTTATCTATATATATAAAATCGAAAGGTCACTCGCTCATCACGAAATCTACTCGAAACTACAAGTGCTAGGAATCTCAAATTTTGCATAGGAGTTACTTATAGGACGTAAGTGCTCGCTAAGACGGGAATTTGCAATATTCGACTTCTAAGGGGTTGTTTTTGGGATCGAAAGTCTGTAGGAAACTTCGTTACTACAAATGCTAGGAGTCTCAAATTTTGCATAGACGTCACTAGAACGTAGTCATGGAAACAGAAATTGATAATAACATAGTTCACGCGGGTGAAACCGCGAGCGGGCCGCTAGTTTATTATAAACTTGCATTGTAATTAGTGAACTTAAATAATCAAAGATAACTGTAAATTGCGTTTTTCAAGTAAGACAAAGCATGGCCTTGAGTTCTGCTACTCAACACGTCTCTAAAAAAATTCGCCAGGAAAATGGGCAACGGAGATATTTAACGATAACTCTAGGTTCCCTCTGCCTACCCTGCCATATGTGTTTGAAGTTAAGAAAAATGACTTCAAAATTGTATTTGAATTCATACTCCTTACCCAGCAAACATTCCACTGCACCCCAATAGACTAGGAGAGAAATATTAAAGACATTTCTTTGTCCCGTCAAATCGAATGTGTTTATCTCTGTGATCCCGCCGTTAGTACGGTCCGGCCGCTCGGCGACAGCCCGATTTCATATTCCATTTTACTTCAATGATAAGATTAAAGTATGTAATTTCTTGTCGGAATGAGGGCGGAGAGTTTTGTTTACGCACTAGATGGTGGATAGGGCTGGTGAGTTGAGGAGTTATGTGGAAATTAAGTTATATTAGACGTATGATTCGTATTGAGTAAATATTCTTTTTTTTCTGTTTCACGTCGTATTTCGTAGTTGGGTAGGCAGAGCAAGCTTGGTGTTTAGACACTCCGCTCTCCACTTTCCGGCAAATTCTGGAGGCATAGCGTGGCCACTATCTTTACAGATTACAAGCCAATATGACCAAAAGAAAAGGCCATTATTCTAGTGCATTATAAATTCTTGAAATTTCTTTAAAATTACAATTAAAATAATAAAAATTACAATTAAAACAATAAAAATTATAATATACTGACAATAATAAATAATATTGCTTTTCTTTAAAAGCCGTTTCGTGTGAGGATGGATGTTTGTTTAATTTGAATTATACGGAAAAAACTACTAAACAGATTTAGATTAAACTTTACAGAAATATACGAGTTCATACATCAGAATAACACAATTTCAAAATGTATTTTAAGATTTTGTATAGTTTGACTATAAAATAACAATAAGCTTAAGCGGGCGAAGCCACATAACTCGATAGTTAATGAAAATAATTGCTATTCATCTATCATCTGTCTAAAATTATATTTATTCCGAGATCCTACCTGCATCTACTAAATAATATTCTAAAACATACGAGAAATACAAAATGGCAACCCTTTCGTCAATCGTAATAAGAAGCGCCCCCGACTCGCCGCAGACCGCGCGTCCTATAATAAAACCCACCCCACCCCTAAGATGACGCCCAGTATATTGGACAATTTTCATTCGGACGAAATTCGTGACTCGCTTAGCAATTCACTTCCAATATGTTTTCTGTCTGTGATATATAATTAGTGATTTGGAAAATTAGATTAACTTTACCTATATAGACCGGTTTCTTTCAATTTGCGTAATCTTTAAATTTATCCTACAGATTTTACCAACATACAGACAGAATAGATATATGTATCTACAATCCAAATACCTGTTGCCAGCCTGCTCTAGGCAGAAGGAATTTAGTGTTAAGGCACTCCGTTCTCCACTTTCCGCCGTTTTTTTCGAGACATTGCGTGTTATTTACTGTAGATGGCCATTTAAGTGATTAACTATGTGTACATATTCCTTAATGCCATTATTGCTAGTAATTTGTGAAAGTTAAATAAAATTCAGCAACTACCTCTACATACCTACTCTTAGTTACCTAATATAATATTCTGCTTGGACTTACAAAGATTACAAGTAAAATACTAAAATTGATTATGTCATGTTTAAATTACCAACTCTTCCAGTTTCCAATAGTCTTGTTTGAGAGTCCAGAAAAAAGTGTGAATTAATTTTAGTTTGACACAAATCTACATAATTTTGAACTAATTAGACATTAGTATCATAGATACTAGTCCGACGGGATATATCTTTTTATGTACTTTATTTATTTTCGGGGAAACTGCTGACAAAAAAAAATATTTAAAAAATCCAATATAATTTATGTGGGTACCTACAATAACATACAATAAGCGATCAAATTATCTTAATTAAAAATCAACATTTCCAAACATTTTAATATTTAGATAATAAGACAGAAAAAAAATCTTTACTTATTTTGTTTTTTGATTCACAAATAAAGCTTAACTTAAGCTATAAAGCTTAAGATTCCATCTTTCATACACAATTCGAAATATTTAATAACCTTTCATTTTCTAAATTCATGAATCAGCAAACCCTCGCTAATTATGGCCGTAACGGCATGACAAACGAAAACTAACCCCACATAATCTTTCCAAGGGTCCCTCACGCACACAGCTTCGCGATTTTCTTTCCACCCCCCCCCTTTTTGCCCCCCGTAAGTCACCCTTAAGATCAATGGTGGGGTAACTTTGCGATAACGTAGGCCCTGTCCAAAATAAAGGGTGCTTTGTGCGTCTCAGATGGGTTGAACTTTGGGTCTTGTTTTGACGGGTTTTATAATTAATTTGCTAGTTTCAGACCTCACTTTAACAAGGGAGGGAAATTTATTCTAATGAATTTCTCGTGTGCGAATTTCTGATGAGATGTATTTTATATGTATAACGTTTCTAGTTATTTAATGGAAGATTTCACTCAAACAAATATTTTTATGGCTATGTAATTTAATAGCTATTTACTGAAAGTCATATTTACCATTTACATGCTTGCCGATGGGATGACTATGGTTTTTCGCTTATAGCATTTGTTCCAATGTAATTTTCTATGTTTCCGTTTGCGTAGTTCGATTAGTTTAACAAATTAAGCAGACTTTTAATCAAAATCTACAAAGGACGTAGAAATAAAAATTATTTTTCAAATTTGACACAGAAAGAAGTTAGTAGTGTATCACTGTCTTTTTTCTTTATTTTTCCTTTTGGATGTAGCACGGAATGTAGGCGACGATATCTAATATTCAATCTATCAATTGAATAATTTGAAATGCGTTTGATATTGATTAACCATTGAATAATTTAAATATATACTATATATTAGTGTTCTACATAATTTTCGAAATGAAAAACCTCGAATGGAGATCGAATCCACTACCGCGGCGTTACAGTCTCACCTTTGCGCCCCTGCGTCACGACGGCGTGTAGAAATAACGTTGAAATTACATAATTATCAAAGTAAATATCAGTGAGAAAAACTCTTAGTTAATACTGGTCTCTTTTGCTAAAATAAATAAATAGCGTACTGTTTCTAATATCACTGTGTAAATATTCTGAAATTAAACACTAGCCAATCTAAACAATCGTTAGTAAGTTTAAACGATGTATGTTACTTCATGGGTTAAAGTAAATACTAGGTTTTATGTTTAATCTTAATTTTCATAGATGCGACTCATTTTTAGTGAAATATTAGTTAAATATTTTGTATTTTTTTTAAGTTGTTTATATAAAAGAAATTATAAGAGACTAGCGGCCCACTCGCGGTTTCACCCGCGTGAACTATGTTATTATTAATTTCTGTCTCCATGGCTACGTCCTAGTGACGTCTATGCAAAATTTGAAACTCCTAGCATTTGTAGTAACGAAGTTTCATACAAACTTTCTACCCCAAAAGCAACCCCTTAGAAGTCGAATATTGCAAATTCCCGTCTTAGCGAGCACCTACGTCCTATAAGTAACTCCTATGCAAAATTTGAGATTCCTAGCACTTGTAGTTTCTGAGGTTTCGTGATGAGTGAGTGACCTTTCGATTTTATATATATAGATTTGGAGCTGTATAATACAGCCATTATCAAATAAATAGTAATTCGTAATATAAAAACTCATAGATTTTCATAGTGTAAATAATATTACCTTTTTTTTATTAGCTATACACTGTATGTGTGTGGATATAGGGTAGGCATAGGGAACCTAATGTTAAAACATTTCGTTCCCCATTTTACGTCGAATTTTTCGAGGGAAAAAGTGGGGAACGGAGTCGCTTAACGCTAGATTTCCTCTGCCTATCCTGCTACATGGGGGATACAGCGTGAAGCTGAAAAGAAAAGCTTATTAGATGCATAAATTCAATTAGCTATAGATATTATTGCATATAAAAGAATTTAGCTCTATTAGACGTCATAGACGGACTGTAGGCAAGAAAACGAAGACCTATAGAATACTACGGCTTTGTCTCAACAGCCAATGGTGATTGTCTTAGGTGGTTCATTACTAGCACCACTCCCACTTCAATTCTCTTTCAATATTATACTTGTATGTGTTGAAAGAGATACGTTTATTGTTGGAATGAAATCATTGATTTCTATTAATGATTGCTTTGAAAGCTATAACTTTAGTATTGTATTTGTTCTAAAGGTTTTAAGAAATAAGTAACTTGATATTTATAAAAATATAATAAGTTAGAATAGTATAAAATATTACCTATATGAAAATTTGAAATATTTGAAACATATATATATTTTTTTTTATTTTGAACTTTGATAATATCAATTAGTATATTATCTTACAGTGCTTTTGGGACAGTTGTTTAAGTTAACAATTACAACGGTTTCATTCATTTCAAGAGCCTATCGTTCCAACATTGGCTTAAACAGTGGTTTATAGCGATCCATCAGCTTTACGCTGTATTCCGCACACAGAAGGGTAGGCAGAGGGAACCTAGTGTTACTCCGTTCCCCACTTTGCGCCGAGTTCTTGAGGCATTGCGTGTTGATTGGCGGAACTTAACGCCGCGCTTTGCGTAGACACCAGAGCAAAGAAATGAAAATACAAATTTAAAAAAAATCTTTCATTTTCTCGATTGGGATCGAACTCACAACCAGTCGATCTTACTGCGCTATGACTAGCCTTAATTCTTCAGTTTTTTTATACAAAATATATAACATAAAATTATAATAATTATATAAATAACAAAACAACTAGTATATACTTTGACACAAGTAACCTTTATCAGTGCTTATTCGCCAGAGGAACTTTTCCAATTACGGACTCCGTCAAGTGACCTCCCCAACCCTCTGGACCGCACAAAGAAGTTTTAATTGCTAGCCTTCGTTTTAGCAACTCAGTGCGAACACTATTTAGAGCCTTGTGTTACAATGTGCTTAAATTTTAGAGATTTATTCATATAATATAGTTATTATATGTTATATGTAAAATTGGAATTACTTTTGGGGAATATAATTATATATTATAATAGGAATTTTATTATGTTTGTTACAAAGAATATGAAATTGTTTTTTTCTTATAATCAAATTTAGATATTTTAACTAAAAGCATTAATATATGCGTACATTTAATAATTTAGTAGTAAAACATAGATGTTAAATATCCATATTATATTAGTTCTACCGTTACATTATGTAAATAATATAAAAAAATCAGCTTCACGCTGTATCACGCACACAGCAGGGTATGTAGAGAGAACCTAGTGTTAAGGCACTCCGTTCTCCACTTTCCGTTAAATTAAAACATGTAAATTAAATCAATTCGGCAACTAAAAGTAAAACGTACACCCGCGCCTTATATACATAAGGCGTGGGTATGTCTAATTTCATTCTGAGAAGGGTCGTGAAAACTAATTTTAGTTAGGAAACCAAATAACGTGATAGTAAGGGAGGGTTTTGTTTCCCTCGCAAACAACAACTAGCTATGAAAAGGTATGTACAGTTTAAAATTTAATTATCATTGGACTGGTGCCGTCTGTATGTGGAAATGAATTTAGCTTATTTTCTATAACTATTACGAATTAGGATATATTATAATTTGGGGATCTTAGTGCAGTGGTATAGCAGTCACCATTGAATATATATATGATGGTTTTGGGTTCTATACTCGCTTAGAAAACTTTAAAACGGAATGTTTTACTTACAATATTTTTTTCTCTATTCTTGTTGCACCGTATGGAATTTTAATTTCACTTATCGTTATGTCTTATTGTAAGAAATCACTATTTTCCAAAAATGTCTACTTCAATATCCATGTTGGCAATGTCACTGGCCGCCGGTTTAATAGCAACGCAACCAATTTTTTTTATTGTTGATAAAAACACTTTAATTATAAGATATTAATATAAGTCTGTCTACTTATAAGAATTAATATAAAATAAATAAAAAAAGAAACCAATTTATTAACGTTTATTAACATACTGAAATGAAATTAATGAAACAAATACTAACACATAAAATAAACAAAGAAATAAGAAAGGCAAAAGAAATAGGGCTCATCGAATAGGAGACCTGTCCGACCACATCGCCGGTTTTTCAGCCTCATCCTTCAATATTCATTCTCACATGCATGCTTACTCGTACAAGCCTTTCTAAATCTCATTCAAATGTCGAAATATCTTTCTTATTGGAATTTGTTATTGACTAGTCACTATTAGAATCAATATATAAATATTAAAAATCTAAAATATCCTGAGAAATCACATCTGGTTCACCAATTGTACCAAAATGTATACCAAATAGTAAATACGTTACCAAAATTACCATTACAGACAGTGCCATTCTTTACGAAGGGTCCAGATGGAGGGTCATCTTAATTTTACTGTATTAGCAAGTCTTGCGTCCCTAGGCCATTAATCGCGAGGGTCCCTGGGTCAGCGACCCCGAATTAAGATGAGGAGATAGGGTGAAGGCGATCGTTACTTCCCCATCTCGACCTAAGCCATTGCATTAGATTTAATAGAAATAGAAATTTTACTTAAGTAGGTATTTGCTTATAAATTACTGTTTTCATGGAATCAATTTTGTTCTATAATTGTTTTGATGTGACTGTTTAGACTGATTATAATGAGAATTTGGAAATTTTATAATTTTATACATTATAGCGGTAGTAGATTGATATTTTCAAAAAACTAAATACGCATTGCCTCCAGAATTCGTCGAAAAATGGGGAACAGAGTGTCTTAACGCTAGGTTCCCTCTACCTCTCCTGCTGTTAATAGTCGATTAACATTTATCAGACGAATATACATACCTAATTTCATGTTTATTTAGATATACTAAATATTTTTAAGCTATAAAATATAATATTTAATATATGTTTAATATAAAAAGTCTTTATCATCACAAGTTGGAAACAGAATCACGTCCAGAATAAATGGAGCTCGAAAGGTACATAATGCGGGCAAGGTAAATAACGTGAGACCATCGCTATCCAACTTTATAAATTACTTTCTCAGATAGCGTGCTCCTTAGAATAGGGTGTTTTGGAAGGGATAATCGAATATAGTGTTTTTTTTTTGTTTTCACGCTGTATCCCGCATATATAGAGGCAGAGGGAACCTGGTGTTAAGATTTTGATCTCTAATTTCCTTTCGACTTTGATCCCCACTGGGCTAAGACGATTATATATCATTATTAGTCGTTATCTTTATATTAGGTAAAAATAAAAATCAAATAAATCAGCCACTAAAAACGAGCCAATAGAGTTAACGAGTTTGTTTGGTTGAGCGCTCTAATCTCAGGAACTACTACTTCTAGGTTGAAAGAAAAAAAACATTTCTGTTTAGTGAAGAAGCCTTATTAGGTTGATTTGATTGATTTGATCGCATACAACGTAGAGCTGTTCGAATCAGTAAGGACCCAGTAAGCTGTGAAAGGCTTGACACTTTGGCTCTGCGTAGAGACGTCTCCTCGCTGTGCGTTCTCTATCGCATTTATCATGGTGAGTGTTCTGAAGAACTGTTTGACCTGTTACCTGCCGCCGAATTCTCTAACCGCACAGCACGTCACAAACTTAAATATCATCCACACCATCTGGATACGTGGCACTCCACTACTGTGCGGTTTCGTAGAAATTTCCTTCCACGCGCCACCGAACTGTGGAACGGTCTACCCGCGGCAGTGTTTCCAGGTTGGTACGATATGGGTACCTTTAAAAAGCGCGTCTATCTCCACTTCAAAGGCCGGCAACGCACCTGTAGCTCCTCTGGTGCTGCACGGGGTCGTGGGCGGCGGTGATCACCATCAGGTGACCTTAACGCTCGTTTGCCTTGCCCTTTTACCATAAAAAAAAAAGGTCGAAATGAAAAAATATTTTTATCTATTTCGTATCTATGTAAAATGTGTGCGAAGCCGTAGGCAATAGCTAGAGATTTACATAATAAAGATAAAAAATTAAATTTGATGCCATCTTTAGTTTATTTTTCTTTATAGAAACGTTGCCGCACTGGACGGAGCATGTTTAAATGAATAGTTGAACATTTGTACTGAAAGGTGCAATATTCTCAGGCATGCCATATTTATATATTATTATAGAGATATTATTATTTTAATATTATGAAATTATTATTACGAATATTTTTTTTTGTTGGCGTCTCATAATAAACGGAGAGTGAAGAATATCTAATGATAATTAGTTATTTACGGATATGTGAAGATGAGGAACTTATAGTAGGTAGTTAATTTTAACGTAAGGAGCTTTATATTTTTTCCAGAAGAGTTAAGTATAGAAAAAAAATAATTTTACACTATAATATTAAATTTCTGAAAATCACAAAATTCAAGCCAGATCTGTAATATTCCTTTGAAAGTTATGGTAATAATGTAAATTAAAATATTTAATGGCACCTAGAAATATATAGCAATTTTATCAAAAAAAAAATGTGAGAAACTCATTCCTTTAACAGTAACCTTAGGTTCCTTCTGTGTACCCTGATATATGCAGGGCACAGTATGAAGGTATAGAATTAAAAGTTGTAATTTAATTATGTTTTTTATAAATAATTTATTTTAATAATAGCATTTCAATTATTAATTTTGATAAAATACCATCATGTAACACCAGTAGGTAATACTGTGGTGGGCGGTGCAAAGCTATTCGAGTTCCATCCGCCCAGCATCCACATAGAAACCTTTGTATATTTCAGCAGTTTGCTAAAATATATTTTACTTATATTTAATCCTTATATTTTTTATGTAAAAATTGTCACGTTATTAAATAATTAGCTTTATTATTTGTATACACTTAAAAATAAAATAGAATAGCCTTTTTCATTAAACTGGTACACGATTTTTTTTTCTCATATGAATAGACGCAAAATAAAAACATTATATATGAATAATCTACAGCCATACCTTAAATTAGATACCTGGATAATTACCAGAATTTGGAGTAGGAAAGGAATGACCCATAAAAAAAATAATTTCTATAAAAACCCAGCGAACACCAACACTACCCAAATATATATATAGAGACGAACTCTACATTAGTTCGAAAACTAAATATAATATGCTATGCATAATGGAGAACTCCACCGCGGCAGTCAGCGCTAGTTTCTTACTTCGTCGGACTTTTCCAACTCATTTGCATTCAAAAGCAGATAACGCTGATGCGCTGATACGAGCCGGCATACCTTTGTGGTTTCTATATAGTCTAGAAAGTTGTAGCTCCAGTTCCGCTAGAGTGCCAGCAGTTGCCAACTTTTACTTGAAGTTGGCGTAATGCTGCGGCAAAAAGCGCTCACGCTAGGTTTAACAATTACCTAAGCAGCCCCGTAAAGTTTTGTGAGTTTGTTTATTCCGTTTTTGAGCTCATAGTACGTGGGTAGATACGTACATTGTTCAAAACTAATGTATGTGTTACTAGTGTAAAATATGTTTTGTACGATTTCAAAGAACTATTTATATAATAGGTACCACATAAAACAGGGAAGGCAGAGGGAACCTATCGTTAGGTTACATTACACTCCGTTCCCCATTTTCCGCCGAATTCTGGAAGTGCCTATAAAATTCGGCAGAAAACGGGTGTTGAGTGGTGAACGGAACGCCACGCTTGCCTAGACCCTAGAGCGAAGAAATGGAAATATAAATTATAATTTTTAATAAATATTTCATTTCCTCGAGTGAGCATCGAATTCACAACCAGACGCGATTACAGTGACACACTTGAGCTCCTGCGCCATAACTAGCCTCTTCTTTATACAGGATGTCCCAGGAGTCTGTCACGATTGGTCTATCACCTGGTTTCGTTTTATCGTTGACTCCTGGGACACCCTGTATATATTTAATTATATTGTTTTATACAATACAAATACAAAATTAGCTTGATAATCAATACACGAACTCGTGATGCCTATGTACGTATATTGTATGTAAAATCTAAGTTACTAAGAACATAGTACTAACAGTGCTGCGAGTATGTGAGCATAATATGCAAATAAATCGGTTGTCGGCGTTGCATTAGGTAAGGACGATTAAAACTGCCGGAACACACTATGTTTTCAATTACGAAAGGCTCGCGAGATATTCGTTTGGAATAGGGTTGCCTCTTCCTAGTTCATCTTAAATCTTATTTTCTAAGAAAATGTTATTTTTGTAGGACGTGAGTGTAAATATCTTATGATATCTTCAGAGCAGCAATTACAACTTAATAATAATTATATAAAATTTTTGTAATATTAAAATGTTGAAGTCTTTGTTATATTTGTCTGGTGAAAAGTATATTATCATTATAACATCTGTTCAGCTTCATGCTGTACCCCGCATATAACACAGTACACAGAGGGAACCTTGTATTAAGGCACCCCATTTCCCATTTTCCGCCGAAGTTTTCCGCTTTTTGATCCTCATCATCAAAATCATCAATCTCTTAAAATCAATTTCACGTTATATACTGCACACGGCAGGATAGGCAGTAGTGAACTTTGTGCTAAAATACTCCGTTACCAAAAAGCATTGCGTGTTGAGGGGCGAAACTTAACGCCGCGTTTTGCCTCGACACCAAAGCAAATAAATGTAAATATACATTTAAAACCAATTTAGGGAAATCTAAAACTAATTTTTAAACAATATAAATTCTTATAAATCTCCACCAGCCCTGCGTACCACGCGGCACATGACTCGCGTGCCTTCGCCTCCATTCCATAGCGCCTCGCGCCATTCAACACCATTTCGCACCTTTCCCCAAACATTTGCTCGTCTAAGGCGGACCTGGTGGCTTTAAATCATCATATTCTAGTCGTGTACGGAGAATTCGTTTAGAATTTCTATTGAAAATCTGATTGTTTGAATTTTTTTTTAGAATTTAAAATGTAAATCACATAAAAGTAGGTATTTTATAAGATATATAAGTTATTGTGGATTTTTAATAAGTTTTATTATCTACGTATTTATGTAGATATTTCATTGGAAATTAATTATTTGTTCTAAAAAATTGTTTAGCCATATTTATTTTAGTATCTAGCTTCCATTATAACTATCATGTAGAGAGTAATGGATATGTAATATCGTCAATTTTTTGATAAAATTATTAATTCCTTTTCTTTCTTTCTGTTAATAGTTTCTTCATATTTTTCTTTCGGTTAGTAAGACGAATAAACATATATCGTTTTTTTTTTCATTTATTTATATACCACACAAGAAAAAATATAGAATACTTATATAATATTAACAGAAACATTTATACGAAGGATAATAACTTGTTATTTGTTATTTTTACATAACTATTGTAAACGTGACTGGTTGTGGCTTCGATTTCCAAGCGCGGCGTTGAGTTTCACCATTTGACATGCAATACCTGCCGTATTTAGTGAGAAATAGGGAACGGAAGTGTCTTAATGGGAACAATGTGTCTAAACACTAAGTTCTGAGGTTCCCTCTGTCTATAAAAATATAACAAAGTAAGCTTTGGAACTTATCGAGGAGTTTTATATTAATCTTACGCACACAGAGAGAGGATCTAAAGATAAGAGTGAAGGGTTGGGTAAGGATATGGCAATAATGAATCCGGGACTCACAATTAAATGGGGGAAGTTCGTACGGATGATCTTAGAGGAGTAATCTAAGGGTTGAAGGGCTGGGGGTGGGTTGAGTACATAGTACAGTACCTATTTAAATATATTCGGTCTTTTTTCTTTTTCTATAGAACTAAATGAATGTGTAATTGATTAATTTTGTAAGCGAATAAATTCATGTTTTAAGCTACACGCTGTATCCCGCGCATATCAGGATAGACAGAGGGAACCTGGGAACCTGGGACCCTCAGGACTTTCCGCTGCCCATTTTCTGCCGAATTCTTATGAAATTCAATGCCGAGCCTTTTGGCCTTTTTATAAAAGCGAAGAAATAAAAATACAAATTATTTCGTTTCTCCGAGAGGGATCGAACCCACTACGGTTACAGTATCATGCTTGTGCCATAACGACCTATTGCCAATATAAAACTTAAAATAATATTTTTTGTATACAAATAAACGTAATATTCCTTTAAAACCGAGGTATCTTTATATGTAAGGTACTAGGGGGTGGACGAGGGTATGTCAAATAAGGGTGGTTGAACATATTATCTCTCTCTATATAAAACGAGGTTATTTGCGCCGTCGACAATTTCTTGTGTTGTCTAGGGAATACTAAGGGTACATAGAAATTTGGTTGCTTATTAAATTCTGCCTATTTTCTTATAGCTCTAATAATTTTCTCGTTTATATGTTTTTCTAGGCATCGCCCGCTTTAAAATCTGAAATGGAAAACTGTTTTTCCGTTTTCGCAGGTATTTTTTGCAAACTGCGAACGGAGTGTCTTAACACTTATTTCTCTATCTCTGTCAACCCTATCATATACAAATAATATAAATAATGATTAAGAAGATGATATTATAAGAAACTTAGAAACAGTTTAGGGACTTGGTTCAATAGAATAGCGAGATTTTGGCTTACTTTTGAGTGTACAGTCGACGATACAAGATAAAAGCTAAAACGTTAAAAGCATGAGGCCCCCTCGAAGGGTACGTTCAATGTGATTGATGAATAGATAGAATGAAAAGAGAATACCGTCAATTTGCCTAGAGTTTGTGCCTTAATGTTCTGCGCCTATTTCGTCAAAAATAATAAATGGATTATTCGGATGGAGATATAGACAGATTGTGGGTTCAATTTCCACTCGAGAAAATGATCTCACTTAATATTTTCTTTTGCTCGCTAAAAAAAATAAAATTAAAAATAAACATTTAATTATTTACTTTTCATTGTTACTTTATTTTATTGTTACATATTACGAGTTACGAGCTTTAAATGCTCGAAAAATTAATACTAATTTATTACCTAAAATAATAATGTAACATGCGGTATACATAGGAAAATATATTGAGGTCTACCACCAGACCTATACTATATATGAAACTATACTTAACTAAAACAAAACAAACTTAAACAAAAACAAACAAAATTCCCAATAACCATAACAATACCACCAATATGGAATACCAGTACAAGCATACACACACACGAAGGCTACACCAGTACTATCCTAGACACTCGCTTCATTGGAAGTTCACTGATCCACTGAGTCGACCGTTCTGAGATCAAAAGATGCGCCATGTACCAGTGATGCTGCCCACGGCTGCACTGGTTACTTTGTATTGCATTGTATTGAATTTATGTCTGGGTACAGATATGCAATTCTAGTTTTGTGTGTAAATTTCATATGTTTTTGTAGTAGAGAAGTGTTTGGGTTCGATTTTTCGAGTGATAAATAAGATTGAATGCTTTTAAGATAACGCAGAGTTGGGTTCCGCTGCTAAACACTCATATAACAATCAGAAACTAGTCTTAACACTCGGTTCTACTTGGTCCGCCATTCTGGTGAGACGTGTGCTTATTTTTTATCTGGCTAAGGCTAACATAGCAAGATGGTAACAATGTATGGTTAATGATATTCCAATAATATCTTAATAGATTCAATTCGTTTATTTGATAATTGTAAAACATCCCGCTTATATTGATATTTCTTAAAACTGTTCTCATTATAGCATCTAAATATGTATAAACTACATATATAAGTTTATAATCATAAACACTTATAATATTGTAGCCACACGCTTTATCCCGCAAATAGCATAGTAGGCAGAAATAATATCACGACATTTCATTCCGCTTTCACGCTAATTCGAGAATGCGTGTTTAAATCAACATTACGTCTTACCAAAGCGGGTAAATAAAAATAATTTATCCATCCATCCATTTTCATCCCCTAATATTAAAAAGACGCTATTCCGTTGTGCTCCTATGTAATATTATCATCTTTTTTTTTCATAATTAATGAATATTAAAAAAAGAAAAATCATATTCAAATTAATAGACAGCAGCGAGGTGACAGAGGCTTCCGCTTCAATGGCGCCGCAAACACCAATGAACCGAGTTCAACGAGATCAAAGACAAGGTGTTCAACGATACGGAGACTTTTATTGTTATTTCTTTCGTAACCTACCTACTTTATCGACTTGTAAATATTAGATAACTGATTTTAATATTTAAAAAAAAAACACATTAAAACAATTTTGATAAAAATCAATTATCATTATCTAAAAGAAAACAATTGAATTTTTTTAAAAAAATATATCTATATATACAAAACATAAGCAATATTTACTGGTATTAATTAAAAGTGGCAACATGGAGATGGGAATCCATTCCACTTGACGCTGTCCTTTTGCATCATTTCCTCTCCACTGAGATCCAATCAATTTTAACCGTCGACAAGACGTCATTTGCTCGTGTCGTCCACAAGTTACTCAGTTGCCTTCATATTTATTTTCGTATGTCATGTTTCGTTTGTAAAAGCCATTTTTTTTCTGTAATTTATTAGGCAGGTATTAGGTATCCTCATGTCCTTATAATTCGTTAAGGTATCCTAATGTTTTTGGTTCAGACGCATGTTAATATGTATGAAAACTCTACCTATAGATGAAAAGAGGTAGGGGTAAGTACTAATTAATGATGGAAATATATTGGAAAACATTTTAACATAATGACGCTTATTCAATTTAGTTAGAATTCACCGCTTCGCGTCTAATATCTATTCTGTACCTGTAAGTCAATAAATATCTGTATTTATTGGCTTATAAGTACAGAACAGATATTAAATGATTTGTCACTATCATACTTTACAAGATTCAAGTGATGTAAAGAATTGAAATATTACGAAAAAGACCTAAAATAAATAAAGTACTATTACTACTAAAAACCTTCAATCTAAATCCACATAAAATTGAGTAAAAAAAAACAAAAAAATATCCAAGATGGCGCTATGATGGATAACGCTAAGCCATGATTACTAGCTAAAACCATCCGGATCAATACACGGCGCAAAACTTAAATTCGTCCCCCCAAGAAGAAGGCAGGCCAAATTCGTATGTTAATACACCCCCACCCCTTATACTTGCACCCTCCGCCCCGCCCGAGGGAACGGACCGAACTATTATAAAGGGTAGCACGAAAGTTAGATTAATGATGTTAGGAGCTGACCAACGTACACCCTGTAGAACGTTAGAAGTTGGGTTTTATGTTCCTAATGATCTAATAATAGATTTTTGGTTTTACTAAAATATGTTTCTGTTAATATGTTTATGTTTATATGATAGTTAGAATAATAAACGAAAGTAATATTTGTTTTGAGATTTTTGTTAAATAATGAATATGTAACTATTCTTAGTCAATTAATAATACATACATTCCATTTTTAGTATGTTTCCCAATACTAGAATAGAGAGCTCTCTCTTTGTCTCTAATCTGTGCGTTTAAAAGATAAAAATTGAAATACCAATCAAAATACAGCCAAAAACCAACTGTTGCTTTCATAACACTTAAGCCAATTAATAAAATCTCATATTTCTTACTCTTAAATAAAAAAAATTAAAATATCCATCTAATCTCATCCCAGTACCCTGCGTCTGTACAGTTTCTATCGAGGCTCGGCGGTAAAGTGTGGACGATCTAACTTTGCCTTACATACACACACAGACGTGCACACGTACGTATATACTATAGTATAGTATAGTACGTGACGACGCCGCGGGCCATAATGTTTAGTTCACATAGGATTAGATGCTTAGTCCTCACACAAAGGCAGATTTGTGAAAGAAGTCAGTATTAGAATTATTATTTATCTGTGCTATTTTTTTTTTAATTGGAACTGTCATTTTGTATTGACAGTTTCTACAGATTAGAAAGTTATGTCAGATTTATTAATGTGTCAAATTATATTTTTTTTAATAATAATTTAAGCACAAATATGTGTTGGTTGTGTGTTTTTGTGTAGTATAATATATCATATATAATGTATTTAAAATATAAAAGAGAATAATTAATTTTAAGGTTTTACTTTGTACTTTATGAATACAAAATTATAACCATAATTAACGAACTTCACGATTAATACTAAATTGGCTATTAAATTATTGATACCAAATTACTTTATGAACTTACAATGAAACATTTAATATATTTCTTGTATAGCAAATAAATATATTTACGAATTACGAATAAAATGTATATGTGTGCAAAGCTCACACATGTGAAGCATCTCAAGTGAGCTGCCTTCACTACTACCAACATATGAATTCAAGCAGTCCGTTACAGAGTACGCTCAAAATTTAGATGAATCATTTTATTTAATCTGTGCTAATATTAAACAATAAATGATATTTTTTTTACATATTTATTTCCTTTACAAGAATACAACTTAAATGAAATGAAATATGTTTTTTATAATTTTTTTTATATTAAATATTTCTAATACAATTGATTCTATTTTCAAAATATTTAAAGGATCTCCTAACATTATTATAATAATAACAACCAGTTAAACGTTAAAGATCAACGGTCAAGTCAAAGGGCCAGAGCAGTGGCAAGGTCAGCGCATGCGTGATTGTGGGAACGACGACACATTATAATTTGAATCGAACTCTGACCGATCTCACGGCAACCGGTTGATCTACCAAAGGATTCTTCATCTCCCCAAATAAATTAATTCACTTTATTGTATTTTTGTAAATTTATGAAAATTTTATACTTGACTGTCTTAGAAAAGTTTCGATTCTTGTCAGCTTTTGTAAAGTTTCTCACGATTTATACGGATGTGATTGAAATATTTAAATTTTATAGAATATTAATTTTATATGAAACAGTTGCTTTTTTTGGACTTCTTAAAATAAATTAAACCATTATTTCATAAAATTTCGATTACTTCTATCTAAATTATATTTTATATTTTTTTACTTATTTATTATTTTATTTAAAAAATTAATTCCAAAAATAAATACAACCATTACCGCGTACACCGTTAAATAGAAGTATTATGAATATGATAGATGGATAAAATTCGTACCAATGCAATAATTATCTGCAATCTGCAATTTTGCACATGCACTATGAAAGACCGCGTCCGCCCACATTACGCGGGTCCCAAAACTACACTCACACATATACCAACAAATTTATACCAACTTTGTCGGGTTCCCCTGTGTGTCCCCCACTCCCCCCACATGTTCATCACGATGTATACGAATTTTGAATATTATGCGCACGAAATTCTAATCGCATTTACGTCTTGGACGAGACGTTGACAGCGATTTCGGCGTAGTTAATAATACATATTTTATATTATATAGGGAGGGCCCTAAATTCTTCGTTTTAGCTAACGGATAATCGAATCGAAAGAGGGCGACGTAAATCGGTTTATTGCGGATTTCGTCAGTTAACGCCAATTATTTGGTGAGGTTTTAGGGAAACGATTTTTTAAATCAATTACAAGAAGATGAAATATGCTTATAAGGTAATGGTAAAAAAGTAGGAGTTAAATTAACAAATTAAATTAATATATTTATTAAATTTTCATATACCTAGTATAGCTATGCCTTTTGTTTGCATTAACATTTCGCGTTTGTTCGGCGCTAAACTATTTATTTAACGTCAAACTAGAATTAGAATCTTTGAATTACATGTAAATGCTTCTACTTAATTAAAAATATCAGCATTTCTAACGGTTTCTACCCCTATTGAATTCGTCAAAACCGACATTTTAATTTAAGAACCTAATATATATTTCTATAGCACATTTTTTTTAATTTTTACCTATATATTTTGTTTTTAATAATACACAGATTAAATATGTAATTTTATTTTTATATTAATATCAGCTGGCAACTCCATACGTAGGATACTAGCTGCGGTGAAATCTATCTGTCTGATAGTTTATCACACGGCTTAAAAGCAGTTGCATCAAGATTGCATTCGATATTCAAAAAACGTATACCTATTTACGTTAATATATTAATAATATGAGTAATAATACCTACGTGTTTTTATTTACTTATTTTTATTGTCACTTAAATGAATTTGGTATACGAAAGGTTAAATTAAGGCAAACCTATAACATTTTAGGTACATCACTATGTTCTTTATTTAAAAAATTTAAGATATACTTTGAACGTGTAATGTCAGAAATAATATCGATTAGAATAGATTAGAAATAGCGAGAAAAAATCGATTTTGAATATTATAAACAAGTGGGAACCTACTGGATTTCATCTAATTTCAAATTTTATGTCTGTTTGTAACTCGTTACATGCAGAACACATGAACTTTTAGTTCCAACTAAAATACTGCACTAAACGTGATTAAAAAGTTAAACAATTATCCTAGCATAGTCTAGACGTTTTAATATAAGAATAAATCATTGCTTGGAACTATCTTCGTCATCTAATTAACTTTATTGTTTAGAAAATTCCATTATACAAATATATTTATATCTCAAGAGTATTCTAACGTGTCGTTTATAAAAAAAAACATAAATTCCCGTCGGCGACTTATTCTGTGAATAATACTCGTATCTATTATATATATTTTTTTATTTTTTTTATATGAATAGATATAATTACTTCAGCATTTAGTTTTCTGGGATAGATCAAAAATTAAAATTCATTGGAATCAATTCCATCGTTGGTTATTTTTGATTGATTTTAATGCTGTGTCTAAATCTTAAAAAAATTATAATATTTTTATTTGCGTTTCAGAGATAGCCGCGTTACAAGGACGACTATTGCAGGAAAATGTGGTTCCTAAATAGAAAATAAACGTAAAGTAAGTTATATTAACAATTTGAACTACCTAGCTATTGATAAATTATTATATTTGAAAGAAATCTTTTCTTATGTTATAGTGAAGGAGTAAAAGGCTAGTTATTCCGTCACAATGAAGTGAAACGGTATTAAACTTAAGCGCGATGATATATATACATTGAATTATTTTAATTTTCCCGTTCTGGTAAGCACAGTACGAGTGGCGTTGAGTTGCGCTGTATCTTGAATTCGGGTGGAAAGCCCAAAGTAAGGTCGTCGTTTCGCAGGAGCACTAGGGTGCGACTGTTAACGTAGTTTTGGTTTCGATTCCCCCTGGAGCCCACACGAAATGCTTTAAGAATTAAAAGGAAATTGGGGAAAGAATGTATCTTAATGTAGAACAGAGTTTCTTAATACTGGGTTCCCTCTGCCTATCCTGCTAATTGCGGGATATAACAAGAAGTTAAAGAAAATAATTAAGCCAAAACATTATATCCGCTTTACCTACTTACAATAAGCGGAATAAAACTTGAAGCTAAAAAAAATAAAAAAATACATATGTTACTTATCTGTCATTCATATATTCAGGGGACCTTGTATAAACAAGATTTGTTTAACCGTTACTTCTTTTACTCGCTTAGGGCTTCAATATCTCAATGGGATGAATTTTTATTTGGTTACAAATATTTTTCCAGTCCAGTTAAATAAAGTTCGTCGTGAGACTAAAAGCGGTTAAAAGATATTTTCATTTTTTTAGCTTTACGCTGTATCCGTATATAGTAAGGGAAAATAGGGGAAAACTAGTGTTAAGAGACTCTTTTCCTACTATTTCCCCAAATTTCCGAAACGTTCGCGTTCGCGAATAGTATGTACCTAGTAGTGGGGAAGTTAATTATTTGGGGAAGCTAATTATTTTTATTTCTTCGATCTGACACCAAAATGAATCGTGGGGTTCAGTTCCGTTGCTCAATATAAAATGTCTTGAACGGAACGTGTAGAACGGAGTGTTTTAACACTAGTGGTAATTTTCGTACCTTCCTCCTATATAAGGATTTCTGTGTGGTGCTAAAGAAACAAAAACATATAATTACATTATTGTTCTAAGTTAATTTACTTGTGATTACAGATATAACGAGCCTCAAGTCCTACGTCGACGTCATCCGTTAAATCCTGTTGTCTTGCACTCTAAACATGTTTTCAAAGTAAGTCCTATAAAGCTTAAATGAATTTTAATAATTTATTAATTGAATTTATTTTCATTATATTCTACACAAAGAAATGGTTCATGAAAAATTATTTGGAAAATGCTTTACTAATGTTTTTTTATTAAAATGTTGGCTTCACTCTTTTATTTTTTCGTTGTCCCCGTCTCTGATATTTGTGTATTAATAAAGATATAATTATAATATGATATGATATATTTTATTAATTCTTTTGAAAGGTACCTATAGCAGAAATCTTTATAATTCTATTAATTATTATGTATTATAAAGTATATTAACAAATACCTTTAATAATGTTGCACTGGGGCACAAGCGAGCTACTGTTAACACGATAGGTTGTGAGTTCGATTCCCAACTCGAGAAAATGAAACATCCTCCAGAATTTGGCGGAAAGTGAGGAGCTGAGGAAAAAGACACCGTTAATAATATCTATATTTAATTTAACGTTTCAGATGCTGTCCTCATCAAAGAAAGTTAGCGTGAACTCTACAAAACTGTAAGCATTCCCGTACCTCTTGGCTTCCATCGCCATGTGCATACGCTTAAGCTTTCTGCCTATGCGCTTTCTACGTATTTACTTGGAATAAACACTGTTTTTTTTATAACAAATAGTACAAAAAATGTAATTTAATTTTTGAATCTTAAAATATACTAGAAAACTTAAATTGTTTAAATATAATAAATTGTCGTTATTTCTTATTGTGTATTAGTATTAAAAATAAAAAAATAGGAACTTATTTTCTGATCAAATAAATCATTATTATAGAAACGGTACAGCTACCTTTTCATATTGAAATAAAAATATAAAAATTATCAAAAAAATAATAACATGACGAAAAGATATATTATTTAAATGTGTAATATAAAGTTTTATTTACTAATCTGTGGAAAACGGAGATTAGAATGATTTAACACTATATTCCACAGACTATATTGAGACGTTATATAATAATTATTATATTCTAATACAATTAGTAATATGTAATTTAATAGTGGTAGGTAATTTTCAATCTATCACCAATCATTGAGGTCACTCGTGGCGTTGGGACAGAAGCGTGGGTCTGTAAACGCAAGATTATGGGTTCGATTCCCACTCGAGGTAATGAAATATTTACCTACTATTTTCGTTTTCCTTGCTCTGGTACCGGGGAAAAGGGCAGCGTTGAGTTCTACCAATCAACACGAAATGCCTCCAGAATTTGGCGGAAAATGGAAAATGTCTGCCTTAGGAATCTTTTAATAATCTACGACAAATATTAAAAAACTTCTTAATTTAAAGTTTAGTATAACAAATTATAACATAATATAATAAAAATTTTATTAAATTAAAAAGTTGTTTTATTTGCGACCGCCGCTACAAGCGCACTTGCAGGGCTTGCTTACCGCTTGTTTCCTTAAAAGCTAAGGCTGCGAAGTGAGGTTTTTAACTCTTCTTATTAAGTCACCTTTCACCTTTCATAAACACCTATTTGTTTTAAAGAAATATATATTTTTGAACTATGCATAGAATAAAGTAGAGGTAAGATTTAAATAAGATTAACATTAACTCTACAAAAAATTTGTAATAACTGCGAGAAGCTAAATAATAAAAAAAAAAACTATAATCTACAATATATTCTATAATTTGCTTTAGATTTTTTTTTAAGTAAGCATTAAGTAAAATATTTAAAATATTGACGGTATAGGTATTACCTCTTAGATGAATAGTTACTAAAGTTTGTATTATATTCCGAATTGAGCCATATTAAGAAAAAAATATTTTATTATAGTTACTAATTGATTGTTATAAATAAAATATGCAAAATCTATTTGGTTTTGTTGGGCGTTCGTTTTACTGTTTTTCGTCATTTGTTTAATGGCATAATTAATCTAAATTATTTCCAGTAATGACGCTAGGCTCATTAGTGCGTTAAACAAAGCTAGCCGACCGAGGCGCCACCACGCCATTGGTGCGCCATTTAATAACTAAAAAGTTTGGGAAAAAAATGCGCTAACAACGGCATCTCTTAGCGGCGGCGGGAGTTTTTTCCGCGTCGGTCATAACACCCGGCCACGTGCATTTGTTTTGGTTGAGTTTTTTTGCTGAAAAAAAGATAGCATACATAAAGCTCACCTCGTCGTAGGTGCGCCAAGCAAAATGGTCGTTTTTTTCTTCTCTTTTCAGCCATCTGTCCGTCCTTTTCGGTCAAAAATGCGATCGTTATTTTCTGTTCCGGTGCGAGTGTGTGCGTTGGTGGTGGTCGCTGAAGATATACGCCATGGGAATCCAATGCAATATCAACTCTATATCAACGAATGATGATAACATTTAGTGTGGCACCCGAATTGTCTTACGTCTAATGGTCGGCGGAGAAAAAATAGAAATATAGGAGGCACGGCGTGCACGATAAAGAGAGCGGGAGTCGTTAACGATTCTGCGCCGGAAAGTTGCGCAGATTGCGTTTTTGGTGCTTTTTTTGGGGGCACCACCTCACACCAACGGGTGTTTTTTGCGCCTGTCTTTTTCTCTCACGCAGTCTCATTGCCTGAACTGGTGTGCGGCCGTGGTGGCGGTGTGCGTGTGTGCCGGGGGCAAGCACCTAGTACTAGATTTTTGCGTGCAAACGTCCTAGATAGCTGATCGCGTATATAGCCACGGTATATAATGAGATGTCACCGCTATGGACCGAGTAAATAAAGCTATGCAATAAACCGGGCAGGTTGCTATTCACATTGATTAATCACAGGCTTACATAATTGTTCTATATAAAAATATATTCAACCAAATAGAGAGTGCATTTTGGTAAAATAAAACCGAATGAAGCTGAACTATTAAAAGCATTTAGATAATTTTTGTTTGGTACAACTGCCGGCTTAATGAAATAGCGATTTGTTTAATCAAACGGATGGACGTATTCGTACTCAGACATTAATTATCATTAAACTTTTATAAAGCGATTGGTGTTTATTTGCTACTATTAGATGGGCTCTGCCGCATGCTTTTTTCCTTTTTTGTTTTTTTTTTTTATTGTTGATAGGCAAGCATTTGTCCGCAATCTCACCTGGTGGTAAGTGACGATGCGGACGATGGTGGAGCATGCTTGCCTAGGTAGTACCTATTCACTCGTTCCTTAAATAGGGCCAGGTTATACTTAACGGGGAACAGTTCAGCAGTTCTCGTTCGTAAAGGTTTGCAATGAAATATTTAAGTGACTGTACCTGTATTAAATGGCTTTTGTATTTTATATGTAAATGATTTGATATAATAGCATTTTTTTTGGGCTTTATGCTATTGTATGGGGAAGTAGATATTAATTATTAGACAAGTATTTACAAAGTAAAGATATTAGGGCAGTTGTTCAAAAGGCATTAAGCAGCGCTATCTGTGTCTTAAGAATTTTCTATAAAGTTATAAATTCTTGGGGGGAAATTTGACAATCTACGACGTTAGGTTCTTATAGCTAACTAATTACTTATAAATTTTTTTATGTACATACATATAGAATAAAATTTACTGTCTCGACGTCTGACTGTAAGCAAGACGTTCATGGGTGCGATCAACATTCACGGAATTTTATTTTCTTTATTTTCTCGCTCTCGACAGACAAAGTATGGCGTTAAGCTTTACCACGATAAGTAATATCTCAATATTCAGTGGGAAAGTGGACGGCAAAATATCTTGATACTAGTTCACCGTTTATTAAAGATAATGCTTAGAAATATTTTTTATTTGAAAAAAATGTATAAATAATGTTTTATATCTGTAATATATGTGAGATAATTTTTTTTATGAAACTTTATATCTTCTCTTTAAAATAGTGATAGCTAGTAATAGCTTATTCTATGATTATGCATTCGATAGTTACTTAAAATGATTAATAAAATACAATTGCAAATATTTTATAAAATCGAGATTTCTTGAAAATTTTTTTATTCGCTCTTGTTTCACACATTATATTTGATACTATTTATATACAGTTACAATATTTCAATGCTAAACTTTCCTCAATTACTGTCTCCTATCGGATATATCGGCGTGCTGTGTTTTTACGGTTATTTTTAAATAGAACCGGAAAAGATCTGAGCGTCTACCACAATCGTCAATTGGA
This sequence comes from Heliconius melpomene rosina, assembly GCF_056956725.1. Taxonomy (NCBI): domain Eukaryota; kingdom Metazoa; phylum Arthropoda; class Insecta; order Lepidoptera; family Nymphalidae; genus Heliconius; species Heliconius melpomene. Next base: position 2,789,432 of record NC_140396.1, on the reverse strand, counting down.
AACAAAGTCAAATGACATTCCCTTAAGTACAGTGACATCTATGAATGTAAAATGTATATTTCGAAAAAAATTTTGTAACATAAATACGTAAGTTTTATTGTATATTATTGTAATAAAATTATATATTTGTTATTTAATTTCTTTTACTGCTTGAGCTACTATACTATAAATATTTCTCAGTTTCCTTAAAGTTGTACGTTTGCAAGCTTGTCTCGCTTAGCCATATTCAGGCTTGTTTCTTCAAAAATATGGGCTTAAAATAAATTCTCTTCATCTTTAAATTTGGGTTCAGCAATATCTAAAAAAATATTTGTTTATAAATTCTTACTAGCTATTTTGTTATTCACAGTAACCAATAAAAAAGAAATGGAGTCTTTCTCTTAAATTCTGTACACCATATAATAATTATGAAAGTATTAAAAAATTACATAGACATAAAAATCAGGTCAATCAGGCTTTTGTTTAATAAAATTCTGAAAACAAAATACTTTTTATTCGCAAAATATTTATAGCGCCGTAGCGCCATCTATGATGAATAAAGAGAGCCAACACTACTAACTATATACTATGAGAAAAAATATATTATACAAAATATTTTATTTCATATTTTTTTATACTCTAATGACAAAAACATGTTTTAAATACGAAAATAAATGTATTTAGGCGAATATCGACTCGCAAGTGGTGACATCTGTGAGTGAGTAGCGTAAACCATACGTAGCCATTTCTAAATTCATCTCTAACTGTTTAGAAAATCGAAATTGTCGCTTACAAAAGAACATATTATTGTCTTAGTATTCTTTTTAAACATACTTATTATATAATGAATATATGTTAAAAATTAGTAAATCCTACTGTAATATTATTATTATTGTGAAAGTTGAGTTTGGAGGTTTGTTTCACTTTCACGCAAAAATTACTGAACAGATTTAGGTGAAACTTTATAGTAATATAATTTAAACATCAGAATAACATATAATAAGCTATAATTTATGTAATTTTTTTTTATTATTTGGCTATATTAAAACAATAAGTATAGCAGGCGAAGCCGTGTTCGTGTGAAAAAATAAACTTAAATATATTTTGTCCAATTGGGATTAAAAATGATTTAAAAATCTAAATCAAATCAGCTTCACGCTGTATCCCGCACGTAGCATAGGCAGCGGGAACCTCGTTCTAAAACACTCAGCGTGATACTAAAAAAATATTTGAAATATTTGATACACTTTAGTATTAAAATTATAGTTAACTGCAATTTTTCTTAATAAAGTGATAATACGGATATTTTTTAAAATTGTATTTTTGGTTTTTTTTCAACATATTTAGTAATTATCTTCAAGTGTATTTTTTTATTGGCTAGCACTCATTTCAAAGTAACGGATTTTAAATAGTGAGTGATTTTTTTTTTCTATATTTCTTTATTTATTTTCTAACTAAGTATATTTATTATTTATTTTTAGTTTTAATTTAAAATTATTGTTGGTTGATTAAGTGTCCACTGCTGAATGCCTGTCTTCGAAATACTTTTACAATTTTAACAATTTCGCCTTTCTATCTTTTCTGTTAGAATTTTGAGAAATCCTCTCTTAATGCTCCTCTACACTTCCTAACATAGCTATATGCCACATTTCAAGTTTCTAAGTCCTGTAGTTTCGTCTGTGCGTTGTCTGTCAGTCATTCAAAAACGAAAGATTTTCATATTAGGTATATGTAGTTTAAGAATAAATTATAAGATACGAAATTATTTAGGAATTTAGTAAATAATTATATATACGTACAATACGAAGAAACTTTATCTTATTGTTCAACAGTCAAACTTTTCATCAGTATTACATAGATGTAATTATAATTTTATATTTTTATAGTTTTTAATAAGTGTAAAACAAAAAATAAACGTTATTACCAATATTTATAGGATTTAAATTCTGTATAAAATTTTAAAACGTATCGAAAATTCAATGTTTTTAATCCTTAGTAAGTGAATACCTGAAATCTACTTCAATAACTCATAAAACAAAAAACAAATATATTTAATATTTAAAAATTAATAATATTTTTTTCTTATGTATTTCCCACACCACTAAAATATGATCAGAATATGGCGGGATAAAGTTTCTGATAGCCTTACGTACTAGAAAATCTCAGCTTTTAGGCTGAGGGGTCTTTAGCAGTGCTGCAGCATCACTAACTATGGGTCAGTCTATCAACTTCCATAATCTTCTCTTCCTGAAGCAGTATGAAGACGAAGAAGTGTAGTCTAAATATATCAGGTGAATGAAGTAGCTAATATGGACGTTATCTAAGTGTCTTAAGTGACGAATTGAAAATAATTTCAATTTTAATAGCATTATTACATTGATTTCAACGAATATCTCGCACTTGTTACTCGAATTCGTAGAAATGGAGAAATAAGTCCAAAGCCTAATTATTTTGTATTATTTTATTAAAATAAAGAAATAATTAAAACTTGGAGTTGTTTTTATAATAATTTTGTTTTCATATACTAACTAAGTAGCTGCTTGTAGCCTCAAGCTTTTTCGAAGCTTTTTCGGGAACCCAATTTTCGAAAGGAGAAATGAAAGTAATCTGAATTTTATCATTCCCTCTGCTCCAAAGCGGTTTTTTGGGCTAAATCAGTAAAAAATATGGAAAAAATTTTAGCCATAACACCTTAGAATTGGGCAATAAACAGTAAATAAACAAATTAACTTTATGAAATTAGTCGATCATTAAATTTATGATGGACATGCGACGCATTAGTACGCCGGAGGCGAGGAGTCCACGCCCACCCGGCCATTAGGGGCCAGTCTTGTTTTTGTAAATACTATATTTATACTATATTTTGGTATATTTGCTAATTACGGACTAAAAATATTTTTTGTTTTATTTTTTTGCATTTTGTGGAAGATGAAGGGAACGTAGTGCTGTGCCATGCCATTCTTTCGTTTCCAATCGTTTTAAAGATGGTCCTAGTTCTTTACCAAATAAAAATCGGAATAACTCGAGTCAAAGAATTTAAAATAATGCTATGAATATATTTATTAACGTTTTTTTTTAATTTAATGTGGAAAATAAATAAAAAACAATGTACCAATGAATTGATTTTTATTTTATCAACTTCACGCTGTATCTCGCACACAGCAGGGTAGGGAGAAAGAACGTAGTGTTAAGACACTCACTTTCTGCCGATTATGATATAAAAAAATAAAGTAACACACTCAAAATCGACGAAATAATGTATACAAATATATTATTCAAAATTTAAATTAAAAGTGGTAGTTAAAAAAATAAAATTTAAATTGTTTTACATCAACAAACTGTTTTGAGAAATATATTAATTATATTAAAAAGTTACTTTTATTTGGATATTGTAGGAGAGACCTTTAGTCTAAACCTACCTAGTTAGTCTCTACCCTAGGTAAGGTAGTGATCGATCTCTACCTGAGTTCCTTTGACCTAAGCACTTGAGCATTTGCAAACTCTGTGATCTTTCACCAACAAGATATATAATTATCTTTTACATACGTATTTTGAAAATTTAATTTCAAATACCAATGCTTTATAGTAAAGGTACTTTTATAATAAAAATAAGAATTAATATATATTTTTTTAACTTTCTCATAGTAAGCCATCTCCATAGCAATTATTAATCTAATATAAACAAAATAAACTCAGAAAATGTTTTAAAAATAAACATTTTTTAGAAGGAGAATAGATATTTAAACACTATTTAGTGATAATTATTTCTCTTTATTTATGACATTTCAAGTAAAATAATTTTAAGAAAATTTAATTGGAGCCTATAATTATCGCATACTTCAGATCAGTCGGATATCTTCCTCAGAATTTTAACCAAATTTTTTTTTGTTTGAAATAAAATAAAAACTTACCTAAGAAAAAATCGTAGCTAAAGTTAAGAAAGTTTGACAATTTTTTACTAAACTGCATTTTTGTATTTTTTTTACACTTATAATATGTAAGTCACTGATCTTCAACTCCCAGCTGAAAAATGTTTCTAGATACACTCTTATTCATATGTAAATAAGGTAATTAGGTATGAGAAAAATAAAGTAAGCACTCAAGTACATAATCCGAATTTAGATTCCAACCCAGTACCCTAGGCCATAATAATACATCATCGCACCCATGCATATTTTATTTATTTAAAATATAATATAGATGAACAATAAAATATACCTACACATTTTCATTTGCATATTTAAATTATTCATCAACTAATATCAATCTACCAATCGCATTCTAGATATGGAATTGAATAAGTATATAATAGCGTTCTATAAAAGAATGGCACCCCTATATAAATAGTCAACCCCTATCTAGGCGCCTAGACAAGGGACTGTTTGTTTGAGTTTGGATTTTGAGCTGTATTGTCTAGTCCAAAGAGTACAATTTACAGTAGGTACATTTTCTTTATATAGATTTTTCTATTGTATGTATTTTAACTCTCTTATATAATGTACAAGACACTTTTAGAGTGCACTTGTACGTTTAAAACAGTTAACATCGGACTTTTCTTTTCCATTTATTTAAATACATTTAAAAATATTTTTTTGTATGTAAATATATGTTGAATTTATTGTCAAACAAGTAAACATGTGTTTTTTTTTTAAATATCGTCTCTACGCCTGTCTCTACTTGTGCAAAATAAACCTGAAGTGTACTATTTCAGAAACTGATTTTGTATATTCTAGTCAAACTCTTGACTCAACTTCATGTAATATGAATTTACATAAAAAAAATACAGTCGAATTGATAACCTCTTTTTCTTACAAAAGTCGGATAAAAATAGGTAGAGTCTATTGTGGCTTACGTAGAAAGGTCAGATATTGAAATACTTATAATGTAATAATTCTGACGTTATTATTAATTAACAATCATTTTTAATACTTTTTTTTAATTAATTATAAAACAAAAATGAAGACAAAAAATGTATTTTTATTGCATTTGTAAAAGAAGTGTCTGCTTAATCTACATACGTATCTAAAATAAATGAAACTAATCTTATTTATTGAAATTTATTTATTGTCATATAATACCATGAAATAGTTATACATAGGTACATTAGTTACGAATAAAAATTCAAAGTATGTCTTTGCAAAGATTACGATAAGATTACAAAAATCAAGTAGATTTTCCAATTTTCCAATGCATCTAGATAACATAAAAAACTGAATTTACAATATTAATTTTAATTTTAAACAGGTGTATTAAAAAAATTTAGTTTATTTTCCATATATAATAGATACATAAATATAGGTATGAATTCTTGAAATATAGATATTTAATGAATTAATTACTGGATGATTCCTAGTTTTAATGTAGGTACGAACAGGAAAAGGTTTTCCAGTGACATTTAAAAAAGGCAATTACATAAAAGAGTTCAATAAAGCTTTAGAAATTTTAGTTTTTTTTATATACCTAAACAATTTTTTTTCTTATAATATGTAGTTATATAAAAATTTAACACCATTTCTATCTTGTACACAATGAAATTCTCATCATTTTTTTTTCTCATTTTAGGTAAAGCACAGCGAGTTTAATTATCTTGAATGTGAATGTAACCATAGAATGCATAAGTTAAAAACATTAAAAGTAAAATATTTAAAACGTTGAATACGTTAGCATAACACAAGGCTGTGAAAATGTTTATCATTCGCGCGCAAAACTAAATTCCTCTAGGATTTGGAGACATTTTAATATTTCACTATTTAGTTTAGATTATCTTAGGTGTTATTTAAACAATGCTGGGAAAATAGTTTTCATTTAGATTTTTAAAATTCTTATTCATTTGCATAGTTTTACGGATTTAGTTGAAAAACTGTTTGTATTTCTAAAACCTAAAGACACCTAAATTTCAGCTTTATATGAAATATTACAATAAATTAAAAAATCGACTTTGTATGCACATTAACATTGACGGCGATCCCATACGGGGGGAAAAAGGAAAATTTTTAATCTATGCTATTTGCGACATCGGGGCCAGCGATAAAGCACCGTTCCATTTCTATTACACAGTTTTACCCCACAGATATTAATAATATATCACCATATAAGAAATCTCTTCCCTACGAGGGTGGGACCGCTAAATGTGCCGCGCCGATCCCTGTGCGCCAAAATAGAAAAAACAACGAATTTACACCCCAAACAAAAAAGAACTTTGTTTTCTCTGACTAAAGTATATTTTCCCCTAAATTTAAATCTCTACTTAATCACCGCTGTCTCCCACATAATACGTATGTATTATACTCGGACTTAGGCATTTTTTTTAGCAAAAAGGTCGCTTGTGACGCCTCGCGGATTCAAGATGGCGGCGTTTCGCAGCACGCTTTTTTGTTATAATTACTAACCTTTCGCAAAAAATGTCGTTTGAATTTTAAAAATTCTGTTTTCCACGTTACGCTGTTTTATGTTTTATAATTTTCAAGAAGAAACTTTATATGGAATTAGGCCAAATAACATTCACAGATAAAAAAATGGCTGCGCAGAAAAGAAAATTACTTTTAAGTATTTCGGACAATTGTAATCTAGTAAGTATATTGCGAATAGTAATCTATTTTAGTTTGTATTGTAAAAGTTGATATTTTGTAAGTGTGAACAATAAAAGTGTAAGTTGATATTAAAGAAATAAACATTTTAAGTCATATCTAAAATCAATATTTAGCAGCTGTTTTGAAAATGTATTTTTAATTCCCATTTAGTCCCATAGACATCCGATACATTATCGATTTTGGGAAAATCAAATAAACTTGTTTACTGATTGAACATAGGTTTGTGATACTTCCGGGTATCGGTAATAGGATGTATCGGCGGCAATATTGGTTTAAGAATCCGAGTATAGTTTTTTTTTTTTTAATTTAAACATAGAACAGAGTCTTTTAAGGACGTTTTCATAATATTGACAAAATTACTGCTTTCATTTGTTAATAAATTTGTAAAGACTGAAAAAAAGCCTTTGAATGTGTTTATTTTAGAAATTGTGCATGATTCTTAATAAATATGAAAATTATGATTTAGATTTTGGTATTTGAAGTTGTAATTGAAAAGTATACTATAAATTTTAGAATTTTAGAGATCTAAGCTCATTAAGTACTGATTTTACATAGTTATATAAATATTTTATTATAAAATCGAAAAACATATTCATTCATTATTTAGTAGTAAACGACAAATCGATTCAAAACTAAGAGTAAACACAAAAGTCATACGTCATAGGTCCGCTCTCATACCGCACTCGGCCGAAGTGGCTGAATCAATGCACAGCAAGGACTTGGACGCGATCGGTCTACTATAACTTGGAAATGGAAAGAGAGGACTATTAAAAAAAATGGAAACTGACTCAATTAAAAAATAACAGGAATCATCTGGAAATTTAATAATTATTTGTACTGACTGAATTGTTTTGAAATTGTGATTAATATTAATTGCCCCGTCAATTATTTATGACAACTATTGATTTTTTTAATATTTAGTTAGCAAAAATGGTGTTGCCATGTTACAAAATCACACGTCTAATAAAAATAATATCTTAAAATTAATTTACTTGTAGATCATTTTCCAGTTATCCCTTTCTTTCTTGCTCACGATAGTATTCCCGCGTATCCCGTTTCCCGTTCCGTACGTCGTCGCCGAATTACCGCATCGATGTTCGGGCGTCGAGCAGCAAATATTGAGTTGTCTTTTTACAAAGCGCCCGTGGCCGAGTTAGAGGTTATTGTTCCGTTTTCGAAACCCGCCATTTTTTTTCCTTTGCCCAATGGATGCCAGTCAATGAATCGGTTTCGCGCCATTTCTGAAACAAAAGAGGTTGTATTTGAAACTTGAAAGTTTGATGGATTGTTTATCGATTCTTCCGTGACTTTGGAAATTGATTTATTCGATTCTTTTATGGTTTAACATTTTAGTTTTAAGTGAGTTACTTTTGATAAGGTAATTTAGCATAATATCTAATTGTTAATTGAGCTTTAAGTCGGTTTTTAAGTTCCATAACAGTAATGTTGATTTTTTTATTTGTCGTTTAATAAATCTAGAGACTTAAGTTTTTCAGGGAATTATATTTAAGTATTTTCTTTTTAGACTACTGACTTGCTAAGAGACAATTGTCGATTCTAACGCGGAACAAATATTAGTAAGTTTAAAATATCATAATTTAGAATCTGTGTAGTCATTTTACCTCTTGATATACAACATTACGAGAAACATGCATAGTAAATTCTAAATGAGTCAAAATTACATTAATTTCTCACAACCAAACCCCAATTTAGAGACAACACAAAAATTCTATTCACAAGATTATAGGAATGAACATCAAACCAGACGAAAAAAAAGCAACAACAAAAAACGAAAACACTGTCTACAGCCTACGTATAAATAAATGAAGACCAATCCAGGACGGGGCCCAGTACAGTATGTACTATACTAGTGTAGTCAAGTCTAAAAAGTACGAAGTTCCGAACAACAATTGTCTCGTACGGATTGTTGTTATTTTGCGTATCCGTTGGCCATATGGCGTGCGCGCCTCGAATATAAATAAACAATTTAGCAGTGGTTTCCTTCCTTCTCATCGAACTTTTAAAAACAAATGTTAACTATTTTTGCGAATATAATATACTAGCGGCCCGCTCGCGGTTTTACCCGCGTGAACTATGTTATTATTAATTTCTGTCTCCATGAGTACCTATAAGTGATGTCCATGTAAAATTTGAGACTCCTAGCATTTGTAGTAACGTAGTTTCATACAAACTTTCGACCCGAAAAACAACCCCTTAGAAGTCGAATATTACAAATTCCCGTCTTAGCGAGCACCTACGTCCTATAAGTAACTACTATGCAAAATTTGAGATTCCTAGCACATATAGTTTCTGAGATTTCGTGATGAGTGAGTGACCTTTCGATTTTATATATATAGATATATAATATATATAGAGTTGCTAATTCCTATTTGATTAAACTTTGTTGCTTTGCTCTTAGTAGGTATATGAAGACAGATAGATGGTAGGTATAATTATTATTTAGGTATATTAAATGTTACTGTAAACTCGATTGGTTGTAGGTTCGATTCCCACTCGATGAAATAAAATATTTAATACTTTAATTTTTTCACTCTGGTGTCACTTATCACGGAATGCCTTCAGATTTCGTCTTAACACTATACTCTCTACTACTACCTCTGCCTACCCTGGTGTATGCGGGATACGGAGTTATTATTTACTTTCTATATTATTATTAACCGTAGGTATCTAAGTTTATTACAATGACAGACAAAAAAAATAATTTAAAGCAAAATTTAATTTAAATTATATTGATAATATTTAAATTATTTTCATTTTCCAGTTCAGTTTAGACAGAAAAATTGAGTAGAAAGTGGGGAAAGGAATGTTTTAACACTTTTCACTTTACAGGTTACCTTTGCCTACACTGATATGCAAGAAAAACGCGTGAAACGAAAAAAAATAGGTACTTACCAGTAGGTGTGTTTTAGACAGCACGAAAACTCACTTAGTTAATTTAAACAGAAATTATGAAATGAAATACAACCATAACTGATATTAAAATATTTTTAAAAATTTAACATTTATTTGTTTTATAAGTACTATTAGCAGAAACTAAAACGAATTGGTCAAAGAAACGTTTACAACTACATGGTTGCGAAGATATCGACCGAATGGAATAGCTTACTATCGACCGCGAATTTAAATCATCCCCACTAATATCTGGTGATCCAGCTCTTAATCAACATAATGATATGAAAATAAACTGTATATAGTATAAAATAAGAGTTAAAAAGTTTTATCAATTATTGTTAAGCAGTTAAACAGGTTTAGAGATTTGCATCGTACGTACATAATGTAGGTAAATAGCTTGCAGCATCCTCGTTGCATGATCGAGCTCGGACGAACCCCTCTTTTTGCTTCGTTTTAATTTTTTAATAAGCCATGTACTTATAAGTTAAATGGTATGTATGGTATTATGGTTTTTGTTATTTTAAGAGTTTTTTTTATTAACAGTTATTGTATATAATTGAATAGGAATCGTGAGATTTATTTTTTCTTAAATCATGTTTTTAATAGATGAAAAAAAAGAGAGAGATCGCTAAGTGTAATAATAATTGTAGCAAATGCTTGCTTATATTTAATAGTCGTATATAATAAAATTTATTGCAAAAAATAAAATATACTTACCAGAAATTTATTTTATAATTTCATTGAAATATCTAATAACTAGATCTTTATTATAGTAATAATTAAAAAGATATAAGTAGGTATATAATACGATTTCTTTTAATAAAAATATAGATTCTAAAATGTCTCTGTCACTAAGAAAACCATATCAATAACTAAATATATACAAACAAAGAAAATTATTTACCGAATCGAGTTAGATAAAATGCTGAGTTGCCTTTACAAAAAAATATAGGTAATGCCGTAATAAGCATAATATCAGCAGTGATTCATCACTAAGTACTCTACAAAATGTGACTTTAAGATATATTTTTAGAAAATGTAGGTATACTCCTTTTTGACGTAGCGGGACTCGAATCCGCTTCTCTTTTAAAGCGTTTGAGTCCAACCGTGGACTTGAACTAAGCGAGGGATTGTAAATGCGACCTGTTGCGGATTCGAATCCTAATTAAGGAAATCAAATATTTAATATTTTCATTTCTTTGCTCTGGTAACGATGCAGGGCGCGCTCAACTGGTGTGTTGACTCCAGAATTTGGCGGAAAGTTATTAACGGAAATATCTTAATGAGAACGGAGTGCCTTAACACTATTATCTCAAGGTAGGTATTATTATCTCATATTCCCTCTGCCTGCCCTGCTAAGTGCGATATAGACCTTTTATCAATTTAAATAATTATTTCGAAGCTTTTATTTTTTACGATAGTCATTTAATTCTCAATTTATTTGATTCTCATAAACACAGTTTGTTTTTGAATATTGTTAATGAAAAATAACTTAAATTATATATTCGATGAATAACTATCTAATATATCCATACCTATATTATAAATTCGAAAGTAACTCTGTCTGTCTGTCTGTCTTTTACGCAACCAGGGCCAAACCGCTAATTTAATTGTGACAAAATACTCTCATATAGAGATACTTGAGGGTCTCGGGATGAACATAGTATACTTTTTTTTCTCATATTTGTAATATTATCGATATATACCAATATACTAAAATACTTATTAATTTGATATGTTATTTATTCCGCTATGTTAATAACAACCGTCGCTATGCGACCGTTGCTAAGCAACGATTTGCAAAGTTTGTTTTTAGAAAACGTCAACCAAAATGAGCTTGCTTAACGCATCTCTCTATTGAAAACTGAAAATAATTTCATAAATATATTTAATAAATATTCGTATAGTTCAAGCGGGCGTAGCCGCTTTCGGGTCCACTAGTTGACAAAATAAAAACCAGTTAAAATTACAATAACACATTCCTAACAACCATATTGCAAAACGAAGCTGCAACACTTTGCACCTCATTCACAATACAAAACCCGTTCCTATCCATATCAATATAATAATATCGGTTAAATGAAACAGGTTTTTTATTATGCAACGATGAATTAAATTTTGCAAGCGCAGGTATACGGAATGCTAACTTCGAGCTGCTAACGGGTTGGATCGCGACTCGATAAACAACTTCTTTGTTACTCTACCGGATTGTATTGATGACAATGAGGGTTTTGTATTGCAATTTTACTTGGCAGCTGCATTTTTGTATGTTTATTACTTTAAGTAATGCTATACATTTCTGTCTTTTTTTTGTCATTTGAAATTATCGTAGATTTTAATTATTAGTCAACCATTACGAAAAGTCTAAAATAAATTAAATATAAGAAGATTTTAACTAATTTTAACGTTCAAAACAAACTGCTAAAACCTTCTAGAAAAACATACAAGATATAAAATAATCCCAAAGATACCAAATGGGGAAAACATACAAAAACCCATATAATAGAAGCGTATAGACAAATAAAAGAAAAACGCCAGGATGAACTGCACGAATAACAGTATGACTTCGTAGTCTACTAAGATAACGCTCGCCGGGCGAAATATAAAAGACTTATCAAAACAATCTACAGCGCACTAAATCACTGTATATAAGGGGAAAAGGACCCATGTACTCGCAAACGGACAAAATAAATGTTTTTATTATATAACTCGCTTTTTCTCGGAGGCTTGTTCAGCACTAGATAATATCAAATAGACTTTACATCTACAAAAATAAGTTAGCAAATTCAACGTTGAAATTTCTCCCGTTCTTTAAAATAAGATGATTTTTTAAAATGAAGTGTATTTTTATAGGAGTAGGGGTTATTTTTCATATCCAGGGGGTAACCAGTTAGCGAGGTTTTGTGTACAGATATTATAAGGGCTGGTGCAAAATTTTAAGTAGAGATTTTGAGCCCGGCAGTTGGTAGATTCCAACGCCTCGTAATTAGAGGTGCGCGTTAGTTTTCTATGCGTTTTTTTTTTAAGTTTCCCCCTTTTCCGTGTTGCCTTTGTGGAAGGTAAAAATAGCTCATTTATATTTTGAATGAATCGAGTGCAAATAGAGTAAATGGAGCTAACGTTTTCATTTACTTTGTTCTTCTTAATATTTATGTAAATAATATGTATGTTTATACAGATTAAGGGGTTTGTTTGTCACTGATTTTTTTTATTATCATATTGTTTTAAAGCTTAATATATATAATTAATATACCTATACGTTTGTACGTATATTACTATATTAAATTAAATGTGTAATGAGTATATAATGTCTAAAAAAAGAAAAATCCGAACATATGTATTGTATCATCATGTCACGATTTTACACAAATTTGAAACGGTCCAAAAGTATAGCATATTTTTTTTATGGTGCTACTATATTTTTTTGGTCTGTCTTCTTTTTTTTTCTATCTATATAATAATCAGGCATTTTTTTTAAAGAAATTACCTCAAAAACGACGAAACAGATTTGGTAAGGCTCACCAATGCAAAACTACACTATGGGCGAGTAGGTAATTTATGCATTAATTATACAAATATCGATAATTTTATACGATGTATAGAAAACGGCTAGGTATGCTTAATTTGCGTGCGCTGCTGTAGCTTTTAATAGTATAAAAAAATATAATAGTTAGTATATACTCAACTAACGATCAAAATGCGGATTCGCCCGCTTAAAGTTATTGATAAAAATTATAGCCAAAATCGATACAAAAATTCAAACTCATGTTTTCTCATACATACGCTAAAGCTATGTAAGGTTCCAGCTAAATCTGTTTAATAGATTTTGCGTGAAAATTTGATAAAAAAACAACTTTTGTCAGGCAGAGGGAATCTTGGAACCTAGTGTTGAGACACTCCGTTCCAATTAAGACTATTCCGTTCTTCGCTTACCGCCGAATTCTGGAGGCATTGCGTGTTGAGTGGCGGAACTGAACGCCACGTTTTACTCGTTATCAGAGCGAGGAAATGAAAATTTTTGATATTTCATTACCTCGCATGGGAGTGAGTATCGAACCCACAACCTGTCTCAATTAGGCACGTTTGTGCCTCAGCTCTACGACCCCAAAATTAATATAAATTTATTAAAGTACAAAAATTCCATATTCCATAGGTATAAGATTTCCATATTTCTTTTAGATTACACCTTCAAAACTAAAAAGTAAAAACACTAACTACGTAAAACGTATTAGAATAAATTACAAAATACCTACATATAAAGTATAATTTTAATTAAAACCAGTATATACAAACATATATAAATGTATGTAATAATTGCGGCCATTACCATTCACTCTAATGCGACCTTAAGCTCAGCCGTTGAATTGTAATTGGAAGACTCGTAAAGGGGTCGGAGGGTCCGGAAAAGGGGGCGAAACGGGTAAAAAAGGGGGGGGACGTTGAAAATGTATGGAAATGACGCACCGCCATTTCCCTGTTTTTGTATTTGATTATCCTTTCAAGACAATATTTCGCGGGTCCGGAAATTAATGAAGGCAATTTATGCGACACAGAGAGCGGCCGGTCGGTTTTATTTAAATAACTTTTGTTTTTTTTTTTTTTACTTTTTTCCATTTTTTTTCTCACCCCCGGGCTTGGGAACCTTTTGTAATTGGGGCGGGGGTGTTGCGTGGATTATATTCTGAGGTTAGAATTAATGAATTTATACTTTTTGTTGATAAGTACGGTTTAGGTGGTTATGTGCTGACTGCCTCTGCTTATACGATGGTCGATAAACCAGCTGTTGTCGATAATTATATTTATTTTACAAACAAATAAATATATATGGAGAAAGGAGTGGAGAAGGAGGAGCACTAGCTTCCCTCTTCCTACCCCGCTTTGTGCGGTATACAGTGTAAAGCTGATTTTAAATACTTTTTTTAATATCATTTTTAATGTATGTTTCATACATTTAAAAAGATGAAGATTACTTATATTTAACTGTTTTAATTTGCAATAGTCGATCTAAAAAGACATTTAGATAAAATTTTGCTATGTGCATTTCTTTTTGGATATTCAAAGAATCGTACCAAAAAAATTCATAAGCTAACGTCGGTAGGTTGCCATAACATAATTTGTTTAAACTTATTTTTTTATTTTCAGCTTGTGGCCATGTCTTGTATGTTTCGCCATGGTGTGGACACCAGAGCGAAGAAATAAAAATATTAAATATTTATATTTTATTTAGAAAAAAAAAACAAAATTAATTTAATTCTAAAATAGCAAAATTTAATATAGGTACACTATGAATAGTAAAAATCTCAATAATTTCCAAATTAGTTACCATATAAAAAAACTTACAAATTCAGAATATTTTTCCAAAAAATAATATTTTCCTTATACAGCAAGGAGGGGAGAGTGGGAGAGTTGTACCTACGACAGTAATACGACTGTATTCGTATGCCGAAATCGTTTCAGCTCCTAAACAAACAGAACGCTCATTGGCCAGTGTTTGTCCCCCACTTAATTAATTTTCTCATTTTCTACAACCGCTGTTTATATTAGGCATCCTTTGTTACGTTCATTTTGTATTTCTTGTATTTGTGTTTTTGGGAAAACTGACGTAAAAAAAAAATATTTCTAAGACTAATTATTTAAATTTATTTTTTCTTACTGTCTACTATGTTTCTTACTAATTATCTAAATTTTAAATTTAGTTAATGGAAGGAAATTAGCTAAAAAGTATGAGAAACGCAGTAGTTTCATATCAAAATTCGGTATAAAAAAATCAAATCAGATGTTTCCCGCATTCAGCAAGTTAGGCAGAGGGAACCTATTATAAAGAAACTCCGTTCCCCACTTTTCGCCGAATTTTGGAGCTGCTTATTGAGCAGTGTGAAACACCGCGCTTTGCCTCGACGAAGAACGACCAGAGCGAAGACATGAAAATTTTAAATATTTCATTTCCTCGAGTGGGGATCGAATCCTTAACCAGTTGCATTTACAGTCACACTTAGTGCCCCTGCGCCGTGAGTGGCCTCAAAAATTGTATACGATTCATTTAAATGGTTCTCTGTGGCATACATTATGAAAACTAATTTCCTGCTACACTTAACAAAAGTAAAATTTTAATTGAAATTATCACAATTTTTTATTTTATTTTATAAAATACACTATAATTAGGACCCTTACAACCCACGACACCTATCACAAATTAGGCACACGCACTTTCATAGCAATTTGTCACAAAAAGTTGGCAACCCCCTAACGCTGGCGTCATTTATTATCCAACCCCTACCTCCCCCTACCTCCCCCTACCGGCCCTCAAGGGCCAGTAATTTTACCTTCAAAGCCTTTGCGGGCATGCGTAATGACTAACGACGTGACGTAAATCGTAGGGATTTACCCCTTATCCCGCCGAGTATACTTGTATTATCTCCCGCGTATACTGCTAGCAATTGATATCTAGATATAAGTCACTCAGCAAATGGAAATGGAAAGGAATGTCATTTTAGTAAAGCCTTGGATAATGGTTAACTGTAAATTGGTTTCAAGAAAATGGATGGAATTTTATAGAAGCCAGTTGTGCCGTAGGGGTATAAGCGTGTGACAGTAAACGTGACAGGGTGTGGGTTCGATTCTCATTAGAGGAAATTAAATATTTATATATATTTTAATTTTTGTACTCTGGTCTCGAGGCAAAGAGCATTGTATTCCGCCACTCAACACGCAATGCCTCCAAAATTCGGCGGAATGTGAGGAACGGAGTGCCTTAACTAATAGGTTCCCTCTGCCTACCCTGCTGTGTGCGGGATACAGCGTGAAGCTGATTTTTTTTTAATGTAAAATAACAACAAAAATATATTTTACAACAGTAATTATACCTTATTAAAAAAAAACCTATCTAAATATCTGAAACGCCCGCAAATCACCTAACTTACGCAAAACCGTGCATTTACATAATGACTTCATATCACACGAGGGAGTCGCCGCCCGAATTTTAATGTTGCAATTTTTACACGCAACGCCCTGTTTATACTATCTTTGTAAGTAAATATAGCTCGCGGCGTTCGTGTTTTAGAACCTATATGGGAAATTTCCCATTTTACAGTCGATAATTTTGATTTGACTATAAATTTTATGTTCAAAAGCATTTTGTTTTGCTTTTCGTATCTACATTTTTGATACCTATTACTTAGCTATTATAAAATAAAAGCTTTTAAATTATTTAGAAAATATTTGTCTAATGTTGTCAAATGTAAGCACTTACACAGAAGTCGACGGCGTATATAATCGTTCTAGTATGTATATTATTGAAATTCTATTTTTTTTTAATTTGGCAAATATCTAGTAGAATCAATTCAGAAAATTGCCTTCGAAATTCGGCGGAAAGTGGGGACTGGTTATGAGAACTAACGTGTTCATGGGAACGGAGTGTCTTAACGCTAGGTTCCCAAGTTCTCTGTACTAAAAACATGTAGGTAATTACATAATATTTGTATATCTTGCTTAAGATGAGTTTAAGGTTGCATTAAAATAAATCTAAAAAACATTACCTAATCCCGTTAAAACAAATGATTCCATATAACACACCGTAAAAAATACAATAATAAAAACTAAGCAATACAAATGAAAGATTGGAATAAATTCCAATAGAAGCCGTTAACGTGGCACAGCGGAATGACTCTATTAAGTAGTCTGAAAGAAAACCGCTAATAAATTGCACCTTTTGTCTCCCATGTAGATACACGTTCCTACATGTTCCCCCATAGACCGATGCTTACGGTTGCGCTTCTCATGCATTTAAAATGTATGCAGCTTTATAGCTAAATGATTGTTTGAATGAAATAAGTAGGTATTGAAATTATGTACATTTGTATATATATATAGATATATTTATTTGAAAATAATTTATTGAAATTGATACCAGAGCAAAGAAATGAAAATATAAATGTAAATAAATTATATAATTTACTCGAGTAGGGATCGAACCCTACGATGATGATGTAACTTTAAAAACTCAAATTGGAATGATAAAAAAAAATAAAAAAATAAGCGTCGTTGAGTTCTGCCACTCAACACACAATGCCTCCAGAATTCGGCAGAAAGTGGGGAACGGAAGTGTCTTAACACTAGGTTCCTTCTGCCTACCTTGTTGTGTGCGGGATACAGCGTGAAGCAGGAATGTTCTTTAATATTAATAATATTTGAAAAAGTAGGTACTATATTGATTGCCATGCTGTAAGTTAAGTAACGAAACAGTTTGGTGAAATAGAGGCCAGTCATGGCGCAGGGAGCACATAAGCGATCGACTGTGGGTTCGATTTCCACTTGAGGAATGATTCATTTAATGATTTCATTTCAACGCTCTAGCAACGAGGCGACGCATAGAGTACTCGAACTTAAAACGTAGAGCCTCCAAAATTCGGCGGGAGATGAAAGTGTCTTAATGGGAATGAAGTTTCTTAACACTAGGTTCCCAGGTTCCCCTCTGCTCACCCTACTACGTGCGAGATGAAGCGTGAAGCACAAAAAATCTATTCAAATAAAATAAAAGCCACATGACGCAGCTAGAATGTATCTGACTAAACGTGATATGCGTGCGTCAAATTCCACTAGTGACAATTTGGTTTTTTTTCTCCTTTGACGTTGTATCTCGTACAAACTAGGGTAGGCAGAGAGATTCATTCGCAGACGAATCTCCGTTTTCCGCCTGAATTCGAGATATTGCGTGTTAATGAGGGCTAAACTTAACGCTGCGCTGTCCTTCTATAGAGTGGAAATAAAAGTTTAGGATCCCCCCAGTTAGGATCGTATTTATACCACCATGGATAATTTATCTAAATTTTAGGTATAAACTTTTATTTTGTAATTTAGTTAAACATTGTTTCTTATATGTTATAAGTAGATGACAACTCTATAGGCCGAAAGCCCTTATTCTCTCTACAAGTCTCTCAAATATATATAAATAAATAGAAAAAAAGTTCAAAATACACCAGCAAGCCTAATTTCTTTAAAAACCATATCTACATAAAATGCGTGGCCAAAACATATGTACATGCTTAGTCCGTCGGTTTCACGTAAATGGAATATTCATAAAGTACCCTATTTACAGCCTCGTGAAGGGCCACATAAAAATTTAGAGGCAAAAAGCGTACCCTTCAGGCGTGCTCCTGGGATGGGCCTGAAGTTTGTAATTGAATTTTTGCCTGGAGCCGCAGAGGGTGTCCCTGCTTAATTTGCCGTGCTCGGGAAAAGGGTTGCTTCGTTTGGTATAAGTGAAAACGTTTTAAAATATAATATATATATATTTTTCCATATTTTAAAGTCCTTATTGGAATTTTAAAAGTCAAATCTTTATATATTTTTTTTAGGTTCACGTTATATAGGTATCCTGTAGGGTAGGGTAATCCTGCATCCTACATAGCAGGGTAGGCATAGGGAGTATGGAGCTAGCATTAAGAACCCTATTTAAATTACATTTTTTATCTTCACATTTAATGACAAGAGGCTCGATTGAAAAATCACCTCTAATAAAGAAGATATAAATGAACTACCTACTTACGCTACGCTTTTACCGTCTACAATGTTTATCCTGTTGTATGAAACTATTATTATTAATAAATAATATAGAAATGTATAGAAATATTTAATTTCTTGTAACATGGACCAAACGGAAAGGCGCAGTTTGTATTGTTGTAATCAAAAAGAAATATTCCCTTTTTTCCCGAATAAGGGTTATGGGGGGGTCTAATTTTTTTCGTTACCTACGTGGTAAAATTTTATTTAGAATTTCCGAATTACATAAAAGGTCGACAAATGGGATTTGCAGAGAAGAACCCTATTGGTTTTTATATGCCTATAGATATATTTTTCGTTTTTTTAATTGTGAAATAAGGTGAGATCATAATATTAAAAATTACACAAACAACTTATGGCTGTTTGTTATATTTAGTAATTTTCCTGAAAACAATATTTTTTTAAATAAATATTCGCATATAAAGTATCCGTAATAAAACAAGTGATCTAATATTAATTTATAGTATTACTAGTGGGCCCGGACGCGGCTACGCCCGCGATTATATAAGCCTAAATAATTAAAATAAGTAAAAAAATAATAATAAGTGGAGATTTATTATTAGAAAAAATATCTGAGACATCTCCTTAATTATGTATTAGAATGTTGTACAGTAAACTACAATTTCCATCTAGATAAAATGCTAAAAGTGACTATTATATTTATTTTCATTAGGATTAATATCAAATTATAGAACACATATAATTTTTGTTAATGTATACAAATCTATATCGGCGCGCGCCATGTATGCATTAAGCAAACTCACTTTGGGTGACGTTTTCTTAAAACAACAAACTTTGCAAGCCATTGCTTAGCAACGCGTAGCGACGATTGTTATCAACATGGCGGAATAAATTGCATGACAAATTAATTATTTTAATATACTGGTATATATCGAAAATTACAAATATGAGAAAAAAATTATCCTATGTTCATCCCGAGACCCTCAAGTATCTCTCTATGAGTATTTTATCACAATTAAATTAGCGGTTTGGGCCTGATTGCGTAAAAGACAGACAGACAGACAGACAGACAGACAGAGTTACTTTCGATTTTATAATATAGGTATGGATATACACCCTTTACAATCCTATTTATATTTTTAAAACGAAAATTGAAATCTTTATTCATATTGTAATTGTGACGCGACGGTTGTGGGTTCGATCCCCACTCGAAGAAGTGAAATATTTATTAACGTTTACATTTCCATTTTCTTCGCTCTGGTGTCGAGGCAAAGCGCGGCGTTGAGTTCTGCCACTCAACACGCAATGCCTCCAGAAATCGGCAGAAAGTGGGGAACAACTTAAAATAAAAATTTCATAACTAAAACAAAACTATCTAAAATATATGCTATTTCATAGAATTTATTTACTATTAAAAAGAAAATCTTATAAACTAACCATTCTTTTACTATTTCACAGTAAATTGGATTAAAGTTGCGAACAAAACTAACAATACTCGCTTAACCTAATAGGCTTCTTTATTGACTTAAGGCGGGTACAGACTAACAATAGTTGTGTGAAGAGTCCATTAGTCTTCGAACAACGTTTATATTAGAAGTGGTATCGTACTTAAAATACAATATTACCCTATATTTAGTCCAAAATGTGTATAAAAAGTATATTTTTTCGTTAATGGTGGAAAAAAATCTTGAAAATGTTAATAATGTTATATATTTTATATAATTACTAGCGGCCCGCTCGCGGCTTCGCCTGCGTGAACTATGTTATTATTAATTTCTGTCTCCATGAGTACCTAAGTCCTATAAGTGACGTCCATGGAAAATTTGAGACTCCTAGCATTTGTAGTAACGAAGTTTCATACAAACTTTCAACCCCAAAAACAACCCCTTAGAAGTCGAATATTGCAAATTCCCGTCTTAGCGAGCACCTACGTCCTATAAGTAACTCCTATGCAAAATTAGAGATTCCTAGCACTTGTAGTTTCTGAGATTTTGTGATGAGTGAGTGACCTTTCGATTTTATATATAGACTAGCGGCCCGCTCGCGGTTTCACCCGCGTGAACTATGTTCTTTATTAATTTCTGTCTCCATGGCTACGTCCTAGTGACGTCTATGCAAAATTTGAGACTCCTAGCATTTAGTAACGAATGACAAAGACAAATGTCATTAGTAACGAAGTTTCATACAAACTTTCAACCCCAAAAACAACCCCTTAGAAGTTGAATATTACAAATTCCCGTCTTAGCGAGCACCTACGTCCTATAAGTAACTCCTATGCAAAATTTGAGATTTCTAGCATGTAGTTTCTGAGATTTCGTGATGAGTGAGTGACCTTTCGATTTTATATATATAGATAGATTATCTTTCAATATGATGTATTTTGTTTTTCTTTTAATATACCTATAGTTACGTTTGCCTTAATGGATCGTAGGAGGAGTGTCTTAGCACTAGGTTTCCTCTTACCGTGCTATATACGGGCTACAAGATAAAATAAAACTCATTATCAGATTTAATTTCATAATAATATTATTACAAAAACTGATTGCCAAAAAAGATAGCACTTGTTAAATAATAATTTTATTAGAAAAACTTAAAAATACCACTTAATAAAATATATTTGTTAAAAAACCTCACCTTTTTAAGTCCTTCCATAATATTTGTTCTCAGGCATATGAGTCTATTTACCGTGAGTTACGTTTGCTCAAGGCTTTCACCGTGGCTAATTAAATAGAAACTTCTCGTGCCCTTTTAGTAATGGGTTTGTATAAAAATATAGTAAAATATAGAAAAATGCTGTATTTTTCAAGTCTTTTTAAGATGTCTTTCACACTGTAGCCGTCATGGCGCAGCAGCTTAAGGGTGTGTTACTGTAACCATCGTTTGTGGGTTCGATCCCCACATCAACTTTTAGCACGTTCTTCTCATCTTCCTAAACAAAAGTAAACAAAGGAGTGACGTACTATCTGTTTGCTTTGTACCTATTGATATTAATAATTCTTTTTACATATTATATTCTTATTTTTTATATTACAAAAAACCGTCGTGGCGTAGCAGCACAAGAGTGTGACTGTAACGCGACGGTTGAGGGTTCGACTCCCACTCGAGGAAGTGAAATACTTATTTACGTTTATATTTCCATTTATTCGTTCTGGTGTTGAGGCAAAGCGTGGCGTTTAGTTCTGCCACTCAACACGTAGTGCCTTCAGAATTCGGCAGAAAGTGGGGAACGGAGTGTCTTAACAGTAGGTTCCCTCTGCTTGCCTGCTGTGTGCGGGATACAGCGTGAAGCAGATTCTTGATTAAAAAATATAATACATAAAAGTCTATAACCCCCAAAAAAACAAGCTTAAAAGACATCTTTTAATTTTTGAAGGTTCAAAACCAACGCCAAAAAAACGTGACAAGCATAATTATTTCTATATCACCAAAAAAAAACCGTCACTCAAACAATCTTACAGTACGCACAAACCGACCCAACTCACAATATGTCGTTGCCCTTTGCTTCAACACCAACCATTTTACGAAGACCCTGGCTGCCATAGCCAAGTGCAGGGAATCCCATAAAAAAATAGGCAGGAAAAAGAGCGGAGAGATCAGGAGAGAATGGTCGCTTTTCCCGCTCAGCGAGCGTCATATGACAGATGATTATCTACGGCCAACGTCAAAGTGAATAATTGGGCTTTAGAGCGCCAGGCTATATTTTAGTATGGATATTTTTTTTTCTATAATTTTATGCAGTAGGTACTTTGTTATCGTTTGAATAAATTATTCTGTTGTTTTATAGCTTTTGTTTTAGTTTTAAATAATTTTTTAGTTTAGATTAAAAAACACTTTCGTAGAGACTCTTTGTGTTTGTAACATGCGTAAAATATTTTAAAATATGTTTAATATTATAAATTATTTTATTAAATTTGTTGATAAGTTTTTATTTGGATTTAATGTTATTTTATTTCGTCAAATACTAATTAATATTTTGAATTGATTATTTCAATATAATTGTTATGCTAGCTGAAACAAACATACCGTAAAAACGTAGATATGAACATAATTATTTTTTTTTGTCTTTTGTACATTGTTAGGCGGGTGTCCCTCAAAACACGTAAGTATTTTTTTTTCTAACTTCATGCAGGATAAGCAGGGGGGGGCTTAGTATTAAGACCTCCTCCTCACTTTCTGCCGAATTCTTGAGGCATTACATAATGAATGGCAAAACTCTACGCTGCGCTCTACCCCAACACCAGAACAAATAAATGAAAATATTAAATATTTCATTTCCACAATTGGAGATAGAGCCCACGACCTGTCGCTTCTACGGGCACAAGCTTGCCTTCGCCACGACTGGCCTCTATCATTCTAGTAATTAGACATTCAAATAAATCTTTCTTTGATGTTAGAAAATATCTACCTCCATTCCACACAGCACGCGATTCATTAAGAATTCGTTTGTTTTCAAAGCTAACCCTAAACATAAAACGAAATCCAAAAATCCCATGTTTTATAACGAACTGCTAATACGAAACAACATAAGCGGAGAGAAAAATTAAAAACGCCCCGTAATTAATTCTACAAACACAAAGGGCCCCACGTACCCAGTACTCGTTCGGGTATATACAGCCTTAGGGTGGAATCATAAACCACATCGAATTACTGGTATATCAAAGAGGGATGCTCAAGAAAGATGGACGGAACCGTGCCTACAAAAACCTCCCCCTCCCCTTATTTCCCCAAGTGGCGTCACCCGCGGCTCGCGTAGGGCGGCCGCACGCACATGCGTATTTGAATCTCGCCCCAGTAATACCTAAGCCTTCCATTTTGTTTTTGCGCAGTCATTTCGATTTTTTTTTCTTTTTTTTTCGTCTATTTTTTAGTTCTCTCCAGACAACTGTTTTAATAGGCTCCTGGAATTGAAAACTTAATTACTAACTTTTTATCTGAAAGTTTTCCTACCTTTGCGCAGGCTTGAATAAATTAGAAAATCTAATTTTCCTTTGTTTACCTTCGAGTTTATATTGTATTTATTTAAAAGTAGGATAATTGAATTTCTTTGCAAATGTACTGTAATCATGTGTTTTACGATTGTAAAAACAATTGTTTTAATTTAATATTAAGTAATTACTTTTCAATAACTTCTGCAATTATTAATTACCTTTTAATATTTCGACAGTAAAAAATTGGTATACGTTTTACTGTTTTAATTAATTTCTTTCCTGGCAATTTTTCAAACCCTAATATTATATAGCTATAGGTATAGCTTTACAAAAAAAAATATGATTTATGTACATATTGACTCATATCTACAACATTCACAAGAACTGACTGGCTCTCTTATACTAAAAAAAATTATAAAGTAAAAACGAATTTATAACTTCAAAAACTCCGTCATTGACCTAATCTGTAAAGCAAAAAACATATTTTATATATTAAAAAATATTTAATATTTGTTTAAGTAAAAATATTTTTATATTTTATTATTTTATTTAAGTAAAAATATGATGTAAGTATTTTTTTTATTTACATTAATTTACTTCATTATATATTTCAGGTTTCAACATGTCGCTGTCGCTATTAGAAGAAATATCCTAAAGTCTACGTGAAGTTTAACAAGGTAAAGGAATAAAATATTTTCTTAAAAGGAATAATTTTGATACTCTTAATAAAATAAATATATGGGAGTAAAATATATTTTACCATTTATATATTTAAATATACTAACTTCAAAGTTATTTAACTAAAAATAGTTTTCCAGTTTTAAAATGAATAATTAATTCCTCCATATTAATATTTAAATTGAATATCGAAAAGGAATAGGAGGTCGTGATGTGAAACGTTTGATTGTAAGCGAGGCAGTTATAAATTCGATTCCCACTCAGGAGAATGAGTAATTTTCATTTCCACGTTCTGGTAGCAAGAAAGAACCAGCCTTCAGATCCTTCACTCGAGATCTCTTCACGCAGTTTCTTGAAAATAAGACGGAATCCCTCTACCAAACCTGCTATATGCGGGATACAGCAACACGCACGCTGGAAAAAAGATTTTACTTTACATTAAAAATAATACTACTACTTTACTTCCTTCCATAAACAGCAAAATACATATAATATAATCTGTATACCCAATTACCCTGCACAAATAGATCCATCCTTTACCCAAAAAAAAAAACAATAAGCCCCATCCTATTTACTTACTACAGATGGCGTAGCCTTGCAGAAGCAGAGCCATTTTATTGCAAATTTTTAACACAGGTTCACCCAAAAGGGAACCTTATTTCTATATTAATAAGGAATACCAAGATATTGGTTAAACGACTAAATTATAGCAGTCTTTGTCAGCCTGAAGCTGTAATCCATCATAGTGACATTTCTATTTATCTTGATGAGGCCCACACTTCCGATACTGATGACCCTTTGTTTTTACTGGGGACAGGTACGAGGTAATACCTTCCGATTTTTTGGGCTCCCGCGAGTTAAATGGCGATACCTGTTTTTTATATATATATATATGTAGATACGCGTACATGTGCGTAGATACGCATATTGTAACGTTAAAATCAGTGCAGGCTTTAGATAAAGGCTTTACAAAATAAATGAACATTTTTTAGAGTTTTATTAAGTATTTGGATATCTAAATAATCATGGGAATAACTATTACGTATTTAGTACAAAATGAACGCTAAAACCAAACAATTTTAGCTTCTGGTATTAATTACTTAAAGTCTATAAAATTTATAAGATTCTATAATGATTGTCGAAAAACTACAAATTTAATAAACATATATAAAATATACTATTTTGTTTGGTCGCTTTTTTTCTAACTATTTGATAAAACAGTTAGGTACATGAATAGCAAAATGCTCTATTTTGGAACGAAGTTCCTTACGGCAGGCTTGGAAGGGATAGGGATTTCGCTGCGTGAACGAACTGAAAAAATGTGATAGTAAAACCGTAAGAAAAATGCGTGGAATAAAACCGTTAAATGAGACGTGCGCAGGCGCGACAGTCGCATACACAGGACATATTTTGTTATTTTAGTTGATAATTTGAATAACGATGTTTTTTTATTTTAAGTAATTTATTATTTCCTAAAATACTGAATTTCCTAAATACTTTCTTATACTTAAATAAAAACTAATCAGCAAAATTTACACTTTCATTTACACATTACATCTTACACATTTCACATTAATATTTTATTTTTATTAATATTGATTAAACTTGAGGGTAGATTAATGTTACGCTATGCAGAACACTAGACATGGCTCAAAGAAACCTTATATTTTTAGTCCTTCGTATGCGGTCCCACAGTCATCACATTTATATTAATGTTATAATAGTTCTCCTTTTTCCATATTTAGTGTTAACATAATGATCATATACCTTAATATACCAGACCATATTATATTTAGTTAATTTCATCTTAGACCTGGAATGTTCACATTCAAATCCAAATATAATTAAATAAAAGCTTTGAAAAAGGTTTGCCAATTTTGTATTATATAACATGAACGATATATTAAATCCCATTAAAATATTTCATTTATTTTTATTAATTAAGAATTATATCGATATAATGCTATGAAAATTAAAGTCCCTTAATTTTTTAATTACAGGAAAAGCAACTTTCTGACGCCTTGCCGTTTAAAACAAAGGAAGCCGCAAAAAATAAACAAATGGTGATGGTTTCTAAGTCATAATAGACCTGCTGAAGAAATCGATGAGGATGGTGAGCATATAAGAAGTTTTTTTTTCAAGCTTTATCCCGTACATAGCAGGGTAGAAAGAGACAACCAGGAAACGTAGTGTTAAGGATATTCCATTTCCATTAAGACAATTCCGTTCACAATTTTCTGCTTAATCCTAAAAGCATTGAGTGTTGAGTAGCGGAACCTAACACTGCGCTTTGCCTCGTTACAGAGCGAGGAATTGAAAATATTAAATATTTAATTTCTTCTACTGGGAATCGAACCCACAAAAAAATCTATATATTATTTATTCTGTTTCTGTTAATATAATTCATATAAAACGAAATATTGTCGATACATCGATGATTTACAATTTAACCGGCTCGTAAAATTCAAAATGTATGAATGAAAAACAAATTGACAAAACTAATAAATCTATTTCGATTCGTTCAAAAAAGGTTCAAAGAAAGTCACAAATTGACGTTGCGCGAGTAAATATGGGGGTTGCCGGATGGAAACGGAAATACGGCTGTATCGAAACATCGTATTACAGAACAAACAGAAGTGTCAATCTATGGTGAAAGTTTGCTCTGGCTGCTTTTACTGACTTCGCTTAAGTGGTTTAGAGGCATATGTGTGCTCTATGAAAGGCTAACTGTGCGTGAGATTAAAAATCTAATAAAATTAGTTATTTCATTTTACATTTTTAAGTATAAATGTAGAACAAAATATTGAAAAGATCCCTTTGGTGGACAAGGATTTAGATATTCAGTGGCTAGGGCTACTGAGTGAGGAGCCTCCTTAAAATTCGCGCTGTCTTAAGCGATACTGCCTGCTGCATCCGGATTTGATCCATCATTCAATGTTAGTAGTAGTTAGTGGTTTTTCACTATTAAGCATAAATATATGTCACTTAAAAGTTAACGCAAAAAAATGCAATGCTGCAATGTTGAATGCAATTCTGCTTTTTGTTTTGTTTCTTAATTTGTGTAAAAACCTTAAGTTATATAGGAACATTATATGAAAATAAACTTATTGGCGGGCAGGCAAACGATAGATACCGAAGGAATATTATAATTTCAATATCTGACTGTTAAGTACACGTAATACAAATAATAGATAATAATTAACGTTTAGATATTTGGTTAAAGTCCATACTTATTTTCACCTTCTTTAATAAAGTAAATTCAATTTTTGCTTGTCTGATATGTTAATGTAGAATAAACCTCATAGTAATATTATAAATGTGAGTATACGTTTGTTTGTTACGCTTTCAGGCCAAAATTACTTAGCCGGTTATCATGAAACTTTGTATACATATTCTTATAGGCATAAAAGAGGACATAGAGATATTTTTTATTAACACACGATATATCGCAATTGCAATTTTCCTCATACATTTATTGACCGAGGCACGCAGATATGAGTGTTGCGGGAACATAACGTCAGATGCAAACTTTATAATTCCAGTCTTAATCAAAGCCTTTCTATCTGGTGGTCTTTGTTTGAAGCCAGGCCTCGTGTTCCATTCAAAAGCACCATAGGTCGCCAGAACAATGGATTTTATTACCGCACTATCAAGACAAATGAGAAATAGACTATATCCCTATTTACCTCTGTCTGACCCTCTGCCCTCCCGCAAAAGTGGCGCCTTCTTTCATCCAATCTGTTGCGTTTAAACGAATATAACTCATAATATCAAAGTGTTAAAAGTAAAAATTGCTAACGCAAATCGTTCAGTTCAAAACTCCGAGCCGTTTCTTTTACAATGTGAATGTCAACACATAGGATTATGTATTTTATTTTCATTGCAAAAAAGAGATATTTCGCGTGGCGGTACGTTTCGCAGTGACGCCATTTTGAATTGATACTGGCGGTCAAAATTTATTGCGCATAAATGTACCTCTGGCTAACCCGGGAGTTAGAGGGGGTGGGAGTAGGCTTAAAAATCAGGGTGGGGGACGAGGGGAACGTTTTTAGCGTTCGCAGCGTCGGCCTATTCGGGTGTTGATGGGTGGCAGGGACGAAATTAAAAAAAAAACTTTTTTTTTTTTTTTTTCTTTTAATACGTTAATGATAACCAAACAAATATTTAACCTGGTGGTTAACAGAAAGTTGTGTTTTCAGCTTTCAGCATTTTGCTGAGAGATCTGACTTCACTATTTATGAGCTCACCTGTTGATCTATAGATTTAGACAGATTTATTACTACGTCTATGGCTCAAAATATATTATCCTATTATGTATTAACCCAAGCTTATAGACTTCTTAGATACTGAAAGAAATAAGCTTATTAAAAGGTTGAATACTTACATAAAGTATCTTAATTATTAATAAATTTTTGTTATTATGTATACATTGTCATTGGACATTTAATTGCGATAGTTACAAATTGGATTTCTTTTTAAAATTATTTGCATTTCTCCGCCCTAGTAAATAAACAAAAAAACAAAAAGTGACGTTGAGTGTCCCCATTCAATACACAATATTTTGAATTTGGGTGGAAATAAGCAAAAATATACTTATATTTAGGCTACAAACATAAGTATAATATCAACACTACCTTCTAGGTATAAAGGTAATATTGATAGGAAATTGAGTAAGTACGAAACTTATACCCAACGTCACATTTTCTATAAAAAATTGTTATAATAATATAAAAAGCCATATTGTGCTGTCAATACATCTAAATAATCTAATAACTACTTCAAAAAGTATCGAAAATATACATTACAATCACAATTAATAAAACAATACAAAAATAAAATAAGCCAATCAATTTAAACACCAACATGGTCAAACTTTAGACAACAGAAAAAAAAATAGAAAAAAAAACCCGTCTAATATTTTTAAAAACATAATCCGTCCCTGCGGCGCGTTTAACCCGCACCCTCTCGACCTCTACGCACGTCTCACTCGCACAAACTCCAAAAAGAACTTTCCATCGCGTTCCACCCTTTGCTTAAATTATTTTGCCCCCCCACCTAGGAGGATTGGGCATATCTCTACTAAATTCTATTATATAAAAACAATACGTATTACCGTTGTATTATGGCTGCGTTTAGCTCCGCCGCAGATAGATGAGCGCAAATTTCTCTAAAGTACCAGGTTCTTATCTGTTCGCCCATTAGATAAGGAATTAACTTTTATTTAGTAAAAAAATGGTAGAACCCCTAATGTGATGGGGTAAGATTGTTTTTTGAGTGGAATCCAAAACGAAGGTTGGCCTTTTTCAAGTTGAATTGCCAGACGAGAAGTGAGTGTAAAGGCGGTGAACATTAAAATGGCTCATGGTTTGAGTTAGGGTGGAAGGTGGAGTAGGGGGTGGAGTAAGGAAGGGATGAGTGTAGTCTGCTTACATTGATGTCGAAGACGCATAACTCGAACTGCTCTCGTTGGAGAAAGTCCTTGTAAAGGATACTATGCCGAAATATGTAATGAAACAAATATTTAGAAGAATTTTACAAATTGTAAAGCAATTGTAGAAATCATTTGAGGACGTCTTAGTGTAGCTGATGGTTGTGGGTTCGATTCCCACTCGGGGCAATGAACTTTTGTTACTTTCAATTCCTCGCTCTGATAACAACGGAAAGCGGAGAACAGAGTGCTTAACAGGTTAGGTTCCCTTTGTATATCCTGCTTTTTGTAAAAAATAGCGGGATACAAAAAAATATTTAATCTATATTTTTATACTAATGTATTATTGTATTCTAACAATAATATACCTATATACATACATACAAACAAACAACTAATTCCAACAAATTAATTTATTTGCAAACCCACTCTACCGTTAAATTAGGCATATTTTTAGACATTTCCTATAAACTCTCGATTCGCGTTAAATGTCACGGCAATAAATAGACAATTGATTATGGTTTGAAAATGGCGTGTTTTATGTGAATTTTGTGCAATTATAAAATTTGCTATAAATTAGAGGCAGCTGTTCACGGTAACTAAATTGCGCGGTCGGCATCCAAAAACCCACTCATACAATGCGTAATTAAGTTGAGTTTTCGACTATTTATAAAAAAGATACTAAAAATTTTGAAAAAAAATCTGGTCTGAAATTAATACTTTAATATAATAAATAAAATAAAAAGTAACGCAAGATATAACATTCCAAATATACTTGACAACAAATAAAAGAAATTGCCAATAAAAGTGTTTCCTTGAAATTAAGAAAATTATTGATTCTAAACACAGAATATCTATAATACATACCTATTATAGATTTTATGTGTTGACAATCGGTAATTAATCTGACAGTCAATGCAAGGGTTGTGGGTTCGATGCCTAGTCGAGGGAATGAATTAATTTCATCCTTGCTCTGGTAACAAGATATAGCGCGACGTTCAGTGTCGCCACTCAACACAGTATATCTCTGCTATGATATACTGGAAAAAGTGTAAAATTGCTTTTTTTGAGTAGATAATTTTAATATCTTGATATGAAAAATAAAAAAATACATTACAATTATATCCAAAATTAAAAGTAACTATATATTAAAAAATTCTAAATTCGTTCACGTCCCCAATCAATTATATACATATCAAATAATAAAATCTACAAATTTACCAATATACACTCATTTGATTACGGCAGCACCCTGCAGGCGTATTTTAAAATAAAACTAACAATTTCAATAGAAAAACGTTAAAATCAATCACTTTAACATCCTGACTGAGTCCATTACTTAAAACCGGTAAAAAAACGTCGGTGTGAATCGGCCTCGCCAATTGCTAAAAATGAATGTATCACAGCCCTACATAATACCTGTGCTGTAGGTACCCGGTAGGTGTATAATTAATTTATTTACCTATACTAATGCAACTACTGACTGCCCCTGCCTCTAATCAGGGGAATGGTTCTACCTGGTATACATGTGTGGCGTTTAGTTCCGTCACTCAACACGTAATGTCTTGAAAATTGGGCGGAAAATGGGGAACGGAATGTCTTAACATTTATTTTCATTATAACTAATCCTCTACTATATGATAGAATGGATGGGATTTGCCTTTTGTATTAATTCGTCTATAAAACTAGTTGTAATATATTTATTTGTATAGATTTATAACTGACTCTACTCTATAGCACAATTGAGCTATTCTTAATTAAGTCCTAAATCCTAACTTCTTAATTCTTGTTAGATAAATTGTGGCGATTAGTTACGCCACTTATAACAGAATTTCTATTGAGGCAGTCTATTTCATACTGGCAAAGTACAGTATGGGTTCACGATTATGAAGAAAAAATATTTTCTTCATAACGACCAAAAATAGTGATGAATTATGAATATGTGAAATAAAATAAAGGAGAGTTTTGTTATAAACTCAAATCTGTCGAAAAATTGTACAAACTCTCCATTCATGTTATGTTTCACAAATATATTTACCGATTAATTAATCAATGTAATACAACTCACAGAACAGCCACTCGATTCTATAATCAGCATAAAAACTCCTTTTAAATCGATTAAAGAGCAAAGAAATTCCGCATCGAGACAATTAAGTTGGCGCATCAGATTACAAAATACCGGGTATTATCATATTACATTATACCAGGTATTATAAAATTACATTATACCGGGTATTTATAATGGAGGTAGAACAAAATGGAACAAACCTCTAACGGTATCAGATGGGTGTAATTTTTCATTACATTACCATTGGATAGTCATGCGCGAGTGAAGATAAGCGGAGTCGGACCGTCCCCCCGTA
The DNA here is from genome assembly GCF_056956725.1 of Heliconius melpomene rosina. NCBI lineage: Eukaryota > Metazoa > Arthropoda > Insecta > Lepidoptera > Nymphalidae > Heliconius > Heliconius melpomene. Next base: position 2,757,034 of record NC_140396.1, on the reverse strand, counting down.
CCACGTGACTGTGAAGCTGGGTAGCTGTCGTTTGAAACATGTTTTGAGACCTGGATTTCCTTGTAATTTTTTTTTATTAATGTCGTCTTATTTCTTTTTAATATTCTCTAGAGTTATTGTAGATAGCGCCTAGGGTTAAGATAGATAATAGATTTGTTTTTTTTTTAGTTTATTGATATTATTATGTATTAATATCTCCTCCTTTTTCTCTTTTCTTTTTTTCATAGAGAACATAATAAAGATCATATTTTATAAAAAAGTGTTTTTATAAGTATTGTTTATTTAATTGTTTTTCTAGAATACAATGTTTAACGTGACGTACTCTTTACTCGTATAAAATAATTTCAAGTCTAAATTAAATATATGTCCATGACTCTGTTCTATAACATACAAGTACGCTTAAAGAATATTTACTTAAACTTTTATTATATATTAAACGTATAATAAAAATATATTAAACGTATAATAAAAAAGTATAAAAAAAAACAAATAAAAATAATTCTTTTGTTTAGCCAATTCGTAACTTGGTAGAGAGGATTGCGGGTGTAGAGTTCCCTTAGGAAATTAATAGTCGAGTTTCTGGATGGTTTCTGGGACCCTTCCGATGAGGACGGACGGGTTCACGCCTCTTCCGTTAGGTGGCGCTGTCAACCATTTTTTTAAGACAAAAAATGCTATAATTTTTAACAGAATTTATAATATTAAGTTGTTTAATTAGAAACTTTTTCTTGATTTATTTAAATAATCGTATCGCTGAGCTTAATAATTATTATAATTATTATTATTTATTATATTATAAACTGCGATATTTCATATTTTCATTTACTCGCTCTAACAACACGGTAAAGCGCGGCGATTGCCACGCGAAACCCAATGACTCCAGAATTTGGCGAAAAGTGGGGAACAGAAGTGTCTTAAGATTAGGTTCCCAAGTTCCCTCTACTTACCCTGATAAGTGCGAGATACAGCGTGAAGCTAAAAAAAAATATTAATTACTTTGTAGCACATTTTACTTAATTAGTTAGTCTTCTAAAGTCTTAACTAAATAAATAAAAATATTAATATAATTTCTCAACGTTTCTAATATTAACAATTCAGTAACTAGCATATCTAAATACTAAACGCTTTATTACAAAAGTAAAATTCGCTTTGGAGATTGCTATAATTGAAGCTGGCAACATTCTAACAGCGGACTAACTGCAAAAGTTAAATATTAACGTCAAACAGCAAAATAACTACAGAATTAATATTTAGAAATATACAAAATTTTGGAATATTACTTCCAACTCGAATATGAAATTTGCGCTTCTAGTTTATACCTAGAAATGATTTTGATGCCTTTTAGAGGTTACATCGAATTTGTACTGAAAATATTAATTGCGTGCACTCAATCGAGCAATACATGTGTAGCTTTTAAAATGATTTTGACTAAAATTTGTAACGACTATGTGCAATTACTATACAATTCTATTTACATTAAGTGAAAATTTGACTACCGAAATATTCGGTTTTGGTAACATTTTTCATATTTTTTATATGAATAATTACTATAGATGGAAAACTATCGATATTTTTTATATTAACAAAATATTATTTCGTTATTTTCAAATATCATCGCAACATAAAAAAATAGTGACCAGACATTATACATCGAAACCAAAAACTTATTAACACCCTTTTAAAGTTACGCCCTTGCTCCACAAAGTAATTAAGATTATTAAGTTAAAAAAGCTCAATCATAAAAAAGATAATTTAATCTATGTTCCTAGATTTATTAATTCTAAATTCTATATTGAAAAATAACTCTATAAACTCTCTGTTCTACCAAAATAGCTGCCTCTACATACCTTTTAAAACATAAAACAACCTTAAAGCTTCTACTACTAGAGTTCTAAACTATTAAAATATATAGTTATTCATATAGGCTAGACGCACTCAATTAGAAAGTTGCGTCTAAAGTTAAAACCACCCATATATATCCATTAGGCGCAAAATATGAGGAAAGTGCAAAGTTAGACAGCGCTATCCTTTGGTGGCTATAATTTATATGGAAGCAACTTCTGCGGTGTACTGTCCACAGAAAAGCTCAAGAGGACTGTTTAGTTGGTCATGTTAATATGGCGGTGTGAAATTAGATATATCCTTTTGTACGTGCTCTATTTTGTAAATATGCTTTTTTCAGCTTAACATAGCAGGGTAGGCATAGGGAACCTCGGAACCTAGTGTTAAGATATTTCTATTCCTCATTTTTCACCGAATTCTGGTAGCATTGCATTTTAAGTGGCGTAACTCAACAATGCTTTAAGTAGTTTGTTTGTTGTGCACTCACTAACGACAGCTAAACCTTAAAAAAGGAATTTCAAGTAGGTAAGGAATTAATTTAATTATAAATTTATGAAATTAAAGTTGTCGGATACTTACTACTAGAAATGTTTTTAAAGATGAATCCAATTATAAAATTATAAGAAAACTTGTTGTAAATGACATGTTATAAGTATAAATATATGGTTCTAGAGCTTTGTGGTGCTGTGGGCAAGTGTCTAAAGGAGAGAACGTAGTATTTCGACACTAGATCTCTTTACCTACCCTGCTAAATGTAAATTAAAGCGTGAAAAATACAGATAAGCAAATATATTAATTCCTATAATTATTTTATATTTTTAAAAGTGTCTTATAAGATTCCAATACCAATAAGATTTTATTTGCTATCGCTACACAACCATTGCTTGAGTGTACGGCAAGCGGTAATTTTACAAAAGTTTAAATTCTCAGTTATATTAAATTGGTTTTCTCTATTTTATATAGTAATGTAATTATATATTTCCCTATATTTTATTAATTAATTTAAAATATTATGCTATATGTGGATATTATCTAAGTAAGTTCTAAAGAGAGCAGCTATCTACTAATTAAAACTTTTCTTAATAATTCTTTAAGAATATGCTAACACATATTATTTTAGTGTTTCCCCTTAAAAATGTATATTTTAATATAATTGTCACAGTTTGTCTCATGTTCAGTAAAATCGAGTACCTTCCTAGTTACCTAAACTGTAGATGTGAGTTTCACTACATAGATTTTGCCTTGAACTTTAATTTATTTATGTTAAAAATTTTACTAAATGATTTATTTATTTTAAAATATAATAAAAACTTCAAAAAACCCTGATCTTCCATTATTTTTTATAAAAAATACACAAATTGAAACTCCCTTAATTGTGTTAATATTTATTAAAATTTGAATTTTATGTATAATGAAGGCAAGTATAATAAACCCAAAGGACCTCGCCCGTAGTCCGTAGTCCTTGAAATAACAAAAACAATTCCTTTCTAAAAACATGTAAAAACCCAAAGGCTAAAAAGTTGTCCTTATTTGAATTTTCATTAAAACTTTCTCCCGTCAGGAACAAAGAACATTTATATTAAAAAAGTCGGACCGCGGCCAGATAAATATCAGTAGTCTCGAGAGCGAACCCAAAATTTAACTTCGCACAATGAGCTTATATATAACAGAAGTGACACATAGGTAGAGGAAATTAAATTAATTTTGCCAGAGTAATTCTTAAAATAAAATAGTAATTTTCATTCGGTGCCTTGGATTAAGTAAATAAACAGAAAGTACCCAATTACCATCTTTACCTCCAGACACGCTTCACAGGTTCCTTTTTTTTTTTTGCAAAAAAAAACATTTGTCCGCTATCTCACCTCGTGAGAAGTGACGATGCGAACGAAGGTGGAGCATGCTGTGCTGCTGGTTCTTCAGGACTTACTAATTCTATTAAGTTTTATATAACTCAAGGTGTAAAATTCCATCCATTTATTATAAGCAACAAGGCAATTGTGTTCCGCCATTCAACAGGCAATGCCTCAGTAATGCTATATGCGTTATACTGCGGAAAGAAAAAAAAATATAATAATTAAATAAAATGTCGTTATATTCTTCTATTATCTTCTATATCTATCAGTAAAAATCCATATTAGTTGATCAAACGTCGAAGTAAACCCTATAACATTCATATTATAACTCTTAAAATGCTTATTAATAAACATTAACCAGAATTTAAACGTCATTTTCTCCTTATTTAAAAGTGCAGGTTAATACAAACTGGCCAGTCTACATTGTATATAGTCTCTCCAGCTCCCAACTCATTACGAGCGGAACCACAAGACCGTTCCAACTTCCATCGCTTCCACTCCTAGTGCCACCAATCACACCTAAGAGCAGAGTACAAAATGTTACAGTTACAACTTTATTATAATTTTTTCATCCTTAATTGGGGGTACCGTAACCCAGTGGGGGCGTTTAACTGTAAACGAGATGGTTGTAGGTTCGACTCCAGCTCAGAAGAACGATTTTTTTAGTTTCTCTATCTGCCAAGACAAAAAGCGGCGTTAAATTCCACTATTTAACATTCAATGTCTGGAATTTGAGTTGAAAGTGGTGATACAGTACCATGTTAATAGTATCTCTCCGTTTACCCTGCTATTTGCGGGATAAAAAGTGAAAGTGAAGCTGATTTTTCTGAATTTGTATGTATATCTCATTTAAATTTAATTTATTTCATACGTTTTCTGAGGTAGACAAATGGAAATAGGTGACTTATGAGTCGGTTTGCTATTTCTCGTAGTTAAAAATATCATTCAACTAAATTTTATTTCCAATTTTGTACAACCGGATTAGGAAAATGCCCATATTAATATTTAACGACTCTACAACAAATTAAGTACAGAAATATACAACCAATATACTATATCTAAATCTGCATACAAAAGTACCTACCTATAGATCATCATCATCATCATCATCATCATCATCATCATCAGCCTATCCTCGTCCACTGCTGTAGGCCTCTCCAATACCTATAGATAGGTATACTATATGTATTTGCATTACATACAAATATATATGAAATGTCTTTAGTAGTGCCATTCGAATCCAATCTCCATACATTGGGGTGTTGATTGACGATCACAATCTGCTAATTAAATTGCTCACCCCTTGTAATTCCTCAGATTTAAGATGACGTTCCATGTTTCCGGTGGAATTGGTATTAGAATTACCTTCGTCTGTTTTGATATTGTAAATGAAAGATGTTTTAATGTATTTACATTTATAGTATTCTCACGTAGAACCTTTTAGAGGGTATGTTTCTAGCTATAAGTAGTGTCGACTCACTCCGTTCTATTTAAACTATTCTATAAAAAAAAGGCAGGGGGAACCTAGTGTTAAGGCTTTTGCCTTGGTGCCAGGACAAACACATGAAAATATTAATAAATAATAATTCATTCCCCCGAGTGGAGATCGAACTGACAATCGTCACGTTACATTCACACCATTGAGCCTATATACAATTAATATAATAGTAGTATTACATAACCTACCTACTTCAAAATCTAATATAAAAACCGTAGGTATCTACATAAAAGTTCGAAGGACCACAAAAGAGAACATAATTTAGTTAATTAATCAGGAGTACTACAGGCCCACTTCATTAAAATGTGTTGACGTAGACCAAATAAAGAGGGTAGTATTTGCTGAGGCTCCTCAGGCATGAGTAAATACGAGGAATACATAATGATCCCATTTTGTATGCTTACTTTCATGCTTTTGAATTGGGTCTGAGAGGTCCTTGAAGGGATGGGTTTTCTATAGTTATTTTCTATAGTCTTTTTTATCAGTAACAGAAGAATCTTTTTAGGTTTTTGTATTTTGCTAGGAGAAGAGAAGTTATTGGTAAAATATGTCATGATAAATTGGAGAATTTAATATTAAATATTTTATTTCCTCGAGTGAGACTCGAACACCCGTGCACCACGACTGGACTGAAATAATATTTCACTAAATGTGTGTGTTGTGTGTTCATCTCAATATTATGGGGTACTAATGTCAACAGACGAGAGGTCTGACCAAATATGAAGATGTCAAATATTTGGTAACAGCTTTCTCTTTATAAATGAAACACAAATGTTCTTTATTAAATTATATATTAGAAATATGATATGTACATACGTACAATATGTGTTTTTGTATGTGTTAGCTATTTACTATACCAGAGTAGGTATTTTTTTAAAAGTTAAATATTAAGTAAAAGCTAAAACAAAAACATGATTATCAAATAAAATTAAAAATAAATTACATTTAAGCACACACTCACTAAACAAATGTGATATCGGTTGGAATTTGGGAAAATTCATAAAATTAAGTACCCCTTGAACCTTTTCGCTCGCAAAATTAAAATTCTCAAACCATTCGCTCTTGGAAAAAGATATATTAGGGTGTTCTTTCATCTTCCCTCCGGGCTAGCCTTAGTCGTTTGTGGGGTAAGGTGGGCAACAGCCATGTGTTCCATAAGACGTATGACATAAAGGCGAAAATGGTTTAATTTGTATGTTTTTGCGTTGCCCACCGTACGCGGGGTAATACGAAACTGCGGCAGTTATTTATGGTCCTCACGGGTACGCTCAAGTACCCGGTGATCGAACTTTTATATAAGAAGAATGTGAAATGGACTTTTTTAGTATTGAGTTAAATAGTGCTTATGTATGTAAAGTATAATATATAAAGTTTTATATTATATGCTTTTCGATATGTCTTTTATACTGGTTCTTTGGTATCATCATCATCATCATCAACAGCCATCTTTTGTCCACTGTTGGACATAGGCCTTTCCCAATTCTCGCCACCACACTCGAACCTCAGCTTTTCGGACCCATCCGCTTCCTGTCTTTGGTATGGTGATGTGGAATGGTCATAGGTTCAAATTCATATTAGATCCATTTCCATAAGTCAAATGAAAACAACTTAAATATAATCAATAATCATTCCTCCTAATAGAAATAGAGTCCACAACAGAAACGGAGAGGTCAATTATTAGCAGAATGCTGGGTAATATTAATAAATATACAAAATATATACCTATTATTATTTTTCTCTCTTAACACTAATCACACAATTATACAAAAATAGACGAGTAGGCAGAGAACAGAGAACAGAGAACAGAGACCTAGTGTTAAGATATTCCGTTTTCCACTTTTCGCCGAAACTCGAGTGTTGTGTGTCGAGTGGAAAATGGAAATAAATATTTGCCCCAGGTACAGTACAGTATCGAATTATAATTTTATAATTGTATTGGAATTTGGGAAAATATACGTGTTAAAGATACTGTGAAAAGTAAATAATTTAATTAATAACAAATTATTACTATTTGAGATAATTTATTTACTAAAGTAAAAGCCATAGGCGAACCATTTACAATCAATAAACCCGTTCAGAATACTAAACATTTTCACGCTTGTAATATAATCTAAACCTAATTTGTATTTAACTAAGCTCGTTTAAATTGTTCTATATTATACATTGATATTTATTTTTCAACATCATGGAGTCGGGTAAGCAGATGAGCACAGTGATAAGACACTCCGCCACCCATTTTTTTTATTTTAAACCTTCACGCTGTTTCCCGCACACAGTGCCTACCCTAGGCAGAAGGTACCTAGGGTACCTAGTGTCTTAACAGCATTTGGGGAACGTGCATTATATAATTAAAAGATATTATTTTGCTATATTAAAGAAATAATAAAATTAAATTATTATTAAAAAAGCAGACAAAGTGAAACACTTGCGTGTTTGTAGGTCCAACAAAATGTGTCGCTAAATTAACGTAGGTACCTACTGGTCTTTGTGAAAAAGTTCATATGCGACCTCGACGTTTTGACGAGCTCGACTTTAAAAATGGCACTAATTCTGTACATTTTATAGGTTACTCGCGGAACTATATATTTTAATATTAAATATTAATCTGTATTTAATGATTGTTTTGTTTATTATTATATAATGAGTAATTAAAATATAATTTTATAAAAAAAAATATGAGCACTTGTAGTGCCTAACGGAGTGTCTCAACACTAGGTTCCCTCTGCTCACAACGATGATATCCATTAAAATAACAAATCGAGGTGGGGAGGCACAAGTGTGTGACTATAACGACGACGGTTGTAGGTTGTATTCCTACTCGAGGGAATAAATTAATATTTTTTAATATTTTTATTTCTTCGCTCTGGTACTAAAGCATAAGCGTGAGTTTCGCAACTCAACACACAATAGGTACCTCAAATTCGACGAAAAGTAGAAAACTGAGTGTCTTAACACTAAGTTCTCTCTGCCCTCCTATATACGGGATAACGCGTGAAGCTAAAAAAAAATTGACAAACCGTTATCGCCGTTGCTTTGCACCTTAAAAAAGTAGCCATGAGGTGGCACATAATACCTCAATAACGTTGTGATTGTGACAACGAATGCGAGGCTTTTTTCATACTACCCACATAACTTGCACGATCAGCTGAAATATAGCTGGTTTTATAAGATTATACTTTATGAGGTTTTACTTAATTATGTATTTGTTTATTTTGTTTTTTAGTACTACCGTAGTCGTACCTTGTATTTTCGAGGTGTTGTTTTTGTATTAGTTGATTGTAAGTAGTCGTAAGTCAACCCTAGTCTAGTACTAGCTAGTCTATAAAATGTTTAAGATCGTTAGAAAAATATAAATATTACATACTTCACTAAGGGGAATGAAATATTTCACATTTTCATTTACTACGTAACCAGGCAAAGCCTGGCGTTGAGTTCTGCCGATCAACATGCGATGCCTCAAGAATTCGGCGGAAAGTGAGTTTCCTCTGTTTACCCTGCTGTGTGCGGAATACAGTGTGAAGCTGAAAGCTTGGAATACCAAGAGATAATTGAAAATTATTTCCATAATGCTCCATCTGCAAACATGACCATATATAAATAGCTATTTCATAATTTTGATCCCAACTTTATTCAAATCCAAATATATTTCACGAACATGTCTGACATGAATTGTGGCAACGAGGGATAATTGATAATTTCCGTTACGAAAGGCTTTTTCGTAGACAAAAGGAATGCCAAACAAACAAAGGGATCCGCACGACGACAGGTTCCGTCAGGGTACCTCTCGTAATATGCTAATTATAACTCCGAATAAACCATCTTCTACTAAATTTAGTAAAGGGTTTATCCCTTATAATACATACATACATCATTATATTATAATTAGGTTTTTACGTAGATTCAACACCGCGCTTTGACTCGTTACTAGAACGAAGATATTAAAAACATAAATATTTAATTTCCTCGAGTAGGAATCGAACCCATGACCTGTTCCCCAAGGCAATGGGGAACGGAAGTGTGTTAAAAGGAACGGAATGTCTTAAGACTAGGTTCTCAGGTTCCCTATGCCTGTGAGGGATACAGCAAAAAGCTAAAAAAAAAGTCCCCTAAATCACCACAAACAAACACTATTCAACTAACAACTATTTTAACACCACTTTACATATATATAAAATATACTAAAATGTAGGTAGTTATATAAAACAAGAGGGTAGAAACGATTTATTTTCAATCTGTCTCGCATGTTCCGCGGCTCCTAATGAGGCCAGAGGACAGTTTCAATTACGCAGCTGCTTTTTGTCCAGATGGACTTGTCAGGCGGGATTGCTTAGTTCACCCGCTTCAGCCTGCCGCTTGTCTGGGTTTAAACGTGTTTATATACAAACATTCTTAGCTATAGCTATTTAAAATACCTATTTCTATGAAAGATTTTCAGTTCACGTTATATCTCACATATAATAAACAATAAGAACATAGAGTTGAGACACTCCGTTCATTAATTTCTGTCCGAATTCCACACATTTATGTTGGAAAGAAGAGAGCAACTCAACGTTGCTCTTTGATAAAAAGAAAGAGTCTCTTTAATCTAAGTCTTCGAAAAGATAACTTAACTTAACTGTATAGAATTTAATCTTTGTCTATTAGGTACATTAAAATTTATTGTCGATATATAAATAAATATTATATTTTTTATTAATAAAATAAATTAACATTAATATCTTATTGGAAACTATACGTAATTATTTTTCCTATTAGAATACCGTCATAGTAGTATAAAAGTGTCTTATTGTGAATTTATCTTTAAGCAAAAGGCAAATCAATAAAAACAAAGAAAATTCTTCCACCAGGAAAGGGGAAATGGAAATTAAGCTATATATAATCTTTTCCCCGAATAAAAATTGAACTCGTAACCACCGTGTTCACAGTCAAATGCTGTTCCACTCCACCACGACCACCTCTTTTTTCATTGCAAATATAAAACCCAAATACCTATAAACTTTTAGAAACCCTCAATTTGCTTGGCCAAGCAAAACCCTGAAAGGTTTAAGATGAATAAATACCCTTTATTTGTACTACGCTGCGTCCAATTAAATCTATTCTCGTATAATCTAGACCATCTGAGCCCGGGGCGGTAAACCTAAATTATGTAGGAGGGTTCCTATGAGACGAGGTGACTTTTTGCCATATAAAATTCTTAAATGTCGGGATTCTTTTCTTTGAACATTAAAATTAATAGAATATTTCAATTCTTTTTAATAGCGGTGAGTTCTGCATATTGCTTTCAAAATTAGGAGAAACGTGGAGAACGGAGTGTCTAAACACTAGCTTCCCAGGTTTCTTCTACCTACCGTGCTTTGTGTGGGATATAACTTGAAGATAAAAAAATGTAAAAAAATTGTAAAAGACTATTGTTAAATAAAACGTCAATATATAAGGTCGTCGTGATACAGTAGCACAAACGTCATTGTAAATGGTTGTCGTTTCTATTCCCACTAGGGAGAATTAAATATATTTTTTTTATTTATTTTAACTAAACACTACAGACACGTGGCCCGTTCGTTTTTTACTATTTTCATATCATCGCTCTGTCAACAACGCAAAGCTCGGTGCTGAGTTACGCAACACAACAAGTTTCCGGAATTTGTCGAAGCTGGAAAGCGGAATGTTTTAACACTAACTCTTATCTGGCTACCCTGTTATATACAAGATACTGCGTGAAACTGAATAAATAATAATTTAAATTTAAAAAAATATTTTTAAGCCAACTTTCAGGCAAAACCTCTCATGCAATTAATATATCTTTCCTCTGATGCTGCAAGAACGTTAAGTCTCCGTTAAGACGTGAATAAATACACTCTATTTATCCTGTGGACCATCCAATTTAATCTGTTCGTGTAATCTAGAAGCATCTGAGCTCCGGCTGTGTGCTCGTAGTAAATTATTTATGGTGAAGCTTTGTTACGTTTTCCTTTTTTTAATAATTTAAGAATAAATTTATTGTTTACGTGTTTAAATTAAAATTAATTAAACAAAATTATTTTCTGTACAATATTTAAGAAAAACTCATTTTAGACGCTGTTCTCAAATTATTACAGAAAACGAAAATATTTCTTTCCCGCGAGAAAAATCGAATGCGAGAGACTGCTATTTAATTAATTACAGTATGTGCAAGTACTATTCAAAATAAAAAATTAAGATTATCATAAATTAATCGATTTTTAATATACTTATAAATAAACTAAATTGTTACAAATATTAATTTTAACTTCCTACCAATTAACTGTTAATATACGACCTGTAAAAGCATAATAATTGATATTAAAATATTTCAATACACTAGTAATTATTAAACATAATTCTATTCAATTGCTTTAATATATTAAAATTATGATAAGGACCAAATCCGAATTAGAATATCAATATACGTCAGCCGTCAGTTCGTCTGTCCGTAAATATTTAAGGTGCCTCTCTGAGACACATTTGTATGTATATTTAGTTCCGCACGTCGACCTAACTAATATTTTATTCACTTCTTTAATATAGGTATACTAGTACAATTATATTAGTAACTTTCTTCTTTGAGTTTTACTCTATTCTTAGTTTATTATATCAGTAATAGCAATAATTATTTAAAATCATAAATACGACATAACACGTGGCTTCACGCTGTTTCCCTTATTTAGCATGGTAGGCAGAGAAAAAATGCTAAAACACTCCGTACCCCATTTCTGCCGCTTGGAGCATTGCGTGTTAAGTGGCGGATTTCGCTGCGATCCCAGGTTAATTTTATTTATATTTAAAAATATTTTGATTCATCCACACTGAATAGATAAAATGCCAGCCCAAATTCGCCATCTAATGTCATAAAATGCGCGAAAATATTAAATTTTGTCCTATGTCTATAAATAATAATATTCTAAGAATTAAAATAACGAATGCACGCAATATGCGTATTTTAAAAAGATTATAAACAGAAAAATATTCTGTCTTTTGTTACCTGTTCTATACTGCAGTCTGTCGCAGTAGTAGCATAAAAATTTAAATCTGCCTTAAGTTTAAACCGTGCTTTATTCCAAGCTTATCCTTAGATATTGTAAAATGTTATAAATACTGGACATATTTCATTTCAGAAGACGGAGCTTACCATAATAGATTAGGGCGCAACTGCAGAAAAAATATACCTACATCAAGAACAACTTCAATAATTCAGCGGAAAATAGGGAACGGAGTGTTTTAGCACTAGGTTCCCTCTGCCTATTCCTGTGTACGGAATATAGCTTGAAGATGATTATAAGAGTTTATTACATAGTAAATAATAAAAAAAATAAGCACACTTATATTTTTTTATTGTATACGAGAACTTCACATTAGTTAAACATTCCACTCGATGCATAAATTGATAAATATCTACAGGCACAAAAAATGACATAGCTATCATGCGAAATAATCCTTTAATACAAAAAGTTCTAATAAATAAAAACTATATGTAATAAAGTAATACGGTTATTTTTTCCAAATATAAAATCTAGTAAAAAGACGAAGGATACTCTGTTTCACACTTCCTGTCTAATTTTTTGAGAAATTATTTGTCTATATATTACACGAAACCGGAGAGACTACCCTCTATTTTTTTGCATTATATTGAAAATGAAAGAAAACCATTTTAAAAGCCAACTCTCATACTATAGGATATTCTTATGAAAGCAGAATATATTCGCAACGTTAATCCTTCTGTACGCTTCGTTATAATACTTACCTTACTTTACATTGTTGTTAAACGGAAAATATAACTAAAACGATGCTTGCGTTTAAAGATAAACGTATTACTTATCTTATTAGATTCTTTTTCTTATACGAATAATTAAAATGTAAAATGAGTTTATAAATATTATATATGAGTTAGGTATAGACTCATAGGACTATATGCTAAATACATATTAATATTTATAGGCATACTAGTGGACCCGAACGCGGCTACGCCCGCTTGAACTAGGTATACGAATATTTATTAAATATATTTATGAAATTATTTTTAGTTTTTAATAGAGAGATGCGTTAAGCAAGATCATTTGAGGTGACGTTTTCTAACAACAAACTTTGCAAATCGTTGCTTAGCAACGACAGTTGTTATTAACATGGCGTGCATGTTAAATTTATAAGTATTTTAATATATTGGTACATATCGAAAATATTACAAATATGAGAAAAAAAAGTATCCTATGTTCATCCCGAAACCCTCAAGTATCTCTATATGAGTATTTTATCACAATTAAATTAGCGGTTTGGCCCTGATTGCGTAAAAGACAGACAGACAGTTACTTTCGAATTAAATAAAATATATAGTTTAATTCACTAAGTTTTAGATAACTGAAACGTATATTCTAGTATCTATTTACGTGATTCCTCCTAGCGCACTGAGATGCAGTTTATTTAGAATTTGACAGATCGCGGCCCGCCCCCTACGCTGTGACGATTCCACACAGCATAGACTTTCAAGTAAATAAAATAAACAAAAGAAAATTATAATTTATTCTTTTCTCTACTATAAATTGTATGTTTACTTCAGTATTGAATGGGGAACGACTTAACACTAGGTTCCCTCTGCCTACCCTCCTGTGTGCGGGATACAGCGTGAATTTGATTTTATTTTACTTCAATATATCTTATGTTATTTATATTTTATATAAAAAGCACCTATATGAGTAAAAAAAAGAAAAAAAAACTTATTATAACTTTATAGGTACCCTATAGGTATCTTACAGGCACTTCAATCACCTTTCACTAACTAAATACATTCACAAAATAAAACCAACAAAATTAGATAAGCCGTCGTAGCGCATTAGTTCAGATTCCTTAAAAAAATACTTTAGTTATAGGTTGTATCCCACTTGGAGAAATGCATTATTTTCATTCCCATCATAAAAATCAACACAGAGTGTCTCAACACTATATTCTTCTATCCACCATCTAACACAACACAAAAAAAAACACCAAAACTATCAACATGCCGTATCTATTACAACTAGAAGCCCCCCGCCTAAGCTTTTAGACTTGCACCGCTGGCTTCTAAACTTTAACCCTTAATCAAATATTGGGAAATTATTTCCCACATGCCACTACTGTAATTTTTTTGTTTTATTTCGTTTTTGGCAACTCTAATCAGTACCAACCTTAGGGAAAAATAATCGTACAGAATTTTTTAATTTTATTAATTTGCAACATTTTGTCTTAAGGCGCGAACTGTCATTGTATGTCAATGTCAAAAACACAGTTTGAAATATTTTGTGAAAAAACCGGTTCAAACGGAAGATTTAAAAGTTTTTGAAGAAAAAAAATCTGGTAAGTGCATAAACACAATAATATTGTAAACTAGATTTGTTTTCTGAATGTTTCTTACGGTTTTTGGGCTCGCAGCATTGATATTTGTTGTATTTTCTTAGGTTTAATTATGTGGGAAATTATTTCCCATTGTTTGTTCCTGCATTTGAAAAATACCAATTTCTATATATACAATAAATAATTTGTCTGTTGCACTATATAAGTACCTAAACAGGTATAGTTACTTATAATTTTATCTAACTTACACAACATTGTCAGCGAGTAACTCATATATGGAGCTTTCTCGAGAGTTATGACTGCGATTGAGTGATTTCTCACTTGATTTTTATAACTATTATATTTTAGAACTATTTGTACTGCTCAGACTACCAAGTTAGTTTAGACTTCCTTTTATTTGTTTTAGATATTTAAATATGGACGCTAAAAAGTTACAAAAAGATCTAACAAAGAAAAAATTGGAAGAGGTGGTGCAAAATTTAGACAACTTGTCTGATTTATCAGCCTCAGATTCTGAAGATGACTCATGCTATGTCAATAGCATTCATTCTCCATCCGATACTTACCTCAATCAGCTTGACGATAACCTAATTGAACAACGTCTTGAATATATCTTCGGCTTCGAATCGAATGAAGATAAACAAGAAACGCCTACTATACAAGCCCAACAGATTTCAACGGATGCCTTACTGACAGCCTTAGGAGAAACATCTCATATCACAAACTCACCAACAACAGACAGTCCTTTGCTAACTTACTTAGATACAGAAAATGACGAATGTAATATACAACTTCAAGACATTCACGCATTTGAAGTTCAGCAAGACTTAATAAATGTCATTGACGTTCCCATGGAAGAGTTTTTGGCAGATGATGAACAGACTGAAACTAACAACGAAATACGCAGAGATCGTTCTAAGCCAAGAGTATGGGAGACAAAATCCGAAACCCATGATATTCCCGTTTTTGAAAAACGTTTTAAACCCAAGGCGAATGACACGCACAAAACTTCACCACTAAGTATTTTTGAACGGCTTTTTCCTGATGAACTGATTGTTATAATTGTGGAACAAACAAATAGATACGCATATCAGAAAAATAGCAACAATTGGCAACCAGTAACTCAACAAGATATTAAGGCGTATCTAGGAGTTTTAATCCTCATGGGCTTAAATCCTCTGCCGGACATGGAACTGTACTGGTCTTCAGATCCTTTTTGTTACAACAAGGAAATTGCCCAGGTTTTCCCAATCACAAGATTTAAAAAAATTACGGAAAATCTCCACTTAAATGATAATGAAATGGAACCACCAAGAGGCTCTTCTGAATACGACAAATTATATAAACTGAGACCCCTCCTCACAGAACTGAACAAGGTTTATCAGAGAGAAGCATTTAATTCTGAAGTACAATCAATTGATGAATGTATGGTGAAGTTTAAAGGTCGAAGTTCGTTAAAGCAATATATGCCGAAAAAGCCCATCAAGAGAGGATTTAAAGTCTGGGCAAGGTGCGATGCAAAAACCGGGTACTTCTACCAATTTGAAGTTTATACTGGAAAAGGCGACAGCACGGAAAATGAAGGATTAGGATACAATGTTGTCATGAAACTCTGCAGTAGTGTACCAAAAAATACTTTAGTCGCATTTGATAACTTTTTTACAAGTTGTAATCTTATGGAAGATCTTTATGATAAAAAGATTTATGCAGTAGGGACAGTCAGATGCAATAGAAAAGATCTACCTGATATAATAAAGAAAAAGCAACCAAAACCATTGCGATTGGAAAAACATCAGTTTGCAGCTGTTACTGCAGAGCCAATCACAGCCATTAAATGGCTTGATACGAAAGAAGTCGCTATACTTACGACAGCCCATCAGCCACTAGATACAATGCTTGTAAAGAGGACCCAAAAGGATGGTTCTAGAGCAGACATTCTTTGCCCGAAAGCAATTGCTTCGTATACACTTAGCATGGGTGGAGTTGATCTATTCGATCATTTTAGATCATCGTATCCAATAAGCCGTAAATCACGAAAATACTGGATGAGACTTTTCTTTTTTTTGTTCGATGCATCCATAATAAATGCATATATTACCTACAACTATACACATGTTGCGACCCTTCACGGACACCGAGAATTTAGGTTACGCTTAGCACGTGCCCTAATAGATAATCACACAACACGGAAAGGTAAAGCACAAACAGGTGTACTTTTTAAAAAAGATAAGAAAGGGGGTAGGTTTGGCGTGCCAGACGAAATTCGTTTATTGAATGTGGGCATACACTTGCCAGAAGAGACTAATACTTACAAAAGGTGTCGCTTTTGCAGTACCAAACAGAAAGAACAGAGAACAAAAATACAATGTTCCGCCTGTGGAGTAGCTTTGTGTGCTAAAAATTGCTTCAAAACCTTTCACACTGTTCCACCTCAATAATATTATTTTTCTTAGTAATTAAGTTTCAGTTTATATTAAAACTATATATCATTCCTAACGTTGTTGTTTCATTTTATAACTTTATTCACTCATATTACAGTATTTTTTTCAATTTTATTATATAAGACAAAAAAGAAACAAGTAAAGTAGGAGCAACTTACATGTATAGAACTTGTAGTAAAAATATATCAAAAGTTGAGAGCTATTCCGGATAATGGGAAATAATTTCCCACTTAATTATATTTTGCTTTGAAATACCGGATACTGGGAAATAATTTCCCACTGCAAAACCCCCATTTCCCCCCTTTTTATAAAAAAAAGGAGTTGTTTTTCGAAATCTACGGCACCCACTTACCTAAAAGCCGTGACCAGATTTCAAATTACTCGAAAAATAAAGTTTGTTTGATTAAGGGTTAAGCCCGCCTCATATATAATTCCGGGGCAAGCTTTTGTTCCGGTGGGAAATAGCCGAGAGTTTCATATTAAATAATTTACCGATTTACCGAACCAACCGACGGTCTTAAATCCGTTAGTTAGATTCAACTATTAGATACATATTATTATAATTAAATTAGTTTTGATTTAGATCCTAGTTAACTGATTACCGATGAAGTGGTTAAATTGGGTGTTAAAGCTAATTTGCATGATTTAGGTGGTAAATGTCATTTGATTTGATGTTTGTGGTTGGGGTTTCTAATATAGTTTTAGAAACTTTTTATTTAGAAGTCATTTTTTTACTTTTTAGTGAGTTTATTTCTTTTATGTTTATTTTTGTGAGAATTATTGATGTAGGTACATGTATTAATCTGAAAGAAAAAAGTTTAAACCTGATATAAATAATATTTTTCTTTCTTTTTCACTCTCGTATTTGAAATTAATACGAAAATTGCTATTAAGTTTAAGTTAAGTAAATTAGTCAATGTAACAAGATAAAGCGTTAATATATCGAAATGTAGAAACGGAGTGTCTTAACTCTTAACACAAGGTTCCTTCTGCTGTAAGAAACAAACTTACCCATACTTTTTTCAATTTGATTTCATATCGTTTTTTATTAAGCAGTTTTAGCATTCTAATCTAAAAAAAAATATTATTCGGCTGTAACTAAATTTAGATTCTAATAAGAATATTTGAACCAACATTCTATTCTATATAAAGTGCATATTTGCATAATTACTCTAAGTAAATTAATTTGGGCAGTAGTTTGTGAGCCTTACATAGTAGATATGCAATCGACAACTAAGCAGTTTTCAAAATATATTTTCAGATATCATCTTCTATTATAAAGATTTAGATAGTTTACATAAAAGTTTTTTTAAGGAAAATATTTTAATTAGGTATATTTATGTTTACGTAGACATTGCTTATTGTACGGCATTCTTACTACAACAAGCAAATGAAAACAATTTATTTCCACAAAAGGGAATCGAACTCACAACCGTTCCCTTTACAATAAAAAGGTATACCACGCCTCATACTAATTGTTAAATTCGAAAGAAAATACATTAAAATCATCGTAGCAAGCTGGCAAGACTAAGTGCGGCGTTGATCTCACATGAACGCGGTTTAGGGGAAAATGAAGTGTCGTAACCTTATATTCTCTTTACTGTGTGAAACTGCAATAAAATAGAAATAAATTAAATCAGCTTCACGCGGTATCCCGCACACAGCAGGGTAGGTAGAGGGAACCTATTGTTAAGATGTCTCCGTTCCCCACTTTCTGCCGAATTACGTGTAGAGTGGCAGAACTTAACGCTGCACTTTGCAAAAGCACCAGAGCGAAGAAATGAAAATATAAATTTAAACAAATATTCCATCTCCTCGAGTGGGAATCGAACCCAATCAGTTTTACAGTAACACTCTGTGCCCCTACTACGCCACGACTGGCCTCATAATAAAATATTATTATTTTAGATATAAGCAGTTTTAATTCTAAATCATATATACATTCTAAAATTAGACGAAATCCAGAAAACATTTAGGTACAGTTCAGTCAGCAATTAATTCGTTATACAAACAGTATCTAGTCGGCCCAATTATTCCTAACTCGAACTTAGCCAAAAATGTAAACCGGTGCTTCAGCCTCGATTGAATCAATTTAAACTTCCCAAATTTCATCTGAGGGCCGCTGGTTCCTCCCTAATTATACCTACGGAAGGACCGACCGTAAAGAGACAAATTTAAATTTGCTACGAAAATTTTAAATCGCAAAACAATTTTGAAGCTTAACTTTATAAATATAAGGTATGTTTTAGTGAATTTTATATAATTTTATAAGTACTTTTAAATTTGTCGAGGCACAATCATCTGGGGTGGGGTATAAGGGTATCCAAAATGGCGTCGGTAAGATTTCCGTTCGGTTATATTAATTAAATCTTCGTAATTTATGAGTGGATTGTGCCATGTGTTTTTGATGAGATTTATGGTTTTTGTAATATCAATTTTATATTAGACGGCTTAGATTATATAGGTAAGTATGTATATTTATTTTAAGGCATTCTGAAATATTATGATTAAATTATCTGTAAAACACAGCGTTTAGTTCCACCACTCACCACGTGAAGCCTCCAGAATTCAGCATAAAGGGGGAAACGGATTGTCTTAACACAAGGTTCCCTCTGCCTACCTTGCTGTGTGCGGGATACAGCGTAAAGCTGAAAAAAACTGTTTTCTTAACGAAACATTCATTAATAAAAAGATAAAATTAAAAGTGTTTATTTCTACAAATACGAATCAGTACTACTTAATTAGGTATGTACGGGAATATTCCTTCTGTTTATTTCTTGTATTTATTTTTTATTCATATAAATTAAATTAAAAAACCTAACATAATCATTATTTTAAAAAAAACATTCTACTTACTGCGATGCCTAGTAACATTTTATACGTTTACCCTTATAATGTGCTTACCTAACCCAACCTCTTCGGCCCGGCCGGTATAAAAAATTAGGGCAACCCTCCACCCCGTGATAATTCACCGCGCACGTGCGACCCTTGAGAAAAATAGCTGGTAAAAGAGACAAGATTTAAATCGCCCCAGTTTTAGGGTTGTGTTGGGACGAACGATATAAAAAAAGTACTATGTAAAAATATATGTTGATTAGATACCATCTGTATTCCTTTTTTGCTTAAAAAATAAGTTTTATAAATAAAGCAACCGAAAAAATTTCAAATTGGTAAAAATCACTGAAAATAGTGTATTTTTTGGCAATTTTTAACATACAGACATACGGTATGTCTTACGAGAAAAAAATCTCGCAAAGCTGAGAACATTATCTGAGGGAGTCTCGTCTTAAGATATTGAGATCACCCATTTCTGCCCAATTTTCTAGATTTTACAATAGATTATCGTCATTCAACACTACAATTTTTTAACCCAAACGAAAAAACTTACAAAAAAACAAAAAAAAAAATAATTTGCCCTAATATAGCAGAAAGTAACCGCCCTTATGGCGTTGTTAATCTAGCCAAATGTACCGAACCCAGGACCGTTTGATGTTTTATCTCGCAGGGTTCACAAAAACTTTGTTTATTTAATCCCAACGCGTGGATAGGCATTGGGCTTTTGAACTGTTATGCGAAGCTTTTCTATAACGTTAAAGGTAAATCGTTTTGAAATTTTAAATGATTGAACTGATTTTTTTCATGGATTGAGATAGCCTTGTCGTGTGGTCTGGTCAGGTTTATAGTATTTGATAAACTTTCAATATAAAAAGTTAAAACATACTATAAACTTAAAAGAAAATGTTAACAAGTAAGAAAGTTGCCGTACATAGCAGAGTTAGGCAGAGAGAACCTGGGAGCCAGTGTTAAGACACTTCCTCCGCTCTCCTTCCGTTCCCCACTTTCAGGTGAATTGACTCAATACCACGCTTTGCCTCGTCACCAAAGAGAAAAAATAAAAATATTAAATATTCCATATTCCCGAAAGGGAATCAAACTCACAAGAGTCACTTTTACATTCGCATCCTTCTCTCTCTCTCTCTCGCCTCTATACCACGACGGCCTCTGGCTTTACGAAAGAAAATATCAATATTTTATTATTATCTATAATTTAGATATTTATTCAATTTTACATGTCTTACAAGAAATTATTATAATAGCCTACAAGTACATTAAGTGGGTACCTACTAAATCAAATTTGATCGCGTACCCCAACTCCAAGGTAAGAGGCATCGAAGATGTCAGGTGTCTGATACACGAGCAGTTGAAGTGATCCAATCTGCCCCCTTATTATCATTTGCTGTAATTGGTGTGTATGTATGTACGTTCACACATATCTATTAAATGTGACAAAATGGAAGCAAAACATATGTACCAACTTAAGCAGACACTAAAAAGTCGAAAATAATATTTTCTTTATGATGCTTAAACTAATTAACTTTTTAAATTATTGTCTTTTTTATTCGTATATCTATACCGATTTATATTTATTCACACGTGAAACGTCAACTTTGCACCAATTTACGAAAATTGTGCGGAAAGAATAGAATTAAATTTGGCACAGTTATAGATTGTTAAAGAGAAAGAGTGTCTACACTCTTTCTGACCATATATTTTTTAAATATATGTAGAAATAAATTTTATAAATTAATAAAATAATAAAAACAACACACAGTGCTTAGTCTTTACGGTCCCGTACCCCCCCATATACTATATATACCTACTGAAATAACAAAAACTTGTAAATGTAACATATATACGACAACAATAGTATCGTAAACAAATAAATAAAAGCGCAAATGGATTTAAAGTGCATAGTCCACGGAAGATGCTCCTCTGCTGCCATTTTGTGCCATAACACTCAGCCGTTTGATTGTCAATTCGTCGGGCTGTTTCGTCGTTTTTTGAACATAACTCCTAACCTTTGGAATTTTTTTATTCTTATTATTTCAATCTCATAGACTATAATATATCTTATATTCTATATTCTACTCTAATCAAATAAATAAAAAAAAAACATTTTTTTAACAGCTTCACGCAGAGGGAGCCATGTTAAGTTAACACTCTGCTCCCCACTTTTCGCCTAATTTCAACTAAAAGAGTTGAGGTCCACCACTCAACACGCACTTAGAATTCAGGGAAGTAAGGTTCAGAAATGTCGTAATGGTAATTGAGTTTCTTAACATTTCATTCCCAAGTTCCCTCCGCCTACCTTACTATATGCGGGATACTAAATAGAAAACAGAATAAAAAAATTAAAAACATAGATAAAATTTATATTATATATATTTATATTATATATAATATATATACCTACCTACTAATACGAATACTATATAACAACAATCTTTTTTATCATCGCAATCTCGACGTCGTCGTAATACAATTGTATTACGTACCATATTTGTTATACCTTTCTATTATATTGCAAATTATACCTTTTTTCCTTTTTTTCCTTTTATTTTCCTTTTATATCTACAAACGTTGATTATCACGGCGTGCAATTCCCAAAACGGAAGCCCTTTTGTTATTGTCAAATTAGCCAATCCTCAAGATAACAAAAACATCCCTTTATTTCAAGGGACAAAGCCCTTTATTGACGAGCGAAATTTATACAGGGTGTTTAGGCTGGGTTTTACTATCTTCCCCCTTATATAATCCAGGGTGGGGGGGCGTTTGTACGACGGTAATTGTGGTCTTCACCCTTTACAGAATTTAGAGGTTCATACGAAAGATAGCTGTTGTGCAAATTAACTTTTTTTTGTGTTAGAATTTTATGTTTTTTTTACGTTTTTAGAATATTAATGTTTTGTAATATTAAACATATAAGCGTTCATATAAGCGAAATTTATTACTTAAGTAGATTTAATATCTATATTATTTCTTATTAGAAAATCCAAGCAATGTTCTCATGTCGGTTAGGAGGGTTATGTGCGTGCATTGCAATGAAACCAGGATGAATATAGAAATCAAAGTGTCTTGACACTATTTTTTCTTTGCATACCACACAGGAATCCGTGAAGCTGTTACAATCATTTTATATGACAAACTCCACATATATTCGAAAATCTAAATTCCTTATACTGTAAAAGTGTTTATTTAAATTTATATTTTCATTTCTCTTCTCTGGTGTCGAGGTAAAGCACGTTTAACACGCTATGTCTCCAGCATTCAGTAAAAATGGGGAACGGAGTCTCTTAACACTAGGTTCCCTCTGCCGTGTGCGGGATACAGCGTAAAGCTGATATATAGTTATACTGTAAAAGTAAGCAGATATAATACACCATCCTTAAAAAGTAAACAAAATATAACTGTACTAAGCATAAAAATACAAAAACAGAGGTTTTTATGGAAGACATAAAACACACTTCCAACGTGGCAAGGGTAAGGGGTAGGTTTTACTATCTGTATGTAATGAGGGTGGGATTAGAAGGGTTCGTCTTGCAAACGGCTTTGCGTGCCAGCCCGCGGGCGGCGGCGATTTGTCCCTAGCTGCCCCCGCAGTACCCGAGGTGGTTGTCAAACTTTTTCTTTAGGGAGAATGAAAGTTAATATTTTTTAGTAAAAAAAAATAAAATTCATTTACTAATTTTAGAATTTTGTAAGTTTTATACCAGATAGAGATAGAGAAAAAAAGATTTTTTTCAGCTTCATATTATAACCTATTATAACACTATTACCATAATCCGAACCCCGCCATATGCCAAATTTTCGAAATAATGCATATCGAATGCGGAATTGAACGCTGCAAAATATTTTTTATAATCAAATTTATCAATATTAAACAATAAAAAAAACACCACAACTTTGAGAAGCCCAATAAAAACGCGTGTTTACGTCGTAAAAGGTGGTTGAGGGAGGACGGCCCTTGTGACGCGCGATACATACATACATACCCCGTATAGCGTATAGCAATCTGAATAGAAATTTCCATTTTATATTCATATACCTATGTTCTCTTAGCAAAAATGTATGTTATAATATAAAGAAAATATTGAATACAATTATTGTTTGAATACAAATATATGTTTTACTTTGAGACTATCGTGATACAGTATCTGACTATAAAGACGATGGTAGTGGGTTCGATTCACACTCAGAGAGATGAATTACTCGTATTTTCATTTCTTACAATATGAAAATTCAATTATTTGTTAATTATCTAATTAAATAATTAGTCAAGTAACTTACATATTCTATTATACAGTCTACAATATATCACAATGCTAGCTAAAAGACCGCTACGAATAAATTAAAGTAAGCCACAGGCGGGCAGTATTTCTTCTCGGGAAAATAAGGAAAAATCTGTCTGTATAAACTACTTGCGTCCAACAATCCCCTAGAGTTTTTCCCTATACTATCTCCATATAGGTACTTGGTAGGGGATGGAATTAACAAGAAAAGAATTGTATAATAAATGTATAAAACTTTTCGAGGTTAATTTATTAAAAATCAGCTTCACGCTGTATCACGCTCACAGCGGAGTAACCTGAGGGAACCTTATGTTAAGACACTCCGTTCTCCATTTTTTTTACATTTATTACCTAAGTGTAGTTGTAATTTTATTTTTTTGAAATGACTAGCTTCTTCCGTAATCTTTCCGTTAGATCTAATCTCTCTATATATCACTGCAACCACTGTATCATAGTACAGTAAACAGTGTTTGTAGATTCATTCGTGTAAAAGGTAATTTTACACACAATTACATATTGGTAATTATATAGAAATAAATCTAATATATATAAAATATAGGATGACAGACGTAAATTTTATGGAACACTAATAGTACCTTATTTTATAATAAAAAATTCGCAATTTTTTTTATATAAATTGGCAAAAAAACTATATAAATATTTAAAGGAATATTCTACGACAAAGACTTTAATTCGTTCCGTACGTACAGATGTCCCTCGAGCTTGGTATCTAAATATAAAATGAAATTACAACTGTCCTCAACAAATAAAGTATTTGTTGTAAACGTATTCATTCTTCAAGATTTTTTTAATAAATTAATAAAGTAATAATAGGGCGTTCTGGCACAGGGGCACAAGCGTGCGACTATGGCGAGACAAATTATGAGTTTGATTCCCAGCCGAGGAAAGGAAATATTTAATGTTGTCATTTCCAAGCTCTTGTTTTATTTCAGCTTCATTATTTCATACCCTCGAGTGGGAATCGAACCCACAAACTGTCGTATTAACAGTCGCTCGCTACGCCCTAACTGGCCTTCTTCACTTTAGAATATATATTTAAATATCTTTTTGTTATATGTAAGTCAAAATATAACGCGTGCCTGACAAAGGTCACAAGCTATAAAAAAGCAGGTCAAACTCGTCCCTATTATCTAACCCTTATACCAATTTAAACTATAGTTATTATGAATGAAGAACTAGTCTTAACAAAAAAAAGCCAAACCAACCAAAACTCTCCAAGACCATTACACAAAACATACCATTCGCAGCCAAGTCAACTATTTTAAAATCTCTCTCTCCCATTTAAAAATCACCACAAAAAACAACCGATAAACGGTTCCCAACGAAAAAAAGGCTGTTTAAATCGACAATTTTATATGCGAACATATTTAAAATCATGAGTTCTCATTGTGAAAGTGATAATGACATTGGGAATTAAATCGCGATGCATCCGTCCCATTGACGGCGAGCGCTCGGAGCGAAAAAAAAAAAAACCCAACAACACGCTGTCCCAATAAAAACGTAAAATTGCCGACACTGACATTATCCTATTACGTCATCATTCCATTCCATTCATGAAAACGATTCGCGAAAAAACAATCGCATCGGAACACGTGTTAAACGGCGCCATTAAACTGCGGCGGGAAAAATATTAATTATTAATTAACACGGCGGTTCCGAATTAAAATATTTTTATTGACGCCGAAAACGCGGGAAGCTGCGAGTTAATTCGTGGCCGCGGTGGCATTGTTTGCGGGCTGCGTGCATGGGAAACAAGTGGAAATAAAAAAATACAGACAAACGGGTGGGGAAATAAAAAAAATGGCGGATCGCGTGAAGCACGCCGTGATTTAAAAATAAAAAATGTCGGTCCGTAATGAAATCGAAAGGCGGTTCGTCGATAGCCATTGGGAAAAAGGTAAAAGAAGTGCGACACTTTCACGCGTGAGGATTTTGGCTTTTTTGGCATCGGGCGTGGGCAGGACGCGCCCGCAAAGGGGTTTGTGTTTTATAAGGTTAATAAGAAACACGGACGACCCAGTGTTACAGTAAAAATCCATGGGAAAACATAGAACAACAAAAAAGATCCAACCATACCCCAACTTTAGTGATTTGTCTATGAAGTATGAACACCTCACGTTTTACATACAATACATTTAGCGTTTTCTATAATTTGTATCCCGCATATTGCAGGGTAGACAGAGGGAACCTAGTGCTCTGACTCTCCGTTGTCCATTTCCACACTGAATCCTAGAAGCATTGTGTGTTGAATGGCGGAACTGAACGGTGCTTTACTATACCAGAGTAAAAAAAACGAAAATATTAAGTATATCATTTCTTCGAGCGGGAATCGAAGTCACAACCTGTCGCATTTACAATCACACTTAGTGCCGCTACGCCACTTTAGGCTTCAGCAGGGAAGCTCAATCATACATATAATTCATTTTACATTACAAAAACCTCCAAAACTCCATTAGGATTTCTCCTTTAAAACTCACCAAGTAATCGGCAATTAATTTTTATTAAAATACTAATTAACAGTGGGCGACGGGACGCTCTAAATTACCCGCTTTACTCAGTTTAAAGGCTTAGGCTGCTCGCCAAAAAATATTCTTCCAAAACACTCCATTAATAATCATTTCTCCCTCTTCTCTCCTAATTCTTTGTAAAGCGTGAAATTTCAGTTGATTATGTAAACGAGTAATCCGACAGCCTTTGTTTAATGCTGACATTTGTTACCAAGTAGGTATTTTTATCGTTATTATCAGGTTCGTGCTGTACATATCCCGCATGTAGGTGGGTAGGCAGAGGGCACCTAGTGGTACTTCAAATTCCCGCGATTTTTTGAGGCATTGCGTATTTACTTGCCTTGTTATCAGAGCAAAGAAATGAAAATAATAATAAAATAAATTCCCCCGAGTAGGAATCGAAACCACAACCATTGCGCCACAGCTTAAGTCTTTTTGTGTTAAAAATAACGATAGTGCAATATACATAAATGTATAAAACAATTAAAACAATAAAAGAAACGCTACGCTAGTATAATACTAATTTGTTAAATAATTAAAAATTGACCTCTTGGGACTCACACAAGACAAGAGCCAACACATAAAGGGTACCTTTGATGAATTTGTTATTCCTGAACCTCAAGTAAGACTCGCTCGCAATCACAGTTATATATAAAAATGTATAGATATTATTACAAGCCCAATTTTGTCACCCCCAAAAAGTACAAAAAAAAAACAATATTAGCCTTATTAACATAAAAAATAAGTAAAAACTGCATCGGTCCAATGCTTCCTCGTGTTTAACGAACGAACAAACAAAGATCGCTTCATAATTATAAAGTAATAGGATTTAGAAGCATATACCTACGACTAAATATACGTAGGTACAACTCACACAGTAAAAGCCCGTCCGAAATTTCAGCTATTATGGCCTAATGAAAATACGAATTTAAAGGAAAAATTTGAAAAGGGACTCATTATATTTCAGCACCCTCAACCTAATATAATAACCCACCCACGCCTGCCGGAGTCATAAAGGGGGTCCCTTCAAAATATTCTTTCAACAAATTCACCTTCGTCCCTTTGGAACAAAAAAGAAAACGCTGCATCACGATCGTTTTTAATTTCAACCCCTAACGACGCCATTGGGGTATTTTACGTCGGCCATTAGGCTTCCACTATCTGGGGCGTGCATCTTGCGTTAAATGAGCGGGAAAGTACCTTAAATGTTTCTACTTGAAGCTTTTTTAGATTTCCATATAGGATCGTTTTATTTGAAAGGAAATTTATTTGCAGATTTTGGTGTGGTGGTTTATCTTACTAATATTATTAATGTGATTTTTTGTGGGGATGGGTGGATGTTTGTACCACTTTAACCCAAGAAATATATTTAGATAACATATATTTATATGTAAATAACGCATAGGCAACTATTTATGGGGCAACTTGGGGCACTTTGTCAAAAATTATATATATTCAATATTTTTTAAAACAATATTTCTGTCGGCAAAGCATTCGCTTCATTCCATAACATTATATTTTTTTATGTCAAATTTATTCACAAGCATGGCAACATTTTCTCACGAAAGCTACATTAGGCAGTTTATTCGTCGGCATCTACATATTAATATTAATACCACGATTTGCATGCCCCTTCATTTTCTCCCCTTTGAATATATACAGACGTACGGAAAAACCTTCGAAATGACGGACACGCGGGTAATGGCGCGGGAAAAATTACGACTGAACTCTCCGCCCGTGAAAATTAAGCGGAATGACTTGCCGAAAATGGCGAAAATACCAAGTTCTTGCTTAATTAGTGTAAGTTGGAAAAAAATGGCCGACGAAACGTTCGCTCCGTTGCGAGTCCACATTAAAATTCCTTTTCATGTTATTTTAGATTTTAAAATTAAGTTGTTTTAGATGAATTTCACAGTATATTTCAATTTAAAAAATATATATAAATTTAGGCTCAAAATTATATTATTAGCCCCGTCGTGAAGGGCACAAGCGTGTATGCGTTACGACTCTAAACGTGACAGGTCGTAGGTTCAAAGTCTGGTTCTAATCTAATATCGAGGCTATGAATTCCGCCACTCAACACGCAATGCCTCCAATAACAAATCGCTGAATTCAGCGGAAAGCGGAGAGCGGAGTGTCTTAACACTAGGTTCCATAACGTATATGTTCAACTAAGTTATATATGTACAAAGTAATTAATTTGTTTTATTTGTAATATAAAGTTATATAAAGTAGTATAATAAAGTTGAAAGGCTGATGGATGGATGGATGGATGGATTTGTAAAATGTTTGTTGAGTATAATGTTAAAGCAGATATTTTAGATATTGTATTGGAAGAGCGGGGTCTTCAAATACAGGCATTACTTGCTTAAAGGGATATCTCTGTAACAATTATTTCTATGTAAAGTCTGTTGAACAAATAAAGTAATTTTTTTTATATATATCTACTTAAAAATATACTATTAAATAACATAATTTACGAGTAAATTCTATTTAAAATCTTCCTATCAAAATATTCCACATTTCCACCTAACGGGCTTCCCCAAAACAAACATCCATAATAAATTACAAGCGATCTTTTGCTTAATGACTAGTAAACAAGCCGGATCGACTCAGATAGGCAAATGAGCCTTCGATTATTTGCCCCTAACTCCGCTATTTACAGATTCCGCCTACACTAATTGATATAAACGCTATTTTATATATTTTTGATAAATGAGATTCAATGTATTAAATAGACATTTTATCAAGGAAAATTTTAAGCTTCTGCAATCGTTTTAAAAAAGCTCAAATAATAAGCGCTTACAGCGTTGAGCTACACCACTAAACTAGAATTCGGCGGAAGGTGGTAAGGGAAAGTCTTGTAATGATTACAGAGTGTGTTGACACTAAGTTAACTCTGATTACCTTGCTATGTGCGGGATACAGCGGGAACCTAAAAAAAAGACAAGTACTAGGAGGTATTATAATTTTTAATTACCTATATAATGTACACGAAAGCTACCTTTTTCAAGGTAAATCTCATAGCAAAAAAATATCCAATAATTTCCAAAGATACGCCTAACGGTTGTATGTCGTTCCGTATAATTTGGGCGTAAAATTTACATGTGTCGACTTAACTCGTCCCTGGAGTGATTGATGACGATCGGGAAATTATATTAGCGGGGCCGGTGGAAAACCGACCGTTTTCACACCCATCCCCATATATTGGGTGGAACACCCCATATATATATATATTCAGTTAGATTACGTAAGGTATATAACCATAGGTAGTAAGTAGTAGGTAGAAAGATAAAAAAAAAGAAAATGAAATTATTTTCACGCTGTATCCCGCACATTGCAGAGTACGAAAAGGGAACCTAATGTTAAGACACTCCGTTTCCCACTTTCCACAGAATTCTCAATATAGAATAGAGCGAAGAATTAGAAATATAGATTTAAATAAATATTTCAGGAAAAGATTCGTACTATTTTTCAATTCAATGATTCTAAAATTCGGCGGAAAGTTGGGGACCCATGTGTCTTAATAGAAAACGCAGTGTGTTAACACTAGGTTCCCACATCCCTGCTACCTATCCTGCTATATACGGGATACAGCGTGAAACAAAAACAAACAAGTGTTTTAAACACGGATATTTAAGTTTAGATTTCGCTATTTGTTGTTACAAATTTCATACAAATTCAAGCATTATTCCACACCGGATCTTATAATTAATAACTTTCGAAGCGTAATATGACAGCAATTAGCTCCAGGAAATTGGTCAATGAAGCTCCCCGTTATATTGTGACCTTATATTACCATCACACCGCTTAGACACGATAAATACTTAATGTTTAAATTACATTGCTGGTTTCGTTCAGTTAATTTTGTCTATTATAATAAATAAACTGCAATGTACTTCGAACTGAACTATACAGTGTTGTTTAGAAATGAACCTATTCCACGATTTAGGTGATTATTAATACGTATTGGTCGGGCCTAGAATTCCTATTTTGTAGGGATAGCATGAAAACTTGTAAATTAATGATTTAATTTTAATAACGCGATATTTTGCTAAATAATTCAGTGCAATAAATAAAAAATTAATAGTAGCTAAAGCTATCGTATTTTTTTTTCAAATATAATAATAAATACTTATAAAAGTTTGTGAGGATAGACGTTTGTTTCATTTTCACGCAAAAACTACTGCACAGATTTAGATGGAACTTTTTGAAGTAAACTGTAACGTTTTATAATTTTAAGAGATTGGATAGCTACATTTTGCATGGTAAAAATATAAAGACATATCAATTATTTCTTTAAAAACTCACTTAAGTATGTTGTAACGGACTTAAAAATATTTGACAATTAATATTAAATTACACTAAAAGCTTGGACCGATATCTTCGTGATGCAGCCGGATTATAATTAATTGTAGGTTCAATTCCCACTCGGGAGAATGAATATTTTCATTTTCTCTGTCTGGTACACTAGAGTTTCGGCTGAACAAAGTTCTGCTGAATTCAGCCACTCAAAACGCATTGCCTCAAAAATTAAACGGAAATCGGGAACGGAACATTATCTCTGCCTATCCTGCTTAGTGCAGATTAGCGTGAAACTAAAGAAAAACTAGAATATAGGTACATTAAAAAAAACAATATTAATTAATCACATAGGAAATACACTTACAAGTTATATCAACAAACAATTTAATGCCCAAAAAAATTTTTTTGCGCCCAGTACATACTGTCAAATTGCTAATTCCCTCGACTTCGACATACTGTCACACACAAAGGTCACTTTCACTAGACGCTACATCGCTTACAATGCACGTTGCAAATTATATTGTTTGCGGTAACGCATACATTATTCCAACTAAACAAGAACATGGACACTTAGCACTGGATGAAGATGAAGAGGTATTCTATTAAAGGAAATTGGATTTCTGGTGTTTAGTGTTGGATTATAGTTGGAATATGGGAGATAGGAATACTTATTTGATTTCTGAGTTAAGTTCATCAATATTGTTTGGACGTCGTCGTTATTTAGTAGGGCTTGGATATGAGTTCGATTCCCTTGTTGAGCTTCGCCACTTTATACGCAATGAGAACTGAGTGTTTTCACATTAGGTTCTCATTGCTAATTCTCTATTCTCTTCTATTCTCTCTCAAACTGTGTAACTGAAAAAAAAATGTAAGAGAATTTAAAAAATAAACTCATTTACAACACTAAAATAGACAAAAAAAGCCAGCTAGTTGGCACACATACCTAATATAAAATTTTAAAAAAAAATACATTCGAATTGATAACCTCCTTTTCCTACAGAAGTCGGTTAAAAATTAAAATCGTACTTACTGTTCTAATTCTTCTTTTAAAAAAAAATATGAGAGAGCGATTTTTTTAAGCATCCATTTTCATATCCTACTTAGAATATTCTTTCTAAATTTCCATATATTCCACAAAATATTCCAATACCATTAAAAGACATTCCATTTCGACCCAGATACGAGTATGTAGAGCAACAATTTCTTAGGCACACCACCTGTTGCGTCCTCGTAGTAGCTTATATAGTAGCCTAGGCTATGTGCTAAATGCATTCACTCAACCGACACGATACTCTCTGACCTAGACTTGCCTGTGCCTTCGACCGCGAAACAATGGCCTAGGGTTTGTTATATGTATAGTATCAACTAATCTTATGAGCTAGTCTTTATTTATTTATTTAATATATAAAAGTTATATTTAATATCTTTTATCTTATCATTTATTCTGAATTGATTCGGAATATTCGTAATATTCCGCACAGCTGAGTGGGTTTATATTTCGATGTTGTTATATTTTTATGTATAATAAATTGTTATGTGTTATTTACATTATTAACTAAGCTAAGTAACGTTTTTTGTTAAAACGAGCTGAAAGTTATTTTAAATATAAAATAGGTTTAAAAATGCATTAACAATAACTACTAAATAGGCTTTTAACTTATATTTTATGCATTGACCCTCAGTTTTAGTAGAGGTTTTAAATTTTAATGTTAATTTTAGAAAATTGTGTGGCGCGATAAAATGAAAATATATTCTTTTAACACGCTGTATCCCGCACATAGCAGGGTAGAGAAATGCTAGGAAATGCTGTGCCAATGGGGAACGAAAGTATTTGATTAGTATTTTAGCTAATCCTGATTTAAGCAGGAAAAACAGCGTTTATAGTGCCTAATTTCTAACTAGATAAATATGAAATAACTACCCAGATAAATTTTATTCCACCAAGATTAAATAATATAAATTGATTTCTGAAATATTTTAATTAACGATAGTAATAAGTAATTTTTTCCTAAATAGTAAATAGTATTTACTATATATGTAGTAAATATATTTTTAAATGTATTTACTAAATACATTTAAAAATATATATATTACAATCGAAAGAAATTTCTATCCCCAACTTTAAAGTCCCCTAATCAAAATCACAGACAAACTACTACCAAACTGACGTCCATCAACCGATTGTACCATAACAATAACCCAAATATCAGTAAACCATTATTTGATAGAATATTCCAAATATTACCGGTAAAATGGCCTACATTAGGTACTAAATACCTAAACACTATGCATTGCGGTACCGTCTAAGCCTCAACATACACATAATATTATATAGCGCCATCAGGTCAAACACCACTCTCGCTATCGGCCTAGGTATTTGTATTAGCTAGGTCAAGGACACGCTTTCCCTGTCTTTGATTAATGCATTTACTATGGTATAGTGGTCTTGTATCTACTATAGTAGGCCAGTTGTGGCGTAGGGGTCTCTATTCGAGGAAATGATATTTTTTAATAATTTCTTTATTTCTTAGCTCTGGTTTTTCTGGCTCTTGGCTTCACAATGTCTCCAGAATTCGGAGGAAACTAAATGGAGTGTCTTAACACTAAGTTCCACTTTCAAGTTCCTACTCTCTACCCTGTTGTGTGCGGATACTACCTGATACGGATGCTAGTCTGTTGGCATTTGATTACTGGTTCTTTATGTGTTCCAAAAAAACATTTGTTGTTGGCATTAGTCCCGGCTTTTATTAGCAGCCTTTTTGTCACTGCCTTCCAATGCAACCTACTCCACTTCTTTAAGAAGGCACTTTCTTTCGACATAGTTCCTAGGCTGGCATGCTACTAAACTATATGATCTCAGGCGATGCTCCTGGAGCTTATTCGCTTCTTACTAGCTTATATAAGAAACCCAAGACGCCCTTCTCACTCTTTATGTTGCACATCCACCTCAAGATTTTCATTTCCTTGACGTGACGCTCCTGAGAGTGCCTAGATAGTGCTGACCAGCACTCGCAGCCGTATAAAAGAACTGTTCGTAGGATACTCTTGACTATTAGCCCCCTGAGCTTGGGCGGCATCCAGCGAGAGCAGATCACGTCATTTGACTCAAGTAGCGTTTATGGCTGGAGGTACTTATAAAACTTAAACTAGAAAGATTAAATAAAATATAGTTTTCTAATGGTAACCTGTAATTTATTCTTTAAATATATATTTTTTTTATTAAATATAAATACTTGATCTTATTTAACATTATATCTAAAAACAACCACCTACATTAGACACCCACATCAAAAATCCATAATCCCATTAAGCCAGCACTAAATCCAACAAATACCTACAAAAGGGCGACCATTAAAGAAAATGATACATATATCGCAGCATTATCGAGCGTACCAAAGTTTCGGTAGCCTAGCAACGGCTAACCCTTCAGAAGCCGCGAGCTTACTTTGCGGGGGAGAGGGCCCTGTTTTTCGGCATTGATCCGGGGCCCCCACCGCGCTTGCGTAAACGAAAAACGTAGCGAGGAAAAGCAAGGTCACGTCACTACAAGTCCTTTTTTCAAATGCGAATATTGAATGGAGAATCATAGCGTTCGGAAGCTGTTGCTTCATTTTCTGTCTGACTCTGGGCCTGAGTTCAGTGGGACAGTGCTTGGTGGTGGAGGTCGATTATATTGGATGTATATAGAATTTATTGGTTATATTTATATATGTTTATCTTTATATAGGTCTTTACGCATGTCTTGAAATGAAATGAAAAATCAAAGGAATTCTAAGCTACTAGAAGATCTTCTTTTAATATAGTACAGAAGTTATAGGAAACATAATATTTAGACATTCCGCCACTTCTAGGGCCCTCCACAGATTCCCTAATTTCATGGATTTTGCGTGTTGAGTAACAAAACTCAAGTCTACTTTCTCTTGTTACTAGAAGCAGAAAAAAATGAAAATACCTCATTGCTCCTAGTAGGAACATCCATTGTGTTCAATGTAAGACGCTGTCACACTTCCACGACGGCAAATTGTAATAGCAATAGTTCTAATAAATCATTTCAAATAAACTTATTTAAAACCTACAATATATATAAATAGTAAGACGATAACAAAACATAAGTAAAGATAAGTTGGTACATATTACAGTAGCCTACCTATGTTTGAAAATTTTTAGTTATGAACAAATTGAAGACAAAAAAAATACATAAAAATAACATACCTATCGTTATTTCCTGTTAATTTTAAATATGTAAATAACAAAAAAAATAATGATGTGTTAATGTTCCAACATTGAAAAATGAACACCATTCAATATTCGCAATTTTTGCATATTATTCGTGTATAATAAAAAATTATATAATAAAAATAATTCTGGAGCGAAATTGCGTGTGGCAGAACTCAAAGCCGCGCTTAGCCTCTACACCAGAGCGAAGTATTTAATCTCTTCGAGTGGGGATCGAACCCACAATCAGTCGGTTTTACTACGACTGGCTTCTTACCTATGTAGGTAGGGAGTAAATATAATAAATATATAATAAATTGTATTTAAAACAATTGAATAATATAATTCAGCAGAACATAATCAATTTTAACAATGCGATGTCGATAGTCCGCTCAAACCAATTCAAAAACAAATTATCTAATAAATTAACTTACGTCAGTGTGAAACAAGTGGAAAGGAATCGCAAACTAATCGCTTTACCGATTCAATTTGTTAGCGGTAACTATCGGTTTTCCCTCATTTTGCGGGAATAAAATCATTTCTTTCACGTTAATTAAGTATATTATGGATATCTTAAGAAAAATTACCAAATAGGTACGCCAATACTTTAAAATTCTAATGATGAGATGAGTCTAAAAAAACGAAGATGAATATTTACGTGGTTTTTTATGTTAAATATGAAACATACGTTACCAAAAATTTCATTTCAATAAAATCTTTTTTTAAAACCTATATCCCTTATATTTTTCACCTACCAATATCAAATACATATTTTCTTATTTTATCTTTATATTCATTAAAAATAGTCTTGAAAACGAATAAAATTTGTAAACGCCAACAAATACCTATATGATTGTATTACTGAAAAATATGTTTTAAATATTAATCTAACTAACCCGCGAATAGCGTTTAACCCTCAGACCGTTAACCTTTACATGCGATGATAAAGAGCATAATTTTACAAAGAGATCAAAAGCATCTTCAACAACAATAACTCTTTTTTTCTCCCTTCTCTCTCTTTTTTCTCATCGCTTGCAACCGCCAAAAAAATCACGTTACAAGTTTCGCAGACGAAAATCCAAAACAAATATATATTTCAGGGTGATTCTACTTTGTGATGCAAATAAAATAATTTAAAAGTAAACTGGACCTTCTTTAATATGGTAATTTAATAATTAAATATGCTAAGAACAGGTGAGGTCAAAAGGGTTAAGAAAGTCGCGCTAGTTATAATTGCTAATGTGTTCTTCATTCTCACGGATTTTTGATGAATATGCAAGACAAGACTTGGCTGGGGGGTGTCAGCGATTCTCATTTTATGCTGCGAATACAGAATTTCTTAGAAATTCAATTGGAAACTCTTTATTTTTATGATAATTATTGAATTTCTTTTAATTTATAATATGTTATAAGCGTTTTAAATGTAATATAAGTAGATGTCTTCCTTCAGATTTCGCTCGGAAGAATTTTTACTTAAATAATAAATATATGAATCGCTATATTGTAATTGGTTGTAATATGTTACATGCAAATAAATGTCTACATGTAGAAACATGTACATAATTAGGTATATATTCTTGTAAAATATATAATTCTTGCTTCCTTTGTTTGCATCAGTACCTACCTACTTTGAATTTATTACCTTTCCATATCGACTTCTATGAATTTCGAGAAATAATTATAGTCCATTTGTCTTTGAGTTTGTACTAAAATATATTTTTTTTATAATATTAA
Organism: Heliconius melpomene rosina; assembly: GCF_056956725.1. Classification (NCBI taxonomy): domain Eukaryota; kingdom Metazoa; phylum Arthropoda; class Insecta; order Lepidoptera; family Nymphalidae; genus Heliconius; species Heliconius melpomene. Next base: position 2,720,152 of record NC_140396.1, on the reverse strand, counting down.
TTTTGTGTAATTTACGTACATTTGCCTATAATTTTGTACTTTTATAAGAAGATACATTCCAACATAAATCTAATAAGAACACCCTTCACTAGCTCTAAATTTGCTTATTTATGCAAACTTATTCAAAAAATCTTTTCTCATGTAACATAGAGGTCAAAAATCTTCCCCTTATCTTGTAGGGGTCACTAAATATGAATATTCGTTGAACAGGTATCGCTGACCCTTGACCCCCCATTCTCACGGTTGACCCTCACAAGTTAAAGCTCATCTTGCTTTTCTTTGTCAGAAATTAAAAGATCCCTTCTTTAATTTGTCTCGAAGATTTTAAATGTAACAAGGGATGATGAATTTAGCATTCCTCGTTTGGACTTTTTTGAATTTGTAATCGGAATAGTAATTTGAAAAATGTTTTAATAATTGTGTTTCTTGTTCCTGTAATAGTGTTTTTTTTTATATAAATATTACAAAAATATTTTGGTATGCCCATATAGAAAAGCTATATCAAAACTTCTAACGAATCAAATCGAATATGTAATAGGTGTAAAAATATAACAAAAACAATTATTAAAGTAATTTCAATTATTTATTTAGTCTTATTAAGTTATAACTTTTCTTTAACTTCGTTCTAACTTTTTCAGGTTTACGCTTTATCCCGAATATTGCAGAATAAGCATGCAGGTACTTATTTCCTATGAAGCCAGTCGTGGTGCAGGGGCGCAAGGAAGGAAGTGTCTTAATGGGAACGTGACGTTCACTCTATCTACCCTGTTCTCTGCGGGTTACAGCGTGAAGCTATAAAAAAAATCGCATGTATAGGTACTAGTGTATGCATCTAGTTTTAAAACTCTCCTTTCACTTTTCGCGACACTGTATTAAACGGCAGATCTCAACGCCGTTGATACTTCGTCTACCAGAACGTACGGTACAAAATAAGAAAGTATTTTTTATGAAATTTCGAGATCTAACCGCGTAGATTTATTCTGCGTTCAAATATCGCTCGGAAAAAAGAAGGAATCGGGTTTGCTTGACCGTGTTAGAAAAAAAGTGCAAGGATTGCGTTGCCGAATTTTACTCTCGATTTTGATGAAAAAATTGCTTTTATTATGTTGAAGTTATTTTCTAGGTTTTTAATGTCAATGAATTTCTGTTTCTTATAATAATGTGCTTATAATCTGAATCGTTTAGACATTAGGCCTACCTAAGCTACCTACCATTAGTACCGGTAATTTTATAATTTTTATTAGTATGTGTTACTTTTTATTATTTTCGATATACCTACTTGTTACCTATGTAGGTAAATATTTACATTAATATAATATTTGAATAATGCTCTCGGAAGAATAAGTAGATAGATAGGTATCTACGTTGTTTTTTTTATAATATAAAAATAATTTAAATCTATAGAGACTTTTAAATCTGAAGAGTTGAACTTAATATATCTTTTAATACTTTAATATTCAAAACTTCTATTTTTTTAAACGTATACTCTAATTCTAATTAAAATTTCATTTTATCGCATCGAATAATAATTTTATTAATAAAAACTTAATTCAGTTCCACTCTTTAAATAAAATTTAGAAGCATTAAATTAAGTTTTCTTATTTAAAACGTATAAAAAAAGGTTATTCGATGTTTTTATATACCTACATTAAGTAGAGACGTTAAAACACCAACCCTCTCTAAATGTAACAAGATTGAAGAAAGCAAAAGAAAACATGCAATAGCGGACGGAAAAGAAAATGAAAACGAAAAAAACACAAACATACCTGTCGCTGAAAAAAGCTGCACAAAAATTAAATGAACAAGATGTGATTATGTTACGATAAAAGTAAAAAAAAAGATAAAAACTACCAGACTGTATGGGGAAGTACCTATAGACGAAGTAACTTTACGCCTTTCCCCACTTAGCAGAGAAAGGAGAAGCAACTAGTGTCGAGACACTCTTTTTTACGCATTTCGACAAAATCTGAGCCGATTAATTTCGAGTGGCGGAACCCAACGCTGTGTTTTTTTATTATCTTACGTGATCCGGTGGTAAAATAATTTATTATTTGACGTTTAAAAATGAAGCTACATGCCTACATAATTTCTTATTTTGAAAAAGAAATACTTTGACTGAGAACAGCGTTGCCTCCTCGTATTTATACTGACTCTCCTAATAAGAAGAACACACAAAGAGCTATACTTACCAATACATTCTCTCTGCATTCTCCACAAAATATAGAAAGTAAAAAAACTTAAATGTTTTTTGTTCATAAGTGTAGGTATCAGTATATTTTTCTATAACTTTTAAAAAACGAATTGATAGAATAGCTACTGCGTAAAATATTTCCTAAAGAGGGTTCCTATTTTTCTTAGTTTGTAGTAAAATTTTTGCCTGATATTGTTGTCTTATAAAAATGTCTAATGGTACCTAACACAGAAAAAAAGGATTTTAAAATTTCATTAAATCTAATCAAATCAACTTCACGTTATCGGTAGGATAGGCAGCAGGGTAGTGATAAGACACTCCGTCCTCCACTTTCCGCCGAAATTTTCGAGGTGTTGCGTGATGAAAAGTTTTTTACTTAGATAGAACATATTTATTTTTTTGTCGTTGAATATATCCTTGTACCTAAATTGTAGTAAGCGGCTAAGTAAAAGAGGATTTTTTTTTTTAATTTTAATTCCTTTTTACAATGATAATCAAAATTCGTGGTAGACTTGACGAATTTATAAAATACACCTTCAAATCGATTTTGTGAGTTTACAATTGAACTTATATTTATCCTACGAAATAACGAAAAATTCAATAAAAAAATTAAACTTAAATACTTTTCCAACAACATAACATACGATCCTATAATGATTAATACCTTTATTAACCGCCATTACGATTACTTAATGCGCCATTATTTAAATCATATTACAAAACGTATAAAATGGACAAACATAAAAGTAAATCAAGTTTATATTATACGAGTATTCCTATTCAAAACACCGAATTATAATTAACTTAGCATATTTTTAGTTGTTGTTGCGGTCCACAACACAATTTAAAATGCAGCGAAAATTTTCAATTAATACCAAACTCATTATAATCATTAGCAAAGCTATCGGGTTTTCATTAAAAATTTCAATTCATAATTTTCAACGACAAAATTGTGAAATAATTTTTGGCCATAATTATCTCATATATCGTTGGGGCTAAGTACTCCAAAAACCGTGATTAAACATTCTACACCACTATTCATTATATATACTATACTATACTATACTGTGCTATACTATGCTGTAGCTAGATATAGATATATCTATACGAATGGGGTATAATAACACCCCCTAAACGTTACACGCACGGCCGTCGCCTCCCCAAACGCAAAATTTTTCTCCCCCACAAGATAAAGACCAAATAAAAAAAGAAAACGCGAAAAATATTGCCGTCCTTTTTGCGTTTGAACGAAACGCGTACGTGGGAACGGTGCGACGTCTAACCCACGAACGACTCACGACTACTTGGGCCCCGCCCGAGACGGTGGCCTCTATCCGTCTCTTTCGCTTTTTCACACTTTTCATGTGAATCGTACAAGTGTGAAATGTCGTACGTCCACTCAAAATTGCAAATCAATTTCAACTTTATTTTTATTTTGATAAGGTTAATAGTTAATTGTTTGGGTGTATCGTCAGAAAATATTTTAGAACGAAAGCATTCCAGAATGGAAGTCCCTCTCGCTCGCAAAAAAGCAAGCTGTATAGGCGCGGGGGGAGGGCGAGGGGGCGATAGTGGCGGCCATGTTGCCTCCGACGGCGGGCGAAGACTGGTATTAATTTCGGCTTAATTCACTCGTCAATTTTAAACAATTTTTTTTTGTATAGTTGTTGATTTGAAATTAGAGATATTTAATGATTTTTTTATATATATTTTTTGTATGAGCTATTTCCTGTAGTTGATTTTTTTTAGATGATTTATACGTTGCTTGCACAATGTTGCTTGTCATGCACAAATTACGACTATTTAAGTTGTACTAACTGTTATTATCTTTAAAATTTTCAATTGTGATACAGTTAACTAAAATCATAGATAAGATTGATTTAATAAATATATGTAGATCTGGTTTCGTCGACATACTATAATAGATATAAATATTTTATAGGTATATGACAAAAATGAAATAAATGAAAAATTATATTTGGACTTGTACTTATTAGTTAAATTTAGATTTGATAATATTTTATGTCTGTGCCCACCCCATAAATCTTGCTAACAAAAAATTTGCCCCGGAAAATTAAAAAAAGATCTACATTAAAATTATTTCAACATATCTCAATTTAAAAATTGCTTACAAGCAAGCAAATGATTTTGTTGTTTTTTTGTACTTGCTTGTAAAAATATAGATAAATTAATAGATACCTTTCAAATAAACGATAAGCTATGTGGACAATGAACATATAGAAAGAATTAAGCTATTTATATACTAAAGTTTTTTTTCAGGGTCCATGCATTACGTAGAGTAGGAACTAAAAATGGAATTCATAATCTTTATTTTAGATTAAACTCCTAAGGACGTTGCTTACTAGCATATATTATCAAACAATAAAGAACTCGGTTAAAAATCTTAGAAACAACAATATTTTAGATATTTAGGTAAGTATTTTTTTTTCTAGTGTCAATCGATCTTACAACTATCATTATAGAACTATAGTCAGACTTTACAAAAGTAAAGGCGTAACTTTTTTCATTCATCTAAATGATATAAGCTTTGCCTTTGTAAAATATACCTAAATTAAATGCTCCTAGTCCTATCGAAGATAATGAAAAAATAAAGATCATAAAAAGTCCTATCAAAGATGAAATGTAAGTTTTTGGCTTCTGAGTAGGAATACGAGGAGACATGTGGTCCGTGCCCACCCCAGAATAGTATTGTGCCCACCCCACAAATTTTACTAACGAAAAGTTTCGCTGAAAAATTTTAAAACAATCTGATCAAAGCTGAAGTCCAACCCCTCTAGATAATATCTTTAAATAGGTCCTTGGTTCTGGGTCAAATGTACATATAAAAATATAAATATGTTGAAATGTATTCAAATATGAAGCAAGTTTTTCATCTATATATGTAAAAGTACATAAGTTAGAATCAATTAAAAACATAAAAAAAATGTAGTAATTTAAATATTGTAATGTTTTTTTTTTAATGAAATAAGTAAAACAATTTTTAGGCAACACATAAGTAGTTATTTTCTTTTTAGACCCTTTTTATTTAAAAGCAGAAATAGTAAAATTTAACAAAATATATAAATAATATATCTAGCTATATAATATAATTATAACATTAATAATGTGCCTATAAAAAATATAGTTTTGAGATATTTGGTAACGTACGAATTTCTTTGAACTAGCGTATAAGCGCCATCTATTATCGAGTAGATACAACAAAAGTTTTAATTTATTCAAATAGTAGTTTTAAATGTAGTTTAATTTGAATTATTGCATTAAATAAAATATTGTTAAAAAATTTAAGAAACAATAAACTCGGTATTTTTCATTTTAACTTTTGAAGTATAAATGTAAAATGAAAATATTATACTTGTATAATAACTTTAAAAACATCTATTCTATACCAATTATTTGATTATATAGTTAAATATTGAAAATATTTGCAAATACTAATTATAATAATTTATAAAACAATGTAAATATAATACTTTTTTTACTACTCCCCGATAGATGGAGTAAGCTAATGAGCAATCTAATACGATAAAATATCTTATAAGAAATAAATACATTCAACGAAAGTGACAAGTGAAAGTAGTAAATTGCTAAAATTTATAAATATAAAAAATAACAATAATTATAAGTACTTTATTACATTATTTTATACATTTCTAGATAAATAATAACCTAAGCAATAAGAACATATATACATATATACTTAAAAATCTGTCTTTTTCCAGATTAATTATTAAAATATTTTTTATTAATACACAAAATAAAATAGCTTTTGACCTAAGTATCTTATGAAATATAAGCATACACGTTAAACCTTTGTATATAGGTACTTAGGTATTATTACACCGATATATTTAATATAATTCTATTCATAATCTTTCTGAGTAGCAAATTGACTCTACTCGATTACACTATTCGCTTAAACCATAATATCTCAAAAAACTTAAATACAACCATATTTCTTGAAACATAGAGCCCAAAATTAATTAATCAAGATTTAGACTACTTTGCATATGGCGAACGAAATTCACATTAAAACGAACAAAACGGGTAATTCGGACCCAATCGAATTATTTTCAACGAATGTCACCGGAGTGGTATGAAGACGCTCTTGAAGCAATTAGAGGGGGTTGCCGCCCCCAACCCCTTATTATTTGACTGAATCATCTTCACCCTCTCCTGATGAAGATATGCAAATGAGGTCCCCAAAGCTCGATGTGTACTGTTGCAAAATTTTTGTTAAATAAGAAATGTGTTTTGTAAATATCTTTACACCTAATAGGGTATGTAAAAAAATTTTTAAATATACCTATTTTCTTGTCATCGATTTTTAATAAACATATAAATAACTAAATACACATACCTATAAACATTTATAAAAAGGATAAATAGGTGTCATTTTTAATTTCTATTTACATATAAGTAGGTTAGGTATTCTGAAAAAAATATATAATATTGAGTTTTGACCAATAGGATACAGAATAATGCTTAATTCTTTTTCATCTACTTTCAACAAATTAAAAATTAAATACCAAGAGCAAGCTGTCTTGAGGCAGTGCCACAGGGTCCGACTGCAAATACGAAAGTTACGTGTTCGATTCCCACTAGAGGGAAAGGGTATTTCTTTGATCTGGTAACTCAACACGTTATCTTCATCAATCAACATGTTTCTAATATTATGCGCTGACTCCTCACTTTCCGCCGAATTCTGGATATTTCATTTCCTTCACTAGAAAACGAAAACGCAACCAGTCGTGCTTACAAGATTGACTGACCTTAGTCTTATATATTAACCTTAATTTCCAATTTCTTAATTAAATAAATTCTTATCATAAAATATAGGTATATAAAATACTTACAAAAACACAACTACCCTACATCTTCCCATCACTATACAACTACCTACATACAACACTACATACCATCAGTATCGGCAAAGCAACCCCATCACAAAGTATTAGATAATCGCTCAATTAATCACGTACAGGCGACTACCCACCGCCCCCTCTGGCCTCTATAGCCTCTGTAGCCTCTATAGCCTCTATAGCCTGGAAAGTTACAGCGAAAAAAATTACACGTCGATAGGCCTAGACACTATGAACGGTATACCTATAGACATATAAAAGTAGGTACTGGTTTTACGAGACAGTCTCGTAGGGTAAAAAATTAATATAATAGTATATAGTATAGAAGTGTAACTGTAAACGTGAGTTGTGGAGTTCGATCCCAGTCGAAACGAAATATTTATTTAAATTTATATTTTCATTTTTTTTGCAATGATATCGAGCCAAAGATTTAGATGTGTTCCGCCCCTTAACATGTAATACCTCCAGAATTCGGTAGAATATGGAGAACGGAGTGTCATAACACTAGGTTTCTACCCTACCCTGTTAGGTGCGGGATACGGCGTGTTTATTAAAAAAAATAGGTAGAGTTCAGATCAGAAAATAACTTTTTTATTTTCCCGCTTTTCTATTATAATAATAAATTATGAATGCTTTGATGTCTATTTATTATATATTAAATAATTAATATGCTTGGTGGTTTAAGTGTAACACACCCTATATTATTAGAAACTAGTCCAACCTTTTCCAACGTCGGTTCTCGTTAGAAAACAGAAAGAATAGTATTATAAATAAAAAAATAGTTTTTCATATAGTAAGGTAGAGAGAACCTGCTATTAAGACACTGTTCCAATTCTCCGTATAGTTATTGAGACACTGCGTGTTGAATAGCGTAACTCAACGCCACGTTTTATCTTGTTATTAGAGCGAGGAAAAGGGAATATCTCATTCGCCCGAGTGGGAATTGAACCCACGACTGTCTTATTTGCCGTTACGCCATATATTTCTTTATATAATGAATATATAAATTTGCTATCGTTATTTATTTGAATCTAAGACCGCCACGTGCGATATTCAAAAACTTAATTCAACAAACTCAATATTGAGAACCTCACTGGGGAGTGGGGATGACAGAGATAGTACTGAAACTTATTTGTATCGTTACTGAATTACATCCTAAAGGCAGCGGAAGCATTAATATAGAACTCTAGGTGGTTATCGATTCGATTTTTATTCAGCTTCACGCTTGTAGCAGGCTAGTGTAAAAACACTCCGCTCTCCACTTTTCTCTGAATTCTGAAGGCATTACGTGTTGAAGCTGCGCACTGCCTCCACACCGAAGAAACGAAAATATTAAATATTTCACTTCCTCGTATATTAATCGAACCCACTACCTGTCGTTTTATAGCCACACGCTTGTGCTCCTGCATATAAGTTCAAATAGCTGAAAACATCAAGGGTTATGTAAATATCTACAAATACTATAGAAAATCATGTTAGTCGACTTTCTGGCAAGGTTTCGTCCCGACCGCCAGGCTTTTGGGCATTTTATCCAAGGCAGTATGTAACACTTAAGCCGGGAACCCGCCCATCTATCCACCCCCGGGCACCCACGTAGCGAAGATCATTATCTAGTAGGAGAAAGTTAGGAGGAATCCAGTTACCCTCCTCCTCCCCCGGGCCTTAACTTGTTATAACCAGTTTAGACCAGTTCGGCTTAATTGCGCACCTGCGATACAAGACAAACTCCTGGTTGGACTTACACTGTGGTACGTTGTTTATGTTATATTTCATAATTTTCTCGATACAGTCTAATGAGTTATTATTTGGTAAATATATTGCTTCTTTATACTGAAAACGTAACATTGGGACTGAAAGAAACTATTTAATTCAAAGAAGCCTGTCTAGGCGCACTGTCACAAGTGTTTGACTGTATATCCGACTAGGTGTGGGTTCGATAACCACTCAAGGAAAAGAAATAGCGGATGGACGACTGTCCGAAATCAGGATGATTGACCTCTATGAGAGAGGACGTTCAGCAGTGTATGGCGATAGACTGAGACGAAAAGAAAGAAATTAGTACATATTTGTATAAATATATTTATGAATATACCTATTAAGTTAATATCGTTAATACACTACAGACTTTTTACATTTTTTTGATAAAGTTTAGTGGTTATAACAGAATTTTTTCTATAAGAAAATTCATATAATTACAAAACTTTTATTCTGAGATAGTGTTCGGTCATAACGGTATTATGGGCCTCTGGTGCTAGCAGAGTTCATAATATTTTTGTTTCAGCTTCAGGCTGTATCCCGCATGTAGCAAAATGGACAGAGGGTCAGAGAGGCCCAGTGTTAAGACACTCCGTTCCCAACTTTCCACCGAATTCTGGAGGCATTGCATGTTAAATAGCGAACTCGACGCAGCGCTTAGCCTCGAGACCTGACTAAAAAAAAAATTAAATACATTTCCCCGATTGGGAATCGAACCCGCAACCTATCGCGTTTAAAATCACATGCTTCTTAAAACAATAATTATATATAACACCATAAGGTTACACAGCTTGACAGAATGGCAAGTAAGGTGTAAGATAAAAATGTGTCGTTAGGCAGAAATAGCTAAGACCCCTCTCACGCATAAGCTGGCAACGAGGTCGCCCACGCACCGGTCCACGCAACACGCACCCCGTGTCATTCAACTTAATACCAAGATGCCTACGCTTTATCTAAACTTATATGGTGTGACGATGTTTTATTTAAGGGTATGCGCGGCGTTAAGTTCCGCCTTGTACTTTTCAAATGCAATGTCTCGGATTTGGGAAGAATTAGAGGATTGGGTTTTAGACAGGATAGGCTCAGGTATATATATATTCAATTGATGACATATAAGACCTAGTGAGAAAACACTCTGTTCTTCACATTCCTTCAGTGCGTGGGGTGAAAAAGGGGAAATTGCTTTTTATATCTGTGAAGACACCAAAAATAAACGCAATACTTGTGACTTCAAAATGTACTTCCTTGAAATGTATTTATAGAATTGTCTCATTAGAAGTGAAAAGTAGAAATTTTCCACGTGTATTAAAAAGGAGAAAAGGAGAGGACAAGGAGAAGGCATCTACTTAAAAAGGAGAAGACAATAAAAATAAAAAAGTTCATATTTTACGCCCTTTAATACAAAATAAGTACTAGTCAAACCGTAGTCGCTCATTAATTTAGGTATATTTTGTAGAAGCTACAGAAACTAGCCTTTATAGATCCCATACGTGGAGGAAGTCTGACATGGCCATGTTATTAATCACCAAGTAATCGACCCTACGCCCGAACTACGCATAAAACGCGAGCGCGCCCATATAGTGTTTATTTGAATATGCCTTAGGCACGGGACAAGTAGGGGGTGGTCTAAGCGGTTTTGAAACCGCTTTTAAGTCAGATTAAGATTAAAATAAAGAAAGATGTCGCGTTTTTTATGCCATTGTATACTCTCTGACTGTCCTATGAAATTAAAATGCTTAAATATAACGAAAAGCTGTGTAACCAGGTTTAAAATTGGTCTTGTAACAAACTAAACCTATTATAATTCGTATAAGTATTTTCATGAGGCCAGTAATAGCGCAGGTAGTGGGTTCAATTCCCATTGGAAGAAATTCAATATTTAATATTTTCATTCCTCGTTCAGGTTAGGAGACAAAGCACATCGTTGAGTACTTACCGTCACTGAACTCACAATGCCTCCAGAATGTGGCGGAAAATGAGGAACAGCGTGGTTTAATAATAGGTTCCCTTAGTCCACCCTGCTATGGGACACAGCGAGCGAAAAACGCAATCAGTCTATAAATTGTAAATCAAGGAGTAATTTGTACGGTATGATAGTAAAGTACCGTTATGGTAATTACATCGTAGGTTTAATTGCCTAGCTAAGGCAGATTTCAGTTAGGCCCAAGGCGTTTCATATTTAACCCTTAGAGTCTGCTATCTAAAATGCATTCAAATATTAATATTTAGGATTTTGTAAACAGTTTGTTGTTATTTGATATTTTTTTAGATATCCATAATAATAAGGATAGATATTGCATTATTTATTATTGTTTTTTTTTATAATTGGTAGGTTAATGGTGGCTGGCTGGTTACAAGTTATTCGAATATTTAAAATACGAACGCCAGTCGTAACGACTGACCTAAAATTAATTACTGGACTAATTATATTAAATACTGTCTTATTTTTATTGGCTTGCCTTTTTTCCCTTTTTCAGCATTCTTTTACCATATCCCGTACACAGTAGGACAGACAGACAGAGCCTTTGTCTTGTTTCCAGGGGAATCGAACATTGGCATTGGGAATCGAACGTACACCCTTAATTTTTATATCTACGATATAGGGTAAAACCCGGATAGTTGCCACACTTTTTGAAAAAGCTCTTTTGTTAGAAATGTATACCACTACATTACCTATTCAATATGTGTTCTTAAACATAGTATATTAATCTTCTAACTTAGCCAATTTTTTCAAATATAAATATTATTAATTTTGAGTACAGCCCGTTTTACGTGGCCTCTAAAAAGGGGGATAGTTGCCTACTATGGCGGATACTAGCCTAACGTTAAAAATGGTTCGGGGGATACTTGCCTGTCTATTTTTTTTTCAAATAAAAACGAACTTATATTAATTTAAGTAAGCATTTTTTGTTATTGAACCACAATCTTTCATTAAGGATTAATCAAAGTCAATATAATTATAAAATTACAACAAAATAGACTCCAAAATAATAATTAAATATTACTATTTATTTTAAAGGTAGAACAACAATAAAAATAAGAATTAACTTTGGCATAGCATCTATTAAATAAGTATTCAGTTCTAATTACTTACTGAGATCCTTTATAGTTATTACCTAAACAACACTTAAAAGTACTAAGGTTTTAAAATTTTAAATTTGACCATGTAATTTTTTAATTTAAAAAAATAATTAAATATTAGTATTTATCTTAAATATTAAAAATAATTATGGGAATAACTTTGGCATTAGTATTGATTATTACCAGAAGCCAAGGTTTTCAATTTTCCACATCTCATGCAATGGTTTTTGAATGTTGTACAAGTTTCATGCAACCAAATTCGACACATCTCACATTGTATCCAATCTGATTTTGATTTAGTTAAATTATAATTTTCAAAACATTCTACACAATAATTATCAATTTTAACTTCTTTGTTGGTATTTCATTTCTTTGAATTTGCTAATTGATATTGTTATTTTGAATTTCTTAAGGTTCGAGAGGATATGCCATAAATCCGGGATATTTCGTTGATACTTTTTTGTTTTTTATTTAGATCTTCGAATGCAAGTGCTAAGCTATCTTCTGTCCAGCTGATGTGGCGCGGCACCACGCTTGGCTTTCGTTTATACTTGCGAGGCATTTTGCTGTTGAGAATTTATTTTATTTAAGATAAACTATAGTAAAGCCCAATAAAAATATCACCAAGAAAAAAAGCTAAAACCAAATGAAAAAAATAACTAAGAAAAAAATCTGTTTGCTCGTTAAAATGTGTAGTTACGGATAGTTGCCCCAGGGCAACAATCCGCAAAAGACAGTAAGGCAACTATCCTTTTTGATACGGATACTTGCCCTTTTTATTTACAAAATAAATAAAACATATTTAACAACAAAACGTTTATTACAGTGCAATTTAAACTCTAATGCAATCAAAGAAATAATTATTTTACTGAAACCGCAATTAGTTATAATTATATTTAACGGAGATTACTTGCCAATATAATTCTGACGCTCGTCAAAGTATCGTCGCGGAAGATTTTTACTCACACGGACAAAACTCGTGCACCTACTTCGACAGCTGATGCGGCACCGAGTCCTACGCGGGGGACGCTTCTTATTATGATCAAAAAGAAACACTGTAAACACGTCTAACATAGAGCATTTGAAACTGAGGCAAGTATCCGTCCGAGGCAACTATCCGGGTTTTACCCTATATATATATATATATATATATATATATATATATATATATATATATATATACGTACGTACGTCTGTTACAATATATAAATATATGAATACGAGTATGTGCAGTAAAGATGCAATATAAGACCGTCACGGAAGACGATTTGCAAGCGGAAATGAAGTGAACAGTATAGGGAGTGACACGAGGTTGTTTCCTTTCCATTCGTCTGTAACATGTATAATTTCTATATACGAGTATATATATATAAAATTTTAACATTTCTATTCTTAGTATAATAGATATAAAATTATAATGTTTTTTTTTCAAATATATAGTTTTGTAAGCATTTACATTTTATAAGGTAGGTACATTTACATTTTATAAGGTAGGTACATTTACATTTTATAAGGTAGGTACATTTACATTTTATAAGGTAGGTACATTTTTTTGGCTCTACGGACGTTTTTGGTCCGTTCTTTTATCTGTTCTTTTATTGACATTTTCGCAAATCCTTTTTATTTTTAAATCATAATAAAATATTTAAGGAGGGATGGGTGAGCCTCCCTGCTTTTTTTCACTTTTTAGTTTTTGTTTGGAAAGCTGAGGTCCTTGCAGAGGTTATGTCCAATGTTCGTTCCTTCTTATTTTTCTCGTAAGTTTGTTGTGTCCAGTTTTGTTGCGAGCACGTTATCGCCTCTTTGTCTCGGACTTATGAGAGATAGCCCGTTTTACCTAGGTTATAAGTTCGCGTATTGGTTTCTTAAGATTAAAAATAAAAAAATAAGCTAATATTATAGGTATATAAACAACAAAATAATTGTAAATTTTAAAGATTATTTTTACTTTAAATAGAGGCAAAAAGCTCAGTAATCATTTTCAATTACTATTTTTAGACAATACTGTTTATGAATGATATAAAAATAAATAAGAACTAAACATATAAAAATATAAAGATGGTATTATACATCTGCGACTTTTTACAACCTCGTGAAACATTATAATACTCCAATTTACACAGAAACATTCATCTCATTCTTGACTTAAACCCGCAGTCATTGCGTTTATTTTGTCAATTTCAGCTTGTACCAATACAGCTTACCAATAAAATCTAAAACACCGAATAAATTACAAAAATTAACACTAAATATCTAATTATCAAAATGCTCAAATATATTTAACCCTTAAATTCCGTTACGTTCTCACAGAACCTCATCTCAATGTCAATCCCACGACACGAGTTCAATGTTAAAGTGACCAGGTCAACCAAGAGTTCATGTTAAGAGAACAGGGGATGCTGCAGCATCAAATTTTGTATGCACACCTTTTAACAAACAAGTTACTTAAGCTAAAGTTGAAAAATTAATTTAATTCAATTTCGACTTTAATACAACGACATAGAGACTACTAAGATTTTCCAAAGAGTCATTTCAACTTTACTCGCCCCTAATTTAAGGTAAAAACCGGTACTTACAATAAAAATTAACATTAGCATAGCTCCTTGACCGGAATAAAACTGGACACTTATCAATATTTATGAAATCTTTATTGGTAATTTGTTGGAAATGTAGTTAGTTAGTTAGTTTATACAGAAATGTGGTGGTGACGACACGGGTCTAAAAGACCCATCAGTGTTTCTATATTCTGCAATGATGTGAAGGTTAGTGATTTTATTTTATATAATTGTAAACACTCTGTACAAAATGTTAATACTAAGTAAGAACTATAATATTACTTTCTTATTGAACCCGCGTTTCTTGGAAAGCATCCACTTACTGGAGTACTGACCAACTGAGCCATGTGGGCTTATCGAGCTACGTCTAAATTCTTATCCTCTTATTTTAACCGATTTTTGTTTTTAGCATGTGAGTAGGGAAATTTTTATCAATTTTTGGAACAAAAAGGTTTTTCCTAAGAATGATCCTTACGTATAGTTACGTTTAAATAATGATTTTTATGTTCTAAAACATATTTTTTCCTAGTGTGTAAATAAATAATAACACTTAAAAATCTTTAAAAAAAAGATATTACAATGTTTGGTAGATAATTATGTATATCTATATAATTGACTGATATCAGTAAAAATTCTATTCTGGCGCTAATTTTGTACTAAATTAACATTTTAGTAGGTACATTTATTAAATAATGAAAAAATGTTAGGTATATTTTTACCTAATAGAACTAATTTTTAAATTTACCTAGACGGACTAAGTAAATCTATCCTAAATATACATATATGTACATTCTTTACATTAGTATACAAACTGTGCAGTCGTAAACTTAACCTTTTCTAACCTAACCTACAAAACTCAAATTCAAAATACTAGAACAATGACTACATTCTTTGAAAAATACACCCAAAAAAACCACAAAATATTACTCTAACTCAATAAAAAAGGACTAAAAAAAGAACATGTCAGCCAGCATCATAAATAAACATGACTCCAGCAAGGAGTATATAGTAGTTCCGAACTCATCAAACCCTAGATGAAGGGTTGAACTAAAACTATCAATAAATCGATAAGCGTCGCGCGGGCCAGCCGGCTCATCACTAATTTACAATTTTATGGCTTGTGGGAACGGCACCACTCCATTAGACCCGCCCGACCCGGGGGAGGATAGGGAAAAAAGTTAAAGAAACTTTCTTTTCTGTATTTATTTGTGTATTTTATTAAGCTTATTAAACTAGATGCAGAAAAGTCTTTGATTAAGGTAGCGTTTACTTTCTTATATGTTTTCTATAAAATCAGCTATACTTATGGTTCTAAAGTGGTGTAAAAGTCATCTTTATTCCAATACCCAGATCGATGGAAATTTAAATGTAATAATAAATAATTGTAATAAAATGCTAATAAATGTAGGTAAATGTAGTAAATAAATGTTACGCACTATTTTAGTTTCAAATATTACTTAGTCACTTATAATTTTTTAACATTATTTTTATATGTTAGTTACAAGGCGGAGCACAAAATCATCAATTACTTTATTCCCTTATGTAGATGCGTCTTAAAACTATAAATTAAATTCCACATTGTAAGCTATTATTCTTGCATTAGCTCTAACCAAAAACTGGATTAAATTAAAAATATATATTTAAAATATTATTACAATATTTAATAATTATTTTATTTGCAAACCGTACTCGTCCACGCCTCCCTACAAGAAACGCGTGCAAAGGAGAAAGGCGAAAACTGAGACAGGGAGGGAGGGGGCGATCTTTAAGATACGTCGCCATGGCAACCCTTACTTTCATCCCACACATATATATTACTCAGTTAGGACTACATGATGCTGATTTTTGTTATTTAATGTTAATTTTAAGAAATTAAAAAATATTTCTAAGTTTTAAACATCGGTAGAGCGTAAAGCGTAATATTAACATAGTTGTTTTTTTGCTGGGAACAAAAAGATTGATAAATTAATTGTGTGTTAAGACACTGTTTCTTATTATCTGCCGGATTCTAGGGGAAATGCGTGTTGAGAGGCGAACAAGCAACTTTTCTGATTTAAAAAAAAAAATCTGCGGAATATGGACGGAAGTGTCATAGCACTGGATTTTCAGATTTCCTTAGCCTATCCTACCATGACCGGGATACACCGTACAACTTAAAAGCAAAAAAAAAACCAATTATTATAAACGATTATTAAAAAGTTCTGACCTTGCCTCTAATATAATTACTATAGAATAATTAACCCATGTAGCCCCACCCTAATACCGGCATCACACACACAGCAACACCGTGTACCAACACGCGGTATTAGGAGAATTCAACCCAACCCCGAAGTTTCTGTTATTAAGCAAATGCTTTGTAAACATTTTGGGTACACCTTTAGTTTGAATGGCCGGGTGATAAGTTTTAAGCTTAGATTTGGGCGTTTACTCTACACATTTTGCTAAGGGAACCATGTAAATATATATATATATATAAAGTCTTATATACACTTTGGAACTATTATCGTTGCGTAGCTATGACGTGACGTACTGTTAGTTCTAAATTTCAGTTTAAGTTATACATTTATAGTGGTTATGTTCATATTTTTAAATTGTCAAAAGGAAAACTCGGAAGCCTTATAAGATCAATTTGATATCCAGTAGTCCGTTTGTTTAAAACAAACATTTTTGGGAGTTCTCAATCAAAATGTAACAATTTCATCACTAGAATTTAAAAGATTTATATTAAGAACTTTAAACCTCCATTCGCTTAAAATTAATTTCAAGTACATAGGTGATATAACATGGTTTTCTTGGTTTTGGAAGGTTTTACTAAAATGTCACTAGAAATCATATTTTTCTACTTACAGTTTTATTATACAAAAGAATTTTACATTTTTAAATATTATATAATTAATAAAAAAAAATAGTCTTCCGAGGGTGGCTAGGGCTCCAGAGAGAGGAACCTCACTACTCCTCCGTCGAAATAATATTTTTCTCTTTATTATGTTACAAAAGATAAGTGAATTGGCTAAGTATGTATGTAGAAATAACTTAATAAAGACATTCCGCTTCTTTTGTCCTATCGTTATTAAGAATATCGCATTTTGGAACTTTAATCCTTCATTGCTACGTAAATAGATATAACACCACAAGGTTTTTTATAGGTATATATATATTTTAATAATTATTATTATCATTATTTTATTTTTATTCGAGTTCGTCGTGGCACAGAGGTTTGTGGGTTTGAATTATTATTTATTTATATTTTCAATCCGTCGCTTGAGTTCCGCCACTGAACTCCTCCTCCGCCTCAAAAAAATCAGCGAAAAGTGAGGAACGGAGTATCTTAAGACTAGGTTCCCTGCCTTCCCTTCCCTTGCCTGTTATATACGTGATACGGCGTGAACCTGGTAAAAAAAAAAAGATTAAAAAAACAACAATTTAAGTATTCCACAAGTAATGAAGTGAACCAGAGCTGCATTCGAGAGAAGCGTGCGTGCTATGCGGCTTGCCGGGCAGAAGTTCGCGACAAATTGCTCGACCGCTAACGACTTCTACTAACTACCATAGCTGATAATGTAGCCGGCTATTTATAAACTTGCCTTTGACTGCCAAATTTATATAATTTAATACTAGTAACAAACACCTTAATGTGATTGAAATTAATTAATCGATTTTTATTAAACAAAGTTGGTAATACAAGTTTGAGGCCAGTCGTGGGGCATCGAACGATCGGATCGATTCCCAGGCGAGAAAAAGAAATATTTTTTATTTTCATTTAATTGCGTGGGAATGCCTCCAGAAATTGGCGCTATGCCTCCAGTTTTCGGTGGAAAGTGAGGAGCGTCTTAACATGCGGGATGTAACCTAAAGATGGATAATAAAATACAAGTTACAATATACCTAGATGATTTTTATTATGATGCAATTGAAAAAAGCTTTTTGTTAGAACACTTTGTTCTACACTTAACATTAATTTTAGAAACATTGGAGTGACGTGTTGGGTGTTGAAACTAAATGCCGCCGATATATTTTGTTCATATTCTTTAAGCAATAACTATTACATAATAAAAATACATTAAATCATAATTTCTCACAATATTTTAATATTAACTAATGTTAATATTCCAGATAATACATCAAATTTAACCAAAATGACTATGTACATTAATTCCACTATCCACCCCTTTATAATAAGTTTCTCATCGACCTACACCCGAGCTTAAAGGCTCCTTATTTCACCCCCCACCCCCCTTGGCCCCCCGAAGACATATTTCATCAGCAAACTCCTCCTTAACTACAGTCCGCCCAACTTCGAGTAATATTTCACATGTAAATAATATACAAGATACGTGACCGTAACTACTGTTTTGCCTCAGGATGCCCAGCAATTTGCGAATATTTGCCAATAATTTTGCCAGTTTTATGGAGTTTGCCAAATTGATCGCTTAATTGTAGCTAGTAAGATTGATGGTGACACCGAAAAGTAGAACTAAATTTGTGATTGTTCTATTTTATTATATGAATTTAGGTTGATATTAGTTTATATTGTAGCATAGTTTTTTTAAGGTTGGATTCTCGTAAAAAATGAATGTGTTAATATTAGTAATCGTCTCTTATTTATAAATATAATAAATCATAAAACCAGTATAGATAAGTATAATGTAAATGTGATATTGCATTAATTAAAATTAATGTCGCTTTTAGACAAGCATGCATAGTATTAACGAAGATGGTGCAGCTATGTAAAAATTAATTTACTCGGCCTAAATAAACGTCGGTTCTTAAATTAGCCAAATTTTAAAAAGATTAAGTATTAAGTATTTATTACAGACAAAAAACAATGTATTTAAACTTTACAGTTTCCTCATTTTTCGCCGAACGTAGGCTCTCTTTGTGTCATTTCCAGAGTCAAAATCGACTTCGAACTTGACATTGGAATCAAACTCACAACTTCTGTCACTGTGCTATGACCAGCCTGATCTCCACAAAAAAATCTATATAGAACATAAATCAAGAATAATTAATTGTACGTGTAATTTATTCTTACCATTATATGAAATTTTTATACCTTTTAAAATCAAACCATAGATAGGTAGGCATATAGTAATTAGATATAACATTAAAATATTTCATTATACCCCATTTCTACGATCATAAAATCTAATTTAAGTTTACAAAATAGATATAACACAAATGAAGCCAGGTTAGATTGACGTAGGAGCTAATAAGCGGGGGGCGGGTTAGAAGGCGGTCGAAAAGACCCCCAGTTTTGAGAAGCGGGCAGGGGTGAACTGATAAGAGGGCGAGGGGGTAAGACCTATATTGTTTAACAAGTAATATTCAGATTGTTTGAATTTGTATAAACTAAATATTCTATGTAATATTCTGGAGTTATTGATTTTTGGAGCTAGCGTTATTAATATTCAGTTTCTATATTAATATATTATTTATATGTTTTAGAATAAATTTTAGTTTTGTTTAATATAAATTATGTAATCATAGGTACTTTATAAAAAATAGCCTTAGATATTCTAAGGCTTTTTTAGACGTTTTTTCACATACGGTAGTATGTACTAAAAGTATTTTCAATTATATTTATGCATCGTTCAATAAGGCAGCCAAATTCCAGCTACAACACTGAGGCACCATCATGACAAAAAATGCTTACTATATACTATGATATATGATGACTTTAATTATTATAATATTGAAGATTTGATCGTCTCTTATATTATTACATATTTTTTTGGAAATACTTATATAAAAGTACAAAAAACTCAGTAAACCGTTTTCCGAACGATGAAAATAACCTAAAAATATAACATCCACGGTTGATTAACTAGTAGTCCTAAAACAAACTTTAGCCCTAAAGAACTGGTAGTAGAAAAATCAATACCCTGAAAGCTCATCTTGTTCAAGTAGGAACTAAAGGGACAAATGACCTAATTTCAAGGAGTACCTATAGCGGCCCTCCAACAACCTTCGCTCGCGTGAGTGGCAACTGCCCTAGCGCGTTAACAGATGAAACTATAATTTAATTCTTTATTCTTCACTAGAGACCCGCTCGCGGCTTCGCCCGCTTGAACGATTTGGCTATTAATTTAATTTTCTTATATTAATGTCATGTCAAAAACAATATCTAAGTATACCTATATTATTTAAAAGTAAATTTTCAGTTCAATAAAACAGTTATTTATAGCAATTTTGCCGAATAACATGTTTAATACGAACATAGAATTATAAGCGGAGCTTGGCAAAATACAATACTGAACTGCAATTAAATCGGTTAAGCTATTTCTGAGATATATGTGAACAAATGCACAGACAAACAGGCAAAATATTTGAAAATCATCATTTTTCATTTCATAACGGTATTAAATGCCACCAATAATATCCCACAGATATATAGAATATACTCGTAATATTTTCAGACCTTATATTTCAAATTCTTCACGAAACTATTCCTTTAGAATATACGACTACATTTCCCTTCCCAGTGAAACCCTAAAGAATGACAGCAATCTTGCTGTAATCGTGTCCAGACGTCCCAAAGCATCGCCTCATTTACCACTTTATTACATTAGTACATAGACATACATACGTAGGTAACAGCTTCACGCTTTTTCCTGCATAGCAAAATAAATAGAAAAAGTAGTGCTAAGACACTCCTTTTCAATCGAATTCAAGACATTGCGGTTTGAGTGTTTCTTTGTTTTGTCCCAGCGGGAATATGAATTTATTTATTAAATCTATAACCCTGTATAACCAGTCGTGGCGCAAGTGCACAAAGTGTGCCTATAAACGCGACAGGTCGTGAGTTCAGTTCAAAAGTGAAATATCTAAGTTTCACATTTCTACGCTCGGATGTCAAGGCAAGCGCGGCGTTAAGCTACGCCACTCAACACGCAATGCCTCCAAAATTCTGCATGTGGAATACAATGTGACGCTAAAAAATCTATAACCCTCGAACTTACTAACAGACGCTGTTCCACTGCGAGACGAGTGTCTATAGCTATTATATATACATATATATAAGTGTATATTGTAAGTCCGTCGGGTGTTTTCATTAAAACTTGCATACGATACGCCATGTAGCGCGGTTATCGGCGCATCCGTATAGTTTCGGCTTGTTTTGTTTTGTTGGTAATGTACTATTGCGTGTTTAAATAGAAATATTTAAGCTGTGGCAATAAAATCGATGTTGGCGCGCCTGTATTGTCTATGTCTAACTATATTTTCTAGTATGTTGGTACTATTGTTCAATTAAATCCTATTATGGTAGTGAAATAACTTTAATTATTTCAAATATTGAATATCGATGATCGGTTTAGCCTTTTATTTTTAAAAATATATAAAAAAAACTATTTTCTATTATATATGCTTTTACACCTGCCTTGCAAACAATAATTCAATATTATTGCTTATAAATAATAATTTAACACAAGAAAATATATTTTATCTTAGCAAGATTAGAAAAAATACTTATATATAATTCCATTACAATTGGGCGATGGTCTGGTATGTGGTACTGGCTTTCCTCTGCCTAATATACTGCATGAATTAAAATAGTCTAATTTAATATTAATCTGTATTTACTTCTAAATAAATACTATAAATAAAGTTTCCATTTTTTCATCTTTCAATCAATTTCCATCTCCATAACTACTCCATCACTGAAAGAAAAATTATATTCTACGAGAAAACAGACCATTCCCACACAAATACATAACAAACCTCCAAGCAAAAGACCAGTTCCAAGATAGGAGACAACTAAGATATATGCAGCATATGCTAGGTATTATTTCTATTTGTAAAGCGGTTTCTAACAAGAGTAATGTTCTCAACTTGCAACTTGCATGCCATTATGGCTCTCGCGGTTGATGTATCGCGAACTATTACTTTGAAACTTTGTGAAAAGCTCATCTCACAGCTGCCTCTAGTTACTGGTTAAGTATGTGGAGGGTGGAGGTATAATTATTAAGTTATTTATTATAATAACTTAAAGCCTGGAAAATATATTTTTAATCTATTATAAATTAACAGCTTCACGCTATATCCCACATACACCAGGGTAGGCAGAGGGAACCTAGTGTTAAGACATTCCGTTCCCCACTTTCTGCCTTATTCTGGAGGTATTGCGTGTTAAAATAAATATTTCATCTCCTCCAGTGGGGATCGAACCCACAACCAGTCGGTTTTACAGCCACACTCTGTTCCCCTGCGCCACGACTGGCCTTATTAAATTAGATTTTAGTAATAGAAGTTTTCTTCTATGAATACCGTGGGGGAACCTAGTGCTAATACACTCCGTTCCCCACTTTCCGCCCAATTTCGGAAGCATTGCATGTTGATTGGCAGAATTCAACGCCGCGCTTTACCTTTGCTTTGAGAAATATTTATTATCTATATGTTTTAATATAATAGATATATAAAAAAATTAAAATGTTACTGAAAACTATTTCAGGGAAATCATAACCTTGGTTGGCGATCCCCCTAGTTTATGAGATATGGCGCTCTCGACTGAAGGCACGCTGTAATAAAATCTTACCGTCAACGCTTTATGAATATTGTTTTGGCGCTATGAACGATAAGATGCACTAAAATACTCACTTTATGTATGTATATTGCTTAAGTCTAGTACTTTAGTGCTTTTGGCGTAAGCGTTTAGGTTATAACTTGTTTTAATCGTAAATGTAAGAAATTTAATTCGTGGCGTCCGTCATGACGTAGCGGGACAAAGGTGTGACTGTAATACGACGGTTGTGGGTTCGATTCGACGGATGTATGGTATAGTTAAACCAAAAAAGGTTTTTTAAAAAATGATAAAAAACAAAAAAAAACCCAACAAATCTTCTTCTTCTTCCTGGCATTAATCCCGGCTATTACCAGGGTCTGCCTTCCTACTCAACCTACTCCACTTTGCACGGTCTTTTGCTTCCTCAGTGGTTAGACCATTGGCTCTCATGTCCTGCATCACGACATCTAACCGGCGCTTCCTTGGGCGACCGGGAGGTCGCGCCCCAGGAACTGGTATAGCAAGGCACTTGCGTCCGACATAGTTCTTAGGCCGGCGCGTAACGTGGCCAACCAACTCAGGCGAAGCTCTTGGAGCTTATCCGCTACGTCACGGACCCCAAGACTACCTCGAATGAATGTGTTGCGTATGCATAAAAAACCCAACAAATATACCCTGTAATCTATACATAGCTACATACATACATATCTATACTAAATATTTTATACCTACATCGTTAATTACAAATAACCTAAAACTGTTTACGTAAGTAACAGAAATTAAAGTGGATCAAAACCTTTTACATAAGGGCCTTCGGAAAAGCAGATTTATATTACGACCCAACTAAGATCATAAAACTATACTGTAGGTACCACCGACCCGAGTATTAATAACAACATTTATCATAACCCAGCCCCACCCCCCAACCCCCCATCTTTGTAAGAACCCGCTGCGTTCGCCCAAACAACTTCTGACAACGAAAACTATTCAAACACTCGTGGCTAACATCGCAACTTGTACGGCGTCGTTCTTAACTCGCTCGCTCCGACGATGGCTCTAGAAAATTGGAAAATTTCACTTTTCTAACCTATTCTGTGCTTTGTGCTGCTTTAAATATGGCTTATATTTGGGTAGCACTTTTCTATGATTACGTTATTATAGTTCAATCTGAAAAGAGCTCTATTTTTATTGTAATAGAGTTAATAGTGTCTCATCACTAGATAGAGCAATTCGCCGGAAGGGTTGAGTCGTAAGGAAGTTCGACGATTATGTTTAGTCAGCGCTGCCAGTGTAATGGAAAGGAAGTAGGTTCGGGGCCTGTAAGATGCGGTCGCAAGGCGGGCCCGTTAGTCTCTGTGGGGGGTTATTTGTTCGCTTCGCTTCTAAGGTCGAAACTGCGGGTTAGATTTAAATTTCGCACCGGTGTTTGTCCTAAATGTCCTCAGTAGCTTGATGAGGTGCCTCTTTACTCTAAATTGAAGTGGTCGGTAAATTGTTTTCAATTTAACGTGAACCAAGTCTAAAAGAGGGTGACAAAGAAATACCTCAAAATTTCGTCTCATTACAAAAGGGGCTTCGTTTCAGATATTTGAGATGTTATGCTTATGTTTGAGAATCCTTAAAGGTTTAGGGAGAATATTATTAATTATTGTTTATTTTATTATTATTGTTTTATATTGTTTGTTTGCATGTAATACTTAGATAAATGTATGGTATTAATTTATTCTGAATATGAATATTTTTAATATAGTTGCTCGTTAGATTTTATATATAGAATCACAATCAGCTTCACGCTATATCCCGAATAAAATAGGGTAGCTACCTAGGGGCAGAGGGAACCTAGTGTTAAAACACTCTTTTACTCGAAAAAAGCGGGAAAGCGTGAGGCTAAAAAAACATAAGTATAATAAAAGCATGTAGTACTACCTATAAGTATATTTATGAAATTTACGCTACGTGTTATGTTCTTATTGTAAATTAATAAGAAATTATTTATCGAATTTTCCGGTCATTTACATAAGAGTACCTAATATATGAATACAATTTGAATTTTAAACCAAAAAGTAAGCGTTATAAAATGATCAACTAAGATGTACTTAGTTACAAGCAAAACAGCTCCTTATATGGTGTTATTTTACATTATTCTAACAAAAGCCTATATATATATATATATATAGGCTTTTGTTAGAATCTTAAATATATAAAGCCTATATATATATAGGCTTTTGTTGTTTTGTTTTCTTTTGTTATATATATGAAATAAATTATTTCATAACTAAATAATCTATATCGATCGCGTCCCAACCCGAAGAAACCTCGTGGACGACGATTAAGCTAAATTGCTGCAAAATTTATCCCACACTAGGTTAGCTCTAAATTTCTTATTTACTGTGGTCACTGCCGTCTGAGCTAACAAACCGTCCAACTTCTGTCTTTGAACGCAGCGATCGTTACAAGCACTCAAGGCACAAGATCCGGTCTCATTAGTAGCTTAAGAAATATATATTTCATATAGGGAATATGTATACTATAAAAAATATTAAAGTAGTCATTTAGCACAGGGGTACAATGGTGTGACTGCTAGACGGCGGTTGTAAGTTCGATGTCCACTCGAGGGAATGAATTACTATTTATTAATATATTCATTTCTTCGCTCTTGTCCCAGCCCGGTGTTGAGTTCCGCCACTCAACACTCAATGCCTCGAAAAATTAGGCGGAAAATGGGAAACCGTTAAGCTGAAGTAAGTAACGTAAAACAAACGTAATATCACTATTACAAAAAAATATAGATAAAAAAAGAAAAAGAAAAACTAAAGTACATTTTTTCATAGATACATTATATTGATAGCTACATTAGAAAATTGAAACGAAGTAAGATTCCTGTAACCCTTTTCTCGTCTAACCAGGTACACGCGACCCTGCGGTCACCTACCTACTGACCCTGTGACCTATACGGTCATTCGTTTTTATTGTGAAGTGTCAGTTCTCATGATCTCTAAATATATATTTTTTTATACGAGCATTAATGTTAAAATTCCAAAAACTCCTATTACTTCTTACTAGTAGTCAAAATTTTTTTTGATTCTATATTCCGCATATAGCAGGGTAGGCAGAGGAAATATATAAACCTAGTATTAAAACTCTTCGTTCCAATTAAGACACTTCCGATCTCCACTTTTCGCCACACTCTAAAGGCATTGCTTGTTAAATGGCGGAACTCAGCTTGACACCAGAGCGAAGATGTGAAAATATTGAATATTTAATTTCTTCAAGTAGAAATCGAACCCATAAAAAATCTAAGCTATATATGTATAAAATTTCATAAAAAATATAATATGTTTAGTATAAAAATATGACAATAATAAAAAAATAACATTAATATTTTATTTTACGAAACATTTCTTTAGACGTTCTTTGTCCAACACAAAATCTCATCTCTAACGGTCCGATGACCTAAGGTCATAGGAACCATTCACTCCTCGCGCTCTCACGGACCATCTCAGCATCTTTTAGGGTTAAATCTATGAAATCCTGTTTCTACACAAAAGGATGAGACGCTGTATTACTAGTTAGATTATTATTTAAGTAGTTTAAGCTTTCATCTTACTTTTATAATATGTTTACTTAGATTATTAGAAAAAATCAAATTTCAAATCATTATAATAAGTATAATCTATCTATATATATAAAATCGAAAGGTCACTCACTCATCACGAAATCTCAGAAACTAAAAGTGCTAGGAATCTCAAATTTTGCATAGGAGTTATTTATAGGACGTAGGTGCTCGCTAAGACGGGAATTTGCAATATTCGACTTCTAAGGGGTTGTTTTTGGGGTCGAAAGTTTGTATGAAACTTCGTTACTACAAATGCTAGGAGTCTCAAATTTTGCATAGACGTCACTAGGACGTAGTCATGGAGACAGAAATTAATAATAACATAGTTCACGCGGGTGAAACCGCGAGCGGGCCGCTAGTATTTTATAAATGCTATAAAAGTTGTTCTTTTGTAACGTTTCTCATAGAATATTAAAACTACTTAGGATATTAAAAGTTATATGCATATAAGAAGCTCTATTATCCTCAACATATATATGTATATAGTTCTTAATGAAATTATACAGTACATAGCCGATAAGACACGGCCGAGGGGGGAACGAATGTCCGCGCGTGTGGGTTGAGGCGTACGTGAAGACGGCGGACGAAGACGTGCTTATATCGGACGAAGTTGTTTTTACCAACTTTATTATATGTGGAATAGAAATTTATAGGGTTATTTTTGTTTTTGTTTTGTAAGGAAATAATTGCATGACTAAAGTGATCTGTTATGTATGTAACGGATGTAATGTCCTACATCGTATAATAGTATTTTATATACAGTGCTAGAGCTAGGGTTAATCTGTTAACACGAACTTCCAACTGAAATTTTTGTGCTATGTTTAAATTACCTCTGTTCTTCATGAAAAGTCCTTGAGATAAAAAAAAAACTAATTTAAAATTATATTTTGTTGCAGATTATCAATGGAAATAGTTATGGAGCTACCAGTCGCCAACACCATTGTGGTGTTAACGGTATACCGCATTCAAAATTCACAAGAAGTTTAATTTTACATAATATGATATCGATTCACAATTGCAAGACTTCTACTTCAAGGCAAATATTTCTTCAATTCAACAGTTAAATTCAAATTAGAAATAACTATTCCGTATAAAGTTTCAGTACTGAAGCAAAGAAGATTACACAAAAAGTTATATTTAACGAGCAAATCTTATAAAGTCTAAAATATAATAATAATGAAACCCAAATAATATAAACAGTAATATCAGCTAACACTACATACATCTGAGTCCATTTGGGTAGAGTGCGGGCGACTTTCGTGAGGGTGAAAGCAGTTTGAAAGTCGGGTCGGTATTGATCGAGTGTCTTGCCCCCGCCCCCGCCCCGCCGCCGCCCAAACCTAAGGATACTTATCTTATAACCGATTTACAGCTCCATGTTATATATGTTATGTTAGATAGACATATTTAGTGTTGGGACTTTTAGAATTTAATCTTTTTTTTTTATTATAGTTTTCCTATTAGTAATGCTTTTGGAGTATCTTTTTTATATCTTATGTAACATTTTTTTTTTTTTTTGCGTTATTGATTTATTGTATTTTTTAATATTCTAAAATATTTATGATTATAGAAATAATATGTATGAAGGTAAACGGCTTTATCAAATCTTTAAACTTGAAAATATTATACGAATTTGGAAGACATAGTTCGGACAATGTTATTAAATAATTAGACATTTCAATAAATGATAAACTAGGATAACTTTAAAACCGATATTTCATAGAACTAATTTAATAAACAAAAACGTAAACAAAAGTTATAAAAAAGTCTACAAAAAAGTTATGAATTACAATATCTAAAAAAAATACCTTATAAAACATACAATATATAATATATAGGAATATCGGGGTCATTACCTCAATAAATAGTGATGAAACTAACGCGAAACCAGCCCTATCGCCGAAGAGCTGACACCTGAGGCCAGCCCTACTAAAATTGAGTGCCTCGCACTGCCTTATTCTGATTATACCTAAATCACACGTGTATGGTATAATCCTAATGAATAATAAATAGAATTGAACAGCTCAAGCTTTTAAATTATCTGGTTATAGCTTACGTAATATTATTAAAACTAATGTAGGACTATTGGACTATTGAACTAATGTACCTATTTACTAAATTATAACATTTTCTTTAAATTTTCGATTTCTCCATGTATTCACAAAATAAATAATGGAGAAAAATCACAAATTGCTATATATTTCTTTACATAATATCATTAAATTCTTGAACTTACAAATGAAAAAGAAACAAATCTACGCTTTACACTTTTTTTTAACTTAATCTGCGGACAAACATATTAACACACAAACACACACATTAAAATTAAAATTTCTGTTTCTTTTATTATCTAAATAAATAAATAAATATAAAAAGTAAAAAAAAAACCGTGATATCTATGTTTTTCTTGTCCAAATAAAAAAAGAAAGTACAGTCAGAATAGGCGTACGTAACGCGACACTGTCGTGCGCGCTCGTCTTACTTCCACTTGATTAATGTGTGTACTGTACACGCTAATTACCACTAGAGGAGACATAGATAGCCATTATTGTTATTTAATACGAAACGATTACTTAAAATTTAAAATATTTAATATTTTCTATACTAATATTAACAAAGAAATGAGATATATTCAAAGGATAATTATTGATAGTAATATAACTAACTTAACGATTATTTTTGCTTCTCATAATTGTAGGTATATGGTATATTTAAATATATCATTAAGGAACCAGCTGATATATAAAATTAACTCTATATGATAGATAGATACTTAAAAAAAATCAGCATCACGTTGTATTCCGCATAGAGCATGATAGGACTTAGGATCTAGTGTTAAAACACTCCGTTCTCCACTTTCCCCCGAATTTTTCTTCATAGATACTTTTTCACCTAAAAAAGCCTCAGCTAAAAACTAAAACGAATAGAATAAAAAAAATACATAATAAACTTTAAAATCCAATCGCTCAATTGCAATACAACAAACTAATTTCCTTAAAACGCTTTCGAATTTCCCAGCGTCCAATCGTCGAAAGGTTCCATTTCACGCCGTCCGGCATAATTAATGGACATCCTACAAAGTGGGTATTAAGAAGTGGAAGGGAGTAGATCGATACGGTCTCCACACTTTAGGTTCCTTGCGGGGGCGTACTGTCCGGTTTTCGTTGCGGTTCCCACAGGGGTGTTTCTTCTTTCGTTCCTTGGCGGCCTCCACCCCCCACCTCCTGACCACGGCCAGTTATTAAAGAACTTCCAGAGCACATTGCGTGATGTAGCCAACCCCTATTTATTATAAGGGGCGCGGAACGTGGGGGATCAGTTAACGCTGGCACAGTTTATATCTTCTTCCATTCCTTAGGGGGTGGGGGTTGGGGTGTGTTGTATATGTGTGAGTGGGGCTCCTCAACTTTAAGATTGTTAGAGGGGTCGCAATCAGAACTAGCTAGTGCTTTTCATTAGAAGAGATGGTTATCGCTGTTGTACGTGTTTTGTTTGACGAAAACGTTCGTTTGTTTGTTTTGTTCTCTTTGTTTAAGAGTTTCCTCGAGCGTGACTTTAATAATAAGTTGCAACTACCGCCTTCAATGTATCTATCTATAGGCGATTCCGTTTATATAATGATTTAATTCTACAAGTTACATATCAAATTATACGTATGAAATAAATATAATAATTTTTGTAATTTTCTATTCCAATTTTTATAACGAAATCCCGAAATACCTTTCTTATTGTCGCACATTTCTCAAAAATAGTAAGTCAGCTTTTTTGAAAGATATCCATATTTTATTGTAAACGCAACAGGTTGTGGGTTCGATTTCCATCCGATATAATTAAATATTTATTATTTTCATTTTTCTCTCCGGTGTATAAGAAAAGCGCAGCGTTAAGTTTTGCCACTCAACACTCAATTCCATTAGAATTCGGTGGATAGTGGGAAGTTAAAGACAAGGTTCCCTCCACCTACCCTGTTATATGCGTGATACAGCGTGCACCTGACAGAAAATCAATATTTTAGATGTAATACATAATAGGAACATCATTCTAGCTGTAATAAAACCCAATGATAAAAACAACCAAATTCCCATATGACCAATACAATTTTAATATTAATAGATAATAATAACACTTGTGGCCGTTGTGTTTCAGTGGCACAAGGTGTAACTGTAACGCTACGGTTGTGGATTCGATCCCCACTCGAGGAAGTGAACAACTCAACAAGCAATTCCTCTAGAATTCGGCGAAAAGTGGGGAAAAGAATGTCTTAACATTAGGTTGCCTCTGCATACCCGTGTGTGCGGGATACAGCGTGAAGCGTGATAAAATACTATTAATAATATTAATAACACTTATAAACGTGCCCGTAATATCTTACCCCAGACTGCACAATATAAATCCCTAAGCCTCTAGGAACTCTCACTTAGTATGCAGCATCACACAGACTTACTTCTTTAATCTCGAGCTGCCGGGAACGACGCAACACACGTGATGAGAGAACCAATTATGAAGAATATTCTAGAATATTATTCAATAAACACCGTCTAGACAGGTCTTTGGATAAATAATAACATTAGAAGATAAGTTAAGTTTGCTTGTTTAAACAAATTCTCTTAGTTTCACACGGTCGCAATTCGAAATAATAATATTTTAGTTGGTAAAGATTTGTTTTCTTTTGCTTAATTTCTCACACACAATAGGTAAGACAGAGGGAACCTAGTGTTAAAACACTGTGTTCCAATATATGGCCGTAAATTACTACAATCTAATTAATAATCACTTTCTTGTTGTTTATTTAAACTTGGACAAAAAAATAAAAAAACAATAATAAATAAAACCCTAAAAATTACTTCAAAACTTTTATTTTTTTATTTATTTCACGTATGGTCTTATATACCTAATTTTATCCATTATCGTTTTTTATATAATTTCAATAACAAAGTGACGCAACTCAATGCATTTTATTAACTAGCTAAATTTTTTATATATTTATTAGTTATTATAATTTTTTATAATATAATTTTTTTAAAATAATAAGCATTCTCTGGATAGGAAATCGAACTCAAAATCATAGTTTGTACACTTACACGTGTAATCACAAACGACTAATGTAAATAGTATTAGTGCCTAATAAAAATATAAAATCTAAATATATAATCTAATTTCTAAAAAATTCAAATCTAATAAAAATATATTCGCCGTTGCATTTAAAATGAATATACGTAACTTATTTTAAAAATGGAAGCCATTAAGCATACTACGTAAGTTAACGCGATTTTAATAATTTAAATGAATAAAGAAATCTTCCATTCCTAAAGTTTCCAGCTTCATTTCCTAAAGAAAAGAAAAATCCACGCTCGTAAGTAAAACTGTAGGGGAAAATAATTTTAACACATCCGACTTAAGTAGGGCTGTCGCTGCGTCGTTCTTAAAATAACAATCATATGAATATACTTAAACAATGGCTTATATTTAATTTTTGTGTATTAAAATTTATCGAAAAAGATCAAAATAATTTTTTATCTTCATTTTTATATTCATATGGCTAATTAATATAATAAAATTTTAAGTAATCTTATTATCATTGTCATTACAACCTCTTCTAAGTCCAGCTTTGGATATGAACCTTTTGGTCGAAATCGAATCTTGTCCTTTTTCACGTTGTCGTCTTTCCATCTCATAGGTCTTTCTCGCGGACTAGTCGAGGTCTCTTATTTATTCGTTTAGGTCCACTTATTTAATCATTATTTTTAATTATCTTACATTTTTTTCAAAAATTAGGCTGTTATAACCCTACGGTCATTTTGTTGGTCGAATGCTAAAGCGGCGGAAAGAGATTTGCATTAAATTGTCTTCTTGTAAGGCTCCGTTCTGCGTCTAACTTTTTTTTTTACGTTCGCCACTTTTCACGCTCGCGGAAAAATTATGTAAATTATTATTCAATTTCATTTTATATACCTACTTTTATCTTATTATTTTATTAAAAATGTGCTTCTTTTACTAAAACTGTAAATATTTTTATTAAAATATTATCAATATGTGTATTTTTTATATACCAACAGAAGGAATATTGGAAACAAAACAAATCTTTTATAGATAGATAATAAATTCAACGATACGAAAATACTCATCCAAAAGGAATAAAATGCGATCTCAGGCGAGCGATCTCAACTAAATACTCTCACGTAAATCGAATAGCCCGAAGTCCAACAATAAAGCCGTCCTCTAATAAAGAAATTCCGGTTCGTCACAAACATTACTACGTAACGCCACGGCCATGGAAATCTACAAGTATCCCGCGCGAAATCGTAAACGACCGAGCGGGTTGAATACAAAACAGCCACCCAACCCCTAACCCCTACCCGTCTTCGAACCCTTCTTCCTTAATGGGTAACAAAGACACCCCTCTTACGGTCGAATGTGTTTGTGTTTTAACTGTGTGTGCGTTTAGTTTCGTTATCGCTGTGTGAGTTGAAATATCTGATATTAAATTTCGGGCCTATATCAATATTCGCTGGCTGTTTATAATGAATCGTTAGTTTCGTGAATCATCACTTTTTAAGTCGGTTCTTGGAAATTAGCGCAATTTCATATATATTACATTATATGCCAGATTTCTATACAAAATTGTTAAAGCGTAAAGTCGCTGTCTTACTTTATGATGGTTAAAACAGTTACGACGGAACTCCATTTTGAAGGCTTCAAGCTACAATGTGAATATAATTTAAATGTATAAAGGAACTGATTTTCTTTTAGAAAAAGTTATCTTAAAAAGCTGAAAATATCATTAACCACTAACTTCTTATTATATAAAGCGAATAAAGGATTAGATCAAATATTAATTAAATAAAAAAATAAATAGAAACTGCAACTATACTTAACTTTTTTTCATAAATTTTTTATACAAAAAAAAATACTCATAGGTATATTTAACACGTAAAAATTCTATTACACTTCGGATATGAAAATATTGTACAAAACGAATAAATTAGAACAATACATTTTTAAAATAGTTTTATTATTTTATTTTTTTGATGATGCCAATACCATTTAGGATACAAAATACAATATAAATTCGGATATATAACATTTTTTTTTACTGTTTCAGTTATATTTTTTTCATGGAGCTATTTTCCTCATAGATATTTAACGCTACTTCGGAGTTTGTAGATTCGATATCTACTGAATGTGCTATTTCGAATTCTACTAAGTCTTACATAACTAATGTAAACGCGACTTCGCCCGCTTAAATTCATCCATTTATATTATATTTTATTTTATATATCTCTTTTCGGTTTTTTCGTGACAAAGAAGAACAAAGAATTAGAACAATCACAAACTTTCAGATTTATAATACCTATTAATAATATAGGATTGGACATCATAATATATTCAAATCCAAAAATATATAAATAAAAATTTCATTAATATAATTCAAAAACTAAAACTAAATTTATCCCAAAAGTATTTTATAATATGTTTTCTTCAGCTTTCATCAAGCACTAATTACGATAAACGGTAAAATAACAAATTCCGAACGCTTAACGGCGGCAAGAAAAACCAGCAATGGCGTCGCGACGCCACTTTGCGGTGTGCGCGAGAAAGTGTGAAAAGTTGCTTTTTTTGCTTTTTTTTATTATTATATGTTTCATCTTTAGTAGAGGAAAAGTAAATAAAATGTTTTTACGTTACTGACATTGATAATTTTCTTTTATAGATAGATCATTGTGCTCAATTTTCGTACTAATTTACACTGTTACATTAGATCCATTATAATGGAAAAAATATTAAAGGACGTACGTACCTACATAAGAGATATTAATAGTAAAATACCAAACCAAAAAATACAGAAAATATATTATATAATATAAATTATTAAATATTTTTTAATACCTTGTATTATCGTGCATATCTACGTGTTCCATTAAATAGCATTGGAGTCAAATGTTCATTTATACTTAATTAACGTTAATTTAATATACATCTAACCTGATTCGGATATTTGCCCCTAAATACTACAGTTCCAAATTCAAATAAACTTTTGACATATTATGTATTTTACTCAATTTTGGCTGTATATTATTTTCCATAGGGAACTTATATATACGATTTTTAACAGATTTTAAATATTACATTATATAAAAAAAATGCTAAAATTATTTGAAATTTTAACACGCACCAATATATCGTATGAATGAAAAATTAACCTAACCCTTTTAACGCCGCCATATTAGCATAATGATGCCGGACGTCGGAAGAGACGGACATAAATCAGATGCCCCGCGAATTCGCAAAACCTTATAATATAAGGACAGACAATGCAATTTTTTATTAATGCTAATTTATTGGTGGGTGGGTACCTACAACAAAATAATTGTTTAATTGAAACCTCTCGTGTTTAGTGATAAAGGTCCAAAACATACTCATGGATATGTAACACATACGACTTTTATATTTCAAATTATTTGTTTACCGTCACGGCGTATCCGGCACGCACGCGGTAGGCAAAGGGAACCTAGTGTTTAGGCACTACGTTTCCCATTAAATTCTGTAGGCATTGCGTCTTAAGTGATAGAACCAATCGCGCTTTCCCTCGACATCAGAGCAAAGAAATGAAATTATGAAATATGTAATTTCCTCGGGTGTAATGGTGTATAAGTGGTAATCGAACCCAGAACCTGACGCGTCTACAGTTACATGCTTGCGCCACAACTAATTACCTATAATGAAATAAGGATAATTTTAATTACGCGTTCATGAATACTTAGTTAACAAGAAAAATCCAAGCTTTACCAAACTAAAGGTTCACTAAGCGAATATTAACCTTAATAGGGATCGGTAACCGCATTAGTGTTTAGCAGGTCATGGCTGCACAGATAATGCCTAACATTCTACAAAAATAAAACACTACTACAAAATAATATGTAACACTAAACTCAACCTTATTACAAGTAAATAAATGCTACAGATAAAAAATAAATATAGATCTATTTAGGACAGGTCCGTTCAGTAATTTTCTTTCGAACGCTTCATTGGCGCGAAAAATTGCGTTTTT
The DNA here is from genome assembly GCF_056956725.1 of Heliconius melpomene rosina. NCBI lineage: Eukaryota > Metazoa > Arthropoda > Insecta > Lepidoptera > Nymphalidae > Heliconius > Heliconius melpomene. Next base: position 2,684,525 of record NC_140396.1, on the reverse strand, counting down.
CAAAGGAGTGTTGCCTAGTCTGTGGAAGATTGACCGCCATTTTGAACAATTGACACAATTAGAAGCGGGAAGCTAGAACTAATAATAATAATATATAAATATTTTTTAATACGTTATCCTTCATTTTTTTCTAATATAATGACTGTAATAAAAGATGCATCAGAAATACAGAAGTTTAAATATTAACAAAATATATTTGTCGAGAAATGTAAATGAAAATGGATACAAGAATATAAAAATAATTAACAATATAAGATACGAAAATTAATGTTTTAGGCTATCTGTATATATAATTTTTTAAATAAATAGAATTTAAAAATTAATTATTCCAATAATGAAAGGCTTTTTTAACAAGAAAATAGTGTATTTTTTTCAAATATAATTAATTGCGTTTTATCCTCCTTTATTTCTGTAGTTTCTATTTTTATTTTTGTATAAAGTACAATCTTATATTTGAAAATGTAAAAGTAATTAATAAATAATAAAATAATTAGGTAATGTTTAAACCTAGTGAAAGGCCTCAGTAGCACCATCTTTGATTGAATAGCTTAATAAAAAGCTTACAGCCACTAGATGATAGAGGTCAGTATCAAAAAAATTTAACAATACCGCTTTTCGACGCAACGTCTCTGCTGTTGCATTTAGTAGCGCCCTCTAGTGTGGAGTAGAATATCTAAAATAAAACTAATATCTAACAAATTAAAAAAAAATGTTTTAGTTGAAATATTTACAGGTATACATATAAAGGTACAACTTACTGATATAGAATTTGGCATTAAATAAACAAAAAAACATATATTTTATTTTTAAAAAAATGGCTTCACGTTGTATCCCGCACATAGCAGAGTAAAAAAACATTCCAATCAAATATTTTATTTAAGTAAACAATAATACTAGCCTATAAGACGAGTAACTAAAATTTGACTATTAAATAATATTAGAATAATTATTACGAAGAAACACAATCAAATAAATCATAATAAATATATTTTAGCTAATATTAGTATTAGCTTTATGTTTGTATAATACCTAATTTCAATATCATTTAGCACAAATTACGAGTAGGTACGATTATACGAACATTTTGAAAACTATTTAGTTTGTTAATTGTGAATACTATCGGAAAAAAATAAAATCTAAAAGTTAAGCAAACTTAAGTCATTAGTAACTATAACACTTATAATAATTTTTAAAAATCCTTGTCCTTATAATCTACTTTATCTTATTAGCTTATTAAAAAAAACATTTTGGGACCAATTGCTGTCATACTCAACTGCACGTCAAACCTTCAAATTAAAGAGGTACTAGGTAGATTCAATTATCAAACATAAAATAAAAATTGTATATTCTATTAAAAATTGAGTATAACTTAAAAATGTGGAAATAAATCTCATATCTCATTAGAATGACAAACAAACATACAGCTGCTGGACCGGTCCTCACCCTTATGGATGGTCCACGTATTCTGTTTCAAACCTATAATAATTGTATCCTCTGATATGCTTATTTAAATTTTTACGTTTTTATATTGAAATTCAAATAAGTATATTTTTTAAAAAAAAAATCAGTTACGTAAATTTTTTTGAGAGAAGGTTACGCGGTAAATGCTCAATTAAATTAAAATAATTTTTAATTCAGATAAAACCATTTTTTTTGTTTGAAAAATATAATTATTTAACATTTAGTTCTTATTTAGTTTAATTAGTATTAATTGACGTAATTATAAATAAATTAAGGTTTGTTTCATTTCATTTTGGGAAAAGAACATTAAATGATTAAGTTTGTTTATTCATTGGTTTTTCTAAAAAAAAGGGAACAAATTTAATCGCTAGTTCTAAATTTAAGTAAGTATAAATATCTATATGTATGTTTAATTACTGAAAATGTATAAAATAAGAAAAAAGTAATTAAGCATTGCACGTGCAAATTCTTCATTCAGAAATATATTCATTTAGCGGTTTAACACAAAACAAACATCGAAAGTGACACTCGAAAATAAAAAGATCGCAGAGTACTGTCGGCAAAAACTTACGGTATAGCAGCTATAATGTTAAATACCAAATTTGTGTCTTAAATGTATTTATAATATAAATAACTAGTAATTAAGTATGTGAATTGTGATTTAAATAAATATTCAATATGTATAAAAGTTTTTTATTTACTAATAACATAAACCTACGTTTTCTGTGTTTGGATTCAATATTATATAGTTATAAGTCTCACATAAAACTTTTTTCCCGTAATCCCGTATATCCCGTATATACCAGAGGGAGCATATAGCAGAGGGATCTAGTGTTTAGACACTCTGTTCCTCATTTTCCTCCGAGTTCTAGAGACATTGCATGTTGAGTAGCGGAAATCAAAACTACGCTCTTGCCGTGCGATACTAGAGCGTAGAAATGAAAATGTTACCTAATAAATAATAATTCATTCCCTCGAGTGGGAATCAAACTCACAACCATCGCGCTTATCTATCTATCTATGCGCCACAACGGCTCCAAAAAAGGTAAATACATATTCAAATAAAACGACTGAAATATAAATAGAAATTTTAAAACATTTTTGTTTCTTTTATAGTTCACTTCAAAAACAAAAAATAATTTTCAACCTCAAAAAATGGAAGTTCACTTTTCATACCAACGGTACCTGTTGAGCGCGCCTCTTCGTTTTTGTGAGCTCGCTCGTACTAAAAATCAAATAAATCAAAACATAACCGATCACAAAGGTATAAACCAGTTCGGCACCAGGACACAGCATCCGCGGCATCTGGACTCGCCTCACAAAGCTTTGAAAAGACAAAGTCTAGTTTAGGCAACCGGTTCTTTTGATATCCAGCTATTTGGGTCATCAACGGTCAGATCTTTCATGGAGAGTACGGCTTTGGTTAGTATCGTGCAGTTTTTATTGGGAGATGTTCGTTTAATTATTCGTATTTGGTGGTTTTTGTTTTTTCAGTGTAAAATTTTAGTGTTTGAAAATCATATAATTTTCTCTTCATGAAGAAGATAATGGAGATACTTAACTGTCGCTATGTCGTTCTCTTGGTATTGGAAGAAAAGGCTTAAGAAATTGTAATAATATTATGTTAATATAGGCTTCATTTAGATATGTAAAGGTAAGATTTTATATTTTAACTGTATGCATTATTTAACTTTTGAGGTAAGTCGTAGCGCAGAGGCACTAATATGCGACTTTTGATGCAGCTGTTTATGGGTTCGATTCCCACTCGAGGAAATGAAAGGTATATTTTTATTTATTCGGTCTGGTGTCAAGGTAAAGCGCGCTCCGCCGCTCAACACGTGAGAAACGGAGAATCTCAACAGTAACGTCTCTACGCCTACCCTGCGTTTTGCGGGATCCAGCGTGAAGTTGAAGAAATATAATTTTTGCTATAAAAGTATCTATTTTGAATGTAGCAAAAAAATATATTTAATTCATGTAACATACTAATAAAATGAAAGGTACGCGACCTAAAATTATTATTGCAAACCGAAGCCCATTCGTGAACCCTGAACACTCACTCATATACAACATTAAGCCCAAAAAAAAAACGCAAACTTTACCAATCGTACCTAAGCACAGCAATTCGAGTATCGATTTTGGGATCCCCTTTCTCCTATTATTATTTTTTTACATAAAGAAAATATAAGGAGGAGTTTTGCAAGGGCGTAGGGCCCCTCAGGAGTCGCGCCGGCGGTGTGCGTGAGCTGAGAGTAGTGCGGTGCGGGAGTGTGCGGGTTTGAGACGATCGACGGAGTCCGCGCGGAATAGGGGGTGATTTGTAGGTGGATAACCTGGTCTTAGTAGTTTTTGGGTTATGCGAATTAGTATATCTTTTCATTTGAATTAAGACATTTAACACGATTAACTAGTAACTGTAGGATAGATAGGTTGTGTTCAATCCCCATTTGAGGAAATTAAAATATTTAATATTTTTATTTGGTGTCGGCGTTAAGTTCCGCCACCCAACACGCAATGCCTCCAGGATTCGGCGGAAAATGAAGAACAGTGTGAGGATAAGTTAAGTTAAGGTGACACTAGGTTCCCTTTAGGGAAAAACGCAGTGATCTCGTTCTGCAAGAATGGAGAGTTTAACAGGAGCTATTTTTGATATGCATTCTCTCATTATGTGACATTATTTAGTCTTTTTTTCTTGACGGATCAACTAATTAGTGGAAATTGATGGTGTCATTTTAATCGAATCCTGTGACCATCGGCTTGTGGTAGAGTTTTTGGTGTAATTGGACTCTATCGCAACCATTTACACTATTATCATCGAATTTAACTAGTTAATTTATTTATTTAAGCTTAATGGTGTATCCCATTGTAGCAGAGTAGATAAAGGAACCCTAGTGTTGAGGCACTCCGCTTCACAATTCTGGAGGTCGAATTGCGGCGGAGTACAACTCAAGTGGGAATCGAACTCACACGATTGTGCTCCTGCACCACGACTAGCCTGACTAATCCAACCAGCTTGCTATAAAATTTAAACCATCAAAGACCTTCAGTCACTGTATAAGAAACGAGGGGCCGAAGAAAGCATCTCTTAGCGTCTCCCCTTCTTGCACGCACACGCACACTACTATTTCTGTTTAAAAAAATACTATACACACATACACAGACGCAGCTATCAATAGATTCATTAGACGCATTTCTTTGATACGGCCGTGCTTTTAGCGAGGTCCCAACAAGGTTTCGAATAGGTTCCCTTAAAATATGTACAGGCGACTGTGGACCCTATTTCTATATTATAATATGGGACGATGTTATTTAAATGAAAGTAAAATTGTTTTGGTTGAGACGTAATTGCGTCTTTTTCTGGATATTTTTTTTCTTTACCCTCTCGCAAGGGCTCGAAATGGAAACCCTGTCGAGATCCGTTTGATGTGCGTCTTATAAGAATAAACGATGGGGGTTCGGTTTTTTTGGAATATTAATATACTTGTTGGTATATAGATTATATAATACATTTTTTTCTTGTTTTTATAATTTAGATGGTAAGTGCTAAGGCGTATGAAAGCTTAAAATGACTTTCATGACAGCACTCAAGACTGGCGATTTAATGGTAGCAACAAAATTAGACATGTCTAGCCATGAAACATATATAATGTGTACATTTTCAATGAGTGAGTGTTCAGACACTCCGCTCCCCGCTCTTCGCTGAATGGAGGCAATGCGTTCAATCAACTCAGCGCTTTGCCTTGACACCAAAACAAAGAAATGACAATATTAAATATCTCATTTCCTCGCATGGGAATCGAACCCATAACCGTCGCGACTACCCTCTATATATTATAAAGTAAAAATTGAGTAAATACATCATTAATTCATTATTACCTATTTACTACCCACTAACCAACTGCAAAAGAAAGGGCCACAATAGTACGTGCTAACCGCATAGATAAGAAGCTTAAATCCTCCCTTAATGTTTAGCTTTATGAGACTATATAGAATCTCTAATGATGTAGAGCATTTTATTATCTTTAAAAAATATTTTCTTTTATTATAAAATATAAAAAAGATAGATAAGTAAACACCTAAGGTTTTTATGTAATTATAATATCTATCTTTACATATATTTATGTAAAATGTCACGAAATTATGTAACGTGTATGTAAAATGAAAACGAACGATTATAATAAGTAATTAACAAATTTGTATAATAATTTGAAATTATATGATTCAACGAAGGCATATAAATCATATAATTAAGTATAGACGTAAAATAAGATCTGGTAATATTAAATATTACATTGTCACGAGTGGGATTCGAACTTACATCCTGTCACGTTTACCAGTCACACGCTTGAGCCCTTGCGTCACGTCTAGCTTATTTTATATAATACAGAATAAAGCTTATACTTTTAATTTAACGACTACATATAAATTAATAATATTAAAGCTTATATTTATTTCAAGGCTTAATAGTAGAGAACTTATAAGCAAACGACTAAGATAGTGTCCGATAATTGTTAGTTAACGTTCCAAACGTTTATAAAATAAGATTTTATATTACGAAAAAGAAGCATTTTAACCTTTTAAGAAAATCAAAGGCATTTTATACGGGATGCATCGTATACTGTAGATATAGTTGATCGATTTCAAAATTAGAATTTGATAAACCACTGCTCGCCGGGAATCCGGGGGAGAAACCACCAGTAGGCATAGGTACATAAATATTAATCATCGTTATTTATGAGAAACTAGAATATTTTGTTTATGATAATATCGCCCCCATTATGTTATTCTTGTCTATGCTTGAAAAAGAGCATAATTTATTTGCTTCACATACTTATCTGTAAAATTTTACAGTAAGCTATTTCTATGAAGAAAATTAATAATGTAATAAATTGTTATTGTTTGCGTATATAAAAGCCCCAAAGCTAACAATTGACGCAATTGAAGAATGTTAAGTAAATTTTTATTTTCCTGTATTGATTTAACAGCGCTTTAATTCTCCAATTATTTTATAGAATTTAGAAGGTGCGTAAATATTTTAAAAACAAAAAAAAGCCAGTGATGGCACAGACAAACACGACGATTGTGTGTTTGTCCGATTCTCACGCAGAGAAATGAAATATTTAATATTTAACGTGGCAAAGCGCGGCGTTGAAATCCACCACTCAACAGGCAATGCCTCGAGAATGCGACGAAAAGCGGGGAACGGAAGGTTCCCAGGTTTCCCTGCTATGTCCGGAAAACAGCGAAAAGCTAAAAAAACCATTAAAAATTTCATAATTATAATTTCTACATAATTTATTAATATCATATCATAAGTAGGTAGTTATCGTCTATACAGATTATGCTTCAATTTAATTATCTGTCCCCTCATCACGGTGTACTGGATACATCGGAGCCAGTCTCCACTGGACCGGCGGCGACCTGCTGAGACGACTTACTTACTTGGACGTTTGTGTGTGGGACAAACAGACAAAACGATTAATAGAAAATTTAAATAATGTTATTTATTTTAATATTTTTTAGGATATTTAAACGTTTTTGGCGGTTTCTTTCTTTTGATACGTAATGAAAATACATTTTTACCGGTCAATTTCCTTCTTGTGTTTTCCATACAACGTGACATTGGAGAAATGAATTGTGCTCAACTGGCACCGTTGAAACGCCATACCTATATCAAACTAATTAACGCTTCCAATATTATATTTAATTATTTATCCAATTACCCAATATATACCTACTTAGTCACACTACTTACTTCGCTGAGTCAACACATTCCGCTCTCTCGAAAATTTTGGCAGAAAGTAGGGACAGTCCCTAGTTTTCCCTACTGGTACCTACGTACCAGACAATTTAAAATAAATTATGTGACTGTAAGCTAAAAATTACCTCTAAAGTTATACTGAGAACCCAAATAATATATATTTCATATTAATATTTTTGTTTATTTCATTTTGCATTTCACAATAGCAAACCCCTTATAACTTAAAACTATAAAATTATTTATGTCACTGAAACAGTAAAATATATGCACTATTACAGCTACGTCAGTTTATGTACAGAATGTCAGGTATAGATTTATAATATACACGTATTATTTTGAATCGAATATTATATCCACTTGGGTTATAGACTTACATCGTAGACTACCACAAATAAAAAAGGGTCCTTTAAAGGAACTGATTTTAGGCGGCTTTACCTAGACAGCGTCGTCCAGTGCTTATCTAGAATTTAAAGTTTTTCATGCAATTCTTCAATAGCAATTTCAATATTTCTTTATTATCCTATTTAAATTTAAATTACGTGAAAAAAATCTACGGCGATAGTTATTAAGGGTTGGCGGAGTGACCACGTTCACAGACCATAATCAACGTCCAAGACTCGCGCCCCTGAGATTCTAAAACACGAAATTTTTTCCTCTTTCCACCATCAAATTCAGCAATGGCATAGTATTCACAGCATTACATACTCTACTTTTATCATACTTCAAATTTATTTATTTCCCTATTTAAATATTTATAGATATAAATAACTAAAGTAAATAATTTTTGAGACCGTCGTGGCCCAGAGGCACACGGGTGTTACAGTAACGCGACGGTTGTGGGTTCTATCCCTATTCTAGGGAATGAATTTTTATTTATTAATATTTTATAGCACCAAGCATTCTATAGCACCAAGACAAAAACGCGGCGTAACTCAACGCCGCTAAAGACAAACTTTAATTAATTGATACATAATTTAAATTAACATATAGAGATCCTTGTAAGTAATCAATCTCGACAAATTTCCGTCGTCTTGATGGTGGTGGATGTGATTAGGGGCGCAATCACAGCACGGTGAAGTGTTTCCGGCGGAAGCGCCGCCCCCCGCCCCTTGGTCGCGGGCCCGACTACCCCGGCAGTACTGATAACTGATTACTTATATGTTATGGAATTTAATATATTTATTTAGTACAAAAATCTATGATTTATGTTGTTTTTGTTTGTTTCATTATTTGTTTAAAGAATTAAAAAAAAAATCATTATATTTTTATGTTTATGTTATATACTTAATTTTATGTTTATATTTTTTTCTGTTCTCATTCTTTATTTATTATAAAATGTTTATGCTAATTAGTTGTGATTAAAAATATACTTTATATGAGTTTCTAAACAAAAAAAAGGCTCTCTCATTTAAAAAATAAAAAAAAGCTAATTCGCCCAACGTGGGGCTCGAACCCACGACCCTGAGATTAAGAGTCTCATGCTCTACCGACTGAGCTAGCCGGGCTGGTATATAATTTAGTTAATGCACCAACTGTTTACAAGTTCATTATTATTAAATTCACTTGAAATTACATAAAGGAGTCTAATATACTTAATTAACTATTTTGAAATTATAAAATTATTACTAAATTATAAAACTTTGATCTTTTTTAAGAAATTGAAAAAAAAAAATAACTGTCAAGGGTTACTTGCAGTCATTTGTGAATATTATGTTCTATATTATGTTCTAAATATCATAAATTATTCATTATTTGAGAAATATAGAGCTAAAAATATTTAAATAAATATTATATAAAGAAATAATATTATAACAGAATAAATATTAAAATAAATTTCAATACTTAACGACGAAATATAAAACTTGTTGTAGAAATAAATGTTAATTGATGGTGGAGAGAATTGAGATTAAGATTTTAATTAGAAATTGTTTAAAATATTGCAAATTTTACTGAACAAATCCATGCTTTAAACAAAATTTTACCTATCAATGAAATTTTAAGAGTTTCATATCTACTATTTTTCAAAATTAACTCTTCTTTTAGGGACCTCCATTGCTATCATTGCAGTCCACATCGTTCTAAGTACTTAAACGTCCACCCAGAGCTCGTAAAACAAATTAGTTCGTCTGCTACGACTACGAGACAAGACGTTCAACATATATATATATCTATATATTCGTATACAACTGTACCATCACGCTGTTATGAATAGAGGGGTCCTCTCTCCGAATTGAGGGTTCACTTGCAAGAAGCTTTCGTGGTATATATCCCTGTACTTATTACGAACGTATAAAACAAAGTCTTTAATGGTTCTTTAAAGTAGATTATTATTTTCTAATTTTATTTTCTAACAATAAAAATGGAGACAACCGAGGATCCTACTTTTAGAGTTGACAACATTTACAAAATTTAAGCTGCCTACTAAGGTAGGTAGTTATTTAAAATGGGTATAATAACTCAAAATAATTAGAATTTATTTTTAAACTGCCTCTGTTTAACTATACAAATTAATAATACATTAAAAAGATGATAGTGCTTCTCAATTGGTCAACTTTTTGAATAACTGGAACATTGTAAAATAAATAGAATCAATAATATAATAACTAACTTTAAAAAAATTAACAAAAGTTAACAATGAATTTTTTAAAGTTTAAATTACTAAATATATCTAGTATTTTATAAGAACTTCCCTTTAGGGTGACCCATATCGTCCCATGCTAAGTAAATGGACATCCTTTCATCAAGAGCTTGTAAGACAAATTAGTTTGTGTTCGATAGACGTATGACATCTTAGTTGAGGGTTGAGGATTGAGGGTTCCTCATATATTTACCTAAAGTAATATTATGCTAACTGTAATGCCATATGTTTTTTTTAAAGTAAGCTAAGATTTTCGTAAAACTTAAAATTATTATTTTAACTAATTAAGTTTTTTTGGAGGAAGGTACTCCGAGTCAGATTGTATGGTGAATGTAGGAAAATGAGTTTTGCTGTCGTATTTTTATTTTATTTATATGTCCCGTAAAATGTTGCATGTACCTAATAGGGAACTAAAAAATTAAAATATAAACATTATTTTGAGTAAGAACAATTTTAACCATTATGTTCCTTTTTGAACTTCACGTGTATCCCACACATAGCAGGGTAAGGCAGAACCTGGTAAGCCGGTGAGCGTCGAATTCTGAAGGCATTGCGTGTTGAGTGGCGGAACTTAACGCCGCACTTTGCTTTTTTACCAGAGCGATCAAATTAAAATACAAAATATATTATTTTCTCGAGTAAGAATCGAACCTGTCGCGTTTACACGCTTACACCTCAAACATTATGTAGGTATTTACTAATATTATATAATTTATTATTTTACAGAAAAACTAAATAAAATCCAACCAAATCGTCTAATTTAATATTGATTATATAAAACACGAGGTACCTATCTATCCCTTGTCGATGTCCAAGCTAATTCTCATCAGCGACGCTCGGGCGGTGACCACGTGACCGGCCTTGTAAAATTAATTTCATTATTTATAGAGAACTGTCAGATACCAGTTACCAGCTATACTTGCGTCTGTTTTGTTCTTATAAAATTAAAAAATAATCCATTGATATTCGAGTTATTTAATTTATATTTTCTTGAAAAATTACTTATATGTCGTCGTTGTGCAAGGGTACAAACGTGTGACTGTAACGCGAAGGTTATAGGTTCGATTCCCACTCGGAAAATGAATTATTATTTATTAATTTTCATTTCTTTGCTCTGGTATCAAGGCAAAAGAGCGTTGAGTTTCGACACTCAGCACGCATTGCCTTGAAAATTCGACGAAAAGTGCAGAACGTAGAGTCCTTACACAAAGTTCCCTCTGCCTACCGTAATGTGGATACTCCGTTACGGTAAAAAAAGATACGATAAGCACACAGAAATATAACTTATCTCTACTCTAATTCCCACAAATATTTATGTGACTTTTTAAACGTAATTGCACCCACAATCGATAATTACTTAAGCAAGTTCGTTGTGAACTAAATAATTAATTAAAATACGAAATTCTTCGTAAAATTTCAAAATAATTTTATGTAAAATAACTGTAAGTAGATATTATTTGAGGTATCTTCAATCGGTTAGTTTAGCACATACCTATACATTTGCAAAATTGTAGATTTGCAAATTAAGCACATTATTAAGAGCGAGGAAACTTAACAACTAAGTAATACATTCTATTCTCAAGTGTACGCAGGAAACGGATCCTGGAGCCATTGTAGTGGCGGAAGTAGCGAAGACATCCTCTGTGCTATAAATTAGTCGTTTTGGCATTGCATCGCTTATTTTTTATCTTATAAGTTGTAGAAGAAAAAAATATTCATATTGATTTTAATACTTATTTTCTTACTTAATTTCTTTTTGTCTTTCATGTTAAGTATAGCATAATAATTCAGTATTTGATGAAATGAGAAAAATAGATATATGTAGATTAAAGGTGTAACTTACTAAATATATAATATTGTAAGAAACTATTGTAAATATTAAATAAAGTGGGAAAGGTAATGAATTAAAACAAGGTTTCAAAGGTTTTCAAAGGGAATTATCTAGCAGTCTAATAACAATATGCGGTTTCAAAGAATTCATCGGACAGAGTGACGTTCGCAATCCTTTTCTATCGGTCGCCGTTGACAGCCCATAAAGGTGCCAGCCAGTAATTAGAGTCGTCCTTATATATCCTCTATGGTCATTATTTCTAACAATATAGATAATCGTTATAAAAAAAATAAATATCTTCAAAAAAATCCACAGAAACAATTTCATACAAATCCTAATAAAATTTGGTAATTTCTTTCAATTCAATAAACAAACAATTGAAAAGAACGCTCGAGGCTGTTTGGCGCCGACGAACGGCTGGAAAGTTCTTAACTTCATCGAATTTCTAATAATTCACCATCATTTACATAAGGAAAAGATAAAGACAAGACGCGGTCGCCATTTTATATTTTTGCTTTAGAATTTCGAGGGGTGATGGCAGGGGAACCCGGGGTCCCCAGATTATAGGCGGACCGTGTCGGTACGAATTTATAGCCCGTTCAACTTTCAAATCATTGAACGAATTTCGTATTAGGGTTTTTTCTTCCCCTTTATAGAAAATATAACAATGGAATAGTGTTGTTACGTTTAGTTATATTTGTTATAGTGGCTTGATAGTTTTCTATTTTAAAATCTTGTTATTTAAATATGAATTAAATATAATAATTCTTTTTTATTTTTATTTTTAGCAAAGTGAAGTTTCATATTAACAACAACAATTAGTAGAATTTGGATTTCTTACTTCTTAAATAAGGCGGTCAATTAAGCTTGTAGTTTGAGCCAATTAAGTTATAGGTTTTATATTATCCCACTACGAAGAAATTTTTACGATTGGTGCAACTTTTATTGTGTCTTGTACGATCGATTTAATGCACCGATTGTGACCGTAAACGCGAGAGTCTGTGGGTTCGATTTCCACGCGAGAAAATGTAATATTATGTTATCATTTTTTTCGGTGGTGGTGTCGAGACATAACCCGACGTTGGGTTCGGCCACTCAACACACAGAAACGACCACTCAACAAAAGAACACGGCAGAAAGTGGAGTGTTTTAACACTATGCTTCCTCTGCCTACCCTAATACATGCTGGAAAAAAATATACCTACATTGAAAATATAACCACACAGTCCACACCACAATTCATAATAAATTTAATTCACTAGAGAAGACTAATTCCTTAACTTGTCAACGATTATACCGATAAAGTTATCGATATAAACTAAGTTTGGAATATTGCTTAGAGCATACAATTGAAGACAAACTATAAATCTCCCGCAAATTGTGCAAACTATTTGTCCAATAAATCGACAAGTTGCCAACTTGCCAAGACCGGACTTACGTTCCAAGAAAGTATTTAACTTGTACGGACGCTTATTGACCGTCTAGTGATGGGACGATATCGTAAGAACTAACGATATTTATATTTGATCGATTAAAATAAAAAAAATATGGTGATATTTATTGAATAATTAATAGTTATAAATATATAATTTATTATTATTTTTATAGTATTAACTTTTATTACTATCATACCTATTTAATATATCCGGAAGTATTAGAAAACCGAAACGTCAACAAAGATATTTTCGATTTATGTTAACATCACTTAATTATGAAAATTATGTTTCAGGTGGCATCCCAACACTAGCATAATAGAGGCTGTTGTTCAAGTTAAAGCGTTTAAGCTGAAACAGTGGACTTACTACCTGAGACGGCAAAACTTGCCCCGCCGTATCGGATACAACTATATACACTATGTTATAACTAGAATTAAAATAATTATATTATAAATAAAATTAATTTATAGACTTTTAATTTATTATGAGGCCAGCAGATGAGGGCCTATCGTGTAACTAAGCGTTGTGGATTCGATTCCCACTCGAGGAAGCGAAATATTTTCATTTCTTCACTCTGGTGTCGAGGTAAAGCACGGGTAGAGCTCCGCTACTCTACACTCAATGCTTTCAGAATTCGTCGGACAATAGAAAGCGGAGTGTCTTAACACACTACTCTACTACGTGCGTGATACAGCGTGAAGCTGACTATTAACTTTTTTAATTTCTATCTCTGCTGTAAGTAATCACTACATACCTAAGTGATAAGGTAGATTTTGTATACAGTATTATTTATAAAAATATAATATGTTTAATTTTTCTTTTATTTGTAATTTTTATGTTTTGTATTTAATAAAGATTTTTATCTATCTCCCTATGTTTTATTAACCAAGATAATTTTATTGTATAAAATAAAATATACAGACTTTGATATGACAAATGGTATGAATATTTCTAGTTTTTAAAACAGCAATAGTTTAATGTTAAATTTCAATTTTCTAAGACCAGTACCATACATTTTTTTATCACATATAAACTAATTCACATATAATAGGAAGTACCTACCCAGTACCTACTCACATATAAAAAATCTTATATATTAAAAAGTAAAAAATAACTTATTTTAAATATACCAACAATTTCTCGTAGTATAAAACTTTGCGGAACAATTAAGCTGGGCTTGCACGACGCCGATGTGAACAACATGTCCAAGTATTAATAACTTAAGACTTCCCAACTCTTAACAATTCTGGTACAGCCCTGTATACTGGTACCTACGTAATAGCTACCTGCATAAACTACGCTACGGTGCTGGTGTCTCGTATCGTGGAAATACATATATTCATATGGATATTTTTTAGTTTTATATTTTATGTTGAGCCCAGTCATAGTGTATGTGTGTAACTGTAATGCGGGTTCGATTCCCACTCGAGGAAATGAAATATTTAATATTTGTGACACTGGGGCATTAACGTTTAACTTTAAACACGACAGGTTTTGACTTATATTCCCTCTCGATTAAATGAAATATTTTCATTTCTTCAACGGCGCGGCGTTTAGTCCCGCCACTCAACACTCAATGTCTCCAGAATTCAGAGGAAAATGGGGAGTGGAGTGTCTTAACACAAAACTCCCTTTGCCTATCCTCATCAAGCAGAAGAAGGAGAAAGCTGAGAATCCTCATCCTCAGAAGCTCATCAACATGAATCTGAATAAAAATAATATTTATGTTTATTATTTCGCTTTTTTAATTAAATAAGAATTATTAAGATAATATTTTCTATAATAACAATTTTTTTAGATATTATTAAAATTGGGAACGTAGTATCTTAACATTAGGTTCCCAGGTTCCTTCTGCCTACCGTGCTATGTGCGGGATACAGAGTAAAGCTTTAAAATGTATATATAATATATTATTAGCGATGCATTTAAGATTGTGGATTCGAATTCCACATATTTAGCATAGAAAAAGCGAAGGAAGTAAGGAATATTACTATATTTTATCTATCTATATAGGAAATGTGATAAAAAATAATATTTAATATTTTTATTATGTGGCTGAAACATTATAATACGCGGCGTTTGGCGTTCCATTCTCTATGAATACCTCGCTAGGCGTGAAGCGTGAAGCTAAAAAAGAATTATTTTTTAAAAAAAAATTGAGTTTATACTTAAAATGGTTAAGTTTTAAAAATAAATATGAGGGAAAAATGGTTAAATCTGTTTTTGAACTCTGACTATTTTTTATTGAGATTTACGCAACGGATTCGTTTGTACATCTAAGTACTAGCTTTAACATGCGGCTTCGTCCGCGATCCAATATGGTTCCGCGCTAAATAGACATTACTAAGGTAATTCTTAACAAAAAAATATTTTTCAATTCGAACCAGTAGTTCCGGAGATTATCGTGTTCTACCAAACAAACCCTTCACCTTTATAATAATTGTATAGATAAGTTAATAGAAACTTACAATTTTACTACTGTATGTGTATTTTCATGTCTTCGCTCTGGTGATGAGATCAAGCGCGGCGTTGAGTTTCGCCACTCAACACGCAAACACTTTGCGTTAACACTTAACGCTAGGTTCCCTCTGCCTACCCTACTGTGTGCGGGATATAGCGTGAAGCTAGGCCATTCAGTTTCTTTAGACCGAACAGAGGAAGTTAAAAAAATGATTCTACGTTTAGAGTGAAGTGATATAGGTATCATTTATACATATAAATGTATCACATTTATTGATATAAACATTTTCATAATTTTTCAATTAATTATTTGAACTATAAGTACCTAGAATACCTACAACTTAGATCTGTTATGCTTATTAATAACAATTTCAAAATCGTTCAAGTACGTAAATGCGCAACGCGGCCCATCCGATATAGATTCCTAATCAAAGATGCGGGTTGCAGGAATCTTAGCAAATTAGAAGGGGAGCCGTTACTTAGGGCTGACTCTGTGGAATTTGTTCACATATAACAATATTTATATGACTAGAATTTATTAAAGCTATATTCATATATCGTCATCGATATGCCATATAAATATTGTGAAATGAAAAGTTTTATATACTACAAGCGGCTAGGTATTAATAATAACGTTATAGTTAATTCATAATTTAAAAAAAGCTTAATTTTTAATTTCAAATGTATTTTTATGGTGTTCTTTCTTCATCTTCACCTAGTTAAATCGTCCCAGGAGCCATGTTAAGTTCTGAAGGGTTCTGGCTAACCATCAGGACCCATACATTTTGCAAAAAATGATTTGTTTACATACTCATATATGGATTGAAAAACTATTTCAATTGTTAAATTGTTTAGTATTAGTTTTGACAAAATTCCCAAAATTGTTGGGTGTGTATTTTATTTATTTTTAGTTTTTCTTCAGTTATTTTTATTAATTTTTGTTATTCGTGTTATGATAACCCTTACTGGAGGAGAATAACAAGGTCACATAGGGACGTCTTAAGTGGACACCGCTAATGTCCCGCACAAAGAGCCTTTGCCTCGTGTGTCTACGTAAGTTATATCGACGACTATGCTACGATAAATTTGTAATAAATTTACATGGATTATATGGTATTTCCTTATATATATTTTTTGTATATTTAATTTAATTATGTAGTATGTATAGTACTTATGAAAAATACAGCTTATAGTTTTAAATTAAAAGTGCTTACTTAAAAATATATATTTATTCAATATTTACCTTTTTTATTCGCAAAGATCTGTTAAAAAGGTTTTTGGCGTTGTGATTACTTTTAAAACATTTAGAAGTAATTATTTTTAATGTAAATGGTCCTAAATCCTAAAGTACAGCGACTCGACAACGACGAAATTAAAATTAACGGCCTTAAAATGTAATACAATAAATACAATAAATATTTTAGAATATTAAAAATAATTACAATTTTAGCAAAAAAACAATGCAATAAGTCTGATCCCAAAATTATAAAATAAATAACTTATTTAAAAAAAGATATCTAAACATGATTCAAAGTGACATCTAGCGTGCGATAGAAACATTAATGAAATTATAAGCGCCATCTATTCGCGAATAGTAAAATATATATAGTAGTGCCATCTCGTAGTGAGAAGATATACTAAATTATTTAAAAATAAAATGTTTAATAAATATTTGTCATTGAAGTATGCGAAACAAAGCAATTTTTAATAATATTAAATATAAAAACACATACTTTGAAATAAACGCTACAGCATATAAAAAAAAGAAGTAATTCCTCTTTTGATAAAAGAAGAGAATTTTCTTTGTCAGATTTTGACATTTCTTCTTAAATGTCGTACCTATATTTAATTAAGAAGTTGTCGAATTAAGCATTTTGTATATAATATGTTTAGATGGAGATTTATTCGATTTGTAAGTTTACCGTTTTAAATACACTAGGTTCCCAATTATTATTATTATATTCCCAAAATATATATATTTATACATACTCCTATTTTATGATTGACATATAGATTTCAGAATATAAACTGCTAAGGAAATATTCAAACTATAGAAGTACATTGCAAAGCAGTCAACGTTGGCCCCAGCAGTTAAAAACTAGGTAGGTAGTAGGTTCTCAATATTTTAAATAATACATTTTTTATATGGATATAAGAAAAAATGTTAATAGAGTTCAGATATAGAGAATAGCTACTAATAGTAATTTGCTAGTTTAGCATGGTGGGTTTAAGTTCAACATGAAGAAACGCTTAGATAATCAAGAATTTGCATACATTTAATAAATTATAGTAGGTATAGTTTTTAAACGACCAAATTAGAATAAGTGAGAAGCCAATATCCGTCGCCCTCAGAGTTTTATTTTAATAAAAATAAATACATTTACTAATATTCTTTAATTATCTGCTAAATTAAAAAATATTAACAATTTAGTGATAAATTTGTAATAAAAATACGTATTTATTTCAACAGATATAACCGCAACAATCATCTTTTAGTTTTAAGACGTGACATGGTTGTGTACTTAAGACGACAAAATATAAGTACAAATGCTATTAACTTCGCCGTTGAAGAAGTGAAAGCCCCCACATTTCCCGATTCCATTAGCAGTGGTGACATTAAGTAAGTTATTTTTTTTTTCTATTTTTTTAAATAAATATTTAAGCTGTTCTGTTCTGTTCTTTCTAATATGGCGTTCCGAGCGTGCCAGTTGAGCACAAAATCACTTCGCCAGTGTCACGTTGAATGGAGAACTCACGAAAGAGGTTGTACGGTAAAAAAAGAGAAATAATATTACACAACAGAAAAATGCATGTTTTTAAGAGTGGTCCAGTTAAAATACTGCCTTCACCTATAACAGTACAAAAAAATATATATATATACAATATATAAACAAGAGGGTTAGTAATCTAAATCTAAACTAAAATCTATACTATTATTTTACAAAAATGTTAGTTTACAGTTTAATTTTGTTATTCTTAATATATTTACATAAAAATTTACATAACGGACTAAACACAAACATTAACAAACACTGAACATTAAGGAGGCGGGGAACTTTATAAGGAAGGATGTCATTTAAGCTGTTTTCTACGACTGTCAAGCTGTCATCTTCTATGCATGCAAAATTTTGCATCTTCTATTTATAAACGCAATCGAATTTGCTACCACCAACGTAAGACGTTATCACATTATTCTTTCGGTTTACAGTTATGTACGAGTATGTTTATTATTTTGCCATAGGTACCTATACCATTTTATTTATTTGCTATAACATAAAGTATTTTACTTACTTTTAGATTAATAAAAAAAGAAGGTGACGCTGTCGCAACAGATGAAGTGGTGTTAGAGATAGAAACGGACAAGACAGCCTTGCCAGTCATGTCGCCGGGCGACGGCAAAATTGTCAAATTATTTGTAAAGGATGGACAAGCTGTCAAATCTCAACAAGTTCTCTTTCAGGTTATTTAGCAAATATTTATAAGTATTTATTATTTTTTACTTGAGGCCAGTCTTTTGTTTATTATATATTAATATTTTCATTTCTTTACTCGCACCAAGGAAGGCAAAAGCGGACGTTAAGGTACCCAATACAGCAGAAAGCTAACTTTTTTTAAGCCCCGCTGTCCCAGTGGGTTAGCTAGAGAGAGAGAGAGAGATGAGCACCAAACGCTACGGTAGTATGGAGGACGTAGCTTTCATTTTTATATACGGAATCGCAATAAGATTTTATTAAAATAATTGTCACCTAATTATTATATCGCTTAGATTAAAGTTTAATATGTACGAATCAATTAACAAAAAAAACATTAGGTCGACGTAACGGGAGTGGCTCCTGCCAAAGCTGCAGCACCCGCACCAGCAGCTCCTGCGCCGCCCGCCCCTGCCCCCGCACCCGCCCCCGTCCCCGCCGCGGCGCCAGCGACACCCGCCGTAGCTAAAGCTGCACCTGCTAAAGCTACAGCTGTACAGACCGTCGCCAAGAAACCAACTCCTGCCGCTGCTTTAGTAAGGAAATAACGTCTATTTCAAGTGAATTGTTGTAGAAATATTAAAAATTGCTATATTTGTTGTGTTTTCTCATGGTATTTTTTAAGCTATATAGAAATATGTTCTGTTTACATTTTTTATTTTATTATTATTTTAGGCATATTTATATACCTATCATTGCATACTTTGATAAGAAATTTCAAAACTGGTGTATGCGGGTAGCAAGGTAGGCTGGGGGAACCTAGTGTTGAGACATTCCGTTTCCCACTATATTTATGGTTGATTAAATATTTATTTGTAAACCACCACCAGGCTACACAAAGAATTGGCGATCCAACAAAAACAATAGGCGGCACGCGCACAGAATTAGCAGTTCCCATGAATAGAATGCGGAAACGCATCGCCGAAAGACTGAAAGAAGCGCAAAACACAACTGCCATGTTGACAACGTTTAACGAATGTGATATGAGGTTTAAGGCATTTATTTTTATTTTCACCAAAGCCCTTCTCCTGCTTTGAAGCCAGTCCTCAACACTCCATTGCCCATTTTCTGCCGAATTTTGGAGGCTTCGCGTTTTAAGTGGAGAGCCAGAGCGAAGAAAACGGGAATATTAAATATTTCATTTCTTCGAATGGAAATCGAATCCACAACCTGCCGCGTTTACAATCACTAAAATCCTTGCGCCACGACTGGCCTCAAATTTATATACATATATATGTCCCATTTCACCTACAATCTCAATATACAAAGCAGTTTTTAAAATGAAAGTATAAAAATAATCAATCTCTTGCAGCAAGTTGATGGCTTTCCGAAAAGCGAACTTAGATACATTCACCAAGAAATACGGCGTGAAACTGTCGTTTATGTCGCCATTTTTAAAAGCGTCCGCTAACGCACTTACAGACCAGCCGGTCGTCAACGGTGTTATAGTCGATGGAAATATTATTTACAGGTAATCACATTTTAATATAAATGAGCTTTTTCGCATCGAAGCCATAATAGCGCAGCGTCAACGTTTGAGTTTAAATACGATGCTTGTAGGTTCGATTTCCACTAAGGGCATTAGAATATGTCCATTTTTCGACTCTGTAAGACACACTCAACACCCAGTATCTCGAAATCGGACGGAGAGTATAGGATAGAGTGGCTTGACACTACGTTACACCGCCTGCCCTGCAGGATATAGCATGAAGCTATCATAAGCACGACCACTCCCTTAAATCATAACATATAGCTTGTCGATAATAGAGTCAGAGTATCAAACACCAACAAATTAGTCTAAAATAACTTGACGCTATTTGAACCAGACAATACGTTTTGGTAAACGGAGTGTCCTAAAACTAGCTTCTCTCTGCCTATCCCGCAGTATTCGGGATAGCGTGAAGTTGATGTTTTTTTTAATACGTTTCAAAGTTATCTTTCACATCTCAGTTTTTATATCGCCCGGCCAATGCTCTCACGGATCAGGCGATCAACAGCGTTATAGCGTACCATTGTTTACAGGTAATGGGCGCGTGATGCCATTACTTCTAGGACATAGATTTTACACGGCGACTTGTCTCACCCCACCCGGACTACCCCATGCCACCCCCCACCCCCACTTTATGGCGTTCACTCGTTTTGTGTCAAGAAAAATAAAAAATGTTTTTATTGCCATTTACTATTTTATTAAGTTCGCGAATATAGAGCGTCTTTTAAAAGAATTAATGAAACCTTACTGACGTATCTCTCTGTTTTTACTTATGATTCTCTAGACAACACAATGACAGTAAACAACCTAAAATTCATTTCTCTAATAAGTTCTTAATAATAAAATAGTTATTAAATAGATATATGTGATTCCATCCATCCATCCATCCATCCATCAGCCTTTCAACGTCCATACAACGCTGAACATACATCCTCCCCTAATTCTCGCCACTCCTTCCTTCCTTTATATGTGATTAAATGTTATTTATTAAGTGTAATCACACCAACAGAGACTACGTAGACATTGCCGTGGCGGTGGCCACTCCCAAGGGCTTGGTGACTCCCATAGTGCGCAACGTCCACGCCATGGATTTCCCGCAAATTGAGCTATCGATATCATCACTAGCGGACAAAGCGAGGAAAGGTAATTTTGCACTTCTTAATATTGTGTTTTTCCATGTAGCCGCATTTACAGAGAAGAAAGAGGAGATGTATGACTCTCCATTTTTAATTATCCCCCCAGCATTGTGACATTACGTGGTTAGTAGCAAAACTCAACGCCGCGCTTTGTCTCGACACCAGAGCGAAGAAATGAAAATGTTAAATATTTTTTATCCTGGAGCAAAAATCTAATCCACATACCAATCCCACCCACATCTTTTTCCGTCGAATTCGAATCCCCACCCACCATAAAAGTTTTCCAGGCAGACTAACACCGGGGGACATGCAAGGCGGCACTTTCACCATCAGCAACGGCGGCGTGTTCGGCTCGCTGCTCTCTATGCCGATCATCAACATGCCGCAGTCCGCGATACTGGGCATGCACGCGATTGTGCAGCGACCCGTCGCCGTTCAGGGGAAGGTGGGTTTGTGTGGATGTTGATGTGGTGTGTATGATTGAACGCTTTTGTGTGTAGTGTGTGTGTGTGTTTTTTTTCTTCTTTAATATATCTGTCATGGGTAGATCTTGATTTGGATGACGTTTGATTCTGTTCTCTATTTAAAATATTGACAGTTGTATAAGTTATACCTTTTTTTTTAGATTCTCAATAAATACACATGGCAAGGATAGGTAACCTGTGAATATAGTGTTAAGACACTTCGTTTTCCCGCATTCACTTTCCGCTGAACTCTTGAGGCATTGGGTGTTGAGTGGCGGAACCGACGCGTTTTACCTTGCTACCAGAACGAAGAAATGAAAATATTTAATATTTCATTCCCCCTAATGGGAATCGAACTCTCAACCATCACAACAGTCACACGCTTGTGCACACCACTACGAGCTAGTATTATTTTTAATCTTCTTAAACTTTTTCTTAAAATCGCAACCAAAGCGATAAAATGATACTGAACATCACACACGCACCCCACGTAAGCGTTTAAGTAGGTATATAGACATTTTACAATGAAAAGCGACTTTCTTTAAATAAACATTACGACGAGGGTTGGTTCCTTCCATGCTCATTTAATACGCACAAATGCACTTAGCACGCCCTCGCGATAGTTCTCTAACCTATCCGTTGAATCCCATTTGATTTCCGAGTTCACCTCGCCGCACCCGCCCCTTGCATTTATATGCTAGCTGCGCTCTGTGGTGCTGTTTTTTTATTAAACATATTATTTCTATAAAACGTTAGTAATATATAGATATTTTTCTTTTTTTAATTAGGTATGCACTATTTACTCTGTTTTCATGGAATTGTCTGTAAATTTGGCTGAAAGAGGAGTTACAGTGTCAAAACAACTTTTTTTCCCCTGCTATATGCAGAAAAACATATATAGATTAAAGAGAACCTAGTGGTGTACGTTACTGACTTTTTGACTATAGCTGCTAGATCTGTAAGGCTCCATTAAATCTATAAATCTAACTCTACCTCCTTTAAATCAAGGAGACACCAAGGTTTCTTATAAAAATATGTAGTCCAAATATTTTCTCAAGTTCATAACCATCATAATTAACAAGTCATTTGAACTATACCTAAATGGGTAATAAATAAATAAAATATTTTAAATATTAACATTTGCAATAAATAATAATTTTCAGTAGGTATTTAAAATATTATACAGATAGGTAGGCGTATGGTCCATTTTATTCTTCTTTTGCTACTTAATTTAATATCTTAATATAAATTTTAAATGTGTCCTTTTTTAAATGCAGGTTGAAATACGGCCAATGATGTATTTAGCCCTATCATACGACCACAGACTTATCGATGGTCGTGAAGCTGTTCTATTTCTGAGGAAAGTAAAATCAGGAGTTGAAGACCCAACATCTATTCTTGCTGGAATCTAAATGATATATCTAATATGTAATTTTATTTAAATAAATAATGCTTTTTTTATTATAATTATTTTTTGGTTATTTCGTTATGCGAATTGGATGCCTTTCTGAAATTATTATAATAAAATAATATTAAGGTATTTTTTCATTAAAAGACGGCAAGAAACGTACATCAACTTCTTTTGATTTTACTTGGCAACTATTTCTTATTAATTTATAGTGAACATATTAGAAATTTGACCTTATAGTAGGACTCTTGTCCCCACAAGACGCACGCACGGGTGTACGCACTCGAGCCTACAAAAATAAAATTGTTTTTAGATTGAAACGAAATCATGTTATTTGGAAAAACTGCTTAATTCTAAAAAATATTGATATAAAAGCTCAAGCACTGGTAATTATTATTTATCAACATAATTATGTATTAGTTGCCAGATTTTCTTTTTCGGTTAAAAGCGCGATTTTTTCGCCAAAAACAGGACATAAAAATAAAATAATTAGGATTTAATTTATGGTTTATTCATTTTTTAGCGATTTTGGATATTTCTATAAAATAATTATAATAATTTATAATACATTTGTTTATATAAATGTAAATAAATTTCTTGTAAGACTTAAATGAAAATTGTTATTTACACATAGATTTAAGCAGAACACGTGTTCGTTTTTAAACATTTCATAGGATACCCTAAAACTTGCTAATTAACTTTTTTGATTAATTTCTATTAATTATAAAATAAAAATTAATATTAAGAATGATATTTTTATTATCCTAAAGTGATGTTTTTACAAATAATAACATAGGTAATAATACCGTTCAGTTCAAATTTCCCGGGATAATCGACTTTATGAAACAGATAAAAAAATGTGATTTATGGTTGATCATTTCCATATAACATAATAATCATTTATAATATAATTATATGTATATAAATGTTAACATAAATTGAAGAATGCTAAAAATATTTATAACTATTATAAATAATTTCTATAATAAACAAATAAAATGGTTACTTTTGACATTAGTTCATTCTGCCTATTCTATCTGTTTGTTTTTAAACATTCAGAATACAGGACTGAATTGATCCAATTTGTTTGTTTTGTTGTGATAAAATTTGATGTTATTGCTAAAAACATTATAAAAATATTTAATAAGTGCGAATACATTTATGTAAATCTCATATATGTGTTATAATATGAAGTGAACTTGACAAGATGCGGCGAGGTCATGCAGGAATTGATGGATGGCGCAATGAAAATCCAAGACATTTCAAGTCTTGGAGTAGCAAAAGTTCCCACTTTAGAAGCTCCAGAAACTATAGGTTATTAGATTCGCCTGGGTAAGTGGCAATTATTAATGTAAATTAACTTGAAAATCGAGCATCACTGATTAATTTATGTCAAAATGAAAAAGTGCTTACCCACACATTTTGTTATTTTGTCAATTACATGCAATGATTAGCTATTAGAAGTATATTATTTGCAAAGTTTTGCATTATTTCCAATTACATTTGGCTTGTTTAATATACAGAACCGATATTATATTATTTTCAGATTCCCGCCACCAATTTCAAGGTCATTACGACCACCGTACCATCCTCATTCCGAAAATCAAGATCAAAATATATCTGAAAATATAGAAAGAAATAGACATAGAATTAACAAACTCAATAGATATAATGATCATCATGAACCATATCAAAAACCTCACCAACAAGGTGAAAGACAGATGTTACCGATGATACAACAATCCAGGTTTAGTAATGACCACAGAAACAATTTTCAAGATACCACAATCAATCATCAATTTTATGATGATAGCTGTATACATATTAATAGCATGGGTGATGTAGACCATCGGCATTTTAATAGTCATCAAAGGGAAAGTTACAGACATCCTCCTTTCTCAAATCCCTGGGCTCCAGAAACTAACATACAACAGCCTATTGAGAGACCTCACAATAAACCTCATAATTTAGATAAAGAGACTTATACAGGACATAGACCACCAGCTTCTGATCACTATGGATGCAATCCAACTCATTCATTTTCTACAATTGATAACTCTCGTACATTTAGTCGGTCAGTAGATGACACTGTTGATATAGTAAGAAAAAGATTACTAAACCGCAATGAACCTCAGAACACAAAAAAATATAATGATAGTCAAAACAGTAGTAATGTGGATAATCAAGGGTTATCTGAGAGAGGTGATTGCTTACCAAATAGTCAACAAGAGCCTGCCAAAAAAAGATATCAAAAACAAAAGCACACTGCCAAAACTAATTGTGCTAAAATCAAAAACAAAATTGTGCACCAACTCTTTAAAATGGATAAGGAGAAGATTCACAAGCTCATGGATAATCCAAATTCTTCACATAAATTTGAATATGCTATTAGTAGTCTGATAACTGAGTCTCAGAATAGCTTTAATAGACACCTAAGGTCAACAGCTGAAAAATCTCTTTGCAGTACAAAGGCAGAGTTTATAGAAAATGATAATAACACTATATACGAGGATACTTTTTTGAAACAAATGCAATGTATACTTGATCCCCAAGATACAGTATTTCTGGAAGACATAAAACCAATTGTAATGGCAGAGTTAACTAAGGTTTTGCAAATTGATGAATTTGAACAAAAGCTTAGTATAAGCGAAGATGACTCTTCATATCCAAATCAAGAAGAACTTCATAACTACAACCAATATGTAAAACAACAAACAATATGTAAACAATATTTAGATAAAGAAGCTAGCTATGAAGAATATTCCCAAAGCTCCTTTTCACAAAGTTTGTCACACACACAAAGACGCAAGAGTTCAGATGGTGTTTCCGGCAATTATGTTTCATACGAACGTAATGAACAGACTTATGATGTATCTGATAAACCATATTTTCATAGAAGGGCAAGAAGTAAAAGTTATAATTATAGTGCCGAAGTGAGTACTTCCTCTGAACACGATTTTTACAGTACTGTTGAGAATGAAGATACTGAAAATGTCAATAAAACCTCCTTACAACCACAATATTTCAACAATGTCGAAGAACAAATATCTGAAGAGGATGATCCATTTGCAGAATTAGATCAGCAATATCATGTGGCCGTTGATCATGACTTTATAGAAAATGATGACATTTCTATTCCTAATCAAAGTAT
This sequence comes from Heliconius melpomene rosina, assembly GCF_056956725.1. Classification (NCBI taxonomy): domain Eukaryota; kingdom Metazoa; phylum Arthropoda; class Insecta; order Lepidoptera; family Nymphalidae; genus Heliconius; species Heliconius melpomene. The sequence continues at coordinate 2,657,820 of NC_140396.1, read as the reverse complement.
TATAAGTAATGTTACCTCAAATATTACCAACAAAAATTTAAAGTTAGAACCACAGTCACCTGATAAAAATTCTAGAATCATGGTTGATATTATAGACAGTCAACTACAAGACACAGCTAAGTCACCTGTAAAATCATATATTACAGTAAGTACCACAAGTCCCCCGGAAAAGACAAAAGATAACAGTAGTTTACAGAATACACAAGTACTCTCAAATCTTAATTCCACTATGCTAGTACAAGATAAAGATATTAATAGTGTACACGAAGACACAAGTGAAAAAAAGAATACTGAGCCTAAACATATAACTAAAAATAACGAAAATACAGACAATCTAACAAATACACTAAAATCTTTAACAACTACTAACTCGCGTAAGAGATCTATTGAACAGAGACCATCTCATCGAAAGGAGAAAAGAAAGAAATTAGAATCATGTCAATCTGATTCAAACAAGCAAGATTACGCTTCTAAAACCTCGGAAAAATGTGAAACGTCAAAGTCCATACTTCATCCATGTTTTCCTAAGGAAGAGAATAAAAATTCATATAAAGATAATAAAAAAGTCACCACTATTGATAAGCATTATACAGAAAAACATGTTAAGAGAAAAGAAACCCCTAAAAAGGCAACTGATACTAATAAACGAAAAGATTCCACATCCAGTCAAACCACTAGTCCTATTGACAATAATTCTAATATTAGTAATCAAACTCCTTCAAAGTCAGAAATTAAAACTAAACTTAAAACAATTGATATGTTTACTGAACAACCACGAAAAATAAGTATACATCATGCTCATAGAAATACCGCACCAACGCCAACTACCACTATAACACCGAAAGCTCCTCTTGACAAAGCAAATAAGGAGAAAAAACCATCCTCAAAGCAAATCGTGAAAAGACATGTCGCTGTACAAGTTTTAAGAAAATGTCCCACAAAAGAGACACAAACTGAAGAGAAGAAAATTTTTCACAAAGCAATACAAACAGATTTAATCATTCCTGATAAACCAGATAGGAAGTCAAATGACGCATTTGAAAGAATGAAAGAAATCGATTTGGAAATACAAGTTTTATTGCAAGAGAAATTTAAATTATACAATTCAATAGAAAGTAAGGAGACTAGTGTCAATTCAATGCAAACATTAGGAATGACAGTATTAAATGTAGATCCATTTGATGAAGAAAATGAAATTGTATCAGATGTGTTAACTGAGGATACTATTGTTGATGATTTGACGAGTTTGCCTGAAGAAGAACTTGAGAAAATAGCACTAGAAAGTGTTAGTGAAGACCAAATCAGAGAATCCCCAACGATACAAAAAAGAAGTCGTCGTAAAATTTCGAGAAATGAGTCTGTTAAATCAGGAAGTCCTGCGTCCATTGGGAGAAGGAAAATCAAAAAACATAAGTCCCCAAATATATCTTTGATAGAACAAATAATTACTGATGATAGGCCCCTAGAAGATATTATATCTCTAGATGACTTAGAAGTACCTCAACCAAAAATAAAAACTAAAATCCAAAAGAAACAAGTTAGAAAGAAAAAAGATTCCCATAGTGTTGAAAAATGTACTAATAACACTAACATTCAATTGAAAGATTGTTCTGTCGTTTTATTAAGGCTCGGTCGTAGAGATTTTTTGAAATATTTACGTTCTAATAAACTCGAGAACAATACAAATGAAATAAATATAGAACCGAAAGTTGATGAAAGCATCGTAAACATGTTGGAAATTTCTGACCAATTGCCAATTAAACATGATGTTGCTTTCGTAGATGAAATTGTAAATGATTTGCATCTTGATATGCTCGATGTATCAGAGGACATAGTAGTGGGAGATAACTGCGAAGTCAAATGTGTGGAAGATAAGGAAGTCATTGAGTCTGTACCTGTTTCAATAAGCGAAGAAATAATATTAGATAACAGTCAGTCGTCAATGGAAGAGGTCATGGCGATTGCGAGTCAGTGTGAAGAATGCAAAGTATATGATTACTCTGCAGATGAAAACTTGCGTCGTGATTCTCTTGTGGTGTCAGGTAATGCTGATGCAGTTCTCGCTATAGAGGTTAGTACAAGCTTGGGATATAATTGAAGTATAACTTGTAAAGAACCATTTAAAAATATATAAAGATTTTTTTAGCTGACACTATATCCTCGTTGTGACAGGTTGGGCAAAGGCAACCTAGTGTTAAAATATTCCTTCCTCACTTACCGCTAAACATTGCTGAATGGCGAAACTCAACGCCACACTGTCAAGAAATAAAAATTATGTATTCCGCCTCTTGGAAACTACCTCAAATAAAATATATTTTACTGTATGTATTTTTGTCTATAAAATGTAAAATACAAAATTTCATTTATTTCAGTGCGTGGAAACCAACTTCCTAGCTGCCTGTGTAGACGGCAACGTCTATTACTTTAATAGTGAAGGCCAACTCATAACAACGTTGCGAGGTTCTAATCTCGCTGTCACATGTTTGACCATTGTCAAGGAAAAACATGGAACCACTGTGTACACTGGGTCTCTGGATTCTCGAATACGATATTATGATTTAGAGGTGAAACTTTTATATTATTTTATACTTCAAATATATGAATATAAAATTTTTGATATTTTTCCTAAAGATGTTAATGCTGTAAATAAAAAATATTTATTTCTTTTCAGATATGAAAGCTAACATTACATTAAAATAAAATATTAAATTTACAACAAATTGTTATTTTAATAAAATATCAACATTTAACAAATTTGCCTCTGTTTTTCAGACTGGCTTAGAAAAGGGACCCGAGTGCAATGTTTTAAGTCCAATACAAACAATGGATAGGGCATGGGATACGGTGTTTGTTGGTACAAGGACAGGATTTGTACTACAATTTGAATGCAAGGTATGATCATTTCAAGTATTTGGTTTATGCTTTATAATATATTCTTATTGGCTAATCATTTTATAACTAAAACAAAAAGAATTTTTAAAGGTATTGAATATTTTAATATTTTATATGAAGAGAAGGATATAACAAAACTAAGTTATGTTATATGTTTTTGAAAAACCAACTATGATTACTTCTCATTGCTAAGCTATAATCTATAATCTGCATCGAAATTCTTAAAATTTATTAGTACAAGTCAAGCTACCTTAGAATATTCATATATTTTTTATCCTTGCTATGTAATAAAACTTCATTAATGTTAAAATACCTCCACATTATTTTTTAATTTAAATCTAATAATGATTTGTTAGAATAAAACAGATTTAGTTATTCACAATACCATTTTAACATTTTTTTTTTGTTTTTTTATTCTTACAGAACAACATGTTAATACCAGTTAGTTCAGTAAAATTCTCAGACCAGAACATTTTAGCTCTAAGAGCCATGAAGGAAGGGCCCCGTAAAGTACTCTTAGTGGCAGCCAGATCGGAAAATGTCACAATAAAAGATGCACAAACTGGTCTCCTACTGAGGACATTGGCCGGACCTAAAATGACAGTATATACACTGCTATATGAAGACGGCAAAGTGTATTGTGGGACAAGCAGCAGTCAAATACATGTTTTTGATTATACTGTGAGTATACTAAAATATAGTAATATTTTTGTTGTTTTAGTAAGTAGTAGTAGATGTAGTGTAATTTCCGCTTAATTAATAAGCATAATTACATCGCATATAATATGCATATGTATATTTTAACTACTACATAATTATTCACAACATAAATTCCAAAATATGAGTATGTAAACTTTCAAAACACTGCTTTACTAAAATTATATAATGTTATACCTGAGAAAAACCATAATAAGACAAAGAAATGTTTTCACATATCCTTCTCAGTTTCATGCTTATATCCTGCATATAACATTGAAGGCAGAGATAGCCTATTGTTGAAATGTTCCATTCACCATTTTCTAATTTAGGATTGTACATAGAGAGAACCTAGTGTCAAGTCAAATCTCTCTACAGAGGAAGAATTGTTTTCAAATATATTTTAGTTTTTTGTCAATTATAATATTTATATTGTTATTTTAATCTCAAGAGTGGCTCCCACGTTGGTACACACGAGGGTGGTAAAGGCGCAGTGTGCCTGCGCGCTAGTGGTGGGCTGCTATTCGCAGGATGCTACGATGGCTGCGTCTATGTCTACAAAGAGGGTGAGGGCCAGCCCTTCGCTCAGATACGAGGGCCCAGCCTTATGTTGCTCTCGTTGGCTATTGTTGGCAGTAAGGTATGTAATAAATCTTTTATCTTTGTATATGTGTATTTGTTATTTATGTATTTAATACTGTTCATATTATATCCATTATATCCCTATCCATTATTTATTATACAGAGTTTTTACTATTATTATATATTCAATATTTAATTGGGCCATATAGTTTTAAATATTTAAATATAATTTTTGTGTGCTTACAATCAGTTGTACATAAGTGAAAAAAAGTATAATATTCTACTATCTCAATAAACATGTTACATAGAGTTTATTTATTATTATCTTACTTACTGCATAGTTCATGTTAAATATACCAGCGAGGAGTATATATATATATATATATATATATATATTAGTATTTCTTGTTACAGATTATTGCTGGCTACAAAGACAGAAGTTTATATATGTGGAAGATACCTCTATGTATTTTACAAGAGATGATACTATAAGTTCTACAAAAACGTGTAGTTTACGCACCATGAGTTGTTTTGATTATATTTTATCACTAAGTGTTTAGATTTTTCCTACATCATGTATATATTACTAAGAAATAAATAATATAAATGGGTTATCTATTTGTTTTGTTCGAAATAAATTTACCTCTATTGTTTATAATTAAATTATATTTAGACATAATTCGTCTTTTTGAAATAATATAGGTAAGATAATAAGTACCACCTACCACCTACCAGAGATTCATTACTATATTGTATACATCAGTGTATGTACATCTTCATTCAATAATTGGATAAATTATTTACATATGGAAATCCATAGTCTTTGAAATATTATTATACAACAAATAAACTACAATAAAATATATAATGATCAAATATTATAATCATTTTAATCTAGTTCAATATATTTGTGTAACTTAGGAATTAACTATACTGAAGAGATAAACTTCAAGATAACATACAATTATGAACGAATATAGTGTTTTACATAAATATATAAATATAAATATACTTATAATAAATATACTTATAATAAATATACTAGTAGTTTATTTATTATAAGTAAATATATGTCTAATATTTCCATTTTCAATGGTTTGATATTTTAAATATCAAGTTCTCTCTATATCACTAAATAATTAATTATAATAAATCATGTTTTAAATATATATATTTTTTTAGTATCTCGAAAATAATCTTTTATTGACTCTACACTCTCTACTACTTTAAAAAATTTAAACATATATTTTTTTGTTCGTTTACATATTTGAATAAATATTGATGATAATTTATTTTAAAACATTGCCATTTCAGAACGTAATTCATTTTTGCCAAGTGGCACTCCTGCCATATAGTGAATTTCTGACTTACGTCAGTGTGGGTGTCTTAGTGTCGGCGGCCATTATTCTACGTATAATATTATAATTTTTTTGTGTTTTGCGCTGTACTATATTCGAAACAAAGAACTTTACTAAATTCTACAAACTTTTGTTCATCATCATTGTGATTATAACACTATTATAGTACATAATGAATCCCGAATAGTAAGTATTTTTATATATTGTTATATGTGAAACAAGGATGGGCAGAATTTCTTTTCAATTTTTGCATGTTAATTTACTGATAGAGTATCTTGATAACTTTTAGTAATAATAGAAACAAGATACTTTAGACTCATTTAAATATATTGAAAATTACGTTACTATAAAATCGAACGGTGACTCATTACAATCTTAGTACCAACAGAATCGAAACGTAATCATGAAAATCTGTGTGAAGGGTGTTCTTACGATCTTGCTTTTCACTTCCGCCAATGTAAAAAAACAAATACCACGCATTATGTATAACTTTATGTTTATTTTATTCTATATTTTGTCTTCTTTGTTTAGTAAGACAAAGATACGCCTCCAACGAGGTCGAAGATTTACGCGTGTTTATCGTTTTGTACTTTATTGACGTTAATTGTGCACTAGCATCAGATGAGATTTACAGTAATTAATGTCATTGTTTTTAGCGATTACCTCTTTAAGCTGCTGTTGATTGGTGACTCTGGTGTAGGAAAATCATGCCTTCTACTCAGATTTGCTGATGATACATATACAGAGAGTTATATCAGCACCATCGGAGTCGATTTTAAAATTAGGACTTTAGATTTAGATGGCAAAACAATAAAATTACAAATATGGGACACAGCAGGACAAGAGAGATTTAGAACGATAACATCATCTTACTATAGAGGCGCACATGGAATCATTATTGTTTATGATTGCACAGACCAGGTAATGTTTACATATTTATCTAGATCATAGTATGCTTGTATGGCTAAATTGTTTTATTTTATTATTGGTTTTACATCTTGTAAAACATAGTTTGTAGTAGTGATTACAGTATCTTTACTGTAATTACTTCTACAATGTTGAATACCATTTTTAAGCTTCTTTCAGTTTTACAAACAATAAAACATAACATAATTAATAATATGAAAATAATATAACATTTTTTTTTTAATTGTACATTTTGTGTAGTGCTGTCAATTGAAACTCATCTATATTATGAAGTGGCTATCATTGTTTTTGTTTATACCTTAACAGTAATTGGGATTTCTTTAGCTTCATGCCATATATACTAAGATAGGCAGGGGTATACTGGGAACCTAGTAGACACCTCATTTCTCAGTTCCGGCATTCCATGTTAAGTAGTGGAACTCAAAACCACCGTAATAAAGATACTCTATAGTCTGTCTATATTATAGGTTTTTTAAAACAATATCATTAGAAATAAAACTAGTTAACATTCATCTCACATAATGTTAATGAACTGACAAATAAGTTGCAATCAATGTCAAGGTGATTAAAGCACTCTATTGAGTATGTACTTATTCTATAAAAAGAAAATGATAGAACTAAACAACAAATGTTTGACTGTAAATTTATTGGCTGTGTGTTTAATTCTCCTTAAAACTTAGAAAATGAAATAATTTTCATTTCCTTTAGTAAAGCAAAGTAAAGTGCACACAATACACCTCCTGCCTCAAATGAAACAAGAAGCAGCAGCATTTTTTTTCCATAAAAATGTCAAATATTTTAATTGCTTGCTTGTCTAAATTAATTAAAAATGTAAAATATTTTAAACTTGTTTTTTTTATGTTTTACAATTTATTCAGATTTAACCACATATGCAACTTAAAGAGCTTATATTCATCACACACACACTAACATCTGAATTATGAATCTTTTGTTATTATTAGCATGAATTATTTTTAAATATTTTATAGTCATAGTTAATAATATAATATTGAATACACAAAGAACTAAACAAAAATTTACTCGCACTACATTCAATGTGTCTCCCTATTTATAAAGCTTAATAAAATAAAATCTAGGTAAATGAAATTACTCATAAAATAATAGATTAATAAATTGCTATTTAACTCTTTGTTATTATATCATAAAGGAAACAAACAAATAAAATGTATATATAATATAAAAAAATAATGAAAAAACATGTTCTTTTATTTCCACAGGATTCATTCAGTAATGTCAAACAGTGGCTGGAGGAGATAGATCGTTATGCGTGTGACAATGTGAACAAGCTGCTAGTAGGCAACAAGAGTGATCTTACCACAAAGAAAGTTGTTGACTACTCTACTGCTAAGGTAAGAGAAGAAACTAAACTTTATGAATTTCCATAGGTACAATCGGATACATGCAAGAATAGGTTTTGGATACCTACATTGTTGTGGGTCCCACTTAAGGGAATGAAATATTTAATATTTACAACTTTTTTTGTCATGGTGTCGAAACAAAGCGCCTGAGTTCCGCCACTCATAACGCCATGCTTCCAGAATTTGAAGGAAAGTGGGAAACTGAGTGTCTTTATACTGGACTCTCTCTGCCTACACCGCTGTATGTGGAATACAGCTGAAGTAGAAAAATGAGAACACCACCGCTCAGCACCTCGCCATTCTGCTTCAAACAAAATCACAACACTAAAGTAACATTTAGCACGTTATTTACCCCCACATACTATATATATGATATAAAGTGACGCCGAATATGATATAAAGATGCACGCCTGCAACGCGCGAATTTTGACTCGTATGTTCACAATCTTCATAAACTATTTTTTAGATTAATTTAGTATTCTATGGATTTGCTGTGCAGGTGTATGAAGGCGTTGTTGCAGGCTATCCACATTTGTCTCTCTAAACCAATTATTTTTTGCATTATACATTGTTAATCACTATAATTTCTAAAAATATTGATTATAATTTTTTTTATTCTTCTATCAGAGCTTCCCCCCTTCAATGTTTGGTTTAATTAATTTCTTAGATAAGAAAGTGCAGTGCTCTGCATCTTTGTTTACTATGTGTTATCAAAGTTTATAACAAAAAATCGGTTGTGAACATAAATTCTTGCAATAGGTTAGCTTTTCTTAATTCAACTTGGATCAATGCCAAGATCACTAAATATTTCAAGTATGATGGTAGTATTTAGAAGCTGTATAAATGATGTTTGTTTTATTGTGAGATTTTCATATTGTGGCGCAGTTAGACGCCGCCGGTACATTTTGTGCATCAGCACAATGTTTATTGATTCAAATCCCACTTGGGGGATTATTTATTATAATGTTTTCTCACTCTTAAACTTACCACCCACATTTAAAATTATGAATATTAATATCTCCATTGACATGTATAAAGTATATAATGCTTTGGCATACATTATAATTTTGAACATTTTAGGCACCTTAAATATTATAAACATTATTTTCAATATTGCTAAATAAGGCTACTCTTGTCATGAATTATTGACTCATCAAGTTATACACACACAGATCTAATGTATTTTTTTCTTTACATTCTTATGGTTAGTATTAAAATATCTGTTGCAATGTGGGCGTCAGTACGATACACTTTTATATTAATAGATATGTTTATTTTATGACATATAAAAAAATAGGTTCAGTCACAAATTATCTCCTATTTGCACATAGTGTTTATAGATTCGATTGTTATTTCGTAGAAAGTAATAAGTATACATTTAAAAACATATATATTTTTTATTGATATTATGTATACTATATATTACATTTTTTTTGTCCCCCAACAGCAATATGCAGAACAGCTGGCCATACCGTTCTTGGAGACATCAGCCAAGAACTCCACCAACGTGGAACAAGCGTTCATGACGATGGCGGCGGAGATCAAGGCGAGGGTGGGGCCGCCGTCCGCGGGTGCAGCGCCCGCCGGCGCCGCCGTCAAGATAGACCAGGGCCGCCCCATCGACACCGGCAAGTCGTCGTGCTGCTGAATGTGTTATACGGTGGGTGGGTCTTAGTGCCTTAGCTTGTGTGTTGATTGTATTATTTGTGATGTTTGTGGTGACAACCCTGTATTACGTCATGCGTTAGGTTGGATGAAGGGATTGGAGGGGTGACGTGGTATGACAATCCAAAATATTCTTTATTCAAATAGGCAATTATTATAAGCAGTTTTGAATCGTCGAATGAACATATGAACAAAAAGCTACCACCTCCTCCTCCTCCAGAACTCCTCGATCCCAGAGTGAGGAAATGATTTGAATGATTATTTAATTTCCTCGTGTAGGGATCGAGCACACAACCAGTCATGGTCATAGTCACACACTTATGCCCATGCGCCACTACGGCCTCTGTAATATTTTAATTCGTTATTACAGGCGTGAAGAAAACAATTTTATGAATTGTTTGTTTAATTAAGGTTTTTTGCTACACTCATATCTGTAATCATTGATGAGAATTATATAGCATCATCATATATATATCTATATAGTCATTCATTACTTCGCTCTGGTAACAAAGGAAAAGCGCGGCGTTGAATTCCACCACCTAATATATAATGCCTAGAAAATCGACGGAAAGAGAGGAATGAAGTGTCTTCACAATAGGTTCCCTCTACCTACCCAACTGCATGCTTGAGTTTGAAAAAAACGCAGTAATCATGGTAATTAGCAAATATATATATTTAATTTCCAGGGTGGCGGCGTGCAGCAGTCGTGGCGGGAACCCGCACCCAGCTGTTAAAATGCAATTACCACAAATTCATGATCGCATCCTTATTATATTATAAACAAATAAATAAATAAATGATATATAGTGCCGAGTGGCGAATGTTAAGCTAACTCCCTTAAGTTGCTATCGTCGAGGTGAAATGGATGGATGTATGTTTATACGTGTTTATATATATATAATGGATAATATTGAATATTGTAGATTTAATTTTGTGCTGTACTCCAAAATAACATCTAAGTTTGGATATGAGTTTTATATGGTATGATATAAAGTAAAATGGCGGCCCGTGTCGGATTAATAATTTAGTTAATTTCTATTTATTTTATCATTATTTATTGATGTCTATTTTTAAACTTTATTTTCCTGAATGTTTTTACAATTCTGTTAATTACGTTATGTTTTTTTCATTTTCATATGAAGTCGTGAGACATTATTTAATTGTTATCTTAAACAGCATGCACATTTACAATATAAAAAACTCGGGCTGCCATTTTTAATACGGATTGCTAACTCATAATTTCAGTCCATTTCAAGTAGGCTAATTTCTCTATTAGTTTGCTTTTAGCGTTATACTTTCAAACGTCACCGAGGTACTAATTCGTTTTAATATTCGTCTGCACTGGGTGTTATTCCATATTATATTGATATATTATTATTATTTTTTTAATTTTAACGCGTACTGGGGTTGTGCTGTTCGAAATTTTGTGTTGAAACTTCTCATTGATTGTATCTCGTAGTTTTTTAACACAAAATTGTAGATATAGCAACTTGGCCTTAGTGTTTAGACAGATGTATAGAGTAATGTAGTCGGTTCAGATCAAGCGGGAACATAGAGTATTAAAATATTTGTGTTGTTTGACATCGGATTGTCACTGTCACTTTGACATGAGCACAAGATAAATAAATAAATAAGATATAGGCATATTACCATAATTTCTTTCAAAATTTACTGCATCATATCATTCTTGTGTTTTCTACTATACGTGACACTGGCAGATTACTTTGCGCCAGTCATCGCAAAATCAGGCCATTAAAAAAAAAACAAACAGACAAACTTCTTATAGATGTTGAGAGATGTATATTAGCTAGATCTCCTTTTAACATGCATTCTCTTATTGTGTAATATTATCTCTTTTTTACCTTACAATGTATAATGTGATTTGTGTTAAATTGGCATGCTCAAATTGCTATAACAGGGGAAGTTATTTGGGCTGAAACTATTAATATTTTTAGCCTATATAATAGTGACATTTAATTTATTTTGTTTGAAACTTTTTCCCGTAACGTTTCGTTTTCCTTCCAAATATCATTTCACGCAATCCGATGTCAAATAATATTTTCAATAGTTCAGTGTTTTAAGTATCACTCACATCTCTAGCTCGTAGCTAACATGCAAAAACACAATGTTAGTAATATTTAAATTAATATTATGGTTCATACTAAATCTTATTAATGTTGACCATTTTAAATATATTTTCTATATATACTATAGTGATTAAAATTAAGCAATAATAAAACTAATACAATTATAGGAGCTCAAGTTTTAAATAAAAGACATGTGTGTTTCAAATCTTTATATTGGGTGAGTTAATTTCGAGTTGGTATTTAAAACATTGGACCTTTTGATTTTATTGTTTCTATAATATGAAACTTACTCAAGTATGTCGTTATTTTTATACTATTACTGAAGTTAAGTTTACTTAATCGATCCGCTAACCCACTGTAATTCTGTATTGAGGGTTTCTTAGAAATTAAAACAGTATGCTATTTAATGATGTTTCATTTTATATCCTTCTTTAGTTCTCTTTTATTGTAGGAAAAAGGTGGATATGGAAGTGTCTTAACACTAGGTTCCCGGGTTCCTTCTACCTACCCTGGTACTGATGCTAGGCGTGTTACAAACGTGAAAAAAACTATATGATATGATTACTATTAGTATTCTTTTTTTTCGTAGTATTCGTCAACAGCAGCATCTCATCATGTATTCATAGTCATGGCAAAGGCCGTGCAAGTTGAGCGGACATTGAAGGAACTCTGGACACTGTACCGGCAGGTTATCTGAAAGTTGACATTTTAAGTTACAATTTACAAAAATATTTTTTATTTTGTTAAAATTTAATATCGACTATTCTGCTGAAAATAAGGAATGGGGTGTTGAAACATTAACATCCCTCTACCTTCCTGGCTAAATGCAGGATGTAAGTTAACAATTTTTTTTTTTTATACATTGTGATAGATGTGTTTTCATTTTCTAGATAATTTAACTATTTATTAATAATTGCTCCGATCATGTATATTCTTATATTTAGTTTTAAATTTAAGTTTCACCACAAAAAATATATTTAAAGGTTCAATAAAATTAATCGAAACGACTTATAACTGTTTCTTACGTCATGCATCAATTAGAATTTGCATAGCGTTACTTTGACGTAAATTGTTTGCACATTTATTTTCCATATTAAGTGGGACAAATAAAGAGAACATATTGTTGAGAGTTTCGATAAGACTCCGAATCCACTTCAAAACTACGACATACATTCATTCCGCTTCACTGAATTTTACACAGTACTTTGATCAACCAGACCGGAGAATAAAAGATTTAAAGAAAAAAACGTCCCCCCGACTCGGAATCAAACTCGCAACCACTGCATAGGTACAGATAAACTTGTTTCCACTGAGCCACACGTGTTAAGATATTATAATAATGCTACCAAGTCAAAAAAAATAAATTGATTCACTAATTTAATAAAAGTATATCATGTTAGTTCTACCAAGCCCATAAGCGCAGCCACAGCAATAACCGTGTATGATGGCCTCGTCGTCGTCACAGCCCAGCGGCGGACAGCCGTTGCACCATTGACCTATTCCTATCCATGGCATGTTCCCTAAAATAAAATAGAAAAAATCTCATAAAAGATAATTTAAAAAATTGAGGCTTGATATGTATCTATATATAATTACTTACATCTTGGGGCCTTTTTAACTCCATTTGCACCTGCATCGGACGACGGAAAAAACAAACTATACGACATGTTTATAAAAGTTATAATAAAGAAACAAATAAATAATATTCTTTTCAGAGAAAGCATTTTAACAAATGTGTTAAAGTTTGTGTCCTGCCTGTTTTATACGTATAGATTGGCTGGTACGGTAAAAATGGCCTAACTTATATTTTTTAATATTTTTTTGTATTTCATAGCATAATTTCATGGAGTAAGTTCGTACCTGCAACAATAATTTAGATTTTCTCTTTTCTTAATTTTTATGCAAAAAGTCAAAACTTATTTTATAACTGATATTATACATATAATGAAAAACTAATAAAATATTTTGGGTTATACATTATTTTTTATGGTAGGTTAGTAAAGTAAATCTAAATAGTACAACTAATTAGTCGTAGGTCATTGCCATAAGATAATTATTGAATATTTCTGTTATGACATAATTTACTGCAACTCCGTGGTAGTCTCAAAAGAAAAGTTATTATAGTGCAGGATTCAAAATTGAAAATAATTATTTTATTAAAATTTTATGTGTGAGAGTTTGAGATTAATTTGAGACATTGACTGCTACATCTAATTTAATCACGCTGTATTCCGCACACAGCAGGGTAGTCAGAGGGAACTTAGTGTTAAGACACTCCGATCTCCACTTTCCGCCGAACTCTAGAGGTGGAGTAGCGGAACTGTACGCCGCGCTTTTTCCTCAATACCAGAGCAAAGAAATGAAAATATAAATTTTAAATAAATATTTCGTTTCCTCGAGTGGGGATCGAAGCCACAACCAGTCGGTTTACAGTCGCACTTTGTGCCGCTGCGCCATAACTGGCCTCTAAATTAGTACATTGACTGCTACATCAAAGGTAGTAAATTTGATCGTCGTCTAAAACGACTGAAATTGATATATTGTTATTGTATAGAAAAAAAATAAAATTATATATTAATTTAAAATCAACATCTTAAAAAGCATATCAAGTAGACTAATAACAGTAGTATCTAATTGTGATAGCAGACAATTTTCAATTTAATAAAAAAAACACATAAATTGATAAAACATTTACTCCCAAAGGAATTTTGGCAACAAACTTATAAATAATATATAAATTATAGAGCATATAATTGCAAAAAGTTAGTAAACAAAAAATCAATAGATGGCGTTTGAGCTGTCAATATAAATAAATGAGATCAAAAATAATATCACAGATATAAATGCAAGTGCATCACTACCCTTATTATATTAATAATAATAATTCTTGTGCTTTTATAACTTACTACAATACTATTTTAAATTATTAATAAACACATTATTAGTAATGACTAGAGTTGTTATACATAAATTGTATCCTTATAATGAACATGGCCTAACTCAAAATTTCTATAACTTTAGATATTTAGAATATTTTTAGGTAAGTCTTGTTCATTGTATGAGTATTATTTTATCTTTTATATTAATTTGGCAAATAAGCTATTATGCTTTGAAATTTTATCTAAATATTAAAAATGTATAAAAGTTTTGGCAAAACTGTTCATGACTACTTAAAATCTAGTATCAGTAACATTTTGCTACATAACTAATTTCTGTTAATTTGGCATATTTCATTTGTAATAAAATTTAGTTTTTACTAAATATATTTATTACATACGTTAGTGGGTTCAATTCACTGAGGGAAAGAAAACAAAGCGTGGTTGTAAGATCCGCTACTCAACAGGTAATATTTGTAGAAAAGTAGGGAACAGGATATCTTATTGTGCATGACACCGTGTGAAGCTAAAAAAAGATCTGATATGTACTAGATTATTTTAAATAGCAAATTTAAATGGAGGCTGGGGGGACGAGTGTCATTTGGTCACTGAGCACTGAACATAGTTCCCCATTTAGACACAGCGTATTGAGTGGCTAAACTCAACTTCGCCTTAGTCTTGTTACCAGAACGAGGTAATAAAATGTTACCTCGAGTAAGAATCGAACGCACAATACTCGCGTTTACTCACATTGTGCCTGCGATACCATTAAACGATATAAAAATATTTAAGTTAAATGAATACTCATAATCCAAGCCAAATAACGACTCAATAAATTTTACACCTATACTTCTTTGTACAAAAACAATTTGTTTTTAGATTTTTTTTTTACTTTAAATTATTTTCTTCGTAAGTAAACAATGCGCAAAAGTTAGACGTGTCTATTAATGTAAGTATCTGCATGGCTGTCTGTGCCATCGTAGATTTAATTTTTTTTGTTTGAAAAATGATTTAATAGTGTTCTGAGCCATGATTCAATAGAATATAATTGTTTGTTTTCAGCTCTTTTTTTAGTTCTTTGTTTACTTTTTAGAGTTCATGTCGGGGTTTATTTATAATTATGGATTATTTGGAACAATATCAAATGCTAACGTTAGAATAGAAGAGGTAGAGTATAAACATCAGCTCATAGACAATACTTTGGCACTTCTTTCGGATATCTAGCTTAATATAATAATATATTTTCATTTAAATGTGACTTAAAAATCATGTTCCATGCTTTTTTATTTTTGGAACTTAAAATAAAATAGAAAATATATATATCGTTTTTTTTCTATCTAAACGACTTATTTTGGTACTAAGATCAAACTTCGAAATTTAGAATTTTGATAAATAATATTTAAAAAAAATCATTTTCATGAATGATACAAAAAATATTAAAATATGCTTTTAAGTCGAGTGCTAATTGCCAACCTATAAGTAATATTCAGTCATAAAAATATGTTTGATCATATATTGTAAAGTAAATAGGTTATGTAACCAATATAGTATGTATAAAATAACATTAAAAAAAAGATAAATTTGAGCGAAAACAGTAACTTATAACTAACTTATAATTATAATGAGATTTTTTTCAGAACATACTTGTTTAAAAAAAATGTCTTGACTAGTAACCAGTTTTAACAAAGAATAACAAACCAGTCAACACTTCTTTCTTTTCTATTAAAAAAAGAATATTAAACCGATGCCCTCTCAGCCAGTTCAGTGGTAAGAGATACACGATTGTTGATAGCGCGTAGAGGCCTCGTCGGTGCTGGGAGCAGTGCGCCCTCACATTGCTTGTTGCCGAGGCAATTACACGAACAGACCTATTATATAAGGAATTAATAAAATATTTTTGCAATTTTATGTTGCGGTTATATGATTTTTTTATTTAAAATTGTAATTATATTATGAGCATATTATGTATGTATGAGGCTTTCATATGATATAATAATTGCAGTACTATCAGTATCATTATACAGTTTGTATACTGTATAAGGCTAATTACATATTTTAAACTTAAATAATAAATAAATCAGCTTAATGCCGTATCCCGCACAAAGCAGGAATTCCCACTTGAGGAAATACAATATTTGTATACATTTATATTTTCATTTCATCGCGCAGGTGTCGACGCAAAGCGTGGCTCTGAGTTCCGCGACTATACACGAAATGCCTCCAGAATTTAGTGGAAAGTGGGAACGGAGTGTCTCAACCCTAGGTTCCCTGTGCCTACCCTACTGTGTGTAGGATACAGCGTGAAGCTGGTTTAATTTTTTTTTTAATTCATACATACAGACGCTTGGTCGTCGTGCGAGCGCTGTCGGCCGGCTAACGGATGTCCGTCGATAGCTAGATTTGTTCTAGAACCATCTTTATCTTCATCTCGAGCGTTTTCTTCAGCTTGCCTGTTAATTTATTATTACAATATTATGACAGTATTTTAATAAATATTCTCACGTAAGTTGATCATTTATTACTTTATAATATAAGAGTACATGCCAACATTCAAATTTATTTTAATTATTTTAAGTATAGACCGTCTACTCTAATATCGAACTTACAAACAAGTATGCAAATAATGTAATCACAATTGTACCAAAACCATAATTCTTTAAAAATAATATTTGAGTAATTAATATGACTATTAACAAACGGAAAATTGTAAAAATCTCCCTACTGACATGCTAACATTAAAACTAATTTGCAGCAAGCATATAATACTGATGTAGCTCGATTAGAATAAAACTCTAAAACTGCTAGAACTCCTTGAACTATTTCCAAGCGCAAGTTCGAGTTGCCATACCATTAAATCTGTATATACTAAATTCTAAATATATTTAAATTCTTAATATACACCTTCAAAGATTGTTACCATACAAACAATGGTACTTTTTTCCCTTATATAATAAATTCTTAATTCTCTTAGAATATAATATACTTACATAGTCATAAATCTTAAAACTAGCAAATTGATACTAGCAGCGACTACCGCGAGGCCAAATAGAATGAACACAAGACTCAATGCAACATAGCCAGGTTTACTTGTTAATGCTTGATCATTCTGGAAGAAAAAACTACACATAGTAACTTAACTTAACTTCACGCAGAATCCCTAGCGGGGTAGTCAGAGAGAACGGAGCGCCAAACGCTACGGTCTCTACATACCTTTTTCGCCACGTCCACTGTCATCAACCTCTTCATACATGCCTTACTTTGATACTGTGTTCTCGAAGGTCAACCGAGGTCTCCCCCTACCTCTCTTACCACTCACTTTTCCATCATAAATCTTTACACTTAGTATATTCTCTCACACATAGTATATTAATTATTATCATTAAATTCAATTATTAAAATAAAACAAATCAAAATTAAGGTTAGTTAGTAGTGGCTCTGGTGCACAAGCATGCGATTGTGAGTTCGATTTCCAGTTGAGGCAATAGAATATTGAATATTTTCATCTCTTCACTCTCGTAATGAGGCAAAGGGCGGTAGAGTTCGGCCACCCAACACACAAGGCCTCCAAAAATTGACGGAAAATGGGGAACGGAATTGTCTTAATGAGAACCCTGTGTCTTAACACTAGTTTCCCAGATTCCCTCTACCTACGTCACTATGTGCGAGATACATGTGGGCTAGAGAAAACCATACCTCTTCTTATTTTATTTTTAACACTAGATATCTCCGCCTATCAAAAATTTAACCATAAAAATAAATTACCTGCAACGCTACATAGTCTCCAAAGCCGATAGTTGTAAGTGTCACAAAGCAGTAGTAGAAACTATCAAAGTAGCTCCAACCTTCATAGCGAGAAAATACTGCAGCACCTTCAAAATTTTATGTTTTAATAACTATTTAAGTATACTTTACTTTTTTTATACTATACTTAACTTAAATGCATAGTCAATTTTGTTATGACACAATAATATTAAGACATTTATGGCGCAGCAACACAGCATCTGACTGTAAACACAAAGATTGTGGGCTGTGTTGTGGTTTTTTTCTCTCTGGCAATAAAGCAAAGTGCAGCATTGAGTTCCGCCACTCAAAACATATTTTCTCGCGAATTGTGTAGAAAGGGGAAAATGAAATATAAGGTGTGTGTGTATATTTAAAAAAAGCTTAGAATATTTACACACCTACCAGTTGTAATTATAATGGATGACAACATTCCCGTTGCAAACATAAGATTCATTTCCGTAGCCTCTGTTTCATCACAGCGGAGGTAGCATTTAGCCCGCCTTATAACAACTGAAGCAAACTTGTTCAGTCTCTCACCAATACTTTGAAACATGACTAGGCCAAGAGGAATGCCTACCTGGAAGCCAGTGATGAATATACATATGTGACATATATTTTAATAAATATTAGTTATAACATTTAAATTCAAAGTTTTCTAGGAATATTTGGAAATAATGGTCAACATAAGCTTCCTTCCAGCTTCTCCCCCCCTCACAGAATATGTAGCGACAAGCTTATTAATAAAAAAATTTAAAGACTCAGGAAATAAAATTAATATATCTAACAAACTTACCATAGCATATGCCATACAAAATGCTTTACCACCAACTGTGACTGGTGTAGAATGACCATATCCTATCATAGCCAAAACAACAGTAGCGAAGTAAAATGCACCAGCAAATTTCCACTGAGGGCCAGCTTTATGGGGCTTATTCTCAATTATAACTATTTCAATCATATGATAATCTTCTGGTGATATATTATATTTACGAACTAGACCATTTTTCATATCTGAAAAGTTATAAGTTATACAAGAAGTTTAAATATTTAATGGTAATATAAGAGACTAATATATTGAATGTTCTCTAAGACTGATGTATTTAATAAAACCTCTATTTAAAAATATTAATTATGAAAAATGTAAATTATTTTGGGCAATATTGTAGAGAGAATATTACTGCGTCTAATTTATAGTATAATAAAACAAATTGTTTAGTCAATTGACGAAATAATGTAACATGGTGAATTAAAAATCGCATAAAACAAATATTTTTCATTTCTTTTATAGAATGAGGACTCTTACCTGACAAAACTTCCCATCTTTTACTTTCAGTGTCTGATTCCAATGCATCAAATACTGCAGCTCCAATCAACAAATATGTAAAAGTACAAACAACAAGTGATAAAGTACGAACATTTTGTCTTTTCATTATAAAGTTTAAAATTTTCCTTAATAAATTTGTATTTATGAACAAGTATAAATGTATATTTTATTTATCGCACCGCTTTTTGATATTAATAATTTAGTTTTATTTTATAATACTGTTTAAGATGTGAAAAGTTAACAATTTTTATCTAACTTAAGTAATACAACGACAATTCTTGTATATTTGTATAATTTTAAATTATCGATTTACTTTTCTAATTTGGCACAGCAATTAAAATATAATAACATAATAATTTAGCTAAATAAACAGCCGAATATTAATAGTATGACAGTTCCTCTATTGTCTATTGGTCTATCACATAGATGTCTATGGCCACAGAACACATTTACTTGTCTATGGCTTTCTTCATATATTTTTATACAGTATAGTCTATACTATAGTGTCTATAGTCTAGAACTCTAGTGTAGAGTGCTTGGCACAGAACACCTATACCATTATATAAAGATACAAAGGCACAGAGCCACAGGGCACAGTTTTTACATCCTTATAATTAGAGGAGCTTAAACAATCAATTCAGTTCTTTAATTACTCGTACCGTACGATATGGACAGACACAGTATGGCGAGGCATTCTGAGAAAGTTAAAAACAAAGTTCTTCCGGACGTGGTGGCAACACTGCATATAATTTCAAATGGCAAATGTCATTTCATTATTGACAGTTGACGCTGACAGTTCTCTTCACCGTGTTCCGTGTTCGATTTCCGGCGAGCAATAAAACTGCTCTAAGAATACTCTAATAATTTATAAAATATCTAAATTCCTATTACACCATGAAAATAGTTTGTAGTAAAACAAACCCGCCACTTGGTAAAATAAGTTTCTCTTTTAAATTATTCTATGTATAGTTACGAAATGAAAAATCTTAATATAGCATTTTCCAATATATTTCAGGCGGATTATTTGCTTCTGAACTCTACAGAGCAGAGGCTAAAAATATAGAAATTATATGGGGCGGAGAATCTTCAATAACTCTTCCAAACTCTAAAAAATCTGTGCCATATGGAACTAGTAATGATTTGATAAGAATTGTGGAAAATTGTTTTAATAAATCTGTCAGTCCTCTTCAAAGAGTTACAATGAACCACTGGCTGTCTTTTAGTCTGATTTTTGATGAAGAAATTCCTAAGTCCCTTGAATATCTGGACAAAATATTAGGACCATTAACCTATTTAGTTGGTGAATCATTATCTGCGTCTGATTTAGCAGTTTTTAGCATTCTCCATGGTAAATACAACAAGTGTTATTGTGATATTATTGTGCCACAGTCAGTAATTTTTTTACACAATAATCAGAACATTAACATCATATTTATTTTTTTATATTCACATTTTGTTTCAGCATCCAACAAATTTAAAGAGATTTCTAAAACAAAATCCTTTAAAAATATCTCTCGGTGGATGAAGCTTGTGCAAGCACAGGAACCAGTTGCCAAATTACTAAGGGCATTGCCTGCTGACATAGTTGAAAATATATCCATAGCTTCATCAAGGTAATTAATAATGTGTTAATAATATTTTTTAAAATGTAAGATGATACAATTTAATTTGAGGCTGCTGTGAAAGCATAGGGTACCATTTGACCATGGCATAGCTGTGACTTACAATGGTTGAGGGTTTGATTCCCATTCAGGTGAATGAATTATTTTCATTTTATTCTTCTGGCAACAAGACAATGTGTGCTATTGAGTCAAACTCTCATCTCTCTCAAAGAAGAAAAAGAATGATAGCAGATAGACAGATTAAGCTAAGAATAATATGTTTAATTAAAAAGTAAGTGTGTATTATAAATTCTTATTATTTAATTATACACCTTTTATATGCTTTAGGAGATCACCACCAGCAACTAAAGAAGCAGGGTCCCGCCTTCAAGAGGGAAAGTTTGTTGAATTACCTCATGCTGAACATGGCAAAGTGGTTGTTCGCTTTCCACCTGAAGCATCAGGGTATTTAGCAATTTAAATACTATATAAAATAAAAAAACATCAATATTTATATCTAACATTCAATAATAAATATAAATAAATAACTGTTATATATATTTTTAATTTATATAGATTTCTTCATATTGGTCATGCTAAAGCAGCTCTTCTAAATCAATATTATCAACAAGCTTTTGAGGGAAAATTAATCATGAGGTTTGATGATACCAACCCCGCCAAGGAGAATGCTGAGTTTGAAAAGGTATGAAACAAAAAAACTACATAATACTTTCAGTTATTACAATATTTTGTTAACAATTAATAAAATAAGCATGTTTTTCAAATAACAAGGCAAAGTGACTCTAGTGTCCAGAGATTCTATTACCTAGTTTCTAGCTAATTTTGAGAATTGTGTGTTGATGAGGTGCAGAATTTAAAGGAACTCTGAAATGTTAAAGTGAACCCACAACCATCAAATTTGCAGTTAGAAACCCACATTTTCCTATTAAATCTTAATCTATAAAATATTATATTATATTTCATTGTGATGTTCCCAGCATGCCAGTAAATAATTCTCTTACTTTTACATCTGTAAAATAATTATATTTATTTCATAATAGGTGATTCTAGAAGATGTTAAGATGTTAGAAATCAAGCCGGACTTGTTTACTCATACATCTCAATATTTTGACCTGATGCTTGAACTTTGTGAGAAACTCATTAAGGAGGGCAAAGCATTTGTTGATGATACTCCCGCTGAGCAGATGAAGGCTGAAAGAGAGCAAAAAGAAGAAAGCAAGAATAGAAATAACTGTATGTCCATATTGTTATTCTTTTTTTATTTTTATTTTGTTTTTATAGTTGCGGAATTCCACGCCGCCTATTTATAAATATAAAATTTGAACAATGTTTATGGTTATAAGTGAGAATGAACTACGTCGTAAGTTGGGGGCCAACAACCTCTGTTTGACGAATTTTCAATATTTATGTAAAACAAGTAAACAAAAAAATTATAATAATATTTTTACCTTTAAACACTATTTAATATTTTTACATATGGCAGCTGTTGAAAAGAATCTTCAGTTGTGGGAAGAGATGAAGAAGGGCAGTGATGTTGGTATTCAAAATTGTGTCAGAGCTAAAATTGATATGCAATCACCCAATGGATGCTTGAGAGATCCCACAATATACAGGTGCAAGCCTGAGTCTCATCCGAGGACTGGGAATAAATATAAGTAAGTATTACATTTAAATCCTCTTTTTTTATTTAAATATTTTTTCAAGAAAAAGATTGAACGTAAAGGTTCTTGCATTCAACATGCAATGGATTGAATCCTTTTCCCTCTTTACCACGAGCTAACACTAACTTTGCGAACTTTGCTAACATATTTTCAACTCACATATAATATTTACTTTCAGAGTATATCCAACATATGATTTTGCTTGTCCCATAGTTGATTCTATTGAAGGTGTTACCCATGTTTTGAGAACCATGGAATATCATGACAGGGACCCTCAGTTCTACTGGTTTATAGATGCTTTGGGATTGCGGAAACCATACATTTGGGAGTATAGCAGGTTATTACACTTTTAATATAATATTATTTATTTTTAAGATTATTTATAGACTGAGATCTGACCGTTGATTCCTGCATATATGAGTTTTCTTAATTAAACCTATATTAATGAGTAATACATGATTAGTAGAACAGATTACACCTGGGTTGCCTGGAAGAATCCTGCCGCAATCACCTTTAATTATATTTTTTCCTAACTCGTTTTTGGAGAAAATTGCACCCATACGTTTTTTATATGAATCGCACATCATTTGAAAGATAATCGCATAAGGAATTGGAAAATTAAGGGTTGCCAGCTCTCAGTCTGCCGCAAGTCTAGGGTTGCCTGGTTTAAACATGTCACTGAATGTTAATAATTTGCACTCATGTGTTTTTTTAATGAATTATATATCAAATTAAAGCTCATTTTTTTCTGAACACTATAAAACAGGGTTGCCTGGAAAATTCTTGCCGCAAACAGGGGTTGCCAGCGTTTGAAATATTTTATTCCGGTTCCGTTTGACTATGAGAATAGACGATGAAATGCGCGGTCTGCCTTATGTTTCAATGTAAAATATTATATAATAGAAGGTCAATCTTAAAATCAATGTTTATTCTAATTGTTCACCTATTAAATGATGATTTTAATCATATTAAGTACACGCAGAAAACTATTTAAAGATGAAATCATTCTTATTTTTCAAGTAAAATAATAATCCATAATTTTGAGTCTTAGCAAAATATATTTTATAAATAATAATATTTAGTTAAATAACCCTTTTAAAACAACTAAATTATCTAATTAAGTAAATGTTTACAAATGTCGATCTACTATAAGGTATTAATTACAACATGTTTCCTTAATACAATGAGAGGTGACAATTTTTGCGTATATTATTATTATTATTTAAGAAAATATGGAAAATTACATTTCAATAAACAATCTCTCTCTCTCTTCGCCCTCTGCTTGTTTGATTTGACAACGCCGTCCGTATCCGTAGAAAGAACTATGGCGCCCATATTTTTGGTTCGAATATTTACGTTTTTGCAAAGTTAATGAAAACTATTCAACTAATAAAAATTATTAAAAAATATAGATAAAAAATTGTCGCTAGCAAGAACTTGTCCGTCTATGCTGATAGTTTTTAAGGCATTTAGGTCTGAAAGAATTTTTCTTATAATTATAATAAAGCGTAATCACTCACTCACGTCCCTAACTTAGTGTAATCAAAACTGAGGCAACTCCCACGGCCACAATTGTCTACTATTTATTATATATTGTCTATTTTATTAAACTATATAATATTAAACATTAAAGTAAGTAAGTTTAACAGTAACGTTTTGCATTAGAAAATAATTAAAAAATACTTCTTTATATTTTTGTTTTAAAACAATGAACTTTTTGTAACACTATCAATGATAACCGTGCATTGTGTCACTATTTAAAAAAATGTCACTGTATTTAAAATTCATTTTTTGGCGAAACAATAACATAATTTTACACTTTTGGAGAGATTCCTCGTTAAATTCTACCACATTTTCACTCCTGCCGCACAAAAAACACATCTTCATTTTTGTCAAGTAAAAACGCCTTTACTCCAAAACGAAAGGTAAGTAACTAAGTAATATGCTCAAAAACAACTCATTTGGCCATCTGCACTTTTATTGCATTTAGAAACAATACATCTTCGAAAATAATTTTATTGCATTTGGTTTGCTTTGTTTCGCGCCGCAAAATGTTTATCTATAGTAAAAAATAGCCAACTAATTGATATTTGCCGACTCTTGGTCATAAACCGTAAATAGCGTTTATTAGTCGGCATTACTGTCGGATTTTCTTCGAATTTATTTTGCTAACTTAGTTTTGTTTATTATAATTCTATTATATATATTTCTTTCCTATGCAAATTATTAAAAATTACGTGAGAAAAAAAATTGCGGCAAGCGTTGTCAAATCAAACAAGTAGAGGACGAAGAGAGAGAGAGAGAGAGAGAGAGAGAGTTCATTGAAATGTATTTTTCAATATAATTAATAAAATAATATCCGCAATAATGGTCACCCTTCATTATATAAAGGGAACATGATGTATATGTATGTATATTAATAGTTTATAGTAGATCGATATTTGTAAACATTTATTTAATTAGATAATTTAATTGTTTCAAAATGGTAGTCTAAATTAATAAATAAATATTAGTATTTAGAAAATAGATCTTGCAAAGACTCAATATTATAGATTCATTATTTTACTTGAAAAATAAAGATAATTTCTTCTGCCCCATGACCTTTAAATAGTTTTCTGCGTGTACTTAATATGATTAAAATCATCATTTAACAGGTGAACAATTAGAATAAACATTGATTTTAAGATTGACCTTCTATTATATAATATTTTACTTTAAAACATAAGGCAGACCGCGCATTTCATCGTCTATTCTCATAGTCAAACGGAACCAGAATAAAATATTTCAAACGCTGGCAACCTCTGTTTGCGGCAGGAATTTTCCAGGCAACCCTGTTTTATAGTGTTCAGAAAAAAATAAGCTTTAATTTGATATATAATTCATTAAAAAAACACATGAGTGCAAATTATTAACATTTAGTGATATGTTTAAACCAGGCAACTCTAGACTTGCGGCAGACTGAGAGCTGGCAACCCTTAATTTTCCAATTCCTTATGTGATTATTTTTCAAATGATGTGCGATTCATATAAAAAACGTATGGGTGCAATTTTCTCCAAAAACGAGTTACGAAAAAATGTAATTAAAGGTGATTGCGGCAGGATTCTTCCAGGCAACCCTGGTGTAATCTGTTCTACTAATCATGTATTATCTATATATATAAAAGGACTTGTCCTCACTGACTGAGGTAAGACGCACGCACAGCCGTAACCGCTGTGCGTAGATATGTGAAATTTGGACAAAAGTTTACTTTCGTAATCTGGACATCCACTAAGAAGGGATTTTGAAAAATTTTAACCCTAAAGGGGTGAAATAGGGGTTCATGGTTTTCTAGAATTCACCCCCTAAGGGTGCAAATAAGGGGTTGAAAGTTTGTATGGGAAAATTCTTAAATCGCCACCGATTTTTATAAAATTTGATATTTAGACTCTTAAAAATATTTAATTGAACATATGTTTTATGGTTTTCTACAATTCACCCCCTAAGGGTGCAAATAAGGGGTTGAAAGTTTGTATGGAAAAATCTTTAAATCGCCACCGATTTTTATAAAATTTGAAATTTAGACTCTTAAAAAAAAATTAATTGAACACATGTTTCATGGGTTATTAGAATTCACCCTTAAATACGCAAGCGAAGCTGCGCGCGTCCGCTAGTTCATTAATATAGGTTTAATTAAGAAAACTCGTATATGCAGGATTCAACGGCCGGATCTCAGGGTATTATGATTATAATTATATGTGTGTCATAAGATAAAATAGTATATTTTTTTGTATATTTGGAGAATAAATTGAAAAAATTATTAAATTTTATTCCTAATAAATAATCTATAATATGGGTTACTTTATATTTAAACGGAATTGAAATAAATTTACTGTTTACTTTATTTATAGACTGAGTATGACTAACACAGTGCTGTCAAAGAGGAAGCTAACTTGGTTTGTGGAGCAAGGTCATGTTGATGGATGGTAAGTAAGATTTTTAACACTAGATTCCTTCCTTTAACACTAGATTACCACTCCCTACCCTGAGTATACGAGTTACAGCGTGAGGGTAAAAAAAATAATATAAAACAAATGGTTTAATCTTTCAGGGATGACCCCCGCATGCCCACAGTTCGCGGTGTTCTACGCCGCGGCATGACGGTAGAGGGGCTCCGCCAGTTCATACAGGCGCAGGGCTCCAGTCGCTCCGTCGTGTTCATGGAGTGGGACAAGATATGGGCTATTAATAAGAAGGTATCAATCTTTAAGAATATTAAGCTAGTTACGTAAAAGTATTGTTCATTTAAATGTCCACGTGGAGTTAATAAGATTAAGAAAGATAATTATTATTACAACATATAAGAAGAAAAGCCATATTGGCAACCTTTTTAATGTCAAAATATTCTTTATGCCACTCACACGCAATGCTTCTAGAACTCGGCAGAAAGTGGGGAATGGAGTGTCTTACCTTTTTTTTTAAATATTTCAGGTTATCGACCCTATAGCTCCTAGATACACAGCTTTGGAATCAAACCCAGTACCAGTCAATCTAAAAGGCGCTATGCCTGTTAGCTCTTTCCAAGTAGCTTTGCATCCAAAGAATGCAGATGTGGGACAAAAAACTGTGTGGGTCTCTAAGAAATTACTCATAGATCAAAATGATGCGAAAATTTTGAAGGAAGGAGAGAATGCCACGTTCATTAACTATGGGAATATTTTGATTGATAAAATTCACAAGTATGTATCTATTAATTTTGTTTTATATGTTGTGGTAAGTATTTTTTTAAATTTTAAATTAAAAAGAAACTGTGTGCTAAATCCTTAAAATACCTATAAAGGTATAAATGTGTCAATCTTTTTTTGTCAGCTTCACGCTTTGTTTTAATTAAAGCAGCATAGGCAGAGAAAATCGACCTCGAATTGAGTCAAGACAGTAAGTTTTATATTTTACTCCCACTAACCCCCTCAGCTCTGCCCAACTGCCTCATTTTTATTAATAGATTTTGTTTTGTTTAAGGAATTATTTTAGTCAGTGGTGAAGCGAGTGATTCTAAACGCGTTTGTTATGGGTTCGATTTCCACTTGAGAGAATTAATAATTTTCAGTTTCACCTAATGTCTCGGAAATATGTCAGAAAGTGTAGTCAGTGTGTTTTACTAGGTTCTATACTCTGCTATATGATGTATATACCTGAAAAAGGAACCCAAATTATTATAATATTTTGTTATAGGGCTCCAGATGGCACAGTGACAAGTGTAGATGCATCGTCCAATCTAGACAATAAAGACTACAAAAAGACATTAAAACTAACATGGCTCGCCGATTCTCCTCAATCACCCATGGTGGAGACATATTGCGTTTACTTTGATCATATAATTTCCAAACCACTGCTTGGAAAGGATGAAGACTTCAAGAAGTATATCGGACACAAAACTAGAGTGAGTTATGGCATTTTAAAGTATATATAATGCTACGAAATATAATACATAGACAAATTATAATCAATCTCAAAAATAAAAAAATATTATCTTTTTGACACTTTCGAAACGCCATAAATAAGAAACTGAACTTATTAGTTTTATATGTAATATACATACACATGTACCACCTCTAAAAAGTATGATTACTATAATTACATTACATACATTTACAGTGGGAAATCCCCATGTTGGGTGAACCGGAGTTGAACAACGTGAAAGTGGGTGATATAGTACAGTTGCAGCGTAGAGGTTTTTTCAGGGTGGATGTAGCACCTGCACCACCATCCCTTCATACATCTAAATCAACCCCACTCATACTATTCCATGTACCTGATGGTCATACAAAGGAAATGCCTGGACAGGTTAGTGGAATTTATATCCTTTTTTTGGCTCATGCTGTATTACGACCGTAGTCGCGTAGGCAGAGGGAACCTGGAGTGTTAAGACACTTCCGTTCTTCCGTTCTGTCTTTCCGTTCTTGAGGTATTGCTTGTTGAGTGACTGAATTAAGGAACTGAAGGATTACCCACAATTAAGTAGGAATCAAACAAATAACCGTCGCGCTTAAAGTGGCATGCTTGCGCCCCTCGGCCAATCGCCCTCGGAAAGAATTCTTTTCTTTATTTTCATATGTATTTCATAGGTAAACAGAATCTAGTGCCTAGACACCAATTTCAGCCAGGATCCCAAATATTGTGTTAAGCACACAACACATTGTGGAACTAAGAATAGTAAATAAGTATAGTTTATTCGCTTTAAGTCTACATCGAACTCAGAACCATAGCATTTACCTACCCACTGTGTTACACTCCACAATGATGTCAAGTGACATTTTAATATATGGCGGAACGTAACCACGCCATCAAATCCAAATGATCCAAGAAGAACCTAGTTAGATATTCCATTATCAATTTACTGCTTAATATAGAGATATTTTATACTAGATATTTTAGACTAACGCCGCACTTTGTCTTGAGTGTGGAAATAAAATATTTTATTTTTAAACATTATTTGGAGAGCCCGTCATGTGTATAGTAAGATCACCGAGTCGCTGCCGCCGTGGATTAGAAGTAGATGATAATTAAATAGCAGTTGATTATTAGAATAATTCGTTTATATTTTTAAAATTTAGTTGGTTGCATAATTTGATTTAATTTTTTTTTGTTTTTGATGGCCACAACTCGTCGACCGTACTTTATATTGTTACTCGGATATTTTCGGCCTGTGACTCAATGGTGACGGAAAATAAAAAAATATTTGTTACAATTATACCTTTACATGTTCAAAAGAAAATAGTCACTTATGCAAAATGATCTAAGTATTAAATTATTTGAATTGGTTCAATCATCTATTGAGTAAATTTCAGAAAAATGTGTCTGTGAGAAATTGAATCCATAGCAGTGTGCAAATAATTGCCAACTTTCCTTTTTTTTGAAAATTTCTTTTATTAGAATAATTCTTTTATTAAGGATATATAAAACTGATATTAAAAAATAAATAAAACACTTATGAACAAAAATAAATGTTTTTATTACAAATTCTTATTTCCTATTAACAACTAATAACTATATTATAAACTATTATAACATTAAATAGTTTATTGTAATTTTTACAACTACAGTTGTTATAAGCACAATAAACTATGTAATAGTACATATATTTTTTGATTATTAACTACTACCGTACATATACTTTTTTAAACGAGATCTAATAACTAACTAGGGGGAGAAAAAATCTCTACTACCCAACAAAAAAAATCCTGTTAGTCGTACATGTTATAAATAAAAGGGTTAGCGAATACAAATTCGATAGTTAGCCTTCTCTTCGGATGAAGCACAATAATTTTTTGTAATAAATTTACAAATGAATATATTTTTTGTGTGTCATATTTTCTTTGATTTTTCGTTTTTAATGGTGCCCAGTGTTCAAAATAAGCATCACTAACGGTTCTATATAATTTGTCGGTTTTGTTAAAATTACGTATCATTCCTTGTGCTCCCTGGAATAAAATGTTAAATTATTAATAACCCAATATTTTATAATCTAATTTATTATACAGATGGAAGTGTCAGCGAACCATTTACGTAAACAGCATATAGGGTAAAATAGTTCAAACCCATACCTAAAGAAATTAATCAAGATGCCTCTGTTTGGAACTTGTTGTAGGACTTTTTTTCACGATTCACGATTTTGTGGGACGCATTACGCGAAGATACCAATAACGTAAACACTTACTACTACAAAAACACTACCAAAAGTAAACAACTTTGAACTTTATCGCCAATACCTACGCCTCGATTTCGGAATGAGGCGTGTGCAGCAGCGTCCCTTTGATAGGTTGATAGGTTGCTGAACTTTAGTGCATTATATGCTTGGAACAAAAATAATAAAAAATCCGAGACGTCACGACTCAGCGGACGCACTGTAGATGTCATAAAATAATTATAAATGGTAGAATCACCTTTTTACGAAAACCAAATGTTTGGGTAATTCGGTCTCCAATAAAGTATTGGGCGCCAAAACGTGATACGGTTATCATATCAGGCGGCATATTTCCCAAAGTTGACATTTGCTGATATAATATATGCGCATTGTTATATCCAGAAAATAATGTTCTCCCTGTAACCATTTCATGTAGAACCAAGCCAGTTGACCATACGTCAATACTAAAATCCGCTGAATATCCCAAAATGACTTCCGGAGCCCGATACTCCAATGTACCAATATTTTGTGTTATACAAGCTTGTCCATTATAATATGCCTGGTCAAAACCACACAATTTTAATTTATCATTTGAGCAGTTTAACAATATATGACTTGGTTTTATATCTGAAATAATTTTATAAAATTATATTAAAATAATTTAGTAGTTTGAAAAACTAAAGATTTTATTTAGACTTAGGTTATGCATAAAAGGTAAATTTTTTACTTCTATGATATCAACTCATCATCTGACTAATCACTACAGTTGTGGGCTCGATGCCAACTCAAGGAATGAATTATGATAATGGTATGATAACTCAATGAATTATTTCATAAATTCCACCTCTACCAGTTGTCTCGAAATTTGTGGGGGTTCTTCAACCTATCCTGCGAGAAGGTATAAACATTGATAATAATACATTTTATAGTACCTGAGTGAACTATATTATTATTTCTTAACAGCATAAGAGCTGATATTAGTTGTCTAGCAAGGTCTTGGACAATGTTTAAATTAAGAGGTTTACTGGACTCGTAAATGACTTTTTTTAAATTGTTTGGGTAAAATTCCATTACAAGACAATCATGTTTTTCCATTGTAAAAAAGCCATGAAGAAATATACAGAACAAATTCTCTTTAGGAATGTCAGATTGAATTTGTTTTAGCATCATTCTCTTTTCAATTCCCCTTTTATAGTTTTTATGTGTTGTTAAACTAAAAACAATATATTTTTATTATGTATTATTCAATTAGTAAAGGTTTATAAAAAATGTTAAACTAATATAAATAATAGTAAATATAAATATTGTATTGTAGCGCCTTTAAACACAACGACTGTTGATGATTCTATTCCAACTTGAGGGAATGAATTATTTAAATTAAATATTTATTAAATTAATTATTTTTTTCCATTACGTTAAAAAGACTGCGGACGTCCAGTTACGCCGCTCAACACGCTCTGTCTTGAAAATATGCCGACCTCTGGTTACTCTACTATAAGCAGAGGTGAAGTTAAAATAGAACATAAAAAAAATATTTTAAAATAATTTACTTTAACATTTTAATTGCATATTCTTCTCCTGCTAAATTTTCACACTTGAAGATCTTTGAATATTGACCATAATGGATGATTGAAAGAACAGAACATTTCATATGTAAAATTTTCAATATAGATTTTTCTAAAGTAGCTAGCAATATATCATCTCTATTTCGTATAATGATTTGAGCAGAAAGTTTCTTGCTTTCATCAATACTTTTGAGCTCAGTCTTAAAATTGTCTCCTGTATGTAATTCACAAAGTTTATTATTTAAGGCAGATATATTATTTTTGGAACTATGCATGTCTTTATTTTCTGCTTCAACGCTTGTTAAATTATTGTTTATTTTAGCTTTGACACATGTCGTTTTTAATTTATTATTGGGCACCAAGGTAACATTTACTTTAATTCTAATACAGTTCTCTAAGTCATTATTTAAATCATAGTTAGAACTTTTTATATTAGCTGCTGGATATTCTGTAAACTTAAATGAAAGTGTTGAATTTACATCTTTGTTTAGTGTCAACACTTTTGTTTCAATATTATTCATTAATTTTTCGACAGGAGTACTAACTTTATTTTTATCTTTCTTTTGATTATCTTTCATCAATTTTGAAAAACCTAATTCATTACCTTCTGTATTTGTATGATTATTAGCAGTATGATTTATTGTAGTACATTTTTGTTCAAACATTTTAATATTTGATATATTATCTAATTTTACATCCCTTTTAGTGATACTTGTTCCTTTTACTTTGTTATGATTTTCTGAATTATTGTGCATGCCGTCAGATTTTGGCAAACATGATACAATTTCATCAATATTGAAATCATCAAGAAAACTTATATCAACATATTTCGGTGGTTGTTTTATCTGCCAAAAGCATATAAAGATTATATATATATCTCATGACATTAAGAAACCCATTTCGTTCTTATTGCTAACACAAAGACATATATGAAGTGGTGGAATGCAAAGTGCTATGTTGCACTAAAGATAGGATTTTTTTTTAAAACGTGAATCCATATAAGAAAATAATCTATAAAAATAAAAAAATAAATTTATGCACAAAATAAATAAATAAAAACCTTATACCACATCCTCTCACTCTCACTCAGGCACAATCTCATAATAACAAAGAGAGATCATGTCACACTAGAGCCTAATTGTTGCATAATTATTTCCTTCAACAGTCTAATTATAAAATTTTTCTTGCGGGGATTGATTGTTTGTATTATAAAAAATATATACTATAAATAAATATATACACTGCACTATCTGGTCTTTCCCGCTACTTTGCACTTATCCACTTCCACGGGTTGCCTGGACATCTCTTCCAGAGATAATTCTACCATTGTGTATGTCTTTTCACAATGTATGTTTTATTATGTGCTAATTTGGTGCAATAAAGAATCTTATATTTCTATTTCTTTACTTTGGTGTTGAGGCAAAGCGTCTTGAGTTCTGCCACTAAACATGAAATGCCTCCAAATTTCGGTAGAAAATGGGGAACGGAGTGTCTTAACACTAGGTTCCCTGTGCCTACTCTACTGTGTGCGGGATACAGCATGAAGTTGATTTATTTTTATTTATGTTAAGCACTATACATATAGTTTACATCATGTTTTTTTTTTCACTATACATGTGATCACAGATACTAAGGGTATTTACAACTTATACACAATTCTTGTGTTCATTTTATATACCCAGTGAAGCCGGCTTTAGAAGGTAAAAGCAAATAGTTTCACAAAAAATAAACTTTTTCACGCTAAAAATATTTGATTGAGCTACTTACCGGTGAACCATCAATTTTAGCTCTTTTAGATGGTGGTGTAGGTATAATAACAGTTGGTTGTATTTGTATATTAGGACTTTTATAATGAGAAATATAATCCTGAAATAACAACATGGATGACAATTCGTAAATTTATAATTATATTATGTTGTCATGTTTCACATGTTTTTAATTGCATGAACCTGATTAGAGATGAATTACAAAAATTAAATTAAAATAAATTTAACATTATTTTTCCACTTGTTTGTATAAATTTTTAAATCAAAAGCCAAAGCTAATTATTAAATGATGCTAAAATGGCTTGTTTTGAAAAGTATTAAGATAGGTAATACTTCAATGCAAAATTTTTGAAAAACCTTGTTTTAAAGAATGTAAATATCGCTCTAAATAATGAAACGTTAATATTTAGTGCTTACCTTCGGCATTTTTGCTATGCGTCGATGTTAGTCCGATAAAATATTTTTAAAGTTCTGCTTATAATTAATTAAGTATATGTGTAGATGTGCCGTAAATGTTATAGCTTAATTTTAAATAGCATCTTATATTAAACACTATATGTGGAAAGCTATATTGCATTACTTTTGATATATTTTAAAGTTTTTGTTTAACGATCTATTTGAATTGACTTGACAATCTTGACACTTGTATTTGACGTTTTAGTATTTATGTATTACTATTTTTTTTAAACAAAAAGTAAGCGTTTAGATTTTGAGGCAATTTAGAGAAAAAAAAATATTTAAGTTATTTTAGTATTGTGCATAAAATATTAATTAATATAAATAAAAGATAAAAATTATTTCTTTCTTGATATGTAAGATTGTTTTTACTACAAATAATATATGTACGAGATATACATACCTCGTATGTTATAGAACAATCAGACCAAATTTAAGTTTAGAAATTAGATCTTATATACGTGATAGGTGAGACATTAAGAAACAGTGTAATATTATTTATGTAATTTAGCAACGTCTTATCGTAAAACGTTAGGTTTAGTCTACGTATTCATTCTTTGAAATGTGATATATGAGACTTTTGAATTGTGCTTATCTCTGTTGC
Organism: Heliconius melpomene rosina; assembly: GCF_056956725.1. Taxonomy (NCBI): domain Eukaryota; kingdom Metazoa; phylum Arthropoda; class Insecta; order Lepidoptera; family Nymphalidae; genus Heliconius; species Heliconius melpomene. Next base: position 2,622,916 of record NC_140396.1, on the reverse strand, counting down.
CAAATGGATATAGTAGGTATCCTACTTGAAACTTTTAATCAATTCTATTAATTTAATATAATATTTGCTTTACCAGAGCGAGGAAATGAAAATAATATACTGAAAAATAATTCATTGCGTTTATCCCCTGATCTTGGATTGAACTTACGGCCTTCATTATTCCTTGCTTTGATTCGGTCTATTATGGTTCTACACCAGAAATTCCTCTGAAAACTAATTTATATATCGACTGAAAATGTCATATATCATTTTCATATTACACATCACATATGCGTATATCTTATAGTTCCTTTATAATCTAGAATCATTATCAAAAGAATATTAAATTGAAGCTAAAATCGGTTCATAGCCATCGTGGCACAGGGGCACAAGCATACGACTGTAAACACGACAGGTTATCGATTTCCAAGTGAGGAAATTAAATATTTCGTGTTTCCATTGCATCAATCTGGTAACAAAGCACAAGCGCGGCGTTGAGTTCCACCACACAATGTCTACCGAATTCGGCGGAAAGTGGGGGACGGTGTATAAATGGAAACGGAGTGTCTCAATACAAGATTCCCAAGTTTGCACTGCCAACCCTGCTCTGGATACAGTGTGAAGCTAAAAAAAGTTATATCTAGGTATATAAAATATTTTGTTCGACAAACATGTTACAAAATAATTATTAAATCGGAAAACTTTAGTTTTCCATGTATACATATTTTCTTTTAACTGATAATGCTATTAGAACAAGGAAGAAATTCAAATTAGTAAACAAATAATTGTAGAGTTCAAGCGGGCGAAGTTATAAGAAAATTTTAATGAAATAATAAAATTTAAAGTAGTAAAATAGTTTCTTGATTAAAACTAAAAAGAGGTTTTACTTAGCATCAATAAATAAATAAATAAATTTCATGATATAAAAAGATTGAGGCAGATTCGGTGATACAGTATGTTATGGTATAAAGTGAAAGTAATACAAAGTAACACGTAGCGAATCACGCCACCTCACATCTAAAATCAGTCCACTCGTTATTGTTTTGGTTAATAGGTGTGTTTCCTAGTTTTTTTTTTATAAAATTAAATAAAAAAATATTGTGAACATTTTTTTAAATTACTGTAATTGTAATACAGATATGGGTGATAATGAGTCTAAATACTACGAACATTTAATTTATATAATTCTGACAACTTAATTCTTGAGAAGGTAAAACGTGACATATGTTATATTATTATTATATTACAACGTATTATAGTAAAAAAGTAAAGTAAATATTTATAGCTTTCCTTATATGGAATCTATTTGACACCATTGTGGCTCAGTGTCAAATATCTGAGTGTATCTTCATAATGCTCAGTCGTTTGGTTCAAATCCTGCTGCGTGATAATTTTATAATTACTTATTTAATATTATTCTTTTATTTCGAAGACGTAGATTCTTTACACAATGCCTCTAAATATCCTACATATATGATATTTCTGTTTCCGAATATTTTTTGCTACAATTAAGTTATCTATTATTTATTTTATGTACCTAACATTTTTATAATTTTTATAATTTAGAAAAATTAAGTGTGTGTATAAAAATTATAATATAATATCGTTAAAAAATAAGATATATCCCTAAAATCTAAAGTATAGATACATAGGGAAATTTATAAATTTTAATCATTTCATAAATTTAATCATATTATTTGTTATAGCATAAACTTATCTATACATATATTTTGATTTAAGCCAAAATCAGTGCAAGCACAAGTCTCGCAAGACAAACCTACCGCAGTTCCTGCAGCAGGAAAGGACGTCACCAAGGTGATAGAAGCCATCACCAACCAAGGTGATATAGTACGCTCATTAAAATCTGCGAAGGCCGATAACAATATCATAGAGGACGCTGTTAAAGTGCTGTTGGCTCTCAAAGCTGAATATAAGGCGATTGCTGGCAAAGTAAGTAAAAATGTTTTACTTAAAAAAGAACAAAAATTAAATCGGCCTTATTTTCCGCCACACTTTTCGAGTTGAGTTCACATTGCGGGTTGAGTGACGGAGCTCAACGCCGGGTATTTCCCTTGGTACATGAGCGAAGAAATCAAAATATTAATAAACTAGCGGACGCGCGCAGCTTCGCTTGCTTAATTAGGGGTGAATTCTAGAAAACCATGAAAAATGTGTTTAATTAAATACTTTTAAGAGTCTTAATTTCAAATTTTTACAAAGATCGGTGGCGATTTAAAGATTTTTCCATACAAATTTTCAACCTCTTATTTGCACCCTTAGGGGGAAAATTCTAGAAAACGATGAAACACGCATTCAATTAAATACTTTTAAAAATCTAAATTTCAAATTTTATAATAATCGGTGCCGATTTCAATTTTTTTCCATACAAACTTACAACCCTTATTTAACCCCTTTAGGGTTAAAATTTTTCAAAATCCCTTCTTAGTGGATGTCCAGATTACGAAAGTAAACATCTGTCCAAATTTCATGTTTCTACGCACAGCGGTTACGGCTGTGTAACTCGAGTGGGTATTAAACCCACAACCGTCACGTTATAGTCACATACTTGTGCTCCTAGTCCACGACGACCTCATGTTTATATTTATGTTTTACTTAGATTTCTCTATAAATGTCATGGTTTCTCTATGTGTTTAGATTGGAAATTTTTAGGGATATGTTTCCCCGGTCTGCTTAAGCGGATAAAAATAACTATCTTAAATTTTAACTTATAACCATTCTATATAGTTCTTGATTGAATTACTTTTGCAACAAATACAGTTCTTCAAATCTATTATTTAACAAAAATAATTATAGCCTTGGGCTCCACCTCGATTGCCATCACCGGAGAAATCTCCCACACTGTACAAACTTATAAGTGACCAAGGAGACGTAGTTCGTGAACTTAAAGCGACCAAAGCCGAAATATCTAAAATCGACGAAGCAGTCAAAATCTTACTTGATTTGAAGACTAAATATAATATTATCACGGGAAAGGTATTAGATAGTATTAGAAGAAGCTTGCTCTTCTCGATTTAGTAAATAAATAGAAGTAAAATGTAGTTTTATTTTAGCATTTTCGGTAAACACTGTAGATATTGGGCATGTTAAATAGGTGATTTTAAGTGAGTTTGCGTAAGATATGCGCTTAAGTATAGATTTTTTTTACAACTGTTTTTTTAGGTGCACAAGTAGTATTTTTATATATATTTTTTGTAACGAAACCTTTTATGATTTTATTGCCTTTTTCTGAATTATGAAATTTATCAATCAGAAAAGACGTATGAGTTTTGAATATTTTTAAGTACTTACCCCACAATTAGATTAGCAAAATCTTAAATTCCTACAAAATATTTTTAAAAAATGGACATGTCTTTTGGAAATCATCCAAAAGATGTCGGTATCTGACGAAATTATATACGAATTTAAGGGCATTCATTCATTATATTATACCACCATTCATTATACCACCCAAAGCCACTAATTTCCACTTATAAAAATATTGGACTGGAAACCGCCTGCTGCAGCCCCGAAACCATCAAAGTCAGATATTTCAAAATTGAATGGGGAAATCATTAAACAAGACGACGAGCTCAAATCTCTTAAAGCTGCCAATGCTGGTAAAGACAAGATTGACTCCGCGATCAAAATATTGTCCAATTTGAAAGCTCAATATAAGAACGCTACGGGAAAGGTATTTTTTAAACTCTAACTACATAAAATAAGACTGTAATATGGTTTTTGTATTTAAGTATATGCGGAAATCTAATCGTTTTAGTTGCTATTTTGACATGATATTATTTTTTTTTAAATTTAATTTACGATGGTAAAATATATAGGTGTTGCCCACTCAAATGTTTTAAAACAGTAAAATATGTAATAAAAATTTTATAAATTTAATGTCAAGTAAGTACATTTTTAATACAATTGTAATTATATTTATTATTATTATATTAATTGTAATTATAATTAATTACTTGCAATCGTATCGACAATATTCGCTATTGCTAATTACTGTTTAATTTTTGTAAATGTTGCTAGTCACATTTAATTCTACTATAAATAAAAATAAATCACGTAACCGTCTAGTGAATTATAAGCGGACATAAACTTTGTCTAAAATCGCACAATTAGTCGTTGGACAATCACACAAGTTTTATTATATTATTCTATATTAGATACTTTCTTTTCTATCATCATACATCGAAATTGTTGGACGGATTGAAAATGAAATAAGCTTTAAGTAAATATATTATATTGTTTTACTATGTAATAATAAAATATGAGGTAAAGTAAACATTTCGTCAAAATTATATGGGCAGCTGTGTAAATATGATAATCGATCGGCAATTGTCTCATTTGTAATTGTTCGTTCTTCTGTAAAGCTATCTAATAATACTAAGTTTTCATATATTTTTTTATAAGTGCTAATCTTATGAATAATATTTTATATTTATTATATTTAGTACCAGGTAAGAGAAGAAAAGAAATATTCTTTTATTCGTGATTGGGGCGGAGCTTAACTCGCGGCAAAATACTTTTCCAGCGCCCCTCAGGCAAACACGAATATTTGGCGCCCCTTTATGAGCGGCTCCCGGGGCATGATACACCCCCCATCCCCCCCCCCAATACGCCACTGACTAAGATTGCTCTTATTGTTTCTTATATAAGAAAATATAAACAGACTGATATCGGTTATATCGATATATATATAAATATATAGAATTAACCGAGACTGGTATTATAGTGTGAAACGATCTTGCCCCGTCATGTATCCTAACTTACCCTAACGTACCATAATTAAATAATAAATATATTCGATTTAATAGTTTGCTTTCTTTAACAAAGGTACTCGATAATGAAAATGAATATCTTTCAACTAGCTTCATACTATACCCTTAGAACAGATAATATTTTTTACTATACGCTATTATTTATGCTGTTATTTTAAATGTTTTAATATTTTTATTATTTTTTCATTAGGATTGGAAGTCACAGGCCCAGTCCCAATCATCCCAGCTACCACCATCAAGTTCTACACAAACGAGTGATGATGCTAAAATAGCTGAGCTCCTTAACCAAATCGCCGCTCAAGGGGACAAAGTGAGGCAGATAAAGGCAGCTAAGGTGGACAAGAGTGTTGTTGATGTTGAGGTTAGTTTATGTTTTATTGTTTATATAAAAAAATTAAATTAAATTAGCTTCAGCAGGAAAACTATTAGACAAGGATATATAAATTTAAGATTATTGTAATATAAATAAAATCATCAAAATTAAGTGCCAAGAAAATAGTTAATTTTACTTTTATCAATTAGATTTTTTTTTTATTTTATATAGTAAAGAAATGTATTACCACTATAAATGTGTTATAATATTTTAGGTGAAAAACTTATTGAATCTGAAAGCTCAATATAAATCTATCGCTGGAACGGACTGGTCTCCAAAAGTTGCTCCCCCAAAAGCACCTGCACCAACTAAAGAGGTAATTTAAATAAACAATTAAAAATACTATGTTCTATTTGACATATAAAAAACAGTTCTTTAAATTTTCAACTATTACATTTTTTTATATTTTGTTAGTGGTAGATAATGCAGGGAGCATTATGTGATCAATTTTAACTTATATATAATTTTATATTGACCTTATTAGTGAAATCATTTTAAAGAAATATTAAGTGTTCCAAATAAAGAATTAAAAAAAGTTAAATTACTTTTTTTTGCAATAAATTTATTTAGATTTTACTTAGAAATTTATGTGTTCTCTAGGTACAGCCAGCAATGAGTGGGAAGGGTGATGCCATCGCGGCCGAGGTCGCTAAGCAAGGGGAAGTCGTAAGGGACCTTAAATCTAAAAAAGCAGATAAGGTGCGTTTTTATACATTAGTTGTATTATAGGCCAGTCTCAGTCAGAAAGCGTCTAAGATCTGGAAATTATATAAACTGTCCTGGATATATTTTGTTATATTAAATCTTTTATTTATGTATGGTTATATAATATATTTCAAATAATATTCATATTATTTATATTGGGTGTATAAATTGTTTTAAAAAATATATATTTATTAATTTATAAAAACAACATATTCAAGGCGGCAATCGACGTCGAAGTAAAGAAACTTCTAGAATTAAAAGCTAAATATCAAGCCGAGACTGGAACTCCTTATGCAGCACCAACTCAGCCAAGAGAGAGTAAACCCAAGGAGAAGCCCAAGGAGAAGCCCAAGGAGAAGAAAGAGAAACCAAAGGAAGTTAAAAAGGAAAGCAAGCCTAAAGAGCAGGTAGAAACATATTTATATTTAATACTTTCTTATTAAAAAGAATACATTGAGGCCGTCGTGGCGCAGGCTGTGGGTTCGATCCCCACTCGAGGAAACCGAATATTTACCTAAATGAATATTTCCGTTTTTTCGCTCTGATATCGAGGCAAAAGCGCACCGTTGAGTTCCGCCACTCAACACGCAATGCGTCCAGAATTCGGATTCGGAAAGTGGAGAACGGAGTGTCTTAACACCGTGTTCCCTCCGTCTACCCTGTTGTGTGCGCGATACAGCGTGAAGCTAAATAAAAATTAACATTCCAGTCACCAAAGCCAGCTAAAGAAGATTCGTCGTCGGGCGTAAAGAAAGTAACACGATTAGGACTGGAAGCATGCAAGGAAACTGATTTACCGGAATGGTACTCACAAGTTATTACTAAATGTAAGTCAAATTTAACTATATTTCTAAACGTAAGTCATATTTAATTATATTTTTAGTTTATATACAAGGCCGTCGCCATTGTATCGCAGTGAAACAGTGTCCCTTTCAAAGCTCTAGTAGAGAAAGAGCGGCGTTGAGTCACTCTACAAAAAATATCGAGACAAAAAATGTGGTCTTCAATATGGAGTTTTTCTTAATTTCAAAGCTCTAGTAGAGAAAGAGCGGCGTTGAGTCACTCTACAAGAAATGTCTCGACATTTGGGTAAAGCGGGAAACATAGCTTGCTGTGCGGGAAAAAGCGTGAAGCTATTTTTTTATGGTCCAACATTTTTCAAATTATATTCACACATTAAGAAATATAACATACACAAACATAAAAAAAATATTCAAGTTGAAATTTGTTGTATTTTTTTTATATATTCACTATTACTTCTGATTATATTTTATCTGTTAGTATGACAAAACGCGGCGTTGAATTCCGCTAATGTTAGTTTTATATATTAATTATCTTACAATCAAATAAAAAGTTAACTATATATTTTTGATCATAATAACATGTATGATTTTCACGATTATTACACATTTTTACTGGAATCCGGATAGATCGCGTAAATTTTAGCACTTTACAATAGTCTGTGGTAAAAAGTTCTATTTTAAAAAACAAACACTAATTATATCAAAATACTTTCATATTACAGCTGAAATGATAGACTACTACGACATCTCCGGATGTTACATCCTACGCCCCTGGTCGTATAGCATCTGGGACGTTATTAGGAAGTTCCTTAGTAAAAACTTCAGGAAATTGGGAGTCAAAGATGGATACTTCCCTATATTTGTGTCAAAGGTATGGTTTTTTTTCTTTGTATTTTTGAATTAAATTAAGTACAGGCTTTCGTGGCGCAGCAGCGTCCGACTATAAACGTAAACGCTACTTTATTGTTTTACACTCATTGTTTCGAAAGTTGGGCTAACAGGTTAACATTAAGTTCCCTCTACATACATGCAGGATACAGCGTGAACCATAATTTTAATATAATTAAAACTTCACAGGCAGCACTAGAACGTGAAAAGACCCACATAGCCGACTTCGCACCAGAAGTAGCCTGGGTGACCCACTCTGGTTCCTCAGAATTGGCGGAGCACATCGCCATCAGACCCACCTCTGAGACCGTCATGTATCCAGCGTACGCCAAGTGGATACAGAGCCACAGGGACCTCCCGTATAAGCTTAACCAGTGGAACAATGTTGTGGTTAGTTTAGTTTATTAGTAACCGAAATGCGGCTTCGCCCGCTTAAACTTATACAGTCAAATTATATATTTTTTTAATGTAAATTGCTACTTTTGTGTTATTCTGATGTATAGTAGTATTGGTACTATAAAGTTTAAAATAAATCGGTCTAGTAGTTTTCTTGTGATTTATAATATTAGTACGATTTGTATGTATAATAGCTGTGATGCATTTGGGCGGCTGAGTGTAAACGCAAGGAATTTAATATACTAAGTATATTTAAATAATATAGTAAATATTAAGACCGTTATGGTGCAGTGACATCGCGTGTATGATTGTTAGTTCGATATCCACTCGGGAGAATGAACTTTTACTCGTATTTATATGTTAAGAAAAAATGTTTAGTGGTGCAACTTGCAATGAAATTTTCAAATTAAAATAAACGTCATATGGTTTCGATTTCTTCTTGCAATTTTTTAAAGCTTATATTTTCCGTTATTAATTTAGAGGTGGGAGTTTAAGCAGCCGCAGCCGTTCTTGCGGACTCGCGAGTTCCTCTGGCAGGAAGGACACACAGCCTTCCGTACTAAAGAGGAAGCGGATGAGGAAGTCCTGCAGATATTAGGTACGTCAAAATATGTTCAGGTTTTTTATTATAATTTTTATTTTGTTTATTTGAATGCTATTATCGGACTTCTTATTTTGTCTGTATTTCTCAATAATCAAACCGAGATTGTTTCTTAATATCTTCAAGACTTTGTTGTCTCTCTAATGTAAACTGCTCTCTGATGACATTGAAGTCGACGAAATATTGTTGTGATTCTGATAGCATTCAACCTCTTGATTTTACGACAATCTTCTAGAATTAATAACAAAATTTTATACACAACCATTCTTTTTTGCTTTGCTTGCTGGAAAAAGCATTTCCCAATATTCTAGCAAGATCAGTAATATTTTTTTTGTTCATTGCAATTACTAATTTGAAATATTTTCACAGAGCTATACGCCCGAGTGTACGAGGAGCTGCTGGCGGTGCCCGTAATCAAGGGGCGCAAGACGGAGAAGGAGAAGTTCGCAGGCGGAGATTACACCACTACCGTAGAGGCCTACATACCCGCTAGTGGGAGGGGCATACAGGTAGTTTGACGTTATGATACTTCGAAATATATAGTGTTGATTGAATAAACAGTCTATTAATTAAGTTATTTTTGGGATAAATAATTAGCGCAAATCACCTAATTTCGTCGTCAATCGTCTTTAATTTTTTTCACCTTCACGCTGTATACCGCATATAGCTGGGTAAGCAGAAGGAACCTGATTTTCAGACTCAAGTTCCTCATTTTCCGCCAAATTTTCACGACGTTGCATACTTAGTGACGGACTCAATGCTGCCTTATGTCTTCTTACCAGTATGAAGAAGAAATGAAAATATAATAAACATCGTATAGTTGAAAGTAGTCGGAGTTAATACCGCGTGTCTTAAAAACCAAACATCTTCGGTCGTTTTCTAGAATACCTAACAACAGAGTGTCTTCACACTAAGTTATCTTTGCCTTCTTACTATTATTAAAAAATAATTTTATTTGTTTGCAAATTTAAATATTTTAAAATCTAATATAACCAAAAACCGTAATCCTTTAAATTCGCTTATAATTTAAAAAAGTTTCTTTTTTAATCAGTTGAAATATTTTTTATAACATTCAGGGCGCGACCAGTCATCACCTCGGCATGAACTTCTCTAAAATGTTTGAAATAGTATACGACGATCCCGACACGCAGGAGAAGAAGTACGTCTTCCAGAATTCATGGGGTTTAACCACTAGAACTATAGGTATGCACTTTGTTTTTTAAAATATCTCTGACTTGACTTTATTGTTTTAAATCTGAGGATGACTCAAGGATTTTATTAGTTTTTTCACATGCAGGTTTTCTGGTCTTTCACTTCTTTCTTTTTAAAAATACCATTCTACATAATATTAAGTATATTATGTAGAATGATATCTAACAAAATATTTATAATAATTGTAATAAAAATATATTTAAAAAAAATTATGGCACATTTTGGAATGTGCACGTTTGGATATGTGTGCCATCACGTCCACTACATCGCAGCGGACGAGCTTTTTTTAAATTGGGTCCTAGTATAGCAATATAGACTATATTTTATTCTAAGACATATGTATATAACATAAAAAAATAATATATCCTATACTTTATTAATAACCAGGTGTGATGGTCCTCGTCCACGGTGACAACCGCGGTCTCGTCCTTCCTCCAAGAGTCGCAGACATCCAAACCATAGTGGTCCCTTGCGGTATAACAGCTTCCAGCAGTGCGGACGAACGTAAAAGCCTAATAGACTCCTGTAAGCAGCTGGTAGAAGAGTTGGAAGCAGGTGGCATAAGGGCTGACGGTGATTATAGGGATAATTACTCGCCGGGATGGAAGTTCAACCATTGGGAACTTAAGGTGAGGTTTATTTCTTAAAGGATAGGCAGAAAAAATATTGCCTTGGCAGTAATTTAGTTTGTTCATGGCGGAAATTGTAGTAGCGAAATTCAAGTGATTACGTTACGTTTCCACCTATTTAGAAAAACGTAAGTCTTATAGACTTTTGTTAATTGTTAGTGTAAAATATGGAGGCAGCTGAAATAATGGCGATAAGAGATTGTAAAGACAATTACTTGGAAGTAATTGTCGGGTTGGAAGTTCCACCATTTGAAGCTTTTGGTTAATTTTTATATCTGAGTTTTGTTACAGTGAACATAGTTTTATGTATTACAGCTTTTTTTTATGTTGAACTTTGTTTTAATCGCTACATTTTTACAGTACAATACAATATTACATACAAAATTAATTTGTATATAAAGGAGTGACAATAAACTTTGATACACAGGGTGTGCCAATCCGCGTAGAACTAGGCCCCAAAGATATGGCGAAGGGCGAAGTAGTCGCAGTGAGACGTCTCACCGGAGAGAAGATTACTCTAAAACGAGGAGTTGCACCTGCACAGCTCCTGGATTTGCTTGAGAAGACACACCAGGATATGTTGGATAAGTGTGTATTTGTTTTCCTCTTTTTACTCGATTGCGCAACGCAAAGTGGCGTATTGTGTTTATCAACTTATGGCCGCCCTGAAGTTAACTATAGCTGTGCAGACTTGATTTTAGGATTTTTTCTTACAATTGAATATTTTTTTTCCGAGCGCACAATGCATAAAAGCTTAAAAAACATAGATTTACGACGGCCACAACTCGTCGACCGTACTCTATGTATTTCTTTGTTTGTTTCTTTTCTTCCTATTAATATTATTGAGCGAAGCGAGCGGAACGCTCTACTGGAGACTTTTTACACTCTTTGTCACCAATAGGCTCCCAAACGGTTTAACCGATTGAGATGAAAATTTTCAAATATATAGATATGACCACGATGACACCACACATGTAGATGGTTTTAGGCGAATAAAAATCTAAAAATTAAAAAAATCATTTCTCGCTTCGTTCAACATGTGATCACTACCGGGATTTAGCGAGCGCAGCGGGTCAAAATTGAGGTCCGGTTCGCGTCCCTAATTTAAAATGACTCCAGAATTCGGCATGAAATGGAGATCGGAGTGTTTTAATACTAGGTTCCCTCTGCCTACCCTGCTATGTGCGGGATACAGCGAAATTTAAAAAAAAAGAATTAACATGACTTTGTTTTGTCCTTAGAGCAAGTAAAGAAAGGGATGAACGATTATCACTTGTGACTAAGTGGGAGGACTTTATAGATGCATTGGAAAGGAAGCATATTCTTCTAGCGCCATTCTGTGGAGAAATACCTTGCGAGGACAGCATTAAGAATGACAGTGCAAGGTAGTTATTATCTATACATTATTATTTCATATTGCTGTCCTTTAATGAAGAAACAATTATTATTTCCTATTTTTATAAATCAAGTTATTTATTATTTATTTATAATATTTTCATTAAAAATATAATAATAATTATAGGTTATACATGTTATTTAAATAAAATATGGATTAATAAACAAAACTTATGTAAGTACATGTACTCTCGCGCTTTATTAAAAATAATATATTTCTTATCGGTAAATATTTATTATAGAACTGAAGATGATCCATCAACTGAAGTTAAAGGGCCAGCTATGGGTGCGAAGTCACTGTGTATTCCTTTCGAGCCCCCTCGGCAATTGAATGCTGAAGACAAGTGTATCCACCCAGCATGCAGCAAAAAACCTAAATATATCACATTATTTGGCAGAAGTTATTAAACTTCCGTGTTACTTACTTAAATGTTAAAACTTTTATAAACTTTCAATTTTTTCACAAAATAAATTATTGAATACTGTATAAATAGTTTTGTTTTTATTTTATTTAATCCTGACAAGTGTAGCCAGATTGTAAACATTGAAGTTGGATAGTAACTATAACATATCTCTTATTTACTGTATACACCTCCTTCTTGTGTACTCTATACAATGTAACATTGGCAAAGTGATATGTGCTCAACTGGCATGATTGGAACGCCATAATCAAAAAACAAGCCCTAATTTACTACCTATATTAGATAGAAGCTATTAAATTTCTTAATTAAATACTTAAATTTTTTTTTTTTTTTAATTAAGTTTAGGTTATTGCATGGTAGGCAAAGAGAACCAAGTGTTATATTTTATTCCCAGCTTTTTGCTTGAATTTTATACTCTGCAGATAGAGCAGAGAAATGAAAATAATTCAGCCTCTCAAAAGTCCCACTACTTCTTAAACCTTCTTCTTCTTCTTACTTCTCAATTACCTTAATATTATTTTTCATAATTGATGTCAGAATAATAAAACCTGATTTATTATATTTTATATAGAATATTTTTATTAAAATATTATTTACACAATAAAATATAAATATATCTTTTCCTAATAATAATTAATCATCATCAAAGTCGCTGTCAGGATATCTGCTTTGTCCTCTTTGTTCAATGTTATTTAATTCATCTTCAAGTAATTTTATTCTTTTTTTCTTTGAATTTAAAACTTGAACAAATTTTCCATACAAATTATCTTCTATTGTGTTCTTTATATCTATAAGGTTTTCAAATTGTCTTTTATATTGTAGCAGCTGATTATTTACTGAATCAATTTCTTTATTACAAATTTCTATAGAAGATTGAAGTGTTTCGTTTTCATTCAATAAATAGTCTATCAAGGTATCTTTGGTCACTGTACCTACATCCTTTCGTAACATTACATACCCATGTATTAAAAAACCTTTAGAAAGTTTCCTTTTCCAAATAAATTTTGATACATTCGTATTATTTTTATCGAGTGTAAAATCAACTATATAAGTTTGTTCTTTCCTTTTTAAAGCAGCTATTACGTTAGCGAAATATTCTTCTTCATTTTCATCTAAACTTTCACCAAATGTTTTTGCCGCGTCGCGTGTAAAATTTCCGGACCAACTTTGGTTTTGGCTTAAAATTTCTATACTAAATAATTCAGTTTTATTTTGTGTACAATTAATCTTAGCATAGTATAATTCATCATTAATATTGAATTTAGTTACAAATATGTGTTCATTATTGATATTCATACTTAATGTAAAACATTAATTAATTCAACCTCTTGGTTTTCGTTTTACAAAATTAGTGTAAGTCAAATATAAAACAAATCAAACAGAACATTTGAACTTTGATTTTTTTTAGGTTTTCAAAAAAAATTAACATTTGTTTATCTCTAATTCTCTACATCTACAAGTCTACACGTAATTCCAATTTGTCAACATTACTCATTGACATAATGTACCACAGAGCACAGACATAGTATAACATGAACATTCTTTGCGTATATATCTTCTGTGGGCATAAGTGATGAGAAAATATATAAAAGGTAATTAAAATATTAAAAACCCTTCTAAGTCATTATATAATTCATACTGATAATTAAGCAATCTTAAATTTAAATTACTATAAAATTTATAACTATTTTTACCACCGTCTATATTTTCTTAGATACTAAGTACGATACTATTTAAAAAATAAATCATGGCATTGCCGTCTTTGTGACATTTGAGTTTGACATTTAATTGACATTCACACATTTATTTATTTATGTTGTGTGCTGAATTAAAACTTGAATTTTGAGGTTATAAATTTATAAGGACAGAAATAATTAAGTGCAAGTATATTTATTTTTCCGAAAATGGATAGTAGTGATGAAAGTTCTAAAACAGATACCGAGATAAATGAAGATGCAGAACGAGTAAGTGATATAAATTATAATATACAAAATTAGTAAATGAAAATATTCATATGTTTTAGTGTTATTATGTATATAATTAAAAGTACTACGTTTTTGTTATTATAGATAGAAATTAAACAGGAATTATCAAGCTTGTCGTTTGAGGATCTGCAGAAGTTAAAAGAAAAAATTGGTGCTAAAGTGTACAAGGAAGTTATATTTGGTAAAAGTGAGAAAGTACAAAATGAGAAAAAAGTTTTCAGAAGAGAAAACAAGAACAGACCAAGAGAGATGAGTTCCAAGAAACCTGTATCTATGTTGCAAGATATTGTTCCTGTTAAAAAGAAAGAGACCCGTGATCCTAGGTATTTATACTTTAGTATGAATCATGTTACAATGGGATTGCATCTTACTGCAATTCATAATTTCTGAAATAGTTATGTACCTAGATTCTCTTTTTAATACTTTTAGTTAAAAAAAATATATAAAAGTTTTTTTGAAAATGATGATGTTAAATATTTAATTTCCTGGAATGGGAAAAGCACTAGGTGTCACATTTACAGTTGCTTTTTGTGCCCATGTGTCACAACAGCCTGTACATAAATACAATATATTGAGTACCTGTTATACATCTTATATTGAAAGTTTTGTTACATATATACATACTGATCTCTGAATAAATTATTTTAATGAATACTTTCAGATTTGACCCATTATGTGGTACATTTGATAAGAAAGAATTTTCTGAAAATTATGGTTTCTTATCTAATATACGAACAAATGACATAAAAGCAATTCGGGCAGAATTGAAAGAAACAAATGATCCAGAAAAAGAAATAAAATTACGAAGATTATTGCAGAGATTAAATGACAAAGAAAAAGCTAACAAGAAAAAGAAATTAGAAAGAGAGAAACAAGCAAAAATGAAACTAGAGGTGGAGGATGAATTTAGACATGGCAGACAACCATACTTTAAAAATAAATGTAAGTATAGAATATAATTTTAAATATTTAACAAATTTAACTTTATGATGAAAAAGTTTGTACTCGACTCACAAATATGGCACTAAAAATTCAGGTGAGTGTTGCACTCGACGCTTAACAAATATAGTGTATATACATGGGTATTGTTTCACTAGATTCAACTATGTTATAATATAATAATAATACTTTCAGAATAATATGATTTCTATGTATAAGTTAATCATAATTTATCAGAAAAGGTATTTCTAATAGCAATGAGATTATGATTACAGATTAATTAATGATCATTAATAAGTAATTATTATTAAATATAATTACTTTCATGATTGAAAACTACACAATTTAATCATAATCCTTGGTCATTAATATAATTACATTTTACTCAATTCTGGTCTAGATTATATAATATTTGTTATAGTTATGAAAAAAACATATTTTGTACTAAAATATTTATTGTTTTACTACAGCTGAATCACGAGTTGAGTCTCTTGTGAAACAATATGAAGAATTAAAGAAGGAAGGTACAGGTCGTATTCAGAGACATCTTAAACGCAGACAGCAAAAAATCAAAAAGAAATCTTTCAAGACTCCTTTAAGTGTTGATTAAAATAAGTTATTATAATATAGAGTTTTTGTTTTTATCAATTACTATCGTCTTATAGATTATATATTGTTAACAGTACCACTTATTTGCACATTATAAAAAAATATAAAATAATAAGGGCAGAAAAGATCTTGAAAAGGACACGAAATTACGAGCATGCATGTTGCAGAGATTCAATGATTAGGAAAAATTTACATAAGTTTTCATACCAAAGAGTAATGGATCATAATAATTTTGCTTTTAATTTTTTTCCTGCTGCATCTTTCTCTTGCAGTAATAAAAACAATGTATTTGAAGGACTAAGCTGCATTTTTTTATAATACAAACTAATACTTGCAATTGCTCACAAGTTGCAACTTTGCTTTCTTATATACAATATTCTGAATTGAATGCAAAAATGCAATAATTCTTTAGCATAATGGATATGAAAATAATTCTTACTTTACACACAGGCATAATAATAAAAAAAAAAATTTATAGTCTCAAAAATTTATATTATATCTAATGTTTTTAACAGATGTAGATAAATATCTATAGGTATTAATGACTATTTTGTAAAATATCACTTCAACGTTGTATTGAATAAGTTCAACAAGCAGCCGAGTCCCCAAGGTCTGTCGATGTAGTAAATGTGGATGGTCACAAGACCGGGTTTGTCGGCCAATTTATACAGGCACTGGGGTCCATGAGGTACGATAGCCTAAAAGAAAAAAAAAATATTTTCATTTAAATATAAATACGCATAGGCTTTATTTAGTTAGTTTGATTTGTTGTATAAGGTATTTTCATAAGTTAACATTAAGATATAAAAATACTTAGGCAACGAGCGCTGTAAATTATCCTCAATATTAAGCATAATATGTTTACCTGGACTGCTAGCCTGGGTGGTCTCTCAAACCAGTTGCGTACGCCGGACTTAATGGGAAGCACTCCGTAGATGATAAGTCCAGTTCCGATCATCTCCTGGGTGTGCACTAACGGGAACCATGGGTACAGGGTGTTCGCCGCGCATGGGAGCTCAGCCGTCATGTTGTAGTAGTAGTGACGACCTACATATTGAAAAAATTATATTAAAAGCCGTCGTGGCGCAGCGCACAAGGGTGTGACTGTTATATTTCCATTTCTTCGCTCTGGTGTCGAGGTAAATCGTGGCGTTGAGTTGAAAGTGGAGAACGGAGTGTCTAAACACGCCTACCTTCTGCCTACCCTGTTGTGTGCGGAATACAGCGTGAAGCTGATTTATTGTTTTATTTTTTAGTTAATCCAAATAGCACTCGATTAAATTATAATAATAAATATTTTTTAGATTCAATTTTAAATCACACGTGTGACCGAGTCATTAATTAAGAAACGAGAATAATTAATAATAAGATTTAGAATAGGAGAAACGCATAGGGAATGAGAAAATGATAATAATTGATATAAAATGTTTACCCATCCATGGAATGCAGGCTTGCTTGGTGTAGATGGTCTTTTCGATTTCGCTCTGTTTGTCGTTTATGCGGTCGAGTTTTCCATTGAAACCATTGACCCAGACAGCGTGCTCTTGTAACAGCTTATTTTCGTTATAGCTAGCGCGACGTTGCTCGGCGCTCAACTGGAGGTACTCTAAATAAAGGATAAATAAAGAATAGTTCTTTGATATTCTGTTTTAAGTTGTGAGGCCAATCGTGGCGCCAAAAAATGAGTGACAAAAAACGCAACTGGTTGAGGGTTCTATCCCACTCGAGGAAATGAAATATTGATTTACCTAAGCTTATATTTTCATTTCTTCGCTCTGGTGTTAGGTTAGGTGCTCAACACGCAATACCACCACATTTTGGCGGAAAGTGCGAAAGTCTTAAAACTTCGTTCCCTCTATCTATACTGCTGTGTGCGGGATACAGTGAAAAGTTGATTTAATTTTTTTTTTTAAGTTATTGTAGTTCTATGTACTTGTCTTTACTTATTAATTATAATTAAACTAACCCTCAGAGACATAGAATTGATGAATAGCCCAGTATTTGATAACGGCACCGCTGCGGGGTGCGGGTACCCATTCGTAGAATCCTTGTACATTCCAGTCGTAGACAGCATCGGTGAACTCGTCTTGACGGACCTGAACAATTAAAATATAAATATATAACACATCCCATTTTCCCAACCGTAAAATATATTCAAAATGTTTGAAAAATGCTGAATTATATCTAGTCGGATTAACATGGGAAGGTTGCATTGGATTATAATTAATTGTTTGGTACTATAATTGCATTGTATTTTTCTGAAATAGCGAAACTCCAATATTTTTGCTTCTAACCCTTACAGAAAGAGAGTTACGGAGTAACAGCTCTTAACGTTAAAGTTTCTATTTTATGTAGCTGTTGAAGATATCGTTATGAAATTTAAAGTGCTTTGAAATAAAAATAAGCTTATACCTATAAGCCATTTCGAAATATTAATGACAAAAAAAATCGGCGGTGGAAAGTGGGGAACAGAGTGTGAGTGAATTAAACTCCCTTTGCCTGAGCATATTGTACTTACAGCGATTTGTAACCCAGCGGGAAAACCGTTGTCATCGTAGTATCCACAGACGGCGCGGTCAGGTGGACAGAGTAGGACGAGGGAAGCGCGAGGTCCAGGAATTCGTTCTGTAAGAGTCCATCTCTCTTGGACAGCGTCCCTCATGTTAAAGGGGATTTCATAGAAGAAGTTGGAACCCACTCCGAGCCCAACATCGAACCGGACTGTAAAATAATTGAATATATTAATTTCGTTCCTTTTTATCTGATAACTATTATTTTACTATAATTTATAAAATAAAAATTAAAAGTAACAAAGAAACAGAACAGCGTACCTCGTATTGCCGGCTTGTGAGCAGAGACTGTAACAAATAAAATAAAAATAATTTAAAAATAATATTGTAATAAAATAAATAATAATGTTATTTTCAATTGCGTTATTTTCAATAATACAATACAATGCCAAGGATAGATGAAGATTATTACAATTAAATTGATACAATCTTACCGCATGCTAGAGCAAGCCCGAGGAAGACCAGTAACCCCTTCATGGTTGGATTGTCGTGACTGTGTAGGTAATTACCTCAAAATACCTATTTATATTATTTTCCATTCGTAACTCTTATCGTTAAAAGATATTTCATAGGAATCTGCTTAATCCGAAGATAGCAATTGATTATAATAATAATTAATAAGTATTTATGATTTAATATCCGTTGAACCGTAAAAATGTTGAGAAGCTTCAACATTTTCTCATGTGTATTTGTTTGTGTGTATGTGTGTGTGTATTATGCAATAATTATATAATATTTTTTTTCACAAAATTTAATGGCGTCGAAAAGCCGCCATGTCTGATTTTTTTACCTTTTTTTTACTCTTCGCACATCTTAAGATACTTACTTACATAAAGTAAAGTATTTAAAATAAAAAGAAATTTGTAAATTACGAAGTTATTTATTTAATACTATTTATGTCTCCTTTTTATTTAAAAGGTATTTTAAAAAGCCTAAAATGTAATGTAATTTTACAAAAACGATTTAATTTTTAGACTTCTAGCCTGAGCTATTAAGGATCTTTTTCGTATAATCCCATAAGGTGGACGAGTAGCGTTCTCCATTTAATATAAGCCTGCTAAGGACTCCGGCAGGTTTGGCTGAGTCTCCATCCCTAGAAATTACAATCATATAATATTGATTTTATTACATATTTTTCATAAGTTCATATTACATTCAGAGAATCCTTATTTTAAAATAAATAAAGGTTTTTGGATGAGTTGGATTTTGGATTTGAAATAAAGGTTTTTGGATTACGGGGAATACGTAAAAAACATTCTTCACCTTCAAAGTAAATAAATAATTACCGGCATTTGATATCCCAGGGGTTGTCGATATAATAGATATGAAGGCTGAGGACCGGGTGATTTTCAGCCAGCTTGTAAAGACACTCTGGTGCAAAGGGCACTGTCATCTAAATATAAAAAAATGATTATATTTATTATCACAATTTTAAATATTTATTATGACTTAGCGGGCCCCGCGCGGCATCGCCCGCTTCTTATTTGTTTAATATAATTAATATTATTTAAGTTATTGATTATTATGTACGGGCAATCTGTTAGTTATTGTATTCTTTTGAGATTTCATTTCATTTTGCTCGCAACTGTTGTCATATTAAATAGAAAAATGTTTAATTATTTCATATCTATCTAGGTATGCGAGCAAGACAATCGCGGTTTGAAGTTCCAGAAGTTCCAGATTTTCATTTTTTATATATCAATAGATGATATTTATCATGCTCAACAACTATTTTGAGTAATATAAAATAATCTGGTGCCCACCATAGATATATACCCAGTGCCGGTTTTAGCACTACCGGCGCCCCCTAACTACATTTCAATAATATACAAAAAAAGGGAATGGGTACAACGAAATAACCATCTATTTAAAAAAAAAAAATAACTTCTAGCCTTTCTATCTGCGAACTCTTTTATTAGGCATTCAAAGTCTATGTTTTCTGTAATTTTATTTTCAAAGTTGTTAAGATCACTTTGTCTTTTTTTAGATATCAAAGACGACGATGACTTCGTTTTTTTTTTTTAGATCTTAGACCATTTTAAAGGGCATCAAGTCCCCTAAGCCGCACCGGGCAGCAAATACCCTAGCTACGCCACTGCAGCGAGGAGACATCTTTGCGCAAAGCGCCCTAAACGGGCGTCTACGGCGCCCTTTTTATCCGGCGCCCCTGTGCGGTCGCCCAGCCTCGCCCTACCCCAACGCCGCTAGTGTATATACCTACTAACAAAAAATCTGCCAAAAAACATAATTTGTGCATATTATATTTGAAACTACATACCCCCAATGGCTATTATATATACTAGGTCACATACTTATCAACATCAATTATATATATTTCTAGTTGTTGGTTTCCATTCGACCGCAGCTATCAGATAGGGCATTATTTTTGTATTTAATCAATTGCCACAAGGAATTATGTAATGTATCTTCGTAATGAAATATGTATAATTTTTGTGCATCATTTGATCGATTGTAAATCGTACATAACAACAAAACTTTTTTAGTATCTTTTTTCATGTTTTTTTAAAAATAATATTGTTGTTTTATATTATAATTTTAGATAAGGTTATCTAGATGTAGGACGTTGTGTGGTCGTACACACTATGGTTTTGGTTCGATTCCTCCTCTTTATATTTAGGTATATATTAATATACGATTATTTATGAATATAGAAAATATCTACTCATTGCTGCAAATCAATTTTTGGAAAATATCTTGTAATCGCTCCAAGATAAAGATTTGATTGCCGAAAACGATTCAGATAAAATATCTTAGCATTTTTCCATTACATCAGGTTTCTTGGTGGAAGAAGGGCTTATTTTAGTATGCAAATTGCCACACAAGTAGATTATCTTTATTGTTGTTTTTAAATTTCCGTACCTCTGCAATTGTCCGCCCGTTGTAAACCTCGAACCAGTCTCTGCCTTTAGGAGGTTTTGTTAGCTTGCCAAAGATTTGGAAGCCGACGCCGACGAGATATCTATATATAAAAATGAAATCTATCACTTTATTCATTTTCTTTATATTTTAAAGAAAATAAATAAAGTGATAGTTTCAGTGGTGTAGTAAAAGTAAAAGTAAAGCAAAATTAGTTAATATTAATATTACATGTCACTACAATGAAACATTAGTAATGTTAATATTTCATATTTTATTTTCATTTAATATTTTCCTTTTTTTTCTATGATGTCGAGGGAAAGCGCAACTTAACACATGAGGCTTCCAGAATCCGGCGGAAAATTGGGAACTGTGTGTCTTACGCACGTATACGGATATAAAGAATCTGAAGGAGCAAATACACGTAAGCATCAAGTTATAAGATTCTTTATTGCACTAAATAACACACATAATAAAACATACATTAAGAAAAGACATACACAACGGTGGACTTATCTCTAGAAGAGATCTCTTCCAGTCAACCCGTGGAAGTGGATAAGTGCAAAGTAACGGGAAAGACAAGATAGTGCAGGGAAATTGAGAAAGACAAAAACAAAAAAAATCATAAAATAAAACTAATAGTAATAATAAATATAAGAAAATAAATAATTAGGCATGACATACACATAAATAAACATAAATATAGTTATACAAAATAAATAATAACATCTAAATATAAATACATATATACTATATAATAAATACATATTCTTAGTAGTAGTTACCCTTTCGTGGTGACCGCAAACCATGGGAGTAGGGTGTCACAAGATTTTTCGCGAGTCATATTGTAGTGATAGTGAATACCTGAAAATAACAAAATTATTTGTGTAGGTCAGATATACGAAGACTAAAAGATAATCGTTTACCATATATAATATTGTTAGCATATTCGTGTCAATGTGGGTAGTTTTAGTTAAAAAAGACAATAAAAGCAGTGGAATTGTGTCAAATGGGCACAGTTGCTTGTAGAAAGCCCTGATTGGAAAGTATCTAGTGTGTAGTGTTGTTCATGAGTGATGCATGTCACTTATTGTAATTACGTGGAACCTCTGTCCGAGTACGTTGGAAACATATAGACGGTATGTGTTTTTAACAATATAATAATTTTATTTATGAGATAGCAGAATGGAGGTTTCTTCTTTTTCCAATTGCCGCTCATTTTAGAAACTGTGGTAAATGGTAGAATCTAACGGCACATTTTCTTTTGAAGAAATGAAAATTATTTATTTTTTGAGACCAGTCGTGGCGCAGAGGCAAAAAGTGGGATCGTAAAACTGGTTGTGGGTATCGATTTCCACTCCAGGACATGAAATATTTATTTAAATTTGTATTTCTATTTCTTCGCTCCAATATCGAGGCAAAGCGCGGCCTTGATTCCGCCATTCAACCTACAATGCCTCCAGAATTATGCGGAAAGTGGGGAACGGAGTATCTTAGCACTAGGTTCCCTGTGCCTACCCTGTAGTGTGTACCCTACCCGGGATACAGCGTAAAGCTGATTTGGTAGTTAGGGAAGTGGTATTTTTCAACAACATTTAAACATTTATTTATATTTGATTTTTAAATCATATTTATGTATGTACGAAAGAAAATAATAAAACATGGCTCTAAATTTAATTACATTTTGGACATTGATAACATTGAACGTTTAGGTGGTTATCAATTGACATAATTAATAATATTGATTTCATACAAAACATGTTTATATTATAGTTATTATCAACTAACTATATACACAGATATGCTGGTTCACATGTTTTTATATGATGATTATGATACGTGGTATTGTATTAGATCTTTATCTATGAACAATTTCCTTTGATTATCATATTTGCTAGTCTGTTGTTTTTTTATGCCAACGTATTTATCTTCCTTAATTTTATTGATGAGGCCAGTCGTGGTGCAGGGACAAAATGTTTGACTGTAAACGCGACTGGTTGTAGGTTCGATTCCCATTCAAGGAAATGTTAAATTTATATTTTAATTTCTTCGCTCTGGTATCGAGAGAAAACACGGCGTTGAGTTATGCTACTCAATCGCCTCCAAAACATGCCTCCAGAATTCGGCGGTAAATGGGGAACAGAGTACCTAACAGCGTGTGCGGTAGTGCGACCGGGATACATCGTGAAGATGTTTTAATTATTTTATTTTAACTTTACTAAAGATATTTTATGGCTAATAAGAACGTAGTTCATACCCATGTTAGGAACGCAATTCTGTTTCTTGAACAGAGTTGTGTTCAGCTCAGCTTCAGTGCTTGGAATACGCATAAGCTGGCCATCGAGATCATTAACCCAAACACCACCATCTTGTAAAGTAGCGCCGTTCTCGACTTGGGGACCAGCACCCGCTTTTAGAGACTCTGGAATAAATTTATTAAATGCTTAATATCTATATATTTAAAATCGAAAGGTCACTCACTCATCACGAAATCTCAGTAATTACAAGTGCTAGGAATCTCAAATTTTGCATAGGAGTTACTTATAGGACGTAGGTGCTCGCTAAGACGGGAATTTGCAATATTCGATTTCTAAGGTGTTGTTTTTGGGATCGAAAGTAAGTAGGAAACTTCGTTACTACAAATGCTAGAAGTCTCAAATATTGCATAGACGTCACTAGGACGTAGTCATGGAGACAGAAATTAATAATAACGTAGTTCACGCGGGCGAAGTCGCGAGCGCGCCGCTAGCCTAAGTATAAATATATATTTAATAACGTTTAATCTTATATTTAAGACACAGATTACCTTCAGATACAAAATATTGTGTGATCGACCAATAATCTCGTCCGGGTTCTCCGTCTGTGGATGGTACACTCCATTTGACGAATCTCTGTTCAGGCTTGAACGATGGGCTTATTAGCTCGTCAACAGGAAACTAAAAAATATTTTATTTTATCAGTACTGTACTGTAAAGTAAATTGTTTTGAAATGTATTATCATTGCAAAAATGATTAACCTAAACTGTGGATTAATCCTAACTCTACATTGAAACATGGACTTAGATCCTGAGAGAGCCTGCTGAACTGTTCCCCGACAAGTATAACCTGGCCCTTTTTAAAGAACGAGTGAATAGGTACTACCTAGGCAAGCATGCTCCACCTTCGTTCGCATCGTCACTTACCACCAGGTGGGATAGCGGACAAATGCTTGCCTATCAACAATAAAAAAAAAAGATCATAATATATTTTTTAAGTAAAAAGTAAAATCTATTATTGAATAACAAAAGACATATTCCACTCAACACGCAATGCCTTAAGAATTCGCCGGAAAGAGGAGAACGGAGTGTCTACCCTGCTGTGTGCGGGATACAGCGTGAAGCTGATTTAAAAGAAATACTTTACAGAGATCTTTCTCTATAGCATACATTTGTAGAACTAAAATACTGTGATTTTTGTTCGGCCTTCGACCCTATCATCTCGTTAATTTAAATAAATTAGATAAACGACTGCATTGTGAGCTTGTGGTCGTTGACGAAAGTATTAAATTGCTGTTTCGTGTGCTATGTACATATGACGCTTGTAATAATGTCAATCTGAGACCAAATCTTCCAGTTAACTAGAAGAACTATGAACTGGAACAATGGAAGATGATTATACGTTTTCCGAACAAGTATTTTCCTTATCTAAGTTACTTAACATTTTTAAAAAGTAATGAAAGATTTTTTTATTATTTCCTTCAAAAATACGTTAAACATTTTATTACTATCTTTAAGTATATTTATTTTATTTTTTTAATCGACCTTTATACGATTATCGCGTGATTTTTTGAATGAAATCGCATTAATTTAATTGTAATATGACAAATCTAAAATTAAATACGGAGGTATCTACTGATTAATTATTTGTTTTTAAATAATTAATATACGAATATACTTCAGTTCTATAAACAAATAATGAGGTTTATTTCTAAATCTGCAAAGCTTCGATAAATTAATTATATTTTCAATAGTCCTATATAAGTTGACATAAAACATATGACCTAATTCATTTCACGAACTTGCCCTGCCTTTGAAAACTATTTACAATTTATCTTTTAAAAACTATTCATGCTTTTATAATTACTATTCTATTCAATTAATTTCATATAATTTTAATCAATAGGTACATACTGATGTCAAGTCTGCACACTTTTCTAATCTTTAATTGTTTACGCGAACTACTTCTAAGCAGACCTAAATATTTAATATCAAAGTTCACATAGTTGTTATCGGTGTATTAGTCTTAACACGCATTCCACATTTCATAAATAAAACTTATCTATAATAAAACCACAAAGACATGTAATTTTTTTTTTTTTTTTTAGCATTTAATATCGTAAAAGGTGAACATAGTCAAAGCTCACTTATTTTTTCAATAGAGTAGTAGAAACTGTAGTAACTTCTCAACTCTTTTATAATAACTGGTTATCTAATTTTTTCCTTATTTTTTCTCTACAAAGTACAAACTTTAATAAAAAAATATTTTAAGAAACAAAAACCCCGACTGCATAAAACTAAAAGTAAAAGAGCAAATATCTATATTTCAACTTTCTCATTGTATTATTCTTATTTTTATACGGTAATGATAATTATGATAAATTTTTTTTAAATCCTCGTATTGACCTCTTGAATTTGATACCCATATTATTAGAAAACAAAAAAAAAATCACTAAGTCCAATAGTTTCTCACAGCCGCTATTATTTTTTTTAACGTCACCTATCTGAGAACACTTGAGCTGCTAAAACGAATATAACGATAGCTTAATTATGTAAATCCGTTCAGAGGTTCTGGAGATATGAGGTAATAGAGAATATTACATACATACATACAAGATACTCGCAAAAAACATAACCCTTCCTTAGCAGTCGGGAAAAAGCTTAAGTGCATAAGACAAGATACGAGTATATTTTATTTTTAGTATGTACGTCAATTGAATGATAATATAATTATAATTAATTATTCACTTGTTGTCTTTAAAGATTATCTTATATCTTCTGCCCTGATAAAAATAACGAAGTATAAATCCATCCATACCTATATTATAAATTCGAAAGTAACTTTGTCTGTCTGTCTGTCTTTTACGCAATCAGGGGCAAACCGCTAATTTAATTGTGATAAAATACTCATATAGCGATACTTGAGGGTCTCGGGATGAACATAGGATACTTTTTTTCTCATATTTGTAATATTTTCGATATATATCAATATATTAAAATACTTATTTATTTGTCATGCAATTTATTCGGCCATGTTAATAACAACCGCCGTTGCTAAGCAACGATTTGGAAAGTTTGTTGTTAGAAAACGTCACCCAAAATGAGCTTGCTCAACGCATCTGAACACTGAAAAAAATTTCATAAATATATTTAATAAATATTCATATAGTTCAAGCGGGCGTAGCCGCGTTCGGGTCCACTAGTAAATATTTATTTTTTTGTCCGTTTCACGCTGCATCACGCGTGAAGCGGGGTAAGTGGAGTGTCTCCTACTTTCAGCCGAATTCTAGAGGTATTGCATGTTTTGTGGCGGAACTCAACGCCGCGTTTTGCCTGGACACCAGAAATTCGCAAGCTGTTGCGTTTACAGCTTGTGAACGCGACAGCTCTGCGCCACGACTGGTCTCAATTTTATTTGGTATATATTTTAAATAGTGTAATTGTTAGCTTCACGCTGTATCCCGCACATAGCTGGCATCATAAAATTAAATACATACAGCGAGTTGTAGACCAGCAACGAAGCCGGAAGGATCATACAGAGGGCACACTGCTCTTCCAAGAGGACAGTACAGCCTAAGTTCTTCGAGAGGTCCCGGAGGTCGCTCCGTTCTTCTCCACCCTTCACTTTCAGCAGCGGCAATCGTCCGAGGAATTTTAAAGAAATATTCCTTGTCAGCCAAAGCGTCTGTCCATCCGAATTTCACTGTTGGTATTTAATTATTATTAAGCAATACATTAATGTAGATATATGTATTATTAATGTAAAGATATGAACTTAAAGGAAGAAAAGAATTCAACCTTTTTTGAACGGTCAAATTAAGTATTCATGCGTTATAAAATATATGTCCAAGATTTCTTTTTATCTTGCTGGCTTTTGTATATTAATTGCGTAGTTTTACCATTCAAGAAACGTATTTTTAGGGTTCCATGCCTCAAAAGATGAAACCGGAACTCAATAAATATAAGATCACTTCGTCATCAGTCTGTCTGTCTGTAAAATATTAATAAATACAGGTATATGATTTCCTGGAGCATAGACAAAAATGAACTTCTAAGTCATCGCAGTATAAAGATACTAGAATTGATTTCTTGATTTTTTAAAATTTTAAGTATTATCTTATAGTGTACTTTCCTCGGACTTAGAATTATGAAATTTGGCAAAAAGTAGCAACTTAGAGTAGAAATTAAGGAAAAAAACCGGATAAGCGGGAGTCAGGTTCGCCCACCGAGGGTTCCGTACAAAAATGGGATGTCCCGAGCTTTTTCTGAAATTTAAGCTTAGCTTAGACAAGGCTCTGGGCCTTGTCATCTGATACCTCACTTGAACTAGCGGTTTTAATACGAAATTTTCCTACCCTTTTAATGTTATTATGTTTTAGAATTTAACTACTAATATTAATATTCATAATATTTTTTCCTGAACTATTACTATATACTATACTTATTGATGCTAGTTGCCAAATTTCATAATTACAATTTAGAACTTACTAAGAACCCCCCGATGAGCGAATTCGACTCGTACTAGATTGCATTTTAAAATTTTTATAATGTCAAAAGTTAATGGAATAAAAATATTAAAGGATTTTACGAGTTGCTTTAAAAATTATTTGTTGTTATTTATTTGTCTTTTATAGTTTCTTTTAACTGGGAATTAAATTTTACGTTATAAATTATAGTGCATATATATTAATTTTATATTATAATAAAATTAATTTTAATTATGTTTTTCAGACATAATTAAATTATTCATACATGAATATATTCAAATAATAATTAACCCGCAAAACAAACAATGTGAAAGTTCATTCCTATGGAGATTTATAGTTACCTTGGTAAAGTTTTGTAGTTTTTAATATTTAAATGTTCGAGAACAGACAAGCTTAGTAAAATTTATGTATGAAATATATTATGGACATTTTGGGCTTTTTATATAAGCTTTATTTCTTCTCTTTGTATGAAAAGTAAAAAATGAACTATTATTATAAACTATTATTATTAATAAACTTAAACAATTTATTGCGTCAGTTAGTAGTGAAAAGGGACCTATAATGTATTAAATTAATCTGTCGCAAGGTTATTGTACATTAAAAATCAAAATATAAGAATTACTTTAATTGCTTACTTAACAAACAAGGAAGGTTTTTAAAAAAAATAAAAGCATTTAGTGTGGTGTTTCAAATCATTTTGATATTTTTTAATAAGTGTTACGTTTCATTTAAAAAAACAGTTATATTTAATAGTCTGTGTCCGTTATAATATTAATTAATTATTAAACTATATTTTAGTAGATGCTTACAATAAAAAAAAACATTTTGTTAAGTATCTACTTTACCTCTCAGTCCACTGTACTGGATACCTGAAATAAAAAAAAATCGTTTATTTAAATAATATTATGAAAATATAATTTTAATATCATTTACAATACTTTTATTAAATTAGCGAATTATTTTTACATTTTTAAATATAAATTATTATAAAAAAAAAAGATACATTTAAAAATATAAAAAAACCACTCTTCCGAGGGCGGGACAAGGGTCCAAGCCATCGGTGGCTAGGGCTCCAGAGAGAGGAACCTCCGCACAATACGTGCCGTCTCAAGTAATACTGCCTTCTGTATCCGGTTCTTGATCCAACAGCTAAGCGATAGCCTCTTAATATTATTATTATTTATTATATATACCTATTAATGGTTGAAAATTTTAATTATTTTTAAAATAAGTATGTAACAACATTGAATATGCACTATTTTTCTTCATATTATGGAAGTCCATTTACAAAAATGATGCTTCACGCTGTTTCCCACATCAAGCTGGCAGGTAACACTTCGATCTTCACTTTCTGTCTAATATTCAAGATATTGTGTGACATCATTGACAGAACACGACGCTGCGAGAATCGAACCACAACCATCGTGTTTATAGTCAGGCACTGTGCCGCTGCGCCAAAACGACCTCAAGTAATTTTAAGATATCTCATAATAGAAGAAATTCCAGTTTATTATTTATCAATGTGGCGTCATGTAAAACGATTTATTAAGATATAATAGATTGGCTTTTTGATCAACATATTATATATATTACTAGTGGACCCGAACGCGGCTACGCCCGCTTGAACTATACGAATATTTATTAAATATATTTATGAAATTATTTTCAGTATTCAATAGAGAGATGCGTTATGCAAGCTCATTTTGGGTGACGTTTTCTAACAATAAACTTTGCAAATCGTTGCTTAGCAACATCGCATAGCGATGGTTGTTATTGACATGGCAGAATAATTTGCATGTCAAATTAATAAGTATTTTAATATATTGGTATATATCGAAAATATTACAAATATGAGAAAAAAAGTATCCTATGTTCATCCCGAGACCCTCAAGTATCTCTATGAGTATTTTATTACAATTAAATTAGCGGTTTGGCCCTGATTGCGTAAGAGACAGACAGACAGACAGACAGAGTTACTTTCGAATTTATAATATAGGTATGGATAGTTGCCATCTATAACACCATTTTCATTAACATCTTTGACACTTATGACCCCTGCTACGTTACTTCCATTTACCGGTTTTTTTTAAATGATGCTAGCGAAGTAATTTTATAAAATCATCGGGACGTATTCTAAGCTTTTTTTTTTAAATATCTATCACTTAAGGCCAATCATGGCGTGGGGCCACCAATGTGTTCCTGTAAACGCGACTGGTTGTAGGTTCGATCCCCACTCGAGGATATGAAATATTTATTTAAATTTATATTTTCATTTCTTTTTTTCTGGTGTTGAGGCAAAGTGCGGCGTTGAGTTAAGCCACTTAACACGCATTGCCTCCAGAATTCGGTGAAAAATGAGCACTAGGTTCCGATGACACTCGCATTAATATAAAATCATTTTATTAAAAAAATCAACCAGTTTATTAATATAAAATCTGGTTATTATTATTATAGGTCACAAGTTAAGTAGGAATTCTGATAAGCACTCATGATTTTTGTATATGAATGTTTGTTTATGTATCTAATAGACATGATAAGACATTGGTGAATAATAAAAAGTCTCCTCACGACTACTTCAAAGTACATAGGTATATAGTTTGAATAGAAATAGTAAAACACGACACCGCTCATACAAAAGTCTACCACAAACATATATATATATATAAAAGAAAGCACGAATATTATTATATTATTATTATTATTAATAACAATAATATTAACAAATGACTGAGAAAACAATGAAACGTATATAAAGCACATCGAGTGGCAAACGTCGACTGTTACTTGATATATACTTAAATAAATTAAAATATTGAAATATATAAATGACATATATTAACTTAACTATAAATATAAATAATAGTTCTCTACAGACATATATGTACTATTTAATATTGATGTCACCACGCAGGTAGGGAGACCCTCTGAATGTAAACGCACTGGTTGTGGGTTCGATTCCACTCGAGCATGAATTATTTTTAACTCTACGCTTTGATAAGCATGGCGTAGAGCTCTGCCACTTAATACACAATGTCTCGAATTTGCTAGCAAAGTGGAGAGCGGAGTGCCTTAGTACCAAATTCTCAATTTTCAATATATAAACATAATAAATAAATAGAATAATAAATAAATCAGTAATATTGCTTTAAACATTTTTGTTATTTATTTACATTCAGTTAAAACTTACAAGCTTAAAACGTCTTATCTTGTTCACCTTATTTTCTTATTTATCTAAAAATTTTAATGGACCGATTGTATGTGGAGAGTTAAGACAATTTGTATTTAAGTCTTTACTATGATAAAGTAAACTATTTTAGTCGTTATCTGTCTTTTTATTATGTTTAAGCTAAAATTATGTTCTTTTATTTTTTCACTTGTATTTTTATACCTTTTCTCAACCGGTTTCTTAAAATATTGAAGGTAGGATTGTGATTGACATTGAACTCACAAATTACACTAAGGTTAAGTATTCAATAATACTGGATTTCTTTTTTTTATATGTATTCTATAATTGTGTATATTTATCTTTCTTATTACCGGTCAATTTCCTTCGTGTGTTTTCCATACAACGTGACATTGGCGAAATGAATTGTGCTCAACTGGCACGCTCGAAACGCCATATATCAAGAATTCAATTCAATTCAGTATTCAATAATAATCAATTATTCAACGTTAGATTTCATTTTATAAAAAAATATATTTTACTTACAAATAAATGTTATTTCACTGAATTTGCTCCACAAAATTAGTTTCTATTCTCCTAATAGAGACGCGTCGTACATAAAATAAAATTAAATACAAATAAAAAAATACATACCACATGCCGTTGAAACGACCACCAAAAACGATAAAAGTTCTTTCATTTTTAAATATTATTAATTTTGTTGAACGTAAGCTTCCTTTAAAGACTGAAAGGAAACCGGCCAGATTCGAGACGGACAGACAACTGCGGTACGTTCTCAATAGAAGTAATTTAAAAGGCGATTGTAAGTCTCGGCCTCGCGACTATTTTGTGTTTGAGTTACTTAAAAAACCATTAGTGGTCAAAGTATGTAGATATATAAAAATTGAAGTTCTGGAACACCTGATGAACAACAGCTGGCGGTAGATCTAAATAATAAGAAATAATGAAATCCCACTTTAACAAATATTGTTAAGCGTGGTCAGCATTTTCATTTGATATTTAAAATTGAAGATCTGGAACATCTGATGAACAACCATAACAGCTTAGCTAAACTACAAGAGATAATAAAATGCCGCCTTAACAAATTTTGTTAAGCGTAATGAGAGTTTTGCATGTACATATTATATAAATAAAATTGAAATGTCCGTTCGTAATTTCCAAATAACTGTGTTTTTTAGGGTTTCTTTTCTCCTTTTTTCCTTAAAAGGCACGTTTTTAAGGAAAAAAGAAGTATAATAAGTATAAAGAGATATCGTGTTGAAATTCAAACAAAAAACCTAAATCTACGACTTTATCTAAGTTCTGGTTTTTTTTTCAGGCTAAATATTATAGACTTACATATATTCAGCTGAAAAATTAAGAGTTCTCGCTTCTCAGCATGATATTAACATTTTTTAAATTTATTTTCTTGTCTCAACAAATTAAATTGATATTCTTCAACAAAATTGAATTTTCAACTCTCCTTTGCTGGCATTTTTATACGAGTTCTGGTTTTGTAATAAGTTCTTTATAATAGAACTGTTCATATTTTGTAAGAAAACGAAGAGTTCCTGCGTCGTAGCATAGTTTTATATATTTTTATTTACGATTCGAACAAAGAAGTTCCCTTATGCAAAAAATATATTAATATATTAAGAAGTACAATCTTTCTATTATCAATTTATTAAAACTTAAGCTAACTTAACTTAGCTTAAAACAAGTGCGCCTTATAAAATCAATTAGCAAATTGAATATTTATCTGCAGTATTATTTGCTGCTATTATTTATAGTATTCCGAAAGCAAACATTATGACTAGAGCCAAACCAGTCCAAACCTTCGTTGTTTTATAAAGCTTAAAAGTTTCTGCGCGCATATTGTTCATTGTTATATGAACACCGGCAAGTACTATTAGGGAATGCGGATTTTCGATGGTGGCTACTTTGGCTGTTATTAGGTAACTAAGATGCAAAAAATTGTACCTAACTTTCGTTAAATTATAAAGCTCAATTTTTTATATTTTCTTGGGAATAAAGACAAAGATCCAAAACATTGTTTTAATCCCCTGCCAGACACCTCTAAACTGTAATAAATTAATATTTAATAGTTGAATAAAAAACAAGAACAATTTATTAATAATTTTAATTAACTAATATGTAAAAAGTAGTTCCCTCAGCCTACTCTCGTTAATTTAAATTTATAGGCTTTTTCCTTGAATTATAGAAAAGTTATATTTAGGATTGCGTTTTTTAGAGGACGCAATTTAATTAATATTGTTCATGTGGGTTGGTCAGTAACAAAATTAAAAAAAATAAAATGGTATATACATATGTATATTTACAGTGTTATCTATATCTTTGTATTTTTTGTCATAATTTCCGTATATAAGCAGACAGATAGTGTAATCATTTAAATCTTCGTAATTTTTATTAGTCATCGATCTACTGAAAATTATTGATAAAAAAAGAGTTACAGTTGTTTTAGTATTTTTTTAACATGTTTATTAGTTATTTTTTTCAAATATATTAGTTCGAAAATATTCTATAATATATTTATTGAAATAGACAGTTGAGTGCCCAAGGTCTGCTGATGTAGTAGATGTGGAGAGTGATAAGTCCAGGGTTGTCAGCCAGTTCATACAGACATTGTGGTCCATGAGGTACGATTGCCTAAACATAAACAAAATATTTATTTATTGTACTATAAATATGAAAATATACACGAATATTAATATATGTTGTATAACAAAAAAGGTCATTTGGTATACTTTTTAGACTTCTAATAAAATAAAGGCCTCAGTAAATCGCTCACTGAGGGTACCAATTTCATAATTGGAAGTATAACTTATAAAAGTTCACTAATTTAATTTTGTATGAAATAAGCTACGAATATAAGCTGTGATATTTTTTTTCTATGAAATACCTATAAATGTACACCTTTCGGATTTTTCCATTTTTTGTATTGTAAATTCTTTCTCACTTTGTGTCAAAGTACTCCACAGATTTTGCTTACGCGGCGAATTTCATACAAAAATTAGCAAAACAATGCAATGAAATGCTCTTTCCTGAATATTTGATATTATTTTAAGCTTGATACCTCAACGCGACCTCAAGTTAAACAGTCTTGACAGACGAATAGACGGACTTTAAAGGGATCCTATAAAGTGCCATTCTTTTGTTAGAAGTACGAAAACTTAAAAAATAACAAATTATCCCTTAAATAAATATAACCAGTACAAGATTTCTCTACTAGGTAAGTACTCTCATATTTAAATAAATATAGGTTTACCTGAACTGCTACCTTGGACGGTCTCTCGAACCAGTTACGTTGACCTTCCTTGATTGGGAGCTTTCCGTAGATGATGAGTCCAGTTCCAATCATTTCTCGGTTGTGCACTAACGGGAACCACGGGTATAGGGTATCAGCTGCACACGGCAGTTGTGCGGTCATGTTATAGTAGTAGTGGCGACCTATGCACATAAACATTCAAAGTTATATTTAAAATCTTTAGGATGGCTTGAGAAAAAAATTAAAAAAGAAATATACATTGACAATTGTTATAAAAATGAGATATATTATATTAAGTTTCATAAATTGACACTAAAAGAGAGAAAAATACTCTTATTTTATATACTCTAGTTTCTAAAAAACCATATAAATATTCTTACCCATCCAAAGAATACAAGATTGTTCCGTGTAGATGCTCTCGGCGATTTCGCTTCGTTTGTCGTTGATGCGGTCGAGTTGTCCATTGAAACCATTAACCCAAACAGAGTGCTCTTGTAACAGTTTCTTGTCATTGTAGCTATTGCGACGTTGCTCAGCAGTCATCTGTAGGTAAGCTAATGAAAAAAATTAGTTTATCTATACTAATATAATAAAGCGGAAGAGTTTGTTTGTTTGTTTGAACGCTAAGATCTCTGGATCTACTGGTCCGATTTAATGTGTTTTTGTTTTGTATGAAAGCTGCATTCTTCAGAAGTGCTATAGGCTATATAATATTACATTACACATATAAACTAATAAATTAAAATATTTTCTAATTTGACATGCAATTTATTCTGCCATGTTAATAACAACCGTCGTTGCTAAGCAACGGTTTGCAAAGTTTCTTTGTTGTTTTAAGAAAACGTCACCCAAAATGAAATTATATTTTGATATTCATTCTTATAAAAATAAATATATTATATAATATTTAATAAATATTCTTATAGTTCAAGCAGGCGTAGCCGCGTCCGGGTCAACTAGTACTAATATAATAAAGCGGAAGAGTTTGTTTGAACGCTAAGATCTCTGGAACTACTGGTCCGATTTACTATGTTTTTGTTTTGTATGAAAGCTGCATTCTTCAGAAGTGCTATAGGCTATATATCATTACATTATACATATAAACTAATATATTTTAAAGTAATTTCTAATTTGACATGCAATTTATTCTGCCATGTTAATAACAACCGTCGCAACCGTTACCGCGACATTTTGATATTCATCCTTATGAAAATAAATATTATAGTCTACTTTTAGCATTTTATCTAGATTGAAATTATAGTTTACTGTAAAACATTCTAACAAATAATTGAGGAGATGTCACTGATTCGAAATATCCTAGCTTACGGGCGGCACAGTATGACCGACGCGAAAATATTCTTAAAGTTCAAGCAGGCGTAGCCGCGTCCGGGTCCACTAGTTTCTTTATACAATTGATAAAAATATATTTACTTTTAATATAACGTAATTATTAATCACAACCAGTTTTAATTTAACCAGTACTAATTTCTAATCTCATTATATATTGTAGATACTTTAAGGTATTCTGGTGCTCTTCTATCTATATGTGCCTAATAATTAAACATACCCTCAGAGACGAAGAACTGCTGAATGGCCCAGTATTTGACATATGGACCGCTTCTTGGTTTGGGTTCCCATTCGTAGAATCCTTGTACTGACCAGTCGTAGATGGCGTCGGTGAACTCGTCTTGACGCACCTAAATATTTTCAAATGACTCAATTTAATAATTATAAATGATATATGAAAAGAAAGAAAGACATAAAAGGTAAGTAATTAGCAATTAGTAGATTTATTTTTCTTGCTAATTTTGTCAATATATCCATTAATACTACAATGATGTTAATGCATGAAATATGCTAATAAATGCATGTAAAGTTATTGGAAAATAATAATTAAAAAGAGCTGATAGTGTTACAGGTAAAGTACTGAGAGATTCGAAATAAGCAGATTGACCTTAAAAAAATTACTTACTGCAACTTGTAAGCCAGCTACGTAGCCGTTGTCGTCGTAGTATGCACAGACGGCGCGGTCAGCTGGACAGAATAGGATGAGAGGTGCGCGAGCTCCAGGAACACGTTCAGTAAGAGTCCATCTCTGTTGGACCGCGGCCCTCATATTATAGGGAATTTCAAAGAAGAAGCTGGAGCCTACCCCAAGTCCAATATCAAACCGCACTGGAATAAATATTTTTAACTATCAAAGACCTTTTAATTTAAAGAATCATTAAGCATGTTTTTTTATAACTGATTTTTAAAAAAAACACTTCAAAGAAAAATGGAAAGTAAGAGACATAACTGCCTAGTGCGTACATACCTCGTAGTCCAGGGTCGTGGGCAGTGGCTGAAAAAAAAAAAAAAATATTTAAAAAATATTATTTATTAAATTATATTTAAAAATATAAAAATATTATTTTTGATCATTGTTTTATGTTTTTCATGTATCTATTTGTACTAAAATTACAAATAAAAACATACATTTTGTACATACCATTCTAATCTGTTGTGTTATTTTATTTATTTTACACAAAAAATAAAAAACTAAGTAATGTAAAATATCAATTAAAATTTGTTTTTATAAGAATATAGTTCGATATTTTAATTAAGTTTATGAAAATAATGTAAGTAATTAATAAAGTAAATTAATTAATTTCATATATATATATATATATATATATATATATATATATATGTGTATACATGTATTAATTATTTTATTATTAGTATAAAAATAATTGGTATTAAATAAATAATAATTAACAATCTCACCGCAAGCCAAGACAACCCCGAGGAAGACCAGTAAATCTCTCATGTTTGGTTGGTACTGTGATTATGTTGAAATTAATTTTGCTATTTATCGTACTTTATATATCCGTCTTATCATATTTTCCTGTAGGATTTTAGGTAAGCTGAAGATTGTAGATTTGATAAAAACTAATAACTTTTAGTCGCTGATATATATAGAAGGAAAACAAGAAACGTAATCTATACCTAACAGTGTGTGTTATTGTGTGCTAATTAAAAATGTACCTAATATGGTTTTTCCAAATCTTTAGAATACGATAATATATTCTAGATACGTAGGTATATACTTTTCAAATTAAATTGTTAGTGAGAGTTTTTACGGTTCCGTAACTTTTAAGGAAAAAAGGAGCCCTTATAAGATCATTTTGTTTTTGCGTCCGTCTGTCTGCCTATCTATAATACATACATACAAGCATACCTAAGATAAAGAGCCTTTATCTTAGGTATGCTTGGAGATATTCAAACCAAATACATAGATCTACGGCCCTATAATTTCCTGAAAAAAAAATATTTCTACATTTGCTTAAATATAGCGAAAACCTCGAATTTCGACACTATAAAAGGAATTACATTAATAGACCTAGAATTATGAAATTTTGCAGCAGCAGCAGCATTATTAGTGGTAGGTAAATCTCTGTTTTTAACCTTTGAACCGTTAATTGAAGCTTTATTGTTTAAGATATGTTTGTTATCATTAGGTGCAAAGGGGGAACCAATATGATAAGTAATATCTGTAGATATCTCATATAAGAGGATTATAATTAATTCTGTAATCTAAGATATTTCGAAGATGACTAATCAGAAAGTTATACATTATATTATAAGTATCAAGTACCCATTCAATAAATTATTATAACTTTCAATTATTATATTTATTAATTTGAATTTTATTTTTTAATTGAATCATTATCTCAACATTAAAGAAAAATTGTCGATAGCAACGATAATTAATAACGTGATCAATAGGTTAGGCCGCCGTGGCTCAGCGGCACAAGGGTGTGACTGTAATTTTATTTTAATTTTAAATTCTTTTTACTATAATTAAATTGTATTTATTTATTTATTTTAATTTTAAATCCTGTGCAATAAGCACGAAATATATAAAAAATGAAAGAAAATGAAATTGTACTTCCCGTTGATATATCATCGTGACATTAGTACGGAACCCTCGCCTCGGTCTGCGGATCCGACTCACATTTGACCAGTTTTTTTAATATAAATTCTGATTATTATTATTATAGATGACAAGTTAATAATAAAAAGTCTACTCACGACCACTTTAAAGTACATATATAGTTTGAATAGGAACAGTAAATCACGACACAGCTTATACAAACATATATATAAAAGAGAACACGACAAATACAACAGTATTAAGAAATGACTGAGAAAACAATGGAATAAAGCATAAAATATGCCGTCGACAATGTCAAGGTCGAATCACCCCACGTATCCAACTCTACGCTTTGATAAGCATGGCGTTGAGCTCTGCCACTTAATATGCTATGTCTCGAATTTGCTAGCAAAGTGAACAGCGGAGTGTTTTAGTACTAAATTCTTAATGCCTACTCAATGTATAAATAATATAAAAAATAAACACATGCATTGCTTAAAACATTTTTGTTATTTATTTACCTTATTGTATCTTATCTTATTTTCTCATGTACTTCAAAAAATTAAATAAACTGATTGTATGTGGATAGTCAAGGCAATTTTTATTTAATCCTTTACTACGATTAAGTAAACAATTTTAGTTGTTATATAATATTAAAGGAATATTGAAGGGACTTTTAGGATTGTGGTAGACAAAATGCACAAAAGTTAAATATTAAAACAATAATCAACTTTTCAACGTTAGATTTCATTTTATAAAAAAAAATATATTTTATTTACAAATAAGTGTTATGTCACTGAATTTCCTCCAAAAAATGAGTGTCTATTCTCCTAATAGAGACGCGTCGTACATAAAATAAAATTAAATACAAAATAAAAAAATACATACCACATGCCGTTGAAACGACCACCAAAAACAATAAAAGTTCTTTCATTTTTAAATATTATTAATTTTGTTGAACGTAAGCTTCCTTTAAAGGCTGAAAGGAAACCGGCCAGATTCGAGACGGACAGACAACTGCGGTACGTTCTCAATAGAAATAATTTACAAGGCGGTGTTTAAATTACTGAAAGAACCATTGCATAGTGGTCAAAGTATGTAGATATATAAAGATCTAAATTATAAGAAAAAAATCCACTTTAACAAATATTGTTAAATTGTAAATTAATATTTAATATAATTTAATATTTCATTAATAAAAATTAAATAATATTTAAAAATTGAAGATCTGGAACATCTGATGAACAACCATAACAGCTTAGCTAAACTATAAGAGATAATAAAATGTCGCCTTAACAAATTTTGTTAAGCGTAATGAGAATTTTGCATCTACATATATAAATAAAATCGTAATTTCCAAATAACTGTGTTTTTTTGGGTTCCGTGCCTTTTAAGGAAAAAAAGGAACCCTTATAAGATTACTTTGTTGTCCGTCTGTCTGTATATCTGTTAAGACCCTTTATGTCAGGGACGCTTGGAGATATCGAGTTTAAATTCAAACCAAAAGCCTAGATCTACGATTTTATCGGAGTTCTGGTCTTTTTTCAGGTTACATATCATAGACCTACATAATTTATATTCTGCTGAAAAATTATAAGCATCAGCTTCTCAGCATGATATTAACATTTTTAAAAATTTATTCTTTGGTCTCAACAAATTAAATTGATATTCTTTAACAAATCGAATTTTCAATTATGGTTTGCTGGCATTTTTATATGGTTAAATTTTCTTATCGGCCAGTAGATGTAGAAGTACTCAACAATAAATGCTAAAATATAAACAAAATCTATATATATAAAATCGAAAAGTCACTCACTCATCACGAAATCTCAGAAACTACATGTGCTAGGAATCTGAAATTTTGCATAGGAGTCACTTATAGGACGTAGGTGCTCGCTAAGAAGGGAATTTGCAATATTCGACTTCTAAGGGGTTGTTTTTGGGGTTGAAAGTTTGTATGAAACTTCGTTACTACAAATGCTAGGAGTGTCAAATTTTCAGATCACTTATAGGAAGTAGGTATTCATGGAAACAGATATTAATAATAACGTAGTTCACGCAGGCGAAGCCGCGGTCGGACCGCTAGTATTCGTATATTTATAATAGAATATGTAAAATTGACGAGACGAAATCAATGTTCCACAGTGAAAGGCGCCGAACAGGCGTTCTTATAACGACTTGGCT
Source organism: Heliconius melpomene rosina (assembly GCF_056956725.1). NCBI lineage: Eukaryota > Metazoa > Arthropoda > Insecta > Lepidoptera > Nymphalidae > Heliconius > Heliconius melpomene. The sequence continues at coordinate 2,582,452 of NC_140396.1, read as the reverse complement.
GCAAACCTATTGGTAAGTGATGGGATTTATATTTGCTGTGATATAAAATATACCAGCGAAATTTAAATGGAAACGAGAGATTGGAAGACTCCATCCATCCTCCATTACACGATTATGAGTGAAACTACTATTATTTTTCCAATCTCTAAAGTCATTCATTCACTCACACTCAAAGTCAAATCATTGTAATTAAACGCCACGAATTATTCGTGGCGTTTAATTACAATGATTTAAGAAAAAAACGGAGTAACCTACCAGCCAGGCTCTGTCTACTTAGCTGAGCTATAAGCAACACATAGCTTTCTAGCTCCACATACTGTCGAGCTAAAAGTATTTTAAGAACTGATGAAATTTAATATTAGGTTTACTTTCAGTAAAGCAAATAGTAGAAAATGTTATAGATGCTTTCAAAATACAACGATAAAACCTTATGTATTATTTTTCGCGAAATACCCTCAATGTGCTCTTCTAATTTGTGTGGTAGAGAAAAAAAGCAAGTAACAAAAGTTCATTTCCACGAGGAATCGAACCCATATACAATGCAGTTTGATGAAGACATGATACCACTAAGCCTTGATGGCGCAGGCATGGCAGTGGTACAGCGTCAGCCATGAATTTATTCCCAAAGTTTTGTTTATTTAGAGATATCTGATTTGCGAAAGGGAGAAAAAGATTACAGGCGTTTTCTTGTCAAATATAAATTGAATTACGCTGAATTATGTCGCCCATAGGAAGGTTATCAGAGGGAATCTAGTATTAAGCATTGCATGTTGAGTGGCGAAACTGAACGCCGCGCTTTGCCTCTTTGTCACAGCGACGTTATGACATTATACAGACAAATATTTATTACATTTTTCTCGAGTGGGAATCGAACCAACTACTTGTCGTAGCTAGAACAAACAAACCACTAATAATCCATAGGTAATAATCCGTCGGCATTATGGCACTGAATTAGAAGCGATATTAATTTCCGTAGCTTACCCGGAATGCCACAACCTTTCACAACATTAGCGTTATAGTTGACTCAGCCTAATGAGGTGTGTTCATACTGTTGGTACATGTTATATGAAATTTATTTCGTATTATAAAAAAATATATTATTTTAAATTTATTTAAATTTGTTTCTTTTCATTTTTTTCAATATGTTAAAAAAAATTGTGTCAGTTGTGACGAAGGGGGCACAAGCGTGTGAGTGTAAGAAACAGGTTGTGGTTTGGAAATAAAATGTTTAATATTTTTCATTTCGCTCTGGTATTGAGGCAAATAGCAGCGTTGAGTTTCGCGAATTAATACGCAATGCCATCAGATTTCGGCGGAAAGTGAGGAGGATACGAGATAGATACCTACAGCATGAAGTAGAAAAAAAATGGGACCATTCGGGAAGCACTACCTTTCAATTAAAAAAAAATTATCAAAATCGGTTCACCCATTCAAAAATTATAAGGTAACAAACATAAAAAAAAATACAGTTGAATCGATAACCTCCTTTTCTTACAGAAGTCGGTTAAAAACAGATTGGCACAGCGGAGCAGTGTCTGGCCGTAAAACGTGATTTTGTAGTCTGGACTCGTTGTTGAGGAAATCTTCACTTCATCTCTGCAAGTCATCCCGCGGCGTTGAAATCCACCACACGACACTACACAAAGTAGAGAATGGCTAATTTTCATAATAGATTATCCTGCTGCATGTAGAATAAAGAGTGAAACTGTAAATAATTTTAAACCAATATTTTAATATGTTGACTCTACGTCTGCGTCTTTAGTATATGCAAAATTATAAATAGTTCAAGCGAAAGCCAATTAAGCTATACGTTCACATTCCACTATGAAATTTCATACATATACTTGGTTGTTATAAATTTTGTTACTTATACTCAAATAATATTTGTTTATAAGCAATAAAGATGTATTGGTATATGTAATATAAATATATCAACCAGGCAAAGTATAGAAAGACATTACAATTAGAATAACACGTTATACATAATTATAATAAATTATATAAATCAAACATTATCTATTTACTTTGGTAGCGAAACTCAACACACAGTGCCTCTAAATATGGCGGAAATGTGGAACGGAGTATTTTAAACTTTTAACAATAGGTTCCCTGTGCCTAACATAACCGAAGGCTTTCCAGACATTTCCAAGTATGTAATAAAAATTATAATAACAAATAAATAGTGCCTCTTGTTTTATCATCTTGCAAATTCCTTATAAAACGAGGCTAATGTTAGGGATAGCTTATTTTTTTATGTTTGCGAACCGGTGGTAGCTTTTTGTTCATATGTTCATTCGACGATTCAAAATTGCTTATTATAAGTTTATTTGAATAAAGAATATTTTGAATTTTGATTTTTTTTTTATTTATGAGGGTTTGAGGTCCATGATCGCGGCACGCATAATATTAGACTTACAACATACGGATGATGGAACAGGATTTTGGATGACAATGACATTATCATTGTCATCGAAAGTCCTGTTCCATCTGAAGGTTCTTAAGATTTCTACTTTAAACTCAAGCAACTGTTATGTCGAAACTTTTCGTATAGGTGCGCTAATTGGATATGACAAAAAAGCTAACACAATGTTTTTATGCGCAATCAAATGAAATACATATACGAAAATAATAATACATTTTCAATAAATATACTTGTATATGATATTATTTAAGATTATTTAAATATTAAATAAATATTCGTTCAGTTGAAGCGGGCGAAGTCGCGACGGGGTCGCTAGTTTTTTTTGAAATTAGATAATTAAACAAATAACTTTTTCCTGTTAATATCTGACTACTTTTCTACAATTGTTAAATATCTTGTATAATTAAAAAAAAACTCCAAAAAAAAAGAAATTGTATTGCAGAATACTAATATACTAATAATATCCTGTTAATAGTATTCAAGTATTACTCAATTTGCCCATGCAGCCAGGGAACACCCATTGCCCAATGTCGTTCATTCATTGTTCGCTACGTTCCATCTCACAAGGTCTGTATCGCAATCGTAGTCGTGACACTATTACTAAGTCCGGTGTGTTTCCCCGTTAAAATTTTTGTTATTTTTTATAAATATTTTTATTATTATATGTTTTTGTCTTTTAGGGTTCCGTACCTCTTAAAGAAAAAAGCAACCCTTATAAGATCAGTTTATTGTTTGTCAGTCAAGGTAATGGTAACGAAGTTCCTCACTCTGGTAACGAAACAAAACGCGGCGTTGAGTTCCCCCACTCAACACGCAATGACTCCAGAATTCATCAGACAGTGCAGAACGGAAGTGTCTTAACGAGAATGAAGTGCCTTAACACTAGGTTCCCTCTTGCAATCTAGCTTTGTGCGGGATACAGCGTGAAGCTAAAACAATACAGGGAACCCACTGCAGGGTAGACACAGTTTACCTCATATTTAATTATAATCTAGGTACTGTAAATTTCCTTCGCTTTTACACAAAAGGGTTCGTGCAAATACATTTTGTTTGTAATTTGTATATAGAGCAAAAAATGGTTTGCTTTTTAATTAAAAGGACCTTATTTCTCAGGTAAAGACAATCCTAATTTCGCTAATTTTATTACGTGACTCAACGTACTAGCTATCTTATTTAAGGAAAAAAAACCGTAAAAGCATTTTTTTTTATTTAATATTTTTTTATTTTAACCTTATTATTTTTAAATTATCTAAATTCAAGCTTTTTTTAAAATTGTAATATTTTTTCTTATTTAGCTATAATGTTGCTATTATTAATTTTTTTCTTAATAGCATGACGTGGAATTCCAACCAGTCTCCCTGATTGATAGGTGTTAGTGGTGAGGAAATTACAACGCCCTAAATAGAGGACGCGTCATAGAACAGAAGATTTGCAAAGAGAAAGCAAAGTTACGTGTAAAACACAAAAGAACCTTTAAAACAAATGTACATTTTTAGCTTTAGCTCCATCCTGTATCCCGCATATAGTAGGGTATGTGTTAAGACACTCCGCTCCCCACTTTTCGTTGAATTCTGGAGGCATTGTGTTGAATGGCGGATTTCAACGCCGCGCCTTGCGCAACAAAATGAAAATATCAAATAATTCATTTCTCCGCGTGGGCATCAATCCTACAATGTCATACGTTCGACGCTGGCACAACTTGGCAACGACGTGTGACTTTAACGCAGCGGTTGTGGATTCGGTTTTACTCAGGGAAATAAATTATTACTTATTAATATTCTTCGTTCTAGCACCAAGGCAAAAAGCCAGGCACCGAGTTCAGCTACTCAACACGCAGTGCCCTGCCGAAAAATTTGGCAAAAACTGGGGAACAGAGTGTCTTAACCACTAGGTTCTCTTCGTCTACCGTGCTATGTGCGGGAAAGAGCGTGAAGCTGATAAAAAATATTTAAATACTTAGCAGTACGATGTTATATAAGAATAATTAAGGAAAAGTTTAAAATTCAATAATTAAAAATCTTACATTTTTACTAACTATAAAAGAAATTTAGATTTTTTATACAATGATGCTATTTCCAATGAATTTAGCATTGCAGATGAGTCAGCTTGTAGGGCTACCCGCAAGCTATCAGGGTCAAACCGCGGCTAAGCGTTTAAGCATAGATTATAGACTATCTGGTTTATATACCTAGAGGTTATTGGCCGGCTAGACCTACCGGATTAGTGGCTCTGACCATTTAGCCTGTGGTCGTGAGTTCAGTACCCCAGCACCTGATATAGGTGTTATCCTCGCGTTACAAATTAAGTTATTTATGTCCATGCCGCGGAAGTATTGTAAATTAACATTTACTAAAGCAAATTATTTATATATAATATTGTTTTTCTTTAGTTTCACGCAGTATCCCTCACATAACAGAAGGAACCTGGGAATCTAGTGTTAAGACATTTCGCTTCCCATTGGGGCACTTCCGTTCCCCACTTTACGCATAATTCTTGAGGCAATGCATGTTGAGTAGCAGAACTCAACGCCGCGCGTTGTTTCGTTATCAGAGCGAAAATATAAAATAGGTATTGAATTTACAATTAAATTAAATTTAAAATAGGTATTAGTTTTAAAAGTGAAACATATAGAAATGTAGTGCGGGTTTAAAAAAATATATATACTATATTCAGTGGCGAAACTGAAAGATGCATCTTGCCACGACCCCAGAGAGAAGAAATGAAAAAAGTAAATAAGTAATTTCCTCGAATGGGAATCGAACCTGCAACCTGTCGCCTTACACACGCTAGTGGCCCTGCGCCGACTGGCCTCAACCAAACATGTAATTACATACTGATTTGAAATATTTTGTAACTCTTTGCAAAACACATTCTTCCTGATTTACATAATTTTTTTACATAAGCAATGTTTATATTACGGAATACTTTAATAATTATTCTGAAGGGTAGAAAGTAGATATTTACATAATGTTTTTGCCTTGTCTTGTATTTGTATGTATACTTAGTTGTATCTTAGGTAACTTATGTTTAATTTTTTCTTTAATTTAAAATTTTTATATATATTTTTTATTTTTAATTGCGTTTGTTAAATAATAAAAGAGTTAGCTTTAAAGTGAGATTTTGTTCTGATTGCGGCTACGTTTGTATAAATTTGGAAAGTTAATATATTTAAAGTTTAAATAAAGGATACATTATTAAGGCTATGTAATAAACCAGTATAAAATTTAGCGGTTAAATTAATTCATTTTTAGACTTATATTAAGTCTAAAAATGCCTCTTTCAACCAATTTTCGAAATATTACATATTGACAGAATTTGTACCATATTTTTGTCTTCTCACTACAGAGAGGAAATAATAATAAAGTCGACGATTTCTAATTGCGTCTAGTATTTTTAAACTGAAAATATTGGAAGTAATGTTTTATTTATTGTTATTAGTTTTTTAGCTTTACCTGCGGGATGCGTATAGTGAGGTAGGCGAAGGGAACCTAGTTTTAAGATACCCCATGCCGCCGATTTTTCGAGAGGTTGTGTGTCGAGTGGCAGAACTCAACGCCGCGCTGCGTCTTGTTACCAGAGCGAAAAATATAAAAAAATATATATAATTATAAGTAATTTCCCCGAATGGGAATCGAACCCACAATCGTCGCGTTTACAGTCACACGCTTATACAACTGCACCACGAGGGCTTCAAAATTAGTTATACACTCAAAAAATGTACTGAAAAAAAAATCACCAATATATTTTTTAATCATAAAGTTTTATATAAACAACTCTTGTTAAAAGGTTCGTTTTAGTATAATAGATAATAGTGAAACAGGAAAAGTTTTTCTGCCGGTGCATGCTTGGACGAAGTTCTGTGAAGTTGAGCGTAATCACTATTCACGAATATTAAAATACATGTAACATGTAGATATACGTGTAACATGTAGATCTACGTGTGTAAGGAAATCAAACACCTCGAGGCTTTTACAGAACTTATATTTCTTCCAGGGCTAAATAACATTAGGCTTGTACAATTTATATCACAGGACTTTTACAGAACTTATACTTCTTCCAGGGCTAGATACCATTAGGCTTGTACAATGTATATCTTGAATTATAATACAATATTTTATTCTAGAGGACCACTTTCCTCTTCAGCTCCAAATCTAATAATGCGCATCAGAATTTTCAACACATCAAGCGTCGCATTAGTTCTATGTATAAATTTTCAAATATATCTTTTTATTAAACAAAGAGGTTGATTTACATTTTTCTATAACAAATTATCGTAAATATAAAAACTATTTATATAAAATCATTACATTCGGCCATCCGACTTCGTGCAATCTCCCGATGCACGACTACTCACAAAAACAGTACAAATCAACAATGTATTATTATAAACTCATTACATTCGGTCGATTACAAATAATATATGTATTGATATTGCCGTAGCCTACTTGACATCACTAGTTTCAACAAATATACAACTAAGTAATTAAATCATTGCGTCTTATGGAGCTAGTACAATCATATTATAACAAAATGCGCAATAGATACTAGACTTAACATATAATTTACAAAAAATAATTACTTTTGAGACCAGAAGACTTTTGGAGTTCTCTCAGAAGTTTAACCATATGTACATATAACGAAATTGTAACTTATCGCTGCGTGGAAGAAATACGAGAAAATCTATCAATAAATAAAACATGTTTTGTTAAAATGTTGTCTGTCGGTTTTGTCGGTTTATGTGTCCCTGCGTTTGTCTTTACGCATATCCTGAGATTATGAACACTTTAAACATTTTTAGTAATAAAAGTTGAGCAAGTAAAGAAATATGTAGTATAAAGTTTAGTTTCAACTTAAAGTAACATCAATAATCATACACACAAATATAAATATTATGTTCTAATGTCCACTGGCTACATGTTTGTTTATCTCTACGTATATTGCACTCTTTACGTACATACTATTTAAAGTTTATTTCTTGCTGTTACCTATTATTATCTGTCAGTTCCGTTATTGAACTTTAATTTCACTCTTAAATATATAAAATAACTAGCGGACGCGCGCAGATTCGCTTGCGTATTTAGGGGGTGAATTCCAATAACCCATGAAACATGTGTTCAATGAAATATTTTTAAGAGTCTAAATTTAAAATTTTATAAAAATCAGTGGCGATTTAAAGATTTTTCCATACAAACTTTCAACCCCTTATATGCACCCTTAGGGGGAGAATTCTAGAAAACCATGAAATACGTGTTTAATTAAATACTTTTAAAAATCTAAATTTCAAATTTTATTAAAATCGGTGCCGATTTAATTTTTTTTCCATACAAATTTTGAACCCCTATTTCACCCCTATAGGATTAAAATTTTTCAAAATCCCTTCTTAGTGGATGTCCAGATTACGAAAGTAAACATCTGTCCAAATTTCACTTTTCTACCATCAGCGGGTACGGCTGTGCGTGCGTCTTACCTCAGTCAGTGAGGACAAGTCCTTTTATATATATAGATAAGGATAGCGTATTTATATCTGAAACTCCGCTAAAATTACAAATATCCTACGAAATACTTTATTGTCCATCATCAAATAAAGTGTAGTAAAAGAAAATGCTTCACATAAGAAAATGCACAGCAGGCGGCCTTATCGCTCTAAGCGATCTCTGCCAGGCTACCTTAAGGTGCACTCGGAAGTGTATGTCAATCGGTAGCCTACCGCTGCTTTATATCCTTATACACATACGTAATATATCCTATTATATTGTATAGAATTATTAATTATAATAAAATATAATTTCTAATGTCAACAAATATATATAAATACGGTCACGTTAATTTGTAAAGAAAAGGATACAAAAACTTAAATATGTCTAGGTCTAGGTCTTGGTATAAGGATACCTAGGAAATATTATTAAGCAATTTTAATTAACACAATAGATGTATGTTGATAAGTATGTAAAAACAATCCATAACAGTACGTTCAGAAAAGTAAAAGGATCAACGATATTACAGAGCCAAGTAGTGTGCATCTAGCTGGGCTTATAATGTTTGGATTGAGAACGTTACATTCGATAGGAATACAGCGTCGAGCTATTGGCATCATCAAAAATAAATATATATAATAACAATTTTGCAGTTGAGTTATAACAATTACTTCACATACATACTCATAATAAAATCGTAAGAGGTTCGGTCTTTACTTGAAAAATATTAAAAAAAAAAAAAAAAAAATGTTATTAACCTAATAGAACCCAAAACAATTATTTTTGAATTTTTGTTTATTTGTCCGTTTGTCTGTGCGTTTGTTATCTCAGAATCGACTTAACCGATTTAAATGCGGTTTTCACTATTGGGTTCTGGCAAGCTCCCGAAAACATATAGGGTTTATTTTATTACAATCGGTTCATAAACAAAAAAAATAAAAGTTATGCCAATTTAAAGTATTTAGTTCGACAAATTTGCTAATTGCCGTAACAGTTATTTTATACAAGTGTTTTACTGAACTGACTGAATCTTTAGTTTTCAATTCCTTTATTAATATTTCTATTTCAGGCGGGCGTAGCCCCGGACGGGCCCACTAGTAGTAAATAAATTCTTATGTAATGTAAAGAATAACCTCATGAGAAACACTATAACGATTTTACAAAGTTATTTTTTTATTTTAAAATCATCCAATATGAGAATTCCAATTTTAATTAAGTAGAACAACATGTTCCCTGAACTATTCAAGACCGACCTAAACACAACAATCCCTAACCATGCCACGGAACGACATGCAAGGAGAGTTGGCTGTGGCTGAAATATTCGAAACGATCATCTGTTGAACTATATTTACATAAAATTCATTTAAACCATCAAATATTCTTTGCGTTGTAAAATTTACTCGTTAAAGAACCGATTCCGAAAATTCCTCAAATTTTTGCAATTGAAATTTACTGAATTTAGGTAAAAAAATACATATATATATATCAAGGACGAGTAATTTCGACGGCTAAATCAAATTTTAAAAACTATGATTTATATAAATAAAAAATATTTTTCCGTATTATTTCTTAACGTATACACAATGCTACAAAAACTATTTTTTTAGTCCTATGTAACTTCCCTAGTAATTCCCTAAAAAATATTTCTTTTGAGATACTTTAATTTTTATAAATAAATTTAGAAATCTTTATTGCCCATTTACGCTTAATGACTAGAATTGGTTTATGAATAAAAACGTTATGTTAATATGAAGCACGTTTGTAAGACAAAATTGCTGCAAAATAACTTATTGAATCGGCTAAAAATGTAATTTTCAACGTATAAACATTGTTTCTAAGTCTACGTTGACGATGCGGTCCCAGAACGAAAATACACTAAATTGTGACCACCATGTTGTCATAAGGGGAACAAAATCGCGTTTAAATAACTACGTACGTAGCAGTTATTATTATTTACAGTTACCAGCAAACAAATTGCGATCTTTTACGAGCTACCAATTGTTAAAGTTTCGTAAGAGAGTAAACATCTATCTTCGTGACAAATTTGACTAAGACAAGGTAAGCAACAAACGCGGAACGGCATATTTTAATGCAGTAAAATCTCATCTACAACTAGAGCACTAACGCCTGGATAGTCATCAGATGAATTTTCAAAAGGTAAGTAAACCCCTGGACAGAGGTCCAAGAGAGGTGAAGAGAAACTAACAAGTTTACTAGTCTTAGTTTACATGTCTATTAAATTTATGAGCTTAAGAAATGCAGATATTGACACTTGCTCTATGTGCGTTTCAATTCGCTACCATAAAGAAAATGGCAGAATACATAAATATACATTTTGTACTAAATAATATGTTTTGGAACTGGAGAAAAATATATATAAAGACAATATACTACCTTTTTAAACAGCGTTTAAATAGTGCGATAAAATAGTGAATACGTGTGAATACAAAACCAACGTAAGAAGATAATAATTGCTATAAGGGTCATAATCAGAAAAGTGGACATTTTCGAATTCGTAACGTAACTGATAAGTAACAACACTGATAATGTTTGTTACGAAACTGATGATATAAGGCATTATACACAACAAAGTAAGGATATTATACGAATAAAACTACTGTTGTTTTTATTTAATGAGACACAAATTAAAATTTTAAAGATTCAATCGTTGAATTAACAGATTATAAATGTAAGAAAACATAACAAAGTGACAATATTAACAATATAATAATGCTAGTTCGTAACGTAATAAACTTCTATTTCTAGTTAGAGATCACAAAGTTAATGATAAAATTAAATCCACTTTAAAATATATCAAAATTTGAGTCGTTATCACGGGAATTAAGTTTAATTCTTTGTAAGTGTTTATTCCGCATATCTTCATATTTAATAGTATTGGTTTTTTTAAGACGTTCTCTATATCATTTATGTGTTTCAGCATTTGACATAGGAGCCATGACGCTTACTGAAAATAAAAAAATATTTATCAATAGATATTTAATAATATTTGTTTATTGTTTAGATCTTTAACAACGCTAGTGCAGAACGTATTTGTTTTTAAATAAAAGCTTCACCCACTTGAACTACATATTTATTAATTCACTATCTCCAGAGAAAAAAATAGTAATTACAAAATCACAACTAATTTCAGGAAGAATAAAAAAATATTTTTAACTAAATCGGTTAAGCCGTTTCTGAGATAAGCGTGCACAAACACATTAGACAAACAAGCAAACAGGCAAAAAACTTAAAAATCATTATTTTTGGTTACTTTACGTTATCAAAAGTCACCAATTATTTTTTTCATTTGCCAGCAATTTTTTTTTATATACATATCTTCCGATGGTAACGTAATTATGAACTAGGCTTCATATTTTCTCAGTTTCGTTACGTAACGAAATATAACGCAATTGAGAATAAAGTCTGAGAAATTCTAACCTTTTTAAATATTTGCTCATAAGCCACGTGTTGCATGTGTAAGCACTGAAGTTCTTTTTTGAGATTTTGTGAAAAGAAGCAAATAACATAAACAAGAAAACGAAATTATAGAATACTTACCAAAATAAAAGCCGTTTATAACCCTGAGATGTAATTTTACATATTCCCTCTAAACCATTTGAACCCCTCAACTGCTGCGAGAACACTACTTGTTGTAGCTACGACAGCACTGACTTTTAGAATTATGGTGCCACAATAAAAACTAATATTAAACACCATCCAAAATAATTGCATTCATAATTTAATTGTACGTTACTAGCCCTGAGTAACAAAAAAGATAATATTTTGGGACAAATTTACTTAATTCATATATATTATTTATTAAATAATATATCAATAAAAGTACTTTTGTTTAATATTTTGCATAAAGTAAAGTAATATAAACATATCTGAAATCAAATAAAACCATAAACATTCGTAACAAATCAATTTTTAAAAAGTAAAGTAGTGAATGGGACACGAAAAATTGTATGGAAGCATTTTGAAAAGTTTTTTGCAACTAACAAAAAATACTATTAATAGCTATAATACATTTAAAATATTACAAAAATCTTTAAGTTAATAAGTAAATTTATCGTAAATGGCAAAATATTTAAATTATCTTTAAAATTGTATTTTTAAAACGCATTCCAAGAAGCGGGACAAGAAAAGACACAAAATGTACACTTTTTCTGATTATGACCCATAAATCAAAGCAGACTGGATAACGCTAAAAGACAACAAAGTGAGATGATTCATTAATTGTGACTGTCGTTTCTCTAATTTACACATAATTTGCAACGTCTGTACATATTGTAATTATGCTAATAATAAAATTGTAACGTGTGTATGCTAATAAACTCTTATGTACATAGAAACAAATTTAATTAATTTATTCCAATCACCCCAACCCGATATATAACTATATACTGGAAATAAAAAATGTCGAAACTTGTAGGTGGTACTACACTGGTGGCAGAACCTAATGCTGTGACTTTGTTATCGTGTTTCTATTTATCTTGTTTAATATATTTGTTGCCACAATAATTGATACATAAAAAATATATATCTTTCAATATATAAAATTTTGAACTAGCAGACCAAACTAACACTGTTATGACCTATGATATTTATGACACTGACGGTACCTGATCCTGATCCTGATCCTAATCCTGACCCGATGCCCGAGTGAGACTAATTTTCTACTTTTAATGCATGATATCTGAGATAAATCAATAAATCTTCTGGTTTTTTTACATTTCTAATAGGTTTATCGAGTATCCTAATACAGAAAATAGCTTTTTTCTTTCGTTTTAACCAGATCTAAAAGTAAAGCTAAGGGTAATTTATTACAGAAATATTGATGTATATTTTTTTATTGTCTAGTATTAGCTTTCATTTCTTTGAGAAACTGATCATAATTTCGCTCAAAGCACTTTATTAAACTTTTTGTAGATACGAATTATTTCCTCACAAGACCCATTATAAACAAACGAGCAAAATTTATACACTCATTTACTTATGTAAGCCAATTTTCTATATGTCACACAAACTGCGGAATTACATTTAAATGTGATCTATTAACTTTTATAATACCAGTAACTAAAGTTTAACTTTAATTCTTATCTATTATACAGAAAATTATAAATCTAAACATTGCTTTTGTATACCAGTAAAAAGTTCCTTTGCTTGTCTTTATGTCACCGAAGCGCTTTATCACATCAGATGAACCGCTCATCAGAAGATGTAAATCACTCCTACGGCCGCGAAGATCTCGAAGTTTTGCATTTTCGATAAATTCCTTTTTTTTTTGTTTGTCATTGCCATCATTCCACTGGGTGGTTCCTCTAGGGTGCGTCTCAGCATCCGACTCCATTTCCCTCAAATTAATGCAACAAATGTCATTAAAAACTAATAATTTTAATAAATTAATTGGTGTATTTATAAATTATCAATTCAAAAGCATTCTCTTTTAAATGTCATTCAAAAAATATTTAAAATGGATCGTCAAAATGTCAATAAATAAATCAGAATCAATCAAAAGAAAAAAAAATACTAAAATAATCAATATTAATAAACAAACATAATAATTTAAGCATACATTACTTACAAAGACTACTACACACTATGCCTGACTGCCGCAATCATCAGTCACGAGCAGGCGCTTACTTAATGTTTTACTTTACTACTACGCCCGACATACCGAGGCCACCACCAGCCTCGAGCAAGCAGGCTCTTACTCTAAATACATAATATCAATCATCAATCTTCGGCACGCTGACCGATAATTCATCTACGGTACGCTGACCGTTAATTCATCTATGGTATTCTAACCATTCTTCTGTGGCACGCTGACCACTAATTCATCTATGGTATTCTAACCATTCTTCTGTGGCACGCTGACCACTAATTCATCTATGGTATTCTAACCATTCTTCTGTGGCACGCTGACCACTAATTCATCTATGGTATTCTAACCATTCTTCTGTGGCACGCTGACCACTAATTCATCTATGGTATTCTAACCATTCTTCTGTGGCACGCTGACCACTAATTCATCTATGGTATTCTAACCATTCTTCTGTGGCACGCTGACCACTAATTCATCTATGGTATTCTAACCATTCTTCTGTGGCACGCTGACCACTAATTCATCTATGGTATTCTAACCATTCTTCTGTGGCACGCTGACCACTAATTCATCTATGGTATTCTAACCATTCTTCTGTGGCACGCTGACCACTAATTCATCTATGGTATTCTAACCATTCTTCTGTGGCACGCTGACCACTAATTCATCTACGGCATCCTTAGCCGTGTATCAATCTTTATACTATTCTATAAAATATACTTAATCTTCATACTATTCTAATAAAATATATTTCATCATCACACTATTCTACAAAATATACTTCATCATCACACTATTCTATAAAATATACTTTATCTTCATACTATTCTAATAAAATGCATAATAACTCTTAAAGTGACTAAATTTTCAATCAAAAGCTCTCCGATCAATAATATCTACAAAAGCTAGCAGTGGAAAACTTGATTTCCATGTTTTTGTTGTACGTACCTCACTTTGGGGCTGAATCTGATCCCGCTTCTGAATTGTAAGGAAATCAAACACCTCGAGGCTTTTACAGAACTTATATTTCTTCCAGGGCTAAATAACATTAGGCTTGTACAATTTATATCACAGGACTTTTACAGAACTTATACTTCTTCCAGGGCTAGATACCATTAGGCTTGTACAATGTATATCTTGAATTATAATACAATATTTTATTCTAGAGGACCACTTTCCTCTTCAGCTCCAAATCTAATAATGCGTATCAGAATTTTCAACACATCAAGCGTCGCATTAGTTCTATGTATAAATTTTCAAATATATCTTTTTATTAAACAAAGAGGTTGATTTACATTTTTCTATAACAAATTATCGTAAATATAAAAACTATTTATATAAAATCATTACACGTGTAACATGTACATTTCCTTAATTCTCATACAACGTAGAAACTATTTTATTTGTTTTTTTTCAGTTTCACCCGGTGTCCCTCACAGTGTAGGCTGAGGACGTCTAGTGTTGAGACACTCTCTTCCCACTTTCCGCTGAATACTGGAGGCAGTGCATAGACGTAGAAATAAGGGTCCAGGTAGGCCGTGCCCACCCCAGAATATTCAGATGCCCAACTTAGAAATTTAAAAAAAAATCAAATGTTTGCAGTATCAGTGCTCTATAATATATACGTATTAAATTATGTTTTTTTAACCTTTTATCTCACGGTTGCCTGAATAGAGCATAATTTATTTTAATTTACAATATAAATTATAACTACCCGAAATATAAACACAAAGTTGTTGAAAATAATTCAAGTCAACACATTACTTTAATCTACATTTACTAGGTTTTTTTAGGTTAACAATAAAATTGGCAAAATCTATCGTGGTACTCGAGTAGCTCGTGAAAGAATGTCATTGATAAATTATCTACGGCGGTAAGATCACTAGGGCTTCATCAATTCATGTCGCGGTCAAGCCTATATGGGTAGACAGAATAGAATTGAATTTTGTCGAAGCAATTAATTGAATAAGAAATTGCAATTATTTATATTAAATTCATTAAAAAAAAACTATTGTAGTATAATCTGGGTTTGCTATTTCGTGTAGATGATAGTTGGTTTCAATCTCTATTTCGTTTTTTTTTATGTGGCTAGATAAAATGCAAAGTAAAGATATAATGAAAAATTTTGAAAGAATAAGCGAAATAATTTAACCGTAGTGACATTTTCCTAGGTACTCCCCTCTGATATAGCACAGGTGGCAGAGTTCCCTTGGGAATCTAGTGTTAAGATACTATTTCCCCATTAAAACTCTCCCGGTCCCCACTTTCTGTCGAATTCTGGAGACATAGGATATTGAGTGGCCGAACTCGATGCTGCGCTTTACCTGGTTACTATAGCAAAAAAACGAAAATATTAAACAATTCATTTCTTCGAGTGAGAATCGAACCCCCAAAGTGTCGCTTATCACGCACGCTTGTCCTTAATCTGACCTCAGAAATAGTTGGTAGAGGGACAATATCCAATGGAACCTCTCGGTAGTATTGACCGTATTTCACTTGTCCCATTTGATAATAGCGTGGCGCGTCGGTAAGTACCGCCTTCTAAAAGGTATTGTGTATTTGTTATTGGAACGGATAGAGTACCTATAGCAATTAGTCTTTAGACCACCCTTGTTTATATGTAATCTGACAAACGATAATTGTAGGTTCTATTCCTATTTAAGGATATGTTTATATTTAAAACTAGCGGCCCGCTCGCGGTTTCACCCGCGTGAACTATGTTATTATTAATTTCTGTCTCCATGACTACGTCCTAGTGACGTCTATGCAAAATTTGAGGCTCCTAGCATTTGTAGTAACGAAGTTTCATACAAAATTACAACCCCAAAAACAACCTCTTGGAAGTCGAATATTGCAAATTCCCGTCTTAGCGAGCACCTACGACCTATAAATGACTACTATGCAAAATTTGAGATTCCTAGCACTTGTAGTTTCTGAGATTTCGTGATGAGTGAGTGACCTTTCGATTTTATATATATAGATATAGATGCTTTATTATGAATGTAGGTTAGTTTTAATAATGTTCTTTATTTCCGCAACATGAGAAGCCTATTCAATTTTTAAGTAGGCCTTGTCTTTTTATATGTTAGGTATTTGATTGTATGCATAAATAAATAAATATTAAATATCTAATTTAGTAAAAAAATTAAATATAATAATGAATATCTTTTTCATCAGAGCAGGGGCACAAAAGCGTGACTGTGAACGGAACAGGTTTTGGGTTCGATTCCGCTTGGGGAAATTAAATATTAACTATTATCATTTTTTCGCTCTGATGTCGAGGCAAAGCACGGTGTTGAGTTCCACTCATAAGAAATATACGTTGTCTTAATGTTCCCAGGTTCCCTCTGCTTACATGGGGATATGAGAAATTAAAAATAAAAATAAAAAAAGTCTTATATATACAAATAGAACAAAGATAGATATATCCAAATACAAAACCAAATTATAGTCATACAAATATTACAATCAAGTAAATTTGACTAAATATATCTAAAACGTATATCAGTGACAATGACCCATTCACCATATAATACCGCAAACCGGATCCAGGACATGGAGGTGAGCGGCTCTTGCAATTTCTCCACGTACCGCTTAGCTTCTCGATTTCCTTGGAAAATGTTGCGTTATTCTTCGTCATGTCTAACGTCATTCGTTGATTAATTTTTGTTTTGTATTTAATAAAATTTATTTATATTTTAAAATAAAAAAAAATAAGAATATAAAGATATACAAATAACAATATATAGAGATAAAAATTTAAAAATTACTTATTGCTTGCAAAAAAATGTATGCGGGTAATTATAATTTTATAAGCCTTGAAATAATTTTCATAGAAAAAAAACATACATTTTTCACATAGTTTATAAGTATAACAAATAAAAGAAAATGTGTACTAATTTTACTATCGCAAAGGTAATTTAGGCCAGTCGTGGCGCAAAGGCTCAAGCATGTGACTGTCAATGCGACAGGTTGTGAGTTCGATTCCCACTCAATGAATGATATATTTAATATTTTCATTTCTTCTCTCTGACGAAACAAAACGAAGCGTTAAGTTCCGCCACTCAATACGCAATGCCTCCAGAATTCGTTGGAAAGTGGGGAGCGGAGAGTCTTAACACTAGGTTCCCTTTGGTTCCTTACAAACAATAAAACATTTGAATACTTAAATATTTATTACTTTGCAAGGGTAATTAACCGCCATTCAGTTCTTTGAAGTAAGTATATTTAATATTGTATAATAGTTTTATTGTGTAACATTAACGAGGGCAAGGATAAAATTACCGCAATTATAATGCGTGTAAAATTATTATAAAAGGATGGCAAATTTGCAATGTAATTATTGGTTTTATATTATATGTAGGCCGTTGTGCCTGCAAATATTATGATGGTTCTAGGTTCGATGCCCATTCGGGGGATTGACTTATTTTCATTCTCTAACTCTGGTGCGCGGCATGTTCAAAAATTGAGCGGCATGTGGAGAGCGAACGGAGTGTCTTATCACTAGGTTCCCTCTACCCAGCCATTGTATGCAGGATACAGCGTAAAGTACGTACTACACTATATACCTACACTTCTTAGAAATGCATACATAAACGAAAATTTAAGAGAATTCATACACAAAACATAGCTTTTATTATGCATAATTTCTTTACATAAAATTTAATATTCCATATCTCACTTTTAAACGGAATTTCATAAATCCTTTGTTGTCATACTTCTCGGTCATAGCCATTTACAATCCAAATTTCCGCCCGTCCAGTGGTCTGTACTGCACCTGACAGGCAGATCAGCGACCTGTGGCACTACATACCTTTGAGAGTACTAAAACCGGAATATTACAACTCTATTTTACTGAAAAATAAACTTACATATAGTTTTCTGGTCGCGCCGCATAGACATAAGCGTGTGACTCTAAACGGGAAAGATTGTGGGTTCGATTCCCACTTTAGGAATATTAATATTTTCATTTCTTCGCTCTGGTGTAGAGGCAAAACGTGGCGTTCGCGGTTCTGCCACTATAAACGCAGTGCTTCCAGAATTCACCGAAAAGTGGAGAGCGGAGTGTCTTAACAATAATTTTACTCTGCCAGCTGTATGGGGGATATGAAAAAAAATAATTATATTACAAAACATAGGAAAATCTAAAAATATAACGACAAAAATAAATCCTTACAGTATAATATATTTCAGGTATATTTTATCGAAATCTCCAAGGAACAGGGATTCGCGTGGGTTTGCGATTTTCTCAACGAAATAATTTTTCAAGATAAAAACGTGGCAAAAGGTTTAGCCGTAAAATTGTTCATCTTGTGAAGCATAACGCTAAATTAACTCTTTTGATATTAAATACATTACTTGTTATTAATTTTGTAAGCTTTGTAAAAGCTTTTATATAAGAGATTTAATTTCAGTTCAAAAAATAAGCGATTATTTTTGCTAGACACATAAATAGAATTCGTAAATTAACTAATGTAGGCCGTCATGGCGCAGCTGCTAAGTACTATAAGTCCGATTGTAGGTTCGATCCCCATTCCTTTTCTTCCTACTAGTAACAAAATAATTATTATAATGCTAATTTATAATTAGCGGAGAGTAGGGAACGGAGTGTCTTAACGCTAACTTCTAGATATATGCGGAGTACATTGTGAAGCTAAAAAGTTTAAAATAAAGCACAGCTTTTAAAATCTATATATATATACACTTCAATATATTACACTTCAAAACAACAACCCAAAACACTAGAAAAGCTATATTTTTTAATCTTATTTCCAAACAACCGGTCCGGTCACTTTCCATGTCACCTAACATCACTGAATGAGTCACTTGTGAATTTTTTTTTATAATTCGGGTGCTTTCTCCCACACCTGCCGATCACGGATACCACTTTCCACTGGAAATGGGAGCAACGTTTCGCATGGCCTTGTTCCACCGCGAGCTCTGGCCAGTCTTCGTCAGCCTGTTGGACGGATATACCGTGTTGGCAGAGCTCGTGGTCGGCGCGAAAATAAACGCGAGTGTTGTGCTGTGCTGTGAAAATTGTTTTGGATATCAACAAATCTGGAGCCTAACGTCTTTTTCCTAAGGTTTGTGCTTAAAATGTTATTTATTTTATTCTATATTCATATGAATATTGTAGGAGATTTCGCTGTAAGTAAAAAAATGTGAAAGTCCAACGAGATATGTTAGTTTTTTTTCGCAATGGTCACGCCAGCTGCCTTGATTGTGTAGTATGATTTATGGCGTTACTTTATAACGTGTATTTTATTAATGTACGGCTGAGGCGACGTTTTCGATACTTTCTTATTAGAAAACTTTCTCATATTTGCCTGTGATGATATTACAGGTCCATTTATCGTTTAGTTTCTAAAAATCTCTATATGGAAGTAAAAGCAAGGTAACATATTCGAATTTAGTAAGAGGATTTTTGTTTAAACGTACACAATATTTTTTTTTATTTTGGAAATATAGCGACTAATAATGTCATTAATTTAAATCCCTGTAGCTCTATCTTGGAATAAAAAAATAATTAAACGTATATTTAGATAAATATTTTCCCTTCAAGTTTCAAACAAAGGTATATGCTTTTAACTGAGCCCTTTATTCAATACTTGGAGCCTGACAAAGGATAAATAATTTCTGCTTACCCTTTTATATTGTTTTTTCATATACTCTACATATTTCCCCCCTTTTTTTAATGGATACTAATACTGGAGACTTCAGTCAATCAGGATAAAAATAAGGATATAGACGAGTTGAATATCAACATTACTTGAAAGTATGCAATTTACTATTGAAAGTCAAGTACATAAAGTAAATAAATATAAGTACTGTTTAAGCAGGTTTTAGTTTGCCCTATAATTACTTGGTGGCGTGTCCACAACGAAGGTCAAGAAATATAAGCATTGTAATATTATAGTATATAATATTCACAATTGAAATATTTTTTTATAATTTATATTTGCAAGCAACGATCAAATAGCTAAAATCGTTATTGGGAAAAAAAACAAATGTTTTATTTCTTTTTATAAATAATAAAAGATCAACCACAAAATATTCTGTTTTCATTTATAATATTCATTTTTCAAAATCAGCTTCACGCTGTATCCCGCATTCAGCAGGTTAGGCAGAGGGAACCTAGTGTTAAGACACTCTGTCCCCCACTTTCTGCCTAATTCTGGAGGCATTGCGTGTTGAGTGGCAGAACTCAACGCCGCGTTTTGCCTCGACACCAGAGCGAAGAAATGGAAATATAAACGTAAATAAATATTTCAATTCCTCGAGTGGGATCGAACCCACAACCGTCGCGTTGCAGTCATACCCTTGTACCGCTGCGCCACGACGACCTCAATATTTATTTTTTCATATTAATTTTTCTTTAATATTGTCTTCTATCATTCTAAATATGCTTAACCTTCCTTACAGCCAAAAAGTTACGACGACAAAATTAAACGATAAAATGACATTACAAACTAACTGACATTAAACCAATGACTAATGCGACTTAAGATAGGCGGATAGCTTTAATCGAGAGAAGATCTACAGTAAATCAAACTAAGTAATCTTCCAATTAGGTTGTTAATCCTGATATTACTTAACTTAGCTTTGACGTAACTTAATGCTTTTCTAATTTATGTTTAATTATACAATATTTATTAATAGTTGTATAACTTGTATATCACGTAATTAAGGGGATTTGGGATAAAACGAAGATTGTAGATTCAAATTCCAAGTATGGGGGATGTATATTATAAAATATAAATGATATAAATCATAGAAGATATATATATATATATAATTCATTAATAAAATATGAAAAGACAAGGCTCACTAATTTTAGTTTTGTATAGGTAAAATACATTGAAGGAACATTTTGACTAAATATTGAATACAAGTTAAATTTACCAGTTGAGTAACTGGGTAACTGAAATGCAAATCCGTAGCTACAATAAAGCTCGGATGGTTCTAGCTTCTAAATATCAGATAAACCCCACTACCACATATCTCCAATCCAAAATTTACAAGCATCTGTTTTGTATTGATCGTACTACACAGATGCTAATGGACCATAGAATATGTTAATGTATTAATATTTTAGTATTGATATATGTAAATAAATTTCCTTATATAGTTCCTATAATATTTATGTATATTTATGTTTATTTCATAGTTATTTAAATAAAAATGTGCGTTTCCACATTATTGTCTTAATGGGAACGCAGTGTCCTAACACTAGGTTCTCCTCCTTCTCCTTTGCCGCACGGTAGGCAAATGTGTTCAAGATATAGCGTAAAGCTAAAAATAATAATATATATATTACATTAAAAAATATCTGAATAAAAAAACTTTGGTAATTATTTATATAATTTACTTTTTATAAAAAAATAATTATAAACTATATAGTTTTTTTTTTCGTTTATTACTTATTTTTCATATTTGCTTATTTATTTTTTGTATAAATATATATTGTATAATTAAACAATTAAATTATTTTTTTAACTTGCCAAATATAAAATACCTAGCAAATTATACATAACAACCTTATTTCGATCACAATATTATACAGAAATCCATTGAGTAATTTCTTTAGAAGATAATCCAAAAGCATTGCGAAAGGATCTACAGAAAGGACAAAGGATCGTTCCAAAGAATTTATCCCTTAGGAAATTGCTAATTACATTGAATTCGGGACACGTCATACCTTTGTAAACAACTTTTCGTAATAAGTTTTTCTTAATTAATGGCCGACATTTTATTATTTATGGCTGGAAGAAAGTTATTTTATGCGGAGCATTCGTTATTTTTACTTAAAATTGAAAAGGCTCATATTTTTTTGTTAATATTGATATATTAGGTTAACATCTTTGTTGCGTGAGATGAGGAAAATTTTAATGTTTTGAGGTATAATGAAATATTGAAATTTAACTGTCCAAGGCTGTTATAGAAATTGTAATTGATATATCATTCTCCCCAGTTTACAAATTGACTATGCTTAATTAATTCACCTTCATTTATCATGATTATTATTTTATCTCCTCACAGGCAACCACTTAGTGCTTGCCTTTCTTCAGGGACAGAGTACCCTCTTCCCTACCCAACTGGTGTCGCTGTTAAATAAGGGCTAACAGCATTAACCTCATGTTCTAATTAATAAAAGAACCTTTTATGCTGCATTTTTTGATTAATCTAGACTTTAGCATATCTTTCATACAATACTTTTCTATTTCCTCGTCTAAAAAAAGAATTATGAGTTCATTCTCAACAAATATTTAATCAGAAAATCTTTATAAAATTTTTATTTAGTCTTGCTATTAGACGTCTAGATAATTCTATATTTAGATGACCTGGATCATTCGATAATTTAAATTTATAAAAATGAAATCAGGAATGAGATGAGAAATTGTGCCTTTGTAAGATAGAACGACGTAATAAGTCATATTCTGGCAACATTGTTATCTCTTTATATACAGAATAAATCTCTAAAGAATACTTCTATTGCGATACGCTTGCAGAGATTTATTATATATTTATTAAAGCGAATAAGCCCAATATGCTTACATTCGATATTGGTTCTTTTTAAAAGCTTTTATTTTTTTCCTTTCACGATATAAAACGATATTCTGTTTAGTTATTATATTCTTTCGAGATAATCCAAATAATGAGAATTCGAGGCCTTCGTGGTTGTGGGTTCGATCCTCACTCGAGGAGAGGCCTTCAAAAATTTGATAGAAAGTGGGGAACGCAGTGTCTTAACTCTAGATTCATCCTGCCTACCATGCTGCAAGCAGGGTACAACGTAAAGCTGATTTAATTATTTTCTTTCTTTACTTACATATCTCTAGTATTATTTAGCATTAAACTTGACTTCTTAGTGATTTTGAATACATTTATTCCAGAAATATACATATAACAATATCAATAAAAATATACTCATTAAAATTAAAATATACTTTTCTAGACGAAATAAATATATGTATTTTTATATCAAACTAAGAATATTTCACTTGTCTGAATAAAATGACTGATAATAAATGGTTCCATATTTCCTTTTTGGTAGACAAAGATAGATTGAGGGTACTAGAGTCAGCTCTCGGCACTCATTACCAGTTCCAGTAAGTAAATGTTCTCCAAGAAAAATTACGGAACGAAAACAAAAACCACTCAGAGCAACCAAAGGCTGTTGACTTTGTCGATCAACTCAAACTGTTTTACTTTCAATTGAATTTGAATTCACTTAATCGCGTTTATATTTTTTTATTTTCGTTAAGTGGAAAATATCGAATTGTATTCAGAATATTTTTTTTAGAAATGTATTAAAAATTGAACATAGCTGGATTTGAACCCGCTTCTCTTGGAATCCGTCTAAGCGCTCTGAGCACTAAGTCGTACGCTCTCATCTCCCTCCCTACAAACACAAACAACATAAATAAATTGCAACAAGTGAATAAGAATTTCTACGCAGTTTAACAAGAACGTATGACTTAGTGGTCGAAGTGCTTGGACGGCTTCCAAGAGGCGCGGATTCTAAAAAACCAAATTAAATACTATCTTTAAATTTAAAGATAGTATTTAATTTGGTTTCATTAAAATCATTACTAAAATTATCAATCCACCTATCAAGAACATATGTAAGTAGAAAGTATGTTAAATAAAAAAAAACAAACGTTTTACCGTTTTTAACCGACTTCTGTAAGAAAAGGAGGTTATCAATTCGACTGTATTTTTTTATTAATAACGAACGACATTTTTATTAATAATCCTAACTAAGATTGAGCTTAAATAAAAATAGTCGAATTTTTGCGCTTGATCTTTTGCCTCTACACGAATTTTCAATTCAGCTTTTTAAATTTCAAAAGTAGACTATTTAAATAGTGAAAAGTGAATAACAGAAAGCTAAGTATACAGAAGTTTCCTTATTGCGCTATTTCATGGCAGAGATTTGAAATTGTTTCATATTTTTCTGTTTGAAGAATATTTATGGCTTTTTTAAAAAGGAATTTTATATTAAATTTATCTGTTTTTATATTAAATTATTCTGTTAGTGGTGGGACAATGGGAGATGTGTGTACGATTCTCACTCGGGAAAATGAATTATTACTTATTAATATTTCCATTTCTTCGTTCTGGTAAGACAAAGCGCGGGAACGATTTTCGCCACCCACACGTAGTCTCGAGAATTCGATGGATAATGGAGAACGGAGTGTCTTACCACTAGGTTCTCTCTCACCTATATGCGGTATACAGCGTGAAGTTCATAAAAAATAATAAAAATTACAGTTAACTAAATTATAAGTGCTTCTACACGTGTTGATAGTTTTACTTTATTTATTATTTTCGTTCGACGCGTGTACGTAATTCAAGTTCGTATGCATTTACAGTGAAGCCCTCTTTTTGCTCTCTATTGATAAATACTCCAATAGCCAATGCGAGAGCTAGCTCAAAGCTTTTACGAGGGTTTTTTCGTTGAATTTTTAAAACTGGATTGAGTGTATGGGTAAACTGAAAACACGAGTAAATAATCTAACAAAACTCACTCAAACTGAATATGTTGAACTGTGTAAGAAAAAAATATTAAAAACTTAAGTAAAATAAATTTTAAGTTGTTCTACATGTTTCATTTAAATATATTCAGTTATTGTATTCGCTTTTCTTTAAATGACATGAATTAAAAATCCTTCCAACTGCTTGGCAGGGGAAGGTCTCCTGCCAAGTAAATATTTTTCTTTTAATTATTCTTCTTATTCAATATAATAGATAAATTAATTTTCTATCGAATTATTAAACAAATAGCTTTAAAAATATTAAAGTCGCGCGACTTTACGTACAATTCTCATTTATTTCGACAAAGTTTTATCAAATCAATTTTTCATTCCAAAGACTACGTTCGGGGAAAGTTTGCGGTAACTTGCAGGCGTTCAATTAAGTGCTTGTTCTAGTTTGAAAATAAATTAGCAAATTGAATTGAAAATCTTTTTTCTTATTTCTAATCAGTGTAATGCAGTTTATAAGCAATTACTTTGATTAAAAGTTTTTTTTTATAGTGGCAAACTTAATCAGCTGCCAAGTTACTATTTAAAAGATTTATTTAGTAGAAAATTAGATTTTTTTTGTCATGCTGCACCTCTATTGGTTATGTTAACTATCATTTGACACGTTTAGTCAAAAGAATGTCAGAACTGTACCATATAGGCGTCAATTTAGTCTTGAAATTAATATAGTAAAAATATAATTTATTATTTAATAAAATATAATATTAGAATGAAGAATGTCAGCTCTACGCTGTATCCCGCATACAGCAGGATAGGCAAAGGGAACCTAGTGGTAAGATACTCCGTTCCCCACTTTCTGCCGGATTCTGGAGGCATTGCGTATTGAGTTGCAGAACTTAAGAAGAAGAGCGAATTAATGGAAATATATACGTAAATAAATATTTCAATGAAATGAAGAAAGCAAATTCATATACTCTTTTGAAACAATTGTTTTAATTTTAAAATACCTCTAAACTTGCATTGGACGTTCAACATACGTAATAGCGTGGTGTAAGAAGACCTGACTCAGACTGGGTTGTGTTGTTAGTGACACACTAAAGTATTGCAAATTGAAAGTATTTAGTAGATACGTGGTATTGCGTAATATTTAATCTTGAAATTCATCTTTACAACCAGCCATTTCTTTATTTTGGAATTGCTTGCCTTGGCTTATTCATAATTTATTGTTCTTTTAAATTCAATCGTAGAAATCAAGTAAAACCATATTGAAAAATATTTGTTATGTAAATCACTATGGCTATGGCGGCTGCAATAGCATGCAAATACCTATTTTTTTATTTACTGCTGCTATTTTCTTTTTGTACAGAAAATAATATTGAAAATGCCTTATAATAAGGAAAATTCAATTAGCATAGGTTTGAGGAATATTCTTCAGAATCAAAATCAATTTACATGTTAACTTGACTTCACGAAACACTACAATTATCATCTTCTAAAGTAGTTTTCAATGTATTTGAGCTTTGCAAAGTTTTCAAATACTAAGAAATAATAAATGAACAGTACACAAGGCACACGTTTCGTCGAAGTCTAAACAATCTATATCACAATGCACTGCCTATTCGATTTAGTGGCATGTAGCTGATAGAGTTCGTGTATTGTTTTAAACGTTTCTTAAGTTTATAATAAGTAAGATTTTTAATCTTAAGAGATTTTTTTTAACTTATTCGGACAATGTTTTACGGTGATATAATTAATTTAGTGTTTTTATAAAAAGTTAAGAAAAACATTACATTTTTCAAAAAAATATAATATATTATATATTAAAACCAGATTTAAATATCGAAATATTAAATATATCTGTAATAAGGATGACGGTTCCAAGACAAATCCTCGCCAGATTAATAATGGTAAGCTCATTTGATCACCAAATGCTGTATAGATACAGATCTCACCATCTATATACCCTAATACTATAGCAATAAAGACCATATTGCAATAAAAATACATAAAATGGCCACTCGTGATAGCATAATATCACGTTGATAAATGGAATTGTGGCTTCGAACGACGTGCGATTTACTCTGGAATTTCTGGAAATGAAGTAATTAAACATTTAGAAGGAATCCAGATACTAATGGCACTCATTTAACGTATATTCTATTCGTATCCACTTGGGTATCATGGCACTGTCATTAAACGCAGTAATGATTATAGGAAAATATGCACATTTATTTTTTCTTTTCGTTTCTCGAACTGGCATTAATGAAAATTTGTTTTTCTTTTTTAATTTTAATTAATGCTGTCAATTATAAGTATAAGTTTTAATAATATGTTTTTTTTATAAATCTAACTAAGAAGATAAATATAGTTTATGATTATTTATTTGTAAATATATCTTTTTAAAATGGAAGGCATAAAACAAATGTAACTTGTCTAAAATAAAAAAAAATAGAATTTGTAATTTTTTTTGGTGTTCCAAATATAAAACCATTCATAGTAAAATCGTTACTTCTGCCAATATGTTTGACGTTTATATGTATGTGGATTCTTTTATTATCCATTGATATTCCATTGAATTGTATAAAATAAGAATAAATAAAAAATAGTAAGTCGTTTCACTATTACCACTGCTATAGAATATTACATTTTCTTTGTTACAGCTTTCACAGAGAGTACCTCTTGTCCCAGAAACGGTTACAATGCACAATTGCACATTTATATACAAATATATATTTTATTTTTTTTATTTTATTTAGAACAACCTAGTGTTAATTCCGTTTCCAGTAGGCCACTTCCATTCCAAACTTTCCACCGAATTTTTAAATGAAAAAATAAAACCTTTCCTCGAGTGGGAATCGAACCCATGTCGCATTTAGTCATACGCTTGTTCCTAGCACCACAACTGGTTTCATATAGATATATCTATATAAATACATGTATATATAAATACACATATATCAATTATAATGAAGCCAATTACTCTATACGGATTAAACTAAACTCGTATTAAATAATTGCGGTGCAATAAGTAAATTGAACATAAAGTATATGACATCAAATCTGTTAATTAATTAAATAAATGCAACTGCAGCTTCACGCTGTATCCCGCACTCATAAGTTTTCGCGTGTTTAGTAGCGGAACTTAACGCCGCGCTTTTCCCCTTTTTTGTGCCCCTGTGTTACGACTGGTATCATTAATTCACTTTTATAATATTAATATATTTTATATATATATATATATATATGTATAAATTAACTTAGTATAGAATATCATAGAGACATTATCAACGACCTGAATATAAAGAGACACGTGGCGTGGGAATCGGTATATAAGACTTGCATTGTTCGTGTTGTCTTGTACCAGCATTGTTATCTTTGATACGCCCACGATTTGTCACATCCGTTATAGATAAATGGGATTTGAGTTATTTTATTTTTAGATTTAGTTCAATTTTCAATTCTATGCTATTATTTATTCTATATTTTAGGCTATACGTGGGTATAGGATAGGGCCACGTAAAAACTAAAGAGAAACTAAAAAACTAAAAAGATAATATTACTATTTTTTTCTTTTTTTACTCGATTGTATAACTAATGTTCTTATAATTAAAACAAAAAGCATTTTCAAGTTTGGCTAATGCTTAACGAGGCCTATCTGTTTATTTAACTAAGCTTTTGAGATCTTGTCCGGTGAGAAAGGGTCTCACGAAACGGCCCTACTTAATATTCCTTTGTTCTAAGTTTATATACTTTGCACAATATTGGGACGTGAGAGAAATAATTAATTAGGTTGTATAATTATTAAAAGTTTTTATAACGTGTATAGTATATTGATATAAAATGAATATATATTAGAGCTATATAGACATATCTCACAGTTGCAGCCATACATATGTATATCAATTACTTATTTACCTGATATTAAACCGATACAAATAAATAAATTATACAATTTAATTGCAATTATACACTAATTGACATATCTGAGTGCGACTGCTAAATCAACACCAATGTATTGATAAGAAATAACAAGATCTTCGACCTCGTCAGAGTGCAATTGGAGCTTTCGTTAGTACCTTCATTGCTGCTAACAAGAACAAGAGTTTTCGTAGTATTTCCTTATACAGGTATTTTAATACCAGCTTCATGCTATATCCCAGCAGGGTAGGCAGAGGGAACCTAGTGTTAAGACACTCCGTTCCTGACTTTTCACCAATTTTTCGAGGCATTATTCAGTGGCGGAACTTAACGCCAGGCTTTTGCCTTGTTGCCAGAGCAAAAATATGAAAAAAATATTAAATAATAATTAATTCCCTCGTGTAAGGATCGAACCCACATCCATTGCGTTACAGTCAAACTCTTGTGCCCCTGGGCCACGGTGCCTTTAGGTATTTTACCAGAATATATATTTATATAAAGTAAAGCAAAATAAGGAACTATCTAATGGAATTAGTACAAAACTGAATCGCGTGTTTCTAGTCTATTGAAACCTGATGAAATCGGTCAAGGTAGAGATATCTATTATAGGTTTTTTTTTTTTGAAAAAAGAAATATTGTTTTAAACAGATTTTATTATTAATATTTCATAGGTTAAAGTACTATTTTGTACGGTGGAAAATGGGGAACGGAAGTGTCTCAACGGGAACTGAGTGTCTTAGCACAAGTTTAGCAAGTACTTTTAATCATGAAAAACAAGTAAGAGCTTATCCTAACACACTGTGAATTCTTTTTAGTTAAATTAGATTAAATTAAATTTAGTTATACAGTTAGTTATACGATATTGAGTTCTCGAATCATATCCAAAATCGGATTAAAAATAAAAGACAGCGTGTATTGACAGCGTGATAGCCTAGTGTGTGCGGGATAAAACGTGAAGCTTAATTTAGAACATCTGCTTACATTTCATCCTAGTCCTACTGGGCTATGACAATATGTATAATTGTATAAGTTGTCATAATAAGAGCTTTTTCTCTACTTTTAAGCTCCCTGAAAAAATAAAAAATATAATAAATATAGAAAACAACAGAAACCCAATGGACTGTTTTTATATCAGCCATTAATTTTGTACGCTCCAGCGAGTAATTAATTGACGAAAACATTTCAATGGCCGTTATTGAACAAAGTTTATTATGTAAATTATATTAAAGTTTAAATTTTGTACGACGCGACGCGGCGATGGTGTGTTCAATATATTACTTATATTGTAATTTTTCATAAGCCAGGCCAGTAATGGCGCAACGGCACAAATGTGTGACTGTAAACACGGCTGATTGTGGGTTCGATTCCCACTCGAGGAAATTAAACATTTATTTAAATGTATATTTTCATTTCTTTGTTCTGGTGTCGAAGCTAAGCGTGAAATTGAACCAATTAACAGGCAATGACTCCAAAATTCGGTGCAAAACGGGAAATACGGGAAAACTGGGAGTGTCTGCACACTAGATTCCCTCCACCAGGTGTATGCGGGATACAGAGAATTTTTTTACAAGGTAAAATTGTTTAAGTAAAATCAATTTACATGTTAACTTGACTTCACGAAACACTACAATTATCATCTTCTAAAGTAGTTTTCAATGTATTTGAGCTTTGCAAAGTTTTCAAATACTAAGAAATAATAAATGAACAGTACACAAGGCACACGTTTCGTCGAAGTCTAAACAATCTATATCACAATGCACTGCCTATTCGATTTAGTGGCATGTAGCTGATAGAGTTCGTGTATTGTTTTAAACGTTTCTTAAGTTTATAATAAGTAAGATTTTTAATCTTAAGAGATTTTTTTTAACTTATTCGGACAATGTTTTACGGTGATATAATTAATTTAGTGTTTTTATAAAAAGTTAAGAAAAACATTACATTTTTCAAAAAAATATAATATATTATATATTAAAACCAGATTTAAATATCGAAATATTAAATATATCTGTAATAAGGATGACGGTTCCAAGACAAATCCTCGCCAGATTAATAATGGTAAGCTCATTTGATCACCAAATGCTGTATAGATACAGATCTCACCATCTATATACCCTAATACTATAGCAATAAAGACCATATTGCAATAAAAATACATAAAATGGCCACTCGTGATAGCATAATATCACGTTGATAAATGGAATTGTGGCTTCGAACGACGTGCGATTTACTCTGGAATTTCTGGAAATGAAGTAATTAAACATTTAGAAGGAATCCAGATACTAATGGCACTCATTTAACGTATATTCTATTCGTATCCACTTGGGTATCATGGCACTGTCATTAAACGCAGTAATGATTATAGGAAAATATGCACATTTATTTTTTCTTTTCGTTTCTCGAACTGGCATTAATGAAAATTTGTTTTTCTTTTTTAATTTTAATTAATGCTGTCAATTATAAGTATAAGTTTTAATAATATGTTTTTTTTATAAATCTAACTAAGAAGATAAATATAGTTTATGATTATTTATTTGTAAATATATCTTTTTAAAATGGAAGGCATAAAACAAATGTAACTTGTCTAAAATAAAAAAAAATAGAATTTGTAATTTTTTTTGGTGTTCCAAATATAAAACCATTCATAGTAAAATCGTTACTTCTGCCAATATGTTTGACGTTTATATGTATGTGGATTCTTTTATTATCCATTGATATTCCATTGAATTGTATAAAATAAGAATAAATAAAAAATAGTAAGTCGTTTCACTATTACCACTGCTATAGAATATTACATTTTCTTTGTTACAGCTTTCACAGAGAGTACCTCTTGTCCCAGAAACGGTTACAATGCACAATTGCACATTTATATACAAATATATATTTTATTTTTTTTATTTTATTTAGAACAACCTAGTGTTAATTCCGTTTCCAGTAGGCCACTTCCATTCCAAACTTTCCACCGAATTTTTAAATGAAAAAATAAAACCTTTCCTCGAGTGGGAATCGAACCCATGTCGCATTTAGTCATACGCTTGTTCCTAGCACCACAACTGGTTTCATATAGATATATCTATATAAATACATGTATATATAAATACACATATATCAATTATAATGAAGCCAATTACTCTATACGGATTAAACTAAACTCGTATTAAATAATTGCGGTGCAATAAGTAAATTGAACATAAAGTATATGACATCAAATCTGTTAATTAATTAAATAAATGCAACTGCAGCTTCACGCTGTATCCCGCACTCATAAGTTTTCGCGTGTTTAGTAGCGGAACTTAACGCCGCGCTTTTCCCCTTTTTTGTGCCCCTGTGTTACGACTGGTATCATTAATTCACTTTTATAATATTAATATATTTTATATATATATATATATGTATAAATTAACTTAGTATAGAATATCATAGAGACATTATCAACGACCTGAATATAAAGAGACACGTGGCGTGGGAATCGGTATATAAGACTTGCATTGTTCGTGTTGTCTTGTACCAGCATTGTTATCTTTGATACGCCCACGATTTGTCACATCCGTTATAGATAAATGGGATTTGAGTTATTTTATTTTTAGATTTAGTTCAATTTTCAATTCTATGCTATTATTTATTCTATATTTTAGGCTATACGTGGGTATAGGATAGGGCCACGTAAAAACTAAAGAGAAACTAAAAAACTAAAAAGATAATATTACTATTTTTTTCTTTTTTTACTCGATTGTATAACTAATGTTCTTATAATTAAAACAAAAAGCATTTTCAAGTTTGGCTAATGCTTAACGAGGCCTATCTGTTTATTTAACTAAGCTTTTGAGATCTTGTCCGGTGAGAAAGGGTCTCACGAAACGGCCCTACTTAATATTCCTTTGTTCTAAGTTTATATACTTTGCACAATATTGGGACGTGAGAGAAATAATTAATTAGGTTGTATAATTATTAAAAGTTTTTATAACGTGTATAGTATATTGATATAAAATGAATATATATTAGAGCTATATAGACATATCTCACAGTTGCAGCCATACATATGTATATCAATTACTTATTTACCTGATATTAAACCGATACAAATAAATAAATTATACAATTTAATTGCAATTATACACTAATTGACATATCTGAGTGCGACTGCTAAATCAACACCAATGTATTGATAAGAAATAACAAGATCTTCGACCTCGTCAGAGTGCAATTGGAGCTTTCGTTAGTACCTTCATTGCTGCTAACAAGAACAAGAGTTTTCGTAGTATTTCCTTATACAGGTATTTTAATACCAGCTTCATGCTATATCCCAGCAGGGTAGGCAGAGGGAACCTAGTGTTAAGACACTCCGTTCCTGACTTTTCACCAATTTTTCGAGGCATTATTCAGTGGCGGAACTTAACGCCAGGCTTTTGCCTTGTTGCCAGAGCAAAAATATGAAAAAAATATTAAATAATAATTAATTCCCTCGTGTAAGGATCGAACCCACATCCATTGCGTTACAGTCAAACTCTTGTGCCCCTGGGCCACGGTGCCTTTAGGTATTTTACCAGAATATATATTTATATAAAGTAAAGCAAAATAAGGAACTATCTAATGGAATTAGTACAAAACTGAATCGCGTGTTTCTAGTCTATTGAAACCTGATGAAATCGGTCAAGGTAGAGATATCTATTATAGGTTTTTTTTTTTTGAAAAAAGAAATATTGTTTTAAACAGATTTTATTATTAATATTTCATAGGTTAAAGTACTATTTTGTACGGTGGAAAATGGGGAACGGAAGTGTCTCAACGGGAACTGAGTGTCTTAGCACAAGTTTAGCAAGTACTTTTAATCATGAAAAACAAGTAAGAGCTTATCCTAACACACTGTGAATTCTTTTTAGTTAAATTAGATTAAATTAAATTTAGTTATACAGTTAGTTATACGATATTGAGTTCTCGAATCATATCCAAAATCGGATTAAAAATAAAAGACAGCGTGTATTGACAGCGTGATAGCCTAGTGTGTGCGGGATAAAACGTGAAGCTTAATTTAGAACATCTGCTTACATTTCATCCTAGTCCTACTGGGCTATGACAATATGTATAATTGTATAAGTTGTCATAATAAGAGCTTTTTCTCTACTTTTAAGCTCCCTGAAAAAATAAAAAATATAATAAATATAGAAAACAACAGAAACCCAATGGACTGTTTTTATATCAGCCATTAATTTTGTACGCTCCAGCGAGTAATTAATTGACGAAAACATTTCAATGGCCGTTATTGAACAAAGTTTATTATGTAAATTATATTAAAGTTTAAATTTTGTACGACGCGACGCGGCGATGGTGTGTTCAATATATTACTTATATTGTAATTTTTCATAAGCCAGGCCAGTAATGGCGCAACGGCACAAATGTGTGACTGTAAACACGGCTGATTGTGGGTTCGATTCCCACTCGAGGAAATTAAACATTTATTTAAATGTATATTTTCATTTCTTTGTTCTGGTGTCGAAGCTAAGCGTGAAATTGAACCAATTAACAGGCAATGACTCCAAAATTCGGTGCAAAACGGGAAATACGGGAAAACTGGGAGTGTCTGCACACTAGATTCCCTCCACCAGGTGTATGCGGGATACAGAGAATTTTTTTACAAGGTAAAATTGTTTAAGTAAACATAATATTTTTAATCTTTATTTTTACCAAATGTACAAAATATTATCATAAAATTTTTAAAATAAATTGAAATATGAGGAAAAAATGTAAATTTGACGTAAAAAGGCTTACTTTCGTGGTGAACAGCGCGAGCGTCGTGTTGCCGTTGCGTGGTCGCGTAAAACATAACTCACATTTCTGTCGCGAAACAGGTTTTAGCGAACTAATGGGCTTATGTTTTTATTTCTTTTGAAGAAAACCTCCAAATGTCTGTTAAACTTTTATGAAAAAATATGAACGTATATACGAACATATACCTAAATATATGTATATAAATATATACCAAAAATAATAGCCCAAATTATAATAAGAATATTTGTAAATAGCTTCGCTGTGTGGCGATGTTTTTTTTTAATTCGATGAAAAATGGAGAAGGGAGTGTCTTAACACTAGATTCCCAGGTTACCCACGCGTGTAAAATTGTACTTAAGGTACAAAAGCTTATCAGCTTATTATTACTTACTAAGTTATACATATAAACAATAAATCTGTCCTGACCTTTGGTTGTCGTAAATTTACTTTAGACATTAACTCCTAAACTATCGCGTGAGACAGCGACATGAATCCATGGCGTTTGTTCAATGTAGGGTTCACATAATTTAACTCTAACTCTAGGTATGGGAAATGGTTATAATTATTTACAACTATTTTATTATTATTATTTTATAGAATAATTTTGTTTTATTTATTCTACAGATTTATAACACTAAGCTTATTAATAACTAGCGACCCGCTCGCGGTTTCACCCGCATGAACTATGTTGTTATTAATTTCTCTTTTCTTCTCTTATTTATTGTTTCTGTCTCCATGACTACGTCCTAGTGACGTTATGCAAAATTTGAGACTCCTAGCATTTGTAGTAACGAAGTTTCATACAAACTTTCGACCCCAAAAACAACCCCTTAGAAGTCGAATATTGCAAATTCCGGTCTTAACGGGCAAAAGTCTTAGCGGGCACCTACGTCCTATAAGTAACTCCTATGCAAAATTTCAGATTCCTAGCACATGTAGTTTCTGAGATTTCGTGATGAGTGAGTGACCTTTCGATTTTATATATAGATATGGAATAATGAAACACGCTCATTTCACTTGTAAGGAAAAAAGTAGGTTATCATTTTCGATAATAATTTTAGAACATTTCGGAAATATCTGAAGTAAACGCAACAAGCGTGAAAACGCAACAGGTTGTATGGTAGTGTCTTAATGGGAACGGAGTGTCTTTATAGTAGTTCCCAGGTACCCTCTACCTATTCTGCTATCTGCGTCGTACTGCGTGAAAAGAAGTGAATAAGATTAAAAATATGCATTACATATTAAATTAATCTAGCAAATGTAAGAAATATTGTGGTAACCCTATCTGTAATCAAAGGAAAAGTAGCAAGAAGTCAGCTACGAACTTTGGTGCCCGCTACCCGACGGGACTCCGTTATTTCTTGCTGCTATAATTTACTGAAACTTGTAACAGCTAAATGATTAAAACCATAACATATATATCAACTTTTTAGTTAGAAAACCTATTTGGTGTTTGGAATTAGTTGACTATTAAATATAGATTTCACAATAGCTAAGAGCTAGAATGCACCCCTATATAATACAATACATTAAACCCCTAAAAATTCTGTTCCAATGCAAGGTTTGTAATTCATACTGGATGATTTAGGAACTAAAGCTGAATTAAAGCGCTTTCCGGAGCAGATATCCTTTATTTATCTAAAATCAGCTTCACGCAGTATCCCGCACACAGCAGGATAAGCAGAGGAAACCTAGTGTAAAGACTCACCGTTCCTCATTTTCCAAAATTCTGAAGGGATTGCGTGTTGAGTGGCGGAATTTAATGCAACGTTTTATTTCGACACCAGAGCGAAGAAATGAAAATATAAATTTAAATAAATATATCATTCCCTCGAGTGGGGATCGAACCCCCAACCAGTCGCGTTAACAGTCATTCCCTTACACCCCTAAGCCATGAATGGCCTGCACTTACCTATCTTCTTTTCAAATTAGTCAAGATTTACGTTGTTCATTCAACTTTGTCGCTCTCTCTGTCGTATGGAGATGAGAACGCCAGTAATGCACATTTCAATGCACATAAAATTATGATGAGTTCTTATAATTGTATAAATTATTTTTAATGCCTCTACATACTATGGTTGTCATGGCAAAGTGGTATGAGGTCTGAAATTAAATACAATGGTTATAGGTTCGATCTCCATTCAAGAGAATGATTAAATTTATTATTACTTCCCCGTTGTGATGTAAGAACATAAATTTTAACAAAAAAAAATACTGAGACTAAAATGTTTGGGAAAAGAAACAAATGAGACTTTAAATACAAAATTATGTTAAGGACGTTAGAAAATAGGTTTCTAAGTAACCTAATCTACCATAAATGATCTAGATTCGTAGGTAATGCTAATTGATACATTAAAAGCAGGTCACATTTTCACACCAGCTCATATGACTGTATTCGATCCATACAGGAATGTAATTAGAAACATTCATCGTACGTTCCTGCTGCACCAATTTGTCCTTAATTAAGAAAGAAAGAAGAGAAGCTAAATCGCACTTTTTTCTATGACAGACAGAGAGAACAAGAAATCACCAAGTGGTCTCAGGTTTTCATTTTCCGCCCGAAATTACAGTATTGCGTGTTGAGTGGCGGTACTCAACGCTGTACTATGTTTAATCCAGAGCTGGGAGATGAAAGTAATTGACTCTCACACTCTCTCTATAATTCGAATTATGTCACGATAGTCACTTTAAATATATTTTTAAAATATTAAGCATGACTTGAAAATGTATTTGTATGAGGAAATTGATATAAAATTTTAGTTGTATTTTAGTTGTAATGTACAATTCTAAGGATTTGGACTAAATGGATACAAGGCTGTTGAGGATTCAATCTAAGAATTGAATTCACAGTAGCATTTATATGAATTCAGAAATATTTATCTTAATTTATATTTTATTCAGTTCGTTAGTTCAAAGTACTCGTATAGATACTTAAGTGGGTATGCATGTTCCATATACGAGTGGAGTGCAGTAGTAGGGTGATAGTAAAACGTGCTTGTTAGAGAACTTTACGACAGTTCAACTATAATAACAAAAACAGTTCATATATAATAGCTACCTACCATTTTGAATTCCTAATTAATTAGTTTTATTAAAGATAAAATAATAGTATAGATTAATAGAATAGAATATACTTTATTGCACACATAAAAGAAATATATAGAAAGAACAGCATAAATAAAAATAAAAGAAAAACACGTATACAAAGGCTATTTTATTATATGCCTATACTTATTAAATTTTATTTATACTTTTTTAGTTTATACATAAAATTTAAAATTTAATTTGACGTTTCTCACTTCATGGATAATATTACAGGTCTAAGGAGTAATTTATTATTTCATATCATTATGAGTAGGTATTTGTCAATGCCATTAAAAAAAATCAGCTTCACGCTGTATCCCGCACACAGCAGGGTAGGCTGAGGGAACCTAGTGTTAAGACACTCCGTTGCCCACTTTCTAACTTTTCTTTCCTTCGAATTCTGGAGGCATATATAATGTAATGTATAGTATTTTTAAATAAAATCAGTAAATGACTTCACATATCTGTTAATTAAGCTACCAGGCTATTAATAATAAAAAAAGTATTTAATAATAAATATTGAAACTTCTACTTTGACATTTATTTGAATGGAAACTCACTATCACGCTTTCACTATACCAAATGAAATGCAACTTGCGTCTGCAACTGCCTTGTGTACAGTGCGAATATGCCAGAAATGTTTGCCTTTAATACAGCTAAAACGTATTGCAAGAGAAGAATTAACGAAAACCTTTGAAAGGTCTTCACGGTGGATCCATGTGGTCTGGTTCCACATACATCATGTTTCAAAAATCTATATATATAAAAGGACTTGTCCTCACTGACTGAGGTAAGACGCACGCACAGCCGTAACCGCTGTGCGTAGAAACGTGAAACTTGGACAGATGTTTACTTTCATAATCTGGACATCCACTAAGAAGGGATTTTGAAAAATTTTAACCCTAAAGGGGTGAAATAGGGGTTGAAAGTTTGTATGGAGTTCTTTTTTAAATCAGCACCGATTTTTATAAAATTTTAAATTCAGACTCTTAAAATATTTTATTGAACATGTGTTTCATGGTTTATTAGAATTCACCCTTAAGGGTGCAAATTAGCAGGTGAAGCTGCGCGCGTCCACTAGTTGTAATATAAATACATATGTAATTGTAGCGATTTCATTTTAGAAATCCAATGCTGTTGTCACGATCTTTACTCCTGTAAATAAATTATTTTCATTTACCAGTACTCAGTATACAAGAACCGACACTAGGTTCCCTCTGTCTACCCTGCTATTGTATTACAAATTTAAAAGATTTATTTATTGTGAAAATAATAGTATGAAACTATAATAAATAAGCAAAGCTGAAATATGGAGCTAATCCATCATATTATCAGTTTTGTTATTATATACAAATTCTAAAACATAGTATATCATCTATTTTGAAAGATTTTGGTGAAAGGCGAATCTAGGAGATTTCTTATACTTATAAGTAATTTTAGAAACTACTCTGGCTTCTAAAACATTATAAGTTAGTGTTTTCAGACTGGTTTCCCTCGTATCCGTGTGGCCTACTGACCTGGAGAAACAAGCTTGCATATCAGATTACAGCTATCCGGTTTCTATACGTTATTGGTGGAAAATGTAATAAATAGGGCCTTTAATTTAAACTATTTATAAGTTAAATACACAATGTATTTACTATTTCCATTTTCCTTTTCTTGTAGAGTGTTGGGTGGCGGAATTTAAAGATTCATTTTTTTCTTTTTGGACTTGTAGAGCGGAAATTTATCAACATTCATTATATTTATTTCTTACTTGATATCTTACGAAGGAGGCCTATAAATAAAATAAACTGTAAAGCAAAAAAAAAATGTCTCTAGATTTACTCTATCTATATATAGAAACGGATGGGTCCAAAGAACTGAGGATCGAGTGTGGTGGCGAGAATTGGGGAAGGCCTATGTCCAGCAGTGAACAAAAGATGGCTGTTGATGATGATGATGATGATGATATATAGAAAGCCAGACTTTTAAAATTCGTTGAATTTGAAGTATTTTTATGTAATTTAATTTTTTAACCACTACCTACGCTCATTATTGGAAATATATTTTTATATTAGACTAGCGGACGCGCGCAGCTTCGCCTGCTTATTGCTTAGGGGTAAATTCTAATAAACCATGAAACACGTGTTCAATGAAACATTTTTAAGAGCCTCAATTTCAAATTTTATAAAAATCGGTGTCGATTTAAATTTTTCCATACAAACTTTCAACCCCTATTTCACCCCTTTAGAGTTCAAATTTTTCAAAATCCCTTCTTAGCGAATGTCCAGATTACGAAAGTAAACATCTGTCCAAATTTCACGTTTCTACCATCAGCAGTTACGGCTGTGCGTGCGTCTTACCTCAGTCAGTGAGGACAAGTCCTTTTATATATTATATAGATACTGGCTACTGCATTCGCTTCATAAACTTGAACTAAAACAGTTTCAACTTTCAAACAGTATCAAATAACTCTCTAAAAGCTATTGGGTATTTTGAAATTTTTCAGTTCTTTGTTAGGATAAAAGCTCAATATCATGAAATATATACTGTATGGGTATTTACATAAATATTTTAACAGCTTGTTACGTCTAATGTATTCACTGGCCGCCGTCCAAGGACTCCTTTGTCCACTTTTTGGCGTTTGTTGTATGGTAAACGGATATGGAAAAGAAAACTATAAAGATATACAAGAAAAGTTTTAAAATATATTGCTTATGCTTGCAGAATTAATATATGGATATTGTTTTTTTTTTTCTTTTGACAAAATTTAAATAATTTTTGTGCCATTCCGTAAATTGTAACTCGAAATTATTAAGTATGATTATTTGGAGCAGAATCGTTAATTTTGTCAAAATGGCGGACACACATAAAAATTAAAAGACATTTTACTTATTATCTTATTTATTAAGTTAAGTCATTTAGAGGTCAGTCATGGCGCAGGGGCCCAAAATGTGCCTGTAAACGTGACAAGTTGTTAATTTGATTCCCACTCGAAGAAACGAAATATTTAATATTTTAATTTCTTTGTTCTGATGTCAAGGCAAACCGCGGCTTTGAGTTACGCCTCCAGAACTTGTGGAAAGTGGAGAGTGGAGTGTCTCAACTATAGAATACCGCGTGAAGCTGAAAAAAAATATTTCCGCTTGTTGCGGAAAAACTAGTTATAAAGTAACGGGTGACAGTTTTTCCCCTCATATGTCACAACCAGATAAAAATCTTTAACAAAAGGGTCTTTGCCCGTGCCCGTGTCAGCGTCAAAATCACAACAATCTTGACAATAGAAGAGTTCTTTATAATATGTACGCCACATCTGAGGCAAGATTTATATTATTTTATATATATACATTTTTCATTTAAGATGCTGATGCTTAGGCATGTATATAAATTATTTTATTGAGGTTTTACTGTATTTATTTCAAACAGGTTTGAAATAATTCATTCATTTTTAAAGAAAAAATTAAGCCGAATTAGAATATTGCACCACTACGCTAAAAACCTTAGCAACCTTTATTTTTAATAATTATTATAATTTTTTTAAGAAAATTTAACAAAAAAAAAATATAAAATATTTTTAGTGACAACCAAGAACCATCTTTGTGCTTTTCACATTCATTTCAAAGGAATACAAATTAGAAATACCAAATAGAACTAAAAAAAGGAAAAGAATAAAGTACAGAGAAATGAAAAGTGTACGTTGGGGATGACATCCACGTATTATAAAAATTTATAACCGACCCAATTCCGAGTCGCGTGTCGTGTGCTGTTCGCCATTATGCAAGATAATGTGTTTTTTCCAAATTTGCGGTTCAGTTATAATTTGTAGAGCTGCATGGACACAGGAGGGGGAGGGGGTCAGTGCCCACCCCAGAAATTTTGGTAACAAAAAATTTGCCCCAAAAATAAAAAAAAACATATCTGGGCATAAATAAAATAAAATGATAATAATATGTATTTACTTCTAAAATAAAATAGAATATCATATTAAAAAACCTTTTTTTAAGGAAAGCAACCATTTAGCAATGCTGAATCTCTAGTCTTACTCAAGTTGTGCTTAATTACAGTGCGGTGTGCGCTTTGCATAGCAGCCATTGCTTAAATTAATAAATTTACCCAACTAACACTATCTAGCTTCTAGATTCGAGAGGATTTATTTTGCTTTGAATAAACCAAATATCAGCTTCACGCTGTACATAGAGATGTCAGAGAGAACGTAGTGTTAAAATACTCCGTTGCCCATTTTCCGTCGAATTCTGGAGGCATTGTGTGTGTTAAGTGGTGGAATTCTACGGCAAGCTTTGCCTCGACAGTAAAACGAAGAAATCAAAATATTCATAAAAACAATTCCCCCGAGTGGGAATCGAACCCACAATCGCCCTAGTGGAAATCGAACCCATAGTCGCTTGGCACTGAGCCACAACGGCCTCACGCATACTTACTGACTGACTTGCATTTGTCAAGCTTGAAAAAGATAATAATGAAAACACGAAAAGAAAACAATCACTTTTTAAAAAATACACCTTATCACTTAGGTCCCCTCTGTTTATCCTGCTATTAACGGGTTAGAGTGTGATAAAAACACTGTAATAGACTGAAGAAAATCCAAAATGAGATATTGGTCCTACGAATTGTTTTAATATTTCATCGATATCTATTTTCATTTTATAAAAAAAACCTTTTATTGTTATTGGACGCCGTTGGGAAAAGTATATTTATCAAATAGTGTGGGACGGAAATTTGATTCCAGCGAACGTTATATGTTTATACTTATATTACAAATGGAGATATGCAGTGGAACAACTCACTGTTTTAGGCTTGATCCCCACTTGGTTGATCCCCACTTGATACGATTATATTGTCTTAGCGCGGCGTTAAGCTCCGCTAATTAATACGTAATATTTCCAATATTGGGCGGTACAAGGGGTTTTCAATGTCTTAAGCTCACCCTATATGCAGGTTACAATGTTAAACTAAAAAATATTGCGATTTACGATTAAAAAGTTTGTTTGTTTTTACCTATTCTCCAATATATTATGAAACTACGTTTTAAATTGGTTATTAACTTCTAGGTAAAATATTACGGAACTGCTCTACATCGCTATTAGTAAATGGCTTTAACTAAATTGCTTGCTCATACATTTATATATTATAACTTAAAGGCTGTCCTGGTGCGTAGACGCTACGTTTGTGGGTTTGATTCTCATTCAGGGGGATCAATTAATGTAACTTTGTCGCTCGTGTAAGTCCCAAAATTGGACGATGTATGGGAAACGGTATGTCTTAAAACTAGGTTCCCTAAATCTACTCTGCTATATGGGGATATAAAAAAATATTTAAATGAAAATAAAAAATAATATTATATTTTTTTCGATTTAAAGACCCTACTTAAGTCATGCAACACTATATTCGTAGAGCTTCTTTCTCCTTTAAGATTCGAACTCGCAACTATCGCATGCAGTTAGTTAGAACTGCACCACGATAGAGTCAATAGAGAGAAAAGTAATTTGTACACCAAATTGCGATATAAGCTATTGTATTTGGCTTTTCAATTAACCACTAAAAGTGCAATTAAATTTCGTTATTTAACTATATAATAGATTATTGTTTTATTTAGTTATTATTATATTTTATTTACACTAGAAGCCTCGCAATTACACTAATTGAGAAAGTATTTAGTGATATATTTCTCTATTTCTAAGCCTTTTTTCTTAGATACAAACATTGTTCGGTACAATGAACATGTTTTAAATATTTCTTCATTATATTTTTTAAATTGTGGCTGTGAACGCGACCAGTGGTGGGTTCGATTCTCACTCGAGGAAATCAAATATTTATTTTTTTTTGCTTTTAAGTCGAGGCAAAGCGCAATGAGCCACTCAACATGCAATGCATCCAGAAATCGGTGGAATTTGAGTAGCGGAGTGCCTTAACACTAGGATCCCTCTGCCTTCCGTGGGATACAGTGTGAAGCTAATTATTATAAAAAAGCAATAAAAGCATCGTAAATCATACATAATATAAAATCGTAATTCCTAATAACGTAATATTATATTCCTAGAACAGTTATAACCTATACATTTGATATAGCGATGGACCGCACGACCAGACCACAGTACCGTGGTAACGGTCTGGTCTACTGGTCCAGTCTGTCTTGAAACCAGTGCAAGACGCTAAGGAGAGCGTATCCAACTAACCATATATTTTACTGATAAACATTTTTATTTTATTTATAAGTAAACATGTATTAATAATAGGATTTATGAGCATAAGGTTATGAAGTAACTTTTTTGTGAGGTTGTTTAAAAATGTTTTTTTGAACGTAGCGGGATTTGAAGTTTTTGGAAACCGTCCAAAAGACACTGGGAAAAGAGAGAAGGTTCTCAAGAGGCGCGCACACAAATATAAATTACTAGGTTCAAAATTTTTATAAATAAAAAAAAAGGATTTTTCTACTACCACTCAACTCGCAATGCATTACGAATTCGGCGGAAAGTGGAGAACGAAGTATCTTACTGCGTTACGGATGTATCTTGACACCAGTATCTCATGTCCCCTGCCCCTATATACCCTGCTAGATGCGATATACAATTGAAGCTAAAAAAATAAATATAAAAATTAGTTTTTACAAGATACAAGATATCTATATAAGATATAAAAGATAAGATATCTCACTTAATTTGAATCTAGTTTCTCTAATATAGAGCAATGTACCCACATTGTACCGCTGACAGCACATCTCAGGCCCAATATAACCGCACAACACTAACCGTATTGCAAGCGAAGGTTGACCGACCCCTATTATTTTTATAGCTACATAAAAAAAACGAATTGGCTTCACGCTGCATTCCCTTCAAAACAGAGCAAGGCAGAGGGAACCTA
Organism: Heliconius melpomene rosina; assembly: GCF_056956725.1. NCBI lineage: Eukaryota > Metazoa > Arthropoda > Insecta > Lepidoptera > Nymphalidae > Heliconius > Heliconius melpomene. The sequence continues at coordinate 2,537,833 of NC_140396.1, read as the reverse complement.
GTGTTAAGACACTACGTTCCTCACTTTCCCCGAATTCTGGAGACAATGATACGGAACTCTAGCCACGCTTTGCCTCGACATCAGAACGAACAAATGAAAATATAAATTGAATTTATTTATTTTTTTGAGTGGAGATAGAACCCCCAACTAGTCTCGTTAACAGTCACACTTTGTGCCCCTAACGCCACGATTGGTCTCGACGGGACTTTATAGCTACATTTGCTTAATAAAACGAGGGTAAAGTGTTTGCGGGTTGGATGCCATTCTGAAGAGATAAATTTTTAAGTATTCGCACTTAAATTTTCTCGCAACTACCGCTGTTCTGCTGTGCTATAAAATTATTATAATTTGAATCTACAGTTACGTACTTAAATAGACAGATGAATTAGTTATAAAGCTTGATCATTAAATAGTTTTGTATTTTAGAGGCCATAATCAAATAATTAAACTAAAGAATTTTATTATAAAAATATTTAGACAGGATTTTTTTTTCTTTGCAGGTAAATGTTGCTTCTGGAACAAAAATACTACGTATATCAAAAAGTAGAACGATATTAAAACACCAAAGAGCTCTTATCCCAAACAAGTAAGTGCCTTAAATAATTTGCAGCAATATTTAAATTATAATTATAGTAAATATGCAAACGGAATATAAATGTGTCAATGATCCATGTAGATCGCTGTGGTAGTAAACGAGCTTTATAATTACAATGGAAATTAACAATTTATCTTATACTTATACTGCGTTATAAAAATATATCGATATGTATGTATGTATGTATGTTTCCTTTTTTTAGTTTCACCCAGGCACGTAGCGGAGTAGGCAGTGGGAACCTGGGTTAGTGTTAAGGCACTCTGTTCCCAATAATACACTTCCATTCCCCGAATTCTCGTGTTATTGAGTGTTGAGAGGCGGCACTCATAGCCTTGATTTTTCTTACTTTTCTAAACAGAACATGTATCTATTTTAAAAAAGCTTTTCAAGTAAATTGACAAACTTAAGTTTCCGGCCTTTTGCCCTTATTTTGTAAAAAAATAAACTCAACTGAGCCTGAGCTTATACAAAATTGAAATGTTCATTAGAAACTGTCCAATATCACATCTAAGGTGAAATAAGAAAAAAATAAATATTATTTGTAAATTAAATAGACACCAAATTTTATAGAACGTAAAGTATATTAACTAAGAAATACATATTTAATAATAAAAGATAGAAAGAAAAAGGAAAATTTACAACTTTACTATTTACTCAGTACAACAGTTATAACGAGTAATTTTCCCAGCGCATCAATGGACAGGTCGTCGACCCCGTAACGGATGCGCACAACAAATGAAATCATAGTTGCGCGTGCGCCTAATTTGTACGTAATTCCCCAGTAGGTACATATATATAATAGTTTTGGTTCAATAATTTCATTATTATTGTTGTTTTATAGTATAATATATGCAATTAATATTATAATTTCTTTTTTTTTCGTTTATTTGTTCGACGTCACATTTTTTATGTTTTTGTGGGGCTTAAATAACGTAGTTGCCTAAATATTTTTTATTAATGAAAATACATCTTTTTATTCTAAGTTTTTTTAATTAAATAAAGCACGACTATATATAGTAAAACATATTTTTCTGCGCGATTAAAAGATTTCTAAATAAAAAGGCATAAATAATGAAATTTGTTAAAACTAGAAGAAAAATACTTTAAACTCTAATAGCATGAAGTTGTCCATTACGTAATCGACTCACGGTCAAACCACTTTCACTGGAGACACATTTTAGAAGGAACAATGTGATAGAATAGATATAAAAATAGAAGTTAGAAAAGAGGTTAAAACCTTTGCTTGGTGCAAGACTACGGAACCGGGTCAAGCACTGCAACTGAAGACGTTGATTGTTACCGTCGAGACTCTTCATATGAGAAGGTGCATATCGCCCGAGGAGCCCTTCAATTTTAATGTGTTGGCTACCTACTTTGGAAAACTGTCAACTTATATGAAATACTAAATAGATTTCAAAAGTTATAGTTACTGACATCAACTGAATCATCAATTTAATTAACTATTAATGTCTTTAAGCTCTGGTATTATTTGGGCTCTTCTAAAGGCCTTTGTGTTGCGGTATTAGCGGTTAACTGTGGTTAACCTAACTGTAGATTGTCAAGTTTGGTTTAAGCTATCCTACTATCATTACATAAATTATCAGCGTAATTTAAAAGGAAAAATATAAAACATATTTCAAGGTTCCGTATACATTTGGGATTAAGTCCTAAAAAATAAAAGCCTTAAGGTATCAGTGAGTCATGTGAAAGTGCTCTGACTAAGATAAGCTTGAATTTCGGAAACTGCTTGAGCAGCTTGAGCTCGGACATCCAATTTTTGTACGGAACCGTCGGTGGGCGAGCTCGATTCGAGCTTGTCCGGTTTTTTTATGTCGGATTCGAGATGTAATATTACATTTACGGCAATGTTATTTATATTAAAAAAAGTTTTCACAATCACAATTTCTTTTCGTATGCTGCTTTTATTAAATATACTTAAATCTATCTATTAGTTTTAACTATAAATAAAAAAATGAAGTTAAAATAAGTTATGAAATATGCGGATATTTTAGTTAGAAATGGACGAAATATTGCCCAAGACAAAAATTGTGTTATATCGAGAAAAGTCTCGAAGAAGCCTCTCAAGACAAAATGTATGCAGGACAAAGGATTCCAACAACAAGGAATTTCTATTCGCAAACCCTCAGGGACCGAACCCTTTGTTAGCAAACAAACACAAACTCGGTACTAAATGGTCGACATATTGTATTATAGGACGCAAGAAGGAAATTGATATTTGGTTTGAAGGCTATATTGCCAAATATAAATGACAAAGAAATGTGTAATAATTTTTAAATTTTGTTTTTCTCATGGCAAGTTTAAATTTAAATTTTAATCACTATTCTATATTTAATATGATCTTGGATTAAAGAAATGTAATGTAAAATTATTTTCTTAATTAAAATTATGTAGGTTCACTACTATCTTCACGCTGTGTCACTGAAGTAATATAGCCAGAGGGAATTTGGTTCTAATACACTCCGTTCCCATAAAAACACTTCCGGTCTCCACTTTCCGCCTATTTCTGGAGGCATTACTTATTGGCGGAACTCAATTTCGTGCTGCCTCGTTACCAAAGCAAGTAAATTAAAATATAAAATATTTATTTATTTTTTAGCATTAAGCTAAGTTAAATATTTCATTTCCTCGACTGGGAATCGAACCCACAACCCGTCGCGCTTACAGTCGCACGCTTGTGCTCCTGGCCCCTATTAAGTGGAGACAAAATCTTTTTTGCTTTCAAAATATGTTAAATAATTATTTATACTTATAAAATGTAATCTGGTTTACCCGAAACGTCCCATAAATATTAAATGGGTGAACGCACCCACTCACACCTCGAGAGCTAATTTAAAATAAAATGTACTGGTAGGTATTGCCTGCTTGCAACTTCTATTTATATTTGTGCAACAGACTAAAGGTGAATAGTTCAATTGCAGTGCAGAAAATATAAAAAAATACCCGATTGCATAAAAAATAGAACAGTAAAAATAAATATTTTATAATTTTGTCAAGAGTAATTCTCAACAGATCAAAATTTATAGATTTTTATAAAATTGGGAGAGAAAAGAGAGCTCTTTTATAAGATTAATTATTTAGAGAATTGATTCCGATCCAAAACAAGGAATATCGTAAGATATTAGTTATTTATAATATGTATATATTTTATAAAAAAAATGTCCTCCATTTAATACATTTTCATTTATAAAGGGTTTAAAATGAGAAAAAACCAACATTTCTTATCTCTTTCGCTACATTAATATCAAAAATCGTCACTATAATCGCCCTCTCTAAACTTGCGTTTTCACTCGCCTGTATGCGTCAAGTGAAAGTATTTTGTCTGTGAACGTTGATTATTATTTATATTATAATAACTTATTATAATATATCATTAAATTAAATTGCCTAGACAATTTCAGGCAAAATTTTGTAAGACGGCGTCGTTATGGCGAAGGGGCACACGCTTGCGACTGATTGTGGGTTCCCTTAAATATTTTATTTTAAATTACTCAACACTGAATGCCTCCAGAATTCGGCAGTCAAAAAGAAATATCTTAACATCAGGTTCTCTCTGCGTACCCTGCTGTGTACGGAATATAGCGCGAAGCCAATAAAATAAATATAAATTAATATAATATTTTTTATACTTTAACAATATCTGAGTTAAAAGTCAGTAAAGACATCACTCAAAAGGTTGGGTGGGAAGGGGGTGGGTCCGAAGAGCTGAGGATCGAGTGTGGTAACGGGAATTGGGGCAGGCCTATGTCCAGCAGTGGACAATCGATGGCTGTCGATGATGATGATGATGATGACGAAAGACATCACTAGCTTATTGTTAGTTCTAGAGTCTTCGTTGCTCTTCTTTTGTTTTAAAATTAGTCTGTTGTTTTCTTTGTTTAGTTGAAGTATAATATATTGTGAAAGAAATTAGTTGAGGAGCAATAACCTCAACGTTTTAAGAAAATTATTCGCAAAAATATATTTGTATTATACAAATGTATAAGTTTCATACAGAAAAAAAATTGTGACCAATTATTCTGATTTTCCACTTTTATGTAATATACTATGATAACACTTTTTTTTAGTTCCACACCGTATCTCGCATATAGCAGGGTAGGCAGTGGGAACCTGGTACCCTAATATTAAGACATTTTCGTTCCCCACTTTTGCACATTGCGTGTTAAATGGCAAAACTCAACGGCACGCCTTCTTCACTGAAAAAAAATGAAATATTTCATTTTCTCGAGTGGGAATCGAACCCACGCCCTGTCTTATTTACAGTCACACGCTCATTCCCCTGCACCACCAGTGGCTCCATCTATTTTTATGATGTATGCAAATACATATATTATTTACACAAGAGATTCCCTGAATAGAATATATATAGTGTTATTTTACATTTAGCGCTTATAGCGGTTTGGCACGCAAGGTAAGCTTTGATCCAGAGGTCGAGGAATTTAAGACGTGCCTTTCCCTGGCAAAGGCTTACACCAATAAAGGACATTTACAACTCTAATAAAATTTAGAGTCGAGCTCTACGCGTTCTGAATGTTTCTCCTGAGGCTGTAGATCGAATGTCCTTTTCGAAACGAGAGGAATGAGTAAATTGGTATATTATGTTTCTTACTACAGTATTTACATTTGTTTATTTATGAGTATTTCGATTCTAAATTGGATAAATACAGATTCATATCACTGCTTCTCCTTTTTCTTTGTCACTCTTCTCTTAATGGTGAAATGATAAAAATAGTTAAAATACAAATAGCTTTATATAGCTTTGTAAGCGTTATTCCATGTTTAGGAAAAAACTAATTTTTAGAACTTTTTACAAACATTTAACCGTAGCGGAACTTGAACCCGCGCCTCGCGAACGTATCTTGCCAGAACATTTCCTTTTTTTAATATTCATTCTGTGTAAAACCATGGCAAAATGATAATTGTAAAAATAGCATAAATATCTATTAAATACACTAAAATATTTTAAAGTTTAATCCACCTATAAATCTCTAAGTAGTAGGTAACTACCGCTATGAATTTTAATATCAAAACTGTCAACTCGCATAGTTGGTAAAATATTGACACAATAACACCCTTCGTGCCTAGAACTCCGTAGAGTGTATTATCGAGCTTGTATATTTTATATTCGATAAATACCAAATATTTTGTATTAAATTTAATATTAAGCTTGCTTACATTAAATATTTAACTCGCAATGCTATCTTTATATCATGTGTTAAGGTATTTATTTGATAAAAATCGTTTTTTATAGCGTCCTATTACATAGCAGGGTAGATAAGGGGAACCTGGGAACCTAGTGTTAAGACATTCGGTAAATGTTGATGTATATTGAGTGATGGAACTCAACGTCACGCTTTGCCTTGTTACCAAAACGGAGAAATTCAAATAAATAAATATATTTTTTTCCTTAAGTGGGAATCGAGCCCACAAACCGTCGCGTTACAGCCGCACGCTTGTGTCCCTGCACCACAACTGGCCTCTAGCGTACCTTTTAAAAAGTGAAAATAAGTGAGCGATTTAATTTCCTGTATTTTTTTAAAAATTGACAATGACAATACGTGTGCACCATATAACGACATAATGTAATAACTAACTAAGTAACTCACCCAGCCGGAAAACAAAAAAACTTTTAACATGATTTTGTTAAAAGATGTTTTTAGAACTAAATAAAATTAAACGAGTCCATCGTGGAACGCAACAGGTTGTAGGTTCGATTTTCACTCGAGGAAATGAAATGATTCTTGGCTCTGGTACGAAGGTTTTGCCTTGGTTAAATGAGCATGAATATAGCAAAAGAAAGTTAATTACTAATGATTCCCCACCCATTTTTAACTAGACTCGCATTAATACATGTAATATGAAAATTATATATAAAACATATGTGAATGAGGGGTAATGAGAACAGAGACAAAGTGCTCTTTTATAGTAGAAGTACTCTTTTATTTATTCATATAGGCACTTATATAGTATACCTATACACTGATTCAGAAGCGCACTAATTACTAAGTAGGTAAAATTGCTTTAATTATTTATTATATTTGCTTTAGTATTTTTTTACATGAAATATATATTTAATTTTTATTTTGTTATTAGCTTTACGCAATTATAGCAGGGTACGTGTCGAATCGCGGAACTCATCGCCGCCTTTCGCCTTCCTCAAAGCGCAGAAAGAAACTATTAAATATTTAATTTCTTCGAATGGGAATCGAACCCACAATTTTACAGGCCTCAAAGTATTAGCTAAAGAACTAGGGAAAAGATAATATTTAAAAAAAAATATATAATAAGCATTCCTCTTTTTAACATTCCTCATATAATCGACGATAGTCGAACAACCAAAGTCTGAGACAGTGAAAAGTCGTATATTTTATTTCTTTCTCTGAATACCGAATGCGAATCTTTACGCTTAATCAATTATGACATGGTTCTACACTTTTCTTTTATTATCTTTTGCTTGAGTGTCGTAATATAATAATAACTTTAATTATTTATTTTTATATTCTTTTCCATTCTCCGAATACAATCGGTAAGATTTTTTATTGTTGCGAAAAGTTAATAGCCCACAATTAAATGTAAAATAAATTAACCGCCGGGTGAAAATATCAATATAATAATATTATTTAAATAAATAGGTATGTGTGGGAAAGAAAGAAAGAAAGAAGAAAGTAGAAGTAAAATATAAAGCTCTCCTTCATTTGACATCCCACAATAGTTTATAGAGAGATAGAAAGGAGAGAGATAGAAGTTTAAATATTTAGGATCATATATATCCTTCCACGCTTCTCCTAAGCGTTTTTTTTTTTTAAATTTAGTACTGTATCCCTCAAGTAGCAGGGAACCTGGTACGTACCTGCCGCGGAACCTGAGAACTTGGAGTTAAAATACACTCTGGTCATCACGTAATGTTGACTGAGTCGGCGTTGAGAGGCGTAACTCAACGCTATACCAACTTATTCTTATTTTGGCGTTAAAATAGATGCCCACACTTCCATTCATTAATACAATAATGAATAGGATAGCTTCAGCTTGTTTGTAAATATTTGTATGATGATGCATCAGGTATTCGATGTGGTCATGCTTAAGAATAGCAAATGTTTAGAATTTTGTGTAAGGTATTTTGTTATCTTGAAGGTCTAATTGGATTTATTTTGTTTATTTGTAGGTACTAAGAACACGCTTCGGTCGAATGCCTTTTTATTTATATTATTATAACTATATATGTTAGGCCGTCGTGACGCAGTGGCGCAAGCGTGTGACAAATGCGACTGTTAAGGATTCGATTCCCATTTCCCATCAACTCGTAATTATGCTTTAAGAATTTCAACGGTCGGTCACATAATATTTGTCTATATTAGTAAAAATACGAAGTAAAGACCCTTAGATTTAATTTGGCTTTGTCTATATTTTCATTACTTTTTATAGAGAAACAAACAGCTTCGAGATTTGACTGATGTTTGCAGGGTATTCATTTTATAATTATACTTATATCATTTTCTATATTTAAATAATATATGTAGTTTAATGTGTATCATTATGTATATATTATATAGTAAACGAAACGCTCTGGTTCGAGACCAGTCGTAGAGGGTTTAATTCAAATGAGATTGAAATGCCTAATGAATATTTGATTCCCTTGCTCTTCCTCGCTTTGCCTTGCTACCAGAAGCAAGACAAAGCGCGGCGTTGAGTTCCGCAATTCAACACGCCACGCCTCGGAAGTTTGGAGGAAAATAGAAGCCAGAGTGTCTTAACACTAAATTCCTTCTGCCAATGCAGCAAGCATACTTTTGCAAAAAAAAAAACCATTTCTTTACTGTCTTTTTTGTCTTAATTTAAATTTGGCTAAAAAATGTAAAAGTTTCAAATATGAGTATGTATTTAAGTAATACAGCTGTTAGATGCGGATTGCGCCAGAGAAATCGTGAAAGCGCTCGGTCAGTCCCAATGACCCCCCGCTTGTGTTTTGTTTGTCACGAACCACTTTCCCTTATCAATTATAGTCTTCGTTGCTTTTATTATTTAATATTTTCACTAAAATACAATTCAGTGCGCCATTCGTGGCGTATAGTGTTAAGACACTCCATTCCACACCTTCCGCCGAATTTTTAAGGCATTACATGTTTAGCGTGTTGGCGGGATCGAACCCATAACCGTCGCGTTACAGTAACACGTTTGTATCCCTGTGCCATGATAGTCTCAAATTATAATATTTACCTTGTAAATAAACATTTTGTCAACTATTATCATAATTGAAATCTTCAAACAATTCTATTAAGAATTTAAACTAGTATTGTATGCTGCTCTCTAAACTATAAACTCTAAGAAGTAAGTAGCTGTAGGTACCTCGTCACTTAACAAACAAATGGGATTTCACCAAAGGTCATATATTGGCTCATCGCCCATTATATGTAGAAATGAAAGCCAAAACTAACCAGTCAAACGTGAGTCGATCGTTCGTTTGCCTTTAGTATATGTATGTAGTCATTTATCAAAAGAATATTTTTAGGCATACGAAAATAAACTCGTATAATTTTAAATGATCTTAATGGTAATTACATATATGTATAAGCAATGTCAATTTATTCAAATTGTAATATGAATTAAAAATGATAAAATACACAGTGTTTTAAATTAGAAAGAAGTGGAGAACGGAGTGTCTTAAAAGAGGGTTCACTCTGCATTCCTTATTATTTGCACAATGAAGCGTGAAATTGAAAGTAAATACTAAAAAATAACTCTAAAAAAATTAAAAAATAATAAATATTTTCTTGGCGTTTTTTAGAACCTTTAATAAATATTATAACTTTTATAAAATGTCATTCCATTCTTTTAATAAAATATTTCATATAGCTATGTTATATAATATCTGTGCAAATATATTTAGAAGGCTTGTTTTCGTCCGAAGCAAACAAAAGATCCTAAATGAACTCCACTAACCCTTGGAAATTTATGATTTCTTTTTACTACGAGTAAATGACAAGACCATTCTGGCAGAGTAAAAAACTCATTTTCAGTTTATTGTTGCTGTTGTTTCGTTTTCATTTATAATCTGTAATTCCTCCAAGATAATTAGAAAAAACCTTTTAAAAAAAATTAAAAAAATCATTTACTATATGGAGGCCAGTCGTGGTGGACTACAAAGTGTAAACGCGACAGTGTGGATTCCATTCCCGATTTGAGAAAATTAAATATTTAATATTTTCAATTTCTCCGCTCTCATGTAGGTAGAGCGAGGTAGAGCGCAGCGTTGAGTTACGCCGCTCGACATACAGTGTCTACAGAATTCGGCGAAAAAATTGAGAAGGGTGTGCCTTAAAACTTAAAACACTAAATTACCTCTGCAGTGCTGTGTAGATTAGACAAACTGTTTATAATATAATAGTTTTGTCACGAAATTCAATAACAATAAAAATTTACATACAATACTGTACAATATAGAATCAACTCCTATAAAGTAAATAAAGTAGCTATAGTAGATACGAACATTGACAATATTGTTATTGAATCCAGATTGGTTTTCTCGAGGAAAATATTATATAAATAATCTTATTTTCTCCTCCTCATCAATCTAAGTTCAGAGCTTATCTTGAATGGGAAAAGCTTATATATAATGTTATATATAATAAGCTTATATATAATTTGCTTAGAAATATTGTTTATACGAGCGCTTACTGGAAATAAATGAAATCAAAATGGAACGCTGTCGATATTTTGTGCTTACTTGTTTGCCATATGTTTTTTGGTATATATAATAACTAGCGGCCCGCCCGCGGCTTCGCCTGCGTGAATTACGTTATTATTAATTTCTGTCTCCATGAGTACTTACGTCCTATAAGTGACGTCCTTGCAAAATTTGAGACTCCTAGCATTTATAGTAACGAAGTTTCATACAAACTTTCAACCCCAAAAACAACCCCTTAGAAGTCGAATATTGCAAATTCCCGTCTTAGCGAGCACCTACGTCCTATAAATAACTCCTATGCAAAATTTCAGATTCCTAGCACTTGTAGTTTCTGAGATTTCGTGATGAGTGAGTGACTTTTCGATTTTATATATGTATATAGATATAGATAAGAATATCTAAATTTTTAATTTTTAAATACAATGGAGAAAAGAAAATTTTAATAACATAATTTTATAAGTCATTGGACCTAAGTTTTTTTACCGGGAAACCAGTGAAATCAACTACCACAACTGACTGCTCATTTATAGTGTTAGTGTCTATTTGTTCGTAGTTTTGTATTCTATAGAAGCATTCACTTTCTAAATGAGACTGTTGACACTTGCCAATGTAGGTCAACGAAGTGAGCTTTTTAGATTCTATATAAGATTTTACTTATTTTTCTTAAGTGAATTTATCTTATTTATATGATATATATGAATATAATTTGATTTTTCTTATTCATTGGATGAATGGATTAAACATAGACACCGGAAAGCGAAAAATGGAGTGTAATGATAGTAGGTTAAAACATTCAGTTCTTCACGTTTTACCCGAATTTGGGATATAGCATTATTTACCAAGTTCACGCTGTATCCCGCAGCAGGGTAGGCAGAGGAAACCTAGTGTTAAGACCTTCGCTCCCCACTTTCTGCCGAATTCTGGAGGCATTGCGTATTGAGTGGCAAAACTCAAAATATAGTGTGTTAAGTGGCGTGAAAGAGGGGAAATGAAAATAATTCAATTCAAACCTTCGAGTGGACCATCTCCACTCGAAGGGAATGAATTATTTTTGAAATATTTTTTTATTTTTTGAAATATTTAGCCCACGACTAACAGTCTGACTCTGGATATTCACGAAGAAAAAAATACAAATTTACAATTTTTTTATAGATTAAGTTGACTGTAACCTTAAATTGAATATTGAATACTAAATAATTAATGACTTAAAATATGAATTATAAACTAAATTTTTCAACATAGAATTCACAAGTCCATTTACAATTTTATACATATTTAAGAATATAATATTCTTCTATATATTAATATAATATTGTAGATTTCAAGATAACAAAGAAGATAAATGGCTTTTAAGTTACTCTTATAGCTCTAGCAAAGTTTAGAACTACAGAAGCCATTATCTAAAGTAACATATTACCCACATTAAACATTGTTTCGAAATAATTAAATTACATACTACGTTATGTACGTTGTAGAAAATATCTAATAAACATATAATACATTTTTATTATTATAATTAATTCCTATAAATATATTAGAATAATTAAATTGTTATAATTAAGTCGTCGCAGTCGTGGATCACAGACAGGTTGTGGGTAGGATTTCCACTCGAGGAAATTAAATATTTAATATTTTTTCGCTCTGGTGTGGTGGCAAAGCACAGCGTTAAGTTCCGCCACGCAACAAGCAATGCCTCCAGAATTCGGCGGAAAATGGGGAACGAAATCTCTTAACACTAAGTCCCCCTTTTTTTTTTGTGACGCTGGGAAATGCTTTTAAGCAGACCATCCGTCCGCAGGACAAATGTGTTCTACGGACAGATGGTATTGTGGGACTCATCGTGAGCAATACGATACTACCCACTAAAACCCAGCGGAAACCTCACCACTTAAATTGGGACGCCGCAGGATCACTCGTGTATGCTACTACGACGCCTCAGCAGTAGGCCCGCCTACCACCTTGGGGTGCCTGAGGGTTCCTTCTGAAGCACCCGCAACCTCGATGATCGAGTGTACAAAGCCGTGGTGCTGTGGATCCCATGCGGAACGCTCGACCAAAGTATGATGCGCTGAGTCCACGGGTGCATTACACTCATGGCATTTCGGCGACATCTCCCGACGTGCAATCTGGAACACTTAGCCCCTCTGCCAACCCTATTGTGTGCGGGATACAGCGTGAAGCTGATTATAATTATAATGATGAAATAGAACATAATACAAGACTTAAAAATATTACTATATGTAATGCATAATTAATTCGTGAATATAATGAAAACTTAAATAATAATATTTTAAAATCACACACACGTCGTTACATACATACATACACGTATCCGCGTACATACTCGTACCTACATGTATTTAGAAAGAAATGCAACTTTCTTTAGAAGCCGACGCATCGCCTTTCACTCGACACACTCAGCCTTACGTCACTCGCTTCGTCACTACGCTAGAGTTCACTCACTTTGGAACTTAAAATTATAATAAGGTTTAACACCCACCTGGATAAGCGAGATGGGAGGGCTTTTTTTATTTATTAATAGACATACTACTTGAGTTTGCTGAGTTGATTCGTACTACAGTAAGTTAATATTTTATTATTAATATGTCAAAAAGTTAAGAACAAGGAAAGAAATAATATAATTAGAAATAAACCATCTTTTAACTGTGTACCATATCAATCGTTTTGCATAATATACTTTAAATAAATGCATGCTCTTATAATTTATATGTTATATAAATACTAATACATGTATATGTATTATCAACTAAATAGGAAAGAACTTTAACTTATACTCCATACATTACAAAGAGACAGAATTTTCATATGGAGTTTAACTTTACGTATCAGCTTCACGCTGTATCCCACACAGCAGGGTAGGCAGAGCGAAACCTAGTGTTAATACACTCCGTTCCCCACTTTCTCCTGAATTCTGGAGGCATTGCGTGTTGAGTAGCAGAACTCAACGCCCCGCTTTGCCTCGACACCAGAGCGAAGAAATGGAAATATAAATGTTAATAAATATTTACTTATAATGCTGTGAATTCATCTGTGCCTTTTTTCTCTTATATCTAACTACCTATAAGTAAATATTCATAAACTAAATTGAATTAAAAAATACATATTTTCACATCTTCCATTGAATAAATACTTAAAAAGCCTCAAGCTGTTTACATTTGACCACGCAGCCTCTTACGTCACGCTGTCTTTAAGAACCCTGCTGCGTTCAGTCACTCGAAATTCCAACCGAGACCGAGATCTCGAAAATTATTGGAGATATTTCAACAACTTTTAATGTCTTTATGTCATAAATGAGATATTTTAACAACTTTTAATGTCTTTATATCGTAGTGTGGGGTATGTTATTGTATCTAATAACAGTTTTAGACTCTCCTGATAACGAAGACCATTGTTAACGAATATCTCAATTTTGTTTTACTTGTATGTTATTTTTTAAAGTGCAATAAAATATATATATATCTACCTACTGATAAGAAAATTTATTTTCTTTTATTCTATTTAGTTTGCTTTAAGCGTGATAGCCACCGCTACGTAAGAGTATTGCACCATTATGTGTTAGGTAACGTACATTTATTATTAGATGAGACTGCCTATGTACTTTAGTAATACTTAAATATATAGAATATGCTTAAATAGATTATTTTCAAACGCAATATATGCATAAAACACCTTTTATAATTTTTGTATTAAACGAGTTTGCACATCTTTGTTTACATGAACTTCAAAACGTGAAATCCCTTTTTTTACAATTCCCGTAGGAATTTCAAGAAATGTTCTCTTAGTGCTCTTCTATATTCTTCTAGAAACCTACATATGAAATTTTAGAACAAAGCAATGTCCAGATTGAGATATATTACTCCAAGAAAACATTCCCAAAGAATTGTACAATTAATTAATGTTACTTTCATAACATTCATATATTTTTCATATTGTTTTTCAAAAATCAGAATTAGTTCGTTAAATAAAACAAAGGAATAGGCACTATTTAATATTAAACAGAATATCTTATTTAAATAAGAAATAACAATTTCTCTAAACATAAACTCTCAAAGGCATTACAAATTAAATTAAAACACGTGTATATATATATATATGACAATTAAAAACATGAGATAATGTAATTCATGTATCGGGTTCAGGGACCTATAGCATATAATTACATATATAGTACATAATGAAGGAGAAAGCGGAATTAGCATGACAATGTGCCGCTAACGTTGCGTAATAGCTCTTCGTTGAAATGATAAGAAAACAATAACGTCATTTTGTATGGAATGCTTATACGGAGGCGGAGGCGGAAGGAGATGTCGTTTTTTTTTAATTATTGTGTTTATATTACATTGTTTATATCAAATCAGCCTGCTTGGGTCCACTGCTGGACATAGGCCTCCCCCAGGGTGCGCCAGAGCTCCCGATCCTCCGCCTTCTGCATCCAGTCGAAGTCTTCTTCTGGTCGTCATTACATTATTTAATATATGTTAATTAAAGTTTCGACAGTTTCCTGGAATAATGCAAAGGAAGGTTGGGGACACCCGCTCTGGTAAGGTAAGGCGTTGAGTTCCTCCATTCAAAATGGAATGCCTCCTGAAATCGGCGAAAAGAGGAGAACGGACTGTCTCTAGGTTCCCTCTACCTTCCGTATTACATCCGGAATACAAAAATACATTTTAATGCAACTACCATATTAACTAACTTAACCAGAAACTTCAAGGAAATGAATACTGTAATAGTATTGCTAATCATCGTGTTTCGTTGTGTAATTTAAAAAAAAATGTAATTATTACTCAACCAAAGCCGATGTAAGTACCTCCTACTATATACATACTTCTACAAGGCTAGTGTCTACTTGCATTTGGATGTGGGGCTCCGACAGTCATAATAATGATTCACGTTCACTCGAGGTGAATTTAAAATATAAAATAGAGGCCACGACTGGCCTCACTGGCCAGGGGCATAAAATGTGATTGCAAATGATAGGTTGTGGGTTCGATATCCAGTTGAGGAAATAAAATAATTAATATTTTCATTTTCTTCGCTTTGGTGTCGAGGCAAAGCGCGGTGTTGAATTTCGCCACTCAATAGACAATAAATCCAGAATTTAGCCGTGAATGGGGAACGTAGTGTCTTAACACTAGGTTCCCTCAGTCTACACTGTTGTATGCGGGATAGGTACAGCGTGATTCTATAGTATAATTATTGTTTATATGAAATACAATATCAATAATTAACTGATAATTGCTATCAGATATGCTGGTAAACTTTATAACAAGAATTAATTCAACAAGTAATTTAGCTTTCTACAAAAGTATTTGTATTTGCCGACTTGCGACGGTTGGCGAAAGTTTTTAAACATATATGAGATAAACTTATTTTTTTGTTTGATTTCAAAATATTATATTTAAAGTTTATTCGCTAAGGAGAGATCTATATTTTGTATGAATAAAAAAATTTTTCATGAAATAGTGAAACATATCCTACTAAACGTCAAGGGTGTAGGAATGGTTGGGGCCGGGTTGCCCGTGCCCACCCCAGAAATTTTACTATAAATTTGCCCTGAAAATTAAAAAAAAAACATTTACCCAAAAGTGCAAGTACCCCAGAAAATGTTTCTAGATACGCCCTTGCATAACATCAACACAAATAAATATTTTTAATGTTATAAATTGTTATCTTCTTATTTAGATAAATTTAAACATTTACATGTAGATAACTTTATCTTTATATATTATTATAATATTATAAAAAGTTGTAACTTTAATTTTTTTTCTTTATTTACAGAACTCCAAAGTGTAATGCAACGATGGCGACGAGTGCGGTGAGGGTGGCGCTGCTCTGCGCGTGCCTGTTATTCATACAAGGTAATATTTTTTTTATTTTTATCGTAACACGCCGTGTTTGCTGAACAAACACGGCGTGCCTGCCAAAAGTGTATACGAATATTGAAAATATTGTCTTTTTTTTTATTTACGCTTCCAGTATTACTAGACAACACTAGATATCATGTAACAACTTTTAAAAATGCGGTCAATATGAAAAAACTTAATTGGTATATTCAAAAAAAAAAAGATCTAATAAACAAATTATAAAGGTGGCGTTAGCTATAAAATTATAATAAACATTTAATTAATACCTTTGATAACAAAAGTTACATATTACCTACCTACTGACAGACGTCCTGATCTTGGGGGGACGTCTCGATTTTTAGCCATATTTTAAATATTTAGAGCGGGACAGACGTCTCTTTTCGTGAATTATTGCAAGCACTTTGAAAATTCTTTTTTTTTATAACTTTATTTTTTTATAAATTACTAAAAATTCCAAAAATTCCAAGTCTACATTTATTCTTTAATTTGCAGCAAGCGCTGAGCTGAGAGGGAGGTGTCCGGCCGAAGACGCGGCTTGCCCGCCTCGATCCAGACCCTGCAACGACGATGATGACTGTGGAGAACAAATATGTTGCAATACTTCTTGTGGTCGAACCTGTGTAGAGCCACTATATACAGGTATGATTATTATTTAGTTCCATATACCGTATATAGCAGGGTATGGAGAGAGATTCTCCACTTTTCGCTTAATATTCAAGGCATCCTGTGTTGAGTGACGGTACTCAACACCGCGCTTTACCTTGTTACTAGAGCGAAGAAATGAAAATATTAATAAATAACAATTCATTCCCTCGAATGGGAATCAAACCTTCAACCATCACGTTTACAAGCCATTAAATTTCCAAACACCTGTAGCTCTATTCTAGAAACCACAAATACGGCCAGATTATATTAAAATACATATATAAATATAAATTATAATAACACCTCTTTCTCATTCCACGTATTCCACATAAGATCTTACGCAAATTTATTCCAAGCACTGTTCGGTCATGGCTGCTTCGTGTAAGATTCCCTCGCGTACCACGTAGGTACCGTTGGCTTCGTACTGATAGTCTAAATCTAAATAAGTATTGTAGAATAAAAAGATTTCGCTAAGCTTAGATATAATTTATAATCTGTTTCTTTAGAGGCTAGCGGCAAAGGTGTGACAGTAAACGCAGGTTGCAGGTCCGATGCCCACTCTAGTAAATTAAATATTAAATATTTCAATTTGTTCGCTCTGGTGATGTGCAAAGCGCAGTTAAGTTTCTCCATTCAACACTCAGTGGCTCCATAATTCAGCGAATAAGCAAGGAAGGCAAAGAATTGTGAAATTTACTTTTTATTTTAATAATTAATTCAACCATAGATACCTCAAAATTAAAATGTATGTTACATTGAATATTGGAACCTATTAATTTATATTATCTTTTTCTCCATTACTATTATATAAAGAAAAAAATAATAAAAATATACACATTTTACTAAGTTAGTATATTAGTTGAATAAATTATTTTTTTTTTAGGTTGCGAAAATATAAAGCTATCGTCAGAACGAATATCTCGAGCGTTGGCAGCTGAGAACACCAGGAGTGGGCGTGGTGTTCGATCCCTTAGATCACCAAGATGTAGAACCACTGACGGCGAATTTGAAGAAGTCCAATGTGACAACGAGATAGTGAGCTCGTGCTGGTGTGTTGATCCTACAGGGTTTGAGGTAATTTAAGTAATTAATATTCGTTTGTTACTTAGTTCTACTTTGATACAATTGTATTTGACAGTATTTGACTATATTAGAAATAAGTGCAAATTCGATTCCCGCCGAGGGAATTGCCATACTTAAAACAATTTAGTATTGCCTGTCAGGTAATATAAATTAAGGTATTGCATAACGCCAGCGTTAACTGGCCGCGAGTAAAGACAACTCACAGTACAATGTTTTAAAAGCATTGAATATAAAAAAATTACAATACTGATCAAGTCACTTTTTTTCTTCCATAATTATAATAACATTAAAAAATCATAGGTTCCCGGCACTCGAGCACCAGCGGCAGGTCTCGTGAACTGCACTAGAATCGCTGCCTGTGCAGCCCACACATGCCGAATGCTCTGCCCCCTGGGCTTTGAGCTGGACGGCCGTGGCTGTCCTGTGTGCAAGTGCAGAGATCCTTGCTCTGGAGTTACTTGTCCTGGACATCTGTCTTGTCAGCTGGAAGAAACACCTTGTTTAAGACCACCTTGTCCACCTGTACCAACTTGTAAGTATATTTTTAGGAAATCAAAATCTTACAGTCAAAATTGTTAATTTTGGATTATATGTTATTATCTATACATATAAACATTAAGACAACATATTGAAAATCCCCCTCAATAATTATTTTGTAAATATATTCATGCGCCATTTTTATTGTTTCATTATTATGTATGGATTATAAATTGAAGTTCACGTTAAATTATTCACGATTCCCAAAATAGAATGTCAAATTTACTGAATATAAACCAGGCACTAACACTATGCATACTTCATTTACTAACGAGTAATCAATCATTCAGATAACAACGTTAATATTATCAAACTTAACCAAAAATTAGGGAACGGAGTGTCTTAGCACTAGGTTCCCTCTGCCGACCCTGCTGTACGGGAAACATCGTGAAGCTGATTAATTTTTTTATGAAAAATTTGGAATAGAATCTAAATCTTCTAAATTCTAAAAAATCTAAATCTAAATTTTAAATCTAAATCTAAATCTTCTAAATTTTTTCTACAAAAAAATAATAATTTCTAGGTAAACGAGGACGAAGTCTTCAAAATATATGTCCAGTAGGAGAACCTCTACTAATATCGGAGACCAGCCGTCCGTTCCTTTGCGGAACTGACCCTGGGAAACCAAACTGCCCTCCTCTGTATAGGTGTCTGGTCGAATCAGGTATGAATTAATGTTATTATTAGTAAGAATTATTGTTTCATAGCCCATTGTTTATTGAACTACTTGACTTGCAAAACGTATCGTGAAGACACAATGACATATTAATATGAATATAAACAATACAGTATATAACAATAGCATTGGAATGTTTTTTTATATAAATAATTTCAATTTTATATTTTCATTTTTAATATTTTCATTTCTTCGCTCTGGTATCGAGTTCACACCCTAATATACTGCTAATATATATATAGGAAATTATACTTTTTAAGATCCTTTTATAAAAAGAAATAATAACTAAGTTTTTATTACAGGAAACGACTACGGTGTCTGCTGTCCTGCGTCACTAGAACTTCAAAAGGCTGGTACTTGTCCAGCTCCTTCCACATCAGATCTTGACTGCGGAACACCCTGCGCTCATGACCTGGAATGTCCTTCAATGTTGAAATGCTGTGACGGTGGCGAGTGTGGAAGACACTGCTCTCTACCACATAACGTTACAATGTGCACGCAACAGAAGATGCTGGCTGAACTCCTCGTGATCAGCGAAAAAGAAGGCAGAGGATACATACCACAATGCACTAACGACGGTGCCTTCGAATATAAACAGTGTTCGAGAAACGGATTAGTTTGTTGGTATGTATACTTCGCGGGTAGTGTTTAGTTTGATAATTTTGGTATGAAGTTAATATAGATATTTTACCTATTTTACCAGAGCAATATTATACATTCTAGTATTTTCTTTTGTTCATAATATTTGTATAGGTATACGTATTATTTGCTATATTTGAAAAATGTTTACACATTAGATGTCAATCCCGGAAGTGACGGACATAAAAAATTAAGCGCCATTTTGATAAATGGGGATTTCCTTATCACAGTCAGACGAAATATGTTGGGTAGTGTCATTAATGCCTGGAAAAACAAAGTGGACATTTTGAAAACTTATAAAATATATTTATTATTTAATAATTAAAAAATGAGATAATAGTTTTAAATTTATGTAAAATAAAAATAAGTGTAACGTTGCGTGACAAAGTAAATTACCTCACCGCAATGAACCGCAACTCGATTTCCTCAATGAAATAGTGTACGATATAACGATAACTTTATCATTATCTTATTTAAAAAAAAAACACTTTAAAAATATAGTAAAATCAGATATTTTATAATAAAAAACTCATATGTCTTATCATTTTTTAAATGTAATAAATTACATATTTTACCTTACTTTAGAATATCATTCGATTATTTACATATCATTCGATTATTCGATTATTCGAGAATATATGATTGAGAATCGAGTCATTAGTAACTTTCATTTCAACCGACCGAGCGCAACGAGATCCGGTTGAGTAAGCACTTACAAACAGTGTAAAGAGGGTATCAATGTAAATTAAAAAATCTGCACTTACGTACTGGCTTATTGTTGTTGTTGTGTCAATAAATGATAAATGTATTTTAAGGAAAATAATTAGACTTTCTCCTTTTCTGGAATAAAAACAAATGCTTTTTAGCTTTACTTTGTAGCAGGTCGCATACCGCGGATAAGTGTTAAGGCCCTACTTTCCACAGAATTCTGGAAGTATTTTGTGTTGAGTGGCGCATCTCAACACTGTGGTTTGCCCCGACGCCAGAGCGAAAAAATGAAAATATTAAATATTTCATTTTCTCGAATAGGAATCGAACCTGTCGAGTTTGTGACTGCACAACGCTACAACTGGCCTGCATAATGTTTCTAAGGACTTTGACTAGCTGACGTGTTCCCGCTGAAAACCAAATGTCCTTTCCTTATTTGTAAGCTTATTTAAACCAGTATTAAAAATACCAACAGGTGCGTAGATACAGATGGAAACAAACTCCGTGGATCAATGGGGCCCGCGGCATCAGTCCAGTGCACCTTAGCACGACCAACCAGATCTGGAGCCAGGAGTCTGTCTTCGTGTGCTACAGCATTATGTGCTGGTGTCTGCGAATATGGTTATAGGATAGGAGGTGATGGATGTCCCACGTGTGAGTGCGATGACCCTTGCGCCGGCTTCCCTTGCAAGGATGGAGAGGAGTGTATAAGAGTTAAAGACGCAGAATGTTCTGGAGAACTGTGTACAGGATATCCTGTGTGTAAGTATTTATTACGTGTTTTTTTTTTTTTTTGCAGCCTCTCGTCTTTTTTTACAAAACAAATTTGTATCTAGACCGTCTGTAGTTTTTGCCTAAATTCAAAATAGACATATTTTATTATTATTTTTTAATCTTACACAGAAATCGGTAATACATTGCAAATGTCAATATTTTACTATAATGATAGATTATACGTAACCAAAAAGTCGAAAGATTATTAGTGTTACAACTCTCTTCTTACTTACGCCTAAACTATTTACATCATTATGATCATATTTGTAAAACAAACACTATTATAATACTCTGAAACGTGGAACATGTTTAAACCAACTGACCTGATTACTCCATACCGGTATTAGTTATACTGTATGGGGGAAACTCTTAAGGCTTTGTGTAACAAGGTATATTAAAGTTAGGAGTTACTTGTTTAACGGTAACTTGTTGTTTGTGCCAAATTTATGTACGTAAATACTGAAATATTATATATGTTAAATTAGCTTCAATTTTTTTTTGTACTCTACACAAAATAGGGTAGGCAGAGGTAAGCTAGTGTTCAGACACTCCGTTCCCCATTTTCCGCAGAATTCGCGAAGCATTGCGTGTTGGGTGGCGGACCTCTACGCCGCGGTTTGTCTCGATACCACAGTGAAGAAATTAAATATTTCATTTATCTAATAGGAATCGAGCACATAACTAGTTGCGTTCACAATAACGTCCTCAAATCATGTATAAATAATTTTATATAATAATTCTAGCATGGCGGCGCACCCTGTAAGTACCCGCATGCACGCAATTACGGATTTTATCTCTAGTCGTAGGAATTTTATATATAATCACAAAAATGTGTTTCCTCCATAACGTTATGCAAAGCAGATCGACGCGATTCTACAAAAATGCGCGTAATATGTAAAGATAAAAAAATATTATATTGCATATCCCTTTTCGAGGCCGTCATGACGCAGTGGCATAGTGTGACTAATAGGGACGATTGTAGATCGATTGCTAATCGGAGGAATTAATTATTATTTATTAATATTTTTATGATACATACAAACGACATGGCTCCAGAATTCGGCGGAAAATGGGGAATGGAGTGTCTTAACACTAGGTTCTCTCTGCTTAAACTGCCATAACCGCGATACAGGATGAAGATGAAATAAATCCCTCTTTAAAAAACGTGCCCAACAAAAATATAAATATATTTATGAATGCATGTAATAAACATACATTATATTTTCAGAAGTAATTTATTTATTATAAATAAATTTAATTATTAGTATAAAGTCAGTATTAACTAAAACATTATAATTTCAGGTCGGCCTAAAATTTCCTACGATAATCCGTGCGAAGAAGGCGTTCCAGCGACAGACGATGATGGTTCAGTACTAACTTGCGACTCCACACAAGACTGTCCAAACGCCCACATTTGTGCGAGGTCGCGGCGCAGCAACGCCGTGTGTTGTCCTGATCCAGGCTATGGAGATAATTCTACTGAAGCTGATATTATGGAGGTTTGAAAGAAATTATTTTTTTCGCTTTACGCTATATCCCGCGTGTAGCAGGGTAGGCAGGGGGAGCCTTGTGTTAAGACACTCCGCTTCCCCCTTTCAACCGAAGTCTGGAAGCATCAGAGTGTGACGCCACACTTTGCCTCGACACCAGAGCGAAGAAATGAAAATATTAAATATTTTATTTCCTCAAATATCAATGGAACCCATATACGAAATTTCAGCTCAATCGGTTAAAGATATTTATTTCAAAATTGAGCTCAAAGATTCCACCCGAACTAACATACATACATTGCAAGTTAAATAAAAGCTTTTATAAAACAATATCAATTGAATAGATTTTCTTATAAACTAAAAGCAACACCTCTACCTACTTCACCCGCAAAATGTAGAAATTGAATTGTAAAGAAAATACTAAAGATTTTCTAATTTATTACAGATAAACTTTGAATCGTGTGAAACGGAAGTGGAAGCAGTATGCAATGTGAACACGACTGCTTCCTGCCCCGAGGGTGTTTGTGAGGAAGGATTGGTGTGCTGTTCCACATCAGGCTGCGGCCCCGTCTGCGTGGACGCTGCTAAAATACGTCTACAAACTGACAGAGTTGATGACACACCAACGAGTAAATATATTTTCAATACCAAGCTTATTTGGATATTTTATATTTATTTTTTAAATTTGAAAAAATTGTCAGATTAGACATATGTGACATGATTGTGACACATTGCGTATTGTTTTTATTATTATCATATTACATTTATCCATTAGTGTGCGAATACCTCCGAGATTTCGATGAGAAGATGGAAGGCACTGTCGATGGTATGAAGCTTGCGCTACCAGCACCGTCCTGTAACCCCGACGGCGCCTTCATGACACAGCAGTGCGCCAACGGGCGATGCTGGTGTGTCGACTCCTTTGGCACTGAAATACCTGATACAAGCACTAATAATGTGTCTAGCATAGATTGTGATAAGTAAGTGTTATTTGAAACTTCATTTAATAAATTATAAGGAAGCAATGTATTTAGAATAGACTTTGATTCCAAGAAACAATTAAACGTGGCATTGCCACTACTGCCAAATAAAATATCCACTCCATGTGGTACTGTCCATTTTTTGGGACAGATTCCGGACATCAGCATATACTCAGTAAATTTATGAATAAGAACTCAATATTTGGTCTTTAAATTTTCCAGACTCCGTTCACAACTATCTTGTCTAGAACTAACATGTCGTATGGGCTGCGACTACGGTTTCGAACTGGGTACCAACCGCTGCCCGACCTGCAAGTGCCGCGACCCCTGCGCCGGCGTCACGTGCCCCACTGGGCGGGCGTGCGCACTTGTAGATGTTGCGTGCGATGCTGATTACTGTCCTCCTGTGCCTGCTTGTAAGTTGATATTATTTTTCCAGGGTAGACAGGTAGCCTAATGTTGCCCGCTTTCATTATTTACGCTAAATTCTGGAGGCATTGTGTGTTGAATGGCGGAACTCTACGTAGCGCTATACTTCGACACCAGAGCGAAGAAATGAAAACAT
Organism: Heliconius melpomene rosina; assembly: GCF_056956725.1. Taxonomy (NCBI): domain Eukaryota; kingdom Metazoa; phylum Arthropoda; class Insecta; order Lepidoptera; family Nymphalidae; genus Heliconius; species Heliconius melpomene. The sequence continues at coordinate 2,513,556 of NC_140396.1, read as the reverse complement.
AAATTATTTCTTTTCTTGTCTAACAAAAACGTGCTAAAGATCACAACAATCATTTTTATATTTCGTAAATATAATAAATCAATAATATAACATTTCAGGTCTGCCACAAAAAACTGGACAATGTCCATATCTGGTGCCATGGACGGGTGCGTGCGAATGGGCGTGTCGTAGTGACGCGGAGTGCGGCGCTGCAAGAAGATGCTGCGCCACTGGGTGCGGTACCGCTTGTACTGATGTTGTCCACCAGACAGCTTGTCAGCAACGCAGGTGAGTTAGATATAGCTAGCTGATGATTTTAGGAGTTAAAGTGGAAATTAAATCATATAGTCAAGAATACATGCGTGACTAAGGACAGTAGCTACAAAGAAGATCAAGTTTAATTAGTCTAAACATAAACAGTAATACTCGATATTATCAATATTAGCTACGAATTTACAAGAATAAGCAATTACTAAATACTTCCATAAAAAGTCATAATACATATAGACTAAAATCAAATATACATTAATGTGTTTTTCCAGAGCCCTAGCTTTACACACGGCAGCAGAGAGTGGAAGCCCACCATCTTGGAGTTGGGTACCAAGCTGCAAGGAGGACGGCACTTACGAAAACATACAATGTCAAGGAAACAAAAAGTGCTGGTGTGTTGACTCTGCTGGCAATGAAGTAAGTTAAATTTGTTATTGTTATAAATTATTGAAATTATAGATCTTATTAATTACATCCTTCATTAAAAGTTCATCTATATCTTATTATGTTTATTTTCTTTAGATTCCGGGAACAAGAACAAACACTACTCAACCAACGTGCGATGCTCCGTCTCCATGTCCAGATCCTGACTGTGACGAAGAGATTTGTCCCCATGGCCCTAAATTGGACGAAAAAGGTTGCCCTACATGCAACTGTAAGGATCCTTGTGCAGATGCAAAATGTAGAGACGATGAAACTTGTGAACTGGTTCCTTTGGATTGTGAGGTTAGTATTTATGCTTAAAGCATTAGTATCTGTTTATATTGAAGATTTGAGGCGTATACTTCATAGAATTACTTTTTCAGAACAATGTCTCTATTGATACGCGTAGATTATTGAAATATTATTTTGACTTCAATAACATAAAAACATATTTAATATGTGATAATCGAGTATTTTGAAATTACTGTAATCAATAGACATTATATTTTTCATTCCAGGGAGAATTCTGCCCTCCACTGGCCCGGTGCTCTCCGTCCCCACAATGTCCCGATGGGGAGCCTTTACAAGCCCCAGACGGCTCCGGTGCGTTGCTGTGCGGGCCGAGCGCCGCCGCCTGCCCATCTACGCACGCGTGCCGCTTCGCACCACATGACTCTAAGCCGTCTGTGTGCTGCCCTAAGCCTAGTTAGTGACAAAACTTATATTCACGTAATTTTATTTATATTTTGAATTCTTCGCTCTGGCGTCGAAGCAAAGCGCGGCGTTTAGTTCCGCCACTCATGCAATACCTCCAAAATTCCGAGTATCGAGTACCGAGTATCTTAACAGACTACCTACTAAGTGCGCAAAGCTACCGCTAACGCTACTACTACCTAATTCTGCCTATCCTGCTATGTGCAGGAGGAAGAAGCTGATTTGATATTTTACGTTATTATTTAGGACTAAAAACTTAACATACTTCTAATATTTTGTAATATTTAATATAAAACAAATCCCACAGGAACAGTCTGTTTAGAGAGTAAAGACGAGGGCGAGTGCCCGAACAGCGAAGGTCTGAACGCGACGCGGTGGCACTTCAACCACGAGCGCAACCGGTGCGAGCGCTTCCGCTACCACGCCTGCTCCGGCAACCACAACAACTTCCGCACTAAGGAGGAATGCAACACTGTGTGTCCAGGTAAGAAATGTTATAATAATATTGTTTTATAACTAGCTTTCGTCAAATGGCGATAACTAAAAGTTGTATTAACTAAATAAATAATAACTTAAAAAGGGGCAGTCGTGCCGCAGTGGCACAAGCGCGTGACCGTAAACGTGACGGTTGTAGTTTCGATTCTTATTCGGGAGAATGAATTATTATTTATTAATATTTGTATTTCCTTGCTTTGGTAACAAGACAAAGCGTGGCGTTGTGTTCCGCCGTTCACCACGCAATACCTCGAAATTCAGCAGAAAGTGAGTAATAGGGTGTCTAGTATTCAGACAGTTCCCTCTGCTTACCCTGCTATATGCGGTATACACCGAACCTGCTATATGCGGGAAGCTGAAGAAGAACAACAATAAAAACTATAGGCATACATAAAGAATTTCTTCTATATAAATGCGTATAAATTTCTGATCCTTTGTAAGGCATAATATTATATTTCTTCCAAGGTATACTGTTAAAGCTTTATAAAATTGTAGTTAGCCCAATATTAATGAGAAATGACTTAATTATTTAAAGAAAATATTCATTAAGTAAATAGAAATCATCACAATATTAAAAAAATAATATTCGACACACTAACTCTAAATATATTACGAATATTTTACAATTATATTTTTAACAGTTAAAAACGAATTGGACTACAAGGAGAAACAGAAGACCCAAAAGAGATTGAAAATATCTGAAGGCATGACTTTTCTAATGTTTCCACCATATCATGTGGCTAATATATTGAATTTATACAGGATGTTTGATATGCATCATTTTGTTCTAACTTATATGATTTCATTAATATAATGCACGCTGTATCATATTCACATATGTCATTGTGCACAATTGTTATATATTCATTATATTACTTTAAAGTCATAAATAAATATGTGCCTCCATATTGTATAATACAGATAATAAAAGCATGCATTAAGATTGTCATAGATACTATAAAAACATTTTTAGGCTAACTGTACCATTTTGACAGATATTTTTTAAAATATAAAACTTGTGTAATATTTAATTTTATGGAAGCATACCTATAATTTGGAAATTAATAAATGTCATTGACTTCTTATTTTCTCTAGTTCTAAGTCCATGCGAAAGACTTCGCGAGAAGAACGAGGCGGCGGCGCTGAAATACGGGAAAGGCACATTCATTCCAAAATGCGACGCGAGTGGCGCCTGGGAGCCAGTACAATGCATGTCTCATATAGGTATAGTATGCAGTATATTCATTTATATAATATATCAGCGTAGACAAAGAGGACACTAGGAGGGCTCATGATACTCAATAGAGTAGAAATGCGGAGAATACTCCGCTGTTCTTCAGATTCTTTTGGGACTCGCCGCAGTTTTTCCTACCAGAGTATACGATAAAAATAATTTATTCCTCCGAGTGGTAATTAAATCTACAACCATCTCGTGTACAGTTAGATGATGAACCACTATACCACTTTGGCCTCTTATCTATATTATCAATGATATAATAATAATAATAATACTTTATTGCACATGAAAATAAAAAAAAAGAAATACATATGAAATTTACACAAAAAAAAGAAAAGAAAAAGAAGGATACATAGAAACTTATTTAGGTACTTAAATTAACATGTGCAATGGCGGCCTTATCACTGCAAGTGATCTCTTACAGGCAACCATTAAAAGTGCAGGACTTATGCAAGAAATTATAGTAAGGCGCAAAAAGTATTACTTAAGAGAGTAAAAAATAAATAAATAATTAAATAAAATAAATAATATATATATATATATATACAGGGTGGAAGAGGCAGCGCTCCTTTTACTGAAACTGCATATAGGGTAAAATATTTCAAACCCAAAATAAAAAAAATTATCAAGGTACCTCAACGGTTTGGACGTAGGATTTTTTTTTCATTTCACGATTTTTATCCATACCTGTATTTCGTGTCACGCACACATACGTATGCGACGTTCCTGCTGTGACAGGTAAGTGTGTGCGTGCCTATGTTATACTTTACAAATGGCGTTTTATTTTAAAACGATAATTTTATTATTTATTTTGTTTGAAAAAAAAACTTTTTCATTTTTGAGAATTATTTTTTTTCCGAATTATATTAGGCTTTTATAGAGTAGTTAAAACTGTGGTTTCATTTAAAGTGGCGCTGACAATTCCACCCTGTATATATATATATTTATTTAATAAACATACATACAAATATAAAAACATATACACACAAATACATACATACAGATAAATACATACCATACATACATACACACAAACATACATACATATTAAAATAATATCTTAATTAGTACCTGGTTTTATGACAGAGAGTTACTTAGAACCATTAATAATAATTCTTAAAAGGCGTCAGTAACGCTACTTGTCGAATATTATTATTTTCTTAGATACATTTCTTTGATAAGATAATATTTATTTATCTTTGTTTTATAAAACAGATGTCTGTTGGTGTGTGAGTGCCCGCGGAGAACCGCAGAAGGGTTCGCTGGTGCGCGGCGCCAAGCCCACCTGCAACTTTAGACAGGCCAGGAAGTGGGTGCGACGCGACCCCCTCGACGAAAAGGCGAGAGCTGATGAAGGTATGGAATACTAACTGTATAGAACATATTTTGAAATCTTTAGTTGTAATTTAGAATAACAGCTATGTTGCTGGATTTCGCTAAGGAGAACATTTAGGCATCACTTAGCCTCGGTTTAAGAGCATATACATAATATGTTCAAATTTTAAAACTGGCTGTAGAATCTTATCGTCTTTAAATAAACAAAAATCTTGAGCTTGCTAGGTATATGCACTCATATATTTACTTAGTTGTACGATATGTATATGCATGAGAATAATACTATTTAATTGTAACTTAATATGTGGGCCATGTTATTTATTTTTCAGTTTTACTTGTATTATAACATCTTATATTATAATTTCTTTTTAAAGTACTTGAAGAGCTCATCAGGCAAATGACAGCGTATAGAATAGATGATTTCGAAGAAGAAGATGACTTTGACAGTATCGAAGTAGAGGATGAACATCGCGCTGGTGAGCCAGTCTCCACCGAGATGTCCTCCAGTGAAGATAGTTCAGTACTCGCTGAAGTGGTAGAGCCGAGGCTAGTCGAAACTACGAGAAGAAAAACAATCCCAATTGAAATTATAGAAAGAAGAAATTATAAAACCAAATGCCAGTTGTTGCAAGAAGAAACGGATAACGGTAATATATTATGATCGGTACCTGTTTTATATTAATAACGATGCATCTAGTGCTTTGAGAAGTATTTGATTTGAAGGAAAATTGTGTTAATATTTAATTATATTTTTTAATGTTCCCGCTATGATTAGTTAAAGGCCGTGGCGCAACTATGGAACTACCCAAAATACCTCTTCCTTAAAATGGTTGAATATTTTTTCCAACTCCCATAAAAGATACAGTATACATTAGATACTTCTTTCAGTCACAAAGTATTACATAACATTATATTTCCAGGCGGCGAGGGGTACAGGCCGCGTTGCTTGCCAGACGGGTCGTTCTCCCCGCGGCAGTGCGGGCGCGCACGCTGCTGGTGCGTGGACGCGGCGGGGCAGGCACGGCCCGCCTCCACCATGCACGGGGACTGTGGTATGTATAAGAGATTTAATAAAAGGGAAAGGTTGTGGGTTGGATTCCCATTTGATGAAAAGAAATCTTAAATATTTTCATTTCTTCGCTCTAGCAAAAAGGCAAAGGCTGATGTTGAGTTCGCAATGCTTCCAGAATTCGACGAAAATTGAGAAATGGAAGTGTATTTATAAGAACAGAGTGTCTTAACACTTTGTTCCTAGATTCCCTCAGCCTAACCTAACCTGCTATATACGGGGCTACAGCGTGAAGGTTTTTACTCACGATAATATCAAACAATACTCTGACTCACAGAGGTGACCCACGTCGAATCCGCACTCCTCGAGCTAGAACTGATCGGTGTCGACCAAACCATCGGAGACAAAGCCCAAGCCTTGCTGACTTCACGTCTCCACGCTCTCGGTGCCAATGTACCTGTCACTGTCAGCAAGGACAAGGAAGTGGTTAAGCTACGGGCTGTGCTGTCTGGTCCGAGGTCGGCTGATTTGGTGTATCAGCTTGAAACTCAGGTATTTATATACTTCGATTTAATATGTAATTGCCCAATAATTTTTACTATATAGGTGCAATTGATTGTAAATATTTTTTCCTTATTGAATTAAAATATAATGATTAAAGAGCTTTATCTTTATATTATTGTATACTTTTCCTCTCTGTCTATCCTACTATGTGCGGGATACAACAAATATTTCCAGTATATTTATCATTTAAAGTTTTTTTTAATTAGTTTGTCTAAATGTACCAGTTAGTCTAAAATCAGATGCAAGGAACTTAGTCATCTATATTAATTATTTATTAGAAAATAACATATTATTTTTAAATGTGATTATTTTAGATCGATATATCATTATAACTTAAATGTAATTTAAAATGAAGGTCAAAAAAGAAAAGCTATCCGGCGCAACCAGATCCGAGGAGGGTGTGCTCGGCGCTGACGTCATCCGAAGCGAGTACCGCCTCGTGGCGCCCGCGCCCGCCGTGCAGAGGGAGATTGTTAGTGAATCTACAGTAAGTTATTACTTATAAGTTATAGTTAAGTTATATAAAATTTTTTAAATGTGTTACTGGCGGCTTCGCCTGCTTGAACTACAAAAAATAATTTAAGTTGCTAATCTGCGTTACTTTCGTTTTCTAATAATTATAAAATTTTAATTTTTTTTTATAATAATTTATATTTAAAAATGTAAAATTGATTCACTATTATATATTATTTATATAAATAATTTAATAAAAGTATATTCTGTATAAAATTTTAAAAGCAATATCTATACCTGTATTGAAATGTAAAGTTGAATTTAATTTAATGTAACAGTTATTTATAGCAACTTATAATTAACAAAACGATATTCTTTAAAATAATAAAATTGTTATTTTTTTATAAACCGATTGTAATAAATTGGTTAAACCGTTTCTGAGATTAGCGTAAACCAACACACAGAGAAACGGATAAACAATAATATTGAAGTAAAATATTAATGGTATTAATGGTAAACCTGGTCACTAACAGAAGTACAGCTAAGTTTTAGTACTTAATAGGTTCCCATTTTACTCCTTGGGTACGGAGACCTAAATAACATAATCTTTATATAAATTACAATAAATTTCAATTTTGTCTACAGGTGTCTGCAGCCACGTCTTATCACACCGCTTTAATAGTCCTCGCGGCCACATCAGCCTTCATTATCAGCGTGCTCTGCGTATTAGTTATGTTGTACCGAGCACGGCTTCAAAGAGAACCTCATAAGGCTGAAAGGTTCCTGCCTGCTGCTCCACCAGTCTACGTGTTATCCGCTGATGAGAAGGCGGAATTGGCCAGGGTCCTACATGCTCCTCCTCCACCCGTGCCGCCGAATGATGATCATACGAGAGTGTAAAGAACTTAGAAATTAGAAGAGAAGAGCATCTAATGAGAAATTATAAAGCAGGAATATTAAAGAAAGTAATTAAACGAATTTTAACATAACTAACTCCAAGAATTTCCCAAGAATCGAAACAATTTTTCTAAAATACGTTAATAAAATAATAATATTACAACATTATTAAAATTGTACTTGCTAGTTAACAGTACCATGAAATTGTAAATTAGTAGATTTACCTATACATACAATTCTATATCTTTAATATTGTTAAAAATGTGATGTTTTCAGAGAGGTCTTACAATAATATTTTATTTATGTAAATGTTAGCGTGAGTTGACGGAATAATATTTTATAAGAGTAACTTAAAAATTATCTTCCAATAATAAAGCTAGTTGAAGAGTTTTATAAAATATCAATATAAGCATGTTTGGATTAAGGATACATCAAAATTTTCAATTATTACACTCTTTTAATAACAATTCATAATAACTGAAACCTTAACCAAACTGGTGACACCAACTTCAGTAGGGTTGACGATCTAAGATCGATTAATCGAAGAATCGGTTTTACAGGTCAAAAATGTCCATCTTTTAAATCGATATGTAATACTGAATCGATATCACATTCTTGAATATCTGACCTTATTCGGAAAGCACCATCCCTACATCACGGTGTCCAAAAAGATATGATAGCAAATTTGAAACGATCGGATACGTGTTCATGAAAATTTTAAAAAGAAGCCTAATATTTTAGCTATTATAATAGGGTCCAAATGGCTAGAATCTCGTGATGTTTTTTAAAAGATAAATTAATCGACTATCCTATATATATGAAACTTAGACTTGACTATGTAATCAACTTTGCCTTAATGAATTTAACTAAAATTTCATAATTATATATGTTTTAAATATTCCATTGTCCTAATGAACACATTATCCAACTGCACAATCGATTATACATACTCGTAGGAATTTTACACGATTAGAATGTATTGTTACATGTTATTATTTTGTAATATACATTAATATTGAAATAAATGTTTTCTGAAAAGAATAACAATTTCTATTTATCTTGGTAGTAAGTAATCTTAGTTTTAAAAAAGCGCAGTGGCGTGCGTCGGTTTAAGCGACGAACGCCTATACGCACTTTTAGTTCCTTTCATCGAGTTGCGCTCTTCAAAACTAACAGTACTGAATATTATGTATAGTTTATATGTCTAAACATTTGAAAGAGTGTAACTCGATATAGAACTAATCTAGTCTCTTATACATTCAATATATCCTTCAGATTGTCATACATTCCCTTTTTCTATTGTATATACACATTCCATTAAATTTCACTTATATTGTACTTATACTTTCATAGAAATAATGTAATTAATGGCACCTACATCAAGAGTTTAACTGCTTATGTTTTATACTTATCAGTATGAGTACATTTTTAATTAGTTTTTTTGTTCGTGTTATATTTATAGAAATAAAAATTTAATTACATACATGTAAAAATAAATATGTCATTTTATATATCTTTGTTTCAATGGTTTATATTTAAATAAAAAAAAGAAAACTATTCTTTATTAACACTTTTATATCTTCATTAATCATATTTTTTATTCTATTATCCTTGATTTTACGTTGGTCCACACAAAATGCAGGTAATACAAATTTAAGATTAATACATTTTTCAGGGTAAAGTTAAAAATTAATGTAATTACTTAATTTATAACATTCATCATTATCATTTTTAAACATTATAACATTCAGAAGCACAGACAAAGAATAGATTTTTATAAATCATTTCCAAATCTAATACTGTAGATTCAAATTTTAACACATCCCAAGAATCTTGTATGCAAAATTTTAGTTTTATAAGCCGATCATTTTTAGTTGTACGTCGTCTGACAGTTACTCAGCGAGCTACCGTCGTGGTGTAAAGGAAAAGTGTGTGAATATGAAAGCAATGGTTGTGGGCACGATACGATCATTATATTCAACCTTAGTTTTTTGTCTAATTTTTATTTTATAATAAGATTTTCACTAGAAGAAATGAAATATTGAATATTTTCATTTCTTTGTTCTGGTGTCGAGGCGCAGTGCAACGTTGAGTCCGCCACTCAACACGCAATGCTTCCAGGGTTTAGGGGAAAATGGTAACGGCGTGTCTTATCACTGGATTCCTTCCACCTTTCACCTCTATGCGGGATATAGTGTGAAGCAAAAAAATTTAATTAAGTATAAGCTATATATAATCAACACTTATTGATCTAAATCATTAATAAAATACAAGAAATTAGTAATAGTAGTCTAGTCCGGCACAATTAGTATAAAAAATTTTTTTTTTTTTTAGTGTATTAGGCACTTTCGTTGACAGCACGTTAATTTAATTTTATAATACTGGATACTTTTATACAATTATTTAATACAAGTATCCGATTGTAGGCAAAAATTATAGAATCTATGTCACGTAGTTAACTGACAAATAAAAAACCAAACGTGACGTTAGAGTTGACAGTCGCAAGGGCCGGCCCAGATAGGAATTATTTCAGAATCAGAATGAATCAAGAAGGCGTACTTGCTTGTTGCGCCGTTTGCAATCAGCAAACACATCGAAGATGCGGTCGGTGTCTTAACGTTTATTATTGTAATACAGAACACCAACGACAAGACTGGAAAAGACATAAAAGTGAATGTGCACCAAAGTTACAAAAACAGAGTTCGCGAAAAGATAAAGTTGTTGAACAGTCCTCTATAGAAGAAAAAGAATTAAAGATAAGAAACGAAGAAGATATTAAAATATCACTTAATAGCAAAGAAGATATATTGCAAGCAGGAAGTGAATTAAGACGATTAAAAAAATCTAAAAAGAAAATTACGAATAAGGAGGGTAGTGATATTGTTAATGATAATAAAAATACCTCGCAATCTGTAGATAGCGTTGCTCAAATTGTTAATGCTTCTGGTGCTAAGGGTAATTTAAAAGACAAAAGTGTATTTTCAAGTGTTGTATATAGTAATAAAGACATTGCAAAAATAAGTGCCATAACCCATGAGGGATCTTCAGAACAGCAAATTTTAAGTGAAAAAGCGCAGCAACTTAATTCAGTTGACTTTGAAGCTGCAAGTACGTCTAATTTACTGAAAGAAGTAAACAGAACAGATGTAAAAATGCCTGCAATACCTAGTGAACAACCTACTAGAATGAAAGAATATCCAGAGGCAATTCTTAAAGGAAGTGGAGCACCTTATAATAATTATTTTATGGACACAAGTGATCCTAATTATAATATTTGTCAAAGAGTGATCAGAGACATGACACAATATGGTGTTTGTGTATTGAACAATTTTTTGGGTAAAGAGCGAGGACTCTTAGTGTTAAAAGAAGTTCTAGATATGTATCGATCAGGCATATTCAAAGTAAGTAATTTCTTATTAAAAATGCTCAGGCAAAGAAATAACCTACTTAATATTTAGATAAGGTATTACTTTTTTAATCTATTAGCCATCTTTGTAGGTTACTTAATAATAGTAAATAATATTTACATATATGTATAAAAAAATATAGGTCAATTACAATACTGATCTTACATATTAGAATAATATGTAACATATTTATACTGACAAAAATTTATAAGTCTATATAAAAGTATTTTTTTATTAAGTATCTAAGATAACATTCTTACTTTATAATTATTTAAATAAATAGCATAAGATGTTTACTAATAATAAAATTTCATAATGTAAACATCTAAAAAAATTATAACAGACACTAAAAACAAATTACTATAGAGTAGTTAGTTTATAATAGCACAGCAAAAATAATTGTTAATAATTTAATATGCATAATAGTTGTGAGTTTAAAGAGTTATTTTCTTCCATAACTTTTGCAAAAGCGGCAAGTGTTGAGTTCTGTCACTCAACAGCCCATACTTTGAATTTGGTCCCAAAGTGTTCTGTGCTTTTTTTTACACCAGATCAAGTATAAAGCTGAATATTTAATATGTTGATATTATAAATTGGGTCTAAAGAAATATATACTAAACTTACAATAAATATAAATAAACTTTGAAAATATGGTGCTAAACTACTTTTACTCATATTTACTATATTCTTAAACTTAAATATAACAAGTAATATCAATTCTTTATTTGAATTGGTCAAAATTATCTCTGTTCACCATAACTAAATAGTAAGGAAGCAAACCTAAATATTAGGCAATTGCACTTGCAATGCTTACCTCACAGCTGTTACTTAACATTTTGCTGGTTTGCTTGTAGTTGGTACTTGTTTAAACCACTTTTAGTTTACAACTTAAATATCATTATTTTTTTGTATAGATTTACTCTGTATCCCCGTATTAAGATTAGGATCCTGGTAAGGAATATATTGTGAAGAAATTCTGTATCCCCCTGTCCACCCAATTTTTGTGTTTCATGAGACTGTGTGTTAAATAGGGGAACTCAGCTTGGTCTTATTACCATGACAAGGAAAAAATATTCATTCCCCTATATGAGAATCTATCCCACAACACACCTTATGCTTCTTAGCTAAAAATATTTCAACTTTTCTTTAATTTATCCATATTTAGTAAATAAAGATAACCAAAAATTATTAATTCTGATTGAAGTTATGGAAGTCAAACTTAAAATCATAAGTAATTTTAATTTTTTTCTTTTAAAATTATGCTATTTATTAATATTAATGAAGCTTCTCCATTAATATTCATTTATAAAAATATGAACACCATAAATCTATTTGTTTAACACTTGGATATGAATTATCTCTATTAATCTGCATATTAAATCAAAACATATGTATTAAATTCCAAAATATAAGCTTTCAAATTAATAATTTAATCTTGGATGTTAATATTATTTTCTTCATTGCCAAATATTTTATTACATTAGAATTTTTGTTTATTGAAGCACAGAGGATTTGTATTAAATCATTAATTTTTACAATTTCTGCCTGTTACAGTAGAATTCACCTCCATGTTTTAGCTAATTAAAGTGGGAAAATAAAAATATTTCAAAATATAACCATATATTCCAGCTGTGATTAAACTATTAGAAGTATGTACATTGTGGGACACTTCCCACTGCACCCCCATGTCTATCCACTCTAACAACAAGACTTTAAGGATGGTCTCCAAAGAGAAGCAGGTTCAAATCCCGCTACATCATATTTTTATATATTTTCTTAAGTAATGTTACTTTATTTACATTAATAAGTATTAAATTACACTTCATATATACAATTTGTTATGTTATTGAGGTGAAACACTCAATGTGCTTACAACATTCTTCAGGCAGGTCAACTAGTATCAAATCCGGGCAGTACGGAAGCTCAGACGATACGCAGCGACCGCATCACCTGGATCGACGGGAAAGAACAACAGTGTTACCATATAGGGCAACTTATTAGTCAGGTATGTACCTACCATCGTATTAGAAAAATTGATAAATATTTTGATTTCTTCGCTGTGGCACCAAGGTCACCAAGGCGTTGAGTTCCGCGAAAATGGAAAACGGAGTTTCTTAACACTAGGTTCCCTCTGCCTTGACTGACGGATATGGCGTGACGCTAATATAAAAAAAATTAAAAAATTTCTCAAAATTCGGAAAAGGCATAAATAATTTAATAAATATAAATAAAATTAGTTTTATCTCCGATGGATTACAAAAAATATGATTTTTAAAATTACTTATGTATTTTTCGAGTATTTTTTCATTGTGTTCAGTATCAGTATTCATTATATTAATTAATTTTCGATTTTGTATATAGATTTATCAAAATTATAAGATTATCAAAAACTACGAGAACGTTTCGATTACAAACAAACGGATTCTACAAATCAATGAAATTCTTGATTACCTACTTAATTATTAATGGCATAATGTTTATTCTAGTTGTATTATTAAAAATATTTACCAGTTGCAATTTTAATAATATATGTAATTCACGTTAATTCATGAATTCACTCTATTAAATTATTTACATTTTGTTAAATAACCGTAGTAGTTATGTACCAACCTTTAAAGAGAAACCATACCTAGGGCAAATAACAGGACCTATTCAATTTCTATTTGTAACTGTAAATCATTGGAGGTGCCGATCTCATTAATTCGGCGAGCCTCTCGCGAATCCGGCGTAACGTTTTCTAATGCTACTTGGAGTACGGTCAGCAAAACATGATCGCTGGGAAGTTAGCTGTAGATGGCTGCGTAGATTTAGGTTTTTAGGATTTTTCCCTACTTTTGATTATTTTCTTTCCGAGTGTACTATGCGTAAAAGTTTAGAAAGTGTAATTTCAGGGTGGCTACACTTTTTACACAGACCTCCTATTTAAAGCTAACCTAAAAAAATAATATATATTTATATAAAAGAATTAATTTTTTAACCAAACTTCATTACATCACATGAAACGTTCATTTATTTATTCTTGTATGTTAACACTATAAAAAAACCTTTTTTTGTCAGTACTACACCGTTATTTTTAATTTTTTGTTTGAAAACTGCAAAAAATATCTAAAAGAAAAGGTTTCATTGTTTTTAAAAACATTATTCAAATGTAGATATTGGCATTTGGCACTAAATTAAAATACCAATAATGTGATATACACATACCAGACTTAAGATAACAGTATCGTAAAAGATGATTACAATAAATAGCTCTATATCGATACAGCGACGCCGGAAAGGATTGGTTTGTAATTGACCGTGTAGAAATATTTATCCTCGGACGTCATACTATCTAAATTCATTTTTATTATATATTTCATCTTTATTTCACTTCTTCTTCTTTGTCGTTTCACTCTTGACAGAGCGGTCGTGGTCGGACTGAGTGGCGCACCATCAACCTTTAAAAAGGACGACCGCGACCTTCCTTCCTTAAAAATAAATGAAATGAATATCTATAAATTTCTTATAAAATTCAATTTTCATTTCAAGTGAAATTATTTTTTCAAACAGTTAAAAGAACACAAAAAGGCATGGACGATCAATCTACGTAATGTTTTAGTTAATAATAATAAAAAAAACCTAACTAACTAAAAGACTTGCTAAGTAAGTTAGATTTTTCTATCTTCGTACGACTAAATTTACCTATATCTGTATAACAAAAGATGTAAAATACACTATAAATTTTCAAGATAGCCAATAGACAATTAATTACAGTAGCAAGGGAAACCCAATCATATAAATAATCATATAAGAATCGATAACACGAAAGCTACCATTATAATATCTATGTCAGTTATATTTGGTATATTTTCGCATTAGATTATACAATTCTAACGCACGGCCCTCTGCCCTTTCACGAGAGGCAGACGTGACCGACATCACACCATCGGTTCTAACTAAACCGAACGTAGGGCTTTGTATAAGGGACATCAAAAAATTAACCGCAGGTATAGTACGCTCGACAAGTCGTGGCCGCTTAGAACTTACAAATAAATAAATCAGCTTCACGCTGAATCCAGTACACAGCAGGGTAGGCAGAGGGAACCTTGTGTTAAGACACTCCTCAAACCAGACCTCACTTTCCACCGAATTTTGGAGGCATTGCGTGTTGAGTGGCGGAATATAAATTTAAAATAAATATTTCATTTCCTTGAGTGGGGATCGAACCCACAACCAGTCGGTTTATAGTCACACTTTGTGCCCCTGCTCCACAAATGTAGACAGATATAGGCTTCGCAATTTGATTGTAGATTTTTTCTTACTTTTGCATATTTTTTTATAAGAGTAAATATTGCGCTTAAGATTAAAATAGAAAAACCTTTCAGTTCAGGGTGGCCACAACTTGTTGACCGTACTGTAACCTATGTATAGTTGTACCATTTATGACAGTATTGTAATATATGTGTAATGTGGGAAACGATATGGTCACGTACACACTACGTACCATTAAAGGAAATAGTAAAATATATTTTTTTATGGAAACTAACAATTGACCAAGAAGTTTTTATTTTAAAAGGAAAACCATCGATTGCAAACATGTCTTCGTTGTAATTTAATTATATAGCTGAATTACTTATGTTGGAAAATTGAGCCAAAACTGACTGACCTAAATCCCTCAATATCCTTATCTTTGCCCTATTTACGAGCCCTTGGTATACCGTAGCATCTTTTGCTGGTTTTGTGAAAATTCTAATAATATTTACTTCACTTCTTCTCTTAAATAATGAATAATAAGTAATCATTTATTTATCTGAGCACGAAATTTCTCGTTTATAATGTATTTAAATCATATACGAAATTAATTTAAAGTTATTTTCACTTCGCACTTTTTAGAAAAAGAAGATATTAGATTAAAAAAAAAACGATATTTTAATCTTTACATAATTCATATATTATTAATTCAATAATAATTTTCAGGTTGACAGTATAATCTTAACAGCGAACAAGATGGCCAATAACGGCAAGATGGGCAACTACATCATCAATGGAAGAACGAAGGTACGCTTTTTGTATTTAATTTGTTGGAAATGTATGAAGTTATTAGCTGTGTTATTAGCTGTGTTAGCTGTGTTAGCGTATAAATTTGGAAGTAGAACATATATGAAAAAAGTTGAAAATCTTTAGCAGAATAATATTGTAAATAATTGTTTTCGCATGTATTCTAAGAAAAGTTACTTTATTTCTGGAGGCCACAAGCCTGTGACTGTAAGCGCGGCAGATTAGATCAGAGAAACATCTAATGTATTCATTTCGATCTGGTGTCGAGACAAAGCGCGGCGTTAAATCTCGACCAATGCCTCCAGAATCCACGGAAAATGGGGATTTAATATTTTATTTTTTCCAACACAAAATAATAAGCAAAATCTACGAAACAAGAAACAGGAAGCGTCAGCATGAATTTTTTGATTGTATTGAAACTTATCTATTGCGATTTAACATATGGACCGAATTCGGCGAAAAGTGTGGTGCGAGAGTGTTTTACCCAGTCTCCCTCTACCCTACCCTACTATATGTAGCATACAATGTAAATATGAAAAAATATATTAAAAATTCACTATTGTGGAACGATGTAGTCTGACATCAGGCGCTAGTGTAGCGATACTAAAGACATTAAAGCGATTTTACCGTTAAACCATAAAAGCGCAAGTTTTTTTTAAATCAAATTTATTCAAAACAAAAATCTATTATAGACTTACTACTAGAACATTATCACTTTTGTGTAATAAAAAAAATATATGCATAAAGTTGTAAGACAAATCTTATATATATTGTAGAATCTGAGGAAACGGAAATGTTAATCTTAGAGAATGCCACGGCTGTCATCTGCTTTTGTAACTGTATGTGGGTAATAGGGACGGCGGCGTGTGGCAACTCGCAACACATACGTTAAATGTGACGTGAAGGGCGAAGGCCTATTATTCGATTGTTGTGAGCGGACAAAGCTAAGCTTAAGTCATTTACTTAGGAGATATAATTATACTGATTGTGTTCGAATATTTTTTCATTGATTTTGCTTAAAAATTGTATTAGAAAGATTTATTTTCCGATGTTTTAAATGTCTTCGTTAAATTTAGAAAATAAAAATATGGATAAAAATATATGAGGCCGTCGCTCGTGGCACTGGGGCACAAGGGTGACTGTAACGCGACGGTTGTGGGTTCGATTCGATCCCCACTTGATGGAATAAATGATCATTTCTTAATATATTCATTTCTACGCTTTGACACCAAGGCAAAAATTCGGCGTTGAGTTCTCCCACTCGAAAAAATTCGGCGGAAAGTGGGGAACGGAATGTGTTAACACAAGGTTATCTGTATGCGGGATACAGCGGGAAGCCGATTTAATTTAAAAAAAAAATAGTGTCATAATATAAAACCCCCATGTGTCTGTTTCCTAAAGGATCAATACATAAGTAAATAAAAAGGTTATCGTACCAACGGTGCCCGGAGTCCGAAATGAATGAAATGTCTCCTAGAACTCTACTACTCGCGTTAGATATAAACATCGATTAATTTTATATATATAGATGTGACTCACTCTATGAATGATGTTTCTGTTTACACATACATATGTATGTTGATGTGTTTAAAAATACATTTCTTAGGTTTTTTATAACACATTCAATAACTAAAAGAGAATAATTATTTATTATTACGTATTTTATTAAGATGAAGTGTACTGGGTGAATACAAAAGCATTATAAATTATTGTTTTTTTATGTACCTACTCATTACCTTTTCTATCTACGTTGGCTATAAAATGTCGTCATTGACTAAAAAAATATATTTTTAATCGATGACGAGATTATTAAAAGCAGTTTTTTTTAACAAAATATAAACTTTTCTAGAGTAAATTATATTTTAAATTTAATTATTCATTTTAAATTTAATTTTGATGTCATCATTGCACTTTGTTTATTCTAATTTAGTTATCTCTATATATGTATTTATTTTATGTATTTTGTCTGAACTGGGGAAATACTACCTTAATAAGCTTAATAGTCGAGCGATGACAAAAATAGGTTTGTATGTGAAAAAAGTGCTGGAGAAAAAACCTTATATTTTGTTGAAAAAATATGTTGCCACTGATGTCATTGACTAAAAATAATTAAGAGAGGAAGAAATGAGGAGATCCGGAATAATAATAAAAAAATCTTTTATTTTAAAATAATTAATTGATGTAAACACTTAGTGGTTAATTGATCTCGCAAGTCTATTGTCACTTCAAACACGCGCGGTTAACGAGCCGTATAGCGTGTTACATTAATGGACTTGGCGATTTGAATATGAAAATTAATCCATATTTAACCTCAAGTTCGTTGTTGTATGACCACACGTATAAAATATAATGTTTTTATATTAATAAGTTTTTTTTTACTAAAATTATTATTTTGGTGATTAAAATGTTTAAGATATTGCATACACTCACAATTCGGCGTATGACGACCCTACGAGGTAACTTTCAAGGGCGCTACGGTTTCGTCTTATATTCATTTAATTAAAAAAAAAATAACAAATGCCTACTAGTGTATTATATTTTCACATATTTTATATTATATGTATTACAAAATTAAACCATAAACTTGATATGGAGTACTATTTCAATCATAATAATCGACTAATATTTCTCGTATTTAACATTTACATCGAATATATCATCCGGATCGTGTACTAGATAACAGTTGCGAGTTCAAACCCACGCCCCGTCGGCAATCCTACAGTCTATACATAGAATGGCGCCGGGCGCCTCTACAAAGGCGAATTCGCGATCGTTGCCAACGTTTCTATTACGTTCGTTATCAGTGGCGAATATCGCTGATAAGGGCGTACGGTGCGCATGCGCAGCTCGCTCGACGGCGTACGTGATCGGCGGCAGGCGCGCTGCGGGCGGCGCGGGGCCGGGGAGGAGGGCCGCGGGGGAACGGAGCGCGGGGCGGGTGTGGTGGTAAACACTGGCGTCGCAACGCGCCCCGTGTTTACAAACGCTACGAAGTACGAAGTACGAAGCGTCACTATACAGCAGGATGTTTGTAGAGACTATTTTGAAAATATTTGTTTTTTTTTCTTCTTTTGTAATGTTTGATTGTATATATTTCTTCGTGTACTTATTTTAAGTTTTGAAAAACATTTTTAAGTTGACTTTTACTCGTACACAAGGTAAACTAGTTTCTTTTTGAAAAGAACAAAGTACTCTCGTATCAGTACATTGCCATGTAAAGTATGCAGGAAATCCCCTTTCTATTTTAATTTGACTTTGACTTTAACGTAAAACCGTCATTATACAAACATGATCTCTGCGTACATTAACCGAATTTTGTTTTTGTTGAACGCTTGCCAATAAACAAAGCTTTAATAAACAATACTAAAAAACATAGTTGTAATTTTAAGCAATGTATCTACTACTGTTTGAGACTTATCATAAATTCTAAAACATTTATATTATTTAAAACATTTACGACAACGGTAAACAATGGTAATACTTACTTGTGAAGAAAAATATAATATATTAAAATTCTTAAAAAAACGTTTACCAGGTAAAAAGTGCGCTTAAAGAGGTTCCCTCGAAGACACGGTTTAAAATTTTGTTATTGACTAATATTCTAAAATTGCTCAGCTTTATCCTACCTAACAAAATAAATATAACATTCATTCGATAACTTTAACTATTAGAACAATCGTTGGAGATATCTACAAGCTATTACCTAATATTTTGATGTATTATTAGGAACGATGACTGTCGGCCATGACACATTTCTAAGGCAATGCAGGTGGCATATCTACAGAACGCCCTCAATATTTTGATAACCGTAACCGTTTGTGTTGTTCATTCATATATTCGAACCAGGTTACACACATCTGTGTTCTAATTTCATAAAGTTCTTGGAAGGGACTTCTGTTTCTTTTATTTTTCTGTTAGAAAATGGATTTCAGATGTTTTTGCTGGTATTCATAATGCTTTCTGTCTGTTGCAACTATTTGTTACAGACCTTTTACTTTACGCTTTACAATGACTTTATATTGTACAATGAAGTTATTGCAGCTGCAAGGGAAATTTAAATTAAAAAATACAAGGCAAAAGACCAATTTCAATAAAGTTAAAAAATAATGGTAAAAAAAATATACTCTACATCTTCTACTTGTGTCAATTAATATGGGAATATATTAGTAAATTAAGGATTCATGTATTAATTTTAAATTATACTCATATGGACATCTATGTTATAAATAAATTGTAGTTTAATTTTATTATGTGCAAAGTTAGTTATTTTTTATTCAATACATTATAATAGAAAACAGATTTTTTCATTATAAAAAATATATTATTAGTTCCAAATGATCTAGTGTTATTATGCGCCAAGAGTCGTAACAGCAGCGTGTCCTCACATTAGGTTCCCCAGGTCCAGGCCCAGGTTCCCTCTAAAAAAATTCTATTAAATTAAAATATCTTCAAATTTTATTAGCTAAAGACCTCCTACAGTTTCAAAACAAAGCGCTAAATGCACGCACGTGCCACTAAATGCGGAAACGCATATCGCACTGACCAAGTGCATCTCACACAAGCCTGTCACATGACCGTGAAGGACGTAGAAAATACTATTACATGTTAAATTAACCTTATGTTTTACTCTATAAGGTTGACTTTTCAATAAAGTTATATCAGGTTGACTTTAGTATTTGGAACACGCTGTATATAGACCTTATGGTTATGAAAATAAAGTTCCATTTCCACTAAATACTATATTTTGCGGTTACCAATAACGTCACTCCTAGATGCAGATTTGAACCGTGTTTGTTTATTTATACAAACAATAAATAATAATAAACGGTTAATATTGTCTATAAAGTTTATATTATTTTAAGAAAATATAGCAATCTATTTTTATTTTTATATCTTGCGATTTTAAGAATAAATTTGAGGCCCTTATGGTGCAGTGAGGGACAGGGTCTGACTGCATATGCGATGGTTGTGGGTTCGCTGCCCACTCGATGGAATTGATTACTTTCAAAGTGAAAGTGGGAAATCAGTGTCTTGGCACTCCTTTTACATTATATTTTTTTCTGATTTTATCAACATATTACGTAATTTTGAAAATATTTATGATAGATTGCAAGCAAAATATATGCACTATTGATAAACAAATTTAATTTAATTTAATTGGTGGCTAGAAGATAACCTATAATATTTTTTAAGATAATATTTTAAAATGACCAATCGATTGCTTTAGAACTATACCTTTAGTACCTAATGAAGTGGTGCCATTATTTACAACTATTTAAAAACAAAAAGAGAATTCAGTTTTGGTTATGAAGAAAACTTATTCTAATATTTATGACTCCACACCTTATACAGGTCTTATGTAAACGAGATGATAAACATCACACCTGCACGGAACACGTCATGTTCCTTCGTAACTACTTGCTGGGTTTTATTAGAATTAGGTAAAGCATTTACTGCGCTGCTCTTAGCAGTCTAAGATAATATTTAAATTTCCAATAACCTTAAAAATAGCAATTAGTCCTTGAAATAGAAAAATAATTATAGTAAATTATTGCGTAACGTTTTTTTATTATTTGTTACTCGTGGAACGTACTTTTAGGTATGTTATAAATTTCTTTTTAATTATTAAAATACATAAAAAGAATGCTCTAGGCTATGAACCAGATTTATGTGTCTATATAGATTTATTTCTTTTGTTTATGTATATCATCATGGGCATAAAATAGGGAGAGGATCGGGCGTTCATGCGCACGCCAAAATTGTTACTATATTGGAAAAAAAAAAGACCAGGCTCTCCTGGAAAATATTTATAGATACGCCCATGTATGAATAACATTAAAATAGTCCAATTATTCCAGGAATGTGCCTACTTGACTTTATTTTAAAATATACTAAATATATATGCTCATTCCAGTATTGCCATCAAATATATTAGACAAAATGTGTACTTATTTAATTTGTATTTATACTTTGAAATACCCTACCCAAATAAATACTAGTCTTATTTTACAAAGAGTTCCTCCACATGCCAAAAACAAAAAGAATATATAAGTAAATATTTGAAATGCATAAATGTAAACAAATAAATAAGGAAAATTGCACCTAAAACCCTCGAAGTAAAGTAATAGAATTACTAAATATGTGCCAATCAATTACTTCCATAGGTGCATTCGAGTATGTCACATTAGAGCTCGTTGCACTCAGGGGATTTCCCTAGTGTAAAAGGCAAAGAGCAGGAAAACTATTTTAACATAAGAATGTTGTTCAATGTGAAATCTTTTTAGTTTTTATGAAAATTAACATATCATCGGCTTAGAGTGTACCTGCTAAATCCGGTTCTTTTTTCGTTAGGTACGCATATATTTTTATTATATTCAAAAGTGTGAAAATAATACACAATCGACCTTTATTGTATTTCCCGTAATGGAGGAAATTGTAAGCACCAAAGTAGTTTTTTAAGAATATATTTTCATTGTCCTGATAGTTTACTTAATAGGCTCTTTGCAGGTTTACACTCTTAAGGGTTGGATTATGTATTACCCTCTGATAGGTTTATGTGTGTGTGCGTGCCTTACAAATGGCGTTTTATTTTACAGCGATAATGTTATTATTTATTTTGTTTCAAAAAAAAAAGTTTCATTTTTGGAAGATTTTTTTCTTAAATTGTTTTTTTTTATTTAGTTTTATAGAGTACTTAAAACTGTGGTTTCATTTAATGTGTTGCTCACACTTCCACTCCGTATACTATACAAAATATTGATAATTCAGTGATAATAATTCAATTCATGAAAATATGTAATTTTTCATCAATAATTTCTTATGACGTTATCACGTAAAACTATCACCCGTAAACCGACTTTATAGACATATAGTTATAACACCTTATTGTTCTATAAAAGTTTAAAGTTTGCGACATGATACGAAACCTATATAGTACGCAGAGGGAACCTAGTGTTCCGCCGGATTATTCCAGGTGTCGAGTGGCGGTACTCAACGCCGGGCTTTCGCCCTGGTGCCAGAGCGAAGAAATGGAAATATTAATAAATAATAATTTACTGCCTCGAGTGTCCTTGTGAGAAAAATATAGAAATTATTTATCTACGATTTTGTTTAAACACTCATAGATAGATATTTGCGACGTTTGGCGAAGGAGGCCCGTAATCTTTTACGTGCTCGATTCATTAACATTCCAACGACAAGAGTTCTAGTTTATGAAGTAAATATTGAATCACGTATATTTCTATTTCGTTATCTACATTACTGATTACTTGCATATTTGGTTAAATCGATAGATTAGCTTTTATATTATTTTCTTTTGCTTTTTTCTCTGCTTCACTGTGTATTCCGTAGCAGGGTAGGCAAAAATAGCCTAGTGTTCAGACACTCAGCTCTTCACTTTCCGCCGATTTCTGGAAGGATTGCTCGATTATCTTTTATATTTATTGATAAGTAAGCATTTAGAAAACATGTTTGGATTTTCAATTACTGAAATAATGCGTAGAAATTTTGCTAATAATCGTAATAATTTAAGCTGTACGGTATTCAAATGTTTAATTTTCTATATATTACTTTACGTTAAACAAAAAAAAATAGACTCAGTGCAAATCTGCAAATTAAAAAATATCTTCATAATTAACTGTATCCTGCCTTTGTTTTGCAACATATATAATTACATAATAGCTTTACATGTATAGTGCGTGTTTAGTTTATAAGTTTTTTCCAAAGGAAGGGCATTTATTGTAATTTCTTGGTTGCTTTAGTATTTAGCTCATTATTTTTCTGGAATATGAACGCACAATATATTAATATATACGTATATCTATCACATTTTCTCCAGTAGACAGAGAAAACTTTATACTCTCACTTCGTCACTACATCCCCAACAACGACGTGACATGTTAAATTACGGATTTCAACGCCGCACCTTACATACTTTTATGATTTTCTAGTACTAGTTTATTTAATAATTAATAATTATAATGATTGTTCCAGGCCATGGTAGCGTGTTACCCGGGCTCGGGCAGTCACTACGTGAAGCACGTCGACAACCCCAACAAAGACGGACGCTGTATCACCGCTATATATTATTTGAATCTCAACTGGGACGTCAAGAGGTGCGGCGGTCTGCTCAGGTATAAATTTGTATAATTTTTTATGTTTTAGAAATTCTAGTAGTAAATGTGAGTTCGTATTAGTTTCTTCCATATATTTATACATTTAAATACACTAAATTAAGAATTAACTGAAGTCAATACAAAATTGTGTCGATTGTTTAGAAAATACTATATTTAAGACTATTTAAAATTAAAAATTAATAAAGAATCTTAAAAAAATAATAATCATTGAATTTCCAGGGTGTTCCCAGAAGGCACAAATCAAGTGGCCGACATAGCGCCCATTTTCGACAGGATGCTCTTCTTCTGGTCAGACAGAAGAAATCCTCACGAGGTACAACCGGCATACGAGACTAGGTAAATGTGAATTTTATTAATAGAAGTCATAACCTCAACATAAAAATTATATTCATTATTCAGCTTCACACTGTATCCCGTACACAGAAGGGTATACAGAGACAACCTATTATTAAGGCATCCCGTTCCCTACTTTATGCCTAATTCTGAAGGAGTTGAGTGTTGAGTGGCCGCCGCTATTGACTCGACACCAGAGTAAAGAAATGAAAATAGTGTTTTAACACTAGGTTCCCTCTGCCTACCTTGCTATATATGAGATACAGTGTGAAGCTGAAAAAAATAATATCCATTTATGATGTTGACACTACAAACGTTGTTTATGTTTAAGTACAGTTGTTTTTAAATATTTCACCAATATGTTCCTTTTTGAAAAATTGGATAATTATTTGTAATTCATATTAAATAAGTATTATAATTCGTGTCATTACAGATACGCTATCACGTTGTGGTATTTTGATGCGCAAGAAAGAGAAGAGGCTGTTAGAAAATTCAGTAAGTATTTTGTTAATTATTGTATTTATTATAGCGCATTTTCCCATTTTGGAACAGGCGGCGAATTTTTATCAACTTATATAATCTGTTATCCTATATTTTTGAAGATAACCTAGACGGAATGGCTTATACAAACTTATACAATCGAATAGGCCAGTTTTCTAAATAATATATTAAAAGTTATTACACTCCAATGCTCAACAAACAAATACGATATAATGAAATGAATAACTGAAACTTCAAACTCATTTTACAGTAAGTTTTTCTTGTATTATATTTAATCAATACAAGAAAAGAAGTCAGTCAGTTGTGGATTCGATCCCCACCGAGAAAAAGAAATATTTATTAAAATTTATATTTCCATTTCTTCGCTCTGGTGCCAAGGCAAAGTTCGGCGTTGAAATCCAATTCCTCAAAAATACTTAACCCAAGGTTCCTTCTGCCTACCCTGCTGCGTGCGGGATACAGCGTGAAGCTGATAATAAATTTACTAACTCTATAATCTCGCCAACAGAACGTGGCCAGCCTTCATCGAGCAAGTGATGCGAG
Organism: Heliconius melpomene rosina; assembly: GCF_056956725.1. Classification (NCBI taxonomy): domain Eukaryota; kingdom Metazoa; phylum Arthropoda; class Insecta; order Lepidoptera; family Nymphalidae; genus Heliconius; species Heliconius melpomene. Next base: position 2,488,224 of record NC_140396.1, on the reverse strand, counting down.
CATCAATCGCTAGAATCTAGCGATCCTATTAGTTATTATATAAGATAATAAATAATTAGTTCTTACATATACTTTTGATAACAGAAAAACAAAGTTAATTATTTCAAAAACTTTTATTAAAAAAAAATTAATTAAAAAAGACGATTATTAAAAGAAGATTATTAATTAAAAAAAAAAAAAGACATTTTATATTTCCGTTGTTCATTATTTAGCGTTATCAAAGCATATGTAAGAACTATATGTATAATTTTAAGTATATTAAATACAAAAACGGTTTTTAAAATAATAAAAATAATATATTTCGACGATTTCTGATTCTGAATTCTAATTAAAAGTTTAAAAATTTAATCTAGGCCGGTTGTGTGCGACCATTTTAGTTTAAATTTAGTATAAATGACTTTTCATATAAAAATATATATATTTGTATATCAATGTCCTCGCGACAAAGAGTCATAGCGTAAGAATATATTTTTTTTTATTGTAATTTTTTTTGTGCTATTTTTTAAGTATTATGTTTGTTACTTTCACCCTATGATTCTAAGTTAAGTCACTTTGCTGGGTTTTTTTTTACTTTATTGTTATTAATCTGTTTCCATAATATTTCTTTTAACATAATGCTCAAGCAATTCTTTTTTTTTTCAATTAAAAAATATATAAATAATTTCTTTAAAATTGTTAAATTTTATTTACTCTGTCAATTTAGTTTTCTGTTACAATCAATTTCACATCAGCAGGTGGCTTTAAAACTTAAGACTGAAACTATCAATTCAAATATCTAGATTTTCAATGTATAGATATATTTATTGTTATATTTATTTATTTTTTCCTTGTAAATAACCGAAATATAGTTTACTCAATATTTTTATCCGCTAAGGCTCAAAGCCAGTATTCTCTTAGAATAAATACATAATATGAAATTTAGTTGTTATATATTTTTAATTACGCGAGTATACTTTTATTACGTAAAGCAACTCGATTTTTTTAGAAATAATAGTAAAATATCTTGAATATCTCTAATTATGTTCCAACATAGAATTAATTTTGAGGAATTAATATTTAATTCCATTGAATTAGTGTCACAAATTGACGATATCAGCCATTCTGCTAATGTTTTAGTGCGATTTGTATAATATTTATAATATTATTATATTCAAAAGCCATCAACATAATTATGTTAGTTATTTCTTTATGAATGCTAACGATTATAAGGACGTTCGTGAAATTAAAGATGAGATGCTGAAAACGGTACAATATTACAGTGTAAGGGCGAAAAACACAAGTATCTTAATTTTAAAATATTGTTTAATATTTTTCCGTTTCTTTCTAACTAACACTGAATATCTTGAATATCTCAATAAATTGTAAATAATAACAAAATGATAGTAAAAAATCTATATGGCTTAATTTACTATTAAAAGCAAATAGTTTTCATATTATTTTAATATGAACGAGCTTTGAACTGTTTTTTGTATATTAAACCATTTAAAAATAATTATATTTACCTGTCGTGTGTGAAAATATTGTATTGAATTTTATACATAGTAATAGTTATGTTAAGATACTATATTCCTAATTTAGTTTTTTTTTTATTCGTAAGTTGGCTTTATCGTAAAGCGTCTTTATTTTGTGATTCTATAGCTTGTTATGAACATTGTGAAATATAGTGTTGTCCCACGATTATGTTTATTTATTAGCTTAAAACGAATATAACGTTGTTCAAGTCATATAATAAGTTGTGGACAAACCTGGTATTAAATTTTACTTTTCATATGTGTGCTTTTATTTATTTTCTTTGTATTACAGCCATATTTTTGAATTTTTATTAAATCTAGATGGAGGCTATCGTGGCGCAGGGGCACTAGCGTGTGACTATAACGTGATGGTTCAGGAGTGAGGGTTCGATTCTCACTTGAAGGAATGATTTATTATTTAATAATTTTATAATATGTTCAATTCTTCGCTCTGGTACCAGGGCAAATAAAATGCCTCGAAAATTCGGTGGAAAGTGGGGAAACAGAGTGTCTTAACACTAGGTTCCCTCTACGTGCCCTCCTTTATGCAGGAAATAGCTTGAAGCTGATAAAAATCTAGGTTATCTAATAACATATGGTCTATTTAATATTCAAATTGAACAACATATATTATTCAATCAGTTATATTTTTATTTTTTGAATGCCTCCTCCTCCTCGAACTTCTTTGATTCATGAAAATAAGGGAGGACTACTATGTAATAGAAGCCAGGTAATAAAGGGAATGACTTTCTAGATGCTTCCTTTACCTACCTTGTGATAAAAAAAACATTAAATACAGTACAGTAAAATGATAATCAAGTAGTATTAATAATGTATGTGAAATAGCATACCGGCCAACCGATACATATTAAAAAAATAAACAGTCAACAAGACTTGCATATGTCACTTATATAATTTGATAGCATATTTTTTTACATTTTTATATCCTTTTATTTTTGATATAAATATATTTTATAAATGAGTTTTTGTTACAAGAAGTTCGGCAGTGGGGATGAAAGTTGGGGTCATGTGAGCGACATCAACCGTTTACTGGAGAGGACTAGTTACGATGTACTATTTATTCTATCTTTAACTTCTATTTAGAATTCTAAACTAACTGTTTTAAATCGATAAAGAGTGGAGAACTAAGTAATCTGTAAGTGGGATCCTTCCTTTGTTGGTTGGTTGGTTCTTTGGATGAACAGAATGAACCCAAGAATCTCGACGAGTGTTCCTAGATGACTGACTGTCACTTTTAGTATAAAATAATTATTTTTGATAATGGTATATCAATCGAGTAAATATGTTTAAAAATGTTGATATGAATTATTTTAGTAAAATTTATTTATCTTTTTCCTTTCAGTGTTTAATTTCACAGAATAAGGCACGATTTCTTGGCTGAAATTTCTAATGATATATGATTTTGTTTAATTTTAATTTATTTCGCTAACGTAACATATTATGTACATTCTTATTTCTTACATTTACTTAACTGTAGAGTAAATATCCTAGATTCTATAAAAATTTTAACTCTTGGAAAGCGTTCAAGATTGTTGGATAAATATGCTTATTTAAAAATTTTATACTTTTTTAACACCAGTATTTTTTTTATTTCAGAAGATAAATAACCTAATAATAATAATTAATTCATTAATAATTTCTAAATCTTTCTAGAGTGAATTCGATGAGGGCCCAAACAGGTAGGTATTTAAATCATACATAAATACGTTTTCTTTTTATATTTAGTCGGAGGTTTATTTTCCTGTTTATTGACAGCCTGCCGTATTTCAAAGCGTGTCTGTTCGCTGCCATACTGGAGGATACCTTGACACAACTGAAAATACTAGGTAATTTTTAAGTTAATTATCTAACGTCGGTAAGAAGTTTATTGCTAATTATAAATTGTAGGTGAGCCGTTTTATTTATGACTTCATAATCTCTTCGTTGGCAATGCCTTTATTCTATGAAAAATAAATCGAATTAAGAGAAAAAAACTCTATAATTGAGATTGCAAACGCGACAGATTGTGCCGCAGTGCCTCCAAAATTTGGCGGAAAATGGGGAAGTGTATTAATGGGAATGGAGTATCTTAAGATTAGGTTCCTCCAGGGTAGGCAAAGGGGACCTCTATTTGCCTTCTATGTGGTGCAACATGCAGGATACAGACCAAACCTAAAAAAATGGGAACCCATTGCATTTACAATTACACTTCATTTGGGCCATGATGGCATTAATAATTAATTATTAAGAAAGTAAGTAGTCCACAGACGGAAAAAAGGAATCTGTGTAACTAACACGACAGCTGATTGCACATACATACCTTGTTTACATTCCTTGGAAATATTAATCTATCACGGTAATCAATTAGCTCTGCTATAAATCACATATTAATCGCTGCATACTGTTATTTATTAAAGAAAATTAGTTAAAACGACAAGAAACAACTTTAAATAATTAAATTATGGCGATATCAATATTTGTCATATATATTGTTTTTCTTTTACTTAAGTTATTGCCGAACGCTACGTATCTACTTATTTTCCATCCCATATTTTACATTCCACCTCCACTTCCCTCCGTCTGGCGTGTTGGGTGGCGGTCCCCAACGCCGCATTCGTCGCCACTTGACACCAGCTCTGACGTAATGCTGCGCGTCGCCTTGGGGGGACATCCTATCAGTATGCTCTCTCGAGGTGCACGTGGCGAATGGAACTTTCCAGCCCTCATAAAAGCTGGCAGGGTCGCTGCGGGCAAGCTTTTTATCGCGGACCCCCCTTTTTTATTTACTAAAATACATTTGCAAGTTCAATTTCAGTCGAATGTAATCCGGAATTGAGCAAATGCAGAGCGATGTCAGACATGACATCATTGCTCGCAAACAAGTATGGAGTTGAAGAAGAAGCTGAGAAAGACGAGCTGGAGGGTATAGATCCTAAAAATTTGGACTGCATGGAATATTCACTTCGAAAAATGCAGCGGGACAGGTAAAAACATTACCCATAGGTTTTATTAATTTTTTTGAGGAACCCTTATAAGATCAATTTATTTCTTCTAATCTTCTAATTCAACACAATTAAAAGATACAATCGTTTATGCATGGTTTTTGCTGTATTTTGTATGAAATTGGCCGCGCAATCAAAACCTTTTCTATTGTAGGAATTTGGTGCGGCAAGCGTTAAACGAAACGTATTCAAATCTTTCAATGGGCCGAAAATTCGAACCTTTGACTCAACTTGTCGATGATATCGAGAGTAAATACAAGCGCCTAAACGATCTCAGGGAAGAAGAATCTAAATATAAAATGTAAGATCATTATGATGTTTACAAAATAGGTAATATTTTTTTACCAATTATATATTTTGTTCATTTATATACTTCTAAATAACTACTTATCTGTCTGTAAATCTGATCCGCTTGAGTTTTGTTTTTTATCATTTTTGTGCCAGTGCGTTCCTATTAAGACACTTCGGTTCCCCAATTTCCGCCAAATTCTGGAGGCATTGCGTGTTGCTTGGCGGAAAACATTAAATATTTTATTTTCTCAAGTGGAAATCGAAGCCACGCTTGTACCCTTGCACCACGACTGGCCTCTTGAATCTGTATTTATTTAAAATAAAATATCTTTATTTATACAATTTAAAATGTACGATCCGCTCAGATCCAGCCGTGAAGCGTACCGCCATCTTCGCCAACATCGAAGTCATATTAAAACCGTCACCTACGACACTACTGCTGAAATTGAACGTCTAAAGTCATATCTCGAAGTGAGTAATTTGCAATATTAGGTATATGGGCAACGTCAAAAGTAACAAAAATGATTTTGCTACCAGAATATTTGGCATTTTTTACGATGTTATTCTTTTTGGTTAACATTCTTTTAGCTTCACAGCAGCAGGTTAGGCAGAGAGAACCTGGGAACCCATTGTTAAGATGCTCCGTCCCTTTTAAAACAATTCCGTTTCCCACTTATCCGCAGAACTTTGGAGGCATTAGGGGTAGACTGAGGTGGCATTCGCCATCGACTTAATTGCTCGAACTATCCGGTTAAATAAGAATTAAATCTTATATCCTTAATGTTTCTATTTTAAGGACGCCGAGCTGATTTGCGAGAGTCGAAGCCGCTACGTCGGCAACTGGCAGCGGTCTCGTGCAGAACAACAGTTGCAATTCATATCCAATAAAGAGACGACACCCATTGAAAATATTGAACATTTCAAAATTAAATTCGACCAAGAACAACGTGTTCACACTGAAATTGAAATTTTGATTAACATTAAGATTAATGTTAGTGATTTAATTAAACTACTAGTAAGGTAATCTGTAATTAATATTTTAATTAATTCGCTCTGGTGTAGAGGTAAAGCGCGGCGTTGAGTTCTGCGACTCAACAAGCAATACTAGGTACTAGAATTCGGCGGGAAGTGGGTAGCAGAGTGTCTTAACACTAGGCTCCCTCTGCCTACCCTTCTACATACGAGACACAGCGTCAATCTGAAGAAAAAATTATAGCGAACACGAAAATTGTTTGAGTATTATTTTTTATACATTAACTTTTAATAATAGGAAACTCTTGAAGAAATACAAGAATGGATGAAAAAATATGATACAGATATGGAGGGTCTGGATTTGAAGATACAACTCAAGAAGAGTGAGTATCATGACATGTATGACAAACGCGTGGAATTGGAAGAAACCGTAAGACTTTTGTTCGAACTTTATTTACTTATTTATGCTTTCAGGATATGTGATATGTGCGGGCACAAAGCATAGTAGGCAGAGGGTACCTGGAAAACTAGTGTTAAGACACTCTGCTGTCATTAACACTTCCGTTTCCTTCTTTCAGCCGGATTCTGGAGGCAGAAGCGTGGCGTTAAGGCCCTTTTGATTTGGACACCAGAAGTGAGAATTTCCTCGATTGGGAATAGAACCCGATGACACGTTTCCAGCATTTGCATCACGACTGGCCTCGACGTAGCCACATAATTTAATTTAATTTAAAATATTTTTAGTAAACTCCACTAATATTATTATAATTTCTCAGATTAAGAAGCATGCAGATTTGATAGTGAATTGGAAAACATTTAAAGAAAAGCGGGAAGCAATGCGACTTTATAGAGTAAAAATGAATAACGCAGCCATAATTGTCCAAGCTTGGTGGCGTGGTCTACTCGTGAGGAGGCAACTAGGACCCTATAAAGTGGGTAAAAAGAAGGGGAAAAAGCGCTAGAGAGAAGAAAATGAAATAGACTTTTACAATTTTTGACAAATTTTATTTTTTGTAATAAATTTTAAAAATATATAAAATTTAATTTTTTTTTTATTTGTTTGTTGTACAGTAATCTATAGGTGCTATAATAAAACGGTAAAAAAATATGTCTGTACATTAAATGTATATAATTATTTGCGAAAAAACGAAGAATATAGATTTTTTGAATTAATTGTCTGTCTGTTTGTACATATGTATTCTCTTAATTTTTTGTCGGGTACTTGTTCAACTAAAAAAACCGTCATTCAAATCGATCCAGTGTTTAGTGCAGAATTGAAGAAGCGCGTGTGGGTGAAAGAATTCAAGTGTATTTGATTTTGAAGACTTCATGTATCTAGTAGAACCGTAGTGATGCAGCTAAACTATAAGAAATAAGCTATAAGCTAAACTATAAGAAATAAGCAATAATAAGGTCTAAGACCCGTATTTATAAACAGCTCTCCACTCGGAGATCTATTTTGAGATGCCGTTTTCTTTCATAAATTGAATAAAAAATAAATTTTAAATTTGAACCTACACCTATAATATTTGTGCACCAGAAAACAACACAGAGATAACATTCTAAAAATGTAAAATAATTCTTTGAATTGAAAAATGTGTCAGAAAATTTCGTACTGGCAGTATTGGAGTAAAAATAATATGTTAGTGACAAGTACATATAAATCAATCATTGCCTACATATAATATGTCACGCGTGGACGCTGTTGAGGAGGTAAAGTTTTCTGGAAATATATTTGTTTTATTTTTTTATACAATATAACACATTAAACCTAAACCTAAAATATACTAGGATCCCCCACATCGTGTGCATGGCGGGTGGAGCTGAGCGAAGCTATGTTGCGCAAAATTTTACGAAATTTTGCCAAATTTTCTGTTTAGTCCGCAAGCGCTGGGTTAGGCTAGTCAATTCAATCGGAGCTGGTGAATTTCAAAACGTTCCACAGCTTAACTCTATGGGACACATTTTGACCATTTACTAAAAAACTACAATTACAATTATCACCAAATTACTTCGCTGGGATCAGCGTCTCGTCCACAACGTTGCTGCAAAATCTCCAAACTGTAGGTTTAACGGTCTAGGAGGAGTAGCATTACAACGAAACACACTTGACCAATAAAAAATTAGATAGATTCTCATGATATTATATAATAACATCTACCGTTACATACTGTATCGATTACTAGAAACAGTTTAATAAAATAGTGAAAACTTGCATGGAGTCTGAGCTAACGGTAGTAGTTTGAAACGTCGACATAAATAAATTCCCTCTAAAATGACATTTTGTCCTCTCAATATTAATAATTGTAGAACTAGTGATGTACGAATTATTTGTCGATTACTTAATATAATTTTAGAATTCATTTAAATTTACTCCTCAGCAAGTCTCTTGTGAAAATGAATATGAAGATGCACAAGATATATGGTATATTATTTTAATTATTCTAATTGTTTTAATTTATGATTAATTATTAATCATGACCATTTTTTAGTTTACCGTTTTTGCAATCTTCATTATTTGCTACTATTTTGGAAGATACTATAATTGAAATGCGGATACTGGGTAAATTATAAATTTAAACGTATATCTTATTAAATTATGAATTTCACATCATAGTCTTTTCTATTTGATTTCAATTCTATTTTAGTTGAATGTAATAACGAAATGCGTATCACTAAGATTATGTCAGATATGGCTTTACTTTTATCCCTGAAGTATAGTATCGCCCAGCCTAGTGTAAAAGATGAATTGGACGATATAGACCCCCACAAACTGGGTTGCAATGAATACAAACTAAACAAACTTGATAAAGATAGGTCAAATTTATATTCATTAATAAACAATTTTGAACATGTTTCATTATGGATATTTTTAAATTTATTTTTACTTCTAATACTTTTTCAGGATATTAGTTCTTTCAACGTTTGTATCTGCCTATAAAGATATGATTAAATATCGTAAATACAGACAATTACAGGCGACTGTAGATAATTTTGTCAACATCAATAGGTATAAAATTGAAATTTTTGAAGAAGAAGCAAAAAATAGAACGTAAGAGAAGAAAATATATCAAAGTACATTATTATTACAAGTTATATAAACTAACATAACATTTTAATATAAATTTTTAACTATAAATTAATATATCGCCATTACTCTCTACTCCTAAATTTTTATTATTGTTAATGAAAGTGCGTTTAATATTTTGAATATTTAAGCATATTATTACCTGCATTACCTGCAAATTTTTTACACTTATAGCGTACGCCGAGAACTTAACAAGCAACTAAGACAGCAACGTAATCATGTTAAGTCAGTGATTTATGATACTGATGCTACAATAGAAGAACTCCGAAGCAAAGCAGAAGTTTGTATAAACAAGCTAAAGCATATCTACATAAAAACGTACAAAACATTATGAAATTTATTCTCTGATTTAAGGATGCTACGTTGAACGCAGAAATCCGTAGTCGCTACGTTGGCCAATGGCAAATATCTCGTTCTGAACAACTTTATCAAACTATACTAGATAAAGAATCTATCCCGTCCGGTATTATCGAATACTTTAAACAAAGGGCCGATAGTGAACAAAGAGTACATTCGGAGATAGAAGTCTTAATAAATATTGCTATCAATGTTTAGTACTTTATTTTCCGCATTTCATTTTTATAATGAATTTATGTAATGCAATTCAATTATTATTTTTTTTTCAATTTTATTATTGCATTGACAGGAAACTCTAGACAAAGTAGATAAATGGATGACTAAATATGATAAAGATATGGAAGGTATTGATTTAAAAATACAAATAAAAAAGAATGAATATCAAAATACTCTTGATAAAAGAATTGGTTTAGAAAATACGGTAAGATAATATGTTATACGTAGATTAAATCGTTATAGATTAATAAACTAATAATTATTTTGCCGTTTTCAGAAAGAAAATCACGATAGATTAATAAAAGAGTGGATACAATTCAAAGAAGAACGTGAAAAGTTACGCCAATATAAAGAAAAAATGACGAAATCTGCTGTAGTAGTCCAAGCATGGTGGCGTGGAATATTAGTACGACGTCAATTAGGTCCTTATAAAGTAGCAAAAAAGAAGCCTGCTAAGAAAAAATAGTAAAAGTGCGTTTAATCTTATGTTGAATAAAATAAATTATTCTCTTCAGTCAGAATTTTAATTATACTTAAGATACATATTTTAACTTTAATAATACAACTTATTAATTTTGTTAATAGTTTTTCTACTAATATCTCAGGAAAAAATTGCATCAGTACAAAAATATATAACTATAATATATAAATAATACAATTTTAAATCATCTTCGAAAAGAGTACTAGTGTGCATCAAATCAACGTCATCAAAGTCAAAAATATTGGGTTTTTTGTTTACACATTTTAATAGACAAAAGTGGGAGGTGTTCATTTTAAAATCAACCTCTAAAATCCTCCAATGAAGAAATTTTTACATACAATATAATGGACAGACAGATCTCTTTACCTCTATCTATTTATTTATTATTTGTTACATATTTTTTGCTGTTGCTAATTTATGTTACTGTGATTATTTACTTGTATGTTTCTAAGTTCAATTTTAAAGTATCAATACAGTTGTGTCAATCTAATAGTAAAATAAAAGGAAACCAAAAATTAACCAACATTAACGTAAAGGCACAACACTATGCGTCTAAACGAAACGTCAGTTAACTCTAAGCTGTCACGTGACCTTCCTAACCAATCGCAGTGCCTCTTGAAATACACAAAACCGATTTGGTGATAAAACTGTAAATTAAACTCAGATTATTTTATAAAATATTATACTAATAAAAATAAAGAGAGCAAAATTATTAAATATAGATTTAAATACAACAGCGTGAGTGAGTTCGGTAGTGATTTACAAAAAAACGGTACTTTAGTTTTGCGGCGTTTGCCGATGTCCGATACGCTTCACTCGCGAGTAGTAAGCTATGCCATGCCATGTCAATTCGTTTATGGTATGCGGTTCTGCATAATTTGAGTGTGTAAAGTCGTTGTTTAATTGTGAACTCTAATAAATATAGGTGTTGTGAGAGTTTTAGTGACGGAAATTATTCAGAGAGAGGAGACAATGAAGACTAAAAGTGATAAAAATAAGAACGGCGATAGTGATCCTGAGGTAAGTTTTGTAATTTGCCATATTATCTTACTAACTTCTTATAATAGTAGTAGCTTAAGATTTTTTATGTTAGGTAAACTTTTCTGAAATGAAATTAGTTCTTATAATATTGTGTTACTTATTAAGTAAGATTTAATTTTTCACTTGATATTAGATATTGTTTTGACAGTTGGCCTACAATATATTTTTTCGATTTATCGAGGTCGTTATACGATAAAATAATGATAATCCATTTATTTTATATATTATGTTGACAAATCATATGATTTGGCAAACTTTCGTTTATCCACATAAATATTATTGCCACAATTAGTACTTTTTAATATGTGCCTACCATTATAAACAATGTTTATCTTAAATTACAATATAATGTGGAACAGTTTGTGACATGTGTTTTAAGATTAAATTATTAAAAAGATTTGTAACCTTCTTGGTATTCACCTAAAGAAAACCTGCTATAAAGAGTGGGGATGTATATTGTTACATCACAATGTTGATAAGCAAAAACATTTTTAATGATAATAAGACCCCTATAGTGAATACAAAAAGTAATTTTATTTATTACTTATCATTGTAATGCTAAGATTAAATGTAAATATAAAGCTGAAAACAGTTTCTCAAGCAAAGATGAAGATGAGAGCTTGTCTTATATAAAACATGTAATTTAAACACTAAAACTATTACATTGTATTTGTAATATTCTCTAGGACCACAGTAACTAAAATATAAATACAACACATAATATATGTATATTTGGTAAAATTTATTTTTTAACCTTTTGTACAAAATTGCATATATTGAATTACATTTTCCTATGCCGGTCTTGTAAAATGTTGTTTGTAGTCATTACCAAATGTTATATTTCTTGAAAAATAATAAACAATTATTATTTTACTGAATTCGAGGTTAATATTGTTTTTATTGCAGTAACCCAATTAACTGGGCTAGTTATTGTTGATTTTGAATAATTAAATAGCATAATCAAATAAGTGAAAAAAAAGAATTTGGTTTATTACAAATTTATGTAGAAGAGAAAAAACACCATAGTATTAATGGTTTCACCACACAGATGCCCAACATGTTGCAAGGAGGAGCTTGGAGCAGTGCCTTGGACTTGCAACCCAATAGTAGGCTTAAAGAGTCCCTTTTTCAAATACATACTAATGTTGATATCAAGACTAGCTTGGTACTCTTGTATGATTTCCAAGCTCCTCTTGATATTTCAAATTTTAAAATGATAAGTGACTCCACAATCTTGCATATTGCAGTGCAAAAGGAATCTTTTGTTTGGCACACACTCCACGCCTCAAATCTTTCACACATGTACTTCTGGTAAGAGGATAGAGGATATAAAAATAATTCAGTCCCCTGAATGAAATTTGAACTGAAAGCAACTCAATCAACTCTCACTGTCAAGTCCACCACACAGCGCTAATACGGCCTCAACTTTTCATATGATCTTACTAATGCCGTCTCAGAAATTATTTCTACAAAATAATTTATGTAATAAATAATTTATTTAAAATTATTTATGATTCGTCTAGACAGGCCGAGAACATGCTACAGAAACCTAAATCTATTTATTTATGTTCATGTTTATCTATTGTTACAAGATTTTTTATAACGCATCACACTGTGTGTATCCCGTACACGGCAGGGTAGGGAGAATGAACCTAGTGACTCAAGACACTGTTATCCCGGAGACATTGCCTATTGAGTGGCAGAACTGAACCCTGAAATTTGCCTCAAGACCATGAGGGAAAAAAAAAGAAATATGAATCATTTCTTTTCCTCAAGTGGCAATGAAACCAACAATTTTTCATGTTTACACTTACATTTTGCATCCTTGTGCTATGGCTGACCTCAAATTCTATAAGTTTACCTATTTATGTCATCTACTATAATATTGTATATATTAAGTGCCCTTAGTTGTCCAGATAATTGTGTCTCCACTGTTTTACATTTATTAATCATAATTTGAATTTTCTATTTTATACAAAAGTATAAATTTATTAAATATGATTATTAACAAAGTCTCACTCCAAGTTTAAATAATGCCAGCAGCATCTGATCATCAGATCTGACTGACAATTTTTAATTTTTATTAATAAGTGAATATCAATATAATATTATTCTTATTTTAATCAAAAAATATTTTTAAAAAATGCATTAAAAGCAATGTGAATACCTTAAAAAAATTGTAAATTGTACTGTGGTTTAGACATATCATATTTACAAGGTAATTTATCAATGCACTACTAGATAGAGGGATACTCATATTATCATTTTCATAATATTTTCATTTAAAAAATTGCACTAGGAATGTTACATTACATTAAATTGCTTTTATTAATTTCTTCACCAATATCTATCTATTAACGTAAGAAAATTGAATAACATTTGTTTCACCTATTTTTAGCTGTATAATAAACTTGAAAAATTGCACAGACCTAATGAAAAGAAATATTTTATTTAATCGTGTTTCTTTCAGTTTATTTTCTAAATTAATGTACTATTTGTAATAGTATTTGTTATTGCAATTATTATTATTTAAAGTACAAATTGTAATATAAAGATTTTTCTCATTTTTTATCAAATCAGAAATTCAGCATTAAATTAAATGTGTTACCTGAGTTATTGAAGAATTTTTTTATATAATAAACCTTATGTCTCGGAAATAGAGTTGGGCATTAATGCTAATGTCAATATTGTAATTAAGCTTACGATTGCGAGTGCCGCACTAGCATCTAATTGAACAAATTACATCAAGCCATTACATCTCCTTTCCAAAAAACAATAAAGTCTAATTTGGCGTGATGCAATTTGATGTGTTGTTATAAATGTTGTTATTTGTATGGATTTGGCACCGCTCTCTATTCCGATACACACAGTTTGTATACGCGCGCTACGAACACCGGGCGGTGTTTGAACTGTGTTACGTAGTTTTTTTTTTTTTTTTTCAAGTTTATACGCAATTTCCGTTCGAAACCCGGTTTTTTTTTTTTAGTTTTGACAGGTGATTTCACCTTTTGTGTAATGTTCGCGAAGGTTTTTGTTTGTTTGTTTTTTTTTTGTAATTTTTGGCAAACGTCTGGAATTTGTTTTTTTTTAAATGTGGTAAACAGAAAATTATAAATAACTCTTTGGAAATCTTGGCCCAACCCTTTGAAACAAGGTCATGTTCTCAATAGGTACCTAAAGTTAAAAAAATAAACATTGTTTTTGTTTTCTATAAGGAAATAGGTAATTAAGTAAAAGATTGTTTACTTATTTTTTTGCGAAAGCCCATGTTTGATGTTTTGTGCGATAAATGCGTCGCAAATATTTTAACGTTGATAGAACTAAGTTTTTGTTATCAAGGCTTTATTTATTGAACAAATAAACTGAATTTCTTTTCTTTGTTATCACGCATCTTCACGTTTTCTTTTGGGTAGGCATAGAAGATCTAGTGTTGATACTCTATTTTCCGGTATTTATGTATTGCATATTAGGTAGTGCCACCATGCCACCAACTTAATATTGGATAAACAACTTGAATATTTTAAAATATAAACATTTTCTGAAGTAGATTTCGAACTTGTGATAATATTGCATACAATTAGACTGGATACACTACAATGGCGTCAACTGACCTTCTAAATTTAAAGACATCTTTGTCCACGTAAAATTAACATATTATAATTATGATAAATATTTAATAATATAAAGTTACAAAAGTGTTAAGTATGCTTAAATTTATTTGTAAAACCTTGTAAATATAACAAGTAAAGTAAATCGCTCATTTTCTTTCTTTTTCTAATATTTTATGGATGGATTAAAATATATCTTGAGGTTATCTTGGCGCAGGAGCACCAACGTGTGCCTGCGGCAAGATAAGTGGGGAGCGGAGTGTATTAACACTACCACGGTTCATGCGGGAAAATATAAATATTATATACCTTATATCTTTTAACATCGCCCAAAATTAAATGAAAAGGCAAAGCTAACACGTTTCTGCCGTATAACACACACGTCTTACAGCTGTCAATTTAACAAATTACGTGAAAACCTGTATGAAAGTAGTGAATTATCACTTGATAATTTTAATATGAAGTAAAAGGTGTTATGAAACCGTTACAATTTGCGGTCATATATTTTTTGCGGTTTTTTTTACGTTACTAAGTATAATTTGAACATATATATTAATTGCCTATAATTAGAGTTATTTTTCAGATTCTTAAATTATAATTTCCTGTATAAGATATGAAAAATATTTGAGTAATATATACAGTGGCTGTATAAAAGCAAATATTTCCTACTTTTATGTGTATGTATGCCAATACATTTCAATAAACTAAACAGATTGTTTTTATGCGGTTTACTACGGTGACTTTATTTTCCTGTCTACATTTTATCCTTAGTCTTCGTTACAGGCTATGTTAATAAAACTCGTATTTTTAGAAAAAATATTTCCTATATCAAATATTTGTTACATATTTTTCCCTTATTATGTCGATATCGCACTAATCGGTCGTGTATCCTGCACACAACACAGGGGCAGGGAACAGAGGGAACCTAGTGTTAAGACACTCCGTCCCCCATTTTCTGCCGATTAATTAAAGCTTGTCTTCGTTTTGTTTTGGGCGTCGTACATTAATTATATAGAAATGATAATTACTTATTTTTACTTTTTTTTAAAGTGCATAACACTGTATTCATGTTATAGACGCTGTTGTAATATTCGTGGGGAATATAGAAATGCTTATTTCAATGCTACAGTTCTAAATCTGTTTATTATATATCCTGTAACACTTGTACGGAAGCGTAGAGATGTTCACATATTACCTGTATAATAGAAAAGAGAATAATAGTTTTATAATTTCTTAAAAAGTAATGGATTTTATTTTTCTATTTTTCATTCTACCCTCAACACGCTATGCCTCCAGAATGCGGCAGAAAGTGGGGAACGGAGTGTCTTAACACTAGGTTCCCTCTGCCTACCCTGCTGTGTGCGGGATACAGCGTGAAGCTGATTTATTTTATTCTACCAATCAGTCGGATCAAATACCCTGAGATCCGGCCGTTGAATCCTGCATATACGAGTTTTCTTAATTAAAGCTATATTAATGAATAATACATGATTAGTAGAACAGATTACACCTGGGTTGCCTGGAAGAATCCTGCCGCAATCACCTTTAATTACATTTTTTCGTAACTCGTTTTTGGAGAAAATTGCACCAATACGTTTTTTATATGAATCGCACATCATTTGAAAGATAATCCTATAAGGAATTGGAAAATTAAGGGTTGCCAGCTCTCAGTCTGCCGCAAGTCTAGGGTTGCCTGGTTTAAACATGTCACTAAATGTTAATAATTTGCACTCATGTGTTTTTTTAATGAATTATATATCAAATTAAAGCTTATTTTTTTCTGAACACTATAAAACAGGGTTGCCTGGAAAATTCCTGCCGCAAACAGGGGTTGCCAGCGTTTCAAATATTTTATTCCGGTTCCGTTTGACTATGACAATAGACGATGAAATGCGCGGTCTGCCTTATGTTTTAAAGTAAAATATTATATAATAGAAGGTCAGTCTTAAAATCAATGTTTATTCTAATTGTTCACCTGTTAAATGATGATTTTAATCACATTAAGTACACGCAGAAAACTATTTAAAGATCATAGGGCAGAAGAAATCATCCTTATTTTTCAAGTAAAATAATGAATCTATAATATTGAGTCTTTGCAAAATCTATTTTCTAAATACTAATATTTATTTATTAATTTAAATTACCATTTTGAAACAATTAAATTATCTAATTAAATAAATGTTTACAAATATCGATCCTCTATAAACTATTAATATACATACATATACATTATTATAATGAAGGGTGACCATTATTGCGGATATTTTTTTAATTAATTATATTGAAAAATACATTTCAATGAACTCTCTCTCTCTCTATCTTCGTCCTCTACTTGTTTGATTTGATTTGATTTGATTTTTTCTCACGCAATTTTTAATAATTTGCATAGGAAAGAAATATATATAATAGAATTATAATAAACAAAACTAAGTTAGCAAAATAAATTCGAAGAAAATCCGACAGTAATGCCGACTAATAAACGCTATTTACGGTTTATGACCAAGAGTCGGCAAATATCAATTAGTTGGCTATTTTTTACTATAGATAAACATTTTGTGGCGCGATACAAAGCAAACCAAATGCAATAAAATTATTTTCGAAGATGTATTGTTTCTAAATGCAATGAAAGTGCAGATGGCCAAATGAGTTGGTTTTGAGCATATTACTTAGTTACTTACCTTTCGTTTTGGAGTAAAGACGTTTTTACTTGATAAAAATGATGGATGTGTTTTTTGTGCGGCAGGAGTGAAAATGTAATAGAATTTAACAAGGAATCTCTCCAAAAGTGTAAAATTATGTTATTGTTTCGCCAAAAAATGAATTTTAAATACAGTGACATTTTTTTAAATAGTGACACAATGCATAGTTATCATTTACAGTATTACAAAAAGTTCCTTGTTTTAAAACCAAAATATAAAGAAGTATTTTTTAATTATTTTCTAATGCAAAACGTAAGTATACTTTAATATTTAATATTATATAGTTTAATAAAATGTAGACAATTGTGGCCGTGGGAGTTGCCTCAGTTTTGATTATACTAAGTTAGGGACGTTAGTGAGTGATTACGCTTTATTATAATTATAAGAACAATTCTTTCAGACCTAAATACCTTAAAAACTATCAGCATAGACGGAGAAGTTCTTGCTAGCGACATTTTTTTATCTATATTTTTTAATAGTTTTTATTACTTGAATAGTTTTCATTTACTTTGCAAAAACGTAAATATTTGTACCAAAAAGATAGGCGCCATAGTTCTTTCTAGGGATACGGACGGCGTTGTCAAATCAAACAAGCAGAGGGCGAAAAGAGAGAGAGATTGCTTATTGAAATGTAATTTTCCACATTTTCTTAATTAATAAAAAAAATATCCGCGATAATTGTCACCTCTCATTATATTAAGGAAACATGTTGTAATTAATACCTTATAGTAGATCGATATTTGTAAACATTTACTTAATTAGATAATTTAGTTGTTTTAAAAGGGTTATTTAACTAAATATTATTATTTATAAAATAAATTTTGCGAAGACTCAATATTATGGATTATTATTTTACTTGAAAAATAGGAATGATTTCATCTTTAAATAGTTTTCTGCGTGTACTTAATGTGATTAAAATCATCATTTAACAGGTGAACAATTAGAATAAACATTGATTTTAAGACTGACCTTCTATTATATAATATTTTACTTTAAAACATAAGGCAGACCGCGCATTTCATCGTCTATTGTCATAGTCAAACGGAACCGGAATAAAATATTTGAAACGCTGGCAACCCCTGTTTGCGGCAGGAATTTTCCAGGCAACCCTGTTTTATAGTGTTCAGAAAAAAATAAGCTTTAATTTGATATATAATTCATTAAAAAAACACATGAGTGCAAATTTTTAACATTTAGTGACATGTTTAAACCAGGCAACCCTAGACTTGCGGCAGACTGAGAGCTGGCAACCCTTAATTTTCCAATTCCTTATGGGATTATCTTTCAAATGATGTGCGATTCATATAAAAAACGTATTGGTGCAATTTTCTCCAAAAACGAGTTACGAAAAAATGTAATTAAAGGTGATTGCGGCAGGATTCTTCCAGGCAACCCAGGTGTAATCTGTTCTACTAATCATGTATTATTCATTAATATAGGTTTAATTAAGAAAGCTCGTATATGCAGGATTCAACGACCGGATCCCAGTCTAAAACGAGATTGTCGTAAACAAAAAACGCCTCTGTTGTTCTTGTTAGTCTTGTTTGTAAATCAATACCGAATAAAGGGCGAGATACCAGAGTTTTCTGTGTAGGTAATTCTATTTTAGACCTAGGAAATGTAATATGTTGTAAACATATAGAAAAGTAAGCATATATCTGTAAATAGTTGTCGAGGCAAAGCGCGGCGTTGAGTGCCGTCATTCTACACGCAATATACGTTTAGGGAAAAATGAATAATGTAGTGTCTTAACACTAGCTTAGCTAGCTTAACATCTGCCTACCCTGCTGTGTGCGAGATACAGCGTGAACTTATTTTTTTTTTATATTTGGCGCAGTTTGAGGTAAATTAAATTAATTAAATTAACCAAAGCAAAGTTTGTACAAATATAGGATATTCGCCGTCTAGGGTGTAATGTTAAAACCATTGCATAACGCAGTATCTACTCATATTATAGGCGGTGTTGTAATATTCGTGAAAAAAAAATAGTATTGCTCATTACACTGCCCCATCTGTGTTACATCCTGTAACACTTGTACGGAAACGTAGTGATGTTCCTATATTACATATTTGTTTAATAGAAACAAAAGTAATTTGAAAAAAAAAGTGTCCGTCGTGGCGCGGCGGCACAAAAGTGTGATTGAACGCTACGGTTGTGAGTTCGATCCCCACTCGTGGAAGTGAAATATTTATTTACGTTTATATTTCCATTTTTTCGCTCTGTTATCGAGGCAAAGCGCGGCGTTGAGTTCTGCCACTCAACACACAATGCCTCCAGATTTCGGCAGAAAGTGGGGAACGGAGTGTCTTAACACTAGGTTCCCTCTGCCTACAGCAGGGTAGGCGGGTGAGCGGGATACAGCATGAAGCTGATTGACACCTTGACACCTTTTTAGGTGTCAAAATCATAATTCTTTATCTAAAACTAAATCAGCTTATTTTATATATTATTTTAGCGATGAAAGCCTTCGCCTCAATTTACATAATATCGTGTATCTATAAAAACTTACAGCTTTCACTTGTTTAACTTGAAAAGTGACGTGTTGAATAATGTAACGATCTTCCATATATAGAAAAAGAAATGTTCTCCGTCTAAAAAAATATAGTTGGCAGTGGTGGCGCATCATTACATGCTTTCACTGTAACGTGGGCGGGGGTTTCAATGGCGTTGCTGCGTATGCGCAGTTCAGGTCATCTGCTCTATTTTGAGCTTACGTTTTTAGATATTGCATTATTGTCTTAACTAGCGACCCGTTCGCGGCTTCGCCCGCTTGAACTAGGTAATTATTAGTTTACTAATCTGCGTTACTTTCCTTTTTTTTTTAAATATTGATTTAAAAACATTATCTAGTTAAACTTATATTGATAAGTGAGGTTTCAGCTAATTTAATAAAACAGTTGTTTATTATGTTCTAAAAACTACATTAAATCAGTTAAGTCGTTTCTGAGATTAGCATGAACCAACGCACAGACAAAAAAATTAAAAATATTTGTGTATTCTTATAGGTATATCTTAAATGTACAGACACCGATCCATTACAATTTTGTTATAAGTATAATTATGTTGATTAAAATATCTACTTTATGTAAAGATTTCTGGAGATATGCTTGCTTACAATACAAAAAAAAATACTATTTTTAATTTTTTCGTATTACAAATTTACTATTAAAAATCCAAGGTCTTACTCTAAAATAGAGGCATATAAATATAATTTCTTGCTTATCACAAGAGTGCAACTATGTGCTCGCATAGTATAGTAGTCGCAAGTTAAATACTATTAAATGTATTTAAATAGGTGTTATCGTACAGTACCTAAAATACCTAAATAGAAGACTGCGTTCCCTTGAATAAACACAAAAGCGGAGAAATGAAAAAATAAATAAATTAGTTTCACGCTGTATCCCGAATACAGCAGAGGGTAGGCAGAAGGAACTTAGTGTTAAAACACTCCGTTTCAAATTTTCCCAATTTTTTTGAGGCAGTACGTGTTGAGTGGCGAAACTCAACGCCGGGCTTTTCCCTTGGTACGCGAAGAAATGTAAGCATTAAATGTTTCATTTGAACACATTTCAACCTCGAATGGCAATCGAACCCCCAACAGTCATACGCTAGTATACCTGCGCCACCACTAGCTTCAAGCAGTTTGATATTAAAGATAAATTGAGCAAATACTCAATTTCTTTGGCCGCACATATTCCATAGGAAATATCAGGTCGTTCGAAGTCTCCGACTTGATGGTTTATAATTTTAGCAAATTTTTACGGCAATGATGTCAGTCCTAGTTTTTACGTTGTAAATAACCGAGATAATCTTGGTTTGTTAAATCAAACCGCCAACAAGTTAAGCTTCCTATCTAATATTAGTTGATTTTACGACAGGTAACTGGTAGGTAACAGATATTATAATTATAATATTTTTCTTGTTTTTATAATTTATTCCTTTCTATTTAAGGAGTTTTGTATTTTATATATGAAATATTATTATATAATCAGTTCTTGAGAGATAAATGTTCGGTTTAGTTAATTTAGGAATTTAACAAATATTAATAATGACTGTATCAAATAAATAGAATGAAGTACTCTCTAACTCGTTTTATTAATACTTGTCCTTATAATAAAAAAATAGTATGTCCCATATACTATAGTGAACTCTTGGTTTTCTTGTGATTCTGTTGTTATGGTTGTTCTTTCTCACGTCTCTTAATAATTTTGTAAAATGAAGAAACGAACATCACTAAGATATTGAATGATTTAGTAAAAATAAAATAAGTAAAAAGAGTATATGTAAAAATTACATTTTTCGTTCAAAGTTGAAGCAGACGCCTGCATTCTCGAGTAAATAAACTGGGGTGACGTTTCTAACCATCCCACAATCTAATTTTATATGATACTATCGCAATTTTTAGTATCTACCGAAATATCCTGTAGACTGTGCGTCTATACAGCTTTTATTCAAACATAATTGCAGAAAAGAGCTGGAGCGACGCGAACCAGTGAATCTTATTGTGTTATCTGTGATGATAGAATTTGCAAAATTATGACTGTTTTTAAGGATTCTGTGTGTTAGTGCTAATAAGTGATAGTGATAAAGTGAAGGATTTTCAAATAAAAGTGGGTCTTGCAGAGCTAAGCTAAGATGCTAGCCTCTGCCGCTTCAGCTAGTCTCACTCGCCATTCCTTGTCCACGATGTTCCAGAAACGGCGTTCTGTGGACAGACCGCTTATTATGGTGAGTTGAGTGTGTGTGGATTCAATTTTAAAAATAAATCAGGTTCACCCTAGATTCCGCCCACAGCAGGGTAAGCAGAGAAAACCTAGTGTTAAAACCCTCCGTTTTCCACTTTCCGCTGAATTCTGGAGACATTGCGTTAGATAAATTATTAAATTTTAAAATAAAATTCAATATATGCATACGTTTTATTTAATTTTATTTGTTGCTACTATAAAGATAACATTTCAAGATAATATCATTAAGTTAGTTAGCAATCTCGTTAACTAAATAGCGACATAAAACTAATAATAATTTAGAACAGGTACAGGCTATCAACTTCTATTGTATTTGTAATTATTAAAAGATGTTGAAATTGTTTGACTAAATTGTTAGTTTTCTTTTCAAAGGTCAAAGGAGATTCGATTATGCGGCCCTCATTTTTACGCATTACGGATTATTCGGATTACTTAATCCTGTGTATATTCATTAAAAAACTAATTTAAGAAACATTTATATACCAACGTTTGTATATAATTATGTATATATTATTTTAAACGTCTTCGTGTACAAACATTCGATTATCCGGATATATTATAGGTACGAATTATACGAATACGAATTACTTAATATGGTCAATTGAGTTTCTACTTTAGATATAAATAAAAGTTATAGGTATATACATTGAATGTATATTTTTTAACAAGTTATGACATCACACACTCTTCACTTTATAATTTTTTCTCATCTAAATCAAATGAAAATAGTTCCGACACTCAACACGCAATGCCTCAAAAATTCGGCGGGTGAGGAGAGATGAGTGGGGAACGGAAGTGTCTTAAGATTCCCAGATTCCCTTTTTCTATCCTGCTACGTGCGGGATACAGCGTGAAGCTAGAAAAAATAGTAACATAATACGAGTTTCAATATGCACGGCTTACTTATATTAATTTCGTATTGTATTGAAAACAAGCGTAATATCGACTTACGTACACCGCAAACGTCCTTCACACATTAGTAACAGCCATTATAGTTGTTTCTTAGCATCCTCAAATATAATTTACATATACGAGTGACTATTATTATTTCTGCCTTATCTATCATTAAAATACAGAAGTTGTTAAAAGTCAGTTTATGTATGTAAACTGGAATAAACGTTGTATACAAGTATACTGAAATTAAATTAATTAATTTGTTTATTTAATACTTTATTACATAAACATGATTTAACACAAAGTAAAAAAAACGTTTACTTATTAAACGTTTATTTTTTTATGTTTATATTTCCATTTTGTTCGCTATGGTGTCGAGGCAGAGCGCGGTTCCCTCTGCCTATCCTGCTGTGTGCGGGTTACAGCGTGAAGCTGATTTAATTTTAATTTAAAAACAAAAACCGGAAACAAAAGGTTATCGGTGTAAAGGCGGCCTTATCACCACTCTGATCTCTTCTAGCCAACTTAATTTAGTATAACTTATTATTATTGTTAATATTTTCTTTGTCTTAAGTTGATAGAGATAATAGACGTAGAGATTCTATATTATACTTTAATTTCCTTTAACAAAATTAACTCCCCTTAACGCGAAATGGAATTTGAATCTCTGGTTTAAATTAAGTGTTTTTTTAATTGGGGTAAATACATATCATTGGTTACCCTGGGAACCTCGAGTTGAGACGCTCCATTCCCATTTAAAATACTTTTGTTCCGTAAATGACTCCTAAAAGGTCCCACCCCTATTCATATCTATATATAATAAAAGAATATTGATATTTTTGTTTATTTTACATTTACTTGATAGATTTAAAGTAAATCTTGTTTAAAACCGTTTAAAATGTGACCTACTCGTGACTATAATGTGAATCCTAGAAACGGGAAACGTAACTGTCCATTGGCTAGAAGCTAGAACGTATAATTATGCGCGAGCAACTTTACGAGTTAATGGTATTTAATAAAATTTAATTTATATATTCTATTTCCTTATTTTGTGAGGCAAGTCAAGTGGCGCAAGGACCCAAGTGAGTAACTCGTAGTGGGTTCGACCCCCGAACCCCGATCGATCGAAATGGAAATATTAATTTAAGCAAATGTTTACATCTCTTTGAGTGGGGATCGAACCCACAACCAGTCGATTTTACAGTCACACCTTGTGCATCTGCGCCACGATTGGCTTCAACTTGCTACTCTTAATAATAATATTTAAAAAAAGAAATCTCACAAAAAGACTTGACTTTTTTTCTGCTTCATGCTATATCCCGCATATAGCAGGTTGGGCAGAGGTGAGCTAGTTTAAACTTTACCTTTTTACCAAAGCAAAGATATGGAAATATTGATAAATGATAATTCATTCCCTCGGGCGGGAATCGAACCACTGCTGGCGACGGACTTAAAAACTTAAATGTAATTTTTAAATTTTGTATTTTGTTTGGCACTTGGAACGTACAGTTTTGGTTTTTCCTAATTTAGGTGTGTTATCTATATATGTATATTTCATATTTGTATTGTATATATATATACATAAAAATACTAAGAATACGCTGTGGCTTTTGTAAGGAATCACATGGTAACCTTGTCTCACTTAGAAGTCGTGTAAGAAACGACGCTAATTGATTTGTCAACATTATAAAGATGTAGTGCTCGGAGAGCATGAAATTGTTATAGTATCTTAAATAGATTTAAAGATTTGCTTATTTTATTATGTTAATTTTGGTCCATTTCCACTCCATTTTGGGTTTTTCTTAACACTTTAAAGATGATAATTTGTACTAACAAATGATCGTTTCTATCAAACTTAGGCCATTATAAATTTATCCATGAATGAAAACGGCATCTCAAGATCGATCTCAGACTTGAGAGCGATTTGATGACCAGACGTGGCGCAGCGTGCAACTGTAACGAGAAAGGTTTAGGGTTCGATTCCCACTCGAAGAAATGAAATATTTAGTAGTTTTATTTCCTCGCTCTGGTTACGAGCGCCACTGAACACGCAATGCCTTCAGAATTTGGCGAAAAGTTGCTTTGTGAGCGAAGCTAAAAAAAAACATGAATATTAATTACTAATACTTTCAACTAAAACTACAGAAGGTAGAAGTATTCTAACACGTCCTAATATTTTTACTTTATACAAACATGTCTAACAGCTGTTTGGTTATTCAAGGTTAACTTCGAGCCATTATCATTAAATGTAACACAACATTTAGTTTTATACGATTAAACTTTTCACTCAGTAATTAAAAGAATATTTGGTCATTGTTTCTGTTAATAGCACCACATAAACCTTGACTTGGCCTTCCTATGTATGAAGAACTGGAGTTTTATATCTAATGTCATCTATTTTTCATACAAAATTTGTTTGTATTTTTGAATTATTTTATATTACCGATATAATAGACTGCATCTTTAGAAAGTCACGTATAAATGTTGAATTACGTTGCCTAACACCTGCCGGAAAAAAATACCTTGGCTCTACTAGTCCCAGTCTGTGGCGGTTGAGGTCGAGCATCATGAGGTTTTAGTGGGTGGTGTGGAAGGCCTAAATCCAAGAGTCCCACATAACCAGCTCGAGTCCCTGGGTGGACTCAGGTGGCATAACCGTAAAAGGGTTTCCTCAGGATAAAAAAAGGTTGCTCAACACGCGTAAATCTTTAAAATATACCTGTTATCTTAAAATATATTATTTTAAATCGTCCAACAAAATATATGTTAATATTCTATATAGAACAATATATCTGTATTTCTGCCTGTCCTCCCATAAGAATAATACTATAACTACGTTTCATACATACAAATGTATGACAGATTGCAACCAGAGTTCCGTGATGAGGCCACCGATGGCGTGTCTAAAAATAGCTGACCGTTAATGTCGTACCAATGGTTCCCGCTACTCTGTTCTATTGACATTGAATAGGTTTTGATCCGCCCGCTTTCAACGTGACGTCACCTGACCTACTTGACTCGCTTCTGGCGTCCACTTCACTTCCTGAGAGAATAGGAGGAGTTGTGAGGACTCTTCTATACGTGTGGTCGCACCTGTATATTATAGTAGTTTACTTATGTTTCAGGCAACCTAGTTTTAAGACACTTCATTCCCCATTTTCCACCGAATTCTGGAGGCGTATTGAGGGCGGAACTCAATCTCGTTTAGTCTCGACACAAGAGCGAAGAAATGATAATATAAAATAAAATTATTATTTTATTTCCTTTAGTGGAGATTGAACTCACAACCGATCTCGTTTACAATGACATTTGTGCCCCTCCGTCACGGTATATAGCAGTTATTCACATTAAATTGAAATCCAAGTTATTTTTTTTTCTCTTATTTGTTTCAGAGTCGCTCAGAAAAACCTTCATTGGGCACGAGACCACCACCACCAGCAGCTATAGTCCCAAAATCGGCTGACGGTCCTCGTCCTCCCGGGTGGAACGGTCAGCCGCGACGGCACGGTTCTAGCCGCTTCAATGTTCACCACCATAACCAAGAGCTTGTTAAACTACCGCCAATTAAAGGTGAGTTAAAAAAAATATATTTAAAAAAACAAGAACCCCTACTGCATAAAACTAAAAAGAAAATAAACAAGCCCAATAGTTTATTAACAGTCGAGACCTATAAATAATTCTTCAATCAATAAGATAAAAATAATATTAAAAACATCACTAGAGAATTTTTATCCAATCAATGTGACAGTAGGAGCTCATAATGAGACCTCTTCAACAGAGTAGTAGGGGCTCGTTCATGTGATTAACCTGCTTATTCACGCTGCATACCGCACATAGCAGGCTAGGCGGAGGGAACTTGGGAACATAGTGCGAAGGCACTCCGTTCTCATAAACACACATTTATACGATATTTTAACTATCCTATATCCTATCCTATCCTATCCTATCCTATATCTTATAAAACAAAGTCGCTTTTCGTGTCTGTCTGTTGTTTCTAACTCTTCTTCTTCTAAACCACCCAACGGATTTTATTGCGGTTTTCACCATTAGGTCGAGTATTTTTCGTAGAAGGTTTATATATAGTTTATTATTTGTACATTCTTATGTAAATTAACATAAATACGAAAAATATGAATAAAGTCCTACCCGCTGAGACACTTTCGCGCATGCGCTGCTTTAATGGTAAGTACTACATGAAAAAAATGTACTGGAGTATTGTTCCTCTCAATGAGATCTACAAAAAAGTCCGCGAGAGCATATTTTTATCTTTTAAGGATAACGTGTAGTGATCATATTTCTGTCTAAAAATAATAATTTCAATATATTTTTTATTGTGAGGGATATTTTTCCATAATGGTATTAATCCTTATCCTTTAAAATACTTTATTAATTTTCTACGTTAAACGAAGATAAAATTTGCGTTTTACACAATTTCGAAATTGCGAATAGTTTAAGAGAAAAACGCATTTAATTGTTGACACTTCAGCAGTATCGACTCAAGTTTTACTTATCCCTTACTCTCAGCATATAAATAAGTATATTAGTTACGTTGGCCATTTAATGTAGATCAAAACTGTCTTTACTGTTTTTCATTTTAATAAGTACTTTAGAAGTTGTTACAATATCAAAAAATCCTTGCTGCGAAACGGCTCGCCACTCGCCATGCGTCCGCCGCGCCGGCCTGCCTTACACGCATCAGTGGTTCAGTGGTAGAATGCTCGCCTGCCACGCGGGCGGCCCGTGTTTGATTCCCGGCCGATGCATTCTATTTAATTTTCCTCACAGGCAGCCACGTAGTGCTTGCTTTTCATCAGGGACAGAATACCCTCTTCAGCATTAACCACAAGTTTGCACGTATTGGATAATTAGAGTTGAATGTATTATTTTAGCGCGATATATTTTTTGTAGTAGTTATTAGTAGGTAGGCTTTTGTTTATAATTTCTTCCGTTTAAAAATAGTCATTTAACTATCTAAAAATAGTCATTTAAATATATTTTAATAAGTACTTGAAAAGATTAGTAGCACAGATTTAATTAATTTTCACATTATATTAAGTGCTTTGCAAACATACATTATATGAATAATCCAGTAGTAAAAGCGGGCGAAGCCGCAAGGGGGTCGCTAGTTAGTAGATATGTTAAAAACATTTGAAACAAAATTTTCAAAGTCCCAACAGCAACGAGCAATGAACTGTAATATTTTATCTTGCTAAGCAATAAATATCTTCGCTTTTAATCTAAGTTCCTGTGCCAACATTAATCTTAAACTGCTTTTATTTATAAAAACCAGTAGTTATTTTAACAAAGCATTTTACACGAAGCTTTTAACCGCTTTTTAAACTATTGAGACGATTGAGACGCCGTAAACGAGATGGTAGTCGGTTCAATCCCCACTTGGGGAAATTATTATATTTCAATTATTTTAATATCCATTATTTTTTGAGTATTAGACGTAAAGTTTGGGTGCTTAGTGTCTTAACACTATGTTCGTCCTGCCTACCCACAATGCTATACGTTTGTCAAGATTGACAGGGATTTTGTAGTTGGTAGCAACGGTTCTCTTATATGCTAAATATGTTTTGTCAAGCTGCGAGTTCGCTTTGGTTATAGGAATATTATTATTTAAATTCTAATATTACTACAACCAAAGTAAAACATAGAATTTAATTAGTCTTCTTATCTGCGCTGTGGAGTGACTCTACCCGCCGTTTATCTTCAAATGTCCAAACAAAGCTTTATAAACTTTGTGTTGTGCTTCTTAATTTTCTGTTTTTAAAAGCTTCATAAAAATAATATTACTTTTCTATTTTTCTAATTACCTTTCTAAGGTGTAAATTCCGGAAATGGAGGCTTTAAAGTGCAAGTTCATTTGATTTGATATTTTGTGTCCACCTGTCTTATATTTCTTATATTAGCAACACAGTATAGCGGAACTTAACGCCGTACTTTGCCTCGACACCAAAGCCAAGAAATGAAAATATAAATTTAAATAAATATTTCATTCCACTACGGCTCTTCTGGCCTCAAGAAAAAATTTTTTTCAATATTTTTCATTTTAAGATAGATACCTTTAAAAACGTATTACGTACTTTACACAAGATAGATAAGAGCTGGTCATGCAAAAATATTCAAAGTAACCTTTCAGAGTGTTTGAAAGAAACTTAGAATTTTATTTTTCCTTTTCAGTTTTCACGCGGCCTAGATACAGATACTTGTAAAACATAATGTTGACATTCACTTTTTCTCATCGTCCCATATACCTCAATTTCTTTCCTTAGAAAGAATTGATTAAAAAATTCTCAAATATACTGGCAAGACTACATTAGTCAATTGAAAAGACAGTTTTAATGAAGATTTAAGTCTTGTCGCTTTAATACTTTCATACAACTCAAAATTTTAAATATTAGGCTTTACTAATATGGTTAATTTAACTTTCTAAATCTTTGAACAACGTATGTCACCCTATAATAATAAATGATTATATATGTTTTTTTTCTTTACGCTCATGTATCTCCCAAATAATAGTTACAGTAGGTATACGAAAATTGCGTGAAAAGTAAGCGGAGAGCACCTAAGTTTGGACATTCCGTTCTCCACTTTCCATCTGATTGTCATTCAAAACCAATCATTGCGTATACGGTTAGATGGTTTTCCTTCGCGCCACTATGACGTCATAGGTTATTTACTTCTATAATTTTGTTTTGGATTCTACAGGTTTCTTTTATTTATTTATTATGACAAGCGGTTTGCTGCCTTTATAACTGAAGATGTGGTCAATTACAATTGTAGACTATTAACATACAGACTATTGACATAAAGCTTTAGAATCTTATTATATTCCTACGTTACGTTTATTATCCTTTGACTGGTTTAACATAAAACTATCTTAGATACCCTTACGTAAGGGGTTTGTTTACTGAAAATCCTTTTATGCATGACTCAGGATATTTCAAGCCCATAGACGATCGATTGTCTAATCAAGGGGGAAGTGAATACCGTCTGCCGCGGGAACGTTCCCCTTGTCTGCGGGCTCACGCCATGAAAATCGTCCAGACAATTTTTTTGACTTCCCCGAAAATGTTTCTATTGTAGGGTTGAAGTTGTTTTTGGTTACGGTTACTACGGCTATTATACTTTAGTGTTATTATTTGCTATTGATACATTTTTTTGTTTCTTTTTATGAGTTGATAGTTCTTAGCGACAAACAGGAAACGATGTTTGGTGTTAAAACGTATAAATTATATTTACTCGTATTTATTTCTATTATCGCTTATCCTTTAAATTATTTCTTTATGCACAATGCGTTTCTATATTGACATAAACATGCAAATCCTTAAAAGCGATAGTTTTTGTGTTATAATTGACCAAATCGAAACTTCCGCAAGCCTAGTCGTGAGTGATGTACGGTCGGGGCGGGCGGGCGGTCCTTGCGCGCGCAGGCGGGCGAGGGTGCGCGGGGCGGGCGCGGGCCGCGGCACGGGGCACGGCAGTCCGGCCGCCCCCGCAACTCGCCCCGGTCCCGGCGCCGCCGGCTCCCGCTCGGATGCCGCTGCCGGCCGCCGCCTGCGATGGTCCACGCCGGGCCGGCCGCGCGCGCTATGTTCGCCGCCGCTGAGGCCAAGCCGCGCCGCGCCGTCTCGCCACTCGGGATCCCCAAGTCGCCCTCGTTCCATTCCGGCTTGGACCTCGTCGCCAACCAGTGTGCCAAGCGATCAGAGAGTGTATCCGACGTAGCACGCGCCTTCCGCGTTGCCCTCTTCGGCATGGAGGCCCCGGGGCCCCAGAAGGCGCCCTCGCCGCCGGACGCGCGCTCGCCGCCACCCGCCGCGCCCGTCGCCACTGTCGCCGTGTCCCCCGAGCGCCCGCCGGCCCCCAATGCCGATAAAGAGAGTCTAATGGTGCAGTTGCCGCTGCTCAAAGGTTCGACTACTGATGTAAAAAACATATTGTGGCTTCAGTACCAGTGTATGAATGAACCCATACAGTAAAGTTAAGGAACGATATAGCGTTCACGATTTTATCGACCACGTAGACTTTAAGATGTTTTTTCATTATAAATTTTATATTAACCCAACAAATTCATTTCCACATTTATCGGTATAGAAATATTTAGTTGACGAGATGAACAATGCTGAACGGCACAAGTGCCGCAGAAATATATCGACCGTAGTGGCCGTCGCTGGTGACCGACTCCATTAATAAGTATATAGCATGGGAAATGAAATGTGACGTGCTTCACCCTATAACATATTTATATATATTTATTATTCGTGCAGTACTATTTCTGTACCGAATTTGCAAATAAATTAGTATATAATTCTTATCTGATGCGTAGAGAACCTGTGTGTGATCACCTGAATTGAGATCACCTGCCTCTTATAGCGAGAGTTGTTTAAGTTCAGATTATGTTTGTTTGTCTGTCTAGATCGGGATTACATCTTTACCATATCAACGACTAAGAAAATAAATTTGGATTTTACGTTATTATGTTTGCTTGTTGAAGAGTTAAATGTAATAATGCTAACTAACAAACTAACTACGAATATTCTCATAGGTTTTTTTAGTATGCTAAAAAAGTTATATTATAGTCTAAGATTACCCGATTTACGATACAATATTATATATTTTTGTCTAATTAAAGTATGCTAAGAAAATAGAGTTCGTCTGATGATTCGTCTCACTGCACGAAGATCAGCTTCACGCTCTACC
Source organism: Heliconius melpomene rosina (assembly GCF_056956725.1). NCBI lineage: Eukaryota > Metazoa > Arthropoda > Insecta > Lepidoptera > Nymphalidae > Heliconius > Heliconius melpomene. The sequence goes on along the minus strand of NC_140396.1, from coordinate 2,456,609 downwards.
TCGCACATAGCAGGGTAGGTAGAGGGAACCTAGTGTTAACACACTCCGTTCTCTATTTTCTGGCCAATTCTGGAGGCATTGCCTGTCGAGTAAAAGAACTCAACGCAGCGCTTTGTCTCGACACCAGAACGAAGAAATGGAAATATAAATTTATAATAAATATTTCGATTCCTCGAGTGGGGATCGAACCCACAACCTGTCGGTTTACAGGCACACTTTGTGTCCCTGCGCCACGGCTGGCCTACCTACAGATAAATTTATATAGGCATATAACTTTTGTACATTTTGTAGAGTTTCGAATAGAAGTTACACTGCAACAAGTAGGTATCTAGTTAAGGTACCAGATTGGCTAAGTGAGTAAAGAATAATTTCAACTTCGACCGGATATACAATGCTTGGTACAATATTATAACAATGATTTTATATTGCACATAATAATAATCTATTTTTATTGTTAGCTAAAACATTTATATTGTGAATTATTTGCACGAGATTTTCATATTTATTATTATTATCATACCTCGTAAAGTTAACTCGCCTGAAGTTATAGTAGAAACAAATCGTCGTGATTACATTTCCCGTTATTTTAATATTGAATATAAAAATAACGCACAGCCCTTGCCCGTATCCTAGCAGGGTAGGCAGATGGAACTTTGAAATCTATTTCCATTAAGACACTTCCGTTCCTCACTTTCCGCCGAATTCTGGAGGCATTGCTTGTTTATTGGTGTTACCAGACCGACACCGAACCCTCTACCGTTTACCGTATAAACACGACAGGTTGTGGGGCTGATTCCTACTGGAGGAAATGGAATATTTAATAATTTCATTTCTTCATTCTGGTGTTGAGTACCACCCCTCGACACACAGTATCTCCAGAAATCGACGGAAAATGTAAAGCGGAGTGTCTTGACACTAGGGGGTCCCTCTGCCCTGAAAAAAAATTTAAAACACCTATTTAATTACAGTATTCGTTTCTTACCAGATGCACCGGCGGCAGAGCGAGAGCAGCTGTTCGTGCGGAAGCTGCAACAATGTTGTTTACTCTTCGACTTTGCGGACGAACCGCTGTCGGACCTCAAATGGAAGGAGGTGAAGCGCGCCGCGCTGCTGGAGATGGTCGAGTATGTGACCGCTCAGCGCGGCGTCATCACGGAGGCTATATATCCGGAGGCTGTCAGTATGGTATGTTCCAGAGGATCTCAAAAACTAAATGTCTTTACTTTATTGGAAAAATATAGTGTACTGTGATTTATAAAATAGTAATCTATATATATAAAAGGACTTGTCCTCACTGACTGAGGTAAGACGCACGCACAGCCGTAACCGCTGATGGTAGAAACGTTAAATTTGGACAAAAGTTTACTTTCGTAATCTGGACATCCACTAAGAAGGGATTTTGAAAAATTTTAACCCTAAAGGGGTGAAATAGGGGTTCAAAGTTTGTATGGAAAAAAATTTTAATCGGCACCGATTTTTATAAAATTTGAAATTTAGATTTTTAAAAGTATTTAATTGAACACGTGTTTCATCGTTTTCTAGAATTCTCCCCCTAAGGGTGCAAATAAGGGGTTGAAAGTTTGTATGGGAAAATTCTTAAATCGCCACCGATTTTTATAAAATTTGATATTTAGACTCTTAAAAATTGAACAAATGTTTTATGGGTTATTAGAATTCACCCTTAAATACGCATGCGAAGCTGCGCGCGTCCGCTAGTTAATATATATATATGCTCTATGTAAAATATGTTATAGGTATATAATTCAACTAAAAAATTATGTTACCTATCGAGGGGAGGTTATTGAGAATATTCTAATAGTAAATCGACATTAATAAATATTAGGGAATATTCAAATGTTCAAAGATGCGCCCATGACGTCGTAGTTGAAAAAGGGTAATTATTTTATGCTCTTTGAATATGTATGCCTGCATAATCTTTTTCCTGCAGCATTTCATCAACGTAAAGTGTTTAAATTTAAATACCTCGTCGGGGCTCTCGAGAGCGCCGTAAATGTAAGAGATTTTAATTTCTACCTTTATAACATACCTACATACTATCTATGTCCTATTGAGTTTTACTTTTTGGGGTAATACTTCACATTTCGCCGGTCCTTAGGTATAGTATCGAAAGTAAAAATTGTAAATTTCCTTTATTGATCTTTGGAAATACGTATAAAGGGTATTTTAATTTGGGAAAATGTCATAAAAACTTCTCAATGTCAGAAATGTCATTAATAGTTCAAAAGAGCAGTAAAAATAATTGCGACTTTTCACTTTTGATTCTTTACGTAGGTAGGGAGAGGGGCCATCCATTTGTTCAACACATATAAAGCCAAGTTAATATTTGTTCACGTGACTGAAGCAGCTACAATGTGGCCTAATTCACTTTACGCATTTATAAATGCGTATACATATATACGGAGATTATTGGAAAAGCTTGCGTCGACAGCGTGCACTCACAGCCGGCATTGGCTTTGACCCACTTACGTGCCTGCAAAGTGTTTGCCTAACATTGAGACAAAAATAAGAATACCACTCATTCGATATGCTTAATATTATATTTTGAAATTTAATTCTGTAAGCTAAGTAAGTACAAATAACGCGCGGCGTTTAGTGCCGCCGTTCAACACACAATGTCTCCAGAATTCGGAGGAAAATGGGGATTGGAATGTTTTAACATTAGGTTCCCTCTGTCCTGCTATGACCTGCTATGTGGCAAACAGCGTGATGCTAAAAAAATGTGCAAATAAAAAATAGCAACGCAAATATTCATTCTTGCGATACAATTTAGAAGATGTTCGACTTCTAACTACCATAACTGGTCTTGCTTTCCTTTTCCTTAGTAATACGTACTAAAAAGTTGTAACATTTGTACGCTTTCATCCACAGTTTGCCATAAATTTATTCCGGACATTACCGCCATCATCAAATCCAAACGGTGCCGAGTTCGACCCTGAAGAGGATGAACCTACACTGGAAGCTGCGTGGCCCCATCTCCAGCTCGTCTACGAACTGTTCCTCAGGCTACTCGAGTCTCCCGACTTTCAGCCCAATATTGCAAAGAAATATATCGACCAAAAATTCGTTTTGCAGGTATTCTCTTTTTTATCTTTTTAAGTATATTTAAATATGTATATGCTATCGCGAGTATTATACTATATGTAAACACGTTAGTTAACTTACACACGCTAATGGCCGTCTATTGACAAATTATTTTCAACGGCTTTGTATGTATAAGATATCTTTGCATTATACTCTATCATCGTGATAATAAACAAGCGTTTATACCAGAAGTTTCGTTTTTGATGAGTGAAAGTTTCACTGAAGCCCGTCGGTTTGGTAAATAATACTTGAAAATAAATTGAGTCTGCAGCCATCTTTTATAGCAATTAAAAAGTTTACTTAATTCGTTTAATTTGAAAGAGGTTAAATTAATACTAAAATCAATAACATCTGAAATTGATATATATCAAATCCTAGATCTGTATTTATAAATCCTATTCATAGATATGTAATTTATGAATTAAAACGGCATCTCAAGATCCCTCTCAGACTTGAAAGCGATTTTTAAATAAATTAAAAAAAGTTTGTGTCACAAAATTAAGCCTTTATTCGCAACCTTTAATACTTTGCCGTTTGCTGATAGAGGTAAAGCCTGGATATTACCATAAATTAAAACTCTATACTAACTGATATCTATTTCCAATAACAAGAAATAGTTCAAATTTAATACAACTTTCATCACCCCACTCGAATCGAGCTACACACCTAACGTAATACAATGGCGCTGACACTTCGCGAGTCGTTCGGCAAATATCGATTATATTCGATATTAATAAAATCGATTTGTACTTGTATGTATGTACTTTAACGGGTTAGGAGGTGTGTGCTGTTGTCACGTTGGTACTCGGTTGACCTTGACCCTACTGAATGATTTAAGGCACACTCGCTTCTTTATGTCTTTTTAATACCTTCGCTACTGCCCCCTATACTTTATGGATACTAAAATGTTTACTTTTTCGCGATCTTCGTTCGGAAATATCTGTTTGTCACCTTGTCTCGGTCATTTTTAGTTATATTTTAATGTTGATTAACGAATAAATTGCTTGATAGAAATCCATTTTTGTATATATTATTTTACTAGTGGACGCGCGCAGCTTCGCCCGCTTATTACCCTTGGGTGAATTCTAATAAACCGTGAAACACGTGTTTGATGAAATATTTTTAAGAGTCTGAGTTTTAATTATATTATATTATTATAATAATCTAATAATTATAACTTATTTAAATTATTTGACAGTGTGTGTCTCGAATAGTGTGAAATAACCAGATAAAAAGCCTCTCCTCGAATCACTCTATCCTCCATTACAAATGTAACAAGTTGTAACAAACAGACGAACCCCAATAAGCTAATGGGGATTCGTTTGACACGCCCGCCGTGCGTCATTCATTAACAAAGTCTGTCCGTCCTTCATTACGTAAACAAACTGTAGAGTCGAGTAGAGTAGCATTAGGGGGAACCCAATTCCCCCTAATGCAATTATACTTCCTAATTCGTCCAAATAATGTTTTGAAAGATTAATTAGTAGCGAACATTTGTTTATTATTTTCCATTGAATTAAATTAAAACTAGATCTGTTTTTGAAGCTAGTCAACCAGCCAGAAGTCAGTCGACAGGTTGTGGGTTCGATTTCCACTCGAGAAATGAAGTATTTAATATTTTCATTTTCTTCGCTCTGGTGACGAAGCAAACCGCGGTGTTGAATTCCGCCATTCAACGCGCCAGAATTCGGCGGAAATCTATAATCATTTAGAATTAAATTTTTATTTGAATGAAAGGATGATATATAAGTAAATACTTTAAAGATATATCTAGGTCTTTTAAGCCTCACCATGAATTATGGCTTCCTATACTCTTGTAGTGTTGTTTTATACAGGCGTGATAGTTACTATCGCGCGAACGTGTGATTGCTGTATTAAATAAAATTTTTGATTGTTTTCGTCCCTTTTATTTCTATATTTTTATCATCTCTTTAATCGCGATGTATTTCTTATTATCTCGCATCTTATATTTGATTTCAGTGTTAAATTGAAATAGGCTGTTATAAAATGAAATAAAAATCCCACAATGGTAGACCTAGTATTAAAAAGAAGAAGAGGTCAGTCGTGTTGCAGGGACGCAAGCGTGTGACTTTAAATGCGACAGATTATGGATTCGATTCCCGCTTGATAATACATTTAATGATACATTTTAAATTATATCAAAATGAAAATTAAATCTATACACGTTTAAAAGAATTGCCTTTAGCACCGTTGTTTTCTTAACTATTTTGTATATTTAATTTATAGGCTTTGATAGCAAAAACAAACAAAATATTGATAAAGACGTCAGTGTGAACGAACTTTGAGACATGCGCATTGTGTATTAAATATTATTTAATTATAACATGGAACCTCTTGTTTCTAAGCTCTGTAACTATTTTCTCTGTTGTATCGTTTTGTATTGGATACTTCTATGCGTATTTATTTATTTTTTTATCCGCGAATTCGGCGGAAAATTGGGAGTTGAAATTCTTTAAACTAAACTGAAAAAAAAATAACTTGTTCCCATAACATAAAACCGTTCCTCGGACGAATGAAACATATTATTTTGGCAGTATTTATGGGATGAATAATTAATTATAGACTAAAAGCAATATTATATTTTGAGAATATTTAATTTTTTTTGTGAAATCAATTAGTGAAATCTCTAGTATATTTTAGTTTATTTAAATAATCTGTCTTAATTTGCTCGCGAAACAAAAGGAAATTATGATAAAATTTATGCATATGGGACCCTTTATTATTATCCCTTACTTGACCTTTAAAGGGACACGTTAATAACATTATGTAACCTACACTTATAAAATTCATAAAATCAATAGTTATAGGAGTACTTTATGTTTAAAAGAAAAGTTAGGCCCGTATATTTATAAATCGCTCTCAAATCTCAGATTTATCCTATCAGAGTTTATTCTACTGTATTATATGAAATAATGCTAATATAATATTGTTTCCTTACAGTTATTAGAATTATTTGACACAGAAGACCCGCGAGAACGTGACTTTCTGAAGACGACTCTGCACAGGATATACGGGAAGTTCTTAGTTCTGCGCGCCTACATACGGAAACAGATTAATAACGTGTTTTATAGGTAAGTGTGTGAGCGGATACAGGGTGAGAGACCGTTGTGACGCAGCGGCACAAGGGTGTGACTGTAACGCGACGATTGTGGGTTCGATCCTCAGTCGAGGAAGTGAAAATTTCAGTTCACAAAAAGAAACAAAAGAAAAAATAAGTCGGGTTTGCCCATCGGGGGTTCCGTACAAAAATTGAATGTCTCGAGCTTTTTCTGAAATCTTGCTCAGTGAAAAATGCTGAAATCAAGCTTAGCTTAGCCAGAGCTTCTTTCATCTGATACTTAACTTGAACTAGCGGCTTTCCTACCAATTTTTTTTTTTTAAATACGGAACCCTAAAAACAGCACATTAATAGTTGTTAGAACGACATAGGTAGGTACTAGAACGTTAGCATATCCATATGCGTGACTCGCTAACGATTCTACATTAACCAACCGTTTTGACCGAGACCTTGATATTTTTCCGTCTCCTAATGTCATATAATTAAGTAAATCGTTCACATTATATACGTAAGCCTTTATATTTCGTAAAACAAATGGTGGTATATGTCGTGACCGCTAATTATAATACCACAATCATTAAGATTGATATGTGAAGAATATTCTTAATAGTAACTTCTTGAATATAACCTATATTCAGTTTAGTTATGTAAATTAAAATGTTATTTAGAAAATTTATCTTTATAATTTAGTGAAAATAATCCTTTGTGGTTTTGTTTTTCTCGTATGTCTCTTACATTTCGCATTGTTAAAAAAAGACATGAGAAAACACAAATTTTGATTTTTTGTCTTCAATCCAGAATGAAAGGACAACTATGTCAAGATTAAATATAAATAACTACATAGAAAATTAAGGGAATTACATTATTAATTTATTACCCATAAAAAAATATTAATAATGCTCGTATAATACACTAAACTACTAACTCGTTCCCCCCACTGGTCCAGAAGGAGACTGAACTCAAACACAATTACTTTAGAATGGCATTTAATAAACCTCACGAAGGTACCCCATTGTCAGTATTTAAACAGTTCTATCTTGAGTAGGTATTGATTGAATTTCCACAAGCGCACTCGGAAAAGTTGAGTGTACTTGAAAATTTTCCAGTTGCGTACAACATTTTACGTAATAATAGAAATGTTTCAAAACGAATGCTCGTTTTGTGTTCGAATTTTCTAGTACCTGTGTAATTGTGTTAGGATTTCAAATTCTACATATTTAGGAAATATTGTGGAAAGTGTTGTAATTATCTATTAAGGTCGCTTAAAATTGATAGTTTTATTTAGATAGAATATATCTATAAGTGCGGTGTTGAGTTTCGCCACTCAACAAGCAATCCCTGGAAAAAATTGGCAGAAATTTGATTTTGACTTTGTGCCAGAGAAAAGAAATTAAAATATTAATAAAAAAATAATTTATTCCCCCGAGTTTGGAGTGAACCCATAAACGTCGCGAGTCACACCCTTCTGCCCCTAAAATATTTTTATTTTGAAAATGATATAATCTAAAACTTGTATTAATCTTGTCATAGGTTCATATATGAGACAGAACATCACAACGGTATAGCGGAACTGCTGGAGATCCTTGGTTCCATCATTAATGGCTTTGCGTTGCCACTGAAAGAAGAACACAAATTATTCTTATTAAAGGTATATATAATTTTCTGATACATATTTTAATAAACTAACATGTACAGATAATGGTTTTGAATATTTTTTTTTCAAAAATGAAATATTTTCTGAAAAGAATTTTTTATATAGGTGCTGCTACCACTGCATAAAGTGAAGTCACTCTCTGTATATCATCCACAATTAGCATATTGTGTGGTACAGTTCTTAGAAAAGGACCCCTCACTTACACAACCCGTGATCAGGTTAGAATTGAGATATATTACTCTATAGATACTTAATTTATATTTTATATTAAAAAAATTGAAGCCAGTCGCGGCGCAGGTGCACAAGGGTGTGAGGTAAACGCGACAGCTTGTGGAGTTCGATCCCCACCCGAAAAAATATATATTTAATGTTTTCATTGCTTCGGTGTTGATTTCCTTCACTCGACACCTCTAGAATTCGGAGAGCGGAATGTCTTAAAACTACCTCTGCCTACTCTGCTACATGCGAAATATAGCGTGAAGAATAAAATCAAATTTTAAATTTGTTTTTAATTTTAATAATTACCCAAAAAGCTTGAACTTTGAACTTTTTTTACCAACAATATAATATTGACAAAAAAGATACTTAAATATTGCAACGCTTAAAACTAATCATTCATACATTATATGTATCTTTATTCAACGTTATTTTACAGAGCATTATTAAAATATTGGCCCAAAACGCACTCGCCCAAGGAGGTAATGTTCCTCAACGAGATGGAGGAAATCCTCGACGTGATCGAGCCAGCGGAGTTCCAGAAGATCATGGACCCACTGTTCAGACAATTAGCCAAATGTGTATCTAGTCCACATTTTCAGGTGAAAAATTATATCTTTATAATTTATATTTAATATCTTTTATAGTGTTTCAAAACAAATAAGTTAGAGGTTTCTTCCAATCACCCTATTAAAGCAGGTGAAAGCGAAAATTGATATAATTAGGTTCACCCACTACTTTAAATAATAATAATGTGCTTTTTTTAAATTGTTTTAAGTATTCGGCACAATAACATCATCTAAATACATATACATATATAGAACTGACTTATGAAGTGCCAGCAGTCATCATTAAAATCTCATTTAGGCTCAATTTAATCTAACTCAACTTTTATTACTAAAGAATGTTCTATTACAACAAAAAACATGAACACCTTATTTTCGAAGTCAGTCGTGCCGCCACTTAACATGTATATCTTGGAAAATTCACGCAAAGTGGGGAAAGGAATGTCCGAACACTAAGTTCTAGGATACACCGTGAAGCTGAAAAAAAATGTCTTTTATATAAATATTAATTGCTCATATATGTTCCAATCCAACAGGTGGCAGAACGTGCGTTATACTACTGGAATAACGAGTATATAATGTCACTTATATCTGACAACGCGACCCACATCCTGCCAATCATGTTCCCGTCCCTATACCGGAACACGAAGAGTCATTGGAATAAAACCATACACGGCCTGGTCTACAACGCACTCAAGCTGTTCATGGAGATGAATCAGAAGCTGTTCGATGAGTGCACGCAGCAGTACAAGCAGGAGAAGCAAAAGTGAGTGCTTTTGTGTTTGAAACTTTTTTTGTATGTATTTTATTTTCTATGATGTAGCTTTGTCCTGGTGGTATGACTTATGGTAGCGCTGTAATTTCCCGAGGTATATTAGACACTGATCGCGGGTTACATCGACACGTTTAATGTGAAAATGTTAGGTTTAAAGAAGTTTCTTTTCGTTACTTAAAATTTATAAATCAATGATATTTCTTACTCTTTTACACAGTTACGTTACAAACTCATATTTAAAAACTAACATCATTACCGAATCAACAGAGAACGCGAAAGGTTAATGCAGCGCGAGGAGCTGTGGCAGCAGCTGGAGGCACGCGCAGCCGCCAACCCCGCGCACCGCGCCCTTCCGCGCGCGCCCCCTCACGCTGCGCCCCCCGCCGCCCCAAATGCGCCCGCGCCCGACATGGCGCTGCCCCGCCTAGACGCGGAAACCATGGAGGTAGGCCCGCCAGCACGTTTTAAAAGCAGAATGTTAAAAGAATATGAAAAGCAAAACTAACGACGTCACAACATCTCCTTCCTTATATGGCATTGCTGAGACCATTCTAATGTGCCTGCACGTCTTGAATATGGAGTATTAATAGAGAAAGAGGTCAGTCGTAGAGCAGTGTTAAATATACGTCGTATTTACATTTCAAAGAGTGTCTGCCCATCATCAGTTTTTTTTTATTATTATAATCTTGATGTGGTTTGGCATTTGGCATCAATTCCTCCGACCATACTTCTAATTCAGGAAACCTTAAATTATACATTACTGGTGAAACATCGATAAAAGTAAAAATATGGCTTTTTTTTTATTTATCATATTTAAACTCACAATCATGATATATTTGTAATTTTGAGAAGAGAACACATCAATTTCCATTGGTTTAATTTTTTTTTAAGAAGTTTTATGTGGACAACAAATATTATTACTTTCACTTATAAACTAATAGTATAAATTTATACTTAAACTAAACTAAATTTAATATTTAACTTTATAACAAATATGACTCCATAATATTACAGGCGAGGAAACAAAACTACAACGCGAGCAAACCCCTACTAAGGAAGAAATCAGAGTTGCCCGCAGACTCGTCGACAGTTAAAGCTCTTATAGAACACAAGCGAGCTGACCCCTACCTTCCCACGCCGCCCGACGCCGACCAGTGCTAGCACCACTAACTCCTACCTCCCCCCTTTTACCCCACTCCCCTTTCTGTCATCTCTACTACTCCCACTCTATATCTCTTTTATCCTCTATCTCCCCTCTGACTCGTGTGATCGTGCGTAGCTAAACAAGTGATATATAACCTTGTATTTTATACGGGAAATAGTTAGTTATTAATGTGTTTCAATACATTTTAAATAATATATTATATATATGTACTTATATAAACTAAATTAAGCGTCTATCTATATTTAAATGTACAAAATGGCTATATCGATTTTGATGTTGAATATAATAGAGGTGGATTTACATATATATGGTAACTCTGTTAAATGATTGTCGTACTCGACCATACGTTGTTGTTCAAAGTAATTAATTATTATTGAAAATGTTCAAGTTTTAATATAAATAATGACAAAGTCCATCCGTGTTGAGCTAAAACTGTGTATGTCAATCGTTTATTAGACTGTATATTACTTGCCTTAAACTATATTTCTTTAATATTATTTATTTTTTACAATATGTGCAATTTTCAACCATTATGCTAAAATAATTTTAAATAGAAAACAGCGCCTATTCTTTCTATCGTACTGGTTATGAGATTTTTTATTTATAATGTGAACACAAATTAGCTGATTTCCCGTTATATTTGATAAATGTTAAACAAAATGGCGTCCGCCAAAACAAAGACTTTACCCGGACTTGACTATTTGATGTAAATGAGACGATAAATCAAGCTTATTTATTGTAGTTTAATAGATTTTGATACACTTGTGACACTTAGTTGAAATATTCATATAAATTTTCAAATGAAATTAATGTCATCACAACAATAAGTAAGTTTGATTTAAACAAATGTATTATTAGTAATTATTAATTACTATCTTTAGTTGTATACAGAAATTAAAGAAAAATTAAATATCCTGTTAGATTGTGTTTCTGATTTTTTTTTAGTATTACTATATAACAGTATTCCTTCATTTACATATTATAATCAATAATCAACAGTTAATATAAAACGCACATTCACGTACAATTCATTTTTAATCCACCATTTTAGTTTAATTTCCTCTTTTTTTCTACATTTTCTTTAATTTTTACTGAATCTTTTAAAGTTTCATCAGTATTCAAAAACGTAATCTAACAGAATAATATTATTATCTGTCGCCCTCGATGTATGTTAATGTTAAGTAGTCGAAGCACTGCTTTAGAAATAAATTAATGTGTTTAACCTCACCATGTAAAAAATTACATATTCTAATAATATAGTGTATCACAGAATCACCCACTATTTCAAATTTAGTTAGCAGGGGTGTTATGAGGTAACGGTAACGGATACTATCGAATATCCAACATAAAAATAAAAGTTTCGATACTTTAACGAGTTTATAACTAACAGGTTTTTTTTTGTTTTGTCTGCACTAGCGCTTAGTACCGCCAAAAAATTTACAACAAATTATTAATAACAGATTCTTTAAATAATAGATTGTCCAAAAATCTAATATTCTTAAACGAAATTATCACATACAATTTTATATCTGTAAGCAAAATCAAAACCGTATATATATGTATTTTTATTATGTCCAGAATGTTGGTGGTTCTTAAGTATCCAGATCCGAAATGTTACGTCCATAACATTCCTGCTTTGTAGTTTGTGCTTTATTTTGGCGCTAATGGTTTTAACTATTCGTAATTGATGATTGACGAAATTCAATTTTTTGAATTATGTAACTTTGTGAAGAAATGCGTTTATATTTATATAGCTTTATAGGAAAATGTAAAACATTATAGAAATGTTGATTGTAATCCTAGACTCATGTCTATATTCCTTTAGAAGTAATTAAAATGTAAATACTATAATGAAAAATGTAAAACCTGCTTAATAGAAGAAAAAATACTAAGTTTCTCTTAAACCTTACGTCTCTTGACGCTGATTACTTTTCTCTAGTAGTTTATTTCTTTAAATATTTTTTTTATATAATATTTGAAACAATTATACATCTTAACATTTCTATTTGAAAGATAAAGCTACTTTAAACCATTTTTGTAATATAGCTGGTCTATTTATAAAAATGAAATGGTCGAATGTACATGTATTTCTTTACTAAGTAACAAAAAAAAATTATATCAAATAAAAACATCTACAGCGAAATGGACGCTAAAGTGAAGTGAAGTGCATTGTGTATGTAATATAATTTAGATGATATTTAAAGTAACGCTCGACGTACGGACATGTCGAAATTATTTACTATAGTTATGTTACTCAATGTCTAATTATGTAATTTATTACTTGTACTGTACACGTTTCTATGGCGGGATCACTTTAGTTATTTAATGTCTGTCCTCTGTTTAATGTTTTTTTTTTGCTTAGTTTTAAAAATGGAACATTTAAACGTAGTCAAATTTAATCTATATTATATTTTTATAATACAATTAGTCAAGAGTGTTTGTAAAATTTTAAATTATAATTTTGAATTATGAATGCATTTTTGTGTTTATTTTGTTGTTATATGATTAAAACTTTTAAATATATGATGATTCCAATAAATAATCATGTTTTTTATATTTTTTTCTCATTATATTTTTTTACAGCAGTTTTTTTCTATATCTTTTACACAAAATTTAAATGGGACAGACTTGATATAAATCGTAGGAAATTAACATCGTTAAGTTACTATATCTATAATGTAAACAAGTATTTTATAATTACTTAAAGGTGGGGCACGGTTTTTGCATTTGTGTTGTATTTTTAATGTTATTTGTTTTGTTGTATGTGTAGTGCCAAAGGTGTTTATTTTGTAGCCATGTTGCAAGCCATCAGCTGTTAATTTTTCAAAGCACCAACCAATTATTATATATTATATGAAATTATGTAAAATTATAATGTAAATGTATGAATAACGACCGGGTGAGTGCTTGGAAACACTTATTAATAATAAAATATTTATATGTATGTATCATTTGCACGTGTAGTTTAGATTTCGACGAATGTTTACATGAAATATGGACTGAAAATTGGATAAATATATATATCATTGGTTTAAAGTAATATGATTGTCACACATATTTCAAATGACATTAAATTGAAGTAAAGCTGAACGTGTGACCACCGCCACCATCGACCATCGATTATATAAATTTATTGTATAAGTTATATAACTAAGTATATATATATATATAAATATGGATTAGTGAATTTTGCTTCTGGAAGGCGAATGTGCAATTTTATAAGAAAAATCGTTGTGAGCGAGGGTGGCTGTCGTCCGACGTCCGACTGACTGCGACTGACATGTTAGCGATCATTTGCGATGCTGTTCAACAAATTGATAAATTTTGTATAAATATTTATAACGATAATGTAACTGTTGAAAGAAATATTGTAACAGATTGTAAGGTGCTTATGATTATCGTTATAATACAAAGTTGTGCATATAGCTCAGTTGTTTTATTCACCTTTAAACAACACCGAAAACGTAATAAAATATGTGTCCTAAAAACAAAAGCAGCAATATCCATTTTTTTTTAAATTTATTATAAATGTAATCTGTTAGTGTAGCCGCTACACTACATACTACAGTTATAGTTACCTTTAAAAAAAAATGCAATCAGGGAGACTTGGATCCGTTGGAGACGCCACATACATTGGTCGTCCCAGACCAAGTCGTTAGAATGTCGATTCTAAGTCGTGGACAAGAATTTCAACAAGCTCTTTTCAGCTTATACTCCAGAATATCTTAACGCATTTGCACTACATCTTGTAGTTTTGTAACTTAGATCATATATTAAACAGTCAATCGTTTTTTTTTCTATTTACATCATATTGTTAACTTAGCTTCACGCTTTATGCCTAACGGGTTAGTCAGAGAGAAATACGGTAAATAAAACGGTCAATAGGGTCATACAAAATTTTCTAAAAATTGTGTATAGATATAAAATATATAAAATCACTTATTTTTCAATTAAGTCAGCAAATAATTAGTGAAGTTGCGTTAATTCACACCTTACAGTCGATTTCGATAATTCAAATTGATTTGACTGCTTAACATAATTATGCATTTGACACACCGACTTAATTTTTCCACAATTTTTAAAGTTCATTACCATTATATTGTATTTTACATTGAACGAGTGACTTATTCAAATCTTAATATTTTGTGACACTTGTTCTTACCTCGCAATAGGTTTGTCGACTGCATAATTTTAATTTTTATTCTTATACGCACACTACACTTACACTGCTGCAACTGCTATAGCCTCGATCCTCATCAGACATCATCAGACATCGATGCTTTGCTGAATTGACGTCTCGTCGCACGTCGACCATAAATACAGAATAACATACGTATCAGTAAAATATTGATTGCATAATTTTTAAATACCGCCATGATAATATCTACTATCAAATTCGTAAATTGATATAAATTTTAATTGAGGGTATATTAGAATAGATTTATTCAAATTATTTAGTAAACTTACAAAAATAACACGATATTTACAAAATAATCTCTGCCTAGCCTGCGTTCCACGGTCAGAGAGTAGCCCTAACCACGCGTCTCACAGGCTAAGTTACTTTCTCTATCTATCTTTACGGGTGCCGTTTGCCCGATGTGTTATTCCCCACAAATGACAATTTCTATGTACTATGTACTTAATGTATGTAAAATAACTAACTATGTATGTAAAATAACAATCAAAAGATTAAAAACTGATTTCTGTTCAATTCAAATTGGCTAAGAGATACGCTGAGAGTATATTAAAAAAAAATCTTAATTCTAATAAAAAATAAAACAAAACAATTAGTAATAAACAAAATAAAACAACTAATTGATAATTAAAACTATTTATTATTATTTATAAATACACATTGTATACCAGACTCATGTTATATATAACTACAAGAATTAATTTATAATTTCTTAATCATCTGTTAACATCCACTTGAATGAAATTATCAGAATACACTATTAAATTGAACCTAAACTTTATTTAATGTACACATTTATTTACTTAATATTTAAATAATAATTCATATCAATATTTTATTCGTTTTTTATTTTTATTTTATCTGACATTTCACTCAGTGTGGATTTAAAAGACGTTATAATAGCATTTATATAAATATAGTTATATATACACTTATACTTCATTAAAAAGAAAAGTAATTCTCAATCTCTTACAACACTTAGAATCATTGTTTCTTATGAAACTTGTTGTTTAAGACTTGACGTAAGCCACAGGCCTACAGCACCATATAAATACTTTATATATAAAATATACAAGAAAAAAAAAGAAAAGGTCGTATATAAACTATAAATACGTATTTTTTCTTTTCAGCTTCACGATGTATCCCGCACATAGTAGAGTAGGCAGGGGGAACCTAGTGCTAAAACACTTGCCCACAAATGGACAAGATAAAATGGGCACTCAACACGTAATGCCTCGACACGACACGACTTACGTGTTGAGTGGTGGAACTCAACTCCTTTTTGCCTTGGTACCAGAGCGAAGAAATGAAAATATGATTAAATAATAATTCATTCTGTCGAGTGGGAATCGAACCCACAACCGTCACGATACGGTCACACGCCTTTATTAAAACATTTTAATGAAATTTCTGAATTAAAATATTAAGATTGCAGGGTTCTAGTAATCAGTCCAAGCGCTCTTACCATTAAAAATATGCCCTCAAATATTACCTAAAAAAATTCATACTATTTTTTATACATTACAATAAGTTCACTTAATAGAAAAAACAGTCTGTTTAATTTTAAATTAAAATAATATTATATTAACCGTAGTTTTTATGATGAAGTCGACTGAAAGTAGCAAAGTTTGCGACCAATTATAGAACATGAAACATTTAACAATACTTTCACTTAACACGACATTAAAATTTAAATATAATTAATTAAATGTAAGATAAACAATATCTCAATTATATTGTTATCAATTGAATAAAAGAGAAATATTTGTAAGAAACTTGAAACGATCACAAAGTGCGAAATATGTCTATAAGACGTACTCCATTCTTATACAAAACGTATAAGAATGGAGCATGTAGGTACTAAAATACTAAATTTTAAGCACTACTATAATATATTGCATTTTTAACTTACTTCTAGAAAAAAAATGATCACTAGCCAATCAATACAAAATGATACGTTTACATTAGGCCTTGATAAATAATAGGAATGCAAATAATATTACAAAACACGTAAATTACTTTAAACAATACCTAACCTTCAGATATACCAAAGTGGAGCAAGGCTTTATATAATGACTACTGTTGATTTTGAGTTAACAATCAAATTAATGTTTAACAAATTAAGAATAAATAAGAAAATTTGGATTTTATATATTTTTATATTTAATTATAAATTACAATACATCTTCACATTGTATCACAGATACATGTAGTAAGGGAGAAGAGGGAACCTAGTGTTACGACAGTCCGTTGTTGCTCGACCAAAGCAAAAATGAAAATCATTCATTACCCCAAGTGGGAATCGAACCCACCACCTCTGCAATTACAGTCAGATGCTACATCAAGTAAATTTATGTTTTAAAAATTAAGAACAAGTACAAATATAAGACATTTCATATTTTTTTAATAATAAATGTCAGCATTTCTTTACAATTCCAAATATATAAATGTGTGTTTTCTATTAAATAGCAAATTAAATTATTTTAGAGCAGGCTGGTAATTAAAAAGAAAAAAGAAGTATAATTTAATGCCATAATTGATAAGCACTATTTTCATCACGTTATCGACTACAGAAATAACAATAACAATTTAAAAAATATATAATAACTAAAAAAAAGATTTTTTAGTAATAATACTAGAAGTGAAGCGAAACGTCGATTAATTTCAATACCATATTACATAGCTTCATTTATTTTACAACATTAACTAGCTAACTAGCCATATTATAAAGTACAAAATTTTTTATACTTTTCTAATTTATAAAATAATATATTTATATCACTTTACACAATTATGAACATTCGTTTGCAATAATTTCTTATATGTTTATGTCAATACATACCTACTTAACTCTTACGAATGAAATTTAGTAGCATATGAACTTTTTAGTTAAATAAAATAAGTAAGTAATAAGTAATTCAAACTAAGTCACGTATTTATATACCGCTCTCAATTCTGAGAGTGATCTTGAGATGCCGTCATTTATAAATGAAATCGGCATCTCAAGGTACAAGTGAAGCGACGCGACGGGCAAT
The DNA here is from genome assembly GCF_056956725.1 of Heliconius melpomene rosina. NCBI lineage: Eukaryota > Metazoa > Arthropoda > Insecta > Lepidoptera > Nymphalidae > Heliconius > Heliconius melpomene. Next base: position 2,438,822 of record NC_140396.1, on the reverse strand, counting down.
GATTAAACAAAGCGTGCTTGAATTTAATTTGAAGTAAATGAAAAATACTACTATTTTTTATTTTGCATTAATATGCAAAATAAAAAAAATATAATATAATTATTTTGAAAATAATTATATTAATAGAAAATATAATTATTTTCAAACTATAAACTTATTTAGCAGTTTTAGATAAGTTTATAAAACAGTTTATGTTGTATGAGTATATAGATGTATTAAAAAAAATTAAGTGAAGTGAAAAACTTACTTTTAAACATTTTTTATGGATAAAACCAAGAAAATAAGTAATTATTCCAGACAATACAATTTTCTAGGATAGAAATTACATATTCTCTTTACTTTGCTGAACTAATCGTTTATCTAGTAGAAGCATTTATTTAATCTAATACAGTGGCGTAGCTAGGGGGGTGCGAGCGGTGCGGACGCACCGGGCATCAAAAGGAAAAGGGGCATCAAAGTCGACGATCACTTTGTTTTTTTCTTTGTTTTTAGACCTTAGACCATTTTAAAGGGCATCAAGTCCTCTAAGCCGCACCGGGCATCAAAAGGAAAGGGGCATCAACGTCGACGATCACTTTGTTTTTTTTCCGACCTTAGACCATTTTAAAGGGCATCAGTCTACTAAGCCGCACCGGGCAGCAAATACCCTAGCTACGCCACTGATCTAATATGGATTTTGATTTGGGTATAAAATGCATTTTTATGTCAAATATGAGTGAAAGTCTTAAAAATTTGAGGTATTCTTTATAACTTTAATGCCTATATCTAGTAGATAAGTAGTTTTATTTATTGCTTTTAAGTCCTATAACAGTGTACAATATTATAAGTTTCATGTCACTTTGCGTTTTATATTATGTTATTCTTATATCATGTAAAAAACATGTTTTGGGCACAAACATTGATTTAATTTAGCGTTTGTAAGTCGAGGTATTTTATGTATTTTTGTTTCATTAATTCCACGCTCTGATCTGGCATTTGTATGGTAAGTTTAAGTTCATATTCAGATTTCATCTTAGACACGGAAACGAAACGACATTCCATAGTTAGCTGTAAAGAAAATTAAAGCACATATTGTATATTTTTTCCAGGGCAATATGTCTCTATGTAAATATATAAGTTAGCATTTCATTTTGTGCCTATCGCGTTGCAGGGTAAGGAGCTGGGATAGGGTCCTTATGACATAAGTATAGTTTTGAAGTGGCCCAATTTAAATGCGCAATAACGCTTAACGATTATCTTTCCAAGTGGACAATGCGCAAAACCTCAAGTAACTTCAGAGCGACTACGACTTGTCGTCCCTACTGCACTCGTACACGGTAGGTATACATACAGGGGGCTACTTCCCGCGGTCGCGCTGCAGCAGCTGCAGGCGGTCGTGTTGGCGCGCGATGTGCTCATTCAGCGCCGCCACGTGCTCCGTCAGCACGCCCAGCTGCTGCTCGTAGTTGCGCGACGTCGACTGCAGCTCCTCTTCCTGCACGCACCAATTAAATATACTAATTATATATGTACAAGGTTGACATATATGGATTTAGGTAACAAAGCTAATACATCAGACTTACATATAAGACTACAATTTCTGTAAAGATTTTGTATGATTTGACCAACTATGTTTAATACAGTGTTAATTATCCGAACGTCGATTAGCTCAAATGCCTGAGTTAAAAATAACCATAGTAGGAGGGTAACATATTTTCACACACACACACATATGTGAAACCACACTCACACATGTTAACATACACACATGCAGATAACATCAATATATTATGTAAGTTAGTAAATATAAATCAACTGATTTTTTTTTTTTTAAATAGGAACCCCTATTAATTTTAAAAATAGAAAAATAATACACAGGGACTGATTCTACAAGGGGGTAGCAAGAATTGTCAAGTCCACGAAAAATATTTGTGGACATCTGTTAATTTACTTTATAATAATATTATCACTAATAATTCTAGAATACTTAAGAGATATGCTCACCAGCCTGCTGATTATGTCGTGTTTACTCTGAATAGTTTGTTCGTCGGCTTCCTTCTCGCGCTCCATTTCCTCGAAACGTTGTCCAAGCATCTCACACTGGAAGCAAAATTGGGATGACCAGGTTTTTATCAGAAATAAAAGAAAGACAATTTTGATTCACTGACTTTTAAACAGTTTCACGCTGTATCACTTAAAGGGTAAGCAGAGAGAGTCAGTCTATTCCCTACTTTCTGCTAAATTTTATAAGTAGATATATATATTTAGATAAGTTATAGTTATGTTATATATATATAGTTTGCTAAGTGGTGGAATACAATGCCACAATATCTTGTTAACATCGCATGGAAATGAAAACAACATTTATTCCTCTGAATGGGAATCAAACTCTCAACCCTCGCCGGCCTCAATGGCATTTTTAATAATATTATTATTTATGTCATAAATATACATTATAAAAAACAAACCTCTTTAAGATAATGTTCAGTCTTGCTCTTCATAGCGTCTCTTTGGCCACTTAGCTCCGTGACCTTGGCTCGATAGTAGGCGTGGAGGCGATCCTCGCGCTCCTCCAACTCCTTGCTGAGGAGGAACGGCACTTCCAGACTGCCGAGCAACCCTGTAATACGGCCTTCTGCATCTAGGCAAAAAAATATATTATAATTTATTATTTGTTTCAATGTGTCTTTTTTAGCTTCACACTGTACCTCTAGTGGGGTAGGACAGATAAACAGATGAGATGAGATGCGTTTAGCTCTTTTTTATTTTCTATAATTCAAGAATATGTTCTTAAAATTATTTATATGGGTATGATGATATATTTTTCAACCTAGAATTTAGTATTTAAATAATCTGCACTTTACTGTAATCTCAATGTCGGTGTTATTATTAATTATTTTAAATAAAAATAGTTTTTTTTAATGGTATAATGATACATGAATGAAAGGAATGTTTCAAATTAAAGATAACTGTATCTGCGCCACTATAGTTACTTTTCTACCGCGAGCGGAGAGATATCATTAAGGACTACGTTGAAGTTGCAACGTGCGTTGAACTTTCCACCAGTAAATAGTTTTAGAGAACGCGAAGAAATTACAAAATACAAAACTTGTTGTTGGTGGATATGTAAACGACAAAATAACTATAAAATTGAAACAACTACTTCAAAACATTCTTCCGCTTTATAATATTAATATACATTTTACATAAAAATATGATCTCATACATGTTTACCTTTAGTTTAGGCGGAATGTCTAGTGTTAAAACATTCCGTTCTCCATTTTCCACCGAATTTTGGAGGCATAGCGTGTTGAACGGTGGAACTGAACATAATAATATTTCAAAAAAATAACTAATTTTGAAACATACCAATAGAAGTTTCACTGAAGCAGTTAAAGTCACCAGAGTCGTGAGTGTCTCCCCTTTTCTTTTGAGCTGCCGCTACATATTTACTTAGTTCTAACTTAAGACTTTCGTTTTCCATTCCTAATAGTTCATACTCCATCCTCAGTTTTTGGTTTTCCTATGAAGAGAATAAGATACAAAACTATAATGTTAGCAGTCATGTTTGTTTAGGCCAGTCATGGCGCAGTCGTATAAGCAAGCGACTGTAAACGCGTCATATTGTGGGTTCGAATCTCATTGCAGGAATTGAAATATTTAATATCTTCATGTTCTTACACAATATTTTGCCATTACTATTATCAGTATGTATTATCAATAAATGCTATTATTAGTTATCTACTAAAAGTCATTAGTGTTTTAATATATTAATAAAAGCAACAAAATAACTAATTTAATTTAAATTTACTTATTAACATCATAAAAGTATTGAGTGATGAAAATCAATGCCTTTGTGTTGATACCACAGTGAGTAAAAAATTTTTTTTTTTTTTTTTTTTTTTCTGTGCTGAATTTACAATCAGTTCTTTACTTTTAGCAAATGTGTTGTATGCTGTTGGCTTTTAAAGGCGTGACTCCAATAAGCCATCTACCTTATAGTATTATCTTTTTTTTTTTTTTACTTGTTTTTTTTTTTTTTTTTTTGTTAAAGTATATCACTTCTTTTTAATCTTTTAGCATAACTTCGCGTTATAAGGGCAGATGCAAGGTCATTAGGATGCCTTCCCAATCGGTCTCGATATTTACTGTTGTGTTTTATTATTTCATACGCGACAGTATCCATCTTGAGGTTTTCATGGATTTCCTTGTTGGTAACAAACCACGGTACATGGCTGATTGTTCGCAGTATGAAGTTTTGTACCCTCTGAATTATCGTGATATTGGATTTACAAGCACTTCCCCAGAGTTGTATCCCATAGAGCCAAATAGGCTTCAGTACAACATTGTATATAAGAAGCTTATTGTCCAGGCTCAGTTTGCTGTTACGCCCTAGTATCCAATGGAGGTTTTTATATCGGATATTAAGTTCACACCTCTTTGTTTCAACGTGATTCCTCCATGTCAGGCGACGATCGAGATGAAGACCCAAATACCTGACGCTGTCGTGATGCGAGAGTGTAGTATTTTCCAATTTTACTGGTGGACAGTTTCCTTTTTTTAGGGCGAAAGTGACCTGGACAGATTTGCTAGCACTTGCTTTTATCTTCCAGTTATTCAGCCATGTTGAGATTTTATCCAGGCTTCCCTGTAGAATCTTTGATGCAATAACTGGATCTTTGTGACTGACTAGTACTGCAGTATCGTCAGCAAATGTCGCCGTTGTGACTCCTTCAGCCTGCGGAAGGTCTGAGGTATACAGTATGTATAGTAGCGGTCCCAAAACTGACCCCTGGGGTACACCAGCTTTTATTTGGAAAAAGGATGATTTTGCATCCGCTTCTTTCACTTGGAACATCCTGTCTTCAAGGTAAGATTTCAATATGGTATAGTACTGATGTGGCAAGTTACTCTTCAGTTTAAGCAGAAGACCCCTATGCCAAACCTTGTCAAAGGCTTGTTGAATATCGAGGAACACAGAGGAACAGTATTGTTTTTCCTCGAGGCTTTTACGGATTTTGTCATATACTCTGTGCACTTGTTCGATGGTGGAGTGCTTTAGTCTGAAGCCAAATTGGTGGTCGGGTATTACATTTTCATTGTTTAGAATGGGCAGTATTCTATGCATCAGTAACTTTTCCAGAACCTTAGAGAGTATGGGGAGCAGACTTATAGGCCTATAAGATGATACTTCATAAGGATCTTTTCCAGTCTTATAAATCATAATGATTTGAGAGATTTTCCAGGCCAGAGGAAAATACTGGACCCGCAGTACAGCATTAAACAAAGACGTCATAAATACAACAGCTTTTCGTGGTAGTTGCTTTAGTATTTCCTTTGTAATAAGATCATATCCAGGTGCTTTCTTGTCTTTAAGTGTGGTAATTACTCTCCATACTTCACGCACTTTAACGGGACGAGGTGGTGGTGTCATTTGGAAGTCTTGTAGGAGCACTTCGTCTATATGTCGCTCATTCTCAGAGCTTCCTCCCGGATTCGGAGAAAATACTTGTTCCAAGTGTTTAGCATAAGCATCTACCTTTTCCTGGGATGTACGTGCCCATCCCGAGCAAGTTTTTAGCGGGAATTTGGTACTTTGTGGCTTGCTATAGTTTTTTGTGAACTTCCACAAGGAGTATTTGTTTGACGCAGAGGGCGATAACGATTCCAGTTGGTATTCCAGCGTATCATCGTGCCACCTCTGCAACATCTCTTTCAGGTGTAACGCAGCTGTATTGAATATGGTTTTGTCTGCCTCCGCTCCACTCTGGTGCCAAATCCTCCTTAACCTACGTTTATTTAGTAATGCATGTTTAATGGCCAGTGGGTAATTTGAATGCCTGTTGTCCGGTTTGGGTTCAGGAGTATTGATCCAGCAAGCTGTTTGAATAAGTTCTGTAATATACCTAGCTGCATCTTCTATGTTATCTGGAGTTTTCATGGGCACATTCAACTGAATGTTGCTCTCTATATAATCCCTAAAGGATTCCCAGTCAGTCTGTCGGTTGGTTAACTTTTCTGTTTCTTCAAGTTCTATAAGGAATGAGCTCATTGTTAGAAGAACAGGAGTGTGGTCAGACGAACTATCATAGCATGATTCCGGTTTCAGGTAGTGTTTGGATAGACCTTTTGCAACGAAGAAGTCAAGAAGGTCAGGTTTTCTTTTGGGGTCTGTGGGCCAGTATGTGGGCTCGCAAGCAGACAATACTAGTAAATTATTATTGTCTGTGCTTAATTTAAGTTGTCGTCCTCTAGTCGTGGTAAGTCTGGAACCCCAGTCAATGTGTTTTGCGTTCCAGTCTCCACCTGTCACAAAACGATTTCCAAGATGTTTGAAGTAGTCTGTCCACATGTCCTCCTTTATGTTATGTCTCGGGGGACAATATGCTGCTGAGAAGTTAATGTGACCCTTGCCATCTTCCACAGAAATAGTTGCGGCTTGTATATGGGCTGTCTTGTATTCTGGGATGAGGTGATGTTTAACATTCTTTTTCACAATTACTGCTGCTCCACCATGTGCTAGATCATCAGGATGATTAGTCATATAGCATTCGCAGTCCTTAAATTTTAAGTTTGTATTACTTTTGGCATGTGTTTCGGATACGAGAAGTATATCAATTTTGTGTTCAACCATAAGTAATTCAACTTCTAGTTTGTGAGCTGTTAAGCCATTCACGTTCCAGGTAGCTACTCTGTAGGTGTTCATTTTGTTAGCCGGTCAACGAGCCTGACTATGAGTTCCATTAGGGTGCTCATTTGTTGTAGGATTTGCTCAAACTTATCGTTTTGTCTTCTGAGAATTTCTTCGATATTAGGAATCATCTGTTGTTGTGTGTTTTCATAGGTACTATCCGTTTGTGTCTTATTAATTTTACAGATGTTTGCATATGTCTCTGATATAGATTTTGTTTTTATGGTGTTATCAATAGGTGTCACTTTATCGGTTATAGGCTTCTCAGTTCTTAACGGCTCTTTTGGTGGTTGTTTCTGATGTTTAAATCTTTTATTAAGAATTTCTCTGTAAACATCACAACCCTTATAATTCGCAGGATGGGGTCCATTACAGAGGGCGCACGTCGCAGGTGTGTTTCGGTCCTTTTTGGGACATTGAGAAGTCTTGTGTGACTGTCCACATTTTACGCATCTGTAAGGACGCATACAATAGTTCTTGAGTGCCCGTATTGTTGACAGCGCTGGCATTGTACAACTGTGGTTTTCTTCCTGGGGTCTTCTATCACAACAGCCTGGTGATGAATGTATTTTAGTTCCTTTATTGCCTTATTTTTGGGTCCAGGTAAAAGGTTGACAAAGAATGTAGAAGTGGGCTTTTTGTCAGGACCAAATTTGACATTTATAATTTCACCAGACACTACGTTGCCAGTGTTTTTTTCGATATCAAGCTTTATTTCTTCAAGTGGCGTTGAGTGATGAAGATTTCGTATGACCACTCTGTAGCACCTTTGATCTTTTCGGTTAAATGTGTGTCCTATTAAACCATTGTCTCTGATTGTTGATAATATTTCCTTATAGATGTTAATATCAGTGCAGTGTATTCTCAGTTGATTTTTATTTACGATCTTATAAGTATATTCCTCTTCTTTTGCAACTACACTGAGCAATTCAGTCAGTTTGTTAATATCATCAACACCATATAGGATGATTGGTGGTGGTTTAGATGGCCGTTTTACTTTCGGTCCTGCATTCTCCACTTGGTCTACGGGTAGTGTGTTGAATCTATTGCTTGTATGTAGCTTATCAGGAGAAGGTGTTGGGGAACTTTTTTTTCGTTTTTTATTTCGGTTTACAGGTACTCTTTGCCATGCTGGCGGTTGAGTTTCTGGCTGTAAAGTTGTTGCACTAGTATCAAGTGTACTATGGTTGAGGGTGAGATCTTCATCTAGATGACTACCTAGCGAGTGACTTCTAGGTCTTGTAAACAGGGACGGGTGGAAAGCCTGTTGGACCATCTTCCGTTTAATAAAAAAATAATAATCAATTCCCCATAGTGGCAATCGTTTTCACGATCGCCGACCACGTTTTATTTATATGTTTCACTTTTTGAAACTTTAAAAGCTTTATACAATAATAATTACATTAAAAAATATTAACAAAAATAAAAAAATACCTTTTCTAAAGTGTGTGCCTTAGTGCTAAGTTGCTCATTTATATGCAAATCATCTACAGAACTAAGCGCATCTTCACTACCCACCTAAAAAATAAGAAAATAATGTATTTATTAAAGGCATCAGCTCCAGTGCCAAAGATAATACAGAATAACTAACTGAACATAACACCGTGGTTTGTCTCCTAGACTGGGGAAATGATAGTTATTTGTTCTCTTGAGTGGGGATTGAACCCACTACCATTGCATTTACGATCAGATGCTGTCTGACTGCACCACAATATTTTATAACTTTTATTAACAGTATTATTATAACATATCAACAGTTATCCACTGTGAAAGTCATTAGTGTGAAAAAAACCACAAAAAATTATATATATAAAATATTTATAGTTCTGTCTTCTAAAATACTTATATCATTATAATATGAATTTAAAAAGTTACCAGACTGCCTGCTTCTGAAAAGAAATCTCCATTGCAGCTAGCAGCTTGACTGCTAGTGTGAGGCTTCGGAGCACCTATTTTTTGAGTCTCCTCTAAAGAAAATTGAAGTTCTTGATTTTTATTTTTTAATTTTGCAATTTCACATTTGTATTTGCTTTCACTTTCACTTATATGTTTTTTGTAATCTTCTATAGATGCTTGTAATTGTGACACTTCAAATGTTTTATCTGAAAGCTAATATAAGATATTAAATTATATTCAGCATTGCCAAAAATATAAGTAATCCTCTGATAACACTTTTTCATATTACGTTATTTCACCTGCTAGTATAATATGGGTTTTATATGATGAGGGGACTCCCCACATTATATTTCTGTACTGTAAGATTTATAATGAAACAGTTTTTAGAATTATTTCATAATTTAAAATTTTACTGTATAAGCTAAAAACTGTATTTCAGTTACATATGCATACAATTTTATTTAAAATGTTCTTACTTTGACTTTAATAAAACACACACATTTTGTTCATAACAAAGATTTCTCTTAACATTAGATTCGTACCATAATGACAAAAATTAAATGTGAATCATTCATACAAATGCATTATATGTATATAGTATCACATAGTATTCTTGCTTATAACGCAGGACCAATCTGTTGTGTTGTACAGAAATAGCATATTTAGTATTTGTTACTCCTTACTTGTGATGCATACTGAGCATTTTCAATAATTTTCTTTTGTAATTCCTCCTGCAAAAGACCTGAATCTAATGAAGGTATACTGCTGGCTGCTGCTTGTTTGTCTTCACTTTTACTTTTCGATTTTTTTGTCATTTTAGTCTGTAAACATAAAGGACATTATTTTAGTTGAAAATAAATCTAATTAGATTTAGACTTTAAAATGTAATGGAAGACCTAGTAATATTAAGCATATCATAGTTTTGTTAAACTTACTTGGAAAGCATCAAGTTCATCTTGAAGGACGGAAACGCGTCGCGTCAACTGCTGATTTCTGAAGGTTAAAGAATCTATCTCTAATTCTCCTTTCCGTAAAGTTTTTTCTTTATCTTTCAACAGTTCCCGCAACTCATTCGATTTAGCTTGTTCGTCTAAAACTCCCTTTTTTAATACCTTTACGTGAACCCTCAACTGTAAACGGAAACAATAAATTTGCTGCAATTGCCGATACGACAACTTAATTTAAAAATAAACATACTACCTTAGAATACTCAGATGCTAATTTCTGATATTTGGCCTGTATGTCTCCAGAAGGTAGACCTTCCATGACTAGATTTCAAGAGTTCATAACTCTTTCTTTGTAACAAAATTGTTTATTTATCGAATTTAGTACCGTAATGAACACCCACTTTACAGTAAAAATGACAAATAATTTTGACGTCTAACAACTGTTTGACAATAAAAAAAAATACACGTTAAGATACTTGTACAAGCATATTAGCCATTATAAGTTATATTTTAATTGACTACGTACGGTAATATTAAAATTAATTCAATTAATTTTAAATACTAACGAAAAAAAAGTAAGCGTAACTTAAAAATAATTAAAAGATATTCAGCAAAGGACGGAAGCAGATAAATTATCTACTTTTCCAAATTAATTTACTTTTGTCTTTTCATTATATTGTGCATCAAAATTATTATTATTATAAATAATTATTGGAGAAATTGCCGTTAATAGCAAAATATTTACTAATAACCACAAGTATGCTTTATCTAAATATAACTGTATAAAAGTTAATTAAATGTTCAATATTAAAAAAACGATTTAGCATCATATATCATATGGAAGCCATAGAAGCAAACATTCAACTAATTGCAATTTAGATACTAAAAATGGTACTGTACCGTACTTTATAATTGGTATATTTTTAGAAAATTATGGTAATTATTAATTAGCAGAAATGGTATCCCCCCGATATTTAAATTACTCTGGCAACTCTGCCTCTGTTGATGTGTCGTGATTATCTGAACTAAAATATCAATATTTTGGAATTTATGAAAGAAAAACTATAATAACGAACTTATATTCCGTACTTATATACAAAATAACTTATTTTATAAATCTATGTTCAAGACATGGACGACAGGTAAGGTTCTGAGTCACAATTTAACAATGTATCGCAACAGGTAAAGACTAAGTCAGAACAAAGTAAATTATGATGAAACTATATAAATAATCCACAGGAACATGGACTCGGGCAGCTCCACATATACAGACGCCTCAAGCGACCATTCCAAGAGTATTGTACACATAGACGTTGATTGTTTTTACGCTCAGGTAGAGATGGTACGGAAACCTGAACTGCGATCCCTTCCACTTGGAATCCAACAGAAAAACATTGTTGTGACCAGTAATTACGAAGCTAGAAAGTACGGCGTGCGAAAGTGCATGCTCATTTCCGACGCGTTAAAAATTTGTCCAAACTTGAAACTAGTTAATGGAGAGGATTTACACGATTACAGAGCGGCGTCAAACAAAATATTTGCTCTACTTCAAACTTGGAAATGTCCAGTTGAAAAGTTAGGTATGGATGAAAACTTTATAGATGTCACAAATTTAGTACAAGAAAAGTTTAAAAGTATGAAAGGTACAAGCATCACACTTACTGGTAATGTGTATTGTGAACCAAATGTGGAGTGTCATTGTGGGTGTCATACGAAATTAAAAATAGCATCACAAATAGCTAGTGAAATGAGGAACAAAATATATGATGAATTAGGTTTTACAACATGTGCTGGAGTGGCACATAATAAACTATTAGCTAAACTTATCTGTCCTTTAAATAAGCCCAATGATCAAACAACTATTTATCCTGAGCATGGTGCCAATTTTATGGCTACTTTACAAAGTGTTCGGTCAATACCCAGTATTGGGTCAAAGACTACAGAGGCATTAATTTCACAGAATATAATTACAGTAAGTAACTTACAAGAAGTGTCTGTAGATGTTTTAAAGAAACATTTCAGTGGTGATATGGCTGTTAGATTAAAAACTTTAAGTGTAGGGGAAGATAACACTCCAGTAAAGCAAACAGGTCGGCCCCAGAGCATAGGGTTAGAAGATAGCTTTAAGACAGTCAGTGTGAAAAGTGAAGTTGAAGAAAAGTTTACAGCACTTTTACAAAGACTGCTAATACTAGTTAAGGAAGATGGACGCATTCCAGTTTCACTTAGAGTTACATTAAGGAAAAAAGATGTGAAGAGATTGAGCAGTCATAGAGAATCTAGACAATGTCAAGTATCACCGTCTATTTTTACAATAAATAATGGTACACTGACAGTTACAGAAGCAGGGCAGCAAAAACTCATGAGTATAATAATGAGGTTGTTTAACAAACTAATTGACTTGTCAAAACCATTCCATTTAACTTTAGTAGGTTTGGCATTCACTAAGTTTCAAGAGCGCATGTCAGGCAGAAGTTCTATAGTAAACTATTTAATGAATGATATTTCTGTTCAGTCAGTTCTTAACATACAAAATGATTGTGATACATCAGCCTCTTCCATGGACTATTCAGCTGCTTCTCCAAGTAGTAGTACGACCACAGATCTTTCTGATGGTGAAGTGGAGCCATCACCTAAAAAGCCTAAAAAAGTTAATTGGATAGCTAAAAGAAGGTGTTTGTCTAAAGAAGAGGTTGCTTCACCTAGTAAGCTTAAAGTAGGAGAACTCAGACTTAATTCAAAAGAGTTAGAAAAAGTATCTGAATTAAGACTGAGTTCGAGAGATAGATCTCTTACTCCAAGAGCCAGTCCTGCAAAAGATACTCTGTCAGACACCTCTGACACTATGAAGGATAGTGCAGAGGCTGGCAACTGTGACGGCTGTCCAAGTTATGTGGACAAGGAAGTTTTTAAAGCCCTTCCAAATGAGATGCAACAGGAACTCAAAGCCATGTGGAAGAATCCCTCCAGTTCAGAGGTCACCAGAAGTAGCCCTCGAAACTTGAACAAAGCAAAATCAAACTCAATTTTGAAATATTTTGTTCCACACAAATAGTATTAGTAAGATTTTATCTTGTTAAATAATTTAAGTGATAAGTGAATGGTTTCTATTTTTTCAAATCATACAATTTTTATTCTGCTGATCAAATACATGTTTATGTTATAAATATACACCTTTCATTTGTACCTTGGAGGGAAATTAGACATAAGTGAGGCTATACAACTGGGCATATCATTTAATAATTATATTTTTTACAGCATTTGTAACCATAGTAGATAAATCTGATAGCTTGTGCACATTATTAACATTCACCAATAGACTCTGTGCTAATCTAGCGTAGGAAACAACATCTACATTTAGTTGTAATCTGATTTTGTCCCCGTCAGTGATTCCAGTACTCTCGCTACTCTGCTGGGAAGACAAATCGCGAATTTGTTTTAATCTCCTCAAAGACTCCTCTGTTTTCTGTACTGACACTAATACATCTTCAACATACTTATAATATCTAAAAAAAAGATTGCATTTCATAAAATTAACTTATAATACTATTAACATAATTAAATAAAATTAACTTATGATACTATTAACATAATGCAGTATACAATTATATATACTTACGAAACCGTCATAACATTGAATAAAGACTCATAAATTTCAATCAAAAATGAATTATCTAGTCTTTGAGCTGCATTCTCATTAAATTCTGTAATAGTTCTTGTAATCACTTCTATGTAAGTACATGGCTTAGAGGGTATACTACGATTTGTTTTTCTATAAAGCCTTGGTATATCACTAACTTGTTTTAGTTGTACATTTATAAATTCAAACAATTCATTAACTATACTTTCACATATTTTGATTTTTGTCTCTTGTAATAGATTTTCTGTAGGTTTTAAACTCTCTTTCAGAATCCCTCTACTTTTATTATGAAGCACCTTACTTTCAATATGTTCTAAAAGTTTTGGCAATCGTTGGATTAGAATTGAACTATCCACATATAAATTTATACTATTATCAATTAAATTTTTATTGACACCAGTCAATTCCAATTTTGATGTAGAAGTCTGTTGAAAAATAAGAAATTAGTTAACAAAATAATCTTTTAAAAAAACTTTCATACTTTTATTTTATAGTTTTATCCCACTTAAAAGACGGGCTTACCCTTATACTGATGCTTGTGATCCAAGTTGCATATCTCGACAGTAACTGAAGTGACAACTTCCAGAACTTGTGAGTCAAAGCTTCAATATAAATACCATCTAACCAACAATCCTGGAGAGCTTTCCAACATTTGAATGTTTCCAATAAAATAAAGCCATCATTACTTTGCACTGTAGGATTTTTTTTGAGGGAAGCTTCAAAACCACCTGAGAATAACAATTTTGTAGTTTGAATAAACTTTTTGAGATTGGGACTTTTACATAATATAATTAAAACTCTCTACATAACCATAAGTACTTTATTGATAGCACTTCACTTTTGTTATATTAGGTATATTTGATAACTTACTTCTAGCTTAAGAACTCAATTAAACAATTACTTAAATAATTTATGAATATGACATACCAGCAATTTCCTGAAATCTTATCTGGAAATATACAGGCAAGTTCCATCTTCTGAGAAAACTCTTATATTCTGGTGTGGCATGTAAAAGTTTAATGGTCTCCTCTCCAGAGCAATAACTTTCTAAATTCTTGATAAATTGCATACTCTCACTATACCTTGTAAAAAATAACTGTGGATTTCCAGGTGCAAAAATGGAAGCTAAGTTGACCTCTAAACGATTTTCTACTTCACTCCAAAAACAGTTCACCAAAAATCTATATTGTTTTGCAAGAAATGTCAATTTGGAATGTTGAGTTGCATTTAAGAGCAATTTTAGTTTATAATTTAGTAGAGATAGTACATTGTTGTATATACCTTCTAGGCCATCTTTACTTCTCTGCAAGGCAGGTTCATTAATAATATCTTGGAGCAGAGGTGCCACTGCCTGTTTCTTTATCAGCATTTCAGTTTGAGCTACTCTACCTAATGTGTTTAAAGCTATCAATGCCTTTATGAGATATTCTTCATTGTTATCATTCCAAAATTGAAAGAGCAATTCATTAAGTGTTTGAACCAATTTACCACCTATATCATTGTATTTTTTCTTTTGTTCTTCCTTAACAAGACTGTCACACTTTGATATAGAAAATTTTAACTGATTATATTGTGTTGCTGCCCTGTCAGCAATAATAATTTGCTCTTGCCTACTCTTATCAGAAATATCATTTAAAACATTTTCTAGGGTTGTCAAGCAGTTGAGTGTTTGGCTGTAATACTTTAATATTTTCTTCTTTTTTATGAGGGAATGTCGCTGGCTGAGCCATAAAGATAATTCTTTCATAGCATCTTCTAAGCACTGTTTTACACCCTAAAAAATGCATATATTTACTAACATATTTCTAAAATTACTTGAGACCAGTGTGACAGTATCTGACTATATATGCAATGTTTGTGGTTTCATTTCTCACTCAGAGAATTCATTATATTAAATAATAAATTATAAGAAATATATATTTTAATTTTCTGCTCTGAAATAGTGCAAAGTTTAGTTCTGCCATTTTGTCTTGAATTCAGCAGAAAGCAGCAAACAAAGTGTCTTGACATTAGGTTCTTGACCCAGCCTACTCTGTTATGAGTTAAAGGGTAAAACTAAAGAAAAATTTAAAAACTTACTAAAACTTCCTCATTTAATTGACCCAATGGCACCTGAATGTTTACAATGGCCTTATCAAATCCAATAAGTGTAGCGCATAAGTTCACAAAATTGGCATAATCCTTGTTTATTAATTCAATCATAGCTAATCTAAGGACTTTTAAATATATTCCTAAGTCATCTCGCATTGTTTCCAGAGACGCTACATTTTGATGATCGACCAAAAAACTATCCACCGAAAAGTTTGTCTGTAATTTTAAATATAAGTAGTAGGTCATATAATTAAGCAATAAATAATAATTTTAGATGTGATAAATGCTGAAAAAAGAGACAATTACCTTTACGAAGTCATTGCGGTCAAAACACAAGCCCTTGGGCGCTGGAGGCAATGTGAAGTCAACTGTTTCGTTACTCATGATAACAAATATTACTTTTAAGGCACCATAATTAACAAAAACAGTTAAAAAATATATTTATCTATTGAAATCGGCCCTAAACTCTGCATTCATTTTGACATTTACTGACGTCATTCTGACACATTACACGTCAGATGCAGTTCGGATATCGTACTAATGGATAATGGATGTAATTTTTTTTAAAAACCTAAAACTAAGTAATGACACCATTTTTAAATGACCGTGATGCAAGAATATTATAATTTCTATCATATTAAATTGTAAATATAATCTAGGTATGGTATAGTAAAAAATAATATAGAAAAACTATCTATTTTACTAACTAGTATCGAAAATATATTTGATTTATTTGATGTTTTCGTTCGTTAATCTTTTTATAACAAAAAATCTTTTTATAAAAAATATAGTCTTTTTATTTTTTAACAGAATAACAAAGCTACTTAAATACATAATCATATTTACGTAAACAACTCTAATCAACCACTTAAAAAGGGTTACAGTAAATTATCTTTCAATAACATATAAACGCCATCAATTAGGGTATTATTTAAATTGTGCTAATTATGTGACTGTAAAACAATAAATACAGTTTTGTTAACAATTCTCTCATGATTAAAGTTTCCCCGTCCAAACAAGTACTAGCTCATTTTTATAATAAAAATGAAAGTTTTAAAATCAGAAGACTTATATTTAAATAGGGCAAAATTTGTTATGAAATATTTAGGTGTTTGGGTACCAGCAAAAAATGAAACTGTAGCATCTAAATGTTATAGATTATTCATGATGTCTTTACAATATTTATTTTTACTTTTTCAAATAATTTACATTATTTTAGTTTGGGGAGATTTAGAAGCAGTTTCGCAAGCTTCTTATTTATTGTTTACACAAGCCTGCTTATGTTTCAAAATTACAGTTCTACAGATAAATATGGATATGCTTAAAGACTTGCTGAGAAGAATGAATGACAAAATATTTTTTCCGGACTCAAAAGAACATGAAAGGTCTTATTATATGTACCTACCGAAATTTACGTGTAGACAGTTAGGCACTACAATACTGTCACCAGCTCAACACTGATCTTGTGACGAAGTGGCCGAGCCTGCAGGGGACGCCATTACCGGCCTCTGCTTCCTCTCAAGCATTTTATTCAGGCACAGAGTAGCCCTCTTTCCAACCCACCATGTGACGACGTAAAAACCAGTAGAGCTAACAGCATTAACTTCAAGTTCAAAAATAAAAATTACTAATGATTTGAGGTCACCGCTATAAAATGTAGCACACACTACACTCCTTTCATAATTATTCCTATCCTCCTTATAAAATTTGATATTCCAGGATTTTAAAATTGCAAGCAAAACGTATAAAAAGGTTGCTATTGGCATTCATGATAAGCTCTCAAACGACTTGTGGGTTATGGGCACTGAAACCGTTGTTTGATGACGCTGGTAATCGCAAATTTCCTTTCGATATGTGGTAAGTGGAATGGATAATTTACATTTGTACATAAATTTTAGGTATTTTCATAATGTTTATTTATAGAGCTTATGGGCGTACGAATAATGGGGGCCGAGTGGCCCGTGCCCCCGCTGCTCACACCCGGAAATTTTACTAACAACCAATTCGCCCCAAACAAAAAAAAAAAACAACAACAACGAACATAAGTATCTGTTGAAAACTAAATTCCAGACCACCAACCCCCCAGAAAATATCTCTAGATACGCCAATGCAAAAAAATTAGCCGTTTTAAGCATCTTTTCATTTCAGGATGCCTGTGAGCCCTGAGTTTTCGCCACAGTACGAGTTGGGTTACGTTTTCCAATTACTCACTATTTGTATGAGCGCATATATGTATTTTGGGGTGGACAGTGTCGTATTGTCCATGGTGATTTTTGGTTGCGCACAACTTGATATCATAAAGGATAAAGTTTTAAATGTAATAATAACATTTTGGTTGTTAATTAACACAGGTAAATATCTGGACTAAATATTAATAAATAATTACGTTTTAGATCGGTTTCGTTGATGTGAAAGGCCGAGATAGCATGGAAAAGAAAACAATCATAGCAGAAAATAATACAAAATTGATAAACTGCATTAGACAACATCAAGCCGTCGTGTTGTAAGTTTCGTACCAACCTATGGTTATGCTAATAATATTCATAGTATTGTGAGGAGGTTCCTCTCTCTGGAGCCCTAGCCACCGACGGCATGGACCCTTGTCCCGCCCTCAGAAGAGTATTTTTTTATATTTTTAAATGTATTTTTATAACATTTTATATTTAAAAATGTAAAATTCTATTCTCTTGTTTAATAAAAGTTTATGAAGGTTCAGCTACCCTACATGCCTGAGGTAATTTATTGTGTAAAAAATGAATGTGTATGAATCTGAATGAATGCATTGCCAGACGTCCCGATGGAAGGTCCATTTGTCTGTTTAAACTTAAGTAAAGCATTAGCAAATTGAGTTCTTAAATCCCCCAAATTTAGGCGAAAAGTTTGCCATTTGAGGGACATAACAGGAAATTAAAAAAATGTCATAATATAAATAACAAAATGAACAAATAACATACAAATTTCATACACACTAGATCTTTAAAGTATTTATTAATTTTGTTAGATTTACAGAGCTCATAGAAAACGCCTACCATACATTTTTATTATTTCAACTTGTTGGAAGCGTTGGACTCATTTGTATGTCTGCATTGCGCATATTAGTGGTAAGTGTATTAGTAAACTGTTATATTACCTGCTTACTCGTTTTTTGGAAAAGAGATTGAGAGTGACTGGGTTCGATCCCCCTCGAGGAGATGAAATATTTATTTCAATTTATATTTCCATTTCTTCTCTATGGTGTCGAGGTAAAAGCGCGGCGTTGAGTTCCGCCGCAACACGGAATGCCCCTAGAATGGAGAACTGAGTGTCTTAGCTCTAGGTTCCCTCTGCCTACCCTGCTGTGTGCGGGATACAGTGTGAAGCTGATTTTTTTATCAGGTGGACTGGCGCAGTATGCAGTTCTTCTCTATTCTTACATATTTATCGGTTATGATAAGCCAACTGTTTGTTTGCTGCTGGTGTGGTCACGAGCTCACTGCTACGGTATTTATATACATACTATTTTATTTTTTCACATCCATTGTCCAAAAAGCTTTGTGTTCATTTTCTTGAAAACCTACAAGGAACTTAAAAGAAGGCCTCATGGAACATTTAAATATATATTTTTTTTAATTTTTAGAGTGAAGAACTACATACAGTGTTGTACAAATGCGCATGGCATGACCAGGATCTGAAGTTTAAGCGCACTTTACTGTTCGCCATGCTGCGCATGAATCGTCCGTTGGTCTTGCGCGCAGGACATTACATTTCCTTGTCCAGGCAGACGTTTGTGTCGGTTAGTTCTGTTTTATAATATTTAAAAAATATCCTTGTACCCATAGTCGTTTAACTACGGCCGGAATAGCGGAAAAATAACATCTCAAGAGGCTATCCTTTTCAAATTCAGAAACTCTATCGACGGGAGCTGGACCTATTTCCTAAAAAAAATTGAGTCCAAAAAAACCCAACAGTTACAATTAGTTTCCAAAAAATCATAATGTCTTAAATATCTATTGAACATGTTGAAATCGTTGATCATACATTTATACGTATGGGGCCTGGGGGTCAAAAGTATGAAGATCACCCACCACCCGTGGGCTGACACGTAGATTACATCCCACATACACATCTAGGTATTAAATATAATGAGGCAGATTACAAATTGCACTTATTATATTTAAACTTTGACCATATATTCCTTTGACCAAATATTTCTTTTGTTTCAGATACTTAGAATGTCATATTCATACTTCGCAGTTCTAAATCAGACAAAATAAAAAACGCATTAAATTAGTATTTAATGCGTTAAAAATGTACATAAATATATAGAAAATAACACTACGAATATAGTAATGTATAGATTTAAACACTAATAGTACAATTGAAGCTTACAATTAAATATCAATTTTCACTCGCGATAATTTGCACCTTACCCTAAGTTGGTAAACAAAATGAATTAAGGTTTTCACTTCTGCTAATTGTTAGAAGTTGACAATATATTAAGATACATGGTGTTCTAAATATATCTTACTTAAACATAGCAAAAATTTTATATAAAATATATATGGGTCATAATCAGAAAAAGTGCACATTTTGTGTCTTTTCTTGTCCCGCTACTTTGAATGCGTTTTAAAAATACAATTTTAAAGATAATTTAAATATTTTGCCATTTAAGATAAATTTACTTATTAACTTAAAGATTTTTGTAATATCTTAAATGTATTAAGGCTAATAATAGTATTTTTGTTAGTTGCAAAAAACTTTTCAAAATGCTTCCATACAATTTTTCGTGTCCCATTCACCACTTTACTTTTTAAAAATTGGTTTGTTACGAATATTTATGGTTTTATTTGATTTCAGATATGTTTATATTACTTTACTTTATGCATAATATTAAATAGAACTACTTTTATTGATACATTATTTAATAAATAATATATATTAATTAACTAAATTTGTCCCAAAATATTGTCTTTTCGTTACTCAGGGCTAGTAACGTACAATTAAATTATGAACGCAATTATTTTGAATGGTGTTTAATATTATTCTTTATTGTGGCACCATTATTCTAAAAGTCAATGCTGTCGTAGCTACAACCAGTAGTGTTCTCGCAGCAGTTGAGGGGTTCAAATGTTTTAAAGGGAATGCGTAAAATTACATCTCAGGGTTATAAACGGCTTTTATTTTGGTAAGTATTCTATAATTTGGTTTTCTTGTTTATGTTATTTGCTTCTTTTTACAAAATCTCAAAAAAGAACGTCAGTGCTTGCACATGCAACACGTGGCTTATGAGCAAATATTTAAAAAGGTTAGAATTTCTCAGACTTCATTCTCAATTTCGTTATATTTCGTTACGTAACGAAACTGAGAAAATATGAAGCCTAGTTCACAATTACGGTACCAATGTTTTCTTATATATGTTTATAATAAAATTTTATCGAACCGGTGCTTGTATATGGAAGATATGTATATAAGAAAAAAAAATTGCTGGCATATGAAAAAAAATATTAGTGACTTTTCATAACGTAAAGTAACCAAAAATAATGATTTTTAAGTTTTTTTGCTTGTTTGCTTGTTTGTCTATGTGTTTGTGCACGCTAATCTCAGAAACAGCTGAACCGATTTAGTTAAAATTTATTTTTATTCTTTCTGAAATTAGTTGTGATTTTGTGATTATTATTTTTTGATATATATTTTTGTATTTTCAGTAAGCGTAAGCTCCTATGTCAAATGCTGAAACAAATGCTTTTTTTTTTAGATATAGAGAACGTCTTAAAAAGACCAATCCTATTAAATATGAAGATATGCGGAATAAACACTTACAAAGCATTAAACTTAATTCCAATGATAACGACTCAAATTTTGATATATTTTAAAGTGAATTTAATTTTATCATTAACTTTGTGATCTCTAACTAGAAATATAAGTTTATTACGTTACGAACTAGCATTATTATATTGTTAATATTCTCACTTTGTTATGTTTTCTTCTTACATTTATAATCTGTTAATTCAACGATTGAACCTTTAAAATTTTGATCTGTGTCTCATTAAATAAAAAAAACAATAGTTTTATTCATATAATATCGTTATTTTGTTGTGTATAATGCCTTATGTCATCAGTTTCGTAACAAACATTATCAGTGTTGTTACTTATCAGTTACGTTACGAATTCGAAAATGTCCACTTTTTTGATTATGACCCATATGTACCTACATTAAGTAGTACCTAAGCTAATTCTGTAGTTGAATACGGGCTATTCTGAAGTGGACTCGGACAATCAACCTATGCCTCTTCACCATTCTACGCAATTGGATAGAGCAATTTAAAACCATATCTTCTTCTTCTTCTTCCTGGCATTAATCCCGGCTATTACCAGGGTCTGCCTTCCTACTTACCCTACTCCACTTTGCACGATCTTTTGCGTCCTCGGTGGTTAGACCATTGGCTCTCATGTCCTGCATCACGACATCCAACCAGCGCTTCCTTGGGCGTCCGGGAGGTCACACCCCAGGAACTAGTATAGCAAGGCACTTGCGTCCGACATAGTTCTTAGGCCGGCGCGTAACGTGGCCAAACCATCTCAAGCGACGCTCTTGGAGCTTATCCGCTACGTCACGGACCCCAAGACTACCTCGAATGAATGTGTTGCGTATGCGGTCAGACCGCGTTACGCCGCACATCCACCTCAGCATCTTCATTTCCGTGACGTGAAGCTCCAGAGTGTGCCGAGATAGTGCTGGCCAACATTCGCTGCCGTATAAAAGAACCGGTCGGACGATGCTCTTGTATATCAGCCCCTTGAGCTTGGGCGGTATTCTACGGTCGCAGACCACACCAGTGACCTCCCGCCATTTGGCCCAGGCAGTGCTTATCCGGCCATGGACATCGTGGTCGATGCCTCCAGACTCGTGCATAACGGATCCAAGGTACCTGAACTTCTCCGACTTAACGGCTGGCTCAGGACCTATAAGGATGGTGCTCGAGTCCCGGCTCCCGCAGGCCATGTACTCTGTCTTCGACACATTTAGTTTAAGACCGCCGTTCTCAAGCGTACCCTTCCAGAGGTTCACTTTACGCTCCAGCGTCAGTCGGTTCTCAGCAATGAGTGCTATGTCGTCGGCATACATCATCAGCCATGGAGGCTGGTCTTGGATGTGAGCCGAGATGATGAGATGTATCAAGCACTACATTGAACAAGAACGGACTAAGAGCCGAGCCCTGGTGAACCCCCACTGTAATCGGGAAGGGTCTAGTGTCGCCAACAGCAGTCCTAACCATAGAAGCGGAATCGTGGTACATGCCTCTGATAATCTCAATATAGGCCTCAGGGATCCCTTTGGATCGCAATGCCCACCAGATACACTGACGAGGCACACAGTCAAAGGCCTTCTGCAGATCTAAAAAGGCCACGTGCAGAGCTCTCCTTTTTTCCCTGTATGCTTCCATCAAAGTTCTGAGGGCGAAAATGGCGTCCATGGTGCCCGATCCTGGCTGAAATCCATATTGAGACTCAGAGACAGTACACTCTCGGCGGAGCCTGAGGTCGATCATGCGCTCGAAGAGCTTCATGGTATGACTCATAAGCTTAATGCCCCTATAACTACCACAATCTTGAACACTGCCCCTTCCCTTGTAAATAGGGGTAATAAAGCTAAGCCGCCACTGATGCGGCATCTTACCAGTGTTCAAGATATGGTTAAAAAGGTCAGTAAGCATGAGCACACCAAGAGAGCTCAACGATTTCCACGCTTCGATCGGAATGTCGTCAGGTCCCACCGCTTTTCCGTTCTTCATGCGTCGAAGGCAATTACGTGTTTCGTCAAGGGTTATTGGGGCAATAAGTCCGAGGTTAGGCGGTGGGTCGTGATGAAGACTGCATGGGTGCTGAGTATTCAGCAACTCCTGGAAGTAGCTTCTCCACCTCTCCTTCACAGAGTCATGATTACAGAGCAGCGTACCCTGGGAATCTCTGACGCAAAGACATTTTGCGATATCCTGCGTCACTTTATCCCGGGAACGTGCCAGTTTGTAAATGAGCTTCTGCCCCTCCACAGTTTCAAGTTTATCATACAATGGTGACAAACTCTCACTGCGGGCTCTGGCTACAGCTCTTTTACTGGCACGTTTAGCTACTGTGTACTCCAGTCTGTCTTCAGGAGAGTTGGATTCCTGCCACTTCTTAAAGGCAGCCTTCTTTTCACGAGTCACCTCCTGGACCTCGTCATTCCACCACCATGTCTCCTTGTCGATGACACGTCCTCCCCTAGAAACACCAAGAACTCGCCTGCCTGCCGCAATGATTGCCGACTGAGCCCGATCCCAAGCATCCTGAGCAGTCTCGGTGTTAGTCGAAAGATTATGACTTTTCACCTCTGCCAGGAAGTCGGTCTGCATCGGTCCATTCAGCAACCACCACTTGATCCGAGGCCTACGTTTCTCGGCTACTTTCTTCTTCGGAGTGACGTTAAAGTCCATGACAAGAAGACGATGTTGGGCCGTTAGGCTTTCGCCTGGAATGACCTTACAGTTAGTTACCCTGCCCATATGACACCGTCTGGTCAATAAGTAGTCTATTTGAGTTGAGTGGGACCCGCACTTATACGTGATAAGGTGCTGAGAACTCTTTTGGAAGAACGTATTCACGACGGCCAGATCAGACGCAATACAGGTTCTTAGAATGTTTTCTCCCTCTGCATTGCGAAGAACATGCCCAAAACCACCGTGAACACGCTCATACGGCTCAGCAGCCCTACCGACGTGCCCGTTCAAGTCCCCCCCAACTAAGACCACTTCGGTACACGGCACAGCAAGTAGCACCCCTTCATACTGCTCCCAGAATGTCTCCTTTTCGGCCGCGCTACATCCCGCCTGGGGAGCATAGGCACTGATTAAATTTGTGATGACGCCCTCAATCAGTACCCTCACTCGCATCAAGCGGTCGGAGCGACGGTCAACTTCAAGGAGCCCATTCTGAAGCTCTTCAGAAAGCACTACCGCTACACCGTTTCTACCCGAAGGTGACCCAGTGTATATAAGCCGGTAACCCTGTCCGATGTTACGGGACTTATTGCCCTTCCAGCGTGTTTCCTGGAGGAAGGCACACTGGACCCGACGTCTCATGAGTACATCTGCGAGTTCCCTGCATCGTCCGGTCAGAGAGCCAATATTCCACGTTGCAAAGCGGAATTTCCTTCTGGGTACTAGCGTCTTTAGCCGTACCCGTACATGACACGGTAGCCCTTGCCCAATTGTCGCAGGTGTAGGGCGATGTGCCTGCGCGTCGTTTTGCGGCGACGCCCTAACCGTACCCAGTCTGTTGTTTTGTCGGTCCATATAAGTGGCGGTTGGCGGTTTTAAATGGAGCGACTGCCGTCTGACCTCCAAAACCCCTTTGTGGGGAAAAACCGAGGAAGGGAGAGGAAAATAGAAGGGGTAGGATAGGTAGAAGGAGGGAGCTAAGGGAAGGAGGGGGGGAGTTAGGACACCATTCTTACGGACTGGATGAGGATGTAAGAGTGGCGGCTCGAGGATCCGGGGTCGCGTACCCGTATGCCCACAAACAAATATCGGACAGATATTAGTCAGGACATCCTCTGGAGAAACAATTTAAAACCATATCACAGTAATATAATTAATTTAAATGGGCGAGGTCGTCGTGGTGCAACGTGGTGTGGTGGTCGGTTGTGCTGTGGTTGAGGAAAACGCAATACTTACATCAACAATTCGATAGAAAGTGGGAAACGGATGGTCTTAACACTCGGTTCCCAGGTACAGGTAGCTTCTGCCTATCGTTATATGCAGGATACAGAATGTACCAAAATATTTACTAATAATATAAATATAATACATGTAAATAATTGAACTACGCTATTACAATACAAATAACATTATTTTTCAAACCAAACATCCTGTACATTACAGTAGAACTTAAGTCTTAACTAACATAAAATAATGATGAATAAACATAGCTTAAATAGCCAATACTTGGTCAATAATCGTCGTTTCAAAATGAAAGGCAACATTGAAATATTTCTCAGCACCCCAAAGAGAATTTTGATTTGGCTATCAATATGGTTGCGAATTGGAGACCATGTTATTCTCCATCAACTAAAGCAAGCTATAGTTTTATTCACGCAATATTCCTTTTTGCTATTTGAATTGATCTACATAATAGTGGTGTGGGGAGATCTCGATGAAGTCTCGGAGGCGTCTTACTTATTCTTCACGCAGGCTTCAGTATGTTATAAAGTTGCAGTTTTTGTTATAAATAAAAATAAGTTAAAAAAGCTACTTGAATTTATGGTGGTTGACATTTTTGCATCGCAATCCACAGTTCATGATGGGTACGTGAAAAACAAATAATTCACATATTACCAATACTTTTAATCTTGTAATATACAAGATTCAACATTCTGAACACACATGCACTGATGCTATTGATGATGCTGTTATAACGCACTGTTCGCGAGTTCAAATCTTTGTCTCAGTATATTATATGATTTTTTAGACATTTGTAATGTGGGCTAAACTATAAAGTTTATATTATTATATTAATATCTATATATAAATAAAATCGAAAGGTCACTCACTCATCACGAAATCTCAGAAACTACAAGTGCTAGGAATCTCAAATTTTGCATAGGAGTTACTTATAGGACGTAGGTGCTCGCTAAGACGGGAATTGGCAATATTCGACTTCTAAGGGGTTGTTTTTGGGGTCGAAAGCTTGTATGAAACTTCGTTACTACAAATGCTAGGAGTCTCAAATTTGGCATAGACGTCACTAAGACGTACTCATGAAGACAGAAATTAATAATAACATAGTTCACGCGGGTGAAACCGCGAGCGGGCCGCTAGTATAAAATAAAATAATCATTTAATTATTTTTTACTAAATTATTTACTAGGAAGGTAGGTACATATAACAAATTATATTCAAAAGAAATGGAGCTTTCATTTTGTAATTCATTTTTTATTTTTAAATCACTTTTAAAAACTCATTAAAAATTCTCAGGATATTGTTAGCAAATGCTCGAAGAGTGAAAAGGCTATGCGGACTTTTCTTGCTAAGTGCATGCATGACGTGTACTTTATGGGCTATAATGCCGTGGTTTGATGAAGCAGACACCAGGTCATTTCCTTTTAAAATATGGTAAGCATTTTAACTTTTCATCTAGTAGTAGAAATTCGACAATATATTGTGTATTAATCAATCAAATTTCAGTATATTAGTAATTTAAAAAAAACGATGTCGTATTTAATATTTTCATTTCTTCATTCTGACAAAGGCACGCACGCACGTTTCGCCACTCATCACGGTATGCATCCAGAATTTGGCATAAAATGAAGAACGGAGTATCCTAACACTAGGTTCCCTCACTCATTCACATTGTTTTTTCAGGATGCCTGTGTCCCAACATATATTTACTCAATATATGATAGGATATTTGTACCAGATAATAAGTGTGTATATAAGCGCTTTGCTGTTCTTCGCGGTAGACAGCACGACGCTATCAATGATTATATTTGGATGCGCCCAAATAGAAATCATTATTGATAAGATAAAAAAGGTAATATATAATATTCTTATCTTATTCTTCTTTCTAAATATAATATTCTTTATTGTATTTACAATAAAATAATGTTATGTTTGGGCCAGCCGTGGCGCAGCGGCAGAAGTGTGTGACTGGTTGTCGGTTCGATCCCCACTCAAGAAAATTAAATATTTATTTAATTTTATATAAGTATTACAGTTTTTACTTTGGTAGAGTACAATTTTTAGTTAAATATTTACATATTTTTATTTGTCAATTAATTCAATTTTATGGCAATTTTTATGTTTGTTGTAACAATATTACTTCATAATAAAAAAGCTTGCTTTTTATTTTAATGGTAGGTACATAAATAATATCTACTCATTGATTTTGAAATATAGATATGTAGATAACCTAGTTAAAAATTAATTAACTATACCTAAGTAGAATTATATATTATTAAATTAATTACTTAGATAATAAACACACAGTACTTGCCCAAATTATGTAGCTTATGACTTTTACAGCTAAAAAGCGTTCCAAAGTCAGCAAAATTAAATCACAATTTACAGAAGAAAATGATTAACGACAACGATAAATTATTTAAGGAATGTATCTATCAGCATCAACAAGTCATCAGGTATTTTGTATCATTGACTTAAGTATAATATCTCTATATCAATACCTATTCAAATCTCTTTTAAAAAGAAATACCTTTACTTATTTTATAAGTAACTGTATTGCATATATGCAAAATCTCAAAAGCCAAAATCGACATACCTTACCAATTTTCATAAAACATAACTGAGAACTACCGATATAAACGAGGCTTTCGATTAAAAAAACCGCATTCAAATCGGTTCATTCATTCAGTAGCTATGGGTCCACGACAGACACACAGACAGGTCAAACATATCAGCAAATGTTTCAGGTTTATAGAGCTGCTTGAGAACACATACCACGCGAACATATTTTTCCAGTTGAGCGGAACTGTCGCCATCATCTGCATCATTGGACTGCGCATTTCAATAGTAATTAATTAGATACATTTGTAAATAAATTATAACAGAGTGACGTGAAAATGTAAACGCGACGGTCGTGGATTTGTGTCCCACTTGGTGAAATAAAATATTTAATATGAAAATATTCTCGCGGAAATTTCTCCGCCATGGCGTGGCGTTGAGTTCCGCCACCAAGCACGCAATACCTCTAGAATTCGGCGGAAAATGGAGAACAGTCTTAACACTAGGTTCCGTTTAGGATATAATGTGAATCTAAGTTTTAATAAATCTTTACATAAGTATAAAGGAAAATAAAATTATATATAACGCAAATCTTTCCATTTAACAGACCGAGCCTGACAGCGTACAGTTTTATTCAATGGTAAATTACATGGTGACGATGATGTCTCAGCTGCTCCTGTACTGTTGGTGTGGCAATGAACTCACCACTAAAGTAAATTTATTATTATTTATATTTAAATAGCTCCTATAGAGATAAAAGTAAACTTTTATTTATTAAGACCAAAATAAAACGAATTAGATTCTACTATCAAGTTATGTTTAGGAGATAACAGTACACTACAAATAGGAAACTTACCAACAGCTTGAACTGAACTATTTGAATGAAAAATATAAAATAATAAGGTACCTAAATTTAATTGACGCCAGTCGTGGTGCAGGGGCACAAAGTGTGAATGTAAATGCAACAGGTTGTGGGTTCGATTTCCACTCGAGGAAATAAAATATTTAATATTTTCATTTCTTTGCTCTGGTATTGAGGTCACACGCTTATGACTCTACAATTCGGCGGAAAGGGGGGGAGCGGAGTGTCTTAACATTAGGTTTCCTCTCTGCCTACTTCGCTGTGTGAGGCGAATACAGCGTGAAGCTGAAAAAAACTTTAAAAAGATTTTAATATTTTAATGTTTTTTTAAAGAAAAACATAAAACTATTGAAAGTATATATGTATTTCAGAGCGAAGATTTACGGGAGTGGATTTATCAATGCCCGTGGTACGAACAAGACTCCAAATTCAGAAGTTCCATCGTTATCGCGATGGATTGTATGAAAAGACCCATTATTTTTAGAGCCGGCCATTACATTCCACTCTCGCGGCCTACTTTTGTGTCGGTGAGTGCTTTACTCTTCACAGATCTTTCTTTTCACTTTAAACATAAACGTTTGTATGTAGCTTTTATTAACTTTATATATGAATTAAACTAAAAGATTTGGAGACATTCAGACTCCTTTTCCATAGAAGGAACATTTTAATAAAAGTAGCATTTTGTATGTAATGCATTTTCTATTATAATTCTCGTTTTGACACCTGTATTTTTATGTTTATGCCAGCCATCAACCCCATAGGGATGACCACAGAACACATTTACTGGGGATGACTGTTAACAGCCATATAATGAAAGTGTTGCCAGCAAAATTAATAACTCCTGATTGAATTATTGAGAAGGTATCACTTTTTCGTTTTAATATTGTTTTTTATTTTCAGGTACTGCGCATGTCGTATTCATATTTTGCAGTGCTTAATCAAGCTAACAAATAGCCTCTTTTTTCTATTTTCAAATCCCTTTTATAATTTATTAAATTATTAGAAAGTCTTATAAAATGTACATAATAGTTTTAGAAAGAATTTAATAATGTCTAGCATATAGCTACAAGTAAAACCATATGATTTATACAATTTTTGTATCTTAAATACCCACAAGTCGTATATTAGGTATATTGTACGTGGGTAGATAGATACAACACTATTATCTACTTCATTATTTGCACCAACTGACTAATAACACGGATTATTTGTTTTTGTTGATAAATATGTTGATTGCTTTTGAATATTATATACTTTTTTTTTAAATAGTTTTCCCGTTCCCGGCTTTTCTTTCGCTTTCTTTTTTCTCTGGTGTCGAGGCCAAGGTGCGGCGTTGAGTTTTCCCACTCAGTACGAAATAGCTCCAGAATTAGACAGAAAGTGGGGGACGGAGTGTCTTAACACTAAGTTCCCTCTGCCTGCTGTGTTCGGGATACAGCGTGAATCTAGTTTAATAACAAGCGACATACCATTGAATGCCATATCCTTTTTTCTTTTAATAGGATTTTTAATAATATTTAATTTTATATAGTTAATAAAATAATATTATTGTTCTATAGGATTATAAATAAAACATCCCAAATCACAAATTAATGGTTTTATTCATAGGTAAACCGTGTATCACATATGCGTTGTGTAGTACATTCACGACATTTTAGGCAAAAGTGTTTAGTTTATGAAAAATTATGAAAAAATACACATTTTGTAACACTCAACGACGCTTAACTAATAATAGATTTAGTCAAGTCAGTAAATTCGTGCGCTTAAATTAAATAAAGACGAGCGTGAAGAAACAACCATGTTTTAGAATCTCCTATCACATCCCACACCACCTGGCACCAGGTTTATGCTACAATTAATATTTTTAATTAAGTTTTGACAGACAAAAACGAAAAAGGCACAAAGCGATTCTGAGAACAAAGCGGAAGCGATCCATTTAAATGTGTTATCTCACAGCCAGATATTATACACTCACAGCCACACTTGATGTACATACGTTTTACATCATCAGTTAATTGTAGCATAAACAGATCTCGTGCCAAGCAAAAATAATCTAAGTAAACAATCATACCACTCGCGTTGTTTCTATCAAAATTTTACAACCACTTTTCAACCCAAACAACGTCCCCATCTCTTGGAAAACAACGCACACGCGTGTGAAGTTTCCCAAAAAGAATTTACTACCCTTTAGAATAAAACCTTAACAAATACCCTCAATACTTAATATTAAAGAAAGAATA
Organism: Heliconius melpomene rosina; assembly: GCF_056956725.1. Taxonomy (NCBI): domain Eukaryota; kingdom Metazoa; phylum Arthropoda; class Insecta; order Lepidoptera; family Nymphalidae; genus Heliconius; species Heliconius melpomene. The sequence continues at coordinate 2,408,222 of NC_140396.1, read as the reverse complement.
GACTCGACACATACGGGTATTATTTTATTAAAATATGGTAACAATCAGTCGCATATCGTTACTTATTTAGAAGCTCAGAGTAAATGATATCGGCCGTCCATAAACCAAACAAATATCACCAACAAAATCTTAGAGATTATTAAAAGGTTCTAAATAAAAATGTAAGCGGCGTGATGGTATGTGGGCGGCCATTTTGAAATTTGATCGATTGTTATAATTATTTTGTAAAAATGCGTAAAGCAAATTAAGGCATGGTGTTATTATCATCTATATCACAGCGGTGCATAATTTCGAGATATAGATTTCGAAACAATTACAAATGAATAAAATTATAATTAAAAATTCAACACTTTGCAGAAGTGTTTATTATGATTGATGCCATAATAAAATTAGAATTAGTTTAAATTCCATAATAATTATTAATAACAAAAAAAACAATAACATAGATATAGCGAGAAAATTTATACATATAAATGTATTTTGCTAAAATATAATACTAAAGAAAAAATACTTTTGCACAATTAATACAACGAAGCGATTACACGGTATTTACGTACATCATATACATAAACCTATATATTATTAAAAATCTGCGTATTTGCGTTTAAGATAGATTAAGAATATTAAAATGCAGTAACAAATTCTTATGCGTAATTCTATATAAAAATTCATAATTACTTAGAAAAGCTTTAAAAAATTCAAGCACAACCGAATGCTTACATAAAATAATTCCATCACAACACTGAAAATTTTAAAATACATAATTTATACACAATATTTTTGCACGAGTACCCATAAGCCTTTAAAAAGTTTAATTAAACAATTGTTTTAATAAATCAATTTCGAATTTCATGTACCCATATTTTCTTAAGAGACTTAACAATAAGAAATTGTAAACGCTGTAGCATCGTTAGAAAAATACACGATTAGAATTTAAAATTAATTTATACGATATATATAATACAAATATAAAAGTTATAGAAAAACGTGTCAGACAGATTCCTTTGTTAGAAAGAAAAAAAAAATCAAGGTAAAATTGATACAAGAAAAACTTTTTAAGCATAAAGTAATATATAATTAATGTCTACAGATAATTAATTCATACATTTTCTTAATATAGATAGCTAAGAAACAAAGTTAATATTCGTTTGTATATAGTAAAATAGAATAAAGCATAACATATTCTGCATCTACATACAACTGCACTACAGAAGTCGCTGTCATTCTTACTATAGAATAATCTAAGTATTACTAGAGAAAATTAACTACATTAGCTAGCGTATGGGATATTTTAAGAGTAAATAGTATCTAATTGCTATAAAAATGCTAATCAGATAAACTAAATGCTGATAATAAATAATTTAGTGTAAAACGGTACTTTGTTAATATTCCAAAAAGGTTACTTAACGAGCGAGTAAATACTATTTAATCTTAATTTCAATCGGGCCTTGGATTTTGTGTAATAAAATAAATAGGATATTGGTATAATTATTATTATACAAAATTAATTGTAAGCAGTACAATTAACTACTTGAAATAAAATTATTTAAAAAATTAAAACAAACAATAAATTAGAACTGTGACCTTATGATATATAGAATTTTATTCCATGGCCCGAATATATGGACCACAGGCTAAACATAAGAACTTCCTAAAAGTAAAAAATACAATTTTATGCGAATAAAAAATTTATTCCATTTATCTACAAGTTCATATTGTATCTTTAACCTGTAGTGGGAAATCATCCCGCCTGATTAATGGCACTATGTCGAAACTACGAATAATTGTATGGTCCAGTATTCGATATTAGCCCAATAATATTTTTAGAGCAAAGATATATAATATATAATTATAAATATAATTACAACAAGAAACTATGAAAATATATATTTTATTTGACCACAGAACCCAAATTGCAAATAGATAACACAATTTTGAGCAAATAATTATTCCATTTTCAGCTAAGTCAATGTAAACTAGCTACCCGTTTATGTCTTTTAATAACCATCGTTTATAATAATAATAACCATCTATTCATAAGATTCGCAGCAAATTTGATATAATTTTATAAAAAATGTCAACACAATGGCAAGAATTCTATAATAAAAATAATAAAAAGAAATAATAATCAATAATCAACAGAATTAGAATAATTGCAACAACAACAAAATTAAAATGGATCGTTTTCTATAATAATGATGTAAGGCGCACGATTGACTTGATAAATTATTTAAGCTGATTATAGTATTTTTTAATTCATATTCGTTGCCACAGAGCACTTTTGACATTAATTAATTGATATTAATATATTTACATATTTTTTTTAGAAATTTCGAGACAATCGCACGACCCCACATAAGTATATATTCTACGAAAATATCATGAATCTACTCTAGGGATATTAATTTATCTACATCCAACACACTAACTATTCGACGATCCAAGACTTTTAGAGAAAAGATTAAATTTCATTTTGATTGATTCTCAATAATTAATTGCATATTTAATATAATAAATATAATTAAAAAAAATATTAAACAGAAAAGAATTTATTCATATTCAATGGATCATCGATATGTACTAAAATAAATATTATTAAAAATATTGTAAATTTCAATAAGCGACGTCCACTGCAACACAAGTTCATACACGTACGTTGAGGTACTAATTGTTAAACGGTAAACACATATTTGTACAACATTTCCAGTTTTCCACTACGATACGTAGAACAAAGTCGTGTGTGAAAATAACAATGTCTGAAAGTTTATATAAAAAGTTATTTTAAAATACTTAAATCTAGAAGAAATGAGCTGTTCTGTGTTTTGTCATTTTAAACCCGACTCTGTTCTAGCTAGGGTACGTTTGTTCAGTAGTTTGATCTCTTTTTTAAAATAAAAGTTTATTCATATCCAATTTTTTATAATAAATACATTATAACAATTTTATTCTTATTTAAATCAAAAAACAATAAGCCTCCATTGGCCTGGTTTGCAAGATGTCTTTAAAAATTCCGGTTTAAAACAATATTCTAGGTATTTTATAACATACCTCTTAAGCTTTCGGGAAAATCAGTTCAAAGACGCCAGAAGCACAAGCGTAACATCATGAGGACGTAAATTTACAACGACTCATTCCTAGGTTCCTTTCAAATGGACGGGTTTAAAACTTAAATGTTACCCGATTCAATGAGGAAGTGTGAAGTGCGTAAGCGTTCTCCTTACATCTAAAACATTGAAAGCAACTTCTAAATTGATTCGGGTCACATTCGCCACTGTGTGGGGCGTTAAGAGATCAAATATTATTAATACATATTTAAGAATATTATAATACGGCCACACTGCTATACTTGGCAACTACCGTCAAAACCTGATTGTTTGACTAGATGGGTTAGAAATACATTCTTACGACACATTACAACAAAATACATAAAATAGATAACATCAAAACACTCCACCTTGTCAGTGTTTACATAATACATTGGAATTTCAATGGGAAAGTATGGAGATTTGAGCGATATATAAAATTTCTGGAATAATTTCATTACAATGAAAATTAAATCGATCCTTTTAATTTTCATATTAATACATTACGTGTTCCTTATTAATATTGACTCACCACAATTATTGTTATCCAGTCACCTGGAAAGAAATGTGCCAAATTAGGAACAATATGTAAGTATAAAATACATGCTCACGGAAAAGGCGAGACTTACTCAACCAATGAAACTAAATAATATGATGTTACCCCGGCGAGAAACAGTATCTGGAAACTGAAACTGTCAGAGTGTCTGGAAATGCCTTTAGACAAGAAGGTCACATGGAGAGAACACAAAAAGGCTGAAGGAGAACTGGAATTTCGGAAACTTGGAGTATGTATTGTAATGGCTTACCTGTATATAAAGTTCAAACGCCGAGCTCGCCGTACTGCACGGACCACTTCTCGTAGGCGACGAGGCTGTGTGGAGAGACGGAGGGCCGGATGCGCTTCAGCGCGTCCATGAAGTCCTGGTACGTGATGCTGCGCACCAGGGACAGGTCTAAACACTTCACCTCCTCTGGATCCAGCTCTGTTAGAGAGTTATATATTATATATACATGTATGAATAAATTAATCTAGAATATTATAATATTAGAGTACAAATAGTTAATATGATAAATTCTATTATGAAATATAAGAAAGGTCATAGTTTTTGTAATTTCATTGCCATACGATTGTATTACTTTATAATAGCTTAATATAATTAAAAGAAAAAAAATACAAATATTAAAAAGTGACTTTTATAGACAAAAATAGAACGAGATATATCCCTTTCTCGTTCTGGGAAGGTCTGGGGATGTTTTTTGAGAATGAACTTGCAGATCGACAACGTTTAACAGTATTTTTTTAGGTACGTTATTGGTATTTACTAGTAACTGCGTCACATGTGATACAGTACGGATAAAAATCGTGAAATGAAAAAAAATCCTATGTCTAAACCGTATGATTAGGCAGCAGGGTAAAATATTTTACCCTACATGCTGCTCTCTTAAAGGAGTGCAGACCGGTGTAGTTGTGTTATTGAGCGTATATTTCATATTATATGTGAATGGTTCACCTCGTATAGGGCCGAGCGCGGCGTCACGGCACAGTGCGGTGAGGTCGCTGCCGGAGTAACCGTCAGTGAGCGCTGCCAGCCGCGCCAGCTCCCCATCCCGCAGCTCGGAGGCAGCCGCCCCTCGTGCCAGCACGCGACGGAGCAGAGCGCCGCGCGTGGCCGCGTCCGGTAGCGACACGTAAACGCGCTTGGGGAAGCGGCGCAGCGCCGCCTCGTCCAGCTCCTGGGGCCGGTTGGTGGCCGCCATGACGATGAGGCGGTCGGCCCCGGCGGCCGGCAGACCGTCGAACTCCACCAGGAACTCAGTCTTGAGGCGGCGCGACGCCTCGTGCTCGCTCGAGGAGCGCTCGCACAATAACGAGTCTACTTCGTCCACGAATATTATTGAGGGCTGGAGGAGAGTTGTCGTATTTTAATTGGTGTGAGCGTTGGAATTGTAAATGTGCTGTATTTCAACACGGACCGGACTTTGATTCACCATTAGCGAGTAAATGAAACTAGTTCGCTCTTTCGAGTCCACTCTGAACCGTCCATATTCGTCCGGAACGAATCCATCGACCTCCAGGTCAAACCCATAATTTTTAAAAACAACTATCTATATATTAATAGCTATATGCACAAACTTAAACACCAAACAGGCAGATTATTAAAGAATGTTTCGTTCTTTTGATTATTTATATGCCTAGTGTACAATACGAAAAAGTTCAATAAACTTCACTTTAGACCGGCCACAACTCATCGACAGTACTGTAACTATATAAAATGAAATATTCACCTGCAATTCCCTCGCCACTTGAAACAGTGCTCGTACCATCTTCTCGCCGTCGCCCACATACTTGCTGGTCAACGTTGCCGCTGATATAGAGAAAAATGTCGCAGAACACTCCGCGGCCACGCATCGTGCTAATAAAGTTTTACCTGTAAAATGTTCATTAAATTTATTAATATTGTATACATTACTATGATTCAAATTGAAGAATATTTTTTAAATGCAGCTAGTCTTTTCTCATTTCTATAGAATAACATAAATTTCACAACAGTTTTATTTATGTACGACAACGTCAAATATATTTTCTTATTTTATATTTTTTATGTTATAGAGTAGAATCAATTAATCTTCATTTTAGCTCGAGTTAAGTTAAGTTACTTAGATTCAACTCGTGCATAAAACATTTTAAGAGGAAAATAAAATGTTTGGTACATTTTAAGCATTCTTCTTTAATAAAAAAAACATATTTATTTAATTTACATAAACATTTATATTTATAAAGTTGATATAAAATTAAAGTTACCATTTCCAGGTGGTCCAAATAGCAGCAGTCCTTTAGCTGGCGATCTGAGTCCGGTGAACAGTTCAGGCCGCAGAGATGGCAGTACGACCATCTCTTGTAGCGCTTGTTTGGCGGCCTAAAATTATAAGAATATAAAGTTCATTAATACTGAATCTATAATGAGAATAACATTTCTAGATTTCTCATTTACAGATTGTGGGAAGAGAAAAAATTGAGTTCTCTTTAAATTATAAGTGAAAATTATAAAGTAACTATACATTAAAACACTATAATATAAATAATTGTATCTAATACTTATAGTGAAAAAATAATGATAAAATAATTATTAATATCTAAAAAACACCATAGAAGTAATAAGGTGACTTACATCTTGACCTGCAATATCATCCCAATGAACCTTCGGCCCTCCCTCTATAATCTCGTCCAGAATAAGCTGAACTAGTTTCGGATCAACGCCGCGCACTGCCAGCGCCGGCTGCGGCGTTCTACTACGCGTGGGCGTTCCTCTCTGAGAGCCTCCCGACACCGCTCGCCGCACCGGCGATCCGTTCACTGGTACCTGATACGCGCTCTATACGTGAGAAGAGTGTGTTAATGTATGGGCAATGGTTAGTGAAGCTGATGTTGACGGTATTAAAAAATATATTATTTGTTTATGTTAGAGACATTTTTTTTTATTTTGCGTATTTTTATAAGCTTTAATAAATAAATGGGGAACGGAGTGTCTTAGCACTAGGTTCCTTTTGCCTACTCTGTGCGTGGAATACAGCGTAAAGTTGATTTGATTTTTTTCATTTTTTTTTAATAAATTATTTAAACCACTTGGAACATTATATTAAGCATTATTTATTTTCATTTTTTATATGTTTAACGACTGTAATTATAACAGTGTTTAGTAATTCAGGTCCTTACAATACATACTTGTTAATTTTTATGAATACACTTCATATTTATTAAATTAGTTTACATTTAACAATGAGAGGTGAGTGACATGCCAATCGGTTAGTGAATGATTTTTATTCATTATTCTTAAAATAAAAATGTTAATATTACATAGTTGGAAAAAATGCTATAGTACATATTTTTTAAATGTCAATAAAAGACCAAGGCCCTTTATAAAAAATACATATCTATGAACGAAAACAACATCTTAAGATCGATCTCTGGCTAGAGTGATTTATAAGATAAACAAATTTAAAGCAACAAAGAAAATACTTAAAAAACATATTTATCTAATTTTATAATAGCGACTGACTTGAGACAAACACCCTGAGTCTAATGCTAAATTCGTAGTATGTGAATCGTGACTCATACTACGTAATAAGTACTAAATTTGGATTCCTACTATACACATTAAACACTGCGTAAGGGATAAAGGGTTGGAACGCACCCACTTTCAAGAAAAAAATATAATTTAACATTTCTATGTCAGTCTCCATTAGTCATTTTAGGTTTCTTTACAGGCAATTAATTTAGGCAAACGTTTTTTTACGATCAGCCAAAAATATATGCATAGTATGAATTTCCGAGATTAGCGTGCACAGATAAACAAACATTTAAAAAAACATTATTTTTGCTTTTATTACCTGAAATGCCGCCAATAAATGAGAATATGTGTACATAAATATATTTTCATTTAATATAATATAGAAGAATTTAGTTTTATATAAATCAGTTCATAAAACGATTCTAACCCACGCCTTGCGAAAATCTAAAAATGTATTAAAAGCTTTAATATCATCCACATCAAAGCTCTTATGTTGGCGATAAGTCGTAAATACCTCCTTTATTGGAAAGATGGAGGAACGACCCCACACAAAGACCCCCACACACTTAACTTTGACCCCCAACTGGCGTTGAATAAACAAGAACTCTACTTTTAACGAGAACTATTTAATTAGTTTGACACAGCACTAGAGGTATCGTGCCAAATGAGTTCGAAAAGCTTTCTGAATTTACACTTTAATGTCATGGATACAGTACGATATTTTATCGTTAAATTAAATTATCTAAGTTTTATATTTCAGAATTTATAACTTAATTTTAAGCATTTAAATGCAAAAATGTAATAAGTTTAAATTTATGTTTTTACTCTTTTTGAGGCCGTCGTGGCGCAGTGCATGCATGTGCCTGTAAGTGCGACGATTGTGGGTTCGATTCCCACTCAAGGTAATGAATTATTTAATATGAGAATACTAAAAAATTCATTCTCTTTTCTCGTTTTTGTATAGTGCGGCGTTGAGTTCCGCCACTCAATGCCTCGAGCGGCGGAAAGAAAGAAACGGAGAGTCTTAACACTAGGTTCCCACTGCCCACTCTGCTATATACAACATGAAGCTAAAAAATCTATATATCTATAATAAATTTTTTTTAATCATATGCAATACCTTTAAATCGCCGATATATTACAAAGCCAAAAGACTTTTTTGAACGAAAGTAACTCTGAACTTTCACTTTAATCGACACGAATAGATAGTGGAGGACTTGCACAACATTTTTAATAATAATATTATGGCGCAAGATATATATTTATTAAGAAAGGACCTATAGAGAAAAAAGAAAACGTAACTAAAATTTTACCATTATGTTAAAATTACCTAAAACAATTCAATACTTTAAATGCATTTACTATATTTTACTTTTAAATGTCAATATATTATACTAGTAACTTACAGATAGCTGACGTTTCACTGCAGGCGGTGTAGACGCAGGTTTCATGGGATATCGACTGTAGCCACCGTTAGTACTGTTCGGTTGGGAGGACGATCTTCCCATGGACCTTGGCAGCGTCTGAGACTTCATCAAGGGTCCTCCACCACTGGGAACCCTCCGACCGGCTGTCGTTAACTTGCGTCCTGCCACTGTAGAAAAGTTTACGTTAAATATAAAAGTTAACTATTGCTATTTCAGTATAGTTAACGTCGTGTAGTATTTGAGACGTCTCATTACACATGCAATCGAGCATGCTTAGTAATTTTAACTGGCGACACCTTTTGTATTATTAATATAATAATTTAGATTTTTGTTATTTTCAAAAGCTAAAATTTTCCTGTTGATAAAATAATCTATGGTGACATTAATATGAAAGTATATAAAAAATCTTTTTATATTATTATAAATACACCCATAAAGGTAAATCCACACTCTGATATTTACAATTCGATAAACCTTGAAAACAATTAAGTGGAGTATGACCTCAATTTGTCTCAAAATTTTATATTGCAGCAACACTATAAGGCTGAATTGATTAAAAATTAATAAAAGTCAATCAAAGATAAAAATAATTAATTAAAACAATTTGCGAGACCAGCGGAGCCAAGATCACTCTTTCTATTTCCGACGTCGACATTTGCATTGGCCGCTGCAACTGGCAGGCCTACAATACTTTAAATACTTTATATAATACGAATATAAAATTATGATAAAATTTGAAGCGAAATTTTAATAAATGAAGCGCAGGATTTTTACTGTTATCAATTGAGTACAGGCCCACGCTATGGAGATGAATCATTAAAAAAATCCAATAAATGATATCGTATTTCTCTTTTCATTGACATGAATTTTAATTAAAAACAACGACATCGCAATCACAATTGGGAAGTATTTTAATTGAAACGGTCAGTGGTTGCGGGTTCATTTACTATATGGGATAATAGAATTTGCAACTGGTTCGTGATTTTCTAAAAAAAAGAGATTTAAAAAAAAAGAAAGAGAAATCTCTTGGTTTCTCCGCCTACACCATTAAAACATATATATAAAGAGATAAAAAATTAAATCCTATAGCTATACTATAAAATCAATACAAAAAGCAAGTAGGAACGAGGCGTTCGTTTGAATTTCTCATTTTATATTAAACAGTTGTTAATAATTGATTAGCTGTGGCGCGGTGCAGTCTCGACTGATGAAGATTTGCATTTCGGTCAAACAAAGAGGGCGAGCCGAATTGATTTTACTATAATAACTATTCTATTAGACTAAATGCCAGAAGGCAGAATTAGAGAAACTATTTATATAAATCAGTAGATATAAAATATGAATATAAATAAAAATATCAAATCAGGTTCACGCTGTATCCCGCATATAAAAGGGTAGGCAGAGGGAACCTAGTGTTAAGCCACTCCTTTCTCCACTTTTCGCGGAATTTTTCGAAGCATTGCGTGTTGGGGCGGATTGGATTGGGGCGGTTTTTTGGCCATGATGCCAGAACGAAGAAATTAAAATATTAATAATAATAATTCATTCTCCCGAGTGGGCATCGAACCCACAACCGTCGCGTTACAGTTACACCCTTGTGCCTCTGCGTAACGACGACCTCAATATGTTAACTCTCTGAACAATATGTTAATATTTTAATATTCATATATTCAAGGTTAGGTAAGAATATTAGTTTTAAATTGTTTCAATCTTTTGTAATCTCAATAATAGATAAAATATTCGTGCATTGATATACAAAATAAAATTGTTTAATAGATAGATTAAAAAAGGACATTTTTTTTTATTTGCATTAATAATCAACTTTTTTGTATAATCAATTATGTAAAAATAAAACAAACATAGGAAAAGAAAATAATTACAATATTAATTATATTTATACCTAAACAATTATTATTATAACTCAAATTTGAGTAATATTTGCCTTTAAAAATGGAAAAACCTTCTAATTTAATTAAAAAAGAAAAAAGTTGATCAATTACTAAAAGTTAAAAACTTTTTATACGGCCATTCTGCATCGATTGAACGGTTGAACGAATAAATATATTGACAACGACAGTAGCAACAGAAAATATAGACTACTTGACTTATATATTATGTATAGCGTGTCGAAGAGACCTTGCGGTTCTCCCACGCCTAGGTATCTACTAGGTACCTACTTGTAACTTTGAAATGGCTGACGGGTACCTCAATCGAGAGCAGGCAAGTTTTAATCTGCACTCCGAGATGCATAACAGTGCCTAGAAGCCCTATTGACATTTTTTGCACGACTTTCAGAAAAGCTATACAAATCTATACAAAGCTATAGTCTATAGTGTTAGATGAGTATTATAAAGCACTTTTGAGACTTTGAAATCACGATTTAGACGAAATTTCGTGATTGCTTTCGCTGGTAAATGTATGGCGTGAATTAGAAGGTAAAATGGTGATGTTTATTTTTAATTCCATTTAAGTCTTAATGTATCAGAGCTCTTTCAAATCTTTTTTTGTCATTAAAATGGATTGGATAGATAATTTTTAGATTTTAAGCAATAATTTATTGACTTAACATTAACGACGTTAAATCGATAAATTATTTAAATTTATAATCGGAATTGAAATTGGAACATCAGAAAAAGAAAACGAGAGCGTTGTGACGCAGGCACATAAAGTGTGACTGTAAACGCGACCGGCTGTGGGTTCGATTCACCCAAAATGAAATATTTAAATTATATTTTTATATTTCCATTTTTTCGTTGAGTTCCGCCATTGTCTCCAGAATTCAGAGGAAAATAGGGAACGCAGTCTTAACACTAGGTTCCCTCTGCCTTCCCTGCTGTCTGCGTGATAAACAGCGTGACATATAAAAAAGAAAAGAAAACATCCTTAAACTGCATACATACATGGTTATATCACAAGTTTTACCTTTAAATATGTCGCCTTGTAAACGTTATCTGTAACGCGATCAAATAATGTAAAAAAACGTTACGAAATTGGGACGCAAATTGTCAGGCACACCTTCGTGCAAAATAAAAAGATTAAATAACATATCGCCCGAGACCTAAATTTCTCCGTTCTTAATAAAATCCACCCACGATGGTTTATGTTGTAATAAAAGATGGCGGGATTTTCGGTGTTCAACTATGCGATGCAAAACCGCAATCTTAAAAGCAGAATTGTTATCGATTATCGATTATTTTAATAGATTATATTTTTATTTTATTATAGTTTAAAGTTGTATTTTTAGGTTAGGTTTAAGGCTAATCCTATGCATTAATTCAAAATAAATAAGTAATTCAATATTACTTTTGCTCGTTTAATATGTAACTCACTAGCAAATAGCTTACATCAAAGAAACAATATATTAGTATTCAACATCGATTTATCTACTGCTAAGCTCACGCATATCATAAATACGATTTTCTTATGTAAAAATGTTTATTATCCTTTATATTCACCTTTTTTTAGCTTTTATATGGAAAAGTTGCCCAAAGATTGTGAAAAGTCATATAGCATACTGAAAGTTTAAATTCAAGCCATCTTTTTGAAAGTTATAATTTATCGTACCAAATACTGTAATTTTTTTTAATAAAACCACGCAAGTTCAAGTTGGGGTAGCGCACGAAAGGTTCCGTAACATTATTTTTTAAAAATCATCGTCAATCAAAGGCAAACAATCACCTTTATTGTTTGGGAGCTCCACTTAAATATTTGTTTTATTTTAATAATTTATTTTTAAAGTGAATTTATAACTAGTTAACTAACGGAGGCGGTTAACGTTCTTAAAAACAAGATAAAAACACATATCGTCTATATGTTTCTAAATTATTCAGCTAGAGACTCTACATAATGTATCACGTAAAACGAGCAAATACCACCATATTTACAAACAACAAACTTAGTTATTGAGAATTTCAACTGTCTAACTATCACGATTCGTGAGATACAAACTCGTGTCAGACGGAAGGACCAACAAACCGACGAACGGACAGCAGTTTTAGAAATGGAGTCCCGTAACTCTTTTGGTACGGAACCCTAAAAATTTTATTACTTTTAGAAAGCTACAAGAAAATCATAAAAGATAAATACTTATAAGGAAATATAACATTACAATACTAAACGATTCGTAAATGTTACAAGTTTCTGTTGATCATTCAACTCTTAATAAGTAAGTGTTATTTAAAAATGAAAATTACTAAAATACACAGTAATTTGAGTTTTTGGCACTATATAAGTAAGATTATTTGATTCATCCCAGAATCTTAAATCTACGCATTAAAAATATAATAACATTAAATATATTTCCCTTTAGAAGATGAGTTCTAATGTCTTTACTAGATCCTGTTTAGCTTCTATAATTTTTGATCTTATATAATAATAAGAGCAGACGTGTAGTTCGTATAGGTATATACATATCTATAACATGCGATGTGTATTACGTATTAGAGCTTTACTATGTATCCCACACATAGCAGGGTAGATATAGAAAACCTAGTATTTAGACACTCCGTTCTCCATTTTGTAGAGTGGAATAACTCACCGCCGCGCCTTTGTCTCTCTACACCACAGTGAAGAAATGGAACTACGAGTATTTAATATTCTCGAGTGGGAATCGAACCAATAACCTGTCACGTTTACAGTCACACGCTTGTGCTAACGCCTGGCCTCTACCTACAACGATTCATGAAAAATTTGTACCTAATAGAATAATGTTAAACATATTATAACTTAACTGAACGGTTAGACAAAACAAGGACAAAAGACTTATGTAAAAGAAAAACAGCTTTTTACGTAAAATTATATGTAAATACAATAATAATATAAAATATTATTTATATTAGAACATCGTGAGGAAATAAGGGATTTATCTTGTTTCATTTATAGAATTCAGTCAACAGCGACAAGCAAATACTCTTACATATTTGTTTATTTAAATCCTTCGCAAACATTAATGAACATATTTGTTGAAGCGAAAATAAAATAACGAGGTTGTTGAGCTCGAATATTATATTAATTTGGAATAAAAATCTAAAAGTCTGCTTTTCATATCCAAAAAGCGCTTGAAAGGTCTTCAAACCTTTCCCTTTGTGCGAGTCTGTCAGACGGCGCTGTTTTTCTTTTACGTCTCTTTTTTCGTACAATACCCTTTTTAATGAAAAATAATGAAAACACTGAAAGTTTTCTCGGATAATTTCAGTATGAGCTGTCTTCTATTAAGCTTCTTTAGGATTTCGTGCTTCTAAAGGTAAAAACGGAACTCTTACAGGATCATATAATTATTTCACTGAGGCCACAAATAATCGATATGGGTGGCACAAAATTATTAATCGAATATTATTCGTACGCGTACCGCACTAAGCCACTACTGAACAGATTTGGATAAAACATTAAAATAATACAGCTTATAAATCAGAATAACAGATAGGCTTAAGTTAATAATTTATTGAATTCGGCTATAACGTAACAATAAGTTTAAGCGGGCGAAGCCGCGTCTGGGGCGATAGTTTTATATAAAACGTCAAACTGGCTGAAACAAAAATTATTGTGCAAGTATCATCTCAATTGCAATTTTAAAAATTATGGACTTTACGCTTAATTATAGGGCAGGTGATGTGTATAAGGCGAGTATGTAATCACCTGTATGACATTTATGTCTTTTCCATATAATCAATCATTCGTTTGCGTGCGTCTCCAATAAAGATGTATAAGTAGTCGTGTGAAATAATTAAGATAATGTATGTCAGATAAAATCTTATTTTTCCCTAAAGGTTACACTTGCTATGTAATCTTTAGGTAGGGCTGGGTTCGATTATTTTCGGAAATATTTCGTAGGATATAAATTTTACTTAACAAAAAAAGTTTGTAACTTTCGAGACAGTTTTTAGTTAGTTTAAAAGTCGTTACAGGTATAGCCCCAAGGTTTTCTCTAAAAAAAAACATTTTGTACTTATAAGCAAGTTCAAATACGGTATCTAATCAAACTTTTAAGTAGTATGCAAAAAACCTATTGCACGTTTCAACGAAAAAAGAAATAATACTGCCTACTATAGTATTTATAGTATAGTCCGAACTAAGAGATTCTCTACTTTTTATTTGATCAACACACAGTTGAAGTTAAATATAAACTAAATCATAATATATATTTGTTAAAGTTTCCGAAAAACCTAGTTCTATTTTCGAGTTACTTCTGTTAAATTATAATATGTGCACTAAATACGAATAGAAATGTAAGTATATTGAATGTATGTAGGTCCCATTCGTATAGCCAGGTGAACCAGCTGGGTGGCGCCTGGCCATCCGTAACGTGAGCCCATTGTGGGAATACAAGTCAAACGGAAACGGATCGCTCGTTGAGTATCCGCTTCATCGCTTTCTCCGTACTTTAGTTAGAATTTAATTCTCATACAAAAATAAAAAACAATCATCTTCACACTTTGCCCCGCACACAGTAGGGTAAGCAGAGGGAACCTAGTGTTAAGACATTCCGCTCTCCACTTTCCATCCAATTTACCGAGGCATTGCGCATTGATTAGCGGAACTCAACGCCGGGCTTTTGCGTCGGTGCCAGATCGAAGAAATTAAAATATTAATAAATAATAATTCATTCTCCCGTGCCGATCGATCCCACAACCGTCGCGTTAGTCACACCACTGGACCACAATGGCCTCGCAAATAAAATACCTAGCAGGAAAACGTGGAATTGTAAAAATAACCATCGATTAATTTCACCCGTAACTTCAAACTTTAAAGGGTTCAAGTACGATTTCAAAAGATTGTTTAAAAAGAAATAAAATAATTTAAACCTGACCTCGTACAAAGAAGCAAGCTCTTTGAAAATTTAATATAAGAACGTAAAAAACGTAAAACGTCACCGTAATTGAATCTTGAAGTGTAAAATGTATGTGTAGAGAGTTTCTACGTTTTTTTTCCTTATAAATGAAGATTTTTTCTTTAAGCCAAACCCTGGCGTAAAGCGTAATGAATCATGTAGAAAACGTCCTTTCATTTCTAGAAGGTTTTTTTGCTTCAAAAGCTAAATAAATGCTTATGCTGAAGCTATACTTAGAATATGAGTCGTAAAGTTATACGAATGACTGAAACTTGAGTAAGCTAGGCCGTTACAAACATGGCTATTTTGAGCAACAATCGAACGATATATGGGTTAGTTTGTATCAATTTATGTTATTTGAGGGTTGTCGTGGCGCAGGGGCACAATGTCTACCAGTAAACGTGACTGGATGTGGGTTCGATCCCCACTCGGAGTATCTTAACACTAGATTCCTTCTGCCTACCTCTTGTGTGCGGGATACAGCGTGAAGTTGATTTATATTTATATATATTTTCATTATTTTTAATGTGGCTTTGCAACATATTCAAGAAAACAATGTCTTTCTCCAGTTGACATTTTGAATTTTTAAAATTAATTAAAAGCAAGGCAAACTGCTAATTTTAGGCTTTGAAGTTTATCTGCCCTTGGTTTTGCCGTGATATTTCCAAGTAATTTAATTTTGGGAACCTCCATTAATTGCGGAAGCATATTAAAATTTTAACACCAGCTTCGGCATTTTAATATATATTTTTTTACCTTTACGCTAAATCTCACGTATAGCATTGTGGCCAGAGGAAACCTATGTGAACTTAGCGTTTAGACACTTTCGTTCTATACTTTATTTGGATTTAATTTCTTAGAAGACAAGCAAACAATTTTATGTATATGTATTAAGATTATTTAAGTTAAAGCGTCATTGACATTACGAATGACTACATTTGTTTAGAAAATTTCTTTTTGTATACATATATATTTTATTTGTACAAATATAAAACGTGAAATATCGGCAAAACATGATACGCACTATTCGATGTAATTCTGACCGTGTATTCGGAAATGACGTATTTCTACATCGGCTCGTATGACAAACGTACAAAGGTACGCTATTAGGGACGAGGGTGTGTTCAATGATATTTTAACTATAATAAGCCTTCGACTTTGCTTTTAATTACATTGTTTGAAGTAAAAAAAATCCGTTATTTAACTTATTGGAATTACGAAAATTATTAAAGAGACGTAAATTTAAAAACTATTAAAAACTAATCTAAAAAATGTCAATCATGGAACGCAATATAATGAAAGCATTTTTAAACGAAAATTATTTGAAAAAAATATAAAACCAACTAGTTCCAAGAATACCTCATCAAGAATAGTTGAAAATAAAATACAAAATGTCAGTATTCCTCATCTTGCTTCTAATGTATAATACCTATATTCACAGCATTCAGTAAACAAGGTTGCATACAACTGGCTCTGCATGCTAAACCGACTATAAAATGACGCATCTGCAATTTCAATGAGTACTATCTTTTGTTTGAAAACAAAAGCCGCTACAAGTTCGTATTTAGTGCTCTTTTTAAAATCCTTCCTGCTGAGGTTTTTAATTAATCTCTCCTTGGAAATATATTTTCAACTAGTACTTTCAACCTTGTTTTATATCTACTATGAATTATTTAATGAATAGAAAATATGTTCTAATTTAAATATATGACTTTTGATCACACACATTGTGATTTTGGTTTTTGATGTAATATATTAAGTTAGTAATGTTAAATCTATTAATATTTGTGAATGAATTTTCAATGCAATGTTGTATGAAGTATTTACTTTGTACAAAGTAAACATGCACATATTAATTATAATGGACTGGTTATGGAATCATATTTTAAATTCCTTTTTTTATATTCATCCATTGCACATGCCCATATATGTAAACCTTATTACTTACTACTTTAATAACATTAACAAACATAAATGGTTCCAATTAACTAGTTTTAAAGATTAATTAATATGTTTAAGATATATGTAAATTAAACACTTATCTCTATACAAAACTAGAAATAATGATTGTGTCACACAGAAAGCAAAAAAACAAATTTTGCAAGCACAGTGAACCCACATGCAAACATTGCTATAAAACATTCCAATTGTCAACCTGATGTTTTTCTGTTAATAAATTTGGGGTTAAGTGAAATTCATGAGATTTTCCAAAAACTTTGCAGTAGGTTATGTCAAACGAAGCAAAGCAATTGTGGTATTCTACCTTCGTTTGGTGGCTTCGTTTGACCACTGTTACTTTCTGTATGTGCTAGTAGCGTTGTCTTGGACTTCTCTAAGGGCCTTCGTGTCTTAAGAGGAGATTCCGTAGGTTTTTTGTCATTTCGTTCAGGCTCACTCTCTACGCCCAACTTACTGAGGGCGACTAGGTTGGCTACATTGAGGGACAACATTTACTTTATTAAACCTTAAAATTATAAGAGTACTGTGTGTTTTATGATAAGTATTTATCATGAGAAGGAAACAGGGAAGCTCATCATGCCATAAACAGCCAAATTCAGTTGTACAATCAAAATCACAATATAAACTAAGAAGGCTGAAAATAAAATGTAGCAGTGTAAACAATGAACGCATACTAACTAAATAAATATATAGATAAAATTTTACCAAGAAAATGCAATCGGTCCTTAGCCATGCCTAGGTTGGTTTTCATTTTATCGTGAAGTCTTTGCGCCCGTTGCCAGGCATCTCCACGTCCCCCCCAGCAGTCAACAGCAATACCACGTTCCAGTTCATAAATACCTTTCTTGTACAGTTCTATTGCTAGTTCTTTTTGTCCTGTATTAATAAATATACCTACTTACTGATCTAATGTAAAAAGGCTAATCTAAGCCTATTATTATACATAAAACTAAAAAAAGCTAACAACTATTATTTTTGCTATTATAAAAATACAACACAGTTAATTATAACAAAAAGAACAGAGATCTCTACATAGCAAGTCTTACCTTCATTTTCTTCATCGATCTTCAGCGCCTTTGAAATATATTCGAAAGCTTTTCTGTGATGATGTTTCTGTTTAGCCAAGAGTGGATCTCCTGGACCCACATTGTTTACATATGACATCTCCTCACTGTTTGCGATCTCCGTAGACACAACACCGTCCTTTACAACCACTTCTAAGTTACATTCACCGTTTTTACGAGGCCTATGAATAAAACGATGGGACGCCGAATACAAATATTTGAAAATAATAAATAACTGGTATAAAATAGACCTCAGTAAATTAAAAAGAATAATAATGGGAAACGAAACCACATAAAGATTTCTTTTATGAACAGAAGGTTGCGAATCATTTCGCAACGCTGAACCCTTCGCTATGTCTGCATCAGTCTTCTTGGATTTTCGGTTCGGGGACCTAGTAGTTTTTCGCGGTAAACGACCACCATTGAAATCGTCACCGGAAACCATCAAGAACACTTAAGTCCCACCTGGTTCAAAACCAAAAAGCCATATACTTTACAACAAAGACACGCGCGGTTATTATTCTACTTATTAATCTAAAAACAGCAAGAGTACATGGTGATGACTGAAGAGTTATTGACATTTTTGACAACTGCATTAGCCAGTGGTAAGCAGTAAAAATAAAAGTGTTGTTGTTTTATAATCATACCACAGAAACCTAAGAAGGTTTATTAAAAAAATACGAAATTTTTATTTTATTTACGTAACAAATTCTTAAAATAGATATAATCATAAGATAAAATACAGTTTCATAAATATTTAATATAATTGGTATTTAAGTATTGTGTCTGTTTTCAGTTCCCTAGTGATGTATCAAAATCAAAAAAAAGACGAAATCATTGTTAAATCGATAAAAACTTTTTATAAATGGCAGACATTGTGGAATTTACAAAGTGGGGAAGTTAATCTATTAGAATTCATAGTCAGATTTTTAAAGATAAAGTCAACATTGACTAAAATTATAATGGTTGGCTACAGATACATAATTAAATTTAATAAAGCTCTGAACGTATTTATAAAATTGATCGATTTCTTTGACAACTCGATTTGATCGGACCAAGAAGAGCATACCTAGTTGCCACTTGGTACTACGAGTTTTTTGACATTTATGATGTGACAAAGGCAAAGTATTACAGCATTTTGACAATTTTTGCCGAATAACCTCGTTTAAAGTATTTTTTGGGAAAGAATTGCCTCAATAAACAATTATAAAATAAATAATTTAAAGTGTAAGACTATATAGGTAACCATTATTTATTACTACTTACAGACTATATTCACAATACTTTATTCAAATAAATTACTTGCCTAAATATCAATTTTTGTTTATGTATTTAATCTATAATATTTTGTGTGCTTTGCAGCATAAACCATGACAGAAGAACAAGTAGAAAACCTGACTATTAATGAAGAAGATGATGTGGTTGATCCATGGAATGTAGCTGGAAAGTCACAAACTGGAATTGATTATGATAAATTAATAAGTAAGTATTTTAATAAGTACAGATAGCAATAAACACATATAATTATAGTATTATAATTCCTACAATAATATTTTAATATACTATTTACAGAAAGGTTTGGAAGTCAGAAAATTGATGATGAAGTTATTGCAAAATTTGAAAGAGTTACAGGGAAAAAAGGTTTGTTGTTGCATTAAGGAAAAAAATACTAATATATACTAATTATAAATATCTCCATTCTAATTGCTAATACATGGTAACTTCCAGCTCACCATTTCCTCAGACGCGGCATATTCTTCTCTCATAGAGACATTCACAGCATTTTAAATCTGGTAGAATCAGGTAAAAAATTCTACTTATATACTGGAAGAGGACCATCATCTGACAGTATGCACATTGGTCATATGATACCTTTCATGTTTACAAAGTGAGTTTACTATATAAACATATTTTTTATTAAATTTGGACTTGCAATAACTATTATTTAATATAAAGGCTACTCAGGTAATTTTATCTCATTTGATTGAATATTGAATTTACATACTATTTGAAATATACTCAATACTTATGTAACAGAAATGATAGAAATTATTGATTCATTTTGTAATAATATTTTTAATTTTCTTAGAATCATTTTCAATGTCATTTGTACCTACATAAACATTGGTATTGATGAATGATTTCTCTTATGTTTATTTTTATTATTCATGTAATTAAAATTTAGAAAGGGAAGGTCAGCTATTTAATCAGAAAGCTGACCAAAGAATTTGTGTTTGGTGTATGACTGTGTTGTTACAAGCCTAAATTAAATGTGTTAATGTTTACATATGTAATTAAATTTCAGATGGCTACAGGAAGTTTTCAATGTTCCATTAATCATTCAGCTTACTGATGATGAGAAAGTTATGTGGCGTGACATTAAAATAGAAGATGCCAGGCAGATGGCTTATAATAATGCTAAAGATATAATTGCTGTTGGATTTGACCCCTCAAACACATTCATTTTTAATGATCTAGATTTTATTGGGTAAGTGTGTTGAATGTTAGTAATAGACAAGTAATATTTTTAAAGTTTAAAACCATATTTTAAACAATAAAAATTTGCTTTAATAGTAAAAATATAAAGGTTTACTCATACCTTGAGGCTTAGTGAGACAGTGTCTGACTGTGGGTTCTATTCTACTCTGAGGGTAGATAAATATAATCTTAACATGAAAATTGGGCAGAGAATGCCCAAATTCTTAACACTAGGTTCCCCCTGCCTACCCTGTTATATAAAAAGTGTGGAGGTACTCTTTTATTTTTAATTAATTTATTTATTTCTAGCCAGTGTCCAGCATTCTACCAAAATATGTTGCGGATACAGAGATGTGTAACCTTTAACCAAGTGAAAGGGATTTTTGGATTTGGTGACTCTGATGTGATTGGTAAAATAACCTTCCCCTCCATTGAAGCTGCACCTGCCTTCTCTACAACATTTCCATTCATATTTGAAAATAAAATTGTAAGTACTGTGATTATATTTCCAATTATATTTTACTTAAGTTTGTTAATCAGTTTGGAAAGGTGACTTAATGAAGAGTGTTCTTAGCCATCATTCATCAGATCTCTCTAGTTGTTTGTTTACATTTTAGTGTCAGGAGTTTTACATTATATATTATTATTAATATGCGCGACGGTTGTAGATTCCACTTGGATCGGGGATTTCCATTTGAGAGAATAGTCATTATTTCCATTTTCTTTTCCCCTCTCCTCTCTGCAACACGACAAGCGCTGCGCTGGCTACCGCCTCTCAATATGCCATGTCTCGAAACAAGCGGACAGTTGGGAACTGAGTGTCGAATAATAGGTTTCATCTATCCCCCGCTATATGCGTGATCCACTCCGAGAGAATAAAAATATTATACCATACAACAATATTTACCACTTGTTTTTTTTTCAGGTTCCCTGCTTAGTACCATGCGCTATAGACCAAGACCCATACTTCCGTATGACTAGAGACGTCGCGGCGCGTCTCAAGTTGCCCAAGCCAGCATTGTTACATGCTACCTTCCTACCAGCGTTACAAGGGGCTCAGAACAAAATGTCAGCTAGTGATCCTAATGCGTCTATATTTTTGAATGATACTCCTAAGCAGATTAAGAATAAGGTCAGTAAGTTAAATTAAAGTAACTATAAATGATTTTCTTCTTTTTTTTTTCCATACATACCAGGGTAGGCAGAGGAAACCTAGTCTCAGGACACTCCGTTTCCTTCTTTCAGCTGATTTTTCGAGACATTGTGTGTCAAGGGCAGAACTCAATGCTTTGCTTTGCCTTGTTACCAGAGTGAAGAAATGAGAATATTAATAAATAATAATTCATGGTCCCGAATGGGAATCCACCACGGAATGTAAACATTCATACGTTTTTACTACTGCGCCACGACGGCCTTTAAAAAAACAAAGATTTAAAATTATATGTATATCTTAAATAGATAAACAAGTACGCGTTTTCGGGCGGACAAGCTACTGTTGAAGAGCACAGGGAAAAGGGAGGCAACTCTGATGTTGATATCTCGTTCAAGTACTTAACGTTCTTCTTAGAAGATGATGACCGTTTGGCAGAGGTAAAATTATACTTTGATTATTTAAAATTATTTCTTATTTTGTATAAAAATAAAAATATCTATATTTTCATCTCAATATTTAGTAAGTATCTCAATATTGATATGGAAAGTTACGTTTTTTTTCAAGCATTACAAGTTGAATTGAAGTAAAAAATCTATGAATGAATGAAAGATTTAAACAATTCGCAAAATTTAGATTTGCAGGAACATAAAATATTATACGCTGCCGTCTCAACGCCGCGCTTTGTCTTGTTACCGGAATTAGTAAATGAAAATAATTCATCTACTTGGGTTGGAATCGAACCTATATCATTTCATTTATGCGGAGTCGCGACGCTGTGTCGCTGCACCAAGAGGGACCACAGAAATATATTTAATAGTGTCAATCTAAACCTGCAAACAGGCATTGTACATTTTCTATTGCAATTAGAAGAATTGAGGTTTCTAACAAAAGCTTTATTTGCTTAAAAAAGATCTCTGTCTGTCTGTTTTAGTAATAAAGTATTTTTATTTTAAGCAATATTCTGTACTAAATATTCTCATTCCTTAAACATTGATTACCTTTTTGTTACAGATAAAGAAATTATACGAATCTGGTGGAATGTTATCAGGGGAGATGAAGAAAATCGCTATAGATACTATCACACCAATTATCCAAGATTATCAGGCTCGAAGGGCCAAAGTCACCGATGACGTCATGAAACAGTTCTTCGCGATACGGAAACTTGATTTTTAATTTCTATTTATTTTATTTATATTAAGTTTAAATGACAAACTGATTATAGGAATCGAAGGTTTCAAGAAGGAATTAAAGTTATCACAAATATATTTTTTTATTCTGCTTTGTATACATCAACTGCTAAATTAGTAACAACGTATTTATGCAATAAATACTCTTTTTCAACCCAACATAAATATAGTTTTGGTCAAAGAGTACACATATTGAGGTACATTAGCACGATGGTATTGGGTTCGATCCCATTCGTGGGAATAAGAGATTAAGCGCGTCGTTGTCTCCCAAAACCGAAAATACAATGTCTGAAATTCAGACAGAAGAGAGTGCCAGGCACTAGGTTCCCTCTGCCTACCTTGCTGTATAAGGGATACTTTTCTGTTTTTTCAGCTTTCTACCTTTTAAAAAGTCACTTAAAATTACTAACAATGTACATGGAATATTAATTTATTCATAAATAAAAAAAAAGTTTTGTTTTATAACACACACAAGTCTAAAAATAAATAAACATGACTAAGTCAAGAAAAAGTACAAAAAATATTTTCGAAGATGTTTTTATTTTAAATAAAATAATGTCATCAACTTTAATATTATATATAATGTTCCAACTGTTAAGACGATTTTGGAGCTCATTTAATTTTTGCAATACTACATCTAATTGTAAAATCTTTCCTTAATAAAATGATATATAATACTTGTATATAATACTTCCTTCCTACTAATATTATGTTAATGGATGCTTGTTCCACTATCATAAAAACTACTGAACGGATTTAGATATAACTTGACAGTAATATATAGCTTATCAGTATAACATATATACTACAATTTATAATTTGGCTATAATATAACAAATATTTTAAGCGGGCGAAGCCGCGTTGTGGTCGCTAGCTAAATATGTCTAAAAAATCTATTATTTAACAATAATCTATATTATATCGGAAGGTAAACATTCTAAACTGTGACTCCATACAGTTTTTTATTATGAAAAAAGAATAAATAAGAACATGAAAAATTAAATGAATAGTAACTGTAATCATAATGTAAGAGTTAATAAACATGTGCATTTCTAAGTATTATAAGTGTTATTGTCGCTTTGTTTATATAATTATTATTTTTTTTTAAATAAAAAAGACAACTTTTAAATTATTTTAAGCATTATCTGAGTAAGCATTTAATTACATAGTGACCTCATCTTTACAAGTGTTTCTTTTGTATTTTTTTTTAACTTAATATAACTGTCAATTCATATGTAAAGTATTAAAATTGTATTTTAAAGATCTCAACTTACAGCATTCAGATATTTCAATAGATTTTATTTTAAAGTTGAATTATTATTCTGAGATATGAAAATTATTATTTTATTTCTTTGCACCAAAAGATGATTGTCTTTAAAGCTTTTTTTTAACATATAGTTATTTATAAAGTATATAATTGTCATACAATATGCAATTGTTTTATTGTCCTTTGTACATACAAGAGATTTCTGTAAGGCCTTATTTGTACGGCTGTGCTTAAAGCGTAAAGTATTTATTTTTGGCGAATAAATTGCAATTAAACTGTGAAAGTAATACGTTTTTTCATTTCTTATCTCCGATTTCCTTCTACCATCTTTTCCATTAACTATTAAAATACTTTTTTATTTAATTCCACACCATATTATAAAATAATCACCAAAGCAGTTATACGATAATAAAAAGAATTCTGTTTGTTTATTGAAAAGAAAAAAAAAACAAGTTTATTCAAATTTTATATTAAGCCGAATACGAAACAAATAGATCGTAACAATACAAAAAAGACAACTTTTCGAACACTAAGAAATACACTTGTGTACACAATACCGACTTTGATCGTATATACATGACAATAGAGCACCAGAGTGGATGACACAGTTACACCTCACAACAGGTAGCTGTTGCACGAAATAAGTGATATTTTGGATATTATATTAATATTTCATAGGAAAATTGTGATTTTAAAGACATTTGTTAAAAGATTTAATCAATATCTTCACCAGTTCAAGCAAAACTAAGCTTATGCATTGTTAAGTTCAATAAAGGGCTTCAATAAAGATGTACAGTCAAGCATATGAAGACGACACTCCATTACCATTGATAACCAGCTACACAATCATCAAAGAGACAGAAATAGAAGATAAGAGGGATTCAGAAGATCGTGTGATATTAGAAATAGGGCGGCAAGATGAGAAGCCGCGGGAGGAACATACCTTTTCCCATAAAAAGTACGATAAGACGATATCACACCATAGATCGTACGTTCTGGAGGATTATTCGGAACCACGTAGACTTACGTATTTTAGACCTCAGGAACTTCAATCGTCACATGAAGGTTAGTAACTTTAGAAACTGTAGGTACTTACTTATTGTATTTGTTCTAACAGGAAGCTTATAAGAATTTACAGAGCGGCGTGGTCGTTGTACCGAAAAACCTTAGAACTTCTAAAAAATAAATAGAAAAGAAAAGCTTATAAGAATTGTTATTTTAAAAAATGATAGTTAAATCTACGGAGTTACAGTACGTACAACAAGACTAAAACTATATGAAATATTGATATATTAAGATATTTTGGTGCACGCACCATACTACATTTTTGTAAAACTTTTCTCTAAATAAAAATAAAACAAATGTATATTTTTCAATATAGGGGTGAGGTATATGGATAGATTAGAAGATTACAGAGAAATAAATGTGTTGGACGCGGTGTCGAGGTCCCCTTTAGAGTATTCCCAGGAGTCTCAGGACACTGCCAAGTTTTCTGACGACCCAGAAGACGGTTCGTTGAATTGGAAAGAAAGAGCGTTGCAATTGGAAAAAGGTAGGAGTTATATTAAAAATTTTTCATGTATGAAGAACTTTGATATAAAATTGGTTGAAAAAGAATAAAATTTACAGATTAAAAAAATTTAAGTTTATAAAACTCTATATTTCGCATTTAACATGGCAGGTAGTATTTTAAACTTCGTTTACCACTTTACGCCGAATTCTGGAGGACTTAACACCGCGCTTTACCTAGACACGAGAGCGAAAAAGTGAAAATATTACATATTCCATTTCCTCGAGAGGAAATTGAACCGACAACCCGTCACAGGCTTGTGCGCCTGCGCTACAAATGGCCTCATTGCATTCAATATTATTTATTATTTTTCTCAGAATATAAAAAGACAGCCTGTGACAGAGAGAGGACACGTATGAGAGATATGAATCGCGCCTTCGACTTACTTCGCTCTAAGCTACCAGTTACGAAACCCTCTAAGAAGAAATATTCTAAAATTGAATGTCTTCGGTATGAACTTTTAAATCTACCTAAGTTAAATATTTGGTCGAAAGTTATAAAATAGATACTAAACTAAAGATCTTATAATCTTAATCTATATATATAAAATCGAAAGGTCACTCACTCATCACGAAATCTCAGAAACAACAAGTGCTAGGAATCTAAAATTTTGCATAGGAGTTACTTATAGGATGTAGGTGCTCGCTAAGACGGGAATTTGCAATATTCGACTTCTAAGGGGTTGTTTTTGGGGTCGAAAGTTAGTGTGAAACTTCGTTACTACAAATGCTAGGAGTCTCAAATTTTGCATAGACGTCACTAGGACGTAGTCATGGAGATAGAAATTAATAATAACATAGTTCACGCGGGTGAAACCGCGAGGGCCGCTAGTATATTATATTTGTCTCACGGACAGCCTCCGTTAAGAGAGAATCTAAGTAAAATTTTTAATTGTTTATTAATTGTTTCATATTTTTGACACATTTAGAGACATTGCGACGTCTGTGACAAAATATATTGCAGCGATTCCTTTAGAGATTCCGAAAGCATTGCAAATTGAAAGGCAGAACTCAACGCCGCGCTTTACCTCGTTGCCAGAGTGAAGAAATGAAAATAATAAATAGTTCATTTATTCGAGTGGAAATCGAAACCACAACTTGCCGCGTTTACAGTCACACGCTTGCCCCTCCACCTCGACTGGCGTCGACAAAATTAGATAGTTTATTTTTTTATGATTTTCAATATTATTATATTATATTTAAAAATTGACTCATCTTTATAATATAAAAAAATAACTTTCATTTCAGGATAGCAATTTGTTACATACGTCATCTAGAGTATATGCTAGCGGAAGGCTCGAACGACGACAGCACTGGTTTCTTTGATCCTCAAGTTACAGAACTACGCCGAAGACAAAAATATTGATATATTTAATAAATACATTTGCAGATAAAAGAAAGATAATTTAAATTTATTTTCATATACAATTAAATAAAATATTTAATATCACGCATACCGCAGGGAGGGCAGAGGGGACCTACCCCGAACCCACCACGAACGGTGAGTTACGAGACGCCGTTTGAGGAGAATTTTCAACACATTGTATGTTGCTTGGTTGAAGTCAATGCCGCGCTTTGACTCTTTCTCTGTTACCAGAGCGGAGAAATGAAAATAATAAATATTTCATTCCCCCGAGTAGGAATCGAAGCCACACCCATAGCGTTAAGAATGACACGCTTGCAACACTGCGCCACCTAATTACCTACTAAAATATAATAACTGAAATACTGAATCTGCTTTTTATAAAATATTTTTAATATTTTTTTTACAAAATGTATATAAAACTTAACAAAACATTATATATTTAGTATATACAGTGGACAAGCCTGTATACTTTTTGAATCGATATTTTTATGCTTTAACCGGATTTTTTCCTAATTTTCCTCTCCTTGTCAAGTTCAGCTTGTCGTCTCTCGAGAGCTTTTAGATAATCGATATATGCGCACTTCACTATTAGCGGGATTTTCACGACACCTAAAAAAAACCTTTTTCTAGATTCATTTATTTTGTTAAACTATTATTTTTATACTTTTATAATAAAGTACTGCATAAATACAATTACAGTTAAAGTCCGTATTTAACTGTAAGCTCGATGGCGCTATCAAGTTCGCGATGGTCGCGAGTTCGATCCCTATTCAGAGCAAATAATTATTTTTAAGCTGCACGAGAAAGCACGACGTCGATGTCATCCTTTTGAAAATAAATGCTTCGATTTCGTGTGAAAAGTGGAGAACAGAGGGTCTTGGCATTAGATTTTCACCTACCTAAACTGAAAAGAGTAATTGAACGAATTATAATAATTCTTCCATTTGCTACTATTTTAATTGGTAAATAATTAAATTATACCTGAAAATGATGTAGTTACGAAGCTTTTATACATCGAATAAAGTGGTGCAACGAGACTCTCACTTGACTCTTTTCTCTGCAATATAACATTTTGTTGTATTAGTTAGCAAGAAGCATATTATATTTCATTTTTCAATTTTTTAAGTAAATTACTTATCGAGAGGCAAACTAAATGCCATTTTAAATGTAATTCATATAAGCACATAAATAAATAAAAAATAATAAAAAAAAATCTTACTGATAACATATATAAAATCAAAACAAAAACTAAATTTACAGAGCTCAGAAAATTTTAACAAAATCTAAAGGCTTTTTGCCTATTGTGCTCTAAAAGCTCACAACTTTTAAGCTTTTTAGAGCAGAGTAGGCAAAAAGAACTTGAGAACTTAGTGATAAGACACTTCGATCTCATTAGGACACTTCCATTCCTCAATTTCCGCCGAATTTTTGAGGCCTTGCGTTGCGGAACTCAACGCTGCGTTTTACCTAGTTATCAGAGCCAGAAAAAGGAAATAATATTAAATATTTCATTCCCTCAAATGATAATCAAACCTACTACCTCTCGTTTTATAGTAGCACGCCCTTGCCCCACGACGGCCTACTTATTTACAAATTAACAAGAAAATACTAAAAAAATTCTTTTACTAAAATAAAATCCACAATAAAAAAAAAATCGCACACCCACAGATAAAAAACAGCGCTAATAATAAAATTAACACAGATAATAAAATAAAATTACGCGCCATCACGCTGCCTTATCACCGAGATTGACACTGTCAATGATATGACCCAATTATACTAGGGAGTTATCAACGTCAAGGAGGGCACTTCCTGCGTTCAAGGGTTTCGTTCGCGCCAAAACGTGACCATGTCATGGCATGTCTATTTTGTACTGTACGTGGGAGGAGGGAGGGTCAAGGCGAATTAACGGAAAATAGAAAAATGTTCGTTTATTTTTAGAGAGATAATAAATATAATTTAAATGTAATTAATTATATATATGTATATATTGATGAGACGATGAGGCGCAAGGGTACAAACGTGTGACTGTAAACGCGACAGGTTGTGGGTTTGATCCCCATTTGTAGAAATGAAACATTTTCTTTTCTTTGTAGAGGCAAAGCGCGGCGTAGTGTCCCGCCACTGAACATGGCTCCAGAATTGCTCCAGCAAAGTGGTGAGCGGAGTGCCTTAGAGTGTACTAGACTAGTGTCTTAGACTCTCTCTGTCTACCCTCCTACAATGTGAAGCTAAAAAAATATCTCAAGCGTATATAGTTAATAGAGCCAAATTTCGTTCGCTAACTATAGATAATTCCTATAGAATAAATAAATAGAGTACAAAATTTATATGAAATATTATTTTTTTTGACAAAAAAACTCATTATTAAAATGCCTAAACATTGGTTTATAAAACAATCTCACCTACTTCTTAAGCCAAAGTACATCTCCATACGGAATACTGCAGAAGGAATGCAACAAATATGGAATGAATGAATACAATGTGCTGGTATGACGTCCCTCGTATGCAGCCTACGTGAAGTTACTAGGGCGGCATGAGTTGTGCAGGTGTATAATAAATAGGGTTGATACGTCTTATCTATAGTATACATTTACTATTGAATTTATTTTTTATTATGTATCATGGGTAAGCAAAAATCTCACTAGTGATGTGTGATTGGGATTCTAGTACTAAATGTAAGAGAGAGCTCTTATTTTCAACGTTTGATTACGAAACGAAATTGAATATATTAAAACTAAAAATTATAATTAATAAAAATAAATATTATTTTTATATTTATTTAATTACTCTCTCTACTTAATTTACAATATAATTTTTGACCCTACATTTTAATTGTAAACGAAATTAAATAAATATCTCCAATGAATACTGTGGCAATCCTAACAGCGAATACGGGGTAACCTCTACAACCAGTGTGGTTGGTGGAGGTAGCGTACAACTAGCGTAGCAACTAGGCCCACAGAAGCACGCAATACAAAATAAAGTATAGTACGTTCAACAAGTCGTGGCGTCATCCTGAAGCTAGCTGTAAGTGACTGCCCTAATTAGATTTTATGAATTTATTTAATTTTGTGATATTTTCTTTCCGAGTGACCAATACGCAAAAATTTATTAAAATCTAAACCTAACTACAAAGCGGCCACAATTTATTGATCGTACTACACAATAACAATATCAAATTCATGCCTGAGTTACTCCTCAAGTCCTCAAATAGCTAAAATAACTAATAAGTAAAACCAGTTTGCAAAATGCCTTTGCTAGGGGAGGACGTAACCGGAGCGTGCCCGAGCGCACGACGAACACTAACATTGGACATAGTCAGCTACAATGTACCAGGATATCAGACGGCGGTAGGAGATCTTTCGCGACACTCGTGCCCACGCATTCGGCCTTTGGCCCGCACTCGAGGGAGGACGTTTCGCGTTGGCCGTTGTGGACAACGACGAGCGTTCGGCATTGGACAGTTAGGGACCATAAGTACCAGGATAATATCGACGCGTAGGAGTTTCCAAGGCTCTCTTGAATCTTTACAACGTTTCGATACATGGAAGCAATCAATTGTTTCAGCAATAACACAAATGTACACATTTTTTTTGGCAAAAAAAAAATTAAATTATGACATATTTTTAAT
This sequence comes from Heliconius melpomene rosina, assembly GCF_056956725.1. Taxonomy (NCBI): domain Eukaryota; kingdom Metazoa; phylum Arthropoda; class Insecta; order Lepidoptera; family Nymphalidae; genus Heliconius; species Heliconius melpomene. The sequence goes on along the minus strand of NC_140396.1, from coordinate 2,377,139 downwards.
AAATTTTGTTTACTAAGTATTATTTAATCATAATCATTTTACACTATTTCCATATGAATATTAGTATACATCTAGTAACATACATATATGAAAAAGAAATTTATAAAAACAATTATATATGCGGAATGTGTCAATTCATATCGTCGGCGTTAGTACCCTGTGATTGCAATTATTGTAAAAAATTGCCGTAAAAATTATAGTTCCCCTAGTATAGAGGGATTCTATTTAGTGATAAAACAGTATTATATAGTACTTTTTCCAAGTATTGACATCACTTTTTACTGTCTACTGTAAAAACGTCTTCACACACAAATGTAGCAATGCCCGACATAAAAATTTTATCAATTAAAATGGCGCAATCGCCCAGTGATAACGTTTATGCTATTCATTTTATTCATGTGTTCAATTTGCGCTCTTTAAAACAGAGCTTAAACAATATGAATGAAAATTTTATATGCTTTGTAATGTTTCAAAATTGAAGTTAGTGGTACTAGTACTTTAGTTTTTTATTTAATATTAATAAGATATAATAATAATATTATAATATAATTTAATATATAGCACTTGATAAACGTTTTTTGTAATAATTATTTTTAAACTTATATAATTAATAGATTTTATTAATATTAATTCATGAATAAGTTAAAACAATAAAACTAATTTAACTATGGATAGCACACAACTATAATATGAAATACTCAAGAAATAATTTCATAATACTAAAAATAAAAAACCCCATGAAATTTTAAACCTCCCATAGAGAATCTCCATACAAATAGTTCAGAATCCAGACAAATAAAAAAAAATGTTCTTTCAATGGAGCCAAGTTCGACAGGGTTGCTATGGTAACGAACTGAGCCGGTTATTCAACAGAACAACTGGTGACGTAACTATGAATACTAGGACAGCATGAGGCTGCAGCAGATGTGTTTACCAAAGTGGGGTTGTAAATTGCAATAAACGTACAAAGAATAACGAACTCTATCCAAAGTATATAAGATATAATTTCATTTGGCTGAAAGTGTACTTACTATGACGTTACCACACTGATCGAAGGTAGGCGGCCGTCTAGTGTTGATACTGCGAATGTACTCCTGCCACCGGTGGATACACTCAGTGACGTCGCGCTGGTCGCCCCACACTCCTTGCGTGTACGTGAAGTACACTGCGCCTACCAGGATACCAGCCTGGGGAAGGAGATTCGCTTATTACTCGACTAGTTACTAATAGCGATGAAATGCTAAGGAGGTTTTAGTTAATGTTGTAATAAACAGTTTCCAATGTACATACTAAAAATTAAATCAGCTTCACGCTGCATATACATAGGGAACATAGTGTTATGACACTCTGTTAGGTTGTGTTAAGGGACGAAACTCAACTCAACTGCCGGACTTCTCCCTAGGTGCCAGAGCGAAGAAATGACAATGACAGACAGGAGCACAAGTGTGTTACTCTAAACGCGACTTGTTGTGGGTTTGATTCCCACTTGAGGAAATGAAATATTTATTTACGTTTATATTTCCATTTCTTCGCTGTGGTGTCGAGGCAAAGTTCGTTCTTCGTTGAGTTCTGCCACTCAACACGCAATGCCTCCAGACATTGGCGGAAAATGGGGAACGGAATCTTATAACACTAAGCTCCCTCTACCTACCCTGCTGTATACGGAATACAACGTAAAGCTGATATTTAATAATTCCCTCAAGTGGGGATCGAACCCACCACCTGCCCCACTACGGCCCCTAATTCTAATCTACTAACTAATGCCACTCACTTTAACAGCGTACATCAACTTGCCGTGGGCATAGTGCGGCACTTTTGTCGCCCATTGCGCTGTCTTGCCGCTCTTTCTTAGTTTATACTCTTCTTTGTCGCATACTTTTATACAAGTTGGATGCACAGGCAGTTCTGGGAGAAAATAAAAATAATTTTAAATTAGTTTTATGGTTTTTGTTAATGCTGTTAGACCTATTGGCTTTTACAGCGTCACCAGGGGTGGAGGGAGGAAATGCAACCACTATGTGGCTGCCTGTGAGGAAGTCGACGACTGTAAGGGCGCCTGCGAGACTCGAACCTCGAACCTTGAACTCGAACCTTGCGGCCGTCGAGAGGACTGGTTGTTTTATGGTAATAAATAATCTGTATCACTCAGTCATAAATATTCTAAGTCCAAGTGGGCTAAATCTATAATAAAATGTAAATGATCGCTGTCTGTAGGTACACGAGAGATACATGAGAAGTTCTGTTTATGAGGACATCTACCAATGTAGTGGAAATAGAAGTAGAGAAGAGTTTTATCTGTTAGTTTGTGCTATTGTGCACGCCAGTCTGAATTGGCTAAAACTTTAGTTTTCAATTTATAGATATAGTCTTTAAACTAATAATGTTATTAGAATACGAAAGCAATCCAGATTAATAAATAATTAAAAAGCAGTAAAACAAATATAAAACTCCATTTGGTTGGGTTTTTAGAGTAAATTGAACCCACTGCACAAAAAGCTCGTTTCGTTAACCACTATCAAATTACCACGAAGTAACTACGATAATGTAATCAATATAGTCAAACAATAATAGTCCTTATTTCGCACTCCATAAAGACACTTACAAGCAATTGTGAATCTAAACCACGTAGCCTCCATACTAAATGTAGTAAGTACCAAAAGTCAACGAACGAGAAAGAGAGCGAAATTTGGGGGAACACGGATCGTTACATAATTTGTAATAGTCACCAGGACGACATAGCTGTTGAGGAGGTTTGTAAGTGCTGTACTCCTGTAACACGTTTGTACGTGTAAGCTGGAGGGAAAGAGATGACCATCTCTTGTAACTTTAACAATGTGGCATTATTAGGTTGACGTGGTCTTTCTTATTAAACTTCGTGTTTTGCTTTGTTTACAAACAAACTTACAATTTATCTTTTTATGTAAATATATGGTATTTAGATTAACTAGCGACCCAAAAGCGGCTTCGCCCGCTAAGTCTTATTTAAACTATATTACTTTTGATGTATAAGCTTCATTACTGTAAAGTTTAATTTAATGTTGTTCAGTAGTTTTTATTTGTTCCTCAAATACACATATATTTTCACAAATTTTCACAATTACAATATTAGTAAAAACTAAGATATGCGTTGTATCTCAATAAGAACGTGTATGCACGCGAAGTACATGGGTTCGAACTTGTGAAGGCTTGGAGTTTGGAAGAATGTTTTAAGCTTTTCGGACGTGCCAGTTGAGCTCATTTTCAAGAAGGAGTTTTCCTCTTTTCTTTGATTACGACGTTCCGATTATGCCAGTTGAGCATAATCCCCTCGCTAATGACACGAAGCGTCACGTTTTATGCAAAATATATGAAGGAGAATGAAAAGAATCAAAATTAGATTGTGAAGTCATAATTTACAAGGCTTTTTTCTGTTAAGCACCCTGCTTAAAGATAACAACAATGTAAATAATAAATGTTATTACAATTGAGACTTTATTATTTTATTTTAGAGGATTATAAGTATAAAGAGAAAAATAACTTAAAAAAGCAACTTGCTTTATAAATAGTTACAAAGTATGTATCGTGTAAGTGGGGAACGGAGTGTCTTAACACTAGGTTCCCTCTGCCTACTCTGCTGTGTGCGGGATACAGCGTGAAGCTGACTTTGAGTGTCCAATAAATATTATCATAATTATGTAAATGGAAGAACTAGAAGCGTTCTATAGTAAAAATTAACCTGGTACACGAGGACAGTAAACTTTATGAGCTGGGCTGCATTTATCATACATTTGCATGTCTGGTTTTGGATGGCTGACGTGTTTCGCCAGGTTGATGGTGCGGCACGCATCGCACCTTACGCGATCAGGATTTAGATTTTCACACATTTTTCACAACTAATTTCTGTATAAGCTCTAAAAAATATTGCTATTTTATCCTATAACATTTTTAACATCAATTTTGACATTTAATATTAATTTTTCTTTCATGTATTTCTTTTAATGACAGAAGATTTTTTTTTTGTGTAAAATAACTTATAACTACCTCCTTTTTATAGTCCATACAATTTCGTGTCGTTTAAAATCATTTATACGCGAACAGGACAGGTAAGAATGTAATTTACATATTTTAACATCGATTGAGATAAATGAATAAATTTTTAAGTGCATTCTTCTTTGTGTGTTTTCTATTGGACCTTGGCGAAGTGCTGAACTAGCACGTTGTTTTTTTTATAAGTGTTGTATAAAGCAAAGCATAAAAAATTGTATCGATTTTATAATTTTATTTGAAAAAAACAATTTAAAATAGCTTTACTTACGTAAAGGCATAAATGCCAATTCAAGTCAACAATTATATCTACAAATGTGAATTCCATTCAGTATTGTTGAATGTTAGCAAATGATACTAGGACCGGACGATGCTCATAGTATGAGCCATTAACATTCATACATTATAATCATTTAACTGTTATACTATAATTGCAATTAATAAAACTTTTTTTTAATCAACTTCACACTGTATCCTGCGCACAGCAGGCAAAGGGAACCTAGTGTTAACCACTCCCTCCACCATTTTCCGCAGATTTTTTCGTAACATGACGATTTGAGTGAATATTAAAACTCACAGTTAATAATAATATATTTTTTTTACAATTTTATTAATAAAAAAACGACATAGTAGTCTAAGCACACAGTACAGTAGTATTACAACGGATGTCAGCGATATGCCCACGCAGCGAAGCATCCGTTCGTTGCGCAAACCAGTGCTTCCGCGCTTCGCTATCCTAGTAACGTTGTAATTGCGAAATTTTGCCAAAATTTTTGGGTACCTTTTAGCTAGGATTGAATTGAGTAATTATTATGAAATAAGCGGATAACTGATTGGGTATAATGGGTATAATTTATATTGAAGATATATGAATATCAGGAGAAAAAAATAAGAGGTTCTTTTAGAATGATGTTCTCATTTATTCCAACGTGTTTTTCTATGTATTGTAATATTTGATTTCTATGATTCAGTTTAGAAGCCAAAAATATATTTATAAGAAAATATCTTAGTCGCTGCGAGCAGGCAGACGTTCAGTTTTGCATATGTCCGTATAACTTCAAAGTCGTAGAATATAATATTGTTATACTATTCCTTATCATTTAACTTGTAATTGATGGATGTTTTGAGTTTGACTGACACCTTATCTGTGCATCCCTTGACGTAATATGTACAATATATTTATTATGTACCTATGCCTATATTATTAATATTTTAATAATATAAATATTTTTTAGTAACTTCAGTCACCAAATGTAGAGCAACTTGTAATATTAAAAAAATATAATAATACTAAAATAATAATTATTTATTGTATGAATATTATAAAAATCTAATAATAATTAAAATCTATACGTGTTTCCTTTCATAATTAATAATCAGGTTAAGCAAAACGTCCCAATTTTTATATAACAAATTATTTTTGCTTATCACAAGGAAGTGGGCTCTAATTAAAATGAATAATAATAATTATTTAAAAATTTAAAATATCGTCATTATATGATTTATGACCAGCTAATTATTAAAGCGTACCACCAACCTTTAAAAAGGACGACCACGACCGAGGGGGTTGACAGAGGTGTCAAGAGCGAAACGACAAAGAAGAAGAAGAAGAAGAATTATTAAAGCTTATTATATTTCCTCATAAAAATCTTTAAATCACAGTCATATTGTTATGCCACTCACCAATTAATAAGTGCAGTAATTACATAGTATTTCGAATAACATATATAACGTATATGTTATAAAATATTAAAAAATACTACAAACTACATATATAAATATAAAAAAATATTAATTAATACTATGAAGTATAACCAGGACCACTCGTGGCGCAAGGGCAAAAGCGCGTGACTGCAAAAGCGACAGGTGGGATTGATTTCGACTCGAGGAAATTAAATATTTATTTTCATTTCTTCGCTCTGATATCGAGGCAAAGCGCAGCAGCGCTATACTACCAGAAATCGGCACAAAATGGGTAATGGATACAGCATGAAGTGAAAAACTAAGATAAATAAAAAAAAATCTAAGCAAAAGACAAAATCGCAATACCTAACATACCTATGAGACAAATAAAAAGCTCGACAAAGCTCATCAGCTCGACAGACCCATTGAAGATTCGCTTTTCATGAATGGCGTGGTGGGGGTTAAGCTACGATGCGCGCGCGCCGGAGGCTATCCTTCAGTTCAGTAGAAACCGCCGCGTGTGAGCTCTACGCTCTCTCTCACGCTGGAGTGCGGGAAATTCAAAATATTAAAATATATATTGATTTTTTTTTTAATGTATTTTTGATCTTATTGGACATTGCCCTAGACAGTGCTTGCAACTAGTGTTGTGTTGTATGTGAGATTATTTACGTGTTCTACGGGTATGTTGTAAGATGGGGATTTCGAGCTTAAGGTAAGGTTTTATAGTTCTAAATGATCATTCTAATTATATATATTAATTAATATATTAAGTATTTGGTAGAATATTTTTTAGGTTACTTTTTTATATTTTGCGTTGATTTACTCTTTTATTAAATAAATTTAAATATTCTTATAAGAATTTTATAAGGTAGGTAATAAATATCTATGATATTATATGGTGTTCGGTATTTTACGAAAACGAAGGTTCACTATTTGAAAAAAATACAATTGTTTAAAAAAGCTATGCCATAGTTGTATTCGGAAAAAAATATAATTAAAAATAAATTTCACGATAATTTTAAAAGTATACCTACTCAGTTTCCCCGAATAATTTTATATGTCTTTATTTCAAACTAGGTTTAAAATGTAAAAATTGTTTTCTATCAATTGAAAGGATTTGCCAGCAAATGTCTAAAGGCGTTTTTTCCTTTTATTTCTTTTAATATTCATTTTATTTGTATCATTTTTAAAACATTTTTTTAAATTTAAAGCTTCTTTTATTTTATTTTTTTTTTCATTTATTTTAGTACTTTAAGAATAACATTTTAATATTATGCATAATATATTACAAAGAAAAGTTATAAAATAGGTATATAGAATTTTTATATAAGTAAATACCATTGATGATGGGATGCAAACCTGGACAACTTAACTTATCTTGATATGATATACATTTGCATTAAAATTAAAGGTCGTAGGACTTTATATCTCTAGACGTAAGAAAAGTATAAAGATAGCGCTTTATCGCTAATGGAAAAATAATTAAGCTTCATTAAAACTTGAAATGAGACACTATTTTTAGCAGTATTTGTTCTGGAGTTTAGCTTTGAACAGATATGTTCCTGTAAACGTTTTTTTTCATCTCTGCCCCCCCTATTTCTAAGCCTTATACTTGTGCCGTATAATGGAATTATTTTAAATCCTAATATAACATATTTTGCAAAAGTAAGTAGTTGCAACGTTATAAGCCATTTGTATTTAATAGTCTATAATCTATATATTATTGTCCTAAAATATGTATTTAAATAAAACGTCAACGAACTTTTAGCGCCATTTAATAATGGACCAAAGGAGGCAATCCCGGTCAATTGCCATGCTTACGTGTACGAATAGAATATATTTTATTTATTATTTACAAATAATCAACATTTTCTCCATAATTTTAAAACAGCAAAATGTCATATATGTACTGTAAAATTTTTGAAAAATATATATATATACAGAAATATATTAGCACACGTCTGCTTGTCTTTTGTTTCAAAATTCCCAACTTTTTGCTAACGATCAACAAGACGACGAAAGCTCGAAAGCTTCGCAAATTGGAGCGACTGTCATGTCAATCCTGATCGCGGTGCGGTGTCGGTGAAAGAGGGGGAAGGAGCCCTCCCCCCCTCCAAACTGGATCGGCCCTTAAAAAAGACCAGGTTTAAAACTAAGCCTATTGTTCCTTTTATCCGTCATCCGACAGTGAAATTCTCTGCCTTCATGCATAAATTCAATACAATCTTTCGCTACTGCCTCGTATAATTAAACGGTTAGCAGATTTAGATAAGGGATGAAAGATTTAAGGTAATATCACAGCTATTCCTTCAGAATTAGGGGTTTTAGTTGAATGGTTACAAATGTCAAATGAAGTTCTTGCGAACTAGCTTTAGGATTTTGTGCACGCGATTTCTTTGAAAACTCTCTTACAACTTGTCTATGGTTTTTTTTATTTGTCCCGGACTGTAATTTAGAATGTAAGTTTGTGGAGCGTATTAAGTGTTACATTATATCGTTCTTGTAATTTTTATGCTTAAATAACTATAATTAGATTTTTTTGTTGTATTTAGGCTTTAATAAGTTATTTTAAAAAATTGTTATGCTTATACAATAGAGGGGAATGGAGTGTCTTAACACTAGGTTCCCTCTGCCTACCCTGCTATGTGCGGGATGTCTACTGGTAAAAGAATTATCCTATTTTGTTTATCGAATAAATAATAACGATAAGACATAACATTTAAAATAATATACACCTGCATTAAAAATTGATATAACCTGGCTCTATATACCAAGTTCTTTCCATTTCCTGGTTAGTCATTAACTAACTTCAAAAAAGCAACAAGCCCTCAATTCGATTGTATTTTATCTCAACGTTTTTTCGCGGTATTTTATTTCAACAGATATTGTATAATATATATAAAAAAAACTAAACTGTACCTCTTAAATAAAAAATAATATGGCAATATTAAAAAAAACCATGCATAGATAATCTATAATTTAACATTATTGAATATTTTTTATTGAATAGCCTTGAATATATAAGTATAATAAAATTCTATACGAAACACTAAATATTATTTAAAATTAATTTATAGACATTTGTTTTTAATAAAACAATTTTTTATAGCTTAATTCAAAATTACAACTGGCAATAAACCCCTATTCTCTATATTTTAAGCATTTGCGAAGTCATTAGAACGAATTAGGTCATTCTTCGCAACGTCAAATAACGATTTAACCGTGGTTTACTGCCATTGTGTCACATCGACCAAATTGTATTGTATTTTAAACTAAAATAGACATTTAACTAAATAAGTTCAAAGTTTAGATAGTAATTGGTTAGTTAAATAAATTTAAAGCCAGAAGTGGCGCAGAGGCATAAAGTGTGCCTGCATTCGCGACTGGTTGTGGGTTCGATCCCCACTCGAGGAAATGAATAATTATTAGAATTTATATTTCCATTTCATCGCTCTGGTGTCGAGGCAAAGCGCGGCGTTGAGTTTCGCCACTCAATACGAAAAATGCCTTGAAAAATTCAGGGGAAAGTGAGGAACAGAGTGTATTAACACTAGGTTCCCTCTGCCTACCCTGCTGTATGTGGTATACAGCGCGAAGCTAATTTAATTTAATTTAAATTTAAATAAACACCGTGGGATCTCAAAGTAATTGGCCAACAAGTGTTTTAAGAAGTTCTCGTTAAACAAACGAGACCTAGACTCAATGTAATCGTGCGTCTGAAAGCGAGTCTAGTGCTTACGAGGCTCTTAGCGTTTATGTGCTCCTGGTACTTGTAGGTATAAAATAAGACCTAGGTCTAGACTTAGACGCGGCGCTCTAGACGTTTTTAAGACTTATTTTGTATGTCTTTATAAATTTATTAGTTCTTTTTTTAGCTTTATATATATTTTTTAATTTGGAATAAAAATATATTTTATCTATATTACCCTTTATAAGCTTGCCATTTTATTGATAAGATAATTAGTAAACGATTTTAAAATGTTAATTCTAATTTATTCTTATTAGAATTAAAAGTTGAGATAATTATTGTTTTAAATGATTAAATTTAAACGAAAAATAATATTTAACCAATAAAATGAATAGCAAAAATTTTAATAAAGGATTTAAGAAAAAAAAAATTAAAGAAGACCCTTTATTTATCTGTGCACAAAATATTTTATTTTAAAATTTTTTAAAGTTATAATCCCGGATATACTTTGTCGAGCTTCTTGTAATGGGAATATATCATCGAGATTTTCCGCATCAGTTCCCGGTACCGTTCAACCATAACCGAATTAGTTTTAAAAAGAATTTTACGAACATGGCTTCAATATGGCATGGACTTGGATAAACATAGCAACGAGATACGAAAACAGATTTTTGCTGGAGGATGTAAAGTTTATTTTCTTTATGATTTTAATATTAACGTTTGCACAGATTTTGAGTTTTTATGTTGACGTCATTCTTTGCTCAAAGTATATACTTTTTTTTAGGTTCACGCGGTAACCCGTATATAGTATGAGGGAGCCGAATGTTAAGACACTTCGTTTCCCATTATCCGCCGAATTCTGGAGCCATTCAAATGAAAATATTAAATATTTTATTAATGAAATTAATGTATTAAATATTTTATTTTCTTGAGTGGGAATCGAATATACGACCTGTCGCATTTGCTGTTACACGCTTGTGCCTCTACGCCACGGCTAACCTTACTCTATAGCTATAATATTTGTTTTGTTTATTATAGTTTTTTTCTTATAATATTTTATTTACAAACTCAAATAATTTTCAAGCTTATTAAGTTAATACAGAAAATTACGTAACGAGGAAAAGTCGTTAGTACATAATATATTACGCTGTAGCTTACAGCCGATCATTAAAATATTATCGTCGGCAAATTTTACATACTAGCTAGCGACCCACTCGCGGTTTCGCCCGCTTGAACTGCAAAATATTTTTTTACGAATCTTAAATATTTTTTTTTGAGGCAAGCCGTTTATCGTAGTCGTTCATTTATTTAAATTTATATTTCTATTTCTTCGTTCTGGTGTCGAGGCAAAGCGCGTCGTTGAGTTCCGCTACTCATTACGTAATGCCTTAACATTGTATCCCGCACATAGCAGAATAGGCAGAGGGAATCTAGTGTTAAGGCCCTCCGTCCTCCACTTTCGTATTTTAAATATATATTCTATAGTTGTATATTACCTATAATAAGATATTTGTATGTTTATAATAAACTGGATATAGATGCATCAATTACCAGGTAGATTGACCGCCTACGTTCAATAGAATCTAAATCGGTCAAGGTTGTATCCAACGTGTAAGCGCTCAGGTAAGACCTGTTTGTTATTGGGGAGAAATTGCCCAATACCAATAAGGAATAATCGCCTCAAATTATAATATTTTCATATATTACTCAATCTACGTTGCCGTACTGCGTTGATAAATAATATAAATGAACTAGTAGTGTTTAGTAGTGATAGAGATTTAAATAGTGATATTTTCCATCTTTTATGTAAGAATGTCTGTATATCTGTATTTATTTTAATAAATTGTGAATCCATACATGTAGGTAGGAATAAGGGTCGTGGACGTTAGCTTTAAAACAATTTTTTAATAGTAAAGTTTCGGGGTGGACATATAATTATTCTGGAGTAGGCTTAGATCACTCGGCCCCATCTATTCCTACACCCATGCTAGCATTTTCATCTTTCCTCCAAGAAATCTCTCTCTCCATAGTTTTCCAATATCTGGAATATGTATTTTAAAGACTTCTCATAACTTCCTATTTACATTACAATTTTTATTTATTTTGTTATATAAATATTAAATTATTTTAACAGAAATAGTTGTAATACTCCAAGGTAAGCTTCACGGTACGTCTTCTAATGTAATGTTTGTCGAAGAAAGTTATTACATACGGAAAGCAATTGTGAGCGTGAAAGCGTTAACATCGATGGCCAGTCTTCATAGGTGTTACTATACTCGTATACTCGTCTCGTATATGTATGTATGTTTGTGTATTCGTTGTTAGCTTTGCAACAGGACATTTTAGTGTTTTACCATATTTGCGCGAAATTTGTTGACTAGGGTCAAATGTTAACATTTTATTATAGTTTTTAATTATCTTTTTTACATAATAATAATTATAATATTAAGTATATAATAAATTACAATATAATATTATTTATTCTACACGGATTATTGGTTAAGGTATAGTTATTGTTTTTAATTTGTTTAGCGTTACCCTGTATCCTGCATACTTAGTACCAGAGCGAAGAAATGAAAATATTAATAAATAATAATTTATTCCCTCGAGTCAGAATCGAACCCACAACCTGTCGCGTTAACAGTCACGTGCCTCCCTGCACCATGACGGCCTCGATATTGCTATTTGCTGTTTAAAATGTAGAATTATTTATGAAATTTAAATAATCATGAAATAAAATAGCTATAAGTTATTCTAAACATAATATTTGAAAATGCAATAACTTTAAATAGTGTATATTAAAATGATGTCTCTGCGCGTCACTTATGTCAATTAAAAGTTAATTACGGTTGAAGTGTTCTGCCGAAGCTTTGACATGAGAAAGTCTCTTGGTCGTCGCAGCCGGGCGCCACGTGTGTCATCCTCTCAGGGGGTGCATCATATTTACAGATGCATAGCTTGGCCATGGAGCTACCCTGTACGACATTTTAAGATTTACGTAATAATAAAAAAATTGAAACTTTTTTAATTAATCATTAAATGATTATAATCCAGTAACTGTAACGCGAATGGTTGTGTTCGACCCCTACTCAGTTCTTCGCGCTGGCATTTCAAGGCCTGGCGTTGGGTTCCGCCCTTCAACAATGCTTTGAAAATTCGGCGGAAAGTGGAGAACGAAGTGTCTTAACATTAACTTACCTCTGCCTACCGTACTTGTGCTGTCTGCTATGTGAAGCTGCAAAAAAGATTTAATAAAAATAATTACTTATTTTTATTTAAACTACTTTGGAACTTTGTCTGATTTGGAAAGTTGGAATTTGGAGCCAATGACTTTCATAGCCAGCCCAATATTTATTGGAAAAGCTTAACTTTGTTTAAAACTAGTCAAGAGAGTTAAATATCAAAAATAAATTTTATTTTAAAATATCAAAATTTTTTGCTCGAATATTAACCATATGAGACATACACATCTTAACTCTCCGAGAACAGCAACATAAATTACTTATAATAAAAAATATACAATAAGTACATTAAAACGAGATTAAGATGAAATAATAAAAATAAGATAAATAAAGTGAGTCAACCACCAAACCAGTCGTGGTGCAGGGGCACAAAGAGTGACTGTAATCGAGACTGGTTGTAGATTCGATCCCCAGTCGAGAAAATGAAATATTTATTTAAATACATATTTCCATTTCTTCGCTCTAGTGTAAAGGTAAACGCGGCGTTGAGGTCCGCCACTCAACATGCAATGTCTCTAGAGTTTGGATGAAAGTGGGGCATTTCCCTCTGCCTACCCTGCTGCGTGCGGGATACTGCGTGAAGCTAATTTAATATATTTTTTTAAATAAATAAAATAAAAACTATAACATTTCCAACCCTAAGCCCTCTTATCGACAATGCGCGCTAAATCACCCGCAGAGCGCATCGGAGGGCGTGCGCGTTCAACTCACTACACTTAATACGGTACGACCATTCATGTCTTCCTGGTTCCAAATCTTGTTGTTAGGCCGCTACTGTGTTTATTTTTATAAGCTGACTCTAACATTTTTATGATCGCCTGGTGATTTTGTTATAAAAATATTATATATTTTTTTTGTTAATAAATTTGTATTCGATGTTTTTTTTTTGTTTCTGTCGTGTCGCAATGGGTGGGTTAGATTTTCACTTAAGGAAATTAATTATTTTTTTTGTACATTTCCTCGCTCTGGTAACAAGGTAAAGCGCGGCGTTGAATTCCGCCTTCCGAATTCGACGGGAAGTCTTCGTGGTGGTTCCAGGTTCCCTAAAAAAACCTACGTTCTTCCCAATGAAATTTGAACCCATCGCGTATTGTCAATTAATTTCATAGATTATAAATATAGTTAAGTTTACTATGAAAACTATTTTTCTCCATAAATCACAGACGCAACATGATTTTAAGAACGAACGCGCCATTATCCTGTTTCTATTCGCACACCCTTAATGATACCCTACTATACAAAGAAATATTACTAAACTTGGAGCACGACCTAAGAAATATATTGATAAAAAGAGAAATTTAACTAGATTGCATGTCGAAACAATATATTCTTATTGTTTTAATGAAACATAATAGTAAAAGTTTATTTCTTACAAAATTAAAATATTTATTTTCTGTATTACACACTTTTATTTTAACTGCCATTACATGTTTGTAAAACATAAAATGTTCGGGTAAAATATATTTTTTTTTTACTTTTATGTCAACAGTAAGGCAAAGCATCATAATTATAAAACAAAAATATATAGAGGTCAGTCATGGCGCGGAGGAAGCGTGTGTCTGTAAACGCGACAGGTTGTAGGTTCGATTCCTATTAGAGGAAATGAAATATTTAATATTTTCAATTTTTCACTCTGGTGTCGAAGCCAAGCGCAGCGTTGAGTTCCGCCACTTAACACACAATGTATCCAGAATGCGACGGAAATGGGGAACGGAGTGTCTTAACACTAGATTTTCTATGCTTATCCTGTTGTATGCGGGTTACTACGTTAAGCTAAAAATATATGTATTTTTCTCCAAATATATGATATAGAATAATAATGTCTTAAGAAATAAAACCTTTATAGCAAATATAATTTATAACCAAAATTATTTTTTTACACTCAATAAAAATATATGTAAAGCTGTAGGATAAGAAAATAATAATAAATAAGGAATGCGAAAACCACTCACGAGAAGGTCATGTAAAGAATGGCCAATTATTTTAACGCGCGCCCTTAAATACGAGTACGTTGACTTTTCGTGAGCACTCCACCACTGTTATGATGTCCTGGTAACATTTACAAGATCTATTACAAGGATTTTCGTTTTCTAGTCCCTCCCCTCCTCCCAATTTACGTAGAGAGATGATAAATAATAATAACCTTAGTCTTTGTTTTGTGTGTTGGGACTTCAAGTCCTTGTAACTTTTTGCAACTTTGTAAGAAGGTAAACAAACCTTGATCGAGTTGATTACAAAGTTTATAATTTATAGTTTAATCTAATAAAAAAATAACAATATAATAAGTTAATTAAAAAAGTGAGTAAATGGACAACAGACAACGAAATAAATGTATAAGGGTTCCATTTTTAAATTTCGACGTATACAACCGTAAAACCTAGAAATAAAAATAATTCAAATCTCATATATGCATATTTATTTATTTATTAAGTGCATTTTCATCTGAAAACAAAGCTTATATGACTCTTCAGTTATATATTTTATATTATTCAAACCTTCTAAAGTAGAGTTAACGTCGATTCTTCAAACTGTCAACGCTACATGATAATACGTGCACAGCCGTCTTTCGAAGAAAATAATAAATTGAACCGACTACTTTTAGAGATTTATTCTTGTACGTATGATATTCTTAAGTTTAAAATCAAATAAGTTAATTTAAAAGGAATATACACTTCTGTATATCGATCAGTATACGAGGCCAGTCGTGGCGCATTGGCACAGTGTGTGAATGTAAAATAGACTAGTTGCGGGTTCGATCCTCACTAAAAGAAGTTAAATATTTATTTATATTTAAATTAAATTTCCAATGAAGTGCAGGATATTATATAGTATTTTTACATCAAATATAAAAAAAAGTATCTTAAAAAATACACGTCTAAAAGTTAACTCCTCTGTGTGAAAGCTCACCGGCCTTCACTGTCTGCGAACTTTTTCACCCACTACCTAACTTTTCCACCCGGTCCCACACATAGATATAATTTATACCAACTATACCCTTCTCTTTCGCACTTCAGCGATTCAATTGAATCGATGATCTCGTTGCGCACGTGAATCGTTCTCCCACCTCCACCATGGTTCTGCTCGCCTGGTAATTGCCGGGCGTTCTAGCACCGCACGCCCGCACCGCGCTCACATGCGCAATGCATGCATGCTATGCGTACACCACTTTATATTGTAGTATTTATTGTACACACATTCATGTCTGTGTACGCATAGCTTTATATTTCTACGATATCAAAATTGTGTGTGTGTTTGTTATACGTCACACATTTACACATATTATAATATGGTGTTGGAATGATCGTGTTTTTTTTTATTTGTTTGCAAATTACTTGTTGATATCGATCGATAAACATACAGCCTTTAAAACATATTGACAGAATATTTTTTTTATTACATTTAATGACATTTTTTTTTACATTTTTTTATTAAATTTAAATTATTAAATAACATTTAATTATTAAATCGATTTACTTTGTAGCTTCGGATTTTTAATAACTATACAAAGCCAAAGATTAACATATCCACAAAAAAAAAAACCTAGCGTCATAAACATAATGTCATAATGACATTTCTTCAGGCACTGTTTTTACATACTGTCTAACCGCACAGACGATTTTATTTTTAATACAAAAGACTGCTCCTAAGAAAAAAAGCTGTTAGGAGCGATCCCGTTTTTGTGGTTGCCTTACATACCATTATCAACCACTAGTGACTAATTATGCCAGCCAACAGTATCTAAAACCACAGGATCAAACGGGATAGGAATGTTAGTTAACCTGATTCCCTCAAGGAAGTTACGTAAGTACGTCAAAACGCATTAGGTTCCGAACTTTGCGTTAGATAACGGTGCTCTCGTGTTGTTGGACGAATGTGTGTGTTCTTTTTCAAGGGGCCGGTTTACCTTATAGTGACATTTTGTAAGTTGTACTTCGTTTAGGTTATGCTCTCCTAGTGATCCGGTTGACATTTTTTGTCAGAATATACGGATTTCGTGGATACCATCTTAATTGCTTAGGTTATTTATAGGAAGATTTGGGTGTTCTCTTAATATTTCACAAATATTTTTGCTTTACCTTACTTCTACTAAATGTTGGTTAAAGTTAACCTTTGGTTTTAGAGTCGGCTTATGGTTAGTAATTAATTACATTTTTATACTAAACCTCAAAGCACCTGAGTTTGTTTTACTTCGTATGTTATTTAGACATTTAAATTAAATGAACAAAGCTGTATAATTTAGTATATTTGCAGGACCTTCTGATATTGCAAAATCAATATCAAATATATGCAAATTTATATAACAGTATATATAGTCACGTTTGAGTCACATCCTGGGAAACAGACGGACGGACAGCACAACAGACAACGGCCGACTATTATGTATAAACTTTGTGACAAATGATTAACCAAAACAAGACACCATTGTTCTAGCCTTGTATGGATTTCCTGTGTTCAATAAAAATTATACTGGCAACTGTTTATTTTTATCTAAAAATATTATGTTTCACTCAATAACGAAATCCCCTATCCTAGTATAAAATATGTAAGTAATTGTTTTCATGTTTATAGTTGAGGCCATTCGTGGCGCAGAGACACAAAGTGTGACTATAAACCCATTGGTAGTGGGTTCGATCCCCACTCGAAAAAATCAAATATTTGTTTATATGTATATTTAATTTTTTTCGCTCTGGCTCGAAGCGTTGACTTCTGCCTTTTGAATATGTAATGCCTCCAGAATTAGACGGAAAGTGGTGAACGGAGTGCTTTAACACTAGGTTCCCTGTGCATACCCTGCTGTGCCATCAAGCTGAATTAATAGTCAGAAGTATTCAAAGACTGAATAACTCTGCAGAATACCCAAAAAGTAAACAAATGTATGTTAGTATTACACAACTCGACCCCAATTTTCGCGTTCACCATCCAACGTCCGTCTAAAAGAGGTAATCGTTAATTTTTTTGGATGTTTCCTTTATTTTTATAGTTAGCCATAATTCAAACATGACCGAATATTTCAACTTTTATGTTTCATCTGTCAAAACAGTGCAGCCGTCGTGGAGGAGTTGCGTAAACTGGCATGTACTGTACTAGTTCACCTACATTCGTGTTCATAGTGATCTAAAAGGTGTAATTGTTTCTAAAAACACTACAGTGCGTCGGCGCATGCGCATCTACATGCATGTTTTTATTTTAATTAGATCTGTTAGACTGTTTAGCTGAAACATTGAAAATATATATTTTTTTGTTTTATGCTATATCAGTATAAAGTAGGGTAGGTAGAGGAAACCTAGTGTTAAGACACTCCGTTGTCCATTTTCCGCCGAATTTTAGAGGTATTGTGTGTTGAGGTGCGGAATTCAGTAATGCTCTTTGCCTTGTTACTATAACAAAGAAATGAAAATATTCATAAATAATAATTCATTTTAGCGCGTGGGAATCAAACTCACAACCGTTGTGTTTACAGTCACCCGCTTCTACCACTGCGCTACGACGGTTTCAAAATAACTTTTTGTAAGTCTTGTAGCACCTGGCAAAAGTGCGTACTGAGGTCAATATACGGCGTGGGATAGGTTTTCGTTGATCATAATTTCTTTGTAGTACGATATCGGTGTGCTGGAGTGATTACTATAAAAATGCAACTTTATTACTTCTGAACAGTTCACAGCATGGTGTCTGAGTGATTTGATTTTATTTTCTCTGTTATTAATAATAAGAAAATGCTTGAAGTGTTTATTATTATTATTATTATTAGGCCACACTGATTGATTGTTAATATATCTACTATACGATTTCACATAATATATCACTGGTTTTTTAAACTTGGCACAGGAGTGCAAGCGTGTGACTATAGACGCAAAGGGTTGTCGGTTCGATTCCTACTCGAGGAAATGAAATATTTAATATTTTTATTTCCTCGCTCTGGGAAGACAAAGCGCGGCGTTGAGTTTCACTACTCAACACGCAATGCCTCCAGAATTCGGCAGAAAGTGGGGAACGACAACGGAGTGTCCTAACACTAAGTTCCCAGGTTCCCCATGCCTACCCTCCTAAGTGCGGGATACAGCATGAAGTTGAAAAATTTATTGAAGTTCTATTGTCTTACTAAAAAATACATACATATGTCGTATTTAATACTACGTAAAATATAGTCGTATAATTCTTCAATGTCTTGTTTGCTTCTTCCTTTTATCGTCCGGGAACGTTTCACTTCCTTAAAAGCGCAGGAAGCATTAGCAATGAACGCGGAACACTGTGCGCGTATCCTATTTCGGGTGTAATTAAATGTCTTAAATATAATCTGACAATATATTTTAAGACATTTAGGGTACTTTTAAGTAATAAATATACTTCAAACTTTTAATTGTGCTTCAAACTTTAGTGTGTTTATATTAGTTGTAAGTGTTAATATTTATTTGATGGTAGCAGAGGGTACCTAGTAGTAATCTAGTGCGTTTCCATTAACACACTTCCCTTCGTAACTTTCCGCCCAATTTTGAATAGGTGTTAGTGACTTTCGTTTCTTTATTTTCTTTTACTATTGTATTAAAAGTGGTATATTATATTTTTTGCATTGATTATATTAACTCTTTATTTATTGAATTTGCCAAATCAGAAGGAGAAAAATAATTTTACATTATAAATCGTTTTAAGCAAGAGGTCATAGGTCCTATCCTTACAAAGAAAAGACATTTGTGTGATAACCATGAGTATCTGTTCCGAGACTGAACGATTTAATTTATCTTTTTATGTGTATGTTTACAAGTACGTAAGTTTATCAGTTATTTGGTCACTTTTATATTCGTCGTTTTTATATTCTTCTTTTTCTTCTTAATGTATAATTGTGCACAATAAAGTGTAAATAAATAAATAAATAAAGGACAGACACTGGCAGGCTTGGGATAAATGGTCATGTAATATTATATGGTTATGAAATTCAATTTGTTGAAAATATTCCCTTTTTATAGTTTCTATTTTAATAATAATGTGCCTGACTAAACGTGATGAGTCATTTTTTTTCAGTCTGAATAAAATATGGAACATTGCTCCAAAAAGTCTCTAAATTAATGGAAAAGTTCAATCATTTCTATCTCTTCCTATCCTATACAATCCAAAAGATAAGTGAAAATAGTTAGCTAATTTTTGCTGTAATTTAGAGACATTGTAGAGCATAAAATATTGACCTTTGCTATAAAAAGTCTTTAAATTAAATTAGATATTGTGAAAAGTTCAATCATTTTTATCTCTGCCTATCCTAGAAACGCCAAAAAATGACTGGAAATAGTTATCTAACAAGATGTCTTTTTACTATATTAGTTAATCTATCTTACACAAGTAAGGTAACGCCCAACAAACTCTTTTCACTGACAGAACATAAATATGCCCTTTGAAAGTTAATTAACAGCTACTAGAAATAACCCAAATTGTGAAGAGATTTATGTTCTAATACGGATAAACATTAAGTCAATTTCTTCTATAGATATTCTTGAAAACGTACTCGAATGGTACTGTCACCTCCAATGGAATACAGATGTTAGATATTTAAAGGTGATTTACTCATTTAATATGCTTTACTATATTTATACAATTTTAATATTTTCATTTAGAGGAATGTGACTATTAGGTAGGTATATTGCGGTGGGGTGTATAGAATTTTTGTTTATTCTTGTACAATAGAGAATAATCATACTTTTTTTGAAGTAAAAACGCACGCTATATTTTGGAGTAGCCAGAGGGAACTTGTGAACCTGGGTTCCCATTCCATTCGCCGAATTCTGAAGGCATTGCGTGTTGGTCGGATTTCAACGCCGCGTTTCAACGTCGTTATTAGAGCGAGGCAATGAAAATATTAAATATTTAATTTCTTTCAATGAAAATCAAATCTACAACCTGTTGCGATTGCACCACTGGTTTTAAGTAGATTTTACTTTTGAAATTAAACTAAAATGTTCTTGTACTATTTGAATTTGAATAAAAACAATCATAGAAACTATAAGTAATGGTAGAGTATTGTAAGCTGGTAATATATTAGATTTATTAAACATCTATATCTTCATGTAAGATTAACGAGGCGGTCAGTAAAGAACCTGAAGGTACGTATGCTTTCTCTGGCGTTCGATATATTATTATTATATTAAAATGTTTCTATGATGTAAGACGTGAGGCGTGACCTTAGCTAATTACTTTGAACAAGAATATATGAGCTTTTCAAAAAAAACTCTAAGCAATTAAATCGATATAAGCGATAACTTAAGAAAAAAAGCTCTTCAATACATTAAAATAAAATAAATCAGCTTCACGCTGTATCCCGCACACAGCAGGATAGGCAGAAGGAACATAGTGTTAACACACTCCGTTCCCCACTTTCCGCCGAATTATGGAGGCATTGCGTGTTGAGTGTTGGAACTGAACGCCGCGGTTTGCCTAAACACCAGATCGAAGAAATGAAAATATAAAATATTTCATTTTCTCGAGAGGGAATTGAACCCACACATCCTTGGGCCCTTGCGTCACAACGGCCTCAGAAAAAAACACGATTTGTATAATTTTCATACAACGCCCGACGTCTTGTACTTTTAATATCTATACTTACCGTAATAGTGCTATTATCGATGATCACTTACATGTGACTTTAATAACCTAATTATTACTGTTTTTCATTATAAACGATATTATTTTTAAAGGTGGTTCTATTTAAAAAAAAATTCTGAAACATAGTGACGGGTCACTATTGTTTTTTGCTTTGTAATAGATAATGTCAACTTTATTTGTTTTTATATTTTTGTCAATGCCTTAAATAATGAATTTCTATTTTTTTTTCTATTTTGGTAACGACATCCTGGTGGTGTTTTCGCACGAAAAATATATCGATTATAAAAATATTTTTTAATAGTATGTTTTAGTTGTTAATAATTTTAACAAGCTAATTGTAATATGTAGCATATGTGAACTTGCAACGACCTTCGAGTCTAGTCTAGACTCTAGACAACGGATATTATTATGATTACGTTATTAATATAATAATATATTATTAATTTGGTAAGCAGTCTTCTTCCACACTACCCATTGCTTATGTTACAGTTCGAATTAATATATTTTTATAATAATTATTATTCGTATTATACTTACCCATAATATTGAAATATAACACAATAATTAAATAGCATCGATGAAATTTAATGAGTTCCTCCACTCAACACACAATGCCTCCAGAAATCGGCGGAAAGTGTAGAGCGGAGTGTCTTAACACTCTCTTCTTACCCTGCTACATGTGGAATAAAGTGTGAAGCTGAAAAAAAAACTAAATTTTAAAACTTAAAGCTTTTGTCGTCGCTTATACAAAGAAGGCATGCATGCATATGTTAAGATCATGAACGTGACGGAATTGTTTATTTTCTTATAGCATTATAAAAATGGGTTGCCCATTTGCGTACCAACGAAACTAAGTCGAAATAGAAATAACTGACTGCAACCAATTTTATCGTTTTTAGGTAGGCGCCATTTTTACGATCCCATGGTATTTGGTGCTATGAAAACACCATTTGTGAATCGCCTATTCTATACTGATTTATTATGAGATGGTATTTAAGGTGATTTGTCATATAAAAATTTCGTAATGTTATATTTGAGGCAGATTATAGTTTTTCGAAATCTATTTTATAGATTAGTTCGGAAATTCCGTGACTTATATAGGTAATAAATCTTTACGCTAATATAATGTAGAGTATTAAAATGTCACGCATATTTTAATTGGCGCATGGCTATCATTGCCGCTTTTTTTTTCGAACATGAAGTTAATGCTGTTAGCCATTTTGGCTTTTACAGCGACACCGGTTGGGTAGGGAAGAGGGTACTCTTTCCCTGAAGATGTCTTTAATGGCGCTTGTCTTTAATCTCAACATTACAATATGTTGGCAACAGGCAATGCGAGATATATAGGAAAGTGGGGAACGCTACAGTCTCAGACTGTGTAACTGTAGATCCTTAGGTTCCCGTGAAAGAAAACTAATATTAATAAAAAGGAAACTTCCATTACAACTGAAGGTTTATACAAATGACAATCTAATAATACCAGTAAATAATGCCCGCCTTACCTGTCACCGTAAAGACGTTATTTGTGGGGGGTTATGAAAATCTCTCTACTTTCCATTTCAAGACATTGAATGCAATGTCTTGAAATTGTAAGTACCTAATAGAGAAATCAAGAAAAAATTACAACTTTTGCTTATCTCGCAAATTGTATGAAAACTTTAAAATGATAATCAACGAAAATAATATGGCGTGATCTAGATTAATTAGGTCTCTTCCTCAAGCTCTACGGGAGGCATGTGCATGTTGAAGTAATAACATTTATTACTAATTATGAATATAGCATTACGACCGGAAGTCAATTATTAAATGCATTATTTAACATGTGCTTAGCAAATTTACAAGTTAGTTGTTATAAGTTAATTACAGGCATATAAGAGAAATACGTTATTTTAAAATAATTTAAAAATATCTATTATTGAGGCCCGCCGTGGCGCAGGGGTGACACGCGACGTTGAGATCCTCCACTCAACACGCCTTCAGAATCCAGCGTAAAGTGGCGGAGCGGAGAGCGTAGTGTTTTAATACTACGCTCCCTTTGCCTACTCTGCTATATACGGGATACTGCGTGAAATTAAAAAAAACGTATTATATTATAAGTAGAAATATTATTCTACTCTGTTATTCCATTAAAATAGTTAATATTCCCTACTCTATTCCTCATTTACATGTAAACACGATAGTACTCAAATTTTTTATCGAGGCAGCATCGTGTTTCAAGATACTTCCGTTTATTTTATGCATATGCTTTGTTTCACGAAGACGTAATGAACTGAATGTGTATTATTAATACAAATAAATTCTGTATGAGCCCAGTCGTGGTGCAAGGGCGCAAGTGTGACGTTTAAAGTGTTAACGCGAGTGGTTGTGGGTTCGATCCCAATTCGAAGATATGAAATATTTATTTAATATTTTTCATTTCTTCGCTCTGGTATCAAGGTAAAGCGCGGCGTTGAGTGCCGCCACGTAATCCGCAATGCCTCCAGAATTCGGCGGAAAGTGGAGAAGGGAGTGTCTTAATAGTAGGTTCCCTCTGCCTTCCCTGCTTCGTGCGGGATATAGCGTTAGGTAAAATAAAATAAAAAACTAAATAAAAACAAACAATAAAATTTATCAGAACCCAATCCGCACAATCGCGATCGATATCTACAAATGAAGCGAATAAACGTCAAAGAGACCGCAGTCGAAGCGATCACTGGCGCGCGTTACGAAACACCCCAAAGGTTCCCGCTACCAAAAAATATTTTTTATTTTTTTATTTTTTTGCTGTCTCTCCTATATTAATGATCTGTGACGCCACGTCCCGACTGACGCCTCGTTTGATGTACTTTTAAATGTACCGCCATTGCATAGAACCATAACTGTCGATAAAATATCATAATATTTAATATACATTGGTTCTTCATAAAGAACTAATGGCGTGCTATCTCATTATGGGTAATCCATGGAAATTAAAGTTTGAAAGTTATCCATTACAGCTGCAGCTCTCACGGTGTTGTTTAGACGAATACTAGTTTTATAGAAGTAGGAAATAAATTATCAATAGCAATAGTTATTAATTGAAATCATCTGGAAGTTAATGTATTATGTGATATTAATTATGGGAATGCTGGGAGCAATGGTCGAGCATTACTCTTTGAAAGCCATGGCTAAGTTATGGTTGCATCAATCATAAGTTTTCTATAATAGAGACCTCTCGTAATGTGGTGTTTACCGTTTTATAATGTCTTAATTTTCTATTGATGGAATTCAACGTTTTTATACACAGGATTTCAAAGAAAAAGGAATTCAAAGTTTGTATATAGGTAAAGTTATCATTAAATTGCAGTTTTTTACCATGCTGCTGTCTTAGGGTAAACAGAGGGAACCTGGGAAACTAGTGTTATGATATTCCGTTTCTATTAAAGGAATATATACAATTTTATAGGAAATGCGTGTTGAAAGCGGGACTTAACGCCGCGCTTTGCCTCTACACCAGAGCAATGTAATGAAAATATTAAATATTTAATTTCCTCGAATGGGGATCGAATCAACAATCAGTTACATTTGCAGTCACCAACTTGAAAATAACATAATGATGTTTATAAAATTATTAAATTCTTAACATTATATTTAATAACATTATTAATATATAATTTTATAAATTCGCCATCCTTATATACCATTAATAAGTAATCGTTCCACTTTAAAAGTAATTTTATACTAAAAAAGATATAAAACGAGAGCCAATTAAAGCAAGTCTGCCTATAACTTGAAGTTGGAGGAACATGGAGGCTTACAAAGGCGTTTAGGGCCGACCCAATCAGCTTTACGGCCTAGGCCTTGGAGAGCCATTATGATTTCTCTCATAAAATTTATTACGACGTGTCGCTATGTTAAGGTTTTAGCGCCTAAACTTTGATAATACTTTATTATACACTACTTAGAACCTTAATTTACGATCTTATATAACTTTCACAAGTGTTTTATTTGTAAGAGACGCCTACTGCTCATATAATATAATTTTAATAGTATAGAAGTAGCTATCAACACAATCATTAAAACAGGTTAAATATTTTAAGCCCTTTGATGGATTGAGGCCTTCAAATGTGTTGTTCCTTTTTATCAGATCTCAAATCCCCAGTTTCTCCGAATCTAAGGTTATAATTAATTTTAATAAAAATATAGTTAATTGACGCTTTCAGTTAAGATAATCTAGCAAATAGTTATTAAGGTGCCAGTCATTTTTACTTAAGATTGAGATAGATTTTATCAAATAAAACATACGATTAATGCAACAGATATAGAAATTATAATTAAATCTATAAAAAAAATCTTATACATACGCAAATTACATAAAATTGTTTCGTAGAATGCCTAAATGGGATTTTAATATTTCACAAATAAGAAAACGTCCTAATATACATATTGCATAAAAAACTTACACCTTAATTTATAGTAGATTAGCGACCAACTCGCGGCTTCGCCCGCTTGAACTATATTATAATTATTTGGTACTTTTTCTAATAATAATATAATTTTAACACAACATCTACACCTATATTGAAAATTAAAGTATCAGCCAATTCAATGAAAGATTTATTTATAACAATTTTGTCTAACAACATTCATAAGAATGGTATAACTTTTTTTTCAGCTTTAAACTGTATCCCGCATATAGCAGGAAAGGCAGAGGGAACCTATTGTTAAGACACCCCGTACTCTACTTTCCGCCGAATATTCGAGGCATTGCGTGTGGAATGGCGGAATTCAACGCCGCCATTTTTCAAACATTATTGTTACATACCTATCTTCCATGGACAGACACGTTTTATTTTAAATATATTCTATTATATTTTATATTTTATTATATTTTATATTTTATTTTAAGTATATATATTTTATTATTTATACAAAGATTTGTGGTACAAAGTTATATTAGAAATGAAACAGCATTAAATTTTTATCGACATAGGCTCGTTAATCTGCCAACTGTGTGTTTCGATGTGTAATGGACTATAATCGTTACTCACAGCATTATCGATAAAAATAGAAATGGAATTATTGCGCAACACTACGAGTTTAACATATTATACGTGATGGGGTCAAACTTGCTGCAGTTACTGTTATTTCGACATGTGCTTTTTTGAAACGTACATGCATTTGGAATAATAGATTTTATATTTAACGTAGGTACGTATTCAAATTATGAGAGAACTAAATATTTCAAGAGGCCATTAGTAGTTCAGTGGCGTAAATGGGTCACTGTAAATGCGATAGGTTGTGGGTTTGATTTCCACTGGAGGAAATTAAATATTTAATATTTTCCTTGCTCTTGTAACAAAGTAAAAGCGCGGCGTGAGCTCCACCACTCATCATGCAAATCCTTATTAACAGTAGGTTCCCAAGTTCCCTAGGCCTGCTATGTGCATGAAGACAAAATAAAAATTTATTCTACCTAATAAGAGTTAAGAGTGAGGGTAACCAGCACAGTCTAAAGACTTAAAGAGACCACATAACAGCAATAAAGTGAGTTATTTATTCATTCTGTGAACAAAAGACTACGAGTACACATTCACGTTGAAAACACACAGAACTGAATGAAATTTCCAAAGCTTTTCTCCAATATAAACAAACATATCTGTTTTACGTAAACGCGCATAGTTCGTATGTAGGTCGTAAGGGTGGCTCTGGTTTACTTCATGTTTGTAATGTTGAAATACTAACTGGATTATTAGAATTATTTATAAATCCTATAATTATTGTAATGTAATGTGGGTGGAAAGTGGAGAGAAGAGTGTCTTAACACTAGGCTCCCTCTGCGTACCCTGGTAGATGCCTAAAGCTGAAAAAATTTGATTTAATATTATGCTTAATAGATTTTAAACACATTATTTTTATATATTCTTAATCTCAAAAGGTTATTATAGGCCAGGTTCTATATCACTTCCATCTTTTATCTTTTTAAATTGATTTCTATGCCATAATTCGTGAATTTTTCATGCACTGAATAAATTATTTTTTGCCATATATGCCTAATTAAACTAACAATGCCCAATTAAATTTAATACTTTTCTTTATTATAAGAAACACAGTCAAACTCAAACCTACAATTTTCTAATAATAACAAAACTATGAATAAGCTTTAAGCTTTTTAAAGAAAGCACTCTTATTTTTTATGGTCCACTATTTGCAGTGTTTAAAGCACCCGCCCACTGTCCAATAAATCTTTTCCACTTAAGAGCTGCTTACACAGACTAGGTTTGCAAGAAATAGATAATTGGATCGGAAGTCGTTCTTTTTACGTTTGTTTTTTTTTCTTGTTAACCGTGTTTTGGGGCATAGGTAATATATGTGACAGATAATTTAGATCAATTATTTTATTTTATAAATGGTTATTTTATCTGTATTTATATATAATTGTATTTAGTGTGAATTTTAAAAGTATTATTATTTTTTATTTTATGATATTATAATTTTAATAAATGCATAAAAAAATGTACTATTTTTTAAATAAAATACAACTAATTTAAAACAACTTCACAGAAATAATCAATAATTTATTTTTGTTTGGTTTTAATTGGCATAAAATATCGTATAAAAAAAACAAAATTCTACATGACGCTCTTTATTTATAAAAAAAAATGAATGACGTATGACGTAATCACTTTTACCCAAGATACTAGGAACACATAAGCTCTGAGGTGGTTCTAAGAACATCCGGCCCGCCAGCTTAAAAGAACGCATAGGAATCTTCATTTTCCAGTAGACTATAGAGCATTTGTTTAATTATAAAATATCTTTATTTTTAAAGGTTAATTACGCTACACATTGAGATACAATATGTTAATAAGTTTCTTATAAAAAACAAGCCATTAATCAAAGTTAACGAGTTGGGACAGGTCGCAACGTGTTAGAACGGGATACTTAGAGGAGGATAGCAGTACATTCCTCCGGGACTCGTCCGAAAGCATTCCAACGAAAGGGAAACTTTTAACCCTCTTATTAAAAACCTGTGAATAGTATTAATTATAATAAGATTTTTCGGTCGTGATATATTGATATCTAAAGTGGGTGTACAGGTGAGACAAGTTTTGTGTTGTTGTTTTTTTTTTTTTTGTTTATTTTAATCTCACTCTCTAACAAAAGTTATTCAGATAAAAGTTTTTGATAACTGGTTTTTCTTTATATATAAAACCTACGTTTGTTGTAATAATACCTTAATACTTAGCTTCTTCTTTATGCGTCAGTAGATTTTTTATAAATAATAGTTATATAAAATAATTAAATAGTAGTTGAGGTCAATAGTAGAGCACGTGTGACTATTAACGCGACAGGTTGTGGGTTCGATTCCCATAGGAGGATATTAAATATTAAAATATTTTCTTTTCTTCCCTTTGGTAACGAGGTGAAACGCGGCGTTGAGTATTGCCACCCAACACACAATACCTCCAGAATTTCAAATGTGAAAGTGGAAAAAGAAGTGACTTAATGGGAACGGAGTGTCACTAGGTTCCCAGGTTCCCTCTGCCTACGGAATCGCGAAGTTTAA
Source organism: Heliconius melpomene rosina (assembly GCF_056956725.1). Classification (NCBI taxonomy): domain Eukaryota; kingdom Metazoa; phylum Arthropoda; class Insecta; order Lepidoptera; family Nymphalidae; genus Heliconius; species Heliconius melpomene. The sequence goes on along the minus strand of NC_140396.1, from coordinate 2,348,386 downwards.
AAAAATATTGTAGATACTACCTCTGCAATTATTTGGTACGTTACTGCAGTTACGTCAATATTATGTCAAGTCATCAAGACAAACAGTTAAGTAAGCAGGTCGCTTTTGAGTTCATTTAAGGTAAAGCTTAGACTACACTACACTAAACGTAGTAGGTACATATTTTTTAATTTTCAGTTTCACGCTATATCCCGCACATAGCAGGGTAGAGGAAACCTAGTGAACCGGAGAAGACACTCCGTTCTCTACTTTCCGCTAAGTTTTCGAGGCATTGAGTATTGAGTGGTGGAACTCAACGCTAAGCTCTTTGCCTTGGTGCCATGGGCCCCAGCGCCAGGACGGCCTAAGTACCTATTATTTTTTATTTTAATAATTTCATTTTTGAATATGTAGTCAACGTTACATACATATACATATATTTAAGGTATCTGAGATCCAAATATATTAGAAGTCTTAATCTAAGACTTCTAATTTTTTTTTAGACATTTTGATTAATCTGTGCCAATTTGATACCAAGTTCTAGATGATTAATGATTCTAAACCAATTTCGTACACAGTTTCTATATAGTAACGGAGAAAAAATCTAATTTAAATTATCAAAGCCATGGAATATAAAAATACATGTATATATAAAAATATAAAAAAATAGTGTATACTCACTTATTCGTCTACATACGGCCTAAAGCGGCGGCTTTATCAACAAATAATAACAGTGCGTGAAACTGTAAAGCACACAAAAGTAAAGCTCTACGGAAGTTAGAGAAAGAAGTGCTAATTTTGCATTTCATCGGCCATTTAGAAGGGCGCTATGGAATCCATGGTATCATTTAATTTTATTACAGGAAGCATGTACCGTAGTTTCTTCATTTTAAAGAAGTTCCCTTGCGCTCTCGATTTATATATTTTTAATTAAAACGTAATGTAAAAGTAATAAACAAAGAACTGTAAGCACTGCAAGCGCGACAGGTTGTGGTTTCGAGACCCGTTCGAGGAAATTTGCTATTTAATGTTATCGTTTTCCATTCAATGCCTCCAGAAATCGGCGGCAAATGGGGAACGAAAATTACTTAAAAGGGAACGGAGTGTCTAAACACAAGGAAAAACAGAATGAATGAATACAAAGACATCAACAACGCTAGCAACGAAAACAATTATTGACATTTATAAAAATCCAGTTTATATTTATTTTATCAACAGTTTAAAATGTAAATTTACCACCTTGTTTAGATTCTTCACAATACCCAAAGGTCACTGCCATTAACATAATGTAACGCGTGCAATCATATATGTAAAATTTTATGTCAAACACGACATTTCAATCAGCATACAGAAGGCATATAAATAAAGTCATCGGTACTAATGTGCTTAGGATTGTCCCCATAATGACAGTATTTCGCGGTCGGTTGGTCGTCCCCATTTCCAACAATGGTGGCCGATGAACCGTGTGCCCGATCTAGCTTTTGTCTAACATGAATCATACGTAACGAATAAGATGTCCAAGTTAGAAGATAACGGTGGATAAGGTTTGAGAATATGGAGAAGGAACAATCAATCTCTGTGTGTCGGTTTAATCTTTGATTAGATGGTTTGTTCTTTAATGTCTTAATTGACTTATACGGGTTTAATGTTTAACGAAGCCCAATTGTAATTTGGAAATGATGTATTTATAAAAAAAAAATACAGTCGAATTGATAACCTCCTTTTCTTACAGAAGTCGGTTAAAAATATATGATGGATGAAAAGATAGTTTTTTTAGCTTCACGCTCTATCCCGCACACAGCAGGGAATCTAGTGTTGAGACACTCCATGACCCATTTTTCATCATATTCTGGGGGCATTTTATTTTGAGTGGCGGAACTAAACGCCGCGCTTTGCCTCGACACCAGGGTGAAGAAAATAAAAACATTCACATTCCTTGAGTAGGAATCGAACCCACAACCTGCCGCGTTTACAATCACATGCTTGTGCCCCTGCGCCACTACTGGCTTTTTTCAAAGACTTCTTACTTATAAATAAAATAATAAATAACCTAAAAAAGTTGAACTTGAAGGTTTACATTTACATAGGCCTTCACGCACACACGCACGAAAGAAGGCACACGCACTCATCCAACCTGGAACCCTACGCACCCTTCAAAGACAGCTTTTATCGTATAAGCTCCCTCGACGCACGCCCTTTTTTATCAACTTTTGTCCTAAAATGGAAAACAACTACCAGGCACCCAGAACTTGCGAACAGTAAACGGGCGCTACCCTTAGATGGTCAAGATGCGCAGGCCCGGAGTCTTAACCACCGCAAGTTGAGTGACATATCTAACTCGCTCTAACGCCTGTTTAGCGACATCGCGCCGTCTCGCTCCCGCCTGCTTAGATCCAACGGGGTTGATGTCACATGTGTGTGCGTGTGTGCGTGTAGATTAGGGGACGTTCTACCCCTAGGATGCGCTGTGACGTCACGCGTGTGTGGCGTCCCACACGAAGGCATACGTGGTATTACTTCTATTGCGTTATGCTGTCCTGGTTCACGAGTATGTGTAGAGATTAGAATTTGCTAAGCAAACGCTACTTTTTTCTAACACTCCCCCATATGAGGCTAACGTAGGTTTCTAATATTTGTTTGTTTCGCAATAATTCTAAATATCCATATATGGAGTGTTTAGGTGCGAGCGAGACAGCAATACTGGACACTCGTCGCCTCCCTCACGCATGCTCCACTCCAGGGACGAGAACACACAAGTGGAATGTTACGTCCCTAATCGGAAATTATACTATGACTTTTGATAGTAAATTAAATTACCATAAAATTGGTTCCCAAATTTCTCTATGTAAACATTAGTTTTACTTATTTAATTATTTTTAATGTTTTGGGGGTTTTAAAGTAGAGGCAACATTTGTTGGTATAAATAAATTGATAATAATAAAATGACGTGGATATATTTTTGTATAAATTATTATTGTAAAATTTTATCATTAATAAATTTCTACTGCAAAGCGACATTTTCAATTTTTTTAGGGTACGGGGCCCGTCCCTACTAGGAGACATAACATTGCTCTTTTAAGATTAAACGCGGCGTTGAGTACCTACGATTACTTAATATACAGTGTCTCAACACTAGTGTTTCTAGGCGGACCTATATCTGAAACGTTTAAGAATGTTCTATTACGCTTGTCATTAAAACAATCCGACTGTTAGATCGCAAAAATAAAAAGTCATTCCTAATGGCTATAATTACTATAGCATATTTGGACGTTTTTATGAAGTCCATCTTGTTATTGTTTAAATATGACTTCATAAATAACATGTCTTTATACAAAAAAAAAGTAGCTAATAACATATTTGCATAGTTTTTTAAACAATATCAATTTTGCCGGTTTTACGGGATGCTTTCATAGTGTTTAGACACTACGTTCCCCATTTTTCCCCGAATGGGAATCGAATGCGCAACCTGTCGCGCTTAGAATCACGCTAGTGTCCTGCGCCACGACCAGCCTCTTTATCTCCTATGTAAACATAATTCCATAGAACTCAAAGAGTTGGTCCAACAGCAAAGGTTTTCCATAAACACATGCTTTTATAGCTCATCAAACAACTTTTTCAATATAAAAACCTATTTAAATAATGTTTTAATTAAGTTTATGATATTTAAGTTAGATTACAAACACAAAATAGAGTTTTTGTTTAATCATCAAACACTTTAATCTCATAGCATAATATTTTCGTCTTAATAACTTTAGTATATCATATTCTTTTCCAGGTAATCAGTAAGGAACAAAAGGAACCTAAAATTAGGACCAGTTCCCGGATTAAATGTAAATCATATATAAATCCCGGGCGTCCTGTGTGGCCCTTGGTCGGTAGGCGGGGAATTTTTATTACGCTATTATGTTGTTCACGACAGTTTAATATATAAAATTCAGAATCTAGAAGCCTGCGGCTTTAGGGATTAGATTAGGGATTTCAAAATTATGTTGTTGTCTAAAACATAATTAATAAAATTGTGTTGTTTTTAATTTATTTTGTTTTTTTTTTGCATTTATGTACTAAATAAAACACATAAAAATAAAATATATTAAACTAATACTCTACTTTATAGTGAACTAAGTGTTTTGACTCTATTTAAGTTTTTTGACAAAGTACTTAAGTTATTTTTATCGCATATCATAAAATCTTCTGAGACACAGAAATCTGATGGGTAGGTAGGTTCGATTCTTACTCGAGAGAATGATTTTTTTACATTGCTCCGCTCTGATAACGAGACAAAGCGACATTGAATTCTGCCACTCAACACAAATTCCTTAAAATTGGATAGAAAGTAGGGAACTACTTAACGGTGGGAAAGGGGAAGTCCCTTCCTATCCTGCTATATATTGGAAACAGCTTTTAAAAATACCCTCAAGATCTTCGTCATGAATCGAATAACAATTTAGAAGTAATAAAAAACTCAATAAACCTAATAACAGTAGAAACATAAAAAGCTCTAGATATTTTATGAATGGCCCCTCAATCTTTCAAACTAATTTAGTATTTTTTAATAACATTTTTTTTTTTTTTTTTAATATTTTTTATAATACCAACCTTCTAAACCAGGTAAAAAAGTAATATAGAAATTTTAGCATGCGCCAAAAAATGTACCAGAAAGACATAACACCAAAGGAGTAATCGAACAATGATGCACACGATATAGAGCGGACGACAGATAGCCCTTCCGCCGCCCACGGTGTCCGCAGAGTCAGGGTCTCACTTTACTATTACTTTTATCGAATGACACATATTATTTTATTATTTTAATTGTAAACGTATTTGCTATTTTATTGCGCAAAGTATATAATTTTGTCCCTTTTATATATATCATACTAGCAGCCCGCCCGCGGCTTCGCCTGCGTGAACTACGTTATTATTAATTTCTGTCTTCATGAGTACCTACGTCCTATAAGTGACGTCCATGCATAATTTGAAACTCCTAGCATTTGTAGTAACGAAGTTTCATACAAACTTTCAACCCCAATAACAACCCCTTAGAAGTCGAATATTGCAAATTCCCGTCTTAGCAAGCACCTACGTCCTATAAGTAACTCCTATGGACAATTTTAGATTCCTAGCACTTGTAGTTTCTGACATTTCGTGATGAGTGAGTGACCTTTTGATTTTATATATATATATATATATATCCATTTTTCTATATATACAACCATCTTTTATTTTTTGAGGTTAAAAAAATAATAAGAATAAGCAGGTAATTTTAATTGAGGTAGTAATAGTGAAGGGGCATCGTGTGAATGGAATATTTAATATTTTCGTTTTCTCGCTCTACTAATGAGGCGTATACTAGGTGAAGCATGGCGAAGAGTTCCGTCACTCGGCGATTTTGTTGGAAAGTGGGGAACGGAGTATTGTAACACTAACTTCGTAGGATGTTAATTTTAATTAATATTCAATTCGCTTTGTAGAGTACCATTTTATTGATTGATTATCTGTATTTTTGACCCAATAAAAAAACTACGTTCTATCATAGGTGGTATAGACCACCGAATCATTTTATCAAAAAGAAAAAAAAAGTTAAGCCTCAGCAGATGTCATTCTATCCCGGAGCTATTAAAAAATATTTGAACTCTTCCGATGTAGAAGGGCTTCCAAGAGGAAGTGCTCTACCACGACGTTTTTATACGTAAACTATAATATGTCATGCTTATAAACTTGACTCTATTTTTTAAGCTTCTTAGGATATTTTTTTTCAAATGTGACCAATTATATATATATTTCACCTTTATTTGCACAATAGGGGCAAACAAGGTTTGTCTATAACGCGGACGGTTGGGAGTTGGATATCCACTCATTAATTCGATACCCACTTATTAATATTTAATTTTTTTCGCTCTGTCACCAAGGCAAAAGACCAGCGTTAAGTTCCACAACATGTAATACCTCGAAAATTTCGACGGAAAGTGGGGAACAGGGTGTGAAAACACTAGGTTCCCTCTGCCGAATTTAATCTTTATTTGCTAGTCAGACATTACGTTAAAAAAACCCCAAGATTTACCTATTTTCACATTGAAATTCTTACAAAGAAATGTAAGTTCTTAAGTTTCAACAATCAATCACGTCAAGATACCTTCTTCTCAAATACTTCAAAAGATCTAAACGTGAAACACCGACCGCCAGTAAATATTAGTTAACAAGTAATACACACCGCGACTAATTGCTTTGCGCTGTTTTAGGTCAATCACCGAATAATTGCCAAAATAGACGAGACTTGGTTACATTTCCTTTGTCCTCAAAGAACTGGCTGGAGCGTAGTGTTAAGACACTCCGCTCCCCATTTTCCGATGATTTCTAGAAGCATTGCGTATAGAGTGGTGGAACTTAGTATCTCGTAAAAATGAAAATATATAATTTCCTCGAGTGGAAATCGAACCCACAACCAGTCGCGTTTACAGTCACACCTTGGTGTCCCTGCGCCACGACTGGCTAAATAATTTTTATTTTAATTACGAATATTTCTTATTGCACAAATAAAATTCTTATTATTAGCTACGAGTATGTTAAAAACATACAATTAGTTGAGACTTGACGTTTTTAATCAAATAAGCAATTATTTAGTCATCCAGAAGACTCCACTGACATAATCAACTAGCAATCATAACAACTGGAAGGTAGTGAATTGATATCCTCTCGGTTTTGCTGAAATTCGATATGTGAATGAAATTTAATACTTTTCAATTAACTATATGCCAAATTCATTATAATCTATAGCATCAGTGTAGTATATAACAAAAGTTACCATTGAAAAATATAGAATTGGAGCCAGTCGTGCCGCAGTGGCAAAAGTATGTGATTGTAAATGCGAGAGGTTATGGATTCGATTCCCACTCAGAGAAGTCTTAAATATTTCATATTTTCATTTCTTCGCTCTACTGTCGAGGGGAAAAGCGCGGCGTTTAGTCCCGCCACTCATTACGCATTGCCTCTAGAATTTGGCGAAAAGGGAATCGTGGAGTGTCTTAACACTAGGGTCCCTCTGCCCACCCTGCTACATACGACATACAGCGTCAAGTTGAAAAAATAAACCATAGAATTAAAATCTATCAAATTATACAACCGTCCCGTCACGTGCCAATCATAAAATGCAATAAATTGAATTATCAACAGGTGTAACAAAGCGCATGCGTGGGGGACACCCACCCATGCCAGCCTCCCGTGACCTTCCCAACTTCCCTCGACTTACCGCTATACAACCTCTAACGGGCGCGCTAATACATTCAAAAGGTGTCATCCAATATTGGCTGCAAGGTACAGGTAGAACAGGTAGAACGCATGCGCCAGGTGGAAAAGAACCTCCTAATAGATCCTGGTAGCCTAGTACTAGGCTGGCATCTTGCCACAGGTATGCTTCCCAATTACAGGTGAATAGGACTCTCACGTCGGCCTTAGTGACCCCAACCTTGACACGTTAGCAGGTAAACAGGATTCCAACCTCAATATTGTATTATGCTTACGACAAACAATTTTAAGTCTTATTTTTAAAGGACTACAGTTCTTTATTGAAATATTATGACAAATATAATTTTTATGTAATAGTATAAATTAGTGTATTAAATATGTCTAAGGACCAACTAAAAAAATAGGGAAGACTAGTCGTGGCGCAGAGATACGAGCATGCGACTGTAAATGCGACAGGTTCGAGTTCGAATTCAACTCGAGAAAATGAAATATTTAATGTTTTCATTTACCTTGTTCCGGTGACGAGGCAAAAACGCGGCGTTGAATTCCGCTACTCAACACGCAATGCCTCTAAAATAAAGCGGAAAGTGGGGAACAGAAGTGTCTCAATGGAAACGAAATGTATTAACACTAGGTTCCCAGGTTCCCTCTGCCTATCCTGCTATGTGCGTGAACCTAGAAAAAATGAAAAACTAATAAAACACATTTTCTCCGTCTGCTTAAGAAAATTTAAAAAATGCGCAAATACATATCATTAATCATCTTTATCAGAGCCAGTGATTCGCTCCGGCTGACACATCTTAATTGCAGAATAAACCAACAGTAAAATGTGTATCGATATTAAATTGACAGCGAATATCGATTTTTCACGTTGATAATAATAAAATTTATATTGTTATTTAAATATATTACAATTTATTATTGTATTATACAAAACATATTTATTATCTATAACCAAATTCTTATTGGTTTAATTAAGATATATTGCATTTTAGACCTAATTCGGAATTTATATTAAATTAATTAATTTATACAATTTATAATTCTTTATTTATGTTTGTGTTGCTACAGTTGTGGGTTCGATGCCCACTCGAGGTCGGGGAATGAATTATTATTTATTAATATTTTCATTTCTCCGATCTGGCACCAATTGCTACGCCCACATACAATGCCGACAAACTTCGGCGCTAAAGTGGAGAACGGAGTGTCTCAACACTAATTTCTCTCTCCTCACCCTGCTATTTGCAGGATAAAGCGTGAAACTGATTTTATAATTAATTTATTATGCCTTGTTCCCACGGACATCTAGTTTCAACTGGATTCAAAATGTCAACGAACTATTATTTTTCAAGTCATTAAATAATGTCATTAATTCTCAGTGCGATGTCCGAACTCCGAATCAGTCAACTGTAACCGTGCGTCGCTAATTGATTACGGAGATTAACTCCGTCTAGACCCGTGGCCTATCTAGACCGCTTCAATTAGACTATTAGGTTTTTTTTTATAGGACAATATATTATACATTTGTGACAATTGTTTTGAATTCTTTTTATAAGCAAACATAAATTAGACTATAATTTTAATTTATTTCTGTATAAATATATATATATATATATATATATTTGTTTATTAAAAGATGTAGTCGAAAAACAATTCAATTTCTTTAGAGTTTTAAATTGTACATATTTATTAAATTATAACCATTTTTTTATATTTTATCATACGCGTGTGGCTGTAGACGCGACAGGTTGTGGGTTCGATTCCCAAACGAGGAAATGAAACATTTAACATTTTCATTTCTTCGCTCTGGTGCCTTGGCCTCCAGAATTAAACGGATAGTGGGGAGCAGAGGGTAACTGCTAAAAAATGTATAATCCATTATGTTCTTTTATTGAAAATTTCATTTATCTAAGAGAATAGCGGCAGATGCATAATTTCCGTTCGATATCAGTTACTGACATAAATAGCATAAACTATACGGGCTGGCAAAATGGAGATAGGGTGTAAAACTTAAGCATTATTTAAGCTTTATTATATGTAAGAAGACCCCTAATATAAAATTGTAAACTATTAAAAACATCACTTGTAGTACAAATAAACATAGAGGTTAGTTGGTGTGGTTTGACTAATAGCGACGTTGGGTTCCAATCCAGCACATAAAATATATACAAATGTAGAAATTTATCATTAATTAATTTATTTATTTATTCTTAATTCTTAAGACAAAAAATAAATAAAAACATTCCGCTCTCTCATTTCGGTAGCGGCAATAAAAATAAAATATTAAGTATAATTTTTTATATGTAAACCAATTGTCTTATAGAATTAGTATAAAATTAAAACAAAGCCGGCAATCAACGGTTGAACAATACTTCTAAATTAACAAGCGTGTTACAAGTTAGTTAAATCGTGCTACTTTTGTATATGATTATAAAAACGTTTTAAATCAAAAAAAAAATAAATCAGCTTCACGCTCTAACCTGCACACATCTGGGTAGGCAGAGGGAACCTAGTGTTAAGATACTCCGTTCCCCACTTTCTGCCGAATTCTGGAGGCGTTGCGTGTTAAATGGCAGAACTCAACGCCGATAAAAAACTAAAATAAATAAAAACACTTTAGTCCCATCTATTTCTTTAGTTTACACGCATTATCTAAAGCATATGTGAAGTTACTGGTACAACCAGTAGCTTTACACTATCTTAGCCATATTTGGTGTCTAGATGTGGTTAGGGCATTAGCGTTGTCTATGGATTTCCATTCCAGGAAATAAAATCTGGTAACAAGGGAAAGCGCGGTGTTAAGTTCCAACACTCAACACGCAACCTCCAGAGTTCTACGGTAAATGGGATTTCGGTGGGTAATGGAAACAGAATGTCCTAACACTAGGTTCCTAGGTTCCCCCTGCCTACCTTATTATCTGCAGCGTACAGCGTAAAGTGAAAAAAAATTAAGCAAATTTATTTCTCATGGAGAACGAAGTATTACAAATGCTAAGTATTTAAACAAGACTAATATATGTCTCACCCAAATAGCTAAAACGGTTTGAGTCATAGAGATGCTAAATTTTATAGGCCTAACTAATCTAGAAATTGTCTAATTGGCTCAGCTGGACGATTTAGAGCATCTCCTTTTATTACAACTTAGAGTAGGTGATGATGTGTTTTAATTTTAAGTTTTGCTCCTTAATTCAATCAAATGTTAAATCATTTTTATATAAATTCATTTCTTTCAGCGCTAATCGAACCCATAGCCAGTTCAAATTCAAATTCAAAATATTCTTTATTCAAATAGGCAATTATTATAAGCACTTTTGAATCGTCGAATGAACATATGAACAAAAAGCTACCACCGGTTCGGAAGGCAGTTCTGCTGAGAAGAGCCGGCAAGAAACTCAACAGTTGCTCTTTTCAAAATCAATGGTACAATCTATTACATTAGTTGGCAGCTATCCTGCATTACATTCAAGAGACATTAATTCCATACATGCTTATCCTCTAAATATTCTTGAACAGTGTAATAAGCTTTACTTGTTAGAATTTTTTTTACAGATATTTTAAATTTTTGTAGTGGCAAACTAAGAATACACTGCGGAATTTTATTATATACACGTATACTCAGACCCATAAAAGATTTATTATCTTTTTGGAGGCGAAAACTTGGCGTAAAACTGCCCCTATAAAATCATATATTACATATAATTAATACTTTTAATAAAGAAGCACATCATCATCACAGCATGTCCACAGTTCGACGCTCCCGACTTACGCGGCGTACGTCAAACGTCAGCAGCCAGAGTTTATTATCGTACCGGATAAACGGACATACAAACACGCGGGCAACTTTATTGTTGCTAAAAGTGTTTATGCGAGTAAAGATCCCGCGAAGTGATCGCGGCGGGTCTCCTTTGAACGGTTTCCGCGAACTTTTAAAAAAGTAGTTTACGTTATAGTAATATAAACTTGTTAATAAATCAGAACATGTGTTAGTTAATAGTCGTTTTAAAGCGCTAATAGTGTTTTGTCTCAAAACATTATTTTTTTGTTCTCGCTGAATCTCGTCACGGCGAGTAGGCAGAGATAACCTAGGAACTTAGTGTTAAGACAATTCCGTTCCTCACTTTTCGCCGAATTCTGGACGCATTGTGTGTTAAGCGTCTTTAACATTTAAACAATTATACAATTCGTTATTTTTTGGAAGTTATTGTCAAAATGCCGTAAATAAATTGTTATACGTAATACATATAAATCTAGATCTAGTGACTAATATTTTCTATTTCTATAGTATATAATGTAAATCATAATTGTAGACGCCTCCGTCGTAGCGCAGCGGTAAATGCGTGCGACTGTAAACGTGACGGTTGTGGGTTCAATTCCCACTCTTGGAAATGTAATATTTAATATAATAATTTCCCCGCTCTGGAAACGAGGCAAGACGTAGCTTTAAGTTTCGGCACTCAGCACAAAATGAACCGAATTCACCGGCAAGTGGGGAACGGAATGTCCTAACATTAGGTTCCCAGGTTCCCTCTGTCCACCTTGCTATGTGCGTGATATATCGTGAAGCTATAAAAAAATAGGTAACTCATAGAACGACTGTAAGCCATTAACCTCGGCAACAGCAGCAGTGGGCGAGTGCGTAGGAACGTTAAAAGTCTGGATACATCATTAATCTAAGCCTAAAAAAATTCGCACTGTATGTTTGTCGGTGAATCGATATTCGTAACGAGGAGAACATTGTTTGTATAAAGAAATATATATATATCTAGCTGTAAAAATACACGCGAGTGAATCATTCTCAAGTACTTCTTTTTATATATACTAAAAGCTATATTCGAAGACTGCTAAAGATATATACATTTTTTTGATATGAAAATATTAATACGTCTTTAAAAAAAAGTGTATGAGACCAGTCGTGGCGCATAGGCTATAGGTGTGACTGTAAAATCGATTGGTTGTGGGTTCGATCTCCACTCGCGGAAATGAAATATTTATTTAAATTTATATTCTTATAATTTCTTCGCTCTGGTATCACTAAACACGCAATGCCTCCAGAATTCGACGGAAAGTGGGGAACGGAGTGTCTTAACACTAAGTTCGCTCTGCCTACCCTGCTGTGAGCGGGATACAGCGTGAAGCTGATTTTTAAAAATGCATAAAATTCTACGTAATGGGATTTGAACCCGCACTTCCTGAAAACTGTTCAAGTTTTCCCATTAATCTACAATCCTGAAATTAGTATGGAACGCTCGATGGGCGAGACTAACTGCACTTGACTGGTTTTTTTACTATACTAAATCCTTTAAACCCCAAGAGGGTGTTAATTCTATCACCCAATTCGTCTCCAAAGGGTCTCGTTAATATTGCATGTAATAATAATTAGAATTTATTAATATATTTTTAAAAATTACAAGTATATTTAAAAATATATTAATAAATTCTAAGATATTCCTGGAAGAGAAGGCGACCCTCAATTGAGGTGCCATTAAAAATCTTCCGCAATCCTAACGACGTGTCCAGCGCGGAGATTAATGAACTATAATTCTCTAATTGAAGCTGAACAGATTGACATAACTATAATATTAGATTAATTATACTTATATACTACTTTAATTTTAAATATGTTTTTGTATATAAAAAAGCTTAGCTTCACGCTTGTATCCGAATAGCAAGTGTGGCAGAGGGAACCTGGGAAGGTAGGTCGGGTTAAGGCACAAAACGAGGACTATTCACATTAAAATATAAATTCTTTCTCTCGTTTGGGAATCGAAGCCGTAAGGAGAAGTTCACAGTCAGCGTATGCAACTGAGCCATGACAGCCTCTCAGAGCTTTTTTTATATTCAGGTAATACCCATACAAATCTGTCGAAATACACAGAAAAAGATATATGCTCTCAAACAAAATATGAACAGAAAAATTTCATATAAATTAAATTGTTTTTATATTTATAATGATGAGTTTGAACTGTAGACAACAGAACTTGCCACAGTGATGTCATTCCAGTGTCAATGTGCGCTAATCGCTTAAGAATCCTAAATTGGATGGCATGCCATTCTGTCACCAACTAATTTAGACAGCCTAATGTGGCGCCTTGTAGAGAAAGAAATATATAATCTATATTTTTTAAGGTAGCAGGATTTGAACCCACACCTCTTGGACGGTTTACAAAATTGTATTTTATCTTTTGAGTGATAAAAGTGATAACACTCAACGACACGCATTGTTTAATAAAACAGAGAAATCGAAAAAAAAATGATGCTATAAAATAATCATATGGGAATTATTCTGCTTAGTGAAAATCGAACCCATACCCATTGTGCTTAAGTCCAGACTCTGTCTCCTTGCGCTTTAAATTCTTCTTTAAATTATAGTACAATGGGCTACCTTAGTCATATATTTATTTTTGATTATGATCATGTGGTTGCTTTGGTTAACATAAACTGCTAAACCCGTGTGAAATAAAAATCGGGTACGTTTCCCATTATTATTCTTGTTTCTTCATCATTGCCATATTTCACAAAGCTATAAAAAAGCTTAGCTATAAAAAAATATATTAATTTCGCAATGTAATCTTTTTTGCTGTTTATGTATCTGTAATACGTTTATTTTAATTTGAAAATATAATAATTTATCGCCCTTTTTACGATTATTAAATAAGAAAATTTGTGCTTTATTCTAATTATGCATTTGGGCAATTATAAGTAAAACCATTTATCTATGTAAACTAAGTATATTTAAATAATATCGGAATAAATATAAAGTTTCTTCTTAGAACTTGTGTATTTGTTGTGCAATTATTATAACACGTTGTTTGAAAAATATTTTTCCTGTTTGCAATTCTTAAAGTAAATAATATTTAATTGTTATTTTGCGAAGACCCACGCTGTAAAGTTAATATTTAGTAAACAAATTTCAATATTAATATGAACTAATACTAAAAATAATATGACTGTGTTAATAGTTTTTATATGTGTAATGTATATTTTTAGTGCGCACGCGCAGACGTGGCGGCGTCATATAGGAAACGGCGCGCGCGCATTGCATCGCCATTACTATTTAGCATAATAAGACATATTTTTATTAACTTTATGATATAAAGTATTAAATAATAATAGCTGTTTATATTTACACGAACTACAGTATAAAATTTTTTATATATAGATTATAGAACATTGTACATTGTTAATATAGAACATATTTTCTTTTGAAACTCGACGATTTTCCTAGCCTAAAAACAATTGCTTAGGTACAAAAAAAAATAGCAAATAGCTTATAATGTATCGAGAACTGTGAGTTTAGTGATGTTAGCAGTAGACTAGGATCCCAGGGTCCCCATACCTACGTAATTTTAGTAAAACTGAAATTTTGAGAATTGATCATCCTCCCAGACATGATGAAACTATAGAAAGGTAGACAAAGACCAGGTTAGATAGATTCACTAAATAAAAAAGGTAAAACAGAATATTAATAAAATGTTGGAAATAATCCTAGAAAACTCGAGATATTTACGTATAGAGAAAAAAAGCAATCTATATAAAAAATCAGCATAATTCACATAATTATCAAACCTACACTTGTCAGTCCATAATAAGGTAAGATCACGAACTCCTCCCGCACCACTCGGTGCAAAATTATTGTAATTATCCGCTCGAAGGGCAGTTCTAAATTGCTGTTGTCTAAAAGCAATCTTTGTTGCCTTATTTCAATCTACTTTTGCTTTCTTTATGGACGCACACTTTATGTTATTAACGAGATAATGATTTAAGGCTTTAGTTCCAAATCAATTATATAAGTAAAAAGTATTTATCATAGTATATAATCATTTAGTAGTTCTAGCGGGCGAAACCGCGAGCCGGTCGCTAGTATAATAATATTCTTATTCTCTTATTATAGTCTTGTCAAAAATATATGCAAATTTTAGGAAATACCAATAACTGAAGTTATGGATGCTAGATTAAAGTTTTACTATTTTAATGCTCTGCTAGTATTCAACGGGCATGACGTGGATCGTTCGATGAAATTTATGATATTGTATTATTACGCCCACCATAGGAGTGACATAATAACTATCTTTGTTTTAAAGAGTGGCAACTTCTGTGTTTATATTAGTTTGTATATCTATTATTTTTTTAACTTCTTTTAAAATTTTGCCCACGGCTTTGAGTTCCGCCATTTAACACGCAATGCCTCAAAAATTCGACGAAAGGTCAGGAACAGAAGTGTCCTATTCGGAAACGGAATGTCTTAACACTAGGTTCCCTGGTACCCTCTGCCTACTCCTCTATGTCTGGGGTAGATTTATTGCGTATAATTTTCTTAGTTTAATATTAACGTATAATTAGTTATTTTATAATACTTATAACTATAACATATTTTAAACATTTAAAACGTTTAATCCAAAAAAAATATTAAATTTAATCTATTACAAGCAGTTCTGTCATGTTATATTATTCATATAAGAACTCATATGTTTGTTTTTATTTCTTTATTCATCCTATTTTTTCAATTGTGCTGTGCTACTCACCATCAAATGATTCTGCCTTAGACTAAGTCAGAAATATTATATATTGAAATGGCAGAACTTAACGCCGCAATTTTGTCTTAAGTAGTTACTTGTTCTTAGAAAAAATATTCATAAGTGAAAAATCGCACTTACAATCTAACACTTCTCCTCTACATTATGAAGCCTACATATATATGTATGTATATATGGATGTACAAGTGTTTTGATGATTCATTTTAATATATTATAGTTAAAATATATTAAAATGAATCATTAAAACACTTGTACATCATCATCATCTAAAAGAAATCTTAAAAAGGAAAAAAATATATATGTAAATCAGCCCTGGTACTAATTGACAGGCGTGTCGGATGTCGGTACCGTCACGTCGCGTGGCGGGCGGCGGCCGGTGTCGACCGTGTCGGGTTGCCATCCTGCGGAACTTCTATTTGTAATGTCAAGTTCATTAATATTACACATAATATTCATTTAATATCACTTTGTCAACAATTATACAAATATGCAAAAAAATACTTATTCTTGAAGAATAGGAACTACTATTTTGCTTTGGTTTTACTGACTGTAAGCCCAATAGATTTAGAGTTCGACGTAGATGATAAGCGTGGCGATGAGTTTACCCACTCAACACAAATACCTCCAAAATCCAGATGCGTGAAGCTGAAAAATATATATAACATTTTAATAATTATTTGACGTAAAGTTTTTAATTAAAAAAATCCTATATCTTTTTGTCCATAATTTCGGTATTAGGCCGCTTCAGTACTAGTCAATATCTAGTGTTAAAATTATGGATTAATATACATAATACAAAGGAATAGAAAAAAAGAGGCCGCCATGGCGCAGCGGCTCAAGGGTGGGATTGTAACCCGACGGTTGTGAGTTCAATCCCCACTCGAGAAAGTGAAATATTTATTTACGTTTATATTTCCATTTCTTCGCTCTGGTGTCGAAGCAAAGCGCGGCGTTGAGTTCTGCCATTCAAGTAACAGAGTCTTCAGAAATGGAATGACGTCAGCAACAAACACAACATCCTCAAAAATATTCGATCACAAACAATATTGGTGTTGAGCACACACTGTGGGTATTTGAAGAAACCTAATGACCGTTAAACCCACAGGTACGATGGTATTTTTAGCTATGTAAACATCTGTTAGCATTACTTCGTGTGTTTATTTGCAAAATCTACAGAACTATCTCGGGCTCCCTTTGAAAATTTATGTAGTCTTTGTTTTCCACACCTAATGTTTATTCAGTTTTTGCATAAAATTTTAAACAGCTCTAAAGAATGTAGGTTATTTTCTATTTCTAAATGAATACACTTTACCTTCATTACTTCTAGTTTATGTGCAAAGAGAAAAATACCAGAGAGTTGGCTTCAAGAAATACTTATACATTTATAAACATTTTTAGCCTAGTATCTGGTGTTGCAGAATTAATATTAGTCTTAGCTTTAAATTTTTGAACTTCACTATGTATACCGCTCATGGTAAAAAAGGTAGAAGGAACCTGGGAACTTATGCCTTGGAACTTATACTTGGGAACCTGGGAACTTGTACCTTGCATGTTGAGTGGCGTAACTCAATGCCGGCTTTGCCTCGTTACCAGAGCGGTCTAATGAAAATATTAAATATTTCATTCCCCTGAGTGGAATCGAACTCACAACCGCCAGTCATACAGGCGTATGACTGTAAACCCCCGCTCCAAGACGGCCTCACATTGTTAAAATTATAATTAGCAGATGTTTTTGAGGACAGCTATTTGTTTTGGCGCTAGCGATTTGACTTGCATTTTTAATATGTATTTAATTACGTCATTGCAACTAGATTAACATATTAAATTCAATGTAGCAATCATATTGTAATAATAAAACTTAAGATTCCTTCTTCATATTTTATTTTAACCTTTATTTAATTAATTTAAGTAGTGACCTTATTTAATTTTCTATATATTGCAATAATAGATGTAAAGGCTAATAATTCAATACGGATTCTGTATAATAAAGATGTAGAGGTACTTTTTCTATACTAAAATAAATTCAGAAATTAACTTATCATGGGCGATAATAAAGCTTTTCTTTCTTCTTATTAAATGAGGTCATCTAAAGTCTCGCAGGACGAATGGAATAATTGGGTTTAAGTAATAAACTGTTGACGATCTTTTATAATAATTAAAATTAATTTCGGTGCCACTATAGTGTTTTTTTTAAATTTATTTATTGATCCATATCCATATTTCAAAACAAAAAGATGAATATAGAAAAACATATAAACTTTCTAATAGTCCTTCAATTTACAAAATAGTTCCTCCAAATCATATAAAAACAAAAAATATAATAAAAGAAGTCATTAATCTACATAAAATGTGGCAATTAAACAAAATTCCCTTGATAAAAAAATTTACTAAAGTTTAGTACATTTAAATAAACTGAGCGGCCGTCACTTAACCCGCAGCCCCATAAAGATATTATCACAGTTAGTATATTACAGTTAGTATTTTGAATCCTTTATTACCAGATTTATCTCTGAAATAAGGCTTAACGAAGACGGTAAGTGATGATGAAGATGATAAGAATAAAAAAATTGTACAGTTATTATTTGTCTTGGATAATAAAAGTATTGTTTTTGTTAGCATATTCGTGTAAAAGTGATAGATTTAGGTGAAAAAGCTGCGCTGCGCTTTAGCTCATAACTCCAAGTGGAAATTAAAGCCAGCCCGGAAGACTGAACCGGTTAAGTGCGAGTCGGATTCGCCTACCAAGGTTTTCGCACCAATTTGTACTACAGTGAAAAGTACATGTTTTAAAAATTGAGAAACTTAGTTTACGGGCATATGCACTCATTTTGTACGAAATGAACTACAAATATTAACTAGTAATATTTTTTTTTCTATGAAATACCTATTTTTTTTAACTTTTCGCAATATTTCCTTTATCTGTGTATAAGACTTCGCTTCGTATCAAATTTCAAGATTCTGAGTTTACAGGAAGTATACTGTAGGTTTTGATTAACTTGTGGATTTCGAAAAATTGCGGCATAAACGGCTGTATTTTTTGATTACGTTGGTTTAGAATATTGATTTTTTTTCACAATTTAAAAGGACATTTATATATTATATAATAATTATATATAACTACGAGAACATTTCAAGTTAATATAATATTAACATTTAACACATATATATATGTTAAATATTAACATTTAACACTGCGAAATGTTCGTATGCGCTCAACCTTATTTGATAAGGACCGCCGAGATGTGTCGATTTAAAATGATATCCATTATTACAACGTGTAATTGGATTTCTATAGTGTTGTTAGATGGCGTGCGAGTGATAACATCTACATTTATCTAAGTTAACTTATCTCGAGTTCTCGTTTCACTTGAAATTTTGTATATTTGTATGTTTTTGTATTTTATAGAATATTATTTTAATATGGAATGTTAAATAATCGAAATAAAGGGTTTATTATTTTATTTGATTTAACTTTTAAATATAATAAATTATTAATCACTATTCTTCTCTAGATTCTCGTAGGAGAGAAATAATGATCTCCCTTCTACAAGTAGCAGGCATCTTAACTAGAATATATTTATTATAACTGAAACCCAAATTATAATTAGGAAATAATTGCCTAAGTCAAATTTGGATCTACAACCTTTATGTAGGTACAATCGGGTACTTCAGTCAATATATATATATATATATATATATATATATATATATATATATATATATATATATATATATACAATAAGAAAAGATAAGGAAATTAATAAGTATCTCATAAATTAGCAAAAAGCTCTTATAATATTTATAATCTGAATAATATATGAATAGTAAAATAACACTTATTGATTTAAATCTCACGCTATACCCCGTACATTGCGGGGCCATTGACAGAGAGATTTTAGTGTTAAGGCACTCCGTTCCCCATTACTTTGATTCAATGAAATTGTATTATGAAATTGTTGGTAAAATTATGTTTTCTTTTTCCAGATCGCTGCTCTTAGCAGCCATCTTTTTAAGTAACTATATCACATGGACCGCATCCAGGCACCACTACACTCATAATGTAAGTAATTTTTTTTTTAATACAAGTCTATAAAAATATTATAATTAAAAATATTATTAAAAATATTATTTTAGTATAATTTCGTACCTAGCTTTAACAAATAGTTCATATCATAATAAATTTGAGAATAAGCTACACGAGGCTAGTGTTAATAGACCTGACTTTATATAATAGATCTAATCTAAATTTAGACAATAATTTAACTGTCATAGAAAGTACATTGAACTACGAGCTATTTTAGCCTTGACTATGGTAGAAATAATAACAATAAATTATCTTGTATCACAGTCACAGTGTATCCCGCATACAGCAGGGCAGAGAGAACATAGTGTTAAGGCACTCCGTTCCCCACTTTCCGCCTAATTTCACAAGGCATTGCTTGTTGAGTGGCGAAACTCTACGTAGAGTTTGTGCCATGGTGCCAGAGCGAAGAAATAAAAAATATGAAGAAATAATAAATTTATTACCTCGATTTCCATCGGGGATCGAACCCACAACCGTCGCGTTACAGTCACACCCTCGTAACCCTACACCACGATAGCCTAGCAACAAAATTCCAAGTAGGCAATATATAAGACATTACTATTAGAACAATATATGGCGCCAATAAAATTCAGTTAGATCTTAGTAATTTTATTGATTTCAATTGCGTGTTTTGTCACTATTTAAATTGTTAATAATTATTGTACCTACGTTGTCTGAATGTTTGTCCTATGACGATTCTAAAGAAATAATTAAAGATTGGCAATGATTTAAATAATAAGAAAAGAAATAAATATCTATTGTATTTAAGTTCTGTACGACATGTTTATATGTCAATTAAATGAAGTTAGTTGTTCTAAGATTTTTTTTTAAATTGTGTATATGAATGAAAATGTAGTAAGTAATAAGAAATTTTGGCTACATGAAAAAAATGCTTTATAAAAAATATATCTCCAAAGTTTTTTTGGTGTGACATTAAATTACAATTAGAGTTAAAGATAAGTACACGTTTGCAACCATTTTTAAGTTTTTTCTATAGCTTTTAAGGAAAAAAGGAGCCCTTATAAGATCACTTTATTGGCCGTCTGTCTGTATGTCTGTCTGTTAAGAGCCTTTATCTCAGGAACCGTAAGGGATATCGAGTTGAAATATAAACCATCTTGCACACTTCCGTTTTCCACTTCCCTCTAAATTCTGAAGGTATTTGCGCGTATTTAGTGGCGAAAATCAACGTCGTGCTTTGCCTTAGAGGCAATGCCTACATAATTATATCGTAAATGTATAATACTATCTAAGAGAATATATAATGTATAATACTAAGAGAATCTACAGTATTTAAAAAATCATCATCCCATAAAATGAAATTGAAATAGAAAAAAGTAGATATTTCATAAATCCAAATAAACTTGGTTCTGGCTAAACAAACAAATCGTCGCCCTCGATGCGCGAGCGCAAACACTCGTGCTCAAGTGTCTCCGCAACATTCTCACATCCGTAGTCCGCACTGCACTCGTACTTAACGAGTTGTTTATCATCATAACATTTTATCAGCCAACAAATGGTTCCCGTGGTGATCTGCATTTAAAATATAAGGACCTGTTCGTACTTTAGAATTAACTGATATTTAACATTTTTTTTTACAGCTTATTACGGAATATATAGGGGGTAGGTAGAGGAAGCCTAGTGTTTAGACACTCTTCTCCCTATTTTTTCCAAATATTCGTCGAACCTTATGTTAAGGCACCCCGTTCATATTAAGACACTTCCGTTCTCCACTTTTCGCCGAATTATGAATTCATTGTATGTTGGGTGGCGGAATTCAACGACGCGTTTTGCCTCGACACAAAATATTTCATTTTCTCCTCCCTTTCCTCTTCCTTGAATCCACAACTTGCTGCGTTTGGTTTGGTTATGATATTGAAAGACTCCTTTATAAAATTATAAAATTTTACTGATTAATATATTTATAGGTAAATGGCCATCGAAGTAGGCACAGGCGGCAGGGTGCTGGACTGTTTCTACCAGCCTCGTATATAATACCTGGTGGTGAAGGGAGCGGGGCGTGGGGAGAATGGGGCACCGTGTCTGCGTGCTCCAGGACTTGTGGAGGAGGTGTGGCTAGTCAAAAGAGAATATGTCTGGAATTTGGGTACGTTTTCAAGACTGGTGAATTGAATTATAATAAAAAAAAGTTAATAAGAGTAATAAAATTAACAAAATAATAGAAGATTTATCAACATGGCATGGTTTTTTTAACATTCCTATTAAATATTAAATGACTAGGACACTTATTATATATGATATTCAAGAAATCATCAAATAAAATCGATTACAATTTTTTGATGGTATAAAAATAAAATTTTATTTATACAATTCAGTTCAGACGGACAACCCCTATGCACGGGAGGGGACATCAAATACTTTTCATGTCAAACGCAAGACTGCCCCGAAGGCGCGGGAGACTTCCGCTCCGAGCAGTGTGCCTCTTACGACAACAAAACTTTCAGAGATCAGAAATATAAGTAAGTTATGGCATTAATTAAATCAACACACAATTATATCTAACATAAGGAGCGTATACCTGTTCCTGTGTAATCCTTGCCTTCATCATCAGCCCATGTTTCATTAAAAAATAGCAATAAAACGTTTTTAATATTTTAGTTGGGTGCCATACACGAAAGCGCAGAACCCGTGCGAACTGAACTGCATGCCTCGCGGTGAGCGCTTCTACTACCGCCAGCAACCTAAGGTGGCAGACGGGACGCGCTGCAATGATGAATCCTTCGACGTATGTGTAGACGGCGTTTGCCAGGTAAGATGTCTTTTTATAGCTTCACGCTGTATCCCGCAAACAGCAGAATAGGCAGAGAGGACCTTTCCCCGTTTCCCACTGAATTTTGAGGGGATTGCGTGTTAAGTGGCGGAACTTAACGCCCCGCTTTGCCTCGACACCAGAGCGAATATTTTATTTCCTCGAGTCGGAATCAAACTCACGACGACTTTTATTATTATTTAGTAAATGATTATTATCGTATATGAAATATAATTGTATATTTACAGCCAGTAGGTTGTGACATGATGCTGGGTTCGAACTCGCGCGAGGACAAGTGCCGACGCTGCCGCGGTAACGGAACCGACTGTTATACGACCAAGGGAATTCTAGACTCGCAAGATTATAGAAAAGGTACTTGTATATTTAATATTTTCTACCTTAAAACTATATCCTGTTTCCAGAGTAGGCAAAGGGAGCCTGGGAACCTAGTGTAAAGACACTCCCATTAAGGCAGTTCCGTTCCTCATTTTCTGCTGAATTTTTGAGGCATTGCGTGTTGAGTGGCGGAACTGAAAGTTAAGCTTTCTTTCGATACCAGAGCGTGACTCCCCCGAGTGAAAATTGAACCCACAAACGTCACGTTTACAATCGCACGCTGCACAACGACAGCCCAACATTTATTTTCATATTAGATTTTATTATTTACATACAAATAAAAGTAAACAGTAAGCAAATAAAATCTTATTTCCTATATACTAAATTATTAGATAAATGGGTTGAAGATTTTCACATTTTCATATTATTATTTATTATTTCAGGGTACAACGACATACTTCTCATACCAGAAGGTGCTACGAATATATTCATAGAAGAAGTGAGAGACTCGAACAATTATCTAGGTATGTTAGTTATTTATTAAAATTGTAGAACTAAAAATCAACTTCACGTTTGATCCCGCTCAGTGTAGCGCACTCACCCGCGGTAGGCGGAGGGAACAGTGTTAAGTCACTCCGTTCCGCATTATCTGCCGAATTCTAGAAGCATTGCGTGTTGAGTGGCATAATTTAACGCCGCAATTGTAGAATTCAAAATTAAGTATTTAAACTTCTTTAAATTTATCACTCACAGCTCTACGCGCAAAGCAGGACAACGTGTACTACCTGAACGGTGACTACCACATCGACTTCCCGCGGCGACTGCGCATCGCCGGCGCTCTGTGGTTCTACGAGCGCAGCCAACAGGGTCTCGCTGCGCCTGACAAGCTTCGCTGCCTGGGACCCATCTCCGAGCCACTCTATCTCTCTGTATGTATTTTTTACGGATTTACTAATGTCTTGTAGCGAAAAGATTTCCCTATTTTGTGCCGAATTCTGGAGGTACTGTGTGTTTAGATGATAAATAAATATTTCAATTCCTCGAGTGGGGATCAAACCCACCACAAGTCGCTCTTGCAGCTCACATAGGTTAGGTATTGGTACTGGTCGCCCTGGGCCTCGACTGCCAATACACAATACAACGCAAAAAACAATTATCTATATATATAAAAGGACTTGTCCTCACTGACTGAGGTAAGACGCACGCACAGCCGTAACCGCTGTGCGTAGAAACGTTAAATTTGGGCAGATGTTTACTTTCGTAATCTGGATATTCACTAAGAAGGGGTTTTGAAAAATTTTAACCCTAAAGGGGCGAAATAGGGGTTGAAAATTAAATCGGCACCGATTTTTATAAAATTTGAAATTTAGATTTTTAAAAGTATTTAATTGAACACGTGTTTCACGGTTTTCTTGAATTCGTCCCCTAAGGGTGCAAATAAGGGGTTGAAAGTTTGTAGGGAAAAATCTTTAAATCGCCACCGATTTTTATAAAATTTGAAATTTAGACTCTTAAAAATATTTCATTGAACACATGTTTCGTGGTTTATTAGAATTCACCCCTAAATAAGCTAGCGAAGCTGCGCGCGTCCGCTAGTATTATATAATTTTAAAAAACTACCATAACGTCCACAACAGTTGCTCCTGCAAGACGACAACGTGGGCGTGCAGTACGAGTACAGCGTGCCGTCCGCGCTGGCGCCGCCGCCCAGCCAGCAGTACGTGTGGGTCCATGACGAGTTCTCACCCTGCAGCGCCACTTGTGGAGGAGGTACCTAAAAAATCAGCTTCACGCTGTATCCCGCACATCGGAGCGTAGGCAGAGAGAGCACAGTGTTATAACACTCCGTTTCCCACTTTCCGCAGAATTTATCATTAAAAGCATACTTAATAAATAAAATTCAAAGAAAAAGATTCTTTTAGAAAGAAAGAATTATTGATTGATGATGATTGATAAGAATCTTTCTTTTAGAAAGAAAGATTCTTTTAGAGACTTTCAATAGACATAACTATTTTTTTAGCATCACGCTATATCACGCACACAGCAAGGTAGGCTCCGTTTCCCCATTTTTCGCTGATTTCTAGACGCATTCCGTGTTGATCGGCGTAACTTTAGAGCTTACACATCGTTTACGCTTGAATTTAACAACAAATATCATTCCAGGTATCCAAACACGCACGGCAACATGTCGATCACGCGAGGAGTTGCAAGAGGTAGAAGAGGCGCTATGTGACGTAGCCCTGCGACCTCCTACCAACCAGAGTTGCAACACGGACGCGTGCGCCCCGCAGTGGGTGCGCGGCGAGTGGGGCCCGTGTTCGAAGCCGTGCGGCGCTGACGGTATACGCTCTAGACAGGTTTACTGCCAGAAGATTATTAGTAATGGGTTAGTGTTTTATAAGATTTACTAAAATTTTGAAAATTTACTAGTAGATGCCAGTAACAAGCGTGCGATTATAAACGCGATAGATATTAGGTTTGACCCCACTCGAGGAAAAGGTATTTCCCATCGCATTTGGTATGCCTTCTGAATTTGGCCGAAAGAGAGGAACGGAGTTCTGGAACAATATATAATATGTTATATTTAACTATTATTCCATTACATTAATTTAATATCATTACAATTTTAGAAGTAAAACAATTTAAAAACAAATATAAAAATATTATTCTAGAGTAACTTTCAGATATCCATCAGTAGTAGCGGATGAAGAGTGCTCCAGCCTTCTCGGCCTTAAACCTAAGCCATATGAGCAGTGCAACACCAACGCTACCTGCCCTACTTGGTTTACTGAACCTTGGAAACCGGTTAGTTTTTAAAACAAATTAATATTATAAGTTAAAATTTTAATAAGATATTTATATAAAAAAATTATCGTCTGAAATTGCTTTATAAAAGGACTTTATAATGTTTTTTATATTTGCATTCGGACTCATGTGTTTAGTCGTTTTTTTCGTCTAATTAATCTTCATCTAAATGCCTAAGCGACTGGGTACGGGCAAAAGATAGATTGCGATAACTGGCTTGCACTTCTAGGTCTTCCAGGTCTAGTACATATATGAGAATCCCGCTAAATCACGAATGCTTTCGCGATTTGGATCACAAGTATAAATATAATAATTATCAGAGAGTAGTCATCACTTAACAGGTTGTGGGTTCGATTCCCACTCGATGAATTGAAATATTTAATATTTTCATTTCCTCGCTCTGGCAACTAGGCAAAACACGGCGTTGAGTTTCGCCACTCAACACAATATTTCCAGAATTCAGCAGAAAATAGGGAACGAAGTGTCTTCCCCCTGCCTACTCTTAATCGTGCAAGTTAAGTGTTAAGTTAAAAAAAATGTAATTACAACATACACTTTATTATAACTAAATATTATGAACTTTTAAAATTTAGTGCGATAAGTTATGTGGAGAGGGCAAACAAAAGCGACTAGTAGTCTGCCACCAAAAAATCAATGGTCGTGTGGAGGTTTACGACGACAACACCTGTGCCGAGGAGAAGCCGGAGTCAGAGCGGAGCTGCAACCTGCACCCTTGCGGCGGTGTCGACTGGGTGCTTAGCGACTGGAGCGGGGTGAGACATTGAGACATTGACATCTTCAAGTTTAAATATAGGAGGAAATTAATAATAAGATATTAAAAGTGAATTTAAAATCTGAAATTTAGTTTATTTAGCTTTTACGAAGTGTATCAAAAAAGTATCTAATGATCGATTAACAACATGTATTTAATATAATATTTATTGAATGTTTAAATTAAATACAAAATTGAATACAGCCTTTAACATGTATTTAATATGACAGTGTGACACATGCCTTTCGACGAACCGCACGCGCACTGCGCACTGCGCGACCGTTGATGACAAGGTGGTAGAGTCAGAGCTGTGCGCGTACCACCGGCCGCCGGTCCTGATCGAGCCCTGCGACAGCGCCGCACTGCCGCCCTGCCAGTACCTCTGGTACGCCACGCAGTGGGACAAGGTACGCGTCCTTTTCTTCACCATTACCTTAACCCATAATTTAATTTGTTTTTGTACCTACTAGTAGATAAAACAAAAAAGAAAGTTAAAAAGAGAATAGATATTTAACAAGATGAAATATTATTGTTAAATGTACTAAAATGATTTGATTCTTATACTTACCTAATGTTTAAACTTAGTGTTCAGCGGAATGCGGCAACGGCACACAAACCCGGCGCGTGTTCTGCGGACGTTTCGACGGCGTGACGGTGGCGGCGGTGGAGGACGAGCGCTGCAACCCTGACGATAGATACAAAGACACAAAGGCTTGCTCCGTGCCCAAGGAGCTGTGTCCTGCTAGGTGGTTCACCGGACCGTGGCCTGAGGTACGGACTTATTTCGACAAAATCATTATATCAACATTTGCGCTTAAACAAAATGACAAAGTTTCAAGCCAATATATTTTTCAGTATTGAATCATACATTATGTACGTAGTATGAAAAGACATTATTCAATATAGTTAAGTAAAACAAAATCAGCTTATATTTGATATGACATTATATATCACATTACGGCAATGAAAGAATTGCGATAGTAAATTAAAAATATAAAATTGTTACAGTGTCCAAAAGAATGTGGTGGTGGCGAGCGAAAACGTAGCTTGATGTGCATCAGTGGTGGCCGCCAGGTGCTCGATTGTGATGAGCTCACTGTCCCCGATTCAGTACAATCATGTAACACTCAACCCTGCAATGGAGGTAAGTACGATGGAACTAATTGTCTGAAAATTTTCGTCGAGGCAGACATAGAGAGCCTGCTGTTACGATAAAAAGAATTAGTTTTAGTTAAATCATACTAAATTTAAAAAATACATGGATAAAAAGAATTTTGATCATGTGAAAGTGATGACTATTAGAAAAAAAACTTGATCTTATGACATTCCCTTCTCCACTTTTCTTGTGCTCCACTTATATTTTAATTGAATACATACTTTATCTTGTTCTTGTACTTTTTCGTTATTGTAGATGAAGTATTGCCGGTCGATTCAAAATCCGCGCCTATAGTAGACGACTACGACGAACAGGAGTGCGACCCTGAAGCAGAAGAGTATCCTGAAGAAAATATTGAAATAGATTCCTTTGTTGAAGATGAGATTGATGAGAGTGATTTCACATTGGTAAGTGATTCACATTTTTCATATTTAACAACTATTGCTAAGAAGAACAAAAAGTACCTATTTAAGCCATATATTAAAAATCTTGTATTTTTTATAAAAACTGTATAAAATATTTTTTAAAACTATATAAAATATATCTATTGATAATATTTTTAAATTTAGGTTCCTGATTTCATAACATCTCGTGCGACGGAAGGATCTGGATGGGAAACTACAACAGACATTTGTAAGCGTTAGTTTAATATAAACGCAAATATGCATTAAAATACACAATAATATTCGTATGTTTTATATTTTTTACTTTTCCATTTCAGTCGATTATACCGATGGTTCTGGATATAGTGACGAAACTGTATCAACCGACATAGATAGCTCTACTACTGAGTCATCAAGATCTACGGAGACTTTATCAGAGATTACAGGAAGTGATGCATCAGTTATAACAGAGTCTGGATCTACAGACACTTCGTCTACAGAAATTGTGAGTACTAACTCGACAGAAGTTACAGATTCAGAAACTACTAGTGTTGAACCGACTATAGTCACTGAAAAAAAATATTCAGATACGGAATCACCGGAAACGACGGAAACAGAAAATAGTGGCAGCACAGATGCCACAGATATAACTAATACAGATTTAAGTACCGAAACAGCTGCTTCTGTGATTTTGGATACGAGTTTACCTGATTCCACAGAAACCAAAGAAACTGAATCAACTATAAGTACAGAAGGTAGGTCTACGGATACCTCTTTAGTAACTGAATCAAGTACTTACATTGATTATGAAACGGATTCCGAATCTTCTACGAATACGGACTCATCAATTAGTACTGACTATGTAGAAACAACGAACAGTGAATCAACTGAATCGGAAACAAAGGAAAGTGATGTAACAGAAACAGGGTCTACTGAAAGTACTGTAACTGAAGTAACAGATAAAACATCAGAAAGTTCTTCGTCTGTCATTGAAGGTAAAATTTTTGACTCATTAGATTGATTATTTTATAATTTTATTTTTATATTTAACAAATATATTTTATATTCTTTTATAAGTGCTTATCTTATTTACGCACTCAGGTTAAAAAATCCGAAAATAATAAAAGATATAATAAATATTTTGATAATAAAAATGTATAATTTAATTATTTAGAACACCTGGTTGGTTTCCAGGAGAGAAAGAAATATTACACTTTGTCATTTTAAAGGTTAAATTTGCGATAATTAGTATAATTTCCTATTTAGGTTCTACTACTGAAGAGTCTACTGGATCGACAGAGGTAGTTATTACAGAAGAGTCTTCTACTACTGATGTGTCATCGAGCGGGTCAACAGAAACATCAGAAAGTAGTAGTACTAGTTTTACAGAAAGTGAAATTTCTACATTATCCACAGAAACTAGTGAATCAGAATCCACTTCATTTACCACAGAACTTAGCAAATCAGAAGTTAGTACATCAGAGAGTGACGTAACAGAGTCTAGTACAATGGAGTCTGGTTCAACGGAGTCAGGTACAACGGAGTCAGGTACAACAGAGTCAGGTACAACAGAGTCAGGTTCAACGGAGTCAGGTACAACAGAGTCAGATACAGCGGAATCAAGCACAACAGAGTCAAGTACAACGGAGTCAGGAACAACAGAGTCAGGTACAGGAGAGTCTGGTACAACTGAGGCTAGTACAATGGAATCTAGTTCATCTGGATACAGCTCAACTGAGTCAAGTACAACTGAATCGGGATCCACAGAAACTGATTTGATAGAATCTAGCACTACCGTAACAAGTGAATCTAATACCTCAGAATCTGAGACCACAATATCAGACAGAAGCGAAGCGTCTACAACAGAGTCATCTACTTCAGATTTCAGCAGTGAATCATCTACAACACTTGAGGTATCTGGATCTACTGAAGCGAGCCCTACTGAAATGAGCGCATCAAGTACGAACGAACCCACAGAATCTACAGTCTCTGGTGAAACTACTTCATCTGATATAACTGAAAGTAAGGAACAATAATTATGTAAATATCTATATAATTACAGAATGAATTACATTATATACTTATATAAATTGAAGATGTCATGACGTGCCCCTGACAAAAGTGTGACTGTAACGCGACGGTTCGACTTCGACCCCCACTCGGGGAATAAATTATTATTTATTAATATTTTTATTTCTTCACTCTGGCACCAAGGCATTGAGTTCCTCCAGTAACGAAAAAAAAACACCGGAACGTAGGGAACGGAGTGTCTTACAAAAGGTACCTCTGCCTACCCTGTTATATGAGGGGTACAGCATGAAGTTGATTTTAGTTTTTAATTTTTATTTATATAATATCAAATAAAATTTACAGGTACATACACAACAGAAAGTTCTACTCTAGAAAGTGGTTCAACAAATGAAATATCAACTATGGAAAGTGCTGAGAATACAAGTACTTATAGATTTGTTTTATTATATTTTTATGATAGATACGTATATTCAATATCTTGAAATTATTTTGCTATTTACAGCACCATGGGGATGGACAACGATTGTTGAACCGCATAAGAAGCCTCCTTGTAAGGCCAGAAAGATCAAATGTGCCAAAAGTAAATTCGGATGCTGTCCTGACAAAAGAACACCAGCTGCTGGACCATTCGATGAAGGTATAATATTTGTAATAGCAATTAAAAAATAAACTTAAATTCTTCTGCAGTAATTTTAGTACATTTATTAAAATAATCAATAATTAGTAATCGGTCTATTTACATCCACATAATGGCGTCTCCTACGCGTGTGATCTTTATTAGTTTAAAACACAAGGTAACCAAGTTACTATTATATTTTGAATTTCCCTTAAATGAAATAAAGAAAATAAATAAATAAATAAATCTCAGGTTGTCCGATTCCGGAGACGTGCGCAGAGTCGACGTACGGGTGCTGTCCGGATGGCGTGTCGGCGGCGGCAGGGCCGGCCGCGCGGGACTGCCCCGTCGTGCCATGCGCCGTCACGCTGTACGGCTGCTGCCGCTCCGACAACGTCACCGCGGCGGAGGGCAACGACCAGGAAGGCTGTCCTGAGCCGCCGCCGCCCTGCTTCTCCACCAAGTACAACCCTATACCTATTCTTATATGTATAGTTGAGGGCTCCATTCCCATTCGAGAAATGTGTTTAATTTTATTTTCCCTAGAGTTAGTAGTAGTACTTGACTTAATTACACGAAGCGGTGAAAAACGGGCAAAAAGTGGAGAAACGTTATGCTTAGTTCCGTTTATACGGAACTTAGTCGTAAAATGATCGTATGGCTATAGAGCCATACGTAGAATGTCAAAATTAGAATAAAATATAATTGTTTTTAACCTTCAAGCTGTATTATATGTAATACAGTTTGAAGATGGCAGGGTTAGCAGAGGGAACCTGGGAATCTATAGTTAAGACATAAGGTTCCCATTAAGATACTTCCGTTGCCCATTTTCTTAAGACATTGCGTGATGTGGCGGATTTTAACGCCGAGCTTTGTCTTCTTACCAGACGAAGTAATTAAAATATTAAATATTTCTTTCTTCCGATTGAAAATCAAAAAATTGGTGGATTGGTTAGACTAAAATTAGTTGTCTAATCTATGTCATGTTTTCGTGTATTTTAAAGTTAATACATTAGAATTTGTAGAATTTCTTTTATTCTCTATCTTTTTTGGCTCGAAATACTTCAACAAGCACATTATCATAAATATCATAAATACTATATTTGATATTAAAAGTTTTTTCTGTCAATCAGGTACGGCTGTTGTCAAGACAACGTTACCGAAGCTAAAGGACCTGAATTTGCAGGATGCCTACAAACGGGTAGGAACATAAATCAGTTAAGCAAAATATTATTTAAACTATACAAATGATTTTTTAACTTAAAATATAATATAGTTACAGAAACCGAAAGGCCTAGTACTACTGTGGAGGCAGGCTGCGAAATATCAGAATTTGGATGTTGTTATGATAATGAGACTGAAGCCTCTGGACCTGATAGCCAGGGATGCCCGTGTAGCATCACTGAATTTGGTTGTTGCCCTGACGGCGTATCAATATGTTAGTAAACTATTCTCAAAATTTTATCATATATGTACCTTAATTTATAAAGAAGTACCTATTTAAATTTACTCTTTTTACCTAGAAAATTAAATACCTGTTAGATTTATATTGCACAGCCATTTAAATTATCAAATCAGCATTATTCTGTAGCTACTCTGATGTTCCACGGGGTTGTGGGCGGCGGTGATCACTTACATCAGGTGGCCCGTACGCTCGTTTGCCTTGTCTTTTTCCATAAAAAAATTAAAAAAAAAGAAGAAATGGAAATATAATAAATAATTAAAATTTAGGCTTTGTAATATTTCTAATCGAATGAATGAAATACTGTTTCATCTCGAATAGTGGCCGACAAATTAAATTTATTTTCATATTGGACTCTATACAAATGTGATCCCTTCAAATATAGAATGGTCATAGTATTATGATTAAAGAAGTGTTGGTTTCGCAGCTCGCGGCCCCAACCTGGAGGGTTGCGTGATGACGTGTCACACGTCGGCGTACGGCTGCTGCCCCGACGGGGAGACGCCGGCGCACGGGCCCGACGGCGAGGGCTGCTGTCTGCAGGCGCCCTACGGGTGCTGCCCTGACAACTACAAGGCTGCTGAAGGACCTCATCTCGAGGGTAACTTATTACAAAATCTTCCTATATTATAACAATTTTGTGCTGTTATCTAATACTAAAAATGTAATTACTATTTATAGGCAGCTTTTCAATCATTGTACTAACCATATTGTGTAATATGGTACAATATACAGTGTTTTTTAAACCGAACGTGAGAAATAATTTTGTTGTTTAAGGATGCGGTTGTCAATACGCTCACTTCGGCTGCTGCCCCGACAACATTACAATTGCGCGGGGCCCCAACCGCGAGGGCTGCGGCTGCCAGGACTCACCGAATGGATGCTGCCCGGATAGGTGATCTTATACTTTGTATTATGACACTGAAATATTATAAATACATTATTATAAAAATAATTAATATCAATTTTAAATAATATACCTAGTAAGACTTCGACAAGGAATTGGTTTAACATAATAAATAACAATCTAAAGGCACACAGCAGCTGAGGGGCCAGGTTATAGAGGTTGTGCATGCAACACGTACCAATTCGGGTGCTGCTCCGACGGCGTCACGGTCGCGACCGGCCCCAACCAGCAGGGCTGTATCTGCCAGCACTCGGAGTTCGGGTGCTGCGGCGACGACATCACACATGCCACAGGCCCCAACATGCAGGGCTGCAACTGTGCCTCCAGCAAGTATGGCTGCTGTCCCGACGGCGTCAGCGAGGCTAAGGGCAAGAACTTCCTCAACTGCACGGATTTATTGGACAACAGACAAGGTTTTATTCTTTTAAAGTTGTAAATATCTTACTAAGAAGAATAATTCAATGTTTCATCCAAAATTTTGTTTTTATTTTTTGTTTTTATTGAATGTCAAATAAATGTAAATTAAAGTATGTTAATATTTCGGAAATAATAGTAAATTAATTAAATGAAACATTTGCAGCGGCGTGTGGACTGTCAAATGACCGTGGCTCCTGCCACAACTACACAGTGTATTGGTTCTATGACGTCACTTACGGAGGCTGTTCGAGATTCTGGTACAGCGGCTGTGAAGGCAATGGTAACAGATTCGTCAGTCAGGCCGAGTGCCAGGACGTCTGTGTGCATCCGCCGCCTAAAGGTGAGTTTACGATATTCGTATTAAAATTTACGATATATTTATTTGGGACCAGTTATGGCGCAGGGGCACAAGCCTCGAGTGGAAATTGAACCCACAGGTTCGATTTCCACTTAGCTTGAGTTTGAATTTAAACTCGATATCTCCAAACATTCTTGAGTAAGTGCTCTTGACAGACAT
The DNA here is from genome assembly GCF_056956725.1 of Heliconius melpomene rosina. Taxonomy (NCBI): domain Eukaryota; kingdom Metazoa; phylum Arthropoda; class Insecta; order Lepidoptera; family Nymphalidae; genus Heliconius; species Heliconius melpomene. The sequence continues at coordinate 2,314,378 of NC_140396.1, read as the reverse complement.
ACAGATAGACAGAGTGATCTTATAAGGGTTCCTTTTATCCTTAAAAGGTATGGAATTCTTAAATACTGTAGGTCCCAGTACCAGTAATCAAATTATGAATAATTTGGTAAGTAATTTAAAAGGATCAAACTATTTCCTTAATCTAAAAACATATATTTGTGCTTTCTAGATGTCTGTCGGTTACCTAAAGTGAAGGGCGCATGTACTGGCTACAACGTCCGTTGGTACTACGATGCCAGCCGCGAGCAGTGCTCGCAGTTCGTGTACGGCGGCTGTCTCGGCAATGACAACAACTTTGAAACGCAGGAACTTTGTCAAAAACGCTGCGAACCGGAGAAAACGGAAGGTAATGTATTAGACTCCAAATTCAACAATTATTTAGATATTGAAGAAAAAAAGTGTAGACCACGTCTCCGTAGTGAATGAAATAGAAAATGTGAAGAAAAATAATATAATGTATTTATCTAACTAAATTTGTCAGGTTTCATTTGGTTTATGTCTAGTTGTATGACAAAAATGACTACAAATACAAAAATATAAAGGTTGTGACTATTACTCCGCCCTGATCAGCTATCGCAGGGGACACCCTTGTGAACACTGACTTCCCCTCTCAAGGGGCCGTTGATGTTTACATTTCTTGAGGAGGCGAGCTACAGTCGTCTGTCCCTGTGACGCTGTAAAGACCATTCCTGGTAAATAGCAATATAAGACCATTAGAAAAGAAAAGTGTTGTCGTGTTGAGGTCTTGGCGCAGGAGCACAAGATCCCCTCTCGAGGACATGAAATATTTTTTTTCTTAGCTCTGCTGTCGAGACTAAAGCGTGATGTTGAGTTCAGCCAATCAACACGCATTGCCTGCAGAATTCTGCGGAACATGGAAATCGCAGTGTCTTAACGCTGGGTTCCTCTCTGCCTACCCTGCTGAGTGCGGGATATTAAGTGTTAAACTGAAAAAAAGAAAGAAAACATAAGTGTGTTGTATTGTAGACCAATGTAACCTGCCGGTGGAGGCGGGTCCGTGCGCGGGGCACTTCCCGCGCTGGGGTCACAGCGGCGGGCGCTGCGAGCAGTTCACTTGGGGCGGCTGCGGCGGTAACGCCAACCGCTTCGGCTCTGAGGCTGCCTGCCTGCTGCGGTGCGCGCCGCCCGGACAGCCCATACGTAAGATTATCCTATTACTTAGACAAACTCTTTCTTCTTCTTTTCATTAAAAAACAAAAAGTACTATTATAATGAAGACTAATTCACGCTTGGTATAGTAGTTGGGTTGGTATTTTAGTGATTTATTTTTATTTCAAATAAATCAGCGCTAACATTGTATGCACAACAGTAATGGTAGTTTACATTTGGTTGATAACATGGTTGATGACTTAGTTGATAAAATTAGGCCTTACGATATATATTATTTAGTTAACTAAATTATTAGACGGTGGTGGATTGCACAGTAGATTGATTTGTAGATAGTTTTAACCTTTATTTAATTTATCTTTTACTTTCAAAACTTGTATCAACATGCAAAGGTCTTTACAAGATTAATACAAATTGTAACAGAATTGATAATTACTTACAACCGAATAGTTCTTTATGGAACTATACAATTTAAGAAAGATCTGACCATGTTAATACGAGAACACTAACATTGCACGCCACAGAGGCATGCTCTCTGCCGCAAGAGGCCGGTAATTGCACGGAGAAGCACCCTGCCTGGGCCTTCAGCTACACCGAGAACAGATGCGTGCCCTTCTACTACACTGGTTGTGGAGGGAACGATAACCGCTTTGACAGCGAGCAAATGTGTAGCGGGGCCTGTCCCGCCGCCCACGGTGAGTACTACATCGACTTCGGAACCTTTCCTAAGCTGTTCTGTATGGACAAGACATTGTGTTTCCTATCTTTTTTTAATGTAGATAATATAACGATCGTCAAACTTAAAATTATAAATAACAGAGAAACCTATACATATAAGTTCTGGTCTTGTAAATGGCTGCATTTATGTTTTGGTTTTGTAAATTTCAAGAAGTCTTTAGTTTCAAAAGTATAACATAGAAATCAAAGTTTGCAGTTCCATATATTTTTCATATGGAACTACTGAAATTAAATATCAACTTTAAATATTATTTGAATTTTAAATGTAATATAATTTTTTTTTTATCCTATATATTGATATTAATAGCTAATATGAACTATTACTATTAGAAACTGTCGAAATGTGATAATGATACGTCTCCAGATTTTTTATCGCTTGTTGCTATATGTAGGTAATAAGTGCATGACAATTTATATAAAACAAATATTCTTTACGGGTATGGTACTAATATTAAGGATTATATATTTTTATACATTAAATATTATACTAATATTTAATTTAATGGCTACAGAACAGGAGAAATGCACATTACCAGCAGTGATTGGAGACTGTGCCGAGTATTCTTCGAGATGGTTCTTCGATACGTCAGTCCAGAGGTAAATTAATATAAAATGCTTACCATTTAAATATTTATTTATTAAAATAATGTTCCCAAAGTCAGATTGCAATGAAATATACATTTTTAGATGTCGCCAGTTCTATTATGGAGGTTGCGGAGGAAACGAAAATAACTTTGTATCGGAACGTGAATGTGAAAACGCATGTATGGAGTCAGAAGAGCCAATAACACTTCCTCCGACTGTACCCTCCACGCAACCCCCAACGCAGCCCCCGACGCAACCCCCGACGCAGCCCTCGACTCAACCACAAACACCGATACAGATACTGACCACAACCCCTGGAACATTGCCAGGTAAATTAATCTGTAAATTAATCTTTGACATATCTTTAGTACTTCACAAATATAATACCATTCTTATCTTTATTTGTTATCTTTTCTTCAGAGTTCTGCCTCTTGGACATCGACCAAGGTCCATGCACGGAAATGGCGACACGCTGGGCATATGACTTGTCACGTAAAGAATGTGTCACTTTCGAGTATGGTGGCTGCGGTGGAAACAGAAACAATTTCCCCAGTGAAGAATATTGTTCATATTATTGTCCGTCGCGTCTTGCGCCTGAGCCGGAACCCGAGCCCGCGCCTGTGCCTGATATCGAGTCACCATCAGGAACAGACTTAAGATTCGCAGGTACATACTTAGTATTTTTCATTTTAATTTGCAATTTTTGCATTTACTAAATCGATAATTGGGAAACCCAAAAATTTTAATTTATTTTTTTATGTACAAGTCGAATTGAAGCCAGTAGTGACGCAGGGGCACAAGCGTTCCACTGTAAATAGGTTATGGGTTCGATGCCCACTCGAGGAAATGAAATATATAATAATATTTTCAAGAATTGTGCACATAGTGGGCAATGGAAATGTCTTACTGGAATGTCTTACAAAATATCTTAACACTAGGTTCTCAGAATCATGATTTTTTTAAATGTGAAGGTACGTTAACGCGAGGGAACCTAATTGTCTCTTATTTTACCTTATAGGAGATATCTGCAATCTGCCGATGATTTCGGGTCCGTGTGACCAATCTGTGATGCAGTGGTTCTACGACGCGGCGCGCGGCGTCTGCAGCCAGTTCACATACAGCGGCTGCGAGGGCAACGACAACCGGTATTGTGTTATTGTGATATAAAGTTTATCTAACTAAAAAATTCAAAGGAAATTAAAATATAAAAATTAATTGTACGTATAAAAATTAGAACTGGCTCATGAGTCGGCAGACCATCTTGTCTTAATTAAACCAAGTCTTGGTTCTAGCCTGGGTCATTTGTTTAAATTCACTAAAAGTGCAAGAAATACTAAAATATTTATTAAACTCAAAAACTAATTATCTATCTTTAATCTCAGATACAAAATAGAGTAATTAAAACGATCTAAGATATAATTGCACTTCTTTTGTAGATTCGACTCGCAGGAGCAGTGTGAAAAGAAATGTAAATCGCCACCGGAAGTAAACGCCACTTCCACGACCACCGTCGTGCCGGTATGGATTTATTTTACACATTAACGATTGACGAGAGAAAAAAAACTATTCTATTCCTTATTAGTGCAAATTGCTTATCAAATAATATACAAAAAAATTAATGCAACTGATTAACATACAAATGTACCTATATTTAATATATCTACAGCATTAGTAGTATTAGATATATAGAAAATACATGAACTTTGAAAAATATTTGGGAATCGCTTCGGCAGATTAAGGTTTTTTTTAACCATTTTAGGAGCAAATACCAAACGAATGTCTAATATCGAATGAGTTAGAGGAGTGCACGGAAGAAGATGCTGTGTGGTTCTTCAACCCTCAGAAAGGAGAGTGTAGACTGTTTGAGAACAGAAATTCGGGCCGCGAATGTCGCCGCACCGGTACGTTCTCCTCTGAGGAGGAATGTGAACGTTCTTGTGGAGCCTTCAGAGGCCTAGGTAAGGATTCTATTAAATACCTAATTTTAGCTAGTCGTGGCGCAAGGGCCTGCGGCTGTAACGAGATAGGTTGTGGCCTCAATTCCTACTGAAGAAAATGAAATATTTGATATTTTCATTGTCCCGCTCTGGTAACAAAGCAAAGCGCACCGTTGTATTCCGCTACTCAACAGAAAGGGGGAAACGGAAGTGTCTTGATAGGAATGGGTGTCTGAATCTTCCCAGGTTGCATCTGCTATCCCTACTATGTACAGAATGTAGTGTGAAGCTAAAAAAACCTAAATCTATTTATTTTTCTTATTCAAAAACTACTTCACTAGAGATGAAGTCTTGTATTGAAATTGGAATACGATTTTGTGACGTAATTAGTTTTAAATAGTCTCTCTCTTAGAGAAGAACAAGAGAGATGTTATTGTTGAATGTTAGATAACGTAATTAGTATCTTATAAAATTTTTATACCTACCAAAATATGAAGAATAATATTTATCAAATACTAATTTTGGAAAATGGTACAGTGTTTGACTGTAAGCTTGACGGTTTTCATTTCTTCGCTCTGTTAACAAGAAACATCCGGACGTTGAAATCCTTCCGCTCGAAAATATGGCGGGAAGTGGAGAACAGAGTGTCTTACGTAACACTATGTTCCCACTCCCTACCCTGCTGTATTCAGAATACAGCGTGAAGCTGAAAAAACATGTACGAGTATGTTAACAACTAACTTTTCGATTGGCTTAGACGTGTGCCGGTACGAGATGGACGCTGGGCCGTGTCGCGCGGCTGTACCCAAGGTCTACTATAACTCGGTGTCGCGTCGCTGCGAGGACTTCCTCTACGGCGGCTGCCTCGGCTCACCTAACAGGTTCTCTACAATCGAAGAGTGCGAGCTGATCTGCCCACCTGACAACTGTATGTTCTTTTCTTATATCATTTGGACCTACTATTATCCTGATCGGGACTATTTTCACTGAGTGTATTGTATTGTAGTAATTGTATTACCTACCTACTTCTACTTAGATTAAATTTGTAGCGATATCCTTCTTGAGAAATACAACAAGTGCTTAAGAAGTAAATTTTTCCTCTTTTTATTCTTGCATACCACTTTCATTAAAGTATCAACTGTCATGGCGCAGCTTAGATATGTGGTATGACATATGTGGATATTACATATTGTGTATAAATAAAAATATTTTGCCGTTTACTTTAAAAGTGTATATAGTATGATGTTCAATTGTTTCTCTTCTCATTTATAATTATAATATTACAAAATATCTCAGTGAGCGTCGACCCGTGCGTGCTTCCACCAGAAACGGGCAACTGCTTAGCCAGAATCTCCACGTGGTACTACGACGCGTCGCGCGGCGAGTGTGACGTCTTCTTCTATGGCGGATGCAATGGCAACGACAATAGGTACTCGTTAAATATCATTAATATATACGAAAGAAATGTCATTTAAATATTATTATTATTAATTCCATATTCATATTTGTTTCGCTAACAGATTCACATCGAGAGAGATGTGTGAAAGCCGCTGTAAGAAGGCATCGACGACTACAGTCGCTTTCGTTCTTTCAACTATTACTACGACTACGACCAACGCACCGCTCATCACCACACACGAAACGGTTAGTGTTCATATACGATAATTCATTATCGGACCATAACTTAACTAAATAAAATTAAAAAAATGTCTGTATATATGTATTATAAATATAGAGTATAACTAGATGCTAGTATATTTTTTGGTAACTATCTGTTTCGGATGACCATTTTTTGGTAACTATCTGTTTCGGATGATCCGGCTCGAAGGACCAATGGACCCAACTCGAGGGAACGCGGTCTACTCTATATATGTACCTAGTTGAAATTAGCGAGTTTAAAAATAAAATTGTTTTGAGAACAATGCTAATGAATAATTAGTACTGTAATGGACGGTACGAGCTTTGAATATGCATTGCCTTACAATAATAGCGATGACATTGTAAAGACTACGTCGCGGTGTCCAGTTATAATGCTTGACCACAACACATACCTTGTTATTAATGGTTCGTTAGGTCGTTGAGGACGAGTGCTCGACCCCGGCGTCGCTGGCCCCGTGCGGTGACAACGTGACGGCGTTCTACTACGACTCTGAGGCGCGCGCCTGCGTGCGTAGCCTCACCGGCGGCTGCCGCCATCCCAACAATTACCGCAGCGAAGAGGAGTGCGAGCGTCGCTGCGGCGTCTTCCGGAATCTCGGTCAGTCCTCACTAGATATTCCACTTACTAAGCTACGTAAAACTGCCAAGATTCTTAAATTTTATTACATACCTCGACCTAATAAAAGCGAGTTAAGAAAAGAATAGCTAGTTGAGTATAAATAAAGGTTTGTGTGATGTACCTACATATTTTTAACGATTACAATGGAAAGCAGACGTGTGCGGGTCTCCCCTGGACGCGGGCCCGTGCCAAGCTGCGATCCCCAAGTACTACTGGGACGCACTAAGCGGGCGCTGCCTCTCGTTCGCGTACGGCGGCTGCGACGGCGGTCCCAACCGCTTCTCCAGCGTCGACGAGTGCGAGGACCACTGTGGACACACGGCACCAGGTACGTGCAGTAGAGGATATTCTCTACTTCTTTTACTAACATCTTCGTACTTCTACTTCGATTTCTTTCTTTTTTTAATAGAGAACACTTCTTTCGAATAATTAAAACCTATCTGCTATAGTACCTATTCATCCATGCTTTCGCATTATATATTTTGGTATTGTACTAATAAAGTTCGGTGTCAAATGTTAAAAAAAAAAACTTTTTAATTGGGTAGAATTATTATTTAAATATAAATTAAAATTCGAGATAGCATTCAGTAACGAAATAAGGATACAAAAACATTTGTATGTGATCGGCGTGAATGGTGATGTGTGAGTGGAGCGGGGCAGTAACGTGCGCACATGCAGCGCCGGCGTGCCTGCGCGCCGTGGCGACGGGCGACGCGCGCTGCAGGGCGCCTGCGCCGGCCCGCCGTTGGTACTACAGCGCGGGCCTCGGGGAGTGCCTGCCCTTCGTGTTCCGCGGCTGCGGCGGCAGCGACAACAGCTTCGCCTCCTACGCCGACTGCGCCGCACTCTGCATACCTTTCGGTACTCGCATCGAGCTTGCGCTCTCGAGACGCCCTTTGTTTTTTTTGCTCTATTCTACAACATACGTTTGTATGTGACGTGAGACGAATTATTCGATTATCACATTTCTCACATTACGCCGATTGCACGCTTTTCTTTTCACGCACTTTTCTATCATCACTACGCTATAATATTATTCTATAACTATTTCTAATTACACATCGTAAGCATAAATAAGAATGTAAAGTGTCGCAGTTTGAGATACAACGGTAACGGGTGGTTTCCGCAGTGGAGTCCAACGAGGTGGTGCCGGATTGCTCGTCGTACGCGGCGGAGTGCACGGCACTGCACTGCGAGTACGGCATGCAGCGCACGCGCACAGCGGCGGGCTGCGAGCGCTGCACGTGCGTGCCCGTGGACGTGGACTGCGCGCCGCTGCGTCGCGAGTGCGAGCGCCTGACCTGCCACTACGGCGTGCGGCGCAGCGCCGGCGCCGACGGCTGCGAGCGCTGCACGTGCCTGGAGCACCCTTGCGCGGGTACGCGATGCGAAGCCGGCCAGCGCTGCGTAGCCGCGCCTTACCGAGACGCGCTCACTGCCGACGTGCGCTACTCCACCGACTGCAGAACTGGTAATACTCACTGACCTCCTATGACTCTATATGAAACAATGAATAGTAGGTAATAAAATAATTGAAAGAGATAGACATCGCAAGAAATTAACAAAATATACTTATTTACTTAATGTTACAAATATAATAATACTAGCGGCCCGCTCGCGGTTTCGGTCGCGTGAACTATGTTATTATTAATTTCTGTCTCCATGACTACGTCCTAGTGACGTCTATGCAAAATTTGAAACTCCTAGCATTTGTAGTAACGAAGTTTCATACAAACTTTCGACCCCAAAAACAACCCCTTCGAATATTGCAAATTCCCGTCTTAGCGAACACCTACGTCCCATAAGTAACTCCTATGCCAAATTTGAGATTCCTAGCACTTGTAGTTTCTGAGATTTCGTGATGAGTATATAGATTCAGTTATAAAAAAATAATTAAAATCATTTTTAAGTAACCGTTTAAACTAAGTACGAATATGTCTATGCAGTTAATAAGACGGGCTTGTGCCCCGTTGTGGAGGAATCTGAGATCGCAGAGGGGCAGTGCCGGCGCGAGTGCAACGACGACGCGGACTGCATCGGCGTAGGCAAGTGCTGCGAGCGCGGCTGCAGCAGCCTGTGCCTGCAGCCCGCGCCGCCTGCCACGCCCGCGCCCGCCCCCGCGCCCTCGTCCTCGCCCGCCGCCACCTCCGACCCCAACGCCGTGCGAGCTCCCGGTACATATACCCAGGAATCATGTTATAATCGTGTTGTTACATATTTATACCAAAACTTGTTTTTCATTAGAAAAGGACTTAGTATTCCTAATATTAATCAATCAAAAAAATGTAAAAAGAAATCGGTCTCATTTAGTAAATTTCGTAAATTCCTTTAAATTTGTTAATTTGTTGTCAAACGATGTGGCTTTAAAAATGGTATTATAAATATAAAAAGTTGACTGTACCAAGTGTTCTTATAATTAAAAAAAACACGAGGACTCCACAGAGGGCACATGTCACATGACAGTTTAGAGATCGTTTAGCGCTCTGTTCTCTCTGATTACTTCGCTAGGGACACAGCGTAAAGCTATGAATGTATGGGTGAATGTAAAAGTTGAATTAGTTGATTTGTGCAATGAACCGCTCAGTTGTAATGTCTTTACTAATGTCCCGCAGAGCTGCCGCAGGCGCCGAGCGCGGTCGCGGCGCTCACGGAGCCGGAGGTGCGCGCGAGTGAGGGCGGCAAGGCCACGCTGCGCTGTCTGTTCCACGGCAACCCGCCGCCCACCATCACCTGGCGTTGGGGAGCCATTACGGTACTTCTGACACTCAAATACCTTATAGTATACCTACATATAATTAGAGAAATATTTCATATTATACATTCCATACGTAGCGAAGCTGATATTTTTTTTATAAAAAAGAACAAGAAAAACATATTAACAAAAAGATAAAGAGTTCATTCAAACAAAAAGAGAAACAAAAAGAAAAAGAGAAAGAGAAAGTCATTATACATTTATATTATACCCAATTAGTAGTGATGTGTGTCGTATATCTGTATCCGTATCCGCGGATATAGTTTGTTAACGATCCGTTACATCATTGCCATCATCTAATAAGTAATGTTTAGGTGTTAAAGCGGAGAACATAGTGTCTTTACACTAACCCCTCTCCGCATACCATTTACCTTTACCCTACACGTGTATACGTTGAGTTACCACTACCATCATTGTATTCCTATTTGTGGTACAGATCGAGAGCGACACGGGCCGTTACCGGCTGCTGACGGACGGCTCCTTGGAGATCGTATCTCTGTATCGCAACGACTCCGGCGTCTACATCTGCGTCGCCACCAACGAGCTCGGCCGCGCCACGCAGGAGATACGCCTCGAGGTCGACGGTGAGTGCAATAATAGCCAACCAAAAGTACGACAACAGATGATGATGGTGATGACGATGACACCACTAGAACTCCTCAAAAAAAAATTAATTTTAACATTAATTGTAGAGTTGTTAGAAGCAAAGTCCAGGTTTAATAGGTATAAGCTGAAGCTGCTGTGAACATGAACTTAATTTTATGACTTAAAGAAATTCAGTTAAAATAAACACTTTTCAGAAGAAAAGATTGACATGAAGAAGAGAAGAGAAAAAAGATTGATTGGCAATATTTAGTTCTATATGTGTTCATGTTCGCAGCTGTGGAGAAGGCACAGAGCATTTTGTTTGGTTTGCAATGAACGAATATTTTGCAATGCATTTTAATTACCCTTCTTCTTCTTCTTCTCATTTTTTATTCTTTTCACTTTCTATATTTAAATGCAATACCATTGTGTCTTGAAGTAGATTTTAGTGAATATGGTTTTAATTTAGTTTTCTTCATTTACTATTCTTTCTATATTTTTACTGTAACTTGAATAACTTTCTATTTTCCAATTCTATGCTTTAATTATATTTTTACAAAAGCAATCACTGAGAGCATTAACATTTTATCAATGTAACACGACGCTACGCAGAACAGTTGGTCCACATCTGGACCACATATGAGTATTTCGACATTTTTGTACCAATCACTTTTGCTGACATAATTATTATAACGCGATAATGGAGAAGCAACGGAAACGTGCACAAAATATATACGTAGTGTTTTAAAACAAATATAGTAAAGCCTCTACATAAGCACTAATGTGTACCAATTTTATAAATATAGATATTATTTTCCACTTTTTTTTATAATTTACAATTTATATTAAGTTGTAATTACACTAGAATTAGAAAGAAAAACTTTATCTTTCTTAGAGTTATCGTTTCCTGGATGATCTCATTATATGTTTTATTTACTCGAGCAAATTTAATGTCCGCTATTGCTAAGTAAACAATATCGATAACCTTAGAACTTGAGAAACTTTTATGATCAACAGATTTAAATACTAAGGATAATATTTTTACTATCTATCAGCTTCACGCTGCACAGCAGGGTAGGCAGAGACTTTCTGTCGAATTCTGGAGGCATTGCGTGTTGAGTGGCAAAACTCAAAGCCACGCTTTACTTTGACACAAGAGCGAAGAAATGAAAATACATATGCATTTAAATATTATGTAAAGTATAAGTAAAATATAAATTTATAAATTTAATTTTAATATTTCATCTCCTCCAGTGAGGATCGAACCCACAACCATTCGGTTTTACAGTCACATTTTGTGCCACTACGCCACGACTGGCCTCTATATTTTTATTAAATTTATAATATAAATTTATAACGTATTACTCGTTAGGAACGACAATTCGTGAAAAATAATTCGCGGAACTTATTCATTTGATAACTTTGTGATTACAAAATCGTTCATTTCGTTTGGCATAATTACTATATTTTATCATTTTGTCGGACGTCCGCAAAATTTGCAGTCAACAGTCTTTTATCTAAATATCATTAGAACGTCCCTTGGGACCTCTATCTTATCGGAGCGCTTGTTGCTTATAATATTTTAAAATTAAAGGAAATTGTTCAAATTATTATTAAATATTTAATATTCCTTAAAAACATTTTTACATTCGTGGGTCACTCCGGCATTCAGTGTTTGAGGTTCCCTGTTACGTCGTTGTGTTGATGTTGAGATACAGTAAAGTCAGTAGAGTCAGTAGAGTCAGTCAGTCGTCGGTCGGTGTTGGCGACAGTACCCGCGCATCATGTTACGGCTCTCAGTGATCGCGGCGTTCGCGCTGCTCTGCGCACGGGCACATTACACAGGTTTTGCGATCATTAACAGTAGTTACTTCCTTTTTTTTGGGTTCTTGGATTCTCTAAATAAAATATACCTAATATTTGTAATTTTTACAATTGTGTTAGTGTTATTTATGCGTTAGTGCTTTTTCCATTAATATTTATTAGTTAGAGCATCCAAGAACATTGTTTACGTTTATAATCATGGGTTTGGGTTGGCTTACTAGAAAATAATATATGTTTGTGAATGTTCCTTTTTCTTTGACTCATTTGAATTGGTTGTAAATATTGAAGTTTTCAGCTAAATAAAATTATAGTATTTATTATTATAACATTTTATTTTCAAAATACTAACTAAGTTTAAAAATAATTTTTTTATAAAAATTAGATATCCTTGCAAAGCTCAAATCATAGTATACCTTGGTATCGTCTTCATTATTTTCAACCAAAACATTTTTAATTCAAATGTACAAAAAATGAATATTCACAAGCCGTAGAGTGTAGTACTAACAAAGGGGACGGGGCTAGGTCCTGTGAATACAAAGGCGGGTATAGCGGGAGAGCCCAACGCGGTGGTGATAGGCGAGCTGGGGCGGCCTCTGAGCGTGCGCTGCCTCTCGTACGGGTTCCCGCCGCCCGCCATATACTGGTACCACGGCCGCGACGGGCCCATGGTGCCCTACAGCAGCCCGCTCTACGAGGCGCGCGACAACGTGCTGCAGATACGCCAGCTCACTGCCGACACTCTCGGCGAGTACATATGCCAGGCCTACAACGGCATAGAGTCGCCGGCCGAGTGGTCGGTCACCATACAAGCATTAAGTACAGACACCGAGGAGGACCACCCGTCCTTGTTGCCGAGGTATGGGGAGGGGCCGACGACCACCGCCGAGCCCACCACTGAGGCCTCCACCACGCCGGAGCCAAGGATTATTGAGAGGCCAGTCTTCACCGGTAAGACTGTACCTTGATACATGTTTTCATTTTATTTTTTAATATGAAAGCTTAATTTATCTTTATTGCATGATGGGTTTGGTGCATGATCCCTCTTTGCATGGTAATGTAAGCTACATCTTATGACTTCACGATATCGTTAGATCTAAAAAAATATAGTTGAGTTGTGCTATTTCAGCAGTACTATTCAATTATGATATGGTGACTATTACAAAAAAATCATCGAAGTAAAATAGGTACAATGTATATTATTATTATTATAGAATAAATATTTATAAAAATAAATCTAATAATGGATATTTATGACTTTTATATATAAGTATATATATATTATTATTATTTTTGTGATATTGATTGTTGTTTTGTAATTATTATTTTCGTTAAAGAACCCACTGGTTGTTGGTGTTTATTTTTGTACATATACGTGTTGTGTGTGCACAGTGCCGGTCAGCACGCGCATCGTGAGCTCGCGCACGCGCGTGGCGGCGGGCTCGGAGATCAACTTGCCGTGCGAGGTGGACGGCTACCCGCTGCCCGCCGTGCACTGGACGCGCGACGGCGTGCCGCTGCGGGACGACGACCGCATCTCCGTCACCGGTTAGTTTAACTAGATATACCTTTTATTTTGTTTATTTATTATTTACTTAATAAATAAAACATAATATACATCAGTCAATTTGGGTACTACACACACACAGATTATTGTTATTAATCTAGGTAACATTAGTCCATATGGATGTAACTGATGTAATAACACAATCATTCCGCAGTTTTGGCTTATATTACAAAAAATGAAGGATCAGTTGTTTGGTATTTGTATATTATACCTACCTATATTTTCAATTAGCATCAAAAAATATTTAAAAACTCATTTAATAGAAAACTTTTTAAAACAAACAAAAAATTGTAAGAACTTGTGTGTTAATTGTCTATTAAATGAACGTATCATAATTACTCAGATTGGCTATATCTATTACTCTGCCTATATACGATAGTGGGTACGTGAACCTGTTTAATAATTCTATCTCTATAACTGCGGTCAAACGATACAAAAATAGATAATAATACAGAAATAGGATTAGATTGCTTTACATTCTATGAGTACGTTTTAAGTAGAGACCACTCGTGGCGCAAGGACACAAGCGAGCGACTGTAAACGCAACAGGTCGTGGGTTCGATTCCTACTCGTGATAATGAGACATTTAATATTTTCATTTAATTACTTTGATATAGAGAAAATCGTGGCGCAGCGGCACAAGGGTGTGACTGTAACGTGACGGTTGTGGATTCGATCCCCTCACGAAGTGAAATATTTCTATTTCTTCGCTCTGGTATCGAGGCAAAGCGTGGCTTTGAGTTCTGCCACTCAACACGCAATGCCTCCACAATTCGGCAGAAAGTAGGGAACGGAGTGTCTTAACACTAGGTTCCCTCTGCCTACCCTGCTGTGTGCGGGATACAGCGGGAAGCTGTTTTTTAATTATTTTTTTACCTTGGTAATGAGGCAATTCGCGGCATTGGGTTCCACTCAATAAGCAATGCAACCAAAATGTGGTGGAAAGGGGAAACGGTACTTCCATATTAATGGTTTCGCAGAACTAGGTTCTCAGGTTCCCTCTACGTACTCAGCTGTGTGTCGGATAAATCGAAAAAGAAAAAAACTTTCAATCAGATAAATAATTTGAAAAAACTTTAAGACACAATTTAACTGCATTCTCCTTTTTTACCGAACTAAGTGATATCGTGGCGTTTTTATTCTTGCGTATATTATTTAATGTATTTTTTTTATATAATTCTATTTTAAAATTTATAGAGTTGACAATATATAATTATAATCGTACTTAATTATTGTAAAACGTATGGTGCACAGAGGCTCGCCTGACGATACTGCGGGCGCAGTCCAACGACAGCGGCGTGTACGGCTGCCACGCCGCAAACGCGTACTCCTCGCACTACTCCACCATCGCCATCAATGTAGAAGGTAAACTTTACATCTTTTTCTATTATCCTATTACCATTAGCCAGATTCAACCCCATTGGTCGTGTCGCCAGTCTACTAAAACACTTCCTTCATGTCCGCGCCCAGTATCAGCTCAAAGGGCCTTAGAGTTTCAAGTGATTGCCAGTATCGTGATCATCTGGAAAACAAAACCAAGTTGGCCTCAAAGAAACTGGAGGTCATCAGCAGAGCGAGACAGAAATTCACGCCAAAACATCGATTGGCTCTGTATAGGGCCCAAATTTCCATAAAAAATAAGGCCAGCACATGTCTTGACTGTGGATTTTATAAATGAGATATTAAAAACATAAAAATATTGACATATAAAATTCTTCACAGGACTGTACATACCGTCGAACTGCAAGGACAACCCGTACTTCGCGACCTGCCACCTAATTGTCAAGAGCAAGTTCTGCCACCACAAATACTATTCGGGGTAAATAAAACTATTTAAACTTCATCATTAATATATTTTTAGCAGCTACCCACTGCATCCCATAAATAGCAAGCAGGGTAGGCAAAGGGAAAATGCGATTCTTGTGTTAAAACACTCCGTTCTCATTAACACTTTCATTCCCCTCTTTACTCCGAATTCTGGAGGAAGTTTTAAACGTTTACTATATTGAAAGTTATCTTGTAGACAGATTTTTGTAAAATATGTAGTTGATAGGCTAAATTTACCATAAAAATATACTCATATTATATTATAACGAAAATGCATATATCATTATTATAATACACAGATTCTGCTGCAAATCGTGTGTGGAAGCGGGACAGCTGGACCCCAACGAGCTCACCATGCAAGCCGACATGTGGACTTGGAAGAAGTAGACCACCACCAGACCACACACCAACAACAAATACAATTAATATAACTAAATATTATTTATAATTCACTTTAGTTATTACAATAAATTAATAATACAAATCTAGTAACGCTTCAGTTGTCTATAAAGACAAGTTTTTTTTTAAATTTAGTAACGATACTCACTAGGGCTTATACGTTCACTTTTTAGTGCCATATTTTTTTTTACATTATTATTTTATTTGCATTACAAACAATACCAATAGATTAAACCACCATAGTTCTGTAGATATATAGATATTATAAAGAATGTGTGTAAATAAATATTGTATGTCACAATTTATTTAGTTAGTTCCATCTGTGATGGAAATTCAATTAAGATATTAAGTTAAGAGCCATTAACAGAGGCTTTATTTGGTATATTCCCTAAAAATAACGCAAAAAAAAAGTTGAGCAACATTAATAAAAATTGGCGGCAGTGTTAGGATTTTAATATAACGTAACTTGTCATGTTTTAGACGAGTTTATTAATTATGTGCAATAAATATTAACACAAATAAGAATAAATAATAAACAAAATCAAGTCTCAGGTGAATAAATAATTATTTATTTCAGATATTAAAACGTCGTTAATATTAAAGTTAATTACGATTAAATGTCATTATATTTTGTATGTGAATTTTTTATATGAACAATGTGTAAATATATTTACAATAAAAGATATACGAACGAATTGCACACTTATTTGTTCCTTATTTTCTTGTAGTTTTTCTAAAATAAAAATTTACAGTCTTTTAAACTCTATTTAACTTCATGGCTGCTCCTAATGTGATATTCATAATTATCATACAAGCAAGTTATACTTTACATGAGTAATTTTTAACACAAAACAATTATATTTCCAATATCTAAACGTATACATACAATTGAGATGTAGTTTTATGTCTTTATAATATATTCGTATATTCAACAAACTCAATTATTTAAGAATATTGCATGAAAACATGAAACAACTACATAAAAAATGTACGTTATCAATTATTCAAAAGGGGACAGACATTGTAAACAAAGAAAAACGAAAATAAAAAACATACCGAAAAAAAAAGAAAACAAAAATTGCAATAACATAATTTTTTATTTACATTCGAATTTGTCAGACAAATATATATAACAAGTAAACGACCTACTAAAACTTACCTGACAATTGAAAATACAATGAGACACTAATGAGCCGTTATATAATATTATGTACAATGGCGTCCCCCCTTCGGCGACCCGAGCGAGTGTCACACCACCTCGTCCAGTCAGCTCAACCCGACCACGTCCGTGGCCTTCATACGCCTTAATTACACAACAATAAAACACAATCATTTATATACATCAAATTATAATGTAATATACATCATACAGACCCGGCCACCCCGTAGTAACGGTTTACACTAAAAGGGGAACATGTGTGCAGGCAGAGTCATCTATCCACAAGGCCATACGGGGATGGAACTTTTCGCGTCCGGACGTCATATATTTATAAGTGCAGTCACAACAAGCATCGTTCAGTGCCGGGAGGGTTTCTACCAAACTATTTTCGCCCTCAAAACCACGACGATGCGCCAACACACACCGTGCACGGTCGCGGGCCCTTCGTAGTATCACAATACAATAAACTAGAGGCTTCACTAAAACTATACATCTAATAAAAATATTTATAAAACAGTAAAACGTCAGGAGCGACGGCACCGCGACCCGCGACGAAGCGAGTCGAACTAAACACAGCCATAATGAGAAACGAGCGCGGCCGGCTCTCGCAGCTGGTTTCAATCGATGACCTGCAGCACGATCTTCTCCATGTCGTGGTCGATCTCGTCGGGTTCGGGGACGGGCGCGGGCGCGGGCGGCGAGCCGGGGGAAGGCGCGGGCGCGGCGGGCAACTGGAACGGCTCGTCCAGGTCCTCGAGGCCGGGCGGGACCGGTAACTTTGCCAGTTCTTCTTGGAGCTTAACGTAGTGCCTCTGTAATTTAACAAGTTTATTTATTTAATTAATGTTACATTTAGAATTACCATTATTATTGTCTGGAAATACATATTGAAAAATATGAATAACCTTACAAAAGTTTTATTACATTTGTTTGCATTCAATTTTTTTCGGTAATATTTTTATAGTTCTAACACTTATTTACTTTATAGAAAGAAAACTTAAAAACAAACAAAATAAAAATTAAAAACAAAGAAAAACCTTGAGCGCCATAAGGTTGTGCTGTATACTACGCTGCGTGCGCTCGTCCCCGGTCTGTCCCTCCAGCTCCGTGATCCAGTTCGCCACCGTCTGCATTATCTCGTTACGTTTCATCCAAAAGTGGGTTTGAATCACCTTATTGAATAAAATATATTATGTATATTTCCGAATGACAATTAAAATTACTAACAATTTATAAGATAAAATATAGGTAAATTCGAAGTTCAATAAAATTCAGTTATGTTTTGTATTGAAATTTTAAAGAATTAAGCTCCGTAACATTTACGTAATATTCATTACGTTTAATATTTATATTATAAAACGGAAAAATACAATAGAGATCATGGGTATGTAATTAGAAAAATAAATATATATTACAAGTCTCCCTTGGTCCTATGCATCCTGAAAAAAATATTTGATGTATTTCACGTAAACAGATTTCAGCTACCAAAATTGAGCTTTATAAAGTTTATTTTGATCGGAGTAAGAATTACCTCTTTGAAGCACGGCTCGGGCGAGCGGAGGTGGTCGAGCATGGCCCAGCGCACGCACGCCTGGTAGATGTTGGAGTTGTACTCGAGGCTGGCGCTGTTGCCGACGCGCGTGCCTCGGCTGCGCTCGTAGCCCGGCTCGTTGAAGTACGGCTCCGGCACCAGGATCAGGGACTGGATTGATACTAGGACCTGTGACAGTATTAATGTATTACTCCCAGTCATTTCCTGATCTCGACCAACCATCTAGGTTTCTCAATTATAAGACAAATATTTATCTATCTTTCAGAGTTCTTCGCTTTAAATAATGAAATAACTCATGAGAATAATAATAAGGAAGAATAAAATAATACCAGGACATGGGAAGCCCGTATATAACTCATTATTAAAACATTTAAAATTATATTGCATATTGCGTGCATAGGAACACGTAAAATAACAAAAAAATTATGTCAAAATCAGACAAAGATCAGTGAGTGAACAATCAATCACCTTCTGATTTCTTAATTCTTATGATTGGTATTTATTTTCAACATTTGGACCGTTTATTTTGAGAGTGGTGTAAGTCCATTTTCTTTTGTTTCGAGAAAATTAAAGATTAGTATGTCGATGATTATGCAATTTCATTTACCGAACGATTTTAAGTTGTTCAAAACATGGTATTTTTTTGAGAAATTAAACACGGACTAGTTATATATAAAAAAATTACATTAAATTAAGCATGAATTACGTGATAGCTCATTTTTCTCAAAAATGGACTTACACCACTTTCAAAATAAACGATCCATTTAAAAAAGGGATTATCAAAATGGAACTACTCGTGTTTAAACATAAAAAATATACAGATACCACCAAAACCTCTGGATAATACCAATATTAATATATAGATATATTCCTATGATAGAAAGTATTTCTTGTTCTCTTCCTCCATCTTAGCAATTTTTTATGACCACGTTGGCAAAGCCCTGTGCTAATGTAAAAATTAGTAATATTAAAACATGATTACCTGAAGGAAACTAGAAGTATGTGCATTCCACTTTTCTTCAGGACGCCCATGCCACGTGTTCAACACTGAGAGGCATACTTTGCCGTCATTGTACAAATTAGGGTTGAACCGAACGGAATGGCGTCCCGTTGTTTCCAGATTGATGAGCATGGGCACTGCTGGATACTCCGCCGGGAAGTACACGTCCAGGATGAAGCAGCCGTTGGCGTACGGCGTGTCAGATGGACCCGTTATTAACACCTGTATATATAACAGACATTACATACAAAACAAATATTTCTATATTACGAAGTCGTGTCAATATTTAATACGCGTTTTGTGTACCAGGGCGAGGAAATAAAAATGATTTTATAATTATAATTTGTTCGAGTGTGGATCGAATTTATTAACCTAGTGTTTATAGTCAGAAGTTAGTTGACCTTCATAACGTCCAGGCGGTCAGTATCAGTGCGCACGAACACAGATGACGAGTAGGAGAGAGGTAGCGAGGTGGCCAGCGTGGCGGCCTCTTGCGCAAGGCGCTTCATGCGTGCAGGGTGCGCGCGCTCGCCTGCTGCGCGCACCGTGCCCTCGAAGTGGTACGGCACCGTAAAGCGGAACCCGCCGCCGCCGCCGGCGCCCTCCGCACTCTCCGCCATCATCTCGAATGTTTCTGGACAAAACATTTACACATTTATTTATTCATTAGCAACCCGGTCATGACTTCGTCTTACAAACAACGTCTAAATAGTCGTTAAAATGTTTTCGAATTACATTATTGTTCATTTACTTATAAATCTTATAATACTTACAACGAAATGTTGAGATGCTTTCTAAAATACAACAGTAATAACTACAATTAAATTGGTTAAGCCGTTTCTGCGATTAGCGTGAACAAACACAAAAACCTTAAAAATCATTGTATGTGGTTCTATAAGGTGATTAAAAACCACCAATTTTTTTTTAATATATCTTCCATGTACAGACACCGATCGTTACGATTTTATTGTAAGTATAGATACAGATGCCCCAATGAATGTAAGCACTGAATTCAAAGAAGTGTCTGCATCAAATTAGCATTATGCTATTAATATTGTTGTATCTATTGACCAGCAACAAGCGGAGTGGCCTACCAAACTGCATGGTGCGCATGAGGTCGATGTAGCGCGCCTCGCGCGTGGCGCCACGCAGTGGCCGCGCGCCGCCCGCGCTCTCCGCGTCACCCTCTGAGCGGCACATCAGCGCGGAGGTTGCCTGCAATATATACAACATACTGTTACTTGCATTTACATTGAATATCCATGATTCAAAATAAAATTTCAATCAAAGCAGTTTACACTAGTTTTTTTCTCAAGCATAGTTTTTTTTTATCAAAGGAGACCCTAGTTTTAAAATATTCCGTTCCCCCCCACACACCATCCATTTCGAAAGTTACGGTAATTTAACGTCGCATTTTGTCAAGCAAAGAAATAAAAAAAATTAAGTATAATAATTTCAGCAAATGAGAACCCAGACAGTGTTTAGAGTCTCAGACACTGTTCCGCTTAGCGACGACCTCTTATATTATAATATTTATTTTAAATTTATTAAAATTAATATCAGTAAATTATAATGACCCGAGATACCTGAATATCAGCAATAAGCAGAGCGAGGCCTTCATCTTCTTCGGACAGTTCTGAATTACTTGATGAACTAAATCTTTGGCTGTAAGTCATTTTTCCAAATATATTTTTCTTGCTCATTCTGCAATAAGAAGGAAATATTTTATTAATATCTCATGTTATTGAGTAGGGCTTGTAGAAGGGATCTCCACTGCTGACTATCTATTCTATATATTAAACAAGTCTCTATTATTACTGAATGACTGACAGCTAATGTTTAGACGAAACTCTTGGCATTAGAAAAGTTAATTACAGACGCCCCTACACTCACTCGTAGGAAAGAATTAAAAGAGAATGTGTGTAAGTTCCTACGAGAACGGAAAATATCGTAATTTTTAATCTTACATTTCAAAGTCATAGCAAACTAAGAGTCGGGGAGCATGGAGAGGGTAGTTGTATATATACCTGAGCTTGGTGGCATACGAGTTGGTGGTGCGGCTCATGCTGGCCAGCAGACGCGGCAGCGCGCGAAGGGCGGGCGCGAGGCGGCGGCAGCGGAGCGCCCGCAGCGCGCGCACCGCCCGCAGCACGCACACGTACAGCGGGATGTGGCGGGACATGTCCAGCACTGTGTAACACAAAACAAACAACTGACAATTTATGTCATCAACTTATATTAATAAATTTAATAATCATTCATTTAAAGACATGTATAGATAAATGTTTCATCTAGAAAATATTTTTTAGCTACTTAAATAAATATTACTAAATATAACTTATTGCAATAAATATATACCAAATATTCTTTTACTTAATAGCTAAAACATAGCACAATTTATAATAATTATGCAATCTCTTAAGTCCTCAAAAGCATAAAACTTATCGAAACCAATAACTATCATACCTGAATCGTTCCTCAAGTAGGAGCAAATGGCAGGCACAAGGGAGCTGCCGGCGACGAGGTCTATGAACTCGGGCGGTAAGTCATGTGCGTCTCCTTCCTCAGTCTCCTCGGGCTCGTCCTCCTCCTGCGAGCCCTCTTCTGGTGGCCATTTTTCACCCGGATTCATGTATGACACGAGAACCTATGATAGAAAAAATGAGTAAGTAAGCTATTCCAAATTATTGAAATTGGCCGGAGAACACAAAAATTTGGTATATTATCTCGAGATCGGACTGGGAATAAAAATTAATTCAACAACTTATATTTTATAAAAATGGAGGACTGGATTTTAATTCGTGTATATACAACAATATACAAATACAACAAAATGTGTAAAAAAATACAGTGGAACGGTCTGGTTATAAAATGATTAAGAATCCAATTCAAACTTGAGGAAATTAATAGATTCATATTAAACTAGCGGACGCGCGCAGCTTCGCTTACGTATTTAGGGGTGAATTCCAAAAAAACCACGAAACATGTGTTCAATGAAATATTTTTAAGAGTCTAAATTTAAAATTTTATAAAAATCGGTGGCGATTTAATGATTTTTCCATACAAACTTTCAACCCCTTATTTGCACCCTGAGGAGGTGAATTCTAGAAAACCATGAAACACATGTTCAAATTAATATTTTTAAGAGTAAATTTAAATTTTTATAATAATCGGTGGCGTTTTAAAGATTTTTCTATACAAACTTTCAACCCTTTATTTGCACCCTTAGGGGAAGAATTCAAGAAAACATGAAACATGTGTTCAATTAAATAATTTTAAGAGTCTGAATTCCAAATTTTATAAAAATTGGTGCCGATTTAAAAAAAAATCTATACAAACTTTCAACCCCTTATTTGTACCCTTAGGGGGAGAATTCTAGAAAACGATGAAACACGTGTTCAATTAAATACTTTTAAAAATATAAATTTCAAATTTTATAAAAATCGGTGCCGATTTAATTTTTTTTCCATACAAACTTTCAACCCTTATTTCGCCCCTTTAGGGTTCAAATTTTTCAAAATCCCTTCTTAGTGGATGTCCAGATTACGAAAGTAAACATCTGTCCAAATTCCACGTTTCTACGCACAGCGGTTACGGCTGTGCCTGCGTCTTACCTCAGTCATTGAGGACAAGTCCTTTTATATATATAGATTTTAAAATTAAAGCGTGCTTTATTAACCTGCAAGAGCACGGTGACGTGTTCCTCTTCGATACGCTGCCGCACCAGCGCCTGCTCCACGTTCCACGACTGCTGCGTGGAGCCGGTGCCGAAGCCAGTACCTTTCGCCCAGTACAACTGCGACTTCTCCTCCTTGCCCGACCCGTTTGAATTTTGACTATTCTGCTGATTCATTTTTTAATATTCCCAATTAACATACATAATTTCAACGGTCCCTAGGTAAAGTTTCAAAAGTGAAAAACTGCATGTATGTATTTTTATTGCTGTTTTGAACTATTAACGACGGTCGTTTTCGATTACATACAGGCTTAAAAAGGTATCAATAAACTTTTTTTTAGATTAAAAAAAAAAGTCAATAATTTTAATAATTTAAAAGAGTGTTAGAAACATTCGCCATTATTCGCTTTTGATTCTTTACCTAGGAGGTCCGTCGATTTATAAGCAATATTCTTATTTTATTAAGATACAAAATAAAAATCTTAACGCTAAGTTCCCTCCAATAAAAAAATTTAAGTATAAATAAACCACCTGCGCACTAGCCGGTTTGTGGTGCGTGAACACAGCCAGGCACGCAAGGACTAGCCGCACTGCGCCCAGCTGTAGCAGCGCCAGACGGAGCGCGCGGCCCGCAGGAGACGCGCGCGGTGCCGCCTCCAGCAGCGCACCCACCACGCGGAACGGTAGCGTGCCTAGCGACGCGGTGCCCTTGGTGGCCGACCCGGAGTTGCTGTAAGTGCTGCTTACTACTATGTTACCTGATGTTGGAGGGTAGTTGTTAATTACAAAGGTGTTTGTTCCTAGTAGTTAGCTACTAAGGAGTAGTAATAGCTGTTTGTGTGTTTAAATGAATACGTAAAGATTCTTTTTCTTCCTTTTCTATTTGTTTACGAAAATTACGCCAACGGAGGAGTATGTATGTATGTTGCTAGAGAACCCGTTGACGCGTATTCTATACACTTTCTATATATAAACTACTAGCGGACCCGGACGCGGCTACGCCTGCTTGAAATATAGGAATATAATTTCTATAGAAATATAATTTCAATCTAGATGAAATGCTAAAAGTGACTATTATATTTATTTTCATAAGGATGAATATCAAAATGACGCGGTAACGAACGCGGTCGCGTAGCGACGACGGTTGTTATTAACATGGCAGAATAAATTGCATGTCAAATTAGAAAGTATTTTAATTTATTAGTTTATACGTGTAATGTAATGTTATATAGCCTATAGCACTTCTGAAGAATGCAGCTTTCATACAAAACAAAAACAAAGTAAATCGATCCAGTAGATCCAGATATCTTAGCGTTCAAACAAACAAACAAACAAACAAACAAACAAACAAACTCTTCCGCTTTATTATATTAGTATAGATAACTGTGCCAAATGTCCTATTCCTTCATCCGCATAATTTACATAAAAAAAGGGTACAAAGTATTTAGATCATCTAATGAATATTTAAAAAAAAAAAAATGATAATAAACAAAAGTCACTAACGTCCCTCCTCGTCGTGCGCCACGCCCAGTAGCAGTCGCAGCAGGTGCACAGCACGCGCGCCCTCGTCCAGTAGCGCGGCCGCGTAGCCTGGCAGCTTGAGCAGCAGCGCCAGCGCCACCAGCGCGTGCGCCGGCACGCCCGCCACACCCGCCTCCTCCGCGCCCCCACTCCCGCTGCCGCCCGCGCCCCCGCCGCCCGTCGACGCGTTGCCAGCGGACGTGACACCCAGCTCTACCATCTCCTGTTTATCACAATAGAAACGATACATATTTTGTTTGAAGGTACATTTTATTTTTTTTACATACAAACATTTTTTTTCTATCCTCATCATATTATACTCTGTGGTACCCATAATAAACTTATTGCGTGTTGGCGGAACCAGAATTACTTGTAAAAACTGAGGAAATTATTTATAACAAGAGCAGATTCCATATTCTATAATTATGATAAAATAAAATAGTTATAAAAACCACAATAATCATGTCTTTATATAGTATAAAAAAACACATATTTATTATAATAGTGTACTAACGACACACGACGACATTATAAGTGTGTATATATGACACATGCCTCTTGTATAGTAGTATTCTAGCCAGTAGCTCACCTCGTAGGCGTCGTCCAGCTTGACCCAGTCAAGATCGTGATGGGGCGGCGCGGGCGGCGGCGCGGGAGCAGCGTGCGGGCGCGGTAGGCGCGCCGCCACTAGTGCCAGACCGCCGCACGCTCCGAACTCGCGCAGCACCACGTTGCCCGTACAGCTGCCCCCGTCTGTGCCTTTCACGCCTTTCCACAGGGGACCCTTCCAAGCTTCTATTGTCAGAACACATCAAAACTTGTACTTGTATGTACTTTATGTCTGACACGACATAAAATACTTTTTGTTTCTTTTTCATTACGTTTTTGTTATTATAAAAAAATAATATTATTTGACAAATCAAAAAATCAAAAATCTAAATCAAATCAGCTTCACACTGTATTCCGCACACATCTGTCTAGGCAGAAGGAACCCAGTGTTAAGATACTCTGTTTCTCACTTTCTGCCGAATTCTGGAGGCATTGGCGTATTGAGACAACGCCGCGCTTTTCCTCGAAACCAGAGTGAAGAAATGGAAATATATACGTAAATAAATATTTCACTTCCTCGAATGGGGATCGAACTCACAACCGTCGCGATACAGTCACACCATTGTGCCGCTGCGCCACGACGGCCTCAATATTTTTGTCATACCTTTCAATATGGAATAACACTTAAAAAATTATAAAAATATATTTTTACAATTTGTCAACAAAAAAAAAGCCTAAAAAAATCAGTATGTACTATAAGTCCATTGCCGGTTTCAATTTAATTAATAAGAAATACGAAGTAACAAAATATAATCAGTATTCGTTATGTAATTATTTGTTCAGCTCTTACGGAAAAATGTAATATTGATTCATCTTCTCCTCACACGGCCTTATTGTCGAGACATTGCTTGTTTAATAGTCAAACTCGACACTGCACGTTATATTTTAGTCAGAGCAAGCGAGTCATTCTCTCGTAGTGCGTAATTAATTATTTATTTTTGATGAGAAATATTAACGAAACACACTTACCTCCATGAGTATTTATGTACAGATTGAGCGTAAGATGAGGTCCAAAAACATGGGGTACTGCTGCATTGAGCTGCGCCAGCGTCGTCGACGGTGGAATGTAACCTTCGATACCATCAACTTTCACACGTATTGTAGTTTCAATTACTTCTGCGAAAATATCATAAAAATATTATATTAACAAAATAATTTTTTAAATAATGAAAATATTCTTTATATAAAAAAAAACAACAAAGTGAGATTGTGGAGGAAAAAACATATAATAAGTCTTACCATCGTTCCCGGAAGTGGTAGGACTGTCACTGTTTGTTTTCGACTGCCTTTTCTTGATACCTTGCTGTTTAAGTGAGGTATTCTTAACATCTTTGACTCGTTTGTCCTTAGAGGCACTAGCAGCGGCGAGAGACAGCTCCCAGGCCTCGGCCACCGACAGTATGGCGGTGTCAGAGGCACTGCGTAACACCGCGCCAGACCCGTTACCAGAGCCCGAACTGGAACTGCCGCTCGATAGACGATTCGCTTCATCTATTAATGGTGCTATATAAAATGGGAAATATATTATATTAAGGAAATAGGACTAATTCCTACAAAATAAATAGTATATCTATCATGAATGAAAGTAAGTTCTAATAAATATTGAAAATTGTTTTCATTTTCCAATCTGATAATAAAAAGAATTTAATATAAGAATGCAGAATACCAAACATTTGTAAATATTAAAAAAGTGTAATAAATTAAAAGAGAACGACATATAAGTCAGAAACACTTGCAACTCGCAAAAAAAAACTCTTGCGAATAGTAATGAGTCTGTCTGTACTGCTAGTATATTTTTCAAGTAGTTCTACTTAATATTAAAACAACAACTTTTCAATTGAGAAGCTAAGAGAGATTATTAAAGCTCAAAGTATAAAAGGAGTGATTACCGGGCGGGCGGTGGTCGGTGAGCAACGTGCGCACGGTGGTGTGCAACGGCAGGCTGAGCGTGGCGTGCGCGACGGCGCCGGGGTGCGGCGGCGCGGCCAGCAGCGGCGGTGCGCACGCGCTCGCTCCGCTCGTTGCCCAGCGCAGCGATACCGACGCGCGCTCGCCCGACAGCACCAGACGTAGGATAAGCGCGCGCGTGAAGCCCGACAGCCCCTCCGGACCTGTTGTCATAGTGTACTATATTACTTCACACTTCTAAACTGTTTAGAAACATTCTAAATATCTAAATAAAATCTATTGATACAGTAACAAATATATCGCTATAATGACACTGTCCAAGTGTCCGATTCCATGGTTTGTTCTCCCGAAAATTTAATTCATCACATTGACACAAACCATAACGCTTTAACAGTTATGCATACAAATATTCGTAGCGTAAGTTGTAATTTTGATGCCCTGACTGTATTACTTGAGAGACTACGCATTCAATGTGACATCCTGATCCTTACAGAATGCTGGCTTTCCTCGACTACTGTTGTACCCAGCATTCATAGTTACACCTCATACACTTCAGATTACCACAATCAAAACGATGGTGTAGTCATTTATGTCAAATCAGACATAAAGCACTCAACTACCAATGTTTCCTTATCTGGCGCTAGCTGTCTTGTTCTAAGACACAATGATGAGTACGCGGTAGTTGCAGTTTATCGGTCACCATCGAACAGTAATATAGACAATTTTTGTGACAGTCTCGATTCATGTCTCCTCGACCTTAAGCTAGTTGACTCCGTAGTCGTGATTGGTGACATAAACATAAATATTACATCAACCAATTCTGACTCTAACAGTGGCAAATACTTGGACCTGTTAGCTTTCCATGGATTTTCTAGTGCCCACTCCTTTCCAACACGCAATGAGAGCTGTCTTGATCATGTGATGCTGAGATCGAATAAATCTGCTGCTACTTATATCCTAGATTCCTATATAACCGACCATGCGCCTTTAGTCTTTTGTTTACAATGCAATATAAAAAAGTTTTCTTCCATAAAAACCTTTACCAAAATTGATTATGTGTCTTTACTACAAACAATTTCGAACTTTGACTTCACCTGTATCTTTAACTCTTCTGATGCAAACGCCGCAGCCACCCTGCTGACTAATATGATCTATGATGCTATTTCAATGCACTCTAAGCAAATAAAAATTTCCCATCGGAAACGTACACTAAAACCATGGCTGACTCCGGGACTGGTACGGTGCATTAGACACCGTGACAAACTACATAAAAAGGTCAAAACTGATCCAACTAATGCAATCCTACGTATAACTTACACAAGATATCGGAATTTTTGTAATAATTTGTTAAAAAAATTAAAGACAGCATATGAAAAAAACGAATTTCTAAAATACAAAAATAATCCAAAAGGTACCTGGAACACTGTCAATAAAATTGTTTGCTACAAAAAGCCCTCACCTACTTCCACACCTTTACTTGACCTGCACAGTGATCCTTGCGTATCCGTAAATGTCGTAAACAATTATTTTGCTGGCATCGGTGCCTCATATGCCAATGCTATATTAAACAAACAACTTGACATACATAGCTTGCCAAATACACTTAACTCTCAGTCTTCCGCTTCAAATGACTCCATGGCGCTGTATGATACAGACATTAATGAAATTCAGGCTATTATTGCAAACTTAAAAGATGACTCTGCTGCTGGAACAGACGGCATTCCTACTTCTATTGTCAAAAAGGCTAGTACTTATATAGCTCCCGTTCTTATGCATATTTTCAATTTATGTTTATCAACTGGCGTTTTTCCGGATATCTTTAAGCGAGCTCAGGTTCATCCTATCTATAAGTCCGGCGACAGAGACACTGTGGTCAATTACAGGCCAATATCAATACTCTCGGTTCTATCAAAAATTTTAGAAAAGCTTTTGAATAAGAGACTTGTAAATTATCTGCAACACTGTAACGTCATTGCTGATAATCAATTCGGTTTTATCAAGGGTAAATCGACGGAAGATGCTGCACTACTGCTTACTGAAACAATAGTTAAGAAAATGGACAGTGCATCAAAAGTGATCGGCGTATTCCTCGATCTATCCAAGGCCTTTGATACCGTTTCTGTGCCACTATTAATAAACAAAATGGAAACTATCGGAATACGTGGCAGCGCTCTTGAAATCTTTCGCTCATATTTATCAAATCGCACGCAATGCACGAAAATCAACCAGTACGTTAGTGACAATACTGCAATCTGTTTTGGGGTACCACAGGGTAGTGTCCTTGGACCTACCTTGTTTATTTTATATATTAATAGCTTATGTGCCACATCATTACCAAATTGTAACATCATTGCGTATGCAGATGATACTGCGCTTGTGGTTCATGGAAAAGATTGGAATGAGGCCAAACACTACGCTGAACATGCGGTCAGATGGATAACAGGCTGGTACAATGCTAATCTTTTAACTCTAAATATAGACAAAACCAAATACATCGCGTTCTCTCATCGCTCCCATTCCCAGCCGCCACCTGAGTTGTCGATTAGAGTACACACATATACTTGCACTCTTCTGGATAACTGTAATTGTCCTAGCTTACCTCGCACTTCTAATATCAAATATCTTGGCCTTACAGTTGATTGCTACCTGAACTGGAAACTTCATATCAATCACATAACCGGCCGTATAAGAAAACTGATTCCTATTTTCAGGAAACTTAGAAGTTCAGCTAATTTTGAAACCTTACTTCTTGTTTATCATGCCCTTATTCAAAGTCTCATCAGCTACTGCATCTGTGTATGGGGGGGTACAAGTAAAAAGTCGTTACTTCCCTTAGAACGTGCCCAAAGAGCCATACTAAAAGTCATGCTTGGAAAGCCCAGACGTTACAGTACCGACCTAGTTTATAGCAATAGCTCAGTCTTAACAGTTAGACAACTTTTCATAAAATCAGTTGTACTGCGGAAGCATAGGAGCACTCCTTTCAAGACCATCTGTAAGCGCAATAAGCCAAAGGTTTGTGATATCGAACGTTGCAAAACCAAGCTAGCTCGTTCTCACTTCTACGTCCTAAGCAGTTGCTTATACAATGATGTTAATAAAATTATCAACATTTACCCTTTGTCTTCGTCAAAATGTAAAGCAGTTATGAATACCTGGCTGCAGAGGTTGTCCTACTTAGATACGGAGAATCTTCTTCGTACCTAACTTACACTCATGACTCGTACATACATATACGCACATAAACACACACACGCACACACACAAACACACACACACACACACATTTGACACGTGGTAATAATATAGAATCTAATTGTTTTTCTTTTCTTCTTTTTCAATAATTAATTTAAAACTTTTGTTATATCGCTTTATTTTTGCTTATGTCGACATAATAATATGTACCTAATTGATGAGTATTCTCACTTTTGTCATCGAAATAGTGTCTTAGGGGCAAAGATGCTGGCAGCTGTGACACAGTTTACACTAGTACGGCTGCCATCGCTCACCTCTACTAAATTGTTGTCTTGTTTTTTCCATATTCTAACGAAATTAGAGTGTATATGTAACATTTAATTACTGAATAAAGCATTTATTATTAAGCATTTATTATAATGTAACCAAGCATATATCACAAGTGAAAATATATGGATGAACTTATGCAAACTAAATTAATAAATAAAATATGAAATATCGAATGATTTACAAAATGCTTTTCACCATTGCATTGTACAACTCACCTGTAAACGGCATTGACTCCAGAATACTGTGAAGTGTAGATGCGAAAAGTTTCTGATTGACATTATGACACGCAGTTAACTCAGAGAAGAGCCTTATTGTATTTTCTTCTAACAATGCGAATTGAGCATTTTCTTGCCAAGTACTAAAAATAAAATAAAATAATAAATTTGTTTTACAAATTACTTAGATAGTATTTAGTCAAACATAAATATTTAGCAAACCTGCAGTTTTGTCGAGGGTGGCATAGGAGCCGCAACAATGGTCTCCAAAAGATATTACCGGCGGCACCTAACCACTCCTTAACGCGACGCTCGGCGCACACCAGACGCGCCCACTCTACCATTTCGCAAATACTTTGCATTGAGGGTAAATCTGAAATGTACGAGACGTCTTTAATATCGCTAATATATTTTAGAAAATTTATAAAAAATTGAAGAGTACGTACGTACCGTACAAGAGTTCTGACTGGAACGTCATTAAAACACGAAGTTGGGAGCAAGACTGTTTATTGATGCATACCCACTACACAATAAATACAATATATAATATACCTACCCTACATCTTTCCCCCTCTAATTTTAACACTAACTTATAACAAATACAAATAATATAATAATACTTTAAACTAATACGTAGTAATATTTTATAAATAGCCTACAGAACACAAGCTATAATTATTACTTATCAATAAATTAATTTAAATTTTTATTTCTATTATACGCTCGCAGAGCTCGCGCGGAAGCGTCCGGTGGTGGAGGACTCGGGGAGCGGGTTCTATTACGAATCGTGTCTTTTTCCCCATCTGAACCCGATTCCTCTCCCACGGCATCTTCAAATGTAGCTTCCTCATCATTGTTTGTCTCTTTTTTTTCCGCGTTTAAATTGGGTTTAAATAAAGACAACCTATGTTTTTTTTTAGTGGAATAATCTGATCTTGGTGTCTCCGCCATTGTGAATCGTTACTCACTCTTACTTTATATGATACCGGACCTGTTTTATGCGGAATATTTCCCTCTACCCATTTAGGTGTCTTATCAGAATATCCACGAACGAGTACTGGCTCGCCTACCTCCATGTCACGGTCCGAGCCACCCTTGTTCCGCACCTGTCGGCGCTGAGCGGCGCGCACTACACTCGCTACGTCGGGCCTAATGGCGTCCAGGCGCCCGCGCAATCGACGTCCTAACAACGCAACCGCGGGAGCGACACCCGTCGTCGCGTGCTCCACGTTACGATATTGAAACAAGAAAGTCGATAACGCTTTCGATATATTTTTGCCTTCGTGAATCGCCCTCTTTATTACTTTTTTTATTATTTTAACCGCGTTCTCCGCTGCTCCATTACCTTGTGGTCTGTACGGTGCTGAAGTTATATGTCGAATACAATTTTGTTCACAATATCTTTTAAATTCAATAGACAAAAAAGGTGGACCGTTATCCGTTACAAGCTCAGTAGGTAACCCAAAACGTGAAAATGTGGATCTTAACACTTCTATCGTAGATTCCGCGTCCGTCCTGCTCATTGTCATTGCTTCAATCCATTTCGAATGTGCATCCACGAGGATCATATATTTTTTTCCGCCATGTTCGGCAAAATCCGCATGAATACGCTGCCAGGGTTTCAAAGGGAACTCCCACGGATGCATAACCGCACGGGGAGGTGCGTCACGCACCACCCCGCATGCCTCACAAGATCGACTTAAGTTCTCAATTTCCCGGTCGAGGTCTGGCCAATACACATAATTTCGAGCCAAATTTTTCATTTTATTCATGCCTAAATGACCTTCATGAATTTCCTTTAAAACCCGAGCTCGTAAAGATGGAGGTACTACTAGTCTATATTTATACAATAAACACCCTAATTCAAGTACTATTTCATGCTTACGCGAAAAATACGGCTTCTCCTCCTCACAACTCGCCGTCGAGGGCCATCCGAACAAAATATAACCTTTTACTTTACTTAATAATTTATCTTTTTCAGTTTCAGCCCTAATTTCAGTAAAATTAACCGGCATAGTGTCTCTCACTAGGTCTACGTACTGGACGGTCTCCGTGTGACGTCGCTCGCTCGGTAATGGTAGACGGGACAATGCGTCCGCGGGAGCGTTCGCGGTCGATCGAACAAACTGTACTGAAAAATTATAACCCGATAATCGAGCAGCCCACCGTTGTAACCGGCTAGCTGCCGTTTGTGGAATTCCGCCCTTCTTACCAAATATAAAACTTAAAGGTTGATGATCCGTACGTAATATAAATGACCGCCCAAACAAATATTGATGGTGTTTAGTAACACCATAAAATATAGCGAGTGCTTCTTTGTCCAATTGACTATAGTTTCTCTCCGCCGAGTTAAGTGTCCTCGACACACAGCTGACTGGTCGCTCGCTACCGTCCGAGTATACGTGGGCGAGCACCGCTCCTAGCCCGTACGCGCTGCTGTCGACCGAGAGGACCAATGGCCGCCCTTCCTCGTAATGAGCTAACACTTTATTACTTGTGAGTATATTTTTTGCTGCCGAGAACGCCTCTTGACACAATACACTCCAATGCCACGCCGATTCTTTCTTTAATAATTCGTGCAATGGTTGCAATAGAATACTTAAATTAGGTATAAATTTCCCGTAATAGTTTAACATGCCTAAAAAACTTTTTAATTGAGTAATATTGATAGGCTTTGGAACGTCGCGAATAGCCTGGAGCTTCTTAGGATCCGGCCGTAAACCGGTTTTATCAATAATGAACCCTACATATTTAACACTAGATTGTAAAAAACTACACTTCTCAAGTTTAACCGTAAAACCCATACTACGCAATCGTTCGAGTACTGCCCGCAAATTATTTAAGTGATCGCCTCGGTTGCTTCCAGTTACGCACACGTCATCTAAAAAAACCACCGTCTTAGGTATACCGCGAAGAGTCTCTTCCATTATTTTCTGAAATTTTTCGGGTATACACGACAAACCAAATGGAGTGCGACGATATACAAACGTACCTAAATATGTCGTAATGGCCGTATACGGTTGGGAGTCTTTTGATAAAAGCATTTGTTGGTAACTATTTTTTAAATCAATTTTCGAGTACTCCTCTCCCCCACTGAGCGTAGCGAACAATTCCTCAATACGGGGAAGCGGATACGGATCGCGTTTTAGTTTAGGGTTAATTGTTATTTTATAATCTCCGCATATCCGTATATCGCCATTCTCTTTAATTACGGGAACAATTGGCGTGCCGTAATCAGACGTCTCAACCCTATAAATTGTACCTTCTCGCTCTAAACGCCCCAGCTCACACTCAACGCGCGCCTTCAACGCTAACGGAACCGGTCGCGCGCGCACGTACACCGGCGTATTGTCGCACACATGCAAACTTATTGTTTTCTTACAAGTTCCGAGCTTATCAGTAAACATTTCTGGGAATTCGATCATTAACTGGCTTACAAATGGATCATTACTTAAGTTCGATATAATTTCTTTATTTTTAATTCTAATATTATATATTCCAAGAACGCGGATCCATTATCTGCCTAATAATGGTCGACCTCCCTTTTTAATGACATACAATTTGCACGATGAGACAGACACACCATTGAGCTTAAGATTTACCAACATAAAACCCATTGACTCGATCTTTGAACCTACGTAACTACGTATATTTAGCCGATCGGCGGTAAGATTATTTCCCTTAAAGTACTGTCTGTAACAATCTTCGCTTATTGTAGATATTCTACTACCTGTATCAACTTCAAAGTCCATAGGTTTGCCATTAACCTCCACTGTTATTATATAGGGTACATCACCTGATCCGTCCACCTGCACATTGTAAAAGACTTAAGATCGACTCATCTCGTCGATTCGAGCGCACCTCTTTGCACATAACTTTCAAGTGGCCCCGCACACCACATGCGTCACAATTATAGTTCGCAAACCTGCACCGATCCGCCCGATGGAGCTTCCCGCAGCGCCAGCAACGCTGCCCGCCGTCAGCCACGGCGGCGCCGCGCCCGCCGTGGCCGCCGCCCGCGCCTCCCCTCGGTCTCGCGCCCCGCACTTTTGCCTGATGCAGGCCTTCGCCCGCCGCGCCGCTGCCGCCCGCAACCAGCTCGCTCGAAGCCGCGCCGACCGCCCTGGCCGCGCTCACCTCCGCGTGTCGCTCGGCTGCCTCCAGCGCCAGAGCCAGCTCCACCGCCTCTTTGTATTTAATGTTTCTTTCGGCAAAAATCCGCGACCTCATCGCTTCGTTCGCTAACCCTGATACGAACTGATCGCGTAAATTTTCTTCTAAATTCACTCCGAAATTACACGTTGCAGCAAGATGTTTTAAACTTTGCAAATACTCGGTGAGTGGTTCGCCGCCATTTTGTCTACGCAGACGAAACACGTGTCGCTCCGCGATCTCTGAGCGTTGCGGTTCTAAATGTTCGGACACTAGCTTATTCAATTCCTCGAACGTTTTTGACTCCGGGTGTGATGGTGAACACAAGTCGCACATAAGAGCATACGTCGCTTCGCCAACCACCGTAATGAGCAATGGCACGCACAGTTTCTTTTTAATTTCGTTTAATAAAATATACTGTTTAACACGTCTAATGTATGCTGGCCACTGTTTGGAACTAATGTCAAATGGTTCTAACTTTCCGATTGGCATATTTAAACACTTTTAGTACTATTTAACTCAAATAAATACGCGTAAATTCGAATCTCGTCGCCAGTGGAACGTCATTAAAACACGAAGTTGGGAGCAAGACTGTTTATTGATGCATACCCACTACACAATAAATACAATATATAATATACCTACCCTACACTGACGACTATGTCATATATTCTTATAAAGTAGCGTCGACATTCATATACGTCTATTACAACTTATTTATTTTCTAAGCATATCTGTAGCGAGATTTTTACAGTTTCCGCTATCTAACAATTATTCACAATAGGGATTGAAATAAGGACTCAGTATGGGTTCATCAGGGCTCGGCTCTTAGTCAGTTTTTATTCAATGTAGTGCTCGATACTGTCTCGTCTCACATCCAAGACCAGCCTCAATAGTTGACGATGTATAAAAGTGACATAGCACTCATTGACGAGAATCAACTGATGCTAAAGACCGCGAAATGAAAACCTGGAAGATTTTCACTTGACGGTGCCGGCGGTATTAAACTAAATATTTTGAAGACCAAGTACATGCCCGCGGGAGTCCGGATACGAGCATTATTTATATAGATCATGCCATCCGTTAAGTTGGAAAAGTTCAGATACCTTGGATCCGTTGTACACGAGTTTGCAGGCATCGGCTGCATAAGCGCTGTTTGGGTAAATGGCGGGAGGTCACTGGTGTGGTCTGTGACCGCAGAATGCCACCCAAGCTCAAGGGGCTGATATATAAGAGCATCATTCGACCGGTTCTTTTATATGGCAGCGAATGCTAACCAGCACTATCTCGGCACACTAAGGAACTTCACGACACGGAATTGAAGACGCTGAGGTGGACGTGCGGCGTAACGCGGTCTGACCGCATACGCAACCCATTCGAGGTATTCCGTGACGTAGCAGATACCCTCCAAGAGCGTCGCCTGAGATAGTTTGGCCACGTTGTGCGCTGGCCTAGAAACTATCTCGAATGGAAGTGCCTGAATGTCTGTCCCTGTAGTGAGATCTCCCGGACGCCCAAGGAAACACTGGTTGGATGTAGTGATCGTCCATTGACCCTGATGTGCAGGACATCAGGGTCAATGGACTAACCACCAGTAGGAAGGCAGACCCTGACAAACGCCGTTATTTCAATAATCACGGCGTTTATGAAGGAGGAAGGATTCCACGATAAGAATAGAAAAATATTTTAGAAGACGTAGAATTTTTTTTTATGAAATTCGAATTCACAGAACGTTTGTAAGCTATCGAAATACGTTATCATATCATATACAAACCTTTAAGACGACCATCTCTGCTCTGTGAATCAGTCATGTGAACATCTTCTTCGGAGTCAGTTTGTTCTATTATAGTTTCCAGCTTGGCTTCACTAAAATCTTTAACAACAAAAAAAAGTACAAGTTGAGTTGTTGAGTTGAGTTTTTGACTGTTAACATGATGATTGTGGGTTCCATTCTCACTAGAATAAATTACTATATGATATAAATGATTTTGTATTTCTTTAGTACACAAAGAGCTCCGCATTAAGCTCCGCCACTAAACACGCAAAGTCTCGAAAAATCAAACGGAAAGTAGGGAACGCAATATCGTTAAACTAGTTTTCCCTCAGTCTACCCTTGCTATGCGAGAAAAGAACGTTTAGCTGCTTATAACGTATAAATTATTATTTAGTTTGTGTGGACTATAAAACATAGATTGTGGTGAGTCGCCGGTCGTAAGCCATCAGGGCTAACAGCATTAACTTCAAGTTAAAAAATAAAAAAGTCACCAGAGAGCGCACGCACGAGCGCGGCGGGCAGTGGGCACGCCAGCAGCGCGTGCGTGGCGGCGGGCGAAAGCGCGGCGGCGGCCACGGTGCGCAGCTGCCAGCCGCGTAGACCCGCCACCACGGCGCCGCCCTCCCAAGCGCGCCCCTCCGCGCCCGCCGCGCCCCCGCATGCCGGCCGGCACACCTTCGTGTCGTCCGTCACGCTCTCCATGCTGCAACAGATTAATAACAACTTATTTTTAATTACAGTATACAATATTTAAATATTTTCACCGACCTAGATTTACATGGTGTTCTTTTTGGATAAAGCTTGTTTAGAAGACATCTTCCTTGTCCTACTACCAAAATTGAAGGCCTTTTATTGTAAGTTAACTTAATCTTATATTGATGTAATAAAATGTTCAATAAATATAACAATAGCAGATGTGGCACAGATATTATAACCGATAACTCGTTCCGAAATAACCACGCCTCGGCAAGCTTAGTGCAGGACGTCATCTAGGTAGGTTAACCAATGGAAACAATTCAACTACTTCACATGCCACTGGAGAGGTCTATCTCAAAAAATGTAGTGGAAAACAAACTAATGATGATAATTATCAAACAAAATTGCCATCACCATTGGCAATCACTATTTTTTAAATAAATAATTTCCTTTAATTATAAGGTTCAATAGACTAACACTTTCTTACCTTACATCGGAATCCATAGGTATTTCCATTTGCTCTAATAAAAATCTAAACAATTCTGGTCGTATGTAGCACATTGAACATAACACTGAAACAAGTTATTAAAATTAGACTATTAAAATTTATTTTATTTAATATGTTTCATTAGCGTGTCATGTTATTATTTTTTACCTGCATCTAAAGACTTCTTAAGCAAACTGCTCTCTGGTACATCTTTCACCCATGTGTATATTAGTTCAAATAAATCATCCGTTATAAGTTCTTCCAAATCTTCTAAAATATTATCTTGTTTCAAAATCCAAAGTATCTAAAAATGGTCATAATAAAATGTATTAATAAATGTTGATGGTTATTATAAACTTTTGACATTGTTAGCAATTGTATAGGGAGATTATAAAATCAAATCAGTTTCACGCTGAATCCCGCACATTGCATAGTTTAACAAATATCAATCTTCTTCTTTTCATCTTTAACGTCGAATAAATAAGACTAAAAATGTTATAACATTAATAATATAAATATACAAGAATATACAAACCGTAGCCAATGTGTGTACGAGTGCCGCGGAAGGCTCGTGAGCGTCGCGTAGGGCGCGCTCCGCAGCGGCCGCCAGCCACGCCACGTACGCCTGCGCGCAGCCCTGCGAGCACCAGCGGCACAGCGCCATCGCCAGTGAGCACAGCCCGCTCAGGCTGCCGCTGCTCACCGCCACCGAGCCGCGCGAGTGTTGGAACGCTGTGGGATGTGTTACATCTTGTTATATTACTGTTGTAATATAAACACAGTTCTTACGTTTCTACAATTGGGATGATAAAAACAATATTCTACAAATACAAGAAAAAATTGAGCCCAGTCGTGGCGCAGGGGCACATTGTGTGAGTGTAACGCGTCTGTTTGTGGGTTGGATCTCCATTCAAGGAAAAGAAATATTTATTTAAATGTATATTTTTATTTCTTCGCTCAGGTGTCAGAACGCAATGCCTTTATGATTTCGGCGGAAAGAGGGCAACGGAGTATCTTAACACTAGGGTCCCTCTGACTACTCCGTTGTTCATGGGATGCAGCGTGGAGCTTATTACAAGAAAAAATGAAATATAACATAATATATAACGACCATGCGTATGCGCGTGAGCGTCCATCTGCAGCAGAGCGGTGAGTAGAGGCGCGCGCAGCGGCGGCGAGGAGCGCGCCGTCACGAGCAGCACGTGGTGCGCGTGCTGCGCCTGGGCGCCTCCTGCAAGCACGCACGCGCACAGCGCGCTTAGCGCACCCGCGCCGCCCAGCTGGGCCCAGTGCGCCTCCTCCAAGCGCGCGCGCGTGCACGATCGCAGCACGCGGGCCCAACGATTTCTATAACAAAATATAAAAATATTAGTTAAAAATTAAAAATTTCTTTAATACCGCATATTTTTATTCCAGTGTTTTGACAATCGAATACCACTTATATAATTTAAGTCAATCACTTAAAACACAACTCACTCGTGATTCTCCTGCGCCGCGAGATGAGTGTCGGTGGGCGAGGAGAATGCGGGCGCGGCGAGCAGGCGCAGCTGCAGCAGGCCCATGTTGGAGCTGTCGCGCGGCTTGTAGAGACGTAGTGTGACCGTGGTGACCACCAGCGGCCGCGCCAGCGCCAGCCGGATGAACGTCATGCCGGCCGTGCTCTGCGGTGCGCCCAGCGGCACCACCGTGCCCCCGCACCCCGCCTCCACGCCCACTGCGCCCGGGCACGCTGCAACACACACACTCATTTACTTATGAACAAAATGAAGCTTTGCTTGCTTCACATTCTGTTATTTCCCATTTAGTTATCAACCTCACAAAAAAATATATTTTTTACAACAATATTCTACATTCATCATCATCATTGATTTTAATTATCAGAAAACTTCACAGCGTGATTATCAGAAAATGTTTATTGTTATAATTAATACAAACTGGCAAGGCTGGTGAGGTGCGGCTGCAGGTGCACCTCATGCAGCGTGGCGGCGTAGGGCAGCGTGAGCGTGAGCGCGAGCGAGGCGTCGTCGGCGCTGAAGAAGTGGTAGGACCAGGCCGCCGCCCGTACTCGCCGCGCCGCGCATGCGCCTCCGCTGCCGCCGCCGCCCAACAGCACGTCCGCCGTCTGCGCCGTCGGGTTGCCGCACGACACTGTGCCTATAAAACATATTATTATCATTATTATTCATTATTTCTTATAATGTGTAGATATTTTTAACTTAACTTCCCGCATATAGTTAATTTGATAGGCGGGAAGAACCTAAAGACTTTCTATTTTTCACTTACCACCCAATTTATCAAGATATTGCATGTTTATTGGCGAAATTTAACGCCGCACTTTGAGCTTTGTTGTAAAGTTACCACAGCAAAGAAATTAAAATAATTTATCCCCCGAGTGAGAATAGAGCAGTCGCGTTTACAGTCGATGCTGTGCCGCTGCTCCACAACACAATTGGTTTTTTTTATATTAAACTTTATTCTTGATTACACTTACAAAGTGGTGCAATATTTATTAAACCATTAGTAGTTTCTAAGTTTGGTAGTTGAGTCTTTTTATTGCCACTACTCGCAGGCGTGGACAGGTTGATGAGCTGCGGCGGAAGCTTCAAGTGATTCATGAGGGATGACACCAGGCCATGGTTGCTACTTGGTCCAGCCTAAAAATTGTAATATGTAACATTAATTCACTAAAAATACTTATACTAGTTAAAATGAACACAAAAAAGACGAAAAAAAAAATATAATATATTTTTAAAATCTATATTACCTGATGGCAAGCAGTGAGCTTCTCGAGAACCAGTTCAAGTCCGCCAGATTGTATGAATGCGGTGAGAATCTCTTGTTTTTCCAGTACACGCACAACTAAGTATTGCATACCTTGTGATAATTTAACCATATCGTCTCTACCTGTAATCATTTATAATATTAATAAAACACTACTAAACAAAAAAAATATTTATTATCAATAAATAGATATCAAACTTACTAAGATAAGTTATAAGACTGGTTAACATTTCTGCTGGATTGGATGCCAGTGTAGGCAACTGAGCTACAAGCCAAAATACTTCTTCTTTGAGGGACCACTGTTCTGTTGTGCACTCGCCCGATACACCTAAATGTGTAAAAATAAATAAAGTCAAAAATCAAATTATATTGTTCATATATGAAGTTAAATGTATAATTTATCTTATATTAAAAATTTTACTTCAAGTTCACTAATGGTAATAAATATCACAGACTTAAGCACCGGCGCAACAAAGACCAGAACATTTGCTCTCTTAATCTATATTTTACAGATTCACACTTATTAAAAAGACTGAAGAATATTAACAAGTATAATATAAAGAAGGTTATTTTTGAGTGCCAATTGTTATTAAAGCTTGTTTAGATT
Organism: Heliconius melpomene rosina; assembly: GCF_056956725.1. Classification (NCBI taxonomy): domain Eukaryota; kingdom Metazoa; phylum Arthropoda; class Insecta; order Lepidoptera; family Nymphalidae; genus Heliconius; species Heliconius melpomene. The sequence goes on along the minus strand of NC_140396.1, from coordinate 2,273,099 downwards.
TTAGGTTATACCTGTATTTAGCACAAGAGTGTTCATTCCATTACACATCGATAGTGTTTCATAAAACTTCAACATGATGGCACCTTCCTCAAGAACTGAAAAAAAAAAAACAATATATATTAGTTTATTAATAATATGGGTAAGGTGGCTTTTCTTACTTAATATTATAAATTATATAATATAGTATAGTAGAATTTGTGGATAATACATATTTCTAAGTGATAATAATATACGCTATCACTATATTAATTGTGGAAACTAGTAATTATTTATTATTGAGTATACGCCTCTAATCATTAGTGTTTACAGGCATATACTGAATTGACTTTCGTTAGCGATAGTTTGAGTGAATTAATTAAATATATTTTATAACTATGAAATCGATGACCGCATGAAATGTAGGGGGCTCAAGCTCGTACTATTTATTAGGCTTATAAATAATCTAATATACTAAGTAACAGAAAACTTTACCTGCATCTGCAAGACAATATGCTTTTGTGGCTTGTTGTTTCTTTTCATCATCAAGGTTAGTGCCTTCTTGTGCAGCATTGTTTTGAGCTTTGCTTTCGTCCGTTTGAGATATATCGCCCGAGCCAGGACTTGGAGGCTGCTTACAAAATATATACAAATGTGCTTTAGATTTAAAATATTAATTTCTTATATTTTTTTTTCTCTAATCCATTAGGATTAGAGTTTTGAGACATTTTGTTCTCCATTTTTCGCTCAATTTTCAAAGAATGTATTGGGTGGCGGAACTCAACGTTGACTTTTTACTACCGGTGATCGAAACAAAAACCATCCACGTATTTTTTAATGAGCAATACCACAGGCTACGCTCGTCTGTTTCTTTTTTAATGTTTTTTTATTTATCTCTTTATTGTGAAAATGAAGATTTATCTGTGTTAGTATTTAAATATGATTGAATATAAAGAAGGCTCACCGTCTGGTTGGCGGCGGCGCCCCCCGGGCACAACGGCAGCGCGAGCAGCTTGCGCGCGTAGTGCAGCAGGTGTTGCAGCAGCGCGCGGCGCATGGGGGCGCGGCGCGCGCTTCCCGCCAGCACGTCTGCCAGCAGCCCCGAAAGGCGGGCCTCGCCACCCCCGCTGCCCCCACCGCCGCCCCCGCCACTCTCCGCGCGCCACCCGCTATTCTCGCGCACCCAGCAGCCGCTCTGCTCGGCTACGCAATGGACATATTACACAACTTGTAGGTCAATTAAGCTTTTTGTGTATAAAGATAGAGTACAAATAAGACATGTCAATATAGACAAAAAACAAAAACAAAAAACACATTGTATTATTATGTCCTTACATAAATGAAATTGGCGTTTGGTATGGGAAAAACAAAAAGTCGAATATTTTTTTATATTGTTAGCGATATTTCTATAAGCGAGCGGTGTAGGGGACGTGGCCTACACTATTTAGCTGGAGATTAGCGGCTCGATAATAAAAAAGTAATATTTTAAATAAAAGTTGCTTTATTGCTTGCTATATGATAATACGCTAATGAATGCTACCGGTCCGCGGTCCGAGTATGCACTGCCTTATATCAGTAGCGCCGGGAACGTGCTGAAAGGCTATGCCGCGGTGTTCGGTTACAACATTTGGACCGAACAAGCGGTATTTGGACCGACTGTTAGTTGGTGTCTTAATAAAATCAGCGTCAACCCTTCTAATAAGGAATAAATAAATGTGACAAGTCGTATTGGCCTTGTGGTATGTAAAGAATAAATATTTTTGTATTATTTTTGTCGCAGCTTCAGCCTTTTTTCACATAGTAGGGCTTATGGAAAAAACATTAAGTTCCTTACATTTACATAATGACTCTGACTTACCGATGGACCTGATGAGCGGCAACGCGTGCAAGACGTGCTTGGGCGTGAGCGAGGGCAGCAGAGAGTGCGCGGCGCGCAGGAGCGCGGCGTGCAGGTCGAGCGCGGAGTGCGCGCCGGGCGCCCGCCACAGCGCCGCCAGCGCATCCAGCGCCGCCGCCGCTCCCGCCGCGCTTCGCGACTTTAACACGCGCGACAGCACCGCCTGCAGCGCCGCCGCCGCGCCCGCGCCCGCACCCGTCGTCACTCCACCCTGGGAGGTAATCATTCGTATAGTCTAACCTTTTAATATACAAAAGCTTTATCGTACTGTATTGACAATTCACAAGCATAGCAGGACCCCTCAGGCTATAGACACATTTAGACACATTAGAAAAATGTTAAGGTGAATGTTTTAATAAAAGTATGTTCACATTTTGTAAGACAAAATGTGAACATGCTCGAGTCCCGCAGGATCGCATACAGCTGCGTAGTGTCCATGATTGTATAGGTAGGATGCGGGCGAAGCCGCGAGTGGGCCGCTAGTCTTTTAATAAAGCATAAGACTTGTAAAAAAGTGTCAATTGTAGCTACTGATCTTCTCTATTGAATAATATATTTGTTATGTACACATAACATTATTGTTTCCAATACCTGAAACAACATACTTACACTACAACATAGTTAAACTAATGTTGAAACAGGACAACGACAATTTAATTTAAAAAGAAATGTTTTAATAGCTTACCAAATAAGGTTCTGAGGAGATGACGGCCCCGTCAGCAGTGACATCGATAGAAATGAACTTGACCAGAGCGGGCACAAAATACTCACACTCGAGGATGACGCGACCCATAGTATGCGGACTGCCTTCCAACTAAAAGTGTAAATAATTCGAGTATAATATTCCTATCAGATTAAAAATTTGTTAATAATTTGAAAATTATAAATAAAATATATACAATATATATTTTTTTAAAATACAACCGATATAAGAGATTTTTTTATATATTTCGAGCTTTACGAATCTTAACAAAGTAAAATCTTACATGTAGAGGTAAATTCGCCATCCACGCTAGAGCTTGCATTGACAAGACCCAACACCTCAATGATATATTTTCCAATCTGAAAATAATAATAAAAACAATGAACCCGCAGGGCAGCTTGTGGCGAGCTGTTGGGGAGTGGCGACCCCACGGACCTGAGACCTCCGGAGGGGAATTGTAATCTATCCCCCACCTCTGGCTTGCCTTTATTGGCCGGCAGAGTGGAGCGCAAGAGCTATATGCTCGAAAGGGTGGAAGTGTTCAATCTGCGTAATAGCGGGGAACCCGCTCACGAGTTCCTCGTGATGGTGAAACCGGTGCACACCTCTCTACACCCTTAGCCGACCACGCCGATGTTGCGCCCAAAGCACTACACCGCTTTGTGGGGCCCCATCTAGTGGGAGGCGAGTCACCGTTCGCCAACCATTCAATTTGAGACTATTGTTAAGGCGGACGTCCGTTAGTCTCATTCAATAGCCCAGTAGCCAGTCCATCTAAATTCCATTCCATAGTCCTAGTTTAGATTTCCACATTTTCCATAGTTCCTACGCATTAACCGGTGACCGGTTCTCTGGGCCTGTGGTTACTCAGAGATGGCTCCCGGCTGATGCGTCACAGTAAAACATTTGAATATTCTCTAAGGGGCCTCTACGTGTTGGACCTGTGTCCCCACGCAAGCCTTCCAAAGGACCGAGTTCTTTTGAACCCGTGAATCTTTAAAGTAAAGCAATGATAAAGAAACAAAAAGTCGTTGCAATTAAATGGTAACGTGAAGTGTAATTTATATATTACTATCCATAACACAATATTCAGTGATAAGCGGTTTTATACGTTATAAGCTAATAATAATCTTTGTGATGTGTACATATTTAAATAAAAAACTCTTTTTTCGCGCGTATCATGGTACACGTGGCCACTTACTGGGCGAGTGCGCGCAACAGGGAGGTGACGGTATCGGGGGCGATGCGTAGGCGTGGTGCGTCGGCAGGCAACGTGAGCGCGCCCACTGACCACGCGCCGCCCCATGCTGATCCGTTCAGCGTCAGCCATAGGGACACCACGTTCTCCATCATTGTGCCGTCCACCTGCGAGTTATGTTTTGATTACAGTATGCATTTGGATTTATTATTTAAACTCAGCGACGGGTCAAAGGAAAATATCAATTTAAAACATTGTATAAGTTATCCTAAGAAATATATATAATAAACATATTTCCATGATTAGAAAACATACTCTTATACAATGTTGTCATAGCATTAGCATCTGATGTTTGCCAGAATGACTAGGATAACAAATTAATATATATTTAAAGAGTGTCTTAACACTGGGTTCTCTACCATGCTGTGTGCGGGATACAACGTTAAGTTTATTTAATGTTCTTTTTAAATAAAACAAACGTGTGCCGTTCAATTATTAAGTTATTTTTTTAATTACGTATTTGTTTACCTGTTGATGAAATTCCCACGCGAGCTGTCTGAATACGTCGTACAGCATGCGTGTTAGCGGTGGGTGTCGGCGCGCGTCGTCCTGCGCAGGCGGCGAGGAAGGCACGGGCGCGGGAGAGGAGGCGGGCGCGGAGGGCGAGGCGGGCGCGGGGGCGGAGGAGTCAGGCGGCGCGGGAGGTGAAGCGGGATCACCAGGGGAGGGGCCGGGTGGCGGGCGGTGCGGGGGCGCACGCACCGCTAGTGGCAACGTGGCGGCCGTGGCAGCCAGTACGCGTTGTGCGAACGCTTCCCCGGCGCCCGCCGCGCCGCTCTCTAACCGCGCATCCACACATGTTGATAAGCTGCAAAATAATACACCCAAAACAAAGTTATACAACAATTTTATAATATTGTTACTTAATCTCAAATGCATCCGACAAAAAAAAATTGAATCTATAAACATTCCATACCAGTTACTTCCATCTCCGACAGGCTTGCCTCTAGTTTCTTTTTCGACAGCTTCAAAGAAGTACTGTGCCAACTTTTCCTCTGATTCTGAGTCGTCAGATTCTGCCACTTGCGTCAATTGACATTCCATATCTTCAAAAAAGCCTATTTACATGTAATAATGATTATTAATATTATCTTCTTTTTTCAATTAAATTAACAAGCGAGAATCACACACATCAGCTTCACACTGTATCCCACCCACAGAGGGAACTAGTGATGAGACACTCCGTTCCCCATTTTCCGCCGAATTCTAGAGGCATTGCGCGCTGAGTGGCGAAATCTAACGCCGCGACAAGTGAAAATAAATTATTTTATTAATACTTAAAAGTTACATGGACCAACATGCAATCATATCTATCTACCAGTGAAAGCAGCGCGTTATTCTCAAGCGTGCTCGCTAAAGCAGTTTAATATTTTGTAGCCATTTTTTGCATGCTAAGAGTGAGTGCTTACTTGCGGACACGAGAGCAGGCGGTGTATTTATTTTAGGCTTGGTGAAGTTAGCACTCTTTGCCAGCCCGAAACTGTCCGCTAAAACATCTGGAACGACAATGGAAATAAAGAAATTTTGATTTTTTGTGTAGGTTTTCACTGATAGGTAGAAATAATAAAAAATAAAGATATAATAAATAATTAATGGGTATATGCTTTTATAACAAACGAAATACCATACCAAAAAATAATTGCAATGTTTGAACCTGCTCATGAATGATAAAATCAAATCCGCTTCGCGCTGTATCCCACACACAGCACGGTAGGTAGAGGGAACCTAGTGTTAAGACACTAAGTTCTCCATTTTCTGCCGAATTCTGAAGACATTGTGTGTTAAGTGGTAGAACTCAATGCCGCGCTTTGACTCGACACCAAAGCGAAGAAATGGAAACTTGAAAAATATTTCACTTCCTCGAGAGATCGAACTCACAACCGTCAAGTTACAGTCACACCCTTATGCCGCTGCGCCACGACGGCCTCAATCAAGATAATATGATGTGGTGCGATAAGGAATAGTAAAAGAGTGCAGAGTATGCGTGTATCATAATGATAATCAATTGACTAAAACTCGACGCCAAGTGGTAAAATTTTCTATGCCAAAATGAGCACACCTTCTAATATTATGGTTTAAAGAGTTCCTTAAATCTATTATGTTGCTTTCGCCTATTATCACAAATTATTAGAAGCAATCAACATTTTAAAGTATTTTAAAGCAGAAGAATTTGTTTTACCTCTTATGAATACGAAATAGGCGTTTAGTATTTAATAAGAAATAATTGTTGTATTTCAATCGATCTTTAATTCAATAATTATTTTCCATTAAATTATCTATACATACAAAAGATATTATATCTAATATTTTTAATTTGAATTTTTCTTATATGTATAATTATGCAATTAAATTGCATAATTATACGCTTGGACTCTTGTGAGGCGGGCGTTAATAACTGCGACACAGTATCATTCCACTGTAGTTATTACCGTCGTAAACTGTCTTTGTTATGGACTACAAATTTTTTTGAAATAAATAAATATTATTAAAAAATATATATTCCTATTTTGAAGAGATATGTGTAAGGCATAATATAAATTTCGCACTCAAAAAATAATTTTAAATATTTTAAAAATCAATTATCAAAACTTATTAAAATAACAAGCACATATTATATTGGAGGCACTCATGAGGTAGCGATATAACATCAGACTTTAAACACGACAGTTGTGGGTTCGAACTTGTGGGAATTAATTATTTTCATTTCTCCGCTCTGTTTGGTTGAATTTCGCCGTTCTACATTCAATTTTATTAAAATTGGGAGGTGTGTGTAACGGTGTATCCTATCACTAGGTTCCCCTTGCCCGCTAATTGCAGTTAAGTAGTATTAAGTAGTGTTAAGTATAAGATCTAAATTTTTATTCCATTATAAGTTACCTGCAACAGTGCTAAGTCGCTTAGGCGGTGTTTTGCAGTAGCTGGGCTCGTCGTGCCCCACGTGTATGGTGCGGGAGGTGCTCGCCCCCCACTCCTCGTTGGGCGTTGGCGGCAGTTCTCCACACTCGTGTTCCACTAGATCCTATGTCATAGTATACAAGTTTTATTAGCAATGCTTGTGTGCTATTTACAATTACTAATTATATTTATTTATTCCATAAACCAACTAAATATAATTAGCGGACCCCGCCGCTGTTGAACTATCCAAAGCAGTGACATATTATTACTTATTATTATACTGATTGCAGTTTTATTTTCAATTTAAACGTTTAGAAGGAATAGGGTGACAAATACGCCTACAATATATAAATAGAATGTTGACTACCTGCAACAGCGTGGTGACAGCGTGCCGGGGCCACGGTGGTAGTGTGACGGCGAGGCGCGCCAGCCCCATGATGCACGAGGGCTCGAGCAGCGCCGCTCCGCCACACAACGCACACAGGCGTCCCACTACCTGTAGTTTGTGATGTGATTATTTATTTAACAAATAACAAAGAACATTGCACATTTGTACAATTAAATATTTTGTAAATTATTTAATATTTCATACAATATTCAATATTTCAATTTGTAAATGTATCATTATTACTTGGCTTCTCGATCGATCGATTATAAATACCTTAGCGCAAAGCAACAGATGATCCGACAGCAGTGTAGAATCCATAGCTAACATGTGCGTAACCAGCGCGTGGGTTAACGCCGCGCCCAGCGTCGGGCTAAGTAACCGCGCGCCCTCCTTCGCGCGGAGGGAGGGGGACACTCCGGGACGCGAGGTGGAGCTGGTACTGGAACTGCCGCTGCCTCGCTTGGACATCATCGCCATACGAGCTTTGAGGCTCAGACGAGCGCGCTGTAATATTTAATTTAAATGCACTGATAATGTTATCTAGCTTTGTTGTGTTACAGCTGTATATAATTAATTAATCATAGAGATTCTTATTATCCTATCATGGTAGGATAATACAAGATGGAGGAGATATAAAATATATCTCCTGTCTAGGAACAGTGGGAACAGGCATTGTATCATGGTACATTTCAGAAGATTTCATTACATACCTTATGATTTATGGGTCATTAAACCCTTAAAATTTCAAAATATATTTAGTTTCCTGACCTTAGTTAAACAAAATACAATATGTTCTAGTGGAATATGGATGTTTTAAATCTACATATTATCTTTTTAAAAAACCAAAAGGGATTTGAATATTTACAAATTGAGGGAAGCCTATGCCCAGCAGTGAGCAAATGGCTGACAATGTTAATTAAATAACATAAATAAAATAACCTGTTGCTCCTCCAATGCGACCTGTATACCGCGGCGCGCTGCCTCCAGCTCGTGCATTTGATGCAGCAACTTCTTGTGCAGCTTGCGGCGGTGCAGCTTGCACTCCATAGCGCGCGGTGTCGATGTCGCGCAGTCTGTTGGGCTTGCCTTCGCGCGTCCGCCCGTCACCCAGTCCCATCTGATTATGTCGTTATATTACATATTATGATTGTATTTTATTTTTATTAGCAAACTGCTAACAACCGTTAGCAAACTCGTGTAATAGGGTAGATATACGTGAAAAAAGCTATAAAAGCAATGGAATTATGACAAACGAGGCAGTTGTTCGTAGGCAACGGCCCTTATTGGAAGAAAACTCGTGTGAAGTATTGTTATTGAGTGATACATATCACTTATTGCAATTACTTAAAATCTGTTTCCGAATAATTTGGAAACATATAGACCATATGTGGTTTTTATCTTATTTTTACAAAACGTTAACCGCTTTCGATTTCTAACAATATCAGGGTAGAAGATGTATCTAGACGTACATTACCAAAACAAAAATTTCAGATAATAGTTCAATGGTTCGTATTTCATATTCATTCAATGAATATACAATATTATTAAATGAAGCCACGTATTCAATAATAAAATTATATGATGTCTGCTTATAATTAGTATCATAAGACTATAATTATAATTAAAATCCAGTGCAGCCCCATTTGTTCCGAATAAAAAAGCGCGTAATGAAAATCAAATAAAAAATATAATATTCAAATAATTTTGACATGCCTATTGTTAGTCTTCTGCGAGGAGGCGGGCGCGGTGGCGGCGGCATCCAGCACCGACGCGAGCGTGGTGAGCAGCGCCGCCAGCAGCGCTGTCTGTGGGCGCGCGCCGCGCAGCAGCTCCAACGTGCGCGCGCACAGCGCCTGCACCACGCCACCCTCGCCTGCCCCATGCGCGTACATACTCTTGCGGCCCATGTACATCACTGCTACCAGACATCTAAGGGTACGAAAATTTTATTGAGTGAAATAGATTTTTAAATGTTCATTGTAAGCTGCAATGGACGATATACAAAAGATCGTATCTAGGAAAAGGCCTGTCTGCTACGCTTAAATTTTAATAAGTGTAAATACCTATCCAGCGGATGCGGAGGCGCGTCGCGCTGCGCGAAGGCGGCGGCAAGCGCGTCGACTAGCAGCGCGCCCCACCAGCGCTCGGCGCCGCACACGCGCGCCAGCAGCGCGCCCGCGCCCGCCGCGCCTGTGCCGCCGCCCCACGACAGCGGCAGCACCGAGCGGCACCACTCCGCGCCCACTGACATGTATTGCTGCAACACGACGTCGTCTACACTTACTAAATACATAACTATTATATGTTTTACATGATCAATAAAAAGTTTGTTTGATACATAGAGACATCTATACAAACTAAAACAGATATTCCCATAACTGCTGGAATAAGATTTTGTTTTGTGCAGTTAACTTTGAAGAAGGAAAATAGTTCATTTAAAATTAAGTATCACTTACCACGTCACCCATTTGGAAGAGGAAATACAACAGCAAGTCGACTATATAATTCGTAATGACCCGTAACTTGTCCGTGGAGGCTCTTTCTAGTAGTGCACTGGACGTGACTGTGCCTTTCTCTATAGCATCTAACATTCTATCATTAGTATCGGGGGCATTTTGCAACCTTTTCAATATGTTGCTGCAATTGTGTAGTTGCTGCTGCAGCTCTGTGCACTCCTGGTAAGCACCGATTATTTTAGGATCGGAGTCAACAGTTTGACTGAGATACGCCATCATATGCGCAGCGTTCCCGTTGTATAGATCCAGGAATGGATTTAATAAATCTATAAGCTTGCCAGTTGCCAATCTAAAAAAAGTTTTAGTAGATAAATAACAACAACAAATTAATAGCAATCGTGTGTATTAATAATGGCCCCTATATAAAAACGGACATTTTAAAAGGGAAGGTTTACGACAAAACAGAATAAAGATTTATATTTGTCTTAAAAAGTTTAAATAAAATTATAAACTTTAATGTATATACTATACCTAGTATTAGCATATACTATATATATATTTATTATTATATTTGTAAGATAGAGATCGACCTTTACTCCTTTCTCTCATAAAACTTCTCTTTCGAGTAGTCCTTTTATATGTAGGGACTGGCAGTATACTTTTCAAACATTGAAAGAATAAACCCACACAAAATACTATAGCCAAAATATAAAAAGCCAAATTAACTATCTCATTAGTTTTATCAATTAATTTCCGTATTTTTATTTACATGTAATATATTATTACTACCAAAAAAAAAAAAAACAGTATGCCACATACTGTTTTCTACACTAACTGCAAAGATATAAAAATATTGAATAATAGAAATTTATAGGTAAATTTGTCACCTAAATCTGCAGGACAGATCTTCATAAAGGGCTTTCAGCGCGTTGATCGAAGCTTGAACATTTGCAATTTCTGCTATTTCACCATAGAACCAACCTAGTGGTATTTTACATTTCATTGCTGACATCCCATAACGACCAATTGTTGTTATCTATTGAAAAAATATATTATCACGAATAAATAATATAAGCCACATTATACTTTATAAGTATATATTTTTTATCTTCTGGCATTCCTACTTTCTCATGTTCATACTAATTACGCTTCACTTAGATCATTTTGTATAACACAGGTGTTTAAACTTATTTGAATTCCAAAGGCAGTTACCAAAACACGTAGGGTTCTGTTACGTACTAATTTTCAAAACACCTGTTACCCTACCCTACCTACCCTTCAAATTACCTTTCATAAAATAAACATGTGATATCAAACTCACCTTCATGTACCGGCACAGCGGCGGCGGCTGTATGTCAGTGAGCACGAGGTGCTTAGTGGCGATGTCGGTGGCGAAGACGAGCTTCACGCAGTCCGTTTCCTCGCCGGCCGTCCAAATATCGATGCAGAGTGTCACCAAGTCTGAGCATGATGGGATTACCTGGATAAAAATTATATTATTATATTTCATGTTTTCCAGTTGATGCTTTATCCTGCCATAGTTCCGCCTGCCTGCTATAGTTCCACCTGTATTCGAGACATTGCGTGTTGATTGACTGGACTCAGTGTATGTCAAGTAAATGAAAATAATTTAGTGCCTTCAAGAAATACTATATAATAGCCTAAGCGTTTTACTTCATGTAATAAATAGATTTTTAATAAATATAAAACTAAAGACCTTATGAAGAAATATAAAGCAATTCCGTCGATCAAATAAAAATATTAATCGTACAAAATGACTGCTTTTGTAGAAGAGAAGTTGTAATATTTGTATCATAACAAGAATAAATAGCTTAAACACACTTGGCCAGATTAAATGGTGTGTAAATATCCTACTAACTTTTAATATAATGAATTGTCGTCAAATATTTGTTACAAATAAAACATATTAGGAAAATATTATTAATATCCTAAAAACTAACATAAAGAGTGATCAATTTAAAAATAGCATATAAAGATTTTCCTTTAATAAACATGTACGAGTACATACCAAATCAGTGAGTCGCACAAGGTGTCCAAAGTCGAGCACTATGTAGCGCCGCGCGCCCGAGTGCATGCGCTCCACAACCAGCGTGTGCTGCGGCGGCCGCGTCACCAGCGTCGCCCACGGGATGCCGCACTGCTCGCCCTCCTGTATCACAAGAAGTACCCATTGAAATGTACACTTTTTAAACTTTTATTTATATTGAGATTATAATTAGTTTTTATCTGCGGCCTGGCCCCGTTGTCAAATTAAAACAATTAAGAGTTGCCCGAGGTAACTTATCGCAAATGCAGTGAGTTACATCAAAACTATTTACGTAATTAATATGATAACTATTCTCATTCATTCACCTATCTCATTTTATTATTTCCTTATTCTATCTTAACTTGTTCTTTCTAACCAAACAAACGCTTTACAGAATAATTGGGCTTATTATTATATTTTAGATATTTAGGTTTTGTTATTATATTACGTCTAAACGTGTAGAAAACTACACGACCATTTGTCATCGGTATACAAAAATTTTATTGTTAATTATATTTTTATCAAAGTGAAAGGAAGATTGAAATATTGACATCTCAATACATTTTTGAAAATGTTATGTTCGTTAAAAAAATATTAATGATTTTACCAAAATTGTGATGCACATAAAAACAATACTAGAAATCGAAGTAAACCTGTAACTCGATTACATCGAGTTCGTAATTCTTTTATGGGACAATGTGTACACTTTTACAATAGGATCCCAGAAAACCTCCGAGAATGTTAAAAAAAATAAAAAGATGTCCAAGAAAACGAAAGATGTTTGTATGTTAAAGGTTGTTACCAAATTAATGATTACATAAATGATAACATGCCTTGAGAATGAAGTGCTCGCTCCAGTCTGTTTCAAAGTATTTTTGTCAGAAACGTTAAAATGTGTTTTTGTATAATTGATTTTTTTTAAAAAGTCCCGCTAAGTTTCTTGCGCCGGTTGTTCTTAAGTCTGAGGCATTAACTTTAGTGAACTGGTTGTAGATTATTTGACGTTCAAAAAATTAAGCATGTAACTTTTTATTTTGAATAAAATTATTTGACTTTGATTTATATAATACCTTAAAGAATTTCTCATCCGTATATTCTTGTTTGTCCTGTGGATCACACTCCATCAACGAATTCTCTATGTCATCCAAAGAGTCCGGATCGTGTGATGATTGTTTCATATGCCCCTCCTTTACTACCGTCCACAGCTTTCATGAAAAATATTTTATGTTACTTTATAGATTATATGTTTGAATAACTAGATATACTTTAAATAATAATACGAACACAATGTGTGACGAAATACTGTGCAATATAAAATAAAATATGAAATATCCCATGCTAATAAAAAACTATCATATCAATAAATTTCAAATAAATTTCCAATTATAATATAAAGTGATAAAGCCCTAGATGTAGTGCGGATAAGTTATTTCTAGCTATAAAATATATTTAATTATTTAGCTCAACAGAGAGACTAACAGACTTCTAACAGAGTAAGAAAATAAAAAGTAATGAAAAGTTTAAAAAGCCAAACTTACGAGCCACGACTCGACAAACGTACTATTTACTTTACATTTATCAGAGAATTTTACGAACCTGGTGTGGATCAGCGGAGTGCGCGCTGACGACGGTGGGCGGGTGTCGAGCGGCGGCCGTCTCCAGCTTGGTGCCGTCGGACGCCAGGTGGCACGTCACGTGCAGCGGCGTCGCCTCGCCCAGCCCCGCCGCCACCGCAGAGATGCCGCTCATGGCCCACCACGCGTTGCCACCGCCGCCCGCCTTGCCCGCCTCTGCTGACAACGTGCCCACTTTACTATGCCATAATATTATACAGAAGGGAGGGTTCCGTACCACAGTGCGTTAACAAAGCTCGACTACTAGAAACGTTTTGACGGGACACGTGACCCCCTCGGTAGTGGCGGTATACCTTTGGCAGTGGTGGTGTTGAACAAGTCGCTCAATTGGAAGGGACGGCCGGGCTCCAGGCGCCACGCCTCCGGCAGCGGCGGGGTCATACTCCCGCTCATACTCGCCGCCGGGGACTTCGGCCGCACGTTCGCTGCCATCAATATCGTTGCGTGAAAGACTGTCCGACCGATCCCGGCTAAGTCCCTAACCCTAAGAGAACGAGTCGCCTATACCTGGCCATTTTAATATTACTCCTCTCGATGGAACGTTGCGTGGTCTTACCGACGGCGTTGCTACCTATTATTGTTAGTTATCAATACGTTTCTACTGTTAGTCGCCAAGCAAGCAATTAAATTCAAAGTTATTTGGCAGAATAAAATGTCAATTGAAAACAGTGCCTCTTCTGTGCAAATAGAGCATTAGCATGTCTATAATACCTGTTAGAAAAGGTCCAACGCGAAACGTATCAATGCGGTGAGGCAGGCATAGAGCAGAGTAGTACATACCTGGTGCCTCAGTGGGCGGCATGTTGAGGAGGTCTTTGAGCTGGAAGTGCTGCAAGTGTGGCGGCAGCGTGGGCGCGGGCGGCACTTGGTCGGGCGTAGACCACACGGCGGGGTGCGTGGCCAGCGCAGGCCCACGGAACATCTCCGGCATCTCAGCGCCGAAACGGTTGCGCTCGAGCGGCAGCCCGTATAGACCGAACCTATAGACACCATTATACGTATAAACTTTTCACGTTGTTACAACAAATTGTTACTTTTGATGATGTTATACATCAAAAATAACAATATATAGTAAAACTTTATTAAACATGTTATTATACATGAGATTGTCAATACTTCATTTCATAATTAAATCCAAAAGAACCAACCTCGCCCGCAATAAGTCATGATATGGGTCAGCCCGCTCGCGAAGGCAGCGCGCCGCACGCTCCAACAGCGCCAGGCCCTTCTCCACGAGGCCGGGGGCGAAGGCGCGAGTGGTGCAGTGCTGCGCCAGCGCCATCAGCCACTCGAGCGCGCCGGGAGACTCGCTCGCGCCCACTAGCGGTATGCACGATATTACACTGTTTGTCAATGTTTGCTCAAACGTCGTCTTCCACGGCTTTGGTAACTCCTTCACTCCTCTAAAAGTAAATAAAAATGTATTTAATAATAAGAATTGTAGTAAGGAAGTGGATAATTTTCTTTATTGTAGATTCATTAACTCACTCGCTCGTGATTAACATGATCTTGACACATTTCTTTGCAATGCTTCTATTTGCACATAATATGCAATTCTTGATCAGTGAGTCTGTGTATTTTTCTATGACTGATACGCACTCTAATTGTTGCGTTTCAACTGGACTTTGAGCATCTTTATCCTTATTTTTGTCGGCCTTCGTAAATCGCATGCGTTGTAGCCGAACAGATATAACCCAATTTAGAAGATCTAATGCCAGTTTTCGCTTTTCAGAATCTCCCTTATCAATAGCAATTTCACAAAGTGAGTTTAAGAATCCGTTCGATTCTAGCATAGCTATTCTTTGGTGCCTCTCCAGTGGCACTTCTGTGTGAGGACAAGAACGAACTGTAATTGATATTTGATGTAGCCAATCGCAACCGATAAAACTAGATTTTTTTCCAGAACTTTCACCAGATTTTATGGGTCCTTTGGCCATGTCCTTAGCAGGATCAAACAATGTCTTTATGTGAATTAAGAAAGTTCTACCTCGAGCGCGATAAAGCCGAGGGCTTGTCAATATTAAAGTACCAGACTGCTGTGTGGCGTCCAAACCGGAAGATAGGAACAGGGGGCCCGCTAATATCTCAGCATTATGCGCCTGTAGGTACTCTTCACTATTTACAGGATTCTCTAAATTGGACATATCAGCGTCTACCGCTGGAAACCATACTGGCGAGTCAGGTCTTTGACCAAAGGACGCATCTTTTTTATATCCAATGCCGTGTAAATTTTGTTTCAACAAAGTAACTTGAATTATGGGCAAATTTACGGAGCTTGCGGAATGCAACGTAAAACCAAATTCTATATGTGCCAAAGGAAAACTATATGGCAATGTAAGTTCTAGCACATGTTCGTCCCACGTTGATGAAGTATTCTGAAGCCGCCATGATCTATTATTTTGATGGTCAGACCTTGACCTTTGGGCTGGGGATAGCTCACACCAAAATCCAGGTACTACAGCGCTGTAGGGCACAGTAGTGTTCATACCATAGAAGCCAATTAGAGTCATAAGTGATTCTAAGTCATTTTGATCCAGTTCTGGTTTATTGGCTATTATGACAGGCGGGCAAGCCGGCCCACACACTTCGTCTCGTGGTGCTTTTTGCAACATATCAAAATCTAAATTAGCTAACTCATCTTCATTGGCATCGCTTCCAGAGTCTTTCTCTCCATTATTAAGCGCATAAAAGTAAATTACCCCGTGTCTTGTCGACAGACTTAACCGCTCAACTGACGCACAATACACCACTGATGTGAATTCGCCTTTCGGTACTCTCTTTTCTGTCAGCACTTTAAAGTCAGGCAAAGAATATAATCTGAGGCCACCGTCATACCCAACAGACGCGAAACAATACTGATCGTGTTTATCCGCAGGTAAGAGACACAAATCTACGGGACTTTCACTAAACGGTAGTTCTTTAAATGATACAGGATTATCATCTAGAGTAAATATAGAAGTCTTATTGTTGATTTTGTAAAGAAGAAAATAAGCTTTTGGATCTGAATCATCATCAGTCTTTACTGTTTGGTCGGGGACCTCGTCGACGTCCATCTGAGAGTCAGAATCCCATTGTCTGTCTGTTCCTTCATTTTTGACCTTTTCAGGCTCGATACTAGATATAACGACCAACAAGTGTTCCTTATCATCAGTGGGCAATAGATGCGTGACCTTGGAGTCCTCTCGCTGGTTCAATTTAGCCGGGAGGCTCAAGCACTGCACGGCGACGCCCTGCGTGGCGGCCTCGTCGGGCGGCGGGTCGCTGTCGAAGCCGTCGTTGTTAGTGGCGCCAGCGCTTTGCCCGTCAACCTTGATGCCCCCGAACGTCGTCACTTTTACCTTCTCTGTGCCGTCGCCGCCTTCGTACCATTTCAGGTCGGATATTTCCAAGGGCCCGTTTCCAGTCATATTCAAATATTGAGTGATTGTGTCGCCGTGCACGGCGTCGGTTTGGTCGACTATCTTGGTGCCTACAGATTCTAGATGCTCACTTTTCCAGCTTTTGAGTTGTGAAATTTTACCTACAAAGTCTAGAACGCTGCCCTGACCCGACTCTGGTATTTCAGGGAGCAGCGCAGTCGGCGGCGGTGGCGGTAACACTTTATAATGTTTATTGAATAGAATTTTTTTGGGTTCCCAAACCTTACAATCTTCTTTACTCGAGGAAGCATTTAAATTAATAATGTTACTAATTTGTTCATCTATACATTTTAAGCTATTGGTGAACTGTGATGGAAGCTCAGTGTCCTCGTCCGAATACTGTAGATATAAGTCGTCGTAGGCGGGCCTGGTGACCACACAAACCTTCTTACTGCCACCAGGCTTGGAGTTCCCGCTGCTGTCTGACGTGTGGACTACTGTAGTAATAGAACCAGCTAGGGAGCTATGAATATCATAAGTTAATAAAAATAACATTTTATTTGAAGATGCGAGATTATTTTTCGCTTCGTTCTGATCATTCATAGCTTGTATACTTTCTTTACAACTATCTAGATCACCAGAATCAAATAGGGCTTTACTTGAGTCTTCTTTGATTGGCTCATTGGTTGGGGCAATATTGGTACGCATGATAGTGACTGCACAGATGAGGGAAGGTTTTGATTTATTAACATTTTGCTCTTTTTCTGTACTATCTGAACTTTGTGGTTGGGGGAAGACCTCTTGTTGTGATGTCATGCCGACAAATGCCATGGCTGTCAATTCAATACTGTAGGTTGCTAAAACGAAACATAAAATATTATCAATATGAGTTAAGAGAATAACATTTATTGAAGATTTCTGTTTTATTGTAGCATAGATAATAATTAATAACTATTATATTAATGTCTCGTTACAATTTTACTTACAAGTATCCTTTTCTAGACTTGTAGACCAAACTTTGTTACAATCTGTTATCAAAATGCCACTAAATATGGAGTCATATGGCGAAAGATGTATGAATTTGACCAATTTTAG
Source organism: Heliconius melpomene rosina (assembly GCF_056956725.1). Classification (NCBI taxonomy): domain Eukaryota; kingdom Metazoa; phylum Arthropoda; class Insecta; order Lepidoptera; family Nymphalidae; genus Heliconius; species Heliconius melpomene. The sequence goes on along the minus strand of NC_140396.1, from coordinate 2,255,391 downwards.
TCCACAGTCAAATTTCCAGATGTTAATTTTTCCTTCCACTGTACCAGTGGCTATTAAGTCTCCAGTGTTACCTTTTGATACTATTTTGACATTTGGAGATGAAACGGCACAGGCTGTTGCATTTGTGACCTAAAAAAGAAAAATTATTTAAAGTTCAATAAAAGTAATGTACTAAATATAAATGTCGTATACTACAATATACGACAATTACAGATCAACCAAGCAAAATATTGATATTGTGATAATATACAAATAAAATAATATGATGAACTTATTACTCTCTCAATATGTTACATTGAGTTGAATTGAATGTGTACTATATCTATCGTCTTAGATATCTATTGTCTTATTAATTTTTCAAATATAAGATGATAGATATAGAAGATATTTGTTAATTTAGGAATTAACAAATATCTTCTATATCTATCATCTTATATTTGAAAAATTTCAGGTTAGGACCTGAATCAAAAAATTATATCTGTGAAATAAAGTATGAATAACAAACAAGAGCACAAGATAATAAATCTTAAATAAAACAATAAAACAATAACAAATATTATAAGAAATATTGAAACACAATCTATAATAATAATAGAATCTCACCGATATAGGCACATTGTGTGTGTACTCTCCTCTTACAAATGGACAGTTGGGTGAATGCCGTTCATGCTCAACCCAAGGTTCGTCAGACTTCTCCCAGCAAACTAGACATACCATGCATGTGAAGCACATAGCACGGTCATCTCCACTAGGTGACGGCTGGTGGTAGAAACCAGCTTGTGCCATACGAGCAGGTAATGCCCATCTGTAAATGTTACTTTTTATTATAACTTTCTAAAATTGAGTGTAATCTTACTTATAAATGATATAACTGAATTATAGCACTTAGGCACATGTGAGATAAAAAAAATTACAGGAGGACTACACTTTAGACATTATACCTTAATTAATTAACTATGCAATTATTTTATAACAAAATAAGTTATGTTATTATATAGCTATATTGTCTCTATATTATATAACAATTACATTCATAAAATACATAGAATTTCTGCTTATGACAGATATATCCTGTTTAGATAAGTTTATAAATAATAGTAATATATAAATTTTAAAAAATGACTTCTTTATCACAACTTGTACCATAAAAATTTTAATTAAAAAAAAATTAAATAAATATCTCTAAATTTATATCAATTTAATAAAAAAAATTATGTCATTACAACATAACCAAAATTTTTGAAGAAAAAAATATACTAACTTGTAGTCCATATGTGGCCATCTCTTGAAGGTTTCCTTTCTTTCTGCTTCAGAATACATAAGCGCTCTGGACTCATCATCTTTAGTACAGGTACTGAGTTCATTAGCTCTTTGTCCAACAGCAGACGCTATGGCCAGGGCTGGAACTCTTCTGTTCTGACCTTTCAGTTCTTGTACCACACCATTCATAACCATACGCAAAGTAGTTTGGGATATTGCTATTGTGACTGTACTCCACTATAACAAAATTAAGAACTATAATTAATAAAATTATAAATTTATATTTGTATAAGATTGACTTTAAAAAAAGTCCCACTGAGTTTCTTGTGTTGGTTCTTCTCAGATTTGAGGCTTTAACTTTAGTGAACTGATGGTAAATTGTAAGTCATTCTAAAAATAAAACATGTAATTTCTTATTTTGAATAAAGTTATTTGACTTTGATCATATGCAGTGAACATTTTATATACCATATTTTATGGTGTAAAAGAGAGTGGTTGTAAAAGAGAAAGAAACATATTATACCTATTAATTTACTATTGTCAATAATATCAATAAAGCATAAATTATATAAATAACAAACATAAATGTATAAATAAAATAATTAACTAGTATATAGTCTATGGTTTTATATTAGGAAATTTTATGGTTTTTGGGCTTAAAATATGACATATATAAGTAAATAAACAACAGATTACATTAAAAGTAATGCATATATGTAAACTAAAGGACTGTTTCTTCATATTTTCAGTACATCTTATGCAGACAATTAAGGTAACTACAAACTAGAAATCAAAATCATTATTAGAGACAAATAGAAAAGAATTACAAAGCTTTCGGCAATTCGCCTTTAAATAAAGTGATTTTACATGGAGTTTACATTGCATTTATAATTATTATAGTCCAGATAACAAAGTAAGTTGTTTTAACAATATTGTAAAATATATAGACTTCAAGATATATTACATACTTTTTGAGCTTTTACACCTTTTCTGACTGGTTCTGAATCTATTGCATTTTTAAGTTCATTGATGAAATCCAACAGCCCATCAATTGAATGTGCGTCTAAGCTCTGCAGGCACTGGTAGAGAAGCACAGCCTAAAAATAATAAAACAATGTTCAATATAAAAATAATAAAATAATCACTTTTTAAAAAAGGCTGAACTATTTGACACTTTGAGAATCAAAGAAAAGAAGAATATAATTGACATATTTAATTTAATTAATATGTTTACTATTCCCACAAAATTTTATTATGTATGTATGTATATATTTGCCTATTTATATATTTTTATATACTCAGATTTATGTAGTACACCCCTCCTAATTTAATTTATTCTCTCCTCTATCCAAAGTTTGCCTGGAAGAGGTTGCTGGCTTAGCAATAAGGCCGCCTATTGTGATATTTTATGTATTAACAGTTTTGTAATTAATTATTTGGTGTACAATAAAGAATATTTTACTTTACTTATGTTCAAGCCAAATACTACATAAAGGCTAAGAGAATGTCAATACTAAAAAGTTGAAAGCATTTAATATTTTTTGTGTATATGTGAGTATATAATTATAAATTATAATAAAATATCACAAAAAACACATTTAAAAACAAAATGTTATTTTCTTATATTTCTAAGGATGTGTATATGGTATATATGTATATTTGTTATGTATTATTTTACAAAACGACAAAACAACTGGTGGGACGACCCCCTGCCAGATGGGCCGACGACATAAAGAGGTTGGCGGGAAGCGGATGGGTCCGAAAAGCCGAGGATCAAGTGTGGTGGCGAGAATTGGGGAAGGCCTATGTCCAACAGTGGACAAAAGATGGCTGTTGATGATGATGATGATGATTATTATTTTATTATACAAGAGAGTAAATTTTACATTTTTAAATATAAATTGTTATAAAAAATACATTTAATAGTATAAAAATATAAAATTAGGTATCTGATTATTATATTTTTATTTTTACTTGTTATTGCTATTCACAACATATCATTTAATTATATTCAGTATACTTTTCATTTTTATTTATAGCTTACAAATATTCCTTCATACACAAAATCTTAAGACATTTAGCATGTGACGAGAGAAAGGAAATGACAATATTAAGTATTTCATTTCCTCAAATGTCTTCATCAACAACCTGCCACATTCACAGTTTCACACTTATGTCCCTGTGACATGACTAGTCTCAATAAAAATATAGTTGTTAAATTAATATAAACAGTAAATTATAGTTGATGTAGTAATACTTATTAGAATAACTTGAATACTTGACATGAATCATGTTTATTGTGTACCTTTTGAGTTTACATAAATTTAAATATAAATAATTATTTTTAGTTAGGTTATTTATCTCCTAGCTTAAGAAAAAATATATATATATATAGATTTGCAATTTATAAGGCTTTCATTAGTTAGTTTATCTATATCACAATAAGTAATGATGTAATGTATTATTATATTTATAAATAAATGCTTTTCTGCTTATTTATTATTAAAATTTAGTATGTACTAAAATCTATTGAGCTATAATACATTATTTTTTATAGTATGTGTGTATTATTTTATAGTATGTGAGAAAATTTCAACATATTTTATGCAGAATATTCACATAAAAGAATTATTTTTATTTAATTTCATAAAATTTCAAGTGCTTACCTACTTTTTCATAAAATTTCAAGTGCTTACCTCAGATAAGACAAGTTCTACTCTAACTAGACTATCAGGTTCTGATGAATATATGGGTCGTTGTAAGGCAGTGTGAAGGAGAATCACTCCGTTATAGTCAGTACGTGCGCCGATTCCACTATTATCCCAAAAGAAAACTCTGTCGGCGCCGGGTGCATATTCAACACCTAAAGTGCCTCCGTTGTCTAAAAACAAATGGAAATACAATTAAGTAAAGCCTGCCGGTCTTTTGTGATAAGCAACAATCCAATATAATCGGAATTGTTTACTGAGAGCTGTCAAAGTGAGACAATGTAGGGCATCAAAAATTACTATACTTGGTTATAGTGCTCTATAATTGTATATCTAGATATTCAATACTGTATTGTAAAAATTATGATTGATTTATAGGTATAACAATATTGGAAAAATATTCTTAACTTACCCGCTGATAGACAGGAGGTCTGTAGAATCACACCAGAGTTAACATCCAAAACGTGTACACGGCCTTCATCAGTCTTCACTAATATTATATTTAAATTACTGTGATAAGTCAGTGAAGTAACAGGAAAGATCATACGTATATAACCATCTTCTCGTAATATCAAAGAATCATCGCCCATCGTGGCCGTGAACACATCTGTCTATTCTACGTAAACGCCATTTGTAATTATATTTTTTTATGTCAAATATTTTTACTCAAAGTGGCCAGACTTAAAATTATCTTGAATTTATTTACTCTATGCACACCATAAACAATTTATAATCTATTTTAAGTGTGCTAATATTAATAAAATTATATTGTATTTTTTTGCGTTTAATTACAGAATTAAAATATTTATATATTATATTAGATAAAAACATACCATACCACATAGATAACACCGATTAATTTACTACACAGTCTATACAATTTGTGTAAATAGTTTTACAGACAATAAAGTCCTGGATATATAAATTTAAAAAATATATTGTTAGGAAAACGCTGTGTTTAAAGATTTATTCTATTTTTATATTGTGAATTATACAAAATAGTTTTATATATATATATATATATACATATTACTGTGTATATGCTAAATGTGTGAGACTGTATACGCGACAGCTTGTTGGTTCGATTCTCACCCGACAAAATTAAATATTAATAGTTAAATTTATTCGTTCTGGTAACTCAACACCAGCCAGCACCAGTTATGCCTCCAGCTTCGGCGCAAAGTAGGGAACAGAAGAGTTTTAATGGGAACGGAGTGGTTTAACACTAAGTTCTCAGTGCCTACCCTGCCATGTGCGTGATTCAGGTGAAACTATAAAAAATGAATAAATTAACAAACCCATTTCCATTTTTTAGTTTTATTATACATCATTAATTTCATTAAGTTTGAATTATTTACATATTTATTAATAGCTCTCGTTTGTACCTAGATACTTACATTTTGTATTGAATATTCAGTTTACGACTTTTCGACAAATACATTGATTATAAATATTTTCAAGCAAAGAAACAAGGATTTCATTCTTTTTTTATTATGAAAAAGACAAACAACCAATCGTGCGGGTCACCTAATGATAAGTGATCACCTAAAGCCAGATGAATTACAGGTGCTATGGTGGACTTTAAGGTTCTTTTTGAAAGTAACTAAGTATATGCCACAGGTATTTTTTGAAATTTCACAATTTTATTCTATAGTGGTTTTTATTATCGCTGTAAATTGATTTATATTTTTATTTATTATATTAGTAGTAAGTACAATCTACTCAAAATACATTAGGTACACAAAGTAAATAAAATAAATTTGTTCCAGAGTTTATTTCCAATATTGAATTCAACTTAGACGTTTTAAAAAAGATTTCAAGAAATTCATGATGTGTTGAGGCCAGTCGTGACTCGTGCCGCCAGGGTTATAGTGTGTGGCTGGTTGTGGGTTCGATCCCTGGTCGAGAAAATGAATGATAATATTTTTAAATGTATACCTTTATTTCTTCGGTCTGGTGTCGAGGGAAACATTGGGATCGGAGTGTATTAACACTAAGTTCCTTCTGCATACACTGCTGTGTGCAAAACAGAGCGAAAAGTTGTTTTTTTTTAAATGTTTTAAATATTTTCACAAATAGGTAACCTACCCGAATGCTTCAATGTGTTTTTTTAAATTTAATTAAGAAACGTAAAAATATGTCTAAATACGCCTACGTATACATAATTATATGTATACGTAGGCGTATATATATATATATATATATATATATATATATCATTATTTTTTATTTTTTACTTCGAGTATTAGTATAATACAGCATTTATGTACATTTCAGCTTCATACCTCCACGCGTTCCTAAAAACAAAGGGTCTTAACAGATGGACGGACGGACAACAAAATATATATAGGGGTTCTGTTTTACTTTCGAGGTAGGTACGGAACCCTAAAATTGTACGGGGATGCATAGAACAACGCGTCTGAATCGTCTACAGTCAGAGATGCGTCTGCGTGACGATGGCGTCAATGTGTAATTTAATGCCGTAATTTTATTACGTTAATTTTGTTCCACTATATAGAATTTTATATTGGACAAGAAAATATAGATTAGAATTTTATATATGTATATACCTCGTATACAATTTAGGTTCGAAATTAACTAATGTCTGTAACGTGCAGTTTGTGGAGAAAATCAGCGATGTTAATTTATTTGGCGACTTTTTTTTGTTGTGTTTTGGTAAGTATGTATGAGGTTCCGTTTATCAGCTTCACACTGTATCGCGTACACATCAGGGTAGGCAGAGGGAACCCAGTGTTAAAGACTCTCCGTTCCCCATTTTCCACCGAATTCTAGAGGTATAGCGTGTAAGTGGAATCTACGCCATCCTTTGCCTCGACACTAAAGGGAAGTAATTAAAATAATAAATATTTCATTTAATCGAGTGGGAATCGAAACCATCGCGTTCACAGTCACACATAAGTGACCCTGCGCTACGACTGACCGCTATCTTTAAAATATTCTATGTATATCTTTAAATTCTTAGTAGGTAATCAAGCATTGTACAAACTTGTTTACAGATAAGCACGGAAGTTCCGGATTTCACTACACCAGAGAATAGGCAACTAGCTAGAACTAGCTTAAATGAATATCTTAAAGAAATAAACGATTTTCGTTACTATATAATTTCGAAAATTAATAACGTAACGAAACAAGACACGGTATATAATACAATCGACTTCGAAGTAATCCCTACAGATTGTGAATTAAACGACGACATGGAGGCAAAGTCTGATCTGTGTCCTATTATCGATATTACGGATATTTTAAAATGTCACTCGGAAATTATTGAATCGAATAACAATATAAAAATAACCTGCACACGTGATAATTAATAAGTCATAATATAATGTGGTAGTAAAATAATAAAACGCTGATAATTATTAAAAATAATAATTTATTAAAATTAAAACCTTTAGGTATATATTATTGTCATAATTCTAAATTACGTACTCTAATTAAACAATTAAAATGGACGGAATTTATTTTCATATTAAAATATTTCATTCTATAATAAAGTTTAAGTACACCATTTTTGTGCCAAAATCCAACTTACCTACACTAATTACTGACATTATAGAATATTGTTTCAATATTAAGTCAAGTAAAAATAAAAAACGCGTGTAGTTTATTTCTTCTTATGTGCAATAAAGAATTACACGCATTTAAATTAAGTTATATTAATTATATTTCATTTAAAAAAATCTCTTTCCCACTTCTCGCCCAATTGTCGAGACATTGAATTATTTTCACCTTAAATTAATGCGTTCTCTGGAATAAAAATCGAACCCATCATCGCCGCATACACAGATATCATCATATAAAATTTCTTATAATATAAGAATAACGAACTACACAAGTTTCTTGTTATAATAAATCCATAATTTTTATTTAGAACTCCCAAGAATCAAGCCATTTCAGTCCTGTCATAGTAGAATTCGGTTCACTCGCTAACGGCCCGGTCATGCCGTACGCTAATGGTGAAAACAGATAAAAACTATAGACAGTCGTGGAAATAATCAAACCCATTATACATTGGTACACTGTGTTTCCTAATTCATCGCTGAGATAAGTCTTGATGCTTCTCAGTAAGTACACTGTTAATATACCTGAAATTATAATTAAATAAAGTTTTACACTAAAAGTTTTATGTGTGGGTAAATTCTTTTGACAATATTATATTATATTTATTAATACTATATTTTGTAAAAGTAATCCTACAGTCCGGCGACACTAAGTGTAGACCAATAATTTCGACCACCGGAAAACCTCTCTTATGGTGGCTCTGATCTTGTGTCACTAGATTCTTTTTACCAACTCTATATTAAGATACTAAAAGATAGATAATTTATGCCAATTTTATAACAAAAAATACAATAGATAGACACTCCCTCCTCAGGTCGAACTTCATACTTCGCTTATCTCTCTCTTATCTATGCGCCATATTAAAGAAATGAAGAAAAAAAAAACAGCAACTAACCAGTCAACATGGAACTAAACACGAGTGCGGGGAAGTAATGATGGAAGTATAGGACTCTGCCCATCGCCCAGAAGGGCACATAGTGGAGCGCCCATCCCATACAGCTCCAGCCGGCTGCGTTTAGCAAACGACGACTTTCAGACGACACTGGGGGATAGGTGAAGATATATGATATAGGGGAAGATGTTGTGTTGAATATCCATTATAACCATTTATTTATTATAATAAAGGAAATAATAATAACATTGGTATCAATTAGTGGTAGGTAGGTCGCTAGTAAAACAGTATTTTTTTATAAATATTCAGCAGTATCAGAATTTGTCTCCGACTCCAAATGAGCAGATTATGTACAGCAGAATGACATCTTTAGATAAGCCACTCTGCAATATCTTGGGTGAATATAAGATCTAAACAAATTGAGTAATTTAACGAGGTGTCTACACTTATTATAAGTAGATTCACAAAATATATTTTTTATTTTTCATCATAAATATATGAATAAATAAATTTCTATACATTTTTACCTTCAACGGGTCTTCCAAACGCTTCAGCGCGTTTATCTCTAATAGAATTCACAATGAACACTATGATGAATATAGCGAGGAAGGCGAGGTTTGCCCACCACACTATAGGATTGCCGAGCAAGTAAATCCTGTGCGCGCTGCCAGAGAAGAACTGACCCTAAAGTAAATTAAATAATAGATAATTAATTAAATTTTAGCAGCATTATTAGCGGGGACGTCTAATATAGTAGAAAAATAATAAAAAATATAAACTAATGAGTTACTGTCACTACTTGTGACTTTGTTAATTAGCTTATATATGTTTAGACTAAAATAATTTTATTAAGTCTAGTTAGTAGTAATGAAATAATTAATTTCTTGATTCACTTTCAAAATAACAGTTTTGTAACTTTAAACTTAACCTTTAAGTATGGACGTCGGGTCTGACAGACCAGACAGTTCTACGAATTCTACAAATCGGCCACTTCTCGGTGACCTCCGCCACTGAGTCTCTCAGTACCTTTCGTATTAGTGACAAAATGAATATAGATAGCAGTGGTTGTGTCTCTGGGTTCAAAACACGTGAGTATTTAACTTTCTAAACGGGGTCTGGGTCTGTCAGACCCGACGTCCATGTTTCCCATACATGAATGATTTCAAAACGCCATATATTTTTATAATATTACAAAATATACTTTAATATTTTAATTGTATTATTTGTATTCAAATGTGTTTATTGTTATATATCATATATTATTTTGCATTGTTTGTTATATATTTTAGTAATATAAATATTATTTACCTAAAAAAGATTCAATTTTTTTAGTTTTTATGACAAAATGGAAAAAAATGATCGACCTAGCACGTCAGGGACAAAAATATCGGTACTTTATAATCAACATCAAACAAAAGAATTGGACGACGACATTTTATAAAGAAAATAGCACTTTATCAAATAAAAAGACGCGTTTCGTGTACTAAACTACTCTAAGAATTGAGAATGACTTTGACTCGCGTTTCGCGATCTGATCTATCATTTATTGAACATGAAGCTAAAAAAATAGTTTTGGGTTCTTGAAAAACATATATACTTTGCCCCCAAAAGATATATAGAAACACAACACATACTTATGTTGACTGCAATCGTCCTGTTTGCCTACAATGTTGAAAGCCATTGTGTATCGATGTTCAATTGTACCTTATCTTGAGGTGTTGTCAAAATTTTTATTTTATAACATAAGATTAGATAAGATTTCTTTATTTTTTTTTATTTCCTAGACTTTATATTTTGTTAAAAAAATATTTATTTTATTATCTGTCTCTTTATTATAGTATTATTTTCTTAAGAGTCATCCCATGTGGCCAAAGACTGAAATTGTGACTTTAAGTTACTTAAATCGTTGTGATGCGTAAAGTTTAATAAAAAGCGATTTTATTTATATTGATTTTGTTTGATTTGAGGCTATTCATGTAAACTAAAACATAAAATTGTCTTCTTCCTTTAAAAAACAGCCGGAATATGACCAATAAATACACTGGTCTGACAGACCCGACGTCCATATGTATGTTATAAAAAAATCACGTCCATAGTTAAAGGTTAAATAGAATAGAAATACCTAAAATAATAATCATACAATTTAATTGACAGTACCATCGCTAGCTTACAAAGTCTCGTGAAACATATCTGCTCATATATCAGTATTGTCTTATGCGACGGATGTGGATTCGGAGGAATGCTTATTTTAAAAATATCTACATTTCCTTTGTAAAATAGATCTAATACTGCACATCAGGTCCCTGAACTAAACACAACTATCTCTCAGCCTATCCATCTAAAGGCTAAGAAGAAACGTATGCTAAAAAGATATATAAACAGGAGGCAAAAACAATCTAGTGTCAATTTCTCCATTCTTTGCATATAGTGATATAGTATAATATATAACTTACCCTATAATTAATAGGCCACTGCCACGGCTGGGACGTGACTTCTCCCTCTTTGGGCTTAAGCCCCGCGTTGCCTTGTAACATAACCGCGTGGGACTCGAACAGACGCTCTACAAAACCTGACGCATACGCCTCGAAACTTACCTTTGGCACTGGAATAAGATATTAAAACTTGAAAGAGAAAAAGAAAAGAAGAAGAGAAAGAGAATAGTTTTGGGTTTTAAACATTCTTTATGTGTTATCCCACATTTATTAAAGAAAAATACTATTTTAGATGACTTAAAAAAATTTAAACGGACGAAACGTACTCAAGAACGCAACCAGTAAGATTATCATAACATTGGATATAGTCTCAACAAAGAAAGTCTCGAGTCGAGTCGTTGTCGAATGATATATGAAGCTGGTGGCTATCAAATTTTAATGGCCCTACATACATTAAATCATAAGATTAAACTTAGATTATTTTAAAATTACTCTTACATTGGTCAAAAACGTTGTCCTCCACGTTCCAAAGTGCATTTTTATCCCTCAAATTAGGATTGCACGCGATTTCCTGTTGTTCAAAGCCCCATTTAGGTAATTGTTTACCTGTCGTTGTGAGAGCACACGCCTGGAAAAGAATAAATATATTTTTCGTCAATTAATTTGTAAAAATGTACAATATGTTATTTAGTAAGCTTATTTCAGTTCTTTTTTTAACTTCACACTATATAGCAGGATAGGCAGAGGGAACTTGGAAACCTAGTGTTAAGACACTCAGTTCCCATTAAGACACTTCTGTTTCCCTCTATATTCCCGCTGAATTCTAGAGTTATTGCTTGTGGAATGGCGGAACTCAACGCCACGCTTTGCCTCGTATCAGTGAAAATACCTCGTATTAATGAAAATATTAAATATTTCATTTCCTCGAGTGAGAATCGAACTCACAATCTGTAACCCTAGGCCACGACTGGCCTCATATTTATTGTTTGTCATTTTTAGATCTTTTTAAAATCAAATACAGCAGAAAAAGTTATGAAAAGTGTAAATGACTAACTACAGATCAGTAACGTTTAGTATTTTTTTAAATAATAACTTATTCAAAATAAATATCTACCTGTAAATAATGAACGAACATCAGTTTACTGCGTACTGTCTGTATCTCATCGCCGTCCTTACCACCCGATACAATTATCTTCCAGACGTCATTGGCATCGCCAACGCCGTCCTAAAAATTAAGAATATTTTTATATATTCATAGTTTATGTACCTTTACCCATATTGCTATATAGTAAGCACGCACTACGATTTATTTTGCGACATAAATTTTATTTCTGGCATTCGGTTCATAATAAAATGTATAAATATTGATGAAAAATAAGTCTTAGTGATGCCTTAATGATTATTTTCCTACAATTGAATATCTTTAAATCAAATTAATTACATTTGTTAACCTTAGTTTATATAGGTATTTATAAATAAATTAAAATTGAATCAGCTTCACGCTGCATCCCACATACAGCAGGGTGGATAGACGGAACTTTGTGTTAAGACTGGCCTGATAAATAAATGAAAATAGCATAATTTATAGTCACTATTACCTCTCCGTACCCCGTGACCTGCATGAACTTAGTAGTAAGTGGCGCGCGCTCGCGATGCGCGTGCAAGTTGCGCGCCGTGGCCACGTGCGTGAGGCGCACCAGCTCCCCGCTGCGGACCGGCACCGCGCCCTCCACTCGCTCACGGTTGTAGGGCTTTATTATCCAACGGTTGTTGTCGTCCTTGTGAGTGTATGTTGTTATCTAAAGGGGTTACAAAATAATATTAGTAAAAAATCAATAAGGGAAAATGGGGAGCGGAAGCGTCGTAATGGGTATAGAGTATCCTACAATACAAAGTGAAGCTAAAAAATATAAGTAAGACATGCAAACCTAAGATTGCACCTTCCAGTTTCGTCACAGGATTTACCTTTGGGTATATCATTTCCGATAACAGTCGCGTGCTTGTGCATTAGCGCAACGGTATTAATAAATTAGCTATGAATAAAAATATAAAATGTATATACCTGTTGTTGCCTCGCTCCCACGCCTGCTGGGTACAAATGGTGGTGCGAGTGCAGATAACCACCACCGGTACGGTGGTTTTTCAATGTAATTATGGCGCCATACGCTAAAACTTTAGGGGCGCTTGCATTATGCAAGCTGTTGCCTTCGAGTCGCGCTTGGAAACCGGATGAGTAAAAACCATCGCCATTGCCACTGTATAAGCAATTATATATTAATGCTAATTATAGTGTAGTCGACGAGTCATGACCGCCCTGAAGTAAGCTGTAGATAGCTGGTTTACTTAAGGATTTTTCTTGCTTTTGATTATTTTCTCCCCAAAATACAATGCGCATTTAAAAACATTTAAAATGTTATACCACTGAATTAAGAATGTTATATTTATTCTATTCTAGATATTTTAAAATTCAATTAAAATTTTGAAATATATAATAGTACAAGTTTTACATAACAATAAAACTTGTATTATTGTGGAGAGACGATGCACAGCATCTGTGAGAGGGCGCTGTATACTTCCCTTTGATTATCCAATGATGTTCACTTCCGGTGGTGGTTTTCGACCAATCAGCGATTTGGAAGTCACGTGGTCCCAGGTGGTAGGGCGCTGGTTTGAATAAAAGCTGCGCCGCTACGCTTCTAACCTCATAGCAGATTCTCACCAGGAGCCTTAAAATGATGCTGTGCATCGTCTCTCCACAATAATACAAGTTTTATTGTTATGTAAAACTTGTACTATTATTTGGGATGTGACGATGCACAGCATCTGTGAGAGACGTGTTTATAACTCCTGGTGACCACGCACGACGCTATGTGATTAAACTTACAACAGAGTTAGTAAGATGGCAGAATGATCATAAAATGATAACATTGTATATGAGTAAAATTGATTTATTACCTAATAATTACAAAGAATTAACCAAAGTAAATCACCCTTATTTCCTTAAATTCATTATTGTACTGGATCAAAATTATTTGCAAGATTATTCACACCTTGTGTATTAGGTCTACTTATCATTTGTTTGCAGTAAAATTTTGCAAAGGTATTTGAACTTTGCCAATTACCACGATTGAGAATTTCTTCTAAGGGGAAATTTTCATACCAATTTAATGAAGCTACGGCTGAGCGAAAGCTCCCTGAGGGTGCCGAGATGCCGGCCTCTTTTAATAAGCTTTTCACCCAGTTTCCAATAACGGTACGTGACGCACTCTGGGTAGGTCCTCGAGTTGACACAAATAAGGCGTCCTTACACTCAGCCGTTCTCCTTTGATTGCCCAATTGAATTACCTTCCTAATCCAGTATACTGGGCACACGTTCTGATTGGGATGACAAGATAGCTTCCACCCAGATTGCCTGTATGTAGCTGTGTCTGTTTTTGAACCGAAAATTGGATATAGAATTACGTGGTCCTTGATGTCAATAAAATTGCCCTTCGAAATTCTGAGAAGGGTAAGATCGTGAACACGTCTACCAGATGCTAATAATAAAAGACAAGCACATCTTCGAGAGGCTTCATATAAATTATTATTGTTAACCGGAGGACACCGTTGCAGCCAAGCCAGTAGATCGCTTGGGTCCCATGTAGGACATTTTTGTGGTTTAGGACTCTGAAGAGAGATAGCCTTTAGAATGTGTCGTACCAGAAAGTGTGAATTTAAATTATCATTACTATTTAACTGGCCGAAAGTTAGAACCACTGATTTATGTAAGAGTATTGTTTGATAGGCTAACCTCTCTTTTAAATGAAGAAAAGCTAAGAACCTTGATAGACTAATACCATTAGGGACCTTGGCATTGAATTTATTTATATAACAAAACTTTAACCAACGAGACCACGCCGGCCCATAAGTTTTAAGGGTTGATTCCCTCCATCCTGATTTTAAGAGTAATTTTTCAGCTATTGACCAATTTTCTATGATATTACCCCAGCTGCTATCTTCCAGGCGAAGAATTCCATTTCGTGAACGAGAGGAGGAGGGAGACCGGTGCTCTGATCTATCAACACTTGATCTAAGTTCTCGATTTTCATGGGCCTGCTCACTGCTCGCCGTCGTAGGTCGGGTAGCCAATACGCTCTCCGCCACATTGGTGCTATTATTAAATATATCCCTTGGGCCGAGTTCAGGTGGTGAAGAACCCGTGGTATTAGACTTGGCGGCGGAAAAATCCACGCTAGATTGTATTGCCATGGACGACTGAAGGCATTGCAGAAGTCTGCTGATCGATCCCGATGATCTTTGGTAACGTACCTTTTCACCACTCTCGTCTCCTTGCTCGCAAAAAGATCTATCTGCGGCGTCCCAAATTTTTGAAACACCCTCCTCTGAGCGGGTCGCAAAAGGTGCCACTCTGATATAATCTTTCCACGGGACAACCTGTCTGCAACACTGTTGAACCTTCCCGGTATGTGTTCTGCCGTCATGATTATGCTTTCTTTGTCCAACAACTTCATTAACTGATAAGTCATGTGCAGGAGTGCTGTCGATCGTGTTCCTCCTTCCTTTTGCACGTAGGCTACTACCGTTCGATTGTCTGATTGAAGGTGTAAGTGAGAACCCTTGAGTTGTAACCTGAAGTACTTGACTGCTGCTATTATTGCAAACATTTCCTTTCGGTTGGAATGCCAATTCTTCTGATTGCATTCCCATTTTCCTGATATCATCTGATCGTCTAAGTGTGCCCCCCACCCGAAATCTGCTGCATCTGTAGTCAGGAAATGCTGTATCAACTGATTGTGTAACCTGCTCCGGGCCAAAGGGCTTTTCAGTGTTGTATTCCACCATAGTAAATCCTCTATCACTGGTGATGTTACTTCCACCTTCCCTCCGGCTGGTTGATCCACATGCTGCCGTATCAGCAGTTGCAGCTGACGGCAGTGAAGACGTCCCCTTGGTACTACGAAGGACGCGAAGTTCAACATCCCTAGAACTATCTGTGCTTCCTTTATAGACATCTTCTGTATTCGGAGCACTCTCTCTGTCCTTAATAATATTTTGCAGATTTTTTGCGTTGGTAAGCCTTTGTAATTCACCAGAGTGTTCCATATCACGCCTAAAAATTCGATCTTCTGAGTTGGTTCGATTACAGATTTCTTGTAATTTATAGTCAAACCTAAAGACTCCATGCATTTGATCACTATTTGCACGTGAGTGCGAAGAGTAGTCCTCGATTGATTTACTACGAGAAAATCGTCCAGATACACTATCACTCGCATACCCTTGGATCGAAGGTACTGCGCTATCCAGTTTGTGAGCGACGAAAATACCTTGGGGGCACACGACAGCCCGAAAGGGAGGCACGTCATCTCCATGATCACCTTGTTGTAAATCAGCCGCAGAAACCTTCGATGCCTCTTTATGACGCTCACATGAAAATAAGCCGAGGTCAGGTCCATTTTTACCATCCAATCCCCCTCTTGTAAGAACTGAGGAACTTGGAATTGAGAGATTAGTTTGAAAGTTTTCGGAACTATATACTGGTTGAGACGTCTTAGATTGAATACCGGCCTCTTTGATCCGTTGCTTTTCTTTGTTACAAACATTGTCGAAAAGAAACTTGGACCCGCCTCTTTCGGATTTACAATCTCCAGTACGCCTTTTTCCAATAGTTCCTTTATCTGAGTTGACATATCCTGTGATCGTGCAGTCTCGCACCGCCTGACAACTCTTTCTGATGGCAGAATCATCGGCGGTTTGGAGGTAAATGGCAGACGCATTCCCGTGACTAAACCGAGAAGGGCCTTCGGAGCCCCAAGCATCTGCCACTGCCTCCGATACGCTCGGAGGCAGCCCCCATAAAATTGTGCCCGTTGAGAATCAACTAACATGTTTATCTTTTCTATTGAACTTGGGATTACTCTTCCTGTGTTTAAAGCTCTGTTTAGATGAATCCGCTGTAACTTGATTTCTTCGCCTATTTGATGTTTGGCGAAAGGGCTGGTTCCGATGACCTCTAGCGCTCCGCACCCCAACCAAAGCGCTTTCAGGTGCCTTGCTTACTTTGACCGTTTGACCTTTCGCAGAGTCAAACCACGGACGAACCCACTTGTCTAGTCCACCCGTGTTGCGAATATAGACCTGCAATTGTTCTTGGTCGAACAAGTGTGTAGTACTGGGAGGAATCTTTCGCAGACCCTCACGTAGGTTCCTGTTCGACAGTTCACCTAGGATACGCTCCCGACGAACTTCGATGAATTCCGCTCGCTTTCCACAAACAAGCTGCATTATCTCCTCACTTATTTTATGAAATTTCGATGAGGGACGGAAGAACTCCAATAGCTTGTCATATAGACTTGATGGAGATAATGTAATATTAGGTGACGCTGACCAATTGATAAACTCTTGTAAACTATGGTTTAATAAATCTCTCTGAGAAATTAAAGCATTACATAAAGCAGCCAATATTCTCTCTGAACTTACTACATAATCTTTGTTCTTTGCAAATTGTCTTAGCTCATCGTTAATTTCTAAGTCAGTAAAACCTGGCGTGGCGCTATGAATTTTTAATGCATCTACATATCGCACATCTTTCCATGCTCTCTGACCAAACTTTTGCAGACCTTGAAGCCTTCTCAAATTTTCCGGCTTAGCTTCCGGTACTTTAGGATCTTTAGCTGCCGTTTTTACCTCACTTAATCTCAAGCACGGAACAAGACTATTATCAGGGTTAATAGGTTGTATTAACTGAACCTCCAGCGCTGTACTAGGTCCTGGTGTGGGTTCTGTTGCATGCGGGCTTGGCAGGACATTAGTGCTCGGCGTCGATGATTTATTACAACCGATATTTTGTAATAAAATGTTATTTAATAGAGATATTTGGTCAACAAGATTCTTAATATCAAGAGATGACTCACCTGTTCTCCTCCTTTTTACCTCTGATGACGAACCACATGTCGACGAACTTGAACTTGCTGATGAAGAACGACGCCTGCGATTTGATGCCGATCCTGCCAAGCCCGCTTCCGAGTCCTCGACCGCACTACTGTGACCCGGAACCGCGTTGTTGCACTGATTATGCTCCTCCATTTCTTCGTTATAACACTTCACTTGCAGCAATTTTACTCCGATTGGGAAATAACGACGCTATGAGGTTAGAAGCGTAGCGGCGCAGCTTTTATTCAAACCAGCGCCCTACCACCTGGGACCACGTGACTTCCAAATCGCTGATTGGTCGAAAACCACCACCGGAAGTGAACATCATTGGATAATCAAAGGGAAGTATACAGCGCCCTCTCACAGATGCTGTGCATCGTCACATCCCAAATAATATAAAATTGTATATTTACTTTGATTTTTAGCGTATAATAAAATTACTTTGTTTATTGTTAGTAATAAGTTTTCTTTGTTATTAAAACTAGTAAAGTAGGTCAACCAGAATTTTCTGCTTAAGTATATTTTAGTCAATGTAACGTTAAGCCGCTTATGTCAGCCAAAGCCATGCCAGCCAGCCAGTCATGCCTGCCATAGAGCCGAGCCAGCCTATGCCGACATTGACAGTTGACGTTTTCATTGTCCGGAAGGTGGGGAAAAGTGTTTAAATTAGACGTGCAACGCATTTGAAGTTGAGGATTCGCACGTCCGTCGAAGAGTGAACACCTTAGAAGACCTCCCACTACATCGGCCCGAGTTCAACAATCAACATTCAAGATAACTTGTGATTATTTCTGGTGAAATAAATCTACAAGTTTCGCCTGCGCTCCCCAGCGTGGAGACGCCTCCGGCATCGGAGACGCCCGTAAACCATCGAGTGTAACCATCGCTCGTAAACCATCGGGTGTAACCATCTCCCCCCCGACCTCACGGTCAGCCGCACGACGATGACCGAGGACTGCCGAAACGGACGACAAGCCTGACTGCACCCGCATCAGTATGAGCGGCCGTCAAGGAAGAAGATCGCGCTCGCGTTCCCCCGCACGCGCCCGGGCGCTTTCGAGTGCAAGGGATGAAGGGGCGAGGGGTCACCATCTCCCTCGCACCTCAGCTCCCAGTGTAACCACCCCGCCTCCAGCGCGCGCCGCCGCTGCGCCCGCCGCGTCTGCCGCTGGCTTTGCTGCCGCCGCCCCCGCGCACGCCGCCGCTGCGCCCGCCGCGTCTGCCGCTGGCTCCGCTGCCGCCGCCCCCGCGCGCGCCGCCGCCGCGCCCGCCGCGTCTGCCGCTGGCTCCGCTGCCGCCGACCCCGCGCGTACCTCCGCTGCCGCCGCCCAAGTGCGCGCCGCTGGCCCCGCCGCCGCCCCCGGCCCCGCCGCCGCCGCGCCCTCCGCGTCGGTCGCCGAATCCGAATATGAAGTGACTCTGCAACGGTGCAGACCTGTTGCCAGGGATGCCCCCCGACCTCGCCGCTCTCCTTCCGCACCCCCGCGCATGGATTTGGAGCTATCGCCGCGCTCCACTCTGCAATCGGACATGATTGCCATAGCCGAGTTGCAGAAGCGTGGGGTTCTCTCCCATTCGTTGATGGCACATATTGCCATGTACCTCAACGATAAGGGTAGGGAGCTAGACCGCGCTAGCGCCGGCATTGGCCCAACCTCAGCTACGGGGCCAGGAGGGGCCCGCGACGCGATTGACATCGCTCCACTAAGCCAGACTCCCGCAAGGCGCCCACGCACTTCCGATGACGCCTCCGAACCCGTATGGACGACGCCGAAGAGGCTGTGCGCTCAACCACCCCCCCCTCGCGACCACTCGCGACTCGCGAACACCCACGATCCGCGCCTCCGCCTCCCGGCTTCTCAAAGAGGACAACCGTTTGCCTTCACCGCTGGCACTTCGGCCGCCGTCACCGGCCTTCCCAGCACAGACACCACAGCCTCAACTTATTCGATTGACGGCACGAGCACGGGAACCTTTGCCGACGCGCTCCGGGCAGCCGGTTCGAGCCTCCCAGCGCAGCTTCCTGCCGCTCCCCCTTCTTCTACCGCACCTACTGCGCCGAAGAAACCCAGACTTCCGCCTCTGATTGTGGAAAATCTACCCAACTGGGCGTCGCACTTCAAGACGCTCAGGGACAGGATTGGCCAGGCACCCAGCGCACGACCATTCGGACGAGGCGTCAGATTTTCACCTAGCTCGGAGGAAGAGTACCGCGTAATACAGCGGTACCTCTCCGAGCTTGAGAAGAGCGAGGCCTTATCTTGGTTCTCCTACGCCCTCCCGGCGGACAAAAGCAAGAAGGTAGCCATCAGGGGGCTACCTGTCTCTACTACCCCGGAGGAAATTACTGATGCCCTGGCGGGCCTCGGCTTCACCGCCGAGTATGTCCGCCCTATCAAAGCAAGGAAGGGGAGGCCGGGGTGCATCTTCTTCGCCATTCTGTCTAACACCCCGGACCTGATACCTGGCATCTACAACGTGACGGAGTTGCTATTCATGCCAGGTATCAAAATAGAAGCTTGGAGGAGCAAGAGGGGCCCGGCGCAGTGTCACCGCTGCCAGGCATTCCGGCACTCCAGCCACGGGTGCCACCGGCGGCTGGCATGCGTGAGGTGCGGCGAAGAGCACCTCGCGCGCGACTGCCCGAGGCCCCTAGACGTCGCCGCCACCTGCGCCAATTGTAAAGGTGCACACCCGGCAAACTACACCGCTTGCCCACAATTTAAGCGCGAGTTAAGAAACAAGAGGGCCGGCACAGTGGCTCTCTCTCGTGTAGACTCCTCCAAACCAAGAACCGCCGCCCCCCGAGTCACCATCAATACGATTGAAGCCGAGGGCACCGCCTCCAATCTGATGGCCTCCGCAAACCTCCCGACGGAGAATGCAGGCAGGAGATACAGGAAAAGAGGCGGCAAAAGGACAAGGAGGCAGAAGGCAAACGAGGCAGTCCCGCCCGCCGACATCGCTGCCGCTGCCACGGCCCCCACTACTACTCAGCAAGCCTCTCGGAGAACCTCTTCCGTGGCCCCTGATGCCACTCGCGCAACTCGCCCGGCTACAACCCATCAGCCGACACACACTACTATCGACAGGGCCATCGACACCCTGAAGGAGGTCCTCCTTGCCTTGAAGGAGGGCCGTGACCCTGTCCAGTGTGTTATAAATGGGATGACCAATCTTCTTCTCAATGGCTGAAGCACTTCGCCTGGTATACTGGAACGCCGCAGGCCTGCGACGTCGCCTGCCCTTCCTCCGCTTTATCCTTCGTGAACATCGAGTCGACGTGGCACTCGTCAATGAAACGCATCTCCACTCGTCGCTCTCCGCCCATCTGCCGGGCTACCATGTCCTGCGGCTGGATGCCACTCCAGAGAAGCCCATGCGCGGGCTTCTAATTGCCGTGCGCCGTAGCCTGGTGTTTGACCAGCTTCCAGACCTCGATGCCCAGTCGTTCCAATCTCTGGGTATCGAAGTACAGCTAGGCTCCAGTGCCATTAGACTCTACGCCGTCTACCGCCCATGCCCTCTTGTCTTGCGCACCAGTGAAGTTCAACGCTTGCTTGGCAGTTCCACCCCCACCCTCGCCGCTGGGGACTGGAACGCCAAGCACCCCGCCTGGAGGTGCCCGACGGCCTGTACCACTGGTCGCCGCCTATACAACGACTCCATACGGCATGGCTACGAGGTGGTGGGTCCCGACGAGCCAACCCACTACTCGAACACCGCCTCCCATTTGCCTTCCACCATTGATCTGGTGGTTCACAGGGGGATCGCAGCTTTGGACCTAGAGACCCTCTCAGACGCCTTCGGCTCCGACCACCTACCCGTCCTCGTTCTACTCTCGGGCAGAATGACGTTGGCCGGTGGCCCACCTTCCTCCAGAAGAATCTGCTGGGAGAAATTCGAGGCCCTCCTCAATCAGAAGCCTCCAAGCGTAGAGCCTCTCAACAGCGTCGAGAGCATAGACCGCCTGGAACACGAGCTGACGTCCTCAATCCAGACTGCAATGCGCGACGCCACTCTTCCCGTCACTTCTCATGCACGTCCGCCAATCCCACGGCGGGTACAGGTGCTAGTCGAGCGCAAAAGGAGGATTCGCGCCGACTGGCAGGTGTCCAGGGACCCTAGCCTCAAACGAAAGCTCAATAAGCTCATTGAAGACATAAGGGCCGCCCTTGAAGACACGGCGAGCGACGCGTGGGACCGGCGAATTGCGGAGGCGCACGACGACCAGCCCTCGCTCAACAAACTATGCCGCCAGATAACAAAGAAGAAACCTCCGGTGAGACCTCTTCTCCACCCGGACGGGACCCTCCGCTACTCGGCGAGCGACAGAGCGGAGATCATGGCGGACTACCTGTCAACGCAGTTCAGACCCAACCCCAGCGAGCGTCCGGAGCGCCATGCGGCTATAGAAGCCGAGGTCGAAAATCGCCTGCGCTCTCCTCTTCTACCATTGCCGCCACCACCCTTCTTCTCACCTTCATCTGTAAAGAAGGAGATCCTACGCTTGAAACCGAAGAAAGCCCCTGGCAAGGACGGGGTTACCAACGGGGCTCTCCGACACCTCCCGCCAAAGTACATCGCCAGCCTCACCAGACTCTTTAGCGCCATTCCGCGCCTGGGCTACTTCCCTCAGGCGTGGAAAGAGGGTCTGGTGATCACGATTCCTAAGCCCGGGAAGAACACGCGACACCCAAAGAGCTACCGCCCTATCACCTTATTGAGTTCTACAGCCAAACTGTTCGAGAAGCTTACCCTCCCGCTTCTCATGCCGCACCTACAGCCGCGGCCCGAGCAGTTTGGCTTCCGCAGTGGACACTCAACCACGCTACAAGTGGCAAGAGTCCTCCACTTCGCCGCCGCTACCTTCAACCGGAAGGAGAGCCCAGCAGCAGCATTCCTGGATGTGGCCAGCGCCTTCGACCGCGTTTGGCACCCTGGACTGCTCCTCAAGATCCTCAATGCCGGCATGCCTCACCACCTCGCTCTCGTCCTAGCCGCCTTCCTCCGTGGCAGGACCTTTCGTGTGAGAGTTGAAGGAAGCATCTCCAGGAGTCACCCAGCCACAGCAGGCGTGCCGCAGGGCAGCACCTGGTCCCCGGCGCTTTACTCCAGCTACACCGATGACGTTCCGACAATTAAGGACACCACGCTGGCTTTGTATGCGGACGACATCGCCCTCCTCACGAAATCACTCAACCCCTCCCACGCCGCCGTCAAGCTCCAACGGGCCCTCAACCTGCTGCCTAACTGGCTAGCGGAGTGGAGGCTCACCATCAACGTCAGCAAGACTCAGATCGTCTCCTTCGGATCGCATCTCAAGTTGCCTCCTCCGCTCAGCCTACAGGGCCAGCAGATCCCTTGGAGCCCCCACGCCACCTACCTGGGAGTGGTGATAGATAGGAGGTTGACCATGACGGGGCACATCCGCAAAGCTGCCAGCTCCGCCAAGACAGCGTTGTTCCTGCTGCGTCCTCTTCTTCGTTCGCACCTGCCGCTGCGAACAAAACTGGCGCTCTATAAGACATATGTGAGGACTCGCCTCACATACGCGTCACCGGGGTGGTACTCCCTTGCCAGCCCTCGCCAACGAAACATCCTGCAAGTGGTCCAAAACTCTGCCCTAAGGCGAGTCACCCAGGCCCCATTCTTCGTCCGCAACCGAACGCTCCACCGCGATCTCAAGATGGAAAGCCTGGAGGAGCACATCGGCCGGCTCGCGTCCAACGCGTTCCGCCGTGCCGATGTATCAGACCACTTGCACCTTAAGGATATCGCCCCGTGGCACTCAAGACCACCAGATGCGCGCCGTCTCCCCAGGGATCTCCTCTCCCCCCCAACATCCGATTCCTGAGCTGTCGCCTCGGTCGCTGGTCGCCTAAGCTGGGCCTCTCTCGGGTAGCCGAGGGTCTCACCCGGCTGGGCTGACCGCCCAGGCGACTCTAGCTCATCCTCCCCCTCCTAGCCTCCATCTATCCTAAAATTACTCCCCTCTCGGTCAAGTAGCGCCTCTACAGCCACAACCCGAAGACGCACCCATTTTAATAGGTGCAGAGTGATACCCGGCAATAGGGACTCTCCCTGATGCCGCTCCCCTCGCTCCCGCAGTGTGAGCAAGAAGGAAGATAACACGATCGCTTGAAGTTGATTTTAGTATCGTGTACGCTTGTAAGCCGAACCTCTGTTAAAGCTTATAACGAAATATATAGTGTTGATTCATTGCTGTGTATTTATTTCCCTTCTGTTTCATCAATGAATTTTAAGTATTTGGTCAAAAGTTATTTCAAAAAAGCATATTGTATCATAAGAAATCTTAAAAAGAATAAAATTTAAGGTGAAAGAAAGTAATCAGTTATCTTTTTAAATACGATATTACCTTTTGCTAAGTACTGTAAGATGAACCCAGAAGAAAAACACATATAATATAATAGGCCACAGTATTAAAGTTAAACTTCTTCCCACTAGATGTTTTATTGTGAAGCTCTGCAAAGAAAAAGATCACATTTAAAGTAAAATAACAAATAATTAGAAGCCAGTCATGAAAAAGAGGCGATAGTGTCCGACTATAAAATCCACTGGTTGTGAGTTATATTCCCACTCAAGAAAGTCTTGAAGAAGTGTCATTAAGTCAATATGGGTCATGCCAAGGCTGGCAGTTGTAAATTATCATAGAATAACTTACCACAGGCTTACTTAAATCTCCTAGAATATTCCATAAATCCGCTATGGTCCTGAAGCCCACAAACAATACAACAAAAAGGCCAACAAATTTAACTGACATTGTACAAGAGAGAGATGCGCCAAGGAAAGTTTGCCAAACAAGCATCTTTAAAGAGAATGGTGGCAAACCATCATCTGTCAATGATCGAACCTGAAAAGATTATTGATATCAAACAAACAAAGCTGAACAGTTTGTATGGATGAATGCTATAATCTGAAGAAACAAAAATTGTGTTCAATAGTATATTTACCAAGAAACGTTAGACGCTATATTACTTCATATTAATGGTTTCAATACAATGAAAGAACTTAGCAAATTTAATAAATAATTGATGCTATCAGAAAATGTGTTACAAATATGACTAAAAGTAACAATGATAGCAACTATTTTCGAGGAACAAGCTTGCGATTGCAATTGCGACAGTTGTAAGTACAATTCCCACTAAGGGGAATAAAATATTTAATATTTTAATTTCCTTGGGTCTGGTAATGAGGCAAAATGCGGCGTTGAGTTCTGTCATGTGTACTCACAATGTAAGAAATCGGCAGAAATTGGGAAACAGAAGTATCTTAACTTGAGGGTATAGAGTGTCTTAACACCTCCCTTTCTCTAAAAAAAAGATCTATTTGAACCTGCTATTCTCAGTAAGGAAAGGAAATTATATAATTATATTTTCTTTTTTATCTCCCATAGAGTGTGCATAGACTATTATTATATAATTATATATCATGTATATTTACTTACTTTGAAAGCCCCATAGATAGAACAGCTCATAAAAAATAACAATATAGGATCCAATAAGATATATCTATTAAGAGTTAAAAAGCCCACATCTGAAAAAACAATAGAAGTCACTAAAACAAATACATACTTATCCTGAACACATTTAATATTGCATTAGAACTTACTGTAAATACAATAATAGGTGGTTCAGTCTCTACTTGTGAGGAAATATTATATTTATTGCCGGGCTTTGGTAAAAAAAGTGATGTGTTCCTCCAATATATTCAATACTGTGTGTTCAACTGTCTACTGAGGTATCCTCTTACCACTCACTTTTCAATCATAAATCTTTTTTGGCATCCTTTCATCATTCATTCGTTCGACATGCCCAAATCAGCTGAGCATGTTCTTCATTCTTACCGTGACCTGCCATTCTGTGTATCTCAACACTAGGTTTTCCTTGCTTATTTAACTATATACAGGATACAGTGTAAAGCTCAAAAATATATAAATAAATAATATTCTCCTTTGATAATTATAATTAGTTTATTTAATTTTTTAATATAAGATATTATCATACCACAAAGCAAGAGTAATGTTCCAATGCAAGTTGAATCTACAGATTTGGTCATCTCCCACAATGTTAAAAATGTCAATGGAATTATTAGTGCTCCTAATGTAGTACAAAACTGAAAGTTAAAATTACATTTATTATCTCTTACTTTAATTAAAACAGATATAAAAAAATATTCCAAAAATTACATACCACTCTCATTCCCTCATATCTGGCTCCATCATATTTGTCACCTGGTTTTTCAAAGGGGAAAGTACCATCATATCCTGTTAATTTTCCTGACAGAGCTATAAGCATCTTTCCAAGTGGAGGATGAACATCAAAAAAGAATGTTCTATTAATATACCAGCTTGCCATTTTTCCAAAATGTGTTTCATCCCAACTGCAAACATTATGTATTTTAAATGTTATACAGTTTTTATTTAAGTACCATTCAAATTTTGAAATCTTTTGTCATTAAATACTTTACCATACATGATCCGGTTCCAAAACTTTATAAAAGCGAGTTACAAATGTAGCACCACATATAATTCCGAAAGTTATCCACCATCTAATAATAAATTTATTAGATTAAATTTGTACACAATAAAGCTATATTAAATATATTAATTTAATTGTAATCTAAAAATTAAATATATATTCTAAAATATATTTACAATTTCGTATTTGAGGCGGTAGAACCACATAGTTTGGTTTTAATCGTCATCGTTTAATTTATTTTATTTCTATTGATTGAAATATTTATTATCATAAAATTTTCATTAATAAAATCTAATATAAAAATGAATCTAAATGAAAGTAACGGTATATAAACATTAGACGTAAAACGTATGAGTATGTCATATGATTGTCAATGTCATAGTATACATAGAATATATTTACTTAAGGCTGATAGTGTAACTTGTCATTTATATTAATCATGGGTATATAGAAAAAGGATATTTCGAAATTGTGTAATTTTAAATCAATGATACTAGTATAAGATGACCTAATAGAAAAAGAATTCTTGTTTCTTTAACATAATTTTAACTTAAAGCTAGTGTGTAGTTGTTTTTCATTTTATTGTTTAGATTTTTTTCACAAACAATCGTTGCCTGGTAGCCTAGCATATAAGGTGATTATAAATATCTTTATTCAGTTTCACAGTATATTCTGCTTATAGCGTACTTTGCTATAGGCATAGGGAACCTAGTATTAAAACTTTCCATTATCACTTAGACACTTCTTTTCTCTACTTATCCCCTGAATTCTTGATGCATTGCGTATTAAAGTGGTGGGTCAAAGTCAATGCCACGCTTGGCTCATTACCAGACTGAAAATATTTGATTCCCCGAGTGGAAATCGAAGTCACAACGTGTGACGTTCTTGCGTGCAATAATATACAATTCAATTTTGAGTACCTTACGATAGAAAAAAACAAGTACATATTTATTTCAAGAACTGAATCATTTATATAATACAAGTGTTTACAAAAAATCATGTATAAAGTCAATGGCGTATATGGGTCATACTCATATGAGTGTTATATTACAATAGCTATAACAAATAAAAGAAAATAGAATGATTTTTATTCTAAATTTAACTATGCCTACCCCCTTATGATATGTGGATAATCTACACATCAAAATTAAAAAAAAAATGTAAAGAAAAAAATTAAAATTCCAATCTGTGGAATGTTCAGATTCGTAGTTCATAGTTTCAAAAATTTGTAATTTAAGTTATTACGCCCGTGTCATCGAAATCACACATATTTTCAGCGTAGAATATACTTGAGTTGATTTTTTAATGATAATTTCCAAAATGTGCTTCAGCCTTTTTACTATAATTTCTAATAAACTAGCTGTTACACGTATCTGACTCTTTTCCGTGGTCAAAAAAAATCTGCATTTAAAAAAATTCTACTAAAGTTACTTTAAATGTAATATCTTTTAATTTGGTAATATTAGACAGCTATAATTTGCTTACACCCATTACGCAAGACGGATGTGTATTTTTATATTCCAATAAAAAGAATCGTGTATTTTATTCATTTTGTAAAAGGTCAATGCATCTTTCCTATTTTTAGTGTATTTTGGTAAGTATGTGCTACTTATATTTGTAATTATATAGGCACAATGGATTTAAAGGAGTATTTTTGAAATCTTACTTGTCATTTCTCTATCCCTGAAAACTAAAGACCATTGCTGATTTTCGATTGGGAAATCTTTTCTGTTGACATATTTTCTGTTACCTTAAATAACGAAATCTTAGCTTGGCTACCTTTTTTACATTGTTCAAGCCACATTGCCCTATTCAAATAGATCTGGGGTGCTCTAAAGCACTGAAGAGAAAAAAAAACGAAGACGTGAGGCAAGCAGAGCTAAACAAAACATTGATCGACATTGATCATCATCACCAGCAGATGATTTACATATTAGCTTCACCGGCTGCGAGGCGGAAGCTAATAACTGCGACACAGTTAATATTTCTGCAGTTATTACCGATTAAAGTTGTTATTGTTATGTATAAAATATTAAAAATCAAATCAAAAAAATTATGCGTCGAATATCTTTTTCGAAAACCAATAATGATCTGGTCTCATATTTTTCCTGTATTAGGTTAATCTATAAGAATTAAATGAGAGTGATTTTGAACAAATATTTCACTTTTTTTTTCGTACACATCGCGATTTCGCGCGGTCGCGATTTGTGTATGACCCATATATTTTTATTTCGTTTGTTCTGCAATATTATCGTAACGTACGGTACGAAATTTATTTGTCTATTTTATTTTTTCATTTTTAACCTGTGTATCGTCACCATCAGTCAAATGTCAATTTCCGAGTTATTATTTGCATTTTCTAGTTAATGTTATGACAATACATTGTTTATTAAATCATTCCTATATGTTACAATAGTCAGTGACGCAGATTTTCTTCATTCCAGTGTCGTGTGATCAGCGATGATCTCGTCTTGATATTGTCATCATGCGTTTTAATCGTGCGCTCTTATTTACACAGTGTTTTCTATTTACCTTCTGTTTCGCGGATATAGATAGTGGGCAAAAAGAGAAATTTCTTAATGGATTCCTTGGATTTTTGAATAATTTACCTAATCATCAACTTAATTATGAAGGTTTTTCAATTAATGCGCAGAAGATTGTAAGTATGATAAATCATATTTTTCTTGCACTTCGTTAGTAAGGTTATCGTTTAAATGAGTACTTGAGTACAAAACATTGACCTTTTATTATTATATTTTATGAATTCGTTGATTAGATATACATATTAATTTATTTAGAATATATTCCTAATTTTAAATTTCTTTGTATATTTTTTCTTTTATTTATTAAATATTTCCTTGTAGAATGATGCCAGCAACTGCTATTTTATTGAAGCCAATCTAAAAGCTATTGATGTTGCTAATGTTGAAACCTATAAGTATGTTAAATGTTCTGCCACAATACAAGATGTTGGAGAAGGTGTAAATGTTCAAAATAATGAATACATCTGTATAGATAATTATGATGTGCAACAAAATGATAGAAACTTTGAGGAAGTTGTGGATGACCAAACTACTATATCCCCAATAGCTATTGCACATGAACCAGTCCACTTACACAATGAAGTGCAACCCAATCCTGATGTAAGTTAAGTATGGTTTTTAATGTGTAAAAGAGGGTAGATGTAGGGGAAAAAGTCAATAAAATTAGTGGAATTGTGTCAATAAAATCAGTGAATTATTAGAAACATACAGATGATATGTGTTTATATCATGTTTTTTAAAAAACATTAACTGCTTCTGATTTCTAACAATATAATTTCAACTATGGTTATTCCTTGAAATAAATAACAAACACAAATAAAATAGGTAAACAATCTGTTATAAATAAGTTGTAATACAAGACAACAATACAATTTATAAGATTTTTTATTCAGCTTGATAAAAACATATGGTTTAGTAGTTATGTTAAAATTTATATATATTTTATATAAAAATTTTTTTTAATAAAAGAAACTAAATTGAAGAATTTTCTTATTACAAAGGTCACATCTGGTGAGCAGTTCATTGCTGTTCCAAGAAAACAGACTGGGGGAGCATGTGTTGGGTGCTCTAGTCATGTAAATCCAGAAGCTCCAGGAGTCAATGACTTAGCTGCTTTAGCTATTAGGCATTTAGATAGACATGAACCAAATGTGAAACATTCTGTAGAAAGTGTACTGGATGTTGAAAGACAAGTTCAAGTAAGTTAGTGAAGATTTACTAATATTGCATTTATATTATATCATTATATATTTTTACTTTTGTTTTTGTACCTTATTATAGATAATGATATTTCATTAACAAGCTATGCCTCCAGAATTCGGCAGAAAGTGGGACATGGTCTTAACACGAGGTTCCCTCTGCCTATCCTGCTGTTTGCAGGATACAGTGTGAAGCTGATTTATTTTCTTATTAATAATGTACACAGTGAATATAACAAAAGAAACTAATATAAATTATTCTATTTTAGGTTGTGAATGGTGTTCGTTACATTTTAACACTGCAAGTTAAATTTAATAAGTGTTCAAGTGAAGATAGTACTTGTATTGAATGCAAAACTTGTAAAATATCAATATTAGAAAAAAGCTGGATCAAATTGCCTGATGGTTCTAAATATAGAGCAATTTTGTCAAACAATTGTACTGAGGAATGGCAATTTGGTGATGAAGGTGAATTCATACCCAGTAATGATGCAAATAACGAAAACAATGATGTTAATCTTCCTTCGGGTGACAATGATAATGTGAATGTTTTACCACAACCTACACCAGACTATGACAAAATTGCAAACACCGGTTCAGCTGATGAAATTCTTAAGGCCATACATAATATAAATGTTCAGGCCATACCACAACAAGAAAAAACGATAACCGAAGAAGATATTAAAAATATAGAGGAACAAATAATTCCTCATGATAAGCATTATGAGACAGATTCTGAAGCTCAATCACCTCTTGAAGAAAATGTAATGGATGTATATCCCTTAAATATAAAAGTACAACAAATTTCAGAATCAGAGGCAATGAGACATAATAGTGACAGTCTAATTCAGCATAAGCCAGTTCAATATGAGGGCAAATCAAGTTACATAAGTGAAGATAAAAGAAAAGCTATAGATGATTTAATAAATTTTTTCAACTCTGCTGGTTTTGATACTAATCACTCTTTTAGAAGAACAAGACGAAGTTATGAAAATGACTTGCATATAATGTCTTTAGCTGAAAAAGTTCATAAAATCAAAAAGAATATACAAAATGCACAGCATTTATATATTTTAGGACAAAAGTTAGTGGACTACTTAAATGAAAACAATATAGATGCCAGAAACAGAGTGCTTCAGGATGTTATTGCTGCAGAGGAGGAATTTGAAAACTTAAAACGCTTCTTCTATATCCAAATTCGAGTAGTTATTCCCTGTGATAATGGTAAATGTTTGGATAAAGATGTATTAACTAATATATGTAATGGCATTATTGAAGCTAACAATGAAGAAAAACCACAAGTTTTAAGCGCTTTTTGCTACGATGAAAAGAAAAAGAATACTCAAATAAGTAAAGTTGAAAATATTCCCACAAATGATCCTGTTTTATTAAAATTATCTAAAGAAGCATTAACAAAAATTGAATCAGAATTATCAAATACAAATGCAATGAAAATTGACCAAATTTTGCAAGCAAACACCAGAGTAGCTTCTGGTAGACTCACAAATATTTCTTTAAGACTTGTTTATGTCAATTGTAATAAAACAGTTCCTTATATAAAAAGAATTAACTGCACTGTGTTACAAAATATGGATGCTAATGTTTGTGAGGTGATTGTACATGAAAGACATTGGCTCAAAGAGAAAACCATCTCCTATAAATGTACACCATATCTTACAGGTGACAAGTTTGTCAAGACTTTAGAATTACATAACTCACAACTATCAGTGAAAGATCCTCGAATTTTAGAAATGATTGACGAAGCTTTACAGCATTTAGACTTTAAATCTAATAGAAACAACAGGCAAAAGTTAAATAAAATAAATTCGATAAAAACTCAGCTTGTCGGTGGATTACTTACTCAGATAAATTTCGAAGTAGCCTATACTAAGTGCTCATATGAAGACAATAGTGATTTAAGTACTTGTGAACTCTTGGAGAATGAACCTATGCGTAATTGTAAAGCCGATATATGGGATCGCCCGTGGCTGGTAGATGGAAGGCGAATTAAAGTATCTTGCGATATAATTAAAGAAAAGGTTCAACAAACTAAAAGAGAAAAAAGATCATCAAATTATTTTGTTGGCGGACAAACTACAAAAGATCCTAATGATCCAGAATACCTTTCATTGGCTAGAGGGTCGCTACACGATTTTGTGAAAAAAAATTATCTTAGTGAAGAATATGAAGTTATAAATGTGGAAAAGGTTACTGTACAAATTGTAGCCGGTACACTTACACGAATTACATACAAAATTCGTTCTAAGAACGGTAACGCTGTTGAAATCTTGTGTCATTCAACCATTTGGCAAAGACCATGGTTACACAGTATTGAGTACAACACAACGTGTGATGATAATTTAAAATCTGTACAGAAACGTGCAGTTCCGGGTGGTGTTTCTGAGCAGGATCCGAATAAACCACAATTTAAAGAATTAGCAAATAAATCTTTGCAGAAATATCTAGAGTCTGCTGGAGTAAAACGACGTCATAAGTTAATTGAAATTCTGTCAGCAACTGTACAAGTTGTAGCTGGTCAGCTGATAGAACTAAAATTCAAAGTTTCACCCACAAATTGCGACTTAAATGGAACTTTAACAAACTGTGACATAATTGATACTTCAGATGTGCTATTGTGTAATTCCAAAATACATAAACAACCATGGCTCCAAAAAGAGGACATACAGGTTACATGTGAAAAAGAAAATACGAATTCGAGAGTAAAGAGACATATGCCTGGTGGTTTTGTAGATCATAATCCGAATGAACCTAAATATCAGCTTATGGCACAAACATCATTAAAAAAATATTTGCAAAGCAAAAAATCTACAAGACATCATGAACTACTTCAGATACAAAGCGTGTCAACACAGGTTGTGGCTGGATTGAATACTCTATTAAGATTTATCATTACACCAACAACTTGTTTACTGGACAGTAATATGGAACCGACATCAACAGACTGTGTAATATTAGATAACAATAATTTGGTCTACTGTTATGCACAAATTTGGACACAGACTTGGTTTAAGAAAGAAGAAAGTACGGTTAAATGTAACCACAATGGTTTAAATTCTACTGCCTTTAAAGATTTTCAAGAGGATTATAACCCAGAAGAAGCAGAGTATACCATAATGAAACCAGATGATTCTCCTGATAAAATGCAGAGACATTATAGACAACGAAGGTCATTGAAGGGTTCTCCAAAAAAAGAAAATCCAAATAATGTAGAATTTAAAAATTGGGCTGAAAAATCGTTCCGGAAATATTTAAAACGTGAGAATTTAAAATTTAGCCATTCCATTAAAGTCCATCGGGTAACGAGCCAACTCGTTTCAGGGAAAATTTATAAAATAGACTATGTAGCAATTCCAAAATCGTGTTCCTCGAAAACTTCACCTGATTGTAATGAAAGTCTAAAACATTATTGTCATGCAGAAGTATTGAATCGCCCATGGCGAGAGGGTCACAAAATAGACGTGCATTGTAACCGAGCTATCAACAGTGACGAAGCAAATATTAATGATAGAAGAAAACGTCATATCCGCGTAGGAGCACCAGCAGTCAAAAATGTAAATGATGAATATAAAATGCTAGCCGAGGAATCTTTAACCAAATATCAACAAATATCAAATGCCAAAAACATTCATAGAATAATAAATATACATAATATCACTAAACAAGTTGTTGCAGGAACACTCATTAATTTAGAATTTTCCGCATCTCCCACAAAATGTTTAATTGGGGACAATTCGATACCCAAGGAGGATTGTACTCTTCTAGAGCCTGAAAATAGATTGCATTGCAAGGCAGAAATATGGGATAGACCTTGGTTAAAATCTAAAGAAATAAATGTCAATTGTAAGAAGGAGAATAATAAAAAAGAAAAAGAAAATGAAGGTGTAGTAAGAGTAAAGAGATATGTGGTACAATCTGAAGATGATTACATTGATGAAGATACGAAATACTATTATGCCGACCGTGCTGTACAATATATCAACGACAAATCTGATACCAACAATTTGCAAAAGCTTATAACCATTCATGCATTTCAGAATAACATAAACATGGGTGTAAATATGGTGAAAATGTATATCGAAACAGCTTATACTTACTGTTTGCGACACCAAGATGAGGCAGATATAGCAAATTGTGATGAGTTATCGGGAATGTACCATAGACTCTGTTATGTAAGATTATGGCCATCTCCTGACGATGATTTGGTCGTAGATAGTCTGGTTATCGTATGCGATGATGAAAAAGACTTTAAGAGTATAACTGGATTATCAATGAAAGAATTATTAAAAAAATCCATTGATGAATTAGAAGCATCGCCAAAACTAAAGAATAAACTTATCGCTTTAGGGGAAAAATCTATGATTCCTAGTTTTGATTCTAAGACGCCGATTAAATTGAACTTTATAGTTAGCTCGACAAATTGTTCCAAGCAGATAGAACTACACCAATCTCCGTACTTGTGTTTCGTTGATACTGCTAAACTTTCAAAGTCATGTACATCGTACATTTGGATGACAAAAAATAACAAGAAAATTAAGAAGGTAAGTGTTACTTGTGGTCAGCCGCAGCAGTTTCGAAGTAAACGATCAATATCTATACTGCCAAATATGACCGATGCTACGTCTGAGGAGAAAAAAAATATACAGGAGTTAGTAAAAGAATCATTACAAAAGTTAGAGATGGCATCACATCATAATTATAAACAAAGAGTGCTACAAATTAATAGTTACAATAGTAAAATAACTTCGAGAAAAATAATTGTAATTGATTTCGACGTTGGTTATACAAACTGTCTAAAATATGAGTGGGTTGATATTACAAAATGCGAATTTATTAAACATTTACCAAAAAGGCATTGTACTTCTCATATTACGGAACGCCTATGGTCTACTGATGGAAGAAAAATAGAAGTTGATTGTCACGATATAGAAACTCCATTAGAAGCCCATATCGAATTTGACAATCCAGAAAAAGCTCTGTACTTAGCAAATGAAGCTCTAAAGCATATAGAAGCGAAGTACATACATCCTTTCAAGCAAAAAATAGTAAGAGTACTATCTATTGAAAAACAGGAAATAGCCGGATTGCATTATAGAATGAAAGTTGAAGTCGGTATTACAGATTGTTATGCGCTAACTGCAAGGGACGACTGCAAAGTTAGCAAAAATAATGAAAATAAATTGTGTACTGTAAATATTTGGCTACGAACGTGGACAGATCTCCCACCCTTATACCGTGTGTCGTGCGACCATCAGGAAACCGCTACTGAACATCATCGTGATCTACAAGCTGGATACTTATTTGCTGATTTCTTGGCTACGTATAAACCAGACTACTTAGATGACCACGAAAAAATGCGGAATAGATACAATATATTTAAGGAGAATTTAAAGAAAATTCACGAACTAAACACTCACGAAAGAGGAACTGCTACCTATGCAGTCACCAGATTTTCTGATTTGACTTACGAAGAATTTGGTCAAAAGTATTTAGGATTGAAACCTAGTTTGCGCAATGATAATGATATCCCGATGACTAAAGCTCCGATTCCTCAAGTCGAGCTTCCTGACACCTTTGATTGGAGACATTATAACGCTGTTACAGAAGTTAAAGATCAAGGGTCGTGCGGCAGTTGCTGGGCTTTTAGTGTTACTGGTGAGTTGATGAACAAATTGATAAAATGGAACTATTGTATTTTGTAAACTTACTTAAAAATCTTTTAAAGTTTTCAATTTTTTTAATTTTATAATAAATAATTATAATTAATAATAAATAATTTGAATATTATAAGTTCCCATGGCCACAAAAGATGTGAAGTTGATTCCAATCCAACAAATAAATTATAAAGTCTATAAAATAGGCTGAAAAATGAGCGGTTCCCAGGTAGAATGCAGAATATGATAATTAAAAAAAATAAAAATTTAATCAGCTTCATGCTATATGTCGCACATAGCAAGGTAAGCACAGGGAACCCAGTGTTAAGACGCTCAGTTCCCCACTATGTGATAATATTTTTTAAATCTCAACTTATTAGTATTTAATTTACTTTTTTCATTTCATTATATGCAAGTAAACTGTCTCAGGGAATATATTCTCAAGAAGAAAATTTTTTCTCAACACAAATTTATATAAACTTTTATAGACACTTTTTATAACTAAAACTTTTTATAACACATACAAATATATTTATTTTACAGGTAACGTAGAAGGTCAGTGGAAGATTAAGACTGACAACTTAGTATCGCTTTCAGAGCAAGAGTTGGTGGACTGCGACAAGCTAGATGATGGATGCAATGGCGGTTTGCCAGATAATGCTTACAGGTACCTAAATTAGATGTATTCTAAATATTCTTATTATTTTTAATAATTTTGAATTTCTTAGGTCGTAACGCAGTGATAAATTATCTTTATTTCCCCATTCTGACAAATCATTGTTTGCCAGTCAGTTACTTATCATGCAATGTCTTAAATTTGGGCAGAAAGCGCAGAACGGAGTGTTTCGACACTAAGTTCTCTCTACCTACAGATATGATTAGATAAACTTGAATTGAAATACATAAAATTATCACTACTGTCAGTGCTACGAAAAGCAACAACCGCAAAAGTTCGGAAGGCCTTTCTATTGGGATTACAAATAAAATTAAAATCTTAAAATTTAAGAGATTTTTGACTATTGTATTTTTATTGTAATTGTGCTACAATTTCCTTTGAGTGCAAAAATAATGCAAACCCATATGATGCTTATTTTATTTAATGCTAATAATATATAAATATAGACATTTTATTGAGATAATTTAAGATTTTTCGTATAAAGTAACATCCGTTGGTACCTTATCGTTTGCAATGAATATTTTCCTGTTATTCTCTGTGGACTAATGCGATATAACCTTGTTCTGTTTTGGGATCAGGGATTACCTCAAATTTGTAAACATTTTCAGCATTGACCGCAGTGTGAGTCATTTGTTTACGTTTAATATTATAAAGTGACATAATAGCGATCTATTTATTAATATGTCTCATTCAATTGAGGCTAGTGTGGGGCAGCTCATGTCAGAGGGGCTCAGAAAGGAAATTAAAATATTTATATATTATGAAAAGTTTTCTTCTGTCTACTATGTAATGCAGGAAAAACCAAAATTTGGAAATGCAAAAATTCAATTTGAATGAGATAGTTTAAGGACTTAGTATGTTTTTTAAAGCGGAGGTTTTTTAAAGTTAATTGAAAGAACGATACTGAGAAAATAAAATGTGACAATTAATATTTGTATATTTTTACTTTTTAAACTACTCTCTTACTATATCTGCAGGTGTTTTCAATAGTATGTAATTTTACATTGAATATAATTTCCTTAAAAGAGCAATACAAATAAAGAATATTGTTATAAAATATAAATACTGTTATCGAATGGAATTATAACAATAAAGTAAATCAATAAATTAATTTAGGTAAATAATAGTTATTTGTTTCGTTATATACATTCGTTATTGATATAAGAACACATGTTCGACGACTGTGTGGATCGTAATTGTTTTTTTCCTATGTAGGAGTTTCTTGAATATGGCGCGTCGCGCGTGGAAATAATCTTCCATAATTTCTTCTTTACAACTCTGTCAAAAGCCTTTTCCAAGTCCATAAAAGCACAAAACTTTTTGGTTCATTGCCAAGAATTTTTCCTAAATCATGCGGAGGGAAAATTTCTGATCGATACATCCTCTTCCAAGTCTAAAATCTCCCTGGTCCTCCCACAACAGCCTTTCGCCTTTCACAACAATCTCTCTTGCATTCTTCTCGCTAATATTTTAGCATTAACTTTACTACCCAAGTTAATCAAACTGACAGCCCTATGGTTTCCTCAGTCTTTCTGTGAACCTTTGCCTTTATACAAAGGCAGGACGACAGCACCTTGCCAATCGTCTCGGACCTCCTCTCATTACCAGCATAAATAACAGAAAAACCAGAACAATACGCGTGATCCACCATATTTGATCATCTCGGCAGTAACTCCACCTGCTATCGCTAATAGTTTTATAATTTTTAAATTTCCTGTTATACTGCATGGTGCAGAATAATTATTAAAAAACTGGCCAAGTGCGAGTCGGTTTCGCCCACCGAGAATTTCGTATCAATTTCGGGATAGTAGGTTAACGGGAAGTTAAATATTTAAAAGTTAACAACTTTGCGCTCGTATGCACTCATTTTGTACAAAATAAAATACAAATATAAACATACTTTTTTTGAAATAAATAAATAATCAAACGCAAATAGTAATCAATTTACATATTAATCAATCTTCAAAACCATAAGCTTTATTGCGAATAAATGCATTTATTTTTTATTGGGGCGGATGATATTGAATTCTTTGAATGAATCATACAAATCGGCCGACATACACTTGTTATGCAAACAAAAATTAATTACGCAATCCACTCGGTGGCGCGCGTACCTCATTGTTTAATAAAATGGCGGAAATTCACGACATTATAATTGCATTATAATTGAATTTATAAACAACGGAATATACCTACATGAAATTTGAAGCGTAAACATAAATAAATGTCATTTTAGGAGCTCAAAAAATATTTATTAACTTTAAAGTTTAAAAAACTTAAAAGTTTTTCTTTTGTTATTTAAATTTGTAAATTTATTTTTAATGTTTTTTTTAATTTATTTTCAAAAGAAAGTCGAAAGCAGTATTAATAAATGAGATAAAAATCTAATTACATAAATTTGTAGTTCGAGGGTGTTTAGAAAACATGTCTGAATGTCATGTCATCACACGGAATTTTAGATCTCATAAGTGTAGGGGATTTTTATATATAAACATTTACAATTGATTTATTATTGTTAGGTTTAGCTCACAATACAAGGAAAATGTAAGATATTAAAAAAGTCCCTAATTATTGATTATACTTTTTTTAATATTCTCGACCTGGGAAGCAAAAGCGCGGCGTTAGGTTTCAACATTCAGCATTTAACTTCTTTAAAAACAAGAGAAAAATAGAAGTTTTAATTCTAGGTTCTTGCCGTGTACTTTGCATGCAAAGAAATAAATAATAAATCACTTATCACTTCAAATTGTGTTACTCTTATCTATTAACTAGACTAATGTAATAGAAAAACATTATTATAATTGATCCTGTGACCTTCGCCAGTTTATTTAGATTTGGATAGATAGCCAGTCGTTAAATGTGTACTTTTTTTTTAATAAGCTATAACGTGTATCTACGCGTGCGACTGTAAACGCGACGGTTGTGAGTTCGATTCCCACTCGGGGATTGAAATATTTAATATTTTCATTTCTTCGCTCTGGTGTCAAGGCAAATAGCGGCGTTGAGTTCCGTCATTCAACACGCAATGCCCCCAGAATGTGGTGAAAAATGGGGAACGGAGTGTCTTAACACTAGGTTCCCTCTATCAGTGTGCAAGATACAGCTGACGCTAAAAAAAAATTATAAAAATTACCGTTACGAATGAGACGAAATTGATAGTACAGTTGAAGATAACACATAATAAGAAAATAGTCATTATTGGTTAGGTTACGGTTATTTCTTATCTATTGTTTGCGATTTATTTTTATATATAAGTATTTTATTTTAATGAAAGTGGGTCATTTCGAATTATCAAGTGGGCCATTCGATGACCTGTTCCTGCGAATCATAGATTTCTGGCCCCGGGTACCGTAGTATTGCTTTGTTTGATCTTCCACTGTCTGTCTTATGAACAGAATGTCTAAAAATAATATAGTTGTATATTCTATGGCATTAAAACTATAAAATTATGTTGTAAGAGAAAAAGATGGAATTCTCTAAATATTTTTATAGAACAAAATTAAATCCCATTTGGGATACACCATGATGCTAAAAAAAATAATTTAAATATTAATTTAACTAAGCATTTATTTAATTTATTTTATAGGGCAATAGAACAACTTGGTGGTTTAGAAACAGAAACTGACTATCCATACGAAGGCGAAGACGACAAGTGCTCGTTCAACAAAACGCTATCCAAGGTTCAGATAACCGGCGCCGTGAACATCACTACAAATGAGACCGATATGGCCAAGTGGCTCGTGAAGAATGGACCGATTTCAATAGGTATGTAGGATCGTTGATGAATTACAACATAATACGTATATGCAAATGTAGTAAGTTCGATTTCGGACTAATATATATTAGGAATATTTATGTTTTAGAAGAAAATTTTGTTTTATATGTAATTTTGAAGGTGGTTTGAAAGTAGGCCGTCCGTTAATCACGTGATGTCTTTTTTTATTTAAAATATTAAATAAATAGGTAAAACATTTGTAGTACAAACATTATTTAATGAACATATGTTTATGGTCCTCGGATCACGGATTTGCAAGCAAGGTGCTTGCTAAATAAATACACGTGATATCTCCTACACTCCTTTGTTGTGTTTGCCGATGACTGAGTGATGGTGGGGGGATCACCTCTTTCGAGCCTCACGTGATTTTTGGACGACCTCTTATTCTGTCATCAATATATTATTTTAAGTTTATCCAAATATTTCATAATAAATGTAATACTAAAATAATGTTTTATTTTACGTTATATTTTTCGGCTATTATTAAAATATTATATTTATATGTATACTAGTGGACCCGACCGCGGCTACGCCCGCTTGAACTATATGAATATTTATTAAATATATTTATGAAATTATTTTCAGTTTTCAATAGAGAGATGCGTTAAGTAAGCGCATTTTGAGTGACGTTATCTTTGCAAATCGTTGCTTAGCAACGGTCGCATAGCGACGATGTTATTAACATGGCGGAATAAATTGCATGTCAATTTTTTAAGTATTTTAATATATTGGTATATATCGAAAATATTACAAATATGAGTAAAAAAGTATCCTATGTTCATCCCGAGAGAGAGAGAATTTTATCACAATTGAATTAGCAGTTTGGCCCTGATTGCGTAAAAGACAGACAGATAGACAGAGTTACTTTCGAATTTACAATATAGGTATGGATAATATAATATTATCTATACTAATATAATAAAGCGGAAGAGTTTGTTTGTTTGTTTGTTTGTTTGTTTGTTTGAACGCTAAGATCTCTGGATCTACTGGATCGATTTACTTTGTTTTTGTTTTGTATGAAAGCTGCATTCTTCAGAAGTGCTATAGGCTATATAATATTACATTAAACATATGTACTAATAAATTAAAATACTTTCTAATTTGACATGCAATTTATTCTGCCATTTTAATAACAACCGTCGTCGCTACGCGACCGCGTTCGTTACCGCGTCATTTTGATATTCATCCTTATGAAAATAAATATAATAGTCACTTTTAGCATTTCATCTAGATTGAAATTATATTTCTATAGAAATTATATTCTTATATTTCAAGCAGGCGTAGCCGCGTCCGGGTCCGCTAGTATTATATAGAATAGACCCACAAGTTCATCTTTATGCTAATTATGTTAAAAAATATTGTAAAATATATTTTTTATAGGTATTAATGCTAACGCTATGCAGTTCTACGTTGGAGGAGTTTCTCATCCTTGGAAGGTTCTATGCAGTCCTAAGAATTTGGACCACGGTGTTCTTATAGTTGGATATGGAATGAAAGGTACATTTTTAAATAATATTCTGTTTTGTACTATTAAAAAATAAAAATAATTTCCTCACTGTTTTTTTAATTTTGTAGATTTGGTAAGATTAAACGCGGCTTTGAGTACCGCCATTCGACATACGTCTTAAAACAAGCGCTTAGGCAATAGAACCCACCATCATCAAGTATACTCGTACATTTATAATCTTCCTAGCCATCTTAAGATGTTTTAAATAAAAAAGCGAAAAAATGACACTACCATTACCAGAGCGAGAAAATTACAATAAATGATGTCCTAAGTGGGAGTCGAACCCACAACTGTCGCGTCCTGCGCCACTATGGCTTCTATTTATTTAATTGTATAAAATTTCCCTTCGTTTTTCCCTCCAGATTACCCACTGTTCCACAAGCATCTACCATACTGGATAGTAAAGAACTCATGGGGCAAGTCGTGGGGAGAACAGGGCTACTACCGCGTGTACCGCGGCGACGGCACTTGTGGTGTGAACCAGATGGCGAGCAGCTCTGTTGTTTAATATTTTATAAAAATTATATAATATAAAAATATAAATAATGTAGGTTCCATGACGATATGACGTGTAAATCTAAATACAAATCGATTTTTCATAAGCTTGAAATTGAAATCTGATAAGAAATTACAATGGCGTTAGATGGCACAGAGACAGATTTTTTGTAATTCTTTTAATCTCTCTTTCTGTTAATCCAAATTTAGAATTAATATAAATAATTAAAATATGTATATTTTTATATTTTCATTGGTCTGTGATTGCGACCAAATATCGTCGCTTTGTGTGGTAAAGGAAGATTTACATATACATTTTATTTGTTAATTCAAGTTTATTGTTATTTCTTAAAAATAAAATTAAGATAATATAACATACAATATTTAAAATATTAAACAATTGTAATTTTATTATTCTATTGCAATAAGGATATTTTTAGAATGTGTAATTTATATAAAAAAAAACGTTATAAGAGCCCAAAAATCTTATCTAATTATATATTTTTTTTATTATAATCGCAATAAAAATGTACCTAAAAAGAATCTCGGCATTTGAGGCTTATACTATTGGGCTGTGAAAGTGAAAAATAAAAAAATATTTAGCTACATATTTCAAATACTTGTTATTGATATATTGAGTTTTTACATATATTGGAAAATTGTCTATTAATTTGAAATTCATAAATCTTGTTATAATCAAAATTTTCTTATTTTTTCATACTTCAATCTAAATCTACTTCTAATTTTGTTAGTATAAGTTTGACTTATATTTTCTTATAGTATACCTTATATTTTCGTGCCATGTCTTGAAAATTATATAATAATAATGTCATAATATACCAATAACGTAATACTAATAACCCATACTATGAAACAACGAGGAGTTAATACTCAGAAATTTTGATTTTTTATATATAACTGTACGCAATCTATTGTCACAGGCTTCAAAATGTCTACTAGATTAA
Source organism: Heliconius melpomene rosina (assembly GCF_056956725.1). NCBI lineage: Eukaryota > Metazoa > Arthropoda > Insecta > Lepidoptera > Nymphalidae > Heliconius > Heliconius melpomene. The sequence goes on along the minus strand of NC_140396.1, from coordinate 2,212,254 downwards.
ATATATTATTAAACAAAAGAAACGGCATTTTTAGTTTTGGATTCTAATGCAACGGCTTCACATTGTAAATTCAAATTCGGGCAAAGGTGCTTTCCAGACATTCATCCATCAGCCTTTCAACGTCCACTGCTGGACATAGGCCTCCCCTAATTCTCGCCACTCCGTCCGGTCCTGCGCCCTTTGAAAGGTGCTTAACTAATACTTAATACATTCTAAGCTGTGGTAACAAGGCAAATCGCAGAGTTCCGCCACGTAATGCCTCGAAAATTCGGCGGGAAAGTGCGAAATAGAGTGTCTTAACTTTAGATTCTCTAATAAATTTAAAATATATATATATATATATATGAATCTGATAATTGTAACTTAGCTTTAATAATTCACTCAATAATATCTACTAATTTAAACTAAGCTTAAGGATAATGTTTATGTATACTTTTGATGATTTTTTAATAAATGTTTTTGCAAAGAAAATTGTGTTTTTTTTATTATTCTATTAATTAAACGAACTGAACTTGCTATAGTAACATTATTGAGCTTTGGATTTTTTTGTAATCAATTGAATTGTGAAATGTTTCGAAAATAAGTATATTATTGATATTTATAAATGTTAATATGAAGATCAATTTACTGGTTGACTCCCTGTTTTCTCTGGCTATCTGCTAGAGACGTAGCGTGAAATTTGATTCCCTTGATAGTGTCGAAATACGCATTTTTTGCTATATAAACGGCCTTATTCAAGTAAATCTAGAAATATATATTTTTATTAGGAAATCATGGGGCCGTAGATGTGAATATATTATTTTAATTTCAATTCAATACCTCTAAGCGTTCCTGAGATAAAGGGTCTCGACAGACAGACAAACAAAAGAGTAATCTTATAGGGATTCCTTTTTTTCCTTAAAAAGTACAGAACCCAAAAAGATTTATTTAATTAAAATTAAAGTATATCTTTAATTTTAATTAAATGTCTTATCTTAATTAATTAAAAATTAAAATTGCTTACTTTGTAACTAAGATAATAAGATACTAACTGTAGGGAACCATATAATATGTTATTGATATATCACTATATTCTAATTAATTAATCATGTGATATTTTCATAAATATCTTCTATATATATATAAAATCGAAAGGTCACTCACTCATCACGAAATCTCAGAAACTACAAGTGCTAGGAATCTCAAATTTTGCATAGGAGTTACTTATAGGACGTAGGTGCTCGCTAAGACGGGAATTTGCAATATTCGATTTCTAAGGGGTTGTTTTTGGGGTCGATAGTTTGTATGAAACTTCGTTACTACAAATGCTAGGAGTCTCAAATTTTGCATAGACGTCACTAGGATGTAGCCATGGAGACAGAAGTTAATAATAACATAGTTCACGCGGGTGACACCGCGAGCGGGCCGCTAGTCTATATATATAAAATCGAAAGGTCACTCACTCATCACGAAATTTCAGAAACTACAAGTGCTTGGAATCTCAAATTTTGCATAGGAGTTACTTATAGGACGTAGGTGCTCGCTAAGACGGGAATTTACAATATTCGATTTCTAAGGGGTTGTTTTTGGGGTCGAAAGTTTATATGAAACTTCGTTACTACAAATAATAAGAGTCTCAAATTTTACTTAGACGTCACTAGGACGTAGCAACGGAGATAGAAATTAATAATAACATAGTTCACGCGGGTGAAACCGCGAGGCCGCTAGTATATATATATATAGGTATAGATACGATATGTTTACGTTAAATAGTCAAGGTGAGGCAGTTTTTTCTTCATTTCAGTGTATTCGTCTCGTCTTGATATTGTCTATTGTCTTGCAGTTCAATCGTGCGCTCTTAGTTGTAGTGTTTTCTATTTACCTCCTGTTTCGCAGATGTAGGTTTTAAACAAAAAGAGAAATTTCTTACCGGATTTCTTGATTTTTTGAATAATTTACCCAATCATCAATATAATTATGAAGGTTTTTCAATTAATGCCCAGAAGATTGTACGAGTAAGTATAATAAATCATATCATATTATTCTATTTAGAATATTTTCCTAATAATCTTAAATAAAAATATGTAAATAATAAGAGGAAGCTTTTAGTAATATTAGTATTCAGTAGCAGTTCTTTCTTTATAATTTTTTGAATTGAAGCCAGTCGTGGTGCAGGGGCAAAAAGTGTGCCTGTAAAAGCCAATGGTTTTGGGTTCGATCCCCACTCAAAGAAATGAAATATTTACTTAAATTTATATTTTCATTTATTCGCTCTGGTGTCGAGGCAAAGCGCTGCGTTCCGCCATTCAACACGCAATGACTGCAGAATTTGGTGAACAGTGAGGAACGGAGTGTTTTAACACTAGGTTTCCTTTGCCTACCCCGCTGTGTGCGGGATACAGCGTGAAGCTAATAAAATATTTTTTTTTATAGAATGATGCTAACAACTGCTACATTATTGAAGCTATTCTTAAAGCTATTGATGTTGCTAATGTTGAAGCCGATAAGTATGTTAAATGTTCTGCCACAATACAAGATGTTGGAGAAGGTGTAAGTGTTCAAAATCATGAATATAAGTGTACAGACAAGCATTATGAAACAGTTCCTAAAGCTCAATCATCTATGGAAAAAAAAGAAATGGATGTATATGCATTAAATACAAATCTAATTTCGAAATCAGACGCAAAATCTGTACAAAAACGTTCAATTCTGGGAGGTGTTTCTGAACAGGATCCGAATGAACCACAATTTAAAGAATTAGCAAATAAATCTTTGCAGAAATATCTAGAGTCTGCTGGCGTAAAACGACATCATAAGTTAATTGAAATTCTGTCAGCAACTGTACAAGTTGTAGCTGGTCAGCTGATAGAACTAAACTTCAGAGTTTCACCCACAAATTGCGACTTAGATGGCACTTTATCTAACTGTGACATAATTGATACTTCGGATGTGTTATTGTGTAATTCCAAAATACATAAACAACCATGGCTCCAAATAGAGAACATTCAGGTCACATGTGAAAAAGAAAATGCGGATTCGAGAGTAAAGAGACATATCCCTGGTGGTTCTGTAGATCATAATCCAAATGAAACCAAATATCAGCTTAAACTAAAAACACATTATTTATCTCTTTAAATTATTCCTTTAATCTTACTTATTTATATTTTTATTTATGTACGTATTTACTTATATATATTTTATATATTCGTGTGTAGAATAAGGTCCCTAAATATGGACCACAGTATCGTTTTCTTTTAATAAAATACAAATATATGAAGATAAATTAAATTGTTTTTTTTATATAAATAAAAAAAGGTAAACTATTCAAGAATAACAATTTTACATCAAAAAGTAATAAAGGTACAAATGTTCTAACAATCTTACTAATTAATAATCAATATGCGAATTAGAAACTTTTGCAACAAAGTTCGAAGTGTGTGCATCATTATGACTAAATAAATAACAACAGCATTATAATATTCTTAGATAATTTACCAAAAATCTTCATTAAATTTGAAACAAATCAAGAAATGGCTGCCTGACTGAAACTGACGGGGTGGTATGGGATTCAGAGGCGAGGCAGAATCACCTGATATAACTAAATTAACTTCGCTAGCAACTATACATATCGAAAATCAACGGTGATCCATATTGTAAGATTAGGGAACTTACTCTATGTATACATACACACATATTTCTGTATATTTGTAAGTATATATTGTAGATGTATGTATATATTCACCTATAGACTTATCTATGTATATATACTTAAATAACTCAAGTCCATTCACCTGCTCACATGACGATCTGATGGAGGCAACAGATGCCGCAGTCAACGTGGCTAAATACTGGCAAAATATGACATGAATTCTCCAATCATTGACACGAAGAAGAAGAAGACTCAAGTACACCGCCTACCGTTCAAAAGTATTTAGGATTGAAACCTAGTTTGCGCAATGATAATGATATCCCGATGACTAAAGCTTCGATTCCTCAAGTCGAGCTTCCTGACACCTTTGATTGGAGACATTATAACGCTGTTACAGAAGTTAAAGATCAAGGGTCGTGCGGCAGTTGCTGGGCTTTGTGTTACTGGTGAGTTGATGAACAAATTGATCTAAAAACATGCCGTTGTGAAATAATATAAGATCTTTCGTTTAAAGAAACATTCGGTTAGTAACTTATCGTTTGCAATGAATATTTTCCTGTTATTCTATATAGATTTAACCTTGTCTTGTTCTGGGATCAGAGATTACCTCAAATTTGTAAACATTTTAAGCATTCACCGTAGTGTGTGTAAATGGTTGCATTTAATATTATCTATATATATAAAATCGAAAGGTCACTCACTCATCACGAAATCTCAGAAACTACAAGTGCTAGGAATCTCAAATTTTACATAGGAGTTATTTATAGAACGTAGGTGCTCGCTAAGACGGGAATTTGCAATATTCTACTTTTAAGGGGTGGTTTTTGGGGTTGATATGAAACTTCGTTACTACAAATGCTAGAAGTTTCAAATTTTGCATCGACGTCACTTATAGGACGTAGGTACTCATGGAGATAGAAATTAATAATAACGTAGTTCACGCAGGCGAAGCCGCGGGCGGGCCGCTAGTAAGCTATATATATAAAATCGAAAGGTCACTCACTCATCACGAAATCTCAGAAACTACATGTGCTAGGAATCTCAAATTTTGCATAGGAGTTACTTACAGGATGTAGGTGCTCGCTAAGACGGGAATTTGCAATATTCGACTTCTAAGGGGTTGTGTTTGGGGTCGAAAGTTTGTATGAAACTTCGTTACTACAAATGCTAGGAGTCTCAAATTTTGCATAGACGTCACTAGGACGTAGTCATGGAGACAGAAATTAATATAATAGCGATCTATTTATTAATATCCAGAACTGTAGTAGCGCAGGGATACAAAGTGTGACTGTAAACGTCACTGGTTTTAGGTTTGATGCTCAGTTGAGGTAATGAAACATTTACTTAAATTTATATTTCCATTTATTCGCTCTGGTGTCGAGGCAAAGCGCGGTGTTGAGTTCCGCCACTCAACAGGCAATGTCTCCAGATTTCGCGAGATGTGGTGAACGGAATGTCTTAACACTAAGTTTCCTTAGTACTATGCTGTGTTATTTATTTGACTTATTCAGCTTCACGTGCTGTATCCCGCACACAGCAGAGTAGGCAGAGGGAACCTAGTGTTAAGACTTAATGACTTATTTTTCTTAATATTTCTCATTTGAGGCTCACATTGAGTCATTTGAGGCTGTCGTGGCTCAGTGGAACAGTGTACGACGTGGCAGTAAAGGCAGTGGTTATGCGTTCAATCAGAGGGGAAATAAAATTAATTTATGTATAATGAAAAGTTTTCCTCTGCCTACCCATCTACATAAAAAGCGCAAATTCGTTTTTTTCAATGTAATGGAATGGTAACTAAGTATTTTTTTTAAAGCGATGTGTGCTTTAAAATAATAATCAAATATTAATAACTAGCGGCCCGCTCGCGGTTACACCCGCGTGAACTATGTTATTATTAATTTCTGTCTCCATGGCCACGTCCTAGTGACGTCTATGCAAAATTGAGACTCCTAGCATTTGTAGTAATGAAGTTTCATACAAACTTTCGACCCCAAAAACAACCCCTTAGAAGTCGAATATTGCAAATTCCCGTCTTAGCGAGCACCTATGTCCTATAAATAACTCCTATGCAAAATTTGAGATTCCTAGCACATGTAGTTTCTGAAATTTCGTGATGAGTGAGTGACCTTTCGATTTTATATATATAGATAAAAAATAAATAATTAAATATTAATTAAATGATACTCGGAAAAAAGTGGTATGAAAATTTATATTTGCATAAATAAAAATATTGTTGTTAAATATAATTGTTATAATAGACTAAATCAACAGGTGAATTTATGTTAATAATTATCACATATTCGTTCTTGATATAAGATTGTTTGTTCGATAATTGTTTTTTTTCCTGTCTAAGAATTCCCCGAATTTAGCAAGTCACGTTGTCACGTGAAATTAATGGTGACGAAATTCAATTTTGGTTATGTAAATATCGAGTTTTTTCATATGCATGCTTTATGGTAACTATCAAATGATATAAAATTCAATAAATATATTATAATTTTTAAATTTCCTTTTATACTGCTTCGTGCAGAATAATGAAAAAAAAGGTTAAGTGCGGGTCAGTCTCTCTATTAAATTCTCTAAATCATTTTTTTTAAAAAAGTTTTGAAGCCAGCCGTATAGATGTAGGTTTAATTCCCACTCGAGGTAATGAAATATTTAATTTTTTTATTTCTCCGCTCTGGTGTCGAGGCAAAGCGCGACGTTGATTTTAATTTTATTAAAATATTCCAATTGTGCTTTTAAATTAGAAATACTTTTGTAATATTCATAATTTTGTTATGTTTGTATTAAATTAATTTTTTGTAGGTATTAATAATGTTAACGCTATGCAGTTCTACGTTGGAGGAGTTTCTCATCCTTGAAAGGTTCTATGCAGTCCTAAGAACTTGGATCACGGTGTTCATATAGCCAGATGGAGGTAAAGGTACTTTTATAAATAATGTTCAGTTCTGTACTATTATATAAAAATAACAATAACTAGGCGTTACAGCTGAAAAACATCTGTAAGCCATTTTCTCACAGTTTTCACAGTCTTTTCGATTTCGTCGATCTGGTAAGACAAAGCGAGGCGTTGGGTTCCGCCATTCAACTTACAACGTCTAAAAACAAGCGGTTAGTTAGTCGAACCAACACAACTGTCGTGTTTACAGTTAGATGCTGTACGCAGCCGACACTATTTCTAAGGTTTTATTTTTATAAAATTTCACTCTCTTTTTCTCTTCAGATTACCCGCTCTTCCACAAGTATCTTTCTGTTAATCCAAATTTAGCATTAATATAAGGACTTACTCGTAAATTAGGTTGTCCTGTCATTGTGACAAAATATCGTCGCTTTGTGTGATAAAGATAGATTTACATTTATATTCTATTTGTGAAGTTATTGTTATTTCTTAAAAATAAAATAATAATAATACAATAATTAAAATTGTAATTTTTAAAGCACCAATTGTAATTTTTGATTTCCGTTGCAATAAGGATATTTTTTGAATGTGTAATTCATATAATTTAATCTTGATGTATGCATTAAGATTAAATCTTAAAAGTTAAAGTTTACCATTAAAAAAAATTGTGCTAATTTTATAAATATCTTACACTAATATAAGAAGAGACCAAAAATGTAATCTAAATATATATATTTTTTATTATAATCTCAATAAATATGTACCTAAAAAGAATCTCGACATACTATTGGGCTGTGAAAGTAAAAAAATATTTAAAATATTAATTATTGATATATTAAGTTTTTATCTATATTGGAAAAATTCTATAAATATCATTTTTTTTCTGTTCTATAAATATTTAATTCAAAAATTCATATTTTTTCATACTTTAATTTAAATCTGCTTTTAATTTTGTTATTCAAAGTTTTAATACCTTATATGAATTTTTTTATTAAGAATATAATTAAGAAAAGTATATAATAATAATAGCATAATATTCTAATAAAGTAATCAATAGTAATATAAAAAATATCCATACTATAAAACAACGTAGAGTTAATTAAGAAAGAAAATTAAGAAATTGTTTTTTGATTTCTATTACTATATTGAACCTACTATCACGGATTTCAAAATATGTACTTGAAATAAATATATTGTTAAACAAAAGAAACGGCCTTTTTATTTTGCATAAGACGCCGTCGTGGCGCAGTGGCACAAGTTATGGATTCGATTCTCATTCGGGGAAATAAATTACAGTTTTTTAATAATTTCATTTCTTCGCTCTGGTAACAAGGCAAAGCGTGCCATTGAGTTCCGCTACTCGTCACGTCGTGCCTCGAAAATTTGGTGGGAAGTGGGGAACGGAGACTTCAAGAGACCGTACACATGAATATTTGATACAAATTTCAGATAAACGCTCTTGATAGACGGACAGACGGACAACAAAGTGATGGGTTCCCTTTTTTCCTTTTCAGTTACGGAACACTAAAAAACTTTTTTTTTTCAGTCAACTTAAAACCTGCTTTGACACGAAAATATAATGTGTAGCGGAATGTTACGGCTTAAAAGAAATTAAATAAAAATATTCTTCAATAACATCAAGAATATCTTAAATAATTGTAAGTAGCAATCCAAATGAATATTATATATTACACGGTATGCAATGCACGTATAATCATAAATGCCATTCACAAGTGCGACTGTAATAGAAACAGAAAGTAGGTTCGATTCTCATTCAATCAATGAAATATTCCAGGTTCCCAGGTTCCCTCTGCCTATCCTGCTTTGTTGTTAAGTCGGGGATACAGCGTGAAGCTAATGAAATAAAATAATTAGAGTAGTAATACGAGTAGTCTACGCCGTAGAAACGATCTACTACGACGTAAATTGGAACTATTTTCACAGGAATACTACAGATATAAAGCTCAAAAGTATAAATATTTTAAAAAGTTATAGATAAATAAGCATTAACTTCTTCCAGTTCAAATACACTATTCTACAATATAAGGTCACATTAAGCATCCAAACAATACAAAAATTTACATTAAGCAAACCAGTTGGTAGTAGAGAAAAAATTTAAATAAAAGATGAATATAAAAATAATATCAACATTTCAAACTACCCGACAGACATATTTATTATATTTTCATTGGTGCGATGAGGGAACCTATTCATTGTATGGGAGAATGCAGAAAATAGTACTCGAGGCAGAAGTTTTTTAGCTGAAGAAGCTCTATGAACTTTTATGTTCCGGTTGTTAGACTACAATGCCAGTTGTGAAGCTCGCAGGTATTTTAGTTATATACCTACTATTTTATATCAATAAAGTCTATGAGACTATATAATGAGAGAATAGAGAGATAGAAGAGAATTTAAGAGAGATATAAACGTCTGTCTGTAAACGCGAGAGCTTGTGGGATCGACTCGTTCTCGGCAATGCGTGGCGTTGAGTTTCGCTACTCAACACGTAATGCCTCCAGAATTTGGCAGAAAGTGAGGAGCGGAGTGTCTCAACACTAGAGTCCTTCTGGAATAGAGATACTTACTTTATACTAAAGAAGTAACTTTATGGATTGAATTTTAAAGTCCACGCAAATAAAGTGTTAAGCGACCATTTTTTAAACTATATAAAACTTTACAGGTATGAAATACATGTTAGTAAGCCCGTCATATAGTTTTTTTCCTTTTTTCTACCACTAGCATCTTCATTTAGGCTTTCAGTTTATAGCTTTTAAGAGTGCAAGTTAAGGACCTTCCGCGACACTCTTTCCAAGCTTAGTTTGTAAGACTTTTGACATATAAAAAATAAGAAAACACATGAGTCACTCTAGGATTTCTTTACCAAAAAGATAATCTTCCTTTTATAACTATGTAATAATCTATAAGTTATAGATATCTTATTTGTAAGACTTGAAGTGGAAAACAAGATCGTTAGAAATCGATCGACTTTATTAACTTAGCATCTCTGACGTAATTGAATAATAGCCCGTGTAGTTTTAATTCAATAAAACGCCTAGACGAAATATATAGACCATAATATAGACCGTCATGTCTAGTAAGATGTACCGCAATAGGATAGCGATGGTTGCGGGTTCGATTCACACTCGGGGCAATGATTATATTTAAATTATTGATTTCCACTTCATTCGCAATTGAGATTAAGGTGGAGAAAGGAGTATATAGACACTACGATCCTGATATTCGGGATAAAGCATAAAACTGCAAATAGTAGAGTGTGATAGTATAGCAACTATACATAGGTACGGAGTACAGATGTCTCGGCATTGTGCAGGCGAGGTCGCGAAAGTGGGACGTCGAATGTACTCTTGAAATGGGGTTAGCTGCATAATATATCGCAAGTTTTAACAGTATTCCGGATCGACGCTAGTTTTATCATATTTGTTTTGTTTTATTTTGTTTTAGATCCCTCGATATTGGATTTATATTAAAATTCGGTGTCGTCGGAGCATTTGGGTCGTGTCAAATTTCATTCGGTGTTTGTCAGTTCAAAGTAATAACTTTGAACTGACAAATACCTCTTACAAAGGAGCTCAACTCCTTATAAAGGAGTTCGCGAGGTCTAAGCTGAACTTTGTATTTTTTTTTTTATGGAAAAAGGACAAGGCGAACGAGCGTTAGGGTCATCTGGTGGTGATCACCGCCGCCCACGACCCCGTGCAGCACCAGAGGAGCTACAGGTGCGTTGCCGGCCTTTGAGGTGGAGATAGACGCGCTTCTTGAAGGTACCCATATCGTACCGACCTGGAAACACTGCCGCGGGTAGGCCATTCCACAGTTCGGTGACGCGTGGAAGGAAATTGTAAATAAATTAAATTAAATAATTATTGTAATTAATTTAATTAATTATTTTAATTAATATATATAGAGTAAGTGTAATGTCAGCTAGCCTGCCATACTACTCGTAACTGGTTCGTTATTGTCTATTTTTTATTATGGCATCACAGACAAGGGTAAAATTTATGGTACAATTTTTAATAATCCATATATTTTTATATGCTAGAATATTTTATTGATTTCTAATAAAAACTTTATTTCTTAAGTTTTTTTTGGCATTACTTTAAATTCGCACACAAATACAAAGCTAGCCTCGTCAACTGTATATCCACCTATGTTTCCCCTCGTTTCCAAGAGTCCCCTCTATAAATCTCTCTAAAAATCTAGATTATTTATATATTACATGCACCAGCATGTGTGAATAACGAGTTTAATAATGAATTCGCCCCATCGGTTCTAGCTTATACTTGGCTTAGACGAAGTTATTAGTGATCGAAAGCAGCGCAGTGCTGGCTGCTTATTAATATGTAATGAACTTTATATTGGATTTCTCATTCGATTTTGATTTATTTAACTCAAATGAATAGTTCATATTGCACAGAATATTTAATTAAATTAAGAGTTTAATATTTTACAGGCTACTCGTGTGAATGGTAGTTATATATGTATATACCTACAGAACCTTACTTACTTTAAACTTACCCTTTATTCTTAATCTATTTCAATCTTGTTAATAATCCCATTTTTTTAGCTTTACTATATGTTTCGATTTGTGATTATCATTGTTTTTTGGGCAGATGAATCTTAATCAATATGACGCTAAAACTATAGAGCACAAACTAACACAAAGGAGGGTAGTTCATGTGGTTTTCCGTGCTGGGGACGTATTCGTATGTGCTGGGGACCCGTGGCGGCTTGGAATTTTACGGAAAGATCTTTCATAAAAACATCAAGATACGCGCCAGCGTACAACAACATAGGAATATAAGTAGATTTTATAAATAACAAAATTTTAATAATTAATCATAATAAAATATTATATCTCATAAAATATAAACTAAAATGTAAAACGAACAGATCGGAGCAGATATGGGTGCCAAGTTCTGCGTTCACTCAGGGTAAAATTCAAGCTCTATATTTTTACTAACTTGGCTATTTTTTACAGGAGTAGATTCTAATTAAATTCGTATCCCAATATGAAAACGTCATGGACATATCAATATAAACGTCATTTGAGCGCAACTCGGTACATGTACGTCTATTGAATACTAATAGCATATTGTGCAATCAAGTTCGACTAATTTACACACAAAATCGATTAATTATCTGTAACTGGTGCAAATGTATCTAGTGTTGGATTTTAATTGTTATTAGATTTGAAAAGTTTGGCTAAAAGTTAAGTTGGTAACCAAAAGGAACCTGAAAATCAAAAGGAACCTTAAAATAGTCCTATAAAAAGAGCGAGTAAATGAAAATAAATTTCTTCAGTAGGAATTCAACACAACATCATCGCGTTGACAGCCAGACACTATCGTTGCGCCACTACGGTGTTATCAATTTAATTTAAAATGTAAATGGGTAATTATCACTAAAGGATGTATAATTTAATATTTAAGGAACTCAACGACGCTCTTAGCCTCGACACTAGAGAGAAGAAATGAAAATATTATATAGTTCATTTCCTTGAATGGGAATCGAATACAGCCTGTCGCGCTTACAGTCTCATGTTTGTACCTCTGCGCAACGACTTGAACTTCAATTTTTATGATCGAAGAAAGGCTTTTTTCTGTTTTTAAAAGTTTTTTCATTCATTTGCCATTTAGATTATTTACATATAATAACGTAATTATTTACATATAACGACTATGCATAACATATTAATATTTTTTTACTTTGCAAAACAAATAAACATAGTGGCAATTAGTTAAATATATTTGATCACCCATCTATCCACGAGCAATCGTTTCAATTTCTGTTTACATAAATTCTCGAAACGTTTACCGACCGATGTTTGTGCCGGCTCTATTCAAATTTCCACAATTTCCAATGCTTTGGTCCAGGTTTAAAAGGATTACCGTGTAGGTATCGGGCAGGTACCGGGTAGGTCCATTTGATGGAAAAGTTTCATTATATAATTTGTTTCTATTAGTTATTTATTGCCGATTTTCCGTTCGATGCGTACTTTAAATCTATTTTCTATAGGATATAAATAAATTGCATGGCTATGAATATTTAAGTTTAGTCTGTTTTCTACATAAATACTTATGTATATGGTAATAAAATTGGCTTTTATTTTGTAGAATACTCTGGCAACGTAATTGTGAAACTAGAATTTTGTTTTATTCTGTAAACAGTGTAGTAAAATATAACATATTTACTATGTATTTGAGTAACACATTTATCTAGTGCAAGTTCAATTATATAAAATTTATAATAAAAGCAAAAAGTGAAATATCAAAGATAATAGAATGTAGAACTCTTTACCCACTGTATATTGCTGCACGAAAATGCTAAAGATAATTAAAATAACGTTGATAATTATTAACACAGAAATAACGTTTTTGTACACCCTGACAATTATTAATTATAATAACAAATATTTATGAGATTATTATGCCTCATTCATTATCATTTTGATTTTAGAAATGGGGAACGGAAATCTATTAATAGATACAGAGTGTCTTAATACTAGGTTCCCAGGGTTCCACTGTTTACCCTGCTGTGCCCGGGATACAGCGTGAAGCTATGAATGATGATAACAATGAATTTTGATATACCTATTCGATATTTCTCTGGTGCTGCACGGGGTCGTGGGCGGCGGTGATCATCACCAGGTGACCCGAACGCTCGTTTGCCTTGTCCTTCTTCCATAAAAAAAAACCTATTTGGAACTCTGCTAACATTTTTTTAGAACAAAATAAAACCACAGATAAAATACATAGTACTAAAACTAGAGATAAAATATTTTAATATTAAAAATACTTGTATTTATATAATACGTATGTATGTATAACCACGATGTTCCTCAGTGCATTGTTCGTTAGCAGGCAGCAATACCGCGCTTCGCTGGTCTCATCTGGCCGGCAGAGCTGTGCTCGTTCTAGCGATAGTTCTTCAATATTTTACGTTTCATATACTCTTTAGTGCCCATTTAAAATGTATAATATTTTTTATTGCATAATTTACAGATTAATAGTTATTTGATAATTTTTAATAATAACTTGAATTAAAAATTTAAAAATAGGCCCGATATAAAATATTTCTACCTCATCTTGGCAAATTGCTTACAGCTCTTTAAATACTAACGCGAATTTCATAAAAGATAACCTAAGAACTTGCTAAGAAATGAAAGAAAATAATTTAGGAGCTACGGTGCTACAGACATACAGACAGACAAATCCATCTTATAAAATTCTTCTTTTTGCGTCGGAGGCTTAAAAATATATATAAATAACTTCTTTATATTCATACTCTTTATTGGATATATTTATCTATAACTGTCATTAATGTCGTATGTGTATTTACGCGTATATTTGGATAAATTACAAAGTAAAAGACAGTGTATCATATTTCCTTGCTTTATTATTTAAATATTATTGTATAAATGAGTGATTTTTATTTTATTTTAATCTTTAATAAGTGATTTAACTATTAATTTTGTTATAAATTTATAAAAATTTACCCAATATAATGTCGGAAATAAACAGCTTTAAAACAAACATATCACAGGGTGTATGCCGTCCAGCATCAGAAATCAAAGAGAGTGATCATTTGAATACGACTAATCTACAAAATTCTGAACCATTTGGAATTCACGTAACAACAATTGAAGAAAATAATATAGAAATAAAAAATAGCACTAAAGAAGATAACTTTCTTGATACGGAGAAACTCTATAACTGTATAAATAGTTTAACAAACGAAGTTAACGAGACCAAAATGAACTTGGAGGAGACAAAGAACAATTTCAAGTTAATCATGTTAGAAATGGAAAGACAATTAGAAGTGGCAAATCAGCGGGAATCTAAAACACACACCAAATATTTACTTTTACAAATAGAAAAAGAAAAATTAATGACCCTTCTGGAGTCAAAGTCAAATTTGATACTGAAACTGAAGAAAGAATTAATGAATGCGAGAAGAATTATTAAGTTTGTAAATAAAAGACTTCGGTGTTTTTTTCAATTGCCTAAAAATGTTGCTGATTTAGAATATTCTGAATTTGAGAGTGGTTTAAAAAATGAATCATCTAATCAGTTGATAACTAAAGATACTATTGATTTTGTTAATGACACGACCTTGTCCAGCAATATCTAGGTTATTTCTACTATTATTTTCCTCCCGACAGAAAAATGTGTTAATATCCTGAAAACTCAACTTAAGGGCGTCTAAGACTCTTCGACTGTAGTGAAATACAGTATAAAAATTTAAAGTAATAGAGACTACAAAATAAAACTAATATTAAGTCGAATATGGATATTTTTAATTTCTACTTTCCTAACATCTACGTTAGTGAGTTAGACTACCATTTATTATAATGAGATACTTCGGTAAAGAAATTATAATCATTAAAATTAACATATAAAAATAAATAATTGTGAATTATTCATATAAATTTTAATTACAGTTTCAAATTATACTTTATAATATTTTTATTTCGACGAATCAATATATTTAATTACTTCTGACCTTTAACTAGTGTTTATATTTATTTATATTTTAATTTAAATTTATTTATATTTCGCTTCGCTCTGGTGTTCGCTTCGAGGCAAAGCGCGGCGTTGAGTCCCGCCAATCAACACGCAATGCTTCCAAAATTCAGCAGCAATTGAGAGGGATACAGCGTGAACCAAAAAAATAAAGGTTCCTTTTAATATTTTCGTAATATTATATTATATATATCGTAGCTTAAAATTACAATACAAAAAAAATTCTTCACAGAAATGCAATCCTTTACCAACCATAACAGCTGATCATACAACGCGGAATCAATGGGCAGAGTGCAGACGAGGGCGGGCGGCGCCCCCCGGGTGCTCCGGGTGACCGGGCCGCGGGGTGACCGCGTGACCCGGTTACGGGAGACGCCGGGAGACGCCCGGATATAGGGAGGATAACAAGTGTATTTTTTTGGTTATTTCATTTTGTTTCATATTGTGGAGTAAAATAATTTAGAAAATAAACTGTTTTGATTTTTTTTATTTGGCTGTTTATATTAAAGAAATATTTGAATGATATAGATAAAACATAAGGGTATGTATGCAAAGGTTGATGAGGTTGATGAGAGTGTTTAGCGTTCCGCTGTCTCTGTCTTTCCCGCTAGGGATACAACGTAAAGCTAATAGTATAAGTAGTAGATAAAATGACATGAAATAATTACATATAGAGGCACAAAATAAAAAAATATGATAATATAAATATTTTTGTCAATATCGAGAATCGAACTTCCAGTTAAATAATTATAAAATAGCTCTACTAACAATCCCTTAGATATTATGATATCACATTCGATATCATTAATTAAATGTCAACTTTCCACAATGATATGAGCGAGTGGATAACAATCGGTAGGAGGCCTCATTTCGAACAAATGTACAATAATATAATTAGTTGGCGGTTTCGACGGCTGCACAATTGTTTTTTGTTTATGTTTATGTTATTTTATGTCATGGCGTATTAAGATTTTAACATAAATAAGTGTTGTGTTTTCAGGTTAATTATATAAAGCTGTTGACATAGTAGATATAATATTTTAATATTTTTTAACTTTTAATTTTCTATTTCTTTTCAGCTTCACGCTGTATTCCGCACACAGCAGGGTAGGCAGAGGCAACCTAGTGTTGAGTGGAAGAACATTTTTTAAAATTAATATTATTCTTTTCTATTCTATTCTTTTATTTATATAAACATATCTTCAGAATAAATGCCTAAATTAATGCAATCGGAATGAAAAATACATGTTTAGCAAAATATTCGAGTCGTGTTCTGCAAATAAATTAAATGTTCTACTGTTTAAAATTGCTTTTAAATTCTAAGAATGAAAATAACACTTCACATTTCTATAAAAGAAACGTGAGCTTTCTATTTATTATTTACCTAACTCTACAGAGAAATTAATTAACAAAAAAGTTAATTAAAATGAAGTTTCAAGAGCGCAACTAACGCTATGGAATTTGATTTACCGATAATTAATTGTAGGTAAGGTTTCCTAAGAAAGGAAAGGAAAATCGACTGGTTGTCGGTTCTATCCCCACTCGAGAAAATTAAATATTTATTTAAATTTATATTTTCATATCTTCGCTCTGGTGTTCCACCTTTCTACACGCAATTCAGCAGAAAGTGGGGAACGGAATGTCTTATCACTACCTAGTGTTCCCTCCCCTCTGTATACCCTGCTGTGTGCGGAGAACAGCGTGAAGCTGATAAAAAAAATATATTAATACGAATGTAACTTCAAATATAATTGAATATAACTAAAACATACTAATATAATTTTAATTAATTAAAATTATCTAATCCCATAATTTTATTAGAAATTCATCACAAACAGAACTTCAATAAATACTAAAAAAAAAAATACACTAGCGACCCACACGCGGCTTCGCCCGCTCATATCATACCTCATTCGATTCATCCACTTCCACATGAGAAGACTAGAATATTGCATTTTTCATTGTAAACGATTCGAACCACATTACCGTGACACTTCTAAGCCTGATGTCGATCTGATCGACCTCTATCGAGCTGGAGGGAACTACGCCAGTCGCCACAAACCCTCCGCGTGCCGTACTCGTCTTCGCCTCTGCCACTCAGAAACATATGAAAAACTTTTATTTCTACTGTGTATACGATATTTAAATTAATTGTTATTAATTTTATGTGTTCATAATGGAGTTTGGTCAGGCGAGATCGCATTTGTAGGTTAAAAGGTAAGTTTCATATAAAATATTTGATGGTGGGTCTAGATTTGGTAAGTTTCTATCTATTAAAATCTATTTCTAACCATTGTTGGTTTGGAATTTTCGTATTTTTTCTTTTATTATACTTGTTTTTCTTATTTTTTTTCCCGGTATGCTATGAGATATATCGTAGATGTACAAAAATACATCTTAGGTTTCGATTAATTATTATATTCTTCGCTATTACTTACTTGCATTTTTACAATTTTTAATATAGATTAATAAATATTTTCTAAATAAAAAGAAAAAGTCAATTATTAGGTGGAAAAAAATATTGAATCGTAACAGATACTTTTTATTCCAGCCTGAGCTATTATAAAATAAATAAATAAAACTTATTTCAATAAAAATATTATTTATAATTATATAATTGAGATTTATATTTAATATTTGATCTAAGCTAGGCATTGAAAAGCTCAGCCTGTGACCTAATTTAGTAATTGCGGATTACTTCAGGTTTTTACACAGAGTGATTACTGTTTGACCTCCGTTACATGTTGGGGATAGCAAGTATACATCGAATTCCATTATATTAATGAAATAATTATTTAGAAATATATTATAATAATTTAATTTATGATATATTTAACATAATTATTTGAATAATAATAATAATAATAAAAAAAACTAATTAACAATATATTTAATCCCTTTTTTTAGCGACATGCTGTACATCCCGCTTATAGCAAGGTAGGCAGAATTAACCTAGTGTTAAGATACTACCGGTCCACTCTTTTCGTTGAATTTTCGAGGTCGAGGAAACTCAAAGTTGCGCTTTGCCTCTACCTCTACCTCTACCAGAGTGAGAAAATGAAAATATTAAATATTTTATTTCCTCGAATGGGAATCGAACCCAAAGCCTATCGCATTTTTGGCCGCACGCTTGTGCATCTGCGTCAGGACTGGCTTCGAACAACAACTTTTAATCTTATATTTAAACTAGCGACCCCCTTGCGGCTTCGCCCGCTTTAACTACTGGATTATTCATATAATGTATGTTTGCACTTAAGATAATGTGAAAATTAATTAAACCTTAATGCAACCCGCATTTTCGTAGTGTCAATAAGGATTTTCCAATTGTTTTACACAGCAAGGATTTTTTAGTAGATACCGTAATTTTAAATCTGTGCTACTAATCTTTTCAAGTAGTTATTAAAATATATTTAAATGACTATTTTTAAACGGAAGAAATTATAAACAAAAGCCTACCAACTAATAACTACTATAAAAAATATGAAACCAAATATATCGCGCTGAAATAATACATTCAACTCCAATTATCCAATACGTGCAAACGCATCTAAATCTTCGTTGCTATGCCTCTATAGCGGGCGGGTTTTTTTTTCGAGCTTGTGGTTAATACTGAAGAGGGTATTCTGTCCCTGATGAAAAGCAAGCACTACGTGGCTGCCTGTGAGGAAAATTAAATAGAATGCATCGGCCGGGAAGTGAACCCGGGCCGCCCGCGTGGCAGGCGAACATTCTATCACTGAACAACCGATGACTGCTCATGACGCGCTTGTATAAGCAAAACGTCGCGGGGCGCGTTTCGCAGCAAGGATGTTTTGATATTGTAACAACTTCTAAAGTACTTATTAAAATGAAAAAACAGTAAAAGACAGTTTTGATCTACATTAAATGGCCAACGTAACTAATATACTTATTTATATGCTGAGAGTAAGGGATAAGTAAAACTTGAGTCGGCACAGCTGATGAGTCAACGGCGTGATGTGTCAATAATTAAATGCGTTTTTCTCTAAAACTATTCGCAATTTCGAAATAGTGTAAACAGCAAATTTTATCTTCGTTTAACGTAGAAAATTAATAAAGTATTTTAAAGGATAAGGAATAATAGCATTATGGAAAAATATCCCTCACAATAAAAAATATATTGAAATTACTATTTTTAGACAGAAATATGATCACTACACGTTATTCTTAAAAGATATGAATATGCCTTCGCTGACTTTTTTGTAGATCTTATTAAGAGGAACAATACTCCAGTACATTATTTTCATGTAGTACTTACCATTAAAGCAGCGCATGCGCGAAAGTGTCTCAACGGGTAGGAGTTTAGACACATTTATCGTATTTATGTTAATTTACATAAGAATGTACAAATAATAAACTATATATAAACCTTCCCTGAGAAATACTCGACTTAATGGTGAAAACCGCATAAAAATCCGTTGGGTGGTTTAGAAGAAGAAGAGTTAGAAAGTTCAGACAGACACGAAAAGCGACTTTGTTTTATAAGATATAGGATGTATAAAATATTTTGAATATATTCTCAATCTTGCTTGAAAAATTACGAAATTTAAATCGCAATGTACTACATTTTTCAATGAAATGTGAGACTGTAAGAGCGTGCATGCTGCTGCATTTACTGCTCCATTAGAAGGATAATCCTGAGAACAAATCCTCATGTTTCAAGTTTTTTGTGTCAAGAGGAAAATTCTCGGAGAAAATATTTATTTAAGCATATTTTTATCTTTATACGTTTTTTTTTTCAGCTTATCGCTGAATCCCGCATGTAGTAGTAGGGTAGCTAGAGAGAGCGTAGTGTTAAAACATTTCGCTCCCCACTTTTCGATGAATTCTGAAATATTAAATATTTCATTTTCTCAAGTAGGAATCGAACCTACAACCCACATGCCTGTGCCCTGCGCCACAACTGGCCTTATTCTTTATAGTTGATATTTATATATGTAATTTATGTACACAATTGAATAACGAAAATTAAAGTTAACATAGAAGCTTTATATGGAGCTTTCAAGTCTATTTAAATCAAACATAGGTCCTTTAAAAGTAATAATCATATTTCTATAGTATGTGAATACTAAAATATAAGGAATATAAATATTTTTTATATAAATTTAAAATAAAAATTATTATGATAGTATTTGTATGTTGAATAATAAAGAAATTAAAAAACTGGTTGATACGATTAGTTCTATAATTTTAAAGACTGAAGATGTCAAGCAGAAGTCATTAAAAAGTTGAGAAGTTTAAAATAAAATAAATAGAAAAATGTATGAAATATTATATAAACTCCTTGCCCCAGTTTATAAGATTTTTACGATACACAGTTATTATATTTTTATTAAGTTTTTCACTTCCCGATAAATTCTTAGATATTGGGAAGTCAAAAACTTTATAGGATGACGAGATAACTTTTAAAGAGAATTGTTATATAATATTTACGTAATCGTTGCGCAGTGGCACAGTGTTTAACCGCAATCGCGACGGTTGTGGTTTCGATCCCCATTCGGGTATTAATATATTTAGATTATTAGCGACCGCTAGTGGCTGTCCGGCTTGTCCGATTGAAATATTTATATAAATATTTATTACTAACCTGGATTATTTTCGTGTTCTAATAACTTTATTAAAGTGTAGAACGGCAATTTCATTTATTAAAGTGGGGGACGGAGTGTTTTAACACTAGGTGCCTTCTGCTGTGTGCGGGATAATGCGTGAAGCAAAAAAAATGTCTCTTAATATTTGTAAATTCTTTTATTAATTTCAAAGCTTTTAAATTATAAAGACGATTTTAAAGGCTCTCATTACCCGTATTGAAATTTGAATCATTGGAAATATTCTAAAGATTCGATCCAAAGATTAAAATTTCAATACGGCTTTTCAAATGCAGATTGTTGATATGATTTATCTCTTTCTACGAGTATATTATGTCACTAGTTTGTAATGAAATAAAAAGGAAAAAAAAAACATACTTTCCACATTGCTTGAATTTGAGGCCAATAGTGGCGTTGAGTTCCGCAGCTCAACTGTCTGTCTGTCTGTCTGTTTTCGGAAATTTCGGAATTCGGCAGAAAGGTTCGCTCTGCCTACCCTACTGTGTGCTGGTAACGGAAGCCTTAAGTTGATTAGGTTTTTTTTTTCTTTTATTTTTTAAAATTTACTAAGCATATTTTTTTACCTTTCAGGCACACGCACACCGGTCACATATAAATCCAATAATGTTTTCTTTATGCCGACGCTACAAAGATGAACACGGTGAGTTGTTCAAGTATATTATTTATAGTATATTTATTCAAGTATATTTATTTATTTCAATAAATACTTTTTTTTGGCCTCAGAGTAGGCGAAGTTACTTAATCGTCACATTTCCCACAAAATATTCCAGACATTGAGTGTTGAGTGGGGAAACTGAACGCATTTGTCTTGTTAGCACAGCGAGGAAATGACAATAATTAATTCTCCTCAAGTATGAATCGAACCCACTACGGTCTCGTTTACAGAGGGACGATGTGCTGCTGCACCACGGACGGTCTCCAAAACAAAGGACGTTATAGCAATTTATATTATTTAACTTCATACATTTTTTAACTCTTGTGGCTACTTGAGAGAGATTACTGAGAGCCGCCAGGTATATAAATGAGTAAGAATAATGGAAAATATATAACGTACCTAAATATTTCCAAACCTCTAAACAAAATACAAAACTAAAATATAAATTTCATAAGATTGAAAATATAATCGATAGAAAACGGTCCAGAACGTACCAACAAATATTTTTTTAAACATTCTCCTTTCGTTGAGTCATGCAAAAATTTAATATTTTATTTTGGTTTTAATTATATACAGCATAGTCAGGTCTCTGGGGGAGCGGGAAAATTCCGACATAATACTAGTTCAAGTGCCCAGAGCTCGCGGGGACTTCATTAACATTATAGAAATTCTCCATAGCAGTACTTTTTATTTTAAATAGATTCTCACACACTCAAATAAAATTAGTCATCCAGTTTCAAGCTGTATCCTGCACATAGCAGGGTAGCCAGAGGAAACACAGTGTTAAGTCACTTCATTCCCCATTTTCTGTCGAATTTTTCGAGGCATTGCGTGTTGAGTGGCAGAACTCATCACCGCGCTTGAAAAAATGAAATGAGAAATGAACTCGTACCAACGGCCTCATATGACTTTAAATTCAAATATCAAACCGTTTTTGTATTTACTAAAATTATTATTTACTATTTACTACACATGCCTCACAAACGGTCGATATTTATCGTCTGCCTGCCGCGGTACTATTCAATTAAAAATATGGACCCGATACGGCCGCGTCGGTAAGAGAGCCCTGTTTTATGGAGCTACGGTCTGAGAGTAATGAAAAACCGTTATATCTAATGGAATATTAATTGATATCTTTTTTTGTAATATAATATTTCATAATTTTCTTGTTTACCATATTACTAATTAGGTTGCATTGTCGGTCTCAATAACTTATCTACTTTTAACAAGCTGGTAAATGATGTATATACAGATATAAGACAGATTTACCAGATTGTTAAATATATAAGTTATTAAGACTGGCCATAAGTGAACTTTCATAATAAATTCGAGCTTGTCGATATTCGATCACCCCTTTTTACTTTAGGGCTATTGGCTTTTGGGTAGCAAAAATCGATACTGTATTTTGTTAGACCATCTGGGGTTTGAGTATTTAGCCCAAGTTTGTAGTGATCACAGACACGACATATGTATTTACGTTCGTTTGATTCAAAATTGCTGATGCAAAAATCTTTTTTGATCTAGAATATTTAGAATTTCAATTTAGTAACGCTTTCAACCCTATTAAATCGTTAATGATATGATAGGACACTAGTCGCCCGCAATTTTTATTGCGTGAACGTAAAAAAATGGAAAACGAAAAATTCCGCTCCGTTGTTTTTCCGATTCCGTAAGAATTTCCAGAATTACATATGACTATAACATTTATGCGTTTTCGTTTGTGCATTGTCTCTTGTCTGTCAGTGACTCTTTATGAGAAGAGTCCTATTTCATTCCCTTCTCTATGTGAGAAAGGGATAGGGCTCTCCTGTAAAATACTAGTATAGTACAGCTTTTACTAGTATAAATACAGATTATGAACTCCATACTAAAATTTTTAAAAACCTCTTGTTTCTTATAATTAAACACTATTCTCTAACACCACATGTGAGTTGTCCCAATTCGTCTAGTTCGTTGGAGCAGAACTATAAACTCAATTTGCAAGTTTGTAGCGTGGAAAGCATTTATGTGTACGTATTAGTAAGTACTGACTTCTGTACTTAGCTCGGGAATCCTTTAAAACGTATTAACTTAACTTTGAAGTTTTAGAGCTTTTTTGTGTAGTTTTGTAGATATATGATATTAAAGTAAGTAAAATGTTCTCTGTTGCCTTTTACTCCCATTTCATTGGAATTGCTTGTGTAGTAGTTAATGTCACATTTTCGACAGTTCCTAGGGAAAGTATCAGTGGCGCAAGATCGTGGATGTAGACGCGACAGGTTGTGTGTTCACATGAGGCAAAGCGTGGCGGAGAGTTCCGTCACTAAACACAGAAGAAGCTTCATCTTATATATCTTTAGCTTCTATAGCGGGATATACTCGTATGTACATAAGGATAGAGCGTGTAGCTTAGAAAAAAATTAGATTCTCTGTAAGTTGTTTTTATTATACTCAATACATATTATTACAACTCGAAAATAATAATTTGCATAGTATTACATTTTTATTATAAAAATTTGAATTCTCATGCATCATAATAATTTTCATCCACAAGATGGTCGCAGTAATTACAAGGGAAACTGTTCGTACTACAGCTGACGACGATTCAAAGCGTCATTAAATTAACATTTTGATGAGATATTCTTTATAGACTCAAAATTAAATGTAAAAGAATATAAAGTACGAAAATAATTTGTTCCTCGAGGCTTAGAGGCTCTGATTAATGGGTTGTTAGAAAAGATCAAGGTTTGATTTCGATGAGGTTAGCTATTAGTTGTATACCGATCATAGCAGGGTGGGCAAAGGGAAACCTAGTGTTAAAACACTCCGTTTCTATTAAGACACTTTCGTTCCCCAATTCTCACTGACTTTTGCAACAATTAAAATAAGTTATTTAAAATAATAACTAAGAGCATGTCGTAGATTATACAATACAAAAGGAAATAAAACACCTAAATCTATATAAATAAAGAAATATAAGGTAACTAAAGTCTAATACTTATTAAATATTACTTTTGAAAAGTACTTGTAAGTGAAAGAAAACAGTATACATTTACACAAAAATTGTATTCTATAAAAAAGACAGACTAAAGTAAATAGGTAGGTTAAGAGCTCGGCTAAGTTATCATGTGACGCGGGTCTACACAAGTATATATTATTCAACAGAAAAGGTTCGTAGGGTCTATTGATAAAAGTAAAACTATGCATTATCTTAATGTCTTATTTGGTACTAACTTTGTGATATTTTTGATAATATAACTTATTAATACTCGCTATTTTTAACCGACTTCTGTAAGAAAAGGAGGTTATCAATTCGACTGTTTTTTTTTTTTTTTATGTTTGTTACCTCATAACTTTTGACTGGGTGAACCGATTTTGAAGATTTTTTTTTGTTTGAAAGGTGAAGCTTCCCGAATGGTCCCATTTTTTTTGGTCCATGTCTGACAATGATATCTATGAGAAAATCACATAAGTCTTAAATTTGCATTAGGTATGTGCGCGACAAATAGACGAATAACTCAATGTTGCGCCAACCGATTTTAATGATTCTTTTTTTATTTGAAAGGATATACTTCAAGGATAATTTGGTGAAAGTTTGGTTACGTTCCGATTATGGGATCCGGTGAAAATTGAGAAAGTTTGTTTTTTTTTTGGTAAAAAATTGATTATACTGTAATAGTTACAAAAACTTTTTAAATTGATGTCAGAAGTGAGATTCCTGATCGTTGCCTTTCTTTTCAACCAACCTCAAAAAAGAGGATGTTCTCATTTTCAACCAACTTCAAAAAAGGGAGATTCTCAATTCGTCCGAATACTTTTTATGTATGTTCTTGTCAATATATCAAAGTGTAACTTTGCACAAAAATAATACCTAATTAAATAAAGTTTTACATAGGACAACCACAACCACTCGTTGACAACCACTACCACCACCATCACCACTCGTTTAAGAAGCATCATTTTAAGATCTACCCATCACTTAAAATCGTAAAAAAAATTAATTTTTAACAAAAAGAAAACCGACTTCTAACAACGAACTAAAAAGTGAAAAATAATTATACAAAGATTTTATAATTTTGAAGTCGGTGTCGAGCTAATGCTACAACACCTTTACTACAATATCAAATTACTAAGCCTGTTTGTTTTACTTGGCACCGACTTCAAAATTATAAAATCTTTGTATAATTATTTTTCACTTTTTAGTTCGTTGTTAGAAGTCGGTTTTCTTTTTAAACGGTTTTATTTAGCTCACCCCGTTTGTTTATTTGTTTGTTTGGGTCAAATTTAGTAATTGAAATTTAACCCTCTTCCCGTTAACCGATTGATCTGAAATTTGGTATACGCCTTTGATTCTGGTGACAATACAATTATCCATATTCAATATTATTAGTATTAGTACATTCAAGATGGCCGCCGCTACAAGATGGCGGACAACTTAGTTTTTTTCAATCCCATCAATATGGGTATCAAATGAAAGGGCTTGTCAATTAGAATTCAGTGGACTATACAAAATCAAAATCCAAGATGGCCAACACTACAAGATGGCGGACAAGTTAGTTTTTTTCAATCCTATCAATACGGGTATCAAATGAAAGGGCTTGTCAAGTAGAATTCAGTGGACTACACAAAATCAAAATCCAAGATGGCCGCCGCTACAAGATGGCGGACAAGTTAGTTTTTTTCGATCCCATCAATATGGGTATCAAATGAAAGGGCTTGTCAAGTAGAATTCAGGGCACTATACAAAATCAAAATCAAAGATGGCCACTGCTACAAAATGGCGGATAATGTAGTTCTCAATCCCATCAATATGGGTACCAAAATAAAGGGCTTGGTAAGTATAATACAGTATACTATACAAAATTACAATATGAATCTCCCACCTAAGTCAAGATCTGGTATACTGGCGAGGACTGTGTGGCTATAGGGTGGCTAAAAATGAGACGTCGCTAGGGGTACACCACCCAAGTTAAGGTAAAAGGTAAAAGCGCGCCGAGAACTGTATGGCATTAGGGTGGATAAAAATGATATGTCGGTAGCGTTTTCCCCTCAAGATTCAGGCACATCTTGTTGTACATAGCCTTGCCCCTCTATTGGACCTCTGGGGGGTCGATCGTAACATTCTCCATTAACCTTGCAATAATGAGGCACTCAACGAATTGAATAGCATGAGAAATAAAAACTAAAAACTTAAAAATAAAAAAGTAAAAAAAAATTTTAAGTTAAACGGTTTTATATTGCAGATAAATGTACTAAAAGCTAAAAAATAATTTCATGGAAATTACGATTACTAAAATAAAATCGTGGGGTAAATACGTCCCATATCTACATGAAAGACATGGCATGACTTCACCCACCTAGTGGTAAGTAGCAAGTGTCCCCACGATTTTATTTTAGTAATCGTAATTTCCATGAAATTATTTTTTAGCTTTTAGTACATTTATCTGCAATATAAAATCGTTTAACTTAAAATTTTTTTTTACTTTTTTTTGTTAAAAATTAATTTATTTATTGTTAGGACATAATAATTCTTCCTTTAAAAGTTATATGAATTCAAACAAAATATTGAAAATTCTTCCTTTAAAAGTTACATAAGGTCAATGGAAAGTACCACTTATAAAAGTTGACACAATTAAGTGAAAATTTAATGAACTATAATTAAAATTTTACAAAAGTTTTTATCTGTAAAATAAACATGAATTTCAAACAAATCAATTCAATTACCCAAAAATATTTACACAATTCTGTTTAAAACTCCCAACCGATTTCAATACCGAAATCAGGTTAAAGAGAAAATCGGTCCCACAGAGACCGCGACAAAGTGCACCTTTTGCGGTACAGTGGATAAAGGCAAAATCGCTGCCACAATCCGTCCACGAGCCCTCCAACGACAAAATGGATTAGTTCTTAGATCCGTTCACAATGAATCCCGTTGTTGAGGCATGAGTCCCGTTGTTGAGGCTTCGAGTCCCGTTGTTAAGGCTTTGTCGTTCAAGTGGCCAACAAATCCAAAGTGAAAATGTCAAACCGCAGTAAGCTTTTTCAGCGGTTTTCAACTATTGTTGCAGATATGTATTCTGAGTACTCGGTATAGTTGGGATGATTTTACCGATCTATGTTTTTTTGAGTATTGCTTGTTGAATCCAATTCTGTTTTTTTTTTGGGTTCATATTTGTTTTTCTCTCTCGCTCTCGCGGCCGATTGCCCACAAAATGGACAGACATAATACTCCTGCACTGGCTGCTCTATTGGGGAATGCACACGCATTGCTGAGAATAGAAATAGATGGAGATATTTCCCAATCTCGCTTTTAATTGGAAAAGACAGCTCATGACCACGACCACTCCGACAGGAGTTTTTGTCTTTTTTTATTCACGCTATATCCCGCACACAGCAGAGGGGACCTACAAGTTAAGACATATTCCGTCAAATTCTGGAAACATTGCGTGTTGAGTGGCGAAACTCAACGGCGTAATATGTTTACATCTTTGCTACGACCACCAATTATAATTGTATAGATTTAAATAGTACGCATAATATAAAAATGAATGCATGAAAAGTATTTTGTGATGATAACCCACTCAGTATGTGAAAATGAAGAGATATTTCATTAAATCCACTTTTCCATTCCACCAACTACGGCACATACGAGTACGTTTTACGATTTCAGTTTAAATAAAGTTATATATATATAACTTTATTTAAACTGAAAATAATATATATATATATATATATATATATATATATATATATATATATATATATATAGGTGTAAGTGATGTTGTTAGGAGTTGTAGACGGTGTACCGCGTTAGCGCAGCCGCCGTGAAATCAATATTTGCATTTGTGAGTTCAACTTCCTTATATGGTAAATACTAATGTTATATGATTTTGAATGCAATAAATATGGTAATTTTAAGTTAATTCAAATGTTGTAATTTATTTAAATCACTCCGTTCAAATTTTCCGCAGTAAATAAGTAGTTTTTCATTACAAAAGACGAAAAAAGATAAGAAGAGAGAGAAAGATATTGTTTGAGATAATAAAAGTTACTGGAGGAAGGTCACGTAAAAAGCATGAGGACCCCCGGCATGGCGTGAAGCTAAGTAAGTAATTAAGTAAAATAATAAGTAAGAAGACCTAGGAACTGAAAAAAACAGTTCGGTACCAAATAAAAAAAATCCAATTAAAACATTGATTATTAAAATCATGACCTTTTCAACTATAGTTCTCAGTAAATAAAAAGTAAATTATGTAATATAATACTAAATCTGAAAATAACTCTATAATAGTTTGTGGTATCAATGGTTTTAGGTATGAAAGCAGCTTAGGACATTAGATATATGTATGTATGTATGACGTAATTCTTGTTATTGATGTACAGCATCCAGGGAATGTAACGTAGGGTTTGATTTGATTAGAATTGAATGTAGCTATTATATGTAAACTTTGCAACCTACTTTGGTTTTTTTAGAAATTGAATTTGATATCAAAAGAATAAAGAAAAGTAAGTGTTATTATTTAGTATCTTATAAAGATAGTAGTGATATATTGTTTAAGTAACATAAAAAATAATTACGAGTAACATAAAAAATAAATAGTAATTTAAAGCTGTTTATACTTTCAGCCGATTCTTAGATTAACTTGGATCATTTTTAAGGGATGTAAGTGTTTTTTGCTAATAATATCCATATCTATACATACAGAACTCCTCAGCTAAGGAATTTTACCTTTTAAATGTCCTGATAAATATGAAAATAGTAGCTAAAAGTTAAAGTATTATATATAAATGAAGTTGCGAGTGCAATCTTAACCACGTCTGAAATCTCCTATTAGAAACAGATAAGCGGCTAAATCTTATGGATCCAGAAAGGTAGCGTATTATATAAATCATCTATGAAATTGGCAAAACATTGTCGCATTAATATCTCTATAGATAACAAAACTCGGATCCAAACATTTTGCGGTCAAATAGTCTATTGGGATACTAAATTAAACTTCATGTTAGCGGTGAATGAAGTTATACAAAATTCACGCAATCAAGTCTTGCGGGTTGAGGAGGAGGGTCTCCCGCCGTCACGTCAGCCAGGACCCAGCTCAGTCTGGTAAAGTTGTGTTTATATTATAAGTCTAGTATTGTTATTGATGACGATGTTATTTTACGAAAATTTATGAATAAGGCTATCCTTAGAGGAAGAACTAATAAAAATAATATTAAAAAGCGTATGTTCCTAGTACAGGATAGAAATAATGTTTTTATGTTTCGACAGGGTTTTTTTTTTGTAAATAGCTTATCGATAATTTAAATATAGTAATAATCTTTTGAATATTCTTTTCTCCTTCATGATGTATCCCCATGTAGGGTGTGCAGAGGAAGTCTAATATAAGACACTCGGCTCTCCATTTTTCGCTGAATTCTAGAGGCATTGTGTGTTGAGTGACAGAACTCATTCACCAGAACGAAGAAATGAAATTACAAAATATTTAATGTCCTCAAGTGGAAATCGAACCCACAACCAATAGGATTTACAGATAGCTACGACTAGCTTCAAATATCCTTACAAAATTACGTCCCCAAATAAAATAAACGTGTAAATTATAACTAGTTCGTTAAACCGAGCTGGCGTCGCGTCGTAAGTTGCTTAGTTCTCTCCACTTATTCGTGTTTTCGCTGTAGTCATAAAATACCTGTAGGTATTTTACATAGGGACTAGGGTAGGGAGTCTTGTCACAAGGTAGCATCTCAGCATCATTCAATCTGTTCTGCGAGGTGGAACGGGTCAGGTACCCTCGCCGTCGAGTACACTTCATACAATAATTTTTGGCCCAGAAACATCTTGCGGACGAAGGTCGAGAGATATAAAAACGTGACTAAACTTTAAAGAATTTTGTGCATAAAGAAATTTAACTCTTGTTGTGTTATTATATTTTTTCATGTTTATCTATATACTTGTTTTGGTATGGATTTTAGTTGAAATTTGGGAAAATTAATATTGAAATTTTTCAATTTTTTTGTTGAATAGCACAATCTATAACTACCATTATGTATTTCATAATATTATACTATGAAGGAGTTTTCAATTTTCTCCACTTCACGTTAAGGCAAATGGAACGTAATGTTAAAACTAGTTAATTAACAAGTACTAGTAAATTAGTTGTCCACTGCTCAAATATCGAAATAACTCACGTAAGAGGGGGGCGGTGTCTCTGTTGCCTAAATGCGGGATACAGCGTGAAGCTGTTTTAATATAATATAATTGAAATATATATAAAAATCAACAAACGTTCTTAATTACAAAACACTTAAAACAAACAATATTCTCAAAACCGCTGTAAATGATAAAAATATAATATAATTTAAGGAAAAAAAACGAAATTTTCACCTTAAATTTGGCGATTAAGTGGCCAATATAAAATGTACGTGGATTTTACGAGGCAATCATCCAAAGTAGCTGAATAGGTTCCCTGACGGGGTGTTGGGGGGTGCGGGGAGGGCCATTCATAACTAAGCCCGATCGATACGGGCGTCTCCAATTCACTTTCGACCCTAAACCACTCTTTTCACCAACTAAATACATTACTCGTTTGACTCTAACTTTATAGAGGGAAAACCAACTAAAACATCAATGTATATCGTGAAAATAATGTTTTCCAACGTTTCTATAGAATATTTGCTAGGATTTTTCCTTCTGACGTCAGTTTAGGACAGACAAGTAAAGGTAATGTAAGAAAAATTCAAATATTTGAGTTAGGTGGACTCCTTTTATAAGCATGTAATTTAGGTCGTAAGTATAATAGAGGGTTTTAAGCTATATTGTAGGGATATTGAATAGGAGAAAATTGTTTCGATATTAGAAATGTTTTTAGTTGATATTAAAATTACTATGTAAATACATAGGGTATATAAATTGTTTTTAGATTTAGCACAGCTACACAGAAACATAAAATTTCAATTATATTTTCATTAGAAAAAAATCCATTAAAAACAATATAAGGCCAGTACGGGCTTAAGGGGAGGATCGATTACTACTCCAGAAAATGAAATATTCCACGTTCATTTCCATGTTCTGGTGACAAGGCAAAACACGGCGTTGAGTCCCTCCACTCAACACGCCAATGTCTCCTGAATTTGGCATAAAGTGGGGAAAGGAAATGTCTTAATGGGAACCGAGTGCTTTAATACTAGGTTCCAAGGTTCCATCTACCTATTGCTAGCTATACTAGCGTATGTCTATATTGTTATACTAGCGGACGCGCGCAGCTTCGCTTGCGTATTTAGGGGTGAATTCTAATAACCCATGAAACATGTATTCGATGAAATATTTTTAAGAGTCTAAATTTCAAATTTTATAAAAATCGGTGGCGATTTAAAGATTTTTCCATACAAACTTTCAACCCCTTATTTGCACAATTAGGGGGTGAATTCTAGAAAACCATGAAACACATGTTCAATTAAATATTTTTAAGAGTCTAAATATCAAATTTTATAAAAATCGGTGGCGATTTAAGAATGTTTCCATACAAACTTTCAACCCCTTATTTGTACCCTTAGGGGGTAAATTCTAGAAAACCATGAAACACATGTTCTATTAAATATTTTTAAGAGTCTAAATATCAATTTTTTTAAAAATCGGTGGCGATTTAAGAATTTGTCCATACAAACTTTCAACCCCTTATTTGCACCCTTAGGGGAAGAATTCTAGAAAACTATGAAACACGTATTCAATTAAATACTTTTAAAAATCTAAATTTCAAATTTTATAAAAATCGGTGCCGATTTAAATTTTTTTCCATACGAACTTTCAACCCCTATTTCGCCCCTTTAGGGTTAAAATTTTTCAAAATCCCTTCTTAGTGGATGTCCAGATTACAAAAGTAAACATTTGTCCAAATTTCACGTTTCTACGCACAGCGGTTACGGCTGTGCGTGCGTCTTACCTCAGTCAGTGAGGACAAGTCCTTTTATATATATAGATTATAAATATGAAGATCTTTTAGGGTAGGATTATACCCAACAACTATCCTATCATAACAAGAATAATAATAATCCATACCTATATTATAAATTCGAAAGTAACTCTGTCTGTCTGTCTTTTACGCAATCAGGGCCAAACCAGTAATTCAATTGTGATAAAATACTCATATAGAGATACTTGGGGGTCTCGGGATGAACATAGGATACTTTTTTTTCTCATATTTGTAATATATTCGACATATACAAATATATTAAAAGTTTGTTTTTAGAAAACGTCATCCAAAATGAGCTTGTTTCACGCATCTCTCTTTTGAAAACTGTAAATAATGTCATAAATATATTTAGTAAATATTCCTATCGTTTAAGCGGGCGTAGCCGCGTTCGGGTCCACTAGTTATGTTATAAATGTAAAAGTTTGTCAGTATGGATGCTCCTTCCACTTTCACATAAAAAAAGTAGATATTATTTGGCTATAATACAAAAATAAGTAAAATATCAAGCACATCTGACCTATACATACAACGGCGAGATAGAAAATTACATTTATATGATATTTCGCAAAATATCTAGAGATAACACCTACTCATGGGGGTTGAGTAAACAAAAGTTCGAAACTGGATTTGAACTCACTCCTGTGTTGCTTAGATAACATAACTTTGTCTGTGTAAAGTAAACATCGCGCGGTGTTAAAGTCAACAAATGTATAAAAGCCATTTAGACCTGTGGAATGTTTAATTTAATATGCCATCGCTTTATTAATACTTTTTTTAACCAATTCGTGTATATGTACGTCTGCAAATTTCTCAGTAACTAAAACTAGATCTAGATGATCCCTTTTGATTTCAATCACGTACATTATCTTTTCGTTTTATCTGGATATTTGTGGATAAACAAAATTAACCTGAAAGAAGAACATAATCGGTTCTGGGGTTCCTTTCCCTCAATTTTTATTTATTACATGTCATATTTCACAGCCTGGTCTAGAGCACCAACGTAAAATAATTCCCCTGGTTAGATTTAGAATATACATAATTCGTTGGGGTATTTCTTTTGGGGTTAGTGGTAGTAGGCACCTTGACTGCTTCTTTCTTAAATAATATTAAAGATTTTAAATATGCATTTGTTCATTGACAATTGGAGTGTAACTGAAATATATTCAAATTACATTATTAATACACGTCTTTACGTCACTTCAAATATTCCTTTTAATATAAATTTTCAGCTTCACGCTTGATCCCGTTATAAAGCAGGGTAGGTAGAGGAAGCTTAGAGTCCAGATACTCCGCTCCCCAGTTTTTGCCGGATTCTGGAGGCATTGCAAAATGAAAATATTAAATATGCCATAACCTCGAATGGGAATCACAACTTGTCACATTTACAGAGTATGACACGCTTGTGCCCCTGAGCCACGAATAGTCTCAAGTTAATATGTATAATTCGATTTTTTTCCAATTCTAGAATAATCCATAAATCCATATGAATGACAATTGAATTTAAAATTTTACAAAAATAATTACGAATATACTGTGTACTCAAAGAGCAACCCAAGGTACAATTTCTAGTTCGCCCTCGAGACTCGTTGTTTGTACATTCGAGCTTACTTCATAACTTTTTAATGATTATTTATTTGTTTTTCCATTTTCTACTGCAAAACTTTTGTTGTAACTAACTACAGGTGTTAAATAAAAATCCACACATTTTTTTTATTATATACATATTATACCTTATTACAGCATTATGCAGCTACTAGTATTTTTTGATAGTTTTCAAAATAAAGAAATTTATTGTACCTATATATATATATATATATATATATATAGGTACAATAAATTATATATTATATATTAGGTATAATATATATATATATATATATATATATATATATATATATATATACTAGCGACCCTCTTGCGGCTTCGCCCGCTTTAACTACTGGATTATTCATATATTGTATGTTTGCAAAGCACTTAAAATAATGTGAAAATTAATTAAACCCTAATGCAACACGCATTTTCGTAGTTTC
Organism: Heliconius melpomene rosina; assembly: GCF_056956725.1. Taxonomy (NCBI): domain Eukaryota; kingdom Metazoa; phylum Arthropoda; class Insecta; order Lepidoptera; family Nymphalidae; genus Heliconius; species Heliconius melpomene. Next base: position 2,177,926 of record NC_140396.1, on the reverse strand, counting down.
AATAAGGATTTTCCAATTGTTTTACACAGCAAGGATTTTTTAGTAGGTACCGTAATTTTAAATCTGTGCTACTATCTTTTCAAGTACTTATTAAAATATATTTAAATGACTATTTTTAAACGGAAGAAATTATAAACAAAAACCTACCTACTAATAACTACTACAAAACATATGAAACCAAATATATCGCGCTGAAATAATACATTCAACTGAAATTATCCAATACGTGAAACGCATCTAAATCATCGTTGCTATAAAGGCAGGCGAGTTTTTTTTTTCGAGCTTGTGGTTAATGCTGAAGAGGGTACTCTGTCCCTGATGAAAAGCAAGCACTACGTGGCTGCCTGTGAGGAAAATTAAATAGAATACATCGGCCAGGAATCGAACCCGGGCCGCCCGCGTTGCAGGCGGGCATTCTACCACTGAACCACCGATGCGTATTAGGCAGGCGGGCGCGGCGGACGCGCTTGTATAAGCAAAACGTCGCGGGTTTCGCGCGGTATTTTTTGATATTGTAACAACTTCTAAAGTACTAATTAAGATGAAAAACAGTAAAAGACAGTTTTGATCTACATTAAATGGCCAACATAACTAATATACTTATTTATATGCTGAGAGTAAGGGATAAGTGAAACTTGAGTAACATACAGCTGATGTGTCAACGGCGGGATGTGTCAACAATTAAATGCGTTTTTCTGTAAAACTATTCGCAATTTCGAAATAGCGTAAAAAGCAAATTTTATCTTCGTTTAACGTAGCAAATTAATAAAGTATTTTAAAGGATAAGGATTAATACTATTATGGAAAAATTTCCCTCACAATAAAAAATATATTGAAATTAGAATTTTTAGACAGTAATATGATCACTACACGTTATCCTTAAAAGATATGAATATGCCGTCGCAGACTTTTTTGTAGATCTTATTAAGAGGAACAATACTCCAGTACATTATTTTCATGTAGTACTTACCATTAGAGCAGGGGTAGGACTTTATACACATTTATCGTATTTATGTTAATTTACATAAGAATGTACAAATAATAAACTATATATAAACCTTCTATGAGAAATACTCGACCTAATGGTAAAAATCGCATCAAAATCCGTTGGGTGGTTTAGAAGAAGAAGAGTTAGAAACAACAGACAGACACGAAAAGCGACTTTGTTTTATAAGATATAGGATAGGATATATTAGAAAAGATTTACCCCGACCACGATTTGAACCCATCATTTTTATCGACCGGGGGGGGGGTATTATTACATATTACTAGATATAAAATTGAAATAGAATTACATATGTTATTTTAAACGAGATGCCGCTTCCTACTTTGTTTAGGGGAAGTTTTACCGATACTTTTTGAGTTTTTTTTCTTTTACGTAGCAATTTTAGATAATGCTTCCCAAGGATATTTCCCGTATACTTCACAAGGAACCTACATCTTAAATATCATGTCTACGCTAGTTTTGATTGCGTGTTGTTTATTTAAACGCTAGTAGTGTAATCTTGTTTTTTACAGTTTTTCGATGAATTTTATAATTTGACTTGTATATTGTGTAATAATTAAATATTTTTTTAAATAATTTACACAATAAAGCGTGAAAAAGTAATGCCACATTAGTACAACGTATAAAAGTTGACTAACTTAAGTTTGCAAGCATATTATGCACTTCTTTTGTACGAAAATATTTTAGTAATATTTTTTTCATTTTTCAGTGTTTTTTTCTTTATTTATATTGTAAGTTCTCATTTAATGCTGAAATTCATTACTGTGGAAGTCCACTGGAAGCACTCTATACATATTAATTACGCAGCGAATTTCAAACAAGATGCAGCAAAAACGACACGTAAATGTCACAGTGGTATACCATTTTATGACAAATAAATTTTCTCGACTCGCTTTTTTTAAATTCTAAGTTATGAGTTATTGAAGAATTGAAGATATGAAAGAAATAGTACAATGATTTTCTTCTAAAGAAGTCTATTCAGGTATTGAATTTTATAAGCGGAAAAGCGCCTGCCTTTTGTTGATGATCTCGTACCTAAGTATGCAATGTGAATTTTCTTTAGGTATGAAAATGCTTATATTATATAGGCACTTACGAGCCAACAAAAAGAGATTTACCTGTTGAATTAAAAATATACATTACATTGCAAAATAGTTGACGTTTCAATTATAATTTTTTTCAGTTCCACGCTTACGTGTTGAGTGGTGGAAATTAATCCGTGCTTTGTCTCGACAGCAGAGCGAAGAAATGAAAATTGTAAATATATAATTTCATCGAGTGGGAATCGAATCCACAACCTGTAGCAATTACAGTCACACGCTTATGCCCCTGCGCCAAGACTGGCCTGATCTGGCCTGATTTTTGTTCATTGTTATTCACTTTTATAGGATATGTCCTGATAGGTCAACCAGTTATTTTTATGTCCATTTCATGCATTTTTTTAATACGTCTTGGACGGCAAGACCGTATGTCTTATTTTAATAACAAATAAAGAATATATAAGCAACATATTTTTTTTAAATAAATTTCCGGGGGTGAATTTGAACTCACTCATTTCATTCAATTAAAAGTGTACCAAAAGCAAATTTATATTATAGCGTAGTAATTATACAATAGGGTTAACTATAATTAAAGTTTTAGTTAAGGTTAGTCGACCACCGCAATTTTGTTTGCGTAGACGATGAAAAATGGAAAATATTATATAACTACTATTTTTTTATAATCTAAACTTATTTTTTTTCTAGCAATATTATTATTTAAATTTTTTACACTTTTCTATTTGGAACTCGATTTAAATAAAACAAACACTAAACTGCACTTAAACCGATTAAGTCGTTTCTGAGATTAGCAACAAAACACAGACAAACGAAAGAAAATAAAAATTACCGTTTTGGATTTTATTCTCATTGATAAATACCCCCAATAATAGATTTTTTATATATATTATTCATGTACAGACAGTCCAAAGTTACAATTTCAGGATATGCTTCACGCGCTTCTAAAAAGTTGGAGAAGTGGTTAGAATAGGATCATTATAGTATTCTTTTACAAAGTAAAATCTTAATTGTTATATAAATGTGAGGTCAGGCTTGATTAGGATGTATTGGCATGTTTCTAATTAACACTATTTACTGTATTTCATTTGTCATGGATTCGAATCACAGACGGAGGATTGTTTGTATTTAAATTATACGTTGCCACGGTCTGATTAGACGAGTGCGGCGTTGGAAGCTGATGAAAGCTCAACTGGTAAAATACATATGTGCGAGTGGGGAACCAGAGCTTTTGCTAAATTTACTCTATTTATATAGTAAAATTGAGGCCGTCATAGAGCATTACTAGGGTAAAACTGTACGACGGTTGTATGTTCGATCTTCTCGGGGGAATAAATTATTGTTCATTAATAATTTGATTTCGTCGTTTTAGCACCAAGGCAAAAACCCGATGTTGAGTTTCGCCACTCAACATGCAATGCCCCGAAGATAGGCGAAAAGAGTGAAAAGTGGGGAATGGGGTGTCTGAAATAGCTGAGATATAGCTTCATTCCTTCTCCCACCCTAGCTTCACGCTGTGTCCTGCACAATGCACATAGCAACGTAGACAGAGGGAACCCGGGAACCTTTATTAAGACACTCCATTCCCATTAGGACACTTCAGTTTCCCACAACCGCTGTATTCTAGAGACTGGCGCAGCGAGATATAACGTTTTACTAAAAATATTTAAGGATCAAATCCCTACCTAAAATATAATAATCTAACTGGAAAAAGATTGTACGTAGCTTTAGTTCAGTTCTTTGTACTAGAGCCATTGTACAGACTCCCTATTGACGCGGTCCTATTGTGTCTCACATATATATATGTATGTTATACAGGTGAAGCCCATATAGCTATGTTATTACATTTTACTTCCTTTTACTTCCTAAGCTTTTCGTTGCTATTTTTGCTATTTCGTTTTAAATCATTATATATTTTGAGCCCAGTCGTGGTGTTAGTTCGACTCCGATTTGAATAAATAATAACGAGGCAAAATCCAGGGATTTTGTTTAAATTTTCACTAAATAATACTACACTAATCACTTTTAAAAAAAATACTTTATTTACATATGAAAGAGATATATCTCTCTCTTTATAAAGAGAAAGAAGAAAGAGAGTAAATCACTCAAGGACATGATATATTTAATATTTTCATTTTTCGCTCTGGGGTCGAGGTAAAGCGCAGCGTTAAGCTTCGCCACTCAACACACATTGTCTACAGTGTGAATTTAAAAAAAATGTACAGAAACAGGTGAAACCAACAATAAATAATCATAATTTCGACTAAAACCTGACACTAAGCTGATAATATATAATAGTATAATATAGTAGAGTTTTCCAACTTAACTACTAACAACGTTGTTTGTGGTTGAAAGAACAACGAATAGATTTGCTGGAATTTCGCTAAGCTTTTATGTCGATAAAGCAAAATTACAAATACTGGTTGAGATTTTATTGATCTTCCATAGGCAGACGGCGGTATTTTCATACATAATACGAACAGGTATTGCAGGTAGGTAGGTATTTGGTATGTTATTCTAAAGTACTGCACTTAAATATGAAATGGAAATTCCTTTATTCTCTTGTTTCATACAAAATTACAAGTAATCTACATATTACAAAGAATTATATTTTTTTTAAATAAAAAAGAAAAATACTTTTATAGATACTTTACATATTAGTGCGTTCAAAAATGTACTTTAATTATAAAACAGTGAGAAATAATCCGTTCGTTTGTTGAACAAAGACGTAGCTATCATTCATATACGAGTAAGTCTCTCGTTATGCATTAAGATTTTATTCTTAGAGCCTAAAACAATATATTTTATAACAATATACTTTCATTCTATTAAAAAAAATTGAAATAGAATTCAGCGGAAAATGGGGAAGTGTCTTAACACTACGTTTCCTATACCAGGTCGGTACGATATGGGTACCTTCAAATCTCCACCTCAAAGGCCGGTAGCGCACCTGTAGCTCCTCTGGTGTTGCACGGGGTCGTGGGCGGCGGTGTTCACCATCAGGTGACCTGAACGCTCGTTTGCCTTGTCCTTTTTCCATAAAAAAAACTTACCATATTGGTAGGTGTTAGTACCATGGTAGTACATGGTACTACCACCTTACCACCACCACCACCTTATACAGCGTGAAGCTAAAAAATTAATATTAAAATCAATTTACCGCATAAATACCCTTAATGGCTAGTGAAAAATCGTTTCTTTTTTATCTAAAAAAGATATCTTGATTCTTCACAAAATCCATTTTGAACGAGCCTTTGAAAGCAGGAAGGAGAATAATAAAGCGTCCATCTGGCTTTATCAATGAAAAACCCTGACGGATCAGCCTCATAAAAGTGGGCTCGCTAGTGTGAGCGGAAAAATCTGATATTATATTGACCATATTGAATTACCGACAGCATATCATTATATTTTTATTGTGAATTGAAAATATATGTAATTTTTTATATGAATAAAATTTAAGTGTCTGTTTTTGTCTTTCTGTTTGTCCGGGCTAATCTTTGGAACTGCTGAATCAATTTTTATGGGACTTTAAAAGATAGAAACGGTTGTGAGGGTAACATAAAAGATATTTTTAACTTAACTTAAGAGGGCTGTATTTATTTTGTGTTTCTGCTGACTTTAGGATACTGATCTTACCAGATGGACTGGCGATGTGGTCAAGGTACTAGCAGCCGTTGAATGCGTCCACCGATCGTTGAGGGGATCTTTTGGGGGAGCCCCATGATGATAATGAAGTTGATGATACTAACTTTCATATTTATATTTTAAGTAATCTATATTGTGGTGTCTATATTTATAAGTATCTACATTTAGTGATCATATTTAAAAATATAAATTAATTGTAATGAAAGTAGTTTAATATTGGTAGCGATATGTTCTATTGTATACTTATAAATAAAATAAAATATAAAAAATATATTATTAAAATAGAAGATAAAATTTCAAACTATCGTTATGTGACTTGGTCAAGAATTTGTTGAAAACTTCGTAATAATAAATAGTTTGTTATTTTATTACTATAATATTTAATACCCAAGATATAATATTTAAACCTATCCCGCCCGAAGTGAGGACGACGCTCGAGTCAATAGAAATTAGCATAAAACCAATATCGCGCCAGCTGCCTCGCTGACACCTGTGCTGGGAGAGCTGTAGCCTAGATACCTATTTCATTTGTAATGAATATCATTTTATATGTATTATAACTTTCTTTTACTCTTCAACATAAGTTGAGTGAGAGAGTGTGACTGTAACACGACGGTTGTGGATTCGATTCCCACTCGAATAAATTATTCGAGAATAAATAATTGCTTATTAATATTCTAATTTTTCTTCGCCCTGGGACCAAGGCATGGCGTTGAGTTAAGCCACTCAACACACAATTACTCGAAAACAATCGGCTTGAGGCATCCTACTTTGAGGCATGTTTAATATTATTCAGTAGTTTGCTGTCAAAATTTCGTTAATTTTTCAGAAAATAAAACATCTTCCAAGTAAAGCAGCCTAATCCAAGTTACATATATGGTTATTGAAAGAATATTTTATACATAATATAATTCCAAAGCCATGCTTATTTCTGGTAAATGAGGGCTCGACATCAGTGGAAACGACGCCAAATGTAACGAACGACCTTGACCCTTCAGCCTATGACCTTGCAGTTGCAGCAGTCGTAACGATGATGTATCACTTCGCTCTGAATATATCATATTTCAGCAGCTGTAGAAGTATTGCGACGTGGGTTTAGCCCATCAGGAATGTACGATTATCTGGTAGAGGGGATCGGTGCAGGTTTAAATTTCATATTTATGTATTTATAATTCATAATATAAGTATAATTCAGTTCATTTAATCGAATATTGTTTGGTTTTATAACAATAAAATATTTTTGTATAAATAAGGAGTATATATATAAAGAAAGAGTGATTTAACACTGACTTCTTTCGGCAAATCCCCTAAAACAGTGCGTTTTTTAACGAAAATAACAGTTACGATAGTTAAAAATTATTTATACGAGTATATAAATTTACCGTAAAATGCAAGCGAACAGCAAAAACATAAATATTATAACTAATAAAAGATACACAAATCCTTGGTTTTATCTACTTATTTATTTGTTTAGCTAGTTTGCAGAGTCCCGATTTGTTATCTCGTTATATAAGACTTGTTTTTCCTTTATCCATTGTTTCTAGGATTTATTAAGGAAGAATTATTTATACTATAAGAATATTTTTTTAAAGAATTGATTTGAAAGAGTCTCGTTTGAGAAAGAAAAAATGGTAGTTATTCATTGTCTTCATATCTTTTAGGGAGATATTTACAAAATTTCTTATATTAATTGTAATATTTTTTATTTTAATATAAACTACTATGAACCTACACCTACTATGCACCTACTATGAAGGGATTTACTCGTATATACATTGTACTGCAATTCGGATTTATTTTTTGGTGTGGTTCTATTCAATTTAAACTAAAAGTTACGGTATGGAAACTGACATATTTCTCGTTGGGTGTTGATGGTGATGTGGGTTTTAGAACAATATACTTACTTCACTAGCGGATGCGCGCAGCTTCGCTTGAGCCAATCAGTGGTGATTTAAAGATTTTTTCATACAAAGCTGCGTTAGGGGGAGAATTCTAGAAAACGATGAAACACGTGTTAAATTAAATACTTTTAAAAATCTAAATTTCAAATTTTATAAAGATTGGTGCCGATTTACATTTTTTTCAATACAAACTTTGAACCCCTATTTCACCCCTTTAGGGTTAAAATTTTTCAAAATCCCTTCTTAGTAGATGTCCAGATAACGAAAGTAAATATCTGTCCAAATTTCACGTTTCTACGCACAGCGGTTACGGCTGTGCGTGCGTCTTACCTCAGTCAGTGAGGACAAGTCCTTTTATATATACTTCATAATGGAATATACTTTCATTATTTTATTTTAAACTAACAGTTGCTCCCTACTGTGCCTGCCTTATAGATGCAGAATACCGTTTTGAAACCAAGGCCTGTGTTCTAAGTGATTCTATTGATAAATATAATAACTCAAATTTCTGAGGTGCAGCGGTACAGCGTGCGAGTGTAAACTCCGGGGAATGAATATTAATATTCACATTTCCTCGCTCTGGTATTAAACAAAGTGAAATGTCTCGAAAAATCATATTATATCGAAGTAGCGTATGACTCGGTACTCTCTGCTTGAATAGGATAGAACGTGAAACAAAAAAAAAAGAAAAATTATTATAATAAAAAAATAATAGTATGTAGTTTAAACTTTATTAAAGAAAACACAGTACACACCAGCGTACGTAAATAACGACCGCGTTATACAAGAACTGTACCAGTGCTCGTACAGTACTGTGCGCTTCATTATAAATGTAGATTACAGCGTTTCTATTCATTTTTTCTCGTTATGTCGTAGGATTATGTTACAGTAAGTTCTTATTCGAATATTCTTCAAGATATCTAAGGTCCATTTTGAAAAGCGGAATTTAAATTTGAAAAGGGAAATTTATACTTTTTACCTTTTTACAGACTGTAGTGTAGAAACTGATTTTCAACGCCATTTCCTTTCAACAAACAGATGTACAGTTTCCCAGGATTATTTTAGTTTAATTACGATATTAAAAATGTAGAAAAAATATATTTTGGCAACATATTTTAAAACCAAAAAATCTGATTGCATAAAAAATAAACAATAAAACAACAAGGACAATAGAATAGATTTTTTCCGGCTTGTTTTTATTGTATAAAAAAACATAAAAAAATAACTATAGTCTATTAGTCCGACGCGTCTGTAACTACATTTTGAATAGTCTTACAAATATACGTATATATTGATACACATAGATTGATAAACTCATTATCGTCCTTTACGAGCAGCCGGTTAAACAATGTAGCATATCGTTAAAGTTCATGCATTACTTTTTCAAACAAACAAACATATTTGAAAAGAAACCTTCCATATTTACTTTGAAAAGAAACCAATTCATCTTGCTATATAAAGAAAAAGTAACATTTTTGCTTTTTAAGCCTGAAATAGTGTTCTCATAGTACAATTAAGGAAGCTATTACGTAGATTATCTTCTGTTACACAGCTAGAACATAGTGATGAATCACTCTACTCTTTTTATCTATTTGAAATATTGCTTTTACTGAAGCGAGCATTCTTCGCATAGTTAGCATCGTAGCGAGCATAGTTCGCATTTTCTATGGTCAACGAGCTGGTGTGATGTTGGAATCAAAACCTGAATATTGGAACTCTTCTAGAATTTATTAGTTTCATTCTGTTCTTCTAGAATTTATTTGTAGCCATTCGAGTTTCGACTATTACAATTTATAGGTAGGTGTTCTTTAAGTAAAAAACGATATTTTTTTCATTTACATATAATACGAGTCTATATAAAAAAGAATCCAAATTGCCCCCCGGGGTAGAAGTGACAAGCGTCACCCTTGTTCTCGTGACTGACAGCGTGACACTCGGGAAACGCTACAATTACACAAACTGCATTCCATTGTTCTCGAGATATTGCGAGTCGGTCGGTATTGTCGCTATAATGGGTTGAGTCGACGTTATCGCCTTTTTAAATGAAGTGAATTTTTTTTTTATTTTAATTTTTTGGATATTTTGTGATTTATTACTTTTTTTTTATTCAATTGGGACTTGTTAAATGTGAAGTTTAACACGTCCGAGGCTTTACGCTGTATCCCACATATAGCAGTGAAGTTCCATAAGAATTCAGTGAATTTCCGTTACCCATTTTTCGCCGAATTCTAGCTTCCCTTTCTCCCTTTGCCTCCTCTACTACATGCGGGATAGCGGGAAGTTAATCTCTTATAATACAGAACATGCGTTAAAAGACAACGTATTCATAATTTCTTATTTCTTATATTATTTTATTTTTGTACGAAGAAAAATATGTGGGAAAATATTATGAAGATCTAAATATAAGGTATTTTTAACTAATTATAATAAATCACTACTTGTCGAATAAGTAAGTACAAGTATAAGTAAACTAGCCGAGACAAGACCTTCGATTTGTAATACGAGACTTCTATGTAACTTATCAACTATAATGGATGTTTACTTAACGAAGTGTGTAGAAAAATTCAGGCTCACGATTTAGGAGTAATATAAACAAAATATTATGATTTGTTTGCGACGTTTATATTATTTATACCTGGAATAAGTTGATGATAAGTTTATTTTTTATATTTTTTTCTCACTGTGTTAAAGAGGTATAGCGCGGCGTTAAGTTCCATCATTTAACACGGAATCAATCCAGAATTTGGTGGAAAGTGGGGAATGGAACTATCCTAACACTAGGTCCAAGTTCCCCTGCCTACCCTGTTATTTTAGGGATAAACGGGAATTTAAATACAATGCCTCCAGGATTGGAAATGCCTAGGTGGAAAGTGGGGAGTAGAGTATGAGTGTTTTAACACTAGGCTTCCTGCCTACCGCACTAGTACGGGATACAGTGTGAAGCGGAAACGAAAAGATTGCGTGTATCAATCAATCACAAATATGTCATAACATATTTTCAAAATCAATATACATGTAGATATCTCTAACCATCTCATATGAACCATTTAGAGATATTCTATATCTATATTGATCGTCATTCAGACGGAATCCCAGTCCGTTCGACGACCGCAGGCCGAGGTACGAGCCCCGCAGGGATCGCCCTTACAGTCGTCGACTTCCTCACAGGCCACAGCCACATAGCCATTTACTCAGGGACAGAGTACCCTCTTCTCTACCCAACCGCTGTTGCTGTAAAAGCCAAAAGGGATAACAGCATCAACCTCAAGTTCGAAAGAAAAATTCAGACGGAATTCCTCATTGATTTTACGTATACAAATACTACCTCTAATTGGTATTGAAATTGACAACATCACAATTTCACTAAACAGTATATAGCAATGGAGGTTCTTTTCTTAACTAATTATATTATTCAATATACCAATTTCCCTATTTCTCCTAACTTATACAGGGTATTTATGATATCAGAGCAAACGTTAAAGCAGTTAAGCACCCACCAATTGATCATTCAGCTCACGTACGACAGAGAAACCACTATTTCGACGTATTCGTATTCATGTATAATAAATTGTGGAATGTTTTTCGCAACCCTTGTTTTTTATTATTAAACGGTTTTATTTAGCTCACCCCGTTTGTTTGTTTGGGTCAAATTTAGTAATTGAAATTTAACCCTCTTCCCGTTAACCGATTGATCTGAAATTTGGTATACGCCTTTGATTCTGGTGACAATACAATTATCCATATTCAATATTATTGTGAATCCAAGATGGCCGCCGCTACAAGATGGCGGACAACTTAGTTTTTTTCAATCCCATCAATATGGATATCAAATGAAAGGGCTTGTCAAGTAGAATTCAGTGGACTATACAAAATCAAAATCCAAGATGGCCGCCACTATAAGATGGCGGACAAGTTAGTTTTTTTCAATCCTATCAATACGGGTATCAAATGAAAGGGCTTGTCAAGCAGAATTCAGTGGACTATACAAAATCAAAATCCAAGATGGCCGCCGCTACAAGATGGCGGACAAGTTAGTTTTTTCGATCCCATCAATATGGGTATCAAATGAAAGGGCTTGTCAAGTAGAATTCAGTGCACTATACAAAATCAAAATCAAAGATGGCCACTGCTACAAAATGGCGGATAATGTAGTTTTCAATCCCATCAATATGGGTATCAAAATAAAGGGCTTGGTAAGTATAATACAGTATACTATACACAATTACAATATGAATCTCCCACCTAAGTCAAGATCTGGTATCCTGTCGAGGACTGTGTGGCTATAGGGTGCCTAAAAATGATACGTCGCTAGGGGTACCACCCAAGGTAAAAGGTAAAAGCGCGCCGAGAACTGTATGGCACTAGGTGGATAAAAATGATATGTCGTTAGCGTTTTCCCCTCAAGATTCAGGCACATCTTGTTGTACATAGCCTTGTCCCTCTATTGGACCTCTGGGGGGGTCGTTCGTAACATTCTCCATTAACCTTGCAATAATGAGACATCGAGCCTCATTTCAACGAATTGAATAGCATGAGAAATAAAAACTAAAAACTTAAAAATAAAAAAGTAAAAAAAAAATTTTAAGTTAAACGGTTTTATATTGCAGATAAATGTACTAAAAGCTAAAAAATAATTTCATAGAAATTATGATTACTAAAATAAAATCGTGGGGACACTTGCTACTTACCACTAGGTGGGTGAAGTCTCACGCTATGTCTTTCAATTGTAGATATTGGACGTGCCCCACGATTAAATTTTAGTAATCATAATTTCTATGAAATTATTTTTTAGCTTTTAGTACATTTATCTGCAATATAAAACCGTTTAACTTAAAATTTTTTTTTTACTTTTTTATTGTTCATTAGCAATAAATATAAAAATAAATAACTGTAGAGTATCTGTAGATCCAAATAGTCCTATAGCCTATTATGACGGGGTTCTTGGATTCTTTTTTTTTAGCTTCACTATCCCACAAATAATAGGATAAGCAGAGGGAATTTAAGATCTAAGTCTTAAGATATTATTATTATTCAGTCCTCAATAAGACACTTCCGTTCTCCTCTTTCTGGTGAATTCTGAATGCATTGAGTGTTGAGTGACTAAACTCAACGCTGCGCCTAGTCTCGTTACTAAAGCTGAAAATTTCAAATATGTAATTTCTTCAAGTGGGAATCGAACCCACAACCTGTCGCGCTTGCAGTCGCACGCTTGTGCCTCTGCGCCACGACTGGCCTTACTTCCAGGCCGGCCGGTCACTGGCCTTTACAATCAAGCATTGTCTCCATACTGTTAAAGGCGACAAGTTGGAAGTTCGATCCCCATTCGAAGAAATGAAATATTTAATATTTTTATTCCTTCGCAGTGTCGTAACTCTAGCTTTCCTCTGCCTACTGCAAGCTGAAAAAAAAAAGAATTATAGTCGAGTTCTATTTGAATATTCGCAAAATTTTAAATAACATTGTTAAAAACAATAATTCTATTCATACTACATTTGGAATTGTTTAAGAACGTTTCTATTTTTGTGCAAAATAATAAAACTTTTATAAAAATACAAAATAATACTTGTTTGTTCAATAGCAGATTTTTATATGTCGAGACAAAGAAAACTGCTAAGTACTGCAGTTTGTTGTTTTTACTCATTTTATATGAAAACGTATATATTTTGTTGCTACGAGTATATTTTAAAAGTGTGGACGCAGACATCTAGTTAAGACTTAAAGTTTAGATAATAAAATGGCGTCGCACAGCAGTTTACGGTTGAACTTTAAGAGAAATGTATAGTATAGTACACTTAGTAGATGAAGATAAATTATAGCTAGCTCTTTGTTTTAAGGGGATAGTTTTGGTTTTAAAATAATATAATAAAATATTTAATATTTTCATTCCTTGACTGTAATGTCAAATTGCAGCGTAGAGTTCCTCCACTCAACACCCAATACCTCCAGTATTTCGCAGAAAGTGGGGAGCGATGATTGTATTAAAATTACTTTTATTTACTTATCTCAATCACGAAATAAAAGATCCGTATCTGCTTTAAGATTCGAGTAGTTAAATCAAAATAATACTAGTTCCTCTCTACACTGAATGTATTAAGAATTCAGCGGGAAGTCCGGAATGAAAGTGTCTGAATGGGAACAGAGTGTCTTCCACGTTCTCTGTGTCATGTCACCCACGTTCTCTGTGTCATGTTATGTAAAATGAGTGATATTTATAAGGTATCGTTAGATTTTTGTTATAGGGTACAATGTTATATAAATATTTCATTTTGATTCTCTTTGTTCCAGAACATGGAGGTACACAGATCAAAGGCGGCTATATGCTACGATACAAACGTAAGTTAAAAATGCACGTTTTTAAAATTTTCTACTTCAACTCTACTATTATATGATGTAAGAAAAGATTGACGAAATAGACTATAAAAACAATATAGCTAGGAGTCAGAAAATTTTCAGTTACGTATTAGAAATATTTGAGAATTTTCTTTATTGATTTTTTTAATATAAATTATATAATACGATGACTAAATAATAATCTATCTAAGAATAGAAATTTTATGTTTACTAACTTTAAATTATAGTGCTAGGAACTATTGCCATTTAAAAAGTTAATTAGGATATAGATTTTAGATAAATTATTATAATATACAAACAGAAGTTCATATAAAACTTTCGGGCTTACATTGTATCTAGATTTCAGAATAATAAAAGATTTACTAACACTAACAAATAAAAAACCCTATTTCTTTCCATATAAAAGTTTCGTCACTTATTAACACCAGTCACAAAAGGGTAATGTTTACGACGAGCTTTGATTGTATATCATAAAATAAGTTCCATCCGAACCGGACTGTTCGGGATTATTTTCATATTTTCTATTATTTCTAAGAAAAATCATGTCTATAAATAATATAATTTTCTTTATTTAGATTTCTTGTCTCTTGATATAGTGTTTTATGTTTACGTTTAGTATGTATGCTAATAATATTGTAAGAAAAACCGGATACAGAAGGCAGTATTACTTGAGACGGCACGTATTGTGCGGCGGTTCCTCTCTCTGGAGCCCTAGCCACCGATGGCTTGGACCCTTGTCCCGCCCTCGGAAGAGTGGTTTTTTATATTTTTAAATGTATCTTTTTTATAATAATTTATATTTAAAAATGTAAAATTGATTCACTAATTTAATAAAAGTATATTCTTGTAATAAATTAAAATCTCTGTCTTCATCATCTCTCGTCCAATCCAGCTCGGGTGGGCAGCGTTCTGGAGGATCTTCGTATCCAAAATACCTCAGTGTCTCAGTCAGTTCAGTCTTCGACCAGTGCGTTTTGCCAGTGATGACATACTGGAGCCAGACGTGGCTGCTAACGTGGTTTAATCGTTGTTTCTTCAGAAGGCTCAGTGTCACACTACGGCAATGGAAAGAGTAACTAACTCTCGGTATTTCTCTGCGTAATGGAATAAGAAATGATTACATCAGTAGGATAACAAGGCTGAAGCGGCAGTGGGCAGGACATAGCAAGAAAAATCTATGGCCATTGGAATGGAAAGATTTTCGAGTGGCTTCGAAATAGACGACGCTTGGTCGGTAGAGAAGCCGCTGGATGCAGGCAACGCAAGACCGATCGGCGTGAAAATTCTTGGCGTAGGCCTATGTTCAACAGTGGCCGTCGAAAAGCTGATATGATGATGATGATGAAATTAAATAAAAGATAAAAATGTAATCAAACTTGTACTTCGTGCGTTGGGGTTGGCGTCCCCTTATACAATGCGCAGTGTTGAGTTACGCCACGTAACACGCAATATCCTGTAAATTGCTCAGATAGTGAATGCACTCTCCTTTACCACTACAATTCTTAAAAGGAAAATTTTAAAAAAGGAAATTATAACCCGGAATACCACTATAAGCCCTGGAAAAGTATTTTTCAAAATAAATATACATATAACAAGAATACTCCATGTTTTTTTTTTCCAGTAAATAAAGTGAACACGTGCCGCTTGCTTTAGGGACGGGCACATCGTTTGCAATAAAAGACATTGGAGTAGAAACAATGAATTACTTTTTATTTGTTCGAACACTTGTTCAGTACGTACTTGTTTGTTAAGTATTTTTTTACATTTTTCCCTTATATTTTTGTTGAGGATACAAAATCTTGTAAGAAATCTTATCCACTTAGCACGCCTCACGTTGTATGCCGTAGTTAGGAGGGTAGGTAGTAGAGCGAACCTGAGGATCTAGCGACACTTCGTTTCCATTAAGACATTGCCTGTAGAGTGGCAGAGCTTAACTACACTTTACCTAGTCACCAAAGCGAGAAAATATTAAATGTCTAGTAAAATATTTGTAAAAAGCTTGTAGATATAAAATTTAAAATCTCTTAATTTTTGTTACTTAATTAGTGCTCTTCAATTAAGGGCTGAGCGCAGAGGCGTGTTGATTGATGACATTATTTATTTATTTATTAAAACACATTTAACTTACTTATAGAGGCCAGTCGTGGCGCTGGGACACAAGCGTGTGATTGTGAATGTGACAGGTTGTGGGTTCGATTACCACTCTAGGAAATTAAACATTTAATATTCTCATTTTTTATAGCTTCGTTGGTGTTCGGTCCCGCTCAATACGCAATAAAGCGGGGAACAGAGTGTTTTAACATAAGGTTCCCTCTGCCTACCCTGCTATACGAAGAACAGAGCGGAAAATTATAATTATAATAAATTTGTATGTTTTTATAGTTTCCTTTCCAAAAAAGTTATCTAAATCCAATTCAAATACGACCACTAAAAAAACAGTACCAAATACCATACCACACCACACTACGCCACACCAAACCACACCACGCCACTCCACGCCATACCATACAATACCACACCACACCCCACCATACCACACCACACGGTACACCGGAGGCGTACCTGCAATCTAATTTGCCCCGCACAGCAAACGCGAGCTGATGCAATCTTCGCAATAACCTGAGTGCGATGCGGTTTGTTGATACCGCTTTGTGATGTTTCAATTCGTGTTCATTTCACATATCACTAAATCTAATATCCTGTTAACTATGTCGAAAATTAGATATTAAATGTTTGGTGTAGGTTTGTTTGTTTATTTACCTTATGTCTTGAACTATAATGATGACGATAGCCAGTAGTGGTGCAGGAGCATAAGCGTATCCACCAATTAACACGCATCGCTTCCAGAATTAGACTGAAAGTGGGGGTTTCTTAAAGGAAATGATGTATCTTAACACTAGGTTTCTGGGTTCCTTCTGCTTGCTTTGTGCGGAATACAGGGGGTGAAGCTTTATGTGAAGATATTATATCAATATGTATACACTGTGTACCCCAATGTACCAGGGGTACTATACGGGGGGGTTTACAGTAAATAGTAGATGTCACTCATATACTTCTGTACCCCCTTTAATCTACATCAATGTGGAAGTAACTGTATTACTGATGGTACTACACTATAATAAATGAGGAGTGTAAAGTTATAATATAAGATACCCTTACGAGAGTGCCTTTAGTGAAATAAGTGTTTAATTATTATAGTAAATTCTACCCGTACATGATATTAATTTTAAAAGGTCAACTTTAACAACCAATATGTTAGACTTTGGGTAGGCAGTTTCGTTTAAGTTGAAGTGTCTTCAATTGACAATAGTATTTCGTATTATTTGTAAGTCGGGAACGGCAGAATCTTAATTATAACGGAGTGGTTAATATTAGGTTCCCAGGTTCCCTCTGCTTACCCTCCAATGTGGAAAAAAAATGTGGATAATCAATGGATACTTATTGTTTCAGGGAAGTACTTGTGGAGCACATGGTCGGAAGAGTGGGTGGTGCTATATGATGACTCTACAATGGCTTGGTTCAAGGTTAGCATTTTAGTATAAGCAACGGTTAGTATAGACAGTAAAAATTAAAAAAAAAATTAACGTTTTCTCGACCTTAATTACGATGAATTACATACAAAATACAGCAAAAACAAAATTTAAATGCTTGTGGGTCATAATCAGAAAAGTGGACATTTTCGAATTCGTAACGTAACTGATAGGTAACAACACTGATAATGTTTGTTACGAAACTGATGTCATAAGGCATTATACACAACAAAATAAGGATATTATATGAATAAAACTATTGTTTTTTTTATTTAATGAGACACAGATTAAAATTTTAAAGATTCAATCGTTGAATTAACAGATTATAAATGTAAGAAGAAAACATAACAAAGTGACAATATTAACAGTATAATAATAGTAGTTCGTAATGTAATAAACTTATATTTCTAGTTAGAGATCACAAAGTTAATTATAAAATTAAATCCACTTTAAAATATATCAAAATTTGAGTCGTTATCACTGGAATTAAGTTTAATTCTATGTAAGTGTTTATTCCGCATATCTCCATATTTAATAGGATTGGTCTTTTTAAGACGTTCTCTATATCTTCTATGTGTTTCAGCATTTGACATAGGAGCCATGACGCTTACTGAAAATACAAAAATATTTATCAAAAAATAATAATCACAAAATAACAACTAATTTTAGGAAGAATAAAAAAATATTTTTAACTAAATCGGTTCAGCTCTTTCTGAGATTTGCGTGCACAAACACATAGACAAACAAACAAACAAGCAAAAAACTTAAAAATCATTATTTTTGGTTACTTTACGTTATGAAAAGTCACTAATAGTTTTTTTCATATGCCAGCAATTTTTTTTTCTTATATACATATCTTCTATATACACGCACCGGTTCGATACAATTTTATTATAAACATATATAAGAAAACATTGGTACCGTAATTGTGAACTAGGCTTCATATTTTCTCAATTTCGTTACGTAACGAAATATAACGAAAGTGAGAATGAAATCTGAGAAATTCTAACCCTTTTAAATATTTGCTCATAAGCCATGTGTTGCATCTGCAAGCACTGAAGTTCTTTTTTGAGATTTTGTAAAAAGAAGCAAATAACATAAACAAGAAAACGAAATTATAGAATACTTACCAAAATAAAAGCCGTTTATAACCCTGAGATATAATTTCACGCATTCTCTCTAAAACATTTGAACCCCTCAACTGCTGCGAGAACACTACTGGTTGTAGCTACGACAGCATTGACTTTTAGAATTATGGTGCCACAACAAAAAATAATATTAAACACCATCCAAAATAATTGCATTCATAATTTAATTGTACGTTATTAACCCTGAGTAACAAAAAGACAATATTTTGGGACAAATTTATTTAACTAATATATAATAAAAAATAAAATAAAATAGCCTTTATTGCTGTTCTTTACAATTAATATATAACTTGCCTTTTCTACAAACTAAATTGATTTTTAATAATTAATATCAATATTTTTTCAATAATAATAATCTAATTAATTTTATTTGTTTGTTTTTTTTTTTTTTTTTTGTTTATTCATCGGCAACTAGATATTTGTGTGAAACAGCTTGTCTGTCGACAAAGGCCTCCTCTAAAGAGTTCCATATTTTCCTGTCTTTTGCTAGACGGGTCCATACTGGACCAGCTATTTTTTTGATGTCATCTTCCCATCTCTTTGGTTGTCTGCCTTTATTTCTTTTGCTGTTTCTTGGGTACCATTCGGTTACTAACTTAGTCCATTTTTCTTTACTTTCCCTTAACATATGTCCCGTCCAACGCCATTTAAGCTGTCTGTAAGTTGTGTGTACATTTTTAAAATTTGTTTTCTTTTTAATTTCTCGTAAGTTTACTCTGTCTTTCCTTTTTATACCTAAAACACTCCGTTCCATTGCATTTTGGCAGACTTTTAATTTGCTTTCTTGTGCTTCTGTCAACGCCCATGTCTGGCAACCGTATAGTAAGCATGGCATAATGCATATTTCAAATATTTTCTTTTTTCCTTTCATTGGCATATCTTTATCTTTCATTATTTCCCTCAGAGACCAAAATCGTTTCCAAGAATTCGTTATTCTTCGTTCTAATTCCTTTTTCATGCAATTATCTGTAGATATCAGTTGGCCCAAGTATATATATTCTTTTACATATTCTATACTTTCGTTATTTACTATTATTTTTTCATTAGTTACTGTTTGTTGGGCGTTCGTCATAATTTTGGTTTTAATTAGATTCATTGTCAGTCCTGCCTTAGCACTTTCATCAGATAGTTGCTGAAGCATTAACCCCAGAGTTCCAGCGTCCTCTGAGAACAAAATCAAATCATCTGCAAAACGTAAATTGTTTAGATTTTCGCCATTTATATTTAGGCCTCTTTTGGTCCAGTTTAGGTTTCTGAAGATCATCTCCAGCACTGCTGAAAATAATTTGGGAGATATAGGGTCTCCTTGGCGTACACCCCTTCTTATAGGAAATTCTTTGCCCATAGATTCAAGTTGGACTTGTGCAGTGCTCGCTGTATAGACGTTTTTAATTATTCGTATGTATTTTTCTTGCACTCCTTGCTTTTTCAAAGCATCCCAAATATACTCGTGCTTCAATGTATCGAATGCTTTGTTAAAATCAACAAACCCTATGTAATACGTTTTATTATATTCTCTGTATTTCTGTAGTATTTGTCTTAGAGTGTGAATGTGATCTATAGTTGAGAATTTACTACGGAAACCAGCTTGTTCTTTAGGTTGATTTAAATCTAATGTGTTAGTAATTCTTTTAAGTATTATTTTTGAGAATATTTTATAAATATTGGACATTAGACTGATCGGCCTGTAGTTTCCTATATCGTCCTTGTCACCTTTCTTATGAAGCAGTATGATTGTGGATTTAGTCCAATCTTCCGGGATGGTTTCCGTTTGGAGAATCTCGTTGAACAGTTCTGTAAGTCTTGATGCTAACACTGGTAGTGCAGTTTTTAGTAGTTCATTTGTGATTAAATCTGATCCTGGTGCCTTATCTAATTTTTGTGTTTGAATAGATTTTATTGTTTCTTCCTTTAAAATTGGTGTAATCTCCTCTTCATTTAATGACGTATCTTCCTTTATTACGTGTTCTCCATTATGGCTTTGATATAAATTTTGGTAGTATTCTGTAGCAATTTGTAGTATTTCTGGTCTATTGTTTGTTGTTTTACTATTTTTATTTTTCATATGTAGAATCCAGTCCTTTTTGTAATTCATTTCTTTTAGCGCCTTCTTTATTCCTCCTGTTTTTTCTATATGTCTCTTTAATGTCGCTAATCTTTTTGTTTTTCGTTCTTTTCTAAGTTGTTCGTTTATCTTTTTGCTTAATTCTGCTATCTTGTGGCGATTATAATAATTTTTATTTTTCCCTTGTAATAGTTCCTTCCGTTCTTGTAATAATTGCTTACTTATATCTTATCTATCTTATAACTAATATATATTATTTATTAAATAATGTATCAATAAAAGTAGTTCTATTTAATATTATGCATAAAGTAAAGTAATATAAAAATATCTGAAATCAAATAAAACCATAAACATTCGTAACTAATCAATTCTTAAAAAGTAAAGTGGTGAATGGGACACGAAAAATTGTATGGAAGCATTTTGAAAGGTTTTTTGCAACTAACAACAAATACTATTATTTGCCATAATACATTTAAAATATTACAAAAATCTTTAAATTAATAAATAAATTTATCGTAAATGGCAAAATATTTAAATTATCTTTAAAATTGTATTTTTAAAACACATTCAAAGTAGCGGGACAAGAAAAGACACAAAAAGGACACTTTTTCTGATTATGACCCTTGTATCTTTCGATTGCGTTAACTTAGAAGCCTAATTTTTTCAGTACTTCAATAGATCATAGATCTAAATACTTGATTTTAATTTCAACTTGATACCTTCACGCAATTTAGAGATAAAAAGTCTTGACAAACGGACGAGAAACACTGAAATGTTCCTATAAGGTTCAGAAATATCTTTTAACATACGGAACCCAAAAAATACTGAAAATAGAAAATTTATCATTAATCATGATATTTGTTTTCACTTTGTAAACATACTCGTATATAACGATATAACTATTTGTATTGTATGGACGTTTTTAGTTTACAAAAAAAAATTCAATGACTTTTCTGTACGAACACTAATTCCATTATAATTAGGGCCATTCAATAGAAAGGCACTTAAAACTTTTGCTATTCAACCACCAGCCTCTCGTTGATAAAGGTGACCCCTCACCGAGCGTTGCATAGCGATAAAACAAAGATTAATTATTATTTTTTACTCTATAGTAGGCTTTTGTGGTGGAAAACAAACGTTAGTAGTTTTCAGTTACTGTGTTCTAGTAGTTTTTTTCAATCATAGTGTATGTTTTTTTCTGTTTTATACTGTTTTAAGTGTGCAGCAGGGTGCAGAGGGAGCCTAGTATTAAAACAATCCGCTTCCCACTTTCCGCCGAATTCTAGAGGCATGAGTGGCGGAACACAACGCCGCCGAGAAAATTAAAATATTAAATAATTTATTTCCTCGAGTGCCCACAATCTGAGGCGATATAGGCACACGCTTGTATTCATGCGCCATGACTGACTTGATTTAAGTAAATCTAAACGTATAAAGTTATTTTTAACCATATTTTAAATAATATAACATTTCTTCGTCTTTATATCTACTAAAGTTAGATACTGTCGCCCACACTGAGTCGTGGTTGCAGATTATAAGGAACGACGCCCATTGATATACGTACTAGAATCTACATGTGTAATTACGCTATCATAGCCAGAGCTAACCCAGTCTCAAGAGGTTATATCAAATATAGCATTCTGGCTTAATAACTTTTGATTGCTTCCAGAAATTAAACGTTTATTTCATGTAAAATTATCATTTAACAGCTATTAGCTTCAATGAAATAAAATATTTATTAAAAAAAAACCTTTTTAAAGCAAGCTTGTTATTAAAAAAACTTTTTCAATTATTATTTTAATTTTTAATTTAATTGATTTCGTAGTGCATTTTGCAAACATTTTCAAAACACGGCAAGTTAAATAAAAGCTTCTAAAGTAATAGATATAAATATATTCGATTGTATCGTATGTGAAAGATATTCTCGTATTCGTAGAAACGAAATATTTTTTTTTTTATTAAAAACATTTCAGGTAACTATAATAAAAATCTCTAAATAATATCCAACGCCATCGTAGCGCAGTGACAGACTGACCACGAAATATGTTTAAGTTCGATTCATAATCGAGGGAATCACTATATTTAATATTTCATTTCGTTTTCTAAAGAAGCATGTAGCTAAAAAAGGAGACATGTATACCCAACTAAAGACGGAGGCTTCGGAACCAGCGTCGTCGATCACGTTGACAGGTGTCCCAACTGGACAAAAAAGCTAATCGACTCTATAATTGAATTCACAGAAATTCATTTATCACGTCTCCTAGAGAGGTCTTGAGTCTTGACGTTTTAATTTTAACCAGAGCCACCAGTGCTAATGTTCAAAGGATTTGGGGTATTTAAACCATTATGGAAGTGTAAACGCAGTGGTTGCTGGTTCGAGCGTCTCCGGGGGAATCAATTATTATAATACCCATTTGATCGCATACAACGTAGAGCTGTTCGAATCATTAAGGACCCAGTAAGCTGTGAAAGGCTTGACACTTTGGCTCTGCGTAGAAACGTCTCCTCGCTGTGCGTTCTCTATCGTATTTTTCATGGTGAGTGTTCTGAAGAACTGTTCGACTTGTTACCTGCCGCCGGATTTTCCAACCGCACAGTACGTCACAAACTTAAATACCATCCACACCACCTGGATACGTGGCACTCCACTACTGTGCGGTTTCGTAGACATTTCCTTCCACGCGCCACCGAACTGTGGAATGGCCTACCCGCGGCAGTGTTTCCAGGTCGGTACGATATGGGTACCTTCAAAAAGCGCGTCTATCTCCACCTTAAAGGCCGGCAACGCACCTGTAGCTCCTCCGGTGCTGCACGGGGTCGTGGGCGGCGGTGATCATCATCAGGTGACCCGAACGCTCGTTTGCCTTGTCCTTCTTCCATAAAAAAAAAAAAAAAAAATTACTTAGTTTAGGTGCATAATCGACACCCAACACGCAACCTCTCGTATTTGGGATGGTAGGTGGACTCATTGCCTGGTGGTGGTTATTTCGAATATAGCTTCTCTAACTTAGCCGAATTGATATGTGTTTCGTGTTAAGACATTCAACTTATATATATATTGCATTCTATTTTCAACTTAAATTATATAAGAGGAAATTAAACGAGTTGAAATAAATGGAAATCGAATGCACAATAGACATGCTTGCAGACAGATACTTTTCCACTGAGTTACGAAGGCTAAATGTATAAAATACCGTGTAAATATATATTTTTTACTATATACTATATCTACTTTGAAAATAAGCTTTTTAAGTACACATTTATAAAATCTAAATATATTTTTAATTTAGCACCATTTTACATAATTTATACGGAAGAATGTATATATAAATGTTAGAAAAATCCACTAATATTTTTAACATTTTCATATAAATGTGTATTATACAAGTAAGGTTTATTGCACTACCGCAGTAGAATATACATATTAAAATGGGTTACATAATATGAAGAGAAGAAAATATTTAGCAAGACGGCCTTATCGCTTAAACGGTTTCTTCAGGAAAATATTCGATGGCATTCGTATGGAAAAAAGTTATTGTTATGTTTTGTACTTTTATAATGTATGTAATATATTATGGGTTGGTTGGTAAATCGGCTGGTTGTTAGGAAAGGAAATATTTATTTAAATATTTCCAGGCACATTTTGAGGCAAAAGTGCGGTGTTTAGTTCCGCCACTCACACACAACACAACACGTAATGCCTCACGCCGTAGCGTGAAGCTGATTTATTTAATTTATTTATATTATGGGGACGGAAACAAGACTGGAGTGTTTACTTATAAATATTTAATTTATAAAAAAGTGCTTAGAATTGGAACATACGGGGTATAAACCTACATTTCTTGGCTTCTATAAAAAAAACAATGTAATTTTCAGCTCTCTCTGACCAATTTTAAGACCTTGTCTTATTACTAGAGCGATGAAATATAAATGAGTCATGCCTACAAATGGAAATCGAACTCACTACCGTCGCGTTTACGGTCGTTATACAGCTACGCTACGACGACGGCCTCGTAGCGCATTTATACTGAAAAATATTTTTTTCCTACTTGGCAACGGAATTTACTAAAGAGCTTCCACTCTCATAACGTGATATTAATCTTTACAATGTTGTAGAATTTTCCTTTTCCTATATTGCAGTTACTTTGTCATTTTTATGTTTCTTTATATAAGGAAAGGAAAAATATAAATAGTATATGAGGCCATCGTGGAGCAATGGGAAGTGACTAACTCATCATCACAATAAAGAAAATTGAACGGTGCGAGGAGAACAGAGTGTTTTAACACTAAGTTCCCACTACCAACCCTGCTATATAGGAAAAAATCTATTTGAAATATAAATTTGAAAATACATTCATACATATAAATACGAATATACAAGTATATATTACCTACAATATAAGATTTACGCTCGAACAATCAACCAATTTGGGATGATCAACGGAATCATACGCACAATGAATCGTTGTATACAGTCTCTCTAAGATTAGTAAACTTTGGGCTCGAGTCCTCTCGGGTACTTAAGATATTGAACTAGGGTGTCCCAATTCTAAATAATAATTATTATAGTAGAACGTCATTAAAGATAGTATGGCTGTATATGGAATTTAAATGTACTCATATGTATATTATTTATTTGAAAGTCATCGATAAGAGTAGAGAGAGGAAAATTCTGCCGAATTCTGGAGGCACTGTGTGTTGAATGGCAGAACTCAACCCCGCCCTTTAACTCGACACCAGAGCGAAGAAATGGAAATATAAATGTAAAAAAGTGAAATATTTATTATATTTCACTTCCTCGAGTGGGAATCGATCCCACGATCCTCGACAGTCACACCTTTGTGCCGCTGCGCCACAACGGCCTTACGACGGATTAACATGAATTATATAGAAATTATTCTTATTACGCTTAATTTATTGCATTTTATATGTTAATATTTTATTTTAAACTTTAATAGTGTAGTAGGACTTGAAGAAAGTCACTTAGCGTGAGTATTACCTTGTTAAATGGATGGAAACTCGCTACGGCGTAGCACTTTGCTACGGATACTCACATTAGAGAATTACACTGTGTTTTATACTTAAATAAATTGTGTAAAATTTATGAAAAAAAATATAATGTTTTTGGTAGTTCAATAATATTTATTAACACATTCAAATCTTCTAAATCTAATGTATAACGTGTAACGTGTGTCTAATGTATGTACAAAAAATAATTACTTTGTTTTGATTTTAACTTGTTTTTAAATATTTTTTAGTTTTAAACTCGCATATATCAAGACAAACAGAAATAATATACTACCAAGTCATAGTGGCTAAGCAAGAATAATTAATTCCCTCGAGCTATAATCAAACCTACACTAATAAACAAGTAACACTTAAATAAATTGCTCTACACACCTATACTACTTGAGAACGAAGCGAAGCGATGTGAGAACAGAAAATATCAATTTTATCACCATTTTATTCTACGCGTGTCGTAAAAGTCAGCAAAGGAAAAAACACCTCTCGTCTCCACACATACTCTTTAGGTTTTATTTTATTTTATTGGTTCATTTGCTATGAAAGCGCGAGTGGAATGGCTACATGTTCCAATAAACTACGCAAGAATAAAGACATATTGATTTTAAGCTTTTAGATTGATGGGGGCTGTAGTGACACAGCGGTACAGCTTTTCATATTCTAGCTCTGATAATGATGATGGTGAAGCGCGGCGTTCAGCTCCACCACTTAATGCGTAATGTCTCATAAATTGGGCGGAATGTGGGGCTCAAAATGTCTTTCCTTTAGGACTCTCTGCCTTCCTTGATATATGTGGAATACAGGGAATGATGCTGGGTTTTATTTTATATTCACCTAACCAAGTGTTAAGACATTCCATTTCCACTAAGACATTTCTCTTCCCCATTTTCTGAACCACCTTCACCGAATTCTGGAGACATTGCGTGTTGATGGACAGAACCCTGCGCTTTTCCTCGTTACTAGACCATTTAAAGAAATGAAAATGAGTAGGAATCTGGTTAGATTCCAGGTTGCAGGTATACAGGTTGTAGGTTTACAATCTGTCAATTTTCAGACAAGTCACGTCTGTGCACCTGCCCCCTGACTGGCCTCAAAATATAATATGAGCAATAAATTTATTTTGGATTTCCTTTGTGCTACCGATCTTCTCCCCATGTCTACCTTGTTCCTGGTGGAGTACAGAGTGAAGCTGATAATTTAAAAAAATGTATTCTTTTTTAATATATAAAACACAAAATCAGTTAACTGTCCCGTTAGAACGAGCAAAGCACACATTGTACGCGCATGGCTTCGCAGGAAACTCATGATTTTTTATATGACGTGGTGCTCGATGAAGCGGAAACGTGTCGCGTATTTTGCTAAAGATTATACTAGAGATTTGTGTCAAGGCTACGTTTAATGATATTTATTTTTATTTCTTTATATAAATATATTATGGCCGTTGTGGTCGGACCAGAGGAGGCTGTAAAGAGAAATGGTTGTGGCTTCAATTCTAGCTAAGGAGACAGATTTTTTTATTTTCTTGTTTTGGTTAGACGGAATGTCGAATAAGAAGTTCTAATAATTTAATGTAGATAATAGTTTCCTAGGCTTAGGTCAATTACAAAGTTACGGCCACCATCAATCATCACCCATATAATAAGACTTTTCTTTAACATTTACTAATGATAGTTGGTAGCTCAGTAAGTCTTTAAAAGTCGTTGCTTATCCTAATATACCTAAAAGTAAAAAGAAGAGCTCATAAAAACCAAATAATATAAGAATGGACAAGGAAATATAAAATAGTTGGGAGTGTAGATGACAGGAATATGTAATGAGAGAGAGAGATTTCTGATGGATATAAATGGGTAGAGTCATCAGAGGAAAAACCCGATGATGTTGACATAAGGGATGATGGATAGCCGCGACCAGCACTTGTTATGTTTAGATATTAGCAAAATTTGTAACGTTTTTGCAAATGACTGGCTCATCGCCAATTTTTGTTTTGTATTTCTTTCTTGGTTCTACAAGAGAAAGGAGATAGTGAAAAAATAATCTGTTCTTTAAACCATCAAAAATATGTTATTTCTTGATAATGAACGGGCCAACGTACATATTTTACTTATACGTTTTCATTGAACTGTTTGAAATTTTACTTTTCAATATAGTTATGGATATTGTTTCGAAAATGAGATTATTTTTAGGGAATGAAAGTGATACAGATTAATAAATTAAAAATCATATTGTTCAAGCCACTAGTCTGCATTATAAATATAAATATCCATTTTGAGGATTTTTCTTTTATTTCTATGTAAGTTCTCACTTTTTGTGAAATTTGAATACTGTAGGTATACGGGAAATACCCAAGGGTGACCCCCTGTGATTACGCGGCGAAATAAGTTGATAAGTCAACGGGAAGTATAGTGAGTAAAAGTTTTGATTACACGGAAAATTTCATACAAAATGCGGAAACGATGCATAAATGCTTGTATCTTTTAGAACGTCGACTTAGCTAGCTAGTGTAAGCTTGAGTTACCATCTTCCATGGGGCCCTAGCAAGAAGCAAAGCAGCAAGCAGTTTAAAGAAGGAAATCCTGAAAACATTGATTAAGTTGGTCTTCAAAACAGAAAGGAAAAAACCACTCAGCAGAGTTTTTTACAGTCTGTAAATTAGTTTGTTCATCAATTATACAAAATTTTCTGAACTGGAATGAATGAATTTTGTTAAGCTAATAGCTCTGAATCTAGAGTTAATTTTTTTTTATTTTTATCCTGGTGTTACAAAAAAAAAACAATAAGTGCTTAATACTTAATAATACAAGAAATTTTCTTAACAAATAGCTGAATTAAATTGCAATTTCATCTTTCTTATAGAAATCTGCCTATACTTCTTCAATATCAGCAAAAAATCTCCGGCCATTCAATAGTCAGCCGCGGGCATTCTCTGAGAGCGACTTTAGTGAGATTATTGCGACAAAAGTTATAATAACTTCCTTAAACTTAGTGATTTAAGTGACAAGAGGTAACGGTAGGGACAAAATTATTATTTTTGATATTTTCTCAACTTTTCTGATATTTTAAAGGTAATTCTGATAACGAGGCGAACGTAACACGCAACGCCTCCATAAATTGGTAGAAAGTGGCGAACGGACGGAATAAACTAGGTTCCCAGGTTCCTTCTGCCTACCCTGCGATGTCCCGTATTACAGCATGAACTATATATAACAAGAAAAATAATAAAATATCTATCTATAAAACGCTTCAATCTTATTCCAAGATAAAGCCTCGAGGCAAAATCAGTTTATACGGAACGTTTATCCCAGTTATCACTTTCGTTGTAGATTTTTATGAAGAGTTCCGTCGAGTGAGATTAAATTATGATGCAATTTGTGAGCTAAAGAGAGTGAGAGAGAGAGAGTAGTTCACGATGTAATTTAAATAGGAAAAATGTTCATAATGTTATAAAGATATATTGATAAACGTTGAGGCCACCGTGGCGCAGTGGCGTTGCGGAAAGTTGACGGTTGTGGGTTTGGATCTGGGGGAACATAGTGGGGGGTTTGCAGTTCTTCGCTCTGGCAATAAAAAAAAGATTCCGACGAATTGCGAACCTCCTCTTTTGAAAGTCGGTTAATAAAATGGCATTCACACCACATTTTGTTACTATATCGGACAAAATAAAGGCCGTCGTGACGGAATATAAAAAAGACGTGATTCTAAAATATAATCGAAGAAGAAATAAAATGAAAAAAAAGTTTTACCTTCAAAGGGCTAAGCGAAGATAAATAAAAATACTCATAAATATTTTTATTAGCAATAACAATCAAATTTTACCCAAAAAAATTAACTTAAAAGTATAAATTTCTTACAATGTTCTTCGGAATTATGTCATTTGTAATAAATGGTTCCAACTTCCAGGTGAGTGCAATAACGGCTTGGAGTTTTCTAATTAAAACCTCTTGCAGGAAAAGTGGTGTTTCTTATAATTTCTTATGAAACAATATAAAAATTGAAAACGAGTAATTGTACAATATTTAATTGACATTTATGTAGAAGAATCTCCTTTTCCTTTATTTCTTTCTATTGGTTTTAGAAAAACCAAGTTCTGCAACTTAGTTCTTCTTCTACAAAAAACTCTGAAAGCTCGACTTGGCGGAAGCACTGCCTGTATATAGCCAGATTCTTTTTGGGTGTCATTTAATAAGTTTATTCATATATATATACAGTATAACTTAAGTGCTTGGTGGAATACTATATGTATAATTGGATATCTTAAAGACATACTAGCTTTGTGATATCCAAAGCATTTCCTGGGTTATTTACATTTTAAATAATGCTGCATTTGAGCTTGTAAATAACTTTTTCTTTAAACGTTATTATTAAGAAATTGTTATTCCCATGTCAATAATGTACCATGAATTAATTTTAAAATTTAGAGTCAAGAACTAAAGTTGTATAAAACTATAACAGCCATATTTTATATAATAACACAACTCTTCTGTTTTGGCTCGGCATATCAGAATACAGTATTAACGAACAATTTTTTTTGCATTTTACATTTCCAATTCTCTTCTGCAATTTCATTAAAAATTCAATTTTAACGAGTTTAAGTTATAACAAGTTGGCAAGAATGACGAAATTTAGAACAGATGATTCCAAGACATTCCAGTGTCGCGAGGAATTCTGAAGTTTTCTAATTAAAATGTCTTAAAGGTGCGCTGATAATGACGCCCACTCGCAACGAGTGCTCGGGGCCATGAAATATTTTATAGCTCGTGAGCAACATAAAGAACTGGGGCTTTATAAAAATGCTGTATAATGAAAATGTATCTCTAAACCTTCAATTGGGAATACAGAAATAAACCATTACAATTTTTCTTGTTACGCGACGGGTTGAGGGTTCGATTTCGATTAAGGGGAATGAAATCCGCCACGCAATACCTCCAGAGTTCGGAAGAAAGTGGAGAGTAGTGTCTTAACACTAAGCTCCGTCTGCTACCCTGCTACATTCAGGATACAAGAAAAAAAATAGATTAACTACTATTGAATTTTGGACCAAAATTAATTCACAATTTCTTCCACAGGATGCATCAGGAAAATGTATGGCGACACAAAAGCACCTGGTAAAAGAATGTCCGGAAATGTTGGCCATATCCAGCTGGACTGGACAGGTGCCTCGACGACCACCCCTGCCGCTTGGAGCTCGGCTCTCTCAACTGATGGCCCTTGGATCACGGAGGAACCCTGGACATGTGGTGTGGATGTTGGCCAAGTCTGATTCAGAAATGAAGTGAGTATATTGCTAAGTTTTTTAAATTGAATTGATAATAAAACAAATTAAAACTACTAAATTGCATTTTTGGATGGTACCATTTCAATAAAAGCTGATTATCATGGGACCTCGAATTGTTTAATTATATAAAGAGAAAAAAATTAACTGCAATATTAGTTGAAATTCTGTAACAAAAATGCTATAGATCGATGCGACACTGAGAAACTGGACACTGGCAAGTGGGAAAAATTGAGCATTATAAAAGATTTTATAGATAAGAAAATTTCATGAAGTGACACAACACTTAAAAGAACTTAACTATAACAACTATAGGAGGAACAGACTTTTACTCCAAAAGAGAAGAAAATACTTAGCATAGCATTTTATGTTTAATTTAGAATTTCCATATTTATTAATTAAAAATAATTAAAAATTGTTCTTTTAACGCAACATTTTTTGTTATCCATTAAAAATGACGATTAAAATGAAGAAATAACAGAAACATACCATTTCGTAATATCATGGCTGAATGAAATTTTATAAAGAATATTTGTACCGGCTCTTAGTCGCTTATTGAAAATGATATTAAGGCGTTATGTCAGTTTCGGGAATTCTACGTATAACTTTTATTTCCAGGAGTTACTTCTCCAAACAAATTAAGCTAAAAATTTTTTTTTTAAAAATCTATTTTATACATTTTTTTATATTATATCAGCTTCACGCTGTATCCCGCATGAAATATGGGTAGGTATGCACAGGGAACCTAATGTTAAGTCACTGTTCTACACTATCCGTCGAATTTCCAAGGTTTTGATCTCACCGGGCTTTTGCCTTGGTGCCAGAGCTAAGAAATTAAAATGTTAATAAGCAATAATACATTCCTCCGATTGGGGATCGAACCTACAACCCTTGTGCCACTGCGCTAAAAATATACTTAGAAATCTCCAAATATCTTCATTTTTTTAAACAGGTGGTAAATGGAAGTAACGTGGAAATGGTCATTAAGGTCATACATCACGTAAACGAAGTTCCGGGTGGCATCTAGGTCATATAATTAATAGCACTTTGCAGTGAAGTCTTAGATAACCCTAATATTACTTATCTAAACTATATTGAATTAATTATTGAATACCAGATTATCAGATTAGCCAAAAATATTAAAATTGTTAATACATATTGGCATTTTAAAACATATTCTTTGATTTGGTTAAACAAAGAGTAATGTCTCTTAATGGCAAGTGTGTTAAGACATTTCATCATTTGCGCGTTAGTGGGGCAACTCAACACTTTGCACTTCTAGAGCGGAGAAATGAATATAGTTTGAATATAATCATTTCCCAGACACACCATTATATTATAGCACATAGGTTTTATAATAAGTAAAATATTTTTTGCCTTGCACCAAAGCCTGGTATTGAATTTTTTTTCGGAAAGTTTGGAACGGAACACTAGGTTAACACTAGGTTTACTCTCCCTGCCCTTCTATATGCGGGATGCAGCGAGAAGTTGATTTTTTTATAACTTTTAATATATTTATTAGAATGCTCGATGTAAAAGCTCTACTGCCAACGAAGTTGAAATTCAGATCTAAAATAATGTTTGACTTCACAAAATTAAACTGTAGAATCCTCCATATTATTCAATCGCCCTAATTGCTCGGCGAAATCGAATTGAATTCATCTTGATACGTTACATGATTTTTAGTTCCAATATTTGTGATTTCACTTAAAAATTTTCGTCTTAATTCAGTTTTTTTCTGAAAAATGTTATTATAAAAAGGTTTGACTGTAACGCGACAGGTGTGGGTTCAATCCCCTCTCGGAGAAATGTATTATTACTTATTAATATCTTCATTACTTCCCTTATTAATTGCAATTAATTATTAGCAAAGTACCTGTTAAATTTATTATCGTGAAACTTCTTATATTTTTGTTCACATAAAAAACAGCCATCACATGTGATTGATCTACACTGAGATGACATTAATCTATCTTATTCTTATGTCACTCAATCTCTCGAAAAAGGGGACGATTTTCTACGTTTCCTTATCGTGCAAATAAGCGTATGAATATATAATAAAACCGGTCAAGTGCGAGTCGGATGAGCCGACCGAGGTTTCCTATGAAAAATGTATATATTTTCATTTTTTTTTTTTTTATTTGTTTTGTAAGTTCTAACTTCGTGCCAAATTTTATAATTGTAGGTCCACGGGAACCCTATAGGATATGTTTACGCTTTTAATTTCATACAAAATGGAGCAAAATCTCTTTATCTGTGCTTTAAAGAACCACAGATCTAAATATTTAATATGAATTTTAGCTTGATAAATGCACGCGATCTCGAGATAAACATTTCTCGAGAGAGATCTCTTGAAAGACAGACAACAAAGTGTTCCGTTTTTACCTTTTGAGGTACGGAACCCTAAAAAGGCGTTTACCTCAATATCAATGGTAGATAGTTGTTCATTTATGTAGGTGTATATACGAGTAGTTTGTTCGTGTTTTGCTTTTGTAAAACTTCTACATACAGTATTGATTGTTTCATTGGAATGCGCCATGTCTATAGTTGTTTGTAATAAAACTATATATATCGTTTTATATTTAATAGTATATTAAAGCTCACTCGTGGTGCAGGTACACAACGAGTGACTGTTAAGGCGATTATTTGTGGATTCGATTCCCACTCGATGAAATTAAATATTTACTTTTATTTCCTTGGTGTCGAGGCAAAACCGACGTTGAGTTTCGTCAACACGGAATATCTCCAGAGTGCGACAAGAAGTGGCGTGCAGAGTGTCTTAACAACAGGCTTCCTTTGTGATACCTGATACGTGCGGGATATAGCACAGATAAACTGTTTCACTAAGCAAAACGTTAATTAAATATGCACTTTAAGTCTATTAAGGAAATCTTTATTAGGATAATATCTGTACAAAATATAGCCTCTGTCACCAAGATCAGAGGACCGCCATCAAAATGTGTTTTTATCATTTATTTTCTTGCGTATGAACTGTCCACCGAAAATGGGTATTAACCAAAAATCCTTTTATGGGGGTATTACACGATGTAGAAATGTCAACGAAAAGTTAATAATACGACCGCATGGTAATTTTATACAAATAGATATATAAGAAGGTATGAAATACAGTCTTTTCTAATACTAAGTAATTCGTTATTAATAAATATTTTTTACAAATACAATAAAGATAAATCTGAGATAAGGTGCAGTCGTGGCCAAGGAGCACAAGGGTGCGATTGTGGATTCGATTACCACTCTAGGAAATTAAAAATTTAATAATTTCATTTCCTCGCTCTGATCACGGACGGGGGAAACGGAAGTGTCTTAATGGGAACAGAGTGTTTTAACACTAAGTTCTCAGGTTCCCTACTACGGTACTCTGTGCGGCTCTCTGTAAAATAAAACAAATAAAGATTTTTCTTTTTATTTTTAACATTTTAGTCATAAAGTTGTAAGCTCCTCTATTCTTGCTACTATCATCGATGAGTGGATGAACAAAGGGTTTTCAAGAACATATGTAAAAGTTGAGAAGTTCTTTGTAAAAGATCAAGAGGTATACCAAACTATACTATATGAATAATATATAATTATTTATGACAAATTTATAGAGTTATTCCACAATTAGAAAAGAAAAATACTTATTTAGGAAACGTATAAAAATTTCATCGTAGCGGGACTCGAACCCGCGTCTCTTGGAAATCTTGTACGGTTAATAATTAATTAATAACTTAATAAGTAAGATATACAGAAATCTTTCGTATGTAAATTATATAGTTCACATACGACAAGTTACTTAAATCAATTATAAGCCCTTTAAAGTTTATCAAGATGAATGAACGTGAAATCTACATTGTCTTAGAGCGTGAGTGGTTGGTTTTAGTCTACTAAATATATAATTAAATTAATAATAGTTACGCCAGTCATGGCGCAGGGGCGTGTCACTGAAAACACAAAGGCTATGGATTCGATTCCCACCCGTGGGAATGAATTAATTTTTTAATATTTTTATTTCTAATCTCCAATGAGGGCAAGTGCAGCGTTAAGTTCCTGGGTGTTAAGCCCTACCTTTCTCTACTTCCCCATTGCGTCTTGAGTAATGTACACGTCGTCACGCTTTTCTTCTTTTTTTCGCGCGTGACCTTTGATTCCAATCGAGCTCCCATAACGAGCTGATAGTGGCAGCAAATGACATCTCTCATTACGGTGTCTACACCTCGTGGAGTCCACTTTATTGTATTGAATGAAATTTTACACTATTTTACTTTAAAATGTCCAGTTCTGTTATATTGAAATATATCTATATAAATGTATCTAATTATTAGTTTATTTATTTATATGAATAATTATATTTTCTTGTATGAATATCTTATTTCCCCAAATAGAAACAGACTCCATAACCACCGCATCTATAGACGCTATATAAGGCGGCCAATGTCTATAATTTATGAGTACGAGTATTCTTAATTGATTGTCTTTTTTTAGCTTTACGCTTTATCCCGCACATAACAGTCAGTTGTAGTCAATGGGAATCTAGTGTTATGACTCTCCATTCCCCATTTTCCTCTGAATTCTAGATGCTGCGCTTTGCCTCGTCCTTGAAGCCAATAAATGAAAATATTAAACATTACATTTTCTCAAATGAAAATCGAACCCACACCTGTCACGTTTACAAACCCACGCTTGTACCCCTGATTGTTGATAATTTATGATTATTTATGATATCCATCGGAGAAGAAGCGAAGGCATATTCTCCATTGGTAATGCGATCTTACCTCATTATTTATAATAATTGGGTAGAAGTGCGCACGTGTAATACGAGTCGATTGTTTTCGAGGCTGTAATTCATCACCACCCGGAGCCAGAGCTTTATTGCTTAATCTGTTATGTTTATAAAATTTACTGGATAATTTAGATTTTATAAGGTAACATCTTTTTCTTTTTCTTTTCTATATTAAAAAGAAATTGTTCTTTTTAGGTTCCATATCTCTTAGGGTAAAAAGGAAGGTATAATAAGGTCATTTTGTTGTCCGTCCGTCCGTCTGTCTGTCAAGAGTCTTTAGTTCAGAACTCTTGGCGATATGAAATTGAAATTCAAACCATATAGATACTCGTATCTACGGTCCCTTTATTTACCGATAAAGTCGTATTTCTATATTTACTAAAAAAATATATGGCCGCTTATATACTATAAAAGGAATCGACTTGTTATATTTCTAAATACTACTTTTAATTGTAATTATATATTAAGAGCGCACTGTTAGTTTTACATATTTAAAAACACAGAACTGATTTTAAACGTGTTACGAACGCAAAATTTTCAAAATTCAAGTTTTTATTTGTAAGTAGATGGTACCTGGGAACCTACTATTAAAACACTCCCAGTAAATCATTTCTGTTTAAATCCTCAAATATTTTTCAGCATATTAGCCAAAAACCTCAACAGATTTAATAAAACAACTAACACATTAAACTTACTCATATTGTCGACATAATTAAAAATTCAACGTTTAATAGCAGGGGAATTTGCGTACCAGAAATGAAAAATTCAAGGTTTATTTGCATTTCCATAGACGTTTGAACTGAGCCAAGTACAGGAATAATGAAGTAGGCGCTCGACGGTTCTGTATAATTTTCCACATATAGGATGTATAAGCGATGTGTTAATGTGTAATGTTTAATTAATTTAAACTTTAATGTTGAAAATGTATGTAGCGTTTGTAATACGTTAAAAATTGTTCAGCTTCTTTAATAACTAATAACTCAGAATTCAGTGGAACTCGGAGTGTCGTAACACTAGGCTCCCTGGTACATACTCGATACAGCGTGAAGATAAAGATACATAGATAGATACATCCTAATATAAAATTTCTTTTTTTATTAATTTTGTTAACTCTTAATATAAATTGATATAAGATACACAAGCTATATTTTTATTATATAAAACTACTGCACCCTTACTGAATCAGCGTCTTATTTCTAGATCTAAGCATTAAATTTTAAATGCATTTTTACATAACAAATTACAATCATAAATTTAAATAAAAAATATATTTGGTTTTATATTCATTCTAATATATTTAAAATATTACATGTATAGCTCTTCTTCCTTCTTCTTCCTCCTGGCATTAATCCCGGCTATTGCCAGGGTCTGCCCTCCTACTCAATCTACTCCACTTTGCACGGTCTTTTGCGTCCTCGGTGGTTAGACCATTGGCTCTCATGTCCTGCATCACGACATCCAGCCAGCGCTTCCTTGGGCGTCCAGGAGGTCTCACTTCAGGAACTGATATAGCAAGGCACTTGCATCCGACATAGTTCTTAGGCCGGCGCGTAACGTGGCCAAACCATCTCAGGCGGCGCTCTTGGAGCTTATCCGCTACGTCACGGACCCCAAGACTACCTCGAATGAATGTGTTGCGTATGCGGTCAGACCGCGTTACGCCGCACATCCACCTCAGCATCTTCATTTCCGTGACGTGAAGCTCCTGAGTGTGCTGAGATAGTGCCGGCCAACATTCGCTGCCGTATAAAAGAACCGGTCGGATGATGCTCTTGTATATCAGCCCCTTGAGCTTGGGCGGTATTCTGCGGTCGCAGACCACACCAGTGACCTCCCGCCATTTGGCCCAGGCAGCGCTTATCCGCCCTTGGACATCGTGATCGATGCCTCCAGACTCGTGCATAACGGATCCAAGGAACCTGAACTTCTCCGACTTAACGGCTGGCTCAGGACCTATAAGGATGGTGCTCGAGTCCCGGCTCCCGCAGGCCATGTACTCTGTCTTCGACACATTTAGTTTAAGACCGCCGTTCTCAAGCGTACCCTTCCAGAGGTTCACTTTACGCTCCAGCGTCAGTCGGTTCTGGCAATGAGTGCTATGTCGTCGGCATACATCATCAGCCATGGAGGCTGGTCCTGGATGTGAGCCGAGACAGTATCGAGCACTACATTGAATAAGAACGGACTAAGAGCCGAGCCCTGGTGAACCCCCACTGTAATCGGGAAGGGTCTAGTGTCGCCAACAGCAGTCCTAACCATAGAAGCGGAATCGTGGTACATGTCTCTGATAATCTCAATATAGGCCTCAGGGATCCCTTTGGATCGCAATGCCCACCAGATACACTGACGAGGCACACAGTCAAAGGCCTTCTGCAGATCTAAAAAGGCCACATGCAGAGCTCTCCTTTTTTCCCTGTATGCCTCCATCAAAGTTCTGAGGGCGAAAATGGCGTCCATGGTGCCCGATCCTGGCTGAAATCCATATTGAGACTCAGAGATAGTACACTCTCGGCGGAGCCTGAGGTCGATCATGCGCTCGAAGAGCTTCATGGTATGACTCATAAGCTTAATGCCCCTATAACTACCACAATCTTGAACACTGCCCCTTCCTTTGTAAATAGGGGTAATGAAGCTAAGCCGCCACTGATGCGGCATCTTACCAGTGTTCAAGATATGGTTAAAAAGGTCAGTAAGCATGAGCACACCAAGAGAGCCCAACGATTTCCACGCTTCGATCGGAATGTCGTCAGGTCCCACCGCTTTTCCGTTCTTCATGCGTCGAAGGCAATTACGTGTTTCGTCAAGGGTTATTGGGGCAATAAGTCCAAGGTTAGGCGGTGGGTCGTGATGAAGACTGCATGGGTGCTGAGTATTCAGCAACTCCTGGAAGTAGCTTCTCCACCTCTCCTTCACAGAGGCATGACTACAGAGCAGCGTGCCCTGGGAATCTTTGACGCAAAGACATTTTGCGATATCTTGCGTCACTTTGTCCCGGGAACGTGCCAGTTTATAAATGAGCTTCTGCCCCTCCACAGTTTCAAGTTTATCATACAATGGTGACAAACTTTCACTGAGGGCTCTGGCTACAGCTCTTTTACAGGCACGTTTAGCTACTGTGTACTCCAGTCTGTCTTCAGGGGAGTTGGATTCCTGCCACTTCTTAAAGGCAGCCTTCTTTTCACGAGTCACCTCCTGCACCTCGTCATTCCACCACCATGTCTCCTTGTCGATGACACGTCCTCCCCTAGAAAGGCCAAGAACTCGCCTGCCCGCCGCAATGATTGCCGACTGAGCCCGATCCCAAGCATCCTGAGCAGTCTCGGTGTTAGTCGAAATATCGTGACTTTTCACCTCTGCCAGGAAGTCGGTCTGCATCGGTCCATTCAGCAACCACCACTTGATCCGAGGCCTACGTTTCTCGGCTACTTTCTTCTTCGGAGTGACGTTAAAGTCCATGACAAGAAGACGATGTTGGGCCGTTAGGCTTTCGCCTGGAATGACCTTACAGTTAGTTACCCTGCCCATATGACACCGTCTGGTCAATAAGTAGTCTATTTGAGTTGAGTGGGACCCGCTCTTATACGTGATAAGGTGCTGAGAATTCTTTTGGAAGAACGTATTCACGACGGCCAGATCAGACGCAATACAGGTTCTCAGAATGTTTTCTCCCTCTGCATTGCGAAGACCGTGCCCAAAACCCCCGTGAACACGTTCATACGGCTCAGCAGCCTTACCGACGTGCCCGTTCAAATCCCCCCCAACTAAGACCACTTCGGTAGACGGCACAGCAAGTAGCACCCCTTCATACTGCTCCCAGAATGTCTCCTTTTCGGCCGCGCTACATCCCGCCTGGGGAGCATAGGCACTGATTAAGTTTGTGATAACGCCCTCAATCAGTACCCTCACTCGCATCAAGCGGTCGGAGCGACGGTCAACTTCAAGGAGCCCATTCTGAAGCTCTTCAGAAAGCACTACCGCTACACCGTTTCTACCCGAAGGTGACCCAGTGTATATAAGCCGGTAACCCTGTCCGATGTTACGGGACTTATTGCCCTTCCAGCGAGTTTCCTGGAGGAAAGCACACTGGACCCGACGTCTCATGAGTACATCTGCGAGTTCCCTGCATCGTCCGGTTAGAGAGCCAATATTCCACGTTGCAAAGCGGAGTTTTCGTCTGGGTACTTGCGTCTTTAACCGTGCCCGTACTTGACACGGTAGCCCTTGCCCACTTGTCGCAGGTGTAGGGCGATGTGCCTGCGCGTCGTTATGCGGCGACGCCCTAGCCGTACCCAGTCTGTTGTTGGTCCGTTCCATATTGTGGCTGTTTGTGGTTTTCCTGGAGCGACTGCCGTCTGACCTCCAAAACCCCCTTTGTGGGGAAAAACCGAAGGGAGAGGAAAATAGAGGGGGGTAGGATAGGTAAAGGAGGGAGCTGGAGAAAGGAGGAGGAGACGGGGGGAGGACACCATTCTTACGGACTGGATGAGGATATAAGAGTGGCGGCTCGAGGATCCGGGGTCGCGTACCCGTATGCCCACAAACCAATATCGGACAGGTATTAGTCTGGACACCCTCTGGGTTAGTGCTAAACATGTATAGCTAAACTAATTTAAATAAATTGATATCCCATTTAACAAATTCGCCAAATAACAAGTCCAATACTAAAAACTTCATAACTCTAATATACGATCATCTTCCAAACTTTATGAGATCTTCATACACGACATACAAACAAAATAATAAACAGTCGTAAAAAAAGAACTTCGCCAATGTCATACAAATACTCGTAAATAAGGGAGGGCACGTAGGACGCGTAAAGAATATTTTTCAAGCAGTATATTACCAGGCTTTACCTCTGTCAGACGCTGCTCGGCCGTTACGACGCCTCGCCAGAATAAAATTAAGGGCCCTGACAAATTGAGCGGTTTCAACGCTCGACATAAGCGATAAATAACTAAGCGAGTTTGCTACGTGATGCTGTTGAGGAGTTTGGGTATATCTGACTGAATGTAGTCATTGTGGGTTTGAATACCATTTTTTTTCAGCTTCACACACTGTATCCCTCATATATCGGGGTAGGCAGAAGAAAAAAGTGTGTTAATACTCTCGATTTCCAATTTTCCGTCTAATTTTCGAAGTCGTGTGTGTTGAGTGGCGGAACTTAACGCTACGCTTTACTTTGTTTAGACCAGACTTATTTTGAGATTCTTAACACTAGGTTCCCATGTTCACTTGGAGTACCCTGCTATATGCAGAATGAAGCTATAAAAAAGACGAAATGCGCTGACTTCTATTAAAGAATACGTAGTGTATCGATTTCAGGGAGTGTCTTAACCCTTATGTTCTCTTTATTATATATTTTGCAATATGTAGGATAAAGCTTTAGAAAGTGTTTTTTATTATATTTATTTACACAAATATAGGCTTACGCCACATTGATAGTAATTTATCACTATATTTTCTCAGATATTTCCTTATAAATGTGGAAAATGACTACTTTATTATTATAAAGTAACTTAAGATTCTCGAGTACCGAGTTCAGTACAAATAATATTACAGAGTAATAGATTAGTGACCTAGTTTGTGGGCGCTTTTCAGTGAGCGTGTAAATGTCGCGATGTTGTAAATTTAATTCTTGAACGTTTAAGTGTTTTAAAATATAGTTAAACTTAGTCTAATAATACGTTTTTAAGTCAAAACAGCTTTTTTCTTTATTAATAATAATATAAACTTCACACTGTATGCGGGATACAGCAGGGTAGATAGAGGGAACCTAATATTAAACACTCCATTCCCCACTTTGCACCGGAGATATTGAGAGGCGGAACTCAACGCCACGCTTTGCCTCGACACCAGAGCAAAGAAATGAAAATATAAAAAATAATATAATAATATTCGTTTAAAAATAATTTCTTGATAGATACTTAATATAATAGGCTAGTATGTATGTATGGCTATGGTGGCCCAGTTAGAGCAGCGTCTTAAAACGATGATTTTGGGTTCGATTCTCTCGTATAATACTCATAACCACCACGTTTACTGTTAGCCTTAAATATTAATTATTAAACTATACAACTGGGGTCTTCCCACCAAACAATATTCATCAACATTTTCTTCAATTAACAATTTAAAAGAAAGTAAAAGATGAATTTCTCGCTGCTAGAGAAATAAAATGCCATTTACATTTTAAAGAACTCCAAGAACTTCCTTTTGCATACAAACGAAGGACCTCTGATAAGCAGATAAACCTCCTGGTATCTTTAAACGTCCGACGGCTGAAGAGATGCGGAAAAATACGTTTTATTAAACAATGTTTTAATGAACGACTGGGGACTTTAATTACATTCATTGTTTTAAATTTCATTATTTTTTGTGACATTTTAAATGTTTTTCATTATTTCTGAATTATTATATATTAATATTTTCATTTATTCGCTCTGGCGTTGAGTTACGCAACTCAACACGCAATGCTTCGAAAATGTGTCTTAACCCTAGGTTCCCTTTGCCTACCCTGCTGTGTGCGGGATACAGCGTGAAGTTGATTTGATTTTTATTTACTTATTCTATTTTAAATAATACCAATATAAACCTATATAATATTAATACAAACCTTACAATATGCTTTTTATTTTTAATCTATGTATATATGTACCTAAATCATGTTTATTTTTTAAAATTTCACGCTATCATAGGGAATGGATGGCAGCTATCACAAAAACTGTAAGTAGCTATTTATTCTAAGGTGGAAATCAGGCTTTATTTATTAGCTTCGTTTTGGGGAGGGGGGGACAAAATTGAAAATAATTTAAATAATAATTACTTCAAATGAGAATCAAACCCGTAAATATCACGATTACAGTCCAATTGCGCTACGACGCGAGAGCCACCTAAAACTAGTTTTAAAAGAACCTTTACAAAATTAAGCTTACAGACTTCGAAAAGAAAGATGTCTGAAACTATATACCTCCTTGAATTTGTTTCATCTATATAT
This sequence comes from Heliconius melpomene rosina, assembly GCF_056956725.1. Classification (NCBI taxonomy): domain Eukaryota; kingdom Metazoa; phylum Arthropoda; class Insecta; order Lepidoptera; family Nymphalidae; genus Heliconius; species Heliconius melpomene. The sequence continues at coordinate 2,135,163 of NC_140396.1, read as the reverse complement.
ATAAAAGGACTTGTCCTCACTGACTGAGGTAAGACGCACGCACAGCCGTAACCGCTCATGGTAGAAACGTGAAATTTGGACAGATGTTTACTTTTGTAATCTGGACATCCACTAAGAAGGGATTTTGAAAAATTTTTACTCTAAAGGGGTGAAATAGGGGTTCAAAGTTTGTATGGAAAAAAAATTAAATCGGCACCGATTTTCATAAAATTTGAAATTTAGATTTTTAAAAGTATTTAATTGAACACGTGTTTCATCGTTTTCTAGAATTCTCCCCCTAAGGGTGCAAATAAGGAGTTGAAAGTTTGTATAGATTTTTTTTTAAATCGGCACCGATTCTTATAAAATTTGAAATTCAGACTCTTAAAAGTATTTAATTGAACACGTATTTCATGGTTTTCTAGAATTCTTTTAATAAGGGTGCAAATAAGGGGTTGAAAGTTTGTATGGAAAAATTCTTAAATCGCCATCGATTTTTATAAAATTTGAAATTTAGACTCTTAAAAATATTTCATTGAACACATGTTTCATGGTTTATTAGAATTCACCCCTAAATACGTAAGCGAAGCTGCGCGCGTCCGCTAGTTATAAAATAAAACCGTTTAAAAATATAGAGAGGCCGTCGAGGCATTGAAAAGGTGCGGCGTTCAGTTCCGCCACAGAAAATGACTGCTTTATTAGTAAAAATGATATTGTTACTACATTGATACTCTGTCAATATATTTCAAGATTTTCAAGTAAATCGTTATTTTAATAATTTTCAGCTTCCACCACCGCCGCATATCGAGCTTGTAATGTCAATGCCGTATCTAAGAACTGCCTTTAAGAGACCAACCGTGCGAGTGCGACGTAAGTTTTAACGTTTTTTATATTTCTTTAAAAGGTATTTTTTCTTTTTTTCTTTCAGCATCAAGTTGTATACCTGTAAGTATATTCGTAAGTAAGTTCGCCATTTTCCATAAAAATCTGGAGCCATTGTGTCTCATTGCCTTGAGTGGGAATCGAATCCATAACCCACACAGATTTTTTTTAAAGAACAAAACTAAATTAAAAAACTTAAATGAACACCCGTTACTTACATACAAACATTCGAACAGCAAAAATCTAGCATTTATAAAATTACTGACTCGGAACTCCGATAATCGAGTTTACGCTTCAAACAACGGCGAATCGATTTTGGGTGTCGCATTAATCAACGTTCAAGTTATATCACTTACAAAAATATGCTGAATAAAAGTAGACCTTGTGAAGAAAGAATAGAGTTTGTTATCGATGTAGAGAATCGAATAACAGGTATAAAAAGGCATATTCGTAAATTTGGACTCGATCTAATATTTGTCGTATGGAATTTCTGCTGTCATCTGTCCCGATTCATTCATTCGGAATTTGAGCTTCCTTGCGAACTAGTCGTCGTTGGTAACTTTGGTTGCGTGGATTTTTTGTTGTAAATTGTAAAATTCCAATTTTTCCTACAGTCTCCAAGATACCTATATACCGACCAATTTTCAACTCCTAAATGGACTATGTAAGCTCGCAAGAGTAACCTGCATACATGTAATTTCCACCCATAAACAGTCGAGCGGAAAGATCGAGCGAGCAGAAAGAGTTGAAATGAGCTCGCTCAGTTGTAGGGAGCGGAGCGAAGTAATTACAAAACACAAAACTCTTTTATTTAATAGGAATCCGCTCCACATAAGCATTACCAGCTCATTTCTCTTCCGCGGTGGCGACCAGGCTTTAGTACAGCGGAAAGTGACGAATGGACAGATTGCCTTAACACTAGGTATCCAGGTTCCATTTGCCTATCCTTCTCTGTACAGGAACGACGATGAACCTACAAAAACAATAGAAAATGTTGTTAAACTAAACGAAATCATCAAAATTCTAAAACATTAAAATATAGACACTAAGACATTATCCATAACTCAAGCCTATAGCCGAGCGTTAAAGAGCCATACCCCTCATTACGTTAAGCCTGGCTGGTATTACGTGAATTATAATGGAGGATATTTCAACTAAATACGGTCTTATTTAGTCATCTACAACTGCAATTAAGATTAAGCTGTAACGACGGGCTGTACAGGCACGGCGCCCACAGAACTAGCCAGCCGTGCCTGGTATTAGATGGAGACTATTTTCCGTAATAGCCTTTGGTGACCTTTCCTGGCAACGTACGCGTGTGATGTAAATCTTTTGTGTGAAATGAGAAATTATCTGATGAATTTTCTAGATAAAGATGGGGGCTAATTTTCGAGGCATTATGTGTTGAGTGGCGAACTCAACGTCGCGCTTTGCCTTGTTACCAGAGCGAGAATAGAAAATATTAATATAAATATTATATCCTCAAGCGAGAATCGAACCCTTTCATCGTGTTTATAGTATACGTTTGTGCTATTTCTACTATATAATAGGCGCTTATAGTTCAATCTGAATATTTGCAAGGAGATTTAGTAAAGTTTATGCTAAGCTTCAAAGGAAATGGAATAATCAAAGATCTGCAAACAAACGGATCATAATGGAACGCCTTGGTATATTGGAAGACGATATTGCAAATTGACGAAGGTCACAAATACACATATTAATGCTATCTGTATTGAAATCACATACTTACTACTTACTTATTTTTTTATATAAACAGAATATTTCTTACTAAGGTTGTTTGGTCATAATTTGGTCAAAATTTCGATTTTTCTTTAGGTTTAATTAGAAAATCTAAATACAAAAATTGAACAGTTTTTTAAAAGATAAATGTATTAAATTCAGAATAAACACATAAAATAAAACCTTAAAAATATCACAAAAAATAACATTTTTCCATCTTTAATAACACATAAGACTTTATCAACGATATGTCACGCTAATCTCCCAAGTCACCACATGGCGGTCGTCGCCAAGAAAACTGCCAGATGTCTCCATTTATTATCAGTTAGTATGTAGGATTTTCCGCCTGTACTGGAGGAAAGTAATTCGAAGATAATGCCCCAGCTGTTTCTTTATTCTGCCAACGCTACCGTCGTTTATTACTGCTAGATGTCTTTTATCTTATGTTAGGTATATAAGCACTTCGTATGGCAAAAACAATTCTTTAATTTTGGTTTCATTTTGAAATTACCATTTTTTTTTATAATTATTGCAGGAATTCAGGAAGCAGTAGCACTAGAATGTGATTGTAAACGTGACAGTTGCGGGTTCGACCCCACTCGTGAAAATTAATTATTAAAAAGAAAATTCGGCGAAAAGTGAATAACGGAGTGTCTGAACACTATGTTAACTACAACGCCTACTTTTTAATTTTCTTTTTATTTGAAATTTGTAGTGAATATCAAAACTAGGACACGTGGGAGGATGCTCAGTGACCATAACAAATAGCCTTCCAACTTAACTACCCTTCAAAAGAGCAAATTACATATCTTCCCTCTAGAGAGCACTTCCTTGAAATAGAAGATGTTAAGTCAAATACATACTAACTGTGATCCTTGGAAGTAGAATATTAATGCTTGCAGTGGGATTCTTGGTAATACGGTACGACACATGTATCTTGAAGAGGAAAATTCAATATCGATTTTAGTTTTGTTTACAAATATCTAAGATTGATTTACTCGTATGCTATCTAACGATTTTCATATAAACAAAATCAAATAGAACGGAGAACTGCGTGTATTAACTCTGGATTCTCTCTGCCTCTGATTTCCGGAGAAATATAAAAAACCTGTTCGGGCAGTAGTGGCGCAGCAGCACAAGCGTGTCACTGTAAACACGACGGTCATGAGTTCGATTCCCACTCTCGGGGTAATGTTCCGCCACTTGACTAAATATTAAGTTCCTTCTGCAAATTGCGGGATACATCGTGAAGGTGAAAAAAATTGTAAATTTCTTACTCTCTAGTAAGAAAACAAAAATGAAATATAACTTTTTTATAGTAATAATTTGTCTTTTCAATAGCATCCACATCATCCGAAATGTACGCGCGTTCCCGCAACTCTGTCGGTGCTCTCGACGGTCGTGGGCTGGTGGCTGTGATCAAGCGCCAAGTACCTTTGGCCGGACAATTAGACCACGAGCTCGCGTGGGGCCAGGGCTGGGGTTGGGTTACTTTGCCCAATGGAGTTTGGAGTGGACGTATGTTTCTTTCTTCTTCTTCTTCTTCTTGTCTTATATTGAACTAATTATTTTGATTTAATTATTGACATATATCACGTGCACCTGAACTATATACCTATATTATATACTAGCGGCCCGTCCGCGGCTTCGCCTGCGTGAACTACGTTATTATTAATTTCTGTCTCCATGAGTACGTACGTCCTATAAGTGACGTCCGTGCAAAATTTGAGACTCTTAGCACTTGTAGTAATGAAGTTTCATACAAACTTTCAACCCCAAAAACAACCCCTTAGAAGTCGAATATTGCAAATTCCCGTCTTAGCGAGCACCTACGTCCTATAAATAACTCCTATGCAAAATATTGGGATTCCTAGCACTTGTTCCTAGCAGTTTCTGGGATTTTGTGATGAGTGAGTGACCTTTCGATTTTATATATATAGACATAAGTTTCATAACATACAATATATAATATATTATGATAATTCACAACATGCTGTTGCTATTGCAAATTTATATAAATTAAAAAGATTTACATTTATATATTTTACTTATAATCTTTACAGGCCTCACCTGGTCCCAAGAAGGTGATGATTTCGCCCTCCACGCAATGCCAATCATGCACCACACCAACGTTTCCCAAGCCTGTTCCATGCTCGACGGCGTCACTGCTTACGAGGCTTCCGCCTACGAACAGGCTCTCGCGGAATATGACGACACTGCCGCTACATCTGACGACTGGGACTTTGGAGTTGATTGTGGAGATTTTATGATGTAAACATACATACATCAATACGAATTGGAAATTAATAATCTTTTCAATTATTAACAGAGAAAAAAACCAGAATTAATTTTTTTTTCCAATCCAGACGACACGACAGGTCAATATTTATTCTGTCACAATAATCGAACCGAATATTTACGCCACATTATTCATTGCTCAATATTAGATAAAGACAGTTCATGTGCTGGTCACGAAGGAGTTTGTATGATGTGCCAATTATAATATACCCAAAGTACTGCGAAGTATCTTATGAATTTTATATTTACTTCAGATTGTGAAACAGAAAAGAGAGAGAGAAAGAGAGAGAGAGAGAGTAAAAAGAGTATTCTATCGAATCGTACCAGTAATAGTTGCATGCTCTTTAGACGTATACGTGTTTGTCATAGCAAAGATGTGTGTAGCCATAAATACCTTAGTATCTTGTCTTTACTCTATGGCCTATAACACTTAGAACATGTTCAATTTTAGACATAGACTTCTTAAGCACGTTGATAATTCACAAATTGGATAATTATGATCCTTCCCCCCAAATCCTGACCCTCCCCACTGCTATTTCGTTCGTATTATATATATTTATATATATAATATATTGTGAAAATATTTTTACAGATTTATAAAATTTTTATCCGAAAACGTATTACTTTTTAGCCCTTTAAAGTTATTCGAAATTTTTTGAAAATTTTACGTGTACGAATGCAGGGTAATGTTTCGTATTCTACACAATATAACATAGTGATGTAACACTAACACTATGGAACCGCACAAAGTAAAATGAGTAACCGTTTTTACGTTTAAATAAATTATATATAGTGATAAGTAAAATTCGCTTCGACCCCATGACACCAAATGCCATTGAGAAATAATAATTATCCGTATAATATTATTAGAATATTCTAAATGTAAGTAAATTGACTTGGTGTTAGTATGTAGACTTTGGTCGGTAGAATATAATAATTACTCACTAATAATGGAGCCTATTGAAAGAGAAAAGAACGAATTTGTGGTTTAAATAACTAAAACTCAACATTTAAAACCGAATTTTACACAAAAATGGCCTTAAACAGTTAAATAAATTGATCAGCATCACCAATGTTGGCACTATTCGAGATAGGCTCCAGAGCAGAACGCTGACATGCGTCTGCCCAATTAGTTACGGTATTAGTAAAATTATTATGGAAATTAAAATTATATCTAGACGCTATAAAATCTTCCGACCTACCCAAAGACTGCCTAACTTTATTTACTTGATACCTGTGGTGTGTAAAATCTTAGGCACGGTCCGCAATCGTAACCCTGGTCCTGCGGCTCGTTGCATTACAAGATATCGGAATTATAAAATTATACATATATGTAGGTGCCGGTTCATATCCTGATACGTTTTCTAACAACTATTAAATACATTTATTAACTAAAAACTATTAAATATCTTTGTCATTACCCAAATCACCAAATAAAGCACAATATTTGAACAAATTTTAAGGATGCGCTATTATAATAATGATGCTAACCTCAGCTGACACAAATGAGACAGATTATTAATTGTTTTACAAAAGATAAAAAACCGGTGACCATAAAAGAGAACTATAAAGAAAAATATAAGGAAATCTTGTAATGCAACTATAGATTTAGTAGCAATTGATATAATTACGAGTATGTCTGTAGGTATATTACATGTTTTTAAATTAGTGATGTGAAACCGTAAATTTTTCCAGCATGTGTTCCTTAAAAGAAACCAAAGTTAATGTGTTTTAACCGAAGCGTCGTGTTTTTGAATCGTTCACAGTTAACACAAGTACGATTTTTACAAATCAACATTATATATGTAATATAGTATATTAATATTATTTAATTGAATTATTGTATATTAATAGTAATATTTCTTCGTTTTTATAAATTTTTTACCTTTAATGTGTAATTAGGCAGCAATAAATTGTGACGCTGGTTTCGTCGAAATAGATATTTTTGTAATCTGCACTTATCGAATTGTCTTGCAAACTGTTTTTGAGAGTTATTTGGTTTTTTTATATGTATTACTTTAAAATTTGATTTGTATAGCTTTATTCAAATTTTTTTGGTGTATTCCGCACATAGCAGATTAGGCAGAGGGAACCTGGGAACCTAGTGTTAAGACACTCTATTCCCATTGAGATACTTCCCTACTGTCCGCCGAATTCTGAATTGTGAGTTAGTAGCGGAACTCTACGACGTGCTTTACCTGGTTTCCACAGTGAGGAAATGATTTTTTATTTTTTTATTTCTTCGAGTGGGAATTGAACCCACAACCCGTCGCTGCATTTACAATTTTATTGTCAATTGCAATTAAATAAAAATAATCAATGGTTTATTTTACTAGTACATATATGTGTAAAATTAGTTTTCAGTTGTTTTGTTGCAAATACATATGTATTAAAAGCCAATTAAATTCTTAACTCTTTATTGTGTAGATGTAAGAAGAGTGTTGCCAGTGATTCAAACATCGATGCATTTAGCAAATATCCAATAGACCTATGCGTATACGCTGCGATTTCTTTAACAATATAACTCAAAATTATTATTAATATTAATAATTCTTAATAATATTTTTTTATAATCGATAATAATAATGTTTTATTTTTTTTTACATTTGCAAAAAAAAGCAATGATTTTGTAATTATATTTTAAAACTTGAGTTACCAGTTGAATTTCAGTATAAAATTTCCTCTCTGAATTTCAAAATTTTTTGTATTTTCATAAATCAATAATGTCGGCCTAAGGAATTAAAAATCGCAGCGGATGCAAATTAAGAAAATAATGACAAATAAGAATGTAGACGTGGTAGGAGGTGTTCGACACAATAGATAAACGTTCACAATAAACTGAATGTTTGTATGTAATTTTTGTAAAATAAACGCCGTTAAGGTAAAAATATGTGTTTTTTTTCTCTCTTTTTATTTAATTTTTATTGACTATAATAAAAACTGTTGAATTAAATTTAAAGTTGTCTTAAAGTGAAATATATTAAAATTATATGCTATATAGATAAACAACAAAAAAATATTTAAAAACAAAAACCCCGACTGCATAAAACTAATAAACAAACCAAAGCCAATAGTTTATTAGGATTAACAGTTTCTGGTAAAGGTTTTATTAATTGAAGAAAACGACTGCATTTTTGCAGTCGTTTTCGAAAAAATCTGGGAGAAGATCTGTCATAGATTTGATTTGTTTTTATTAATATACGATTATGTTTGTATCTGTAAAATATAAATTATTAATGCTTTTCATATTTTTAAATAGTTTAAAATAAAACAGTCTATAATTTACCTATGGGATCATAGGTACCTACTGCCCTCACTGACTCTAAGACTAATTTAAGCTATGTGAAATTCCGTGATATACTACAAGAAATAAGCTTCTACGAGTACATACATAAAAATAAGTTTCTCAAACACATACAAAGACAGAATCATGGAATTGAACAAATTTTAAACAAAAGTATTCCTTTAAATGGGAATTGAACTCATATCACCAGCATTTCATCTACAGTCAAACACTTTATAAAATATAATTCAGTTATTCTTTTTATCATCACGCATATAGAGAAATAGACGGAGAAAATTTTTCGCGCATTCAAAGCGCAATATATCAAACATTGTATCTTATTAACAGAGCGAGGAAATAAAAAAAATATTGATTCTCCTGGGATGGATACGACCCACCACAATCAGCAGCGCCGCTTCGCCACAAATTCAATTAAATATATTATATATTCTACTTAGATTCTACAATTTGTCAAAACTTATCAAATTTAACCTCGAAATATAAAAGTACCACCATGTCTACATTTGACAGACGATCTTTATAGATAGGAGTACAAATGTATAAAACATTGCAGCATCCGCGATGCAGACGCCACTGCAGATGTTTTACATTATGCACTTGAATGCTATACCTATTGCGACGCAGTATTGATCTTCGTGATCTCCTGTGGATCTTTATACTATTAAGTTATAGTTATTTTAACGCTAAATCAAAGTATAATATCTTATATTAGGTATCAATACAAAAACATATTTAAATTATGAAGCATATTTAATTTAGTATAAATTTGGGAAATTTATCCTTTCCATATAATATGAATGGGGCGTTGCAATTTGCAAAAGGATTACTCACGGCGCAGCCATGCACTGTCGACCGCCATCTGGCGGACACACAGTCAAACCACAGTCGCTTGGCGACCGAGGCTTGTTTAATCGGTGGGCCGAACTCATTCATACCGGCTGTATAACTTTAAACATTAGCCAATAAAAATTTCGCGATATTTTATCACGTTCTGTTTTCGAAAAGCGCGGTAAAATCAATTGCATTGTCAAATCCATGTGTCAAATTTTGTGAAATATAGTTATGTGTAAATCGCGTGTATTTATATATTATTTTATTTGATTGTTTATATTTATGTATATATATATAATCGTGTCTTCCATTAAGTGATAATATAGACTAATTGAGTAATATTTTGTACACAATGGAAAAGGGTGGTGGCTCTAGACTTCTTCAAATGCAGGTGAGAAACAAGTAAAATAAACTTGAAACTAAAATATAAACATATTTTATGTTTACTAATGAACAAGATTTTTTTTGATAATAATGAAATCAAAATTTTATAATTTATTTGTTTGTACAGTGAATTTAGTTTGGTATATTGGATTACACATGTATTATTTCATTAATATAATATCAACACTTTTTTTCATTTTAATAAGAAAGAAAATATTAAACCCTTCTCTTATTATTCTGTAAAATAGGTAAATATTCAACATAGATGTGGGATAGTATATTCTCTAAGTTAATATACATTATACATTATATTTCATATACAGCAAGTACCTGCATTAACCTGTTATCTAAACATAACTTGGCAAACATATCGGTCAGCTTCTAAGCCGGTTCTGCGATAAATTATAACCATTTCCTTTCGTACTTCCAAATCTAGGCGAACTATTTGTACCTACATTGTACAATAGGAAACTATGTATACCAATTTCTAATAGGAATCTAAGTAATCGATTTCTAATACATTTAAAAAACAATTAACATCATTCTTATATGCTTTTCTTTGTTAAAAGTATTGATAATAATGAGGTCAGTCGTGGCGTAGCACAGATGTGCGACTGTAAAGACAGGTTGTGGATTCGATTTCCACTGCATGAAATGAATTATTTTAATATCCTCGTTCTGGCAAGGAGGCAAAGCGAGACGTTGTGTTCCGACATTCAACACGCAATGCCTCCAGGATTCGCTAAAATGTGGGGCACTAAACTTAACGGGAACAGAGTGTTTTAATACTAGGTTCCCAAGTTTTTACTCTGGTAACAGGATAAAAAATATAAAAAAAACATTATACAATTTACCTCATTGCAATAATAATATAACGTTTAAAAATAAATAATAATTTTATAATTCAAATTTGCTACAATCTTTTTAAACATTGCTACTCACTATGGTTTTAAACATTTAATTATTTATAAGTACACAATATAAACCCATAAGTTGGCTAACCGGATGAGCTCTTTCCTCAAAACGTATTTATTATTACAACATAAGTATCTGATATACTTGTCCCCTCTGTTAAACATATTGTGAATAATTGTAATAATAATTGTAGTAAACAAGTCCTTTCTCATAATTAAAAATAATCCTTATTACAATTATTTTAAGAAATATATTTGAATGCTTAAAACATCCTTATTTCGTTTTGCCTTATTCTGTGAATCATCAACGGACGTTTTTTTAAACGTTCCGACTGTTTCCATCTTAATATTATTTAACTTATCTCGCTTTTACTTCATGATTTATTCATAAGTATAAGAGAGATGCTATTATCGTCTCGTCTTTCGCTGGATGTGAACCTTGACCTCTACAATTTAAACTATTATTACATTCAGTCAACGGAACGGCGACGGTTAAGTTGTTGACGTCAATTATATTTGTTATATAACCATTTATATATAGAGACGACTCTAAAAATAGATAAAGATGCTAATGTATTGGACATGTTAGGAATTAAATATTGACATTAGTTTTATCAGTTCTATACTCGTACATATAAGAAATATTAGTCATATAGTGAGGTATTAGCGTCAGGAAGGTAACGTGGGTAGTACGGTTCTAGAAGAGGAAAGGTATTGTTTTTTTTTACCATGGGTTTTTCTTCAATTATACAGTTGTAGAGGGAACCTTGTTATGAGACACTGCGTTCCCCATTTTCCGACCAAATTTGGACAATGCGTCTTGTTTTGTTAAGCTTATATGTTTTTTAATCGAATTATATTTTCATTTAATTTTCAAATAAAAAATTACATTGTTAATTTGATATATTAGTTTGCTAATTATAAGTACTAAATATTTTTTAACATAAATGAAGCTTATTAAAAGTAGAGGCCACTCCTGGCCACTGACCACTCCTATAGAATTCGGGGGAAAGTCGGAAACACAAGTGTCGTGATGGGCTCGGAGTGACACACCTAGTATTATCCCAGATTCCCTCTGCCTAAAAAAAGTAAGTATTAAAAATAAAAAATAGAGATATTTAAAAAATAATTTAAACAAACATTTTTTCACGTAACCATAAAATAAACTTAAAAAATAAGGTTAAAATGAATTTTAATTAACTAATTGAGTTAGCGTCCATTACATAACAACATAATGCGGATTGCTTTGGTGATAATCTAAAAGATATGTGTCATCACACCTCGTCCTACTTCGGTACGATCGATGCTTTGACAAATACCCTAATAGTGAATGTAATTTAGGTCGCATTGATGTATTAACAGTATGGTATCGTGGCTTAGCTGCGTCTAGAATTTATATAATACTGAATTGTTATTTTATGGCCGATTTGGATTTATTTTTATTTTTATATAAACTGACAAAGGCCTGTAACTGTAAAACCGACTGGTTGTGGGTACGATCCCCTCTCGAGGAGATGAAATATTTATTTAAATTTATATTAGTATTTTCATTTCTTCGCTCTGGTGTCGAGGCAAAGTCACTCAACATGCAATGCCTCCAGAATTCGGCAGAAAGTGGGAGACGGAGTGTTTTAACATAAGGTTCCCTCTGCATACCCTGTTGTGTGCGGGATACAGCGTAACGCTGATGACAAAAGAAACAAAAAGAATATATATCACTCCGTTCTATAATATATAATTTAAGATCGTTGTGGCGTTGAAGTACGCTTTGGTAGCAAGACGATATCGCGGCGTTGAGTTCTGCAACTCGACTGCAAAGTCTTCTACTTCAAGTCTAATCCCGAATATTAACCTTTTTCACTTACCACTAGAAATCTCTAAGTCCAAATAAGTTTAAGTAAATATTCGCCTTTGCATGACGTGTTAAAATGACGACTTAATAAATAAGTTATATTTATTATAAAAATCTTAAATAATTTAATGAACTTAAGTAATTTCATGTTTCGCATACGACGGCGACGTACGAATGTGACAACATATTCAACCTTTAAGGGTGAAGTAACATAACCTGTTGATATTAAATTACGACCCGGGCTTGTGGCCTCATTATCAAACCTTTCATACTGTGGCTCGATAACTGAAATGTAAGAAAATACATTTTTTTTTTTATTTGAATTTTGGATAAAAGTTTTGTAGAAGTTCTGGTTTCATAGTGCCTATAGACGATTACACGTAATAAACATAATACTCACTTCGCGTTACTAAAAGAGGAGGAAGAGGAAATAAAAATATTAGATATTTTATTTTCTTGAGTGGGAATCGAACCCACAACCTGTCACGTTTATATTTGACGTATTGTATAATGAAATATAATCGATATAGGTACTGTTTCTGATCATATGCAATGTTTGTGGATTGAAATTTCACTCGAGCAAGTAGTTATATCTACATATATCATGACTCTTGTCGGTCTGGATAAGCGAAATATTTGTCTATTTGGGAATCTGTAAACTTAGTGTTAAGGCACTCCATTCTCATCAAAACACTTCCTTTTTGCACTTACCGCCGAATTCTGGAATTGTGTGTTGAGTGGCGGACATCACGCACTTTGCTCCGATAACACAGCGAAGAAATGATAATATTATTTCATTTCCTTGAGTGAGAATCGACTCCACAACCTGTCATTTTTACAGCTAACACTTATTATAGTAGCAAAATATTAATATATCAAAAAGACACCATTGTTATATAGCCAATTAACCCATGGAGATATCCAACGCCAATATTACTATCGATTTGTAGTGTGTGCTGTTTATATTATATGGCGAACAATACTCACGCTATCTGCATAACATTATCACGATATACTAAGTAAATATAGGTTTTAAAAATCATAAATAATTATTATATATAATTATATTTATTTGTTATTTACCTGCTTTGTTCATTTTTATCTTATCTATTTTTGTATATTTTTAGCAAAGTAGGCAGAGGGAACCTAGTATTAGGACACTCAGTTCCCCATCGAAAATGACGAACGGAAGCTTCTTAATGAGAATGGTGTGTGAATGAATGAATGAGTATTAACACTAGGTTCCCAGGTTCCCCCGGACTATCTTGCTATTTGCTGGATACAATGAAGCTAAAAAAAATAATGTGTGAGGATAAAAAATATATATTCATTGTACAGAATTAATACATTTTACATATTATTATTTTGATCCAGATAATAAGATAACGATGATACTTCTAGATAAAATAATTTTAAGTATGCAATTTTATTCGGCCAGATTATTTAGATATATTTTCTATTGTTAACTTAATAACTATTCAATGACTGAAAATGATAACAACTTTCATGAAATTCCGGAAGTGCCGTACGTTATTGTTATTTAATTTTTTACTTATAAGTATATAACATATATTTTTGTATATGACATAATAAATACTTCCTAATATTATTAAGGTTGCACACGTGGGCTGTATTGCAATTCTGAAAATGGTTATCGCAGAGCCGATCTCATCCTCCCACCGTGGTTTGACATATTCAGTATTAAGGCCGACGCGACGCCAGTAAAGCTTTTTATTATCGTCCCAAAAAAGGTTATCGAATTCGTTAAAACAAAGCTCTGTGATTTATGAGTACGTGACTCTTTTAATGATAATTATTTTGAAATAATTATCATTAAAATAGTAAGAGATTTCAGCTTCACGCTTCATCCCGCATATAGCAGGTTAGGCAGAGGTAGGGAACCTAATGTTAAGTCACTCCGTTCCTTATTTTCCGCCTCGACACCGTGCGAGGAAATGAATATATAAAATATATCAATTTCTCGAATGCGAATCGAACCCACATCCAGTTACGTTTCACATTCACACACTTGTGCCAAGATAAATATATGGCCTCTGATAAATATATGTAATAATTATAATCTCATATATTTCCCTTGGCGGCACTGTTTTGATTATATTAAGTGCACTCAACCACTAAAGCTTATAAGCTTGCGGCATAAGAGCATATAACGAGATAGGTATCAGTCTGGCAATAGCTTTACTTGCTATACTTTTTATAGCTTCAAGCATATAGCAGGGTAGGCAGAGAGAGCTTAATATTGAAAACACTCCGCTCTCCACATTCCACCGAATTGGAACTGACCACTGCGTTTTGCTTCGTTACCAGAGCGAAGAAAGGGATCGAATAGGGATCGAATCCACAGCCAGTCACGTTTATACTTCTGTCCTTGCTTAACGACTGGCTTCATAGTAAATATATGTAAGATAATATTCACATAAATTTTCCTTTTCCAGCACTGTTTCGATTATATTAATTCTTCTCAACCACTGAAGCTCTTAAGCTTTTCGAAGAACATATAAACGAGCTATTAGTGTGGCACCAGCTTTACTTGCTATTCTCATTACGGTTAATTGAGGAATGCATTGCACTTGGGTCAACAGACTCGGGATCCGTTTACTTTAGTATAGTATATATGTAGTCGGCTTTTGTAGTATTGTTTTATATTGAAACATGTAGTACTGGTTATATTTTGAAAGCAGATTTTTTAAAGTTTTATGAGCTTTTTGTGCTTAAAACTTTAGTTCTAAAAATCGAAATTTATTTCGTTATAATTCAAACAAATTTTGCCAATAACTTGAATAATCTATAATGTTGCCATAAGTAGTAGTACTAGAAAAAATATAACGAAATTAAAATGAAAGTTATTACAATAAAAATTCAAATTTTAACAAGAATAAAATTTTCAAATACTTCACATTCATTAAAAATAACTATCTTCCAACGTCCAAACACAATCGGTGCTGTCATCAGATCGTACCTGCAATTACAATTTGTCTGTCCGCGCACCGTGTCCATGGCGGCCATAATAAATTAATATTATATTACATGGTTATACCATAGAATTTACGAAAGGTCGTTGGCATGCAGTACGTATCTTGGCTTATGTTCCCTACCGTGTTACCGTGCCTGTTGAGGATAATTAAGCTTAGGATACTTCTGTGTAAATAATGATTGGTTTAATGTCTTAATTTGTATAGTGTTATTTAGAAATGAAAATCTATTAAAAGTGGAGCAGAGACACAAGCATGTGATTGCGAAAATTGTGGGTTCCATTCCCAGTTAGGGGAAAAATTTATTATTTATTAATACTTGAGGCCGTCGTAGCGCAACGGCACAAGGTGTAACTGTAACGCGACGGTTGTGGATTCGATCCACACTCGGGGAATAGAAATATTTATTTACGTTTATATTTTCACTTGTGTTGAGTGTTGAGTGACAGAACTCAACGCCACGCTTTACCTCAACACCAGAACGAAATGGGGGATAGAACCCACTACTAGTCGCGTTTACAGTCACACGCTTGTGTCCCTGTGCCTCAACCGGCCTATAAAAAAAAATATCATCAGTTCTAATATTTCATATTTAATTTTATCATTTCTTCGCTCTGGTCGGTGCAAGGCGTGGTGTTGAGTTTCACCACTGGAAACTAAAAAAATATTGTAGCCGCTAACAATGTGTAATGTTAAGTTTTGAAATGTTTTCCTTATACGGTGTGTTAGCACCGACCACATGAATTATTCATTAAGCAAGTATTTACGTATATTTCAACTTCTATGAACATATGAGATGTGCAAATATTAATATTATGTTAGTATAGATTATAGTTTGTTTAATTTAATGTCATTTCTCCATTCTAATAGACAAAGTGCTGTGTTGAGTTACGCCACTCAACAAAGCGGAGTGTCGTTGCACTAGATTCTCTTTGTCTGTCCTGCATATTATATTTTATTTTTTTTCCTATAAACCTTTTTCTTTTATCCTATAATAAGAATCTGGATATAATAACACATTTAACTTTGTTTATATTATTGAAAATTGTATTTGTATTTATTATATAAAAACATGGTACATTAGGTAATGACTGGTGCAGAATTGTATAACAGCGTGGGCAGACGCTAGGACACGCGTGGGCGAACAAGGAGCTTAATAACTGGCTTTAGAGCTACATTTTAATATTCTAGACAAGTTAATATAATATTTATCAAGGATTTTCTCCAAAATCAAATTATATTGAGGGTAATAATCGCACTTAATAATTATGTTTATTTTTTAGCTTCACGCTTCATCCCGCATAAAGGCCGCCGTTCTCCACCTTCTGTGCACTTTTTTAGAGAGAAAAATAATTCATTTCTCGAGAGGGAATCAAACCTACAACCTGTCGTGCTTTATGCGATCTACGCCACGACTGGCCCTTAATAAACAAATTTAAATTCTATAGGGAATGATCATATTTAATATCTACTTCTACAAAAGCAAGTCTTCTAGAAAAGTTAAAGAATATTTGGACGTACAACCAAGGTTTTGAAGACAAATTAAATTTAGATGAAAAAAATGTTTATTATTGATGATATTAATTCATTAATATAAGAAATCGCTAAGTTAAAAATGCGAAAAAATTCCACCATTTATCACTGCACTGCCAAATATGGCACAAGCAACCTTACGGGACGTTCAATGAAATCAAATTAGAAACGAAAGTGTATCGTCATAGCGTCGCCATACAAGGGGAGTATATGAGTAAGCTCGGCCCTTATTTGAAATCTTATGTAGGTAGATTAAACTTAAATAAAATTGTAGTCTATTTCTATAAAATTTTACATTTATTATGGGTTGTTTATAACATTTTTGTCATATATTGAAAGTAGCGACCCTCTTGCGGCTTCGCCCGCTTTAACTACTGGATTATTCATGTAATGTATGTTTGCAAAGCACTTAAGATAATGTGAAAATTAATTAAACCCTAATGCAACCCGCATTTTCGTAGTTTCAATAAGGATTTTCCAATTGTTTTACACAGCAAGGATTTTTTAGTAGGTACCGTAATTTTAAATCTGTGCTACTAATCTTTTCAAGTACTTATTAAAATATATTTAAATGACTATTTTTAGATAGTTAAATGACTATTTTTAAACGGAAGAAATTATAAACAAAAACCTACCTACTAATAACTACTACAAAAAATGTGAAACCAAATATGTCGCGCTTAAATAATACATTCAACTCCAATTATCCAATACGTGCAAACGCTTCTAACTAAATCTTCGTTGCTATAGAGGCAGCCGGGTTTTTTTTTTTCGAGCTTGTGGTTAATGCTGAAGGGGGTATTCTGTCCCTGATGAAAGGCAAGCACGACGTGGCTGCCTGTGAGGAAAATTAAATAGAATGCATGGGCCGGGAATCGAACCCGGGCCGCCCGCGTGGTAGGCGAGCATTCTACCACTGAACCACCGATGCGTGTAAGGCAAGCGGGCACGGCGGATGCATGGCGAGTGGCGAGCCGTTTCGCAGCAAGGATTTTTTTGATATTGTAACAACTTCTAAAGTACTTATTAAAATGAAAAACAGTAAGACAGTTTTGATCTACATTAAATGGCCAACGTAACTAATGTACTTATTTATATGCTGAGAGTAAGGGATAAGTAAAACTTGAGTAACATACAGCTGATGTGTCAACGGCGGGATGTGTCAACAATTAAATGCGTTTTTCTGTAAAACTATTCGCAATATTCCAAATATTGTAAAAAGCAAATTTTATCTTCGTTTAACGTAGAAAATTAATAAAGTATTTTAAAGGATAAGGATTAATACCATTATGGAAAAATATCCCTCACAATAAAAAATATATTGAAATTATTATTTTTAGACAGAAAAATTATCACTACACGTTATTCTTAAAAGATACGAATATGCTCTCGCGAACTTTTTTGTAGATCTTATTAAGAGGAACAATACTCCAGTACATTTTTGTCATGTAGTACTTACCATTAGAGCAGCGCATGCGCGAAAGTGTCTCAACGGGTAGGACTTTATACACATTTATCGTATTTATGTTAATTTACATAAGAATGTACAAATAATAAACTATATATAAACCTTCTACGAAAAACACTCGACTTAATGGTGAAGACCGCATCAAAATCCGTTGGGTGGTTTAGAAGAAGAAGAGTTAGAAACAACAGACAGACACGAAAAGCGACTTTGTTTTATAAGATGTAGGATATTGAATTTAGCGTCAAGGACCTTAATTTGCTAAATGGTCTAAATTTCTCAAATGATCGAGCTTTTCTGAGTCTTCTATTACTTAAGCCCGTTCCCAAACTGCCCTCAACTCTGAGATCGATCTTGAGATATCTTTTTCTGTATTGAGTAATGGAACTCAACGTTTTACCAGTTATAATTTTTTTCAATGTAGCAAGTTGTTCAACGAATTTAGTGAATGTTGAAACACTTGAGAGATATTGGTGTTTGCGTTCATCCTGTCATAATGTTGTTTAAATATGCGAGTGAAAGGCTTGTCAGAGAAAGTGTTGAACCAGTCAGTTTTAATAAATATTTGTATTTCTAGTGCATCAAATATAATTTTCGGTTTTTTTGTATAAATTATACTGAGTATTTTATATTACTATGAATATTATAGGGTCATAATCAGAAAAAGTGTACATTTTGTGTCTTTTCTTGTCCCGCTACTTTGAATGCGTTTTAAAAATACAATTTTAAAGATAATTTAAATATTTTGCCATTTACGATAAATTTACTTATTAACTTAAAGATTTTTGTAATATTTTAAATGTATTATGGCTATTAATAGTATTTTTTGTTAGTTGCAAAAAACGTTTCAAAATGCTTCCATACAATTTTTCGTGTCCCATTCACTACTTTACTTTTTAAAAATTGATTTGTTACGAATGTTTATGGTTTTATTTGATTTCAGATATGTTTATATTACTATACTTTATGCAAAATATTAAACAAAAGTACTTTTATTGATATATTATTTAATAAATAATATATATGAATTAAGTAAATTTGTCCCAAAATATTGTCTTTTTTGTTACTCAGGGCTAGTAACGTACAATTAAATTATGAATGCAATTATTTTGGATGGTGTTTAATATTAGTTTTTATTGTGGCACCAAAATTCTAAAAGTCAATGCTGTCGTAGCTACAACAAGTAGTGTTCTCGCAGCAGTTGAGGGGTTCAAATGTTTTAGAGGGAATATGTAAAATTACATCTCAGGGTTATAAACGGCTTTTATTTTGGTAAGTATTCTATAATTTCGTTTTCTTGTTTATGTTATTTGCTTCTTTTTACAAAATCTCAAAAAAGAACTTCAGTGCTTACACATGCAACACGTGGCTTATGAGCAAATATTTAAAAAGGTTAGAATTTCTCAGACTTTATTCTCAATTGCGTTATATTTCGTTACGTAACGAAACTGAGAAAATATGAAGCCTAGTTCATAATTACGTTACCATCGGAAGATATGTATATAAAAAAAAATTGCTGGCATATGAAAAAAATAATTGGTGACTTTTGATAACGTAAAGTAACCAAAAATAATGATTTTTAAGTTTTTTGCCTGTTTGCTTGTTTGTCTAATGTGTTTGTGCACGCTTATATCAGAAACGGCTTAACCGATTTAGTTAAAAACATTTTTTTATTCTTCCTGAAATTAGTTGTGATTTTGTAATTACTATTTTTTTCTCTGGAGATAGTGAATTAATAAATATGTAGTTCAAGTGGGTGAAGCTTTTATTTAAAAACAAATACGTTCTGTACTAGCGTTGTTAAAGATCTAAACAATAAACATAAAATATTATTAAATATCTATTGATAAATATTTTTTTATTTTCAGTAAGCGTCATGGCTCCTATGTCAAATGCTGAAACACATAAAAGATATAGAGAACGTCTTAAAAAGACCAATCCTATTAAATATGAAGATATGCGGAATAAACACTTACAAAGAATTAAACTTAATTCCCGTGATAACGACTCAAATTTTGATATATTTTAAAGTGGATTTAATTTTATCATTAACTTTGTGATCTCTAACTAGAAATAGAAGTTTATTACGTTACGAACTAGCATTATTATATTGTTAATATTGTCACTTTGTTATGTTTTCTTACATTTATAATCTGTTAATTCAACGATTGAATCTTTAAAATTTTAATTTGTGTCTCATAAAAACAACAGTAGTTTTATTCGTATAATATCCTTACTTTGTTGTGTATAATGCCTTATATCATCAGTTTCGTAACAAACATTATCAGTGTTGTTACTTATCAGTTACGTTACGAATTCGAAAATGTCCACTTTTCTGATTATGACCCTATAACGTTCTTTAAAAATTTATAAAAATTTAAAGTTTATAAATATAACGACAATATTTCCTTTAGATATCCTATTTGAATTTATTACGCCAGTATTTTTGAATTTGTCAAGTAAAACATGAAATATAGAACGCTCCAAATCGAAATTGAACTCACAGCTACCACGTTCACAGTTGCACACTTTTCCACTGCGCCATGATGATGTCAATGTATAATATTATATTATTAAAATTACAAGAACTATACAATCACAATAATAAACTAAACCAGAAAACCACAAGCAATAACATCTAATTATATTATTTATAGTATAACTTCTTCAGCCTTATTCCCACAAGCCAAAGAATTCTTTGCGTTCACTCGTTTCCAATAAATCCATAATTTCCGCAACTATCTCGACGAACAATACAATAATAAGGTAGAAATAGCTAAGAAGTTCAAGTTAACGGTAATTTACGGTCATAAGTTATTAACGCCGTGACATTGGCACCTGTACCGTTGCCGAGATACGAGACCTGTAAACAAACAAACACTCGTATCAGATTTGAAATTTCATTTAAATTTTAAGATTTCATAGCCGCTGACGTGTTCTAATTTCTGTTCTGTTTACTTAAAAATACTCAAAAATAGAAATTATATGATTTTTTGTACTTTTTAAATTTGAATTTGGATTGTGGATTTGACGAATATTTAAAAGTTATGGATACTGATAGCTTATCACGTTCTTTGGATAACGTGCACTGGTGGGAACCTGAACACTGGAAGACGCGTCCTAAATGCGTCTCTTCTGCAACCCTAAGGAATGCTGATCCTTTAGAGATAAGGAACGGTTGGCTTACTCTTAATAATACAAAGGTAATCGTGATTTTGATGAAGAGAGTGAGAAACTTTTGTTAAAACTTTGGTCAAAGTGAGTGAGAAGTATATGCTTCAGTTCTGGCTTGACTCTCTTCTCCTTTAAAATCGACGTATATTTATTTAATGATCACTTTATTAACTTTATTTATTTATATTTAAAGTTCATTTAGGTACTTCTTACTTGTTTGCAATTGAGTTGCCATCGTAGCACACTAACACACCACGTTACAGTTACGGGTTCGATTCCCATTCGTGAATTGTTTAATATTTTCATATGCTCGCTCTCGTAACAAGACAGAACGCGGTGATGAGTTACCCCAAGGAAAGTGTGAAACGGAGTGTCTCTAGGTTCCTAGTGTTACTAGGTTCTCTCTGCCTACCAAGCTATATGCTGAATACATCGTGAAGCTAGAAAAAGAAAAAATATATTCATTATAGGTACAAGATATTGTATTTTCTTTTCATATTCGTAGGTATAATATTGATTTCTACTGAAGGCTATACACGTTTTGGCTTCTTTCACCCCGGCGACCTATCCTTAGATTAATATTTTATTTACTATCTACGTCAATGTCGGGATTTGTAAGGAATCTTATATGTAACATTTGGCTTCTATTTTGTTTATTTAAGCCAAAATTTCATTAAAATCTTTCGCTTTTTACAAGCTTTTGTTTTACAAGGTAGTAAGTCCTAACGGGAAGAACGTAATTTGTATAAGCACTGGCACTTTTGTGGGGTTAAATTTATGAACATTTAGATATTTGTACCGTGTACGTGGACTTATTTGATTGGGGTTCCATTTATACTTTAACAACTTTAACAAACTTCCGTTCCCCATTTTTCGCCGAACTCGGGAGGCATTAGATTTTTAGGAATTAAATATCTACCGATAATTATGCCTACTTCTCTAAGCTTAGTTTAAGTAGCGAAAAAACAAGAAAAAATTGTTATACCTGAAATTTTTGAGAAAATTCTAGGTGTACGAGTCTGTAAGATGTAAATTCCAATAAATAAACAAAAAAATATTAACTAAGTTCTCAGGTTCCCTCTGCCTATCCTGGTAAGTGCGGGATAAAGCGTGAAACTAAAAAATAAACAACTGGTTTAACAAATACCAAACAGTCGTAAGTTTACACTAAGTTATGTAGTTAGTCATCATGGGTGTTACATCACGTCCACGCGGCCTCGACTCGTGATTCAGAGACGTATATGGAGAATACCAAACGAAATGGCAAACAACCTTTTGTTTATATATTTGTTCTTATTATAGACTATCAGGTTACTTTGAAAGGATTTTTAAAGATATTTGATATTTTGAAGTTTGTGTTGTGGAACTGATGTATTAGTTGCAAGGTTATATTTGGTTATGCTAAAGGGTTAAATTTACATTTCCTGTTTGAATGTTTATAGTTTTTTTTATTTTCAAGTAATGTAACAGGGTAACCCTGGGGAGCCTACTATTACGACAATCCGCTTCTTACTTTCCAACAAGTTTTGGAGGCATTGCGTGTTGATTCGCGTAACTCAACGCCGTGTTTTGCCTCGACAAACGAAATGAAAATATTAAATATTTCCTCGAATTGAACTCTATTAAAAAAATTAATAATGGATATATTTAAAATATTGATATCAGTCTATTATAAAAATACTTGCATCCTCGGCGTTAATCGAAAATTTAGAAACTTCACCTTGACTTTGAAGTCTCAGAGTTAAATTAAAATTAAAAATATATAAATATTCGGCTAATTTAATTACCATCTTTGAAGCTTCAGTAAGCTAAGCTTTTTGATCAAAATGGTGTGGACCAGGAACTCCTGTTTCCGTTCAAGTTTCGATAACAGATCGTTACTTTAAGCAAGTTCAATGAGCTCCTTCTAATCGGTTTGCTAACGAACGTTAGATAAGGGCCATAAAGTATATAGGTAGTAAGTACATAAGTAGTAAGTATAGCTTGTTTTTTTTCCTTTTATCTCATGTTATATTTAGTAGTACATCAGTCGTGACGTACAAGGTACAAGCGTACGACTGTTAACGTGACAGGTTATGGGTTCGATTTCCAGTCGAGGAAATGAAATATTGAATATTTTCATTTTCTCCCCAGATCCCCTACTATGTTTTGTACGGGATACAGCGTGAAGCTAAAGAATGATTATGATGCGATAAAAAGTAGAAAAATTGCATAAATTTATGAAATAATGATTTTTTTATTTTGAATAAAATTAATTTTGATTAATAAATAAGTCATAAATATATCAAATATAATCTAAACCGTACCTATCAGCAGAGAAAGGGTTCCCACATCCCCGTTCTTTTAAAAGTCGTCACATACTCGTATATATTATTTCGGGATTTTTATTACTTAGGTAGGTATAGTGAATTCGCAAATGACTGCCTTCCGTCAGATTCACAACACTGACTTTTTTGCATATTAATGAATGTTAATGGTGTGACTTTGGAAATATCTAAATGAATAAATATCTTTAATATATTTTAAAGATTTAAATATCTATATTTGATTATATAATTTAGCTGTGCAATAATAACTAGTGAAGTTTTTTTTGTTAGTTTCATGCTTATATGAAGACTAGCGGACGCGCGCAGCTTCGCTTGCGTATTTAGGGGTGAATTCCGAAAAAACCACGAAACATGTGTTCAATGAAATATTTTTAAGAGTCTAAATTTAAAATTTTATAAAAATCGGTGGCGATTTAATTATTTTTCCATACAAACTTTCAACCCCTTATTTGCACCCTGAGGGGGTGAATTCTAGAAAACCATGAAACACATGTTTATATTAATATTTTTAAGAGTCTAAATTTAAATTTTTATAATAATCGGTGGCGTTTTAAAGATTTTTCTCTACAAACTTTGAACCCTTTATTTGCACCCTTAGGGGAAGAATTCAAGAAAACATGAAACATGTGTTCATTTAATTCTTTTAAGAGTCTGAACTCCAAATTTTATAAAAATTGGTGCCGATTAAAAAAAAATCTATACAAACTTTCAACCCCTTATTTGTACCCTTAGGGGAAAAATTCTTGAAAACGTTGAAATAAGTAACGTAAATATTCAATTCAAGTTAAATACTTTTAAAAATCTAAATTTCAAATTTTATAAGAATCGGTGCCGATTTAATTTTTTTTCCATACAAACTTTCAACCCCTATATCACCCCTTTAGGGTTAAAATTTTTCAAAATCCCTTCTTAGTGGATGTCCAGATTACGAAAGTAAATATCTGCCCAAATTTCATGTTTCTACCATCAGCGGTTACGGCTGTGCGTGCGTCTTACCTCAGTCAGTCCAGGACAAGTCCTTTTATATATATAGATAAAACTTAGTTCTTCCTTACCCTCTATTTTCGAGACATGTGTTTAGTGGCTTAACTCAACGCCACGTCCTGTATTCGTACACTATACTGTTATGCAACGATGTCTCAAATTAAACTATTTATGTTTATATCTATGGTTATAAAATTTAGGTTAAAAGTATACGGAATAATTACTAAAAAAGGTTCAATCTAAAACTATCAATAATTAAAGCTAATCTATCACTTTAAAGCTAAGGTCGATGACTGTCGGTGACTCACGCGTGCGTGTGCGCCGTTTACGGGCATTGTTCGAGACCGGCTTTCGCGATTAGAGGTTTGCCTTGAGGATGATGTTGATTATGATTGAATTAGCCTTATTTATATGGACTATATTTAATTTTTACAGATATCTAAGTTAGAAAATGTTATTTTAAATAGTTTTTTTTGAAAAATGTATAACACTTTGAACCTGCGCCTCTTGGAAGGTGTCCAACGGTTTTGACCACGAAGCTATTACTTCTTATCAAGCTACATTAAAATTCTCATCTACTCGATAAAACTCTGTAGAGATTTCTTTACAATTCTCCAATACTTATAAGCCCAAACTTATCGTTTGGCAAGGGAGAATGCTGTTCTTTATATTTTGAATATTTTTAAACTATTATTCCACAGACGGTAAAATATGTTATTGAGAAAACATATAAAACTTTGAGCTTAGCAAGACCTATTAAGAACTCCGCCATGTTATAAAAGCAGTAAGCAACTTAATTACGATAATGTCTCTCCAATCAGTAACTCCATATTAATAAATGCAAACCAGGATCTAACTGGTTGCAATGTCACCGAACGAGCAGAAACGAGGACGCTGCCTTTACTTGACTTGTTAATTGAGGCAATTGAATAATACATGCCTTGGAAAACTTGCGTGCATATCGCGTTTGTAAAGTGGTTAGAGGGCTTAGTGGTGATTTAAGATGTTAGACTTTTATCTAAGAATTTCTTGCCAATTTAAGACTTTTTTTAGTTATTACGCTTCACGCTGTATCCCGTATATAGCAGGATAGACAGTGAGTTTTCCCCGTTTTCTGAACCGAGAGGCACGCTCTTGGAAACCCCCCAAGAGATACGGGTTCAAAAAACGAGATTAGAAAGAAAAGACGATATTTTTACAGATTTCCGACACCCCAAGAAAATTAAAATGATTTACCTTAAAATTATCGTTTAGTAGATGTTTAAAGATTATTGTAAATTAAATATTTTTCATATCTTTAAGTGGTATACCACACTTAGGAAAGAAAAATGCTTTTATAGAAAACATATAAAAAAATTACGATAAATGAAACTCTTGGAAAACGTCCAACTTGGTCGCACAGCTAACTTAGCTAACTTACACACAAGACATGAATAGTCTTAATTTTTAATGAATAAGTATAAAAATGATTAGCCCAAATTAGATATGTCGAACTGAACGAAAGAGGCGAACATATAAATTCGAAGAGGCACGGATTCGAGTCCTGCTGCGTTCTAAAGCTTTTATACGATTTCTATAAATATTTTTTATTCATATTTTATAATAACACATTAAAAATGTAAAAATAAACGGATTTTCTCGATTTCTTCCAATAAAAGGGAATGACTAATATTTCGTAGTACACATCGAACGCCAGCAACAGAACAACAAGCATACACAAGTAGAGACAATAATTAATTTGAATTACGATCGTTTAATGATACATACATACACACTAATTCAAATTGATGTGCAGAACGATCTACTTTGGCGAGTCAACAAGTTGCATATCGATTTTGATATGTTTATCTTAATACTAGAATTTCAAGTATTATTGATACATACTCGTATAGATAATAAGAGTATTTCTGTCTTGAAAGTTACTTAATAAATAAAACAGTTCAAATCTAAGCATCACAGATATAGATTAAGTAAGTGGGAAGATTTAAAAATCACCAAATTATACACAATTTTTTAAACAGATATCGGGAATCGAACCAGATCGAATCCAAACACAACTTTCGCGCCACGACTGGCCCCTATATTATAATTATTTAATTAAGTATAATTTCTACATTATACCTGTAGTTTAAATAAATATAAATAGTATGCGTTAAATTTTAGTTAGTTGTTCTAAGCTCAAATGCCGAAAGCTCATCAGTTTAATATTTACACATTATAAAAAAGCACTTACATACATATATTTATATTCCTTTAAAATAAAATTTATTTAATTATCCAATTTTAAAAATTTATGTAATACCTACATCAACTTAGAACTAAAACTATTAACCATTAAACTCATTTCTAGTATTTAATTTAAGGAAAAAGGTGACCTTTAAAAACAAGGCAGGCGGAAACGGTTGATTGTCAACAGAACAATGACAGGTTGTCGTGAGCGTTGATGCGTGGGCGCAGACCTCCCGCCTTCTTATTTATTACTTCTACTTTCTGAAATAGATCGATTTTGTATAATTTATTTATTATATAATTTATTTCTTGTGTCTATAATTTATTATTTTGATTAACTGTAGCAAGGTTAATGTAACAAGTAATATTTTATATGATTTATATGTTTTTTTTGGTTTGTATAGTCTTTATTAGTCGACATAGCTTACGTCAATTATCTAAATATATGTCAGACCGTTATGGCGCAGGGCAACAGAATCTGCACATAGCACTTTGGGTATTGGTTCTATTCTAGGTAGAATAATTATATTTAAGCTATTTTCATTTCCCGGCTCTGGTAGATATTTTGCTTCTTAACACGATTTTTTTTTTAATTTGTTGTAAAATGGAGTACAAAGTGTTTTAACACTAGTCTTCCTCTGGATACATTGCAAAATGCGACAGTGGAAAAAAACCTCATATGTTTATCTCAATTTAAATCTTAAACTTTTAATAATATGGCTAATAACATAAAACATATTCGCAGGCTCGTTTCCAGCAAAAACAGCTCCAGGAGCGTGAACTTAAAATAGCATCTCTCTACGAGGCGCAACAGGCGCGCGCGCTCGACCGCGTTAGGCACTCGCCCAGCAATGGTGTGTCGGGCACTCCGACACAGCCGGCCGTCACGCACCAGCCGGGAAAGGTTATAAATTACACTTATATTATGGGATTAATTTACCAGGCCAGGTGTGGCGCAGGGGCACAGGTGTGTGACTGTAAACGTTGTGGGTTCGATTCCCACTCGAGGAGATGGAATGTTTAATAATTGCATTTCCTCGCTCTGGTTACGAGGCTAAGCGTGGCGTTGGGTATCGCTACTCAACATTAAATCTCTCGAAAGTGGGAGGGAAAAACTATTAAGTAATTTGCTAAACACTGATGCTGCTACTGTTGAAATTTGGCATGTAGTTAGGTTAAGGAGTGTGAGATTAAGGGACCACTAAGAGATTATATCTCGAAATTCGTACAGAAACTGGACAAAACAGGACTTTTTATCAGGTCTATGAGAGAAGCGTAGAATCGAAATAATTTAAATACAATCATTCGACTGAGTTTTATACGCTATTTTTATAGGCTGATACTTATTTCAGTTCAGTTCTTCTCTAATTCTAATTCTCTATAAATTATTTACAGGTACGACAAATGTTCGAAGAGCGAAGAACTAAAGCCGGCATAGACAAAAGTTATCCATTACAGCCCATACAGAATACGGAACGCGTGCCACCAAAGAAAATTCTACCGAATGGGTATACGAAAATGTCAAATAATCGCACTCTCGAGAAGAAAGTTTCTACTATCAAATCTCACACTAGTATCAGCTCGCATAGTATTAAAAAACAAAGTGTTATACAGGTTGGTAGCAATCGAAATGTTTATTTCAAACACATGAAAAATTCGATTTAAATTTTTCATAAAAACTTAACGTTTTTTTAAGTAATTTTATGAAAAATTGAAAAAAAGACATTTATTAAGCTGAATCTTATTTATTAAAATAACAAAATATAAGTTTATAATATCGACATTATTATGTATTTATGGATTATTATCTTATAACTAATAAGAAAATCATTGTAATTTATAAATTCTTTCATTTTTTAAATTTTTAAAGGTACTTAAAATGGATAATATAATGAATGGCTCAGGAGATCTCAATCACAATCACGAAGTAGACTTGAATAGTAAACCAGTGGTAAGTCCAGTAACGTTTTTATAGATAATAAATATAAAAAAAAACATCAGTATTATTTATTTCCATTATGTCCTCTATAAATAAATAAAAAGGTTTAATTAAAAAAATATTGCATAAAATGGTGTTTTTGCTTATGCTTATGCCCTTGTTTTTTGTTAAATTGCATAAAATACGCTACAATTGCAATTTATTTACATTATTAATACCGAAAGACGTCGATCTCTACGTAAAAATTACTAAAATACCTAAGAATTATTTCCATTACCTTTTCTATAATAAAGTTAAAACAATAATGCATATTTGGTCCATTTTTCTGTCCTTGTATCCTGTTTAATTACATAAGATATACTACTATCTTAATTTTCTTTATACTACAATCCAAAAAGACCGCCATTACTACGTAATATAATTATTACGTAACAACGTAATATTTAATTATTCTCTAAAAAAATTTCAATATATATCTACGAGTAATATATAATTAAAAATAATCCAGTACTAATTTGAATTATTAAACATAAAGCTAATGATGATCCGAAATTTCATCACGATGAAATATTAAACTAAGGCCAAAAACCGACTGGTTGGGGGTTCGATCCCCACTCGAGGTGATGAAATATTTATTTCAATTTATAATTCCGTTTCTCGACACCAGAGCGAAGGCTCTGGAGTCGAGGCAAAGCTAGGCGTTGAGTTCTGCCACTCTGTTTTAACACCAGGTTCCCTCTGCCTACCCCACTGTGCGTTAATTTTTGAAATATTAAATATATATTAAACCCAACAACTTTCAGACGCAAGTAAACGGTGACACGACAGCAGATGAAATAGATCATACAAATAACACAAACGGAAGCGACAAGGAGCCGTACCTCATAGAGAATGAAACGTTCCCGGAAGCCCTGGCTCCCGTACCCACGCCGAGATCACCTGAACCTATTGTAGAAGCTAAGAAGACTATACGAAGGTGAAATTTATATATTATTTGTTTAGTGTTTTCTTATAAAATTATTTTGTTTTTTGCGATCATACCGTACAATTTAATACCGCATATTGGACACCGTTCCCTATTATTTTTGATACATTGGAATAAGAAATGAAAATAATTCGTTCCAAAAGTTTGGAATGGAACCCACTACCGTCGCTTTTCAGTCTAAGTCAGATACTGTTTCTGGGCTACGATAGCACCATCATTGTTTAAAATGAAAACATAAATAACCACCATTACCACTCGATTTGCAGTCTTTTTTATTTTATTTCGTATAGAAAACGGTAAATGGAATGTCGTGACCGACTAATGTCTCCATTATACAAACTATAATAATATTTAGTATTTATTAGTACAAAAGTGGAAGTATGATGCCAGTCGTTTACTTTTCTCTATCGACAAATAAATTTGAAGCCACGAATTGTGACAGGTTGTGGATTCGATTCCCTCTTGACGAAATAAAATATATAATATTTTTATTTCTTCGCTCTGGTGTCGAGGCTAAAGCGCTGGGTTGAGTTCTTTAATAATTTCGCCTTTAATATAAAAGGAAAAATTGTTTATTTCTTCCTATTTCTTAGAAGTCCAGCAACGAGGCCTAAAAGTCCTGTAAAAAGTAAACCTCTACAAACATCGGCTCCACCACGTAGAGTTGTCAGCGAGACTAAGGTAATTTTATATTTTATTATTAAAACATAATTTGAAAACAATATTTATTAATAATAAAAATATTTTTAGATGATTTGATTTAGACTTTATATTTAAAAATAAATGTTAAATTAAACCTTTTCTTCAGTTGAATGTCAAAATTACATAAATGTCCAAATAGTGGGCCAAGAAAAAGAAAAAATTCAAACAAACTGTCATTATAAAGTCATCGTGTTCAATAATTGACATGTAATAAAATTCATAGTGATGATTTAAATTATATATATTTGTAGGTATCCGACAGGGAGAATAACAAACCAAGAGCGGTCATGCAAAAAACAAGTAATTCTGTAAGTTAAATTTATATTTTATTTAATTTTCTAAGTACTTTCTAGTAGGTATATAAGTTTTGGGTTCCTAGTTTATCGTTTTATACGTCAAACTCTATTTATTTTAATAACTTTGTGATGCGTTTGAATAAAAGTTTTTAAATGTCTATTTTATTAATATACAATCCTCTAAAATGCTATTCTCTACAATTCTCTATTCTCTAGATATTCCAAGTAAAGTAAAATTGCCTTAAAATATAAGCAAGCTGGCTATTTAGGGGAGAACGACTTTAAAAGAAATGTCCTGCACGCAGCAGGGTATAGCAGAGGGAACTTAGTGTTAAAACACTCCATACCCCACTTCACGATGAATTGTAGAAATTATTGCAAATATAAAACATTGTACAACTTTTTGTAAATTTAAGTTTATGGCAGTCTGAATAGAAATAAGCAATGATTCTTAAGTTTGCTATTTGTTATCGTTGTCCATGTTTGTGTATTGTACGTAGTGTGTCATGAAACACCTGGTCTCCATTTGCATATTGTGGTCTTGTTCTCAGTAGTGACTAGTGACTGATGTACCGACAGTTTAGATAATAGTTTTGTATATATCTGTCTGAGTTTAAAACGTAAATGTTACTTATCGAATAGCGGAATTCAACGCTTCTCTTGCTTGTGCAAGTGCGAAAAAATGAAAATATTAAAAATACTTAATTTCCTCGAATAAGACTCGAACCCAAAACCTTTTGTCTCTGCAGTTAACATTTTAAGTATACTATTCATTAATATTACTACTATAGAATTGTAGATAAATTGAAATAAAACTTTCAATTACAGTACGGCCAACAAGTCGTGGCCGTTCTAAAGTTAGGTTTTCTGGACGTTGTTTTCTTATGCGCATTGTTCGCTGGTTTGCTTGTTTGCTTGTTCGCATTGTTGTTATGAAACGTAAATGGGTAATATTAATTAACTTCTTACTATTTATAAATATTTAGTGTTAAGATGACCTTATGCATACAATTTAATAAAAAATTCAAGTAACAGTGTTGCAATTAGGCCTTATTTTTCTTTTTTTTATTTTTTTATGTTATTTCATTTTTGTTATTTATTTCAGGTACTAAGAAAAACTAATCTCTCGGTAACTATTGTTTTGGTTTTTTTTTATTTACTTATTTTTTTTTCTGTTTGAGTTCTAACATCTAATTAATGAAATTTTCTATCTAAATTAAAATTTAAATTGTGAAAGAAATTAAGAAATATAATTTTCCTGCTTTAATTTACATAAACATATAATACGACGTATACTAAGTATTGTAGTATTTTAACTTACCTTGCGAATTAAAAATTACCCCTGTCAGAAGTCGTCCACAGCAAATACAAAGGAGACGATAGTGGGTTGACGATAATGAATTATTTTATATTTTTATTTTTTCGCTCTAGTAACAAGAAGAAACGTGGCGTTGAGCTCCTCCGCTCAACACGCAATGTCTCAATAAGTCGCCGGAATTTCGGGAACCGAGTGCCTTGTGTAACCCGAGGTTCCCTCTGTCTATCCTATTATACTAAATTATGAAAAAAATAACCCACAGAGTCCACAATCAAACGCATCAAGCAAAGTAAGAACGGTGGACAACAATGAGGGCGCGTGCCCCACCTGCGGCCGTCACTTCGCGCCCGACCGTCTCCTCAAGCACCAGGACATATGCAAGAAGGCGCACGCCAAGAAGCGGAAGCCGTTTGATGTGCTGAAGCATAGGTTGGCGGTGAGTTTGGGGGTTTATATTTTAGTAAATTTTAGTTGGGGTTCGCCCCTGTGGTTAAACTAAAACAACTAAGAATGGCACCTGAAGTAGCTTTAACTGTGTAAAATCTGGGTAAGTATGTATTATCATATATTACTTAATTGTATTAATAGGTAAAGATAAAAATATCGACCCCTTTTTTCCCTTTAAAAAGTGTTGACAAAATTTATGAAATTTTGCACCAACTTATACAAGCAACGTCAAAGAGTGCCATATTTTGGATTTGACTGTTTTCAAGAGATAAGGGTTGGAGTCCCGCTACGTTCAAGTTTTAATGTGTTTTCCAAAAAAAAGTATGATTTGAATTATATTTTTAGCAACATTTAACTACTATTGCTATTGTGCGATAGCGATTCTCAAACTTCTCTTTAAAATAATTTATCTTAATGCCGCATTGTAAACAAAGGGCACCGACGCGGAGAACTATAAGGCAAGAACATTGCATGTACATGTGTCATACATATTGCATGATTTCTATAAACATTACAAATGTGACTTTTGTCATTTTATGAAACATGTCACGTTCTCATCTATTTCTGTACACGAGCATCGACACTTCATGAAATGTTGAATGACTTTTAAGTATTTTATTATTTATATTATATTTTTGTTATTTTTTGTGGATTCTACCCTAAAAATTCCCTACCCTAAATCCTAAATTCTATTTAACCAAAATGAGCACATTTTTTCTAAAGTTGAATGCACGATGATAAAGAATTTGGTCACTATGTTAAGTTCGATTTAAATATATAGTAATCTCTTCTTTAAATTTATTATAATCCAAAGTTAAGCAAAATTGAAACATTTTCACTCAATCAATATGTATAATTATTTCAAACTTTATGTTAAAAAAAAATTTACAAAATTTTCTAATACGAAAAATCATTTACAGGGAACAGAAGCTGAATCTTTCATAACAAAAATCCGTAAGAACACGACAGCGCCGTCGACTACTAAACCCCAAAAGCCAGCCAACAGCAGCTGGCGGCAGAAACACGAGGAGTTCATACAGGCGATACGCGCGGCCAAACAAGTGCAGGCGCATCTTAACGCGGGAGGTTTGTATATTTCGTATTTGAGTCAATGTCAGGGTAAATCACGGCGTTGAGGTCCGCCACTTAACACGCGATGTCCTCAGAATTCGATAAAAATGGGGAACGGACTTAGCCCTAAGTTCCTTCTATCTACCCTTCGGTGTGCGGGATACAGCGTGAAGCTGATAAAGTGTCTGATTGTGATTGTGCAGTCAATGTTAAGTAAGAAAAGTGATAGTGTTGCATTCTACCACACAATTTCCCGATTTGCACACTTAGAATCATAATTGCATTTTTTATTTATGAATATTTCATGCTAGATAGAGTAAAACATCTAATCTCAACGAAATGATGTTTTTTTTACCCATACAAAATATGATAATAATAATTTTAGGTAAACTCAGCGACTTGCCGCCTCCTCCGCCGTCGGAGAACCCCGACTACGTACAGTGTCCGCACTGCAAAAGGCGCTTCAACCAGGCGGCGGCGCAGCGGCACATACCCAAGTGCGCCAGCTACCAGTTCAACAAGCCCAAACAACCGCCCAAGAGGCGATAAATTTGTTATAATAGATGAATAAACTATTAAAAAACAAATATTTTGCAAGTGGATAGAGTCAGATGTAAAATTACTTTTGAATAGAGCTAAATTTTATTAAAAATTACGAGAAATTTGTTTATGCAAATTTACATGATTGTTTTGATTACTTGAAATGTATGAAATTACTTTGAATATGTTATGTTTTGAATGTTATTTTTCCATAATTTTAGTGACTCTCCTCTCTTACACTATATGGATGGTGGTCACTTTTATACACAATCGCGTTTTCATTCCTTTTATTTTGATCGAAGTCGAAGAAAATTTTGACGAATTTCTACCACCACCTCTGGAAAATGAAAGATTTTAACTTTTTTAATAATAGACTAAAAGTCAATTGTATTAACTTTCTTATTTTATAGAAAAACGAAGTAATTAACGTAAGTGATCTGTCCTGGATTTTTCTGCCTAATTAATGCCTAATTGTGAATAACCTACATTCTAGCCTCTTTAAATAACGATAAGAAATTTTGTAATAAAAAATCGTATTTTTTTCCATAAGAATGTATAAATAATATTTCAGTTTATTTCAGTACAATTACTTTTTTCTTTTTAGAATATATTTGTTCAAGTATTGACATTTTAATTATTTTGATTTCTTTTTACATTAAAACACATATTTACTAAGTATTTATTTTGCTAGTATTTTTTTGTATTCTTTTCTTATATTTCAAATGTATCTTTTTAATGAATTATGTTTTTTTATAATGTATAAGAACATTCCTAAAATATTGTTATAGTGTACTGTAGACTCATATTTGTCCCATTTTAATAATGTTTGAACTAAATGCTGCGATATTTTTTCTCATCTGTGTATAAATATTTGTACAAACACGCATTTTATATCTTAACAGTGAATAACGTTATTGGACTTTTTAAAATATACTGATTATATACTTATTATGGTTTTTTATTTAATTATTTTAAGGTCATCGGAGTTCGTGGGTTGGAATCCTAATTTCCTCGATTTTAATCGAATCTACAACCTTAAAGATAAAACAATTCTTAACTAAATTAGTTATTATCGAACTTTAACTTCATGCATCTTCCTTTATATTATAAGGTTTCAGAAATAAAATTCCCAAACATACTTGCAAGCCAATATATTTCAAACGAACAAAGTAAATGCAAAGCAAAGTGCCAATATATGGCGAAGCTTATAGCTCAAGAGTTGTGCTATTTTCTGTCAAATAACTATGTTGTTTGAGTCTCATTCCTCCTTCGCGGCGCTCTTGGGCACGTACGAGAGTATAATGGAGGACTTGGGAGGTACGAGCACGTCGTTGGAGTCTACCGCCAAGTTGGTTGTGTAGCTGGAAATAAATAGGTTAGTTGAAATTTTAATTTATTATTATAAATATAATATATATATATATATATTTTGTTAATTGTCAAAATATTTTGTAAAATAGCAAGAGCAACTTTCGTTAGAACTTATAAATGAAAAAATAGGTTATCAATAAGACTGTTTTTTCTCTTTTCAATTTGATAATGTTTTAATTTCTTTCAAGAATACTTTTTCTCTAACGTGTAATTTATATAAACTAAATCTTAGTTGTCTAGTAGTTTACACTCACTTAGTATACAGATGCACGTGTCGCGACACGCGGTGCACGGAGAGCGCGGCGGGGAGCCACGCGAGGCGCGAGAGGTCCGCGCGCGCCTCCTCCGCACCGGCGTTGTACACCGCCACATAACCAGTGTGACCGCGCTTTAGCCTGGCGAAGAAACAATTAATTTTGGTTATATTTTTAAGTGTATTAAACAAAATGTACTTTCTTGAATATGTGTGTGTAAACATAAAATTACAATATGAATGAAAAATCGGAAGTTTGTCCCCATACATATTTAATTTATTATATCTCATCTTATCAACAATAAAATACTTTAAACCAGATAAAAATAATATAGAAATTACAAAACACTAAATAATATAATATCCTACATCTTGTTTTCTACTCATTAATAGTTTTTTTAACCAAAACAATAATAAGCTTCATATAAAAACAAAAACTCACCTAGCGCAGGCCAGTACTAAATCTGAAGAGTTCCGCACGGGCACAGCCGCGAAGGCGTACTGTCCGTGCTGGATGCTGGCGTCCTCGCGGAGTGCCACCGCGTGCGAGAGGGATTCACTCTGGAAAATTTATTATTTTTTTCAGTTTTTAAAATATTATTTTTTAGGCACGAAAAATACTTTTTTAGGAAACATTAAAATTTTATCCTTGCATGATTTGAACCTGCGCCTCTTGAAAACTACCAAGTACTTCTTTTTCAGCTTCACGCTGTATCCCGCACACAGCGGGATGCGACCTAGTGTTAAGACACTGTGTTTCCGCCGAATTTTGGAGCCTTTGCGTGGCGGAACTCTATGCCGCGCTTTGCCTCGACACCAGAGCAAAATATAAATTAAATAAATATTTCATTTCCTCGAGTGAGGATCGAACCTACAACCTTCACGTTACAGTCACGTTATATAATAATACAGAAAGTGTTAAGATTAAGAGGTTTATTTTACATAATAAATAAATATTTTTCTTTATTTCATTTTTAAGTTCAGAAAACACAGACTTTAAATATTTGTTTACTCACCACAGTAGTTTCATTGTCCTGTTTGACAATCTGTCTGACGTCGAGTACGGGCGCGGCCGGTAGCAGCATGGAGAAGGCCGCTAGTTCGCCTTCCTCGTCACCCTCGTCTAATAACTGAAAATTAAATAAAATATATTTTATTTATTAATATATATATTGAAAATGGGAATCGACTCTAAACTCACCCAGACGGCCTCAAAAAAGTATATCTTTTAAAATATTTTCATTTTCTTGCTGTTGTCAGTCATACGTACGGCATCAAACCCACCACTCCAACGAATTTTCATCTCTCTGCCTTCCCACTTATATTTCAGAAATAAACGAATGTTTTGCTTACAGTACGATCGTGGCCGCCCAGTAATTAGGCTTTCTAAAATCTCTGTTATATAATTTCGGTAGAAAATAATCAAAAATAAAAAATGAAATCTGCACAACCATCTTCAGCTAACTTCAGGGCGGCCACAACTCGTCGACCGTACTGTACTTAATCTATCTATCTAGTACACTATACCTGTAAAGCAGGCCACTTATCAATCATAGCCTGTATCTTCCCTACGATGGTAGGGAGTTCAACGCCGTGTAAGGACAAGGGCGCGGCTGACGCGGGGCGCAACGAGGTTAAATTACGCTGTAGCAGGAACAGTTCAGGCCGACCGCCGGCTTCTGATATCGTGAATACTGTTTGTTCTGTAAGTAATTTTTTTAAGATGTTAATAATAGTTTTGTTTACGCGAATTTTAAGTCATTTAACAATTATTTACAATATTACAAGATAAAGATTAGTTCAATAAAATGGACGTGTTTTTCTCAAAATGGAAATGTTTAAAACTTTAAAAAATTGCAATAACTAGTTAAGATATAATAGTATTTTATCATAAAAGAAATGTATCTAAATTAGAAAATCATTATACTTTCATTGACTCTTTCCAGTTAGTCATTCATTCAAGAAACAAACAAAACATTGTAAACAACATTACTAAAGGACCCATCCCCATCAAAGAATAATAGACGTGCTATTTGTTGTAGCTCTCATCAGTAAGCTTACTGGCGTGTTAACTCTTAAGACTAGCATCTCTTACCAGCAGGCTTAGCAGTTGCAACCAAATGCGACCAGTGAGCCAACAGTTGGTCTAGCTGGGGCTGGTCGCTGGTGTACTGGCGCTTCCAGTAGGCTCGCTGCGTGTGGTCGGCCCCGGGGTCACTGCCCGCGCCCACGTGGGGGGTCTCGTTGGGCAGGGACGAGTTCACTAGTAAGTCGCGTGCGTTTTGCAACCTGGGTTTGGGGAAAATATTTTAATTTTTAATGAGAAAGATGATAAAAAAATATATTTTTTATTAAGAGAAACAATGATATTAATAAATAAATGGTTATACAAATTATATTTCATTTGTTAATCAAATATAATTCTTGGCCAAAGGGCATCATGGCTCAGTAAAACAGCATCACAATGCATACTCGATGGTCACGCGTCCCCATTCAGTGATTAATTATGTTCATTTCTCCATTCTTCTTCTTCTTTCTTCCATCTGATCTTTCAACACCAAAAAACCGAAACCTTGACACTAGCTATATGTCCAACTTGCTATATGCGGGATACAGCGTGATACTGTAAAAAAATGCAATCAAAAATTAATCTCACCTAATCCCATCAGCTCCAGCGTCCATCCACACCTTGAGAACAGCGTCAAATTGTTTAACAACCTCAGGGTTGTGGAAGTTCAGGTCAGGTTGGTCTTCCTTGAAGTGGTGAAGGTAGAACTCCTTGCGCTTGTCGCTGTAGCTCCACATTGGTGTGTTTAGGTTCGATACCTGGAGTATTTTAGGCTATTCAATATTATTTTTTTTCATATTTTTTTCTTCATTAACGTAAAAGTTAACTTAAAAAAAATTTAAAAAATATTAAATGAATGTTTAACAAAAATATAAGAAATTTCCTAATTATATTATTGCTATTATATATGTCTATACAGACTACTTAACTGGCTATCTCAAGTAGTAACTAAATTTGTATACTCATCCAAATTTGACTTGAGCAACCACTCTATAAAGGGTAACCCTACCCAAGTAACCCCATTAAGGTTTTAAGTCCGAAAATTTATCTCAATAATGATACAAAAACATAATTATTCTATAATTTTGTAAACATATCACAAATCTTTGATACCTCAAAGTATTTTTTTATAATCTTACCCAATTATTAGGTGGTTTTGGCACAGATTTTTCGGGATCGAAGTCCTGACCCTTCGCCCAGATGAAGTAGTCATTGTATACCGATGATCTATTCTCACTGAGTTCAAACCACTTGTGAGTTTTGGATACGAAGTTTGCCGTGAGGTCTACGATCACTCTGGAAAAAAATAATAATATTAGCTTAGGTATTGCCAGTTTAGTATTTTTGATGGTAGAAATTCAAAATAAGTAAAAAAATGTATTAGTCTATTGGATGAAATACTCAAAATACTGCCACATGCTGTCTTATCATAGAAATGAAAATCAGTTATGACAAATGACAATCAGATACTATTCTATTTCTATTATATCACAATGGCCACAACAAAACTCAGATATTAAAAAAAAACAAAAATATGGTATGATGATAAAAACAAAATTTTCTTATGTAGAAGACATATTTCACGCATTAAATATTAATATTACACATAAAGGGAGATATAGATTATAAAATTGTCTAAAAAAATCTATTAAAATATCACTATACTCACTTGATACCCGCTTCCTTGGCCTTAGCAACGAGCTGCTTAAATTGATCGACGCATGAGGGGTCTTCCAACACTTCGTAAGTCTCCTTACAGGCGAAGGCAAACATGCCAGCCACTTGAGAACTCGCTAAATTATCCAATTCTGAAGACACCTCGGTGTAATCCTCTACAGATACCATATCTACTAGTGGGCCCTTTTCATACCTGTTTAAGTTACATTTTTTTATTATTTATAATATGTAAACCGAGTATTGGCATACATGGCAGGTGTAGAGAGCATAATGTTAACATTTTTCGTTGTCTCGTTTTTATCTAAGTATTTCAGTTATTTAGCATAAGAAGAGATATTTAGTGACAAAACTCTCTGTCTTTCAGGTCGTTCACCTTTCCTTTGGTTAAAAATTGAAAACATCGTCGCTCAAATCCCCACTTTATCCACTCTTCATTATTTATTTATTTGAAACGTTCAATTCCGCCATTCAACACGAAATGCCTCCAGAACTCGGCATAAAGTGGGAATCTCAAGAATCTTAATCGGAACGGAATACTTTAGCATTGGGTTTAAAGATTTCTTCTGTCCACCCTGCTATATACAGCGTAAAGACGAGTAATAGTCATTATTAAAAAATATATATTATCAATAATAAG
This sequence comes from Heliconius melpomene rosina, assembly GCF_056956725.1. Taxonomy (NCBI): domain Eukaryota; kingdom Metazoa; phylum Arthropoda; class Insecta; order Lepidoptera; family Nymphalidae; genus Heliconius; species Heliconius melpomene. The sequence continues at coordinate 2,094,970 of NC_140396.1, read as the reverse complement.
GCAAAAATATATTTATATTTATCAATTAAATGATGATTGTACGGATAGAGTCGATGAAGTCAAAACACAGATAACCTTTAAGCGTGCGCATGCGCATGGGTATTTAATATGACTTTATTAAGTAGCGCGGAAAAGATACCATTTGAATTTATAATAACAAAAACAAAATGGTTTATATATTTTTTCCCGCCATTCTGTACAGTAACAAAAACAACTTTGTTTGATGTTCTGTGCAAACCAAGTATTATGTTCATTAGTAGGCCTAGCTGAACATTATCTAGTCAATTTTAGGGGAACACCTATAGCAATTTGAAATACAAACAATATTCGAAGTAAGTGTCCATTCCCACCCTCGCCGAATTCTGACATTGCGTGTTAAATGGCGGAATTCAACGCCGCGCATTGATAACCGAGACCAAAAGCCACTCGTTAGTGTCCTGCGCCAGGATTGGGATCCTTTTTCTTTGTTTTGCTTTACTTAAGGAAAGTGTTAAAAAACTTTGCGTTTCTTTATAACACCTAAAAAACAGTCTTCTTCAATACTTCACTTCCTCTACACTTTCATTTACATACAATTCCTTAAAAACTAACCAGAAACTAAACATTAACTCACCAAGTCCGCGGCGGTGGCGGCGAGCATTTCGGGGCCCGAATAATGATTGCGATAGCACCAGCCAACATACAGAACCAGAGAGCCCAGAACAAGATGAACATGAACCACCTGAGCCGCACCCAGAACGGATCCTCTGCGTACTTCATCAGTTCCTCCTTTGTGAGGCCCGTGAATTGCTATAAATATATATTTATTAATTAATTTTATTTTAAAATACGAATAAATTTCAAAGTAAATTGTTTTTCATTCTTTCACGCTATATTCCGGATATCCAGGATAGGCAAACGGAAACTAGTGTTAAGATTCTCCATTTCCGAGAACTCGCCTAATTTTCGAGACACTGCTTGGTGAGTCGCGGAACTCAACGCCGCTCTTTGTCTTATAACCAGAGCACAGGAATGAAAATAATTTATTAAATAGAGTGGGAATCGAATTATTTGAATTGTCTCCTAAATGTTTTACAGACAGTATAAGATAGTGTTATCAACAAATTTAGGTCATTATTTATTATTTTTACCCGTAATTACTTATGTTTTACCCTTAATATTAATATCTTCAACTGATATAAATATTTGTTCCCATTTACGATAACAACATTGAAAGCAAAATATATTTTTTATTTAACGAAGAAATGTAACGGGATTCGAACTCCCACCTCATGGAAACCGACCGAAACCAATTGAGTTCTAATCAAGCTATTTCAAAACTCTTATACCTTTGTTACAACTTATTTTACGTCCTATGTTTCTTTTCCTAGTAAACAAAACTTAAAAAAAAATCTCGAATGAAATCTAAATCCACATCCTATATTTTAAGAGCATCTTAACCACTAAGCCACTAGGGTGTCATCGCATCTCACAATCTCTATGAATAATCGAATGAAACACACATCATCCAATAAACATTAGTGGTTATTGGTATTAGCAAAAGTTAACAGCGCGACTCGATGGCAAATCAAATTATGAGATACCATTAGAATGCACGCGTTACGTGATTAGAAAAAAAAACTAGCGGGTTTCACTGTAATTTTGTCTAGAGTGTATACTATTACTTTACCCATTACAGCCCGCGGCTACACGCGTTTTCACTTTCTTTTTTTTTTAATGTCCTACCCCATTTTTAACCATAAACTGTTACGACAATAAACTGCAGTATAGAATTATAAAATAGGTTTTTTTTTTGCAAGAAATACAGGTAATTGAAGCCATTATCGTAATTCTTCTAGTTGAGGATTTTTATATTTTACTTAAATTGTGTCCTTTAGAAAAAGATACAATGTGACAGAAATGTAATAATCTCTGTCAATAAGAAAAAAATAGAAAATTCCGTCCATCCGACACCACCCTATTCACAAAAAAAACTATATATATTTTTCTATATAAAATAACAAATCCTTAAATATTTTTTTTATATAAAACAATAAATCCTTACCCGTTTATTAGCATCTAGCTCGATCTTAGCGTCCCCATTCCTGTGGTCACCGACCACGTATTTAGCGTCTGCCATGTCCACGCGAGTCGTGATCTTCGCCTCGTCTTCCTTCTGAAGCAGCTTTTCTTCAGCGCCGTCAGATGATACCTTCTCCTTGGACTTGTGTAGACTAGCCTTGGAGGTCCGGAGTTCTGAAATATACCCAATATTAGATTTGGAGGTTTATGTTGAAATAAAATTGAAAAAAGCAGCTTCACTCTTTTTATCGTGTATCTTGGGAACCTAGTGTAAAGACACTCCGCACATTATCCGCTGTAATGATTAGAGGTTCTCGAAACATCTTTATTTAAAAGATATTTTCCGATCAGAATAGCATTTTTGCGGAAAGTGGGGACCGGTACGGTGTACAAAAAAAATATATTTATTATTATATTTATTACTACTAGTACCAATGAAGGATTATTTAAATTGTGTAATATGTCGTGATTTATTGATTGTCACGTTCGATCCCCAATTGACTGAGTAAAATCTATATATATATATATATATAAAATCGAAAGGTCACTCACTCATCACGAAATCTCAGAAACTACATTTGCTATTAATCTCAAATTTTGCATAGGAGTTATTTATAGGACGTAGGTCCTCTAAGACGGGAATTTACAATATTCGACTTCTAAGGGGTGGTTTTTGGGGTCGAAAGTTTGTATGAAACTTCGTTACTACAAATGCTAGGAGTCTCAAATCTTGCATAGACGTCACTAGGACGTAGTCATGGAGACAGAAATTAATAATAACATAGTTCACGCGGGAGAAACCGCGAGCGGGCCGCTAGTATTTAATATTTTCATTTCCACGCTAAACAAAAAAAATACATAAAATTTTTACATAATATAATTTGTCACTGTGAAACTATTGCTATTGTTGCTATCAGACAAAAGGAACTAGTAAAGCAAAAAATGTGAGCTGTGTCCATTTTCAATAGTCAGTATATTTTCAGACATTTTTAATGACGCTAATTAGAAGTAATATTGCAAAATAGTACTAAATACCGAATATTACAAATAAATGATAAATAAAATTGTAAACATGGACAGGTTGTCGGTTTGATTCCCACTCGAGGTAATGAAATATTTAATATTCTTTTCCTCGCTCTCTACTCTCGACCGGAGTGAAAAGCGAGGAAAAGAATAATCTCTCTGGACCGGAGTGTCTGGGCACTATGCTCCCAGGTGAACCTAAAAAATATTACAATTAAATACTATTTACTTACTATACCACTACTTATTAATAAAAAAAAACATAGCACCTTGGTTTCTGGCTTAATGATATTAGGTTAAATTTTATTATTTTCTATTAAACTGCCAAATCAACTATAACATAGCAACTAAACTAAATGATATAAACCATACAATATAAAAAATAGCATTTAATATACTTTAGCAGAAACGTCCTCCTACGTCCCCAACAAAAAGACACTCAATTAGGATATAAAGTTACACCATCAATTACAGTGTTAGTTCAATCAGTCTTAATGGAATAAAAACATGGGGTATAGAATAAAAAAATATATCTAATAACACTAATATCTCAAACATTCATATTATAAATAAAATTTCGTAGATAAAAATAAATTTCTTTTATTTTTTTCCGTCTTCTCGCTGCATCCCGCATGTAGCTGGGTAAGCAAAAGGAATTCTCCATTTACAGACTTTCCACCGAATTCTGAAGACACTGTCGCGTTTTGCCTATGCCACTAGAGCGGAGAAATTAAAATATAAAATATTCCATTCCCTCGAGTGGGAATTTAAACAACAACTTGTCCCGTTTAGTCTAGACTAGTCTACATATTATTTTTTAAACATAATTAGCATAATTTTAATCTAAAACTAGCTTTACTACGAAAGGCACTCACTAAGACGACTTCACACGACACCGTCACTGGCAATACTGATTTAACTTACTTATACATTATACTTCCAACTCTGGTGAGCAAAAAGAGATAAATAACTCTACATGTATGCAAGAAGTAAGAATGGAGAAGCATCAATTTGTCCTCTTATTTTTTAGTATCCGTATTTGTAGTACCTATATCAAAATTTTTATTGTAAAAACTTATAAGACAAATACATATTAGGCTAGGTGACATTTTTTAAAATTATTTAAATATAGACGTGAAGAAAGTTTCCCCATAATTTTACCTAATGATTTTAAACGTATGAAATCTAAGGAACGCTAGATTGAGGATGGCGATTGTAAGCGCGACGTTTGTGGGTTCAGTTCCCACTCGGAGAAATTAAATATTTAATATTGTCATTTCCTTCCGCGGCAAAGCGCGGCGATGAGTTACGCCAATCCGGAATTCTCTACAGAATTCGGAGATAAGTAGGAAATGAAGTGCCTTAACATTGGGTTTGAAGGTTTCCTCTAGTTACCTTAAAAGTCTATAACATAATGAAATTAGTAATAAGAAATAAAAATATTATTAAAAAAAAAAAATAATTCGCCTCTCTTGTACCACCCGGTAACCCGTAGAGCCACATTATACGGCATATCTCGTATGACAGGCATCACCAAAATTACAGTACCTCAAAAAACAAGTCTTGTTACTTTTTTGAAGTTTAAATTAAACCTTCCTGGAAGACGCCGAAGACGGACAGCACGCATTCCAACGGACAAAGCAAAAAAAGTAGTAGCTTAGCTCATTGCGAGGTCCCATTAAGATAAAGAAAAAGAGGAATGCTCGATGCAAGTAATTAGAGGGAATTATAGAACAAAAAAATACAAATGGCAGTTATTATTATTTGAAAAAAATTAAAGAAAAATTATGTTTATAAATTATTGTATTTTTTAAATCGTAATGGAAATTAGTATAGCTAATGAATAAAACAGAAATATGCCTTTTTTTTGTTAAGCATAGATAGCAATTTTGAGCTTAATTAAGTTAATACTGTAAATGTAACATCCTGCACATACTTTCAAGTATTTCATCATCATCATTCTACAACGAAAAAAATCTACTTCAGCTAAAAAACTAGGGCATCTTAACTTTAAAATAGTTATAATTAAAAGTTTCTCTAGCGATGTATAATTTCAAATCAATCAAAAATATAAATGAGAAGAACAGAGATAGTGAACCGTTAACCGTCTACCTACTTTAAAATTAAAAGAAAAAAACACATAACTTACAGAAAGTCCGTCCTCTCACTGCACTGATCTCGGGAATACTAACAGTTGATTGAAGAGTTACAGTAAGAAAGTAAACTTTTTTTTCTCATATCATTAAGTTTAAAGCTGGGAAATTTCAATGGGTCCCGTATCGCCATTACGTTACTAATTACTAATAAGGATAAAAACATATTTCAACAATATTTTCTTAAGGCACTAACATTCTCTACTTTCTGCCGATTTCTTGAGATATTGCGTGTTAAGTAGCGGACTCGACGTCGCTCCTCAACACCAGAGCCAAAGAAACGAAAATAAAATCTCATATATACAAATATCTCATTTCCACGACTGAGAATCGAACTCACAGTCTAATTTATATGTAAAATCACATCAAAATTAAGTAAGTCGTTTTATAAATTTGAAATAAATAAGCTTTTGAAAATAAACCACATTATAAATGCTTTCTTTGAAATCGACTTTGCAACCATCTTAAGCTTTCAGCACTGATCTCTAAAAACACGTTCGTTCAGTTCTTTCAAAGCTTCAACAGGAATGACGCAATAGTAGGGCAGATGTCGGTATACCGTGAACCAAAGGGGTTAAGTTTTAGTGAAAGGGGATGAATCTACAAAAGACCAAAGAAAAAAAGGAGAATTATAAATAATATGTAAGTAGAGTAAAATATTTTTATCATAGTGTTGTGCTTTTTTTATTTCTTTTTTTAACAGAGACAATGAATGTCTCTGGAAAAGAAGCTTTTTAAATCTTTTTTTAATAAATAAATCTAGTAATTAAAATTGAGTCCGTCGTGGTGCTGCGGCACAATGGTGTGACTATAGCGCGACGGTTGTGGGTTCGATCCCCACTCGAGGAAGTGAAATATTTATTTACGTTTATATCCATTTCTTCGCTCTGATATCGAGGCAAAGCGCGGCGTTGAGTTCTGCCACTCAACACGCAATGTCTCCGGAATTCGGCAGAAAGTGGGGAATGGAGTGTCTTAACACTAGGTGCCCTCTGCCTGTACCCTGTGCACACCGTGCTGTGTGCGTGATACAGCGTGAAGCTGATTTTTTTTGTTACGATAAGCTCCATATGTGATAAAAAAAGTACATAAATTTAATTTGTTATATTCACAAAAGAACATCTCATAAATTAATGTAACCATTAATAATATTGAAAAAAATATTTTTGTTGAGGATAGTCTACGTATCAAGGAAAGGTATAAAACCTTCCTTTATGGCTGGACCCACTGTACCTCTCTTCAGTTACCTTGGGCAATCAGCATTCTAATTTTTCATACGTATATAACCTTTAGTTATTTTCATTTGACAAAGTTGTTGACCACAAGGACAATGTTGTAGGTAATAAAATATTAGAAAGTGTTATTAGTTTATAGACTATAATTTTTAGAAGGTCATATAAACAAACATCTATCTATCTAATAATCTTTTGTAAATATGATATTAACATACATAGTACATATAAAAAAAACAAAAATTTATTTGATAATGAATAATTTTAATTGTAATATTATGTTACGTTAACAAATATATTTAATGGTAAATGTTTACTTGTCCCACCAGTCTATATAATAAAATAACTCAAATCACACTTTAATATGACTCTTGTTATCCTTCTTTTAGCAATACTCTTGTTGTCTAGATATAAAGTAGTAGCTAGCGAGAATCAAGTGTTAAGACACTCCACTTCTGACATTCTATCCAATTTTCAAGACATTGAACTTGAGAGCTTGAACCATTGCATCAACAGTCAGAGCTGCACCACTGCATCATGACAGCATCAAATGATGTCAGTAACTAGTCACTTTGGTTTGAATTTTCAAGGAATTGTTGAAATAATCTATTCCTTTCCCTTTGTATGGAGTTAGATTCTTCCACAATTTTAATTAACCTATCTAGTTTTTGTTCAATAACTTTTTGCCTGTCTCGCATTTCTGTAGTCACTTTTTTGAACTCTGCACTCCTTTTCCTAATAACTTTTCTTCTTTCTTCCTCATTTTTGTAATGAGATGACGATCCGTTTGCATGACTTTCTAAAAGTTTGGACGAAGATGACATTTCCACTTCCTTAGCAATCATCTCACTTATTTCATCATTTTTAACTTTACGCTCAATATCCACATGTAGTTGCCCATCAGGATTGTAAATTGACTCAAACAAATCAAAAAATGGCCACTTAAATACTGTCACACCAATTCTTTTCCTTCTCCGCAATAATCTTAGATAGGTCTGTTTTAAATTTCTAAATTTCTTATCACAGCTCTCCGCAGTTTTGTTGCCGATTGTATTCGCGATCTCTATCCAAACATCCTTCTTCCGTATGTGAGGGTTTCTGAATTTTTGAACATTTTCTAAATAAAGTGAAAGCATAGTGGCAGTGCTGTCATGGTCCCAGTGGTCCTCTGAGTCATCTGATATTTCACAGGTATTCTCCAGCTCCATGTAGTCTGAATTAACTACTATAAATTCGGTTTATATCGCTGAAAATAAAATCTTCCTTCAAGATCTTCTATTGAGGGTTATCATATAATTGATAACTTCCGTAATTTATATTCAACCAAAGAAGAAATTATGGAGCGATTGTGTTCTCCTTAGCCCCAATTGTCGTTTATAAGAACTTCCTGAGTTTAGTTATCGCCGTCTCACCGAGACGTCTCTTATCAAACAAATCTTTATGTTATCAAACGAAATATAAAATTATGTACAACTTAAATCCAAAATAAAGAATCGTCACAACTAAATGGCTTTTATATATTAATTTATTCAAATTGCTGTGAAAAAACGCAAATAATCTATTTTATTGCATCAGTCAGCCCGACTACAAAATGGCGCTGCTACTATTTCGGAACCGTCCAATGAAAGCGCTTTACAAGACGACCAAATTAAGTTGGCCGACAACCACTCTTACAAATTGAAATACACCATAATCGATGGTTTTTAATAAAAAACGCGAAAGGATAATTACTATTAATAAATTTAAATATTCTGAGGATAAGATATAGGGCTAATGGACAGGTAAATCATATAATTTACAGAAGTGTAATAGTCATAAATCTAGATGACATTTTAAATCGTCAGGGTTATAGATTTAATTTGACATTACGCTAAGCGCCTTTTTCCTTAATGTCAAGGTATCAGCTGATACTGCTGTTCTCATTTAAATATAAATGAACAAAGAACATTTATTATGCGTAATTTTCTGTAAGATAAAATGTTAAAACGTTTTTTTGATACATACGTTTATTCATGTTGTTGAATGAAAATGGATTTTATTTCATATTTTGCGTTCTATTTCATACTTATATGATATATTTGAGTGTAAAATAAACAGTATTGTTAGTCAAATTTCCATGTTTAATTAATTAATTTACCTGAATCTGATTCCGGGATAGGCCTGTAAGAGGCAAGGTTACTGTTGTCTGCATGTTGAGCCCCATCTATAATAAGATGGTTTTTCCGCGAGTCTGCCATCGTGAATTACTTTTAAACTAAACCAGTTTTCAATGAAAAGTACTTTCACTTAGTTTCAACAAGTTAAATTACAACAAAATTACTATAATTATCTTTCTCAGCAGATCGCCGTCTGCCAGCTGAATTAAGTGAATGTGAATGAAATGTTGACTTTAAATGAATGAACAAAACTTTACCACACCCAAGAAATCAATGCATAAGATGCGTTCAAAATATGTAAATATTATTTAAAAAAAAATGTAATACTAATAGGTATACTAAAATGTGAGGTACAATACTTATACAACAAATATATTTTAAAAAATACGAATACAAAATTACGAAGGTAAGTCTAATAAAAAAAAAGAAAAAACTTCTTTATCAGACTAAACTGAATGATACGATCGTAATCAGCTGCTTGTCAAAAAGAATGAATGACTGTTTTTATTTTATCAAAGTCCAGAAAAGATATCACAGCACAATGTACAAAAATAGAAGTATAGGACAACTTTTTGTTTTATAATTAATAATTATGTGTACTATACCGCCCGCACCGCCGCCGCCGCCACCTTCCATCCCTGCAAACTCTCCAGCCAAGTCTTGTGATAGTTCACGTAGTTTCAGCTACTCTGATGTCTGCGAGTGGGCTGCCCACGAGCCTCAGTTATGGGAAGCTTCTGCTAAAAATAATATCTGCTTACATGAACCTCCTTATCGTTATAACTATAAACATTTTGAATCAATACTGCAAATAGGGCCCACTTGTGGACTAGTGGCTTTATCAATGCTCTTAAATGGAGAAGTAGCTCCAGAAGAACTCATGAGTATCACTAAATTAGAAGGTTACAGCAACAATGGTGAAATGTTCAGCTGTAAAAACATGGTTAAGCTAGCTGAGAAAGCTATGAGTTTAGCAGATATAGATAATATCAATTATAGTATAAGAACAGGTGGTTTATTTTCTGAGGAAATTATAATGGAACTTTTAAATGGTGCTGTGTTATTAGTCCCGTATCCTTTTAATTTGAAAAGGTGTGTTTATCACAATTAACACAGAATATCCATTATACATTTTAACATTTATATATTAATTTTATTTAGGAGGATTTCAGCAAACTAATCCTATTGCAAATGATTTCTTCATGTTCCTTTTTAAACTTTTATTTCACAACATAGGAGATACATAATATCAGTACTGTGTAAAAACCACTGTCAAGTAACTCCATTCTCTCAAAACTTAACACAACTTATTTTATTTTACCAAAGCAGAGAAATAAAATATGTAATTCTAAATCAAGATTGGGCATTAAACCTATAACCACCGCATTTACAATTAGACACAATGGATTCTTTTATTTTATTTCATTTTTGCTTCATGCTGTATCCCACACACAGCAGGGTGTTAGCACTCTGTTCCTATTAAGATACTTTCATTATTCTTACATTTGTTTGCATTATTATTTTTTTACTTATTTATTGTTCTCTATTTTCTTAATGGCTTATCAGATATGATGCAGATTTCAATCACTCTCCGTGTTTAAGACATGGTCACACTGCTCACTGGGCCCTTGTGTGTGGCATCATTATTATTTCCGATCCTGGAGATAATTTCAAAAATGACCCCAAAAATGTATATGTATTATGTAGGCATGGAAAGTCTAGATTTATTGCCATTTGGACTCTAGAGGAATTAGCCAAAAGTAATAAAAACTTAAGGGAATTCTCACCAAAGAAGCAGGAGGATGGATTGTTGTATGTCCTACCTGAAGGCGGAGTCGGCGGAGAAAATGGCCTAAGAAATCAATTTTTGCTATTCAGTGGTTTATAACATGTAAGTGATATTATAATATATAGATATATATTTTGTATACATACTTGCATTTTCATTCAAAATCTCCAACATTTTAAATAAGACCAACTATTTTAATGCAAAATTTTATTTGTACAATAAATACAAATCATACTGCAAAATGTGATAAAATAATAAATCTCATGACTTTGCTTAAACATATTGATGTTAAACAACTTGTTAGACCAGAATCTGTCTGTAAATTAATAGTTTCCATATATTTATTGCACCTTCGCTACTTTGAAATGTATAAAATTGTTTTATAAATAACATAAAATTAACATAAACTAATATACCTTTGTACTAATTAATTCAACTTAACATAACTGTCTAAACTAAACATATGAACTATAGTTAGCCATTTTTAATTGGTAGAAAATTATTTGTGATGAATAACTAATTATTGATATATGATTACAAGTTGCATTGAATACCTTCTTATAATACATTAATTAAATCATTCTAAGCATACAGCCAAATAATTTAAAAAATTTAATCGCCAAGTCAGTCAGCAGATATGAGATCAAAATTATATTAAACAATATATTTATTTTCGAGCATTAATAGTCTGATTAAAATATTATAGAGAAAAGCTAATTTAAAAATTAAGAATAATGCATAACATAATTAAAAATATTTACTTCTAACTAAAGAAACTTGAAAAATATTTGAAAGCCTCAAAAATAGTGACATGAAACAAAATCATAACAAAAACATAAGAAAATTAAACTTAATATTTTAAGAAAACTATTAATACTCGACACACAATATTTTATATTAGCTTATTATAAAAGTACTATTTCTATTATAATGATTATAATGTAATACACGGCTATGATGGGTCGGCTAGGCCTCTATACCGAGAACTTGAGCTTTTTTGTATTATATGCCATTTACTATGAAATTAATGGCACTTTAAAGACTGCTATACACTGCAGATATTCAAAAGTATATGTTTTGTTTAAAATGAAGCTTTAAACTTTTTGAATGGTAATCTTTATCTAGATTAATAGTACATACAAATTAAAGTTGGCCTATAAATTTATTATTATGGGCATTGTTATAATATAAAATAGTAAAAGATCACATTTTCGAAATTTAAAGAAAAATGTATACATAATTACAAATTTACATAATTTTTTGAGAAATAAATAAACAAAATTTCATTTGAAAGCCGATGAATATGATTAACATTAAATAAAATAACAATTATAATCAATTATCCGTGTTGACATAATAATATATTTTTTATTAATATACTGAAACACACATACATTATACTTTTTAACAATAAAAAGACAAAGTTATATACAGTGGCATTATATATAAAAGTCACTTTAATTTGTGCCTGCAAATTGTTTTATAAAAAACATAATATTTACTATGGGAAAATTACAATAGCTGTCAACACAAAACTATTTTCAGCACACTTCACAAACGACTAGACAAGCCTTCTCACATGGTACATAAAATTGTATTATTATACTATATAAAGATAGTAAGAAACTTCAATGTACTATAATAATAAAAAAGGAATTTTAAAATTACTACATGTATAAATTTTAAATAAATAAAAAGATTTATTTTTTTAAGGTGTTAATGGTACACTGAGGAAAGAAGATATTTAGAATCATAAAAATGTTAACATAACGAGAATCAAACTCACGAAGAAACTGTCCAAATGTAATAAACAATTATGTTATATGTCATTCCGTTATGTTTAAATTTTTATGGATATCCTAATATAAATGAAAAGAACTTATAACTTTTTCATTGTTATATAGTATATAAAATAACAGAACAATTAAATTTTTACATGTCAACACCACATTGAATTTAGAAACATCATAAAAACAAATTACATATTATTTATTAAGAAAAATTAAATTACATAATATTTTTTTGTGCTATATTATTAGGAATAATTTAAAAGAACTTTATATCATTCATCCTTGAAATTACCATAGTAAATGAATGAAAGAGAGAGAGCGAAAATCTCTTACTGTTAACTGTAATACATTATTTTTCGCTTTATGCTGTATCCCGCACATAGAAGGGTATCCACTCCATTTCTCACTTTACACCAAATCCTCGAAACATTATATGTTCATTATGAAGCACATCCCTCTCCCTCACGAAATACAATAACATTAAAATATTGTTCACATTAGATAAAAAATGGGTTTTGCAGATATGACATGAAATAGAATCTCTTTTAAAATGTCTCAAAGTTTCCCTTAAAAAGCCTTTTACATTAGACGACAATATTATTTCTTTCATAAAAAAATGTTTTTAGTTTTAAGTGAACATGACATCACACTTAAATAAAATCACACTTTAGGATAAATAAGAAACGGTCATTATTTTTTGAACATAATATTCATTCTAAAATGATTCGACTAAAATGATGTCAGATTATTAAAAAAATCATTTACATAGAACTTGACAACTCAACTCATAAAATATACATTCAGATACAATCAGATACAATGATGGCCACGACTCGTCAACCGTAATGTATAGCAATAATGATTTTAAAACAAACATAGCTAGTACATAGGAAGTTAACTGGCAAATGATTAAAATTTGGCACTTAGCGTGTGAAAAGTAACCTTGGAAGAGCACCTTGAGCTCCACAAAAGCCTATGATGACTAAATCGTGGTCATTAAATTTGTTACAGAAAAGTCAATTATTTCTTTATTTTTTAGATATCATTTATTAATACCTATTAATAAAGTTTCAGACAAACATCATTATAATTAAGGCTCCTAATTTTATTTTACTTGTTTATTACCTACTTCAAAGATATGAATCATTTGTAGTTTCAGTATTAACTTTAGTTTATACTTCTTATACGAACATCGAATTTTCAATAAACGAGTCATACTCTGTTTTAGCCCTAATTTCGTTGCCGTGTACAAATTACCCTAAAACCACAGATGTACATAAAATTTATTTTCTAAACACCGACAGAGTAAGAATCTATGATATTTTTGAAAAAAGTAATTGAAACCAAGCCTCTTGTAAACCACTATATTTATCAATTACAATGATTACATTTAATTTTGAAGTACTCTACGTACTGTACGACATGAGACGACACGATTGAATTTCTTTTGAACTTTTTTAATCGTATCATTCTAAAATCGTATTTGAATTCGAATATAATAATACTTCACAAGTTATTGGCAAATTTTAATTAGCGTATATTATTTCAAACGGGATTATTACTTTTAATATATAAAAAACGCTATCGTATCAAAGCTATTGCTTCTAAAAAAATACAAAAAAAATAGCGACCATCGACAAATCGCGTTAAAAAAAATCATTCTTGAATCACAGACAAAATAAAATCGCACTCCCCACTTGATATGTGCCGAAAACACCATAAGTTCACCACAAAACTAACCTATGGAAATGTCACGAACCATTTTACTCCGATACGAATTGAGTACACTTTAACATTAATTATTTATTACCATTAAAATATCTAATATATTATTAAATACTACTATGAAATGACTATAATGCGTTTTTTTGAGCCTTTATTATGCAACTTTATCTAGCAATGTACGTAAAATCGTTTCTAATACACATAGAATACGATTCAAAGTTCCATAATAAAAGCCATGCTAATGGCAGCTCGACTATTAAGTAACGCTACAATAATATTGAATTTAATATATGGACATATGCGCAAAAATGACCTAAAACATCGACTAAGTTACATCTAAATCTGTTTAGTTACTAACATAAATAAGCTTGCAATATATTGCATTAAAACGGGTTAAGCCATTTAAATTCTACGTTTTACTTAGTGAATGGGCACTCTTAATTAAAATGAATGATAAATTCATTCATTCATTTATTTCCATTCACTAAAGTCACATTTGCGCAAATGGCCTGAAAGCCTCTTCCATACATCAAGACCGCGGGATTTGAACTTGAACTATGTTCAGATAAAATTCAATCCTAAATAATTTTACCGACTAACAACCTATTCATTGGTGTCCTTAAATATTGATACACGTAATAATTTATGATATAACCACCACAAAACATTTTTTTCGCTTCTAATCTTTCCACACATATTTAGCCCAATATATTATAAAAAGCGACATTAACGCTTAAAAAGACCAACAATTCGATTAAGCAGAAGTCGGTATTTGTTTCATAAGAGTTACTTGCGAGAAGTCATTAATTGGTACCCATCAAGAGGGCATTCAAGAATCCCTTGCAAGAGATCACTCAAAGTGTACCTAAATAGGAATAATTCAAAATCTCTACCAAGTCATTTGAGATGTCCCTTGAGAGGTCTAAAACAAGTCACAAGAAGTGACTCAAGGGACCCTTGCAAGAGAACATTTAAAAGGTCCCTAGATAGGGCTATCCAAAAATGTGCCAGATCACTCGAAACGTCCTTATGGTGTCATTCAAGGAGTTTCAAAGAATTTAGGTCTCGGGAGGTGCGAGGGGAGCCCCGCAAGTTGCTACAGGGAAGGTCTTGACGTGCGTCTGCCATTGCGTGGATAGTTGGAAGAATTTAACTCCGTTCCATTCAGTGCCGTCAATGTATACTGGAAATAAATTATTGATTTATTGTTTTTGCTTGCTATTTTTATTATTATTAAGATACTATTGGCATTTCAGCTTTAATTTAAACGAAGGAAAGTCTCGTACTTAAAATATAAGCGGAGCCTTGATGCTCAGATAAAGAGCAGAGATTAACTTCATGTTCAATAACAAAAATTAGGTAGCTTCACATGCTTTTTCACGCATTTAACAGAATGAATAGAGAAAACCAAGCATTAAAACACTCTGTTCCCCACTTGTCTACCAGCATGTCCTCGTATTGCCCTTACATACAAAATAAAAATATTTATAGCATAAATTAAACATATAAATACCTTTTAGAGGTGCATTATGCGAGCCCTTAGCTGAGCAGATGAGTCTAGCGACTCCCTCCACTGTCTGAGCACGTCCTGTCTCTGCCTCTCCACTCTTTTCTTTTTTCTTACCCAGTCTCATTACTACGAAAAGAATATTAATTAAGATAATTAAGCAATAGATTCTAAATTGTGTGTTGAAATGTCAAATAATTGTATACAGTTAAGCTATGGAAGAAAGTTACATTGGGACACTATGTAACAAGTTTAATTTATAGATATTTTAATATATATTCGATTTAATTTAAATTAAGCCAATTAAGTGCGTCTTAATTTACTCAGCGACGTATGAAAAGTATTTTATTTAATTTAGCTAAAGAGCCATGGTATTGTGGCAAAATTAAACATATTATGTTAAGCTAAACTCAATATCTGTAAAATCAAATACCCACACTATCAGAATAATAATATATAAACGAAGAACATTCTCAATTGCACTAAATTCATACATAATAGAAAATACACAAATTAAAATTTGATTTACAATTGTGGACTTTATAAGAAGTCTCTTGCAATTGATGTAGCGATGGTCAAAAAAAATTGAAACATCTATATTTATAAAATATCACTTCAAATAAATACAACTCACTTTTCTGCTTCTTCTCCTTAGTGAGATAAGTGATACACAGATGGTGGTTGTGTCGCGTCACCAACAACGCTCTGAACGAGCCCTTCAGAGTGATCTTCCCTCCGCCCTCCGCTCCTCCCCCGCCACCCTCCGCGCATCTTGCACCTACCTGTAGTTGTAATGAGAAATTTAAAAAAAATACTTTAATAATAGGTAAAATAAGAATGTAAAAATGCATATGGCGTAATTAGCATGGCTTAAGAGACTCGCGGATTGGAATCCTGCTGCGTTTGCCAATACCAAAATGTAAACATAATATCTTCCTCTTTACAGACGCAAGAAAATGTTTTTTTTTTCTGATGGATTGATATTTTTTCTCATGGCGCAGGAGTACATGCGACCGCAAACGCGATTCGGTTGTGGGCATGATTCCAGCTCGAGGAAATGAATTGAATTTTAAATATTATACTTTCATTTCAGCCTTTCATTTCAAGGCAGAGTTCCACTAATCAACATGCAATGCCTCTAGAGTTCGGCGGAAAGTGGGGAAAAGCGAAGTGTCTCAATGTAAACGGAATGTCTCCTAGGTTCCCAGATCCCAGGACTGGTGGAGCAACACTCACCAGCCAGTAGTCCAGCTGCAGCTCCAGGGGCTCGGTGCGCGCGAGGGCGAGAGGCGGCGCGAGGTCGGGGGGCGCAGGCGTAGCCGGCGGGGAGGGTCGCGCGGGGGGAGACCCACCCTCGTCCAGCTCCAGGGACGAGGGCCCGCCCTCGCCGCAACCTACACGGACCTCCTGGAAAAAAATCACAAAGATGTCATGTGTGATAAATTCTATTATCCCACTAATATTCTTAACTAGCGATTCAAACGCGACTTCGTCCGCTTAATAACTGAACTATATTTACTTTATTTGCATAAATTATAGCTATGACACTGTAAAGTTTCATCAAATTTATTCAGTATATTTTGTGTGAAAGTGTTACAGACATCAATCCACACTTTCACGAAAATAATCAAAATCAACTCAAACGTGAGCGCGCGCAGCGTGAAGCTAGGAAAAATCTAATATCAACTCAAACAACCTTTTCATCAAAAATTAACTTTAAGTACTAACTTACCGCAACAAAAGGTACAAAAGTTTGGCTGGAGTCCTCGTCGCCGGAGCGCTCCCTGTACGCGACCATCGCCTCGCCTATCGGTATGTTGTTGATTGGACCGATACTGTTTAAATATCTGGAAATTTAATATACATATTATATTTATGAGATAGTTTTAATTATAATTAACTAAACATGGTTTGGTAATGTACTTAAAGAAATATCTATATAGTTTAAAAAAATAACTTGCAAGTTAGCTAGAGTAGTTGTAGTTCAAATTAAGTTGATAACTTATACTATTATTAATACAACATTAATTATTAACAATATTAGATTTTTCTTGGCTTTTGCATCCCGCACATATACATATGTAGTGAAAATACATATGTAATACATATGTAGTGAAAGTGAAACAAGGACATAGGTAGACATTCCATTTTCCATACACCGGCCGATTATCGAGACATTGAGAAAGGCGCAGTGACAGTATAATAGCTATTAATAAATTTTAGCTGCATATAATTAATGTATCTAAAAGCCATTTGTAACGTACATACTTTGCCAATTTAAGAGTTATGTGATTTTTTTTCATTGTTAGAAATGGATGAAATTCTCAGGTAACAAACACAAAAAAAACAATGGAGTAAAACTCGGTTGCTTCCTGACCTCCTTCTTTTAGTTAAAAAGAAATATCAATAAGAGATAAAAAGATAAAAAATAAAATAAATACCTAGCTATCCTAGACGACATCTCAGCTATATCGGGCATGGCGGCGTCGCTGGCGCGCTCGCACAGCGCCGCCCACGCCTCGCTGCAGAAGAGGGCCGCGTACGCGCTGTCCGACGCCGCTAACCACCGGGATATTGTGTTTGGACCTTTAGGGATGGAATATGTTTAGTAATATTCAATAACCATTCATAAATAAAGGGGTTAAATGTAAAGAAATAATCATTTTAGGAAATAATATTGATTCGTTTATAGCAGGGGAAGTAGAGATAATATGTTTCCCACTTTTCTCTCAATTCTAGACATTGCGTGTTGAGTAACGAACTCAACGTCGTACTTTGTCTTGTCGTTTCGCCCGTCAACATAACAATTCCACAATAGTTAGGAGTGGGGACCGGTGTGTTTCAACACTAAATTCTCACTGTTTACCCTGCTATGCGGGTAAAAACATGAAAGTATTTTATATAAAAGCAACACTCACCAACAGGCACAACATAAAACCGTAGCTGCGGCGAGTCATGGCGGCGCGCGAGCTCTGCGTGCGCCCGCAGTGCCGCCGCGCACGCCGCCTCGCCGCCGCACACGCATATGCGAATTGTACGTCTGTTGCTTCTGTATAAAGAAATTATTTTTAGATATTAGATGGTTTATTATTATTTATATTAAAATTAAGAATACATGTTCACCAGTCGTGGCGTAGGGGCACAAAGCGTGCAAAAATTTCAATCAATTTTCAGCAAATTTCTTCGCTCTGGTGTAGAGACAAAGCGACGCGTTGAGTTCCGCCACTCAACACGCAATGCTTCCAGAATTCGATGGAAAGTGGGAAACGGAGTGTCTTAATACTAACTTACCTCTGCCTCCCTTGCTATGTATGGGATACAGCGTGAAGCTGATTTGATTTGAATTGATTTTTAATAAATGTTATATTTATTGGAAAACTTAGCAGCCTAAAATGGCACAATTATAAAAAAAAACAAAACAAACACTTCCACTAAATACTCACTGTTTAGCCCTACTAAGCAGAGCGTGCAGCAGAGCACGCGCATCTGGCGCAGTACCGGGCGCGACCAGCACGGCGGGCACGGCCAGAGCCTGGAATGCGCGCGCGAGGGCGGGCGGTGCCAACGCCACGCACTCCGGCACAGGGGCGTCCTCGCCCAGTACGCGGTTCACCTGCTCGAGGATTGTGCGGCGCGGCTGGGGGGTGGGAGTATTAGAGTAAGTGTCATAGTTGGGACGACGTGTCGTGACCGCTTGGAATTTATACTTTCGGATTTTTTGCGAATTATTGACTGGGATAGAAACTAAAGAGAAGTAAGAAGAAATCCTAAAATTTAATTTGCTCGATAACCGCAGGACGGCCACGACTGGTCGACCATAGTGTATATGAGTATATTATTTTGTACATGAACAAAATTATACTTGATTAAATAAAATTCCCTCTTTGTGGATAAAAAGTGTGAGAGTTAAATAAATTAATATTTTATTGTCAGCAAAATTATTACTAAGTAATTAAAAGTAAATCTGAATATCTGTTCTATTCTATAATAAAACAACCCATCTATAAAGTTACCTCAATCGCGGTAGGACTCTGAGCGGGCAGATCGTGCGCAGACAGCGGTCGTTCAGTTCCTATGACGAGTGAGTTCTTCTTGCGCGCCGCAGCCGCCGGCGTTAAGTTACCACCGCTCGTCGCGCTACGGAATAACCTGGATCTTTTATCCTCCTGTAATTAGTTACATTTTTTTTTAAATATAACAACAACGATGTGAACGGTGTTTAAATATCATTCATTTTCATTATCATGTTTAAAATACTAAGTTAATATAAATAGTGTATGTATGGTGTAATGTACGAGAGTTTAATATAAATTCTATTAATTAATAATTTATCAAAATATTAGTGCATTAGTTACAACCGATATGTACATTATTATATGTATAATAATTGGTCCTTCGAGCCGGAATTTAACCAGCGATCTATAAATAGAATCACAAATAAAAATATTTTCGAAAGATTGTTTTAATATTTGAAATATTTTACACTTTAGTGTAACACCACACTTCGAAAAGAAAATGTTGTCCGAGAAGCAGGTTCAAATCCCGCTACGTAAAAAAACATGCTTTCTAATAAACATTTCCACATTACCTTAGTCTCATTGGGCGGTGAGCTCGACACGGACGCACCGGACACGGGTGCGTCCAGCGTCGCGTCGCCGTCGCTGTTGCCCTCGCTGCCGCGCTCATCGCCCGCTGAGCTACGGACCGCTTCTGATTCTAAATTGTCAAAATGTTTATTAAATATTTGTGTTTTAATGTAGTGTGCATTCGGATGATACCAAGAATCGAGTATTTCTGATAATTTCCTTTATGGACCAAACGAAGCAGTAACTGATTGGTGTTTTGGCAATATTCACCTAGTACTGGTTTGCAACCTGGTGTTAAGACATTACATTCTCTACCTTCCGGCGAATTTTCAATTCAAGATTTTGTGTGTCATGTGGCGGAACTCAAGTGCCGCGAAAGTGACGAGAGGGAGGAAGTTAAAATATTAAATAATTAATTCCCCTGAGTGGAAATCGAACTCACAACAGTCGTGTTTATAGTGACACTCAGTACCACGACGACCGCAAGGTGAATGAGAGTTGACAAAGGACGAATTAATGCTGCGTTTGATACGTAAAGATAAGAATAGAAATATTCGATTTCAGAGTAACCTGAATGCATTTTATAGAAATAACTTCTAGAAGAATCCTCAGCAGAAGTCAACATAGAAGGGTAACGATGTAAGAATGGAAAATAGTCAAAGTATGAAAAGACGCCAAATAGTCAAGTAATGTTATATCCACTTTTAATTTTAATTGCAAAGCTGAAATATACATTTCTAAATAAAAAAAGAAGCTAAGAATAAAAAAAAGAAAGGAAAAACAGACAGACAGAAGCTTGCTGATAGTACTAAAATCAAAATAAAAAATTGTTTCTAATTTTAACCTTATGCAACAGTGAAAATATTTAAGGAAAAACACATATCATAAATGAATGTATTAATAAATTTAAATTTGTATGTTATATTCAAATATTTCTACCTTTAACAGTGTACTCGGCGCAATTCAATACCGTGTTTTGCCTTGTTTACAGAATGAAGAAATGAAAATATGAAATATTAGAGGGTAGATTAATAATGGAGCAAATACCTTGAAATTCAAAATTAAATGAAAAACTTAGAATATGATTTTACTATTTTCTTTACTTTTGTAAATCTCATAATTATAGATTGATATAATTATGGTTTAAATTAAATTCAATTTGTTGCATAAGTTCGAATGTGTAAAATATTCAGTAAGACGTGTAGGTAGTATAATTGAATAAATAGATGTAGTTCTATTGTACTCAAAGCTATTATAAATTAATATTATCAATTTTATGTGTAAAATGTGTTTGTAGGCAATGTACAGTACGGTCTACAGTTGTGGCCGCCCTGAAGTTAGCTATAGGTGGCTGCGCACATTTGATCTTGATTTTTTTAAATATTTATATACTTTCTTCTCGAGTGATCCCTCACAACGGCCACAACTCGTCAACCGTACTATAGGCGTAATGCGTGTACCTGTGAGAGGCACGGACGGGTGGAGGTCGCGCGGGCGCAGCTCGGCGGCGGACGCGAGGCTGGCGTGTCGCGTCACTGCGCATGCACGTTACATTGGTCCGGGACAGGCGGTTTTTGTTATTATTACATTTATTGTTTTATCCAATTTAGAGAAAAAAATGTTTTTGAAAAATATTATATTAAGTAGAAAAAGGGGAAGTCGGGGCAGATAGTATATAAAATAGCTAACTTGAATTTTAACTTGAGTAAGTAGCAATTATTTATTTAATATTTGTGAAGAAAAAGTTTTGTTTTTGTTTATTACAAATAACAATAACAGGCATCATGTTTGTTCAATTTAGTAAAATATTATTTTTATTAAAAGTTAGTTAAAAAACTTTTTATGTCAATCATGAATTTCCACAAACTAGATTGAGTGTAAATATTGCTTTAAAAATATTGGTTTATAAATTTAAATAATTTCCACCTGTCCCGCGCATGCACTACCACTATGCACACAGCGTTACAAAACAAACACAAATATACATAAATATATGAACAATGTCCATCGATCAAAATGTAAAACATAAGATATAGAGTCATGGCGCTAAAATGCGTTTAAGATTCATTCATGACTCACGCCTATTGTACAGAATTTATTTGTATAACATATTTTATTTTTAAGTTAACGATTTAAGTGTTTTAACGTCTTAAAATAAATGCAGTAATTATAATTTAAAATTGTAAAATACAAAATACAAAATATATAGAAAATGACAAAGAAATGTACTTTTATTAATTATTTACTCCTATTAATCTAAATTCTTGCACTAGGTATATATACCAAAAATGACTCAACACCTTATGCATCACGTTACTTGATCGATGACAACATATTTCCTATAATCTGGTCTATTTCCTCACTAAGCAAAACAAAACAAGCCAAACAATGCACTGTCTCTCGGGCATTGCTCATTGAGCTTGACGCTCATTCTATATTACGCATCGCGTTTTACACTCTGCTATTTTTACATATAAATATATTGGCACCTTTCAAATATAAACTAAGTTTTTTAAGTCTTATAATAGAACTATAAAACTTAAAAATATATATTTACTAACGTAAAGCTAGTCACGGGTCCTAATCCTACATAGATTGATAACTCTTGGTTTATATTAGTTACACGCAGCTGAAATTATCAAGCATTTTAAAATTATTCATACATTAAAAAAAAACAAATATCAACCAAAATCACACGTTTGGAATTGGCCTAACTAATAATTGACAACTTACCGTTAGAATGCCGATGGTGTTCCTGATTAGCAAGACTCCTGGAACTGCTAAAGAACGGTCTCAATGAGGGTTTGGGGGTCGACCCAATGCTTATAGTGTCCATTTGATCCGGACCTGAATCCTCTCCTTCGCCACAGGATAATGACTCCAACTCCTGAATTATAGCAATTACAGAAAATATTGAAAATATAAATTTTTAACGTATTTCTTCATCTTTTAGGAAGTTACTAGTAAAACACAAATAGATATTCCTTAGATATTTTTCTTGTTGTAATTAAAATTCCAGTACCTGGAATAACTCATCGATGTCGCGTTGAGCGTTGTGCGTGTCCCTCGCCGCCCCCCTCTCCCCCATGTCCTCGGGCACTCGAAACCGCCGGAGGAGGGCCGCAAACTTCTGCTTCAAATTGCGTTGCTGTAGATCAAACAATATAATTTTATTAGAAAAACACATGAATAACAATTTTTTGAAATATAATTTGCAACAGAAAACTTTTATAATGAGACATGAATGTCAAAATATTGTTGAAAAATACCGAGTTTATAACAGAAAATATTATTTTCTTTTACCGTACAAAACATTTTTCTAAATATTTTTTTATGTTTTTCATTGCGCAAGAAGAGAGTATTTTCAAATTATCTATTTATTGTAATTACATTTAAAAAAATACACAATACCGTCCGTAATCTACAAAATATAATGACAAATCCAACTCATCCATCATACTAGCTTATTTAGTGTCGAGATAAAGTAAACAAAATTAAATAAAAAGAAATCATTAAACCTTCTTTAAATATTCCATAAGAAATGTAAATAGATTTTTTATTATTTTTTATTTTTTATTATATTTTATAACAAAATAATTATATTAATGTGCAAGAAAAAACATATATGTACTCATTTTGAATGTAATTATTTAACCGAATTACTCGCGTATATTTAGTATTACATATTTGTGGAAACTCAACGTTTCGAACACTATACAATTGTCCGTCGTCACGGGAAGAATGTATATAAATAAACGGGCTTAATCCGGTTTTAGTTAAAATATGCATTTTCATTGAAAATCAAAGATCTTATTAAAAATATACACTTTCCAGCACCAAGTCTACACATAAAAAAAAAGTTACCATTAACTTATAAGGCCCATTATATTTCACATTTAGTTTTTAAAAACATTGTATAGGATGGCGGAACCTGAATTTGAATCCTGCACTTTTCTAGACAACAATCATAAAAACGAAACTATTTTAATATCCTCATTCTTACGACTAGAAATCGAACCCACATCCACCTTGTACAATCATGCACACGTCAAATTTTCCAATATCGTTAATAATAATAATATGAAAATATTGATAAAAATCACAATTTCACCAAAAAAACAATCACCTCCATTATAAAGATAAGCACGAACGCTACGTCTCACCCACCGCTACGTACGAGATAAACTAATCCGCGAAATGGGAAGCACTGTTATCGTCAATGTACATAAATAGACATTGTTAAATGCAAAATTAGTATACTCTGGTACATTTTGATAGAGTCCAATTTCGTACAATCTAAGATAATTTGCCGAAAAATCCTGCTTTACCAAATTGCTACTATTTTTAGAGCAGTACAAATATTATTTATATAGATATTTGATGACTTTGAATTATATTATAATTATAATAAAAAATTAAACACCTCTCTATACATAGCAACTCACATGCATCCATGCAAGTACAAAATATTTGTCCTTATTACATACAAGTACAACAAGTAAAACATGCTTAAAATTACATTAAAAAAAAACAATGTCAACATTAAAAAAAACAATAAATAATATTATTAATGACATTCTAAGACATTTCCGGAAAATTGTTTTCGCATTTTCCGTATTTAGTTTCTTCGGTGGTGTGTGTAAAACAGTTCGGGGCCTCCGGGCATACGAGGTTTTAGTCCAGAAAGCGTTTAACCATTAACAAATCATAATACACGTAAAATTATAGTCGTTTCTATTTTACAGGAGTCCCTTTTGGCCCTTCGTCCTATTCAGCATTAGGGATTCCTCTGAAGGGGTTCAGAATGTCCTAATGACCAGAGTATGTTTAGCATATAAAATGAAATAAAATAATAGGGACAAATCACTCCGTTCTGTACAATAATACGGACATTTGGAAATATTGCGTGGCGAAATACAACATTCTCTAAAGGGGAAACATTTTATATAAATTTTCCAAATTTTTTTAAAAGAGTGTATTGAAATAACGGAGATCCTGTTCAGACAAATATCCCAATAACTCCACGACGACCTCAAGGCTAATGAGTTCAAAAATATAAATAAAAAAGATAAACAGACAGTTAATAAGTCAACAATATAAGGCTTTAGATTCTAGACTATCCGAAGGCTATTTAACTCAACTGTATATACAAAGATAAGTTAGACATCAAATTTAGTTTACGTAAACGTTAACAAACTTTAAACTATTAGCTTATGACCACAAAGGCAAAATATTATTTCATGGTAATAGATACAAGACTCAAGACAAGATGTAATTAATACTTATTTGTTAGTATATAATATATAAGCTACAAATGTTAAGATCAGAAACAGTATAAAACTTAGAAATTATTTTTTAATATAGTGTTTCATTAATTAATTGTAGTAAAATTATGCGAATTACCAAGTAAACAATTTTAATAAAAAAAAACAAACTTAAAGTTACAAAAAATTACCATTTACCATTATAAACATTTACGACTAAATAACCATACTGGCTATAAACAATTTCGAAATTCACATGACAGCTGTCAAAAGGGTTTGACATATTAACGAAACGTCACAAATGAAACCACCAACCATGCAGAACAATCTACACAGTAAGTACCAACTTTCAAAAAAAAGAACAATCACACAACCACTAAACATAAAACTCGCATTTATCCATATACAGTTCGATCAACAAGTCGTGGCCAATATGCAGTTTTAAAAATAAAAATTCTAAAATCTTTGTAGTTAATCGTAATCGTTAATCTGCTTAGACATCTACAGCTAATTTCAGGGCGGCCACAACTCGCTGACCACACTATACATAGAGTTCAACATCAATTCACCGCAAGCTTGCCACGGCTGCCCTTGCGCTTGGCGGCGTGCTCCAGCTCGCTGTCGCTGTCCTGCGCCTTGGACCGTATGTAACTTTGTATCTTTCTCTGCCTCTCCATGAAGCTTAGCTCGCGTGAGCGTGACAGCTACAATAGTGTGTACTAAGCTTTATATTTTGTGTAAATATATATATTGTATATACTTAAAATATATAATTACAATGTAGGGCAGTGATTCTCAAACTTATGTCTGTCGTGGTATATAAGCTTTATAAGGAAGTATACGAGTCAAATCCTTACAATTTGTTTATTTTTGTCATAAATTGAACTCAAGTCCTGTTTGAAATTTATACTTCGATAGGTTACTTTATATTATACACATTTTTAGTACTTAAAATTTGATAGAACGATTGAGAATCACTGTTTTAAAACAAGTATAAATAAAATTAAATATGGTATCGTATAAAAAATAACTTTAAATTAAATCACAAGTTAGAACCTTATTAGAAAAGCGTTTTATGAGTATTATTAAAAAATATAACAAATAAATGTACAAATAAATAAATATAAAGTTATTTATATAGGTATAATAGCAACACATGGTAATATTAATTTTGATATACAAATTAATAAATTGTTATTATTATTAAGAAATATCAGTAATATAAATTATTTCTTATTATATTCGATATTGTATTAAGGACATAATATAAATATAGTAAAAATTTGGTACATAGGATTCTTGGGGAGGGTGTAGAGAAGCACTAAAAGGAAATTACCCGTTGTTTTTACGGGAACGTGAAAAACTCAGGTTTAATTTAAATAATGTGTATTTTAAGTGTTGGTAGCAGTAAGCCTAAAGCCTGTACGCTAAAAGCTATAGGCTAATTTGAAGCGTTTAGTTAACACCATGCGTGAAGCATCTTAACCGTGTATACAAATAAATATTATTAAATAATTTATAACTACAGCATATAGCTTTAATACAAAACTGTATAATGAGAAAAAATTAAGAAAAAAACTACGACTGACAAAATTGATTTCAAATATCAATTATTACTAATAGTGTTTTAGTAATTTAGTTAAAGACGTATTGCGTAGGCGAGGTCCCCCCCCCCCACCCCCTCGGGTATAGAGTTCTAGTGCTCGCCTATATCAATATAAGATTTACATTCAAAAACTTCCATGAAATTAGGACCTGCTTTTGTTTAACGATTACTTAATCTGTTCACTATATAATAATTATTCTCCATAGCAAATGATCCTAAAACATAATAATAAAAATCAAAGCTTATACTAAAACTTCTAGAAACTATGCTAATATGAGAAAAAATACTAAAAATACCCTGTAATTATATATTTAACCGATTTACCTTGGTATACGACAAATCTCCTTTATTAAAAGCGAGCTGTCGTGTGCGTCGGCGCGCGGCCGCCCCGTACGTCATCTCGTCAGCTTCTTCCACGGAACTGAACTCTCCCTCCTCTTCCTCGTCTGAGTAGCCGCGCTCTGGAATATGTGAAATGGAGGTGAAATTAAGGTTTTTTTAAAAATTTAATAATCCATAAATTGCTCGCAAATTAGTATAAGAAAAAAAAAACTAAAGAAATAAAAATAAAGAAATAAACCTTTAAAAAAAATAAAAAAACACGCACGACAAAATCTACGATGAAGTTTAATACTCGAACCTACCTACCTACTTTATGTAAGTATATCATTTTACATTAAATATCAAAATATAAAAAAGATACATAAAATATATGAGCCAATCTACTAAACGCTACCGGTTTTGGGTTCGCTTCCCACTAGAGGAAATAAATCATTTAATATTTACATACACTCGCTCTAGTAACGAGGCGAGGCGCGGCAAAGAGTTCAGCCATGCCTCCAGAAGAATAGAATAAAATATTCCAACACTCCATACCAGTAATTAATAAAGTATTGTTATTCTTCGTGTCATGATCGACTGGCGTGGACGCCAGCCCTGTGATGGTGAGCCTGGCGACGGGCTGACCGGCGCCGGCGCCGACCTTCCCACCCACGCTTGTTAGTTCCAGCTCCATGTCCATGGAGCGCTGTAGGACCTGAGAAAATACAAAAAACATATATTAGGGATTTCAAACTCACATTATAGCCACCGTGAGGCAATATGACAGAGTTTGACTGTAAATCAAAAAGATGAGGGGCATGATTAAATTAAAAAAGACGAATAGCGGCGTTAAGTTTCGCCATTTAACAAACGAATTCAGAAAAATAAAGTTAAAATAATGGATAGTGGAGTGACTGGCTCTCTATATTAGTTAGTGTCAGTGTACAATCGTAAATAAGTATGTAAATTTTAATAGAAATCTTAATTAATTTCAATTTAGCTCTAAAAGGAGAATTGGCAGAACAAAACGGAGATGGCGGGACGAGCTGGACCATTATAGGCCTGACTGGTGCTCAATAGCGCGAAATAGACCGGAATGGAAGAAGTGGAGAGACGCCTTTGCCCAACAATGGGATGGCGTAGGCTAGGGAAAAAAAAATACGATTCGAGACGATATTATTTAGTAAATATACTAACTTTATTCAAATAGCACTCAGGGCAAATTAAAAGGTCCAAAGTAAATAATTCCAACGAATAAACCACCACCAATACTGTCGGCGATTGAATTCCTAGATAAATGAAAACGACCACTCTGAATACTAAACGCGTAAAGATTCTAAGTAAAGTGTTTACTGTTGTTATACAAATGTAACCTTTAACGTTATTTAAAGATAATATAAATTTATGGGAATTATTACTTTAGATTTTTTCTCAATTTCACGCTGTATCCCTCATGTAGCAGGGTAAGCAGAGGGAACCTTAAGGGAAATGTTAAGATACGCTGTTCCCATCAGTCTTGATGGGTGGTCTTGAGTTCCGTTCCCTACTAAGAATCTTTTTGCTGGAAAGGACAAGCGTCACCTGGTGGTACGTGAATTCTGCCGGCCACGACCCCCTGTAACATCCAGATGAGGATGATATTTAACTTTGTGACGTAACACGGACAGACGACTTACGGTCAATAACCAGGTCAAACAGTTCCTCAGAACACTCTCCATGCTAAATGAGGTAGAGAACGCACAGCGAGGAGACATCTCTATGTAAAGCCAATGATCCAAGCCTTTTCAGATAATTGAATCGCCAATGATTCGAAAGGTTCTACATCGTATGCGATACTGGGGAATTGAAGTATTATAGTGTTATTATATTATAATAATATTATAATAACAAAAATCGTTGTTTTGTTTTTAAATTTATGAAATATAACTTTTCTCATGAATTGGGGTTCTTCATTAGCTTAAAACTTATTTCAAAATGATATTCTGTATAAGACGGCTTAGCAAACTTTTCGCTTTGTTGTTCTCATTAAAAATAATGAATGAGTTTTAGAGTTGTTTTTCTATTTCACTACTGAAAAAAATATTGTCTTAATATATTGCACCACGACTGGCGTTTAACTTCAAATTTATGTTATTTATTTTTTATATGTTATCATTTATGGTTTCTAAGCAATACTTGTGTGCGCCCCAATATTATTTCCATTCAATTACTATATAGTGACCATTAATACATATTTATTGGTTCATAAATACATACATAAGTTACGGATTAACATACATAAAAATATATACATATTTCAATGCGACGTAAATAATTATAAATGTTAAATTGAACTACCGGCGTCCTCCATTGCGTGATTCACCAATTGCTATGAATTTGACTGCACATAATATACTAGCTTTTATCCACGGTTCTGCCACTGCCATCAGATGAAAATAGAAATAGAGTTTGTGTAAGACATATTTTAAAAGCTAGAGATAACTCTCACTGCTGGTATAGTGCCTACAGTAAGATTACGTCGAAACTACAGACGTTATGTAATATAGCCTTCGATGATAAATGGACCATCCTATATATACTAGTACTAAAAAAGAAACTCTCGTCCCAAAAAATCACTACTTCATTTTAGCAAAGTGCTTTAAACTGATAATTAAACTGCTAATCACATTTTCATAAAACATAGCTAAGAACCACCGCGATGAACAAGGCTTTCGATCAAAATAAACCGCACTCAAATCGGTTCATTCATTCATGTGGTATGTTGCTACAGACAGGTACACAGACAGACAGACAGAACAAACTTAATAGTAATAAAACCCCCCCTTTTTTGCGTTCATTCAATTCAAACCAGTAATTCCTGAGATTAGAGCGTCCAAACAAACAAACTCTTCAATTCTAAATATTAATACAGAAGTACCTACCGACGAGCTGGTATAATTAAACGATATAATTGTACAATATAAATATTTAAAGTTCCATCATATCAATTAAGGAATGCTAAACAAACTAACGAGATACATAATTATATGTTAATAATGAAAGTAACATAATATTATGCGGTATTTTTTTAATCCAATTAAGAAACAGCTGTCGCCTTTTATAATGGTCACTGCTGGTGATAACTGGGTCACTGAGTTTTTTTTATTTTTTTTTAAAGTGGCAAAAGCATTGAATAGAGATGTAAGTTGAAAATCTAAAGTTGCTTTTAGTTAACCATTTTCCAAGGGTAAGTATAAAAATGTTAGTTTTTAAATGAAATACTTTCTTTTCATTGTAGAATTCTTGCATCTTTAGAATAGATTAAAAAAATATAAATAAAAACATGTTGCTATATGATGGAAAACTAAATAAAACGAAGAATAAAATAGAAGTATAATGAAAATATAAATGTAAGTAAATATTCCATTTCCTCAAGTGGGGATCTGTCACGTTTATAGTCACGCGTTTGTACCTACAGACGCCACAACTGGCCCCTAAACGATTTTAGTCTAGAATAGTAATGTTAGGAAAATATAATTTAATAATAAACTTCCCTATAGACTAACAAAATCGAAAATCTCATAAATCGATCACAAAAAGGTATATAGACCCTAAATCCATTACCATAAACGTGTTACCAAAAGGACTTATCGTACATACATACATCGTTTAGCGACCTCGCTCCAGGCAACAGCTGTTAGGCAACAAAATTGCCAATTTACTGGCGAGATGTGTGGGACGTAAAAAGTATTTTACTACGGTAATCTTCCACTTTGTTATAACAATTTAGAACTTATATTAGCTGCCTACTTCAGTATTTTAAGCTTAGATAAAAATGTTAGGTACGGTTAGATAAAAGGTTAGTGCTTGTACAAAAAATTATGGAGAATAGTGACTTTTAAGTTAGTCTCTCCTTCTCTTTTTTTCTTT
Source organism: Heliconius melpomene rosina (assembly GCF_056956725.1). Classification (NCBI taxonomy): domain Eukaryota; kingdom Metazoa; phylum Arthropoda; class Insecta; order Lepidoptera; family Nymphalidae; genus Heliconius; species Heliconius melpomene. The sequence continues at coordinate 2,063,848 of NC_140396.1, read as the reverse complement.
TTAGCTTCACGCTGTATCCAGCATGTAGCAGGGAATGGTAGGCAGAGGGAACTCTGTTTTCATTACGAAGAAGACATATCAAAGAAAAAAGAAAAAGAGTACAAAATAATAATATACAAAATTCCTTCGTCGCCAATTTTACATAGAATTAATTATAAAACAATAAAATTATTTAATCACCTGGTCCATTCGAATAACTCCTTCCGCTAAGGTTTTGTATCCAAGAATAGTGCGATTTTTGTATTTCTTGCGTCTCTGCAGCATAATCTGTAACCTGTAAAAGAATAATGACATGAAATAAACCTTATATAACATATATATGTAATTTCAATCACTCCACAAAGGACTTCATTTTCTGCAAATAATTAAAAAAGTACTTACGAAAAACAATATTACTAAAATTTACTATAAACCTATTTAGTACTTCTAGCATTATAGTTATTTTGAAATTCAAAATATTCATGGCAGCAGGATATAAATGTAGACCATAGACGGAAGAACCTATATTATAAACCTATTTCCTATTTGAATCATATATACCACAATAAGACAACGATAAAATTTAACTGGGACTCGAAAATATGAAGGAAATTCATTCACACGTCAATGTATGACCGACATGTTATAAACTATTTTAGTTAAAGCTTCATGTGTCATTACACGAACATTATACATTTTATAAGATAACTAGCGGACGCGCGCAGCTTCGCTTGCTTATTGCTTAGGGGTGAATTCTAATAAACTTTGAAACACGTGTTCAATAAAATATTTTTAAGAGTCTCAATTTCAAATTTTATAAAAATCAGTGGCGATTTAAAGATTTTTCTATATAAACTTTCAACCCCTTATTTACACCCCTAGGGGATGAATTAAAATAAACCACGAAACTTATGTTCAATGAAATATTTTTAAGAGTCTAAATTTCAAATTTTATAAAAATCGGTAGCGATTTAAAGATTTTTCTATATAAACTTTCAACCCCTTATTTACACCCCTAGGGGATGAATTAAAATAAACCACGAAACTTATGTTCAATGAAATATTTTTAAGAGTCTAAATTTCAAATTTTTTAAAAATCGGTGGCGATTTAAAGATTTTTCCATACAAACTTTCAACCCCTTATTAGCACCCTTAGGGGGTGAATTCTAGAAAACCATGAAACACATGTTCAATTAAATATTTTTAAGAGTCTAAATTAAAAATTTTATAATAATCGGTGGGGTTTTAAAGATTTTTCCATACAAACTTTCAACCCCTTATTTGCACCCTTAGGGGAAGAATTCTAGAAAACCATGAAACATGTATTCAATTAAATACTTTTAAGAGTCTGAATTTCAAATTTTATAAAAATTGGTGCCGATTTTAAAAAAATTCTATACAAACTTTCAACCCCTTATTTGCACCCTTAGGGGGAGAATTCTAGAAAACGATGAAACACGTATTCAATTAAATACTTTTAAAAATCTAAATTTCAAATTTTATAAAAATCGGTGCCGATTTTTTTTTTTTTCCATACAAACTTTGAACCCCTATTTCACCCCTTTAGGGTAAAAATTTTTCAAAATCCCTTCTTAGTGGATGTCCAGATTACGAAAGTAAATATCTGTCCAAATTTCATGTTTCTACGCACAGCGGTTACGGCTGTGCGTGCGTCTTACCTCAGTCAGTGAGGACAAGTCCTTTTATATATATAGATTAAACGACGGAAAACATCACAGAAATCGCTGTTCCGGGTTCAAATCCGGATGTCTGTTTCGTTATGATAGCTCCGTTCCCCATTTTACATTTAATTGTGGAGACATTGAGTGGCGGGACTGAACGCCGCGCTTTTACCTCGACACCGGAGCGAAGAAATAAAAATATTAACAATTTCATGTCCTCGGGTGGGAATCGAACCTTCAACCTATCGTCTTTTAAACTGGCCTAATTAATGTTTTTTTTTTTATTTGAAGTAAGTGAATTTTAATTTCATAATTTGAAGTACTAATAATGTTATTACACTTTTAAAATGAAAATATAAAAGACATTAACGCCAGATAAATTTTATTTAAATATAAGGCTCAACTTTGCGCCGTCTAAATCCTATTCTACGCTGGAGCTTTAAGCCTCTTACCAGTCAACTTCGTCTAAGGATTACAGAAAATATTTTCCCCGAAAATTTGATTCTTCTTTATATAATACCTATTTATATACCTACTTTTTTTTATCTTAGACATATTCAATTCCTATCTATATTCTATGACATAAATGTAAAATATTTTTTAAAAAGCTGTATTTTATTTTAAAAAGTAGTTATAAATAATATATAAGGCCAGTCGTGGCGCAGAGGCACAAAAGTATGTGACTGTAAAAAGTTCCGCCACTCAACACGCACAACTTGCAAAATTCGGTGAACAATGGTGAACGGAGTGTTAACTTAACATTAGGTTCCCTCTGCCTACCTTGCTGTATGCAAGATATGCTGATTTTATTTTATGGAAACCTCTACATAAACCATCCATCCCCCAAATTCCTTTCTCTTGTTTCTTTACTACCGTAGCTTCATTTTAGAAATCTCTATTTATAAACGAACTGCAATAAAAATCGGCCATAACGTATTCTACAGATAAGTGAAAAAATAAAAATAAAATTTAGATTGGTGTACCTATATTTTTTATGATCGAAAACCCCATTAGTCCCGACCTCGACCTTAAAATATCATTGCGCTGTTAACATTTGAACCAGAACCATTCTCTGGTACATTCGGTCGTAAAACTAAGCAAATTGCCGCAATGAATAAGAAACAACTGTATTTTATACACCGTGTCGTATGCCAAATTATCAGTAAGCTTTTAGCTTTAACTTTTTTTTTGCTTCACGCTATATCCCTCACATTGCAGGATAGGCAGAACAAAAAAAAATGGCTAGTGATGAGTCCGTTCCCATTAAGACACTTCCGTTCCACACTGACCGTGGAATTATAGAGGCATTGCGTGTTGAGTGGCGTGTAGAACTTGACACCACGCTTCACGTCGTTACCAGAGCAAGGAAATGAAAATATAAAAAAAATCCTTAAGTTGAAATCGAACCCACAACTAATCGCATTTATAGTCGCACGAATATACCCCTACGCCAATGGCCACCGTCTGGCCTCACAGCTTAAAGTTAAAGCTTCATTTTGTTTTTGACTTTAAAATTTCGTTAGCTCTTCGTTAACTCCGTTATAAACTTTTAAATTAAATAAGTTATGAAATTTCTATCCAAGTTATTCTCATTATAGCAGATATCTCTTATTTTTTTATTTTTAGCTTCACGCTGTATCCCGTGCACAGCAGGGGAGAGGCATTCTGCAGGGTAGGTTTCAGTTCCTCGTCTGGGAATCGAATCTACAACAGTGTCTCTACGCCACGAATAGCTTCTAAAATATCTCTCAACATATATTAAGCATTTTACTAAAATATTCAGAAACTCATCGTACCTGTTACCATCGCGCTTCACAAAATGAGGATACTGCAAGGAGAAGCAGAGGTCCAGCTCCACATCCATAGGTGGTACCGTTATATCGTTCGACCGTAGCGTACGCTTGCTGCTGTGCATGCGGGCGGCCAGCGTGACGGCGCCTGCGCCCGCGCCTCCCGCCGCGCCGCCGCCCGCCTCGCTCAGCGCCCCGCATACGCGGAGCCGAGTTACGCGAAGTGTGCATAGCCTGGGAAGGAGAGAATAAATTGGTTAGTTATAATAAATAAAATCAACCTCACGCTATAACCCGCACACAGGTAAGGTAAGATAGACGAACCTAGTGTTAAGACACTGCGTAATCAATTTTCTGTCAAATTCAGAAGACATTGGGTGTTAAGTGGCGCAACTCAACGCCGCGCGTTGCCTCGACACCAGAGCGATGAAATGAAAATATGAATTGGTTAGTGTAATAAAAACAATGAGAAAATTAAAGTAGGAAAAACAGTGTCTATACCACGGTTCTTCCCAAATCTTTTCTTTACCTACTCTGACATATTTAGTCGTCGTTATATACAAATAATAAAGTTATACTGTGAAACAATTTGCGTTTAATATATTTTCCTCATTTAATGGAATTTAATTGCGAAAAGAGTGAGTGTAAAATACCTACAAATATGTCAATTTTAAATTAAGTCTCTAAAAAATTTTAGTTTTAGGTTGAACACCTTATATATTTATTAAATTAATATAATATATTATTGTCGAAATCTAGTTCAAACGATATTTATGAACTATTATTTTTACAACTTATGGACTTAGGCTAGAAAGAATCAATCAGAATATTACAAACATAAATCAGTCTCGAGACGTGATATCGAAAGAATCGCAAATAGATATATATAATGACTAGCGGACGCGCGCAGCTTCGCTTGCGTAATTAGGGGTGAATTCTAATAAACCACGAAACATGTGTTCAATGAAATATTTTTAAGAGTCTAAATTTCAAATTTTATAAAAATCGGTGGCGATTTAAAGATTTTTCAATACAAACTTTCAACCCCTTATTTGCACCCTTAGGGGGAGAATTCTAGAAAACCATGAAATACGTGTTCAATTAAATACTTTTAAAAATCTAAATTTCAAATTTTATAAAAATCGGTGCCGATTTAATTTTTTTTCCATACAAACTTTGAACCCCTATTTCACCCCTTTAGGGTTGAAATTTTTTAAAATCCCTTCTTAGTGGATGTCCAGATTACAAAAGTAAACATCTGTCCAAATCTCACGTTTCTACGCACAGCGGTTACGGCTGTGCGTGCGTCTTACCTCAGTCAGTGAGGACAAGTCCTTTTATATATATAGATAAATGGCGATATCATAAGCCTCGGGGTTTTACTTAATTCACTTCGGACCGAAATGGATTATCGAATGTATAAGTTATTTACGATTTAGTTGAAATATAATAATATAAGTAAAAAAATGTTTTAATTTAAACAGTTTTATTATAATAAAGTAAATAATAATATGATAAATGTACTAAAAGCTAAGTAATCATAATTTACGCTCTACCTCTACCAGCTTCCATTTGATACCAATGACAAGGATGCTTAAAAATAACTGAATCTCAAATTTTTATTTATTCTATTACGTGATGGATTAAGAAACGGTATTATATCGATAGATATTTATAAATTGGCTGGCTTTGACTGCCAAAGCTAAGAAATAATAAACTTAAACAGAATAATTTCACAACCCGAGAACCTCAACAAGTGACCAATGAACATGCATAATAAAATATGAATATCTACAATTTCTTCAAGTTTAAAAAAAAAAAAAAAATTCAATAAACATGTAATATTGGCACCTTTTTACATATATAAAATAGAATTAGAAGATCAAAAGATTTCGAAGATCACGTAAAGAATCCTTGTCGTACGTCTCGTACGTGAAGGAGGAGAGGAAAGTTCTATTCACAGATGAAATGAAAAATTTTTATATAGAGAAAAATGTAATCTTATTGAAATTCTGCTGGTACGTACACAATTGTTAAGGTACACTTCGTAAAGTCACAAATTCAGTTGTAGGTTTCTTCATAATTTTTTACAATAATATGTTATTTAATATTTTTACTTTATAATAAAATCATAAGATTATTATATATTTTTATCTAAATTAATATCTAAAAATGCTAACACGCAGTCCCTCCAGATTTCGATGGTAAGTGGGGAACCGAAGTGGTTTAATGGGAGCTGAGTGTCTTAACACTAGTTCCTCTGTCTCCTGCTAGTGCGGGATACAGGGTGAAGCTAATAATAATTAAAATAAAAAAATCTAAAGATATATATGATGATTTTAAAATATAAAATAATACATTGCTAAAGCATTGTGATATTTGAAAACTTACTATGCTTTAATAACTTAATTAAAATTTTAGCACGAATTCCAAAGATGTATTTCAACGCCGAGTTTCATCATATAAAAGTGATAAAATGAAAATGAGTCATTCTCCGAGTAAAGATTGAACCCATGTCGCCTCAGCCGCTGTCTCTCTAGGCCACAATAGTCACACTACATGGCTTATAGTTCTTTCATAAACCTTTCACAATCAAATCAAAGTAGAAAAATAAACAAAAAATTCTAACAGTTTACTAGTTATTTTCAAAGGCACATACAAACATACATATAAAACGTAATCCTCCAAAACCTCATATCTAATGAAAGTCTACACACGCGTAATAACCACCAGGTGCTATACAAATACATACATCAAGAATTTTTCTTTACAGCGTATGAGTACAATTGAGGGTAGATCTGACGTTAATTTCATCATTTCGAGAGGACGGAGGGGGAGGGGGGGGGAAGTTCACTATGTGGATTTATTAAAAGCTCAACGAAGCGCTGAAATATTTTTTCTTGTAAATGTAACGACGAACTTGCCCGAGTTCGCAACAGCTGTTTTCGATTATTTACGTTACCACGGTATTTACTTCTTAGTGGGAAAACTAAAACTTTTTTATATATATAAAAATAAATTTAGTTTGTGTTAAAAAGGATTTTTAAGTTATTTTTGTGATATGTTCATATGTCACAAAGCACATATCAGTTTTTCTCTACATACAAAATATATTACAAACTTAAAACAGCCTATACATATAGGCTAGTCGTGGCATAGGGGTAGAGTGCGACTATAAATGCGACAGGTCGTGGGTTCGATTTCCACTCGAGGAAATAAAATATTTAACGTTTTCTTTTCCTCGCTCTAATAACGCAAAAGCAAACCGCAACATTAATTTTCCACTTTCCAATAAAATGCAACAAGTGATAGATTTCTATACAAATGCTATGTTAAAAAGTAGATTACATATCAAAAACTCCCAAAAATATATAAACAATTTTAAAACAAATGACATAAAACAAAAACAAAAACCACCGACATGAATCACCAAGCCCGATTCAAACACAACCGGTTCTCGGAAGGTAATTGCAAGCGAGCTGTCATTAAATGGGGAAGTATTATCGACGCGCACTTCCCGCCGCCACACGTGCGTCGTGCGCCTGAATACACTTTACGATATAAAATAACACAACTTAATAAGTAACTACCTTCTAATTATTATACCGTGATAGATTGAATGTCGTTGAACTTTGGAAAACTGTGTAAGTCAGTGCAATGCCTTCATAATTCGGAAGAGAGTGGGGAACGGAAGTGTTTTAATGGGAACGGAGTGTTTTAACAGTCAGGTTTTCAGGTACCCTGTTCGGGATATGTATAGCGTGAAACTAAAAAAAGTCAATTGAGAATATATTTTTGTGTTGTTCTATCGAGTAAGGCTATGTATAAGGCTGTAATACGTCAAATAAGTCGATTTAATGTCGCCGACTGTACTTCCGGTCACAGTTAACTCAGGTTCACAGAAGGAGAGAGAGAGGGCTTATATTGGTCCAATTACCACTTAAGATACGTAAGCATTGGCCACAAGTAGGATACGCATTTGGTCTTTTGCTGTCAACGTTTTGTTATTTATATTTTCATATAAATCAATTTATTTATGTAGTTAACCTCTTTTCAGTTTCAGTTGTCTGATCACGAAGCTCTAAACTAAAATAACATAGCAGTGTGTGAATTTTCCGTTTTTTCACTATTTTCACTAAATAAGAATAATAGAGAAAATAAACAAAACAAAAATAAAAAAAACTTTTAAAAAAACCTAGATACTAAACAACAATGTAATTCAAAAGAAAACTCCAACAAAACATTCTTAACACGTACACGTTAGTCTACGTCGCAGTTATAATGAATGAGGGTAGATAAAGCGCTACCAGTAGGACATTCTGGCACGAGATATTTTAAATTGGTGTAGGTGGGTACAAGTTCAAAACCATATTTTCCTCTAACATAATTTTGCTTATTAAATTTTATATGAAAATTACAAATTTAAAAATAAGTTTATTTGTTACTTTTTGATTTCGAGACAAAAGGCTTTATATAAATGATCTAAATTCGCTTCACGCTGTATCCCGCAAAGAGCAGGGAAGCAAACAGAGGCAGAGGGAACCTTGTGTTAAAACGAGACATTATTTTAAATTGCTATAGATAGGTTTCCTGCAACATAATTGTGTCACGTCGACTATCATCTACTGCAGCCCGGTTTTAATGAGGCTGGCGTCAAAGAGAAACCTAGTTGTTTAGTTAAAGGAGCTGTGGTAACGCGATGCTTATTAAGTTTTATATGAAAATGAATTTAGGTTACAAATTTCTTAATTTGTATTTATTTGTTACTTTTTTGCGCATTATTCAAAGTTCGATTATACAAGGATTTTATATAATTTATCAACGAAAATAACATACTTTAAGTTGTTTATAAAACAAAAACTGTTAGTGCTTAAAACACTAAATTCTCTCTGCTTTTCCTTTTATATAGATTTAATTTATGAAGTATAAAAATATACAATTAATAATAATAAACAATTTACATACTTATATTTAAATTATCAGCTATAATCGATATGAAATCCACAATTCTACATCGAAAGGATTCACGTGAGCATATAGCTAGCCTTAATAAACCGACCATCCTACACAAGAGTTATTTACTCTTCAATTTGAACCAGCAGTTCCTGAGATTAGCGCGCTAAACAAAACAAACTTTAAATTTTAAAATATTACTATAGAAATATATGCAGATTCAAAAATCTCCTATCTACTAGATATTTCATAAGCAACCAATTTCATCCAAACTCAATAGGCACCTAGCACACAAACTTTGTTGAACACCCCTGTATAACTCAATTTATTAAACACAATTTAGCAGTAACAGGGCAGCTCTCGCAGCATCCAGCGAACGAGATTATGCCACGATACAGGCTATAATTTGCCTTCGCGCCTCAGCTATCCTTTGAGAGCGTCTTAGAAGTAATTACGAAGCGAGATAGGAAAATAATACTAAACATCAGCATCAGAGGCCGTGGTGGCGCAGGGGCACAAGGATAAAAATTTTAATTTTTCGTTTCTTATTATTATCTTAATTCTGGCATCAAGGAAATTCGGAATCGGAGTGTCTTAACATTAGGTTCCCTTTGACTACTCTGCTATATGTGAGATAATTTTTATTTATCAGCATAAATATATAGAATAATATATGAGACCCATGATAGCCATGTCGAAACTGGAGGTAGATGTAGAATTTGATAATTTAAGATGCTTAGTATAAGATCTTCAAATATACCAGTTTGATTAACCCATAAAGTTTTAATGTTTAATCGGAAGGATACAGAATCTAAATATACATACATATTTTATTTAGTAATCTACAAAGTAGAGCAGTGGAAAACGAAATTATATATAACAAAACTTTCTCTTTTCTAAAGAAAATAGCAATAACAAGTTTAAGATGCATTTTCATCTAAAAAACTGGATCGAGTAAGAAACAATTTTTATTAAAAAACTTGACCTGAGTAGCAAGCAGGCTGATTATCTCATAGTTTCCGTACCCTCGATCAATCAATGTAGGTCATCCGTTGGTTCCATCCCCTTCTCGGTCACTTGGTAAATTAAGTAGAACAGTATAAAAAAAATCGGATAAGTAATCATAGTAAATTATACTAAAACTAATTACAAATTCTTTTCTTATATATATATAAAATCGAAAGGTCACTCACTCATCACGAAATCTCAGAAACTACATGTGCTAGGAATCTCAAATTTTGCATAGGAGTTATTTATAGGACGTAGGTGCTCGCTAAGACGGGAATTTGCAATATTCGACTTCTAAGGGGTTGTTTTGGGGTCGAAAGTTTGTATGCAACTTCGTTACTACAAATGCTAGGACTCTCAAATTTTGCATAGACGTCACTAGGACGTAGTCATGGAGACAGAAATGAATAATAACATAGTTCACGCGGGTGAAACCGCGAGCGGGCCGCTAGTTTATATATAAATGACAATGAATATGAACACTACAAATACATTTTCTCAGCTCTACATTGTATCCCTCACATTGCTGGATAGGCAGAGGGAGCCTGGGAACCTAGTGTTTATACACTCCGTTCCCATTAAGATGCTTCCTTCCCCATGGATCCTTTTCATATTTTATCTGATACTATGTACTATGGCACAACCCTTGTTCAAAGTCCCCTGATAAACTAAAAACAAGTTAGGAAATTCCGATCTGTTGCAGAATAATAAGAGGCACCCGGGACGAGAGCTGCATGAGAAATTTACGTAAAAATGTCTCATCAAAAAAATTAAAACAATGTGAACAAATTTAATTTAAAGGACTGGTTTTAGTTGGACTGACATGATAACAGATTGTTTTCTTTTTTAAACTTCACCCTCTATCCCAAATAGGGTAGAAGAAGTGTTTTGACACTCCGCTCACCACAACATATCATCTATAACATATTTAAAAATCCATATATAAAACACAAAAAAATATTAGAAAAATTTCATACAGTGCAAAAAATAAAGCACAAAAAAAATCTATAAAACCTTATTTGAAAATCGTGGCGAAACGTAAAAGTATATAAAGACATCAAATACATATGACAAATGTGAATACGTAAGCTTTGCAAAAGTCATTCACGAGATTTCTTTGGTTTGACAGTTTTCCTTTGATATCGTCACCAAGAAAATATAGAGAAATATGTTATTTAAAAATGTGTATTGTAAAAGTAAAATCATGAAAAGGTTCGTGCGGTAAAAAGAATATGTTTAATAATTTGTGAACAAAATTCGTATAATTTGTATAGATTAACGAAGTTTATTTTAAGGCCAGTCGATCGAGATTATGGGTTCGATTACCACTCAAGGACCCTTCTGAAATTCGTCAGAAAGTGGGGAACATAAGTGTTTTAACACTAGGTCCCCACTTCCCAAGTTTCCTCTGCTTATCCTGCTATGTACATAATTAATATATTTTATATAGATCATTAAGCTTTTATAATTTTCTGTTACAGTTTTCAGTTTCAACTGTACAAAAGATATTTTACATCTATAAATAATAAAGAAAAAACATTAGACAGTCTTAACAAATCCTGTCTTCCTAGCCTCATACACGAGGTTAACCAAAGAAAATGTTGCACCGAACCAAAAAAGCAGCACCCTCCGGTGAACCTGCACGGATCCAAATCATATAAAGTTGGTGAAAAGAGACGTTACTCACCATTCCACTATTCCGGTCAGGTACTGTTTACCTTGGTTTATGGCTTTTATAAATAAATTAGCTTTAAAAGTTTTAATATAAACTTATAAGTAATTTTTAAATAAAAACAGCTTAACGATTTTTAAAACATAATAAATCATGTTTTAAAAGCGGTCGTAGTAACTCGGTCACGAGCTTACAGGCAAGAAAGAAGCTATTTTACACAGGTTTTTACAAAAATGTTTTTATTTGGGAGGTTTACATAATCTTTGTAGCAAAATAATATGCAGCAAAAGCGGATAGTTTATTTAAGAGATAAAAGGAAAAACGAAACGCACGAACCGAAATTAAAACGAGACTATAGTTTCAGAAAAATGGCCGATTTTCAAGTTTTACCAGTTAAATTTTCATTCCGCGTATGTAGATGAATTGTTCGAATATAAAACGCTTTGGCAGAGATTGGAAAAAGACTCAACGAGTTTCTTTGTCTAGAATTTTGAATTTCGATTTATAAAGCCGCTCCGAAATAGTAGAATTCACATAACTTTAGAATTTTCGTATTCTTGGTATATTTTTATGTCTTACCTGACTAAATGGCACAATAATATAATGATGAAATTTATTTTTAATTAGCAAAACATAATCACCCACAGATAGACAAAGTTTATATAGCAACATATGGCTTATATAAAAATATACTTTAGTTTTTTTTTGAGTTTGAGGGAACCTGAGAACTTAGTGTTTAGACACACACCTATTGCGACAATTCCGTTCCCAACTTTCCGCCGAATTCTGAAGACATTGCGTGTTGAGTACTATAAGGAAACACCGCGTTTTCCCTCGTTACCAGAGCAAAAAACTGAGAATATTAAATATAATAATTTCCTCAAGTCACAATCGAACTGAAACCTACCGCCTTTACATGTATATCTACTTTAGTTTCATTACAATATCGGCCATAAAAACAATAATTGGACAGCCGGCTGGGTAATACCGACAACTGGGAGTAATCTCGGCCCAGCGAGGCGGAAGCGAGGATAATTAAGCCGCGTTCGGATCTAGAACACCCATCTGAAACAGAGAGGCCTTCTGCCAGCTACAGTTAGATTGAAAATTTGCAGTTCGCTGATTGAAAACGTTTCTGTCTTTTTTTGTGTCATTTCATTTTTCATTGAAACAGGAAATTGGGGCACGTTCTTTCCCATAGGCACGTTTATTCTATTAAAAACAGATATTGCAAATAATATCGTTAATGTCTTTCCCAGAAATATGGCTATTGAACAATTTATAACAAACTAGCTACAATGCGACTTTGCCCATTTAAACTTATGGTTATTACGTCAAATAATACAAAACCTTTTCATAAATTGTAGCCCATGTACCATAGCTACCTTTACTGTACAGTTTCAATTAATTTCAGTTTAGTAGTTTTTGCTTGAAAGTGGAACAAACCATCCTCACAAACTTTTACATTTATAATATCAGTTAGGTGAAATTAATGCAATAAATATACTTTTTTACTAAAATGAGCATAAAATTTTTCTAACCCGCTACCACTAAATAAATGAAAAGACAAGACAAGATACTACGAAATCTAAATGTAGCCTGAACCGTTTAAAACTCTAGTGAAGTTGTTACAGCAAAGTTGGTAACAATCTCTCGTTTCTTAGAAAAGGTGAACCAAGTTCTTTGTAAAATACATAAAAGTACGTACAACTACACTTGGACACAATAGACATGAAAAAGAATGAAAGTTTAAGGAAAAATATAGTGGAATAGAATTTTCTCGTTTAAGTAATATTCGTATATAATATTTATATCGGTATAGGTATTTGCAGTAGAAGAAAAACAAAATCACTTTCCATCAATCCGCAACCAACGAACTTCATGTGGTTTTCACTAACAGACAAAGTTATTGCAAATTACGAATTATATATATTTAATAAGAATTAGATATTGTTGTGTGCAGTCCGAGCGGGCGAAGCCGCGAACAGAACACTAGTAAGATATAAATTGTACAGTAAATATGTTTATAATCTAACTGTGTATGCAAAACATAGATAGAATTCACATTACCTCCGTCGATATGTACTGCAATCTCATTAAATTTATATTATATATAGAAATTCTAGATAGAAATATAAGTCTAGAAATCAACTTGGATATAACGATATCTTAGCTCCGTTAACAGTTACAAATGATGGCACAAAAAAATGTATTGACTGACTCAAACGTGAGAATGCGCCATGAGTCGTTATAAGATGACTAGAATTTCCGTTATGGCTAAAGTTAAGCAAAAAACATTGAAGTTTAATGCGAGACACATTTTCGTTGTGAGTGTACTTTAGTTAAAAAAAAAACAAAAATCAGCTTCATGCAGCATCGCACACAGCATAAGAACAGAGGGAACCTAGTGTTAAGACAGTCCGTTCCCCTAACTACTGACCTCCAGTAGTTAGGTGTATTTAAAGATGTCACCTTGAACTAACATTGCCCGGTCCTGCAGCAATCCAATTACGTAAGGAATTGGACTCAACCCGCCCATCCCGCTAATGGAAGGCGGGACGGCGCAGATTGGGAACGCTATCACCGAACTACTCTGTAGACAAGATCTATACATTAGTATTTGTAGAAACTAAAAAAGACACGTAAAGTTTTGTAGAGAACTGTAGATTAACAAAATAAACTAAGAATAGAATAGAATTTACTAATTCTACCTAATTAGAGGTCAGTCGTGGTGCAGAGCCACAAGCGTCTATACTCGTACACGTGACTAGTTATAGGTTCGCTTCCCACTCGTGGAATGAAATATTTAATATTTTCATTTCTTCGTTACCAGAAATTGTTCTGGTTAGCAAAGGCGCGGCGTTGAGTTCCGCCATTCAAAACGAAGTGCCTTCAGAATTCGGCGGAATAGTGCGGAACGGAAGTGTCTTAATGAGAACGGAGTGTTACACACTAGATTCTCAAGTTCCCTGTATATAAAAAAAAAACATTCTATATGCTATTTTTTTTACATTATACATACACTTCTCAGGTCCGTTATTATGTAATCATAGGTTTAATTATTTTCAAAGAAAACAAAAGAAAATGCATTATTTTCTTAAACGCCTCTATTGTTAACAATTGTATGGCTAACGGCAAGAAAACTAGAACTACAGTAAACTTTGCAAATATTCGTGTCCAGTATAAAACTTAAAAAGAAATAAAGTTCTTTTTCCGTGTCAGTAGGATGGTGAGGAAAGTTTCCTTCGTCTCAAGTACGTGACTTGAGTTTTCTTTACACATTGGACCGACGAAAAGTTATTTATTTTTTAGTAAGCTGCTGAAAGGAAAACAAACTCGATACGCTATCAGCTAAAGTAAACCGTTGCCTCTTTGTATCGAATTATTGTTCACAAGTTACTTTTTGTGACAAATTTTAATTCGATCTTATGTAGAGATCTTTTATAATTTGGCTATAACATAAGAAAAAGTTTAAGCGGGCGAAGTCGCACGTAAGTAGCTTTAAAATGTATAATAAAAAGCTAGATAAACAAAAACAAACAGTCTACTAGAATAAAAGTAAAATGGAAATTTATAAAATCCCTCCAACAAAATGACTACACTGCACTATCGAAATCCGATAGGGACATTTCAGTTCAGGCGTTTGCATCTGAAGCCAGGATTAAGCCCCTTTAGAATAGACTCAGGAAATCGTTAATCGTATTGCTTTCAACTCGTTGTGTTTGTATGAAATTGCATGGATATATTTAATTATTTGCTAACTTGAATTATATTATACGACGTTGTATATGGAGTTTTTTTTAGATTCACTTTGTATCCCGCAAATATATATTGCAGGGTAGGCAGAGGGAATCTAGTTTTAAGAGACTCCATTTCTCACTTTCTGCCGAATCTTTGAGGCATTGCGTGTTGAGTAGAGGATCTCAACGCCGCGATCTTTCCCTTGTTACCAGAACGACGGAGTAAAAATATTAACAATTCATAATTCATTCCCCCTAGTGGGAGTCGAATCAACACCCGTCGCGTTCACAGTCACACATTTGAGTCACTGCAAAGTACAAATAATATATTTCATTAATAAATTCGAGTCAATGTAATAATAAAATGTGATTCAAATCCGAGCAAGAATATAAGCGAACTTATTTTCCACGAAAAGTTTTCTGCAATCGTAATATTTCTCCACCTCGCGAAATCTTTCTTGTAACTTGCAAATTTATCTTAATAAATGGCAATTTGTTTGCGCCAGGTCACGTTAGAACATTTCATTGAACTTTCAACGTATAATTTACGTCCTATACATGTGTGTAGTGCGCTATACACTTAAATTAATTGTATAAGAATTACTTTAAGTAAGACTACGCCAGTTGTGGCACCGGGGCAGGCGTGTAATTGTTAATGCGACAAGATTGTAGATTCGATTCCGACTCGAGGAAATGAAATATTAAATATTTTCATTTCTTCGCTATCGTAAAAAGCCCTAGCGCGGCGTTGATATTTACATAATATCATCTTTGCGTCTTAACACTACGCTCCCTATGTTATAGTGAAGATTAAAAAATGGGTATAAAACACAAACGTTGTAAATGTCACACACTTGCTTACTTGTTTGTTATTTCAGCCGACTGTAGAATGGGTGGTGGCAAGAGTGGATGACATTTTGAACTGGGGCAGGAAGGGCTCCCTTTGGCCCCTCACCTTCGGTCTCGCTTGCTGCGCCCTGGAGATGATGCATTACGCCGGACCGAGGTGATTTCATTATAATTATGCCTACTTATTTTTATGATAATAATAAACAGATTGTAGTTTATTTTTGTCTTTATATGTAACAAACACTAAATGAAGGAGAAGCTTGCTTAAATATATAATAGTGAAAACATCAATTATATAGGTTCGATCGTTTATGAGAGATACAAGAACAACGCACAGACAAACACAAAAATTTTTGTCAAACAAATTCATTGTCTATGTACAGAAACAGTTCCATTACAATTTTATTATAACTATAGATATAGATATTTTAAAAGATGTCATCTAGTTAAGGTTTACAAGGCAACTAATTTACTTAGGTATATCCGGTAAGTTAATTTAATAGAAATACTCATGCCGTAATTCTATTAACGAAACCTATTTAGCAGAAACTATTTTCCATCTAGTATCTATGGTAAATAACTATTACAAACCGCGTAATTGATATCAGATTGTTAGCGGAAACCGAAGCTGGTCTTTCGACACGCCTCGTCACTTTTCTATGTTCGCTTAAGATTGATTATCTTCTATATATATGAAATATATAAAATTACAATGACATAATATGACTATTTTTATTCATATAGAATATTCTTATTATTAACCGATGGCCTCAATTCTGTTACGGCTTAAAATTTTATTTTGCTGTCTCTTTTGATAATTATGCAACTTCTGTCGCTCTTCAGAAATGGAAAAATGAAGACAGTGGCGTTTGTTAATTACCAAATTAGACAAACGAAAAAGTTAAAATATAAACTATTTCCCGGATTGATAATCGAACCAACGACTACCCTATGTGCAATACGACAATTCCAAACAGTTGGTGTTAAGATAAAGATATCAATCGTAAAATCAATTCTGATTATAAAGCGAAAGGCCACTCTATGATATTTGACTGGAGTGCCTCAACAAAGAGGGTTAGGTCAAGTATTTCCAGCTTAATTACCCCCTTTAGCTTGGCAAGCTTTCAAATTAACACGTTTAAGTCACGATCTAGGCACGACTGTACTTCTGTGCTATAAATCTTTACTATCGTTTTGTGAAATAACAATTAAATGGAAGAAATGAGACGAATGCGCGTTGTTTAGTAGTTTTATAAATGTCAAGTTAAAGTTTTTAATATTAAATATGTTACCTTCTTAAAAGGGCGCTGTGGTGCAAAAGGACAGTGTCTAATTAAAAACAAGAATATACAGCGGCGTTGAGTTCCACTACTCATGTGTCGGATATACGGCTGAAAATAAGAAACTGAGTGGATCTAGTGTTAAGAACACTAGGTTCCCTCTGCTTATCCTGCTATTTCGGAAAGAGCCTGAATATAAAAAATTGAATAATATTCAAACTACCAAGAAAAAACACCATTAATCATTCACAGATACGACATGGACAGATTCGGTATGGTGTTCCGAGGTACACCGCGTCAAACCGACGTCATCATAGTCGCCGGCACCGTCACCAACAAGATGGCACCGATACTGCGCAAGACCTACGACCTGATGCCGGAGCCCCGCTTCGTGGTGTCCATGGGAAGCTGCGCCAACGGCGGCGGGTACTATCATTACACGTACTCCACTGTGCGCGGCGCTGATAGAATTATACCGGTTAGATTGATTTGGAAATAAATTAGACAATATGAACTTGGCTTACAACCCTACCGCGCGTCTACATCCTACTGAATAGCGATAAGTTTCTTTCTAGACATTTGCAAAAATAATTTTCTTATAATTGATATATTGGTAATGATTTTTTAATGAGAATAATCAAAAGAAATTATTTTTGATATTTTTTTTAACAAATAAGTTTAAAAATTTTAGGTGGACATCTACGTGCCAGGTTGTCCTCCAACAGCGGAAGCTTTGTTATACGGAATGCTGCAACTTCAGAAGAAGGTGAAGCGCATGCGCATATGTCAGACGTGGTATCGACATTAATACTAATAAATGGCATTACTTAATTTGACTAAAAAAAAATTAAAATTATGATATTCTTGTATTATTTTATACGCTACTCTTTTTAAATTTTATAATAAATATATACCTTGATATATAATTAGAGAGGAAGGTACGTTTCAAAAGATCTCTCTGTCCATTTATGGATAAATTTGATGATCTGTAAGTCCATACTAAATTTAAATTGTTAAGTTTTTATTAAAAGATTTCTTAAATAAAATCTAAAGTGAACCGTTTAATAATTTATACATTTTTATCGAAAGAGCATCACTATAAACACATAAAAAGTTGAAACCTTTCAATTTTATATTAACTTTACATAGAATCTGTTGTGACGTGTAGAAATGAAAGGAAATGTAACATTTATATACGAGTGTATTAGATTAGAGCACTACTACCTAACTTCGAAATAGCTGACGTTTTGTGTCGAACTAAAGTAATGTTAAAAAAGTTCTTATAAAACTCTATACTGTACTATACAGAATTTGAGTTTTATATGAAATGGATATCACTAAAATTATTTATATTTTTTTTACTTTTCACATACTAATACTACATTTGTAGAAAGTACGCAGAAGGAACCTAGTGTTAAAATTGTTTAATTTTAGAGGCATCCCGTTGTTGACGATTATTTGGTTTACAGGCTTACTACTAGGCCACAATTGATAGCTTAAACAAAAACAATAAAATCTATAGAGAATAAAAGCTTTGAATCTTATAGTGTGAACACACCATTAGGTATGAGAAACTCGTGGGCGTTTCATTACGCGGAGGCACGTACGACTAACGTTTGAAATTGATCTAGTTTCAAACAATAAAGCACTTCATATTTCAGATTTCACACGAATGATTTTATTATTATATATCCTTATCTTAAAGAAAATGCACATTTTATATTCTTTATAGAAGAGGGAAAGGCTGTCACTGCACTGTCTACATTGCTATGTTCGGGATAAAGCGTTCACGCTTCACGCACGTTCACGCACGTCAATAGAAAAAATATTCTAATAAATACGTAAAAATAGTTTACGTACGTTTTATAACAAGATGTAGTTATACTTATCTTAATTGGTTAAGAGACAGACGCTTTTAGTCTAATCATAGTTCTAATAAGAAACGATAGGTCATCATAGAGCAGCCAGTATGTAAAGCACAAAAAAAATTATAATATTAGTACATAATAATTAAATCCCCAGAGCGGAGAGCGGAGAGCGGGAATCGAATCCACAACTGTCGAGTCTACAGTCCCACGCTTGCGTCACTGCACCATGAATTCTTAGGATTGACTTTCTATTTAAATTATCATAAGTAAAACGAAAAGGCTGTGCCCTCCAAACTTTAAAGCTAACATCTCCTATTTGAGTACTCGAAAACATCACACAACCCGTCATTTTCCCCCCCCCCTTGGGAGAATTTCATATGTTTTTGTTCGACTCAGCCATTGCGAGGGTTGACGGTTATTAAATGTCACGGAAGTATAATTATACAAATTGCTAGTTGATTGACACATGTATACATTTGAGTTGAATAAATGTCAGGTCTAATTTTTTTGTTATAATGGCAACGAACCACGACGATTCGTACTTTTGTTTTATTATTATTTTAATTTATTTTTATTATAATAGAATTAATTTTGCTATTCATAGGGGAGAGCAGTGGTAGGAAAAGAAATCCTAGTGTCTTACACTATATTCTTAACTTACCGCCTGAATTCGATATATTGCATTTTAAGCGACAAAATAACGCCGAGTTTTCTGTTGCCAGACCAGGGAAATAAAAGTAATTCATTCCCTAAATAGGGATCGAACCCATAACCATTAGATTTCAGTCAGACGGCATCAGGACCTTCATATTGCAATTTTTGAATAAAAGAATTGTTGTGAGAATGATTACTTGAAGCTCTGTCTAGATTAATCATAAAATGACTTGTAAGCATGCTAGGTCGACAAAACAGTACAATTTTAGTATCTTTTTAAAGTATTCGCTTCGTTTTTACGAGAGTTTTCACTGTTTACTGTAAAAAAATTATTTTCGCATTTAGAAGATGCTGCACTGACGGCGACGAAAATCATAGCCACGTATATTATAGTAAATGTAAATTAGTATACTTTTTTCTTTTTCAGCTCAAGACTCACTTTCCGCCGAATTCTAGAAGCATTTGCGTGTAGAGTTCCCCCCGCCCTAATCATATTTTTATAATTTTTGCGGAAAATTACAGCGGCCTACACTGCTAATGTAAAGAACATTTATACATTGTTTTGCACGCCTTGCCTATAGTCTCTCTTGTTAAAACTATCAGTCATCAATAAGTATACATAAATAAATAAAAGCATAAATACAGAAGAGAAGAGTAAAAAATTTACAGGAGAAAAATTTACTATATCATGAAACATGAGAATCAACTGCTCTTAAACCAAGCACAATATCGCGGAGTGGATACGTTGCATTCGCTTATTCAATTAATTATTGAATAAAAAATGGCAACATAAAATAATACACGAGTTCACTCTTGTTAAACAATTGTGAATTTACTTATATAAAATTGTAATTATCGTTTGAATCGCTTATTCGATTATTCCTATATAAATTTAATTTTACCTAATAAATTTTATAGTGAAACCAAATACATATTTACATTAGCATAACCAAAATGTTTGTTCAATGTTTTCATTTGGAATGTGGTGTTTGATTTGTTTGTTTGACGTAGAGTTCCTTCACTCACTCAACATGCAGTGACTCAAAATTTCAGCTGTGCGTGGAGAACTGAGTGTCTAAACACTAATGAACCCTATATTTAAAGTCCTTAAGCAAAACTCGAAAGTTTTTCAAATAACTAGGAATATCGTCTATGCTAATTTTTTCGTGAAAAAGATTACCAATTTTATAATAACTATAATAAAAATACTTCCGATAGCCCTACATAAAAAAACATTAACGTTTTACCAAAGAGGCGAGAGGTCTGTTCGTACATTACGAGTGGAGCTTCGCCCCAGTTCGGGAAGTAGGGCAAAAAGAATGGATATTAAAGCCGCTTTCCAACCTGGAACTACGAGTCGCGAATATGACTTATAATATAGATATTATATGTAGGTACCGGTAGAGGAGAGGAGGTAAGGTGGAGGAGGAGGAGGAGAGGTATCTATATATATATTGTTTTATTATAGCTACGATATGAAAAAACTGGATATTTGAAGTAGTAAATGTTTTTTATTGCTTCTTTTATATCGAAATTGAAATTAGGTATTGATATTTACGAATTATAACATACTGTAGTTGTAATTTCATTTCAGTGTAATTTGTAACAACGTTACTTTTACGACGGCGCTGAGTTCCGCGTAATTGTATTACTAATATTTTATAAAAAAAATAGATTATTTATCTTTATCTTTATTGATTTATCTTAACATAATACTATCACATAACTTCTAATATTATGCTATAGAGAATAAAGAAAAACAGAATCAAAATTAACTTCCCTCTCCAAACCAACCAACAAAAGAGACAGGTATTACCAGCACAAGGAACAATGGGATCGTAACTTTTTATGGGGTTCTGCTCCGTCTGAAAGGCACGGGCACAGCCGCACGCCGCTATAAAATACAGCTGTTAATTTATACTTGCGGGACGTTGAGTTGCTACTGACATTGGTGTAAACACGTTGTAATTGGCTTGTGTCTTTGTTAATTGTAAATAGGACAGGTAGTGGGTTCAATATCCACTCAAGAAAATGAAATACTTTATTTTTCAATTTCCTTACTCTGGTATCTAGCTCTGGAGATCGAGATCTGGTGTCTAGTGTTGCGCAATGTCTCCAGAATTCGGCGGAAAGTCAGCAACGGAAGCATCTTAACATAATGTTTCCAAATTCCCTCTGCCTTCCCCGTTTTAAGGTATCGTAAGTAGTATAGTTTAGTGGGTACCTATACTATATCTACCTACTTACTATCAAATTAAAATAGACTTGAAGTTCAGAAGAAACAATACTGCAAGAGTAGCACGTGGAAGCCATCGTGAAGCAGCGGCACAGCGTTTGACTAAAACCGTCAACGACGATGGTTGTGGGCTCGATTCCCACTCGGGTGAATTATTTTTTTTTATTTGTAAATTACTCTAAAAAAAAATACTTTTCATATGACATATAAAAACATACCAAACATTTAAGATTTCCCGCGGCATTACGTTGTTAATTCAATATGAAATTTACCTGTAAACAAGAAAAAGAAATATTATTAGACATTAGAACGTATGGCATACTTGGCAAGAGCATTGGTTTTAACAAGCGCGGGTTCGAATCCCGTTACGTTAACATTTTCAATATTCAACCTCAAATAATATTAGATAATTTTATTATTAGAAATATAAACAATAAGCGAAATGTGCGTGACAAACACTACATCTGTTACACCATATCTCCACAAACGGTGTGACAAAATTCCGATTGGCTGTCTGTCGGTCGCGTGCCCCAATTATCCAGCCGTAACAATTAACTGATAGAACAGAATATAGCTTCGCGACACGCGATTCTCTTATCTTGATGTTCAGAAAATCCTGTTATATATATATATATATGAAATTATTTATTATTTTCATTGATTATATAAATGTAGGTTAGATTTGCCTTTTTATCTTATACGTGGCAAGGGTAGGCAAACGGAATCTAGTGTTAAGACACTCCGTTCTCCACTTTCCGCCGAAATTTCGAGTATTTGAGTTGACTTGTTAACTGAGCGAAGAAATAAAAATATTAATAAATAATACTTAATTAATTTCCCTTGGGGCAAAAGCGTGTGGCTCTCAATGCGACAGGTTGGAGGTTCGATTCCCACTCCGCCAATTAAAACACAATGCCTTAACACTAATCTTTCTCTGCTTACCCTGCTGCATGCGGGATAAAGCGTGAAACAAAAATAAAGCTAACGTACAAATGAAAAGTTTCAAAAACGTATAGCAACGAAACTAAAGAAATTATAACTCACAATCTATATATAAAAATATAAACATACATATAAACAATTCTCAATCACACCACAAGACAATGAACCTACTATAATTACACGTAATAGTCGATTGTTACGTGTTACGGTTGTCGTTAGGCACTTACGAGCTATTTGTAACGTAAACTTTACCTCGGTGATATAATAGTGTCGGCTTGAATTGGTCGTTGTAGCTATGTGTATTTGAATAAGATTTGAATTGAATATAAACAAACCGATATTGAAGAAATATCTTTAATCTATGTATAATACATATAACGATTGAACAAAGTTTATTAAGTTATAACAATAATTGCAGTTAGAAGGTTAGATAAAATGCGATGTTAAGTTCCGCCATTCAAGCAATAGTTTGGGCGGAGAGTAGGGAAATGAGCGTATTAGCACTAGGACTAGGTTACCCCGCCTACGGTTAAATAATATTAACTCTACAGATTACCGTTTTTAATTATGGTCTCTAAACATTTCATAATTAAATATATTTCTATGTAGAAAGTCGTTTGCAATAGTTTAACCTGTAGGTAGGTATTTACATATTAACGATATCTAAACAAACAGTAAAACCAAAATACGTAAACCGCTCCACGAGCTATGTACAAACGTACAAACATACATTTCAATCGTTTCACAATCTAACAAATCGACAGGTGCCTTCTTATTACCTACTTCTAATTTACAGAGGCGAGGCGAGGTCACGTGCAGGTGAGAGTCAGACGGCTGCGAGACGGAGCGGCGTCACGCGATGACTCACGCGGACGAGCCGCTGCGGTGGTGATACCATGATATAATGATACTTAATTGGGATAAGACTTGGAAAATATGTTAAATGTTATTTTTCAAGTGGAAGTACCTACAGTATAGGAAGGCAAAAAACGTAATACCTCGGAATACCTCGAAAAATTCAGAGGAAAGTGGATAAAAAAAGTATAGTAGTCTGATGTAAAGAATTTATTAAGACAATATCTATAATATAGCGCATATCAATAAATATTTTTCTGGCAAACATTTGAAACAGGAAAGATGGAGAATTAGTATTTAAACTCACGACCCATGGTGTACTTTCGACAACCAATAAGAACTCAATTGAATCCAATATATATAAAACCAAGTAAGTAATTGTTAAATACTCATTAAGAAAACATATAAAAAAAATAGAACGTAGCCTAAGTGTGGAATAACACTTTAAAAAATGTGGAATAACATGTTAAAACATATTATTATATAAGTGATGTATATGTCAAGTGATGCTGAGGATAACAAGACGACTCACGTGGTTTACTACGTCGTACGTACTATCTTCTACGTAGTCTAACCATTGATGTAACAGTTATTATATCGTAGAACACATAAAGTTAATATTTTCCTACCACAATTGTTTATACCACCTACCACTATTCATTACTATAATAAATTATAATATATTTACATATGTAATGCTTATATAGTTTGTATTGAATTTAATTATTCAATTTCAATAAAACATTTTACTCATAGTTGTCATATATACTGTTTACAAACATTGTATTGGCCTATAAATAAGACAATATTACGACTAGCATTCCTACAAATCAACAACAGACATAGGCAGAGAGAACCTAGCGTTAAACATTCCGTTCCCCACTTTCTACGTTTATCGGCTTTCTCAAGATATTGCGTGTTGAATGGCGAAACTAAACGCCGCGTTTTGGCTCGACTACAGAGCAAAGAAAATATAATAATACTTTACATCACAGTGCATTAAGCCCGAACAACAAAAAAATAATAAAAATAATAAAAATCAAACAAAAAATTCTCAAATCTTCAAAAAAAGCAGTCACTTTACACTGGACGCACCTTTGAAAAGCACACATTAGTGGCGGATCTTAATTATAATATATTTATATAATAAATCTATTTTCGTTATAGTTTACTCTTTGATACCAGCCTGGCATTACTCTGGTAGATATTTATACTAAAATGTAAACACAAAGTTACGCGTACACCAGATGCTGTTGGATTCCACAGCGTCAGTCTTCACATTGCGTCTGCTATATCTCGTATGTATGTATAGGAAATACCAGAGCACGGCGCGCCGTATACAGCAGAATTCCTTGAAGCGTATAGTAGAATATTAAATTATTGCAATATATATATATTTTTTAGATTCACGTCATATCTTGCACATAGCAGGGTAGGCGGGAGGGACCTGGGAACCTGTTTATTACCGTTACTCTGTTTCCGCCGTATTCTCGAGGCATTACGTGTAGAATAGCAGAACTCAACGCCGCGAACAGTCACAATCTTGTGCTCCTGCATCACGACGGTCTCAAAATTTAATAAACTATCTTATATCAACTTAAAATAGAATTTGAAGATCAAAAGATTTCAATATCACGTACAAAATACTTGTCGTACGTCTTGGACGAAGAAAGTTCTATTCATAATAATGCAAGAAAATGAAAATAAATGAAATGAAATGTCATTCCTCTGAATGGAAATCAAACCTACGGCAATGTAATTGTCTTTAGACGGATTGTATTTGAAATTTAAATATATAT
Source organism: Heliconius melpomene rosina (assembly GCF_056956725.1). Lineage (NCBI taxonomy): Eukaryota > Metazoa > Arthropoda > Insecta > Lepidoptera > Nymphalidae > Heliconius > Heliconius melpomene. The sequence continues at coordinate 2,038,541 of NC_140396.1, read as the reverse complement.
CAGGTATAAATAAAATTAAGAATTTCTATTCAACATTAGGATAGCGTTATTTTTCTCCTACTTTAGAGAAAATAAAATCCATATTTCTGTGAAAGTAAAACAATTTAGCCCGACAGGCATTTACATTCACATTATTCAGCGGGAACCGTGAAAGCGGCAATGTAACTCAATTCGTTGGAAAATAATTTCCGCCATACGAAATTTAATTACGAGACTTTCCGGACGCCGGATGTAATTCCCTTAATATCCGGATTCCAGAATATACGCTTTGGGTCTACGTTTTTGTTTGAACAGCATCAAAAATGTTATAAGCCATATGCCAGATCTTAATTGTTAATATATTTAAGCTATTGTGAATGAAGACAGAGTTTAAAATTGAGCTTAGTTTAGCCAAAGCCAGACCCAGGGCTTTTCATCTGATACCTCACTTAAACACGCAAATTAATAGCAAAGTTTCCCCTCCTTTTAAAGCTATTATTTTCTAGGATTTAACAACAAATGTATAGGTTTCATTACATTAGATTTGATTTTTTCCTGGACTAGCACTACCTGTAGATGCTAGCTGCCAAGTTTCATAATTCTAGGTCAACCGGAAGTACCCTATTAATTTTAAGTTTAAGCAAATTTAGAAATACGATTTTGTCAGGGATAGTAGATCTGAGTATGTTTTGAATTTGAAGTCGATATCTCTAAGCTTTCCCGAGATAAAGGCTATTGACAGACAAACAGTCAGACCGACGGACAGCAAAGTGATCTATAAGATCTTTCTCCTCAAAAGGGCTCTTTTTTCCTTAAAAAGTACGGAACCCTAAAAACTAGATATATTAATGAAACGTCAAAAAAGAAAGGATAAATCACGATTCAAAGAAATAATAAAAAAATATCCCACAATTTTCTTTCATCCATAATGAAAACAACATAATGCGGTGAACAAATAACAGTCTCGATGTTTACAATTTCTTATATAAAAGGCAAGTCTAACAGAATAAAAAGGCTTTGCGTATTATATTGAAATAAATAAAAGGAAAATATGTACGATAGATTACAAGAGTAAGTATAGCATTAAGTATTGTATTATAATAGTTAATTTTATTAGAGGAGGTTACAAGGGTTCGATTACCACTCGAAGTAATTGAATATTTAATATATTAATTTCTTCGCTCTGGTATCAAGACAACCCGCGGCGTTGAGTTACGCCATTTAACAAGCAATGCCTCAAAAATTGCGTGGAAAGTGAGAAATGGAGTCCCTTTATATACCCTGGTATGTGAGGGAAGTTGAAAAAAATATATTATACAAAAAAAAGATAGTGTGTAACGGAAAATATGCACGATACATTTCAAGAGTCAGCATAACGCTATGTGTTATGTTATACTTGTAGTACTTAATCGTCTTTCATAGTTATATATGCATACGAGTATTATGTATGTATGCACTTATGCATAAAAAGAAATTAATTTCGATTAATATTTATTTAGTAATTTCATTCTGATTATAAGACATAAGACAGTAAAAGCTAACCAGCTCACTTTCGTTCTCGGCTTTCCGTTTAAAACCTATATATTGCCTGTAAGATGGCGAAACTTAACTCCGCTGTGATACCATACTAACAACTACCTACATTTCAATACAATATAAACATTTCACTAAGCCAGAACAGAACCCACACTCGTAATACAATGATACATATTTAATTTTCCATATAAAAGTAGAGGAGATATATTTCACAAAGACGAACAAACAGTCCATCAAAACGTAACCAGTTAGAGCTATTAAATCATATAAATTGCGTACTTAACGTAATTTAACCACGAAATTTATTTTTACAATGAAGTTTGTGGGAAAATAGAATGTAAATTTGATTCAAACAACATCTTAATAAACCTTAAACACATATACCTACTGTATTATTAACTTTTCGTTTTAGTATGCAATACTAAGCTATAAAAGTATAGTTAAGCTTTTAATAAATATATTCCTTGTAAAATTGTTTGATCTATTGAGACAGTTGTCGTAGAAAGATGGTCGTGGATTCGATGCCGTTTTGGGGAATAATATATATTTTTATATTTTGGTTTTCCATTTCTATTAAAGAAATGGTTCGTTTAATTCCACAATTACACATGCAAATAAAAATTGGCTGGGAGGCTTAGCCTTGTAATCTACTTTGCTAGACAAACAATCTATAATATAAATGCCTCCTAGTGAAATTTGATTCTATAATCATTGGATTTCATTAAAGTTTGCACCAAGGCATAAACATCTATTTAAATTATGTAGATTATGAAAAATATAATATATGAGAGAGAGAGAGAGAGAAACGTTGAGCCGTAAGCAGCTTCACGCTGTATCCCGCAAATAGCAGGGTAGGCAGAGGGAGCCTGGGAATCTCGTGTTAAGACACTCCGTTGCTATTAAGATACTTCTGTTTTTCTGTTTCCAACCGAATTCTCGAGACATTGTGTGTTGAGTGGCGAAACTCAACACCGCGGTTTGCCTCGTTGCCGCAGAGAGAGCCCCTGCGAAACAACGGCCTCTGGCTATAGATAGCAATCATAATAAAACATTAATTAATATTAATGGCGTCATAATGAAGGGCTTGAACGTTATCACATCTCTCAAAGCGTGTAAATTCAATTTTCTCTCTTGTACAAATTGGCTTGATTTTGAACTGCCTACGTTTGTACTACGTAATTAAATAATTATATACATACATACAAGGAATATTTCAAAGTCAAATAGTTAAGACTTGTTATGTGTAATACTAGCAGCAAACACACGGCTTCGCCCGCTTAAACTTATTGTTATATTATACTATTGTTGTTATATTATATTTAATTAAAACTAATATAAAATCAAACGTAGGCACTATTTACAACAATAAACAGAAATAACCGCCATACTATGTTAGCTAGATTTGGCACCAATAAAATATTTTATATCACTACGTGCCAACTATTCATTTTCTTCTGCTTTGTACAATTCTAATAGCGGATCTTTTGCGAGGAGCTAAAGCTTCATTTGGAAGCTTTCCTACTTTATATGCATATTATATAGATTAAGTAAATAGTGCCAAATATGTCGGAGACATTACACCTGTTGTTTCTATCGCACTTGTAAGTTGGCTACACTGTCGTAAACAAACATTATTTACATAATAGTGCCAACATGTAGATTATAATAATCATATGTAATTTTAATTAATTATTCATAAACAAATTTATATAAAATTAAAGTGTCTGTTATTTCGAAGTGTTTTTATTCATTACCTTGGATAATCGATCGAATAATAAAATCGAAGTGTAAAAAAGAGTGAATATATCCACAAAATTTCAAAGTGTTCTATAATTCATTTCTAAAATGCTTAAATAACTAGGAAATTTAAAATTTTTAAAAACGTCCAATTTTTCCCCCTGTTCTAAAATGTGTCAAACTGCTTGTAGCTCCTTAACTATCAATACTATTTTCATAAAACATAGCTAAGAACCACCGCGATAAACAGGGCTTTCGATTTAAAAAAACCGCACTCAAATCAGTTTAATAATTCAGGAGCTACGGTGCCACAGACAGACTCAGACAGACAGACACGCTAAACTTTTAATACCCTCCTTTTGCGTCGGTGATTAAATATACAATCTCTCTACCACTTTAATTTATAAACAATCATAAAAGCTTTTAATATTCATATCATAGTAAATAACTCTTGTACGTCAAAAGCAGTAATAGCCTAAACATAGCGTTGCAGGCAATTGTATAATTCGTCTGGTGAGTCAGGGGCAGATCTGCAATGACGTCAGTACCAGACTACCAGCAGTCATCTCTGGCACTCTAGCGTTAATTTAGTTTGGAAATTTAAATTTTAAAACAATAAACTATAACTAACGTCGTGAATACTAAATATTTTTTTACAATTGGAATGAAATATTTAATATTTTCATTACCTCGCTCTGGTAACGAGGCAAAGCGCGGCGTTGAGTTTCGCCACTTAAAAGGCATAGTGGAAAACGAAGTATCTTAAAAGGAGGCATGTGTTTTTTTTAGATCAGTGTATATATCTCGCATATAACCAGGAAGACAGATAATCGGACATTTAAAAAAAATACAATTTGACTATAATATAAAAAATTAGCAGGCGAAGCCGCGCGTGGGTCACTAGTATAATATAATAATTAATTTAATTATCCGAATGCATGTGTTGATTTGCAGATAATCACCAAGTGGACCATAACCCGTTAATGATGTCAATAAATATATGTAGATAGATTATATGAAGGTAATTGTGATATTGTTCATAATATAATTATGCAGTAACTACTGTAACTCGTATTATGTGTGTATTAGTTTGTATGGAAATTACGTGATTACTGTATCTCATTAAGTGTTTAATAGAATAATTACGAAAATAAGGAGTTCTGCCACTCAACACGCAATGCCTCCAGAATCCTGCAAGTGAGTGAGGAACGGAGTGTCTTAACACTAGGTACCCTCTGCCTACCCTGCTGTGTGAGGGATACATACAGGGATACATTTTTAAATTTAAGAGATCAGTAACTTTCAATGACTTTATGTATAGATACTCCAAAAGTTCCTACGATATAGCAAAACAAACAAACATTCATAAAAAAACTAAGTGGAAAAGATAAAGATAGAAAAAAATGGTAGTCACGGTAAATAATGGCGTTAAGATCAGCATAATAGATAGCATGACAAGTGATCATTAATCAACTATTGAATAGAATCAAACCATACAAGCCAACCTACGTATAATAATAATAATATTGCATATTGGAGAAAGCGAAAGCGTTTATTGATTTACCACATACCAAATAATAATTTTTATAATATAAATATATTAATATATACTTACTTATATATCATATAGGAAATTTAGTGTTGAAACACTCAGTTTCCCAGTTTCCGTCAAAATTTAGAGGTGTTGCGTGTTGGGTGGCGAGGCTCAACGCCGCGCATTGCCTTATTTATATAATTATATTTCTTTTAATTAGATTCAATACAATTTTTTATACATCTATCTATATATATAAAATCGAAAGGTCACTCACTCATCACGAAATCTCTAAAACTACATGTGCTAGGAATCTCAAATTTTGCATGGGAGTTACTTATAGGACGTAGGTGCTCGCTAAGACGGGAATTTGCAATATTTGACTTCTAAGGGGTTGTTTTTGGGGTCGAAAGTTTGTATGAAACTTCGTTACTACAAATGCTAGGAGTCTCAAATTTTGCATAGACGTCACTAGGACGTAGTCATGGAGACAGAAATTAATAATAACATAGTTCACGCGGGTGAAACCGCGAGGGGGTCGCTAGTTTCATATATATGTAATTCTGTTTATAATAATTCGGATTTGTATATAAAACAGTTAATCTGTAGTAAGTACAAGTACCTATAGTATGATGTGAAACAAAAATATTTTTCAATTCAACCCACTAGGTTCTGAGAATAGCGCGCTCAACCAAACAAACTCATCAACCCAAACGGACAACCCAAAACCACCTAATTAACTTGTTCATTAAAAATAACGAGGAGAAACAGAGTTAACCATTTTACCTACGTTATAACAAAAGTCATTTCAGATTTCCATATGTAAATACCCTCAAATGATGCCATTGTAGCTGTGAACTGGCCTGGCTGTGAACATCAGAGGAATGGAAACAATTGTTTCGTAAACAAAATATATCAATTTCCGCCGGCGCTTGTTGCTTTGTCTATTTTGGAAAGGCAAACAACGCGTCCCAGCTGTGGTACTGGGTGGTTCACTTTGCTATTAATTTCATAGACAGTTAGGGAAAATATGGGTGCATGAGTTGACACGCGCATAAGTTAAGGTTAGAGTAAGGTTTATTATGTTACTAATAATGTTTAACTTTTTAATTTATTTTATTTATTTTGCATGTAGCAGAATGGGCAGAGGGGACCTGGGAACCTAGTTTAAACACGCCGTTCATATTAGAATACTTCCAATTAAATTCGAAATTCTGAAGGTATTTATTTTTTTTATTTTGTAAAATCGTATGCATTCATTTTTTAGTAAAGAAAGGTTTCTCTCTATTATCTTAATAAGCAAAATAGATAAAAATAAGCTCTAAATATATTTTCACGTAAAAAAAAAATATACATATTGTACGAGTATAATTACATAATTTTCACAACACAAAAGCCGAACCATATAAAAAAAACAAGCTAATAGAAAACAAGCTTCGAATTCATTATCAACAACGAGGCACAACGACAGAATAATTAATGGACTTTTGATTAAAATTTCCCCCGAAATCCGTAACTTTGGAACACGTGATATGTCACAAAACAATATTAGAGCACTCCAAGACATTACGCGCGCCAGCAAATGTCAAGATATAAATAAGCACTCTATAGGAACTTGGTTGCGTAATTAATTACCAAACTTGGATGATTCTGAAATCACGTGGAAGATATTATAAAGGTCATATAGCAATATCTATTCGAAAGTTATTCGTGATAAGCCGGATTGTTCGAGTTTTGTTTAACAATAGATACAAATTATAATCTAAGCTTTGGTTATTGGTAAAGCAAAATTCTTACTCATGTGTGTCGTTGTATCTCGCACATAGGAAAGTAGCCTAGTGACTCTCCGTTCTAATTAAAATTCCGTTCTCCGCTTTTCGCCGAATTCTGGAGGCATTGCGTATTGTCTTTTGCCGCCACGCTTTGCCTCGACATCAAAGCGAAGATATGATAATATAAATTTTTAAATAAATATTTCATTTCCTCGAGTGGGGATCGAACCCACAACTAGTCGATTTTGCAGCACACTTGTTAGCCCTGGACTGGTTATTTTATACTTCAGGAATAAATTAAGAAAGAAAAATACATTTTTTCTTCATCAATATTTAGGGTTATTAGTTTAGTTTGGACAGTGCAGGTGAGCGTTAATGTAGACGTAAAGGAGATGCTCTGAGCTTCTCACCTTGCAACGCGATGAGTCCAGAACCAGTATGGTTAATTTCTTTATTTCTTACATTGTTAAGTAGTTTCTTCTCTATTATCTAATAGGAATTATAGTCGAAATAATTGAACTGAAGATATACAACTATAATAATATTTAAAAAAATAGTTGTTGACATATTTTTTGTTCATAACTTAAATGAATAATAATCAGGCCATTAAAAAAAAAATAAATAAATGAATAATAATCAATCAAATTGCCGCAACGATTCAATCAATTAAGACAACCATTTAAAAAATATATATATTAATTTATATGAGTAATAAAAACACAAAAACAATGACTAACCATAGTGTTTAATCAAAAGGAAACACTCATAGCATGTTTAGAGTTGTGCGGCGTCGGCGCGTGCGCAGATATCCTTGATCCGCCGTAGTGCGCAGGATACCCAATATGGCCTCGATCGAGCTGAGGTCGGAACAACTGCGTTGTTTTATAAACATCACAATTGGTTTAATTAATTAATTAATCTAAGTGTTAATAACTATAGCTAATTAACAGAAAACTAATATTAAAAATTATTTTTGTTTGTACAATAACAGCATTAGTTATACTGTATACGTTCTAATTTAATGAATAATATAAAAATTAATATAAAATTTATTTTAACCATAAAAATCTGAAAGTTCAATCTAGCGTGACATATTTCAAACATGCACCGGTCATGAAAGCAAAGATAATCGTATATTTTTACAAGTTTTTATTTAACGTGCCGTGTTAGTGTATGTGAAATTTTGCCAACTCAATTATACCCGCTTCCCAGGGTCCTGAAATGAAATTTGGATTACAACTTCAGTTTTGATAACAGTAAAAATACATGTTATCAATATTGTAGTTAAACCAAAATGGCTGTTAAAATGGGGAATATAAGGGCTTAATTTGTAAAAAAAATTTCCCTATGTAAGTAAAAATGCTTGTTAATAAAAAAAATAATTTATATTTTATTAACATTCATAAGCACACGCTGAAAGAACCAGTCAAACCTAAGACTAGAAAGACTTATTACAAAAACCAACTTATTGTAAATTCAAAACCAACCAATCCAGACTAGATACGATATCTAAAATAACATTTATCGTTTTTATTTAATGTTTATAAATTGAAAGAAATAACCAATCGCCGTACACACAGATAGCACAAAGAGACGTGATCGTAAAAGCTGAAAGACCAATCGTATAAAAAGCTTTGTAACGTAAACATCAATAAACGAAATTGATTGCTTTTCAATGCTACCAACAATATTAGCATAGAGTGTGGTTACACGGCGAGTTAGCGATCGTGTGTTTACGATTTTTCAAAGTAATCCAATACAAACTAAAGGGTTTTACTAAATTTGAGACTTGCGTTCAATGTTTAGTTAACAATAAATTGGACATATATTACATAAGTATTATAGATTACTTGTATTTGGTTAAAAACGCCATTAGTTTAGTCATTATAAGCATAATGAATAATTCAGCAGAAAATGGGGAACGCTAGGTTCCCTCTGCCTACCCTGCTGTGTGCGGGATACAGCGTGAAGCTGATTAATAATCTCCCTGGAGAAATTTTTAATCCGCAACTATTACCTATAACAATTTGTACATGTAGCATCTCCAGTCTCCACAAATAGAGAAAATCTGCATATCTAAAATTAATTGCAAATAGATAAATATTATATATAATGTAAGTAACCAAAATTCTATAATAATTTTCATACTGTCGCCATATACCCTATTGATTTCACATAAATTCGAGTGTAAATCGAGACATCTCGTTAGCGGTGGCAGCGTGTAGCCCACACGGGCACGAGGCGCGCTTCAATTGAAATTTATAAAGCCTGAAATTCAGGTTTCTATTTAAAACTTTCCGAACGCAGTGCACTGAGTGCAGAGAGTGCACCGCAGCTGTTTGATCCTGGATTTGGAGTTTCCATTGCGAAAATTGCGAACGGTGGTTTTTTGTACATTTCATGTGGAACCACAGATAGCTTTGTATAAATATAGGTACGTATATATTACTAGTGGACCCGAACGCGGCTACGCCCGCTTGAACTATAAGAATATTAATTAAATATATTTATGAAATTATTTTCAGTTTTCAATAAAGAGATGCGTTAAGCAAGTTCATTTTGGGTGACGTTTTCTAACAACAAACTTTGCAAATCGTTGCTTAGCAACGGTCGGTTGTTATTAACATGGCCGAATAAATTGCATGTCAAATTAATAAGTATTTTAATATATTGGTATATATCGAAAATATTACAAATATGAGAGAAAAAAAAATCCTATGTTCATCCCGAGACCTTCAAGTATCTCTATATGAGTATTTTATCACAATTAAATTAGCGGTTTGGCCCTGATTTCGTAAAAGACAGACAGACAGACAGACAGAGTTACTTTCGAATTTATAATATAGGTATGGATATATCTGAAATGATCATCTGATGAGAGTTTTCGTATATATGGTCTTTCAATAAAAATATGGTAAGTTTTGAGAAATAATACAAAATCCATTAATAAACAAGTTATATAAAACACACCGGCTATATTCAAAAAGGTCTGATGAGTCGCTGCGTAGCTTCCCTGATGAATGGCGAGAAATCCTGTTCTGTTTATTAATCAGCAAATGCAGGGCTCTTAATTAACCATCCACGTCGACGGGTCTATTGTACTACGTTCAATATTAGCAGAGAGTTGATTGTGTAGAGTCATTTGTACGAGAATTATTATAACGTTGTGTTTACTCATGTTTTGTTTAAACAATCTTTTTGTTATATGGCATTAATGGAAATTTAGTATGAGATTGAATTTAGCTTGTCCAGGTGGACAAGCTAAATTCAAGAGGATCGAGGATCTAGTTAAGGTTGCGGGAAACCGCCGGATGCAGGCCGATCGTCGTAGAGATCCTTGGGTTAGGCTTATGGCCAGTGGGTGCCAAAAAGCTGATATGATGATGATATACTTAGTTAGAAAACAAAACAGCTAGCGTCTGGAGTTAAGTACAAGCTTAGGGAAAAATCTGAAAACATCATTTGTGGTTAAATCATAAGAAATAGCAGCCTTAAAAGGGAGACAAAATTTGGTATTAAAGTCGCTAGTTCAAGGCTCTAGCCTTTTCATCTGCTATCTCACTAGCTAAGCCTGAATTTCAGAAGAAGCTCGAGACTACCCCCGAGATAACCCCCGGTAGGCGAGCCTGACTCGCGCTTTATGTATCTATTCCGATATATTGCAACTAAACTACAGGCTCTACAGGCAAAAAAAGGCAAATGAATCAATATTGCATTATAATTTTTGAACTAAGTATACAAACATAATATAAAAACACTAAACTTATCTTAAGTATCAAAACAAGCTAGGAATGTTGCTATAGGAGTGACCACGTACCAATATAACAGTGGGGTACGACGCCCGACCAGGAACTGGCAGACTGCCGAGAGAAACGCTAAACACTATTAGAAGATAGTTTGGCATTGATAGACTATTCGGCAATGATCTTGGTTGCTTTTAATGACTGTTTATTTTTAGCGATCGGGCCGCTAGTTAATATTATAATAATAAACGAATTAAACAAAATTAGAGATGTCAAAAATTTAAGACCGTTGTGGTGCGAAGGCGTAACGCCTGAAACGCGAGAGGCTGTAGGTCGATTCCCATTCGAGGATATAAAATATGGTCTGCCTTGTGCGTGACTCCGAGACGCTAAAAAAAAGAAAAGTAATTAGATCTTTTTTTGAAGGAAAAGACAAGGAAAACGAGCGTATGGGTCTTTACGTCGTCCGCAGCTATAAATGTAAGTCGAATCGATTTTTATTACCTGCCAACTGCTTTAATGAACGTTTTAATTAATAAATGGAGAGTATTTCAATTAAACGACCTCCCAAGTGTTTGGCGACGCGAGTAAGTGTGTGATTGTGTGAGTTGGATCCCCACTCGAGAAAAATTAAATATTTAATATTTTCTTCAGTTAGTTGTCGAGTGCGCGTGGTTGAGTTCCGCCACCACGCAAGTGAAAAATTAAATATTTTATAATTTATACTCTGTTTTCCTTTTTAGTATTTTTAAGTTTCAGAAAGACATACATATATGAACTGGTTAAGCATATTAAAGACTCTACAGAGTGTTTCACTCCTCTCAGATAACATAAGATGGACGCACATTCCAGACGATGAGTTATTTGGGTTATCACCTACAAACTATTTGAATAGGGACGTTTGCTATCGAAAGATAAATATTCCTTATGGATATTATTTTTTATTCACTTTTCCCGTAAAAAATCATTTTTATAATAAGACAGATATCTAAAAGCGAAAAACATAGTGTAATATTTGGCCGTACTGTTTATTAACTCTTATAGAATTTCTATTAATATTTATGGCTTTGTAAAGCTAAATGAAACTAACCCATAAAGTTAAGTTAAATAACCGTAAAGTTTACAATCATAAATTGTTTACCTACTGTTTATATTGCCAGAGCCATATGGCTTTTCAGTGTTTATCTCTTCCTTGAGATGCTGGTTAGAAAGAGCATACTAATATTAATTAAGATTAAATTAATTAGCATATTTAACTATGAACCAATATTTATACAAAAAAAACTTTACCTTTCTATAATCTTAATGTAATAACCTCACTAAAGTGTTATCTGAAATTATACTGAAGTGTTATTAGTAATTAATATATTTGTGTTTATTAATAAAAAAAATCCTTTCTAATAAAGTCAATCATTATCTGTTTAAGACATACTTTGCTAAATAAATATGTTTAAAATAATATTATATTTTAAGATATACAGATTACATTTTAATAGCTATCTATGAAGGGAGAACCTAAAAATTATTCCTTTCTCCATTCTCCGCTTCAAACTACGAATATACCTACTACTAATATACATATACTAACATAATTAATTCATTGATATAACATACATTGTGCATCATAATAAAATATTGAATCATATATTCTCCACATACGACTCATTTCCCAGGAAATGCAACAGGAAAATCTGAACTCCAAGTGTAAAGTGTAAAACATTCTACGCGAATGGATTAGCGTTTATTCGATATCTGGCTTCTACATTCAATAAATAGGATTTACTCTGTCTGGAGTGTTGATATTTAAGCTTTTTAAATCCGATTTAACGAACATACTTATACATAGATTTGTATTATAAAACAAGAAAGAGACTAGAGGCGTATAACTGTAAACGCGACAGATTGGGTGTGGGTTCGATTATCAGTCATTTAATATTTTCATTCAATTCAATGAGTTATAATTACACACTACACCCAATGCCCGTAAAATTCGACAGATAATGGGGTTCGGAGTGTCTCAACACTAGGTTCCCTCTGCCTACTCTGCTATAAAAAAATTCTAAAAAAAACAACATTACACTGATAACACACAACGTCAATTATAAATTAATAGATCACTCACGCAGCTACCCATATATACCCATATAGACACTCAAGTCAACAGTACCTACTATCGTTTGTTCTGTCGAGAGCAAACAAAGCCGAGGGCGAAACACGTTATTGATATGTTATACGCACGAGATACCCTTCCCAAGGTCCCGCTGCCGTGCCGCGTGCGTGACAGAATTGAAAAGTGTATCTACGTAGAACGTATCGAAGGAAACCTATACATATTAGATATTACACCTTTTATTCAGTGAGCGAAAAATTGCTTATCGTGAATACTCGTATATTATGGAGGTGCTGATGTCAGTTTCGGGATGGAATATTTAATAATTTTGCTCTTTTTCTTATTCGTTTTGTATATGTAAGTATCGGGGCTTAGTTGGTCAGTGAGTTGCTGTAAAAACGGTGTTTGTGGATTTTGTCTTAGGAGAATATTATAATGAGTTGCACCATTAAATATCTCGAATTCGAACTGAAAGCGGAGAACTGTGCGTCTTGACACTTTATGATTTGAACCCGCGCCTCTTGGAAACCGCCCAAGCACTCTGACCACTAAGCCATACATTTTCATCGAGCTACGTCGAAATTCTTAATACGCTTGTTACAACTTATTTATGTTGTTGGCATCTCTGTAGGGAGATTTTTACAAATTTCCTTTATCCAAAGATAATTACTTAGAATAATTATCATTTGGCTAGAGAGAATCGTAATTATTAAATATTTAAATGTAAACATTTTTAAAGTGTTATTGCACACTTAGGCAAGAAAAATAATACTAAAAATAATTAAAGTTAAATCATTAAAATAATAAAACCAAAAGGTTAAATAAACCAAAACAATTTATTATTTAAACATTTACAATAAGCAAACAATATTGAACGTGGGCCGGGCGGCATCCTTGGAATGCCAATAACAAATTAGCATAACCACTGAAATCGTACTCTCGCCACGTTTATAAAATAACACCTTTTATATTGAATAACTACAAATATTAAATGAGATGCTGAGATACTGGAGGAAGGTCACGCAAAAAGCATGAGGACCCCCCAGAGGGCATGTATGAAGAGGTTGATGACAGTGGACGAGGCGAAAGAGGTAGAAGAGGAATAAAGCGTGAACTTAAGTTAAGTTATAAAATCAGTTTAGTACGTTATATATTTTACATGGACGTGTGCCAAATTAACAATAAAATTATATTTTTTTACATTAACCATTATATAAATTAAGATATAATTAAAATTTTCTGCAATATCTATGAAGGTTTTCTATTATTTCTATTTATAAGTAGGTAATATAAATAAATAAAAAACAATAACATCTATATAATTTTTTACCTGAAGTTTCACAAACATTTTCTTAATTATAAATTAATCGTAAATATTTTACGTATTTTATTTCCTTATGCGTACTATTCTAATTCTAAAATATCATAGATAACGAATAACACCAGCAGTAGCAAACAGGATATAGACAGATACCTACCTACCTACAAAAAGAAAGCCAGACACATTTATTCTCAAAGTTAAAAAGAAAAACTACCCCCCATAATGATCGGGTAGCACGCGCCTGCCCGCCCATGGGGTTAAATCTACCGCAAAATACGGTGGAACGTACCTCCACTTGATATACGAACGCCACGAGCCTAACGTTCGTGTCGGGGAGTTATTGCTGTGAACTCTGATAAGGGACTCGGTTGAGTTATAATTTGTTAATTTTCACTGGCATTTAGGGTTTGATATAGATAGTGAAGCTTGTTTTCTATTTAAAATATCATTATTGCTTATAGGTAGTAAAATGAAACTTAGGCCGGTATTTATAAATCGGTCTCAAGTACTGAAATCTATCTTGAGATGCCGTTTTCATTGATAGATTTATTATAATTTATGATAACGACATCGGAAGACATCGATCTCAGACTTGAGACTAATTTATAAAAACTCGAACTCTAGTGTCAAAATACTTTTCTCAATTCGAGACGTTGCGTGTCCAATGACAGTACTTAACGCCGCACTATGACAAGAACCAGACTCAAAGGCAAATCAATAAAAATTGTTAATTGACCCAAACAGAAAACCCAGAACCATCGATACATACTCGTATATCTCGATAATTTCATTTTAAAATGGTTATTGAAAAAAGCACTTTAGTATCGTTTGAGTGACGCACATACAATACATCCAACGATGCAAGGCATAATCTTAATAATGAAAATTTTATAGCTTACTTCCATTATAATGTGTTCGAGTATTTGTATGCTTTATGCGTACCTGAAAATATACAAAAAGTTGTAGGGAACATTACTTATTCTAAATTAATATTATTACATTTACTAAAATCATCCGCACGCAGCGCATTGGAACAATTCAAACCTGTTCCGAGTTTTTTTGCTATGCGTGTCGTAGGCTGCTAGCTAGCATCGCCACGTTTAAAGAGTCGGCTAGAATCGCTTGCGACATTCACTTGTGTATCCATTGCTCTCTTAGCTTGCATTCAATTCTCAACCTTAACTTCTTGCTATTACGTGCTAGTTTAGCTTGTATTTTCTATTGGTATTTATTTAAATTTCTTTATTTCCTTCTGTGATCATTTTCTCTTCACGTATCTGTGAGTTAAATAAATTTGGACAATTTCTCCACAAAATTTGGATTTTTAATTTTACTCATTTAGTGTAAAATAAATAAGATCATATTAAATAGTGGTATCACATCTCAACCCCTATATTGGTGACCCCTAAATTGGTGAGCACTACAATAAATACCTACGTTTACTGCTGGCAAGAAGATTTAAAACGGCAAGAGGCCATTTTAACGACCTTGGCAAGTGACCTCTGATACAAGATGGAGGACGCGACTACATCCAACGTGTGCAGAATTGGCATGCGTATTCCACCATTCTGGCCGGAAGAACCAGCCCTTTGGTTTTCACAAATTGAAGGTCAGTTTGCTTTATCTAATATAACAAGTGATACTACAAAATTTTATTACGTTGCCGCTCAGTTAGATAATCAATTTGCTGTCGAGGTGAAGGATATTATCATTTCTCCTCCCGAGACGGATAAATACATCACTCTTAAAACGCAACTGATTAAAAGATTGTCTGCGTCTCAAGAAAAGAAAGGGATGCAGTTGCTGAGGCACGAGCAGCTAGGTGATCGCAAGCCATCACAGTTTCTGCGATACATGCAAGATCTTGCGGGTTCATCTGTCCCCAAGGATTTTTTAAAAACATTATGGTCGAGTAGGTTACCACAAAACATTCAAACGGTTATAGCTTCACAGCCTGATCTGCCTATCGAAAAATTAGCTGACCTGGCAGACAAGGTGCATGAGATAGCACCCTCATCACCACAGGTCGCAAGCACATCTGCGATGGCCACACCCCCTGCATCCTCCATGTTGGAAGAAATGGCCAAGCAGATCCAACTCCTGACCAAGCAGGTATCGGAACTCTCGACCCAGGTACGTCACAACTCGGTTTCATCAAAATTTAAAGAGCGTTCCCGGAGCCATTCCAGACATCGCAGGAAGTCGACTACCCGGCAAAAGTGTTGGTACCATTTTAAATTTGGTTCAAATGCTAAAAAATGTGTGCAGCCATGTAATTACGGAGAGTCGGAAAACTCTCTGGGCAGCCGGAAGTAGCGGCCAACGTCTGCCCTTTACCTACAAGCCGTCTTTTCATTACCGACCGTATTTCAAAAATGCTTTTCCTCATTGATACTGGCTCGGATCTCTGCGTTTTTCCACGGTTGGCTACCAAGGCGCCCTGTACCAAGACAAAGTATGAACTCATGGCGGCGAACGGTACAGTCATTCATACTTACGGTCCTACATTGTTACACTTAGATCTAGGACTAAAGCGTACTTTCACCTGGAAATTTACCATCGCTGATGTTTCAAAGCCCATTATCGGCGTAGATTTTTTGATATTTTATAATCTTCTTGTAGATTGCAGATGTCAGCGACTCGTCGATGGAAATACCACTCTGTCAGTGCAAGCAATAAAAGAAAATATCTCCGATGACCTTGCGTCAGTCAAAGCCATTTCGGGAGAATCAAAATACCATCAGCTGCTTCATGAGTTTCCAGAGGTAACGAGACCATCAGGTACGTCTTCCTTACCTAAGCATAATACCGTGCATTACATCAAAACCATTCCTGGACCACCGGTTACCAGTAGACCTCGTCGTTTAGACCCAGTTAGACTGAAAGCAGCCAAAAAAGAATTTGACGATATGCTGTCACAGGGAACTGCCCGCTCCTCTAACAGTTCGTGGTCGTCCGCTCTGCACTTAGTTAAGAAGAAGGACGACGGATGGAGACCATGTGGTGATTATAGAGCACTCAATGCTCGCACAGTACCTGACAGGTATCCGATACGCCATATCCAGGATTTTTCCTACCAACTCTCTGGTTGTACAGTATTTTCAACTATCGATCTAGTCAAGGCGTACAATCAAATACCAGTACACGTCAATGATATCCACAAAACAGCCATTACAACTCCTTTTGGACTTTTCGAGTTCCCGTACATGACCTTCGGACTGCGCAATGCAGCACAAACCTTTCAGAGGTTCATGGACGAAGTGCTACGTGATTTTGATAACTTTTGTTTTGGTTACTTAGACGACATTTTGGTATTTTCCAGTTCTGAAGAACAACATCAGCGCCACATCAGACTACTCTTCACCAGGCTCAAAGAGTATGGTGTTTTGATAAACACATCCAAGTGTGTCTTCGGGCAGCGACAGGTAAAATTTCTTGGTTACCTAGTGTCAGATTCTGGGACTCAACCTTTAGAGACGAACGTAAAGAGCATACAGGAGTGCAATGTGCCGAAAACTGCTAAGGAATTACGACGTTTCCTCGGTATGTTCAATTTTTATCGGCGTTTTATTCCCGATGCCGCAAATATCCAAGCACCATTAGATGCTGCGCTTCTAGGACCTAAGATGAAAGGAGCTAAGCCGATCACTATGACACCGGAGATGATGGAAGCCTTTCAAAAATGTAAGACTTGTTTATCTCAAGCCACATTACTGGCTCACCCAGATCCTTCTGCAGAGCTAGCTATTGCCACTGATGCTTCTGATGTCGGAGTTGGAGCAGTTCTTCAACAACGTGTTAATAACGTATGGCAACCTCTTGGTTTCTTTTCTAAAAAATTAACATCTGCGCAGAAGAAGTATAGTCCTTACGACAGAGAGCTGTTAGCCATTTATGAAGCCATTAAATATTTTCGACACATGGTTGAGGCTCGAAACTTCGTGATTCATACGGATCATAAACCTCTCACATATGCATTCAACATTAACAGGGAGAAATGCTCACCGCGCCAATATCGGTACTTTGATTATATTTCTCAGTTCACAACTATTATTCAATACTTACCAGGACGTTTGAACGTAGTGGCTGATACTCTGTCACGACTGGAAGAGGTGAGTCGATCTATCGATTACCAGGCTCTAGCACTTGCTCAAGATACTGATCCTGAACTGCTAGGTCTGCTTCAAAAAGGCTCATCGTTAAAACTGGTTAAGGTAGATTTGCCACACTGTAACCAGAAGTTATACTGTGACGTATCAATGTCTTCTCCGCGCCCGTTCATTACTGAGAAGTTTCGCCGACAAGTTTTTGAAACTTTACACAGCTTGAGCCATCCTGGTAGGACAGCTACAGTGCGGCTGGTTACACAGAGATTCGTATGGCCAGGGATTCGCAAAGACTGTAGAGAGTGGACACGAGAGTGTGTACTTTGTCAAAAGAGCAAAGTTCACCGTCATACCCTTGCTCCCTTATCCTCAATTCCAACTCCTACATCGAGGTTTGAACACATCCACCTCGACATCGTCGGACCTTTAACTGTTTCGTCTGATTTCAGATATTGCCTTACTGTCATCGACCGTTTCACACGATGGCCTGAGGCATTCCCACTTAAGGACATCACAGCTGATTCCTGTGCTGCCGCTCTTCTCTCTGGTTGGATAGCAAGATTTGGCTGCCCTCTTCGAATTACAACCGACAGGGGTCGTCAATTCGAGTCGCATCTCTTCAAGGCACTATCAGCCATGGTTGGTGCACATCACTTTACGACTACTTCGTATCATCCAGCTTCCAACGGCTTGATCGAGAGACTCCATCGGCAGCTGAAGGCAGCTATCATGTGCCATCCCTCTTCGACCTGGACGGAAGCACTTCCCTTAGTGCTGCTGGGCATCCGTAGCGCTTGGAAGGATGACATTCAGGCTTCAGCGGCTGAGCTGGTCTACGGGGAGCCCCTTCGACTTCCAGGGCAATTTCTAGCACCCTCGGAAGATTATAGGACAGCAGATAGCACAAATCTGGTCGCTCGTCTTCGTGCTGGTATGGCACGACTCTCACCGAAGCCCACGTCATGGCACAGGACAGGTCCTTTTTATATGCCAGCTGACCTTGCAGAGACAACACATGTTTTTTTACGGCAGGACCACGTCCGCAAACCACTGGAACCACCTTATGCAGGCCCATACAAGGTTCTCAAGAGGACTCCTAAATATTTCAAAATAGACATATGTGGTAAGCCTAATAACGTTAGTGTGGACAGGATCAAGCCCGCATATGTTACGCGAGAGGCCGTTCCTGCATCAAAGAGGATAATAACAGCACCAAAGGCTATCTCTCAATCTGACGTGGACCAGACACTTGAGAAGCGGACAAGAAGCGGAAGAAGAGTCAAGTTTCCAGACTACTATCGCCCTTAACCAGGTCTCTGGGGGGGAGTACTGTAGGGAACATTACTTATTCTAAATTAATATTATTACATTTACTAAAATCATCCGCACGCAGCGCATTGGAACAATTCAAACCTGTTCCGAGTTTTTTTGCTATGCGTGTCGTAGGCTGCTAGCTAGCATCGCCACGTTTAAAGAGTCGGCTAGAATCGCTTGCGACATTCACTTGTGTATCCATTGCTCTCTTAGCTTGCATTCAATTCTCAACCTTAACTTCTTGCTATTACGTGCTAGTTTAGCTTGTATTTTCTATTGGTATTTATTTAAATTTCTTTATTTCCTTCTGTGATCATTTTCTCTTCACGTATCTGTGAGTTAAATAAATTTGGACAATTTCTCCACAAAATTTGGATTTTTAATTTTACTCATTTAGTGTAAAATAAATAAGATCATATTAAATAGTGGTATCACATCTCAACCGCTATAAAGTCTATAAAAAAAGTCTAAATTAATATAAAAATATAAATATTGTAAAAATATATTTTTTCTGTTAATATTAAGAATTAGTTGCCCATTTATAGAATATTTGCGCAGCCACAACTGTTATAACTGTAAATGTTGATAGGTTGTCGGTTCGATTTCCACTGGAGGAAAGCGCAGCGTTGAGTTCCGCCACTTGGCACGGCAACTTATGAATTCGACAGAAAGTGGGGAGTGGATTGTCTACCTGCTAGTGCTGCTGTGAAGCAAAGAGCTGAAAAATGGATAATTCTAATCTCTTAACCCACTGCCAACCTTGCTATGTGAAAGAAAATATAAAACTGTATAATAAATTTTACACCTTTACACTTGCTTAGATAAGTTATAGGATAGGAAGGCAGCTTTTAGAAGACAAAATTCAAAACAAAAACAAAACTCGGTTACCAACTGGGAAGGTCGTGTCAATCATATATTCTATTCGAATCTCTATCTATTTTCGTATTCTGAATCAAAAGTAATCAAAACTTCGATGGGATGACTTCTAAGCAGTTCCCAATCTAACCCTTCTCATCTAACCATCTAGCTAATATATCATTGCTCTAAAGAAACCATAGCGGTTTCAAAGGTATTTTCATTTCAATATTTTAATTATTTTAATATATTTCTTTGAATGAAAAATAAAATGCAAGCTTAGTAGGAAGATTGGATATCTTGGTAAATATTTAACTATACTTCAGCACGAATCAAAGTAACCGTAAATTAATTCCTTAATATAAAAACTTAACTTAACGCTGTATCCCTATCAGGGTAATGAGAGAAAACGGAGCGTGAAAGTGAAAAAAATTGTTTATCTGTAACTCGTTATTGTCCAGAAAAAAGATTATACAAGACATCGGAACCCTAAACGATAAAATAAAACTTCGAGACAAGATTTCATTACATTTGAAATTCTAATTGCCGACGACAATTGAATTCAACTCGCTTCCAGTTCTCATAGCATATTCTGTTTAAATTGTGGACACACGTATTATTAAATCCAATGTAACTGTAAAGACGAAAACCTTTATGAGAAATAAAAATTCTAGGATAAATGGGAGGAAGAATTTATGGGAGGGAAAAAGAACCTAGTTTTAAGACACTCCCTTTCCCATTTCCTACTCAATCTTTTAAACATTACGCGTTGTGTTGCGTAACTCAACGCCACACTCTTTCTTCTTACCAGTCCAAGCAAGTAAGTCTTATTCTATCACCTATCTACTAAACAACCTGAAACACATCAATCGTCCACGCTTGGTTCCGCACAGTTAACAAGGGAATAGCGTGAGAAAAGACGAACTTGACCTCGCTCGCTGCATTTCCCTCGTAACACCAATTTATATACTTTGTAATAATGCATTTTGTGAATAATTCATATGTGAAAATTGAAAATGTGAATAATTAACATAAATATGTCAAGTAGTGCAACCTTGAGCAACCTTGGAACGATTTTTTTGCAATAAATAATAATATAGCTATAATTAATGTAAGTATATCTGTTTACTATACTATACATTATTTTAGAAGTTAAAAAAAATGTTTTGTCTGACTTCAACAACTTAGATCAACCTATTCTACCAGTTAGTTCCCCTCTCATTTAGGAAAAACAAATCTGGTAACATAGTCCAACGCCACCGGTTTGTCCAAAATAAGTACTTAAATATTTACTAAACATCCCATAATATTCCTCAGAGTGAAAAATAAAAAAAACATATTAGGATGCTATGATTGTGATCAAAAGTTATTCGTGTTACCACCACCATAGAATTTCAAAACCAGCAAATATTTCAATCTCCTCTCTCCTTACTCCGGTTATCTGGTATATGAGGAAACATGACAGTAATGCAATTAGTGGCTCAGCATCAGATTACCAGTCACTGTGACATCGCCGCATGTAAGAATGTGAAACATTGTTGACATTTTGTCATTATAGGCTCATCGTTCAAGCCTTTAAGACTTCTACAAGATATTATTATCTTTACTTTACTTTTGTTATAGTATTATTGAAGAGGGCAGTTGGGCACCCACTCGAGGAAATTTAATATTTAATATTTTTTAATGTTTTGCTCAGGTGTCGACGCAAGACGTTCCGAGTTCCACCACTCAACAGGCAATACCTTCAGAATTCAGCGAAAAGTGGGCAACGGAAGTATCTTGTAAAGGAATGGAGGGCCTTTACACTAGGTTCTCAGGTTCCTTCTGTCTACCCTGCTATGCCCGAGAAACAGAGTGAACTGATACTGATTATTAAAGAACATAATACACAAATACTTACAAAAGGAACATTAAAACAGAAGTCAACGTTAAATTTTATTGATCGTAAATTGCAATTAATATTTGGCAGCGATTCACATTTCCGTATAAAAGACCAAAAGACATGTTACGGCACACGGTTCCTTAAATTAATTTTGCTGCCAAACGATCAATAAATTTTATTTATTATTAATGTATAATAATAATTTACCTTTTTATAGATAATAAATCTAAATGATATTACGAGTAAATATACAGAATGAAAGGACCTATTATACCCACGTATACTTTTTAATACATATGTATGATGCCTACAAAAATCGCGAATGTCTTCGTTTCAATCTCAAAAATTCTTGAACTGCTTTTGATGCAATTTAGACATTTCCCTCAGTACGAATAATATAATATTTAAGGCAAAATAGATCATATCAATATAACTTTTAGTTTCCTAGTAATTTGTGAACAATTATAGAAACAAACATACACTTTCGAAATCAGAAGCATAAATCCTCATAGATTGATATACTCAAATAATATTAAACTAGACCTACATTGAAACAAACTCAAACAAAAGACAATATCTTTAAAGTCTCCACTCTTCCCAATTTCTTCTCTCCCTCCCCCCAGTACTTAGATCACGTTTTCGAATCATCGATCGTCAACATCCACTCGTGCCGACCACTCGAGCGTCTTGGGTCTCTCACTCCATACGTCTGAGTGCGTCATTGTTATACATGTTTAACAATCCCACTTTCCTCAACAGCTCCACGTCTACCCCTTCTCGTTAGACGTTATTACT
This sequence comes from Heliconius melpomene rosina, assembly GCF_056956725.1. NCBI lineage: Eukaryota > Metazoa > Arthropoda > Insecta > Lepidoptera > Nymphalidae > Heliconius > Heliconius melpomene. The sequence continues at coordinate 2,015,857 of NC_140396.1, read as the reverse complement.
TAATTGCAACACTATATTTTTAGTTTTTTTATTTAATATTTCAAAAGTCGAAACACTCCGTTCCCCATTTTCCGCCCAAATTACGAGACCTTTGTGTTTTGAATGGCGGAAGCAAAAGCCCTGGTTTGTCTTGTCCCCATAGCGAGAAAATGATAATAATTACCCAGGGCGGAAATCGCACCCCTTATAGACGTCACATCACACGCTGTACTACTGTGCAAAAATCTTCATTTACTTTATGAAAGGATTTAAACTTAATGAAACACTCAGCCTGTAATCAGACGCAGGAAACTATAAAAACTGTAATGTTTAGGATAAAATATCTTTATAGGGTTTCGTATTAAAGGGTGGCAAAGCATACTCGAGTGTCATCATGTTTATCCATTTATTTGTCATTTAAGTAATGTATTAAAACGTTGAGGCGCAGCGGCACAAGCGTGTAAACGTGACAGGTAGTGGATTCGATACCTATTCGAGGAAATAAAATATTTATTTATTTTCATTTCTTCGCTCTAGTATTAAAGGCAAATCGCGTTGTAAATTTCGCAATTCAACACACAATGCCTCTAGTTTTTCTTTAATTTGTTTTGTTTCAAGCAAAACATGCATATGTTTAAATAAATTATAAGAATAGACGATAAGAATAAAATGTTAAATTAATTGCATTTTAAATCACAAAATATAAAAATACCTAGGTGTTTTGAGAAAAATAAACTTTGGTTTAACATTTAAGAAATTTAAATAAAAAATACATTAAAAGAATAAATCAAATCAACTTCACGCTGTATCCCGCACACAGTTTGGTTTGCACGCCGCGCTTTGCCTTTTTTCCGTTTCTTCGCTGAACAGTACTGACATTAAAAGAAATTATTTAAAAAACACAATTTAAACTGTTGAAATATCAAGGAAAACAAAAATCACTAACAATAAATGTCTTTAGATACGCCGACGAAGCTTAATCAATTTAGAAACAGAAATAAATCAAAGTTACGCGATAAATCAAAGGTGACATGGGGGTGACCCCGCTTTCTCTATCGGAGCGTGAAACACAATTGGGTATTCTAGTTAATCTATACCTATGTATATATACATATAATATTTTTGTTACTCATAGTTGTCTGTACATTGAAGATGTATAAGAAAAAAGAAAGATCACTGAGAGCTGGACTTAAACTATCCACACATATAGTTGTGTAAATATTTTTTTTAATTCTTTTGGGGTGGGCACCAGACTATTCCGGGATAGCTCACGCGGGCGAAGCCGCGAACGGATCGCTGGATTCTACAATATAACAGATGCGAAGAATATTAGTATATTAAAGACTTCGATCATTATCAATCGGTATAGGAATGTAAGGGCGTTGGTTGTGGATTCGATTCTTACTGGGAAGAACTAGTTCTAGCGAGAGGAAGAATAGCATTGTGTAACTACGAAGAAAAAATAATCAAAACTAATAAAGAATTTGCATGCAACAGAATTCAATTAGATGTAAAGTTTAAAATTTAAGCGCGATGCATAATGTGTGTTTTTCAATGGAAATGCAAATATTTGCAAGGCTGCTTGAAGGACACAGAAGTGATCGTTATATGAATTCCTTAAACCAGTCAAGGTGTTTTATTTAAATAATCACGACATTTCTATACATTTTCGAAGATTCCTTTTCACTATTCCACAAGACAAATAGTCTCTGCAAAAATTACTCTTTTTTTCGCTTCACACTGTATCCCTATAGCAATACTATGCACTTACGAATAAAAACATACAAAATAACAATTTTTGACTAGTATGATTCACAGCGAATTTTCCCAACAATTATTATCGGATTTGTTTACCGCGATTAAAAAGTCTAATATAGATAACGGGTATTTTACTATCTTAATATGCATTACTATATTGAAGCCAGTCGTGGCGCAGAGGCCTTGCGTGTGACTGTAAACGCGAAACGCGTGGTTTCTGGCTCGATTCCCACTCGAGGAAATAAAATATGAAATATTTCCGTTTTCTCGCTCTGGTAACGAGGCAAAGTCGGGCGTTGAGTCCGGTCACTCAACACGCAATGCTTCCAGAATTCGCTGGAAAGTGAGAAAAGGAAGTTTCTAAATGGGAACGGAGTTTCTTACCATTAGACCCCAAGGTTCTGCCTACTCTGCTATGGGTGGGATATAACGTGAAGCATATATAATTCATTTATCGCCATTTTCCTGGCCCATTAAGTATCAAACCAGGAAAACGGCACATGTCTTCAATGTGATCTTAATATTTCACAGCCCATACATTCCTCTGACTTCCTCTTCCTCTTAAGACATTACCCTTAACATCCTATTACAGTACGTGATAAGCATAATAAATTCCATAAGACGCAGCGCTGATTTCTCCAACTCATCGTGCACCGACTCGAATGCCAAAAGGCCGAAAATGGAGAACGGAGTGTCTTGACACTAGGCTCCCACTGCTATATATGGTAAAAAGCTTAAATAAAAAAATTATCGATAAGCACATACTTCAGTGTACATTTATAAATGCAGGTTTTCTCTCTGAAAATATTTGCACGGCTTGATTAAAACGCGATACTAACGAAGACAATGGTTGAACGTAAAAAAAAATAATATTTATTCTCCTTTATGTTTCGTTGTACGGTTACAGTTTAGAACAATGGCCCGCCTACACTTCGAATACTTTTATTTTCGCTTGGTTAATCTTTATATTTGTTTGATAAGTTTTCCATTGTGGCCGTCGTAGTGCAGTGGCAGAAACGTGCTGCTATAATCCCAGCGGTCGTGGGTTCCATTCATACTCTATCAAATATTTAATATTTCCATTTCTTCGCTCTGGTAACAAGGCGCATAACACACAATTCCTTGAAAATTCGGCCGAAAAGTGGGGAACGGAAGTCTCTTAATAGGAATGGAGTGTTTTAACACTAGGTTCCAACTCTACCATAAACTTCATATTATACCCATCAAATTAAAAACACCATAGAAAACTAAGTCAAAGTAATAAATAACGATAATGAACCAAAAATAACACTATGGCCTATAAATCGAATCAAATGTCAACGAACTACTGAACCGGTGGACTACGCGGGCATGAATCATACACTCCCATGACAGGTTGTCTCATATCCATAATTGGTACGTAATTTAATATTTACAAATCTATTAATTATTATTATGTATGTTGTTTTTATTAGGGATAGACAGAGGGAACCTGGGAACATCGTGTTAAGACATTTCGTTTTCAATAAGACATTTCCGTTCCCAATTTTCCGCGGAATTCTGGAGGCATGCTTGCGTGTTGAGTGGTGAAACGTGGAACGCCGTGATTTGCCTCATCACCAGAGCGAGTTTCACGCTGTATCCCGCGGATAGCAGGATAGGAAGAGGGAATCTAGTGTTAAGACAATATTTTCCCTACTTTCAACCAAATTCTGAAGTTATTGCGTATTGCTCTGCCTTTTGCACCAGAACGAGCCAATGAAAATATTAAATATATAAAATCCTCGAGTGGGAATCGAACCCACAACCTGCCGCGTTTACAGTCGCACGTCTGTACCCCTGGGCCACGACTGAACTCACTTAACATACTTAACAGCAATTAAAATAATAATTTAGATACATAAGATAAAAAAAGAAGTCCTACCAGTATATAGATTAAACATATGAATGCATGAGTATATCTACATATATACATATATATGTAGATGTATGACAGTTTACTCACGAAATACCTCGCACATGATTCACGAGCGCCGGTCGCAACTCCAATTGAGCTATTTTAGTACCACACTACGGTGGTACGGTTAAACGCCTCGTACTTGTAGGGGCTATGGGGGGATATCCTTTGCGGGTATTAACGTTTTATATGTATTATTTGTATATATATAATTTAACATTAGTACAATCTAATATTTGACTTTACTCATATTGATTATTTTATTTATTAAATATAGCTTTATATATAAAGGAATTTAATATATTTCTATTATATTTAAAAGAGATGTTGTTGTTTATTTGTTTGTTTAGCTTCAAGCGGTGTCCCGCACATACCATTGTAGACAGAAGGTGCGGAATGCGGCGACGAGTTCCGCCACTCAACATGCAAGGAGAAGAACTTCCGTTCCCCACCTACCCATAAAATATTTAAAAAAAAAACAAAAAAAAATATAATTTCCAAAAATATTCATTTAAATTGCATTTACAGGCCGAATTCCATCATAAAAATCGATCGATTATTATAATTCAATGCCAAACACTAAAAGGTTATAAATTTAAAAAACTAAATATTTATTAATAAACCTACGTATCTTATCCTTATCGTCTATCCGTTGGTAATCACCGTTTTATGTTTTGATATGCGCTTGTTAAATAGCTTCATTGCACGCAATGACCTCATTGGCGTAGAGTAGCTTTGTTTGTTTTTTTTACGGCTTCACGCTGTATCCCGCATGTAGGAGGGTAGGCAGAGGAAGCCTTATAGTTAAGACACTCCGCTGTCCACTTGTGGGCATCAACGCCGCGCTTTGCCACCAGGGCGAAGAAATAAAAATATTAAATACTTTATTTCCTCAAATGGAAATCGAACCTATAACATGTTCCCCCCTGTGCCTATGTGCCGCAATTTTCTTTTGAAGCTTTGTTAGTATTAAAATGCAAATTACATTTCATTAACATAAAACAGTTTTGATATATGTAAAGTTTTGCTTCGCTTTTACTTTGCATTGTAAATACAGTATTCTCGCGACATTATCAGTATTAAATTCCTTTTTAGAACCTAGAAAGCCTAGTATCTAGTACACACCGTTCTTTGTTTCCGACCTGCATAATAATTACCTATGTAAATAATGTCTCCCGTAAATTGGCGAAACTTAACGCCGCCAACCAAAATCATGGTGGCAAAGGTAAAAAAAATGAAAATCGCTGACGTGGGTATGAAAGCCGCTATGCTGAAATGGGACTGAGCCGGGCACGTCTGCCGCATGCCTGAAGAGTCTTGGGCGAAATCTTCTACCAGGTGGATTCCAAGCTCTAAAAGGAGAATTGGCAGACCAAAACGGAGATGGCGAGACGAGCTGGACTATTATAAACCTGCCTGATGCTCAATAGCGCGAAATAGACCAGAATGGAAGAAGTGGAGAGAGGCCTTTGCCCAACAATGGGATGGTGCAGGCTAGGGAAAAAAAAGGTAAATAAAAACAATTAAATCCCCACATTGTATCACTGCGTCCCGAAGGTCGCAACCGTGTTGATACTATACGACCATGTGGTCCATACAACCAAACTCACTGGGGCGTTCAGTTAATTAGGTGTAAAATTCCACTATCGAGTTTCTGATTCTCCATTAACATAATATAAGGCCAGGGTCCATGTATGTATGTATTAGTGCATAACGCTCCAGCGGCGTATATAATAACAACATTGAAGGACACACGGGGTTCTCGTTAACATATTGATAGTCTTGTTATTTAAGCTATATCTGGCAGATATAGTTTAAATAACTAAATAACTAGAGCGGAGGCCTGTCGTGGTGCAGAGGCACGAGCAGCATCATGATGGGTGATAGATTATGAGTTCGATTCCCACTCGAGGAAATTAAATATTAAACATTTTAATTCGGTCGCTTTACTCTGGGGTCTTAAGTTAGTTGTGAAAGGTAAAAAAATAAGTGTAATTTCAAAATATATCCATATACCTCATCCATGTAAGCTGCTAAAGCGCTTTTGAACAAAATAACAAACATATTTAATACTAAGACCAAAACTTGTAACAAAACTAACAGTATTATACTATTACATAAAGCGATTGTGACGGCTGACAATTAGATTTGAGCTTTCACCTTGGTAAATAAATGTTCGCAATTGTATAGTATTTATTAGATTAATTTAGGCGGTTGGGGTTAAAATTAACTTTGGAACCATTGAATACTTTATAACGATAAAAATTATACGTAAATTAGAAAAAATATTAGTTTCTATAAAATGAATACATGGTTCCATCGTGGTTCAGTGGCAAAAGTGTGTGACTACAAACACAGCGGTTATGGGTTTGATTCCCACCCAAGGAATTGAATTATTATATGTTATTATTTTCACGTCTTCGCTGTGATAATAAGGCATTGAGTTCATCCGCAATGCCTCGAAACTTCGGCGAAAAGTGGCTAACGGAGTGTCCTAACACTAGGTTCCCTATATCTACCCTGGTAAATGCGTGATACAGAGTAAAGCTGAGAAAGAAATATATATATATATATACGCAATAAATAAGGTTATTTTTACACTTTTAATTTTTAATAACTCTTAGATTCGACTTGGACATTCAGTTCAATGAAGTTCAAGGATCAAACGATGATGATGTTCAGTAATAACAACAATGAACCGAAACTGTGACGAGCGGTAAACGACCGCCGTAACTGTTGTTAATGTACTAAGTTATTATTTATATGAGATAAGTTCTTTGTTTTAGTTCTTTTCTATGTTAATTTGATTGTCTATATTCACGCACATTCCACATTTTTGCGATCGAGACCAACTGCCAAGACACTGAGTTTTAAATTTTTACTATGCGTTCTGGACGTGCTCCCGCGTCCAGAACGCCAAAGAAATTGATCCCAAAAATATTTATCCGGAATCGAACTACCACTTACAATCAGTCATGCAACTCCGTTGCAATGACCTCTGCAATTGAAGTTATAACAACATGTATATCTTACAGTTCAATATCAAAAATTAAAGAAATGAATCAAGTGGGAATCGAACCCATAACCAGTCGCCGTTTATCACACACTTGTTGTTATTCAAGTACACAAATCGTGTAATAAATATACGAATCCAATTATAGAAATCCAAGCGAAGCAGGTAAAAGCCACATTCCTTTGCCGAGTATACCAAATAAGATTTAATTAATACGAACCAAATCTAAATAGAGTCGTTTCACGCGAACGCCCGTTGCTTTCGTACGACCTCCAAAAAGGACCCAACCTTTGACTTTTGGGCTAAAAACAAATAAAGTGAGATCTCTCCAGATAACAGATTGTATTTTTAAAAAGGCTATAATTAATATTCGTTATTTTTTTATAAGGACGAAAGAAATATAGCTAAAATTAAAACAAACTCTTGTTTACGCCTGTTGCCAAAATAAATAATTATAAAAATTGTATTTTGTAGAAAACTTGGAAAAAGTGAAGTGACGTTAATCTATATATATAAAAGGACTTGTCCTCACTGACTGAGGTAAGACGCACGCACAGCCGTAACCTCTGGTGGTAGAAACGTTAAGTTTGGACAAAAGTTTACTTTCGTAATCTGGACATCCACTAAGAAGGGATTTTGAAAAATTTTAACCCTAAAGGGGTGAAATAGGGGTTCAAAGTTTGTATGGAACAAAATTTAAATCGGCACCGATTTTTATAAAATTAGAAATTTAGATTTTTAAAAGTATTTAATTGAACACGTATTTCATCGTTTTCTAGAACTATCCTCCTAAGGGTGCAAATAAGGGGTTTGAAAGTGTGTATGGACAAATTCTTAAATCGCCACCGATTTTTATGAAATTAGAAATTTAGACTCTTAAAAATACTTAATTGAACATGTGTTTCATGATTTTCTAGAATTCACCCCCTAAGGGTGTAAATAAGGGGTTGAAAGTTTGTATGGAAAATTTTTAAAATCGCTACCGATTTTTATAAAATTTGAAATTTTGACTCTTAAAAATATTTCATTGAACACATGTTTCATGGGTTATTACTCCCCTAAATACGCAAGCGAAGCTGCGCGCGTCCGCTAGTTCATATATAAAAAGTAAAAAAAAAAAATAAAAAAAGTAGTGTTAAGACACTCTTTTCCCATTTTCGCCCATTTGTACTGTTATTAAAGCGAGGAAAAGAAAATCATTAATTAATATAATGAACGATTTTCCTTAGATAACAATCACACCTTGTGCCACTACGAACCCAATTTAATATTGTTTTACGCAGACTTTGAACCTGCTATAATAATATGATAAAAACATAATTAAAAGTACTATACTACAACGACAGTGCCTATAGTACAAAATACAGGTTGCCAGAATAATATTTGGCATCACAAATAGAAAGCATCAGGCGCGATCCATGTCAACAAAGTTAAGCTATTTGATTAATTGTCGGTAGCGGTGCGCTCGTTTATCACGCTGCCAGTACAGAGTGTTTCATTTCAATCGCCGAATTCGCAATTTAACACACATTTATGTATGTTAAATTCAAATTTCAAATGTAATAAAACAATTAATTTGTATATTGACATATAATTTGAATATAATTAATATGTTCATTATCTTACACAACATATATTTTATTTTCGTTCGTTCTCTATTTTCCATCCATTTACCCAGCGTAACATAACGCCTAAAATACAAAGACATAACTCGGCGTTGGTTACCGCTCAATCAGCTCAAATTATTCCATTATCTGTGTGTGGTAAATATGCGTGATGAAGATTAATATCCTGATAAATTTAAAATGATAAAAGAATTTTAAATATAATTGAAACCATAGTGTACAAATAATAAAACAAAATATTAGAATGTGTACCTAACATAATATGTAATTTTACTTAAATACCAAAAAAATATAGTAATTAGGTATATACATTAAAATCTTATTTAGCATTACAATTAACTTAAAAAAAAATTTAATAAGATTTTAAATTAACAACGATTCACGCCAGCCGGACCGACAGGTAGCTTAAACGATGTCTACGAGCGAATAGAATTACCTACCGACGGTACGGACGCTAATAAATAACTGCTGTCAATCTTTATTTAGGGGAGCGGGTTTGAATACCCGATACGTATAGTCTATGTATATCTGTGTCTAGACTATTTTATATGTATGTATGCGTGCGGGATACTGCGTGAAGCTGATTGAAGTGTTTAAGGGTTAACAAGAAAATGCGTAGCTAACCAATTTTTAGGGGTCCGTCCTTCAAAAGGAAGAAACGGAACCCTCATAGCATCACATTGTTATCCGTCAGTCACGACCATTTATTTCGAGATCGCGTGAAAGAATTAAATTGAAATTAATAATAAATATTTTGGTCCCTTAGAAGCTTCTAAGCGAATGCAATTAAAAGATATGAGCATTTATGCATCGTTTTTGCTGCATTTCGTATGAAATTCGCAGCGTAATTAAATCTCATAGGGTACTTAAGTGGGAACTAGCAGTTTAAATAAGGGAAAAATCCGAAAAATTGAAATTATACGGATTTTTCACAAAAAATAAGCTATAAGTACTTCCTCTGTTTACCTACAATCATGAAATTGGCATTCAATTCAGTCGACGAGTCCGACTCACATTAAACCGGACTTTTCCCCAAGCGAAGATCGAACCGACAACCTGTCGCGTTTAATGTCACACGCTTGTTGCACTGCGCCACGAAGATCTCACACGCACACGAACTACATTCACATTAAAACTTTAATCATACTGGCGTACAGTAGAGGATTTTCATTTAAATTAAACAATGACTAATCACTTGAGCGGCTTCTAATCTGTAAGGCCCCAAAGACAAGTCGGCTTTAAGCGTTTGTTTGTCGAAGATTACTTTTTCTACCATACCATACCATATAAGTATACAAAGTTAACATAAATAGAGGAACGAAAGCGCATGTAAACGCGACAGGTTGTGGATTCAATTCTAACTCAGGGACAATAATTATTATTGAATATTGTCATTTCATCGCTCTGGTATTGAGACAAAGCGCGGTGTTTAACTTCGCCACTCAACACACAATGACTGACATGACACACTGACTCCAGAATTCCGCGGAAAATGGAGAACGGAATGTCTTAACACTATCTTCCTTCCTATCTTCTTTCCTTGCCTACCATACCCTTCAGCCTTAACATATAACGGAAGCGATATAGTGTTATAAAAAAATATATTTTTATATCTTTATTGAACGAGTAGTTAATGTTTACGTTTGTGGAATAATTAACACTATAAAGATAAGAAGATTTATTCAAAAATATATTCGAAGATTAAGCTACATAAATATTACGTACAATTGTTGTACGTACTATAAACATAAAGAATGAGATTAATAGATACTAACAAGATATTCTAACATTCTCTTTATACATTAAAAATATTGAACAAAAGGTTAGTCAAATTAAATTGGCAGAGGGAACTTGGGCACCTAGTGTTTAGACACTCTACTCCTATTAAGGCACTTCGTTCCACAAATATATTTACATTATTCTTAGACAAAATAAACTTTATACAATACAAGTTATTATCCTTTGACGTTAATGAAATATTTATTTCAATTTAAAAAAAAACAAAAACCATGCACCACCTGTCCAAAAATACTATAGTATTCTCAAATGTATCTCAACGGAATCTACCAGCCACCGAAACGGCAGCTGAGATCGTCCCGTCCGGCCATTAACGTTAAAAGCTTTATTGATTCCGCAAACGCACCACGGAGGGGGACTAAAGTGACCACGAGGGGAAGGAACCATTGTGTTGTGGCCATCGACTGGGCCACGTGAAACAATCTTGAGGATAAGTAGGTCAATGCTGTTAAATATTATTACAATAGCAGAGGAATCAATTCACCTGCTCCACTCCACTCTGGGAATTTCTCCGCTCCGGTAACAATACAATATACCTATGGCGTTGAGTTCCGCCACTCAACACGTAATACTTCGGAAAAAGGAGAAAAGGTGTCCTAACACTAAGCTCCCTCTGTCTGTCGTACTGCGTGCGGGATATATACATAATAGCAAACTAATCTCGTTGAAGAATATAAGAATTAATGTTACAATCGTAATTTTCTTATTATTTAAAATGTTCTTGAGATAAAAAAAACGTGATAGAAACAATTATTAATAGCAAAAGCAGTAGCCCGCGTTAAAGTTCAAGAAGCACAATTAGATAGATAAAACTATATTTATTCAGTAATTATAGTATCTCTATGTTAATTCCTTACTTGGCAATAGTGTGTAATTAGCCTAATAATTGGCAACCTACATAAATTTGATAATAATAAAATTTAGTTCGGATGTTACAAATCTATATATATAAAAGGACTTGTCCTCACTGACTGAGGTAAGACGCACGCACAGCCGTAACCGCTGTGCGTAGAAACGTTAAATTTGGACAGATGTTTACTTTTGTAATCTGGACATCCACTAAGAAGGGATTTTGAAAAATTTTAACCCTAAAGGGGTGAAATAGAGGTTCAAAGTTTGTATGGAAAAAAATTTAAATCGGCATCGATTTTTATAAAAGTTGAAATTTAGATTTTTAAAAGTGTTTCATTGAACACGTGTTTCATTGTTTTCTAGAATTCTCCCCCTAAGTGTGCAAATATGGGGTTGAAAGTTTGTATGGAAAAATTCTTAAATCGCCACCGATTTTTATAAAATTTGAAAATTAGACTCTTAAAAATATTTCATCGAACACATGTTTCATGGGTTTTTAGAATTCACCCCTAAATACGCAAGCGAAGCTGCGCGCGTCCGCTAGTATAATATAATAATATAAATATATAAATTATATTGAAATCCAACATAATTATAGAATGATAATTAAATTCAATTATTAATAATATATAATAATTCAATTATTATATTTCCAAAAATTAAAAATAATTATTAATTGTAGAAAAATGGCAAAAATAAAAAATCTCAACCAACTTGTTACTCTACTCGACCGTATCTCCTTACTCGATTACACAAATCAGCCAGCCACAGCCTTTCAGCTCACAGTGGCTGAAGCGAGGGCGCCCTCAAAAACTGCTCATGCTGAATTTGAGCTTTGCCAGTCTTGAAATAGGATCATTTATGGGTTATTACACTGTGTGGTAGACGGATAAATGGAGGAACACAGTGACCCAATAGATATTATCAAAGTAAAATTAGTAACTAGATGTGCGAAATTAATATCTATGGGTTTATTATTATGCATAATATGTATATTATTATGTTCTCTATTTAAATTTTTTTATTTCATCGCACTGGTGTGGAGGCAAAGCGCGGTGTTGAGTTCCGCCAATCAACCTCCCTCTAGAATTCGGCGAAAAGTGGGGAACGGAAATTTTAATGGGAATGGAGTTTCTTAACACTAGGTTCCCTTTGCCTATTCTGGTATGTGCGGGATGCACAATGAAGATATGAAAAAAATTGTAAGGATAGGTAAAAATTAAAAAAGTTATAAAACTCGGCAATGACAATGCTTACAACGAGTCCTGGATTTAATTCTAAAATATATATTGAGCTATTAAATGCGCGATTTTAAAAGCAAGAAAAAATATTATGAAAACTGGAAACGAGAGCCATAAATAAAAAAAAATCACCATATAATAATTCTTAAAATAACCCGTGCCTTTTGAAAGTGAGTACGTATTATAATTTGAATGGAAAAGCTACGATTCAGACTTTGAAGGGCAAAGAAGTGATGTTTGTCAAAATTAGATTAGGCCGGTCCCTTTTAAATGGCTCCGGGGTGTGAACACTTCAGGCTGCCGTCAGGCAAAGGAGTAAGGGTTAAGTAATTTCGACTTCCGATAAATATTTAATTTGGTAGGAAGTGCTCTGGCTTTGTGACAAATAAAAAATTAAACGAAGAAGCCTTATTATAATAAAATTATATGCTGAGTGCATAGTGCGTGCGCTGCGAGTGCGTGTGCCAGTAAGCGGGACAGGTTGCGGGTTCGATTCCCATTGGAGGAAATTAAATATTTTATATTTGCATTCCGAAAAGCAAGGAGCGGAGTATCTTAACAATAGGCTCTCTCTGCTTGCATGCGGGATAAAGCGAGAAGCTTGCAAAAAAAATAGGAAAAAAAGAGTAGCAATAAATTCTCTCAATATTTAAAGTAACACGAAATGTTTCAGGCTGCAGTTTAAAATTTAATAAAAGAAAAATAATTTATTTTTATATTTGAAAATGAAACTTTCAAGTACCTACACTTGAATAGAATTAATTACTGTTTGGTCAACTTCCACCAGCTCAAAGAGCACTCGCGACTTTATGCGGAATATTAAATGTTGAAATGGAATCGGTATAATTAAAGTTACTAAGTTTAATTATATATAGACGAAGTTTCGATTTATTTTCTAACAATTTTAACACTAAATTGTAATAAGATATTTGTGTTTTTTTTTTAAGAAATTTCAAAATCAAATCCATATTTACCAATTTTATAGTGGTTACATACTTATTAAAACTAAAATAAAATAATAAGATACATTACGCTAAAACCCAATAGCACCAAATGACTGAACCTCCAAATCCTCGTACGTACCTGGAACAAACATTAATTTAAACATTAGTATTCATTGTATTAGGTGCGACTATTCATATAGGAACAATATTATGTTATTGAAACACATCCCCACTCGACGAAATAGGCTAATATCTATTAATATTTTCAACCCAAACGTGATACCTTGAAAAATTTGGCGGAAAGTGGGGATACATGCGGGATACAGCGTGAAGCGATTATTTATCAATCCACATACCACATATTTCGAGTGAAAAGCAAAAGTGAAATTATACATTCTATATTAATAATTGTTTTTTGATGAGAGTTCGTTGCACTGCCCCGCTGTTTAGTATTCGAAGTAAGCGACGACATAGTCATAGTCGAATACAAAAGGTTTTCTTATCGGGTGCCGATCGGCTATTTAAAATTTACTAGGTTTTGCGCGTACATTCATACATGTTTAAGAACTTAACAAGGTTAAGCGTGGCGTTAAGCTCCGCCACGTAACACGCCATGCCTTCAGAATTCAACGGAAAGTAGAGGGACGAAAGAGTTTTAATATGGACGATGTCTCTTGACACAAAGTCCCCAGGTTCCTTTTAGGGTGACACTAAAACTATAATATTTCTAAACATCTAAAAATACAAATATAGTAATAGTAATTAAACATAATTAAAACAAAATACAGCGTGGCTATCACATAAATAAACATACGACACAAAAACTGGGTCGCAAAACATCGACCACATGCTATCAATAACTTAAATAAATGCTAAAAACAAACGTACGCGATAATAATTATTATAATATTTATTAACATAACGGATGTTATGAAACATTTTATTTTTTATTAATGAAATTATGTTTATTTTTATATAATTGCCAATTTGAATATGTTTACTTTTATGAAGTGTTTCTAGTTTTATAATAACAAATAAACCGACCAAGTGCGAGTCGGACTCGCACACGATTGGTTCCGTAGGTTGTTATCAGCTACAAAAAAATATCATCTTAGAAAAAGAGTCTTAGAAATGTCGTGTCGCCCCGTTTTACCCTTTTGGGTACGGAACCATAATAATTTATATTAAACTTTTTACTGTAATTATACTTTGGCCCAAAAAAATTTTAAGCATAAAATTTAGTAAACTATAATATCTTCACAATACAACCTATAAAATAAAAATGAATATAGCAGTCGAGGGTAGCTTACCGGACGAGTGTCAAAAACAATCAGGGAGGGTATCGTTACCCCCCCGGTAATACTTTAATTACTTTAATTTTGTTATTAGTTAGAAATGTTGCTAATGTAATTATTTCTGTATCGATATCGACTTAATATACTAATGGCTGTTTGTGTGTATTGATATTTGTTAAAACTGCTAAACTGATGACATTAGTAAATATAATAATATGTATATCGTTTGGTAATATCTTACTTAATCATTTTTCTATCTTATTACTGGATTCAAATTCCAATTTCAGTAAAATTTACATTTCGTACCACTTTACTTCCTAATTATCTAAAATGTTCCTAATTTCTATTTTTTCCATTCCCAATAGACACTTAAATGAGTGTGAACACTTAAGAACTAATAAAAACAAGGAACATTTCACAGCTTTATCACGCAGCGTGTTTAAACAGCTTGAGAAATGATAATTCCATCGAAACATAAGCGTGTTTGTTTAAATAACAAAGTGGCATTAATAAATTATGAGCCCCATGTGGCAGACTCTTTAAACACGTTTAAATATTAATTATATTGAAATATTGCCACTTGACTGTTTTTAAGCTGTTTTTAGTTTCATGAGATATCCTAGAGGAGAGTTAACCCACTAAAATTTATAGACATTGCTTGTTGAACGACGGAGTTCAACGCCGAATTTTGTCTTCTTACCAGAGAAAGGAAATGAAAATAATTAAATCCCTGAATGGAACCCACAATCAGACGCTGTGCCAATTATTTAGAAACAGTATCGACATAAAGGAGACAAATTGTTTGATAGACATTTTAAACATATTATATATAAAATATTTCCCTAAACACGATCTGAACCTACCATCCACAGGAGACAAAAATATTAAAAAAAAAACTTTATTTTACACTCTATAAGTTAATCTATTAATTAAAAGACATCGATTAAAATACCATACTAATATAAAAAAAAACGTATTTGTAATCAATTAACAGTTATCCTTACAGGATGTTGCTATCAGTCAGCGACGGCACGACCTTAGATAACACTAAATACTAATACATAGTAGGTGGTAATATAAATAATTCAAATTATTTTTTTAGCTTCATGCTGTATCCCGCACATAGCAAGGTAGGCAGAGGGTACTTGGGAACCTAGTGTGACCCTCTTTCCACCGAATTCTGGAGACCGGTGCCAGTGCCTGGAAACGAAAATATTCATCATTTCATTTCCCATGAGAATCGAACCCAGAACCTGTCGCTCTTACAAACGCACGCTTATACCCTACGCCACGACTGTCCTGACTACTAAAAGTGAGTTTTATTTATCTAGTTTATACTAAAACAAACCCAAATCCACAAATCTAAATTCGTTTCAGACAATGAGGTTGCATTAGAATCAAATCCAGTTAATGGGATCCACCCACCACGCGACACACTAACTACGTATGTATATATATGTATATGTATTTGCCTACGCGTGGACACTAATTGAATAAACCCACCAGCCCACTTGCCCCGGTCACTTTGACACGGGCGACCGAAAAGTTCATTCATTATGAGGGCTATTTTCGTTGCTGTGATATATTAGACGTCCGTATATTTTTTGTAATTACTAAATGGGAGTAATTTGAAGGAAATAGCCACTACTAATTAATTTAATAAACAGTTCTTATAAAATCTAAAAACCAGCTTCACATTTCTTTTACTCTGTTCCCCAACACAAAATAAAAAATTAGAGATACGAGTACGATGAGGTTTTAAAACTATTTCTTATATCATTTAGACTGCCCGTATTATTATATAAACAGCTCTCAAGTCTAAGATCGATTTCATTCATAAAATACATATTCTATGAATGAAAACGGCAACTCTATATCAGCCTTAGACTTGAGAGCGTTTTATATATACGAGTCATTCATTCTATAAAATATAGATGGAATGTTCATATAGAATTTTCTTTCGTAACGTAACGGATTCGATTTTCCATACAAACTAAAAACAAAAGAGCAGATGTTGAAATATTATTAAAACATGTGTTTCACAATTGTTTCGAATAACAACGAAATAGCGGCTACTTACGTCATAATAGCAACGTGCATGCCAAATATCCACTCGAGGCATCCTATTATTCAGAATGTATGCTGATGACCTTATCCTTTTGTATATCATCATACTAATGCTATACCTAAATGTGAATATAAGTTTGTTTGTTACGCTTTCACGCAAAAACTACTCGACCGATTTTCATGAAACTTTGTATACACTATCTTAGACGTAAGAAAGGATATAAGGTAGGATACTTTTTTATATAAAAATATATTATCCTTTGGTTACAATATAAAAAGAAGCGGGCGAAGCCGCATTTGAGTCTTTGAGATATAAAAAAGATGATAAATAAAGATAAAACCTAATATTTAATCCAAACTATGACCAGTAAATGCTCTTACGCGGTTGAACATAATCAAAGAAGCCCATTATACGTGTTCTTGGAAGACGTAACGAGAGATAGTGCATTACCGCGAATCTAGTTGACGACTGGTACTTACTGAACGCTGTTTCTCACGACTCCATAAGCGTATGTATTAGAAATATATTTGAATTATTAAATATTTTCTTATACAAAATAATTAATTTGCAAGCAAGATATATGTATATTTCATAGATAGTTTAGAAAATCACACAATTGACATAATCAAAAATTATCACGATTTAAAAATCGCTAAACTAAAATGGCGTACGTGGAAACGTGAAAGAGATATCGGTTTGCGTGACCTGCTGGTGCATTATCTGATGCGATCACAGTGGCAATGAACCGTTAGTACCGAGTAAATACGCTAAATAAATTAATTGTTGGTTTATATCTGGAATCTTTTAACGTATCTGTGGCAACATTTTATAAAAAAATAAAAATAAAACAATTGATAAAAACAAATCGGTTCAAAGCTAAAGTCCAGGCCCCCTCAGGGTCGTGCTCATAGTCTGTATATCACGCCCATGAACACGACGCTAACTCTCCATCTTCCGTGGTCTCTACTACTTGATGGAAAATGGAGAACTAACGCTGTGAAAACAACAATTTCCACAATACAGAAAATCACTTTCATTCAAAGTCAAACACGTCAAATTTACGGTTCACGCAACTCGAGTCGAGAGTATGTAGTAGTACCTGTTCAGCGCAACTAATCGGTAATGATGCCGAGACAATACATCATCTGATGGCCACCTGCTCTAGTAAACTTGATGGCTCTATGATTGTTCACGGTTACCGAGGTAGTGGCGTTTAGTTATGAAATAGTAATATTTGAATATAAATGTAGGAAGGAAAGTACAGCTTTACCTTTAATTTTGTAAGGATTTGACCGGGTTAGGGTTAGGTTAGGTTAGGGGGGGAACCTAATCCCCACTGGGGGAAACCACAGTACCGCTCATCCGTAAGGCACGCCTTCCGTATGGGCGGTCTGCGAAATGCATTTCCCAGCGACAAAAAAAAAGGGGGGGGGGGGGGGGGGGGACCTAGTTGTAAGATCCTCTGATTCCCATTTTTCGCCCATTTTTTTATAAATTGCGAGTGGCGGCATTCAACGCCGCTCTGTTACTAGCAAAGATATGAAGATATTGAATATTTTTTTCCCCTGAGAGGCAATCTAACTACTAAGTAGGTACTAATAATTTATATCATATTTTCTTCTTAACTACTCACTTAACTAACTTAACCTAAACCTCAAATTTAAGAACAGCCTACGTATATTTAAAAGAGAATGTTTTGTGAGAATGTTTTGTGGTGAATCGGTATAGGTCGGTCGGGAGAAAGTGTTGGCTAGAGAAACGTACACCGCAGGATACAGTTCGACGTCTGTAACGAATTTAAAGCGACGCCGCGCCGGCGCTATTTCTTCCGAGGTTGTATAAGAGAACATTCGGAAGTTGATTTATTACCATTGGAGTAAACTTAAAATTTGATAATAAATGTGTTCTTATTAAATATGGAGATTTTTAAGTATATACGAATTGTATTAAAATATAAATTTAAAAAACCAACTTTTAAAAAGCTTTTTAGATTTTTTATGCTGTTGGATTTTTCAAATTAGGCCCTTTCCTTTATATTTTACTAGCGGACGCGCGCAGCTTCGCTTGCGTATTAAGGGGTGAATTCTAATAACCCATGAGACATGTATTCGATGAAATATTTTGAAGAGTCTAAATTTCAAATTTTATAAAAATCGGTGGCGATTTAAAGATTTTTCCATACAAACTTTCAACCCCTTATTTGCACCCTTAGGGGGTGAATTCTAGAAAACCATGAAACACTTGTTCAATTAAATATTTTTAAGAGTCTAACTATCAAATTTTATAAAAATCGGTGGCGATTTAAGAATTTTTCCATAAAACTTTCAACCCCTTATTTGCACCCTTAGGGGGTGAATTCTAGAAAACCATGAAACACATGTTCAATTAAATACTTTTAAGAGTCTGAATTTCAAATTTTATAAAAATAGGTGCCGATTAAAAAAAAATCTATACAAACTTTCAACCCCTTATTTGCACCCTTAGCGGGAGAATTCTAGAAAACTATGAAACACGTGTTCAATTAAATATTTTTAAGAGTCTGAATTTACAATTTTATAAAAATCGGTGCAGATTTAAATTTTTTCCCATACAAACTTTCAACCCCTATTTCGCCCCTTTAGGCTTAAAATTTTTCAAAATCCCTTCTTAGTGGATGTCCAGATTACGAAAGTAAACATCTGTCTAAATTTAACGTTTGTACCATCAGCGGTTAACGCTGTGCGTGCGTCTTACCTCAGTCAGTGAGGACAAGTCCTTTTATATATATAGATTTGATAACCATATTAGGTGCGTTCTGAAAAAAATTATAATCCACCATTTTGTTGTGGCGGCCATTATGGATTAACAACAATATTGATTACATGTATGTCATTTAATTGGCATCAGAACTGAAATCGTAAGCTCAATTGGAAAGAAAATCGAATCGAAGCTTGTAAAAAATTTAAAATTGAAATTGAAAATTGATTTTTCTTTATTTTTTTACATTTTCCTATCATATAATAGCAATACATTTGAAGTTTATTCCAGACATGAAATTACTTTATTTCTTAGTTACATATACAGAATGCAACTTGATCGACAAATCAACGACAGTCTATGGGTAGAGGACCTCAGTATCATATACTGTGTAAGTGTTGCCTCCAATAAAAATTAACTATAACTTATTAGTTATTGTTAAATAACTATATAGTTAAATATACAAGTCAATTATTACTACAATTATCGACGAAATCATAGAATTGGCGGAAACAGCTTTATCGAGTAGGTTATATGTATTATTAATATTATGTGAAATTATGTAAATATGTTCTTACACATAGAACCCTTTCTTAAAAATAATCTCTCCGCATATTCTCGCTATATTATTAGAACAACTAAGGGGAATTGTGTCCACTTCATTAAATCTTCCTAGAATATACACATAAACATAACCATAAATAGAAGAAAATAGCCTTGCAAAATCTAAATGTATATAGCAATAGCAACTTTCTCTCGTAATCTTTTATTGTAATTTTATTTGCAAAAAGCAAATATACAATTGGGGATGTCGTGATGCAGAGGCACAAATGGCGGCTGTAAACGCGACGGTTGTGGGTTCGATTCCTATTCAGGGGAATGATATATCTATTTAATATTTTTATTTCCTCACTCTCAAAACTCAACTCTCTCAACTCAAAACGAGTTCCACTACTCAACATGCTTTACCTCAAGAGTTCAGTGCATTCTTAATGGAAAACAGAGTGTCTTAACACTAGGTTACATGGTTCACTCTATAAACAGGATATATAAGTAAAAAAAGATTAAAAAAAAAACAACAGCAGTACTCTAAATACAAAATATATAACCAGTTACCTATATATATTTGAGGTTTAAACCGTATTCGAGTTGCGGTCGAGCTGAATTGAGAGCAATCTATTGTGGTAGAGAAAGTGTCGCTTGCAGGATGCCCGTTCAGTGCGATACGAATGTAAAGTGCCTGACTGCCTGGTGGCGCGGGCGGCCGGAGGAAATTGAACTGAACGTAACCAACAGATGCTTGTGCAGTGCTTGGAATATCTAATTACTTTGGATTATAAAGTTAACATTAAAATATATGAAATATTATAACTAACGAGTTAACCCTGTTCATTTTAATTTTTAATTTCTTCGCTGTGGTAACTAGGTTAATCGCGGCGTTAAGTTCCTCCACTCCACGCAAAGCCTCCTCTGGATGATACGTATGTATCAAGGGGACTTTTGGAGAACATGTACATTTGTACATACTATAAAGTATTTAATGACAATGAAAACAACAAAAACCATCACTATGGTGTTTAGCACCATCTGTCCTTTCCCTGTCCCAACAATAATAATTCACGGAGATAAAAATCACTACTAAAGTAAAAACTAAATACTTTTTCTTCACATGATCATCAAGAGATTACGAACACTTACCCTGATATCTCAATGACCCAATCTTGACGAAAAAAAAAACTGATAAATATGAAGTGGGTTTATATAGGTTACAATATAAAAATATTTCAACAGCGACAATATAAGTGCTACAAATATAAAATGATAATACCTACACATTCGTACACCAAATAAAAACGATAAAATACAAGCCATTTTAACAATATGTTTGTCTTTTTTAACGATTGATGAACTAAAAAACATGTCAAAAATAAATTGGTTTTCATTTTATATTATTGAAAACACACAAATGGTCGTAGTAGGTTCTGAGTTCGCTTCCCACACGGAGAAATAAATAGTTTTCATTGCCTTTTTACCGAAATGGTATAATGCGACGTTGTATTCCGCAACGCTATACGCAATTCCATGAAAATGGGACGGAAAGTGATGGAAGTGTCTCAACACTACGTTCTTAACAAAGTAAAACAAAAAATATATTACCTACTAATTTTAAAGCCTCGAAACATAATTTCCATTCATATAGAGAGTATGAAACGGATCACTCTTAGCTTAATTTATTTTTATATCAGAACGTCGCCCGCCGTCCACTCTCGGGAGATTACGCGGAGCTTGACTGAAGGGATTAGGGAGCTGCTGGAGTGGGGATTATCGGGAAAAATGGCCTCTTATATTAATATTGTAAAAGGAAAAAACGTGGTTTAGCCATGTCCGATCAGAGTTAATAAAATATTCATGCCTATTTTATGAGCCCTTCTAAATTCTATTTTATTTTTTTATTTTATGTTATAAGATGAATTTTATGAAGCCAAAATGTATTTTTTTAAAGAAAACATCTAAATTGTTTGCTGTAAAGTTCTTATTATAACAAGTTTTAAAGTTTTTAGCAGCTCTCCCGCTTAGTAGGGCAGGTGGGCAGAATAAATCTAGAGTCAAAACACTTCGCATAACCGCTTTCCAGCCAAATTTGAGACATTACATGTTGCGTGGCGGAGTTCAAGTACTTTGCTTTGTCAGGGCAAGAATCAAAACCACAATCATCTTATATTTTTACTATGAAGATTAATTATTATCAGAGTGTATATACTCTATCTACTATTACTCTATCATCATTAATTAAAAAATATTTGAAAAAATAAAACATATTTTAGATATTTATCTATAGAATTATTAATTCCTATTAAGTGACAATAACTTTTATTTATACTACGCAATATCAGTATTTGTATTCAAACTGTACACTCGTTTATTTAATCACTGGCCCTTCAAAGTACAGGTGCTTTGCATACAATTTTGATTTAGATAACATGTATGGAACAAACAACAATGAAGACTGTAAATAGCATATAATAATGAAAATGTATGTTTGTATGTTTGCAGTAACATCGTTAACACTCTGTTTAAAGTTAAACAAGACACTATATTTGCAATATTATTTCTAGATAATAGTTATAAAATATTATAAATAATGAAAAGCAAAGAAAAATATAATCTATTATTATTTTTCTTTGCTTTCCATTATTATATGTAGAGCGGTAGGACAGCTTAAGTGTAGTGTTTGTAGGCACGAT
Source organism: Heliconius melpomene rosina (assembly GCF_056956725.1). Taxonomy (NCBI): domain Eukaryota; kingdom Metazoa; phylum Arthropoda; class Insecta; order Lepidoptera; family Nymphalidae; genus Heliconius; species Heliconius melpomene. The sequence continues at coordinate 1,993,368 of NC_140396.1, read as the reverse complement.
TCCTAATAGAGTTAGAAAAAACACGGCGTTCAGTTCCGCCATTCAATTTCTTTTGAACAGTCACCTATTTGGCAACACTGGTGATATAAACCCGACGACAATTCAAACACTAGAGTGGCTTGCGGTTACGAGTAAACCACGAACTACTCTAAAAGTACTTGTCATTATTTAAAAAAAAATATTTTTTTATAGTTTTATTTAACACAATGAAAGTTTAACTGTATTTCCCGTATAACAATAAATTAGTGTTAAGGCACTCCGCTTCCCACTTTCCTCCGAATTTTCAAATACTGGTCATTACCTCAAACGTAAAGATACATAGATTGTACTTCAGGAGAAAAAAATTACACTTACACCAATTTAATTTTATCCACATCCAAGCCACCTATATAAGACTACATCCAAGAATATGAAAAATAATAACAAATCTATTTTCTATCATCAATATAAATCTAAAAAGATCTTAAGAGTGAATGAATATAAACATGGTGTCCACTGGCTCGCGGAGATGAAACCCATATGTTAACCGTTGTTTATAAACCAACAAGCACGGGGTAACCTGAATAGATTACACGAGTCATCCACCATATATTTGAACTAATAATCCTGGTTTGGACGATATTTATATATTTTTACTATATCTATTTTTAAGCTGCACGATCTCGTCATATAAGCAGAAAGGAGCCTAGTGTTAAATCACTCCGTTCCCTATTTACCGCTGAGTTTTCGAGGCTCGAGGTTTCATTTTCTCAAGTGAGTATTGAACTTGTCGCGTTTATGGCCACGACTGGCCTCAAGCTATTGATTTTCATTAATTTTGACAATGTTAACAATATTTTTTTTCACATTGAACTATTAATTTTGAAATATCGCATTTAGAAATAAAATAAATACAATATTATATAACTACAAAGCTTAGCAACAAACACAATAACATACGAAACTAACAGCTATAACAACCAAAAAATCTTAAACCATTGGTTATAACCGATAACTATTAAAAAAAAAACCTAACCTTTCATCGGTTATTACATCACTATTACAAAAACTTTCGCTTCTCCAAATGTTGCTTGTTATCCGATCCCACAACCACTATAATCGATCGATAAAATATTTATTTTACGACTGTCAACCGTAACAAAAAAAAGTATTTTTACGTTTCCAGTGAAAGTTACGATGCCTGCCGCGTAAACGTCATCTACGGAGTACTTAAATTCTTACATAATGTCAGTGGTTAGAATGACAATGTAGAAAATATTAATATAGCGGAATGTTAAGCAATTTGACAGCTGTCAAATGAGAATAATATATTAAAAGAAGCTTTAATAAAGCTTACTTTCGAAGATTTTTGTGTTTTTAATAAATCTTCACACTGTGTGTGAAGATTTATTAAAAACACAAAAATGTGTGTGTAGGCAAAGGGAACCTGAGAGACATAGTGTTAATACACTCCATTTCCATTAAAAAAAAATACCACTTTCCGTCGAATACAGAAGCTATTGCGTGTTGAATGGCGGACCTCAACGCCGAGCTTTTGCCTCCTTATCAGGGCAAAAAAATAAAAATATTAACCTCTATTTATATTTTTGCGTTTTTAATAATGCTTAATATTATAGATTTCGGTGTTTCATGTGAGAAAAAAATATTATAAAGTTCAACAAATTCGTTCAGCATTCAACAAATTCCTTAGATGTTACCAAAATTGGGACCTTTGCTGAAGCTGTCGTTAGTTTTTAAACAAATAATCAAAAATTCAATACAAAAAACCTAGAAAATTTAAAATCATCAATACTTATAAAGAAAACCATATACCTAAACAAATCTAGAATACAAAACTCCCAGCAATAATAAAGCGCATAATAAAATAGCGAATGGCGCTGTCAACATGCAACTGTGTGACATTTGAGCTGAAACAAATTATACCGCATACGAATACGATCCCATTTGAATAATACATGCAATTTTCACATTTAAATTGTACCGCATAAGTGGTAGAGTTGGATATAGAAATAGTTACATGGACGCCGCAGTACCAGTTGCTTAGTGGACTAGTTTAATTAAAACTACAAAATGATTCTATAAGTAGACTAAATAACATAAATATTAATATATATTACAGAAATCAAAAAGCATAGCCATTAGCGTATCTAGAGATATTTTCTAGTGGGGCCTGGACTTTAGCTTTAAACAGATGTTGGTGCAAATGTTGTTTTTTTTTTATTTCTGGGGTGGGCACCAGACTAATCTGGGGTGGGCACGGCCCACCTTGCACCGTCCCTTCTTACGCCTATGTTTGCCGCCAGTTTTACGACATGATGCTTTGGCTGACAGAACGGAACAGTCATAATGTAAGAGAACAATTCATATATTTCTCAACCTAATTTATCGTTTCAAATAATTTTGAACGTTTACGCACGATAAATGTAACATTTAACATTCACCGCATTTTGTCATAGAATTACCAAATAAATATTCAAAGATCCAAAGAATCCATAGTGACCCTACTATAAAAATAAGACATTATCATCATATAATATTTCCCAGTCCGATAGAAGGCCGCAGGCCTAGGTTCGAGTCCCGCAGTGAACGCCGTTGCCGTCGACAACATCCTATCCTAGCAGCCACGTAGTATTTGAAATTTCTCAGGGATAAAATATCCTCCTTCCTCCTACCCTATGTAAAAGCCGATAGAACTGACAGCATTAAGCTCGCGTCTGTAAAACAAAAAATCTTGGAATATTTAATTTTTTGAATATATGGCTTCGATTGGAATTCGAACTCACAACCATCGTATAATTTCACACACATTACAAACACTTAAGAAATAATAATGTCATAATAATCTATCACAATACTCTCAGTTCCTAACAAAAAAAAAACCATACAAAGGAATTCAAACAAGATGTTTTACAGGTAAAAACAATAGGCAGTTCAAAAGTAAACATCCCACGTAGATGAGTCAAGCACGTTCATCTCGCGGAAATCGAACGTGAATCACCACTTCCTCGGTGAAACTTAATTACGCAGTACTGTAGCGTTCGGAGTCACCGCCGATCTGAACACTTTATATTAACCTGATTGTATTACTTTGAAAGGAACTACTATATCAATAATGGTTGATTGATGAATTATGCGATGTTTGTAGATTCAATTCCCACTCGGAGAAAAGTGTGTTTAATATTTTCATTTTCTCGCTCCGGACAACGGAACTTCAACGAAAAATTGGGAACGGAAGTGTTATCATGGGAACGAAGGAACAAAGCAACCGACATATACATTACAATAATACATACGTGCTAGAAACACAACCCTACTTCCACGCAGTCGGGTAACAGATTAAGGCTACTTTCTTCTACCCTCAGTCTGGAATAACCTTTGAAAGTCTTTTTTAAAAAGAACCTAAGACTCCTTACTTATGTAGAACAGAGCATATTACATGAACACATTTCAGCCCAATAGTACTACCGTATAAATGTTTCCTAGAAAGTGACTTTAATAGTACGTAATTAGAAAGTGCTGGTGACAATTTAGGCCAGGGCTGTCAGTGTGCGATAACTAAATAATTATAATTATAATAATAAAAAGAAATAAAACGTGTTTCACGTCTTCTATATAAATTACTAGCTTTTACTTTCGGCTTTGTCCGCGTGCTCAAATAGAAATAACAGAAAGTTTTGTAAGACACATATGATAAATTCTAATTTCCCGGTGTAGCTCTGACCGCAGATACTGTGGGTTACTTCGAAATTGTTAACCTGATGTTATGTAGCTTCCCCCAATAAATGGAAACAAAAATATGTTTTCAGTTCGAACCAGTAGTTCCTGAGTTTAGCGCGTAAAACTAAACTAAACCCAACTAAGTTTAGTTAGTAAAAAAAATGTAAAAACAAATGTTTTAAATAACTATAATACCCAAGAGGTAATAACTGAAAATAATAGTAGTACCTAATAATTAATTAATAATATATCCGATAATAACATGTAAATGAAGCGTCTGAATAATTAACTATCAAATATATATTTACTAGCAGCCCGCTCGCGGTTACACCCGCGTGAACTATGTTATTATTAATTTCTGTCTCCATGACTACGCGTCCTAGTGACGTTATGCAAAATTTGAGACTCCTAGCATTTGTAGTAACGAAGCTTCATACAAACTTTCGACCCCAAAAACAACCCCTTAGAAGTGGAATATTACAAATTCCCGTCTTAGCGAGCACCCACGTCCTATAAGTAACTCCTATGCAAAATTTGAGATTCCTAGCACATGTAGTTTCTGAGGTTTCGTGACGAGTGAGTGACCTTTCGGTTTTATATATATAGATGGATGTACATACATTACACACTATTTTTACATACGTAGACATAAAAATAATTATCATCATCTTTAATTTATTAAATATGCTAATATACCTATTCTAATAATGTAATAATTATTGACTGTCACTAACGCACATGGAGGTCACCAGTTCATATCTCCATTGCAAGAATTGAAGAGTCGACCCACTAACAACAAAGCTGTGACATACAATACAACGTCTAACAATACACAGAAGTAGCAAAACATAGTGATTTATCACTAGTTTCTCTCACTTTATCTCGAGATGACCTGACAGCTTGACCGTATGTCACGTAGTCATCTCGATTGTACTGGATTAGTTCCAGCCTCTTAAAATTCGAACAAAATTTATTTAGAGGTCAGTGCGCAACAAGTTGTGAGTTCGATTCCCACTCGAGGAAATGAAATATTTAATATTTCCATTTTTTCTCGCTCTGGTGCGCGGTGTTTAATTGAGTTAGTTATACTACTCAACACGCAATGCTTCCTCCAACATCAACAGCAGAAAATGAGAAACACAGTGTCTTAACACTACGTTCCCTCTGCCTACCTCACGGGATACAGCGTGACAGCAAAAAACACAACACTTGAAAATAATTGATCCTCAACACCGAAGCGTGAAACGTGTTAACAGAAAAATAATTAAACCCGATCAAAGTATAATAATATAACAAACAGCAAAACAAAAGACAAAACGACCTTTATTCCGTAAGACATAAGAACGTATAGACTGGCTATTGTAAATGTAGATCAGTGAAATTACTCAGTTTCGCGGCCCCTTATCTCGGTACCGTTAGCAATAAACGAACTCGGATCGAAGTTTCTTGTCTGGTCAATGAACTGCTGTAATATTGTTTTTTTTTGTCTACAGTGAAGGGACAACGAAGGTTTTTGGTACTTTTGGGTGCTTTCGAGGTAGATACTAAAATTCTACATTGAATTTAGGTTATTGAATAAAATATTTTTTAATATTTATAACATTAATGTAATTTTATTAGAACTGATAATAAAAACACCTGCATTATTAGATAAACTAATTATTAATTATATAGCTAATTTAAATATATAATTAATTATAAGCAAAGTATGTTAGGAGATTTGCGTCTTCTACAAACGTAAAAAAAAAATATATTAGCTACATATAACTCTGCAGCCCTAGCCACAGATGGCTGGGAAGTGGGAACCTTGTTCCGCTATGGGAAGTCCACAACAAAGATGATGAGATATGACAAGTTTTTACAAACAGGAAGTAGGTTTACCAACAAATTTGAACTCAAATCCATAGTTTAAGGCGCGAGTGAAATGCTCTACAATAGCGTATAAGTGAATCAATTATTTATTTATTTTAATTATATTGAAATTCTTAATTACAATATGTATTGGTATGTAAATATCGAACTAATTAAGAGATTATCAATGTAAAACGTGAACTAACATATTTTTTTATTTTATTTTTGATAGCTCGTGAACGAATTCTAGTTAAACAAAGATAATGAAACATGTATTATAAAGAAGAATAAATGAATGAAAATCGAACAACAGAGATAAAAAATATATTTTTAGAAAATATATAAAAAAGTTTGAACGTAGCGGGACTCGAAATTGAACTTGAAAACTGTCCAAGCACTATGACCACTAAACTATTACCTTCTTATCAAGCTAGGTCGACATTTTTATATACCAGTAGGTTATGTATGCCCGCACCATTTCAGTTGAAACAAGCGTCTAAGAATTTGATCAATCAGTTATATACTGTATCCGGAATATGGCAGAACAAGCAGAGGGAACCTAGTGTTAAGACACTCCGTTCCTTACTCTCCACCGATTTATTCGAGGCACCGATTGGCGGAACTCAACGACAAGATTATGCCTTGTTGCCGAAATAAAAAAATGAAAATATTGATAAATATTTGGGAATGAATTATCATTCTCCCGATTAGGGAACGAACCTACGCCCATCGCGTTACAATCACACGCTTATCCCACTCCACTATGAGGGCCTCAATATTTAAAAAAAAATAAAAATAACAGATAAAAAAGGCCTTTCTGCCTACTTCCACTTGATTGAGATATGCAAAGAAAATGACGAGTGCTCGACTGATCTCCAACAGTTTCTCACGCAGATACAACGCTAATTAAACATCGCAATGTTAATTGTCCACTTTATTGTGGCTGACCGACTTATAAGCGTATAATTAATCCAGTTAGCAAAATCGATGTTCAATGTTGAAAAAAAAGAATATCGATTTAAAGAATTTATTGGTCTGTTGTTTTTTGCAATTTTAGTAAAATCGATTTTCAACATTTAAAAACGGAATATCGATTAAAGAATTTATTGGTCTGTTTGTTCGCAGTTTTAGTATAAGACTATGTTACTAGATATACGTACATTTATTGAATGAATTTTTAGTTAATATTTTTAAAGTACGAAAAAAAAATTCAAAGTTCCTTCGTTATTTTCTCAAATTATTTAAATTCAATGAATGTTGTAAATTGAGCATATTAATGAAACATTTAAAGCTTTCACTCTCAATTTTTATTCGCAAATAATAAGTTTGTACAATCAGAAAAATGTACCTACGTTTCTTTTTTATAAATGATATTTATAATTGGTTTAATTGTTTACGCATAAAAATAGAAAATATAAGTGAGAAAAATAGAAATACATACAGCCATATGTAAGTGTAGGTATTGATTATATAAATTGTACATACTTCATAAATTTTCAATTTTTTCGCTCTGGTAACGAGGCAAACCGCGGGGTTAAATCGGGATTTAACCCCGCGTGGCGGGCCACTCAACAATATTTCCTAAATTCGGCGGAAAGTTGGTAACAGAAGTGCCTGAATAAAAACGCAGTGCCTCAACACTAGATTCCTCAGGTCCATCTGCTTAAAAAATCAATATCCACAGATAGAAAAGTGAACAGATAAAGTTTGGTACGCGAATCCGAACAATGGCGTACGATAAACACCGCCGGGCGCTCATTACTGCAAAACATCCGGCCCTCTGCGCTGGAATGTCTATTGTATCAGTACGACGCGCGTCACATATGCATGTCGTGTAAAATGCAAGAATTTTATAAAAGTTGTAATAAATTTAATATAAGTATTGTTAGAAACTATTGAAAATATTAATAAAGTGGGAAAGGTAATGAATTAAAACAAGGCTTCAAATAATTATTAAACAACCAAAGGGAATTATCTAGCAGTCTAATAACAATATCTGGTTCTAAAGAATCCATCGGGCAGAGTGACGTTAGCGATCCTTTTCTTTCAGTCGCTGTTGACAGCCCATAAAAGTGCCAGCCAGTAATTAGAGCCGTTCTTATATAACCTCTATGGTCATTATTTGATTATTTCTAACAGTATATATATTTAGCTTTAGAGGGAGCCTAGTGTTAAAGCACTACGCCTCGCGTTTCCCCCAAAATTCTGGAGGCATTGCGTATTTAGTTGCTAAACTCAATGTAGCGCTTTCCCTCGACACCAGAGCGAACAAATGAAAATATGAAAAATTTCATTTACTTGAGTGAGAATTGAACCCACACCTAGTCGCGCGTACAGTCACACGCTTGTGCCCCTGCGCCTGCGACTGGACTCTACTATATTACATTTAATTATACAAAATACATCATATAAATACATTTAGTGTTATTATAAAAAAATACTAAAATATTGTAAATTATGAAAAAAAATATTTAAAAGACTTTTTTTTTTATCAGATGACATTATTTTATTTGTGACACGTCACAAAACTTACTTCACCGCGGAGACACGCCAAATCCGATAAAACATCTAATACGTGACTAAAGAAGGCCACCGAGAGATGTTCGAACAGATCGAAGAAGCATATTCTACATGGACAAGAGAAACATAAAAAAATAAAATGAGAAAATAAATCTTTTTTTAATTATATTTCAAAAATATTACAAGTAAAGAAGAAATGTGTTAGTATTCGTTGTAAGATCTACTCAAGATTTAGTCGAAAATAATAACTTAAAAAAAACTAGGCCAAATGCGAGAAGGGTTCCGTACCATTATCTATAAAAACGGCAAAATATCACTGTAGTATATATCGCTATAGCGGCAACAGAAAAACATCACGTATGAAAATCTGAACTACCTAACTGTCACGGTTCCTGATATATACAACCTGGTGACAGATATCCAAATCTTAGTAATAGGGCCCCGTTTTACCGTTTGGGTACGGAACGGAAACCTAAAAACTAATTATTACCTCAAAAAAAACTGAAAAAGTATAACACTTCATTCTTTACAAAGTTAAAGGGAATCCAGGCACTAAAAAAATGTGCAAAACAGTAAAAGAAAGTAATAAAAAATTGAAAAATAAAATATTTTAAATAGCTGCTGCTTGTGTTTACAAAGTAAAAAAATATATATAGTAATATTTATGTAAACGAATAAATAGGACTGGCACGTCCTCGCTAACGAGATAATTGCTATCGAAACTAAAGTGCTGATAACTTTAATGGTACGCATGCCCGATCCGATACACTGTACCTAAAATGTAACGGCGGCAGCAAGTATTATACTGGTAGTTACTTATTATAAATAATAGTTGTATCTACATTTGGTTGGTTGAACGCGCTAACCTCAGGAACTAACGGTTCGATTTGAAAAAATCTTTTTGTATTAATAATTACATGAAGAAATTAGGATGTCTACATACAAATACAAATTTATACTAATAAAGCTAAAATGTTTATTGACTGAACCCTAACCTCAGCAATTGCTTCGAATTTAGAAAAAAAAATTGTTTGTTTTGGACAATCTATTTATCTCATATTATGGTTTTCAATCTATTTGTATCTAATAAAATTCCGTAGACCGTTTAAACATGACGACGATAAAGAAAACGATAAATTAGAGAAAAAAAAAGTCTTAACCGACTTGCATGATACCGTAATTAAACTCCTGTTTGGCTAACGAGGCAATGCACTGCCATCAAAACACGCTCGACCTTGCAATACGAACAATATTTTATTTATCCGTTCATAAAACTTAGCCGTGACCTAGATGCGCTTTGTAAATTCTAAACTACTTAGTTAATTTAAACAAATAATTCTAAGAATCATAAAAAAGCAGCTTCATCTTCATCTTTACTTTTCCCACATACCATAAGTTGAGGAAACTTAGTGTTAAGACCTCCGTTCACCATTATTTACATTAATATTTTCATTACTTCGCTCTGGTGTCGTGGCAAAGAGCGGCGTTGAGTTCCGCCACTCAACACACAATGCCTCCAGAATTCAGCAGAAAGTGGGGAACGGAGTGTCTTAACACTAGGTTCACTCTGGCTACCCTGCTTTGGCGGGATACAGCGTGAAGCTGATTTTTTTTAACACTTTGCCCACCAGAGCGGGAAAATGAAAGTAATTTAAACATAATCATTCGAGTAATTAAGGATAGAACCCACGACCGTCGTAATACAATCAGAACACCACACAACGGCACCAAATAAAGGCATATGACACCACCATATCTCTTTGTTTACGTTAAAAGCACGTAATATCTGAGTCAGCGATGCCGTTCATATCTTACTAATGATCAAATTAAGTAAGTTATGCCCATTTAAAATACAGAATGAGGTTTCGCTATATATAACATATAAAAATTATCTTTGTCTGTCCGCACATACTATATGAGTCAATGCTTGTGTGTCATCAAGACAAAGCTGACCTTGCGGTCACCATATTGAAGGATGTGGATCTGTATTATTCATTGGAAACCGATAGTGTTTTTAGAATTCTTCGACTTTTTAATTTCTTTTAATAATGCCCAACCATTATTAAGACTAAATAGGCATCTATGGTCTTTTTAATTTTCTCGAAAAGAACTTAATTATAAGTGGTAACCCTTTACCTTAATTAAGGAACTATAGCATTTATAAATATACAACCCCAGGGGTAGGTTCGAGCACTTACAACGATTTATACGTATTATACGCATTTTTTCGTATTTTTGTATTATATACTTAGAAAAACATTTGTAAACAAAGTTGATCTTACTCTAAGCCCGGAACTCACAAGAGCATCAATTTCCTGCTCTGCACTTAATTGCTCCTTTATATTACACTTAACTATCTAAGCAGTGGTTTCCTAATGGGTGAACAGATGAAAGATAGATATTTTGTATATAAACATAAAAGTTAATATCCCGTTATGTCACGTTTAAGCATATTTTCTTTTTTTATCTTTTATATCTTTACTTTTCGCCCATTTTCGCCATTCATTTCATTCCCAGTTCGCGTACTTGGAATGAAAATTAACGCTGGCTATCTATCCAAAAGCCAGATATCCAAATAAGTATATTTAATATAAACCCTCCTCTGGATTGGACTCAAAATTAGTCATCGCGTATACTGCCAGATATTTTTATAACTACGCCATCATGGTGTCGAATCAAAATGCACTTAATAAATGTAACAACAATATATATATAACTAGAGGACCCGGACGCGGCTACGCCTGCTTGAAATATAAGAATATAATTTCTATAGAAATATAATTTCAATCTAGATGAAATGCTAAGTGACTATTATATTTATTTTCATAAGGATGAATATCAAAATGACGCGGTAACGAACGCGGTCGCGTAGCGACGACGGTTGTTATTAACATGGCAGAATAAATTGCATTATAGCCTATAGCACTTCTGAAGAATGCAGCTTTCATACAAAACAAAAACATAGTAAATCGATCCAGAAGATCCAGAGATCTTAGCGTTCAAACAAACAAACAAACAAACAAACAAACAAACAAACTCTTCCGCTTTATTATATTAGTATAGATTAGTTTAAAGTGAAAGTAGAGTGTTTGATAAAGGCCATCAACATTTGATAATTTAATTATAAACTTCCGTTCGATTCATTACTATCGTTCATTGCTAATCCTATACATTCACCGTTATACCTGCGGCTTCGCCCGCACCTCGTACAGAAATAACAAAGAGAGTAACTCTGTACATAGGTAACAAAAAACTATTAAAGTTATGTAATATAATCTATAGTATTTCATGAAAAATAGATAAAAGTATAACTAGCAACAAGAAAAAACAATAAGATACAGTAATTCCGGAGATAAGCGCGTTTAACCAAATAAACTCATCAATTTTATATATAACAAAGTTAGTAGCAGCTATAGAATAACCAGTTTTACAATCTTCTACATTTACAACGTTAATCAATATAAAAAATCTGCATAGGAAATTGAAAACAGGGGAACGGGGAACGGAGTGTCTTATCACTAGGTTCTCTCTGATTATCCCGCTGTGTGCGGGATACAGCGTGAAGCTGATTAAATTTTTTATTTAATGTATATTTTTAGCTATAAGATTACACCCGTGCTATCACTACATTTGCATAACCGGCGTCCGTCTGTGTGTGAGTCATACACATACGAGCCAGCCGCTTTCCTTTACAGATAGATAGATAATTTTAGTTTTATCGCTACGATTCGGTTCATTAACTATACTAGCAACCACAAACCACTTGAACTAATTTGTTAATGGTCCTGCAAGAAACACGACATTATAATTATATACCTAGTAAATGTAGATGGAAATAATAATAATATGTAAGCTGAATTTTAATTTTTTCATATTGGGTATTGTGACCATGATATTTAAAAAAAACCAAATAAAGTTAATTATTTTTTTTATCGTAAGAAATATTTTTTTTTATATATAATGAGCCCCACAATGTGTTTCCTCTGCCTACCCTGCCATTTACGGGATACAGCGTAAATCTAAAAAAAAATTAATTAAAAACAAATAAACTAATTAAAAACTAATTTATCAGTAATTTCAAGAAAAAGTTTAATTTATTTTAAAGCGTTAACAATATTTGAACAATAAGTAAGCAAGAATAATAAAACTAAAGCGATAAATCAGATTAACGCTATATTTTACGTAGCTTTAATAAAATACCTATGTAGATAATAAAAATCATATTATGTACATAGTAATGAGATTATTATAATAAACGAGAAATGTTATAATTATAAATAACATAAAAGATGACTTATTTATTTTTTAATTAAAAAATAAATAAGTCATCTTTTAGCTGTATCCCGCACACAGCGGGGTAGGCAGGGTAACCTATTGTTAAGACACTCGGATCTCCATTTTCCGCCGAATCAGGGAGGCGTTGTATGTTGAGTGGCGGAACTCACCGCCACGCTTTGTCTCAACACCAGAGCGAAGAAACGAAAATATGAATTTAAATAAATTAATAATTCATTACCTCGAGTGGGGATCGAACCCGTTTACAGTCACTTACTTTTGCTCCAGCGCCACGAATGGCCTCAGTATATTATGTTAATTATAATTAATATTAATCTCAAAGAGAATCGAAGCGTGAACTTACAATATTTTACAGAACTATAAATGTTTTACCTAGGGGATTACATGACTGCATTAATAAATACGTTGTAATACAAAACAATATTTATGTAACTGTACACTCAACACGCAATGCCTCCATAATTCGACGGAAAGTGGAGAACGAATTGTCTTAACACTATTTTTCCTCTAACTACCCTACTGGGTGCGGGAAACTGCGTGAAATTGATTTTTTTTATTAATATATTGCAAGTTATTAAATTGTCTAACATTCATCAAAATCGGTTTACTTACCTAATAGTTTTTAAGAAATGACATTTCTAGACACTGACTGACTCTTTTTAAATGGTTTATATGTATGTAAAAAAATTTCAGAAAGGAAAATTTACTTGAAGTCGGATATTTTTTTATCTGTTTTTTTTTTTATACTCAAGACATTAGATGAATCACTAAATGACTAGCATTTAAGTTTAAAAAGTCTCTAGTCACCGAATGACAATGTAAAGCAATTTTTAGACATTTAAATAGCAATTTTGACACTTATTTACGATTTGCTATCTTATCTTAAAATATATATTGTTAAAAATAAAAAATAATTATTTTTTTCCGTAATATTAGCAAAATTTAAGTAGCGTGACGCAGTGGTATGAGCGTGCGATTGTAAGCGCGACAGGTTTTGGGTTCCAATCCCAATGTAATATTTAATTTTTTCATTCCCTCGCTCTGGTAAGGAGACAAACCGCAGTGTGGAATTCCCCTAGACTCCCTCGGTTCATTCTGTTACATGCGGGATACAGCGTGAAGTCACAATTTTATCTTATTATCTATAGATAAACGACGCATAAAATAGAATTAAAAAAAAAAACTATATCCATAAACCAATTGTATCATCACTTTTGTCCAATATGAAAGGTATTCCAAGTCCAACAAACAAACACGCGCGGCCTACGTACGTACGGTATGTAAATCACGTCGTGAGTCGTACATCACCGTAAGCGTAATTACTGTAGGAAACAAAAAAATGAAAACAATGGAATACATGCTGCCATTTGTGGAATTCTAAATCTTAGTGCTAATGTATTAATGAATAATATATTTATTGTTTTTCCTTTTTATTTTCATTTGTAAATTAATTTTGTGCGCACGTCACATCTTACTAGTTTAGCAGAGTGAATAGAGAATGTAATTTTAAAACACTGTGTTGTCCACGTACGTGAATCTTAGATACTAAATCTTAATTGAAATCATCGCGATACAATTTCATGTCTTAATGGGAAAGGAGTGTCTTAACACTAAGTTTCCAGGTTATAATAACAATCTTCGGATCTTCGTGACTCCGCTCGCGTGGACTATAGCTAATTTTTTGTTTCTTGTTTTGTTAGTAAGCATACAAGAATTGTAAGCGGACGAACGATGGGCACAGATATCGTTTTATACGATGTTAAGCTATGTTATTTCTTTTATAAGATATTTTTTTATAATTAATTGTATTTATAAGTTTTCATTGGATTGAGTCAAACTGGTTATAAAAGAATATAATTAGAACTGAATAAATATTTGTTTCCAGATATCGAAAGCGGCAGCGGCAGCGATTTTGAAAAAAGGTTTCACGGAAAGGCTAAAAAATTTACTTCAAATTGACGCACATCAATATTTTTAAAAAATAAAATGCAACTCAAATGTCCGTCGCCGCAAACGTCGATGCCGCCGGCAGAACAGGAAGAGTAAAGCCATACACACGAGAGTCAAGGCAATTTTTTATAGCATAAAATATCATATAATAGACAATAACAAAATCATTTAATTTTGTTCTCACATGCCTATATTAATAAAAATAATTTATTTGTACAGTTATGTTCACGCTTTTTCGCATAGCATGGTAGGCAGAAAGAAATACACTAGGTATGTAAAGTTGGAACACTCTATTCCCTATTTTTCACAAAATGTATCTACTAAAGTAGGAAAAGAAATAAATTTTTAATTTATTAATTTTCCCAGGCAAGGCTCAAACAATCATTAAATTTACAGTCAGACACTGTTTACTGCATCACAATGTCCTTTTTTTTCCAGTAATAACACTGCTTTGCCAAAGAAGCTAAAATAATGTGCAAAATTTGTTATAATTAGGGGAATATATGTGTGTAGTGGAACAAGGAGACTATCTGTCTGAAAATAAGGTTTCCAGTTTGATTGCTACCCCTGGCAATGAAGTATTTTCACTTTTACATTCTAATAAGAAGATAAATACAGTGTTGAGTTTGACCACTCAACATGTTTTTTTTTTTTTTACTTTGGACAAACATTCGGACTGGAGTATCTTAACACTAGGTTGCCATTGCCTACCCTGCTGCATATACTAATGCAGGATACAACAATAAAAACTATATGACACTAAAGAACTATAATTATATCTTATAGTTATTATTTTAATATAAACATCCATTTTCCATTTAAGTAAAAGACTTATCACAGATGCCATAAAGTTAAACAAATATAATTTAAAGTTAACAAATAATATTTTAATGGCATACAGATAACAATGTAAATATATAAACAGTAAATACTAAATTAACTATGCAAGTGTCAACAAAACCTAATAAGAAAAACTTAGTAGCAGTTATTTAATTAGAAGTAGAGTAGAGTGTAATGATATTGCTTTAACAAATAATTATCATTAAGTGGTTTATAAGTAAGTAAATCATTTAAGGTTATCAATAAACAAACATTTGATTACAATCATCTGTGTTGGTATTCAAATTAACTTTTTTCAACATATTCAATTTGAATTATTTGACTAAAATATTTTTTTACTATATAATTTCTGTTCATCTATAATGAAATAGTTTAAAAACACTATTTTGCTTCACTTTTCCTCTATTTGTATTTATTGTAGTTTTCCATCAGATTTATGTTGCTATGATGAATTATTAGTATAGTTGTTGAAAGACAATATAATCAAATATTTTTGCCTATACAATTTTTAGACAGACATTTTTATTTTAAGCCCATATAATTAATTAAATATCCCGCCGCCAGAATCACGATGACCACGATCCCTGCTTATCATGTATTTTGATTACGCGTAAGGAATTGTTTATGAATCGGTTTGGAATAGGTATACATAATATCGTCCACTCAATGAATACAACTAGCGATAATGTGCAATCAGTACCGTCAGTGCAAGGCAGGAATGTCACAACGAAATTATGACTTAAACATAACAAAAAATAATATAACAATTATTCCTACAACAATATCCTACCTTGGGATGCAATTAGAAGGAGTCCTATCCACTTCCCAGGCGGCAAAAAGTTTCATAGGAACAGGTTTCGACGCATTAGTCATCTTTTCCGATTTGTTTTTCTCGGTCATTTTAAATCAGCACCGATGCACAACTGGGTACAACTTTCACAGCACTGCACTGAATGTTGATATCAACTTACATTGTTATTTTATCACTAAACATAACACTATATTCATTTTTATTTCAATACCGAAGCGGACAGGGTACCGACCCCGACATAAATACAATTCTCAGTACACTTTCATACTGCGCTAGTATAATCGGCTAGTCGGCAGCGAACGAAAGCGGCGTTCGATATGTTTGACAGATGCCATGACAGTGCTGCCATAGCAGTGAGAATTTTTACCGTGGTGTGAATATTTCCAATTTTTGGTAAATTTGTTGTAAAAGTTAAACATTTTTTAAATAAATTTATTGTATTATTTAGAAGCGGCTTTCTTAAAGTTTTTTGTTAAATAGTTTATATATGTATATTAATAATAATATATGAATGATATTGCAGTCTTGGCACAAGCGCGCGACTGTTTGGTGCAACACAACGATTCTGGGTTTGATTCCCACTAAATTTTAATATTTTCATTGAATTTGCCGACGCAAAGTGCGGCGTTGAGTTTCACTATTCAATACGCAATTCCTGGAGAATTCGGCGATCAATGAGGTTCGGAAGTGTCTTTAACAATAGCCTCCCAGGTCCCTCTATCTTCCATGCTATGTGCGGGATATAGCGTGAACAGTACAGTAGTGACGCCGATTACTTGAACACACAAATCTTAAAATTGTCATTATGTTCTTAATTTTAGAAAAGGAAATTTGTAGACAAATAATATATTTATATTCATTTAGAAGTGACTAGTGTTACTCAATAAATAATAGAACCAAAATAACAATTTTAAGAATATTTATATAAGAAAAAACTACAAACAGATGAGTAAACATTATAAAAATTATAATATAAAGTGAAAATATAATACTATTAGTGGTTATTAACCTTCTATATTTTATGTAATTTAAAGTAAGTACTATATATTACAATATTATGGAAAATAGCATTGTACATGGTAATATTTTCTATGAAATGTCACTGTTATCAAAACTTTATTCATCGTCTTGGTACGGTGTTGTCGTTATAAAAAATGTAGTATAGTTAGCTGCAAAAAATCTTATAAAATAGTTTCATAAAAAGTGCATTAATATTAACAATATGCAAATAAAATAAAACATTAGCATTATTATACGGTCACAGCTTTTTATAAAGTTATTCCTATAGGCCGTCGTGGCGCAGTCGCACTAGGGTGTGATTATAACGCGACGGTTGTACGTTTGATTCTCACGAGGGAATTAATTATTATTTATTAACTTTATTTCATTGCATAGGCACCAAGGCAAAAGCCCGGCGGTGCACTCCGCCACTCAACATGCAATGCTTCGAAAAATTAACGGCGTAAAGTGGGAAAGAGTGTTTTAACACTAGGTTCCCTCTGCCTACCCTGCTATGTGCGAGATACATTACCCATAACTCTTAAAATAAGATGTCAAATAAACACATACAATAATGTTTATATAATTCAGACCAATGTTTAATTATAAATGAATATAAACATCCTGACACTATTGAAAGGTTTATATAAAAACAACAACAAAAAAGCTCATATGTTTTAATATATTAAAACAATACAAATATACAAACAATAAAATCAAATAAAAAAATGAGACATTTCAAATTTTTCCTATAAATAAGTAATAAGTCATTTTCCATAAACACACAGACAATCTTTATTTTTTTTTAATAATAACAATTATTTCATTACAAAAAATAAAAAAATGTAACCAAATAAAAAAAAACGTTATAAAAATCGTATCTAAAGTTATAAACTTTATTTTATTTAATTATTATATGCATTACTTTATTTTCAAATTTCAATTGGTAACCATGGCACATATGTATGTAGTATCTATAAGGGATGTTATGGACCCTACAGCAGCTTTGGATACGGAACTAAGGCTTGTTGGTTATATTTTTTAGGCAATTTATGGATAGTTCATACTAAACACTAGTGTAGGCAAAATAAAAAAACCGTTATAATAAGTCTTATTTAAACTCCGCCCATATACGGAACTATCCGCAACCTTTTATTCGGTTTTTACGGTTTTGTAACGAAGCTCCGTAACATCCCTGGCTTTCTATAATTACTATGAAATGTATTAAGACTACTTTAGAACACAAATAGCGTTCATATTTAAACACTACCACTACATATTAATATTTATACAGCAATAAGATTCGAAAACCTTGTAAAACCCTTTTATTTACTAATTTAAAATTAGATATCTTAATATTAACATAATATTCTATTAATTTAACGAAATGGAAAGTTGATTTGCAAAAAATCCTTTAAAAAAAGGTTATTATAAAATATAATTTTAAAAAAGTATAAAATCATAATGAAAAAAATATATATAAAATCACTAGATCTCATCTCACTCCTTAATGCACTAATTAACTACTTTATAATAAAACGGCTTACAATGTATGTAAATAATAAAAAATATAAAAAAAAACAGTAAAAAAATATTATAACAATTTCTTAGTATGCAAATATACACTTTATAAAATGTATTAAAATATATTTTAACTTAATATTAAAAATGGAATGTGCCATTTATTGATAGATAATTTATTATAATGAGATAAATATTAAAAGAATATTAGATTGTGATTTTAGAATTTAGCAAAGGAAATAAAAATATGATATTCCTTATAAAATCTTATGAAGTCTTAGGACTTAAACTGGTATGATAGTTTATGTTTATAATATTCTATTTAGTATGGCTACTAAAAAATGTAAGACCAATAATATCTTTAAGTAAATTTTATAGCATTCAGCACAAAAAAATCAAAGTGGTGCTGTAATTTACTACTATCCAAACTGTAGTAAACTACTATCCAAAAAAACTAAGAAAAAATCAAAATATACAAAAAAATAAAACAAAAACCAATAAAGAAAAGCTTGTAAAAACCTAATACATATTCATCCACAGCAGTGGTAGTGGGTTCACTTCGCGACTTCGGGCGGGCAGTCGGGTTGCGCAGACGGATGTGCGGCGCGGAACGCCGGGTGGTTCTCTAGTTCACGGTCTATACGTAATATTATTGGAAATGGACGCAGGTCTACGTGGAATCTGGAATTGAATTTAGATTGTTAGTAATTTTTATAAATGATATTTTCTTCTTAATTATGTAGATTTTTTTTAATCTCAAATGTTTTAAAGAAAACATAAGAATGCTCGTGGCCCAGTGGCACAGTCTGACTGTACTATGTGTTGTGTTCGCCATCCATCACACTAATACAAGTAATAAAAGCACATTAAAAAAACATTCCACCAACCTTCTAGCATTAAAAACCTGCGGCACCAAACAACAGTCAGCCAAAGTAATTTCATCGCCCACACAGTATTTGCCTGCACAAGTCGACAATAGTTTCTCGACAGCTCTGAAACCTCTCATGATCCAGTGTTGGGCCCATTCCTTTTTTTTATCTTCTCCCACATATATTAGTACTATAAGATTTTGTAAGGGCTGTATTCCAGAGGAAATTATCTGGAAATTTGTTTAATAGTATGTTTAATTTTTTTGCACACTTAATAGACGAGACATACATATGTACGACAAGTATGTCTAGGGGCAACCTGACCAAAAAACCTACCTGCCAAAGATTATTATTCACTTTTTAGTTTTTTTTACTTTGTTTTGTTCTTTTAAGTAGATAATATTTTAAAACTTTAAACTTCCCCTATGACCACTGATTAAAAGCTTTATTTATTTCCTAATGGAAACCTCAGGTATTTATTAACAAAAATATATTGTTTAATTGAATATATTTATATACACTTTATGTGATTTACACTTATGAGACTTAGTTCACTGTTTACCATTAACATATTGCATATTGAATGACCGAAATTTCATTTTACATATTAAAAATGCTTTCATAGTAAGAATTAACAATAAATTCTAGAAAGATACATACCTCACAGATCTCCCTCACTTTGGCTCTTTTAAAGCAATCTTGAGGCATCAATGGTCGCTGTGGTCTTGTCTCCTCTAAATAATGCATTATGCTAAGAGATTCTACAAATGTATGGCCATCTAGAAACAAATGTATTACTTATTAAAATAAGTTAAATATTTATTATAATAGAGATAGAACTCAACACCATAATAATTATTAAATGTATACATCTGTCTGGTTCCTTAAAACTATTAAGACTACTATTGAGACAATCTCAACTTTTTGTTAAGTGAAAGAACTCAGTACCATCTTCTATGTAATTCAGAGATTTTATTGTCAACTCTTAGGCAACATTATGAAGCAGGGCAAGCCTGAATATCACAGTATTCAGATCATTCTTTAACTATTTCCAGCCCTATTTTGAGATAATGCATGTTGAGCGGCCGAACTTACCGTCTGGTTTTGTCTACCAAAGCTGAGAAATGATAATTCTTCAGGTGGAAATTGATATTGATAGAAGAACAATTTATAAAATGAAAATATGTAAATAATATATTTTTTTACCAATCATCAATGATGGAACTTGTTCCATTGGATTAACTTCTCTATATTCATTACAGTGTTGTTCTCCACCACCTTTGATAAGACTAACAGCCTTTATATCATATGGTATCTCCTTCAGATTTAGAGCTATCCTCACCCTCCAGGAGCATGAGCTTCGCCAGTATGAATATAATACTGGCTGGAAAATTAATTAAAAAATAAATGAATACAAAAAAGTACAGGAATAAGAATTTTACACCAGTAAATAAAAAATATTAAAAAAATTGTGACCATTTGAACAATATAAATGTTAAGATCTAAACTATTATGTTTAATGTACTTTTAACTTACTTTTTCTTCAATTATTTCACCCATTTTAATGGAACTATTGAGATATTTCAATACGCTATTCAATATTGTTAAAGAAACGAAATAAAATGTGCAGAGACCGGTAGAGGTTTTCTTGTATATACCAGAAAAACCAGTATTGAGGTACGATAATTTAATATGCACATAATTTACATTGAAATATATATTATTTTGTTTACGTCTTACGTACCTTAGCCATGCCGGAGATATTTCCGTTGTATTTCGAGTAGTAATTAATTTTGGCGGCGTTTTATTTACTGGAGCGAAAAAATCTATTATGCTTAAAATACTTAAGTGCTAAGCAAATTATCTCGCTTAATTTACTAACTGTGTGATTTACGAAGTTGTTAATATTTACATTAAAAGTCTTTATTACACATTAATATTTAGAACCAAAAAGTAAATATTGTATTTTTTTAAATTAAAAATATTGGTTTATTAATTCTGCCCAATCCAATATTTGACAATTTAAATTTACAATAGGCAACACATTTTCAATTTTGAATTAGTAAAAAAAAGACATTTTATTACGACAGTTTTTATTCCATTTCTTACACTACTTTTTCTAACAAAAAATTTATAGAATTTATAATATTTTAAAATATATATTTTCCACACAAATTAATGTGACAAATTAACAAAAAAGTTTTCTTTTCTTTGAAGTTTCCGTGTTCTTAAAGTTAGATCTGTAAATGTTTACTTACGAATGTATTTATAAATATTCAAAAATCTTTTTTCAAGTACCTATCGTACTTGTGATATAAACAACATTAATTTTACTATATAATTTTATTGATTATATTTTAGAAAATATGTTGTGTAAATTACAAAAACAAAGAATAACCGTTTTCTTGAAATCTGATTTAATTATTTATATTACTTCTCACCGTCCTAGAATAATAATTTAAGATAAAGCTGTATGATAAAATATAGTTGTCCGTTTTTTCCTATTTCAGAATAAATAAAGGAACACATTTCAACTGTCAAAAGCACATGTTTGTCGCTAATGTCATTTAGATATATTTTGATCATGTTTCGCACTTTTCCAATTTAGTTTGAAAAAATCTGTTTAAACTACTGATAACCATTGCTATTTTCATAATCATGGGTAAAGATAAGAAAAAAGGTGTTAATGGAAATGTTTTTAAAGTAGCAGGAGCTAAAAGCTTGAAGAAAACCAAGGCGAAAGCTGTTAATTTAGGATTGAAAAATGTGAGTCCAAATAATTTACCTGTTTTTTATATTTGATATATGACAAAGTAGTTATTTAAAATAATCTGAACATTGATTTTGCAGATAAAACAAAAGATAGTGGACATAGATAAGCAATTTTTAGATATAAAGAAAAGCCCAAAACCTAAAGAAGATTCCAAACCAATAATAAAGCCCTCCCATAAAAAATGTGAAAATAAAGTATCGAAGGAGGAAGTAGCGTCAACTGTTGATAAAATAGTAAAGATGGATTTATAGTAATAACTACAGTGATTTTTATATTAATATTATAAGGTATTTAATAAATATATTTTTATATATTGAGATGGAATAATAATTTATTTGAATATCTTTTTCCTCAATAGAACTAATAGAACTTGGCGACACATATTTAAATATAATCATTATTATTGTACAAAAAACTATTTATTCCCAGAAATATGCTACATACAATGTATACTGAACAATCTGTACAAATATTATCAGGTTTACTAAATTATGAAATGCTCATCTCAGGAACTACTGCTTTTAATTGAAAATTTCTTACTTTTTAGAATAATTTATGAAACAAGTAACCACTACCAGCTGCATAATGGTAATTGTTATAATGTAGCACAGTGTTACCTTGAACACTTAGAATATGTCATTTATCATATGGACTGTTTATTTTGAGAGTGGTGTAAGTCCATTTTCTTTTGTTTTGAGAAAATTAAAGGTTAGTATGTCGATGATTATGCAATTTCATTTACTGACCGATTTTAAGTTGTTCAAAACATGGTTTTTTTTTGAGAAATTAAACACGGACTAGTTATATATAAAAACATTACATTAAATTAAGCATGAATTACGTGATATCTCATTTTTCTCAAAAATGGACTTACACCACTTTCAAAATAAACGGTCCATATACAACTCTTAGTTATTACCATATGTAATTATTAAAGACATTAATCAAAGGAAGTGATATATAGAGTTTTCGGATTTTTATATTAATAAGCATGAGTAAAGATTTTAAGAACATTGATGCATAGTGTAACTGTAAATGTGAATGCGATGGTCAACCCTACTTAGAGATTGCCTTATTTTCATTTCCCAACTTTGGCAAGTGATGCCATAGATTTCCACCACTCAACATGCCATATCTCATGAATTTTGATGAAAACTAGAATGTAGTATTTTAACGCAGGTTTTCTCTACACATTGCTAGGCACTGTGGTTTTAAGAGCATAAATCTGATGCCCAGGGCTAGGGCTAGGGCCAGAGTAAAAAGAAATGAGAAAACAAATAATTTAAGTAGTAGGACAAAATAAAAGAAATAAATTTGTTAATTTGTCTTTTATTGTTAAATTTAACAAAATATAACATCATATAAAACTTCTTAGCTTAGAACAGTTAAAACATAACAAAGTTCACAATAACATAACATAACTTTCATTTAACCACGTAATGACTTTACGCAACAGAAAGTAGGGGATAATATGAAATTATTATTTTACTGCCATTTTCTATTCCACTATTCATATATTCTAGATATTACATGAATAGTGAATAGTATAGAAGTAAATGAAAATGCATGACTAGAATAAGTCTAGATCTTAATGATTTCAATTATTTTATCATTACATTGAATGGTCCGTTATTATGTTTTATTAAAAATGATTTGTTAGAGAGAGAGAGAGAGAATGAATAACGTTGAATTTATTCTTCGTCAGTAACATCGGGCTCAGCTTTTTCGTCTTCACTGACTTCGGCAGCGTCTTGTGATTCAACAGGTGCTTCGGGAACTTCTTCGGGGATGATTTCAGGGCTTTCAGGTTCTTCAACAATGGGTTGTGCCTCCTCTGCCGGCGTTTCACTATTTAGAAAAAAAATTGTGGTTAAAAATAATTGCTATTTTTTATTACAGCCAGGTCACAGGTCAATTTCTCTTAGTATGCGGAGTACGTAGTATGTCAAACTAGTATGCTTATGCAAGGGTGCTATATTGTCTATAGAAGTTATTTACGCCTTCAGACATGGAGAGTGTATACTCCTGAATGAAAATGGAATGGAATGGAACTTATTTATGAATTGGAATGGAATTTATTTTTAATTCTTACTATTAACACAAAATGGAATGGGTTTCTGGTTTGATCTGTGCTATTGAACTCTTACTCTCTGCATTTCGATAAATATTCGAAATTAAATATGTAAATAAAAATATATATCGTACCTGGATTCAGCATCGACATTATCGCCAGCAGAACTACTGTGTTGCAATTCTTCTAGGCGAGCCGCAGCCAGTTCAGATTCTTGTCTCGCAATTTCAGCTAATTCAGCAGCCTGTGGATTTTTTATTAAATTAATGTATTTTTGATTATACTCCTGGCTTCTTATTTTTGTATGTTTAATAAAATAGATGTTTTATCCGTGACTTCCCTATCTACTGTAAAATCATATTAAAATAAAATGTAAAATCAAATTTCCAAACATAGAAAAACTTCGTCCAGCGTAATATGGTTTACAAGTAGTAATATTTTAAGTAAGTTTAGTAATAGTCTCAGACAAACAAATAAACAAAAATATAATAAATAAAAGTAAATAATATAAGCAATTATATCTTTTATCTTATATTATCTTAATTACTTGAGGCATTAAAATACCTGTCTTGCAAGATCGGCTTCACGGTCTTCTTGAGCCTGACGTTCCAGTTCCTCTAATTTAGCCAGTTCTTCTTGTCTTCTTTGTTCAGCCAATCTTTCTTCTTCTAATCGGGCTTCTTCAGCTAGCTTGGCCTCTTCGGCAAGCCTGGCTTCTTCGGCTAGCCTGGCTTCTTCTGCTAAGCGGGCTTCTTCGGCTAACTTGGCCTCTTCAGCTAAACGTGCTTCCTCAGCTAACCTAGCCTCTTCGGCTAATCTGGCCTCTTCTGCCAAACGAGCCTCTTCGGCCAATCTAGCTTCTTCTGCTAGCCTAGCCTCCTCTGCTTTACGTGCTTCCTCGGCTTGTCTAGCAGCCTCTTCAGCAGCTTTTTTGGCTTCCTCTTCTTTTCTCTTGGCTTCTTCTTCAGCTTTCTTAGCTTCTTCTTCTGCTTTACGTTTAGCTTCTTCAGCTTTACGGGCTTCCTCTTCAGCTTTTCGTTTTTCTGCTGCTTCACGTTCAGCCTTAATTATACAATTATAATTCATGTATTATTTTTAAGCTTAACATGTCTTACATAGTTTAAGAGTAGGTATTTTAATAAATAATATTTTACCTGTGCCTTACGTTCAGCCTCACGTTTTGCTTCTTCTTTCAAAGCTCTGAAAGTTATTATTTATATATTAGGAAAAATATATAATTCAACAATTAAGTATTTTATTTAATAATTCATACTTTTCTTCAGCGGCACGAGCCTCTTCTTGCCTTTTCCGTTTTATTTCAGCCAGATCAGCTGCTGGTGCTAGGACAGGTTCCGCAGTGGTAGCCCTAAATCTTTCTGCACGCTCCGCTTTCGCCGCCTTCAGCTCCAGAGCAGGGTCTTCCATTATCTGCGGCGCCTGAAACTTGCGGCTAGGTCTCCATGGAAGGAGTTTCACTAAGCCGCAGTAAACGATAGCGTGGTACCATGACCATTCGGGAAATGAATTGCTTAAGCAGCTGACTGCAGAAGCATGTCATTTTGCAAGGATGGTCACGGATGTAAGGTAAGCGCAGCAGCACAGCTCGTAACGCCCTCAACATGAGTGCTTTGCCATATCGGCCTAAGGCTTAATGAAGGTATCGATGCTCATTCTTTGACTTTTTACATGAGGTGAGCCGTGAAAGCTGATTCGGGCATGTGCAAATTAACGATTACAATGTGCATGTGGTGTGCGTTCTGCGAAATTATTTACAAAATTATGTACCTACAATCCTTTAAATATGGGAATTTAATTTATATATTTACATTATGGATATTTCTGGGCACATGGACGTTTGAATACAATTATTACCTGTAGAATATTAGGAAAAATGTGTTTCGCAAATTCGTTAGTAAAAAAGCGAAGCGTTAAGCTAAAGCTCGGGTGTCACAAGCATGAACGTTAAAATATCTATTATGCGAACTAATTAAAACAACTAATAGTGGTAAAATTATTTATTGTTAAACAAAATCAGTTCTGTTAAGTGAACACGAGACGTCTCGAGCACGTGTCGCGGACTGCGTTACCACGACTAAAAGTGTAGATAGTTATATTGTATATTAATAACAAAATATATTATGTGTAATATAATTATGTGTGTATAAAATACGAAAATATATATTTATATATGCATTCGATTAGTCGGATTGTTATTGAGGGTGGCGAACCTTTTATATCTGTGGGGTAGTGACAAGTTCAATATTACACGTAGGTATATACAAATATGTAAATAAGGAATTATTTAAAAATCCAAACATACTAAAGAAAGCTAAAACGCTGCAATATTTTCTCAAACAATCTCAAACGAAATCGAAATCAATAAATTTAACTTAAATTTCCAAGCTTTTATAAGAATGTACGTAATTTTAAACCAAAGTATACAGGGTTTACGCCTGGTGATTTAAATAAACACGTCTACAACACTTATTACTATTATAAATGGAGAGAATTACATTTAAATTTCATATATAAAACATGTGCCAACGGTTCGCCACCCCTGTTATACCGAGATCAAGGACAGGAGGGTTGGAGCTACGCGCACTGCGCCGCTGTCGCCTTCTGCGCATCATCCGCTGCAAGAGACACCACACCCAGTGTTAGACACTGATTTTATATTTCTTTTTTATTTGCTCGGTTTATACTACAC
The DNA here is from genome assembly GCF_056956725.1 of Heliconius melpomene rosina. NCBI lineage: Eukaryota > Metazoa > Arthropoda > Insecta > Lepidoptera > Nymphalidae > Heliconius > Heliconius melpomene. The sequence goes on along the minus strand of NC_140396.1, from coordinate 1,966,443 downwards.
GAAGCTGGAAGCGGTATTTAAAAGACGCTATAATGAGGCCTCGTAACCCTACAGAAAAGTTTTTATTATTTTAGAAAATCTTTAACAACTGAATAGTTCCGTTATATCAAGTTAAATGTGTCATTTTTAAATGACTTCGAAATAATACACTCAATTATGTAAACAATTATGTAAAACTATCTCTATAGCTTATTTGGTTTCTATAAAAAGGTCACAATAAAAGGGTATTTGCAAAAAGGAATCTACAACAGATAATACATAAAAGACATAGGTAATATGTAAATGCTCCTTGTTTGATTTGATGCTAAATATAAATGCAAAATTATTGTATAATACACGATTTTAGTATGTACAATTATATACAATGAGTTACGAGGTTGCTCACTGCGCTTTATTTAGCCATTTTCCTTTTAATTTTGCGGAGGAGAAGCGAGCGCTAGCTGGCGTTGTCGACGTATAGTGTTACCAGATTCAGAGTTTCAACAGCCCCCCCCAATTTTTTAATTATCTTATTCTTATATCCTTACAGGTAACAGTACACGAACCGCCAAAAGCTTACAATCGTTTTTTTTAAACATTCGTTACCAAGAATCAAAAGAGAAAGAATCCATGTTGCCAATAAATATGTAAAGTCACAGAAAAGATCCAAACAAAAAATATATTAAGTTAATAGAAGTTATAAAGAAAAAAAAATCGATTTTATAATTTTTCCCAATTTCATTCTTTCCCTGGACTGGCAACGTTTAATTTTTAATACCTGTGGCCTGTTCGTCGGCCAGACCCGCGGCGGCTAGTCTGTTTTTCGCGTAAAACGAAAGGAGGTTCACGTCGTCCCTGATGCTAAGTTCCTTGTAGAGGGGGTACAGAGGTCTGCGGTTGGGGAAGGCCTTTTTGCCGGAATAGTGTACGCACGCGAGGTGTCCGCGTCCTGGCGATCAACACCTCGGGTTATAAGGATAACACTTGGGATATTACTGTTAGATATGGTGGTCAACTCCCGTGGAATTATTGTTACTTTGCAAAAATTTCATTGAAATTTAGTGAAATATGCTTGAAATATGCAATTTAAGAGGGTAATAGTAACCAAATATTCCTGGAGCGTTGACGATTCTTTAAAAAATACACACGAACATGGACGTAAGACAAAATCCACATATAATAAAGTTAATATTTTTAATTACTTTGAAGGAATAATTATAATGTTGTAAATTATAGAATAACTGGCCATTAAGTCAAATTTAATATCAATATCACTGTAGTACTTAAATAAACTTATCGCTAGTTTAAAATTTAATCATACCTGTGAATTTCTTAGCGGGTTCCGAATAGAAAGAGATGTGCTGGATGTTGTCAGAGACGCTGCGCAGAGGCAATAAGAGCTTGGCGACGTAGGCGTCATTGCTGAAACGGTATGGTACCGGCTCTCCGTAAGAATAGCTGTAAAACAATGCTTGATTAAGAATTAAGAAGCATTAGGTACATTAATAAGTCTTATTTTTATAGATATCCTAGAAGGTAGGTGCTTCCAAAGTGGACCAGAAAAAATATCTGTTCTTGTGATGTAAACTAAAAATTATATTTTCTATACAATTAACTTAATATCAAAACAAAAAAAAACCATATTCACATAGAAAGCGGCGAGGCTGGTATTTAAGCGTGCTAAAATTAAACCACCGTCTGCTACCACCCACGTCACACGCGTACTCTTGGCTGGGAAACAAACACCCACACTGGAATCATCTATCGGTTTCCAAAAATCCTTTTATAAGTCAACGTGAGGTTATGAGGCGTTTTGTTTACAATACAGTGGTGCATTGCCAAAATCATTTTCTACGCGTGTGCCGTCTGCAATGTCAGTGTCGATACACTCATCAATGGGTGGACTATTTTTAGATCGTTACATCCCATTTGAGCCAAAAAAAACATGACTTGTAATTATTACGTCAGGTTTCGATTTCGTTTTGCTAAGATTTATGGTCTATTATTGGCATTTCGCACAACATCTGCCGCCATTTATTTAGAATCTATCGAGATGATTCAATTAGATAGCATAAACAATATTCGATTTTGTAGTGATATTCACAAATGTGTTGCATTTTGAGAATGACCGTCCTGGAAAACATCTCTAGAAATCTCCATGGAAATGAGAAGTACCTAATTCATCAAAAATCCATCTCTTCTTACTGTAACGTTATTTTTAGACGCATGGCCACACTAATGGTGGAATTTTACAATGTTTAGCCTTACATTAGCGCCGAGAAATCAGAAAGGTGTATAAAAGCTATTCATTATTGCAATTTTAAGGTTCTAATATTCTCCATTTTATATATTTTTTTGGTAAATAAAAGTGTAAGGGTAAGTTGAGATCTTACGAGTAAATAGTATCGAGTGGCGCGACTGATTTGGCGCGAGGCACCACCGAGCGAGCTCGTTGAAGGAGAGACGCCGTGTCTGCGCGGATGCGGCGGGTCTCGTCTTCGAATATCTGAAATTTTATAAAGGAAAATACATAAAATACATTTTTTATTAAAATGCTGACTTTGTAAAGTTTTTATTCTTCTTGTATTGAAAGTTTGAATATTTTTATGTAGGTATAATGTCAAAAAAACTATAACTGTTATGATAAAACTACATCAGTACAATTTAAGAATAAGAAAATCGGTTTTTTTTAAATTCCGAATGAACCGTATTTCAATAGTAATGTTTTAGCCTTGCCTTATTAGGGCAATGTAAGCTGAGAAAGTGTAAATAATTAATTATTTATTCTCAAACTTCAATTAGGTTTACATTTAAAGGATTTTGTAGAGCTCTCTTAAGACTGTCAATGTATCCATTACACAAAGTACTTGTAACATTGAATCCTAGTCTATTTCTACGTAACTAAAACTAATGAATGTTCGTACAACTACAAACGGGTCAAGAACGTCCAAGATTATTTTAGTTTTCTGTAGACAAGTAATGTAAGCTGTACGCTGTGGGTATTACAGCTGCTAAATGCAGGTATACGAGCACACTGTTGATCTTTTAGAAGTTTGAGATCACGTACTCTTTGATATCTGATATTTCGATACATCATTATTTCAAATAAGAAATGTACATTGAGAGCGGTAAAATGTTATTTTTGACGTCAATCGAAGGCTGTGTTAACAGCTTCACAGAGTATTACGCACATAGCAGGATTGATAAAAGGAAGTAAGTGAAAAGACATTTCCCCTCCACGCTTTCCTTCGAATTCTGGAGGCATTGCGTGTTGGGACGTTACCAGAAAGAAGAAGTTGAACTATTAAATGTTTTATTTATCGAGGATGTAATAAGCAGTAATAGTTTTTTTACTAAAAATAAAAAAGTTATAAAACTAAGAATTTTACTAAACATTATATAGTGTTTTGTTCGACATTTCGTTTTTGTGCCAAGCACGTTTTATTACATGTTTAGAGGTTCGTGTTTGGCTCGAAGCAATCTGAATTTACTATATACCTATTACCTACCCACGTTTTTTAAATAAATATTAAATGAATAAATATTGCCTTTGCAATTCTTTTTTTTCTACATTTTATATTTTATTGCACATATTCACATATTCCATTCGGGACAAAGGGGCACAACCCTATGATTGTACACGCTACAGGTTATCAGTTCAATTCCCACTCAACGAAAGTGGCAAATTTAATATTTTTATTTCTCCGCTCTGATACCAAGGCAAAAGCCCGGCGTGTAGTTGCGCCACTTAACACCTAATGCCACGAAAAAATCGGCGAAAAATGGGGCACGGAGTGTCTTAACACTGGGTCCCCTCTGCCTATGTTCCCAAGCAGACACCTGCTGTCTGCGGGATACAGCTTCAAGCTTATATTTTTTATTATCTATAATTCATATTATACTCTAATCTATCTTACCCTATTAGATTCAGATCTGTAAAAATCATCGACAGCAGAAACAGCAGTAGCTGGACGGCGCTTGTACTGGATCCTGTCGAGTTCCCGCAAAATGACGGACGGACGGACGCGCACGCGCACGATGTGGTGGGGCGGCTCCGGGTACGTGACGAGTCGGGTCACGGTGCGAGTGGTCGGCCGGTAGATGAGTTCAGCCTGGAAAATTGATTTTAGTATGAGAATTAAGGTTTTTAATGCTAGGTATATGCGGGAAAAAAGCTAAATTATTTACAGCTTTTTTAAGTTTTAAAGTAATTAACTAAATGATTCTATGTTATGTTTTTTAATTACGCTTGCTTATATACCAAAGGCTAGTCAACTTTAATTAGCATAGATTGTAAATGAATATTTACAAAGTAGAAAATATCAATCAAATAGCAATGTAATTTGTACAAGAAATCAAAATCTTATTTTTCTATATGGATGTTTACGTAGATTCAAAATTCATATTGGTGTCGCATTTTGACAATCTAACTATTAATATATTTAATAATAGGAGCAGGACATTTCAAAAATTTAGAAAGTAATAAATTTACAATACGGTCTATAAACGATGGCCGCCCGGTAGTTAGTAGGCCCTAAGTTAGCTGGAGGTAGACGGTTCCCCAGATTTGATTTTAGGTTTTTTTTTACTTTGGATTATTTTCTTTCCAGGGCGACCACGACTTGTTGACCGTACTCTTCGCCACTATGCGAACGAAAAAATGCGAAATAGGGAGTTAAAAATCCTATAAGTATTTTCTTATGTCATAGCCGGATTATCAAAGAGTTTTATATGTACCTAGATAATATCTAAAGTTTAGTAAATAACGCTTGTTTTTTAAAGCTGTTAGATTGGATTAAAATTAATATTTTGCAAGAATCAAACATGAAATGCTTAAAAAAGTCATACAATTATTTATACTTACCTGAATGTTGTTAAAATGTTTACCTACAGGTAGCTTCGCTTTGTGAAAAATGTGCAGATAAATTACAGTTAAATGAGATATAAATGTTCCTAGATTTCTTTTATTGTAATTTCTAGATAATATATATTTTCTAGAACCTACGAAGTATAATAGATACTATCATCAATAGTTACGACAACAATCAATAGTTTTTATTATTTTCTTAAAAAAATACAAGCATCCTCCTGCATTAATCAATCTAAAATGGAGTAAGTATATTTGTCTTTAATATTGGAATGGGTGTGAATTTGAAGTTAATTAATTTTTGGAGAAGAGAGAAGAGAAAAAAGAAGAATAAAGAATATAAATTCTCAATTTCTTTTTAAATAAGCTGTTTTGAAGAAACAGACTGTCGAAAAAATTAAAAATAATAGTAATTTTTTCACAGTACATAAACATTTCAAAATGCATTATAAAAATAACATACGATAAATAATCACCACCGAGCTGTTTATTTGGTGTTACAAAAGTTTATGAGAAATTCTTCGTGTATCAATAGACGTGACTCAGAGTTAGTGATTCAATCTTCAAGACGGGACAGAATTAGATTAAAACGCAGCGTGTCTTCTAATAGGTGCCCCGTGCCTTACTGCCTGTAGCGTGACAATAGTTTGTTTTATCAATATGTTTATTTATACTAACATAAATATATAACATAGTGTTGATTATCCAATTGATTCTCATAAATTTTTGTATAATATTTCAGTAGAAGATTAATCTATCACGTAAAGGGTAGGCCGTTACAAAAATTTAACGGGTTTTAGGGAGTTCTACGTATCATTCCATTATTTATCAATTTTTTATTAAAGGAAACCAACGTCATCATCGTCACTATATCTAAAACCCATTCAGCGTGAATGGTGTCAAATTACCAGCCATATAGCATTAATATATTTACTATACGAGATAAAGCGCAACGTTGATTATCCCACTGCTTGCCACTGGTGCCACTCAACACGCAATGCCCTCAGAATTCGGTGAAGAGTAGGGGGAATATTGCTCTTTCTTGCATCTTATGGGGTAAGGAGCCAAGAGGCCCTTATTTTTTTTGTAGATTTACAGTAAATAAGTACTATTTTTAGTTAGAAATCGGATATACATAGGCTGCTCGTATATAAAGTTTTATTTTTTTTAATTGATTATGGTATTAAAACTCAAACGTGGGCACAGAGTGTGACAGTAAGCATGACAAGTGTTGGTTCGGTTCCCAATTGAGGAAATGAAATGAATATATTTAATATTTTCATTTTTACGCTGTATCGCGATATCTAGGTAAAAAACAACGTAGAGTTCCGTCTAGAGAATTCGGCGGAAAATAGGGGACCGAGTGTCTTACAAGAACTCCTACTCTACCTGCTCCTCTGCCTACCCTGCCATGTGTGGAATACAGCGTAAAGCTGCAAAAAAGAACTTAATTCTTATAAACTAAACCTCTTAAAATAATTTCCAAGCATAAACAAATAATTATATGCATCAAAATGTTACATAAAATTCTTACTCTTATTACATAGGTATTTCATTTTCGTAATGCGCAGAAGTTTTCACTTGGTTTTTGGTGATTTGCCAACATTCGTTCCCTTGATCAATTCCCAGCTTCATTGTTTTTCCTCAGGGATACGAGACATCCGGTCCGTCTCATATAAAAAGAATAAAGAATAATGTTTGGCAGACCACTGTTTATGTTGCCTTCAAGGTTTATGGGCTTCAATTACAATGTCAGTGTCCTCTATTTCCATTTTTTCTTGGATTTCCATAAAATACACCTATATATATTTAATATCAACTAATATTACATATCATTTTAATAGATTTTCACAGGTTTATGTCACTGGACGAGGCGAAAGAGGTATGTAGAGACCGTGGCGTTTGGCGCTTCTTTCTCTCTGACTATCCCGCTAGGGATAAAGCGTGATCCTTATTATTGTAATACCTATCACACTTAAACATGCCTTTTAAGGTTTTTTTTTAAGCGTCACGTTGTCTCCGGCACACGGCAGAGTAGGTAGAGATATACTAGTGTTAAGGCACTCTGTTTTTTATTTTCCAAATTCTGAAAGCATTGCGTATTAAACAGTAAAACTTAACACGCTTTTCCTTAACACCATGAAATGAAAGTAATAAATATTTCATTAATATTTAATAAATTATACCTGTAAGATTTGAAGATATTGAACATTTCATTTAGCCAATAGTAATAGAAAAATAATCCAAGCAAACTGAAATAACCCGTTCACATTAATCATATTTACTTTAACGTAAATCCGTTTCCTTTATTATTCACATACCTACGTAAAAACATAAAAGTTTATATTACAAATTATACAATAATTAAGAGCAGGATATATTAAGAAGTTTCGTTATTTAGCTTGGCGAGCTGCCACCGCCGCCGCGTCGGTGTGGAGTGTTTCTCGCCTTTGCTATTTCTATATTATACACCACCAATTCGATTGTATTGTCCAGTGGGTGCTAGAGTATTAAATGTATTTAGTTGAGATTAAAGTATTAAAAGTACTTTTAAAATTAAATAAATTTTATTGTAAGTATGTGTGATTCAAAAAATTAAAAAAATGTCTGTATTTAAAGTTCTATCTGAATATTGTTAATGGCGTCCCTTTGGAGTTTAGATGGCCTTCCTAGTTGTAAAAGATATTTAGATTATTCCCTTTCAATACTTTACTTAGGGATGTCGTTTTATTTGATTATAGTCTATCCTTTTTGTACCCTAATATATCTTATAAGAAATGTAAGAGCAGGTTCCAAACTCATTGGCTAATATCCACACAATATGTCAAATATCTAACCGGTAGTGAAGACTAATCAACGCTCGCGCCAAATAATTCGGAACTGCTGTGACGATTGATTTGCTCGTTCTTCGTCACCGCATTGAGAATGTCACGGAAAATAATAATAAGTACAGCCATATTTAAAAGTAAACTATATTTGTGAAGAAAATCTTGTAAAAATTTAATACTGTATGAAAAATTTAAAAATAAATATTTTATACCGTAAATAAAAACATTAAATATAATGTTTAAGATATTGTGTATGCTTTAATCATCTTAATATTTATAGAGTGGAAATCATAACTCATATGAAAAATATTGAATAGCAGTAGTCTTAGGTACCTATATTCTGTTTTGTTTTTTTTAATTATATAGTAAGTAAATAATTGATGATATTTTTCTTCAAGCATTAGCAGGGTAGGCAGAGTGTTAAGACACCCGCTTTGCGTATTAATAAAACGCTATTCAATTTACTGACACTAAGCTTTTTAAAGTTTTAATTAAGTAAATACTTTTTAGAAATTTTGCAATGTTAAGTGAATATCTCCTAGTGTTTATTGTTTAACTTATGCGTCAAAAATATATTATTAAAAATATTCATTTATAAATTATGTTGTATAATTTAAATTTTAAGCACTTAAAACATTAAAGGCTGTCATGACGTAATTCTCGTAAACTGAATATAAACGTCACTCATGGACTAATATGCGATAAATTCAAAAAATTTTAGGACCCCTATGTTTACATATGTTTGTATTGTTTTTATTATTTTTGTACATTACATCATAATAATAGGATATATACAATTTTTATCGAGTTTATTTGATTTAAAAAATATATAAAGATATAATAACATCTTGTTGTCAAAAGCTTGTTTACATGACGCATGACGTCAAGGCACAGATAAACTAGAACTAAAATATAACTTCGATTTTGCAGCTAAATTTGAAGATACAGAAATTATGGGGTAAAAAATGAGGCAATAATCTAAGGTAATTACTAAATAGAATATAATACTTAAGTATAGTATCTAACACTTTATAGTTACCATCTAATGAATAATGAACATTTTAAGCTGACAATTAAAATGCGTGTTTCATATCAATGGTGGAAGCTGTGCATCAATGGTATATGTACACTCGTTGAATCATGATGCAGCTCTCACTCCACTCACCTGAGACAGCTTAGGTATGTACGTGACGTACGGGACATGGTAATACGGTAGTAGGGATGAGAGGTAGTACACTGACGTCAGCGGCTGCCGGCGGCGTCGTAATGAAAACGGAATATTTCCTCTTAATATTTGTTGTATTTAAATTTAATTGGGTTCTGTGTGTGTAGGGCTAAGTTGATTGGTGTGTTTCTTAAATTATTATTTTTGAGCTTGTTATATTAGAATTATTTATCCAAGTACACCTTTAGTAATTTCGTTCAACACCTGTAGGTACCTATTATATTAATTAAAAGGTTTAAATTAAAATTTCAAAACAATATATTTTGTAACTGGATTTGAACCAGATTTCATAGATTTATACTTATTCCTAACTAGATAGTTCAATATTAGAATTGATCGTATTGTTGTTCTCATTTTAATGTAAAATTTATAATCTAACAGGGAGAGAACAGATCTCAAAAGTTCACTTTTCAATATGATTAACATAAAAGTAAACAACAATCAAACTGTTAGTAAACAAAAATATCGAGCCCATCATCGATATTTCACAGATTTGCGAAATAAAAGGAAAGTAGATTTATTAAAAATGCAAGCGTTTATTAAAAAAAATCAGTCTAGATCACATGTTTATTTAGATAAAAAATTTATACTAACACATAAAAAGCTAAGATCCACGACCACTTGTCTATAAGTAAAGTAGTGCGATCACATTACGTTAGCGAATACTGATTAAATAGGGGAGGCGGGGTTAGGTTAGGTTGATAGAGGATGATAGAGGACGAGGGGACGAGAGAGGGGGTCGGGAGCCGGGGCGCTACACGCGGTAAGAGTAGTGGCGGTAGGTGGTGCCGTAGGGCAGGCGGCCGCTGCTGGTGGACGAGTAGGAGTACCCGCCGGGCCCGCCCAGGCTGCTGGAGCGCTCGCTGGAGTACGAGTACCCGCCCGGCCCGCTGCCCGTGCGACGCTCCACCGTGCTGCTGTACGAGCTGCGCTGCGGCAGGCTGCTGCCCGCGCCGGAGCCACCCGCGCGCTCCGATGTGCTCGAGTACGAGTACGAGTACTGCTCTTCCGCGCGCCGCGGCGCCAGCTCCCGGTCCACCACCACGTAGTGGCGCGGCGTCTGCAACAACCGCGCACTTAGCACCGGACCACCACCCCGCCCCGACCCGCCCAGTCTCGCCGCCGACAGACCCGACAGACCCTACTAGCGAAAGCGACACACGACACGAGGCGACTCCTGCTGCATCAGTAGGAGGCGTAGTTGCTGTAGTAGACATGGCGGTGCGGGACGCGCTGTGGGCGGCCGTGCGCCGCCGCCAGCGCCACGTCCATGTGGTCGCGCGGTGTGCCCAGCGGCGCCGCCTCGAAGGCGCGCTCGCGCTGCCCCACGGCCGCAAGGACGCGCGCGCGCGTCTGCTCGCGCGGCGACACGTAGGGCGCGAGCGGCGCCAGCTTGGCCTCGGGCTTGGGTGCGATGTTCTGCTGCACGACGGGGTCGAGCACGGAGGCACGCGTGCCGGGCCGCGCGCGGCGCCCAAAGGCCGTAACGGGGTCGGGCACGAGGCTGGGGCGCGGCACGAAGGGCACCATCTCCCAGTCGCCGGCCCGCTGCAAGCGGAGAAGTCCCCGTTAGTCGCGCGCCGCCTCCAGCCGCGGCTATATTTGGCGCGCCCGGTAGCTCCGCTACTGTCTATCGCACTCTACGCTACGAGGGACGCGGCGCGGCTGGACATACTTACAAAGCAATATAATCACAAGCGACAACCAAACAACCTATCGAACACTAAATGAGGGATCGATGAGACTCTGGCGCTGCGCGACCGCTGGACGAGGGCGCTAAGCTAGGGGGCGAGAGTGAGGGTCTGCCGGTCGTGGGGGCGGCGGGCGTCCGGCTCCCGGGGGTGGAGGAGCGAGGAGCTCGTGTGTTAGCAGGCGACACTCACCGACACGCTGTAGCTGGAGGGCCGGTAGGGGCGGCGCGTCGTGTAGAAGTCGCTCTCGTACACCATGGCTGCTGCTGTGTCTCGTATCGTTCGTGTGCGACTCGCGACGGTCAGACCTCGACTGTGGCCCGCCGGCCGCACAGCGCGCCGCACGCTACGACGCCGACGCTCTTATTTTTAGATCACTGTCATTGCAATTTTCACGTCATTCTTCCAAACTTATTCAGAATTATTAAATACATTGTCGTGTCACAAATGGGTTAAGGACAATCATACCTTCTGGAGAATGTGATAAGACCATGGACTACCAAAATAGAGTATCTTCTGTTTAGATAGTGGGTATGTACCGTGATTCATAAACAAAACTCGCTTTTGTGACGCGCAGTTTGAAAATAACTAAGCGAAAGAGTAAGTGTTTGTTTTGTAATCTTAAATTACGGCTGTATCGTTTGTTTATGACTAGCTTTTACCTCCGGCTTCGGCTCCGTGGTCAAATAGAAATAATTAACAGTTATGTATTAAGGTAACTCCTCCAATAATGTTATTTAATATTGCTTAAAGCCTCTTCGATAAATACACTATGCAACGCAAGAATTTCTTTTCGGAATTTTCCACTTCAAACTACTAGTTCCTAAGATTAGCATTCCTGATTCAACTAATCTTAGGAATAATGCATTAGCATTATTCCTAAGATTAGTTGAATCAGGGAAAAATTTTATAAAATTATTATATATAGAAAGAAATATAGATCATAGTAGTAATATATATCAATAGTGATAATAGTCAAGGCAATATACCTTGCTAAATATGTATTTCGAAAATGACGTTGATACAACTATTTCTTGTCGTCTCCTCTCAGCAGATCTGCCATTTCTGGATAGAGCAGCTTCCCGTAGAAATTACAATAGTACTGACGTTTTTATGTCAATTGATAATTAAAGTGTTTTTTGGTTCAGATGCAGGGGCACAGCAGCTCACCGTAAACGCGACGGTGATGAGTTCGATTTTCATTAGGGAAATGAATTGTTCTCATTTCTTCGCTCTGGTATCAACACAAGGATATCGCTTTGTGTTTTGCTATTCGAGGAACGGAGTGATTTAGATTTCTTCCTTCCGAATAGTGTGCAAAGAAAAACATATTGTTGGATGTTGGAGTTTATTAAATAGTATGTGAAAATTCTTCGAGGTTCTCCTAAAAAGTTCTTATTATATACATGGCGCATCAGTAAATATATTGCTAGTTGAGATTCGAACTCACCATTACTGTCACTGTTTACACACTAAAACTCTTGCATGTTCACTTTGCTACAAAAGTAGTTCAAAAATTGCTTTTTTGGAGATTTACATAAATTTTTGAGTATAATATTGATTCATTTTAAAAGTTGATTATTAAGATGTTGCTTTGTCATTTTTTTTATTAAACTAAATTAAGCCCAACAAATTGAGTCCAAAGAAAGAAATCTAATAAAACTCATAATTACTAAAAAATCAGAAACTATAATTTGGAATTATCAATCAGTCATAGTTGGCATATAAAAAAATCTATCAATGATAATATATTTATGCGGCAAATTTATCATCATTTCGTGTTTATATCCGAGCGGGCGATTACGTCAGGGTTGCCATCATCAAGCAATCAATCAAACAACAACAAGAAAAGAAAAAAAATAACACAACAACAATCGAAATTATTATTAAACTTAAACTATTTATTCTTTCCTTTTACAAAAATGATGTTTAAGAATTTACAATAGGTATTTTTAATTAACCGCCGAGCGCCACAGGGAGTCCGAACAGATGTGCCGACACAACATTTTTGGACCCAGAAATAAACACGTAAATAATATGAATCATATAGAAGCAAATAAAACTATATATATCCATTCAAAAAGTTGAATAGAAAATAGGCTTGCGTTATTTTCGTGAAACTTTAGAACAACTGTGGCCGAAATATTATGATACAGTGTTTAACATTAGAAAATAAAAACATAAAAGAATTACACATAAAGAGAATAATAATAATAACAATAATACATAAAGATATTGCAGTTTACTTTGGAAAAAAAAATGAATATCGCTGTATTTGCTTAAACATGATTCGAGTAATAAAAATCGGCAAATCAAACACGGGCGTCCCAGAGCCACCGCTTTATTGAACTTCCATACAAATAAATCATAACAATTCAGTTTCCAAACAAAACAACGCGACGGTCCACGGTCACGCCCCACTGCCCGGTCAGCAATAAATATCAACGTATATAATATGTACAGTATGGTCGACGAGTCTATGGCAATGATTGCGACGAAGTAGTCGAAAGTAAGAAAAAAATCTAATAATCAAATCTGCGCCGCCGTCTCCAACTAGCTTCATTTCAGCAGACTCGTTGACCGCACTGTACAGGAGACACTCACGACGCTAACTCCCGCCCCTCTCATCTACATAATTAAGGACCGCCCATAAATTACGTCACACGTTAGGAGCAGTCGACGAAGTGTGACATTGTGGCTACAGGGGGTTTAAAATTTCGTGACATCGCATTCCAAAATATTACATTCAAGTATTTAAACACGAAATCAGTCTGACAATAAAATGATTTCCAAAATATATGACGTCACACTAGATAGGATGACCAACTGTCACAAGGACTGGGAAGGAGGGCAAGACACAAAAAAAAATTCACAAAAACAGTGTGACGTAATTTACGGACATGCCCATATAACATTTTTTTTAAATTTACAATTTATTTCGTATGTTCCTATCTATGTGGATCGATCGAATGACCGGCGACAACCGTCCTGGTTGATGTTCTCGGATGTGTACCCATGATATCGAAGGCAGTCTAAGGCTTTAGCACACAAGCAAATACACCGTATGTAAACTTTGTGCTGTAATTATTATATTGATACCTTAATCGGCAAACCAGCTAACTCGAACTGAATGAATTTTACAAGGGACTCTGTAAACTTTAAGTAGTTTCTTGCAAAGCAATTTAAAAAAAATCATGGTTGTCTGTAATATACAGTGAAATATATTATCTATTTGTTTTTTTTAATATGATCTGCGAAAAATAACATAACGTTATCGGCGTATCTTGAAAAATTCACTTCGTGAAGTTAGCTGGTTGGTGAATTAAGGGTATCAATATAGGGAGACAAGTATGAAAGTCTGATACCGGCAAGAACCTTGACTATATATGACGTCACCAAGAAAAAAAAAGAAAACATTAAATAAATAAAGAAAAAAGCGCATCTCTACAGCGCTGTCTTTAAATTTGGTCAGATCCAACAAAGTCCAAGGTTCCCGCCGTAGGACGTTTAATATTTTGACACAGCACCATTAATATGAAATAAAAAAAAAACATAAAATTTAAATGAGCACAGACAAAATTGGGAAATAATATAAAAGGATCACATATTTTTTTGTGTTTGCAATTACTTGGACAGAAAAAAAATTGTAAAACAATATATTATTAGTATGGTAGTAAATAGTCAAATATAAACTCCATTTACTAAATGTTAGAAATATAGTTCAAATAATTCACATTCTATTTAGTCCGGATCCAATAGCCAGTTGGCACAGTAGATATATGGATGTAAGAGACAATTAGCGACATAAAAAATATATTATTTTTAAAAAGATATAAAGATTTTTCGTAAAGATATTTCAGACCAGTAATACTGTCACAAAATATATCGTGGAAGTAATAAACTAAAAATTTTAATTTTTAAATAAGTAAGGTTTAGCTAACCATTACTTACAAATTCTACCAAAATGAAGTTGCAACAATTTAAAGTATTATTTCTTTTTGTAAATAAAATAACAAGAACATATGCCCAATTGTCTCTAATGTTTACAATATAAATAAGTATAAAATATATATATTATCTATTACCTAGGAATTATAGTGAAGCGACATATCTCATTTGGCTGAGTTGACTTTTTACAATTATTCGTAAAACAAAGGATGAAATATTATTATAATTTAGAGGCAGAAAATGTATTAATTAGAAACAAAAATCATACATATCTACCAAGAGATGTAGTAGTACCATTAGAGGTGTAACATTTGACAAAAACAGCAGGATTTTTTTTATCTAGTGTTCTTACCCACGCCGCGTATATTTTTGTTACCAGAGCAAGAAAATTACTATAATTTATACACTCCAGTGAGAACCGAACCTATAACCGTCGGATATACACACCGTCATAGTCACATTTTGAACCGCTACACCACAATTGCCTCAAAAACTAAATCATAGAAAGTCAATAATTAGCTAATTATTCAGAAATCTACCAGCTCATATAAAAAGTTATCTCAACCATAACTCTAGTAATTGTTTCCGCCATCTTAATTATTTTCACTTCAACAAATCTGGCTTTATTGGTTTTTTTAAATTTAAATATATTCTGGCTTATGTTACATATACCTTATAAATAAATATGCTAACTAAACAATATAATTAAGCCTATACAAAATTTTCTTATTAATAAAACAATGTCTAGGCGGATAATAATTTAACTAGCATATTTAATTAAAAATAATATATTGGTATAACAAACAAGTTGACATTAATTGGATCCATTCCATTGTGGATAAACAGTCACATCTACAGACGTTTAGTCTATAGAACAGGAAAAAAAAAGGTAATCTCTATGGATAATATAATATTAATAATCTGTGCTAAACAGAGTACAAATGAACAAAAACTAAATGGACGTCCAGTGTATATTATTTATGGAGTTGTAGCTTCAAAACTGTAAGTTGACAGTTGCAGTCTCAAATATATTTTTTTTGACAATATCCTAAAAAATATATATATAATCAGCGAATAGTAAACTTAAGACTGAAATTTGAAATTAAAATAAAAGGTAAACTTCTTTTCCGTACCAGGCGTGAAGAAGTCAATAAAACGACTTGTGCACATATTTTTTAAATCATACTAGCATTAGGATTGCTTTATTTGTAGCGTGAATAAATCATTTAATCATTTCTAATTGAACACACAAATCGAATCAAATAACTAATGAACCAATTTAATAATACAAAATGTACACGCAAATCGACTTATCAACTTAGGGGTCATCCATAAATTACGTCACCAATCGCCCCTCCCCCTATCTCCTTCTCGCTCCTTGTCACAGCTGGTTACAAATGTCACACATCATATGTTTTGTATGTTATGTATGTGCTCAATTGGCACGCTCGAAGCGCCATAAATAAAGAACTGAACCGAACTGAAAAAAATTTAGAACCCAACCCGTTGGCACACTAAGTCGACCCCACACACCCCTCAACTAATAACACAATTTATAGATCTCCCTATTATTCACACTTGGCACAGATTAATCAAACAACCGGTCAAACTGTCAACCTGACAGATGTCAACTGTCAAACAACTGCCAACTCACAGCGCCAAAGGGGCACGACGGTCACGCGGGCGGTGTGGTTGTCAGGTGTGGCGCGCGCGGCGGGCGCTACTGCGAGGGGTACTGCGCGGAGGGCATCGCGGACGCGTACATGACGGGCTGCGGGCCACCGCTCCACGAGCCGCCAGAGGCGCCGCCCGGCATTCTCATGCGGTAACCGGCTGGAATTAAAATTTAATATTAGTATTATATATATTCTTCTAGATTCACGTTATGTCCCACATATAGCAGACTTAGAGAAAGTAATGTCAATACAATTCGTTCTCCACTGTTTACCAAAAATCAGGATATTACATCCAGAGTTATCAAGAGGTCCTCCCATTTGCAAGATACAATGTGAAGGCCAAATATTGGTTATTAACAGGTTTTTTTAAGAAAATTTAATATTAGCTAGAAAAACATATTTTAACAGTAAGGCATTTATTTTTATATTGTGTTAGTTTTTTCATAATAAATCAAATTAATAAACAATAATTTAGTAACAAAGAACTATTCTACATTTTAAAAACCAGAAAACAAAAAACATTTTTAAGCTATATAATTATCCACAATCAAGTCTCTAATTGGTGGTCAATTTGTTCTATCCTAAACACATTACTTTCAGGCCTTGACCCACTCTTCATATCAGATTTCACTTCATGTATTATTATATACATTTAAGTGAGAATAAAATACATAATATTTAGAAACAAAAAAATGTTTTAAAATGTTCTCAGCTTGTGAACAAGGACAACATACAAATACACATTAAAAACAATAATGCTATTTAGAGTCGTTTGAAGTAACGTGCGTATATAACATCATAAAATTATTATCCATTTGAAAATGAATACATCCTATGTGAGTCAACAGAGTCCTTTCCTTTTTTATATCTATAGATTAAACGTAATGTTTTGCCTCGTTACCAGAGCGAGGATATGAAAATATTAAATATTTCATTTCATCGAGCGGGAATCGAACTTTATGCCCCTGCGTTACGACTGGCTTCCAACAAGTAATAAATAATATATAAGCTCAACTATATAAATGTTACAGAGGTCATTGTGGTGTAGCGGCGAGACAGCGTCTAACTGGCAGCGCGTTGTGGATTCGATACCCACTCGGAGGAACGATTACATTAATTGTATACTTTTCCCCATTCTTATCAGAATGAAAGTATATAATTAATATAATAATAAAAATGATGGCTCTTGTAAGATAAAGTCACCATTATAGCATGGTAGGCAGAGGGAACCAATATTTAGGTAATATCTGAAAAATGGGTTCCCTCTGCCTAAAACGCTATAAACGTTAAGCAAATATCAACAAATCAAAGTAAAGTTGAACAAAAACTGCAAAATTCTATGAAATCCAAGTAACGTTGTTAATGATATTGCTCATGCTTTGATAAGAGCTTAGAACGAGATAACAAATGATAAAACTGGCGATTGTAATAGTCATAAAAAGGATGTTACGGTCCACACTGTATAATTACGTATTTGAAAAATCACTGTTGCTACTGACTCGTTCGTTAAAAAAAAGAGTTTAAGAGAAAAGAAGAAAAGAAGAAGGGGGAGGATGTAATTAAAATAAATACTGTAAGCAATATCAAAGAAAAAGACAGGAATTGCTATTATTTTGTTTCTAATTGAACTTTTTTTTTCTTGTTTATAATTGAAATAAAAACTGATATTATACAAAGTCATTTAAAATCCACCACCACTCAACGTTGTTCAACGTTCAACGTAGATATAGTGGCCATTCTTTATATAATATGAAAATCCGTAAGATCGAACGAATCGAATGGAATCAATTTTTCTTTATTCTATAACTGTATGAGAACATAAACTATATTTATTGCATTTTCAAAATTTATATACTAACTAAAGTCGTGTATTGAGTTCACGATAATTATATTTATTGTTGAGTATATTTCTAGAAATAATTATTCAAAGTTAATAAAATCACATCAATGATTGATATTTAGACATTATATCAGTATTTGTGTTATTTAAAAATTATTTTGGGGTAAAAATCTGTAATTTTACATATATGTTAAATAATAGTTAATGATTTCATCGAAAACAGAATGTCAAATGAGAGCCAAGTTAAATGTTAAATATGATAATCATTATTTTTTATAAAGAAATTATTATTAATAAATCATTAATGACTTAATTGAGGCCAGTCGCCGGGACACAACATGTGACTTTATTTTACTAATATACTTTTTATATATTTTTTTAAATAATTTCAGATCTTTTATCCTGTATATTTTTTAATATATTAATAACCATTGGAGTTTAATTGTTGAAATGTTATATACAATATAAGATAAGAGTTATATTAGATGTGCTAAATGACAGACTATTGGTTATTACTATTATTACTGAGAGTTATGATAGGCTAGAAATAGTTCAATCATTTCCAGCTTTTTAACTTGGCTGGATCCATTGGAGCGTGTTTTGATCTTCGACTTATTTACAAAATAAAAAGTATTTATAAAATATAGTCTATAACTTAAAAAGAAATATACACTGCTTCAATATCTTCGTGGAAAAAAAACACCTCGCATACAAAATACCAAAATATACATACATACTGTTTAATATAAGTAATAATTTTCCATAATAATTACAAAACCTCGCCTACAGTAATTATATCAATACTATACTTTAGAATATAAGCTTCTGCAACAATGTAATTTACATTTGTATATACAATGTATTTTTGAACAATTAATATGAAACTGTTTCTATAGGAATTCATATATCATTAATATATTAACCTTTTATTTATAAGTTACAGACGTCCTATATTTATATAATAATTGTATATTTCAATTATTTTATATATTATTATTTAACTCCAAAATAGGTGGAAAAGGAAGAAAGGACTGTTTTAACATTAAGATCTCAATACCTGCGTAGGCACCACGATCAATCATATTTAGGATTTACTTATTATGAGTAAATGATTATTGAAAGATTATGAGTAAATGATTATTATATAA
Source organism: Heliconius melpomene rosina (assembly GCF_056956725.1). NCBI lineage: Eukaryota > Metazoa > Arthropoda > Insecta > Lepidoptera > Nymphalidae > Heliconius > Heliconius melpomene. Next base: position 1,947,241 of record NC_140396.1, on the reverse strand, counting down.
AGAGAAGTTATCATTGTAGTAGGCAGATAGAACCTATGAATCTAGTGTTAAGACACTCTGCTCTCCACTTTCCGTCGAATTCACTAGGCTTTGCGTGTTTAGTAAAAAAAAATGAAGTAATATTACCACCTGCCGCAGCTTGAGGGGAGCTATAGGTGGCCGCGTATTGTTGATAATAACCCGGCGCCATGTACCCTTGTAATGCGGGGTAACCCTGGAAACAAATATTTAATCATTAAATACAATTATAATAACACAAACTTTGTTAAGTTGTCATTACGATACTGGTTACGATACTGGAATAAATTAAATTTAAATTTATTTAATAAAGTAGAATGTTAGTTAATGTATAATTTATATTGATAGAAGAAATCTCTGGTACTATAATATACATATTTTAAAATAATTTTAATATAATGTGTACTAAATATCCAGCCATGACAAAGCAAACGATAAATAATAAATTCGATGAGAAAAAAACCATCCTCAATATTTAAAAAAAAAATTACAATTACATCGAAAAATATTTCTCATTTTCTCTACAATATTTTTGCTGTAAATTAAAAAACGAAGCGGTAATATTTGTACACTTTCAGCTTTCTTTTTCGAGATCAATTTCGACTGTAAAGAAAATTATGCAAATTTCCACCAAAGTGGTCCTAATTTGAATACTGGGGGGCCATTTGCATAATTTATTTCACTTGACAGTTTGCATAATAACATTTTACTACACTGTGTCCCAATTGATGGGAACATCCGTGAATGACAAGAGAAGTTCAGGGAAATCCCCGGTACATAGATCTATAGACTTGCAAGTCCAATCACTGCATAGCAATATATGTATAGCATAAGTACTAACTAGAACGATTCTAGGACTTAAAGTCCAGTGATTGTATGTATATGTAATAGGTAGAACGATATCAATCAACTACATATACGGTCACGTACCACACTACAAAGTATGCGTCCCTTACTAAGGATTTTTGACGGCAGTCACCATTAGTCTTCTATGAAATAATTTGCTACCTTTACAATTAATTCCGAGAAATAAATTCTTTAATTATTTATAATAATAATTAGTTTTATGATAATAAATAAAAATGAGATAATTAATGCCGTCATGGCAAGAAAGGCAGGGAAATATTCAACAGCACTCGGCGATTATGAGTACGATTTCCACTCTAAGGTCCGTATTTATAAATCGCTCTCAACTCAGAGATGAATCTTGAGATGCCGTTTCAAAAACGAAAACGACCTATCAATATCGCTCTCAAGATCGATCTTACAGAAGATAGCTGTTTATTAATACGGACCTAAGAAATATTTATTAGATATATTTAAAATAACTTACAAACTTTTCATATTATTACAATAAACTTACTAATGTATTGCAAACCTAATAAATACAACTTAGTAGAACAACACTTCCATTTAACAAATAGCAATGAGTGGCAAATTCTAATACAAGTGTGATATCACTATCAAAAAAAGCGAACACTAGCATATAATTTGGCGTCGCGAGCCGACCATGATCCTAAAACTTGCGTCAGCCAGTGCAGACTCAGCACAATGGGAACTGTGTGTTTACTAATAGTCGGCACAGTAATGTCTAAACTTCTTTTCGTCCATGTTAGTATGTTGAGGATGCAGAAGACAGAACTGATAGTGGGTAAAACAGTTAACTATATTATACGACTAGCGATCCGCTCGCGGCTTCGCCCGCTTGTACTGCATAATTAATAATGATTTATTTTCTTATCTGAACTATTTTCGTGATCTAATAATATTATCATTTTAAAGCCAATATCCATACATATTGATAGCTAAAGTTTCAGAGAATTCAATCTATATTTATTTTCTAGCAATATTATCGCATTCAACTCTTTATACTGACATAACTTATTTATTTATGAACCGATTGAAATAAAACAAACACTAAATATTAAGGGAAGTTTGCCAAAATACAACAATAAAAAATGCATCTAAATCGGTTAAGCAGTTCCTGAGATTAGTGTGAACAATCGGAAAAATCTTTAAAAATCATTGGTTTAGGGTTCCATTACATTATTAAATACCCACAATAATAGATTTCTACGTTTAGACGGCTATTTTCTATGTTTATTTTTGTATGTTTAAAAACAAAAAGAAACACTAGAAACTGTTGCCATGACAACAACGATAAAAAGACAATAAAATTATAATCGTAATAAATAATTAATAAAGCAATTATATTATTCAAATTCCATACAATATAATTATTTAAAATTATCTTACTTTATATTATAGAAACGTGACCGACGTTAATAGTAATGTCGATTATTTATATATCGATTATGGTTCGACTCCCATCTGAGGCAGTGAATTACTCCATTTCATCCTCACTGGTACCAAAGTGTTTCGAATTCGGGCGAAATGTTGGGAATAGTGTCTAAACACTATTTTACAACACATCCAATACATTCAGAATAAAAAGTCAAAAATATATAGTTGACTAATAAGCTATTAGTAGACTTAATTAAGAAAAATATCCAGCACTTCCTTACAAAATCGTAATATTGGCATTCTTTCTTGTGCATCTTTCTATACTTAAATAGAAATGTGAATAGAACTCGCTTTCAAAGTGCCAAGTCAGGCACTCACCACTACCCAGCACGCTAGACAAAACAACGTATATATAAAATTAAAATAAATATCATTAGTTAATCTTATTTCTTGTTTAATATTATAAATGTAAAAATTGGAGATGTTTCTTCTTTCAATTTAGACGAAACTTTACAATAATATAACACATATGTAAGTATAACACATAGGCTACAATTTAAGTAAAAAAATTGTATAATTTGGCTATAATATAATAACAAATTCAAGCGGACGAAGCCACGGGCGAGTCGTTAGTGCAGTCAGTTATACGAAAATTACAAAGTGAAATTGAATTATTATTAACATTTCATATAAAAAGTACTTGTATAAAAATTTATGAAATACTAACGATAATGATGTACCTATAATGAAACAGGTCTTGGAAAACTGCATTAACTGTAACAGCCGTATTTTAAATTCATATAGTGGGAAGTCATTTTGAGCCACTTATTATACACAACTTTTGCAAATCTGAAGCGGATGTAATAACATTTTATTACATATATTTTCTGACCTGAACAATGAACATACTTGAAGAAACCTAAATGAAAAAAAAATGTTATTTATTCTTTTAGCATTATGGCTATTAACTTGCGTCACTTGGACGTCACAAAGAAAGAAATTGTTTAGAATGAAGTTGAAACGGCGTGACAGACGTCCAATGGACACATTAACTTTTAATATCGACAAGTATAAACATCACACAAGGACAAACTGTTAAAGTACGTTGAAAATGTAATAAAACACTAAATTGGTTTTTGTCCCAGGACAAAAAGAAAAGACAGGTTGGAACATAATATTTTATACAAGTTATCTTTTGAAGATTTTGTTATCAAAATGCCACATGCGTTTCCACGAAGGTAAATTATCTCAAGTGTACGAAGAAAACATTCATTATACATTCGTTCATACATTTTTCATAATATTCGTTTAGTAATAATAGTATTGCAAATTTGATTATCCAATATGATAAATATCTATATGGTAATAAAAAAAACCTTTGTGGCCATCGTAGCGCAACAGCAGAGCGTCTGACTGTAAACCTGGACGACGGTTGTGGTTTCGATTCCTACACTGAGGAAAGAATAATTATCATTCAAGACAAAGAGTGACATTGAGTTCCGGCACTTAAAAACACAATGTCTCGAAATTTTGGGAGACGGAGTGTCTCAACACTATCATTCTTCAGACAATGTCTTAAAATTTATATAACAAAATTCTTTATAATCTATATATAGGTAAACAAGACTTATTTCCACATGGTCGTGTTATTTTTTGCACAAGTCATTCCAACCTCCTCAAAGAGTCTTTGTGATTCTAACTGAACTGGTGCAATGAACTGACCGACGTGTGACCTTGTGTGACTGACCCAATTATTGTGATAAAGAGCCGAGTAAGGCAGACTTGCTAAAACAAGTCATTAGCTGCTTGATATCCTGCTATTGGTGATATTTGATTTGGAAAATTGTATATTTCCAAAAACATGTATATAATGTACACAAGCAACGAGTGAGGCACAAACAAACGATATTGAAATTTTTGTTTGAAATTTTTACGGGAATTCTCGTAGGATCGGTATTTACGCGGAAAAACCGCGCGCCCGAGTAACTAACGACCAGATAGATATTTAATAACCAAATATCTCTCAACTAAATACCACACATTTTGCGAGCAAAAGCAATAACGATATCAAAAAAAATAAATTTATTTAATATATAATAGTACAGATAACTTATACTAATTCTCCAAATTTCCCTTAAATACACTTAAATAAATAATCGTATAGAGTTCAAGCGAAACCGCTTGTTTTGCACAAGTCGTTGTATGAACCTGTGACCACATGCATCGAGAACACCAATACACATTGACCTCTATTTAATTTAGTATATTCGAGAACATGTTAGAAGGCCAATTTAACTTAAGAAAACTATTCCATTACGAAACGAAACAATTACAAAAATTTAAACAAGTGTTTTCATGGAAATAAAATGTAAGCCAATTCTGTTTTTGTTGGTAAAGTGCTAAGTTAAATAGTAAGGTAAATTAGTTCACAATAAAAATCTATAAAAAATATTTGAAACATAGTGGATTTAGAAATATTTCTAAATCAACACAAAACTATCATTCCCCCGAATGGGAATTGAACCCACAACCGTCACGTTTACAGTCACACTAAAAGGATAATAGGCTATTTATTTATAAATGACTTTCTACTAGTATCCTTTTTGCTAATGTAATTTTCTATGATATACAAAATTCAAATCCTAGGCCAAAAGAAATATATTTTTGTAGTGATCAATACAAGTATTAATTGCCTTATTTAGCCTAATTTAAGTCAATTATATAGTAAGTAGGTGATTATTTATAAATAGAGACAAAACATATTTATCTAAAATATTTTAAAATATTTTAAATTTTTAAAATATTTTAAATATTAAAAAAAATTTAAAAAGAATTACCATCAGTTAATATTAATAAAAAAACGAATAAAAGGAAGAAAATATGTTCACTTTGATTACCCAAATTTGATAAATATTTATTACCATTACCATATCAATGTTTGCAACAGTATTCAGCTTTATATTTTATCCTACAAAGGAAGTAGGCAGAAAGAATCTAACGTCTTGTAATTAATTAACTATGGTAAAAGTATTTAGTAATATTGAACAATATTAGCCAAGGATGTCTTAATATGTTCCATTGAATATTGAAGAAACAAGCTAAACCCCTGTAAATATACACATTTCCAAACTAACATTAAAAAATTGAAGAATTAATATTTATAATAATTATTTGTGTTGAACAGTCAATTTACCGAGAGAGGCCATATTAAATGAAGATGTTTCTTAGTTATTCTATGCAGATGAAGCTGCAAATCACAAGTAACCTTAGCTAATTTACCTGAATTAGTATATTAGTTAGCGTATTAAAAAAAAAACTATGTTTAAAATTTAAAATTATCAAAAAGACATGACCAACAAACAATAAAAAGCTAATAAAAATTTAACTACTACTTCATTTATTATCAATCATGAATACATGATATTTGAAGGTTGAGGAAAAAATATACATTTAAAATGTGTACAAGGAAAAGGTTTGCTAATAAATTTGCTATATGTAGGTATATCTGAATACTGTAGTCTTTTGCAGAAATTTAGATTTTTAGCAGAAATCCATAAGGTTGGACATCTTATCACATTTGGGTTTTTTTTAATGAATGTTTAAATTTTTTTGATAAATATTTATTACAAAATAAAACCGGGGAACCTAATGTTAAGACACTACGTTCCCATTACGGCATTTCCGTTCCGCGTACTTAACGCCGCATTTTGCTTCGTTACCAGAGCGAAGAAATTAATATATTAAATATTAATTTTCACGGATGGGAATCGAACCCAAAACCTGCATCCCAATATCTTTATGTAAAAAGTTACGCGTATATATTAAAATCGAAATATCAACAAAATTCAAATATAAAATTTAAAAAATATATATATTATAGTTTCAGAAATCTTTCCATCGCCAACCCTAATTGCAATTGAAAAGAACATAACATTGAAAGCTGCTGGTGCAATTTCACGCGTTACGCAAAAACAACGTGACGTGTTTATACATTTTCAATGCATCCTAGATAAAATATCAACAGCAAAAACCAATTCATGTAAGGAATTTAAATAAGAGGAAATTCTCCAAATGACAAAAGAATTATAAATTCCAAAAATAATTATTATATTTTAAAAATATTTATCTTTCTTTAAACTAAAGACAATATCAAAATTATATTAACTTTTGTTGTCATTTACGAAAGTACTGATAAAAACAGTAGAGCAACATAGTAATGACTCTAATAATAATTAATAAATGCAAACGATATTTTTAACTTCAGATATTTTCTTTAATTAAGCTAACAAAATATAGAATACACCGAAAGCAGAGTAAAATAGAACACTAAGTTTCTATCATATGTCCATTGACAAAATAAATGTATATGTGGGCCTATACAATTTGGGTTAAACCACTTTCACATATTACATTGAAAGTGCCATGCCTAGTTCTTTCATAGATAAGCTTCAATAAATATATCCTTATCTAAATTAATGTAGTAGACTAAAAACGATACAGAGAAGAAACTATTAAAAAACAAGGAAAGCCCAAAGAGATAATTACTGTCATTAAAATTTCTCATTTCATCATTCTTATTAATGACAATATTTTTAAATTATATGGTTTTATTGAAGGAGAGTTAAGATAAAACCATTTGACAATGATTTCTACTTTTTTAAGCATGGAGGGATTGGAAAATATGGAACCTACTCCTTATTTGTAGTAGTTGGTTAAAAATGAAACAAAAGCAGCTACCTATCAGCTTCACACTTCACAAAGAGAACTAAGTGTTTATGTACTCCATTGCTTATCACCCAAATTTGTATTTGCACATGCAACAAAAAAAGACACTTCAGCTTTATAATAGTAGTTAGAAATTGATACTTTAATTTGCAAATCAGGTAACTTTATCTAAATGAACTTTAGAGGAGATAAATAAATTATGTTAGTAAACAGTATTTATATTTTTAGCTACATGCTGTTTCCTGCACACAGCATATGATAGGCAGGGGGAACCTGGGAACCTAATGTTAAGGCACTACCTCATTACCAGAGCAAGGACATGAAAATATTAAGTATTCCACTTCTTTCAGTGGGAGTCCACAACCTGTTCGTTTTAGAGTTTTTTCCATGTGTCACAACTAGCTTTATATTCAATTTTAAAATACACCATTTTTTTAATAAGTGGTCTGTATAAAATAAAAAAAATGATCAAAGCATTTCTTCTAAAGTTCACACAGATGAAGTTGGCTGTTTTACAATTATAGTATCTACATAAACTATTTATATTTATGTCATTAAAAATTTCCTAATTATGCTTCTATTATAAAATACTACATACTCTGTTGAATAAAAATATCAATATCACTAATCTTCATTGTTGGTCTATTTATTAAAATAATCCAAATGTTAAACAAAAAAATGTTACTTTCAATGTTCTGTAATTAATTTTTTTTATATAAAGTTAATAACAATCAAGAACATTGTTTGTATTAAATACTTATAAAACTAAAATATTAGTTTAGTTAAATAAAATAAGTTATGTGTACACATTCTAAAATTTCTTTTACTATTAACACTATCTATAAATGTATGTATACTATTTGTAAAAATTTGTTTGGTTGATCATCATAATCTGAAGAACTACAGGTCCAAATTGAAAGAAATGTTTTACGTTAGATTCTTCATCCAGGAATAACTTCTGAGAGCATGAAGCATAATTAATATTTATTTTTGAGTAAGTGGGTAAAGGCCGCAGATAAACCTAGTATTGTATGCAGGGTTAAGGTCATCAATCCAAGATTCCCCACATTTGAAATTTGACAGTGAAATTCAGACATTTAATTAATGAAAATCAAAAATTTCCAGCCAGCTAATATCATAATTTCTTGATATAATCTATGTTGTTTGTAAATATATAAAGTTTTTTTTATTATTAACACAACCAAATAAATTATTGTTCTGTCTAAAAACTAAAGTAATTTTAATTATTTTTATTGCCAAATAAAAAAATAAAGTTTTTGTTAGACACTAGTAATTTATCTAATGGCAGCCCTACACACAATATAATTGCCTAATTTGGATATGCAATTACTGTCTTAATTATTGATTGATAACTTTGAAATATATATTGAAACAACATTAACATTAATTTATCTGTCAGTTGTATATTATCTTTGGTATTTTAAGTCATGACAACTTAGCTTTCAGTATTTTTTCATTTTTATTATTGAATATTCATAAAATTATTTGTTTATTGAAAATAGAATAGTTATGTTCTATTAAAATTTTTGAGGAAGATCTCAATAGTTCAGGTTGACTAAAACATAACCTAGCAACCAATAATAAAATTACCATGAAGGATACTATCTAGTACTTGAAGTTTAAACTATTAACAACATAAGAAAGTAATATAAAAATCACTTCAATTATGTTAAATTAGGCAAAAAATTTGCTTTAAAAAAAAACTTCTAAAATGTTTTTTTTTCCTTTCAAAATATTAGTCATAAAATAACCTAAAAAATATAAACATTATCTCAATCATATTAGCTAGTTTTAAAAAAAAATCCTAAAAAATTAAATTTTCCATACATAAGATATTTGTCATGATAACCTATAAAAGAAAAAAAATACTTCTAAGAAACAAATAGAAAATAGGATATCCATTAGATTTAGCTAACTTAGCAATACAAAAAAAATATAGTTTTAAAGTCTTATTTAAAAAACAATAAAAAACATATAATATAATACTCACAAACCTGAGCTAGCAATCTCTGAGTTCTTATCAATTACAGTTTATGAATAACCACATTTTCCATTTGTTTCCACGTTTCGATATTTACCTGTGCGTACCAATAGCCCATTCCCTGTTGATACGCATAGGGGTACTGGGTTTGTGCTCCCATGGGCGCTGGTGCGGCCGGAGGGTTGTTCGTACTCTGTAATAAATAAACTAAAATTAGTTTATATCATAAATATTATTTAAAATAATATAGTTCATGATTTAGTATTTCTTTAGGGTTCATGTTATATCCTCCATATAGCAGGATAGGCTGACAGAAGCTAGTGATAAGGTTGTCCATTTCCCACACTAGCCAATTTTCAAGATATTTAGCTTAAGTGTGGGATACTTACTGCAGCACTTTGTCTAGATACCAGAATGGAAAAAAGAAAACAAGTAGAAAACGAGTAAATACTCCGAGTGGCAATCAAATCTGTACATGTAAACAGAAAGTCTCACAGTCTTGCTATGTGATCATAAAAAATATTTATTTAATAATTTCTTAATAATGACCTGGTTTTCACTTCCACCATTTTCTTTACCCCAGAAACATTTGACTGTGTGCCCACTAATTTCAGTATTATGTGTGGCTTCTATAGCGTGTGCTGCTGCTTCCTTTGTTGTGAACCTAATAAAAGCATATCCTTTGTCCCTGAACACTCTTATGTCCTGTATTTGACCAAATTGTGAAAATGTGTTCTGCATTAAGTCCTCAGTTATAATATTGCTAGTAAAACCTCCACAATATACAGTTGTATTTGTCGGTGAGCTTTGATTGTACACCTCGTCAAAAGTCGGCTGTTTGGCTCTCTTGCTACTTGGTGCTCCTTCGTTAGGTCCTTTAGTCGGCGGTTTGCGTGTAGACCAATTAGTACGTATAGACCGTGATCCCAACCACTGGCCGTTCATAGCCTGGATTGCCGATTCGGCATCTGCTTTTTTTACAAACGAAACGAAGGCGTATCCTTTAGATTTAAGTGTTTGTGGGTCACGTACTATTCGACAGTTTGATATCTCACCAAACGGTGCGAAGGCCTCGCGGAGTATGTGAGTCTCTATTTCTGGTGACAGATCTCCAACAAATATATGGTGGTGATTGCTCGTGTCCGTCTTCGGTTGATTGCCTGGACTCGTAGCCCAGTTAACCTTCATTTCCTTCTCGAGGAACACTCGCTTGTTCATGGCGGCCAGGGCCGTAGCCGCCGCCGAGTGACTTGTGAATTCAAGGAAAGCATAAGGATCGTTACCTGGCTCACGAATAATTTTACAGCCTTTTACTTCCCCTATCTGTCCGAACAACGCGCATAGGAAATCTTCTGTCACACTCGCGTCTAAATTACCGACGTAGAGAGTTTTCGGGTGGCTTTCGTCGCCCATATTAGCTTATATCGTAATCTAGCGGTTACTCTATTACGACTATGAACACTAATATTGAAAATACGCACTAATCAACGTGTTATTTCATCACATTAAACATTGGATGACGGATAAAAGAAAGAAAAATGTCGCAAACAGCGCCTAGAACTTCTCGAAAGACGTTGCTGTTGACTCGTGAAACGTTCACTTTTCGGAAACAAACGCATCTATAGACGAATTTCCGGTGGAATCATTTTGAAAATATGGAGGGAAAAAATAAGTGCTGCCAAATAAATTATTATAAATATCAAACCTACTAATCGCTTATTTAGAAAATTAAATATTCTAAAATTACTAAAATATACTTTGTAAATAATGCAGAAATTAATTTAGAGTAAATTTTTATTTTATACCATAAGCAATATAAATGAACACATATAGACAAAAAAGTTATCTTTTCCGGAAATGAGTGTCTTTTTGAAAGTTTATGAATCATCACAAACATTTTTCGTTTACAAATTCTTTTACCAAATACGATGATGCGATTGGTTAAATTAAAATTGCAAAATAAATTGACTAATCACTTACTGTTTAGTGTGTGACAAAAGATTTTTTTTTACATTCTAAGCTATATTGGTTTTATTGTGTTTTTATTATGCTGTGCATGTTTTTAATTTGCCTTACATAATTATATACGTTTATAAAATTTAAATAAAACATAAACTTAGGATAACTATTAAAAATTTTATTGAAAAGTATTATACTAACTATCAAAAATCTTATTGAAAAGTAAAAATTCCAATCGTAGTAGCTTATTATATAGACATACCATATTTATTAAAATATTGTATTTCACATACAAAGACACCTATAAGATTTTACACTCGCACCTAAATAATAAAGTTATACTGTACTTACCGCAAATATAAAAAAATGTGTATTATGAATTCTTAAGGGAAATATAATTATGTTTTTATTTTTTTTATTCTTGGAACAAGCTAATAATGTTAATTATATTTTAAGATCCAAAACGTTCTTTTTTACATAATATATAAGATACTTTTGTTACCTGTTCAATGAAAGAAACTGAACATGTCATTGACAGTTTTTTGACAGATTTCTGATTGACGACAGCAAATAATGATAGGTCGTCGTACGAATTAAATGTTTTCAATATCTTTACAAACATCACTTAAAAATGTATACATTCTACAAATTATGCGAATTACTCTAAGAGTTCTTGCTCTCTTCTGATATCTTTATATACTTTTCATTAATACTTACTGTGTAAGGTTACATACCGCTAGTGAAGTACACGTATGCAGTGAATCTGGTGTATAAACGTGTTTTTTTTGTATTTTTTCGGCTGAAATGACGTGAGATCAGTATTAAACTATTAAGTAAAATTTTGTTACAATGCTGCCACTTACACAAAAAGATACGCGAATGTCAAGGGGCCTAATTACTGGTATCCCAGAAAAATTTCAAAATTGGCTTAGGTTAATTTTTTCCGATAAGGATTCCAAAAATCTATTCCTTTTCCTTCTTCTTAATTTATCCTTCGCATTTGTGGAGTTATTTTACGGTGTTTGGACGAACAGCTTAGGTAATACTTCATTCATTCATAATTTTATACAGATTTTAGCTATTGTATAATTAATTGTTTTACTATTTATTTATTAATTATTGTAGGTCTTATTTCTGATGCATTCCATATGTTCTTTGATTGCACGGGATTGGTAGCTGGACTGGCTGCATCATTGGTTGCTAAATGGAGAGCAAATGAACGTTACTCTTATGGATATGCAAGAGCTGAAGTGTTAGCTGGCTTTGTGAATGGACTTTTCTTACTATTTATATCATTTTTTATATTAAAAGAAGCAGTGGAAAGAGCCATAGAACCACCAGAAGTAAGTAATTTTGTTTTATTATTACATACTCTTGTAGTAAAAGAAGTTTTTATATATTAAACAAAATGAATGACTGACTGATAGATAATGTACATCCTAAGCCATGTAGATTCCTTGAATATTATTGGGATATTGGGAGTAAGTACTAAAAAAGGAATTCTAAAAAATAATTTTGGAAAGGGAAAACAGTGTTTTAATTTTTTTGACTCTGTAAAAAACAGGTTGCGGGCTATATCTCTTATGTTATATTTTTAATTATATTATATGAATCTTTATCATTCTTTAAAAGGGCTTACAAAAATAATGAAGGCCTTATTACCAGATTATAAACAACTACTTATATCTAGTTTATTATGTTTTAAAGCTGCTTATATATTTATAAAATATCTTATCTAAGCTTCTGTGTCTCTAGATTAATTTTTGTAAATTTTGTTAATTGTACAACTAAAGGGGAGCAAAGTGTCCCCGCTATTTGTTTTATATAATAATAAATAGCATGCGGCACAGCGGCATATGCATTTGACTGTAAAGTTGACAGATGGGTTCAATTCTCACTTGAGGAAATGAAATATTTAATATTTTTTGTTTTTCTTGCTCTGGTGTTGAGGGAAAGCGTGGCCTTGAATTCTGCCAATCAACACATAATGTCTCCAGAAGTCTTAATACTAGGCTCCCTTTGCTAATCCAGTTAAAAGAATGACATGGTCGAACAGCCTGCTATGTACCCTAGCTTCTTTCAATGCTTGTCTTCCACTCATCTATTTAGTGATGGTGCTTTTAGATTTTTTTTGGCCCCTAGTGTCATGAGTCTTTGGTAAAGTCATCAACCTAAGTTTAGGTCTTCCAATGCTTTGCTTACTATGTTTTTTATCATATAGGATATAGTCTGCTTATTTTTATAACTTACATGATGCAAGGTAACAAAAAATATGCTTACTTGGATAATTATATAAGGGTATCATACCTCTAACTCAAGTGAGACTCAAACCCATACACTAGGTACGAGTTTGAGGCTCACTATTCGTTTTATATGTTTCTAAATATTCTAGGATATACTTAAATTAATAATATAATAAGATGTAAGCCCACAGTCTGTCTTCATTACAAGTATATAGTGTGTGATGATGTAACTAAAATAGTATGAACTGTGATATAAGATGATCAAAGGATTTAAATTTCGTTTTATATCGAAATTTATGCATAACCTTTATATTATAAGAATAAACAATCCTAAACGTGTGTAATAATACCTTAAAAATTATATTACAACAGCCATGTAAATATAGCTGTAATATTTGCTTATTTTATTGCCTTCAATCGAAACCTCATTTTGTCACGTAATTATTAACTACACTATCTTATTAAAATGATAATATTTAAAGGAACTTTCTACTCGTAGCGTATTGTCGCAACTGTGTCTCGATTGTTACGGTCGACAGTCGAGCACGTAGGTTGGTAGGTATTGTTCGATCGCTTTGTTGTTAATATTAACATTTTCTCAGTCTCTCCTGGTGTAATGCAATAACTGGGGGAAACCGTAAAAAAATTGTGTATTTTAATATATATGAAATTTTAAGAACATTAGAGATTTAAGTACCTCCAAAATCTCGTGTAAAGTACCATACACCCAGTTGCGAAACTTTAACGCCGCGCTTCGTCTTACATAAGCAGGCAAATGTAAATAATTTAAATCAAATCAATCCCCCGAACGGGAATTGAACCCACAACCATTGCAATGGTATTAGACTCAATACTACAGCTCGAGGATGGTCACTAAATAAATTATAATTTCAATTAATTTCAGGTAAAACACGAACGTTTGCTCGTCGTGTCGATCCTCGGACTCCTAGTCAATCTAATAGGTATATACGCGTTCCACCACGGACATGGGCACGGGCACGGCGGACACGGACACTCGCACGGCCACGGCCACTCCCACAACCACGGGCACTCCCACGACGAAATAGAAGCTCCTACTGGAGCTGGGTCGGCCATCATGCGTGGAGTGTTCCTCCACGTCCTCGCAGATACTCTGGGATCAGTAGGGGTGATCATTTCTGCTATCCTGATGCAAATGTTCGGCTGGATGCGAGCAGATCCAATTTGTTCGATGGCTATAGCGCTACTTATAGGTGGAAGTGTGTTCCCATTAATCATGGACTCGAGTGGTGTTCTCATGCAACGGACTCCAACATCTATAGAACGGGCCCTTCCTAACTTATACACGAGGGTCATGGGCCTGGCTGGTGTCCACGCGGTCCAGGAGCCACATTTCTGGACGCTATGCAGCGATGTTAACGTCGGTGCGATTAAAATAGAAGTTGCCAGGGAAGTCGACCCAAGGTATGTCACGGAACAAGCGGCCAGGATATTCAGGGAAGCGGGCGTTAAACATTTAACTGTCCAACTCGACTATTCTCCGCTTTAACCCACAAAGTGGACTTTTATTGTATATAAGGTGAGTTATTTTAATTTCGTGCGCAAACTATCGTTCGTTGCTAATATGATGTGTTTGTCTGGATTGAAATGTAAAAACTCTATAGGAAAATATAGGATTATCTGTAATTTGATGATTTTGTCTCATTATTCTGTTGTTTTACAGATATATTATAAGGTAAAGTTTTAAAAAAAATGTTTTTGGACTTCATATTGGCAAATGATAATTTAAAATATACATTAATGTAATTATTAATGAAAATATTCAAAAGTAAATAAATTGTCATTTCAATGTAAAAATTGAATACATGAAGAAATCTATTGAATTTTATGTGATTCTTCACCTTCCTTCCTTTTTATCTTTATACAAATTGGAATATAAGTAGTATTAGTTGTATTTTGAATTTATTTTATAATTTTTTTATTGATATTTTTTATGATTTGCTATTATTTTTATAATTTAATACAATTGTATTAAACTGGAAATTCTAATGACATTCCTATAAACATTAATATAGCATTATATATTTTATATACTCATTTTTTATATATATTTAAAAAAAACATTTCTACATAAGATATATAAAATGTTACCAGATTGTATCACCGTAACAATACATAATTATTGTTTTACCATCTTCAAATATCTCAATAATATAAACCATTTTTAAAAAGATATAATTTAAAATTATAATTTTCTTATCAAAAAGTGAGGCAACTTGCAGTTCTCTTATGTATTTTTTATTTATGTATGTGATAACAAAATTATTTAAGTAACTATAAATTTATGAAAATCAGCAATACAGGCCCCCACCTACAAACATCATATGTTGTATTCAAAGGGTTAGTGAAATTATATGAGAATAAAAAAAAAAATTAAATTGAGCTTTTTTATTAATTCTCTTTGTATTGGTTTTTCAAATAAATTAAATATATAATTTATTACATATAGAATGTGGTTAAATGAATTCATTCTAAAACCATATATATGGTAGGGAATTTTTACTTCTATAAATGATTTAATCTATATTAACTACCATATGCAGAATTAAAAAAAATAGATAAAGCTATGGTTCTTTAAATGTTATCAAAAAAATTATGTTTAAAAATAATTATATTTTATAATTGAAGGTGCCTCAATAAAATGATTTGCTGCATTTATTTAAGTAATAGTACAGCATATATTACTGTAAAAACCTCTTCGTTCTTTGCAGGACTGCCAATTAAATTCCTCATACTATACCTTTTAATTCCTTAAATTCTTTGTAGTTAGGCCCTCACAACAGTTTTGAAATGGCAAGTTATAGGATGAAATATTCAAAAGAAAGATACTAAAATCAAATCAGGTGGCCACGACATGCTGGCCTATATACTATCAGTGATGTCAACCCTGCAGAATCACACTATTGGCAGTTCTACTGAGAACTGGCTACAAAGTTGCTCTTTTAAATAATTTTTCAATTTAAATTCATATGATAGGAGTAACATAGAAGAACTGTCTCTAACAGAAATAGTTAAGAAAAAAATAGTTATTTGTTGTAATATCTAGATTGTCATTGGCAAGGTTTGATAAACTAATAAAACCGCCCAAAATATTTTTTAAATATAAATGTCACATTATTATTTACCAATTCATTTGATAGATCCTAATATATTGATTAATCGTAAATTAATCAATATATATGGGCGTTTATAGTAACATATTGTAGATATATTTCTTATTTATATTAGACAAAACAAGGCTCATATAATACAATAAAAATAAAACAAAAGATGACTGTTTTTTAATAAATCGTTTCTTTACACCCTTAGCTACGAAACACATTCATATACATACAAACATTTATTTAAATAATAAATTTGTTAAGTAAACGAAAAATTGTATTTATTTATTTTTTATAATACGTGCCCTGTGCACGAGATCTGAACTGATTTAATCACACTGGATTATTGTGATGAAAATTAAACAAGCTATCAAGGAACTTGAGGCTATAAAAATATTTTTGACAACAAAATATTATTTTTCTTTTAATCGTATCCAACACTTAATACATCATAAATTGATTTACTAAACGCATTTATTATACAATAATTCTAATGAAAAACCAAAAATAAAAAAAAAAAAACTTAAGCATTTGTGCTACTAAAAATTTTAAAAAATCCAGTGTGACTAGATCTGTGTGTTAAATATATAAAAAAATGAAATGTTATTCAATAAGTTTTTTGGCTTTGAAGTATCTGCGTAGGTATAACACCTGCCACGTGGCCAGCCCTAGTAGGCAGACCATAGAGAATACACTGAAAAACAACACTCTGTTGTTTGTAGATTCTGAAAAAAGAAGAAAAAATATTATTTTAAGCTTTATCTTTTTAGCTTCACGCATATAAGAAGGGTAGGCGCTAGGAAGATGGTATCTAGTGTTACGACACTGTTCCCCATTTTCTGCCGAATTTACAAGCACGTTACTATTACTAAGAACAGGGAAATTAAAAATAAATAAAAATGTGTTGCCTGAGTGGCTTGGGCAACACATTGTGTCACTGCGTTTTGTAGCCTCAAGTTGGGCTTAATTTTTTTTCGAATTCTTCAGTAAATTGAAGTAACTTTGTTATTATACTAGGTGAAGATCATTAACATAGGTGACCAACTAAAAATTTTAAAATTCATATAAAAATCTTTAAATCCAAAAGGTTTCACTGCAAATGAAGCTATACTAAAATTATTGTGAGAACATAAATAAGTATATTTGAAAGTGACTCTAATGCCTTAGTAGATGTCTAACCGTAAAGGCGGTAGTAATGGAATCTGTACCCACTCAGAACGATGAATTATTTTAAACAAAGCATAAAAGAAAACACAACATCTCGGATATGTACGGAAATGTAGAATGGCCATAACATGCGGGATAAATCATAACGGTAATAAAAAAAAAATAACCATTAGTATCTCTCATTTCTTCTTCCCTCTTTCTCATTAGAGTAAAGTCTTGAACAATTGCTTCAGATAAATCTTCTAACCGTTTCAATTCAAGTTCCATGGGCTTCAGTTTTGCTGCTTCACCAATCTAAAAAATAATAATTATTATACAATATAATAATAATTTTAAAGGCCATCGTGGAGCAGGGACACAAACGTGCGACTGTAACAGCGACGGTTGGCGGTTTGATTCCCCCCTCGGGAGAATAAAATAGTGTATTGAGTTACAGAACTCAACGCCGCACTAGTGTTTTCGTGTTTTCACCAGACAGAAGAAATGAAAATAATTAGTATAAACAGTATACTTCATCACACTTCACATTAAAGTCTTTACAATTGAAATAAATAATCACTATCAGCAGTAATACATCAAATGTGGTAAAGATTTATGATGAAATGGTCTATTTTTAAGTTACTATCACGTCAATATCCATAGAAATGCATGAAAAACACATGCAAATGAAGTAAATTTAAAACATAATACACAAGCTTATTTTAATGGCGTGGTTAATACTATGGTATTCATGTATTAGTACAGTATGGTTAACAAGTCGTGACTGTACTGAAGTTAGCTGTAGATGATTGCAGAAATTGGATTTTAGGATTTTTTCTTATTTTTGATTATTTTCTTCCCAATTAAAGAAAAGAAAACTTAACTCCAGGGAAGCCACGACGCTTTGTTGAATGTACTGTAATTGTTACTTAAATAATTTTTGTAGTTTAAAATAATATATTTTTTTTAGTAGATAAAAATTGTGAACAATAGAAAATTTGTAGTAACCAGAGTATAAGAATTTTGATGTACCTAGACAAGACTAAATGGCTCTGTTGGCGATAAGCATTTGGATAGTCTAAAGATGGGCGGTTTTGCGTCCGCTATATTTAAATTTTTATACATTTCTAACTACAGTTGGCTTCAGTGCATTAGACAGTGTACAAGGAGGGCTTTAAAAGTTAAGTGGAAACTTGAAAATAGCACTAGATTGAATTGTTTAGCATTGTTGTAAAAAAACTGCAATGTAGAATGTCCTCAAGTGGCACCGACATTAAATTTTTTACCTAGTGTGTATCAACACTTAAATAAATAGATCAAAATGATATCTAACTCATTTAACATTGTTTTATATGTAAGAATTTGCTCAAAAAAAATCTATGCTATATTTGAAAGTTGCAAGCAGAGGTGTAGGATGCATTACTAACAAAACAAAACTTTAAAAAACAAACTTTCACACAAAAAAAAGTAGTTCAAAACTAAAATTAAGGAAACCTTTTATACAATATTTAATATCTGAATGTATTCACTAAACACTACATAAAAGATGTGAAGAATAATAATTTAAGCATTTCTTAATGTACTGGCATTGCATGCCAAATGATGTATATTTTTTTTGCTTTTTGCTATAGTTTTTTTTAATAAACAGTAAAGACACCTACATTTTTCAACTCTTTCTAAATTTAGGATATTTTTTTCTAATTTGTTATTTAAACATTCAAGCTCATATGGTTAGTGACTGTATTCAAACACACACTATTACCCAAGAATTCTGGTTGTCGATTGACATAGATGAACCACCGAAAAACAAAAATAAAGAATATATAAATAAAATATTAAAGCATATGAATATATAAATGAAATAAAGTGAAAATAAACTAAAAACTGTATATTTTAAGTATATAAATATAAAATATACTAATTACTTACATATAATATTTATTACTTATATTTAATAAAATTTATAATGTATAGTAATATTCATAAGTTATATATCCATACAGTGTGTGAATCAGTTGATAAGTTGCCTTGCATGTACAATATTCATATTTATTTAATCATAATTTCACCCTCTTTAGTATTACTAGTAGTATAATAAGACTTACTTACTTACACTTAGTATAATAAGAGAATTATTATAAAATTGACAAGTTTTGTTCTTGTTATAGACATATGGATCAAGTAATTTATTTAAACTATAAATATAATTTAAAAAAATCACCTATACATGTCAACTTATCAACATATTGGTAACTGGTATAGATTTAAACTTACCCCTTCGTAATTCTTAGCTTCAATGCCAACTTTAATGTCTAGTGTCACATCTTGTGCTACACCACGGCGCTCTGAAATATTTAAAATGTATGTAAAATATGGTGATTTGACTTTTTTTTAGTTTTTCTCTGTATACCCAATGCAGCATATAGCAGGGTAGGCGGAGGGATCTCTTGAATTTTTGAGACAGGAAGTCAATGCTGTTCTTTGTCTTGCTACTAGAGTGAGGAAATGAAAACATTAAATAATGAAGCCTCCCATATAGTATGCATGAGAATGTGAAGTTGGAAAAGAAGAAATAACAAATAGACCTTTAAATAAATATTAGGTTCAATTCAGTTCTCAGTTTATGGGGTTTTGAGGGTGTCATTTGAGCACTAATGACTTCACCAATGTTACATTGCGTGGAGAAATCATGAAGGACACAATATTATACAATAGGAGAATGAATATCAAAAAATAAATATTCTTCAGGTCTTTTTTTTATATTGAATAGGCTTGCGTTTGACCGCATCTGTGAGTCAGTGCAGTCTGGTGAGCGTTGATGCGATCTACGGTGTGGCCACGCTTGTCTAGCAGATACCTATTCACTCTGGTTTTGAAGACCCTCTTTTTATTCTTTATCAAATGCATATTGAAATCTTTAGATTTAGGTTAATTGATTTTTAACTTTTTATTCTCTTGAAAAACTAACATCAGAGTATTTTTGTTGCACCTTAACTGGACCCTTTTGTAAAGTTGAAAATGTGCCATGTTTTTTAAATGATTAATCTTCTTCATTATGCAGTTACTCCTAACATAACAGTAGGTTCCTTTTATATAATGTTCCTTCATTATTTTTACCACTTTCAGTTAATTTTTAAAGATATTGTGCGGTAGAATTTGAAACCTTTACTTGTTGATTATCTAATACATAGAGGAACAGCATATAAGTTTAAATTTAATAGTTCACACTAGGTTCCTTCTTTCTACAACTAAATATACCAACCAAGCCTATAATTAAACCAGTCAGAATATGTTCTCTTTTAATTAGATAGTAAAAGTTTTTAATATTCATAGATAAAAAAAGGTTATATAAAATAAGTTTTTGTATTTACATACTAAATATATTTGAGTTGATCAATATTAAGAAAAGATTGAAAGAACTGATTATGCTAGGAATATAATCAACAGAATTAAAGAAGTACAAACCTTGAGGCACTTTTGATATGAAACAAACTTCAAATGTGTCGTATGTTTCTGTTACAAATGTAAACTTTCCTTTGGTGATACCATCTTTTTGGGCTAGAATGTGTCCCTTTGAATCACGTACCTGCATTAAATAATTTCTGACTATTAATATAATAATTTAAAGGAAAATTATTGTAATCTTATCAGTGGTAGTTTTTTGTCTTAAAAAATAAAAGGTTTGATTCTTATTGCTTTAGTCTTATAAGAGAAAGAGGAAATATTGATGTATAAATCAATAATTTATATAATAACATTAGAAAGTAGCACGCATAAGGTTATGTGAAATTCAAATTAACTTACAATATAGTCAATTCTCTGGCCATCTGCTTCTGTTATTTCATATTCACCGGCAACGAGCACATTCGCGTGTAGTTCTTCTTTCAAGCATTTTTGCGTGTTAGGAGCCAAACTCCACATAATAGCGTCGGCTCCATGCCAGATAATACTCAAAAATAAGACGAGATATTGAACCTCCATGTTTTTATTATTATCTATTTTATATTATCCAACAATAAATAAGTTACAATTCATAACTCTTTGAAAATAAACATATTATCCTATGTCAAATAGACCGATGAGTTGGCCCGAAAAATGGGAAACGTCGGCGATCATGAAATTGGTCCGAAATATGTTGCCATGTTAAATAATTGTATGCAGTAATGTCAAAATAATGAAATTAGAAAAGTAAAATGGAGTCGCTAGGCACATTTTTAGAATTTAAGTTATGATTTTAGAACGTTACCAAACTTAAATTTTATAAACAATTTAAATTTAAGTATGATTAATATTAGGTCATTCGTGGCTACAGCATAGGACTGTACACGCGACAGGTTTTAGGTTCGAATTCAACTCGAGGTATTGAAAGGTGTATATTTTTAATTCCTCGCCCTGATAATGAGGCAAAGAGCTGCATTAAGTTTCGCCACGCAGCACGCAAGCCCTCCAGAATTCGGCGGAAAACGGAGATCGGGAATGTTTTAATGGGAACCAAGTGTGTTAACACTAGTTAGCCAGGTTCCCTCTGCCTAACCTGCTATGCGGTATAGCGTAAAGCTGAAAATAATTATAATAAAATGATTTACTAAGAATCTAAAAAATATTTGATTTAATAAAAATATAAAAATCGCTTAAACTTATTTTGTCTATTTTCTTTTACAATACTTAAGATATAATAGTAATTATATTTATTTTTCTATTGCCTCGTCCGAATATAATATAGTTTTTTTTAAAATCATTACTAAATTATTCCGTCGGAATCCTTTTTTATTTTAAATTTATGTCATTTCAGGATGCAAAATCTGGTTGCATTGGAATGGCCTTGGTGTTGCATTTGCAATATTATGAAACGTCAATTTTCTAACCTTGTTTGGTAAATTTAGAAAATTTGTTTTTAATCTCCAAAATATAATATACTAAGATAATACTTATATTACCAATACTTTTCTGTATATTTTAAATAATAGAATATTCTTATAGTGTATAGTAGGATACATATTTTAATGACATAATTGAGTTCTGGAATGTTTTTACAAGTGAATTTGACATATTATTCGATATTCCTATTTCGTGAATAAGTAAAGACATAGAAGAGAAATTTTATTTTAGAAGAGTTATTTTATTTATAATTGAATACGTTCTTAGTTTTTTCTATAAGTGAGTATTAATATTATCTATCAATAGATACTAGAGTTTACATAATATTTGTGTAATATTGTTGTCACTAATATTCAATTAATGTATGGTTAGAAAGAATTGTATTGAGGATGTTTTAATATTGGTATTACTTAGATTAGGACAAATTTTTTAAGAGTATAAAAAATCTTTATAAATAATATTATGAAAGTTTTCACATAATAACAATGCTAGTAGTGCTTATAATATTATTATTTTTTTATTTTAGATATTTTGTCATAGTCAATACAATAAAACATGACGTTGTCATAGATTTATTTTTAATTGTAGTTTTAATAATAATTTCTGTTATATTTCAGATATAATTTTATACTAGAAAAATACCACACTACTCCACAGTAAAATTATATAATACAATGAATAAGAGGATTCCATAGAAGAAAAACATGAGAAAATGTATAAATCAAATTGTCATAGTCATTTGTGTAGCTCTGAAATAAGGTAAGACTAGAAATAACAACTAAAAACATTAAAATAAGTATTTAAGTTATATTTAAAGTAAAGGTATACATTTTTATTATATGTATTTATATTCTCTTTATTTTTTTTGATCATTTTTAAATGTCATGAACTTCACATTTTATTTGTAGCCAGAGGGAATGGAATATCAAATACTATGGTCTCTGTATACCTCTTTCACCATTCTCATCAATTTCTTCATACAATTCTGTGAGCTCCTTATGGTTTTAACGTAGCCTTCCTTTGGTATCATTGAAGTTTAAAAAGTTGCTGCCTCTGGTAAACTTTGTTGACCTACACCAATATCCTGTCTCAATGTCTTGGATATTGTGAGAAAAATAGAATGTATAGCAAATAGGCCACTTAATATACAAGACTAGTGCTAAGCCCAAAAAAGGTTAGTATATTTAAGTATTGCATTTAAAACTGAAAATTGAAAAATTTACATTTTTTACAATATATAATTTTGTCTTTGTTATAAATTTTGACTTTTATTTTTAGTTTGGACATTTTTACTTAAATTACCAACACAACATTATGAAATCCTATTAATGTTGTTAATCCGAATTCATCCTGTTAATCTTAATTTATTTATTAAATTTTAAAGTTTTACTTGCTTTGCTATTTACCCCATTGCTCACTAGATGGCATATCTATAAGTTCCTATTAGAGATGTTTTATGAGAAATAGTTATACTATAGGCTGTCAGGTCATGTCAAGTCATTGTGGTGATGTGACAGGATGTCTGATGAAAATGAATAGTTTTTAGGCCCTCACTGTTAACATAGCAAAGCAAGCTTGCAGATGTGCTGATGTTTCACCGTCTTATCAATGCAGCTAAGGCACCATTAAATTTGTTACCGACAGCAATATGCCATCCGTCATCATTTCGTATCTTCCTTCTCTACTAAACATATACCACTGCTTTAAAAAAATCAAGAATTTTTCTTATTCAATACTAGGTCACTTGTAGTGCAGTGCCACAAGTGTATGACAGTAAACGCGACTAGAACTAGGTTTGATCTCCACTCAAAGAAATGAAACATTTATTTAAATTTATATTTTATTTCTTTGCTCTGGTGTAGAGGCAAAACGCGGCGTTAAAGTGCGGCACTAAATTCTAGAGTCATTGCATAATGAGTAGCGGAACTCAACTCCGAGCTTTACCTCGTTACCATGGGAGGAAAATGAAAATAATAAATATTTCATATCCATGAGTGGGAATCGAACCCACAACTGTCGCGTTACAATCGCAAACTTGTATCCCAGCTTCACGACAGGTCTCATAACGTTAATAGGGTAATTAAACTCGATAGAGGCCGGAATATGCTTATGTTATAAGGATAATATTAATTATTTTTATGTCTTCGACCTGGCAAGACAAGACATAGAGCGGCGTTAAGTTCCGTATTAAAATTAACCTACCTACCCTGCTATGTGGGAAACAATATAAGATATTTACATGTTTTTAGTATTTAGTTTTGTATTTTATTAGAAGATATAGAGTTAACTTGGTTTTATGTGAGTCGTAGTTACATCGTACACTGTCTTTAAATTTAACTCGTATTACTTCCTGCCGTATTAAATTTATCATCAACTGATAACAGTGTCTGAAAATACGTAGGTATTTGTACGGTAGGTACAGTGTTTTTAACTTCCAACAATAGCTCGTTGAAATGATAGAGGAATAAATAATAATGTTAATTTTTTAACAGATTTTATTTTTTATTGGCTAACGACGACTATGGGTTCGATTTCTACTAAAGGGATATTATAATGATTTTTTTTGTTTGTTTTGGTAACAAGACAAAGCGCGGCATTGAGTTTCTCCACTCTACACACAAGAGTCTCGAAACCTGCACTGTTTCCTCCTGGAAATGGGGGGAAGGGAGGGATAGTGCGTCTTAACAGTACGTTTCTTGTGCTTATGGCTATATCTCTAAGTGCCTAATACATTGTGAAGTTAAAAAAAATATGTCATCGGGAAAAACGTCAAAAACAGTTGCAAGATTTTTTACGTTGGTTGATAAATGGACATATAATTAGTAATTTGAATTATGCTCTTAAAGACTACATTGAAAACTAAAATTTCAGCCAATTCAATAATAGATACAATTATTTTTATAGCTTCATTGTTGAAGAAAATAGTTTAAATTAATGTAACTTTTATATTTATGAACCTAATCGAAAAGACAAACCGACAAACAGACAAATATTCTACAAATCATACTTTTGGGTTCTATTACATTGTCAAATGCTTTAAATAATCAGTTTAATAATCGATCAGTTCCAATCCATCCATACCTATATTATAAATTCGAAAGTAACTGTCTGTCTGTCTGTCTGTCTTTTACGCAATCAGGGCCAAACCGCTAATTTAATTGTGATAAAATACTCGTACAGAGATACTTGAGGGTCTCGGGATGAACATAGGATATTTTTTTTCTCATATTCGTAATATTTTCGATATATACCAATATATTATAATATTTATTAATTTGACATGCAATTTATTCCGCCACATTAATTACAACCGTCGCTATACGGCCGTTGCTAAGCAACGATTTGCAAAGTTTGTTGTTAGAAAACGTCACCCAAAATGAGCTTGCTTAACGCATCTCTCTATTGGAAACTGAAAATAATTTCATAAATATATTTAATAAATATTCGTATAGTTCAAGCGGGCGTAGCCGCGTTCGAGTCCACTAGTTATATTATAATTGTAGAGATAAAAAAATGTTACATATTATCCCAAATATCGAATTTATTTTATTATTCGATTTCGAATCCGTTCAACAAAATCAACTCTATATATTACAGTATTTACCTTCCCTTCATTTCTTTCGAACTAATATGTATGTATGTATATACGTTTGTTACAGTATAACAGCGTAAACCATACGTGCAGCTATGCTCACGTGCCGCCGCCGGCCCACTAACGCAGAACACCGTTAACTCGGTTTTTTTTTTTTTTTTTTTTTTTTTATGGAAAAAGGACAAGGCAAACGAGCGTTCGGGTCACCTGATGATGATCACCGCCGCCCACGACCCCGTGCAGCACCAGAGGAGCTACAGGTGCGTTGCCGGCCTTTGAGGTGGAGATAGACGCGCTTTTTGAAGGTACCCATATCGTACCGACCTGGAAACACTGCCGCGGGTAGGCCGTTCCACAGTTCGGTGGCGCGTGGAAGGAAATTCCTACGAAACCGCACAGTAGTGGAGTGCCACGCATCCAGATGGTGTGGATGATATTTGAGTTTGTGACGTGCTGTGCGGTTAGAAAATTCGGCGGCAGGTAACAGGTCAAACAGTTCTTCAGAACACTCACCATGATAAATGCGATAGAGAACGCACAGCGAGGAGACGTCTCTACGCAGAGCCAAAGTGTCAAGCCTTTCACAGCTTACTGGGTCCTTAATGATTCGGACAGCTCTACGTTGTATGCGATCAAATGGGTCAAGCTGATACTGGGGTGCACCAGCCCAGAGATGAGAACAGTACTCCATGTGTGGCCGAACCTGGGCCCTATATAGAGCCAATCGGTGTTTTGGCGTGAAGTACCGTCTCGCTCTATTGATGACCCCCAGTTTCTTCGAGGCCAACTTGGCCTTGCTTTCCAGATGATCGCGATACTGGCAGTCACTCGAAACATTAAGGCCCAATATGCTGATACTCGGCGCGGCTGAAAGGGGAGTGTTCTGAAAGACTGGCGATACGATAAATGGGGTTACCGTCATTATCACGTTTTTTTACCTGCATTTTATATGTGTACTTAATCCTTCTTTTTTTTTTTATTTTCACGCTGTATCCCGCACATAGTAGGGTAGGTAGAGGGAACCTGGTGACCTAGGGTTAAGACACGTCCGTTCCCAATTTTCTGCTGAATTCTGGAGATTTTGCGTGTTGAGTGGCGGAGCTCAACACCGCGTTTTGCCTCGTTACTGGAGTGAGGAAAAGAAAAGAAAGAAAAACAATTAAATACTTCCTAGTCACAATCTGTTGCGCTTATAGTCCCACGCTTGTGCTCCTGCGCAATGACTGACCTCTTTTACTGTTGGATAGTCCATTAATCAAGGAAGGCTATAGGCTATAGGCTGTATTGCATCGCGTTCGATGTAGCTGTTATTAATCTAACCTGTATTTTTCGTAGACACCTCCCGTACATAGGATATGTCATATAAGATATATAAGTAGGTACACAACTCTTCCTTGTTTTTCAATTTGACCATGTGAAGCTTCAGGTAGAACTCTAGTTTATTATATTTTGAGACATTTGTGCGACTTATTAGTTTCATATTTATATTATTATTTGGTAAATGTATAGGGTTTTCTTCTTTAAGATAGTAAAAGCAATTAAATTTTCTCCTTGACCCCTGTCCCCTTTTTGGCATATCACCTTTTAAGGTTTCCGTCTTGTTGTCGTGGACAGTTGTTAGGTTGCCTATTTTATATATGAAGTATGAACTCATTTGTGGAGTGTAACCAATTTATGGCAATGTTTTAGTATTGTTTGAACTGGCTATTGCAAGTTGGTTGATTAGAGATTAAAATAGTTGATGATTTTCGTACTTCCCTTTTTAGAAATTGGTTAATTTCGTGATAGATCAGTTTTAGTGATCAGTGTTCTTTTGATCGTAATGATAAATCTGGTTGTGGGTTAGATTTCCACTCGAGGAAAGGAAATATTTATTTAAATGTATATTTTCGTTTCTTCTCTCTGGTGTCCACGCAAAGTGCGGCGTTGAGTTCGGCCACTCATCTCGCAATGCCTTCAGAATTCGGCGGAAAGTGGGGAACGGAGAGTTTCCCGAGAGTTTAACACGAGGTTCTCTCTGCATACCCTGCTGTGTGCGGGATACAGCGTGAAGCTGATTTTATTTATAAAATTTTAAATGCTAGTTCCAAACAATAGATAATATTATTATTGTTTATAAAATATTTAGTTTATATAATAAGAATTACCTCGAGAGGTTAACCTCTTAAATACGATAATATGAATAAAGAAACAACAAACAATATTTTTTTCTTTAATTTGTTTTTTAAAGATTTGTGAATTGTTCTTATGATTTTGTGTATATACGAAATAACAAAAAAACGTATATTTTCAATTGAAATGTTGTGAATTATAAATGCCTATAGAAGTAAAAAGTAGGTATATGTGGAATAATGTAGTTTATGCGGAAATGTAGAGTCGCAAACCTTACGACGTGCATATCTAATCGATTACTTTATTATATAATATACTAAATATTTATTAATTTATAGATAACAGCTTATTCTAATGAGCTAGAAAGATATGGGTTTTTTTATTTAAGATTTTTCAAATTTTTCGTGTGTGTGTGACTCTTATGTCGGTTATTTTGTGTATTTCGAAGAGAATTTGGCATTGGACTCGATCGAGACCCATGTCGTTGATATCGGGCACGAGCCTAAACCGTTTTAAGGTAGCGCCGGCGCTCGGAATGTTAATCGGCCGAAGTAAATACGCGAGCAAGTGCGTGATGTAACATTATACAATGAAAACGAGAGTTGCACTCGCGCGGCGCGAAAATATTCTTTATGTTTGCACCCAATCCCATTCAGTTGACGGTGACGCGGTTGACGTGACGGCGTGCGGGTGTGCGGGGCGGAGGGGCGGGGGCGGGCGGCGCGAGGGGGGCGGGGCCGCGAAACTGGGTCGGCGGCGATGTGTTGTCAAGTTCAAGGCCACGCTCGAGGCCCCCCTATCGTTCCCTAGATGGCGTTGTGCGATTCAAAAAAATTTGCGAGAGGTGTCCGGGCCGGGGGGGGCACCCGGGGAAGGCGCGGGGGTCGGGGGCGGGACGGGGGGCGCGGGAACGAATTTTCGGTGCAACACACGACACGACGCTGCACTCGTGTGTCGAACGTCGCGACGCGCAGTAGTCTGACGTGACAGTACACCCGAATATCCTAACGAGCTGACCGCCACCGGCACCGGCAACTTAAACCCCTACCGCCATGGACTGGATGGAGATGGACGATGTGGTGCGTACTTTCTAATCTAACATATTTACATGTCTACACTACAGTTCTATCTGCGCTGTGCTCTACGACGTTTTGTCGCTTTTTTATTTAATACATAATTCACCATGACCTATCCTAACATTTTATCAACTCGCATTGAACGCTTGTTATATTTATCAAAAATATTATTAAACTAACCGCTGTCCATCATGAAAATAATAATAATCCTACATACTATATTATTTAATTAAATTGGCCATAAAATTAATATGTGTGGCATAAATAAATAAAATGTGTCATAACATATTGCATGTTCCCCTTATCTAAAGTTGCGTAGTCCACTGAATGAGCTTAACAAGTGGTTAACAATCGCCCGATTCATTTGTCCAAAAATTACACTTAGATCCTGATCGCCATTCTGGCCGGCAACCGCGGCGCGGAAGTGCTTTGAAGTCATCTATTCAGTGGGTATTCTTTTAAAATGCACACGTTACCTTAACTTTGTTAAAATATTTTAAATTTTAATAGAGTTTTAGGTAAGGGAGAGTTTAGAGTCCAGTCTCTACCGCAAATTTTCCAAGTGCCGGTGCTGCACGTGCGAAACGTAAGACCCGACCTGCCCCAACGCGTTGTTCGATCGACCGCCGTCTTGCGTCTATCGTTCAGCCTGTAACGGCTTTTTTTTTTGCCGCTCCTATTTCACGCGATCCAATACCTAATGTTTAGACTTCCCAAGGATTTCACGTCCTCGTTTCTTATTACTTACCTTTTTTTTTTCACGTTTTTGATTTATTCTCTGTGCCTCCAGACGGCCAACCTGTTTAGGCGTTACGATGGTGAATATGCATGTACTCAAGGTCGCACGTTGAAAGTCTATTTCGGCTTTTTTTTTGACGAATATATGAGGATTGTATGGGAGTTTATTATATTATGAGGAGGATGTTTGGTTTTCGATTGTGATAAGATCTATATAATAGATAAATAATTGTGTGCTTTCTTTTAGTTCTTCATATAATATGCAACTATTTAAAGATTATTTTAATTATTAAAAGTATTCTAATTTAAATAATTTCGCGTACATGACCTGCGTTAATATATTACAAGTTTTTTTTTTATCTTGGTAATCTGTGAAACAGAAAATTTGATAATGACTCGGCCTTGACTACCATTTTATCTTGTGTTCGGAAATATCGTGATGTATGTGCTAAGCATATTAATGTCTCATGTATAGGCACAGTGACGTAACTGGGACTGGGTAGTAGATAATGCACAATGATTGTGAGTTCGAATCCTATTCATGAGAATATTTAATATTTTTCCAGGAAATGGAGAGATTTTTGTACATTTCTCCTTGTCTAATTTGGGAAAAAAAATAAATGTAGAGTTTTTATTTATAAAAAATATTTTGTTGTTTTGCTAATGCATCATAATATTTTTAAGGTGTAGCACTGTAAGGTTCATAGCTTAAACTATTTCTTTAAGGCACGTTTCCCACAGGTGTTTAAACGTTCTAATTTTCTTTTTATGGTTAAACATAAAATTGTTTAAGGCCGTTATTTATTACTGCGCAACGCGTTTACTTTGTCACGATGTATATTTTAAATAAAATTATTAGTAACCCACATATATATATACTATGAGGCTTTCGTAGCGCAGGGGCACAAGGGTGTGACTGTAACGCGATGTTTGTGGGTTCAATCCCGACTCGAGGAAACGAAATATTTACTTAAATTTATATTTCCATTTCTTCGCCTCCAGAATTCGGCTAGAAGTGGGGAACGGAGTGTGTTAACTCTATGTTCTCCTGCCTACCCTACTGTGTGCGGGTTACAGCGTGAAGCTGATTTTACATACTATGATAACATTCGGTAGTGTTTACAATAACGTAGAGTAGATTAATTTATGCCAAATTCGTGTGCGGTTTTTTTTGAAATTGCAAGTTTGCTTGTTAAATTTGTATAACTAATAAAGAAAATAAAATCGGTATAATTATTTTTATCAATTAGAAAAATAAATCACATATGTCACTCAGGCAATAAGATTGCGTCTCCTACAATGTTTCAAAAAATGCAGGTAGGTAGGTACGTCATTAAATGAACGATACGACAAAATGTCAAGTGTCATGAACTCTACTTATTTTTATCTTTACGTATTTTGTAACGCATTAAAAAAGAAAGTTATAATCAATTTTGACCTTGGATTTCCTCCAATTTGGAGATTATTGGTGACGTACTTGGATGGTGAAACACGTAGCACTCTTTCTACGTGGACTAGGAAAGCATTTACCTACCTATTATAGCCAAAAAAATATACCTATAAATTTTTTCAAACATTTCATTAATAGAAGAATTTGTGCTAAAATAATAATAAATGTAGTACAATTTCTTTTTATTAAAATAGTTCACACATTAAGTTAACATTGTCGTAGCACAAACCAGTTACTATTGTATAAACGTAAACCGTAGGTGTCTACGAGTCTACGGCTCGGCTTTCACTTCTTATCTTAATTGAATACTTTAAGTTTGTCGTCATTATTAAGGAATCATTTTGATTAATCTATACTATAAATATGTTAAGGCTCTATAAATTGTGTTTTTTGAAATAAAAAAATATTTATATTGAAACCATTTTTGTTTTAAATAAATTATTAAGAAGATAAATGGATGTGTGACGGCGTAGCCCTGGTACTTTTGGGGAAAACGCTATCTAAATAAGTGAATCATTCTGTTTGTTTATTGATTTTTTAACTACCTAGCTACATCTTTTATTGGTTGGAAAAAATGTGCTCAAACTCTCCTTTCTCCATCTTTAGTCTTACGTGACTCATTGGCGTCCTATTGGAAATCGCAATGAAAGCTGTTCCTTGTTTGTTCTAATTTTATTTACTATTCTTGTATTGAATTCTTTTAATGTTTTTATGCAAATATATAAATTATTATAAACGTAAATAACTGGCGATAAAAGATTTCTTTAGCAAATATAGAAAATATTGATCTTAGTGGGTCTCTTCACACCGTCTAACGTACCCACATTATTCCCATTATTTTTCACTCGGTAGTTATTCCATATTTAAACATAAAAAAATAATTAAAATTAATGATTTTTTGTACTGTTTCCGCTTTTCTATATTATTTATATTTATAAACATATTATGCAGAAATCCTTATGTATGACTCATTTCCTTTTTATCTATAATATGAATTTCAAGTACAAACAAACATCTTATAATTAACGTATTATATTATACACTATACATAGTATAAATGTCATATCGTGGCACTAACATGATTTGAAATCAAACCAAGAGATACTTCTATCAACTGGGTCACAAGTTCAGGAAACTATGGCCATGGGCAATGTCGATATCAGTAAATAATAATTAGTTATTAGTTTAAATGTATGCAAAATAGTACTTCCTCATCTATATATATAAAAGGAGATGTTCCCACTGATTAAGACGCACGCACAGCCGTAATCACTGATGTTGGAATCGTGAAATTTGGGTGGATATTTATTTTCATAATGTGGACACCCACTAAGAAGGGATTTTGAAAAAAAATTAACATAGGGGCGAAATAGGGGTTGAAAGTGTGTATGGAAGAACCTTTAAATCGGCACCGATTTTTATATAATAAAAAATATTTAATTTAATATGTACTTAATGGTTTTTTAGAATTCACTCTAAATGATTTGATAAACATATTTAATAAATATTTGTATAATTCAAGCGGGTGAAGCCGACCAGGTCGGTTAGTCTAATATATAAATAATAAAGTTAAATTTTAGTTGCACTTGACCTTTTATCTGTGTGGAAATGTACGCGATCTAACATTGTTGTTTTTGTTGTGGCGTTTAATTTTATCAATGTATTTACAATACGGTTGACTAGTTGTGGTCCCTGAAGTTGACGTTTTAGACTTTTGCGTATTGTTCATTCGGGAAGAAAACGATAAAAAATTATAAAAAGATTTAAAAACACACGTGCGCAGCCATTTACAGCTAAATTCAGGGCGGCCACGAATTGTTGACCGTAGTATACATTTTATGTTCTTAGTGTTACAAGCGTTTTAATTTTAAATCATGTTTTATCATGTACCGAATTTTTGATAAGCAACTGGTTTTATTATACAAAAAATACTTTTTATATTTGTTTGTTTTGTAAATCACAAAATTATTATATACAGAGTTAAGAGGTTAATCGTGGTGTAGGTTCTGAGTTCGATTACCACTCGAAGAAATGAAATGTTTATATTTCCATTTTCTTCGCTCTGGGGTCGAGGCGTTATTTTTCTGTAGACTTTTTAAGAACTCTATAAGAAAATCTCTATGAAAATATTACAATAGAAAATATAAGAAACACTATGGAGTTATAGAGCCTATAAGCAACTAAAAATGAGAAACAATTTGTTAGAGTCCATTGCGCGCCAGACACCGACAGTCCTTCAAATTGGGGTAGGCTAGGCTTCAGCGAATATATAGTAGGCAACTCTCCGGCTTCGTTAGAATCGTATAATTGAGGGAGTAGGGGGAGGGGGCAGCGTGAGGGGGGGGGGGGCGTAGAGGGGAGCGAGCGGGAGATTTGGCATTTGGCCTTGACAATGAACTGGCGGCGCACACAGACAGACTATGTGTATTATACAACGCACACATATTAGATAGAGCTATTCCACGAACTGCCTCTCCCACACAATTATTTTGGTAGGGTTGGTTGGTTGGGTTTATTTTTAATTTTTGTCTTTGTTCACGTCTAATTGCTTGGATATATCGTTTAAATGTTGAATTTATAATGTTTGATGTTTTTGTTTAGTTCGGGCGTCATCGCTATTATTATTTATTTAAAAATTGGTAATATAAGTTTAAATTAAATATTATATATTTCTATAGGATTTTTTAAATGTTACATAATTTCAATAATGTTACTTAAATTATCTTAACTGTAATTAGCTGCCGATACCGTTAATAAAGGTTACCAAAAACAAATGCAAATTAATTATATTTCGCATAGTAGAGTCAGCCCTATAGCCAAAAAAGCCGTAGCTCGTCTGGCGGGGCGACGCGCCGACGCCGCGTGCCTGCCCTAACTCAACGTATACATCAGTGGTTCTTAAACTCCTATTGATCAGGAACACCGAAAAACTAGGGACCATCTCGTTACCAGGCGTCCCCACCACTTCACCTTGGACTCACAAAGCCTTGGAAATGCTTATAGCCTACCTATATCCATATATATCTATCTTTATTAGAAAGTCTGGTTCGAGTTTAGTATTTAATTATATGGATTATGAAAGATGTCTCGCGATTTGAGCTTTTAGGTTTACTTTTGCTTGTGAAGTAAATTAAAATTTATTTTTGTATTATAATATTTTGTTTAAGTATTAATTTTTTATTATAAATATTACAGAAATTGCTAAAATATCTAAGTAGATTTGGAGATTTTGTGGACTGGTCTCGTGGCCTTGGTCCGCGTTATCAGTGCTCCATTATATTGGACCTTGAGCCTTTTGCAAATAATAAATGTGAAACTTTTTTTGACATGTTTCCATATGTCTCTACATACATATTTTATTTATTTCTGTTTTGGTGTCGAGGCAAAGTGCGGCGTTGAGTTTTGCCACTAAACACGTAAATACAGAATTTGGGGAGCGGAGTGTTTTAACACTAAGTTTCCTTTGTTTACCCTGCTGCGGTATACAGCGTAAAGCAAACACATACTACTGCGTTGCGTGACTTTCGTTAATTGGACGTGTGGATGACTTAGACGAAGTTTATTTGGCTCTACGTATTTTTGGCCTAATTCGGTTATTAACAGTAATAAATCTAATAGGTATTTAGGTTTTTATGTTGTTTATATATCTTGTTTTTGTATTCTTATATATCTTGGTATGACTCATACTGATTTATTGATATATTATATTACATATTTATAAGGGTATTTTAGAATAAAGTGTAATTTGTTTAGTGATGGTTAACTAATTTGTATATAAGTGCCAAATAAAGGTTTGTTTTTTTAAATATGCCATCAATTCAATTGCTACACATTACTACAAATTCTAGAATCCACGGCTTTTGCAGTCATTTCTTTAATACTTAAGGATTACTGCG
Source organism: Heliconius melpomene rosina (assembly GCF_056956725.1). NCBI lineage: Eukaryota > Metazoa > Arthropoda > Insecta > Lepidoptera > Nymphalidae > Heliconius > Heliconius melpomene. The sequence goes on along the minus strand of NC_140396.1, from coordinate 1,912,022 downwards.
CTATGATAAATGGTTTGATTTATCTTGTATAACCAAAAAAATCATTGTAGATTTTTTTTTGAGTAGGCAGAGGGAACTTGGGAACCTAGTGTTCAGACACTCTTCTTTCCACAGATTTCTGGAAGCATTATGTGTTGAGTGGCAGAATTGGACCCCGCGTTTTGCCTCCTTACCAGAGAGAGGAAATTAAAAAATCAATTGTTTAATTTCCTCAAGTGGGAATTGAACTCACAACATCGCCGTGACTTGCGCTACGACTGGCCTCAACGTTGATATAGATAAATATAGATAGATATCTATATAGATATAAAATGGCATTTAAAACTCCAACATCCGCGCTACGACGAGTGGAGAATACCACAGACGGATATCTACTTCGATATATATGTATATATATATACTGTCTGTCTATCAATACTGACCGCCTCAGTTTTTGTATGTCTGGCTTTTGTCTAAGAATTCAGACTATCGAGTTGCTATTTGGGACTTACTATTCGTTTTAGTTCCTTATGGTTATATATTTTTATTAAATTTGATTTTAGCGTTTTTTTTCTTTAATGTCTTATAATAATTGAAATTGATAAAGTTTTTTTTTATTCTGCAATAGTTATTGAAGTTTTTCTAATTCTAATTAATAGTACACGATCGTAATTAACAATGATGAATTTGCAGTATTTTAGTCCGTTATTTAACAAAACTGAAACACAATACTGGGTACAAAGTGTGCCTCTAAATGCGAGGTTGTGGATTCGATTCCCATTCGTGGAAATTAAATATTTAATATTTCCATTTTATTCGCTCTGGTGGCGAGGCGTTGAGTTCCGCCACTCAACACGCGATGCCTTCAGAATCCGGTTGAAAATGGGAACGGAGTGTCTTAACACTTGGTTTCGTCTGCCTACCATGCTGTGTGCGAGGTATAGCGTGGCGCTTAAAAAAAACAAACAATTCACGTCAATTCTTGTATAATTTTCGTTTTACCTTTTCTCTTTTGAGATATGGTAATTAATCGATATTATTATTTATTTCTTTCAAGAAATGTACGTTTAAACTTATTATATGGAAATTCATATAATGTAGAACTGCCTTGCGAGCCGGTGGTTCTGTAAGACTGACGCTACTGACATTTCTATGAAACTTGACGATTCAAAAGTGATTGTATTATAGTCTAATTGAATAAAGAATATTTAGATTTTAACTCATTGATTATGGCTTTTGCTAAGAGAGCGAAAAAACCATTGGGTTCCTATAAATTAACACGTCGTAAAGAATAAAAGTTGTAAGTCAACACATTTAGGTCAGCCATAGGTATTTCGTAATTATTAACGCAAGGAGCTTTCGCAGTTACGAAAGCTTGTCTGGTGCAGCTTTCATAAACTGAGTGTCCAGTTTCACTGGTGACCAGTGACCAGTGGCCAGTGTGCCCACCGTGCACGTAACGTAGACTGTGAAATCACAGTCTAGGAGACATGGAATCCATTATACATACATTATCCCCTTATTACTATGCAGAACTGTCGTGATGTCGTAAATGCAGTTCGTTGTTTGGCCTTCGCCATGCTTTTTTTGGGCGATTTTTATCGGTTTAGGTTTGCGGAGGCGTGTGGACTTGCCAAATATTTATGTTTCGTTCAATTAACATTTTTGTGTAATTAATTTAGTTTTGCATATATATATATTTTATTGCTATTATTATTAACTAGCGGACGTGCGCAACTTCGCTTGCGTATTTAAGGGTGAATTCTAATAACCCCTGAAACATGTGTCCAATGAAATATTTTTAAGAGTCTAAATTTCAAATTTTGTAAAAATCGGTGGCGATTTAAAGATTTTTCCATACAAACTTTCAACCCCTTATTTGCACCCTTAGGGGGTGAATTCTAGAAAACCATAAAACATATGTTGAATAAAATATTTTTAAGAGTCTACATATCAAATTTTATAAAAATCGGTGGCGATTTAAGAATTTTCCCATACAAACTTTCAGCCCCTTATTTGCACCCTTAGGGGGTGAAATCTAGAAAACAATGAAACATGTGTTTAATTATATACGTTTAAGAGTCTGAATTTAAAATTTTATAAAAATTGGTGACGATTTAAAACATACCTATACAAACTTTCAACCCTTTATTTGCACCCTTAGGGGGAGAATTCTAGAAAACGATGAAACACGTGTTCAATTAAATACTTTTAAACATCTAAATTTCAAATTTTATAAAAATCGGTGTCGATTTAATTTTTTTTCCATACAAACTTTGAACCCCTATATCACCCCTTTAGGGTTAAAATTTTTTAAAATCCCTTCTTAGTGGATGTCCAGATTACGAAAGTAAACTTTTTTCCAAATTTCATGTTTCTACGCACAGCGGTTACGGCTGTGCGTGCGTCTTACCTCAGTCAGTGAGGACAAGTCCTTTTATATATACCTATAGATATGCTTAGTGTGTGTTTTGGGATGAGTAATACAAGCTTTAATTTTGAATATAGCTAGGTCAAATATATGTAAAGTCTAGGTCTATTTGATTTTTTTCTTCTTTACATCATTAACATAGTAGCGACCCACACGCGGTTTCGCCAGTTCGTCGTTATTGTTATATTATAATTTATACAGAATTTACATAATGACATAAGCTGTTGTCTATGCGTTCTTTTGATGCTTAAGCTACATTACTAGAAAGTTTCATCGCAATTCGTTCAGTAGTTTTTCAGTGAAAGTGGAACAAACATGCATCCATCCTCATAAACTTTGAAATTTATAATATTAGTAAGAATGTCACTTTTGAATTATTTACAATTGAAGTATATTTAACCAAATACTTTATAAATCTTTTTTTATTACAATTTATAAAACAAAAGCCCTTAAACTTCCTACCAATAAACAAACCCAATACTCTCAAATTGAACCAATCTGAAAAGCCGCGTGTATTTTAAACCAATCGCATTTCATTATAGTTGGCGTGGCTTCAGGAAAATTTATTGTTGAACGCTTATTCGCCGCCGCACGAAGGTACGGTGTAGGGCGTTCACTGGCAATGTTCATTCGCCACGAAGGGACCAATGTGAGAGATGGCTGGTACCCCGAGTGGGGGAACCTGCGTAGTGTTGTGCGTACGCGCAGTGCGTAACTGTCACTGGGCACACGCTCCGTGGCGCCCCTTGCGCGTGATACCGTCGATTGTCACCAGTTGTGACCTCGTGCCAAGTTCAAGTTTTAATATGATAACCCCTTTTTTTTTGTGATGTATGGAATTTTTCAATGTTAGTTTAGTTTTAGCAGTACTATTTTAGTTGTTACTTGTGATTTTAGTTAATTTGTGTTTTTTTTTTTTTACTTAAAAATTAGAATTTTTGTAGTTTTAGTGGGTTAAAATGTGCGCATTAGCCAAGTGGATGTTTCCTAAGGATTACCACAAACTGGATTTAACAAAGTGCTATGTGAGTTGACGATGCAAATTAATATCAATAGAACTCCACGTGCAGATAAGACGTGTTTACATATTACCCTTAATAGTGTATAGTATTCGTCGTAGTAGTAAATATATGCATATAGAATGCAGTCTCGAGTGCATCTTGAGTTCGCGCTGATCTATTTTTATACTGTTTTTGCAATAACATTTCCTTAGGTTTTGTTAAGTAACGTGAGGTATTTTAAACAAATAAACAGTTGTAGTTTGCTAAAATATTGCTATATTATTATTTATTTATTAAAGAAATTTAATATTTCTCCCATATCTGGGGATCCTCTTCCTAATGCGGACTTTTGTCAAACATTAGGAAATTGCGTATTATGATGTAAGTAATTATTGGTATGATAAAAATTTTCTAACAATCCGGCACGTGTTCAGAGTTAGGTACTGCTTTTTGTAATTGAATGTAAAGTAGGGGATGAAGGTTAATTTGCTTATTTATATTATTATTACATTTTAGAAAACCCGACGCTACGTTTCGAATACGTTGCAGTAGTCCTTTGCTGAAAGAAGAAATTTCTCAATATCTCCATATTAATTTTTAGTACTGTTAAGCTGAAATAAGTAATTAGTAGGCAAAATGATACAAAATCCATTTTATATCTAAATAATTGATCAAAACAAACACAAGCGAACGTCGCCGTCCTAAATCGTCATAGCCATATATATACTTGGCTATTTAAACATCGTAAAAATCATGCTCATTCGCTATAAATCCACACATTTGCCGTTTCACATTTGCAAAAATTAAAAACTTGATTTTTAAATAAAATATTTATTAATGTAAAAAGTAAAAAACTAAAATTAATCGGTGGCAACGAACTGCGTTTGGGTGTTATTTTTTTTTTGTTATAACAATTTGCAAATATGTATGATTCTATCTGTTTCTTTTGTGTTATTATAACACTAATTGGTTATGTTTTGTGCTAAAAGATCTTCATGGATTGTAGGTGTTAGGTACTTGTTGGTACCTTAATTATTACATGTTTGTAGGTTGTTTGGTACTGCAGTTTGATATTTGCTGTGGTTTAAATTTACTATAAAAAAATATTTAAAATTTGGTGAAAATAAATTAGTTGTTTAAGGTATTTGACCAATTGAGGCCAGTCCAGTCGTGGCGCACAGGGGCAAACGTGTGCGATTGTAAACACGACAGGTTGTAGATTTGATTGCCGTTCGAGGAAATGAAATATTTAATATTTTTATTTTATTGATCTGAGTTCCGATATTCATCATGCAATGCGTCCAAAATTCGGCGGAAAGTGGAGAATGGAAGTGTCTTAATGGGAACGGAGTGGCTTTACACTAGGTACCCAAATTCCCTCAGTCTACCCTGCTATGTGCGATATACAGCGTGTATCTAGGAACTTGCTATATTGAAGACTTAAAATTTCATTTAATAATTCACTAGGTCCTCATTCGCGATACCTCCAGATTGAAAGAAAAAAAAAAAACACTTACGTAAAGCTTTCTTTCCAAATAAAAAGATATAAATTTCCAATATCTATATAAGAATATAAGTATAAAAACGTTTCTGAGACGGATATTACCTCACGTGAAATAATAATAGCATCATATCGTAAGCTCTTAGGCATTGTTGAGAGTGGTTTTGTAATCTTATTAAGGATTAGTGTTGCATCACTTCACAGACGAAGTTAACATATCGACGGTGCCTAGGTAAAGTGGCGAAAGTGAAAAGTAGCTTATTTCTTTTATCGATAAATTTCGATGGTTATTTTTTATTTTTGAAAAATTCATTGAAAACTAACCTTCTTAGTACTTAGTTCAAACTAGCAATACGCATAATATAAACATTTGTGATTTTTCACTTTCGATACTTTACCTAAAGACCATCCATACTCGTATGTAAAATAATTGAATTTAGTATGAACAGTCTACCATATTATACTTAATCTGTAAGAAAATTGAATTTCTAATTAGCCTTTTTTAACATCATGCTGTACCTATCCCGCACATAGCAGGATAGGCAGAGGAAAGTTACTGCTAAAACACTGCGTTTTGCGAAGAATTGAAGTAATTCATTCCCACGAGTGGAAATTGAACTAAGGACCAAAACCGCTACACCATCATGGGCTCTTTTTTAAAACTTATTATAGACTAGTTATTATTTTAAATATCACAGTAGTTTATCGCTTTGATAAGGTCAGTAATAAAAATAATATGGTGTCAGCTATCGATCTTAGGTTTTGCGTTACCCAACGTTATTATAATATATTGTAAATAAAAGGAGCAGGGATTTAGAAAGTACAGAAATAACAGTATTTATATATTTCTCGTACTTTGGTACTATAGGTATTCCTGTGACAATGGCTTTTACGTTATTAATTTAGACGTCTAAAATACTAAATATTAAAATTATCATATATATCTAGATACGATTCATAATTTTATATAGGTACGTACACCTACAATATACAATTTGGCTGTCCAAAAAACTAAATACCTAATTAAATTGTAGATATTTACATTTATAGCATTCATTCATCTTACACCTCTAGGTACTTCAGTAGTTAAGCTTATATGAAATACAGATCATCCATCCATCCATCCATCCATCCATCCATCCATCCATCCATCCATCCATCCATCTTTTCACTGCTGGACATAGGCCTCCCTTAATTCTCGCCACTCCGTCCGGTCCTGCGCCCTTTGAATCCAGCGGATTCCCGCTGTCTTCTTCTACAGATATAATGTATTACATTTTTTTTGTAGATGATACTAATAATATGTAATTCTTAACAAACATAATGAAAATAATAAGCTACAATTATATTATTAATAAAAAAAAACCACTTATCAGGCACCAATAACCGATAAGAATGTATTCGAAAATCTATATAAGTAATCGTAGAGTGACGCGTAGTTTTCCGCGAAGCGCGTGTCGCCCGGCCGTGGCGTAGGTCGCGGTGTCGACGCCCGCGCAATGTCACCCCGTGAACGGTCCCTCCCCCCTCCCCGCTCCCCCTCCAGGCGTCACCCGCCCGCCGTGGGGAGGGCTAGGTGCGTGAACCAGCTGCCCTGATATCATTTCCCGACTAGCAATTTTTGGGGTATATTTGATTTTAAATTGTAAATGTTAGCTTAAAAGGACGATTATTTTCTAGCTTCCCGCTAACCTAGTGTTGAGACACTCTGTTTATCTATCCACTGAAATTTTTGAGCGGTTTGTTTTTTACAAGAGAATTCTTACTGATTGAGAATAGAACTGCTGGCCGTCGCGATTACAGTCACATGCTGAACCACGAGGACCACGAATTGGATTCAACTGATTGAAATTCGGGATGTTATGTCGAAAGTATGTTTTAGAAATTTACAATTTTAATAAGACGTTTTTTAGTGATATGTGGGATGTGGGTCAGTACACGAATAAGGATCGCAAGCGTGCTTGTTATGTAACCGTGTTACCTAATATCGAAATATTGTACGTATTAGAAAGTGAAATTTGAAATGCAATTATTTTTGTTTTTTTTTTATCTCATTCGCCTCGTATATATACGTAGTTTTACGTAACAGCGAGACCCTAACCTATGACAACTGACCTAGACTAATCCATTATTGTAGAGTCGGGTGTGTATACTAATTTTCTATGATTTTCTTAACATTAGGTTACCTCTGCTTACCCTCCTTTATGCGGGATACAGCGTAGAGCTGAAATATATATACTTTTTATTTTTCTCATTCGCCTCCAAATATCTACGTTGTTTACGTAATAGTGAGACCCTAACCTATGACAACTGACCTAGACCAAACATCAGTTGTCTAGTCACGTCGGTACACTAGTTTTCGATGAGTGTCTTACTAGGCTATCTCTGTTTACCCTCCCTAATTCTATCTACCCTTCTAAATGCGGAACATAGTGTGAGGCTAAAAAAAAATTTTTTCATATGCCTCAAATATCTGGGTAGTTTGCGTAACAACGAGGCCCTAACCTATGACAACTGACCTAGACTAACTAACTCGTCTAATCGTGTCTGTACACTAGTCGGCAATGCTAGATGGGACCCGCCCAGGATGCTGTACTCCAGGCGCGAGGGTTGCCCAGGTCGCGGTTACGTAACGCGTCACGCCACACCGTCACCGTCAGGTGGTTCGTCCGCGTGCTGATATTGCTCGCTGTCGGTCGTTCACCCTCAGCTATCTGCATTATTTAGCTTCGCTCAATGTCGGCGCAATGTCGAATTGCTAGAGTTCACAGACCGAGCGCGGCGCCCGCCTCGCGCCTTACCGGCCCGCCTTGCTCCTAGCACAGTTTTATCGGCCGTGTATTTTATTTTGTGATATATTTTTGTTAGGCGTTTTGTGTTGTTTGTTTTTTTATTTAGTATGTCGTTTTTTTTTGATAAAATATTAAAAATAAACAGCTTCACGCATATAGATGGGTAGGATAGGAAAACTAGTGTTAAGATACTCTGTTGAACACTTTTCGTTGATTTTTTCGGGGCTTTGGGTATTGGGTGGCGGAATTCAGGCATTTCTTTTGGCTCGGTTCCAAAGCGAATTTGATTAATAGTTATGTAGTTTATGATTTAAGACATGTTATATATGAAACTTAAGTATTTATTGTTCATATTATTTATGATATTTTATATTATAATAAAAAACTTAATCGATAACTGTAGCGCTCATTTTATTATAATTATTTCTAATATCTAAACATTTACCATGACGTAGCAAGCAAGCTGTACCGTTCAACCGAGCCACCTCAGTCGGTCTGTGGGGCGAGTCGACCTCGATCGCGCGGAAACAGGCGCGGTCAAGGCCGCAGTCTAGACGCAACCCTCCCCCTGCCCTCCCTCTGCCCTCCCCTGCCCTCCCCATCTAAACCCGACACCCAGGGGGGGTTGCTATTTATTGTTACCTCAGCCAAATTTGCCTGGGTTGAAGCTCGAACCTGACCTACCCTTATGTGTTATTATGTATATTAGATATCGTTACTTACGTATGTTTATGGAAGTAGTCATTCGGGCGGCTTCGTCCGTTTAAATTTATTGTTATTTTATAGCCAAATTATAAAAATTCTTGCATAAATTGTAGCCTATGGGTTATTCTCATGTGTAAGCTATATTACTGCAAAGTTTCATCTAAATTCAGTTAGTAGTTTTTGCGTGAAACTGGAACAAACATGCTCATAAACTTAAAGTAGGATAGGATGAGATATAGCAGAGTAGGTGAGGTTTTTTTTTAATATTTATTGTAGACGTGGTCCGTAGATAAATACTTATTTTCAACTTTTTCAAAATTATAAGCTATAGGTATTTTCTATCTCCAAGTATTTAATTCCTAAGTTTTTCGCTTTTCACCTATTACGAAACATATACACAATTAATATTAATATGAAATAAGTTTTTTTAGAAAACGATTTAGAAAGTAACCAAAAATTTAGATTTCGAAATAATATTATTATAAGAATTAGGTACCTAAATACATTTTTGTAGGTATCTTAGACAAGGCTACAATTACATTGGATGATGTTTCTGACAGCCTCACCCGCGGCTAGACATTGATTAACTGTTGCTAACAGTTCATTTTTAAATAATGGGATAAAAATTATAGCTTTAAAACGCATGTGAACTTTCATAATTTTTATTTCGAAACCTTTTATATTTAAATTGTTAAGGCCCAAGTGTGTAACTGTGAACGTGACGATTGTGGGTTCGATCCCCACTCGGAGAAATGAATTATTTGAGAAATGAGAATTTAATATTTTCATTTCTTCGCTCTGGTGTCGAGGCAAATAGCGTTGGATTTCGTCACTTAACACGCAACGCAGTTTCAATACTAGGTTCCCTCTATCCCCCCTATCCTGCTATGTGCGGGATACAGCGTGAAGCTGATTTTTTAAAAATTTAAGTTTAGAGTTGAGACGACTTGACTCAATAGTAGGTAATCAATTTGCTACTAATGTTCGTGTTTTTTGTTTTATCTCGCTTGTCTTTATTTTATGTGAGAAAAATTCATTTTGTCTTATTTTTGATTGTTAAATTATGTTTTTCTAGATATAAAATAATCTATTAAGTTGTCGTTGTTGATACATCGTTTATTTCTTGAAGTTATTTATGGATTGTGACGGCGTTGAAATTGTCTGTAGCTTTTTTTGTATATTTCTAATTATATATCTTACCTAATATACCTAAATGTAATTTTAGAGTTGCGAAATTCCATCGACCGACCTTGAACGTTTTTTAAAAAATACTATTCCGCTTATTCGCGCACATACTAGAGTAGGCAAACTGGGAACCTGGGAACCTATTGTTAAGACACTTGTGTTCCCCAGTTTTTCACCGAATTCTGGAGGTAATCCTTATTAATTAGGCATAATTTTCGTATTATATATGTAACTTTTAACTAAACAACGCTAGTCTATTGTTCGACAGTAAGACATAGCGCTTTGATAAAAATGTGGGCAGTGAAGTCATCGGCGACCGGCGGCGAATAGCTAATGTGCCGGCCTTGGGCGGCAGACCACACGCAAACACTGTACATTATATATAACTATCTAATTTTTATCTTTGCTCTCGATAGATAAAACAAAAGATTAGAGTTTCAGGTTTTTCTTATCCCTTTGTCCCTCTATCCCGCAAATGCGGGGTGGGTTAGGTTCATCGATCAATTGGTAGAGGTTTATTACCACGGCAAGTTGCCCTGAGTGGGCATTGAACCTATAATCAATGACATTTACAGACCCCATAGATGCGGATGCTCGAAGTAATAACTCCTGACAACTCTTAAATAATGGACAATGGAAACCCAGATCGCTGTCGAGGTTCGTGTTAAACAAACGCATTCTACTATAATTGGGGTTTCGTGAAATATAAATCAACTTGTCCAAATTGCATCGTCGATTTGAAATTGATAAAAAATCCGCGTAAAAACTTGTGGTCGAGGTGATTTTTTTTGTGAGTCTGCTTAGTATATAGTACTTATATGCGATGCAATTTCTGAATTCTCAGTATTCAGAAGAGTAATGTCGAAATCTTAGCGTGTTACTAAGATATTAAAATTTTAGCAGTCGTCGTGGTGCAATGGGTCTGACTGTAAATACGACAGTTGGTGGTTCGATTCCCACTCACGGCAATGATTATATTTAATTTGTTTTTATTTATCCGCTTTGCTCTTATTTTTATTTGCCTTTTATATTTACAAGTCAGCAACGCAATGTCTCAAATATTTCAGGAAGTCAGGAAAGGAGTGTCTTAACACTAGGTTCTCTTTGTTTGTGGGAAGGTGATTTTTTTTTCGTAATTTTATTTTTGATATATCATATGACGTAAGTTTCAAATCGTTAAAGTATGTGTAATATTGATTCAACGCGTTATCCAACTGTACAAATGAGTGTACATCTGTACTGTATAACAATAAAAACCACGCATTCTGGATGGCGTGGCAACACACGGACAGTATTACAAACATACAAAAATACTAGTATACATATCGTTATAATGCTTTTCATTGTTTTGCAAATTATGATAAGATAACGCATGGAAAAATACAGTAGAGTTCTAATAAACGTCGCGTTGAGGTAGGTCCGGTTTTCATATATTATATATAGGCAACGAGACCGCCGCGACGCTGAAATTTGTATACATTTACTTAGGTGCGAAATTGGAAGTTCTCGCGTTGTCGATAACGTCTCGGTATTTAGTGCTATATGTATGTATGTGTGTTACACAATATATGATGACCTTGGAGCTTTTGTTTGTATGTACATAAACCGTAGGTTAGGAGAGTTTTATATTTTTCAATATAATATCTATTGTTCTGAGAAATGGATGATATGTAAAAAAATGTTATTTTTAAAAATACATTTGAAAAATTAATTTTTATGTTTGCTTGTTTGATTATATATTTAATTTTAGCAATAATTAAGTGAATCAGAACTTCAGGCTAAATACAGTATTATAATAAAAAGAAACATGATTTTAAAACATTGTATCAGTTCAAGGTCTCTCTTGATTTCAATAACAAAAGGTAAAATACGAAGTTTTCTAATTATAGAATTATTTGATCGACGAAGTGTATATAATTTTAAACAATTCAATATGAATTTACACATATAATACCAATTTATTATTTTTATTTTAACTTTGCTATATAAAAAACTATATACCGAATTAAGTAGCGTTCGATACGTTGAAAAATATTACACGTCCCAACCCGTATCGAATTGAGGTAGTCTTATTTTTGTTGGGCAGTTTTTGTTTCTTCCTTTCAAGTTTTGGACTCGTAATTAATTCGATATTATACTATGCACATGTTATGTATGTAATTTATAGACTAATTTATTAAATATTTGCTCTAAAACTAGTTATAGTTAGTTATGATTTATTGCCAATATGTTGTAATTAGTTTTGAGTCCAGTCTTGGCTCAATGGTGCAATTGTGTGATTGTAAACGCGAAAGCTTGTTTGTGGGTTCAATTCCTATTAGAGAAAATTAAAATTTTCATTTCGTCGCTCTGGTGTCGAGGAAAAGCGCGGCGTTGAGTTCCGCCACTCTACACGTAATGCCCCGAAAAGTCGGCGGATTGTGGGGAACGGAGTGTCTCAACAATAGGCTTCTGAAGCTGGATAAATAAGAAAAAAAAGTGATTATGTAAGATTTAAAACGTTATTAAAAACTCAATTCAATTCAAGTGTGCCCAAATTATAAGTTACATTGACAAAAAAGCTTTCGGAGCAAACTTTTAAAGTTTTTAAATAGCCGTTTCCGTTACTGAAAATTTCATAAGCTACGCTACTTTTACTTTCGTATGTACCGAAGCGTCCCACTAGAAATTTTTTATTTGGCATGGCAGCAAAAAGTGGCAGAGCCGGGAGACCTTGGAATCGATATAAATCGCGTAAGAACGTGAATTTCGGCGTGCTTTGGTGCAAAATAGATATTCATAATAACAAGCCGTTCGGTTCATCGACCGTGCGCCCGTGGAGTCACCTTGGCGTAGTAGATAATGTAGCGTTTGTATAGCGTGGTCTGGTTGGGCGCTGCGTCAACTGTTCTACTGTTGGGATAGGCTCTACGGTTTCTGTTGTTGTTGGCTTTTTGCCTATTTTTTTTGTGTTGGTTTGGGCTTTTTTTTTTGATTGGTTGTGTGTTGTTGTTGGAGAAGGTTTTGTGGGTTTTTGTTTTTTTTTATCGTTTTAAAAGGAAAAATCCTTTAAAATACTTTTTCTTGTATCCATTGCTGCACACAGCAGAGTAGGCAGTTGGAACACTCCGTCCCCGCCTCTTTCCGCCGAATTTTTCGTGTTTCGGAACTAAACGCCGAGCTTTTTGTTATTTTTTTAATATTCTTGGTGCTGTTATATAATTAGTTGAAGGTATTATTTTAATTCTTATATTTTTTGCTTATTACATTTATTATTATTAAGTATATTTTATTATTTAATATTATAAGAAATTGGACCTTGGTTTTATAAAATGCTATGATGAATTCGGAGTTAGGCATGTATGATGTAATTCGTCTAGAATTCTAGATGCACATTTTCAATTTGCTTATTATTATATATTTTAGCGTTGTAAATTAAATTAAGATGGCGTTTATTAAATTGTATTTATATACTGATTTGGTTAATGTTATGAAACACGCTTATCACTCGCGTTATATAGGTCTTGCGTGATTAAGTAGTGTGTGTTTAAAAAGTGCCGGTTGCGTCACGTCGTGTTTTTTTTTATCGGAAACCCGACAATGTCAATAGTGCATTGAACTTGCATCGTGTCCTTGGAGCTTGAATTGTCGTAAATAGATAATTTTTATTTTCGCTATCCGAGTAGGTATGTATTATCTCGCCACTCCTATCGCTCTTTTTTTTATCTGCGCAACCCACAGTGCTGGAAATTTGGCCAATTTTATGCATTTTATTATTGTTTGATTATTATTATGGTTTTGAGGAAAAAATGGAAGATGTGATTTGTTGTTTTTGTTTGTTTATGCTGATTGCTGTTATATAATTGTTTCTGTTGATAATTCAGGCCTGTCGTGGCGCAGGTGCACTCAAGTGTAGTAATAAGCGCGACGGATCGTTGGTTCGGTTCTCACTTGAGGAAATTAAATATTTTATATTTTCATTTCTTTACTCTGGTGAAGAATAAAGCTCGATGTAGAGTTCCACCAATCAACACGCCATGTCTCTAGAAATCTGCGGAAAATGGGGATTGATGATGAAATTTTTTATCTTCACACTGCAGCAGGCTAGGCAGAAAGGGCCTGGTGATATTCTGCTCTCTACTTACCCCTCGATTCTGGAGGCATTGCGTGTTGAGCGTGTTCGAACGTGTCACTTAATTTTAACAAAAAAATAAGTCGATATTTAAAACTTATTCGGATAATTTAAAATTTATTTTATATAGTTCATAAGCTTTATATTACTTTTTGGACTACTTTTAAAAATATAAGTCATTGTGTTAATTGACGTCTCATTTGTGTTATCAAATGTGACTTATCACATGATTAATTCAGCGGTTCTGTATTTATTTATTCATTCATTCAACTTATTGAGGTAGTTACATGTACAAAATGTAATGAAAAGTATTAAATTAAGAAAATTTAAAACTTAAATAGAAAACACAAATTAGTATAGCTTAAGTTGATTCAATTTTTGAGAGCAATTTAATTCTTTTATCATGATTTTAATCGATTTTGCATGAGACAATGCCTGTAGAGTGCCGGAATTTAACGCCGCACTTGCATAACCTATCGCGTGCCACGACTGGTCCAATTTATATTTTAACAATTTATTATTTCTATTGTCCATCGTAAAATCGAAACGAACGACATCATTGGCGAAGATTAGCAACTAATATAATACCTGTTTCCCTTATAATTTCAGGTACAGATGATGTCTGCAGTCAGTGGTGAGCAGTTATTGCGTAGAGTAAAGCAGGAAGTCGAGCCGCCGCCGCAGTACTCGCCCGAGCAGCACCGCCCCATGCAGATATTGGAACCTTGCAATGTATGAGTTGTGTTTTTTTTTATTTAGCTTTAATCTATATACCACACATATTAGGATAGGCAGAGGGAACCTAGTGTTAAGATTTTCCAGAGTTCTCTAGATTCTGTCCAATGTGCGTATTGAGTTTAAAAAAAAAAAATCGTTTCCCCAAATGGGAATAGAACCCACGAACGTCGTGTTTCATTTTTTAAGTGGCAGTGACGTGACGCCCTACTTTCGTAATATTTAGTTTATGACTTCGATGGCGCAATCCAAAGCCATATCAGATCAGGAAGGAGTGTTATCAGAGCAGGAAAAAAATGTATGTTTTATATGAATATAATTTGATTTTTATAAAAAAATTTAGAATTATTTAGTCATATTACAATTCCTTCTCCTGAGAGGTATTAAGATACCCATGTGTTGCCCCTGAGAACGGGAAGGGAACTAGAGGGAAAAAAATATATTTAAATTTGAATTTTTGCTAACTTAGCTATTTCATTCCAGCTTGAACTAGAACCTAAGGAGGAAGTCAGATTCTGCGTGTCCCCTGAAACCGGAGGTATTGTAGGTAACGCCAGTCCTGAACAACAACACTGTTCGTCCACTACAGCTGCTGCAGCAAGTGCTAAAGATGATGACGCGCCTAGGAGACTATGTCTTGTATGTGGGGACGTAGCTTCAGGGTTCCACTACGGTGTGGCCAGCTGTGAGGCCTGCAAGGCGTTTTTTAAGAGGACTATACAGGTTTGTATTGAAATTGTATTATGGGCTAGTCTTAGATGCTTAGAAGTTATTATTAGTATTGTTGTTAGAAATCAAATAAATTAGGTAATTATTGAAATCCTCTATATAAAGGTATAAATTTACTACATAAAGAAAGATTTTCTATGTTTGACGAAAATATTTTTTTGAAAGAGCGTACTTCCCAGTTGCTTCAATAGGTAACAATTCAGGATCTGATGATTAAACTATTGAAATCAAAGGAAATTCCTAAATTTTATAATAACATCTTCCAGGGAAACATAGAATACACATGTCCCGCCTCAAACGAGTGTGAAATAAACAAGCGCAGGCGGAAAGCGTGCCAGGCGTGCCGGTTCCGCAAGTGCCTGCGCACGGGCATGCTGCGCGAGGGGGTGCGCCTTGATCGCGTGAGGGGCGGGCGCCAAAAGTACAGGCGAGGACCAGACCAGCCCGCGCCCAACACGCCCAGGCCTCAGCTGGATGATATAAAGGTGGGTGGTTGTTTTTATGATTTTTTGTTTTAGGTTCATGGTGATGGTTACGGTAACGTACACTTTTGTTCTGCCAAATTCTGCAGGTATTGTCTGTTGATTGGTAAAACTCAACGCCGATCTTTACCTCGACAAAACTATATACTATTAATATATTAATTATTTCGGGATCATTGACGCACATAATTTTGCTATGATTGCTTGTACCGTACAGTACAACTGTAAGTTTGCTGTAGCTGCAAAGATTTGATTTTAAAGTTTATTTTACTTATGTTTTTTTTTCATCCCGAATGTACAATGAGGAAAACTTTAGAAAGCCCAACTAGCTTTTCTAGTTGGGCTTTCTAAAGTTGTAGTTACATGACGCGTCGTCTGTACTATTACATGGTAAATTAGAGTAAAACGTCCCGAATTTTAACACAAATGCGTAATAAAACAAACGTTAAATAGAATATAACTCAATTTGTTAATATTTTAGATGGGCACTGATGGTGTAAATAAGTAAAGACCCAATTGTGATGAATTATGAGTCATTCTTTTTTAAACTTTTCATCATATTACAGACTTGTTTCAACACACTTTTATGTCGTATTGAATTTCAGTCTTCACTGGAGGTATATGACTTCAATTTAATTCATCAAATTGAATATAGGAAGTGAACCGTGGAGTTTCGCCATTATAAAATTAGAACAGTCTAGTCTAGGACATACGATACATTGATTTTAGACTTGAACGCCTTCAATTTTAATTATAATGTCTAAATTATTAATGTTATGCATTTTATGTGAGTTGATTAGCTTTAGAATTATAAGTAAAAATATGTTTTTGTTTTTTAGTTATAATTTTTTAATAGGCAAAGGAAACTCTAGAATATGTTAAGAACTTAAGACACTCTGTTCCCATTAAGACATTTTCGCTTCCAACTTTCCACGAAATTCTGGAGGCATTACGAGTCGAAAAATATTAAATATTTCACTTCCTCGAGTGGGAATCGGAACCACAAGCTGTCGTTTACAAACACACTCCTGTGCCGCTACGGGTCGAATGGTTTCAAAAATATCGAATAAACCACTACCAGTATAATTAATTTGTTAATTTTAACTAAATTTTTTAAGAAAAAAATATTTCAAGAATTTGAATACGCTACCTCTGCAATAGACTATTTCATACATTTACTGCATTTCCATTGCAGACGTAAATCCTCATTGAAAAAAAAAATTGAATAAATCTTATTTAATTTACATTTACAAAACATAAAAACTCAATGCTATACAGTTTTCAAGGCCAATATTAGTGTTCGATTGTGCTAGGTTAGGGATAGCGCTTAAATTGTAAAGCGGAAATAGTCGCAAGGTCGATTTAGATTGGTTGAATAACATATTATTATAGTGTATATGTTTGTGTGTGTCAGTGTGCATGTGTTTGTGTTTGTGTTTGTGTGTGTGTGTGTGTGTGTTTATGTGTGTGTGTGTATGTTAATTTATTAAGTCCGTGTTTGTTTTGAGTAAGAAATTTACTTTTATGTTTTGTTGGACTTAGATCATTTCTTTGTTTTTTAGCTTCACTCTGTATTTCGCACAGAGCGGGGTAGACAGAGGGAACTTAGTGTTGAGACGTTCACTTTTTGCCGAATTCTGGCATTGCGTGTTGAGTGGCGAAACTCCACGCCGCGCTTTGCATCGACAGCAGAGCGATGAAAAAATTAAAGAATTCATTTCCTCGTGTGGGGATCGAACCCGTAGTCTGTCGCGTTTACATTCTTGTTTGACCTCCTGCACCACGAGTGGTCTTATCATTTCGACCCTGATAAAGGGATCCTTTTTAAATATATAAAGGTATAGTATTTCTTGATTTTAATTTTTAAAAAAATATATCGAATAAGTTTATAAATTACATTTTTTATTAATTTCAAATAAATTTAAATTAGTATGAATAGTGTCAACACAAAGTAGTCATAGGTCTGGGTGAAAAATGTTGTCAAAGGTCTTTGACGTAACATATTTTTATCTATTTTTTTAATGTCATATAAAATTTTATCAAAACATAATTTAACTGCGTTTTATTAAAAACGGTGCAAGTAAATGTTTTTATTTATTCTTTAGTTATTTTTTGTTATACCTGTTGTTAAGTATAGCTAAACTAATTTCCATTAAGTGTTTTTTAGAGCTTTATGCTGGATACTGAACATAGCAAGGCCAGAGTGAACCTAATGTGCACACAGTTCATCCCCATTAAGACATTTCCGTTTCCCATATTTCCCTAATTCTGTAGGCTTTGTTGATACTCAATCACAACGTCGCGCCTTACCTCGTTGCTAGAGCGAGGACATGAAAATATTAAATATGTCAATTCCTCGAATGGGAATCGAACTCACGACTTGTCTCCTGTACATAATACGACGGTCTCTACTTTAGAGTTTTAAAGACTTGAAATACTTTCATTAACGAATTATAAAATCAGTTTTAACTTTTTTATGCACTTCTGTTTAATCACAGTCTACGGTAGATAGTTACAAACGCCTACTTCATTATTTGGGGAAGGCCGCGTGAAATCTATGTTTTTTCGGTAACGAAGCCGAAAATAGTTCGTGATTCTGACTCATTGGTTTTATTAATCATTTTTTATATATTTCATCTATTATACTATCTATAATAGTAAAAAGTCTGGACAAACCTTTGCGACTCAACACGTAAGGCACCCAGAATTCGGCGGAAAGTAGCAACGGCAATGTTTTAATGGGAAAGGAGTGTCTTAATATTGTTTACCAAGTTCCCTCCGCCTGTCCTGCTGGTGCGTGATACAGCGTGAAGCGACAAAAAATTTCGAATTTATTTAACGTTGTTGGACTAGAAGCACAGCCTCTTGGAAAGCATGTAAGCGTGCCAGTTATTATACTTTCTTCTCGAGCCACTACAAAATTCTTATATTAGAAACTTAGTTTAGTTAATTAAATTTTAGTACGTTTATGAAGAAATTAAAAATGTTTGAAATTTTTAAATAATGTGAAGAATAACATTACTGTGTTTTAGAACTTTCGTAATAAATTAGATTCAAAGTGGCCCTGACATTTTCACTTTAAGTATTCATGGTTGAACCGTTAGTCGCTAAATAATAAAAAAGATATATTATAACTTGTTTGCTTAGACTATAATAATTATATTAATTATGTTTTTATAGTTTTAGTTATAGTATTTCGATGAAATACCGATATTGTATTACAAATTGTATTTAGATACTAAAAGTTTGCTAAAATAGTTTGTTTTTATTTAAATTTTATTATATTTTTTCGTGGTTAGTTAGGCAACGTGTCGCCTTAGGTTTCACTGCTTGACTACGAATATATATAGATAAGTAGTGAACAATAAAAATCGATATTTCTAAGAAATTTAAATACATAAATAATTATAATTCGTTTATTTCATATTTAATTTTGACACTATAACTTTTTATTTGGACAAAATATGAATTATTAATGCTTAAAATCAAACTGCATTCCACCAACTTATGCAATAACAAACTCGTTTATATGTCAAAAGGCTTTGGAGCCAACAGTTTTAATTGAAACGAGCGTGTTTTTGCTATAATATTACTTCGAAGTTCACTCTTTATTGATTGTCACACAATTTTTTTCAGCTTAACGCCGTATTCCTCATATAGTAGGGTTGGCATAGGGAACCTAGTGTTAAAATACTCCGTTTCATCACACACTTTCCGCAATTTTCAAGGTATTGCGTATTAAGTGGCGGAGTTCAAAGCTTTTTTGTTTTGGTACCAGAGGAAAGGAACGAAAATATTAATAAATAATAATTTATTATCCCGAGTGGGAATCGAACCCATAACCGTCGCTTTAGTCATACGCTTGTGCCTTGGCATCTAATCTCCTTTGTATGTAGTAATTAAAGGTAAATTATTATTGATCTTTTTATTAAAATTTTTATCAAATCAATCACAGTATAATTAATTAAGAATTATTTAAGTGGAAGTTTTATATGTTTATGGACATATTCATATTCTTATTATTCGAAAGACTATATTTGCATACATATATAATATATGGTGAACGATTATTTTCGATAGTTTTTTTTCCTCGTAAAATATACTACACCATTAAAATTTAATTTTACAAACAATTTAAGATTATAAAAATCACATTATAATATTATATAGGGACATGTTCATGTCATAGTTGTTATTGTCATAAATGGACGCAATGGGTGTAGGTTCATATTACTGCACAAATATGAGTGCTTTTTCGGTATGTTTCGGTATGCAAAAGCCGCGTTAGGTTCCGCCACGTATAGAATTAAATTAATTATCTCACGATCTCATGCAATGTTAAACCTTTTTTGGAGAACGTTTAAAACATTTAACGTAGTTTACCAGTTATAAGCGTATTAACAATTTTAAACCTTATTCCAGGTGCTAGAAGCTCTAACTTCATATGAACCGGAACTCATCACTTGCGGCCCCCCACCGCCCGGCGTCAGTGACACTCCGGCGCGGACACTATCACTGCTCGCTGATATATATGATAGAGAACTAGTTGGTGTCATAGGCTGGGCCAAACAGATACCTGGATTCACGGATTTGGCACTTAATGATCAGGTCAGTGTGATAGGTATTAGATCTTTTTTATGGATTAGGAATGTCGCAGTATATTTGTTTATATGGTAGAGTTGTTAGTGGATACTTTACTTGGGTTAAAGTTTGTTTTATCTCTTTATTGTAATCTGTAAAAAATGAAATAGAAAAATAATTCTATTATTTATTAATTCTCCCTTTTCTCTTCTCCCGGAAATGTAAATCGATATTGTAATTAAGGAGATGTAACTATTGATGTTTTACTCCGGTCGGTACATGTTCCTGGAACGTAATATGTTAGACGACGGCTCCAGAACAGAAACGAGTTATTAATAGTTTCGAAACAATTCTGTTTCGACTGTTCATGATCCGTTTAATTGATTCTAACATTTAAAATGTAAAGTCTTAAACTGTTCAGTATCGACCACTTGTTTAATTTCAACGACGTTAACCAACCAAAATATTAATCCGTGTCCCAGTGTTCTATAAAATGTCATAAATTAACCGTTAATTATTTTTACCCCTAGATGCGTCTATTACAAAGCACGTGGGCGGAAATGCTAAGTCTTATGGTCGCGTACCGCTCGATGTCCAACGGCGGGCCGCTAAGACTTAGGTTCGCGACTGATGTAGTATTGGATGAGCAGCAGGCGAGGGAAGTTGGTGCTCACGATTTGTATTTACAGGTTAGTGTCGGTTTGTTTTGTGGGAGAATTGTGGAAATTTGTTGAGGTTTTAAGAAGTATTTTTAAGGGGATAATGTTGTTTTCATAAAAAGGAGTTAAATCGGTTCTCTAATTGTAATTAACGTGGATATAGAAAAAAAGAAATGTATTGATTTATATTAAATTAGTTAAGAAATAAAATTTATTCGATCTTTTTTATTTCACCGGTCGATTGGAAGAAAAAAACGATGTTTGAAAATGTAATTGCAACTAGAATCTATTTATATTATCTATTTCAAATCACTGCTTAAAACAATAATCATTAAATTTTAATAGATTTCCAATAGAACAATATATTATATATATTTTCCCATAACTTTTCAGATCTCGGCCGTGTCCCGACGCCTGGAACGTGCGTGCGCGCAACGTGAGGAGTGTTATTTATTAAAAGCACTCGCCCTCGCCAATTCCGAGGCTCGCATCGACGAGGTGTGTTCCTTGAAACGGTTCAGGGACTCCATATTGGCCGCTTTGAATGACGCTGTGACAGCTTTGAGGTGAGTTTTATATTTATTAATATTATTTTGTTAGCGTCATGCTCTATCCCGCACATAGCAGGGGAGGCAGAGGGAACATGGGAACCTAGTATTAAGACATCTCGTTTCCATTATGAGACTTTCGTTCCCCACTTCCTCGAATTCTTTGGCATTGCGTGTTAACTCAACGACGCGTTTTGCTACGTTACCAGAACGAGAAATTGAAAATAGTAAATATTTTATTTTATTCTAGCTTGTGCCCCTGCGCCACGACTGGCCTCCATTTCTGTTAGGCTATAATACAACAATAATTTTAAGCGGGCGAAGCCGTGGTTTGGTCTTCTATAATAGTTTTTATTATTCCAGGCCATACAATAATGCAAATACATCAATGCAACAGCTACTCCTAGTGTTGCCAGCGCTACGCCTAGCTGACGTCGCTGTCAGGAGGTTTTGGGCCGGCGTTCATCGCGATAGACGAGTGCCGATGAATAAACTATTCATAGAAATGCTTGAAGCCTGTTTGCGATAGACATCAAGGACCCATAATGCCCCTTGAGGGCCCATAAGACGTCCTGAGGTTATATAAAGCCTCGTCAAGTCGAGTGATACGGACTGTAATAAAGGAAATGCTATAAGTTTAATTGAACAAGCTAAAATGTAATTCTACCAGCTATCAGTTTTTTATTACATCTATTGTGATAGACAGATGTCTATGAATAAATTGTTTGTATAAATGCTTGAAGTCTGTTAACGTTAGATAAGGCCTCATAAGGTCTTACACGTAAGTAAGATGTCTGGAGGTGAGTGAAGAGGACTTTTAATAATAAAATGAAATGCAAATCTTATCGTGAAGTTTAAAACAAAACTATTTTTAATGTAACAGTTATCCTTAGTGTTGATATAACGATCGGTTGGTCTTGAACCGCTATTCATCGCGTAAGACGATGATTTGATTTGAAGCATCAGGAATCAATGACATAAAAGGCCCTGTGAGGACCCATCAGGACTCGTAAGGGGGCATATCGGGCCTCGTGAGAACCCTTACTAGGCCCGATACATTCTTACGAGCTTTAAGAACTATTAATAAGGAAATTTGTAAATTTTATCTCAAAATTTCATCCTTATTGCGTTGTAGATTCTGTCTTTGATAAGTAATCACTTTATTGAGAGTTCGAAGAATTGTTTTGGATGGAATTTTCCTTGTGATGTTTTAAATTGTTAGTACAGTGATTGGTACATTTGAATCCTTTGATAGTTTCATGCTAAAAAAATGTTTTCATTTATTCGTATTTTGTACTAGTTTTGGTCGCGGGCCGTATGAGTTGAGAATGTTAATTGTTTCATTAAAAATAAATAATACTTTTTAAAAAAGCACAGTTTATATTAAACACTTTACATTGTCAATTTCTACTGGTTTATTGGCTTAATTATGAAATATGCAATTTTCTAAAACATTATCTGCATATAAATTAAAAAAATACTGATTTATTAGTAATGAACAACTATAAAAATACCGGGCCGCAACCGATCTCATTACAACATATCAATTAGAGCGAGATAGCAAATCGACTGGTTATTTAACTGTCGTAATACAAAAAATACTAGATGGAGTATATCACAGATAAAATATAAATTAAAACAATATTAATTAGTCATGTATTTTTATATTAGAGTACCTAGTGATTTTACATTGCCGGGAAAACAGAGGGAACCTAGATTTAGGTAGACTCGGTTCTCGAAACATTTTCGAAACATTGTTTCAATGTTACTAGTTAGCGAGGACAAAAGTAATTAAATCCTCTGAATACGAATCGAGCCCACAAGCGTCGCGTTTACAATCAGAAGCTGTGCCACCTAATATTAAATTAAATATCCTCGTCCCTTTCATTCCTTAATGTTGAAAATATCTTGCGTCTTTTTCTCACACTATACTCCATCTAGTCCATTCTAAGTAACTATACGACATAAAAATGTACATATTATTTATGTTTCGACGTAACTCGTCTGTTATGATGGCTGTGAAGGGAATCTTGGTAATGGGGTACATGATGAGACAGATATATGTGCTATACATGTGTTAGAGCGTGATAGATATATGTCATATATATAGTGGCAGTATTAGAAGTAAAGTAAGCTGGGGTAAGATGCCATACCATATATGGTATTTATCGCTAAGTTGGCATTTAACCTTGATCCATTAGCCATCTTACCCCAGCTTACCTTAAATGGCTTGCTTATGTTAGAGCGAGACGGCAATAGGGTGTAGTAACGTCACTTGTTAGTTTTTTTTTTCTATGCATTCATGCACCCCATTCTGACAGTTGAGTGTAAGGCCGTGTCTTATGTACAAAACGATGGACGGATTTAGTACAAAATTTGTTACTATTTTTGTATATTATAATAATATATTGTATGTATATATGTAGGTTCTACGGTACGGTGAGGTTTCGTGATTATTATGTAGTGGGGGGGAATGATGTTGTGGATTTTTTAACAGTAAAAAAACTGTTGTAGGGGTGGTTGATGATTTACTTCAAAAAATATATATTTTTATTAAATGGACAAATTATTTCTAAAAATTTTTGACAATCTGTTATCTAAAATCGGTTCATGAATAAAATAATCATATCAATATATGTTGTTCGACAAAATTGATGCAAAATAATTGTGTTAATGAATTGGCTGAAACTTTTGTTTCCAACCTTCCAATATGTCTTTCAAATGATAATGTTATTAAAATACTAAAATAATTTATATTAATAAACGAATAATTGTATATTTCAAGCGGGCGAAGCCGCAAGCGGGTCGCTAGTATGTAAATATTATTTTTAAATAATTAGTGTTGTATATATAAATCACATATTGTTGCCCCCACTATATATATTTTGTCAAGCGTCGTATTCGGCATCCTATTTGTTTTAACTTTTATTTCGTACAAAGTACGTCTTACAATTTATTCACTGTTATAGGTGTTGGAATTTCCATTTCTAATGTAATTTGTAGATTAAATCCACCAAGAAATCACTTTGCGAGGTTCTGGGTTCGATTCCCAGTGTTAAATTTAGGCAATAAAATTATTTCTGGTAGTGTTTGAATGACAATAGTAGAGTGATTGAGATGTAAAAAAAATGTAAATATAGTTTTAACTTTTAGAGCTTTTCAATGGTTTATTAATTCATAAAATGATATAGCAATTATTTTAAAGTTAGGATGTAATAATGCAGTTTTGCTTTTTTATATAAATTGTGTTTCTATGAAAGGTAAAAAAAACTATGTATTTATAATGCTTTTATCAAGCAATTTAGATTTTTTGGTGGATTCCCAGTACATTATAGTATAAAAATGTCCACAAACATACATACACATACAAACGTACATATATTTATGTATACTGAAACAATATAAATACATATTTTTATAGCTGTTCCACTTATATATTTTTCTTAACAACAAAACCCTGTAGACTATATTTTGGAATGTTGTATCTTAATATAAATAAAATTATATGTGTATTGTCTATATCATAAATTATATATGTATGTAATTATATGGTCTTGTTATAAAAAATATCGATCCATTATTATATGTAAAGAAAAACTATATGTAAAATATGAAAATTAATGATTGAAGGTAATATGTTGTAAAATTTGGTTTTCGTGGTAATCAAATTAAAAGTTTGGTAATCTTTTAAAAAAAGATAATTGAAAAAAGAAAACTAAAAACTAAAAATTTTAGAATTGCAACATTTACCTTCATTCATTAATATCTTTGCAAGAAAAAAATAACTAAATTTACGAAATTATAGGCCCAGGAAATTATATTTGTATAATGTATATATTAACATAAGAGAAAGCATGTGGAACAGTATTATTGACATGAAATACCTCAGCTCGTTACCATACAGTTTGTAATTTGTACAAATATATTATGATAAGTCGTTTTTATTGCGATCGGTAAAACTTCTTAATGTATCTGGATTTTAATTTCAATTTATTTTAATTATTTCAATTTTAAATTTATTTCAATATTTAATTTTTATTTGGTCATGTTTTCGTAATTTTGAAGAAATAAATGTACATATACATATATATATTGACTTTTTATATGGAGGAAATTTATTAATTTGTGTAACTTTTGTGAGTTTATGAAGTTTTGATTGACAATTATTGATTTTACTGATCGTTTTAAAAAGTATTTTTATATTGTAGAATTTGTCAAAATGTTTTTTTTTTTATTACTGTTGTCTATTTATGTAAATCTTTTTTATATTTAAATGTATTCGTTCAAGTTTAAATTATAAAAATGAAATGGTTTTTCCTAATAAAAAATGTAACCGATTATATATAAATTGTTATGCATACAAATAGTTTATATTTGAGAAAATTAAAAAAAAAACAAAAAAATAGACATTTTGACAGATTTGACAATAAAATATAATAATATAACAAAATATTATCGCGAAACATTCTAAATGTTAACGCGACGTTGTAAACGAAAATGAAATGGTTTTTATTATCTCCAGTGAATTTTTTTACGCGTCTCATTTTAATTATTCTTATGTTAAGAATATTCGAGTTGTTTAGTTGTAACGGCCGCCGGCGTCGAGTGATAGATGTACAAAGGTGAGATAGTGATGTGCCACATTAGGTGTTAAGTTTCTCTTTCATTTTTTATTATTTCTGATGCTGTTACTATCAAAATTGTATTAGATTATTAATAATGTTGCTTTTTTTTCATATATAATGCGTTTGTCGGTATTTTCACCGATTAAGTATATGGTTGTGTATGTTTACGTTAGTGTGTATCGGTTTCAGTTTGAGCGCCATTTTGGTTTTATGTTAACAAAATGGCGTCGCTACGTTTTGATAGTAATAGCACTTGTAGACTACAGCTGTCTCATTTGTAATGAACGATTGGTGTGTTTATTTGTTTATAACGTTATTATTATATGAACTGGTCTCGGAGATATGTGAAATAAAAGTATAAAATCTATATAATTGTTTTATTTATTTAATGTTTATGATTTTAATAAGTTAGATATGAGAATTACATTTATAGACGTTATATTTTTTGGATAAATAAAAGAAATAAATTTATTTAAATTATATTTTAATCAGCCTTATAATAATAATTATACATATATTATACAATAGCAAACTGGTCGTACAATAGTTCTCGCACTTTGAAATATTCTTCTGAGAGCACTCCTTCTAAAGCGACTCGCCCATTCTCCAACTAAAACAACAAATATGCTTACTTTATTTTTATGCTTTCATCTCAACGGAACTTAACATCACGCTTAGCTTTGTTATTAGAGCGAGGAAATGAGAACATTAAATGTTTCATTGCTCCGGGAATCGAACCCACTGCCGTCGTACATTGTCAACTACTTCTTAACCTTACTTCACATACAAAATAATACTTAAAGCCCTACATTATGTCCTTTCAAAAACCAACCGCTAAAATTCACAACTAAACTCACCCGTCGTATAGCAATAGTGCCATTACAACATTCCAAAGCACCAGACGAGAATTCCGAATTGACCCCCAGCTTCGCCAGCGCCGCCCTCAGCTCCGACAGCCGCACCGAGTTGATGAAAGAGGCGGAGTGTGGGGCCACTGCGTTTGACCCACCGGATGTCACAGCTTCTAGGGACATCATCTCATCGTCTGGTGCTTCTTCTGTGTGGAATTAAATTTAATTTTATAATTCAAATTTGTGTCGTTATGTTAGATACATTTACAATAAAAAAATCATAATATACAAGACTATAATAACCACTAATTCACTCTAAGACCCGCACTTGCCCAGTGAAGCCATTAATTACTAAGGTATTGTTTGTCATTTAAAACTTACTTTAAACTGGCACTAACACTATTATGAAATGTCAAGCAGTTCCTTCTCATTTTAATCATAAGTCCACACTCACATTGTTTTCTGTGTTGCGGTAGTTTTCTTCTTGTTGTCTTGCAGTAAGAAATTCCATCTTATTTTATCTATATAGAGATCACTCTCACCCAGTTCCATTTGTTGCGGTGGTTCCCTCGCCCTAGGCGCGGTGACGACGGCGCACAACCACGCGAGCTCCGCGTCGCCCGCACTGCGCCACGACATGTTCGACATT
Source organism: Heliconius melpomene rosina (assembly GCF_056956725.1). Taxonomy (NCBI): domain Eukaryota; kingdom Metazoa; phylum Arthropoda; class Insecta; order Lepidoptera; family Nymphalidae; genus Heliconius; species Heliconius melpomene. The sequence continues at coordinate 1,884,458 of NC_140396.1, read as the reverse complement.
AGCCCGTCTGTTAGTTTTACCTGGAAAAGAAAATAATATATCAATTAAGGAATCAGTATAAAACATAAAATTTGTTCAAAAGATGAGAGTAATGTCTCTGGCATAAATGAAATATGGCATGTCTTAACTTCAGTATTATGGTCAACAAGTCGTGACCGCCCTGAAGTTAGCTGTAGATGGCTGCGCAATTTAATCTTGAGATTAAAAAAAAATCTTGCGGGAAGGAAGTGTCTTAATGGGAACGGACTGACTTAACGCTAAATTTCGTCGTTCCCACTGCCTACCCTACCCCTAAAAAAACTGAACGCTAATGGATAATTTACTAAAAATATTTTTATTTTTAAGACAAAACAACATTTAGGAGTTAATTTTAATCACATACGTTCATATAAAAATGATACATACTTGGTAAATATGCGACTCCGTAGTAGCATCTACTGTGTCACCTCGCTTCGGCAAGAAGATCTTCTCGATACCTTCACTCTCACAGTGTTTACTGAAACAGTTAAATTAAAAATTACAGGTTTTGTTAATAAAATTACACCATTCCACTAATAGGAATAGGTAGATTCCATCCATCAAGTAAATGAATGATGTTAAAAAAAAAAAAAAAATAAAAAAAAAAAAAATATTTATTTCAGTTCCACATATTATATAGCTACATAGAAAGTAATGAGACCAGCCTAGTAAGTAACTAGTACAATACTAGTACTTGTAACAGGAGGCCCCGCTCTTCCATAACACTTCATACATTCATTATGGAAACAAAAACAAAAATAAATGGGATATAATTATAGCTACTTTACAATACAAAATATATAGAAAACAAACAATAATAATAAATAACTAAATTTATGTATATAGATCAATTTAAGCTAAAATGTGTGCATGTGTTTGTCTGTTCGTGGGTGGTGTGTGTGTGTGTGTGTGTGTGCGTTTATGTGTGCCTGTTGAATGTTTCGGTTTGCAAATTGATGGTTACCAAATTTAGTTTTCATAAGAGGAGTATAAGCTGGGACATACCTCCTTTTGTTAGGTTGTTCCAGGTTGTTTGAAAAAACTACAGCTCTGTGAACCTTCAAAGCACAATTTAATATATATAGCTTTCGTACAGACAATAAGTCGCAGCTAGAGTATATACACTCTGTTGAAAATCTAAAAGGTTTAAAAAACATAACTTTCAGCAAGGATCTTTGTGCTCTTTCTATCTGAAGGAACTTTATTTTAGATGCTCCACCCCATACAGAGATACAATATCCCAATACTGACTGAGCTAAAGCTACGTAGATTTGGATTAGTATTGTTTTATTTGTTACATGTCTCAGATTTTTAAAAACCCATATATAAGTTATATATAAGTTTTCGAATTCTCGTACTTGTATAGTCTATGTGTGTATGCCATGATAAACGCTGATCAAGCATTACACCAAGGTATTTGGTAGTAGAAACTCTACTCAAGATCGAAGGGGCACAATCACATGCAGAAGTATTACTATACGGGCAGTTATGCAATTCTAGTATAAAATTAGTTCCGGGTTGAGTTCTATTGTTGATAGTGAAGCAAATGTAGTTGGTTTTGTCTATATTAAGTGTGAGAACATTAGATTTAAGCCATAGAGACACTTTTGCTAGTCCCATTTCCGCGGTTTGCTTTACCTCGTTCCAAGAAGGACCCGAAAAGACAATTGCAGTGTCGTCTGCGTAAGCAAAAGTTTGACCATTCTTAATATTCATAGTTAGCAAGTCATTCACATAAATTAAAAATAGAGATGGCCCCAACACGCTTCCTTGGGGAATACCGAAGCTTACGGGACAGTCGCTACTTGTATATTCACCAATTTTTACTCGCTGTTTCCTGTTACTTAGGTAGTCTTGAAATAATAACAGGGGAGTACCTCTTATACCGACACTTTCAAGTTTTTGCAGCAGAATAGGAGCGGAGACTGTGTCAAAGGCTTTTTTTAGGTCTAGAAAGACGGTTAAGCACTTCTTGCCTTTATCAATACTATCGGAAATATGAGAAGTTAGTGTCACAATGGCATCTTCAGTACTTTTTTTGCGTCGAAAGCCATACTGTGAATTAGAGATAATATTAAATTTTTCCATATAATTAAGTAGTCTTGAGTTTAGTAGCTTTTCTATAACTTTGGCAATAGATGGTAAAACTGAAATAGGTCTGTAGTTATTAATATTACATTTATCCCCTCCCTTGTGAACTGGTGTTATAATTGATTGTTTTAATAGAGTAGGGAAGGTTCCTAGTTTGAAACATAGGTTCGCTAGATGACAGATTATAGGGCTAAGGATATGTCTGGCTAATTTTAAAAATGTCGTTGGAATGTTATCCCAACCAGGGGCACTATCAGATTTCAAATTCATAATAATGGAATCTATTTCTTTAATGTCCGAATCAAGCAGTACGAAAGAAAATGACGTAGATTTTATAAGAGGTTGAATGTTATTTTCTTTAGTTAATTTTAAAAGTATATTATCTGCAAGCTGTTTTCCGATATTCGCAAAGTAATCGTTAATATAATTCACGGAATCTGTTGGAGTTGGTTTTATAGTTAGGGAGGCGAAGCAGCAAACTGTGGAGTCACTCGAGCGTCATGGAGACCTATTGGGTTGCGAAGCTTAGATGATAACAAGAAAAAAATGTCATATAAAAAATTTCGTTTCACCGGTGGGTTGAGGGGTTATAGATTTTCAAAAATGTAAAAAAAAACTGTTCCATGGACATACTCGAGCGCGTCAGATATTGATATCATCAATTGCCTACGTCTTCTTAAGCATGAAAATATGTTAATCTGACAGTTTCCGTGGTGGAGGTGGTCGTACGTAAGAGTTAAAAATGGCAAAAAAAAAAATATTATCGAGCGCGTCAGATTTTCTAAGGGGGTGTTAAGTGAACCTAAAAAAAAGCTCTTATGTAATAATCTGACGATTTGGATGTGACGCAAGCTCGTAATCGTTGTTTGAAAATGCAAAAAAAAATCGTCATCTTGAAATACTCGAGCGCGTCAGATTAAGATGTATATGGTTCATCTTCATGCCCTAGACGTGATATCTCAAAATCAGACGATTATCTGAAGGGACTTGCTTAATCTGACAATTATTAATATTTTTTTAAACCAATACAAGAAACAAGTCAGCTTTACGTTGTATCCCGCACACAGCAGGGTAGGCAGAGGGAACCTAAGGTTAAGACACTCTGTTCCCCACTTTCTGCCAAATTTTGAAGGCATTGAGTGTTGAGTAGCAGCACTTAACGTCACTGTTTTGCCTCGACACCAGAGCGAAGAAATGGAAATATAAATTTCAATAAATATTTCATCTCCTGGAATGGAGATTGAACCCACAACCAGTCTGTTTTACTGTCACACTTTGTGCCACTGCGCCACGACTGGCCTCAATTTTTTTATTCATTGAACGCAATCAATAGAAAAGCTCAAGAAATAGAATGTAACTAAAAGAATGTATATTTGAAATAGAATACTTGTATTTATAAAAAAAAAGTACAAAAAAAAATTTTTTTTCAAGTATTTTTTTTTATTTATCATCTTCATTGATGAGTTAGGGACCAATAAATAAAAAAAGAGTGTGATAAGAATAGAAATACGGTGAGAGGAATATATGCAATTCTTAGGTATATTAAACTTTATCAATCAATTTCTATTACTTCGGTTTGGGGAATTTGTCAGATTATTGGTTTTTTGTAATCCTTGAATGATTCCCTTCAAAATAAAAAAAAAATTAGCCGCGCTCGAGAATGTCCAGATAACGTTTTTTTTTTACAAAATTCAAATTGTCAGATTAGTGGAATATACACGATTTAGCATGTAACTAACTTACCCTATCTTAATCTGACGCGCTCGAGAATGTCCGATGATCAATTTTTTTTTACTAATCTGATCCTTTATCCTAGAGGCGCGGCCATACATAGGAAGCTCATATTTGGTGAAAGTACGTAACCGAGTACAAGGAATCCCCAGTATCTTAATCTGATGCGCTCGAATGACTCCACAAAGTCCCCTCTTCGCCGCCCCTACTATTACATTCAAAAGCCTATCGCAATTTGACATAGAGGGCTTTAAAGGAGTTATGGCTCTAATTTTGTCCCAGAGTTTTTTTAGATTTTTAGTACATGACATTAATTGTTCACTATCATATTTTCTTTTAGCCTTTTTTATTAAATTGTTGCAATGAGTACGGTATCTTTTAAAAGCGATTGTCATTATTTCACAATCTGGGTTATTTTTTAGCTTTTTTTTCATCTGGTTTCTGTTCCGGATACATCGCAGAATGCCAGGTGTAATCCACGGTTTAATAGAACGATTTTTCTTTGGGATATGTTTTACATAAGAACTTTCGTTCAATGACTCTGTCACTTTAGAAATAAGCAATTCAGTAACAAGATTAGGATCTTCACAACATAACAAAGCTGTTAAATTTTTTTCAGCTAACATCGAAAGAGCCTTGCTGAAATCAGTGAACTTTTTTGTCTTAGGGCATCGATTAACACTACATAGCAGAGAAAGTTTTAATAGAATTGTAGAATGGTCAGTTGTAGACGTATTAATGACTGCTATATATGATGAATATCTATTTTTATAAAGTTTTAACATGAAGTGATCTAAGCAGTTAACACCTCGAGTTGGACGTGAATGCCCAGGGACAAGCCCATGCGTAGATAACATTAAAAGGTAATTGTGTCTATTATTATAGTCGTTCGAGTTCTCATTAGGCTTAGATATAATATTTATGTTTAAATCTCCCGTAATAATAATATTTTTGTATGACTTAATAGTTTCTAAGTGATTACTCAAGGAACTTATAAAGTTCGTTGCGTTAGGATTTGAAGGCGATCTATAAATCCCTAGGATCATTGTGTCGTCAGTGTTTAATTGTAAACATGTAGCTTGCGTAAGTCTTATTTGCTGGGTATTGGCATTAAGAGTGTTTTTGACGTAGAAAACTACACCGTCGTTTTGGTTAATATGCTGAGATGTTGTAAATACGTTATAATTAGGGAGACGCGGCACTTCTTTAGATGAGTTTAATCTGCATTCTGTTAAAACTAAAATATCTACGCAAAAATTTAATTGTGACAAAGTTATTTGAATGAATATGTTAACATTGACACTATCATGCAATGAAAAGAAAGAAAGTATTCTATGAGAAATTTGGTAAATATTTAGATTTTTTTGTAATTAACTGCGATTGCAATGGATATCTCACTCCCAGCCCTAAGCTTTAACTACATTTTTTGTATACTGCCATAGACAATATCCAATATTCTTAACTTATCTCACCTTAATGTATTTAGGGCTCCACTCCCCGCCCTAAGCCCTACTATGGCTCTAGGTTTGGCGTGGGCAACCACTCGCAACAAGGACTCGCCGTCACAGCGCCCCTCCAACTCTATATACTGAATGTTTGCACGTATTTGTATTTGGCGCATGGAAGATATGCATTTACTTGGTATTTCTGTTATTTCCTCTGTAATATATATAAAAAAGGTATTAGATTTAATAAAAGATAATTTCTTTATTTTTCATGAATATAAAACATTGAGTAAAACTATGAGGCCGTCATATTGATCATTGTGAAATTATTTTAATCTCTTGTTTTGCTAGAAAATCATAAAGAAAAAAAAATAGGCCACCTTCAGGTTCAATTTTCTGTGGTGGTGCTGGCGGCACATCGCGGACCTCCCCGTCCGCGTCCGTGACCTCAGCTAATCTATAATCTTCTGGCTGAAAAATAAATATTATAATATTATAAAAATATTTAAATAAATATTAAATAATATTTATGAGGCCATTGTTACGCAGTGGCATAGTTTTTGAATGTGAGCGCGACGGTTCAGGGTTCGATTACCATTTGGGAGAATTAATTATTTAATGCTTTCATTTACTCTCATTCTGACGAAGCGCTGTATTGAGTTCCGCTAACCGGAAAGTAGAGACTGGACTAGTGTCTTAACACTAAGTTGCCTGGTCTTAACACTCTGCCTAGCTATATGCGAGATACAACGTAATCACATCTGTGGATGCATTATTATATATGTGGATGTGTGTTCACAGCTTACTCGTATAATTTCCCCATAGTCATCCGCCCTGGCTCGTTCCTCGTGGCAGGGGTACATGGCGTGGTGTCGTTTGTTCGTCTTGAAGCAGCCGGAGGGTCGCGAGTCACTGCGCACCGGGATGTCGTGGCGGCCGGTCACCACCCACATCTCTAGTTCACCGTCTGATTCTGAGTCGGAGGATATGCCGCCGGCTTCTTCTCTGATAATATGAGAGGTATAATTTTTAAATAATTAAAATACAATATAAACATAAAATAAATAAAAAAATAATTAATATCCTGTAATTTCTGGAGAAACAATACTTACTTAACAGAATTATTGAGTTTTGATCTTTGCTGTTGCATAAACTCTTCCAACTCAGCACCTTCCAGTCTTACTCGTTTCTGCACTAAGAGTTCTATTGTTCTGTCTCCACCTTTATCTATTAGATCTCTTGCTAGTGTTCCTGGAGATGTCCTTTAAATAGTTTTTTCTATTATTTTAAGATATTTTTGTGTTTTAGGTAAAAGGTTCTTGAATTTAAAGGTTCATGAATTACGACAAAATTAGATACTTTTCTTAATTCCTTGTTTTAGATTTTCTTATTTCAATCACTGCACAGAGCATAGAGCAGCTACATGGTATGGGACCATATAATAAACTATTATTATATTCTTTAACATTTTATTTTATTTAAATATTATGTACATTTATAATGCTTACCTAGCAGTCAAAACAATAGAATTCTGAGCATGAGGAGCCCATTGTAGGAACAAATCTCTTGCAAACCCTGTTTCTAGGTCTGGGAAGGAAGCTAACACTACTTTAGGTCCAGGAGTCCGTGTTACTTCTACTACTGAGTGGCATAGATGCAAATGTCTTAATGCAAACGGGTTACTTCTGGCACCTTCAAATGCTCGTGTTAGTTTGTCACTCATCCATTCTATCTAAAATTAATGGTTGTTGAATTAAGTTTGTAAAAAAAGCTGTAAGCTTATATTCACTAAATTTTTATATTTTAATAGAAAATGAAAAATATTTTTTTGTACTTGCTTGAAAATATCAGAGTACTTTCCATGATATAAAATGAAGTTGCTGCCAACTGATATCTTCAGAAACAACATTCATAAGTTGTAACAAGCATATATGAATGTTTGGCATAGTGGTCAGAGTGCTTGGACAATTTCCAAGTATGAGTTCAAATCCCGCTATGTTAAAATTTTTACATGTTTTCTAAAAAGTATTTTTCTTTTCTAAGTGTGGAATAATACTTTAGAAATAATAAACATGAATCAGTATTTGAATAACAAACACAAAAAACCCAGCAAATCACCTGCGACTTAGCAAACTCCACAACATTATAACTGACGTTGGACAGTAGCAAAAGTGAATAAGCCACAAGTCCTGAATCCTTATTCCTCCATAGCTGATCCAACATATGCGCTAGTTCTAGCACACGACCCGCTGTATCTGTACATACAAGTACTGAACCACCGCCTCGGAGCGTTGTTAGTATGGTTGCTGAAAGGAGAAAATGGAGTGGTTTTCATCTTATTAGAATGGAGTGTGTGTCTAAGCAATAGGTTCAGATTCCCCTCTGCTTATCCTTCTATATATGGGATATGGCACAAAGTAAAAATAAGAGAGAGAGCTTAAGAGATAATCTAGCCTTAATTGTGTTATAAATCAAACAATCTTTCATTTCTCAATTTACATTTAATTTCGAGATAAGTACTGCACACATTACTTAAGGTTACACTGAAACTTAATGAGGATTCGAAAATAATCACAGAAGTATAAAAAAATATTATTATTATATAAAAATCTGTTTCAATATACTCACTCATTAACTTCTCATCTCTTAACCTCCTCCTTTGCTGTACATAATCTGCATTCATAGCTCCCAAAAGTAACAAAGAAGGCCGCATTATTCTTTCAATTTCACATCCATTGAGATGTCTCTCTTTCTTATGATTGAAGTCAGGAGCGTAAACTATGTCTTCTTCCCCTGGTGCCGCTATTCTCCATACTGTGCCTCCGAGTAAGTGACCAGCGGGTAATGGTGTAATGCGAAGTCCTAGGCCTTTACCTGTAAGAAGATATTTAAGTTTTTTATAATATTATAATACAGAAATTGTGGTATATTGTGAATATTGTGGTATAGTGGCAAAGCAGTTGAGCATTTGTAAGCACAATGGTTGCGGGTTCAACTTCTAATTAGGGTAATGAACTATTTTCATTTTGTTGCTCTGGTAACAAGAAGTGTTAAGTCCCACAACTCATCATGAGATGTTAGGGGAGATCCCTTAGCTTTCAGACATTTCATAATGAGTGGTGGGGAATATAGTGTTTTAACATTGGGTTCCTAGTTAAATTTATAATTTCCATAGCATTTTTGAGACTTACCTTTCATATCAACACTTTGATTATATTTCAACTGTGTTATCCTATCAAATGCTGTGTCTACATCATCCAAGCTGAATAGTTCGAATTCGGAGACATTTTTGTGTGATTGGTATAAGTCATACATGAACATTTGTCCCATTTTGTAAACAGGCAGTGTTGCATATATAGGACAATTGAGACCAAGCTGTCCTACAGCATATGGTAATGCTCCAAGGTGTAAAGGATCTGCATGTGATAGAAGTACCGCATCAATACTATTTACATGCCTGGAAACAATATATTCTTTATAATTTAAATATATATTTTTTATCTACTATCTTTAACAGAATCTATTATGTGTGGTATATTCTAAAAATTATAAGATTTTTCAAATATTTATTGAGGCTTATTAATGTTGTAATTTTTTTCTTTGTAGCATAACCTCAAAGGTACTGTAGTACCTTTTCAATTCTTTTATAAAGTCCATATCGAATTTTTCATCCCATCCACAATCTAATAAAAACTTGAATTCGTCTACTTGTAATACATAGCACGGCGGGGATTCGTCTCTTACGCCAGAAAGGCAGTGTAATTTTATAATAGAAGTCATTTTGTTTATAGGATATGGTATCACAGTAAACTATGTCTTATATCATGTCCTTTACATTGAATAAACAATAATAAATGCAACTAATAAACTATACAATATTAAATATTAATTTAATAACAGATTTTGCACGACGCCGCTCAATTTACAATTGACAGCTAGCATTAGACATATGACATTTGACATATGTCTAGATTATTTTACTAACAAGAAAAATAGGCATAGGTTCTTTGATGTCGTTCCTATTCAAACCTAAGAAAATCCCACGCTAAGTAATTTTATTTTGAAAATAAATTTTCAAATTCATATTATAAGTAATTGAATTACAAAGGACAGTATTTAAAAAAAATACATTATTTAAAGAAGGACAATTATTTATTTTATGACACACTAAATTACATCATAGTGTTTGATGAAATTTTCAAATATTAATGTTTGGATCCAATTTTCCAAATCATTTTCTGTTATATTTTGGTTTATTTGTGTAATTGGCATTGATAAATTAAGATTCATTTCATCGCTTATAATAGAAATTATATTTTTCTTTCTAAAACCGTTTGCAGGTAAACTCTGGACACTTCCTGCGATAATACAAACTATTTAAGATATTCTTCCTAGTTTTGTTCATATGAATCTTTGTTAGAATTTCATGAAACCTTACTGTTAAGATTTTCTTTTTTATTCACAAATGTTATCCTCGTATATAATTTTGACTCGTCTTTAGGATTTAGAGGTTCCATTATTGAAGGTTCTTGTGCTTGAACGGAATGATGTGTTGAAATTTTCTGATAAAATTTTTGTTCTATTCGTCGTTCTGCAATAAACATTATATAAGTATAGTATGGATTGAAATTCGGATAAAACCGGGTGTTTTATTTAAATAAAAGAAAACACACAGTTACCATTAATAACTTTCACAAAATAATTTAGGAAGATGCATCCAATAAAAATTGCAATTACTATTACCAAATATTCCCACCAAAGTAGTCCCTAAGAAGGAAAATAAAAATAATTTTATGAAATGGTATTTAACATATAATTATCTACGCTAGTCTGGTAACGAGGCGAAAGCACAGAGTTCTGCCATTCGAGATGTAAAGAACTCTACTCTCTTTCTTTATCACGCGATAAAGTGGGGAAAGTAGAGAAAGGAAGCGTCTTAATGGAAACGGAATGTGTTAATAGGTAATAAATAATTTCTATAAAATTAAAAATAATAATTTCTATAGAAAATTTTTAGCTATTTCAATATAAAAACTAACCATTTCTGTGAACAAATAATTAACACGGAGTTCATTAACTTATCTAGTTTTATAATATTCAACTTGCTCAAAGAAAGAAAAAATATCTGACATTAAAACTTCTGTTTTCTATAAAAGTGAAATGAGATTACCAAAAAGTTTATAGTTACTTTCTTAGATCTGTTTTTCTATATCTTACGTTACTTTATTATTTTAGTCACTACTTATATTTTTCACATGGCAGGGTAGGCCGAGGGAACCTGGGAACCTAGTATTAAAGCACTTCATTCAAATATGACACTTCAGTTCGTCAATTTCCACTGAATTCTAGAGGCATTACGTGGTGAGTGACGTAACTAAACGCCGCACAACCTGTCTCGCTTGCAGCCACACGCTTTCATTTGTACAATACAGACAGATATACTTAATACAAGCACAATTAATCATGTTTCAACAAAATGTATGTATAATAAATAGTATAAACATGCTAAACCTGGAATTTGAATAGGCCACCTTTAAAATAAAACAATTTTACCACTGAACCATTTAGATCCAACCGAGGCCCTTTTATTAACCGCCATGTCCACGCCTACATTTCATGTAAAAACATTCAAATGGCTCTTTAACGAGCACATTAGACACCCCCATGCCATCCGCTTATTAAACAAACCAGTATCCTTGTAAATTGTTTTTAACAGATAGGAATATTTTTTTTATAATATCACACACACAAATGAATTTAATTATTAATTTAAAGTTTAATAACCTTTAAGCCTTGTGTACCAGAGCAAAGAGAGTAGAGATAAGAGATCTCCATTTATGACTGAATTCTCGAGATATTTTTTGAGTGGCGTAATTCAACGCTGCGAAATATTTTACGAAAAGCTATCAGGAAGCTGACAGCATATGGCTATGATATAGCGATCATCGAACTGCTTACTTGTTAAACTAATACGTAAATTCCATTATTATTAAATTCCATTTGGGGTTGTCACAGCACGCGACTGATTGGCTGTCTAATCTTGATTTAGCTTCTATTGGTGTCTAATATCAATATATACTATGGAATATATATTGGATTCAATATCGCAATACAAACTAATAACTAATTTGTATTATTACATTCTATCTCTAGGGGATTTTATGTAAACTAAACAGGCTTCAGGTGACATGTATTTGGTATATGTGAAGAGGCTAGTCGTGGTGCAAAGGCGTACCAGGTTGTGGGTTTCATTTTCATTAAAGGAAATGAAATATTTAATATTATCATTTCCTCCCTTTGGTAAAGAGGCAAAGCGCAGCGTTGAGTTCCGCCAATCAGCAGACAATGCCTCAGGAATTCGTCTGAAAGTGTTTTAATTGGTAACGGAGTGATTTTCAACTACGTCCCCTGGTCCACTCTGCCTACCCTTCTATTTCAAGAATATAGACTAAGCCAAAAAAAAAAGAAAGTGTTTTTATACATCGACTTTGAAATGACTTTTTATTTTCTATACATATTTAACAACAAAAAAAAGAGAAAATATTAACAAAACGTTATTATTCTCCCACATTTTACATAAACACGGGTAAATTACAAAAAAATGCTTACAAAACTGGCATAAACTCTAATTAGCTCTCAAACATTTCACGTCAGAACAAGCATTGACTTTTAATTTTCGTGTTTATGCATAATTGCCACGTAATTTGCGCAGATCGTAAATCTGTCTGATTCGTTATTTATCTGCCGCCCCCTGTACCAGTGTACCTATACGCCGTGCGCGCGGTTAAATACCGGCTGGAACGATTTTGGTGATGTTTACAGTATACGGTGCGATCTATGATATTGTTGATTTTATAATTTGTGTTTAAAATATAACTTTTGAAGTCAGATGTGGCGCAGGGGCCCTCAAAATATGTTATATTTCCATTTCTTCACTCTGGTAACGAGGCAGAGAGAAATAGGCAATGTCTCCAGAATTCGGCGGAAAGTGGGGAACGGAAATGTGATCAAGCGAACGGAACGGAGTGTCGTAAAAACAATTTTTTGTTGTAATTTTACGAGAGAATCTGTACTGTATAAGTTCTTTAGGTCTAACTATAATTACAAGAAGTAGAGGAACAAAAGAAATAATTATTTAAAAAAAATCGACAATTTAATATTGTTTTAAACAAGAAAAAAATCTATTAACATATTTAATATATTTTATCCATTGATAAAATACGTATAATATTAAAAATCTTAATATATCAAAAATCGTATCGTATACGTAACCAAAAACGTATTCATATATTAAAAATCGCATGTATCGTATCGTACCCAGACGCGTTAAATGGGCACCAACAAGTGACGAGCAAGCTGCGTCGCTCTAAAACATTTTTGTTGTACGTGACGGGTAATATTGAACAACAACCAACAGAATATTTAGGTTCTGTTATAATTACTAATAGTACTTTTAGCTTATGTATACAGAAATAAAAAATTTTATTCTCATGGTTTTCATAGATTAGGTGTAAATGTGCGTATTTTGTTTTAATAGTTGTTAGAAAATAACGAAATAATAATTATATATATCTATAGATACATTATTAGACCAAATAAATTAATATAATTTTAAAATATAAACTTATAAGGCCACTCGAGGAAATGAAATATTTAATATTTTCATTTTTCGCTGTGCTGTCGAGGCATGCGTCTGTTTGTAATACATACATAATGTCGAACTATTAAAGTAAGTACCTACAAGTACCTGTTAAATATAGCAGGGCACCTAGGAAGTGTTGAGACACTACGTTCTTCATTAAGGCACTTCTTGAGGTATTGGCGGAGCTCAACATAGTGTTTTCCCTTATAAACAGAGCGAGAAAATAGCGAGAAAATGAAAATATATTATTTTCCCAAATAAGAAGTAGACCGTCAACCGTTCAGACAATTTTCAGCAGTCTTTTCTCAGCAACCTTAATACCCGTCAGGCACAAAACAATCAAGGTAAATAGGTAGGTACACTTAATAGAGAAATCGATATATCTTGAGATCCTCCTCATCAAAGTCAAGCCCTTTCCCTTACCACCAGTGTTTGTGAAACTAAATGGAAGCTACTGGAGTGTTGTTGGAAAGATGAGGTCGAAAGTAAATTTTGTTGATTGTCCGTAATTTAATTTACAATTTGTGTATAGGCTTTGAGAATAGCAATTTCTGAAACTTTTAAAACAAATAGTAGGTAGGTAAAAGTATTGTAAAATCAAAGATGTTTTTAAATAAATTGTCCCATTTTTGTTGGGTAGGCTGGTATATAGATACATAGAATTACAATTGTGAAAAATGGTTTATTTTGTTCTACAATTTTTTTTGCTAGTTTTTTAGGAAACCCTTGCGGTGAATAGGCGCAGCGTGTGACTGTACTGACTGGTCTGGGTTCGATTCTCACTCGGGAAATGAGATATTTTCATTTTCTCTCTCTCCTCTGCTGACATGATAAGTGCGACATGCGAAATATGATTTAAGCGTAAAAAAATACAATATAGGTTCTCTACGTTAAAAACATGAAGTCTAAGTCGGGGGAATAAATTTTTTCAATTTCCTCACTGTTGATGTCTATATAATTTGACGAAAAATGTGGAACGGAACCTCATCACACCAGGCTTCCTCGACCTGCTGCTATATACAGCTGAAGTGTGAAGCTAAAAAAACAATATTTTTATTTTGACAGTATAAGAAAACGATAATTTCTAAGGAAACTAACACGTATCATCCCTTTGTCACTGTCCCCGTCAATATTGGGTAACTCGACAGCCTAATTCCGGTTGACCGCACAAATATTTATTCAGTGAAATATTTTAAAAAGCGATAAAAGGGTGGGTATCGCCATGAATACGCCCAGTGTCCGTGGACAGCGCGTGACTGGAATATGCTGCTTTGTTTTCGTATCATATGAGAATTATGGAGGTGAAATGGGGAATTTAGTTATTTTTTGTGTTTGCCTATATATGATACTAATATTATAAATGTTTATGAGGATGGATGTTTGTTCCATTTTCATGCTGAGGCTGGTTCAGTTAGTTATTAAGCTTATTCATCAATATACGAGTATATTATGATTTTGTACCTATAACTGAAAAATAGGTTTTAGCGGGCGAAGCCGTCTGTATGCTGCTAGTAAAATGTAATTCAAAAATAGTGAAAGTGAGACTTTGTTGCTTCACCCTGTATCCCGTACACCAAAACCTCCATTCCTCTACCCTGGAAACCTCTATTACTTCGAATGGGGATCGAACTCACAACTTGTCGTGTTTACAGTGATACAGTGCTCCTGCGCCAAGCCTGGCCTTTAAAAGCGTGGTAAAAGTATATAAAAAAAATTGTCTCGACAACCTAAAATAATTAGCTTTTATTTAGGTACCTGTCGAGATATTTATAATCAATAACAATCCCCACTAAACCACTAGCGGAGCACAAAATGGACTAAAGTAGTTGTTAGCGACATTAGCCGCGTGATTCAGTTACTTGATCCGCTTGAAAGCATCTATGGGTTATGGGAATAGGAGGGTAGATTTCGAAAGGCAATTTTTTATATCAGTATCAGTAAAGACATAGTCGTACTATTGAGAGAAGAAATTCAGGTTGATTTTTGTTTTTTTTATAAATATTTATTTAAAAAAACGTTATTGCAAGCATCTAACTTTCCTATTACAGTTAAGAACCAATTTAAAACTTAATAAGGTTCCCATACGACTTCTTACATTATTACATTCTTGAAATATTTCTAAAATTAATTTGTTTTTGTGTTATAATAATATTTTTTTGCTCTACAAATTCAATAAAAGTAATCGACATTTTTATTTGCTCATAGGCTTCAAATAATAATCAAAACTGTCTCACCTCTAAGAAAAGGTGACTTTGACCTCGTCCTTACCAACAACTAATATCTAAATAAAAAAAACTTATGATTATTTATTATTCTATACAGATAAAAATAAAATAAATCAACTTCACGCTGTTTCCCGCACACAGCAGGGTAGGCGGAGAAAACCTAGAGTTAAGGCACTCCGTTTCCCACTTTGGTGGCATTGCGTGGCAGAACCTAATTGCCATGACACCAGAGCTATAAATTGAAATAAATATTTCACTTCCTCAATTGGGGATCGTATCCACGACCAGTCGCGGTCGTAATCACACTTTGCGCTCCTGCACCACGACTGGCTTCCGTTTCTATAATCTATATAGATAGATAGATTATTGAAATAATAGAACAGACAAAAGAAATCTCAGTCCGCCATGATAAAGCCACGTAACACGGTTCGTACGAGTATAGTGTGTAATATTAATGAGATGTCGAGATGAGTGATGGGCTGTCGGCGTCCGTGATGTGCTCTGCATCAATCAGGCTAACATCCTTCGATGGGCTGTACTGGCTTCGTGACTATTGTCTTCTTTAGACTATATGTGGTATGTATAATTATATGTTTACATATATATATTATACTTATATAGTAAATATGAAGAATTTTTAAATGTATTTAAAGTATTATTCCACGCTTAGGAAAGAAAATGTAATTATTTAGATAATGTAGTGTAAATGTAATGTAAAATTATGAACGTAACGGGGATTTGAACTCGCATCTCTTGGAAAACAATCTGACCCTACACAGATGCTAACAACATAAATGAATGTATGGCTTAGAGGTCAGAGCGCTTGGACGCTTTCCAATAGGCGGGAGTTCAAATCCCGCTAGCTAACGACGGCCTCAGAAGTATCCAGTACCTCATAGAATTATTTATTTACAAATAAACATATGTACATAAAAAATATTATTATTTTAGTATTTCCACAATACAATGTAAAAATTTTTCTATGGAAAATCTTAAAAAAACATACCCAACAGACGTTCGCCATCCGTATAAAGGACTGATGTTATCATCGTATACGCAATTTTGTTCTCGGAAAGAGGGAGAATGACCGCCCTCCGAACACTCGTGGGTTCTGATAGCCTTCACTTCCTTATCAATATTACTCCACAAAAACCTCTCCTTATTGCCCTCCCGAAATATACTTGGAATGGTGTTTATTTTTAAGTGTGTTTATAATTTGTATGCAATATGATGTAAGTATGGTGGGTAGGTATTTTTAAATATGGAGAAATGTTTGGCGGAACCTAACATCGCGAATAAACGTCTCTTAATGGGAATGAAATGTCTTAATACTAGGTTCCCATAATTTTCTTCGTGCGAAATAAAAAAATCGTATCTTAAATGATAGGGAGACGAGACCAGTTATGGCACAGTGGCACAAGTGTGTGACGGTAAACGTCGCAAGTTGTAGGTTCGATTCTCACTCAAGGAAATGAAGAATTTAAAACATTTCGCTCTGGTGTCGAGGCAAAAGCGCATCAATGAGTTCCACTACTCAAAACAGCTTAAAACTTTAACAATGACTCACAAAGCATACCATTGCAGACTACCCCGAAACTATGCTACCCCCTACATAAGTACTAAAATAAAACCTACTTATTCATACTCAGAACGAGGTAGAGCTCACATACTGTACTCGTCAAATTGCATCGCTACGAGCGGTGCGAGGTGCTAAATTATATTTGCCTTTTGATTGCCTTTCGCTTTTCAAGTAATAACTCTGACTGTTACTTGGTGGAAGAATTTTTGCTATATTCGTTATTTATGGAAGAAATTTTAAGTTATAATAAGTTTTAAGTTAGAAGAATATTGAGATTATTTTACTGATGTTTTACGCATAGGTATTTTGAGGCTACTCGTGGCAAATGTTTCATATTTTCATATCTTCGCTCTGGCAACTCGCAATGCCCCCAAAATTGGAGAACGGAAATGTCTTAATGGTAAAGTGAAGTGTAAAGTGTTTTAATACTAGCTTCCCGGGCTATCACTGCCTGTCCTGCTATATGCGAAATACAAAGAAAAGCTGTAACCTAATAAAATCAATCTATAACACAATTCAAATTTCAAAACAAAGGGTACCCAAGTCAAGCATTCACTCGATGATATCCGACTGTCCCTTAACGTTTATTCATGTTAGATTTATGCGTGCCTCTTCGCCCTCTGACCGTATCTCCCGACCCTCAGTATTTCATCCTTGCATCCTATAGGATACTGTATGGTAGATTAATACGTTTACACCTTCAGATCTAAAAATGTATTAATAATGTTTGAAAGGGAATCATCAAAATCGGTGCAACCAGTTCTGAGATAACAAAAATAAATTCTCATTCAGTCGAATGGATCACCTCCTTTTATTGAAGTCGGTTAAAAAGTGACAAAATGAACAAAGCCTTTGTATATTAGTAGGCGCCAGTCCATGTCATATTCAACAGTAGTGAAGTGCAACATCACGTACAACGCTCTGTGAGTCTGTACCAAGCTCGTCATGATGAAAGATTAATTGGAAAATCTTCTATGCGGAGTGACTGCTTTGTCACTGAATTACTATTTTGTCAAACTGAATTTTTAAGTTCTTTCATGCTGTATGCCGTATATAGCCAGGGAGAACCTAGTGACAGGACACTGACTTCTCCATATTTCACCCAAATTCGACAACTTGCATGTTAAGTGGCGTAACTTCGCCGTTGCGACTTATTTCCCCAAATGGACATCGACCCCACAACCATTATTTTTGAGACATCTATTTTTGCGTTACGAAAAAAATGACTTTAATTTTTTACTCTGGGCTGATGCTAAGTGTGTTACAGGAAAAATAATAAAAAATGTAAATAAGAATAATGCACATATATGAACACACCAGATGCAAATATTTGGTACGATGATATAAATAAAAAATAAGGTAAAAGTAAAAATATTTTATTTCATAATTTAATATTTTGCTTAAAAACAAGTTTTTGTTCAATGTTTCCAGTTGTTTCGAAATTAAAATAATAATTTCATGCTGGGGCTCAGCTGAATGTTATGATTATATTATTGTATAATAATTTCATTTAAATTCTCTTTTTCCTCTTGTTTTATTTGCATTACATTTTTTTAAATAATTTCATTTAACAAAATATTACATTTTTTTTAATAATCAGTACAACACTTTTATCATATTGTTTTTAATTTCTTTATAGTTTTTAATAAAATATTGATATTGTCGGTGTGTAAAACTCAATGGGTCCAGGTTCAAATATCATTTGGAATATTGCTCTTCATCTTCATAATTGATCCTGCACATAGCAGGGCAGTTAAAGAGACTCTAGTGTCCAGACACTCCGTTCTTCGCTTTCGTCTCGTCTCTTCTCTTTAATCCGAGACATTGCGGGCTTAGGAGCGAGGAAATGAAAATAAATAAAAGCACCGAGTGGTGATCGAATCCACAACCTTTCGGTTATGGTCTGACGTTATCCCACTATGCCTTGATACCAGAGCGAGGAAATAAAATTATCAAATATTTAATATCCAGGAGAACCCACAACCTGTTTTATTTACAGACGCACCCTTGTTACCCTGCGCCATGACTGGCCTAACGTTTAATTGACTTAAAAAAAGGCAAACTGCACATGCAGATGCAAGGCATCCTCATCCACATCCACCCACACCGCACAAGGCTGAACGGCAAAACGACACGTAATCCCGTCCCGATACCTAACGAGATCGATTTTGGAGGGTATCGAGACATTTAAGCCGGCGCGTGACTCCATTACCGCGATACAAAGAAAAGTACAAACATCAAAGGCAGTTCTCGCGAGTGAGGAATTCCTTTTGTCGTAGCCATGTACGTTTGAGACGTTCTCGTTAAATGTCCTAAATTGTTTGCCGCCTTAACGAGTGACGGATTATGGTGGGTTCATATTTCTGGAAGATAGGAACTGGTGTCAGTTATCAGTTATTTTAAAGTTTTTTTTTGAGCTTCATACGTTATTCCTCGGCACTAGTGTTAAGAACTTAAGGCACTCCTTTCCCAACTTTTTGCCCAATTAACTCTATGTTTTTTCTTTTGTCTCGTTACTATTATTATTAGAGAAAAAAAAATAAGAAGAAATCATTATTCCGAGTGGATATCGAACCTACAATTTTAGCTTTTACAGTCAGACTTTGTGTCGCTGCGCCATTACAGCCTGGTGGAAGTAATTTAACGTTTTTTAGCATTTTCGCATCATAACAAGTCAAATTGAAGTCTGTTCGTGAATAGGCAGACGGAACCTGAGAACCTAGTGTTAGGATACTCTGTTTCCCTCCCGTTTCCCATTTTCCGCCGAACTCAATGCCGCGTTTCCTCGTTACCAGAGCAAAGAAAACAAAAATTAAATAAATCATTTTCTCGAGTAAGAATCGAACCCAGAACCTGTAGCATTTATGCTCCTACGCCACAATTGGCCTCAACTTTTAAATCATATTATTTAACTAGTGGGCCCGGACGCGGCTACACCTGCGAAAATATAAGCCTAAATAATTAAAATAAGTTAAAAAATAATAATAAGTGGAGATTTATTATTAGAAAAAATATCTGAGTAACCGAAATGAACAAACAAAAGAAGTAAAAGTAACTAAAGGAAATTCTTAATATTAGAAAAAGAACCTAAAGTTTGCCGTGCGCGCGTACTAAATATTTTTCTATATTAAATAATTATTAATTTTTGCGAACAGTATTAAATAAAATCCCAAATGATTAAAATTACGATATTTTAAGTGTATAACATCGGTATAGATAACCGAACTGAGATAAATTAATTATAAGCAGCAAATAATTACATAAAAAATAATAGTAATTCGAAAATATATAAAAACTAGCGACCCTATTGCGGCTTCGCCCGCTTTTTCTACTGGATTATTCATATAATGTATGATTGCAAAGCACATAAGATAATGTGAAAATTAATTAAACCCTAATGCAACCCGCATTTTCGTAGTTTCAATAAGGATTTTCCAATTGTTTTACACAGCAAGGATTTTTTAGTAGGTACCGTAATTTTAAATCTGTGCTACTAATCTTTTCAAGTACTTATTAAAATATATTTAAATTACTATTTTTAGATAGTTAAATGACATTAAATAATACATTCAACTCGAATTATCCAATACGTGCAAACGCATCTAAATCTTCGTTGCTATAAAGGCAGGCGGGTTTTTTTTTTTCGAGCTTGTGGTTAATGCTGAAGAGGGTATTCTGTCCCTGATGAAAAGCAAGCACTACGTGGCTGCCTGTGACGAAAATTAAATAGAATGCATTGGCCGGGAATTGAACCCGGGCTGCCCGCGTGGCAGGCGAGCATTCTACCACTGAACCACCGATGCGTGTAAGGCAGGCGGGCGCGGCGGACTCGCTTGTATAAGCATAACGTCGCGAGGCGCGTTTCGCAGCAAGGATTTTTTGATATTGTAACAACTTCTAAAGTACTTATTAAAATGAAAAACAGAAAAGACAGTTTTGATCTACATTAAATGGCCAACGTAACTAATATACTTATTTATATGCTGAGAGTAAGGGATAAGTGAAACTTGACTCGATACAGTTGATGTGTGAACGGCGTGATGTGTCAACAACTAAATGTGTTTTTCTGTAAAACTATTCGCAATTTCGAAATATTGTAAAAAGCAAATTTTATCTTCGTTTAACGTAGAAAATTAATAAAGTATTTTAAAGGATAAGGATTAATACCATTATGGAAAAATATCCCTCACAATAAAAAATATATTGAAATTATTATTTTTAGACAGAAAAATGATCACTACGCGTTATTCTTAAAGGATACGAATATGCTATCGCGGACTTTTTTGTAGATCTTATTAAGAGGAACAATACTCCAGTACATTTTTGTCATGTAGTACTTACCATTAAAGCAGCGCATGCGCCAAAGTGTCTCAGCGGTAAGGACTTTATACACATTTATTGTATTTATGTTAATTTACATAAGAATGTAAAAATAATAAACTATATATAAACCTTCCCTGAGAAATACTCGACCTAATGGTGAAAACCGCATCCAAATCCGTTGGGTGGTTTAGAAGAAGAAGAGTTAGAAAGTTCAGACAGACACAAAAAGCGACTTTGTTTTATAAGATATAGGATTTACAAAATCATCAAAGACATCTGCCCGTTCGCTTCGGTCATACTATACCACTCGTAGGCTAGGTCATTTGGAATCAGTGACATCTCCTTAATTATTTATTAGAATGTTATACAGTAAACTATAATTTCCATCTAGACGAAATGCTAAAAGTGACTATTATGTTTATTTTCATAAGGATGAATATCAAATTATAGAAATCATCTAATTTTTGTTAATGTATACAAATCTATATCGGCGCGCGCCATGTATGCATTAACCAAACTCACTTTGGGTGACGTTTTCTTAAAACAACAAACTTTGCAAGCCGTTGCTTGGCAACGCGTAACGACTATTGTTGTTAACATGGCGGAATAAATTGCTTGTCAAATTAATTATTTTAATATATTGGTATACAGGGTGGAAGAGGCAGCGCTTCTTTTATTGAAACTGCGTATAGGGAAATATATTTCAAACCCACACCTAAGAAATTAATCAAGGTACCTCAACAGTTTGGACGTAGGATTTTTTTTTCATTTCACGATTTTTATCCATACCTGTATTTCGTGTGACACACACATACGTGTGCGACGTTTCCGATTTGACAGATAAGTGTGTGCGTGCCTATGTTATACTTTACAAATGGCGTTTTATTTTGAAACGAAAATTTTATTATTTATTTTGTTTGAAAAATAACTTTTTTATTTTTGGGAATTATTTTTTTTCCTAATTATATTAGGCTTTTATAGAGTAGTTAAAACTGTGGTTTCATTTAAAGTGGTGCTGACAATTCCATCCTGTATATCGAAAATATTACAAATATGAGAAAAAAAAGTATCCTATGTTCATCCCGGGACCCTCAAGTATCTCTATATGAGTATTTTATCACAATTAAATTAGCGGTTTGGCCCTGATTTAAGACAGACAGACAGACAGACAGACAGACAGAGTTACTTTCGAATTTATAATATAGGTATGGATAAATACATTCTAAATAACAGACGAGGCAGTTTAAAAGCAGCAAGCACTAACGACTTTTTTTTACTTAGACACATTAACACTATTTACTTATATTACCTTGGCGTTAGTAAATGTCTGTACTTTTCCTTTCCCAAGCGGTGGATTTCTTTGTGCTTTCATGTATATATTATAAAAAATTTAAAGTCTCTAAATAAAATCGTCAAGAGCATTTTCTATAAAAACATGTAAAATATAGTGTTTCTCATATGGCTGCCCCCTTAAACGTTTATATTTGTTCATCTTTAGTTTCGTTTAAAAGGCAGAGGGAGCCTAGTGTTAAGACACTCCGTTCTCCACTTTCCGCAGAATTCTTTAGGCATTGCATCATAACGAAATTAAATATTTAATTTCCTCGAAATATTCAATCAGGAAACAAAAGGAACCTGGAAACCTAGTGTTGAATACGTTCCTTATTAACACTTACGTTCCACAATATTCCCTTAGTTCCCTTATATAAAATATACATGAGAATAAAACTACACAATCCATTTAAAACGATTCTGTTAATACATATATCCTAAGCGAAATAACATAAAGAAGTAACCCAAATAAAATAATAAGAGACTACCCCCAACGAACGTAGACAGTACAAAAAAAATACATAAAAAAAGCGATAACTTTCCAAGATTCCATTTCGGTGATCGAAAAAAGATAATGTCATCATAACATTAGCCCACTTCGAGACTCCGAAAGAATCCATACAATGGAAATAATATTTATTTACTTGTATAGACAGCATGAGATATTTAGGTATAATAAAAGATCAATCCAGATTATAAATTACTAGTATTTATTACAGGATCAACGTGAGATTGTAAGCGCGACGGTTGTGGATTCGATTCCCATTCGGGTGAAATAAAATATTTATATATTTAATATTCTCATGTTCTCGTTCTGGTAATTTGGCAACGTCGAGTTTCTCACTCCACTCAGAATTCGGCGGAAAGTGGGGAGCGGAAGTGTCATACTAGTAGTAGGTAATGTAGTGTTTTAACACTATGGTGCCAGGTTCCCTCTGCTTACCCTGCTATGTGCGGTATATAGCATGAAGCTGGTTAAAGAAAAATTGCTCGTGTGGTCAATGGAAAATGGAAATGGAAATAACTATGACCTGCATATGATATATGACACATTTCAATGTGACCGAGGCACCTTTGAGAGCAAGTACAGTTGCCTACATTCCACATTGAAACGGTTCTCGTGGTGTACTCCAGCCACAGATATCTTCGATAAATAGATTTTCCATCACAAACTAGAATTTTTCAATTCGATCCAGTAGTTTCATTAGGTAAATAAACCTTTCAGCTTTATAATAGAATAGAATATTATTGACGTAATAAAATAAAGATTTTCGAGATCGTAATGGCGTAGTAGCACAGCGTCTGACCGTAAATGCGATTGATGTGGATTCGATTCCCACTCGACGAAATTAATAATTTTCATTTATTCATTCTGGTAAGACAAAGCGTAGCACTAATTTCTATTTAACGTGCAATGTCTTCAAAATTGGGCAGAATGAGATGCGGAATGTCTTAACTCTAGGAGCCCTCTGCCATCCCTATATAAAGCTAAAAAAATCGTAGAAATATTAAGATCGAATCGAAAAACATTTTAGTTCTTCAAGTCGTTCTCGAGTAAAGTACCAATTGATCTTAGTCCCTTATGAAATACTCGTATGTAGATGGTAAGGCGTTTGTCACAAAGAGAAGTCAATGGTGGCAGATCTTAGGAGGATATGAGAGTGTATATATATATATATATTTAAAAAAATCTGTACGTTCGTTTCGAGTGGGAATCTTTTAGGAAAAGGCAAATGTATTGAATCACAGAACGATCGAGTTGAAGGCCGCCTCGAGTGGTGCTTTGTTTCCAAATGTTATATTCGAATATGATTTAGCCTTTGATAGTACATTTTAGATGGGAAGTGAAAATATTATATATATTGACGCCGTCGTGGCGCAGCGGCACAAGGGTGTGACTGTAACGCGATGGTTGTAGGTTCGATCCCCACTCGAGGAAGTGAAATATTTATTTACGTTTATATTTCCAGTTCTTCGCTCTGGAGTCGAGGTAAAGCGCAGCGCGTGTTGAGTGGCAGACGTCGTCGTCAGAAAGTGGGAAACGGAGTGTTTTAACACTAGATTCCCACTGCCTAGCCTGCTGTGTGCGGGATACAGCGTGAAGCTGATTTAATTTAATTAGATTTCATTTAGCTCGATCGTGGCGTAGGAGCACAAGCGTGTGGTTGTAACCTCTATAGGTTGTGGATTCGATTCTCTCTTGGAAATTAAATAATTAATATTTTCATTCCTCGCTCTGGTAATAAGGCAAAGCGTGGCGATGAGTTCCGCCACACGTAATGGCGGAAAGTGGGTAAGAAAAATGTCTTAATGGGAACGGAGTCTCTTAACACTACGTTTTTAGGTTCTTTTAAAGCAAACGAAAGTAGATGGTAAGAAATCGCCGCTATCCATGATCTCGTTCAACATCAGAGGGCATACCCTTATTTCTATATGAAACGATAACGTTATTACTTGGACCAAGAAACAAATGAAATTAATGATTAACACCAATTAAATGTCAATTAAATATTAATTGATGTTTCAGAGTCGCTATAAATACTCTACCACCAATTACAATAAAAGCTGAAGTTGTAAAAGTCGACACGCTAACTACAATAAAGTGAATTAACATAAATAACTTTCCCATGGAGTGAATGAAAATCGGAAGGATCCATTGACTTGCAAATCGAAAATCACTCTTTACTCAATTCCCACTAACTTTTGCGACGAAATTCAAATTTCTTCCCAATCACTATTATGTATCTTGATAAATTCGCTGGTAGCCCAAGGTTTAATAGAAACCCTCCGTTTTATCTGAATATTAAATGTCTCCTTGTTTTCGATTTGATAATCTTGGATTGTGAAGTCCAAACGGAAACGGAAGAAATAAAATTTATTCTTTATTTTTGAAGATTTGAAATAAGGTTTCCTTTAGGCAGTCAATTCGGTGAAAGATTATGCCTCGAGAATTCGACGGATGGTGTCGTGGGGAGTCGGGTGACGAAACGTAAGTGTCTTAATAGGGAATGGAGTGTCTTAACACTAGGTAAGTTCCTTCTGCCTACGGAAATTATGTACTACTTATTATTATTAATATTTATATCTTTAATAATGTACTACTTATTATTATTTATCTATATATATAAAATCGAAAGGTCACTCACTCATCACGAAATCTCAGAAACTACAAGTGCTAGGAATCTCAAATTTTGCATAGGAGTTACTTATAGGACGTAGGTGCTCGCTAAGACGGGAATTTGCAATATTCGACTTCTAAGGGGTTGTTTTTGGGGTCGAAAGTTTGTATGAAACTTCGTTACTACAAATGCTAGGAGTCTCAAATTTTGCATAGACGTCACTAGGACGTAGTCATGGAGACAGAAATTAATAATAACATAGTTCACGCGGGTGAAACCGCGAGCGGGCCGCTAGTATTTACATATAGACGTTCTATTATTTATATTTTTTATACAGAAATATAGAAATCCTTTATTTTTTTCTCCGAAGTAATAAGTATATATTTCTCATAATATTTCTTCTACAGAGACTATAACTAAGTAGACTTATATAAAAAATATAATTTAAATAATATGTATATTTTAAATTGATCCAAAAAGCAAAAGCTCAGTTATAACATCATAAATACTATATATAAAATTTATTTCCGTATATGCAAAGTTAAAAAATTATCTTCAAAACCTAACGATCGTTCGCCTTGCTCGTTCAACATCAAATTAGGTCGAGACGCTTCCAGCATATAGAGCGCCATTACCCAGCTCACCAGGTTACCTAGAATTCATTTTCTTTAAAATATTAAATTAAAATATAAAAAAGGCTGTCGAGGTGCAGTGGTTCAAGCGTGAAGCCTAAGAAGCTCCACGGTTGTGGGTTTGATTTCCATTCGGGGCAATGAATTATTTTCTTTCCTCTGGTAACGAGGTAAAGCGTGAATTCGAGTTCCACCACTCAAAAAATCTGTGGTAAATGGGGCTAGTGTTAAAACACTCCATTCCCTATTAAGACACTTCCGTTTCCCACCTTCCGTCGAATTCCCGAGGCATAATCTTTCACCAAATTGACTGCCTAAAGGAAACCTTATTTCAAATCTTCAAAAATAAATAATAAATTTTATTTCTTTCGTCTCCCTTTAGACTTCACAATCCAAGATTATCAAATCCAAAACAAGGAGACATTTAATATTCAGATAAAACGGAGGATCTTGAAAATAGGACACAAGTCTTTTTTGTCTATCCCGCTATATACGGGATACAGCGTGAAGCTATAAAGACAAAAATATATATTTAAAACCTTATTTTAAGCTCGCATTTTATTAGAAGATATAGTCTATTTGCTCCTTCCGCGCGCTCCTTTGTTAACTGATGGGTGACTATAGCGCTGCGATGCTAACGCTGTTTACTTATTAAATTTAGTATAGCTACTAAAATAAATTAAACATTTTCTATGCTAATTGAAAAATATGGTGATCGTTTATTGTAGAAAGAGCAGCGTTGAGTTACGGTATTCTACACAATGTCTTGAAGCTTGGCGGTGATTAGAGATTCAAGTTTTCAAGATTGCGTTTTTGGAGGGGAAGGTAGTGTTTTATCTATATCTTTTTTAGGGTTTCGTATCTGAAAAGGTAAAAATAGAACCGTTAAAGGATCAAATTGTTGTCTGTCTGTTAAGGCCATTTATCTGGAGATTGCGTGGAGGTATGAAGTCTGCGGTTCGATTCTCTGTCAACAAAATTAAATAATACGATTTATGGATGGTTTTTCCTACATATAGTTATGATATTGTGCATGCAGTGAGAATTACAATATAAATATAGGAAAGAAATCGAAAAGTGAAATTTTATAGGGAGGTAAGAAAATTTTATATATTTAATTTCCTCGAGTTAGAATCGAACCCACACCCTGTCGTTTACAGTCACACGCTTGTGCCCCTGATTGCGACTGTTTCAGCCTTTAAAATAATTGATAAGTTTTATTCCAGGTATACTCGTATGCGTATATGTTAATGTTTTTTCAAAAATAGTTTGTCATTTCTATACAACATATATTGCAATATAAAATTTACTATATTTAACATCTGCATTGCAGGTATGTACTCGGTGTAGGTTTTATTTTTATGAACCTTTAAAATTTTGTTCGTTCACAAATACCTTAAATAAAAAAAGTATATTTATTTAATTTCTAAAACAAAACATTTTCTTCTAATTGGATCCAAATCGGTAGTTTTTGAGTAGTCAGTTATAATATAAGTAAAATAAGTTTAAATACATTTTATTTTATTGGATTTTTCTGAGTTATTGCTTATTCTTTATTATTTTTCGCATATTGGAATATTGGCGGTATTCACTCCAGATAAAGAATTGTTTTCACGCTCCCGCTCCGGTTACAAAACAAAGTAGAGAAAATGGAGAATTGTACCTTAACATTCAGCTATTTCTATTTACTCTGTTATAGCGTGAAATAAAAGAAATTAAGTTCGAAAACTAAAACCTATCTACTAATAATCACGCTCTAAAAATATAATACAAAAAACTATACACTGGTCTCACATAACCCTCTTTTTTGCAACTCCATAGTCGGATAAAAAAAGTAAAGAAAATTGAAATGAATTCTAAAATTGTAATCGAAGGTTCAAAGCAAAACAGTATTTATTATACCATTATCGTACATACGTTTATTGCGTTCACGTATGTAGGTTCACATACGTAAATTCATCTGGAATTGGCAATATTAAGGCAGCACGTAACAGACTTCATTACAAAGAGAGTGCTGATGAAATTCGGTCGTTCTCTCCATGTTTCTTTGGAGGCCTCCACCTACCCTACTTGACGTTTATTTCTTTTTTATTATTTTTTCTTTCGCTATCATCGAATTTAGAATTTAATATTGCCAGATGTAAAAATGTGATGTCGCGTAAAAATGACGTTGTTTAATTTGACGTAGAAATGGAACGTTTATTTAAATTTTCGAATATCTAACGCTTTCGAAATATTCAAGGCGTAAACCACGTGTTGGTTTTTGAGAGAAATCAATTTCAACTGTATCACTACGAAATAGAGTTCTATTTGATTAAATCCAAGAGTTATTTAAACGTTGTAGAATACTTGGCGTCATCTGTCAACTCCACCGGCCAATTAAAAGTGACCTGCGCGTTCTTTCAATTACTTAACTGCCGGGTTAACCTTGTACAGTACGGTCAACGAGTCGTGGGCCTGAAGTTAGGTTTTCTCAGCTATTGCACACTCGATAGACAAGTAATCAAAATAAAATCTAAACTGCACAGTCATTTACAGCTTACCTCACAGCGGCCACGGCTCGTTGACCGTACTGTGCTGGTCGACGAAGCTATAATTTTAATACTATGAGTGCACTAAACCATATATTTGGCTCATTAGGTTTTGATCTCGGCTTAACGAGCCGCCCCTAATTGCGGGTGCCAGCAAAAAAGGAAAATGGCCAATTTTCTGTTAATGTTTCACACGCTTTTAATCTTTTTATGATTGATAGATCATCAGCCTCATAAAATTTATGGGTGCTGTGGTATTCTTTACGGGTATTGAACGAGTATTGTATATGGGTTTTAGGCGGTTGTCTAAATTTTTATTTTATTTTTATTCCATAAATAGCAGGGCAAAAAGTTCATGCACTGCCGAATTTAACTAAAAGAAATGTCTAAAAATCTAATTCGAAATTTCAATAAACAAACAACCTTCCATATTTACTTAGTTACTAAAATAGGTAGAAATGCAGAGAAAATAATGCTTAGAGAAAATAAAATAAGAAATTCTTCTTAGTTATATTCTATTTATATAGTTACTTGTTATGGCTGTTTTAGAAACAGTATGTCCCTTTTACACAGCTTACGTTTTTATATAAAATTTACAATATTTCACATCTGCATTGCAGGTGCTGAGTGTATTTTTTTTGTGTGAGTGCACATAGAGAAAACCTAGAGTTCTAGTGTTAAGACACTTCGTTTTTATTAAGGCACTTTCGTTCTCCACTTTCCGTTGAATACTTGAGATAAAGCGTCATGAGTGATGGAACACAACTCCGCGCTTTGCCTCGTTAACAGAGTAAGCTAATGAAAATATTAAATTTCGTTTCCTCAAATGAGAATCGAACCTACAACCTGGCCTCAAAATATACTTAAATAAAAAAAAATGTCACGAATAAACAGTCCTAATAAACACAACCTGCCCTTGTACAAAGAGTTAAAGAATACCGTAATTACTTAAACAACTGTCCAGGAAATTAATCACCGAAAAAAAAAGGAACTTTCCAAAAACACCTTCAAAACTGGTCTCGGTGCGATTCTTACTAATTTGAACTCCTCTCCCCTTTAATTTACAGAAAACAGTGGATTAATAGGTCTCCGTGGTGACCTTAATTAAAAAGCTCCGCGGTTATTGTTTTAGGGTTCCGTAGATCAAAAGAAAATAATTGGATCTTTATAGAATGACTTTTTTGTTCGTCCGTCTGTGTCTGTTAAGACCAAGAGTTCAAAAAAAAATAAGTTCTAAGTAAGTACAATTAAAAGATACAAGCTTTTATGTTTGCTGTAGACATACAATCATGATTTTGGTACAGAACTCTTTGGGGGTGAGACCGACTCACACTTGACTGTTTTTATATTTTATCTGGAAATGAAAATGGACCCGCCTAAACCAATGTTATATTATACGGGAATTAATCCTTTCAATATTTACTTAGATAATATTCAATGTTAGATAATAACACCCTTTTAACGTAAATGGATAAATGTTGTTATCTAATATTGTACCGTCGTGAAGTTGTTGTGAGTTCAATTCTCATTCGGGAAAATATTTGTTGTTTTCATTTCCTCGCTCGGGTAACGAGGCTAAGCCCAGCGTTTAGTTCCGTCTCTCAATACGCAATACCTCGAGAATTCAGCGGATAGTTGAGAACGGAAGTGTCTTAATGGGGAAGGTAGTGTCTTAACACTTGTTCTCAGGTTAACGCAATGAGCGTACAGTGGAAAAGGGTATGTCTAAAATGAAACCTGGGAACCTAGTGTTTTGAAACTCCGTTCCCATTAGAATATTTTCGTTCACATTTTACGCTGATTTCTGAAGGCATTGCGTGTTGAGTGGCGGTACTCAACACCGTTCTTTTTCGTTTTATCAGATGAAAACGTTAATTATTCCATAGTTTCCTCTAGTGGAAATTATCGTGCCTACAGCAGTTAGAGTCGCACTCTTGTGGGACACGCCTGGCCTCTCGTTATTAAGGAGGGGAGGATATGTGTTGATACTAAGAAAAAATATAATAAAATATTTTTCAATAATGAAGTGATTTTTCAATAGTGAAATGAACCAATTACGTATTTTTGTATATTTTTTCCATATAGTACAAAAAGCTATAACTCTTGTCAAAGTTAACCGACACATACATAGAGAACTCAAAAAAAATTTAATAAAACATCAAACTAGTCGACATTTAGCAATAAATTCAATATCCGTACCCAAAAACAGTTTGAAAGGAAAACCCCGATATCGATTCATAGAAATCAGAGCGCGGAAATAATTCGAAAACCACCGCTTCGAAAATATTAAAAGCGTACACCGAACAATTAAATGCGGTGAAAAATATAACTGTTACTGATTTTTGCAACTTGTCGTATGTTTACTTTTTTTATTTCCTAATTTGGGGTCTAGGATAATCCAAGGAGTGAAATTCCGACGATTATTTTCTAAATATATTTTTTATATAATCCTATGTCCATTCTAATACCTCCAAAAATATGTGTACAAAGTTTCATGATAATCGGTTAAGTAGTTTTGGCGTGATAGCGTGACAAACAAACTTACATTCACGTTTATAATATTAGTATGATAAATGGATATTACGAAAATATTTGAAACTCCCCCGATATTCAAACTTCTTGTATAAAACGAATTCTTGTCTTCTAACGGGAGAAGCAGACTGTCTCACTGCTAATGCGACAGCTTTTGATTCAATTCCTAATTGGGGGACTGAATTATTACCATTGAACCTTGCGAAGCTAGCAAAGCTAGCAAAGCATTCGCCCACCTAGCCTAAGTTAAGCCCAGCCTAAAAAAACTTATTTATTAAAATTATGTTTTTGTATATAACTATATTATTAATAAATTAATTATTTAAAATTTCAGATATATTTCAATTCAAAATAAACTTTCGGTCATTGAAATGGGCAAAAATAATGACAGTGTCGAAAGTAAATATATAAAACGGGAGCCGCGGACCGCATTGGGGTAAGTTCGAACCCGCTCATTAATAAACGCCTCGCCAAAGGAACGTCCACTTGTTACTTAACTAATTAAAATTATCACTTTGTTTTATTAGCTTGTTTTTTTTTATTAAATTAACACTTTACTGTCACGCTGTATCCCGCACATAGTGGGGTAGGCAGAGGGAGCTTGGACCCTTAAGTTAATATACTCTGTTCTCGTTAAAACGCTTCCGTCGCTCACTTTCTGCTGAAGCCTCGAGCGTTTTGCGAGGCGGAACCCAACGCCGCGCTATGCCTTTACCAGAGGTAGGAAATTAAAATATTAAGTGTCCTAAATTAGGGTGGTAAGGGGAGAACAGATTGTTTTAACCCATTTTTTATATGCCCTGCTATATCTGGGATAAACCTTGAAGTTAAAAAAAATAAAACAACAGCTACCTACAAATATTGGTTAGAATGGAAAAATAAGAAATATTTTCTATTCCCTATTCTAAATTTTAATGTTTTATTTTATTTTCTAAGTAGTAAATACAATAAACCATTTAAAATTCAGAACGAATTCTCTCATAGGTATTCATCAGCATCTACCTGACACACCAATATAAATGTTAAGTGGGTAGAAATCGAGAAATACCAATAAAAATTGAAAAATAACCCGAATGTGAATGCATTACTGTGAAATATTTATAAAACAATTGAACAATTGTGAATTTGTGTGTAAATCAAGTTGTCAGTAGAGTTATATACGAGCTTGTGTGATCTGGGTGCACCTGACGCCCTGCCCAGCCCAGCCCAGCTGCCGACTGGGGGGTGTATGCTTTGTAGATTAATTAAAATTCTGCATTTCTATAGATTATTTGTTATTTTAGAGCTTTGATGTTGATACCTAACTTTGTGCGATGTAAGTGTGTTTGATTCTCGGTTGGAGAAATAAGTTTACATTTCATTGTTTTAGTGATAAAGAGAGAGCAACTCGTAATATTTCGAAAATCCACGGGAAGTGTACCCACGGAGTGTCTTAATTCTCTTCTTCTTCAGCCTAAAAAAATTTTAGTTTGGGTACTTTAGAATTAATTTGAAGAATTTTCATCATTTCTATTTACTTTTATTATATGAATACGTAATGTCTCGTTTTGTGATGGAAAGTGGAGGCAGTATTTAGAGACATTAATAATTATGCTAGAAGCAAATTTAAAAAAGTGTATTCAAGATTATTAAAATATCTAACCGAATATTTTTTTGGTTAAAGTTATTCGTTACTTATATAATGCTTCGTAATATTACACTATTAGTGATTTTTTTATGAGCTTCTCGCTGTACCTCGCGCACAACGGAGAAGACAGATGGAACTTAGTGTTAAGACACTTCGTTTCTCATTTCCCGTCGAATTTCGAAAGCATTGAGTGTGGAAATGGAACTTAACGCCGCAATTAATAAACTTAAATTAAAAACTCAAACTATAAGCGGTTAATTCTCTATAATGGTTATATGTGGTCTTTATACATGAATTTTGTCAAAATGGTTACTCCATTATCTAGAAAATTAATTTTAACTTTAATATGGAGTCGATTTAAGCTAACGACACTTGACATTTAGTATGAGATAGGGCGGGACTATAAAATTAAATTTAAATTGTTTAGCACATTATTCTCGTAATATTACTGTAATAATTGAAATATCAACTAGGTTTAGTATTTTTTTTTCGCTTTACAGTGTATCCTGCATGTAGAAGGGAATATATTGTTGAGACACTCCGTTACCATTGAGACATTTATGAGCCCCACTTTCTGATAAATTCTGAAGGAATTGGAATTCGCGACAAATGGTGGGTTAGGGGATCTAACTTCGAGGAAATTAAATATTTATTTAAAATATATATTTCCATTTTCTTCGCTCTGGTATCAAGGCAAAGGGCGGCGGCAGAACTCAACGGAGTTCTGCCACTCAACACACAATCGCCAGAAGTCAGCGGAAAGTGGGGAACCAAGTGGGGAACCAACACTAGGTTCCCTCTGCCTAGCCTGCGGTGTGCGGGATTTTTATTTATATTTTTACTTTTCGCTTTAGCCGTATTAAATTACCGCCTACTTAACGACAGTTTTTAAAACACAAACCATTCTGTTTTAAAACAAGAAACAAGAACGTATTCAGTAGAATTGCGATGAATTTTATGTTCCAACTCGCTTCGAACTTTATAAAGACCATCTTTTACCAAACTTAACACTTAGCTTCTTAGTTTATTAGTTGGCTGACGAAACTAACGAAATGGTTGTCCTTTAATAAAGGAAAATGCATTTTTGTAATTATTTAGTAGATGTAACTTACTAATTTTTAGTGGAATTGTTGGGGCAAAAGATATTTTGTTTATACTTTGTTTTACTGGGCATAAAAAAACAAAGGTGGACAAAATTAATGAATAGATGCTAAAAACAAATTTTATTCGTATATTCGGGCAATGATAAAGATATATCGACGGATGACATATCAGTTCCTGGAGTGAGACCTCCCAGACGCCCAAGTAAGCGCTGGTTGGATGTCGTGATGCAGGACATGACAGCCAATGTTTTAACCACAGAGGACGCAAAAGACCGTGCAATGTGGAGTAGGTTGAGTAGGAAGGCAGACCCTGGCAATAGCCGGGATTAATGCCAGGAGGAAGAAAGATGACTTGACTATGAATGTACTATTATCTGAAACTTATATTGAAAAATAAAGTTTCCAAGCTGTCACGTTGAATGCTGATATTCAACACACAATGCCTCCAGAATTCAGTGGAAAGTGGGAAACCGAAGCGTCTTAACGGGAACAGAGTGTTTTAACACTAGGTTCCAAAGTTCTCTCTGCCTTTCTTTGAGGGGCTGTTCACACTGTATGTGTGAAGCTAAAAAATACTATAACCTTTATAACCTACAGCCAACTTACACAGTCAGTACTTTATAAATTTTTCATGAAACACTGTGAAAATAAAAAATCTTTCACATATTCAATTCATAGTGTGTGAAAATGGTAAAAATTGAATAGGAAAATTTCAAATAAACGTTTAAAAAAAGTGAAAAGCAATAATACACTTACATAGGTGTTCCGCAATAATTTCCATATTTATGAAACAGGAATCGGTACAAAGTGCGCGTACTAGTTCACCGTTCAGCAATTTCCGTTAAATTTCAATACAAATGTAAACAAAATAAAAATTTATATTTGTTAGGCGAGGGCTTGGCTGGGGAACGACTTTTATTCGCAGGTATTTTTTAAAGAGTATTGGAAGTGTTTTTTTGCGGTTTTTCGTATCTAATTTCCTGTTTTGAAGAATAAATGCTGAGGGATGATAAAATCTATTTTGTGTATTTGAGGTTAAGTTGTGAGAATATTTTTGTGTGGGTATTGGTACAGTATACGCGACGGGTGTGGGTTTAATTCTCACTCGGGGAAATCAAATAATATTTAATTAATATTATCATATCTTCGCTCTGGTAACGAAGAAACGCCACTCGTTCAGCTCCGCCATTTAACGCACAATATCTCGAGAATTTGGCGGAAATTCGTAAACGGAAGTGTCTTAACAATAGGTTCCCAGCTTCCCTGATATGTGCGGGATACAGCGTGGAGCTAAAAAAAAATCAACTTATCGAACCTAGTATGTGTTGCTTAACTAACACATATAGCACGATATGCAGAGGGAACAAAGTTAAGACACTCCTTTTCCCAATTTCCATCAAATTTTCAAGACATTGAATGGCAGAACTCAACGCTACGCTTACTCTTACAACCAACCAATCAACCAACCAATCAACAATATAAATAACTTGGATTTAGTTATTTCAAATTCTCACAGATACTACCTATATGCAATTTCAAAACTTATAACTGTAACCGCACATTGCATATAATATTAGATAAACAAATTTACTCCCGAACACGTCACGTTATAACTTATAGGCAACACACAGTGTTAAACTTCTAGTGTACGATCTAGTTTTGGACGTGCATCTACTATTATTCGTAGTTGCCTTTTTAATTTTAAATCTATGTCATATAAGAAAAGTTCTTCTTTGCGTGCGGCTGTAAACAATAGGTTGTGGGTTCGATTCTCACTCGAAGAAATATCCAATACCTTCAGAATTCGGCGGAAATTGGGGAAAAGAAGTATGTTAAGACTAAGTTCCCAGGTTCCCTCTGTCTACTTTTCTATGTGCGGGATACAGTATAAAGCTTAAAAAAATGTTTTGCTTATAAAACGAGTGGGTAATACTCTCCTAATACTCTCCGTATTATTGAATTACCAATAATATCTATTCAACTAGGTGGGGTGACGCAAAGCGGCTGGTAAAGGGTGGATGCGAAGCCGAAGCCGAGGTCAATAGCGTGCCATTGGAGAAGCTACGTCCAGAAGTAGACGAGGACAGGCTGATGATGATGATCATATTCGGAGAAACGGTGAATATTACTAAATTAAGAGGTAAATATTATTTTGTATTGCAATTTATTTTTATTGTGTTTTGTTCATTTTAGTACTTTACCACTTTACTTAATATACTTATTATTAATTTTAAAATAATGCTGAAACTAATTGACAAACTAACATTTATACCAGGAATCGATTTCTGCTGTGATATGATAATTAAAAACCTCAATAAAAATTAATATCTATATATATAAAAGGACTTGTCCTCACTGACTGAGGTAAGACGCACGCACAGCCGTAACCGCTGTGCGTAGAAACGTGAAATTTGGACAGATGTTTACTTTCGTAATCTGGACATCCACTAAGAAGGGATTTTGAAAAATTTTAACCCTAAAGGTGGAAATAAGGGGTTGAAAGTTTGTATGGAAAAATCTTTAAATCGCCACCGATTTTTATAAAATTAGAAATTTAGATTTTTAAAAGTATTTAATTGAATACATGTTTCATTGTTTTCTAGAATTCTCCCCCTAAAGGTGCAAATAAGGGGTTGAAAGTTTGTATGGAAAAATTCTTAAATCGCCACCGATTTCTATAAAATTTGATATTTAGAGTCTTAAAAATATTTAATTGAACATGTGTTTCATGGTTTTCTAGAATTCACCCCCTAAGGGTGCAAATAAGGGGTTGAAAGTTTGTATGGAAAAATCTTTAAATCGCCACCGATTTTTATAAAATTAGAAATTTAGACTCTTAAAATTATTTCATTGAACACATGTTTCATGGGATATTAGAATTCACTCCTAAATACACAAGCGAAGCTGCGCGCGTCCGCTAGTAATAAATAATACTAGAATCGTGCTTTTCGTGCATCAATGTAAGTAACTAGTACTAGTACTGTCTACGTCGTCAATATTGGTTAATTTGCTCCCAGTTTCTCGGTGCTAAGCAAGAAACTTGTCTTGTACCTACATACATCCCTTTGTTTGAATCGAATGTAGACTAAAATATATGTTTTAAATCTTTTGTTTTATCTGTTGAAGTGATTTGCGAATTATTATTGTAATAACGCTAATTATGTTTTTTTATCTGTGGTCCCTGGACCAATGGCGGGACCAATGGCGGGAAAATGAAAAGTGTTGTTTATTAATGAAATTGATTTTTTGATAATATATTTTTTATTGTTTTTGTGAATTTATTTAAATATTATGTTGGAAGTAAAACGTGTATATTTGGTGTCAGTGTCAGAATGTTAATTATAAAAAAAAAATCTTCTTCATGTGTTCGTGTCCATATTCGACATATTCGAAGTGATTTG
Source organism: Heliconius melpomene rosina (assembly GCF_056956725.1). NCBI lineage: Eukaryota > Metazoa > Arthropoda > Insecta > Lepidoptera > Nymphalidae > Heliconius > Heliconius melpomene. The sequence continues at coordinate 1,847,127 of NC_140396.1, read as the reverse complement.
TGTTCCACTGTCACGTTCGGAACACCAAAATCAATGAAAAAAAAACAGCAATAACACAACACAAAGAAGTAATAAATTGAATTAAATTAAATTATATGTAAATTATACATGAGGTTTTTATAAATACTTAAAAAGTTTCTAATATCTACATAAGATTTCTCATTGCAATTTGACCTAAAAGATGGTTTTAAATTTTGACATTTTATGATAAGTTAATCCATTTTGATAACGATTACGCTGCGTTTACATCTATAAAAATATTTTCCTCATAAGTATTCGAATCCACGACCACCCTATCACAACCCAGCACACAACCAATATAAAACTGCAGTAAATTAACATAAATTACAGTACAATTTCGAATATTAACTGAAATCCATCTCTATTTTAATATCAGTACAAACAATGAAATGAATGAATGCTATAGTTCCCGAGAAAAACGTAACATTTTTTTTCGACCCAACGTTTGACCCAATTAAAGCGTTGTTGATTATAGAGTTGACTATTGAAAACGGTTGTCGCAGCTTAGTCAATATTATTTCTCTGAAAAATTCAAAGGTCCATATGAAGGCTAATAGAATTAGGGTTGTGTCATATTGTTTTACTATAATATATAAATAAATATGGAGGCCGGAAGTACTGTATGATTGTAAACATGACGACAGTCGTAGATACGATTCTCAATCGAAGAAATCAAATATTTGCATCCAGAATTCGGTGGAAAGTGGGGAGGGAAGTGTCTTAAAACTAGGCTCCCTCTCCCTACCCTACTACTTACGAGATATAATGTAAAGCGTGAAAAGAAATGAAGGCCGTCATGGAACAGCTTCTCAGGGTGTGACTATAAACGCGACGTTCGTGGGTTCAGAGAATGTATTACATCTTGAAGTAAAAAACATATATTTGACTATAGAGCCACTGTGTGACATTTTTTAAACAATTTAGTGTTGAGTTACGCCAATCAACAGGTAATTTCACGAAAATTGGACGATGCGTGAGGAACACATTGTCTTAACATAAGGTTTTTTTGTCTTCTATGCGGGAAAAAACGAGAAGCTGTTTTTTTTAAATAACACAAACTCGCTAATCGCCTCGCTTATCACTATTAGCAACACAGCAGTGACAATGACGCCGACCGTGGTGGATCGAAAATGTCACAAACAGTTTCTATGGCGGGATTTTTCTAGATTTTGCAGTAAATTTTGCATGGCCCGTGTTTTAGGGTTCTATGTTGAAATTTGCATGTGGCCAATACCGATACATTCAAAATACACTATGTATTGACGTAGTAGTGGTGTTTTTGACAAGTGACTGTTAATAAAAGATAATGGTTTTTAGTTAGCTTCACGCTTAATAAATAAATAAGCGATGCCAGTCGTAGCGTGGGGGCACGACTGTAAACGCCAGAGGTTCTGGGTTCGATCCTACTCCAGATTTTTATTTTTTAATTTTTTTTTTATTGAAGATAGGTAAGCATTTGTCCGCTATCTCACCTGGTGGCAAGTGACGATGCGAACGATGATGGAGTATGCTTACCCAGATAATGCCTATTCACTCTTTCCTTAAAGACGGCCAGGTTGTATTTAACGGGAACAGTTGAGCAGGCAGGGAGTTCCACTCCATTTAATAGTTTCACTTTGGTAACGAGGCAAACAGTACAGTTGAGTTCTGCCACTCAACACACATTGCTAAGAGAATGCCGCGGAAAGTGGGAAACGGAAGTGTCTGTATGAGAAGAGAATGTCTTAACTTCAAGATCTCACATTCTCTACGCACCCTGCTACCTATTCGGGTTATAGCGTGAAGCGAAAAAAAGTCTAACGCTTTTACCCTAAAGTAGGCAGAGCTGTTTGCGTCGATATTGGAGCGATTAATTTTAAATATTAAATAATATATTCCCCCGAACGTGAATCGAACCCAAAACTATCACGTTTCCTACAGAAATACATATTAATAGCCAACTCTTCAAGCTATCATACCCAACAAAACCTAAACCAGTTTCAGCTAGATAAATCAAACAATATTTGCTTACGAACACGCCGCCTAATGACTTGTAAATAAGGAGTCGTCATTAATAACGGCTGTCTGATGCAGCTCCTTCGAGCAATTACTTTGGTACGTAACGTTGTTACGGGTAAGTAGGGAACGTAAAGGGTTGATATGTTCATCATTTGTTTGTGGTACGTATGAAATTGTTTGTTGTCTTCGTTTTTAGGGTTCCTTACCTTAAATGGAATAAATGAAAGGAACGAAAAGGGAAATTTACAAGTATATGTATAAGATACGATTGGAATCGGGAATTGATTTTTTGATTGCCTTGTCCACTTATATAAACTTTTCCATACACGCAGCCCGGGAGGTCCTGGATCCAGATGCTTTTTACGTAACCTTGTTCCAGTATCACCGAAACTATTCCCGAAGGTCAACTGAGGTCCCCTCCCTCTTTTACCTCTCACTCTTTCCATCATAATAATGTAATGAAAAAGATAATACTTGAAAAACTTTTCTCTAGAGTAGCCTTAAAGCAATAAAGTACCTGCAAGCTGTTGTACAAGCTCATAATGTTCATATAAATCTGTCACGAACAATATAAAGGCGACACCTGCTCATAGTGACGCCTGACTGAAAATTAATTTCTGGTGATACGAGGAATTTACGTCGAGAGAGAGTGTTAAGGTGTATCGAACGTGCAGAATGTTGGAGACGAGCTGATTCGCAATTTGTGTTTATATTGTCGCTTATTATTAACTCTTGACTCAAAATGGGAGGGTTAAAATTAATTGGGGGTAAAAATATAAATTTGACTTTTCTGTCTATTTCTTTGTCTGTGGCATCGTGGTGGCCATGAATTAACCGAATAAGGTGGGTTTTTTAGTCGAAAGTCTTCTTCGTTTTTAGATATGTTTACTAATGTTCGGGTTAGCAGTTTAAGAGCTACAAGCATATTGTAAAGACGAGGTAGTGAATTTTTAGGTCAGCCTTTTAATTTTTTTTAAGCATAGGTTCTGGCTGTGAACCGCTGCACCACATTGCATTCAAAATTCAAATCAAATTTGAAGTTAACCTGTATTTGGTGATGACAAATTTTGGATAAACCACGTTATTATATAAAATCAAATGCTGTATCCCGCACACAGCAGGGTAGGCAGAGGGAACCTAGTGTTAAGACACTCCGTTCCTCACTTTCTGCCGAATTCTGGAGGCATTCGGTGTTGAGTGGCAGAACTCAACGAAGAAACGGGAATATAAATTTAAATAAATATTTCATCTACTCGTGTGAGGATCGAAACTACAACCAGTCGGTTTTACAGTCACTCTTTGTGCCCCTGCGCCATGACTAGGCTACAAAAACGTAGTAGCAATTACAAAAATACTACCCCTAACCCGTACTAACATAGCGGTAAGTTAACAGGTGTTGAAATAATTTCCTACCCCCACCCCTACCCCGACGCTAGTGATATAGAAGTGTAGCCGAGTGCAGTTTGTGCAGCCGCAAATCATTAATCGTGGCGGCGCGAATGCCTTCACAGTTAAACACCGTATTTGTCTGGCTAATTGCTGGGGGTAGTTTAGCCGATTTGGTGGGAAAAGGGGTCGTTTTTTTAGTTCTACCGTCGGTGTAAAATTCAATTTGGATGTGATACGATGTCCAAAGGGAACGTGGGAACCTAGTGTTGAAACACTCTGTTCCTTGAGGTTCCTCACCAGATTGAGAAAATTGGAACAATTTAAGTATAAATCTTTCAGTGTTCAATTATTGTGATAGCAAAATATGACATAAATTATCTATTTTTTTAAATGGAATAGTTTTTAGATAATAAATAATTTTCAAATTACCCTTTTTTTCTCAGGCTACCCCGCTAGGAATAAAATGTGAAACTAAAACAAAAAATAAACTTTTATAAATAAAAAAAAACTATTTCTATTAGACACAAAACAAGTATTTCTTAGGTTCGAGCAAAAAACTTACAAGAACGGTCAAAGTTAAGATTAATAGTTTGTAAATAAGCTCCCACAAGACGACAATATGAAAGTTTTTGGCAAATTTACGTCCCAAATGAAGATATTTTCTTATGTATGGCGCTTGTAAAAGTAAATACAAATTAATAAGAGAAAAGTAAAGAAATATTTTATTACTAACATTATAACCAATAGAGGCGTTAACGCGACTGATTGTGGGTTCGATTGCATTCGAGGAAATGAAATCTATATATATAAAATCGAAATGTCACTCACTCATCACGAAATCTCAGAAACTACATGTGCTAAGAATCTGAAATTTTGCATAGGAGTTACTTATAGGATGTAGGTGCTCGCTAAGACGGGAATTTGCAATATTCGACTTCTAAGGGGTTGTTTTTGGGGTTGAAAGTTTGTATGAAACTTCGTTACTACAAATGCTAGGAGTCTCAAATTTTGCATGGACGTCACTTATAGGACGTGGGTACTCATGGAGAAAAAAAATTAATACTAACGTAGTTTACGCAGGCGAAGCCGCGGGCGGACTGCTAGTATTTAATATTGTCATTCTTTAGCTCTGGTGTCGAGACAAAGCATGGCACTTCCACCATTCAATACACAATGACTCCAAAATTCGGCGAAAAATGAGCAGAGTGACTTAACACTAGGCTCTCTCTGCCTACCCTGCTACATGAGGGATACAGCGTGAAGCTTGTTGAGTGACAAAACTCAATCCCGCGCTTTGTCCGTGAGAGTGCATAAATGTAAATAATTTAAATGTAACCACTCCCCTGAACGTGGAAAGAACCGATTACCATCCTATCTACCGTACTGTTACGGCCTCAAAAAAAGAAAAAAAAAACAATATTTTCTATATTCATCTCTCCACACAGAAGCTTCAGCGAAACCGAAACCACCATTCGATCCAACAACGGTCGTACATTCCGATAGAATTTATTTATAGCCGAGACAAAGATGGCGAGATAACAAAAGATTTTAATTAAAATGGCAATGAGCTCTCTGAGACCGGAGACGTGGCGGGAATAGGGTGTCCATGTGGATTTATTTTATCTGGATATTATGTCCCGGTAATGCTATTTTTTAATTAGCTTTCATTAATTTAGTTTTCATTTACTGTGTCGAGTGCAGTTTTAAATGAAGAGAAATATTGTTTTTCGGAATTGGGTTATGTGATTCTTGTATAGGATTTAAAATTGTTAATTTAGTGTGTTTGAGTTCTTCGTGTGTCACATATATGTATCTTTTTTTAGCTTCGCGCATCTAGCAGGGTAGGCAGAGGGCACTTGGGAACCTAGTGGTAACACACTCCCAATTAGATATTTAAGTTCCCCACTTTCCGCCGAATTCTCGAGACATTGTGAGATGAGTAGCGGAACTCAACAACGTGTGTGTAAAGAGTTTTTAAAAGACGTTTTATCATTGTAATATGCGTTTTTCTTCTTCCACATATAGAAAGACAGAATGACTTCCTCAGATACTTGAGATATTGCCCGAGTGCCAGAACCGAAAATGCTTTTGTAATTAAGATAAACGAAAGTAAAAGCATATTTTCTGCCTTACTTTATCTAAATCTATACATATAATAAAATCTTCTAAAATAGTAAAATTATATAATTTAATTTAATATTTTATCTAAATTATTATCTATGAAATGATAATGCCATTTGATCGCGAAAGTAAAATAAATACTTACTATTATTAATTAATAATACTATTACATTTTTTTTTACATGTTTTCTATAATTGTGTATATTTCTTATCTTTTTTAATACCGGTCAATTTCCTTCGTGTGTTTTCCATACAACGTGAATTGGCGAAATGAATTGTGCTCAACTGGCACGTTTGAAACGTCATATATCAAGAATCAAATCAATACTATTATTAAATATCATTGTATACCAGAGTTACACGAAATTATCTTATAAAGATCAAAATCTCTCATTAAATTTTATTTTAATGAACAAAAAACATAAATTTCCAGTGACAATAATTTGCGAAAGTTCGGTAGTTAAAGTTATCCAAAGCTTAATGAAGTTGGTGGAAGTTCCCTCTTTTCAGTTTCATGGTCACCACAGGACTTTACATTTAAATTAACCCTGGCTCTACCATTATTTAATTCTTCTTTAACATGTTCTGTATACAATGATGACATTTGTGCTAGAGTGGTTGAATGAGGTTTGGTTATCAGTGGAAATGTCAATCTGCGAATATGTAATAGATATTGTATGATAAAGTTATTTGATTTTTTTTTTATTTTTAGGGTTCCGTGCTTCATAAAGTAACTACGGAACACTTATAGAACCACTTTGTTGTCCGTCTGTCTGTCTGTCTGTCAAGAGCATTTATCTCGAGATGGCGTGGCGGTATTCCAATATTCTATTATATCGATTTTAGATGTGTATGATACATATTAAATATATATTACTCTTACTGAAAATTGACAAAATGATGTAATATAGCCTATAAAAAAATCAGCTTCACGCCTGGGTGGGAAGCTATAGGCTATATACCTTCCACAATAAATTATCTTGATATATATCGCGGCGTTAACTTCTGCTACTGAATACGCAATGCCTCCAGAATTTAGCAGAAAATGGAGAACGGAGTGTCTCAAGACAAGACAAGACTTCTTCTGCCTACCCTGCTATGTGCGGGATACAGCGTGAAGTTGATTTATTTTATTTTATATTACTATAACATACGCTACGTAATTTTAAAAAACTGGAAACAAAATCACGGAACTCATTTAGTAAAGTATAAACATTTTTGTAAAACTGCATTCGCTTGTAATTCATTTTAAACCTGAAATGGAGTTTGTTTTTCCACTTCACGCTCAGGATCACAGCCAAGATATGTATTTCGTGGGCATAAACGGGCGAATGTTTCTTATTTATGAATATAACTTCTTAAGAGGGTATAAAATATATAAATGTTATATTATTTTATGTAAAATTTGTATGTTCATAATTTATTAGTAATTACGTTGTTGTGGCCTAGGGATATTCAAATTCAAATTCAAGTTTAAATTCAATTAACCTATATTTTCATTCTTTTGCTAAGGTATACATCACAAAGTATATATTGAAGTAACCATACCATTGAGGCTGTAGAGGAGCAGCGCACAATGTCTGACTATAAGGTACTGGCAAACGAAACGCAGCGTTGAGCTCTGCCACTCAACACGTAATATCCCAAAATGAGGAAAAGGAAGGGGGGGAGATACATATATTAAAAAAATACACCTAAAGTGGACAAGACAGCATATAAAACGCGTTTATGAAAGCTTGTCACAGATCAGCCGTTCCAAAACAATGGAATGCCAAACGGGTGTTTATTGTTAAAAGGAAAGCAAAGGAGGTTTTTTAATGAACGGAAATACTCCTTTTCAAAGTTTCACCCTAATTCACGGTCTGCTGACTCCTTTATCCTGTAACAATGGCGGAAAAAATATTTGGATTTTGCGATGTTATGGAAATATATTACTGTGTAAGCTATGTTCCCTGCTGTACTCGTGTATGAGCGTATGTTTTAGAAACAATAGGATAATTTGTAATGTGTAACTGAGTGGTGGAACTCAACGCTGTGCTTTTTTTTCGTTTCCAGGGCGAGGGAAAAGAGAATATTTAATTCTTCCCAGTCTTACGCTGTATCCCTCATATAGCAGGGAGGTAGGTAGGTAGAGGGCACCTAGTGGAAGGCCGTTCCCTCATTCGTATCCATTTTTCGAGACATTCCGTGTTCCATTTCGAACCACAAAACCATGACTAAAATTAACTCCAAAAAAGTCAACAATATAACTAGTTAAGATAAAACGAGATAATTAAAGAAAGAAAATAAAAACGCCATGTAATTAACCTTAACAGTGAAAAAAAAGTGAGTTACTGGATACCATCCAATTTTTCTCATCAACAATTTTTAAGATGCCGTGAAATTAATTGGGATCTGAATGACTCGTTACCTTAATGGAAAGAAGCGGGCCTTCTTTAAAATAATTAAAATTTCTACCTACGACTTCTGTATAGAGAAGATGGGGACAGAGAATTATTGTGCAATATTTCGTATTTATAAGCATTTGTTGTATAATATTAGTTTTTTTAGTTTCATATTGTATCTTGTATATAGCAGAGTAGGGCGAGGAAACTTGGGAACCTAGTGTTAACACACTACGTTCCCCACTGCTGCCCGTTCTGCCGAATTTTGGAGGCATTATGTATTGAGTGGAGGAACTCAACGCCGTGAGAACTCCAGTGAGCTCATGCTTGAGAATCTGTACTTCCTGAGACAGCCGCGGTCAATTAAACAAAATCTTTAGAATCATCACAAAATCATCTTAATCTTCTTCTTTTTAATATTAGTACAGAAGTGTAGAAGTATTCACAAACGTGTAAGTGTAAATGCGACAGGCTGTGTATTTAATTTTCTCTAGAAGAAATGAAATGTTCAATCCACTCCACATCCAATGCCTCCAGAATTCAGCGGAACTTGGGAACCTAGTATTAAGATTACTAGGTTCCCAAGTTTTCCTCTGCCTACCCTCCTATGTGCGGGATGTTAAAAAAATATAACAAAATTTTTGATAACACTACATATAACAATAAGTAACTATAACTATAAAAAATACATGAAATACGTTACGAGATTCGAATTCCCAACCCAACATCAAACAAATGAATGAAACACGTTTTCAATTACTCCACTATTTTATTTAAAAAGAACAAATCTTTTCACTTTGAAAGGGATAGCTCTGCGCATCAGCTATTCTATTTTCTATTTCAAGTAACTGCTGCTACAACAAGAAATGAAGTGTTTCATTCAGAGAAGTATCTTTCGACATGAAATATTTACACAGTGTTTCGACACTAATATACAATCAATTAATAATTTCTAGTAAGTGCTATCTGGATGGAGTATTACTTTGAGAGGTTATTAAAATGAGATATTTGATTTAAAATGTAAATGTTTTAATATTATTTTTATTTTATGCAGTAGCTTAGGGCCTTCATGGCGAAGCGACACAGCGGCAGTGTAAACACGACGGCTGAGGCTTCGGGAGAATGCGGAAGGCATGTCAAAATGCGGTGTTAAGTACCGCCGCTCAACAAGCAATGCCCCGAAAAGTCCCGCGTGGTCCAATGGAAATAAGTACTTGTATTGTTTGACATATGACACATTCGAAGCTCGGGTTGTAGGCTGAAAGACTGGAACTGAGTATCTTATCACTAAAGTTCTTCGTCTATAGCTGCTATTCAGCCGTATAATATAATAAAAACTGGTTAAGTGCGAGTCGGACTCGCACACTGAGGTACGTAAACGGGAAATACATTGTAGAACTTATAAAAGTTCACAAACTTAAGTTAGCGGACATATGTAGGTATTTTGCATGAAATTAACTGCAAATATAAGTTTGAAATTATTTTTGTTTATTAAATACTATATTTATAGTTAAGTGTAAGTACTCTAAAAGTTTTGATTATATGGCGAATTACATACAATATGTAGTAAAAACGATCTGTAAATGTTCATATCTATTTATATTTCGGTATTATTCTAGTCCGACTCGCATTTCATCTGTTTTTATTATTTTATGTCTTACCTATTTAATAGACAGTGGCACAGGCAAGCAACGTGTGAGACAATGTACACAAGGAACAGAGTGTCTCAACACTAAATTCCCTTTGTCTACCTTACTATATGCGGGATAGAGCGTGTAATGAAGTGATATTTTCACCCATTTTCCTACATTAGATCCAACAACAGCTAATGTTTGTTCCCGCCGACGCGGGACTAAAGTTCTGACTTCTGAATGACACATGAATTATGGCCACAAACTTTTACATTTCCGAATGCTAAACTACATATTTTCGCTGGATTACTTTTACTTTATCCGTTTATATTCGTTTTTGTAACTCAATTTGAGTTTCTTTGTTTTAGCTGTTTATATAGATAGATAGGTATAGGTAGTCCAGTTGTGAATTCGATTCCTACTTGAGGATATTCTATCCATCCATCAGCCTTTCAAAGTCCCCTGCTGGACAAAGGCCTCCCCTTGCTGTCTTTCTTAGGTCGTCGTTCTACCTGGAGGGACGGTCTCTCGTTTAGATGAGACGTGGTCGCCATTGAGGAAATGAAATGGTTAATGTTTTCATATCTTCATTCTGGCATCGAAGCGCGGCGGGGTTGAGTTCCGCCACTCAACACGCAATGCCACCAGAATTCGGAAAGTACGGAAGAATATCTTTATGCCAGATCCCCAGGTTCCTTCTGTCTACCATGCTATGTGCGGTATGCAGCGTAAAAAAGATATTTTTAGTTTCATGCTTAATTCGGCAGGATAGTTATAGAAAATCTAATGCCAAACCACTCTGTTCTCCACTTTTCGTCCGAAATTGCTTTGCTCGTTACCAATATATATATATATATATATATATATATTGCTAAATTAATTATTAATAATTGTCAAGAAAATCATCATTAATTTTCAATAAAACCGCAAAGAGCTTTCTCAGCTTTCAAATAATAATAATGCTTTTAGTATTTAACGACTACACAATGCCACTTTCTGTAAGAATGTAAGAATGAAGCTATTTATACAGAATGTTTAAATATGAGTAAATTGTTAATAGGGCGGCAAGTCCAAGATTTCCGTTTCCCACTTTCCCCCGAATTACGGAGGCATTGCGTTTTAAGTGGCGTAACTCAACGCTGCGCAACGTTTTGTTGTTACCAGAATGAGAAAACAAAATATTTAATTTCCCCAAAAGGAAATCAAACCCACAATCAATAAAGATAAATAATTTATTATCTACATTTCTCTATAAATAGAATTACTTAAATCATTAATAGAAATGCCAATTGCATAACATTTTAGCCAAGTGCTCTTTCCCATGGTTAAGTGTACTTAGTACAATAACGGTATTAGAATAGTATAGCTGCTATAGCAAACTCTGTTATTATTGACGTTTCGTGAGAACTGTAGGGTTATTTTCAATGCAGTTGTAATACAAATGACGTTGATATATAGATATCTATACTTCTATTCTAATATTATAAAGTGGAAGAAGCACAGGAACTATTGGTTCAAATTGAAAATAAAAAAAATGTTCTGCATAGTCAGTTAACGAGAAAGGCTTTGTTACTATAAATGTGACTGGTGGTGGGTTCCATTCCCACTCGAGAAAATTAAATATTTACTATTTCAATTTCTTCGATCTTCTATAGAGGTAAAGATATCTGCCACTCAACAAACACTACTTCCAGAATTTGACGGAAACTGGGGAAGGGAGTGTCTTTACATTAGGCCCCCTCTACCTATCCTGCTATATGGGGATACAGCATAAAGCTGAAAAACAATGTCTCGATTTAATTTACTAAACCTATGGTCATCTCGGGCACGTATTTCTATTGGACTATTGGAACGAAGCCGGAGGCAAATGCTAGCGAATAGATATTTTGTAACATTTAATTAAATAAACCAAGAATGTAAAAGGAAGAATGAAATAAAGAAAAATCTCGAGTAACACGACCAAAAGCTTTAGCCAACTGAGCTTTATTCTTGCTAAGACTGCTACAATGTTTCTCTATTTATTTAATTTACAGATTTTCAACGTAAATCTATAGATGATTTACGCATTTCACTTCTATTTTAACATGTTTTTAGGCGGTCGTGGTACATGAAGATAGAGTGGGATTATAGAAGAGGTGATAGTGAATTCGATGCCTGATCGAAGGAATCTTCATATTTTAATTTCGTTGAATTTCGCTAATCAACGCGGAATAAATGGTTTAAATTAAGTTTATTTTAATTATAAAAAAATAAAAAAAAACGTATCATGTAAGTGTAAGAAGAAAGGACGTGTTAATTTAACTTGGCACACATTTCCATCTCACTTATTATGTCTCTGAAGTCAACAACCAAGGCATCTAACATAATATTGGACTTGGCTATCATTTCACATTTATGTTGGGATATGTAAGTATAGGGAAATAATTTTAGTTTTGATTTACCGCATCCAATATCCAATTAACACACTCCTTTGTTGAGCAGAAATGAAAAGAATCAAAAAATCAACACCGAGTTTTATCTACCAGAGCAAAAAAAAATTGAAATAATTGGCATGTATTTACATTACAAACAAAACCTTTGATTTTCTTGTTAGATTAACCCAAATCTGTGCAATATATATACATATATATATATCTGTGCAATTATACGACTTGCGCGTGAATAAATAAATAGTGTTTCGTTAGTGAGAGAGCTTAAGTGAATATTAAAGCTATATGGAAATTACATTTACTTTACGATCTCTGTTAATTATAGAACTCTCTGTTTGTATAAATTGATACTTATAATGTATAGAATATACTGTATTATAAATCATGGGCTTATCTATAAGAAAATAAGATGGCACTGCGGTGGAACTCAACGCCGTTCACACCAGAGCGAACAAATGGAAATATTCATAAATAGTAATTCATTCCCTTGAGCGATAATTGAACTCACAACCGTCGCGTTAAAGTAACACGTTTGTGCCCCTGTACCACGTTTTCTTTATTAATTTATTCACGAATTATTTCTAAATCAGCGGTGAAAAGAATGTCTCTACTCTACTATTACTGCCATTTCTTTCTTTAACCTTCACGTTATTTTAACAAAGCACATTAAGCTCCGTTTTCCATTTTATGTTGAGAAGTGGAATTCAACGCTGCGCTTCGTTACTAGAGCAAGGAAATGAAAATAATTCATTACCTGAAACGGGAATTGACCTCACAACCTTTACTTAGCTCCCTTCTAAAATGCATAATATAAAGAAAATATGGAGAGTTCGTTTGATATATTGTCATATTTCCTATGCAGCCGCCGTCAAGCTTCAACGGGTGAAGCGACAGGTGTTCTCAGTACGTCGACCAGTAAGGATGGACAGTGACGAGAATGTATGAGCGACATGCTTATTCTATAGGGGACGGGTACGTATTGCCAATTTTCGAAATGTATTGGACTGTCGACGGTCTGGAGAAACTGTGTGTGTGTTTGTTGTGTGAATAAATAGTTTGTGTGTTTGTTCTGTTTTGTTCTGTCTGTTTCTGTTTTTTTGTCTGTCTATCTGTCTATCAAGACCCTTTATCTCAGGAACAACGCTTGGGTCATATAACGGGTTGAAATTCAAATCATATACTGAGGTCCCATGATTTCCTGATTAAAAGCATATTTCTATGTTTATTTAGAAAAACGATATGGCTGTTTATATTGCAAAAAATGCGTATTTCGACAGTTTGAATGAAGAGAATCAAATTCATATTCAAATTACTTAAAAAATACTTATTACTTAGAAAATTGAGATATTTACATTTTCTAAAACAAAAAGCATATAATTAACTTAAACATTTTAAATATGAAAAGACTTTTTACAAATATGTATTACGTTTCATACCATAGATTAAAAAAATTGTAAATACCTCATTATCGTTCCAAACAGGCTGTAGAAATGTTAATTTCAGTTTTTACACACCCTGTAAAGTCTTATAAATAGTACATTCTAACTGCGATTACAGCGTATAGCAGCGAGTACTTACGTGTATATCTTTCTTAGTTTAAAATTCAGTGTACCCTCGAATACACGTAGAATATGCGCTCATAACTTAACGTTAAGTTAATTTCTTAATTCTTGTAATTTCTACAGGTTAAGGGGGTGGGTGTCTCCCCGTTCACCCCTTTCAAGCCAAGCCAGCGTGGCTTCCACGCTACAAATTCTTGTAGTAATATTCGCGGCACAGTATATAAAATACCAAAAGTTTGAATAAAATTAATACATTTTTAATTTCTAATATGATGTTTAAAATTTCGTTATATTAATTTTTGCAATATATTTCTTGAAATACTCACTCACTTACTCTGATAACGAGGCGCGGCGTTGAGCTCCGCTACACACAATGCCTCCAGAATTCGGAAAGTGGGAAACGGATGAAAAGAGTGTCTTAACACTAGGTTCCTAGGTTCCCTCTATCCTGCTGCGTGCGAGATACAGCGTGAAGCTAAAAAAATATTTAAATAAGTCGTCCCCCACAGCTTTGTTTGTGTGGGCTTTAAGACGTATCTATAATGAAAAATTTCATCTTCGTAGGGATTTCGTGAAATCCTTTCTTAGTTCTCCCCTATTCTACATACCAGATTTCGACTTCCTAAACCCAGTAGTTTCTATTACGTTACTCTGTTCTATATAAAAAGTATCAAATTATACCTAATTCATATATAAACTAAAATATATGTAAACTAGCGACCCTATTGCGGCTTCGCCCGCTTTTACTACTGGATTATTCATATAATGTATGTTTGCAAATCACTTAAGATAATGTGAAAATTAATTAAACCCTAATGCAACCCGCATTTTCGTAGTTTTAATAAGGATTTTCCAATTGTTTTACACAGCAAGGATTTTTTAGTAGGTACCGTAATTTTATATCTGTGATACTAATCTTTTCAAGTACTTATTAAAATATATTTAAATTACTATTTTTAGATAGTTAAATGACATTAAATAATACATTCAACTCGAATTATCCAATACGTGCAAACGCATCTAAATCTTCGTTGCTATAAAGGCAGGCGGGTTTTTTTTTTCGAGCTTGTGGTTAATGCTGAAGAGGGTATTCTGTCCCTGATGAAAAGCAAGCACTACGTGGCTGCCTGTGACGAAAATTAAATAGAATGCATCGGCCGGGAATTGAACCCGGCCGATGCATTCTACGGCCGCGTGGCAGGGGAGCATTCTACCACTGAACCACCGATGCGTGTAAGGCAGGCGGGCGCGGCGGACTCGCTTGTATAAGCATAACGTCGCGAGGCGCGTTTCGCAGCAAGGATTTTTTGATATTGTAACAACTTCTAAAGTACTTATTAAAATGAAAAACAGAAAAGACAGTTTTGATCTACATTAAATGGCCAACGTAACTAATATACATATTTATATGCTGAGAGTAAGGGATAAGTGAAACTTGAGTAACATACAGCTGATGTGTGAACGGCGGGATGTGTCAACAATTAAATGCGTTTTTCTCTAAAACTATTCGCAATTTCGAAATAGTTTAAAAAGCAAATTTTATCTTCGTTTAACGTAGAAATTTAATAAAGTATTTTAAAGGATAAGGATTAATACCATTATGGAGAAATATCCCTCACAATAAAAAATATATTGAAATTACTATTTTTAGACAGAAATATGATCACTACACGTTATTCTTAAAAGATACGAATATGCCATCGCGGACTTTTTTGTAGATCTTATTAAGAGGAACAATACTCCAGTACATTTTTTTCATGTAGTATTTACCATTAAAGCAGCGCATGCGCCAAAGGGTCTCAGCGGGTAGGACTTTATACACATTTATCGTATTTATGTTAATTTACATAAGTATGTACAAATAATAAACTATATATAAACTTTCCCTGAGAAATACTCGACCTAATGGTGAAAACCGCAGCCAAATCCGTTGGGTGGTTTAGAAGAAGAAGAGTTAGAAAGTTCAGACAGACACAAAAAGCGACTTTGTTTTATAAGATATAGGATAAATTAAACAACCTCAACAAGAAACCACATACATTATTAAGATTCCACGCCGCACAAACACTTAATGAAAAGATGATTTAATTCTGAATGCGCGCGTCGCATGCACAACAGAGACGCGATGCACTTTTGCATCTCACTAGCGTAATACAAAGATTTGTATGCTGGGGAGAAAATTTAGAAATTTCTTAAATTATATATGTAAATATTTTTTCATTAGGGTTGCAGGGTGTTATTGTGGTCGCGACGTTTGTTGATTCGATTCCTAGTGGAGGGAACGCATTAGTTATTTAAATTTTTGCTCTGGTAACACAAAAACTCTGAAAATTAACATCTGTTTACCATTTTCCGCCGAATTTGGGAGGCATTGTCAGCGGCGGAAGTCTCGTTACCAGAGCCAGTAAATCAAATATTAAATATCTCATTTCTTCGAGTGAGAATCGAATCCACACCCTCTACAGTCGCAATCTTGTGCCCCTGTGCCATGACTGATATCAAAATTTTACGTTTTATAGTGTATAAAAAAATATAAAAGTAAATTTTATTTATAAGTTTTATAGAACATTCATATTATAACATGTAGAACAACGTAAAAATAATTTCGCCAAAACAGCGCATCCAAAGTTTGCCGTAACCAAATAAAATATGTTCAGATTTGTTTTTATAAGTCTATATGGGAATCAAATCGACTTTCGACGTTGCACGATTTACTTTTGAAGATAACCCCTCGATTTGAATTTATTAGAATGCCGAACTTCGTTTTAAAACTGAATTATTATCTTTACGTTTCTTTGTATCTATATGGAATTCTTGGTGGAAGTTTGTTTATTAGACGTTGATTTAGGTTCACGCGGTATTTCGAGTAGGCATAGGGAACCTGGGCACCTAGTATTAAGAGACCCTGTTCTCATTAAGACTTTTGTTACCACCGAATTCTGGACGCATTGTGTCAACTCAACTTAACACCGCGCTTTGCGTCGCTACGAAAGCGATGAAATTAAAATAAATTATTAAATATTTAATTTCTTAGAGTGGGAATCTAACCTAGAACTGCTTGCGCCCCTAGACTACGATTGACCCTGCAATAGACTTTATAAAAACAATACAATCGCTTCGAATGTTGTTGATTATTTCGTTCGTTTACAGCGAGACGCTTTTACTATTTATTTTCTATTTTATAATGTACAAATCTATAGAACAACTTGCCAAAATATAAAATTAATATAATATAAATAAAGTTGGTATTATAAGTAAATGTTATTTGTTATTTTTCCGTTTCGCCGATACCGTCTAACATGAGAAAGTTATTACCAAATAAGGAACACAGCAATTTCCCAGCGATGCTATCTTAAAAGACAATGATCAAATGAATATTATTCACATGCTTGTATTTAGAACGTAATTTTCATCTAAATTTATTATTATTGAATTACTAGCATTATTTCTTCAATAAGGTTGCTGGCTTCGACTGGATGCGGTAGGCGGAGGATCGGGAGCTTTGGCGCACCCTGGGAGAGGCCTATGTCCAGCAGTGGACCCGAAGAGGCTGATTTGATTGATTGACTGAAGGTAATAAAAAATAAGATATATTTTAATAAAAAATCAGATATATTTTATTGAAAGTAAGGATAACTTGGCGTAGTGGTGTTTTATTAGATTTTTAAGGTTACTTAACTCAAGAGGACAAAATTGATCCCTTGTAAGACTTTGTCGACTTTGTCATTTTGTTGTTCGCCTGTCCGTCTGTCAAGACCATCTCGAGATCGTGGAGCTGTCAAACTTCCAGAAATAATATAAAATATGCAAGTCTAAGGTTTCTTAGAGCACAGAAAAATAAAGCTTCTAATTCAACGTAATCAAAAGATACGAGTATATAGGTATATATAATCGAAATATTTGGGGTACTTCCAGTGTACCTACAATACATTTTATACAAAAATTTATCTTCTAATCTATTAGCAACTTAGGTATAATTGTATTTCATTTCATACAAAATGAGTGCATACTCCCGCAAACTTAAGTTTTGTAAACGTTTATAAGTTGACTGTTAATCCTGAAATTGTTAATTCGAACCTTCGGTGAGCGACTCGTAAGTGACAAGTTTTTTTTTTATTTTTGATTTTTTTTATAATACGAAAGATATCGCCTAAGACTTTAATATGAAAAATATATTTATTTCAAATTAATAATCAAAAAATAAGCCGAGAATTAAAAGTAGCAGAGCGGACATAATATTAAATATCAGAAAGAATCAAGGCGTTATCTGTAATAGAAATCTTGTAGATTTATCGGGTTTTGCGGCGAGCGGTCTGGATGATATATAGGCGGAATGGCGTTCAGCCGTTGCTTTGCGACTGGCGTTTTTTTAAGAAACTACGTTGACATTATTTTTGGCGCGCTTTTAATGTGTCATTTACCTCATAAAAAAATCTTTATTCATATAAGTTAAGTCGCTGAAACTTTCCACTGTAATTTTTCAAAGATTCTTATGTTGGGTATGACTCGCTTCTCCGTATGGCACATTTCTGCCTCTCTTTCTGTTTTCTCTGCCTCCTATTCTGCTATTAGCTGATTTATTTGATAGAACATGGAAGTATTTCAAATTGGAAAATATAATTTAAGTTTTAACGCATTTTTTTAGGTATACAAGCCAGTTTCTAATACATCAAAGATAAACCGCAATTCAGATAAAATAATAATTTTACTTTTTATTGGAAAAGTACTTCAACAAGATTTTTCCATACGAAGAAACCAATTTATGTGATAACGTTCTGAGAAAATTGCTTTCTGGCCTTTTTCTTGCCTCAATTTATTGCTTGATTCAAATTTAACAATCAACATGCCGTTATAGCTTATTCACAATTTTTTAGTTTTACTTAGTTGCGAGGTCTGACTGTAAAATCGACTGGTTTGGCATGATGACCCCCTTGCCCCCCCCCCCCCCCTTCACTACGCCACTGAACTTGAATAAAAAAATGAAAAAAAAATGCATTTTTTTACCTAACACAAAAAGCCCTACACACCAAAAATACCAAACTAAAACAGAATAGCTTTGAAGAGTTAAAATATACTAACGCATTCCTGTCACACGATCTCATAAAGCTGGAACATGTTACAGGTGCGCTGAATAAACCGACGCGAGACTTACCACCGGACACACTGCCGGCAAGTGTGGGGGGGGATTGACAACTTATCCTGGTATTTCTATATAATGTGAAAATTAAATCGAATCAGTTTCACGCTGTATCCCGCACACAGCAGGGTAGGCAGAGGGAACACAGTGTTAAGGCACTCCGTTACCCACTTTCTGCCGAATTTTGGAGGCATTGCGGGATAAGTGGCAGAACTCAGCGCCGCACTTTGCCTCGACACCAGAGCGAAGAAATAAAAATATAAACGTAAATAAATATTTCACTTTTCAGCGTGAAGAGAGAGATTCTAGCGTTTGGTGCTTAGATCTAACTGACTGATATATACGTTAGAAAAAGATAAAGTTAAACCACTTGAATATAACGTCCCCCAATTGAGAACGAAACCAATACTCACGCTTTGCACCCCTTTTTTGCGTCTAAAAACGTTTGTAATTTTAAAAGATAAAGATTTTTACAATACAAATATTAGCAAAGACACAAACATATCGTATACTCATACGTATTCTATTGTAATTCCACAGAGAATACCTACAAAGACGATTCAGAGAATATCAACATTGAAAAATGAAATTCTCAAAGAACTTTATGAAATCCTGTGATGCTATAAAAACAGAAAATGTTTATCCAGAAATATGTAAAGCAGTCTAGAGTATTGCATCTTTCATTTTTGTAGAAAATCTGAATTCTGGTACATTTTTAGAAGATTTAACGTCAGTGAAGCTGTCGCTTGGAGATTGCTGTAAGTGGGTTTTAACTAGCTCGTTAATAACGATATTAATAAGTCATGTTTAAAAAGGTAGAAGCTGTCGTGAAATATTTAGTATTTTCATTTGCTCGCTGTAGTAACGAGGCAAAGCGTTGGCAGGCCTCAAGAGTTCGGAGGCATGGGAACAGAAGTGTCTTAATAAGGAACGTAGTGCCTTAACACTAGGTTCCCAGGTTCTGCTATGTGCAGAATATAGAGTGTATTTAAAAAAACAAAAAGGTATTAATAAATATACGTTTTATATTTAAAGGTTTAATTCCTTAGGTTGGAATCGAACCTAAAGCAAAAACCTGTCAAGTTTACAGTCAACTGGCCTTTTTAATTCTGTTTAATCTATATATATAAAATCGAAAGATCATTCACTCATCACGAAATCTCAGAAACTACATGTGCTAGGAATCTCAAATTTTGCATAGGTGTTATTTATAGGACGTAGGTGCTCGCTAAGACGGGAATTTACAATATTCGACTTCTAAGGGGTTGTTTTTGGGGTTGAAAGTTTGTATCAAACTTCGTTACTACAAATGACGTAGGAACTCATGGAGACAGAAATTAATAATAACGTAGTTCACGCAGGCGAAGCTGCGGGCGGGCCGCTAGTAATAACATAAAATTTAAAATAGCAAACTAAAAACCACAACCTCCCAACCAGACAGCCATCATTCCTATTATAATTTTCCACACTTTTGTCCATGTTTTATTCAATGCCACGTACTTGTATTCATCTACGAGTATCTCGTCTAGTGAAACGTAAAATGCAACGCCGCGAGAACCTGAGACATCTGGGTGCCGTCTGTTTATGCTTCGAGTGCACTTTGAATTTATATTAGCATCTGTGGAGGTTTTCATATCGTTGTAGATGGTTTTAATTTGTTTTAATTTTTCTTTTTAATTTTAATTAACTAGTTAGTTAGGTGGTGAATGGTTGCTCTTTGAAAGAAAAAGTAAATGAATTAATAACTTTAATTAAGAAATAGTAAAGGATTTCGGCGGAAAGTGGCGAAAGGAATGGAGTGCCTTAATATTAGGTTCTCAGGTTCCCTCTGCCTATCTAGCTATGTGCGGGATGCAGCGTGAAGTTTTAAAAAAATACATAGTTATTTAGGTATTAAATAGTAATGAATGTGTATTTAATTGTGTGAATAACATTTACTTGCCACCCAATTAGAGCCAAACAGCAATAAACACCATGTATAAATGTTATAACATTCAGAAACATCCTTTGCATTTGTTATCTATATATATAAAAGGACTTGTCCTCACTGACTGAGGTAAGACGCACGCACAGCCGTAACCGCTGTGTGTAGAAACGTGAAATTTGGACAGATGTTTACTTTTGTAATCTGGACATCCACTAAGAAGGGATTTTGAAACATTTTAACCTAATGGTGCAGATAAGCAGGCGAAGCTGCGCGAGTCCCCTAGTATAAGATAACCAGTATCAATATTACACAGGCTTTTGATAATCCATTATAATTGTATGTTAAATCGACGTTTGACTTCAACGAGCACAAAGAGCAGGTCGTCATTTGCATACCCATCAACTTCTGACTGGAGAACACCGTTTAACCCGAGCAATGTAATTATTATATTAATAATGAAGCCGTCATGGCCTGGGGGTGAGAGACAGTAACGTAACGGGACAGGTCGTGCATTCGTTTTCCACTTAAAGGAATAAAATATTTAATATTTTCATTTTCTCGTATTGGTAAAGAGAAAACCGTTGCGTTTCGCCAAGAACGGAATTGTCTTATTATTAGGTTCCTGATGCTCTCTGCCTACCCTGCCATGTACGGTATGTGTGTCAATAAAAAAAATAAAATAAAAAAGGATGAGGTACAGTTCTTTTAAAGTATTCGTAGGTATAATAGTTTCGTTATTAAATTATACAAATATTTTCATTTCTTCGCTTTCAATAGCAAGCGAGCGCTCAACATAATATAATGTCTTGAAAAATAGGCATAAGATGGGAAACGAAATATATCAACACAAGGTTCCCCCTACGTTACCTCAAGAGGGATTCAAACCCAAAACTACCATCACTAAAGACAAAGACGTTCTAATTACAATATACTATCTAAGTTAACAAATATGTCTGTTTTAATATTAATTATATCCAAAATATAACTTCTCATGAACTACTCCAAGCTAAATCTCCCTTTGTCTTATACTCGCTGAGACGTTACCTGGAATTACACGGCTCATTAAATTCTTGCCGCCTTGAAATCTATAAAAAAGGTAATTTAAATTTCCTCACAGCTTTTCTTTGTCTTGATTTTCTTAATATTTTCTATATATTGTTTCTTTTTTCCCTTCTATTAGATTAGTTGTTTCTTGTTGGAGGCCTTCGTGGCACAGTGGCACAAGCGTGTCACTGTATGCGCGACGGATGTGGTTACGAATCCCACATGAGAAAATTAATTATTGCTTATTAATATTTTCATTTCTTAAATGCAAGAGTTTCTCCAAGTCTGTGATCATGCCTTTTATTTTTATTTCGCCGATTTACCTGGTTCCGCGACTAGACATCTGGAATTTTTAAAATTAGAAAGGGGAAAACGGAGTGTCATAACACTAGGCCTTCTTTCCGCCTACCTTACAATTGAAAAAGAAAAAATATAATCAAATTAAATCTATAAATTTCTATACACAATGAATATTTACGAAACATTTTTTTAAATTATACCCACGCTGATTAAACTTACCTTTTGTGACAAATATAGGTAGGCTATACGGGCACTGGTTATGTAAAATGGTGTAATTTTAATATTTATGAATCCCATCACAAAGCCCACATTCCCCAGTCTTATGGGATTTTCTAGAAAATGAAATTGTAATAAATCCTTCATACGTTTCGCTGACGCTTGTAATTGCTTTCTACTAAAATGTCACTCATACAAGCGAATTCGTAATGAAGTCGTTTTATATGCTACCTTGTCGTGATTGGGAATTACGATACTGGACGATTGGTAGGTTCGATTTCCCGTCGGAGTCATTTTTTTTTAATTTCAGGTGATTGTGCTGCAGCGGCATCAGGTCTGGCTGTATAGGCAACGGTTGCTTATTTAGTTGTAATTTGGTGGAATAAACTAATTGCAACATCTCGTTCTGTAATAATATAATGCGCGGCGTTAAGAACCGCAATTCAATTAGCAATATCTCGAAAATTGGACTGTGCGTGGGGATTATTTTAACTTTTATTTACAAGGATTAAATTATTTAATAATTTAATTTCCTTCCTATGGTAACAAGACGGCGTTGAGTACGGCTCAATATATAATATCAAGAAAGTGGGGAACGCAGTGTCATAACACTAAGGTCTTTACTCTACTATATCCATTTCAGCGTAGAGCCATACAAAATTTAATATTTAATCAATGATTTATTACCATAAAAGACTTGAGTTGCAGTAATAAAAATGTATACAGAAAACTATATTTATTTGAAGTTTATAAATTTGCCAACTGTTACCGACTTCTGTGGTTTGAATGGTACAAGTAATGTTCTCGAAATTTCTAGTGCTTTTTGTTTGGCTCGTAACAAGAGCTATAGACGCAACTACTAATTGCAGGGTTTGTATACATCGCACTCTATTTTGTGTTTTTTTTAAAGTGTTTTTTTTTTGTTTTTTTTTTGTTTTGACGCACTTTCCGCACTTTTATTGAATGTATTGTTGTAAAAAAAATAATTGAGGTCATCCTGTTGCAATGTAATATTGTTAATTGGAAACGTAATGGTAATAGATTCAATAATTTTTATGGTATATAACTCATAGATTGTTTTACACATATGCAATCCCTATTCTAATATTGGGCGGAAAAGTAAAGAACGGAGTGTCGTGACACTAGAAATAACTATATTTTTAAAGTCTATAAAAAAACTTGATTTTTTTATTTTTTTGTGAATTATTCCATGTTATTCAGATGCTTTGACTTTGTATTTAAGCAAATATATATTCCCAATGAAAAGGTAAGCCAAATATTATATTATAATTTGGCTTTGAAACTTATTTGACGCAAATATTGATTCTAAAAACTCGATTTAAATATTATAAATATCAATGTACGACACTGATATTTAAACTAAAAAATATATTCCGTACCTTTTTCCCTCATGTTTCACATATTTTTAATATAAGTTTTTAAAAGTAAACATAGAAGAGACTGATCACTCGCCTGAAAGTGATATATAACAAATTTGTTTATAAATTAGGTTCCAGAAAATGTTGATTTCCTTTCTAACTTAATTTGTAATATATGCATTTTTAATCTCTAAACTTTGTAGGTTGGATTCCCATACGAGAGAATATAATAGTTAATATTTTCATTTCTTCGCTCTTGTAACAACCACTCAACACGCAATATCTCCAGAATTCGGCAGAAAGTCTTAATTGGGAACAGAGTGTCTCAACACTAGACTCAATTCAATCTGATATTTATAAAGGAAAGAAGTAACCACCTAAGACAAGATGGTGGGTTATGTTTTGAAATACCACCCTGGCAGCTACGGCCGGTGGAAGTGGAACACCATCTGAGCAGGATTAAAAATACTCTTGGCAATTCATCGGAGAGACGGCAAACTGCACAACATCGAGTATCATTGGTTAATCGGTAAGTTTTGAATCGAACTCACACCTGCCGCGTTTGTAGTCACACACTTGTGCCACTGCGATACGATGGCTTTTTGCCACGAAGAAGATTGTCACGAAGAAGAAGAATTGGTAGACTACTAATATAAAGTCTACGCAACCAACGTTACGGTCAGCAACTAGTATACTAAAAACTTGTTTATTTCAGTGAAATAAACAGATACGTAGATACCGTGATTGCGCCATTCCTGGACACATACCACAGGAACATCCAGAGCTCCTATCAGCAGCTCACAAACAAAATACTAAAGAGGATCAAGGATGAGATTACCGCTGCATTGAAAAGGAAGCAGAAAATCTATACCGACATTACCGAGTTGGCCGACTCTTTGAAAGTTCCAGGTGAATAGTGTGGTTTTAAATGGATTTTGGTGCTTATATAGTTTATGATTGAGTTTTTATATTATACATATATTTTTTTATCTTTATGCGCGCTTAAAAGGGTAGGCAGAGGGAATTTGGGAACCTAGTGTTAAGAAACTTTGATATTTCTTTCTTAATTGGTAAGACACTACCGTTCCCTTTTCAGGATCCCTATCCACCGAATTGTATGGTGAGTAGCGGAACTTAACGCCGCGCTTTGCCTCATTAAAAGAGCGAGTAAATTAAATATTTTATTTCTTTTTGGAAAGCTGAAAAAAAGCAATAATTTTAAGATTATTTCCACTATCGGGACGTTGTCCATTTAAAACTGTAATTTTTATCACAAATATTTATACCAGATAAACAAACTACTTAATTATGCTGAAGCGTAATCGCTCCGCTGAGAATAATTTATAAAGTGATTGATGAGTTTCCGGTAGAAATTTCATTTGCTGTTTTTCTCTTCTCTTCTTAGTATCACTGAAGTAGGCTTCTATGAAAATAAAAATTATGTTAAGTAAAATTATGTTTTACTTAAAATTTTAAACATATATATATTTTTTTATGTTTTCTAAAAAGATTTTTTCTTTCCTAAGTGTGAAAAAATATTATGTTTTACTTTTAGTTTCCTGTTTTAAGTCAATTATTTTTTTTTAATATACTTTTCATGATTTAAAGCCATGTGTGACGAAGAACGGAGAGCAGCTCGCACTCTCGCTAGCAAACACGTATCATTAATTTACAAATGTACGGAACAAGCAAGAACTTCTATCGCTAAAATGGGTAAATATGCAGAAGAAATGATTATTATAACTCGAAAACATATGGAGAACGCCCTGGTGGAGGTCGCCAATAAATTGGCCGATTCAGATTTGCATATGATACAAAAGTAAGTTGTAATTTAATCTATATATATAAAATCGAAAGGTCACTCACTCATCACGAAATCTCAGAAACTACATATGCTAGGAATCTCAAATTTTGCATAGGAGTTACTTATAGGACGTAGGTGCTCGCTAAGACGGGAATTTGTAATATTCGACTTCTAAGGGGTTGTTTTTGGGGTCGAAAGTTTGTATGAAACTTCGTTACTACAAATGCTAGGAGTCTCAAATTTTGCATAGACTTCACTAGGACGTAGTCATGGAGACAGAAATTAATAATAACATAGTTCACGCGAGTGAAGCCGCGAGCGGGCCGCTAGTACATAATTATTATATGTTGTAAGAATTATTAATGTTACCTTTTTTCTTGTACAGTTTAGTAGACAGATGGAACCTTAAGCGAGCGAGCTTAAGTAAATGTCACATTGACAGTTGCTCGCTTCTTAAGAACCGTCTCTTACATAATAGATAAAAAAGATCTAATTTCTATTCTTCTAACAATTTAAGGATTAACACGACATCCTGCCTGAAAGAGCTTTCAAAAGCCGCCGTCATATTAGGATATGAGCTGGACCTCAGCCTGTCGAACGCTCGTCGTCACAACGAGCAGTCCTGTGAAAAATTAACCAATTGCAGTTATAAAGCTAAGAAGACTACTGATGAAGAAGTTGCCACTTTACGGGAACATTTATATCAGTGTGTTTATGCTTGATAAGAAAAATTATAATTATGGCTGTTCAAATTCTTTCCTTTGGGCTTATATTTTTCCGCTTAGCAGGGTAGGCAGAGGGAACCGAGAGGCAGAGAGACTATTCGAGAGGTGTTAGGGGTAACTAGCTAACTCATACGGCTAAAACATGGACATCTTTTTAAAATGATTACAAAATCCATAAAAAAATTCTTACCAACCAAAATATTATACCAAAAAAAAGCTGAAAATCATCCAAAAAAGCAGCACCACGTATTCCTGCAGATTTGCAGGCGGCAAAAATTTAATTAACCATGTAATTAATTCAGGTAGCGTCTCAGAGAGGCTAAGTCTGAGACGGCACAAAAAGTACATTATGAGGGGTGGGGGTGGGGGGTGGTGCTGGGCAACTTAAGATAATATTGTCGATAGCAACGGCCTCTTAATTACGTTTGTTTTAGCGAACACCGTTATAATACGCTAGGGATTTCATACTTTTTTTTCTTTAATATCACTTTATTTTGTGTTAAATTTTAATTTTTATTGAGATTTGGGTAGAAAATATAGCAGGGTAGGCAGAGCAACTGGGTACTGGGAACCTAGTGTTAAGACACTCCGTTTCTAATAAGACATTTCCCTTCCCCAATTTCCGCCGAACAGAACGAATAATCGAAGTTAACCGGCTAAGCCGCTCAAGCCTGGTTTCCACCACGAAAGAGAAATCAGCGGGTAATTCTTAGGCGTAACGAGAAATATATTAAGCATTTCGATCCCCAGAGTGGGAATCGAACCCACAACTTTAGCGTTTTCAGTCAAACTATGTCACTACGCCACGACGGCCACATACATATATACAAATACTAGCGACCCTATTGCGGCTTCGCCCGCTTTTACTACTGGAATATTCATATAATGTATGTTTGCAAAGCACTTAAGATAATGTGAAAATTAACCCGCATTTTCGTAGTTTCAATAAGGATTTTCCAATTGTTTTACACAGCAAGGATTTTTTAGTAGGTACCGTAATTTTAAATCTGTGCTACTAATCTTTTCAAGTACTTATTAAAATATATTTAAATTACTATTTTTAGATAGTTAAATGACATTAAATAATACATTCAACTCGAATTATCCAATACGTGCAAACGCATCTAAATCTTCGTTGCTTTAGAGGCAGCCGGGTTTTTTCTTTCGAGCTTGTTGTTAATGCTGAAGAGGGTATTCTGTCCCTGATGAAAAGCAAGCACTACGTGGCTGCCTGTGACGAAAATTAAATAGAATGCATCGGCCGGGAATTGAACCCGGGCTGCCCGCGTGGCAGGCGAGTATTCTACCACTGAACCACCGATGCGTGTAAGGCAGGGGGGCGCGGCGGACTCGCTTGTATAAGCATAACGTCGCGAGGCTGCGTTTCGCAGCAAGGATTTTTTGATATTGTAACAACTTCTAAAGTACTTATTAAAATGAAAAACAGAAAAGACAGTTTTGATCTACATTAAATGGCCAACGTAATAATATACTTATTTATATGTTGAGAGTAAGGGATAAGTGAAACTTGAGTAACATACAGCTGATGCGTCAACGGCGGGATGTGTCAACAATTAAACTTAAACTATTCGCAATTTCGAAATAGTTTAAAAAGCAAATTTTATCTTCGTATAACGTAGAAATTTAATAAAGTATTTTAAAGGATAAGGATTAATAGCATTATGGAAAAATATCCCTCACAATAAAAAATATATTGAAATTACTATTTTTAGACAGAAATATGATCACTACACGTTATTCTTAAAAGATGCGAATATGCCATCGCGGACTTTTTTGTAGATCTTATTAAGAGGAACAATACTCCAGTACATTTTTTTCATGTAGTACTTACCATTAAAGCAGCGCATGCGCCAAAGTGTCTCAGCGGGTAGGACTTTATACACATTTATCATATTTATGTAAATTTACATAAGAATGTACAAATAATAAACTATATATAAACGTTCCC
Organism: Heliconius melpomene rosina; assembly: GCF_056956725.1. Taxonomy (NCBI): domain Eukaryota; kingdom Metazoa; phylum Arthropoda; class Insecta; order Lepidoptera; family Nymphalidae; genus Heliconius; species Heliconius melpomene. The sequence continues at coordinate 1,819,091 of NC_140396.1, read as the reverse complement.
TGAGAAATACTCGATCTAATGGTGAAATCACATCCAAATCCGTTGGGTGGTTTAGAAGAAGAAGAGTTAGAAAGTTCAGATAGACACAAAAAGCGACTTTGTTTTATAAGATATAGGATAGGATAGGATAGGATAGGATAGGATAGGATAGGATAGGATAGGATACATAATAGCAAAGCAATTTATGTATATATACATAAATAAATACATATATAATATGTATGTATGTTTGTTTGTATATATCTAACCACGTCTACACCAGGTGTAACGCGGCGGGTGTATAACGCAGGCACTAATGTCTTACAAGTTTGACAGATGTGGGAACACCTGCGCCGAGGCGGTGATTAAAATTACTTCCTTCGTATAGTATATGTACATTGTATGTGATATATTGTATATTATTCGCTATATGTTTCTCATATAAGTCCTAAGCTATTTCCGTTGATGCATGGCAAAAACGGAATGATTTTTCTGTAAGCGTCACGGTTGTGAGTTCAATTTCCGTTCGGGGACTGAATTATTTCCTTTTTCTGGCTCTGGCAACGAGACAAAACGCGGCATTGTACTTTCGCCGCTCAAAACGCAATATCTTGACATTTAGGCGATGCGTGGAAAATAGTGTTAACACTATGTGCCTTCTGCCTACCCTGCTCTCGTCCTTTTTTCTCACTTCACTCTGTATCCCTCACATAGCTGGGTAGCAAAGGGAAAACCTTGGAGGCTAGAGTTCAGACACTCAATTCCTATTAAGGAGCTCCGTTACCATAAATAAACTTCAATTTCCCACTCACCGTCGAATTCTGAAGACATTATCTGTTGACAGGTGGAGTTCAACGCCAACGAGAATATTAAATATTCGAAATCGAAGGGAATCCAACCTGTCGTATTTCTAATCGCACATTTGTAACCCTGCACTACAACTGACCTCTCCACACGCTCATATAATATGAACACAAGTTTCGAATAAAAATAATAAATAATTACAATAAGAACTTGAAGATTAATTATTAAAATGTTAAATTGTTTCCCCTTTATCAACGCGGCGTTGTCGCTCGCTCTCGTTCGTAATTTTCGGCACCAGCGCCTGTCAGTTAATTACAGGCAACGATCTTGTAATCTTTGTGTTTGTTTGAACTGATGACTTTTCGAGGTTGTCTGATACCTGGATGTGGAAATTAATTTTGTAATGTCATTCAATAATTATTTTTTATTTAAAATTATGTTTGAATTCGGCGGAATATCATGAACGGAGTGCCTTAACACTAGGTTCCTGTTGGCTATATGTTGCCTATGTAAATATTTTGCTAGTTTCTCTGACTCCGAGATTTTATAAAATGGAAATAATTATATTTTCTATTCATTCTGCTACGCATTGTTTTTCTTTTCAAAACGTAAAACTTCAGGAGGTCGCCAGTGACAAAACATGATTTCAAATGAGGGGAATGAATTATTTACATTTCTACGTTTTATTAAAATTATAATGCGAATTTGTCATACAATATATCAAAAACTAAGAGGAAAGTGGGGAACGGAGTGCTTTGACACTAGGTTCCCTTTAAATAATTTCCTAAAGTGAATATCGAATCTATAACCACCGAGTTCACAACCAGACATGTGTCCACCGCTACCATAGCATCTGTTTGCATTCGTAAATGAATATGAGATATTGACATTTTAATAACGTATTACAGGTACAAGTGCGCTGTAGTGTAATTATAAGCGATGAAAATATTGAAAATTACTTTACTTATTGAAGCGTTAATTTTGTAGTACTATATTAACTTGTTCGAGGTCGTGGTTAATAAAATATTTTTATTTCTTCGCTTTGGTGCCTAGGTAAAGCGTGGTGTTGAGTTCCGCCACTCACCACGCAATGTCTCCAAAATTCAACAAGGGAACGGATCGTTTTAACACAAAATTCCCTCTTCCAATCCTGCTATACGAAGGATACAGCGCGAATTTGGAACTAAAAATTAAATTATAAATAATTCTTACAGAAGTTCCTTCCTCTTAGTTATTTCCTCAAATGACAATCGAATCTACAACCGCTACGTTTTCAGTCCTTATTTCCTTAAAAATTCTCCAGATTTCGTATTCCAATTTCTACCTCTTTATCTAAAAAAAAATATACATAAAATACACAGAAGCTAAACGACTTTAATAGGTGAAAAACCAAGTAATGTTCACCGCGGGCTCCGGACGACTATTTTGTATTCAAAAGCCGCGGAAAACTGGAAAAAGTCGTACAAAGTTTCAATATAATTAGACCTAGCTGAGCCACCTTTTCAATTGGACTAGCAACTTTTACGTTTCATGGAAAAAAAAACTTTAGAATATATACTAGTATAGAACTTCAGATTGTGAAAAACCGTTTTTCAGTAAGTAAAATCGTATTTTGTTGGTGGTGTAAGTTGTGGTTATAAACGCATTTGGTTGGGCGTTCAATTCCCACATGGTTGTTTATTTGATCCTCATGTACCCACTCTGCCTCCACTATATCTGGAATCTTTCTTCTTCTTCCTGGCATTAATCCCGGCTATTACCAGGGTCTGTCTTCCTACTCAGCCTACTCCACTTTAGACGGTCTTTTGCGTCCTCGGTGGTTAGACCATACCATACTATATGTGGAATATACGTCCTAATACGATATATTGCTAAGAGTCTCTCGAGTTAATGCGGAAAGGGGGAGACCGGAGTGTCCTGTCACTAGATTTTCCTTGCATACCCTGCTATGCTTGAAAATTGGTAAAGATCTACATTATATCTACATAAGTACTTAGTAAAAGCTCGAAGTTTATAATTTCGTTGTTAAAGCAGCTGCATTATTATGTCTCATCAAATTTCGACGTGAAAGATGTCGTTTAAGAGAACGGGTGAAGTTTCAAAACTGCACCCTGCTAACAAACTTGCCCTGGTCTTTTGTGAACTTCAAAATTAGCTTTATCGTATCTTTATTATAGTTACATTTTGGTTCTTTTACTTCTTTATACTTACTGTTGGGAGTTCCTTGAAGTTTAGTTTGTCTATAATGTTTGTAAATTTGTTTTCTAATAGATATCGGGAAGGAAGTAACAAGTTTTTTACTTGTCTACTTTCGATTTTCTTCTATCATGTTTAGGACAAGATAATATAGTAGTAACAGATATTTCTGTTTATCATATTATTTGATTTTATAATTATCATCTAGAATCACAGCCCATATATACCTAATATATGCGAGATGTGGTAATCGGCTGGTATGCGTAGAACGGGTAAGTTCTTGTTGCCTATCTTCTATACCAGATATTTGGTAAAATAATGACGTAGAAGTGTCTAAAGAGGAACGGAGTTGTGGAACACTATGTTCCCAGATTCCCTCTGCCTACCCTGCTATATATAGGATACAGGTGAACCTAAAAAATATATCCTTTATATATAGATAAAATATTAAAAGCACTAACCATCTAATAGCTGGTGCCAGTTTGTTTCTACGTTACTGTCACAGCGCGTCCGGTGAGCTTCCAATAATCCACCCAGATCCACGTATTGTTGGTGCTTACGCGACTTTATCGGGTATATCACACGGGACATTGAAAATGGTATAGTATTTTTAGATTGGGTTTTTTGAAGATAGTTTTTTTAGTCTTTTTTAGCTTTACGCTGTATCACGCGCATAGCAAATGGGCAGAGGGAACCTGGGAATCTAATGCTAAGAAAGTCTGTTTCCTACTTTTCGCCAAGTTCTATAAGCATTGCGTGTTGAGTGGGGAAAATCAACGCTGTGCTGCCTTGCCTTGTTACCAGAGCGACGGCCTCAGCCGTTTACGAATTGAACCCACAACTGTCCCATTAACAGTCACATGCTTGTGCCCCTGGGCTATGACGCCCCTAAAATAAATAGGATAAAACCTGGATAGATGCCCCAATGGGATAGGCGCCCAACTTTCTAAAAATCCTATTTACAAAAATAAAAATTAGAAATATTTTTTCACTACTGTTTTGAACCCACACCCCACTAAAACATCTTCCCTACTTTCCAAACTGTAGTACATAAAAATATAAAAAGGTTTTTATGAAGTTGCAATTCTAAAATATAAACCAGACTGATCCCACAATATTTGATTTCCATGCTTTTAGGATTCCATTTTGTTTGAAATAGAATGAAGCTTCGAAACGTAGGAAACATGAGGTGGGTATATTTTAGTTCGTAGTGCTGATATGATGATTCGATTCAAATAATTCTTTTCAATTTTCAATTCTATATTTGATTTTGCGTGTTTTGCAGTGAAAAATCGTAGTGGTGCAACGGCTTAGCATCTGGGTGCTGTTTGATGATTGTGAGTTGGAACCCGTTTCGGGGGAATGAGCTATTTCCATTTCCTTGATCTGGTAACAGGATAAATTCGGCGTAGAATTCCGCATCTCAACACGTGCAGTCATGGAAAAAGATCTTCTCTATCTTGCCAATTTTATGAGTACCGTGAATCAAACGTTTTAAAATGCTACAGGTAGATTATCAAAATAAGAGCAAAATACATAAATGTTTTTTCATTTTATGCTTTATGCAGTAAAGCAGCAGAAAATGTAGTCACATGATACTCTGCTTGAAATAGTATCTAAAGAAGAGTAAGCTGATGGAAGCTGTTGTGACCAGCTGGGAATGGGCGCGTTTATTGTCAAATGCTGTGCTACGAATCCTCGAAGTTGAATATTTAATAAAATTTACAAACCCCAAAAAACGTCACATTTCACTTTGTAACCGACTTCTGTAAGAAAAGGAGGTTATCAATTCGACTGTATTTTTGTTTCATCTGTTTTAAAAAAAGTGACAATCTTAATCTTATGTTTTTTTAACATTTCAAAAGAAAAAGATACAATGCCGTGATTTTTATATTCGCACCTGAACACTATATATAATTTAGTATTCTATTTGACACGGCGCGGGCGTCTGCGAGAAGGTGGAATAATTTATCTATAAGATTTCCCAGTGGCACCAGCATAGAGGATAAAACTTCATACACGAGGATTTGTTGTTTTCATTGTAATTTGATATTGTTTAATGTAGTAATATAATTAATTATTTATATTACGTTTAGATATTTTATTACTCACGCACGTTTTCACGCTCTTTCCCGTATATCCGTGTAGGCAGGAGGGATTCATGGAATACAGTTCATTATTTACATTTTTTTAAAAAATATGTCTTAACTTTTAAAAAACATCTATCAAGTGAGAGTCAAACTTTCTCATGGTGAGTTCCGTGCAAAATTCAGAATTGTAGGTCAACGGGAAGTGCAACTTATAAAAACTGACAAACACAACCTTTTGGGCGTATGCAATTTTGTATGAAATAGATTACAATTATAAGTTTATTGTAGTTTTTATCTGTAATATAAATATAAGTTTCCATTTGGAGATTATTTCAAATTAAAAAAATACTAAATGCCACAAGAACTACCTGAAAAATCGTTTAATACCTCGACTATCTCGAGATAAATGGTCTTGACAGACGAGTCAACGCTCTTTTTAACCGACTTCTGTAAGAAAAGGAGGTTATCAATTCGACTGTATTTTTTTTTATAGTTAAGAATTAATTTTAGTAAAAATTGTATTTTATTTTGAGATTTAATTTGAGATATTTTTACTGACGTATAGACGGACAATATATTTTCCTTTTGCGGTACGGAACCCTAAAAAAGCAAGACATAAAAGAGATAAGCTTTTATTTTTTGTTCTAGAATTCTCTTTATATGTACAACAAAGCCGGGTTATTAAGCTAAACGACTGTTATCTAAGTGAAGGTATGTAACTCATTAGTGTAATCCCCTCGTAGACTAACTTAAAATCTACCTAAATGGACCTAAAAATATGTATTTACTTTTAAAACGTACTAAGATTAGTTTTTTACTGCTACAATTTTTTGTTTACTGGCTTTTATACTTAAAATAGCTCAGAATGAGTTAAGCAACGCCCACTGTAGTTTAATGTGAGATTAACGAGCAGAGGTCAGTCAGTTTTTAAAGGGCAGACGGGTTGATTGCTTATTTTTTGACATGCTTTTATTAGTTTTTATTAGGTGTAATAAAGTAAAAATATCTAAGAATCTAAATTGGAACCACTTTTAATAATTATTCCTATAATTTGTTAGTTTACGTAACTTAGGTAAATATAAATGACGGCAATTCATGACGTATCCCGCACACACCAGGGTAGGCAATAAGTTAAGTCACTACGTTCCGTACTTTCTGACGAATTCTGGAGGCATTGCATGTTGAGAGATGGCACTCATCGAAGCGAAGAAATGAAAATAAAAAATTAAATAAATATTTTATTTCAAACTTTTACATGTTTTCTAAAGAGTAGTAACAAGAACCACAAAAAAAAATGGTTAATAAATAAAAAAAAATAGCTTCATGGTGTGTCCGAGAAGTGAAAATATAAATTTAAATAAATTTTTCATGTCGCGACGGGTGGTGGGTTCGATTCTCGAGTAAGGATAGTCGCTTTACAGTCCGCCACGATGGACCTCTAAGTAAATAAATAATTAAATAAATAAACATCGTTAGCTACTCGTAACTTATATAAATTTTAATATCAATTAGATAAACTTGTTAGGTTCGGGTCACAAAATACCTCACCCCTTAATAAGGTTCCGAGCTTTCCATTCGACCTTCCTGAATAATTATAAGATATGTATTAACCTTTAATTTTAGATTTTCATCTTAGTTCAAGTCCTATGACAAATAAGAAAATCCTTAATATTATTTTTATTAGAGAAAATTATTAGTGAAATTATTATTTGATATTATTAAGGAAAAAAACTTCTTATTACTTCTGTCTTAGAAAGTTTTTTAAAATATTTAAAATAATGGGCTTCCATATATGATTTTTGTTTCGTTAATAAGATATTTTCATTCCCCACTTTCAGCCAAATTCTTGAGTTATTGTTCAACAGCGGAACTCAACGCCGTGCTTTTAAATACAGAATATAATAAATTTGCAAGCAAACAAACACTTGAACTACCTAAATCTTTGACTTACATAGTTTAAACATGGTAAGTGGCTGTTAAATATAGAAGGTTCACCTTACGTCCTTTAGCCAGAATTCCTGTTAAATTCCTAACAATCTGCTCCCAGTTTGCCTCTAAAACTGATATTCTCTTAAAGTCCACGACTACTTGTCAGGGGATAGTAGACTAGCGTTTTGTTATTTTAAAAAATAATAATTTTAAAGTAAACATACACGTGCATATCGGTCGGCAGAGGGAACCTGAAAACCTAGTGTTAAGACACTCCTTTCCCATTAAGACACTTCCGTTTACAACTCGCCACCGATTTCTGGAGGACTTGCATGTTACCGCGATTTACCTCGTTATTAGAGCATGGAAAAAATAATATATTTCATTTGACAGACCAGTCCAGGAATAAAATAAAACAAAATGTTGTTAATTTTTTTTTTATTAAAATATTAATATAAGAATAAAAATTATTATTTATTCATTCGAAAACAATCTCGAAGAATCGCTACCGGAAGTCGAAAGTTTGTTCATATTCGAATAACGTCCGGTTAGCAACCGCAAAATGGCGACATACGATATGTCAACGTGGCCGCAACACTCTGCTAAAATTAAGGGAATTAATGTTACAATTTGCCGCTTTTAGAACATATTAGATATTATTTAAATGTGCTGTTTTTTGTACTTATGTTTTTTTTTCTATATTAGATTTGATATCCTTTTCTTGTGAAATAAAAAAGGTAACTTAGTGTTAAGATACTCCGTTAACCGTTTTTCATCAACTTTAATAGGTAAGTACCTATATTTATTGAATTATCATATATTTGCTTTTTGTGGCTGCCATCTGAGCTGATGATGATGATAACAGGAGACAAAACTCCTTAAAGAATGGGAGTTAGGATATAATCCATAGTTATGACATACAATGTACATATTGTTTAGGTATTTATTAAGTATATAACAGATTTTCTATTATTTAAAAAATAAAAAAATAAATCAGCTTCACGCTGTTATACGCACTCAGCAGGGTAGGCATAGGGGACCTAGTGTTAAAACACTCCGTTCCCCACTTTCCACAGAATTCAGGAGGCAGAGCGAAGAAATGAAAATATAAGTGTAAATAAATATTTCGCTTCTTCGAATGGGGATCGAAACCGCTGTCGATTTTACAGCCACACTTTGTGCACCTGAGCCACGAGTGGGCTCAATGGATGAAAATTTAAATCCATTAAAAAAATAATAACTCTAAATTATATTTTGTTTGTCAATTCTGGTGTATATTAGTAAAATTGTAGCTTCATTTGAACGGTACTGTTGACAAGCTATTCAAATGGTTTTGACGTGTTTGTTTAATATTATGATTTGTTAGGATTTTAAACGAATAGTATGGTCTACTGTTGAATAACTGATAGAGTTATGTGGGTAAAGTATTTTCGTTGCATTGAAATGCAAATTTAAATTTATTTAAACTATTAATTAATTAAAATTTAAATCTTTCTATTTAACATACAAAAGCCATACTTAACTGCGGCTTCGCCCGCGTCATCAAATGAATATAATTTAGACTATTGTATGACACCTGACATATTGTATGTGCTCAGCTGACTTACCGCCGGATTCTGAAGGCATTGCGTCTTGTTGCGGACCTCAACGCCGCGATTCGATATCATTTCCTCGAATGGGTATCGTGCCCACAACCTGTCGTGTTTATCATCTGTCACGTCTGGCCTCAGGTAAAATAAAAGTAATTTTTCGATTCGAACAAGTAGTACCTGAAGTTTGCACGTTTCAAAAAAAACTCTTCAGCTTTATAATAATAGTTTAAATAAGCGAATTGATGGCACCATTCTGATAGAACCCAGGACCATCTCTTCGACAAAGGCGCTGGCGCTACACCAGGACAGCCATTATAAAATTCATATACTGCATATACTCTTATCCTATTCCTAGTGTGTTCCTAGTAGATATCTGACGTAATACTTTTGCGAGTGAAAATATTTTCCTGCAACTGACTTGGTAAGCGGACGTTGGTATTCCATTTTATTGACATGACCAACTTTTATTCGAACAGAATTTAACATAACAGCCTCGCTTAGATACTCCGGATATGTGTAAACTAGTTTTGACTTGCTGCTTTGTCTGTCTTTTGCATTTAATAATTTCTTGAAGGTATCTGGACGCATAGTTTATATATTTTTATTTTTGTTGTTTCAATTTTTTTTCAAATTTAGGTCTTGTCGTAGCGCAGGCGCACAAAGTACAACTGTAAATGGGACAGATAGTAGGTTCCCTTCCAATTCAAGGAAATTAAATATTTAATATTTTTATTTCCTCGCTCTGATGATGAGGCAAAGCAGCTTTAAGCTCCTGCTGCAGCAGACAGCGTAACGTTGCGTTGAGTTGAACACTAAATATATATTTATATTGTCCCTAAAATTGGGGGTGGTGGGTGTGAAATACCGAATGTCTTAATGTTCCTTTTGCTCACCCAGCATTGTTCTTTAAGTATTAGTTAGTTATTCTTTATTGTAATGGAAAAAATTCTAACCTTATATTGATATTAAATTTAATTTAACAAGAAATATATTTCACCTGTAATGGAGGCTTAGGGTTTTCAATTTTTCTCTAAAATATGGTTGCTTAGTGGGTCAAGTATAACAAGCTTCGCAAATTGGACCAAACTGACGTAGCGATTTAGCTCACTCGAGGTAACGAGAGTTGCTCCAGCCCCTCACCCTTAACTCTAGGTGTGTTTATATGTATTTGATTTGGCGAAAGGATTTAGGTTTATAGCTGTACTGGATTTAAAATGTGGTAGATGTTATATTTTTATTTAATAGCTTCGTCCGCTTGAAAATTATAGGTATACTTTTTTATTAATGAATTGATTGAAGTAAAATAAATGCTTAATGTTAAATAAAGTTTTAATAGAATGGTGAAAATATGTGACATACACGTAAGACAAAAAATTTAAAAATCACTGTTTTGGGTTCTCTTATATTGATACACGCGCCTTGTAATAAATTTTCTCATATACAATGTACAGACAGCAAATAATTACAATTTTAATAAAATGTTTTATTATATATTATAAGCTTATATTTTTTTTAGCTTTGTACCTCACATTAAGCAGAGGGAACCCAGTGTTAAAACATTCCGTTTCATTTCCCCAATTTTCGAGACATTTTTATTTTCACTATGTTATATCTTGTTACTGGAGCTTGGCAATAATAATAAACTATTCCTTTATGTGGGAATCAAACCTACAACCATGGCGTTTTAGTCAGACGCTGAAACACCACGTGGCATAGCGGCGCAGTAATTAAGTCTTATAACCCAAAATAAACAGCGATTTCTAATTATTTAAAATACAGTTTTAATTCTCATATTGAAAATATTTTACGACACATTTTCAGAACATTTCACAAGTTATTATAGTTAAAGAAGAATTCTCAGCCAAGTCGAGCACTCAATGATACAGCGGCGAGTTAAACAGACGTCGGTTTATCCAGCTTGTCGAAACTTATACTGCGGGACGTTGGGGCGGAAAACTCTTGACTTCATAGAAATATGCTTGTTTATTTTTGTTTACAGTTTTTAAAATATATTATATTAGATACTGTTAATAATAATATAAGTTCCTTCTCAGTTCCATTCTTTAATTTAATATCAAAAACCTAATTTTTACTTTCCTTTTAAAATTGAAATAATACGTATTGAGTGGCATAAAATGACGCCGTCATGTCACAGGGGCACTAGCGTTCGACTGTAAACTCGAGGGTCGTGAACTTCGAGGTAATATACAAATAATAGTTAATATACAAATTGTAATAAACAAATTTCAAAATTTTGTATAGAAATATGAGAAAATAAATTGCCAAAAGCTTATAAGTACCCATATTTTTTACAAAACCAAATTTCTCGTAGCACCTCGTCTCTGAAATGATGACGGTGCTTGACATATTAATATCAAGATATAGTAAAAGTTTAAGTTGTTTCACGTAAATATTAGTAAATCAATTTTCAATATAAAATCTTCTAGACTATTTAATTTTGTCTAAAACCAACAAAATTTTGGATTAAATCTATGAAAGTTTGATCAAAGCTAAATAAATTTCTATTAGACTTTAATAGTTTGATTTTATAATATTTATGTATATTATATATTTTTTTTATTAATAACTTTTTATTTGAGTTCTAGTTCAGATTGATTTGATTTGTTTTTGCCGTGATTACTTTTATAAAAGCAAATTTAAATATTTGTTCTTAATTTTGTATTTCGAAAGTTCGTATAAAAAAGTAAGTATATATAAGGTTCGGGAGCTTCAGTTGCATAAAGTTATTTGTAGGGTTCCATACGTCAAAGGTAAAAACGGGACTCTTATAGAATCATTTTTTTCAGTGTCGATTTTAGCACTAATAGCGCCCGAGAGATTTTCTTTCAGCTTCATGTATTAGCCGACATACCTATAGCGGGACCCCAATGTTAACCTAGTGTGAACCTCTTTTATTTCGATACTTGAATTCAAAACACCACACCTTGCCTCGCCAGGGCGGAGCAACAATTCATTCCTTCGAGCGAGAATCGAAACTACACTGCAATTACTATTAAGAAATATTTACGTCTACCAAAAAAGCATGGGATTTTCGACAAAAAAATAGCTATAACATTTAACCCAACGTTCCCTGGTCTTATCTATAGCAGGTGAGTTATCCTATTAAGGTCGAAAGCTCAAGGGTCCGGGGCCCTTTATCATCACCCAACAATGAGCTTGTAAAATGAATTACACAATGTGAGATAACTCAGCCACTTTCATTTCCAGGGTACTGCCTCGAGGGTGGGTTGAAATTAATTCACATTTTCTGACAATATTGGCATGTTGGGTTACTTACTTTATTTATGGCTGTGTTTAATAATAGATAGATATTTTTAAAGGTATTAAGGCACAAAGGTGTGACTGTAATGCGATGGTTGTGGATTCAATCCTCACTCGAGGAAATGAAATATTATTTACGTTTTTTTCCTTTTCTTCGCTCTGGTGTCGAGGCAAAGTGCGGCGTTGAGTTCTGCCCCTCAACACGCAATGCCTCCAGAATTCGGCAGAAAGGGGGGAACGGAGTGTCTTAACACTAGGTTCCCTGTGCCTAGCGTGAAGCCGATTTTTTTTTTATTTTTTAAATTAAAGGTTTAGAGGCTAGCATAATTTTAAAAAATAGCCGATATCATTGAATAGTACTGACATTTATTAATTTAACGTAAATTGTGCTAAGATTAGTTATTCACCAGGATTAAGCAAGCCTCTAATTGTGCGAAACAATAGATGTTAATATTAGATTGACGATTAGGACCAACTGTGTAAATTACCGTTTGAACCATTTTAGCTCAAATTTTGAGGAATTGGAGGATCGGGAGCTTTGGAGGAGAGCACCCTGGGAGAGGCCTATGTCCAGCAGTGGACCCGAAAAAGCTGATTTGATTGGTTGATTGATTGAGTGTTGCTTACCATGTGGTAGATGTCTTGTGGTTCCATACATGAAAAGGAAAAAAAAATCTTTGTTAGCCATCTGTCCGTCTGCCAAGACCATTTACCTCGAGATTGCGGTAAGCAAATCATATGCAAAGAGAATGTAGTGTTGTGAAATATCTTTTCTTTATTATTAACATTTTTTTACTTTCACGCTCTATCCCGCTGTATATTTTTATATTTGAATTCAAAGCAATCTTTCGAGAGCATTCCAAGAAGAATCTCAATTAAATTTTATTTACATATTAACGTAAACGTAATAACCTTCCGGCGAATCTGTTCTGTTTTAATAGAGAAAACAAAATGAAGTCGAGTTGGCTTTTTTTGTGAAATAAATAATAAAATAACACACGTTTTTTCAGTACAAAAGGAAATTATATAAAACATATTTTTTTTAGATAGCTTAATTTTTTTTCTTAAGGTAAATTAAGAAAAATAATCGAAAAAACTTGACAATGCCTTTTGTTTTATTTCATAGATAATTAGGTATTAGGTATTATTATTTTTATAGGTATTCTTACAGCTGTAACTTTATATAAATCTGATAGTATCTATTGAAATATATACATACTGTTGTTTTTAGCTTCCTAGCACTAACCTAGTGTTAAAACACTCCTCTCCCCATTAAGACACTTCCGTTCCCCACTCTCCGCCGCATTCTAGAGGCATTGCGAGCTAAGTGGCGGAACTCAACGCCACGCTTTGCGAGTTACAAGAGCGAGGACATGAATTTTTCTTTTCTTTTTTCTTAATAATCATTTATTTATACATAAAATAATTATTAAAATATAAATATTTAATGAAAACAAACTAGCTGACGCTAATTACAATTTAGGACGTCTTGAAAATTGAAGTATTAATATTTAAAATCATTATTATTAGAAACCATTTAATGAAAAGTCTAAGGAAAACTTCAATTTCTAAAAGAAAATTTCTAGGCAATTATAAATATCTAAATTTCTCTTATGTACTTACGAAAATAATTAGAATGCCTGAAGCTTCAAAAATGATTACGCAGTGATCTTAAGATAATTCTTAAGGAAAAAAATGTATGTAATTTCTTAGAGTGTAAGACAATATTCTTACGGCATAGAATAGAAGTATATATGAATATAATATATCCAATGTATATACAAACGAAATTAAATATATCGTAGTCTTTGACGCTGCCCACATGGTAGGGTAGGCAAAAGGAACCTGGGAACCTAGCGTTAACTAACGACACTGTAAACTAGCTACACTATGACGCCGTTCCCCTGTTTCCACCAGTTTCTGGAGGTATTGTATGTGATTTGCGGAACTCAACGCTGCACTTACTCCCCACAAACCAATAGTAGGTAGGTATTTGGTTAGGTGGTGGTGGTAGGAGGTAGGCTACGACTCCTATGGAATAAGAAACCCGTGTATCATTAGTTACATATAGATTTACGCTTTATCAGCATACATTATGGGTGGCTAAGAAATCCTTATGTTAAAAGCCTCCGTTCTCCACTTCCCATACATTTTTTTTCGATTATATATTGACGAAGCTGATGAATGATTTAAAGTGAGAAAGAAAGCACATCTTCAAAGTAAAATTCTCACTCTCACTTTCACAAATACCCACCAAAGATGCACCAAGCGACGCTACATTTCTATTGAAACCGACGAAGTAATTTGATTTATCTAGTTTCTTCTAGAGGCAGGTATTGTTTGGAAAGGTTGTTCACCCCTTTTGCTCTGATTATTTTGGGATGGGTTGCCTCTTTGTATTATTCATTCATTCATTCATTCATGATAAAACCTCTTATGTATTTTAATGGCGTCTACGCGTATCTATTTTTGGATTTATTGATAATATACGAACGTTTGTTATAACGTCTTCCTAAGTGTATTGGAATTTTGTTTATAAGATACGTAGCGGGATTTGAACCTACACCTACGTTGGACTTTTAGTTTACTGTGTCACCATTGTAAAAATCGTTTTTTTTGTTGAATATTCTAACACTACATATAAATAAACAAAATTCTGTTCAAAATTTATATGTATTTCCGATACATATTATCATTACAAAAAATATTAATTAAATTATTACAAATAATTTATTGAATTTGATTAATATTTTGATTGTTGACATTTAAATATTTACCAGTTGTGGTTTTAATTATTGTTAACGATTCCACATTGCACTTGTAATTTGATTTTATTGCTTGAAATATTTATCATGCTCAATTTTAACAATGATTATCAATTATAGTTTTGTAATTGTTGCAGCGAGCAAAGTAGTCAAGGCGAAGTTAGTGTTAAGACATTCCTTTTATCACTTTATGCTCAATTTTCGAGATTATGGCTGTCGAGTGTAGGAATTCAAATTCGCGTTTTATCTTGATACCAGAGCGAGGAAATGAAAATAATTCACCTTACATTCATCTGTGTGGGAATCGAACCCATAACCGTTTCTTAAACAGTCAGATATCGGTCGGCTTCTTATATTTTATATTATAATATTTTAATTATAAATCACCTTTATTGTTTCATATTATATACCTAAAAAGATAAGCAATGCGTTCTTTAACCTCATTCAATCTCTATACTGAATAAGCTTTAGAGTTCTCAGAAAACCACAGATGAATACTGTCACAATGAGTTACAAAATAATTATTTTGTCCAAAAAAAAAAGAAATATACATATATATTAAAATAATATGCAGCTTATTTTATTTTTCTTTTGGTACAAAGATAAAGCATGGAACTTATTTTTGAGAACTTTCCAATAGCGCGGCTTAGGTCCTTTTCGGCCTCATACATTTCTATATTGGTATCATTATCCGCACCAGAGCAGCGTAAAGTCTATACGAGGCCGATTTCAACTTAAAACCTCAGTGAACGTGTTAACAACTTCCTTCTCTATATCTATCCGAAATGAAGCCAAAAAAAAACTCCTAAACTTTTTTTTCCTTATATATTATTTTATATAAAAGATATTATATTTATACATATTTACAACAGGGAATACAAAAGGCAGAGATATCAACGCGCAAAGCATTCTAAAGTCTAGATTGACTTAAGATTAGTCGTTGGAATCTTGCGGTTGTGAGCCTTTTAGTCGACGGCCTTTGAAACTCCAGCTAAGATTATATTAGTTTATCTAATTTCAGTAGTAAATAAATAAATGTATACAATGTTCCGTAGTTCCAATGGTTCCACAAAAGGGTTTGTTAGAGAATAGAGATATGAAAGTAGAGATAAATCACTATTAATATATTTTTCTACACACATCAGCACAGAATCTGATTGAAAACGCGATAGTTGAGAGTTCGATTCCTATTTGGAGAATGAATTATATTCATTTAATTGCTCAGGCAAAGCGTTGAGTTTCATCACTCAACCCGCATTGTCACGAAAATAACACACTGTCCGTGCTTGGGAAACGGAATGTTTAACACTAGGTTCCTTTTGTTTACCTTGCTATGCGGGTACCATACTAGGGACATTTTATATACAAAAATAACTGTAAGGCCCAAATAGAAATTGTACGTATAATCTGAATAAGCAAGAAAATTATGCAGATATTTATTATGAACTCAGTTTAATTAGAAGATGATTTGACTTTATAATTCAAATATTTATTATAACTTTTTTCAGTAATATGTTAACACTAGGTTCCCTCTGCTATATGCAGAATATAGAGGGAAGTTAAAAAAATAGTTTCACATTTATTTCCAAATTAAAACTTCAAATTCTCAATTTAATTAATATGCCGCATCTATATTTCCAATAGCCATGGTCACGAGACCCTTGTCACAGCACTGTCCCTTCTAATTATGGCCTCAGTCCACGGCTGGTACCCACGGTTGTATAGAACAAAGCGAAATCAAATTATTCAAATATTTAGACAAGCAGACCGCTAATGAATTTAGATTAGTTCGTCCGTATGAACGATAGAATTTTGATTAGACTATTTAATTTGTGTGCAAATTGTGTGGGTTTTGGTTGTGGGGTTGGTTGGTGAAAGTTTTTGGTCTTTTGAAAAAGTGGGGAAGTTATTTTTACGTAGACTTAAAAGAGAATAAGCTTTGTGTTTTAATATTAATGGCAAATTATATACTCTTACTTATATACTCTATAGAGTTATCTAATAAAATTTGCGCCCAGTCATGGCACAGGCCAGTTCTTATTTCCATGGCATAGTTGCCAGTTTCCGATTGAAATAAAATATTAACCTTAGTTCCGACGACAATTAAATTATATATAATCAATATTGTTAAATCGAAATGGCTGCCGCAACAAAATGGCGGATTATAAATTTTGATACACTAGTAAAATATCAAAGAAAGTTTACAGTTCGCGACTCTAGCAGCATCTTTATACACTACGTTCCTTACTTTCCGCACAATTTACGAGATATTGCCTAGTGACTTGCGGAGCTGAACGCCGGGCCTTAATTTGTAACCAGAGTGAGAAAATGGATATGACATAACCGTTGTGTCAACAGTCAGATGCTGCTTACTGTGCCACAACGGCTACGAAAAGTAAGTTCACCTTCACGCTGTATCCCGCATACAGCAGTGTAGGCATAGGGAATCTAGTGTTATGACACTCTGTTCCCCACTTTCCGTCGAATTTTTCGAGGTATTATGTGTTGAGTGGCAGAGCGAAGAAAAAAAATATTATAAAATAATAAATAATTCCCTCGAGTGGGAATCGAACTCACAAACGTCACATTACAGTCACACCCTTATGCCTCTGCGCCAGGAGTGGCCTCAAAAGTAACTTAGTTTATTATAATAACTTTGATACATAAGTAAAATGTCAAAGAAAGTTCACGCTACCCGACTCCAGCTAGCGTCTAACGTACACCATCTCTGTGGCGTGACGGAAGCCATAAAGCTAATATATGCGACTCGGTTTACAGCTGAGAGCGTGTTTGAGTCGGAGTTTTGAGATTAAACTTTATATTGTCGGGGATGATGGGTGGGTTAGACGAGGTGGATTAAAAATGTGGGGTAGTTAGTTATATTTGTGTGTGATTTGGTAGTTGTTTCACTAAAAAATTTTTAAATAATCACTATAAATATTTAAAATTTTAATTGTAATAAGTTTTTTTCATAAATAAATGTAAAAACGAATGGAAATTTTGAATGAGTTCGGAACGTAGTGTTAGGTGCAGCTTGTTTTATACGGGATGCAACGTAAAGCATCACGCTGCTACTTTTTAGAGTTCCGTAATTCAAACTAAGGAAACAGAATTCTTATAGAATCACTTTGACCTCCGTTTGTTCTTCTGTTAATGGCATTTATTTCAAGATCGCGTTGTTGCATTTTATATGAAATTCGCCGCGTAATCAAAATAGAGGGTATTTCTCGTGGATCGACAATTATGAAATTTAGCAAGAAGTGACAACTTGGAGTGCAATAAAAGAAAAAATCCAAAAAGTGAAAACTTATAGATATTTCACAGAAAATAAAATTATTAACTTATTTATAGTTAATTTTATTAGATGAGTGAAAACGTCTGTAAATATTAGTTATTGTGTATTCTGTTGACATAAAATCCTAAAATTGATACGGAACCTTTAGTATGTAAGTCAGACTCACATTTGATTAATTTTCTATTATTTACATATAACGCTATTTAAAATTATAAATTTAAATGTGTTCATTGAAATAGTATCTGTATCTAATTACAAGCGTACCTACTAAAATACTATGAATATATCAACAGGAGGAGCAAACTTTAAATTATAAATTTAGATTTTCATTCAACATTCGTGACAAATCTAAGATCGAATGCGACAGACTGGCTTGTACTAATTTACCTAAACACTGTATAACGCCTAGTGACTGTATGGTGTGCGAAGTCACATGCATATGTATGTATACGGTCCACCAAATGTGGTCCCGTAAATGGTAAATATGGATAGGTAAGCAAATAATTGCCAGAGTGCGGTAGTGATGGGGTCAATCTCCATTCGAGCTGCATTCCTTCGGGATAGATATCATCTCTTAAAAATGCCTCTTCATTTAAAAAATATATATTATCTATATCAGGGTAGGTTGAGGGAAGGATGATATAAAGATACTCTGTTTCTCACTTTCCACTGAGTTTCGAGTTTTACCTTATTACGGAGGGAGGAAATGAAGAGAATATTTAATTTTAATTATATTCCTGAGTCGAACCCAATACCGTCGCGGTTAGAGTCAGATTCCGTGCCACCGCGGCCTCTGTATACATATCTATATATATAAAATCAAAAGATCACTCACTCATCACGAAATCTCAGAAACTACATGTGCTAGGAATCTCAAATTTTGCATTGGAGACGTAGATATAGGACTTATGGGACGTAGGTGCTCGCTAAGACGGGAATTTGCAATATTCGATTTCTAAGGGGTTGTTTTTAGGGTCGAAAGTTTGTATGAAACTTCGTTACTACAAATGCTTAGGAGTCTCAAATTTTGCATAGACGTCACTAGGACGTAGTCATGGAGACAGAAATTAATAATAACATAGTTCACGCGAGTGAAACCGCGAGCGGGCCGCTAGTATATATATATAGTTATATTCGTGACAATTTAGCACGCGTCCAGTATAAAGCGTGGCGCTGCTAGGATAGCGCTGACGAGGCGGCAACTTTGCTCGTTTGTCGGTTTAATCGTTTGTTTATTTCAAGGCTTTGTGTTTGAATTTTCTTTTTCATTATTTTCATGTAAGTTTTTTTCTTTCTGTATGACGTTTTTGATAAAAGAAGAATATATGAGTGTAGAATGTGGAATTTCATTAAATTTGAATGAAATCTAGCAATTATTTTCAATCATTTTATTTAGTCAATTTTTAAGAGACCAGAGGCCAGTTGTGGTGCTGGGGCGTAAGCGCGACAGGTAGTGGGTTCGATTCCCACTCGTAGGAATGAAATATTTAATATTTTCTTTTCCTCGTCCTAGTAAAGCGCAACGTCTAAAGTTCCGTCACCTAACCCTCAATGTCTCCATAATTTAAGAAAATGGGAAAGAGTTTAGTAGTTCTTAATATCCCTAGGCAGAGAACGGAGTGCCAAACGCTGTGGTAATGTATGTAAAAGGAAAAATGTTATTGATAAAGTGGTATTTGTATTATATGATGTAATATAACATTATATTGGTTTTCTTGGATTTTATAAGAAAGAAAAGCTACGGATTTCATGAATTATTCACATTTTTCTTGCACATTCTGTTACATATTGTGACATGAATGGCATGTTGAAACAATAATATTAAAATGAAGTTACTATTTTATATCTTGTTCTATTATTTTTATATTCATATCTTTAATTCAAATTTTGTTTTTCTTTATAAATATTTTACAATATAACATAAATTTGATATGTAAAACGAATTTAAATTTTATATATATATAAATATATATTAATTAAAATTTTATGCGTAAAAGTATGAATTTGCACTACAATAATTTTGAAATTTGGTTTTTCAATTTTATTGTCTATTTATCGTTTTTTTTTCATCGCTTATCTCAGAAACAGCCTGACTGATTCAAATACAATTTTCACTATTTTATTTTGGCAAACTTCCCTTAACCTTTAGTTTAACTAACACTAAATTCCCTCTTTCTCTAAAATATACGAAAGTAACTGAGAATAATAAATGAGTAATAGTACAGTCCAAACGGGCGAAGCCGCGAGCAAGTCGCTAGTCTTAAATAAAAGTTCAATCACGAAAAAGCTTCAGAACAAATAAGCACTTCGCTTCGCCTATATTTTGCATACTCTTATACACATTCAAACATACATATTTTATTCACATTTGATACAGGGAGATTTACCAACGTCAGTTCCTCATATCAAAATACATGATGGCGTTGTCTCTTGGGACGCCTTAGATACATTTGTCATACGCTTCATTATTATTCTATAGGTGGAGTGGATTTCTACCAGATAGTTTGTTTACGCCAAGTGTGGGGGGTTTTGATGAATTAAAGTTCTTTAAATTTATAGTGAAAATAACTTATTTTGGATAGCAGAGGGAGTTTTATCCTCCACTGATCCACTTTCAGATCGATTTACGAGTTTTGAGGGTTATATGGCTGAATGAAATAATAGAAATATAAAAAAATATTTAAATATATCATTCAAGAGTGCATGTCGAACCCACCCATAATTGTCGTATTTTACAGTCAAACGAAAAAATATATATGAACAACCTATATAGACAACTGTCAAATGTGAGTTAGTTTTTCTCATCGACGGTTTCGTCCCAATATTGACTGCAGGTTAATGAGAAGGCGACTTAACTATGAATTTATGTCGTATGAAATGAACTACAAATATAACGTTGCAATGATTTTTATGATTTAGATATCCATTTTATTTGTTTTCCTTTATTTGTACTGTAAGTTCTCATAAACACTACAATCCTTTATCTTGATTGACTTAAGTTTTATTTTTGAATATTTCATATAAATTTTAGCTTGTTACGAGTATATTAGAGACGTTCAAAATAAGACGAACAGACAAACAGACAGGCAAATGGACATAAAAATAATAATTTAATTGAATTTTGTTTGTCTTTTGCGGCACGGAACCATAAAAACAAGGAATTTTCGATTAAAAATCTATAAAAGAAAGTGTGAAGATTCAATATCCTATATCTTATAAAACAAAGTCGCTTTTTGTGTCTGTCTGAACTTTCTAACTCTTCTTCTTCTAAACCACCCAACGGATTTTTATGCGGTTTTCACCATTAGATCGAGTATTTCTCAGGGAAGGTTTATACTCGTATATAGTTTATTATTTGTACATTCTTATGTAAATTAACATAAATACGATAAATGTGTATAAAGTCCTACCCGCTGAGACACTTTGGCGCATGCGCTGCTTTAATGGTAAATACTACATGAAAAAAATGTACTGGAGTATTGTTCCTTTTAATAAGATCTACAAAAAAGTCTGCGATGGCATATTCGTATCTTTTAAGAATAACGTGTAGTGATCATATTTCTGTCTAAAAATAGTAATTTCTATATATTTTTTATTGTGAGGGATATTTTTCCATAATGGTATTAATCCTTATCCTTAAAAATACTTTATTAAATTTCTACGTTAAACGAAGATAAAATTTGCTTTTTAAACTATTTCGAAATTGCGAATAGCTTTAGAGAAAAACGCATTTAATTATTGACACATCACGCCGTTCACACATCAACTGTATCGAGTCAAGTTTTACTTATCCCTTACTCTCAGCATATAAATAAGTATATTAGTTACGTTGGCCATTTAATGTAGATCAAAACTGTCTTTTCTGTTTTTCATTTTAATAAGTACTTTAGAAGTTGTTACAATATCAAAAAATCCTTGCTGCGAAACGCGCCTCACGACGTTATGCTTATACAAGCGAGTCCGCCGCGCCAGCCTGCCTTACACGCATCGGTGGTTCAGTGGTAGAATGCTCGCCTGCCACGCGGGCGGCCCGGGTTCAATTCCCGGCCGATGCAGTCTATTTAATTTTCGTCACAGGCAGCCACGTAGTGCTTGATTTTCATCAGGGACAGAATACCCTCTTCAGCATTAACCACAAGCTCGAAAAAAAAAAACCCGACTGCCTTTATAGCAACGAAGATTTAGATGCATTTGCACGTATTGGATAATTCGAGTTAAATAAAAATAAAATAAAAAAATAAAAATGTTTATTGTTCGGACAACACATGATCCATATATGTTAGTAATAATACAATAAAACTTAATATATAGTGTTAGTACTTAATAACTAATAGTGACATTGTAATGTCACACATGTGCCGGATCAGCGGACACTGTTGCGGCTGCCGCGCACTCGCCTTAAAAGAGAGCTAGCTTTCTAACGGAGAATGGCCGGGAAACAAAATCTATTATTTAATGTCATTCAACTATCTAAAAATAGTAATTTAAATATATTTTAATAAGTACTTGAAAAGATTAGTAGCACAGATTTAAAATTACGGTACCTACTAAAAAATCCTTGTTGTGTAAAACAATTGGAAAATACTTATTGAAACTACGAAAATGCGGGTTGCATTAGGGTTTAATTAATTTTCACATTACCTTAAGTGCTTTGCACATACATTAAATGAATAATCCAGTAGTTAAAGCGGGCGAAGCCGCAATAGGGTCGCTAGTTTCACTATAAAAATCAGTTAGATAAAATTGTACTATGACATACATATATAACATAACTATTTTATTAGGTGTATAAAATGATATTATAAGCTCGTGTTGGCTATCAGCGCCGCTCAGGTTTTCTTAATACTTTTATGTCTAAGGTCTGTCTCATATGAACTATATAAAAATAATAAAAAAATCTGGTTCACGCTGTATCCCGCACACAACAGGTTAGGCAGAGGGAACCTATGGTTAAGAAAATCAGTTCTCCATTTCCGGCCGAATTCTGGAAGCATTGCTTATTGAGTGGCGGTACTCAGAATTTAGAGGAAAATTCGGACATGAAAGTGTTTTAATACTAGGTTCTTAGGTTTCCTCTGCCTAACCTGCTATGAGCGGGATACAGCGTGAAGCTAAAATAATCGTAGCTGTAGTTACGTATCGGGATGAGTTCGTACTTTAAGCAGGCTCCTTGATCAAAGCCTCAGGCTCAAAGCTTCCCTCTTTGAAACGCGACCTGCACTCGCACAGTGAAACCGAGAAATGTTAAGAAGAACAATATTTCTTCTTTATATATATTTATTTTATATACCACCATAATTAAATAAAAAAAGTTTAAATAACCTATAAAACTAAATTTCTTTGTAAAGAAATATTATAATATTGTTGTAACCGACACGTCTGAAGACGCCTAACACTAGCGCCAGCACTTAATATAAAAGCTATCTTAGACTTGTTTAATTTTTTCAAGCTCGTTCCTGAAATTTATTATCCTTTAAGTTTTGTCGTTAAAGTAATGAGAATAGTCATAAAAGTGAATATAAATTAGAATTTTTACAGGGATTTTGATGTAGTTTACGCGGTTGATATGAAAAATAATATTAGACTTCCAAGCACGCGTGTAGATAGATATGTATTTGTCACACAAATTTCTCATAATCGATATTAGCGAGACAATCATTTTTTCTAAGTTATTAAGCATGTGTTCTTAAACACGACGGTTGTGGGTTTGATGCTGCGCAAAGTGGGGAATGGAAGTGCTTTAACACTCCGTTCTTAGGTTGCCTCTGCTCTCCCTGCTGTGTGCAGGATACAGCATGAAATGGAAGAAATGTATTCCAACTTAAGGTGCAGTCAGATAGTAATTTTGGGAGATGGGTATCCATGGATTGTATAATATCGGTATCGAGGTAATTGACAGATGATTTTTTGAAGTCATTCAAATTATATTAGACTTTAAGAACCTCAAAAATTTAAACAAAAAACTAATTTAAAAAATTTAAACATCGGCTGCATAGTTAAAAAAGAGCATCCACAAAGAGCAAAACGCCATACAGACTTTTCAAGTGGAATCGTTAAACGAATTAGTATGAAGATAACGTGAATTAGGGTAATCGTTATTGGGAAGTTGGCAGATATCGACGATCAGTTCACTTCGGTCGTAGGAAATTGGTTTTCTAGTAATTATGATTGCGAGATTACGTGTCATGGAATATTAGCGTAGTATGTAAATTATTGATTTTCCGTTTATTTTGTAGAAGCGCGGCGTTGGGTTACGTTACTTTATTGCGATTGAAAATAAACGAAAAGTGAATTAGGGAGTGTTACAACACTATCCTCAACGTATACTGATATACTGAGAGATTCTTGGAGATATTAAATTCTAGTACTGCTAATCAACACAGAATGTCTCAAAAATAGGGCGTTGCTTCAGAAACTGAGTATGTCTATACTAGGTTGCCCCTACATTATATACGGGATACAACGCAAAGGTAAAAGAAACCAAATTATATATATGTTTTTCCATGATTACTTATGACTATCAGAAATATATTCAAAACATTTTCAACAGCATAATCGAATACCTAACCGTTACGTTCACAAGGACAGATAATAATTACGCTACAATGGACTTCATTCAACCAATTGACAATTAAAGTACTTGGTCTTTGAAAAATCGCTACCATCGCTCCAGGATATAACAGAAATCTCCAGAGTTTGAGGAAAACGAGAGCAGCACTTCTCCCGGGACGAGACGGGACAAGTTAGATGCAGTTTCAAACTTCACCCGTTCACTTAAAGGAAGTCGTTTTTTCGTTAAACTTTAATGAGACGTAACTGAGTTGTCTACAGTATCAATTTCTTTGTTTATAATTAAAATGCAGGTTTACTGTAATTTTTTCGAACCCACAACCTTTCACATGTAAAGTCGCACGCTTGTACCCCTATGCTATGGCTGGCCTCATCGTCTGTTACAATTCTATAAAAATAAGAAAAGCTAATACAAACACCCAAATCATACTATTTTATCATACTGTTTAAATCTATATTTTTTATAGTAAAACCATAAACTTCCACCTGAAATAAATACAACTTTCACTAAAAATATCCGTAATTTGACGGGCAGTTCCCCTAACGCCATAACATTCCAACCCAATAGCTATACAGGGCGTTCAGAAACAGTATCCTATTTATACAGCGCTACTTGCCCGTTATTAATTCCGTCGTTCAATAGATGTTTAGAGAGTCAGCAATACTTTTACTATGAATTTCCTTTGTGATTTTTTTTTCTTTTTTTTCTCTTTTGTAACACCTTTTATAAGTATCTTTCTCAGCTTAGGTCTTGTCATTTGTTTTCTTCGATTTGTAGTGGTTCGATTTTTTATTATGGATTTGTATATTGCTCTTGTCATGATAATAGATTGGAGCTACTGAATAGATTTGGATTAAACTTTTAGTCACATAAGTCAAAATAACAACAACGTGTCTAAAGTACAACGTGTCTAAAATACAATAATAATTTTAAACAGGCGAAGCCGCATTATAGGCAGTTTTCTACAATATTTTTTTAAATATTTAAAAAAACCCATAAAAAAATATCGATGTTTTTTCTAACAAAGGAAATAATAAATTCTCAGCAATATTAGGCTCATAATTTCTTAACAACTAGTTAAGCAAACAACCTCCGAGCTTCAGCGAACTACGTTATTACTTGAAACTTACTTAGAAAAAAAGTTTCTTTTTATTAGACGGAGCTTTACAGGACTTAAATAAATTCTTTGTACTTTAAAAGATAATAGATTATTGAAGGTATATTACATTAAAATTTAATTTTGTTTCTTCAATTTCTTGTAATAATATGTTTCTAATATTATTATTAAGCTTTGCTCTGTATCCTGCACATAGCAGGGTAGGTAGAGGGAACCCGGGAACGTGCGTTTGGTTTCTAATTGGTAATTATTAAATATTTTCTTTCCTCAAGTGGGAATCGAAGTCAGACTTATAATTTATTGGCACAACTAGACTAAGAAAATTTATATTTTTTTAAAAATAAAATTTAAAGGTTCTGGAGTCTATTTATTTACTGTCTTTTTGTTTGCCTATGTGTGCGCTGTCCGTCTGTCAATTCTATTTTTCATAACCTATGGTGGCAATATATTAAAAGGTTATACTATATAGGTATTTCTGTTGACAAACATCCACATGTTTTTTACAATTAGCTTAACCGATTAGTTCCCTTGACTCTGGTTAGGTTCTGAACATTATATATCATTAACTTCACGTATCCTAGGCAGAGAAAACCTAGGAGCCCCTAAGGCACTCCGTTCCCATTATGACATTTGCGTTCCCTACTTTCCACCGAATTCTCCAGACATAGTTGAGTGGCGGAATTCAACTCTTCGCTTAGCTACCAGAGCGAATAAATGAAAATTGATATATATTGCAATCAGTTACT
The DNA here is from genome assembly GCF_056956725.1 of Heliconius melpomene rosina. NCBI lineage: Eukaryota > Metazoa > Arthropoda > Insecta > Lepidoptera > Nymphalidae > Heliconius > Heliconius melpomene. The sequence goes on along the minus strand of NC_140396.1, from coordinate 1,792,725 downwards.
TTTTCTTTATTTAAAAAAAATATAAAAAGAAATAAAACTTAAAGTTAATTCAATATTAAAAGGAAAACATCAATTCGAAAATGGTTAACGACGGACGTTCACAAATAAGTTACTGGTACCTCAATAAGTCTTTTCCCGATCGAGTTCTCCAGTAAAGATTTTTCTCCTAGTTAGCTCTCTGTAAAAGTAAATTTCAATGACTAATTCGTGACCTGCCTTCGTGTTTTTTACAACATTTTTCTTTTGCTGATTTCTCCCAAGCCTATAGAAATAGAATCCAGCCAATTAGGGTCAGTAAGACATGGATGGCATAACCGCGTTTCTTAATTGAGTGACTTGGTGAAGTCAGATTTTTTGTTACTTGTCAACGATGTAAATGAAAATTATTCTAACTTTGTTTTTTACACTATATCATATGAAATTTGTTTTAGATTTTTTTATATAATTATATAGCTTTAATGACTTTTTTTTTCTCTATAAGAATGAGATATAATGACATTTTCTTTTATGTAACTGTAGAAAATTTTAGCATATAACATTATTATATTAGTCAATTCTTCATATTTTATTAGATTGCCTTCCCTATTAGAAATACCCTTTATTTTAGGCAAAAAGCGAAAATTTATCTAAAAGATAGACCCGATAAGCATGGGAAAGCTGCACTGGCTTCTAAAGAAATATTTTTAATATGAGGCCGTACTGGCACTGTCTTAGGGCCACATATAACCGCCGTTATTAGTCCGTTTAAGTAAGTCGTAGTCCGTTTAAAAAATATATTGAAAAATATTTATATACAAAGAAATAAACAAAAATTACATAAAAAATTAGCCAAAATAATAAAAGGTTAACAAACTATAATGTTACTATTCGGAATATTTAATTTGTCCATTCCGTGTGCGTGACGTACGAAATTGAGTCGAGAAACTAATTCCAGGCACCGTGTTTGGTCCGAAATATCACCGCCGAATACACCCTCGTTAAAACTTCCGCTGGATGCTGGCAGCTGGATGTGCTACTTAAAATATTATATTTTTTATCTCTAGTCGTAAATCTTCTTTTATTTAGCTACCTTATATAAAAAAAAATATTTTAATTATAAAATATGAACCTATAATCATAAAAGAATAATTTGACAGTTGCAATTTTTTTTCATGATCCACATTTTTTTAGATAGAAACAAATGGAATTTTACATTACTCAGTGAATAATTGAAAACTGAATTACTTTGAATATATTAATTTCCCTAAATAGAGGCCGACTTGGCGCAGAGTAGCATTTATATGGAATTAAATTGAAGAGTCTGTTTGTTTTTTCACTTGGAAACAAACAGACAGACAAAGAGTTATTTACTCGACCAAATCTTCTCCGGGCTAACTTCCGGACCAGCAGAACCGATTTTTATGAGACTAACTCTCTAATATACTAAGGGGTTATAGATCAACATAAAAGCTTAGTTCTATCCTCAAATTCTCGCAGAATTGACGCCTACCTATACATATAATAACTAAACATTTTTCTCAACACAAATTTTTGCAAGCAAAATCAAATAAATTCTCAAAAACATAAATTATGATTTATTATTGTGTTATTTATTATATTTAGTAATTTTTTCCTTAAATACATTTAAAATAAATATTTTTAAATAAAACAAGCGGGCGAAGCCGCGCGGGTGCAAGCTAACGATATAGACACTGTATATTTAAAAATATATCATTCCACCGTTTCCATGGAAACTTATTTCTTTGGTTATGTTAATAAGTCAACATGTACGCTTCTTGTCAAAAGACTATGAGAATATCTCGCGACACTCGGAGATTTTGTTTATCATACGGATCATGCCGTTGGGAATATATTCCGTAGTACTGGCGCGCTGGGTCGGGTAAAGTTGTACATGTGTTATGTATATATAATCATACATTCATGATTTCACGTCTAGATTTGATATGAGGATGAGGATATCAGTGGATGAACAGCCTAATTTGAATTTTGGAGCAATTATTAAGTTTCATATTATAAATTATACATATCGTGCTATAATTTTGTGATAAATATCTATTTCTATATATATTTTATATTTATTACTTCTAATTTGTTTTTGTATATATTAAAAACACCTTCAAACAACTTAAGAGTGTTAAGACACTCGGTTTCCCACCTCCTGAGTAATTTTAAAGCGTCGTGAATGGTAGAATTTGAGCCCGCGCTTTTATTGTCCGTAAACATGCATGTATATTTTTAAATACATTATTTTTTTTAGCTTAATTAAGGATAGTTACGGAAAACTTACCTAGAGTAAAAGATAGTTCCATTTCCCACTTCTAGATGCGTTGGTTGTTGAGTAGTGGAACTCAACTCTGCGCTTTGCCTCGTTACCAGAGCAAGGAAAAGAAAATATTACGACGATTTAGCAATCGAAGCGACAATTTTTTTTTATTTTTGTATTTTTTTTTCTATTTCTTACTCTTACATATAGATAAGAAAAGTTCATAGGAAGGTTTTATTATTTTCAACAAGATAAATAAACCAATCTATCAAGATGTCAGAAGCAACTTTAGTCACGTAATTTTCATTTCGCAATATAGAGTCATCGGTACGCGAAGTTTGTTTGTGCAAACTCTTGCAAACTCTTGCGAACTCTTGCGAGCTCTTGCAAATCTCCCGGGACGGGAATGTTTTCTTTCGACAACTTGTAACCCGAAAATTTCATCAAGTATAAATAGGGCGGGCGCTTGATGAACTAAAATCGAGTTCGTGTATTAACCATGAGGATATGTACGTAATAATATTTTGGGAAGTGAACTCTGATATATTATATATAGATAGTAATATTTCTCTTTCAGCTTCATGCTTCATATCCTGCACACATCAGGGTAGGCAGAGGGAGCTTAGTGTTAAGGCACTCCGTTCCCAATTTTCCGTTGAATTCAGAAAGCATTGCTTGTTCAGTGGCGGAATTCGCACTTTGTTAATCAGAGTGGAAAAATGAAAATAAATTCAATATTTGTTTCTCCCGGGAATCGAACCCACTAACGTTGCTTGTACTCTGGCGCCGTGACGCCAACCAATTGGTTAAAAAGTAATTTTATATATAAAGCACTTAAGATGATCTACGTTAGCCTCGTTCCAGACTGAATGCATTATCCTATCCTATATCTTATAAAACAAAGTCGCTTTTCGTGTCTGTCTGTTGTTTCTAACTCTTCTTCTTCTAAACCACCCAACGGATTTTTATGCGGTTTTCACCATTAGGTCGAGTATTTTTCGTAGAAGGTTTATATATAGTTTATTATTTATACATTCTTATGTAAATTAACATAAATACGATAAATGTGTATAAAGTCCTACCCGTTGAGACACTTTCGCGCATGCGCTGCTTTAATGGTAAGTGCTACATGAAAATAATGTACTGGAGTATTATGCGTCTTAATAAGATCTACAAAAAAGTCCGCGAGAGCATATTCGTATCTTTTAAGAATAACGTGTAGTGATCATATTTCTGTCTAAAAATAATAATTTATATATTTTTTTTATTGTGAGCGATATTTTTCCATAATGGTATTAATCCTTATCCTTTAAATTACTTTATTAAATTTCTACGTTAAACGAAGATAAAATTTGCTTTTTACATTATTTCGAAATTGCGAATAGTTTTACAGAAAAACGCATTTAATTGTTGACACATCCCGCCGTTGACACATCAGCTGTATGTTACTCAAGTTTCACTTATCCCTTACTCTCAGCATATAAATAAGTATATTAGTTACGTTGGTCATTTAATGTAGACCAAAACTGTCTTTTACTGTTTTTCATTTTAATAAGTACTTTAGAAGTTGTTACAATATCAAAAAATCCTTGCTGCGAAACGGCTCGCCACTCGCCATGTGTCCGCCGCGCCCGCCTGGCTTACAAGCATGGGTGGTTCAGTGGTAGAATGCTCGCCGGCCACGCGGGCGGCCCGGGTTCGATTCCCGGCCGATGAATTCTATTTAATTTTCCTCACAGGCAGCCTCGTAGTGTTCGCTTTTCATCAGGGACAGAATACCCTCTTCAGAATTAACCACAAGCTCGAAAAAAAAACCCGCCTGTCTCTATAGCAACGAAGATTTAGATGCGTTTGCACGTATTGGATAATTCGAGTTGAATGTATTATTTCAGCGTGATATATTTGATTTCATATTTTTTTTTGTACAAACATACATTATATGAATAATCCAGTAGTAAAAGCGGGCAAAGCCGCAAGAGGGTCGCTAGTATCTTATAAAACAAAGTCGCTTTTCGTGTCTGTCTGTTGTTTCTAACTCTTCATCTTCTAAACCACCCAACGGATTTTGTTGCGGTTTTCACCATTAGGTCGAGTATTTTTCGTAGAAGGTTTATATATAGTTTATTATTTGTACATTCTTTCTTATGTAAATTAACATAAATACGAAAAATATGAACAAAGTCCTACCCGCTGAGACACTTTCGCGCATGCGCTGCTTTAATGGTAAGTACTACATGAAAAAAATGTACTGGAGTATTGTTCCTCTCAATGAGATCTACAAAAAAGTCCGCGAGAGCATATTTTTATCTTTTAAGGATAACGTGTAGTGATCATATTTCTGTCTAAAAATAATAATTTCAATATATTTTTTATTGTGAGGGATATTTTTCCATAATGGTACTAATCCTTATCCTTTAAAATACTTTATTAATTTTCTACGTTAAACGAAGATAAAATTTGCTTTTCACACAATTTCGAAATTGCCAATAGTTTAAGAGAAAAACGCATTTAATTGTTGACACATCACGTCGTTGACACTTCAGCAGTATCGACTCAAGTTTTACTTATCCCTTACTCTCAGCATATAAATAAGTATATTAGTTACGTTGGCCGTTTAATGTAAATCAAAACTGTCTTTACTGTTTTTCATTTTAATAAGTACTTTAGAAGTTGTTACAATATCAAAAAATCCTTGCTGCGAAACGGCTCGCCACTCTCCATGCGTCCGCCGCGCCCGCCTGCCTTACACGCATCGGTGGTTCAGTGGTAGAATGCTCGCCTGCCACGCGGGCGGCCCGTGTTTGATACCCGGCCGATGCATTCTATTTAATTTTCCTCACAGGCAGCCACGTAGTGCTTGCTTTTCATCAGGGACAGAATACCCTCTTCAGCATTAACCACAAGCAAAAAAAAAACCCACCTGCCTTTATAGCAACGAAGATTTAGATGCGTTTGCACGTATTGGATAATTAGAGTTGAATGTATTATTTCAGCGCGATATATTTTTTGTAGTAGTTATTAGTAGGTAGGCTTTTGTTTATAATTTCTTCCGTTTAAAAATAATCATTTAACTATCTAAAAATAGTCATTTAAATATATTTTAATAAGTACTTGAAAAGATTAGTAGCACAGATTTAAAATTACGGTACCTACTAAAAAATCCTTGCTGTGTAAAACAATTGGAAAATCCTTATTGAAACTACGAAAATGCGGGTTGCATTGGGGTTTAATTAATTTTCACATTATATTAAGTGCTTTGCAAACATACATTATATGAATAATGCAGTAGTAAAAGCGGGCGAAGCCGCAAGGGGGTCGCTAGTTAATAATATTTACTGACTGTGAAATAAATGTTCTATTTGTTTTATATAGTTGCGTTTTCTTTTAAGATAGATAAATAGATTATTTATTTATTTTAAGTGTTATGTACACGCTGTATCCCGCACATAGCATTCCTGCTTAAACACTTCTATCACCTTTTGAGGCATTGCGTGTTGAGTGGCGGAAGTTAACGCCACGCTTTGCCACTAAAGAGAGGAAAAGAAAATATTAAATATTTCATTCCCCCAACGGAAGTCGAACCTACAAGCGTCGCTTTTACCGTTGCATGTTTGTGCTTCTGCACCACGATGGCCTCGATAGATACTTTCCTAATCTTTGTAATGTTTTATATTTTCTTTAAACTTTTGTTAGCTTCATGTTATTTTACTTAATTGAATAAAATGTAAATAAAGTAGATTTTATTTACATTTACTATTTGTTTTAATTATTTTTAATCATTTACTATTTATTTTAATTTTAATATTTATAATTACATTGTAATATGTTGAATGAGTGGAGGAATTTATCATAGCAAGCAAATGAAAGTAATTCATTCTCCCGAATGGGAATAGAACCCACATTAACAGTCTCGAATTACATAAAATAATAATAAGAAAATAAAAGGTGTAATTATATAAAATCAAAAAAGTAAGAAACAAGCCTAGTATTTAATTAGGATTAATAGTCGAGTTCCATTTAAATGTTACAGGTCACCTTGGGAGGACTTAATTAGTTGAAGAATTGAAGCGTATACGTTGTTATATCCAGTTCGTTCATAATATCAAGAAATTCCTTATATTTCATCTATAGGTTACATAACTTCATCGTGCTTAGGAAGCTTCCTATTAGTTCTATGGATAAGGGAGAGTGGAGGGCGGAGTGTCTTGACAATAAGTAAGCACCGTACCTGTAAGCACACATAAAGGTAAGAATAGCTTATCCAATGGTGTACATTTGTAATATATATACTGATGTTTTTGATTCCCACTGGAGGAATTAAATATTTTGTATTTTTATTTTCTCCCTCTGGTAATGAGGCAAGAGTGCAGCGTAAGTTCCGCCACTCAACACACAATGCCTTCAGAATTCGGCGGAAAGTGTAAAACGGGAGTGTCTTAATGGTAATGGAGTATATTAGGTTTCCATCCCAGTTTTCATCTGCCGATTATTATAATTAAATTATTATAATCTTTAAATACATATACACAATTTATCACATCAGCCATTTGATGCCCACTGTTGGCTGTTTGGCCCTCAAGGGTTGCATTAAAAATTCAAAAATCTATTAAATATTTACATCGGTCAGTCAATTCACAAATGTTTTAGTTACATCATAACAAACAAGAAATATGAATCGTCCATTTACAATGATATTTTACCGATTTTCATAAAAACCCCCGCAATTTTAGAGACTGTAAGTTGCCGCCGGATAGATGTCTAGTTTAAAAACTTACACTATCTCATAGAATAAGGATTTATTTCTGAAAAATAAACGCTCGGGCAGAGTTCGCAAAAGAAACTCGGTTTGATTTTTCTTTTTACATACTTTCATAGATATTACTACTTTCAATAATTACAAAGATGTTTTTTTTTCATTTCCTCAGACTTATAAAAAAATTGCGCAGAAATTTTAATTTAGTAAAAGTTTTCTAGTAAACTGTAGTAAAAATCTATGAGGAACTTCCGCATAATGGGGGGGTGGGAAGCTCACATTTTAAGATATTACCTATTGGTCAGAATAAAGTAATTTATCGCAGGAGCTCAAGGCGCAGGAGCTAAAGTGTGCGACTGTTAACGCTACGGTTGTGGGTTCGATTCCCACTCGGAGAATTAAATATTTAATATTTTCATTCGCGCGGCGTTGTGTTTCGCCACTCAACACTGCGCTGTCTCAAGAATTCGGCGGAAAGTGAGAAACATAAACGTAATAGGAAATTACTTTGTAGGTTTAATTTTAAGGCTACTAGGTTCCCTCTGCGTACCCTGATTTGTGTGGGGTACAGCGTGAAGCTAAAAAAACATATTTTCCTTTTAAGACATTGAAGTTTCCCCACTTTCCCTCCAATTCCGTAAATATTGCTTGACGGAAATTAATGCTGATAACATAAGCGAGGGATTTAAAATATTCAATATTTAATTTCCTCGAATGAAAGTCGAACCCCCAACCTGTCACGTTAACATTCACAAGCTTGTTCCACACCACGACTGGCCTCAAAAATATGCTTCTTTTAATTTATTTTGCTATAATTTAGTCCAATGATAACTTGATAATTCTGTTCTGCTTAAATAAATATTCTTTTGCTTGAGGGACTCTAATAATTATTATTCATCCATCAGGCTCCCGTTTGAAGCGATTTAAATGATAAAATAGCTCTATTCTAATATTAATATCCCAAACTCTGGTAGATTTATGAATTTTAATTTTGTTTCATCCACAGAAGAAGTATTATCTTGCCCGGCTTACATTATTTCCGAAGAATATTCGTAGGGAATTCGCGATAGAAGTGTCGATTTAGAAATATTTTTATATAAATGTTGTTTATTATTTGCAATCGTGTTTAAATTCAGACGTACTAGTGGAGTTTACAATTAAAATATTTTTTCTATTCCTTTAAGAAAGGTACAAAACATCTCAGTTGGTTACCTGGAGGCGTGGGTTTGGGGCTTACTATGTTCCAATTTTAACTTTCTTCTAAGTGTGTATAACGTTTTAAAAATATATTTTCTACTAAGTGGAATTAGAGTTCAGTCATTGCGTTGAGATATTTAAACTACAATTGAACTTTATAACTATTTTCTTTTTACCTGTGGCCGTCGTTATTCTTGGGCACAAGCATAGCCATTCGAAAGCCACTAGAAAGTGAGGAACGAAGTTTCTTAACACTAGTTTCCCTCTGCCTACGCTGCTTAAAAAAAACCTTTATCTATAATATATAGTGTGCTATCTATTCGTCATCTACTCTGTGGTCCAGGTGAGGGAACATCCTATTAAAAGGGCGAAGCTTAAGGGTCCGGTTCCTTTCTTTATCATCACCCAACAATGGGCTCGTGAAATGAATTACGCAATCTGAAATAACTCGGCTAGAATCGTTTTCTGAGGTTTTCGTGTTATGTCCATATAATAAATTTGTATTATTCATAAAAAATACAGTTTTTTGTTGTACCATTATAATGACATTTACATAGTTTACTACATATGTATGCTTTTTCAATTGCATAGGCAATTTCAATTTTGTCTCTTACGTTGTATACCACACATAACAGGTTAAGCGGAGGAAACTTTCAAATCACTTTAAGACACTCTGTTCCCATAGAGACATTTCCCCTGTTTTTGACAAATTTTGGATGCAATGCAAGGAAATTATTAATTATTTCATTTCCTCGAGTGGGATTAGGAGAGCACTCGACCTGCACCTATCGCTCTTTCAGTCACACGCATGGCCTGCGCCACGACTGTCTTCAAGTAATTTCACTGGGAGGAAAGAATATTAAAAACATTATTTCTTCGGTCACAGAACAGCCAGCTAATTTAATATTTTCTGCTTAAAAAGATTTAATTCCACAATCACACCTTCTGGTAAGCAATACTCATTAGTAATAAACAATATAATATTCACATTCACACCAGAAATTGGTACAATCTTAGAAAATACTGGTACTAATATTTCTAAATTATAAGGGGTTTAAAGGGAACCTCTGTCAATAACCATGTGATTAATTATACAAGGGATGTGTTCAGTCAGCGTGAAAGCAACCCTCGGAGCCAAAGGGTGTCGTGATACACTTACCTAATTGGGGAAACTAGAATTTTGATGTGATATTCAATTCTAAAATAGTTGGCTGCACGAAACTCATTCCGTGTCATTAGCGGTGGTGGGTGGACCGGGTTGACGTTTTGGATAATTTTAATATTATGTGGATTGTAGGTAGTTATGTTTGATCTTTCTTTATTTTAATAGTATAATTTTTGTTTGTTTTTGAAACTTTAAAAGAAATTTCATCGATGACAGAATTGGAGCTGGAGCCAGAGAATTATATAGTTAAATTGAAATCGAAATATTTTTTATGTAAACATTTGCAAACAGATAATGTAGCGTTCATTTAGATTCTAATCCTTGGACAATATCTAATAAGCACATATTCGAATCCATCTTCATATACATTTTCCACCTTTTTCCATACAATTTCCTTATAATAACATCAACAGCGATCGTCACTATAGTTTGTTTATAAATACATACAAATATTAAATTATATATACTAATTTTGTATATTCCACTGACATTAGAGTTAATCCGAGCGTAAGATTCTCTAGATCTCCGGAACTAACCCTCTTTGTTGTTCACTACTCTCGAGGGTGAGGGCCTTTCTAAGACGTGTATTCATATGAATAATTAATTTTATATGATACTAACAATTTGACGCGGCGTGTATTTACATATATATGTTGTATGTTTCACTTGTTTATTGATATAACTTTGCTTGAATTCCGTTCCTATTAAGATACTTCCATTTCCCAATTTCCAGCTAATTCTGAAGGCATGGCTTGTTAAATGGCGGAGCTCAACACCGTATTTATTATATTAATTGATAACTGACTGTCTTAACAATAAGAAACGTCCCAGGTTCCCTCTACCTACTCTACTATGTGCAGAATAAATTATAAGCCAAAAATATATTTACATCCTTTCAATACGAATCCGGAAGTTTATATCCTTTTAATAGTCCCCCAGATTTAACCGTTAGAAAATTAAGCGAACGAAGAAAATATACCGATTTAATAATACTAAAGTTACTTATTGATGAAGATTTGTTATAAATTATAAACTGTTTCAAAGTGAGCTGGATAATGACACTTTGTTGGAGAATCTGGAAGGCATCAGAGAATTGGGAACAATTACCATCCAGGGGTAACTTCGGAAACTTCCACTGGTCCGACTTAAAAGTTATCTAAAACGCCTCCCAAATAGAATATTTTATCTCGCGTTGATGTTGTCGACTGGGGAGTGGTGAGGAGAGGGTTTGTTAGAATCGTTATCAGTTTGTAATCTAATATGCTTTGTGAATCCTTTGATTTTTTGTAAGATTTAGTTAAAAATAAGTATTTTTTTCAAGCTTCACGTTTAAACTTGCATAAAGCAGGATAAACAGAGGGCACCTTGTGTTAAGTAAGGGATTCTGTTCCGCCCCGCATCTCGGTTCCGAATTGAAGGATTGAAATATTTAATATTTTCATTTCCTCGCTTTGGTTATGGTTGAGACCAAGGCACGGTGATGAGTTCCTCCACATGCTATGCCTCCAGAATTAGGTGAAGAGTGGGTAACGGAACTGTCTCAGTGGTAACGGAGTATCTTCTCTCTCTCTTCCACAACCATCGCGCTTACAATCGCACGTCTCACTGTACCACAACGGTTTTAAATATAAGACTTCGTTTGATGTAGGTAACTTATTTGTACTTATAAGACGTATTTCAAATAACAATTAATAAAAAAAAAACTCTAATCTATGTTGAAATCTAATCCTTAGTTGTTCTTCGTTCAGCTTTGATCTCACGAGTGTCTAATGATTGTCTCAAAGGTTCTCATTTTGAAATTTTGGTAGAAAATATATTTAGTTGTTTCAGTGTATAATTTATTGAAGTCAACATTGAGGTTGTCGTGGCGTAGGGACACTACGACGATTGAGGGTTCGATTCCCAATCATGGAAATGAAATATTTTATGTTTTCATTTTCGCGCTCTTGCCACGAGGTAAAGCGCGGCGTTGAGTTTCGTTCCATAACACGCAATGCCTCAAGAATTCGGTGAAAAATGAGATACGGAAATGTCTTAATGGGGAATTGAGTGTCTTAACAATAGGTTCCCAGGTTCAATCTGTCTACCCTGTTATATGCAAGGTACAGTGCAAAACTAAAGAAATATACATTTATCTATAAAATGAAGCAAGTTCCTTTGAAAGGCATGTCACGTAAATAGTTATATCAATTAGTGTTTCTCGCAATTGGATTATGACTCGCCTTGAACTTAAGACGAAATCAATGTTCGCTGTTAGATCAAAGTTCTTCACTTGCACTAAAATCTCAAAGCGAGGAACGTAGATTTGCAGCAAATTTATTATTGAAATTTAGTTGAATTTAGTTCCGTGGTATTCCGTTAGTGGTCACGTTCCGCCGCTCAAACACTATTTTAAATGGAGGAAAAGTGAAAAACAGAGTGACCTAACACTAGGTTCTGTTTATTATGTCGATAAATGTCCGAGATGAATCCACACCGATACATATTACGAGGGATTTTTTTGGTTTTACAACTTCACGTTGCACACCTGCAGTGTTTCTTAATACCTGAGTAGACACTAGGATCCTAATGTTAAAACACTCTGTTTTCCACTAAACGCCCAATTTTCAAGAACGTTTGGCGCAACTCAACGCCGCGCTTTACCTACCAGAATGAGAAAATGAAAATAATTAAAATATAAGTCAGCCAGTCTGTATAGTCTAAAGTCTGCAACGTACATTAATACTAGAGTTGAATATTTAATGGAATGCACTTCTAGTATTCGACGCTGACTTCGTAATTTTCAGTTTGACTCAACTATATGACGATGAAATTCAGAACGTTCCCAATGGCATTAATCAAGTATTTAAGAGTGAGTTATTACAATTTGGTCGTTTTATTTGCATCAGTACTCGCAAACGCTTAGATAGTTTATACTTTAATAGATTAGTATAGTATTAATGTTTAGTTTAATAAAACTGTTTTTTTTAATTTAGGTTTTTTATAGTTTTTTTTTAGCTTCATGCTGTATCCCGGACATAACAGGATAGGAAATGGGGACCTAGGAACCTAGGTTAAAAACTGTTCCCAGCAAGACACTTCCGTTCTCCACTTTCCACTAATTTTGGGGACATTGAGTGGTCGTCAACGCCGCGTTTTACCTCAATATATGAAAATATTAAATATTTTTATTTAAATATAATAAATTCCCATTTTAACGTCTTACCGACTTCCGTATATCATAAGTAAGTATACTAGGAGTATTTTAAGCCATTTCTACACCACGTCCTAAATGTAGCAAATCCTTGAATCTTCGCTTTGACTTGGCAGCCATTAATCTCTGACAAGTTGTAACGTGGTCCACGACGGAAATGCAGATAAAGAAACCAAGTGAGCTGACTTGAAAATTTATATTATATATATATACATATATATCGCAGAATATTTTACATATATAATGTTTATGTTATAGTTGATTATCATAAGTTAGGCATTATTCCGTGTTTTAAGCTTCACGCTTTATCTGGTAAGACAGAGAGAATCTAGTGTTAAGATACTCCCTTCTCCATTTTCTAGAATAGTGGACATCGAATCCCTTATAGCACATTGGGAGCAATGTATTGCAAACGCGACTGTTGTAGTCTCAATTTCGACTTGCAAATTAATTTTATTTCCTCGCCGTGGAAGATCTTGAAGATTGTGAGTTCTACCCTAGGTTCCCTCTGCCGGAAGCAGATTTTTTTAAGTTTTCTTAATTTATCGTGTTAATCTCAGGAATTACTGGTATTCAAATTAGATTTTTTTGTGATGGATAGTTCATTTATCGAAGAGGGCTATATTCCTTGTCATTTTTTAGATGTAACCTATTGTACCCATAGTTGGAGTTAACTCATGTACTTAAGACGTGTCTTGCGTAATACAGTCATTTATGTATATAGCAGTGTGAATAATGGCGTACGTGCACGAATAGTACGGTTTAAAAAAAATGGTATAGTTCTTCCGTCGTTCTTCCTGGCAATTCTGCTATCTAACATGCTACATAATACTGTATATATATCTAATAATTGTAAATAAGCGGAGAGTAGAGAAATTACACCAATTTTTCGTTATATACTGAAAATTTAATACTCTCTCTCTGTTTATTAGAGTCTGCGTGAAGCTAACATATGTTTTTGCTAGCTATCGCCTATCTATTAAAAGAACGTGGGGCCAACCACCACAAATTTAATAGTCTTATCGAGAGAGCACGAATGCATTATGTAAAGCACAACCTTTACGATACCATCTACCACTGCACCCGATTGCCACAGCCCGAGAGTCACGCTATGGAGCTAAATTTAATAGAGTTACTTGTAATTCAGTTAATTTTTTTAACTAAAAGGTTATAAGCTTATGTTAAAAAGTTAATTATTGGCTTTGGAAAAAGATTGGATTAAAGGACTATTTTTTAAAATTCAACTGTCTATTCTGATTATTGTAAAATAAAAAGCAAAGAAAATACAAATTGATTCACATAAAAGTTTTTTAAGACATTTTGAAGCACTCGAAGGTCAACCGAGCTTTGCCATTAATTTGTTCCCAGAAGCAGGAATCGAACTCAAACTATCGCTATTATGGTAAGATACAGTGTCGGCTGTATAGAAGCTATATATCTTTATAAAAATAGCTTAAAACTAGTTATCGCTTCGCTTATCCAATGACGGTCACTCAGGCCACATATTTCAGTGCTATCAGGGCGCTACGAATGCATACGTAAAGCGCAACCTTACTGATAACATCTTGTATTGCAACCGATTGCCAGAGGTCTTGCTGGAGTTGTGCCAGGGTACAGGTCATCGAATATTTGTTAATATTTTTAAGTATTATTGTATCATTAATAAGTATGTATTCGATTTAAACAATATTAAAGGAAAAAATAATTTGACACCTTTTTTTAGCTTCGCGCTGTGTCACATAGCAGGGTTGCCAGGGGGAACCTGGGAACCTTGTGTTTTATTTATTTATTTAATTTTGGTTTGCTAGTGGCTATTACATTTTGAATAAGTAATATTACGAGCACAAATACAGTAACAATAATGTATAGCCGTTTGAAAGCAAACACTGCATGCGTATATCGTGTCCGGCTTTACAACTATTTGAATTTATACACTAATTATAAACGATATAATATATATAATAACATAAACATAAATTACAGAACGAAAAAGGAGAACAGAAAACCTTTTACACAATAATCATAATAAACAAAAACTATGATAAAACTTTGCAAAATATTGTTACGTCCTTACATGAGTTACATAAATGATGACAGGAGATACAGCTAGTAATTAACAAGAGAAAACCTTTACATTCAGTAACAAATTATTGCTGATTGATTATATTATTAATCACTGAGGTCCTAAAGGAAGTAAACGTATCCATATTGATATCCATTGAGTCGCAATTTTTATTATACAAATTACATAGACGGGGAATAACTGTGTTAGCTCCAAAAACAGATTTTTTAAATGGTGGTACCAATAAAGAGATAGGCTTTCTGGGGTATCGATATGGTATCCTAAAATTAATTTTAGCTAATAGATTTGGGCAATCTATTTTGTTCCGTAGCAGTTTATAAAGAAACATAATATCCAGCAAGTCTCTTCTTTGCCCCAAGGAGATCATATTAAAATATTTTAATCTGTCTTTGTAGGAGATAGCAGATTTATTAATGTTAGCTTGGTGTGAAAGATACCATAAAAACCTTTTTTGTACACGCTCGAGCCTTAAGGAATGAGTAGCATAGTGCGGCCGCCACACGATACTACAGTATTCTAGCTGACTACGAACAAGAGAGTTATACAGAGCTATTTTAGTTTTACTACGTTTAAATATTTTGCTATTTCTTAAAACAAAGCTTAACATTTTAGTAGCTTTAGCTATTCTTTCTTCAATTTGACTTTGAAAAGTAAGCTTAGAATCCAGAACCACACCCAAATCTTTGATAATTTTTACCTCGTTTAGTTTTTGTCCCAGTAACGAATACTGTGTTTCAACGACGTTAATCTTCCTACTAAATTTGATATGGTGACATTTGTTGTAGTGAAGCTCCATTCCATTTATTTTACACCATTGAACAACACTATTGAGATCGATTTGAAGGCAGCGACAATCATCCGGAGATAGCACTACACGCCTGAACTTCAAGTCATCCGCATACAAGTATGGCGTCGAATATTTAAAACAAGTCGTTAGGTCATTTATAAAAATGTTAAAGAGTATTGGACCGAGATGAGAACCCTGTGGAACGCCAGACAAACTTGTGCGTTTATCCGATTGAAACCCCTCCAGAACTACGTAATATACTCGATCTTTTAAATAGGATTTAAGCCAATTTAACATAGAACCGGAAAATCCATATACTGCCAATTTTTGGAGCAAGATATCGTGTGGAACCCTATCAAACGCCTTTTTAAAGTCTGTATATATTGTATCTGTTTGTTTATTATTGTCGATTGCTTCACCTATATCATTAACAAAACTAACTAGATTGGAAGTCGTTGACCTGCCTTTCCAAAAACCGTGTTGAGAATCAGAAATAAAAGGTTTAAAATGTAATTGTACGAACGGACAGATCAGCGCTTCAAATACCTTTGCAAAAACACTCAGAATCGATATCGGTCGGTAATTCTGAATAAGGCTTTTGTCATCACTTTTATATATTGGCACAACCCTGGCTTGCTTCCATACAGTTGGGAAATAACCCTTAGAGAGTGACTTATTATATATAATAAACAATGGTACGGCTAAGCAGGATGCACAGTTTTTTATGAAAATGGGTGGAATGTTATCTGGTCCAGTACTCTTAGATATATTCAAATTCCGAAGCATTCGCGTGATTACTCCTAAATCGAGTTGCAGTGAAGAAAAGTTCTCACTGTTTTTATAGGTGGATTCTAAGTTCATAGCAAACTGTGAAGAATCAAAGTTATTTAATTGAATAGAATTAGCATATACAGATGCAAAATATTCGGCAAACATATTACAAATATCAGTACCATTTGATGTTACGTCAGTCCCGTTTGTCATTGTTGCTGGATAGAAGTCCTTAGTACTTCTTTTGCTATTAAAAAAGGTCCAGAAAAGCTTTGGATTTTCCTGTATTCTATCTTCCATAAATATGTTGTATTTGTTATAAGCGTCAGTAATCAGTTTGTCACAGCGATCACTAATCAGTTTCAAAGAAATTTCATCCATAGGATTTTTATATAATTTTACTTTATTCAACAATTTATGTTTCTCCCTAAGTCTTCTCTTAATGTGTTCACTAATCCACGGCGGATATTTAGGTGATTTCTGTTTTATACGTGGTACAAATGTACTGATAGCCTTCTTTAATATATCATAAAAAATTTCAACCATTTTATCTAGATCATCATCAATCAACAATAACTTATACCAATCTATACCGTTTAAATATTCTACTATATTAGCGTAATTGGCTCTGTAAAAGTTAAATCTTGTATTTAGAGCGTTTTTTTTAAGTCGGCAAGGCTTAAAATTTAGAACAGAAATTTCTAGCGGTGGATGCAAAGGGTCAATATTGCATAAAGATGCCTGTGACCTTATGACAGAACAAACAGGGAAATCTGCCAAAACAAGATCTAAAATCCTTTGTTTATTATTAAGAACCAAATTATGTTGCCTTAATCCGCTTTCCAATACAAAATCTAGCATTGCTTGCGAAAATGGGGAATTATTCTCTAATGGAATATTGTTATTTACTAGATTCCACTCGATGCTACCCAAATTAAAATCGCCAACAATAAAACTATACATATTATGTTTATCAGAGACTCTGTTACAGTTACTTATAAAATGATCCAACAGATTTTTATTTATGGGCGGTGGAAGATATACTGCACATAGAACAATTTGCCGAAACGATTTCAAGTTTGGCACCTCAATAACAACCCGAATGTCCTCGCAGTCACTTTCCCACTGTAAAATTCTACTAGATTTAATAGTTTTTAATACTGCCACTAAGACTCCTCCACCATCCATTTTATTACTAAGTTTACAAGTGCTCCGGTCTCTTCTATATACATTATACCTCGTATCAAATAATTCACTGTTAAGAATTGAGTCATTTAACCAGGTTTCTGTTAGTATAACAATATCATAAGTATTAATTAAAATGTTTTTGAAAAGTTCGTGAGTTTTTGTTCTAAGGCCACGAACATTCTGATAAAATATATTTAAGGAAGAGAATTTTATATACTCGAACTACTATTCATGCAACATACTGAGGTTAACACATCATTATATCAGATTACTTAGGTGTCCTATGTTTCTGACTATTATTGAATCGGAGTTATCATCTTTTCTCATTAAGATTCGACCGTTCCTAACCCACACATATTTGTATTTTTTTTCCTTCGCCTTTAACCTTGCTGCAGCGTGAAGGGCTTTATTTGAGGGCGATAAATGTTCCACAATAAAAATTGGTTTTTTTTCTCCACCTAAGCCTAAGTGAGCAGTATTTAATTTATTAGTTTGATTGTTCTTATTAAACTTAATAACCGACGCCAGAAAGGTATCTCTGGTAAGAGGAGAATTAAATTGAACCACAATGGACCTTGGCCGTGGACTCGAACGATTAGCTTTAGCAACTCTCGTACAGTTCAGAATTTTTTCTTGTGGCATCTCTGATCCTACAACATGCCCTAATTGTTTGATAACGGTTATCAAATTCTCGTTGGCATTTTCAGGAACACATTGTAACTCAAGATTGCTTGCTCTTGAACGCTGCTCTAGTTCATTTATTCTTATATTTATAGAGTGTATATTAGTTTCCATCTTGATATTATTTTCCCTTAATTCACTTAAACATTTTGTATTTGTTCGATGTTCGACAACGATATCGTCGTATTGCTTACTCATGAAAGAAATCGAGGTTCTCATTTCAGTCATTTCCTGCTTAATATCTTTTAATTCCTCACAGAGTAAATTTTTCATCGATAGCTTCATTTCGGCAAGCATCTCATTTAATTCGGTCTTAATTATATCCTTTACCATCGCGCGGTATTCACTCTGTCCCAGGGAGTGCATCGGTGATATTTCAGGTGGCGACGAAAGAGCCACTCTTTTATTCGACCTCTTAGTAATGTTTTGATCATGCTTTGATTTTGTATCCGTTCTGCGGATAGGAGTGTTCTCATTATTTCCACGTGACGGTTTAGACGTACACGCAGGACAGACCCACTCTTCAGTCGCACTTGACATCCCCGCTACGTCTGTATAGCCGCATGAAAACAGACATTTATTGTGATACGCCTTTTTACATGTTGTGCAGCACATAAAGTCCTCATCTCCATTCTTGTCTTCACAACAATTCCAAATTCTGTTTGATGACATTATTGACGGCACAACAAAAATTCTGAGTTCAAGGGAAGAGATTCCACAAAGCACTAAGCACGATATCACAACACTGACTACAATAGAAACGATATTTCTTTTTGTATAAAAGAAAAAATATTTGCGTATATTCGATGCGAGAGATGAGCGCTCGAACACGTCCGACGTGGCGATGCGCTCACGCGCGAAATGTTGTTAAGGCAATCGGTGCTGATTAAGATAATTCAGTTCTCTATTTTCCGTGGAATTCTCGAGACATTGCGTGTTGGATGAAGCTAATGAAAATATTAAATGTTTCATTGCTCTGAGTGAGAATGGAACCCACAAACATGCGTTGTGCCTCTCTTTTAATGCTTTTCTCTATTTTTTATTGAATAAAAATAACAATAGTTAATTCAATACAATTTAGAATTTAAATTGAATTTGCAAGTAAAAATACTTTTATTACTTTGGTATTTATTAGATTCCTTGCTAAGCGGATGCATAGTTGGTGGATATTATAGCTAACCGACGGACTCTAGGAAAAACTTTGCACCCACCATTACCCAGCAAACTCTTCCTATTTAAATATGGTCCAAGCTAAAAAATAATAAGTTAAAAAAAAGTATTAAGAGGAAGTAATGTTTATTTCAGCTATATAATTAACTAATCGTCGTGATGCTATTTTTGTTCAGCCATATTATATCAGAATCAAAACCACGTATCTCAAGTTGTTTTGTCACATATAACAAAAACATTATAACCCGCTCCTTCCTTCAATTTGGACCAAAACAAAACCATTCTTTGCTTATGTCTGAACATATTGCAAGTTCTTTGTAAACTATTGCATATTCGTTTATGTTGTATCTAATTTTAAAGAGTATTGGACTACACAAATGATGGTTGTGGGTTCTGGACGCAAGACAAAACGCGACGTTGAGTTCCGCCAAGCAACACAAAATATGTACATTAATAAATTGACGGAAAATGGAGAACGGAATGTCTTAACACTAAATTCCCTTTGTCTATCCTGCTATACGCGGGATACAGCTTGATGATATTTGTTATATTATATTATATTCATTGGCATCTCATCAGAATCAAAACCGCGTATCTAAAAGTTATTCTGTTACTTTTAATAACAAAGTATAATAACCCGCTTTTTTCTACATTTTGAACCAAACCAAAACCGCTCTTTGCTTATGTCTGAACATATTGCAAGTTCTTTGTAAACTACATATTCGTTTACGTTGTATCTGATCTTAGTTTTATTGGATAAGCCCAGTTGAAGTTTTATAATATTCAAAGTAAGTAATTCACGCTTTGACCTTCCATACGGAAGTTTCAATATAAAAAGCGAAGAGGGCGAACAAAATAAATCCTTTAAGTGACTTTCGGAATGTTCTTTTGTTAGGCACTTCGTAGTTTGATCGTGTTAGCTTTGTAATCGGCTATTTCTTGTGTATTGTATACGTACTCGTATAGTTGATCGATATTTGTATTGTATTGTAAAATAACATATTATGTTAGGTATATATAATAGAAGTGTAAATAATATTTTTTGTAGGTGATCTAGTTTAAAGGGGGTTTACGATATGAATTATTATAATTTCTGTGCTGCGGTAAAAATACAAAAACGGCGTTGAATTCCGCTACTCAAAGCTGAAAGTGGGAAACCCTGTTAAATGCGACGACTACGTATATTAGAATACTAAAATATAATATCAACACCAGTCGTCTCCTACGATTAATAAACGAATTTCATCCATAAAAACCTATGATTCAATAGCTTTTCTTGTCTTGAGGCAAATGCGTGTAACTGTAAATGCAACGGTTCGATTTCCACTTAAGGGAATGGAAGGAACGGAAATGATCTAAATGAACGGAAGTTATCTAAATGGAGTGTCTTAACATTAGGTTCTCAGGTTCCCTCGACAGAGGTAGACATACCATGCTACGTTCAAGATACAAAAAGCGTAAAGCTAAAAAAAACTTAATATTTACAACGGCTAAGTTGAAAAGACATTAGAACAGCGCAAAGCTCACTATTAACACTAGTTAAATTATCATCCGATACGTTGCCAAGTTTCCGGAACAAAATTTTCATTTAACAGATATATATGTAGGTACATTAGACCACGAAACCAACGACGTACAAATTGTTTTCTCATTTCTATTTCTAATATACGCTAAATTAGTTTTGGGGTTATGTTATTTTAATACGTTATTTTATAAAATATCGTATAATT
This sequence comes from Heliconius melpomene rosina, assembly GCF_056956725.1. Taxonomy (NCBI): domain Eukaryota; kingdom Metazoa; phylum Arthropoda; class Insecta; order Lepidoptera; family Nymphalidae; genus Heliconius; species Heliconius melpomene. The sequence goes on along the minus strand of NC_140396.1, from coordinate 1,771,744 downwards.
AAAAATATTGTAAAAAGGGTACTAGTGTATGGGACGCGCGACGGATGTGGATTCGATTCCCACTCGGGGGAATGAAATATTTAATATTTGCCTCGCTCTGGTTACGTTACGTTTAGTTCCGTCACTCAACACGCATTGGGAATTCGACGCAAAGTGAGAACGCAGTATCTTAACATTAGGTTCCCAGGTTCCCTCTATGTACTCTGCTATACAGCGTGAAGTTAAAATATAATTTATTGTGAGATTAAATAAAAAATGCAATTTCTAAGCCTTTACCCAGTTCATTATAATAACAACGGCTCTGTAATTAGGATTAGAGTAAACCATCATTAGGTCTTGACCGCTTATTATCTAGTAATTAGCTATTCTAGTGGCTAGTGGCTGCCTGATACGAATAATATTATAGATATTATTTAGTATACGAGTATTTATTGTAATAGCATTGTAGAAGAGGCAGGTCGTGGCGCAGGGGCACAAACCCGACAGATTGTGGGTTTGACTCCCATTCAAGAAAATCAAATATTTCATATGTGTTCGGCACGTTCACGGCGTTGTGTTCCGCAAACGTTGGACTTTGCCTCGCCACCAGAACAAGGAAATAAAAGTATTAAATATTTCATTTCTTCGTGCTCTCTAGTCTATATATACAGAGTGGAATTGAACGCACCACTTTAAATGAAACCACAGTTTTAACTACTCTATAGCCTAAAAGCCTAATATAATTCAGAAAAAAATTAATTCCCAAAAATTAAAAAGTTACTTTTTCAAACAAAATAAATAATAAAATTATCGTTTTAAAATAAAACGACATTTATAAAGTATAGTATTATCACTCACACACTTACCTGTCGGCGCGGCAACGTCGCACATGCTTCATTCAAGAAATTGATTGATCAGCAACTAGCGTAGGTATGTAGGCAACGGCGGCGAGCTGATTTTAAATTAACGCAACACTTAGGAATACACTTTACACACACTTTTATTGAATTATTCTTATTAGGTTTTTAATTTTACTTTTGTTGCACTACAAACTCATATTTTTATTTTCCCTTTTTAAACTAACACTCATTTTTAACATGTTTACAAAATTATTACAATTATCATTTTTTCTCACTTTTTTTAACAATAAATATTACATTTTCTGTCCACATTACATTCAGCTTGATAATGACCCATATTATTACACTTGAAACATTTAATATTTCTTTTAATTGTAGCATTTCTTTTTACAATTAATGCAGATGACGATGATGACACAATTTCCCTTCGTAGTAGTATTATGGTTTGGAACTTCCAAGCATTCCAATTTTTTACTCCTTCCAGTTTTATTACTGTGCTGTTTCCATTCCATCGTGATTATTTTTTTTTGCTTGTTTTTCTTTTTTATTCCTTCCCGGCAACTTAACCTCCAAATTTCAATACCAACGTCGAAGCGTCGCGTGAAGTAACGCTGTTTTAAACTCGCCAGTATTTCTAATTTTCTACGATTGATGCAATCTTCTTTATTATTGTTACGACGTGGTCTGGGCCCATAACCCGTTGTATTTATATGGTTTAGTAAATAGCATTCAGCTATAGTCCGACCCAACTACTATTGCGCAGAATGTACGCGCCGAACCGATTCTATGGGAATCCCCGGTAATCGGTGCGGCGTGAGCGGGGTCGGAGTTGGGGTCTTTATGCAGATAACAAAATTATTTTTTAATATTGATTGATTGTTTAATATAACACTATAATTCATAATAAATGTAGATTATACTTTTTACGCATGATTTGATATTAAAATAATTAATAAAATTATCAATACTATTTACAAATGTAAAGAAATCAAACACCTCGAGGCTTTTACAGAACTTATACTTCTTCCAGGGCTAGATACCATTAGGCTTGTACACTGTATATCTTAAATTATAATACAATATTTTATTCTAGAGGACCACTTTCCTCTTCAGCTCCAAATCTAATAATGCGCATCAGAATTTTGATAACATCAAGCGTCCTTTTTAAGTTGACAATTCGTATTAGTTCTATGTATAAATTTTCAAACATATATTTTATTAAACAAATAGGTTGATTTACATTTATTTTATAATATATTATCGCGAATATTAAACCTTAAATAGGTAAAATCATTACATTCGGCCATCCGACTTCGTGCAATCTCCCGATGCACGACTACTCACAAAAACAGTTAAAATCAACCATGTATTATTATAAAGTCATTACATTTGGTCGATTACAAATAATATATGTATTGATATTGCCGCAGCCTACTTGACATCACTAGTTTTAACAAATACAACAAATACAACTAATTTACAAAAAATAATTACTTTTAAGACCAGAAGACTTTTGGAGTTCTCTCAGAAATTTAACCATATGTACATATAACGAAATTGTAACTTATCGCTGCGTGGAAGAAATACGAGAAAATCTATCAATAAATAAAAGATGTTTTGTTAAAATGTCTGTCGGTTATGTCGGTTTATGTCTCCTTGCGCTTGTCTGTACGCGATATCCTGAGATTATGAACACTTTAAACATTTTAGTAATAAAAGTTGAGCAAGTAAAGGAATATGTAGTATAAAGTTTAGTTTCAACTTAATGTAATATCAATAATCATACACACAAATATAAATATTATGTCCACTGGCTATATGCTTGTTTATCTCTACGTATATTGCACTACATTATTAAGTTTATTTTCTTGCTGTTACCTATTATTATCTGTCAGTTTCGTTATTGAACTTTAATTTCACTCCTAAATATATAAAATAATAAGGATAGCGTATTTATATTTGAAACTCCGCTATAATTACAAATATCCTACGAAATACTTTATTGTCCATCATCAAATAAAGAGAAGTAAAAGAAAATGCTTAACATAAGAAAATGCACAGCAGGCGGCCTTATCGCTCTAAGCGATCTCTGCCAGGCTACCTTAAGGTGCACTCGTAAGTGTATGTCAATCGGTAGCCTACCGCTGCTTTATATCCTTATACACATAAGTAATATATCCTATTATATTGTATAGAATTATTAATTACAATAATAAATATGTCTAGGTCTAGGTCTAGGTGTAAGGACACCTAGGAAATATTATTAAGCAATTTTAATTAACACAATAGATGTATGTTGATAAGTATGTAAAAAAAAATCCATAACAATACGTTCAGAAAAGTAAAAGCATCAAAGATATTACAGAGCCAAGTAGTGTGCATCTAGCTGGGCTTAAAATGTTTGATTGAGAACGTTACATTCGATAGGAATTCAGCGTCGAGCTATTGGCATCATCAAATAATAAATAAATATATATAATAACAACTGTGGAGTTGAGTTATAACAATTACTTCACATACATACTCAATAAAATCGTAAGAGGTTCGGCCTTTACTTGAAACATATTTTTTTTTTTTAAAAATGTTATTAAGGACCTATAAATGTTAATAGAACCCAAAACAATGATTTTTAAATTTTTGTTTATTTGTCCGTTTGTCTGTGCGTTTGTTATCTCAGAATCGACTTAACCGATTTAAATGCGGTTTTCACTATTGGGTTCTGGCAAGCTTCCGAAAACATATAGGGTTTATTTTATTACAATCGGTTCATAAACAAAAAAAATAAAAGTTATGCCAATTTAAAGTATTAGTTCGACAAATTTGCTAATTGCCGTAACAGTTATTTTATACAACTGTTTTACTGAACTGACTAAATCTTTAGTTTTCAATTCCTTTATTAATATTTCTATTTCAGGCGGGCGTAGCCCCGGACGGGCCCACTAGTAGTAAATAAATTCTTATGTAATGTAAAGAATAACCTCACGAGAAACGCTATAACGATTTTACAAAGTTATTTTTTTTATTTTAAAATCATCCAATATGAGAATTCCAATTTTAATTAAGTAGAACAACATGTTCCCTGAACTATTCAAGACCGACCTAAACACAGCAATCCCTAACCATGCCACGGAACGACATGCAAGGAGAGTTGGCTGTGACTGAAATATTCGAAACGATCATCTGTTGAATTATATTTACATAAAAGTCATTTAAACCATCAAATATTCTTTGCGTTGTAAAATTTACTCGTTAAAGAACCGATTCCGAAAATTCCTCAAATTTTTGCAATTGAAATTTACTGAATTTAGGTAAATATATATATATATATATATATATCAAGGACGAGTAATTTCGAAGGCTAAATCTAATTTTAAAAACTATGATTTATATAAATAAAAAATAATTTTCCGGATTATTTCTTAACGTATACACAATGCTACAAAAACTATTTTTTTAGTCCTATATAACTTCCCTAGTAATTTCCTAAAAAATATTTCTTTTGAGATACTTTAATTTTTATAAATAAATTTAGAAATCTTTATTGCCCATTAACGCTTAATGACTAGAATTGGTTTATGAATAAAAACGTTATGTTAATATGAAGCACGTTTGTAAGACAAAATTGCTGCAAAATAACTTATTGAATCGGCTAAAAATGTAATTTTCAACGTATAAACATTGTTTTTAAGTCTACGTTGACGATGCGATCCCAGAACGAAAATACACTAAATTGTGACCACCGTGTTGTCATAAGGGGAACAAAATCGCGTTTAAACTATGTACGTAGCAGTTATTATTATTTACAGTTACCAGCAAACAAATTGCGATCTTTTACGAGCTACCAATTGTTAAAGTTTCGAGTTTGTAAGAGAGTAAACATCTATCTTCGTGACAAATTTGACTAAGACAAGGTAAGCAACAAACGCGGAACGCCATATTTTAATGCAGTAAAATCTCATCTACAACTAGAGCACTAACGCCTGCCTAGTCATCAGATGAATTTTCAAAAGGTAAGTAAACCCCTGGACAGAGGTCCAAGAGAGGTAAAGAGAAACTAACAAGTTTACTAGTCTTAGTTTACATGTTTATTAAATTTATGAGCTTAAGAAATGCAGATATTGACACTTGCTCTATGTGCGTTTCAATTCGCTACCTTAAAGAAAATGGCAGAATACATAAATATACATTTTGTACTAAATAATATGTTTTGGAACTGGAGACAAAAAAAAATATACAGACAATATACTACCTTTTTAAACATAGCGTTTCATTTTTATGACCCCCGACAGATGTCTATAATTAATTGACAGCCTCGTACAAAGAATAAAATAGTGAATACGTGTGAATACAAAACCAACGTAAGAAAATAATAATTGCTATAAATCAAAGCAGACTGGATAACGCTAAAAGACAACAAAGTGAGATGAATAATTAATTGTGACTGTCGTTTCTCTAATTGACACATAACTTGCAACGTCTGTACATATTGTAATTATGCTAATAATAAAATTGTAACGTGTGTATGCTAATAAACTCTTATGTACATAGAAACAAATTTAATTAATTTATTCCAATCACCCCAACCCGATATAAATCACATATATGAATTCTACTGGAAATAAAAAAAATGTCGAAGCTTGTAGGTGGTACTACACTGGCGGCAGAACCTAATGCTGTGACTTTGTTATCGTGTTTCTATCAATTCTATCAATAATTGATACATAAAAATATATATCTTTCAATATATAAAATTTTGAACTAGCAGACCAAACTAACACTGTTATGACCTATGATATTTATGACACTGACGGTGCCTGATCCTGATCCTGATCCTAATCCTGACCCGATACCCGAGTGAGACTAACTTTCTACTTTTAATGCATGATATCTGAGATAAATCAACAAATCTTCTGGTTTTTTTACATTTCTATTAAGTTTATCGAGTATCCTAATACAGAAAATAGCTTTTTTCTTTTGTTTTAACCAGATCTAAAAGTAAAGCTAACGGTAATTTATTACAGAAATATTGATGTATATTTTTTTATTGTCTAGTATTAGCTTTCATTTCTTTGAGAAACTGATCATAATTTCGCTCAAAGCACTTTATTAAACTTTTTGTAGATACGAATTATTTCCTCACAAGACCCATTATAAACAAACGAGCAAAATTTATACACTCATTTACTTATGTAAGCCAATTTTCTATATGTCACACAAACTGCGGAATTACATTTAAATGTGATCTATTAACTTTTATAATACCAGTAACTAAAGTTTAACTTTAATTCTTATCTATTATACAGAAATTTATAAATCTAAACATTGCCTTTGTATACCAGTAAAAAGTTCCTTTGCTTGTCTTTATGTCACCGAAGCGCTTTATCACATCAGATGAACCGCTCATCAGAAGATGTAAATCACTCCTACGGCCGCGAAGATCTCGAAGTTTTGCGTTTTCCATAAATTCCTTTTTTTTTGTTTGTCATTGCCATCATTCCACTGGGTGGTTCCTCTAGGGTGCGTCTCAGCATCCGACTCCATTTCCCTCAAATCAATGCAACAAATGTCATTAAAAACTAATAATCTTAATAAATTAATTAATGTATTTATAAATTATCAATTCAAAAGCACTCTCTATTAAATGTCATTCAAAAAAAATATTTAAAATGGATCGTCAAAATGTCAATAAATAAATCAGAATCAATCAGAAGAAAAAAAAAATACTAAAATACTCAATATTAATAAACAAACATAATAATTTAAGCTTACATTACTTACAAAGACACACTATGCCTGACTGCCGCAATCATCAGTCACGAGCAGGCGCTTACTTAATGTTTTACTTTACTACTACGCCCGACATACCGAGGCCACCACCAGCCTCGAGCAAGCAGGCTCTTACTCTAAATACATAATATCAATCATCAATCTTCGGTACGCTGACCGATAATTCATCTACGGTACGCTGACCGTTAATTCATCTATGGTATTCTAACCATTCTTCTGTGGCACGCTGACCACTAATTCATCTATGGTATTCTAACCATTCTTCTGTGGTACGCTGACCACTAATTCATCTACGGCATCCTTAGCCGTGTATCAATCTTTATACTATTCTATAAAATATACTTAATCTTCATACTATTTTATAAATTATACTTAATCTTCATACTATTCTAATAAAATGCATAATAACTCTTAAAGTGACTAAATTTTCAATCAAAAGCTTTCCGATCAATAATATCTACAAAAGCTAGCAGTGGAAAACTTGATTTCCATGTTTTTGTTGTACGTACCTCACTTTGGGGCGGAACCTGGACCACTTCTGACTGTAAAGAAATCAAACACCTCGAGGCTTTCACAGAACTTATATTTCTTCCAGGGCTAAATAGCATTAGGCTTGTACAATTTATATCACAGGACTTTTACAGAACTTATACTTCTTCCAGGGCTAGATACAATTAGGCTTGTACAATTTATATCTCAGGACTTTTACAGAACTTATACTTCTTCCAGGGCTAGATACCATTAGGCTTGTACAATGTATATCTTAAATTATAATACAATATTTTATTCTAGAGGACCACTTTCCTCTTCAGCTCCAAATCTAATAATGCGCATCAGAATTTTGATCATATCAAGCGTCCTTTTTAAGTTGACAATTCGTATTAGTTCTATGTATAAATTTTCAAACATATCTTTTTATTAAACAAATAGGTTGATTTACATTTATTTTATAATATATTATCGCGAATATTAAACCTATTTACATAAAATTTACACAAATAATTACTAAATATTAATTTATTTCGTATTGAGTTTTCGTAGGTTCTCGTGTAACATTATAAAACTCGTTTAATATTTAATTTTTATACGATTTTCGATCAAAATAATTATACAAATATAAATAATAATGAAAATCTTAATAAAATATTTAATAGTATATTCGATAAGTATTTTAGTTAATGGCAACTATTACAATATTTTTAATTATCTGTGCAAGAACAGAACTTAGCCGCGGGACGGCTAAATTCTGTTGTATTTACATTATTTTGTTCGACTTTATACGTTGAATAATTATTAAGTGTTTTAAATTATTTGGATGTTGTTTAATATTAGTTTTATGATTAATCAAATTTCTAAAATCGCGATGAATGTTTTGTGATCGTGATGATGTGATTACTGAGTATTTTTCTCAAATGTGAAACTATTGTCAGTATTTGAGTGTACTATCAAAACATACATTCTTTTAAGACATTTCAAACAAATGTTGAGTTTTTAATATTACTTATGATGTAAATATTAGTGGTAGTAAAAGGAGAATGCGACAACGACGATGTAACGCTAATGTTAAATGTAAGTACCTATCTATTGTAGTTCAATATCGTTTTGTGTGTTAAAAAAATTGAATATAATTTTGTGAGTGGTTCAATAACCATGCAGTATTTCTAAATAATTTCATAATAAAGGTGATACAATAAATTGACTTAAAGTAGGATTTTATTAAACAATTTTAATAAGAGCTTTGAACGTAATTTTGATTTATAATAAATAGATAATTGCGTCAAAAAGAACGCGAGACATCGTTCTTTCTCGTTCGGTTTTTATAAAATTTGAAATTCAGACTTAAAAATATTTCATTGAACACATGTTTCGTAGTTTATTAGAATTCACCCCTTATTAGGCAAGCAAAGCTGCGCGCGTCCGCTAGTCTATCTATAATGAAATAAATAAAAATAAAGAAAACAAAAAAAAAAACAAAAACAATTTCATCCAGCATCATAAACAAACAAATCTGACCATATAATATAAACGACAATAAACTATAAACCGACGGAATAGAGAGACAAACTAAAATATACAAAACTATGTCATAAAATTGTGACTTAACGTTTCGTCGGTGCACTTTGGTAACGAATGACCGCAAAAAGTACGAACGGCGCGAATGCAATTCGTCGATAACGGGACGCTCGCTCTTGGCATTTCTGAATGCTTTATTTATCTAAGAACGTGGAATAGGTTAAAAGATATATTTTCGTTTGTGTTTTTTTAGGTTCATGCACGCGCTTGGCACGGTAAGTAGAAGGAACATGGGAACCTATTGTAAAGTACGCTGTTCCATTGTATGTTGAATGTTGCAATTCAACGATGCGCTTTGATTTGACACCATAGCGGAAATGGAAACATTAATTATTTCATTTCCTCAATGTGAATCTAATTCACAACCCGTCGCGAGTCACACGCTTGTGAGCCTCTGCTACGACTGGCCTCGCCTCTTGGCCTCTTGGTTTTGTATTTTATTAAGGGTCTCAATTTTTTTTGCGTAGTTGAGAGAAAGCAAAAGCTAGAGGATCCTTAAATAGCAAATACGGAACAGTAATAAATTTACTCGAAGATATATACATATATTTATATTTTTTTAGAAAACTTATAAAAAAATCAACGTAGCGATTTGAACGCAACAACAAGGTAAAGGGCGGCGATGAGTTCCACTATCCAAAATACAGTGCCTAAAGAATTCAGCGGAAAGTGGAGAATGGAGTGTCTTAACTTAACTTGCTATATGCGAGATATCGGTCAGAAACTGAAAAAAAAAACTTTATATATCTTGATACCATTTCCTTCCAACTATTACTCACATATAACAACATCCGCATTACATTTTTCGCCTCGAGCGTATGCGTATATGACAGTATAGGAGCAATAATTTCTTTATTTTCTTTATTATGTAAAAATATATTTTATTATTTCGGAATCAGGCAGGTATGGGCCTTTTTTTATTATTTTTCGCTTAAACTCAAAAAGTTTCCACGAAATGAAATGTTTTGGAAATGGTCATGGCATGGTTTGTGTGTATCTGAAAATATTCGTGGTAGTTGTAGATTCGATTCTTAGTCGTGGTAATATTTGTATTTCTCTGTTTTTTTTAGTAATTTTCTATTAGATTGTCTCTTTAACATGTTTTTATTAGGTTGATTTGTATTTTCAATTACATTACTTAGCTAACTATGTTATTAAATCTAAGAACCTGAATTACACGCACTTTTAATTGTTGTATCATCATAAAATTTTAGCAACCATCGAGTTTTTCGTCGTTCGGTGATGGACGATGGCTGATGGAACCTTGCCTTGGGTGTCCACCCTGGTAAGCATGTCGAGTTTGTGCTTATGTTCTGTTGAAAAGCGTGTTTCTAGTTTTGTAAATTATAAATTTATTAAATAATTGTGTTGTGCGAGTACAAAAAATAAACAAAAACATCTGTTTATAATATATTTCCTAAAAAAAAAATAAACACACCAAAACAAAACGAAAACGCTATCAAAAATAATATAAGAGGGTATCTTTGACAGCGAACGTAAAATCGTGAAAATATTTTAAATGGAAAATCAAATAATAGAAAGGCGGGCAATTGCAAATATTACTGTTCTATATATCTGATTTTGGAAATGTTCATTTAAAAACCTAATTTTTGCGATAAGGCGCAAGGAAAATTGGCTTCTGACCTCATTCCATAATTTTTTACCTGAAGAGCCAACTAAAGAAACTTTTAACGTTAGACAAAGAAAAAACGTACAGACAATAATATTAATTTTTATGTATTGATTTTTTTAGATTTTGATATTAAATCCGTCATGGACACGTGTGACTGTAAGCGCGATGATCGTGGGTTCAATTACCACTCGGGGGAATGATTTTTTTTAATATTTTCATTTATTCCCTTCGCTCTGTTGTAGAGGTAAAGCGCGGCGTTGATATTTGCCATTCAACATGCAATGCCTGTTGGATTCAACACCAAGTGAGGTTCCTTGGTTCCCACTGCCTTGCTAAGTGGAATATGGCGTGAAGCTAAAAAATACTGTCTATCTTAGATTGAAGTAGAAAGCGGAGAACGAAGTGAAAAAATTTAATCCTCTCAACCTATCATAAACAATAACTATAATAATATATAATTTACATTTTCTATAAAAAAACTGTTTTTATTAATATAAATCTAGAAACCAGAAATGATTCAAGGAAAAGCAGTCCACAATCTCAATTGGACTAAATAACACCTTCCCCGGATTACGCGTTATGGAAAGTGGATCCAGAATTTCCCGAGTCAAGAAAATATTGTCTATTAATACAATCAAAGTGAGCGGAATTATTCCATTTTAGGGGAACAAATTTCACGGCGATTGCTTCGAATAATACGAAGTTATTTAATCAAGATCGTAAAAGGTGGGAGTTTCCGTTTCCTTGTTATATGCGTTTAATTTTGTTTTAGAATTTTTGATTTTAAATATTTTTTATTCAAATATGGTGCAGTTGTAAATGATTTTAATTAATAGGCACGAATGGATGGGTTTAATTTTTATCCCGAACATTGTAGGGTAGGCAGAGGGAACCTGAGAACTCAGCGTTACGATACTCTGCAAGTTTCTCCAATAAGGTTCCCCACTTTTTCTGATTTCTGAAGCATTGCCTGTTGATAGGCGGAATTTAATGCCACGCGTTTACTTTGCTGCCAGAGCGAGGAAATGAAATTATTCAATATTTCATTCTAATTAGTGGGAATCGCACCCACTACCGTCGTCGTCTTGTATTCTCATTTGGACAATCGTAGAGTTAAAAGGACCAGCATATAAAACTAATACTAAAAAAAAAATACATTAACTAAGCAATACTTGTCAGTCCAAATTTATTGTCCAGAATCATTTCTGTGAATGGAAATCGAATCTTCAACCATCATTCAACGTTGTCCCCATTTCATCATAATTATGATCTCTTATAGAAATTAATTAAGATATCACTTACAAAAATATATCAATAATTACATTTCCCCATTTACTTTTCGAATAGGGGACAATGTACGGATATTATTTTTATTATGGTATTAGGTAATATGGTCATTAAGCTCGATGTTACAAGTAATCCCCGTCTTATAACGTATTCCTCATAATCTATAATAACTTATTATTAGTAGGGGAAGTGTGGGGATGTTCTAGCTGTATTGATCTTTTGTTATACGGTGACTTGAGTACGGCCTAATTATTGTTATTGGAATTTTGTATGTAGTTTTAGATTGGATGTTTGTTTGGTTGAAGGCGTTCATCTCAGGAACTGTTTTTTTCTATATTGGATAGTTTTTATCTATATACGCGCTATATTCCGCACATAGCAGAATAGGCAGAGAAAATCTAGAAACCTAGGATTTAGATACTACGTTCTCATAAAGATAATTTCGTCTTGACTTTCTGCCAAATTCTGGAAGCATGGAGTGTTGAGTGACGGAGCCCAACACCGCGCTTTGCCTCGTTACCTGAACGAAGAAATGAGAATATTAAATATTTAATTTCCTCGAGTGGGAATCAATCCTACAACCTGTCGGAGCTTGTACCTCTGCGTCACGAGTGGCCTTATCGAGGGGACCTTACTAAGTCTTCATATTCAATGAAAAGAAAAAAGAAATTTAATAAAAAAATAACATTTTATTTCTCGCAATCTAACGGGTGTGCAGAAATTGGAGAAATTGGTGTTAGTATTTTTTCTCTTCATTTTCAAGTTTCTCAGTTATTTTTCCCATGTTTTATTTACTAATAGTCAATTTAAATTAACAACATCAAAATCAACAGTTCAAACCTAATGTCATTAACAAAAATGATTTCTATTGCTTCTTGAACATTTGACTAACGAGGTGTGCTCGACTCGACCACAGCTTAGAACGAGTACCGAACGGTAAGTTAGTAATTTGGTTAATTTGTGCCTACAGTACGTTATCGCGGGACGAACCAATGTGAGATAGGGATGAAGCTGCTGGCGACGTGCCAGTCTGTGGCATCTGGGCCTGGATGTGTGGATGCTGGAAGGATATTGGAAGGCTTGTTAATTTTTGTATTTTGTATGGTTTGCCTTTGTAGGTTTAGTTATTTCGTAAAAGTGATGTATATAGGTAATCTATATAATTAAAGATATTATAGACTTATGAACTAAGTTGAGAATAATAACTTTGTTAGCCTCCTACCTTTTTTATTTTGATATATCTTCTCTCTTATTATTTTTGTACGTAAATTAAATCAGCTCTACGGTGTATCCCGCACACAGCAGGCTAGGCAGAGTGAAGCTCGTGTTAAGACACTTCGTTCTTCATTTTCCGCCGAATTGTGTGAGTGGCGGAACTCAACACCGCGCTTTGCCTCGACACCAGAGCGATGAAATCGAAATATTCTTAATGAATATTATACTTAAAAGAACAAATTCATATTCATAGAGGCCAGTCATTGTGGGTTTCATTTCCATTGGAGGAAATGCCTCCAGAATTTGTTGGAATAAGGGGAACGGAAGTGTTTTAATGGGAATGAAATATCTGAACACTTGATTCCCAGGTTCCCTCTGAAGAAGTAACATTAAGTACAAATCTGGCCCTCAAGGTTGTGGGCATGACTATCGTAATAGCAACAATGGGTTCACACTTTAGAGATTATTGTCGTTTGTTGTTCACTGAAATCACAGATTCCCTCTGCCTATTCTGCTATGTACGGGATACAAGGTTAAGCTAAAAATAAAAAAGATTTTCATATATCTATTTATTTACTATTGAAATTCCTTCTAGAAGCACTACTTCCTAGCTCCAAAGATATAGGGCAATGTACCTACTCCATGGCCCTGCATGCGATACATGCAGCGTGAATATTTCAGTACCTCCACATTTTTACTGCTCCTCTCTTGAATTCTGCACGAATAAAATAAATTAATATTATCGTTACGTGTTTCTTTTTGGATGCAGCAAAAGACTTTATTTGTTAAGGAATGAATTATGTATGTGTGAATTTTACGCTTCTTGAATTTGTATATATGTATTGAGGCCAGTCGTGGCGTGGGGGAATATATGTGCGACATATTATGGATAGGGGGTAAAGCGTGGCGTTGAGATCCGCCACTCATCATCCTATGCCTTCGGAATTCGGCAGAAAATGGGAGGGAAGTGCCTCAATATGTCTTAACACTAGGTTTCCAGGTTCCCTCTGCCTATACTGCTGAAGTTATTTATTTTATGTAGACATTTCTTCCCTTAGAAAAGTACACTTTTTGGCCTTAGCCTTTTTTTAGGGGCCATTAGAAAATCAATGGTCGTGAAAATCGTGAAAATTTTTAAATGAGTGTTCACAAGTACAAATTCAAATTTAGGATTAGGTTTCCAGCTTGTAACTTGGCGAGATATGCTGGCGTTTTTCTCGAATTTAATACAAAATATTGCTAAAACGACGTGTAAATGATTGTATCTTTCGATTGCGTTCATTTTAAAGATTAATTTCTTCTACCACAGGGTAGATAGAAGACTTTAATTTTTAATTTAATATTTAATAATAACATCAATAAACGACTTGACGACAGACGAAATACAAAATGATTTAATATCTGCTTGCTTTTTTCATTTTTAGGTACGGAACACTACAAAATAAACTAACTAGCCAGTATTTTTGACTTTCCACGCATCGTAAACTAATTTGTTTAAGTCAATGCATCCTTTTTATCAACAAATCATCAAAGACGTGACAAAGGAGGATCAAAATAAAGAAAAACGATATTTCAATAGCATTATTTTCTCCACAAAGAAAATTAATATTCTCACAAGAGATTTAAACAGCCAAACGTAATAAAATTCAAATAAAATACAAATTGAAAATAGATACGAGAGCCCGAGCAATATAGACGCAGTTTTGACGGAATAAATTATTAGAAGATGGAACAATCGTTCATGTTCAAAGCAAACATGCGATGAACAAACAAATTCTACTAAATTGTTTAAACAAGCGCAAATAAAACCACAACAGAAGTGTAAATTCTGGTCTCCACCAAACAATCTGGAATAAACCTTGGGTGCAAACAATTAAGTTTATTTTCACTTGTTTTTGTTTTTTCGGAAAATTTTATCTGTTTTTCCTTCCTTTGCCTCCGGACTAATGAAGTCCCTTGTTCAGATCCTTTTTCAGGGCTTTGTGTGACGTTTTGGAAAACTATGTATTTTTCTGCAGACGCCGTGATTTTTGATTGAGATGACGTCGGGATGCTGTGTTGTACTGAACAGAGGTCGTTCGTGTCTTGTTGCATAAGATTCATCTATTGATGAGGCTGATGTGGCGTAGTGACAAAGTGTATGACAGTTAACGTGACAGTTGTAGGTTGGATCCTCACTGTAGGGGAAAGACTAGCAGCGTTGAGTTACGTCATTCAACACAACATATCTTGAAAATTTGGCGGAAAGTGGGGACGGAATATTTTGGACACTGGGTTGTTGAAACTGCGAAATTTAGAAAAATTGTACATGTTATTAGAGACACAAATATAATAATAATGTATAAAAATTTGCTTCACGCTGTATCCTGCACACAGTAGGGTAGGCAGAGGGAACCTAGTGTTAAGACACTCCGTTCCCCATTTTTAGTCACATTTTAGAGGCATTGTGTGTCGAGTGGCTGTACTCAATGTCCTTCTTTGCCTCGACGCCAGAATGAAGGATAAATATTAAATATTTAATTTCCTGGAGTGAGAATTGAACCTAACCCTGCTATTTATTCACATTTTGAGAGTCAGAGAGAACTTAGTGTCCCTCTGCCTTCGCTGCTGTGCATACCACGACGCTAAAAAAAGCAAAGCGTAAAAAAACACTTTTCTTGCTATAAATATTAATATTCAATCACTATGTCATTTAAAACACCAGGTGCATGCTTTAGTTGTTTAAAACAGTTTAAAGCATCTATTAACAAGAGCTACCTTGGATAAGAAATAAATTATTTATTAGGTATTACTACTATGTAAGTCTGTGCTGACTATATTACCACTAAATAAACAAATTTCAACTTTATCTATATAGAAATAGAGGATATATTCAGAAATCGAACTGTAGGTCCTTTATAGAGTCTTTTTGAGCCGCAGACGGCACGCCTTGCACCTTTCAGTTCATTTTCTGAAGCCGTTCGTAGCTCGTTGAAAGACCTAAAATTACACGGGAACAGGTTTCCAGTCTTTTACGTTACTAGATTCGTTAGGATGAGTATTTTCAATCTAAAGTTTGTAGTTGTGTGGGAATACTAGTTGTTTATCGCTGGTTTGATTGCGTTTTGTGATTATTTGTAAATGTTAGTTTCATTTAAGAGGTCATCGCGGCACAGCGGCTCAATGGTGTGACTGTAACGTGACGGTAGTGGGTTCGATCCCCACTCGAGGAAGTGAAATATTTATTTACGTTTATATTTCCACTTTCGTCGCTCTGGTGTCGAGGCAAAGCGCGACGTTGAGTTCTGCCACTCAACACACAATGCCTTGACCTTGACCAGAATTCGGCAGAAAGTGGGGAACGGGGTGTCTACTAGGTAACACTAGTTTCCCTCTGCCTACCCTGTTTTGTGCCCTGCTGTGTGCGGGCGTGAAGATGATTATAAATTTAATTTAAGAGGCCGTTCACTTCCCTTTATCTTATTATCAGAACAGTTAAAACGTGAATAACTCATTCTTTCAACTGAGAATCAAACCTAAAACTAACATTCGCCTTATGAATACAAAAACCTTAATCTTATATGTACTATTTCTATGAAACATAAACAAAATACTCATATTATATTTATATTTAATAAAATTTATTGACATTACTTTATTTATTGAGTGATATATGTCATCCATATTCTGTCCAGTATTATCGTAGACATATCTAAGGCCTCTCACAGCAATATGTGCCGCAATTTCCTACGACTTACAGCTTAAGCTTAAATCTACAGTTTTATTGTATGCGATGTTATTATTTAAAAAATCTGTTTCACCCTGTATCACGCACGTTGCAGGGTAGACATAGGGAACCTAGTGTTAGGACACTCCGTTCCCCTATTTTCCGCCGAATTCTGGAGGCATTGCTTTTTAGAATAGAGAGGAAGCACAGAAAAATTACGCTTTTAAGGTAACATTATCAAATCGTTTTCTTTGCTGCATTTTGTATGAAATTCATCGTGTTACTTATAAGGTAGTTCCTGTTGACCTACAGTAATGAAATTTTACAAAAAATGTGAATTTATAATACAAGTAATAGAAAATATCGTAAAAGTGAAATTTTGTAGATATTTCATTAAAATACATCATTACAAACCTTTATTTACAGTTCATTCCATACAAAATACGGTATATACGCCTGCAAATTTAAATTTGTCAACTTTATATGTTGTACTCGTTGACCTACAATCCTGAAATTGGTTGTTTTATCGACTTCATCATGTCATGCCAACGACGTAAGCATTTTGTAAAATATGTAAAGGAAATAAAAAAACTACTTTAGCATAAGCACCTTTATAATATAAGCGTTTTTAATTATTAACTTTCGAGACGTTATCTACTATCCACTTTAGTTCTATAGAGGGAGTCGAGTTAATATAGTGAGGAATTAATAATTTTCATTTCCTCGCTCTGGTAAATAGGCGAACCGCGGCGTTTAGTTCCGCTAATCACAACGTCATGTCTCAGAAAATAAGTTGCGGTGCATGACGGAGTATCTTAACACTAGGCTTCCTCTGGCTATTCTTCTATATATGGGAAGCAGCGTGAAACTATGAAATTTAAACCGAAAATATAAAATTATATTAAAAAATAGCCTCATTCCCAAAAATAACGCTTCGGTCACAATATGACTTCAGTCTTAAAGACCCACGTCTTCCTGTAGTCCCCGAGGACGAGATATGTTCTATTGAAAGGGTGTTTATTTATCAAGGGATATTTTTACTTTTAAGAAAAATTGCTCCTATGTGAAGAAAATTGAGTTGACATCGCTTAGCAATAGAAAATAGTGGCACCCCCCACCATTGAGAAAAAAGGAGTTATGGGTTCGATTTCTATTTAGGAACTGATATTTTGAAAAAATAAGTATTACCAATATCTAACGGAATAGATAGAAGGAGTAGCGTTTGGACATTTCATTTCCAACTTTTCAACCTGTTTTCGAGATATTGCATGTTAAGTGGTGGAACTAGAGTGAGGCAAGCCAGAATCGAACCTACTACCGTCGCGTATTCCATGAGATGCTCTAGGCGTGCCGTCCACGACGACTTCAACAGACCTAAAAAACATTTTGATGACTAAATACAGAATGATGGGCAGAATATGGCATAGCAAAAATACAAGATAATTACAATAATTTTATACTTTTTCCAGAAAAGTCCGAATATCGTATGAACCATAAATATTAAACCCAGGTTAACTTTACAATAAACATTTCTTTAAAATTTATAATGACCAAGAAAAAAAATCAAAAGGAATATTTATGATAACAACAATTTTAATTAGTGAAGGAACAGAACGGAAAATTAAAAGTTTTCACTAGATTTTTAGCAAAATAATGGGTACGGGCGCATCGCGCTTGTAACAATAGGGTTTTAACTTGAGGGAAGCGAATTCAAATTCATATTTACCGACAAATGCTATTTGGATGATAGTATGAGAGTGTACATAAGAATAGTTCTTCAAATATATGCGGTGAAGCCTTTTAAAACTAAAATTTAAAATTATAACTTTAAAATGTTTGAGCGAGTTAAATTTTTAAACTTCATTATTCTACTTTAACTTTTCGTTTTAACTAGACACCATTTTGGCGTAGTGATTAAAATATTTAAGGTGAAGAATTAATTATTAGTTTTGAGCATTAAATTACCATTTTCAAGCTTTATCTAGTGTAAAGCAGGGTTAGTAAATAGAACATAGTGTCAAAACACTCCATTCCCTGGTTTCCATCTGAAATTATGACAAGACGAGTTCTAGGTGGAAGTTAACGAAAAAGAAATAGAAAATATTTCAAGAAAAAGAAAATATTTAATTTCCTCAAGTAGATATCAAATCCACAACCATTCCCGTATGGAACTGTTTTTTCTTTCTTTCATAATATTTTAGCACTAGGTTCCATCCTGCACGTAGCAGGGTAGATTAGTTTTAGAGGCAGCCTGGACGCTCCGCTCCCAACTTTTCGCCAAATTGTGTTGAATGGCGGAGTTCAACGCTGCGATTTGCCTTAAAAGAAGCCAGAGCGAAGAAATGAAAATATTAAATATTTCATTGCCTGTAGCGTTTATAGCCACGCGCTCGTGCACCTGCGTCACGACTGGTCTCAAAACCTGTAAATAACCCAAAAATATACAGACAAAGACATAAAAATAAACTAGGCAAGTCAATATTTCACTGCCTGGCCTATTACAAGTGTTCAGAGCTGAAATGAGGTTCTCTGTATGCGAAACTTTGACGCCTCATACTAACAATAGTAATAAATAAGTAAGACAAACACCAAGCCACAGCTGCGCGGGTACAATCAAAATTTCATTTCTTTTATGTTATATACTGAAATAAATTTTATTTAGTATTTCCTTATTACCTTTTACCTTTATTAATATTGTGAAATTGAAATGTTTGTCTGGGTGGTCTCGCTTATCTCAGGAACTATTGTACCTCAGTGATTTCTTTTATCTATTTTGTAGAAATCTATCTTTCATTAGAATGTGTCCATAATGATGTGTGTGTGTGAATGCGACCATGCGAACGAAGCTACATGATAAAACTAGTTATTCAAATTATATAAATATGAATATATATTTTTTTATTTCTCTACAATATTCTTATTAAAATAAAATTTTGACTCTAATATGGTGCTATGATCGGAATTTTATAATGATGTGAAAATATAGCACCTGCACCTGTAGCTCCTCCGGTGCTGCACGGGGTCGTGGGCGGCGGTGATCATCATCAGGTGACCCGAACGCTCGTTTGCCATGTCCTTTTTCCATTAAAAATATATATATATATTGGCAATAGTCTTTGAGTAGCGGATATTCAAGTATTGTTAACCAATAAAAAAAACGTTTTTTTATATTAAAATGCTATGCTTAATCACTATTTATTATAAAAGTAAAAAAAAAAACCATCTTCACTTATAAAAAGATGGACGAGCCCTAACACCCTCGGTTTCTCAATTTTCGCCCAACTTTTGAGATATTGTGTGGCGATAACGCTGCGCTATGTCTTGTTTTTTCAAAACGACGAAATGAAAATACCTCATTGCTTGCGGGCATCGAACTCACAACCGTCGCGATAACAGCCTCAATACGAACAAATATACAAAATACCATGTTAAATCGCCATTTATTTAAAAAAATCTAGATAAAAAATCTTATAAAATAAAGTCGTTCTATTAGTTGTAATGTGTTTGTTTAATAGTTTTAAACTTAAAAGGTCAAACTGTTGGCGTGTGAAGGCAACATTTTTCTAGCAGCAGGTGCCCAAGATTAGTTTGCCTGATACCTCTTGAGTTTGTAGCGTTTCTTAATGTGTCTAAATTGTATATGAATTGTGGATAATCTTGATTCTATTTTTTTTTAGTTTCACGCAATATCCCGCACCGGTAGAATTAGGGAACTTAGTGATAAGACACTTCGTTCTCATTAAGACACTTCCATTCTCCACTTTCCTCCAAATTTTGGAGGCATTGTATGTTGAGTGGCAGAAGTAACCAGGCTGGCAGGCCCGCAACCCACCACAAAAGGCAAAATCATTCAACGTGATGGTCTAAATTCTGAAAAGAGTGACTTATCATTTTGATTTTCTCTCTCTTTTCACTCCAGGATTTGGCGGAAAGTGAAGAGCGGAAATGTCTGTAACGGAAATGAACTGAGTGTCCTTACATTAGGTTCCCAGAATCCCTCTTCCTACTCAGTTATTTACGGGATACGTAAATAAAAAACAAAATATATAAGAGTCAGTCTCAAATAATAAGTAACCCATGGACAGCCTACGGGTGCGACTATAAATTCAGTTTCCTAGTTCCGGACCTAATTCCTTTTTCTTTATCCGATTCCAATGTTAGCATTTTATTGGCTTTTTATAGACAAAGTGGACAATCCAATTCTACAATCTTTGGAAGTAAATCTTTAAGAAAAACTCTCGTGATTTACGCACAATATGTAAGATTTACTATCCAGCCTTCATTCAAAAAGGGTAATAGCTTTACGCTTTATCCTGTATATATTAGAGTAGAGAAAGAGAACGTTGTGTCAAATTACTCCGTTCTCCACTTTCCACTCTATTCGATATTGGTTTATCTTCGTCGTAACACTCTTGTCAAATCTCGTGCTCATCACAAAGTGGCATTAGGGGCAGATGTTATACGCTTCACAAACATTCGCCACTTATCTCTACTGCTTTCTCGCCCTCTAGTGCTCTCCACTCTACCCTGCATGACAAGATATTGCTTATTGTCATATATATAGATGTGGAACTCAGCACCACGTTTTGTCTTGCCATAGCGAGGAAGTGAAAATATCATTTTCCCGAATGGTATTTGAATCCCCAAACAACGAGTTTACAGTCAACCAAGATGATATTAAAAAATAGGTTTTGGTATATCTCCTATCATAAATCTTCACATTATTTTACAAGAAATAGGAAAGTGGTGTATCACTTATTACGATATATTTCTCCTGTATTTTAACATCGAATGAATCCACAATTATAAAATATTTAAGCTCCGTTTTATTAGGAGATATTTATATAAGTATTTCTTTTATATAATGTGAAAAAGATTTCATTAAAAACCGGCAAACACAATGTAAAAAAAATTAAGTACTCCACCGAAGCTTTTCAAGGCACGCTTCGTTTACCAGACAGGAAACGAAAATATTTTTAATAAAATACTTTTAGAGGCCAGGCGTAGGGCAGGAGCACAAGAGTGCGATTGAAAACGCGACGGGTTGAAGGTTCGATTCCTACGCGAGGGAATAAAATATTTAAAACACTTAATATTTTCATTTCCTCGACAATAATGTTTATTTTGTCAGATTTACACTGTATCACGCAGGGGTAACATAGTGTTAGTACACTCCGCTCTCCACTCTCCGCTGAATTTTCAAGGCATTGCGTTTGAGTGGTGAAACTCAACGCCGCGCTTTTGCTTTGGCACCAGAACGAAAATAAAAAAAATATTAAAAAATATTAATTCATTCTCCCGAATGGGAATCGATCCCACATACTTATGTTTGTAGGACAATTACACATGTTAAATGATAAATAAACCACATTTGCGTCCAAATGAAGCCATAGTAAGTCATCAGCTAAGAATAAAAGTTAAATTATTGAATATTAACACTTAATTAACTTGTGCGGTCGCTTTCGAGTAATAAGCAATGCAATAACACTATTCGAGTAGGCTAAGAGCTAGCTATTTAAAATTATTAATATAATTGTAATAAATAAATGATTTGTATAAATAAGGTAATATTTCATCATCAAGTTCATTATAGTCTAAAATAGGTACCTACGCTACGTCTGATCTGTATATAAAATGTATAATAAAATATTAAATTTGTTACCATAAGCTAACGCGACGGTTGTATTTTCGATTCCCGCTCGGGAGAACTAATTGTTTACAATCCGTCGCTGGTAACTGATAAAGTGCGGCGTTGTGTAATATGCAATGTCTTGGAAGTTAAGCGGAAAGGGGGGACGCGGAAGGGGGAAAGCTGGGTAGTCAAGGGGGGGTATTTAGTGTTCAGACAGTTTCTTCTTCACTTTCTGTCTGAATTTTAGACATTGAGTTTGGTGACACTTAACGCCGCGCTTTAGCCAGAATAGGACAATACATAGTGAAATTAACGAAAAATGGAGAAGAAGTATAAAATTAAAATAAATTAACTTTCCTGCTACATGTAATAGAAACTTAAGTCAAAAAAATATAAAACCATTTCTCACAGCCATCTCCTACACTATAAGAACCTCCATTGCCCCTATTACTAGTAGCAAATGGTAACGTTCATTTAACTTTCTCATTTGAAACACGTGAATCGGATTGCAATTTCATGTTTACGTCAAGAATTTACTCCGCTCTCTAGTATCAATTTTATGATCGTATTGGAGAAACACCCGTTTGTAAATACAGTTGCTTGTTATAGTGCAGGAAATACGAAGATTTAGCCCTTATTTGGTGCAAAAATTACATATTTGAAAATTAGATATTTGATTACATGAATGTCTATAGAGTAGCAGATTTAAAGAAAAACGTCACCAGCCTATTTTACTCTTGTCTGAGCATGGAAATGTATTTTTTTGAAATATAACTTTGTGTTTAGATAAAGGCTTACAAAGAAATTATTTAACATTTTTTTTAGGGAACGTGAAAAAATAGGATTTTCAGTTTTACGTCCCAAAGTTTTTGATAACGACAAATTTGAGTATGTAGATACTACAAAAATTCTTTATTTCACTACGTATGTGTATTATAAAGAGTAACATAAGACAGCAATACACTCGTAACTCACCTAAACTACACGAAAGTCCAAGTTTATCAAGTACCATAAAGTGGCCCAGTCTTTTCCAACTTCCGCTGCAATAACTCACTAGCATTGCAGTCTGAATTAATAGCAATTAACTCAGCAGTCTGAATTAACCTAATTTAAAATGGCGTATAACCTAGCCGATTTATCGGCCTAATTTATAGGCAATCTACTAGAGAAACACTTAAGTAGTCGCTGTTTTTTGGCTGTACTGTTTCCTTGGACACACTGTTTCCTTTTTGAATATAAAATTAGATTTAGAGTTTTAATGTAAATCAATAAAGCTTAGTTCAGGTGTTCTTGTATATTCGTTTTTCAGATCTTTTAGTTCAGTGGAGAGGGAATGATCATTATTTACCGAGTAATTACCAGGCTATTCACAATTCTGTATTATCCCACCTAGGTTACTAACAATATAAGCTATTTATTTAGAACAATACACTTATGGATGAAGGTAATCATTATAATTAAAAGCAATAGTTATATACTATAGTGCAATTGAGAAGATTGCTGTACGTTTGATTTCGACCTAAAAAAAGTAGGTTACCTCAACCTTAAAAAAGTAACTAACTAAAAATTACCAATGCACTAACCAGAAAATCAATTTCTACGCGGTAGGAGCCCGAGCGAGAGATATAATACCGAAATATCACTGCGGCTCTCGGTCTATCAAGAATTCCTAGATCCTTAATTCGCTTCTAGAACGTACTTGAAAGGTGGAAATAATAAAATCTAGGCTCTTCTAATCTGATTTATTTAATTAATTTGCAGTCTCTTAAAGTTAAAAAGTTAGTTAAATCTACATTCATTATTTTACTTCTCTGAGATCCACACAAGGTAACACTATGGGCACAGTGACTAAAAGAAATGATAAATATGTAGTTTCAAAAATGGAAGTCTGAAGAATAAATAATTAATTATTCTTTGTTTACATATAAAAGTACTTGCAACAGTTGTATAATGCATAAAAGAAAGAGTAAAATATATGTTCAATATGACAATTTTGATGATTAATATCGTATATTAAAAACTTAATTGAAATCAGTAATTGACGGTACATTCGGAACAAGTGTCTCATAAATTCGATATGCGATCTTTACTTTACATAGCTGTGTTCAGGCTTCATCATTTTATTTTTTTTTGTTTTATGCTATATTCCCGGATATAGCAGGGTAGGCATAGGGAACCTGGGAACCTAGTGTGTTAAAATACTCCGTTCCTAGTGAAGAGCATTCCTTTCTCCACTCTCAGCCGAATTCTTATTCTTGAGTGTTGAGTGGCGAACTTGCGTCACGTCGGCGGCATCATATACAAATTATATATCATTAAGGTTGTCGCAGTTACTGACTTTTAATACGACGATTGTGATTCTCACTCAAGAGAATTATCTATTCCTATTTCTTCGGTCTGGTAACACAGAGTGTGGAGAGAGTTCACTCTCTCAACACAACAGTGTCTGACAACCTCGGTTTCTGTTTTAAAAAAATATAGTTAGTTTCAAAACATTAATTTTTAAATGTTATCATTACATTTGTAAATTTATAAAAATGATACTGCTGAAAAAGTATACATACATAGGCGACATGAATGTACATTAAAATTTAATTTTTAATGAAATGATACATTATCTATATGGCTTTTCTGACCTTATAATGAGATGAATTAATATTGCAAATTGGTAATATAGTATGAACACCACGTTGAAATATCCGAGCTCGTATTTTTGTATTTACTTACTTCATTTTTTTGTGAGATTAAAATTAAATAGATTGTGGGTACGAATTTCGGATTGGGTTCCATCTGTAACATAAAATAATGTGGGGGGTGGTGGGTATTAAATAAATAAATAAAAAATAAAAATAAAAAAAAAAATAAAAAAAAAAGCCTTTTATTCCTCGCATCTTTAGTTAGTAGTTACATTTCATAAAATAAAAGTACAAGTTTTAAGTTTAGTGTTAGTATTGTAGTTAGTAAATATATTGTTAGTTTTTATTATTTTCTTTTTTATGCATTTATTATACATAACCGTTTGTTTATTTATCTATTTATTACTATTTTTCCATTATCGTTGTTATTCTTATTTACTTTACTTTATTAATTTACTTATTTATTCTTTGTTTATTTATGTGTATATTTTATTTTTGTATGTATATATGATTTGATTTGTTGTAATATGCAAAAACCCCTGTGCAGGTGAAGGCCTCCTCCAAAGATGTCCAGTTTTCCGTTGACTGACTTTTTGTGTCCAGTTCGTTCTTATTTATACTTATTATTAGGATTTACTTTGTTAGGTTTTATTTTTAATAACTTTGGAGGGTTTTGGTCTTGATCTTCCACGGTGACCGGCCGGATTGGAAGAATTAATTTGTTAATTGGTATTTTTTTTTCCCTGTTTTTTCTATGTGGGAGGGGAGTGTTAATGCTTACAAGACGTTGTTTGTATTTTCAAGCTTCTTTGAGGAGTAGTTTGAGTTTTTTCCATTAAGGAAGTTCAATAGACCCTGTTTTACTGGCCCCTCAGAAAGGCTGGACGATCTGTTTAAGTTACTTCTAGTCTTGTTCTTTTTATTTAACTGTGTATTTGGTTCATTATTTTGGCCACTTTCTGGTGAACTGGAAAGCATTCTTTTGGTTTTGGTTTGGGAATTCGGGTTTCTGTTAAGAATCTTTAACTTTTCTGTGGTGGGTATTATGTGTGGGATAAAGGTAAAGCTAAAAATAATATAATTTTGCGTTTATATGTATCCTTTTGCATTTTTCTAGCACAAACTCTATTTTCTGGCTATATTGGATAAATTGGGTAATGAAATGTAACTGTCGAATCCGTTTGAGAAATCGAAAATATATAAAGAACCTAACTCTACCCAAATAAAATTTGAACCGTGTGTATGCGGTTATACACCAGAGACACTTAAGTATAATCTAATAATATCAGATTTTTTTCATCTATCTATATATATAAAATCGAAAGGTCATTCACTATCACGAAATCTCCGAAACTACATGAGCTAGGAATCTCAAATTTTGCATAGGAGTTACTTAGAGGACGTAGGTGCTCGCTGAGACGGGAATTTGCAATATTCGACTTCTAAGGGGTTGTTTTTGGGGTTGAAAGTTTGTATGAAACTTCGTTACTACAAATGCTAGTCTCAAATTAAGTCTAAAAATTTTGCATGGACGTCAGTTATAGGACGTAGGTACTCATGGAGACAGAAATTAATAATAACGTAGTTCACGCAGGCGAAGCCGCGGGCGGGCCGCTAGTACCTATATATAGATTTCTTATCAAACAATTTCATAATAACAAAAATATTTAGTAATACACGTAATATTTCCTTTAGGACCACCGCAGTCAAAAGCCAACGAGAAAATTCAATACGTCTAATATATTTCAATACCGATGTTATAAGGGAAGCAATTTTAATATTACCTAATACAAATCAAAGGACTTCCACTAAAATAGAAGGGTACAGTGTGGAGTAGATTTATTAATCATTATAGGTTCATCCGATTTTAGTTTTTACTTCCTAGAAATTAGGGATTATTTTGGCTTTTATAGATATGTCATGATCGGTGATGTTATAGAGGAAGATCAATAATATTTGCTCGTATCTCAAGTTTATTGCTACCGTGGTTGCACAAACAAGCGGTTATTGAATTACTATATAGGTTCATAAAATTTTATTCACGTATAGATTCTCTAAACAAAACTTACGGATTACTTTTCTAAATTACTTTGGTTGGTGTATTAGGATATAAAAATGGATGTCTTTAGTTTGGATTTTATCTAAAACTTAATGGAAATACGTTGTGGGCTGCTGTTTTGCCTTACGCTCATATTGACGTCAGATTTCAGTGTAGGTAGAAGGAACCTGGGAAACCAGTGTTCAGATACTCCGGTCCCATCAAAACACTTCTGTTCCCCACTCTCCGCCAAATTCTGGAGGCATTGTGTGTTGAATGGCGGAACTTAACGTTGCTTTACCGTCACCAGAACGAAGAAATTAAAATATTTAATATTTAATTTTCTAGAGTGGGAATCGAAAAATGAAATTTAATGTTCTGATATCCTCACTCTGGTAATGAGGTAAAGCGTGGCGTTGAATTCCACAGCTCAACACACAATGCATCAAGAAATCTGCGAAAAATGGGATACGAAAGTTCATTAATGAGGTAAGGAGTGGTTAAACACTAGCTTCCCAGATTCCTTACGCCTGCCTTATGCTGTGCTATGTGAGGGATACGGCGTGAAACTAAAAAAACAGAAAGTATCAAACACTCAACACTGAGTAAGTATCAAAAGAATAACATGTACCAAGAGCTCAACACACAAATGCTGCTCGTATTTACTTAAAAGCCAACCACTCAACACTCGATCGCCACTGTTGAACGTATCATTTCCCCACAAAGCGGCTGACAGACCAGCAGAGTGGGATATTGTATAATAAAATCTACCCCTTTGAAAGCTACCAACTAAACTAAATTTGCATATGACTTGACGTTAACCCTTCTATCGGCTTTTGTAGGGTAGTTTGTGTAATGTGACTTTGCTTATAGAATTTTATTGGTACTTTTTTGTATTAATTTTAATAATACAATTTTTTTTCCTTACACTCTCTATCCCTCACGTAAGGGTAGGCTCCTGCCTATCATCCTCCTGGACGATGTAATTTTAACAACCACATTTAACAAACCACAAGACCATTTCATGTATACCACTGAAATTACTAATTTAGATGTTTGTCAATTAATGTACACTATTATCCAATATTACTACTTTTTTGTATTTGAATTTATAACTATTACTAGCGACCCCCTCGCGGCTTCGCCCGCCTTAACTACTGACTTATTCATATAATGTATGTTTGCAAAGCACTTAAGATAATCTGAAAATTAACCCGCTCGCCAAACTGCTCGCTTTGTGGGTGGCTGCCTGTGAGGAAAATTAAATAGAATGCATCGGCCGGGAATCGAACCCGGGCCGCCCGCGTGGCAGGCGAGCATTCTACCACTGAACCACCGATGCGTGTAAGGCAGGCGGGCTGGCGGACGCGGACTTATTAAAATGAAAAACAGTAAAAGACAGTTTTGATCTACATTAAATGGCCAACGTAACTAATATACTTATTTATATACTGAGAGTAAGGGATAAGTGAAACTTGAGTAACATACAGCTGATGTGTCAACGGCGGGATGTGTCAACAATTAAATGCGTTTTTCTATAAAACTATTTGCAATTTCGAAATATTGTAAAAAGCAAATTTTATCTTCGTTTAACGTAGAAAATTAATAAAGTATTTTAAAGGATAAGGATTAATACCATTATGGAAAAATATACCTCACAATAAAAAATATATTGAAATTATCATTTTTAGACAGAAAAATGATCACTACACGTTATTCGTAAAAGATACGAATATGCCGTCGCGGACTTTTTTGTAGATCTTATTAAGAGAAATAATACTCCGGTACATTATTTTCATGTAGTACGTACCATTAAAGCAGCGCATGCGCGAAACTGTCTCAACGGGTAGGACTTTATACACATTTATCGTATTTATGTTAATTTACATAAGAATGTACAAATAATAAACTATATATAAACCTTCCCTGAGAAATACTCGACCTAATAGTGAAAACTGCATTAAAATCCGTTGGTTGGTTTAGAAGAAGAAGAGTTAGAAAGTTCAGACAGATACGAAAAGAGACTTTGTTTTATAAGATATAGGATGTATAATATTAGGCGTACCGTGTTGAACACTCTGTTCTCTGCAGTTATAGTTTCCGTTAATATATGGTATAGAAATCCGGAAAGCTGGACGATCTTAAAAACCTTCCAAACTTCCTGGACCTTTCACCAAATAATTTTCATCCAAAATCTGAACAAAAATCAAAAACATAAGGAAAATCATTACGAAAAATAAATCCTGATTTATTTGTATCATAACTACTAACAATTTCCAACGACATAACGCACAGACATTCTGCAGTTGATTCTACTGTGGGATCCATATACCACTCTTGATATAGACTAAAATGTTACAGGATGAACAACACCATAAATCAGTGATGCAAAATTGAAGCTTATGCTTTTGAAATTAAAAGCTAAATTTGCTTGAATAATTTCTTGTTATAATATATGACACTGGCTGATAATACATGGTATTCATGGGCAAATGTGAGCAGATACAATAGGTTCTCAGCTGCTTCGTATCTATCGATTGTTTAGACAATCTTTGGGCGTGGTGCTGCTAACTTGTTTATTGTTTGGC
The DNA here is from genome assembly GCF_056956725.1 of Heliconius melpomene rosina. Lineage (NCBI taxonomy): Eukaryota > Metazoa > Arthropoda > Insecta > Lepidoptera > Nymphalidae > Heliconius > Heliconius melpomene. Next base: position 1,742,310 of record NC_140396.1, on the reverse strand, counting down.
TTTCGACGTAGGGTGCAGGTCATTTCTGGATAGCCAATTGATGAATGTGGAAATGTTACATGAGGCCATCACGGTGGAAAGACACAAGGGTTGTGAGTTCGATTCTCACTCAGGGAGTTAAATATTTGATTGGTAATGAAGTTAAACTTGGCCTTCCACCACCCACACGCAATGCCTTAAAAATTTGGTGCAGCTTGCACAAGCGTCTTTTTGGTTAATACAATAATTTTGAAAACTACTGCAATCGTCTGATTGTCAGGCCATCGTATTCGACAAAACGAGACGTTGAGTTCAGCCATTCCATATGCAATGTCTCAAAAATGTTGAGTGTTTTAACACTAGTTTTCCCCTTCTAACCAATCTGTGTAGGAGAAAACGTAAAATTGCTTTTTTATCTTCTAATTTTCATCAACATTTTCTAACGCCCGTCATTCCAAATATAACAGCGACATAAATATCATACAAGATTTCTCTATAAACATTTTACATTTAACAAATATACTCTAGAGTTGTACAAGCGTATAAAGTTAACAATATTTTTATTTTTTAAAAAACTTGAAAGTCGTCGTTTTAAATTGTATAAAGTTATTCGGAACGATATTCGGAGCCTTGTTACTCGGACCCTGGTTGTGACATCTTTAATAAAATTCTCTAAAATTCTTATATTCGATCTTATTTCTTAGTATTTAAAGTGCATATTGTAATTTGCATCAATAATTATGGAAAGCTGCAGGGAAATTCACTTTACTGCGTATATTTTCTTAGATAAACGTTCTGTTAGTTTGTTTTTGTAATTGTTTGTATGTTATAGCTTAGTGTTTTTGGTCTGGTTTTGTGTTTATAGTACGCAAGTTCGATTCTAAAATATACAAAAGTTAAATTAAAAAAAAAATAAAAATTAAAAATGCTCACTAGTCGAAGAAGAAATTTTCAAAACGTACGAATATGTATAAGATAACGACGACGACGAAATTATCTATGAGTAGCAGGTTCGATTATTGCTGTCTTAAATTGTATATTCTACGTATTGAAGTTGTATTTTAGATTAATTGAAACTTTACCCTGCATATAGTAGGCGTAGATCTCAAAGTGATCTATGAAAAACAATTTCCCAATTCTAGAGGTAATTCCTGTTGTAGGGTAGGCAGTGGGATTCTAGCGTTAATACTAGAATTCTGGAGACATTGCGTGTTGAGTGGCGGAACTTAACGTCGCGCTTTGCCTCGAAACGAGATCGAAGAACTGAAAATATAAATTTAAATCATTGCCTACAGAATTTAGCATAAAATGGGGAGCACAGTTCTTAACACTGGACTACTCTGCTTTTTCTGCTACATACAGAAATGCTACGTATACATCGTGAAGCTGAAAAGAAAATATATTTATTATTTATATTCCTTTGATATTGGTATTATATAACGTGTTATTTCAACTCTATTTATTCAAAAGGTACGAGTAGCTACAATTTTGCACTTTACTTGGGCAAGCAAGTGCTTGTTATACACACATAGCTAATGCAACTATTGGTGAATTGATATTTTCTTTTTTTTTAGCTTTACGCTGTATCGCGCACACTGTAGGGTAGGCTGAGGGAACCTAGGAACATAGTCTTTGTCCATTAAGACACTTCTGTTTTTCACTTTTGGCCGAATTCTTGAGTCATTGCTTGTTAAGTTGTGTTAAAGACGCGTTATGCCTCGTTTTAATGTCTTTATTTTATTCAACTCTCACCTATCACTTCGTTCTTTAACTTCTGCAGAGAAAACAATATTTCTTCAACTTCACACTTTCTCCTGTATATAGCAGGATAGATTGAGAGAAATTAATGTCAAGAGACTCCGTTCTTTAATTTCCATTTAAATTTGAGACAATACGTAATTCAACCTCACGTTTTGCCTCTCCAGAACGTGGTAAAAAAAAACATGACCCTGTTGGGGGAACGAACTCCAATACGTCGTGCACGAGCTGCGTGCCACTGTGCCACGACAGCCTCACACCCCCCCCTTCCCCCTTCCCCTGGCACCTAAAAGCCGGCCGTAAAACAGAAAAATAAAAAGCCGATAGAGTGCCGCCGGACAATGGAGGAGGCAATTTTTCACGCATGTATAGCCGATGTTCATTTCCAACAGCATTATGTGACGTCAGTTCACAATAATTCTCTATTGTGTTTTGGAATTTTACCTATTTTTTGAGGGTGACGAGCGTTTCTGCATCAGACTAGTGGTTTCATCAGCTATGTTGAGTTACGGCACCATAGCGTTATGGTTATAGCTAGGTTTGTGAGTCGGAGGAATTTAGATATAAAATTGGTGGTTTTTATGTATTTTTATTTTATATTTTTGTTTTCATTTATTTTGAAAATATACAATTTATCGTGTATTGTATTGTGTAATATATTATAATCTGTTCGTTTCTTTGATTGAGAAGTTTTGTAATTTTTTTAATTAAAATTATAAAATTAAATCAGCTTCACGCTGTATCCCACTCACAGCAGGGCAGGGTAGGCAGAGGGAACCCAGTGTTAAGATACTCCGTTCCCCATTTTCTGCCGAAGTCTGGAGGCATAGGTGTTGGCATCTTTTGATAAGATAAATCAAAATATTTCATTTCTTAAAGTCCCATTTGCACAAAAATTTGAGAACGATTAATAGTAAATTCCTGATATTCTAGGGAGGCCAGGATGCTGAAAAAAAAAATACTTTGATTCATGTTTTTATTATGAACAATTTTATTTTCCATATACGAGTAGGTACCATTCCCTCCACTAGGCTGTACCAACCTACCTACATAAATATGTGTAAAGAACGAAATAAACTACTTTGTATTGGAATATTATTCTATCCACGAAATAAATAAATTATTGATATATTTTTAGAATCTATTATAACTAAAATGGCTTTTTACGTTCAACCTATATCCTGTCTATTGAGAAATAGTCGATTTTCATGAGATTAATCATATATTTATTATGAAAGTAATGTATTATCATAACATAATTTACTTATGTATAAAATTACTTTTATTTAATATATATTTAATAGAGGCTTATGGGCTCCACAATGATTTATCTTCTTCACCCTGTAGGGAACCTTGTGGTACACTCCGTTCCTGTTAAAATTTTTTCGTTCCATATATTAAGCCGAACTCTCGAGACGTCCCGTGTGGCAGGGCTCTTGCTACGCTTAGAATCGTTACTAGATCGAGGAAATGAAAATACTTCATTCTCCCAGTGGAAATCGAATCCACGCACGTCGAACACTTGTACCCTTGCACCACGACGGTCTCATCATTATATTGGTAAATTCCCCGCTCTAGTAAGATATAGTGCTGCGTTGAGGTCCACAATCCTAGGTTCGAAGGTTCTAGGTTTTATTTTCATATGTTCCGTATACAACGAAGACTGAAAAATGAAGCTGAAAAAATGTTATTGTGCTTCCACTTCAGGATTCTTTACCGATGTTGTTTGAGGAACAACAGTGGTTTTTGTGATTGCAAATGCAAAAAGAAATGAATGGTGACGCTCTTTGAGTAAGACTCGAGACTTTCAAATGCGTTTAATTTATTTGGTACAGTTCGAGAGAAATGGGTTTTAGTAAGAAGAGTATTTTTGGGTAACATTCGACATTTTACTTTTTCTTGCGAGATGCATGACGTTGGTGGCGTGAATTTATTAATCAGATCTTGCTTGTTGAGTGGCGGAATTCAACGCTGCGCTTTGCCCAGACATCAAAGCGAATAAATGAAAATTAAAATTGAAATAAATATTTCATTTCCTCGAGAGGGGATCGAACTCTCAATCAGTCGCGTTTATAAACACACTTTGTTCCTCTGCGCCACCACTGGCTTTTTTATATAAATTGTAAAATTACAGTTTTTTTTGTTATTTCTAACTATAAATAGTTTTACAATATAATGTAATTTAAAATCCCAATCCCAATATCGCAAAAAAGAGGGATGACAGTAGCAAATAAATAATATTAATATAATTGCGACTGCCATCGCACAGCATCTTACTATAAAAGCGATGATCACCACTTCGATTCTCACCGGGAGAATAAACAATTTAAAATTCCTCACTTAGTTTATTATATCGAAGAAAAAAAAAACGTCGCCTTATTTTTAAATCGAGACCGAGTTCTCAGGTTTTATATCCGTATCGTACATACATACATAAATACTTACATACCAATGCTTTAGAAGTTGCATTTAAATCTCGACCTAGTTATCAAAAGATCTTTTGAATAGGTTATACGCTCGGTCCAATGTAGGTGTCACAAAGAACCCTTATAAATGTGGGGCGAGCAATAAAACTCTTTTTTCCCTCACTGTACTTCAAATTTGTGAACATGGACTAGTGGGAGTATATTGAATGGGGGATCTGTAAGCTAATGTTTCTTTTTGGGTTGAGTTTTTGCTGCTTTTTATTATTTTTTTAATATTATGTCAAAAAATTCAACCCGCGAAGCTGTCGCATGGCTCAGGGGTTCGGTTCAGTTGTGGATTCGATTCCCACTTCGGGGAATATTTAATTCCTCACTCTGGCAAAGCGTTGTGTTGAACGAAGTGTCTTAACACTCTTCCAAGCACTGCCTACTGAAAAAGCTAAAAAAATTGGAAAAAACTTGAACTACTAGTTCGAATTGAAGAATTCTTACCTAATAAATCTTATTTAGAAGTAATTGGTTCACAAACATACATCCATTAGCCAATTTGCTATCAATTATTATCTAATTAATAATTATTATTGGTGTTAGCGCAAAAGTAATTCATGCAAAGCTCGTGTTTGTCAATAATAACAAAGTTAGAATAATTACAATACAATTAGATGGAAAATATATGATGAAATATGATTTTGGTCAAATGTTAATTATATTTCAATATTGATATCATGTTATTAGGGTTCCGTACTCCAATTGTAAAACCCTATTACTAAAACTCCACTGTCCGTCCGTCCGTCCGTGTATCTATCCGTCTGTCACCTGACTGTATCTCATGAACTATGAGAGTTATACACAGTTGAAATTTTCCACAGATGATACAGATGATACTTCCGTTGCCATTGTCGTTGAATAAAACAAATATTTGAGGGTGCTCTCTTACAACAAATGTGATTGTTCTCGCAACTCAACGCCGGGCTTTTGTCTTGGTTAAGAGTGAAGAAAAAAAAATAAAACACATACAATCTGAAATATATATTATATAAATAGTATATATTGATATAGAACTGTCTTTATGTTTGTGCCCGAAGTAAAGGAAATAGAGCATATCGAACAGATATATAGGCACAACGCACACTCGCACTCTGTCAACGACAAACTAAACGTCCGCAATGGTTCATTGAATAAATGATCTAAACGCTTTATAACTTGAAGCGTATATAACCCCTATGTATTGCTAGGAAGGCACTATATCTGTTAAGGAGATAGGAAATGTAAGAATGTAATTATATAAAACATACATACGTATATAGGTAATTGTAGTGCAGTGGAACGTATGACTATAAAGTCAATAGTCATAGATTCGATCTCACTTAGAGACTTTAGTATATGGCCTAAAAATCAGTGATATGCATCGGTTGGGAACCTCCCGTACCCCGCATGCGCACCCTATTGACTTAAAACAATTACAGCGGTCTCTATAGCTGCGTCAACGGTAATTTCACACACCTCAATTGCGTACTGTAAAGACCAATGAAATTGACCTCAAATATTATTTTTGTATACTCATTCTTATAAGAAAATAGCAGAGCAATGAATTCTGACTCTCTTTAAGAAGATTATTTCTCTATTGAAAATATCGAATCAAATGTTGGGGCACTAAGTTCTCTATGCCTGTTCCATCTTTTGTAATTCAGCGACACTCTGTATCCCGCATGAAGCAAGATAGAAAGAGAAAACCTAGTGCTCTAACAGCAGTAAGTGTAGTGGAGTGGAGAATCATGGCTTGACGGCTTCACAAACCACTTTCATACCTATACAGTCGATTTCACCAGCTAAAAACATATTTCACCAAATCGCCTCAAGAAGTAATACCCGCGGGATGTCTTTAATTTATTTATCACCGCACACCCTGTATGGGGGTCGTTTGTTCACGTCGAGTTGTTCGCTTAGTGCCTTGATATGTAAGGTGGGAGCTAAGGTTGTAATAATTCCTTCTAACCCTATAGCTTCTGGGTAGGTTGTAAATCTTTTGGATTTTTATAGCTAAATTGTATTTTTTTACAATAATAAAATGTTTAGTTTCTTTTAATATATAGAACGGAGAGGTTTTTATAAGTAAAAGTAAATAAAAAAACAGGATCACGTTTTTCCCTACATAGCAGGGCAGAGTGTTAAGACATTTCGTTGACCAATTTTGCGATATATTGGTGGTGGGTTTATGATATTCTTAAAATGTAAGGTGGGAGCTATAGTGGTAATAATATCTTTTATTTCTATAGCTTCTGGATAGGTTAGCTTGCATATCATTCAAATTGATAGAACTTAGAGGATTTTGACGAGAAGTCTTCTATCATCAATTTCATCAAACAGACATAGTGTTAATACACCGTTCTCCTCTTTTCGCCTAGTTATTGATGGTGAATATATTTTTAGACACTATAGTAGTGCTTACTAAAACTTATGTATTAAATAATACTAATAACCAATACTTTTTACAACTTCCTACATTTACTTAAGCGGACATCACCCAAAACGCTATAACGATATTAAATGGGTCAAAAGGAAATCAACTTATTTAATTTTACTTGAAACTGACTGACTAACTTTCATTTCTAAATATTAAAAATGTTCACTGTTCATTATCGCTAGCAGTCGGTACTCACGAGCCACGCCCTCTCAGTAATTAAGAATGATAGCCGAAAGTTTCTTATAATTTTTAATATAAGGCCTGAAGTTGTAATGTATAAGCTTGGATAGGGTGTCATTGAATTTTCTTAATTGCTCTTCTACTAATGAATAGGTTTTGTTGATAATAAGTAATTTACTTGTAGGCGTCTGTTTTTAAAATTAGATTTACGTTGGATTCCGAGCAAAGCAGGATAGGCAGAGGGAACCTGGGAAACTAGTGTTAAGATATGCCGATCCTATTAATATACTGTTGCTCCCCACTTTCCGCAGAATTCTGGAGGTATTGCGTTTCCAGTGATGAAATGGAACATCATAATTATTTGCTGTATCATTAGAGCGAAGAAATGACAATATTTCAGTATATTTCCTCGAGTGGGAAACGAACCCACAATCGTTGCGTACCCTTGTGCTCCTCACACCCAAACCCTCACTCCTGTTATTTATATCCAAACAAGGATACTAAATATTAATGATCTAGAATTTCAGAACATATTCAGTGTGACATGAGCCCTTAATGGCTTACGAAATTGGAAACCCACGTAAACCGTGTCGAAGTCGAAGTCGAATTTACGTGTTCGTAATTTTATTCGCATGTGTCAAAGTCGGATTATTTTTTCATAAAAGTTCCATCCTCCGAGGCAAACGAAACAAGATAATTTAAATCGACTTACAACAAATTTATGTATATACTAGCTGACCTGGCGAACTTCATACCGCCTAACAGTCATTCTTTATTTTGTATTTTTTAATACTTATTCCGCTATTTGGGACACCAGGTCGGCTAGTATATAATAATAATACTTTATTGCACTAAAAACAAAGAAACGATACAGTAACAATATTTACAAAAAGACAATAAAAAGTGCAATGGCGGGCCTTATCACTAAAAGCGCTTTCTTACATGCAACCGTTTGAAAGAAAAAAAGATAGCAGACAGGTGTAAATAGGAATAAAAAATATGATATTATTAAATATAAATAAGTTATCTTATAAACATACATACACTGATAAAAACATAACATTCCCTAATTATTTTTTTCCAAAGAATCTTGCCAGAGCGCCATCTATTGTGCTAATAGTTAAACTGTCACCGTTCGATCATAGTTAAAACATACCGTTTTCTCAGTATAAATAATCAAAAACTATATTTTGCTAAAGTTTTAAAATTAATAATATTTCTCCCGAAGTAATTAATGCTTAACAAATAATAACTTGTTGAGATATATTTTATTCGTTATCAAGATTCATTAGTTCTTACTATTTGTTGTCAACAGATCTCCAATATTAACTTCTTGAAAACGTTAAATACTTATATCTTTTGATAGACTGAAGCGATTGCAATGAAATAAAAACTAAAACCTACTCTGATTTACTTGTAATTTTTATATATAAACGTTGCTTAAATTTGTTGTGTACTTTTTACGTGATACGTGTTCACATAAACAGACAAACAGACAAACAGATAAACAGACAAACAGACAAACAGACAAACAGACAAAAATTCCAAAAATGCTGGAAATGGATTCTGTTAATTGTCCTTTAACACCCTAGCTATTTTTTTTTTAAATATTTTCAATGTACAGAAATGACTTTTCTACAGATTTATTATAAGTATAGATGTGATACGAAGAAAATGTCTTATGGTAGGTACAAGCTTTAACGTTTTAGTATTTTTTTTTCTCTTTCTGAAGATTTTTGCAAGTGATATTTTACACTTATCTAAAGAAAATCGTGTCGCTTAACATAAATATCTAAATGTTTTCTCATCAAACTAGATTAAGAAGCTATCGTTTGCCAAAGCAAGAAATAAAAACAATTAATATAATTCTCAAAATCTCTCTCTCTCTCAAAAAAAAAAATCTCAAAAAAAAAACCATTACTAAAAGGAGAATTGGCAGACCAAAACGGAGATGGCGAGACGAGCTGGACCACTAACAGCCTGACTGGTGCTCAATAGCGCGAAATAAAGCAGAATGGAAGAAGTGGAGATGCCTTTGCCCAACAATGGGATAGTACGCTCTGGTGTCCATGCAAAGCGTGGCGTTGATTTCTGCCACTCAACACGCAATTCCTCCAGAATTTGGCAGAACGTGGGGAACGGAGTGTTTTAACACTAGGTTCCCTCTGCCTACCCTGTTATATACGGGATAGAGCGTGAAACTGAAATGAAAACGACATAAAACTAATCTACTCAAGTACAATATTTAAACTCCATCGATTATTCCAGCACTAAGCAGTATCTATAAATCAAACGAAGATGACCATATATTATGCAGACGTAATAGGTCATAAGTAATTATTGAATCGTACCAATATTACCAGCGTGTATTAATTTACAGCTGTAATTTAATTATACTAATTAATTAATATGTTCAAATGATAAATTACAATTAATTGTAATTAATTGTTGTAGAAATATTTTGTCTTTGATTGTGAGTTTAAAGAGCGTTGTTTTATTGGATCATTGAAATGCAAGTGGAAAGGTTTTTGCTGTATGATGGCTGTAGGTTTGGTCCGTGTTTGAGGCAATGAATTATATAAGAAATTATTGGTAGGGGCTGTCAAACCGCAGTGGTACAAGCGTGTTATTTTAAACTAAATATTTAAAATATTGATGTCCTCTTTTTGGTAACGAGGCTAAGTGCGTTCAACACGCAACTCTAGGATTCGGCGGAAAATGAGGAATGGAATTACCTTAATGGGAACGAAATGTGGAATATTAGGTTCCTGTGTCTACCCTGCCATGTGCCCCGCACATTTTAGTCCTAGGCACACAACGTAGGGCTAAAAATAATTAAATATAATAGTCCTTTAAAAATAAAAACGTCACTGCCAATCAGAAACGTACTTTTGACTCCAGAAATACTTTCTTAAGAAGAAACTGAAAAGAAGAAATTCTATATAAAATATAGGAGCAGGCAGTGGTCATCATAAATTTCATGGCATTTTCAGTGACACTATTATTACTGCTAACGTTTGAAATCAAAATTTCTATTTATTTAGGATATACTCGTACTCGTAGATCAACCGTCCTAAGAACACACGCTACGTGAAAACTTAACGAAATTGTACTAACAAACAAGTTACTTAACTTCGTCAAATATTGATTATATCGTGTAAATAAACTCAAAATTTAGATTAAAGTTAAATAAAACAATAAATTTTGTGTTGCCTGAAGAGATTTTATGGAGGAAGCGGTTTAGTTAATTATTTTCTTATATATGTTAATGTTAGTAATAGTTGAGACCAGTCGTGGTGCAGGGGCACTAAGTGTGAGTATAAACGTGGTTGTGGGATCGATATCCATTCGCTCTGGTGCCGAGGCAAAAAGCGGCGTTCAATTCCGCCACTCAACATGCAATGCCTCTAGAATTCGGTGGAAAGTAGGGAACGGACTGTCTTAACACTAGGTTCCTGTGTGCGGGATAAAGCGTGAAGCTGATTGATTTTTGGATAAAAATCTAAACAAATCTATTTGAAGGTTCTTGTAATAAGAATAATATTATTTAGTACTATGACCGCCATTATATTTAGTACTATACAAATAAAATAACTAGATTAAGGCTAGAACACATTATAAACGGAAACGGTACCTAATAACGGATTAACGGATTCGTTTCTAGGACACTGATTTTGAAACGTTTAATTAGAAAACTTCAGGGTGAATAGTTTGAGCTGAATATAACACAGTTTGTTAGTGTTAGCTAGTATGGAAATGAAATCATTTGAAAATTCCCCCATAAATCACTGGCCGAGTGCTTGTAACTGCCACCCCTTATATTAGAGTTTTGGGAGTTATTACTTGTTTGTTGAAACGGTCGTTTTTTATTAATGTTATTGATTTTAATTGGTAAAATATGGTAAGGATTTAGGATAAGGGTAAAATATAATATAGTAATAAATTGTAATATTTAATATGAATAATATAACTATAATAATAACCATCCATCATAGAAGATTTTTAAAAAGTGAAATTTTTACAAAATTCAGGGGCTGTAGTGTAAAATAATTTCTGATAAGCTTATCCAGAATAGTTTTTAAAGTTTCACAAGTCATTTTATTTTCGTTGACTTCGTCGATGTTACAAATAAATATTCTAAATATAAACAACATTCGAGAAAGCTACCTAAAAATGTTATTAAATTTGCAAACGCTCGTATCGCCATATACTTACATACATACAAATACACACATTGAACATTAACTTATACTTTACTTTAACAAACAGAACTTGAAACTTCATGAATTATTGAAAAGACATTGCGAAGGTCGAGCAAACATATTGTAGTTCAATTTTCAAGTTGTGGAACTCAATGATTGATTTCGTGTATACAATGAATGTGTGTACTAGAGGCAAGTATTTGCAAGCAGTAGTATATTGGCATTTTGTAAATAAATAACGTAATTTTTAGTTATTGCAAATTCTATCCAGATATTTTTCTGAACGTTTTTCTGATAGAGAAAAGTGAATATAATGTTAAGATATTTCTTTTTAAGAGGCCATCACGTCTTAATAGCATAGTGTTCTTACTGTAAGCGCGAGTCATGGGTGCGATTTCCTATCGGGTTCAATTGTTTTTGTTTGCCCGTTCTAGTGACAAGATAAAACGCGTCGTTAAGCTCCACCAAACGTCGGGCAAAGCAAACAAATGAATAAAATAATAAAAAAGAATTCATTCCCCCATGTGGGAATCGAATCTATAACCGTAACGTTACAGTCACACCTTTATGCGATTGGCTTCTAATAAAATGTAATAAATATACGCAAAAAAAGTGGGGAACGGACTGTGTTAACACTAGGTTCCTTCTGCCTACTCTGCTATGTGCGGAATATAGATTTTAGATTTTATACGCAAATAATCAGGTTAAAGAGTTTCATATAAAATGAAGAAAAAAACTAAAACATTAACCTGTATTTCAATATCGAGCAACGCAAAGAAACAATGTCTGTACTAATGGATTCCAAACTGAATATTTTATATCATAATTAGCTGTAATGGAACACCTTAATTATACGTTTCGTGGAATTTCTTTGAGAGTTCTTTGATTTTGTTTTATTTAAGTTCTGGAGTTAAGTGGGTTTCTATTTTGTAATTTCTTTTTAATTTTTAAAAATAATATAAGTTTAAATTTAAAATTATATTTATTTGTGTTTTAAAAAAATATGGTTATAGCTCGTCCTCTCTTGCAACTATCTTATAGTGGAATAGAGTCAGACTGTAATTTCAATGGTGTGAGTTCGATATCCACTTTAGGGAGTGACTTATTTTCAGAGATTCCAGGGAAACACTAAGTTCTATCTTCTTTTCTAGCAACATTTCCTTTAGCATTTATTTAAAATATAAAAAGCCCAAAATTAAAGATCTTAAATTCCTACTAACAAAGGAATGTGATAGCGTGTGATGCTTATAGGCTGAGTCTGTGTGCTAGTTATAGAATGTGCTAGTCTATCACACAACCAGCTTATAAAGCAGCGATTTCTAATATGCTTTAACATTGGCATGGTTTATTATGATCATTTTTTTTTTCATCTTCACCCTATGTTCCTCCATCGTTCTAAGGGAACCTAGTATTAAGGTACTCTGTTCCCCACGTATCGTGTTGTTATCAGAGCGAGGACAAGAAAATGATTCATTCCCCCGATTGGGAATCGAACTTACAACTATCGCGTTTACTGTCAGACGCTGTGCTTCTGCACCACTGCCTCTTTATTATGGTCATATCTCCGAGTTTTAAAGACCATAAAAAATATGGTTAATGAATGATGGTAGTCATATCATCTAGTAGGTAAGGTAAACACATCTATCTATATATTAGTTAGCAAAGAAGAAATATAGAACACTTCCTATATTATATTATATTTATTTTATATTATTTATTCTTTTAAAATTAAGAAAATAAACAATTTGAATCTAATTCAAATCTAACAATTTTCAAATGATAAAATGTGACAGATGCAGAAGTTCGTTTCCATCACGTACGCTACTCAAAGCGAGAGTGTGGCACGGACTAAATATTTACAAACGTGGACGTCCACTTTTGAAACACCTAATCAGGTACTAGTTGGTTGATTGAATGACTATAGAACATGTTTGTATGTATGTATGTATAGGATAACTCCTAAACGAAGCTTGTATTCATTAAGAGCGGTGGTGGCGCAGTGAGATAGCGTCTCCATGTTAAAAACGCATTGGTTATGCTTTCTATGCCCATTTGGAGGATTAATTATATTTAGGTATATTCTTTTTATTTTTCCGTTCTGGTAGACGAAGCGGAAAGTTTAAAGCGGAATGTTATAACACTAGGTCCTCTCAGCTTGTCTTATATACGATGTTAGAGCATGAAGCTAAACAATAAAGATTAAGGTACTCTCTAATATTGTAATAAAAACACAATATTACCTTTAAAATAAATCAGCTTCAGGCTGTAATCCGCACATAGCAGGATAGGAGAACCTAGTGTTAAGACACTCTGTTCCCCTCTTTCTGCCGAATTCTGGAGGCATTGCATGTTGAGTGGCAGATTCAATGCCGCGGTTTGCCTCGACACCAGAGCGAAGAACTGGAAATATAAATTTAAATAAATATTTTATCTCCTCGAGTGAGGAACCCATAATCAGTCGGTTTTACAGCCACACTTTGAGCCCCTACGCCACCACTGGCCTCTATAAAATATATTGTTCTAAAGACCTTGTGAAACAATATATGGACCGTTTATTTTGAGAGTGGTGTAAGTCCATTTTCTTTTGTTTCGAGAAAATTAAAGGTTAGTATGTCGATGATTATGCAATTTCATTTACCGACTGATTTTAAGTTGTTCAAAACATTGTTTTTTTTTGAGAAATTAAACACGGACTAGTTATATATAAAAACATTACATTAAATTAAGCATGAATTACGTGATAGCTCATTTTTCTCAAAAATGGACTTACACCACTTTCAAAATAAACGGTCCATATATAGAACAACCCTACAGAAAATATGGGCTTTGTCTAGCCTCCAAGTCGACTCCTCTAATATTTCATAACTAAGTAGGGTTAGATACCCGACAAATTAGGTATTAACGTCTTCAGAATGTCCCCAGGTAAATGTTACACCGGCTTGTAATCTGCATAGCTCGGCGTGGCTAGTAGTAAATAACTACTGAAATATGCCGAGAGGGTAATACGAGGGGCAATGCTGACCAAATCGTGGCGTTTTTACTTGTTTTTTTAGTTTTTTTATTAGTTATTGGTTTACGTTCTATCGCAGGGAAGGTAGATGGAACCTAATGTCTTAACACTCCGTTCTATACTTTTAGCCTGATATTCGCGATATTACATAGTGATTGTAACGCAACTCCAGTCTTCTTCTCTTTATCAGAACTGAGAAGAGGAAAATAATTGGTGCTCGCGAGTGAGAATTCCCAATACAATAATGTCTCCCAATTCCCAATACAGTAATAAAATAATGTCGCGTCTGAAATATTTATTACTGATAATTTTATTTCAACTTTGTGGTTACGGTTAAAAAACTTAATTGGATTACAGTTTATTTATGTTATATTAATCTAAAGTGTTCTCGGTTTAAACAATATAAGGCTTTGACGTCCATCAACATTGGTTACCCGCCAAAGCCTTATATGGATTGCCGATTGCCGCAGAGATTTTATCTCTAAATTTCCGAATACTCCACACCAGTTTCTTGTTTTTAATTTATAATTTTAATAATGATAAATGTAAAGATTAAAATATTTGCCTCGTATAAATATTAGAATGCAGAATTACATTAATATTATGCATTTTTTTTGTAGAGTATCCTTAGAATATCCTAGAGGAAGATTTAGTGCATCTAAAACACAAACTTTACCGATACATAAAACGACATCAGTTCATCATACAAGTGACAACTAAAGTCCCGTATGTTTCCATCCCAACACATGCCAGCGGCCTAAATATTTGAACGAGGTGTATCTCACGCAAATTATGTTACGTGGCAAACGGCGTATGTGGTACTAACCTCACTACTAGATGACTTATTAACTAGACCCCAATGTCATCTGTATATAGCCTTATATAATATTTATTTCGAGATCTGTGGCTATTTTTGTAGTTATCGTCTTTTCTTTAAAAGTCTTCTGATAGTAAAAACGATGAAGAGATAAGACATATGATAAGAAAGATAGAAGAAAATCTGATTGTAATGTCAAAAATTCTTAATCTCTTTTTAACGTAGCTGTGCCTCTTCTATCTAGTCTAGCGTTTAATTTTCTTGAGTTTGTCTTGTTGTCTTGTTTATTTTGATGTATCTTTGTTTAGTTTTAGACCATAGGGAACCTAGTGTTAAGGCACTCCCATCAAGACATTTTCGTTTCCCACTTTCCACCGAGTTTTTCTCTCTAGAAAAATATGTAATTTCCTCGAGTAGGGAATCGAATCCACAACCTGCCAAGTTTACAGTCGCACTCTTGTGCCCCTCACAGTTGACGTATCGTCTAAGCTTCGATAGGGATACTCACAGAGATCACAGGTATTATAGTAACTATATATTATTGGATTAAAACTAAAATCCAAAATCACTTAGACAATCTCAAAAGCCTCGCAACTTTGAAAAACTTTTTGTAATTTTATTTACCGTAGCTTCATTCATAATACCATATATACATACCATACCACTCGCCTTAGGGACCTATCCTCCAATAGCAGAAACCGCTCAGAGTGCACAGGAATTGAATGAAAACATAGAAGAAACAGCAAAATCCTCAAACCTATTTCCTATTTAAGAATCAAAGCCACCGGAAGGCTTTTATACTAGCAACTTTGCAATCCTTTAAACAAACATAAAGTACTTCCCGGGTTAATATCGTTAATATTCCCTTTCAGAACGGGTTTAAATAAATTGTAAGACGTAAACAGCTTACGATGCATTAGTGTACAATGCAAACGTAACGCTAAGGGCGACCGAATTCAATGGGCCAAATTGCGGTACGACCAGCTCTGCAAATGGCTAACCTTGCTTGTGGTGCAAGTTATAGGCTTATGTATTTTGTATGTTTAAAAGACAGAGCGGCGTTGAGCTCCGCCACTCAAAACGCTGTGTATCAAAACACTGTTCTATCTGATTATCCTGCAAAATTTTTACACATATTTTATTTTTATTGTAAAAGTATCTTTTACTTAAGAATTAAATCGATTATATTTTACATGACTATAGCCCGGTTTTCAAAAAGAGAGAGAAATGAGTATATCATGCTTAGGCAGAAAGAACTCCTTTTGAATAAAAAAATACATTTCTACCAACAAATAGTTTTGTATTTTGTAATCATTTCTTTAGCTCCCTAGAGTTGAGCGAATTGATTTTAACTCTTTCTGCTCGCTTGACTTTATTTCTCTTCTTTACTTTATTTTTCTCTTTCAACTTTATTCTTGCTGTGTTTATACACATCTAAACAATAATTGTTGTCGCTTCTATCCTGTGGCATAGGCCATCCGACTCATAGGAAGACTGTAAGCTGTCGGGCGCTACAGGAAATTGCGCGGGGTACGGGGCAAGTCAATGCTCGCCGTGTTTATACTGACAACACTACGTTGCACTTATGTTAGTGCTCTAGTGTACCCTGTCATCTTATTATGTGGGTAGTAAGCGAAAAGTAAAGTTACTTGAGATAAAGATTTTGGTGAAAAACTAGGTTTTGGTTAAAAAAATTAAAACAGTTAAATATAAAAAAGCAGGTTCACACTTAAACGGAACACGAAAAAAACGGCAGAGAGTCAAGACGTTCCATTTCTCCACTTTTCACATGAATTCGCACAACACTAAGTTATGCTAGTGCTCTAGTGCTCCTTGTCATCGTTATTACATCGTTATTACGTTTATCCTACGCTACGCACCAAGTAAGATGATCTAAGATAAAGATTTGGGTTGAAAGTTAGAGATTAGATTATTAAAAAAAATTGAAAAAGAACGTGGAGAACGGAAAGAGGAAAGGGGGGTTATCAATTCGACTGTATTTTTTTATGTTTGTTACCTCAGTACTTTTGATTGGGTGAACCGATTTTGATTATTCTTTTTTTTATTTGACAACTACTGCTTTTCCTGTAGTCCTATTTTAATTTGGTCCATTTCTGACAATGGTAACATTTTTAAAAGGTTATCCACACTAAGGAATCTGTTAACATTTCTGTATCTTTGTTTTCTTTGTTTATTTTAATTTTTACTGCAATAAAGTAAGTAAGTATATACAGGGTGGAATTGTCAGCACCACAATACAACAAGTTTGTACAAACACAGTATTCGATATCATCATTTAGCTATTTATATCTTTAAAAATGCATAAAAAAAAGAGTGACAAATATTTTGTGTTGACTTTTCAAATACAAAAAAAAAATGCTAATTTATTTTCACTTATCACTTTAAGGGGAACCGAGGTAACGTTACCTAACTTGGTTTTTAATATTAAAAAAACCTCCTAAATTCTCACAATTCCACTGTAACATTATACATAAAAAAAGTAATACAGGTTATCAAACGGCCTACAGTCTACCGAGCGCCGACTGCCTATATTAGTTTCATAGCTGTTTAAAGTTGTTCTTAAGAAAATTAAATTCTCAGCTCCGACTCGACTCGCTTCTCATTTACATCGGCGTGGAATTGTTTAAAAGTTGCTTTTCGCTTACTCTCAAGTTTCATACTCTCCATCTAGTTATAGGGTAGAATTTTAATTTTTTTTATTAAAAATAATATTATTACCCGGGATCTCCGTCTTAGAAGTCGTGAAAGATTATTAGAAGCAATCTTATTCTTTGCTTCGCTCTTGGTTATATTATCATATTAGACGTGAGGGTAATGTTACTGAGATATAAAATTATGTAAATGTGCTTGAATCATCTCTATCTGTATAGAGAAATTAATATATATACAGCTTGCGGCTTCGCTTGTGTTGACTAAGCTAAGTTATTTTGTTCAAAGATGCCGTAAGATATATATACCAATATCAAGTTGATATCTTTTTATCAAGTTTAAGGCCTGATGGAGTAGTGGTTAGGTAGGTTGTGGTTAGGTTCTACTCAAGAAAATACCTCGCTCTGGTAACGAGGAAAAGCAAGCGGCGCGGCGGCAGCAAAGCGGCGTTGAATTTCGTCACGCAACACGCAATACCTCCAGAATTCAGAGGAAATGTTATTGATATTTATTAGAAAGGTATTAGATATATTGCAAACTTTTTTTAATTTATAAGAGAAGACCTCTGTGTATTTGGTATTAAGTTTGATACCATGATCTTTAGGTAAATTACATTAACAGACTGACAGACGAAAGCAAGATGAAATTATAAGGGTTCCGTTATTTTCTTTCAAGACACGGAACCCTAAAAACGAAAAAACAAAGAACAACCGAAATAGTCACTCTAAAAAATACATACAGCTACATAAATAATAGGCACATAGTTAGTTCTAAGCTCGAAAACAATAGAAATATAACAATACTAGTATAAGTCCATACATACATATAAATGTATGTATGTATGTATGTCCCATACAACTGATCTATTCGCGCATTGCGGACGCTGACGTCCGGAACATATTCATTGAGTGCGAATATGCACTAATACAATCTAGCATCTAGTAATACAGTATTAAGCTTAGGTTATACATGGTGTTCGTCAGATTTCAGTCATCGATCTAAGTTGAGTTAAGTGCTTGTTTGAGTTTGTGTCTAGTTGTATATGGTGTTGAATATGGTGAAAATAATGTTAACAGATAACGAATAAATATACTGTAAAAAAGGTAGTAAGGGCCTGTGCTGCAGGTGTTGCAGGGGTGGGTTTGGTTCCCATTGAGGAAATGTAATGTTTATCATTTTTATTTTGTCACTCGCTGTATTCCATACTTGCAATAGGCAGAGGGAACCTGGTAACCTAATAAAAGGACACTCAGATCTCTTTAACTTTCCAGTTTCTGGAGACCATTAACCCCACTTCTGGAGACTGGTGGATCTCAACGCCGCGACTTGCATCTACACTAGAGTGAAGAAATGAAAATATGAAATATTTTATTTCCTCGAGTGGGGATCGAACCCACAACCTGTCGCGTTTACAGTCACACGCATGAACCCCTACTGCACAACTGAACCATTATACAATGTCCAAAAACACCACAATGCCCACTAAATTATCCAGAAATACAATACAAATCACGCATATTATTATATGATTTACGTAATTACCTCTCTAAAGCTCTCCGCTTCAATAACGTTGCTAATAGATCAATAATTAGTAGGACATGTAGCACATGAGGCAAACTGAGAGTATCTAAAGGTACAATCACGATTTGCACATTGACGTGGACTGTATTCACGGCATTTGACTGTAAACGCAACAGTTGTGGATTCGACTCTTGAGGAAGTAAATTTTTCCTCGTTCTGGTAACAAGACAAAGAGCTGAGTTGAATTACGCCATACAATATCTTCAATATTATGCTAAGTGATGATGAATGATCATGACCAGGTACCATATTATTATGACACCAATTGCATTATAATTGACGTGGTCCTTCAATTTAGATGATTGTCAGTTCAAATCTGTTTTAAGCTGAACAGTATGTTTGTTTGCTTAAACACTAATCTCAGAAACTAAAATTTAGAATTAAATATATATATATATATATATATATATATATATATATATATATATATATATATATATATATTGGAACAAATGGTTGAGGAACATTTATATACATCACGTTAATCGTTTTCATATAGTTCTTTTGAGGGTTCCCCTCTGCCATCCATGTCAGAGTTACAATAAGCACTTAAAAATTCATCGTTCTTTTTAGTTATTTTACTTGTCAATTTATTTTCTAACAGTCTACTTGGCAAAATAACAAAAATCTGGAGAACGGAAAAAAATGAAAAGAGACTGAAAACACAGAACACGCACGCACACACAAACACAAATACGCAGAACGTGATGGAAGCTAAAAAAAATAATATAAAGCATTTATAAAAGTTCCAATTTACATTTAGTTGTAAGTTACTCGATCACAGTAAAATGGCTGGCTGTACAGATTTAAAACAAATATATTTTTTTCCTACTAAAAACTGGTGCCTAACAAATGCTATCATTTATTTTGTAACACGATTTTCATTATTCTCCAAATGGATTTTAGAATTTGATAGTTGCTAGAAGTGCATAAAAAAGCCGAATACGTCATGGCGCAGAGGCAAAAGCTTGCCACTGTAATCACGACGGTAGTGGGTTTGATACCCACTCGACGACATTATGTATTTTATATTTAAATTTCCCCGTAACGAGGCAAAGTGCGGCGTTAAGTTCCACCATTCAACACGCAATGCCTCCAGAATTAGGCGGAAAGTGGAGATTCCTTCTGAATATATAATACGTATAACAAAGTAATTTGTATAACATTTATTCTTAGATTAGATAAACCTTAAAATTAACTTTTCAAGTTAAAATAAGCTCCAATTGCAATTAATATTAAATTTATATCCCATAAAGAAGTTTCGGAACGTCTTCGTAAAGAACCTTAGGGGATTACTCGTAACTTAATCCTCGTGTTATAGGAACTTTGAGTAATTTGAGTTCGTAATATACTGAAAATTAAAATTTAGGAGATTTTTATTTTTGTACTTTTTTTATTTACATTTGGTCATTTTATCGCTCAGATAGCTAAATAAAGCGCAGCGTTAAGTTCCGCGGCTCAAGACAATATGTCTCGAAAGCTGGAGAAAAGTGGGACAGAGTGTTTCAATACTACTAGCTCTGCCTAACCTGATATGCGTGAAATGAAAAAAATAAATATTTTCCATACCACTTCCGTTATTCACTTTCCGCTGAATTCTGAAGAAGAACACTAGAGCGAAGAATTGCTTATTTCATTTCCAAATAGCTCAGCCATATTATATTACAAGATATTTAACAAATGACATTCACATAGCGATTTAACAAAAGCCAAGTTTAATTCAAAGTATTTTTATAAGCAGAAGTGGTTGCTTGCATTGTGTATGTGTACGACGCGACGTACGAGCACGTGGCTCCTTTTAGTAATATGAGACATTTTTACTGCAGACGGTTCAGGGATGTTTCAAAATGAAATGTGCAATGTTTTGGAGTACCAAATAATATATATATTTTTCATTTACCACACGCTGTACAAAGCAAAGGGAACCTGGGAACCTAGTGTTAAAAGTACTTCTTTCAGTGGCGGAGGCATTGCGAATTGAGTTGGCGTTGCTCAACTCAACCTCGATCCTTGTTTCGTTACCGGACGACGAAATGAAAAAATAAATATTTCAATTTACGCCATAACGACTTGTATTTTTATTAATATGTACTTATTGTAAGATATATCTTACAATTACCTAAATGTAATAGTGATAATTGATGGGTTGTAATGATGATGACAATATTGACGTTTACATATATATATATATACTAGTGGGCCCGGACGCGGCTACGCCCGCGAAAATATAAGCCTAAATAACTAAAATAAGTTAAAAAATAATAATAAGTGGAGATTTATTATTAGAAAACATATCTGAGTAACCGAAATGAACTAACAAAAGAAGTAAAAGTACCTAAAGTTTGCCGTGCGCGCGTTCTAAACATTTTTCTATATTAAATAACTAGCGGACGCGCGCAGCTTCGCTTGCGTATTTAAGGGTGAATTCTAATATAATAACCCATGAAACATGTGTTCAATGAAATATTTTTAAAAGTCAAAATTTCAAATTTTATAATAATCGGTGGCGATTTAAATTTTTTTCCATACAAACTTTCAACCCCTTATTTGCACCCGTAGGGGGTGAATTCTAGAAAACCATGAAACATATGTTCAATTAAATATTTTTAAGAGTCCAAATATCAAATTTTATAAAAATCGGTGGCGATTTAAGAAATTTCCCATACAAACTTTCAACCCCTTATTTACACCCTTAGGGGGTGAATTCTAGAAAACCATGAAACATGTGTTTAATTATATACGTTTAAGAGTCTGAATTTCAAATTTTATAAAAATTGGTGACGATTTAAAAAAAACCTATACAAACTTTCAACCCCTAATTTGCACTCTTAGGGGGAGAATTCTAGAAAACGATGAAACACGTATTCAATTAAATACTTTTAAAAATCTAAATTTAAAATTTTACAAAAATCGGTGCCGATTTAAATTTTTTTCCATACAAACTTTGAACCCCTATTTCACCCCTTTAGGGTTAAAATTTTTCAAAATCCCTTCTTAGTGGATGTCCAGATTACGAAAGTAAACTTTAGTCCAAATTTAACGTTTCTACCATCAGCGGTTACGGCTGTGCGTGCGTCTTACCTCAGTCAGTGAGGACAAGTCCTTTTATATATATAGATTATTAGTTTTTGCGAACAATATTAAATAAAATCCCAAACGATTAAAATTACGATATTTTAAGTGCATAACATCGGTATAGACAACAGAACTGAGATGAATTAATTATAAGCAGCAAATAATTAAATAAAAATTAACAGTAATTCGAAAATATATAAAAATTGACTAATCCATCAAAGTCATCTATCTGCCCGTTCGCGCCGGTCATACTATACCACTCGTAGGCTAGGTCATTCCGAATCAGTGACATCTCCTTAATTATTTATTAGAATGTTATACAGTAAACCATAATTTCAATCTAGATGAAATGCTAAAAGTGACTATTATATTTATTTTCATAAGGATGAATATCAAATTATAGAAATCATCTAATTTTTGTTAATGTATACAAATCTATATCGGCGCGCGCCATGTACGCGTGAAGCAAACTCACTTTGGGTGACGTTTTCTTAAAACAACAAACTTTGCAAGCCGTTGCTTAGCAACGCGTAGCGACGATTGTTATTAACATGGAGGAATAAATTGTTTGTCAAATTAATTATTTTAATATATTGGTATATATCAAAAATATTACAAATATGAGAAAAAAAAAGTATCCTATGTTCATCCCGGGACCCTCAAGTATCTCTATATGAGTATTTTATCACAATTAAATTAGCGGTTTGGCCCTGATTGCGTAAAGGACAGACAGACAGACAGACAGACAGACAGACAGACAGACAGAGTTACTTTCGAATTTATAATAAAGGTATGGATATATATATATACTAGTGGACCCGGACGCGGCTACGCCTGCTTGAATTATAAGAATATTTATTAAATATTATATAATATATTTATTTTTATAAGGATGAATATCTAAATATAAGTTCATATTGGGTGACGTTTTCTTAAAACAACAAAGAAACTTTGCAAACCGGTGCTTAGCAACGACAGTTGTTATTAACATGGCAGAATAATTAGCATGTCAAACAAATTAGAAAGTATTTTAATTTATTAGTACATTTGTGTAATGTAATATTATATAGCCTATAGCACTTCTGAAGAATACAGCTTTGATACAAAACAAAAACATAGTAAATCGAACCAGTAGATCCAGAGATAGTTAAACTTTCTAATTGAGAATTTACTTTTTTAAAAATAAAATACTAATTTAAATTAAAACTATTTAATACGTCTGATCGATTTGGAGATCACAACAATATTAATTCTTAAAGTTAAAAGTATTTGTATTACAAAAGTTATAATGTATTGCGACATTTAACATGAATTTTACGAAACAATAAAAGTGCTTATAACAATAATGGGAATACTCCGGTGGTCTCGCTGAGCCAGCGGAATAATCTCGCTTAACCTAATACTGAGGGTTTGGGTGAGTGCATAACTCCTCCCTCCCCAAGTGCGAAATTATCGGGTTGTTCATTTTTAATAACTTTCCGATGATTTCGCGAACCATTTATATGTAAGATTTTACAACGAAAAACATAAAGTAAAAATGAGAGTATACATAAAAGAAATAAAAATATAAAGATGTAAATTAAAATTTCACTGACTCTAGGATGTGTTTCACTATTAATGATTTCACTATCACTGAAAACACTTTGCTTTAGTACCGCTGACATATATTTTACTTCATCCAAATTGATTCCTCTCATATTGAGTACGCGTGTACTGGATAATACAGGGGCTCTAGCCATAGGCAGCTGTGGCAAAACTAAATCTTGCTTGGTTCCCACAGGATCACTCTCTATGAGGTTGACATGACTACGAATCTTTATATTCTTTACCTCAACATTACATGGTTCGTCTAAGGTCATAACATAAGTCCCAATAATAGAATACTTATTGACATCCCCATTACAGGTTTGAGTTAGGGTGTTTCTAAATTTTGAAAATAGTATCCAACTTGTAGATGTGATTCTTTGGACCCTTATATTCTCTATGTCAATCTCTCTTTGCTCACATTGTGTTAAGTTATCTTCGAATTTTAAGAGCTGCTCGATACAAGTTATCTCAGGATAAAGGGTTTGATGATCTTCGTTACACAAGAATTGTTCTCCAGCAGCAAGTGACCGGCATGGTTTTAGGATCGGTAAGTATTTCGTACCCTTTGCCAAGAGGTAGGGATATTTAGGGATAATGGAAAATGTTTTATTTTCTGATTTACGAAAAATAGGTAAGGAATATAATTTATAATAATTATAAGTAATGTTATCTGTAATTGGAATCTCCATTATAAACGTAATCTGGTTTTGCTTAATATATGATTTAATATTGATTGTTTCCTCTAATTTTACCAAATTTTCCGCACTCGGCGTATATAATAAATTTTCAGTTTGAGATATTAAAACTAAATGTTGTAATAGTTCAGTAGAATTAATAATACTTTGATGTAATATGGATATTTTACTGAAAGCTAATGCAGTCTCTATTTCTCCTAACTTAATGAATATAGTACGAAAGTTACTTACGAACAAATTAAAAAGACTTACTATATATGTGGTATACACTAAATGATTATCCTTAGAAACTAACTCCTTGATCATAGATTCAACAATTTTCAAACGCTCATTTAATACAAAAGAATTTTGATTCAAAACTTCAGTAGTATTTATAAAACTATCAAGCATTTTAGATATTAAAGTAAATTTGTTCCTCATTCTAGTTTGATCATTTGCGAGCTGAGAAATGATTTTTTCATATCTTACAGCATCATTATAGTCTAAATTCCCAGTAATAATTTTAATAAGAGAACCCAATGGATTGAAAAGGCCTCTCTTGAAACGTTTTTGTGGAACTAGCTGTTCATATTTCTGTACGGTGATGTCGCGAATATATTCAACGTGAAATCTTGCAACTTGGAAATCACGTAAGTAAGAAATATTTTTATTAATTAAATTGTTAAATTCATTGTATTTATTTATAACAAAGTTTAAATCATCATATATTTTATTTAAATTTAAAACCTTAATTATAGTCCAGTAATCTGTTTGAAGATACGCCTGACCTTCTTTTACAGGATACACACCTGGATTATTTTCAAGAGATTGCAGATGAAGGGCCAGCACAGAACCCATTATCATCAGTATCAGCAAACACCACCTGCGGAGGGCGTTTTATATTTTTAACGGGAACTTTAGATTTTCTTTGACCAATTTGTATCGGTATAACATTATTTAAATCCTTTCCTATAATTTTGGCCTTATGATATCGCGGTTTATCCTTGCTTTTCCGTTTATTAACGTCCTTTGTAAATATAATTTTTCCTAATGGAAGATCTATTTCATCTTCACCACCTCTACTTTCCTTTACCTTCTGCTTAATTTCAATCATTTTTTCGGCTAAGTGTTTATATAATACTTTTAAACGTTTTGCATGATCTTTAACCAATTGCTGTATGTATTGCTTCTCTAAATCTATATCAAATAAACTACTTGAATCCGTATGACCAAATACTACTTCGAAAGGGGTTAGACCTGTGACAGAATGGATAGAACTATTATAGGCAATAATGGAATACATCATCACTGATGCTGCATCCGTGCATTTCTCTTCGTATTTCGCGCATCTATAAATTTCATTAATAGTAGAATGTAAACGCTCAATCAATCCCATCGAATTAGAGTTGTTAGGGGAGCCGATATGGATTTCGATTTTATGTAAACTCAAAAATTCTTTCATTAATTCATTATTAAATTCGCTACCAGGATCGGAACTAATCTTTTTAGGGGTACCATAAAATGAAAAATATTTCATAAGTGCACGAACTACTTCCGCGGTTGATCTATTATCTATTGAAATGGCTTGACCCAATTTACTAAATGCATCTATAATAGTCAAATAGTAATTTCCTTCTATCTGAAAAAGATCAATGAATAATTCTTGAAACGGGGCGTCTTGTGTTTGAGTCAACTGTAAAACAGGTTTAAAAGGTTTTCTATCGTATTTCATTTTACAGCATGTTTCACAAGCGTTAATAATGGCTGAAATGGTTTCTTGCATATTGTGCCAAAAATAATTCCTACGTATACTTGCTAGAGTTTCCTTAATACCGCGGTGACATGTTTTACCTTGGTGATGTTTTAATACGATAGCTTTTTGTTCTTTTTCATTTTCTATAAAAATTACTCGCTCTGTACATTCGAATAATAGAACGGTATCCTTCCTAAATAATTCTATGACAATACTAGTAAACTGTTTCCGATGTTCATTATTTTCAAAATAAATGAAATACTTGGTTTTTGGTTTAATATACTCCTTTAAAAATTGTTTAACTAAATCTCTATTATAAGTGGGTAAAAATACTTCTAACACCTTTTGCTTTTCACGTGAAAGATCGCGAACTTGTATATCATTCTTAAACCATGTATATACTAGAATTTGATTAGGCTTTGTGTCTATTGCTTCGTGCAATATTGGTATACCTGACGATTCTATGATATTAGCGGAATGAACTGTGTCTGTTTTGGATGTTTCAGACGGTGACCTAACCGGATAGTCACATGTCCTAGGTGAACTCGGCACTGATAAAGTTTCGGAATCGGAAAGGGTTATAGGTTTTTCCCTAGAACTACATTCTGATATAGACATTGTACTAGAGTCATTGCGTTGCCGTAGCCCTTTCTCTTTCTTATCAAAATTTACTATCATAGAGTCTTTTTCATCGTCTGAATGTGTGGCATTTACTCTAATTCTTGACAAAGCGTCCGCATTTAAATTTTGGTTTCCCTTTTTATAATCTATTTCGTAATCATAGTCCTGAAGTCGAAGGCGCCAACGAGTAAGTTTACTACTTGTATCTTTTTGTGAGTTCAGCCATGATAAAGGCTTATGATCAGTGTATATCATGAATTTCTTACCGTAAAGATATGGCCTAAAATGTTTTATAGCCCAAACAATAGCAAGACATTCGCGTTCTATTGTACTATATCGAGATTCCGTGTCACTTAAGGTACGACTAGCATACGCGATTGGTTTATCGCGTATGATGGCTACCAATGGGACCCTGGGATAGAACTGCTCCTAACGCGACATTAGAAGCATCAGTAGTCAAAATAAAAGTTTTATCAAAATCAGGATACTGCAAGAGGGGTGCATTTGTTAAAAGTTCCTTACATTTGTTGAATGCATCCATATAATTTTTATCTAAGACAATTTTATTTCGTTTTTTTAAGCAAGACGTTAATGGTTTTGTAACATGAGCAAAATCTTTAATGAACCGCCTATAATATCCAATGAGACCTAAAAACGATTTTATTTCAGTTGTCGTCTTGGGTATTGGGTAATTTAATACGGCAGTAATTTTATCGTCATTTGGTTTAAGACCGTCTTTTGTTATTGTATGTCCAAGGTAAATTACTTCTTTTCGTAGAAATTCCGATTTATCTAGTTGGATTTTTAAATTCGTCTGTCTAAGTCGGTCAAAAATGGTTCTTAATTTTTGAATATGTTCATCTAGGCTAGCTGAAAATATAATGACATCATCTAAATAGACCATACAATGTATTCCCTGTAACCCTCTTAATATACTATCCATAGCCCTTTGGAATGTTGCTGGGGCTGTTTTTAAGCCAAACGGCATTCTAAGGAATTCATAATGGCCATGTTGCGTGCTAAAAGCCGTTTTCTTTATGTCTTGCTCGTCTACCTCTATCTGATGGTAACCGCTTGCCAAGTCAAGCGTAGTGAAGTATAAGCTTTTGCCAAGTTTGTCCAGTAGGTCAGTAATATTAGGTAGTGGGTAACGATCGTCAACAGTCACTTCATTAAGACGTCGATAATCGACTACCATACGCCATTTTACTAAACCTGATGCATCACGCTTTTTGGGAACTAAATGAACAGGTGCATTCCACGGGGAATGTGATTCTCTTATTACATTATCTTGGAGTAATTTTTCAACTTGTCTATTAATTTCGTCTGCTCGCGCAGGAGCTTGCCTATATGGTCTTATAAAAATAGGATCTTCACTCTTAGTACGGATTTTATGTTTAACTTCGTTGGTAAAACTTAAGGGTAGTTCATCACAATAAAATATATCCCTATATTCGTGACATAATTCTAGTATTCTAGTACGTTCAGTTTCGTTAGTGTGGTCTAATCTAAGTTTTTTTAAATTTTGTTTCAATATTTCGTCGGTGTCAGTCATTGTTTCGTTATTATTTTGTATGAAGTTACATTCAGAAATATTAATACTCGATGTTTTAAACGCTTTGCTAATAGTCAAAGTCATAGGTCTATCTAAAGTGTTTTGAATTATTGTTGATGCATATCCATTAATACAATTTACTAATGCAGAAGGCATTCGTATACCAGGTGTAAACTCTTTAAATTCAATTACTGCTTCTCCCGTGTGTAAATCAGTAGGGATCTTTACTCGTTGTTCACACCGAGGTTGTAAATGAACGAGATAATTCAAATTATTAATTATAGGAATGTCAGTGGTCTTAGTTCTCAGTAATAAATGTTTGAGGTCAATAATTGCGTCCAATTGTTTAAGTAAATCGTTTCCAATAAGTCCGTCATAGCGTTCATCTACATCATATAAATGAAATTTATGATAATCTGTAGTATTAAAAGTCGGAAATAAGGGAATTTCAATAATTTCTTTGTGTAGGCTAGAAGCATGTGTGCTAATAACTTTAAAAGGTTCATATTTAATATTGGTAAGCAATACGGGGGCTAATAAACGAGCGAGTGCTGCCAGTATCAATCATTAATTTTGCATTAATTTCTGGAATAAAAATATGAGGTAATTTAAGATTCGGGTCACAATTTAATTCTATGATTTCTTCTTTTGCGAGGCTTCTGTTTGAAAATTTTCTTCGGCTGGTGGAGTTACAATATAATTGTCTATTTCGTCAATAGGTGCATAAGGCACGTCCTCAACATACGGTTCGTAATTCATATAGTCATAAGGATCATAATCGTAGTAATAGTCGTATTCCAAATTTTTATTTTGTAAATCAGTTTCATTTAACCTAAAACCTTGTTGCGCTATTTGAGGTCGCGGGGGTGCCGTTCTCATAGATATGTCAGTTGATTCTAAGCGGTTATTCTGAGGTGGTCTTTGACCAAACTGTTGTGGTGTCATAGTACGATTTTGGGGATGCTTATACCCAAATTGCGGATTTTGGGGTGGCCTATACCCGAATTGTGGATTTTGGGGAGGCCTATACCCGAATTGTGGATTTTGGGGAGGCCTATATCCGAATTGTGGATTTTGGGGAGGCCTATACCCGAACGGTTGAGGCTTTAGTAATGTTTGCTGCGGTTTATATTCAAATTTTGGTTGTTGTGTAAATTGAGGTCTAATAGTATGGATTCCAAAATTAAATTTTTGCTGAGGGGTAAGATTATTTTGTGTAAATGACGACCCTGCGTTAGGTGTTGGTCTCGGGGCCGTTGAATTATTAAGAATGCGATTACGAAGTTGATATTGTTCATGAAAATTAACCTCCTCTAAAACTATTGATAGAGCTTGTTCTAATGTACTAGGTGATTTAAGTCTCACAATACGCACCATATTTTCTGGTAAATTATAGAGAAAAACATTTAAGGCTGTGTGGTTATAAATAGCAATTTTCGCATTTTTAACTTCTTCATCTGCCGATAAATTTACTTTAGATATTAACAGGGACCGAATATTTTGTATTCTGTTACAAAACTCTAAATAACTTTCCCCTGATTTAATTTTACATGATTCGAGAGAAATTTTTATACATTCTTCGCTACGAGGGTCACCAAAATGTTGTTCCAATAATTCTTTTAACTCAGGCCACGTCTCTATATCCTCACGTTCAGATAACAACGCGGCGGCATCATCTATTAATCTACTAGTTATAGCATGTAAAACATAAATATTCTGCTGCTGATGACCACGAAATTTATATATAATGTACTCACATTTTCTAAAAAATAAATTTAATATTCTTTTGTCGCCACCGAAAAGAGGAATTAGTCGTAACATTTCATTGGGTATTGGTACTACGGTATTTGACGCTAAAGGAATTTCTCGCGATTGTTCCATTTTGTAGAGTAAAAATTAATAGAGAGCTCTGAAGTTTCAAATCAATTACAATTATTTTTAACTAATTTAACACACACAAAAATATAAAATATATCAAAAACACATATAACAATTATGTATATAAAATAGTACACAGTAAATTAAAAATATAAAAATAGTAGGAAAATAAAACACAATAATATAATAATTTTTTTTTTTTATTTTATTTCATAATACATAAAAACAATTAC
Organism: Heliconius melpomene rosina; assembly: GCF_056956725.1. NCBI lineage: Eukaryota > Metazoa > Arthropoda > Insecta > Lepidoptera > Nymphalidae > Heliconius > Heliconius melpomene. Next base: position 1,711,847 of record NC_140396.1, on the reverse strand, counting down.
GATCGATTTTTAGATCATTAATTATTATATATATATTTTTCTTTAATTACTAAAATATTTTAATAATATTACTTCTAGACGTTAATTAGTCTATGGAGATACTTTTCTTAGAACTACAGGTTTAATAGAGTTTTATATTAAAACCAGATACGTTATAATGCGAGACGTTCAATCCCAAAATAACGCCACTTATATTTATTGTAAATCTCAAATAGAATGTGGGAATATAAGAAAAAGGAAGGCAAAGAGTTTTACTCACCGACCGATCGCTGATCCCATCTTCTTGTTCAACTTATTTCTTTGGTTCGTGGATAGCCTAAGTCTATTCGCACTGTACTCGCGATTTTTGGGCGAATTTGGACACCCAAATCTACAAGACACGCAGACCTTTGATAAACTATCCTACCGGCTGCGCCAGTTAAACTTTCTAATTGAGAATTTACTTTTTTAAAAATAAAATACTAATTTAAATTAAAACTATTTAATACGTCTGATCGATTTGGAGATCACAACAATATTAATTCTTAAAGTTAAAAGTATTTGTATTACAAAAGTTATAATGTATTGCGACATTTAACATGAATTTAACGAAACAATAAAAGTGCTTATAACAATAATGGGAATACTCCGGTGGTCTCGCTGAGCCAGCGGAATAATCTACAGACAGACAGACAGACAGACAGACAGACAGACAGACAGACAGACAGACAGACAGACAGACAGACAGACAGACAGACAGACAGACAGACAGACAGACAGACAGACAGACAGACAGACAGACAGACAGACAGACAGACAGACAGACAGACAGACAGACAGACAGACAGACAGACAGACAGACAGACAGACAGACAGACAGACAGACAGACAGACAGACAGACAGACAGACAGACAGACAGACAGACAGACAGACAGACAGACAGACAGACAGACAGACAGACAGACAGACAGACAGACAGACAGACAGACAGACAGACAGACAGACAGACAGACAGACAGACAGACAGACAGACAGACAGACAGACAGACAGACAGACAGACAGACAGACAGACAGACAGACAGACAGACAGACAGACAGACAGACAGACAGACAGACAGACAGACAGACAGACAGACAGACAGACAGACAGACAGACAGACAGACAGACAGACAGACAGACAGACAGACAGACAGACAGACAGACAGACAGACAGACAGACAGACAGACAGACAGACAGACAGACAGACAGACAGACAGACAGACAGACAGACAGACAGACAGACAGACAGACAGACAGACAGACAGACAGACAGACAGACAGACAGACAGACAGACAGACAGACAGACAGACAGACAGACAGACAGACAGACAGACAGACAGACAGACAGACAGACAGACAGACAGACAGACAGACAGACAGACAGACAGACAGACAGACAGACAGAGACACAGACAGACAGACAGACAGACAGACAGACAGACAGACAGACAGACAGACAGACAGACAGACAGACAGACAGACAGACAGACAGACAGACAGACAGACAGACAGACAGACAGACAGACAGACAGACAGACAGACAGACAGACAGACAGACAGACAGACAGACAGACAGACAGACAGACAGACAGACAGACAGACAGACAGACAGACAGACAGACAGACAGACAGACAGACAGACAGACAGACAGACAGACAGACAGACAGACAGACAGACAGACAGACAGACAGACAGACAGACAGACAGACAGACAGACAGACAGACAGACAGACAGACAGACAGACAGACAGACAGACAGACAGACAGACAGACAGACAGACAGACAGACAGACAGACAGACAGACAGACAGACAGACAGACAGACAGACAGACAGACAGACAGACAGACAGACAGACAGACAGACAGACAGACAGACAGACAGACAGACAGACAGACAGACAGACAGACAGACAGACAGACAGACAGACAGACAGACAGACAGACAGACAGACAGACAGACAGACAGACAGACAGACAGACAGACAGACAGACAGACAGACAGACAGACAGACAGACAGACAGACAGACAGACAGACAGACAGACAGACAGACAGACAGACAGACAGACAGACAGACAGACAGACAGACAGACAGACAGACAGACAGACAGACAGACAGACAGACAGACAGACAGACAGACAGACAGACAGACAGACAGACAGACAGACAGACAGACAGACAGACAGACAGACAGACAGACAGACAGACAGACAGACAGACAGACAGACAGACAGACAGACAGACAGACAGACAGACAGACAGACAGACAGACAGACAGACAGACAGACAGACAGACAGACAGACAGACAGACAGACAGACAGACAGACAGACAGACAGACAGACAGACAGACAGACAGACAGACAGACAGACAGACAGACAGACAGACAGACAGACAGACAGACAGACAGACAGACAGACAGACAGACAGACAGACAGACAGACAGACAGACAGACAGACAGACAGACAGACAGACAGACAGACAGACAGACAGACAGACAGACAGACAGACAGACAGACAGACAGACAGACAGAGACAGACAGACAGACAGACAGACAGACAGACAGACAGACAGACAGACAGACAGACAGACAGACAGACAGACAGACAGACAGACAGACAGACAGACAGACAGACAGACAGACAGACAGACAGACAGACAGACAGACAGACAGACAGACAGACAGACAGACAGACAGACAGACAGACAGACAGACAGACAGACAGACAGACAGACAGACAGACAGACAGACAGACAGACAGACAGACAGACAGACAGACAGACAGACAGACAGACAGACAGACAGACAGACAGACAGACAGACAGACAGACAGACAGACAGACAGACAGACAGACAGACAGACAGACAGACAGACAGACAGACAGACAGACAGACAGACAGACAGACAGACAGACAGACAGACAGACAGACAGACAGACAGACAGACAGACAGACAGACAGACAGACAGACAGACAGACAGACAGACAGACAGACAGACAGACAGACAGACAGACAGACAGACAGACAGACAGACAGACAGACAGACAGACAGACAGACAGACAGACAGACAGACAGACAGACAGACAGACAGACAGACAGACAGACAGACAGACAGACAGACAGACAGACAGACAGACAGACAGACAGACAGACAGACAGACAGACAGACAGACAGACAGACAGACAGACAGACAGACAGACAGACAGACAGACAGACAGACAGACAGACAGACAGACAGACAGACAGACAGACAGACAGACAGACAGACAGACAGACAGACAGACAGACAGACAGACAGACAGACAGACAGACAGACAGACAGACAGACAGACAGACAGACAGACAGACAGACAGACAGACAGACAGACAGACAGACAGACAGACAGACAGACAGACAGACAGACAGACAGACAGACAGACAGACAGACAGACAGACAGACAGACAGACAGACAGACAGACAGACAGACAGACAGACAGACAGACAGACAGACAGACAGACAGACAGACAGACAGACAGACAGACAGACAGACAGACAGACAGACAGACAGACAGACAGACAGACAGACAGACAGACAGACAGACAGACAGACAGACAGACAGACAGACAGACAGACAGACAGACAGACAGACAGACAGACAGACAGACAGACAGACAGACAGACAGACAGACAGACAGACAGACAGACAGACAGACAGACAGACAGACAGACAGACAGACAGACAGACAGACAGACAGACAGACAGACAGACAGACAGACAGACAGACAGACAGACAGACAGACAGACAGACAGACAGACAGACAGACAGACAGACAGACAGACAGACAGACAGACAGACAGACAGACAGACAGACAGACAGACAGACAGACAGACAGACAGACAGACAGACAGACAGACAGACAGACAGACAGACAGACAGACAGACAGACAGACAGACAGACAGACAGACAGACAGACAGACAGACAGACAGACAGACAGACAGACAGACAGACAGACAGACAGACAGACAGACAGACAGACAGACAGACAGACAGACAGACAGACAGACAGACAGACAGACAGACAGACAGACAGACAGACAGACAGACAGACAGACAGACAGACAGACAGACAGACAGACAGACAGACAGACAGACAGACAGACAGACAGACAGACAGACAGACAGACAGACAGACAGACAGACAGACAGACAGACAGACAGACAGACAGACAGACAGACAGACAGACAGACAGACAGACAGACAGACAGACAGACAGACAGACAGACAGACAGACAGACAGACAGACAGACAGACAGACAGACAGACAGACAGACAGACAGACAGACAGACAGACAGACAGACAGACAGACAGACAGACAGACAGACAGACAGACAGACAGACAGACAGACAGACAGACAGACAGACAGACAGACAGACAGACAGACAGACAGACAGACAGACAGACAGACAGACAGACAGACAGACAGACAGACAGACAGACAGACAGACAGACAGACAGACAGACAGACAGACAGACAGACAGACAGACAGACAGACAGACAGACAGACAGACAGACAGACAGACAGACAGACAGACAGACAGACAGACAGACAGACAGACAGACAGACAGACAGACAGACAGACAGACAGACAGACAGACAGACAGACAGACAGACAGACAGACAGACAGACAGACAGACAGACAGACAGACAGACAGACAGACAGACAGACAGACAGACAGACAGACAGACAGACAGACAGACAGACAGACAGACAGACAGACAGACAGACAGACAGACAGACAGACAGACAGACAGACAGACAGACAGACAGACAGACAGACAGACAGACAGACAGACAGACAGACAGACAGACAGACAGACAGACAGACAGACAGACAGACAGACAGACAGACAGACAGACAGACAGACAGACAGACAGACAGACAGACAGACAGACAGACAGACAGACAGACAGACAGACAGACAGACAGACAGACAGACAGACAGACAGACAGACAGACAGACAGACAGACAGACAGACAGACAGACAGACAGACAGACAGACAGACAGACAGACAGACAGACAGACAGACAGACAGACAGACAGACAGACAGACAGACAGACAGACAGACAGACAGACAGACAGACAGACAGACAGACAGACAGACAGACAGACAGACAGACAGACAGACAGACAGACAGACAGACAGACAGACAGACAGACAGACAGACAGACAGACAGACAGACAGACAGACAGACAGACAGACAGACAGACAGACAGACAGACAGACAGACAGACAGACAGACAGACAGACAGACAGACAGACAGACAGACAGACAGACAGACAGACAGACAGACAGACAGACAGACAGACAGACAGACAGACAGACAGACAGACAGACAGACAGACAGACAGACAGACAGACAGACAGACAGACAGACAGACAGACAGACAGACAGACAGACAGACAGACAGACAGACAGACAGACAGACAGACAGACAGACAGACAGACAGACAGACAGACAGACAGACAGACAGACAGACAGACAGACAGACAGACAGACAGACAGACAGACAGACAGACAGACAGACAGACAGACAGACAGACAGACAGACAGACAGACAGACAGACAGACAGACAGACAGACAGACAGACAGACAGACAGACAGACAGACAGACAGACAGACAGACAGACAGACAGACAGACAGACAGACAGACAGACAGACAGACAGACAGACAGACAGACAGACAGACAGACAGACAGACAGACAGACAGACAGACAGACAGACAGACAGACAGACAGACAGACAGACAGACAGACAGACAGACAGACAGACAGACAGACAGACAGACAGACAGACAGACAGACAGACAGACAGACAGACAGACAGACAGACAGACAGACAGACAGACAGACAGACAGACAGACAGACAGACAGACAGACAGACAGACAGACAGACAGACAGACAGACAGACAGACAGACAGACAGACAGACAGACAGACAGACAGACAGACAGACAGACAGACAGACAGACAGACAGACAGACAGACAGACAGACAGACAGACAGACAGACAGACAGACAGACAGACAGACAGACAGACAGACAGACAGACAGACAGACAGACAGACAGACAGACAGACAGACAGACAGACAGACAGACAGACAGACAGACAGACAGACAGACAGACAGACAGACAGACAGACAGACAGACAGACAGACAGACAGACAGACAGACAGACAGACAGACAGACAGACAGACAGACAGACAGACAGACAGACAGACAGACAGACAGACAGACAGACAGACAGACAGACAGACAGACAGACAGACAGACAGACAGACAGACAGACAGACAGACAGACAGACAGACAGACAGACAGACAGACAGACAGACAGACAGACAGACAGACAGACAGACAGACAGACAGACAGACAGACAGACAGACAGACAGACAGACAGACAGACAGACAGACAGACAGACAGACAGACAGACAGACAGACAGACAGACAGACAGACAGACAGACAGACAGACAGACAGACAGACAGACAGACAGACAGACAGACAGACAGACAGACAGACAGACAGACAGACAGACAGACAGACAGACAGACAGACAGACAGACAGACAGACAGACAGACAGACAGACAGACAGACAGACAGACAGACAGACAGACAGACAGACAGACAGACAGACAGACAGACAGACAGACAGACAGACAGACAGACAGACAGACAGACAGACAGACAGACAGACAGACAGACAGACAGACAGACAGACAGACAGACAGACAGACAGACAGACAGACAGACAGACAGACAGACAGACAGACAGACAGACAGACAGACAGACAGACAGACAGACAGACAGACAGACAGACAGACAGACAGACAGACAGACAGACAGACAGACAGACAGACAGACAGACAGACAGACAGACAGACAGACAGACAGACAGACAGACAGACAGACAGACAGACAGACAGACAGACAGACAGACAGACAGACAGACAGACAGACAGACAGACAGACAGACAGACAGACAGACAGACAGACAGACAGACAGACAGACAGACAGACAGACAGACAGACAGACAGACAGACAGACAGACAGACAGACAGACAGACAGACAGACAGACAGACAGACAGACAGACAGACAGACAGACAGACAGACAGACAGACAGACAGACAGACAGACAGACAGACAGACAGACAGACAGACAGACAGACAGACAGACAGACAGACAGACAGACAGACAGACAGACAGACAGACAGACAGACAGACAGACAGACAGACAGACAGACAGACAGACAGACAGACAGACAGACAGACAGACAGACAGACAGACAGACAGACAGACAGACAGACAGACAGACAGACAGACAGACAGACAGACAGACAGACAGACAGACAGACAGACAGACAGACAGACAGACAGACAGACAGACAGACAGACAGACAGACAGACAGACAGACAGACAGACAGACAGACAGACAGACAGACAGACAGACAGACAGACAGACAGACAGACAGACAGACAGACAGACAGACAGACAGACAGACAGACAGACAGACAGACAGACAGACAGACAGACAGACAGACAGACAGACAGACAGACAGACAGACAGACAGACAGACAGACAGACAGACAGACAGACAGACAGACAGACAGACAGACAGACAGACAGACAGACAGACAGACAGACAGACAGACAGACAGACAGACAGACAGACAGACAGACAGACAGACAGACAGACAGACAGACAGAAAACAAACAAACAAACAAACAAACAAACAAACTCTCTCTTCCGCTTTATTATATTAGTATAGAGTATAGATATATATATTCGTATATAAAAATGAGAATTATATTTTATTTTACATACATCAAGTTAATGCCTAATGGAATATAATTATTTATTAGATAAAAGTTAAAAAAGATCTTTATTTAAAAGCTATGTGGGCGTGGATTACCACGCAAAGGCGTAGGTGTCAAATTCGAAACGAATTTAGCTTTAACCTATATATGGGTATTATATGATTATTTTCATTTCTTCGCTCTGTTGTTAAGGTAAAGTTGAGTTGAGTCCCGAATTCGGCGGAAAACGTAGTGTGTTAACACTAGGTTGCTAGGTCCCTTTTTCATTATCCTGCTATGAGGGGTAGAACTTATATTCTTTGGTAATGCACAATAACGTATTTAGGTATTTTAGATTTTTTATTTAAAATAATCTGAATATAAATCGTAAAAGTCGTATAAAGATATAAAATCTATATATAGTAGGTACTACGAAAAACAAGTCAAACAAAACATATTTTAGATTTTCCCGACTACATTTTTTTCCTTCAATCGCAGCTCTGACAATAAATCTCATAATTTATTTATACACGGGGTCCGTGCGGGGTTTGTCAAAATTAAGGGCATAAATCTTTCGTTCCGTTCGCTTATTTCTACTGAACTCAAATGAAATTATGAATTAAAGAATGTTTTTTCATCTTCACGTGCTAATAAGAAAGAAGATTTTTTTTTATTTAAATGATGTATCACTACGAAAGAATCTGGACGAAATCTTCTACCAGCTGTATTTCGAACTCTAAAAGGAGAATTGGCTGACCAAAACGGAGATGGCGAGACGAGCTGGACCATTACAATCCTGACTGGTGCTCAATAACGCGAAGTAGACCAGAGTGGCGGAAGTGGAGGGAGACCTTTGCCCAGCAGTGGGACAGTACAGGCTAGGGAAAAAGGAAATCACTACGCTTTCTTTAGAAATGATATAAATGTGTATTAATAAAAAGTTCAGTTTGAGTGATAGTTGATGCCAGTCGTGGTACAGGGGCACAAGCGTACAACTGTAAAGGTGACGATTGTGGATTCGATTCTTGCTTTGGTAAAACAAACAAAACGCAGCATTGAATCCCGCTACACGACAAGCAATGCCTCCAGAATTTGACGAAAAATAAGAAACGGAAGTGCCTTAATGCGAACAGAGAGCTTAAACACAAGGTTCCCATGTTCCCGCTTCCTATCCTAAGTGCGGGATACAGTATGAAGCTAAACAAAAAAATACATTCCTCTTGTAAAACCGATAACCCATAGTATTTATAAATAATTTTGTTTAAGAAAGCAAGCAACACTGTTCTGTCGAGAGGCGAGCGACTTCTTGGCAACACCATTCCATGATTAAAATCTGTGAAGCGTCTTCAAGTTAATCCTGGCATCAAACCAACGACCCAAGCCCGATATTGTATTGCCGCTTCTGAATAAAAAGGAATCATCAAAAATAATGATATCTTTTGTAATGTCTTCGGACTCGCGCCTCTGTTGTGTGCTTGTGCCAATGTTTTTTTGAAGATCAGCTACTTTTTTAATGTATTATTTGCAAATATCGCACTTTCTTTGTATAAACGTTATTTAAAAAAATATGTATATTTATTTTATATAAAATGAAAGGAAAAGAAGACATTATATGTTAATAAAATTTTAGTTTCAATTAAATATTTAAACAGTTCAGAGATTTTACGTTGCGGGGTATATATAAAAAATTTTCATGTTATAAGGTTTCATAGAAATAAACATAATGCGTATACGGTATATTTACTATAACTAAAGAAACTTTAAAAATAATTGTACTATTTCTATCTACGAGGACGTCGTGACATCCTCATGACATGGCATTAGGTTTCAGCTGAACTGACTCCGAATATCCTACGAAAATATCACTTCACGCTCGATTGCTTCACAGTATTCTTTAATTCTTAATATATTTTTCTTTAATTCTTCTTCTGTTATATCTGTTTCGCTGCCGTAGCAGCACTGCATTGTGTATGACCAAACGTGCGGTATGCCTACTACGCCGGTCTCATTCATTCGGCTAAAGCACCGTTAACTCTGTTAACGCTCTGCTACCGGCAGTCATATGTCTCTCTACATCCATTCGATCATTCCATCCTGTTTCTACTTAACATACTTCTCAAATATACTTCCCTTATTCATCTGTTCTAATATTTTACCAAATACCTCCTAGTTTCTTCATTTTTTATTCGTTAATAGTTACCGACTATCATATTATAAGAATAAATGCAGACAAGTTTTGTATTCCGCTTTTTTCCTCATAATTTTATAAAAATACATTTTTGAAGAACTTAAAATAAAGTTTAACTTCAATCTTTACTAGTACAGGTAAGTTTTGATACTAATTTCCACTTGTTCGATATCAAAAAGCGGTTGAAGCGGGTTGAGTGTTTGGAAGTTGAACATTTAATAGCTCGTGTATGTACGAGACGCTTAGATCTAATTGAAACGTACTCCACAGGGTACAGTATTTTTAGTAGTATATCATAAGTTCTTTATAAAATTTATAAATTTAGTTAAGCACAGAATATTTAGTGTTGGGGCACTCTGTTTTTTTAATGTATATGAGTTGTTGATCGCCACAGACTTTGATCGTCGATGACTTTCTTGTTACTGTGTTTTTCTTAAGTAATATATGGTTTTTGTTAACTGAAAAATAATATTTATCAGTAAATATGACTATATAGCTTGCGTTCATGAGAGCTAGTTACGATATTCGGAGTACCCACTAGAAAAGCCCTTCCAAAAGGGGGCGGGGAGGGGGGAAAGTGTGTCTTTGAATATCCTGCGTTCCTCTGTGTCAATGCCCGATGCCACGTTGATATTTGAGACCAGAGCGTGGAAATGAAAATAATAAGCCCCTCAATTGGGAATCGAACCCAATTCCAAACCCAATCGACCCATCGCGTTTAGAGTGCCTGACCCTGTGCTGCTATTACACGATGAGTTAATTTAATGTATAGTAAAAATATAAAAAATTAAAAACCTAACTGCATTTTTCTTATAAAACAGTGAAATGAGTTCTAGTAGAGTGGATATAAATCAACACTGACTAAAAGAATAGCAAGTTAATGCTCCGTAATTTACCCCTCCTTGGTTCGCCAGGGGGTGGAGCCATAAATTAATGTGATAACCGGAGGAGCTGGTATCAGATAATTGTTTCCGGTTTCTACGTATTCCTGCTATACTACGATATTTCATGTTTGAATGTCCTTGAGGTTATAGAGATTCAGTGGGACAGTGTTTTCATGGGAATGCGATGGTAGTTAGTTAGTTCGATTTCTAGGCAACCAAGGATATTTAAGTTGTTGAGACAAAACACAGCGTTAAGTTCCACTACTCACCTGACACCTGATGAAACTGAAATCTATCTATATATATAAAATCGAAAGGTCACTCACTCATCACGAAATCTCAGAAACTACATGTGCTAGGAATCTCAAATTTTGCATAGGAGTTATTTATAGGACGTAGGTTCTCGCTAAGACGGGAATTTGCAATATTCGACATCTAAGGGGTTGTTTTTGGGGTTGAAAGTATGTATGAAACTTCGTTACTACAATTGCTAGGAATCTCAAATTTTGCATGGACCTCACTTATAGGACGTAGGTACTCATGGAGACGTAGGCGAAGCCGCGAGCGGGCTGCTAGTATTCTATATTCCTAAACTAGGAGAATGAGTAAATTTCTCTAAGTCTTGTAAAGATAAAAAATTGAACCTAAACTACCTCGTTAATACAAGACAAAGTCGACTAACTACACAAACCTCACAAAACTTCGCCTTAAGAACCCCATTATAAAGTCTGGTGCGATAGGATTTGCATAACAAATTTTGAGATTGGGAATATTGTTTCGCCTCCGCTAAATGGTTCAAAATCGATATTTCATTGGATACTTAGTACAGGCATTATATCGATTTTCTTATATTATATTATAGTCAAGAAGAAGTGAGTATTATATTATAGTGAAGAAGACAGCGGGAACCCGCTGGATTCAAAGGGCGCAGGACCGGACGGAGTGGCGAGCATTGGGGGAGGCCTATATCCAGCAGTGGACCTTAAAAGGCTGATGGATGGATATTATAGTCTTTTTTGAACCAGTAATAGTAGTTGGTCTTGAAGTTATCACTTCACTATTGTAATTTAGTTAGTAATATTGTACAATATACGGAGTTTAACTCACAAGCCCATACAATTATGGCTGTCTTAACGCAGCAGCTCGAAAGTGTTTCAAATAAAGCATCTGTCTGTAAGCAGGTTGTGAGTTGGATTCCTACTTGGTGAAATTAATTATTTACTTACATCATCTTCCTGGTAAAAAGACAAAACGCGTTGTTTTGTTGTACGCCACTCAACATGCAAAATTTCATAAATAGGGTAGAAATGCAAAATTTTACAATTTACATCAATTTATATCCATGTAAACAAACTTGCGGGCGACGACTGGTCTGAAATAAAAAGCAATCGCTTAAAAACAAAACTACACTTGAAAAAACCAAGTGTTTCATACAAACTTAAAATATATATTCCAAGCACATTCCAATGACATCCACAGTTTTGTTCTGCTCTTGAAAGATTATGGGAGTAAGATAGCATTTTAGCTTTAACGTTCCAAATAATAATTCAGTTTGCATTCTGTTTCTCGATTTTAATAATAGCACATCTTTTTGAATGAACGTCCAAAAGTAGTTGGCATGCACCAGCCCCCGACCGGAGGAGACATCTCGGGGGATGCCAAATATAATATCATTATTTCATAGTCGGTGACTTCGGAAACGTTGCTATGTTTATTGTTTGATTCTATTCTGGATGGAGATAGCTTTTGCAAATTTGGCAAGAACACGTTTCGGTTATCTAATGTTTTTAAATGCTTTGAAATAGTTTTGTATTGGTTAGGTATTTTATTATTTGGTATTTTGTTCTTAGCAGTGTAGGTAGAGGGAACCTGGGAAACTGGTGTTAAGCTCCGTTTCTATAAAGGTTTCTATAATGTTCCTCAATTCTGGAAGAATTCTGCAGGTATTGCATATTGATCGACGAAACGAAGGAAATGAAAATACTTCAATATTTTGATTCAATCTAAGAGCTCGAGCCCCGCGACGTTATATTTATGCGTTTTCCAAAATATTTTGTTTTATTTGATGTGGAATAACAAAAAGATGAATTACATTACTGTTCTTCACTAACATCAGAGCTAGGATATCAAAATATTAAATATTTCATTCATTCAACTGGGAATCGAATCCACAACCGTCGCGCTTGTGCCCCTGTGTTTCAGTGGCCTCAGAGTTACATCTAAATGGGTACAAATTGTTCACATGTTTTAATTCAGCTTCTATTAAAATAAAGAGAATAAAATAGGAAGCTATCTTAAGATTTTAAAAGTAAAGATTAAAAAGGAAGCCACGTAATATTTTTCCTGAATCCTTTTTTAATTCCGGTCCGAGCACGATAGCGATCAAATTTGTTCGTTTACTTAATGGAACATATATACATACACTCGTACATGGCTTTGAAAACCCATCTAACCCCATTAGTTAAGTAATCCTCTAAATTTTATTTCATTCTTATCACTTTTAGGGTTATTGAATTAAAGAAATGCACAATTTTTCAAGTTTTTTATACTTTTGTCACTATTCTATAAATTTATTATTATTTTTTTAATTTTCTATACAAATAAAAAATGTCATTAATATATTAAAGTTTATTTAAATAACTGGTGGTCTACTTCCACCTCATTCATAATATTATTTGAGGGATACAGCGTAAAGCTAAAAAAAAAACAAAATGCGGTGTTAAGTTCCACAACTCAATTTGTAACGTCTCAAATTAAAGAAAATAGAGAGTATCTTTACACTGGGTTTTTTTTTATTTGCCATACAAGAGATACAGCGTAAAGCTGAATTATTGCGCTCAATCTTTGCCATTATAGCTGTTATATTAATATTTGAAAAAGAGTATCTAAATTATAAATTTTCTTGTTTAAAGACAATAAAAAATAAACAAATGTAGGAAAATAAAAAAGGCACCAGCTCCTCTCCAAATCGTTTAATCTCTCCGCCTCTCAAGTCGGATTACGTGCGCTTTAGAAGTTTTGATTTTATAGCATTTCCTACACATTTCAATGGTTTTACATTTTGACCAATTTTCAGTTCTTTTTGTTGTCGTAGTATTTTGTTTTGTAGGCAGGTGTAGTGTTAAAACACTCCGTTCCCATTATGATACATCCGTTAACCATTTTCCACTGAATCTTCGAAGACTTGAGGATTTACGTGGACCTCAACTCCGCGCTATCAGAGCGAGGAAATAAAAATAATTAATTCTCAAGTGGGAATTGGTTCCCACTACCACCCACCCACTATCGCCGTTTATAGTGGGATTTTAATACAATTATTATCAAAACATTATATATTTTATAATTATAGTTGTACTTAAGAAATACATTACGTAAGTACCAGTATTAATTCTATTAAAAGCTACTCGTATATGTCACAAGAGAGCCATCGCATCCCGAGGATCAATCTTAAGATACATCGTCGACGCTTAATTGATTTGTTTTCTTTTATATGGATGTTTTACTATTGCGATGTTCTTATTTGTTGGAAACAAAGATTAAGAGGAAGGTTAGTAAACATACTGGTAGGTTTTATTTTTCTATTTTTTAAGATTAAAATGCAATTGATGACGGCGTGGTACAATGGCACAAGTTTGTGACTAGTTAGTCTACGGTTGTTAGTTCGATTCCCATTTGAGAAGTGAAAAAATAATATTTACATTTCTAGCTCATCATCACTAGATGATATGGTAAAGCTCGGCGTTGAGTTCCTTCACTTAACAAGCAATGCCTCGGGCGGCGGAAAATTGTGAATGGAGTATTCTCACACTGAGTTTCCTCTATCTAGCCTGCTATTTGCGAGATACAGCGTGAAATATAAAAAAAACTATCCTAATAAGTGAGTAATTTATTATTGTCAGTTTCACGCTTTTCACCGCTTAATATACTAATGTTGGCGGAGAGAACCTGGCGGTACTTAACACCGCACTTTCTTACAAAAACAGAAAAATAAAAACGTATTAATTTCAATTCATAATTAAACCTTATTTTCCATATCCTATCTCAATAATATATAATTGCTCTTATATTAAATATTTAAAATGTATAATGAAAATCTCTTAATTCCAGTTTTAAAATGGAGCAATAATGAGAAAAACATAAAAGTAACAATCCATCGCTGTTCGTTGTAATCATTCAGTCATTCGACAGTGCTTATTGTTTGGGAGATATTTTCAAATCATACGATATTGTTTTTTTTTGTGAAATTATAGCGTGGCATAGTTAGGAATCCTTGCTCGATAAAATTTATATATTTATATTGATTTATGGTTTATAGGTGTGTCAGTAAAACGAGTAATTAAAATCAAATTAAATAAATTAGCAAGGGGAATCTAATGTTAAGACTGAAAAAACCCGCACCTGTAGCTCCTCTGGTCCAAGGTTTCGTAGGCGACGGTGATTGCTTACCATCAGTTGACCCGTACGCTTATTTACCTTATCTTTTCCATAAATTATTAATATATACTTAATTGTATACTTCGTGGGAATTAAAGCATAAAAATATTAAAGCGCATTTCAAAATATTTCCTCAGAATGCTAAAATAGGCCTCCAGGCTCGTTGCAAAACCGACAACTACCGGCAATTACACGTTGAAACTCAATTACATGAACTTTGAAGAAATCCTCTCTCAACAGCGAGTGTTCAAATATAAAAGTAGTGTTGGCACGCGACGGTGCTTAGCGGTTAGTTCAGTTTTGAATTAGACATGCAGTTGACTGAACCTAATTAAACTACAGGCATAAGTTTTTGAAATTTACAAAAAAAAATAATACGAAAGATACCCCTAAATATTCGTAATACAATGATATTGAAGCCGGCGTGTCCTGGTAGCTCAAGGGTATGACTGTAATACGTGATGGTTGTAGGTTCATTTCCCACAAGGGGAAATTAAATATTAAATATTTTAATTCAAATTTAATTCAAAAATGTCCAAACCTGGAGACATTGCGTGCTTATTGGAATATAAAATATTTCGTTTCCTCAGTAGGAATCGAACCCCCAACCTGTTGCGTTTACTGTTACATTGTCTACATTTTCTTTCAACAGTTCCTTGTCATCTTCAGCACACCGTTATGTAAATATCTTGGAGTAATTACCATAAAACTGCTTAGAAGGCTTGTATAATTAAGAATACGGACTTGGTGAATTTCACTTTCAAATTTTACTCAGTATCGATTGGGGGTTGCTCTTTGCGCTATTTAAGCGTTAAAATTTTGTATTACATTTATTTCTTATATTTTTTCCTAAAATAATATATAAACTTACATATAAAAATATTAAACATCTCATAAAGAACTTAATTAAAATTAGCAAAAAATTAAAAAATAAAATCGTACCCCAAAAAAAAAGAAGAAAATTAAGAAAAAGTCGAGCATTTTAAAGCTTTCCTTTAAAAACCCCAGCAAAAAAGCTCGTCTGAAAGGCTTCCCTCAAAGCGGGGCAGGTCTGAACACGCCTTTGTGTTGGATAATGATTTTTTTACAGAACCGGTCCCAGCATGTGTGGTCGCATTAATGAGAGATAAGATTGTTGTTTGCGGTTCATAATCACGCGGTACGTGGTGGTGGCTGTGCAATTGGGTGGGTTTCACTTAATTAATTGTTATTTCATAAAAAAATTGAATTTATTATGGACATTGTCACGTTTAAATGAATTTAATGGAAGTAAGTAAAAATTTCTAAAAGAGGATTTTATATTTATGTATGTAGCACGATTCTGAAATGAGCCTCATGCAAGATTTTCTTTTAGTGTTTCCTATATCCCGCATATAACATAGAGTAGGCAGAGAGAACCTGTGAGCTTAGTGTTAAGACACTCCGTGTAACATTTAGACACTTCCTTTTTCCAATATCCACTAAATTGTTGGGGTATTTCGTGTTGAGTGGCGCAACTCGTTACTAGAGCGTTGAAAACGTAAATATTATTTTTTATATTCCCATGAATGGGAATCGTACCTACAACCTTCACATATATGCTTCTGCCTCTCAACGGCCTTTCTCATACATGGTTTTCCAACACTAATGAGATATGATCCTATAAAAATCACTATCGGAAGCGAGGCGGACTTATAATCAAATATTCGATGCTACCGTCGACGTTGCGCCCGTAACGTAATTAAAGGCAATTTTTATAACGATTATTTTTTTTTGGAATATTACCTTTTGGGTCGTAATTACATGAGATTGGTTCGAAGTGATAGTAATATATATATATAATTTTTCGGCTGTTTTGCATATTTTCGTAGTATGAGGAGAAAATTCAGTGGTACGGCTCTTCGTTTTCCATTTTATGTGTTACGTGGAATGGACTACATTGCACTATACAGCGTATTTTATTTATTTACACGATGTATCTCGCATATAATCCTGTTATATTATGCAGAGGGAACCTAATGCTTAGATATCTGTTCCCCAGTTTCCTCCAAAATATCGAGTATATATAAGTTTTGAATGGCGGCACTCGACGCCGTTAATAACATGTTAAAATACTATTAAATAATTATTTTGTGAATATTGAAGCTTATCGTACTTTGTCAATAAAAATACTTTTTATTTTATTTTATTTTATTTTATTTTATTTTATTTTATTTTATTTTATTTTATTTTATTTTATTTTATTTTATTTTATTTTATTTTATTTTATTTTATTTTATTTTATTTTATTTTATTTTATTTTATTTTATTTTATTTTATTTTATTTTATTTTATTTTATTTTATTTTATTTTATTTTATTTTATTTTATTTTATTTTATTTTATTTTATTTTATTTTATTTTATTTTATTTTATTTTATTTTATTTTATTTTATTTTATTTTATTTTATTTTATTTTATTTTATTTTATTTTATTTTATTTTATTTTATTTTATTTTATTTTATTTTATTTTATTTTATTTTATTTTATTTTATTTTATTTTATTTTATTTTATTTTATTTTATTTTATTTTATTTTATTTTATTTTATTTTATTTTATTTTATTTTATTTTATTTTATTTTATTTTATTTTATTTTATTTTATTTTATTTTATTTTATTTTATTTTATTTTATTTTATTTTATTTTATTTTATTTTATTTTATTTTATTTTATTTTATTTTATTTTATTTTATTTTATTTTATTTTATTTTATTTTATTTTATTTTATTTTATTTTATTTTATTTTATTTTATTTTATTTTATTTTATTTTATTTTATTTTATTTTATTTTATTTTATTTTTTTTTTTTTTTTATATAACACCCATAAGGAAAATAACAATAAAAATAGACAACAACAACAAAAAAAAAAAAAAAAAACGGAAATGTACAAGAGGCGACCTTATCGCTAAACAGCGATCTCTTCCAGGCAACCTTAAGGCATAGGATAAAAAAAAGGGAGGAAAAGGGTTGAGGTGTAAACAATAATTATAATAAATTTATAAAGCAAACAGCATACATATATTAAATATATACAAATATAAATACCTAATTAAACGTACACATTACACATATACACTTACATACATAAATATATACATACATACATACATACATACATACATACATACATACAAACAAATACAAATAAACATACATACATACGTACCTACATACATTTTCATATTTTATAAATATAGGTGGCAATACAAAAAGGCAGTTTAGAGGGCATGGTAGTGTAGTTTTAGGAGTCGCTTAAATGTTTTTAAAGATTTTGCCCGTCTGATATTCAGAGGTAAGGCATTCCAAAGTCGGGAGGATGTGACAGTAAAAGAATTGCTGAGGAAGGAAGAGGAGTGTGAAGGAATTCTTAGAATTAAATTTTGTTCAGAGCGAAGATGTCGGGAATGAGAGTGCCCCAAAAACTCGAAACGCTCTTTAAGATATGGTGGTGTTAGTGGATCAAATAGTACACAGTAAAGAAGACGGAGAATATGAGTATTCCTGCGAAGACGGATTGGGAGCCACTTGAGCTTTTTGCGAAAGTCAGAGACATGGTCGTACTTTTTTAATCCAAAAATAAACCGAATAGCAAGATTTTGTAATCGCTCAAGTTTGTTTAACTGCTCCTCTTTCAAATCAAGATAACAAGAGTCAGCATAATCAAGAATTGGTAAAAGTAGAGACTGTGCTAACACAATTTTTGTCGGAATAGGAAGGAAATTACGTAGCCTGAAAAGATATCCTACTGATGCAAACATCTTTCTGCTCACCTCACTCACCTGCGGATTCCAGGACATATTGTGATCGATGATGATGCCAAGATTTTTAACTGATTTACTATACGGTATAATTTGGCCATTTAAAATTATATCAGGTAAGGCGGGTATGCTAATTTTAGATATGAGCTTTGGACTACCAACAACAATGGCTTGAGACTTGCTAGGATTCAATTGCACTCCAAAGCACCTACTCCATGCGGATATTTTCGTTAAATTATTGTTTATCGTATTGATAGCCGCTGGTAGCTCAGAAGTTTTAGACTTACAATAAATTTGGAGATCATCTGCGTATAGGTGGTAGAGAGAAGTGATATGTTGGGAAATATTATTAATAAAAAGTGAAAACAGCAGAGGAGACAACACGCCACCCTGCGGGACGCCAGCATTGACTGAGGACCAGTCCGAATAAGAATCACAAATTCGTATACGTTGACGGCGTCCATGCAGGTAATTATGAAACCAGTCGATTACATTAGGAGATATGTTAAGAGAACCTAAAGTGGCAAGCATTATGTCAAAATCTACGGTGCCAAAAGCATTACTAAAATCCAGCAACACTAATACCGTGACCTCTTGACTGTCCATACCCATTCGGATATCATCGGTTATTTTGACAAGTGCTGTTATCGTGCTATGACCAGGACGGAAACCGGATTGCAAAGGATTTAGAAGGTTATTTTTAGAAAGGAAATATGTGAGTTGGCTTTGCACCATGCGTTCTAGGACTTTGGATAAGAAAGGAAGTATGGAAATTGGACGGTAATCGTTATCACAAGTGGGATTGTTCTTTTTAGGTAAGGGAATGATTTGTGCTTCCTTCCATGCTGAAGGAAAATCACAGGAATCAATGGAAAAATTAAGCATGGAAGTTAGGATGGGACAGATGATATCAAGTATGGGGATGATCATTTTACGGCTGACGCAGTCAGCACCAACAGCATCGGAGCTAATAGCCATAATATTTTTCTTAACATCACTTTCCGTAAATCGACTAAAGAAAAAATTTGGAATATTAGGAGAGGCGAAAGCGGCGATTTGATTAAGTGTATTCTGTTTGGTAGTATCATTAATGTTACTCGAAGAAGAGAAATGCTTATTTAACTTGTTTAGATTTATATTCTGAGGATTAAGGTTTTGACGTGCTTTACCTACTCCTATGGATTCAAGAAATTTCCATACTCTAGAAGAATCATCTTCTTCAAGTATAGATTTATGGATATGGCGTCGTTGATGGTCTCTACACACTCTATTGCAATGATTCCGAGCTTTGTTGTATTTAAGTTTATTTTTGTCACTAGGCTTTAAAATATAACGTACTTTTGCCATATTTTTCTTTCTTTGCAGCATTTTTATATCCTCAGTTAGCCAGGGAGCAGGAAGATGTCTCACCCGAATAGGACGCAATGGAGCGTGACGATCATAAAGTTGCAATATTAAGGAGTTGAAGGCAGCAACTTGCTCGTTAATTGTTGCATAATTTGAAATTTCGTGCCACTTTGTTGCAGCTGCGTCTTCCCGCAGTTGATTCCAGTCTATTCCACCAAAATTGCGTCGCAGAAGAATTCTTGATTTAGCTTTTGGAGGTTTAATTTTATATGATAAATAAATAAGGTCATGATAAGAAAAGGCCAGAGCAGGGTATTGACCGTGTTTTTCAACGTGATCAACAGAAGAAACAAGAGCTAAGTCCAGAAGTGAGGGTAAACAATTTTGAAAGTTATGCGTTGCAGTGAGAGGAAGAACATGCAAATTAGCACCAGTAACCAAGGACCTCAGGCGAGAGGCACGATGGTCATCTTTTAACAGACATGTGTTAAAATCACCCATTAAAATTGTATGAGGGTATAAAGGCTTCAGTCGCTCCAACAGGGTTTCAAAAGATGAAAAGTAGTCGATCGTAAGGTTCGGACTGTAATAAACTCCCAGTAAGACCCTTGTATGTGAAAGAACTACTTCAATAAACAGGTGTTCGGGGCCACCATCTGTTTGGTACTGCGATTGGTCCACTATACTAAAAGCAATATGCGAACGTAGATATATAGCAACACCACCCCCAGAGCGGCCAATACGATCATTACGAATCAGATGAAACCCTGGAAGCGAGTAAGAAGTCGATGGCAGACATGGCTTTAGCCAAGTTTCTGACACCAATATTGCATGAATATTTTTACTATCGAAGGAAGCAAGAAGATCTGAATAATGTGCAGGAACACTTTGCGCGTTGATATGAATAACATTGAAATTTTTCAGAGTGTCTGAGAAGTTGACGTCAATGATTTCGCCTAATGTGGGAATACTGAGAGAACTGTCTGTACTACTTGCCCCATTAGAAAAGGAAGAGAAGGACAGGAATGAATCATAGTCATCATTACTATTTGCCATAATGAATAAATACTATTTATGTTTTATAAATAAATATATAAATATAAAATAAATATGTGTAGAAATAAATAAATAATAATAATAATAAATTAAATAAATTAAATTACTTAAATAACTTAGTACCCGCCAGTTGCAAGGAGAGATTATACATATGTACACAGAAGAGAAATACAAAAAGAAAAACCAAATGAATTAATTAATGTATAAAATCTGGCTTAAAACTACAAATAATAATAATAATAGATAATAATATAAGGACAAGCAAAGCAAAACATCAAAAGAAAAAAAAAAAAAGAATATATACATATAGAAGCATAGCAATAAAAGTGAATATTACAATGATTCTGTCAAACCAAAAAAGAGAAAAAAAAAAAAAAAAAAATATAGTTACTTAATTACATAGGAATAATAATGATAAAATTACAGAATATATGCAAAACAACAAAAAAAAGAAATTACACCTTCATTAATATAAATAAGTAACTGCTTGATTAAATGAAGCGAAAATTTTAATCACATCACAATTATAATATGTGTAGTAATATGAAAAATTTAAAAAATAAAAATAAAATAATAATAATAATAAAATAGACAAAAAAAAAAAAGTAAACAAAAACATGTGAAATGTTTAACACATGACTAAATACAGAGACTGATCTAATAAAATAAATAAAAGTGATGTAATAAAACAATTCAAAAGGCTAACCACCTAACTAATGCAATGAAAGCTATACAAAAAAAAATATGTGTCAACGCTTCAGTAAGTGTTGGAGAACATAATAGGATTATTTTTGACAGTTCATAAAGTAAAACAAAATAAAGATAATATTCATAAAAACAAAGCATAAAAAAAACAGATATACAATTAGAAACATATTGATTGTACAGAGATAAAAAAAAAAAAAAATGCATATACAAAATATATATATATATCTAATGAAGTTGTTTTTATTTATAAAAAGTTAATCAGAAGAAGAAATTTATAAATATTAACAAGTTACTTTTTAGTTATCCGCTTGCACCTCTGAATAACTACCTTATCATTGTTTACGGAGTTCAGCAGCTACATTTTATTTTATTTTATTTTATTTTATTTTATTTTATTTTATTTTATTTTATTTTATTTTATTTTATTTTATTTTATTTTATTTTATTTTATTTTATTTTATTTTATTTTATTTTATTTTATTTTATTTTATTTTATTTTATTTTATTTTATTTTATTTTATTTTATTTTATTTTATTTTATTTTATTTTATTTTATTTTATTTTATTTTATTTTATTTTATTTTATTTTATTTTATTTTATTTTATTTTATTTTATTTTATTTTATTTTATTTTATTTTATTTTATTTTATTTTATTTTATTTTATTTTATTTTATTTTATTTTATTTTATTTTATTTTATTTTATTTTATTTTATTTTATTTTATTTTATTTTATTTTATTTTATTTTATTTTATTTTATTTTATTTTATTTTATTTTATTTTATTTTATTTTATTTTATTTTATTTTATTTTATTTTATTTTATTTTATTTTATTTTATTTTATTTTATTTTATTTTATTTTATTTTATTTTATTTTATTTTATTTTATTTTATTTTATTTTATTTTATTTTATTTTATTTTATTTTATTTTATTTTATTTTATTTTCAGCTTTCCTCTGTATTTTTGCTGAATTTATGACATTGAGGGTTGTTAATTTTCTCTGCTCTGGTAGACAAAAGGCAGCGTTAAGTTCCGCCACTCAATTCAACATGTATTTTTTATACTTGAAAAGGAAAATATAATATCCTATACTAATAACAATAAATCCCACCACATCCTGTACGAAAACCATAAATCCCCACATAAATATGAATCAGAAATATTAAACTGTAACTCAACAGAATCTCAATACTCGAAGCCAACAAAAGATCTATTGTACGGAGGCCAATTCCGTATCTATACAAATCTCGAAATAGAAATGATGAGGAACAATTATTTGCGTTGTAAATATGATTAATTTTAGCCCCAAGAGCAACCCCTATAGCGATACTAGCTTTTATATAAGGGGTGCAAAGTATATTTTGGATTAGGGGTAGTTTTATTATATTACGTGGTCGGACGCAACCCTGGCTGTGTATTGTTCTGTGCAATTGTATGGTTTATGGTGCTTTTGATATCGTTAGGAATCCTGTTTGCTTACTATTATTCTAATAATAATATATGAAGCAATATATAAGCATAATGTTTGTGGATTCGATTCCCACTTGTGAGAAAAAATATTTTTCATTTTCTCGCTCTACTATCAAGACAGCGCTTTGTTTAGTGCAACTAAGCACGACTAATCATGGAAAAAAGTATTTCAAATTAAATTATATTTTTCTATATACATGTCTTAACACTAGGTGCCCAGGTTCCCTCAGCCTACCCCACTACGAGAAGGACACAGTGTAAAATAATAATAATAACAGACATTTATATAGTACTTGGTAAAATCTCTGTTTACCGTATAATAAAATAATAAATATTCAAAGATTGCGGTTATTTAAATAACATAAATATTCTTCTCAAGTACATGATTCTCCTTTTAGTCGCTTCTAATACAATGCAATAGAACTTAAAATCACTTAAAATGATTAAAATATTCATGTCTTCGTTTCGTTTGGGGTAGAGGTGTTAATTACGAGATACATTTTATATAAGAGGCATGTATTCCACTACAATTTGATAGCTATAATCTCCTTGTTGGTATTATCGCTTTTTGTATATTATATACTTTACACAGAATACTGAGATTCTTGAAATATAGAGCATACTATAGTATTCATAATTATAATTTTCTTTTTGAGACACGATCAATAGGTCTTAGTGATTGTCATGTATACAAAAATCTAAATATATCCCGTATTACAACTTTAACTTAATTAAATTATTAAAAAGTCAAAAACTATATTCTATCTTCACATATTAATAGCGCATCAACTTCAGTGTATAACAAGCCGTGTTCGTTAGTTCCAAAAGGTATTTGTTTACCGCCCTCATTACCGAAGATTGTGGAGGCTTCTAATTCAGGAAACTATTTGATCAATTTTAATGTTATTCGCTGAGAGCCCTTTGAAAGTTGGTAATTTTCAATCCGGATTTGTTTGAAGTGCGCTTATATTGGTGAAGTATTAATATATACTGAAGTTACTAAATAAGTGTTAATATAAATGAGTTTTATTTCTTCAGCGCATAAGCGAATAATTGTAAATAAAATGGAGTCATATATTCTCTTTCTGTTTCTCTTCTTTATTTTCAAAATTAAGCAAATTAAAATTATAATAACAATAAACTATACAGTAGCTATCCCTAGAGATGTCGGAATCATCAGTAGGTTCTTCATTCTGCAACTCTATTTACAGATGCCCTAGAGCCCTGCTGGAGGATATTTTAATTATTTTAATACTTTCTAAATGTAATTCAATTCTTGCATTTAATAAAAAATAATTTTATTCCTATACTGATATATTTGTACATACGGAACATATTAATTAAAACGTTTTAGAGTTCCGTAAACAAGTGGCAAGGCGTTCTACTATCTGATAAACAGCAGCCCTTAGACATTAAAAGCTCGTTCCGTAGCGTCGACGGGGTGAAATTTATGCAACCGCGTGTAAGCCGTGAGTGAACGTGAAAATTACAACCTGCGCTTAACTTTATGATGGCGGCTAGGACTAGCGACTGGCTGTGTGAGTGCTACTAAATTACGAGTTTGTATTTGTATTTGTTTTAGTGGTTTATGTACACATAGGTAGAAGCGTGTGATTGTAGATGAGACAGGTTGTAGGTTCGATTTCTATTCGAGGAAATTATATATTTAATATTTTCATTTCTTCGCTATCTGTTTTCACGAAAAGTACGGTGAGTTCCACCACTCAACACGCAATGCCTACATTATCAGGCGGAGAGTGGGCAATGGAGAGCCTTCTAGGTAACTAGGTTCCCTATGTCTACTCTCTCTGTATGGGCAGAGGCGCGGGTTCAAATTAACCTATGTTCAAATTTTTATATGTTCTCTAAATAAGTATTTGTCTTTTAAAAATGTCATAAAAAAACATTCCTTGGAATGAGAATCGAAAACCCAAAACTCGTATATAAAGTTGTTCTAATTGAAAATAAAACTCAAAATAATTTTCGTTCATTATTTCAAATAACAATGAAATCTTCCCAGCCACATCAGACCAAACGCCACAAATACGCATGTCCAGATGAAATAAATAGAAAAACCTCGCATAGTAAATAAACAAGGTAGTATCGTTGGTACCGATGTGCCTTATTACGAGAACAATGCTTCTATTGTTGTTAGATACCAAGCTATGGCTGCGAAAGGCGAATGAGGTGCAAATTAGTCCTGGAAACTATCGAAATAAAAACTACGGCCTACTAGATACATCGAAATGTTGCGTTTTTTGTTTTATGTAGAACAAATTTAGGTATTTCAAAGTATTTTTCTAAAGCGGCTTTATTTTTTTTCTAAAGCAGGATAATGTTAAGAACGGAACGGAACAGAACGGGAAAATAAAAGTAATTCCTGAAGTTGGAATCGAATCCACAGTCGTCATTCTAGGTGATTGTATAAGCAATCTCCCAAAATCGATTATAACGTCTGTGCAATAATTTTCTTCTTGAGCTTTTGTGTGTTTAGTGGCAGAACTTAACGCCGCGCTTACAGCGTACAAGAAAGTATTAAATATTCAATTTATTCGAGTGGGAATAGACCCTACAACCTGTGCCCTGCGCCACAACTACCTTTAAAACGTTACAAAGCTTTATTAAAATAAGCTTAGCTGTACGAGTATAATATAGTCATGTAGAGTTGCAGTGTAAATACAATTGTAGAGTGCTTCTAATGCAAGAATTACACTTGCCTTCTACAAATTTAATTAAAATTAAACGCCTTGTCACTTGCATGTATATTAAGTCGGGTTTAATGATATTACGTACCTTATACTTACCTATACGAGTATTGCTTACGTGGTGGTTGTTACCTAATTGTTTTGTTACCTTTTGGTGTTGTCTACAGTGTGAGTGATTTATCACTATATTTTATTAACAACATTTATTAGAGAGTAGTGTAGAGATGAATTTTTGATGTATCATATTAAATTATTGGTTTATAATAATTTTAGAGTTCCATACAAAAAGTGTAAAACGGGACCCTATTACTAAGAATTCGGTGTCTACAGCGTGTTTCTGTTCTGATTACAAATATGATTTTTGCCATTTTTATAGAAAATGATACGGAACCCTTTGTGCGTGAGTTTAATTCACACTTGGCTGGTTTTTTTTGGTTTATGTTCTGTCCCGTATACAGCAGAAGGAGTTCTCTGCTTCTGCTATGTCAGAAATTTCCAATTTCCCAAATTCGAGACATAGAGTGTGGAGTGATGGAACTTAATGCCGCGAACCTTGCTAGAGACCCCTTTATATGAAAACAATACATTTTTCCGAGTGGGAATCGAACTTTAAACTTTAACCTTTTACAATCAAACGATACCCTATAAGCCAAGTATATACTCGTAAATACATATAATTATGGTTCGTAGAAATATCATGAAAAACAAATATTATTCAAATACATTTATGAAAATATTTATTTGTTTTTATATTATTTATATGTATAGATTGGATTGATACGTCAAATATTGTTTTGATATTTAATATTTTATGAAAACGAAATAAATATCAATTTTTTATAAATATTTTTTTATAATTATAAATATTTACTTGTGGCTTTTCTAATTATTTTAATTGTATTTATAAACAAAAATCGACAATTATTTTTATCTTTAAACTACTTAAAAGCAAATTTCCCCAAATTCAATCAAATATTAATTTACATAAAAAAATAAATAATATACATCTACAATAAACAGTTACATACCACACCGCCGCCCATACCTGCGCGCACCGCCGTCCTTTATTGTGCGAGTGACAAACTACATCAGACGTTTAATATAAGCCGCGGTGAGTAACGGAACCCTCTTTGTTATTGTCCGTTCGTAAATACGAATATTTCTGAAATAAACGTAAGTACATTTTGGAATGTGAAATGTTGAATAATGGATTTTAGATATTTAGAAGAGTTTAAGTTAGAATTTTTATATTAAATTTAATAATTTTTCTTTTAATGTTTCAGATGAAGAAGTCAGTAGCGCAGGGTGCAAGCGTGAGTATGTATGATAGGATGTGGGTTCCGTTCCCACTCAAGGAAATTAAATATATTTTCATTTCTTTGCTCTGGTAAGGGAGGTAACGCCATTCAACGCAATGCCTCCAGAAATTGAAAGTAAGTGTGAAACGAAAGTATTTCAAAGAGAAAAGTATTTTTTATATAAATAAAGAATTATATAATAAATACTTTTTAATACAAAATTTCCTTTTCTCAGTAAGCTCAAACCATAACAGTTAAATAATACCTTTGGACATATAGTTTTTTTATCAAGCCGTCATGTTTACCGAGTTATTTCTGCTTTTAGTATCGTCAGGTCTTTAGATTCCAGGACACCGGAAGCTCGTGATTTTCTTAAATATCCGGTGTACAAAGGCACGTGGCCACTTTCATTTACTATTAGTTTAACTTATCATACTTTGACATATTATATTTCAATACAATTTCTATATACATACATATATGTGTAGATGGCATAAGGAAGGAGGGAATCGGACTCGTATACCGAGGGTTCCGTACCAATTTCTGGATTATAATGTCAACAAGCACTATTTAAAGTTGATAAGCTTAAGTTTGTGTCATACAAGTATTTATACACCGATTTTGCTGTTTTTTTTTATTAAACTCGCCGCGTAATCAAACAAATCCTACAAGGTATTGACCGTGGACCTACAGTTGTGAAATTTTGCTTTGTTTTTATTAAAATATATTTAATTTAACTAAATTATAATAAAACTAATTACTTTTTATATGCAAAGTAAATATAACAAGACATATTATCATTATAATGATTTCCTGTATATTTTCTTCTTTTTGTATCGCCAGCCAATTATCTAGAACACCGGACGTTCCAGGTTTCCCCAAATATCCGTTACGTACAAAAGCACGTGTGGGTAATAAATGCAAATTGGGTGAGCCTCCCCGATACTGCGTAAAGTTCGTGTTTGTTTTCATTTTTATGTGATGTTTAGATATATTATATTCTTTACTCAGTGTTTAGGTGATAATTACATAATAATAATTAAACCCTTAAACACTACCCTTCTACACCCTTTCACACTCAACGTTGTGCTTTTGCTTCTAGAGAAAATTAAAACAGTTGTAGCATCAGTCCCCCGAGTGAGAATCGAATACACAGCCGTTGCGTTTACAGTAAGATATAGTGCCGCTGCACCACGACGGTCTTATCTTGGGCAATATCAGTATGCGTTTATTTTGTAAACAATTAACTACAATTATAAGTTTGAAATACATAATTTTACTCTAACATAAATACAAATTTCCTTTTTTCTCAGCCCTTTTTTTGCTTTTATTTGTACTGAAGTTCCTCAATATTATCACAAGATAAATACTTTTGACATACAGACAAAAGGGCTTCCTTCTTATTTAACTACGGAACCCTAGAAGTACAAAGCGCCATAATTTTGTCTTAACCCATAATATTTTGAATATTTGAATAGAATCGTATGTATGTAGATACAATGGAAACAGTATCTCGACCTTTTACACCGAGCTCGTTCGCAAGGTATTTTCATTCATTTTATCAGTTCTGCGCATTGTTCAGCCTGGAGATATATAGCTGGTATAATTGCTTGTATCATTCCAGGTGGAGGCGGAAGTGAGTATTTATATTGACTTCAATGTATGTTAGAATATTATAAGGTGATTTTCAAATATTTTATTTTACAAATTAAAATTTTATATGTAGGTACACCAAATTGTAAGCTTAAAATTTACAACATTTTAGACATTTCAGAAAAAGTAAGTAAAATAGCAGTTGAAAATTAGTATGGAATATCGACATTTTTAAGATAAAAACGTGTAAGTTTAAATATAATGTCTTAGTTATTATAAAGAAAAGTATTTATTGATTTTTGGAAATTGTGGGTATCATTTTACTAATCAGGTACCTACAAGCCACAAGTGGAAGGCTCTCATGTAATTTTCTTTGATATATATGATATGAGTATCTAAACTACTTACAACATTGAACAGGCTCTGTAAGTTGTCTTAATAGATTATTGACTGATGAAATGAGGGATGTCTTGTGTTCTATATTATAGACAAGAGGAGTTTCAAGTATTTAAGACTAGTTAGTAGACTAGTTTCAAGTATTTGAGGTTAAGTAATTTGAAATTTAGTTTTCCTTGTCTTCTTTGTTTAATTTTTATTTAATTTCCTAAAGTACAGTCGAACTCAAAACTATCGAGGTTACAATCAAAGGCTATGACCCTAAAATGATATGCCTTCCGAGTCATTAGTAGCTCCCTATAGGGAAACTGAAATTTTCGTATAACTTGACGATTCAAAATATTTTGATATTCATTTGGTCTATATACTGTCATGCTGTATCCATGATGTACGATTTTGAGGCTGCCCCGACAGCCTCTACGAGTAGAGTGTATACACTCTACTCTACTGTACTGGAGTCACTCTACTCGAGTGTAGCGTAGACGCTACGTTCTACACGATATCCCGCTCATAGCAGGGTAGGCAGAGGGAACCTAATAACGTACTGCGTGTGTGTGTGTGTGTTAAGACACTTCCGTTCCTCACTTTCCGCCGAATCCTGGAAATTGCGCTTTGCCAACGTTAACAGAGCGAGGAAAACAAAAATATTAAATATTTAATTTCGAGTAGGAATTGAACTCACAACCGGTCACATTTACAATACCATATATTTTTTCATATAAACAATTAAAAACAATTATTTTTCTTTTTCTTATAAGCGAAATATCCACAATAAATAATTATCATTATCTCAGCGTACGGCCATTTAACATATTCAATTCACAATGAAGGCGAACAATAATAATCTGAAACAAACGAAGTCGGGTAATGATCGTTAGTTGTTATCGCGGGATGCTGTTATAATCACGTATAATAAGAACAGTCCCGGTATAGACTTTGGAAGTAATGCTTCTTGTTTTTTTTTTTATTTTGAGGTTTTCGTGACCCAGAGGTATATGGATGCGACTGTAACGCGATGATTGTAAGTTCGATTCGCATTCGAGGGAATGAATTATTATTATTATTATTAATTTCTTCGCTTTGGCACCATGGCAAAAGCCCAGCGTTTAGTTATGCCACCCAATACGCAATGCTTCAAAAATTCATAGCCGGCAATAGCTTTCCCTGGTTCTATTTAACTTTTTAATTGCCGTAAACTAATATAAAATAATTTCTGAAAATATAAAGGTAGCATCAATAGTAAGAGCTCGGTCCCCATGTGCGGGATACAGCGTGAAGCTGATTTATTTTATTTTTATAAGTAAGTCAAATTTCTTTTTTTTTACTTTCTATATTAAATTGAAGAGGTTAGTTACGACTGACGGGAGGAACGGGAACACAGGTTCCTTTTTTCTACCCTGCTGTGTGAGGGATACAGAAAAAAAAATACAAACAGAAAAAAAATAAAATAAAATAAATATAAACAAAAAAGCAATTATAAATAAGTGCACAATAAATAAAATTCAATCTTAATGAATCATTAAATTCATAATATAAAATGACATTACAATAACAATATATTACAAGATTGCGGTTGCGTATTCATAAAGCGGGCTCATTGTTTGTGCATTGTACAAATTTACCGTGGGAAATATGAAAAGTTTAATTTTTTTAGTGCCTTTTTTGTCTGTAAAACGTGATGGTTGTAGATTCGATTCTGGTTAGAGGCAATTGATTTTGTTAGCTTATTTCAGTTCGGTTTTGATAACACTAGAAGCGCCGCCGTCCCATTTTTGTCCCAAACGCAAGTTTGATTGTATATAAGTTTTTTATTTGTTAATTTACGTAGATGAAACTTTTTGACTATTGCCAATTTTACTCCTTTATTTAATTAAAAATATAAATAATTTTATAGCAGTCATACTTTTTGAAAAAAAATGAGATTTACCTAGAACTGCCGCTGGGTCATTTTTGTCCCGCTATTATTATTTTATTATTTGAGGGTATAATTTGACATATTTTCATGCCTCGGGGACGAGATGGAGGTGAAAGGGCGACGCGGGGGCGAAAAAAAATTTAATAGTAGGTTTAGCAGTCAATACCTAAGTTTTTAGGGTTCTGTAGCTTTTAAGGAAAAAAAAACCCTTATAAGATCATTTTTTTGTCCATCCGTCTGTCTGTGCCTTTATCTCAGGAATGCTTGTAGAAATCGAGTTGATAGTCATATGAGTATATGAATATCAACTATATGACGATCTACAGTCCCATGATTTCCTGAAAAAGCGCCCTTAAAAAAAGATATGACCATTTATATAGTAAAAAACGTGTATTTCGACACTATAAAGGTGAGGTATCAGATGAAAGGATGACTAGGCTAGGCTTGATTTCAGAAAAACATTAGATACCAAATGTAGGGTAGGTAGAGGGAACCTGGGAACCTGGTGCTATGCACTCCGCTGGCATTTTCTGCGGAATTCTGGAGGCATTACCACGCATTGTTATAAAACATCTGTGATGTATCACTGATGAAGAATATATTAATGCATTACTTGGCCTAATAATAATATTAACTAATTTCAATAACTTATAATTTTGTAAGAGTTATTCAGTTAGTTGTCACGACCTTAGAATGTATTTGAAATATTTGATTCTTTCTTTGTGTTTTGTTTTTTTGGTACTTTTATTAAAGATGGTCTACATACTTTACGAATTATTTTAATAATATTTTTTTTATATTATACCAACAATCAACATAATAAGTAGAATGGGACAAATTTGTCACGACGGCGGTTCTAGGGGGGTCTCAATCTTCGGCACTTCTAGTGATAAGCTGCCGCGTTAAGTTTCATCATAAATATATTTTTGAAATTGGTGGAAAACAAATGTGATGAAAATATCCAAATATCTTCGAGGTAACTACGGCGGTAGGTATGAAATTCCTAGATTACATTGAACTAATTCGTATTTTTTCCATATTCGTTTTTTTAACTTACAGCATGGTAGGCTGAGAGCCTAGGCCTAGTATTAAAACACTCCACTCTCCACTTTCCACAGAATTCTAGAGGTAGAAATAGAATAGACGTAGAAATGAAAATATTAAATAAATCTTTTCCTCGAGTGATAATCGAACCCACAATCTATGTGTTTGTTTACCTCGCACCACGACTGGCCTCAATATGGAACTTTTTAATATTAGTATAACATATAGTATCTAATACCACGTCCTTACAGGAAGTAAGGCCAAGGCCCAACGCACGTCGTCGTAAGGCCATAACGCATCACATTCTCGTGTTCCGTAAACATTAAGCCGCAGTTCCGTTTGGAAGGTGCCGTTCAGATGGTGAGATAAATGGGTGTTTTCTTCTAGTAATTGCAATGAAACATAAGCTTAATATGTTTTAAAATTTTATAGTATTATGTCGTTGTGATAATAATATGGAAAGATAATGCTTAGTAATAGAGTTTATCTTTTTTTAAGCTAGTTTAGACGTCAGAACGCTTACAGTGTTACAGTTATTTAATATTTTCATTTTCTCTCTCTGGTGGCGATAGCGCGGCGTTAAGTTCCGTTTACTCAACATATAATGTCTCGAAAATTGTGCGAAAATTTGGGAACGGAAATTTTCATCTGCTTAGCCTACTATATACGGGCTTTAGAATTTTGCAAGGTGATTTCTATGTGAAATTGGAATATTATATTTATAGAAAAGAACAGCACATTTCACGCAATAGCATGGAAAGTGTATGTATGTAAATAATAATATAATTGTAACTAATCAACTATTATTATATTATATATACATAATAATTATAATAATAATAAAAAAAACACAACCACCCCTAAAACAAAACACAAACCGGTCCAGTCTTCATATCCTTTGTTCCACATGCTTTACCTGTGAAGCAGTAAATAAATGCAAATTGTTCGGAGCACTCTTCAACCCCCCACCCCCACTCGGGGACACTCCCGTTAAGCCTTTGCGCTTGATACTTTGAACTGGGGTAGTTTATTTATACAAGCTGAAGGCACCTATCGAGTGATGTCTAGTGTTCTCGTGATAAGGAGTATGTGTTAGATATTAGATATGGAATTTGTATGTTTTAATATATATAGATATATCTATATGTAAAGAAAATATATTCTTTTTAAATATAGCGTTTCTTTTATGGTACCCGTCAGATGTCTATAATTAATTGACAGCCACGTGTAAGGAATAAAAGAGTTAATAAAGACAAAAGCAACGTAAGAAAAGAATAATTAATTGCTATAAACCAAAGCAGAGTGGATAAAAATAATAGATAAAAGAGAGAGAGAGAGATGAATAATTAACTGTAATTGTCGTTTCTCTAACTTGCTACGTTTGTACATATTGTAATTATGCTTATAATAATGTTGATTATAATATAAACTCAAATTTACAGAGAAACAAATTGGGTTAATTCATTTCAATCACCCAAACCACATTTTAGATATATATTTAAAAAACTTATATAACTACTAATTAACTAATTAATAAATTAATTTGTAATATATGTGGCTATTATGGCACAGGAACTCACGCGTGTGACTTTAAATGTGATGTTTCCTGCTCCCTTTGTTATTGTGTGTTCGATTCCTGCTTGGAGAAAAGAAAAATTGTACCACTCCATATGCAATGCCTCAAAAAATCTGAAGCTATAAAATTTTTATTATTCTTTTTATCGGGATAGTCATAGGGAACCTAGTACTAAGATACTCCGTTCCCCTTTTAGACACATTCCCCACTTTCCGCCTTATTTTTGAGGCATTTCGTGTTGAGAGGTTAAATTCAACGCCGCGTTTTTGCCTCGGTACTAAAGCGAAGAAATTAAAATATAAAAAAATTACATTCTGCCGAGTGGGAATCGAACTCACAACCATCCCTGTGTAACGACGTATATTTATATTAGAGATAATATTACTTCCAGGTATATAAAACATAGTAGTTAATGGGAGTTAAGCTAAAAGGTGGTACGAGCTCGTAAATTTTGGCTCCCGAACGATCGTAGCGTGGGCATTGTGTTAATAGAGGGATATTTTACTAAGCATTCATGACCGTTTTAGTATGTGAAAATATGTTTTTATTTACGATGTTTTACTTCTAAATGAGAAAGGTAGGGAAATATTACTAGTGCTTTTTAATAGAAAGTGCAATTTAATAAAATAGAATGAATAATATTTTTTTTAAATAAAATTTTTAGGATATATGAAAAACTGTTTACATTTACATCCAAGATAATTTAAAAAAAATTGTCTTACAGAGTAACGTAGGAAAATTTACTTAATTTTTTATGTTTCTAGGGTACCTATATATAGAATATTGTTAGTTAGCGGGGTAGGTAGAGAGAAAGTAGTATTAATACACTACGTTCTCCATGCGTCGTCCAAATATCGCCGCCCTTTTTGTCTTGTTACCCGATCGAATAAATGTAAATAATTAATTCACTTGAGTGGGAATTGAATCCACGACCGACGCGTTTAAGGTCGCTATGCCACCTCGTCATGACGGCCTCATATTTTTTTATTGAATATAGTTTTTAATCTCTAAAGAATTATTAATTATACAAGCAGTTCTCTCAATCATTAAATTACATAGCATTACACAACAACTAAAATCTTCACCCTTGTTCCATCCCAGAAATATCAAAGAGAAATCAACACAAAACAGAACTAATATTTCAAATTCTAAATATCTAATAAACAAGTAATAACCCAAAGACAGTAGAGCCTAAAGCAATCGTTAGCGAACTTCCGGTACATTTTCATGCAATACTTTAAGCCAAACGACCAAAACTTATTCCACAAGCACCAGCCAACCAACCAACCAACTGACTGAACTAGATAAGTGGAGAGTACTAACGAATTGTTTGGCCATCTCTGTTAAATTTATGTTAATGAATAAAATCCTTGGAACTATGAACAGTTAATTATTTCTTGTTTTTGCTACTTTTTTATGCTACTGACTATATGTTTAACAGACTTCCGTAAGAAGAAGTTTTATGTATTTGTCATTCTGAACCTCATGCAATTTACATTTCCCATACAGCGTAGAGGCATCCTTTTTTCTTACACGAAGATATGTAAAATATCTAAAATATCGAGTGATTCCAAGCCCATTTCTTTCTGTAGCCATCCATTACATTTTCAGAAGCTGAAAAACCGAAAAATCGCGCGCAATACCTGAAACATATTGAAAAAATCCCACAGAATGCCTTACTGCGGATTACTCAGGTTTAGGAGATGCGAGGAACAAAAAACGGTTATCCCCGGCTTAGTTTTGGCTCACACAGCTAGGGATATTAACGTAAGAACAGGATTGTGGATTTGCAAGAATTTTACACTGCCTGCTCCTCCGTGTGGTGTAGATTTGAATTAGTGGTTTTTTAAGGTTACTTCGGAAGGTTGAACGTTAACTTTACCGTTACGTTTACCTTTCGTTGTATGTTTTTTTTTATTTCATGCGATATTCCGCCCATAGCAAGGTAGGCAGGAACCTAGGTAGGAACCTTGTGTTAAGACATTTCTGTTCTCTTTTTATACCCAATTTTTGAAACCTAACGTGTTGAGTGGCTGACCTCAACGGCTTTGTCTTGATTGCTTGACCAAAGCGAAGTAAAAAATATCCTCCAAATGGGAAACGAATCTTCAACAACACACGAACAACAAACGAACTGTGCCCCTGTGCTGTGCTGGCCTATTCATTTTATGTAATATATATTAGACGTAGCTATTATAAGCTTACATACAATAATTAGGGGTTAGTATCCTATAGGTATAAGGTTTGTATTATATTAAACCTTTTTATATTATTATAAACTGCATATAACGCTGTACCCGCATATAGCGCGTTGAGTGGCGGAACCCAACGCCGCGATTTATTTATACCAGAGCGAAGAAAATGAAAGTTATTTACATGATTAGGAATCAATACATTCATATTGTTCACAGTCAGAGTCAGTAGCACTGCACTATGACAGCCTCACATTTCTAATTGAATAAATAATTATAAAAATATAACTAAGTCATATAAGTTTTTTAAAGTAAACTGCTCGAAAACCCACCAAAAATATGAAAACCAAAATTAAAAAAAAGGATTGAAATAAAACATCACAGAAACGTTTTAGAATATTTTTTGTTTATTTTCGTTTTCCAATATTCCATTCAAAACCGACATTCCGACAGTTAGAAAGACTTCGTTCAAACTATTTACAATTATTTATTTATTTATTTAACAAACATAAAGAATTAAATTCTATAAATATGATATTTATTTATAACAAAATTAGCTACTAACGTAATTAGATATTAAATATCTAGATAAATAAAAATGATCATTAAAAATTTGCCTACATAATGATCATTATCATTATTAAAATTTAAACATAAAATTAAAAACAAGCTAAAATATGTTTTTGTGATAGGTGACCTACATTGCTCATTGTTGGAAAACTTAAACGATTTAAATCTTAACATACATCTGAAGATAAATATCAAATTGTATCATACAAAAACTTTACAATATTAACGTCGTATTTACAAAGTCTTCCGTAACGGACAAATTTTATTAACTAACACTATAGCTGTCTCAATATATTTATATTCATTTATGGAAAGAAATGATCCTGTGAGCTAGCTTAGCTTAGAAACGAAAAATAAAAGAAAAAGATTAATTATACGAAAAATGAACATATTATTGAGACACCTATATATTACACTAATCTAATAAAATAATGATAAGATTTTATTTTCGAAACAAATCTAGATTATTTTTCCTGTGATTTTTCCTTAAATTTTTGCGAGTTACGGCCCTCTAACCGATTTTGCAAGCTTTCTCTAAAGAAACTAGTTTTAGCACTCTAGATATCTTCGCAAATAAAAATAAATTATACAGTACATATTCTCATCATTATTTTATTTAGAAAAGTGATACATATTTAATAATAAGTTTAACATATCACAATTTAGTGATTATGATTATAGTTATTTCGTCTTCGACTGTACAAATTGATAGGAAAACTATTTGAAACGTCATTACATTCCATTCCAATTGACACCCCCATTAGCGTATCTTTAACAAACTGTCGTTCATAATAATAGATAATTATAATTAATAATTAAATTTATTTCTAATCGTAATTAGAATAAAAAAGAAACTGTTATCAGCTGATTATACAATTTTTACACGACTTACAAATTTCACAACCTTTTAAAATAATTTGCAAATAAAAAATTCAAATATAAATTTATACAAAACGTGTCCACAAACAAAATTAAATAGAATGAGCCTAGCCTTCCATTACGTATTACAAATTATTTATTAAATTTAAGTCTAGAGTACTCGTGGAATATTAGTGATGTTATTTACAACAAATTTACAAACAAACCGTAACAAAGTCCAATATTTCGTTATTCCTAACTAATTAGGTAATTAAAATTAGGTACAACAGTTTCGGCAATTTCGGATGTTGTTTTTGTTATGTAAATTTCGATAATCTTATCACCTAAGTTAATAAATAATCCCAAATAATATATTTTATAAACAGTAAAAGTGATAAAACTGTTTTAAATTTATAACTCTCATAATGCCTATTAAAATTAAAATATATCGTTCAATTTATGACTTAGTTAAACTTAATATCACATAATAACTAAAATATATATGAAAAATAATTAACAATCAAGAAACAGAAATATCGATAATCACAAACATAAACATCGTGACAACCATAAATAATGACAACCAGAAACAGAGACAACCGAACTGTTCGTACAAATCACGAATCGCCGAAACTCACCTGATCTACACTTATTTACATATCCTATAGCTGCGTGGTCTGTCAGAGCGGTGTGTCGCGCGGGGGGTGCGCGTGGGCGTGCGGGTGGGGGTGCGGGTGGGTGCGCGGGAGCGTGCGTAAGTGTTGCATGGGGATGCAACGGTCGCTAGTACCGGTGTTGCGAGGCAGCGTGCAAGAGCCGGCGAACCCCGCTGGCGGCGGTATACCCGGTGTTTGTGTCTATAAACATATGTATGTATATAATATTATGTAATATTATTTATTACTCTAAATAAATTTTATAAAAATATAACATAAAAATATTGGTTGACAAAGGTAGGCTTATTTCTTAAATAAATCTGTTCCAGCAACCCAATGGAAGTGGTTGTTTATAAAACTAAGTGGAGAGAGTAAAAAGTTATATATGTATTGCATTAATATAATCCAAATTTAGATTATATCGATTGGATATAATCCAAATTATATTTTGTTGGGAGAACTCCTGGAAATTAATTTATATATTTGTTATTTATTATTATTCCTTCGCATGTAGCATAATAAGTAAAAAGAAGTGTTAAGACGCTTTTTAAAATTTGTACACACTTATCATAATGGGACATCCTGCGATTTACCATTGTAAATTGGTAAATTAAAATTAAATAACTTTATCAAAATTATGTTTTTATTAAAAGATATAATGCCATAGTAGCATTGACGGCCGTAAAATTTTATTTGAGGAAATATTTATGGTGTGTATGGTGTGATGATGAAAAGGCCAACTTATCAAGGATGTTTCGGTTGAAGGGTAATTATTATATTTACTTCTTCTTCTTCTACTTCTAGACGGCGTTAAAAATGCGCGCGTTTAAAATAAAAACATCATATATATGTATATATTTAATTTATATTAACACGTCAGTAGTAATCATAGTTTAATTTGCATAAGATCCGACTATGAAATCCAAATATTTAGTTAAGATTTAACTTGGCTCCTCATCCGCGCGCCGGATTAAGAAACTTTGCAGAGAAATAATGTTAATTTAAATTTTAAAATATAAAGAACATTTATTTTTACTTAATTTTGGAATGAAATTTAATAACAATAGATATTCCGTAAAACTTTCATCAAAAATATAGATTTTTTAGTTCCACGTATTTTAAAACGAACTCGCGTATATTAAGGTCTATACATTTTGGGTAACCCGATGTTTCAAACAATTCAAATAATCAATTTAAA
This sequence comes from Heliconius melpomene rosina, assembly GCF_056956725.1. Classification (NCBI taxonomy): domain Eukaryota; kingdom Metazoa; phylum Arthropoda; class Insecta; order Lepidoptera; family Nymphalidae; genus Heliconius; species Heliconius melpomene. Next base: position 1,672,072 of record NC_140396.1, on the reverse strand, counting down.
AAGTTATTTGTCGCAATTAATGTATCAGTCTACAGTAGTACCCAGTGATAAGTCACTACGTGCTCCAATTGCCGAAATTAAGATTAATTTACGGTAATATATCAACGTAAATCTTAAGACAAATTTTGTAAAGAAATGTTTATAGAAACAAAGAAAACGCGCTTTTTCTGCATATTAGGATAAGCAGAGAAAACTTAGAATTTCTTCCAATTTCCATTAAATTTTTGAACTATATGCCACACTTTGCTTTGCTATGGCAGGGAAATAAAATTAATATTTATTTGGCCTGACGGGAAACACTCATTCAGATGCAGAGGAAATGCGTCGCATGGCTTCAATGTACGACTGTAAAATATTATGCAAGGCAATCATTTAGGCATTTAAAATTTATCATTTTTAATAAAATAAAGTTGCATATATAAATATGATGTTAATTGACCTACATGTTACATATTCTATACGAAAAAAAAATCTGATGAAAAAATGAAAATGAATATTCATTAATGCTGAATGCATATTTTTAATATTTGCATTGTGGATTCTCAATCTCTGTATTTTATCATTTTCTTTATATTTTGTTAATTTGGCAGTACCTTATTATATAATGTATGATAATAAAATGAAAATTAATTGAATCTAGTTAAATCTAGTTAATAACATGAAAATAAGGTATAATGGTATGACTGTAACCCGAAGCTTGTGAATTCGATGCCCACTCGAGGAAGTGAAATATTTATTTACGTTTATATTTTCATTTCCTGGCTCTGGTATCGAGGCGAAGCGCGGCGTTAAGTTCTACGCGCAATGCCTCCAGAATTCGGCAGAAAGTGGGGAACACTAGGTTCCGTCTGCCTACCCTGCTACGTGCGGGATAAAGCGTGAAGCTCATTTTTTTGTAAGTAAAATCTAATATTATAATTATACACACATCTATATATCTATAGTGCCTTTGCGTCGTATATTTCGAATTAAGTTAGAATTAGTGATACTTATGTGAGAGCATGCATGTGATATATGTGCAATAAAACCAAAACGTGAAAGAACCAATCTAATTTCACTCTTTTTTAAGCAACTTCTTAAATATTTAATTAAATCACAAATGCAACGCACGCATACAAAAATAAATAACTTATTTATACTATGACTGCGTCAGGCGGCCATGTTGGCTGTCGAGTTTGAATGTGATGATGGAATGGGGGTACGTGTCTGTAGTAAACCTGGTGAAAGTAATATCTTTGTAATTGAATTATTAAAAATTTATTTTGTGATTGACTTTTAGATCATTTTTTCTATAATATAATAAATATGGATGAAATTTTATCCATAGTGGTAATATTTATATTTTTCTTTACCATTTCGCTGGTGTTAATTACAAAGCCAAAATATATATTTTTTTTATGTTTCCGTTCTTTAACAAAAATTTCGCGTGTTCAGTGGTAAAACTTGGATTTTTCGAAAACGATATTTATACTAATCTCAGGAATTAAATAATAATTTTTTTACGATCACAAGAGGTAAGTAAAATAAACCTATTCAGTATTTTAAGTTGTAATTTAATAAATAAGACAAACATATTTTTTCAATTATCTCTCCAAATTTATAACCTTGTTGTAGGTACATCACTCCACCTTTCACTTCAATTTGAATTTTTAAAATGATATCTTATTCACCACCTTTCTTCATCTATCATTGAATACATATATATAACCTAATCCTATGGTATTCAAACCCTAGCTATAAAAACATATTATTTCTTTACTTACATTATTATCATGAACAGGCGGATGCGCGGGCGCAGTTCTCAATGCGCAGTAACCAGGTATACTTCCTCTTACACCAGCGATACTACCGCGTGGACGACTGTTAGGAGGTGATATTGTGGACACTTGCTGCTGTCGGTAGTAGTCGATGTGAGCAAGACCAGTCTCTTGGAGGAGGGTTATCTGCGTGGAAATATTTTGTTATAGTTTTGAACTTTATTGGTGTGGTTTTTAGGGATATAATACATTGTGATTGTGTTTATTTCGAGCCTATGACTTTTGGCACAGTAGAACAATAATTAATAAAACGTAAATTAACAAATCAATTATCAAGATAAAATCAAGATACAAACCTGCATATTATGATCTGTATCCGATGGTATTATATCAGGGTTTCTATCATCACTTTCACTATCATCCTTCTCCCTTAGTTTATCTGGTGAAGCTGGTTGGGAGGGTGGAGGAGCAGACCTTGGCTTCCGTTTAGCACATTTCTGCCGAACTGCTATCATGAAGAGGACTAGGACAACCATAAGAACGCCCCCTCCACCTACTGCTGCTGACATTGCTCCCGACATTTGGAAGGCAGTTCTTGGTAAATCTGTTTTGTAAACTTTATTTATTAGTCTTATGTACTTAGATATATCAATATTATAAAAAAAAATATCCAGTAACATTGATATTCTGATTTTGAAAAATACCAAATAGTTTACGATAAACAAAGTTAATACTTCAAATTATGTTAACGATCCAACTATTCCAACCATATCTACAAATAACTGCTTGCCTTCTTTTATGTTCAATAATTCTGTTTACCTAAGCTCTTATCATGAACATGATGTTTTTCTGGAGGTCTCAAAGTACTGGCCCGTAGTGGATAAGGATCTCCACGTCCTTTAGCGTTGTACGCTAAAACCGCAGCAGCATACGTTCTGCCGGGAACCAAGCCCACTGCTGTAAATCTTGGTACTGCGCTTGAGACATTAGCTACTATTTCCTGATGAATAAAAAATATTTATTATTTTGTTTATTTTATAAAATACTTAATTTATATATAGCTTATTTACTAATCTAAATTTGTTTATGATCCACCTGTAAGTAATTAAATATTAAGTTAAGCTAAAATAATAAAAATAAGCCTTAGCACAATTTATTTACTTACCTGTGTTACAATTTCTCTAACTTCTAATAAAAATGATTGAGGCATCCCTCCGTTGAATCCTTCTGAACATCGAACCCCAAATGATGTGAGGGAAGCATTCACCACTGTACAGTTATGTACTTGGTCTGGTCGACCTGGAAGACAATAATATTTGAGACAACGAGGATGTCACGGTGGCAGGAAATCGTCTGAATGTAAACGTGACAGTTGTGGGCCCGATCTCCACTGGTGATAATATAAAAAAATCCACGTATAACCACTTCATAAAAACCTAAAAATATCCTATATATATTACTTTCATAATATTTCAAACAGCTTCCAAAGCACTCCCCCTCGAATAAATGGCGAAGTATGTGATAAATGTATTCTTCTCATTAGCTATGCCATATATTCACTTGATTTAATGTTAATGGCTGATCTCGTGCCAAGTATCTAACTTCTAAAGAAATTATTCTAATACATTTAGAAATATTGAGAGAATTGGTGTGGAGTGTTCTTTAATGTTGAGATGTTTTTTCTTCCTTATATTAGCAACTGTGTTAGGTATGTAAATTCGGATTTTATATTAAGTTAATATTTGTTTCTATTTTAAATATTATCAGTGTTTTTTTAGTTCAGTTCAGTTTCAGGGTAGTGTTAAGATATTTCCTATTTTTTTTCCTCCTTATTTTCGAATCAAACCGTGCTGAGTAGTCGTTGGATTGTTATCAGAGTGAGATTAAAAAATAAAAAATTAAATCCGCTTCACGGTGTATCCTGCACATAGCAAGGTAGGCAGAGGGAATCTAGTGTTAAAACACTCTGTTCCCCACTTTCTGACAGTTTCTGGAGGCATTGCGTGGTTACAGTGAGATAATGAAAATATTTCGTGTCCCAAGTAAGAATTGAATCCTCAACCATCACGTTTATTGCCAGACGCTGTTCCGCTGTATTACGACAACACCAGAGCCAAAAACAATAATAAAAATCAACTTACCCGCAGCAATTATATGATATACACACGGAACTCTCTGCTTTCCTATTCTATTGTGGGCCCAACAAAGTAAAGTTCCGTAGTCCATTTCAGTATGCGGTGTATAAGTGACAGTCGAGCTGGTGCCAGATCTTGAGACGTACGTGTCGCTCACTTCGTTACTATTGGCAGTGTTGTTGAAAGTCCATCGAAACTGTTAACATAAGGAATTCATAATTTAAATAATAATGAAGTTTAGACTTTTAATGTTTTTTTAATTGTTAACTCTAATTTCCTTTTTAACCTGATCCCTTTAGAAAGTTGTACAAATTTTAGAGTAAATTGGACGGCAAGATGTTGATCAAGGTTGCAATAGAATTGCAAGATTTTCTTGAATATCACACATTTCTATCTAAGAAATTAAAAGGTTTCTCATCCACATAATACTCGTATATCATCAGATTCTTACATGGTGGAGTTATGTGTCACTCAGCTTTCCATTGCCAGTACTATTAAATAACTAATTGATAAATTTGTTTGGAGGATCACGCTAATATCAGAAACTACTAGTTAGAATTGAAGTGACAAAAATTCGTATAAGACATACATATACACGAATTTTTGTCACTTTTAAAACGAAACTTAACTTGACAAAGACGAAGATGAACGAAGACACTAATATGATTATGATCTAAACTTCTAACATATAATACAAAATAAAATGTCTGAATTCTCTGATGTCGTTAATACGATTCCTGGAGGGATGCCAGTCTCCGTTTCTTTTGTAATAAACGAAATTTAGCTGGATGTGTACATCCGCGGATGTTCCGCATAAATTCATAACTCATTTATAAGTTTTGCAATATGAAGTTGCCAAGAACCAACAGTTCCTACTCTAGGTAGGTAAGTTAGGTGACGAAGGAAAACAAGGTAGCGCGTTAAGTGAACTCGTGAAATATTATGACGTTGCATTTGGAATTTTGTTTTGTTTATTTGTTTGTGGATGCTGTAGCTTTTGGTTGGAAATATAAGAAGGTGAGTCATTCTGTTTGTTGGAGGAACACGGAGGAACCCTCTGCGAATAGCTACTTTTTGATATTTTTCTTGTATCCTGCTATTCGAGACTTTTCTCCAGATTATCTGAAGTGGACGATAAGAAGAGAGAACAGAAAGATTTGTCAGTAATTATTCTGTACTCGTCATGCACACGTACTCTACTTTTTTGTTATATTGAATGGTAAGACTTATACTTTTACCTAGATTGTGTAGTATCTGTTAAAAAAAAGTTTTTTTCTGAACAGAGGTTAATGCTACTAGCCTTTACAGCATTACGTAGCAGCTTGACAGGAAGTGAGGAAAACAGGAAAGTGGAGAACGGAGTGTTTTAACATTAGGGTAGCTCTGCCTACCCTGTTGTGTGCGGGATACAGCGTGAAGCAGATTTAATTTAAAACACATATAAAGTAACGAGCGACTAGTTGAAAAAACAAGTCTATGCCCACAATTATTATACGAAAACGGGTTAAGATAAAAAAAAACACTTGGCCTCCTAAAGAAACATGATTCCTTTGACGCCGACGGTTGTTATTTCGAGCTTTTCGATACTTTTTTCTCACTTTTATTCCATTGTTGGCAGCTATCAATCAAGTTTCAGTTAAACGTCAGTTTTTATACAATAAAGAACGATGTATGGCAAGATTTTATTTATTTAACGATATTTTTGGGAGCAACGATTTTTGTTTCTTTTTTTATTTATTTTTATGAAACCCATATATTTGATGAAGCATTGAATTAAATATGAATATGGAGGGCTTGTTCCGTTATATTTTGTTTTTGTGTGTATGCTTTTGCATATTTTATATCAATGTTTATAGATATTAATTATAGTATAGAGTTTTTATAAACAAAGTAAAGCCATAATGATATTGAAAATATTTAGTGTTTTTTTATTATTTAGTGCACCTATTAAAATCCAGAAATTCTAGATTTTAGCTTTTACAACATTGTAATTAAAAAATATTTTTAATCGTTTAACATAACATGACTAGGTGTTCTTATACTAGTTAATATCTCACCGCAGTTGTCGATACTTTAATTTAATTATTAAAACGTTTATATAGTTTTACCGTATCGTTTCACTGTGGTCCCTCAACCTGTGCGCTGTTTACTGCACATAGGTAAGGGGACCTAGTGTTAACACGCTCTGTTCCCCTTACATCGCCCAACTTTCAAGACATGGCATGTTGTATGGCGGAACTCAACCCTGCGTTTTGTTACGATTTTTAGTTTATGAGAAATTTGTGGACCAAATTTAAACTCACGGACTAGAAAGACTAAATCGTAATACTCAAATATCATCCAATTCTAACAATATCACAAACATACATACATAAATAACAAACTAACATATATTTTTTTTAAATCGGAAAAAAAATTAACAATCCAATACTAACTTCACTCTACTAGGCTGGGGCTAGGGTACTCACGCTAACTTCAGGCGGGTTCGCGTCCACTTGACACGTTATATGGGCGCGCTCCTGCTTAGCGACGCCGTGGACCCTTTGTTGAGAACTGCGGCACGTCGGCGCATCTGGAAGGAGCATTATGGGTGTAACTTATGTTTTATGGGTATATATTTCTTTTTTTTCTTTGATGTTTTGATGTGTAATTGGTAAGAAATTAGTGTTGAGATACTACGTTTTTTATTTTCTGTCTACTACAGAGATATGACATGTTAAGTTAAAGAACTAAACACTGCCTTTTCTTACTGAAGGAAGAAAATGACAATTACACACATAATAAAAATCACAACATAAAAACACATAATAAAAATTTCCCACCATTGATCAGGCAATGCTCTAGAAGTGTCTTAATGGGAACGGAGTGTCTTAACAATAGCTTCCCTCTGCCTACCCTGCTATATACGGGATAAAGCGTGAAAGTAAAAATATATATAAACAAGAAATAAATCACTGAGCCACAACGGCTTCAATGATAATTTTGTGATTCAATCGTTGTAAGTTCAAATAGTATATTTTTAATTAATCTAAGTACAAAGCAATTCCTCTCTAGCATCCTTACATTTTCTATCTCAAGCCCTAAAGCAAGGGAACTCTTATCTTCCACATATAAAATAAAAGTCGACCATAAAATAGACGTAAAACAACCGAAGAGGGCGGTTTATTCTTTTATCGCCTTCCGCGTTAAACGTATGCAAATATATTATATAGTTTGTAGTGATGTTTATATTACACGCTGTATTCCACACATACAGCGTAGAGTAGACGGAGGGAAATTGGGAACCTAGTGTTAAGACACTTCGTCCTTATTAACACATTTCCGTTCCCCTCCGAAGAATTCTGAAGGCATTGCGTGTTGAGTCGCAGAGGGCAAGGCTACGCTTTTCAACCAGAGCGTGGAAATGAAAATATTAAGCATTTATTTCATTTCATCGAGCGGGAATCGAACCCTATCACACGCTTATCACCTCTGCGCCTCATACATTTAAATATTTGTATCAAAATAATATACTTTTATTAAGTTTTAGAATATGTTTTATTCTAGTACAATGGAAATGTGACACTGTATGTTTAGAAAAATCTTCATATTCACGCTGTATCGTATTTATTCTAAACACGCTTTATCCTATATGTAAAAGACTAGACAAAGAGAATCAATTATCAAGTATTCTCTGCTTTAAGCCAAAATTTTGTTGCTATTCCTCCGATTGGGAATCGAAGCCACAACCGTCATCAGTTAGACATTCTCCCACTGCGCCACTAGTTTACTTATAAAGTGGAAATGAAAACTTACACAAAACATCCAAAGTGAAAGGTTTGCTTTCCCCATCGCCCTCAGCATTGAACCCCAAGCAAGTGTAGTTTCCAGCAGTCTTCCTTCCCACACCTTGGAGTACCAACGATTGGTTGCTTATTATGACACCCTGACCTACGTTGTGGTGAAGAGTTTTACCCTGGATAAAAAGATAAAAAATAAATTAAATTAAACTAACATTTTTTATATTTTATTTTTCACTTCACGTGCTATCTCGCATATAGCAGAGTAGCTCAACTTTTATTCTTATTTTAGTAGATATTAATCTATATATTTCATATTATAATATAATAATGCTGAGTTATCTTGTCCAAATGGGTGCGGGTTCTAATCTCACTATGTTTTCCTTTTTTTATAAAAATTTTACTGTCCATCACGTCGAAATATAACGTACCCTAAATATTTTATATACTATACTATAAAATTATTTAAAACTAAAAGAATTTCTTTGAAATTGATTCCAGTAGTAGCATACTCACATTATGCCTCCACTCTACTTTATAAACGTAGGGGTGAGCTTTGATGATGCAATCAAAGTACACGTCGGTGCCCTCTCTGATATTGCTCGGGTCTAAATTAGTGCCCAGCCGGACCACCGTCTCGGGAACATCTGTTTGGGTAATTAAATTTTATAGATAGATAGATAGATAGATAGATGGTAAGTATCTTAACATAACTAAATAATAATTAAATCTGCAACTTCGAAATCCTTCAAGGAAAACCTTGGATGATTTTGAAGAGACATAGGTTCAAGGTTCAAGTTCAAGGTTGAGGCCATCATAAGGGTGTGACTAACGCGACGGTTGCAGGTTGAGTCTCCACCGGAGGGAATTAATTATTATTTCTTAATATTTTCTTCGCTCTGGCAAGAAGACATAAGCCCGGCGTTGAGTTACACCACTCAACACTCAATGTCTGGAAAGTATCGGTGGAAAGTGGGGAACTAGGTTCCCTCTGCCTACCCCGCTGTATGCGGGAAACAGAGTGAAGCTTTTTTTAAAATTAAAATTTGAATTAAAAAAATATAAACTTACACTGTATATCCAAAATCCAGTCGTCTTCCAAAGCAGGTACTGACGCCATTTGTGGGTTAGAAGCTCGACAAGCTAATTTCGCGCCTGCATCAGCTTTGGTCAGCTGTATTGATACTGTAGACGTCGTTGTATTGCCGTCCGTTGATAACTGGTAACAAAACGACAATTACAGTTAATTATTCTTCTCTCTCTTTTATCTATTATTTTTATCCAATTTTCTTTGGTTTATAGCTTTTATCTTCACGCGTATTCACTTTTTCATTCCTGCTACGTGGCTGTCAATTAATTATAGACATCTGGCGGATGTCATACAAAACGAATGCTGTATTTAAAGAGAGTATATTCTCTTTACATATATAGGTAGCATGCCATTTTTTTAACATTTTATAACCTATTGAACTATTTGAACTTAGCAGGACTTGTACCCGCACCTATTGGAAAACATCCAAGCGTTTTAGTCAAATAAACCATATGTCTTTTTTGAGCTACGTCCAAATTATTATAAGCTTGTAAATTGAAACTGGGGAACTTAAGCAAGATTGAAGGTTAGGAATGTACCCCACATTCCTCACACAGGAGGCGAATCTCAACGCTGCACTTAGTCTCTTATTCAGTGAAAATATAAATTAATACATAATATAATAATACAGTGAAATAAAATAATATTTTACGAGTATAGTATCCATTTGGCTTAAATTCGTTTCGAGATAATGCTGAATTCCATCAACAAATATTATAAATAAATATTTATATGCATAGTAAAATAGCTTTTCGATACCGATCGAAATCTATGGTTTTGGCTTGAACACCTCTCGGAGGGACGAATTATTTTCAATTCTCTGATCTGGTAAGGCGTAAGTCTATCTCTTATTCAGGTGAAAGTGGAGTTTTTGACACTATGTTTTTTTTTTTCCAGCTTCACGATGTAGAGTATACTGCACACAGCAGAGGTGGGTAGAGGGAACTTAATGTTAATACACTCCGTTCTCCATTTTCCATAGAGTTATGGAGGCATTGCGTGTTGAGTGGCATCAGAGCGAAAAAATAAAAATATGAAATATGTTTATTTTGCGTTTACAGTCACGTTTACCTCTGTATATTATATACATTTAAGAATAAAATGATAGTAAGCAATGTTAGCTGTGTCTACCGCATTTTAATACGATTTTACGTATTTTAATTTCATAGCTGATGTACGAGCGATAGGTACTATTTGTGACAATATCGTCAAGGCTATTTTTAAGCTTACGAATTCTACTTAGAGCAGTTTGGGAACATTCCGTTCTCCACTTTAGTCCTTCCTTCCAATTTAAATATAATAAATTTCCTTTTCGTTATAAACGTAAAGTTTGAGGGTTTGAGCTCCACTCTAGGAATGATTAGTAATTAAATTGAATAGAGGAATGAAAAGTAAATTATTTTCATCTCTCTGCTCTAAAAGATAAGAGGTGGCGTTTAGTTCTGCCACTGGACACGTAATGTTTTGATAATTAAATATTCTTTTAAATATATATTTGTTGTTTGACTATGTTTAGTATGTTCATATACTGCATTTTAAAAAGTAGACAGACACGGTGATGCTGGTGATGCTTGAGGGTTTAATCCATTTTTAGGGAGGTATTTGTTTTCCAGCTTCATGCTGTATCCCGCATGTGGTAGGGTGAGCTTAGAGTTAAGATACTACATGCACTCCCGACTATCCATCGATTTCTGATGATGAACGGAATGTGAAAGCACTATATTCCCTCTCCCTACCCTGCTTCACGGAAAAAGGGTGTATCGAATACACAAACATCGTTCAATCAAACATTTAGCTACTGTACCACTATAGACATAAGGTAAAAATAAAATTTTCAAAAGTAATTTTCATTATAACGATTCCAGTGAAAGTCTTGCAATTACATTCTTGCTCTTTTAAATCTAATGAAGAGTCCCTCAATGTTTCAGCAAAGAGATATAATAAATTTGAAACCTTTCTCATTAAAGTACGAATTTAATCTGTTCTCGTTAAAATTAATTTGGTTAATGAACGCAATTTAATTAAGCCGTCGAATTGATTTCTAGATAATTATTTTATACAAGTTATATTTATATAATTAATGTGTATGTATACAGTATGTATATTCGCCAATTGCATGGTAAGTAATGCCTCCAGAATTCGGCGGAAAGTAGAGAACGGAGTGTCTAATCACTAGGTTCCTTCTACCCTGCTGTGGGTGGGATACAGCGTGAAGGTGATTTAATTTTAGTTTGATATTGGTAAGTAATGGGTTCAATTCTCTTTCACGGGAATTATTATATATTAATTACTCTGGCATGGTGACCAGAGATTAAAATTTCGCCACTAAGCTAATACCTCCAGAATCAGCGGAAAATGGGGTCTTAGGTCCCCTAGGTTCACTAGGTTCCCTCTGTCTACTCTACTTACGAACCAAAAACACCCAAAAAGGTGAAGCCACCGGTAAAAGTTAGTTTGAAATAATTTTAGTTACATATTCCAACATTAATATGGCATTCGCTCAGAGAGATGGCCAGGACTCGGTCGTAATGCAGCAATACGATTACACTACCGACTCGTGACCGCCAGTGAAATTTAAATTTGTGTCACATTATTTAGCTTAAGTACTTGCTAGTAGCAGCATATTGTTATATTTTAACTTATATTTCGCGTATATTGTACTTTAATTCTTTAAATTGTAAAATTTTGTATTTTCCTATTTTATAAGATATAGGATAGGATGTTACATAGGATCGGACTAAGTTTTTGTAAGAACATATAAATTTATCTCTATGGTAAAATGCTCGCCTACCACGCGGGCGGCCCGGGTTCGATTCCCGGCCCATGCATTCTATTTAATTTTCCTCACAGACAGCCACGTAGTGCTTGCTTTTCATCAGGGACAGAATACCCCCTTCAGCATTAACCACAAGCTTGAAAAAAAAAACCCGGCTGCCTCTATAGCAACGAAGATTTTGAGTTGAATGTATTATTTAAGCGCGATATATTTGGTTTCACATTTTTTGTAGTAGTTATTAGTAGGTAGGTTTTTGTTTATAATTTCTTCTGTTTAAAAATAGTCATTTAACTATCTAAAAATAGTAATTTAAATATATTTTAATAAGTACTTGAAAAGATTAGTAGCACAGATTTAAAATTACGGTACCTACTAAAAAATCCTTGCTGTGTAAAACAATTGGAAAATCCTTATTGAAACTACAAAAATGCAGGTTGCATTAGGGTTTTATTAATTTTCACATTATCTTAAGTGCTTTGCAAACATACATTATATGAATAATCCAGTAGTAAAAGCGGGCGAAGCCGCAAGAGGGTCGCTAGTATCTTATAAAACAAAGTCGTTTTTCGTGTCTGTCTGTTGTTTCTAACTCTTCTTCTTCTAAACCACCCAACGGATTTTGATGTAATTTTCACCATTAGGTCGAGTATTTTCCGTAGAAGGTTTATATATAGTTTATTATTTGTACATTCTTATGTAAATTAACATAAATACGATAAATATGTATAAAGTCCTACCCGTTGAGACACTTTCGCGCATGCGCTGCTTTAATGGTAAGTACTACATGAAAAAATGTAGCGGAGTATTGTTCCTCTTAATAAGATCTACAAAAAAGTCCGCGACGGCATATTCGTATCTTTTAAGAATAACGCGTAGTGATAATTTTTCTGTCTAAAAATAATAATTTCAATATATTTTTTATTGTGAGTCTTATTTGTCCATAATGGTATTAATCCTTATCCTATAAAATACTTTATTAATTTTCTACGTTAAACGAAGATAAAATTTGCTTTTTACACTATTTCGAAATAGCGAATAGTTTTACAGAAAAACGCATTTAATTGTTGACACATCCCGCCGTTGACACATCAGCTGTATGTTACTCAAGTTTCACTTACCCCTTACTCTCAGCATATAAATAAGTATATTAGTTACGTTGACCATTTAATGTAGATCAAAACTGTCTTTTACTGTTTTTCATTTTAATAAGTACTTTAGAAGTAGTTACAATATCAAAAAATCCTTGCTGCGAAACGGCTCACCACTCGCCATGCGTCCGCCGTGCCCGCCTGCCTTACACGCATCGGTGGTTCAGTGGTAGAATGCTCGCCTGCCACGCGAGCGGCCCGAGTTCGATTCCCGGCCGATGCATTCTATTTAATTTTCCTCACAGGCAGCTACGTAGTGCTTGCTTTTCATCAGGGACAGAATACCCTCTTCAGCATTAACCACAAGCTTGAAAAAAAACCCGCCTGCCTTTATAGCACCAAAGATTTAGATGCGTTTGCACATATTGGATAATTGGAATTGAATGTATTATTTCAGCGCGATATATTTGGTTTCATATTTTTTGTAGTAGTTATTAGTAGGTAGGTTTTTGTTTATAATTTCTTTCGTTTAAAAATAGTCATTTAACTATCTAAAAATAGTAATTTAAATATATTTTAATAAGTACTTGAAAAGATTAGTAGCACAGATTTAAAATTACGGTACCTACTAAAAAATCCTTGCTGTGTAAAACAATTGGAAATGCGGGTTGCATTAGGGTTTAATTAATTTTCACATTATCTTAAGTGCTTTGCAAACATACATTATATGAATAATCCAGTAGTAAAAGCGGGCGAAGCCGCAAGAGGGTCGCTAGTACTATATATTTTATACTGATTTTTTGCTCAATAGGTAGCTAGTGGAGAGATCGTTACTTTAATTAAAATAAAAAAGTATAATCTTGATATACTTTTCAGTTTCTGAGAAATTTATGGACAAATATACAAACATGCAAACAAGAATTTTTGCAAGAATCGAAAAGTGTTTTTAAAGTATTTGGAAGCCCAAATAGATCATCTTCCAAAATTATCCAATTCCAACAATATCACATACATACAGTCATGTCCACTCGATAACTTCCTGCCTTTAAAGTCGGTTAACAATGGTCCAGAAAGTGCAGACGGAAAAATCTCCCTAAAGCACATAAAAGCGAAAGATTCATGGCCATAAAAAAAAAATAAACATAAATATAATCGACCCTTAAATCTATTCGTATAATATAGAACTAATGACCGAATCGCATGTGAGAGTGATATTTAATAAACATTTTTTTTTATTTAGATCAGAATCAAATAATAATTGTATTTTTTTATCTGATAAGAGAAAATTTTCGAGATATAATTGTAGGTAGCAATATTGTTATCACGATATTTGTTTAATATTTAATTTTCATTCATTTTCTTGACTTCTGCCATTTAACATACTTTATGTCGAAAATTGGGTCGAAAATGGGGAAGGCAGTGTTTTAATACTACGTTTCTTCTATCTACCCTGCTACATATATACAGAATACAGCGTTGAGTTCCGCTATCCAACTAAAACGAAATATCTACATTTATATCTCTATCTTTATCTATTAAGATAACAAAAGTTTTCCACTGCCTCAACGATTGATAGACTATGCCCAAGGCGGTATTTGTCCCGTTCAATCTACATTTATTACTGCTACGTGCCCTTATTTTAAGATTTCCGTTGTTTCTCCGTCGTAAAGATTACGGGTGTTCCGATAAATGGAGTTGGAGAGAAATTAGGTTTGCCTGTCGTTGGTAGGAATTGATTAGCCGTGACGATGAAAATGGTAGTTTTTTTTAGTAATTTTCATAATGGTTGAAGTATTTTTTATTTAGTTGACTTATTTGTTTATAATTTTTATTGTGTATTATTATTGTGGCCTTAGTGTCAAATGTCTCCGTTTTTCTCATTCTCATATTTATAGATACTAAGATTTACAGCGTGAAGCTGACAAAACATGCTTTTATTAAACTAGAACATTCAATATCTAGTATTTATATATATTTAAATTTAAATATATGTGATTAATCCGGTAAAAGAATCTTATTTAAAAAGTTATTGTATTATTTTTACCTTGTATTATCTATATATATAAAAGGACTTGTCCTCACTGACTGAGGTAAGACGCACGCACAGCCGTAACCGCTGTGCGTAGAAACGTGAAATTTGGAGAGATGTTTACTTTCATAATCTGGACATCCACTAAGAAGGGATTTTGAAAAATTTTAACTCTAAAGGGGTAAAATAGGGGTTCAAAGTTTGTATGAAAAAAAAATTAAATCGGCACCGATTTTTATAAAATTTGAAATTTACATTTTTAAAAGTATTTAATTGAACACGTGTTTTATCGTTTTCTAGAATTCTCCCTCTAAGGGTGCAAATAAAAGGTTGAAAGTTTGTATGGAAAAATTCTTAAATCGCCACCGATTTTTATAAAATTTGATATTTAGACTCTTAAAAATATTTAATTGAACATGTGTTTCATGGTTTTCTAGAATTCACCCCCTAAGGGTACAAATAAGGGGTTGAAAGTTTGTATGGAAAAATCTTTAAATCGCAACTGATTTTTATAAAATTTGAAATTTAGACTCTTAAAAATATTTAATCGAACACATGTTTCATGGGTTATTAGAATTTACCCCTAAATAAGCAAGCGAAGCTGCGCGCGTCCGCTAGTATTATACAATAAGAAATTAATATATCTTTCTTTTTACATAAGTAGGTTGAAAAGTAATATAAAAGTTCCTAGTTTTCGTAACAAAGTTTAACTTTCAAAGTTACACCGAATGTTACAAGACAAAGCTTTATAAGATCTCTGATAAAATAATTAAAATCCAATTAAGATTTCGAAACGAGACTTTATGCAAACAATGAATCTCATTATGAAGCTAATAAGAAGTAACATCTATAATTCTATATATTCAGCAGAGATAATAATTTTTTTATAATATTAATTCTATGTGATATCAAAAAAAAAACATAATATAAACTTGATTCTGGTATAGCCAAACCATGGCGTTGTGTTCCGCTACTATGCACTTAAATTTTCGTCTTAACATTAGGTTACTTCTGCCTACACTTTTACATGCGGTATACATCGTGAAGCTGGGAAAAAAATGCAATATAAAGCTCTTCTGTTTTTCTTCTGTCTTATTTATTTCCCCACGCGGCGTATAACGCTGAACCTTACAATTTTCTTGGTATATCCTGATAAGTGCTGTATACAAAAATAATCAATGAAAATTGAACTTTCTTACCGTTTCCTTAGCGTTGTTTATCCTGTGGCCGTTCTTCCACCAGGTGATGGACGCAGGTGGACGTGACCCCGAGCTTTGGCAGAGGAGATCGTATCTTCTACTCGCTGATAGGGGCTGATTTGATCCCAATATATGTACATTTAAAGGCGGAACTGAAAGAGAATAATATTATAAGAGTTTTGATAATAAATCTGTAGTTTTATTAAGATAACCAGATATTTGAGTCAATTATGGTTCAGTGATATAGCATCTAAATGCGAAGGTTATGGGTTCAATGCACACTTGGTGCAATGATAACACTAAAATTATTGTCGTTTTCTCACTCTGCTATGACTGACACTATCATAGCAGAGTACTATGGTGGAACTCTACGCTATGTTTGGACTTGTAACCAAATCGAAAAAAAAACCTGTTCCACGAGTGGGCATCAAACCCATGACCATCACGAACAATGTCCTTATACATTTTCTGTATTTAGTGTATTTTAACATTCTATTCCAATTTCAAGTGGCCTACAGTACAGTATGATAGATATTGCCTCGTGATAGATATTCAGGTACGTTAGCGGGCTAATAACGTTACTTTGGCACCCTTTGGCCTTATTTGGCGCAATGACTAGTTTCCTAAATTACCAGAACGACTGGTTTTAGTAAATAGATTATTTTGAAATAGAGAGATGGTTTTAAATTTGAGTAAGGTTTACGATGAATCCCTATTATATCAGAGAAGATAGTCCGTAGGTCACTATCCCATAAATTCTGGCATTACGTGTTGAATGGCGGACCTTAACACCGTGCCTTGTCTAGTTACCAGAGCGACAAAAGAAAACAAATAATTCTCCCAAATGTGATTCGGACCCGTAACCGTCCTATTACTAAAGTCAGATTTTAATAATAATTTAATTACTTAAACTCAAAAAAGATAGAATAAACAAATAATTAGAACACCTCCATTAATACATTACGGAGGTAGGAAAAGGAGACTGCAAAAGACAAACAAAATTTTCAACTAAGCTTAACAATGAGTTCGGATTTTCCCGCTGTTTAATGAGCAAACTTGACAGGTGTCGCTTCCAATGACTACAGAATGGATTCTTTGGGAACAAAACTTTGATATGTAGGTCATTTTCTATAAGTTTTTAAATGATTCTTTAGTTTTCAGTTCAGTTCAGTTCAGTAGAGTCATAAGATGCTACGAGCTGGTCTTGATATTATAAAATTTGGAATATCGCGTGGTGAGTGGTGGAACTAAACGCTGCGTTTCGACTTGTTACCAGCGAGTGCAACAAGTCAAAATTCAGAGTTGGGTTTTGTTTTATCTTGTAAGGACAGCGAGGAAATTAAAATAATTGATTTTTTTGTAAGTTACAAATCAATTATTTTCATTTGATATTCATATTAGTTGTGTTGTGTAAAGTATTGTAATTCGCTATTTTGTTGTGGCGACTATTTTGGATTAACAATAATATTGATAATGTCATCCTTAGCTCAGATATAGTTAGAATGTGTCATGACACATTGTTATGACACACAGTGGTTTAACGAAAATGAATTGTGAATAAAGTAGAATAAAATATAACTTACAGTTCATATCCAAAGTGAGGGTAGTTTCAATGGGGTGGGCCCGCAAATGATTAGAGGCCCGACACGTTAGGGTTGCTCTCACATCAGAACGGTTCAGAGGTCCCACTTTCAGAACACCTCTCACGCCGTTCCCTTGCAGCGTTGTGGCAGTTGTGTCTGTTTCTACTTCGTTTCTATACCATTTGATCCATGGACGGGGTCGACCTGGAAACAGAATTCATGATTAACATTCTTTAATACCTATACTAATATAAAGAAGTTGATTAGTTGGTTTGTTCATTTTCAACACTATGCTAAAGTTTTATCATTTATACTTATATTAAAAAGTAAATTGACTGATTTAGATTTTTTATCTCATGTAAAAAGAAAGTTCTTTTAAATATGTATTTTTCTACTTATATTTTTTTTATATAATAAAAAAAAATTTACCTCCTGTTACGTCGCATTTGAGCGTAAATGTGTCGCCCTCTACGTAGGGACCTACTATAGCCTGTTTCACGTCACCCTTGTCGTCCGTTATGACCATTTTGTTTGGTGGAACTAGAGCAAAAGAAAATAATTACTAAAATATATTTTTTAGCTTCAGGCTGTATTTCGCATTTAGCAGGGTAGACAGAGGAAATCTGGGAACCTAGTATTAATACACTTCGTTACCATTAAGACACTTCCGTTCCCCACTTTCTGCCGAATATTGGAAGCATTGCTTGTTGGGGAGGAACTCAACACAGAGCTATGCCTCGTCACCAGAGCGAAAAAATCAAAATATTAAATATTTAATTTACTCTAGTTAGTTAAAGAAAGATTCTTTCAACTATCTTGTTATATATTAGACTAGTAGTTGCCTGCATCTTTGTTCACGTAGACTTAAAGACGTAACATGAAAAAAATCCCTATTTTTTGTCTCAAAAGAATTTCAAGAAACTCTATGTTAGTGCAAGACAACCTATTGTTACGAGACTACGTTCTCTTCAAGCCCAAATTTGAAATATCGTTAAATGTTGTTTAAGTTAGCCTTTTGTATTATTTTAAATTTATTTGAATTAAGCAAAATGTAAGCTAACAAATCATTTATTATCCCCAATTAGTTGAGGTTAGCGTATTTTCAATTAGTTGCCTAGACGGGCAATGACCGGTGCAGTATTTATTGGATTGTGTATTATTTTTATGCTCAATAGTTGATTTGTATTTGTATAAAATGCGCTAATGAGATGAGCAGATGAGAATTAATTGAACCATTATCAAACCACCATTACATACTAGTTTTTTATCAATATTATGACGGGGATATGACGACGAAACTATAGTTTATTATTATATAGTTTATTAGGATTAACCTAATAAACTGTAGGGCTTAGGCAGGACCTGGACCTCTTTAAAGAATGCGGGGTTCCTGGTAAAGATTTTAGTGATTGAAGAACTTTGAAGATTGAAGAACAATATCTCAATTATATAAATCCGTTCAGCGGTTCTGGATATATAAGGTAAAAAGAATATTACATATATATATAGGTACATACATACAAACAAGATACGCGTTAAAAACATAACCCTTCCTTAGCAGTCTGGAAAAATTGATCCAACCCAAATTTTATACATTTTTAAAAATATTGTGTCACTTTATTTTACTTTCCATTTAACACGAAAAGGTTTTAAAATAACAAAAACATGGTTTTAAAATAACAATCTACAATTTAGCTTTCACATTCTAATATTTCTAATACAAAATGAGTGTTTTATTCATAGTAGATAAAATCTCCATTCGTACATATGCAGTGCAAAAGATACGTTTATTTGGAAAGTTGCCATATTAGTTTGTAAGATATCGACTGTACGTGGATTCAATCAGCCGTTTTAAGTTATTTTAAATTTTATTAGCTATGTTTTAGAGACCATTGTGGCGCAGTGCTAGAATATCTAATTTGGCTTAGTGGTTTAGGTAGATCTAGTGTTAACACACTCCACTCTCCACCTTCGTTCTGAGAGTGAGAGTGGGTACCGCAACTGAACAGCTAATTGTCTTACGAGATACCGATGCGATCATTTTATTTGGAGAAATGAATGATTTTCATTCCCCCGAAAAGAATCAGAATCAGAAGAAGAAGAAGAAATCATAATTGCTGCACCATGATAACAATTATAAGGATAAATAATAATATATGATATATTTTACTGTTTTATTTTTTTGATTCGTTCACTTAAATAATGATTTCATTTTCTATCTTCACAAAATTTTACTTTTTAAATACATTTTTATGTAACGTCTCATATATAAAATGGATATTATAGCATTTTATGACATGCCATCTCCCCAAAGGACGCTTTTGGGCGTACTTCCATTATAGTAACAAACTATTCTACTCAAGGCTTTCAAAAGACATCAAGTAAATTACTATTGGAAAACTTTCGAATTAGTTTTTTTTATAAAAGTGTTTTTACTAATGGAATGCTAAGTGGAGTTTTGGTGTCACTTAAACAATTTACAAAAACTTTGCTTTTAATATTATTAGTATATGTTTATTTAAATATTCAGATATATATATATATGACGGCGCGCTGCTATGTATTAGTTTTAATTATAATTTCGCAATTATTACATTTCGATTTTAATTGATTTATGTGATGGATTATATTAGAAGAATATTTAAAATGGAGCGGGTAACCCCGAATAGGGTAGTAGGTGTAGCCACAAGTTATAGCAGACGTCATTGGTTGACAGCTATGGCGTGAGATGTTCACCAATTAACCTATTGGCTCCTAATCTATTGTAATTTTGTTAATCTTGTGAGATTTATTGTAAAACTGTTATGTAAACGAGTAATAAGACATTGTAGAATATAAATGTGACTTTTATTAAAACATCTCTGTTGCTACAACGCCCACAAATGAATAGTAACAGCCAAGACCGCTTTGAGGCCCCTTCTGATGCTTCTACATATATATATATATATATATATATATATATATATATATATATTCAATTTTTGTTTTTGGATAATAATTGAGTAATAAAGGCTTATTTACTTTGTTTTGATGTAGAAAGGCTAGGTCTAACAAAAATACAATTGCTTAGGAAAGATTTTTCCACAAATATATAGACAATGATTTTACGTCTTTAATAAGAAAAAATGTTTAATCACTATATTTAATTTATATTTACGCAATCGTAGATATTCTATTAATTTTTTATAATCGTAGATATTCTATTTGTATTGGTTATGAATTAAATAAAAATTCATTATAACTGTAACTTGAAAAATGATCCAATTAATAAAAATGAAAATATTGATAAAACATTATGGATTCCTTGGTAGATACATTTTCTTCTGTCAATATATAAAACTTGGCTAAAACCTAACATAACCATTTGCCACTAGGTTCCTTTGCAAAAATAAAATCAACACTTTCAATAGCATTTAGGTAATTACTTACCTTACTCCTACCAGATACGTATTCTAAATAAGTCCTACAGATACATTAACTTAAATATTTAAACCCTACCTCGTCTAAGCTAGTTCTGGATAAAAGTAGCTAGTAAATTCAGTTTTTTTCGTGTTTTAACTTGGCAAGGGTAATTTTGTAGAATATTCTAACTAAAAGTGTCGTCTGTTAGGTACGAAGTCTAAGAAACCCCTCTTGGCATACTACCAAAGAATGGATAGATAAACTGAACTAAGATAAAAACATTTACGAATTCCTACTTTTTCATTTTTAAACGAATTATAAATGCTGTTACATTGAGTATATATTTGTATTAAAGTGAACTAAATTTCAATTTTTAAAAATATATGTATATTATTTTATTTTTCACATGTTTCTCTTTCGAGAGTTGTTATTTGAAAGTTATTTATTTACACAATTGTAAAACTGAACATTTCTACTTTTTATAGCAGGATAGGCTAAGGTTTACTATTAAAAAACTCTATTCTTCACATTCCACTTAGCGGAACTTAACGCCATGCTTAAAATAAATAATTAAGAAGCGCCTTACTAGAATCTCCATGGATACATGTTCCAAAATCATTAGTCAAAATCATAGCGTTAAATTCCACCACTAATTCCGCAACATTATAAACTAAACAAAAATTTAAGAATAGAGAAACGTACCACTAGGCTCTCTATATCAAGCAACATTATAAAACGAACAGAAATCGTAGAACGGAGAGACGTACCACTAACAATCAACTTCGCTTCGCTTTGTTTAATTCAACCAAGTCATTCTGGTGTTGAGGTAAAACGTTTACGTCAGTGCCGCACTTCACGGAGCAAGGGCGTCGAGTACTTAATGGAATCCGACTTCAAATATTTGTTTTACACTCATCGACAATACATTGGGTCAAAGTGTGTTATTTATTTGGAATATTAACATAGCGTTTAGGTGGGGGTGGGTACAAATCAATTCAATCTTAAGTTAGAAATTAGGGGCGTGACAGAAGATATTTACTTACTTAATGACTTATTTGTTTGGTATATAAAATTTTGTTTGGTATAAAAAAAAATGTGTTGTTAGAAATGTAAATATTGAGACCAACTCGAAATAGAAAAAAAAATAAAAATGTCTCTCTCCAGAAATCGAGAAATAGACAAAAGTAGGGAACGGAAGGGTCCTAATGGGAACGAAGTATCTTACCATTATGTTCCCAGGTTCCCTTTGCCTACCCTACTATATGCGAGATACAGCGTGAAGCTAAAAAAAATCTTAAATAAAAATATTGCACGATATACCCCTTTACAATAAAAATTGATACATGAAACTCTAAATATAATCTTACTTTGCGCTGAGTGCACTAGAGTGATATGCAATAGATCAAAAGTGCTTTTTAGTTCATTTCATATTTCCTACACAGGTACGGTATCAAAGTATTTTTAAAATAGAACATTTTTCGCATCATGTGGAAGTAGAGACGGTAGATTTGTCTTCGTTTGTTGAGTGGCGTAACTCAACGCTGCACTTTTACTTAATTATAATGTGAATAAAATATATAGGTACGTTCCCTAAATGAAAATTATTCAAATATTATTGCAAAAATATTTAGGTTTCGTATCCAAAACATGAAAAGGAACCCTAATATTGAGTCTTGTCAGTCCATCTGTTCGTCCGTTTGTTACGAGAATGTATCTCATGAACTATGATAGTTAGATACTTGAAATTTTACATTTTCAGGTATTTATGTTGCCACTATAACAAACATATATTAAAAACCAGCATTTATTTTTAAATATAAAATATAAAAATGTATTTTTGCCGTTTCTATAGATAATGGTACGGAACCCTTAATGCATCAGTCCAACTTGCGAGTTGCAGTTTCTACAATATTAAAAAAAATGTGAAAACCGGCTCCTAATGAAGACAAAGAACATTACATTGTAATATACCAAGACAAAAATAGCCTGACTATAGAAAAAGGAGTGATGTGACACTGAATTCTTCGTATTTCAGATAAGACACTGTAGATAAGAAAAAAACTTGTTACATTCTCCCAAATCAAACGCCCTGATTTGCTTAAAAGGAAATACCATTAAGATTTTGGGTAAAAGTAAGATCTGGGGAGCCATTACGGCGGCTTTCAGAGAAATGTCTCTTCTAAATACTTAATAAGGTACTGCAGATAAATTAAGTGGTTCATTATTTAGTAGCTTTTTATATAGTTCTAACTTCGTTTTCCATTTTCCAGTCTTTTTGTAACTTCCGCTTATAGAATGAATTATTGTGTTATATCATACTTTAGATGTATATATATGATTTCCTTTTCAGTTTTAGTAATAAAGTGTGTTTATTATAATAATAAATTAACCAATATTAACGACGCCCTGGGTCTTAGAATCCATTCCTTATTTTATCCCTCAGCTTCACGTCGTACCCTGCGATTAGCAGGAGAGGTAGAAAAATCTAGGTGATTGCAAAAATTTAAATTGAGATATTGGTTATTGAGTGGCTTGACTTTTGTTTTAATTAGTGGAAAAAATGAGAATAATTCTAATGGAGCTCGAAACACAGCCTGGAGCCCTGGAGTCGAATCGAACCTGCATTCACAGCCAATCGCTGTCCTACTGCATCACACTATTTTTCCAAGGTACCGATAAATTAGGGAACGGAGTATCTTAACACTAGGTTCCCTCTGCCTACCATGCTATATGCGGGATACAAGGGGAAGTTGATTTTTTTTAAGTTTCCATAATAAAATGAAAACGACACGAGTGAGAAGCCTCAGAATGTCGAAATAGCCTCTTAATATACTTATTATCGCATTACACGCCCGACATTGGATTACTGTCAGGTTTCAGCTTGTCGATGGCTCCGTGGAATGAGGAGCAGTTTTTTAACAAAGAGGATTTAGAGGTTCGAGAGAAAATAAATATTTCATGTTAATTTTTCACAATTTTTAGCAATCGAATTTAATCTTTATTGCTATAGCGATATAATTTGTTTTGGAGTTTGAACTTTTCCCTATATGATGTGTATTTCGTCGTGTATATTTTGCTACAAATTCGTCCATTTTTAAAATAAATTGGATCCGGATCGAGTCTTTTATAAAATTGTAACATCCACATTTCTAGAATTTTTGCTGAAATCATAATATAATTTTTCGTTGGTTTCTGTGGAAAATGGTAATACTCGGTACGGTATATGGGCTTGAAGTTGAACATATGCTACTGATAATATTTATATATATTTTTATATCTATATTTTTAATATTATTAATATAATATGATACGAGGCCAGTCATGGCGCACGGGCACTAAATGTGACTGTAAAACCGACTGGTTCCCACAACCATATCGATCCTTACCCGAGGAGATAAAATATTTATTTTAATTTATATTTTCATTTCTTCGCTCTGGTGTCGAGTAAAAGCGCGGCGTTGAGTTCTGCCACTCAACACGTAATGCCTCCAGAATTAGGCAGAAACTCGGGAACAGGAGTACTAGGTACCCTCTGCCTATCCTGCTGTGTGCGGGATACAGCGTGAAAATAAAAGAAAGGTTAAGCAAAAAAAACAAAACTAAACATGACTTACCAATAACAGTAAGATTAACTCTTGAGTTTCTAGTTTGAGCTTGTTTGAAGTCTACCCTACATCTATATATTCCTTGGTCGGTCGCCCTCACTCTGTCCACACCCAGCTCCGCCGGTCTCCTCTCCGGCAGGAAATATGCTCTCGAAGCAAAAACACTTTCATCCGACCATCGTTCTGCAACACCGAAGTCCTTTTCCCTCGCGTCCACGCTGTGAAAAAAAATATATTAAAATCACGACAGTATAATATATATGTTATAGGTATGTTTGTTTGATAATATCTAGTAATATTGAT
Source organism: Heliconius melpomene rosina (assembly GCF_056956725.1). Classification (NCBI taxonomy): domain Eukaryota; kingdom Metazoa; phylum Arthropoda; class Insecta; order Lepidoptera; family Nymphalidae; genus Heliconius; species Heliconius melpomene. The sequence goes on along the minus strand of NC_140396.1, from coordinate 1,647,326 downwards.
ACTTTTTTTTACAGCTTCAGACAGTTAAATAACATCCCTTCCCTATTTTCCGCCTCATTTTCGTAAAATTATGTGTTGAGTGGCGGAATTCAACGCTATTCTTTATTTTGTTAGCATAGCAGGTTCGATTCACACTAGTCGCAATGAAAATAATTCATTTGCACGAGTGTGAATCGAACCCACAACCCGTCGCGCCTACAGTCGCACGTTTGTGTCTATGAGCAACTGGTCCCCAGTTTATTTATATTCAATTGATGGAAATAAACAACTATTACAAATCTAATTCATTATTGTGTATTTTGTGGCGGAACCTAACGCTGTTCTTTGTTGAACCACACTACTGAAACGCAAATATTTAAAATATATACAAAAGAACATTTCCCATTTCGCGGAGATAGTGTCAGAGAATTGCAAGTGCTGTAATTCACATTTACCAACCAATTTAAAAAAAAAACAACCATTCCATTGTAATAAATACGAATACGAGTAGGCGAATGAAAAAAATCGAGTTGTTTGTATTCGTGGAAAAAATTCGATAAATCTTTTTCTCTCGCAAAAGTTTGTATCGACTTTGACGCGCGATAAGCCAATGTTGTTTTTCATGACACATGCCTATAATCGGATTTTTTTTGTTAATACATGTCAATTAATCCTTGTTTTTTTTGTTTGTTTAAATATTTTTTATGAAGATTTAAAATTTTTGTGTAATTTTATGTATTTTATAATATGGTAACTTTAAATAATTTTTAATAACTTAAAATAGCAGCTATCTAATATAATAGATATAGAATTCTAGTTGGAATCAAGAATTGCATGATACGATATTTCGTTTAGTTGTAAAAATAATATGATGACAATGACTAAGTGCGGCAGGTTATGGGTTCCATTCTCACCTGAGCAAATATTTTCCTTTCTTCGCTTTAGCGTGGTATTAAGTTCCCTCAACACACAATGCCTCCAGAATTCAGCGGAAAGTGGGGAGTGGAAGTATCCTAATGGTAACGGAGTGTCTTATATGCAATGTGTTACTAAATCTCTAATTATCTTTTTTTAAAGCCAAAAAAAAAAGATATGTTAAGTTAAAGATATGTTAAGATAATTTCTCTATGCTATATAACTCCAACTCTATTCTGCTACCAGATTTTTTTAACAAATATACAATTAGAAGTTATAAAAATATAATTTTCAATTTAACATTCGATCTTTACTCTTAGACGCCGAAAAGCATATTTGTAAGAACATCCCCTAAACAACGAGACATTTTATATGGAGTAAAGTAACACTTCAAAAACTGTTGATAAATTAAATCATAAGAAAACGTCGCGTGTAACACGAGCCGCTGTTAGATATCAAATGACATACTGCTGCTGAGAAAGTCCTTATTAATGTTGGGGCAAGGGCGTTTGTGTTGACTCTTTATTTCGACGTGACAGGTAGTTGCTGGGTGGATACTTATATCTAAGTTTACTTATATGACTTAGATTATTTGACATAAGTAACGAGGATGACGTGACGCAGCAGCTCAATGTATGGCTGTGAACGCGATGGTTTGAATGCCATTTGAGGGGAATAATTATTGTTGGGGTTCCGTACCTAAAGGGCTAAACTGTATGTCTGTCTGTTGCCGCTATAGCAACAAATACTAAAAACCAAAATAAAATAAATATTTAAGGGGGCTCCCTTTACAACATACATAAGTTTTTTACCGTTCTACAACTCAACACGCAATGCACGCACTTTTTTATCAGCTTCACGCTGTTAGTGGCTCACACTCAGCACCCTACTGAGAGGCAGAGGGAACCTAGTGCTAAAACACTATTATTTAATACTACTATACACTATTTGTATCGATATCTGGAGACATTGTGTGTTGAGTGAGTGAACTCAACGCCGTGCTTTGCCTAGCCATAAATATTTCACAAAATTGGGCCCCTGCGCCACGACTGGCTATTTTATTAAGCTTAATATAATTACAACCAACCTGTATATAGGCGTGCCCAGATCTTCTCTATACCATAGCACGAGCAGTACCGCGTCATCTTCATCCTGCGTGGCGACGTCGCAAGGCAGGTACACCGGCTCACCCGCCACCGCCACCACTTGTGTCATTGGTGCTGGAAGAGAAGAATATTATGAAGAATATTCATAAATATATTGAGGTCAAGATGGCGCAGTGGACAACGTTTGTTATGGTTGTAGGTTCCTTATTTACACGTTATTTTTTGTTTGACTGGAAGCTGCATATCGCTTAATAAAATTCCATTATATATGACTCAGGTTGCCACAGCAAAAAAATAAAATACCTGTAAAAATAATACTAACAAGTATGGAATTAATATCTATGGAATGTTATGCAGGATAGCTGCCAGTTTATGTAATAATTAAATTATACCGTTGACATAGAAAAGAGTAACTGTTTAGTTTCTTGCCGGTACTTCTTAGTAGAACTACATATCGAGCCAGTGAAAGCTTTATATTTATATAGGAATATATTTTTTTGAATTTAAAGCAAGATAGGTAAATCAAACATTTAATATTTTCATTTCTTTGCTGTGATGTCGAGGCGCGGCGTTGAGTTTCGCTAATCATTACGCAATGCCTCCAGAATTCGGCGGAAAGTAGGGAATAGAGTGTTTTAACACTAGGCTTCCTCTGCCTACGTTGCTACATGTGGGATACAGCGTGAAGCTGAAACTAAAAACAGAAAGATAGACAGAGGGAACCTAATATCAAAACTCTCCGTAGTCCACTTTCTGCCTTAATTCGAGACATGTTGATTGACGGAACTTAACTCCGACGCCAATGTTTTACTCAATATAATGCATAAAAGCTTTAATATAACATTACAGTATAATAATTGAAATATAATTATTAATCTTAGGAAAATATATAAATTTTAAATTTACTTTTTAGTTAAATTTAATGAAATGTAGGAGAAAAATACAGAAAAGAAAAAAAGACAGTCACAGATAAGTCTAGCGTCCACCGGAACTAAAGAGCATCTCACTGTCCGGTTATCATTATTTCTCGTTTCTTGTTACCTCACTTTTTACGTAAAACTTACCCCAATATTAAAAAAGAAAAAGTTATTGTACTGCTGGATTTTTCTCCCCGATTTATTTGAATTTAAATAAATTATATTTTTATAGAAAATAGTAGGTTAACGGGTTATAAGTTGGGGCCAAACGAGATTTCACAGGGTTCCTTTGGAAGATTTTATAGGGTCTTGGGAGATTTTATTGGGTTTTTAATCCTGCACGTGGTAAGGCAGAGGGAACCCGATGCTAAGGCATTACATTCACCATTAAGACTCCTCCGTTCTCCACTTTCCGCTGAATCCAAACGCCAAACTCTATTTTATCAGTATTATTTTTGTCAAAATTTAAATTATAAAATTTTCTTATTACTAGATAGATTATATAGCTTGGTTTTTCTTTTTGTATTCTTTTTTTTCTTTTTACCTATATAGCCTGGTTGACAAAGACAATCTATTGCTGAGATATTCCATTCTTTAATTTGAGCCCTACTTTGAGACCTTACGTGTTTATTAGTGGAACTTAAGATCGCACTCTTTCTCGTCATAGCAAAAAAAGACATATTTTAAAATATTATAAAATTCACAATAAAATAGTAATAAAAACAATTTATTATGAAAAAGCAAGAGCAGCACACATAATCTGAGATAGTGTACCATCACTATTTGTTTGCTTATTTGTTATACGATTCGAATAAGATAAGATAAGAAAATACATAGCAAAGCTGTATCCAGATAAAATCCACTTAATTTATGTAGAGAGGTTTCCATAAAAATAAATTGTTTATTTTCTATCAAGACTACTTGCTGTATACAAAATCTGTACAGAAAGGTGTTGGGTACATAATAGAAAATGCTAATTTTATTTTATACCTTTTTGTATTTTCCTTTCAATAAGGATTAATAGTTACGAGCTTTTCACTTTCTTTATAAGATTTATGCTTTTTTTTATGTGGCAAATACCTATATCTTTTATTTATATTTCTTAAGTTCTTTGTAGTGCGATATCTCTGGGTTTATAAATACTTTTGTGTACGTAATTATAGTAAACAAAACTTATTTTATGTTATTAATAAATAATTTAATTTAATTCACGCATTTAGTAGTGTAGGCAAAGGTAATTAATTGTTGTTACACTCTATTGTACCTCAAAGAAACTTATTTTTATTGATATGAAAATAATCAATTCCTTCAAATGAAAATCGAACCCATAACCGTTGCGTTAACAGTCAGATGTTATCAACATTCAATGTTTCAAAATAATCAGACAGAAAATTAATAACAGAGTGACTTAACACTAAATTCGAAAAATATTAAATTATTTTTACTGTAAAAGCTGTAAAATCAGAAATATTTGTATATTTTCTCCACATTCTAGCACAGAAGCAGTTCCACAAATTTTTCCAGACAGCAGTAATAAACCAGCCATTGGAGCGTTGAATTCAACTTGGTCATTTGTACTGAACTAACAGTTTCGACGTTCCCGTTGCTAGCTATCGGTATACGGAACTTGGAAATACTATTAATTTTCAAATGTCCGTTGCTCTGGCCTTCCTATATTTCACGATACTGTCTTCAATAACGGTCTTAGCAGTTACTCAATGTATCAAATTAGTTTAATGGTCTTGTACGTAGATATGCTTGAAATTTATATGGAGAGAGTGTGAGTTAGTTTTAAGTGGGGGGTGGTGAGAGTGGACTATTATTCAAATAATGTATGCTGATAATTAAAATTATAAAGATTTAAAAAAAACTAACAACAAAGACATCAAACTTGTCGGTCTGTCTGCTCTGCCTCTTCGCCACTCAACACGCAGTACCCCCTAATTCGGCGGGTGGTGGGTAAACTGGTGAAGGGAGTATCTTAACATTACGTTTCCAGGTTCTCCCTTTTTACCCTGCTATGAGCAGGATACACCGCTAAACAAAAAAACCATTAGTTTCGGACTTTAAAAAACAATATTAATATACATTTAAACAGTCAGCTTATTATATTTATCCAATGAGTTTTCCAGGCACAGTTGCATCTGTGCCAATACTGACAAAACGTCTGAGGGTACTTACCGGCTTTTGGCTGGCGGTGAATTTTTAGTTTCCACGCTGGAGGAGTTTTTAGTAATGGATTGAAGGTTCTTACCGATTGTTGCGAGTGAATCGAGTGATTTAAGTTTCTTTTTTGTTGAATAATCGCTTTGTAAGAGCTCTTTTTTGTGTGAATTGCAATATATTTTTAGTTAAAAAAATAATTTAACGTCAAGTTATAGACTGAACAATCGGTTTTTCGATGTATGTAGTGTAAAAATCTGTTAGCGATTTTAAGGATGGTTTTATTGAAAGATTTTTATATTATAAGTACTACCTGAGGTCAGTGATGTCGCATGGCCACAATCGTACGACAAGTTGTTAATTCGATTTTTAAGAGTGGCACTCAGTTCCGCTGCTCATCACGCAATACGTCAAGAATTCGGTAGATGCGAAAATTGGAAACGGAGATGTCTTAATGGGGAATGAAGTGTTTTAACACTATGTTTCCACGTTGCCTTTGCCCAATCACTGATGCTGATGTACGGGACACAGCGTGAAGCCAAAATAAAATTAAAATAAATGAACTATTTTCAATTAAGGCCAATACCATAATTTGTTGATACCATATTTACCCTAAATTGCATAAAGGCAAAAAAAATAAAGTCTAGATTTAGATTGAAAAAATCCCAATTCTTTATATCCTGCCTAGAAAATATACATGAAATAGATATTTCCCCCACAGTGCTTCAGTATTCGTAATCGTACGTTGTATAATTTTACCATATCGGCCGCGCGCACTAGCGGCGCTGTCACCGTGGCATAGACAGTGTCACTTTAGTAAATTATACAGGAAGATTGATGAGATGCCTTATTTTGAACACCCTTTGTGTGCTGTGATACAAGCTTGTATTACGGTACTTGTTTTAGACTGTCTACTAAAATATTGTATTTTTTTCAACTTCACGTTGTATCACGCTCACAGCAACCCTGCTGTGAGCGTGATACAACGTATCGAGTATTTGAACACCAAGTTCCCTCTGCCTACCCAGGCAGAGGGAACTTGGTGTTCAAATACTCCGTTCCCTATTATTATTTTTAATTCCTCGAGTGGAGATCGAACCCCATCCAACCAAGTTTACAGTCACGCACATGTGTCCCTGAGCCACGACCGGCCTTGCCAGAGCAGAGAATTGAGAATAATTAATTCCCCTGAATGAGAATGGTATCTACTATAGGATTTCATAACTTGAGGCTTAGATGCGTAGTGGTACAAACGTGTGACTGTAAACGCTACAAATTGTGGGTTCAGGTTCGATTCCTAGTCGGGAAATTAATAATTTCCTTCCTTCGCCCTAGTAAAAAGGCTAAGCGCAGCGTTGAGTTCCGCCACTCACTACGAAATGCTTCGAAGGTTAATACTGGGTTTCCTTAGCCTACTCTAAGTAGTGGAAGTGGGAAGTGGGCGTGAAGCTAAAAAAAAAAAAACAAAAATATAATTCAACATTATTTTATAATCGTAACGTAGAATCTTATAGGAACGTGATGGCCTTGTTGATCCTAAGGGAAATCCTGCTGTCGCGTCCTAAGATATGACACGAGTAATGCCTTATATACGAAAGGGAAATCGGAATAAAGTATATTATTATATCATATTACATTATTTTGTAGAGAATTTTGTGTGATAACATATACCTAAATAAAATATTTTTTTATATAGTTTTCTTATTTTATTTTTTTATTTAGGTATTGATAAGCTGTTAATACAAGCAATGTCTCCGGAATTCAGCAGGAAATGGGGAACGGAGTGTCTCAATTCTTAGCCTGCTGTGTGCGGGATACTGTGTGAAGCAAAAAAAAAAAAAAAGTTAAGGTTTTCGTACCTACCAGTCTAGCAGCCTTTAGGGAAATCTTAGTTGTACAGTGAGAGGAGTGATGGTACAATACGTAAACAAAATATAGATTAAATGTTCTTTGTTATATAAGTTTTATATCTTATTAATTTCGAAGATTTGATTCCCCGAGTGGGGATTGAACCTAGAACCATCGCGTCACACATTTGTACCGCTACTCCACTACGGCTTCAATGAAGTTATATGTAACTTAATTATTTCAATATTGAAAGGTTTTGTCAAACTCTGTGTAAATAATTATTGAGATATTTTAGTGGTTAATTATGTTTGTGGTAGCCGTCTCTGAGTGAATTTTGTTGGATAAAGGTAAAATTTAATGTTTTGTTCAATGAAAATCGTTTAATAACAGTTCATTTCATTTACATATTGAAATACAGGATTTTTATCACAAAAATCATATACAGATAAAAAATAGCACGACAAGGCGCGGCGTTTAGTTCCGCAATCCGTTCCAATTTTCAATTCCGTTCCAATGACAAAATAAATTGGCAGAGGATTTGGAACGGAATAATAAGTTCACTTACTCCTTTATCCAATTTTTAATTTGGTTGCTCTGGAGAGTGCGGCGTTGAGATCCCAACTCGAAACAAATTAAAAGATCTTTTATGAAAAGAAGAGAACGGATTGGCTTATCACTACTTTTCTATATTTACTTTTCTTTATATGTACATAACAAAATATATCTCTAAGAAAATAGTAAATACTTTCCTTTTTCTAAAAATAAATAAAACTTATATGGAAAAGAAAATATATAATTTATCACTAGGGGCCTTCGGTTCGGTGCATTTTTAAGGTCCCCATGACTCGGTACATTCTGGACCTTTCCAATTTAGTGATCGCCGTCGGCTATGGTGTTTTACTCGTAAAAGTGACCCCCATGAACCTTTTAAACTGTTTTTTTATTCAAATGTTCCTAATAAAAATTTTATATCTTACAAGGTTTGATTAATTGAAACGGAATGGATATGGAATAAGCTTTTATTGTAAAAGAGAGATTGTTAGCTTATGAAGGGTATTTGCAATATTTTTGCAATATTTCTATTGATAGCTTCGATTATCACTTATCCTCGCTCGTTGGTTCCGCCACTTAACCAGCAATGTCGCGAGAAATTAACGGAACGTGGCGACCAGATAGGCGTTTGAGTGGCAGAATTCACTGCTGCCCTTTACTTCGTTCCCAGAGCGAAGAAAATTAAAATATTAAATACTACATTTCCTCGAGTTGGAATCGAATCCACAACCAGTCGCGTTTAGAGACGTGCGCTTATTACGCTGCAAACACGAAGCATAAACGCTCATATCACTTGCAACGCTGCAACGTTCAACGCAATTGACTTACAAGTTATTTTTTTCTGTGCTCCAAGGGATAGCAGATCTGGATATTTGATATTTCTACAAATTCCTGGGAAAAATGCTCTTGACAAATGAACAAACAAACATATCAACATCAACATATAAAGGGTTCCTATTTTCCTTTTATGGTACGAAACTCTAAAACGTTAAACCATCATCAATTTCATACATTTTTAAAAACATATTGTATTAAATAGTTAAAGCCCATTTTCAAGGTTATAAGATCTGGGTTACGTTAATAAGCCCGACCCTATTAACAAGTAGAAAAAAAAAATTACTTTGTTTAAATTTTACATGAAAACAAATAAAATTGTATACACAATAACAAGCTAACACAATTCACGTTTTCAGTGAACGAGACCAAAGAAAGGGAATGTCACTCTCGTTTGTTATACGAACTTTGTGGCAGAGATGAGTTGATAAAGAAAAATATAAATTTTTATGCTTATTTTCTTTCTTTTTTTTAGTTTTTTAGTTTTACATTGCATCAAGCACATAGCAGGAGAGTCAGAGGGAACCTAGGAACCTAATGTTCAAGGACTATGAAGTCAATCACCATTCAGAGCAATTAATTAGCCTACATTATTTTCTGATTCTAGTAATATGCGTTGAGCTTCTCTACCCGTAACGTCATCAAGAAAGAAGTGTCTCAATATTACGTTCTCTTTGCTGTATGGCTGATAAAGACAAAAAAATACAAAGGGTTCGTGGGTACAGGGTTTAAATTCCACTCCAGGGAATATGAAGATGGCTATATCTCTCAGCCATACAATATTCTTATTACAGGACTTATCAGCATTTGTTTAGCCTACCTCATACGATACTTAAGAAATATATATCGTTCCATGAGACAACGTAATGTTCTTAAGGGATTATGGGTATATGAGAAGATATTAAGATTTTGACGACTTCATGAAAAACAAGAAAGACATCAGTAAAATAATTTATTATCTAATAATACTCAACAAAAAAATCGAACTCACGAACTATGAACCGCACGAACATATTAAAACGTCAATTACAAACGCATATTTGACACAAAATTTAAAAAAAAAACACATTTAAGAACCCTAAAACTAGAATTTAATTAAAATTTTCACACAACATCAGCGTACACTCGTGCGCCATAACTTTCCCGGGGAATTACCGCTGGAAATTTTTACACATTCTAATTAAAACTGAATTAGATTTAATGAAAGGAGGGAAATGGAGGAACAAACGCCGGCCAATTAGCGTAAGTACGTTTATATGTATCAAATTGCAGTAATTTTGTTACGAAATTTTCAGTTTCAACTAACTTTTGCATCAAATGAAAGTTGTTTGAGCAAAGATTCTTTTATACTTTATACCTACGTGATACTTTTGACGGAGAAAATTATATGACAGAATGTTATGTCACTCTATCATCTTTTATATAGATACTAGCGGCCCGCTCGCGGTTACACCCGCGTGAACTATGTTATTATTAATTTCTGTCTCCATGGCTACGTCCTAGTGACGTCTACGCAAAATTTGAGACTCCTAGCATTTGTAGTAACGAAGTTTCATACAAACTTTCAACCCCAAAAACAACCCCTTAGAAATCGAATATTGCAAATTCCCGTCTTAGCGAGCACCTACGTCCTATAAGTAACTCCTATGCAAAATTTGAGATTCCTGGCACTTGTAGTTTCTGAGATTTCGTGATGAGTGAGTGACCTTTCGATTTTATATATATAGATTTATAGGTATGTAAAAACGTAGCGTGTTGGGCTTATATATTGCTTTCTCGCTTCACGCTGTATCCTGTATAGATAGGCAGAAAGAACCTGAAAACCCAGTGTTAAGATACTTCCGTTCTACACTCTCCGCTGTATTCTAGAGGCATTGTATGTTGAGTAGTGGAACTAAACGCCGCGATTTGCCTCGTTACCAAAGTGGAAAAATAAAAATAAAAATATATAATGTGGTGTCGTGGGACACCAGGTAGGAACGAAGTTCCTTCGGCTAATGTAGAATCGACACAAATTGAAAAAAAAGTCGTGCTCAATTTTATGTAGGTTTTCTTGATTTTTCTCTTAAATTTTGCTGATTAGTTTTTATTTAAGTACAAGAAAGTATTTAGGAATTCAGTATTTTAGGAAATAATAAATTACTTAAATAAAAAAACATCGTAATTCAAATTATCAACTAAAAAAAGAAAGAGGGAGAAAGAGAAAGGTATTATACACTACTCGTCTGTGTATGCGACTGTCGCGCCTGCGCACGTCTCATTTAACGGTTTTATTCCACGCATTTTTCTTAGGGTTTTACTATCACATTTTTTTCAGTTCGGTCACGCAGCGAAATCCCTATCCCTTCCAAGCCTGCCGTAAGGAACTTCGTTCCAAAAAATCATTCCCAGTTCAGGTAAGGAAACCACAATTTGTAAAAAAATAGGGCGTTGGAGTCCACCACCCAACAATGAAGTAATTATAAGAAAACAGATTATTTAACCACTATATTCTCACTATCACACCAAACACAAAAACACACACAAAATCAACAATATATCACGCACAAATCGACCAAGACACCAGCGAAGCACTCAGTGTACCAAGATTTGAGGACATTAATTATTTAGTTCAGAATTAAACATTAATATTTCCATTTGGGCAACGATAATGGCTGGCTCTATTTAGCTCTAACATTAGCTCCCCGATGTAAAGTGGTATGTGAATAGTATACTAATTAGACGAAAGTAACAATACTGAAGTAGAACGAGAATAGAGTATTACTAAATTTAATTTGTACCCTCTTTGTGGGCGGGTACGGTGTGGTATGGCTATAGGTTCAAATCCCGTTTGAGATAAGCGAGCATTCTATCAGATATTAGATATAAGAACAAAAAACCGGACAAGCGTGAGTCTGGCTCGCCCACCGAGGGTTTCGTACAAAAATTGGATGTCTCGAGGTTAGCTAGAAAAACCAACCAACTATTCGATTGGAGCATAATTATGTTTTTTTTAAACGTAGATAGGAACTTTCTCCCTTTCACCACTCCACTGATTTTTTCCTATTTCTTTTTCTATTCTTCTGATTCTTCCCAGTGGGAATTGAATTTACAGTTCTTTAATCATCATGTTTACAATCAGACGCTTTATTACTTCACGCGACAAACATTTGTCCCTTCACCAAAACTAAGAGAGACCAACCAATGAAAATAAATCGTTCTTCCCAGTGGAAATCGAACCTATAGGTACTTCTATAATCATCATGTGTACAATCAGACGCTGTTCCACTACACCATAATAGCCAGAACCTAAATTAAATTAAACAAACGTTTCTCCCTACAGTAAAACTAGGAGACCATTCGTAATCACAGGGTGCGTTGGAAACATAAGAACTTCTATAGCTACATATATTTATATGAATAATCTACCAGTCCGGACGTAGATAATGGAATTACGCAAGGGACCTGTTTGTACAGAACAAATAGCCGAAAGTATTTATCATTTCTTAGTTTTGTTTATATGGGATAATGTAACATTTGGATGTACGTTACTGGGGAAAGCTATGGGGGTTTGTTTTGATTGTTGGGGTGGTGGTGCGTTTAATTATCTTTGTTTAAATTTTAAATGTATTTTTGAGTTTTTTATACGTTACATCTCGCACAGAGTAGGGTACAGAAAACCTGGGAACCTAGTATCTCCCATTAAGATCCTCCTTTGAACATTTTCCGCTGATATAGATGACGGAGTGCCCCAACATCAGTGTTCTCTATCTATCCATCTCATAGTGCCTTACATGAGCTTTTATTCTTTTTTTAGCCTTCTTAAAAAGAATGAAACTTATCTAAGTGAAAGAAGTTACATCAACAATAAGTAAAGAATAAAAGCAATTATGTAAAATAACAGCAAAATTCGATTCACAAAATTGGTGTTCAGGAGGACACAGGAAATTTATTATTAAACGTAATTCCAATATGAAATTGAACGACAAATTAACAAAGCATTTGACAGAGAGCCTTCGAGGCGAATAATTTCTCATTCCGAAATTATTAGGGGAACGACCATGGATAGATAATATTTCATTTTTTTATTGATCTAATATTGGCATTGGTTGGTTTGATTTTATTTTTATCTTCTTTTTTTTGCTTCACGTTGTATAACATTTAGGAGAGTAGGCAGAGGATACATTGGAACCTAGTGTTATGACACTCCATTAAGATACTTTCATTCTCCACTTTCTGCCGATTCTTTTTATTCATAATTATTTCTAATAGCGGCTGTGGTGCAGCATATGATTGTATATTATGTACTATTCGTGGAGGAATGATTATATCATTTTTCTTTCAGTCTGGCAAGAAAATAAATTAAATTAATTAATTTAATAAATTTAATTAAGTTAAATCCGCCATTCATAAGCTGTAAAATTTGATAGAAAGTGGGGAACGGAGTATCTTAATACTGGCTTCCCTCTGCCTACTATGCTACGCGGCAAGAAAAATGCTTACTTTACGATTTTTTTTATTCTTTACAACAAACTAAGTAACATAGAAATGGGGAAAAAGAGTGACCCATCTCTTTGATCAGCTAATCGGCCGCGTATATAATAATTTATATTGCGAATAACTTTCCAGCTTTATAAATTCACTATTACAAAAACACCAAAAACCCAAACAATAAAAGTTAAAATAGCATAGTAAATTGCGCGCCACCATGCTTAATAGTAAACATAGTATTAATCTGTAACTATAAATTAATCCCATAAACCCATTCAGCAGTATTAGAATTAAATCAGCCTAGGTCTATACTGTTACCAAATTACAGGCCTCGATGAGCAAAATTACAATACCAATACATTTGCTGAAATTGCAAATCGTGGTAACGATTTATGTAATTAAGCGTGTGTTGGAGATCTGTATGGAACATTTATATGAGATTTTTTTATTATATAGGATTAATTTAAGACATTTCTGCTATTAAAATGCTGCGTAGCACGGTAGGCAGAGAAAATCCAATATATAAGATTTTCCCCATTTTCTCCGTTCCCCAAATTTTACAGTTTTTGAGTGGATGAAGCTAAAAAAACCAAGTTCGTACCTACAACCATCGATATCTCAACCCATTTCAAATGGAAAGAGTTTCAATTTCGCTATAAAATATAGAGTTAATATTTTAAGATCGGCAGGTACGAAATGCCACCTCGATATTCAATAAAGGCACGCCTGTGATAGATGACGACAGTTTGATCTTTGACAAAATCCAGTTGCCTTATCAGTTCTATGTATAAATCGGATATTTGCCTAATATTATATACTGTGCCCGAATTTTATTTATAATGAAAATGCTAAGAACGTTTTTTTATCAACAATATCCCGCATTTAGCATGGTAGGCAGAGGGAACCTAGTGTTAAGGCACTCTGTTCCCCATTTTCCGCTGAATCCTGGAGGCATTGCGGTTTGAGTGGCGGAACTCCACGCTGCGCGTTACCTCGAAACTAGAGTGAAGAAATGAAAATATTAAATATTTGATTGTCTCGAACGGGGATCGAACCCGCAACCAGCCGCATTTACAGTCACACACTTATGCCCTTGTACTACGACTGGCTTTGACGATATTTCTAAAAAAATATTCAATTTTTTCCTACACATTGTACAATATGGCAGAGAGATTTAAGATATATTTATTTCCTTCTATAGAAACACTATTTACCTAAATTAGGAAAAGTCAAAGGACAAAAAATAAAAGGCAGAAAGTTGCGAACGGAGTGTCTGAACACTAAGTTTCCTTTACCTATCCTTCTGTAACAGCTATGAAAAAAGATACTTTTACTTGTCATTTGAATAATAGTTCAATATTAATATCAAGATTGAGAAAAGGGTACCCTGTTTTCGAGATATAGGAAATAAATTCTTCCTTAACCTTTAACTATGGACGTGAATTTTTTATAACATACATATGGACGTCGGGTCTGTCAGACCAGTGTATTTATTGGTCATATTCCGGCTGTTTTTTAAAGGAAGAAGACAATTTTATGTTTTAGTTTACATGAATAGCCTCAAATCAAACAAAATCAATATAAATAAAATCGCTTTTTATTAAAGTTTACGCATCACAACGATTTAAGTAACTTAAAGTCACAATTTCAGTCTTTGGCCACATGGAATGACTCTTAAGAAAAAAATACTATAAAAAAAAGACAGATAATAAAATAAATATTTTTTTAACAAAATATAAAGTCTAAGAAATAAAAAAAATAAAGAAATTACATCTTATGTTATAAAATAAAAATTTTGACAACACCTCAAGATAAGGTACAATTGAACATCGATACACAATGGCTTTCAACATTGTTGGCTAACAAGACGATTGCAGTCAACATAAGTATGTGTTGTTTCTAAATATCTTTTGGGGGCAAAGTATACATGTTTTTCAAGAACCCAAAACTATTTTTTTAGCTTCATGTTCAATAAATGATAGATCAGATCGCGAAACGCGAGTCAAAGTCATTCTCAATTCTTAGAGTAGTTTAATATACGAAACGCGTCTTTTTATTTGATAAAGTGCTATTTTCTTTATAAAATGTCGTCGTCCAATTCTTTTGTTTGATGTTGATTATAAAGTACCGATATTTTTGTCCCTGACGTGCTAGGTCGATCATTTTTTCCATTTTATCATAAAAACTAAAAAAATTGAATCTTTTTTAGGTAAATAATATTTATATTACTAAAATATATAACAAACAATGCAAAATAATATATGATATATAACAATAAAAACATTTAAATACAAATAATACAATTAAAATATTAAAGTATATTTTGTAATATTATTAAAATATATGGCGTTTTGAAATCATTCATGTATGGGAAACATGGACGTCGGGTCTGACAGACCCAGACCCCGTTTAGAAAGCTAAATACTCACGTGTTTTGAACCCAGAGACACATCCACTGCTATCTACATTCATTTTGTCATTAACACGAAAGGTACTGAGCGACTCAGTGGCGGAGGTCCACGAGAAGTGGCCGATTTGTAGAATTCGTAGAACTGTCTGGTCTGTCAGACCCGACGTCCATACTTAAAGGTTAAGGCTAGAGGCGTATGGAAAAAGGTTCAAGTTAAATCGACTTCGGAATTGCTACGTCGGGCTATCAGATAAGGCATATCTCGAATATTCCTGGTCTCTTCTCTGGTGTTTTTCCAAATAGATTCAGGTTAATAGAAAAGATATTGACGATATTTATTCAAGAAGACTCTTTTGTAAATATGTTTAAGTCTGCATAAACTTAGTGTTTAGACTCCGTTCCTATTAAGCCACTTCTGCACTTTCCGTCAAACTCTGGAGGCATTGCGTCTTGAATAGCGATGGCGGAACAACTCCGCGCTTTGCCTCGTTACCAGGACGACGAAAATATTAAATATTTAATTTTCGTAAATGGGCATTGAACCCACAACCCTCACATTTACAGTCGCAACCTTGTGACCCTGAGCCAATACGACCAAAGGATATTGTTGTTAAAATAATTTAATGAAAAAAACAACTAATTATTCGAAACATGACATCGTGGAAATTTTCAATACATTTAATAATTTTGGTATCGATTTTCCAATAATTTTAGTACCGATTTTTCTTATATCAGTCAGCTTTTACAGAATATGGCTTTAATAATAATTCCCTTTTGCAGTTTTCACGTGAGATGTTCCATATGGCCATTATCTTTAACTATAGCGTTTCATGGATCTACGTCAACTCACTGAGCTTGGACTGTCGCCCGTTTCCCATACATTTTCACGAGCACATGTAGTTGCCAGCGTGGTGTTGCTATAAAATTAATGGTGAGTTAAGCTGTTTGTTTTCCGTTTGAATAGTTTGCTGTTAATTTTAAGTTTTTCTTTTTATTTAGCGTCACGTCATGTCCAGGATACAGATCCTGGACATATCAGGGTAGGAAGATGAAACCTAGTGTTAAAACACTCCGTTCCGTCATTTCCGTTCTCCAATTAGCACTTAGACACTTAGCTCGGTTTATCAAACTGCCAGACACCTCTAAGCCCTAATAAATTGCAAGCCTCTACAAATATAATAATGCAAATTTACAACAAGAACACTTTATTATCAATTTTAATAACTTATGTGAAGAAAACCGATATTTGCTCCTAATATGTTCGTAGGCACTTATAGCTTATTAGGATTTAGGGGTGTCTGGCAATGGATAACGTCATTTCTAATATTATTCTCGAGAAAATATAAAAAAATAAGCTTTATAATTTAAATACACTTAGGTTATTTTAACATCTTATTTAGATAAACTGCCAAAATAACCACCATCCAAATTTTATATTCCCTGATAGTACTATCGAGCGTTGGGTAGCAGGTTCGACTCTGGGAGTAAAGTGTGCTAGTAACAATTATTTCTCACAAAATATATCAGTAATAGTTCTTACAATATTTTATTTATTCGCTGCTATTAAACTAAATTATTCATTCTTACCACAAAGGCGTTGTCTATTTTTATGAACGCGTCAATAAAATAAAATAAATATAAAAGGACGTTTTAAATCGATCATCCTTCACCGCATCTCCACGGGTATCGCTAAGGAAAATTTTACATGTAAAATCCATTCTATCAGGATTTTTACCTAAATTTCTTTTCTAATAAATTATGATGTAAATAAACCTTTAAATTACTTTTTATACTGTAGTATTAGCTTGCTTTATTAGTCTAAATTCCAGACATTATTTAAAGACAAATATTTGATTATACTTTTAATGAAGCAGATAGACATAGCGCAGCGTTGAGCTCCGCTACTAAACACAAAACGGCCCATTAAATGGGTGGAAATTGGCTTACGAAGAGTCTTAACACTAGGTTCTCTCTGTCTTAGGAATAGGTTAAAAATATTGGTAAAGTTGCCCCTTGAAACCTCGAATTTTATGGGAATACTATTATTGTTTAAAACAAGTAGAGTATAGACGGAGCCAAGTAAAATAAAAGTGACTGACAGACAACACACACAGACAGCGTAATGGTTCCTAGCGGAGTATAGGGGAACACTAAGAAAGGATTTCCCGAAATTCCTAAGGCAACTCGAGTATACAACGTTTTACATTTTATAGTTGACGCCAAAAAAAAAAAAGTTGATGCCAATTATGATAAAAGTCTTTTTTGCTGTATGTAGCAGGGTAGATAGAGAGAACGTTGGAAACTAGTGTTAAGACACTCCCGTTTTCATTAAGACAATTTCTTTCCTTAATTTCCACTGAAATCGGGAGGCATTGCTTCTTGAGTGTCGGAATTTAACGTGGAACTTTACTTCGTTACTAGAGCAAAGAAAAAAAAAGAATTTCAGATCCTCAAGTGGAAATCGAACCCATAACCTGTCAACTTTACAGTCACACTCTGGCGCCATTCGTTATCACCACCATTATGATCAAATAGACAAAAAAAATCTTTAACATACTGTTAATAAAAAACAAATCCATTCACATAAAGTCACAAGAAAATCTGTAACAAAATACCAACATAAATTCCAAAGTAAGAACACAAATCAGGTAATCGCTCCACGACCATAACCATATCTCATAAAGGCGATTATCGAATGCAGCGTCCAAATAATTTTCACACAATCAACATGATATATCTCTATTTCTGTACACACGAAAACCATCCATCTAACATCGGTATAACGTTTCATATATTTATTGCTGCGTAGAAAATCCGGGCAGCGGTCAGCATTGATCGATGGTATTATGTAGATTTTGTATCGCAAGTATATTATGAGCTTTCCTGGCTATCTCGTTATTGAATTTTGTATGGGGAAAGATAATAGAATATTTTCACGAGGTTTTTGTCTTGGCCCTCGCAGCTTTGGGTTTCATGCATAATAATATTTTTTTTTGTCGTTATTTTCGTTATCTGTGGATAAATGATTTTGTATATGGGTTTGGTTTAAAGCAATTATTTTATCTATAAGAGAAAAGAAGCGTAATTCGACTCTTAATTTAATCAGACTGAAAAAAATTAAAAAGAAAAAAGAAACTCCCCCAAAAGAGGATTGAACCCTCGAGCATCACCAGTATCACCTGTCTTCTACTCAAACCACAAAAGTATATTTAAAAGGATATTTAATTAGAAAAAGAAAAGAAGAACCAACTAAGCCAGGTAATAAAAGTATAAAATGTATTTAACTCCACCATGTAAAGCATCACGAGTGTAATTAAAAACGGCAGGAACATTCGCAATCAGATTTACCTCATTCCCTTATTAGTTTCTGTAGACTCTCAAAGCTTACCTTATCTACTTGCTGGAGAAAAGAAAAAAAGATAAAAGAAAATAACGTGAAAAGGATGTACGTATATGGTGGAATAGGACTATTTATTTAATTGACGCCGACTGTACATGTGGTATGTGTAACTGAGGTTATTTGTAATATATGCTATAGTTAATAAAAAATAAAGATTTAGGTCTATTATTATATCTAGATTAAGATCAATTATTAATCTAGTTTTATATCTTGACCTAGATTAGGGGATTAACAAGCAGATCCTTTCTGTAGGTTATAAGGGAAGTATTAAATTATTAACTTAAAATAAATGCCACCCCTGTTCATATAATTTACTAGCTTTTACATCAAGTAGCTTCGGTCTGATTGTCAAGTAGATACAGCAAGATTTTTTTTGTGCGTTGTATCCTGTACATAGCAGGGTAGGCAGAGAGAGAGTCTTCCTTCCTTCCTATTAAGACCCTTCCATTCCCCATTTTCCGCCGAATTCTCGAGGCATTGTGGCTTGAGTGACAGAACTCAACGCCGCGTTTTTGGAAAAAAGAAAAGGGTAAAATTAAAATATTTAACATTTAATTTTCTCTTTTAGCTTATTTTCTATTTTAGCTACCTGTTATTAACGCGTCCAACCAAACAAACACATGAGCTATATAGTATTACTGAACTAAACATAATTACCCCTGGATATTTAATTTCTAAGAGAATCGAGATATTTGGACTAATATTAGTACATATCAAGTATATTTCTGCAATCAAGACAGAGAGAACATACACTCAGACATTTAAGACACTACGTTTCCCACCTCTCCGTAATACCTAATTAAGATTAAAATCTAGATTTTAAAAACCCTACGCTAGTACTGTGCGAGATAATCCATCCTCCAAATGGGAACAAAAGCACCGAGTGACACTACACGACGTACGTAGGTACCGCACTGTACTGTATTTATATTTTTACACGACCAAAAGCCTGTTGACCTAGAAAAAGATACAGAGAATTGAGGACGTGGGGGCTTTACTGGATTCCTTTTTCAATAGTACGATAATTTCTTGTATATATATATATAAATGTTATATGTGTCATATGTATGTTTGTTGAACTAGTTTAATATGAATGACGTGTTAGTATGAAATGAGTGACATCTGTGACAGTGGCACAGTCTCTTACTGCAATCATAATTATTTTCATTTCCTTAAACAAAACGAAAATGAAATTAAGAGTTAAGTTACGCTTCTTTTCTATTATAAATAAAATAATTGCTTTAAACAAAAATTCATATACAAAATCATTTGTCCACAGGTAATGAAAGAAAGCGTGGCGTTGGGTTCCAGCAGTCCAAAAATAATGTCTTTAAAATTTACTGGTACTTACAGAGCGAAATGTCTTAACACTCTAAGGTATTTTAGCTTATTTAGTTATTATAGCGAGAAGATGAAAATAAGTTAGTCAGAGTGCACCACGACCACCAGTTCTTCTTAAATATTTGTCTCTTTAGCTTACTTTCATCTTACAAAGATTATTAAAAAATCCACCCCAAACCCTAAAGCCTTTCCCATTTAAAACAGCATATGCTATACATATAAATGATCGCTAAAGAAATCAGCATGAATTATTACAGCCATTATTAAAATCGGTAGATACGTGTTAAAACCACAAAGGGCCTACTCGAGTTTCATATTCCTGCGATAAATCACGTGGGCTTATACCATCAAAGATATTACATTGTGAATGAATTTCTGGTGGCCACCTTACCTTATATAATCTATGTTTAATATGTATTGAGACATACATATTTCCTTGTTCGTTTAGAACGAAAAAAGTTTTTAGCTTAACGTGTTCCATATTTGCAGAATAGGTAGAAGGAAGGCACTAGGGCTTAGTGGTAGGGCACTCTGTTTGCTGATTTCTATCCAATCAATGAGCATGGCTTGTTAAGTGGAAAAACTCAATGTATCGCTTTGTCTAGTTACTATAGTGAGAAAAAGAAAATAATTCGTTCAGAATATGTTCAGTTCAGTTCAAAAATAATGAAATATACTTAGAAAAGTATGTCTATGTTGCATAATGGCCGGTATAAATATTACAAAATCTTAAAAAAAAAACACATTTGATGATGAGATTATTTAACTTTTATAGGATATATTATGTGAAAGAGTAGGTAATGCAAAAGAGGCAGTCGTGGCCCAGCAACACAATGTCTGACTATAAACGTGACGGTGGTTAGTTCGATTCCGACTCGGAGAAATAAATTATTTTCATTTCTTTGCAGTGGTACGTAGATAAAGTGACGGAAAATGATGAATGGACTATCTTAACACAGGCTTTCCTTTGTCTATCCTCTACTTTTCTCCACTAGCGTTCTACTGTCGGGGACACCGCATGAAACTAAAAAAAACCAAAAGTAATAACATTATACACTTTTGACCCAAAATAGTTAAAACATTCATTTATACAAAATGCCATTTATTCGATAAACTAAGCTTATATATTTATTACGAACGTACCTAATTCAGCCATTCCTCGATAAACAAACGATAATTAGGTTATAATAATTCTAGGTATAATAAAAGGGGTTAGGTTAGGCTAATTTAAAATAGGGTCGCCAACACCCTCTTCTGGATGTGTGACCAGCTGTTAACGATAGAAGGGTACAGTCAATAATGTCCAACTATCATACTTAGCAGTGCTGATGATATCATTATAATATGAAATATATCATAATATTATGACTAGAGGTTTTAATTACCGTAATTATTTTAGCTTTTTAAGTATTTACTATCTAAATCTAAGTTCAATAATCCATTTCAATATAATTATGTAACCGACCCATTTATCACTTATTTTTTATTAATCTTCCTTCTGTATAGTAGGGTAGGCAGTTAATACACTACATTACCTACAAAACGCCCAGAGTAGGAGAAAAAGAAGTAGTTGGCAGTCTGCAGTTGTGATGCTGAGCCAGGACAGCTTCAAATTAATGCTATATGTGATAAGAATACTAAGATTATAACCAAATTTTCAATTATCATTCAAAAAACGATACTACCTAGTACTAAATTTAGTCTACACTAAATAAAAACCGACTATTTACGGTCACTAGCTTTAATATATAAATAGAGCAAGTTCCCAAACTTCCAATTAATATGTCAATACACAGGATGCGGGTAGGGGTTTGCCCAAAGACCGAATGCAAATGTATGGCCCGTATAACCATACAATTCTAACCCAACTAGTTCTTTGCTCACATTCAAACTTTATAAAATGTTTCAATTTCCTACAAATATACCACTGTGAGAATTTAAAAGTTGCAGGGGCACAAGCTTGTGACGGTAAACACAACCTAGTGTTAGCACACTCCGTTCCCCACTTTCCGCCGAAATTCTGGAGGCATTGCGTGTTGATTGGCGGAACTTAACGCCGCACTTTGCCTCGACACCAGAACGAAAGAAATGAAAATATAAATTTAAATAAATATTATCTCCTCGAGTGGAGATTGAACCCACAACCAGTCGATTTTACAGTCACACTTTGAGTCCTTTTGCCACGACTGGCCTGGACTCAAAGTTACTTTTGTATAGCTAAAAGCCCTAAAAGCCCTAAAAAGCAAAATTAGCAAAGTGAAGAACCTATCAGTTCCACTTAGCAGGTCCCATCACAAAGTAATATTAAAGTTGAGCTTATCCACCAGTTAAGCACACCTGTACAACAATTTCAATCGGGATCGTAGTTCCGATACGCCACAAAACAATTTATTGGCACCGGTATTCGGGAAACGTGAATAAATTGGCTCGAACCTGGAACAGGCGATTGCGTCCGAACTATTCGGAAACTTTCGGAAAGCCTTTTAGTTTTACCCTTTGTTCTTATTGTTTATGTCGTCTTGCTGTAAATTTATAGATTTTTCGATTCGTCGTTAAAAATTACGTTTAATTTTTTTATTTTCGTGTGATAGACTGCTGAAGCTTATTTTCGAAATTGGTTTTTCAAAGCTAGTGTTAAAACACTCTGTTTCCGTTTACTATTTTCCATCGAATTCTAAGGAAATTGCCAGTTAGTTTTCGGAACTCCCTATTTTGCCTCGTTACCAGACCAAAGAGAAAAATGTTTAATATTTTATTTCCGCAAGTGGAAATCAAACACACAACCGTTGGCTTTACAGTCTAACTTTTGTACCCTTGCGTCACGAAGGTGTCAAGAATAGGAATATTAAATTAGATGAAAAAAGGAGAGCTGGAGTGACTGGTTACGAGATCCTACGTTCCACATTACATTTAAAACCTATTCTCCATTACAATTGAACTCCATTATCCTATCTCTATGTAATATTCCATTTTCTTCTGAATTTCTACATCTCAATTCATTTTCCGATCCATTGATTTCTTTCACAAGTAAACGTGAAACAGACGCTTTGAAGTAGTTCTCCCTTATTATTCGCCATTTCATACAATTTTGCTGCAAATAAAATGAATTTTTCAACGAGCTGTCTTCGTCTTGAGCCTTGAAATTCTATCATTATTTTATTTATTGCTTAGCCTTTTCTTTTTAGATTCGTTTATGAAAATTTTTGAATTAGTTTAATTTTTTGCCGTCATATCGTCGATCCTCACTCGGAAGAATTAATATTTATTTATTAAAATTTTAATCTATTCCTCTGGTATCAAAACAAAAATGCTGCGTTAAATTCCGCCGCTCAACAAAAATACTATTTTACAAATACTATTTTATTGACATTAACTCATTTTGCATTTTTCATCTATTACTTGACTCCAACTTCACAGTTAATATTTCATTCCTAAGTTGGAAGTTTCTACCTTTTTCTACGTATAGGTACACTTATACTATACTTAATATTATAAAGCTGAATTTTATAGGCCTTCGGCGTTCTGTTACGCTACTCAACACGCCTTCAGAACTTGATGGAAAGTTTGGGTCAAAAATATCTTAATGGAAACGGAATACTAGGTTCCCAGGTGCTCTTTGCCTACATAAAAAACTTTTAATCCTTTTATTAAAACCTAGTTATTTCATAAATATACCGCAATGTCGTTGTAACATTAAATATTTACATAAAAATCTTATAATAAAGCTGAACTAATTAAATATTTGCATGACATATAAAAGGCTGCAATAACCCAAATTGTAAAAGTAAATATATTTTAAAATTGTTTTCTGTGAAATAATTTCAACGTAATGTATCCATATTATTAATTTACTGTTGCCGTATGACGTCATTACTTTGCAATTTGTTTTTAACTTAAAATTTCATTTCTCGTCGTGAAAAAGGTTTTTGTAGTTTAATTAGATTTTAAGGAAGAAAATGTAAAAATAATACGAAAAAGAAGGAAGAGTAATAAGAGTAGTCGTAGGGGCGAGAGACGTCGATTGATGTTAGAGATCACAGTATCGATGGTTACCTAAAGAGCATGAGTAGAACCCCTGGAAGGTATGTATGAAGAGATTGATGATTGTCCAAAAGACGAAAGACGTATTTGGAGACCGCGGCTGGTGGCGCTCCGTTCTCTCTGTTTTTTTAACCTTGACGCTGTTCCAAAACTAGGGACAGATATGTAGGGAACCTGAGAACCTAGTACTAAGAATATCATAATGAGAACAGAGTAGTTCCCATTAAGATACACCGTTCCCATTAATTAAAAAAACATTTCCATTCCGCTTCCAGAGGCGTTGCGTGTTGAGTGACGAAACTCTACGCCACGCTTTGCCTCGAACGATCGACACGATTAACGTTATGCTATACTATCTATGATCTTCTCTTGTAAACGGATTACCGAATACAAAAAGATTTAATCTATTCGAACAATCAGTTCCTGATGTTAGCGCGCTCAACCAAACATACTCTATAGTAATAAAATATTAAGTATAGATTAGAGTACATAAAAAACCTCTAAACATTTCCCATTAGTGCTATAATATGTATTAATTTCGAACAGCATTATACCGAGTGTGCTTTACTGCATACATATTAATGTCCATAAATATTTATTAACTCTAGAATCGATATTGAATTCGTCCTTTCAATTCTGTTATTGTATCTGTAATGGAATTGTAAATATGTACATAAATGGAGATAAAACTACATTAGCTGTGGTAGTTGCGGGTTCGGTTTTGTTAAAAGAATATAATATGGGCGATTTAAGTATTTTTTGGAAGTAAATTTTTTGGTCATGTACAATTTTCTTGACTTCTATATAAATTTGCTCGTAAATTTTCTGCCCAATCCTAAAGTCTTTGAAGTCTTAACCTTTCTGCAACAATCCGAGGCAGTACGTCAGGCAACTACGAAATCATTGGCGGTAGTTTGATATAATGAAGGTTTGTTTGATTTAATTTTAACCAAACTAAAGTTTAATGAAACAGAAATAAAATTAAGAGCCTTCAATTGGTTCAGACTATTTAATTGTTTCTAATATTATATGAGCCACGAACG
Organism: Heliconius melpomene rosina; assembly: GCF_056956725.1. Lineage (NCBI taxonomy): Eukaryota > Metazoa > Arthropoda > Insecta > Lepidoptera > Nymphalidae > Heliconius > Heliconius melpomene. The sequence goes on along the minus strand of NC_140396.1, from coordinate 1,622,307 downwards.
ATATATCTAAAATAAGCCGACAAAATATATTTCACTAATTTCCAGACTCCTACAGTGCTTAGCTATTTCGATTTTACCCTTTAAAATTTAGATATGAATATAATATAGTAATACAGTCTAAGTGTATAATTTAACTCTTGTCTATAATAAATGCGGTCATAGTACTGCACTGGAACCACATTTGTGTTTAAATGCAATCGTTATACGTTCGACCCTGATCATATACTCGTAATACTAACATTTATACTATAAGTATTGTATTATTTCATTTTCTTGATATGTCAAAAAACAGCGGCGTTTAGTTCCGTCTTTCAACATATCTCAATTTTCAACAGAGAGAAAATGGGTTCTCTTTAAATATCCCGCACAACGGGATAAAGCGTGAAAAAAAAACAAAGTTAATACAAGAAAAGACAAATTTGCAGACTTCTTATAAAACTATTTGCTTCAAGGTCGGAGACTCTAACGTAAAAGCGCTAACAAATAGACGATTCAATATGTGCCTGAACTGTTAAATAGATTGAAGGGATACGTGCTAAGTATACAACAATGTTGGGAAAGCTCACTAAATAAAACTTATAGGGGTAACTTAGGGGTAGCTTTTAAAAGCTTAATTTAATGTCAATGCAGGTTAGTTTCTTTTGTAACCCCCGGGTATATTTAGCGTAGGCAGAATCAACAATCTTTAAATAATCAATACAATTCGAAATCAACTTCACCAAATTAGCCTGTTCTTGTCCACTCCTGGATGTAAGCCTCTCCCAGGGTAGGGAGTTTCTGATCCTACATCTTCCAAATCGGTTCCCCCACAAAGACTCATTGACTCTCGTTTCTATTCGAGATATTGTATAAGAATTGATATATACTCATTTTCAAGCTTTTTCCCGCTCGAGGAATTGAAATATTTAATATTTTCATTTCCTCGTTCTAGTAACGAGGCAACGCGCGGCGTTGAGTATCGCATTTTACACGAAAAATCATAGAATTTGATAGAAATTTGTTCTTGTAAAAGTGTCTTAACTCTACGTCCCCAGGTTCCCTCTTCCTATTCTGTTACGTAAATAAAAATAAACAAAATAAACCATTTAATTTAAACAAAAGAGCAAAAACAAATACAAATAATATCCAAACAGCATAAGATAAGCTCAACCAATAGCTACCCAATAAAGCACTACGAGATGCACTAAAATAGCACGCCTCAAGTAGCTTAAAGCTCTATCGTTTGTCCGTCTGTGTACACAGTTTGTGCTCACATATTGCAGTACAAACACACAATGATGAGGGTTCACGTCAAGCACCGACATAAGCCGGAGACTCCTTGCTGGATCAGTATGAAAAATGTTTAGTTCGTTGTTTTGTTTACATTTTCTGTTGTTTTAACAATTATTTTGAAAAATGGTTGTTTGTATAGAAATCTAGAATCAACGCGACCTTTGTCTGTTATTTTTTTTTTACTTCTTCACTCTAATAATAAGCCACTCAATACACAATGCTCCCAGAATCCGACAGAAAATTGGGAATCGAAGTACCATAATGGGAACAGAGTGTCTTATTAACACTAGGCTCCCAGGCTCCCTTTGCCTATCCTACTATGTTCGGGAAACAGCATGAAGCTAAAAAAAGTTACAGGCTTGATCACCTAACCCTAAAGTTGTAGCGTTTCTTTCACAATAATTAAGTGAGAGACCTTATAGTTCATATAATGTATGATCATCTTCAGTATCGTCGAAAATGCTTCGACGGTCAAATGAGAATCACCATAAGTGACCTGAGGAAGTAATTGTACACCTGATACCAAATTGGCCTCCATTTGAGATGGAACTCCTTGACAGACTGACATCAAAGTGAGCCTGTAAGAGTTTTTTATGAGGTGCAGAACCCAAAACGAACATTTGGACAAAAAACAACCAAGAAATCCGTCTTGAAAAAAATCGCTTAATGAGGCAAAAAGTATAGTCAACTAAGATCCACGTCTATAACCCTGGCGTCGCGTCACCTCGTTTGTCACATTGCCATGTTCGAGTAATCCTTGTGTGGAACACCTGCGCTCATCCCATCTCAAATTTTCGTACAAATCGGTTTACATGGTGTAATTACACACGCTTGTTTATACTAATTCGTCATATTATACTGATTTATTAACGCTGTGCGGCTGCCGTAATTAGATAGTGCGTGATTTTGAATTGCTAGTCAAATGTTTTTGGTGTATATTATATTCAAATTGTAATTCAGTTTTAATTATGGTGTTGGTGTTTTTAAATATTAGTTGTTGTTTTTGGGTTCCCTAGGAACCCTTATAGGATCATTTTGTTGTCCGTTTGTCAAAATTCTTTATTTCTTGATTGCATAGAACTGACAATTATTTGAAATTTAAGACTACGGTCCTTTAAAGTACAAAAAATCGAGCTTCTAAGGCAACGAAATCAAAATATACAAGCATTTATACATCGCTTTTGCTGCATTTCGTATGATATTCACTGCGTAATCAAAACCTTTCGGGTACTTTCCGTGGGTCCGTGGACGTACAGTTGTGAAATTTGGCACGAAGTCAGAACTTACAATAAAAATAAAATAATAAATCCGAAAAGTAATACACACACTTATATTTGTAGTTCATTTCATAAAACAATACTTATTTTCTGTTTTAGTTCCATTTAGGATCGGGATTGAACGGGAGAATTAAGAGCATTTAAATTTTTTTGATACAGAATCTGATTGTAAAAACGACGATCGTCGGTGGAACATCCTATTAGAGGGTCTTAGGAGGCACTCCTAAGACCGAACTCGAATCAAAACTTCGAACTTCTGAAGAAATCGAATTTATTTTCATTAACTCGCTCTGGTAGCAAGAAGTATCGCGTGTTAGAAAAATGAAAGATGAAGATCCTAATGTACACATTAACAACATTGGCCCATGTAAGCCAGCCTTTACTGACATGTTGACGTCACGGGAACATTTAATTTATTACTAAGAATAGCTTACTAAGGACTGCACTGGCAGCTGCCAAACTTTGCCCGTTCAGTGCTCATCCCATATGAAAGTTGAGTTTGATTTATTTAGATTGTTTTCTGTTTTTAGAGATGATCACTGATGGTTGTTGGAAACTTTAAGTTATTTGTTATTTATGGATCCATTGTCCTGAGGATCTTGGATCCAAATGAAACAGTCTTTTGGATTGCATCAGCCGGGATTCCGGCTGATCCCTGAGGTGTTTGCCAGTCAATGCGTATGAAAAATGCTGAAATCTAAACTAGGACTATAAGATAAAATTTCACCATTGTGAGGAGCTCGTGAGCGCGGCTTCCCCGCTAGCACACATTACACTACACTACATTAGCACGCTTTATATTAAGATATTATCTTTTAATATAGTTAGAATATTTACGTTCAAAATAAATATATATTTAATAATACATTTTTAATAATTAAACAAGCCGAATCTAAAAACAATTATTAATGTCGATTTCGATTATATCTATAACAAGGTAAACCCAATAATTTAATTAAAGATTACCAATTTACACTAACCTGAACACCAGTTTATATTAAAGGGCGAACGACTGGAGGGCGTCCCTTGTCACCGTGTCACACCGTCTCAAGTATTGAATTCTTGAAAACATATAAAATAAAGGGCTTTTGAGCATTAAATTACCTTTTGTTTGTGACTTGACCTGTTTAATTTCTTTTTTAATAGTCTTGAATATTCATCGTATAAAATTATCTTTTTATTTTTCAGTTTTACACTGTATTTATCGCATTTAGCAGAGTAGACAGAGGGAACTTAGGAACGTGGTGGTTAAACACTCCGTTTTTTTAAGAGACTGCCGGTCCCCTCTTATCGTCGAATTTTCAGCCGCAAATTTGTTACACCTTTACTACAACGGTCTAAGGAAATAAACAATTTAAATATTCTCCCGTGCAGGGATTGAACCCAAAAACACTTCGCTAACAATTAGACACAGCCCTACTGCGCTAAGATGGCCCCTGTATACGTTTGTATGACTAGCAGTAAGTAGATTGATATCAAATATTTCTAAATATAGATTAACATAAAAAAGAAACAAGAGTTACAACATAAATAACTTCGTTCTGAAAAGAAGATTACATAAAAGAAAAAAAGAAAACAAAATCTACCTCCATACAATGAAATAAATATAACAATACACACCATATCTTTGCCGGCTTCCATAAGACCTTTAGATGAGATTTCTTAAAATCTTTTATGAAACAAAGCTATATAAAAGCTGGAATAGGAATAGTGGAACATATGATTGCAAACAAAAGTTCTTTCACCGTAGAATTGTGTTTCAGTGCATTTAATAATAACAGGACTTGAGCTTTCAGAGCGCAGTTCCTATGTGGGGAGCACGAGGAAACGGATGTTCACTAGTATATTTCATATTATATTTTTAGTGAAAATGTGTGTTGAGTTAGGATAAATAAAAGAAAACAAAAAAGTGCAGTTTTTCACTTTTTCACGTGTAGCATGGTAGGTAAAGGGAACCGAATGATAAAATACTTAGTTCTCCTTTATTGGTCTAATTAGTACTAAATTGCGTGTTGAGTAACGGAACTTAACACCACGATTTATTAAGCAGAGAAAGGAAGGAGTGGGAATCGAACCAACAGCTCTTGTGTTTTTCCAAAAATTTCAACTGTTTGTTGTTAGGCACTCAACTATAAGATCCAATAAAATACATGGGTTATATTTTTAATTGTGCCATAGATGTAAAAAAAAATTAAATAGAATTTATGAATACATTTCACAAAAATTGTAAAAAATCGTTTCCAAAGTGTCAAAAGAGGATTAAACACGCTTTGTTTGTTCTAGTAAATGACGTAGACGTATCACCAAAAATATCACAAATACTGGTTTTTTTAGGGACATGGATTCAATTAAGCCTCTGAATATGTATATACTTTTAATGTTTGTATTTTCTTTTTGTAGCAGTGTTAAGCCTGATTTCCACCGCGAGCGTACCCATTAAGGACTATGGTGAACTCGTAAGGGTAAACTGCATACTTGTATTTCCCTCAATAAATGGCGGGCGGAAAGGACCGAGTGAGTAGAAAAAGTTGAAATGAACTCCCGCAGTTTTAGGGAGTAGACCAAAGTAATTGGGTCATAATCAGAAAAAGTGTACATTTTGTGTCTTTTCTTGTCCCGCTACTTTGAATGCGTTTTAAAAATACAATTTTAAAGATAATTTAAATATTTTGCCATTTAAGATAAATTTACTTATTAACTTAAAGATTTTTGTAATATTTTAAATGTATTATGGCTAATAATAGTATTTTTTGTTAGTTGCAAAAAACTTTTCAAAATGCTTCCATACAATTTTTCGTGTCCCATTCACCACTTTACTTTTTTAAAAATTGATTTGTTACGAATATTTATGGTTTTATTTGATTTCAGGTATGTTTATATTACTTTACTTTATGCATAATATTAAATAGAATTACTTTTATTGATACATTATTTAATAAATAATATATATGAATTAAGTAAATTTGTCCCAAAATATTGTTACTCAGGGCTAGTAACGTACAATTAAAATATGAACGCAATTATTTTGAATGGTATTTAATATTAGTTTTTATTGTGGCACCATTATTCTAAAAGTCAATGCTGTCGTAGCTACAACCAGTAATGTTCTCGCAGCAGTAGAGGGGTTCAAATGTTTTAGAGGGAATGCGTGAAATAACATCTCAGGGTTATAAACGGCTTTTATTTTGGTAAGTATTCTATAATTTCGTTTTCTTGTTTATGTTTTTTGCTTCTTTTTACAAAATCTCAAAAAAGAACTTCAGTGCTTGCACATGCAACACGTGGCTTATGAGCAAATATTTAAAAAGGTTAGAATTTCTCAGACTTCATTCTCAATTTTGTTACATTTCGTTACGTAACGAAACTGAGAAAATATGAAGCCTAGTTCACAATTACGTTACCATCGGAAGATATGTATATAAAAAAAAATTGCTGGCATATGAAAAAAATAATTGGTGACTTTTGATGACGTAAAGTAACTAAAAATAATGATTTTTAAGTTTTTTGCCTGTTTGCTTGTTTGTCTAATGTGTTTGTGCACGCTTATCTCAGAAACGGCTTAACCGATTTACTTAAAAACATTTTTTTATTCTTCCTTAAGGAAGAATAAAAAAATTACTAATTAAACTAATTTAAATTAGTCGTGATTTTGTAATTACTATTTTTTTCTCTGGAGATAGTGAATTAATAAATATGTAGGTCTAGCGGGTGAGGCTTTTATTTAAAAACAAAAACGTTTTGTACTAGCGTTGTTAAAGATCTAAACAATAAACATAAAATATTATTAAATACCTATTGATAAATATTTTTTTATTTTCAGTAAGCGTCTTAGCTCCTATGTCAAATGCTGAAACACATAAAATATATAGAGAACGTCTTAAACAGACCAATCCTATTAAATATGAAGATATGTGGAATAAACACTTACAACAACAATGGTTTTATTGATATAATATTCTTATTTTGTTGTGTATAATGCCTTATGACATCAGTTTCGTAACAAACATTATCAGTGTTGTTACTTATCAGTTACGTTACGAATTCGAAAATGTCCACTTTTCTGATTATGACCCAATTACGAAACAAAAACTCATTATTGATTAAAATACAAACCTATTTTATTCAAAAAGCTTATTTTATTCAAGGACTCGGCCTGGTAGGCAGGTAAGCAATGCCTGCTCATATTCCACTCAGGGGAATGAATTATTCAATTTTCAGACAATGTGCGTCAATAAGTTCCGCCACTTAACTGGCTAGGTCTCCAATTTGAGCGGAAAATGGAGACTAAAGTGTCTCATCTCTACATTCTGTGTGCTTACCCTGTCAAAGCGGAATAAAGCTAAAAAAAGTATTACTAAAAACCTTAAGTAACATAAAATATAAGCATCAATCAATTTCTTTTGATCTTTTCCTACTCGCTCTTGCGTAAGAGCCTAACTCATTCTAGTAGGCATTTAGTTATCTCGTTACAATTGGGACAAAAATTGAATCACGTTTGTTTCTCTGTGCCTGAACAATCCAATTGTAAAACTCGGGGGTCCCCCGGGCGGTTGTCATGGCAACGGAACACTTGCAGATGTTTCCAATGGAACTTTATAATTATTTTATTCATTGAAATGCTAATCCTCTTTATTTTAAGTATGTATGTCGTTAAAAGGTCTTCTTTTTGTGTTTATGTGTGATTTTAACCGACTTTAAGGAAAAAGAGATTATCAGTTTGTGTTTGTCATGTTTGTTCAACTATGTGATATAGTTGAAATAGAATATTGACATCGTTATAAAGCTGAAACCTAATAATAGTAATCCCATAACAATAAATACTTCGCCTATATTTATACATACCAGTTGTTTTTACTTAGCGTAAGCGAATTTAGTCAATTTTAATTTAAAAAATCGTGTAGATTGTTTTTTTTTAGCTTATTTTGTATTGTATTTAAAATAATCATATTATAATATTTTGTGGCCACTTTTTTCCTAAAAGTATAATGAAAAGCAAACCATCTGAAAAAATGTAATATAGTTTTTACAGGCATTCATAAAAATGAGCTCGTATTTTGAACGACACTTAGGCGTTGCGAATTTTAATAAAATTTTTGTTAAATATTGTTTTTTTAAGAGACAATGGACGTTTAGAGTATTTAAAATATTTATTCTTTTTTTCTTGGCCGCACGCTCTATCTTTAGAACAGTGTAGGCAGAGAGAAAATTATTTTAAGACACTCAGTTAAGCTGTTCCCGTCCAACTTTTGAGACACTACGTATTAAGGAAGGGGACCTTGCTTTATCTCGCTACTAGAGCGAGGAAACGAAAATATTTAATTCCTTGACTGAAAATCGAACCTGCAACTGTTGTGTTTCCAATCATGCGTATGTATTACATCAGCATCAAATTCAATTCCAGTTAATAAGGCTGTTTAAAATATTTTGAATATCCTTAACCCATATCAGATATTAAATTCTTGATAGGGAAAGGCTTCTGCAACTAATAATGGTGGATTTCGTAAAATAACCCTTTATAGGAAAATATTATTGTTTGGGTCAAAACTGTTATAATCGAATAATGCGGATTTTACTTGAATTTATATGATAATTCTAAATTTAATCTCTTGCGAGAAAATTGTATTACATAATTTTTACTTATTTTTTTAAATATGATAGCTGAGATCCTAGTGCTCAAATACTCCATTCCCATTATGACACCTTTCATATACTCAAACATTTATTTTTCTAAAGACATTTGTTTGATTGAATGCTAGATTTTAATGCCGCGCTTGGGTGGATTGGCTCAGGGTGTCCTAGCGATCCTACAGGGGGATTCTGCATCCTCGGTGAATTTGCCACTGGGTCGTCTAGGGTAAAGGGAGTAGGAGATGCGCGTACCTACTGCCTTCTCCTATCCCCTGGTCTGCGACGGTGAAGCGGCACTGCATTCGCGCTGGACCCACGTACTCGCTCCGCGGCCGGCTCAGTGCCATAACAGATATACAAAAGGAGGCCATGGACCAGTTCCTCTCACTATCCAGCATGGCTCCAATCACACTGGATAATGGTCTATCTGGCTCTAGAGGTCTCTACCCTCAACGGCCATCAGGGTGTAGCGTTGCGGTGCCCAAGCAGGACATTCAGCCAGCGTGTGATGGCTGAGTCCAAGGGACGAAATGAAAACATTCATTTTTTAAGTGGGAATTGAACCCACAACCTATCACGTTTTCAGTTACACGCTGCGAATAAATTATTCCACAATATTGAACACCTTTCACGAAAGAAATTGTTTTAAAACACTCGATATAATATCGATCGATTACATAATTTGCCTTCCCTAAGAGCTGTCTAGAGGCCTCTAAATGGAACAAAAATATTATTGTTAGTTTTTCCCGGGGATGTCGCCTTCCCCTCTGAAATTTGATTCGGAGACGGCAACGGAATATAGAATATCTTTTGAGAGTGTCTTTGTGAGCAAAGGGAAAAATTGTCTTAAAATTAACATTGGAATTTATAGGTAATATATAAATACATTTTTTTTTGAACGTTTTTTCTTACTTACTCTTTACATAGGCAGGTTATACTTTTGTATATTTATTTAATTTTATGAAAGCTATTTGTTATATGAAGATGTTTAAGCAATTGAATTTATTATTATCGTAACTTTGGTATGTTTTTCTTTTATTTTTTAGTTTTAAGCTGTATCTTGTATATTACTGGATCGGCAGAGGGAATATAGTGTTAAAACACTCCCTTTTGTGTCTCAATTCAATTCTACTACGATTTATCTACTTGTCAGAGCGAGAAAATTAAACCAATTTATAGCGAATTTTTAATAAAAATCGAATCTACGATGACTTTAAAAAACAGACACAGCTGACAGCTTCCCGCTGTATCCCGCATGTTAACCTTTAACTCAATAGCATCTTTATAGACCTGTGAGACGAAAATAGTTTAAATATGAACTCACAACCTGCACAAGCAATCAAATACTTAACAACTGTGCCACAAAGGCGTTAAGGAAAATTTCCACTCGAAATATCACCTGAAACGTGATGAACATACATATTTAAGAAGAGTTGCATATAACCTCTTCGGAAGTTTTACGAGGGTCTCTCAATGTGACGAAAAGTGTTACTTTCGAGGGGTTAGCGCTCAACTAACTTTGTTGGAGGTGTTTTTCATTTTGGTGTTGAGAAAAAAACAATTTGTAACAACATTTTCATTATTTCAATGATTTGTGGAATCGTTTTACGTTTGGAAGAGGTGGAAGTTTTTAGTTTAGTTTTATTTAAAGTAGGTAATTGGGTTAAGGAGATGTAGAATTTTATCTACAGGTTCACGCTTTATCCTGAATACTATTTATATGAGGGACACAGCGTGAACCTAAAAAAAATATATACATTTTGAAGTTACTAAACGTAGTTAATGTAATAAGTTTTCATATTAAAAGTAAGTCTATCTTTGAAAGTCTATTTAATAAGTTGTTCTTTTATATAATGGTATAGAAATATATTAAATTGTTTGTTCAATTAAATAATTAAATTAATTGTATACTAAATTATAGCATTTAAATGGAAACCTATTGCTGTAAGAAAATTGGTGAAAATACATAAATTACAATAACAAAATTCATAATATTGAAACTTTGTAAAAAAATTTAAATATGTAAAGTGAATTCGTCAATGGATTTTCGAAAATCAAGGCAAAATCCCATAATAACAACTAACTATTTAAACACCGTTCTTATTAACTTTGAATAAGCATGACTTAATCAAAGAGAGTCAGATTTATCTCAGAAGTTCACTGTTCTGAGGCCTAATTCCATTTGCATGTCAATAAATGTACAGCTTGTTTAGGTTTGACGAGTCAAGATAAAGTTAAAGGTGATTTGAGTAATTTATGGAGAATATTTGAAAGTAATTGTTCTAGAGATTAAATTAAAAAATATTTTATTATTATTACCTGTATGCATGTATATAGACAGCCTATTAGTACACTCACACTTTTTGACAGGTTTTTAAGACTGCGTGTAGAGTTGTGGATCTCAACGCCGCGCTATGTTTTTCAACAGAAAGGGGTGGGGGGAGGGGGGGGGAGGGTAATAATTGGATCTACTAAGTGAGAATCGAACCCATGAGCATCGCCTTTATAGTGTGTATATCTGTCTCATATACACACCTAAAATACGCAGAGCACGTCCTTTTATATCTCTTACCATTTTTGTTATACTTTTAATGGAATAACAATATTGTACCTTAAGGTAACCATTATATTTCTAATTATGAATCTTATTTTAAAAGCAGTAGAACTCAATTTCCTAATTTCATTTTCTTTTTCCATTAAAAGAAACAAGGAAAGATTTCGCAGAATTTTTCCAGTACCTTACATTTTGTTTCTCTAGAATTACATTTAAAATTGTGAAAATTTTATTATTATAAAAATAATATAATTCTACTACCGTTTCCATCCTTTCATATGTAATTTTCGTGTAATAAAATGAGATGTAAAAAAAATTATGGCCGTAACTCTCACCCTTCCGGGCGTTATTTGGGGGTCGCTGTTAAATGTCGCCCATATGATTATATTACTTAGAAATAAACTTGTGTAAAATGTTAAAATATACAAATGTAAATTTAATTTAAACGTTTATGTTGATTTAATTTTTTCGTAAATATGCGAATGAGTAAGGTATTGTTATATTTTGTTTTTTAGCTGGACGTAACTGGGTGTAGGTTGTGAGTTCAATTCTCTGATAGAGTTTTTTTTTAATTAAACAGATATTTTTTCAGTCTGAAAAACTAAATGAGTTGGGCACAACGCAGATTCACGCTATATTCCTCGTGCTAACAGTAGAATAGACAGAGAGAACCTAGTGTTAAGACGGAGGCATTGTAACGAAGAAACGTAATATGAAACATTTCATTTCCTCAAGTAGGGGTCGAACCTATGACGAACCAAGATGAGAACGTAGGCTTTAGCGATCAGACGTTTCAAATAAGCAGTATGCCACTAAGTTCAAATTTACTAAAAAAATATATTACATCAGGTAAATCGTCGTAATGCAACGAAACTGTACTGAAACCGTAGGTAAAAGTCAGTTTTTTATGGTTGTCTCCCGCGACCACCGCACTCTTCCCCACCACAAAATTTAAAAAAAAAAACACGAACATATCAATTTAAAGTCCAGCCCCAATATTAACCCCCACCTCTCCCTCCCCTAAAAAAAAGCTTGGTCGTATAAAATACAATATGTTGTCATTTAATATCCGTTATCAACAATGATGACACAAAATATCTATTTTATATAGAATTACATACATTTGTACAAAGCCCCTGTGAGATTCGAAACTTGTTAAATAAATTCCCTTTCCAAATGGATTTCGTGTGTAGGGAGTATATAGTTTATATAATATGATTTTACATATAATTGTTTGTTTGTAAATTGTTTTTCATAATATTAATAGGGGTAGTTGTTTTAATGATAGAAAAAAATACTTTTGAATGAATATTTTTTATATTATAGTATAGGATTCGATTCCTACTCGGGGGAATAAAATATTTAATATTTCTTAGCTTGTTCTGGTAATGAAGCAAAGCGTGGCATTGAGTAATGAAAAACGAGAAACGGAAGTGTCTTAATGGGAACAGAGTGTCTTTACACTAGTTTCCCTCCGACTTTCCTGCTATATGAACGAAAAAAAGCGAAAACCTGTTTCTCCTTTTAATTTTAAAACAAATTACAGCACAAAAAGGCAGCAAGAACTAAACAATTGTCGTTATTCATGCTAATTTTAAGTGATCACTTTAAATTCGTCGCATTATACCTCAGTTAGACTAACAGTGGGGGTCGGTCGGTGCTGTATAAAATAGTAATAAAATTATACAACAATTCTGGAGAGTAGCCTAATAGTCGGTGGCGCGGGCGAAACTTTTTTTTCTCTCCCATCAAAGTCACTTTTTCATATTCAACTAATAGATTTATATGGGAGGGTGCATATTTGAATAAGTTTTTTATTTTATTTTGGTGGAAATTTACTAAAATATCATACTTTTATAGTAATAAATATTGTACAATTAATTGAGATTTTAGTAGGTCGAGTGGACTATTGACAAAACAAAATGTATAGAATTAATATAAATAGCAGGATAGCTGTTAGCTCATGTAATGAATCAATTGTAAAATTGATATAGAAAAAAGCAACTGATGTATTTTTTCCTGCTCTTCTCAACAGAACTGTCTTCCGAACTTGGCTTAGCTGCTTACCCTGTTCCGTACTGGATAAATAAAACAATAAAAGATAGACAACGCCAGGGCTAACATATAGTCCACAATAATTATACGGACTACGGCGCGGCAATTCCCGACAGCTGACGATCGAATAACGTTAACGATTTACGCCGCGATCGCTATTGGCTAGGCATTATGTGGGTTAGTGTAATGGCGCTTGTATAATTTATTCATAATAAATTTAATCAACCCTAAATGCCTATTATTATATTTGTTTTATGGTGATTCTGTTGTTTGGACGAGGTTAGTTTTTTTTAGCTTCCCTCTGCATTCGTACTAGGAACCTAACCGTTCCCATTAAGACACCTCCGTATCCCATTTTCTGTCTAATTTTGGAGACATCGCGTGGTAAGTGGCGGAACTCTCAACGGTATGCTTTGCCTCGTTACCAGAGCAAAGAAATAAAAATATTAAATATTTCATTTCTTCAACTGGAAATGGAACCTGCAACCTGTCGCTTACTTGTATACCTGCGGCACAACAGGCATCTAATGTATAGGTTGTCACTTTTATACTTTCAACACTTTTTACACAACACTTTTTTTTATATTGAAAGAAAAAAAAACAAATAAATCAACAAAAAGAAAATAAAATGCTTAACAAGCATTCGAAACGAAAACTTTTCCAGAACAAACGAAATAAGAAATCAACACAATTAAATATCTTAGAAGAGTATAACTTCAGACATTAATAAAATGGCGATTTCGCGTACCATTTAACATAATTACAAAAAAAAAAAATACCCGGCAAATTATTGTGGATAATAAAAAATAAACTTTTTTAATCACGAAATGCTCGCCATAGAGGATGCCGCTATGGAACGCTACCAACCAACTTTGTTACGAAGTACGATTCGCGATTTTATTTTTAATTATGAAAACTGGACAGATTAATTATTGTTGAAAATGTCACTTTAAAGTTTTGGAAATTCGGTTGGCGTTCATATTTTTTTTTGTATAGGTAGGTAGAATAAAAAAAAAGGAGTAAATTGAAAATTTAGGTGAAAGCTGTTTTAGTTTTAATTTAAGTAATTACTATTTATTTAGGTTGTCGGGGCGCAGTGGAAGCAGTGTCTGTTAGTATTCTGTTCGATCTCTCAAGGGGAAATATTTCATTTGTATTTCTTTTTCTTCTTCTTTAGTTCTTCTTCTTTAGTTCTTCTTCTTTAGTTCTTCGTTGAGTTCCTCTATTCAAAAAAAATCCTATACTCAAAAATTAGGCAGAGACACCAGTGTAACCGTCAAATCTACATTAGTGCCTTAACACTCTACGTCAATATGCCCCTTTAACTACGCTACAATGGTGAAAAGACGTTAAGGTGTTTTTTTCTATTTTCAGGGTTTCATAACTTTTAAGCAAAAAAACTTATAAGATTACTTTGTTGTCCGTCCCTTCGTCAGTTTTACTAATAAACAATAATAAACAAAATTTTCCAATCTTACTAATATTATGGAGCAAATACAAGATATAAGAGGATAACAAGAATCTAATATTTAAATTATTTATTTACAAAAAAAACTCTACGTCTTCCCTAAAAATAAATAGAAATAAATAAAATATAAACGCCACAAACAAACATACAAGCATACGAGTATTTGTGTAGACTTATATACTAACATTCATTCATTCTCATTCACTTGTTTTGTCCTCAAACCTACGTGATTCGATTGCTCTAGGGTTTTTCGACAAGCCAGATTTCTGTGGAATCGGTATTCGTTGTACAAATTCATAACGAAACTTGACATGTCGACAGAGCTTACTATGTAAAGCTTTTAGGAAACTAAAAATAGTGTAAATGTTTTTTTTTTATTTTCTTTTAAGGTTTATGCTATAGACAATGTCATATAGTAGAGTAGGCAAAGGGAATCTAGTGTTAAGTCACTTCGTTCCCCACTTTCCGCTAAACTTTTGAGTAATTCCGTGTTGAGTGGCAGAACTCAACGACGCGCTTCGTATAACAGAGCTGAGGGCATTTCCCGTGGATCTACAGTTATGAAATTTGCAACGACGTTAGAACTTATAATAAAAAATAAAAAAAAAATCTAAAATGTAAAAAATTATAGGTATTTCATCAAATAAGAACATATTTATAGTTTATATTTCTAGCCCATTTTATACAAAATTAGTGCAAATTTAATTTTATCAACTTTTATAAGTAGTGCTTACAATCCTGAAATTAGTACGGCCCTTCGGAGGACGAGTCCAATTTGGACTTGTTTTTTATTACAAAAAATAATTAGAGTTAATTCTTAACTGCATTCTTATCTCATCAATACATTAGTTAAAAAGCTTGTACATTTAATATTTTTTAGCAATTTTTATTGATTCGGTTATTACAATTTTGTTTTGTATTAATAATTTCATATCTTAACCTATTACTTACAATGATAACTTTATGCACCCCATACGAACATACCTGTAAGAAAAATAAAAAAAAAACATTAATATATGACATATTGATTTCATTGTGAAGTAAAATAAAACTAAAATTTTGCTAGTGGCAAATGAAATACATTTTAAAATTAATTTATTTTGAACTATTTGCTAGTGTTAAGACACTCCGTACCCAATTTTCCTATAAATCGAGGTATTTCGTGTTGAGTGGGAGCTCATCGCCGTTTGATTTATATATTCAGACTAGCGGACGCGCGCAGCTTCGCTTGCATAATTAGGGGTGAATTCTAAAGAACCATGAAACACATGTTCAATTAAATATTTTTAAGAGTCAAAATTTCAAATTTTATAATAATCGGTGGCGTTCTAAAGATGTTTCCATACAAACTTTCTACCCCTTATTTGCACCCTTAGGGAGAGAATTCTAGAAAACGATGAAACACGTATTCAATGAAATGCTTTTAAAAATCTAAATTTCAAATTTTATAAAAATCGGTGCCGATTTAAATTTTTTTCCATACAAACTTTCAACCCCTATTTCTCCCCTTTAGGGTTAAAATTTTTCAAAATTACTTCTTAGTGGATGTCCAGATTACGAAAGTAAACATATGTTCAAATTTCACGTTTCTAAGATCAGCGGTTACGGCTGTGCGCGCGTCTTACCTCAGTCAGTGAGGACAAGTCCTTTTATACAGAGTGTCCCAGGAGTCAACGATAAAACGAAACCAGGTGATAGACCAAGTCGTGACAGTTATTAGAAAAATATAAAAAAAAACCTTTGTCATGTATTTTTCATATTATATTGATTTTAAAAAATATCGCAAAAACCGACACCCCGTGATTGTTTTTCAAGTCCCAGGACTACAAATATTACTCTTTATCCTTTTTTTTTCTGTAATGTAATCATGAGTAACCCTTCTGTGAATTACAGTTTAAGATTTAAACATACCTGCATCAGTTTTCAATAAAATGTGGTGTTTTCCCGGACTCGAGCACTGTCCTTATAAGTCCTGGGTCATCCCCTAAGTTGGAAAAGTTCAGGTACCTTGGATCCGTCATGCACGGGTCTGGAGGCATTGATCACGATCTCTATAAGACGGATAAGAGTTTGGACGGTATCCTGCGATCACAGACCACACCAGTGACCTCCCTAAATTAAACACTTAGCCCAGGCAACTCTTATCCGACTTAGGGGCTGGCCCAGGACTTATAAGAACAGTGCTCGAGTCCGGGCTCTCGCAGGCCATATACTCGGTCTTTGACACATTGCCAATATGCATTTCATTCATGGAGAATGGTTATGTAACGCAAATGCTGCAGCTAGAATGTATCGGAAAAGATACCAAAAAGCTGAACGTCATCCCGATTATCGTGTATTTCGATTTTTCTCTCTTCAACAAAGAAGTAATCCAGCAAGTGTCGTACCATTTCGGAATCCAGATTAAATGCGCCAACTTTTAAAGTTACTTGCAAAAACAGTGTAGTACATTTTTTTTTATATTACAGTCGGTTAAAGTTGGGTGTAGTAAATATTTTGAATTTAATGTTTGGCAAAAACACCACATTTTATTGAAAACTGATGCAGGTATATTTCAATCTTAAACTGTAGTTCACAGAAGGGTTACTCATGATTACATTACAGAAAAAAAAATGAAGAAAGAGTAATATTTATAGTCCTGGGACTTGAAAAATCATCACAGGGTGTCGGTTTTTGCGATATTTTTTAAAATCAATATAATCTGAAAAATACATGACAAAGATTTTTTTAAATATTTTTCTCGTAACTGTCATGACTTGGTCTATCACCTGGTTTCGTTTTATCGTTGACTCCTGGGACACCCTGTATATATAGATAACCTTCATGATTAGCTTCACGCCATATCCCATGGAGAGTAGAATAACAGAGACAAAAGACAAAATACAGTTAAGACATTCCATTCCGTTTATTTTTCAAGACATTTTAAAAGGCCGTGGTGGTGCAACGATACAACGTCTGACTGTCAACGCGACGTTTGTGGGTTCAATTCCCACTCGTAGATATGACTTAGTTTGATTTCCTTTCTTCAGTAACGAGTCACTCAACACGCAAAGCCATGAGAACCATACAGAGGTTGGGGAACAAGCAAAAAAACAAAAAAAATATGTAAAAAAAAAATTTTTGACTCAATTTTCAACTAGCAATAGTATTGTCAAGTTCAATTCAGATTTGTCGAACGAAATATTCAGCTTGCAACGATTAACTATGTACGCAAAAACAACAATTCCCAATTCTATAAAATTCCATTGCCCCGCATAGAATAACGACGATTTATTCTATCGTATGTTTTCGTATTTGTTAGAACTCTAACATAGTTTCAATGGAAAATTTTGCCTTAAAATTGATATGAGGCGCTTTTCAAATAAAAAATGTATATGTGTATAGGAGATCTAACATGGCGCAGCGGCTTATCGTCTGACTGTAGTTGTAACGGTTGTGGTTTCGATTCCAACTTAGAATAATAAATTATTTTAATTTCAAGACAAAGCGGAAAGTGGAAAAGAGATCCGGACACTGTCCTCAATTTACATTATGGTGGCATGTTCCAGACGCTTCTTTTATGAGAGCCAGGACATAAAAATATTTGAAACCCCCGAGTGAGAATGGAATCCACAACCATCACCTTTGCACTAAAGGAATAAAGCGACGCCAACCATTATATTTTATTTTAAGTAAAATTTCAAAATTCAAAAAGAAAAACAAACAAACAAAAACGATTCAAAATAAATTAATCTAAGACGAAAATTCACTTTTCTTTATTTTATAATTGAGAACAAAGGAGCTTTAGGGGAAACCCCGTTTTGTTAAGCACATATTTAAATTTAATTAAAAATACCCGCGTCCCTATAATGACTGGACGGGTTTCAGCTCGTGATGACGCGAGTGACTTACGTTTTATGTTCTACCGGCGGTAGTAAATTAACCGACCGCGTCGACATAAAATGAGTATAAATTAAATATAAAAATATGTTTTTTAGAGTAATCGTCGTGGCGAGACGTGTTAACGTGTTCGATTCCGATTCGGGGGAATGAAATATTTTCATTTTCTCACCCCAGAAAGAAGATATGGCTGGCTGGTTTACCTTGTCGAAAGAAATAACCATCCCTAATACAGTCTAATTAAAATAGAGTTAAGAGCAGTCTCTCAGCTCTCATAATTAAATTTCTTAATGTTCTAGGATATGACTAGACATTTTTTTTACTATTTTTTTTCTCGAGCGGGAATCGAACCGACAACCTCTCGCGTTTAGTCACGCGCTTGTGCCCCTTTGCTACGAATGGCCTCTAACATAATTTGTGTGGTAATTATAAAATCCATTAGCATTTTAATGAATGGTTTGAACCCCGCCCTCTATAGTTCAACGTTTATGAGATTAGCGCGGACAAAGCTATAAAACAGCTTAGTATGTCAACTGGGATCAGTTAGCTGACGTCATAAACTTGTATTGAGCTGGAATTACTTGAAATACTTTATATATATCATTTACTTTGTAAATATAATGTTATAATGCTATAATACTGGGAGATTATCGAATTGAGAATTTGATGGAAAGTGGAGGGGTTCCCATTAACATAGAGAACGTTTTGTCTAAAACTAGGTTCCCAGGTTCTTTCTACCTACCCTACTAAAATACATATGCATTACAGTGTAGCGGCACAGTGTCACCTTTTTTAGCTTTACGCTGTATTTGTCAGGATTTTCAGGATATGCAGAGGGTAGTGGTAAGACACTCCGTTCCGTACTTTTCGCTTTATTTTCTAGCCATCAGTGGCAGAACAAAACGACGACCTGTTTCTTGCTACCAAGCGAGAAATAATTCGTTCCGTGGCGTACCCACATATTTCTAGTTTTCTCGTTTAATTTAAAAATAATTTCTATTTTCTATTTTGAAAAAAATACCTTAAAAATTTGCCATATTCCCATACATGTGCGTGTACTGTACGTATAAACTGCTCATCGTGATTCTCTTAGACTACTAGTGAAAACTGCATTAAAATTGTTAGAAGTATTTTTTATTGTAAGAAGTGATTTTTCAAAATTACTTGTTGCTTCGATCTAAGTAAGCTTCTTTCAAACAAATTGTTAAGAACGACAAATTTTATTTACTTAGGATTACCCATTTATAAGCGACTAACGTTCTCAATGGAGCCTAATTCAAGATGCGATTTATCTTAATAGGGTAAATAGAGGAACATTTTAATACGTTAAAACAGTGATAGCGTATACTCGTGGAAACGAGGGTTGTGAGTTCGATTTCCTCTTCGGGGAATGAAAGCAACTAATATAAGCTTGCTGACTGACTTCTTTAATAAAAAAACATCGTAAAAAAAACATAATTAGTACCTAGGAATATTATTTCTGAAATATTCTTAATTAAATGAATAAAAATATAAATTGACACTAATTTTAGAAGCGAAACGTATTGCTCTAGCTTCATTTAAAGTTACATCAAACGTAGTCTAGCTTTTCACACTACTTGCACTAAATGCCTTCATATCACCCCTCGACAGAATTTATTTTAATTAAACGTTCACAGTTAGTAGCGCTTTTAATTAAAATACGAACTGGCCGCCTAATTTTGCTGGTTTCAATATTTTTTCCTCCCTTTTTAACTTATAACCGTATTCTGCACATAGCAGTTGTGTTGAATGGCGGAGTTCAACGCCGCGTCTTTATCATAGCGAAGAAATGAAAATGTTAAACATTTCAAATCTAAACAAATACAAACGCCAGAGAATTTTTACTTAGAATCTATTAAAAGCTAAATAAAGTAGAACTTATTATAAAAATTAGATTAGTTTTAGAAAGAAGACATAAAAAGAGCACATAAAAGTTTATTGAAAAGGTAAAGTTCTTGACTTTGTTAAAAGTTACAAATTATTCAAAGTTAAGGAATTCGCTTTTTCGTAGTACGTCTCGTAGTTACCTGTTATTTTCTCTGTCTTCGGTTCATTTGGCAATGAAGAAATTCTATAGATTAATGCTGTTCTAGTCTGGATTAGGTTCTGAATAAATTGGATAGTTAATTTTATTTACGATTTTTTTTTTCAGATTCAGGCTGAATCCTGCATATACTACGAAAACACTCCAGTTAAAACACCCATTTCTCAACGCATCAATTAATTTCAAATCAACAGATTGTGTGTTGAGTGGTGGAACCCATTTTTTATGGAAAAAGACAAGGAGAACGAGCGTACGGGTCACCTGATGGTAAGCGATCACCTATGCCCACAACACCGTTCAACCCCAAAGAAGCTACAGGTGTGTTGCTGGCCTTTGAGGAGATCTACACACAAATTCATACTGAATATAATTTAGAAACATTACCATTTTCGTCACACTTCGTCATCTATATATATAAAATCGAAAGGTCACTCACTCATCACGAAATCTCAGAAACACACGTGCTAGGAATCTCAAATTTTGCATAGGAGTTATTTATAGGACGTAGGTGCTCGCTAAGGCGGGAATTTGCAATATTCGACTTCTAAGGGGTTGTTTTTGGGGTCGAAAGTTTGTATGAAACTTCGTTACTACAAATGCTAGGAGTCTCAAATTTTGTATAGACGTCACTAGGACGTAGCCATGGATACATAAATTAATAATAACATAGTTCACGCGGGTGTAACCGCGAAAGGGCCGCTAGTTTTCAATAAAACACTCTATAAATATTTCCAGTGTACTTACTATACAGGCAGTTTCAGAAACGGGTTCGTTCAAACGAGCTTACCAACAAAAGAAGTTGAAAGCGGAGGACTCGACGAAAGTTTAATTTGTCCTTTAAAGAGTACTTCATTCTCAGCTGGAAAACTGACCGTGGTGTTTTACTTGATTGTTTGCCGATTATGGAATGGCTGTGATAAAAATCGATTTTTGTTTTAAACATTTCAAATTATAGAATTTATTGTAAAACACTATGAATAAAAATCTATAAGTATATTGATTTTTTTTATTTTCACGCTGTATCCCGCATATAATAGGACAGGCAGAGGGAACCTGCGATCCAAATTCTAAAACATTCCATTCCCCCAAATTCCACTCAATTTCTAAAGCGTTGTTTCTCATGGAAATTGAACCCATAACCATCGCACAACGTCGGCAACAGCTTCAAAATTAAAAATAATATAATATCAACGAAATTGATCGAAAGCTCAATCTTCACATACAAGTAAAACACACGAAGCTTCTATAGAAACCTATTCGATGCGCCTTTTTCGATTGTCACTCGGACTCTCGGTATGCATTAACGTAGTTTATTTGTATATCGAGTAATGAAGAGACATTGGAGGGGGCAAATTAAGCTTCTTACTCGTCTGTGGACTTTTTGAAGTCTTTGTAGAGTATCATTTGACCGAGCTTTGGTGAAAATGGATGAAAGCTCGCTGGAAAAGTAAAAAAATATAAACGTGTGTTACTTTTCATATAAAATATGAGTATTTTATTAAATTTTATAATTTTTATAATTTATGATGTTATAATTAATCATGTGTGTGGATTCGATTCTCTAAAATCTAATGTTAAGAAACACCGCATTTTCAAGACATGAGTGTTGAGTGGCGGAATTCAACACCACGCTTTGCCCGAGCAGAGCGAAGACATAAAAATAATTCATTCCTGCGAGTGAAATCAAACCTTGTGCCTTGAAATAATAATATATTTTACCAAAAACCCACTGGGAGATACAATTCTTCAACAAATATAGTATTAGTATTGCCACCCCTCAATACCCCCCTTCATAGTATAGTTACAATATAAACAAAAGTAATTTTCAAGACGTCTTTAGATTAAAGCAAACCAACGTTTCGAGGCAAGCCGGAAATTAAGCAAACTGAGACACCACGCCGTCTTCACTGGGGTGCTTGGAAGTGATTTCATTAAATTAATAAGTTATGGCGTGTGTTGCGATAGTTGTGGATTCGATTCCCATTCGAAGGAATAAAAATATTTAATATTTTCATTTCCTTTTTCTGGTAACGAGATGTAGACTATAAGAATTCGGCGGAATGTCTTACGGAGGATCAGATGGATCGGATCTTAAAACTAAGTTCGCCTAACCCGCTTCATGCGGCATATAGCGTTAAGCGAAATGAAAATTAATACATTTTGTTGATATGAGTGTAGGTCTGTCTGTAAACAAGATGGCTGTGTTCGTTTCAAACTCAAGTGAATTAATTATTTTCTTTTCAGCGTTCTGGTTAATTTAATTACTCAACACATAATATCTCGATGTTGTTTAGTTTGACGCTACAGCTGAATACATCCCATATATGGAAGGGTAGGAAAAGGAAACCTAGTGCTAATACACACCGTTACCCACTTTCAACCGCTAGAGGCATTGCGTGTTGTGTAGCAGAACTCGAACTCGCGTTTAACCTTGTTATCAGAGCGGAGAAGTTACAGAGAGAAAATTAGGAACGATACCTACCTTAAAAAATGTACAGGTATATTTACTTCTTGTTGATATAAAGTTTTGTGGTAATGTGAAAAGCGAACTAAGTTTAGAATTATTTAAAGGATTTTGTTGAAACTTTTCTTAAATACATTTCTCAAGACTCAAGGATCTTAAGAATGTTTTTGATCTCTTTAAAGTGATTAAGATTTTTAGAGCGGTTTCTAATACCGTCGTGGATTCGACTACCGTTTAATTTTCTTGCTATGAGAGAAGAAAATAGAGCGTGGCGTTAGGTTCTACCATTCAATGCACAATGTCTCGAATTGAAGTTCTTTCGTGAAAGAAATATTTATTCTCTCGCTATGGTGACGAGACAAAAGAACGTTAAGTTCCGCCACTCAAAACATAATGCCTCCAGTAATTGACTTACCGTAACACTAGGTTCCCAGGTTCCCTCTGCTCACCCTGCTACGTGATAAAGCGTGAAACTGAAAAAAAATGTTATAAAAACAAACGTATTAAGCTCAACGCAAGTGTAATTTATCATTCTGTAGCAAAAAAATACGAAATGGCTCCCTCCGCTGTTAATTCAAAATAAAAGAGCAAAGTAATATAAGGTCGTTTAGTATGAAAACGAATTAACGAAAATTGTAGCTAAGTTTAAAATAACGCGCCGTTACCACCGTCTAAATGCCATCAAAATGTTTTGTTCGGTTGTGTTGAGAATTATAGGCCAATTACATGGCAAGTGTTTGAAAGTGTCAGATTAGACTGGATTTTATGGGATTTTTAACTGACTTCCAAAAAAAATAAGTTATCACCTATAGTCCCAGGTATTGCGTGATGAGCGGCGGAGCTCAACGTCGTAAAATATATGTGATATTCTTCAAATTGGATAATATTTGATATATAGTATGATGATCTATTTAGGCTTCAATCACGTGCTTAACGGAAAGTTAGTCGCTGTATTTCAGTTTTCAATCAATTTTTTGAGTGGCGTAACTTAACGCCACGCTTTGTCTACTAAAGCGAAGAATCTATATCCCGCACATACCAGGGTAAATAGATGGAACCTGGGAACCTAATGCTAAGAAGCTAACCTAATACCTTCGTTCCCATTAAGACAATTCCGTTGAACACTTTCCGCTGAAATTGGAGGCATTTTCATATTTTTCATATACAAGCACCAATAAGTTTCAATAACATAATGTAAGATGTTCTTTCATTTGGTATTTCAGATGTTCCTTGCTTACCTAACTTGTTTGGAAAAGGCTAAATTAATCTTTCACCGTTACGCAAACAGAACGGAACGGTAGCGAGGCGAGTTAATTAAATATTAGGGGGGACTTGGGAAAAACATTCAAAAGTTATTAATAACAGGATTGTATAAATATTATATAAGCAATGTTTACTTTTGCCCTTGAGGGACAGTTGATAATGTTTTGAAGATTACATTGGTTATAGATTCAAATTTGGGACAATGTACTGTAAGGGCGATTGTGAGCGTGGTGCTTGTGGGTTCGATTTCCTATTTTAATTTCTATTCTCATTCTGGTAAGATGACAAAAATACTCAATACTCAATATCCCGAAAAAATCTGAAAAGTTGGGAGTGTCTTAACACTGTATTTCCTCTGCCTACCCTGCTATATATTATATACCCAGAAAACAAACTAAAAGTAAACAAAAAATCTAAATATAACATAGTAAAATTCAATTTGAATATACGTAGATACTCTACTAGAATTTTCAAAGAACAACACTTCAAAATTAATATCTATATATTTTACGTACTTGGAAAATTCAATTTTAATGAGCTTACAGGTAAAGTTGATGCGTTCAGATTGTTGAAGTTTCAGGGCTAACTTGTAACGATTAATATGGATTGGGCTACTTACCGGTACTTACCGGCACAATAGGTTTTTTTAATGGGAAACCAACTTCCACAAGCTCTCAGGTACCCGTGTCTCTTTACGAATTTTTACACGCCAATACTGACTACATAATTTATTATTGTATAATTCTCGAAATGGGCGTTCCTTCTAAGAGGCAAAAGGGGTATGCAGAGACGGTTCTATCTGGATACCCCATTCTATCCCACCTGGGGTAGAACGTGAAGCGAAAGTAAATAGATTAAAAAACTAAAAATACGTTTTTTAAAACAGAAAACATTAATAAAACGAATGTAATGAGTACAAACTCGATACATTTACTAGTAGACAGTCCAAAGTTCCATCACCCGTCTTCCAATTTCATCATCAGACCAGCCCGAATTATTGTATTGTCTATATCTATATTTAATCCACATATAATTACTTCAAATACCTCACTACCACAGCAGGGATTGAACCTAAACCTACCATACTAATATTAAAACCCAATCAACCAGTCAATATATACAAAAAGATACCAAAAACCAAAAAAAACCTGCGTTGCGTGCAGCTATTTATATAAACCTAATATAAATCATATTTAACGACGCCCTCTAAAACGTGAGCCTCGTTGTTATGAACATAATGAAACTAGCACGTTATTCTAGCAAATGTTACCATATAATGCTTAGGCTGTGGAGAGTCGTTCTACGATTCTGGGTCACATTAAAAACTGAATTTAACATATATAATTATTATTGTAGTGAATTTTCAGGCCAATTATGGTGCAGGGACCGACCGATTGGTGATGGGTTCGATTACCACTCGAGGAAATTATTTTTTAAAATTTGCAAAGGATGGCGTTGAGGCCACTCAATACGCAATACCTAAAGAATTGGGCAGAAAGTGGGTGACGGAGTGTCACAAGATTCTTTCTGTCTACAATGCTGTGCGCGGGATATAGCGTGAAACTGATTTATTTTTTATTGTACTGAACAACATTTTGATGCCGATATGTATTTGACGGTGGTTGTAGGTTCGAATCCCCCTGTAAGGAAAATAATGATATATAAATACAATATTTAATTTGCAAATTTGACTGAAAACGTCGGTTGTGCACTCAACACGCAATATCTCAAACACTGGGAGAAAAATGGAGAACAGAGTGTTTTACCATTACACTTTTTCTGCTTACTCTGCGTTAAACCAAATAAAAATATAATATTTTCGAGGTCTGTTTACGTTGTAAAATAAATTTCACTTTTAATTTTTTCATATGACAAATGACGCGGTGGATTGCGCCATAATTGTTAACCTACATATGTTTGTAAATATTTAAATTGAATGGTGGTTTTCGTTGCTATTAATTAAAGTATAATATTAAAAATATATATGAAAACTGAGGTTGTGCTTAAGTTGGCACAAATATCATTTACTTTATTTTAGTGAGTTTCCAAAAAAGAAAAACATCTGTATTCTACATTTAGCAAAGTAGGCAGAGTAAAACCTTATCAAGACATTTCGTTTCCCAGTTTCTGCCCAATTTTAAGACATTATGTAGTGGAACTCAACGAAGCGTTTAGTCTTATTACACAAGAGGGAATGTGAAAATAATAATGGTTTTTCTCAGTGGAAATCGAATTTACAACCGTCGCGTTAACTATTAAGCCTCTATTATTATATAATTATAAAGTTTTCCCTAAAACCAAATACTACTAAAAACCTATAATTTAACGTTTTAGTATGAAAAAAGAAAACAAAACATTACTTATACATGGCCATAACAAAGTGCATTCGACCGATTATCCGGATGGCAGTTAAAATAACATTCAAAACATTCCATTGTGCTTACACGCTTTGTCCCCGTAGCTTTGTCTTCTATCATTCTCACAAAAGATAAAGAAAAATTGCCTTAGCAGTCGTTGTCAGTTCGTTTCATAATAGCATTTTGATAAGTAGATATATGGATATGTAATATATAATAGACTGGTCGTCGCCCGCCATTTTGTTTGCGTAGATATAAAAATGTATAAAGGAAAGTTCCGTTTTTTCTCGTTCGTTAAATTTAAATATATATACTAGATGAAACAAGGAAAATGAAGAACGAGAAAGGCAAAATCATATTCTTATCTTGTAAAAATATACACAATTCTGAAACAGCATAAACTAAATTATTGTATCTAGTAACACTCAAGCGCCATGAAGACAAATCTAGCGACGTATCGTTACTGGGTTACGAGGGAACAAAGAAACACACATACCTACATACATAAGCACCAAAAACATAATCCTCTTTTTGAGCTCCGCTATAGTCGGGTAAAAAATGAGATGAAGTGAGGTGAGCAAAATTGAAATCAAGACACGTGTTAGCGTTTCAGCTAAGTTAAAAAAATGGAAACTTGCAATGTGTATTTTACAAGAACAATTACAAGCTACTTTTGAGCCCTCCATAACTCTCCTTCCATAAACAATTAATCTACATAGATGAAACTTAGCAAATTCGTTAAAATACTACAGATTGTGATATATATGTATACTGGATTTATTTATACTGGATAACTGGATTTTTTGTGGCAGACACACTCACCCATCAAAACCTGACCCACTTCTGGATGACCTGGAAATTTGATATTTGGTACCAAGGTATAATATTATACATACATATATACAGGAAGAGCTTGAATTGCATCCCGAGTGAACACAAAACCCATAGAGATCTCCCATTCTTTTGTAGGTGAAGTCAAGAACGTTGCATTACTTATTATTTCAGGTGGCCCTCATTTCACATTTATGTTTTTGATAGGATTTTCTGTTATAAGATTATAATGTAAGCTTAATTTTTTTTTATGTAAACCTAATCTACTTTATTTAAAATATTAAGCTATAAAGTTAAAAAATACTCTAAATATTACAAAATTGATTTGCATGGCAACATTGAGAAACTACCCCTTAGTTTAAATTTTAGTGAGGGTTATGTCACGCGATAGAATGCTTCTGGTCCAATTAAGCTACGGTCGAGTACAAGGAACAGGCGGAGTGGTCCAAGTGGACTGTGGGTGTGGAGTGCAACTCTAGATTGGCATATGAGTCAAATGTATCTTAGACTTTTGTATACTATATTATAGGTTTAGATTACGAGAGAAAGAGAAATTAATCTTGTTAGTAATTTAGTTGATAGTTTAATTATTAAAAGCAATATATACATAGTATTTTTGAGACAATCGAGACATCAGTGTCAGTGTCTGCCTATAGATTTAATAAGTGTAAGTTCGATGTCTTCTTAGTGGAATCCATACCTATATTATAAATTCGAAAGTAACTCTGTCTGTCTGTCTTTTACGCAATCAGGGTCAAACCGCTAATTTAATTGTGATAAAATACTCATATAGAGATACTTGAGGGTCCCGGGATGAACATAGGATACATACTTTTTTTTCTCATATTTGTAATATTTTCGATATATACCAGTATATTAAAATAATTAATTTGAAAAGCAATTTAGTTCGCCATGTTAATAACAATCGTCGCTACGCGTTGCTAAGCAACGGCTTGCAGAGTTTGTTGTTTTAAGAAAACGTCACCCAAAGTTGCTTAATGCATACATGGCGCGCGCCGATATAGATTTGTATACATTAACAAAAATTAGATAATTTCTATAATTTGATATTCATCCTTATGAAAATAAATATAATAGTCACTTTTAGCATTTCATCTTGATGGAAATTATAGTTTACTGTATAACATTCTAATAAATAATTAAGATGTCATTGATTCGGAATGACCTAGCCTACGAGTGGTATATAGTATGACCGACGCGAACGGGCAGATGACTTTGATGGTTTTGTAAATTTTTATATATTTTCGAATTACTATAATTTTTTATGTAATTATTAGCTGCTTATAATTAATTTATCTCAGTTCAGTTATCTATACCGATGTTATACACTTAAAATATCGTAATTTTAATCATTTGGGATTTTATTTAATATTGTTCGCAAAAATTAATAATTATTTAATATAGAAAAATATTTAGTACGCGCAAACTTTAGGTAGTTTTTCTAATATTAAGAATTTCCTTTAGTTACTTTTACTTCTTTTGTTTGTTCATTTCGGTTACTCAGATATTTTTTCTAATAATAAATCTCCACTTATTATTATTTTTTAACTTATTTTAATTGTTTAGGCTTATATTTTCGCGGGCGTAGCCGCGTCCGGGCCCACTGGTTACATTATAAAAAGATTATTTGAGATGGATATAGAGTGTAGAAACTTTAAAAATTATATCGATTTAATATAAATTAAGTATTAATCAAATCGAGGCCAGTCGCGGCACGAGACAGTTTAGCGGGCAACAACAAACTGTAAACGCGACTGGTTATGGGTTCGATTTCCACTTGAAAAAAAAAAATGTTTTCATTTCCTCGTTCCCGGAAAAGGAAGTGGCTTAAGGGCAATAAAATGTCTTAAAACTCCTTCCAGTTTTCCTCTGCTTTCTTGCTATGAGCCGGATACATGGTCAACCTAAAAAGTGCTAATTAACAACAATAAAAGTTTCCATGTTCTTGGACTCTACAAGAAAGGGGCGGCGTCACAACAATCACTGTAACAAATTACAATGGCGTGATAAAATTATAGCTTTACACCATGCCATTACCTATGAAAAGGTAAGAAATATACTACGCATTATGGACTAGGTGCTTATAAATATTTTTAAGGAGTAAACGTGGTATTGATTTTATGAAGATACTAGCGGACGCGCGCAGCTTCGCTTGCGTATTTAGGGATGAATTCTAATAACCCATGAAACATGTATTCCATGAAATATTTTTAAGAGTCTAAATTTCCAATTTTATAAAAATCGATGGCGATTTAAGAATTTTTCCATACAAACTTTCAACCTCTTATTTGCACCCTTAAGGGGAAAATTCTAGAAAACGATAAAACACGTGTTCAATTAAATACTTTTAAAAATCTAAATTTCCAATTTTATAAAAATCGGTGCCGATTTATTTTTTTTTCCATACAAACTTTGAACCCCTATTTTACCCCTTTAGGGTTAAAATTTTTCAAAATCCCTTCTTAGTGGATGTTCAGATTACAAAAGTAAACATCTGTCCAAATTTCACGTTTCTACGCACAGCGGTTACAGCTGTGTGCGCGTCTTACCTCATTCAGTGAGGACAAGTCCTTTTATATATATAGATTATGATGATTAGGTCTGCCGAGCTTCATACTGTATCCCACTAATAATAAGTGTGACAGGAACCCTATGATAAAACTTCGCCCATTTTTTAAACATTCGTGTTGAGTGGCAGAGTAGCAGAACTCAACGTTGTGTTTTGTCTTGTAACGAGAGCGAGGAACTGAAAATAAATATTTTTCCGCGTAGAAATCAAATCCACAAACGCCGAACTTATAGTCAGAGGGCGTGCCACTGCGCCAGGTTAGCCTTAACTGAAATTTGACTGAACTGGGTTTCAATAAATATTTTCAAGAGCAAAGATGCTAAATTAATTGTATGAAGAGACGATGATTTGGTCCTTTGAGCCTTATAATCCAGTTGAAGGTAGATTAATAAATAAACTTTATATTTTTATTTTATATAGAAATGTAAAATCTTAAATAGTATTTTATTAAATATATTTATTTAAACTTACCATCACAATACAAATTGCTACAATTATGTAAGGGACAGACGCAGATTGAAAAATGTCACGTCTAGACTACGACGGAAATGGCAAATTTCCAGATACAATCTGTATACAAACACATTTATTTTGTGTACAAAAATAAGTACTATCTTATTTATGTCAATAGAAACTTGTTAGAGACTAGCTTTTTTTCGTTTTCGCTTGGACGCTATTTCATTTTTCACTAGATATATATGTATGTTATATACTACTATACAACATTGCAAGTGAATTGCTATATATATTTGTCGCAGTTGGGTGAATCTCCCTCGCTCATAGTGAGTACCCGTTTGAGTACCCGATAGACTGTGGGCTTCCGTGGATAATGTTGGCATGAGTAAACACAATTTGTGATATACGAATTAATTACAACACCGTAACCAATTCACAAGAAAGCAGCTATCGCTATCCCAGTAGGTAGATACACAGCACGGAACGCGGGACGGTTTCAGTGTCGTCTGCACCGGCCGACCGCCCAACACAAAGTGAGTCGATGTCCGTCGGCCACGCTTCGACTCGCCCCTTCCATACCAATGCATAACACTAACTCTGTAAAGCGCCAACAGATAGCGCTGGCGTTCCGGAACCACCTCAGTACTACAAATTCCGACATATTTATATAAAAAATTATAATAATAATAAAAAAAAAATTAAATACAACATAAAAGGTTTATTATCTTTAAATTAATATTTAAAACTCTTTAATTACTAAAAGACAACGCACAGACAAATATAGGTGTATGGGGAGCAATAAGAGATAATTTTTCGAAATTCTGAGGAAAACTGAAAATATATGAAATATTTTACGAGTTATCCACGAAAATATGCAAGCGACTGGCTTAAAATATTTTTTATTCTAATCAAAAATAATATAAATTAATTTTTAACAAAAAGAAAAACCGACTTCTAACAACGAACTAAAAAGTGAAAAATAATTATACAAAGATTTTATAATTTTGAAGTCGGTTCACCGGTTTTGAAATCGGTTCACCTAGTCAAAACTTATGAGGTAACAAACATAAAAAAAAAATACAGTCGAATTGATAACCTCCTTTTCTTACAGATGTCGGTTAAAAATAAATTATTCTCATTATGTTTTACTAGAGATTTTCTCTGTACAAGCTATAAGCCTAAGTGTAAAACAAAAGAAAAAACAAATCCTGATATATACAATTAGATTTTCAATGCATATTTCTTAAGAGCAATCCAAAAGAAAAGAAAAATGGAAATAGGATTTCACGTGATTTACACAAAAAAGGGCAGGGGTAACGCAAGGAGCCGTTTTAGTCCCGCTTCTTAATTCGTACTTTAAATCGGGGAAGGTTCCGCATTCGCAGAAAGTAACTCATGAATTATAAATGTGTGCGCTTAATTTGTGTTAAATTGGACTTTGAAAAAGGATCCGTTCGCCTTCGCTCAAAGAAGATGCCTGAGTTTGCATCTGCATAAAATTGAACGGAACAATGTTTGCCTTATTTATGTTGTTTATTTAAAATGAAATTTTCCGCTTTTATAACATAATTTATACCTTTGATTTCTTTTTAGGGTTCCATATTTTTAGTGCTAGTGGAAATTACGGAAGAGTTGTAGCATCTGTGTTGAAGTTCGTTGTTCGTTGAGTTCCGCCACTCAAAACGCAATGCCATGAGTTTTTTCGGATGGTGGCGAACGGGGTTGTATAAATGAGAAAGCAATATCTTAATACTAGGTTCCCAGGTTCCCTCTACCTACCTTGATATATGCGGATAAAGCATTAAGCTAAAAAAAATAGTATTAAGAAATTAATTGTTTGTCTGTGCAGGCAAATAAATCATTTGCCTTACAAATTTTGGGTCCTTTTACTTGCTCCATTTTATTACATTTATATTTTTTTTCTTTTAAAAAAAAGTACGTATGTACATATACTATAACTTAAGTGTTAGACAAAACGATTTTTTAAAAGGTACTACTAAAGTTATCAAGATAACCCCTCAAAACAAATGTAATCGAATATTGGTAGTTACGGAACCTTCAAATGTAATTCGACTCACACTTTGCCATTTTTTTATGATAGTTATTATAACTTGACTTACAGTATTGTAAATTTATCATGAGGAAAGAAAGTCAAATTAAGAATCTCGGGAGGCTGGAGTTTTGACGTAAATAATATTATTAGAAATCAGAAGCGGTAAATATTAAAAAATACAATGATTCAAACTCAAAATATTATTTATTCAAATAGACTAGTCGAATGAATATGTAAGCAAGAAGCTACCACCGGTTCGGAAGGCAGTTCTGCTGAGAAGAGCCGGCAAGAAACTCAACAGTTGCTCTTTTCAAAGCCAATGATACAATTTATTTAGGGTTAGGATGGCCTCGGGTTGATATAATTCAAAACTACCTTGATAATTCACTCTAATGAATTAGAAATACTAAATTACTAACAATTTAACAATCGTTACCTTTTCAAACATAAAATGACATAACTAATGTAATAAAATAGAACGGACTCACAGTATCGACACCAACCACCTTCCCAGACGACGACCGACTCGCAAATTAGGTTGTGCATGACTCAGCGCTTGTTTTATACGCGTGGGAATCGTAGTGATGGGTATCGACACCGCTCGCATATCGCTAACGCGAAATATCGCTAACAATATATATTATCGTGAAAAAATCAGTAAGTACTACTAACTAAACTAAACTAAACTAGCGGACGCACGCAGCTTCGCTTGCGTATTTAAGGGTGAATTCTAATAACCCATGAAACATGTGTTCAATGAAATATTTTTAAGAGTCTGAATTTCAAATTTTATAAAAATTGGTGACGATTTAAAAAAAAAAAACCTATACAAACTTTCAACCCCTTGTTTGCACCCTTAGGGGAAGAATTCTAGAAAACGATGAAACACTTGTTCAATTAAATACTTTTAAAAATCTAAATTTCAAATTTTATAAAAATCGGTGCCGATTTAATTTTTTTTCCATACTAACTTTGAACCCCTATTTCACCCCTTTAATGTTAAAATTTTTCAAAATCCCTTCTTAGTGGATGTCCAGATTACGAAAGTAAACTTTTGTCCAAATTTTACGTTTCTACCATCAGCGGTTACGGCTGTGCGTGCGTCTTACCTCAGTCAGTGAGGACAAGTCCTTTTATATATATAGATAGATAGACTAGCGGACGCTCGCAGCTTCGCTTGCTTATTTGGGGGTGAATTCTTATAAACCACGAAACATGTGTTCAATGAAATATTTTTAAGAGTCTAAATTTCAAATTTTATAAAAATCGGTGGCGATTTAAAGATTTTTCCATACAAACTTTCAACCCCTTATTTGCACCCTTAGGGGAAGAATTGAAAAAAACGATGAATCACGTGTTCAATTAAATACTTTTAAAAATCTAAATTTCAAATTTTATAAAAATCGGTGCCGATTTAAATTTTTTTCCATACAAACTTACAACCCCTATTTCACCCCTTTAAGATTATAATTTTTTAAAATCCCTTCTTAGTGGATGTCCAGATTACAAAAGTAAACATCTGTCCAAATTTCACGTTTCTACGCACAGCGGTTACGGCTGTGCGTGCGTCTTACCTCAGTCAGTGAGGACAAGTCCTTTTATATATATAGATTACTTTCAGATTCCTGATATTCGGATTTCTGATATAATATTATATTTACTTAATTCATAAAATACTGGAGACGAAAAATAATGGAAAATATACAGTTACTTAGAAGCTAATTATAAATTTCAAGTTTTATAAAACTTATCATAGTTTGACTATCGAACCCGGGCGGCTTTGCCCGCTTGAACTATACGAATATTTATGAAATATATATATGAAATTATTTTCAGTTTAGAGGGTGAATTCTAAAAAACCACGAAATGCGTGTTTAATGAAATATTTTTAAGTCTACATTAAAATTTTTATACAAATCGTTAGCGATTTAAAGATTTTTCCAGACATACTTTCAACCCCTATTTCATCTCTTTAGGGTTAAAATCTTTCAAAATCAGTGGGAATATCTCCTTTTATATATCTAGATACAAAAGCGAGTATACTGTTTGTCTACGCTTTTCGTTTTTTCCCGATAGGAAAGGAGGTAGAGGAAATGTAGTGCTAAGGTGCCCCTTTTCCCGTTTTCCATATAATTGTCAAGACTTTACGTGTAGATATAAAATATAAATAGTTTTTAGTATTGTTTTTAAACTTTTAACATTAGATTTATTGAGAACATTAGACAAACTCTAACTAGTTTTAAACCATTTAAATCAAATAGCCAACAGAGAAGTCAAAATTTTACAAATTCGATTAAAACATTGCTTTGGTATACTTTAGTCACTAAAGTTACAGTATTCTATAGTGGATACTCCAATCATAGTACGAGTGTATACAGGATGTTCCTCAAAGGCAGGCAACTTATCGTCAGCTTGTTTAATTTTGCAGTACACTGGCTCTGGATACCAATGCACCAAAGGTTAGATATTCGTAAATAATCTAAAATTGAGCTTCTGTATATAACAAGTGTAGGATTTTTGAAATAGGTGTTAGTGGAAAACTTTTTGCAAGCTTTATTGGAATTATGAATGAATATGATAATAACGATGAATTGGCCTTTGAATTTAGCGCGTAGGTTGTGGGTTCATTCCCGAGTAACTCAAGAAAATTAATTGTTTTGATTTGGTCACTATTATATCAATATAAAGCTCGGTGTTGAGCTCAGCGACTCAAGGCACAATGTCTGGAAAATTGAGGGCTAAATGTCTTAACACTACATTGCCTCAGCCTACACTTCTATAAACGTGATAAAATATAAAGCTAAAAAATACAATCAAAATCATGGAAGAGTTTTCATAAAATTTTTTTTGTAACAATATTATTAACAAAACAATTTTAAAAATATACATACATAAATGAAATCATAAAAAAATCATAGAAATCAGCTAAATTACGTTTATAATACAGTCCATGCATAGTCCAGTAATTACTTCGCGTGTCCTTTATCAGTTGGATCCAACTTTGCTTTGCCGTGCGCAGTAACAATTATTATTAAAGCTTTTGCTTGATAAGAGTTAGTGATAAGGGAAGTGTGTACTCATTTTTTGTTGGAAATCCACTTGGATATTAATGTCACTTGTATAATTACTTATTTAGGGCCGTTTTTACTGAAATAACAATAAAATTTAGCGGATTTTTTTGTAGATTTTACGATTTCCTTACAAGGTTTAGTTGGAATTTACCTAAAATTTAACTTGTAAAATTAAATTGCTTTAAATTTTCTTATAAAAAAATTCTGTGGCCGTTTATTTTTTAGAACACGAACGGTAACAGAGTTATCAGAGTTAATATGTCAATATACACTTTTTATACTACAAAGAAAATCCATTTAAATTTTCAAATATGAATATATTTATATAAATTACTTATAAAGTCCTTTGTTCTATTAATGAAAACGTATAAAAATCTTAACATCTAAATTCAAATTTTTAGTAATAGAAATTAGTTCAAATCAACACAAATTTAGTGCTTAATTTTTAACTTAGTGTTCAGTTCGTGTTTATTTCTACATCCAAAGACTTAACAAACACTAGCAGAATATCAAATTATATAATAAACACAAGTTAGATTAAAAGCAAAGGTAAAATTAACAAATTAAAGGCTACCTCAGTAATTTAGATAGTAATAAAATGTTAACAAACGTACGTATGAGTGCATGCACATACGTAAAGCAACAAACTACTGAACGGCAAATAAAGTAATTAGTTCACTCGTGTATAGTTCACAAGTTGTTGTCGAAACTGCTTTATATCTAGATAATGTATAAACAAGTAGTTAAACGATATTCTCGTATGTGAATTTATTACAATTATACGTTATAGTGGTTATGAGTTCGAGTTTCACGCTGCATCCCGCACACAACAAGGTAGGCAGAGGGAACATAATGTTCGGACACTCCGTTTTCCACTTTCTACCCAATTCTGGAGACATTGCGTGTTAATTGGCAGAGCTCAACGCTGCGCCTTGCCTTGACATTAGACCGAAGAAATGAAGCTAAATAAATAGAACAAATAAACTATCCAAAAAAAATGCGATTAAAAAAAATTTTTGACTTATCCTACATTTATTCTTAATTTAAACTAAGAATGGGTACATTTACTTATAATTTAGTTAAATGTTCCAAAATTTAAATATAACTATTAGCTTACGTTCATAATTAGGCACGAGTGTAATAAGGTAGCGTTATATGCTTTGTTTCCTCCTCGAAGAGATGAACTAACTCCTAACGTAGAAAGTTTTTACATTTACTGAGAAAAGGAGATTTAACGAGACAGACTTAATGAGTTCTGTAGAACATTGATGACTGATTTTAAATGCGACGGTTGTAGATTCGATTCCTATTGGGTTGTATGAATTAATTTCATGTCACCTTCGGTGACTTTAACATACAGTGTATTTAAAGCAGGACATGGAAAATGGAATGTCTTAACATTAGGCTACCGTGCTCTGTTTCTCCAGAAGGCTCCTGGGAACCTAGTGTTAAGATATTTCGTTCACAATATGACACTTTCGTTCCCCATTTGCCAAATTCTCAAGGGAATTCGTTCATAAATAAATATGAAAATATTAAATATTTCATTCCTCCAGTAGGAATCGAACCCAAAACCGTCCCGTTTACAGTCACACCCCTGTGTTCCTGCACAACGACCTCTAAAATAAATATCATAGAAGGCAAAACCAAGTTAGCAAGTTACTCTAGATTAAAGAGTTCTCTGTTTTAAAGTCGTTTCTCTCGAACTACGTTACATTAGTTCCAGAAGTCCATGTCCTAACGATTTGAAGCTGCTCTATCCGAATCTTAATGTAATATCTGGTAGAAGTTGAAACTTTTATATATTTCGATGTCTAATTTTCGAGGTTACTTTATACAGTTGACGTTGCGACTCGTCCGGAGAAGAGAATATTTTCTTAGTTCGTTATTGAGTTTCTCTATTCGTAGTACAATGTCTCAAAAAATGTCAGTTGTGTGAATGCTCTTCCGAAGAACAGATTATTTTCTTTTTCCAGCTATGGCAGACATAAGGCGGTGTTGAGTTTCGTTATTCATAGTGCAATGTCTCGATTGATCGGAAAAGTACGTTCCCTCTGCCTCTTCTGCTATATGTAGGAAAGCATTGTCAACGTTGAAGCGGAGACAGAAAAAAATTAACTGAGTATTTTAGCACTAAAATCTTATTATCTAAGTTATAAGTAGGTGTTAAAAAAATAATAATATAATATTATGTTTGCACAAATGGAATGTGGCTGCTATGAATGTAGGTTCATTTCCATTTGAGGACTTTTTAATTTCACGCTGTATAATCGGTGGAAAGTAGTGGCGGAGTGATTTAGCACTAGTATTCCTCTGCGTATTCCAATTTGGGGGTTTATTTATACTTGAAACTCATTTTGTTCAGCTTATCTATATATATAAAAGGACTTGTCCTCACTGACTGAGGTAAGACGCACGCACAGCCGTAACCGCTGATGGTAGAAACGTGGAATTTGGACAGATGTTTACTTTCGTAATCTGGACATCCACTAAGAAGGGATTTTGAAAAATTTTAACGCTAAAGGGGTGAAATAGGGGTTCAAAGTTTGTATGGAAAAAAAATTAAATCGACACCGATTTTTATAAAATTTTAAATTTAGATTTTTAAAAGTATTTAATTGAATACGTGTTTCATCGTTTTCTAGAATTCTCCCCCTAAAGGTGCAAATAAGGGGTTGAAAGTTTGTATAGGTCTTTTTTAAATCGTCACCAATTTTTATAAAATTTGAAATTCAGACTCTTAAACGTATATAATTAAACACATGTTTTATGGATTTCTTGAATACACCCCCTAAGGGTGCAAATACGCGGTTGAAAGTTTGTATGGGAAAATTCTTAAATCGCCACCGATTTTTATAAAATTTGATATTTAGACTCTTAAAAATATTTAATTGAACATATGTTTCATGGTTTTCTAGAATTCACCCCCTAAGGGTGCAAATAAGGGGTTGAAAGTTTGTATGGAAAAATCTTTAAATCGCCACTGATTTTTATAAAATTTGAAATTTAGACTCTTAAAAATATTTCTTATTATTAGAATTCACCCTTAAATACGCAAGCGAAGCTGCGCGCGCCCGCTAATATATATAATATAGCTTCAATTATTTTTTTATAATGGCAACAGAAAGGGTGTTCCTACTTACCGATATGAATATTCAATGTTTCAAGGAAATCTTTACTGAAATTTTTCCTTTACTTAAAGTTATGTAACTGGATATTTTATTTCTTCTTTATCGTAGAACTTAAAATCACAATCTTTATTTCATATCGCATCCGTGGCGTGGCTAAAGCGATTATTTATATATTATGTTAATTTTGCTCTAGTAACAAAACAATGGGCAGCGTTGGGTTCCGCTACTCAACAAGAAATGTCACAAAACACACAGTCTGCTTATACACCGCGGCCTATCTATAATTATCATCGATTAATTTCTAAAACGTACTTCGAAGGGAGCACTAGCAGAATTATTTCGAATTAGGTAGAAAGTCCTATTTCTGGGACAATGATTTTTTAGAGGGGCCCCTAAAACTAGCACGATATAGACGGTGATTCCATAGAATGGTATTTAGAGTCTTCTTAAAATATATTGACTTTCTTCTCATACCCGCCAAAAATCGATTAGATTAGATGCTACCAATGAAACTAAGATCAAGTAAATCAGCTTCACGCTGTATCCCGCACACAGCAGGTATTGCGTGTTGAGTGGCAGAACTCAAGGCCGCGCTTAGCCTCGGTAGCAGAGCGAAGAAATGGAAATATCAACGTAAATAAATATTTCACTTCCTCGAGTGGGGATCGAACCCTTAACCGTCGCGTTACAGTCACATCCTTGTGCCGCTGCGCTACGACGACTTTGACAAAATAATTTAATTTCACATACAAATGTATAAAGTAAAAGTAATACGAGTAAAAGAGCTAAATCGTTGGTGAAATGTTTTAGCTGTTTAGGCGTTTGCTTAAGCCCTGTATTATTTTGTTTTCCCTCAAGGGTTGAGGGCTAGGGATGTGCTTTATCTTCCAGAGAAGATTTATTTTGTCGGGACAAATTTTCCATGGAGATGACGACGTTTATGACTGACTGTTTAAACTTTTGTATAATTAGTGTTGGGATTTTTTGTGTATTTCGGTAACAAAATTTGAATAGGAAGGTATTTTTTTACTTTTGCTTAATTCCGTATAAAGTAGGGTAGGTGGAGTTAATATTCTGTAAAATAAAGCTGGTAACTCCATACGCCGGCATAAGCGTCACATTAATGTGTTGAATTTCCGCTTCGGATATTCTATGGCTTTTAGTTTCGTTACCCAACATACAATGTCTCGAAAATTGGGCAGAAAGTCGAGAATATCCACTTCGAAAAACTAATTTTATTCCGTTTTGAAAGAAATTAAGGTTAAATATATTTGGGAAGTATGTTCAATACAGCTGCCGGTAATAAGCATTAGCTGCATTGATGAGACGGTGAAACGTCAGCACAGCACAAGATTTATGAACAAAAAGTGAGCGGTAACTCTCTTATCGTTTCGTAGGAGGAGATCTCGGTTGATCTTCGAAAACACAATATCAAAGATACTGAAGGAATTTCACGTAAAAAACTTAAGAACCCTCCGGAAGGAGGAAGAAGAGGTTAATGACAGTGGAGGAAACGAAAGAGGTAGGCAGAGAATGTAGCGTAACGCTCCGTTCTCTCTGACTACTCCACTAGGGAAACAGCGTGAAGCTGAGTTAAGTCATTACAAAATATTTAAAACTTTATCCCAATACAAAATTTTAAAGGAAACACCTATAGAACCAAATTTAAAATCGATTAGTAAACCAACAAACCCAACCAACCCGCGTAGCATTCCCATCGATTGCTTAATTTAAACTTGTCCAGAGGTAATAAACGCTCTGTAAGCTCGAGCCAGCTTTCGGGTCTCGACGAGGACCGCCGTCGCATATTCATTAGTTCATTATTATTACTGACCGGCTCCCAAAGCTTGAAATATTCAATGCGGCAGATGACTCTGTTTATTAGATTTACGGAGCGAACAAAAATTCTGAAGGTCCAGCCAGTGTGGCTTTTATTGCATTTCACAATTTCTTTTTCTTGTGTTTCTATTTTATAGTTTGATTGTAATGTTTATTTGGAGACTAGTGGCGTAGGCTAATGCGAAAGGTTGTAGGTTCGATTCCCAATCGAGGAAATTAAATATCTAATTAATATTTTTAAATAATGTTTTTTATAATCTTTAAACTCATAAATATCAAGTAGTAGCGGCCGCCCGCGGCTTCGCCTGCGTGAACTACTTTATTATTAATTTCTGTCTCCATGAGTACCTATAACCTATAAGTGACGTCTATGCAAAATTTGAGACTCCTAGCATTTGTAGTAACGAAGTTTCATAAAATATTTTAACCCCAAAAATAGCCCCTTAAAAATCGAATATTACAAATTCCCGTCTTAGCGAGCACTTACGTCCTACAAGTGACTCCTATGCAAAATTTGGGATTCCTAGCACATGTAGTTTCTGAGATTTCGTGATGAGTGACCTTTCGATTTTATATATATAGATTAATCGACACTAAAAAATGTATTTCTAATGACATAAAGAAATTCGTATTCACATATATACGAGTATATTCATATGTCATTAGCCACAACCAAATTTCATATAAAAAAAAACGTGTAAATAAAAAAAACAGAATCAACGCGTCATTTCAAATAGATTTTCCTCTTTAAATATATACGTAAAATTGTTTTTTACTACGCATTTGTACGAGAAAATGTAGACTAGACATCATTAACAAGGATGGCCTGGAGCGTCGTGGAAATAATAAACAGAACAAAATATGTTTTGAGAGGATCAAAGTTCCAGGTTTTTAATGCACATGTTATGTATTTGTATTTAAATAATACGTTTTTTCTAGCGCAATTTCTCATAATGCAGGGTAAGTATAAAGAAAAGTCAAGTTCAATCGTGAAATAATAAAAAAATGCTATTCTAATAACGAGAATGGACTACCTTTAAATATATTTGGTTAGGTATTTACCTAAAGCTATTAAATATCTATATATAGATTTAGATATTTCGTGTTGAGTAACGGAATTCACCGCCGAACCTTGTAAATATGGCTATATTTATTGAATATGAATATATTCGAATCAAAGTGGATTTCTACGAACATTTCACCTGAGGCCAAATATAAGCTTTGATTACTCGTATGTCAATATTAATTTAATGGGTAATTTTATAGATAAATTAAGATCCAAACAGTTAAAGTTCTATAATATACTAGCGACCCCCTTGCGGCTTCGCCCGCTTTTACTACTGGATTATTCATATAATGTATGTTTGCAAAGCACTTAAGATAATGTGAAAATTAATTAAACTCTAATGGAACCCGCATTTTCGTAGTTTCAATAAGTATTTTCCAATTGTTTTACTCGGCAAGGATTTTTTAGTAGGTACCGTAATTTTAAATCTGTGCTACTAATCTTTTCAAGTACTTATTAAAATATATTTAAATTACTATTTTTAGATAGTTAAATGACTATTTTTAAACGGAAGAAATTATAAACAAAAGCCTACCTACTAATAACTACTACAAAAAATATGAAACCAAATATATCGCGCTGAAATAATACATTCAACTCCAATTATCCAATACGTACAAACGCATCTAAATCTTTGTTGCAATGCCTCTATAGCGGGCGGGTTTTTTTTTTCGACCTTGTGGTTAATGCTGAAGAGGGTATTCTGTCCCTGATGAAAAGCAAGCACTACGTGGCTGCCTGTGAGGAAAATTAAATAGAACTCATTGGCCGGGAATCGAACCCGGGCCGCCCGCGTGGCAGGCGAGCATTCTACCACTGAACCACCGATGACTGCTCATGACGCGCTTGTATAAGCAAAACGTCGCGGGGCGCGTGTCGCAGCAAGGATGTTTTGATATTGTAACAACTTCTAAAGTACTTATTAAAATGAAAAAACAGTAAAAGACAGTTTTGATCTACGTTAAATGGCCAACGTAACTAATATACTTATTTATATGCTGAGAGTAAGTGATAAGTAAAACTTGAGTCGGCACAGCTGGTGAGTCAACGGCGTGATGTGTCAACAATTAAATGCGTTTTTCTCTAAAACTATTCGCTATTTCGAAATAATGTAAAAAGCAAATTTTATCTTCGTTTAACGTAGAAAATTTATAAAGTATTTTAAAGGATAAGGATTATTACCATTACGGAAAAATATCCCTCACAATAAAAAATATATTGAAATTACTATTTTTAGACAGAAATATGATCACTACACGTTATCTTTAAAAGATAAAAATATGCTATTGCGGACTTTTTTGTAGATCTTATTAAGAGGAACAATACTCCAGTACATTATTTTCATGTAGTACTTACCATTAAAGCAGCGCATGCGCGAAAGTGTCTCAACGGGTAGGACTTTATACACATTTATCGTATTTATGTTAATTTACATAAGAATGTACAAATAATAAACTATATATAAACCTTCCCTGAGAAATACTCGACCTAATGGTGAAAACCGCATAAAAATCCGTTGGGTGGTTTAGAAGAAGAAGAGTTAGAAACAACAGACAGACACGAAAAGCGACTTTGTTTTATAAGATACTAGTGGGCCCGGACGCGGCTACGCCCGCTTGAACTATACGATTATTTATTAAATATATTTATGAAATTATTTTCGGTTTTCAATAGAATTTGTAAGAAAATATAAGCCTAAATAATTAAAATAAGTTAAAAAAGAATAATAAGTAGAGATTTATTATTAGAAAAAATATCTGAGTAACCGAAATGAACAAACCAAAGAAGTAAAAGTAACTAAAGAAAATTCTTAATATTAGAAAAAGTACCTAAAGTTTGCCGTGCGCGCGTACTATACATTTTTCTATATTAAATAACTAGCGGACGCGCGCAGCTTCGCTTGCGTATTTAAGGGTGAATTCTAATAACCCATGAAACATGTGTTCAATGAAATATTTTTAAGAGTCTAAATATCAAATTTTATAAAAATCGGTGGCGATTTAAGAATTTTCCTATACAAACTTTTAACCCCTTATTTGCACCCTTAGAGGGTGAATTCTAGAAAACCATGAAACATGTGTTTAATTATATACGTTTAAGAGTCTGAATTTCAAATTTTATAAAAATTGATGACGATTTAAAATAAACCTATACAAACTTTCAACCCCTTATTTGCACCCTTAGGGGGTGAATTCTAGAAAACCATGAAACATGTGTTTAATTATATACGTTTAAGAGTCTGAATTTCAAATTTTATAAAAATTGATGACGATTTAAAATAAACCTATACAAACTTTCAACCCCTTATTTGCACCCTTAGGGGGTGAATTCTAGAAAACCATGAAACATGTGTTTAATTATATACGTTTAAGAGTCTGAATTTCAAATTTTATAAAAATTGATGACGATTTAAAATAAACCTATACAAACTTTCAACCCCTTATTTGCACCCTTAGGGAGAGAATTCTAGAAAACGATGAAACACGTGTTCAATTAAATACTTTTAAAAATCTAAATTTTAAATTTTATAAAAATCGGTGCTGATTTAAATTTTTTTCCATACAAACTTTGAACCCCTATTTCACCCCTTTAGGGTTAAAATTTTTCAAAATCCCTTCTTAGTGGATGTCCAGATTACAAAAGTAAACTTTTGTCCAAATTCCATGTTTTTACCACCAGCGGTTACGGCTGTGTGTGCGTCTTACCTCAGTCAGTGAGGACAAGTCCTTTTTATATATATAGATTAATAATTTTTGCGAACAATATTAAATAAAATCCCAAATGATTAAAATTACGATATTTTAAGT
Source organism: Heliconius melpomene rosina (assembly GCF_056956725.1). Taxonomy (NCBI): domain Eukaryota; kingdom Metazoa; phylum Arthropoda; class Insecta; order Lepidoptera; family Nymphalidae; genus Heliconius; species Heliconius melpomene. The sequence continues at coordinate 1,578,181 of NC_140396.1, read as the reverse complement.
GCATAACATCGGTATAGATAACAGAACTGAGATGAATTAATTATAAGCAGCAAATAATTAAATAAAAATTAACAGTAATTCGAAAATGTATAAAAATTTACAAAACCATCAAAGTCATCTGCCCGTTCGCGTCGGTCATACTATGCCGCCCGAAGGTTAGGTCATTTCGAATCAGTGACATCTCCTTAATTATTTATTAGAATGTTATACAGTAAACTATAATTTCCATCAAGATTAAATGCTAAAAGTGACTATTATATTCATTTTCATAAGGATGAATATCAAATTATAGAAATCATCTAATTTTTGTTAATACAAATCTATATAGGCGCGCACCATGTACGCGTTAAGCAAACTCACTTTGGGTGACGTTTTCTTAAAACAACAAACTTTGCAAGCCGTTGCTTAGCAACGCGTAGCGACGATTGTTATTAACATGGCGGAATAAATTGCTTGTCAAATTAATTATTTTAATATATTGGTATATATCGAAAATATTACAAATATGAGAGAAAAAAAAGTATCCTATGTTCATCCCGGGACCCTCAAGTATCACTATATGAGTATTTTATCACAATTAAATTAGCGGTTTGGCCCTGATTGCGTAAAAGACAGACAGACAGACAGACAGACAGACAGACAGACAGAGTTACTTTCGAATTTATAATATAGGTATGGATAGGATAAGATTAATTCAAACTTCTTGATTGCAAATATAACAACGTTTATAGTGTTTTGGAAGGTAGAAGGAATACGGTTACAGTTAAAAATATTTTTATTTCTATTACATTTTACAATTACTCGGATGCTAGGTTCCCAGGTTCCCTCTGTTCTAAAAAAATAAATAGGTCATTCATCTAAAGAGGCACACAGCAAGAAATCTGAATAAAGCAACCTTAACCACTCCGAAATAAGATAACAATGGATAATCCATTCGCATCAGGTTTTTAGGGTCCCGTACCTCGATAGGTAAAAATGGAACTTTTATAGGATCACATTGTTAAATAAATAAAGAAAAAAGCCATAATTTAAAATTTATAAGTATTTCATAGATAAAAATCATTACAAGCATTATTTATAGTTCTTTTCATACAAATTAATTGGACTAATTACAAAATGAATACATACATACATACATACAATATACATTATAATTTTTTAAGTAATACTTGTATAAGTACAGTCCTAAAATTGATACGGAACTCTCGAAGTACGAATCCAAGTCGCACTTAACCGGTTTTTCTCAGACCAAGAGATCATTACTCAACGTCGACTTTTAATTGACTTCATATATGGCTGTAGAAATGTAAAGGATTTAGGCATTTTCTTTTATTAACCCCAAGCCTTTGTTGTTAGGATTACCAAGCCTTCCTTAATATTCCTCTATACAATAAGTTTTGGTACTTAAGACATTGAATGACAGTCTTGTTATCTTTTCAAATATTCTTGTGGTAATAAAGTTAGCTCTGTTTCTTACTAGAATGAGTATTTTTTTATACTTAATGAACTGTTATTCTCACATTATTTGCTTTTTTTATGAAATATATAATGAAAAAGTTATTAAATTATTATTTTTCTTTTATATATACATATCTAGCACTAATATACAAGGGTATGACTAAACACGACGGTTGTATATATTTATATATATTTTAATTTCTTCGCTCTGGTAGCGAGACAAAGCACGACGTTAAGTTCCGTCACTCAACACACAATGCCTCGAGAATTCAACGAAAATTGGGGAACAAAGTGTTTTAACACTAGCATCCCAGATTCCGTAATATTTTCTCGATTTGTTTAGGCAAATGATATAAAATTAAATTTTAACTATTTATTGTCTATGAAAGCCCAATTAGGCCACATAAAATGTGAACTACAATTTTTTTTGCAATTTATGGAATTTCCAATTAATTTTATATTGACTTCTATTATATTATATACAATACGAGAGGTTCATTAAAAGATTATTATAATTATGAAAAGTTCAATACAAAGAATATATACGGTTGAGAAATTAAAATCTTATACGTAATTTATACGGCGATCGTTTCTTTCGAAATTTATAATAACACTAGTATACAATACAAACATTATGAGTGTTTAATTACAGTGAGCTATATTAAAAGTGATATAAGTTTTTTTTCACGCTTCACGCTACAGCGTGTTTGGTACACCAAACACACGAAGAAATAATACATTTTCCACGTTATTATATCAGCTCCGTTAAGGCACTATTTACGTTTATATTTCCATTTCTTCGCTCTGGTGTCAAGGCAAAGCGCGGCGTTGAGATCTGCCACTCAACACGCAAAGCCTCAGAATTCGGAGAAAATGGGGAGTGTCTTAACACTAGGTTCCCTCTGCCTCCCCTGCTGTGCGCAATACAAAAAAAAAAATTTCAGCAACTATTAATTTACTACAACCTACCAACTATCGATCATTAAAAATTTACAAAATTAATTCACATAAGAGATATACGATAATAACGAAGCTGATGAACATGTCGGATTGCGTATTTACAAACCAATCTCCAGCTCGGTGCTGACTCCGAAGCCGATATTAAAGTTTGACATGGAGTCGACAGTGACCACAAGTGATTACAGAAATATTTTATGAATTTCAACTTTTTGATATGGTAAGCTTGTTATTTTTTTAGTCTGATTGCGGGTTCGATTTTCACTTCGATGAAATTATTTTTTTTTCATTTTCCTGCTCTGTAAAAACAAAACACGGACTTGAGTTTCGCCAAATAGTATGTAATGTCTTGAAAATTAAGCGGGAAGTTACAAGTGGAGGCCTGTAGGTTCCCATTTTTAGACAAAGGATGATACATGTCCTGCCTGTCCTGAAATTTAGTAAAGTTAGTATACCTTATTAAATTCATTCATAATAGAGAAGTGGTCAATATGTGATATTCAGAAATTCAGATATCATTAGTATAATAGACGAGAAAATTATATTTTACCTGTTCTACCTTGTTTGCGTATTAATATAAAAGTTGAATCCATCAATTAAAACTTCAAAATAAGTTTTAATCAGAAATAGTACAAAAATAAATACAATTTCTACCAAAACATTGAATAAAAGTTTCGATAGCTTTATTGAAACTCTGAAGAGATACCGAAATTCAGTATCTATAATTAGAATAACATTTTAAATTTAATAAAAGTTAACAGTTTTCCTTCGCATAGCAGAGTAGGCAAAGGGAACCTTGGGAACTTGAGTTAAGACACTTCGTTCCCTTTAAAATGCCTTCGTTCACCACTTTTTGCCGCATCTGGAGATATTGCGTGTTAAATGGCGGATCTCACCGTCTAACTATTAAATATTTCATTTCCTAGACTGGAAATCGAACCGACAACCTGTCACACTTACACAGTAAGTTTCAATATCTTATTGTATCAAGTCCCAGTGTAGGTACATCCAAATCAAAACGTTCTAACAGCCGTTACCGACGTGCGTAACGACTTAGTTTGAAATTTAATCAGCGCCCGACTTTGACAAATGTTGTGAAAACAGAGTAATTGTTGGGATGCTATTGGTCTCGATAGTAATAAATTAATATAATACACGGTTGACTTGCCAACCATTGTTAGTTATCAAATTGATAGGAAAATATATATTTGAATATGAAATTTGCGAGTTTTATAGGGTAAGGTACCACTCAAAATGTGTCATAGCATTCTCCCCAACATGCATTTTAGCATGAGATTACCTCTGCCTACTCTGTTATGCAAATAAATAAAACTATAACTGAAAAAAAATCAAATAAACAATACTAAAACAGAAGCAGAAGGAAAATCACTGAATCGATTCGTCATCCGAAGACGTTGACCAGTTTAATTAATTCAGAATTTATCGTTGAAAGGGTTCAAACGATTTACATTTACTTTCTTCGGGATCTCGTATTTCTTTTTGGGGTTGTTTGAAATTAGTTTCCACCGTCATCCCTTCCCTTTGTTTTTGTCAGCGCGATTGTTATTTGGCGCCTATAACTTTGTTGCCTTTTTGAGTTATTGGATATTAATAATTTGCTTAATTAGATTTATTTTTAGTTATATTATTATAATGCTTTTTGATATTTGGATATCTTGTATAGATGGTGTTTTTAGATCTTAGTTCAGTTTTAGTTCTTTTTTCTCAACCCCTAAAGCAAACTTTGCAGTGTCGTAAGTTTGACGTCCTTGAGTTAGTATATGTCTGTCTATGGCATCATAGCTCCCAAAAGGAAGAGTTTCATGTATTAAGAACTGGCCATCCAGTCATCTGAAAATTTCAAGTTCTTTCGGTTTACCCTGTTAGGTACGGAAAATAAACGAAAAATAAATCGTAAACAAAGCAATGTTCTATATAAAAAGTTTCGAACAAGGCTTTTACAGGTTTCAATTATTTTCACTGAACTAAAAAGTCAACACCAAAAAGTCAAGGCCTCAGGCTTATAATAATGAAAAATGCTTGAAATGTCCAAGTTGGTCTTGCTGCAAGCGGCTTGGGGTCAGAATTATGACTGTCTCTATGTAAATCTGTTGGCCTTTTGTTTTTGAGGTAATCACTTAAATGAATTCGGGTTAAGCTAACAACGGTGTGGTTTAACAAAACTGTGTTTGTCGGTGCGAGATTCTCTTGTTATTTTAACTGGGTTTTATACATTTTTAGAATGATAAAAATCTTAGTTAAAATGAAAAAATTGTCCATTTTTATCTTTTGCGCTATGTAGAGTGGAATGAGATGAAACTAGATATAGTTGTACGTTTTTCTATTGTTTGTCTGATTGCGATGACCTTCTCAGATATAAAAGTAAATGTACATTTAAACCAGTATCTAAATCTATCGCCAAAATTTTAAAGTCGCACTAAGCGTATGATTATAGGAGAGGAGGATTGTGGGTTCGGTCCCTACTCGACGGAATGAAATACTCAATATTTTCATTTCTTCGCTCTGGTAACGAGTCAAAGTGCAGTTTTTGAGTTCCAACGCTAAGCACGCAATGCCTCAAGAATTTGACTAAAAGTGGCGAATGGAAGTATCTTATTGGGAACGGAGTATCTTAACACTAGGTTCCCCAATTCCCTCTACCTACACTGCTATAGTGCCGGATACAGACTGAAGCTAAAAAATAGAAAAATAAACTTGTCATCGCCAACTTTCCATCTAATGTTGCTAAGACGCCTTGTTTTCCACGTTTCGAAAAGCAATGACTCGAAAATGAAAATAAAAATACTTTCGGGACGTTACTTTTTGATTGACCGGAACTTAACGCCACGCTTCTGTCTTGTTACCAGAGCAAACAAAATAAAAGTTATTCATTCCAATAAGTAGAAATAAAACCCATAACCAACCGCAGACGTCTTCGACACTGTTAATAACGAAAAGTTCACCACACCTTAAAGTATTATATTATAAACGAAAATAATAAAGATTTTACAAAAAAATACAAGTAAAACTACTTAAACAAGAAATTCGTATTTAGATAAAGGCATGATAAAATAACCTCGAATGCAGTTTCACACGGTTTATACCTCACATCCCACATCCCAGCCAACAAGTGAGCGTAGCGAGCACTAGTTTTATGATATTGGATGGATTTTATCGTGGCTCTTATATTACTTTGTTCTGAGATTTACTTCGGTAGTAATTATTTTCTAAATATTACTTATGACTTGTATATACTAACAAGGTAGGTCTTCCTATTATTACGATGGTTGTGGATTCGATTATTACTTGGAGCGATGATTATACTTATTTACATTATTTTCACTTCCTGCTCTAGTGAACCAAGTGTGGCGTCATTTCCGCTAATTGTCTTAAAAATGGTGGTATCTTATTACTAGGTTCGATTAGTCTTGTATACTAGGATGTTATGCGAGAAATAATGAGAATTAAGGTTGTACTTGGGTTCGATTCCCACTCGAAGGAATGCGTTTATTTTAATTTTTAATATCCCTGATAACAAAAAACGCGATGTTGAATTCCACTTATCAACACGCAATGTTATCAATTGGCGGTAGCTGGCGAACAGTTCCATCTACTTATCCTGCAATATTCAGGATACAACGTGAATAAAAAAACCAAATCCCAAACACCCCATCCAAGAAGACCAAAACATGTTGCCAATCACCCAACCAATCGGCCAACACGAAGAAATCTTAAAGAAAAAGTAGGTATTATTAATTGTTTACTATAAAAGTTCGGGTTTACATACCCAATGTAACTAATGGATGGGGTAGCGCCCCGCATCATTAATCTTGGTAAAGTGCGTTCGGTATCCGTCAGCCCCTATTAAACTTCCTTCGACTGGAGATGCTGCCACTTAGTATGAGGAGTTGGACCTTGTATAGTTTGCGGGTACTTGTGAAAACTTGTTTACTGTGTTATCTTTAAAGTGTTACGTATTTTGGGTAAAAATAAATTAAGTTTTTCTTAATAAAACGGTCTCATTATGAAGAAGTATAGTTTTGTTTTAAGTGTGCTGTACATAATATAACCAAAAATTTTTTGGTATAAGGACAAGGTTGTTATAAAATCTACTATTTTATAGTGGCAGCCTTCTTGGGTTCCTAATATTATAGACTTTATATTATTGTATTGACACCAAAACTAACACAAATTTTCAATAAATCAAAAGTCAATCGGTCCTCCCCTTTTGTAAAATTTCCATTACTTTCTACTTACGACGAAGTCAAGCAAAATAAAACCGCTTAGAAAAATTCAAATGTCGTATTCAAAATGTTCAAATATAGTATTCAAATGAATGTTGTAATGTAAATGTAAATAATGAAAAATTTTGCTTCATTCGAGGGAATACGCAGCGTTGAGTTCCGCCACTCAACACTCAATGCCTCGAAAATTCGGCGAAACAGAATGGAGTGTCTTAACACTAAATTACCTATGGCCATAGTGCGAAGATGAAAAAAAAAAGTAATGATTACGGTTTACATCAATGTAACAAAATTTTAAGTAACTCTCAAGTTCACAGTATAAGTAGTCGTATTTCTTGCGGTTCGGCCGATACCCGCCTGGATTAGATTAGCAACAAACTGACGTCTCATTGTACACAAGCGAGCTTGCGATATTTAACAAATGATCTGTGAACGAGAGTCGATAGAATATTAAGGGGTTAAGAGGTTTTTTGCCAGGCTTTTTTATCCGATTTTAGTATAGTGAAGTAATGTTGTTATATCACACAATATTTTTTATTTTTTTTTATTGCTTACATTATTAATTTTCTTTTTTTTAATTGCAATTATATGATGTCTTGATTATATTGGGTCTTATACTTACATAGATCGACGTCGCGTATGTTACCAGAGAATCGAACCTCAATTACAATTAGACGTTATTCTACTGCTTTAAGAGGGCAGATGCAACCTAGATACGATTCGGTCCCAAGCTGGGCGGTACCACCAAATTTGACTAATACCAAAAATGAACTCAACTAAGAACTCTTCTCAACAACTTTAGCTATAATTCTGCGAATGCCTACTCAAAAGAAACTCAGATTCACAACAAAACAAAAAAGAAACAAGATCAGAAAAGGACACGGATGACATATTTCTGTGATGTCTATAAAGTAAATTTAAAAAAAGATTAGATTCGAACCCATTACTAAATTGAGTATAACAATTTTCCAAACACGCATGGAGCATGATTATCAGGGTTTCTAAAACAACGTTTTTAAAAAAATATGAGTCTACCTTTTTAGTCTAAGCTCCTCTCGGGTTAGTCATTAGAATATCGCTTTATGGGTCAAAAGTTTTTAATGGTTGACCTGAAAACTGCAGGCTGAATAGACACAGGCTTTAGAACCTGTCGAAGAAAGTGTGGATTAAAAAAAAATAATCCGTTCAGTGAACTTTTGTAAACCTAGTCAAGTTATTAGATTTTTTTAGTTTCACGCTGCATCCCGCATATAGCAGAGTAGTCTGAGGGAACCTAGTGTTAAGACACTCCGTTATCTATTTTCTATCGAATTCTGGAAGCAGCTGCGTGTTGAGTGACAGGACTAAACGTCGTCGTGCCTTGCTTCGTTACTAGAACGAGAATATGAAAATATTTAATTTTCATTTCATCATGTGGAAATTGAACCCCTACACGCTAGAGCCCCTGCGCCGTTACTGGCATCTCTTAAGTTCCAATTAAAAATATATTTTTCTATTATTTTAACTCGTGTACTCTACAAAAGCAAAACCACGAGCACAACACTAATATATAAGAATAAAAGTAAATTCTATTAAATATATTAAACGTAAAAATAGCTAAAAAGCAATTATGCTCCAAGAGTATTGTTTTCGGGCAATTTGGTTTTCCGGATCATTACCGATACTTTCCGTATTAGTCGGGTCCGCAATAAAATTGCTGAGCCCTAATTTCAACGTTCGACATTCTGAAATGATAATATGCTGGAAAAACAATGGTTATATATTAATATTATGTCTGTGTGTGTTGATAATATGCTGGAAAAACAATGGTTATATATTAATACTAGCGACCAAATCGCGGCTTCGCCCGCCTTAACTACTGAATTATTCATATAATGTATGTTTGCAAAGCACTTAAGATAATGTGAAAATCAATTAAACCCTAATGCAACCCACATTTTTGTAATTCCAATAAGAATTTTCCAATTGTTTTAAAATAAACACAAATAAATAACACAATCTAAATCTTCTTCGCTGAGGCAGGCGGGTTTTTTTTTTTGAGCTTGTGGTTAATGCTGTTAAAACAGCGACACCGGTTGGGTAGGCACTACGTGGCTGCCTGTGAGGAAAATTAAATAGAATGCATCGGCCGGGAATCGAACCCGGGCCGCCCGCGTGGCAGGCGAGCATTTTACCACTGAACCACCGATGACTGCTCATGACGCGCTTGTATAAGCAAAACGTCGCGGGGCGCGTTTCGCAGCAAGGATATTTTGATATTGTAATAACTTCTAAAGTACTTATTAAAATGAAAAACAGTAAAAGACAGTTTTGATCTACATTAAATGGTTAACGTAACTAATATACTTATTTATATGCTGAGAGTAAGGGATAAGTAAAACTTGACTCGATACAGCTGATGTGTAAACGGCGTGATGTGTTAACAATTAAATGCGTTTTTCTCTAAAACTATTCGCAATTTCGAAATTGTGTAAAAAGCAAATTTTATCTTCGCTTAACGTAGAAATTTAATAAAGTATTTTAAAGGATAAGGATTAATACCATTATGGAAAAATATCCCTCACAATAAAAAATATATTGAAATTACAATTTTTAGACAGAAATATGATCACTACACGTTATCCTTAAAAAATACGAATATGCTCTCGCGGACTTTTTTGTAGATCTTATTAAGAGGAACAATACTCCAGTACATTATTTTCATGTAGTACTTACCATTAAAGCAGCGCATGCGCGAAAGTGTCTCAGCGGGTAGGACTTTATACACATTTATCGTATTTATGGTAATTTACATAAGAATGTACAAATAATAAACTATATATAAACCTTCTACGAAAATCACTCAACTTAATGGTGAAGACCGCATCAAAATCCGTTGGGTGGTTTAGAAGAAGAAGAGTTAGAAACAACAGACAGACACAAAAAGCGACTTTGTTTTATAAGATATAGGATAGGATTATGTCTGTGTGTGTTGATAATATGCTGGAAAAACAATGGTTATATATTGATATTATGTGTGTGTGTTTTTTTATTTCTTAGGTATTTCTAGGATGGAAGGGTAGGACATTTAGTGTTAAGACACTCCGTTCTTCGCGCGCCGCCTTATTTTTGAGATATCGTGTTTAGTGGTGGATGTGCTTTGAGGAAATAATTTTTTTATTTGCTTGAATAGGAATCGAATCCATAACCGTCACGTCTACAGTTCAGCATTTTTCGCAGAATTTAAAGACATTGCGTGTTGATTGGGGGAACTCAACGACGCACTTTAGTTCGATCCCAGAGCGAAGAAATAAAGATATTAAATTCTTCTGTTCTGTTCTGTTCTTTCTAATATGGCGTTCCGAGCGTGCCAGTTGAGCACAAAATCACTTCGCCAGTGTCACGTTGAATGGAGAACTTACGAAAGAGGTTGTACGGTAAAAAAAGAGAAATAAATTAAATTCTTCATTTCCTCGAGTCAGAATCGAAAATACAATCTATCTCGCTTACAGTACAAGATTATGCCCCTGCAACACGACTGGCCTCTAGAATAAGATAATAATAGAATTAAAGATAAAATGAAAATTTTAAAAAGCTGCCGAACAAGCTGAAGCAAACTACTTTCAAAGGAATATTAAGCGAATGCTGAACCTTCATTTTTGCACAGACTTTGAATGATTATTGTAAGAAACGAGAAAAATGCTATGATATAGTATTCTTATGCTAATACAACCGTGGTTTCGTATAATGGGGGGGGTGGTTCACTAACCTATGAAACACTATTATGCCAGAGTAACAGTAGGTGAGAAATGTAAGTCAAATTTTCATTTTTATTATGAATAGACTGAGAAAAATGCTTGAAAACCTTTAAAGTCTATTCTTTTCTTATTAAGATATATGTTATTCGCTCTGATCCATGTTTTATAGGAAAATATTTGGACTTTTCTTCTTTTTTTATAAGACTTTACCAATGGAATCTAATACCTTACAAACAGAGTTTGATGATTGGTGCCTTTCTTATATCTGTGTTTTCTTAATGAACTAAATGTTTAATGTCTCAACGAAGTGTCTTAACACTAGGTTTCCTCTGCCTACCCTGCTGTGTGCGGGATACAACGTGACGCTAATAAAATCCTATGGTTTTTGTGAAGATTAATTGAATTACTTATCAGTCAAGTTGCGTTTGTTTTTACACCAATATTTAATATATCAATATTTAATGAAAGGTAGTATTAGGACATTACTAACAAAAGAATCGGAGATCTTATCTTATCTTATCTATAGGAGAATGGGTGACAAAATAAGATTTTGTTTTAGATTCTTGCTGTATCCCACTTATAGCTGGACTGGACTAGAGAGAATATAGTGTTAATACACTACAAGTTATTAATTGCCCCTACTTACAAGGGAAGGGGCAGTGTTCAAGATTGTGGTAGTTATAGGGGCATTAAGCTTATGAGTCATACCATGAAGCTCTTCGAGCGCATGATCGACCTCAGGCTCCGCCGAGAGTGTACTGTCTCTGAGTCTCAATATGGATTTCAGCCAGGATCGGGCACCATGGACGCCATTTTCGCCCTCAGAACTTTGATGGAGGCATACAGGGAAAAAAGGAGAGCTCTGCAAGTGGCCTTTTTAGATCTGCAGAAGGCCTTTGACTGTGTGCCTCGTCAGTGTATCTGGTGGGCATTGCGATCCAAAGGGATCCCTGAGGCCTATATTGAGATTATCAGAGACATGTACCACGATTCCGCTTCTATGGTTAAGACTGCGGCGACACTAGACCCTTCCCGATTACAGTGGGGGTTCACCAGGGCTCGGCTCTTAGTCCGTTCTTATTCAATGTAGTGCTCGATACTGTCTCGGCTCACATCCAGGACCAGCCTCCATGGCTGATGATGTATGCCGACGACATAGCACTCATTGCCGAGAACCGACTGACGCTGGAGCGTAAAGTGAACCTCTGGAAGGGTACGCTTGAGAACGGCGGTCTTAAACTAAATGTGTCGAAGACAGAGTACATGGCCTGCGGGAGCCGGGACTCGAACACCATCCTTATAGGTCCTGAGCCAGCCGTTAAGTCGGAGAAGTTCAGGTACCTTGGATCCGTTATGCACGAGTCTGGAGGCATCGACCACGATGTCCATGGCCGGATAAGCGCTGCCTGGGCCAAATGGCGGGAGGTCACTGGTGTGGTCTGCGACCGCAGAATACCGCCCAAGCTCAAGGGGCTGATATACAAGAGCATCGTCCGACCGGTTCTTTTATACGGCAGCGAATGTTGGCCAGCACTATCTCGGCACACTCAGGAGCTTCACGTCACGGAAATGAAGATGCTGAGGTGGATGTGCGGCGTAACGCGGTCTGACCGCATACGCAACACATTCATTCGAGGTAGTCTTGGGGTCCGTGACATAGCGGATAAGCTCCAAGAGCGTCGCTTGAGATGGTTTGGCCACGTTACGCGCCGGCCTAAGAACTATGTCGGACGCAAGTGCCTTGCTATACAAGTTCCTGGGGCGCGACCTCCCGGACGCCCAAGGAAGCGCTGGTTGGATGTCGTGATGCAGGACATGAGAGCCAATGGTCTAACCACCGAGGACGCAAAAGATCGTGCAAAGTGGAGTAGGTTAAGTAGGAAGGCAGACCCTGGTAATAGCCGGGATTAATGCCAGGAAGAAGAAGACACTACAAGTTATTAATTAATATAATATTCGTATCTGTACACACACCACACCTATATAATATAGAATAATGATATCAATAACGTATAAATAATCCTAAACAATTTCTGATATTTCGTTAATTAAATTTACAGCTTTCATATTGGATACGTAATTTAGGGTCCTATTAATTTGTCACCCGTAACTCTATACACAACTGATATATGTGTTTAAATACCTTTAGATATAATAGAATAGCGTTAATTAGAAGTATTATTTTACCATTCGTGGCGCGGGGGCGTGTGACTTGTTAAGCGATAGGTTGTGGTTCGATTCCCACTCGGAGAAGGTAATAATAATTATAAATTACTTATTTCTTCGTCATTACGGTATCGCAATTCTTGATAATTTTAAACAATTTATACCATAATAGATTATTTCAATTAGGTGGCAAATGGGAAACGGAGTGACCACTAGGTACACTGTGTCAGCATATACTTGATGTGGCGTAGTTTTCTTTGGAACTTTAGGTTAGAATCTCATATAGGAATCTTAGATAGTAATGAATCTTTCTGTAAAATTTGGTTATTTAGCAAGATATATCTACATCACCATCAATACCATAAAAAAAATACAATATTAATTATATTAGTTATTTCTTATATATTAATTATATTAGTTATTTCTTTTTTTCACCAAAAACAGACTATTATCTTACAAAATAAATCACCAAAAGTGAAATTATACTGAAAGCCAATCGTTACGTACACGATATTTTGAATAGAGCTGCAAGTGTCTCTATAGAGTCGCATTACTCTTCCATTGTGCTCGCTGTTCTGTGAACAACCATTAGCCCCTACTAGTTGGATATTGGAAAATTCAACATATACTGTCATGTGGAATTTATTCATGGATTCCAATTAAAACTAATTGTTGACTCTGGGGATTGGTTAAAAATGGTGAATATTTATTTTTTTTTATTTTTTAAATTATTACGTATTGAGAATACGACTTCCGAATGAACACACACACATGTTTTACTTTTCGTCTCTAAAAATAAACATAATTACCATACGATCTCTGATGGTAAATACTTTTTTTTACGCTTATTATATTTTTATATTTATTTTAAATTAATAAAGAGCTCATTTAAAGATACACATTATATTTGAACTCCATACCATCGTTCAATTTTACTAAAACCAACTCAACAAACAATTTCAACTTCATAATTCATATAAACCATCATCCCAACCAGCCAACCAGCCAGGACTACGAATGAGGTTACCTAATACACACCCACAGTACTGTTATATCGACACCAATCTCGGCCAAAATGAGGAGTTCCAAATAGAGCATTTCCAAGCGTACATGTTTTAGTAGAACAGAAACTACCCTGTAGACTCCTCTACCCCTACCTGAAGATTTATTAAGATTGTTATATTGCAGTTCGAGTTGCTTGTTACGTATTCGATGCATGAATATAGGAGGTACCTAGAAGGTACCTAGATAGAATAACCAATTATTTAGTGACTATAACGAGACCAGTTGGGGCGTTGGGGCTCGAGCGTGCGGATGTAAATGTGGTTTGTGGGTTAGAATCTCACTCGATAAAATGTAATATTTAATATTTTCATGTCTTTTTTTTGGTAATTGGTAAAGTGTGGCGTCAAGTTCCAGTTAAGTGGTGGAATATGTAATGCCTTCGAAATTCGGTCGAAAGTGGGAAACAAAAGTGTCTTAATGGGAACGGCGTTACCAGGACTAAGTTATCAGGTTTTTTCTGCATACACTGGTGTGTGTGGGATTCAGAAAGAAGCTTAAAAAATACCATATTATATGAAGTGGTCTTTTTTTACAATTTTCATTGTATTTCTTCTTTGATTGTAAGCGTGACGGTGGTAAGTTCGTTACTTACTCGGGGTAATTAATTATTTACATTATTTCACCCATCTAAGGGTACGGTGTTCGATTCCACCACTTTACAGGCAAAATCTCGTATCCTGACATAAAGCGGAGAACATAGACAATATGTTCACACTATCTACCTGACTATACCAAAAAAATAGGTTGAAGCTGCTTTTTATTTTAAAAAAGTAACAAAAAAAAATGAATGCACGCCATTGACACAAATGACATCCCGTCACGTGTAGGATAATGACAGTTCTTGTTAAAAAGAAAAGTCATTGTCCCACATTTCACAGATTCCGTTTGGCGTTAACGTTAACGAAAATGTAAATTTACAACGGGAAAATATTTTACGATAAAGGTTTTTGGTATATTTTTTTTTGTTCAAAAGGTACAAACTGGATGTGAGTGACAGAATGCAGAATCATATTTTTTTATTCACAGTAATTTTTTTTTTAGCTCCAAGCTATATCTGTTATATAACTTAGTTGTTAAGACATACCGTTCCCTACACCCCGTCAAATTTGCAAGACATTCCATGATGAAGGGCGAAACTCAACGCTGCATTTTATCTAATTACGAGTACCAGAGCGAGGAAATGAAAACAATTCATTCTCTCTATCGAATCCATGACCGTAGCGTTTACACCACGCCTTGCCGCTACACCACGATGGCATCAATGTCTACTATATGTTTTTTTCAGCTTTACGCCTCACATATAGCTGGGTAGTTAGAGGGAACCTAATGTTAACACTCCGTTCCCCACTTTCCACCGAATGTTTTAACGCATTGTGTGTTGAGTGGCGGAACTTAACGCCACTCAATACGCAATATATAGTCCGTATATATTTATACTGTGGACCGCAATATAATATGGTGTGAAACTCAATAGACCCCCAGCTTCTCTGTTTCACATCACTTGCCTCCGTCAATCAATTTAATCCCATCCAGAGTTAGGTCAAATAGGTATCTAAGCTTAGATTTACAGTTTATAGGCAGGCGCTGTGTTCAGGTCGTAAGTTTATGTAGAAGTACTAAATTAAAATTTAGTGTACTTTCAATAAAGTATACATATAGCGATTAAATTTTAATTTATTATGTACTTATATGTATTTTTTTAAACGTGGATGTTGTATTAAAAAATATTGAAACTACACTTTTAATAAAAAGCCCCAATATCTATCAAAGTATACAAAGATTCAAGACTAAAAAAAATCAAGTTAAAAATACAATAGTTGCTTAATAACAATAAAAAAACCGATCAAATACAAGAGGGATTTGACCACCGAGGGTTCCGTACCAATTTAAGGAAGTTCAGGAAGTACGACTTATACAATTGATAAAATTAAGTTTTTATGAGTTGAACAATTATAAGTTTGTAATAGTTTTTATGTGTTCTATTATTGTAGGTCCAAGGAAAGTACCAGATTGATATTGATCACGTGACGAATTTCGCACAAAATACAAGAAAAATTATGTATAGATGCTTGTATCTTTTGATTGTGTTAAATAAGAAGTTTGATTTTTATTGGCTCTGAGGGCCTAAAAATGTGAATAATTTCTTAAATATATTTTAAAGATAGACAACAAAGTCATCGTTTAATAAGGGTTTCGTTTTTCCGTTAAGTTACGGAACCCAAAAACGACAATTATTATTGTCTAATTAAATTATAACACAATTTTACACCTAAAATTACATACACCATAACACATCAACACCTAGAACATAACATAAAAAAATATATAAAGAAGCTAAAAAAAACCAAGGATAATAAATAGCTTGTGAGAGACATGAAAACTCGGTGTCTGATAAAGTATCTTTGAAGGAACAAAGGCTCACTCCCCTAATGAAAGGGTGCGCGATACCCCTTGTGGCGAGCATCTGTGTGTACTTCTGGTACCTTACGATGTTTTTACAGGTATGCCGAGTCAACATATTTTGCACGTATTTTCCTATTTTCTAAGTTTAACATAAAGTGTTATAAAGAAAATTTATTATTTGTTCGGGCCGCACCGTACCATATACGAGATACTGCGCTATGTCCCCTTGACGACTATATATATATATATATTTATATATTTAATAATTATTTGAAGCCTTGTTTTAATTCATTACCTTTCCCACTTTATTTAATATTTCCAATAGTTTCTTACAATATAAATAATACAATATAATAACAACACTAACTCCAAACTCTTTACTCTCCTAAAAGGTAAACTAGGTGTTACCAGGTCATATAAATTCAAAAGTTCATACTTTAATTAAACTGGCAACAAATAACAGCTATATCTAACGTAGATAAACAAGTCGTGACAAGTTCTAAACCGTAGTCTCCCTCACACTATATTGCTACGATAAAGCCGGCACGAGTGATGGTAGAAGAATAGTGTTGCCACAAAGATATATTTTAGGTAGATCGCTAGACGCGAACTCATAATATTAGTCTACAGTTTGGAGCCATTAAGAGAGATGACGTTGAAATGTTATTTTATCTACTTCACGCTGACTTTTATCAGCTTCACGTTATATCCCGCCTACAGCTGGGTAGGCAAAGGGAACTTAATGTTAAGACACTCCGTTTCCTACTTTTCGCTGGATTTTCGAGAGCGAAAAATTAAAATATTAAGAAGTAATAATTCATTCCTTCGAATGGAAATTGAACTCACAACCGTCGCGTTAGAGTGACACCCATGTGCCCCTGCGTTGCGACGACCTGACATTCATTCTTTTGATATTGGGTTCTCTTTGCCCGCTTAGAAGAATAGGCAAGAAATTAAAATATATGAGAGTATACTAGGTTTTTATACACTAATTCGTTCTTATAGTTAGTACAAAATTTCTATTAAATCTGCTTCAAAAAATGAATGAAAAGTATGTCCTTTTACTCTTATTTCTAGGTATTAGAATTCATTCATATCAATTCATTCATTCATTCAATTTCATATCGCTTAAAGCGTATTTAAGTTATGCCAAATACTATCTAAATCCGTTTAGTTCTACTTAATTGAGCAACAAAACTTCAAATATCTGAATATTTAGAGATCCAAGACTATACATATCGAGTCTATCTATAGTAAAATAAGGCTGTGTACTATGATCGTTAGTTTAAGACAACTTAAGATTTAACTTAAAATTTCTGGTCTGTTAAATCAAAATACAAATATGAATATTTTTTTTTCAAAACATGAAAAAAATTAAATATTCAACCCATTTTCATCTATAATCACGATTTATTTTCTATATTAGAACCGATACTTCAAATATATTAAACAAAACAGTGATTACGGTTAAATCGTCCCTAGAGTTTATTTTAAACTACCTACTAAACATATAGGAAAACGCTACACCAAAAAGGTGCTATAGCAATAAGTCTATAACATCGCATTTTGTATGACCACGCGCGCCTATATCTCAACGAGCATTTGTTTCCCGACCCCCATTTTCCTCCCCCATTAAGCGGTATTAAAGGACACTTCTGTGGCACGCCGGGAATTAAAAGATATATTTTGCTTTCAAACATCGAAGACCAATACTACTTGTGTTTTGTGCAATAATATGAGTTATAAATGGAAATGGAAATGGAAATATTATGGATTTTTTGTATATATTTTTTTGGTGAGTTAAGTAGGGTTTGATAGTCGATATTTGGATCGTTTTTTTTTTTGGATTATGGGTAATCCAAAAAAATCTCTAACGTTACTGAGTGAGTAATAATCAAGTAACAGACGAAACTACTGAACGTAGAAAGTTGATATTTAGCGTATTTAATTATACAAAAATTAGAAAATGTTGGGAATCGAATCCGCTTTTATAGCCAGACGCTGTCTCACTACGCCACGGTGAGCCCGTAAGAATATACTTCACTACATAAATCTTCGGATTTATTTGGATCACGCAATTCTTTGCAGTTTCCTAAAAGTTTCCACTCATTTCTTATTTCATTATGAAAATTTATTATATAACTAGCGGCCCGCTCGCGGTTTCACCCGCGTGAACTATGTTATTATTAATTTCTGTCTCCATAGCTACGTCCTAGTGACGTCTATGCAAAATTTGAGACTCCTAGCATTTAGTAACGAATGACAAAGACAAATGTCATTAGTAACGAAGTTTCATACAAACTTTCAACCCCAAAAACAACCCCTTAGAAGTCGAATATCGCAAATTCCCGTCTTAGTGAGCGCCTACGTCCTAAAAGTAACTCCTATGCAAAATTTCAGATTCCTAGCACTTGTAGTTTCTGATATTTCGTGATGAG
This sequence comes from Heliconius melpomene rosina, assembly GCF_056956725.1. NCBI lineage: Eukaryota > Metazoa > Arthropoda > Insecta > Lepidoptera > Nymphalidae > Heliconius > Heliconius melpomene. The sequence goes on along the minus strand of NC_140396.1, from coordinate 1,559,713 downwards.
TGAGTGACCTTTCGATTTTATATATATAGATGTAATGGTCTTGACATTTCAGTCGTTAGCAAAGAATTTTGCAAGTCTATAAGTTAGCATTTTTCTAAATGTTGTACCATCCGTACCATTTATCCCTATATATTAAATTCTACAATTTGTCTTTCTATATATTATATGAAACGCTTCCGTTACTGAGTGCCTGACAGACAAGGCACAGTCGGCCCTGCGGTGTTAAACGCTTAAATTGGGTATGAACGTCCTTGGGCGACTTTAAGGGAGCACTAGGGGTGGATGTTTCGAAATTCCTACGGGGACAAGCAAAAATTGAATTTTACTTTCTTTAGTCTACGAAACACAATATACATACTGTATGTGTATAAAATATAATATTTGGAGAGCAGAAATATTTTTTTTTTATTTATGCACATCTTAAAAGAGTACATGAACCTACAATCACCGTATTTGGTCAGTCAGTCAGACTTTGAAATTACAATACTATGAGTTACTCCCTAAATTATCTATTGAAGAGTAAAAGTGCAACATAAATTCATCAAATCTACGTGTTTATATACATTTTATAGGTCTTCCATTATAATTACGGCATATAAAACCCCATTACCTCATAAATATAACCATCAATTATTGATTTTATTACCGATAGGATTGATAGTACCACTCTATTCAGAGTAAAAATATTTTCTTATATATATTTTTTTCCTTTATTTTTGCGAACTTGCTGTACATATATGATTTTTTTCATGTACCATACTTATTGATACATTGTATAGAGAAATTCTTATAAAAACATATAGAAATTACTTAGTTCCGTCATGGGTAATGAACATTTATGTCAGTAAAACATCAAAACATAAATATGATAACTGTATAAATATTTAGGGAGATTTTGTTATATTTCACAGCAGTCAGCATTTCTAACAAATAAATATTTATCTATTTCTTTTATGTTTACGATTTATCCTATTTATAGGAGCACTCTGTTCTCTATTTGCCTTTCAATTTTCAAGACATTCGTGTTTAGTGGCGAAAGTCGATGTTTTTTGTCATCACCAGAACTACGACATGAAAATAATTGATTGCACCGAGGTGGAATCGAACCCATTACATCAACCATCAATCCATTAATAAGATACATGAAAAAAAATATATTATAGGCTACATATGTTAGAGAAATAACGATTATATAATATACCATTCAATCAAGGAAACAAAGACGTAATGGGAATATTATAACGTTCGCGGCAATATTGTTTGAAGGATCAACATTAGGACTATCCTCCTAATATACTCTTAATAGGTTGTTTTATATAAAAAGAGGCAGTAGGTATTTAATAAATATGTTATTTTATATCTAGAAGTATATTGACGCCGACGTGGCCTACGAGCGTGGTAAGTACTAACCTAACCCGACGATTGCGGGTTCGATTCCTAATCACAGAAATGTAAAATTCAATATTTTTATTTCCCCGCTCTGTCTTCTCATCGAGCGGAAAGTTTAGACTGAAAGTGTCTTAATAAAAACGGAGTGTATTAATATGAGGTCCCCAGGTTGCCTCTGGCTACTCTGCTATGTTAAATATTTAATATCCTCAAGTGAATTTGAACCTAAAACTTGTCACCTAGCCCCTGCGCCACGACTCACCTCTAAAAAGAAATTCGGCAGAAAGTAGAAAACGGAGTGCCTTAACACTAGGTTTCAATCTGCCTATCCTGCTGTGTGCGGGATACAGCGTGAAGCTGATTTAAAAAAGTACTAAATAGAATCCAAAATATCCAACTAAATAAGCAAAACGAAGACAAAATGCACTATCGAACACTAACTCAGACATAACAATTGTAGCTTAACGAAACCATTCCGCTATCGATGTGCAACGAAATTTGCACTCGTAAATCAGGTTCTACTGGAGAACGATGTAGTAACTGGTGAGTAATCTCCCTGTTCGTGCTACGTTTCTGTTAAAGACTTTACTTCTAATATATGACTAATGATGCTTGAAAGTAACGTTTTCATTATATAGTTTAAGAAATTGGATGCTTAAAGCTTCGTATTTTTGTATGAAACCAGGTTTCTTAGGAATTAGGAATCTTTCGGTTTGCTTAAATCTTTTGTCATGCATTTATTTAATGATCTCTTCGAGGTCCTTGTGGCGCAGGAGCACAGCTCGATGGTTATGGTTTGATTATTATGGGAAAATGAAGTATTTAATATTTTTAATTTTCTAGTAACGAGAAATTGTCGATAAGTGGGAACCGAAAGTGCCTTAATGGGAACGGAGTGTCTTAATATTAGTTTTCAAGGTTCCCTCCGCCAACCAAAAAAGTGAAGCTAATAAAAAAAAATAAAAAGGTAGTTATTTCAATATTATAGAAGTTACCCAAAGTAAAATTTTTAAATCGATTCTGCATTTTACTCCTCACTACTTTACATCTAAAAATAAGAGTCGAGCCAAGAAATGTGACCAATCTTCGCCTGTGCTATACCGGAAGCCGTCGCGGCGGAAACACCCGAGCTACGGTAACATCTGATTTGAAACATCTTTTTCCGCTCTATTACTGGTACTATAATATATAAAGTTTTAATATCCGCTACTGACTCCCTACTGGTTAGATCTTTTGGTGTTTACGATTTTTCGAAATTTATGTTAATATATTTTAAATAATAAATACAAATATAGTTGAGGCCGTCGGGGTGAAGGGGCACAAGGGTGTGACTGTAACACGACGATGGTGGGTTCGATCCCCGTTCTGGGCAATGGATTGTTATTTAATTAATATTATCATTTATTCACTCTGGCATCAAGGCCACAGATCGGCGGTGAGTTTCGCCACTAAACACTCAATGCCTTGAATTATTATGAGGTCGTTGTAGGGCAGAGTTCAAATACTGGATAGAACCTTAAATTATGGGAACAAAAAAGTATTATGTGCTAATATTATACTCTTTCTCAAAAAAAAAACTAAAATAGATATAATCTAAAATTAAATTTACATAATATCAAAAATAATCTATCTAGACGTGTTTAGAAGGTATTACGGACACGTACTAACACACGTTACAGTACGCACATTCGAGAGTTCTTTGACCTATTTTCGCTATATAACCACGCCGAGAGCACAATATTCGAAATGTCAACCCCGCACGTTTTCCCTTTACTGGGAATATGCTATACGTCCAGATATATATATATATATATATATATGTACGTGTATACAGACATACATATATATTATATATATAATAAGTCTATCATACTTAAATATTAATAAGAATATCGAATAGAGAATCCGTGATGCTATTATCTAATATTCAAAACAAAATATTACATGAAATATTTTTTTTATTATTAATTCAATAGCATTTTAAGAACTAAAATTTTAAAATTTCAGTATACAAATAAATAAAAGAGATTGCAATCTAAACGAAAATTTAATAGAATCTCCCCTATTTAGGAATAGAATCCCAGTCCACTCTAAGATCTTATTCCAGTGATAATACACCAGTGTTTTAAAGCAAACATCACACTGATAACAAACTGTAGTACAATGGGCGCTGACATAAAGCCTCGCTCAGGACAAAGACGTAGCTGGAATACCTGTGTCCTAGTTGCGAAGTAGACGAAATAGCTAGTTTCTTATAATAAATGCCTCAGACATACATACATATATGAATTATTAGACCTTTTTTATAGTTAAAAGTATAATTTTGATTTTATTTTAAACTAGTGGAATCCAGGACAATGATTTAATTTCATTTGTTCTGTAAATCAGGAGCGGAATTTCTTAACATTAGGTTCCCTCTGAATAAAGAATTTAATTGATGAAATTAATAAAAAATTGAGCACTTTAGACTAGATTTAATTAGAAAGAAAGAATACCAAATACCAGAACCACTTTAGATATCAATGCGAAAGCTATCCCAATAATTCCCACAACAACCTTTATCACTTACTACGAACAATGCGTTACATTTTAACCTTTTTGGCACTAAATCCCAAAACGTAATTAATTAAGAAGGCAGGATACAGTACCGGCCGACATGTGTTGGATGAGGGCGGCTGATGAATGGACCATGTTTGGAAAGATAAAAGGACTATTCATTTCTTTTTGTACATTAATATTATTTCAGGGAATAGGTGAGAAATAGAATTTGAGAAATATGTGGGTGAGGTTTATAAAATAAGTTTAGTTGGAGATGGAGGTTTTACTTCTTAGTCACTGCTACTGGTAGAGTTTCTTCATTCTTTAATTTCTACGTATTCTATGTTCAATAAAACTCATAGTCCTGAGTTTTAAGAGTTGAGAGGTTTTTAGCTTTGTGTTGTATCTTGCACACAGCCAGGGTAGGCAGACGGAACCTGCGAACTTAGTTTTAAGGCACTCCGTTCCCATTAAGACACTTCCGTTCCTCACTTTACGTCGAATCCTGTAGAACTCGCGTGTTGGGTGGAGCGCAGAAATAAAATATTAAATATTTCATTTCCTCAAGTGGGAATCGAAGTTACAAGCTTTCACGTTTACAGTCGTACCACGACTGACCTCTATCCTATATACCAATGAGTGTGTGTTGTTAGCATAATGACAAAAAATCTTATTACACAAATCTAAAGTAAATAAAACATAATTTATTAGCAGATTTGTATCCACCCTTCATCACAATTTGCTTAGTTTTCTATAGTTCTTTTAGTTCGTGTAATAAAATCTACATTTTTTATATTAAATTTACCTTATAAAATGGATGCGCAGTTCTAAACAGAAATGAAAGTAGAGTTGCAACCATATTGTGCTTGCCGCGTCTCTTTCATTCAATTTATTCATTACAACTTACGTATAAATATTTTTTTAATATTAAGAAAAAACTTTCTATTATTATTGAAAACAGTATCAAAATAGGAAGTTATATTAATTAGTGAAATCTATTTAGAAATGGGGAACTGAAAATATATCTATTATCAATACTTTTATTTACTTTTTTCTTATAATGTATTCTGTTTATTTACAAAGATTCTTTGTTTCTTTCAGAATTCAAATGATATTATGTGCATATTGTTGTTTGAATATTTGTATGAGATATACATATTCAAGTTTTTTCAGAATTCCGTTCCGTTGTTCTCGCAGAGTTTTCATTATCCATTAATTTACTTGGCAAGTAATATTAGTCCATATGAAAAGTTATGTTTTGTAAATTTCTTTAATTAAATTACTTAATTTCAGCTGGTTGCCATTGAATTTTACTTGACAATAGAACCAACGGATTTAAAGAATTGATGGTAATTTTTTTTTATTGGTCTTGTGATTTTTTTTCTTTTCTTCATAGTGCATCCTGCATTTACACGCTTGTGAATTAATTATTTTTAGAACTTTGTTGGTAAAACAAAAACATAACTTTAATATGATCCATCATCCATTTTTATGTCACAAATTACATGTTAATGCTCTGTAACATAAGAAACGAATTTTCATTATCATTTAGCACCAAAACGAATGAAAAATCATTACAAATATGAAATCTTAATAACGGAAAAAAGATTCCCTTATAGAATTAATATCTATATAAAAAATAAATATCTTAACTAATTTTTATTTTGTCGAATATAAGAAGAAACTTTCCGAATTTCTCGTATCGCTAGCTCAATTCGCTCGAACGGCTATATATTATAACTTATTGTGCCTTGACAGTGCTAGAGCTATTAGTTTCTGAAATAAATCCTTTCGTAGCTGTGCATTGAAGGCAGCATTTTGCAACATCTTCTATATATTATGGCATATTACGTTGGCTTAGAAATGATATTACTAAGCCAACTATTATTAGCAGGGTAGGCAGAGGGAACCTAATGTTAAGCGGATACAGCGTGAAGTTATAATATAATAATATTAATAAAATTTTTAAAAATGGGAGTGGGGGATATTTTAAAATGGGGTGGGGATTCTAAAAGATATACAAAAGATTTGCTTTTGTATATGATAAGATAACAAAAAGTCATAAGATTTGGTTCACAATATATGTATGTATTCATATATATAAGGAGCGTTACAAAGCTATCTGCTAGAACAGGTCTTTGAAATTTAAATTGAATATTGGATTAGGATATCTGTGCCCTTCAGGTAAATGAAATTCGTAGGAGCTCAAAGGATTTGATTTTGTACGATATTTTCAACGTAATGAGAAAACTAATAAATTTGAATCGCTTTGATGAAACTATATTGATAAAATCATTTAATATAATAAATATTTAAACTTAAATGTGAATCTGGGGTCAAATAGGAATATTATTAGCTTATAACCTAAGAAAATAATGCTGCAGTGGCGCAGCTTCTTTTTGTAAACGCGACCTTTCATTCCCGGCCTAGGAATTTAGTGTCAAAATTCTCCGATTCCTTAAGACAGTTCCGATCTCCACTTTGAATTCTGGTGATAATCCGAGTTGACTGGCTGAACTTCCATTTCATTTCACGGATGGTACTACTTTGACAATGGCAATACTTTCAAACGCATTACGGATTCTATCGATTTCTATCGAAGTTATTTTTACTAATAACGGAAATAAGAATTACAAAATTAACAAGATAAAACTATTTAACATTTTATCTACGGTACAAAATTCAGATAATAAGCTCTTTTATACCTTTACTTAAACATTTTCTAGTTCTAGTCCTAGTTGTCAGTTTCTAGTCCTAGTCCTAGTTGTTATAGTTGCTATATACAAGTATATAGCAGCTAGAACAACAAAAGAGTAAAAATTTAACAAAGCACCATCCACTATCCTCGGAGTCCATATTTCCAACGTTACAGCTGTCATATCCTTAATCGTCCAAATTCATAGCCATCAGAAACAAAGGGACACTCATCTATCCATTTAAGCCGTGATTGGCACGCATTAAATCATCAACCGTTGCCACTTGATAAACGGCTTACGCCTATTAAAATCACTCGGTGTCCCAAAAAACTCTTTGAAAAGTGACTGATGGGTGGAACTTTTCCAATTTTTTTTCTTATGTTCGACGCCAAACGATTCCAAACTTGGATCCTATGGAGTTATATTCAATGGACTGATTCATCTTTTCCATCTGAGGCTTTCACAGATTGAAGCGTCGGATTAATGGTGTGCGAATGGTTTGTTTATAACTGGGAAGTTTTAACCAATTGCGACGAGGAAGATAGGGGAGTGTTATATAAGAAACAGTTATTTAGATTAGAATGTTTATAAATGTTCAAATGTGGTACATTAAAGAAATAAATTTTGATTTAAGTTATTGAAGAAAACTTAAGTCAACATTTATTTTAGAGATGAAATTTCAATTCAATTCAACATCAAAAGTAAAAAACAATTTCATTACATTGATCTTACAAGATTACAAGATATCTTAAATAAAATTATTATGTTAAATTAAAACATATTATATCTAAAATTCATTCTGAAATATAGTAATATAGAACTAAAAAAATCTACTACATTTTCTTCTAAAGAAATGACTGACCGTCATTAAGTCGTCAATAATATGATAATTTAAAAAAAACGAAAAAAGGTATTTTTTACTGACATAAACCTCGAACCTGCTATTTACGACATACGGAACGTCGTCAATCCTACACTGCAATATATGCAAACATTTAATTTCTACAATACTTTTTAAGTAAAGGCACATTTTTTATTAAACAGCCTTATCGTTGCTATATTTTACTTTTATTAAAGCGAGTGCAGTCGCACGTGACCTCATCCGGTGTAATGTTTAAATGCAAATTAAATAATTACCACTCTTGTACGTAGTACGTTCATTGTTTCGATATTGTGTTTTAAATTGTATTGACTTGTTTGAGCTATCTTGCTATGTTAAATAGTATATGTTATATGGTAATAAGTATTATTTTTTTTTTTTTAGCAGGGTAGGCAGAGGGAACCTGGGAAGTAAGTGTTAAGATCTTATTAAAACACTTCCATTCTCCACTTTCTGCCGAATTTGTGAGATTTGAATTTGGAGACACAGCGCGTCGCCTTTGCCTAAGAAATATTTTATTTCCTCGAGTGGGATCGAACCTACAACCTGTTGCGTTTACCACCGCCCACTTTTGCCCATAAACCACGTCTGCTCTCTATATTTTAGTTTTTTTTCTACATAGAATAATATAAGAAGCTTTTCTTGAAGAAAATCACAATTTTTGTTAGCTTGCTTAACTGATAAAAAATGATAAGAATTGGTGCCAAGGAGATGCAGTAGAAATACCTGTCTGCTGTTTAAGGTTTCGCTTTACTTGCCAAGAAAATTATCTAGTAGTTATTTTACTCGTCCATTTCAAAGATTTTATTTACTTTTTACGGGATAGTATGGATATGGTCTTAAAAATTAATTGTAAAATCTACTTCAATTAACAATTATTTAATTAAAGAAATATATTTAAAATTGAGTCCAGGCTAGACTAGTCTATATTGGACTGGACTGGTTCAGTCATTTATCTGACATTAAATTTTCACTTCTTCAAACTTCACGCTGTATCCTGCACACAGCAGGGTAAGTAGAGGGAACCTAATGTTAAGACACTCCCTTCCTCACTTTCTGCCGATTTTTTGCAAGCATTGCGTGTTGCGGTTGCAGAACTCAACGCCGCGCTTTGCCTCGACACCAGAGCGAAGAAATGGAAATATAAACGTAAATAAATATTTTACTTCCTCGAGTGGGGATCGAACCCATAACCGTCACGTTACAGCCATACCCTTTGCCGCTACGTCACGACGGCCTTTATAAAACAAATTATTTGCTATTTTCAATAAACTTCTCAATAAAGCTCGTGAAGCTCTCAATAAGCGACCAATTACAGACACTACAAGTGACAAGACTGATTAGTCCGCGCACGTGATTCGGATACGGAACCTTTAATAACATATAGGAATTCTATCATTTCGTTTTTCTCCAATTTTCTTGAATAATTCAGGATATACTCGTATTATTGAATATGTTAAGATTTTGTTTAATTTTCCGTATTAGTATGTTTATTAGTTTTTGTGAAATCTTGCAAATTCAATTTGATCCACTCAGTTCTGATGATAATATAGTCAATTATGTTGTTAATCTACAATGGCCGTTATATTTTTTTGCACAGACCATATGGGTATCAAATAATAGGTCTGGATTTGTATAATAGACTTATAACCATAAGTAAACAATATTCCATTTATAACATAAACCTAAAACTATATTCAGAAATTTTTAAATGGAGAAAATGAATGGGACGGAGACATCGTTTTCCGGAAGCACGGGTTCAAATTCAAATTAGTAAGATTTGAACCCGTGCTTGCTGAATTTTTTTATATGTTTCCTAAATATATTATTCTATTGTTAATATAGTAACTTTTTTATTTTAAAAAAAAACCAACTTAATTTCCAAAAGAAACATACAAGAAATAATTCCATTCTCACATAATATATAAATAACCCTGTGAAATAGTTTATCAAGTACACAAAAAAACAAAGTGAAAATAATGGCACAGAAATTCCTACTAAGGCCCTTAACGCGACAAAACTGAGTGCGTATAAGTTTTTTATCGATAACACGGGACTCGTAAAGTGTGAAACGAAAATACATGACCCTCTCGAAATTATAGCATTTTGTTGGTGAGGTCTGGAGAGAACTTCTTGTTGGGACGAAATAATGAAAACATTTAAAGCGCCCGAGAGATTTTATATTTTAGTTGTATATGTTCTAGTTTAGTCGTCTGATTGTAATTTCAATTGCTGTGGGTTCGATTCCCAGTCAGGGGGGCGATAATATTTAAATTGAGGATCTGAGTGTTTTAACACTGGATTACTTTTGGCTATCATGCTATATGGGAACAATCGTGAATGTAACAATTAAGTACTAAAATAACAAAAAAAATACAGTAAAAATACACAAAAAAATAACGTCTAGTCAAGAATTTTACGAATTAATTTTCAAAATAATATTACGTAAATATTAAATTACAATACGTAAATAGAAAACATAAAATAAAATGACATCTATAAATACATACAGAAAAATAAATATATTCCAATGCTCTGCACATATTTAATGATATTTAGAATTTATAACTTCAACGTGACCTTTCTTTTATTTCATTTGTAAATCTATAAGGTTACTGGAGTGAAACAAGATATTGTCTGGAGCATCGTATCTTAGATTAAATTACGCGTTACAAGAAAATCCATGGTGGTGCAGCTTCATAGAATCTGACAGTAAACACGACGGTTATGGGTTTGATTCTCCATAGAGGGTATGAAGTATTTTAATATAACCATAAAACCTCATAACATATTAAATATATAAATAGAATAGATCGTATGGTTGTAGCAAATAAAATCCTTCCTTTACTTACGCCATTTTCTGTTTAAAAGTCCTCCTATAAATATTGTCCTATCGTGAAAGGAACTCGAGAGTTAATGCAAACCGTTTACAAAATGTCATGACGATTTAATATAAAGGTTAATGTAAAGAAAGGCACATGTAAAAGCTAAATGGTACCGTACTGGTAAAATATGACTCTAGAGACATTTTTTCTTTGGAATTTTCAATTATAAATTCCAAAAAAATGTAATTAAAATATATTATTACTCATTTCCCATGTATATCAATCAATTCATAAAAATAAAAATCGGCTTCACGCTGTATCCCCGCACACAGCAGAGTAGGCAAAGGGAACCTAGAGTTAAAACACTCCGTTCCCCAATTTCTACTGAGTGGCGGAACTCAACGCCGCGCAACAATGAACTCATAATTCTATTAAATAAATAATTGAGAAAAATAAATTTGAAAGATATATAGACGTACACATTGTTGTTATTATTATAATATGTGCCATGGCCAACATTTTTGACCTGAATCGAAAGGTCATTCAATATAATTATTAATTTAAGTAAGTGAACTTCAATATCACTCGAAAGTTTCATAAAAAATCAAGAACATATGAATAAAAATAATAAAATGATACTATAAATCAAACATTTCAAATGAATGCAATACTTGCTATCTTGCGTCGCAAGCATAATAGCCTCTCTGAGAGCCAAGACCGCTTGACTTTATTGTCTTGTTGATGATGTGGTTGCTCTTAATCATGGCCGGTGAGGTAGTTAAGGAGAATATGTGGTACTCTTGCCCAAGATATATTTGAAAAACTTACAGCTTTTTGGCAGTAAAGCTTAATTTTAAAATTTTGGTTTATTAGCTAAGTGCCTATATTACCAGATGGAATGAATAATTTATTATAATATTAACATATTTAACAGTTTTACAAATATTAATGGTTTTAATATTAATATATTATTATTATTTATTTAAATTAGAATACAGGCACAAAAACATAAGAAAAAAAAAAATTAAATAATAAGATAAATTCTAAATAGCATAACATTCTCAAAATTGCTTGACACGAATAAAAAAAACATCTAAAATCGTCGCAGCAATAAACAATAACAATCTCTCATAGAACATAAAACGTAGAAAATTGCAAATCCAACAAAAAACCTATATAGCTTCACCCATTCCAAGTAAAGAAAAGTAAAATAAAGCTATTAACTTATTTACAACATGGTAGAAAATTAAAAATTATACGACTCGATCTAGAGTGTCGATGTATCGCAATATAAACGGGGTCCGGTGTCCGGTCAGCGGACAACACTATAAAAGGTAATAGCTTCTAAGTTTACTATACGGAAATAAGACGAACGTATAGTTTAGTGATGGGATGCTGGATCACGATTTTATATGTTCGAGTTGTTATTGAATATATTGGACGTTTTTTTTATTGTAATTTCTTTTTTTTTTTATTTTGGTGTAGTTACGAGTTACGAGAACTGAGAGATTTATCGGCTTTTATTCATGTTAAGCCTTTTTATAAGATAACTAGCGACCCCCTTGCGGCTTCGCCCGCTTTTACTACTGGATTAATCATATAATGTATGTTTGCAAAGCACTTAAGATAATGTGAAAATTAATTAAACCCTAATGCAACCCGCATTTTTGTAGTTTCAATAAGTATTTTCCAATTGTTTTACTCGGCAAGGATTTTTTAGTAGGTACCGTAATTTTAAATCTGTACTACTAATCTTTTCAAGTACTTATTAATATATTTAAATGACTATTTTTATATAGTTAAATGACTATTTTTAAACGGAAGAAATTATAAACAAAAGCCTACCTACTAATAACTACTACAAAAAATATGAAACCAAATATATCGCGCTGAAATAATACATTCAACTTCAATTATCCAATACGTGCAAACGCATCTAAATCTTCGTTGCTATGCCTCTACAGCGGGCGGGTTCTTTTTTTCGAGCTTGTGGTTAATGCTGAAGACGGTATTCTGTCCCTGATGAAAAGCAAGCACTACGTGGCTGCCTGTGGGGAAAATTAAATAGAATGCATTGGCCGGGAATCGAACCCGGGCCACCCGCGTGGCAGGCGAACATTCTACCACTGAATCACCGATGACTGCTCATGACGCACTTGTATAAGCAAAACGTCGCGGGGCGCGTTTCGCAGCAAGGATGTTTTGATATTGTAACAACTTCTAAAGTACTTATTAAAATGAAAAACAGTAAAAGACAGTTTTGATCTACATTAAATGGCCAACGTAACTAATATACTTATTTATATGCTGAGAGTAAGGGATAAGTAAAACTTGAGTCGGCACAGCTGATGAGTCAACGGCGTGATGTGTCAATAATTAAATGCGTTTTTCTCTAAAACTATTCGCAATTTCGAAATAGTGTAAACAGCAAATTTTATCTTCGTTTAACATAGAAAATTAATAAAGTATTTTAAAGGATAAGGATTAATACCATTATGGAAAAATATCCCTCACAATAAAAAATATATTGAAATTACTATTTTTAGACAGAAATATGATCACTACACGTTATCCTTAAAAGATAAAAATATGCTCTCGCGGACTTTTTTGTAGATCTTATTAAGAGGAACAATACTCCAGTACATTATTTTCATGTAGTACTTACCATTAAAGCAGCGCATGCGCGAAAGTGTCTCAACGGGTAGGACTTTAGACACATTTATCGTATTTATGTTAATTTACATAAGAATGTACAAATAATAAACTATATATAAACCTTCCCTGAGAAATACTCGACTTAATGGTGAAAACCGCATAAAAATCCGTTGGGTGGTTTAGAAGAAGAAGAGTTAGAAAGTTCAGACAGACACGAAAAGCGACTTTGTTTTATAAGATATAGGATGCTAGCTTAGCAGCAAAATATAATATTTTCTTTTTTAGACAAGACCTAATTTTTAAGGAGTACACGGAAGAAACTTACTTACTTTAAGACTTTTCACTTGTCTCTTTAAATTTAAACTTTTAAAAGATATCAAAAGATAGAAAGTAGATATTAAAATTGCTGTATTGTTATGTAAAAAAGAAAAGAAATCTAATATAATTCACATAGCACCACATATACACAAAAATTACTGATCTTTATTTCTTCAAATGCTAGATTAAATACCGACAGCTAGTTAAGTGAAAATAACTGCGCTCATATAACTTGGAAGCTCTACGAAAGCTCCCGCTTGAAATTCTTCATTCTGCAACATATGTATGTACGTACTGCCACCCCTATCTATAGAATAGTTGCCCAGCTTAGTATCTCGTATAAAAGCAAGATATCTAAAACATTTTACTTTGAAAGTGTTCATTGTAAAGATGTAGTATTTTTATATGGAACAATTTTTAATGCAATTTTTTTTTGTGAATTAACAGGAAAAATAGAAAAAGTATATTGAGGTACAAGCTTTTGACTATAAACGTGACCATTGTGGATTCAATTCCCACTCCAGGGTATGAAATATTTTATATTTTGATTTCTTCACTCTGGTAACGAGGCAAAGCGGAGAAAGTGGGGAATTCGAAAAAGTGGGGAATGGGATGTCTTATCACTAGGTTCGCAAGATCCCACTGCCTACCCTGATAGGATTACACTTATTGTGAAAATAATTGGGATACAGGATTCCGCAGGTGTAAAATTTATATTCTTAAAACATGGTTCTGCCAAAAGCCTGACAAAAAAAATGTGGGGAATAGAGTGTGTTAGCACTAGGCTCCCTCTGCCTACCCTAGTAAAAAAGTGCGTTGTCATTAGTCTTTTATCTTACAATTAATATAAAATAGCATCATAAAAATAACAGAATATTAATTTAAGTTATTAAAAAAAATTCACAAGATTTACATCGATTTTATCCTCAAATACAATATCAAAAGGGGTTTAGGTCAATCTAACCGGGTGTTTACAAGCTGGGTACCACTAATCTGGCAAGTCAAATTTAGAGACATCTTCCAGCCAACAAAGCTAGAGTTAGTTGTAGAGCTTATAAAGGAAGTTACGAGTTTCCTCTTATACTATGATAGACATGTTTATGATCAAATTTCAAGTTAGAGCATGCTATTGTATAAGAGAAGAAGTGACATATTCTCTCTAGTTTCTTATAAAGTAAACGAACGTGTTTCATTCTAAACGCTACGGTTGTGTATTCGATTCCTATTTGGGGGAAAAAATAATGTTAATTTACTCGTTTTGGTAGAGAAACTGTGGCTTTGACTTTTAGCATTCAACCGAAATGTCTGGAATTCCAGTTCTGATGTCAGAAATCGAGGAATGGAGAGTCCAGATGACATTTTTTTTCCACCTTCCCTGCTGTATACGGGAAAAGTAGGTACCACATATATATTTATATTGTTTATTGCATTTTATATATTATTCTAAGAAATACAAAATTAAAAGATTAGTTAACAAAGGCTGACTTATTATTATACTAGCGACCCTCCTGCGGCTTCGCCCGCTTTAACTACATGGATTATTCATGTAATGTATGTTTGCAAAGCACTTAAGATAATGTGAAAATTAATTAAACCCTAATGCAACCCGCATTTTTGTAGTTTCAATAAGGATTTTCCAATTGTTTTACACAGCAAGGATTTTTTAGTAGGTACCGTAATTTTAAATCTGTGCTACTAATCTTTTCAAGTACTTATTAAAATATATTTAAATGACTATTTTTAGATAGTTAAATGACTATTTTTAAACGGAAGACATTATAAACAAAAACCAACCTACTAATAACTACTACAAAAAATGTGAAACCAAATATATCGCGCTTAAATAATACATTCAACTCCAATTATCCAATACGTCCAAACGCATCTAAATCTTCGTTGCTATAGAGGCAGTCGGGTTTTTTTTTTTCGAGCTTGTGGTTAATGCTGAAGGGGGTATTCTGTCCCTGATGAAAAGCAAGCACGACGTGGCTGCCTGTGAGGAAAATTAAATAGAATGCATGGGCCGGGAATCGAACCCGGGCCGCCCGCGTGGCAGGCGAGCATTCTACCACTGAACCACCGATGTGTGTAAGGCAGGCGGGCACGGCGGACGCATGGCGAGTGGCGAGCCGTTTCGCAGCAAGGATTTTTTTTGATATTGTAACAACTTCTAAAGTACTTATTAAAATGAAAAACAGTAAAGACAGTTTTGATCTACATTAAATGGCCAACGTAACTAATGTACTTATTTATATGCTGAAAGTAAGGGATAAGTGAAACTTGAGTAACATACAGCTGATGTGTCAACGGCGGGATGTGTCAACAATTAAATGCGTTTTTCTGTAAAACTATTCGCAATTTCGAAATATTGTAAACAGCAAATTTTATCTTCGTTTAACGTAGAAAATTGATAAAGTATTTTAAAGGATAAGGATTAATATCATTATGGAAAAATATCCCTCACAATAAAAAATATATTGAAATTATTATTTTTAGACAGAAAAATGATCACTACGCGTTATTCTTAAAAGATACGAATATGCTCTCGCGGACTTTTTTGTAGATCTTATTAAGAGGAATAATACTCCAGTACATTTTTTTCATGTAGTACTTAACATTAGAGCAGCGCATGCGCGAAAGTGTCTCAACGGGTAGGACTTTATACACATTTATCGTATTTATGTTAATTTATATAAGAATGTACAAATAATAAACTATATATAAACCTTCTACGAAAAACACTCGACTTAATGGTGAAGACCGCATCAAAATCCGTTGGGTAGTTTAGAAGAAGAAGAGTTAGAAACAACAGACAGACACGAAAAGCGACTTTGTTTTATAAGATATAGGATTATGACTTATTTCTCTTATACTTCTAATTCAATAATAAGTTTTTAGAGAATCTAACTCATACTCATAAACTGAAATTTAATTAAAATTAACCTTAATATTTGAATTGATATTATTTCATCCCGTGAAAAAGAAACAGTCAATTAATATGTTCGGTACAAAGTCTTGCCTGTTCTGTTAGTAGTTCCTGGCAGTGAGCCAACCTCATCTCTCCTCTAAAAGATACTTAGCAACGCCAATATCGTAAATGAAAAAATTAAATGTAGTAGGAAAAGTTTTATAACATATTGAACTAATATATATTCGTTGGCGATTAAGTTCTGCAACTAGCACGCAATGTATAGAGACATTCCATTCTCCAAACACCGTCCGTGCGCTTGGTATAACGTGAAGCTAAAATAAATATTAGGATTTTGACGCTACAATGGCCTATAGTGTCTAGTTTTTTTTTTTAATAATTTAATTTCCTTATTTACATGACAGATATAAAAGAGGCAACACGCGGCGTTGGACTCCGTCACTCAACTCACAATGCCTCCAGAATTCAGTGGAAAGTAGGACATTTTCAATACAAACCAAATAAAAAAAGCTACTCCAACTGACAATAGCTTAATCAAAGTGATGAGGTAAGTTAACTTCCCCGGTGGTATGGGAAAAGCAATTAAACTGGCAACACCAAGCATGCTATAGAAACAGGCCACTCTAAGATTCGCGTTCATTTGTATGCGCTCATTTAGAGAACACTCACTGACCTACATACATCGAGTGTGGTACGTGGATTAAATATACAGGGTGTTATATTATTATAATGTTATAATATTATTTGTCAAAAAAATCCTCTGGTAAGAAAAGAAACGGAGATAAGTTCCACTACTTAACATCCAATGTTCGAATTCAGATTGGAAAAAATGGACCTTCAATAGGTCTTCAAAAATTGATTCTTATACTAGTCTACTCCATGTTTTTTTTCCACGTATTTTAGCACCAATCGGCAGAGGAACCTCAGGGAAAAGTATAAAGTCTTTTAGCAAACTGTTTATTTATAAGTTCTGGTTTTACAAAAAAAAATACATTGCCTTAAAAAAACATAACAAAATGAACAATTTATCGAAAAGGGCTATGTTACATCAGCTTTATAGTTTCAATGTAACCCAGAGTACCCGAAATATGGTCAAAGTTACCTCAGGTACTTGAAATTTAACTCTTAGCTATTCCCATTTGACCATGAGAGCAGGGAAAATCTTTTCTATTTTAACTCTCATACTTTCTTCTCAATATATTCGAGTAAATCTCGCTACCTGCTATATCTTGGGATATAACCAAAGCATGTATTACTCTGCACGAAACTTTCTGTAGGCCTCGTTGACGGCTGCGGTCGTTTTGCGGTTACTAACCTCGGGTTGTTGTGCGGATCTTTCATACACGTACATATGCAAACATTATCAATGGAAATTTTAAAAACAAATATTGTTGAAATCTCAGTTGAAGTAATATTTCACGTTTAAGAATTAGTGCAGCGTTGAACAAGAAAATTTTCCGGAAAAAATATGTTCTCTGCTTAGAATAGGACCGCCCTGGTACTGGTGGGGGGGGGGGGGAGCTGTCAAACAAACGTCATTTTAATAGTATTAAACCCATCGTGCGCAATTCCAGTCTACACTGGATAGATTTTTTGGCTATTATGTAAAAAAAATATATATATAAAGAATGTTTTGCATACATAAGGAATGCATATCGCTATATGCAATTTAATTTCTAACCGATACAAACAATTCACATTCCGATTTAGAACTCGTGCCACAACAGTTCTTGTGAACTAAAACGTAAGAACAACGGATGCAAGGAAACGGAAAGCAGAGTGATTAATGATCACTCTGTGGCACTCTTTCAGTGTCTCCAAGTAAAGTCATATAAAAAGTTAATGGATCTTTGCATCATACAGAACACACTTAGGTAAACTTAACACTTTACAAAAAGTTTTAAACTTAAAGTAAAAAAATATTAAACATTTTAATTTCATTGTTATGGGTAACGAGGCAAAACACTTGCGTGTTGAGTGGCGGAACCCAACGCCGTGCCTCCAGAATTAAGCAGAAAGTGGGGAACGGAAGTATATTTATGGGAACGGAGTGTCTTAAAATTAGTTTCCCAATTTCCTTCCGCTTACCCAGCTATACGCTAGATTAAAAAAAGTATTTAATTCCAATCCATAACTTCATATTAGTTGACCACTGTGCTGCAACGGTGTATTTTCTTTTTTAAGTTTTTTATTTGAGTTCTTCTCTTCATTCTTCAACTACTTAAGTATTCATTAAAAGCTTCTAGGTATAAAATATTACTGTCTTACAATACTGTGAATAAAAAATCTATTTAAAATGTATTCCTTTGACATTATTCAGAAGTTTTAAGTGTATTTTAAATAAAATAATTATATTAATATCTATTTTTTATATTATGTTTTTAGTTTAGAAGATTATATTTATATTTAAATATCTTTCGAAAACTGTGCGAAAGGCAGAATATAACAGCGCATTTTTTTTTAACTAATTTCATTTTTCTGGCCTGACTAGATCAAGTGCGGTAAAGTGGAAGGACATTTAACTTTTAAATCTGCAACAATGTTTATAAGAAGCATTGAGCGGTCGTTAACACGGTCACGGCGGCTTGAGGTCAAAATTAGCCTCATGTAGATTTCAGGCCAGTGTGCGTCGTGTTACTTAAGTATAAAATATGAGACCGAAAAGACCTCAACTGCAACAGCTGAAATTTCTAAAAATAGGTCTCGCTGTAAACGTGTTAAGCGAACGAAAGCGGAATCCAATCGGGAGAATAAATTATTATCAAATTCGCGCTTTGATAAAAAGACAAAGCGCAGCGTTTAGCTCCGCCACTCAACATATAATTGAACAGTGTTCGAAGAACCGAAATTTCAATAACTTATTCCTTGTTTACATTTCATAATTAATAGCAATATTTTAACAAAAGAACAAAATCGAATTAATGGCAAAATATCCGATCAAAATACAATGTCGGACAGCACTAAGCCGCTTAAAGGCACAAACATTTTGTTTCCCGTTGCCGTCGAGAGGAACCTTTTGAGATTCAAATTAAAAATTGTACCGAAATTTATATAACGAGTCAAATTCAGACAATACACGCTTTGTTATAATTAGTCGCTTTGGTATTTAAATTGGTTGGCGGGACGGATGGGGCTTTGCCCTCGCTGGTATATAAGTACGTCTTTCGTATTTCATGCGTTTAGCAAGGTGAGGAAAGGCTGGTGAATTATCAACTATCTGGTAAATTATGGAGTTATTTTTATTTAAATTTAGAATTGATTGCGGTGTTAAATTCCGCCACCCAACACGTAATGCCTCGAAAATTGTTCTAGCTCTAGGTTTTCTCTCAAATCAATTATAAAATAAAAAATATATAAGCGGTTTTACATGCCTTGAAGCATTACCTAAACCTAAAAGCGCAGTAATGAGATTTCCACCTTGACTGAAATGACGCTAACCAGCCTCAAATGTCTCTAAATTAGCATCACGCTGTATCTCACACATAGCAAAGTAGACAGAGGGAACCTAGTATATAGACACTCCGTTCCCATTAAGATACTTCCAGTCCTCACTTTCCGCCGAATTCGGGAAGCATTGCAAGTTTAGTAGTTTAATAATGTTTCACATACAATACTTTCATATATTTGTTACCCAAAAAACATTATACAAACAAGAAAAAGCCTACAACATACGTTACATCCTTTAATCTACAACCAAATTGAATATAAATCTCAATACAAACCGTGAACCAAGAAACTTCGGCATCGTATGCTTAGAATAAAAGTAAAATAAATCAATCGTAACAAACGTGTCCATACCTGACAAAGTTATCTCAAAGAAAACTGCTGGGAGCGGACGAAAGTTGGAAAATTTAGTCGCAAATTCCGTCGGCCAACGGCGGACCAATTGAAACTGAACTTGCTACGGATTTATAGCGACACATTTGAATTATTTTTGGCGAGCTCTCGATATTTCAAAGGGGAGGAGTAGTCTGGTGGAATGGATTTCAGGGGAATGGAAGGGTTTGGTTCTGTGGAATTGTAAAGTTAATTATTTTTTTGAGTTAAGTTAAAGAATTAAAGTTTGGAACGTATATATGTATATAGTAAGAGGTGAACGGCCAGGATACTCGAAGTGTAAATAAACTAAGTGTATTCAACCACTCCTTTACATTTACTACACTTTAAACACTCTACTTCCTTTCAACCCAATTAAAAAAAAATCAAGCAAGAAAATAAAAAACATATAGAAATTGGTGAAGAAGAAGAGAAGCAGTCTTATCTACATTTTTATATACATACTTAACAAAAAAATTAACTGAATAATTAAACTAAGTCTATGATGCCCCATATTATTACTGAGACAAAATTATGTTCACCGAGCCATTGGCGTTGCAGGGTGGGAAGCTCAGAAGAGTTTTAAGAGTTTCAAATGCGACTTAAAAACAATTTCCACTGGCATAGACCTTCTGTCCAGCTTATTTTTTTAGGCAGGCAGAGGGAGCCTGGGGACCTACTGTTAGGATACTTCCATATCCGCTTTTACTTCTGCCCTGCACCTTGACGACCCATGAGGCCATGTCAGTCTACCAAACTTAGTTTAAAACGATCGTACTAGTAATATAAATATAATAATGAAATAGTTTTGTAGAAAGTTTGACTCCAGAGAGTGTATAAACAACTAACAATACAAACACAAGGAGATATTTTACAGAGGTAACTAGCATTGCTCCCCCGAGCCGGGACCAAAACATTCATCTTATAAAAGTTATTTAGTAACAAGTTCACTATTTAGTATATCCGTGCATTGTTTCTCGAATTTTCTGTGCAAGGTAGGCAGAGGGAACCTGAAATGAAGACACTCCGTTCCCATTAAGACCCTTTTGTTCCCCATTTTCCGCCAAATTCTTGAGGCATTGTGTTTTGCGTGGCAGAACGCAACGTCCTGTTTTACCTAATTAGCAAAGCGAGGAAGTGCAAAATTTAAATATTTCATATCCTCGAGTGGAAACCAAACTCACAACCGTCTCGTGATTTCTTCGCATATTTCTTCGTTCCCTACTTTCTGCTAGAATTTCGAGACATTGCAAATTGGGTGGTGAAACTCAACGTAAACTAAACAACGTAAGGAAATCAACTTTTTTTTTCGCTCTTTAACTACTGAATAAAAAATATCATTTCATTACCTCGGATACCAGTTTTTGTTCAAGATAATGAAGTTACATTTTTTTACCTCAATAATAGGATTTTCCACAATTTAAACACAAACGAATCAAAAACTACCTACAAGTTGACCATAACGAAATCTATAGGGGACGATAAAAATCTTGTTATTACTCGTCATAAAATGTATCGGCAATTTACGTATCCCAGCGGGCTTTTCATCAAATGGCATACATTATCTTTATCCCTGATGCTGGATAAAGGTCTGGGCTGGAGAAGTGAAGCATTTATTAAATGCTTGTCACAGTGGTTACAGATTTTGCGTGTTGGGTAATGGCACTCAACCAGTTTTTTTTCGTTATTCTCATATGAAATCTATATCTAAACTTATTATAAAGCTGAAGATTTGTTTGTTCCGACGCGCTAATCTCAGTAAACATGGATCGAATTGAAAATATCCATTGTATTTAATGGTTCATTGATTGAGGAAGACTATAGGCTATTATAATCGGGGTTTAACACAATGTAATACACATCACTTAGTTACTTCAATTTGAGCATGCTGGCGGGCACATAGCAGGGTAGGCATAGGAATCCTGGGAACCCAATGTTTAAGCAATCCGTTCCTATTAAGATACCTTCGTTCTACCGAATTCTTGACGCATTGTGTGCTGAGCTGACGATATTCTACCACCAAATGGGCCACGATGGCGTCGGTTATAAATAATAATATTTCATTATTTTTTTTTTGCAATCTTTTCTTCCCTTCCTACCAGTATTCGAGACAATTAAGTAGTGTTCCTTACTATAACTGCGACATAAAAATAATTTAATTTTAATAATTTCTCCAAATAAGAATCGAACCCACAACCGATTTTTTTAAATAGTGAAAATATTAACATAAATATTCTATGTCCAAGTATTACTGACATGATAATACGGCTTCTTGATACATTGCCAACCCATTAGAATCTAGTACACTCGACTTTGAGAACACTTAATTAGAGAGCGTATATAGCAAATCAGAGCCAGATACCGAATAGCTAATTTATATTATAATAATTTTAGATGGAAATTCTTATAATTAAGTTATTTCTGATAAATTTATATGAAAATAATTGAAATGTTATTAATAATTGAATAATTCTCACTCTCTTTATTTTATTTTTCTCTTTATAAATCAAAAAGTGTAAATACATCACAGTTGCACTAAATGAACGTTAGTAAAAGCTCGTTTTTTTATCTTCTCTTTATTTTTTCTTCTATATCCTATATCTTATAAAACAAAGTCGCTTTTCGTGTCTGTCTGAACTTTCTAACTCTTCTTCTTCTAAACCACCCAACGGATTTTTATGCGGTTTTCACCATTAGGTCGAGTATTTTTCAGGGAAGGTTTATATATAGTTTATTATTTGTACATTCTTATGTAAATTAACATAAATACGATAAATGTGTCTAAAGTCCTACCCGTTGAGACACTTTCGCGCATGCGCTGCTTTAATGGTAAGTCGTACATGAAAATAATGTACTGGAGTATTGTTCCTCTTAATAAGATCTACAAAAAAGTCCGCGAGAGCATATTTTTATCTTTTAAGAATAACGTGTAGTGATCATATTTCTGTCTAAAAATAGTAATTTCAATATATTTTTTATTGTGAGGGATATTTTTCCATAATGGTATTAATCCTTATCCTTTAAAATACTTTATTAAATTTCTACGTTAAACGAAGATAAAATTTGCTTTTTAAACTATTTCGAAATTGCGAATAGTTTTAGAGAAAAACGCATTTAATTATTGACACATGACGCCGTTCACACATCAACTGTATCGAGTCAAGTTTCACTTATCCCTTACTCTCAGCATATAAATAAGTATATTAGTTACGTTGGCCATTTAATGTAGATGAAAACTGTCTTTTCTGTTTTTCATTTTAATAAGTACTTTAGAAGTTGTTACAATATCAAAAAATCCTTGCTGCGAAACGCGCCTCGCGACGTTATGCTTATACAAGCGAGTCCGCCGCGCCCGTCTGCCTTACACGCATCGGTGGTTCAGTGGTAGACTGCTCGCCTGCCACGCGGGCAGCCCGGGTTCAATTCCCGGCCGATGCATTCTGTTTAATTTTTGTCACAGGCAGCCACGTAGTGCTTGCTTTTCATCAGGGACAGAATACCTTCTTCAGCATTAACCACAAGCTCGAAAAAAAAAACCCGCCTGCCTTTATAGCAACGAAGATTTAGATGCGTTTGCACGTATTGGATAATTCGAGTTGAATGTATTATTTAATGTCATTTAACTATCTAAAAATAGTAATTTAAATATATTTTAATATGTACTTGAAAAGATTAGTAGCACAGGTTTAAAATTACGGTACCTACTAAAAAATCCTTGCTGTGTAAAACAATTGGAAAATCCTTATTGAAACTACGAAAATGCGGGTTGCATTAGGGTTTAATTAATTTTCACATTATCTTAAGTGCTTTGCAAACATACATTATATGAATAATCCAGTAGTTAAAGCGGGCAAAGCCGCAATAGGGTCGCTAGTATCTATATATATAAAAGGACTTGTCCTCACTGACTGAGGTAAGACGCACGCACAGCCGTAACCGCTGTGCGTAGAAACGTCAAATTTGGACAAAAGTTTACTTTCATAATCTGGACATCCACTAAGAAGGGATTTTGAAAAATTTTAACCCTAAAGGGGTGAAATAGGGGTTCAAAGTTTGTATGGAAAAAAAAATAATTCGGCACCGATTTTTATAAAATTTGAAATTTAGATTTTTAAAAGTATTTAATTGAACACGTGTTTCATCGTTTTCTAGAATTCTCCCCCTAAGGGTGCAAAATAAGGGGTTGAAAGTTTGTATAGGTTTTTTTTTAAATCGTAACCAATTTTTATAAAATTTGAAATTCAGACTCTTAAACGTATATAATTAAACACATGTTTCATGGTTTTCTAGAATTCACCCCCTAAGGGTGCAAATAAGGGGTTGAAAGTTTGTATGGAAAAATCTTTAAATCGCCACCGATTTTTATAAAATTTTATATTTAGACTCTTAAAAATATTTAATTAAACATATTTTTCATGGTTTTCTAGAATTCACTCCCTAAGGGTGCAAATAAGGGGTTGAAAGTTTGTATGGAAAAATCTTTAATTCGCCACCGATTTTTATAAAATTTGAAATTTAGACTCTTAAAAATATTTCATTGAACACATGTTTCATGGGTTATTAGAATTCACCCTTAAATACGCAAGCGAAGCTGCGCGCGTCCGCTAGTATATAATAAAACCAAAAAGTACGAATTTCCATGTATGTGGCAGAAAGTGGGAAACGGAAGTGTATTAACCTTTAACTATGGACGTGATTTTTTTATAACACACATATGGACGTCGGGTCTGTCAGACCAGTGTATTTATTGGTCATATTCCGTCTGTTTTTTAAAGGAAGAAGACAATTTTATGTTTTAGTTTACATGAATAGCCTCAAATCAAGCAAAATCAATATAAATAAAATCGCTTTTTATTAGAGTTTACGCATCATAACGATTTAAGTAACTTAAAGTCACAATTTCAGTCTTTGGCCACATGGGATGACTCTTAAGAAAAAAATACTATAAAAAAAGACATATAATAAAATAAATATTTTTTTAACAAAATATAAAGTCTAACAAATAAAAAACATAAACAAATTACATCTTATGTTATAAAATAAAAATTTTGACAACACCTCAAGATAAGGTATTATTGAACATCGATACACAATGGCTTTCAACATTGTTGGCTAACAGGACGATTGCAGTCAACATAAGTATGTGTTGTCTTTCTATATATCTTTTGGGGGCAAAGTGTACATGTTTTTCAAGAACCCAAAACCATTTTTTTAGCTTCATGTTCAATAAATGATAGATCAGATCGCGAAACGCGAGTCAAAGTCATTCTCAATTCTTAGAGTAGTTTAATACACGAAACGCGTCTTTTTATTTGATAAAGTGCTATTTTCTTTATAAAATGTCGTCGTCCAATTCTTTCGTTTGATGTTGATTATAAAGTACCGATATTTTTCTCCCTGACGTGCTTGGTCGATCATTTTTTTCGATTTTATCATAAAAACAAAAAAAAATTGAACCTTTTTTATGTAAATAATATTTATATTACTAAAATATATAACAAACAATGCAAAATAATATATGATATATAACAGTAAAAACATTTGAATACAAATAATACAATTAAAATATTAAAGTATATTTTGTAATATTATAAAAATATATGGCGTTTTGAAATCATTCATGTATGGGAAACATGGACGTCGGGTCTGACAGACCCAGGCCCCGTTTAGAAAGTTAAATACTCACGTGTTTTGAACCCAGAGACACAACCACTGCTATCTACATTCATTTTGTCATTAATACGAAAGGTACTGAGAGACTCAGTGGCGGAGGTCACCGAGAAGTGGCCGATTTGTAGAATTCGTAGACCTAGATGGGTCTGTCAGACCCGACGTCCATACTTAAAGGTTAATGAAGAACTGAGTGCCTTAACACTACTTAGTTCCCAGGTTCCGTAGGCCTGGAACCTGGGAACTACGGTACTAGGTACTAGAACTAAAATAATACAATTAAAACCTAAATAGGCAACTTTCAGCGCTGAAACAAGACATAAAATCCTTATCATAGCGGTGGCCCGAGAGAGTGTAGTTTGACCTCGAGCTATTGTAATAAAGGCATTCACAATTAGTGTGGAATGGCTTGTATAATTAATATCGGTGGCTATAAAACGACAGAAATTTTAATATAAGTTAGTTTTAAACGATGTGAGAATAAAACTAGGAATAGTACGTTTTAGTTATAATTGTGTTGGTATATGTTTTGAGTATTTTTCTTTTATAAAAAGATAAGAAAATACTTTTATTTCTTCTTTCTATTTTTCAATCTTTCATAATTTTACACCACTACTGCCATAATTTTGTACCATTATCTTCCAAAAAATTCACGTTAGTTCTATAGGATAAATACTTATTTTATTAATAAAATATTAAATATTTATTTTATTTTATTTTTTAGTGTCTACTTATTGTTATAGCGGCAACAGAATAAAGAAATACATCATGTGTGAAAATTTCAATTACTTAACTACCACGGTTCATGAGATACATCCTTGTGACACACGGGCAGACAAACAGACGGAAGAACAAGGTCCCATTTTACCCTTGGGGTACGGAACCCTAAAAAAGGTTCCCTACTATCCTGCTAAAAACTGGTGACTATTACTATCAGAAATATCTCCAGAGTATATTCTTAAGGCTATATGTATACATTTTTAAGATATCACGTTCTCTCTCGTTTACGATGGCAGCTCAGAATGGGATTGTCCACGCGACCGTTTACTTGATGAGTTGTGGTCTTGTATATTGTGTTGGCGTGTTTTGTTTTGGAACTAGTCTCTTAACTAAAGATATACTCTGGCTTTGCCTGTTAATATAGAATTTTTTTATTATTTAACATCTACTTACTATTATTATTATTTATTTTTTTTAAATTGCCAGTTTTTATAATTGTTTCGTTACAAAATTTGGCAGTTACTGATGCGTAGCTTAGGTGACAATATAATAATATGGTATTATCGAGCTGGTTTGACGTTGAATCCAGGACCAAAATAGTCTTTAGAGATTACCTACTCACTTTTTTTTATTTGGTGTAGAACAATCTGTTTTGTACTTTTCTTAAGCTAAATATATATCTTTTTTTAATTTAAAATAATATTAAAGTTTAAAAATCTGTTTTACTTAATTGACCTTCAAAATATCTATACTGGAGAAAGATTGGGCAAAATGCTTAATGAGTCCCTGGAAGGCATAGTTGATGAGAGTAAATGAAGCGAATAGATTTAAATTGGATCTTAGCTAATATTATCTTATATAGCAAATAGATCTTAACAAATTTACTTATTACTTTGAGAGATATTTCATTTCGAGGATGTCGTATATTATTAAATTAATTTATATAATCATTTTTTATTGAACGTTTTTTTCAAAACAGTCTGAAAACTTCTCCAGTCAGCTTCGCCATAAAACCTTCTAAACATATTTATTTCAAATATAATTGCTTAAGCTAGATTCGAACCTACCCACTAGACGTTTGAAACGTGGCAACTACACCACGGTAGCGCTCATATAATAGAACTACATACATTTTCGTTATTTACATACAATATTAAACAATAAATTATAAATTTTTCCATTTGTTTGGGTTCGTTAAAACGAATTCTTCATAAGTGCTGTGTAGAATGCACTTTTCCAGCCCAAATTAAATTCAACTCAATAACATCGAAGTTAACTGCAAATGAATAAAATACAACAGTGCTTGCCTTTGTTCGATCAAATGATTCAAGTAAAAAATGTATGAGGGTTTTATTTTAGATAGTAAAATTTTTGTTGGAAAATAAAAATGTCTATTTATTAGTTAAGGCGAAGTAAATGTTGATCTCGACGTGTGATGGGGTGTGGATTCGAATTCTGTTATTAGAAATATTTGTTCTTATTAGCTCATCTGGTAGTACAATATAAGACAACTGGTAAAACAAAGCATAGTGGTAGGTATCGCCCTACAAGCTTATTTGTGGGTGGAAATTGAAATATGGAGAACAATTCAATAGTAAGTTTATAATTTTCGACTTTAGGTTTATTTAATTTGTGTAAAATAAGAGACCGTCGTGATGAAGGGTACACAAGTATGCGACTGTCAGCGCGACGGTTGTGAGTTCAATTCTACGGTAAAAAATACTGCTAAAATATAATCTGATTTTTTCAAACGTTGACACGAAAAAGAAAAGGAAGAACAAGACAATTTATGTTCTTGAAATATCACTTTTATACATTAGCATTAAACAGGATATAATTCGAACGACGGATCAATGGTAAACCATAAAATTTTTCAAAAAGGGTCATGAACCAGCTTTTCTTTATAGATCCGACTATTCGGATTTTTGATTATCCGAATGACTAACGACAATAATTGGTCCGGTTAATCGAGTTTCTACTGTTAACTGATGTCCACCTAGTGCTACGTATCGTAGCACTTGTAGCATTTGTAGCACTCGTGCTACGATGATGGATGTGCTATTAACCTCGCTTATATGCTAGAAACGCCTAAAACATAAAAAAAATCTTTTGACACACTAGAAAATGTCCTAAAACGTGACACTAACAGGACTTTAGACTTACAATTCTTTCTGCACTAAAACGTTAACGTTGTAGGCTTCGGCGGACAAAGAGCAAAAGAGAAACAGAATTAAAAAAAAGGAATAAAAGCAACGAAACGTGCTCTAAAAACAGACATCACTAGTCTTTTCTATTTGTCGAGACACTGAATGGACTACTAGAGAGAGGTATGTGGATTTAGAATTTTTAGGATGGTGTGTAGAATTCTCGTTTTTAAATGAACTTATATTATTTTTTTATAGTTTTATAACGCACATAGCTGGGCAGGCCCAGGAAACCATGAGAGTCAAGTCGTCGTCAATCGTTTCCCCTCTCTGGCAAGAGAAAACACGAGTGACAGAGAGTCACATCTAATCTAATATTAAAAATACTCATCTTTCTTCTAGATAACTAACATATAACTCTCTCACTATAAACTATATTAATTATTTCTATAGCATTTTCCTCTACTTCTCTTAAACTTATTGTTCTCATGAGGCTAATTCTATCCAATTAGTTTCTCTGCAGGTGTTTTAAAGGCACATGTTATACGCTACCAAACGGTAAAAGCGAGTAGAAAATATTTTTTGTTTTTCTTTTAATATTTTTTATAGCTTCACGCTGTATCCCGCAAGTGGTAGGATAAGCAGAGGGAACTTCGAGATGTTATGTATTGATTGTGAGAACTCAACGCTTATAAGAGCAAGAAAATTAAAATAATTTAAGTATTCCCCGAGTGCGAATTCCACCCAAAGGGTAATGCGTAATTCAACGCTGTGTTTTATCTAATCCAACTGTAAAATATTAAACTTTTAAATACCTACCTACCTACCTATCAATAGCATCGTTTCATTAACAAAATAAAAATTTAGTCAGCCAAGTAAAAACGATAAAAGATAGCGAATATTTATCATTTTAAGTATCACAATTTATAAAAATATTAAAAAAGTGTTTGGACATTTTCAACATAAAACGCTCAAATACATCAAATATTCAGTAAAATACTACGAGGACAGCATTTAGCTGAGATAAAAAGCAACACCGTCTTATAAAAGGTCTTCAGGGGCCAGTACGTCTCAGGATAAACATGGGCTCAGGACTCGGAACATGGAACTAATTGTATTGCTTTATTTTATTCTTTAGTAGTTTATTTTAGATTCCCACGCATAGGCAAAGGGAACCTGTGAACCTAGTGCTAAGACCACCTGTTCCCATTAAGCCACTTCCGTTTCCAACTGTCTGCTGAATATTCGAAGCATTGAGTGTTGAGTCTCGGAGGTTGACGTCGTGCCTTGTATCGTTACCAGAGCGAGTGCCTGAATATACTAAATATTTCATTTCTCTGAGTGGGAATCGAATCCACAACCTGTCGCATTTACAATCACTCCTATGGTATGTCTGAACTCATTTAATAGTTTCGAAGGGAGAAAATTGATTTATAAATAAATCTGGACGAGTTTTCTTATTTAACTAGGGGAAATTGATGCTTAAAAGCATTTGATCTTTCACTTATAATATACTAGCGGCCCGCCTGCGGGTTCGCCTGCGTGAACTACGTTATTATTAATTTCTGTCTCCATGTCTCCCGTCTTAGCGAGCACCTACGTCCTATAGGTAACTCCTATGCAAATTTGAGATTCCTAGCACATGTAGTTTCTGAGATTTCGTGATGAGTGAGTGACCTTTCGATTTTATATATATAGATTATAGTAGGTTTAACCTGTGGCTAGGCCCGCTTCATAGAAGGAAATCATTAAGAATTATGACCGAGGTAACTCCAAGCACAGGTACAATTTTATAATATGAAACAATAAACCCATGCTCCACTGCGCCTATTTTAGTTAAAAATATTTTGTTATATAATTGTGAAGCTAAATAACAAAACAAAATTCTTTGTCGTCCTCGTTTGCGCTCCTAGTATAATGTTGATCTGATAAAATGAATATTTTTCCTCATTCATTTTGCTGCGTTTAACGAAATGCTAATTAAATTTTGTTTCAGATTTTTTAAATAATTTTAATAGAAAATTTGATTGTTTATTTTAATGTGTTCTGATTTCTTAATATACCAGGCCTTAGCACGACCAAAACCATGAGGCTTCGCCCGCTTGCTTAAACTAATATAAAATACATGTATGATATACATGTTATGTTTATATATACTTGCGTATTAAGTGGCGGTACTCAACGCCGCGCTTTATCTCGTCACCAGAGCGGGGAAATGAAAAACATGAACTGAATATTTCATTCCCACTAGTTTGAATTGAACCCATAACCGTCGCAGTTATCCAATAGATATATAAAAGATAAGATTTCAATTCTATATGAATTACAATATATTCCATACATTTCCCTAACGAGAACATAAATAAAATTCTAATAATAAATTCAAAAAACAGTTTAACCCCGTACAAGATACATCCCAATTCTAGTATATTAGTATTAAGTTACAAGCTGTAAGGTAATCTAAGACAAGTTAAACATAGTTTAAAGTTAAGTCTTCACAGATTAGCGCTAAGCTGTTGCATGATCTTATAGATCTTCGAATGTTGTAAGGTAATTACGTGTTCTAAATTTTAAATTAATTTTCAATAAAATAATAATAATAAATAAAAAAAGAAATAAGAAGAAGAAAAGAAGTGGCGCATCAGCACAGAATGTGACTGTGAACGCGGTGGGTGTGGATTCGAATCCTGGTCAGGGCAGAGTGATATATTATATTTATTTCCCTACGGTACGGTATAGCGTCTGACTATAAACGTGATGGTTGTGGGTTCGATTGCCATTCGTGCTAAAGCATTTTCTTTTGCTCGTTCTCTAAGAAAAAGAGCAGCGGTAAATTCCGTCACTCAACACGCGAAGCGTCATCCGACGAAAAGTGGGGAACGTAGTGATTTAACACTAGGTTCACTCTACCTACTCTGCTATATACGTGATAAGGCGTGAAACTGAAAAAGAAATTATATATTAAATCAAGAAACTATCACAGGAAGTGAATACTTGTACAAATCTTCACTTTACAAACATCATTACTAAGAATAAATACTACGCGAGAGACGGAGCTTTTAATTATACTACTTAATAGTTAAACGTCATAGTTCTAAACTAACAGAAGGGAGTTGAGTTTCGCCACTCAACACGCAATGCCTCCGGAATTCAACGAAAAGTGGGGAAGTGTAGTGTCTTACCACTAGACTCCCTGTGCATACCCTGCTACATGCGGGATACAGCGTGAAGCTGAAAATTAACATAAAAAATAAAAATAGTAATTTAATAATTAATGCATATTATTGTTTGTGCAGCATATTTAACTAATGCATTTTCAATAATACAAAAAAAAATCATATTAAGAAAGTATTCAATAAATTGATTTGTAAGCCACACTAGATAACCTTTCCTTATAGAAGAAATAAGTTAATATTCTATCACGTAATCATAATCACGTTTCAGGGATTGCAGCTGAGCTCCTCAACTCAGAGCAGTGCCTAAGACATGTCACCTAAGTGTAGGCTAAAAGGGTCCCGTTAGGAACCCATAACCCTACACATGTTTCCCACAGAGCATCCCTATACCAAACGGAAAAATGAAAAACCAAAAAAGAATGCAAAAAAATCTATTACAACCAGCAAAAACTAAACGAAACAAAAGAATAGGTTAACTTTAGTAATTCTCTAAGAGTTTGTGCGCTGTATATATTTTTTCCGAATCCCTTCATTGACCTAGAAAAAGGAGAAGTTGTAAATTTATTGCGAAGGGTCCCCCCCATCCCCTTATTGCCGACTTCGGTGTTTTCCTCTGAGAGCGTTGAAAACAGACTTACATAATGTAGCTGAAATTTCATAAATTATACTCTGTTACTAATGATGGTAATTACTGTGTTATAAATGATCTTTTCGTATATTTTGTGGCTTTATGGCACAGGTTGTGGGTTCATTTCCCATTTGGATTAATGAAATATTTTTTATTTTCATTTCCTAGCTATAATGCCTGAAAAAGTCGATGAAAAATGAGGAAGGGAGTGTCTTAACACTAGACACTCCTGACATCCTTGCCATAATTCAAAAAATATGATCAGGGAGTTGAAGATCATCAGGTCTTTTCTACTCGAGGGAAAGCTGTAAGAATACTAATATTTAATTTATGTTATAACGTCAAACGGTAATTACGTTAAGGCTTAGTCAAACTAAGCATGAAACCTAATAGGCTTAGTTGTAATTATTATAAACGTAACTTAACCATTGACCGTTGAAACCTCATATTCAGGGGGCTTGGGTTCAAACCCTATTGAATTGGAAAATAAAATTGAAGATTGAAGTGAAATAAAGTGAAGATTTCACAGATAAAAGAAAGAATTAACGATGATATAAAAATTAATTGATACAGCTTTGATGTGTAAAAATTATATGCAGTCTGGCTAATAAATTATCTTTTTTGTCCTCTTTCTGATAAAAAGACGAAGCGTGGCGATGAACTCCGCAATTCACTATCCACCATTCAACACACAATATTTCAAAAATGTTAAATATTTGTTTTAACACTAAATTTTCTTCCTTTAATAGTATCCTTTAAAAATAACGACTACAAGAACAACTGCCCTAAAAAACATATTTCAAGCAATTTTCTCCAGAAAACTGATAACTTCAAGCATCATCAACATTAATTAAACATAAAACTGCAATAAACATTGATTTTCATTTCATTAGACAAAGCAAGTCATTTATTTTTAATCAAATTAAACTGTATCAATTTTCAAACGAGCTCGGGGGGTTGTGTTAAAAGGTTAATCTTTTTAAACGTAATCGGTACACCAAAGATATGCTATTGAATGGAACATGCCACTCGAAAATCACCTTTAAGTCAATACTATAAGGTACACCATGATTGAGTTTTAAGCCAAGGTTCCCCGGATTATGCTTGGAAGTATTAAAATTGTTTCAACGCTGCTCCCGACCCAATTTCATAGGCTTATAGACTGTATCTTATTTATTTTATGTATTGTATTTTTTTATAATATTTTATGAGTTTTTTCTAACTTTTTAGTTCAGATTGGATGGAAGTTTTGACATAGTGAAAAATAGTATTTTTTATTTATTGTTATACTTGAATCTTATTTTTTGCTTGATATATCTCAAATATAGCAGGGGCATACCCTATAGAGGGTGGCTAGTGTTAAAACACTCCATCCTAGTAAAAACCTCCGACCCTCACGTCTGCAGAGTGATTGGACACTGTGTTACGGTGGCTCCACTGTTAAAATTTTGTATCTATACTAATATAATAAAGCGGAAGAGTTTGTTTGTTTGTTTGAACGCTAAGATCTTTGGATCTACTGGTCCTATTTACTATGTTTTTGATTTGTATGAAACCTGCATTCTTCAGAAGTGCTATAGGCTATATAATATTACATTACACATATGTACTAATAAATTAAAATGCTTTCTAATTTGACATGTAATTTATTCTGCCATGTTAATAACAACCGTCGTTGCTAAGCACCGGTTTGCAAAGTTTCTTTGTTGTTTTAAGAAAACGTCACCCAAAATGAACTTATATTTTGATATTCATCATCATCATCATTTAATAAATATTCTTATAGTTCAAGCAGGCGTAGCCGCGTCCGGGTCCACTAGTATAATTATAAAAAGGCTACTAAGATAGATATAAGTACATGTTTCTCAAATGAAAAATCGATCCTATCACATTTACGCCAAAGATCGAGAGGCTCTCAAGCCCCAAAAACAATGAAGACATCGCCCCATAGAACAATTTCCGACATATCCAAAACTACTGTTTACCGATATCCAGAAATCATTCGCAAGTTTCTCTCCAGAAAATTTCGCCGTCTAGTTCCAAACAAATATATAGAGCGGACTCATTATTCGTCTTTCAACAGGCAAAAAGTAATTCAAACTTGCCCGTCGTCGTCGAAGGTTCCCTCTCGTTTTAGGTACATTCGAATCAAGTCCAATGGATTAACTTGTCGCCAGCGAAATTATTTCCGCTTTAGCTTTTCGCATATTTAATTTATTTGCTTGTAACTCTGTTACGTTTAGAGATTTAGAGATTAACGCCGCTACGGGTGTTGACTGTTTGTACTGTAACAGTTCAGCTTCGGTATTTGTGTAATCTGTCAAGTTATTCATGAAATTCAAATAGCAATATTGTATATCTGTTGTGTAATACTAGTATACACGTACACGTGTACACTTGATTATTAATCTTTAATAAATAAGTTGTTAGTTTTAAGCGGGATAGGCAGAGGGAACCTGGGAGCCTAGTGTTAAGTGCTCCGTTCCCATTAAGATATACCTTCCCTGCTTTCCGCCGAATTTTGGAGTGATGAGTGATGGAACTCAACGCGGCGTGATGTGAGAGAAATGTACTATGTTTTTATATTATTTTTAATTAATATAAAGTATACCAAAAGTTTGTATTGTAGAAAAAAATAGCATGTTCCATTTTCATGCAACGAGAAAAATATTTAATAATATTTTAATTAAAGTTGGCACTTTTCTAGAGCGAAAGTTCGAAAAGAAAATTGCACTTTGTTGCATCTTCGTTCGCATAAAAACTAAACAAGTTAAGAAAACATTTATAAAGTTTAATAAGATGTTGTAAACGAACTATTAACTGCATATGTTGAAGTCAATAAACTAACGCAGTTTTACTTGTTTTTTCTCCACAGAATGAGAAAATGTATTGTCAAGACACTCCTCTTACAATTTTTTTTAGCATCACTCTATATCCTGCATATGGCAGCGTAGACAGAGGGAACCTGGGAACCTAGTGTTAAGAAACGTCGTATCTATTTAGACATAATTCCCCCCCTTTTTCTAAACATAGTGTATAATATATTGTCTTATCTATATATATAAAAGGACTTGTCCTCACTGACTGAGGTAAGACGCACGCACAGCCGTAACCGCTGTGCGTAGAAACGTTAAATTTGGACAAAAGTTTACTTTCGTAATCTGGACATCCACTAAGAAGGGATTTTGAAAAATGTTAACCCTAAAGGGGTGAAATAGGGGTTCAAAGTTTGTATGGAAAAAAATTTAAATCGGCACCGATTCTTATAAAATTTGAAATTCAGACCCTTAAAAGTATTTAATTGAACACGTGTTTCATCGTTTTCTAGAATTCTCCACCTAAGGGTGCAAATAAGGGGTTGAAAGTTTGTATAGGTTTTTTTTAAATCGTCACCAATTTTTATAAAATTTTAAATTCAGACTCTTAAACGTATATAATTAAACACATGTTTCATGGTTTTCTAGAATTCACCCCTTAAGGGTGCAAATAAGGGGTTGAAAGTTTGTATAGGAAAATTCTTAAATCGCCACCGATTTTTATAAAATTTTATATTTAGACTCTTAAAAATATTTAATTGAACATATATTTTATGGTTTTCTAGAATTCACCCTTAAATACGCAAGCGAAGCTGCGCGCGTCCGCTAGTTTAATATAAAACTATAACAAATAATAAAACTAAGCAAATATTATCGAATTAAGCGCTAAATTAAAGCGTAATTCTAACGTACAACTTCGTATATAAAATATTATGATAAGTATAAAGCAATATGTGGAATATTATTAATATTGTTGCGTATAGTGAAATTTTCAGAAGTTCTGCGGTTACCAACTTTTAGAACAGAAGTTTGCGTATAAACTTTTCGTGTAGGGTTAAACAAAACGCCCAAAAGCATATAGCTACTGCTTTTAATGAATAGTTAAAATGTTGTTATTATTTTCTTTGTTATTTAGGTTTTTTAGTTTTAGTTCAATCCAGTCGTGGCGTAGGGGCACAAGCGTGCAACTGTAGGCGGTACAGATTGTAGGTTCGATTTCCAATCGATGAAATAAAAAAATAAATTTTCATTTCCTTACTCTGGTCAAGAACCAAAATGCAGCGTTGAATTCCGCCACTCAATATACAACGCCCCCAGAATTCAGCAGAAAGTGGGGAACGCAAATATATTAATGAGAACGGAAAGATATTCCGTTAACACTAGTTTCCCAGGTTCTCTCTGCCTACCCTGCGGAAAACAGCGTGCACTTATAAAATATATTTTCTTTATTTTCTTCAAATTATATTGATAACTTGGTCTAACCCAGATAGGTACCTGACACATACATTCAAGGCACTCCTGAGGTCCGTAATGTAGCGGATAAGCTCCAAGAGTATCATCCGTCTTCACACCGATGCAACGACAGGAACTGTATCAGAAGCGAACCTTACTATATCTATCCATGGATTAGATCCCCCGGAGGCCCAAACAAGCGATAGCTGAATTTAGTGATCAGGACCTGAGAGCCAATGGTACCAAACGACTGGAGACCTTACTACTGAAGAATGAGTCATACCCTGGCAACAAACGCCGCGGCTAATTCTAGGCAGAAGAAAAAGTAAAGGGACCTATTATTTTCCACTCAGTTATTATAATCACTTACAAAACATCTTTATTTCATCCATATAATATGATTTTTCCTGATATACACCGAAAAAAGTTATAAAACGTTTTTCTCAGTATTACCAGGACAGCTATAAGTTAGTCATCGTTATTGTGCCCGCTCGATGCGGCAGAACGGCGACATAAGACTGCCTAATGGGCCTTGAAGCAATCCGCTTTAAAAATGGCCGTATTGGTTCCGCTAGCCAATATAATTTGTACGCTATTTGGAGTAGGCTATTTAACTTAGTTGATAGAATAGAACATCAAACTTTCTCTTGTAAATGGGAAGGTAGAGGGAACCTAGCGTTAAGATACTCCGTCCTCCAATTGCGATATTTTTCAAGATTAGTGGAACTCAACACCTCACAATGTTATTGTTACTAAAGCGAGGGGATGAAAATAACTTTTTTTTAAATTAAATTATTCAAAGAATTTACTATGAAAATAACCCACCCCCCGAATGAGAACAATCCACAAACATCGCGGTTATGATCAGAAGCTGCATCCTTGAGCCTAGATCACCTCAGAAATACGGTAACGAAGTGTCTAAACATTAAGTTATATATTCCTCAAAAATATATGACAGCTTTTTCCCTTTAAGTACGTACATATAACAGAATTTATTATTTCTTTTTGTATCACATCAACAATGGCCGTAAAGACTCAGTGAATACTATATTTACAAAACACCTCGCCTCATAAATCGGGAACCGGCACACGGCAGCATATTAAAAATTTACTCTAAAAGCTCGTTTATATGACGCGGCACAGCGTTGCCGCTAACTCTGGGGCATAATGATTTTTATACGGCATTTCTGGGGCATATGAGTAGAATATATTTTTTTAAACATAGTATAAGCTATTAAAGAGTTCGAGGTGTTTATAATAACTATATCTTTTAATTTTGTATCCTGCACTTAGCAGGGTAGGCAGAGGGAACCAGGGAACCTAGTGTTAAGACACTCCGTTTTCACTTACTTTCCGCCAAGCTTTGGAGATATATTATGTCGAGAGGCGGAAGCCAACGTTACTAAAACGAGGAAAAATATTAAATATTTCATTCCCTCGAATGGCAATTGAACCCATGACTCTCTCATCTACAGTCACACGCTTGTGCCACTGCGCCACGCCAGCTTAATCTAAGTAATTTGTTTTTTCTTTACATGCAATATATTATGTATCTATCTATCTATCTTATATTTGTAGCTCTCAATAAAGACTCGCTAGTATATCTATCTATATATATAAAATCGAAAGGTCACTCACTCATCACGAAATCTCAGAAACTACGAGTGCTAGGAATCTCAAATTTTGCATAGGAGTTATTTATAGGACGTAGGTGCTCGCTAAGACGGGAATTTGCAATATTCGACTTCTAAGGGGTTGTTTTTGGGGTCGAAAGTTTGTATGAAACTTCGATACTACAAATGCTAGAGTGTCAAATTTTGCATAACGTCACTAGGACGTAGCCATGGAGACAGAAATTAATAATAACATAGTTCACGCGGGTGAAACCGCGAGCGGGCCGCTAGTATTATATATTGTAAAAAAAGGGACAGATGTTTAGGTAAGGTTCTATTTAAAAACGGATGCTATAATTTAATAGAGTCTTTGGAAACTCTCTTTGAATTAAATAAATACGAAACGTGAAAGTAAGGTCAAGACAGTTTTACATTAGAAATTACTATAATAAAGGATGACACTAGAGATTGAGAAAGAAATAATGGAATAAATTATTTTTGTTAAATTATTTGGATTACTGGTTCACTGTGAACGCTACGGTTGTAGGTTCGATTCCCTATTTAGTGTTGAGTTCTACCAATTAACATGCAATATCTCGCAAATAAGGCAGAACAAGAGAACCGGAGTCTTTTGGTACTAAGTTTTCTCCGCCTATTCACTATATCTATGATATAGTGTGTCGCTACAAAATGAAGGAAATATTTCTGTACGTTTATAATTAACGGATTAATTCAATTAGTTGAAGTCTTTTTTTTTTGTTTTAGTTGAACCTAATTATTTAGTTACATACATTACATACATATATTAACATAGTAAACTATATTTATACTTAAAATATAAAATGTATAATTTAATAATATTATAACAGCGCGAAACACCTACAAACAGAATTTTACACTCCCCCAAGCCGAAGGCATTGAAAATATGCGTCATATAAACCGTCTATTCCTAAGGAAAAAAATATTTACGACCTCGACGCTCTCAGATTAAGTACGTATAACATCACTTACCTATACACTGTACTTGACGAGAAAAACATGACACATCTTCAGAATGTGCTTTTAACTTGCCTTGCATGGGAAAATCTACCTTATTACTTAAGAAATAAGGGTGTACAAGATTTTCTAAGAAATACATAAAAGGGGTGATTTTACAAAGTTCTTTTTAAGCGAAACGATCGATAAGAGGATGTCAAATGATATAAGCGTACTCATAAAGGTTTCGAGCACTCAGGATTGTGTATCTTCACAGTTGTGGAAGGTATTGCTCAAAGAGATCCCGTTAGGCAGTATCTTTTATTAAGCAGTCAAAACTCAGCAGGTATCTTACAATTTAGTCCTTTAAAATAAAAATAGCATATATGCTTATAAGTTCGCAACAGTTCGATGTGGGTTCGATTCCCATTCGAGCAATTGAAATATTTAATATTTTCATATCTTCGTTCTGGTGCCGAGTACGGTACTTTACGGTAGTTTTTATACTGCACGTAGTAATAGTGGCTTAATTTTTTAACTTGCTAATTTATAGAATAAGAAAAATATCTTAAAGAAAATCTTACAAATCTCATCTAAGTTATAAATATAGTTTTTTCTATATCTAAAATTCGTAACAAAATACTGAGTGACTAACAGATAATGCACAGCCAAAACTACGTAAGTAGAACGTTGAAACTTGGAGAATGAAGAGCAGCACGAAATGAAGATTTTATGAAACTCCTATTGGGGTTGAAAACCTAATGGTAAGACATTTCGTTCCGCTTTTTGGGTGATTTTTTCTTTTTCCCAAATGAGAATTGAACCTACGATGGTCGTAGGTTCAATTCTCATTACGCCACTCAATACACAATCCACTACGCCACGACGACTTTGTGATATTTAAAAAAATAGAAATATACATATATTTATATTTTTAACTTAACCCGCTTTCTGATCCACTCGAGTAAAAAAGATGACATCATTGCGAAGCTACAATAACGCCTTTATTAAAATGAACTAGTTAATAATGTAGCACGAGGTTCAAGAAACATTGCATAAGTAGTGCTCATTATTATTTCTAATTAATTCTTCTTATTCTAGAGCAGAAGTTTTATATTAATCCTCATAAAATAGGAAAAATATATATTATATATTTATAACTATTCCTCTTTAAGCTGAATTATGCAGAAAGTCATGTCATAATTTCTAGCAGCTTCACCTTGTTCTCCGTTAAGAAAGGTAGATAGAGTGTTAAAACACTCTCTCTCACATGTTTGTCACATTCGAGACATTGATTGTTGAGTATGGAAGTGGGGCATGGAACGCAGTGTTTTAATACTAGATTCTCATGTTTCTTCTAGGCAAGTCTTGGAAGGCATGTATGAAGATATCGATGACAGTAGACGAAGCGAAAGAGGTATGTAGAGACCAAAGCGTATGCCACTCCTTTCGCTCTTTCTTATCCGCTTAGAATAAAGCGTAAAGCTAAAGATATGTAAATATTCATCCAATTGGAGATCGAACCTACACCTATTATGTAACTAGTAACACTTTTAGTATATTTTTTTATAAAAGTCCATTATATTAAACTAATATTTATCGAAAAAACACTGAAGGCTAATAGTAATTACAAAGGAAACTGTCTCACATAAATCTTCCGGGCTTTTAGTCACAGAATGTGTATTTTTATCTTGACATTTTCAGACTAAATTTTTTTTATGAAATTCTTAACGTTCGAGGCAAGAGCTTTAAATTTTTTAGTATCTCATCTAAGCTTTGTGAAGGGCGCTTCACAGAGACTCTCAAAGAATGAAATTGACTTTTGTAAATAAATTCGTCCTCGTTTAGATAAAACAGTTGAAATATTTGACTATACTTAAACTAAACGTGAAGTGTAATTGCATAAAATAAAATAAATACTTGACTTAAAATAGTAACTAGTATTTTGAATTAAAATCCTCGACACAAATAACTGTACAAAGTAAAACACTAAAAAAGCTTTTGGGATTAAAAATAAAGAGGCTAGTCATAGTGCAATGACTACAAGCGTATGTTTGTAAACGGGACAGGTTGTGGGTTCGATTCCCACTCGAAGAAATGAAAAAAACCAAAAAGATCCTATGTATATAAGCTGATATATGAATAAAATACCAAGTTTTATATAAATGCAAATTAATACATATTTTTTTACATTACATATATGTATATAATATATATAATACGGGTACGTATAAATAATATAACTATATTTAATAAATAACTGTATGGGAGAAAACTTCCATCATGGAATGTTCTTGTCAGAAACAGATTACTCGTTTCCGTCACATATGAAGGGAGAATAACTTGCAATAAAATGGGGTAGCGAAATATCTGTTTTAGTTTGAAATAAGATATCATCGTGACACAGTTAAGATATTAACAATGATAGTGGATACAAATCGGTTTAGGAGATTTTATGTTTAAACTCTCCCGTCACTAAAAGACTGTTTCCTAGAATTTCCTAGGATATAGCACTAAAAAAAATTCTCCAGTTTTTCTACGGGAATGGGAAGAAGTATTTTTTTTGGTCTGTAAAGAAATTTGCGAACACTTATTAATTAGAACGCAGTTTCAATCGCAATCAATTATCTTGGCAGAGTGAGACAGTATTACAGTCACTTGAATTAAGTTCCGCCTCTCAAAACACAATGCCTTCAATTTAAGCGGAAGGCACAGAACGTAGAGTCTTGACACTAGATTTTCTTGACAGCTTTTTAAATTAATACAATCAATAAACATATACTCGCTCTAACCTACACTCAAAATAAATAAAAAATATCGACAAACCAATCCACTACCAAAAAGAATGATATCAAGAATTTGATTTGTCGTTTAAAATGATTGTCCTCAAGATGGACCGGAGTAGGAACTTCTTAAAGTTGGGCTGATCTATTTTGTTCGTTCC
The DNA here is from genome assembly GCF_056956725.1 of Heliconius melpomene rosina. Lineage (NCBI taxonomy): Eukaryota > Metazoa > Arthropoda > Insecta > Lepidoptera > Nymphalidae > Heliconius > Heliconius melpomene. The sequence goes on along the minus strand of NC_140396.1, from coordinate 1,517,529 downwards.
AACTTAGCGTGACAGATAGTAAAAGGCAAGTTTGGCCGTAAATTCGGCTTACTCCTCTAAAAGTGTCACGCGTAAGTTTTCAAAAGAAAAAGTTTTAGTATGATACGAAAAAGCGACATTTGGTGGATCCGTAATACAGTATTGGCTCCAATCCGCGGATAAACTCCGTCTTATGTAAAAAATCTGCTTCGCTGAATAAAATAGTAAATAACTGAGAGTTGTACAGTTGCTATTTCAGTATATGATATATTGATATACATTATTATAGAAGTTTTTGTTTGTTTGTTTTTATAATTTTTATAAAGAATAGCAATAATTAGATTGCTTTAATTTTCACCACTCAGCACGCAATTAGCAACGAAAATTGGGAACCCACGTGCTCAATTAAATGGGAGGGAACCTACTCAAAACATAGCTTACCAATACCTTACAAATATATCGAGAAAGGGTTACCACGTCCACCATAATAAAAACAAACGAAATATTTCCCCAATTCCAGACCATTACAGCGTAAGTTATTCGAATCCCGGCCTTGCTCTAGTGCTTCGGCCGGACGCGTTCTAATAAAACTTTAAAGCTAGTAGTATATAAATCAAATTGTCTACTAATCCGAATGTAAAGTATTATGCATTTAGTGTCGTACTGTTAACGTGATGGTCGTGGGTTCGATCCTGACTTAATTAATAATTATATTAATATAATTTCTATTTTCCTGCTTTATCGCTATAGTATAGTATAGTATCGCTATTCAACACGAAACTTCTTAAAAATTAGGAACCCCACGTTCCTGTAGTGGAATGGAAAGGGAACCCACTCATAACATAGCACAATAATAAAAACAAACGAAATATTTGCACCAATACCAGGCCATTACAGCGTAAGTTATGCGAATCCCGGCCTTGCTCTCGTGCTTCGGCCGGACGCGTTCTAATAAATTTATAGTCGTAAATTCTTGGCTTCCATCGAAATCGTTTGTACGCTATAATGATTTGTGTACTGCGAAAGGAATTTGGGATCGGTTTGTGATTTTATATGTATGCCCTTTGTTGTTTTTTGAAAGAGTTGGGGGTAAACAGATACATAATGTATTAATTAAATCTAAATATATATATTAAAAGTTAAATATATAAAGTCAAAGTCAAAGTCAAAATATCTTTATTCCATAAAAATGCTTAACATTTACTTGGACATGTCATAAAGTAGAAAAAAAAATGCAAAACAAAATAACCAAAAAAAAAAATGTGCAATTTTGACTTGAAAAAAGGTAATATAGGTATACTTTACAAAAAAAACACATTCACGTTTTTTTTTCGTATAGTAGGATAGGCAGAAGGAACTTAGTTAGTGCCAAGATCCCAATTTTCGAATTCGAGAGGCAATACGTGTTGAGTGGTAGAATCGAACTCACTGCCAGTCGCGTTCACAGTTCACACACGCTTGTGTCCCTATGCCATAGCTGGCACCAATGTTAGTAATTTACTGTGTAAACAAAAACAAATAATATCTTCTTAGCAAACGAAACAAGAAAAAATTGTTGCTAAGGCTTTACACTATATACCTAAAAAGGAACATAAGAAGTAGGATTTTTCAAGATAAATTTATTAGCCCAGAGGATTTACTAGAAACCAATGTAGAAATCAGTTATTTTCCATTTGTATCGAGAAATAGAATCTTGAGTCGGGTTCTGTTTTCACCCTTACGGCGTTAAGAAACAAAATTTATTTTGTGATTTTTCCGTAGCAACTCACATATATGGTATCCATATACAATAATTCATTTCACCGAGAGCTTAAAAAAAGCTTAAATATAAGTTTTTCATAATAAAATCCGGTAGTAAGAATGGAAGAATGTCTTTCCATAATCAGATATCTCCTACATTTTTGCCCTATTTAAAAACTTAACCCGATACTGCACTCTGTCTGTTTAAATTGGCCAACGATTATTAAATAATATTTTAATTTTCCCAATTGTGTTGTGGTGTTATTTTATATTTTTTGTATAAAATAATATGATATTTCTGTTGTTGGGATCGAATTTACAATAATTGCGTGTACAGATAATAACTCTCTCAGTTGCAATATTGTTATTAATAAAATTACTGAACATTTCGAGGCCGTCGGCATCGCTATATATATCGCCATAAGGCCATGTCCATTGAGTTCTGCCACTCCACACGCAATGCCTCGATCATTCGGCGGAAAGTGGGGAACAGAAGCGAACGGAATGTCTTAACACTAGTTTTCCCAATTCCCTCTATCTATCCTGCTATGTGCAGAATACAGCAGGAAGCTAAAATATATACAGAAGATGTGGTAGAAATAGCAAAAATAGCAAAAATAGCGCAAAATAGACTGCCTTGTCCCCTTTACAATCTGTTAAAGTAACAGTGTATTGAAATGTGAAATAGATAAATGATTCACATCAGCTGATAAATAGGTCTTGAATACAGGTACTTTAGGCATCCTTTATACTCGGCCCATACAAGTAGTGTTAATGTACGTAAAATTGAAAATCATTATACGTAGAAACTAGTAATGTATTATTATGCTAAAAAATCATATTTTCTTTGTAATATTTAATACTGAAGTATGGATTAAAGGGTTTGTTGATTCATCAATTTAATCACATATGTGCTTCTAAAATTTTACAATAAAAAATAAGGAAAGTTAATTTTTCCTTATAAACTAATATTAAGTATCTTATATATCTATGTAGGGTTGAGTTCCGCCACTCAACACGTAACGCCTAGAAAATTCGGCAGAAAGTAGGGTACAGAGTGTTTTAACTCTAGTTCCTTTTGCATGCACAGTTGTATACAGGATCCATGTAAAGCTAAAAATGTAAAGCTAAAAAAACGATACCTTTAAAAAACTTTTACGTTATTCACTGACAGACGCACAGATGAATCTACTGACATATAAAATTGAAATTTTATATGAAAGTAGTTAAGGGAGTGTAGGGAAGTACTAATAGGAAAAACGAGATTTTCACGCAAACAAAGTTGCGGGCGATGAGTTTATTAATTTCTTTATCTCCAGACACCTGTCTTGTAATTTCAGTGTAGAAAAAAGAACACAACATTTCAATCTCCATAGCATCGCACTTTGTGTAACGAGATTTTTTTTTCAGCTTCCTCTTGCATCAACCAAATAGCAGGGTTAGTAAGGCTAAAAAATACCTGATACTAAAACACTTTATTCTCAAATTACGAGTAGGAATTAAACCCACAATCATCGTGTTAACTCTTTCTTTCTTTCTCTTTTTACCTTTTTTTAATCTTCCGGCTCTATCCCGCACATATCAAGGTAAGCAGGTAAACCTGGGAAAGACACTACCGAATTCCGGTGGCAAGCGTGATTGTCCTCTAACTATACAAGTAATCCAAATATTTTTTGCTCCACAAACAAATGCCATCCACTTCTTGCCGTAACAGGTTAGACTGACACGTTACGTATTCACAACGTGCAACTTCTTAGCGGACTGGGAAATTCCCATGAATAATGATACTGTTTTTGTTGCTAAGCCTCTATACGGCAGTCGCGAACACGTCGCACGTTAATGTTTTTATGAGGGAAATTATAGTTCTCTTGCAATAAATCATTAGTGTTTGGTCACTAATCACCTAATCTTTTATGTTAAGAATTAACACTTATAGATATATCATAACGTTTTTTTGTTCTATCCCGCAATCTCGTTAATCTCGTTTTGCTTCTGGAGAATCCTCTTTTTCACTAAAAGCACCAAGACGTGCACCAAGAAGACCAAACTCGTGTTTCACCAAGCATCCTTTTCGCTAAACTACCATCATAACCTTAGATTCTAGCTCCAATGTTTTTCTGCGCGTTGTCTGTCAGTCATTCAGTAAGGAAAGAGTTTTATTATACGTCATATATTTTTAATCATAAGTTTTTACGTGATATGGCCAGAAGCAATTACACATAAACTACAATTGTTTGTTCTCCAATGGATTCGAATCTGTTACTCTCGTTATTTTAGTTAAATGGCTTAGTTGTTAACTAAGCTTTTTAACTTTAGATCACAACTTTTAACTTTAAGAATCTATTGTATATCCAAAATGGAAATGTATACGACATTTCGACAGCGAGCTATAAACTTAGGTTATAAACATGTCGGCACTACATCTCTATGTATATGTACGCATTCTGGTTGAATTAATTCTGTACATTGTTATATATATGTATAGTAAATAAGTATTTAACAAATTAATGCGAGGTCGATAGGCGTGGCCGTTGTGACGACAAGCGTGCGATTAGTGTGAGTTCGAGTCCCACTCGGGGTAATGAAATTATTATTTTTCTCATTTTCTCGCTCGCACTTTAGGTTTCGCCATTCAACAAAATTGTGGATTTGATTTCCACGCGGGGGAATTTTTTAAATTTCTAGCAATGCCTCAAAAATTAGACGAAAAGCGCGAAATTTTCCAAAATGATTAATAATATTCCGCTATTATTATTATTAATATCAACGCAAACTCAAAAAAAGAAGCAATTTTCCTTAATAAAATAATAATTAATATGAATATAAAAATGTTAATGGTCCGCAGACTACTCTCTATAGATATAAGATAGAATCGCAACTGTATTGTTTAGAACAAAACAGGGCTATTGAAATTTTATGTATAGACTAGTGGACCCGGACGCGGCTACGCCTGCTTGAACTATAAGAATATTTTCGCGTCGGTCATACTGTGCCGCCCGTAGGCTAGGTCATTTCGAATCAGTGACATCTCCTTAATTATTTATTAGAATGTTATACAGTAAATTATAATTTCAGTCTAGATAAAATGCTAAAAGTGACTCTTATATTTATTTTCATAAGGATGAATATCAAAATGTCGCGGTAACGGTTGCGTAGCGACGCGACGGTTGTTATTAACATGGCAGGATAAATTGCATGTCAAATTAGAAAGTACTTTAAAATATATTAGTTTATATGTGTAATGCAATGTTATATAGCCTATAGCACTTCTGAAGAATGCAGCTTTCATACAAAACAAAAACAATGTAAATCGGACCAGTAGATTCAGAGATCTTAGCGTTCAAACAAACAAACAAACAAACAAACAAACAAACTCTTCCGCTTTATTATATTAGTATAGATATGATACATATTGATACGTAATTGAATAATTCTTTTTATTTTGTTTTATTCTCTTTGAAGAAGCAACAATAGTTGAGAATATAGAAGAATATAAGAAGAAGAAAATAATGAGAAACGGAGTGTTTTAACACTAGGCTCCCTCTGCCTATCCTCCTACTTGCGGGATAACGCAAAAAAAAAACATATTACACAATAATTCATTTTGAAAACCAATCTGTCCATCAATCTATGCATTTATCACCGAAGCTGAAAAAACAACAAACATTGTAATTCTAAAAGACTCGGAGAGGTTTTCGTATCGCCATAAACACGACGTAAACAAGATTAAGTAATAAAGTAAAAACAGAAACGATGTCGAGCTAAGTGAAGTACCTAATAGAAACGAGGATAACTTTCCTTTACATGTTGGATGTATTCAGATACATAATATTAATAGCACCGTGGCGGCGCAATTGCGAAAGATCTCACAGTATATAGGATATTTGTAGGTTCAATTTCCAATATAGGTTTATTTAAACGTATAAAAAACTTTGCGGTGTTTAATTCTGGCAATCATCAACCCAAAATGTCTCAAAACTCTGTCAAAAGTTCTTTCTCCTTATGCTGCTACATATTGAAAATGCGTGAAAGTATAATTTCTTCAAATCTGATTAGAGTACAGCAGTGGACGAGGACACGCTGATGATGATAATGATAATGATGATGATGATAATAATGATGATGATAATAATGATGATGCGGCGCGGTGTTTAGTTCCGCCTTACAAATTACAACAGGCAACCGCTACGACAGTATACAGCAAAACAGCTATCATAATCAACCAATGCTTACTATTAATTATGTAACCTACCACAAAAAAAACACCAAAAAGAAAAAAAAACGTCTTAACAATAGCGATAAACGCAAAGCTATTTCGTTTTCTATCAAGTAGCTAAAAGAAATTTGCCTCGTTCCTACGATACGAGGCCTAAGATTATCATGCTCAATGATTTATGCCCCAAGATGGCGTTGCAATACCCCTCATCCTTTCTGGAGGAGCTGATAAATCAGCTGGTACTTACTGTTTGGTGATTTATACGATGTTTTATAAATCTAACGGCTCTATAAAGGGACCTTGGTGTGAGAAAATACAATGCTAGGTTATCATCGCAGTTTCTTTTTGTGAAGCTATTTGTTTTTGATTTTTGGTTTGGATTTTTCTTTGTTTTAATTTTTAGTTTACCCTTGACTTTTAAACGTAAAATCATAGTTAATAAAAAATATAAAAAGATTTTTATATTGTTTTTGATTTTTGTTGTAATATACAAGGTATTTTATAGGAAACGAAGAAGCTTTGGTAGAAGTGAGGCGTTGACTTTCGCCACTAAAGACACAATTACTCAAAAATTTGGTAGAAAGCTGGACACAAACTATTTTAGCCCTAGGTTCCCTATGCCCCCGCCTTAAGCTTGAAAGAGTGGGAACCCACAAACTCTAGCATATAATAAAACGTAAAAAAATATAAATCTTTTAATTTTATATGTCTACTATTAATATATAATATATGATAAATAAAAACAAAGTAGATATACAAAAAGAGCATTGGTTAACAGATATGCAACAGGACACACTCTCAAGTGTACAATATTCTCCTGAATTACATGCATCGAAGGAGATACGCAATTTACTTTTAAAATTTAACTTATACAAACATTTTAAATTCTGGAATAAAATTTTCAACGACGTGCTTAAAACAGCATTTTCAACTAAAATATCTCCAACGGCTATTGCTGCATTCTTTTTGAAAATTTTTAAATGAAACATTAAAATTATATTTAAATTATATTGCTTAAGTTATTTTGTCGCAAAGAAACTATAATAATATACTATAGGATAATAGTCTAGATCTATTTAATAAAGATCTCTACCAAAACTTCATCTCTTTGCGTATATTTGTTTTTTGGACTATTATTTCCATAACTACACGCTGGATCCCACATATAGTAAGAATAGGGAACCCAAAATTAAGAAACTCCGTTCTCTATTCTCCGCACAATTTGCAAGATATTAGGTTTTGAGTTCTATTTCCTCGCTCGCTCAGAACGATCCTTCAATGGATATCAAACCCCCAACCCTTGAGTCACACCATGTGGCTCTATTTATATATTTTTATCGGAAACTTGACCGTACTTATAAGTAAACCATTCATATCACAAATTGTAATGCTGGTCTTCCAGGGATATCATTTTTTTAACTTCACTCAGATGCGCACTTCGCGAGGTGCAAACGGGAGCCAGAAGATAAATTACTCCATTCTCCACTTCCTTGATAAATTACAAAACTCAACGTCGCATTTTATCTGTATGAAACTGGAAAAACATGTTATATATATTTCTCATTGTTTGCGTTGACCCTGTAGCCATCTTTAGTTCAAGAGGCTATAATGGTATATACAATTAGTAAATTCTTCATCCTTCTTTATTTTTTTTAATCTGATCTTGATATATTGGAAGTGTCTTAATTAAAACGGAGTCTCAACACTAGGTTCCCAGGAACCCTCTGTAAGCGTAAAACTAAAAAATATCCCCGAATAGGGACTTACACCTATAGCGTTATATTCAGATTTCCACGTTAAAATTTTCCAATTTTAATAAACAATTTCCTGAAAAATAAAGAGACCTTTCTTTCTTAGTATTTTCTAACTAGTAGTTAGAAGAAGGGAGGCAAGGAACAAAATATATAATAACAATATTTCAACAAATAAGCGACAATTTGTAAAGACTTAAATAGAGCTCCCTCCAAGGATAGATGTAAGCAATTTAGAATCCTCTACCACCCATTACTTACAATACTGAAACAAAAATATATTTAACGTTCAACAATCACCGCTACTTTCAACGTCGAAAGAAAGTGCTGGATAGTTTCAAAGAAAATTCACCTTCATCTATGTTCCATATTTTGAAGATTTTAGTGACATAACACTCTATATGTTCTCTGAAAAGAGTTCAAAACCATAATCAATCGAGTCAAGCATACGCCACGATTGTTTGGAATAAACGTTAAAATCTAAGTAACACATTTAGCTTTACGCTTTATCTTCATACAGAATGGTAGACAGAAACAAATTAGTGTTCAGAAACTCCACTTTCAGATTTCGAGATATTCCAGGTTGAGTGGTAGAACTCGATCTCATAATAAAGCAGAATGATGAAAATTCAATCCTCCCCTAAATCATTTTGTTTTTAATTTTACGATATATCCTTCAAAGGCCGGTGTATCCCTCAGAGGAAACTTGGGAACCTAATATTAAGACACTCCGTTCCTGTTAAGCTACTTCTGATTTCCACTCTCCGTTGAATTCTTGAGATATTGCGTGTTGCCTCTCTACCAGAGCGGGAAAATGAAAATATGAAATTCCAACAAATAGGAATCGAATCCACAACCTTTGCGTTAACAGTCGCACACTTCTACCCCTGCGCCACAACGACTCGTGATATGATTAAATTAATTACATCCTAAGAAAATACTTACATAAACTCATAAGTAGCCATTTTCCTGGCAATTTCGCAAATTCTCTTATTATTTAACATTTTTGTTGTTCTTCCCCGAATACCAATTCCGTTCAATTGTTGTTTTCATTTCATCCTGTCTCTTACTTTTGCTACATAATTTCTGAGATAAAGGCCCTCAGGGACTGTTTACTGTTACATTTTTTTTATACTTATAAAATTAATTTTGTATTAAAAGATACAAATTATGAGTAAAATAAATACTCGTATACATATAGATAACTAGCGGACGCGCGCAGCTTCGCCCGCTTATTTGCAGACTTAGGGGTCCTAATAAACCATGACATACGTGTTCAATGAAATATTTTTAGGAGTCTAAATTTCAAATCTTATAAAAATCGGTGGCCATTTAAATTTTTTCCATACAAACTTTCAACCCCTATTTCATCCCCTTAGGAGTCGAATATTGCAAATTCCCGTCTTAGCGAGCAAAATTACCTACGTCCTATAAATAACTCCTATGCAAAATTTGAGTTTCCTAGCACATGTAGTTTCTGAGATTTCGTGATGAGTGAGTGACCTTTCGATTTTATATATATAGATGAAGAAAATTTGAGGGTTCCTCAGAGGTTGGCAGAAAACGAAATTCTTTTAGATTCGTTATGTTATCTATTTGTCTGTATGTCTATCTGTTCTGTATCTCATAGCAACTTGTCTGATTCTAAAATTGAAACTGAAGTACCAGAGACAGACGTAGAGAGAAGATAATAAAGAAATTATACATAGTATAAATAAACTGCTTTTAATTATTATTTATATACATATTACACATGAAAGTATTAAATATACCAAAAAACGTATGATATAAGAGCACATTGTAAGCAACTATAAAAGTGCTTTGAATAAACACTCCCTAACTGGTGAAAATTATCCTAGAATATACGTAGCGAATGAATTAATTAAAACATTAAGCAAAATTCCCTAGTTGAGTATTACGTACGTACCCCGCTCTTACTGGCCGTAGCTTTCATCGTATATTTGATGCAAATGTGCGAAATACTTAAAAATAATGTAAATATAAATAAAGAAAAATTTAAAATGAGTTTTTGTTATTTTTAACCGATTGCGCAACGCAAGGGAGGGCGATGTGTTTATCAGTATGTTTTTTTGTATGTCTGTATGATTGCTCCTATATGATATAAATAAAAAATAGAAAATAATAAAAATATAAGTGTTAATAGTACAACACGTGCAACTGTTAATTGCTAAGGTTCCGCAATGCGGTATTCTAATATCGATAATGATTAAAAGGTAGTTAAACTCCAGTGCATTTACTGGTATAGCATTGTTATCATTAAATAAAGAGTACATAGACTAATGTGAAATGAACAATATTGATTGAACTATTCCATGTAGAGTTCGCCTGCTTGGACTACATAGCAATCTGGACTTGGTCTACGCAGCGTTGGGTTCCGCTGAATATTACGAAGAGTTCGACTCTACAAATTGATACATATTTATCGACATGTATTAATTACTTACGCAACTTTCGATAAATATGTATCCTCTTACTTTCAAATAACATAAAATGTCGCTCACAAACGCTGTTAACTTGTTATATGTAGCGATAATAATAAACAATATTATTATCCTAAATAAATATTGTATTAAGGTCAGTCGTAGCTCAGTAGCACAAGCGTGTAACAATAGACGCGATAGTTCGAGTTTGATTCCCAGTTGACGAAATAAAATGTTTAATATGTTTCTTCGCTCTGGTGTGTGGCGCAAGCCGTTAAGCTACGCCACCCAACACGCAACATCTCCAAAAATGGGGGGGGGGCAGTAGAGAGAGAGAGAGGAGACTCATCATCGACTTCTTCTGCCTACCCTGCTACATCGGGGATGTATATAAATATTTCACTTCCTCGAGTGGTATCGAACTCAAAACCTGTTGTTCATACGCCAGGACTGGCATCAAACCTAAAATATTCACGAATTGATACTAATAAACCAATATGAAAGAAGTTTCGCGTCATTCAAATACAGTAGCTACCAATACATACATACGAGTATATATATATATTAATAAACACAACAAAACAATACAAAACAAAGCCATGGGGAGCGGAGAGATCTGTTCACATTCCCTATCAGATTCTCTTGCAGCTAAATTTAAATCTATCTACCAATTTCGCAGCAAGCTCTCCCTGGGGGTCGGTGTCGCTGATGAGCGCTCGAAACGCTGTTCTGCATGTCCGCCATTGTCTCCCAAGCGACGCGATTCCATCCTTTTCGTTGATAGTGCGGCCATTTGCATTGTAAATTGTACTATATTGACTGGATAAGAATGAAAATGTTGTACGCAGTGAATTAGTGTGCAGTTTTTATTATTATCCAGGCCGTCGTTGTGGAGTTTGATTTCTAGTTGAGGTAATTAATTATTTTCTTTTCTTGACTCTGGGTGTGTTTGTTTGTGTTTTTTTTTACTATGATTCCAACATTTATTCGTTGTCTGTCTATAAAAATCTTTTATCTCAAGACCAGTTGAGCCTTGGAGCATAAAAAAGAAGCCAAATCAACTCATTCAAAAGACATAGTCATTTACTTTATATCTTTTTTAGTACACGACGTGTACTGGAAATAAATAGCACATCCTGCTTATTATAGTTAAGACGTAAAATATACTTATATCTGTATAATCTTCTTAAATATGGACAAGACGACGTTAAAATATAAGAGATTTTAGATACATCTTACACGTTTTAAAGAAAGAAGAATTTTATTGAGAAATTATAACAACAATAGTTTGATTCAGTCGTAAAGATTCAATACTGAATCTTTAAAACCGTGACCTGAATTTGAAGACCGCTAAGGAGAATTTTATAGAAAGAACGGATGAGCCATAAAATATTTGAAATTGATGGTATTTTGCCTTGTAAACAGTTTTTAATAACATATATTTAAGTTAAACAAAAAACAATCGAAAAGTAATCTTCTCGTCTCTTCTTGTCTCTTATACGTTCTAGAACTTTCGTAAATATTCATATGTTCATGTAATACAATATAATAAATAAGCAATTAATATTTATCTTATCTTTAAAAGTTCATATATACAATAGTTTATCTGAAATTCATAATATACAAATTTGTATGACACTTTCAAAACGATTACTTAGCTAATATTTAAATATTAAAAATTAATATAAATTAAAATATAACATGTCTATTTCTACTTACCATTTTTCGCAGTATTTGCAACAGCAACACCAAGAATCGCAGCGGATGCGATGAACCGGCACAACGCCGGCGGCATGATGATCACTATCACTCAACCATCACATCACATCACTATGTCACAACATGTCACTATCACAAAAATGTTCGCACTCGCGCCATTACATTCAACTCGCCATTGAAAAGTTGACAGATATTTAACTAAACATTTAAAATGTGGAGAGCAGATAAAAAATATTTATCTATTGACAGTCTGTCATAGATTATAAATAGCACAGATTATAGACAGAATATAAATTAGAGCGAACAACGCGTATATTTTCTGTGGTGAAAATTATATGTCATAGATAGTATTTATTTTCGTTATTGTACTATATCGTTGTTTATTTGAAGGCATCTGAAACAAAAACAAATAATGATAATTAGCAAAAATATTATTAATGTATCATTTATTAGAGATCAGTCATGGTGCAGGGGCTCACGTGTTTTACTTTAAACGCTATAGGTTGTGGGTTCGATTCCCACTCGGGAAATTGAAATATTTAAAAATTTTATTTCTTGGCCCTGGTGTCGAGACAAAGCGCGGCGTTCAGTTCCGCCACTTAACACACAATGCCCTCAGAATTCAGGTCACAATGGGGATTGGACTGTCTTATTATTCTCTGTCTGACTACCCTGCTGTGTGTGGATGAAGCTAAAAAACTAAATTTTTAATAGGTATCATTAGTAGAAAAATTGACATTAAAATAAAAGGTCCCAGTATTTTTTTAATTGGGGTTGAAAAATTGTATGGATTTTTTTTTAAATCGCCACCGATTTTTATAAGATTTGAAATTTAGACTCTTAAAAATATTTCAATGAACACGTGTTTCATGGTTTATTAGGATTCACTCCTAAGGGTGCAAATAAGCGGGCGAAGCTGCGCGCGTCCGCTAGTTATTGTATAAACATTTCTCTTAAACTCCTATAATAAATTCAATTTAAACAGACTGTAGCTTTCGAATGTGACATAGCGTAAACGTAAATTGTGGCCTGTATAGACAGGCAACGTATAGACATTGTATAGACATTGTCTATGTCAAATTCGAAAATCCGTATTTCATTTCTCGACGTGGTGCTTGGTGTTTGGGCAACGTGCCGCAAAATATTGCTGGGTGATCGTTTCTCTGATTCTGTGTACAGTGGCAAGATTGTATTTAACGACGTGATGGTATTTAAGTAACAATTGTTTAGTTGTAGGTTCGATTCCCATTCGGAAGAATTAATTATTTTGTTGCTTTGATAATAAAACTAAGTGCTGCATTCAGTTCTGCCACTCAACAGGAATCCAAAGTTCGAAAGATCGACGGAAAACGAGGAACATTATGTCTTAACACTACGTTCCTTCTGTTTTTTGAGGAAAGTTCTTGCAATGGGTAAGTACTATGTCGAAATTATATTATTATTTAGGAATTATATACATAAGTATACGGACGCAGGAAGTGCCGCGTTGTGACTGTCCCAGTTATACCTCATGTTGTCAGTATATATCTATATTAGACGATAGTATAGGCGTAATGGGATAACATCACTTTCCGCTGAGTTGAGATATTAAATATTGAGTGGCGGAACTCAACGCCGCAAGGACTCAAATCCATAACATTAAAATGTTTAATTAACATAAAATTATCAAAATATATACTGTACACACTTTAAAATTATTCATCCAATTAAAGCTTTTTTCGTAATCGTTAACAAGATTCTATATTCTAAATTAAAACTCCGGACTCTTTGTAAGTTCAAGCTTCGTTGGCAAAAGCAGTACTGCTTCTTTAATTAGCATTTTGTATGTATAGCTATTAATTAAATGTTCTCATTCTTTGTACATACATAAGAGGAATTTAACAATAAACTGATTTTAACATACACATGTATATGAGGCTGTCGTAACGCAGCGGCACAAAGGTGTGACTATAACGCGACAGTTGGGGGTTCGATACCAAATCTAAGAAATGGAAAAATGTATTTACATTTATATTTTCATTTCTTCGCTCTGGTGTCGAGGCAGTGCCTTCAAATTCGGCGAAAAGTGGTGATCGACCCTCTGACTTTATTTTAACTTTTTGAATGGTGTTCCTAGAGTGCCAGTTGAGCACAAACCACTACGCCAAAATACGGTAAAAAAGAAATAATATAACACAATAAGAGAATACATATTCAAAAGAAGAAGAGTTAAAATAAAGCCTCCGAATAATATAAACATTAATAAATCACCGCGATACATTTTCTTACCGGACCGTCGCAGGCCGTTATCGGGGATCATAACAACGTTAATGAATCACAAGTCGAGGGTACTACGAAATTATGACCTTTGCCAAAGCAGTGTTTAAACAACGTCGATAAAACCTTTGTTTTGTTGGGGATAATTAATTAGCATTTATAATTAAAGTTTGGTTTTTTATATATTTTTTAGATTTTTTATTAGTATCGTCATGTTTTAGCTTATTTTTGGATTTTTTAAACTTTTTTTATTAACGCATATTTATAAAAGTAATTGTTAAAAATATAGATTTTCGGGAAGTACCTACTTTTTGTGGAATTGTTGAGCAGAAATATCTTTCACACAATGGTCTTTTATATTTCTAAAACATGCAGTGTTTGTGATTATTCCATATAAAACATGAAAATAAAAATTAATTTCGCTTTTAAATAATTTTTTGCTGCCCTGCATTGGAATGAAATTTTGGAGTAAACTTAAAATTAATAAATAAAATTCTGAATGACAGCGCATTTAATATCATCTCTTTGTTCTTTATAATAAAATAGTGATCAGAAAGACATCATATTAACGACATATTATGTCGAAATGTAAAAGCAAAATAATAGATTAATATTGTTCTCTCCAGGTTCAAAGGAACGATATTAAAAAATCGTACACTTTGTACCGTAGAATACCAATAACTTTGTGGCGTACGAATGTTTGAAAACATTCCAATTTTTTAGGCTTCGATCCTATACAATGTTAATGGAAACATTTTTCAGTATCGGGATTTGCTTTGAATAAAAAAACTTCTGCGCTTATTCATTTTTCACGCTATGCTTACCCAGATCTACATGGATTTTTGTATGTCAGTTATATGCCATTCATAGGTTTCAGTACTAAACTATTAGTTTTTTTACAAACTACTAAATTATTAGTTTTTAGGGTTTCATATTTCAAATTGTAAAAACGGAACTTTTAGAGAATCATTTTGTTCCCCATCTGCCAAAACTATTTATCTCGCGATCCCTTAAAGATATCAAATTTAATATAATATAAAATATTTAGCTTTATTGTTTTTTGAAGTTAAGAAAAAATTATGCTTCTAAGCTAACGCAATCAAAAGATACGTGCATTTATGGATCGATTTTGCCGCATTTTGCATGCAAATATGTAAATTCGGCGCGTAATCAAAACCTGTAGGGTACTTCCCGTCCACTTACAGCTATGAAATTTGGCACGAAATGAGAACTTACAATACAAATAAAGGGAGAAATCCTATGAACAAAAATATATAGATGTTTCATATATAAACAACATTGCAGCGATGAGTTGAGGATCGTTGCGTCACCACATGTCAAAAACTGGGTGAAAAGTGGGGAACGGAGAGTTAATACTAGTTTCCCTCTGCCTACCCTGCTGTGCGGTAAAAAGCGTAAAGATATATAGGACAATGTAACCATAATTCTAATTGAATTATTATAACGGCTGAAGACCAAAATGTTTATGCCAGATCCGTGACCGTTGGCCGTTATGGAAAACGAAGCATACTGTTCATTATGTACAATTGTGTTTTAAAATGTATTTGTAATAATTTACAATTAGTTGTCAGACTTTAGATAACTAAAGATATTATTGATGTGGACTGTGGACAATTTTTTTAGATAAGTAATATTTTTGTAGAGGCCGTTTTATTTCCTCACTCGCCACACAATGGCTCAAGATTTCGGCGGAAAGTGGCGAACGAAGGTGTGGTAAAGTTTTAACGTTTCCGTCTAACCACGCAGTGGAACAAAGCGTATAGCTAAAAAAATATTTAAATATTGGTGAAATATTTAATTTAAAACATTGTAAATTTATGCCATATTTGATATTTTTAACTATAATGTGTAAATATCCGAATATAATGAGTGAAAAAAGAATTAAAATAAAATCTATAATATATATATAGGTCAAGACAAAGTAAAATACTTTCTGAACAATATACTAGAACAGTCAACAGTAACAATATTGAAAATTCTATAGAAAGCCCAAAATCAGAACAAAGAACGAGGAAATGCAATTTCGCTTTTTAATATAAGATCGAGACGTACAGTTGTACAGTTCATAATCTGTATTCATTTTGTAAGAAAATTCATAACGCGCCTAAAAGTATTAATCTAAAGGGCCTAAGAAATTCCACTTTTCGTCCATTACTTTACATTTTGGACGTAATTGTGTTATCTACGTTCCATTAACTTTCTTTAATAATTCTTTTGTATTTAAATATTTTTTTGTGTGTATTGTTTCATTTTGGTTTAGATCTATTCTTAAGACTTAATCGTCTTATCCTTTATACGAAGTTTTATCAAATTCTATATTTTCAATTAATATTTCTTATTCTGAATTCAGAACAAATGATTAAATTTCAATGTTTTATTAATTTTAATAATAAAAGATATATTATAACTATTACGTAATGTTTAAAATTGACACTTCGTAAAGCATACCAAAATTCCAAGATGAAAGTTATTAAGAAACTGAATAGCCAGTAAATTCTGTAAAATCTGTAGGATATCAAATTCTGTTTATTACAAATCGTGATGCAGAATACGGTTCACGGCACGAAATAGTAAGCTACCAAAAGAACGTTCGAGAAGCTCTTGCATTATGCAATAGCCCTTCATACTGACTTGGCTCAAATCCAACGAAGATTTCGGTAATTTACATCTCTGGTACTTAAAGAGTATTTTTTGTTTTAATTTAAAACGAACTTGGAGTGAATTCGAAACACGGTAGAGTAAAGGTGAATGGCATTTTGATTTTCGTGGATTATGTACCCGTACATATTACTCAGAATTAATATTTTCTTGCGACTATAAGCCAGACAGGATGTGGGTTCTATTCATACTGATTGAAATTAAATATTTAATATTATCATTTACTTTAAATTTTTCCTGTCTCCTCTCAGCAGAACTGCCTTCCAAGCCGGTGGTACGTCGACGATTCATAAGTTCTTACAATACTCTATTTGAATAAATAATATTTAGAATTTGATTTATTAGAAATTCTCACTAGATAATAATACCGCTATAATTCACCAACCGAATGAGAATTAAACTCAACAAGTACTTAACTAAGTGTAAGTGCGTTCTGCGTATCCAAAACCGAAATAGGACGTTAATCAGTTGACTTGAGACCGTCACCATCTGTGCTCGAGAGGATATTACAATTTGCACGCGTACGGTTCGTTACACTAGAATATTGATTCATTGTTCGTAGCTCCCTGAATCGTAGAATCATGTTGATGAATTTCGGTTAAATTGTTAACATTTCGTTTTGTGAACACCATGTACTCGTATATCCATGTGAGGATGTGGATGTGGATTTCGATATTTTCTGAACAATGTATTGTTAGTGCTGAAAGCTGAGATTTGGTCAGCAGTTATCATTTATGTTGTACCATCTCAATTTTCTGTTCTCTGGAAATTTGTTATAGTAGAATAGTTTTCTATTCATAATAATTCAGTTTTTTAAGAATTTTTAGTGGTCTTAATAAATGTTAGTAAAAATAAGAATTAACAGTTAAATTAACTGTATATCATTCTAATGTATAAACTATTTTAGTTCAGTACTTTTTACATGAAAGTGAAATCCAACACAGTATATATTTACAATATCATTTCGACAGTAGGAGAACGTCTGAATGTAAACGGATTGGTTAGAACTTCAGTTTTCACTCTGGGGAATTTTAGCTCTAAGTTAAGGTTCAGTGACAGCAGAGAGTAAATTATAAGTAAAGGAATATAGAAATATTTTTAGGTTCAGGCAGGTGAAGTCGCGGGCGGCAACCAATTATAAATATTTTTGGCAACCAATTATAAATATTTTTGTAGAGATCCGTCATAAAAACTCATCAATCCCAAAATCTTTGTTAAGCCCTATACAGACACATTTATAAAGTATTTCATTACAGTTGTTTATTTGGAACATTGTTAAGTCAATATTTGTTTGTTTTGATTTTGTATCGTTTGAACTTGAGCTTGTGATGTAATTGAGTATTGTTTACTTTAATATCGTTTTATTTTTCTAACTATATATTTACTTTTGCTATGGATACCTTAATTTTATCTTGTTTTGTTTTTATTGTTATTAATACTTTATTAAGTTTATTAGGATTACTTCATTATATTAAGTTTTTGTACTATTCTTCTAAAAATAATTTCTAAATAAATACTTTTAAAAAAGAGAAACCAAAGTTTCCCTTTTGTTTCTCACATTTTTGGTTCTAGTGTGGGAATCAAGTAATAAGTGACTATGTCGTCAACTCTTTATTTTATATATACTGTAATATATTACTTTAATAAATAAAAAAATAATCTTTAAAGATTTCCACCAGCAAACTCAACTGTTCTTCACATACACCAATATAAAGATCCAGATAAAAAGTATACGGGAAAACCATAAACATGGACAAAGAAACGACGATTATTTATCCAATTTCATCTTTTTCGTGTTATTTTATAACAATTTAAAAAGCGGCAATTGAGTAAAACGGTATAGATGAACTAACATCGTTTTGAGACTTGAATGCTAATTCGACATATTAAAATGTATTGGTTGTCAAGTATCAAGTTTCAAGGACTCTACTACTTAAGCATTAAAAGCTAAATTTCCACATCCATAATGTCCACGATACCAGAAATTTGAAGTTCGTGATCAAATATTTCCCTTTATTTCTGAATAGTCAGTACCCCGCTTCCTAGTTTGGTATTCATAGCTTTATTTCAACCGGACTTGGGAATTTCTTAACGCGTCGTTGTTTTTCCTTTTGTTGAATACATTTTATAAATTACGATTTCTTCGGTACGAGTGAGAGACGCTTTTTTATTTTGTGGTTTTTTATTTTATTTTCTCTGTATGTTTTTTTCAAACTGATGCGGGATGGATGGTCTTCTTCCTCCTGGCATTAATCTCGGTTATTGCCAGGGTCTGCCCTCCTAATCAACCTACTCCACTTTGCACGGTCTTTTGCGTATGATGGTATGTGGATGGAATGAAAGTATGGGGCCGTTTTAGTTTTTTTATATTTCATATTTTTATTTTTTCACCCAAGTGGCAATCGAACTCACAACCATCGCGATTACAATATAACCTGAAATTTGACTCCTATTTCCCAAAACCTAAAGCCGTATAAAGCAGCCACTAGGCCAATAAGGTCTTATTATACATATGTGGTGTATAGGCGTTAGTTATTTGATTATTTGTGGTTGCGGTTTAGACGGCTAAAGCAATTTCCCATATCGATTCAAATTGGATAGGAGGGTGTTTTCAAATTAGATATTTTTAACAAATTATAAAAGACTAATATAGTGTTTAAAAAATCATTGCTTTGGATTAACAGTGCTAGTAACAATTTAGAAATTTGGAATATAGGTAGACTAATGAGGATAGGTGTGCCACCCTACCCTGTCCCCTAATAGAGAATTGGTCCAACCTACCTATATAGGTATATCTACGTCAGTTAAATATAGTTTTATTTAATCGTAAAAATTGAAGAAGAGATTGAAGATTCTAAGAAAATGCTTGTATTATATTTATTCTATAAATAGATTTCTACTGTAGTAGTAATTTACTTTAAAAGCAAACTTCAGTTTATAAGGCAATTTAATCAGTGAAACTGCTTGGAATACGCAGCAAAGGTAACAAAGGTATCAAGATTTCGTCGAGGTCAAATAGAAATCGATTTCAATGTGGTAATTTTTCACAGGTACAGGGAATCTAGAGTTAAGACACTCCCTTCTTTGGAACTTAACGTCGTGCTTTTTTTGTATACCATAGTTCCAAGTTTTTTTTTCATGTTATGGTAATAAAATATAATATAGCAGTATTTTATAGGAACTGATTGCGTTAACTAAAAGCTTCTCAATTCGAAGGTAGGACATTTTTAACATTTTTTTAGAGTTATATATTCCACATCTGGGAAGGAAAAATATTTTAGAAAAATGTTTGAAAAAATTATGCAACAGAATCTAAACCAACATGGCAACCAAGAGGCTGAAGAGGAGGAAATCCAAGACGATCAATCGACCACTAAGAAGTTCTTTAAGGCGTTCTTTGACGGATTCCAAGAGGTACGGTGTCAGATCCAATTTTTTATAAGTTTTCTAACAAAAAATATTACACTGTATATTTTTTTTCGCTGGATTATACAGCCAATTATGAATGTTTTTTTTATTTGGGAACATCTTTTGATTCTTTTTCAATTTTGAGTAAGTACGCTATAGTTATCTATATATATAAAAGGACTTGTCCTCACTGACTGAGGTAAGACGCACGCACAGCCGTAACCGCTGTGCTTAGAAACGTGAAATTTGGACAGATGTTTACTTTCGTAATCTGGACATCCACTAAGAAGGGATTTTGAAAAATTTTTACCCTAAAGGGGTGAAATAGGGGTCAAAGTTTGTATGGAAAAAAAAATTAAATCGGCACCGATTTTTATAAAATTTGAAATTTAGATTTTTAAAAGTATTTAATTGAACACGTGCTTCATCGTTTACTAGAATTCTCCCCCTAAGGGTGCAAATAAGGGGTTGAAAGTTTGTATAGAATTTTTTTTAAATCGGCACCGATTGTTATAAAATTTGAAATTCACTCTTAAAAGTATTTAATTGAACACATGTTTCATGGTTTTCTAGAATTCTTCCCCTGAGGGTGCAAATAAGGGGTTGAAAGTATGTATAGATTTTTTTTTAAACCGGGGCAATTTTTTACAAAAATTGGAAATTTAGACTATTAAAAGTATTTAATTGAACACATGTTTCATGGTATATTAGAATTCACCCCTAAATACGCAAGCGAAGCTGCGCGCGCCCGCTGGTCTATTATAATAATAATAATAGGCTATATCTATACATACATACATACATATATAATACTATTGAAACCCATACAATTTACCCATTGATAAAATTAATCAATTAGGCACTAACAAACCGTTAACCACCGAACTGATTACAACTAACGTGTCTACATTACGACCCCTGTGACAGCCCCTAAACACCAAATTTGAAGGGCGACCCTCCATTAAACATAATAGTTAGGTTATTTTCCTCTAAACGCTATCAAATATACGAAGATAAAGCTATTAGTTTTATCTATATGCTTGTTTAGAAAGGAATGTGAGGAAAATGAGGGTATTATGTATGTTTTTTAGTGTCTTTTATGAAAAATAAATAAAAACATACACTAATGTTTTATAGAATTGAAGTTGAACTTTGTCTTCCCAGGAGCGGTAAAAAAAAAATTTATTATTAACATATTTTTCTTTTTGATTATCATAGTGGCGCAGTAGCACAAGCAAGCGTCAGTAGCATGATGGTAATGAGTTGGATTCCCACCCGGGGAAATAAAATATTTTCATTTCCTTGCTTTGGTAACGAGGCAAGGCGTCGCGTTAATTTCCACCCATCAACAAGCAGTGCCTCGAGAATTTGGCGGAACGTAGGGGACGGAAGTGTCTTAATATATAAAATAGATTTCTAGGTTCTCTTTGCAATTCGGCAGAAAATAGGGAAAGGAGTGTTTTAACACTAGGTTCCGTCTGCCTTCTTTGATGTGTCTGGGCAACAGCGTGAAGCTGATTTTTATAATAATATGAAACAGCTTACAAAATATATATGCCAAATGCAAGCACATTATATGATGTATACCAAAATTATCATGAAACTAAATTAGCAATATCATCAGAAATTTGTATTACAATATAATTATATGTTCGACAGAAATTAATTAAGGCTTATTTGAACCGTTACATTTAGACGTCTATTAAGTTATATTTTAATGAAGTTGCCAGAATTATTAATTAGGTATTACAGGACAATAGAAATAATAGTAATATTCGAAAATACAATTTTGTTACTTCAAAAGGTCCCAGCTGCACACGATGATTGTGTGTTCGATTTCTCGCGGAATATATTTCATTTTCTTGCTCTAGTCGCTTACGAGAGCTCTCCTACTAAATGCTCATAAACCTATGTAAATAAATATTAAAGTACCTAAACTCAGGATTAAATAAACTACAAATATATCTGTTGTAAACGAAGATATAGTCCCGTGAAATCTGTAGTATTTGTTTTTTTTATCGAACCCACTACCATCGCGTTTAGATTCATACGCTGTCGGCCTATGGGAGGTATGCCACTGCGCCAAGATGGCCCCGAATGAACATGACAATATATTACCCTAAAATCAGAAGAATAATAACAAACCAAAAAAAATGAATGACAAATGAAATATCATCAAAATTCGTAAACATCAAATGGAATTCAAATAAACAAAAAAAAACGTGTTTCAGAAGGATTTCCGTTTCGCTAAATACGAAAGGTGATTAATAAACAAAAACGCTTTAATTTACGGTCTAACCTGTACAAACTCCTTTTTCCGCGTCGGTTAAGATGAACAATGGAATGATGTTTGAAAGCAGGACTCAAGTTCGTGTAGCGCAAAGTAAACGTGGTTTTTTTGTATGGGAATTAGCGTCTTTTCAGGATTATGTGTAATTTTGTATGGTATAAGGCCAGTCGTGGCGCAGAGGAAACGCTATAAGTTGTAGGTTCGATTCCCATTCAAGGAAATGAAATGGTTAATACTTTAATTTCCTCGTTCTGGTAAGGAGTTAAAGCTCGGCGTTGAGTTCCGCTACTCAACGTGCAATGCCTTTCGAATTTAAAAATTCGGCGGAAAGTTGGAATCGAAAGTGTCTTAATAGGAACAAAGTATATTAACACTAGCTTCCCAGGCTCCCTCTGCTTACCCTACCATACGTGGAATACAGCGTCAAGCTGAAAACCTGTGTGAGACAGATTTTTCAAGTTCATGCCTTGCCTTTATATTTTCCGTTAACATACAATCTTGAAATTGGTACGGAACTCTCGCTATACGCGTCAGACTCGCACTTGACCTGTTTTTTATAATAAAAGATAGTATTATAAGACACAATTTACATTTACACTAACCCAAAATTCTAAGATAAAAAGATAGTAAGTGTCAGAACACTTCTCTACTCTACCTTAGTGGGTTGATGTTATGTAGCATCAACTTTCACCATAAAAGTAATATTTCAAATAGTTTTTCCTACCAGCCGCGCTGCTCCAGTCACATCTTTTCGTTTGTGCCATTGCATCCGTAGCAACAAATAATACTGGTACGTCGGCGTGTCGTCGCGACGTTTCCAATTTACCACCCTTTGTGCATGTCGGTGTTCCGCATATGCAAGTGACTTTGTATTTTATATTAACATTCAATCATTTATTCTGTTATTCTCCATTTTTTACGTTATTTTTATAACTTCACGCAGGGTAGGTACCAGTTTCCACCAAAATCTGGAGGGAATATTAATTTATATAATTTTTTATATGGAAATTATAGATTTATTTTACTAGGATTACCTAGTAAAAAATGATTTTGATTGATTGGACGCGATTCTCTCAGTAACTACTGGTTAAAATTGGAAAAATATTCCATTTACCCGAAGTAATACTTTTATCGTTATGATATAATCCACAAAAAAATCTGAATCCAGACTGTTTTAGCAATTATTTGGAACAATGGTTCTCTTAATTCTAGGTAATGTTACCTCACTTTTATTGAAATTCACTTCAAGTGGACCGCAGACTATCTAGTTTCATTTACAAGGAACGTTCGAACTACCTACAAGAACCACTGAGCGTAACGTTGTGGTTAGATCGGTTATCAAATTTATATACGTTTCTGAATATCTATATAGAATGTTATTGACTTAGGATGTGACTTGCAAGTGGTTTTTTTAAGTCAACCAATTTTTATTTAATAAGAAACTAGAGTAATAACTTCTTGAAAATAGTGAAATTTTGAAATCCTTTACATTTTAATCAGTTCAGCTGAGGTAATTTATGAACCATTCTTGTTCTTTTCGACTTTCATTTTAGGTTACTTAAGTACCTAGTCTTAGTAGTGGGACTCAACGTCACGCTCGCCCCGTGTGTCTTGCTGGACTCCAATGAAGATCGAACTAACCACAGCATTTACAGTCAAATACTGTACTAAAACTAAGAACTGTAATAACTGTACTGTACTATATAAGAAACTAGCGGCCCGCCCGCGGCTTCGCCTGCGTGAATTACTTTATTATTAATTTCTGTCTCCATGAGTACCTACAGTCCTATAAGTGACGTCCCTGCAAAATTTCGACTCCTAGCATTTGTAGTAACGAAGTTTCATACAAATTTTCAACCCCAAAAACAACCCCTTAGAAGTCGAATATTGCAAATTCCCGTCTTAGCGAGCATCTACGTCCTATAAGTAACTCCTATGCAAAATTTGAGATTCCTAGCACATGTAGTTTCTGAGATTTCGTGATGAGTGAGTGACCTTTCGATTTTATATATATAGAAGATGTATAAAACGCCTATAAATAACAACCAAGAACAACCCCAAAACTTAGACCCAAATAAACACTTTCTTAGCACCATATTAAGTAAAACATCTATACCGAAGTAATGTTCTTACAAGAAACTACCCATTGTTCCTTAACTTTGTGGTATCTGATAAAGTTAAGATATTACTCGGTGTTAAACGAATTGTATAACGGCGGTCGACTGTCGAGGCAACCTATTACATAGCAAGACCAAAATCCAGAACGATTCGAATAAACGCTTATTCTATAATAGCTTTCGATATTACATTTTCCTTTTAAATTATATCTTGTTTTATATTGACTGGTTCTTGTCTCTAGTTTCTTAAGTCTGCAAAGCAATTTTGAATTTTGATTGTAGTGATGTATTTGCATAATTTGGTACAAATTGGTTAAAATTTAAATGATTTCTTGTATAATTATTTATTGTATCAAATCTTTATATAATCTTGCTTTTAAAATTAAAGAAGTAAATTAAATTTGTTTAAGTATTTGGTAAACAATCACAGACGAACACACAAATATTATAACATTTTGGCTTCCACTATATCCTTCGTATAGCAGGTTAGACGAGAGGAATCAAATTAAGTTTTCAAGACTTTGTCTTGTCAGCGAAAGTGAAAAAATAATATTATCGATTCCCCCTTGCAAGAATCGAACCCGCTACGCCACGACAACCTACAAAAAAATATTACAATTTGAAAAGAAAGGATTCAATCAATACATGAAATCGGTTTGAATGTGTTGACAAATACCTGATCAAAGTCCCCCTATATACTTTCAATTCAGGGGACACCTCACACATTTTTCATACATTATACCTTAGACGGATGTCGGTCACGTCCTCCGCACCAATTCCCTTGATTACTGAATAAGCCCGGACTAAAAAACACCTGAGTAATGGCTCGCAGAATTCTTTTAGCGGAATTTTTGCTTACAATCTTAATCTTCTTAAATGTTTCATAAAATATTTGATGTCAGCAGATTGTTATCGTGATTTTTTCATTTTCATTGAAATTAAACGTTAATATACTTCTTATTAAGTTAATGTAAGTGATTTTTTTTTTCATTTTTGTGATTTGTAGGGAAATTTGAATAGAAATTAATATCGATTATATTACTTTTAGTAGGCTCTTCTAAAAATTGGAACACTTTCTTTCAATAAATATAAGTTCAAATCGCATTTGAATGAAAACTCATATTTAAAAAAGGAAACGAGCAATTTCAAGCTTTTTTATATTTTATTTTAATACTCTATTACTCCATAAAAAATTGAAATTAATTAACTAAAACACAAATAGAAAAACAAACATAAATTAACTTAATCAAAAAAAAAAGCAGAAGAAAAGAAACAAATGAACAACGGTGTAAAGGTATCTTTTTTTCAACGTCACGTAGAGGGAATATAGCGTAAAATATTTTATTCGTTAGCAGAAAGTGGTGTAAGTAGTGACGAATCACTGTCATCATAAATTATGAATAATAATTTATAAGCATTGTAATATCTTGCCAAACCCTAACATCTATAGATATATAGACAAATCGCTTCCAATTGTAAACAGTAAATGTTACATCGAAATCCTAGTTCCTCGGTCTATAGAGAATATCAAACATTTAAGCTTATTGACTGTAGTGTTTGTTCCGGTCTGATAGGCTATACCTTGTATGAGATATTGCTACCCAATACCTGCTTTATTTGTGATGACGAAAGGCTTCTGCCTGCTCTGCTTTCGTCATCATAAATATATAGGTTTGAATTGTTTGCATAATTTCTAAATAACATAGGTATATGGGATTTTTATTTTTTTTGCATCTTTTGCTACTTGGAGATCAAGGAAAAGAAAATAATTCATTTCCTGGAGTCGGAATCAAACCCACCGCGCTTATAGTAAAATGCTTTGTATCATATGCATATAGGAGGTTAGACAGAGGGGACCTGGGAACCCATTGTTAAGACACTCTGTTCTCATTACGGTTCTTACGTTTCCCACTTTTAGCCGAATTCTGGAGATTACGTGTTTAGTGGAGAAACTCAACGCCAAGCTTTGCCATGTTACCGGAGCGAAGAAGTTAAAAGATTTCATTCCCATCAGTGGAAATTGAACCCATAACCATCGCGTTAACGATCGTACGCTTGTACCACTACGCTATATAGCCTCTGAACTTTTATACTTTTCATAAAAACATTCCTTAATATAAAAACCATTGTATAAAGTGAAAGGGAAAAGCTAGTATAAATAAATACCCAAAAAATGTATATATCACGCTCTAAACCTCAAATAGGATATCGATTTGGAGTGAACTGAAGCGTTAACTTACACCTCGGAAAAATCGGTGGTCACTGAGTATTTCTTAGTTCATTTAACAAAATCAATGGATC
Organism: Heliconius melpomene rosina; assembly: GCF_056956725.1. Classification (NCBI taxonomy): domain Eukaryota; kingdom Metazoa; phylum Arthropoda; class Insecta; order Lepidoptera; family Nymphalidae; genus Heliconius; species Heliconius melpomene. The sequence continues at coordinate 1,490,632 of NC_140396.1, read as the reverse complement.
CTTCCTTTCCTTAGACTCCTGGCCTTTTTGTTTTATATAGCTCAAGTCTGTTGAATGTTTATTTTAGATTTATTTGAAGAGATTTTTCCTGGAGTTGGTTGGTTTGCACTGAAATATTTTAAGATACCCAGATATAAACACTATAAAAAACACCAGTCGCTTGATTCTGTTTTTTTAGTGATATTAAAATTTGGGACACGTAGCGATAGAGACCCAAGACCATACTATTTGTGGTTTTTGAGTTTAGTAACGCTTTCGTTAACAGGATTTGAATCCGCTACCACGATAAATAATTATTTAAATTCTAAGCAGTAAATTAGCATCTTCCTCGGAAACTTATTATTTTGATATCGAGGTGATTCTTCATGATTAAAATTACATATTCCAGCTTGGAATGTTTAATCCAAGTATCATGAATATCAGTTCAGTAATTTTTGAGATATGATCAAGGCTTTTGATCGCTTTTCTGAATGAATGATATATAGATTTTGTTTTACTTATTCTAAATAAATCCTCTTTTCAATTGAATTTTAACAGATACATTTTAGCTCAGATAAAAGAATAATCAGAGGAAATTTGGGAACTTAGTATTGAGACACTCTGTTCTACACTTCTTTCCGATTTTTTTTTTAATTAGACATCACCCTAATGTAACAAAATATTTATTAAGATTTTTCACAACAAAATCCCAACCACTACATAAAGCGACGGTAAAAAGGAAAAAATAATTACCATACCTGCACATGAAGTAGTTCGACTTACATTTTCACATGCATATTTGATGTACCAATTCCATTAGTCTCCATACATTCTTGTTGATTTTGTACTGCATTATAGCGTTTATGCTCCAGGTTATAAGACCTAACGTATTATACACCATTTAGTTCGGAACCTGGTGCAATAAAAATTTGATGCTGGCATCCTTTAGGGAAATCATTGCTATAAACAAAGCATGTGTGTTTTAGAAAGTAAACTTATATATTAGTAAAAATATTTTGTGAATCTTTAGGTTCATACGTTTTTGTTTCATTTGAACAAGTTTAAATTAAAGAGGCGCTTATTGAAATATTAACTATAAATAATATGAAAAAATAATATAGTCAATTATTTTTAATTAGTATTTTATAGAAATCCTCTTTCAACCCTCCCCTACATCCCCCAGGTAGGTTTGGAAATGCGTAAAATTATAGATTTCCAAGTACAATAATTTAGTAACGGAATTGATTCAGTAATAGAAGAGTTCTTGTATATGGATTAGAGGTTAAATTTTACGTAAGTTATTCAATGAAGATTCTAATATTGAATTTTGATCATAACCATAATGTCCTCTTAAATATTTTTAAGTTTAACATTCCATCACTACACTCTTCACCTGATCTTACAAATATGGACACCCTCTATATGACCGGTGCCCTTTGTACATATTATTTCAAATTATATTTTAATAACTATCGGTTATCTTAGCAAATATTTTCTCTCAAATACAAGCATCCCAACCCTAAAGCTCCAGCAAAGCTAGGAGGATTATTATATTCTTAATTTTATATCAGCATTGTAACGTTGTATTTTGGACGTCGACTCCCTACCACCAATTCCAATTAAGGGGGTCTCCCATGCAGAAATATTTAATGAACCTCTTTCATTTATTGATAGACAAATGAAGTCTAGTAGAATAATGAGGGACCATCTCATTATTTTTAAAATAATATACATATTTGACACCATCGTAGTGTAGTGGTAAAGAGACTGTGGTGGTTGGGGGTTAGATCCTTACTTGGATAAGTAGTTATATTAAAATAAGTTTCCGTTTACATTGCACAATAGTACCAATTCTGAATTCAGCGAAAAATCGAACGGAAACGCAAACGTCTTAATACTAGGTTCCCGGGTTCCTTCTGCTCACCCTGTTATGAGCTGTGATGATGATACAAAAAATGCATATATTTATGATGAAATATTACTAGTACATACTTAAAAATACAATTCAATAAAGTAGTATAATGTATGAAAGACTGAAAATCAATAAGTGAAGTTCAGTTGACCTATTAAATCTTTTTTTATGTTTAAATTAATTAAAGAAATACGGAGGTCAAGTTTAAATGTATGTTTATTTTATTTTTTGGTATTCATGTGAATTATGTTTTAAAATTCTGTTCCTTCATTCTGTTCCTCCTGCCATTATAAGTAATGTAGTAAGATTTATATATATATTTCTCTCACAGTTTAGTCAACTTTGACAATGACATTGTTAAATGTGGAAAAAAATTACAAAAATCTTTTCAAATCACGTTAATTCAAATCAGCTTCACGCTGTATGCCGCACACCGCAAGGTAAGCAAAGAGAACGTAGTGCTGAGACACTCCGGTCCACTTTCCGCCATTTGGCCCACTTTCCGCGAATTCTAGAGACATTAAGAAGAAAAGAAAATATACATTTGAAAAAATAATTCATTTCCTCGAGTGGGGTTCGAACCCACACCAGTCGTGTTTACAGTCACACTTAGTGCCTGTGCGCCAAATAACAAAAATATATTTTTTTTATGGACACATATGTATATAAAAGAGAAACTTGTATTTTATACAGAATATTACTTCCAACTGAACTTCTAAGAACATTAAATCTTTCATATAAATCCAGACGTGCTCAACCTTTTGTATCGTTATTGTTCGCTTCAATAGCTATACTGACTTGTATTTTGTCCTCTCAGCTAGTTTATTAGAGCTGGTATCAGCGAATGCTATATTTAAATTTATTTTTATATTGGAAATTCCATAAATATTGGGCTTAGTATGCATATTTCAAAGTAAAAATAAAGAATTTATAATTGTTTTGTAATTTTTTTTATTTTTTCATTAAAAAGAGAATTACAATAATTTAAAAAATATATATATCAGTCGATGGCATTAAAGACAGCCTGTTAGCGACATTTTTAAAGTCCACGCAAACACACTAGACTAGTATTCGTATAATAACATTTTCCACATATAACAGTAACAAACAGAATTTAAATTTATAATTTCCTACATTCATATAATTATTATTTACTCAGTATAAAATTTGAAATTTAATATCAAAATAATAAGGACATATATTTTATTATAAGCTAAACAATTGTAACCCAACACACGCTCATTGGATTAAAACACAATTATAGACTTTAGCGTTCTAGTAATAAGTTCTGAAATTAGATCAATTTAATTTTCATTCCGGACTTCGATTACAATTTAATTAGGGTTGCCAGTGCAGTGAATAGAATTTTATGGATTTTCCTTCTTTTTTTTAAGATTATTCCTAAGCAGGAAAACTCAAAATAATTTTAACAACACAGTTTTGTTATTTGGTAAGTGAAGGTTTGGTACAAATATCATCATTAACCCCCCCCTTTTACCTCTTAACTGATATCTAAAAACATGTACTATCTCAATGTTATCCTATTATAAAGATATAAGAATATATAAAGCACCCATAAACCATACAAACATTACCAAAAAACTCTAACAAAGAACGATATGACTATATAAAATGAAATATTTCCACCAAAGCGTCAACCCTAAGCGAAACGGTTATTACAGAACGTATTATCACTGGCTGCAGTTATGGTCAGTGCATTGAATTTCAACTTTATCACAAGACTAAGCTAATTGAAAGCCTAATTGCTATGCAATTGCGATAGAACAAAGTTCCCTCTTGGCGCACTCGTACTTGCTACGTAACTACTTGAAAATTCTGCCAAAATTGATCTTAGATACCAAGACGTACATTTGTGGAACATTCGTATATTATACATGTGCCTCAGTGGTATATGATAGTTTAAATTTTATTTCTCAAACGGTTTTAGTTTTTTTCAATTATTATTTCCTGGTTAAAAAGAGAGAATTGTAAGAATTTTAGTTAAAATCTGTTATAATTTTTGATCTTATTTATGCACTCGAGGAAGTGAAATATTTATTTACGATTATATTTTCATTTCTTCGCTCTGGTATCGAGGCGAAGCGCGGCGTTGAGTTCTTCCATTCAACGCACAATGCCCCCATAATTCGGCAGAAAGTGGAGATCGGAGTGTCTTAACCCTAGGTTCCCTCTGCGTACCTTGCTGTGTGCGGGATATAGCGTGAAGCTGATTAAGATTAGATTTAAGTAAAAAATGGAACATCAAATATTAAACATGACAACCATAAGCTATTTATTTGTCATCCACAAGTAAACACATACCAAATGTACATCAACAGTGCAGCGGTCAATACCTTTTATATCACATTACTTTCCCATTTATATGTACTCGTATATTTGTACAATAACAAATTTAAATACTATTGCCAATTAAATGATTTGATTAATTTTGCCAACTATTTCGGACGCGGTCAGTTCAAATGTCAATATTAGGCCGCTGACAAACGAATGTTTTGCAATAACATACCTAATTGTAATTAAAATATTATTGTTGAATTATAATAAAAGTGCTCGAGGTGGAGTGTTATTTGGAGTATGTTTTTTAGAATTGATCATAGGTTCGAATTCTACAAGGTCTTACATTTGTTATAAACACCTTCACGCTTTACCAAGCTTTACCGCGTTACCAGATTTTCTTTAAATCAAAATATTAAAAACGTTTGTCTCTGAAGTAGAAATCGAATCTACAACCGTTACATTTTGAGTCTCACTATTGTGCATCTGCGCCATAGCGGCCTTTAGAAATACGTATATCATACAGACGAATATCAAAAAATTTGTAGGTAAGTTTTATGAAAAAATAATAATAATCGGTACAACTCTTTCACTCACAATCCCATCAAAAGTCACATAAAGACTTACAAATTACTATAATTAAAACGCTTTCGCTAATAATTCAGTAATTTGAATACAAAAATGCAGTTTCGGTTGTTTAATCAGATTGCTGTAATTAACGCCGCCCGGCTCCAATCATTGTTAATTAACTGCGTGATAAAAACAAATAAGAACTGTGTACTACGTTATGTTAAGTCGGCTGAGTATTGCTTGTTGAGGTAATGAGCTCGCAATTTGTTCAAGAGTTTTTTGGTAAAGGTAGATATATTAATCTATTAATATACAATATACATTGATATATATGTATATATAATATATACAAATATTTTAAATTAAAATTAGTTAAAATTTGTATTTATTTGCATACCTTCCTACAAAGGAAATAAGGAGAGTGAGAAAAAATAGTGTTTTTAATATCTACTCGCCACATAGTATGTAATGTCTTGAATCCTTGCGAAACCAAAGAAAGACATTTTTTAGAAATAGAAAGACTTTTTTAACGCTTTTTCCCCCGCATATTAAATGCGGTGAAAAAAGCGTTAAGGTGTTTGTTCATTTTCTAGAGTTCTGTACCCAAAAGTTAAAAGGTTTTCACAGATGTGCTTATGTTACCAATATAACGACAAATGCAAAAAAAATCTATAAAATGAATATTAAAAGGGCCTCCTTTACAACAAACGTGATTTTTACAGACAATACGTAAGGTACGGAACCCTCCGTGTGCCAATCCATCTCGCACATGACCAGTTTTTTTTTTATTTAAAAGATAACTAACATTAGCTGTTACAATTAACCCTACACTTAGTTTTAAACATCACACGTCAAAGCCATTATCGCTTGAATTATTACGGTAGCGTTCATTAACTACGTAAATCGTGAAAATTAGTCTTCATATTAACCTGATATGTCACTGTCAATAGCACATTAGGCTATTATTAAAACATTCACGTTTGCCGTGTTATATTTGAAAATGTACTTTATATATTGTTTGGGTAATAGCGTAACTTAACGCTTTTATTAGCCACTATACTTACTTACTTTTATAGGGTTGGTATAGGGAACCTAAAGAACTTGCCTAATAATATTCTATTAATGCCGAGCAAGAATAAAAATATGCAAAGGTAGCGAGCCAACACGCGGCCTTGAGTTCTACCATTCTACACATAATGACTCAAAATTTTGGCAGACAGTATCATAACACTAGGTTCCCTCAACCTCGTATATTCCAATATGCTCAAAGTTGCCTATTATTATCATCCTTACACCGTAAATAGATTAAAAAGCCTCGTAAAAACGGCACGAAACCCCAAACTGAAATAAACTTGTCTTCCCTTAGATCATAAATCTAACAATTTGGGTTTTCCTATGCGTTTTTGCCGACGTGTTAGTTTATGGGTTATGTTGGAACAACACATAAAATGTTTACTTCCAGTTATTTTATTTCTGCTTGGAGTATAATTTATAAACTGTTACTCACGAGTAGACGGTGACAGTTCCTTTCATACGAGACGACTTAGTATTTCTATTGTCCTTTGTTAGAGTGTGTTTTGAAATGTTAAAGTATTTCAAACGTTTGTTTAAAATTTATTTGAAATAGTGTATTTCTCTTAGTTGAGGCCAGTCGTGATGGTGTTGGTTCGATTCCTACTCGAGGAAATTAAATATTTTTCTCCCCTCGCTTTTGTAACGAGGCAAAACACAGTGTAGAGTTACGTTAAGTTCCACTACTCAAAACGCAATGACCAGAATTAGGGGGAAAGTGGGGAACGAAAGTGACTTAATGGGAACGGGAATCTTAACACTACGTTCCCAGTTCCCCCTGCCTATATTGCTATGTGCGGGATACAGAATGAAGCTAATAAAAACTTCATATAATAAATAAGAAAATTTAGTTATAATATACCACGTAAAATGAAGAGAACGTAAAATATCTGGTATATATTCCAATCACGTAGTAACAGCATATAGCGAATTCTTAACCATAATACGAATATCCTGTTGGCGGCCTAATATTCAAATTTTATGAAATACAACGCTTGTCGTCGTCTGGTGTTATAATTTATTACATATTTTTTATTTCTCTGTTCTCATTTCAGAAAGAACTTCATGACAAGACTCTCCGTTCTCCTCTATTCACCGACTTTTGAAGTGTTATAAAAAGTAAGTAAAAGTGGTGTAATTTTGTGGTAATAGAATGGAGTTATAGAAATAATTCATTCTTTCAAATGGGGACAAAACACTAACCATAACGTTTACTACAATGGCTTATTAAATAAATAAAATATTAAATATTATATTTTCTCGAGTGGGGAAATCTCCGCTCTCCTCTTTATATAATATTCAATTAAAAAATGAAAATTAAATAATATTTCAAAAACATTGTAAAAACAAACCAAGCTTCATTATCTACGGCATGCATTAATCAAATTTTACGCTCGACGGTCAATGTATTAATGATAATTTCATACAAATGAGCAAAAATATGTGAAACGTTGTCATTTTCAATATTAACAGAGTTACAAATTACGAAATCGAACGTTCGAGTCCGTTTTTGTATACACTTGTAATTATTTCGTATGTTTTTAATGACTAAAGGTGGTGGTACTAAAGTAAGCAAAATTAATATCGGGTTAATCAACTGTCTGTGTAATTTTGTATATGGGAGGACTAATTTTTACCTGCGGTTTTGCCTGTATACCGACATAGAAATAAGTAAAACTTGCGATTTTACATGTTCGAAGTAACTGAGACAGCGTTCTTCGATAAATTGAATATGCATTATAAAAAAATGTATTCGAACCACTAGTAGTTCATGAGATTACCTCGTTCAGCCAAATAAGCTTTTTAGTATAGATTTGATTATCGGATGAGGTATTTTCTATTGTCAAGATATAAACGGAATGACAGATATAGCAAGTATTATGAAAAACGCGATTCTGATGGATGAAAAACTATAAATAATGCAAAAATGAGTGGTAAGAGTGCAGAGATTATGTTTTTTTTATTTTCATAGATAATTTGATTTTAATCTTCACTTATATCATGGAAAATAGGGGGGCCTAGTGGTGAAACTCTTAGTTAATCAATTTTAACCTATTTCGAAAACTTTATATTAGGGTTTATGTAACTCAACATCACATATTTTCATCTCGTTTTTTAATTTAAAAGGTAGAAAAGACGTCATCATGATGTCTTTTGGTAACATCTCTCTGAACACTATGGCTAGTAGATTCGATTCCCATTCAATGAAATAATAATGAAAATCTTCTTCAACCTGTTCATATTTAAACTTTAAAATTTATCATTCTCTCAAACGAGTATATAATATAAGTTATTTCAAATTTTAACTTTATACATTTTCTAACAGAAGAATTTCATGTTTTATTATCCTCGTTTGCTCTCATGTACCAATATTGTCGGTATTCGAGTATAAGCAACACACTGTTGGGTAATTTATCTTACGATGGTCAAAGAGAGGTCGGTTAAGAAATACATTGTTCATGTCGTGAACAGATGGTCGATGAAGTCCACATCGTCCACATCGAGAGAGGAATAAGCCGTATATATATGTAAGTATTAATATTGTTATAGAAACATGTTTAAATAAGTAATTTTAATCCCTAAATTAGGTACTTTTAGTCCTTAAATATAAATCATGGGGCTTATTTTATTTTTTTTGTCTATAAAGTTTTTAATAATTAGACCTGAATCAAATTTTCGCTGATGTTTCTGGTTTTATTCAAATAAAATATGTATGTATTGTAAATACTAATATAAATATTTAATCACGCTGAGTAGAGGTAAAATTCGTTCGAGTAGTTTAAAATTTTTTTTTTAGTTTAGCAGTGCCGTTTCAGTATTGCTAAGACACTACGTTTTCCACTCACCTCTCAATTTTAGAAGCATTGTGTGATGAGTGGAGAATTTTAACGTCCCGTTTCGACTTACCAGAGCTCAAAAATGGAAATAATATATTCCGCCAACTGGAAATCGAACCCACACCCGTCACGTTTACGCGACGTCAAAAATTAAATATATTTAATAAAATGAAAAAGCAAGAAAAGCCTAAGGTTAAAAATTCTCGAGCCAAATAAGTAAAATGTGTAGTATTAAATAATTTGATTTCTCCCATTTAACACAGGGCAGAGTTCCAAAACTATAGTGTACGGTCAGAATACGTCATCAAAATTATATTAGGTACATTCTGCACTAACTACTTAACATTCTAGCTAATTGTACTGAATTATGCAATATAATGACGCCTTTGTTATGTGGGAATGTCTTTGAGGAACTTCGTCTGCTGGCGATAGCTGGTTCGAATTTATTAAAGGATAGTCAACACGTCATGTTTTAAAAAACTGGTGTCAAGACAGTGTTGCGATTCATAGATAAATTAAAGATTTGCATTTTCTCGCTCTGGTAAGCAAACCGTGGCGTTGAACTCCACCTCTCAACATTCTAACACACTAAGTTAGCCGAAATTGTACGTGTTACATTATAAATAGAAAAATGGAAATCTTTTACCTTCTGTAAATAATACCAGTTGGCGTACGATTCCCACCTGAAAGAAATATTAAATTTTTATTTCTTCATTATTTTCATTTCTTCGAGGCAAAGCGCACAGCTGAGTTCCACGAATCAACACCTAATACCTTCAGAATTCTGGGGAAGATGGGGAACGGAGTGTCTTAACACTAGCTTGCCTTCAGGGAAGGTATGTGTCCCTGATTAAGGTTGACGCTAAAAAGAAAAAATAACAAACCTACTAAGTTTACAACTAAACCACCAGGTGAAAAATATGCGTAAAGACGGCAAACATTAAATGCAACGTAATGGACCTCGTTGGGTTGATTTAAATGCTATTGTTCTAAATAAAGGTTACTCAGGACTTGCTAAGTGGGTGCTGTATACAAAAAAGTTATTACGGCCGTTGTTCATTTGAATTAAGCTTATATGTATATATTATGTTGAGAGCTTTTGTTAATGTGAGAATGATTTAATAAGCCTTTTTTATATTTTTTTTTACACGCACATAGAAGGTTAAGTAGGGAGAATATGGGAACCTGGTTAACATACTCTGTTTCCCATTAAGATACTGCGTTGCCCACTTACCGTCGAATTCTTGAGGTACTACGTGTTGCGTGGTGGAGCTTAACGTCACGCTTTACCTCCTTACTAGAACCAATGAAAATATTAAATATTTTATCGAACCCACAGCTGTCGTATTTACAGTCTGGCCTCAAGGGCATAAATGAGTGACTGTAAATTCTGCATTTGATGTGGTCTCAGTTATTCAGATCAACAAAATAACACTCAATTTGAAGCACTCGGCACTCAATCATGAGCAAAATTTAAAAAAATATATCTTCCACCAAGCATAGTCAAACCTTTCAGAATTGCACACTGAAGCATTTTGATATTATTCAAAGAGATAAGATCATCAATTATAGTGAGAGTGTAATGGAAAATACAATTTCCTTCCTATTTCCACTTTGACGCTGACTCTATAATACGAAACGACGATATACTCTTGCAGGTTGCAAATATAGATGTGAATTTTTAAAGCAATATTTTAAAATTAAATAGTTAAAGGTGTTACTGACGGATTTAATCAGTGTTAAGTAAAGGTGGCATAATTTATTACACATTTTTTTTTTGAAAAATAATTGAATATTCAATTTTTCTTAAATGTTCTGGATTGTTTTAATATTTTTTATGTAGGTATCTATATTTATGTAAATTGTATAAAATTGGGTATGAATTATGTTTTGCTGATGCCATTATTTTATGGATTTAAGGGTCATCCTCATAAATATATCTAATAATAATAATTTGTCATATAACGTTGCATTAGTTAGTAACTATAAGCGATATAAGGATAAATGAAGAGAGCGCCATAACGATACGGTTTTTGCGTCTCATCTGGCGTCTCGTTGCTTGCATCTCGTGTGTCATCACATCACATCATACATTATGTGAGCGATCCCCAGTATCAACAACCCTCGTCTTCGTCTATCTTCTCGAAAATTAGTTATGGTTTATTATCTATGTTATCATAAATTCTTTGCTTATCCATTCTTTTCAGTCAACCTAAACCTATTTCGCTTATAATACGTTCTTCTTTATTCTTACTTACATATTTTTGTTTAAGCGCAAAAATAAAAATGACAAGGCCATACCAATTTACCGGAGACCAGTCACAACCAACTGCATACTTACGATCCACCCGTACAGTATCAATTTTTAAGCCCCAGTCGAGAAATTGGGGTGACATTTTCACATTTATGACTATAAATTGCATACTCCACGCTAGGCGCGGCGTGATCGACGTTGAGATGCAATCGTTTATTCCACCCGTAACCGCGTATATCGAGTTAGCCTGTTTCGTACGTCGATTTTGAATATGCAAAGGGAATGTGTGAGCAACATATTGGAAATTATTACAGCGAGGTAATTTGTTAATTTAGACCCTATTTTGCCGTTAGATGAGCATGTTAAGACCTTTTATCTCAATCTATAGGTCCTTAAGGCATAGAAAAAATCAAGTTTATAAGTCAACGTGATCGATATGAGTAATTTTCCATATTTGACATAAATATATACAGAGTGTTTTTATCAGTACCACTTTAAATGAAACCACACTTTAACACACATTTTAACTACTCTATAGAAATCTAATACATTTTTTTAAAAAACTCTAAAATCAAAAAGTCTTTTTTTTTTCAAAAAAAAAAAATATTTAGTAGTATTTTTATAGTAGTGTGTTTATTTTATTGGCATATATATTTTTTTACGCATATATAATGCGTAACTGCGTCACACTAAATACAAGTATGGGTAAACATAGTAAAATAAAAAAAAATCTACGTCCAAACTGTTGAGGTATCTTGATTAATATCTTTAAGTATGGGGTTTGAAAGATTTTGCCCTAATTGTTGTTCCCGTAACAGGAGTACTGACGCTTCCACTTTATATACAAATATAAATTTCAGTAAAGAAGCATCTAATGAAAAAATCACTGTTACATATTAACCAAAAACATAGATCCAATATTAAACGTCAAAATCTAATCCAAATTGACACAGGCGTTCCGCACCACGTGACAAAACCGGTGCGCGTCTCTAACATACGAGTGTTAGTGTTATACTCGTATAGCCCCTGGCAAACTGCGTTAATCTGTAACGAATATATATCAGCACTCGACAATTTTGATATTTAGCTTTAATCTGGATTTCTCCAATATTGAAACGTCCGTGGATAGCTAGACTTTATATTATTGCTTCCATAACTTTGAAAATAATTTAGCGTTATAGTGTATACAGTATAGATATAAGTATTGAAATAAATAAAAAATATAAAATAGATAAAATATTTATTGAATATCTCATATTTTTCTGACTTTATGGAATCGTTTTACAGAAACTAGAAATGTGTATATGCTCCTGATATATCAAATGCGAGTCGGACTCGCCCACTTAGGGTTCCGTACTAATTTCAAGATTATAGGTTAACCATAAGTACAACTTAAAAATGTTGACAAATATAAATTTGCTGGCGTATGCACTCAAATTGTATGAAAATTCATAACTATAGGTTAATTGCAAGTACCCTATAAGTTTTGATTTCGTGGTGAATTTCATACAAAATGCAATAGATGTTGGTATCTTTTGATTGAATTCACATAAAAGTTTGTTTTTTCTATAATCCAAGGAACGGTAGATTTGAATATTTGATGTTAATTTCAATTCAATACATCTACGAGATAAATAGTTTTGACAGACGGACAACAAAGTAATCTTATAAGCGTTCCATTTTTGTTCCTTTTGAGATGCGAAACCCTAAAAATGCCAAATTTACCAATAATTTTCTAAAAACCACATAAAAATTCATCGTACACAAATATATTAGGCCAAACATAGTAAATATTGAACACTAAAAATTCTTATCGAGTAGCGAACGAAATGACTAAACTCGATAAAAACGTTTACGTACAGAATACGTCGCGACGACGACGACGACGACGACGCTGATCACGTCGCGCTGCGCCTAGAATTTCTCAATGTGCCGCATAATCTATTGCATTTCCCGATACTGCCGCTTATGTGACGGCAAATCGGAATTCTGAAAGATGAAAACTTGTTCGCCAATAATTTTGCTGAATCTTTCCAAAGTAACAATCCTGGTGGTGGTGGTATCTTTATATGATGTACGTATAAAAGTTTATATTATGTTTTAGGATGTGTCTTGAATTTAAAGCGTGACAGGTGCCAAAAGATTTTCTATTGTGCTCTTCTTGTATTGTGGTAGTATGGGGTTGTATTAAGTAAATATTCTAGATAACACTCTTGTAACAGCTAGAATACATAACTATTCAAACCTATATACTATTTTAACAGTCAAAAAAATAAATAAATATATAATTCAAAGAGGGAATCGCTAGTTTATATATTTTTTCCTTTTTTTAGCTTATGCTTTATCCCGCATATAGCAGGGTAGGCAGAGGGAACCTAATGTTATGACACTCAGTTCCCTACTTCCGCTGAAATTTTCGAGGCATTGCGGATTTCCATTTTCACGCATGCATATAATGTGAAATCGTTAATCGACATGTTTGTCGATTAACGATTTCGATGGCAAAAACGTATGTGCCGGTAATTAGTATCTATATTTTCATATAGAAAGTAATGATATTTATATGATTCATCGCGATTCGGGTTTGCTGATCGCGGTTTTGGGTTTATACAGCGTAACCGTAGCAGGGAAACTGGAAACCTCGTGTTAAGACACTCTATTCTAATTAAGACGCTTCCGTACCCCACTCTCCGCCGAATTCTCGAGCCATTGCGTGCTGAGTGAAGGAAATCAACACTGTGATCGTGCCTCGATACAAGAGCGAAGGAATTAAAATGTTTAATATTTTCTTTGCTCGAGTGGGAATCGAACCTACAACCTGTCGGTTTACAGTCACCCTTGGTTCTAGTTAATATATCTCACGCGGTTTCCGAAAGCAATCTATTCAAAATTCAATTTTTTATACAATTTTTGGAATATTCTTAGTGTGATATATACTTAAGGTATATTTAAAACAAAAAAATTAAATATACCATTCAGAATGCAAGTAGACAGTAAGAAATTATCATAAATATTTCAAAGTTAAAATAAAAATCCTTTAACAGTTCTACATTGATTCATCTATAGTAAACGAGGGCACGGTATCGATGTTATCAATCATTTTTATAGAAGCTGGAGCTGGATCAAACAAATAATTTTCTCTATTGTCTATGATATCTGTATTGAAAATAGTAATTCTATACTTCTCTGTACGTTTTATAAACAGAAAAAGCCTAGTGATCAAACACTCTTCATTCTTCGAGGCCATCGTGGAGCAAGGACACAAGTATGCGATTATAACATTGTTGAATGAAATATCGAATATTTTCATTAATCGCTCTAGTCGTGGCATAGCAAGGCACATGGCAAGTGCGAACGGAGTATCTTAATGGGGAACAGTGTATCGTAACCCTAGGTTCCCATTACCAAGTTCTCCCTGCCTACCTTGCTTCGATTCCAACTTGGAGGAATGAAATATTTAATATTTCATTTCCTCGAGATGGAATTGAACCCTCAATCCCCCCTTAAAATCGTTGACTTGTGCCCTTGCACCACGACATTCCTCTGATTTACGATTATAATAACAATATCTATTATAAATCTATTTATATAGTAAAACCAAAGCATCCATCTCAACACATCCGGGCATCTATAACCCGAGTGGACACTTCCCAAAGGTATTAATCATTTTTATAGGACGGACGCTATTATTGATAGCATTGATAAAAGTAACATTAACTCGGTCAGGTCGTTACTCGCCTCGTAACCGGTGTGGATGGATTGATGGTGCTAAGTTACGGTTATTTACTTATAATTTGGTTAAATATTGTTTAAATTTTATTGTGTTTTTCATATGATAGTCGTGTGTTTTCACGCTATATCCCTCACATAGCAGGGTAGCCAGAGGCAACCTGGGAATCTAGTGGTAAGACATTCCGTTCCCATTAAGGTAATTCCGTTCTCCACTTTCCGCTGAACTTTTAAGACATTGCGTATGAGACATTGCGTGTGAGTGGTCGAACTCAACGCTGCTCTCTGTCTCTTTGCCTCTTTACCAAAGCGAGGACAGTGAAAATATTAAATATTTTATTTCTACGAGTGGGAAGAAATTAATATTTATTTTTGTAATTATGAGATAAGTAATATAATATATAAATAATAACACCGACCTAAAAATTAATCAAGAATACTAAAATTATGTACCTAAACTAACTTAGAAGCATAATCTTAACTAAATATAAGCCCATGCTTCTTGAAATCCCAAAAGATCTAGTCAATTAAGCTACACAGTCTGTTCGCGCTATGTCATTACAACTTAAGTGGACTTCTATGTTACATTGAAAATAGAATTTTTGTTATTTTTTGACGTATATATAAAGATAGACAGAGTAGCGGAACTTAACGCCGCGCTTTACCAAAGCGAAAATATGAAAATATTGAATATTTCTCGTTACGTTGTGAAACATAACGACACGCTATTCCTTCTGGAGAGGACAAATGAAAGTTACTAAAATACAATCATTCCCCTGAGTGGAGATTGAACCCACAACAACCGTCTACAGTCAAACCGTGTCACGGCGTTAATTAAAATCTAACTATGATATCTAAAATTCTTCGATAACCCGCGCTTGATTAAAATTCGCGATAAGAAGTTAAAAGTAAAAAGCTCCTTTGACAAGTCTCCCTCTCATAAGTAATCATCTGAGTGCGACGCGATTTAAATTACGATTTTACAGCTAGATGGTATTTCTGTCATATTATTATTTTTTACCTAGCAATATATTAATTTCTCTTTTCTTCTAATGTATTGGCGTTTACTAACAACTTCTTCTTCTTCGTGTCAATGCTTGGAGAATTCAGATCATATTTTGCCAGTATTTAGCCACGTCGACTGCGGCATCTCTTGCCTCTATCAGATCGTCATGTGAGCAGCTAAATGGACATTTGGACTAACAACTGCAATCTAAATATAACTCTCTTTTACTGAATGACTGGTAAACAAAGCACCAACGAAACTTCTGGGCATAGAAAGTCGATATTTAATTCATCTTCTTACCCTGCCGTTAACGAGATGAAAATCGAAAATCAAAATAACAGGATTTTTTTGCTTAAGGAACTTAATTTAAAAAGAAATACAGATGAAATAGTGATACATCACTATAAAGTAGTAAAGCACGTTGCACGAACATCGTACTAAGAGTAATAATTCAATAGCCTTCAAACGTAAACGTATAACGTAAATACTCATCCTCCACCAAAAGTTCAACGTTCTTCACGAATCGTTAAACTTTCACTTTATAATAAAGAACTAGTGCTGAAACGAAAGAGAACGTGATTAAATTACTAACAGTTTCCCAGTTTCAGGACGAACTTTGTCTTTTTGTAGATAAATAAGTCTAACTAAAGATGGTACTCGCGTATATAAGGACCTACTTTTATCCTGTATTTACATAGTTATAAGAAAATTGTAATTAATTTGTCTGTACATGAAAGATATTAGGAAAATGTTACTGGTAGCATTTCCCGTAAATAGAACCAAAAACTATGATTTTCCAATTTCTGTCTGTTTGTCTTTGCATTTGTTCACGCTAATCTCAGAATCTACTTAACCGATTGAAACAGTACCTAATAAAACAAAAAAAATGGAAATAACCTTCTCTATCACCTGTATCTTTGTATATCTTATATCTTTCTACCAATCATTCTGTATATCAATTAGTATATACAGGATGCTCCTTCCTTCTATCTGGAAAGTGCAGACTAAAAGAGAAAATTAAATCCAAAATCATAAATTTCACATGACAAGCCTCAAATCAACTTCCTATTATACTAAAATATCGAAAGCCTAACTCATAACTCATTTTGAATTCTATAGTTTACTATCGTCATTACAGTTTGGTTTAGACTGAATGACACGTTCACTATAAATCAAGGTGTCACATTTCTATCCTGATTACGGTGTAACGTCACGCCAAAACCATGATTGTCATGTTATTAATAACAACATCTGTTTAATACAAATAGTATGGAAATGTTGGAGCCGTTGAAGCGCAAGGGATATGTGGATTATAAGGGATTCGATTTCCACTCGAAGGAGTGAAACGAAGTGTCTTAACTCTAGGTTCCAAGGGTTCCCTCTGCCCACCCTGCATTGTCTGACATAAAATATGTATGGAAGATCGCAGAGCACACAGATATAAACAGATTCAAGAAGCTGCGTTTTCCATTTACTGGCCGCAATTCCTGTATTTGTCGAATGGCGAAACTCAACGTCTTAGTGTCATAACAGAGTTGAAAAAACAAAAAAAAATCCTCCGAGTTAGAATTAAACCCATAACCATCACATCACTGCGCCGATGGCGTTTAGCCGCTGTTATTATAAGAAATTGTACCCGACATAAACAAACATGCACAATAGAAACCCAAATAATAGGCAGTGGAACAAATCATTTACAATTTCGCATACATGACGCAAAGCCCTTATCTTGTTTAAGGGAGCAGGTGTCATCTCGGAGGGTTTAATTAGAATTAGCCCTAAATCGATTCAATATAATATTTCATGTTATACAAGGGTGTGTTATTTATTATGTCTTTATTAGTGATATATGAAGATTTATTATATTGTTACTAAACTAGTGTTTTTTAGCTTTACGCTGTATCAGTCTAGGCAGAGGGAGGCTAGTGTTCAGATTCTCCGCTACCCACTCTCTACCGAATACCGGAGGCATTACGTGTTGAGTGGCGCAACTTAACTTTTCTCGATACCAAAGCGAAAAAATGAAAATATTAAATATTTAATTTCGTCAAGTGGGAATCGAACTCACAATTTAGTACGCTTACAGTCACACGCTCAAACTAATGTAAACTAGTGTTTCTCTTCTCTTTGCTTGAGACACTGCTTAGCTAACTACGTTCCCTGCTCTCCGTCGAATATAACCGAACTGACATCGTTGAGCCACGATGGCCTTTTAATACATTAAATATTTTTCTGTCTTATAATGCATATCAGAGGAGGCTCTGTCGATTAGTAGTCGAGTAGTATTATAATATAAAAAAAATTACATAATTCACCTTCAAAAAAAGTATTTTTTACAACGAACGAACTGTGGGAATCAAACCGATTAAGAGTATATTTAATTTTCTCTAGGACTAAACATAAATGTGAACTATTTCGACTCTCTAAATGAGTTTCTAATTAAAAAAAACACAAATTTCCCCAACATAGTTTTTTATAACTAATATATTAAATGAACTTATGTATATTTTCTTAGTTAAAAGTTAAACCATTTATGGTAGTCGATTAAAACATTCTTTAAACTTTAGTCGCTAAATTATAAACTTTGCAAGTGTAATGTTAGAAAATGTGAATATTTTATACAGTATGAAATTTTAATTAACTTCGCGAAATAATTATGTTCGTCCCTCGGAGTCGGTTTTGGTAGTATTAGATGTTCCTTAGACTAGTAATCTTATAAATACATTGTACTGTTTATTTTTATGAATAGGTAATTTGAAGAAAATATCGAGAAAGCGGAGAACAGAAGTATTTTAATGGGGAACCAGTTACCCAGATTCTCTTTGGCTACCCTATTATGAACGAGCTACTCGTACAGCACGAAGCTAAAAAAAATGAAAAAAAATCTCTTTGTTCAAATAAAGTGTATTATATAAAGGATACTTCTATAATTATAGAATATATTTCTTATAATCAAAACAACAACAAATAATATAACAAGCTAATTATATCAAAAATATATTATTACTATTTAATATCAAAGGTAAAGCCTATAATCAGTTGGAAGTAACGGTTTCTTCATTATAATTTCGTACGGTACGTTACAAAAGGCCTACAAAATCATTAATTACTTTAATCAAAATATTTAATTAGCATTCGTTTCATGGCCTTATTGTGATTAAACAGTGAAATAACTTGTAATATTTTAGAATATTATAAAGACAAAGGCGAAGTAATAAATGCTGTTTTACGTTTTTCATTATCGGTATATCTATGTAGGCGCAGTGGCAGCACGTCTGACTGTAAACGACGGTTATGGGTTCGATTCTAGCTCGGGGATTATTTTATCATCACAATCATTTTTATTTTACGCTAGTAACGAGAAAAAGCGTTGCTTTCAGTTCCCCAATTAACAAGCAATGTCTCTAAAATAGGGCGGGGGGGGGGTCTTGTGTTACACTTTTAAAGCGTGATGGCTGTAGGTTCGATTTTTACTCAAATTAATAATAAAGAAAGACATATAAAGCCAAAGAGGCAGACCTCTTGAAGTACAATATCACAAAATTGAGTGAAAAATGGAGAACGGAGTGTCTAAACACTAAGTTAACATGCCCATTATACATAAAAAGAAACATTAGTGTCAACAGATATACCATCGTGTAAGTTTGGCTGAAACAGTACTAACTTTGTTCCGTAGTTGAGTAAACCGTACGAAGCAACTGTCATCAAATGTAGTTTCTATATCAAGGGATTCTGAAGGAGAAATTCTGTTATATACAACTTGTTCATTTATTTTCATTAATTTCATTTCTTTTCAGCAAATTTACGTTTTTTTTAAATAAAAAAATATGTTCATTTACAAACTGACTCTGGTAACGAGGTAAAGCGGTGGCGTTTTCCGTCACTCAACACAACAAATGATGAAGACAATGCCTGTCTGCATCACAAAATTGGAAAACGAAAGCATCTTAATAGAAAAGGAGTGTGTTGTCACTATATGTTCTCATAGTTCCTTCTGCCATGTACGGTTAGATACAGAGTGAAGTTTAAATGAAAAACATTAAAATCTATCGCTTTTAGTCCTACTATAAATGTTAAACATCTATATTACTTTTTCGTAAATTAAATACAATTTTTCTATTGTTTTATTAAAAAACACACATACATACACACATATATAAATACATATATGAATACATATACATATATAGGTACACATACATATAAGCGTCACCGTATACGAAGCCATATTCCCTCATTTTATGTATCCTTGGATTATTTAATAATTCTCGTTCGATGTATCCAGGCGTAAAACGTCGTGATAAAATAACTAGAATTGCCTCAAGAAATATCAACTTAGTAATTAATATTTTAATAATTTCTTTATATTAATAAATGGCTTCCATTATCTTTCTTTTAATTAATACTTTTAATGAGCAAGATGTGAACAAAACAAAAAAGATACTGTCATATGTCATCTCAATGTTCTCTCGGCCTTTCTTGCTATATTCAGGATAAATATGCACAAAGTGTGACTGTAAGACCTACTGGTTATGGGTTCAATCTCTACTCGAGGAGATGAAATATTTATTTTAGTTTATATTGCTCTGGTGTCGAGACAAAACACAGCGTTGAGTTCCGCCATTTAATACGCATTGCCTCTAGAATTCAGTGGAATGAATAGAGCGGAATGTCATAACACTACGATCAATCTGCTTACTCTACTAAAAGCGGGATACAGCGTGAAGATAAAAAATAATTCAAATATGAATAACAATGCATATCTCTTCTAGTAAATTATAAGCGACGACTTAAAAGCGTAGCGCGTACACGTCCCAATCTCGCCTGAATATTTCTGAAAATTTACTTCCGTTCTCCAATTTAAGGCTGTGCGTTAAACGAATGGTACTACATATGTACAAATATAATGAAAGACGAACGTGTTGATAAGTTTCTTATTGGAAATTCTTATTTCAATGAACATAATACATTAAAATGAATGAAAATATAAATATTTATGTTGATATTTGGTGGTATAGTACTGCAATGGCAGTGTCTGACTGGACTCGTGGTGATTGTGGGTGGGTGGATGTTCCTGGGGATAATGATTATGATAAGATTATTGTCTTTTTTTTTTTTTCATTAAAATGCGGAGTTGTGTTACGCCTCTTAACTAGTAATTTCTCGAATTCGGTCTCCCGGTTTCTGTACCCCGGATATAACAGGGATACTTCTCTCCACATTAAGATACTTCTATTCCCTCCGCAGAATTCTTGCAGCATTCCATATTGAGTGGCGGTACTTAACACCGCGCCTTATTTACTTGTTAAGTATTTCATCCCCCAGAGTAGGCATCGAATCCACAATCGTCGCGCCCACAATCACACGTTTGTACCCCTGACGCCACGAATTTTATAATAAATAAAGAATTTTATATATAGAAATTTTAATATAAACTCATTTATTTGAAAGTATAAAGTATAATTATAATTCCTCTTTTATGTGACACTCAAAAGGCACTTAACAAATAGACATTAACGTGGAAAGCGCAGTGCTTAATAAGCTCGTATGTTAGATTTTTCTCTGTTTGTATAATCATATATAATATATATGGATATTATATTCGAGTTTCTTTATTTATAAAAGATTTTTACAACGGAAAATAATTAACTAATATTTTAATTTCCTCGTTCTGGTAACGAGGCCAACCGCGGCATTAAGTTCCGCGTCTCACCAAGCAATGCCTTCAAAATTCAGCAAAAAAATGGTGACCGGAATGGTCCTAATCGGAATAAAATGTCTTAATACTACTTCCCAGGTTCCCTGTGCCTACTCTGCTAAAAGCGGAATGGTGGAAGCTAAAAATGAAATGAAAATTGTCGATATTAAACAATTTTTTTCACCAATTTCTTTATAATTTTATCGACCTATGCTTAGCTTAGCTTAGCGCACAAACGGACACGTCACAAATTGATTTAGAGGCACCAGGCTAGCTCGATACACGCCGACGGCGACGCTCCATACATCGTTCGTACTCGTACATCGCACGCGGCGACGCACTCGGTCGAATAAATTTGCGGCAAATGAAACCGAACGATCGATCTAACAGATTTATTTAACCGCACCCTTACGCCTATAGGGATGTACCCTTACACCTATAGGGATGTGCCCTTGTGCCTTTAGGGATGTACCCTTGGAACCTTCTGGTTTTGTATAAATGTAGGTATATAGGTTTTAGGCTGTCACAAGCAATGGTACAGGCGTGTGACTTGCTGGTTGTGAGTTTGATTTCCATTTAGGGAAAGAAATGTTTAATATTTCCATTTTATAGCTCTACGTTTCTTTGGAGAAAAAATTGTTCTCTTCAGCTTCACGCTGTATCCTGTATGTAAGAGTAGACAGAGAGAGCCTAATGGTTAGACTCTCCGTTGCCCACTTACCACCGAATTAGTTGAGTAACGGAACTCAAAGAGAAGAGAATTAGAGCTGGATAATAATAAATAGTTATTAATTTCAAGTTTATTTGACCACACCTTTACGTCGCTATCCCTATAACTTTAAGTATAAATGGGTGCAAATTTTAACAAGCAGACGCGTTCAATCGGGATCCATGAGTGTTACGCGTCATTGCCTTATTTATATAAATGGTTGTAATTAATGCGCCTTTATATGTGATTGAACGTGATGATTAGGTATAGGGTATCTTTCTAATGTGTTTTTTCCAACTTTTTTCGGACGTTTTGGATTATAGAACATAGAAAAAATAATAAAATCGTATTAGAATCCTAATCCATATATAACTATCACATTCAATTTAAAAAAAAAACAGGATCAATTTTCCAAGCATAGTTTTAAAATGCCTACATAAGACTGAGATGTTGGTGGACATTGCGTATAAACTGGCGGAACTCAACGTCGCACTTTATTTTGCTAGAGACTGAATGAAAATAATTAATCCCTCAGAGAATAAAACAAACCTAATACAATCTTCACAATCTAATATTAACCAAAGGATCACGGTGGCCGCAAGAATGTATATTATATCTAAAAATATATATTTTTTTTATTTTATTAAATATATTTTCGAAATAATAATGCTTAGTGGTCCAATTAAAGATATAAGAAACATGAAACTACCAAATATTTGATATTAATTATCAATATAATCGATTCGATATAATCATCGACTAAGCGTGAAACTGATATTAACATGTATGTAATACAATAATAGTTGGATATTCACTAATGGTATATAATTAAGATATATAATTATCTATACTATTAAGAGAATTCTAAAATAGTTTTTAAAATCGGAATTTTTCAATCGAAATTCATAATATGAAGTTACTTAGTCATTTTTAACACTCCACGCAAAAAGAGGGGTGCTATGAGTTTGACGC
This sequence comes from Heliconius melpomene rosina, assembly GCF_056956725.1. NCBI lineage: Eukaryota > Metazoa > Arthropoda > Insecta > Lepidoptera > Nymphalidae > Heliconius > Heliconius melpomene. The sequence continues at coordinate 1,467,600 of NC_140396.1, read as the reverse complement.
GTCTTTTAGTCTGTGTGTATGTCTGTGGCGCCACAGCTCGTAAATTAGTGAACCAATTTGGGATTTATACATCAAAATAACTAAATTTATGTAAAGTTTTTATTATTAATTGGCTATAATATAACAGTAAGTTTAATAACGCACAAATTTCTTTTCACCTTTTTAAAATTGTGACACGAAACATTCTCGAACGTTTTCTACAATCAAATTCTAACAATAAATCGAACCCACGACCAACTCGGACATAATCAGGCACAACCCAATTCGAATCGAAATATAATTTCCTCTGCCACGTATTAATCTGTCGATTTCATTACTTACAGGATAAGTTGGGATCCTTCCAATATATGAGGGTGGGCAATAAAGGGCGCGTATTTTACGTTTGGCGACCAATTCAATATTGTTTCGGGATATATATTTAAAAGATAAAGTTTATCTTTCATTTTGCTATTTTAAATGTTCGAAATTCAAATATGCGAAGCAGATTATAAGGTTTATATTAAAAGCCAAAATACAGCAGGAAAAGGAGAGGAAACAAAGACACTCTGTTCTCCACCGCCCAACTTTTGACATATTATGTGTAGAGGGGTGGAACTAAATGCTGTCCTTGTTTGTCTAACATAGCGAGAAAATGAAAATAATAACCAGAGTCAGAATCAAACCCGCAACCGTTTGCGACAACCTCAATAACTAATATGTTAACAAAAAGATAAAAAAGAACATATATTTTTAGGTCATAGGATTTTTATCTTTTGTGAAAAGTTTTTTCTAACATAATCATAAAAAAAAAACTCGTCTGACCATTGCCTACAATAGCCATCGCTGGTTGGACTCATCCCAAATACACGACGTAGGTGCCAAAACTGTTGTTAACTCTACTATGCCTTCTTTATTGTAGAGTGAAAGTACTTTATCATATTTTTTTTCTAATATACTGAAAAAAATGTTTGTTTGAATGCGCAAATCTCAAGAACTGGGTCAAATTCATAATATTTTTCGATTTTTTTTAACCTTATATTATTTACCTATACTTCCGTTCACCATTTCCACCGAATTCTTAAAGCTTTGCATATTGAGTGGCAGAACTTAACGCTACACCTCGCTATCAGAGCGTGAAAATGAGAATATTAAATATTTCATTTCCCCAAATGGGAATCGAACCTACCATCCTCACATTTCTCTATAAATTCGATTATTTAATTTAATTTAAACCTCCAAGACATACTATTTACTGAAACACACCACCACCACCACCACCACCTTTTGAAGGCATCACCAGTATTCTAACAATAAATTACATGTAATTATACCGTAATGGCGATCCAGACGTGGTTAATTGGATGCCCCAGAGCGTAACACAGGTCAATAATAATCGATGCTTATACAATGGAATCTATGTGTAAGCTTGCTCCCTTTGTATAATATTATATTATAGATACTAAATCTACTTCAATGTTATAATTATTATGGAGTACCTACAGATAAAAAATGTTGATTAATTATATAACGCTTGTTTTTTTTTCTCTATTTCATCAGTGGTCATTGAGATGTGAATAGACGGGCTTTTTAATATTTGTTGATATTTAGTTTAATTACGAACTACTTACGTATGTGACTGTAACGCGACGGTTGTGAGTTCGATCCCCACCCGGGGAAATGAAATGTTTATTTACATTTATATTTCAATTTTCTTCACTCTGGTGGCGAGGCAAAAAGCGGCGTAGTGTTCCGCCATTCAACATGCAATGCTTCCAAAATTTGGCGGAAAGTGAAAAAAAAGTACGGAAAAAGAAAATGGAGAACGGAATGTGTTTATACTAGGTTCCCTCTGCCTACCCTGCTGAATGTGGGATACAGGATGAATATGATTTGATTTGATTATAATTTCAGGTTAGTCTTAAAATACCTCGTTCGTATCAAAAAGGTCAATTATATGTTGAGTGGTGGCGGGACTCAACACCGCGTTTTGTCGTATTAAAAGAGTGCGAAAATTAAAATAACTCATTCACCCGAGTAAGAATCGAACTCGCAACCATCGCGTTTACAGTTAGAGGCGGTGACGCTGTGCCACGACGGTCTTTAATCTAATAGGCCTTTAGTATATAATCGTATGAATTTTACAGTAATAAATAACAAAACTATTTAATTAAAGATGGGTTTCACCAGCGTGCTATCCCCCTATGACAGACGAAAGGGGTAGAGTAAAGTGACGTAATTAGGTATTCTGCTTCTCATCATCTTCTGTGACCATGTCTAATTTCCGGTAATTTTCAGACATTCTTTGTTGGGTCTCTTAATCATATTTTTTTCTTTAACTCCTAATGAGAAGCATCCATTGCTGAGTAGATAGTAAAAAACTATTGTCAAGACTTTTCGTTGTGTATATTTCACGTGAATTCCAGACATTGCAAGTTGTAAAGCAAAACTTAAATCCGCGCTTTATATTACCATAGCAAGTAAATAAACTTTGCTTTACTTTTAGTTGGAAATAAAACTAATTCCTACCCTCGAGCAGAGATAGAACCCACAACCATCATTTTTACAGTCAGTTCTTGTACCACTGCACTAAGAGTTCTAAACCTAATAAATTAAAAAGATATCACAAAAACGCACGCCACTATATTAAAACACGGAGAATAAAAAACAATTATTTTCCGCTAGTAAACAATGAAGGTTATAACCAAATGGTATTTTTCAATTACGTTCGATCGGCTTTTCATAGTATATTGAAAAAAATTGTAGTGGAAATTTCTATTTTGTTTTCAATTTCCGTTTAGTTTTGAGTAGTATATGTTTGTATGGAGAGAAACACAATGATGTGCAGAACCGATGGTTGAGGATGAGGATGAGGAATGAGGAATATTGGATATATATATATAATATATATAAAAGGACTTGTCCTCACTGACTGAGGTAAGACGCACGCACAGCCGTAACCGCTAAAGGTAGAAACGTTAAATTTGAACAAAAGTTTACTTTTGTAATCTGGACATCCACTAAGAAGGGATTTTGAAAAATTTTAACCCTAAAGGGGTGAAATAGGGGTTCAAAGTTTGTATGGAAAAAAAATTAAATCGGCACCGATTTTTATAAAATTTGAAATTTCGATTTTTAAAAGTATTTAATTGAACACGTGTTTCATCGTTTTCTAGAATTCTCCCCCTAAGGGTGCAAATAAGGGGTTGAAAGTTTGTATGGGAAAATTCTTAAATCGCCACCGATTTTTATAAAATTTGCAATTTAGACTCTTAAAAATATTTCATTGAACACATATTTCATGGGTTATTAGAATTGACCCTTAAATACGCAAGCGAAGCTGCGCGCGTCCGCTAGTATATATATATATATCCTATCCTATATCTTATAAAACAAAGTCGCTTTTCGTGTCTGTCTGAACTTTCTAACTCTTCTTCTTCTAAACCACCCAACGGATTTTTATGCGGTTTTCACCATTAGGTCGAGTATTTCTCAGGGAAGGTTTATATATATAGTTTATTATTTGTACATTCTTATGTAAATTAACATAAATACGATAAATGTGCCTAAAGTCCTACCCGTTGAGACACTTTCGCGCATGCGCTGCTTTAATGGTAAGTACTACATGAAAATAATGTACTGGAGTATTGTTCCTCTTAATAAGATCTACAAAAAAGTTCACGATGGCATATTTTTAACTTTTAAGGATAACGTGTAGTGATCATATTTCTGTCTAAAAATAGTAATTTCAATATATTTTTTATTGTGAGGGGTATTTTTCCATAATGGTATTAATCCTTATCCTTTAAAATACTTTATTAATTTTCTACGTTAAACGAAGATAAAATTTGCTTTTTACACTATTTCGAAATTGCGAATAGTTTTAGAGAAAAACGCATTTAATTGTTAACACATCACGCCGTTGATTCATCAGCTGTGCCGACTTAAGTTTTACTTATCCCTTACTCTCAGCATATAAATAAGTATATTAGTTACGTTGGCCATTTAATGTAGATCAAAATTGTCTTTTACTGTTTTTTCATTTTAATAAGTACTTTAGAAGTTGTTACAATATCAAAACATCCTTGCTGCGAAACGCGCCCCGCGACGTTTTGCTTATACAAGCGCGTCATGAGCAGTCATCGGCGGTTCAGTGGTAGAATGCTCGCCTGCCACGCGGGCGGCCCGGGTTCGATTCCCGGCCGATGCATTCTATTTAATTTTCCTCACAGGCACCCACGTAGTGCTTGCTTTTCATCAGTGACAGAATACCCTCTTAAGATTAACCACAAGCTCGAAAAAAAAAACCCGCCTGCCTCTATAGCAACGAAGATTTAGATGCGTTTGCACGTATTGGATAATCGGAGTTGAATGTATTATTTCAGCGCGATATATTTGGTTTCATATTTTTTGTAGTAGTTATTAGTAGGTAGGTTTTTGTTTATAATTTCTTCCGTTTAAAAATAGTCATTTAACTATCTAAAAATAGTCATTTAAATATATTTTAATAAGTACTTGAAAAGATTAGTAGCACAGATTTAAAATTACGGTACCTACTAAAAAATCCTTGCCGAGTAAAACAATTGGAAAATCCTTATTGAAACTACGAAAATGCGGGTTGCATTAGAGTTTAATTAATTTTCACATTATCTTAAGTGCTTTGCAAACATACATTATATGAATAATCCAGTAGTAACAGCGGGCGAAGCCGCAAGGGGGTCGCTAGTATATATATATATGTAGAAGCATCAAAAGGGGCCTCATAGCGGTCTTGGCTGTTACTATTCATTTGTGGGCGTTGTAGCGACAGAGATGTTTAAATAAAAGTCACACTTATATTCTGCAATGTCTTGTTACTCGTTTACATAACAGTTTTACAATAAATATCACAAGATTAACAAAATTACAATAGATTAGGAGCCAATAGGTTAATTGGTGAACATCTCACGCCATAGCTGTCAACCAATGACCTCTGCTATTATTTGTGGCTACACCTACTACCCTATTCGGGGTTACCCGCTCCATTTTAAATATTCTTCTAATATAATCCATTACATAAATCAATTAAAATCGAAATGTAATAATTGCGAAATTATAATTAAAACTAATACATAGCAACGCGCCGTCACGGCCGTCCTGCATCGTCACACGTCCTCGTGTGCATAGGTTCAACCTGTGAACAATAAACATAGTGCTTTGCAATACGTCCCGTTCGGTCTTCCTGACCACACAATATCTCCCCTTAGTGGATGTAACAGTGAACTCATAATGATTACAATTTTATAAGTGTATTACAAATACTACGAAATGTTTCGTATAAGGCAAACATAACAATCTTACAAATGTCACATCCGTTAGTCAATACCACATAGGCTAACAGTCACACAGACAAGTCATTGCCACAACGGTTAGTAATTGCCACACAGGCCAGTCATTGCCACACAGGCTAGTTTTTGCCACACAGGCCAGCCTTTGCCACACAGGCTAGTACTTGCCACACAGGCTAGCCATTGCCACACAGGCCAGCTGCTGCCACACAGGCTACTCGTCGCCATACAGGCTACTCGTCGCCACACAGGCTACTCGTCGCCACACAGGCCACTCGTCGCCACACAGGCCACTCGTCGCCACACAGGCCACTCGTCGCCACACAGGCCACTCGTCGCCACACAGGCTGCTCGTCGCCACACAGGCCACTCGTCGCCACACAGGCTACTCGTAGCCACACAGGCTAGTCGTTGCCACAAGGGCTAGTCGTTGCCACAAAGGCTAGTCGTTGCCCCAAAGTCTAGTCGTTGCCACAAGGGCTAGTCGTTGCCACAAAGGCTAGTTTTTCTTTCTTTTTTTGGTTTTTTTTTTGTTTGTTTTGTTTGTCTTAGCTTTGTTTGTTTGTCTTAGCCACACAGGCTACTACAGGGTAAAAGGGTATGTAACTATTTCACATGGCCGTCATCGGCACATTCTGACTTTATTTTGTTGCTTGCAATCTCCGGCACCACTACGTGCTACTAGAATTTAAAGCCAATTACTACGGGCTTACGGGCTCTTTTAAGAGTCTTTAAAATTTTGGGTTAAGCTTGGTTTGGTTAAAGCACATATTCACCTACTTAATTCTTTAACTTTGCTTTACGTTTAACAAACTAAACCTTCTCGAAAGAAACATTAGCTTCTTTTGCTCGTGTCGATTGCTCGATAATAAGATTCAAATCAAATTCATCCGTGGCTAATTACATTAAGTTTAGAAGCATAGAAACCTTTACTACTAACAATTCTAAAGGACTCGCCCTGGTTATCCTACTCATAATAGCTGTGCTAATGGCTAGCTGATTGTCAGCTAGTGCATCTTGCCATGACTTATTATTATCTATCTCGACAGAGCTTACTTTATTAAAGAGCATTCGACAACAGAGCCGAAACAAAATGAAAACTTCTCACCAGATTCATCTAAGAACTGATCCATAGCTAGTTGAATGGAGCAAACATTCACCCATCGTTCAACCCGTTCATCGCTTGCCTTGGTATCCATACTGGAGCAGCGCAGTGCGATGTGGCCGCATTCACCACACGTGAAGCAAGTTAGAGTAATCACCTTCATATGCACACCAACTTCCTTAGACTGTAGAGATGAGGTAGTATCTGAATTCTCACAACGTAAATAAGAAATTGCTATTGCAACTACTATTGTTACATCAATCACTGGGTACAAGACCCTGCTTGTCACAGTTATAGCATCGCTGTGATAATTCTATTAGTGGCTTTTTCACTCCCATAGTCGGAGTACTCTTCTCACCAATCGGGTGCCCTCTTTTTCTTCGAAACAGACTGGAGCGAGCATTTAATTCCCAAGGCGCGTTATCATTTATAACATCATTAATTTGGTAATAATCTTAGCTGGCAGCTATCCTGCATGACATTCAATAGACATTATTTTCATACATGTTTATCCTCTAAATATTTCTGAACAGTGTAATAAGCAGCGCCCGGCGTACGCAGGTAAGCACTCGTCTTCTCTTGGACCACACTTAGTAATCGCCATAAATTGCAGCTGGAGTCTCAACACTATCAAATCTGAGCTTTATAAAAGGCTTGTTCCCAGGTTTCTCCTTTTACCACTAAAACGGTGTCATCAGCAAAACACACAACTTTTCCAAAGTTTATAGGTAAGTTCAATATTAAAAATAGTGTTGGTCCCAATATACTTCCCTGTGGAATGCCATATTTAAAAGGAAGGCTTATGCTGGCATATTCTTCTATTTTAGTTCTTTGCATTCTATCCGTCAGATAGCTTTCGAATAGTTTGTGTTCGTTACCTCTTACACCAATTTCACAGTCAGTTTTTTTTTAACGAATTTATAATTCTTGCAACTTCAATTTCATCAGTATCAAGTAAAACGAACGACGATTTGATGTTATTTATTTGTGGTTTTCCACTGATATTAGGAGACCTTTTTTTATCTTCTCGGCAAGATTTGCACCATTGCTGACGAAATATTCATTAACTATATCAATTGAATCCTGCGGGAACTTGAGTTCCGCATTAAATCAAAAGCGATATTCTTATTGTCACGAATACTTAACTTATTTTTAACACTTTCCATAATTTCTTATTATTTGATTTTTCTTTCACAATCCAATTTTGAATTCCAATCAATCTCGGATTTGTCAAATTCTCTCTTAACTCTTTTTGTACCTTGCTCATTGTAATTATCAAATCACTGCCAAAAATAAGTTTTTCTTGTAAACATATGTCACACCAAGTGAGAACATCGTGGTTTGCAGCATCAGAATTAAACTTTCGTAACATTATTTTTAAATGTCAGATACTAATGGCTCCCGTAAAATTTTGTTTCTGCATGTCAAAAATAAATTTTCAACTTCACATTTTTTTTACAATTTTCACATCTTGTTAAATTTTAACACTCTGTTCTGTATTTTGTTCCTTATTCGTTGCTGGTAATCCCACTTCTGATGTAGAAGCATCAAAAGGGGCCTCATAGCGGTCTTGGCTGTTACTATTCATTTGTGGGCGTTGTAGCGACAGAGATGTTTAAATAAAAGTCACACTTATATTCTGCAATGTCTTGTTACTCGTTTACATAACAGTTTTACAATAAATATCACAAGATTAACAAAATTACAATAGATTAGGAGCCAATAGGTTAATTGGTGAACATCTCACGCCATAGCTGTCAACCTAAAAATGACCAAAAAATGACCTCTGCTATTATTTGTGGCTACACCTACTACCCTATTCGGGGTTACCCGCTCCATTTTAAATATTCTTCTAATATAATCCATTACATAAATCAATTAAAATCGAAATGTAATAATTGCGAAATTATAATTAAAACTAATACATAGCAACGCGCCGTCATATATATATAGCTTTAGAGTGTCGTGTTCGCTGGTGTACCATACTTACGTATAATAAAAAAAAACATTTTATTTTCAAAATAATTCGAATACTATTATTTTTAACGAATGTTTCAATAAAAAAAACATATAATTCGAACGGAAGTGTCTTAATGGGAACGGAGTGTCTTAGCACTAGGTTCCCAGGTTTCTTATTCTCTGCTATATGCGGAATATAATCCTAAAAAAACGTTAACGATATACATATATCATTAACGTACCTAACTTTTATGTATGAATTTATGTATATTTGTATGTATGACTCGTTATTTCTATTTTTTTAAAAAAAAAAGTTCGTATATCTCCTAAACATGTAAAGCTTGGATAGATGAATAGAATATAATGATACATCATTCTGTATCCCAGTTCCTATTCATATGAGAGGTTGGTGACACGGTGGTGTCTCATTTTTCATCTAGCTTGTGAGATAAAATGTGTGTAGCGCCGTAACTAAACGCCGCACTTTGCCTACCAGAGCGGAGAAATGGTAATGTCGTCGTCGTCGTGGCATAGTGGCACAAGGAGGGAATCTAAACTTTGCCTTGATACCAGTGCGAAGAAATGGAAATATTAACAAATAATAATTAATTCCCGTAATGAGGATTGAACCCATAACCTTCGCGTTCACTGTCAAACGGCCTTAATGGTATACAATTTAGTTCATACTATATGATATACAAGTATAATATATATGTATATATATGAGTGGGGCGATGTGAAAATTATGGCTAATGGATTTCCAGCCGTCGACATCGACTAGTAATTACATCAGGGCCAAAAGGACGCTGCAATTCAAGCAGCAAAAAGTTCGGGCTTTTCAGGTTGCAAAAAAATCTACTAAACTATATTATAATGATTGAAAAAAAAAAAGCTTCACGCTGTATCCCGCATTCAGCAGGATTGGCAGAGGGAACCTATTGTTAAGATACTCGATTCTCTCCTTTTACAAATTTTACGAGATATTGCGTGTTGAGTGGCGTAACTCAAACCAGAGGGGGAAAATGAAATTAATGTAAATATAATCATTCCCCCGAGTGGGGTTGAACCCATAACCGTCGCGTTTATACCGACGAAGTGCCACTATACCACGATGACCTCAACTACTAAGAATCGTTATAATGTTTTATTCTATGTAAAATATTTTACTTTGCTAATTAAGATAGGAATTTTTTTTTTATAACAGATAAGCGTTAATCCAGGCTTAAGCCCCGTCATGATTATTCTATTTTTATGATTAATCTCTTGTCTTATTTCTTTCAAAAAAAAAAAAAAAACTAACTAACTATTTGTATAAGAAGATCGTCTTTTCTATCTAAAGCTTGAAGTAGATCAGCTTTTTAAGGTATCCATATTGCATCGATAGGACCAGGTAAGACCTTAGGAGCCCTCCGAGAGCATGCCGATAAGGTGAAAGAGTAAAAGAAAATAACTCTCTTAGTATTATTCTACAGTTCCTAGCTTCTTAATGTTCCTATATGGAATCTATTAACTTTCAATTTTTAACAGTAACTTACTCAGCTAAAAAAGACTTTTATGAATAATATGAAAAATTATCCCATCCTATTTCTTCTACCTAGTTTGCTTTCTGATTTAACGTAAACCACTTTGCACGATCGTCAACATCTTCGACGGTAGGTGCAGTGGCTCTCATACTCTGCATCATAAAATCCAGCTATCGCTTTCTGAGTGTTCAGAGTGTCTAACTTCAAGGATATCATAGCAAGACATTTATTTTCGATACAGTTACTAGGCTGGCGTGCAACGTGGTGGTACCATCCCACGAAGACGCGACGCTCTTGGTGCTTGTCCACTATGTCACCTCTGGCTCTAAATGTGTTAAGTATGTGGTCCAAATCCTTATATCTTCGTTGTTAATGACGCGCGAACTATAAACACTATGTTCAATTCTATTACTAATAAAAATAATTGATTTATGTTTTTTTAGCTTCAAGTTATATCCCGCATATAGCAGAGTAGACAGAGGAAATTTTGGAAACTCGTGTTTAGATATTCTGTTCCTATTAGGGCACTACCGTTCCCCACTTTCCACCAAATTCTGAAAACATTCCGTTTTGAGTGTGAGAACTGAACGACGCGATTTGCCTCTTTACCAACCTCTATCGCATTTACGGCCGCACCCCTACGCCACGACTGGCCTATATTACTAAGAAAAATATATAAATAATGTTTTTATTGAAATATATAAACACAAAATCTATTCCACTTACCAACTATTCGACAGAAAAATAGTTAATTTATAAATTCTAAATCCTTTCACTCAATAAAACTTTTACAAGCTTAATTTCGGCTAAACTTTCTGGACCACAAACACTATTGTCCTTCTGATATAACGTTATCCATTGTTACAAAATAAACTAAATCGGTCCCTTTACTTAGAAGCACAAAAGAATATGATATTTTTTATTCTAAAATATGAAATAGCGAAACAAGGGGTTTATAAAATCGTTTGTAATTGGCTTGCGATAAATGTACTGCGCAAATATCGAATTTACTACCAACGCCAGCAGAAAATGGTAGTCCACGCTAGTGTTTTTACCAACAAGCTGGAAAGTTTAAAAGGTTTTTGAGGTGAAGTAAAATTTTCTACCAAAAATTTCAACAATTTTGCCCCCACTAACACCACGCTAGAGAATACTCGGGTTTATTTTTTTTCTAAGAGCTTCGTAAAAGCTTTCCGCAGCAGTGGATAGTGTTGACTTAGTGATATGTCACTTAGTAGTTTTTACTCTTTATTTAGCCTGGAATGTGAACCTGGGAACCTAGTGTTAAAATACATCTGTCAGTTCAGTCACACGCTTGTACCCCTGAACTACGACTGGCATCTATATACTCATTTAATACTGTTATTAAGATGGAGCTGTTATAACGTTATGGGGCAGCATCTGTAGACAAAGTACACCCACTTTTGCGTGTTTTGCTTAACACTAGGTTCCCTTTGCTCATCCTGCAATGCGGGAAAAAGCGTAAAACAGTTTTTTTGCCCTTTTCTACGACTATATTGGTCTCTAGGAATTGTTAAAGTAAGAATAATATATTAGCCATATTTACAGCCTTCGCGTGCAATAGGCACAGGCAGTGGTTATAAAGTAATTTCTAACTAAGCCGCAAATAATTTTACATAATTTTAATAATTATAGGTTATTATCGATGTTTTTTTATAAAAATTATAATTATATTTTCATTATTTGTTATAATTGCATTTTCTATACCTACCTACTAAAGTAGTAAACATACAGTTTAAATAATTTTTTTTTTTCGTATACTAATAATATTTTTATTTCTTTGCTTTCGCACCAAAAGGCCCTCAACACGCAATGCCTCGAAAAAATTGGGTGAAAAGTGAGGAACGGAGTGTTTTAACACTGGGTTCCCTCTGCCTACCCTGATGTGTGTGGGAAGCTGTTTTATTTTTATTTTATTTTTTCTCTCCATATAGGATATACACAACTATTGTATTCAAATAACGCCACGATGTCAGCACTTTCCATAAAATACTTGTTGTGAAAAGACCTTATATATTATATCTATTTCTCATTCAAATCTTGACTTAGTTTAAGTGATATATCACTCTGCTTTCCTGATTCCATATCTTGTTTGTAAAAAGGAGGTTGACAATTTTTTTTTAATATACTCGTATGTATATATTTAATCATCTCCACGTATTCAGGCCATCGCATCGTGGCGGTACGGTAACAAACTCCATACGCAAGGTCGGGAGTCGGACCTTATATTGAATAAATCTTACATTTAATTATATAAAAAACCTTTGTTTTAGCTTTATGCTGTATTCCGCATACAGCAGGGTATGAACCTGATAACTTAGCGTTAAGGCACTCCGTTCCCCCTATAACAATTCCGCACTTCACTTTCCGCCAAATTGTTTGTTGCCTTACCTCAAAGCAATTAAAATATTAAATATTTCATCCACCCGAATGGGAATCGAACCCACAACCAACACATTTACACTTGTACGATTATATGTCGGCGCCTCGTCATATATTATTTTAAAAATAAAACAATATATTCGTTCGCGTTGGCAACATTAAAGGCAAAGTATTAGCTTTATTCTTTTTCTTTCTTTTCTATTGTTATATACCTCTCTCTATACTAATAAAATGCAATTATTCATAGCCTGTTTCTAAAAGCTGTGGAACGCTACGTAACTATAGTTCTCGTTTATTAAATACTCAATTTGTCACGTAACAAGGCGGGGCGCTGCAATTTATCATATAAAATTTACGCGCTCGCTAGCGAGGAGCGAGCTTCGATATGCTATATATAATAACACCTCAATAACTCAATGACTGGTGGAAGATATGAGTTTAAAGATTCAATTCTTATAACGTAACTAGAATTATATCAGGAAGTGATTTTAAAGTAAGTAAACTCATTTTTTGTTTATATTTTATAGCGGGATAGGCAAAGGGAACCTGGGCACCTACTATTAAGACACTTCCGTTCTTCACTTTCCTCTGAATTGTCAGGGTATTGCGGGTTGAGAGACGTACCTCAACGCCGAGCCTTGCACAGCGGGTGAACGAAAATATTAAATATTTCATTCCCCCAAAATGGAATCGAACTCACAACCGTCGCGTTTTCAGTCGCACACCTATGCCACTGTGCCACGATGGCCAAGCGCGGTGTAGAATTTCGGCACTCATTAATGAGCCTCAAAAATTCTTCAAAATGGAGAATGGAAAGTCTTAACATTAGCTTCTCACTCGGTTACATCTGCCTACTGCCAAGGTTGCTCTGCCTGCTACGCGCGGGTAAAGTAACCAGACTAGACAGAGAAAACATGAATATTCATCAATTATTTTTATTTTCTATTTCTCCTGATTTAGAATCGAATCATATTTACCACTAAGCCACGACGTCCTTTATTAAATAGTTACCTTCCCTCTAACGTAACCTTAAGTATAGAGTTGCGAAGTATACAAGTTCCCTAGATATTCCTGTAATGTGAATCCTTCGCGTTACTTCAAAGCAAGCCTATGTCATATGAAATGTTTGTGAAATTACTCTTACACAAACAATGTTTATACAGGCTGTTATCTAAATTGTACTGTGATTTTTTCCATTCTTTTGAATGATATAGTGTCTTTTATTTATCTTTAATGGGTTCACCTGTAGCCCGTAGTAGCATAGCCAGGGGAACCTGGGAACATAGCGTAAAGGCTCTTTTAAGGTATTTTCGTTCCCCAATTACCGCCGAATTCTAGAGGCATTGTGTGGTTAATTGCGGAACTCTACGCCGCCTCTCCACCCTTTTGCCTCGATATAGCTTAAATGTAAATATTAAATCATTTCACTACGAACGAATATCTAAGGAATCGAACAGAGTGATTAAACACCAACACACAAACGCCAAACCATTACTTAAACAAAAAAACTCTACAAACTTTCTCAAGTTCGTAAATCCAAACCCATAAATATGAATACACAGTGAGTTTAGGCACAATAACTAACTCGTGTTTAACGTAGGCCGCAACCCGCCGCAACCTTTCTTACTCAACTCCTGGTAGATTTACTTGCCAAGTTTAGATGTTAGTGTAAACGGTGATGGCTGTTAAAACGTAAATTAAATTGTTTTCTTACTCGAGTTGGCTTTTGTGTTTTTTTGTGTTTGTTTGTTCAGAGATGGGTAGTTTTGTTTTTGATTTTAGTAGTTATTTCTAAGTTAAGTATTGGGTATTGACTGACTTTTTCTAGCAGATTAGGCACAGTTTCCATTAAGACATTTCCTTTTTCTACGTTCTTCACTCTCCGCTGGATTCTGGTAGCATTGTGTGCTTAATGGCGGTGCTTAACGCTATGCTTTGCGTCATTTTCAGATCGAGGACATGGAATTTTTCATTTCCTCAAGTGAGATTCGAACCCACAACCTGTCGCGTTTATTTCATTAAAGCAAAGTATGTAATATTTGACTTTCTATAGAGGCTTTTAATATCATTTAGCCTATTATTATATATTTAGTCTTTATAATAAACCTAAATATTGAGATCTTTTAACCTTTGACATGATAAAGCTCCAAGCATTGATAAAGCTTCTTACTTAATTATAATTAATATTTAACTATTAAGATATTTTCGTCTTTTGAAATCATTTTCATTAACGCTGAATTCTGGTATCGATTTAATTTCAAATGACCATCATGGTTCAGGGTAGAATGAACAGAATAGTATAAAAGGAGGTTTATCCTGCATTTCGTTTCGTTCTCTATTTTCCACCATATTTTTAAATTGAGTGGCAGAACTTAACGCCGTGGTTTATCTAATAGAATCGGGACCCCAGACTACCAGGAAGTACTCTGCAGTAGTCCAGTCCAAATAAATCTAATAATTTGATTCTTATAAGTATGTACAGTCGTATATATATTAATGTATGTAAGAAAATAGCATCTCAAGATTGCACTCACGATAGATCTCAGAATTAAAAGCAGTATACAAACACGGACCTAAGAATCACAGGCTACTAAAAGACGTAGAGTTGAAACATTATACTCATTTTCTGTTGAAACATTTTCTGCATAATTTCAAAACATTGCATAATATATGGCAAAAAATCGTACCTAAAACTGTTTAATATTTAATCAAACTCATTACTCAGCATTCACACAAGGGGGTATAGAAAAGGGGGTAGAGAAAAGGGAGTGGAGAAAATAAAGAAATTAACTAACACTAGCGCTGCCAATCCTTTGTAGCATTATGCTAGATCACTCTAAAATAGGAACGTTAGTGAACAAATCCGTTTCAAATACATTTAAATCTCACATTCCTAACTTGTTTTCAATTGAGAGTACAAAGGCTTGTTTATTTCATTCACAAACAGTAGTGCTTGGATTTAAAACAAAGTGCTTAGTGAAATGTGATATACGTATGTATATGAGGTTAATATTTTTTTAGTTTCACAGTTAGTTAGTTTATAGCAGGGTAGGTAGAGGGAACCTAATCTTAACAGACATTCCTTGTCCCACGCACCGTATAATTTACGAGACGTTATGTGTTGAGTCGAGGAACGCCACGTTTTATCATACCTCCAGAGTGGGGAGGAAATGAAAATGATTAATTTCCTCAACTGAGAATCGAACTCACACCCCTACGATACAAGACTTCATACAAGATAATATAAGAAAATTAAACAATTTTTGATCAACCCAAACAATTTCAACTTCTGCTTAGACAACAATTAACACATAAATCACACGAAAAAGACATTACGCCTAACAGCTTCGACCTTAAGGCGACAAAACTACACGAAAGTTTAATTAACAGTTTCTGTAACACATTTATTTACAGGCCTAGGGGGTACGTACCCCAAATAGGTTCCGTACCCCTTTAACTTGGCGCGTTACACGTCTTAAGTGTGTTAGGTACTTAACGGTATAATTTAGCTTTGTCGTTTGTTTTAAGAAAATTTTATTTTTTATTTAGTTTCCTTCCGTAAGAGGCTGTCAGACGCAAAGGCTCAAGAGTGTGACTATAACTCGACGGTTGTGGATTCTATACCCATTTGAGGAAATTAGATATTTAATCTTCATTGAGTTCCGTCACTTAACATGCAATACTGAAAGTGTCTTAATGGGAACAGTGAGTGTTTTAACAGTAGATTCCCAGGTTCCCTCTGCCTACACTGCTATGTACCGTATACAGCATGAGACTTAAAATATCTTCTGCATTTACAATTATTTTTATTGTTCACGCTGCATCTAGCATGTACCAAGATAATATCCTTATATACTATTCAGATCCACACTTTCCGCCCAATTTTTAAGACAATGCCTGAAAATGAAAAAATGTAAATATTTTTTTCCATTTCCTCGAGTGGAAATCGAACCCCAAACTAAACAATCTGTCGCCTTTACAGAGGCACGCTTGTCCCCCTGCGTTATGATTGGCCTCCGGATGAAAATGTTATTAAACATTTTTTTGGCCAATATTTGAAATCCTCATAATAAATAAGGAAGCTTAGTAACTTGACCTTTTTCCCATCTTAGCGCAGTAACACACGACTATACATGCGATGGTTATAGATTCTATTCTGACTCAAGAAAATGTATTATATACATTTCTTCGTTCTAGTAACAAGACAAAGCGCGGAAATATATTCCGCCATCCAACACGCTATACCTCAAAATTAGAACAGACATTCCTAAACACTAAATTCCTCCCTTCCTTCCCTTGAAAAACAGCGTGAACCTAAAAAAACCTGATTCCTCACTTAAATCACATCACGAACCAAAACTATTTCACGATTACCTTTCCACACACCCACAACAATATAAACCGAAAGGCATATCGCTAAATAACAATAAATACAAAATAACATTTTATTTCTAACATTTTTATGGGCTATAACTCCCCCCACTCCCTCCATTCGCACCGTGTACCGTGACGTGACTCCGCAACGTAACTATAAACGTAACTATACAGACAAATTAGAATTTAATTGTGCTTATATGTATATATATAGATAAATATATATATACGAGATATATATAGATCTTAATAGAATTTAATTAAGTCATACTGAAGTTATGGGTGTCTTTGAAATTGGAAACAATCAGTTTGTCTAGTTTAGGAGTAATGGGTGTTTGTAGTAGTTTCACGCTTAGTCCCTTATGTAGGTAGTGATTCTAGTGTTAAGACACTCTGTTCTCCGTGTTCCATCTGAAATTGAAACACTGCGTGTTGAGTGAAGGGAGTCAAGACGACAATGTGTATATTGTGCATAGATAGTCATGGGTGTATTTGTAATGGAAATAATCAGTTTTGTCTGTATGGGATGGGTGCTTGTAGTAGTTTCACGCTTTATAGGCAAAGTGATCTTAGTGTTAAGGCACTCTGTTCTACATTTTAAACCTGAATTTGACACACTGCGTGCGTAGTGGCGGCCTGTTACTGGTCGGATTTTAATGAAGCTTTTTTTGTTGTAGAGCTATCAGTTCTGGGCAGAATGTAACCTACATTATGCAAATATATTACAAAACATCTATATTATAAAACAATTGGTGTTAAAATTAAATCAGCTAAATTGTACAAAATAATGAATCAGATTTCCTTAAATCATTGTTAATGATCTAAAAAACATTAATATCCCATTATTAAGAAAATTAAACCTATACCATTAACCTACAATCACTGTCATGTCACAAAAACAACGTGAAATCATTAAAAACAACTAAACATATAACCCTCCCCCCTATTTAATAACCCTCTATTCACTACGAGTGTTTGCGTGTTTGCGTGTTACAAGCCACGAACTGTCGCGACACGATTAGTGACACAGAAGCAATTTGAAATGCCCATGATTTTTAGTATAGCAGTTATTATAGAAATTATCATAGTATAGAGGCAAGTAGTTGAGGGTACTGGTTGAGGGTTCGAATCCCATTCAAGAAAATGAAATATTTATTTAAATTTACATTTTTATTTCTCCGCTCTGGTGTAGAGGCAGAATTTTTAATAGAGGGGGAAGATATGAGATGGATGCGGAAAGGCGAATTGCTGTCGGTACCAGGATTAACAGTGTCTTGGCTGCATTGATGAGACGGCGACACGTCAGCACAGCTGCACGTTTGGTGGTACAAGCAGTATTGGAACCGACACTGTTATACGGCAGCCAAACGTGGGTATTACAGACGAAGAATGAAAGAATGAAAATACATGAATTCTGTGAAAACACGATATCTTCGTTGAGTTCTGCCACTCGATTATATATATAGATAATTTTATTAATATTTACCTTTCTCTATTTAATATATAGCATCTAAGTATCTAGGCCAGATGTGCGAATGAAAGGAAAGATGTAAGAAAGAGATGGATAGCAATGTTTTTTTTTAAATTTTGTTCGAAGGTGTTAATGCGTACAGACGGGAAGTAATTGAAAAGTATCAAGATTTATTGCTTCCTACATTAGTTTATAGTTCGTAAACGTGGAAAAAGGTTTTTTTATATTTATTTTTTCTTAATTAATAGAATAGAATACTAATATGCTTCCCTAAATTTGCTTATATCTCTTTTTATGAAGACTTTTAAGCACAAATTCGGAGGTTTCCAAGAGGTGCGGGTTCACATTCTGTTAGATTGAAATATTTAAATGGTTTTAAAAAGAAATTATTGGTTTTCCTAGGTGTGAATCTGATAACAACCTACATCAATCGTACTAGTACCACGATTTCTAAAAAAAAGTTAATATTTTTTCTTCTCTCTATATATGTAATTTTTGCCACATACAAACTGATTTATGCGCGTCTAAACATCGCGTGTGACATCGCGTTAAAAGCTAACGAGTACAGCGACCGAGTGTAGCCATTAAAATTTAAATGATTATATGAAATTTAAATACGTGATTTGTTAAATAAAGTGAAACTATTTTTCTTGTATCTTGCCAAAATAAATACTGAGATACTATTATCATAGTAAGAGGTAAGGTTTGTTTATTTCATGGTCAATCCCCCGCAAAGCAGTGTTCCAGAGGGAACCTGGGAACCTACTGTTAAGTTCCCATTAAGGCTATTTTCCACTTTCCGCCTACTTCTGGAGGCATTGCTTGCTGAGTGGCTCATTTCAACTTCGCGTTTAGTTTATTTAGGCTGGTGTAACCTAGTGTTAACACACCGTTTCCATTAAAATACTTAATACAATTACGTGTTGAGTGGTAAAACTCTACGCCTTACTTTATTCAATATAGTTTTAAAATTCTAAAAATACTTTCATATGTTATAATAAACTGACTAAAATTCTCCTTATTGTGTTATTAGGTTTCAAAAATTCATAATTTATGACTAAAGTAAAAGGTCAAAAGGGTTTCTTTGAAGCTTAAAACGTAACGTCGTGGTAAAGGATTGACGTTAATTTAATTGTTTTTGGTCCTAGCTGTTAGTTTATGAAATATTTTATTATACCAACAAATTTTTCTTATATAAAATATGAGAAAGACGGTCTTTTTGTAATTATTTATATAATTAATAATAAAGGTGTTTTATTAGACAAAGATCCTTTGTAAATTTTTAGTATTTGATATTGTCTTTTAAGGAGAAGAATAGTAACGACGAATCATTATGAATTATATTAATGTAATTTTTTCTTTTAAGAAAAAGATAGGTAGGGAAAAACTAGTGTTAGGACACTCCGTTCTTAACTGTCCACCCAATTTATTAATACATTGCGTGTTGTGTGGCAGAATTTAACGCCACGTTTTGTCTTGAAAGCAGAGCGATAAAATAAAATATTCTAATAGGAATCGCACCCACATCACTGAATTACGACCTATTATTAAGTATATCATCAACTAAATTATATAATCATTTTCTTTATTGATATGTATAAGGATTATTTAAATTACACTTTAATAAAGTTTTCGAAACCAATTAAAAAATATATATCCAAAAACATCAATAATCATTAAGACCAGTCGTGGAGCTGGGCCATAGGCGTGCGATTTCAAACGTGATAGAGTGTGGGTTCAATTTACACTCTGGTGACGAGGAAAGCCCAACACAGAATGCCTCCAGAATGCGGCATAAAGTGGATGGAAAACAGAAGTACTTTAATGGGAACAGAATATCTTTACACTAGGTTCCCAGATTCCCTTTCCGTACCCTGCTATGAACGGCACATAGCTTGACTAAAAAAAAAACATTAATAAATTCATCCACAAACACACACACACCGTTTATCTATCCGTTTGCGATATTATAATAAAAATTCTCTGCAATATCCAAGTATCCAAGCGGACGAATGGGGGCAAAACCCCTACTTATTTCGACAACTCTTATTGTTGATACATAGGACACTCGAAGCCTCGAGAGAGCTCTATGGTATGAGATTATAAAGACTGATAGAAAAATCCGATAACCGCTATGACTTAGCAGAAAATATATTTAGATAGTAATAAGTTCAAACTTAGAATGTTTTTCTTATAATTTTGTAGGTTTAGTTTAATATTAAAATAAATAGTAACAATGGTCCGTTGAGGCTGGGTGTGAATGTAAACGTGGTATTTGTGGGTTTGATTCAAATTTGGGGGAATAAAATATTTAATATTTTAATTTCCTGACTCTGGTAACACGCTGTTCCTACAGTGCTGTGTTGAGTTCCCTCATTCAACACACAATGCCGCGAGAATCCGAAGGAAAATGGGAAACATACGTATTTTAACACTAGATTCCCCAGACTCCCCCAGACCACTCCGCAATATGCACGATAAGTAAGTACCCTTTATAGCTTACCTAAAAACCAATTCTCGAATTAAATTTAAAACGTTACAAATGTGAAATGAATTTTTCAAAAACCTCAAAAGCACTCGAAACGAACGAGTATATTTTAATAAAATCTTTTTAAACAAACACTTTAACAACCAATAATAAATTAGTATTTCACTGTGTGAGCATTAAATGTAATGGTATCTATATATACTTATATTTTGTTTTTGTTCAGCTTTACACTATAATCCCGAATGTAGTCAGACAGAGAGACTAGACACAACGCTTCCCTTTCCGCCGAATTGCGTCTTGAGTGGCGCAATTTAACGCTGCGTTTTGCCCCGCAACAGAGTTACGTTGACTTTATATACTATACAAATTGAACATAATATAAAAAAAAAATGATCCATCTTAGAAAGTAGATATATATTATAATATTCTGTAATAAGATTAAGTGAGTTCAATATAATAATTGGAACGTGACGCTCGTTTTATTATTCAAACCACTAGTGAAACAATTATCTAAGTTAGTGGAAAGCATCTAGTGATAAGACATGCCGTTCTCTCCGCCCTATTGATAAAAGTTAAGTTATATCACAAAGTCGATTTTTAATCCATAATCAACTTAACAATAGAAAAACAATTACATAAAGATTAATATTTTTTACCCGACTGCGGCGAAGCACAAAAGGAAGGTTATGTTTTGGTGCGTATTTATGTATGTATGTATTCCGTTCCTTTGTTCCCTTGTAACTGTTAAATCAATGAAGCGATTTTGATAAATGATACGTCGCTGGATTGTCTTAATAGCGCGAGTGCTACCAGATACATTATTTAGTTTATGCAATAGTATTTTTTGTTTTGTTTATAATTCACTAGGTAAAATTAGACAGAAAGGGAGAGAATATCTCAACACTATTTTCTCTCTGTCTATGGCTATGTAGGACAAATCTACTTTTTAATATAATATCAGTGGCGGACATTTCTTAGTTTTTAAGTCTCTATAAAATTTTAAATATCCCTTATAATAATATTGTCTTTATAATATAACAACATATATACATACATATATCTTGATCCATATATTACGTACAAAAACCTTCAACTTAATCGAATTTGGTGAAGAGATCCTCACAATGGTAGGCGTGAGTGAAATCATTGTACGAATGAAGAAAAATGGCGAAGAGAACGAAGAATAAATCGATGGTAAAAAAATATGTAGAAGTCCTTATTCGAAGGTCATGAGAACAGATTAATGATACTCGACAAACAAAAGAAAATAAATTTAATTTACAAATATAATATTAAATTATTTATTTCAAAAATGTTTACAATAAATAAATATTTCAAGTATTTAATAAAAAGCAACAGAGCATCCTGTACTAAGAATAAAAACAAACAAAAAGTACTGGTCAAACACAATTGTTTGGAAAATATTCATAAAGTAGAATTCACAGTGAATGAATAAATGGAAAATTAAAGTAAAAAAAAAAGGCTGTGAAAATATTATTTTCTGTATTATTTATCAAAGTCCCTTTTTTCAACAAGGCCTATAAATGTCGTAGCGGCAAGCAGAATGCCTGTCCGAAACAATAAGCTCGGTAGGGAGCTTTTAGTTTGTGACATTAACATTTTTAAGATGAAGCCAAAGATTTATAGCTATATATATTATTATTATGAGGCCAGTTGTGGCCCAGAGACACAAGCGTGCCATTTTAAACGTGACAGGTAATGGATTCAATTCCCACTCGGGGAAATAAAACATTACTCGGGAAAATAAAATATTTTCATTTTCCTCGCTCTGATAGCGATGTAAAGTGCGGCGTTGAGTTTCGTTACTCAACCACCACTTTCGTTTGAAATATTGCGTATACCTTAAGAATTCGGTATAAAGTGGGAACAGAATTATCATAACAGGAACGGAGTGCTAAGGCACACTAGGTTCCCAAGTTTCATCTGCCTACCCAGATATGTACGAGATACAGAGTCAAGAAAAGCGTAAAAATTTAGAATTATAATTAGAGATAGAACACTATGGTAATCATAGTTTTGTATTCATGTCGGTCTAAATAATAGTTTTGGGTTCAAAAAGTTTGCCCAAAATATTTGTTACTAGAGCTTTACTAGAGTAATTCACATATCTGTATCTATTTCTCGAGACATACATTGAAATATACCAACAAACATATAAAGAGGTATTTCTGTGAAAAGAAAACTTTATAAGCATTGTCTGGAAAAGGTTTTTTCTTATAAAATACTAATCTTATTTACATAGGTTCAAGGGTAAACTACAAGAATGTGGCATCTCAATACTTTTTATCTACGAGAAGACACTTAATTTTAGCAGTTCTTTTCTATCTAAAAAGGATATAATACTGTAATATGTACCAAAATATTTGAAATTTACAAATATTTTATTAATTAATTG
The DNA here is from genome assembly GCF_056956725.1 of Heliconius melpomene rosina. NCBI lineage: Eukaryota > Metazoa > Arthropoda > Insecta > Lepidoptera > Nymphalidae > Heliconius > Heliconius melpomene. The sequence goes on along the minus strand of NC_140396.1, from coordinate 1,444,558 downwards.
ATGGATCTACTATTTAGAACCTATATTGGTAAGAAAATATAGATTTTTAAACATATAAAAACTTTGGTTAAGGTTTGTTTTACATCCATTATCTCACAGTTATATTGTAGAATTGTTTAAGCATTTATTTAATTTCAATAGAGCCTGTAAATGTCAGTGGCACAGTGGTAAACAAAACGCCTCCTTAAAACAATAAGCTCTTTAAAGAGCCTTTAGCTGTAGAAGAAAATATTCGAGTGCTATCTCGATCATTGTTGTGTCGCGGTTGTTGACAAAGAATTTAACAATGGCGTGTAAATGAGTAGGTATGGTAGGCGTAAAAATTAGGGGACAAGTATGAATATTTTTAAATTTCAGAGTCTATAATATAAAAATATAATATAAATGGATTTAAGGTTTTCATTAGGCATTTCAGTTATTTCACTAGATAAATATGAAAATCGTACTCATAAAATATATAATACGCTATATTCAAACAGCATTTGTACTTTTACAATTATTTTACATAGTAGTAGATATTTCTTATTACATATTTTAAACTTAACAATTACATAGATATTTAAAAATATATAAAATACATAAAGTATCTATATATGTACTTACCTTAGTGAAAATCCATAGCAATAATAAAACCGAATAAAAAATTTGGCTCCAACAGCCCCAATCACAGGAAATTTGTCATAAATTTTTGGTTAATCACAGAAAAAATATCCTAAACGATCACACACAGCACAGAACACACAGAAATCATGAGTGAGTGTAAAATTAATACACAAATTACAGGTCGGCACTGTAACGCGTAGAAGGTCTACGACGTAGCGCTGAGGCTACGCGCGGGCTACGACTGCCGCGTCGACCCCACCCCTCCCGTTTCGGCGCAACGTGACGTCTACATTATTAAAGTTATTGAAATATTCATTTTTTTTATCATTTTCAATAAAAGCTCATTAACATTTGTCTGTTTCAATTGGACCATAAATCGTTTTTTAATTAAACGTTTGATTGATCTATTATTTTTTTAATGATATGAACACTTTGTTAATATTAATTATTGTTTTTGTTTTCAATTTTATTTGCTCTTTGATAATGAGGTTTTTTTTATTAATTTTCTCTAGTTCCAGACCCTTTTTTTATCGATTGATAAACAATCGTACATAAATATTCTGGTTTGATATATACTCTTTCAATATACTCTTTCAATCATTTAATATACAAATAAAGTGTATTAGGAATTTCTTATTAAATATTTATATTGAGAATATTTCAAGAATATTATTATAGAAATCATATTACAATTTTAAAGTACCACAAAGTAAAATTTTTGATAGCTCAGTCTCATACGAAGCACTTCACAAACAACTGTAAGAAGCTTTATTCAAATGCATGCGTAAGACAATCGCTTTTATATAAGAGAAAGAAATATAATATTAACTTAATGTTTAAAACATTTATATGTACTTACATAAAGAAAAAGAAGGAAAAATTAAGTATGAGTCACATTGACCTCACGTTACGTTATAAGGGGTATGTGAGTCTGTACAATTAGAACTACACGATAAACTTTTAAGAGTAATGAAAAAATAATAATAGAACACAATTTTATGGTTTTCAAAGTTTTTATCTGTCTGTTTGTCTTACCGTAACTAAACGCAATAGAACAAATTTCTTTATTGGAACTAAAATAAGGAAAATACTATATCAAAAGTGTTTGCTTTACGACTTCTTCTGAACATAGACGTTCATACTAAAAGTCTTTGGCAGGCGCGAACGTATTGTAGAGTCCGAGCCAACTACCAGATAGTTACTAATTCGATAGAATTGATACTTTTTCTTATTTATTACGACTATTTCTCTTCTCCGGTAATCTACTCAATCCAAGAAAAGCTTCGATTGCTAAAAATTAAACTAAATTAAAGAAGTGTACGTGTAAAGGAAACTTAGATACGTGTTTGTTTTCAAGGATTTTCCTAGTTTAAGACCGTCTAGATTACGGCGTCTTGAGTTATAATATATCGTTTATCGTTCTAGTACTATCTAGTATAAGGAATAGGTGCTGTGCTATTAAATATTGTATGTTTTAAAGATATATTGTATGAGTTAAATACTATATTATTATTTATTCATGTGAACATACTATGTATAATTAATATTTACAGATTTGGACCTCTTATTTAAATCAGCTTCACGCTGTATTCCATACATAGCAGGATAGGCAGAGGGAACATAGTGTTATGACACTCCGTTCCCCATTCCCCACCGAATTGTTTCATTGCGTATTTAGTGACGCAACTCAAGTCCAGGTGTCAGAGTGAAGAAATCTAAAAAATAAAATAAAAATAAATAATGTGCGCGACAAATGGGCGAATAACTCAATATCACGCCAACCGATTTCAATATTTTTTTTTATTGGAAAGAATACATTTCAAGAGTAGCTTAAAACCTAGTACGTAATAAACCCTGTCGTATATCTCTCTTAAAAAGAACAAAAGGACGTACAATAATCTTATAGAAACCTGAGAAGTCCACGACGACGCTAGTCGCCAGGCGATATTGACATTGTTAAGTTATTGAGCCTTTATAGTAGTTTATTTAGTAGAAAATATATAATAGAACTTTTTGACGAACCCTTAATTAAATATCTTGGCTGTTATTTTTTTTCTAATATGGAAATAAAACTTTTTTTTAGTGAAGATTGTTTTATATAAATAAATATGTATGTAACTAATATAGCAAATATTTTATATTTTTCGACCCTATTGTATCGAATTTTAAGAATGAATTCGAACGCATTTAAGATTTTTATTAAGTTTTTAAGTTTCCGTACCTCAAAAGGACAAACGAAACCGTTGGGTTTCGTATGCAGACGAAGTTGCCGGCGGCATCTAGTATTATATAACCTGATAAATTCAATGAATGAATAATCAATCGAGTTAGTATAAATTTCGGTTAGGCACTTGAAATTTTATCCAATAAAACTCAGAAAGATAGAAAACACTTGCTAAATTCATAGAAATTCTACTTCTAGAGCGTGCGTGCGCGAAAGTAATACTAAAGAAAAAGAATTTGGGGGTTTAGTAATTTTTAAAACTATAATACGATATTTACATTTTTCAAGTATTAATTTGTTCTTGTTAGTGATAAAACAAGGATATCCAAGTTTATACGAAAATTGTCAATTAAAAATATATAAAAGAATAAAATTGACTTTTAATTTGAAATTACAGAAATATCCTGTTGTTATTCTATGAACGTAATAGTAGTAGTGGGTTGGGTACTCAAACGGTAGCATAAATTATTCTGATTTCCCTCCTATCCTGCATACCCCTGGGAAGGCTGACGGAACCTGGGAACAGTCCTTTTTTACTAAGACGCTTCCATTGCCCACTTTCAACCGAATTCTGAAGACATTTATGTGTTGAGTGACCTAAATCAACGCCACGCTTTGCCTCGTTACTACCAAAACTAAAAAATATAAAATAATTCATTCCTCCGAATGGAAATCCAACCAACAATAATGACGTTCCGCGACTCAACAGTATCTCGTATTTAAGCGAAAAGCGGAGAACAGATTGTGTTCACACTAGATTTTCTCTGCAATTAGGAAAATAATAGAAAAGCTACTTAAAAATATAGGTATAGTAAGTAAAATTCAATGTTCCTCCATTCAAAACATAAAGGCGGAAATTGTATAAGCAATTCAATTACTATCAATCGAATGTTCATTCGATCTAGCTGTAATAGTATTAATCAAAGCTAACGATAATAACTTGGAATGCACCGCTAGTTAAATTATCCATTTATTTCATAAACATGTACTTAAAAATGGAATTGTTAATATACATAACTAGCGGACGCGCGCAGCTTCGCTTGCTTATTTAATGATGAATTCTAATAAACCACGAAATACGTGTTCAATGAAATATTTTTAAGAGTCTAAATTTCAAATTTTATAAAAATCTGCGCAGTTTTAAAAATTTTTCCATACAAACTTTCAACCTCTATTTCACCCCTTTATAGTTAAAATTTTTCAAAATCCCTTCTTAGTGGATGTCCAGATTACCAAAGTAAACATCTGTCCAAATTTCACGTTTCTACGCACAGCGGTTACGGCTGTGCGCGCGTCTTACCTCAGTCAGTGAGGACAAGTCCTTTTATATAATATAGATAATAATCGAAATTCATTATAGTCTAAATAAACTTTTTTTTCAATACATATATCCCACATGTAACGAGGTAGGCAGAATGAGCCTTGTGCTAAAACACTCCACTCACCACTTCCCACCAAATTCTAAAGGCATTGCGTGTTGAATCGCAACTCAAAGCCGCGCTTTACCTGCCCACCAAAACGAAGAATTGAAAATATTTTATTGACTCGAGTGAGAATCGAACCCACAATCTGTCGCGTTTAGGTACACTCGCTTAATTCGCCTCTACACCACAACGGGCTCAATGGTCGCCACGACTATTTTCATTGTAGGCAACTAGTATGATAATTAGTAACAATGCATAGCGATGAGTAACACGCAATGCCTCGAGAATTTAGCGGAAAGTAGGGAACAGAAGTGTCTTAATGGGAACGGAGTGCCTTAAAATAATCAATGAAATGAATAAGATCTCACATAGTACATGGGAAGGATTAACATATCTATCTATATATATAAAATCGAAAGGTCACTCACTCATCACGAAATCTCAGAAACTACAAGTGCTAGGAAACTCAAATTTTGCATAGGAGTTACTTATAGGACGTAGGTGCTCGCTAAGACGGGAATTTGCAATATTCGACTCCTAAGGGGATAAAATAGGGGTTGAAAGTTTGTATGAAACTTCGTTACTACAAATGCTAGGAGTCTCAAATTTTGCATGGACGTCATTTATAGGAGGTAAGTACTCATGGAGACAGAAATTAATAATAACGTAGTTCACGCAGGCGAAGCCGCTGGCGGGCCGGTAGTAAAGTATATAAATAATCTAACTAACCAACCATTAAATAAATATTTTCACTACTAAGCAAAATCTCTACGATCGAATTGAAGAAATAATGATAGCAACAATACGTTAAAAGTTCTATGGACATCATATTTAAGGAACGAATGACAGATAAAGTTATTTATTGGCACTAAATCGTTTAGCGTTGTCGTAAATATCTTAAATGTATCGAAATCATATTATATGTAAGTTTTTTTATATAAATGTATTGGTAACTCTGTCAGGGTGCAGTTATTATTGGACCTGTAGTAGGTTTGGGTTCAAAATTCACTTATATCTTAAGTGAACGTTAATTTTTTTCTTTTAGATTGATACTTTTAAGGATGTTTTTTATGAAATTATAAAAGCGTGTCTTAAAATTATGCCAACATTTAAATTTGTGCCGATTTTTGGAGGACATTGTTGTCAATACTGAAAAATAACTATTTGGCAGTCAACCACCAAAGTTTTTATTTTTTTTTTTATCTTGTATCTGTATTTTTACAAATTCTAAACTTGGAAGAGATTTTTAAAAATATAGATATCGCAACATATTTTTATTAGGTAGGCAGAGGGAAACCAGTGTTAAGACACTCCGTTCCTCACTTTCTGTCGAACTCTCGAGGTATTAAGTGTAGAGTGGCGGAGCTCAACGCTGTGTTTTGCCATGTTGAATATAGAAGTGAATGACTGTCTTGACCCTAGGTTCCCTCTGCCTCCCCTTCTAAATGCGGGATGCAGCGGGAAGATAGAAAAAATAGTAAGTAACTACACATACACACAGTACGAGAATATGTCATACGGCGTTAAGGTTGACTTTTGACTATATATAATACCTATATGTTTAATTATTTAAATATTTTTTTGAAAAATATTGTGCATTTAATGATGCACTATAGTTTTCGCTTTATTATATAAAAAATATATAATATTCATAAAACTTATATAAATCAAAACGATCGTGGAAAGGAATAAATTACGTTTACTATTATCGTTGACAGCACGGTATCCTGTTTTTTGTCAATGTTTTTCAGTGAATATATTTCAATATTTATTCGGATATCATTATGAAAATTATTTAAAAATCCGCATACGATTTTATATTATATAAAAAAAAACATCTTTACACTTCTTCCGCATGCCATGCTCACGGTTGTGAGTTCGATTCGCACTCAAGGGAATGAAAATGCTTAATATTTTCATTTCCTCGCTCTAGTAACGAGGCCTTGCCACGCCACACGCAATGCCTCGAGAATTCCTTCGAAAGTAGAGCATACAACGTCTTATCATTAGGTTCCCAGGTTCCCTCTGCCCACCCAGCTATGTGCGGGAAACAGCGTGAACCTAAAAAAACTAACAGGCCGTGGATTTGATACCTCCATGCCATCTCAAGATAAATATTTGACAGACGGACAACAAAGTGATCCTTTAAGAGGTCGGTTTTAGACTTTTGAGGTCATGAACTCTAAATAAGAATAAGTGCCTATAAGTACTTTTTTCATTTTTTATAGTAGCAATAAACCACTTGTGGCATAGGGGCACTAAGTGTGATTGTGGGTTCTATTCCTAACCGAGGAAATTAAATTTAAAAAAGAGGAAAAGGAGCGTATTAATAGTAGGTTCCCTCTGCCTACTGTGTTACGTGCGTGATAAAGCGTGAATCCATAAAAAATAAACATTAAAGAATACACTATACCACAGTGTTATCTGAAGGACCGCTCGAGGATATAGCTAATTAGAAGCAATGTCGGTCGCTACAAGCTTACTGTGTTTAATAAAAATAATTGTTGTATTCTGAAAATAATATCTATTTATATGTTATTTAATAAAGAATTGCTGTCGAGAAGTATTTATAATTAAAAATTATTTTTTTTGTCATTAGAAATTTATATCTAATACTTTTTCTTTTTCATTTTTATATGATATATAGTAATCTTAATAACTTGTTTAAGACAATTAAGCCATTGCAGCATAGTGAACAACTTCTTACTGTAAATACGATTGTTGTGGATTCGATATCCATTCGGGGAAACGTTAATTCAAAAAAATTATATGAAAATTATAGAAAATACTAATAAATAATATAATTATTGGCGGACTGCGGAGCACGGACTGATGTAAAAACTATTGCCTAAGACAGATAAATGGCGATATATGCTGACAGTACTGCTCTTTACACCATGGATTACCCTGAGAAAAATGTTCCCTTTCCGTGTTCGATCCCCTTGCGATCGCTGACTCCCATTTTGAGCGGTCATTTATGCTCACACTACTTTAAAGACGACTTAGAGTCCACTTCTCTGTTCTCTCTTTACCTGGAAAAGCTGTAGCCATTCCAGATCAACAGCTGTTGTGACAAAAAAAACTAGACAGATATAAATTGCGTAAGTTTTCAGTAAAAAAATATTATTAACATGATACATTATACAGTGAAATTACAAAACACATTCAAAGTAAATAACTTAAATATACAAGCATCATCGTAATTACTCGTATGGGGAGAGTAAACAACTAAGCGTTAACAAAGTTGGAGCTTAATAAGTTAATAAACTAAGTCCGGCTATTCGATGATTATATTACAATTTTGTTGTTTTTAATAACATTATTTTATAAATTACTAGTTTTTTTTTACTAGTAAAACAGAATAATGGTAATTTTATAAAGTTAAAAGGAACATATGTAAGTATATGTTACATTAAGCATAGCTGAATTCGAATTCTGGCCCCTTCGTAACCTTTCAAAAGGCGCAAATTGGAGTACTGGTAAGTTTTTTTTTATTTATTTATATAAATATAAATTGTATTTCATAAACCTTAAGATATCTCTCGATACTAAACAAAACACGTATTCCTAGAAATCACCTTACACGTGTAAATCAATATAGACCTGAATAAGAAATGTGTGAATTCTTGTCACAAATAAGAAGAAATCGATACTTAGGTAAGTAACTATGTGAAAATATATATTGAAAGAGTCAGTTTCACGTTTTTCGATACGTCAAAACTAAATATCAAGAAACTCAAAGAAGAGAAAGAATAAGAAATAAATGTCGAGTGGTATAACCCAATGTCGCCTTTTATCTTACCAGATCGGGGAAATGAAAATATTAAAGTTTTTGTTTCTCCAAGTGGGAATCAAACCCAAGACCGTCACTTTTACAGTCGCACGCTTGTACTCCAGCGCACGACGGTCTAAAAAAACAAATATTTTTTAAAATATAACTGGATATAGGCAAGTGTCACCATTTTTAAAAAAATTGTACAGAAACGACTTCTGTAGTTCTAAAGGCCAACTTATATAGACTACAAGGCAAGGTTAACTAACAGAAAGATTTCTTTTTTAGCTCTACGCTGTACGCCGTAAATCATAATAGGCATAGGGAACATGGTAACCTAGTGTTAAGACACTTCGTTACCATTAAGATATTTCCGTTCCCCACTTACCACCGAATTCTGGCTTATAAATGACTTAAACCTTGCCTTATTTTCATTATGAAAATGTTGATTTCTTTTCCCCATATACCTTGACATACATAAGTGCACGTATGTACCTATACATAATATATACTAGTAAGTTAGTCTCTTGTATAATTACTGGGACTGGCCTCGGTCTTTATTAATTACCTATAATTAAGTTGACGTATTGTCTAATAGGCTTATGTACATGTATAACATAGTACGAATAGAAGGACAAGGTATATTGAGATTAATATTCAAATTTATATAAATAATATACCTATATAAGGCGTGTGACTGTAAGCGCGCGAGGTTGTGGATTCGATTCCCACTCGATGAAATCAAATGTTTTATAATTTAATTTTTTCGTTAAAATATCCCCAAGTTGGGATCGAATCCCAACTATCACGTGCACAGTTAGACGCAACCGCTGTGCCATCACAATCTTAGTTAATTGGCGCGATGCGAGGTGTCATACAAACCACGATCCTCGCAAAGAAACAAAACTTAACAAAAGTAAACGGTAATCTATGCGACGGAGTTTCTTTTTCAATTCCCTCTGAGAGTTCGTTAAAAATTCAAGAGCGCCATGACATCGTGATGCTTTTATAGGCTTCTGAGTAAACAATGGATAGTGTTTATACACTAGCGACCCGCTCGCGGTTTCACCCGCTTGAAATACATAATTATTTATTTACTAATCTTAATTATTTTCGTATTCTAATAATATTGTTATTTTAAAAGTCATTTTATTCCAATAGGTGGACCGATTGGTAAGACATTTTTATCTGCAGCTTCGTCTCTGTGGTTAATTGAAAATAACTGAGAGAGTAATGACACGTTTCTCCTTCCCAAAGATACTTCTATTCACAAGTATCGTGAGTTATAGTGAAAGGATTAACTTCATGCTAGATTATAGTCTGTAGTGTACGCTGTACCTCGCTCATAGTAGGGTAGGCAGAGGATACCTGGTAACCTAGTGTTGCATTTGGGTCCAATGCATTGCACATGGCTCATGAATTGATTATTTTACTTATATTTGGAACATGAGTTGTTTTCTTCACATAAGTAAAATACTTTCATTAAAAAACCTATTTAAAGTAAAAGTAGAACAACCTAAGCAAGTTCGTTTAAAGTCAGTTTAGATGTCAATGACGCTAATCGTGATAAATGCACCAGTGACGTCTAACCGATAGCTGGATGAGGCCGGTTCAAACTGGATCGAGCCGGATCGCGCCGGATCAACGCTGTCAAACGCTTGAACTTAAATAGAATGAAGAGTAAATTATGTAATAGTTCTTATTAGTGTAGTAAGTTTACGTGTTCGATTACTTTTATTTTTTTAGTTTTTTGTCAGCTTCACGCTGTATCCCGCACACAGGCACAGCAGGGTAGGCAGAAAGAACCTAGAGTTAGGACACTCCGTTGCCCACTTTTCGCCCGATTCTGGAGGCACTGTGCAACTCAAAGCCGCTTTTTGCTTCGACACCAGAGGGAAAAAATTAAAGTATAAATGTAAATAAATATTTAATTTCCTCGAGTGGGGATCGAACCCACAACTGTCGTTTTACAGTCACACTCTTGTGCCGCTGCGCCATGACGGCCTCAATTTTATATAATATATTCTTCATATTTCACATACTTTGTTAGGATCTTTAAAACCTATAAGGCTTAACATATAAACATACGTCGAGCCTTCGTAACTCCATATATATGATATTTGAGCCACTTACAAAATCTAGAGATTTCGGTCCAAGTTTCAAATCAACTTTAGGCTGATTGTGAGATAACTTCCAGATCTTGTTATTGTTCAAGGAGTTCGAAGAAGAAATTATTTTAATAATGATAGACGTTGTATGCCTATTTTTATTATAAAGGTTCCCCTTGTTAGTAAGTTTCATACTTTTCTATTGAAATATTTGTATTTCTTACTAGTTACCTAAAATTCTGTATTTTAGAAAGTAAATTATACCATATGGAAAATAGTTATTGCAATTCTTTTTTTAGCTTCACGTTTTATCCCGCATAAGGCAGGGTATACAGAGAGAACTTGGAATCTAGTGTTAACAACATCTGTTCCTATTTAAACACTTTCGTTTTCCACTTTCTGTTGAATTTAGAAGCGGAATCAACGGGCTTTGCCTCGTTACCAATGGGAAGATTTAATTTCTTAATATGAAATATTGCACTTCCTTGAACGGGAATCGAACTCACAATCTTTCACATTTACTGCCACACGCTTGTGCCTTTGATTTGAAAAAAATGATCAGGCACCAATTTGGCTTTCACCTTCACCTGTACAATGAACTTCAACACTTACAACCTGAGCTGGTGATCTATAAAGGCAATAAAAACTCCAATTAAGTTTGCGGGCACTGTTTCCGATCGTTAATCCGACAGTTAATAGTGTAAGTCCATTAAAACGGCTCGTTGCTCTAATGACTCCTCAGGAGTCTACAGTCTAGGTAGTGACTGGCCGAGTTGCTAGGCACATGTTATTATAGCAACTCTTACTGATGTAAGTAGATATTTTTTGGTGTGTTCTGATGTTTCATTCAATATTTTTTATAACAACACTGTGGCTCAATAGAAACAGTACCTTAGTTTATACGCAATGGATGTATTTTCTATTCCCATTCAGGGATTTTTTTTTTCATCCTTACGTTGTATCCCGTATGGAGCAGGGTAGGTATGGGAACCTAGTGTTAAGACATTCCCAGAACAGAACTCTACGTCGCAGAGCACAAGCATTTGACTGCAAACGTGACAGGTTATGGGTTTGATTCTTACTCGAGGATATGAAAGATTATATATTTCCATTTCTTCGCTCGTGTCGAGGCAATGCTACTCAATACGCAAAGCCTCCAGAATCTTGTCGTCCAGCGTCAAGGGACAACGACAGGACCACAATTTACCCGACAAACTCCTACATATACGAAAACAAATACACACTCGAGTAGGATTTAAATCCACAACCACTGCGAAGAGTCAAACACTTAACTGTGCCAATATAAACAACTGTACCGAACCGTTTGTTTATCACTGCTATATTCCTGGAGGTGATACTATCATAGTCCAGCGTTAGCAAATGAATTAAGCAACACCAAATAATTGAGGAGGTATAAAAATACTGTAGAATAAAATTATTGGAAATTATTTATTATTATTTTTTGTTTGTTTGTAGAAGAAGTAAATCTTTTATAATTATGAAAGCGTAATTCTTATAATAATAATATTTTTTTATAAGAAAGATTTTTCCTATAAAGCAGGTGAAAAGAACTAGGTAAGACACTTAATCCCCACTTTCCACCAAAAACTCAAGACATTCTAGGATAAGTAAGGGAACTGGAGAGTGGGAAAATAAAAATAATTCATTCCCCCTGGTGGGAATCGAACTCATAATAGTCACATTCGTTTACAGAACATTAATAACTAATGTTTGAAAGAAATAGTCATGAAAATTGTACATTTCAGTCGCGAAAAATCCATGAACCTAAGTAAAATATAAAAGAGAAGCTAATTCAAGAATCAGGCCAATGTGTATACAGTTCTTAAGTCGTTCTTAAAGCGTGGGAGTACCATGTGTTTGTTACTTTTTAAACTTTCTATATTTAGAAATGAAAATATATGTTTTATATATGTGGACATACAAAACAGGAAGGAATACAAAAATTCAAATTCATTAAGATGCCTTCTTGATCATATAGCAGAGAGCTCGTCTTCCTAAATGGGGTAATAACAATTATTCTCTTCCTGCAGACAGCGATTCAAGCTGTACCCCACATGTAACAGGCAGAGATAACCTAGAGTTAAGACACTCCGTTGCCCACTTTCCGTCCAATTTCCAAAATACATCATATTAATCGGCGGAACGATACATTCAACATTCTGACATGAAATCTTATTGTGTTCCCGGGCCTTGAAACATAAATAAGGTAAAAAAACAAAAGCCCATTCGAAGGTAGGTAATGTCTGTGAACTTAGCAGAGCATTGTCCAGCAGATCAAAAAAAAAATGGAGTTCTCTTCGCATGCACCTGAGTTCTATAGTTCCTGATAGGTTTTATAAATAGTTCTGTCGTTTTTACCCCTGAAAAAGTTATGTAAAAAAATGATCTGCTAACTTCCCTTGGCAGATCATTTTTTTGCAAATAAAAATCGGGGCGAGATCTGCACTCATAGGGATGAATAAAATAGTTCCTGATAATTTTTAACAATAGTTCTGTTAATTTCACGAAGAAAAAAATTTTTAAAAAGAAAAAAAGAACGTTCGTTTCGAAAATAGTTCAAAAGGTAAAGTAATTTTTAAAATTAATAAAATGATATTCAGACGCGAGAACTCTTCATTTTTAAATAGATTATAAGTAGTTCTACGATATTTAGCCTGAAAGAAAACCAGAACTCTGAAAAAACTGCCAGCAGAGCATAGTTGATTGTATGAAATATTGAAAAATGTCCATTTCAACTCTTCATATGTAAAAGTACTAAATAATTTATTTCTGAATGTGCTCAAACACGAGAACTCTTGTATTTCTAACAGAATATGAGTTATTCTATTATACAAAGTCAATTACAAAACTAGAACTCCTGTAAAAATGCCAGCAGAGAATAGTTGAAGATTGAATTTGTTGAAAAATATCAAATTAATTTGTTGAGATGCAAAAATATTTTTTAAAAATATTAATATCTTGCTCAGAAGCGAGAACTCTTCATTTTTCAACATAATACAGGTAGTTCTACGATATTTAGCCTAAAAAAAACCAGAACTCTGAAAAAACTGCCAGCAGAGCATAGTTGATTGTATGAAATATTGAAAAATGTCCATTTCAACTCTTCATATGTAAAAGTACTAAATAATTTATTTCTGAATGTGCTCAAACACGAGAACTCTTGTATTTCTAATAGAATATGAGTTGTTCTATTATAAAAAGCCAATTACAAAACTAGAACTCCTGTAAAAATGCCAGCAGAGCATAGTTGAAGATTGAATTTGTTGAAAAATATCAAATTAATTTGTTGAGATGCAAAAATATTTTTTAAAAATATGAATATCTTGCTCAGAAGCAAGAACTCTTCATTTTTCAACATAATACAGGTAGTTCTACGATATTTTGCCTGAATGAAAACCAGAACTCTGAAAAAACTGTCAGCAGAGAATAGTTGATTGTATGAAATGTAGAAAAATGACATTTGAACTCTACATATGTTAAAGTACTAAATATTTTTTTTAGAAAGTGTTCAGACACGGGAACTCTTGGATTTCTAACAGAATATGAGTTATTCTATTATACAAAGTCAATTACAAAACTAGAACTCCTGTAAAAATGCCAGCAGAGCATAGTTGAAGATTGAATTTGTTGAAAAATATCAAATTAATTTGTTGAGATGCAAAAATATTTTTTAAAAATATGAATATCTTGCTCAGAAGCGAGAACTCTTCATTTTTCAACAGAATACAGGTAGTTCTACGATATTTAGCCTGAATGAAAACCAGAACTCTGAAAAAACTGCCAGCAGAGCATAGTTGATTGTATGAAATGTAGAAAAATGACAATTTTAACTCTACATATGTTAAAGTACTAAATATTTTTTTTTGAAAGTGTTCAGATACGGAAACTCTTAGATTTCTAACAGAATATAAGTTATTCTATTATAAAAAGCCAATTACAAAACTAGAACTCCTGTAAAAATGCCAGCAGAGCATAGTTGAAGATTGAATTTGTTGAAAAATATCAAATTAATTTGTTGAGATGCAAAAATATTTTTTAAAAATATGAATATCTTGCTCAGAAGCGAGAACTCTTCATTTTTCAATAGAATACAGGTAGTTCTACGATATTTAGCCTGAAAGAAAACCAGAACTCTGAAAAAACTGCCAGCAGAGCATAGTTTAATGTATGAAATATTGAAAAATGTCTATTTTAAGTCTTCATATGTAAAAGTACTAAATATTTTTTTTTGAAAGTGTTCAGACACGGGAACTCTTGGATTTCTAACAGAATATGAGTTATTCTATTATACAAAGTCAATTACAAAACTAGAACTCCTGTAAAAATGCCAGCAGAGAATAGTTGAAGATTGAATTTGTTGAAAAATATCAAATTAATTTGTTGAGATGCAAAAATATTTTTTAAAAATATTAATATCTTGCTCAGAAGCGAGAACTCTTCATTTTTCAACATAATACAGGTAGTTCTACGATATTTAGCCTAAAAAAAACCAGAACTCTGAAAAAACTGCCAGCAGAGCATAGTTGATTGTATGAAATGTAGAAAAATGACAATTTTAACTCTACATATGTTAAAGTACTAAATATTTTTTTTTGAAAGTGTTCAGATACGGAAACTCTTAGATTTCTAACAGAATATGAGTTATTCTATTATACAAAGTCAATTACAAAACTAGAACTCCTGTAAAAATGCCAGCAGAGCATAGTTGAAAATTCGATTTGTTGAAAAATATCAAATTAACTTGTTGCAAGGAAAAATATTTTTTAAAAATATGAATATCTTGCTCAGAAGCGAGAACTCTTCATTTTTCAACAGAATACAGGTAGTTCTACGATATTTAGCCTGAATGAAAACCAGAACTCTGAAAAAACTGCCAGCAGAGCATAGTTGATTGTATGAAATGTAGAAAAATGACAATTTTAACTCTACATATGTTAAAGTACTAAATATTTTTTTTAGAAAGTGTTCAGACACGGGAACTCTTGGATTTCTAACAGAATATGAGTTATTCTATTATACAAAGTCAATTACAAAACTAGAACTCCTGTAAAAATGCCAGCAGAGCATAGTTGAAGATTGAATTTGTTGAAAAATATCAAATTAATTTGTTGAGATGCAAAAATATTTTTTAAAAATATGAATATCTTGCTCAGAAGCGAGAACTCTTCATTTTTCAACAGAATACAGGTAGTTCTACGATATTTAGCCTGAATGAAAACCAGAACTCTGAAAAAACTGCCAGCAGAGCATAGTTGATTGTATGAAATGTAGAAAAATGACAATTTTAACTCTACATATGTTAAAGTACTAAATATTTTTTTTTGAAAGTGTTCAGATACGGAAACTCTTAGATTTCTAACAGAATATAAGTTATTCTATTATAAAAAGCCAATTACAAAACTAGAACTCCTGTAAAAATGCCAGCAGAGCATAGTTGAAGATTGAATTTGTTGAAAAATATCAAATTAATTTGTTGAGATGCAAAAATATTTTTTAAAAATATGAATATCTTGCTCAGAAGCGAGAACTCTTCATTTTTCAATAGAATACAGGTAGTTCTACGATATTTAGCCTGAAAGAAAACCAGAACTCTGAAAAAACTGCCAGCAGAGCATAGTTTAATGTATGAAATATTGAAAAATGTCTATTTTAAGTCTTCATATGTAAAAGTACTAAATATTTTTTTTTGAAAGTGTTCAGACACGGGAACTCTTGGATTTCTAACAGAATATGAGTTATTCTATTATACAAAGTCAATTACAAAACTAGAACTCCTGTAAAAATGCCAGCAGAGAATAGTTGAAGATTGAATTTGTTGAAAAATACCAAATTAATTTGTTGAGATGCAAAAATATTTTTTAAAAATATTAATATCTTGCTCAGAAGCGAGAACTCTTCATTTTTCAACATAATACAGGTAGTTCTACGATATTTAGCCTAAAAAAAACCAGAACTCTGAAAAAACTGCCAGCAGAGCATAGTTGATTGTATGAAATATTGAAAAATGTCCATTTCAACTCTTCATATGTAAAAGTACTAAATAATTTATTTCTGAATGTGCTCAAACACGAGAACTCTTGTATTTCTAATAGAATATGAGTTGTTCTATTATAAAAAGCCAATTACAAAACTAGAACTCCTGTAAAAATGCCAGCAGAGCATAGTTGAAAATTCGATTTGTTGAAAAATATCAAATTAACTTGTTGCGACGAAAAATATTTTTTAAAACTATGAATATCTTGCTCAGAAGCGAGAACTCTTCATTTTTGAACTAAATATAGGTAGTTCTACGATATTTAGCCTGAATGAAAACCAGAACTCTGAAAAAACTGCCAGCAGAGCATAGTTGATTGTATGAAATGTAGAAAAATGACAATTTTAACTCTACATATGTTAAAGTACTAAATATTTTTTTTTGAAAGTGTTCAGATACGGAAACTCTTAGATTTCTAACAGAATATGAGTTATTCTATTATACAAAGTCAATTACAAAACTAGAACTCCTGTAAAAATGCCAGCAGAGCATAGTTGAAAATTCGATTTGTTGAAAAATATCAAATTAACTTGTTGCAAGGAAAAATATTTTTTAAAAATATGAATATCTTGCTCAGAAGCGAGAACTCTTCATTTTTCAATAGAATACAGGTAGTTCTACGATATTTAGCCTGAAAGAAAACCAGAACTCTGAAAAAACTGCCAGCAGAGCATAGTTTAATGTATGAAATATTGAAAAATGTCTATTTTAAGTCTTCATATGTAAAAGTACTAAATATTTTTTTTTGAAAGTGTTCAGACACGGGAACTCTTGGATTTCTAACAGAATATGAGTTATTCTATTATACAAAGTCAATTACAAAACTAGAACTCCTGTAAAAATGCCAGCAGAGAATAGTTGAAGATTGAATTTGTTGAAAAATATCAAATTAATTTGTTGAGATGCAAAAATATTTTTTAAAAATATTAATATCTTGCTCAGAAGCGAGAACTCTTCATTTTTCAACATAATACAGGTAGTTCTACGATATTTAGCCTAAAAAAAACCAGAACTCTGAAAAAACTGCCAGCAGAGCATAGTTGATTGTATGAAATATTGAAAAATGTCCATTTCAACTCTTCATATGTAAAAGTACTAAATAATTTATTTCTGAATGTGCTCAAACACGAGAACTCTTGTATTTCTAATAGAATATGAGTTGTTCTATTATAAAAAGCCAATTACAAAACTAGAACTCCTGTAAAAATGCCAGCAGAGCATAGTTGAAAATTCGATTTGTTGAAAAATATCAAATTAACTTGTTGCGACGAAAAATATTTTTTAAAACTATGAATATCTTGCTCAGAAGCGAGAACTCTTCATTTTTGAACTAAATATAGGTAGTTCTACGATATTTAGCCTGAATGAAAACCAGAACTCTGAAAAAACTGCCAGCAGAGCATAGTTGATTGTATGAAATGTAGAAAAATGACAATTTTAACTCTACATATGTTAAAGTACTAAATATTTTTTTTTGAAAGTGTTCAGATACGGAAACTCTTAGATTTCTAACAGAATATGAGTTATTCTATTATACAAAGTCAATTACAAAACTAGAACTCCTGTAAAAATGCCAGCAGAGCATAGTTGAAAATTCGATTTGTTGAAAAATATCAAATTAACTTGTTGCAAGGAAAAATATTTTTTAAAAATATGAATATCTTGCTCAGAAGCGAGAACTCTTCATTTTTCAATAGAATACAGGTAGTTCTACGATATTTAGCCTGAATGAAAACCAGAACTCTGAAAAAACTGCCAGCAGAGCATAGTTGATTGTATGAAATGTAGAAAAATGACAATTTTAACTCTACATATGTTAAAGTACTAAATATTTTTTTTTGAAAGTGTTCAGACACGGAAACTCTTGTATTTTTAACAGAATATGAGTTGTTCTATTATAAAAAGCCAATTACAAAACTAGAACTCCTGTAAAAATGCCAGCAGAGCATAGTTGAAAATTCGATTTGTTGAAAAATATCAAATTAACTTGTTGCAAGGAAAAATATTTTTTAAAAATATGAATATCTTGCTCAGAAGCGAGAACTCTTCATTTTTCAACAGAATACAGGTAGTTCTACGATATTTAGCCTGAATGAAAACCAGAACTCTGAAAAAACTGCCAGCAGAGAATAGTTGATTGTATGAAATGTAGAAAAATGACATTTTAACTCTACATATGTTAAAGTACTAAATATTTTTTTTAGAAAGTGTTCAGACACGGGAACTCTTGGATTTCTAACAGAATATGAGTTATTCTATTATACAAAGTCAATTACAAAACTAGAACTCCTGTAAAAATGCCAGCAGATCATAGTTGAAGATTGAATTTGTTGAAAAATATCAAATTAATTTGTTGAGATGCAAAAATATTTTTTAAAAATATTAATATCTTGCTCAGAAGCGAGAACTCTTCATTTTTCAACATAATACAGGTAGTTCTACGATATTTAGCCTAAAAGAAAACCAGAACTCTGAAAAAACTGCCAGCAGAGCATAGTTGATTGTATGAAATATTGAAAAATGTCCATTTCAACTCTTCATATGTAAAAGTACTAAATAATTTATTTCGGAATGTGCTCAAACACGAGAACTCTTGTATTTCTAACAGAATATGAGTAGTTCTATTATACAAAGCCAATTATAAAACTTGAACTCCTGTAAAAATGCCAGAAGAGCATACCTAAATATTCAATTTGTCGAAAAATATCAAATTAATTATTTAAGACGAATATATATTTTTTTAAAAAATGAATATTGTGCTCAGGCTAAATATCGTAGAACTACTTATATTCTAATGAAAAATGACGAGTTCTTGGTTCTGAGCAAGATATTAATATTTTTAAAAAATATTTTTCGTCGCAACAAGTTAATTTGATATTTTTCAACAAATCGAATTTTCAACTATGCTCTGCTGGCATTTTTACAGGAGTTCTAGTTTTGTAATTGACTTTGTATAATAGAATAACTCATATTCTGTTAGAAATCCAAGAGTTCCCGTGTCTGAACACTTTCAAAAAAAAATATTTAGTACTTTAACATATGTAGAGTTAAAATTGTCATTTTTCTACATTTCATACAATCAACTATGCTCTGCTGGCAGTTTTTTCAGAGTTCTGGTTTTCTTTTAGGCTAAATATCGTAGAACTACCTGTATTCTGTTGAAAAATGAAGAGTTCTCGCTTCTGAGCAAGATATTCATATTTTTAAAAAATATTTTTCCTTGCAACAAGTTAATTTGATATTTTTCAACAAATCGAATTTTCAACTATGCTCTGCTGGCATTTTTACAGGAGTTCTAGTTTTGTAATTGACTTTGTATAATAGAATAACTCATATTCTGTTAGAAATCCAAGAGTTCCCGTGTCTGAACACTTTCAAAAAAAAATATTTAGTACTTTAACATATGTAGAGTTAAAATTGTCATTTTTCTACATTTCATACAATCAACTATGCTCTGCTGGCAGTTTTTTCAGAGTTCTGGTTTTCATTCAGGCTAAATATCGTAGAACTACCTATATTCTGTTCAAAAATGAAGAGTTCTCGCTTCTGAGCAAGATATTCATATTTTTAAAAAATATTTTTCGTCGCAACAAGTTAATTTGATATTTTTCAACAAATCGAATTTTCAACTATGCTCTGCTGGCATTTTTACAGGAGTTCTAGTTTTGTAATTGACTTTGTATAATAGAATAACTCATATTCTGTTAGAAATCTAAGAGTTCCCGTGTCTGAACACTTTCAAAAAAAAAATTTAGTACTTTAACATATGTAGAGTTAAAATGTCATTTTTCTACATTTCATACAATCAACTATGCTCTGCTGGCAGTTTTTTCAGAGTTCTGGTTTTCATTCAGGCTAAATATCGTAGAACTACCTATATTCTGTTCAAAAATGAAGAGTTCTCGCTTCTGAGCAAGATATTCATATTTTTAAAAAATATTTTTCGTCGCAACAAGTTAATTTGATATTTTTCAACAAATCGAATTTTCAACTATGCTCTGCTGGCATTTTTACAGGAGTTCTAGTTTTGTAATTGGCTTTTTATAATAGAACAACTCATATTCTGTTAGAAATACAAGAGTTCTCGTGTTTGAACACATTCAGAAATAAATTATTTAGTACTTTTACATATGAAGAGTTGAAATGGACATTTTTCAATATTTCATACAATCAACTATGCTCTGCTGGCAGTTTTTTCAGAGTTCTGGTTTTCTTTTAGGCTAAATATCGTAGAACTACCTGTATTATGTTGAAAAATGAAGAGTTCTCGCTTCTGAGCAAGATATTAATATTTTTAAAAAATATTTTTGCATCTCAACAAATTAATTTGATATTTTTCAACAAATTCAATCTTCAACTATGCTCTGCTGGCATTTTTACAGGAGTTCTAGTTTTGTAATTGACTTTGTATAATAGAATAACTCATATTCTGTTAGAAATCCAAGAGTTCCCGTGTCTGAACACTTTCAAAAAAAAATATTTAGTACTTTAACATATGTAGAGTTAAAATTGTCATTTTTCTACATTTCATACAATCAACTATGCTCTGCTGGCAGTTTTTTCAGAGTTCTGGTTTTCATTCAGGCTAAATATCGTAGAACTACCTATATTCTGTTCAAAAATGAAGAGTTCTCGCTTCTGAGCAAGATATTCATATTTTTAAAAAATATTTTTCGTCGCAACAAGTTAATTTGATATTTTTCAACAAATCGAATTTTCAACTATGCTCTGCTGGCATTTTTACAGGAGTTCTAGTTTTGTAATTGACTTTGTATAATAGAATAACTCATATTCTGTTAGAAATCTAAGAGTTCCCGTGTCTGAACACTTTCAAAAAAAAAATTTAGTACTTTAACATATGTAGAGTTAAAATGTCATTTTTCTACATTTCATACAATCAACTATGCTCTGCTGGCAGTTTTTTCAGAGTTCTGGTTTTCATTCAGGCTAAATATCGTAGAACTACTTATATTCTGTTCAAAAATGAAGAGTTCTCGCTTCTGAGCAAGATATTCATATTTTTAAAAAATATTTTTCGTCGCAACAAGTTAATTTGATATTTTTCAACAAATCGAATTTTCAACTATGCTCTGCTGGCATTTTTACAGGAGTTCTAGTTTTGTAATTGACTTTGTATAATAGAATAACTCATATTCTGTTAGAAATCCAAGAGTTCCCGTGTCTGAACACTTTCAAAAAAAAAATTTAGTACTTTAACATATGTAGAGTTAAAATGTCATTTTTCTACATTTCATACAATCAACTATGCTCTGCTGGCAGTTTTTTCAGAGTTCTGGTTTTCATTCAGGCTAAATATCGTAGAACTACCTATATTCTGTTCAAAAATGAAGAGTTCTCGCTTCTGAGCAAGATATTCATATTTTTAAAAAATATTTTTCGTCGCAACAAGTTAATTTGATATTTTTCAACAAATCGAATTTTCAACTATGCTCTGCTGGCATTTTTACAGGAGTTTTAGTTTTGTAATTGACTTTGTATAATAGAATAACTCATATTCTGTTAGAAATCCAAGAGTTCCCGTGTCTGAACACTTTCAAAAAAAAAATTTAGTACTTTAACATATGTAGAGTTAAAATGTCATTTTTCTACATTTCATACAATCAACTATGCTCTGCTGGCAGTTTTTTCAGAGTTCTGGTTTTCATTCAGGCTAAATATCGTAGAACTACCTATATTCTGTTCAAAAATGAAGAGTTCTCGCTTCTGAGCAAGATATTCATAGTTTTAAAAAATATTTTTCGTCGCAACAAGTTAATTTGATATTTTTCAACAAATCGAATTTTCAACTATGCTCTGCTGGCATTTTTACAGGAGTTCTAGTTTTGTAATTGGCTTTTTATAATAGAACAACTCATATTCTGTTAGAAATACAAGAGTTCTCGTGTTTGAGCACATTCAGAAATAAATTATTTAGTACTTTTACATATGAAGAGTTGAAATGGACATTTTTCAATATTTCATACAATCAACTATGCTCTGCTGGCAGTTTTTTCAGAGTTCTGGTTTTTTTTTAGGCTGAATATCGTAGAACTACCTATATTCTGTTCAAAAATGAAGAGTTCTCGCTTCTGAGCAAGATATTAATATTTTTAAAAAATATTTTTGCATCTCAACAAATTAATTTGATATTTTTCAACAAATTCAATCTTCAACTATGCTCTGCTGGCATTTTTACAGGAGTTCTAGTTTTGTAATTGACTTTGTATAATAGAATAACTCATATTCTGTTAGAAATCCAAGAGTTCCCGTGTCTGAACACTTTCAAAAAAAAATATTTAGTACTTTTACATATGAAGACTTAAAATAGACATTTTTCAATATTTCATACATTAAACTATGCTCTGCTGGCAGTTTTTTCAGAGTTCTGGTTTTCTTTCAGGCTAAATATCGTAGAACTACTTATATTTTATTGTAAAATAAAGAGTTCTCGCGTCTGAGTATCATTTTATTAATTTTAAAAATTACTTTACCTTTCGAACTATTTTCGAAACGAACGTTCTTTTTTTCTGTTTAAAAATTTTTTTCTTCGTGAAATTAACAGAACTATTGTTAAAAATTATCAGGAACTATTTTATTCATCCCTATGAGTGCAGATCTCGCCCCGATTTTTATTTGCAAAAAAATGATCTGCTACGGGAAGTCAGCAGATCATTTTTTTACATAACTTTTTCAGGGGTAAAAACGGCAGAACTATTTATAAAACCTATCAGGAACTATAGAACTCAGGTGCATGCGAAGAGAACTCCATTTTTTTTTTGATCTGCTGGACAATGCTCTGCTAAGTTCACAGACATAGGTAGGTACGAGTACGTTTACATTATTTATGTTTTGATATCTGTCGATCTGTTCGCCCCCGGCGTGTTCCTCTTTAATTTGTTACCGTATATGTCTCTTGTATTGTTTTTATTTATATAATACCTACTTGTCCTTTTTATAAATATATCTATACTACCGGCCCGTCCGCGGCTTCGCCTGCGTGAACTACGTTATTATTAATTTCTGTCTCCATGAGTACCTAAGTCGTATAAGTGACGTCCATGCAAAATGTGATACTCCTAGCATTTGTAGTAACGAAGTTTCATACAAATTTTCAACCCCAAAAACAACCCCTTAGAAGTCGAATATTGCAAATTCCCATCTTAGCGAGCACCTATAAATAACTCCTATGCAAAATTTGAGATTCCTAGCATGTACTTTCTGAGATTTCGTGCTGAGTGAGTGACCTTTCGATTTTATTTATTTATTTATTTATTAAGGACAACTAACAAAACATACACTTAAACGGATATTACAAACATGTCTTAAAACTATTAGCTTAGTGTTGCTTTACTTATAAGCTGCCACGGCATGTTTAGGGACAGTTTCATAACATACTTAAAATTAATAACTTACACATACTTACATAACTATTATTAAAATATATTTAAATATATATGTATATATAAGGTATATTATGATACAAACAAAAGATGCAATATATAAGAAATACATACAGATACGTGATCGAGACAGAAGACCCCAGTGTCAAGACGAAGAAGAACGCAGGAATGCAATAACTTTACTTTTGAACATTTGAAGACTATTTGAGAGGATGTCAATGTTTGCGTCAGGTTGTTTTGTCATCCTGTTATACTCGTTAGCTAATCTATTTATTGTAGCATTCAAGCCCAATTTAGTTTTTGAAGTTTTGTTTAAAAATAAAGTATAATTACTTGCACGGGGTAACCTTGAAGGTGCATTTTAGTTTCTCAACAAGAAGAGGGCAGTCTAGCTCACCATTAATTAATTTATACAGAAAAACCTGACCCAACAATTGTCTCCGATCGAACAAACTAATAAGATTGAAATATTGTAAGCGGCTTTGATACGTGGGCAATAGTTTAGCTTTATTACAATTGTAGGAGAGGTGCCATAGGAAACGCTTCTGGATCCTCTCGATGCGCTTGATATGTACATCGTAGAAAGGTGACCAGACTTGCGCACAATATTCCAGACCAGATCGAACCAACGCCGAATAAAGTCTAATCTTGGTATGAGGCTTCTTAAAATCTTTAGAGTTCCTTATAATAAAGCCTAGCATTTGAAATGCTTTAGTAGTGATTTTGTCAATATGAGTGTGAAATCTGATCCTACTATCGAAATGAACTCCCAAGTCACTGATAGCTGCTACTATCTGTATATTTTATATATATACATACAGAAATTCAATTTTTTTTGCACCTTTACGATATAGCCTACTTATAGCAGGGTAGGCAGAAGGAACCTAGCGTTAAGACACTCCGTTCCTTTACATTTTTAACATTTTTTCATTTCCTTGAGTGGAAATTGAATCTATACGTCGTTTGCCCCACTTCTGGCCTCAAGAAAGAAATATAGACAAAAAGTTACAGCAGCTTCACTACAAAAGTTTTCTCGTATAAGTTCCACTCACAGCTTTCTAGAGCTTCTCAATGAGGAAACTAATTATGCAAATAACAATTATTTTTAGATGTTGCAAAAAAGTTTTAATTAAAACAAAAACAATTTTTTAACTAAATATTATGCAATTGCTATACTATAAGTGATATTAGCTTAGATGCTGTTGTCGAAGGTCAGGAGTTCGAATAAATAAAGAAATATATAAAATTCTTTAATCAGGTACCTCTACTCGAATATCTAGTATAAATTATTTACTTATTTTTTTACGTAATATCCCGCATACTGCGGAGAAAGCCTACTGTCAAGGCACTACAAGGTTCTACATTTTCCGTGTTATAGAGGAACTCAACTCTATGCTTTTCACCAAGGCAAGAAAATCGAAATAATCCATTCCCCTAACTGAAGATCGAATCCACAACTATCGTCGTTTGTTATACATTACTTATTATGTTTATTACTACCGTTGTTAATGAAGAAACTCGGCGTCGCATTTATTCTCGTAGAATTATAATATTCTAAATTAAAATTGTATAAGAAAAGGTGAAGTACATTTAATTAAAGAATAAAATGCAAAAGTAGAAGTATGAATTAAAAACTAAAATAGAATGCTCCTCATTTTACTCACATCTTCTTAGAAATGTGCAAACCTAGCTGTACTTTTTCAAGCAATCTATTAACTTTACTTACCTTCCAATGTAATATTATTTTATATTTTTTACTAATAGCAAGGTAGGGAACTTAATGTTAAGACACTCCGTTACTATTGAGACACTTCCGTTCCCCTCTTTCCACTGAATGCTAAAGGCGTGGCAAGTTGAGTATCAGAACAAACCATCGATTTTGCTGCCAGAGCTCTCGTTCCACAGCGAGAAAATGAGAAACATTTCATTTCTTTGAAACGGAATCGAACCCATAACCTATCGTATTTACAGTCGCACACTTGTTCCCGCTACTATGCGACTGACAACATTATAAACTGTAGATATTTCAATCAGTAGTTAGTTTTTGATTTTCTTTGATGTGACTCCCTTCCCCCCCCCTTTCCCCTTACACCCTTATCTAAGTCCCTGGCCCTCTGGCGTTAAAATTAAATTTTAATCAAAACATTGTTCACTGAGTTAGGCGTAAATAAATTTGCTTTGTAACAATTTCGCGTAGAGATCAGATTTGGGTTGTTTGCGGATGTCAGAGCTTGTCCCTTCTGTGGCTGCCTTCTTTATTAGGTAGCGCGGTGGTTCGTTTTTTTTACCCTTTTTTTGCATATAAATAAATTATTTTTAATGATTGGGTGATTGATGACGATTAGTGGTTGCTTCGTGCTGGGATATTGGGATGCGATAGGTGTGGGTTCGATGCTGATTCAACGGTTTTTTTTATTTGTTATATATTTATGTTTTTCTCGTTAAGACGTTGCTTAAGAAAACACTCTCCGTTTCTTGTATAATTGAAGAGTTATTCGATTTGGCAATAACCGGAATCTACAAACAATAAATAAAATCATATATAAGCTAAATATAGAATTCTTCTTTGACTTAAAGAAATCATATAAAGGCATCAAGAAATCATATATAAACATGAGGCAACCTGGGAACCATTTTCCGCCAAATTGTGAAGGCATTGTATATTGAAACGGGGCTCAACACCGCGTTATGTCTCGGTACCAGAGCAAAAAAAAATATATTAAACATTTTATATATAACTATATCTAAAACTATTTTCAACAAAGTTGAATTAGAAAAAAAAGTGTGTAATTATATTTTAGTATAAGTGAAGTACTCGACCTGCCGCTGGGAGCATTAGAGTAGTTAGTGCCGTAGTATAAAACTTCTAATGAACTAGTTGTTTTCCGTGACTTCGTTTGGTTCATTAGTGACACAACCAACTCTTGCTCTAATACAAAAGCTGCCGAATTTGAATTTTGTCCCTGTTTATTTTAATCTACGGTTTCTCTCGAAACCGTGGCCGCTAGCACAAAGGTGTGGGTTGCAACGGTTATGGGTTCGATTCCTTTGCGATTTTCATTTTCTCGCTCTAGTAACGCCATGCCTCGATAATACGGCGGAATGTCGAGAATAGAAGTGTCTTAATGGGAACGTGAGTCTTTTAATACTTGGTTCCCAGGGTATCACGACGGGATACAGTGTGACGTTAAAAAATATCAACTTCAACATCATGATTATGAATCTGACCTTAATTCTAGGTGTCGATGGTAAAAGCGTAGCGTTTGGTTACGTCACACTCCACCCCATTCCTCTAACATCCTTGGAAAATAGACAGAGAAATATCTTAAAACTAGCTTTTCTCTCCGAAACGAGGAAAAATATAAAAAGAGACACTTTTTTCTATTTTTTTTAATTAGTTCTTTCATAATAAATCACCAGCTTAAGACCATCCCAGCCAGCTTTTGTAGTATAATAATTATATTTGAAAATATTTTGCAAGCTCAGATAATCTCTCGTCAAGCGTCTGACAAACGTAACGAGGCGGGATTAAGAAACGCTGACTCCATTCATAATAATTAATTTTAATAGACACTGTTATTGTCGTAATAATTGTCATAGATAATTAAATGGACAGATGTTCCATAATTATTTAGGATAATAAACTAGTCATTTAGGCCAGTCACGACTGGGGGACGCGCAGGGGCGAAGCACGAAGAGGGAACGGAAGTATTCTAATGAGAACAGAGTGTCTTAACTCGATGTTCCCAGGTCCCTTCTGACTTACCCTGCTAGCTGCGGGATACAGCGTGAAACTGAAAACAAATTATTAATTGCCTAATTATCACAAATGTACACACTAGCCTTAACCTAATTAAACTTTACTGGATATAAATCTATATATATAAAACAATGAATCGAACTTACGACCTGTCACGTTTACAGCTACGCGCATGTTCTCCTGTACTAGAACAGGCCATAATTTATCTTATTTTCAATAAGTATTTGAACCCTTGACTAATGTAATAAAATATATACTTTGAGCCTAAAGCACTTGTTTAAATAACAATAAACAAAGGTAACCATTTTATTATTTATTCAGAAATAGCAAAGTGCTGTATTTACTGAGTAGGTACAATACTTGGGACATTATCTAAAAAGGACGCTAACGATTAGTACCAGCTAGGTGGTTAATTAATTTAAAAAAAAAAATATATATCAAAAAGGACACTGCAAAGAAATATATTTATATATCATAAGTAGAAATTTTGAAACGCCAAGTTTTAGTGCCAAGACATTCCGTTCTCCATTTTCCAACCGAATTCGGAACATTGCTTATTGAGCGGTGGAACTCATTGTGGGGAAATTAAATGAATTGATTGCCATAAGTGAGTATTGAACCAACAACCATAACGTTAAAAGTCAGACGCTGAGCCACTGCGTCAAGAACCTCCCTGATGTTGATCTCAATTAGGTATAAACCAATACACGTTACTCTTTGATGCTAATCTAACGCGAACTGTCCATATTATTCTTAAAGCAAGCGGAGCTAAGTGCTCGACATTCACTATTCAGCAAATAAAAGCACCATTTCCCTTGGATCTGACCGGATAATGGAAAAACAGAAGACGACGAAACGCCTTGTAATATGTAGACTTGAGTTAAAATTAAAGTAGTTTTTAGAACTATCGCAATGTGAACAAAAATAGGTAAAATTGTTTGTATATGTGATGATGACATGTTTAAAATAGGCTAAGAAATATTGTCAAAGGGAAGCTAGTGTTAAAACAATCCGTTCACCACTTTCCGCTCTATTTTTTGAAAGGTTGCGTCTTGGGTGACTAAACTTAATGCTGCACTTTGATTTCTTATCAGAGCGAGGAAATAGAAATCTATTGATTGAAATTTCGTTCTCTTTGTTATTCTTCTTCTCTCTCTCTAATTCTTTCAGTAGGAGTTGAAGCTTCAACCGTCACGTTTAATATCAGACGCAGTACTACTGCGCCAATACAACCTTAATTTCAGTATCAAAAGTAAATATATTATACGTTTGTTTGTTCTGTATTTTTTAGTTACATATCTTTTAATTATCTTTCATATTAACATATCTATACAAATCTTTTTCAACTATTTTTTTAAAACGTTTAAAAGGTTTAAAAGTAATAAAAAAATCCAAAAAAATATATTATTCAATAAATAAATAACTTTACTTTAAGTTTAACTAAAACACTTTAATTCTTAAAACACCCAAGAATTTAAATGACCAAATTAAGTAATACTAGAAGTGCAGTACAGTCTCGTATTTGAGCAAGTTCAAAGTTTAAGTGGACTAACCAAACGAGCCGGAGTGTTCGTTCGAGATAAATGCGGTAACAAAGGAGTATATTGTGTATATTTATAAAATACTTCACCGTCAGAGACACCTACATTTATATTAATTTCACGCTTCCTTCGAGATGGTTTTAATTTTTTTATTTTTTTTATTCTAAAGTTTTATTTATGCAAATCTGTTTTGCGCTTTTCCATTGTTTATGAAAATACTTGAGCTAGTTTTTCTTATTTTGGTCTCTTAGTTAGAAAATGTGGTTATTTTAAAGATATTATATAAATGTTTATTTTTTATTTTTATTTCTCTGTTCTGCTTAACAAACGCGGCGTTGAGTTCTGCTACTCATCACACAATGTCTCGAATTCAGGAGAAAATTGTTACCGCAGTGTGTTAGCACTGGGTTTCCTATGTAAGAAAGAGGGTAGATGATACAGGGGTTTTTTTTAAATTTTCGTTTTCTTTTTATAGCTTCCCGCTGTATCCCAAATATGGCAGGGTATCAAGGGAAACCTGAGAATTTAGTGTATTTTAATTTATTTTTACTGTATTAAACTGATAAGCTAAATCATGCCTAAAGGAGTTTTTTTACACATATCTAAATAAATTATCATATATACACTAGTGTTGTCATTAAGACACTTCGGCCAATTTCCGCCGAATTCTAGAAGCGGAACTGAACGCCGCGATTTGTCTCGTTTCTAGAGCGAGGAAATGACGACTAAATTTTCGGTCAGAATTATTTCCAAGACTTAGAATGTGTCATACAACATATTAGTAGTTTCAATTTAAACACGCGAATGAAACCGCATGTAAAAGCTAATATTCCATATAAATAAGTAAATAATAACTGAACTCTTATATATACATTACAGAAAGTAACATTAAACATAACACAGAAAATGTCGATTAGCGCGACCGTTTAGAGAATGGACCAAAAACAAATTCCATGTACGCACTTGGGGGTGTGCGACGACGAGTGTTGGTGGAGATTTTGTTTTAATATTAAGTATTATTTTGGTGAAAATATATGGAAACGAAAGTACTTTGTATTTAATATGTATATATTTTTGAAAATTCCAACAGGTAATTGAAAATCTTTTTCTAGGCGGATTGAACCTTGTGTTAAGATACCTCCAAAATTATCCCCCTACAAAACCTCTACTAAATCAATCCCTTATTCCAGGCCACACAAGCGTGTGGCTGTAAACGAGATGGTTATAATTTCGATTCCCATGCAGTGAAATGTTTAAAATTTTCATTTCTTCGCTCTGGTAGGGAATCAAAGTTCGGCGTTAAGTTTTACCACTCAACACGCAATTCCTCAAGAATTCAGCGAAGAAATAGAAAACGGAAATGCCTTAATGGGGAGCGGAGAGTCTAAACACAAGTTTTCCTCTGCCACTCTCCTATTGCTATTCGCTGCTACTCAGATCTTCATCTGATATCGAATTTGTGTGAAAAGAAGCCTGGTTGGTTCTCTTTGCAAATCCATGCAGTGATTCTTTCTGATGGGGAACAGTACGGTTTAAAGAATCTAATGGTATTTTGAACACACCATTATACAGCCAATAAATTCTTAGTTAATTTGCTTTTCTTGCTAACTTAGCTAAATTCTACTTTCTTGACAATTTTCTCGTTGAATTCTTTATATAATAGTCCAAAATAAGAAACATAATGTGATAAAATCATGTATAGCATTTCCTCTTCACCGCAAGGAATCCTACTAAAGCAAAAATTACAAATTGTTAAATGGTAGTTTTTGCTGACTTAGTACTCACATTTAATGAATCGTTGCCGCTCTGAGCACACAATTTCATTCAAACTTCTACTTATTTAATTTACGTTCAGAAAGAGTTCGTTGTATAGCTTTTTAAAATTATAGTTATATTTTTTTTAGCCTCACGCTGTTTTTCGCATATAGCAAGGTAAGAAGAGTGAAGTTAGTGTTAAAACACTAAGATTAAGATTATGAAATTAAGATATGCCACAACGATCTCTATTCAATAAGTATTTACAATCTAAATCAGAATGAATGAAAAATTTTTTAATCTACTCCATTTTGCACGATCTTCAGTATTTACCTAGAAATTTATTACCAAATATAAGCAATATGTTTAGCTTCATGCTGCACCCCCCACATAGCAAGGTTGACAGGGGGAACCTGGGAACCTAGTAATAAGACAATCTGTTTCCAGCAAGACACATCCGTTTTCTATTTTCCGCCAAATTCTCGAGACATTACAAGTAGAGTAGTGGCGGAACTCAACACGGCGCTCTGCCTGGTTACCAAAACAAAAAAATTAAAATATGAAATACTTAATTCTTTCATTTTCCTCGCCCTGATAAGGAGACAAAACGCTAGTTAAGTCCCACAGCCCGGAGGCATTGCACTCAACATGCAATGCCTCCAGAATCACGAACGAACCCGAAGCCACGCGGCGTAAAAAAATGGAATTTGTCAGGTTGGTGCCGTGAGTAGTGTAGGGGAACAAGAGCAAGAGAGAAATTCTCGAAAATCCAACGAGAGTCCAAAGATAATTTTCACAGTTTCTAGTGTATACCAAATCTGGGCTACGGCTCATAAACGATAAAACCGTAAATACACACATACATATATTTTTCAAAATTATATGCAACCAAAAACAACTGAAGTAATATTTTCGCACTTTACAAAAAATACTACTATAAATTTTAGTAAAGCTAGAAAAATACATACAAATATATATGGAGGATTTAAAAAAAATGTTTTTAAAATATTTGCTCAGCGAGTGAATATTTCAAAATCCCGCACACAAATTCTACTCTCCCTTCTGGGTGACCTGGCAATTAGCCTTCATTCAATACTCGCTATTGCGAAATACTTTATCACATTTCAAACGCCGCGCGCCGTTTATTTCACATTTTGTTCACTTTTATTTCATTTTGCGGCGTTGTGTTCCGCCACGGAATATTTCGATATTTAGTTATTGATTTCCCGATGAATCTATTCCTCATATAGCAGTTTTCTTAAATGCTCTAGGCTTATCCTACTGTATGCGGAATACAGTCTTGTTGATGTTGAGGTTGCGAAACCTAACGCCGATCTAAGCTAAAACATAAGCTATCCTCTAAGTCAAATTTAACTAACATATGTAATTTCCGTTCAGTACGGTATATTGACGATATTTTTTTTATATATAAAATAATAGAAAAATATTTGGAATTATAACAGTATGTTTTTTTCTTCAAAAAAATGTTCTACAAAGGCAAACGTTGAACAAACAGCCCCATGTTTATATAAAACAGAATGAGGAGCTCCAGATTATTAAAAATTAAAATGTTCCGCTAAATTGGCTCGGGCGATCGGTCTGATAAGACTTGCTGATACTAAATACGAAGTAAGCAGTTTTGTTAACTTTTCAAATAATTATTAATGAAAAGTTAGATATTTTATGTTGGGAGAGATTTAAATGGTTTCTTTTTGCGGCACAGTGGAAAATGTTGATTTAAATGTAATATTTTTCTTATGTTCATAATGTATCCCAGTTCCCTACGCTCCCCCCAATTTTCCAGACATTGCCTGTTGAGTGGCGGAACTGCCTTTTGTATTTATTATTAAAATAATTAATACCTTTAGTTTACTAAATTGAAATCAATTTACAAATTAAATTTAAAATGTAACAGAATTTTATTTCACAGGCCTCAAAAGCACTCGAAAAGCACGAGTATTATAAAATCTTTTTAATTTTTTTTTAAAAAACCTTAATAAATTAGCATTTCGCTGTGTAAGTAATAAATGTAATGGTACCTACCCAGTGTAGATTCTATATTAAATTTGTAAGGCAGGAAAGTTTGTTTGGTTGAACGCGCAAATCTCAGAAATTACTGGCTGTTTTTTGTAGGCTCATGCAGCATCCCACACATAGGCAAGTGTGACCTGGGAACTCAGTGCTAAGACACTCCGTTCTCCATTTTCCACCGAATTCTGGAAGCTTTGTGTATTGAATGGCGGAACTCGTCGCCAAGGTTCGAAATGAAAAATTATTTATGTTTCAGATAGTCCATTCGTCAAGGAAGACTATAGACTATATTACATTGCGTTAATTATTTCAATGTTATGTACTTGCCATTAGAGTTACCTCGAGGACTTGGAATATATAGAATGAACTACATATATTTTTTGCTTCTCGCTGTATCCTGCACCTAGCAGTGTAGATAGTTGGAACCTGGGAACCTAAGCACTCGAAAAGCACGAGTATACAACTGGGAACCTAATGTTAAGACACTCTCCCCAATCACTAAGGCATTGCGTGTTGATTGGTTACCAGACCGAGAAAATGAAACCACAACCTCGTACTTAAAGTCGCACGCTTGTGCCCTGCGCCACTACTGACCTCAATTCCCGTGTTGATTAATATTTGAAGTCATTTTAACAAATAATAAATATAAAACATTATTTACAATTTACTATCTCCATTTCTCCATGGATCTGAATCGAAAAATAAAACAATTGAAATTCTACGACCTAATAGTGCGTTGGTTTGTATTTTTTTTAAAAGCGAGTAAAAAGGCCTCATTGTAAACTTTACCTATAAAATAAAATAGTATTTACAGTATGGTTATTTCATTATCAATGATTTTAACAGAGCTTTTTATACAATTTTAAATATAAAAAAAAACATATTATTAGTTAATACTTAGGATTAAACGTTAAAGTTAATATTTAGCGTGGCGCAGCGGCACATTGTCCTGTAAACATGACGACTATTGATTCGATTCTTACTTGGAAGAACGAATAATTTTAATTTTCTTCGACCTGGACAAGATAAAGCATTAGTCTTAAAAATTATGACACTCTTAACGCTAGGTTCCCTCTACCTACCCTACTCTATGCGGGACACATCATAAATCAACAAAAACGTACGGAACCGTTATTTGAAATAATCAATTCACTCTTGGCAGGATTGTATTTATGACTGTCGATAAAAAGGATTTCGACTTTGATTTTATATCATTTAGTGAAATATTTTTAAGAGAGCACAAACTAAAATAAGAATAGTGAGCTCGTATGAATAACAAGATTGTAAAGCTGGGTAATATCTGCCTGGTCCTGATGGTCTGTCTACGATGAATATATGTCATAGCCCGTTTATAGTGGAGGGTTTCTTCCATATATATTTGCTACCCGCAAGGTCAAATGAAAATTACTAAAAGTTATATTATGAGACGTGGGTAAATATCTTCAAAAGCGCTTCTGCCGCCACCTCTGAGGCCAGCAACGCACCTGTATCTCCTCTGTTGTTGCACGGAATCGTGGGCGGTGATCACTTACCATCAAGTGACCAGTACGCTCGTCTGCCTCGTCTTTTTCTATAAAATAAAAATTCTAAGTAGCCAAGGTAACTATGACTGCAGGTACAAGGCGTTACATAGAAATTATTTACGCTTTTGTCGTTAAATAGACTATCATACACAAAAAATATCGATTTAAAACTGCAAGTCTAGATATTAATATAGACATAACTCAGAATTAGGTTAGTCGTACACATTAAAATTAAATGAACAGTCAGTGTGGGGATCGAACCCACACCCCACGTATGCCCTGCAACAAGACGGTCTCAAACAAACAGAATTAAATCCGAGTGGAAAACAAGTTGTACAATTGCCTCCGATAGAATCGATTTATTTATTTATAAACTTAAAAATATCAACTATAACTAACACAATACTAATATACTTTGAAAAAAAAAATAAAACAAAGAACAATGAAATAGACGTTAGAGAAGCTCTAAGACTCGACTTGAGATTTCTTTACTTTAAAGACAAACTTTTATTGTTTTCAATCTTGTCTTTATCGTTTACAATGTACTACCTATCTACTGTCCCTAGCAAACTGAACTATTTTAATTAAAAATATGTTATTGATTTATATTTATATATTTTTAAGCTTCACACAGCATGATAAGAATAGAGAACCTAGTGTTAAGACACTCCGTTCCCCACTTTCTGCCGAATTCTGGAGGCATTGCGTGTTGAGTGGCAGAACTCAACGCCGCCCTTTGCCTCAATACCAGAGTGAAGGAATGGAATTAGAAACGTAATTTCACTTCCCCGAGTAGGGATAGAACTCACAACCTTCGCAACGACCTTAACATAAATACTACATATTTTTTTCTATTTTCAATTAATAATTTCAGCACAAAAATTCTAAAAACACAAACAAGCTATTCAAACACTGTAGGTACTGTGATCGGCCACACGCACCACCATTCGTTTACAACTCCATATACCATTATGTATTACCTACATACAAATGGGACCGCGATAGGAATTTATTTCAATACATATATTTAGCTTTTAGCGACGCGGCATTGATAATCTATATCTACATATACTTATAATAAAATCGTTGGTGTCTGTACGTGGATCGATTATAAGAAAAAATGGTTTTAATTTTTTTGTCTGTTTGTCTGTGCGTTTGTTCGCGCTAATCCCAGAAAAGGTTTAATCAAATTTTTGAATATTGTATTTTGGCAAAGTTCTTAACATTTAGTTTTGTTTCATTTTAATTACTTAATATTTAAAAAAAATACTATTTTTAAAGAATATTATTTGACAAAACAACTGTTCCATTGAATTGATTGAAACTTACTTTTCAATATACGTATAGACATTATTCTTAAAACGCTTTTATTATTAAAAAAACGCTAGCAATTTAGATTACTAAATCAATGATTATGTAATTCAAGCGGGCGAAGCCGCAAGCGGGTCGCTAGTACCCAATAAACGTATAACGCTTACGTAAATCGTTATTGCCTATATAATGTGCATGACGCGGCCGCACCGTCATGTTAAACGATCCAGCCATGAGATTGATTAAAACACGTTAATTCTAATTGCTTTGTCTTATATATGAACAAGATGGATGCTATAGCATTCTGCTGCTATTGGCGTAGGCTTCATGTATCACGGTGGATTTACATTCAAATTCAATTTATGTTTGTGTATGGTTTCTTATTTTCACAGCTGTTTCCTCACCGCCCATATCTTCAAGACATTGTGTGTTGAATAGCGGAATTTATCGACGTGCTTTGTCTTTTTACCAAAGTGGGAATCGAACCCACATCCTATCACCATTACAGGCGCTTGCATATGCACCTGCGCCGCCACTGGCTGAACATCATAGTACGTACATAACTTTTAAAAAACTTTTCTACATCAAACTCTAAATTGAAGAAGCAGAAGAGCCCTTGTCTCACTGATAATAATTATATCAATTATTTTAAGTCTAATCAAGAAGATACAGTTAAGTTTGAGTTTCGAGAGGTTGATTACGGCGGCCCCCCAGTGAGGGCACTTGACCTACAGGATACCGCACTCAAATACGGCCCAAATATGTAATGTATCTCGTAATTTTTATCTCCAATCATATTTTTGAGGGTACTCCTAAATATTTTCAACATACTTCAGCGTTCAGATGTATTAATATTTAAATAGATCAAACAAATATATGTGTTTTTTACGATTTGAACTTATCACGAATAACCTATGTTTATTTTAACCGACTTTGTAAAAGAAGAAGGTTATCAATTCGACTGTATTTATTTTATGTTTGTTATCTCAGCTTTTGACGGGGTGAACCGATTTTGATGATTTTTTTTGACGACGGTTGAAGTTTCAATTCCCAGTCGGAAGTAAATAGTGTCGGAAGTAAATACTTAATATTTTTATTTCTTCGCTATGAAAACGAAGCAAAGAACGGCGTTAAGTTCCGTCACTCAACATAAAATGCCTGGAATTCGGTGGAATGGGAAAAAAAATAAAAAAGCCAACAAGTCTAAATTTTTCCAGAAAAAAGAAAAGAAATCTATCTTTATCTGTCTGAAATTTTACCCGAATCGTGCTAATCCATGCATAGTAAAACTTTATCACTGTAAAAGTTAACCCGCACTTGTACTTCACTTTTTCCGTTTCCACTTGTTATATTTCCCAGAAGACACTAACTCAATATCGTCGAATTTAGAAAGTTTTATGAGAGCTTACGATGCTTTTTATACGTTCCATATATAAGAGTTAAGATTGTAATTTTGTGAACATGAAAAATACATATTTTTTCATTCAATATATCTACATATGTTTATATTAGTATGCGGATAGAATAATTTACAAGAAAATTTGTTATTATAGGAATTTATTTTTTTAAACATATTTCAATTTGGGGAATATTAATATAAAATATATTTATATAAAAACATATTGTTTTTCAAGAGCAAGAGGGTAGCAGAGGCAGAGGGAGCCACGTATTAGGACACTCCATTTTCCTCTTTCTGCCAAATTTCCGAGACATTACTTGTTGAGTAGCAAAACTCACCACGCCTTTAGTCTATCAGAAAAAAAAACGCTTTTGTTTCAGTTTAACGTTGTATCCCACATACAGCAAGACAAACGGCAGGAAATTAGTGTCAAAACACAGATTTCTCCAAATTGTAACAAATTTTAAAATTCAATGGTGGAACTCAACGCCGTGCTTTGCCTTATTACCAGACCGAGGAAATGAAAATATTAAATATTTAATTTCCTAGTGTAAATCGAACTCTCAACCGTCGCCATTACACACGCTTGTTGCTTTCACTATATGCAGCAATAGATTTCGCCTTTCAATAAGCAACTAAACAAATGATTTTTCCCTGATTTCTCTTAAAAATCAATATCAATAAATACACTAATATATCTAATATATACATTACCTATCTTATATTATAATATAAGAGCATGTTGACATAGCTTTTTTTTACCCATACATACCACTAAACAAACCACGAGGTTAATTTCAAAATGGAAAACACAATATGGACGAAGTGTACGAAAACATTTACATAGTAAATATGTTATTTAAAATTCTCAACGCTAGCAAAAGTATACGTTGGATCTATCGTATCTATATTTTTTTCTATTATACCCACATAAAGGCAGTTACTTAGCATTTTTTTTCTCCTTTATACCGATCGAGGGTCACTGTAACAAAAACAAGGGATCTGATCTGCCCCAAGCTATAGCGGGAATGATGAGAAAATGATTCAATAAATAAATATTCGTATTGCTGTAATATATGTATGTATGAGGCCAGTCGTGGGGGGGGCACAAAGTGTGCTGCAAAATCGACTGGTTGTAGGTTCGAACCCCACTCGAGAAAAGGAAATATTTATATCTTCATTTCTTCGCTCTGGTGTCGTGGCAAAGCGCGGCGTTGAGTTACGCCATTCAAAATGCAGTGCGTCTAAAATTCGGCGGAAAGTGGAGAACGGAGTGTTTTAGCGCGAGGTTACCTGCCTACCCTGCTGTGTGCGGGATAGATACAGCGTGAAGCTGATTTATAATATGTTATATGTGTCTAAACTGTTTTAAGGTTAGTTAGTTATCCCTCGCGCAGTGGGATAGTGCCCTTTGAAAGAAAGTGAAAGCGGCGGTTTCGGAAATATCTCAAAAATTGGAAGAAATTTGAGTAGAAGAGTGTTTTAACATGAGGTTCCCTCTGAAAGTGAGGCTGCTTTTATGTAATATGTATATCGATTATGATTAACAACTTGTTTTTCTCTTGTTTTATCAATAAATTATTGTTAGAAATCGGAAGCGGTTATCGTTTTTAAAATAACACAATAAAAATACATACCGTCTATATGTTTTTAACGTACTCGAATAGAGATTCCACGTAATTACAATAAGTGACACGTATCACTCAATACACTACACCCTAGATACCTTCCAATCAGGGCTTCCTACAACTAACTGTTCCCGTTTGACACAATTCCACTGCTTTTATTGTCTTTTTCACCTAAATCTACCCACTTTTATACGAATACGCTAACAATATAACTATTTTAAATAAAACTTTTTAGTTGGACTAACTGCGTATATTTGATATTCTACATTTTTGGAAACCCAAAGTTTCTAACACTTTGCCCTAGTCCGTGGTGATGTCAGTCTGTGAGTTGACATAATAATTATATCAAACTACCGCTAACAATTTCTTAATCGCCTCGCGTACTGTCCTGGATTTTTGAGCGCACTGTACGTTGCCCTTTGGTATGGTGGGTTTGAGACTTCAAAGATTTTATGAGTGGTGGGTTATGAGTGGAATTTTTTTTTCAACAAAAATACAATTATCCACACAAATACGTTAAATAGTCAATCCAAAGGTCAGAAAGACGTTTCAATTTCAAGACGGCCCTGCTTTGACTTATTACGCATTTAGGGAGATAAATTGGGGCGCTATCTAAGGGCGCGCGCAGACATTACTCAGCGCGGAACCCATTTAAAACCAATATATATAAACTGTTAGATATTTTATTCTTAAGTTTATTTGCTTTGAGTTTTTTTTTCAGCTATACCTACATATAGTAGGGTAGGTAGAGGGCACCTGGGGACCAATGTTAAGACACTCCGTTCCCGTTAAGACACTTCCGTTCTCCACTTTCACACTTGTCGCTGAAATGTGTATAGCAAGGTAGGTAGAGGGAACCTGGGGATCTAGTGTTATGAAACTCCGTTACCATTAAGATACTTCCGTTCCCCACTTTCCACCGACTTTGGCGGCATTGCATGTTAAGTCGCGGGCCTCAACGCTGCGCCCAGCCTCGTTAGCAGGGCGAGGAAATGCAAATATTAAATGTTTCATTTCCTCGAATGGGAATCGAACCCACAAACAATCGCGTGGCCTCAACTGGACTGTTTTGAGATGATAGATAAAAAAGTAATAGGTATTCTACGTTATCCTCAGGGCTAGCAGTAGTCTTAAACAATCAAATTATCCAGCTTTATAATATTAATATAGACGAGGATTCAGACGAAGATTTGTCCATTATATTAGTAACATTCCACCTCCAAGTACCTACAGATCAAATTAATTTGTCTATGTTTTCTATATATAATATGACTAGTGGACCCGAACACGGCTACGCCCGCATGAACTATACGAATATTTATGAAATTATTTTCAGTTTTCAATAGAAAGATGCGTTAAGCAAGCTCATTTTGGGTGACGTTTTCTAACAACAAACTTTGCAAATCGTTGCTTAGCAACCAAGTAAAAAAGTAAATTGCATGTCAAATTAATAAGTATTTTAATATATTAATATATATCGACAATATTACAAATATGAGAAAAAAAGTATCCTATGTTCGTCCCGAGACCCTCAAGTATCTCTATATGTGTATTTATCACAATTAAATTAGCGGTTTGGGCCTGATTGCGTAAAAGACAGACAGACAGAGTTACTTTCGAATTTATAATATAGGTATGGATAGAAGTCTAAAATCAATTAATAAAATAGGCAGCCAAATTGCATTTCAAATTGAATTATATTTGATCTAAAATCCTATATTAAATCTAATCGCATTTATATAGATAATGCAAATTTGTATTTACCCTGTATTGAACACAAGCTACTCTTAACATTCATTATTTTGTTGAAGTGACATTTTCTCGTAATTTCATATAATTTGACTGTGTAATTAGCTTTCATTTGTAAAATAGTTTAATTATAGTTGGTTAAATGACTATATTAAAGTAAAAACGAACATATATTTGTCATTAAATTACTTGTTTTGAGGTAGTTATGGCGAAGTGGCACGAGAGAGAGAATGTAGACGTGACGTGTGGGTTCGATTCCCAATGAGGCAAAGCGCGGCAACCTCTGCCTCTGCCACAACTAGCCTCCGAGTTCCCCTGAGTTCCTCTCGAGTTTTCTTAAAAACTATGTTAATATATTCATGCTCAACATCAACATAGATAAATATACAAACATTCATTGATAGATCAATATATATAGTTACGTAAAACAAACACAGAACCACTATACGCTGTTAAGTACTCTATACACCATTCGATACTTCCCTTCATCTGTTAATCACCATTGAATCGATACTCTCATGTAGTATTACCGAGAGCTACACTTCTAAACTTTCTACTGAACTTCCACCAATAACGATATATTAAGCTGCAAACTATTGTTCAGCTTACTTTATTATGGAAAACTTTGTTAGTGCTTTCAGACAAGATGGTTAGGTTTCAATATCTTTAGAACACTTTTTTTAGGTTCACGCTGTATCCCGCACAGCAGTATATGCAGAAGGAACCTGGGGACCTAGTTCCCATTAAGACATTTCGATCTTCTATTTTTCTCCGAATTCTAGAGGCATTGAATGGGGGAACTCAATGCTGCGCTTTGTCTCGTTAGCAGAGCGAGGTAATGAAAATATTAACTATTTCGTTTTTTCGAGTGGGAATCGAACTCACACTCATAGCCTATTGCAGTCACATCCTTCTGCCGCTGCGCTACGACGGCCTCGAGATATTTCTTAAAGGTAAAGAAAATAAAATTTATATATAAAGCTTACATACATGCTAGTATAACATGAAGAAGTTATAAAATGTAAAAAGGAAAAGGTAGATAGATGTGAGATTGGTGTATATATAAATCATCGAAGCCTAAATCTAAACATGTCCGGTTGACAAAAGGGGTGATCCCACCAAATTTATAACCCTCCTCCGGCCAAAGTGGGTTTACATATAAAGTAATAAACGATAAAATATTGTTAGTTATTTATTTTTTAATATATTAATATTTATATATGCTTTTAATATATTAATTCGGTCTTGATTTAGGCGAAAATTTTAAACAAAAAAATGAAAAAAAACGAAATTTCTTTCTTATAACATTAATTTGAATCTTATAACCCCCTTCTACAAATATAATTTATATTTTTAAAATGAAACTGGGGTGGGTGGTGTTGTGAATGGGTTAACAATAAAAAAACGATATCCATCCATCAATTCGTTAGATTGCCAGGTCAGATTGCCATTCGGAAATATTGGATGTGACAACCTTAGATCGCAACTTGTATTGTATTTTATTTGCTTAGAATATTTATAAAGAATATAATTTTAAAAGATGCCTACAAAAGATATTTCCAATTACTCTTAGTTAAACGTTTATATGCTTGCTCTGGTGCCCTCTGACCCTAAATACGTAATGTCTTGAAAATTGGGATAAAAAGATCGAAATGTCTCAATATTTTGGCTCCGTCTCCCTATTCTGCGATAGTAAAAGTATATGGTTCATTATCGCACTGTGCCTGACTGCACCAAGAATACGGTCTACTAAAATCTGTATAAAAAAGGAAAAAACATTAAATTTCGATCCTCCTATGGCTTATAATATGCTTGAGGCCATCATGGCGCAGCATCACAGCGTCTTTATTAGGTACAGAGGGTATTTACTGTCAGGACACCTCGTTTTCACTTTCTGCCGAATTTCCGAAACCTGATGAGTTGATTGGAACAGCTTAGCTAAGGATTTTATCTAGTTACCAGAAATAGCATAAATTCTTTGCTCGAGGGAGAATCGAACCCGCAACTGTCACGTTTATAGTCACACATGGCCTTAAGATTTTACTTAAAAACAATCTGAAAAGTTTCGCAAGAAGATGTTTATAATATCAATTAAAATGAACTGATTTACGCGTATATCACGATATAATGCGCTATTTCATATATCTTATCATTATAGTAACATAGCCCGTATGTTACACGTAATAAGACTCATATATGTATGTACGTGTAAGCAGGTATCTAAGGTTTAATAGAGATTTGCTAGGGCTGATAGAACGCATCCGATTAAAGTGATGATTCCATACAAAATAAGGCTGGTTTTACATTTAGTGCATGAAGGGATTGTTTTTTTTTTTTTTTAAATCTCTCTTTAGGATTTTCTTTCGCTTTTATATTAAAGTCAAAACTAAAAAATTAAATCCGCTTCACGCTGTATCCCGCAGAGCAACACGACGTTGACGTTTAATCATAAATATTGCTTGAAATTTAAATAAACGATTATATTTCTTTAAGAGAAGCAGGTTTTAATTCTTACCAATCTCACATTTCATAATCTATAAAGCCCAGCGTTGAGTTCTCGTACTCAATATGCAATTTCTTTAAATTGGCTGGAATGTGGACAATGGTCTGCTAGGTCTCCTTACGTATCCTGTAACACAGGAAAGGCGTGATGGTGCTTAACCTAAAGCCCAGTATGAAAACCACCTTCGAAGCCTGTTCTTAACAGAGTTAGGTGTATTAATACCTCAAAGATGAGCACTGAGATGTGTTTCCTTGTCTTGTTCTAAGCTTAGCTCTAGTACGCGATTAATGTTTGTAGCTAGTCTGTATGAAATGATGGAATATTACAATGCTTATACAATGTTAGATATTAATTTATGTTACGTATAAGGAATAAATTAATATAGTATATTAATTTGATATTTTAATATCTCTTTTTAAGGTCATTTGGTGCAACGAGACGTTTTTGGCTGTATATGCTGTTTTGTTGCGAGTTTGATTCCTTCACTCTGTATCCC
Organism: Heliconius melpomene rosina; assembly: GCF_056956725.1. Classification (NCBI taxonomy): domain Eukaryota; kingdom Metazoa; phylum Arthropoda; class Insecta; order Lepidoptera; family Nymphalidae; genus Heliconius; species Heliconius melpomene. The sequence goes on along the minus strand of NC_140396.1, from coordinate 1,401,276 downwards.
GCACACAGCAGGGTAGGCAGAGGGAACTTAGTGTTAAGACACTCCGTTCCCCACTTTTTGCCGAATTCTGGAGGCATTGCGTGTTGAGCGGCAGAACTCAACGCCGCGGTATTTTAATTTCCATGCTCTTAAAAATCAGTGAGAGACCGAATAACTTTCTTTAGCTTCATTTTCTACCCGAATATGGGGAGCTGTAAACTTTTCTTAATTTTAGTAGAAATGATAAAGAAAACGATTTTCCATTTTCACGTCTTGTAATAACATGAGGTAAGTATTATGCATAAGTCCATATATCTTAATTGCAAATTAAACGTGAAACATTGGATGTGATGATACGTGTTCCTTTGTACAATCTCCTGTAAAAAACCTGACGCTCGTTTCCCTGCCATTACCCGTAACGGGCAATCAGATAAAATTGTATACATAAGGATGCCATTGCCAATTTCGTATTTACATATATATTTACTTTCACTACAGTATTGTGTTAATAAAATTGCCTTTTTTTTAATTAATATTTTTTTCCTGAATTCTAATTAATATATACATATACAGTAGTTATCTAATGTATGTAATATATCAAAATTTTATACGTTACGTACGTTCTTTGGAAATATATTAATTTATCTTAAAATATATTTTCTAAAAACTGTCTAGCATTAAAAATTTAATTAAAAACAAAAGTTACTTTAGTATTAACTGTTGTTCTTCTAGACTAGACTAGTAATTAAATCACATTGCAAAGAAAAAACCTAATGTTTTTATTTAAAATATTTTTAGTTTAAGATCCTTCAGAAAAGCTCCAGACGGTAATAATTACGAAATTGATGTTTTGAATTATTCCATCAACGTTTGCTTTGAGTCTACTTAAGGGGTGTAGCCTCACTTCTTACAGTTGCTTACTAAGAATCTTATTGTACTTGGTACTAGTCCTGGCTTTTATTGTCAGAGTCTGCCTTCAAACTCAACTTTCTCAACCTTGCATGGTCTGCAATATCTTCAGTGGTTTTCATGTTCTGCATCATAGAACCCATCACCTCCTTGGGTGTCCAGTTGAAGCAAATTTAAATCAGCCCACTTTTTTTGAGATAAAAAATATTATGTGACTATGATTTTTCTAACTCTCTCTTTCTTATAAAGAGCTTTTTTTATTATTTTTGAACGAAGTGAGCGTTTCTTGGTGAAATAAGTAATATATAATAAAAAGGAAAAAAATATGAATAGCTTAACCACGTAAAAATGTTAATATAAACCTGTTCACGCCGTAACTCGCCCCAACCTCAACAGTATTCAAAACCACAGTCTCAAAGCTAACCAGACAAAATTCACAGAGACCAGACCCTGGTTAAAATACAAACGTAAATGTAGCTTGTATCGTTTAATTCCAGACTAACCATCACTTCTGAGAGCAATTATTGTAATAAGATTTATGAATTCTCTTATTATACAGTTCACGAAGTAAGGTAACTTTTGTTATATTAAGAAATAGTTATTTACTAAAATATTGTTTATACTGATAGTCATTAAAATTTTAAATGCGGAGTTCAACTCCGTGTTCTTGTATCTAAAACCATTGCCTCGTATTTAATGCAAATGTTGTTTTTCTTATTAATAACAAATTGCAATTTCTCAAGAATTCGTTGGTAAGTGGAAAACGGAAGTGTCTCAATGCGAACGTGTTTTAACACTAGGTCCCCAGGTTCCCTCTGTCTACCCTACTACATATAGGAAGCAGCATGAAGCTCCGGTCAACACCAGATCTTTAACATTTTCCAAGTATGTAGATGATATTCTAACATGACATCTGGAATTCAGCGCTCGCTCGTTGTGGTGTGCCGCCAGTCTGCAAAATTAACGCTACACTTATTAGACGTACTAAAAGCTAGGTAATGGCACTTTGAACTCAATTATTAGAAATTTTATATAAAAACTACTTTACTTTAGCAATTTAGACCGAGACTTCTATTGTATCTTTAAAATTATTTATAGAACCAGAATTCTACTTTTCAGTTACAAATAAAAACATATATAACTCACTCCTGTACATCCTCATCACAGTTCATATAAATTGACTACAGGACCATTAGTTTGTGACATTATTATGTTAAACTCTTCAACCGCAATAATATCGCGCCCACCATTTTATAACCAAAAACTATAGATAAATACGTTAACCGCGAAATATTTCACGAAACGCGCGGGATTTAGTTTTCCATTTGCTACTTTCTACCTAAAATATATGTGAACAGAATAAACTGGGACGTACTCGTATGTTGTCAGTAAATCCGTTTTAGTCGCAACCAACTTTATAATTTTGGTTTTCACGCTGTCAGGCCCTCGTGGCTCGTGGCTCGTGGCTGGTGGCTGGTGCCAGGCGTCGTAGATAGCACAGGAGTTGTCAGTTTTAATACTATGTCAGATGCTTTTGTTTATATATTTTTAGTAAATATTATAGTTGTAAATATTTGGGGTGGATCGTCAGGTATCGGCACAGTATCTCAATTGTACGTGCGATGGTAGTAGATTAGATTCCCTAATAAGAACACGTGATGGCTTAAAATTGAACGGTTTGTGGGGAACGGAATGTCTCAAGTTCTTTCTGCTTTCCTGGGGATTAGCGGGATACAGCGTGACGCTAAAAAGTATACATATTGGAGCTATTAACACACGGCCGTACCGTATTTAGTCACAATTTTTAGGCAATGATACACCCAAAATGAACTTATATTTTGATATTCATCCTTATAAAAATAAATATCTATATATATAAAAGGACTTGTCCTCACTGACTGAGGTAAGACGCACGCACAGCCGTAACCGCTGTGCGTAGAAACGTGGAATTTGGACAGATGTTTACTTTTGTAATCTGGACATCCACTAAGAAGGGATTTTGAAAAATTTTAATCCAAAAGGGGTGAAATAGGGGTTGAAAGTTTGTATGGAAAAAAAATTAAATCGGCACCGATTCTTATAAAATTTGAAATTCAGACTCTTAAAAGTATTTAATTGAACACGTGTTTCATGGTTTTCTAGAATTCACCCCCTATGAGTGCCAATAAGGGGTTGAAAGTTTGTATGGAAAAATCTATAAATCGCCACCGATTTTTATAAAATTTTAAATTTAGACTCTTAAAAATATTTAATTGAACATGTGTTTCATGGTTTCCTAGAATTCACCCCCTAAGAGTGCAAATAAGGGGTTGAAAGTTTGTATGGAAAAATCTATAAATCGCCACCGATTTTTATAAAATTTGAAATTTAGACTCTTAAAAATATTTCATTGAACACATGTTTCATGGTTTATTAGAATTCACCCTTAAATACGCAAGCGAAGCTGCGCGCGTCCGCTAGTATTATATAATATTTAATAAATATTCTTATAGTTCAAGCAGGCGTAGCCGCGTCCGGGTCCACTAGTATATAATAAAAAGGAAAAAAATATGAATAGCTTGACCACGTAAAAAGGTCAATATAAACCTGTTCACGCCGTAACTCGCCCCAACCTCAGCAGTATTCAAAACCACAGTCTCAAAGCTAACCAGACAAAATTCACAGAGACCAGACCCTGGTTAAAATACAAACGTAAATGTAGCTTGTATCGTTTAATTCCAGACTAACCATCACTTCTGAGAGCAATTATTGTAATAAGATTTATGAATTCTCTTATTATACAGTTCACGAAGTAAGGTAACTTTTGTTATGTTAAGAAATAGTTATTTACTAAAATATTGTTTATACTGATAGTCATTAAAATTTTAAATGCGGAGAATCGGAATGCGGAATATCTAAAACCATTGCCTCGTATTTAATGCAAATGTTGTTTTTCTTATTAATAACAAATTGCAATTTCTCAAGAATTCGTTGGTAAGTGGAAAACGGAAGTGTCTCAATGCGAACGTGTCTTAACACTAGGTTCCCTAGGTTTCCCAGGTTCCCTCTGCCTACCCTACTATATATAGGAAGCAGCATGAAGCTCCGGTCAACACCAGATCTTTAACATTTCCCAAGTATGTAGATGATATTCTAACATGACATCTGGAATTCAGCGCTCGCTCGTTGTGGTGTGCCCCCTGTCTGCAAAATTAACGCTACACTTATTAGACGTACTAAAAGCTAGGTAATGGCACTTTGAACTCAATTATTAGAAATTTTATATAAAAAATAACTACTTTACTTTAGCAATTTAGACCGAGACTTCTCTTGTATCTTTAAAATAATTTATAGAACCAGGACTTTTCAGTTACAAATAAAAACATATATAACTCACCCCTGTATATCCTCATCACAGTTCATATAAATTGACTACTGGACTATTAGTTTGTGACATTATTATGTTAAACTCTTCAACCGCAATAATATCGCGCCCACCATTTTATAACCAAAAACTATAGATAAATACGTTAACCGCGAAATATTTCACGGAACGCGCGGGATTTAGTTTTCCATTTGCTACTTTCTACCTAAAATATATGTGAACAGAATAAACTGGGACGTACTCGTATGTTGTCAGTAAATCCGCTTTAGTCGCAACCAACTTTATAATTTTGGTTTTCACGCTGTCAGGCCCTCGTGGCTCGTGGCTCGTGGCTCGTGGCTGGTGGCTGGTGCCAGGCGTCGTAGATAGCACAGGAGTTGTCAGTTTTAATACTATGTCAGATGTTTTTGTTTATATATTTTTGGTAAATATTATTGTTGTAAATATTTAGAGAGATCGTCAGGTATCGGCACAGTATCTCAACTGTACGCGCGACGGTAGTAGATTTGATTCCCTACTAAGAACACGTAATGGCTTAAAATAGAACGGTTTGTGGGGAACGGAGAATCTCAAGTTCTTTTTATTTTCCTGGCGATTAGCGGGATACACCGTGAAGTTTAAAAGTATACATATTTAAGCTATTCCCTCACATCCGTGCCGTATTTAGTCACAATTTTTAGGCAATGATGCAATACTTGTAAAAATATAGGGATTAGACTGCCGAATATGTATTGTTGTGTGGGTTCGATTCGTACTTAACGAAATAAAATATTTAATAGTTAAAAAAAAAAACAGTCCCAACATATCCATGATACTACTAGATCAAAACTGATTAGAATATTATTATAGTAAGAACTCTTCACAACGCTTGTACTCGCACCACTAACTGAAATAGGCGGATCGGGGAGAGTGGAGAGTTCTTTATACTCTTTATGTCTACGCATCAGTGCAGGAAATGCATTTATACGATTGAATAAAACAGCAAAGTGAACATGGGACATGAATTGTGTAAGGTGTTAAGTCTGCTGGCACCTTCTACTATAAAAATCTCTCCCTACGTGTGTGCGGAACTCAACACCGCACTTAATTTCCTTACTAGAGCAAGGAAAAAATATTTCATTCAGAGCGGGAATCGAACCCAGAATTGTCACGTTAGCATGTACCACAACGAATTCATTCTCCACTTACGAATTTTTCTTGTAAATGGAAAAAATATAACTCAAAATTACAATATTTACTTCTTAAATATTTCAAACACAACAAAAGATGTTTACGAATTCGCATTTTAATTTACAATTAATTTTGCGTTGTTGAGGAAAAATTTATTCGTAAGGCAAATTACGTTCAGGATTTACATCAGCACCGGCTGGTAGTAAAACATCACTTTATTTCCACATTATTATATCTGTTTTTGTTGAATTTTTACTTTATGCTTATAATTTAATGTTCATTTGATATATTTTTCTAGATAAGCATAGAGTTGGCCGTTAAGTTCACTCCGTTCTCCCCATTCTATTCAATTTAAACAACATTGCATGCTAAGTAGTAGAAATAAATTTGGTTTTGCAAGTCACATGCGTCGCTCACGAACGTCGAAATATAAATTACTAATAATAGTGTGTCGCTGTCGACGGAAACCTCTGGGAGGATATCATCATCCTCATCATCAGTTGTGGAGCTCAACGTCGCGCGTTGTCTTGGTCTCTCAATATAATATTTTTAATTAACGACTTTTCATTAGTTTTTTTCTAATTTGTTTCAAAATTCATATATTACAATAGCTAATTAATAAAAAGTAAGAAAATTAAAATTAAAATAAATACCAATTCATGCACCCTTCGTTCCATCCTTGTGATTATTTACGCCACTATGAAAAAATAGATTTCAGAAGATTATACGCTTAAAATTATATATACCGACGCTATCGTCGCGGTTTCCATTTGTGGGAATGAAATATTTGCACATCTTCTTTCTGACAAGACAAAAAGCGCGGCGTTGAGTTGCGCTACTCAACACGCAATTTGTCAAATATTGGGCGAAATACTGAGAACATTTTTCTTTTAGTTTTAAAGTACCTTAATAAGTTCCCTCTACCTATCCTGTTTTATGTGGGGTACGCCGTAAATCTAAAAATATATATTAAAAAACAGATGGAAATATTTAAATAGTGTCTTATATAAAAAAAATTACCAACCCATTTACCCTTTTTTTTAAACTTATAATAATATCCAAAAAAAAACAGTACAAACGAACTAAATACAAGCAATTTGTATTTAGTGAGAGCAGCGTTTCCCCAGCATCCCAGCCGCCGCACTTTAAACCACTTTCGCGTGATCTGCGGTAAGTTATGAATTTTTCATACAAACACACACGTTATATATGCGCGCGTGATAATGTGGCATTGTTTTTGGACATATACCACACTCTCGTTGATGAGTGTCTATTGAATACTGTTTTTAGAATAAACTATAACACGCTGTATCACTTAGTAGGGGAGGCAGAGGAAAACTTGGAACCTAGTGTTGGAGCACTCCGTTCAAGACTACTTCCGTTTCTCAATTTTCATCGAATTCTGGAGACATGTCGTGTTGAATGGTGGAACTTAATGCCGTGCTTTGTCTCTTTACAGGAACGAGGAAACGCAAATATTTCATTTCTTCGAGTAGGAATCGAACCTACAACCTGTACAGACGCACACTTATCCCCCTACGTCTGGCCTCAATATATCGGACATCACGCAATCGGGTAAAAATAGCTTCATGATTTTTTCTCAAAGCAGGGTGAAGCAGAAATTTGGAAGATTTGGAATCAAACCTACATCTCTCCCTCTATATTAAGTAGTAATAATAATTTTCTATATAAACCGCTATTTGATGGATTAAAAAAATGCCTTGCATTTTAATATAAGCAATTCTAATATGAAATTTAGTTCCACTGTGTCGGTAGTTACACACGAAACATCATAAACTATGTTAAACGTGCACTCGGTAAATTAATCATTTAAAAAGGCCTCTATTGCTTTGAAAAACATGAATAAGGTGCATTTACTTCTGAGTTTTATTTTAATAACTATAATAGCTCTGGCAATTTAATATTTTTTTTTTATTTCACAATTTTTTGACATATTTTTAGCATTTAGTTTTAAGACACTACGTCTCCACTTTCCGCCAAATTTTCGAGACACTGCGTATTAAGTGGCGCAACTCAACACAAATTGAAATGTGAAATGAAAATGTGAATGTGAATTAAATACTAGGTACTCAAACGTGATTTAGACCTTCTTTAATTAATTGTCATATAATGTTCAAAATATAAAAAATCTTTACATAAATTGTAGCCTGTTTTTTATTCTGCTATATAAGCTATATTACTGCAAAGTTTCATCTAAATCTGTACAGTATTTTTTGTGTGAAAGTGAAACAAACATCCATTCTCACAAGCTTTCGCATTTATAATATTGGTAATATTTAATTTCCCCCAATTGGAACTCGAATCCACAACTATTGCATTCACTGTGTTACATAACGCACTTGTGCCACTGTGCTACAACGGTTTCAATATGAAATCTTGTACCAAGAGGTCTTCAATGTAATTAGTATTATATACACACAAATTGACGAATTAATTTCAGAGCATTGAATTCCACCACTCAAAACGCCAAATTTCAAAACATCTATGGTAAAGAACGGAATGTCTTAACATTAAGTTTTCTCGCTCTATCCTGCTGCATGCGGGATACACCGTGAAGCTACAAAAAAATAAAAAAGCAAACGGAAAACTATAACCGACTAGTGTAGAATATAATGTGGATACGTGGAGTAAATGGCAACTCAGTTGTAATACTCGGTAGTGTTATGAAGTTTTTAATTGCTTTTTTATGTTTTCGTTGACTCGCCTCTCCTGTTGCAATTTCATTAATAGACAATTAATTATATTGCAGTTAACAATATCACAAAATTCGCTATAAAATTATAGTAATATTTATTTTACAGTTATGGGTTCGTTTTTCATTCGGAAGAATGAGTTTGACGATGAGTTACGTCACTCAACACGCCTTGAATATTGAATGGCAAGCGGGAAACGGAATATTTTAACATTAGGTTCCCTCTACCTTCCTTTCTGTTTATTAATTCTTCTTAATTTCGAAAAAAACGTGAAGCTATTAAATAGAAACTATAAAAAGAACACAATGACTGGACAAATATTTTTTTTTATAAAGAGAATGTGACTATAGATTAATACGAAACGAAAAAATCTTCCTAAATAATTTTTTTTTCAGTCTAGTATCAACTAAACTGGTCGAATTATATAAATAGTAATTTTTAAAATCATTTTCCATCATGACGCTACAAAAAAAAAACTAAATTAATCATTGCAAAATTTATGAAGAAAACTGCATTAAAACTTTAGTGAGAGTGGCTCTACTACGATTTTTCATAGAGACAGATTAACGTAACTTTGAAAGGCTTAATGCACTAAGATTATTATGCTCGAAAGACAAATAGTGTGGATGTGGAGAGTCATCAGGTTATTCATAAATTTAAATTCAAAATTTCTACAATAACTTTTTATTTAACTATAATTTGAATTTTGCTAAAATTGATTTAGATTATTAAGTTATTGAGATATATTTAATTATTAATGTAGTTTTAGATTATAAAATAGTGTATCGCCATATACCACTCAACAGGCAATGCCTCAAGAATTCGACGGAAAGTAGAGACTGGAAATTTCTTAGTGGGTCTGGTTTCTAAACGTCATGTGAAGTCCATGCAAACGAAATTGTGATTGAAAATTAATTAAATCAAATATATAAACATCAGTCAATGGAGGCCAGTCGTGAGATAGGAGCACAAGCTTTCAACTGTGAACGTTATACTCGTAGGTTCTGGTTTCAAAAAACTTTTTACAAGACTTTATATGTAATTCATTAATTTATTGATATTCTTTTAACCTTTAACTACAACAGTTATTTCCTACCTATCGTACCCGCAGCTTACAAAATAATTCCAAATCTTTTCCTGGTCTATTTATTGCTAGTTTAAATATTATGGAAAGTATACATTTTAATATAATTCGTCCTTTTCATAAAAATTCCAAAAACTTAAGGAATTGTAAGCCGCAATATTATTTCATTAAAAAACGACTAACATCGACTTTGTTTTTTTTTCAAGTTATAATAAAGTAGAGCCTCTACAATCAACAGACAAACATATTCCAAGCTATATTCTTATTATAGCATCGCGTACAGTTTGCCACGACCTAAGTAAGCTTCCAGGTGAGAGCTATATGATTACAACTCACAACACAATCGTTTACACCTGAACAAAGCCGTATTACTTGCAGCTACTATTACATCTGTTGGCTTGGAAATAATAATTATGTTATACTACTTTCGGTATTTGACTTCGATTGGTAAGTATTAATAAGATTTTTTAACGTTATCTATAGCATGATTTTCCATTTTCCACTTTCTGACAGTGTTAAGTTGCGGAACTCAACGACGCTTTTTTACTTCATATAGATTTTGCAGAAATAGTGACTAGGCTTGAGATAGTAGATTTTATTTTACTTTTGTCTATTTCCATTCTTAAAATAACTTTTTTATTTTTTATACGATTTTAGAAATTTAGACATCGTAAGTCCCTAATTAAATCTTAATTTGGACGCTAATCTATATACCTATATAAAATCGAAAGGTCACTCACTCATCACGAAATCTCAGAAACTACATGTGCTAGGAATCTCAAATTTTGCATAGGAGTTACTTATAAGACGTAGGTGCTCGCTAAGACGGGAATTTGCAATATTCGACTTCTAAGGGGTTGTTTTTGGGGTTGAAAGTTTGTATAAAACTTCGTTACTACAAAAATTTTGCATGTACCTCACTTATAGGACGTAGGTACTTATGGAGACAGAAATTAATAATAACGTAATTCACGCAGGCGAAGCCGCGGGCGGGCCACTAGTAATCTTATAAATATGTACATATTCCCCAAAAACAATTTCAATCTACGACCATCGCATACAACCAGACACATTTAGAATGCATTAGAATTGTATATCATTGCTAGTTTCCTTTCTACTACTTGTAGTGAGTTAAGTTTTCATATGACTTTACTGTTCTTTGTGTATCAAGAAGTTAGTTCTTGTAATACACTGACAGGCATTTGAAACTTCTAACAATCGTTATGTATTAATTTTAGTTTGTTTTGAAGTCGTTGTAACGCAGGGACGTAAGCACGCTATTTATACACGCAACGGTTGTGAGTTCGATTCCCACTTTGGGGAATAAAATATCTTATATTTTCATTTCCTCCCTCTGTTAACTAGGCAAAGCGGCGTTGAGTTTCGCCATTCACCATGCAATGCTGCGAGAGTTCTGCGAAAAGTGTTGAACTGAAGGGTCTTAATTGGAGAATGGTTTGATCTAAGTAACCAGGTTCCCTTTGCTTACTCAGCTACATATGAGATACTGCACGACGCTAGTCTCTGACTTTAAACCTTTTGCCTAATACGAATAACGTGGAAAAATCTAAAGCTTACAAAATTATATTATTCAATCAATATTAAGTATTATATAATTATATAGTATTTAACTTCCATGGGTGTATTTGTATTTACAATAAAAAAAAATTAAAATTGTTGTAAATATACAATTTCTAAGGGAAAAATTGATTTACTGCCTTTCGCTTAATATAATTTTTCATTAATCAACGTGCTGTTATCATGTACGTAGTAATAAAAAGTTATGAGGGCGTGAACGAAGTCCAATCAACTGTATCATATCTATCGGTGCAGCTTCTAAAAGGGTTAATTTTATACTTAGTAAGTATCATTCTCTCAAAATATTTTTATCACGCTGTATCACGCATATAAGAGGTGAGATGAGGTGAGATTTTACCTATCAAGTAGTAATACGCCTACTTCTACTTTCAAAATTCAACGGAAAGTGGGGAACGGAGAGTTTTAACACTCGATTCCCTCTGCCTACCCTGCTGTGTGCGGGATACAGCGTGAAGCTAATTTTTAGTAATATATTTTTTTCTAGTCTGATGGTATATCCCGCATATAGCAGAATAGACAGAGGGAACCAAAGAAATTAGTGTTAAGACGCTTCCGTTCCCCATTTTCCATTGAATCCTGAGAATAGAAGTAGGCGGAAGCCATCTATGCTTCCAGATACTTTGCGTGTTTCTGCCGACGGAACTTAACGCCGCTAGGTTGTGTCAGTTAAATCGAACTCACACCCATCGAGTTAACAATCAAGTTAATTAAATGATATTCAAAATAGGCAAGTATCTTATTACCTCACTTAGTACAAGACTACTACAAACAAATTAACACTTCAAGTACATAGCAAGTCTCTGTTTAGTTCTAACAGCTTATTATTAAATGGTACGATATTAATGTTTATATTATATTACAAACGTCTTTGATATTATAATAGAAGGATGCCTTTCCAGCCATCGATCCTAGTACGAGCGAAGAACGAAATTTTAGAATGTAATTTAAATGGAATTTCATATAAAGATAGTTTTCTGATGAAATATTCTCTACATATATGTTTATTATATATACATATATCAAACAATATCGAAACCTTATTGAAAGGAAGTTATTGTTTCAAAGTTGTTCAGAGATTGTTATACAAAGATGGAATGACTGTTTGTTGAAATAATGTAAATATATGTATACTATTCATATTAGGTATGACTTTATTTCGTTAGTTAATTGTGTATTTATATATAAATATATAAATGGATACATACATATAAAATACTAGCGACCCATCCGCGGCGTCGCCTGCGTGAACTATGTTATTATTAATTTCTGTCTCCATGACTACGTCCTAGTGACGTCTGTGCAAAATTTGACACTCCTAGCAATTGTAGTAACGAAGTTTCATACAAACTTTCAACCCCTAAAACGACCCCTTAGAAGTCGAATATTGTAAATTCCGGTCTTAGCAAGCACCTATGTCCTATAAGTAAGTCCTATGCAAAATTTGAGATTCCTAGCACTTGTAGTTTCTGAGATTTCTGATGAGTGAGTGACCTTTCGATTTTATATATATAGATAAATGGATACATACATATAAAATATTAAAATAAATTATAAGCAAAAAATCATTTTTAGAAAAAGCTTTTATTTAAACGCTTTAAAAAGGTGAAAATAAAATTTGTCTTTTAAATTTTTACTATCAACTCATAACCTCACTGTACACAATTTATATGATCATAAAAGTTTGTCGCGCGATTTACTTGTGTAACTAAACTAGTGCTAATTTAATTATGTAAAATCTGCTAAGTTTCAATTTTTAAAGTTTCAATTTAATTAAATATTGATTAACGCGACAAGCTTTTATCTCCTTTTTAAAGCGTTTAAATAAAAGCTTTTTCTAAAAATGATTTTTTGCTTATAATTTATTTTTTACTTTTTAGTTACCACTGGCTAGGTTTCTCACACTAGAGACATGTACCACGATTCCTCTTCTATGGTTAGGAATGCTGTTGGCGACACTAGACCCTTCCCGATTACAGTGGGGGTTCACCAGGGCTCGACTCTTAGTCCGATCTTATTCAATGTAGTGCAGCCTCCATGGCTGATGATGTATGCCGACGACATAGCATTCATTGACGAGAACCGTTCAGTCATTCAGTGAACCTCTGGAAGGGTACGCTTGAGAACGGCGGTCTTAAACTAAATGTGTCGAAGACCGAGTACATGGCCTGCGGGAGCCCGGACTCAAGCACGATCCTTATAGGTCCTGCGCCAACCGTTAAGTCAGAAAAGTTCAGGTACCTTGGATCCGATTATCCGATTATGCACGAGTGTGGAGGCATCGATCACGATGTCCATGGCCGGATAAGCTGCTGCCTGGGCCAAATGGTCCCGCCGCCGGTCACTGGTGTGGTCTGTGACCGAAGAAAACCGCCAAGCTCAAGGGACTGATATACAAGAGCATCATACGACCGGTTCTTTTATACGGCAGCGAATGTTGGCCAGCACTATCTCGGCACACTCAGGAGCTTCACGTCACGGAAATGAAGATGCTGAGGTGGATGTGCGGCGTAACGCGGTCTGACCGCATACGCAACACATTCGTTCGAGGTAGTCTTGGGGTCCGTGACGTAGCGGATAAGCTCCAAGAGCGCTGCCTGAGATGGTTTGGCCACGTTACGCGCCGGTCTAAGAACTATGTCGGATGCATGTGCTTTGCTATATCAGTTCCTGGAGTGAGACCTCCTGGACGCCCAAGTAAGCGCTGGTTGGATATCATGATGCCGGATATGAGAGCCAATGGTCTAACCACCGAGGACGCAAAAGACCGCGCAAAGTGGAGTAGGTTGAGTAGGAAGGCAGACTCTGGCAATAGCCGGGATTAATGCCAGGAGGAAGAAGGTTTCTCACACTAGATGTCATATTATTTTTCTAATTATTCTCGGCAAACCCTTTCATTTGATACCCGTATTGCAAATGTGCATAAATAATAACTATTCCGCCATCTTAGACGTTCCGCCATATTGGATTTAGAAAAACGTCACATTTTTCGAGTTACTCTCAACGAGCCCTTTCAATAGATATCCATATTGTAGACGTAGACTAAAATTAACTATTCGGCTATCTTGGATGGTCCGCCATATTGGATTTAGAATGACGTTAGATTATTTTTCGAGTTGCTCTCAATGAGCCCTTTCATTTGATATCCATATTGCAGAATTACAAAAATAATAACTATTCGTTCATCTTGGATGGTCCCCCATATTGGATTTAGAATGACATCACATTATTTTTTGAGTTGCTCTCAACGAGTCCTTTTATTTGATACCCATATTGTAGAAGTACATTAAAAATAACAATTCCGCCATCTTGCATGGTCCGCCATATTACATTTAGAATGACGTCACATATTTTATCGTGCATTGTCATCCAAAGTAAACGTGTATACAAAATTTCAGCTCAATCGGTTGACGATATCTACTTCAAAATTGAGCTCTAAGATTTCACCCGAACCCACATACATACATTGCAAGTTAAATAAAAGCTTTTAAAAAAATACAACTTATGTTTAAACAAACAAGAAATGCAAACCTCATCTATTATTTCTTTGTATTAAATAACATAAACCACTTTAAAATAATTTTTAAAAAATCCTGAAACATACTCTATTATTTACAAGTGTTGCAATTGAAATAGATTTACCGTTAAAAGTGTTATTATTCTAGAGAGACCGAGTGGCCATTATTCATTTTGCTTAGTACTTCGTTCACGTAGCTATGTTATAATCTAGAAAATGTGAACGTTTTTTTTTATTAAGTAAATATAAGTTTATATTGGTTTTCGTAGTTTTTGGGACGGCTTCTGAGGTTAAATGATGATTGTGGGTTCCATTCTCACTCGGAAAAACGAATTATTTATATCTATGTCTTTTATGTTTTTGCTAACGAGGCAAACCGCGGCGTTGAGTTCAGCCACTCAATACACAATACCTTCAGAGTTCAGCGTAAAATGGAGAACGGCAAAAGGTTCCCATATCCCCCATGTTGTACAGAAAACAGCGTGAAAGTAAAAAAAAATCTAAAATTATATTTCAAATTTAATATATTGTTCTAAACTAATTAGAAAATAATCAACATTCAATATGGTTTCCTAAAACTAGATTCCTGCCTAACCCATTATACTTACACAGGTACAAAAAATAAGAAAATATAAGAAAAACCATTCAATACATTTGATTTATCTACCCCAATACCCCAATACCCCAAGAAATGCCTTAGAATTTTGACATCGTATATTTTTAGAAGAAATAGGTAGAGTCTTCAAACACGGCGAGTACATTGTTGTGACCAATAAATATGAACGGACGGACACTTTAATGGGTCGCTATAAAGAAATAGCTAAGCTTGAACGTTGCGAAATTAAAACTTGCCTTACGAAACATAAATCAGTGGCACCTCATTTACGTTTTGTGTATAATTCAAAAAGCTTTCGTTTTACAAACGTTATGACGTGATTTTGCCTTTTTCGTTTTTTTTGTATTGTTTCGCCTTTTATTTGTTTTTTTTTTTTCATTCCGCATGTAGCAGGGTAGATTGAGGGTCTAGTGTTAGGACACTCCGCTCTCCACTTTCGATTGAATTCTGGATTGATATTACGTATTGAGTAGCGCAATTCAATGTCGCACTTTGCCTCGTTATCAAGGCGAGGAAATCAAAATATTAAATATTTTTTTCACTTCGAGTGGGAATCGAACCCACAAAACCTATTGCGCTTAAAATCGCACCGCATTTACCTCGATGACGGATCGAAGAAATGAAAATAACAAATAATTAATTTCCTGAAGTTTAAATTCCCGGGGAGGAAATCGAACTTACAACCATTGCGGTTATAGTCAGTTGTTTGCCGGCCTCATACTTCCCACTACTAAAATATATTTACATGCATAAAATCAATAACAAAAGTATTAAAAAACAGCACAGTACTAATTAGAATTCAAAAGACCGAGCCCATACAAAGTGAAGGAATATTATAAAATGTTGCAAAGATCTCATAAATAGTATAGAAATATCGCTTAATTAGTGTTTTTTTAACTAATTTAAAAAATAAATTATGGGCCCGTTAACGTCCAAATAACTTCTCGGTTAATTACATTTAACTTGAGTTTATTCTAACGAGTGGTTTTTTGTTTTGTTTTTTTTTAACTTCACACTGTATCACGCACAAAGCAAGGTAGGAAGAGGGAGCAGGGGAACCTAGTGGTAGGACACACTGTTCTCTTTAAGACATTTTTGGTTACGTTATTTCAGTAGTATAGAAACTACGTATAATTGTTAATTTTGCATACTTCGTTAAATGCGAAACTGTGAATTTACAACAAAAAACATCAAAAACAATATTTATCTACATTTTATGCATCCCATCAGAATTTGAACGAGAAACTGCATTAAAAAAACATATCCCAATGATTCAAAACAACGTCTTACACACATACATAAGTAATAACAAATTCATATCCATCTCAGAACTATGCAACTGAACAAACGACAGTGACATTCTTCTTCACAACCCTCGAGCTTCAGGGTTAAAAAAAAATCTCCAAGTAATATATTCGGAGAGGGAAACGTAAAAATAATAATATTTTACTTCCAATGCTGTAAGTGAGGTGCGCGGTATCATCCCGGCCGATGGGTGACGATTTACGGCCTCTTAATATCGAGGCAGCCTTTCAGTACCGCCTGAGGGTTTAATTTAATATGTCGGTAAAACTGTACAGGCGTTAAGAGATTGGAATTCAAGTATTTAGTACTTAGTGGGTGTATTTTATATACCATCTCGTATACTTATAGAAGGACAGGGACAGTGGCAGTGGGTTCGATGCTCACTCGCTCTGGTGTAGAGGCAAAGTTCGTCGTTCGTGGAGTACTCCCCGTAGAGACAGAGATTTAAATATACAATTACCTTCAATCAGCCACATAGCAATTGAGTCATATATTTGTATTTCATTTTAATATTTCACAAATAAAAATTTATCACAATCGATAATCGAATCCCCTATAATGTTAGTTAAAACATGCGTCGCACAAAGACTCTATACATATATATATATATGTGTGTGTGTAGTAATCTTATTAAAATAATGAGAAACGCTAGCTAAGCTCATAATCTAGATATTGTAGATACGAGTGTGTTCCTCTGTACATTGTTATATATATAGACGAACATTGTAATTATGTTCCTTTTCATAACATTCAGTATAATAATAAGATACTGTATTAAATGAAAAACAAATATATTTATACTTTTTTTTAAATGATAATTCACTGTAAAGGCGATGGTTGTGCCTCTCCTGGACAAATGATATTTCTGATATTTTGGTTTACTTGCTCTGGTAACCAGGCAAGCAGGCGCTTTATATTCATTTTAGCTTGACCTACCATTACCTTACCTTACCTTCATTCCATCTTGAGAAAAATGGTCTGTACAGACAAATAGACAGGCAGACGAACAGACAGACCTAGACATTCACACAGATAGGTTAACTTTGTTGTCCAACTGAAAAAAAGGACCCTAATTACCGATTTTTTTTCCGAAGTACGGAACCTTCAAAGAGATAATTAATATTCAGTTGACTATTTGTTCTCATGATATTTATAATTTATATAATTTCTACTGCCCAGTAATGAAAAGCTGCACCTGGTGAATGACAAACATTTCTATTTGAAATACGAGTACTCAGTTCTTAGACTTCTTGGGAAGATTTCGATAAATGTGGATGACTAAAATGAATTATTTTACTGATATTTTCCTGCTTTTTTCTACTTTCACTATTTTTTTTTGTATTGTGATTTTACTCCATTCTTCACCCCTTCCTTTCGCTCCAATCGTTCTTTAGTTTCTGCTTTCTTGGAAGATATTACATGCTTGATGAAACTCACCTTCAACCATAAAAGTCAGAATTCGTCTGTATAAGTTTACTTCGTATTTCTTTTACTTAAAAATGTAAGCTTTATATTGTACATGAAATAAATTGATAAATATTTAATTTTTTTAGCTTCAATTTATGTTCCGCACATAGCATGGTCTCCAGGTCCCCGGGAAGCGAATGTCATAACACTTCTTCAACACACTTCCGTTTCCCACTTGCCGCCGAAAAGTTAAAGTTTTTCAATTCACTAAACTCTGTGCACATACTGAATACGTAATATTAGAAATATTTGCCAGAGCACCATCTTAGGCCCCAACTCTATGGTTCCTTTTAAACGGGTCCTTTTCACAAGACTTGAAAGTCCTCGATTGGTTCTTTGAGACGCTTTCAAGCCATTCATTCATTAGAGTGGATGACACTCGAAAAATCATAGTTGGATTAGATTTTACAAAGCTTTAAGAAATGAGTTGGCGACCACCGTGGACTTTACTTACGAAGGAGGGGAAGGAGAAATATTTTTAAGGAGAAATATTTTATTTTGTGACAATAATATTTTTGATGGATGTTTTTTTTAAATATTCATTGTTTACACGAACTCGCGTTTTTGGTTACAGAGTGCTCCATTTAATAAGATACTGTTATTTTTATCTTCAAAAATACAAGTTATATTTATAGAGCAAAGGTAAGTCGTCGCGTCGTGCCGCAGGGCTATAAGCGTACGACTGTAAACGAGATGGTTGTGTGTTTGTTTCCCATTCGACGAATGAAATCTATGATGTCGAGTTCCGCCACTCAATCCAATCACTCAATTCTAGAATACCTAACCGGAAATTTAAGTAATAACCTATTTCTCTATGCATAGAAATTTTATAAAGGGAAAATAAACAAACTTAAATAATCACGAAAATCGACCACAGATAATCACGATGAATACCTCCACTAATGAGTAATAATGACCGCAGCGCTATCGGCACCATAAATTATAGTTTTCTTCTGTTAAATCCCCTCGAGTCGTGATTTACATAAATTACTAGAAAGTTAACATTTTGCTTCTGTATTACGTTTATTGTGAAAATCGGTTTTCCGATAATTTAACGATTTTCACTTGCAAACATTGAAAATCTTCGTTCGTAAAGAATTCTTAGTTGAAGTACGTATACTTGATTCATTTACTTTGTTATAAAATAGTATACGAACAAATAAATTAAGCCTTAATCCGTAAAGCCTTTATATTATAGGTTAAAATGTTTACAAAATTTAACCACTTAGGTACTACCCTTAATGATACACTAATGTCCAACCATAATTTAGGTATAATTTAAAAGTTAAATTTCTTAAAATATTTGTGATTATTATTTTTTTTACTTCACACTGTATCCCGCCTAACAGCCGCGACAGGTTATGGGTTCGATTCCAACTCCAAGCGGGGTTGAGTTCCACCACTCGACACGCAAAAGTCTATAATTTGGCAGAAAGCCTACCCTGTTTTATGCGGAATACAGCGTACTTATCTGCTTTGAAAGTACTCTTTTAAAGCTCTCGAAACTGCACGTTACCAAACTTACTATGACATCCATAATTATATACTAATATATTATAGAATATAATCCTTCTAACTACCTCTATTACAATTTAGACAACACTGTCGTCTCGAGCCACATAAACGTAAGCCAACTAAGGGAAGAGGATAAGTTTAAGCTGGAAACCGATGTAGTGCACTTCAGTACTTTAAGATACTGTCAGGTCTTCATTACATGCTTATTATATGTTACCGACAATCTGTACAATCCGTATTCTATGTAATACCTCGTCAATGGCAAGAGTACCTGGGAACACCTGGGGCGTCCAGGCAAGGATATAATAAGAATATTATTGTCCATTACATATTTTGCCTTTATGTTTATGCTTATGGTCTGTCTTTATGAAAGAAGACGGAAAAATAAATGTAATCCGATGAAGTAGTTGCCGTTTTTGTTTACGTTTCCATATTTCCTTATACGAATTCTATTCTGAAAAGAAAACAAGTTTTCCTTATAACAAAGTAAGCTGGTGCTAAGACACAGGAAAATTAAATATAATTTTTCCCCGAGTATGAATCGAACCCGTAACCATAGCGTTTATAGTAGATTGGTATCTACTATAAACGCTATGCACTGAGCATGACGGCCATAATAAAAATATGGAATTTGTAAATTAATTTGGAATCTCTAAACACGACTTTTTTGGAAATCTCTATCCTTGTAATAAATGTATAGCAATTATGCATTTAAATATAATATTTTTGTGTTTATTGTTTCATTATGAAACATGTAGAGGAAAAAAAAACAAAGAGATCAAATGAGTGTTTATCACTAGCTCAAGTTCTCATTATTTGCAGGCAAACTAGCTAACGATTAGGGCAACGGTCCATATATACTACAATGTATTTCTATGTTCCTATTAAATGGAAAAACCTTTCTTTGCAGATAATTACTTACAGATCTTTTTTTTCACTTCACGCTGTATCCCGCATCTAGCAGGATACCTCGGAACCTCCGATTCCCATTAATACACTCCTGGCCGCACTATCCGCCGAATTCTCAAGGCATTGCACGTTGAGTAGCGGAGCTCTTGAGCCCCGCCTAGGCCTTGGCCTAGCTTTGCCTAGTTATCAGAGCGAAGAACTCAAAATATTAAAAAATTAACTCCTTAGATTGAGAGTCGAACCCACAACTGTGAACGAAGAGACGAAGTTCTCCGCGACGGCCTCGATTACTTTGTATAATGTATAACGTTACGCCTCTTATCAAATGCTAACAACTAGAAAGCTTTTTTCAAGAAATTGCCTTTTAGCGAAAACCAGCGAACGATTATCAATTTGAAATCTTTACAAATCCTAATATAAAATGTAAAATATAGTCAAAAACCCTATGTTTAGTATAAATCATATGATATTTTTTCAAAGGCAGAAAGTAGAGAAATAAGTGATTATTCACTACTTTCTCTGTGTAGGGTACACAAGAAGCAAAAACTATGTAAGGCTAAAAATGGCAGACTTTCACCGCCGTTAACCATCGGGTTTACGAAAAGCCGTGATAAAGAGCAGGCTCTAGTTAACCCTAATTGCACCGTTCCTAATGTTTCCCAAGCTTGAGGTAAGAAATGAAATCGCTTCAATTTGCGCGGACATTCCTCTTAATTGCCAAGTTTATTATGCTGGACGTTTTAAAAGCGGAGAGCGAGTGTACAAGACAAATAAATGTGAATATTTTAAAATTAAGTAGTTCTTAAAGTTATATTTGAGGCCGTGGTGCTGACGCGTGCGATTGCGTTGTGAGTTCGATTGCCACTCGCTCTGATAACGAAGGAGTCTAAACGTTGAGGTCTGCCACTCACCACACAATGCCCCCCAGAATTTGGCGTTGGAATGTAGGGAATCGGCGGAATGTATCTTTATTATAGGTTCCCCTTCTGCCTACCGTGTTATGTGCAAGATATAGCGTGACGCTAAAAAAAATTATATCGTAAACTTATGTGACTGGAAAATACTGGAAAAAAATTCTAGTTTTCGTAGGAATTTCGAGAAACTCTCTCTTAGTGCTACCCTACATTTCCTAGCCTATCTAGATGTTTTTTATAACTTTCTAAGTCCATTAGTTTCTTCTGTGCGTTATTTATCACGCATTCAGTATTTTTTTCTGCTTCACGCTGTATCCTGCAGACAGCAGGGAGGGTAGACAGAGGAAAGCTGGTGTTAAGACACTCCGTTCCACACTTTCCACCCAATTCTGGAGGCATTGTGTGTTGATTGGTGGAACCCAACGCCGCGCTTAGCCTCGACACCAGAGCGGAGAAATGAAAATATATTTATGTGTATTTATCTTTTGACTTGCACCAACAGCCGCGTTTGTCCACGAAAGCCATTTCAAAAACACTATATTCGTTTATTGCTGTTCTCAACTTTTTGTAGTAAATATTTTGCATTTCCAAGCCAACTACTAAAGCGGAATAAAAAGCTGTTTCATATATCTCTATTACTGAGAAATATCGAGATTAATTATAAATCGAATTCTAAAAACATAAAGGTTAATTGGTAATAAAAGTAGAAAAGGAATGAAATTATTACAGTATGAGACGCCATTGTAGCGAAGTTGGTAAGTAACTCTTTAGCTATAACAATTTGGAATTCTAATTCTATTATACATTTTTTATAGCTCTAAAGAAGGGTAGGTAGAAGAAACATAATACATATACCCAGTAACTATTACAAATAAAAAAATGTATATATTCTTTACTCGAATAGATTACTGTTACCATTTCTAAATCGAATCAAGAAATCTTTTATTTTGAAGCCGATATCCCCCACACAGCAGGGTAGGTATAGGGAACCTAGAGATGAGACACTCCGTTCCCCATTAAGACACTCTGTTCTAAATTCTATTTATTTATTTACTTTCTCTTTACTTCAATATAATTGTTTAGAACTGTCCTCTAATTTCGGTCTCGGGCGTCCGTCACTGATACAACTATACTGGACTTACGCAACTGAGATCTCGTCCCCTGAGATCCTTGCTACGGTGGAGTGGAGGCTAACTCAGTATTAGTTTACACTGACCATTTAAGTGGATTTGAAGTGACCTGACCCGAAGTAAAGGAACAAAGGGTAAAATACAGGTACAATTATTAATTACTAGCGGCTCGCTCGCGGTTTCACTCGCGTGAACAATGTTATTATTAATTTCTGTCTCCATGACTACGTCCTAGTGACGTCTATGCAATTTTGCATTTGTAGTAACGAAGTTTCATACAAACTTTCAACCCCAAAAACAACCCCTTAGAAGTCCAATATTACAAATTCCCGTCTTAGCGAGCACCTACGTCCTATAAATAACTCCTAGGCAAAATTTGAGATTCCTTGCACTTGTAGTTCCTGAGGTTTCGTGATGAGTGAGTGACCTTTCGATTTTATATATATAGATTAGTAGAAAGAAAAAAATGTACTAGAATATATAAATAAGTAAAAATAAATAAGTATTATGTATTTGAATACATGATGTAGAGGCCAGTCGTGGCAGAGGCACAAGCGTGCGATTGGAAACGCGACAGATTGTGAGTTCGATTCCCACTCGAGGAAATCAAATCTTTAATACTGTCGTTTGTTCGTTTTGATATCGAGGTAAAACGGTGTTGCGTTCCACCACTCAACATACAATACCTTAAGAATATGGCAAGAAGTAAGGTACGGAATTGTCCTTATGATAACAGAATGTCTTAACACTAGGTTCCCAGGTTCTCGCGGAACTCAAGTCTCACTAGGTCTACGAGCGTGAACAATTGAATATAATTTAAAAACAAATAATCAATTCGACCCGAATGTCGATCGGAACCACAACCACGAATTCAATTCTTGCTTAAAATAATTGTGGCCATCGTAACGCAGGGAAACAAGTGTGCTACTGTAACGCAGTGGTAGTGGGTTCAATCCCCGGAGGAACAAATTATTATCTATTAATATTTTCATTTCTTTGTTTCTGACATCAAGTCACATCTCTCGACATTGAGTTCTGCCACTCAACACGCAATACTTCGAAAAATTTTAAAGAAAATGGGGAACGGAGTATCTTAACACTAGGTTTCTTTCTAAATTGCTAAAAAAAATATCAAAAGTGTTCATTAAATATAGAAGACGAACATATTTTATTCAAACGAGGATAAGCTACCGCGTGACAAGCACAACGCCAACACATATTAGATAATCATTTCAATTCACAAACAATTTATAATAAATACTTATTATATGTATTGTACTGTTCTGTTAGGTAAAATATTCCATTTGGACTGATTGTAAAATACAATATTATCATAAAATCATTTAATACCATTGTTTTGGCAATCGTATTCAATTTACATGATTTTAATGACGTCCGCGGCGTTGTGTTGTATTTGGAAATTCTAAAACTAACATTTATTTGTTTATTATATTTGTTGTATAATGTTTGATGTTTGTCAAATGATTGTGATCATTTGATCTGTTAAATTTGATAAATCATCAATTTGTTGTAAATGTACTTTAATATTTGTGAAGTTGTGATAATGGGTAAAAACCAGGTCAAGTGCGAGTCACCACGGGTTTTGTAAAAAATTAGGATTAAAGTTCATCGGGAAGTACAACTTAACAAAGATGACAAACTTAAGTTTGTGAGATTGTGCACTCATTTTGTCTGTCTGTGCGTTTGTTCACGCTAATCTCAGAAACGTATAAACCGATTTAATAACCATTTTCACTATTGCATCTTGGAAAGCTTACTTTTATTTTAATCAAGTTATAAATAAAAAAAAATCCATTTTAAAGAATGTTGTGAGACAAAATTGCTATAAATAACTGTTTTATTGAATTAAGGTATCTATACTTATTGTTTTTAAAATTATATTCTTATTAGAAAAACGGAAAGCGAGCGAAGCCGCAAGCGGGTCGCTAGTATGTAGGTTTATATATGCTTATGTATGTGAGATATTTGGTGGATGTAGAATCGTAGATGGTCTGCTTTCTCACTGGTCCCATTTTAGTCAGACAAAGGAAGGTATTCTATTAACCCACTCGACGTTTCTTAATGAATACAAATTAAATATACGTCTCTGATGACCCAATAGTTCCTGACATACTTGCTTTGAAAAACACCAAAGTTATCTTTTAAGTCATTTAATTAAAAAAAACTTTAGAAAACTCAAAAAAGAAAAATTCTAGAGAACTGAATCTTTTATATGCGAAATAAAGGCCAACGGTCCCACATTGCTCTTTTCTATCATACGAAACACTCATTGTTTTCACAAAATGAAGTAAATAAACGAAAATTCGGCCAGGGACCACTATTGAGCCGAACTAAAAACCGACAATTTTGTGTAACACCCTGTATTCAATGACTGACACGAACTGCCGGGGCCCTCCGTAATTTTCCTGCCTTGTTTTATCTGGACGAACAATGGATCTCATTTTGGGGGCCACAATGATTTTCATTTCTAGCAATCCAACAAAATATACATCATTAAAATCTCTTGGGCGGATAGAAGTATTTGTGGAGGTCCAAAGGTCAATAATGGGATGATGAAATATAAAGTATCCCTACAGATAAACAAACTACCGGATATTTTTCACTCAAGCTTAGTTTAGTTATTACTTTGACAGCGTAATGGAGTTTTGGGGGTTGGGTTACCTGCGTCCGTAGGAGTACACTCGAAGAATCGAATCCCTACACGTGACCCCCGGGTAGTGCGAATCGGGTAACATTCTGGTGGGAGGCATTAGCCGAGGCTGGTTACCACCCACCTGACAAAGTCGTGTCGTGAAATGGCCTAGTCGTGTTTCGGCATGATGTCAGGTGAAACCGGATGGGAAAGTCGGGTCAGAATAGTTGTGTTGTATGTAGACCGTATAAGTTTCACACACAGATCGTCACAGGCTGGAGACTGATCATGGAGGGTAGCGGGATCCGAGGCACGGTTCACCGCTGGCCGACCGCAGGTAGTAGGGGGCCCAAGTAGCGAGCTAGCCACTCGTAAAAGGCTGCCCCGCCAACTAGCGAAAAATCCCGGAGATGCGCCATCATGCCGGTCGGCGACCGGATGAGAGGGCCCGATGGACTTTTTTTGGGGGGGCTCGGGCGTCCCCGTAGTCTCCAGGTCAGTCTACTATTGGTGTGTTCGTTTCTTGTGTGTGTTTCTCGGGTTAAACATTATATAACGCCTCGTTCTACTGCTGACTTCCCTTACCAATAACACTCTTAACATTATGAAAAACAGTAAATTGAAAAAAGTTTCACAGCGGTTGCACTCCCTCTCTCTTAAAGTGCAACTCGGCAATATTCGAGGGTTGCACTCGAATCTCATACCAGTCCACTACCATCTCGAGACAGAGAAACCTCATTTGCTGTTCCTTACGGAGGCGCAGATTGGTTGTCCGTCCGACATCGCCTACTTAACTTACCCTGGGTATACCCTGGAGCACAATTTCAGGCCCCATGCGGGAGTTTGCGTATACGTTCGTGACGACATCTGCTTTCAGCGTCTCTGTAAGTTTGAAGACCCCTCTTTTTCAGTTCTTTGGGCACTCGTAGACTTGGGCATTGATAAAATACTCTATGCCTGTGTATACCGTTCACATAGTGGGGATCAGGAGACGACTAGGCTTACCGAATACTTGAGTGAAGCTGCTGATTCGGCTCAACAAAAGTACCCAACAGCCCAATTAGTATTACTGGGGGATTTTAATGGCCACCATGGTGAATGGCTATTCCCATACCGGGATACAGACCATGCTGGGAGAGAAACACGTAAGCTTGCCTTAACGTTAAATCTTACTCAGCTGGTCCAAGGTGCAACACGTGTACCTGATGTTGAGTCGCATACCGCCTATTGCTTGGATCTCTTGCTGTCAACCGAACCAGACCGCTACTCAGTGTCTATTTCACCACCACTGGGTGGATCTGACCACTGTTTGGTGAAATCTGTGTCGATATACTCTCCGCCCGACCCCAGTCAATTAGGAAATCGGCGAGTATGGCGATACAAGTCAGCGGACTGGGATGAAATGCGGTCCTTTTTTGCTTCCTATCCTTGGCAATCTGCATGCTTCTCCTCTAATGATCCCTCAGTTTGTGCGGAGGCTGTAACAGATGTGCTGCGCATGGGTATGGAATATTATATTCCATTCTCTGACGTGCCTCTGTCAAGCAAAGCCCGCCCTTGGTTCGGGCCTGAATGTAAACACGCAGAAGCTCTACATCAACAGGCTTATCGAACCTGGGCAGATGCTCGTAACCGCAAACTAGAGGATGTTCGCATAAAGAAGAAAGCCTACAATTCAGCGGCCAAGTCTTGCAAAAAGGTAATGCAGAAGGCTCGCCTTAAGCACATAAGGCATATAGGAACCAAACTCGCGTCGTACCCAGCAGGTAGTAAAGCGTTTTGGTCCTTATCGAAATCAGTTGAAGCAAACTTCGCTCGCCCTACACTTCCTCCACTGCTGAAACCCGATGGGTCACTAGCTCATACTTCCGAAGAGAAAGCAAACTTGTTTGCATCTCAATTTGCAGAATCTTCACGTCTAGACGCAGGTGGCGCAGTACCTCCAATACCACCAAAATGTGACACTCTAATGAGTAATATACACATTCACCAAAAGGAGGTGCGCCAAGTTCTACGATGTCTTGACGTGAACAAAGCTAGTAGTCCTGATGGTATATCGGCCATTGTGTTGAGAAATTGTGCGGCTGAGTTGACTCCTGTTTTAACACGCCTTTTTCGACTTTCTCTTACGATTGGACAAGTGCCTAAACTCTGGAAGCTTGCCAACGTGCAACCAGTGCCCAAAAAGGGCAGTCGCGCCGACCCTGCCAATTACAGGCCAATCTCAGTCACGTCCATAATCTGTAAGGTCATGGAACGTGTTCTGAATAATAAACTCTTGGTATACCTAGAAACAAACGACCTTCTCAGTGACCGCCAATATGGCTTTCGGCGTAATCGGTCTACTGGGGATTTTCTAGCGTATGTCACTCATTTCTGGAGTGAGGCCATTGAGAGGTATGGTGAGGCAATGGCCGTTTCTCTTGACATCTCAAAGGCCTTCGACAGGGTTTGGCATGATAGCCTTATAGGAAAGTTACCAGCGTATGGCTTGCCCGATGACTTATGTTCTTGGCTATCGGACTTCTTGAGGGACCGATCAATACGTGTAGTCGTGGATGGCTACTCGTCTGATATAATGGATGTAAATGCCGGTGTTCCTCAAGGGTCAGTGCTCTCTGCAACTCTATTCCTGCTCCATATAAATGATTTACTCATTCCTGGAATTCTTGGGTACGCAGATGACAGCACTGTTGTAGAGCGCTATATGGCTAAAGCTACTGCAAGTGGGCCTGAAATACAATCGCATAGGGATACTATGGTTGAGCGCCTTAATTTGAACCTCAAAGCAGTCTCCGATTGGGGAGATGCTAATTTGGTTAGATTTAATGCCACTAAGACCCAGGCGTGTCTGTTCACCGCGAAAAAAAGGCCATTCGAATTATCCCCCTCGTTTCGAGATGTATCGGTACCGTTAAGCGACCACCTTGAACTTCTTGGCATTACTCTTTCATCGACTCTTAACTTTGGATCTTACATTGAGTCCAGAGCTCAGTTGGCTGCTAAGAAACTTGGCGTCCTCTCCAAGGTGAGACAGTACTTTACACCTCAACATCTTCTCACACTGTATAAAGCACAAGTTAGACCATGTATGGAGTACTGCTCTCATTTATGGGATGGTTCTGCCAAGTACCAATTACAGACCTTAGAGTCAGTTGAGAGACGAGCCAGAAGGCTAATCAATGACGGGACCCTTGTTGAAACTCAACTGCAGAGCCTTAACCACCGGCGTAGGGTTGCATCTCTATCTGTGTTTTACCGGATACACTTCGGGGAGTGTGCCCATGATTTACATAGCTTGGTTCCCCCTGCCCCTTTTTACCTCAGAACTTCCAGAAATACAGCTTTACGCCATCCATACACGGTAGAAATTCCTACCGTACGAACGAAACGCTTTGAGGCTACATTCTTTATCCGCACTGCGAGAGATTGGAACTCACTGCCGGCATCTGTATTTCCTGTGACATACAATGTGGGGGTTTTCAAAGAAAGGGTGAATAGGTATCTTCTAGGCAAGCGTGCACCACCGTAGACCGCATCAACGCTCACCAGACTTGATGCGGTCAAACGCAAGCCTATTCCATATAAAAAAAAAAAAAAAAAAAAAAAAGAATGCTTGAGATAACGCACATGTGTGGGCGGTTTAATTTAAACGTTAAATTATAAAATATACCCCCACGATTTGTATTTTTTTCAGCATAACGCTATATCCCGCTTGTAGAAAGATAAACAGAGGAAGCTTAGTGTTAAAACACTCTGTTCCTTACTTTCCACCATTTTTTTAAGGCGGAACTCAACGCCGCGAACCCACGAACTGTTGCACATACTTTACAGTCACACGCTTGTACCTCTGATGCCACGATTTAAAAAAATAATACTATTATCATAAATTTCTTTAACCATACTATTGCTTTTATTACACTTATATTCCAAAAGTAGCGAAACAGAATGACTTATCACCAAGCAGGGAACAATCTGATCCAAAAAATGTGAAAATTGGATTAAAAAAAACAATACTAGAACCAATGAATGTGTTGAGACCTTCGACTTTACAAGCCTAATAGATAATGAGCTCAATATTCGTGTATCGAACAGCACCAGCGACCCCTCATCTTAATCACAGCCTATTACCTATTTTGGGCGAATTAATCGAGAGGGTCCATCGGCAATCTTCTCATTCGGACCACGTAGCAATTAGTGGATTCTGTGCTGGTTTCCATTGTAATCGTCCGAAAGCCGCAGTTTCAGGTTACAGGGTTATTTATAATGGAGCTGATTTTGAGGTGATTTGTTGAATATTTTAATAAAATTAAATGAACTTCACGCTGTACTCGCACACAGCAGAGTAGACAGAGGGAACCTCATGTCTTTGTGTTTTTAGATTGGCTCTGTCTGGGTACCCTGCTATTTGCGAGATACGCCGTGTGGCTAAAAAGAATATCAACCAACAGTTTAAAAATGTCTACATATATAAAATTCAAAACGAACACATCAATAGGAAATATAGAGAATAAAAAGGACTACAAGAGTATGTAGAATTGTTGAAAAAAAATGCTTATTCAAAATACCCTTTCACTAACATCATGTTTTGGTGGAGCTTCATGTCGTTTTTTTCTATTTTCTGCTCGCTCGACTCAAGACGTCTGAATTCAAAAGCAGCACTAGTGAAGCCTTTTTATGAACATAAGAGTCTCTGTAATCAAAAATACACGAATATTTCTTTTTTTGTTATCTTTTTACAATATTATTTTTAATTCCATTACAAATAAATCAAGTATTACTACGCTCCTATACCAAACGAATTGTTTAGTCTCTATAACCCCATCGACAAGCCTAGACTATATTACATATAAACACATTACCCCTATATTCATCGCGCAGTCGGTTAAAAATATATAATAATGGATACAGAACCAGTATAATCCAGAACGCACCGGTGCGGACCGGCTACAACCGGTTTCGCCGGCCATTCGGCCCGATTTGTTGCGTGTCAATTGTTTTTGTAGTTGCACGCGCGTAGAATGTTAAGCGACGAAAAGGCGCTTGTGTAGCTTTTTGAATGTCGTAGTCTTGCCGCTTATCGGCTGTAACTTATATATAGGGTGGTGTCTTTAATGATAACTTTCCAACTATGTATAGATACACCTAACGAATAGATGTAGCTTTGTCTTTAGAGTAATAGAGTTTTGAAGGTAGATATATATCTCAAAATCTTTTTTTAAGCAAGAGACATGATTTAGTTTAATACTCGGTCCCCAGGTTCCCTATACTTATCCTGCTAAGTATGAGATTTAGCTTGAAGCTAAAAAAGCAGAGAAGATAAAAAATATATAAAATATATATAAAAAAGCACCATGATCCGCATAACAGGGTAGACGAGGAGGGACAATCTGGAAAGTAGGGGATAGGACAATCAAACAATCTTTCCAGAATTCGACACCGTGCTTCGCCTTGTTGCCAGAATGGGAACGAGAACGGAAATGACAATGAACTGACGACTTATGACTGTCAAGCTTATATAAGACGTTATACCACTACACCACATCGACCTATTTAATATATTATGTACATATAATTGATTTCTAATGAACGCCTGCCAAATAATACGAGCAAAATTT
This sequence comes from Heliconius melpomene rosina, assembly GCF_056956725.1. Taxonomy (NCBI): domain Eukaryota; kingdom Metazoa; phylum Arthropoda; class Insecta; order Lepidoptera; family Nymphalidae; genus Heliconius; species Heliconius melpomene. Next base: position 1,370,816 of record NC_140396.1, on the reverse strand, counting down.
GCTATATCAAAATTTGCCATGTGATTTGACACCTAATTCAGGCCAATGCAACGTGCTGCAATGGCACCTCATTACTTCGCTTCAAGTCGTAGATGCATTTACAGGTGATTTACAGGCTTGCAATGGAAGACATTTTTTTTACAAATGAAGTTTCAGTAAACTTGTTTGTTGTTTTCGTTTTGGTAGCCTTGATGTTTACATATTTAGTTTTCTATTAATTTTTTTAGGCATTGTATGCTGAATAGCAGTTATCAATGTTTTGTTTAACCGAACTCGTAAAAAAAGCTTTTTCCCGTCTAATAAGCAAAGTAACTAAGCGCAACTTAGAGTTTCGAGAATTGGGCGAAAAGTGGATAATGGAGAATTCCCCTTAACAAGAATCGAATCCCCGACATTGACGTTTACAGGCACCAAAAAATTAAATTCAAACTAAATTTACCAATATTTAAATGAAAAATATATTATTAAACAAAGCTCATACTATTCAATGTTGTTAAATTCAAGATGATTATACCGATTTTTCTATAATTGTGCGGCTTTTTCCAGTGGAGGTTCAATTCCCACTCGAGGAAATAAATTTTCATTGTTCTCTCCATTACAGTGCTTCCAGAATAGGGTGGAAAGTGGAGAAGGGAAGTGAATTTATGGAAAAAGAGTCTTAACTTCTCTCTACCCTACCACGTGCAGGACATACTCGTAGCAGCTTCACGCTGTGAACCCTCATCAGTTCAAACCAATCGATGACTATCATAACCATTGCATTCAAAGTTATATACTTCCATCTTCATTCTTCACCACGATGAGGTCAGGAAGATAGTTTTTACGAAATATTATACTTAACATTGGAACTTTGAATAATTCAGGTCAACGTGCACCTGAATGGCAGTTCGTTAGCTTCACCGGTGTATGACATCAATACACAAATTTAACGAATGTTTTATTTAGTTCTTTTGACTGTTAAAGTATATAAAGTTTTGTAGGTAAAAGGTAAAAATTGTATATGACTTTTTTATGTAAAAAAATATATATTTGGTTCCCATGTATAGTTTTCAGATAAAATTTTAAAATTATTCAGTTCTTTATTACTAACACTAATAATTAAAACTAGGCTATGTATAGGAATCATGTATATACCTATAATTGAATATAAAAATAATAAAGGGTAGGAAATAAATTAAATCATATTTTTACAGAACCTCTTGTCGTTTAAATACTAATAAGTACTCTATATATATATATACTAGCGGCCCGCTCGCGGTTTCACCCGCGTGAACTATGTTATTATTAATTTCTGTCTCTATGACTACGTCCTAGCGACGTCTATGCAAAATTTGACACTCCTAGCATTTGTAGTAACGAAGTTTCATACAAACTTTCGACCCCAAAAACAACCCCTTAGAAGTCGAATATTGCAAATTCCCGTCTTAGCAAGCACCTACGTCCTATAAGTAACTCCTATGCAAAATTTGAGGTTCCTGGCACATGTAGTTTCTGAAATTTCGTGATGAGTGAGTGACCTTTCGATTTTATATATATATATATATATAAAAGGACTTGTCCTCACTGACTGAGGTAAGACGCACGCACAGCCGTAACCGCTGTGCGTAGAAACGTGAAATTTGGACAGATGTTTACTTTCGTAATCTGGACATCCACTAAGAAGGGATTTTGAAAAATTTTAACCCTAAAGGTGTAAAATAGGGGCTCAAAGTTAGTATGGAAAAAAATTTAAATCGGCACCGATTCTTATAAAATTTGAAATTTAGATTTTTAAAAGTATTTAATTGAATACGTATTTCATAGTTTTCTAGAATTCTTCCCCTGAGGGTACAAATAAGGGGTTGAAAGTTTGTATGGACAAATTCTTAAATCGCCACCGATTTTTATAAAATTTGATATTTAGACTCTTAAAAATATTTAATTGAACATGTGTTTCATGGTTTTCTAGAATTCACCCCCTAACGGTGCAACTAAGGGGTTGAAAGTTTGTATGGAAAAATCTTTAAATCGCCACAGATTTTTATAAAATTTGAAATTTAGACTCTTAAAAATATTTCTTCGAATACATGTTTCATGGGTTATTAGAATTCACCCCTAAATACGCAAGCGAAGCTGCGCGCGTCCGCTAGTAATCTATATATATAAAAGGACTTGTCCTCACTGACTGAGGTAAGACGCACGCACAGCCGAAACCGCTAATGGTAGAAACGTGAAATTTGGACAGATGTTTACTTTCGTAATCTGGACATCCACTAGAAGGGATTTTGTAAAACTTTAATTCTAAAGGGGTGCAAATAAGGGGTTGAAAGTTTGTATCGAAAATATCTTAAATTGCCACTGATTTTTATAAAATTTGAAATTTAGACTCTTCAAAATATTTAATTGAATATGTGTTTCATGGTTTTCTAGAATTCATCCCCTAAGGATGCAAATAAGGGGTAGAAAGTTTGTATGGAAAAAACTTCAAATCGCCACCGATTTTTATAAAATTTGAAATTTAGACTCTTAAAAATATTTCATTGGACACATGTTTCATGGTTTATTAGAATTCACCCCTAAATAAGCTAGCGAAGCTGCGCGCGTCCGCTAGTAATATATATTGCTGTAAAGCTTCATCACAACCCGTTCAGTATTTTTTGCGTAAAAAGTGGAACAATTAGGTACGACACTGGCAGAATATTTTGTGCTTGTCATCGCAAAATCATATTACTTTAAAAAATATATAAAACCTTAACATAATATTGACATATTTCAAAATTGTCACAAGTAACAGCTCAATATTTAAAAATATATATCACACAATTACCTCTGAATATTATAAAAGCATGTAATAAATTATGAAGTAAACAATTAACTCTACAAACACAAACTCGTAAGTATTTTGTTTCTTGTAATGTAAAAAACTAATATATACTCGTAGTAGTCTAGTACTTTTGGGAATATTAACTTTTCGGGTTTTTTTTAAACCTTTACGAGGTCAACGAGCGCTCACAGTCAGACCCTGTGTCAATGCGCCTGGTTGACCTTAAAGTCCACGCTGTATCCCGAAAAGCAGTGTAAACAGGGAACCTAGGAACCTAATGTTAAGACACTCCGTACTTAAAACACTTTCCGTTCCCGATTGCCTCTCGGTCTCAGGATGTATTAAATATTGTATTTCATAGTTAACATGTTAATTGAATCAATGCAACTATAGTCTTGTGAGATTCGACCTAAGGGATTTTCTCCCTAAGAAATAATAAAACTAGCTTGCCACAAGATTGATGCCATATATATCTATATGACAGAAAGAGAAGAATGGAGTGACTTGATGAAGATAACAAAACGGGCGGGCCGTCTTTCGAATTTTTTTTTCATTCTCTCGTCCTAACTCGTTGTAACAACACAAAATACGTTTTGACCTCCACCACTCAACAGCAATATCTTAAAAATTGTGCTGAGGGTGAGAAATTCATAGTGTTTTTACTATGTAACCTCTGCTTTGGATTCTCACATAATACAAATCCATCAATTAAAATTACTATTTTAATATTACAACAGCCAAAACCCCAAAAGTTCATAAAATAAAGCGTATAATACTATAATAGAATTAAAGTGAGTACATCCGGCTGTCCCACCCTCCAATTTAGAGGGCTCGTTAAAAACTACTCCAATGAATAATGGTTTGGGATGACTGAATATATTTGAGTAATGGGATATTGAAATTCAGCAGAATAGGGATGTTGACAGAATTTCAATGATATGTTCATTATTTCGCATATAAATGAAAAAATATATTTTATTTAATGAATGATGATGATGATAAGAGTGTTTTATGAAATCAACACTCTGTTCTTTTGGGTTCACTAATTTTTATGACATTGGAGGTACCTAAAAAGTCTCAAGAGTTTTTTTAAGGTCGAACGCGTTAATCTCAAGAAATACTGGTTCTAATGTGTTGGATAATAATCCAGCGATTAGATTTACCTAAGGTGATTGTGTCGTATAATCATATGATCATATCAGCCTTTCCACATAGACCTCCCAAGGGATCTCCACACCCATCTATCCTGCCATATCTAATGTATACTACACGAATGCCATAACCCTTCTCTTAGCTTCATGCTAAATCTGGCACGTAGCAGTACACTGCCTACAGTCAGAGGGAACCTGGGAACCTGGTGTTAAGACACTCTGTTCTCATTAAAAAACTTCCAATCCTCACTTCTCGCCAAATACTTAAGTAACAACTTATGTAGTTAACTTTTTTAGATACAATCCTGAAATTAGTAAGGAACTTTAGGTGCGAACCCAACTCGCAGATGACCTACATTTTTATTTAAGTTTAAATATGAAACTATGTATATATATTTAATTTTTATTTTCAAGCATTCCTCCGATACAAGTATTAAAGAACCAATAGTAAAAGAAAATAAGAATGTACCTATGCTTTAAACAATCTACAATTTTCTTTATTTCTAAACAAAGTAATCCTTTGTGCTTCGCTTTTAATTTGTAAGAACGATGCCGATTGCCCTTCAATAAAGACTGGTACAAGTGCTCTGTGGTTTTCCAACCAAGACCGCTTGTTTTAAGTTTTAGAATTAACTCGTATTAAATTTTATTGGTGAATTCGATTTTACAAGCCTAGGCCTCACCCACGAAGTCATCACGCCGTATTCCGCAGGGTTGGCAGAGAAAATCTGGGATAAGTTCCTAGTTCATGTTTCTTTAGGCATTGCGTGTTGAGTGGCGGAGTTCAACGCCGCGATTTGCCTTGTTATCGAAAAACTCCCTTGTAATTCAGCTGAAAGTGGTGAACACAAATGTCTTAATGGGTACGGAGTGTCTTCTAAGTCAAGAGTAGGATCTAGGTTCCCAGATTCCCTCTGCCTATCCCACTATCTGCAGGATGCAGCGTGAAGCCATAAAAAAACATAATAATTAGCACTGATTTATTTCTCTCCTTTCAGCGTTGGAAAATGAACCGATGCTACATTTAATTTTCCACATCAAGACCAAGCAGTAGTCCAATCAATTCTATGGAATGGCGATACTGTGTGCCCGTTGTACTGGCTGTCATCATGTTCCTTCTCGTCGGTACTATCTTCGAACGTAGACTCGAGGCTGCCATACGACGAATTAGTGAGTTAGTTTTACAGTTATTTGTTTTCTTGATAGTTTGTAAAAATAGTGATGTAAAATGGTTTAAATATGAGCAATTAAAATTATTGAGGTAGACGTGACGCTGCGCCCGACTGTGAACGCGAATCTTGTGGGTTTTATTCCCATATGAGGGAATAAAATATTTAATATTTCTTCGCTCTGGGGACGAGGCAAAGTGTGGTTTTCCGCCACTCAACTGCGGGGGAATAGGGAACGAAAATGGAGGACGAAGTGTTTTAACACTAGGTTCCCCGGGTCCCTCTGTCCATCCTGCCATATCCGAGATAGAGCTAAAAGATAAAATACAATCATGAAATGGTTAAGACTATCGTGGCGCAGTTAGATTTCTTCCAACGGTTGGAAGTTTGGTTACTTCTCGGGAAAATGATTATATTTATTTTGATTTCCTCGCTCTGGCATCTTAAACCTTCGGCCAAACACGTAATGTTTCAAAAGTTGGGTGGAAAAAAAACGGAATATCTTGAGAGTAGGTTCTCTCCAAGCGTAGGCTCCTATACGGAAATAACTGGAAGCTAAGTTAAATAACAATAAAGAATTAAATACAAAAATACATTAAAATTTTATTTAAAGAATATCTTTAGACGAACATCTCCATTCTATAATATTCAATAATTTCTGTCCAGTCGCCCACCAGCAGGCACGCCTACAAACTAGATTGCAATACCCAATAATCGATATACCGCCAGAAACATCTCAAAGGACAAAACAAACAAAGCTACCCGGCAAATCGACTTCCCAAACGGAACCAGCAAAGGGCATAGAGATCTATAATCAAACTACTTGCGCCAGTGAGGCTCTGCTATCACACGGATCACAAAGAAGTTTGGATAATAAACTTATTTCAAGTAAATCTGTACCCCAGTTGAAAACTTTGAAATTGATATATAAGAAAGATTATGTGATTTCTTAAATATATTTGAATGCATTTTTCAAATAATTTACCTAATGTTTGTGCTTTTAAATTGTTATAAAGAAGCTGAAGTTATAAATATGTTGATATTTTAAATATACATTTTATTTTATATATATTATCCGATATATTTTTATATCATCATTATCATCATCAGGTAGTCCACGTTTTAGGACTTCTTACTACACGTCACTGAGCAATACCTTCGACTCTCGAATTTGCGTATGTCACCTCCTCCCATACTACAATTGTAGAAGCGTGACTTCTACTCGAGAAGTTTTGTTTAGTGATGAACATTAACATTTCGGAACATATTATTTTTCATAGACGGCAACACCAACGGGATAACACGTCACTACATTTTCTTTATCTACCGTACAATACGAGATTTCGGTTATGGACTAGTTGTCGCCCACAAATTCGTATTCGTGGACGTCGTACACCATACGTTCATTAGATTAGAGTCTAAATAGTTAATGTATAAAATCACTGTTTCTTATCATAAGTAATCAATAACTCAAAAAAAAAAACGCAGTGATTTCTCACAAAACTCTCCCCTCCATCCCCTGGGAGAGAATACGTGAAAATGAAAAAGAAATACTCAACAAATACCGATTGTTCCATCAAAATCACTAAACGTGACGTATGACGTCGAGGACAAGGACGAATTATCTTAATAATTTCCCTTGTGGCCGCCTTTGCATGCTCGTTTGAACTAAGTGAATGGATCTACGTTCTTTTACGTTGTTACGTATATATGTGTTTAATATGGTATTAGATTATATGAGGGCTTAGGAATTATATCTAAGCTTATTTCATACTATAGGGCACTGTTCTGTGTATTTTAGGTGCCTTTTTTGGTTGTAGATTCTATTTCGGATATGGATAACAAAGGTAAAGAGATATTTTCATTTCCTTGTTCCGGTAACAAGAAAAAGCGCGGTGTTGAGTTTCGCCAAACAATACGCAATGTCTTGTGGAGAACGGAAAACTAGGTCACCTCAGCCTACCCTGCTTTTTTTTTATGGAAAAAGGACAAGGCAAACGAGCGTTCGGGTCACCTGATGACGATCACCGCCGCCCACGAACAATATGTGGGAAATACTGTGAAACAAAAAAAACCTTTATTCATATTACCTACTCTAAGTGAAAATCGATCCTACACCCCCCGAGCAGTCAAATAAGTCATTCCTAAGCCATCAGAACATCATTTTTTTCACCATATAAAAACATTTATCATATTTACATGTAGCATAAATAATATCCCTACAAAAGTAATTTTAACAAACATAAAACGAACAAACAACAGAGCTCCTTGATGTTCGCGTCAGTTCTTCTCATTAGATACTGAATTTGAGAAGTTCGTGTAATTGATTTAGGAGTTATTTCCTTGTACCGACATACATATAAATATAAATTTCTTGAAACTTTCGTGCTAATTGCGTTAAAAATTTTGTTTACGTCCAATTTACTTAATGTTACTTAGAACATGAGATGTAACTTTTTTTAGGTTCACGCCATATGCAGAGCGAACCTAGTGTTAGGACACTCCGCTTTCCACTCTTCATCCGTTTTCCTCGTTGTGAAAATGAAAATAATTCATACCCCAAGTACGAATAGAAGTGAGGCAAAAAAAAACCCTCTAGTAGTAATCGTACAATTATATTACTATATATTTCAAATACAATACAAATAATAATAAAAAAAAACATATGTGTCGGAAATAAAAAGGCGTAATAGATATTAAAAACAAACGAGTAGAACCTCCGACCATATCCTGGCCTTTAGTTTTACTCGAAATACTTAATTAAACAAATAAGTAAATCTAAAACAAATAAATGAACCAAATAATAACTGGAAACATAGTAAATTACAAGGAAAATAATAACAACATTATCTTATTCTTTAAATGATGGCTTGGAGCAGTGCCTGGGACTTGTGACCCCAGGAGTAGGCTTAAGGGATCCCTTTCCGATATATCAACACTCGCCTTTCACTGCTCCAGTCCAGTATAATTACGAATAGGTCTTAACAACATTCATAATTAAAATAGTCGAGGTTAACCAGCGGTGGAGCACGAGTAGTGCTCCGAGCCATGGCAGAGCCTCGACTGAGCGCACAACACCCGCACGGCCTTTTATAAATTAACAATGACATTGACAACGGTGACGCGCCCAAAGTGGCGCCACCGGAAGCTGACAAATACAGAACCATCAATTCAATAATTACAGCATTTTATTAACTCTTAAATGTTAATTCTAATTTTACTCCTTAAAACATCTTTTGTAATTAATTAACTAATTATGAATTTATTCTTAGTATTGAAATAAATTATCACCAGCCGACATATGACTTAAATTAAACTTCCCTTTTCAAATCAACAATTACCCCACTTTGACAAAAACATCACAAACTATTCTTTCCTTATTCAGAAGAAGTAATACTCTCAAGTTCCCAGCACTCAGGTTAAGCGCGGATTTTATTGCTGGACCCAAACTAACTTGGCTCTTCCCTTGTATTTGCATATTTAAGTCTACGCACGACCAATACATAAACATGAGGTATATGAGCTAATAAAAAATAGTTTTTCTAACATTTAAAAGCATCAAATTTAACAAATACTCGTTAGCTATAAATATTTTTATAATTAATATAATAATTTATATAATAAGCAAAAGCAAAGCCATTCAATACGCAATGTCTCGAATTCGCGTGAAAAGCGGAGAACGGAGTTTTCCAACTTCTACATTTTCTCTGCCTGAGGGATGAAGAAAAAGAGAAAGATAAAGGAAAAGTCATGTCAAAAAAATATCTATTACTATTGTAATATAACTTCAATCTACCATTTAATGTTAATATTTCTCATTGTTTTCAGTCCAGTCCAGTCCAGTCCAAAACCTGGAACACCCTGAAAAACTAGCCCAAATATATATACGCACACTCATATACCAAAAACAGAAACAAAACAAACAAATAAAATACCGGCCATAATATAATGGGATCGTAAAAAAAATATCCAATGACATACAATAATGAGATTCATAAATTCATGAGTAGACTGTGAGCATCAAATATTCACATGTGCGCGTCATCAGAATATTAAAAACTGTTTTGTGAGAAAGACAATTCCAGGTTCCATTTTTACCCCTTTTCAATGGAACTTATTGAAATAATGCGTGTGAAGATTTATTATCTGTCTCTTGTATGTATGTTTTATCTGTATTCAGCCTTTTGTTACGTTTTTCTTTCGTTAATCTGTATTAGCTGACATTTTGCTAGAATAAATAAATATTACGGGATGAGTTTAGTATAACAAAATATCGTGGCACAATCTGATAGCTGATGGTTGTGGGTTCGATCCCTACACGAAAGTGAATTTCTTTCTGCATTCTGAGAAGATAATCACTCCTTGTTCTGATGAATCACTGGGTTCCCAGGTTCCCTCTAGCTAACCTGCTATGTGTGGGGATACTGCGTAAAGCTAGGTACATAGTCTTTTATATAATAGGTTCACCACTGAGCCACTAGGAGGAATAGCAATTAAACAAACAAGTATACATATTTATAAAAACATCTCTAACCAAGGCAAGTTCAACATTGACATTGTACACCTTTTAACAAAACGCGACGTCGAAACGAAAACAAGAACTCTATTAAGAATTTCAAACAACTTTTTCATTGATAACATGTTAAACGTGTCTAGAGAGAGTGCCTCGCGTTTGTTCAGGACAACTCAAATAATCTATTCCTTGCCACTATTTTTACCATCACTGGATATATAATGTATCTTATTATCTAAAACTTAAAGCTCAAAATCAATAAGCAACAAATTTTCCAAGTGGCCAATGGAAATTGTTTCTTTCATGTAAGTATACATTCGTGATAGAATTAAAATATGATATCAATATTCGATGATGTTAATAGCATTTGTCTTCTTGTTATTTGCTCGACAAATACATACTGAACGTAAGAAAGCCCTCGGTTTACCTTCAATTATGTTGTTCTAACATAATGTTTGTATAACAACATTTGGTATTCATATTTGAATATGACAGAACGTATTGGGTGTCTGTTTTGAGAGATTCACCCTTTTTTAGGGTTCCGTTAGCACAGAACTAAAAATCGGAACCTTTTTAGGAACACTCTGTCCGTCTGCCAAAATTATTGTTTACGAGACTGCGTGGAAGTATGAAGCTCATATTAATATCAAACATTCTAAGTCAACGCAATCAAAGAATATGAACATTTATCCGTCGTTTTCTGTAATTTGTAAGAATTTTCCTCGTAATTAAAACCCAAAGGGTTACTGCTCCTGCACTTATTAAATTTGGCACGAAGTAAGAAATTAAGAAGTTACAATACAAACAAAAGAAAAAGTCCGAAAGCTGAAAAGTTATAGGTGTTTAATAGAAAATTGTCATTACTCACTTATATTTGTATTTCATTTCATACAAAATGAGTTTACTTTATAGACTAAATGTAAATAGAATTTTAATATCATTGCTAAGTCGCTATAAGAACGATTCTGTCTAGAGAGCTTTTTCATTGATTATTTATAGTATTTCTAATTTTCCAGCTATAAATAAAAAAAAATGCTATTTTGCAGGGTCTAACTACAAAAAATATAATACCTAGTATTCATGAAGTACCAAAAAATTTATATTTTGGTACTTTTAGAAAAGATCACATCCTTATTTTCTACGAAAGAAAAACCTGGTCTCCCGAACATTTTCCATCGACCATCCATTATCAAATTAGAACCTAACTGACGTATCAATGCCCGTATCAAAAGTGAACTAACTGAATTCAACGGAAGTATTTTATTTAAAGTCAATGTCACAGTCACAACGGCGGCGTAATGAAAAAACTTTTACTGAAGGCAACTGTTCCAGCGCTTCAGTTCGTTTTCATCTCATACTTTTCATCTCGACGAGTGTTCGAACGTAGAATTGGTTGAGCTGTAGAATTTTGATGCTATTGTTAGGGTTCCTTACCTGAAAAGGAAAAAACGGGATCTTTAAAGGAGCAACTTGTTGTAAGTCTGTCCATCTGAGTCCATCTGATCTCGGAATCTCATGAGTTAATCTAGCTGATATCAATATCATATATTTAGATCTATGATTCTTTGAAGCACAGAAAATATCTAAGTTAATACAATTAAAAACATATGAGCAAGTATTAAATTTGTCGAGTAAACAAAAGCTATAGGGTACTAATGAAACCCGTGGACCAACTCTTAAGAAATTCAGCACGAAGTGAGGATTTGCAATGTTAATAAATTTAAAAACCCAAAAAGTGAACGTTTATAAGTATTTCTTAGATAAAAAATCATTACAAACTTACATTTGTAGATTTGAAGTTCACTTCATGTAAAAAAAGTGCATATGCCTAGCTAGTTTCCGTTAATTCTAGAGGCATTGCTGATTGGCGGAACTCAACGCCGTGGTTTGCCTCTACACTAGAGCGAAGAAAAGAAAATATATTATTTTTATAAACGTATATATAAACAAATATATGTTTCAATTCCTCGGGTATGAATCGAACATACAACTATTCGCGTTTACCGTCGCACGCCTGTGCCCTTTCTCCCCGACTAGCCCAATTTTTGAAATGAAATGAAAATTTTTCGTTCCCCCAAGTGAGAATCGATCCCAAAACCGTTGCGTTTATAGACATAAAATGATATTACTCTCGATATTTATAAAAAAATCATTTATTAATATATATATATAAATTATTTTTTGAACTAACTCGTTTGAGCTAACTTCTGCTTATACGAAATTTTAAAAATTTTCAGGACATTTTTAGTTTACTAGTTCCATATATTAATCCGATATTATACCTTCGGATTATACAATATTTATGAGTATTATAAATTAAAATCCCTCGGCGCTCTGAGCTTGTGGAACTACTGCACAGTTTGAACCAATAGAAAAAGAGAGAATCTAGGAAGGCTATATTTATATTTATTTTGTAAAATTTAGGTACTTTGACATACTTTCACGAATTTAAATTATTGGTAGCTTCACGCTTATTCCCGCAATGCGGAGTGGGCAGAGGGAAGCTAGTGTTAAGACACTCCGCTTTTCTATTTCCAGCCAATTTTCGAAACATTAAATTTGAGTAACCGTTACAATGTGAAGTTATAAAAAAATAATTAAATAATCGTAAATGCTAACGAAAGTTCCTTATTTCAAAGAAAAAATCCAGGAGGACATAATAAGAATATTTTTAGCGTACCGCCATCTATATTTTAATGTTTGATTTACTTGAAAATGTCTTAAGATTCTTCAAGCAATCTTTATTTCTTTAAAGTTGCAAAAGCTTATCGAAGATGGTGCCCTTAAGTGTGGGCTTGTTTATTTCATATAACTTTGTTTTTATGTAAACCTCGTTCATATTTGTATGGTTTTTGAGCGGAGCTCAACGCTGTATTTTGTTATTAAGAACAGAAGGAAATGAAAATAGATCAATTAAAATTACTTCCCCCAAGGAGCATCGAAGACACACTGTTTGACACAGTCAGCATCAAACAATGTATCTACTGTGCCACAGGGTCCTTAATTTTCTCATGCGTGTTTAGAGCGAATATACAGATACATATAAAAACCAGTTCTAGGGCATTTCTAAAAAGAAAAAAAGGCTTTGAAAGTAAAGCTTTGGTAAATGCTCTGGGATTGTTTATTTTGTATATTTTTTTTGACGTTCAGGCCATATGTTACATATTTTTGAGTGGCCAGTGAATGAAAATGTTTTAATTATAATCATAGCCCCGAGTGGATATCGAAGCAACTACCACCACGCTTACAGTTCCACTAAGCCACGAAGGCCTCAATATTCTAGTGCACCTAGTATGTAAATTTAGCTCGAGGGCATTTCTATTAAAAAAACGCTACAAAGTTTTATAGTAGTTGGGTCGTTTACTACATATGGCTTGCTTTTTATGTATGCTTCGTGTATATTTTTCTGTGGCGTATCTCAACGCCGCACACTGGCACAAACAAGAGCGGATAATATAATCATTCCACCAAATGCACATCGAAGCAACTACCCTCACTTTTACATTCTTAATATAAAGTCAGCTTGAGGGTATTTCTAATAAAAAAGAACTCAAAAGTTTTATACACATGCAGTTGGTCGTTTATTTCATATGACTTTCTTTTGACGCAAAGCTCGCGAATATTTTTGACTTATTTTCCACTTTCAAAAGAAAAACATGCTCTATTTGGGTGTGAAGTGTGAATTTTTATATATTTCTCCTTGACTTCGCACTATATTCTACAAACTGGAATGGCCTTTTACACGTTGTTATGAAAAACCTACTATTTTACAAACTTTTATTGGAGTTGCCTTGTTAGTGTTTGTGAATGTGAAATCTTGCAAACTCAATTGGACCCACTGATTGAGCCAAAATTTCTATTACAACTTCAGTTCTGAAATTTAATACAATAAATATTGTCGTTAATCCAAAATGGCCGCGACAACAAAATGGCTGATTACATTTTTTTGCAGAACCTTCCTTATATAGATAGAGATATTATTTGTCCTTTGTTATTATTTGTCCCGTAACCTGATAGCACCAGGGAACCTAGTGTTAAGGCACTACCGTTTCCCACTTTCCGCCAAATTCTTCAGGTTCACTGACGTTGATTGACAGAATCCAACCTCTTTCGCCTCATCGACTATCATCAACATCTCCATACATGCGTTCCAGGGGGACTAAATTATTATAAATGTCAAAAAGTAACGTATAAAAGCTTTGCCTCATAAAACTACAAACGTACGACCTATTCGCAATAATACAATTACCACCATTCACTGTGCCATAGAGTGGTCATCGTGATCCAATTAAATTCCTTTACAAAACTAAATTGGCTGCGGTCGATATTCGGTTGCGTTTATTAACATTTTATTTATTGATATTATATAAAATATGTGTTATAATAACTGATTAATATTTATTTCGTTTAAATGGAAATATGGTAAATATTATAAATGTAATTATACTCTTTTTTGAAGCAGTTTGTGTGTGGATTGTGGGTTCAAATTCTCTCATTTGGAGGTTTCCCTTTTTAACCGACTTCTGTAAGAAAAGGAGGTTATCATTTTTTTTTTTTTTATGTTTGTTACCTCACAACTTTTAAGTGGGTGAACCGATTTTGATATTTTTTTTTTATTTAAAAGGTATAGCTTCCCGAATGGTCCCATTTTTTTTTGGTCCATGTCTGACAATGGTATCCATGAGAAAATCACATAAGTCTTAAATTTGCATTATGCATGTGCGCGACTAATAGCCGAATAACTCAATGTTGCGCCAACCGATTTTGATGAATCTTTTTTTATTTGAAAGGATACACTTCAAGGATAATTTGGTGAAAGTTTGGTTAGGTTTCGATTTTGGAATCCGGAGAAAATTGAGAAAGTTTGTTTTTTTTGTTAAAAAATTGATTATACTGTAATAGTTACAAGCAAAAACTTTTTAAATTGATGTCAGAAGTGAGATCCCTGATGGTTGCATTTCTTTTCTTCTTCTTTCAACCTACTTCAAAGAAGGGAGATTCCCAATTCGCCCGAATACTTTTTATGTATGTTCTTGTTAATATACCAAAATGTAACTTTGCACAAAAATAATACCTAATTAAATAAAGTTTTACATAGGACAATGACAACCACTCGTTGAGAACCACTACCACCACCATCCCCACTCGTTTAAGAAGCATCATTTTAAGATCTACCCATCACTTAAAATCATAAAATAAATTAATTTTTAACAAAAACAAAAACCGACTTCTAACAACGAACTAAAAAGTGAAAAATAATTATATAAAGATTTTATAATTTTCAAGTCGGTGCCAAGTAAAACAAACAGGCTTCGTAATTAGATATTGTAGTAAAGGTGTTGTAGCATTAGTTTGACACCGACTTCAAAATTATAAAATCTTTATATAATTATTTTTCACTTTTTAGTTCGTTGTTAGAAGTCGGTTTTTGTTTTTGTTAAAAATTATTGTGGCTTTACGATGTATCAGAGAACCTAGTGAGAACTCCGTTCCAAATTAAACCAGTTCTCTTTCTAGTGTTGCGTGGCGAAACTCAACGCCGCGTTTATAATGAAACTTATATAAATTAATATTTAAACTAAAGTTTCGCTAAAATGAAAATCAAATGAAGATTTTATTCAAATGTTCGCTTCAATAGACAATAAAAGTCAAAAGCTTGGTGAAATGGATACAAATACATTCAAATTATATTTCGTTGTTTTCTATTTAAATGATCAAACTAACCGGAAGTGTGGTTATTTTACCAGGTACAAAAATATATGCACATTGTACAAATGATTGTCTCGGTCCGCAATTTTTTTTGGATCGGACTTTAAGATATATAATATTTCAATGTAGTGCCTTGACACTAGGTTTGATAGATACTGAAACAGGATAGAGCACTAAGTTAAAACAAAATTGCCTATAGAATTCTAATATAATAGAAGCTAGTGTAATATATAATGTAGGTCATATTGAATTTTAAAATCTTAAAAGAAATATGAAGCTAAAAAAATTTAAGTATGAAAATTAAATTTCCAATCATGTTATATTGTGAAGTTATATACATATTACTTTAGCTTTTATGAAATATACAATGGACTCTCATTTTTTCGACTCCCTTAGGAATTTCCATAAATCCTTCTCTTAGTGCTCGACTACACTCCCCAAGGAACCTACGTGCCAAATTTCAGCTTTGTTGGCCCAGTTATACTGGCTGTGCGTTGAGCTGTCAGTAACTCAGTAACTCACTTAAAAGTGTTATATAATATGTAGTCATGTATTATTTTGATTAATTATTATTAATTTTGATACTCCTTTGTTTTAATAAATTTCTTTTTTTTTATTTAGAAAATTAACAGATATTAAACTCTTTTTTTGCCTTGATAAACTGTTTCGTAGGGTAGACAAAAGGAACCTAATGCCGCGTTTTTCCCTTTCCAGACAGATTTCCTGCACCTTGTCGTATTACCAGGATAAAGAAAGAAGAAAATAAAATTAATTCACTCCCCCCAACTACGAATTAAACCCCCACTCTACGCGTTAACAGTCATAGGCTATGTCGCTGCATCAGAACGGTTCATCGGACTAAATGAACTCTGTGGCCTGTGCCATTATACGGAACCCGGTATGGAGCTTATGTAACCAGATTGGGAAACACTGATACTTTAAATGTAAACATGCCTTCGTATAAGACGTTAGTGTAAAATAACCTTTCCTTCCATTAATACACACTAATAAGTGATATAACAGTGTTGTACATACATTTTTTACCTTCATATAACAGGGTAGTCAGAGGGAACCTGGGAACCTAGTATTAAGGCCCTAAAGAATTCTCTAGACATTGCGTGACAAGTGGTGGAACCTAAGGTCGCTCTTGGCCTCGTTACCAGATCGAGGAAATGAGAATATTATCTTCTATATATATAAAATCGAAAGGTCACTCACTCATCACGAAATCTCAGAAACTACATGTGCTAGGAATCTCAAATTTTGCATAGGAGTTATTTATAGGACGTAGGTGCTCGCTAAGACGGGAATTTGCAATATTCGACTTCTAAGGGGTTGTTTTTGGGGTCGAAAGTTTGTATGAAACTTCATTACTACAAATGCTAGGAGTCTCAAATTTTGCATAGACGTCACTAGGACGTAGTCATGGAAACAGAAATAATAATAATAAGATAGTTCACGCGGGTGAAACCGCGAGCGGGCCGCTAGTACTTAATATATTCCCCAGAGTGGAAATTGAACCCACAACCGTCGCGTTTACACTTGTATATAATTTTATTTTATTAAAATATATGTATGTATGTAAATAAAATGTACGCACTTAACTAAAATAACATTAGATTGTAATGATAGCGCCAATATAATTATAGCTTGTCCGTTAAAAGTGAAATTTTACGCAATATATACTTATTGAATGAGATGACGGTGTCGGAAATACGGTGACTATGTTTCTAAAAATTACTGGACAGCATAAAAAAATTCAGCGGGAATCCGCTGGATTCAAAGGGCGCAGGACCGGGCGGAGTGGCGAGAATTAGGGGAGGCCTATGTCCAGCAGGCAGCGTTGAAAGGCTGATGGATGGATAAAAAAATTAAAATCAGCTTCACGCTGTATCCCGCTACCACCTAACCTAGCATAACTTAACGCCGCTCCATCTAATCTAACAGCAAGAACAAAAAATGTAATTAAAATAATATATATTTTAAAATTTTGTTATGGTTTTAAGCTCGTATATAATTTGTGAATGATAACGGCATCTCAGGATCGATCTTAGACTTGAGACCCGTTTGAAACGGGCCTTAATGTCGCAATAAATATTTAAGAGTTTCAAACAACATGGTCACCCTACCACGCGAGTTTTGTAACTAGTGAAAGTAAGCTTCTCGTTCTCCACGACCCGCCAGAACGAGACCTGACACACGATGGTGAGTGCATTTTATTATTATTATTATATTAATTTTCGTTTCTATTTAACTATTATTAATAATGTGAGTTAATTATTTTGTTTATTTATTTATTGGTTTTATTATTATTTTTTACATAAACTTGATTAATTAATGGTGAATTTTGTTTATTTTCAATAAACGAGAATGTGTGAATAATGTTTGGAAACAGTGTTTTGTGCTAAAAAGTTATAAATTTCACCATTTTTTCATTTGTTTCTTTTTTGCTGTTTTTTGTTTAAGTTAATTTATGTTTGTTTTTCGTTTTGTGTTTTAGTTAAATAAAAATAAAATAAAATAAATATTATTTACATATATTTCTAATAATCTTTAAGATTTTGTTATATCAAGTGTTTTTTTAAATTGTTTTAATAATTGTTACCTTTTTATTTTTATGTTAAGTTATCATGTTTATATGCTTTGTTCACATACACCCTTAGAGGTTACAATGGCCTTCATGCCTTATAAACGCGATAATTACGGGTGAAATATTAAATATTTTCGTTTCCCCACCCTGGCAACGAGACAAAAAAGAATTAAGTTCCACCATTCAACATAATTCACCCGCAAGTGGGATAGTTACTGGAAAGGGAGTATCTTAACATTAGGTTCCATCAGCATACTCTACTGTGTGCGGGATACAGCGTGAAGCAACGTCACGTTGTCACGTCCTATCCTCTTTTCTTTAGCGTGGAAGTCTGACGTCTGTGCCCTTGCATCACGATTGGCATTTATAATATCTTTAAATATTACACATTCTTCGCGTGTGTTTCGAACCTAAAACCACTAATTACAGTTTCATGCCACAATTTCAATATGCGTCAAGAAATGCTTATATTTATAGAGTAAGTAAATATTTTATTTCATTTTATCTAAGTCTGTTTTAAATGTCTAGACTTTTGACAGGATAAATGATAAAATTATGATTAAAACAATCATATGAAGAAATTACAGTTTTCTAGTGAAAGTAAATTTAGAAAGAGTAAATTTAAGCTCTTTCATACGTTTTTAGTATTATCCCATATTTGGGAAAGAAAAATACTGTTTTAGAAGACATAACATAAAAAATTGAACGTAGTAGAGGACGTAGATTTGAACCCTATTGTTAAACTTTTTCATTGGAACTTTTCTAATAGGAGAATATCTTTATTTATTTATTTTTTACATTGAGATATTAACGACTAATACAATAACTCTATTGTTGGGTAGACGTAATAAGGTGGCGGAGTTTAGCGCTGTTTTCTTTACTAAGCAGACTGTGGAATTTGAGATATTTGCAATTTTCAATTCACTAACTGAAGATCGCACCCACGAAAACCGCGTACAGAGTACAGAACGACATTTCTTAGCTATGCCACGATAACGTTTGCATTACATAAGTTATTATACTTCTTAGTTAAAATTTTATAACAATATTTAATATTCTTAGAATAATATAAATATTTAGATATACATTTTTTTAATTACATAATAATTAGTATGTATGTATGTATGTATGTATTCAAAAGTGTTTGCGTTACATAATATTTACTTGAGTCAGTGTTTGATTTGAGAAACACTGTGTGCCTCTAGTGTTTACAGGACGCGCAGTCAACCAACTTATTTAGTAAACTTCATATATATATTTTTAGGTCTTACTTTTTAACCGACTTCGAAAAGAAAAGGTTTAAAAATTAAGATCTCAGAAAATACATATGAATGGTTTTATATTCAAATTGTATTCCTTATTTTTTATTTTCACTTAGGTACATCGGATCTTTAGTTTTCGATCTTTGCGTGATGCTATTTATTTGAGGAGAAAAAAATTTTGACAGATCATTTTTTTTTTATTTGATAACTATTTTTGTGCAAAATCATCGTTCAATCATATTTAAAATTAGTTTTTATTTTATTTTCAAGTTATTTATATATATTTTTACATTTTACGCTTTAAAAAAAATCTTTATTCATACAAATCTTTCTAAAAAGAAGAAGAAAGGAACCGAAAGAAGAAATCACTCGGGTAGCGGAAGTAAACACTGCGATTGATCCAGAACAGACATATTTTAGAAAAAAAATTTAAACAACACAGAACAGAACCCACTATCATCAAAAAAAAGTCACTTAACCACTGCACCATAATGACATTTTGTTCATGATTTTACTAAATAAAAATCTATTCTACTTTCAGGGAGCTTCACAAAGCGAGCACGCGTCCCAAAATAAAAACGACTTAGTGGCGAGGATCAAGGAAAGACTGAAGACTGTGGATCCAAAGAAAGCTAAAGAAGTTGGTGGAGTGTTCCTTTTCAACGTCATTAAGGGGATGTCTGTTTATTCCTGGAGTAAGTTTGTTTTAACGTCAGTGTTTAGCTCCATATATAGTTAAGACGTTCGAGACATTATTAAATTTTCATTTCTTCGCTCTGGCACCAAGACAAAAGCTCGGCGTTGAGTTCAGCCACTGAACACGCAGTGCCTCAAAAAATTCGAAGGAAATGCGAAAAATGCGGTGTGGAACAGAGTGTAACACTAGGTTCCCTCTGCCTACCCTGCTGTGTACGGGATGCAACGTGAAGCTGATTTATTTTACTATGTAAATGTTTAGTTTCAACTCGTACCTGTATACAAATACTAAAATATAAAAAGTAGACCTAACTTTTAATTTTCCTTTTCCAGCTCTAGACCTGAACCAAGTGACAGTATACGAGGGGGAACCAGACAACGACCCAGACACGACATTCACATTAAACGAACACTATTTCAAACAACTTGTCTCCGGCAAAGAGGATCCGAGGGTTATAATGCAGGCGGGAAGGTGTTCCGTTACCGGAGACATCATGAGGGCTATGAAACTGGAACCTTATATTAAATTAGATTAAATTAGATTAAGTTAGCTTTTAATATTAGTATATAAGTTAGCTTTTAATATTAGTATAAGTGTAATATGTTAATTTAGTGTCTGTACATTTATAATTTTCTGCTTTAAAATTGGTGAAAATTATATATAATTATTTATTGTATAGAGGAAATGAAAATATTTTTTAAATATATATCGATACTGGATAAATATTATTTTGAGGGGGTGTGGGATGGATCCCCACTGGTGGTAAAGAGTTATTTTAATTTCTCGCTATGGTAACAAGATAAAGCACGGCGTTTAGCTACTGAACACGTGAACATAATGTCTCAAAATTAGTCTATCAATTGAAAAATTGTGAAAATGTGTCTTAACATAAAGAATAAAGTACACTTCCGCGAATAGAGTTTGAACCCACTACTATCGAATGTACGAGACTACAATAATAATAATATTAATATAATTATATTCATTATTATGTGTCATTATTGTACTTATGTATATCTTTTAACCAGGTTTTGCTCTCAAGTTCGTTAATAGGAAGTATAGTAGAGTCAGAAAAGTTAGAATACCGCTTTTTCTGATTTCCATAGGAATTTCGGGAAATATCCATAGAGCTAACCGACTAATCCTCATCTCATGTGGTGCAACACTCTCTTCCAGAATTCGGCGGTAATTGTGGAATGGAAATGTCCTAATTAAAAGTGTGGAACGGTGTTAACGCTAGGTTCCCAGGTTCGCTCTACTTACCCTGCTATGTATGGAATACAGTGTAAATCTAAAAAAAATCATTTTTAATATAATATAAGAGACCTAAACATAATTATGACCATATCCAAAGTATAAGGGTTACGAGAAAAACGTGTTATCTGGTTTCTAGCGGAATACAATTAAAAATATATTTTTAAACTAAAAACGACTTTATTTTTTACACCTTAAAGTTAATTATTACACTTCAACACGAGTCAAAGGATATTTTTTTAAATCTGTAATAACGTACTTCAAACATGTAGGAGTTTTAATTAAAAAACAAAACATTATTATTTGAATTATTTGACGTCAGCGGTAACAATATCCATTAAAAATTATTAATTAGAGTTAATTTTTATAAAAACCCGTTGAAAATCTTATTTAGGCTGTCGTGACGTAGCAGCTTCGCGTCTGAATGTAAACGTGACTGTTGTGGGTTCGATTCCCACTTGGGACAATGAAATATTTAGATTATCTCAGTTGCTACATCAGTATTACCTATTCACATTCAGTAGGTTCTTCCCAAATTTTTGTTTTTCTCCAAACAGTGTCGACGAAAATTCTATATTATTTCTTATTATTTGCTTTAAAGATTCATTTTTACATTTATTTCACCACAGCCAAAGAAATATTTATTTTAATTAACATTTTTATTTCTTCGCTCTGATGTCGAGGCACGGCGGCGTTGCGTTCCGCCACTCAACACACAACGTCGACAGAATTTGGTGGAAAGTGGGGAATAGAGCGTCTTAACATTAGGTTCCCTCTGCCTACCCTGCTGTGTGCAGGATACGCTGTGAAGCTGATATTATTTTTTTAATATATTTTTTATGATATTTTACATATTTTTAGAACTAGTAAAATACCTACTATTAAAATATTAATCTATATATATAAAAGGACTTGTCCTCACTGACTGAGGTAAGACGCACGCACAGCCGTAACCGCTGTGCGTAGAAACGTGAAATTTGGACAGATGTTTACTTTCGTAATCTGGACATCCACTAAGAAGGGATTTTGAAAAATTTTAACCGTGGTGGTAATTTTGGTTGGTTGGTAATTTTAACCGTTTTAAAAGTGGTGATATAGGGGTTGAAAGTTTGTATGGAAAAAAAATTAAATCAGCACCGATTCTTATAAAATTTGAAATTCATACTCTTAAAAGTATTTAATTGAACACATGTTTCATGGTTTTCTAAAATTCTTCCCCTAAGGGTGCAAATAACGGGTTGAAAGTTTGTATAGATTTTTTTTAAATCAGGACCAATTTTTATAAAATTTGAAATTTAGACTATTATTATAAAAGTATTTAATTGAACACATGTTTCATGGTTTATTAGAATTCACCGCTAAATACGCAAGCGAAGCTGCGCGCGTCCGCTAGTAGAATATAAAACAAAAACATCTAACGTTTCACGCTATCGTACAACTGATATTGAATAAACTGCGCACCTATCCCTTGATTTATGGGACAACCGATTTTTTACGTGACATCTAATATTCTGTGAACAAATAAATATTATTTATGAACATAGAATCCACTATGAACTACTTAGGTATATGTGAATGGAGATAAAAATGTAATAATAATAAAAAAAAAATTCCCTTTCCATCTAGTACAACCGTGCAATTTAAACGCGACGGTTTTGGGTTCGATTCTCACTCGAGGGAATGAAATATTCACAAAGCCAAGCGTGGCGTTAGTTTCCGCCACTTAACACCCAATGCCTCCCGAATTCGGCGGAAAGTGGAGAACAGAAGGTACCGATGTTCCCTTGGCCAAGGATAGGTTATGTAAAAAAATTTTTATTCTCTTCTCATATAGCTTAAATAAATATAAAAACAACAACATAATATGACACATTGGGAAGATTGACTTTGTTTAGGAATGGAGGAAATGAATGTTAATTTTGTTTAGGGTTAAATATTTTTTTATCAAGTATATCTTCGGTTCTCCATATTACCAGAATTAAGAAATGAAAATATTAAATATTTCATTTTCTTGAATGAGAATCGAACCCAAAACCTGTCACGTTTACAACCGCACGCTCGTGCCCCTGCGCCACGAGTAGCCTGTTTTTATTTCTTGTGCTCAAAAACCGTTTACTAATCAAGCTATCAAGATTTCATTTAGATGCTTGTCAACTTTAATTTTTGATCTAGTATAAAGTCTATTACAGACAAGGTAATGTTTTTTTGTTTCTTTGTTTTTTTTTATTATCATTGCGTTATTTTTTCTTTACCTTCTATATCCCTTACATAGTAAAATAAGGAGATGAAACCTAGAAACCTAGACATTCCGTTCCCCACTTTCGTTCCCTACTTTTTCGCTGAATTCCAGCAGGCATTGCGTGTTGAGTGGCGGAAACCAACGCCGCTATTTATTTTGATTGAAAACAATATTTTGGTTAAAGAAAAAGACTAATAATTTTAAAAATGCTTTGCATATAAATCCTGGTTTTTTAAATTTGATGCAGCCTTAGTGCATTTTTAATATGTCCCAGCTCCGCATGCAATTATACGCCTAATTTTTTGCTTGTGTTTGAATAAAGAAAGTTTTCCACAGTAAAGACCAAACGATGTATGGTGGTTTCCTTTACCCAAAATATCATTTTCCATCAGGAGAAAAGAGGAATTGTGACATCACTAGTTCTTTTTTGTTTTATTAACTTCAAAATGTATGCCGCAAATAGTACTGTGGCAGTTTAAGACGAAAAAATAAAGCCAAAGAAGCTAGAATGTCTATAGAATAATAACGTCTTATATATGTATTTTTATATTTTTGTCTTATATGAGGTAACTTATCTATTAGGTACTTGTTTAAAATACTTTAAATATTTAGCAGCCTATTAAAAATTATACGTAGTTTATGTAGAAGACATCTTAGTACTATTAAATATTATATTTAAACCTTTCGTTTCATTAGCCTAGATGAACAAAAAAATTATGATAAGAGTCTCTTAGTCATTTAGGATCATATTTATAAATCAGTCAATCTCAACTCTGAGATCGATCTTGAGAGCGACCTCGATCTTAGTTTCCACTGACTGTTTGCCTGAATGCATAAATATAAAAAAAATACTAAAATACTTCAGAAACGCACAAAAATAAAAAAATACAACGAACGTAAATAATTTTTCCCATTCTGTGGTCGTTGCCTTAAATTCATTCAAATTCAAAAAAAAACTATAAGTATATTATATATACGACCTAACACCAAAGTCGCTGAACAGGTTAGCCATTACGGTACTGAGGTCGTACACCTCTTGGACCCTGACATTAGCTGCTCTAAATATAGTAGACTATTTGCAAGATGTCTCTGGCGTTATTTTAAAAGTAATT
The DNA here is from genome assembly GCF_056956725.1 of Heliconius melpomene rosina. Taxonomy (NCBI): domain Eukaryota; kingdom Metazoa; phylum Arthropoda; class Insecta; order Lepidoptera; family Nymphalidae; genus Heliconius; species Heliconius melpomene. Next base: position 1,346,317 of record NC_140396.1, on the reverse strand, counting down.
AAAAGAAATTTTATTAAAAATTGTGGACAATTAACGGGTCCTTTATAAGGCTAGACCCTAAGAATGCTTTTATAGATCTTGTAGCCCATATTAAATGCGAATAAATAAAACCATAGCCTGTGATCAGGAGTCGTAGCGCCTGAATGTAAACGTAACGGTTTTGGGTTCGATTCCCTTTTGGGGGAATGGATTATTTGGATTTTCTCGTTCTGGTAACCATTTCCGCCATTCAATACGCTATATCTTAAAATTTAGTGTTGAGTGAACGGGATACACTATGAAGCAAAAGTACAGTACCTTGTAAACTTTCAGATTTTTTTGAAGTATGAAAATAAAGAAGTATCTTTAATGTAACTCTTAAGATTTTCTCTAATAATTACAACAACATGATTAAGCAGAAAGTGGTGTAGTGTCTTAACACTATGTACACTCTTGTTTCCGCCTACCCGAATATATATGGGATACAGGAGCTGGTTTTAATAGATAATTGTAGGGAACCATTCATGCATGAGTCTGACTCGCACTTGGCCGGTTTTTCGCTATTTCCTCCAAGAAATTTATATTGTGCACACCACTACTATTAAATCAATGCAGTATTAATAAATGACGTAATATCTATGGTATTATATGGTTTATATTGTAGAGATATCGTTTACTAAGACATAAAAATATATAATTATACAGCCGGCTGCTAAAGACGACTAACTCAAAACATTAAAAAAAAAAATTATTATAAAAAAATATTTTTTTAATGTTTTGAATGTGCTTTATTATTTTTTGGAGATTTTTATAAGTTGCGAGGTCGATTCCCAGTCGAGGAAATAAATTATTTAATGGATGGACACTGGCCTCACGAAAGTGAGGATCGGAAGTCTCTTAATGGGAACGGGGTTTCTTAACACTAGGTTCCCAGGTCCCTCTGCCTACCCGCAAATGAAAAAAAAAATACTTAGGCTATTATGCATCGGACAGCGTCATATCAATGCATATGCGGGTTTAATCACACCTATTTATTGCAAGTAGGTACACTGACGTAGGCATACTGACATCAATGTACTGATATATAGATATAGATATGTTCACATTAATATAACTATATCGTTGCATAGAACAGCCTATATAATATGCCAAGAGTTTAATTAATTAGAAAAATTAAATATCATAATATATTTTAGTTATATGAATTATATAATAGCACCGCACAGCTTTGACTGTAAAAGTAATGGTAGTGGATTCGATTCTCACGGTTCATGAGGACGGAATTTCTTAACACTGGGTTCTCTCCGCCTTTTGTGAAGTAATTTTTTTTATGACTAACTTTAAACTATAATTAACCGAGTACTTAAAAAACAAGAACAGTATTTTTCCTCATAATTAGGGACAATAAGATAAGTGTTAAACGACTTATACTTGGACCAAATCTACTAACAGATTAAATTTAATATCACTAGTTTTATGTAATTTAGGCCAGTTTGTTAATGTTTGAGGTCAGTATTTTTTTAGCTTCCCGCTGCATCAAGCACGTAGCAGGATAAGCAGAGAGAACTTGAGAACCTAGTGTTAGAACACTCTGTTCCCAATAATACTCTTCCGACAAATTTTGGAGACACTGTGTGTACTGGTGGACACTTAGGGACTCAACATACATACAAATGTATGTAGAATATATAAAACTATAGTATAAAACATTAATATATAATAACTTATGATTTAATATAATTTAATATCCAAAGATCTAACCAAGTAAAGGACATCAAATAGGCATTTATTTATATGATTGGCATTCACTAGAACGGACTATCTGCGTCTAAGGACATGCACTAACCCTTGGACCAGTATAATGCTCCTTATGGACAGACGTCGAGAAAAGTGCTTAAAGTTTAAAAAACAAACATGTCTTTGGTCGGTATCTAAAAATTTGTTTTTTTTTAATAGAAGCTCATTAAACTAAAATATTTATTAAAAAGAAATATTTCAAGATGTTTTGAGTTTAATTTATAACATTTTTTTTTTATTTTTTTTTATTAGCACTATTTAAAAATACATAAAAAAGCTAAACAGTGTCCTGCAAAACTTTTTGTGAGGTTGACTACTCTAGTAGCACTCTAGAGTCAGATCATCAGTCTTCAGGAACGATAGAGACTCCAATGTTAAGATCCCGCATTCTCTATTTCTAACAATAGAAGCCATTCGCCATGGCCCACTCCATTGTGGATTATGACTGCGTCGAGACAAAGCCCAGGGTTGAGTTCCGCCACTCCATAAGCAATGGGGAACGGAGTGTCTTTCACTAAGTTTCCTCTGCCTATCCTGTTATGTACGGGATACACCGTAAAGGTAGAAAAAAGTTAAATATGTGATACTTCAAAAATTATAAAATACGTTAACTATATTTATCACTAAATGTAGGTTTATTATCTGCTGTAGTAGAATAGTAATATATAGACATGTCAATACAAAGCCAGGGTCAATGGAGAGTCCTTTGTGTGCAAAATAACGCTAACTCACGCGGGTGCTAAATAATAAATTGTGTAATAAAAATCGCTCAAATAATATTGAAAAGCGTTATTATAATATTTGTGATCGAATGTTGTATTTATAGACCAAATCCAATAGGAAATATTACAGAATCGATATCAAAGTTCATGGTGTAAAGACACTAGGCAAACCTATATCAGTCTTATTTACATAGAAATGTTTTTTTACCTTAATTGTGTCTTTTGTGCATATTTGTTTTTCAATGGATTTTTTTCAGTTTTACGCTGTATCTCGCATATAGCAGGGTCAGCAGAGGTAAACTAGTGTTAACTCCGTTCCTTATCCCCGGGGAATCTACGAAACATTGTGACGGAACTCAACGCCGTGTTTTTGCCATGGTACCAGAGTGAAAAAATAAATATTAATATATAATAATTCACGTCTGCGAGAGAAATCTATACCCAAAACCGGAACACGCTTGTGCCTCTGCGCCATAAAACATTTTAAAATTGCTAAATATACTACAAGTTTTTTTAAGATTTACTAACAGTCAATCATACTGTAAAGGAAATGAGTAATAAAAAATCAACTAACACTTTTCCACGCGACGCTACCGGTAAGTCGAGCTAAGGCTATATCGGAGTGTATATTTTTATAATTTCCATTCAGAATTCGCCAGCGATACGGTCCACATGTAAACAAGACAGTGCTAACATGTCTTCTAAACTTTGTATCCTTGTGTTCACTGCTGTAATAGCCGTTGGATATGGTAAGTGGTATATATATTTTATTATTATTATTTTAGTCATTGTAAAGCATTTCCAGATATTCACGTTATAAGTAAAAGAAGCTAGTGATATATTATTCCGTTCTCCCCTTTTCGCTTTGGGAGGTTGCATTCGAACTTGGAACTATCGTGTGTCCTAACACTAAGACATTACGTTTAAATAATATAGTATATTATGATTAGATATACTACTTTAATGACATAAGTAAACTAAGGTAACTATATAGGAAGTTATATGTCTTTTTTAAATTAATTATTTATTATTTATGTTTCTTGTAAAGGAATAATTTAGGTTTTTCCTTAAATTTCTACTGAGACCAGTCGTGGCGCAGGGCCATAAAGTGTGAATAAACGGGACAGGTTGTGGGTTCGATTCGCATTGGAGGAAATTTAATATTTTCATTTTTGATCTTGTTTCGAAGGCAAAGCGCGTTGAACTCCACCACTTAAATGCATTGCATCATGGGTAACGTAGGGTCTTAACACTAGGTTCCTTAAAAACGAAGACAGTAGGACGCTAAAAATTTATTCTTTTCCTTAAAATCATACTAAAATTTAAAATATTTTTTCAAAAAAATAATTAATTAAGACTCTTACTATTAATAGTGCCATTCACCGTAAACATTCAACAAGCAGTGCTAAATGCTTACAATGAATGGAATCGAACCCTCAACCGTCGCCTTTACCATCTCACACTTGTGCACCTGCCACACGATCTCAAAGATAACTTATTAATATAAAAAAACAACTAATTAACATAAAAAAAATATTTTTACATTCATCAATAGGTGTTGATCAAACCAATTACGACCTAAGCAGGAACAGGATAAACAGCGCTCGTAACGGTAATAACCACTATCGAATAGTAAAAAGCTTTGAGCTTAACCATAATACTTAATTAACTACAGTATTCTTTCTATTCATTGAAAAAACATAAATAATAAAAAAGTCTCTTTCATTTTATTCCATTTTAAAATATTTCATCCATTCCACATCAATCAGTAAAACATTTTTGCCATATTTTTTAATTTGAAGCCTTTTATAATCCGCTTTCAGTAACGGAGATTTTCGCAGCTTAGCTTATAGGCATTTTGTTAATAAATGTTATACGCTCCAAATATTGTTTTTTTATGTTTTTTTTTATTCAATTCAAATGTAGGTAGAAACATTTTATTGAATATTTACACATTTATATAGTTTGTTAAAGTTAGCTTTTAATTAGTTCTTAAAAAAAGCTTCAGATTTGTTTTCGCATAGCGTGATAAGAGAAACCTAGTGTTAAGACATTTTTGGGTTGGGCACAAGACTTTTCTGAAATGGGCACGGAAATATTAACTTATGAACTTCACAAATAACAGATATTATTTTTTAGTAAGCTTCACACAGTATCCCACACATATAGCGGGGTCGTCGTATTAAGATGAAAAAACACGAAAAAATAAACAATATTAATCTATTTACAACTTAACAATTAACTTCACACATAGTAATATTAAAATTAACACAATAATAGGAAGAACAAACTACGACCAAGGTCAAAAATCTTCATTTGAACTCCAAATAATTATTCATTAATTACCTAAACTAAGATTATATCTTGTTTTTTTTAAATATAATTACCGTTTTTCTTTAAGCTATTTGCATTTAACGTTCTTTTGTAGTCTAGTGATGTATTTACGAAAAAAACAAAATTCTAAGCATTTTTTTATCCGCACCAAATTTTTTAGTGAAACATTTTTTATCAGGTACTTATATCTGTTTATAGAAAATATTGAAAAATAAGACTAATTTTAGGAATTAATTCAAGAATTGATTAAAAAACGGCTAATTTACTTATTTATACTATGCTTTCCATTTTAATTAATTCCACCAGCTGCTACCATGTCCATCTAACTTTATCATACAATCTGTTCATAACCTACCCCCAAAAGCAATATTTCATAATTCATCGAACATAAAACACTCGCGCGTCAAACGTCAGGTCCAAGTAACAATTACCATTCAATCATTCATTCATTCATCACTAACGCTCAATCCATCAATCACTCAACAGGTTTCACTATAAGAGATATATGGGACTATTTATTAGGGGGCAACTACGGCTATCCGGGATACCGACCTGGCCACTATCCCGGAGGTTATCCTGGAGGATCCGGGCTGTACCCTGGGGGAAACTATCCAGGACAATACGGAGGACATCGCCCCGGATTAGAAGGACCACCTGGAGCTCATCCGGGATGCCCGCTTTGTGATTCGTCAGTTTATAGCTACTGTTCCCATAAACAGGCTCATGACTCGTGTTGTTGTGATAATAATAATTGTAAGTTAGTTTACTTTTTTTTAGTTTAATTGTAGTCTTTAATTCGATTCGTACTTAGTCTTTAACTGAATCTTCGCCCGTATTATCCTGATGTATTACTGTAAAATTTCATCTAAAGTCGTTTAGTAGTGGCTGCGTGAAATTGGAATAAAACAAGCATCCCCTCAAACTTTCACATTTATAATAATAATAGTATTACGAAACATACAAGACAATTTTTTATAAGATATTCTATAGAATCATAACTATTTAAAGTGAATATATCTCTGAATATATATCTATAAATATATCTGCAGATTTAGAAACAGGACTTTTTTGTTTTTTAGCTTCATTGTATACCGCGTAGCATGATAGGCAAAGAGAACCTGGGAACCTAGTGTTAAGATACTCTGTTCCCATTACGACATTTGCATTTCTCATATTCAGACAAATTCTGCATTCTGAATTCTGTTTTCCAAAAAAGCATTTTACTTTCCTAAAGTATAAAATTTAAAAATGTATTAAAATATAATTCATTTATTAATTCTCTTACAGACTACCCATTCGGCGGCTGTCGTAAATCAGATTGCAACTTCATTTACGCGAATTCATGTCAAGAGTACCATTTAATCACTAACTGTTGTTGCGTGGACCTGGGGAAAAACGCCGTTCCTGTAGTGCCTGCTGTACCCGCCATAGTGCCTGTTGTCGCCTAAGAACTTATAATTATAAAGCTTTAATGCCATACCTAATCATAAATCATTTATAATTTCATTCATTCTTTATATTATCTTCATTCAATACAAAAACTTTGAGAATCTATCATTATTATCGTAACAACACTATTTTTATTAGATGTACTTATAATACAATCAAAATTTTTAAATGAAAATTAGTTAAATAAATAATTTATTTTTTTAATAATTTACTCTACTTGCGATGTATGAAACATACTAAGTGACATATATTTTATCATTTCTTTTATTCCACTTGAAATTGTCAAATTAAATTGTGCCGAACACATAAGTACTTATGCCTAAAATTGATGTATTTATTTTTAAACACTTCATTAATTCTCTTATCGATTAATTTAGAAAATTTATGTAAAATTTACAATTAAAACTAAGTTTAATTATGTGCTATTTTATATAGGTGCTAATAAATATTTTATAATAAAATAATTTAAAAATATATTCTGTATTCTTTTGAAATTTTCCATTTTTTCTTATTTAATTTAGAGGATAAAAGAATTTAGCACAAGATTCATAGAAAGTAGTATTATTATAAGACAATAGTAACATTGTTATTGCTAGCAATTTGGATTTTTGTCTACATTTTACTGCGCTATGTCTCTAACATTTTGCGCTTGCTTGGGGCACACAGTCGTATTTTATTTGAACACGGAAAATAATAGTATAATTATTCAATAAATTGTGTGGCAGTGGCAATGCGATTGTAAACGCAACAGTTACGGGTTTGACTCCTACTCAGGGGAATAAATTATTCATTCATTCATATCCTAGCACATATTCATTTCCTTCCTCTGGTAACAAAACTGGCGTTGAGTTGTTAAAATCTATGACCCACTCGGTCCCCCTCATACTTACGTCCTTGCTAATTAAGCCATATTTTCACATTCCGCACTAAATTCAAACAATAAGTAAGTAATATATAAAATGAAACAAGCTGTCATGCTAACTCATTTTACATTTATACAATATCAATATTATTTACACATACGTACGTACATTATAGAGAACTATATATAGATGAGTTTCGTAGTTCAAACATAAAAATAATATTTTAATACTATTTTTTTTTAATAACATAATAACTAAATATAATATTCTAAAACAGAATTTTGATCAATTATTAATTAAATTAGAGCCTATTATGTTGTGTCTTATTAAATTAGTACATAACTGCTGACATCCCTTTTTTCTGGTGTACCTATAGCTAAATAAAGTTTATTGTTTTGAAACATAACATTTCTTTTTATTTTGTTCAAAATTTTAAATGTTATTAAAGTAGAAAACATATTAAAGTAATAAAAGTAAAATATATGTAAGTAATGCAAAAAAAATGTAATGAAATTATAAATATATGAACTACAGAAACAATTCATCACTCAAGTTTCACTCAATTTATATAAAATGCCATTTTTTTAATTCGTTGTTAATTTTGCTAGATTTTGATCTAATTGCTTAGTGCCATAACATATTACAAATAAACATAAATATATACATTTTTTTATAAATATATAAAAATAAAGGGGTTATTATTTTTTCAAATAAAAATAAAACTACGATGAGTACCGTAAAATTACGTTTACTTAATACTAGGATACAAAAATTGTTTTCTTATAAAGTGGTGCAAAATATTTCATACATTCATATTTTGCCTGCCTCGGACTAACACAGTAATTATTTTGCATGTCATAAAGTGTAAAGTTGTAATTATCCCTTCTTTTAAAACTTCATGCTGTATCCCGCATATAGCAGGGACCATAGGGAACCTAGTTTAAAAAAAAACTCCGTGCCCACACATCGCCGCATCACGCAGTGACGGAATTCAACGCCGCGCGTCTTGTAACCAGGGCGAGGAAATTAAAATAATTTATTCCGCCGAGTTCGAATCGAACTCACAAGCGACGTTCCTTTGTTTTAACATACAAAAGTGTATGTTCAGCTATTATTATTGATTAAGAGTAAAATAAATATTGTTAAAATGTTTAATAGACTCGCTATTTGACCTTTTTTATTAAATCTTTCACGCAACTGGGTTCAAATCGTCGGCGATGTCATTTTCTACAAAAATGTTTCACAAAATGTCATATTAAGATAATATCTGAACTCTACACTAACTATTTTATTAGACAGTATTTGGTTCCGGCCATCATAAAAAAATTACGTTCATTTTGCCTCTAACATGTTTTTTTATGTATATTTTGTCTTGATATTTAGAAAACACGGGACATGAGACCAATTCAAATATTTAGGTTGTCATTTAATTAACAGCAAAAAAATTAACATGTCTGAGAGAACAAATTGTGTTGAAATAATATACGATAAAAGTTCTTCCTTCAAGACTACAAAGAACCTAAATATACACAAAACGAAATCGAAATTTGACAATATCAAATCACAAAAATAAAAAGAATCAAACCAATGTTACATGTACAACCAACATCTTACATTCATTTTATTGTTTATTTTTCAATTCATATTATTTTTCGAAAAAAAAACAACTTTGAATTCCCACAGAAATTACCAGAACATTCCATTTCGATGGAACAAAAAAGAAAAACAGTACTTATAGCGTTAAACACGTTTCTTACACAATATTATAGTACCATTCATTTTATTTTGGCTGTAAATTATTTGTTTAGCTTAAGACATGACATTTAGTTATTAAATCAGATTCTTGGTTGTCCTCAACGCATCCTGTAATGGTTCTTCTCTTGGACCTGACAGAGTTCCCCCTTGAAGGAGATCTCCACTTCGAAGTCGAGGTCGCGGTTGTTACGTGCGTTCTGTTGCATTGAGAACGTGCCTGTTATTTCTTCACCTTTTTTTACCTAAAAAAATAATTTTAGTAAATACCGAAAATATCTTTTAATAAATACTTATACAAAATGATCTTTAAACAGATCTGATATCACAGAGTGGAAAAGTGTCTGAATGTCGCGACGATTGTGGGTTCGATTTCCACTCGTGGGAAATATTTAATATTTTTATTTCCTCGCTCTGGTAAAGGCAAAACGCGTCGTTGAGTTCTGTCATTCGTAAATCATCATGATGTCGGCGGAAATTGGGGACCAGAAATGTCTAGATGGGAATGTACTGTTTTAATACTAGGTTCCCTCTGCCTATGCTGTCATACACATTGCATACAAGATACAATATTTAAACCAGTCTCTCTGCAAAATCATGTAAAGTGTTCTGGTGAACTAAATTGTATGTTCTCTTTACTCATTTCATATTATATTTTTTAAAAATAAAACTAAAATCTTCACATATATTTGCCACACAAAAAATTGTAATGAATTGAAGAAAAACTTAAAAGATATTCCTACCAAACATTAAACTCAATTGTCTCTTATATATTATGCCACCACATAATCGCCACCACCAAGACGAACAAACAAAACTAAGAATTCTCTTATAACTAAAATAACCTCACTAAAACTAAAACTCACAGTCATATGTTCGTCAAAGTAGAACACCGTTTGCTTCCAATGCGTGTACGGTGCCTCCGGAGCCGTACTGAACCCGAGCCGCTTGTGGGACTTCGTAAACTCCACATTGAAGAATGTCACTAAAGCTTGGATGAAGTCGTTACGACGAACCTGATAGAAAAAAATATATTTAACAATTTCAGTAACCATCGTGGCGCAGTGGCCCAGCACGTGCGACTGTAAACACGGCGGTTTTGGGTTCGATACCCATTCAAGGAATGGATTATTTAATATTTAATATTATATATTTATTTACAACCAAAGGTTGCCTGGAAGAGATCGCTTTAAGCAATAAGGCCGCCTTATTGTACATGTTATTTCTGTTAGTTGTCTATATACTTAAACTGTATAAAATTTTATTTGCAATAAAGTATATTGTATTGTATTGTATTTTTTATTTTCTCGCTCTGGTAATAAGTCAAAACGCCGCGTTAAGTTTCGCCACTCAACTCAAACTGAAGAATCTTAGTTATGTCTTAACTGTAGGCTGTTTAACAGCTATATGCGTGAAGCTTAAAATAGCCTATGGGAAACTAGGGACCCGTCCGCGGCTTTACCTGCTTACATTCATTTTTATAATATACAAATTACAAATAATGCACCATCTTTCGATAAATTGTAATCTATGTGTTATTCTGGTATATAAGCTGTATTACTAAAAAGAAAGAAATCCGTTCTGTAGTTTTTACGTGAAAGAGAAACAGGATGTACATAAGAAATACTAAGATTGTTGTGTTTATTTGACTTACTATTATAATTATGGATTTTAATCTCATATTATGAAAAATAAAGTTATTTTTCCTGCCTAAAATCTAAGGTTTTTGGTCAGGGTAATTAATAATAGTTTTAAACATTTTAAAAAATATAATGTTTTAATATAAAAAAAATACATCTTTAAAAACACAAAAACAACACTTGAAATTTTTATTAGAAGAATTTTAAAGACTTACCTGAAGATGGAACTTTGATTCAAAGTTCAAGTCTTCCTTTTTCACTGTATATAAATCTATCTCCTTTAATAGGCAAGAATTTGTAACCACCTGGAAATAATGAAAATAAATTACTAAGATTTTTTAAATTCCAAATATAGAAAATATAGTCTTAAGAAACTCCAACTCCACTTTCCGCCCGAATTGTAAACAGAGCCAGAAACAAAATTAACTATTCTCCCGAGTAGTAATCGAACCCAGAACTGTCGCATTTACAGTCAGATGCTGTCTCACTGCGCCACGACGGCCTCTTACTACATATAAGTACTAGAAATAATATTACGTATTTTAATGAAATTTTAGTTTAATGAAATAATAGTATTAAAGATAAGACAGTGCTCTGAGTGGCGTAACTCACTTTTCGCTAGAAAAATTAAAATAATTGTTTTCATTGCCCTAAGTGGGGATTGAACCCACAACAAGCACATTTAGTCACCCAGTCTAACTATATCACAACAACTTCATTTTTAACAATAAATAGATTCCATTATTTCATGAAATTCAAAGTTCTAGCCAAATCACAGACAGACATTGAAAGTACATTTTAACATACATGAATAATACATATTCATTCAAATCTCCGTTTAGGTGATATTGTAATAAATCTAAAAATATAAAACTTACATACACTTTGAGTAAATTTAAAATTGTAAAACAAATTTTCATAGCGTAAGATGCCATTTTGTGTAAGCCAATGCTTACCAGGTTATGTAGCTATCAATTTCACCAAAGATTTTTTTCTTTCCTTAAAAATGCTATTTTATTTGTAAAATTTTTAAAAAATCAAATAAAAAATGAAAATTAATTTTAAAAAATTATCTTTTATACTTAATGTTTTAACAATGACCGAAAGACTATTTGCAATGTAGTGATATGTCTGCTTCTTTTACCAATAGTAAACATCCCAAAAATTTAAGAAAAAGCATCAATACCTGTTTAGCATCAACAACATCGACAAGCGGTTCAGACATGGCCACCTTCCTGATTGAGGACATGTCAAAACCATACACATCATCCCACCAGTTGATCTTCTCATCCTTGTACTGACGGTCTTCTATCCCACAAATGAACAGTGTGCATCTGGAATCGAAATAAATATTATATAAGCTATGCACTGTTAGAAACCACTACTAATTTTAGCGACTTATCACAAAATGTTGATGAAAAATTATTTGTTAATGTTTTAACAATAACAGTGTGCTATACCACAAGTACTTCTAATACTTTAATGCAAATTATTACAATAGAGATTTTGAAACATAATTCAACAAAATTTAATAATTACAAAAGAACATCCATATAAACATTTTTTTAATTATAAATATAAGCTTGAAAAAACACAGAAAATTGAACATATAAAGTAGAAAGAAACATACCTATCAGGGAACAGCATGCCATCTGACTTCAGCCATTTGTCGCGGGCATACAGAACAGTGTCGAGCATGCTCTCGTAGAAGAGGCAGTAGCCCATCCATTCTGATATTATGATGTCAACTTTTTCCACTGGCAGTTCTACTTCTTCTACCTGTAAATTATGAAAAAATATTAAGAAATATAAGTACAATCACTAAATAATAGTTTTGGGGCCAGTTGTGATGCAGGGGCAAGCATGTGACTATAAAGATGACAGATTTAAGATTCTCATTCCAGGAAATGAAATATTATAATATTTCAATTCACCATTCCCTAAGTTCCCAGGTTCCCTTGTCTGCCCTGCCAAGGTCAGAATACAGCATAATATTAAAAAATCTGAAAATAATTTTGGAAGAATAATGACAATGTCTTGCAAATTAATGGCCAATGGGGAGTAGTGTCTTAATACTTGGTTTTCTCTGCCTACCCCGCTGTGTGAGCGAGATACAGCATGAAGCTAATTTAATCTAGATAGTTGTGTAAGCATGTATGACAATACAAAAAACTCTTCAGTTTTACTGCATTAGTATAGATAAAGGTTCCCCTTGACAAATTTGAACCAATAAACAATGTTTTGTTAAACATATCCAATAATACAGTATTTTTTTTTATTAAAACTGTACATACCTTTCCTTTAACTATTTCAATAATATCATCAAGTCTGTTGGCCTCAACTATTTTCCGAGCATAATCTACAATGTTCGAACATTCTACTGCTATTACTTTTGCAGCACCAGCTTTAGCAGCAAACATGGAGAGGATGCCAGTACCGCAGCCTATGTCTAATACTGTCTGTGAATAAGTTTTTAAGTTAATTCATATGCTTGGATTACTGAGAAAAATATTTAATTAATTTAATTATATTAATGGACCAAGAAATAATTTCGAGTTTTTCCATGAACACTATCATTCTATTAAGAAAATGAGTATTTCTTTTACATATAAATTCATTAAAATGGAAATATAAGTAACAAATAAATGCTCATCTCAAGCATTCATATAATTTTCTTAACAAAGGCAACATGCGCCTAAGAATTAAAACTAATTACTTTACGAAAAATTAAATGATTTAATTAAATATTAAACGCAACTAACTTTTCCTTTGAAGAGATGCCTATTGTGATACATAGCATTTCTGTAAGTGAGAGTTCGGACTTCATCTTTTAACATCTCCTCGTGTATACCAAAATGTGCGTATGAGTCGAAATAATAGTCTCGTGAGGTCATTTCTTCTGCTGTCACGTTTTTGTCTGGTCCTAGAAAGAATATTCGCAGAATTTCAGAAAAAAAACCACGACATAAAGAAACACGTTTTCGCCGCAACGAGTACCGGCGTCATGTTAAAATTTCGTTAAAACTCACCATTTTCAGTTGCTGGCGTAGATGCTGCAGAAGTGCTCTCTTGCGCGACATCCATGCTCTCCATTTTTATTAATTAAGTATAGCACAAAGTCAAAAAGTAATATAAAGCGTATATAACCTGTAAGTTCACAAAGTACGCTAAATCGATCTGTCACAGACAAAATTTTACGAGTACTTCTATTTCAGGTAACTGGCGTTTATATCTTATAACTACTAGATTATTATATCTATTAGGGGGATAATTGAGTAAATATCACAAAATTTTAATATGTTTAAGCAATATCTGCTTAAACAGTATTAACGAAGTACGATGAACAAACTCGCCTCAACTCAAAACGAGTTAAATTGAAAATTGAATGAAAGCTTTGGCAACAGACTATATCAAGAGCTCAGAAGAGAATTTGATTCGTTATTTTATTTTGAGTGTAAAATATCGATTTTAGTGAACCGAATAGATATAAAATAGAAATAAAAAATAATTAGTATTCTTAATATTATTGCATTTAGTAGTATCATGATAAGTAAAATAATTACGAAAGCATTACATTTAAAATTTCAGTATTAATTTATATATTTTTTTTTTCTGTTTTTTTGTAATTATTATTTATAGCAAAAAATCGATACAATGAGAAAATACATCTCTAATCGTAGGACGCCGTCTTCTTATATCTCATTCGCGCCAATTTTGAAGATTGACGTCAGTGTGCGTTTCGATCTACATTAGAAGATTTTCGTTTTAGTAATTAGGATAATTTCAAGACAAGTCTATTTAATACAGTAATAATGAATTTTTAAAGTGTCTATATCAATTTTGTTTTATTTAATTACTATCATTATATTTTTTATAAGTTTTGGTATATTTTAATATTCTTACTTGTCATATAAAGGACTTTTCAATCATTCTTAAAATACAAATAAAGAAATTTACATAATACAACTATATATAATCGAAATGACCCAATATGTAAATTAGTTTACTCTCTCTCAAAAATTTGAAAGCTTAACATAGTAAGTACCTGCTTTGTTTTTATTGGTGTATTTACATTTTTAAATCGCTTAAAAATCTACTTTACATATGTATATGTTTTTTAATGCAATACTCTTTGTGTATATGTATTTTTACTAAAAAGAGAAGAATTTTAATAGTGGAATTTAAAACATATTTTATATATCTAAGCACTAATATTAATGCTATTACTATTACTACTATTATTATTTAGATACATTTTTGTGATATTATTGCAAATAAGAACATCATTCAAAAACTTGGAACTGTGCATAGTTTTTTATATATAATGTAGATATTGCGAATTTCTTAGTAATTAGTAGTTATCAAAGAATAGTAGATATTAGCGAAACGAACAAATTTATCAGCCTTCTCTCAGAACTCTATCAGAATTAATAAAATATCTTAGAATAAGATTATCTACATAACTTATACTTTCGCTACAATACGATTTTATCGTAGACGTAGATGTCCTACCGAACTGTGCGCTACTTTTGTGACTGAAGTCAATTTCCATACATAATACTTATCTATACTAATATAATAAAGCGGAAGAGTTTGTTTGTTTGTTTGTTTGTTTGTTTGTTTGTTTGAACGCTAAGATCTCTGGATCTACTGGTCTGATTTGCATTGTTTTTGTTTTGTATAAAAGCTGCATTCTTCAGAAGTGCTATAGGCTATATAACATTACATTACACATATAAACTACTATATTTTAAAGTACTTTCTAATTTGACATGCAATTTATTCTGCCATGTTAATAACAACCGTCGCGTCGCTACGCAACCGGTACCGCGACATTTTGATATTCATCCTTATGAAGTTTGATAAATAATTAAGGAGATGTCACTGATTCGAAATGACCTAGCCTTCGGGCGGCATAGTATGAGTATGACCGACGCGAAAATATTCTTATAGTTCAAGCAGGCGTAGCCGCGTCCGGGTCCACTAGTGTTATATAAACTTTAATTTTATATGCAAATCGACCGATTGACAATCCTCACTTGGAAGGAATTATATTTAAATTATTTTTATTTCCCTAGGATAGACATAACACAGGTTTGGGTTCCGCCAATTAACAAATCGCCCAATTTTCGAGACGTATCATATTAAGTGGCGGATCTCAACACCAAAACGACGAAAAGCGAGCCATTGTGTGCGCCGCTGTTCTTCGACGCGTTCATATTATTATTTACGGTAATAATAATTAGTTAAGTAATTGATGAAAACTTAATGAATTCACGCTAAAGTAAACTGAGGCTTTTATGTAAGTATTGTCATACTATAATAAACTTATTTATGTTACACGGGTTTTGAAAAACAACAGAAGTGTAATTAAGTATGTGAATTAAAGTGTCATTATATAAGAGGTAATTAAGTAAAAAAAATAACTTGAAGTTTTAATTATAAAAATATTTAATATATGCTTCCCTACACTACTCCCCTATATATACAACAAGAGATATATCTATTTTCTTCGTTTACTTTTCTTACGAAGGTGGTGTCTGTCCTGGATTTGGTATAACGATTTTCTCTAAGAAAATTTAAAACTTTCGAAGAATATTAACAGCCGGTGCAATTACTGGTACATTTTTTTGTAATTTTCCTTACAATTAGAGAGAAAATTAAGCTTGTAATTTTACATATTTCATGAAATATTTTATTATTCTTATCCGTAATTAAGAGGTTTTAATAAAGACAGTTTAAAAAACCTCTTACTTTGAATAAATGTACTTTATTATTTATATTTGTTTATTAAAATAAAAGTGTGGTCAAGGAAAACTTATAATAGATTAGATTAAAAGAATTTGAAGGAGACCTTTGCCAAAACTTGCAGAGGAAATTGTGTCATTAAAAGATACCAAGTGCTTTAACAAATTATAATTATAAAGGCTTTTATTATTATAATAATTTGTATTACAAGAAAGAAATTTCAAAAATACATTGAATATATCCAGTAAAATATTTCAAGTAATAATAAGCAAATATATATTTTATATTTATTATCATTACATTTATGTTGGACGCAGGTTTATTTGGGCCTTATCACCAAACCCATCGATATGTTATCGAACACCCGATACGCTACTATAATGAAGCTATGTGGTGCGATATTTACAATTTTACACCAGTCTCTACGCTTCTCTCGTCGTGAGAGCACGGTATTTATTATTTCCTCGTGTTCTACGCATTATCGTATTTGTAAATCTTTTTATATATTTCTTTATATAATAATGTGTCTGTGAAGTATCTTATTCTTTGGAGTATCTTCGGTCTTCTATTCAATTTTTTAAACTATAACCAAGGTAAGTGGCAGTTTTATTCAATAAAATGTGATCGTCGTGAAGAAGAATGTTATTTTTATAAGTGAAAAGTTCGCGCTATTTTTTACATTTGAACAGTTTTGAGTTTCTTTTTATAAAAAATGCTTTGGTAAAACCTAAAAATTACTTGAATCAAAATTAATTACTCTACTATAGAAATAAGACAGCTTTAGTCATTGTATAATATATTTATGTATTTTTTAAATGTAAATATTGAAGAACCATTAAAAAACAAATAACTATAATTCACGTTTTATCTATACCAAAAAACGTACCTACATATTAAAAAATCTGTTAAATCCAATACGTAGTTCAAGCCATATTCATACATCGATGGAGGTTGTATACACTCATAGGTTTAACTAATTCTCCACATGTATAAGATTTACATGTTTATTTAAAGATTTCATTTATTTTAAATAAGCACGTGGTGCAGTTGTCACATGTTTGTGTGGGCTAGATACATATTAAGTAGTTTGTATTTTCTTAGTGATAATTTATTTTTTTACTCCCTGTGCCTATTCTGCAACATGCGTCAGCCAGCTCAGTGAGACGTTCTATACTCTATTTCTCGACCAATTTTCTTTCTATAATTATTTAATTCCATAGCGAAAAAGATGAATAAGAGTTGAACTAAAGACGCTTTATTTTAATTTTAATTATGTTTTTATTATATGATTATTATTACACAAACTCAGGTTACCCAGAGATAAAAATAGTAGCAGGTGTCATAAAAATAATGTAAAAACATTTTACAATATTGAATACCGTGATTCAATAATACATTGTAAAATATATCTTGGATTGTTATTATCAATTTCTTCAAAAGACTAAAATATATATTAGTTTTTATTATAAAAATATATATATTACTCAATTACGTAAAAATCATTTACATAAAAAGCTTGACGCTTTTCTCCGCATATCAGAGTAGGTAGAGAGTTGAAATTGATCGATCTTGAGAGTGATCTCAAAGTAAAGAATAGTTATTTTAGGTTCCTTTTTTACTTAGAAGGTACGGAACCCTAAAAACGATACCTTAATATCAAGTTAATACCCACACTGGACGTGCATGCAAAGTGCACTATGTCGATACAAACGTAAACAAAAGCCATAAAGATACATAATACGTACTAGCGAAGTCACTTATTAAGCCAAGGACATTTTTACGTAAATAGTCTGTGTTATCTTTTTTCCTTATTTGGTTAAATATTAAAATTATTTTTCTATGATTTACTTTATCGTGGTTTCGGTATATACCTCATAAGCATATCCCTTATCTTCTACATAGAGAGAATTATAAATATTTTGAAATACCTAAGAATATGTACTTACTTTAATAAAAAAATGTCTTTTTAGCTAACACAATAAAAATATGTTATATTCGCATATATTTAATTGCAGGGGCATATAAGGGCGATCGATTGTAAACGCAACGATTCTAGATTTCATTCCATTTCTGGTAATGGCGGCAAATCGCGGCGTTAATGCTTTCAGAATTCGCCCGAAAGTGAGGAAAGGAAGTGACTTAATGAAAACGAAGGTTCCCTTTCTTCTTTTCTGAAACAAAAGTAATACATAGTAGCGCTGTCTAATTTGTGAACCCATCATTAAATAATCTATCTCATACCCAACTTCTAGATTAGATATATATCGAGACACGTGTACGATATTCCACGCTTTTAAACGAAATATTTTCAACTATAATCTAGGTATACATAAATTGGACCAAAAGCAAAATATACGAAAAAGCTGCCAGTTCAAAAATATCCTTATGTTATTGAGGAAGCCAACAAAGGCCGACTGGTGTATTTTGAGACTTTATTTACAGTCTGGGAGACGTTGACCTATATTGTGAATTATCTTGAGACATGGAATTTTTATTATTTTTATTGGACTACAATAATATAGCGATGGGATTTATAAAATATTTATATGTATAGGACATTTTTGTGAAAAATAAAAAAATAATGCCATCATAGTACAGTTGCCTTGTAGCTGGACTTGATAGTTAAGATAATCCAAAGCCCACAAAATACCGATCTCATATCTTAGAAAAGATCAAAACTCCAAAAAAGTATATATACTACATACCTATAACATACAATTGTTAGAGCAATTACAATAATTGCCGCTGCTTTTCCTCATAGTTTTATTTATTTAATATTTAAATTACTTATTTGACTTTGCACCTACATACATCATCCTTGAGATATTCATATCACAAAATCAAATATGGTTTTCGTTGAAATACAGTAAAAAACTTAACAAATAAAATATTATAATCAAATACAAGCCATCTGATAAGATAACGTTTAAGACATTATTTTTTAACCTTTTAATGTAGAGTATTTATTTATATACTTAAGTGTAAATAACTGGTTTGGTCTAGCGTTTACTGAAATTGTATTTAAATATTATTTTTTTCACGCTGTATCCCGCATATACAGCGTAAGCAGAGGGAACCTAACTCACAATACTTGTAGGACTATAGAGGCGTAGCGTGTTAAGTGGCGGACGTCAATACCACGTTTCGCCTCGTTACCAGAGCGAAGAAATGGACATATTAAATATTTCATTTCCTCAAGTGGGAATCGAACCCACAATCTGTCGCGCTTACAGTCGCACGCTTGTGCCCCTGTGTCACGATTGACCTCAAAAATGTTAATGTAATAAAAACATGAAATATTTCTATTTATTTATAAATACTTAAATAAATATTTCTACTTCACGTCCCTAGAAAATGGCACGCGAACATAATAATAGGCACAGACACATAAATTTGACCATATTAAATACTTAGAAAAAAGACGAAGGCTTGTGTAACATGCAGCCTAGAATTTAATATAATACATAATACCGTGGCGTTATAAAAAAATGTCCTACGTTTTATTTAAAAAAACCACTGAAGCGTTCAATTCCGTTACCCAACAATGACTCTAAAATAAACAAAAGATAAAAAACTGAATAACGTATAAGAATTCATAAAATAAAATAAAAACTAAAATTAATATTTAAAATGCAATTCGGCGAACGTGAAGAGAGAAATAAAATAAAACTTATATTATAAATGAATATTCCATTAAAATTGCATGCTGTGTCAGTACCGTCAGTATGCAGTGTCAGGTTTATTTGTATCGCTATACTTGGAAATTGAATACGAAATATGTATTTATAAACAAAAGAAGAAGTGTCCAAGCAAGTACATTCAAGTAATTCGTCGAGGCGTATTAACGAAATTTATAAAAGAATTTTTACTTATTTTATATCTTGTGCTTATTTAAAGATTTAACCGGATTATATATTTATCTGATAGTATAAGAGCCGATAGTTATATTGTAACACTTCATTTATTATTAACTTACTTAGGGCTTCGCCCACATGGTCAAAAGGAAATAGCTATGACATGAAACATGTGTCTTATGTTATAACATATTCGAATCATCCGTGCTAATTCTGACTACAGCTTCAGTGGGTGGGTTATATTGAAATTATTAATATAGCCTTCCTTGATGAATGGTCTATGCAACACGAATAGCTTTTTCAATTCGAACTTCCAAAATTTAAAATATCTGTAAAAAAAATTCTAACAAGTAAAGCTTATTACACTGTTCAAGAATATTTAGAGGATAAGCATGTATGGAATTAATGTCTATTGAATGCCAGGCAGGACAGCTGCCAACTAATGTAATAGTAAAATATACCATTGACTTTAAAAAGAGCAACTGTTGAGTTTCTTGCCGGCTCTTCTCAGCAGAACTGCCTTCCGAACCGGTGGTAGCTTTTTGTTGACATGTACATTCGACGATTCAAAAGTGCTTATAAAGTTTATTTGAATAAAGAATATTTTGAATTTGAATTTGAATTTGAACCAATATATTCTGATTGGCGGATTCAACCATACAAACTATTCAGCTTTATAATATTATAGTAAAAGCAATTATAATCACTACTAAAATTGACAAATTAGGTACACAGTACACAGGCGTCCGTTTTTCATTCTCTATTTGCATCGTGATATTAAAATGCCTGATGAAAATAGTAAAAATGATATAGGTATATAATATTAGCATATCACTTAAGTTCCTTTTTTTAAAATTCATATTGCTAGTTTAATCATAGAGTTAAACAATCTGACAAAAATTATATAAATTATACAAAACCAAGTTGACAAGAGAGTATTGTTTTCATTAAGAAGTTACTGTAAAGACCAAATTGTGTTACTTGTAATTATTATGTTAATATAAGTACAAAGTCATTTGTCATTAATTTATAGCTTTTAGACATGACAATAGAACATTTATTACATCACTAATGTCCTACTAATTATTAACTCATGTCACGAAATGAGTACCGATTTATGAAGTACAGAAATTATTTTTAAAGTATTGGTAAATGATATCCATAGGCTACCAAACTGCAAATCAAAATGTTTATATAATGGGAGTTAATATTATTTTTTTTATAAAGAAGATGTTATTTTTTTTATAATGAAGTGTAAATCAGCGAAACCAAGATTAAGCGATAAAAGTATTATATTTTTAAATAACAACATTACAACATTTTTTTGCGGAAATTAAAACACACTATACATTTAAAAAAAATTAAGAACATTATGCATAAAACATATTTTACTCTTACTAGCTTTTAAGTTTTAATTGTTATCTTAAAAGGTTTTTTTTTTTTTTCAAAATACATATAAAAATGGTTAGCATTATTGTTTTAACAGCCGTCCTTCGGACTACGTCACAAGTGCATCCGTGCCTCGGTCATTAACATCTGCTACGCACGTCGTATTCGATGCAAACATTATTTTGACGATCTATGTTAAAAAACATTTTAAACTAAAGTCTTTAACCGGATTATATATTTAGTGCAAGTTTAGTAAGTAATAATTTTCTAAATATAAATCTCTGATAGGACTTAAAAAAGCTCATTTTTAATGAACAATCCTCGGCAAAATGTTAATTAATGATAAATAATAATGAATCATTGATATATTAATCAAGTACTAAAGTTATTCAATAATTGCATTTTATCATTAAGATAATTGCATAATAAAAGTATCTATTGTCCTCCCGAATTGTATTTACTTATGTAGATATCTTGCAAGCTGTAGTTATGGGTTCAAATTTCACGATGGAAATTATTAATCAATGTATTATAAGGGTTGATTTTTTCTTTAAAAGGTACGGAACCCTAATAATATAGATCGTATGTGGCGCAGGGACATAAACGTGCGACTGTAAAGCGACGGTTGTCGCTTCGATTCCCACACGAAGTAATGATTTATTTTATATTTTAATTTCTTCGCTGATACCAAGACAAAGCACTCAACATTCAATGCCCAAAAAAATACTAGGTTCCCTCTGCTTACCCTGCTTTACGCGGTATACAACGTAAGGTTATTTTTAATAACACTGAATGAAATCATCTGGGATGTGATTTGATAGGAAATTGATAAAATGACAACACGTTAGTCATTGTTTACTCAAACAAATAAAACATTGGAATAGCTATTC
This sequence comes from Heliconius melpomene rosina, assembly GCF_056956725.1. Lineage (NCBI taxonomy): Eukaryota > Metazoa > Arthropoda > Insecta > Lepidoptera > Nymphalidae > Heliconius > Heliconius melpomene. The sequence continues at coordinate 1,323,900 of NC_140396.1, read as the reverse complement.
AATTGTATTCTTTTGTAAAAAATATATTTACTATAGAAAACGTTTAGCATTGATGCGGGTATTATCGCATTCATTATTATTCATATTATTCATTCTTAATAAATGAAAGATAAAAAAAATACCAATTAGCTATCCTCGAAATTAAAACATAAAACTATCGGATACTATTAATAAAACTTGTAAAACTAAATAAAAAATCATACCATTATTTAATTTAAAATAGGTACTTGAAATTTATAATGGCACTTCTTATTTACTGAAAAAGTATACATTATTCTTTTTTTTTTTAGCGTCAACTGTATCCCGCACATAGCAGACGGAACCTGGGAATCTAGTTTTAAGTCACTGCGTTACCATTAAGACACTTTTGCTTCCCAATTTTCGTCGAATTCTGAAGGCATCACGTGTTAAGTAGCGGAACTCAACGCGCTTACCAGAGTGAGTAAATGAAAATTTATCATTGCCTCGATCGGGAATTGAACCCACAACCTTCTGTTCAACACCAAGTCTGTTACATTTTAATAATTATTTCGGCGTTGAGTTCCGCCACTCAACACGTAAAAAATATTTTTAAAATATTTGAGGCCGAATAGTTGAGACCGAGAGTTGGTGTCCTCGGATACCTAAATGTACCTGCCTATCTATATGTACTCTGTACCGCTTACTTTTATTTGACGATATATTTCGTTCTTAGTTGTATTAGGTATCCTTGTGCTTACTATTTAAGTTCAGGTTTTTCAGTTTTCCTCAAGTGGGAATCGAACCCATAGCTTGTCCCCACCTATAACCGCGATTACAGTTGTACGCTTGTGCCCCTGCGCCACAACTGGCCTCAAGTTAAATAATATTAATTATAAAGTTAGTTAACCAATATTTACGAAAATACTATTATAATCAATTTATTTAAGTGTCGAGTTGAGCAGCTCTTATCTGTCAAATACTACACATATTGAATTCTTATACAAACTGGTTGTATAAACCTAATCTAGGCTATATAAATATTACTACTAGATATAGGATCATATTGATATGTATAAATATAATAAATAATATTTGTTTCTTTAATACTTTAGCTCTAGAGCCTTCGAGCCTTAGAGACCATCGTAGCGTAACGGCAAAGCGTCTGTCTTTTGTAATGATCGTGGGTACGAATCCCATTAGAGAGAATTACATATTTATTTTCGATTCACTGCTCTAGCATAGAAACAATTGTCGCAAATTTGTATGGAAAATGGAGAACTGCGTGTTACCACCCTGATATTTGCGGAATATCAGGGTGGTAACACTTGAAGCATAAAAAAACCTAAAAAAATATGCACCAATTATGCAAATTCAAGTAATATTTTTGTAGATACAATTCTCATAGTGTAACAGCTATGTCTAATATATTAAGTAACAATGGTGCCAGTCAGTTTCAGAGAAACAATTACATAATTGAACCATCCAATTAACCAAACACTCTACTTAACAAGTTTTCATTATTTTAATAGAACAAAATACGTTTCTATATCTATCTATTATAGTAAACATAAATTTTAATAGTCAATTAGTAACAAAGTTTATTAATATGAACACGATATAACTAGTTTTGTTTTAGCTTCAGCTTCACGCTGTATCGCGCACACAGCAGGGTAGGCAGAGGGAACCTAGTGTTAAGTTACTCCGTTACCCACTTTCTGTCGAATTCTGGAGCGGAACTGGTACTGGCGGAACTCAACGACGCGCTTTTGCCTCGACACCAGAGCGAAGAAATGAAAAATATTGTGTTACATTGAAAATTAAATTTCTTTTTACCATCATGCTGTACTGCATCCCGGAAATTAACGCCGCGTTTTTCATTCCTTAATTCATTCCTTCGAGTTGAGGAACTGTGGTTACTCAATTGTCGCGTTCACAGTCAATTGCTGCTGCAATTGGGAATACACCCAACATTGTAAAAATATTGAAATTTCATAAAATGTTTGACATTACGGAATTTGAAAATATATATTTTTGGTACTATCCAATAATTGAAACCAATTAGGCTAATAGATTACAAAAATACATTTATGTTTAAATTTCGTTTAATTTTTTGCATATTCTTTTGTTGAATAGATTCATGTCATTATTATACTAATTTAGCAATGTACCATAAATAAGGAAAAAACAAAAGATAATAATAAAAATAAAACAAAACTGTTTTATGTTGCAAATTTTAAGCTAAACGGTTATTAAAGTTTCTTTATACAATATGGTAATTTTATCCTTAACATTTTCTATTCATTTAAATATTATACTATTTATTTATTTTATGAACAAAATAACAGCGGGATACAGCATCATCATCATCATCATCATCATCTCACTCAGATGATGAAAATATAAGCAACCAATTTTCATTTGCTGTTGACTCAGTTATCTATCTGATAAGAAACTCAATAAAACTAATCCAGGAGCTTTATAAAATTGGAGTAGGTAAATGTCAAAATAAATATCATTACAATGTTAATTTAATGATAACTAATGATATCTACTAATACTAATATATTCATGTTATTTACACATGTTTAATGATTTTAGGATGCATTTTTTTATCATTATGCTCGTTTTTATTTGTTTTCTCGTTTGATAAGTAGTTCGTGTAGTGTTTGTAATAAATTATAGGATAACAGTATGTAGGAATATTCTTTGAAAATATTATTTTTCTTTAGATTATAATATGAAAATGAAGACCAAAATACATATACATTTTACTTTTAAGTGTAAGTAGCTAATACGCTAAGCGTCACTTAATATTATTCTGAAAGAATCTTTTTTTATAATAATTATCATCTGAAATATAAAGGAGCTATTGAAATAACTCCGTTATTTAAGCGTTAATCTCACGCTTAACCCTTAACTGCTCGCACGAAGAAAATCGCTTAACTGCTCGCACGGGGTCCGTGGTGACCCCAATTTGTATGGATAAAATTTGATGATTCCTTTTTTTTAATGAAACAAGCGAATAGAATAGAATAGTAATTATGAAAGTACTTTATTTAATCTATAAGACATAAAAACCACAACTTAAAATAAAATCTTCTAAGGCATAAAAATAACTAAAATATAAACTTCTACAATAAGGAACATTTTTGGCACAACATGAGATCATGCATTAAAATTTCATGAATATTTAGGAACTATGGCAATCATCGTTATTGCAGTTTTGGCAGTAAACAATGAAGTGCTCATTACACAAAAACTTTTTGCCTTAACTGCATTTTGTGGATACTTTTCAGTCACTCTTTTTCATGCACCGTACCGCCCACGCCCACGCCCAGCACCGCCCACGTTTAGTGGTAGGTGGAGCAGGTGGAGTTTCCAAACCACGTACTTCCAATAGCCGCGTGGTTCGACGTTTTTCATGACTTTCAACAAGTTCCGTTGCAAGTTGTCGCAAGAATATTTGATAACTGAGGAATAAAAAAAGACCTATGTAAATAACATATTTGTACGAAAAATACAAAAAAAAAAAATTCTAAACCAGTAAAACGATAGAAATTATCATTCACTATAATATTTCTTTCAAAGTTATATCAATATCTAATTAAAAACAATAAAATATAAAAAGCTTACCTTTCTCAAAAAAGTTACGTAAGTACTCGCACGGGGTCACGGCTCAAGAGAGCAGAGGCTTAGCCTTCACCTGCAGCGGCCTAAACGGTACTAAAGTATGTTCTTTAGCACATATTAAGAGACTAGCGGGCGTGCGGGGAGGTTCCAACCGTTGCAAGTGCATTTTTTCGATATGCGAAAGTGCTTTGACCCCATGCGAGCAGTTAAGGGTTAATATCGTTATATCATTATGTATCTACTATCTACATACGACGTTAGAAAAATAAATAAAAGAACGTGCTTTCTCATTTAGCTGCCAGCTAAAATGAATTCAAACCACATTATCACTGGTCAATGAGGACTAAAAATACTACGCACAAATACGCACCGACTAGACTACAGTACGGTTAACAAGTTGTGGACGCTCTGAAGTTAGGTTTGGAATTATGCACATTGTTCATTCGGGAAGAAATACCTAATGTAGCAGTGCAGTGGCAGAACTCAACACTGCGCTTTGCCTCGACACTAGAGCGAAGAAATGGAAATATAAACGTAAATAAATATTACCTCGCGTGGGGATCGAACCCGCAACCGTCGCGTTACAGTCACACCCTTGTGCCGCTGCGCCTGACAGCCTATATTTAATCATAATTGTACAATTTATATGATAGAAAACAAAAAAGGCATCCGATATAATTGTTGTAGGATAGTGACGCCCAAACGTTTATCTATTTCCATTCAAGATAAAAAAGTAAAAAAATTAAATACTTAGTGTTTGTACAAATGATAATTCTGTTGCTAATTCAAATGTTCATTATCTATTAAAAAGTTTGGTATTTATTACTCAAATACTCATAAATATGTATAAATATACACGTATTGGGTCAATTGATATAAAAATAATGAAATAAGTATGGTAGTGAATAAATTGTCCGAGGCGAGTGGAGAATACATGTAAGTAAAGCACCACAACATTCTTTCTGATAAAGAAGTAAAATATATTGATTTCAGACAAAGAAAAAGCTCAGCTTTAAGCGTAAATAATAATACAGAAAGATTAATGTAAAAAAGACTAGATGAATAAAATGTCACCGACCATAAATAATATGTAAACAAACCTTAAGCCAAAAGTTACATAAGTCCATGTTAGTGTGTTATCATAATTTTATTATTGTTACAACACTAACACGATGAGTCATTTGTCTTAATTATAATTAATCAACGGTCCGGTTCCGTACCATTTTATAGCTGATGTGTAAATACTACATAAATAGTGTACAAATATAAGAAATGTATAAAATATTATATACTAACTTAGTATGAGGCCGTCGTGATTCCTCCAGAATTCGACAGGACGTGGGGAACGGAGTGTCTTAACTTTAAGTTCCCTCTGCCTACCCTGCTGTGTGCAGGATACAGCGTGAAGCTGTTTTTTATTGTACTCGTATAGTATAAAAAAAAAATCATGGCGCAAAGCAATTGTAAACGCGACGGTTGTGGATTCAATTTCCAGTCGCAGTTCTCTGGTAACTAAGCACGTTGCGTATGGAGATAATTTTGACAGCGGGTTCTTTTTACGAAACTCTACTACACAAAATTTAATTTTACTGATTTAAATTTGTGTCGAAATTACTAATAATATATTCTTCATTCTTCTATGTATCGTTGCAATTCAGCTCTCATCGATTAAATACATATATTAAGATTGTGATAAGTAATTGTCATCCAATATAGTGTTTATAATTGTTGATTCATCTCTTAAAGTCGTCACCGATCTTGTTAATTAATTTATTTACACGTGTACGTTATGCTAATTCATGTTTAACGTAATAAACTATTTGTAACACATTGAAGCGTGCGACTGTAGACGCGTTCTGGTAAGGAGGCAAAGTGCGGCGTTGAGTTCCGCATCGGAAAGTCGAAAACCGTGTTAATGGGAACGGCGTATCTTAACACAAGGTTCCCGCGCTCTCTGTGCCTACCCTGCTACGTGCGTGATACAGCGTGAAACTAAAAATAATAATAAATGATTTTATATTTGTCTCTATGACAGATTAAAATCATTAATTATTTTTTTATATATAATATAATGATTTTCACACATGTTTATTTATAATTATTATTTTATTAGCTAATCTAATGAACTATAATCAGAACGCTACGTATAAAGTTATCTTAAAAAAGATATATCCAATTAATTTTATATGTAAGGCTTCGCGCGCACTGGTGACTTTTGTCACGGTGACAATAAATTTTTTGTCACTGACATGTCACCATACTTTTCGCGACTGCGCGCACTTGCGATGACAGTGACGAAACTTTTTTTCATTTTATACAATGGATCTCGAAGAGATGGTTGTCTGTGCACTAATATTAAGATATAGAAAAAAAACCAAACGTAGAAAATATTGGCTTTCAAATTACTATTTGGATAATCCTTTAGAGATTTGTCATAGGGCAATGGCCTCAACTCAATTTCTTTCAATTAGTATTGTCATTGTCTATTTCATCTTCATGAAAACACACGTTTTGCCTTGGTGATGAATTTAACGCCATTCTTGAAATTAAAATTCGGTGCTGCAATGCAACACGCTGCTGTTTCATGTTTATGCGGAAGACGACTTGTATGGAAACCGCAAGGGGGAGGGGAAACGAAGTGACATTTAGTTGCTAATGCGCGCACGGGCATACAAATCTATGGACGCGGTGACAGTTGCGTCACCGGCGTGTTGCCGTCCTCCGCGGACAAAAAGTCACCCAATTGTCACGTATCCAAATGCGCGCACCTTCATTAAGCGTGATGTACACGGTGACAGTGACGCAACAGTCACGGTGACAAAAATCACTATTGCGCGCTATACCTAACTATCATCTTTATCATTTTGATAAAACAATTGAAGAATTACAGACAGTTCTAATTTTGTTAGTAACTATATGTCATGGAATCGCAGCTGTAATTTTTCAGACTAATTGAAAACTAATAATTAAAATCGATTTATTAATATTTCGATTAATAGATATTCGCTGGGCATTTTCTTGTGCCAGTAGGTAAGTGCCAACGTTTCTTAATAAGCAATAAATCCTGAATGGAATAAAATGTGTTTCTCTTAAATTAACTCTGTCACAAAAGATTCTTTTAACATGTTTATGAAATTATTACTTAATAAGAGAGGATGTACAAAATAGTGATGTACCAAAAGTCGGCACTCTTTATTTAGATCTAATTCAGTTTCTCAATTTCGGTGGACGCTATTTAGATTCTCAATAGAGTCCGCCGAATTTTCTTGATTGGTACAAAGTGCCGCCTTTCCTGTATGATTCGAATACCAGTAATATTATTGACCTCATTGCCATGCATGCAAGGGTTAATTCTCAAGTTTTATTATGTTTAAATTATTTAGAAGTACACCTTCTGATAAAGTAATATGGTTCATAATAGATTGAAATAAAAAAATCGCACGTGGAACATAAGTAATCCTGATAACGCTGACAGTAATTTCAAGTTCATTCACCATTAATACGATTATATTACGACTTTTATACATAATGATTGATTTAGTATATGATGGAATTTATTTATGATACGACTTAAACATAAGTACTTCTCTTTTTAATTTACAGTGGAAATGCTTAAATAAAGTTGATTAATTAGCCGATTTCATTCATTATTTAATGTATATTAATTAAAGTACTTAAGGCATATATTTCTATTTCTTCGCTCTGATAAAGAGGCAAAACGCGGTGTTGAATTCTGCTACTCAACAGAAAGTGGGGAAACAAGTCTTAACACTAGGTTCCCTCTGCCTACCCTGCTGTGTGCGGGATATAGCGTGAAGCAAAAAAATTACTTAAGGCATTCATGGCGCAGCAGTGCAGTGTGTGACTGTCAAAGCGAAGGTCGTGAGTTTGATACACTCTCCGGGGAACGAATTTTTTAAATATTTTTATTTCCTTGCTCTGGTAACAAGACAAAACGCTGCAGTGAGTTCTGTCACTCAACACGCAATATATATAAAAAAAAAGAGAGAAACTCTCGGAAAGTAGAGAATGGTGTATCTTAACACTAGATTCCCTCTGCCTACTCTGCTAAATGCGGGATATAATGTGAAGTCAAAAGAAGTAGCCTTAAAAATGTACAGAAAAACTGTGGCTGCTGACGAATGTATGTATGTATATCTAGAATCCCCTTTAAAGGCATTTAGTCTGATTCGAAAGTTTTGAAAAAAAGTATTTATGATTAAGTTTTCTTTTCTTTTAAATAATAATAAATCAAATCTTTTTATTTTTTTACAGCAACGAAAATGGCAAGTAAGGAGTTGGAAGCATTAGATAAAACATCAGGAAACGATGTGCAATTAAGACGAGAATTAGGATTATTTTCTGCAGTTAATTTAATTTTAGGAGTAATGATTGGATCAGGAATATTTGTATCTCCAGCATCAGCTTTAGAGCATTCTGGTTCTGTTGCTTTGTGCCTAATTGTTTGGGCTGTATCGGGAATAATATCCTTACTAGGTGGGTGTAGGTAAGATACCTATTAATTATCATAAAATAAAAAAAAACAATAAATATAATGTAAAGTATTTTTTAAAATATAAAATAATTTCTCATTCTAGGAGCACTATCATTTGCCGAATTAGGAACAGTTCTTGGAAAATCTGGAGCTGAATATTCTTATTTCCAAGCAGCGTTTGGAAAATTTCACAAATTTTGGGGACCGTTACCATCTTTTATATGTGCTTGGATATATGTTGTAATTTTGAGACCAGCTGAAGTAGCCATCATTGTGATGACTTTCGCTGAATACGCCATACAGCCTTTTACAACAGATTTAGAACCTCATTATAAAAGAACTGCAATCAAACTTGGATCGTTGGCTGCACTTTGTAAGTAATATCAAATTAATTTATCGTAAAACCGTTACTATTGTAAGGCACGACCCTAGTCTACTAACAAACGTCAAACGATTTTGACATCAATCTTTATAACCGCCACATATGTCAGCTGTCAAGTTACAAATGTAAGCGGTCGGAGCGAGGAACATTTAATGAGAAACAGAACAGAGTAATCAGTGAAATAATACGCTGTTCTTGGTTCTTGAATTTTGAATTTGTAACTTTATAGTGCATATATTTGTTGAAAAGTGTGTTATTAGCTTACAAAAGATTTTCGTACTTCAAACGATAACAACAAACTGAAAAAGTGCGCGATGTCGAGTACAATGAACACAGAAACAATAGAATGTTTATCAGAGAAAATAAAACGACTTCAATTACGATGCCTTGATACGTGTAACATTATTGAAAATACTCCCGGATTGGATTCCGCTAATAATGTTGGTAATAACGCTTTATCCTATGTGGATGGCTTGGCTACCGAAATTCAAAATTCTAATACACCAATACCAACCGACGAAAATTTAATAGTCACTGAATTTCTTGCTGAAATTAAAATAAAGACTGAACAAGTTGAGGAACTTTCAGCATTCACTCGTGGCTCTATTTGTGATGTTGACAAAGAAATACAGAGGTATTTTTTCTTATTACTGTATTATACATACTCTTAAAATAAATAATTATCATGATCATCATCATCAGCATCATCGTCAGCCTGTCCTCGTCCATTGCTAGACATAGGCCTCTTCAATGGCACGCCACTAAGCTCAATCTTCAGCTAGACAGGGTGATGATATTCGCAAAGTGGCGGACAATAGCTGGATGCGAAGAGCTTGAAATATATGTAGTGGTCATCGCGACCTTGAACGTATATGTTTTATTGTAGCTTATTGAATTGTTAAATAATTAACATATAACTTATCTATTACTCACTATTTAAGATTATCCAATCTTATGAAAACCGCTGAAGAAGCTCTCTCAAGGCCAAAAATAGTACAAAGAGAAATACAACATGAACATTTTCAGAAAGCCAAAGAAACATTTCAATTGTTAAAAACTGAACTGCATGGACTAATACAATCACTATTTCCAACTGAGTATGACTCTATGACGGATATAATGGGAGTAAGTATGTGTTGTATAACTAATCATTTATATATTACATCAGTGATCTTAGATATAGTGAAAATATGAAATTAATGGGAATATATGGCTAAAGTTATATAATATATAATATATAATGGTTGAAGTGGTGCAGTGCGAAAACATGTGACTTTATATGTGATTGTGGGTTTAAATCCTATATAGCTTGCTGTTTTGCTCTGGTAAGAAATCAAAGCAATTGGTGCAAAGCGCGAAATAGTCTGTTAACACTAGGTTCCCTCTCCTGACCCTGCTATGATGCATATATAGGTACAACATGAACATGCTTGTGAACCAAAATCCAACAGTGAAAAACTGTACTTAAGATTCAAATGCACAGTCAAACAGCCGGTACAATTATTTATCTTGTCTCTCCATAAAAACAAAAAAATTTAAATTATTCTCATGGCTTCTTATTCTATGTTACTACGTACTTTTATATTGATAAATGGACCTAACAATACATACTCATATGTCTTCCATGTACAGACAGCAATCAGTTACATTTTAATTATATGCACTGAAGATTTATTGTGGTTATTGTTCTTTACAGCAACTTATGCAGGAAAAGCTAAATGAGGAATCCAGCGGTTATATTCTAATAACTGAAAAAAACTACATGGTCATTAAATTGCTAAAAGATATTAATATTGTTACATCAAACCCATACAACAATATGGAAGTTAAAATAGCCTATTAGTTTCATTATTGTAGTAGTTTTAAATAATAAAGATTGTAAGTAATAAAGATAATTAAGATTCAGTAAATACTTTTTATATTTTGTTCTGTGTTTTATTTTTTTAAGAATAAATTTGTATATTTTAAATTATCTTTTAGTTTCATCCTGATCATATCCTGTGCAAAGCACCTAGGACCTAGTGTTAAGACTACTATATTTTCAATAAGACACTTCTGTCCCCCATTTTTCAAGCGAATTCATTGCGTGTTGAGTCGCGGAACTCTACGCCGAGCTTTGCTCCGAACTCGTCTCCGCTTTAACTGAGCGAAGAAATGTAAATATTATAAGTTTCTTTTCATCCAGTAGGAATCGAACCCACAACCTTTTGCATTTACAGTGAAACACTTCTGGCCCTGACACGATTTGTCTTCTCCAGAACCAGAATGACGAAATGATTTTTTTTGTATCCCCAATTAAGAATCAAACTTTCAACCCTCGCGTTTGCCACTGCGTCACAACGGCCGTAATATGTAATTTTAATTAAATTTTGTATATCTTATGTTTTATTTTAATTATTATTTTCAGTTATAATGACATACATCAACATAACTAGTGTGAAACTCTTTGTGAAAGTGCAAAATGTGTTTGGAGTGTGTAAAGTGTTTACTTGCCTTGTTGTTATTGGAGGAGGTATATATGAAATAGCCAGAGGTAATAATATTTTGTTGCTTGACCACAATAATTAAAAAAAAACATCTTCACGCTGCATCCCGTGCATAAAATACCTATTGAATTTAATAATTAACATCGGTTCAACGGTTTGAATTTTATATAATATTTCAAATATAATTTTTAAAAATAATTTTAGTGAATATTAAATTTATATTTTAAAATTTTAAATTCAATAATGTTTACTATTAATTGCAGGTAACACTGAAAATTTAAATAAAGGTTTTGAAGGTAGTTCCACCACAGCCGGGAGTGTTGCCCTTGCATTATATTCTGGACTATGGGCATATGATGGCTGGAACAGTGTGACTGTTGTGACAGAGGAAATTATTAATCCTGGCGTGTAAGATCTATTTTAGTTTTTATAAATCGATGAACTTATATGTGTTATGTATGTTTAAATTAGAGCAAAATCATGACTTTCCCTTTGTACTAAATATATTTAAGTTTTTTTTATTTATGGCAACGTTATTCAGTGATACAGCATCGACTAATAATACCCGATGATTGTGGATTCAATCTTCACTTGAAGTAATTGATTATTTTAATTTTTTTTACCCTAGCATAACATTTAAAAAAAATATATTTTATGATACATAAAGGCCAGTCGTGCGCAGGGGAACAAAGTGTGGCTGTAAACCGATTGGTTGTGGGTTCGATACCTACTCGAGAAAATGAAATATTTATTTCAATTTATATTTCCATTTCATCGCTCTGGCATCTATGCAAAGGGCAACGTTAAGTGCCGCCACTCAACACGCAATGCCTTTAAACTTCAGCGGAAAGTGGGGAATGTCGTGTCTCAACACGAGGTTCTCTCTGCTTACCCTGCTGTGTGCGGGATACAGCGTGAAGATGGTTTGGTTTGGTTTATAATACCTAATTTCTGGGTATAAAAGATAAACACTAAGCAATATTCCTTTCTAACCCACAGAAACGTCCCCCTCAGCATATCAATAGCAGTGCCACTCATAACTGGTCTCTACGTATTCATGAACGTCGCGTATATGTCAGTTTTAAGTTACACTGAAATGGTCTCAGTACCCGCGGTCGCTGTAACTTTCGGTGCAAGAGTATTAGGTCCAGCTAGTTTTATTATACCGCTAGGTGTTGCCATTGCGACGTTTGGATGCGCTATGAGTGTCCAGTTTGGTATTACCAGGTAATATATATATATTTTAATGGACGGCTTTATATCTAGTAATAATATTAACTTAAGTATGTAAAGTGTTTTTAAAATTATATGTATAAAAAAGTGCTTGGACTTCCAAATTCCAAATTCGAATAATATATTTTGAGAATCATTTCAGTGTGTGTTTCTTAAATATTTTTTTTTGTCACCCTAAAAACAATGTACTGAACCTTCCGTTTTTATTTACAGAGTTTGTTACACTGCAGCTCGTGGTGGACATATGTTAGAACTCTTCTCTTATGTTAACATGAAGAAGTTAACACCTGCTCCGGCTGTAGCGTTCCAGGTACATTGATAATACTGAAAAAAACTACTTTTTAATTTACTATTAAAACAAATCGTTAAGAAATCATATGAGAAATATTTATATAAAAAGCATATAAAAAATAAAATACGCTTCTCACCTTCAAATCCCGCTACGTTCAAATTGTCATATGTTTTCTAAATATATATTTTATAAAACAAAATATGTATTTTTTGTCGATTTATTAATTATTGATGCCAATATATCACTGGTATTATAAAAGATAAGCAAACTAAGAGAAAGATAACTTGGTGATAATTTCTTTTTACACTATTCATTTAATAAAATATAAAATGGTAGGATTTAAATCCACAAACAATGTATATAATTTGATACTCCTTATTTTTTTGAATATTTTTTGTTACAGGCAATGTTAACCTCAATTTTCATCATAGTTGGCAACATCAAAACGCTAATAGACTTCGCCAGTTGGTTCCTATGGTTTTTCTACGGCCTTGCTATGGTAGCATTACTAGTATTACGAAGAACTCAAGCGGATAAACCGAGGCCTTATAGAGTCCCGACAATAGTGCCATGTTTTGTGTTGCTAGTGGCAATATTCCTGTCAGTGTTGCCAATAGTACACGATCCGTCGATTAAATATTTAATGGCGATAGGATTTATTTGTATCGGCGTTGTAGTCTACACGCTGTTTGTGTATTATAAGAAAACGCCTACTACTTTGTTAAGTGAGTATTTTATTTATTGTGTATAAACAAATTTAGATGTGGCTTTGTTGCGACTTGCTATAATTTTTAAAACTTATAATAAATTATTATAATTAATGTTATTATATTAAGTTTTCGGCTCTTAAAATACAATGTCCTGAAAAATTGAGAGGTGCGTGGGAAACAGAGTGTCTTAACACTAGATTTCCTCTGCATATTGCATATTATGCGGGATATATGCATCAAGCTAAAAAAATACTCAAAAATAAAATAACTTTTATTTTAATAATTTTCCTCGCATTGTACAACAAAGTGCGGCTTTAGGTTCCACTACTCAACACAAAATATTATTTGTGCTTAATTAAGATTGAATATAAGTATTCAATTAATGTAATTTTATTACAGGTAAACTTACATTCCTAACTCAGGTGCTTTTTGAGAGTGTACCTCCTACCAACCGTGAAGACTGATTCTATTCGACTTATAATATTTGTAAATAGCTCTAGTTTATAAGAATATATAAAGAAGAAACAAATTATATCATATATATTTTTATGTGGCCTTTTATTTAACCCTTTGTTTTAACATGAACTAATTTATTTACAAAAATTGAACCTGCTATTGTACAAACCGGCATTTTAAAATTACCGTTTTAATAAGTAATATGAGTTTATTAGTGAGGACTACATGAAAGTTTTGAGTACCTAAAATGACCTAAGTTCACATCACAGAGCTTCGCCCGCTTGAACTATATGAATATTTATTAAATATATTTATGATATTATTTTCAATTTAGGTGAATTATAAGAACTACAATAGATATTATTTATTATAGATATTCAAGCATTTGTCCGCTATCTCAGGTTATATGGTATGGCGATTTTTTTCAAAGATATGGATATGTTCTTTAATTTTCTAGAACATTTTTTTGTTCCACCTCCAACAGTTTATGAAGCGCATGCGATGTAAGACATTTTATCCCTATTTTTACACATTTTTAAAATTTTAGTAGTGATCTCTAATTGTTTCTTAAATAAATATCTTCTATGTTACTGAGTGACAATATAGGTAGCATTTAATGGAGAAAGAATTTTTAAAATCGGTTTAGTAGTTTCTACGTTTATTCACTACAAACATACACACAAATCTTTCCTCTTTATATAATAGAATTAGGTTTCAGAAGTGAAATATCAAAAGAAAACTATACAACACTATTGTTACAAATACAATCTTATTTATTAAAAATCAAAATAACTATAAACTGAAGTTTAAATAACTAGAAACTTATATAAAACACCAACAACATTCGAAAACACATATAGGTATTTACTCAGTGTTAATTACAGAAGCTCTTTTAACCAATTCACAATATTTATTAATTAAAACATTTAAATTACTTTATAACTTGCTAATAATGAGCTATTAACAACCTAGTAACAAATCACATCGACTACAACACGTGTAACCTCAAGTATATGAGGGCCAAATATGTCTTCCCGCTTAAATTAGTAACTTAATAACAAAATGAAAAGAGCGGGCTTTTGATATTGACAGTGACATTGCAGTACTATATTTGACAGTTGACATTTGTAGCACGGTAGTCTCCTAAGTCGGCCATTCTGACCCTGCGTCGTCCCCGACGTAGCTGAATTAATATCCAGTTGCCTGATCACATGCTGGTGCATCCCGATTAGCCCCAAAGTCATCAGCGTCGTTTCATGGCTGTATTGATGAAAATTCTACAGTAGTACCATATTCGCTGTCTTCATCATCTAAAATTTTAAGTTTATAAATTGTCTAAACATTACAACATAAACGGATAGGCAATCAAAATATACAGACAAAAGATATAAAAATAAAAAGTTTTGAGAGCTCTCATTTTTAACCCTGTAAAATCTTCATATCCAAGTATGTTCAGTCCGGTGCAGCAAACTCCGGAACCTGTGAACAGAACAGTCAGAAGGCGTCCCCTCTGTCTGCCAGGACCAAATGTCCACATAGACGTCACATGGCCACAAAGACCAAACGTCAGCAAGGACCAAATGTCCACAAGGCCATAATGTCAGCAAGGACCAAATGTCCACCTTGACCACAAGGACCAAACGTCCTTCAGAGCCACATGCTCTTCACAAAATCTTTCAGGGCCACACACCCGTCAAAATTTCTCAGGCCATATGCCTCATCAGACCAAACGTCTGATACAAGTCAAAGTCAAAAGTCAAAGTCAAAACACCCAACCCAACCCCATGTCTGTGCCCAAAGGGACCACACATCCAATTGAACTCAATAAGCAAACTGCCACATTACACCAGTATTGTACACTAAGCCCCACCTTGGTTGTCAGACAAAAATTAAACATTTAGAAAAAGAATTAATGGAGGAAGAGAAAAATAAAATGTCGGTCTGTATGTATGTAAGCCTATAATGATTTAGAAAGAAATTGTGCTAGACAACAAAGCAAGAATTAGTGCAATACCGTTAAAATAAAAAAGGCAGTACAAATTTCCAGTCACTAATCCCCATGCCATTGTACCATGTTAGAGTTCCTCGAGTGGTTTAACTACCACCACTCAATAATTAATTGCCTCAGTCTTATAGAAACTCGGCCTAACCTGACCTCTATTTATAATTCAACCAACATGTTCAATTTCTGTTGAAGTAATAAACATATTCGAAATTTTATGGGAAAATCGGTTTTTTTTTGTTTGAGTATTAATAGTGACTGAATCCCATCATAAAGCATTATCAACACGTCATCAACATATTCTAAAACATGACCACATTCAATATGTGTTTACATAAAATATGACAACATTCAACACATGTTTACATAAAATATTCATAACCACCCAAATTATCCTTGTGTCATCATCAATCAAAGGGAGAAGATAACATCCTCTGACATCCAACCCTTTCAGTGCCCCACAATCAACACATATCCAGTCATACACACTTTGGATTGCACCCTCCAACACACATACTACACTCCTCTCTTCAAGATAGCTGACAATTTCATGTACTTTAAGCTTGTCCCCACCCCATATAGAAGATAAGCATTTTCCCATATTTACCGTTGTTTGCACATTTAATGGCACCGGTGATCAAATAATGTGAAAATTTATTTATTATGTACATAAGAGAATCCAGCTAATAACTTAAGTGGTACATTAATGTGTTGCCAAACGCTGAATGTGCTGACAGACACTTCAATAGACATTTCTAGGCATTGTTTACTCCTCACTAATTAAGTTGTCTGAAATTGTCTCCTATATCATAAACAATAAATTATTATTTACTATAAACATTCTTCTGGTTTCAATTTCCCATTTTAATTTGTTTAAAATAATTCAAACTCTGTAACCTCATAATAGTAATACACAGAAATCTTTTGCTACAATAATCCCTCCCGCTAATTACTTATATAGCTATTAATAGAGGTAAGTCTAAATATTGTATCCTCAGTTATATAAGTAATAGTTGTAAACTTAGTCTTAGCAAAAATTATTTATGTAGTAATCCTAATGAACTTGATGTAATCGATAATCCTATTTGTGAAACTGAAATTATGTCTATGTATGTTATGGCTTTTAATTCACTTCCCACTATTTGTAAAACAAATTTTATTTTAGGAAATTTACATTTTTGTCAATCACTAGGTAATAACTGATGGGTCTTTATTTATTCAAATCTACTAAATTGCATGTTAATTGTAATAACAATGATTTCAATGTAACTTTATTTGACACTGGAATTTTAACTTTGAAGCTGAATTTATTTACTCAGAATGTTACCTACAACATATATTACACATGTAATTAATTAATTATTAATATTTAGTCTCCATATACCATTAGGCATGAAAATATTACATTTGGTTTTATTAACATAAAATTTACAATTTTTATATTTACTTGTTATGTAAAATTTATTAGTTCAATTAATCCAACAATTAAATTAAATTCTACTCATTCTGATTTCAATCTTATAGCAGACAATTGTTGCAATTGCACGTAAATTAAAAATATTAATAATCCTAATTTGTTTAATTTAATAAATCCTAAGTTATATACAAGGTCTGCACCCTTATCTGCAGCATTGCATCACTTCAATACTATGTATGCATTAATAAGTCATTAGTATAAAACATAGTCTACGTGAAACTCTCCTAACAGCTACACATTTTTCTATCTCCACCGTGACTCAATTCTATTTGTTTTATGATTGAGATTTTAATTAATATGTTTTAAATTATTACCAAATCTCTTTTTAATTGATTAAATCTTTTTTTTTTTTAAAACAACTTTAAGTCAAATGTACATAACAGCACACACATTCTACATACAATAACATCAGCATCAATAATAACTAGAACAGGCATGCAAGATCTCAGAACAACTATCAAGTCGGCTCCAAGCGAGAGCTCATCAATAGCCAAGGAAACAAAACCATTTCCTTCCAACAAATTAACAGTATTACTCACCCTCCAAGTGAGAGCTCATCAATAGCCAAGGAAACAAAACCATTTCCTTCCAACAAAGTAACAGTATTATTCACCCTCTAAGGTACAGTTTATTGATTTTCCCTCACACAACTAACATTTCAAAACAAACAAAGATTACAAGTCATACTGCTATCATTTCTAGGTTTCCTTATCCAATGTTACTCACACCCCCTTCACCAACCATAAAATTGTTCCAATCTAAAAGAATTGTGTAACGGACGCCCAATTATTAAGCTATGAATCTCTTGTCTTTCCTTTTTTTTTTTTTTTTTTTTTTTAGTCACTATGAATTATGTTCAAATGCCATATATCAAGAATCTAATTCAATTCACTAAGCCCTATATACATTGACAAGAATCATCTCAAGGCAAACTGGCACCCGTCTCTCCTCTAGCACACTAAGCACAACCACAGGACTCTTCAGAATCAGCCTGCATAAAACATCAACCACCTATGATCACCAGTAATCACTCACTCACTCATTCAACCATGAACATCACCCTTAAGGCACCCAGAGTCATGTGATAAACATTCTGAATCATTCCAGTTATTAGTACTTCTAACCCTCTCCACCTCCTCACACTATAGTTCAATATTATTGATAACAGCGTCAGTTTGATATAAAATAGTTTTGTATTATTCAACTATTTAAAGATTTTATTGCATCAGAAAGATTACGGGCTAACTTGGTATCCCCTGAAGTACATTGAGAAGGTGATGAGGTATCAGAGGCCATACTTTCAGATAATGCACCTTTGGGAAAAGTATTAAATCTAACAGTTAATCATTTAAATTTGTTTTTAACAAACTAGCATGACAGGTTGAATTATGAGAAGAAATATTATTTTGTGTATCTTTTTCAAGTTTGTCTAATCTCCGAAGAAATGCATTGTAATGCTCACCAGTAGAGGCACTCAGATACCTGGAGACACACAGAGACGCGTCGCGCATTGCAAGCAGAAGCACGCATACACGTGCGGGGACGCGTCGCTCATCAGTATCAGAGGCGCGCAGACACGCGCGGGAACCGCATCGAGAGCAGTGGCGCGCAGATATGCGCGGGGACCGCATCGAGAGCAGTGGCGCGCAGATATGCGCGGGGACCGCATCACAAGCAGCCTCGCAGACGCTTCGCACATTGCGAGCAGAGGGTGTGCAGACGCACACCAAGATGCGCAGGAATGCGTCGCACATCGCGAGCTGAGGGCGTGCAGAGGCACACCAAGACGCCCAGGTAAGCGTCGCGCATCGCGAGCTGAGGTCGTGCAGAGGCACACCAAGACGCGCAGGAAAGCGTCGCGCATCGTGAGCTGAGGTCGTGCAGAGGCACACCAAGACGCTCAGGTAAGCGTCGCGCATCGCGAGCGAAGGGCGTACAGAGGTACACCAAGACGCCCAGGTAAGCGTTGCACATCGCCAGCAGAGGTACACAGAGACGCGTGGGGACGCGTCACTTGTCGTGGAAGCAGAAGCACCTCATAGCGGCACGGCGGCGGCATGAATGTACTGCAACAGCACCATGAAAGCACCAGCGCGAGCGCTCGAGACACCCTTAGCGCTCGAGTCTCATAACATGGCCTTCAAATGACTTAACCTATCTCGCTAACCGCGACCACGTGTCGTGTCCGGTCGACGTGATTTGTTTTGTGATTTACCTCCAGCATCACCCATATTTAACACTGTATTTCTGTATAGGCAATAAATAATTTAAGAAAAGAGAAATGATGAAACTGGTGTTTTATTTGCTTTCACAAAAATAACAAAATTATAAAGTACAAGGATCTGGCCTGATGGGCTTAGATAGGTATCCCACTTCTGAAATTAGGTTTCAGAAGTGAAATATCAAAAGAAAACTATACAACACTATTGTTACAAATACAATCTTATTTATTAAAAATCAAAATAACTATAAACTGAAGTTTAAATAACTAGAAACTTATATAAAACACCAACAACATTCGAAAACACATATAGGTATTTACTCAGTGTTAATTACAGAAGCTCTTTTAACCAATTCACAATATTTATTAATTAAAACATTTAAATTACTTTATAACTTGCTAATAATGAGCTATTAACAACCTAGTAACAAATCACATCGACTACAACACGTGTAACCTCAAGTATATGAGGGCCAAATATGTCTTCCCGCTTAAATTAGTAACTTAATAACAAAATGAAAAGAGCGGGCTTTTGATATTGACAGTGACATTGCAGTACTATATTTGACAGTTGACATTTGTAGCACGGTAGTCTCCTAAGTATAGTATAGATATAGATTAGCATAATTTTAAAGAATATTTTCTCCGCTTTAAATATAAATGGTAGCTCAAAGGATTTTTTTAAGAATATGAGTATTAGACCAATTTTTTACAAATAAACGCATTTAAAATAGCATAGAATCGATAATAGATTTTTTTAAACGTTCATTATGCAATTTATATTTAATTTATTTTTCTTTAAAAACATAGATTTGTTACACATAAAATGTAATAATGAATAATTTTATTATAGTAACATTTAATTAAAGTAGAAAAAAAATACTAAAGATTATTTTACAATTTATAAAATATTTTTTGACATTTTAAAATCGATGTACTTCCAAAAAAATCGTAGAAAAGTGTAAACACTAACATAACAGGCGGCGCCAAGTAAATGTGTTCTGTGTAAAGTAAATGTAAATGTGTGTGTGTGTGAGTAAATGTGTTCTGTGGGCGGCGCTGAGCCGACAGCCGCTTTCAATGTTATATTATGCGAAAAGGAAATAAACAAAAGGATTTTTTAGTAAATAGTCTACAATATATAATACAATATCTAAATCATCATGGCTTATCATTACGTCGTAACTGCACAGAAACCAACAGCGGTGACAGCATGTATTACAGGTAAATAAAATCATTATTTGGACGTTTCAGAGGTTAAGCCTAATAGTATATAATCAAAGCCTTTTTGAGCCAATAAGATTATTTTTGTTATTGATATTCATATATAGCATTAAATATTCTTCTCACTCTTTTGTTTCTTAATGTATTTAATGCATTTAGAAATTTTAAGACTTATTATAATCATAAAAATGCAGTTTACATTTTCGATTTACGAGTTTACATTTTCGCTTAAAAGAGATCAAACATTACATTTACTCAAAACGGAAATTAATTATTTACTGTTAATGAAGAAGACCCTTCAAATAGCCTCTTAAAACATATTGGAAATACTAAAAAGTATTAAGAAAACATAAAATTGTATCATATTTGCTACAAAGAATGTTCTATTCTAGGAAATTTCACATCACCTACGGATTTAAATTTGCTTGTGGCGAAGGTTGCTCGATTAGAGATGTACCTTGTCACTCCAGAAGGACTGAGGCCAATGAAAGAAGTTAGTTTATATGGCAAAGTGGCTAAGATGAAACTATTTCGACCTCCGGTAAGTTATCTTGCATATTAATATAACTTCAGTTAAATTACTTTAATAAATGTGCAGTAAACATTAAGTTTGAGATTGAAAAAGGCAGTCCAAATGTCTGGACTCTAAGGGCTATTTAAAAAACTACATGTATAGCCAATAATTTAGGAAAAAATTGGGGAAACAAGCCATATATCCTTAGTGTTCAGTTATAATAACAATAATAAAAAACAGAATGGCAATAAATTATAAAACATTTTTTTTACAGTACGAAAATAAAGATCTAGTATTCATATTAACTGCCAGATATAATGCAATGATATTAGAATGGAGGACAGGTGCCAAAGGTGAATTGGAAATAGTTACCAGAGCCCATGGAAATATTTCTGATAGAATTGGGAAACCATCCGAGAATGGAATTCTTGCAGTCATTGACCCACAGGCTCGAGTGATTGGTTTGAGGCTATATGATGGTTTGCTTAAAATAATACCCTTAGATAAGGATTCTACTGAGCTAAAAGCTGCTAGTTTAAGGTTAGTGAATCAAATTGTTTCTATATTGTTTAAACTGATTTTAATATAAGGCTATAGTGGCGCAGTGGCAGTGTCTGGCTGTTATTATGATAATTGCGAGTTTGATTCTTTGGTGTTACATTATTTATCTCATAACAAGATTTGTCTTGTGACAGCATTGGTTTCTGCTGTTCTACACACCTTGACTCGAAAATTGAGGATCAGATTGCCTTAAAACTATGTTACGTCTGCCCACCATGCAAAAGTTAAACAGCCATGCTATTAATAAGCCATTCATATATAAATTTTTATATCAATTTACTTTTGCATGATTGACATACATTATATTGCAACAGGGTCACATTTGCCTAAACATGATTGTTCTTTAATTTCTTTGTTTTCAGATTGGAAGAATTAAATGTATATGATTTAGAATTTTTGTATGGTTGTTCTAATCCTACTTTAATATTAATTCATCAAGATCTCAATGGAAGACATATAAAGGTGATATATTATTACTAAATTTTTATTACTTTCACATATTTGTGTGGATCTATGAGGATTGAGTGTCATGGATATATGGGGAATGAACAGCAAGATTTTCTTAAAGGTCCATAAAGCTTTTTAATTATATAATTATTTGATTGATCATAGAATCTAAACTTAATTTTATTTTTACAGTCAGTAAGAACTGATTCTTAATTTATGGCATTCTGAGCAAGCCAGTCGAGCACTAACCACTGCTAACTTCTTGCATTCAAGAATATAATGCCAAATTAATAAATATTCTTCTTTGTCTAGTCTTAGCATGCTGTTTTTTTTTCATTTATGCTGTTTTTACTACTTACTATTACTTTATATATAAATGAGAATGGCATCTCAAGATCAATCTTAGGTAAAATATTTCTATAACAATTATTGCCAACAGAGAAAAAAGGGGAATAAACATTATCTTCATACATATATTTTTCCAGACGCATGAAATAAACTTAAGGGACAAAGAATTTACAAAAGTGCCATGGAAACAAGATAATGTTGAAACTGAAGCTTCCATACTAATACCAGTGCCCAGTCCACTAGGTATATGCACTATACACCAATACCTCGCTTTGCGTCGGGGTTATGTTCCAAAATAACACGACGCAAATAGAAACGACTTTCTATAGCAAACCATATAATGACCGAAGGTTACGACAAAACTACCTTTTAAAAATAAAATTGAACAAAGTAAAATTTTTCAAACAAAAATAATATACAAAAAACGTATTCAATCAATCATATAAACTACATATTCATTTAATTTATGAAAGTTATTATACCCTCATATTTGGGAAAAAAAAATTACAAATTTATGTAAAAAAGAATATAACTCTGCCAATAAATAAATGGGGGAATATTTATCTTTTTTGTGGCCAAAAACACCACGTAAAACTATATACGTAAATTTATTATTCTCTTTTTAAAAACGCACAACACACTACATTACCTCACACTGCGTAATTAAACTGAACTCTAAAATAAGCAAAACAAAGTGAAAATAAAATTGTATTAAATTTGTGTTGATTAGTTAGAAAGGGAATCCCCAAATTTTGATGGCATTGCACAATTAAAAACAAAAGTGCTGCCATATTTTAGGAAAAAAAATCAAATAAAAATTTAAGACTCGAATCCAAAACAACGCCACTTCGAAACTAACGACGCATAATGAAAATCAGTAGAAATTAAGCAGCGACGCAACCTCGAAAAAAACGCAAAACGAAACGACGCAAAGCGAGGTATTGGTATATATTATAATGTTTTTTAAATAGGTATTTTTAAAATTTCTTTACTGAAATGGTGGTTCTTTGGAGCTAAATCCTTACATGTTGAGTAAAAAAGTATAGAGTAAAATTAAAAATTAAATCAGCTTCACACTGTATCCCACAGCAGCATAGTCAGAAGAGGGAACCAAGTGTTAAGTCACTCCATTCCTCACTTTCCGCCGAATTCTGGAGGCATTGTGTATTGAGTGGTAAAGCTCAATGCCATGCTTTGCCATATTGAGTGACATGTGCTTATTATTAACATGAGTCCCTTGTGGTGCAGCAGGATCAAGTCCATTTGTAAATGCAATGGTGGTGGGTTCCATTTCAACTTAAAGTATGATTTTTCATTTTCATGTTCTTATAGACAAGCTGCGGTGTTGAATTATGACTTATGCCTCTCAAAATGTTAAAAAATTGACACTGAAAGTGGAAAATAGTGTCTTAACATTATGTATCCTCTTTGTACTCTGTGAGAAAAAAGGAAGGAAATTTTTTACATATATTTTTTTTTAGGTGGTGCAATTGTCATAGGACAAGAGTCAATAGTATACCATGATGGGCAAAGTTATGTGGCAGTAGCACCTCCCCAGATAAAGGTAATTTAATTATATTGTCTTTTTTTGTACAATAAAAACCAATTTTATAATTTTTTAGTGTTCAACAAAAAATACTTTTTTAAGAAAGTTTCGATGTACCCAGTGATCAAAGAGCTTAGACTGTTTCGAGAGGCGCGGATTGAAATCTCATTGCAGTAAATTTTTGATATTTTCTTTAAAAAAAATCATGTCTACGATAACAAAACAATATTATGAATGCTCTCATCGTTTCTCATATTAAAAAAGAAATAACAGACTGAGGGTTCCTTATATTTTTATTTATTTCAGTTAACCCCAATAAACTGTTACTGTCGAGTAGACAGCCGTGGCCTGAGGTACTTACTAGGTGATATAGCGGGGAGACTGTTCATGCTACTCCTGGAACTGCAAGAGAAGATGGATGGTACGCAGTCTGTGAAAGATTTGAAAGTAGAACTATTAGGTTTGTATAGTTTACTTTTAATAACATTATTTGTTATATTTATTGAAAAATAGTAGCAGGTTACAAATACACATAAGAGAATAGGCGCACACATAGCTTGGGAAGCTAATGTGAGTACAATCTGCTGCCATAGACACACACTTCTGTTCACTAATTTCCATCCTCTTCTGGGGGCGTGTTAAGTTGCGAAACTCAACACCAAGACACACTGTGCCTCGTTGCTCACCTGAGCAAAATGAAAATATTAAAGATTTAATTTCCTTGAGTGGAAATCGAACCTACAACCTGTATCATTGTGCCTTTGCGCAATGACTGCCCTCAATTTTTTTTATACAGAGTGGAAGCGGAATCCTTTTACGGGAACAGCCTATAAGGGTAAAATATTTCAAACCCATACCTAAAGAAATTAATCAAGATACCTCAACGGTTTAGATGAAGGATTTTTTTTATTTTGAAAAAAAAAACACTTTTTCATTTTTGGGATTTTTTTTTAAAATTATTTTAGGCTTTTATAGTGAAGTTAAAACTGTTGTTTTATTTAAAGTGGTGGTGACAAGAACACTCTGTATGTATAGGTAAATACTATACTTAGTCTTGTTAATTTCCCAGGTGACATCCCAATACCAGAATGTATGACGTACCTGGACAACGGTGTGGTGTTTATAGGGTCTCGCTTAGGGGACTCTGCCCTGATCAGACTTTCGGCCAACCGGGACGAGTCCTGCCTGTACGTCCAACCCATGGAGAGCTTCACCAGCCTGGCGCCTATTGTGGACATGTGTGTGGTGGATTTGGAGAGACAAGGGCAGAATCAGTTGATTACTTGTTCTGGTGAGTGGATTGTTATTGTATTGTCTCTATGTACAGTGGAGTAGCGAGCTTAACTCGCGCCCAGCGCCCCCCAGACAAACCCATTTAATTTTTTTTAAAAATCACGAGCACAGTCCCAAAAGTTGACAGTTGTCTTTTTATCATTAAGAATTTGTTTCTTTTAAAAAAAAAACACAAATTCCCAATATCTACTGAACCAATAAGAATCGCTGAAAATATAGTGCATAGGATGGATATTATTGATCCATCGTTTGTGTTACATTGTATTAATTGTGTTATATTAACATAAGAAATTGTGAGGTATTGACTGATTGTAAATGCAATGATTGTAATCAGTTCAAATTTCACTTAGAGAAATGATTATTATATTTAAATTATTTACACTTTTCGTTTACTCCTGTTACTGGATTTTCATTTGGAATCCTTTGATATTGAAAAGAGCAACTGTTGAGTTCCTACTCGGCTCTTCTCTGCAGAACTGCCTTACGAACCGGTAGTAGCTTTTTTTTATATGTACATTCGACGATTCAAAAGTGCTTATAATAGTCTATTTGAATTATTTAGTTTCTAAAGAGGCTATGTATTAAATATGAGAATGTCTTGGTTGAAAGCAATGAAAAGAGATACAGAGTATTCTAAAGTCTGCCTTATGGATTAAACGAATTATTTCCACCCTCACCAGGTGCATTCAAGATGGGCTCCCTGCGTATAATCCGCAACGGCATCGGCATCCAGGAGCAGGCCTCCATCGACTTGCCCGGCATCAAGGGCATGTGGGCGCTCATGCTGGCGCCCCAAGACAACCACCACGACACCCTCGTGCTCTCCTTTGTGGGGCAGACCAGGTCACACATGCATACCTAAAATATGTTTTGTCATAACATGAACTAATTATTATTAAAAAAAATATTATAACTAAATTAAGTATTTTTGGGTACTAAATTACACTTTTTGCTTATTTGGTTAAATAATGTAATGCTATACATAAATTAAGTGTTAATTATAATAAATCTGTTATATTGTATGATATTAACAGAGTGTTAACTTTGAATGGCGAAGAAGTGGAAGAGACCGAAATCAAAGGCTTTGTGTCAGATCGGCAGACATTCTTCACTGGGAATGTCTGTCATGATCAACTTATACAAGTAAGTTTTTAAACATAATAAATTTTCAATAATTAGAAAAATGTATTTTTTGTAGTGCGATTATAAACGCGAGTTCGACTTCCACTTGAGGGGATGAAATATTGAATATTTTCATTGGCTCGTGATGCAGGGGCAGTGTTAATGCAAAATCGACTGGTTGTAGGTTCGATCCCCCTCGAGAAAATTAAATATTTATAATAATGTTAATTATTTCACTCTTGAAATAAAAACTCAAGTTGGTTTTCTGCAATAAATACAAAAAACAACATTAAAAGCTTTTACTCCAGGTGATTTGTTAGTTTAATTATAATTTTATATCAATATAATATTTTACATTACAACTGACATTGCAGACATTGGGAACACGACATATTCAAATTTAAGAAAAATGACGCTTCGAGTAAATGAGGATCGTTATTTTTCTTATATATTTATTTAAGAGGAAGGATTTAGGAACTATGACGGAAGAAAATACTTTGCTACATTGTTCTATTTAAATATTTATCTGCTGGTTTTAGTAAAATACAAGTAAAAATGCGCGAGTGGAGTGGGCACAGTAGATCAGATAAGCGGTAGTTCGGTTAACCAACATACGAATAAACGATACTGTAATTATTTTCTTTTTCGCCTCCTAAGGTAACAGACGAGGGCATCCGTCTCATCTCCCGCGGCTTGGGCGGCGCGTGGGGCCTGTCAGCGCAGTGGGCGGTGGGCGGCGCGCGCGGCTTGTCGGTGGTGGCGTGCTCGGCAACGCGCGCGGTGGCGGCGGCCGGCCCGCGCCTCTACCTGCTTGCCGTCGGGGACAGGGAGCTCACCTTGATTAAGTAAGTGTTCGTACTCGTGCGTCTCCTGTCATCTATCGGGGTTCAATAAATGATGACGTTCGATGATGATTGTAGCAAGTTACTAAAAAAGACTAGTCGCGCCGGCCACAAAGATGTGACTACGAACGCGACATATTGTGGATTCAATTCCCACTAGAGGACATAAAATATTTATTTTATCATTTACACGCTCTGGCGTCGAAACAGCGCTGCGTTGAATTCTGCCACGATACCAAATGGCTCCAGAATTCTGCAGAAAGAGAGAAATGTAAGTGTCTTAACACTAGGTTCCCAGTTTTACTCTGCCTATCCTACTACAATATGCAGGGATACAGCATGAAGCTAAGAACAAAAAACTTAATAACTCCTTATTTATGGTTTAGATCAGTCTGCATGGAGGAGGAAGTGGCGTGTCTAGACTTAGGTCCGGGAGGGGAGTCTGCTCTGCTCGGCGTGGGTCTGTGGACGGACATTAGTGTGCGAGTGCTGAGACTCCCCTCGCTGGAGCCCTTACACACGGAGCGACTATGTGGCGGTATATCATATATTTCTCTTGTATTATTGTTTTTTTAGAGTGCAGCTGCGTGATATGTGCAGGATAGACAGAGGGAACCTGGGAACATAGTGTTAATACACTCCGTTCATCATTTTCTGTCGAATTCATTCCCTTAAGTTCAACCTGCCGCGTTTACAGTCACACGATAGTGCAATCCAATTCAGCGCAAAATGTAGAACGAGTAGTTGTAACACTAGGTTCCCTTTGTCCACCCTTCTAAGTACGGGATCCAGCGTCAAAAAATATATGAAAGTAAGTGTAATCACCAACATTATTAAATCTATATTCCAGAGATAATCCCTCGTTCCCTCCTGATCTGCGTGTTAGAGAGTGTTTGCTACTTGCTGTGCGCTCTCGGAGACGGTTCCATGTTCTACTTCACCGTGGACCAAGAGACGGGTGTTCTGACTAATAAGAAAAAAGTCACACTGGGCACACAGCCCACTGTGTTGAGGAGTTTTAGGTAAATTATACTATATTATTATACATATACATAGTTTGTAAACGCGACGGTTGTAGTTTTGATTCCCACTGAAGGAAATGAAATACTACATATTTTCGTTTACTCGCTCCGGTAACGAGACAAAGCGCGGCGTTGAGTTCCGCCACTCAAAACGCAATGCCTTCAGAATGCGGTGAAAAGTGAGGAAAGGAAGTTTCTTAATGAGAATAGAGTGTCTTAAACTAGTGTCCTTTACCTTTCTGAAAGTTGAAAACAAAATCAAAGTTAAAGAGTGATCCAGCAACAATGCAGCTTCCACATATAACACTATAATTCCAATACTTCATTTCTTTTTTGTATTGACTCTCTTTTGTTTTAACAGATCTCTATCAACAACAAATATATTCGCGTGTTCAGATCGGCCCACAGTGATCTTCTCGTCCAATCACAAGCTCGTGTTCTCTAATGTCAACCTCAAGGAAGTTACGCATATGTGTTCGTTGAATGCTTCGGCTTACCCTGACAGGTGGGATACTCTTTTTTTACTTTGAATTGTCAGAATTTGAATTGTCGAGTTCGGCCAAAATAATCGAGAAGAGAGGGATTCGAGAGAGAATCGAACCCACTAGAGCCTCTTCATTACTATATATTTGTTTATCATCACTAGTGGGAATGTATTATTTTCATTAAATCTCTATGGAGAAGATAAAAATTGGGCGGTGCGTACAGAATGACGTGTCTTAATATTAGGTCCTCGTGCGGGCCATAGCGTGAAGCTAACATATGGTACAAAATATTTTGAAAAGGATGTTTTAATACTAGGCTAGGTTTTAATACTACGATGCCTGCCTGTATATATCTTAATTTATACGCTACAATATCATTGAGTTGTCACCGTCCTGAAGTTAGCACTTCTGAATTATAGCATAACATTATTCACTCAGGACTATAAAAAATAACGGACGGAATAACGACGGAATGCAAGATTAGTGTAAATGGTAAGATATTAGAACAAGTTCAGTAGAGATGAAAAATATGAGATGGATACGGAAAAGCGTATTGCTGCCGGTAACATGGTTAATGCTGCCTTAACTGCAATGATAAGACGAGGAAATGTCAGAACATGTGCACATTTAGCCGTATACAATGCATTGTTGGTGTCGACGCGAAACGGTGGTATTGCAGAAAAAGAATGAAAGAAAGATGAATACCGTGGAGATGTCGATGCTGAGTCAGCTTAGCTGTTCGAATCCGCAATCATACTGAGGATGGTAGGTACTAGCGAGGAGGTTACGATGAGAATGAAGAACAATGTGCTCAGCTGGTTTGGGCACGTCAAAAAAAGATTTATGAAGGAAAAGTGAGCGATAAGAGAGATAGGGCCAATTAACCTTCGAAAACACAGTATCAAAGATACTAATGGAAGGTCACGTGAAAGCATGAGGACTCCTCGGAGGGCATGTATGAAGCGGTTGATGACAGTGGACGAGCCGAAAGGAGTACGAGACTCGTATATAGAGACCGTAGCGTTTGGCAGTCATTCCCGAAGGAACTTCACACTTTAGTGTGAAGTTAAGTCTTTATTTAGAAACTTGATTGGAATGTGTGTTATTTTTAAAATGTGTAATGTTGTGTTTGTTTTATATTCTATTTGTTTCCGTAATAAAATTAAAAAAAATCATTAATTAATAAGAAAATTCCCGATCAGCGCAGCCATTTACCACGACGAGCCACGACTCGTCGACCACTCTGTATTTATATTTAATCTTTTTATGTATTTTTTAGCTTAGCTTTGGCAACGGACAGTACTGTGACAATAGGAACAATAGATGAAATACAGAAATTACACATTCGCACTGTGCCACTTGGTGAAACGCCCCGACGCATTGCATATCAAGAGGCTTCACAGGTATGTCGAGATTGTATGGGATTTCCTTTTTTTTTTAATTTAGGAAAATTCTGGTTTCGGAATTAACAGAAATTTTAGTAGAATCATTATATTGGATGTTTAATATGATTGCCATATTCAGAATCCTTAGATTTCGATTTTCGAAGCACATGTAAATATGTGAAATGTTTTAAAAATAGAAATGTGAAAATGTATTTTTAATGTGATCAAAGTTCTATAATAATTAGTTCTTGAATATTTTTTTACCACAATTTTCTTGTTAGATGTTCTGAAAATCATACATATTTTTTTCTATTCCATAATAAGTTATTAATACTCAACCATTGTATTACTTTCGAGACAGCATTGTTAACATTGTCGATACGTTTTGTCGTCTTTTCATTTTAAAAATTAATGAATTGTATCCAGCAAACAATACTATGTCATGGTTCTTTTCAATTAGATATGGTAAATAATTTATATGTATTAAAAAGAGAAAAGGAGCAAGAATAGCCCCTGTGAGATTCTAATGCTGATACTGACTCAAGACCACTTCGTTTCGTTTACATTGGCCCTTAGAACTCTGTCACCTAAATAGGAGGTCAGAAAATTGGGGGAACGTCGTTTAATGAGTGCTGCACTCAATCAAATGCTTGAGACAGGTCATAGAACATGCTAAGTGGTTCTGGTTGTAATCCTGGTTTTAACAAAAATATTGCTTTTCTTTGGATCTGAATAAATTAAATTCACGTAACGCACTCATTGCAGACATTCGGCGTAATAACGATGCGGGTGGACAAGCTGGAGTGGTGCAACAGCAGCGCAGGCGGCGAAGCGGTGTGCGTGCGCTCGTCCGCCTCCACGGCCGCCGCCACCACCAGTGGCGTGCCGCCCGCGCCCGTGGCCAAGCACGCGCCCGCCCACGCCGACGTCGAGGTGCACAACCTGCTCGTCATCGACCAGCACACCTTCGAAGGTGACCACCCTCCTTGTGTTGTGTACTCACTCACTCGTATATAGGAGAGCAGAGCGAGCTGGAGTGGTGTCCACTACCTGCTCATCATCGATCAACCTTCGAATTTGCGTGGACAAACTAGAGTGGTGTAGCAATGAGTGGACATGCGCCTGTCTATATTGACGTGGAAGTTCACCTACTTAGTAGGATAATATAAATACTAGTGGGAGTTATTAAATTGTTTTCGTATCTCTGACTCTGGAAGGTAAATTGTATTGTGAACTAATATGTAACGTTAATAAATATAAATAAATATAAATATGTGACGTTAATATGAATAAGACTCATAAGATACGAAAAATTGTATGTCTCTGACGAATTCTCAACGAAATTTAAATAAAACAAAGAAATATTATAATGCAATAATACGTAACGTTTACATGTACATTGCGCAGTGCTCCACGCGCACCAGCTGCAGAGCAACGAGTTCGCGATGTCGCTGGTGTCATGCAAGCTGGCGGACGACCCCAACCACTACTACGCCGTCGGCACCGCGCTTCTCAACCCAGAGGAGTCTGAGCCCAAACAGGTACATACACACACATAACGACGTAGATACTAAAGTACATAAAGACACACAAGAGGAATTGAGGAACAAAATCTTCAAACCCCCATATTTAAGTTTAAACCACACCATTTCAATAATGTATACTTAAACAAATGTAAAAGATACTGAAGAGCAACGAAGTCGTAACTCCTAGAAGAATATATTTAACAATTGCTGACACGCATATCGAGTATATGTATATATATATATTGTCTGTGTATTGTGTCCGTTGAGGCGCAGTGGAACATACATCTGACTGTAAACGTAGCGGATGTGGGTTCGATTCTATTCTTGAAAATTTGTAATTACATTTTCAATTTCATTTCACAGACATTTAAAAACCCAAAATAATTATAAGTAACTTGTTTGTCTTAATTATAAAACTAGTGTTTTTTGTATACTTAACAATAACGAACCTCAAACTTATAATATAATAAAAATAAAAATAAAGATAAAAATAAATAATATTTTCTTCTATCAACAGGGCAGAATTCTCATCTTCCACTGGAACGAATACAAACTGACGCAAGTAGCTGAAAAAGAGATCAGAGGCGGTTGTTTCTCCCTCGTGGAGTTCAATGGAAAACTACTAGCGTCTATTAATAGTACAGTGAGTGTATAATGCTTTAATAGTTTTAATTTCTGAACAGTTGTTGAATTGTGTTATTTAAATCTAGAAGTAGTTTTGTTTTTAATCTGTTTGTAATAATAAGAAATTATTTAAATTAACCATTACTTAGAGGCCAGTCGTCGCGCAGCGCACAGCATATTTCCGTTGTTCACACTTGATAGAGTAAACTATTTTCATTTCCTTATAATGGTAAAAAGTCAAATTGCGGCGTAGCATTCCGCCAATCAACGCACTATATCTCGATAATTGGGCGGTATTTGGTGAACGGAGTGTCTGAACACTAGGTATCTGAACACATGAAATGGATTGGAATAAAAAAGAATTTAATAATAGTAACTATAAACTTAGTAAGGCTATTTGACATAAACGTTATTACTTATTAGATCCAAAAATAAAGTTTAACTTCTTTTCTGAAGTATACAACATTTATCCGTGTAGTATTTATATTAAACATGTTAATTTCGTCGCCCTGGTTAAGGCGCGGCGTTGAGTTCCGCCACTCAACACGCATTGCCTCCAGAACTCGAGGGATAGTGGGGAACATAGAGTATCCTAACACTAAGTTTTTATTTCCTACCTACCCTGTCATGTACTAGATATAGCTTGAAGCAGGGATAGAAATTAAAAATATTAGATCTTAGGGCCTAATAAAAATCTATCTGATTCTGACTAGTTTGTGAATATAATACATAATTATATGTCGGAGTTGGGTGGATTTCCCTCGCACATAGTTTTGAGTAACCGGTCTACTGTGGGCTTCAGTGGATAATGTTGGCACGAGTAAACACAACTTGTGATATTATGAATTAATTACAACACCGTAATCAATTCACAAGAAAGCAGCTATCGCTATCCCAGTAGGTAGATACACAGCACGGAACGCGGGACAGTTTCAGTGTCGTCTGCACCGGCCGACCGCCAAACACAAAGTGAGTCGATGTCCGTCGGCCACGCTTCGACTCGCCCCTTCCATACCAATGCATAACACTAACTCTGTCGAGCGCCAATAGATGGCGCTGGCGTTCCGGAACCACATCAATACTACAAATTCCGACACGGCCATCCTGCTAGCACACGTCCTCGTGTGTTGGTTAGCCTAGAAGAAAAAGCTACAACAGTACCTCGTACCGCTCGGCCAACCTACATCAGAACCTTACCAACCAACTTCCAGAACCGTACACTAGAATTGTAATAGACGTACACTAGTAATTACACTAGTAATTGTATACCAGAACCTTATACCTGAACTGTATACCTGAACTGTGTACCTGAACTGTATACCTGAACCTTATACCTGAACCTTATACCTGAACAACTTGACCCTCGACACTAGATCAACTCGACACCAGATCAACTCGACACCAGATCAACTCGACACCAGATCAACTGGACACTACAATTTGACACCAATCTGGATCATAATTGTAACTAACCACTACACACAAATACCACAGCCATGTACCATCGACATCATAACCAAAACTTCACTTTACTTTACTTTACTTCACTTTACTTCAGCAACAAGTTACAACCAAATTAACAGAAACCTCCGAGTAAGGACCTCTAACGCCACGGCTCTCCAGCCGAACAGCAATCACATTGCTCTCTCACATCCCAATACGCATATCCATCGATTGGATCGCCCGTGTACGTCACCTCTGCGACAACACGCTACGGTCTCTACAGACCACGACCTCAGTACGGTCCAAAACCTCTCAATACGCATATCCACCGCGTGGATAGCCCGTGTATGTCACACCTACGACAATACGCTACGGTCTCCACAGACCACGACCTCCGCCAGAGTTAAACGCACACCGCGCACCCACGGACTACTTGAGTTGCCCCAAGAGATACCGATTTCTACCGGGCTACGACTACGAAATAACTACTGGTACGGTCGAACACATTACGGCCGATAGAACCATTTACTCAAGTCTCTTCAACTACTTAAGCTTGAACACCATCATTATCATCAACAACATCATAAATTACACATTGATTTCGTCGGGTAGATGACTTGCTGGCATTTTCCTCAACCTATCGTAAGCAAATTTGTACGTTACAAGACGTTTATAATTTACAGCTTTTAGTGTGTAACAATCACACTCCAAAACTTCGACAACCTTAAATGGACCTTTGAATTTCGAATCTAATTTTGCCTAATTTCTCTCTTCGTTTTCTAACAATACGCTAACAGAAAATTTTCTAACGTTAGTTTTTGTCATATCAAAACGGGACCTACCATATTCCGCACACTTCGTAATAATGTCTGATGCTACTAAACGAATTTCGTCAATGTCAACGACAGTCTGTACCTCACTACTACACATCAATGATATACACCACCGATACACATCAATGATAACGGTATCGCAACTTCACGTATTAAAAGCTCAAAGCTCCCGGTTTATCGTACAATTTATCACGAGTTGTACTCTCCTACAGATTCTTGCTACAACCTATTACCGCTAGTCTCAAACGCCGTTAATATGGACTTTAACACACTCCTGACGCGCCTTACCTGCCTTTTAGCATGAGGTAAACCCGCCGCCAAGAGATGCCAACCAATGTCTACTAGTGAAAACACCACCAGTGAAACATCTTCCCTGGTCCGCAATGATGCGAGTTGGAGCCCCAAACAAAGCCACAAGTCACCTCGTGAACACTCCAAGAGTCAATGCCTGCCGCATGAAACAAAAAAACACACTTCGCGAACGCGCCTGTCAGAATGAAAATATACTCCTTATCGTTTCACTGCTGAGCCTACCCGCCACGTCTAAACGAACCGTATGGCACGGCATCATTACCTTAGGGATCAGATGCAGCCCAGCTTGAACCCTGCCTGAGTTAGATTTCGCGACCCTACAAGCAACGCAGTCATCCACAAATCCTCCAGCACACCATGACCGGAAACCAGCGAATGTCAAAATGCTGTTCAATAGTCCCCTCAGCCTCGAGACGAACAACAGGTTCAAAACTGACGGAAATAGGAAGCTAATCCGACGAACTGCCACAACTTAATCTCAATCTCCGGAGGCGATAGAGACCTGACTAGCCTCCACTTCAAACCCCAAGTACACCACCCTCGTCCTAAAGAAGGAACACTTCACTAGGTTCAAAGAGAAACCAGCCCTTGTCACAGCTTCCAACACTGCATTAAGTCGTCCCATACTGGACCGCTAAATCGATTGAGACAATGAAAATGTCCTCAAAATACACCACCACGCAATCGCGAATCAAATCACCCAACACGATCACAATTGTCCTCTGAAAAACCGAAATTGAATTCTTCAGACCAAAAGGCACAGTCAAGAATTCTAACTGCCCTTCAGCCGTTATGAAAGCAGTACTGTATATAGAATTTTCGTTTACTGTGATCAAATGAAAACCGCGCTATAAAGTTTCAAAAAATAATTAGCACCCTGAAAACGAAGTTTGATCAGTAATCAATGGAAGCGGATAACTGTCCGGGATGGTATTATTGTTAAACTAACTATAGTCAATATGGATACGATCTGAACGTCATACTTCTTTACTAATAAAGCTGGACTTTCGAAAGGAGAACAGCTCGGCCTAATGATATTCACGTGTAACCGTTCTTTAACTCTGTCGCGTATAGTGTCACGTTCATCCGCCGACATTCTATATGGACGCCGCTGTACTGTGCGATTCGAACCAACTCGAACATTCGAACCAATACTAGAGTCATTGGAAAACCAACTATGAAAAATTCTGAATATCGACCTAAGGTTTCTAAAAGTTTCGATTTGTCACTACCAGTAACATCAGCTGAGATGTCAGTCAGTCAAAGTCAACTTACTCACACTATCGTTATGCACTGAATTTACACAGATTCCCTTCAAACAAAATGTCAGTCAGTTATGTTTACTGTACAACCCTGATTTAAAATCTCGCGACAATAATATCCTAAGAGGGCAATCGTTAATACTACACAACACAGAATTTGTTCGGTACTGTATACTCGTGTTTGACCAATACCGGTCATAGTAACAACATTACTAAACCGTCAACCACTAAATTTAACAGAAAAACTTTCAACTAACGAGAATTCAGCACCAGAATCGTAAACGAAACAAATTAATTCACCTTTGTCCTCTACCCTACCCTTTGGAGGTTGGACACTGCATATGTCCACACGCCGTTTCGTCCGCACACCGCTCACTGCGCGCTGCGCCGTCTCCGCTGCCATCGCTTGGCCCGCCGCCGCCTTCGTTCGTACACCAGATCGCGATATGACCCGGTTTGCCACGCAGAAGCACACTAAAGGCCTCGCTGCCGGCTGCTACACCCCTTGATTCGACGTTGAAGCTACAGGTGTTCATCACGTCGCATCGATAGGCTTGCTTCTGCATTCCGCTCACTTATGGCCAGCCATTTTTCCACCGCTCAAACACTTCAGTGTTGTAAACGCTATACGTTAAAGCCGCGGGTCAGACTGATGTGATGTGAGAGAGTACAGTAGCCACAGCAACCTCTTCTTTGCCCACATCACAATGTCCAGTGATTTGTGAGGGTAGCATGTCATACTCTCGTACGCTGTTTGAGACAGCCACAAAGATGCTTCACCTTCCAGTGCCTTACTTACAGCAAGCTCGAGTTGACTGCCTCTCGGGGAGTTTGTCAAAAGCACAAGTCAGCCGTTGCGCACCACGATCTCGCGTCCGTGTCTTCTTTGTCAGGATCATAAGTGGGTAACCACATATACCTCCCTGAATTAGCCTCGGTGTATACAGGGCTTCGAACATAGCACGCCAGTGGTTATCTCCATTGTTCTCTGTGCCAACACCGATCGCACTTCTGATGTCGGAGTTGGGTGGATTTCCCTCGCACATAGTTTTGAGTAACCGGTCTACTGTGGGCTTCAGTGGATAATGTTGGCACGAGTAAACACAACTTGTGATATTATGAATTAATTACAACACCGTAATCAATTCACAAGAAAGCAGCTATCGCTATCCCAGTAGGTAGATACACAGCACGGAACGCGGGACAGTTTCAGTGTCGTCTGCACCGGCCGACCGCCAAACACAAAGTGAGTCGATGTCCGTCGGCCACGCTTCGACTCGCCCCTTCCATACCAATGCATAACACTAACTCTGTCGAGCGCCAATAGATGGCGCTGGCGTTCCGGAACCACATCAATACTACAAATTCCGACATATATATATTATCTATTATCTATGTGATCATCATCAGGTGACCCGAACGCTCGTTTGCCTTGTCCTTTTTCCAATGAAAAGAAAAAAAATTTAGCTTTAATATTTTATATTACAGGTAAGACTGTTCGAGTGGACATCGGAAAAAGAACTTCGGCTAGAATGCAGTCATTTTAACAATATTGTAGCATTATACCTCAAAGTTAAGGGTGATTTCATAATTGTAGGAGATCTCATGCGATCGATGTCTTTATTGCAATATAAACAGGTATTTCATTTATTATATTTAAACTTTCTTAACTTTGTTAACATTTCCTTAGTGACTTTTAAATGTACTCCATACTTTTTACTTTGCGTCGAACACATATGGATAATGAAATAGAAACTGTATAAAAAAAATAACTGTCATCGTCTTCATTTTTATTTTATTAATTAAAATTCTATGACTGAAATTTTATTTTATTAGGTAATTTTAAAATTTTTGTATAACGTTATTTATTATTAATTTATTTATTTAACAGATGGAGGGTAGTTTCGAAGAAATCGCCAGAGATTATAGCCCCAACGGGATGACGGCTGTAGAAATATTAGACGATGATACTTTCCTCGGCGCTGAGAACAGCTTGAATCTCTTCGTGTGTCAGAAAGATAGGTACGCGAGTACAGTAGTATAGAATTTTTTAGTATATATAAGAAAAAAATGGTTGAATTTAAAATCGGTATCAGTGTCAAGCTAGTGCTACTTATAATCAAGATAATGCTACAACAACCTTACTACAATATCAAATTACTAAGCCTGTTTGTTTTACTTGGCACCGACTTCAAAATTATAAAATCTTTGTAAAATTATTTTTCACTTTTTAGTTCGTTGTTAGAAGTCGGTTTTTATTTTTGTTGAAAATTAATTTATCTGGGATCTCAATGTCACATTCAAAATTAGATCCTTAAATACACTGATATGTTTTTTCCTACTAACAGTCTAGCTTTTGTACAATGAGAAATTATCTCAGGAATTATTTGATTTGATGCCACTAAACTCTTTTGTACCATCACGTCTGCCACCACAGTAGATATCACCGCACTTGGATGCAAGTTCTGCATAAATTCTTAACGCGTACTTCCAAACTGGAATGGTTTTCTTTTGGAGATGTTCCTTTGAATGTAGAAGCTGTTAATTATCGGATATAAAGCCATCTTCACACTAAAGCCGACAATGGATCCCGCCAACTCCTTAGAAAAAGTCGCCCTAGATCAAAGCCACAAGTAATTTAATAACATAATACGTATTCAGTGCGGCGACCACGGATGAGGAGCGCCAGCAGATGGGCTACATGGGGCAGTTCCACCTCGGCGACATGGTCAACGTGATGCGGCGCGGCACGCTCGTGTCGCAACTGGCCGACACCGCCGCGCCCGTCTCGCGCCCCGTGCTGATCGCCACCGTCACCGGCGCCATCTGTGAGTGCACGCACACACATACACACACAAAGTGATGAATACGTAAACTAAGAATGTAAAAAGCTAAAATACAAAATTAATTTTTATCCCTTCATAAACATTAGTGTCAAAACAATAGAAATTGAAAATATAAACCCAATCATTTCCAACCATTGCAGGTCTAGTAGTCCAATTACCACAAGAGCTGTACGAGTTCCTCCACCAATTAGAGGAACGTCTGAACCACACCATCAAGTCAGTGGGTAAAATACCGCACGCGTTCTGGCGCTCCTTCAACACGGACATCAAGACGGAGCCCACTGAGGGATTCATCGATGGGGACCTCATTGAGAGCTTCCTGGATCTGTCGAGGGAGAAGCAGCAGGAGACTGTGCATAAATTACAGGTAAATATGTACACACGCACACACGGTCCTGTCTTATAATTCATATAGTTTGTCTTTTAGTCGTAGTCTTCTCTTCATCAAAATCTGAAAAAGGATTTTCTGTCTGTCCTGTTTACTTTTTTAAATGAAGTTAGAAGTACATGTAATCTGTATGTATAAAAATTTTTGGCATTGATTTTTTTTTAAATGCAGTAAATAATTTCAATATCGTGCCCAGATTGCCATGTTTTTTCGACTTGACTAAACTACTGTTGATTTAGAATGGTTTCAATGTTCTTTTTAA
Source organism: Heliconius melpomene rosina (assembly GCF_056956725.1). NCBI lineage: Eukaryota > Metazoa > Arthropoda > Insecta > Lepidoptera > Nymphalidae > Heliconius > Heliconius melpomene. The sequence goes on along the minus strand of NC_140396.1, from coordinate 1,284,270 downwards.
TCTAATTACTTGGACGGTTTCCTACGAAACCACACAGCAGTGGAGAGTGATAACTTACCGTCAGGAGAACCGTATCCGAGGTTGCCTTGTCTTGTTAAAATATATATATATTTAATGTTGTTTAATGAATGTATTTGTATATTCAGATCGACGACGGCGGCCCCATGATGCGCGATGCAACAGTGGACGATATCATCAAAATTGTGGAAGACCTCACGAGGATACACTAATGTTACAATATTAGTTAATAAATATTTTTGTCATATGTATTTCTTTTTTATATTCCATGTTTATATTTGTATGTATTCACTTCATATTAATTTAAATGTTTTGATGTTGCAGTAGTTGGGTAATTAGTAAGTGTTAAATTTTATATCCAAGGGTTGGATTACGCTTAAAGAATGTTATATTTCTAAAACAACTTCGGTGTTATGTTCCATCTTCACTTATGTTTACATACACTCATATAACACAACATAACGCAACCCAGCTTCACGCCTTATCCCTAGCGGGGTAGTTGGAGAGAACAGAGCGCCAAACGCTACGGTCTAAGATGGAATATTTGCTAGCAGGGACCCCTGCCAGCCCTTACGAGGGCTGGAACGATCCATGCGCCACGTACATCTCGGGAAAGCGCACCGCCACCCAACACGCCATGGCCGGAACGGCGGGAGGTGGAGGACGGAGCTACAAATATGTAAACATAATAGACGGCCGTCGTGGCGCAGGGGCATAAATGTGAGACTGTAAACAAGGCGTGGGTTTGATTCCCACTTAGAGGAATGAAACTCATTCTGATAACTATAAAAAGTGCGACGTTGAGTTCCACCACTCAACACGCAATGCATCGTGAAATGTGGAACGGAATGTCCTAAATCTAGGTTCCCAGATTCCCTCTGGCTACCTTGCTATGTGCACGATTCTGCGTGAACCAAGCGTGTATAAAAGTAAACGTGATAAAAATACATCAATAAATATACTAATATAGGTATTTCAAAAAAGTTACATAAGTATATGTGACGATAAAGAATATTTAGTTGTTTGTGCAGTAGTGTTTTTTTTTCACTACAAAATATTTTTAATCAAATTAGTTTCTAATACATCTACGGTTTTTGTACTGTGTTTTTTTATAGTAATTCCATTTATGTAATACATTTCTTTTAAATTTATATAGAACTAAAATTAGTTAAATAAGAAAAAAAAATCTAAGATAATGGTGAAACAAAATTAAATGATTTATTAGGTGGTTTTCTTTAATTTAGTAATAATCCGTTATGTAGACTGGTCAATTACGAATTTACATATTTTTGAAAGTGTAGGTTGTTGAGGCTGTCGTGCCGTAATGCCTCAAAAGAATCGGGGGGAAGCAGGCTATTTTGTAACCATATTGACATGAGATCACATGTATTGACATGATGTCACATATGTGGTCATGAGATCTCATGTGTGGATATCACATCTCTCGTGTGGATGTGAGAATTCGTGTATACATGTGACAATGATAAGAAAAAGTCACTCACCACTCCTCTCAATAAATGCTGCCCTAGAACCCTAGGTAATCTTTTAGAAATAAATGAAATTTTCATCAAATCATAAAAGAAAAGATAAATAAATTAAATAAAAAAATCACTAAGTATATTCCCATCATTTAATAAACAAGGCAATAATCACAGGTTGCTTTAACAACGAACAATCACTTGAGACTGACACATACAAAAAAATATATGAAATTGAAAATGGCGAAATTTTACAATTAACATTGTGTGACAATTTATACAAGTTTATAATAATAATCATCATTATTATATATAATGGTTATTATACTTCTACAGAACAATAATGTGATACAGATAAGAAAAAACAAACTTATAGGCCCTGTCTTATACATGAGATTTTAAGACATTAAAATACTTTTAATGATTAAATATACATGAAAAGCTATAAATATACATTTACTGTAACAATTAAAACCCTTCTATTGTTAGGTCCATTAATAAAAACATTAAAAAGAAAATACATTATCTTTTATTTAAAAAAATACTATTTAGTATTGGCTACAATGAAATTACTAAAAATAAAAATTACAACAGAACTACGTATTAAATGTAAAAAATTACGTACTTTAATCAAAATAAATTTGCATTATGATTGATTTTGCATTCCACACAGTATGGACCGTAAGACCTGTTCAGTAGTTAAATATTAGAAATATTATAATTTATAAATAAACACTGAGGCTAGTTGTGGCGCAGGGCCACAAATGTGTGGGTTCGATTCTCATTTGGGGAAATAAAATATTAAATATTTTCATTCCCAGTCAACACTCAATAATTTTAATATACCACACACACCTCCACTTACCACAGATAAAAATATAACGTTCATAAATGAATTGTCTTAAACTGAAAGAATTTTTCAATATTAATCATTAATTCCTGAGATAAGTACGATCAACAAAACCAACCTTTCAGGTTTATATTATTTGTATAGATGGATGTAGTCAAATCTAAGACTGTTCACAAACTAGTTAATAAATAAAAAAAATACATATGAATAAATTGCAAGGTAATTATTAAATAATAATTATTATATCCAATTATTATATATAAAAGTGTTCTACTCCTATTTATTTAATGTTAAATTTTTGCCAAGTCTAAGTTTACGTTTCTTGCATTTTGATATTCCTTTAATTTACTAATATTTAATTTTTTTTAGAAGCCAAATAAAAATAAATACATTATATTTTAAAAATTAAATATCAAGTCATTCCACTTTATCAAGTAATTGTATATATCTTAGTTTCAAAATTATGCACCAACAAACAAAATCAATTGAGCTACTTCTATTTAACAACAAACAGACCTGACCATACAACTTTTTAAGTAATTAAAAGACAATATTTCCATAATAACAAAGTGGTAAAAGAACCTACTTTCTATACTTATCCGCCTTATAATGTAGGAACCACATCAATGCGAATAAGCAGCTTGGAGGACTCTGTATAGGGCCTGAGGAGTTCACCATGTCTTCTATTTCTGGTATCGTCTTCTCCACCACTTCTATTATTTCGTCGTCCACGCCGCCGCCTTGAAAGTTTTTTTGATAAAATTATTTATTAAAATATTATATGTACGTTATTAAATGTGAAATCAATAAATATCTTTTATTGTTAAATAAAATGACCATTGAGAGTTTATACGCGTTGGTAGTGGATTCTATATTCAACCAAAGGAAAAGAATTATTCTAATTTGTCCCGGTTGAATAATGGAGCATTGAATTCCGCGATTCATTTTTTTTTCGATCTTGTACTTAAAGTTGCTATCTATATTGGCCTTTACAGCGACACCGGGTGGGCAGAGTGTTCTGTCCCTAAAATATATGCAAGCACTACATGCGTGAGAAGATATCATCGGCGGAAAGGAGGTTGCAGGATTCGAATTTTGGCTAGCGGCCTTCGATCGCAACCGCAGCTTATTCATTAAAGTGCTATTAATAAATTATTATGATCAGTAGGCAAACTTTATAGTTACCGTTGGTTGATTATTTAAACTGTCGGTAACTACGAATGTAAGCAGCATTTTTCCCTTTAGGTCAAGTTTTGGTGTGTAAGCGGAGAAAAAAAGGAGAAATCGGACCCTATTACTGAGACTTCACTATCTGTTCATCTATCACCACGTTCGTTCGTTCGTTCGACTCGTCCCCGTTAAGACGCTTGCGTTTCACATTTACAACCGAACTATGCAGGCATTACGTGTCGAATCGCAGAACTCAACGCCGCGCTTTGTTTCGTTACCAGAGCATGGTAAGAAAAACATTAAATATTTCATATTTTCCACCCACATTTAATCATGTAAAGCGTAACTATGCTAATAATGCGTCAAAAATTACTGCAACAACAAATTAATCAACCGTTTAACTAATTCGATACACGTGATGATAACAAACACCTATTTATACGACCTTCAATAATAATATAGGAATCGTGTATTGTACAATAATCGTAAATACGTCACGAATATAAATTGTATATAAATATTTCCATATATATATATGTGAAATATGTGTTTTTTTAGCTTCACATCATATCCCGCTCATAGCAGGGTAGACAGAGGGAACCTGGAAACCTGGTATTAAGATATTGTTCCCCATCTCTGCCGGATTCTGGAGGCATTGCATGTTAATTATCAAAACTTAATGCTGTGCTTTGCCTAGTTACTGGAGAAATGAAATTCTCAAGTAGGAATCAAACCCACAACCTATTTTAGTTGGTGCTCATATTTTCGATCATCCATAAATTTTTGGGAGTGTGTTGGGATGGATTCATATTATTTTTTGGTGAATTTGACTTTTTCATCTCTAAATCAAAGATCCAGCCTCCTATTACCTACATTGCTAGCCATATCTATGTGTGCTTTGGCATTTATTACGTAATTATCATTATTTATTAGAAGTTTTATATAATATTACATAACAATTATTAACTATTGCATATTATATAACATAAAGACAATGTGGCACAATGGGACAACATTTAACTAAAATATGTAAGTTGTGAGTTTAATCCTCTTTTAGGGGAATATTTGTGTGTGAGAACAAAGTGCCTCATTTTATATTCATAAAAAAACATTTTAAGATACCTTGTTCTGTCTTCATATCATCTGTAACTTCACAATAGAAGAATGTTTGTAATGCTCCCTGAACACCAACACCTGATCTATAAATTATGAACAAATTCAATACATTTAAATTCTATTTAATTGCTAAAGTTAAAAAAAACAATACAAGTTTAAAATATAACACTTTGAATAGCTTAATTATAATTAAAAATTATTAAGATTATTATTATATCACTATTGCAGTTACACACTATACAATATTAATCACCTTCACACTGTATCCCACACACAGCAGGTTAGGCAGAGGGAACCTAGTGTTAAGACACTCCATTCCCCACTTTCTACCAAATTCTGGGGCATTGTTTGTTGAGTTGAGTACAAATAAAGTGATTATAAGTCTAATTTCCACTTGGTGGAATTTGATGTTAGTTGACAAAGTGCAATGTTGTCTTCCACCATTCATATGCAGTTTATTAAATATGCTGAGGATGGAGTATCTTGGCACTTAGTTTTATCTACCTACCATTCTATATGAGAGTCTTGTCCTACCTTAAAAAAACTTTTCCTATAAATGTGTTAGTTTACCTGTAAGAAGTTATTTTATGTAACTTTTCAAGTGGTACATCATATCCGCACTCTTCTAATACCTCCTCTTTTGCTATTTCTTCCACTGGCTTGTTTTTATCAATAATTCCAGCACACATTTCAAGTGCAATGCCTAGTGATGCTGGATATTTGTTAGTATCTATTATATCTTCTTGGCGGTCGTCAGGATGAATACAATTGTAATAAATTGCTAGAATAATAATGAAAAATATATAAATTCTTATATATATAATAAACAAAAATATTATATTGTTAACTTAAGTTAAATACTTACCCGGTCTAAACTGCTTCACGAAAACCATAACCTTCCTACTAACATTAAAAACTACGATAGCAACGCTATCGTGAACTTCAAGTAAATCCCAAGTCTTCTCTTTACCGTTTTGTGTGTAATTAAATCTAAATGGTTTCACGTAAGGAGAATCCGGGAGAGGTGAAATGTAAACTTTCTTCAAATCCTCCATGGTCAAGTTAAACTTTATTTTAACTATAATAAAATAATTATATACTATTTGATTTAAATAGTGCTCTTTTAAGTTTAGCTTAAATCAACGTTAATATGAAGATTGAAGTATAATGTATATATTTGTTTTCTTAGTGAAAAATTTTACTTCAAGTTCAAATCTGCAATACAATTTGACAAATACAATTTTCAAGTGCCACCGCAGATTTACACAGATTATATTTGTCTGGAATGTAATTAATATAGGAAATTATTTATAGACGTACAGTACGGCCGATGTGTCGGGGAATGGGGAAGAAAATATTCAAAAGTAAAGAAAACTAAATCAGTACAGTCATCTTAAGCTTACTTCAACTCATTGATATTTTAGTTATATATTGATTATATATTGATATTTTTAAGTAAGAAATGAATATAATTATGATACCAATAATGAGGAACTGAACTAAATTGCCATTGTATATCTTATTCAATAATTCTATAGAATTTGAATATAAATTAAATAAGTTTATTAAATATATGAAGTAGAAAGCAATTCGATAAAGAAATAATATGTATAAGATATATTCTTTTTAAAATATTTTTGAAAAGTAAAAATAATATTTTAAAAGTATTACACCCAAATTGTTTAAAATTTATAAATATTTTGGCAAATATATTTATAAGCTATGAAGTCATATTTATATTATCTGTATTCTATACTGTACTAAAGACTAAACTAAACTGCTAGAAGCTAGAACCTAGAACTCGTAAAGTCAAAGTTATATTTATATCAGAATTTTACTAAAATATATGAAAATTAAAACTTTCTGGCTTAGAAAAACCTACATTTTTATAATAAAATAGCTAATATTATTCAATTTCTACTAATTGTGATGTAAATGAGACAATAATAATGGCTCAACCAGAAAAGCCTGCTAAGACGGGCTTTATCATTAAGTTATCTAGTGAAACTGTACAAAAGTTAGCAGAAGAGGAGCAGAAAGTTAAGGAAAGTATTAAAAAAACGGAAGAAAACATTGAAAGCAAAGATGAAAAAGAAGAAAATGTCAAAAAAGAAACTTCTTCAAAAGACTTGGTAAAACCGAGTGAAGAGCTCCAAACTAAAAAACGTGAGTCTTCGACTAACAAAACTGTGGTTTCTCAAAGTAAAGAAAAAGATGACGAAGAAACAGCACTAAACTTACAATCCATGGAAGAAAATTATGGTAGCTATGCTCCATATATTACATATGAGGGTGATGTTGCTATTTATACTGATCCATCAACACAACAAAAGTATACTTGGAGTAAAGAAAGTAATTCGTGGGCTCCCAAGTCAGGAGAAGAGATTCCTGGTAGAACATATAGCTATGAAAATGATACTCACATTTATACTGAAGCTGATGGCTCTAAGTTCTTTTGGGATGATACAAAAAAAGCTTGGATACCTAAAGTTGATGATGATTTTTTAGCCTTTTATCAAATGTCATATGGATTTGTGGATAATACCACTAAAGAAGAACCTAAAACTGATAAAAAAACAGAAGACAAAAAGAAAGTAGAAATTGGTGTGAAAAGAAAAAATGAGCCACAATGGTTTGAGCAATCTGATGAATTAAATACTAAAGTTTATGTATCCAACTTACCACAAGATTTAACAGAAGAAGAGTTTGTTGATTTCATGCAAAAATGTGGCTTAGTTGAACGAGATCCTGCCTCACAAAAAATGAAAGTTAAACTTTATATGGATAAAGAGCAAAATTGTTTCAAGGGTGATGCTTTATGTACATATATCAAAATTGAATCTGTTGATTTAGCGCTAAATTTACTCGATGGTAGTGACTATAAGGGTAATAAAATTAAAGTAGAGAGAGCTCACTTCCAAATGAAAGGTGATTACAATCCTGCTTTAAAGCCCAAAAAAAAGAAAAAGAAGGAACTTGAGAAATTAAAGAAAATGCAACAGAAACTATTTGATTGGAGGCCTGAGAAATTTATTGGGGAAAGATCAAAACACGAGAAAGTTGTAATTGTCAAAAACTTATTCCACCCTTCAGATTTTGATAATGAAGTGCAATTGATTTTGGATTACCAGCAAGACTTACGAGAGGAATGTAATAAATGTGGAGAGGTTAAAAAAGTTGTGATTTATGATAGACATCCTGAAGGTGTCGCTCAGATCTCTATGAAAGAGCCAGAACAAGCAGATGCAGTAATTGAGCTTATTAATGGGAGGTGGTTTGGTAAGCGACAGATTACTGCTGAAACATGGGATGGTCGTACAAAATTCAGAATAGCAGAAACTGATGCTGATTTAAACCAGAGAATTAACAAATGGGATAAATTTTTAGAACAAGAGGAAGGCAAGGATAAAAAGCAGCCTGGTATTACTTCTAAGGAGTCTGAACCTACAGACATGGAGAAAAATGAGAGCAAAGAGGAAGAAAGTAAAACTAGTACATAATGTAAATGTGTATAATAAATATTTTTCCGTTTATCCAAAGCTTTTTATTAATTAAATGTTACATAATTCTCAAAAAATTAACGATTTATAAGTATAACAAGAATTTTATGACTACTGCAGTGACTTAAAAGACTACACATTATGTTAAAAATAAAACCTTATTTCTTAGTACTTATAAATAAAAATTTTAAGAAATCTGTACAAGCAAATAAATAGTATTTTATGAAAATGTATATACTACTCAAAACAAAATAAGGACCACTGCAATTTTCAAGTATACTTATGTGTTACTGGGACTTAGGTATTAGAAAATGATGAAGTTCGTTAGATTTACTATTTTCTAATGTAATTAACTTAAAATTTAATTAAAATCGATACAATAAAATTAACTTAGAATTTTTTTAACTGACTATCCAATTTTGACAAAAAACTCACTCCCGCTTATGAAGCTTTTAAAAACTTTTAGCATTTGTAAAACTTTTTTTTTTGTTGTCTTCAGTATCGTGTGTACCCTCCTCTTTTTTGTACACATTCCTGAAGCCTGGAAGGGACACTTTCAATCAAGTGTCGTACTGTTTCTTGAAGAGTTTGCTCCCAGCTTGATTTGAGCACTTGAATTAACTGTCGTTCGTTATGTACGGGCCGGTCAGTACTTCTAACGCTTCGTTTGAGTAGATCCCACATGTGTTCTATCAGATTGAGGTCTGGACTGTTCGCGGGCCAAGGTAACACCTCAATCTCAGCTTCTTCTAAAGCTGCTTTGGTGGCTCGAGCGGTGTGTGCGGGTGCATTGTCGTGCATCAGCTTGAATCTTGCACCAATTCTCTGAGCAAAAGGCACCACATGAGGTCTGATAACCTCTTCAATGTATCGCTGAGCTGTTACAGTGCCTCCGTCTAGGATTATTAGCTCAGTTCTACCCGATAGACTGATGCCTCCCCACACCATCACATTGGGACCCCCGAATCTGTCACTTTCTCATCAGTAAACAACACTGTACTCCAGTCATTTATGTCCCATGCAAGATGTTGCCTTGCATACGCTAAACGATTTGCACGATGAGCACTTGTTAGTGGAATTCGCACTATTTGTCTTCTGGAGAACTGCTGGTCTTCGTGCAACCAGTTCCTAATCGTTTGATCACTAACGCGGGTACCTGTGGCTTGCCGCAAGCGATTTTGTAAGCCGTGAGCGGTGATAAAACGCTCTCTTCGCGCAGTCAAGAGAACATAGCGGTCTTCTTGCGCGGTGGTGGATCTAATTCTGCCTGATACTCGTCTTCTGGATACCGTTCCCGTCTCTTGAAAACGATTCCAAGCATTTTGGATCGGTCTTCGTGAAAAGCCGAGCTGTAGAGCTACAGAACGTTGTGAATGTCCTTCTTGAATTAAAGTTACAGCTCTGGTTGTGGTTGGCAAGTCCATGGGTCGTCGAATACATGGCATAGTGTTCGGAAAAGATCAATTAAAACGATAGTTAAACAATATTTGAACTATGCACGACTACTTCCAAACTTTGACTGAATTTAACTATCAACTTGAAATAAGGGTCAAATCAAGTGCTTCATAAAAATCTCTAAATCTACCTACTTTTACAATTTTTTGCTGGCAGTATACTCAAATAGAACTTGTCTACTGGTCAACACTTAAGATGAACGTACCATAAGTATCAACTACTCAAGATCGCATTCATGTGAATAAATTAACCCAAAGTGCAAAAATACGTAGTGGCCCTTATTTTGTTTTGACTAGTATATATATTTTAAAAGTATAATAGTAGTTAAAAATACTATTTACTTTAAATTTATATTTAATAATTAATGAAACTTAAAAAAATATTTATCTATTATATTTCAATTATTAGTTAATGATCCTTAAACTATTACAATGTCTTTCTTTAAAGAAAAATATCTCTAAGGTATATAATACACGGTATTTAAGTCATCTATACTATACATTATCTGTGCTTAGAAAAATAAATACACCATAGACAGCGAGCCGTCATGTTGTCTGACATGACACCTGACTTCATAAGTTGCATACACAAGAATATCTAATTTGATTCTACATTTCATAATTAAAACATACAATAATTTGCTTCGCAATCAACTAACTCATGAGCCGATCGTATGACGCACTCGTGAGCTATGGAAACAGTGTACAAAACGCTTAAGTCGCGTGCGGGCTGAGGTGTCAACTGATACTAATCGGGCTTCACAGGCGGTCTCAATGAATAATAACAGGATATGATAACATGGCCGTGCAATCGGACTCTGGCGGGAAGGACGACGTGAAGACACAGTTCGTTACCCGAGAGGGAACGTATCGGTTGATGACATTGTCCGAGTACTCGAGGCCTAATCGTGTAGGGTACACTAGTGGGTCAGGCTCGACACATGTGCGCGTTTCCTTGGTCTCCTTACCTCCGGGCCCAGGAGGTGGAGCGCCTGGTTCTGATGGACAGGGCTCCGACGACAGAATCTGCTTTAATCATGGCAAAGAGTTATATGTTTATGTATATAGAGGTATTAAAAAGGTAACTATTTACTTTTCACTTTACAACTAAAATGCATTGAATTATCTTTGAATGAGACTTGATATTATATTTATAAGTTGTAAATTCAAATGAAACATTTAAAAATGATTGACTTGTTTAAAAGCAGTATTTGTGCAGGCACTGTTGCTAAATTTTGATAACAAGTGTAGACAGATAAACATCTGGTTAGCACTTGTGCATAAGTACATAACATTGTGATTATGGTCAATGTGATTTTTGCACACTTCTGTTATGCAATTTCATTTATTTGTAAACAACTAAACATGTAACATATATAATTTTTAAATGAATTAAAAAATGGACATCAAAATAACAGATTATTTATTAAATCTATATCATTAATAAATTAGGTAATAAAAGTCTTATTAGATAAGTAGGCTATCCAATACTACTAAAATATATTGAAACCAGGAAATTCTGAGCAACATTGATGGAACTTAACAATGCATTTTGTCTACTAAAATGCTGAATGAAAATTGAAATATAATCATTTCCCTAAGTAGACAAACCTACAACTATTGTAATTATATGCAGATACTTGCACTCTGCCACAAACACCTTATATAACTTTAGTAAAGTTTTATAAATTATTTCCTTGGCTATACAGGCAGCAGATCTCACTAAGCCAGTGGACAAGAAGATGTATAAAGGCACCAACCCAACATGTCATGACTTCAATCTCATTACAATGACACCAGAAACTGTCTCTTTAGTGATAGGATTTTCCACAGGCCAAATACAACTTATAGACCCAATTAAGAAAGAATTAAGTAAATTATATAATGAAGAGGTGAGTCATTTTTTATACTGAATTATGTTTTTTTTCACAATGTTTCATGTTCTTTTCATTATTTTGTAAGTAAATAAGTACAATATATAAAATCAGTTTCACACATATAGCATAGTAAAACAAAAACTAAAATAACTTAAATATCTTTAATTATTTCTTTCTAGTGAAAATAGAATCTGCGATCCATCAGCAAAATAATTAATATTTTTATGTTATTTCTAGTATAATGAATGGTTTTGAATTTTCCTTACGTCTTACTCAAAATCATACTTAGTGAAAAATATATAAATAGCATATATGATGATTATAAATATGCACTGTTGAGTTTTACTTAAAAGTACTGTATGTCTAATTTTATTTTCTGTTTGACAATGTTGTTTATTGATAGCATCTGACTGTAAACATATTGGCTATAGGTTCAACCCCCTCTCAGGGCAATTATTGTATTTAAAATTATTTTATTTCTCAGTTGAGGTAGACAATTCTGGTGCTTTTAATAAATCTAAATTGTAAATTAGTATTGAAAATTTGCCTGTGTATGGGGACCACAGTCTTACCACTAGGTCTTCTCTCTGTCTGCTCTGCTATACAGCAAAAATCTAGGAAACTATTTTATATGCTTGGGAATCTATCATACTATTATATAGTTTTATAACACTTATCCTATATAGTGCACTTTAGTAGAGATTGAACTCAGTTGATTCAATTTTTTTTTCAATTTCTCAATAAGAATCATGTTGGATATTGTTAGTCCAATAAGAATATTTTATATTTGCTATGAAAAGTTTATTTTAAACAAAGCTGTAAAGTATTGATTTTGGAGTGAAGTCGATACAAAGCTACATGCCCTTATACATAATTGAGTAAGACTAGTAAAACCTCTGATTCAGGTCTAATGCAACTACATACAAACATGATTATAAAATTGGAAAAGTCAATAAAGTTGCTTACATTAGACTTCTGTGATTTGGTTAATGTTTCTATAATGTATTATGTCGAGATTATATACTTAGATTAATGTGTTAGACATAAATTTTCATTGTTGCATGTAAAAGTAGATAGATTTTTTGTATATTACATTTTTCTTTTTAATTTCATGCTGTACCTCCCATATAGCAGGGTAGGCTGAAGAAACTTATTGTTAAAACTTTCCGTTTCCTACACAAATTTTCGACACATGTGTTTACGAGTATGTTTGTGTAGACGAGACTATTTCTACTGAGGGAATTTGGTTATTTTCATTTTCCTCACTATCATACCGGCCCTGAAGTAGAGTTCAACAAAAAAACAATAATTGATCTTACCAGTTACCAACTTCACTCATAAAACAAAAACTATTTCAGAGACTAATAGACAAAACGCGAGTAACATGCATAAAATGGGTGCCGGGCTCCAGCAACTTGTTCATCAGCGCTCACGCGTCAGGACAGCTTTACGTTTATAATGAGGAATTGACTTGCAGTGCGACGTCTCCCCATTATCAACTCTTCAAACAGGGAGATGGTTATTCGATACATACATGTAGGACTAAGTCGACGAGAAACCCTTTGTATAGGTGAGTTTTGATATAATAGTTACTTAGTTTTTTGAGGATCGACGCTAGAACTGTCTCATCGTGTGTGTAATTTGAGTGATTTAGATTTTTTTCTTTTCGTTTTAAGGTAAAAAAAGTTTATATATATTCTTTATTGCACATAAAAACACATAAGAAATACAAAATTAAAAGTTTAGTTAACAAAGGTGGGCTTATTTCTAAAAGAAATCTCTTCCAGCCAAGTTTTAAGGATTTAGCTTTTATTTATGTCTAATACCGAATATTTGATGTCAGTTGGTGCGGGGGCACTAGCATGCGACTGCAAACACGACAGCCTATAGGGTCTTTTGCCATTGGAGGAAATTCAATATTTTTATTATCTAGCTCTGGTGACGAGGTAAAGCACGGCAATCAGTTCCGCCACTCAACACGCAATACCTCTAGAATTTGGCGAAAAGTGAGCAACGGAAATGCCTTAATGAGAATGGAGGCTCCCAGGTTTTCTCTGCCTACCCTGCTATATACGGGATGCAGCGCTAAAGATAAAAAAAAGAATATCCAGGCAATAGTAATAAAAGACAACCATAATTTACATTACGTGAACAATCTTGCTGTATCTACTAAATAATTATTGTTATGGATAATATTGTTAAAATATGTATAAAAACTTGAGGCTGAGGTCTCGATGTGAGGCGTCTATATTTAAATTATTTTCGTTTCTCTCGCTCTCGTAGACAGAAATTGGGGAAAAAATGGGTGTAATGACACTAGGTTCCCTCTTACATTGCTATGCGAGAAAGCTACAAAAATTTAACGTAACAGGACTATATTCAAACGTCATAATTTTTCGTCATATTACTATAATGCAAGTTTATAATGCCGTCTGTGGGCTTAAATATCGGGAACGTTATATACTAACGTATGTAGGTGTGGTTACGATAACGTTAGTACAATTTACGACTTACCGTGCAAGCGTGGTGACGTGATGTTTCATGTAGGTACATGCAGTTATTGATTATTTACTCTTACAACTAAGGAGTCACAACTCGATAATAATAATGTATACGCCAGGTGAAAAGTTTTTGAAGGATTTTTTTTACACAGAATACCACCACAGAGAATACCTAGGAAATTATATATGTAGTACTATATTTTTATATAGTTAGAAAATTATGAAATTTATAATTTTAAACACTTTTGTTCATTATTGAATAACTTTTCATTGCGTTTCGTGTGTCATTTTAATTTAGGTTGTATGCCTTTTTAAATCGAATCGCATAATCGGCCGTGACTAATTTTCCACTCTTACTTTATTGAAAGAAATTTCTATGCCTTTAATCTGTGTAATTTTCTATTAAGGTTTTTTTATAAAAACATTCTCATATTATTCTTTCAGGTGGGTCATAGGCGCGGAGGGTAGTTGTATAAATGAGTTTTCCTTCTCTCCTTGCGGGACCAACTTGGCCGTGGTATCTCAAGATGGCTTCCTGCGCGTTTTCCACTACGACACCATGGAGCTCATCGGCAGAGCCAGATCCTACTTCGGGGGATTTTTATGTGTGTGCTGGTCCCCAGACGGGAAGTATGTAGTGGTGGGAGGGGAAGACGACCTAGTGACTGTGTGGTCCTTCAGTGAAAGAAGAGTAGTAGCTCGAGGACAAGGGCATCGGTCGTGGGTTTCAGTGGTCGCCTTCGATCCATATATCGTCAGCTTTACGGACCCCGAAAATGAAGTTGAAGAAGAGAAGAAAAGTGAAAGTGTACAGTGTTATAGGCTAGGTAGTGTTTCACAGGACACACAGCTTTGCCTGTGGGATCTTACCGAGGATGTCCTTCGGCCGCCGGTCAGAGCGAGGGCTTCCGCTCATCTTTCTCCAAATAATAATTTCTCCCCTAATGGCATTCCCGGGACGAAGGTCCCAAAGTGTCCGAAAACTAACAAAATTGGGCATAAACACGCGGAATTAAGCGGGAACGCGTCGGGTGAGCCTTCCGGAGCGAAACCCGCGGCCAAAGCAAAGGCTAACAACGTGTCTACATTGAATATAAGTGTGGGCAAGGCCAAGGAAGAAAGCTCTGGCTCTCTTGGGGTCAACTTTACGCAACGCCTCGCGGGATTTTCCTTTGGTGAACGACGATCCGAGCATCGACGAAACTTCAGTCTGACGAAACCGGCAGAGAAGACGACGAGTACGGTCGCCTTAAGAGGGAAATCAGCTCAATCCGATGGTTACGACCCAGTAAAGTTGATGGGCACGCCGTCTTGCCCGCGTTTCGACGAATGCCCGGTGTTAGAGCCACTTGTGTGTAAAAAAATCGCGCATGAAAGGCTGACGGCGCTGTTGTTCCGTGCGGAGTATTTGGTCACTGCGTGCGCCGACGGCTGCGTAAACACGTGGGCGAGGCCGGCGCGACCCCGACCTCGCGACTCCCGTGACCCCCGCGACCCCCGACCCGACTCTCGCGACCTTCGACCGGACGCCCGCGACAGAATCGACCTCGTGGATTAGCGACCCCCGAATCGCGACCCATTGTGTACAGCATTTAATATTTGTTTCTTTTAAATTTACGTAATTAATACCTATGTGAATACATTTTGCAACATTTTTAGCAAATTTGTTTGGTTAGGTCAGTTCTGTGGTTGTATGTGTGAGGTAAAGTTTATTTTTTTTTTATTATTGTCTAGTTGTTGCAAAAGTTTGTGTTAATATTATGCCGTCGCTGTTTATCAATACATTTCAAGGATATTAAAAAAAATATCCTTAATATTAACACATTTCCTTGGTATGCCAGATTAAACTTTTTCTGAAACAAATTAAAAATTTAATTTAGATAAAAAAATAAATTAAGATTTGATATCGCCATCCCACAGGCATACAGTGACTTCAACAGCATTTTTATACTATTACTAAACAACCTTTCTGTAACAACTAGACTACAATTTAATTAATTTCAATTTCCGCTTCATGCTTTAAACTCATTGTACCTTCGTTTCATAGACACTTAACTTTAAGACAGACAAATATAATTATTGTAATTTCTGATTGGAAGTTTTGATTGAGTCTTGTGTCAGTGAGGCTTTGTTGGACTTCTTAGGTTTCTTGTCTCTCTTTTTTAAACATGCATTCTCCTACTGTATAGTATCTCTTCTTTACCATGCAATGTCCTTAGTGTGTTCATCATACAATGTGATATTGGCAAAGTGGATAGTGATAAGTACTAAACTTGTATGTTTGAAATACGATAAAGAAAGAATAGAATATACTTTTTAATATGTATTTTTTAACATTAAAATAAAAAAAATGTAATGTTAAAAAATATATAAATATATAAAAAAATCTTAAAATGATACCCTACGTGTTTATCCTTTTTTATTCTGATAGATAAACTAAATTACCGTGAACTTTCATGTAAATCCGTTCAGTCGTTTTTACGTGAAAGAGGAACCAACATAAATCCATCCTCACAAACTTTCAGATTAATTAACTTAAGAAGTTCAACGATAGCTATTTTATGTAAGTTGGTATGGTATGATAGCAATAGCGTTGAGATTTCTACTGTAAAGGTTACTCTTAAGACATTTTTTTTGCTCACCTGTAAATATAGATATAGGTTTGCCAATCAAAGATTGTATGCCCATACGTCACTTAATTTTTTTAGTTCACGCTCTATCCCTCACGTAGCAGATTAGGCAGAGAGAACCTAAGTGTTAAGACACTCAGTTTTCTCACGCACCGCCCAATGGTTTTGGGTGCGATACTCGCTCAGGGTAATGGAATATTCTCATTTCGCCGCCTCGGTAAGGGGACATAATGCAGGGTTGAATTCATTCATTCAATACACATTATCTAGGAAATGGGACGTATGTAGGAAACAGTGTCCTAACACTAGTTTTCCTCAGATTCTCCTGCTATATGAAGGATCCAACGTGAAACTGCTTTTTTGTTTGTTTTTTTTCTTTTTTAAAAGAAATCGTGTATCTGCATATAAATGGCTAGTTAAATTACTAAAAAAATACTTATAACTTTTATATAACTTATCTTATTAAGTCATACATTGTTATTTTTTTAGTTAGTTATAAATAAATATGTATATATCATTGAAAAAAGACTATTCCTAATACTAGAGTCTATATAAATTAAAAGTGACGTAACGGCATAAAGGGCGTTCGTGAGCGAATTTTCGATGTGAAAAATTATTTATTTCTTTTTAAATCGATTTTGAACGTTGTTAAACTAAATCGACTCGTCTCTGAGACTTGATTGTTGTCGATTTTTATTGTATTGTTGATTTATCGTGTCATCTATTGAAATTAACCCTCATATTGCTTTCAATAGCGCACGTGTCGATATTGTCCATATAATATAAAGCTTTAGTAGTTATAATGTGATGAACATACATAAAATATATGTAGTTTGTTTGTATGAAACCGAGTTGTTTATATTTTACGTGTTATTGTAAACAATATGGGCGTATTTGATTTCTTGTAGCTAGAAGAAAACTGAGCGCGCGACCCCAACGTACAATTGTATTATAAAATGTATGAAAAAAAAAATACTAGTCTAATTTGGTCTATAAAGAGTTGTTTGAATTAAAAAATTAGTCTGTGCAACGAAAATTTGTCAATATGGCAACTTTATCTCTTGTAGGGTTACCATTCTCTAATTATAACTATGTATAAATTTGCAAATTTGATAAAAAAATCTTTAATGCTCTTTTAAAAATATTTTTTTATTAATTTCAATTGCGCGTTGTGTCCGCGTTTCATAGTGAATATCTTTATTATGTATGTCTATTGAGACTTCTGTTCTGTTACTCCACAGATTATATCTTATGGACGAAACATAATTGATTATTGCATTTATTTCTTAAATTATGTTACTATATTGTATTTGGTTATACTCGCTTTTGGATGTATAAGGAAAATGTATTTAAATCTTTTAATTAGCTTAGCTTAGCATTAACATTTGTGTCACTCAATTTTTGCAGATTTTGTGCAAGTATAGTTTTATTTTTTGTTATAAAATTAGTTTAGCTTTTCAACTCAATTTTCGATAATTTTCAATTACAATATGAATAGCATTCATCATGAATCTTTGTGGATTACTTATGGGAAGGGAAGATTAGTAATGTAAGGAAATCCTTTGACTTTACATCAGTGAAAGCCATAAATTTTTGATCAATATTTTTTAAGTTTCACTCTGTATCCCGCACATAGTAGGGTAGGCAAAAGGAACCTAGTGTTACGCTACTGCCGTTCCCAACTTTCCCCCGAGTTCTAGAGGCGTTGCTTGTTGAGTAGCCGATATTTTTTTGTAAATTCATTATTTAAATTTTTAATTATATAGCATTTGAGCTCATAGCTGTCGCTTTTAGTTGGGTGCGCCATTTATGTTTTTTTACTATAACATATTTTCCATTTTTTTAAATATTACAAATGCCTCCCGAAGCGAGTATACTGTTTACATAACCTATATGTTATGTCAGATATCTTATATTATTTATATAGTACGCTTCATGTATGATTGTAATCATAACACTGTGTTATTAATGATAATCGACAGTTGGAAGCCGTTGCGATTAATACATATGACATAAACACGGTTTATTATTTAGTCTGTGGCAGATTTAAAAAAAAAAACAATTTTTATGCTTATTTAAATAAATATTTCAATATTTACTAATGTTGCCAGAAAATAATTTAATTTTTCATTTTACACTTAGATGTAAGAGCGCCGGAATAAGAACTGATACATTATCGTTATAATTTTTGTGCATATTTCATTAAAGCTTATATATAATCTATATATTGCCTTTCAAATTTGGCAACATTAGTTTTGTCTGTCAATTGCCACAGTCTAGAACTAGAGCATAGCAAATTAAAAATATATAGTTTTATATAAGAAAATAACAGATTATTTGATACAGACTTATAAAATAACTGTGCTTATAAAATTCTTGTTTTTTAATATGCTTATGCTCCAAAAAATGAAAAATGAAACTGAATTAGGTATTAATATTATTTTAGATACATACATGATTTTGTATGTTTGATTGGTTAGTCAGTACGGATATTAGTTCCATATAAAGTTACTAGATGTCGCGCGCGACGAAATTAATTTATTGAAATTTGTTTAAAAATTTAGTGAGACACGAATTATGAGCCTATCAAGTTTATGAAATAAATAGACGATTCTCTTTATAGCAGTGCAGTTTTATTTGAATACTACTTTTATTACTAATTTTTTATTCAAGTTTATTTTCTATTTCAAATTTTCAACCATATTAAATGCATTGGTTTACAGATTTATAATAGTAGTTTTAATCATTAAACATAAACGTTGTTTAAAGATTAAAATTAAAATGCAGTAAATTATTTTGTTTTTTTTTAAATTATTTTATTATCATTCTAGTTACTTTTAATGGCACCCAACTTTCAAGTTAGGAGTCCGAATCTTACCAAATAGGAATAAAACAAGCACTAATTTGGAAGTTAGTTTAATTACTTTGGCGTTCACTTACTAACAGTCTATTAATAATTGCAATGCCTTTGTAAGGACCGAAAAAGCTTTCACTTCTACACTGACCTCACCACATAATTTATAAACATTGCGGAGGAATGCCTTTAAAAAAAAATAATACATTCAATGTTCTTTATTTTCGTCTAATTTAAAAATATTGCGCACAATCACATCAAAACTACAAGTCCTTTTACCTTCGGAATAAAGATATGATTTTAACATTAATTATATATACAAAAAAATCGTGTCAATTTCAATAATATGAAATTAATTTCTTTGGAATTTGCATTAGAATCCAGGATCCCAACCTGTACTATCGCTAGCGTCAACCATCTTATAACATACTATAGTGTCTCCTGGCTGTACTTCTATTGTGGGGTCGTCGAAGCGGAGTCCACATTCTGTATCTTTTTTTATAGTTGTTACTTCGTCTTTGAGATGTTTCATTGATGCTAGTTTACCTTAAATGGAAATTACTATTGTTAAAATGTGTCACAGAATGTTCCATTCACTTAAAATGGAAATAACATCTAATCAGGAGTTATGAAATAAAGAAATAGTAACAATTTCACGGTCCACGCACTTCAAAGCTTCCCGCTGAATCCCGCATATAGCAAGCAGGAGAAACTTAGTGTTAAAAAAAAAAACAGGCATTGCGAGTTGAGTGGAGAAAATGAACGCCTTCCTTTGCCTCCTTATCAGCCTCAAGTGGAAATCGACTGTGCCACAACTGGCCTTAACCTGAAACTTTTAAACAAGTATAATTGCATATATATTCCAGTTTTATATATTTACTTAGTATCACATACCTTCATATACAACTTCACCGGCTCGAACAAGGCGGTACAGAGCGTTTCTCTGCAGAGATCCCTTGACGCACCGACAGCCCGCCACCGGGACCTTCTTTTTGCCCTCCGACACTTGAAACTGTTGGAGGACGTTAGCTTCGCCTGTGGAATTGTTTAGTTAGCTCACACACATTTCTTATAGGTAGGTGAAGAGAATGAAATTGTTTTTTTTAAACTAGAGTCCGTTTATTATTTCTGGAATACATGCGTTGGAGAACCCAACGCTACGTTTTGTGATATCTGTATTGTAAATTAAATATTATCATTGACAACTCTTACAACAACCATCGCGTGCATAGTAAGATAATACTCACTGCGCCATAAAGATATCAAAACACATACGATATCGCATTAGGACTTCATTTTACAATATCTAATATATAAATCTATAATATATAATTGTACTGCACGTTTCATTTACAGCTGGATTGATTTGAATAAACTTTTTTAATATGTATTTCAATAGATTTCTGGATAATAGCCCAGCTTAACTATAAGAAATCATGCACAGTTATATCAATATCAGCCCTTTTCTTAACAGGATTGTGCTTTCTGGGTTCGCTAGTATGAATTAAAGACTACATTACCCACTAACTCCTCCTCCTGCCTCACGGGTATCCTGTCGCTGAGCTCCTGCTTGAGGTCGTCCACCATCTTGTATATGACGTTGTGCGCTTTGAGCGCGACGCCGTGTTGTCGCGCGGCGGCCGCCAACGGTAGGGGACAGTCTACGTTGAAGGCGTATATACAGGCGTTGAAGGCTTGTGCTATCTAGATTTTTTTGATAAATGTGTTTGAGTATTTAGTATGTTATTTTTGTAGTGTCATGACTAAAATAACATTATTTAAATACAACTTTTTCAAATATTTTTGTATTATTCGTTAAAAATATATGAAAGATTGACTTACCTCTAGGTCGCCGGGCGTGACCTGCCCCACCCCATAATGCACCAGCTCGAGGCGAACGCGGTCGTGTTCATCGTACGTCTCCAGTATATCCAGGATAGCTTCCACTGAACCGTCGACGTCACCTTATTATATAAAAAAATATAAAATTAAGTATTTCTTTTACTTATTGATGTACGCCGCATATAGCTGCGTAGGCAGAGGAGACCTAAAGTTAAGACCACGTTTTTCACTTTTCGCCGAATTTTCGAGATAATGGCTGTAGAGTGGCGTCTACCCTGTTATAAGCGGTATTCAGCGTGAATCTGATAAAAAAATCTCAATATTCGACCCTATGGGCAATTCGACGAGCTATATACAGACTACAGCCCTACAAATTTATTATCTATGTCTAAATGTAACACCCACCTTTAACAACAACACTGAGCGTGGGATGATCATCACGCTGTATCATCTTCTCCCTCGGCCCCGTGGGTTTGAGCCTCAACCTGCCTATGCTTCGTTTATGCGCAAGTACTTCTTTATACTTGGCCCTGTGGTCCTCCTCCTTGGCGGCTATGGCCTCCTGGTCGGTGGCCTGTTTGTCTCGCATGCGCTGCGTGTGGCGCCAGCGCATCACCTCATTTGCACGTTTCTGGTAGAAGTCAGGGAATAATATACATACATATATGGCCCCGAATAAGAATCAAATTCACAACAGTCGCGTTTACTGTCGCTCGATTTGCCTCTGCTAAGGCCTCTCGACGTCTCTCGTTTATTTTTTAAATATATTTTAAAATATTTAAGACAATAAATTAAACGTAGCAGGATTCGAACCCGCACCTTCTGGAAAAAATCCAAGCGCTATACCCTATTATGCAATGGCTTTTATCGAGCTATATCGCTAATAAAATAATTATAAAAATTAAAAGAAGTAATATCCAACCAAACGATTATAGATACTTTAGAGAAAAAATAGAATGATACAAGCAATCTTTTACCAATAGAGCGATGTAGATAAAGAGAACCTAGTGTGAAAACACTCCTTTTTCACTCTTTACCAAAATTCAATTTACGTTTTGATTGGCGAAACTCAAGGCCGTAAAAAGTAATATCAGTGCAGAGGCACAAGCTTGCGACTAAACACGACAGGTTGTGGGTTCGATTCCCCCTGGAGGAAAAGGAATATTTTACATTTTCATTACTTTGCTGTGGTAACGAACGAGGCACGACGTTGAATCCCTCCACTTGACATAAATTGAAATCCAGGGTTTGGCAGAAAAAGAAATGTATTATTGGAAACAGAATGTCTTAACACTATGTTCTGCCTACCCTGTTATATGCAAGTGACAGCATGAAACTAAAAAAGTGTTAAGTACGTATAACTACCTCGCTCTGCACCTCCAGCACGGCGTCCCCGGCAGCAGGCAGCTCCCGCCAGCCCAGCACGGACACGGGCGCGGAGGGCGGGGCCTCCTCTATAGATGCACCTTCTGCTGTTTTTAGTACTCGCACCTGGAAAATTAAATTGAAATTCATCGTGTTGTAAACGCGACGGTTGTGAGATCGATTGGTAGTCGTGGGAATCATTTGTTTTCATATCCTCGCACTGGTAACAAGACATAGCGCCGCGTTTAGCTCGGTTTACACGCGGTGTCTAAAAATGAGACAGATTGAAGAAGACAGAGTGCTATAACACTTGGTGCCTTTTGCCCTTCCTGTTATGGGCGAGATACAACGTGATGATAAAACAAAAATATAAATAATATCTTAATGCCTAATTATACTCACCTTAGCCCAGCCACTCCCCGCCACAATGACGCACCCCTTACGCAGCGTCCCGCGTTGTACCAACACTGTTGCTTGTTTTCTACAAATATAAATAAAAAAATATCTTATATAATTTGTAATGTAAATACTTGTAAATGTAACAAAAGATAATTTAGAAGCAAAACAGTAATTACATATTTTTTTATACAACACTTAAAAATATCAAGATTTTTAACTCTCTACCTAGAGGTGATGAACATTTTTTACATATATTAAGCAATACATGTGTTTTTTCGAAATTTTGTAGTTAACCATAATTTAAAATATAGGAAAGTGTCACTGCTATATGCTCCACTTTCAAAACCTCATTTTGTTTTATTAGAGCAGGTATATGAAAATTCAATTAATTTCCCCGAAAAAAAAAATTACAACTATCACAACTTAAAAACATGTAAAACAAAAACTCACCCAGCACGAGAATCAACCTGTGACTCAATAACCACGCCCTCCACATAGCCTCCGGGGTCCGCCTTCAAATCCATCAACTGTGCTTGCAATATGAGTGCTTCTACCAAAGTGTCCAAATGTAACTTCTTTAAGGCAGACACAGCTATGGCTTGCACATCACCGCCAATAGCTTCACAGACAATGCCGTGTTGGGCTAGAGAGCGGAGGGTTTTCTCCTAAAAACATAATTTAAATTTTAAGTTCCCAAGGCAAAACAAAAAAATAGAGAACAAAAAAATAAACAAAAGAATAGTGTATCAACACTGGTTTCCGCTGCTTACCATCTAAAACTAAGTTTCCCATAGTTTCACATACAATTTTGAAGTTTCCTTAAACGAGACCTTTTATTACTCAATTTTTTGGCTAGATTAGTGATATAGCATATTAAATAACAAATTAAAAAATCTGTTCCAAGCAATCGTAGCTCAAAGGGACGACTTCTGACAGTAAACGAGACTCACCACTCACGATTCTCACTCAGAGGAATGACATTATTTTAATTTCCATGGTCTGGTATTACGCGGCGTTTATTTCCGCAACACAACACACAATCTCTTGAAAATTAGTCGGAAAGCGGGCAACGTAATGTCTTAACAGTAACTTTTCTCTGCCTACCTGAAGCTATAAGAAAAAACCAGTAGTTTTAAATTGTGTGTTTAAATCCCTTAGTGACACATACACAAATACATGTATACAAAATTGAAGCATACCTACAATGTTCACACCTGGCTTGTCGATTTTGTTGATTGCCACCAAAATTGGAACTGCAATAGAAAAAAGTTATTAAAAATAAACTTTTTTCTCCGTCTCTTCTCAGCAAAACTTAAGGCTGCCAATTTATATCAGAAGACAAAATAAACCTGATATCAAAGAAAGTAAATAAAGAGTACGGACTTCTAAACATCCTAACTCCAAATTTTAACTTTAAGTTTTCCAACCCTAGTAAAACTCCCTACTGCTCGGTAGTTTACCGCGGTAGTTGATATGTTAGTTCAAAGATGCATAAAAGCCTATTTGAATATAAGTTTAAAACCTAAATATTAGTGGTATTTTTTTTACCAAGACGGAAACTTCTTTATACAATTTTTCAACCCTAGCTTCCCTAACACAAACAACCAAAACGGACTCCCATCCACTCCCACTCGCACTTACCCCCAGCCTCTCTCGCCATTCGTATACTCTCGACCGTCTGCTCCATGACTCCATCATCAGCTGCCACCACCAGTACCACGATGTCAGTGGCCATCGCACCACGAGACCTCATGGAGGTGAAGGCGGCGTGGCCCGGTGTGTCTAGGAATGTTACTTTCTCACCTGATCCTAGTTTTACTGTTGGATACGAAATGATTCACTTTTTATACTTTGTTTATTCAACAAATTGGAACTATTTTCTTTTGAATTTTAACAAAAATTTCTAATGTAATAATGTTTTTTTTTAAATCCACGCTTTGTCCCTAGCGTAGTAGCCAGAAAAAACATAGCACCAAACTCTACGGTCTCAGCCAACTTCTTTGATCTCGTCCAGTATTATCTATACCGTTTTTGAAAAGTTAACCGAGGTCTCGAGGTCCTCCTCTTCCTCTCTTACCACTCACATTGGCAATATTAACAAATGAGAGTAGTTAATATGCTACACATAAAAAAAAGGAAATTGAGTTGGAAAGGATTTGCAAAATAAATGTTAATTGTGAGAAGTTGATATTGTATATAAATTCTATAATGTTGAGAAATATGATATATTTTAATTTATAAGTTTAGTCACTTGTCAAGTCAAGTCTGAGTTATTTGCAATCACTCTGTTTGGTGTCCAACATAAAATGGCGGCTTGCGGTATTTTGTAGTTTAATTTGAATTCAATTTTATTAAGTATGTAGTAAAAAGTATAGTATCTTTAAAGTTAAAAAAAGATACATCTATAAATAGCAGAATAGAATAGAAAAGAACAAAAAATACCTTCAAAAGCACCAATATGCTGTGTAATGCCCCCAAATTCTGTATCAACAACTGATGTATCTCTCAAAGAATCTAGCAATGTGGTCTTCCCATGATCTACGTGGCCCATTACGCAAACTACTGGAGGCCTAGGGCGAAGCGCCTCGGGTGGAGATGGAGGTGCTGGGACCGCATCTTTATTCTGAAAAAAAAAATGCTTTACGCTGTATCCCGCATATGAGGGGCCGACGCTGAGTAATGAACCTACAACCGTCGCATATACAGTCACACATTCCATGTCTCAAGCAATTGATGTTTTAAAATTATCAAACTGTTGTCAACATAAAATATAACATTTCATCAAATATTGTAGATGCTATATTATATTATGTAATTTATAAAACACCATTGTTTGACTTGTAATTGATATTACCAATATTTTTTTGATGATTATTAAAATCATAAAAACTAAAAATAGCTAAACAAAATCACCTCCTCCTCTTTAACCTCAGCATCGGGTCTGGGAACTATTTTGAATCTGCATCCCGATATTTTGACAATATCTCTTACTATTTGCGGATTGTGGATCACTGTGTCCTTTTTGTATTCTACAATTGATTCTTTGTCGGCAAATTCCAATGCTTTGAAAATATGATCTGTAAGAAAAGAATAGTATAAATAATTTTAGGCCGTCATGGCACAGCGGTGCAGCGTCTGACTCGACGATTGTGAGTTCGATTCTTTAAGTGAAAGTGAGAAAATAAGAATTATTTTTACTTTAGTAACAAGACAAATCATGAGTTGACTTTTACTTAGAATGATTTTTTTCTAAAAAAATCATTAGTATCATGTGTCGTTTTTGCTAGATTTTACATAAAATTCGCCACATAATGAAAACCTATTAATTGTATTTCATTGCCGAAATTGGTATATAACCCTTAGTGGGCAAGTCCGAGTCGCACTTAACTGTTTATTTTTTATTATTTTACACATCTCCTACATATAGCAAGGTAAGCGAAGGACATACTGTTAAGATATTTCATTATTCAAAGTTAAATGCACTTAATTTTATGAGAATAGAGATTTTTTTCATTTAAAATCCTATTCTCTAATGATATTTAAAAGTAATTATAACAATGACAAAAGTGTAATAATTATATCATTTAATTAAAACAGAAACTAGATTTACCAGTTTGAATAAAATAGAATAGATTACTCATAGAAATAGACAATAATATGGAAAAAAATTATCATTATAAGTTTTATTTTGTGATGGTTCAAGTGTATATCTATCTATACTAATAATATAGAGCTGAAGAGTTTGTTTGGTTGAATGAACTAATCTCAGGAAATATTGGTATAATCTGTTTTTATGTTGGATAGTCCATTTATTGAGGTAGGCTCTATAGCTTAGGTTAGCTATAACTTACGTAATACTACAACTGATTCTCACTGTAAGCCATTTTCCTCTAATTTTACTATAATAAATCCTTTAATTTATTGATGCATATAATATATAATTATGAATTATGTACTTACCAACATCTTTATGTAACACATTTGCTATTTCCAACACTGTCATATTTCTCCATATGCCAACTACTTCAGAGCCTGCTTTAGGTGCATATCTTATAACCCTCTTGCCTTTATTTTCAACTGCCTATTATGTGTGGATAAATATATGTTTATATAAACTCTTAAAATAAACCAAAATCAAGCAATTATTTTGAAAAGAAAAACAAAGGGTAAGATTATGAAGTTACAAGTTCAATTCTTCTTGTCAGAAAAAAATATTTTCCATCATTCTAGTAAAAAGGCAAAGTTTGAGTTTCTTCTCTCAAAACACAATGTTTTGAAAATTTTATGGTGTGTTGGAGATAAAGTGTCTTAACACTATATACCCTTTGCCTACCTTTTATATGTATAAATAAAAAAGAAAATATACACTAAATTATACCTTTTCCTCTGGTGATTTTCTCTTCTTATAATTAATATGAGATATTGACAGACATCTATGCTTATAGAGTTCTGGTTTAAATATATTCACTGTCAATGAATGTGTGAGGTATTCTTTTGTAATATTCTTTAATGTAATCCTGTAAATATTTTTTATCATATGTTAATGAGAGGAAATATATATTATTAATCTTAAAGAAACTGCTTTAATATATTTGAGAAATTAATTAGTTTCAATTACTGACGATTATAGTTTTCTGTGCAATCATATTAAATGCTGATATATGACTTTTTATAAAAAGAAGCTTTATTTTCAAATAGAACTTAAAGTTACTGCCTACCTTTGTAATAAAATATTTCTAAGCATTTTGAAATTAAAAATCAATAGAAGTTCATAAATTACTTATTTTGCCGTGTCTTTTACAAAAAACTTGTTTTAAACATTATAAGTATAATATTATTTTCTATAGTTATTTTGTTTAGTTTATTTATATAATTATAACCTATAACCATAACATAACCTAGCTTCAAATGTCATAAGCTGTCATTTGTCTATCAAAATAGATAAGTAATATTTTATTTTAAGAAAAATCATCGGTTTTCCCATATGGAAAATAATCTATGGGATATTTTACTATTTATTTATAAAGTTACATTATACAATCATCACTTTATGTTTTTATATATTTAATTTTTAATAGTACGTTTACAAATTTTACGAATTCTAACTGCTTACAGTTGAATACTATTTATGTATATTTTTTTATTGAAAAGTAGTCATAGACAATTACTATTTATGTCCGCCATTCATTCTTTTGAGTTGCTTTTTCGTTTTACGATTCCGTAGAGAGCACGATTTGTCACCGAGTTCTACGCAACATCACAGCTTAAAACCAATTACGGAGAAGCAGAATTACCTGCAAACCATCACCTGGAGATATCGCAGCTTCGGCACCAACAGTACAGTGTAATAGATTTATAGTTCACCTGCGAGACGAGATCATATCTTACGTCCAGTGATGCTCTTCCTTGGTTTCAACATTATCATCCGCGACGTTTGCTCGAGTGCCTGATGCTGTGGGAACTATGTGCGAATAACGTAACACAAAACAGGGACTCAGCATGGGGGCCTTTTTAAACAAACCTGAAACCAAGAAGTATAACGAGAATGGAGAAGGTAACGGTCTTCGCTACGGCGTGGCGTCGATGCAGGGCTGGCGCGTGGAAATGGAAGACGCTCACCACGCACAGCTCACTCTGAACGGTACACTATCGGACTGGTCATATTTCGCCGTATTCGACGGCCACGCGGGTGCTCGGGTATCAGCGCACTGTGCGGACAATCTCCTCGAGTGTATCTTGCAAACGGATGAGTTTAGACGAGAAGACATAGCGGAGGCGATACGCGCCGGCTTTTTAGACCTGGACAAGAAAATGAGGGAACTCCCCGAGCTGTCGAATGGCGAAGAGAAGTCGGGCTCCACAGCAGTGTGCGCTTTCGTATCGCCAAAGCAGATATATATAGCAAATTGTGGTGATTCTCGTGCAGTCCTTGCTCGTAATGGAGCACCGATATTTGCAACGACAGACCACAAACCAGAAATGCCTACAGAAAAGTCTCGTATAGTACAAGCTGGTGGCTCTGTAATGATACAACGTGTAAATGGAAGTTTGGCTGTATCGCGGGCGTTAGGCGACTACGAGTATAAGAAGGTGCTGGACCGCGGGCCGTGTGAGCAACTGGTATCACCAGAGCCTGAAGTGTCTGTGCATGAGAGGCTAGATGCAGAGGATGAGTTTCTGGTGCTGGCCTGCGATGGTGTCTGGGATGTGATGAGCAATGAGGATCTGTGTGCATATGTGCACTCTCTACTGCAACTGACCGATGACCTTGTAGCTATCACCAACCAGGTCATTGACACCTGCCTGTATAAGGTAAATATAAACCATGTAATTTAATATGAGCTTTTAACTTTGAACCAAGGTGCTATATAATCCTATTAGTGGTGCAGTAAATCAATGAAGTATGTAATAATAGAAAAATCTTGTTGATATATATTTTCTGTGACTAAAATAACAAAGTAATGAACATTGGCAGGCTAGGTATAGGAAACCTAATGTTAAAACACATTGTCTACTTCCCACCATTTTTTTGAGATACTTTGTGGAGTGGTGAAACTCAATACCAGTATTTACCAGATTATAATATAATATTACCAGTAATTGAAATAACTCATTTTCTCTGGATAAAACACTTGCAGTCAGATACTATGCTGCAGAACCATAACAGCCCAATGAACATTTCAATTAATATGAAGAAGAATGTTATTGCAAACTATTAAAAGAGCTAAGTTTTCCATATTTGGCTATTTCAATATTTGTTTTTATATATTGATAATAGACAAAAAAACCTCTAACTTAAGATCATGCAGGAAGACATCTTTTTTTTTCTGTTTTGATGACACATTTCATTGTTTATCAACATATGATGCAATCCAATTTTTTTTTTTCCAAATGAAATGAAAAATTTAAAAGTTATCTGTCAGTATTATCTTTTAATTGACAATAGTGGTAATAAAATACTAAGTTTTAAAATTTTACAAATTATATAGTTATTTCATATATAAATTTAATATAATATATTTGGTCATGTTATGTTATGTAATTTGAATTAAGAAGGAAAAACATGGAAATCCTATGATGACCGTAATAATTATGTCATTTTTATAAATATCCACATTTGTATACAATGTTACTTGACTTGTAGTTCACTGAATATTTAAAAAAAAATTAAAGTGGTATTTTTTTAGTTAAGTGTTATTTAGGAAAGAAAAAATTATAAAAAAACCTCAAACTTCAATTTTAGAAAATGTATAATAATAAGAATCTTGGTGTAAACTTATGCCTCAGTCAGAGCACTTTGACCACTTTCAAGAGGCGAGTTCATATCCCACTCAAATTTTATGTTTACTAGAGGAATATTTAATTAATAAATAAAATGATATATATAAATATTTTTATATTTTGTAATAATTCTTCTCAAAATAGTAAAAATGTTTGTCCTAATTTTGGAAAAATCATCATAATATGTTAAATCTCTTATCTAAAGATTTAAAATACACAAAATCTGGACTCTGGATTAGGTATATCAATTTTCCATGTTTAAATGGTATTCATTCATCCATGCATTGAAATGGTTTCAGTATATTTAATCAAATTTGCTTGTATTGCAACAAAGAGTGTGTCAGTCAATGTTAGTTTTTCAATAACTTTGCTGTGGTTCATTCATTTCTCTTATGTGGGTGTATATTGTTGAATTTCCAATTGTCTTTTCTTTGCTTTATAGGAATATTTTATTTATAGGATGAGTGTCAACCTCTATATTGAATATGGTGGGAAAGCCTGATGGAACTTAGTAATAAGACCCCTCAATACCCTAATTTTCGACTTAACTCTGGATATTGCATATTGATTGGCAGAAATGAATGTGGCACCAGACAGGAGGAATAAAATAATTCTTTGTGCCAAATAGGGATCGAACCTACAACCTTAGCGCTTGCGGCAAAGAGAACCACTGTAAGGAGTTAAAAAAAAAGTTTCATATTTTTCTATTACAATATTATTGTACTAATTCAATGGCATTAAATCTTATAGTTAAAATAACTGAGAATAAAATATGTCGCTATGTAAAATGAAAATATATTTAATGTTAATTATTTTTACTATGCTGGTTTAAGAAAAAAAAAATAAAGAAACATATTTTTCATTTAGTTTTTTATAATTTAAAATATTTATTTATTTGTTTAAATATTATATACAATTCTTATTTCGAACAATCCAAAACATTCACAATCCACTTCCAGGGCAGCAAAGACAACATGAGTATCGTGCTAGTGGTGTTCCCAGCAGCCCCGAAGCCCAACCCTGAGGCCCAGCGCGCCGACCGCGAGCTGGACGACACCCTGCGACAGCGTCTCACAGGTTGCTATTACTCTCTACTGCATGCGTGCTCGACTGACCGACACGGGGGTGGGGTTAGGGGTTGAAATTGTAAAAATACGGTTTTTATCACTTTTGAAGCCTTTTATGTAGGTAAAAATGAAATTAAGTTAACCCCTACCTCCCCTAATTTAGTGTTTTACCTAATAAATGAATAGTGACTTATTAAATTATATATTGATATGCTAAAAAAGCAAGAAGGTAGGAAATTATTATTGATTGATTATATATATATTTATTTACACGGGGCCGGTTGGATAGAGGGTGAAATTATATTTTTGCAATTTTTAGACCCACCTTTTACCCTTTCTCCTCTAAATTGACTTACGTAATGAAATTATATATTGACGTCCTGTACCGAAATTTTCTTTTTGTGTTGCTTATTCAAGTTATTTGTATTCTTCATTATTTAAGGATATAACCAAATAATCTAGAAGTTCAGTGTGTCGTCTGTTAATTGTTCGACACTCAAAGAAAGTGTTTTACAGGTTGGTATTACTCTACCGCATGCGAGCGCGACTGACCAACTCGGGGCCCGCCCTCGTTAGGGCGTATCGTATTTTCGATATTTATCATTTTTAGACCCCACTTTTATGTAAAAATATGACATGCTACCCCATCCTCCCCTAAATTGTCTTATCTAATAAAATGGGCCTTAACAATTTGTATATTAACCTTCTTTGGTTAGGATCTAGGAAATTATTGTAAATGTATTGCATATATATATTTATTTATAGATAATAAAAAAGGTGATGAGTTAATTAACTTTTTATGATAAATTTTCCGCATAGTATATGTGAAAAAATTGCTATTTTTAGTATTTATTTAAAATTAAATTTATTATCCTTTTATTAAAATAATAATTGGTTTATGTGGTTATAAGATATCTATAAAAATAATAGTAGTTATATTTATCGTTTGGATAAATTGTTATTATCATTTAGGTTACTTTTTGTCAAAATAACAGTTTTTTTATATTGTTTTAAATAATAATGTAGTATAAAATATTATTATTTATGAATTTTTATTAGGTTAATATTTAAATACTATCAGATATATGAAGATTATTTACAAAGTAGTTTCGAAGTGATAGGATATACCGTGTGAAAAAAATTGGACCATTCTATTATGATATTTTAAAATTTATTGTCTATTCATACTCTTTTTAAAGTTTAATTTACACGGATTATTATTGAAATTATAAGGATTTATTTTTACATACAACGTACAACTTCAAAAATAAGCGACAAATATAGGTCCTTGGGGTTTTCTGTTTTAATTATTCTGTATTCACTGCCCTGATAAGACAAAATGCTGCGTTAGGTTATGTTACCCAATACGCATGTCTCTAAAATAGACGAAAGTTTCCGAAAAATAGTAGCTTGTTTAACAAGATAATAAATTTGAATTAGATATGGTATGTTAAATATTTTTTCATATATAATTTATACTGGAGAACGGAGCGTCTTAACATTAGGTTCCCTCTGCCTTCCCAACTATACGCGGGATAGAGCGTCAAGTTAAGAAAAAACAAGTAAGCAATATGTAAAGATTTATATTATAGGTACGTATGAAGGAAAGTTAAATAGTATTTTTCCATACAAACATCTCGATTTAGAAAGTTTATGAAACACGTGCGAGTAATTTATTTTAAAACTGTGATATCTTCTAAAGTATACAATTTAATGCTATAATGCATTTTTTATTATAGAGTCAATTCTCAAATTAACTCTCCTTAGGAAAAAAAAATTTAAAGAATTAGAAGGTTTAGAAAAAAGGCAACTTTAGAAAAAAATGTGAATGCGTAGTTTTAGTTACGGTTTACAAGAACTATAATTAAAAGATTTCGTCATCCTAATTATTATGTGTCCAGTTCAAGTCAAATTATTTATAAAGGTATTACAAAAAAACTTAAAAAATAGTAGTGTAATGCGACAGTTGTGGGGGGTTCGATTGCCATTTGGGGAAAAAAAAAAATTTTTTTAATATTTTTATTGCTTCGCTATGAAAATTTATGGGGAAGAGGGAGAACGAAGTGTTTTAACACTAGCCTACTCTGTGAGATACAGCGTAAAGCTGAAATTGAAAAAAAAAATGGTATTTAGTAGTGCCTAAATCTAACCGCCAGCGAAAATCATAACAAATAGCGAAAAACTGTGTTATAGGGCGAACAATGAGTGACTTTTTGGTTCTATACTATTTAAAGATTATACTTCTATGTCACAGTTGTGTACACACGTTCAAGGAGAGATTGAATCAATAGTCGATATTGTGTATTATATCTATTAAATTGTAATAAATTATATACACTATAAAAGGTACTAGAAGTATCTATACTAATTTTAGTAGTTACTAATTTAAGCCAGTTTGTGCCAAACTTGGTATATAAAGTACGTTAAATAAGTTAACCTTTTAGTTAAAAATTGAGTTATTATTTGCAAAATGAACGCTTCACTAACTTGTTCGTTGGTATAAGACGATAGGCATAAGGGCCCGTCTCGGTAATTGGGCGGTGCGTGGGGTAGGGAGTATCTTAGCACTAGGTTCCCTACGTTACCCTACGCAGTAAAAAACTTGAAGCTGTTTTATTTTATAATCATAATAATGAAATGGTCAGGCTTCGTCTTTTTCTTTTTTAAATCTATTAGTTTTAGTTCCACGGATATTTTTATTTAACCTATTACAATATTAAGATTAATAAATTCTCAACTATAAATCACGTAAACCATATACATTTAACGTCCAGGCCAGTCGTGGCGCAGAACAAGCGTGTGAACTCTAGTTTCCCAGGTTCCCCTATGTGCGGGATACAGCGAGAGGCTTAAAAAGAAATATAACGTAATACCATATCTGATTATTACCTACTATGTGTGTAGAACATAATAATTTTTATCCTATGAGTCATTAAAAAATATACTCGTTATCGACCTAAAATAGCATTATCGATGATTTCGTAACCGATCACTTGTTTCTAGTCTGGTTTTCATAAAATTTACCGTTTTTTTACATTATTCCATTTAATTTTTTTAAGTGATTTTAAATTTCTATCATTTAAAATATTCTTTTTTTACTTTGCTACACTATTCAATATTTATTATGATTTCTTATGGCGTAGGGGTACAAACGTGTGACTATAAACGCGACAGGTTGTCGATTCGAATCCCACTCGAAGAAATGATATGTTTAATATTTTCATTTCTCCATTGACTCAAGAATTTGGCGGAAAAGGTGGACGTAAGTGTTTTGATGGGAACGGAGTGTTTTAACACTAAATTCCCAGGTTCCCTTTGCCTACCCTGCTATGAACGGAATACAGGGGTGGAAACTAAAGAAAAATCTATTTGCCTAAGCAATGTTTTGTGAAGGCTTTGCATGTCACAATGGCAGCTTCGCATGCGACGTGTGTCAATAGTCAATAGCCGTAGATTGTTTAACGCTTTATATGTATGGAAAGCACCCCATTGTAACACAGTTGGAAAGTCTGACTGTAGATGCGATGTTTGTGGGTTCGATGTTCGATCGATATTCATTTATATTCATAGTAAACTGCTTCCACTAATGCCTGGGTCTTGCAGCCTAACGCAATATTATTTAAACGTGTGAATCTTCTCTAAGAAAAAAAATATACTACGTTCTCTTTTTAAATGAATTCAATAAAAATTCTCACTCTGAATCGAATAAATATCATATATTAAATTTTATTAGTATATTTGTATTTGAAAACTAAATCACGAATATGAAAGATATTAACTATCTTCTCCGTAGAAGATGAAGATGAAAAAAGTACTGTTCCTAGAAGAACTGCCGCCATTTGGAACCATACTTAAAATAAACTCCATAAAAATAACCATTCTGTGATTTTCGCAGTCCTGAATCAAGGTGTTCTGTTTAACGTTAAATTATCTTGTGGAAGTTCATACTCTTATATCTACGTTTTATATATTTTTTTCTATGTATACTACAACATATGTATGGGATGTGACTTTTTTGGAATCGGAAATTAGGTGTATTTTCCAAACTCTTTTTTATGCAATGAAAGCAGTAAGTAAGTAACCTGTAAAAATAATAGCAAAAATCATAAGTAAACGCGGTGGATGTTGGTTCGATTCCCATGCGGAGGAATGGAATATTTAATATTTTCATTTCTTTAAATCATTCGCGTGAAAAAAATACACTTCAATAGTGGTAAAGTGTGTGCCGGTGAGTCCAACTCGCAGTTGGTTATTTTTTTCGTTTAGTAGGTCGTGTCTATTTAAATTCGAGGACTATAAATTGTGCTGTCACGTCATCGGTAAAGTCACGGCGCTTTATTTTGTAGTGTTCAGTGTCACGTCACGCGATGTTCTGTTATCACTTTATAGATACCGCGTTACATAAGTAAGGTTCTAATGCCAAAGTAGGTTTTACCAAATTTGGTTAAATTTCAAATTTTTATTTTCAATTTATGTATGTAGCGGTGTTGATTTTCTCTACATAACACGCAATGACACGAAAATTGGACGGAAGGTCTTGGAGGGAGTGTCTTAACACTAGGTTAGGGTAGTAGATTTAATTTATCTTTTTCTTACTGATTTTCAAATATAAACATGAAGCTATTATCTTTCAACATGGGAGGGTCATTGACCCTACCGAGTCGATGTTAGTCTATTTAGTTAAAAAAAACTGCGGTCTATTCCTGTGTTTGATTATTATAAATCGCTATATTTACCTTGTATTTTACAACGAAATATAAATTTCCAGAATATTCAATATTAAACAATTCTTCACCTTTGCGTTTTGTTCTCAATAAAGTATACAATAGTTCATACGTATGTTTCTCATTTCCATTCTGCTCGGATATACTTTTATTAAGAGTGGGTTCAAATAGCTGGTGGCGAGAGCTCGAAAGTAGCGTGGGTGGTTCAATAAGTAGTGAGACGTTTGATCGCTGTTCGTCATACCGTTCTTCTGTCTTTTAAATAATTTAAAATGGCGTTGCACCTGTCTTTGTTGGTTATGCGATATGTAATGAATATAATATCTTCAGAGGTTAGAGAGGACTCAGTGTTTAAAATTTGTTAAATTTTACTTTTTAGGCTTTACTGTGAAGGATTTTTTGTAGGGTGTTTATTATGCTTCTGAAATATTCTGAAACGCAACAGGTTGT
Organism: Heliconius melpomene rosina; assembly: GCF_056956725.1. Classification (NCBI taxonomy): domain Eukaryota; kingdom Metazoa; phylum Arthropoda; class Insecta; order Lepidoptera; family Nymphalidae; genus Heliconius; species Heliconius melpomene. Next base: position 1,247,694 of record NC_140396.1, on the reverse strand, counting down.
GGGCCCGATTCCCATTCGAGGAAATGAAATATTTAATATTTATAATAGGTTCTTGGTCTGAAAAAGCGCGGCGTTGAGTTCCACCAATTAACACTCAATGCCTCCAGAATTTAAAACACTTTTAAAATCTTCATGGAAAAATTAAATGATTGAATGAATGAATGAACGATTTAGTCCATAAATCTTTATAGTACTATGTTATTTTAGCGTATTACTTTTGATACATATAACAACTAGCAAATCAGTTAAAGACCATTTATATAAATTCTAAATTTATTAGGCACTAGTGGTAAAAAAATGAGGAGTTGCGGTACACACTTTTTTCTATTTCTAGTATTCTATTACCACTTTTAAAATTATATATTCAAATTTATTGAAATCTACAGACTTATAGAATTAGCGGTTACAGAGTATACAAAATATGCCAAATTTTAACTCCTTTTTAAAAATAATATTTAGCAATAAGATCTGACTTTTTATCTACATCATTAGTGATATTATATTGTCAATTAATAATCTCTTTTAGATATAGACCATTTATCTTTACACTTTTCAAGATATTTAAATTCAAATAAATATTTTTTGAAAATATAATGAAAAATAGTACAATAGTACAAAAGTATTATTAGTAAATAAATGATTCTATAGAAAACTCATTTGATCTGTGACATTTTAGCTTATCTCGTAGTAGTCGTGATTGCTTTTTTTAATTAGTTCAAGCAAAAGTAACAAGAACAATGTTGGAAATATTTGAATTTATGAGTATCACTATTTTTGAAATTAGTGAGATTTTAATGTAACTTATTTTATTGTTATATTAATATTAATAGCTCCCATATACATTATTACATTTTAAACCATTTTTATGTAATTTTTATTTCCTATCGAAATAAAGCTAAGCAATATTAATACAGTAAATGATGTAATGTTATAAATATTTTACTAAAATTTATCTTCTCTGTAGTTTGTTTTAAGGCAGTTATTCATAGTAAATACAGTTCCTTACAGGTTTAGTTGAATCATATAGTACAAATATGTTACCTGTTATATATATTTTATAGTCTGTGTATTTTTTTTCGCTTTGAGTGTTATTTTATATGTGTATAATTTATTATATTGTTTTCTACGGTTTTGCAACGACTCTATAAATTCTTGTGGTCCAATGTCCAATAAACAATAAAAATAATCACTTTTTTTTAATGAAACAATATTTTTTATGTTTTAATTAACAAATATTTTTTACATAGATAAAAAATATTTTTTTATTACAAATAGACTTACTGAGCAAAGTTCAAGGTAGTTGTTTAAGTTTAGAATCAATTTCGAGTTATTTTAAATATTATTTAATACAAGTTGCAAAACTGCTTTATAGTTTGAGTGATTCATTATAATTGGTTATGAATCGCTCAAAATAAATTATATTTAATATATTTATTTTAAATAATATTTATGTAAAGAGTAGCTTTTGTTTGTCTATGGTTAAGTAGAGATGTGAATTATAAATTTTAAAAGACACTAACTTATATATTAACTTTACGTACATATATTTAAATGTAACCAGAGTGTTTATTTACATTGTTGTTTTTATTAAATATCGTTTACAATAGAAAACTCGTTTCATTGCTTTAGTCCTTGCCCTTGGAGTATTTTTTTTTAAATATATTACTTTTTAAATTTAAATTAAAAAAAAAAGGGTTAAAGCAATGAACGTGCGTTCGTATCGACGGTTAATTGTCGAATGCGCTGGCGTCTCAAATTGCTCTCCTATAAACGCGAAGCCGTATTACGGCCGTATATTATAATCCTTAGTTATCGATCTGTTTCTACGTCCATATAATAGAGTGACAGCTAAAATTGTATTTGCTAATCCAGATTTTTTAATTTTAAGGCTTCGTTCATTCGAGAAATGACTAAATCTTATTTGGTTGTATAATTAGTCTTTGAGTGGTGATTGGCATTAGTTTTGGGTTTTTGTTGCTTTTAGAACGGATTGCCGCAACGGTGTAACCTTTACATATATTTTATGTAAACCAGAAAATGCTTAAACTGTAAATATTCCCCTGAACGGTAGTCGAACCCACCACAATAGCGTATAATGATGTACTTTTTACTTGCTCTTTGGAGCCAATGGCTTCAAGTTAATTAATTGGTCAATTCCAAAAAATGTGAAATATAATCACGTTAAATTAATAATTATAATATTTCTTTAAGCGAGTAATTATCCTCATTAGGTTACCATTTCGTCATATTAATTTTATTACATAGATTTCTATCCAAACTCACATTACCAAGGTTTCTTAGGCGGTGTCAAGGTTCAGAAACCGTTCGAGAATAACGACCTTTGACGTTTCGTCTAATTTTTTTTTGAAGACTTTTTTATGATTATAATGTGGCGTATATTAGAAAATTAAATTAAGACAAATCAAAAACCTACCTTCCCGCTGTAGCCCCTAACCAGCAGGGTTGGGCAGAGGGAACCTAGTGTTAAAACACTCCGTTGCCCATTTTCCGCCGAATTCTAGAGGCATTGCGTGCAGAGTGGCGTATTATAATATTATTTCGTATAAATAAATGTTATTTCGTGACTGTGCACAGTGTTTGATGGTTGTATGTAGAGGTCATTGTAGTTCTGAATCTTATCTTTAATGGATTTTAGGTACTGTTGACTACCTTCAGTCGATAGGGTTTGCGTGATTCTTTAGCAATGTCAACTTGTGTATGTAGGGAATAATTAGTAATTACCTCGTTGTTTTTTTTAGCATCACGCTGAATCCCGCACATAGCAGGGTAGGCTAAGGAAACCTGTGAATCCAGTGTTTCGACAGTTCGTCCCCATTGGGGCACTATGCCGCCCCGGCATCAATAAGTCATTTTAAAAATGTTTTGCTTGGAGAGTGATTGAGTACATGACCTTTAGAAATTATTCACTTATTTTTTCTCATTTAAAAAGGGGCACAAGCGTGCAACAGTAGACGTGACAGGTTGTTGGTTCGATTCCCACTCGAGGAAATGTTAATATCGATGTTTGTCAAATCTGTCACCTTTTTTACTATTTTTGTACTCATGTGTATAGATATGTAGATTCAACAGTTTATTGTTTCGAATTTCTATAGTGAAAAAATATTAAATACTTGTTCGAAAGATCTACTAAAAAATAAGAATGTAGGAACTTTACACACTTGAAAATGCAATCGATGAATTATTAAGAACGCGTGAAAAATGACATCACATAATCAAATATTTGCATTAATGCCGCTTCTTATCGTGTTTTATGCGACTTGATACTAGTAACTATTATGTTTTCGCAATACGATTGTTTCAGATTTAAATATTTTTTTCACGCTGTATCCCGTACATAGCGGGGTAGGTTGTGTGAACCTGGGAAGCTAATGTTAAGGCACTTCCGTTTCCCAGTTACGTGCAAACGTGACAGGTTGTGGTTTCGATTCCCACTCGAGCATTTGAAGTATTTCATATTTTCGTTCTGGTGTCCAGGTATAGCGCGGCGTTGGGTTCCACCACTTAGCACGCAAACCCTTAGAATTAGGCAGAAAACGGTGAAGGGAGTGTCTTAACGCTAGGTTCCCTTTGCTTACCTTATTATGTAGTAAAAAATACAAATAAAAGATAAATATTTAGTATAAAATATATATACACATATTTTTCTAACAGTTTGTATACGTATCTAGTGCACTCGTAGCGCACACCTCGCCCGCTGCGCTCATTACGTGTGCATTCCACACTTTGCGAAATAGGCCTCTCGACTCTACTTTGTATGTGTAAAGATATTTCTTTACGCTATATTTTTTTTTAGATTAGTGTCTCTTTTTTACAGTTTGATTGTATATAAGAGGGTTGTAGGTTCGATTATAACTCTGGGGGATGAGTATTCTTTGATTTTCTCGCACTCGTAAGAAGATAATGCACGAGATGTGTGCGAAAGGTGCGTGGGGAATGGAGTGTCTTGACATTACGTTCCCTCTGCCTACCCTATTGCTCTAAGCGGAGTATAGCGTCAGGACAAAATAGATTTTTTTTATTTCTTTCTCTTAAATCTAGATGACGATAACTAAACACGTATGGTGAAAAAATGAAACGAACGATGCATTGTCATTCTAATGTAAAGTTGAAAAATGCATACATTATAAGTCAGTCAGTTCAGCCGCTATGTCCCGAATTCGGAAAATCATGTTTCTAGACTCTGGATTTTCTCTGCCAACCCTGCTATGAGAGAAGCTGCATATTATATTTCTTCATCTATCTATATATATAAAATCGAAAGGTCACTCACTCATCACGAAATCTCAGAAACTACATGTGCTAGGAATCTCAAATTTTGCATAGGAGTTACTTATAGGACGTAGGTGCTCGCTAAGACGGGAATTTGCAATATTCGACTTTTAAGGGGTTGTTTTTGGGGTCGAAAGTTTGTATGAAACTTCGTTACTACAAATGCTAGGAGCCTCAAATTTTGCATAGACGTCACTAGGACGTAGTCATGGAGACAGAAATGAATAATAACATAGTTCACGCGGGTGAAACCGCGAGCGGGCCGCTAGTATACTATAATTACATCAAATGAATCCGAATAAGATCTCTTATCAATTTCATAAAATACAAGAGTAGTACGAAACTAAAATGAAAAGGTAGATTCTGGAGACACGTGCATTTTTTTCGCAGAATCCTATCTAAGCTACCTTTTGGTTTTAGTTCCTGGAAATTAAAATGAAAATACCATAACTTCTCAACATTCTTTTGATAGAAAAAGTTTCTCTATGAAATATCAGCTGCAAAGTTGTAATTACATTTATTAAATGAAAAACGAATAAATGCAATTCACCTTTTTTACATAAAAAATCTTATATTTTTACCTACAAACTTTATAATGATTATTTTATTTTATATCTCATTTAAGTACTACTATCTATAAATAGTATATTTGTGGGTTTATTGTAATGGAAACTTGAGTGGCATAGAACTATTAAATATACTATGAAAAATATTAATAGAAATGATAGAGATATAATTAGTTAGACGCTGCATTTATTCTAATTAATATGTGTAAGCTTTAGATGAAATTTGGATACTTTAATATTATTTAACACTAAGGAGAGAAATATATCTTTTTTAAAACTTATTAAAATTTGACAGTATTGGAACTCTTTATGTTGGAGCACAGCCCAAGAGCAATAGCGCAATTAAACCATACGGTCTTATCGAGCTACGTTGAAATTTTATGTTAAAAAATTGTTTTTTAAAGTTATTTTTTTTTTAAGATTAACGTTTTTATTTAGTATTTTTATTTATTATGAATTTAAATATATTTTAAAAATAAACAAATGGATCCGTAGTTTATTTGTTAGTGGGGTAATTTTATAATACCCACTACAAGTTAACAGTTCAATGCAACTGAGGGTTCCTGGAAAATTATACCCATTGATCTCAAAGCTAGCGTGAATGTCAGAGGGCGATGCGTAGTGCATACGTTACCTACGTATGTCGGTAACTCTATTTTTTCCTGTTTGGAATTGAATATTGCGTTAAGGCCAGTCTTGGCGCAGAGGCGTGTGTGACTGTAAAAGCTACAGGTTGTGCGTTCGATTCCTAGTCCAGGCAAAGCATTGAGTTTCTCCACTCAACACGCAAAGCCTTCAATATGTGTTGCGGAAGTATCTTAATGGGAATGAAATGTCTTAACACTAAACTCCCAGGTTCCCTCTGTTTACCTTGCCATGAGCGGGATGCAGAGGGAAGCTAAAAAAATAGACGTGAAAAAGTATTTTAAGTTAATTTTTTTATTGAAAAAAAAATTAAAAAAAAAAATATTTAAGTTAATCTTTTATTAAGATGTGTGCTTCTTTTAAGAATTTGTGCGGTTATAACACATCAATGATCATATCAAGTCTATTTCATTCTATATGGTTCTATATGGTTCTATGCTTGAGTAGAAGGATTTAATGTGCGATCTGCTCACCAGTACCTACTCCAGGTATTACTACGAAATGGTTATTGATTGCTCAACTTTGTGTTCTCAACACAAGCTGTCACGTATCTAATATTTAGTGCACCTTTGAAGTACAAAAGTAATAGGAAAATAGTGAATAGTGATGCTAAGAATACAATATATTTTAACATTAGTGTTGTTGAAGTTCAGGTTTTTATTTAAAGTGCATGCATGCATCTCTATTCTCTATTGAACTTTTGTCACGAAAAGTGTAGTGCCTTAACACTACGGTTTCCTATGCTTACCATGCTACGTGAAGCTGTATTTTAAGTATTTGTTGTGATAGTATTATACGAATAATAAGAAAAAGATAGTATTCGTCGGCAACAAACATTACTCGTTGGTAGCATACCGCATTTTCAATACATAAGTGCACGTCAAAATCGATTTAAACGCTCTTTAACTGCGTAAGATTCGGTCATCAATATAATATGAGATGAGATTCCTCACCGACTCATAAAATTGAATCATCCTTAACACAACATTTGCTGTGAGCAAATATTTTTGGACTAAACGTGACGTGTGTGGGTTGTGATAGTATTTCTCCTTTTTTAATATGTTTATTTTAATAGTAGGTGATGTATAGGAAGTCGGTAAATAAGAGAAATATTAATGTTTTTTATAATTGTTCTTAAAACGTCCAAAAATGGCTGCTTTGTTTTTGTATGATTTTTACCTAATGTAACGTGTAATTATTATTTTTCTTGGATATTCGTCGCTTAGTTAAGAGAATTTAGTTGATATGTAATTTAGATGCTTGTTGCATAATGTAAACGTGTACTGGTAGGAACAAATAATTCCAAGCTTTTTTCCGCACCGCAGGATAGGTAGAGGAGAGACACTCCGTCCGTAAATGCGTAAGCTCACAGCGAAATTCAACGCCACGTTTAGCAGAGCTGTAAAGTAATTTAACCATATCAGCAATCATTATTATTATTATTTCCTTTGGGAACAGAGAGTCTTTACTAAGTTTTCTCTGCCTACTCTGTTTTATACGGGATACAGCTCGGAGGAATGATTATACAGTGAAGTACCTATAATCTTTTCCCCGAGTGGGGATCGAACCCACAATCATCAATCAGTTTATAATCAAACTGCCCCAAGGTACAACGACTGCCTTTCTTTGAAATACACTTTTACAATTTTATTGCAATGCTCAACGAACGGTTAGTAATAAAATTATATTTATTCTATAGACTAATAAACGTTAAGCTTATAAAGTTAAAATATATGAATATTTTTAACCCTTGTTTGATTCGTATCACCTTCATACGACCTTTGATCTGAAAACATGTACTAGACCTTACATATTTTATTGACTCCGAACACGCTATAAAGGCGTTTCAGATGAAGTCACAAGTCAAATTCATTGGTTTTTAGAATTTAGTACACGGAGTACTAATAAAAATATATGAATCGTGTATGACCTGCAAGTAAATCATAAAAAAACTGAACAGGAAACCTAGAAATCAGCTTCCTAATAGCATTTTCTAACTATTTACGTGTAATAATTTTCTGTGACCGCTAACAATTTTGTAGTATTTTTGGTACTTTTAATACAATAATATTATTCTGTCATTAAAGAAAAATATGTATTACGTTTTCATATATTTTTCTACTATGTTTATCCCTTTTTACATATATCTGCTGTACTTATTCAACCGTAAGTCAATATCGACGTAATGCATTTCCGGGAATGTCGGGAAAATACGGGGTTACAGTGCAACCCTTCATCCCTATGTAATTACTGTGCATGACGCTATTGCCCTTTCTATGAGTTGTGGGGAAATACGACTATTTGGGAAATCTAAACTTAAAATTGTCTAAAACTACCGTTTTCTTATTAAATTTGGGAAATTTCATAAAGGTATATTTATAGTGATTTATGATTCTGTATTTATTAAGCTAGGATTTAAAATATGTGGTAGGTACTACTAAAAGTCTGAAGTTGAAAGCTTATGATCTGCAGTTAATTTACTATGAGATCATCGATGAAATTTAATTTGTATGTGCGACCATAATGTGAGGAATGAGGTCAGTCGTGGCGCAGGGACAAGGGATTGTAAACGCGACTGTAAACGGTTGTAAGTTCCATTTCCACTTGAGAAAATTAAATATTATATTATATTTTCACTTCTCCGCTTCCGTCACTCAACACGAATGCTTTACATATTCGGCAAAACGTGTACGGAAAGTATCTTAATGGGAACAGAGTGTCTTAACACTGAGTTAGCAGGTTCCATCTGCCTATCCTGCTATTTGAATTGGAATACGGCGTGAAACTGAAAATAATACTATAGTATTGTATATAGAACTATAACATTGTATTCGAAATGAAACGGCCAACAATTCTAAATCTAGAATTTCAAAAGTAGGTACTCTACTTTTTCACGCTAAGCGAGCTTTAAAGACAGATGTAATATTGAATGAAATTTGTATAATAAAAATTTTATTTAAACTGCTCCGTATACTATATCTTTGTATTTTTATTTGGGTATTTATTATTATCTCATATATCACTAACGACATTCTTTTTGTATCTCAATTACTAAATTTTCATGAGCGATCTAAGTATTATTGTAAAACTAAGGCTAAATGATGCAAGATATTTATTCTTATAATAAAATTGTTACAGCTCTGATAGAGCAAACTGCAGGACAGGACGAAGAGACGTCCAGCCGCTTCGCCAACGTGCTTAAACAGCTCGTGCAAGAGAACATACCTGGTCTGCCTCCTGGAGGAGGATTGGCGGCGAAGTGAGTATATTGTTATTTATAAAAGCTGAACACGCTTTAGCCCGCTACCTGCGATTAAATATTTAATATGTTCATTCCCTTGCTCTGGAAGGAAGGCATGGCGCGGCGTTGAGTTTCGCACCTGAACACGCAAATGCCTCAAGAATTTGGCAGAAAGTGGTAAAAGATGATCGGTGTTCAGATTCGTGCGAGATTGAAGTCGTCGTGAAAATTATAATTGAATCGACTGCAGAAGGTTACTTTCATGATGGTTAGAAGTGCCCCCAAACAACAGCACCAACTCAAAGCAATAGTAACATAAATTATAACATTGTTCACATAATTTCAGGCAAGCTTTGCTGGACAAAATATACAGAGAGTTCTACCCCGAGCACACCGACAGCTCCGAGACGTTCGACTGCCAGGCGGAGCTCGCGGACGCCTTCGCCAACTAGACGCGAGTGTTGAGGCTTAAAACAGGTAAAAGCTGGTAGAGAAGAATGTTGTGTCACTAATGTTCCCTTCAGTTGACTAAGGGGCCATCTGTAAATTACGTTTCAGTTATTGTATTTTTGTTTCCCGTTTTTGTCACGTTTATGGCATATGTTCTGCAATTTTACATCTAGGAACTGTTAAGTTAACAGAAATTCCGAAACATATAGATATTATATTTTTAAATGTTATGTCACGAAATTTAGAATCACTTCTAACCATTTGTCACCAAGGTGACATTTCGTCGACCCCCTCCCCGCCTTTAAGTATGACGTAATTTATAGATAGCTCCTCGTTATATTGATAGGTTTAATAAAGAATTATTAAGCATAAATCTGTTGTTGAATTTTTTTGTTTCATAATTTCTGTTTGTAGTTTTTGAAACACTCTGTGTAATGTTTGATGTATATTGTAAATTTGATATGTAGCGTCAATTGATTTGGATGGTTTGTTTTCTTATGGAGAAAATATATTATAAAGTTCATATTTCATATTAGTAAAATATTATGTATTGTAAAGAGATTGTTATATGAAATATATGAGTAATTATAAATTATAATAAATAAGTACACAAATACATGTATGTACAATAGCCTTAGTACGATCTTTAATTATTCTTCTTTACCAGCGCTAAATAATTAACTTCCAATTTACAACATATCTCATCTATTCTTGATAGTATAAAAACTTATATCGAGGGAAAATATCGTTTTGACATTTTTAACAGATAAAAAAATATAATTGAATAATCTATTTCTAATCTGTATATGGACCAAAGTAGTAATCTTTTTGAAAATCCCCAAAAAAATGTATGTAGCACACAGATTATGTACGTAGAGTTGGCGAATGATGAAAATTGCAATAACAATTTATAATTAAAGAAAAAAAACAGTAATTATTTAGTGTTTCAAAAATATGATTGGTTTTTTTTATTTTTATTATGAACCTATTTTGGAAATTCAAAGAATTTAAAATTTGACTACTCTATGTATATAACTTAAAAAATAATTAACAAACACTATAAAACTTTCTATCAAACGTTTTAAGCCTCAATACCGTAAGGTTTCGTTTCATAAACAGATTTTATTATACCTGATCGATCTATTACTTTATCTTAAATAAATATCTATTTGCGCTGATATTTATTTCATTAGATCAGTCTCAAACACTGCATTACTACCGTCTAATTATTAATTAACGTCGACAATTTGTTTTTGTAAATAAAATGAACGCGTCTCGAAATGTGTAGAGTAACGGTTGTAATGCGATTTCTTTTTTTTAATTTGATTCCTTCGCCTATGTCGATTGTCGTTAGATTTTAAAACGCTTTGTAAAAATACCCGCTTTCTATCACCATATTGGGGGCCGTCTGTAAATGATTTCGCACGTTTTTTTTTATTTTTTTTACCTTTCTCCCTAATTTTTGTGTAATTTATTTTGTGTAGACATATTAATTAAAACAGCTGCTTCGAAATGTGTGTATATTATATTTTGAAATATGATATCATGAAATTTTGAAATATTCGTTAAATCCCCCATAAACATGTGACATACTTAATATACGGCCCCTTATATGCTTGTCTTTGGATAAGTGACTATGGTAGGCCGAAGCGGCAATAACATAGGGGAATCACCGGCCATTGACAATGTCTTTATAATCATTAAATACTCCAGCTTACATGCTGTGGATGTAATAAACAAACATTTTTTTTTCTATTTCGGATTTACATGGTGTTGTCCTTTTACTTTCACAGCGGTGTTTCTTTGTGGAATTCGTTTAATTATGGTCATTACGGCACAAATTTCAGTTTTCAATACATAAAGAGCCATCTTATAATTATTAATAGTTTTAATAAATTTGTATAGAAATGCAAGAAGTCTACTTGTTGCGACTCTATTTAGACTAGTTCAATCACCCTGTTCTGTTTCAACAACCTTGTTCATATATGTCATAATATTAGATATATTATAATACTATATTAATATAGAGATTGGATTACATATATATATTAAAAAAACATTACATTTATTTCATAAATTTTTGTTTTTGTGTTGTCTATGTTTTGATATAAGCTGTGTTTGTAATCTGTAGACAATTGTCTAAATTGTTTTTTTATAAACGTGTAAAATTCTAATTTTGAAATGACTTGATCTAGACTTCATGTGATTTAATTTATCAATTGTCCACAGAAAATGTAGGTTTTTGTTTATTTCATTTAGGCCAGTCACTCTTAGTGTTTTGAATATGATTAAAAAATTAGTTGTAATCTTCGTCGTTTTCGTTATATATTCACTGCGATCCTAAATTTCTATGAAAATAAATATAAAATAACTATATCTACTTTTTGACGGTAAATTTTTATTTTTAAATGTCAATGTTGCCAGTTTTTTTACAAAGCCACCGCAATAGTAAATTATAATCCGTATGTGTAGTTTTTGTACATACTCTGTCTACAGTAGCCGTTGAATGGACCTCATTGAGTAACATTATTCATTATTTTAAGTTTCTCTCTTGCTATATTTAATGTTCCTTTTAATTTCTCGCTATTTCGGTCATGTATTCGTTATTATATATTATATTATCTATAATTATCTATAATTATGTTTATTAAAAATCATTAATTATAGATAATATTTGAAAGCCAGAGTTTAAATTATTTTTGCTATTCTAGAAAAAATAAAAAAAAAATTTTTATTATGTATTTTAAAGTAAAATATATATTTTTTTTCATCTAACATTTAAAAGTGTACGACAATATCGATTGTTATTAATACTATGAGGAATGCATGACCTAACGTTTTTGTTTCTTTAGGCGTTCAATTTTTTTTTAGATTTTGCTTTCATTTTGCTTTGTACTTAAAACAATTTACATTTCTGAACATTATTAAAATTTTAACTGACATCATAGTGTGCAACTTACGAACAAAATTGCAAATATTTTATTATTTCAACAAAAGAATTGATATTTTAAGGCAAAATTGATACTAAGTTGTATTGCTATGATTGATTTACTCTCGTGTATATAATAAAAAATACTTTTGTACCTGCTCGACCGGATCGTTAGGGTCTTAAAAAAAAATAAAAAACTATAAACTACCAGTCTTATTACACATCCCTATTATTTTTGGGCATAAATGTATTATCTGTATACTGTAATAAGACTGAAGAACATCGGCTTCATAGATTAAAATTGCGACAAAATTACAATTTTTCTCCTAAACTCGAGTAAAATGCTTTTTCTATATGCTTTGACCTTTTTAAACTGATTTTTGTATTAGTCATAATATTAATATTATTAGTTTTTGTTCATTTGACAACTTAATGGTATGTTAGTATATGGTCTTTATTTTTTAATTTAGATAATGTTTTTTTTTTTCATTTTGTGAATTAGACCAAATATTATCTGGCAGTGGGTTTTGAATTTAAATAATTTTATGTCCATCCGAGGCGAATAGTTGTAGGTACCGTCGTCTGGTTGTTTTTTTTTAATTATTATTATTATTATTTTCGCTTTCGTGCGAAAGTCGACAAGTGTGTCTCGTTATATCTAGTAGACGCTTAAACAATAAATAAATACCTGTACCTTCATGGTTTTTTATTAACCCCCTGTACATGTTTATTAAATAAAATTTTGATTAGATTAATGAAGGTTTAACCGAGGCAAAGCGCGACGTTGAGCTCCGCCACTCAACACGCGGCTGAATTTCACAGAATGCGGCAAGAAAATGTGAAGCGGACGTGTCTTAATGGGGATGGAGTGTCTACGTTCCCAGGTTCCCTCTGTCTATGATGATATTTTCGGCTCGAGTGTCTTAACACGAGGTTCCTATGCCTACCCTGCTATGTGCGGGATACTGCATGAAGCTGATTTGATTTGATTTTTTCATAATTAAAAAAAATGCGACTTCAATGAATAAGTGGTAATAACAAATATAACAAATTATTTTTCATTATTATTTATACTTTTGTTACTTTTTATTTTAAAAAGAAATAATTTTAATTATATAAAGAAATAATTTATTTAAAAAAAAAAGATATTTTTTCTAATTGTAATAATTCTCTATATTCCGTGCAAATTCTTGCTGGGCCGCGTAAGTGTTGTAGACAAACTTGTCTTCTGTATCGTCGGACTCTTCTGGCTTACGACGTTTAACTTGCTTATCTTTCCAGTTTTTGTGTAGAGCTTCTATTTTCTAATAAAAAATATAATACATATATATTATTAATGATTCAATAAGTTCCCAGGTTGCCAGTCGTAGCGCGCACAAGTGTGTGACTGTAAACGTGAGTGGTTGTGAGTTCGATCCCCACTCGAGAAAATGATATATTTATTTAAATGTATATTGTCATTTGTGTCGAGGCAAAGCGCGGCATTGAGTTCTGCTACTCAACCCGCAATGTCTTCGAAATTCGGCGGAAAGTGGGGTACGGAGTGTCTAACACTAGGTTCCCTCTGCCTACTCTGCTGTGTGCGGGATAAAGTGTAAAGCTGATATACGTTTTAGCTTTATCCTTGTTATTAGTTTCTGTCTATAAAAAAATCTGATATTAAATAAATGTTAACTAACATTTAATCGATCTTGATGTATTTTTTCACGGTACTCAATGGCTTCCCGTATCTTTTTCTTTATGTCATTCTTACCACTATACCTTTTGAAAAGAACATTATCGTTATAATGTCGGATGATTTACATAAATATTTGTTATATATATTTTTATACATAAAATAACTTAATACTAAACTTGTTATTATGAATATCATAGTTAAAATATAATAAACAATGTTAAAATATAAAAACCTATAAGTCAAGAGTTTACGAGCCAATATATGTATCGGGTTGTAAGGCTTTTCCTCCGCCACCTCACGGAGCACGTCGGGGAGGATGGGGCCGAATGTATCCCATAGATAGTTTGCTTCTTCTGTGTCTAATTTACCTGTTAGTATAATTAATATTATGCTATGTAAATGTTTTAACATTGAGAAAAATAAATATTATAAATTCAGGGCTTTCATTCTTCATTGTCACTGAATAAGCAATGTCTCGAATAGTGGCGAAAAGGAAAGAAAGAACAGTGTAATTAACACACTTCTCTGCGTCTACCCTGCTTTATGAGAGATACAGCGTAAAGCGAATTAGTGGGTTGTTAAAATCCTGTTTATCTGTGAAAAATGATGTAAAAATAAATAAAAACTACTTGTGTTAGATATAATAAAATCATTTTAATGATCACACACCTTGGAGATATATAAAAAAATAAAGTTGCAAAACCGAGAACGATTTATCATATTTTTAACCGACTTCTGTAAGAAAAGGAGGTTATCAATTCGACTGTATTTTTTTCTTTATTTTTATTTTTTTTTATGTTTGTTACCTCATAACTTTTAACTGGGTGGACCGATTTTGATAATTTTTTTTTTATTTGAAAGGTATAGCTTCCCGAATGGTCCCATTTTTTTTTGGTCCATGTCTGACAATGGTATCCATGAGAAAATCACATAAGTCTTAAATTTGCATTATGCATGTGCACGACTAATGGCCGAATAACTCAATGTCGCGCCAACCGATTTTGATGATTCTTTTTTTATTTGAAAGGATACACTTCAAGGATAATTTGGTGAAAGTTTGGTTAGGTTTCGATTATGGAATCCGGAGAAAATTGAGAAAGTTTGTTTTTTTTGGTCAAAAATTAATTATACTGTAATAGTTACAAGCAAAAACTTTTTAAATTGATGTCAGAAGTGAGATTCCTGATCGTTGCATTTCTTTTCAACCAATCTCAAAAAAGAGGATGTTCTCATTTTCAACCAACTTCAAAAAAGGGAGATTCCGAATTTACCCGAATACTTTTTATGTTTGTTCTTGTCAATATACCAAAATGTAACTTTGCACAAAAATAATAGCTAATTAAATGAAGTTTTACATAGAACAATCACAACCACTCGTTGACAACCACTACCACCACCATCACCACTCGTTCAAGAAGCATCATTTTAAGATCTACCCATCACTAAAAATCGTAAAATAAATTAATTTTTAACAAAAACAAAAACCGACTTCTAACAACGAACTAAAAAGTGAAAAATAATTATATAAAGATTTTATAATTTTGAAGTCGGTGTCAAACTAATGCTACATTACCTTTACTACAATATCTAATTACTAAGCCTGTTTGTTTTACTTGGCACCGACTTGAAAATTATAAAATCTTTATATAATTATTTTTCACTTTTTAGTTCGTTGTTAGAAGTCGGTTTTTGTTTTTGTTAAAAATTAATTTATTTTTCTACCTACCCTCAAAAACACAGAAAAGAAAAAAAAACTAAAATATTCCCTTCAACCTTCACTTACCTTTCATATCAACATTTTCAATATTCGGCAAAATAGCCATCCTCTCACAATCCTTTATTTCTATACAACAATTCTCATTAACTCCCTCGGAATAACAATCTTTCGTGCATTTTACAAATAAACCATTTTGTAAGGCGTAAGTACTGGAGCACGCCGCTATTTGATATAATTTCTCATTGTTCTCATTCACTATGAAACGACCGTTGTTGTCGTAGAAGTATTTATCTTTTTCTGATTTCTGTTTGAAATAATATACTTAATTATTATAATCTATATTGAATTAAAAATTAAACGACAATGTTGTTTTGCGCAAGGATATAAGCATGCGACTGTAAGCGCCACAGGTTATGAGTGCGATCCTCACTAGTGAAGTAAAAAAAAAATTTAAATATACAGTTACAGCCTTTAAATTTATATTAAAAGGCATCATAGGGGATAATTGGAAATTACATGTATTTTAGGCGATAGTTGTAAGTTCGATTCTCTTAACGGAAATGAGAGTTTATGTGTAAACTGTACCACAAAAAAGAGCGACACCTAAATCTATATATATAAAAGATCTTGTCCTCACTGACTGAGGTAAGACGCACGCACAGCCGTAAGGGATTTTGAAAAATTTTAACCTTAAAGGGGTGAAATAGGGGTTGAAAGTTTGTATGGAAAAAAATAAAAAATTGGCACCGATTGTTATAAAATTTGAAATTTAGATTTTTAAAAGTATTTAATTGTGTTTCATCGTTTTCTAAAATTCTCCCTCTAAGGGTGCAAATAAGGGGTTGAATGTTTGTATAGATTTTTTTTTAAATCGGCACCAATTTTTATAAAATTTGAAATTCAGATTCTTAGAAGTATTTAATTGACCAAATGTTTCATGGTTTTCTAGAATTCTTCCCCTAAGGGTGCAAATAAGGGGTTGAAAGTTTGTATGGAAAAATTTTTAAATCGCCACCGATTTTTATAATATTTGAAATTTAGACTCTTACAAATATTTAATTGAACATGTGTTTCATGGTTTTCTGGAATTCACCCCCTAAAGGTGCAAATAAGGGGTTGAAAGTTTGTATGGAAATATCTTTAAATCGCCACCGATTTTTATAAAATTTGAAATTTAGACTCTTAAAAATATTTCATCGAATACATATTTCATGGGTTATTAGAATTCACCCCTAAATACGCAAGCGAAGCTGCGCGCGTCCGCTAGTCTACCATATTTGTCTACAATTAATATTTCTGTATTTGAGGGTTTTAAATAAGAAAGTTCAATATCAATTTATTTTTTTATCTACCCTCAAAGTGTGCAAAAGCAGTAAAAAAGTAAACTCACTCCCACAAATTCCCCATCACACGACACATGATAAACGTTTAAACCAAAATTGAAAACGTAACACTGATGTCCCAAGTCATCTACGAAATATTTGCCGATATTGTCATAGTAGTAGAGACGATCGAGACCTAAGAAAACAAATAAAAAAGATATTTATCTTAAAAAATATATTTTTTTTGGTCCTCGTGTTGGAGGAATAGAAAAAATTAGAACTACTTAATTAATAATTGGCCCCGAGTGGAAAATCGAACTCACAACTACGTCCGGCGTCTACAGTCCTAAGCAATGCTATTGCGCCATTAAGTCATATATAAATGGAAATCAATAAATATCTTAATAATAAAAGCAGACAATTTCTATGATGACGTCTGTTGTCTGTCTGTAGGTAAGTACTTAACTGATTTTATTAAGTCCTGTTAATGGGATTTTTTTTAATACATTTTTTTTTTTCTGTATCTTTAGGTACATTTTGAGAGTGGAATATTAAGTTCCACACGGAGAGATTATTTATAGTGATATTCTGATATTTCTATACATTAACGGAACTCAACGCCGCGCTTTGCCTTGACACCAGAGCGAAGAGATGAAAATATTAAATATTTCGTTATACAGGGAAATGATAAAATATTAGTTAGTTATAGGTACCTGTTACGTTAAAGAATGTAAACAGAGTCTTAGCAGCATTTAGTTTATATTTATTCAATTCTTCTTTATTTTTGTTAAATTTATCTTTCATGTTGTCCCAACATTTCTGTTTGGGCGCGGGTATTTGTGTACTCCTTAAAAAGTAAATACAAGTATTGTTTTATAATATTTTTGACATTTTTCATTTTGAATTTTTCATCCACACTTAAGAGATGTCAGAGCGTTTGGACGGTTTGCAGGAGGCGCCGATTTAAATTATTATACTATTTTTTATACTAACTTTAATTCAAAATAAGTTTTTTCTTGTTCCAAAAGATTATGTTCCTCATTTTCTAATTTCTTAATAATGCCTTCAATTTTCTCGAACTCGCCCATTCTAACCATCCAATATTCATATTCGTCTTGTAAACGATTCATCGGTATATGTTTGCTATCTTCTATTTTATCTTTCAATATATCTAAGCTTCTTTGTACCTGGTTAATTTTGGGCTATTTTGTATACGTTAAGTACTTAAGGTTCCAGAGATAACGCCATTGTGTCACATTTCATGAATTACATGAATTTCTAGATAACAATGGTTGTGGCGTAAAGGTTGAAATAGCAATGAGAGTATATGATTTTACCTACATGCCACAGGCCTAGCAATATAGTGTAAAGACACTCTTTTCCCATTAAGATTCTTCCGTCCCCCACTTTCCATCGAATTCTGGAGGCATTGCGTGTTGAGTGGCGGAACTCTACGCCGCCGTCCTTCGTTACCAGAGCGAGGAAATGAAAATATTATATATTTTATTTCCTCAAGTGGGAATGGACTCCACTACCACTCGCGTTTACAGTTGCAAGCTTGTGCCCCCGCGTCACAACCTCCTCATGAAGATGATGAAGGTACCCTCCTTCATAAAAATATATCAATAATTCTATTCTACATAGTACGAATTTATAACTAACTTCAGCAAGCTCCGCTGACGACCTTATATCTTCTCGTGACAACATGAGGTGTTCCTTATTCTTTTCATATAAACGTATCAATAAACGTGATATATTTACTTCGGATCTCTCTTGCATTGTACGAGTATTATTTCGGAAACGATTTACAATCTCCTCAAGACTTACATGGATTCGGCTTATCTAAAATATATTTTAGAGAAAAAATTGTAAGAATAATTTAATTATTCTTTAGTCTAAAATAACATAAGAACAATCAAAAAGTGAAGAAGTTCTTAATAGGAACGTAACGTTTTTACAGTACCCAAGTTCCCTCCGCCTACCATACTATGTGCAAGATACAACCGATACCTAAAAAAATATTTGTGATTTTTAAGCATTTTAGTAAGAAAAATTATTGATAAGTAAAGACTTTTTATGCATTAGGAAACTAAACATTTAGCTGAATCTGTATTCAATAAGTTGATCACGCTTATGTTAATAGCTTATATACAGTTCCTCGTTTGTGGTGCTAACCGCGAGCACAATGTAGCCACCAAGATGGGGTCTAAACAAAAAAACCCAAGAAGTTTCTAAATATATAGAATTTTACTAACGAATGAACTCAGTTGCATTGAGATGAAATTCTGAGTAAAACAGAATAAGTCATTTTTTCTCTTCAAAGATACTTTCAAATGTTCTTTTGCGAAAGCATCTACTTTAACTTGTTTATCTAGTAATTTAATCTTGTCTTTCACGCTAAATAGACCATTTATGAAATTTGTATAATTCAACTGCACTTTATCAAATATTTCGGTTTCTAATGGATTTTTAGCTGGCAAGAATTCTTTTTCAAAATCATTTTGTCTCTCTTCATGTATTAACGTAGTTTTTTCGATCATTGTTAACAATTCATTCATGGTAACAAAGTTGGTAAGTTCGTCAGATATTTTGATTGCATCGTCCATCGTTTCTGTCCAGTAATTGGTAAAACTATGCAAAATATTTTTTAAATCGCCATAATATGTATGATATGAACCATCTTTAAATTGAATGTTATCTAAAAGATGAATGTAATCTTTTAATTTTGGTGTCACGTCATCTTTTATAATAATATGTGGTTCTTTTAAAGACAATTCTATTAATTTGTAAATGTATTCTTTATATATATCCATACTGTTAATAAAATAAACTCTAAAGTCTAAATGTAATGTAAAATTTTCATATACAGTATAAATTTGTCTTTCTTTACATTATACCACAGACAAACCATAAAGTCAAAATTGCTAAAATAATTTATTTTTACAATTAATATTTTTGAATTTATTTGAATATTAAAAGAAATTACGCTAACAAAATTATGAAAATATCATTGAAATTATAAATAAATAATCAATTCTATTGCGAAAATATTATTGGTTTCTGAAAATATTTATATTTTGTCTACGTTTTTGTTTAACATATATAGTCTATGTATTTGTAAATTTCTGTATTAACTGTGTCGTATAATATATATATTCTGTGGTTCTATCAAAAATATCAAATTTCTTTGTGGACTCTGGAATTATCTGTGAAAAATATTATCAAAATTATATCAAAAAGCAATTGAAATATGAATGATAGCATGAGGTTTTCGGAGGAATCAATCATCATCTATTCGAAATAGAAGTGTAGGAGCGTACCGGTGACTGCAGATAGCGGTTTACGTGAAATATTTCACATAAATACGCTCCTATCAAATTCCGGCAAAAGGGTAATTAAATATTAAATTATGTTTATATAAGGTTGTTTCATGCTTAAATGTTTTTTTAATTTTTTTTCGCATATTTCCCTTAGAACAACTTGATTAAAAATTGTGTTATACAACAGGGCTTACTAATTTAATTGTGGCTGTCCTTAATTAATATTCAAAGTACTTTGCGGAAATTGGATTGTTTACATGAACTACGTGAGTGCAGTCACAAATTTATATAAATTAATTTTTACTTTAATTTTGGTTATAAATGTGTGTAGTTCTATTGAATTTTAACTTTGACCTAAATGCATGGTTTATGTAACAAGATCTGTAACATGATATATTGATAATATATTTTGTATACAAAAGCAATCCTTGATTTTGAAGTTTCCGTGTGTTAACAGGTTTCGAGTGTGGTGGTTAATAATGGCACAGTGTTAAGTTAGACCTTTATAAGCATTCCAGTTCCTAAAAGCGAGAGTTAAATGAAAGAAATACAAAATGGCAAGATATTTTGAAAATACTACAGTTTTTAACTTTAGTTGGGATCAAGTCGCGCGAGGATATTGGAGGCGGTATCCAAATCCATTAAGGTAAATTGCATATATTTTATTTAAATTTACATAAACTAGTAAGTCGCTCAGATATTATTTGTGTATAAATTGTAATTTTTTATGTATTATTTAAAATAATAAAATATTATTCAATGATAATTTCTTTATTTAATTGAGCATAAATAAAATCCAACAATAATAATGAATCAGGCATCTGTTCACATAAATATGATGTAATATTTTAAAAATTGTCTAGTACAAACACATGTTATCAAATAAAACACATTTTTTTTGCAAACAACTTACATTTTGTCACTACTGTATTCTTATATTTACATATTTGTTTTATAGATTAATAAATATTAGTAACAAAGAAATATTAACATGTGCCTAATATTTTCATAAACCCTTTATTTGTCCCTTACTCTATAATATTTAAAATAAAAAGAATCTAAAATGACATATAATTTCAGTACACATGTATTGTCAGAGGACACATGCAGTAGAGAGGTGAAGGACGGTTGCTTGTATACAAAGAGGCTGCTTACCAAAACAAACAGAGTGCCCAAGTGGGGTGAGAGGTATGTTAACCTTGGATGTTATTTATACTTTATATTTATTTGATTGGTTATTCTTTGTTATATATTTATTTATTTTTTATTTACCTATAGATGTCCTATAGATGTTTTTCTAGTGATAATTATCACCTATAAATGTTTTTCTTGTTTATTTACTAGTTTAAACTAAAGCCTAGTTTAGAACTAAATATAATTATCTACAGGTATTCAATTTCTAGATATTTCAGATTTAATATCTTCTAGATTTTATATCTTGTGGGGTTTTCAATTATTTACATTCCTTGCTCAGGCAAGACAAAACATAAATGAAAGTTCTGTCACTGTAATTGTTATTTTTTGTAATGTTTTGTCACTGTATTTTTTTTCAATTTATTTAAAAAATGTGGTTATTTCTGTTATTTAATATTATAAATTTAAAATGTATTAAAATAAATATTTTAGTGCAAAGTAATTTGAATGTTAATACAAGGTCTTATTCGTGCAGTGGCACAAGCAACTGTGCACAAAACAGCTGTGAGTTTGATCAGCTGGGAGTTTGATATTTTTATTTCTTCACTCTCGTAACAAAGCAAAGGGTGGAGTTAGATTCTGCTACCACACAATGACTCAACAAATTCGGAGGAAATTCGGGAACAGAGTGACTTATCACTGTACCTATGCCCATCCAGCTATGTACAGTATACAGTGTAAAGCTGAAAAAATTAAGGTTGAGACATGAAAAATCACTTTGATAAAATTAAATTGTTTATAAAATTGACATGTAAAACACACAAACATTTATCTTGCTGTGATAAGTCATGGTATGAGGTCATATCCAAGGTTGAAAATTAGTAAACAAGAAGGCTATACACAGAATTCTGTCAATTTTCTCAGTAAACATTCATCATTTTGGAATCCTTTATTGGAAAGCTGTTTAGTATTTTGTGTTTATGGATAAATTAAACTTATTCAGTTTTATACTTTTTACTGCAACTTTCGAAATCAATGCTGCATTTTGTCTACAAGAGTGAGAATGAATAAAATTGATTACCCTAAGTGGAGATTGAACCCACAACCATTGCATACACAGTACAGTCACACACTATCCCTATTCTTCATGAATGATGCATTTACATATGAGTATATATGCATATAGGTTTATAAAGCATAAGAGTGTTAGAAAGTGTTTTATAACACCAAAAATAAATTTATATCTATTTTAATACATCTTTGATATATTTTCTCTTTTTGTTACACAAAATGAAAAAAATATTCAGGGAATATTCTTCTAAGATATCCATTTAAATAAAAAATTAATA
Source organism: Heliconius melpomene rosina (assembly GCF_056956725.1). Classification (NCBI taxonomy): domain Eukaryota; kingdom Metazoa; phylum Arthropoda; class Insecta; order Lepidoptera; family Nymphalidae; genus Heliconius; species Heliconius melpomene. Next base: position 1,225,053 of record NC_140396.1, on the reverse strand, counting down.
TCTCTAACACTTTATAAAGTAAATTTATTATGGTTATGTAATTCTCATATTGCTCATGATTTTTTTGTTGTTGATCAATTGATAATAATCATCAAGGCCTTCTATTGTGTATGTTTTAAGTACAAGGTTTTTAAATGAATTTATTATATCCGTTACATGAAGCTGCAGATTAAACTGTGTTTTTCAAATATTGATATAAATAATAATATAATTTAAAAATCTACCAATTTAATAAAATAATTTTTTATAGAGACAATTTTATCAAATATTCTTTTAAAATTGTTATTTATAAACTCGTTGAAAGAAGAAAAAACACAAAATTTTAAGGGAAAGTGCAAAACAAATAATGTTAAAGGAAGCTTTCCAAAATATAGTGAAAATTTTCTGTTTCTAGTATATTACTACCACCAATCATTTTTTCTTATATATCTTCCATGTATGAACACCAATCCATTACGATATTATTACAAGTATATTTATTATTTTTTATTTCCTTGCGTCAGTAGTGGGTTCAAAGTCCATTCCAGCAATGAACCTCTTTTATTGTATATACATATTTTCCCTATTGTTTACGAAATGTGGAGTTGATTTTCCCCATATAATATGTGATTTCAAATGAATTTCTTAAAGTTGAACTCTTTGAATATACTTTCTTCTTTAATATTGTTAGAATTCGTTGATTATATTGACTATTGAATCTGTAGTGGCACAACGGCACAAGCGTGCGACTATAAACGAGAAACGGTTGTGGGTTCCATTCTATCTCCGCTTGGGGGAATTAAATATTTAATATTTTCAATTTCTCGCTGTGGTGACGAGGCGTAGCGCGGCGTTGAGTTCCGCCGATCAACACGCAATGCCTCGAGAACTCGGCAGAAAGTGTGGACGGAAATGTCTTAATGGGATGTCGGATGGCCGGATTGCCTACCATACAACGCTAAAGTAAAAAATATATATTTCCTTGACTTGATACTCAATATTTTGACATTGTATCTGTGTTAAAAATTTTAGTGTCCATTTTTTAAATGACTACAACGAAAGAAATTTGTCAGTTAGCTGTCTACTTCTATATCCATTTAACTTTTATATTAATTTTTACTTCCCATGTGCTTGCTATATATATATTGATTTATCCATTCTACCTAAGCTTAATAGATTTTATTATCTTGTTGTTATGAATAACTGATAATCTGCGATAAGGGTATAAACAAAACACCTAGTTAGGTATATCAATGACCTTCATCTTTGAACATACCTATTATTGAATTATGTAATATTATAAACGTGAAAGTTTGTAGGGATGGATGTTTGTTCGTCATTCACTCAAAAACTGCTAAACGGATGTAGATGAAACTTTACAACTTAAAGCGCATGGGAAGCGCGACGTTGTGTCCTATCACTCCACTCAACATGCAATGTCTCGAAAATTTAGAAATAAAAAATATACATATAAAAGTAAACAGCAAGTTGTTATGTTTGACAAATTAGCTTTATATTATAAACATATGTATATGGGTTGATCCAATTGAAACATTGCCCACTCGCATCTTGTATGGTATCTCGGCGATTACTTAACTATTGAAATCCGGTTTTGTAGGGAGAGTGAAAGCTAATGTTTGTCGTTTGATATATGTATGAATTTACTTTGTTTTGTCATGATGCGGTTCTCGGGTATTGGAAGGTCTACTACGGTTCATTAGTTGTGGCCGCTTTGAAGTTAGGTTTATTGAACAATTACCCGTTGTACAATCGTGAAGAATATAATCAAACGTAAGAAAAGATCCTAGAACTAAATCAGGGCAGCTATAGCTGCAGCTGAATAGGGCCGTCTTCCACTTATTTCATACTACCGAACATTTACATACTTGTCGTTCTTTATTTTTTAGGTTTTTCAGCGCAAAATCTGTAAAAATCATAGAAGAGAGTATAGTCGATCCCGAAAAGAAGATTCTAGTCACATACACGAGGAACCTCGGCTACACAAAAGTTATGGTAAGTATTTTTTTTCTTTTAATTTGTTAGTTACATATTTAAGATGGTAATAAATTATTATAAGAATAAATACTTGTGGGGGAAATTCGAAGCATTTCTTTATAGGTTCCGGTTTAACTTTTTCACGGTGTATTTTTATTTTTTTATTTTTTTTTATTTTACATCGTATTTTTTAGGCTTTACAAATTTTCTGCAAGACAATTTTTACATATTTTGTTTGTAGAGTGAAAATTCACGGAAATATTTGTATTCAGAATGTAGTGTTGAAAATTAGGAAAAATTAAAAATAAACTGAAATAACATTTGGTATTCATGTCTTTGACATATAAATATGAAGAGGGGAAAATAAAATTAAAAATAACCACCACGTCGGCTTAAGAGTAGCTGGAATATAGAATAACTTTATTTTTACACGTAAACCGTAGGTGACTGACATTTATGTAGGATCAATGACTTTCGAGACTTACTGTGTATACAATATATTACGGTCAGATTTTTTGAAGTAAAAAAGTGAAGACTTGTTTTACTTATTTCGTTTTTTGTTCCGTAGATTCGATTCTTAATTGTCTCATTTTTTTTATTTGATTATCATAAATACGTACGTACCATCGTACGAATGGTACCACATATACCTGTATGGTACACGTGGTACCATTTTATCCGTCCACTACCATTTCTTTTATACGTTATTTTATTGATTTTTGTTGGTAAAACATACATCTAACATTGAAAACGGTATCTCAAGATTGATCTCAGACTTGAGAGCGTCTTATAAATACCGCGCCTAGTTTTGTTGTCCTGAGGAAGATGCATGAAGGTGAAGTGAACAAATAAATGTCGCCAGATTTTCTGCTTACTTACTTTTTGAAATGTGGGATTTGATGTTTAAGTTTAAGCGTAATGATAAAAAACTCTAAACAAAAAAACCAGTTGATATTTTGTTACGTAACATTATAATATGATAGATAAGTTTTCAATATTGTTACTTCATATATTATTATTAATATAATACATGAATATTTATCGAATGACTTGTGCTATAGATAAGTAAATCTGAATAACTGATAAAGAAATATTTCATATTTATTTTATGTTACTTATTGAGGCCTATCGTGGGGCCGGCACAAACGTGCGTCTATAAACGTCCAGGTTGTGGGTTCGAGTCCTCCAGAATTCGGCGGAAAATGGGTAATGGAAGTGACTTAATGGAAACGGAATGTATTAACACTAAGTTCCCAGGATCCCTATTCCTAACTCGCATGAGTGCCATTATATCAAATTTACTAAGTTATAAAATCGGCGAAAAAGACAATAATCTGTTATTTACCTTAAATATTTACGGTACAATACTTTCTAGATAGATTTTTAACCTTACAACTGTATTTTTACATTTTTGTTTTTTACTTCTTAGCAAATAGCTACCACTACTATAACTTTACGATTTTTTTGTTCCTAGTTTGTCTATTGTTTATTTTGGTTACGGAAACCGGAGCCCATATTTTTCAAAAATAGAAAATAAAGAGTCACGCAAACTTTTTCTCCCTATTATTCCTAAATTTATTTCATTTTAAGATTTCGGATTTCGGATTTTAAGTAAAATTTCATAATTTCCTATTTCAGAGTGTAGTGGAGCGAGTGGAGTACCGTCCATCTGGTCCGGGACAAACGGTAGCTAAACGTTCAGCGTGGATCGACTCACAAGTGTTCGGGTTCTCCCGAGCGATACGAGCTTTCGGTGTTGATAGATTCAGGAAGAATTGCTCGCAGATGGTAACAAATGTGTTTTTTAGCTTTATGTTGTACCCCGTACGTGACAGGGTAGGTAGAGCGCATTGGTGAAGCCTAGGGGTACCTAGGCACTTCGTTCCCATTAAGACACTTTCAGTCTCCAAAATTTGCAAAATTTTCTGCAATGTTTTGGGGCATTGAGTGGCGGAACTGGACGCCACGCTTTGCCTCGATTCATTTGTATGACAATATCATATTATTTATCATGGTAATGGAACCTGTGATCTCAGATAGGCAACATTTGCATTTTATACACTAGTAGTGGCAATAGAAAGTCTCGTTTTGATCTCGAATATATTATTATAAGCAGATTCTTACTTTTACTTATAAAGCTAATATAGCTATAAATCGAATACCTCCTGTGATCTAAATTAAGCTATAAATCTATTACATCACATAACCTAACTTTTGTGCTTAGGTGAACGGCTTCAATCACGTCCTGCACAGCATGTTCCCCCAAAAGGTTCCCTCGCACGCCATCACGCCTATAGTCGCCCTCAAAGAGATGCGCGACGCCGCCGCCGCCGCCACCGACCGCGCCAAGGCCAATGTGCTCTCCTCTGTCAACAGGAGCTAACAGGACTAGTGGGAGAGGGAGATAGAGTGCGGGTAGATAGACATAGGGTGTGCGCGTGATGCCTACATGTCCTTCCTATTGCTATCTCTTACTATCGTCGCTAACATAATGGTAAAGAGGATCAAATGTTATCTCGTTCATTTAAGTTGGTAAAAAAGAGAGGGAGCTATAATCCTATCTAATAGAGATGAACCGCCACCGACCGTATAAAAGCCGACGTGCTCTCGTTCGTTAACAATTAACAGGATTAGTCTCCAAAAAGAGACGGAGATAGAGAGATGGGAGAAGGAGGAAATAATTACTTCATATTGCCGTCTCTCCTGTTATTATTGCTATCAGAGTGGGTGTGAGCGAGGAAGCGATAGGAAGGAACGTTGAGAGAAGAAAGATACAAGGTGTGATTGAGATAGCTTTAGATATCTCGATCGTTGCTATAAGAGTGAGTGAGAAAGAGTGGGGAGTAGAAAAGTGTAGGTCCCTCTTATTAATATCCTGCTCACTGAGCAGGTTAAGTCAGGAAGAGACAGAAATAGGAAGATGAGAGTAGAAGAAAAATATTAAGACATAAGATGTCAGCAATGTAGCTGCACTCATAGGTAGGAAAAGGGAAAGAGATGGAAGATCCGGGGGTAATGCCGTGTTATAACTAGAACGTGTTGGAACTATAATGCATAATATATAAATACTCTGTGTAATAGTATAGAAATTGAAAAATATTATCTTGTACAAATTAATCGGTAATGATTATGAAAAAAAAATTGTATCATAAGAGATGTGTAATAAAATCAACAGCTCATACCGTGATAAAAAGAACTAAATAATCTTACGACTTTTTTTGAAACTGAAATATGTATGTGAGTGAACAGATTCCTAAAAATATCATTTATTGTTTGTTTTTTTTATAGGATATACAAACAATATATAATATTTTAATAATTGCAGTTAAGAATACATTAAGTGACCTAATTTTTTAACTGACTTCTGTAAAAAAAGGAGGTAATCAATTCAACTGTATTTTTTTTTACTATTCTGCTCATATGTAAGATTTTGCTTAAATATTAAAAAAAGAATAATATCATCCATTTAAATTTATTTAGGTTAATCATAAAATAACAGTATTGTTAGTAAAAGAATATGGTACAAATATAAGATTCTTTATAATTCTGATATTGTAACCTTTTTTCAAAACACATTATTTCGGAAAAAAAATATAATTTGCAACATTTTATTTCATGTTGTATTACTTATGTTATTTCATGACCTGACACATTAGAGTATTAAATTTTCGTATAAAAAGAACATTTTCAGATATACAAATAAATATTAAAAAAATAATCATTAACAAATAAATTATTGTTCTTGAAACTTAAAATAAATAAATTGAAATAATTATTAAGCTTATTATAACCACTGCCTTGTCAAAACATTCGCACTATATGTACCTATTATAGTTTATTATTATTAATAATTAATTAATAAATATAAATGAAAAAAAAATTAAAATGGCGCTATATGTATATATGAATAAAACAGATTTTATAATCTTTTTTATTATATCATATTGATATAGAGTGGATATTGTATAAACGATATCTTTCCAAATCCTCTAACCTTTCTAAATCTATTGTCTATTTCTGTATGTATATTAAAAATTGGTTAATTGTTAATTTCTTTTATATATAATAATAATACGTCAATTACAACAATTGTAAAATAAAAATTAAATCCACACTCAATTTAATAATTAAATTTTGTGTCTAAAATGTTCTTATAAATAATATATTTTCTTTATGTATGTATATATATGGTTATTAAGATGTAAAGAAATATTAATGAAATTTTATAATGATTTTATAATAATTACTAATAAAACCATATTTTACATTAGGCAGTGCCTATAATATTAATATTTATTAGAAAAGAAAATTAACTTTCATTTCCACAAAAGAATTATTAATAAAATTTTTAATTATAAATATTTATCATTTTAAATAAAAATTGTAACACCTTTTTACTAAATACTTATTTTTATTAATTTATTGTTTATAATTAATTTTTAATTTAAACCACATTCCAACTGTGGATATTTGTTCTTTAAAATTGAATGTCTTTGAATGAAGTCTCGAGTTGGTTATAATGCTATTTTTATCTTATTTATTGTAAGTGAAGAACAAAATATTTTTCTCTACTAAATTAAAAGTTATTTATCAAAATAATTGTTGGTCATTTTAAATAAATGGAGCAAAATATTTTTTAAAAAGGGTCTCTATTGTATAAGTTCTAAAGAAATAAACTTAATATAATAAAAGCAAATCATGAAATATTTAATAAATTATCTTATGCATTTATTGCAATGAAGAATAATGTGAAGTGATTCATGTAAAACTGCATTTATTATATATATATATATTTTTTTTCAATTTGGAGTTTTTTTTTATTTAAATGAAAATGGATGTCAGAAAGAGCTAAATTATGTATTATAATATTATTTATTAAGGTGCCATTATTAATAAATATTTTCTAAAAGTGTCTAAAAAGTCTATGTTTAAGAAATAGATATGAATTTTTTAGCTAAAGTGATAGATTATGCTATGTATAAATTCAATGTTTATTCCTAAACTAAATTTTAAATTAGGTTTTAGGATTAAAAGATTAAATACAGATAATAAAGGAGTCTACGTTATATTTAGTTTTATTTCAATTCCTTAGGCATGATGGATATTAGAAGATATGATATGAAAGGTCTAAAAAATGATTAAAAGCTTTGCATTAGTTTTAAAATTTGCATATTGAATTAAATATTTTATTATAATAAAAATAAGAGCATTAATCTGTCAAACAAAATTTATATTTTCATTTTTTTCAGCACATGAAGTTAAGTTGGCCCTACTGGCCTTGAATCGGAAAGACCTAAATACCACCTTTATCCATTTCATATTGTCATAAAATCATATTTTTATAAAAGAAGATTAATAAAAGAATAACTTATATTTAATTATTTACTTCTCTATAATACATCTATTCTAAAGCTCAATTAATATATATATTTTTTAAATGTTAGTAATTTCTCATTTAACTTTAATGGCCGCTCTTAACCTAGCACTTCTACTTCTTGGATTCATATCCACTTCTTCATCGGTTGGTACATCTACATGTTTATTAATTGCTTGCCACGGAGTATCTAAAAATTGATTTATAGTATCTTGATCTTGTACTAACATCGGACTCAAATATCTAAGAGGCACTGGGTTTGCCGTCTCATTCATTATATTCCCAGCTATATGCCTTTTAACTATGGTGTCTTCGAGTGAATGAAAACACACTGTAACTAAACGCCCATTCAATTTCAAATAGTATTTAGCTAAAACCATCCCATAATTTAGTTCATTCAGTTCATTATTGACAAAGATGCGTAATGCTTGAAAGACTTTTGTAGCATTAGATTGAGGTCTTTGTAATTTATCTAATCTTATTTCATCTGGACAACAAGAGTCTACAATTTCAACTAATTCATGAGTTGTATCTATATTTTTGACCATGTACCTAGCTTGTATGATAGTTTGAGCAATTTTTGCTGCTTTTTTCTCTTCTCCATATATTTTAAATATCTTGTATAGTTCATGTTCATTTGCAGTTGCGAGCACTTCTCTAGCTGTTATTTGGTTTGGATCACGACCGGCATCCATTCTCATATCAAGATATCCATTTTTGCTGACTGAAAAACCTCTTTCACCATTATCTAATTGCATTGAAGAACAGCCAAAATCAAATAAAATACCATCTATAGAAGATTGTGTGACACCAATATTACGTAAAAGGTCTGGTAATTCACTAAATTTCCCAAGCAATGGTGTTACTCTGTTGGGATATTCCTCTGCTAATTTCTTTGCTTTCTCATAAGCTATGGGGTCTCTATCTAAAGTTATTAATTTGCAATTAGCAGAGTCTAAGATTTTTCTTGTATGTCCTCCGGCACCAAACGTCATATCTATATACAATTCATTATCATTGGGTTTTAAATGTTTTATAACCTCATTTAACATGACCGGTGTGTGGTCTTTGTAAAGTTTTTTATGAGCATAACGAATAAATAAAGATGGATTGAAGAATTTGGTTTTACTCAAAAACATGATGATTAATCTTTGTTGAATATCTTTCTAAAAAATCCCTTATTTTCTTCTTTCAAATAATCTAAAACTTCATTGGACAGTATTACATTGCATTCTTCAGTGCTCAAGCCTGTTGCAGTACTGTGTTTCGTACGTTTATATTTATCCCGGTAATGGTTGTCGGCTATTTTATTTAAAATATTGTATTGACGATTGCACAATTCCGAATCCAAATTTTGTTTATTGTTTTCTTCAAACGCTGCTTTTACTTTGTCGCGTATAAATTTTCCCAAATCTCTGAAAATAAGATGTTATTCAATTAATAAACGAAAAGTTTCGTTTAAGAATTAATTTAAAAATAATAATGTGTATTTTACTAACCTTTCTCCTTTCGTACTATCTACTGGCCATTTAGCTATTAACTTCGTAAATTTCTTATATTGAGAAGTCATATTAGATATCTGCCCATAGTCAACAATGCTTTATTGGGTTCAATTTAAGATATAATTTATATTATACAAAAATTAAAGGAAAATTGTGATATTTTTAATTTTCCATGAGTGAGATTATTTCAATTGTCAAACGTAAGTCAATTCAAATTTCAAACTCAATATGACATTAGACGAACGTTTATCGTTTAAAAATAAATGTGGAAAGATATATGAACAAAACAAATCAGTTTTTTTATGTAAGTAAAATAAATCATTGTTCCTTATAACGTTACTCCTATCCATTTTAGCTTATCATGTGATAACTCTACAAAATTTTCAGGTAACTTTTACTCTTATAAGCATATTATATATTCGTATATCATATTTTCTTTTCATAGATGTGAAAATCATATATGTGGATTTGAGACAGCGTTGCCAGACGTCCCGACTTTTTTCTTGTTCTTGTCCAAATAAATTATAAACCATTACTAATAATAAAAATACGAAAGAATGAGTACATTGGCTTATCTAGAGATGTTTTCAGGGGGGCGGGGTACCTGGATTATCTTTGAATAGATACGAGTATGTTCGTGTAAACGTTGTTTTTTTAATTTTTCAGATATTTTTTTTGTTAGTAAAATTTATTTTCTTCTTTTTCTTCTTGAAAACCTCCTCTTTAAAGCTGGTTAAAAATATTACCATGACAAAGTTCTCTCGAATAGAAAAGGGAATTTCTCATTTTATTCGACCTTACCTTATTACTACAACCTTATTTGTAAGTTCTATTATAGCTTATAGGACTTTTTCCTATATATTTTTTTTATTTGATGATGTATTGTTAAAGCCTGCAGTCCAGTCTCTTTGTCAGGGGATCCCTGTTTAGATTATATAAATCTCAATAAACAAAATAATGTAATCTAGCCAATCTATTTAGATTTCGACCTCAGCAAAGCTAGGATTAAATGGCTATCATTTCAAATTATCTCGTCATAATCCTCGTAGTGTCGAATCCATTGTTGTAGCGTCGATTTCAATTATTGAAGGCCTTTGAGCCTTCTATTATTAGTTCATTTTAAAATAATTAACCAATTATTATTTATTTATGTAGGTATTTCGTAAGATACACTCCACACGCAATTCTTCCAGAATTCGGAAAATAGAGAGAGGTTATGAGTTGATAGTTAAAATTTAAAAGACAAATTTTATTTTCTCCTTTTTAGAGCGTTTAAATAAAAGCTTTTTGTAAAAATGATTTTTTGCTTTTAATGGAGACTAGAGCTAGACTAGAGCACTGGCGGTGTGTTAAGCGGCGAAACTTAACGCCACGCTTTGACTAGTTAGAGTTAGAGTTAGCTAGAGCGAGCAAACGAAAATAATTCATTCCTCCAAGTGGGAACCGAACCCATAATCGTTTCGTCTAAAGTGGGGCATTGTTCCGCTCCGCCATAACGACCTGAACAATATTTAAATAACATGACACTGTTATTAGAAGTTAAATTAGACAGAGTTTGAACTATACGGAACAATAACTGATAACTACGGAGGCGTTACGTGGACTTATTTAGACGTGGGCGAAGTTTAATGCAACTTCGCCCACGATCAAATCTAATTCTAAAATAGTCCACTTCCACCAGGTATAAAGGCTACATATTTTTTAGTACGTGTTTCTAAAGTAGGTATATACGCTGTCGCTGCGCATGTAGTATTTATTGTATAGAATAACCAGGCAAAGTATAAAATAAATAATTTGAGGCCAGTTGTGGCGAGGGGCACACGCGTGCGACTGTATACACGAAAGATTGTGGGTTCGATTTCCACCTGAGGAAATGTAATATTTAATATTTTCATTTCTTCACTTTGCTAACGCGGGAAAGCAAGACAATGCGTCTTGAGTGGCGGAATTCACGTTGCTCCAGACTTAATGCCGTCAGAATTCTGCGAAATGTCGAAAACGGGAAAACAGTGCCTTAACAATAGGTTCCAGGTTCCCTTCTACCCTGTTATATGCGGGTTACAGCTTGAAGCTAACAACTATCTCATAATCACACGAACTCTTTCCTATTCCGAGTCTGTTCAAATATTATAATTTTAGAAATCATCGTGGTACAATGGTCCAGTGTTTGACTGTAAACTCGGTTACTGTAGGTTCGATCCTTTCTCGAGGGATTGAATGAATTACATTTTTAGGCTTTTCTACTTATATAAAGCGTGGCTCTACCACTACATGCTATCATTCAGATACAAGTCGAAATTGGAGAATTGAATTCTCTCTTCTCTCTGCCTAAAAATAAACGTAAAGCTGAAATATTAAAATATACCTAATCATTTTGAAGTCAGAATAATTTCCTTAGAAATCAACGTCTGTATAGCCATTATGAGTCAGTAGAATTTGTTGGTCAGATGAAGCCGCAACCAAGCTATTTCGAGCTTATGGAATAGTTAAATCTTAAGCTATCTGGAGTATGCTACAACTAAATGGAACTGCGGTAGCGCAGTGGTGTCATTTATTGGATTGAATATAGCTGGTTTGATTCTGGATATTACTTTTTATATTTATAAAGTTGAAACAAATTTTATTATGTTAAGAGTTTTGGCCATACTATAAACTCAACGGCTACGGGTTCTATTCCCACTCAGGGAAATGAATTATTTTTAATATTTTCGCTACATTAACAAGACAACGAGGCGTTTGTTGTTTCGTCAATTAACACGCAATATCTCGAATGGCGGAAAGTGCGAAATTTTAAAACATTTTGTATATTTTAATGTCCATCTGTTAAACACAGACATTAATGTACATCTATCAAAAGACTAACCGTAGCGTTTTGCGCTCCGTTCTCTCTGTCCCGGCGTAAAGTTAAGTAAGTAAGTATTGAAAGAATAGGTATATTTTTTAAAAAAATATATATTTTTTAAAAATTTTTTAAAAAATCTTTACAGAAATATAACCTGCATTTATTTCCGTGTAAAGTAGAAAAACAATACTATTTTAAAAACAACATTATCTGTATGGCGCAAGTGTTGGGTTGGTTGTTATTTCACATCAATGTTACCATGAAAATTAATCTTAATCCTGTCGTCGACGTGACGAGCTAGTAACATTACCATACAGTTTATTTAGCGTATAAGTAGTGGAAGGATGATCTAATAGCCTTATATTTAGACAGTTTATTATGAAAACCTATTATAAGTTCAAGTTTAATCATATTAACTCGCTATATAATATTTGAGGCCGTTATAGCGCAGGGGCGTAAGCGTGTGACTGTAACGCCCTAGTTATGGGTACGATACAAAATATTTGTTTATTAATATTTTCATTTTTTCAAAGTATAAGCGCGGCGTTGAGCGCCCGCAATCGTTTTAGAACTTCTCTTCCACTACTCTGCTATATGCGGGAAGCATGAAACTGAAAAAAAAAAATGTTTACTAAACTCCAGAATTCGGAAAGTGGGGGACGGAGTGTCTTAACACTAGGTTCCCTCTGCCTATCCTGCTGTGTGCGGGATACAGCGGGAATCTCATTGTAGAATAACACAAAAAAGTGTTAAAAATAACCTTTTTCAATAAATTAATTATTAAGTTTACTATTAACATTTTTTTCACTTTTTAACCAACTTATCAATTCGACTGTATTTTTTATAATATTAGCATATGCATAGCAGTGTAGACTACTACTATATTCTTTATTCAAATTTATAACAAACGTTGAAAACTGATATTCTGCAGAATGCTTTCACATAATTCAAGAAAACGGTAATAAAATACACGTGTATTAATTCAACCCCCGCCCTAGGTTCCGCCCTGTAGCGTAAACTGTTGAATTTACGTTCCCACCCTTATTACGACAACAAAGAATTATTTGATTCTCTTGCACTTCTCAACTGAACGAGAGATTTCGTTCACGAAAATCATAGCTTTTTTTTTCACGATGACTCGTTTCCTCTGTAACTTTTTCACGTATAAGTATGAGAATTTAAAATTATTAGCATCCGTTGCTGTCTTTTATACATTTTTCATACAGTGAATTTTATATAAAAACGGCAATGTACGACGATAGAGGGGAAAAATTAACGCGAAAATTGTTTCTGGTGAGAGGTAACGCTGAACGTTACAAAGTGCGAGCCTTTTGTCTCGTTTAAGGGTGGTTTTCCTTGATGCGTCTAAGCATTTGTATTTAATTTGTCGATTTTATTACTAGCTGTTGTGTATTTTTTGAGATTTGCTGATGTTAGTCGATGCTGCGGTTTTTTTTAAAGAAAAACAAAAATTAAAATATTTTTAAAGTTCAATATAAAAATTAAATAATTAATGAAATTCGTTTAGGTGCAATAAGATAAACAAAACAATCAATCATTAAAACAAAGCAATAGAAAATCTATTTGAACTGAATATGGCATCTTCGTTTTCATATTCCATCATAAAACAGCATGGTCGACAAAATAGTAATTCTAAAGAACTAATGGAACAGCACGTTAACCGCAGGGCGGGTTGCGCGCGCAAACCGCCGCCATTTCTGCCTGCAGTCGTCTCCAGCGCGCCCAGCTCGCGCCATGCGTCCTAAAACATAATACAATTACATAATAATATTACACTTTTTGTAATTATTATATTTACTAAAACGTCAGTCGGAGTGTTCATTTGTGATTTACATTCTTGGATAAAACGACGAATGGATATGCAATAGGTATGTACTACATTTAACGCTACGATACGCTGTTGTAACATAACGTAGTAGCCTGCTCTATTTTTAATATAGTTTCGATTCTTGTTTATGGTAACATTTGTAGTATTTATTCTTTTAATGTTAATTTTAAGTTGTATTCAGTTTTTCATTTATGAATAGAGGCTTTGTTTTATTGGTACGGATGTCACTTGAAAGACTAGATGATATAAAAGACATCATGAACGATAAAATAAATATGTAATCTGTGGTTTCTGCGGATGTTCTTTTTCTTTATATTATTTTTGTCGCGTTTATGTTTAAAATGAAATAATAAAAATTCTGTTTCTTAAGGGTTCTATGAATTATCCTTAAATTTTGTATATCATAATAAGCTTAGTAATTACTTTTGCTTCTTCCGTGAATTTAAAACCTTGACCTAGAGTTATAATAACACCAATAATTATAAGTTGATTATTTAATTACGTATTATTAAAACTAAATTCGTACTTGTGACAACTAAGTATATTACAGTTAACTGCTGTATGAACAGTATTAAAAGTAAATTAGAAAACGAAGTATTTTAACATTAACTGTTACTAATGCCGTATCCCGTATATAACAGGCTGAGCAGATCTAGTGTTAAGACACCGTAGCTCAAGCACAGCATAATTTTCGAGAGATCGGCGGCGGCATAAAAATATTAAATTTAAAACATATTAATTATTATGTCAGAATATGAAAATGTATCCTTTATTTTACAAAAAAAATGTTTCATAGACAACAACGTTTGACACACTGTTAACACGATGGGTGTGGGTTCCGTTCCCGTTCTGAGGAAAGAATTATTTTTATATTCTGATTTTGCTAATAATATAAAACGTGGCGTTGACTTACGACACTCAACACGAATGAATGACCTTTAAATTGGTCGGTCCTTCCACTAATTTTAGTTATTTCCAAATCAATAGATACTAAACAAAATAAATTAAAAATTGTATATTTAGTCATTTATATTAATTTCACTTCGTTGAACTTGACCTTCATACATATGGAATACAAAGTATATAAAGGTATACGAGTGACAGCGGCATTATTTTCACGATTTTCAGACAATACGTAATAACTCCAATTAAGAAAGGAACTCTACACCCCGTTCCCAGCGTGAAGCTGAAAAAAAAGAGTGGGTAACTCAACGCCGCGATTAGCTTCTTGTCTTCGGAGATTGGAAAAGAAAATATAATATAGTTTATTTCCGTGAGAGAGTGAGTTTTCTTATTGCTTCCCGCTTTATAACTATAGGTAGTTAGGGATAGCTAGAGAGAAGAGTCCACTGTCGTGCCAACCAACCTCACTATACTTGCACTCCGGCGGATCCTTATGCCTTTCATATGATATTCCTTCAGTATCATTGAATTGAATATAGTTTTCTCGACAGAAAGTCGAAGTGCAAGGAATCTAAGGACTCAAATGTTTTACCACTCATTCTTGCTTCATGAATTCGATAGTAATTTAATCTTACAAGTCAATTTTGGATTTTAGGGACTAGTAAAGTAGCCAGTAGTAGTAAGCCTTTAGCTTGACTCAATTATCGAGCTTTCAACATCCATCAGGTCCTCCCCATAAGGATATGGCTATAATGAAACATCGTGACCCAGTGGTTAATACATTTTACGAAATGTCCATTTTCCACAAGATCGCTTGGAAGTATCAAGCTGAAATGAATGTTAAATTCCTTCGACCTGGAACCCTCGGTGGATGATCCCAACTTGCAGTTAACCGGGTTTTTTATAATATTTATTACTGTTCGAGTTTAAAAGTTATCGCAAAAGCTTCAAAATCTGTTGGGTTCTATTCGCCATAGATCAAAAACTACATCTATTTTGGGGGTACATTGTCATTTTATGGCCGGAAGAGAATATTGTACGTGATGTAATAAAACAATGTAAACTATGAATATACAGCTTTGTGCCATACAAGCGTATCTACTTATATGTATCGCTTTTTGTTATGCTAGTAATCTTTATTAACAATTTTTTTATGTATACATATTTCTGTTACACTGTCTGTCATTATAAACATGATAGCTAAGGGTTTGACCCTCATTTCAGGGCGGCCTTCAAATCGATAGAACCGAGAACGGAATCTAATATGTGGTGGAAAAATAACGAGAAAAGTTAAGCGTGAAGCAATAGTAGTGGGATACTGTGTGAAGTAAAAAAAATGTCTTTGTCTAATTCATTTGAAATGTAATTTAATCCCATTAGTAGCCCAGATCACCATGTGATCATAAAAAATAAAAAATGATAGACTAAATATTAATAGAAGAATCATTAAGTTATTGATTTTAAATATTTAAAACATGCTTTCTACGATCTAAACTGTGGGTTTACTGAAAAGCGTCCTTAGGTCCCATCTCCCACTACAGAGACCTCGATTGTGTCTTATTGTTCTCTTTTTTACGTATAATTGACAAGTTACATAATGATAAAAGTAGGTGAAATTAAGCTTCGTTTTAATTACATAGTTTCAGTTCGACCTAATTAATTAAAATAAAATACAATATCAATATTACAATAACGAGGCCGTAGTAGCGCAGGAGTACGTGGGATTGTGATTGTGGGGTCGATTCCCACTCGCGGGAATGAATTATATTGATTTCTTTGTGTTAACATAATACCACGATGTTGGTGGTTCCCTACTACGAGTATATGCGGGTTATGGCCTGAACCCAAAAAAAAAATACAATAATGTCTATAATTAAAATAGTACAAATATTTGAGGCCGTCATGGGGCAGGGGTCCAAGTCCAAGTTTCTTTACTCTTATAACCAGGTAAAGCACGGCGTTGAATTCCGCCACTCAACATCAGCAATGCCTTAAGAATTTGGCTGAAAATGGGGAACAGAAGTATCTTAACTTAGCGTCTTAGCTTCCCAGCCAGGTTCCCTCTACCATACCATACCATAGCAAGATATGCTATGTGCGGGATACAGCGTGAAGCTATATAATAAAAATAATGGAAATAATAGAATATTACAAATGCATGATGCGGAGTTCGCGTTTATTTCCACGAGTAGATTTTAAGTGCATATGCGGGTTGAGGCTTTATTTCTATCTTTTCGTGTGCATTCAACATTTTCTCCAGGTTTTAGTTAGCTGAAATAATTTTAACATATTTTTTTTCTTAATATATATGTAACACATATTTCAATGTATGTTTGTTTAGTACTTTTGGGCGAATAAGTACTTGTAAGCGCGGCGTTGAGTTCTGCCACTCAACACACTTTGAGTGGCTTTACTCTAGATTCCTTCTGCCTATTCCGGTATATGAGCGATACAGCGTAAAAATTGAAAAAAGATTGCCATCACATCTTTCATATCAATTACAAGAGAAAGCAGATGAACCACTTGAAACCAACTGATAAATCAAAAAATCAATGTCGCTTTGAGATATTTATTCTTTTATCCATTTTATTATTGGTTCTGCTGACGTAAACACTCAACGGCATTAAACACTGAGACCCTCGTGGAGGGATGACGCGGCTCGCGAGGGCGCCGGAGGCTACTCAGAAAGAATCATTAGCTTAATGATTGTTTCTAAAGCTTTCTAACAATATCACTGTTCTTGTTAGTTTTTTTATACTTGTATGTTTTATACCTATATTACATGTACAAACAAACAATTTTGGTTATTGTATGGTGGATTTTAGACTTCTATAGTTTTATGGGGTCGGTCCTTAGGTTGTAGAAAGTTTCTAACCATCTTCTCTATTATTATTTAACGACGTGGATTGTGCATCTTGAAAAAGGGCTATTGAAATAAAAAAACATCACAATTTCGAAAAGCCTTCTTCTAAAAGGAAACAAATTCTTCATAATATGAAATGGACTCTGAAACTCAGCTTATAACCAAAATGATCACTGACCACGAGATATATGTGTAGTTTAAAATAAGAAATGCAACTTGCACAAGTACGATTGTAAATCACGTTCCGAGTAAGGAATGTTTTCTGTACTGTAGCTTCTCAGTGTCCGCTCGGACAGTGCGGATATATTGCAATTTTGTTCCAGCTTTTATTAGCCACCAGATTATATTTTGTAGAGTAAAACTTCTGATCTATTTTAAGTTGGAATTTGTTTTTTTTTTTTTTATAAAAGTCTTGCCTTGAGTGCGTCGTTTTTTCAGGTCAGGGCTGTAGATTCGTTTTGTTTTTTTTTAAATTTATTTAAAAGTGAGTCAATTGTTATTGATTTAAAGTATTATTTTTCAATTTTTGGATTCTTCATAAATTTTTGATATTATTTTCATACGACTGACTATTTTTTTATATTATTTAAACATTTTTCTACTTCTACTATCTCGTTCATATTAAAGAATTAATGTGTATCCAGTAAATATCAACGAACGATATGGATTCAAATTGACAAATCAAATATACTTTCTCAGTAAGTTCTCGTTACATACAGTTCTGGTATTCAAATTAATGTATACAAAATTAAGTAATAAATCCAAAAGAAAAAAAAAAACTTTAAATATTTCGCTTCTTCAAGCAAATTCTTATTCAGGTACCATGAAATGGGAAGAAATTTCATCTTGCTGGTACATTGTCCAACGTTTATACACCAAGGATTCCGTCCCGATTAAATACAGTGCAGTGAAAGGGTGATATTATTCACAGTGGCGCAATCACGAATAGCATTATGCTCGCGGCGGTATTTTCTCTGACGTTGCGGCTGCAATTGTGCATAAGACCGCCCTGCAGTTGGGCTGTGAGCTTCATGTTTGCGATCCCGTCATGATTAACTGCTTCCAGGCTGTGGGGTTTGTGTTTTAATGTTAAATCTACCCTTGTATATATTGTTAGAAATTTATTAATTGAATAGGATTGATGGATATTTTTTATTGGTTGTCTTGTTTTTTAGTGGTTACGTTGTGACGCAATGGGACAGGGTATGATTACGTTAGTGAGCGTGCGGGTAATGGGTTTGATCTCCAATCGAATCGGGGTTTTTCACGCAAACAGACTTGACGGCTACCACTAGTATAATATATAAGGCACTTTGCGTTTAATTGGAATTTCTATGTGAAAATTTTTATTGTCTTTGTTGAATAACTTATTATTTAGTATGTCCATAGGTACTATTGTCTTATAAAATGCGAAGCAAAGGTATATTAAAATGCATTTTAGTTGACGATAACATAAATAAGGTTTTTGAAACAAGAAATAAAGTAAAATTCATTATATCGAAGCGATCGATGTATGTCAATCTCATACCTATCCTTTCCATGAGGAACACGATATGACTTTTCAATTTGTGTTATTGAAAACAGAAACACACTCTTCACTTATCGTTTTTAATTTTATTTTTTATAATGAACACGCATACCAGGAAACGTTTCTATAATATATTTAAATAATATTTGATTAAATAAAAGTCAATCGTTTCTAAAACTAAAAACACGCTTCTTAGCCAAGGTTCCATCAGCCATCTTCAATTCCATTACCAGACCAGCTCAATGGTGCCATGAAATTGTATTATAATGGAACCTACATTTAATTGCCAAGTTTCATGATGATAGGTACAACAACTAGAAGTGCATGTCATTAAAATCTTATTACATAATTTGTTACAGCGACCTAATAAAAGCGTGTAAAGAAGTATAGAATTTTCCTTTCCTAATAAAATTTAAGAGACATTTTGAGTTGCATATTCATTGCCGTATTTGTTCGGATTTGGATATTTTTAAAGACGATGCTAAAAATATATGTCAGTCAGGATTTTAATATTAAATAATGTGCGGACTACAGAAAAAATATCGAGAGACTTCACAATGTATTCCATATAGCAAGGCAAATGGTTAGATTTCCTACGCCTAATAGGGAAATTAGTGATATTTCGTTCCTCATTTTTCCACCCCATTTCCCAGACATCGAGTGTTGAGTGGTGGAACTCAACGCCACGCCACGCTTTATCTTGTTACTAGAACGAAGAAATGAAAATAATTATTTTCCCTGAATGGGAATAGAAGCTTGTTGAGGCATGACATTGACATCTTTAAACAGGGAAAGAGTTCTCTTTAAAAGAGCAATATAATGAAGTGAAAGATACTGTAAGATAGAAAATTATGTTATAAATCGTCGAATCAATTATAAACTTGTCATAATATTTAGAAAATTTAAAACGTAGACGCCGATTACAAATTTATTACAGACGACGTGGTGGAATAAAGAGACATGAATAATTCACGGGAATACAATCAGGACGGGCATTCCTCTCGAGGGTCGGGAGCTGTTATTGTTTCAGTTGCAATGTCTATAGATCGACTATAGAGGGAAGACAATGTGGTAGAAATATATCAGTTTTTAGGTCAGATCGTGATAGAGTTTGTTGGGGCTGAGGAGATTGGTGAAACAAGTTTTCGGATTTTTCAATGTTAAAGCACCTGAAAAATGATATTTCTTGTTCTTTCTCTTCCGCTTCACGCTGTCTTCCACACATTGCAGGGTAGCGAGAGGGAACCTAGTGTTAAGACACTTCGCTCTGCATTAAGATGCTTCCGTTCCCCACTTTCCACCGGATTCTTGAGGCATTCTTGAGTGGCGGAAATGAAATCCGCGCTTTGCTCATTACCATTACGGGAGTAAAGATATCAAAATATAAAAAAAATCATTCTCTGAGTGGGGATTGTATTTACAACTGTCATTTTTATCATTGTACGCCCGTGCCACTGCGCCAAGACAGCGTCGAAAATTGATATCAGTGAAAATATTAAGTCAATGTGCTAAAACGAAAACTTGAAGTTTTATTAAAAAAAACTTAAATTTTAAAGAATAGAATAAGCAAACATTTCCATATAAACAGATAAGATAGTGCTTGATGTATAATTTATTCTGAAATGTGTGGTCACGAAATGTCTGTATAAAAACATGTAATTAAAATATCAATGGTCGAAAAATATTAGCATAAATCTTAATTTTTTATTTTCTTTTTGGTTTTAACTTCCTAATTTTTACCGTATACGCCGAGGAAACCTAGTGTTATTTATTTATTTATTTTATTTATTCACTCTGTTTCCTGCTTTCGAGACATTGCGTGTTAAGTGACGGAACTCAACACCGCCCTGTGGCAAAACCAAAGCTACAAGAGGATATAAAAATAATACCCTAAATGAAAATTGAATGCCTAAGCCCTTTTAACTCTTTACTTTATATTATAATACATTTTTTTCTCTCCCTATTTATTATACAGTCCGAAATAACAAAAGGTTTGTTTCATACCAGATTCCATTGACACGCTTGCTTCATTAATTACGACGGATTAGACTCTTTGTTCGTAATTGTTGCGTTCATCTCAAAGAGGAATGTAATGGTACGGAACGTGTACCTTTTATTTTGCCAGCTTTTTTAAATATATATTTGTTTCAATTAAATTTAAATGGAAAGAGGCAAGTGGTGTGACTGAAAAACGGGGTAGGGGTGTGGGTTCGATTCGATTGAGGAAATGAAGTATGAAATTTCGCAATAAAAGACGCGACGCATATAGAATTCAGCGGAAAATTGGAAATAGAAGTGTCTTAATGGGACGGAGTGTCTTAACATTAAGTTCCCAGGTTGCCTTTGCCTACTCTGATTTTTGATTAAAAAAAAATAAATTAAAAGATATAGTTACTTACTTGAAAACTAAAACTTTTGCTCGGTTCGTTGTATTATTTATTAGCATAGGAATAATAACGAACGGCGATTTTGCTTTAAGTTAATTAGGTTAGTTGTTTTTGAAAATATATTACAATGAGAAGAGAATTGAATGAGAATGAGAGGAGAAATTAATTATTTTGTACTGTAGTACCCTGGTAAAGTGTGGGATGAGATTGTCCTATTAAAGACATAATGCCTCGAAAGGCAAAAAGTGGAGAATGGTGTGTCTTAGCACTAGGTTCCCTGTGCCTACTCTGTTGTATGCATGATACAGCGCGAGGCTAAAAACAAAATTATCTTTATTTTTGGGTACCCGTTGCCGTTTACGAGAAAAAAGGTTTCATTCTGTATTCCGATTACAGCAGTCTAACCAGAGTAAACCTGGGAACATAGTGTTTAACACTCTGTTCCCATTAATACAGTTCCGTTCCCCACTCTTCGCCGAATTCTCGAGGCATTCTACCACTAAACAGGCGGACCCCAACGCCGCAATTTATCTTACCACACAACGTTACGTATCTAAATACAGCTAATGTACATTTGTATATAGTGTACCAGTAATACAAACAGATCGGTATCTGCGTGACCTCCGCCATTAACGAAATGCAACTCGCCACGAGCTCTCTCCGCTGGCTTTATTTATGTATGTGGCTTTGTTTCTTAGTAGTACGCAAATGCTTATATATTTTATGTAAACGAGACGTGATTATTACTAACTGTTTCTTGTGAAGACCTGTGACCTTGTGAAGAAGAGAACTGTACTATTAAATTTAATTATTATTTTTGTTTTAGCGTGAAGCTTGTATGGAGCTTGTGATGAGTGAAGCGTGCTTGTTGAATTTGGGAAACTAGTGTTAAGACTTTCGTTCTCCATTTTGTTGCACAATTCTCGAGGTGTTGTGTGTTGAGTGGCAGAATTCAAAGCTGCGCTTCGTTTTGTTTTTAGAGATAAAAAATGAAAATATTTAATTTTCTCGATGAAATAAAAAAAATCGAATCGGAAAAATAAAGGAAATCGAACGTCAATCGCACGTCTGTGCCCCTGTGCCAAGACTGCCTCTTTAATATATCATTACTAGCGGACCCGCGCAGCTTCGCTTGCGTATTTAAGGGTGAATTCTAATAACCCATGAAACATGTGTTCAATGAAATATTTTTAAGAGTCTAAATTTCAAATTTTATAAAAATCGGTGGCGATTTAAAGATTTTTCCATACAAACTTTCAACCCCTTATTTGCACCCTTAGGGGGTGAATTCTAGAAAACCATGAAACATGTGTTTAATTATAGACGTTTAAGAGTCTGAATTTAAAATTTTATAAAAATAGGTGACGTTTTAAAAAAAACCTATACAAACTTTCAACCCCTTATTTGCACCCTTAGGGAGAGAATTTTAGAAAACGATGAAACACGTGTTCAATTAAATACTTTTAAAAATCTTAATTTCAAATTTGATAAAAATCGGTGCCGATTTAATTTTTTTTTTCATACAAACTTTGAACCCCTATTTCACCGCTTTAGGGTTAAATTTTTTCAAAATCCCTTCTTAGTGGATGTCCAGATTACGAAAGTAAACATCTGTCCAAATTTCAAGTTTCTACCATCAGCGGTTACGGCTGTGCGTGCGCCTTACCTCAGTCAGTGAGGACAAGTCCTTTTATATATATAGACTAGCGGACGCGCGCAGCTTTGCTTGCGTATTTAAGGGTGAATTATAATAACCCATGAAACATGTGTTAAATGAAATATTTTTAAGAGTCTAAATTTCAAATTTTATAAAAATCGGTGGAGATTTAAAATTTTTTCCATACAAACTTTCAACCCCTTATTTGCCCCCTTAGGGGATGAATTCTAGAAAACCATGAAACATATGTTCAATCAAATATTTTTAAGAGTCTAAATATCAAATTTTATAAAAATCGATGGTGATTTAAGAATTTTCCCATACAAACTTTCAACCCCTTATTTGCACCCTTAGGGGGTGAATTCTAGAAAACCATGAAACATGTGTTTAATTATATAAGTTTAAGAGTCTGAATTTCAAATTTTATAAAAATTGGTGATGATTCAAAAAAACCTATACAAACTATCAACCCCTTATTTGCACCCTTAGGCGGAGAATTCTAAAAAACGATGAAACACGTGTTCAATTAAATACTTTTAAAAATCTAAATTTCAAATTTTATAAAAATCGGTGCCGATTAAATTTTTTTTCCATACAAACTTTAAACCCCTATTTCACCCCTTTAGGGTTAAAATTTTTCAAAATCCCTTCTTAGTGGATGTCCAGATTACGAAAGTAAACTTTTGTCCAAATATCTCGTTTCTACGCACAGCGGTTACGGCTGTGCGTGCGTCTTACCTCAGTCAGTGAGGACAAGTCCTTTTATATATATAGATATACTAGCGGACGCGCGCAGCTTCGCTAGCACACTTAGGGGTGAATTCTAATAAACCATGCAACATGTGTTCAAAGAAATATTTTTAAGAGTCTAAATTTCTAATTTTACAAAAATCGGTGGCGATTTAAAAATTTTTTCATAAAAACTTTCAACCCCTTATTTGCGCCCTTAGGGAGGGAATTCTAGAAAACCATGAAACACATGTTCAAAGAAATATTTTTAAGAGTCTAAATTTCTAATTTCATAAAAATCGGTGGCGATTTAAGAATTTGTCCATACAAACTTTCAACCCCTTATTTGCACCCTTAGGGGGATAATTCTAGAAAACCATGGAACATGTGTTCAATTAAATACTTTTAAGAATCTAAGTTTTAAATTTTATAAAAGTCGGTGGCCATTTAAAGATTTTTCCATACAAACTTTCAACCCCTTATTTGCACACTTAGTGGGAGAATTCTAGAAAACAATGAAATACGTGTTCAATTAAATACTTTTAAAAATCTAAATTTCAAATTTTATTAAAATTGGTGCCGATTTAAATTTTTTTCCATACAAACTTTAAACCCCTATTTTACCCCTTTAGGATTAAAATTTTTCAAAATCCCTTCTTAGTGGATGCCCAGATAACGAAAGTAAACATCTGTCCAAATTTCACGTTTCTATCATCTGCGGTTACGGCTGTGCGTGCGTCTTACCTCAGTCAGTGAGGACAAGTCCTTTTATATATATAGATATTATCTGTATCGGAAAAAAATATCTTAACATTAGGTTCCCAGGTTTCCTCCTCCTTCTACTAGTTATTAAAATTAACAAATACAGTGACATTTCGAAATATCCAAACCTTGTTAGTAAATGAAACAAAAGAAAAGTATTTTCTTTTATATTTAATGGTAGAGACCGTTCACCCCAAACGGAGCCGTGCGTGTTGATGTGTGGTTGATGTAAATAATTAATACTGTATGTACTACGGCCGAAGTTAAAAACGGCTTAATGTACCTACATATGCCACTGTTGTGGAGACGTAGACTATACTCTGTAAACGAGGTAGTTATTGTTTCGATTCCCACTTGGGGTAACGCAGAGAGTAGTCACGACTCTTCGTTCTCCTCTTTTAGCCCAAATTTAAGAACACCCACGCCACGCCTTGGCTTACCAGAGTGGACATTGCAAATAAATCATTGCCCAGGTGGAAATTGAGTCTACAATCATAGCGCTTACAGTCAGAAGATGTCCAATTGTGCCATGCCACTCGGTTTATAGTGATTGGGGAAAGAGTAGTTTTGAGTTCCATTACTAACATGTACGCAATGGCTATAAATAAATGAAAATAAAAAACCAACACAGGGTTTTACATAATTTTTTTTACATATTAAGTATCCACTTTTTTGTTCTATAAATAATATTGCTTTTAACCCAAAGGAGCCGAGATCTAAACGCTTCTTAATAATTTAGGCAAATTGACATTGACAGGTGACATGAAGACGCTAAGTGAAGTTTATTAACTTTTTAATTCTTATTAGCAAAGGGTTTGTTATTTTGATCCTAACAAACGAAAAGATGTTGAATTGATATTATACTTTATATGATTATTTTTTTACGGCTTCACGCTGTATTCCGCATATTGCAGGGTAGGAAGAGGGAACCTAGTATTAAGAAATGGGTTCCCCACTTTCCGCCGATTCTCTAGGCATTGCGTGTTGAGCACTTTGCCTGGTTATCAGAGCGAGAAAACAAAAACTTTCAATATAATTCATTCCCTCGACTGGGAATCGAACCCACAACCGTCGCGTTTACAGTAACACGCTGCGCCACTTTATATTATGCCCTAGATATTATACGCTTTAGGCTTCAAAGTGAGCTAACAAAGGTGGGCTAAAAGTTAAACATGAATTTGAAAACATGGAATCAAGATTGTAGAGGTTGTGTTCAGAACTTTATATTTGTTTGATGTAATTATAATTTGGATAATTATGTTACTTTTAGTTATTTTTAGTTTTTAGCTATTTGTTGAATAATTATAATTAGGTTGTTTTTACTAAGAAGACTTGTTTATATTGCTAAAAATCGACATTTAAATAAAGGAAATCAGTATATAACTGCGTATTGCCTGTATAGTCACATAGATATTTTTTTATTATAAAAAAATAAATAAAGACAAAATATAATACATATGTTCCATATATATAAAGATTTCTGAAATGCTACGACGACACTTTTTTTTACTATTACTTCTCTTACAGCAAAGAATATAAAAATAATATTGAATGAACATGTGAATGATACTACAGTATGGAAATTTCGTGTTGTCCAAGAGGTTTAAAATCCTCTTGCATTTAACAATGAAGCTTAATAGGAGATACATGGAACCGTAAAAATACATAGTTCTTTGTATGTACTTATATATGTACATATGTACATTAGCAAATGGTCTATAAAATAAAAGGTTTTCTCTGTCTACAAAGATATATAATATTGATTTATTAACAACAGAATATTCGCATCGGGCGGTTCATTACTTTCGAGCCATTGGTTTTAGTTTATTCACAACTGCTCGCTTTATGCGATCGTGAGAAACGAACACGTTTCGTTATACTATAGGTGCCTTAGGTGGAACCTTTTTTTTCATATCGGCCTTTATTTTTATATTGTGTTATGTTATTGCATTATATGAAGGTTGGCTTACGCAAAGTGACTGTAAATGCGATAGCATGTAGGTTCGATTCCTATTCGAGGAAATGAATTTATTATTTTTATTAAAGTGTGTTTCGTAACCAGGCAATGTGCGGCGTTCAGTTCTGCCACTCGACACGGAATTTCTCAACAATTAGGCGGAAGGTGGGGTTAGGAAGTATCTTGATAGAAACAGAGTGTTTTAACACTAGGTTCCTAACAACACAGCGTGAAGCTAGCTGGCGTGACGTTTACTTTGTCTACATAACAATATGCGGAAATTGCGTAAAACTATAATACCTATAATATTATACAGGTGTTGTTTGATTTTCATAGTAAAACAAAGAATGCTATCAAATTGCCATATGATATACCTACATTATTTTAAGCAGAGGGGAGAGATTTTAATAGAGGGAACCTAATGCTACGACACTCAATTCTGGTAACGCTAACGTTACCAATGTTAGCGTTACCAGGGTGATGAAATAAAAATGATAAATTCCTCCGAGTGCTGCTCTCAACCGTCGCGATTATAGTCGCAGTTTTGTGCCTCAGCGCCATAGCTAGTCCCAGAAATTACTTGTCTCTTACTTTCTATTTACCTACAGCATAAAAATGGAAAACTCCATCACGTCCTCTTAAATACCGTAAAATCTAGAACTAGTTTTACATTTATATCGAAACTATACAATAAACTCTTTAGCGCTTAAGAAATTAAAAATAAAGTTTTCCACGAGAGACGAAGTTCTGTCGATGAATTGAGTAAAACAGTTCGTGAAATCGAAGAGCGATCGCAAGAAGCAAGCAGACGGTGCCAAGTTTCTGTACTTGAATCGGTAATAAGAAGATGTTTCAGATGGATTTATAATGGAGTAAGCAATTCGTTAATGGATGATTTGGTTAAATTTTGTGTGAACGTAAGGAGTGTAAAATTATTATTAAAATTTTGGAAAAGGGGCTTCTTCGTAGATTGTTTAAGTTTTTTTTAATAGATAGGGTGATTTTGCGGAATTTAACGCCACACTATTTGTGAAATACAAAACAAAATTTGTGAAAACAAATTCCCATATTCGCCAATATATAATGTGAATAAAGATTTAAGAAGCTATCCTCCATATTTCGGAAGTCCACTTATAGTCAAGGTAATATAATACATTTCAGCTTTACTTTTTTTCTCTTTTAGCAGTTTAGGCAGAGGAAACCTAGTGTTAAGACTCTTTGTTTCCCATTTTTAACTGATTTTTTGAGACATTTCGTGTTGGTTGTGATTTGCGTGGGAAAATGCGAACCCGCAACCGTTGCTTTTACCATCACTCTCACTGACAACACGGAATCCCACTCAATACATTTTTTATATTACTTAATAACATTGAGTGAAGAAGCATCCGGTTTAACAAAAAATACGAGTACAAACGTAAAAGATTTTTATTTTTCCAAATAATTTTTTAAAACATAAAATGGCTGAGAATTTAATAAAATTCACTGTTTTATTTATTTTTTCCTTTTTTTATTTGCATTTTACTTCTTCCGGTGTACAGCCTTTGTTCTTTCATCTGTAGCTTTGTTTATTAAAGCGTCTTTAAAGTATAGAGAGAGGGTTTTTAAAATTCCTTATCGCTTGAAATGTTTGTATAAAAAATTGTACTAGTTTTTATATTTTCGAGATGTATAATTATGATTATAAATGAACAAATATTTTATTAAATATTTGATCGTTTGCTGATATTTTTCGGATTAATTTAGGATTTCATATTTATTTTTCAGCTTCACGCTCTATCCTGTAAATAGCAGGATAGGCAGAGGGATCTCGGGAACCTAATATTAAGTCTCGTTCCCATTAAAATACTTTCCCGACTTAACGCTAAATTCTGGAGGAAATGGTACGCAACCCTCGGTGTGCGAGTCCCACTCGCATTTGGCTGGTTTTTAAGCTTCGTCTACTATTTGACCTAATAGTAGACAGTAGATTTTAGTATTTAGGGGAAATGAACATATTTCAAATATAAGTATTAATTTGAATATGAAACTGGAACCCATAACCTACATAATAGTATCTATCTATCTAATAGTACCATGACGGCGTTCAACTCCGCCAGATGAACGTTTGCGTTGAATTCTCATGACATCATCAACGATCTTGATAAGATGGCTGGCTCCAGCTAAATAAAGCTATATTTTCCAGCCGCGAATATTCTACAAGCATTCAAAACTTGCATTTTAGAAATCCTTTTGTTTTCTCTACTGATTAGTCTTCCACAGACGGCCTAGTTTCCCCCACATCGGCCGCTTTGTTCTTTTAAGCACCTTTTACCTGCAATATAGTTCTGGCAAGAAACATTGCTCGTATACTTACAGTCGGTATTTAGTGTTTGAGTCGAGTGTTTTTATGCCTTAATTGGTAAAAAGTTTTTTTAAAGTTTCATAGATTTGGCAGGTACTTTTGAGTTTTTAATTGAGAGTTGGAAGTTGAGTTGAGTGAGACTCATTAGACAAATTTGTAGAGACGGTTGTTTAATTCTTGTAATTATTCTTGTGTTAATTTAACCTTTTTTTGTACGTTTGTAGGTATCTTTACGTGTCGTGCGATAAGCCATATAGTATGCAATTTTTATATATGCTGAAAGTCCGACTATGGCTAAGCCAAGTTTGAATAATATAATTCTGTAAGGCAGTAAATATTTCTATACAGTACATTCGCATACCCACTGCGCCCGTCACCTTGAAATATAAACTATTGACTATTTCATTATAATGTTACCACGCAAATGTTTAATACCTACCAACACGGTCATACTGAATGCAACGATTTTGGTTTAGTTACTTTGTTAATGTTTAAAAATATGAATTTTCTTCGCTTCACGCTGTATCCCGTACATAGCGTAGTCAATGGGAATCTAGGAACCTAGTTTTAAATTACTTACATTCCTCACTTCCCAATATCGCAATATCTCCAGGTGTTGCGTGTCGAACTGCAACTGAACTCAACGCCGCGTTTTGCCTCGTTGCCCGGGGACGAAATGAAATTATTGAAGATTTTATGCGTGGTGCAATAAAAACATATAAATATAAGGTACATTTTTAAAATTATATAATTGACCTTACATTTTGTTTCAGGACCGCAAGAAATGAAACGTAAAAGGACATCAGTAGGTTGATGACGTGCTCGCCATGTCGGTCCACGTCAGATCGATGCGCTACATCCTCTTCTGTCTTCTCTCTCTAACCCTCAACCGGAACTTGGCCTTCGTTCTGGACAAACAGAACCCGTACTCCCAGTTCAAAAAGTGGAACGCCGGACTAAACGGCACTTTGGAGCTTGAGTTTAAAACTGATCAGCCTAACGGTCTTCTCCTGTATACCGATGATGGTGGGACTTACGACTTTTTTGAGTTGAAACTAGTGAACGGTGCGTTAAGGCTGCGATACAATTTGGGTGGTGGTGCCCAAATTATAACTGTTGGTAGTAATTTGAATGATGGCCACTGGCATAAAGTGCAGGTGAGTTGAGCTATACGTGTTGTTTTTTTTTAGATAAATATTGTTTGCGTTGTTGTAGAAAAGGTGTAAAAATTTTAACGTAGCGGGAATTGAATCTGTGCCTCTTGGAAACTGTACAAGCGCTATGACCACTTAACCGTTTCTATCTTCAGTGTGGAATAGCACTAATAATAATTAAAAATGTGAAAAATATCTTCGCGTAGCCTCGCCATACCATATAAGGTAGACGGAGAAACTGGTGATATGTCACTACGTTCCACACTTCTCCGAAAATATAGAGCTATAATGATGATTCAATTTATATATAATTCAATTTATATATAATTCAATTTATGTAAAGTGCCAATATACGGTCTTCAACATAATAAGGAATAACATAAAGTACCTATAAAATTTTGTCCAACTAATGGAAGTATAGTGTTACATTTATTTAGCAAACACTCGAATTCCCATTAGAGTCATGATAAGATTTTTTTTATATAAACTGTTTACTGTATATAAGTAGAAGCTTAATATACTACTGGTGTCTAAACCACCTTTAATCTAGTACGAATTTTCATCCAGATGAGAATCGAATCCACAACCATCATATTCCGTTATCAAGTACGCCACCATGGTAAATAAAACAAATAAAAAACATAGCCACAGTTTTTCACAGGTTTTTGTTTGCGTGGGATAATAGCCTCTTATTTATTCAGTCTAGAAGTCGGTACGGATCTTCCGCGTCCGTTTCTATATGGTACTAATTTATAATCATTATATTCAAATTAATGTTAGCAGACTGTTTTGTATAAATAAAAAAAGTCGTCGTAGTTTGGTATAGCTTTTGACTGTTTAATGCGACGGTTGTGTGTTCGATACTCATTCGATGTACTTTGAAAATAGAGTGGAGGGTTTGGAACGGAGTGCCCTAATTCTAGGTTCTCTCTGGATATTCTGTTATGTGTAGAATACAGCTTGCTGAAAATAAAATATTAAATATTATAAATTGACACTGTCGTAAAGCTTTACAAGATGGTTGTGCGTTTGATTCTACTCTATTATCTATCTCTATCTTGTCCACCCGTGGTCGTCTCGTCCACTCGTGGAATTTATGATTAGAACATTTTTTGTACCTCATGTGGGCTTTTAAACTGAATAAGATTGAAATGGATTAAGGAATGTCTTAATATTAGATTTACTTTTCCTATTTCACTTTCTTTCCAAATGATCTTATTTTGTAATAAATAAACTTTATCAAAAAAACTTTGTAAAAAATATACTTACTACAGAAGTGTTAACAACGAAAAGTTATAACAACGGTACAGATATTTTGTCGTGGACTTGTGTAAATAAATGACTTACTTTTGTAGAGGTATAAGGTGTGGCTTTAAATCCTGCTACGAAATTTTATATTGAATTTAATATATAAATGAATAGGATGTTTTCTCCACGACGAGAGACCAGTCGTGCCACAATATACAACATTTAATTTATTTAATTTATTACTTATCTTCACAAGGTGGCCCGTCGCGACGAGCACACCACGCTCGCAGTCGACGGCATCACGCAGAGCAAGACCTCGAGGGGCAAGGAGTTTGCGTTCGGCAAGTTCAATACCAACTCCGATGTTTTCGTCGGGGGTATACCGCCTTCGTGAGTACATTTGCTTTAAATTAAATATTTATTTGAATGTTAATTGATTTTACTAAGTCTATATGTATTCACTTGAACTAGAGGCAACCAAGGAAGGAAGAAACTTGATGGAACTCGTCTGATTTTTTACGTATGCCTCGTTTGCCTTGTCCTTAGCGCAATGCTGTTCCCTCCACAGAATACAACGGACAACGGACAGTCTGAGTTTATGGACTCTGGGGAGGAGTGCTAGCACCCCCCTGGGATAGTGTCTCCTCTCAGTGCCACTATTATGTTCCAGGAAAGGGTGGTGAGTCACTGAGCCCAGCAATATCAAATGTGAAAGGCAATGGCAAAAAATCAAACTTAAACCTGGTTTTAAATGCCGAGGGTGATAATAGTCCGGTAGAGTCTGTTGATGCATGTTGTCATTGGTGGCGATGTGACTCTCCCATACGTACTTTAGTGGCCTCTTACGACACGATCAGGATCAGAGCGATCCTACTCTAAGCCGGGATTACCAGTACAGTGAGTTCTGCACTTAGGCTGACATTTAACTAAAAGAGCGAGTCACGGATAAAAATCAAAGGGTACTAATACAGGCGATTCATCAATTCCATAGAATTCAATATCGATAGTAGTCTTGAAGTTGAATTGAGATCTGCCAAGGAATGTGCCGAATAGACGAGAAAATTATATAATAAAAGGTAAAATTCCTGGAATATATCTGGCATTAACTATTCATTGGTTTTTGTTTTTATTTATGTCTAGGTCTAGATCTGGATAAAATACTAAATGACTTGACTCTAAATCTTAAAATAGTTCTAGACAAAAGCTTTCTAACTTCGTCTTCACATTGCAAGTTTAAATGTCATACTATTTTAGGTATTATATTATGATATGATGCATTTAAATTTGGTTTTCTTATACAAAATACTAATTGTAATTTATACAATTTTTCTTTGTTCTGTAAATAGAAATAGTAAAATGTATTTCCTTGAAAATATGACAAATACTATTAAAGAGTAATGACATTGCATGTTGAGAGACGGAACTTAACGCTGTGCTTTGTTCTGATATAAATTCAAATTCACAATATTCTTTATTCAAATAGGCAATTATTATAAGCACTTTTGAATCGTCGAATGAACATATGAACAAAAAGCTACCACCGGTTCGGAAGGCAGTTCTGCTGAGAAGAGCAGGCAAGAAACTCAACAGTTGCTCATACTTGATAATATTTTGTTTCCTGTAGTGGGAACCGAACCCACAACCAGTCGCGCTTACAGTCACACACTTGTGCCCCTGCACCACGAATGGTCTCTTAAACTTATTTTAAGAGAATAAAACAATAAAATACATGTGGTCGGATAGGAATGTTTATTATGCCCGGAACGCCTCTCTGGTATGTCGACATGTCTTCTCGTTGCATTTTTGTAAAGGATTTTGCTGAATTCACGCGAATGCTTAAACGTTGCCACAGACGCTCGAGCAATTTCCACCGTTCAGCTCACGGTTAGAATAATGTCTGATATTATTTTCGAGCCCTTGTGGTTCATTGGTGGTTTTACTGGATGTTATGGTTGAGGATTCGATTTTTTTCAGTTCCATCTTGATTTTTTTTCACTTCACGCTCTATAACGTATATAGTAAGGTTGGCAAAGGAAGGCACACTAGGCTTTCCTTTAAATAGACTCGGCTCCTCACATAAATTCCAATTTTGTTCGACGGTTTTAGATTTATTATACATTGCGTTGTGAAATTCAATTTATGCCTTAAACATTTCGTGCGACTGTAAATGTAGACTGTAAATTTTCGGTTCTTACTTGAGGTAATTAAATAATTAATACTTTTGTTCCCTCACTCTGGTTCCACCACTCATCACGCAATGCCTCCAGAATTCGGCGGAAAGTGAGGAACGGAAATGTCCTAATGGAAACGGAATGTCTTAACACTAGCTTCCTAGGTTACCACTGCCTGCTATGTCTAGGATATATCGTAAAGTTAAAAATAAATCTGTACTTTATCGTATCCTGTACAATTTGCAGCACAAAAAATTAATTTGATTTCAACAACAAAAATAGAAAATAAAAAGAAATCGTATTTTAAAAATATTTCATTCATTTCAAAGGTCAGAAATATTTCCAGGCGTATTAAAACCGAGCATTAATTATGCACGGGTACGAGGCAGCGTGGACCATTCAGTCATTCACCACCAGTCCACGGTAGGCGGTTGTAGTGAATGAACGACTAGGCACTACTAGTTAGCTGGTGTAGTGTGTTTCCCTTCTAACTGGAGGCTAGGAAATGTGTAGGCACGCGTAGTAGTAGTTTGTGCGTGAATAGCTTGACGGGTTGTATTGCTAGGGTTTGTGGGAATATGGGTGCTTTTTTCTTTGGTGTCGTAGCGCAGTGAACACGACGGTTGGGGGTTCGATTTCGGTTCTCCATACAAGGGAATGAAAGGGGTTTGTGCAATAAGCAATATTATTAAAAACAAACATTTTTAAAGATATATTTCATGAAAAAGCACCAAAATATCATATGTATGAATATACATTTGTATTAATTAAAATCAGTATTTTACAACAGTACTCTGGTAAATATTTAAAGCATCCATAAAATCTATACTTGTATAGATATCATAAAAGTTCTTCAGTGACGTCACAACCCATGATTCAGAATTTCCGTTTATGTGTCTTCCGGGGGTCTGTGTAGACGTGACGTGGTTCAAAAAGGCTCCATAGTGGCGCCGTGGGACATTGTATGGCTTCGATGCTCGTTATTCGGAAAAATGTTTGTTTATAACTATTTTCGTTTGTTAACCAACTTTAAAAAGGAGGAGGTTATTAATTTGTTGTTTTTTTACCAGCCTGCAGCGAATCCCGAATAATGTTAAGACACTCCGCTCTCTAGTTTCCACAGATTTCTGTAGGGTTGGGAGGTAGAGAAGAAATGAAAATAATTATTTCATTTCTCCGAGTGGGAATCGATTTTAGTCGTATCATAAATTGTCTTTAAAAATCAAACATCGTCTAAGAAAATGAAATAACAAAAGTAGAAAAGCAAAAAAATAAAAGAAGCAGAAACAAACATTAAACTTAATACAGTTGACGCTTGTATTAATTAAGGTGAGAAACACCGACGAATATAGCAATTTATTTTTCTTTGTAGTTACTTTGAGATGATAGCTCTTGATGCTACTCGGCGATTTCTTTCAACTTTTTATTAGAAGCACGGACGGACGGACGGTGGTTTGTTAGGAAGCATGTGTTATGTATAGTTATAAATCTTCTATATGGTATTAGTCCCGGCTTTTATTACCACGGTTTGTCTTCAATATACTCTATGGTAAGTTCTTTGGACCTTATGTTCTACATCACGACATCCACCAGCTATCGTTTCCTTGGTCTTTTGGGGGGTCTAACTTCAGATATAGCAAGGCACTATCTTCTGATAGAGTTTCTAGGCCTGGCCATACTATAGTTATGTATGTAACCTGGTAACTAGTCGAAGCCGTTGTGCTTCAGCAGCACAGCGATCGACTGTTAACGCGACTATTGTGAATTCGATTCCAATATGGGGAATAAATTAGTTTATTTTCTTCGCCCCGGTAACAATACAAAGCCCAAAAAATACTTAACACATATAACTATCCCGTGAAAAAAAGCGTGAAACTAAAAAAATATATATTTTAAACGATATTAGCCCGTTTATTTATAAATAAAAAATAAGTATTACTTATATCTTTATCTCCAGTAGGATTTAGAGAATATTTCGCGTAACTAAACAATAACTATAACTTATTTTTTATCTCCAGTAGGATTTACTATGTTTCGAGTTTCAGTAGGTCTTACTGGTAATCCCTTACATGTCGGTAGAGCGTCGCCGTCGAAAATAAATCACGTCGGACAGTGTCAGGTCTTGATTACGTTATTGTGGAGAATTTGCGGCAATTAAGAGGGGGTCGAGCAAAGTAAACATTTACTTAATTAGCGCTGGTCGTTGTAAAGGCGGCCGTGTGGTCCATGGGTAGCTTCAGTTTTTTGGGTGAAATTTATACTTCGTGGTGTGGTGTTTTTAAGTGATGAGAATCATAGGTTATAGGTATATTACACTAGCGACCCGCGGCTTCGCCTACTTCGTATTACAAAATTATTTATTTTCTTATCTGAATTAGTTTCGTGATCTAAGAACATTATCATTTTAAAGGCTATAATTATAAATACATTAATAACTAAAGCTAATAAGTAACTGAAGAGAATGAGTGAGAGAGAGAGTTTCTAGTATTTCTATGTAAACGGAGCTACCTCAAGCTTAAAGTAGTTTCATTTTACTTACCCTGTAACATGCAAGATAATAATAAGTAAAGTATAAGTAATTTTAAAATTCTATCCTTCCATTGGTATTTGAATCCACAATAATTACGTTTAATTATTATAAACGCAACTGCACCTTGATGGCGTTAGTAAAATTTAATATCTTAAAAGTCCTAAATGAAGGCAGTTAATAAAGACCACCATTTTGTAATATCGCGTAGATTTTAAAGTATTTCAGGAAAATGTTACCGTCAATCTCGAAACTTTGAAGACGTTTTTAAGTATTAAACAGCAGAGTGAAATTTCTATTTAACGTTGTATTTTATATTTGAAATTGTATTTTTAAAGAAGGTCTATTTTTAGAGGTAATTTATGTATGGGCGTTGTTTTTATTCAGAAATTAAGTATATATGTATATATATCAGCTTCAACAAGCAAAACAAGCTATGCAGAGGGAACCTAGTCATCATCATCATCATCATCATCATCATCAGCCTGTCCTCGTCCACTGCTGGACATAGGCCTCTCCAATGGCACGCCACTGAGCTCGATCTTCAGCTCTTCGCATCCAGCCGCTGCCCGCCACTTTACGAATATCGTCACCCCAGTGGGAACCTAGTGTTAAGTATAAAATATAAGTGGGAAACGAGGTGTGCGTTCTTATTTTTAACTTCACCTCATATTCTGAGAACAATGTTAGCCTTAACAATATGAATGCAGTACTAACGTCAAACACTATAATACCAGCATGTAATTAGCATCTGAGTCATTACACGTTTCAAAGGAAATCGATTAATATTCACTGGACAGGAACCCGGCTAATGAAGCTTTACAAATTACACGAGGATTTCTGGATATTATTGCTACGGAATTCAAGAATTAACTACGTATTAGTATCTAATGTCGTGTGTCTTGTATATCTTACAGTTTCGATCAATGGCTTCCCCTTTAATGATGACTATTAAAGGAAGATTTGGAAGACTTTGTAAGGTTTTGTTTAGGTAAATTGTACAAATTGAATAGTTTCAACGTCAGAGGCCGTTATGGCGCAGTGCCACAAGCATGTAACTGTAAACACGACAGTTGCGAATTTGATTTCTATTTGGGTAATCAATTATTAATTATTTATTAATATTTTTATTTCTCAGCTCTGATAACAAAAGCATAGCTTTGAGTTTTGTCACTCAACACGCAATGTCTCGAAAATTCATAACAAATTTGGGGACGGTATGCCTTAACTTAGGTTCCCATTACTATTTCGGGGTACAGCGTGAGCTTGAGCGTGAGAAAAAAAATAAAAACAGCTAAGAACATTCTTTTTTCAACAGAATACATTGATAAGACGAATGCAATAAGAGCACACTCGATATGTTTACTATCAGTAAGCATATCGAGGCTAGAATAATAGTGCTACGTAAGTGCTACGAAGCTACGACATGCATTTTTATTAAAATATGTATGTATCAAATTTGAAGTTTTTTGTTCTGAGAATTATTGTCTTCTTGTTGATGCCAAGAAGAATCTCAAGAAGGATTTTTTCATATTTTTTAAAAGTTAAATTACACTTTTTTGATTATCTGAAATATTGTAATAAATGCAAAGACGTCATTGTTTCTTTAAATGGGCGATATACAAGTGGAAATCTACGTTAAATTGTTCTAAAATATATTTTTCATATATTTAAAGTGTAATTCCAATCTTAGAACAAAAAATACTTTATTTTAGAAAACGTTTCGAAACTTGAACTTGGAGGAACTAGAATCCGCGTCTTCCCGCGCCAAACTGTTTCCAAGAGAAGTAGGTTTAAATCCCTACGCTACGCTACGTTCAATTTTAAATATGTTTTCTAAAAAAGTATTGTTCTGAAATATAAACAGCAATGTTATAAAGAGTTGCAATTTTTCATTCCATATCCGGCGCAGGTAGCCTTTTGCTATATGATGACATCCTCAGGATGTTACAAAGCTTCCTTTGAATGTAAGTAGGTCGCGAGTGAGCTACAATCGTTTTTATAGTTAGCTGAATAGGCTATTCAGTTTTTAATTGTAATATATGAGTAGGTAATGTGGTAAGTCTATATTTTTTTTCAGATTCACAGGATTGTGGGATAGGTACGCCACATGTACGAGGGTAGGCAGAGGGATTCACAGAAAAGGGAGCGGAGAGGAGTTCTACTAGGATACTAGATTCAGTGAAGTCAGAAAAAGTTATGTGATTCCTTCTACAAAACAAATTTAATGAATTCTGCAATTGTTTCATTTTGCAAAACGACGTAAACTGTCACATGTGAATCGTTCCACATGCATCTAAAATTTTTGTCATTACCACATACGGAATAAAGGTGATTTCGGCACGAAAACAAATGATAGTCGTTAAAAAACCTAACATGACCTATCTACATCAAAGGGCTGGGACGTCCTCGGGACTGTACAAAGGACTTTTTGCATGTAGGGCTTACGTAGGGATCAGCGTAGCGTTTGGGTCATATGGTATTCCTTTTGAGTTTTCACGTATATTTGTTTTGTTGTAAATTTCTATTTCATTTTTGCAATTCGTTGTCTTTTTTTGTATATTTTTTATTTTCTTGCTCTATATGTGTATATTGTTTTTAGATGTATGTTGGAAATACATTGAGTTGGTGTTGAGTTCCGTTTTCAGAAACCCAGAAATCTCCAGAATTCGGTGGAAAGTGGGAGACGGAAGTGTAACTGATGTACTTAATGGGAACGGAGTGTTTTAAAACGTAGTGTTTGATTATCTCTCGTATGGTATGCTTAGTGTCAATTTTTGAGACATTGCGTGATCACTGGCTGGAACTAGGACTTAACGCCGGATTGTGTCTTGTTGTCAGATTAGTAGAGCGGGAAAATAAAAATAATTAATTCCACAGAGTAGGATCAAGCCGCATCCATCGCGGTGCCTCTGCGCCACAACGATCTTTAAAATAAAACAAAATTTAAGCGTTTTATATCTTCTAAACTTCCAAAATTTCACACGCTAGAGTAAAATGGGATAATAAAAGTTGCTATAACTTCCATACACACCCATGTACGAGTATCTAGTATCTAGTGAAGGCGTATTCACGTAGCGTTGGCATCACGAGAGCAAAGAACTTACGAGATTTGGGTCACGGAACGATGTTTACTTTTAAGCTAGCATTGTCTAAAAGGATACGGATCGTAGCTTTTGTTCCACTCAAATTGTATTGACGAGAAATTCGATAGAAATGTAAATAGCGTGTTGTGAAAAAAAACGTTACAGGTTTTAGATCAATTCGGAATTTTTTGGTTGGGGTGAATCATGGAGTCTTTATGAAAGGTGCATTTTTTTAGCTTCCTGCTATATTTCGTTTATAGCGAAGGTATAAGGGTTATACCCTATTGTTAGGCCGCTTTGCTCCCTATTAATGATCAGCCAAATTTTCATTTGTTTAAAGATCGTTCTTGTTCGTTTCTTAAAAATGTAATCGCGATCAAAACGCGGCTTCGCCCCCTTAAAGTTGTTATAGTCAAATTATACAAAATCTCTACATTAATTGTAGCTTATTTTGTTAAAGTTAGAATTGATGTGTTAAATTTCCCCAAATATATTTAGTGGCTTTTGCGTGAAAGTGAAACAAACATACATTCTACAAATTTTCACATTTATCTATATATATAAAAGGACTTGTCCTCACTGACTGCGGTAAGACGCACGCACAGCCGTAACCGCTGTGCGTAGAAACGTAAAATTTAGACAAAAGTTTACTTTCGTAATCTGGACATCCACTAAGAAGGGATTTTGAAAAATTTTAACCCTAAAGGGGTAAAATAGGGGTTCAAAGTTTGTATGGAAAAAAATTTAAATCGGCACCGATTTTTATAAAATTTGAAATTTAGATTTTTAAAAGTATTTAATTGAACACGTGTTTCATCGTTTTCTAGAATTCTCCCCTTAAGGGTGCAAATAAGGGGTTGAAAGTTTGTATAGGTTTTTTTTAAATCGTCACCAATTTTTATAAAATTTGAAATTCAGACTCTTAAACGTATATAATTAAACACATGTTTCATGGTTTTCTAGAATTCACCCCCTAAGGGTGCAAATAAGGGGTTGAAAGTTTCTATGGAAAAATCTGCAAATCGCCACCGATTTTTATAAAATTTGAAATTTAGACTCTTAAAAATATTTCATTGAACACATGTTTCATGGTTTATTAGAATTCACCCCTAAATAAGCTAGCGAAGCTGCGCGCGTCCGCTAGTTTATTAATATTAAGAGGATAGGATCATATTGTAGTATTATGTAGGTATGTGTATTACGTCTAAAAACAATAATCGAACCCATA
Source organism: Heliconius melpomene rosina (assembly GCF_056956725.1). NCBI lineage: Eukaryota > Metazoa > Arthropoda > Insecta > Lepidoptera > Nymphalidae > Heliconius > Heliconius melpomene. The sequence continues at coordinate 1,184,971 of NC_140396.1, read as the reverse complement.
CCAACTTTATCACGCATTTAACTCGCAAGTAGCAGTGTTACTAAGCCTATCCTAAAACCAACGACTATATTGGCACTTTCACTCAAGTAAAATATGTAGAACGGGAGTAGCAACATCTCCACTTTTACTAATAATCCGGTTTTATTAAAAGGGGCGACGAAAAGAATGTGGAATTGACATTTTCTTGAACTTTTACCCTTATTTATATAATATACTTTTATTTTTTAGCTCTGTATCGCACATAAAGCAGGATAGGGGGGAACCTTGTGTTTAGACACTCCGCTTCGCACGCACCTATATATTATATTATATGTACGAGGCTTTCATCGATCCGGTAATAAGACAAAAGGCTGCGTTGAATTCTGTTACACAACACACATTGGTAAAAAATGGAGGGCGGAGTGTTTCAACACTAGGTTCCCTCTGCCTACCTTTCTATCGGGATATAACGTGAAGCTAAAAAATATTCTTAAAATACTCGTTAACTAGAAAGTATAACCATCGTAAACGTACCTACATCATTTTAGTACTCGTAGATAAATCAATAGATTCTGTAGAAAAAAACGAATGAATGAAATGCTAAAATTGGTTTTCTACTCTGCACATAGTTTCGTTGTTTATTATTAAAATTTTATTTTTGTTCCATGAATAATACACTGGTTCCAATTGAACTATGCCTAACTATCGCGAGTTCGGTCTGCGGAGACCGGCCTGACCTATATTCCATGGAAGATGTATACATAAATTATTTTAGTAGTACGTAGTTCTCCTCTAATACATATGTATTGTTTGCCTATTAATTTATTACTTGGATTGATTTATCAGTTTATTAGTTTATTGGTTTGTTTCTGTAACGCGGCCAGCGTAGGTTCGATTTTTCCTATATAATATAGTAAATGACTGAGGCCAATTTTGGCTCAGGGGCACGTAGGTGTAAGTGTAAACGTGATAGGTTGTGGATTCGAGGATATTCAATATTTTCATTTCGGCGTTCTGGTGACGATGCAAAGCGCGGCGTTTAATTGCGTCACTGAGCACGTAATACCTCTAGAATTAGGTGGAAAGTGGGGAATGAAAATGTCTTAATACTAAGTTTACACGATCTTTCTGATCCCTCTTGATCCATCCAATTTTTGAGACATTGTGTATGTGGCGGAACTTAACGCTGCGAGCTACAATCATTTCGTTTACAGTGAGAGTCTATCCCACTGAATCGAGATGGTCTGAAATCATCATTATTTTTTAATAATCATTGTAGAGAAAAGTTCTTACAAAAGTACTAACATGCAATAAAAGTCGTTAAAATTCTATAGAATTTCGACGTGACGGGATGTGAACGTAAAGGTTAATTGGCTAACGTTTGAACGGTATCCATTCTTTTTATTGTATGTTGTCAAAACGATTTTTGGTTTTCAATTTGCCTTAGTTATTATGTTTTTTTAATTTCGTTTTGTTGAAAGCGTTTTTTTAAACCTAGGGGACCTAGTTTTAGGATAAGTCCAGGCAAAATCTTTAATGCAGAAAATTAAAACCAAAATTATTATAGTACAATTTTGTTTCAAAAGCCGTGGTGACATAGTGGTAGCGTCAGTCTCAGATCAGGATTATTGTGAGATTGATATAAGCATCGGGGGAATTTGTATATTTATTTTCATTTCACCGATCTGGTGGACACGGCGTTGAGTTCCGCCATTCAATACGCTACTCTGATAGATGCAGGATATTGCGTTAAGCAAAAATAATTATAGAGTAAGGTTTTAAGGTGTATCTCAGCAATATAGCAAGGTAGTAGAGGGTACCTGGGAACGTAATGGTAAGACTATTCTCCCATAAAGTCACTTTCTGTCCATCTCTGAAGGCGTTGCGCGTTGAGTAGCGGAGCGTTACCAGAAATTGGAAATAAAAATATTATAAATGTTATAAATATAATTTCCTCGAATGGGAATCGAACCCTCGAGCGGCAGGTTTAGTCGCACGACTGGACGACGACGACGACTGGTCTCAAATATTATATTAATTAATAATCTAAGTCTGAAAATTATTCTGTTCTAATGGATCCAAATTATATCTATAGAAATAATAGACTCGGCCGTCTAAACAACATCGCTTTGTACTCTTGATTTGTGTACGAGGGTTTGTTGTGATTGATATTATAACCCGTGGCCGTGTTGTTTCTGCTATCATATTTCAGGCTTTAGTAAATCATTTCTTTATGTAATGATTTTGTTATAATTGAAAATTGTATTGGTGTATAGTATCTAATGATAGATATTTTTTTATTTATTTTGAGGCCAACGAGGCACAAATGATAGAAGGATGTAATCGTGACATATTGTGGGTACGAATTCCACTGAAGGAATTCGGTTATTTTGTTGTGGACTAGAGAAAACCTAATTATTTTATATTTAATTTATATGAATTATTTCTTTTTGGGCTCAGTTTATTGGTAGGCAGCTACATCAGATGTTCAAACTCCATCTACTAGGGGAAGGGACTCGCAACCCGGACGTTAGGCTAGGTAACGACGGATGGATTAGATAACGGCTGCCGTTGACCTTACCCACACCCCCCATCAATATCTGACTTGAGTGTACGTTGCCTAAGTTATTTATGTAATAATTATATACATATTTAATATTTTCTTCCTAAAATTTTGAGTTTAAAAAAAATCAATTAACTTGTTAAAGGGACTATCATATACAAAATAAAAATGCTTAAAAAGTAACAGGTTTTTTTTAACAAAATACATTATTAAGATGAATATGATGAGCACAAACTCGACATGTTTTCTAGTAGGCAGTCCAAGGTTCCATCAGCCAACGTCCAATTCCACCATAAGACCACTTTGACTACAATGTAAATATTTCAATTGGAACCAGTAGTTCCTAAGATTAGAGCATTCAACCGAACAAAGTCCTCAGCTTTACAATACTAATAGAGAATGACCGTAAACTATCGCGTGCATTAAATTCTTTAATTCCAATATAAAATCTATTCGGCCCACTTTTATTTATGAGATTAAGATAAATCATAGTTAAAGCGGATATAATTATTTTTGTTATTCCTTTATCGAATTATGTATCGCGTGACAATGGGGCATATAAAATTGTTTAGGCTTTATTGCGTGACGAGAAACGCAGGAAGCTCGAGGTCCCGTGTTGCAGCTACGGGTAACGGAATGTTTTTTTTTATGTTATCGATTCTTGTATTTTTTTTATGTTTTACGCATCTTAGACAATTTTGTGATATGCTTCTCCGCTTTCTGCTCATTTTATTATGGGTATTTTCTTTTTTAGCTTTCTATATCTGGTATATAGCAGGGTAGACAGGGCTAGTGTTAAGATATTCTGTTTTTTACGCACCATTCGATTTGAAATTTAAAGCCACGTGGTCTTTTTAACAGAGCTAGAAAATGAAAATAATCGAATGGATTATTACCCAGTAGTAAGTGAAAATAATCGAATGGATCGATCGAATGGATTATTACCCAGTAGTAAGTGAAAATAATCGAATGGATTATTACCCAGTAGTACTTGAATTCATACCCGTCGCTATTACAGCCAGATTTTATCACTGAACCTTAACAAATATTTATACCATATATTACATCACTCATCCAAAATATATACTGTAAAGTGTGTGATCGCTCCCCAAAGTGGACTAGCCTCGCGTAATAACTATGCAAGCAGGATTACACAGCCACTATCGGCTTCTGAAAGCGAGTTAAGGGATTTCTAAAAGCAGAATGTATAGGAAAATTTGCTCATAAATACTATAATGTCGATTCGAATGCGAAAAAGATGTTTTCTTATAAAAAAAATAATGAGTAGGTATAGTATAAAAAAAGATTTTCACGCATTTTCCCGTTTAAAAGGGATTTTAGTGTTAAGGCATATTTTTTAGTAGTAGCATATCAATTTCTTTTGGCATTGAAAACAATTTTTGTCGATTTGAAGCCATTCGTGGGGCACGACAGGTTATGGGTTTGATAATAATTAATCTCTTCTTCTACTCTGCTAATGAGAAAAAGGGCGGCATTGAGTTCCCCCATTCAAAACACAATGCCTTCAGAATACCGCGGAAGTTGGAGAACGCAGTGTCTCAATACTAAGTTTCCTCTGCCTATCCTGCTAACACATACAGCGTAAAGCTGAAAAAATAATAAATCTTTATTGACTAATTTAAATATTTTTTATTATACTACTACGAGGTGACTGCAGTTAAAAGTTAAGTCAAATAATTAATACATTAACAGTATGAGCTTGAGTCACGGTAGAATATATTAGGGTGCATGTTTATTGCTTTGACCAAAATGCATGTTATTTTGTTTTTTTTTACTTATTTAAAAAGTAAAATATAATATAATTTAAGGGTTTTTATGAAATATTGAACAATGGATGGATAATGGAGTGGACTTTTTGATTAATCTATCGTTAGCGTACTCGTGTAAAAGTGGGTAGATTTAGGTAAAAAAGACAATAAAAGCAGTGGAATTGTGTCAAACGGTAACAGTTGCTTGTAGGAGGAAGCCCTGATTGGAAGGTATCTACTGTGTAGTGTGTAGTGTTGTTATTGAGTGATACATTACACTTTACTTTTATTATTTTCATAAAAACGCCATAAGCCATAGAATTTTTCCATAGAAAAGCGAGTATATTCTTACATTGTAAGGTCGTCAGTGTTTCAAGCACGAGTGTGACATTACTCAGGCGGCTCGTAACGCTCACATGCGCCGCACATTAATGATAGACACTTTGCATGGCCTGGAATATGTATGATGTTTTCTTAATATAAGGTAGTATACTTATAATAGTGTAGTTAAAATTAAAAATCAGCTTCACGCTGTATCCCGCATACAGCAGGGTAGGCAGAGGAAACCTAGTGTTAAGAGATTCCGTTCCCCACTTTCTGCCGCATTCTGGAGGCATTGCGTGTTGAGTGGCAGAGCTCAACGCCTCGCTTTGCCCCGACACCAGCAGAGAAATGGAAATATAAACGTAAATAAATATTTCATTTCCTCGAGTGGGAATCGAACCCACAACCGTCGCATTACAGTCACACCTTTGTGCCGTTGCGCCACGAGGCCTGCCTCCGAGTGTAGTGGTTTTTATATATTTTTTTAATTATTTGTGGATTGGATTTATATTCGGAGGAATGAAACGTTTAATGTTTTTATTCCGCCGCTCTGGTAACAAGGCAAAGCTCGGCGTTGAGTGCCATCATTCGACAGGTAATGTCTCAAGAATTCGGCGGTAAGTGGAAGAAGGAGTATCTCACCACAAGGTTTCCTCTGCCTATCCTGCTAGCGGGATATAATATGAAGCTACTACTTATATTGGTATACAAACTCGCAACCATCAAACATCGTCACTTCTTTCCCTCAACTTTGCGCTTGTGAACTCACACATAGCATAATTAATTAGATTTTCGGCATTGCACTAGGAGGTAGAGCAATTAAAATTTAGTTCAACCACAATTATATAATGTTAAATTTAAAACGTTTTAGTCGTTTGTAAAGAGTGACCTTAGCTTTTACTCGTATATGACTTACACAATATAAATATTTAGTTTCGTTTAAAATACCAAAGGCCGTCATGGCGCAGGAGCAAGGGGTGCGACGGTTGTGGGGTCTATCCCCACTTGAAGGAATGAAGTTGATGGAATTATTATTTATTATTATTTTCATTTCTTCTCAGTCAAAAAGAGCGGCGCTGAGTTCCGCCATTCAACACGCAAAGCCTCGAAAAATTCTTTAAAATTCGTCTTAACACTTCCCTCTGCCCACCCTGCTGTGTGAAGGTAATTGAAAATACCTGTAATATATGTATTTCTACTTTGTTAACCAAATAGAGAGTTATTACTTTAGTGCTCACAAAACTTTACCGACTAATTTGTCCCAAGTGCTGTTATATAGTAGCTAAATGTGTGTTATTATGGTATAATATATGAAGAATAAAGTCTAATTTGCGTTTACTTATGATACGTAAGTACCAGTTCTTTCGTATGGGGTGGGGTTGGGGTGCGAAATACAAAAAACCCATTGAAGGTCAGGGTACGATACTCTCTCGAGGAAGATTATTAAAATTATCTTATTAAAATTAACTTCTAATATTACAGTTTGTGTCCACGCTGTATCCTGGACCTAGCATTGTAGACAGAGGTAACTTAGTGTTGAGACATTTCGTTCTCATTAAGACACTTCCGTTCCCCATTTTTCGTCGAATTTTGGAGGTATTGCTTGTTGAGTGGCAGAAGTCAACGCCGCGCTTTACCTTGTTCCCAAAGTGTGAAAATGAAAATGAAAATCCCCCGAGTGGGAACTGAATCCACAACCATTGCAAACCGCCGCTGTCCTCTCAGTCATGACGGCAAAAATGTAACTTCTATTTTTAACTTTAAAACAATTAAATGCTGACGTTACAGCATTTGAGGTCAAGTTAAATTATTTAATTTGTAACTTACAATTCAAACTCTAGTCAACGGTATGAATGAATGTACGAAATTATATTAGGCTATTCATTGTTCCGTTAAAAATACACATTGCTTTTTTAAACACACAGTGTAACAATAGAAGTGGGTAATTTTAATAATTTTAAGCCTTATTTTTTAGTTTTACGTGAAACGAAACGTAGTTTTAAATAACGTGAAACGTGAAACGCACGAGAGTAAGTTTAAAATTAAAAAATATATTAATGCTAACACGTTTATTTGTTAATGTCATAGAGTAGAGCTTTTAGCGGAGCTTATAAGAATTCTTGTTACATAGTTCAGGCTGAAATGAGAAACGCAATCATTTAGTTTTGTAAAACGTATTTTAAATAAGCGATACACGCGCGGCTTCGCCCGTTCAAACTTTTTTTTATTATATCCATATGATGTATTAACTAGATTACTGTAAAGATTCATCGAATTTAGTTCAGTAAATTTTGCCTGATGGTGGAACAAACATTCATCTCTAGAAAAAGTAAGAAGTAGAATTAATAGGATTTTAATATAAAAATTGCCAAGAAATTTGTATTTATACGAGTCATTCGCATTCATCACTGTACAAATTCTTTCTTTTTATTTTTCTTTTCTTCTTTTAGTCTTCTTTTTATTCAAAATGCCATATTTTCAACGTCATATAAAGCTCATGCCACTTCTGCTATTTTGTTCAGAGACAACCCGGACTTATATCGCGACGTCCAGTCCGATGAGACCATTTGTAAAGTGTTACGTTATGAATTTTTATCTACTTATTTCTAGCAGCTTAATATCCGTTTGTATTAAAAGAATATATAAAACTATTTTTTTATTATTTCATCTCTCTGTATCCCTCATATAACACTAAAGTGAAACTAGTGATGAGACACTCTGCTTTTTAAGGGAGCTTAGACGGAGGTCTAGTTAAAATTATGTTTATATTTGTATTTGTTTTTTTTTTCATATGTTGATTAATAGCACTAGCAACACGGCATAGGTCTAGCCATTGCATAGCTCTTACTTCAACACGTATAATAAAAAAGAATGATACCATTAATTTACTAGAATTGTATAGGCATACTCGTATAAGAGCCTGATCTGGTGAACTCTATCTTCATTAAGTCCCAACATCGAAAGTGGACCTGGATGAGTCCGGACGGTAAATTAAAAAAAGAGATAGATATATATCCTGTCGATAAAGAAACAAATATTTGATGATGTCTCTGTTAACACGTAAGTTCAATGATTATTTAGGGGAGTGTGTATTAATATTATGATAGTAATAAGTTTTGACAATATTGATAAGCATATGCATATTGTCACTGTATATGCACCGGGGTGACTGTAAACGCGAAGGTTGTGGTTTCGATTCCCACTCGATCGAATAAAATATTTTATATTTTCGCTCTGAAACACGAAAAAATTGAATTCCGCCATTAAACACGCAAAGCTTCAGGAATTCGGCGGAAAGTGGAGTGGAGAATAGAAGTCTCTTCATGGGAATAGAGTGTTTTAACACTAGGTTCTCTTTGCCTACTTTCTATGTGCATGCATAAAAGGTGAAGCTAAAAAAATATGCTAAACATATTATGCTTAACTAAAACAATTGATTTAAAAATGAAAAAAATAAATAAAACAAAGAAAAATCATTGTTACTTATTCATCTCATATTACAATACTGTTTTGTTTAAATGTTAATAGAATTCACATTGCACAGAGTGCCCACCGCAGGTTGCGGTCGTGGGAACACCGCATTTTCCTCTTATAACTTTCAAAGTGGAATTGGACGGAAACGAGGCTGACAGACCAACGTGATATCATTGAATTTAATGATTAAAAAATTAAATTAATTAATCTTTAGATCATTTCATTTATTAATGAATAATTATTTTTCATTATTTAGTGAAATTTTGTGTTACTTGAAAAATTAAAGTAAAAAATATAGCTTATGCTTTTTTGCGTAATAACAACTTTTACTAAATTATTTCCAAGAGGTGTGAGTGAGGCGGACAAGTTCGAGTCGCACTCACCTAAGCTTCCATTTTTTCTTTTGAGGAAAGGAAACGTAAAAATGTTAAAAATATAATTAATATAAATTTAAAATAGATTTTAATACTACAATATGTATTTTCTCCTACAATCCTAATTACTACAGCTACAGTATAGTGCTATAAATTCACTGGTCAACACCTCCGTCTCGCAACAAGGCGAGGGATTCTTTTTAATTAAATGTTGCTAAGTTAAAGTTTATGACGTCGGGGGACTTATGACTAATGTTCGGTGCTAATGAATGAACTTTTTTGGGGTCGAAAGCTGAGCTTACTTTTGATCTCTTGTAAAGTTTTTGAACAGAACAGGGGTTTGTTGGGGGAATGTATTTTATTTCATATTTTTTATAGCTTTAGCTTGAAGTCTTATCTCGCATGTGGCACTTTCCCTCGAATTCTGGAGGCATTGCGTGTTAAGCGTTGTAAACCACAGCGTGGAAATGAAAATATTAATTATTTCCTTGCCTTGAGTGAGAATTGAACCCACAACCTGTCGAGTTTGGAGTCAGACGCTAAGGTCGCAGTGCCACGACTGGTCTTGGTTCATGTTTTTTTTTACACAATGGTTGTGTATGATACATTTGTTTTTTTTTTAGTATTTTCGTGCTTTGAGATGTTAGCAGATAACAATTTAACCGTTGTAATATATGTTTATTTTGGAACTAGACACGCCTATGTCATTGTCATTTTAATCAGAAATGATGTTTTGACTTTAATTTAATCCTATAGTATTTTTTTGTTGTCCTATAGTATTTCCTATATTTTCTATAGTTATTTTGATAATTTCATATTGTTATAATAATCACTGAAAATCACTGTTGTGACTAAAGTAATAAAAAATAAAATCAAAATTAATACCGCCTTTTCTACATTTTAATTACAGTGTTGCCATTGGTAATATTAAAGTACATGGTTTGCCATAGAGCCAAGTTAATAGAGTCATATGTTATAAAAAAATAGCAAAAAGTCATTACTCTAATATAAGTACCGAGAAGATTTGCTATTTCAGCTCAACTACTTTCCTTTCATACATATTTTAACTTTGAATAATTTCTGAATATATTATCTGAGCTAAAAGGTTTTCATACTGCAGCGGCTATAGTAATAATGCTAACTATTATTTATACAGAAACGCGAGACAGTTTTAATGTTTTTAATAACTCAACTTCATCTAAAGTGATGGAATTTTGACATGGAAATTTGTAAATTTCAAATTTCGGAAATTCTCGATTAGTTAAATATATGTAATTATCAATATTTTTTCCGTTTTTGTTTAGTTTCTATTTCGCATAACTATAGCAGAGGGAATGACGGCACTCACCACTCTTTGTCTTGTTACAAAAGCGAGGAAATGAAAATATCTCTTTCGTCGAAGTAGAAATATTTATTTAGTTTTCTGCCTCTTATTCTTACTTTAATATCATTAATTGTCATTAAATTTAATTGTAAAAATAAACCCAAAACAAACAAAAAAAACAAACTACAGTTTACTTTTTCAATTTCAAGCCATTTAACTCGATAGTTTGGGTTAACTAACATTTATAATGCATCGAGTCGACGGTGCGGTGAACGTAGATCATGGATTCAACGGGCAAATAATTATAGTATCGATTTTGCGTACGATACAATGCAATGCAATACAATGCAATCGTTATTTATAGTCACCGCTGTCATTATTTATTACTTTATATTTTAATTAGATTAATTGTTTGTATATGGATAATGCAATTTATTTATTATCTGTGAATTGGTTAAACTTTTTTTTTAAAACTTTTTTTATCCGGCTTTAGTGGGGTAGGCAGAGGGAATTTAACGTTAAGACACTCTGTTTCCCATTTTCCGTCAAATATTCAAGGCATTGTGTGTTGAGTGGTGGAAGTCATTGTTGCGCTTTACATTGTTACTGGTAACAAGCCAGGAATTAAATATACTCGTATAACTCATTCTCAAGAATGGGAATCGAATACACAACAGTCGACATGACAGTCGTGAATTTTTTATCACTTGTACTTTTCTTATGCTTCTTTTTGTAAATTTATTTTTTTGTTCATATATATTATGGAAAGTTGACCTTGTGACCTCCTTCACGTTTCACGCCCTTTGAACGACGATAATATTTTCTTTAAGAGTAGTATTTTTATATTTTGATTTTTCAGGTATAATATGTAAATATGTTTGTCATTTTTTTCAGTCTGTTGAGATCTGTCACTTAACATGAAATGCCTCTAAAATTTAGCGAAAAGTGGGGACGGGGTATCTTAATGCTAAGTTCTTAGGTTCCTTCTGCCTACACGGCTTTGTTCAGAATAGAGCGTGAATCTAAAAAAGAGAGTCTTATAATATTTACGAAGTATTTTTTAAAAAAAATAGATCAATATATCAATGGTAATATGGAAACTGGAAAGTGACATTATAATTTATTTTCTTAACCTCCAAGTAAGAAAGAAATATTGATTATCACCAAGGTTTGAATCAAAAATGATCTAATTATTCGAGTATGTCTTAAACGATCCATGATAGCAGTTTTCTCTATATAAAAATTCACGCGGTTCACTCTTTATTCCGCGCATAGCAGGAAAGGCGGAGGGACCCTATGTATGTAAATAAATTGCTGAACTTTCAAATCCAGTTAAAAGTAAGTCCACGTAGCATTTGAAAACTTAAAACCCAAAAGTCAACACGACCAGGCAGTGTCACAATTCCATTCTCTTAGCAGTTTCCTCCGGGAACACTTTCCGATTCTAATCGAATAAGCGATCGAAGCTGAACGACCTCCCGCAATTGCTTGGTCTGGCCTTGATTGAAACTCCAGATAAATCTGTACGTGCAGCTTAGATAACTTGTCAGTGTTATATCTTCTTTTTGTATTTATTTATTTAATTATATAGATTTCGCTTCACGCTGTATCTCGCATTTCACAGTAGGATAAAATGATGAAACCTTGTGTTGACATTACAACGGAACGGCCACATTTTTCGTTCAATTTTCGGGACATTATGTGTTGAGGTGCAGAACTCAACGCCATGCTTTTTTAAAAAGCGTGAGAAATAAATATAACTCACGATGATGTTGATGGGTATCGAACATACTACCATTGCATTTATTTGATTAAATATGTTTAACTTACTTAACGGCACCACTTCTCCAAACTTTCTAAAAGCTGGAGAACTGGTGCCTAATCTGTCTGGATAGTGGACTTCAGCCTAGCATATAATAATTATACTAGAAGAATACTTCTATTTAAGGTAAAAAATAGCGGAAAAATGTATTTAATAATTTAGTAGCCTTTTACTTAATCTTTACAAGCTATAATGAATGAATTGAATTTTACAAAGTGGTGAGATATTTTCCATTTATCTTGTTAACCCATCATCCAGCTCATCTCTAACTGAATTCACTCATAAAAATATCACCCGTTCACTTCAACCGGAAAAACAAACAAGAGAGCAACGAAGCGATCTCTCGAGCGATAGGTCCAAATGCCTTTCAATTCGGAGGTCCGCTCGAAATGCAGTCTACCATCATCCCGATCCGATTGCACACAGCCCCTGGGAACATTCTCCGATACTAATTTAATACTGGCTCTAGTAGTCGTAGTACGTAGTACGGGGCGAAGCGATGCCCACCATGACCCAGATCTTCATTTGATGAAGCATATTGGCCGATAAACGTTTTGGTCGTTTTTTGGATCTTGGGTGTTTTTTTTTTGTTATATCTTTAGTTTTATGTTTGTATAGGGGAGCGGTGTTTGTTTGGTTTGGACGTTCTAATCTCAGTAACTGTTGGTTTGTATTTAAATTTTCTTTTTGTATTGGATATTCTATTTATCGAAGAAGGCTCACACACATAGAAGTATACTTATTTAAAACTGTGAGGTTACAGGTAAACACAGTATGCGTAGGAAGAGGAAACCTATTTAAATATGATTAACCGTTTCCATTAAAAAAAATGTCTTAGGAAAGGAAGTCCGTTCCACATTGCGTCGAATTCTGGGGGCATCGCGTTTCAAATCGTGGTATTGAGTTGTATGTTTATTTGAATATATTTTATATGATCGATAATATATCGATGATAATATAATAATATATTTACCTTAAAAATGGTATAAGTTATTGCTGTAACATATAAATTTAATCCATTAAGATATAATACTAAAAATGGGTTATCAAAAAAATACTTTTACTGAATTTGTTCGATTGCTTTTGACCATCTGGTTCGCTATCTATATTACGAATAAAGCTTAGATGTAAAAGAAAAATCAATCAGAGGCAACGTGGCACAAGCGTGACAATTGGACTGTAATCGCGACGGTTGTGGGTTTGATTATGAATCGAAGAAATTAATTATTATTTATTTATTCTTCGCTCTGGTGACAAGGCAAAGCGCGGCACTGAGTTCCGCCACTCGATAACTGTGAACGGAATATCTTAACGCCAAGTTCCCTCTGCCTATTCTGCTACATTTCGTAAAAGTTTTGGAAAATCAATTAGTAAAATATGCGAATAATGAAATAATATATTTATTTATGCAAAATATCAATGAATAAAAAGAAAACTAAAATGGAAAATATCACGTTTTTGAATATACCAAAGAGTTTCCTATGTATATGGTATATGGTATAGGTATCCATACAAACATGGTAATGGTATAGGTATAGATATGGTATATGGTATTCGTATCCTTACATACATATATTTGTGTGAACTTTTGCTTCACGTCTGGTTCATCCATACATTATCATCACCAGACGTGGCGTAAAGACCTTTGATTACAAGGATGCCTTTGTTTATACACATACCTTGCTGTATTGTTCTTTGTGGTTGAAAGAGACTCTGTGAAGGTTTGACTATAGCTTTTAAAACAATAGTTTATTGGTAAAGTATGGGCTTGGTAGTGAAACCCTAGCGTGTTATTATTGAAATTATTGGTGATAGATGTTTGGAGAGCAATTGAGTATGTACGTTAGAATATAATAAAGTCGAGAAAGTGTCTTAATGGGAACCAAGCGTCTTAATATTGGTTTCCCGGGTTCCCTCTGCCTACCCAGTTATGTGCGGGAAGCTAAAAAAAACCTTCACAGATAAAACTAAAAGAAATATAATTATTTGTTTCATATATACTACCGTTTGTCATGTCGGATGTAGCAGATGTCTGTAGATGGGGTGTGAAGCATTAATTTTGGATACAAAATAATAATAATTATCAAAATTGTTATTTTCCTTTATTTACGCGGAATATGTGTTATAATGAAGCTTCTTAATATTTTTTTTATATACTGCGTTCACTTTTTTATTAGATTCCCTCTGTCTATTCTGCTATGTTCGGGTTACAGCGTGAAGCTATAAAAAGCTATAAATTTAATTCTCGTATGCTTATACGAGAATTGAACCCAAAACGTTCAGGGGAAGGCCGACACTTACTAAGCCACAAAGCGATCATTACTTTAGAGCTTGGTTACAAAGTATATTTTCCTCCATCTGAGCCACCGTACATTATAAATATTAATAAGGCCCCACATATTTATGCTTTGCTTGGACAGCCGTTTGTCTAATTTAATTTCGTAGGCAATGTGTTGTTTCGTATATTGTTTTTCTGTGTCACTGTGGACATTCTTTTATTATATTAATTTTGGTATAATAAAGCTGTGTTTTTATTAGAATTCTCGTTTTTTTTTTTGGTAAAAATATTATAGTTTTTTCTTAGATGTTGTCCTATATGAATTATTCACTTTTTTTTTCGTTTCATGATGTATTTCGTGTATTGAAGGGTAGGTTAGGCGCTCCGTTCCTTATGTTGCCTACTTTCTCCTGAATTCCTGAGACATTGTGTTTAAGTGGTAGAACTCAACGCCGCGTTTTACCTCGTCACCAGAGTGAGGAAATAAAAATATGACTTTGACGCAACGTGAAAAGTGTAGAATACTTAGTTAAATAATTTACTAAATTATATTAAGCAAAATGCGTGAAAATCAAATAAAAAATGTAATTTGTCGAACAAACTGTATTAAATAAAGATATAACCCAGGAGCATAATCTTCATAATTTCATCTTATCTCAATTAAACTTTAAAAGCTTTATTTTTAATCTGCGCTAATGTTTTCGCTGCTTTCCACGCTAATTAATTATTATTTCTCAAATTATTCTCATGCAACTCAAATTATTTTGTGAGTTAAACAGAGAACGTAGTGATAAATTACTCTTTTCCCTATTTTATGCCAATTTAAAAACAACTTATTTTTATCCCTTTATCCGTTTATAGTAGGGTAAGCCTAAAGAATTTAGTGTTAAGATATTTCGCTCTCCGCTCCGACACAAAGCGTTTTGGCTGGCACCACTCAATGCCGTGCACTATTCTGCCAAAGCTGGGTGAAAATAACTTATTACCCCAAATGAGAATAGAACCTACAACCATTATGTTTATAAAAAGAAGACAGTCAATCTGTTCTATTTTATTATCGTTATCAGTGTTCCAAAAGCGTTCAGCTTTACGTATTTCTAAACCAATCAACTCAAAAGAAAGTCGCGAGATACGGCGGGTTTTCCATTTTGACAAAATTGCCCTCATAAAAGTGGGCTGAAACGTCTAAGGAATCTTAATTGAGTCCGCGTTAAATAGTTTAAGGTGGAAGGTGCGAGAGGAGGCGGGGAGCGATTTAATTACAGTCTTTTGATACTGACTTTTGTATGGAGATGTTTTAGCTTCTATTTTTGGAAGTGATTTTTTTGTATTTTTTTCTCAAATAAGGAAATTAATTAAATAAATTGAAATATACACTTGTAGACTATATAATATGGACCTGAATATTAGATATGTATTTTGCAATTCTTTCCGTTCCTTTCTCATAACTAATGCATATACTTTTTCTAGTGGAAATGATTCATTCACCCGAGTGAGAATAGAATTTATGACCATCACGATTACGGTCAGCTACTGTGCCGCTGCGCCATTACGGCCTCAATATGAATACGAATAAAAATAAGATTAATATGATGTTATTAAAACCGCTATCTCCCCTTTCATAAACCAACCCGAATTAAACGTCCAAAAGAAGATGGTACGCTTGAAATATAGCATCATTAATACCCAAGCACCCGAGTTTGTCCTTAAAACTCTGGAAATCGACCCAGATGTTAAAGATTTACTGAAAATAAACCATTTAGTGTGATTATGAGATAACGTGATAAGCCCTCTGATATACGATTTTTTTGTATTTTATGATATTGCTAGCTTTTTACCTGAAATAACTAAGTGATGTACTTATATACCAGGCCGTGATGCGGGGGCGGGCACAAGCGTGTGACAGGTTGTAGGTTCGATTCCCACTCGATGAAATTAAATATTTAATATTTTCATTTCTTCGCTCTGGTGTCGAGACAAAGCGGGACTTTGAGTTCTGCTACGCAATGCCTCAAGAATTCGGTGAAAATGGGGAACGCAAATGTCCTAATGGGAACGGAGTGTCTTACCACTATGCTCCTAAGTTCCCTATGCCTGCTATGCTATGTGGAATATAGTGTGAAGCTAAAAAATACCATATGACATAATTCTCAGTGGCCGAGGTAATTCTAGCTGCAATATTTGGTAAGTAGGCTACACAAAAGATTTTTCAGCGGTTAATTATTTATTAATGAATTATATTGAATTTACTGCAATGTGGTAAATGGCTGACGATAAAAAACGCGCCTCTTGGACCTTGGACTTGGTTTCCAAGAGGCGCGGATTTGATTTCCATGACGTTTAACCTTTTGTTTTCTAAAAAAGTATTTATCCTTAACTGTGAAATAACACTTTAGAAATGTAAAAACAGAAAATTCTGAGCGCAAATAAGCCCGAATTAGACACTCTCCTAAAATAAAAATAAAAATGTCAGACGTATAAGTGATTCCATTAAAGTAAAATGTCATGTAAATATACGCAAATAGAATGCAAATCTTGCAAAGCCGACAACGCTCCCATACAAATCGTTTATTCGACGTGGATTGTAATAAAACTTTTGTTTTTATACACTGTCAGTATATGTAGTTAGTTACTTTAAGTAGTGCGCTTCTAAATGGTTCAACTCGGTTTTTTTTAGTTTAATATTTTTTTTAGCGTCACCCCGTTCCTGTGTACTATAGCAGAGTATGCAGAGGGAACCTAGTGTTAAGTAGCGTTGAAGACAATTCGTAATATTATTTATTGATATTATGATTATTTATATTTGAAAATGTACAAAAAATATATATTTAAACTTATTTTCAAGAATATTTTCTGTTATATAAATACGTATACAATATTCACACCGTGTAATGAATTGAACGTGCCTTAGCCCTAACGAGACAAACTAGGTCGTCCTTCGAACCAAAATTTAATTTTGCAGGTATTTCCATAGTAATAACGAAGCTTACGGTATTATATTCAGTTTCATATAGAAGGGATATGACTAACATATTTGATGAACATTCAACAAATTTGCCGAGAAATTTGCCTTTCTAAATCGTAGATATTTTTGTTTTTGTTATTTAATTATTGAATTAACTATGAATTTATTTTCGTATGTGGAATAAAACTTATCATAAATTTCTACACGACAAAGCGCGGCGTTGAGTTCCTCCACTCAACACGCAATATTTGAGGGTGCGTGGGGAAGGAGTATCGCAACACAAGGTTCCCTTTGCCTACCATTATGTATGCGGGATCACAGCGTGGAAAAAAAAGTTTTTGGCCCTATTGTATATTAAAAAAAAACATTTTGTCCATATTACGTGGCCAGCGACAGAATTCAACACCACATGGAAAATTAAACCACATTTAACGTTAACCTTTTTGTTTAGTGTTCAAAAATTAATCCTAGTATTAATAGGTTAACCACATTAAACTACCAGTGAAATAAATTGTATTATTAAACTGTCAAAGTGTAAAAGGTCCTAGCTTAGTGGCCATGTTATTAAACAGATTAATTGAGTAAAGCTTACCCTCTCACAGCTAGAAATT
Source organism: Heliconius melpomene rosina (assembly GCF_056956725.1). Taxonomy (NCBI): domain Eukaryota; kingdom Metazoa; phylum Arthropoda; class Insecta; order Lepidoptera; family Nymphalidae; genus Heliconius; species Heliconius melpomene. The sequence goes on along the minus strand of NC_140396.1, from coordinate 1,167,488 downwards.
GAGGGGTGTGCAAATTACTTTTTTCATATTTTGGAGTACTTGAAAATTCCGTTAATGTCGGTTTAACATTATAGATCAGAAAGAAGGAAGGCACTTTCGTTCTCCATTTTCTATGCTATTTGCGGGATCAGCGTGAAGCTGAATAAAAGAAGAAAGATAGGCACAGCTATGCGAAAATATATGGTTGAGCTAATGATTTGAATAGTCGGTGTACTTGTGTATCATAATTGGAAGAGTTATAAGAATAGAAAGTATCTAATCGTATACGCGATGGTTGTAAGTTTGATTTCTGCTTGGAGAAATTTATAAATGCAGGAATAAGTGGTAACAGAGTAAGGGGGAGACCGTGGTTGAACTTCGGGAATCCACGTTTTGGCGCTCCGATCTCTCTGGCTAAGGATAAACGATAAACGGTTTGGTTTCTTGCTCAATCTGGTTTGATAATATAGACTATGTAGTGATTTATCGCTAGGCTCTCTCTTGATACACGATGGCGTATATGCGTGACAAAAAAATAGCAACAATGAGAATTTTACGCGTCGCTCACAAAGCCTTCGCTTACATTTTGTGTAACGTTACATCACTTTCAAAAGGGCGTAGACCCCTCTCACAGTGAGTGCTTGCGGGAGCACGTTGCGCCAGGCACTGTGTATTTTTTTTTGGAAAAATATCCTAGAATAGAATGTTTTGGAATATCACTATTGTTTTACTATAAAAGCACTAGATAAATATGACTTGGATGGCCATTTCCTTTTATATGATTATTTTTGTGTTTAAAAATTCTATGAATTTTTACGTTTTCATAATGTTTTTGAGTATAAGTAGATTTTTCGATTTTTCAAAAATGTACATCATTGTGGTGCAGTTGGGACCAGGTATTTTCCTCATGGAATCTAATGTAATTCTTTTATATAAAACATAGTTGTCTAATTTTCTCTAGATAACATTTTATTACTTGCTTATTTTTTTAGCGTAACGTTATACCCAGTATATAACATTGGTTCGAAATTGGTTGAACCTAGCGTAGACACCTTTTCCGCTTAATTTGCGTATTGAGTGACAGATTCCAACGCCGCGTTTGGTATTGTTACCAGAGCAGAGATGAAAATAATTGATTCCGAGATGGAACACACAAACGTCGTGTGTGTCACAGTGACAGTCTGCTTCATAAAGATCTCGTAAGATTTCTGCACCAAAAAATCAAGAAATACTTAAAAATATTACAAATCTCAATACAATTGCTGTTTATTTTTTAATATTTTTCATCTTCACGCTGTACATGAGATATATGGGAATATATAACAGGATAAGCAGAGAAACTTAATGTTAAGACATTCCATTCCCCAGTTTCCGCTAAATTCAACTTATTACCAGAGCAAAGAAATGAACATATTACTTATAAATAATAATACATTCCTCTGAGTCGGAACCGAACCCACAACCGTCGTCATGACGTCCTCAATTTTACTTAAATATGACATATCCAGACACCATATCCGATAAAGCATTTCAGCAGAACTTAAACGGTATACGATATTATATATGACTGGCTCATAATAGATGACAATATCGTGGCCCTGTGACCCAAATACGATGGTCGCGATATCTTCCAGATAAGTATTGGGTATTGGTGGAACTAAGAAGTTTGAGTATTGTATATAGATTTTGTTTTAGCTGCTGTTAGACGTTCTTTTCATTTTTATTTTTAGGCGTATGGGATGGCGTCGTTATGTAAATGTGTTGTGAGTTTAACTACATATATTGCATTATGTTACTGCAGCAGGATAGGCCGGGGGAATCTATCTAATCGCCCCTGTAGCGGAGTAGGAGTGTGGCTACCTCGCTAGAGAAAATTAAAATATACTTCCTTCCCTTGAGTGAGAATTGAATCCAAAACCGTCGCGTTTACAGTCGCACTTGTGGCCCTGCGTCTCAACATTCCTCTATGCTAGAAAAGTAACGATTTTACTACTTCCTAAGTAACAAAAGTAGGACAAATTTAACGGGATAAAGTTTTTCTAGCACGCAATCGCAATCTAACCTTAACTTTTACGGAAGCTTGTTTCACGTAGACCAGCTACATGCTCGTGTGTGAGCTTTGAGAAATATATAGTAGTCAAGGTTACATTGACCCTGTGAGGCTTCGCCTGCTTCTTTTTTATTTAATGTTAGTTAAGTGTATTAACGACTGCATATGCACGCCTGAAGATAGGAACAGATGGACTAATTTTGCAATCTCGCTTTTAAATGGAAAAGACAGCTCATGACCACGACCATTCCGTCAGTACTGTACGGCTAAGCCGAAATGTATTTAGTAAAGTTTGGTTATTTTTGTATGGTTAACTACAATGTTGCTATTAGGATTTCGGGCGTAGGGACACAAGTCACACAATACTTAAAAAAAATAGCGTTCTCAGGTTCCCTCTTCCTACCCCGTTATACGCGGGATACAACGTGAACCTGAAAAACCGCTTAGGTAGCTACTCATAATATAGTATACGAGTATTGTATGAAAGTTCAGTTTTAAATCTGTCTTTTATACGACAAACAAAATGTTTATCACTCGTGAACTATACAGGAGGTAGTTTAGATGTGTTCTTCAAGGTTGGATATAAAATATATGTAAGTTTTTATAGGAGATTAAAAGTTTATATTGCTTTCTAGCGCGATCCGCCCTAGTTCGAGCTTCCAAAGCTCCTTTGAGTGGGTGTCTGGTTATCTTTCAATATTCTACGGAGTTTCTATAGAATACTGTAGAATAACTAATATTATGTACATTCGTGGCCCTGCCACAGTTTGATTTGCACTCAGGGGACTTTTCGATGGTTGTGGTTTCAATTATACTTAGTCTCTAGTAACACTAGGTCTTTTTTGCATACCCAGCTATATATATACGAGCAATCCCTACATCTAAAAAAAGGAAAAATAAGGTGGAATTGACCAAAAAAAATCCTTACCTAAAGGGTAAAATGGTAAAATGGTAACCAAGATTTCAAAATTCGTCTGTCCCATTGTCATCACGTGCTTTTGTCACGAAAGTAAGACTGGAAATTAACCTAAATATAGTTAATTATAAAATAAAGTTCTGTACATATAAAACAAATAGAAGTTTAAAATATAAAACGGTTTTCCGATTGTTGAATATAGGTTTCGCACATGAAAATAGACTTTTTATCTGAAATAGTTCATTTGAGAATAAAAAAGATGGTTTATTTAGCTTTGCGTTGTATATTGCACATAGCAGGGTAGGCAGAGGGAACCTGAAAACCCAGTGTTATGACACTCCGGTCCCATTAAGACACTTTTGTTCTTCACTAGCTTTGTCTCCTTACTAGAGCTAGTCCTTACTAGAGCTGTGCGCCACGACTGGTCTCAATGATAATAATTAGTATGATTAATATTAAAACATTTATTTTGAAGTTTATATTTTGAACAAGCGTAAATATTTTTGAGCGTGGGAATAAAAAAAATAAAAAATAATAATTTCCCATTGTCATATATATTATATGATTAATGATTATATACTTTAGGAATGGCTATCGGGCAATGGCAAAGGCATATGGCAAATTTGACACAAATTTTATCAAACCAGGGCACTGAGTTCATTAAGTAAGTCTAGACTGAGTCTTGAGAGAATCCACTACTATTTATTTCGATATTCGCTATCGAGAACGTTATTAAATATAGTAGTTTCGGTAAAATTTGTAATAAGCCGTTTGTTTGGCATGATATGTAATCTATGTTTCAAATATTAATATATTTTTTTTATTACAGTAGAGTAGAGTCACTAACTTATGTATCTAATTAATTACAGAGTTTATTTTTAAAACTTATTTGCATTTATGAATTGATTTCTTATTAATATAAGAAGAATAAGGATAAGATGCAGACGAGAACTGAACTCGATGACTTATTTCTAGATTTTGAGTTAATTTATGTCTTAAAAATTTTTAAAATTGCTATTTAAATGCTTTTAGAAAATTATACTGCTTAACGTCATACAAAAACACGCCGTCGCGTCGTGGTGCTGATTGGATACACCTAGCTTGGTGTATTGGTTGTGGGCTCATGGAATTAATAATTTTGTATATAGAAATTCCCGCTTAAACACATGTCTTACACGCATCGCGTCTACAGTCAGACATATACAATATACTTATATTACCCAAGCTATATAATATCTCACCAATGCGAAATGTGGAGAAAGGTGTAACTAACTTATAAGTAATAAGACCTTTGATTTTCCTGGTCATAAGCTTAATTGGAGGAACAGATAAAAACTAAATAAATAATTTTGAAATTGAAAAAAGGTACGGGCTACGCTTCTGTACTGATTAGCTAAAAAAAATAATTCTTTTGTTCCTTCACTCTTCTGTAGCCACAGATTACTGCAGTGTTCAAAACGTCGGGCTTCCAAAAATGTATAATACTAAATTTAAGTGGTTAATCCAGTTAAAGAGTTTAACTTAAACCTTGTAACTAATTTCTGCACTTATCTGGTAAAATATATAATTTTTATAGTATTTTGAAAACTGATGTAGTTATCTTCATGTAAACTCCTAGTAGGGGAGTTGGTCTAGACGAAATGGCAATGAGATTACGTCTTATTTTAGGTTTCGAGTTAATAAGCCAACGCGGTTTATGGCTTAGAAATTATTTCAGTTGTTATATAAAAGGTTTAAGAAAGATTTATTTTCTGATATTTCTGATGTTTTATTGGAAAATTGAAACTAAATCGAAGGTGAAATGGAGAGTTTTAGCTTTATATTCTCAATGCCTATTCTGCAATATGCGGGATTCCCTGCCTACCTTGCTCATGCAAGGAATTTGCATTTAGAATTGCAAGGAATGCAAGGAATTCGCAAGGATTTGGCATGGTATTTTTTTTTCGGCGGAAAATGAGGGACGTAGAATCTTTACACTACGTTGTCAGGTTAGCACTCCCTACTATATGCGGGATACAGGGTCAACCTAAAAAAATATAAAAAAAAATAAAACAAAAATAAATGAAAAAAAACCTTTTAAGCGATCAAACAGAAATGTCGCGAACAATTGTCCATAGGTCATAATACCTTTAGCCGAAGTGAATGAATGTCCCCGGATGAACTACAATTCAATTATCCCGCTCTGCAGTACTGTACTGTGTGGTGTATATTTTTATGTAAACTTTTTTGATATTGTCGTCGTTATAATTGGTATTTCACTTTTGAACTTGTAATTTGGCTGTGAGGTCTTCGTGATGCAGTGGTGCAAGCGTTTGGTTGTAGGCGCGGCAGTTGGGTTCGATTTCCGCTCGGTGGAATGGAATTGTTGATATTTTTATTTTGATTCGTCGTTCTGGTAACGAGTCGAAAGTGCAGTGTTGAGTTTCGCAGGATAAAGCGTGAAGCTAAAAAAAACTGGTAATATTTGGTAGCGTTGTTTAGCGTGGTCTCTGCTTTATCTATATATAAACTTCACGGTATATCCCGCATATAGCAGGATAGGTAGAGTGAATCTGGTAATAAGACATTTCGTTTCACCACATCATCCAATCTTCAAGACATAGGGAGTTGAGTGAAGGATCTCAACGCTGCGCTTTCTCTTTTTACCAGAGAAATGAAAATATTTCGATATCCCAATAGGGAATCCAATAATTTTCATTTTTTTGTATTGCGATTGTAGTGAGTACGCTGTGCCGTTGTGCCACAACGGACTTTTAAGCGTCATTTTAATAATTGTAGTTGCTTCTAAAATATTACAATATTTATCTAAGTGTTGGTCAAAATTAACCAAACACTTTAGCCTAAATGGTTACACAAAGTCAATTAACACCAAAGGCGGAACAACAAAATTTCAAACGACCTCATAATAAGGACGCACCTGACATCTTGAGAATGTCAACGCGGCAAAGTCATAAAAATATGACTTAGAATGTTGAAAGAGAATAAATGTTTCTTTAAAAGATAAAGGAAATTAGTTAAAATTGTTGCAGCATTCGCTTTTATAATTTAATTATGTTGTCGGACACCTCGCCTTGCTCCTTGGTTGATATTCTAGAGGAATGCTTGTTTTGTTTTCTTTAACAACTTGTTTTTGTTTTAGTTTTATTTTGTTATGTTTTTATTTCATTAAGTATTTTAATTTATATCCTTCTGTTTTTTAAGCTTCACGCCGTATCTCGTATATAGCAGGATAGACAGGACTAACCTGGGAACCTGTTAAGATACTCCGTACACTTCTCACTTTTAGCCAAATTCTAAAGGTATTGCAGGTATTGGTTCAGTGGAGGATCTTAACGCCGCACTTTGCATCGTTACCAGAACGTGGAAATAAAATAATTAATATCTTTTACGAAAATATTTATGTAAATTTTATAGTCATCACATGAATTACTCAAAACTTTAAAAAATATACTGTAGTGCAAGACAATATATAAAAAATAAAAGTTTCTCTAAAATGTGAAAAGAATTTAGAATTGAAGAATTTGCTAGAAATTTCACAGTAGTTTGATCCCACGGGAAGACATATGAATAGCTGTAACCACGAGCTATCGAAGTTAGTGTGCAAGTTGAATTCTGTTCCGTATTACTGCTATACTATTAGTGTATACTGTACTATAGTATAGTAGAGGAACACGGCGACCACACAATATATAGAAAGTTATTATTACATGTCTTTTACTTAGCTCCGAAAAGTTGTTTTTGAGCTTTAGATTTAATCTTTTGATTGCTGTTTTAGAATTCGTAAAGTTGGTCAGAGTTTAAGTGAACAAAGAAGATGTATATAATTTTTATGTTTGTCACAAGTTCAGTACTGTAAAGTTAAGGAACACAGTGTAGCGACACTCAATTTCCACCCAATTCTTGAGTTTTGTCTCGTTATTAAAGCGATTAAATAAAAATATTAAATATATTATTAGCCCTAGTGGGAATCGAATCCGCAACCATCGCGCTTGCTATAATCCTTAAACAAGAATATACAAAGTCAAAGATAGACTAGTTTGCAGTTTCCATATCAATGTTACTAGTATACTGTATAGTATAGGTGCAAAGTTCAGTTTTAGTTGTTTGCGTCGATAGAGTCTCTCTCGCTAATTGAATTGCAACGCCACAGAGCTCGGTCACTATATCAATTTATATAGCGAGGGAGTAACGGTGTCAAAGTTACTTTAGTGTATTAAATTTGTGTTTGCTAAGGGATTTTTTTTAGTGATTTTATTGAATGTTATAAATGTTTTTTATACTAGGTACGTATATATTTAAATAGAGAAAAAATACTTTCGACTTTATGTTAATATATATATATATATATATATATATGTTACTTTTACGGTATATCCCACATATAGCAGGGTAGACATAAAGTGTTCATTTTCTCGAGTGGGAATCAAACCCACAACCTGTCACGTTTTCAATCGCACGCTAGTGCTCTTGCGCCACTTGGCTTCTATAAATTGAACTGAGATACATTTTTATGGTACAAAGCATAAATTTCTTTGAATAGTTTAAGCCAAAATTATTTACGCGGTAATCGAATCTACACACTGTGATCGTATATATTTAGCAGTCACTTACATTTGTTTCTTAGTAAATATTAGAGTTCGTAATTGTGATGTTTCGCTCCCGCCCTAAACATTTCTTATGTAAATATTTATATGCAAATCACTTCCGTAAACGTATTTCGAGTCCCTCAAGATGTGTCCTTAATCGAAGTTGAGAAATTTATTTAGAAAACCCCCTTCAAAAAGAAAGCGTTTTCAAAGTTTTCTTTAGATATTTAAATAGAAGTCTAATGCTTTTTTTGCATAGTAATGTAGGCAAAGGGAGATACTCCGTTCCCTACTTGGAGAGTGAGGAAATAAAATCTGTTCATTCCCTAGAGTTGGAATCGAATCCACAACCTGCATAAATGGCGGCACAGTGTTTGATGGTGAATGAGATTCACTATCAAACACTGTGCCGCCGTTTATATTTACAAAAGCTTAAAGTATTTAAATAGTTTTATATCAAATAACATTACAATGTCTATTCATATAAAGACAGAAGCACGATTCGTCTTCTCTCCGCTCCTTCCCTATCAAGTGTTGACAGCGCAATATATTTGAGCGCATTCCAACATCAATCTTGGAATACACAAACTGAAGGAAAACCGAGCAAGGAAAGATTTACTATATAAAAGGTGCATCTTTATAAAAAGATATAATAAAAAAAGATTAATATATAAACGAGCTTCACCTGTATCCTGCGCACACCAGGGTAGGCAGATGGAACCTAGTGTTAAGACACTCCATTCCCTACTTACGCCACGAAGGCCTTAATAAACGTCCTACAATAAAAATATATTTTTAAACAATTTATTTATTTGCTTGTCAACAGGTATAATTCTAAGCTGACCACGCTAGCGCTGCCGTCGGTGATATTCGAGCCTAAGTTCAAAGGATCAGTGCGTAACCTCGTGTACTCTGACCTTCCGGGACAACCTCCACGGCGACAAGAGTTGCGGCATTCGAGAGATTTGAAGGTAAGCTTTAAATTTGGTACAGTATTCGTATTACATAATATTATCTACTAATAAGGCAATGAATGACAAGATCGTTGCAGTACAGCGGCGGGTTTTTGTTTTCATTTCCACACTCTGGTTACAAGATCAAATGCGAGATTTTATCAATTTTATTATCATTAATTATCATATATGATAAGTGCAGGTTCAAAATACGTTAAAAAATAAAATGAAATATTCGCATACATATATTTTTAACATTTTAAAACTGATATCCCGTTGTTCACACATATCGTTTCAATTAAGCACTGTACAAGTGTTGGTAAATTAGAGCAACAGCTGGAATGTCGCTTGTATTTATGAAATATACATTTATTGTTGCATGTGACCTGAACATTTATTGAAATAGTTTTGTTTAATCGTTTTTTTTATCTCGCTACATCCCGCAATTAGTAGGGATAAATGGAGGGAACTTAGTGTTAAGACACTCCTTTCTCCGCTTTCCGTCCTATTTCCCAGAACCAAATGTTAAAACACTCGACTTCCAACTCGACTTCCGACTCGCACAAAACGCAGCGTTGGGAAAATTTGGCAAGTGGGGTGTAGAGTGTCGGAACATTAGGTTCCCAGATTCTCTCTGTCTACCCTGCCACGTGCGGGATACAGCGTGAAATGAAAGAAATAAATAATCAGCTAAACTATAAGGTACTTGCTGAATAGGTAAAAACGCTTTTCAAGCACTTTATTAAAATAACGCTGAAAGGAGAATATAAAATTCCATAGAGTGCGTTATATTTTAAGAACATCTCAATTTTAATATATTATCAAAGCATTTTGAACTCTTTATCCTTCAGTGTTGGGTTCATTTTGCAATGCACTTAAATGCAACCGTTTAGATCGAACAATGAACGTCTCGTTCTAATTCAGACTCAATCAAAAGCAGAAGCAAACTTTAAGGATTTAATACTCTGAGTAAATGCTCTGTTTTCTTTATGAAAGTTCTTGTTTTTTTTTTCATTATTTTCACGCGCTATCCCGATTAGTTTAGGGTTATTTAATATTATCATTTCCCTCCGTTTTGATGCAAATGCAAATGCGGCGTTGAGTTTTGCCACTCAACATGCGATGCCTTGAGATGTTGGCGGAAAGTGGTTAACATAGTGTCTTAACAGTAGGTACGCGATACGGCATGAAGCTAGAGAATAGGTTAAAAAGAAAGAATTTAGTGCCAAGACAATATATCTAGTGATTAAGAGTTCACGTGAAGCAAACATAAAAACGTATTCTTCATTCATTCATTATGTGGGGAAGGCACATTCCGCTTCAAACTTTTCACCCAATTTTCGAGACGATTTTTTTTGGCAGAAGTCAACGCCTCATTTTGTCGTACCAGAGCGAGAAAATTCATTCTTTCCTCCGAATGGAAATCGAACTTACAACCATCCAGCCTTATCTAAGCCTAAGCCTCAACAGCGGCAAGATTCTCTGTCAACTTAAAAAAATACATACTAATCTTTTAAGTAAGTAGGTATAACAAGTACTACAAAGTACTTTAATAAAGCCAAGTTCTGTCGCGGGTCCCCACAGCGAGGCGAGGGCGTGAACGCCGTACATTATGTTGGTTGAAATTAAGTCACTTTAATTACTAAGGAGTAATCTTACACTCGTAATTGCCTCTGTGAGATGTTTGTAATTTGTTTATTACTATAAATGTATGTAATTTCAATTCTGTGAAAGAATTTAATTTGTGCAATTATTTAACAGTGGCGAAAGCGTGCGATTGTAAACGCAATGGTTGTGAGTTCGATACCCATTCGAGGGAATGAAGTATTTTTTTTATTTCTTCGTTCTGGAACTTTACAGTAATATACAATTTATGAAAAAATGTTATATGGACCGTTTATTTTGAAAGTGGTGTAAGTCAATTTTTTCCAAAAATGAGTTATCACGTAATTCATGCTTAACTTAATGTATTTTTTTTATATGTAACTAGTCCGTGTTTAATTTCTCAAAAAAAACCCATGTTTTGAACAACTTAAAATCAGTCGGTAAATGAAATTGCATAATCATCGACATACTAACCTTTAACTTTCTCAAAACAAAAGAAAATGGACTTACACCTCTCTCAAAATAAACGGTCCATATTAATTGTATAATAAAGTAGTTTGTATAATAATAAAGTTATATAAATGTATAACTTGGCTATAATATAACAATAAGTTTAAGCGGGCGAAGCCGAATTTTGGCTACTAGTATGTAATATTATTAGAAATAGGCATTTAAAACGTCCGTCCGTTCATTACAAGTTGAAAAGGTCGCGTGTATCCATAGCCACGTTATTTCGGAGGCTGCGACGGTGAAAGGTTATTCAATTTATTTTTCTATCTGACCTACTTAGCACAGTGACGGCGATATATTGTGAATGACACCGTTTGAGATTTACTGGGGATATAAGGAATGTACCTCTAAGCATGGTAGATAGTTATGGTTCGTGGATGTTTGGAATTCGATTCTTTTTTATAAGCGATGGGTTTTTCTGGAGGTTAGTGTTTTTTTTATTGTTGTTGTTGTTTTAGTTGAGGATGTGGAAAATTTAGGACTTGTAAGGTTTTGATAAAGCAATGAGTGTAGCAGAACTTGAACTCTTTCTTCCTTAACCTCTTGGAGCCATTCCGTTGTTATTGAACGATTTCTAAGAAAGGGTTCTATTATAATTTTATATGTTTCCTAAACAAGTCACCTTCACATTTGTGAAAAAACTCTAAAAATTAAAAAATATGATTTATGGTAAGATTTCTTACTACCAAAAGTGAGCGCCAAAAAAGACGTAAAGGGCTTAAAATAAACACTAAGCTTTATAGGTACTTTGTAGATGTCATTATATTATGATGATAACAATATGTTTTTTGCTTCATTATAAAAATCTTTTTATTTTTTTAGGGACCTGGTATTAACACATTCCTTTTCTAATTAAGGCACTTCCTTTTCCCTACTTTCCTCCTAATTATCGAGACATTGTTGATAGGCGAAACTTACCGACGCGCTTTCTCTAGTTAGAAGAGCGAGGATTTCTTCCTTCCTCGCGGTAAATATTCATTATTTCATTCCACCGAGCGAGAATCAAACCCACGACTGCGTTAACAGTCGCAGCTGGCCTCGAAAAAAATATGTGCAAAGGAGAGACCAGAGTGACACAAGTTCTCTTCCCATATATCTCAAATAAGATGACAAGAATACTTTCTTCCATTTGTAGCAGTTACTTACAGATTTTCTAAATGGATTTAGCTTCCCATATATAATAGTGGTGTCGTAAAGTGGCGTGTTTATGCGATGAGCAGATAGCACAGTGTATGATGTATGGGGCTATATATCTGCTTATCGTGGACTTATGTTAGACAATGTACCTTCTGGCTGGTGGGTTTGAGTGTATTCAATAGATTCTTATTTGTTGTAAAAATATGAAGGTTTAAGTTAATTATCATATTTTATACATGTAAATACTACGGTTGTGAGTTTAATTCTCAGTCAGTGTAATTAATTATTATCATTTCCTCTCTCTTAGTAAGAAAACCAGTATTATACAGGGTGGAATTGTCAGCACCACTTTAAATGAAACCTCAGTTTTAACTACTTCTCTACTTCTTCCATCCTGTATAACCATAACGTAACACTAACATTTGTAGCAACATCTAAATCTGGAGCTGAAAATTTTAATATGTATATTTTTATTTGTCTGCGTTTAAGTTTAAAAATTCAAATTTACATCCCCCTAGATTCTTATTCAACGAGATTCTGTTTAAGCAGGAAGTTTCATAAGTCCCACGGCAGTTCAGACGGTTAACTTCTTGATAATAAATTATTTTTGTGTTTGCTACTTCGTTAAAAATTTTATTGTATAATTGAGTTGTGGTCGTAGATTCGATTCCCATTTGGGGATATATGTATTTACCTATTTTTTTAGCTTCGTGCTGGAACTAGTATATGACAGCGTAGAAGGAACCTAGGAGTCTATTAAGATTTCGATTAGGTATTGCACATTGAGTGGTGAAATTGAAAGTGCCAAGATATGAAAATATTAAATATTCCAATCTCCCGAATAGGAATCGAATCCAAAACTGTCGCGAGTAGAGTCGGACGCTTGTGTCACCTAAAATTTTAAAATATGTAAGATTGGGTTCGTTAATCATTTTGTTCCCAACAGTTCCCAGAAGCAGTGTCTAAGCTAACTTTCGTTAGCTTAGACACTGCTTCTTTGAAATTTTCAAAGTAATATTTTGTGTAACTAAGTAGATAGATATCGTTTATTAGTATGGCAATATAAATTTGAAATTTCTTTTTTACTGAATTTAAATACAATTACGATTTTTTCTTAATGAGAACGGGGTGTTTCAACACTAGATTCGTAGATTCCTTTTGACTACACTAACGATACATTATTAATGAACACGGAGTGACTTTACTCTAGGTTCCCTGGTTCCCTCTGCCTACGCTACCTACAGCGTGAAGCTGAAAAGTGTATTTCATCGAGTTTAATGCCAGTCCACATATAGGTGTACGGTATATTCCCATACACTTGGCAGTACTAGGCAGGATGAATAAAGTGCGCTATCCAGAATTCAATATGCGACCGATTCGTTCGAAATAATCTCGACCCCAAATATCGCTGTCGATTTCTATTAAAGTGAAATACACTTAAAGCTACCTACATATAACTATCGTATATAGTTCAGATTATTTTAAAAAGTACTGAGATATACGAGTATATATTTTATTTTAACTTCACGCACTCCTTCTTCTTCCTGGCATTAATCCCGGCTATTACCGGGGTCTGCCTTCCTACTTAACCTACTTCACTTTGCACGATCTTTTGCGTCCTCGGTGTTTAGACCATTGGCTCTCATGTCCTGCATCACGACATCCAACCAGCGCTTCCTTGGGCGTCCAGGAGGTCGCGCCCCAGGAACTTGTATAGCAAGGCACTTGCGTCCGATATAGTTCTTAGGCCGGCGCGTAACGTGGCCAAACCATCTCAAGCGACGCTCTTGGAGCTTATCCACTACGTCACGGACCCCAAGACTACCTCGAATGAATGTGTTGCGTATGCGGTCAGACCGCGCGTTTTAACTTCACGCACTATCCCGCATAAAGCAGGTAAGGTAGAGGGAACCTCGAAACCTAATGGTAAGAGACTTCCTTTCCCTGTATTTTATGTTAGGTGCAGTTTTTTCTTTATTTAGGTATGTCCCGTATTTAAGGAAGGTAGGCGAGGGAGAAACAATGGTCAAGGCATACTTTTTCTCTCTGGCCAAGTTTCGAAACATTACATACTGTATAACATGTATTTTTCGTTGTGGCTCAACGACATTGTGTCTATAAACACGACAGTTGTAGATTTGATTCCCAGAATAAATTATATTCGCTCTGTAGCCAAACAAGGAACTAGGATGAGTTCCGCCATTGAACATAAGCAAAACGGAATACGAGGTCTTCCCTCTGCCTACCCTGCGATATGCGGGATACAGCGTGAACACATAATATTTTTTTGAATTCAAGTATTTAATTTCCATGCACTTATAATGTCGCTATCTTCTATCAAAATAAGAGTTTTTTTTAAAGTAAACTTGCAAAGTGTGAGGAGGCTGTGGCTAAATGGACCACATTAAAAAGCCATTACCTGCCCGCATACGAGATGCGTTTTTAATCTGTACGTGAGAATTTAAAAATTCAAATATCTCTATAAGGTTTATTATTTGCACTTTTAAATATTATGGCAAATCTTCTTAGTTTTTCTAGAAATTTAAAAGTAGAAGAATTATTTACAATGTCATTGTGGTGTAGAGGCATAGCGTCTGACTGTATACGAGACAGTTGTGGGTTCGATTCTTAGTCAGGTAAATATAAAACATTTCCTCACTCTGGCAAAATTGTGCAGAACGTGTTTTGCGTTTCACGGCGTGAAGCTTTTTTATTAAATATTTAATTTCTGGGGGATTCCAGGTTGTAAAAAGTTTTAAGCCGACAAATATATTATATTACATTTTAGTGGGTTTTGAAGTCACTATGCTTCACAAGGGACTTAGAGTGAAGAGGTTTTCATATTCATAATATTATAATATTCGTTTCACGGGACTGATACGAAATAGATAGAGCTTTAAATATGCTTTTGACCTACTTCCCACTTAAATGCATATTGAAACGAAAAAGAGAAGGTTTTACTACATATTTTATTATTTCATTTTAAATATTATTATTATTAATTATATTATTATGATGGCGAAGCGCGGCGTTGAGTTCTGCCACTCAACACGTAATGCCTCGAAAAATTTGGCGGAAAGTGGGGAACTAAGTGTCTATTTTGATTTAGTCCAATCATTTTCATTTATTTTTTAATCATTTTAAAAGTATAAGGTTTAACTCAAACTCATATGGTTGTAATTGAACAATGATTGTGATTTCAATATAAATTGTTTGATTATACACGAACGAGACTAAGAAATACAAAACCTCGGTAACGAGCTAACAGCTTATCGATTTTATATAGAATTATTTCTTTGAATAAGAAACATGAACTGTTAAGAGAATTTGCCTCGAGTGTAGTTTTTCGTATGAAATATTCTTTTCCAAGTAATAATCTTAAAAAATTAATTAGATGCTCGAGATTACATTACAAATATTGTATGTAAAATTTTAAATGTATGTAAAATATATACGAGTAGGGTAGGCAGAGAGAGCCTAGTGTTAAGGCACTCCGCTCCCCACTTTACCCCATTCGCCGAATTCTGGAGACATTGCGTGCTTATTCGATCTGGACATCAGACCTAAGACATGAACATTTTAAATATTTCACTTCCTTGTGTGGGAATTGAACCTACAACTTCTCGCGTTTACAGCCATACGCTTGTGCCCCTGCGCCACGACTGGCCTCACTAAAACCTCACTATCTCATCATTTCATAAAGCAATAAATTTATAATTATGGCGTTTTTTATTGGATACCTCAAATGTACAGTTTCTGATATATACTCATTAAATATGTTTATAACGTGGGGTTATGGGGAATAAAATTGTTTACGACATAAGTTCACGTGAAGTATGCTGTTGGAGTGATTTCGAACGCAATATTGCCTCGTCTCTGTATTGTGGACTTGATGATTAGAATAATAATAATCTAATTATTTTAAGTTATAGAAATAATATTTCTAGGTTTTCGCCTATAGCTACCTGGCGACAGGTAGAAATAACTTAGTGTTGAGACACTTCGTTTTCTATTTAAAAAAGGTGTAAGAAATAGAACACAGCGGGATTTGACCCTGCGCCTTTTGGAAATATAACAACTCTTGGAACGTATGGCTAAGTGGTCAGAGCCTTTAGATCGTTTACAAACGTCACGTTAACATTTTTATAGTGATCTAAAAAGTATTTTTCTTTTCCTAAGTAGATATAGTAAATATAATAATAAGTTTGAGCGGGCGAAGCCGCGGGCGGGTCGCCAGTAATATTTACTCGTATAGTTCTGCTCAATCAAACCCATGTTCCGTTTACAGCAGATTGATTAATTTTCAACTCTGTTTATTAATTACACCTGAATCCCGCACTCAATAACCCACTCGAGTTAATGGCCCCGCGTCGCGTCGTGGCCATCTTGTCATGTCGTATAGCTGACGTTGCGCTACGATTTATTGGTGCCACTTAATATATTGCTAATGTATGGATATTCGTTTTTTTTTATTATATGAAATAGTGTCTTTTTTGTTGTTTGAGTTATTGTGATGGGTGTGGGTTCGATACTCGATGGTGCAAATGTTGATATTTAATAATAATGGTAATATTTTCAGATGTACTTATTATAAAAAAAAAATCTTAATTTTTAAAATTATTTCCAACATAATATTAAGAGTGGATTAATAAATTACTATAACTTATACATATTTTCCCATTCCCATTAAGTTTGACGTCGATCGTAGTTAAACACCGCAGTATCTCTGACTATATTAGGGAAACAGTTATTTATTCCTCGAAATGAATCTCTAAAATCCAAGCAGATGAAGTTGCACCTCAGAAGTAGATTAATTCAAGTTTCATACAAATTTATTACTAAAGCTAGGTATACATTTATATAACAGTCTCTATTTACTAAATTGCGCAGTCGTCGTAAATTTAAATATATTTGTATTTCATCTCAAGTTATGAGAAAGTAAATACATGGATATTTGTTTATTTAAAAAATAAGCATAAGCTTTAAGATCTGGATGTATTCGTATGAATATATTTTAGATAAGATATAAAGAAAACTTATCTGTATTATCTTAGTATGGGATAAACTTTAAATATGTTAAGATATTTTTATTTTTAGCTTCACTCTGTATCCCACAAATAGCAAAGTAGGCAGAAGAACTTAGTGTTAAAACACTCAGTTCTCACTTCCGTTCCACTCTTCCGTTCTCCACTTTCCGGCGAATTCTAATGGCATTGCGAGAAAATCAAGATAATAAATATTTCATTTCATCGAGCGGGAGTTGAACCCACAACCTGTCGTACAATCACACGCTTGAACTTCTGCGTCAAGTTTTATACAAGGAGATTACTGACACTAAACAATAAGATAACAGTCCCTATTTGGTAAATTGCAACGTCGCCGTCGTCTTCAATCTAAACATTTTCGTATTTCATCTCGAGTTATGACAAAGTAGTTTTGTGAGTTAAATAAGATATTTTCAGTTGCAATTTTAATTTTGTCGAGATGACTTGGTTAAGCTGAAGTCCTCTCACGCGGAGTGGGGCCAGTGACTTGGAAAGCGTCATTGAACAAGAATAATATATAGCGTAGGTCCACTCTTAGCGCGTTATTGGTTACCTTATTAGATTATGTAATTTTAAATATAAATAAATTAAATCATTAATTAGTTTCACGCTATATCCCGCATACAGCAGGGTAGGCAGAGGGAACCCAGTGTTAAAACGGAGTGACTAAACATTAAATGTTCTCCCGTGAACTTTGATCTCTCCATCGCGATTTGTCTTTTTGCTATTATTAATATTAACTTAGAATGCTGCCACTGCCACTGACCTTAATTAATATTTTAGAAAAAAATCAAAGTTTTTACTCAGAAATTATATAAATACATAATATATTGCATATAGACATTTAGCTACTTACATACATAAGTGTAAAATAATTTCTACGCAAGTACGAAAACCACTTAGGAACTCGGCAAATGTCAAGGGCGGATGTATAACGTACACCGCGACGACATCGCGCTTATATTGGACGTCTAATATGTGTCAACTTGGAAATACTAATAAAACTTGTAGCTCGGCTTTATGTGATTGATATTGGTGTTTGAAGGTACTGAGTTCGGTTCCCGTTTAGAGTACTGTGCATAATATTGCTGTATGTTCGTAAAAGACAATTTTTTTTGAGTCTACTGGTTGTTTGATTATAAGCGTTGATTATAAGGTTACGATCATAAAAATCTTCCAGATCTCGTGGCAGTGCAAGCGCCACAATGATAAGACTGTTATCGCGATGGTTGGGAGTTCTATTCCCACTTGGGGAATGAAATATTTTATATTTTCATTTTTTCGCTTTGATGACGAAGTAAAGCACGGCGGAGTGTTTTAACACTAGATTTCCATATTCACTCTGCCTACCCTGCTATGTGCGGGTTACAGTGTAAATTTGAAAAACACCAACTAATGTCTGACTAAATTATTTTAAAGATATACTCATAACATAACTAACAGAACTAATTTAGTTTTGTAAAACGAAACTTACGAGTATTTAATATAAGGGCCGCAATCCGCCCGCGGCCACCTAACTTGGTAACTTTTGACTTAAGTCAATTAATATTATTGGATAAGCCGAGCAATACGAAAATTGGAATTCTAAATAAATATTAAAGTTTTAAGATGTCTCGTGTTTCTAGATAGATGTAGAACTATAATTTTTTTTCAGTTTTTAAAAAGCTTTAAAAGCTTTTATTTTGTTTTCTGGTGTATTGTATTTTATAAATTAAGTTCTTTCATTTGGCAAAGATTTTTCACAATTTTACAATTACTAGTTTTATAAGTAATTTTTGTTCTTAAATTATTATAATTGAAATGCGACGTGGAAATGAAAATAATGTATATTATGTTTTACTACTTCTTTCCCGAGTGGAAGTCGACCCCATAACACCTAGATTGACACTGTTCCACTGTGCCACGATGGCCTAAAAACAAACAAATAAAATAAACAGTTAATCCATCCCCAAAACTTAGAAAATACAAGATTATTGCTATTTTACCCAAAAACAAAAGTCCATTGCAACTTTATTTGTTTTTTTGTTAGCTTTGTGTCCCTACAGAATACATTAAGCAAATGTGTCGAAAATTATGATGAATCGTGGCACCCGAAAACCGCCTCAAGTGCCAACCGGGATGGAGGTGTAATTGCTTAATTTCGCGTGAAACATTTCTCACGATTAATATACCGCAGGTACAACGAAGCTTAAGGTACGAAGTGGTGGGCGGGAACTGTTTTGGAGGAATGGAAATATACGTATCGTTGTTTTGTTTTATTAGTTCGTTATAGTTTTGGGCAATTTAGACTCATTTTAATATAATTATTAGACAGTATTTTTTTTTTGTACTCAAGGCTTTTTAGTGCAGTTTAATCGGTAGAACGAAATGTTATATTTTTTAATTTCACGCTGTATCCCGCAAATAACAGAGTAGGGTTCATTCCCCCGAATTGAAATTGAATCGCTTACATTCGTTACTATGGCCTCTAAAAATACTATTATTTTTAAACATTTATCCACCCAGGAGTCGAATTCCTAATCATCAAATATGTTATAATCAGAATTCTAACAACGTAGATACTTTTCATAACCTGTATAATTATCCCGATTATATTCACTAGAAAATAAAATTAAAAAAAAATCTCATTTCATCGCAGCAGATAGTGAATACGTGCCAAGCGGGTCAACTTAGCTCTTTAATGCCCCTTTTATATATGACAAATTGTTTACTCTTATCATTCATGAGTGAACTGTGTCAGGTCGTATGGAAATTAAGTTTTTGTTGCCTCTGTACTCTGGTTATTTCATATTTATATAGATCTCGCGTCCTTTGTGGGTATATAATTAATATTATATGCTTATGGTTCTTTAGAATTTCTTGTAGTGTACACATGTGGTGGTGGTAGGTTCGATTCCTATTTGGGGGGGGTGAATTGTTTTCATTTATTCGCTTTGGTAATGAGAGAAAGCGTTGCGATAAGTTAACTATGTTGCCAACAACCTGTGCCTACTCTGCTACGAGGAGAAATGAGTGAAGCTGCTCTTTTAGTATTGCTGCTTATTTTACTTTAACATAATTTATTCTTGATAATCTAAATAAAACAACTGGGACACAAGGATGGCTTACCTATTTTAACTTAATTTATAATAATATTAGTATATTTATAACCCGTACGTATATTCGTATTACCGCCCACGTAGCACCTCTGATATCTATGCTGTAGCGCCCACGGTTATTGAGAAACGGCGCGTGGGACGATTTTGTTAGTCGTTTAGAATTGTATTATGTCGCGTTGTACAGTTTGTACAGAGTTTGTTGCAATGTTTTTTTTGTAGTTTATATGAATTATTTATTAATTTACTTATTTGGCTGTGCTGGTTCATAAGTGTTGGTTCAAGGTTCAATTACACATTTTTTTTATAATCACGAAACTGTCTGCTTGGCTTGCCGTTTCGATAGGAATAAAAATCTAAAGTGTTCTTTTTTACATTACATAATTTTTTTTCATTACATTATTTATTTTCTGCAAAATTTTCGAGAACTTATGTGTTGAGTGGCGAAGCTCAACGCTTCGCTATATCGTGTTTACCGAGAAAATAGAAATAATTCATTTTCCCCATTGGTAACCAAGCCAACAACCGTTACGCTAACAGACAGATGGTTAGCTACGACGGCCTCAATTTTCAAACGCAATTTTTTATGTAGGTACTGAACTTACTACCATATTGCCCAATCAGCAGAAATGGGCAAATTTTGAGTTTCAACTGACAATTAAATATTAACATTTGCTGACAATTTTGTTCGTGCAGAAGTCACTCTTCACATTACTTGTTAATATTTAATTGTTAATTGCAATTAAATTTGCCCAACTCTGCCAGCCAGACATTTTTGCATTATTGCGGTATAATAACTTATAATATCTCCAATTTTTGTATTTAATTGGAATTAAAATTTTGTCGCATTATTGTGGGCGGTTAACATGCTACGCCGTAGCCAACAGCTACGAAATCGTTCGTGATTTTTGCTACTAGCGTGATCATGTATCGTATTCGATAATAAATAAATTATACAACTTCTTTATAACATGATGTAATTGGGTGTAGTAAAATGCTTATTTTATTGAAGGATTTTTTTTCTGTGGCCTCTAGCATCTTTTATATACCTATTAAAAGGTAGGCAAGGAGAACCTAGTTGTGAGACTATTCGTTCTTAGCTTTTTGTTTCATTTGCAAACCTTGTATGTTCAGTGGAATACAACTCTAAGCTTTATAGCAATATTTCTATATATACGCCTTTTCCAACACAGTAGTTTAGTTACAATAGTTTACAGGGAATATAGTGTTAAGACACCCCACTCTCCATTTTGCTGCCTAAACTTCGAGATATTGCGTATAGTGTCGTAACTCACAATTCGGTAAAAAAGGGGAAAATGGGTTTTTGGGATGGGAAAATTCTTTCCCTTTCATTGCGGAAAGCTGGGACAAATAAAATAAAAAAAGACAAACAAATATGTACCACGAAATCAATATCTAATTAAAAATCAATTGATATGCTGACAAATTGTATGTTCCACTCAAAATAACTCGATTCCGTTCATAAACTGCCAAGAAGAAAAAGGAGGTGAAACCATTAACTTTTCGGCAAATATTCTGGCTTTCCGCCAATAGTACCTGTAGAGGTTTTACAAGTACTTCTTAGGTTTAATTACCGCATTTTTAGCCTAACTTCATGGAATTTGGCTTCGATTTTACTATTATTAGAATGTTTTAGCTGTAGAGTATATGTGCTCAATTGGTTTAATATAAATTAAATAGCTATATAAAGAATTAACACATTTGTAGATAATATATTACTAGCAATATTTTAGTTTGAATAGTATGAAATTAAACTACTGCTTGCATCTATAAAATAATTAATTAAGTTACTTTTGTAGACCGCCGTGGCACAGTTTGATAGTGACTGACTGTAAACACAATGGTTGTGGGTTCAATTCCCACTCACGAGAATGATTTTATTTAATTATTTTAATTTCCCAGCTTAAATCGATAAATGTTTAAAAAATTGGGCCAGTGCGTGAGTGAGTGTCTAACCACTAGGTTTCTCCGTGCTATACGCGGGATACAGAGTGCAGAGTACAAGCTACGTTTAAAATTACATTATCCAATAATAAATTAAGTGATATGCGTCCACCCATACCATCTTAGACGAGGGTGGAAAGATAATAACTTTGCACGAACAAGAGATCACTTTAAGAAGATCAAAGGCACGCTTGTTAATTAGAACCAATCGAGAGGCAAGAAGCTCTTGATATCGTATATAATTTATTATACGAGTATTAATAATATGACGTCGTCGTGGAACAGTGCCCCTGTATAAGGTTGTGATTGTAAATTTTAAATATTTCATTCCTCTGATTAGGAATCGAACCCATAACCTGACGCGTTCACAGTCGCACGTTTTTGCCACTGCGCCCACGACTGCTTCTCTAAATACACATAAATATTCAAATTAAATTTAATCATCGTAAGCTATTCAATAGTTCGTGCCCTATTTAAGAGAGCCTAGATTTATCATTCATTTTTTTTATCTTTTTTTCATGTTTGCTTTGAAAAGGTATATCTTTAGCTCTAACTAACGATTTGTAAACGTCTTTTAATTGCTATTGGACTTTTAAATGTAGGATCTTTGTAGATAAATAATTTTATGTGCAACGTGAAAGGCCAATATTTTTATTATATTTTTTTCAATTGTCAATGTATAAAAAATATTAAAGAATTGACTACTGAGTTTCTTAAGCAATCTGAAAAGAATTTGTAAAGAATTATTATAAAATATATTTTATTTTATTTGTTATGTTGCGTGGTAGTTATTTCTTCAGAGCTTATTGTAAGTTTACTTTATTCACTGGATTCCCAATAAAAGTGATTCAAGAATAGGTAGAGAGGATTCTGATCTCTTTTTTGACACCAGTCTCCCCTTTTCGCCCCATTAAAAGGCATTGTGTGTTCAGTGGCGGAACTCAACGCCGCGCTTTAAGGAATCACAACGGGAAAATGAAAATAATTCATTTATGACACCAAACATTCAATTTCTTCTCGAGGAAATGAAGTATTTAATATTATTATTTCCTCGCTTTGGTTAGGTAAATCACGGCGTTAGGTTTTGCCACTCAACTCGCAATGCCTTCAGGTTCTCTGTACCATATATCAGGCTTGCGTCAGTCTAAAACTTACCAAACGGACAGAATGGGTATCTTTACCCATCTAAACTTTTGCATTTCATAGTTTGAAAACTGGAACATTATTCAACATAATTCTTACAAACGTCTCACGTCGAGTTAGATAATCGACGCTCTGTCTGAAACTATCTTTCACGAACCATTCATTTTTCAATTTTCAACTTATGATAAAGCGATGTGATGCTTTTCGAAATGAATTCGTAATGCGGAGAGGAAGTGTTATTCATCTTTTTCTTTTGACGTTTATTTATTGTTTTTTTTTAAAATGAGGACGCGGTATCCCGCACATAGCAGGATAGGCAGAAGGAACCTAGTGTATATATGGGAATGGGCATGGAGTGCCTTCACACTAGGTTCTGCTATGTACAGAATACAGCGTGGAGCTAAAAAAATAGCAAAATTAACAATCATAGTTATAATAATATAAACATCACTGATATATATCTAATAATAATAATTTAATTCTTATTTTTTTTAAACAAACTAAATAGTCCTTGAAAAATAAGATTATGTTTCATTTTGTTATCATTTTAACATAGAATTATAAACAACATGTCTCAGTATCGAACGTGCTACCTCCGCTCAAACAGCCCGTAGATTATTTAAATTGTAGATACTTCTAGTTACTGTAGAAGTAATGAATAAATAATGTCGCCGTAATTAGATCTTTTATATTCTAGACACGTAAAATTCTATTAGATAAAAGTAACGACTGTCTACTAGCGTTGGTAAATTATTTACTACGTTATAATAAAATTATGAAATATCTTTGTCATAATAAATTATGAGAAATTTGAAATTTATTATCACAAATTATTAATTTGAAATTGAATTAGGGAAAATTTTATTAAGGACAATTTGGCGCAACTAGTGAAGGACAAGCGGTGATAGTGGGTTTCATTCACACTCAGATGAATATAAACTAAAACTATATATTAAATTACAACTATTAATTAAGCTTTAATTGTATATTTAATCTATTTTTAATTTTCTTTTCTGCTACAAACTGGTTCTCGTACTTCACGCGTCTCGAAAATTTGATAGAAAGGTCAGATTCACTTTAGTATGTTTAAAAAGCGTGAAATAGTTTTTTTCTGATTAATTTTTATTATGACCTGCTTGGAGGCGTGGTTGGGAAAGTTGACAAAATGCTATGACTGTAGGTTCCATTCTTATTGACATAGGCTAATTGAACGTAGTTGTTGTTATTGCTTTTTCACCTCTCAGCCTAATATCGTCTTGTAACAATTATATGTGTTATAATTTGTCTCTTAATACTTCTAAGATGATCCAGCAAACATCAAGAGTCTAGGGCATTTTAAAAGCGTTGAGCAAGGATTATGAATTAGAATTTTAATGAAAGTACTCTTTGACTGAGTTCTGAATGAAATTAAAACTATTGAATGACAGATTCACAAATACCTTTTCCTTTTCTATCCGAAGAGAGTATACGAGATCTTTTTAAGGCTAATTCCATTGCGTCACGATGAAATAAAATATTTTTATTTATGTTTTAAAACTACATTTGTTCCAGAGTTCACGTATAACCAACGCGAGCGGTGACGCGTGCGAGCGTCGCGACCCCTGCCAGCACGGCGGCGTCTGCATCAGCACGGACGACGGGCCGATATGTGAATGTAGGGACGGTGACTACGAAGGTGCTTTTTGTGAGAGAGGTATGTATGAGGATAGATTTAGGATTTTAGGGTAAACAACCAGTTTTGCATTTTATATTATACCCAATTAATGACTCAAAATATCTAACTAGGAAATAAAACAGAATTATATAAATTCCACCCACTTCACTCTATTGGTAATAAACACTGAAATATTTTCAACTAATGGTAGTTTTACAAAAAAAGTCAGAAAATAAAAGGCATTAAAACGAGCAGTGCCTTCAAGCGAGACTTACTTGGCTAATGGCAACACCATGTATAATATGGATTTAGCACGCGAGTTTTATACAGCAAGTACAATGCAAGTACTTTAAGAATGTTGAATTTTATATGCAACAGTTTTGTTTTAAGCGTTTAGAGAGTAATAAATCATTTTGGGTAATTTATTTTGTTTTTTTTTTTAAATTAAATAACAGTAATTGCCATATAAAAAATTAAAATTACATTAGTAATATGTTTCCTTGATTATTTTAGAAATATCAGGTATTATATGACAATAGAGGTGTATGTCACTTGGAAATATTTATATTTAAAACAAAATATGTACAGGCACATGGTGGCAGAACTCAATTCTTTGTTTTTCCATCAAAGTGAAAAAAATATAAAGAATTCATTCATGACAGCTTTATTAAATATGTTGTATAAGCAGTTTAAACAGTGACATATCACAATTTTCTCTCCTTGCTAACACACTAAGTGTGAAAAAGGAAACGGAGAAAAGAATCACTTACTTAATTTTGATATGGCAATTACTCACTTACACATACTAAATTCCTTCATACATACGTTCAATTCTTGTTAAAAACATAAGTAGAGTTCATTAAATGATTTTGCACTACAAACTTTTAGGTACTTGGCCGAATTTCAAATCAGGGTTCCGCACGACCATTCCGAAGGCACTTCAGTATTACGACGACTATTTAATTACAATCAGGCCAAAATGTGGGAATATTATGCTATGGAAATGGTGTTAAACGCTGTTATGAGTATATAGGGGTTGTATTGAATTTTATTTTAATTTAATTACTTTTATTTTTCTTTTTTCCGCATTTTAGTAGAGTGAGATCAATCTGTTCTTTTTTAGCCAGCGCATTTATCGTCATTAAAAACGTAGAAGATTTCACACGTTATTTTTTATTTTAAATACAAATATTTCACGTTGTATCTTGCATGTAGTAGCAATGTAGGCAGGGGGAGTGTTAAGACACTGCGTTCTCCACTTATTGCCCATTTTCCAAGACACTATATGTTGAGTGATGAAACTCTCCGCCGCGACATGTCTGGTTATCTTACCATAGCTAAGAAATCAAAATGATCCATCCCCTCGTGTGCCTATCAAACCTATATCCGTTACATTTAAAGTCAGATACTGTTCACACGAGAGTCTCATTTCTGTCATTGTTTTATACATAATATTTATGCTACTCAAACTATATATATAAACATAATCTATATACATATAGATTAAAAATACGTACTGTGTACACCATTTTATGGTAGAATCCACTAGAGTACTGAGATATGCTCGGTACTCCTCAAGTTGAGGGAGGGTCCTTACCGAGACTGTGGCTTTTTTTACTCGAGAACTACATTCGTTTTAAATTGCATTTTTTATTATAAAACGTATTATTTTAGAAACAACGTTTTTAAGCTTCACGCTGCTTATCGCATTTAGCAGAGTAGGCAAACAACCTAGTGTTCCCTACTTTCACTAGTGTTCACTTACTAGTGTTCACTCTGTTCCCTACTTTCCGCCCAAATTCCATCCATTACGTGTTGATTGGCAACTCCGCTTTTATTTACCCAATATTATTGCGAACAAATGGTCATTGGCATCATCAAAAACAAAAGAAAACAAAAAGTCATCTTATATATTCTTTTGTTTCTGTTGATTTTCACCAAAATCACATGTACAGAAATATACAGTCGAATTGGAGAACCTCCCTCTTTCTAATGTCGACTGAACAATTAAAAAAACCTTTGTCTATATCAAAATCGTATAAAATACTAAAAAGTTTCTTAGAATCGTACGTTTAACCTGAATAGTATTAAGTATTTAGCCGATTCATTCATGCCATAACATCGATCATCTTGTTCTACATAACTGGCAGTTCTACGAAAACTTACAGTTTGTGCTACTAATGTTACAAGACTGAAACGTTTTGTGTGTCGGATCTTTGCTACTTGATCGCAAAAAAAGCTGAACAGATTTTGATGAAATTTTACATTGAAATAAATTTTATTATCCAATATTTTTTTCTGGTAGGTAAATGCAACGATGAGTTCTGCCTTTCAACGCACAGTGTCTACTTTTCACCCGTATATCTAGATGCAGTGTAGGTTTTCTCTGTCTATCTTGTTTTATGCGGGATGCGACATGGAAAAAGAATGAAAAGAAAAAAAAATGTAAAATGATAGGAACTGGAGACCAGAGTGCGGAGCATTTTTAAGGGTTTTTTTTTTAAGTAAGCAAGCAGGGGCAAGCAAGTTTACATATTTTTCATCTCTGTAAAAGACATAAATAGCTTAATGGATCATTAATTTAAGTCAGAATACACACTTTTTATATTCTCCTTTTTTGTATCGTCACTCTCGTCCTGCCTGGTTAGGTTGGAAAATTAAATGATGTTTTTGATCAACTGTACGTCCATTTTATAATTTTTATCCTGCACATAGTAGGGTATGCAGAAGGAATCTTGTGTACTAAAGGTAAACAAAATAATATCACTACCCCGAGTAGGCATCGAACTCACAACCAACTATTTAATACAGTTGCTCTCCAATTCCACGATTTGATTTTCATTTCTCTCCGCACTAAATCCAGAAACGTCAGAAATTGCGGTAAAACTTTGTAAATCTGTCGCTTATTTTCCCCCCACATCAAATGTACGTTTGGCCGCTTTCAAAGTAGCGTGCGGGCTGACCGTTTTAGATCCGTACGAGTGGGTTTTAACTGACGGGGCCTCGAACTGAGTCGAACTAAATTGCGCTAGTTTACATTCCTGTGACCCTCTATGGGATGAATGTATGTATGATGTATGATATTTATTAAATTTTTAGGGTTCCGTATCCAAAGGGTAAAACGGGATCCTACGAGTATTACATAGAACCCACTATCTGTCTATTTGCCTCTTCACCACTGTCACCAGGCTATATCTCATGAACAGTGATAGATAGTGGAAATTTTTACCGATGATGTATTTCTGTTGCCGCTATATCATCAGATACTAGAAAGTAGAATAAAATGAATATTTGAAGGGGCTCCTATATAAAAAAACCTGATTTCTTTGCCGTTTTCTAGTGTCTATTTTAAGTGTGTAAATACTTCTTAATTAAGAGTACTTATGTGCTTATGTTGAGGCTGTCGTGGTGCACTGGTACAAGCGTGTTACTAAATATTTTTAATTTTCAATTCTTCGTTGTGGTGGTTCAAGGTAAAGCGCAGCGTTAAGTTCCGCGCAAGGTGTGTACAGGAAGTGTGTCAATCGAAACGGAGTTTCATAAAAATAGATTCCCTCTGCCTATACTGCTATGAGAATGATATAGCTTGAAGCTAATAAAAAAATTAAGGTAGTTACCTTATAAATTCGACGTAGTAATAGTTGGAGCTTAAATTTGTTGTCTATAGTAATTTAAAGTTCGTCTCTAAAACGATGTCACATCTAATTTTCCCAACAACATCTCACATCAGCGTGTCAAAACAAAAAAGTACCATTAGCAAGCTTTTAGAGAATCCTTTTTAAAGTATTTTTTAAAAATAGTTTATTATTTTAAATTTTAATAAGCTAGGTTTAAATATTTATATTTTATATATTCATATCTATAATTAATTGGGATGGTTGTGAGTTCGATTCATTAGTTTCAATTATCTGATAAAATATTATCAATTAATTTTTGAGGCTTATGAACAGATTTTATTAATAAAATAAAAGTTTAGTTAGTTTTACTTATTTATGACAAATAATATATTCCAAATGCGGGAGGTAATTTTAGTCGCATTTACAGTGTGTTACAGTGAAACGGAAAAATATTTCAAATTATTAAAATATTTCAATGGACGTGCTTACATACTACTACTACTAGGTAGGTATGTACGTTTACATAGAACAGAAGCTAAGTAGAATCCAACTATCGCAGTAAACACTTGTTATTCTAAATTACGTTTAGCCCGAGGGTCATATTTAATTGGTGGCTTCTGAATCTCGACCAGTTTAAATTCAGTCATGTTTATTACTCCACAAAGCTCGTTTGTACGTATTTTGAATTCTGAATGTGCCAGTGGAAAGCGATAGAAGTGCTGTTTCACTAAGTTTATGCATATAATTTTGTATTTTGCATGGATTTTATTGTATTTCATGGTGCGTTTATTTATGGTTAAATATATATTATAGCTTCACGATGTATCCCACACATGGCAGGGTAAGCAGGTTAGGCATAGCGAACCTGAAAACCTACTGCTAAGACACTCCGTTACCGTTAAGACGCTTCCGTTCCTCATTGGTCGCGTGAAAGTTGGATAGATGTTAGATGAAGGGCGCGTTGAGTGGTGGAACTCAATGTCTCGCTTTGCCTTGACACTAGAGCGGAGAAATTAATGTATCAAATATTCATTTCCTCGATTGTGAATTGAACCCAAAAGCTGTCGCGTTTACAGTCACACGCTTATGCCCATGCAATGCGCCACGATATTTGCCATTAAATTACTGGAAGATTATAATTCAATAATGAATATAGGTGGAGAATGGAGAAGGGAGTCTCTTACCACTAGGTTCCATCTAACTACCCTAGCTAGAGTGAACCTAATGTTAAAACACTTTACGCAGGAGATGCTCAACCAAAGAGAACAACCTTTACGAGGCTCTTCCACACTTTGAAGGGAACATCTTAAATTGCGTCGTAATTGCTTTAATCACACTCGACACGCTCGAGTATTCCACCCTCGATAGTTCGACCCATTAAAATACGTGACGTTAATTTATACTACGTGTTTATTTTATAGGGATTTTAGGATGGTAAAGTTAGGTTTGACGTGTTTGTTTTAGGTTCACGCTGTATCCCGCATAAAACAGTGTAGGCACAGGCAACTAAGGCGCCTAGTTTGAAGACACTATTCCCATTAAGACACTTCCGTTCCCTACTTTCCACGGAATTGTAGCGGTATTGCCTATTGAGAGGTGGAATGCGAGCAAATCAAAATATTTAAAATTTATTTTCCTCAAGTGGGAAACGAACCCGCAACCATTGCTTTTACAGTCACAACACAAATAGTAAATAATTTATTTTACCCTCATCGTTACTTAGAGTAAATAAAATACCAATTGCTGCCAAAAAAACCTTATTCCATAATATCGATGTGTTTACAGCTTATCAGTTGAACCTTGGTCGTATGGCATTGACATTTTACTATTAAAACATTACTTTACGACTTCGAGGAACAGCACCAAATGTTTTGTGCTGGCCTGTATTTGCTGTGGTATTTTACTTGGAAAATGTTGCAGTTTTGTTTTTTGTGGCTTGTTTTTTTTTTCCTTTTTTTATTGGAATTGTTGGTATTTCTTGCTGTTGGAATAGTGGCTGAGTGTAAATGTGACGGTTGCGAGTTCAATTTTCGTTTGCGTGAACCAATTATTTTCATTGCTTTAAACCGGTAACGTCACAAACCGTGGCGTTGCTAAAGCTTTTATTTAAGAATTTATTCTACTGATTATAAATAGTCATAATAATAATACTTCAAATTTATATATTATAAATATTATTATCAAAAATACATAATTACTTAACCAGACTATAGAGAAAAAGCTCCACAATAGAAAATTTCCACGAACAAGTTTTCAGCTAAATCATAATAAAAGAAGATCCATAATAAAATATTATTTTCTCTCTGAATAAGAAATTCTAATAAAACCGTAACCCACTTACATACAATCACATTTTACAAACCGTACCTACTCGTAATAAGCGGGTAGGTATTAGGTGCCCTTGGGCGGGACAGTTTTATATATTAAGTATTTATAGAGTTAAGAATATATGGAAAGGTATATAGTTGATGTCATCAATGGCGGGCTAGAACTTATGTCACAGACGATGGTGTGGACCCTTATCCTGGAAAAGATTTTTGTTTTTTAATATATATTTTTAGCTCCACGCTGTATCTTGTACATAGCACGTTAGGCGGAGGGAACCTGGACTCGTAATATTAAGAGACTTTTGTTCCTCATTCTCTGCCGAATTCTGGAGGCATTAGGTGTTGAGTAGCTGAACTCAATGCCTCGCTTTACCTCGTTGCCAGAGCGAAATTAAAATATTAAATATTTTATTTCTCCGAGGGAGAATCGAACCTACGATACAATCGTTTAAAATCAGAATTTTATATACCTACCCACATTTAATAATAATTCCTTTCACTGACAGTTTTAACAATTACTGCTCTAAGGTCATCCAATTCGGAATATTCATTTCGCACGGTGTCTTAGAGTGAATCCAGAATCCAATTTCAACGTGGGTAATGTAAAAACTTGTTTCGTATTTCTCTCACGTTCTTTGTATTAGCCTGTACCGGCGAGTGTGATGTGCCTGGGGAGGGCCTCTGTGTGTCGTTGTTTTTATTTAAAAAGTAATTACGATTATATGTATATAATAATAGTGTGTCAACTGCGGCTTCGCCCGCTTAAACTTATTATCATATTTTAGCCAAACTATACAGCTACAGATTTTGTAATCTTATCATAAATTGTAGCCTATGTGTTGTTCTGATTTAGGTTTAAGCTATTTTATTGCAAAGTGTCATCTAAATCCAACAATGCCTCCAAAATTCGGCGGAAAGTGGGGAACGATGTGTAGTGTTAAAACACTAGGTTCCCTCAGCTTACCCTGCTGAGTGCGGGATTCAGTGTGAAGCTGAATTAGATACAAAATATTATTTTTGTGCTATAAAAGAGACAAACAACTATTAAAATAGTAATTTCAAAGTTCAACGCCCCACACCACAGTATTCATCGCGCATCTCGCGTTCGACGGCTGAACAATTTTACAGATTCAATTTCCGTTCCTCTTAATGTGTAGACGCGGGCGTGTGAACGTTTGATTGATATGTCAATGGCCGTCCAGTTTCGATTTTAAATAGCTTTTGTAGTGTTTGCGGGATTGACGTGATAGTGTCGTGGTGACAGGTTATCACTGGACTCTATCACTTGTCACTAGTTTGGGTTAAGGTTTTGTACACATTTTTAGGGTATTTCTGTTTTTATCTGTTTTTCTATTTGTTTTACTAATATATTTTTTGAGGCTAGTAGTGGTGCAGGGCGCGACATGTTGTGGGTTCGATTTTCATTGAAGGAAATGAAATATTTCATATTTTCATTCGCTCGTGGCAAAGCGCGGCGTTGCGTTCTGCCGCTCAGTACTTAATGCCTCCAGATATTGTTGGAAAGTGAGGAAAGGAAGTCTTAATGATAACGTATCTTTACACAAGTTCTCATGCTCAGTCTGTTTGTTAAAAAAATATTAATAAAAAAGTGAATAGACTTGTTAAAAGCAAAAGTTGGAAAATGGATTTTTCGAAAACTTATAAAATACATGCCTCATACTTACTTATACTCGTACTTATATATAGACTTAGTTATCAAAAGGCGCGACTTCAAATCTACCTAGTTAGGTTCAAATATCTCATTTGGATTTCAAAGAGAAATGAATAAGAATGAAAGGTTTACATTTTATTTAAAACCCTATTTGGGTCAAATAAGAATGGTTAAGCTCAAATAGCTTATTAGCTGTTTTTAGGTTCTCAATGTGTCTCGCAAATACCAGTGTAGTTACGAGAGTAAATGTCTCGAAAATTCGGTGGAAAGTGGAGAACGGAGTGTCTTTATATTAGGTTCCCTCTGCCTACACTGCTATATGCGGAATGCTGAACACACTGTGATGCTGAAAAAAAATACTATTACGTTATTCATACGTTTTTCTCTGCAATCGATACTACAAGTAATCAAATGAGACGTGTGTCAACTGCAATACATTGGTTTGTCGTGAACGCAGATGAGTGAGCAATTTCAATGGAAAAATTGAGTGAAATAAATAATTTTCGCATTTTGAAATGTGTGCAGAGAGATAGTAGTCTAGTAATAATAATTCTAATAAGAATTTCCGCTTTTCTATATTCACAGTATTTGGAGAATGTAAAGACAGCTTTACGATATGTTGTACATAGCAGAGGTGACAAAGGGAACTTACGCCATGTGTGTTTTAACGAGAAGAAAAATCCTAATACTTAATCCGATTTTCGCCCGAATTCATTGCTTCTTGAGTGGCTCTCAACACGTTTCATTTTGCCAGAGCAAATAAATGAAAATAATTCATTTCTCCGAGCGGGAATCGAACCCATAACTCTCACGTTTACAGACCCACTGCAACAAAATGGCCTCTATTTTAATTTTAATTAAATTAATATGATATTTTCGTAACAAGAACTAAAAGTGCATTTAAAAATAACTTAGATATAACTATAAAATTGATCAGAGTTCTGTAGGTCACCTAAATGGCATGAAAGACTGAACAAGCCAATTACAAATAGTTTTCCTCCACAAGTTGTACTCGTATTAGCGTTGTAACATGATCGTTGTTATTGAGAACGTTGAAACCTTATATTTAAATTCTTTAAGTTATTAATTTAGCTCTATCTTTCCGTGTACATTTTTGATTTATTTTAATTAAAAAAAATAAACGGATTAAATTGAGGCCAGTCGTACTAAACGTTGTGGGTTCGATTCCCTCTCGAGAAAATTAAATATGAAATATTTTAATTTTTTCGCTCTGGTGATGTGGCGCGGCGTCTAGTTTTGTCACTCAACACACAATGTTTTCAGAATTTGGTGGAAAATAAGGAACGGAAATGTTTTAATGGGAACGGAGTACCTTAACACTAAATTCGTTCTATCAACTTTTTTTGAACTTCATGCCGTATCTTGTACACAGCAGGGTAGGCAGAGGTCCCTTTTACTAAGACACTAAGTTCCCTCTATCTAGTTACTCTATCACGCTCTACCTACTTACTATATGTAAATATAGTACATAATAACGCAACCTTTTTATTTTATTTACACAAGCGAAAGCAATCACATATCACAATATGATTAATATAAAAGAATTTGTTCTTCAAAGGCATTTCATACAATGTTCAATGATCAAAGATCCGACGATTCCATAAATACCTCTGACGTCATTAAGTATGTAGAATATCGAGATTACGTTCTATGTCGCTTTGTATGTTTACGCGTTACGTTGGGTTTTGTAATTTCAATTTTTCTTTTTAGATATTTATTATATTATATTTTTAGATGTACGTTTGTGGCCTACTTATGTGGAGAGTGTCTTGGAAGGATATGATTAAATAACATACATTTTATCGAATGGGCATCTCACGTTTTGATTTTTTAATCTAATATCGCACTAGTATTTTTTTTTAAGGGACAGTACCGGAGAATAGTGATTTTTTACAAACCTAGTGTTAACACTCCGTTTTTCAATTTCCGCCTAATCTTCAATATATTGGGTGTTGAGTAGAGTTAATAAAAGCTCGCTACATTAAAATTTTTGCACGTTTTATAAGTAAATATATATTGTTTTCGGAATTTGTTTGAATATTTACTTTTTTGGTTTCACACTGTATACTTGGTGGTAAGACACTCCGTTCACATAAAGATACTTCTGATTCCCATTTTCCGCAGAATTCTGGAGGCATTGCATGAGTGGCGAAACCCAACGCTGCGCTTTGCCTCGTTACCAGAGGGAGGAAATGAAAATATTTCATTTCTTCAAGTGATTCGTACGCTTGTGCCCTTGCCACGTGGTACTATTGGCCTGGACTAATAACTACCTAGTTAATTTAATTAACTACATAGTAATATTTGAATCTACCACCGCGAAACTTTCAAATATACTTTAATATGATTTTTTAAGCTTTAGATCAGCAGTGAGAAGATAAAACATAACTGAAAAGTTGGACCTTTCATAAAAGTTCTCCAATTCCAAGTCTCAATGTCACTTTTATTATATCACAATGTAGTGAAAGCTACAATAATATGGATGAAGATTTGAGTGCTTTTATTGTATATAGTATTCATTCATCAAAAAAAAGGTCGTCAGAGTAAAATAATATACATTCTAGGTCACTTCCAGGCCACATCTCTTTTTGAGATGCAGTGGAACAGTTTTGTCTGTTAACGCGACGGTTGTGAGTTCGATTTCCATTCGGAGGATATTTAAATTATTTTCGTTTCACTGCTCTGGAAGTGCGATGTTGAGTTTTGCCACTTAATAAGAGATGTGTTGAAAATTAGGAAAGTCGGCAACGGAGTGTTTTAACATCGGCATGTTTAATAATAAAACTTTAATATAAATATAAAATTATGGATTTATTAGGTGTACCGTAATCTTAGCTTACTTTAAAAATTTAAGGATACGATAAACTAAAATATAACTTCCACAGGCCTCTCCAGGCGACCTTATTGGGATAATGACACATTATCCAGATGAGACTGTTAATGTTCCGGGATAGTGCGTTTTTCATTCCCGAATATATTTTAGTGAACCACCTTCAAATGTTTCCAAAGTTTAGTGAGGGCTGAATTATGCGGAATCATTACAGTTTTTGCATGTCATTAATTCCGGTCCCTTTGAGCGGTGAAAATAGTGAATAGTCTAAATGATGTTTGACTATTTTTTAAGTGACTGTTTGATAGGTCTTTGTGATTTTATTTGTTCTAATTATACTTTTTGCCTTTTCAAGGAAAGGTGAAATGGTTACATTATATAACAAAAAAATACATTATCATAAATATTATGTTATTGCAGCATGCATATTTCTATTTCTTACCTTTTTATCGAATTGACTGTGTTTAGAAGAAACAATCAACACATAAATACGGAACCTGATACATGAGTCTAAATAACTAATGACCTGAATTATATTGATAGTTTTACGTGATAACTAAGCACTCGGGATACATATCAGAAACTAAATTAAATTATTATCATTAATGATATAGTAATTTTGATAATTAATGGTATAGTACAATACATGTGTGATATATGAGAAATATAGACGCGTCACAGATTGCGTAAGTCAAATGCTTAGGCCAAGCGTGCCTCTACCCGCGCTCTCGCTTGCACGCTGGGCTCGGGCGGAACGTGACAAAGAGTCCTACTTTTGCTCGCATGCAGTCGACGGTCATTGATATATAACATGTTATTACATTAAAAAGAGCAAACACGTCATTGTGTATTACACCAAATGGATGATATAGCTTTTTCTTTGAATTCTTCATAAGCAAGAGAAAAATATTTTTAAATGCACAGAAAACTAAAATTCGGAACAACACGGTTCCATCATACAAAGAGCAAACAAAAGTTGTTTGCAACGTTCAAAATATTATAAAAGAGAATGAATGCTACCTCTATATTCCTAACAACATCTGATTTGCGTTCGCCCGTCAGATCCCTTACCAGAGCGATGAAAGGCATTCTATTGTAGCAACAATTTACACGAGAAAACAGGTGGCCTGCGATGCATTTCGGCGTTCTGCAAAATTTGGAAATGCTCCAATATTGTTTTTTGTTGTAATAAAATTGGTTTTTGTTCCGTTTGAAAAAGTTTTCAATTATGCCTAACGAAATGGTTGGAGAATCCATTTTTTTTAGTTTGACTCTGTATCTCACATATTTAGGTAGAGGTAACAGTTAAGACGACTTTTCTGTCGGGACAGTTATGGAGAAATTGTGTGTTGACGTGAAACTCAAGGCCGCGCTTTGTCATGTTACCAGGGCGAGGTGATGAAAATAATTCATTCCTCCGAGTAGGAATCGAATCTACAACCGCCGCGTGCCGCTGCACCACGCAATTGCCTCAAACATAGCACTCTTAATCAAATATATTCATTTTTAACTTCTTCAGAAAATCTTTGAAATTTAACTCACAATATAATAGTAAAGTCGAACTAACTATTTATTAATAAAAATGTGACTCCCAAAAAATTTAGAAAAGTATTTTTATAATATTGGTTCAGATAAAGCTTAAATGCTCTAGAATTTTACTACACTTTGCTCTCCTAATCTAAGACTGACTAGCATAAAGTCTCGTGCGAGTCACACGGGGGATAAGTTTCCGGATGTGTCCTCGTGTCATTTCCTCGACGCCATTACGCTACGGAAATGGTCGAGACGTGAAAGGTACTGAGCCTCCAAATGAATGGCAAGGTATCTAAGGTACCTTTAAGTATGTGCTCTCGATTTAAATTCTACTCGCTCGTTTCAATAGCGTCTTATATTATATATTCCTTTAAAAATCGACCTTCTAGTTATATATTTACATATAATATGTATATAGATGGACCTCGAAGTAGTCAAGAATATGCTGTATTCTAATATATTTAAAGTTGGTCTTTCCTTGGATTTTGGTCAAAATGAGCCGTACAATATATAGGTTTGGTTGAAATGCGGTGGCAGATTTTGATCTGCAATTTAGGACGCATGTCGCATTCAAATAACCTAATAGTTAGTTGTGAATATGTTCATATTGACGCGGTGAAATATTTGATCGGATTTTTCATGGGAATGTTGATGTTTATGTGATGTTTCCTGAAGTGAATTTAGGTGACGATTTTTCATGTATTTAACCTTGGATAAACAGAAAAATAAACTAAGTGAGAATTGTTTTTGGGCTTAACCAAAAGTTGTTTATTATTAGAATGAAATCGCGGTGTCATAAAAAAATATAAGGCAATCTTAACTCTGTCCCATTAGAGTCGTATTGTTTTATGGAGAATAGAGAATGGCTTAGTTAATAAATAAGCAGATTCCTTGTATTTGTTACGAAAGGTTAAAATTAAAAATCCTACAAGACACGACGTGGTTTTACAAAATCTTTTTACACATAATGTATAAATTTTGGCGAAATTCGGTTTTCCTCAGATGCAATTATAAATTTTTACACGAAATAAATAAAACATTATGAAAATGTGTCCCGAGGCGGCCCCACCCGGGGTCGCACCGAACCATCCCTTAATTGGAAATTCAATTTTAGAACCGTCACCTCTACGGAGCTACGGAGCTACGGATTGCAGCGTCCTTATCTTTTTGTATTTTTGAATTGCCCGATTTCGTCGCCATCTGTTTGAGTATTGTCAATCTCATTTTAAATTTCCAATCGTTCGATCAACCCCTTTTTTAATTTTAATTCACTGTGCTAATTAAGGGTACCTCATCCTTAATTAACGTTATTTCGTTTTATCGGAAATTTCGTTTTTCGATTGCGCTATACGAAGTTTGGATTTTGTGAGATAAAAATTTATTTAAATACTGTGTTTGCCTTGGTAGCTTAGTGTTAAAACAGTCCGTTCCGAATAAGACAGTTCTGTTTCCCACTTTCTACCGAATTCTGAAAGCATTATATGTGTAGTTGCGGAACTCAACGCCGTGATTTGCCTCGATAGCAGAGCGAAGAAATCAAAATTTAAATTTGAATAAATATTTCTCTTCCTCGAGTGGGATCAACCCATGCGGATGAGTATACGCAATGACTCCAAAATTCGACAGAAATTGGGGAACGGAGTGTCTTAACACAAGGTTCCCTCTGTCTACTCTGCTGTGTGCGGGATACAGCGTGAAGCTGATTTCATTAAACTGATTTAGGTGGTAAAAGGCAAACGGATTTTCCTTATATTACGCTTTTTGTGGCCACCCTGCTGTAGGCGGTGTAAAACTTGTAAATATAATTATAAGCACATCTTTCTAATAAAAATCTATATTCTTAGGTTACCTCTGCCTGTTATTTACGTTAAATTAAAAAAAAATCTTTAAATGAAATTGCGCAACGGACTAAAATATCTTTGGTAAAGTGACATGATATTCCCAATAATTTCCATCAAATTAAATAACAAAGCTGCCTAAAATGAATGATTTTTCTCCAATTACCTTCCTCTGGCTCCTTTGTTGATTGCGCTCTACACTTCACAGAGTTTCGTAGCGTATCGGTTTTCCAAATACAAATATTTTGATATACTCGTGTTTGTTCAATGCTGAAAGGGATTCTCAGTTTGTTTTCCCCTTTGTTAATAATAAATGAAAATACATTATCTTGACGCGAAGTTCCTATATAGAATATTTTGCGGAGTTTTTTTTAAAAACAACAAGCATTTTTTTTGTTATTTTTTTTTAAGTGACTGACAGACAACGCATAAGTAAAACTACTGGATTTAGATAAGGAGTGTAGGAAAGGACTAAGAAAGTATTTCTCAAAGTTCATACGAGAATGGAAAAAAACGCTACGCTTTTAAGTCATCGAATCGATGAAGCAAATTATTGATTTAATAAAGTTATCATACATAATTATGAAATTTGATAAAACATTTACAGTCACATTCGTGTAATCGTTGCAAAATGTACATGATCAGCTTCCCGCTGTATCCCGCAGACAGCAGGGTAGGCAGAGGGAACCTAGTGTTCAGACACTCCGTTGCCCCCTTTCTGCCGAATAAATATATAAATATACATATTATATACATGTATTAAAAACTGTAATTCATGTTTCTTTTTATTACAAAAGTTAACCAATTTTGAATAAATTTATAATTTATTTTATAAAATAATCCAAATAATCGACATTTTTATTTAAATGTTTTCTCTACCACAACTAAATTTAATATGAATATTCAAATAGTAATATGCTTCGATAACTTTACCCATACTATTTACTAGAGCGTTTCAAGCGGGTTAATTTTTAAAAATACTCGTATTAGAATGTTTATTTAGGAAAATTACTTACAAAATATTACTTCATTTTAAGTAAAACAAATTATGTTTTAAATTTTTTATTCGAGTCTAGTCGTGGCGTTTGTGGGTTTGATTTTTATGCGAGGGAATGAAATAATTAAAATTTTCATTTCCTCGTTCTGGTAACGAAGCGTGGCATCACTTAAAACGCGATGCCTCCAGATTTGGCGGAATATGTCTTAGTGGGAGCGGAGTATCTTAAGTCTAGGTTCCCAGGTTCCCTCTGCCTAACTTGCATTGTGGTGGTTGGAGTGTGAAGCGATAAAAAAGACCCAAGTAATTTACAGACTATCTTCGTGAATAAATTTATGTAGATCCAAAAACAAGCAATTTCACGCCAAGGCCAGAATAAATCGATGTTGACATTATGTTCACATCGTGTACCAAATTGTGTTAAGTGGCACCGCGTTCATCAATCATTGTGGCGTTCAACGACGTTTTCTTTAGCGTTCAAGTACGTTACCTTTTTAAGTAATTGATGTATTAAAATCTTTATGTTATGTTGGGGTAATGTGAGACATGCCACAGGGTTTGACTGTTGAAATATCTTGGGAGTGGTTGTTTTTAATTTATATTTTTTTCTGGTGTGGTGTAACAAAACGGAGAGTAATGTTTCATATTTCAGTGCGCAATATCTTGATTGTGGTGGAAAAGCGGAGAAAACGGATTTCTTGACTGTTTAACTCTTCCGAAGAAATGAAACCGAACGCGAAACTAGTGCATACATAATTTATACGATACCTAACAAAGGTATATTGGTTCAACCTTTTTAGGCCCTATGTTAATTTATTTATTTGTTTTTTTTTTAACTTCACGCTGTATCCCGTAGATAGTGGGGAACTAAGTGTTAACACGATCAGTTTCCAAAGCACCGTCCTGTTTTCGTAACATTGCGTGTTGAATGGCGTAACTCAACGCCGCGTTTAATCGTTTACCAGACCGTACCAAGGAGCGTATGTAAATCACCCAATTATTCCCAAAGTTTGAATGTCAGAGTGTTGTACGCTGTAATGTTGACATATTTTTATTTGGGTCGTTCATTCTAAAAATCTGGGTGTATAAATATGTAACAATGCCAAGTGCTTGAGGTTAGAGTCGAGGCGCGATCTACTAGAGCTAGTGGTATAATATAAGCTTTGTATAATAATTTTTAGTTGGTGGAATGTGGAGTGTTAAGTATTTTTTTTGTTCTTTTTGGCTGTAATATTGTTGTAATTCAATAGATTTTTTTTAATGGATAATGGTAGTGGGTTCGAATCAAATTTCGTTTTTTTTTTGAGTTTACGTAATTACAACATTTGTTTCGTAAAAGTGGACCCAAATATAGAAGTGGATGAATGACTTATAGCTCAATATTTCATTCGCCACTTTTCTTGTGTTGTTAAATAATACCTATAGAGTAACAGATAATGAATATAATTTGAATATAATCATTGCTCAAGTGGGAATTGACTCTACAACCTCCTTGTTCATACTGTCCGATAAGAAAAGATCGAAACAATAAATTTGTCGTAAATAATATAACCTTATAAGGTTATTATATCATAAAAATGATATTAAAAGCTCTCACAAAAGTTAATACGTATACAGATCCAATACGTATTTTAATAATTCAAAGTAAGTACCAATAAATTGAATCGTTTTCCTCGAGCGTGGGACAATGACAGATCGACTGAACTAAGCCTGTTCCAACATTGTGAAGGGATTAAGGAAAAAGTAGAGTTCGTAGAGTCAATGTTTGGTGAATGGGACGTTCGTCTATAACGAATTACATACTTTTTTTAAACTTTCTCTCTAACATTCGTAGCTCGCTAAGGTACAATGTCTCTCAATGTCTCAAAGTTGGGCGGAAAGTGAAGAACGGAATGTCTAAACACTTATCCTTCTTAATAGTGAAGCTGATTTTTTTATAAACACTATGTAGGAAGTAAATAAAGTAATAATAATTAGAGAAACAATACAGCTATATCCAATTAGTGTAGTTTCATCGTGGCAGAAGTTTGAGTGCACAAACTGCAATCACTTACATAGTTGCTTTAAACGAGGACTTTCATACTCGCCTTGTTCGAAACCAGTGTTTGCAGTTACATCTTCATTTTGTAAAGTGATGTATTAAATATTTTATGTGTGTGTGTTTATGTATGAACATTTGAGATACAATTAACTTAGTTTTTTTTGAGCTACGGAACCCTTCAATTTCAGTATTAAATCTTATCTATGATATTTACATATTTTGATTAAATTTCTTGCCAGGAAATATAGGGAACGGAAGTATTATAATAGCTAGCCCTGGGTTCCCTGCATGCTCTGTTACGTTCGGGATGCAACGTGAAGATAAAAAATCCTTTCTTTGTGTTCTTGACTTTAAAATGATCTCATAAACAATTATACTTTTTAATTACATACAAGCAAATCTATATTACTTGTATTAACTTGTGAAGTATTCAAAACAATTGTTTCAATTATTTCAGTACAAAATTTATAATATAACAATTGAATTGTATTCTATTAGCAAAGTTTGTTAATCGTTATCGCGCAACAGCCAGCTCGAGATGCATACCGCCGGGTAAATTTCCATTTTCCAGTGTACTTGTTTATACGTAACAGGTTAAATTTCAAATTTGTATTGAATACTCAACTAAATTTATGTATTACTAGCGACCCGCTTCGCCCGCTTTAACTAAATAATTGATAATTGAGTGATCTGCATTACTTTTATTTTCTAATAATAATATAATTTTAAAAACAATGTCTATACCTGTTGAATAACGGATCTTAATGCTGCGCTATATCTAGTTGGCGGAGTGAAAAATAAAAAAAAATGCTGTTTGCTGTTAGACGCTTTAATAATGATGGTCTCTCAGCCGAGAGAATTTGGTCTTTAATATTTTTTCTTTTTATATAAATAAAATCTTATATCGAACTGAAAACTTTTTTATATTAGTATTTATAATATCAAAAAAAAATCTTATCATGAAGTTCTTGCAAATTTATACAGTCCTTTCTAACTTCGGTGGATGAATCAGTCCCGTTCCTTTGAGGTGTTGAGAAGTTTAAAGTCGATTAAATAATGTAAAGTGCTTTTAATTTTTAAGTCCGTATATTTATTTATGTTACGGAAATAGTGTATCGAATTTTTTACTTCATTTTGTTAATATTATAACAGTTTCCATAACATCTGGCTGCAAACTTGACGGTGTTATGAGTTCGATTTCCACGCAAGGTTATAAATTTTTTTCATTTCCAACCAATCTTGATCAAAGCAACACCAATCGTAGCTTTAAAGTCCACAGAATTCAAGACAATTGGGAGTGGGTTCCCTTTGGTTTCACTGCTGATACGGCTTACAGAGTTGAGCTTAGAAAAAAAATGTTATGTACGAATTCTCCGCGTCGAGTTCTGCCACTAAATCTACCTATATATAAATTTAATAAATATCTAATAATAACCTATTGTTACAGACAAAGCTCCATCGGAAGCAACATTTCGCGGTGCAGAGTTCCTCTCATACGACCTGACGCAGACCGGCGGTGAACCAATAGTCAGCACCCAGGACGCCATCTCCTTGTACTTCAAGACGCGGCAACCCAACGGACTTCTGTTTTATACTGGTCATTGTGTATATTTACTATTGGTGTATTATTGAGACTTGTATTGATATATGAATAGTTATAGAAATATTAAATAATATTTTAATTTATTTTGATGTTAAAAATTAAAAAGTATTTATTATTCTAAAAATAAATTAACTGTTGCTTTTTATCGAATTAACTTGTATAAGAATCATCTTCACGCTGTATCCCGCACACAGCAGGGTAGGCAGAGGGCAGAGTGAACTCCGTTCCCCACTTTCTGCCAATTTTTTAAATTGTATAAGAACTTGTTATAATATTCTTCAGAACCTGATGAATCAGTAAGACCAAGTTTAAGTGATGAAAGCTTTATCTATTGAAATAGTATGAAAAAGTACAAAAGTCGTTTCCCAGCGATTTACGCTAAAACCTTTCAAACTACGCTACTTATTTACCGCTACGTTGCGGATTTAGGAGTGATTCACAGTGATCTCAATGTCTAAAATATTGACATATTTTTTCCATATTTAGTAAAGAAAAAAAAATAAAACTAAAATACTGCTATTTCAGATCCTTAGGGCACATACTTTTTGTATTAAATAAAGATAATTGTTAATATCACGAGAGCATTATTAATATAAGTAGATGAATTATTTTTGACGACACAATATATCAGAACTAACAAAAATGTCAAAAAAAAGGAACAAATAATAATAGAATTCGGCGGAAAGTGGAGAACTGGAGTTTCTTAATCCTAACGAATCCTTAACATTAGATTCTCAGGTTCACTCTGTCCACCCTACTATGTACAGGATACGGCGTGAAGCTACATAAGAAACAATTGTAATACAAATATACAAATGTTGTTTCCACACAGGTCACGAAGCGGACTACCTCAATTTGGCAGTGCGAGATGGCGGTCTCTCCCTCACTATGGGACTCGGTAACGGCAAACAGGAAATGCATATTAAACCTTCGAAAACCCGCTTCGATGACCACCAGTGGCACAAACTTACTGTTAGACGGAGAATTCAAGAGGTATGTGTATTTATAATTGTTTTTTCATTACAAAAATTGTATATAATATAGTTATTATTTTTGTTTAACGATACAATTTGATAAAAAACTAGTTATATAGCCTAGCCTTCATTAAAAAAGATTACCCTACATAAAAATATTTTTCATTCCGAATCAGTAGTTCCGGAGATTTTCTCTTTCAAACAAACAAACACTTTAGTTTTATCATATTATAAAATAATAATATAATATCTGCTTCATTAAAACCAAATCGTAGTAATAACATTATTTATTCAATTGGGTCACGCGACTGCTCTTGAAATTTTTATCCATATAAAAATAGTAATGTCTATTGTTCATATAATACCATAGACTCGAAAGCGTAGAATAGCGGTGACAGTATTGACATTTCAAATGTTATTTTGAGATCTTTTTATAATATTTATAAGCTTTTGTACTTTTTTCTTGAAAATAGAATATAGAGGCTCCTTCAAACCAATCAATGATCAAAATTTTTCCAATTTATTAGATAGATTATTTAGAAAACTCTCATTACGTCTTTTCAAGACATATCAGCTATTGTGTGCAGAACGTTGTATGGAGAACACATGGAAGAGATTGTACGCGCAAAAACGGAAAAATGATACATAATAGAGGAGTGCATGTTAAAAAGACATCCAGATAATAAATTGCCTTCACCTTCTTTGAAAATTAAAATCAACTGGCTCTTCTCAGCAGAACTGCCTTTCAAGCCAATGCGGTGATAGCTTCCTGTAGGACTGACACCATTCACATTTCTGTATTATTTGACGTTTACAAATTAAAGTCCTT
Organism: Heliconius melpomene rosina; assembly: GCF_056956725.1. Lineage (NCBI taxonomy): Eukaryota > Metazoa > Arthropoda > Insecta > Lepidoptera > Nymphalidae > Heliconius > Heliconius melpomene. The sequence goes on along the minus strand of NC_140396.1, from coordinate 1,122,568 downwards.
GTAAGTGGCCTTATTGGATATCGAATATATTGTTTTAGACTTTTTTATGTTGTAGTATGATAGGTTATGGTAACCACATCCCATTAGATGAATTTATCATTTCTTTATTTTATAAGGAGAAATAAAACATTATATTGCATTAAAATGAAAGTGAATTTTCCTTAGCTTTAAAGTACATTTTGAAGCAAAGTATCTAACTTAACTGGAGTTTTCAATTAAAATCACCATATTCATTATATTTAAAACAGCCCGAACAACTACACAAGCTTATACAAGTTGAGAACGTTTCATAAGGAGTTTGTATGCAATTATTTATTTAGGGAGTTTGCTCTTTTGGCTTTGGCTGTTTCCGTTACGATCAATATTCGAAATTGCACCAGTAATGTGCTTTACGCTGTCAGCCGTACTTTGTACATGGCAGGGTAGGCAGAGGGAACCTGATGTTAAGACACTTCGTTCCTATTTAAACATTTCCATTGTCCGTTTTCCGCCGAATTCTGGAGGCAGTGCGTGTTAAGTGGCGGAATTCAACGCCGCGCTTTGCCTCGCTACTAGAGAAATGAAAATATTAAATATTTCATTATCTTAAGTGAGAATCGTACAATACTGCAAGATTAAAAGTGGTCCATAAGTGGAGAGTGGAGAAACACAATGCTCTCTGTTATTGTTTCGTTTCATACAAAGTTAATACAAATTGTGCTAATACTAAAATGTATTTATTCAAACCAAAGAAATGCATTTAGTTAGAAAGAAAATCTACCATATTATTTTAATTATATCAAAGCTAAACCTCTTATAATTAATGTATTGCAAAGAAAATAGAGCTAATCTGGTTTTCACTAAGAATTGTGAAATTTCATGTACATTTGCAGCGGAAACTTAAATATATAAAGAAGCTTAATTTTTATTTGTTTGTTCACAGATTACGCCGTTCACGAGCTTTTGTAGGGTAAGTGTTGGTACATATACATTTTTGCTTTAAAATCTTTTATTTTAATTACTTTTGGGCTAGGATTAAAATGTATGTTTTATGAATATTAAAGAAACTAGCAATGGAAAAGCGGCTTCACCCGCTTATCTTCCTAAGATTGCTAAAGTTAAAATACGCGAAATCTTTACTATTAATCTTTAGTAAAATTCTTATCACAATTTCCCACTATTGCATAGACACGTTGTTGAGTAATATTTACATATACCAAGGTTGTGAAAGACACTCCGTTGTCCACTTTTCGCCGAATTCTGGAGACATTGCGTGTGGAACGGTGAAACTAACCCCATTCTTTACCTCGATAGCAGCGCGAAGAAAATGGAAATAACAAATATTTGATTTTCTCGAGTGGAAATCGAACTCACAATCTGTTGCCTGGCCTGTAGCCTTTTGTAATGATATAACCGAAATGACACTACAATTTCTATATAGTGCTACCAGTTTCTAATATATTAAGCCGAAGTTCGTCCACTAAATCTCATTAGAGGCAAGATCTGTTTATGTTTCTCTCTGTATAATAACCCTCTGCACACATTAATCTGGACGGAGTTGCTGTTTCGCCTATCTTGCTTGTGAGGATCCAATCTGATAGTACGGACAGCAGAATAAAATTTATATGATAATGAGATTTTTTTAAAGTTTTTATTATTATTTTTTTCTTTATACTGAAATAAATCCACAAGATACAGCTCGGTTCTCGGTACTTCCCACAAAGCAGTAAAAATAAGGGTTTACATAATATAATTTGGAGTTAATTGTTTATTATTGGACAAACAACTTACGAGAAATAAGGCTTAGGTTAAAAAGAGATAAATAACTTTAAAATGAAGTCGTCGGGGGGCTTTCCACGAGGTTAATATAAATGTAGCGGTTTTGAGTCCGATTTTCACTCAGGTTCACCAAGCATTTTTCATAATCATTTCTTTGAGTAGAGTTTCGCCAATACGCAATGTCTCCAAAGTTGAGTGATAAATGAAGGACGAAGTGCTTAACACTATCTTTTGTCTGCGTAACTTGCCGTATGCGAGATGCAGCGGGAATCAATTTTGTTTTTAAAAAGAAAAAGAACTATTAGTTATACTATTTCAATATGATAAACTGTAGAAAAATCTGTTATTGAATAAAATTAAGTGACTCAATCCAATATTTTTCTGCGGACAGTACAAACGTACTATTTAATAGAATCCAGTTCAAATCATACAGTAGTCTAATAAGTTCTAAGGATGAAGCGCTGTCTAATACACAAACAAGCTGGTGAACTAAATGGATTTGTTGAGGTTTATATAAAGATAAATAAATAAAACATGGTGATATGTTTTATTTATTAGTGTTGAGACATTCTATTCTCCGATTTCCTTCGTTGAGTACTTAGGAGTTAAGTAGTGAGCCATACTGTTGACACTAACCAAGTACTCAACGAAAGAACGTGGTGGACGAAATGCCTACCATACAGGCAGAAGGAACCTAGTGAGAAGTATAGAGAAATTAAAAAGTTAAAAACTTAAAGCTACCATCAGCCCTGAAGGGTAGTTCTACTAAGATTTTCTTATCCTACTTATCGATGTTACCCAAACATACTAAGGATCGCGTGCCTCTACAAATTTGCAGTACATTTTTTTTCGTAATATGCATAGATTTGTGATACATCTGGTAAAACCCTCGTCCTTCAGTACGATATTGCAACGTCAAACGCGAGCTTATGTAAAATATTTGTGTATCGCGGGGTTCTATTTTAAAACGATATTGGCTTCTTATCTTTAGATGTATTGTCGTGTCCGAACTTTCTGTTTAGTTAATATGTTTTTACGGTTTTTACTAAAAACTACTGTTTTGCAGTGGATACGATAGTTGTAATTTCTTTATAATTTATTATTTAATTAAATCTAATTAAATTTCTCTAATTAAAAAAAAATGCTTGGTTAAGTTTTTTTTTAACACTTGTTATCGAACAATACAGAAAGGTAATGTGTTATTGACTTTTCTCTTTTCTCTTATCTCTATAAATTTTAATTCGAGGCTGTCGTAGTGCAGGGACACAAACGTCTGGCTGAAATATTGACGGTTGTGGGTTTCGATTTCCACTTGAGGGAATTTTCATTTCTTCGCTCTAGTACTAAGGCAAAATGCGGTGCTAAATTCTGCCACTAAACAAGCAATGCATCAAAAATTCGGCAGAGTGGGAAAGTATATGTATATTATGCCTTAACATCGGGTTCCCTTTGCCTTCAAAAATACTTACAAAAAAAAAAACAAAAAGAAAATGTAAATAAAATGAAAATAAAAATTACTTTTATTATTATTATAATAAACTCGTCTAATACGATTCTACATAATTAGAAACAAAGCCCCACCTCTTTGTTTATATAAAATTTGAAACGGGAAAATAAAATTTCTTTGCCAAAAAAAGATTAATTACATTTAACTTATAGAGTTGTCGGAAAAATCAACGGCAGCTTATCGCGTTACAGACCCGCGGCTACGCTTCGCCCAACTGGTTTAGAATCATCAACAGAACGTTATATAAGTATTTATGTTCTCTAAAGATGTTTTTTCCTGTTTTTTTTTTCTTAAAGAAAAGGTGTTTTTAGCTTTATACTGCACCTGGGACTTACCTAACCTAACAACCTGAGATCTTAGTGTTAAGTCATCGTTTCTATCATTTCGCTCTAGAGGCCATTGCGTGTTGAGTGGCGGAATTCAACGCCGCGCTTTTCTTCGTTACCAGAGCGAGGACATGAAAGTATTAAATATTCCATATCCACGAGTGGGAATTGAATTATGTTATTAGTTCAATTCCCCCAAATTGTCGTTGAGTTGCCCCACACAAAACGCCATACTCCAAATACAGCGTCGGGAACGGAGTGTCTTACCACTAGGTTCCCTCTGCCTACCGTGATGAAATGAATAAAAAAGCGGAAAGCAGTAAAAATCTTTTATTGTTGATTATATTAAGTTTTCAAATATATCTTAAAACGCTTATTCCCTACATAAACTTTTTTCATATCGTCGACCAGATTGTACGAAGTTTGTTCTGAAGTTATTGCTCGTAAACATATTGGTAAACGTTCAGGTCGTTTGGTTCACTATTTCTTTGTTATACTATCGGCTGTATTATGATACTATTTAATAGATTTTATCGTGTGAGATTGATTTCTTTGGAAAATATTGTTTTCTTTTTTTTTCACTGAGACCAGCTGTGGTGCAGGTGCATAAGTGTGCGACAGGTTGTGAGTTCGATTTCCATTCGAGGAAATGAAATATTCAATATTTTTATTTATTGCTTCCGGAATATGTGGTTTTGTAAAGGCATTGCCTGTTCAGTAGTGGATCTCAACGCCGCGCTAATATGCCCCGTTATATATGTCGTCTTCCGTCTTCCATCTTTTTGTTTATTATATATTTTCTTTTGTTTTATTATTAATTTTAGTTTGTGGTTTTACAATTAAGTGTAAACAAGTAAATAATCATGAAATCATTCTTTTGTCAGGTATCGGCGGTAGTGGACGACGTATATTCGGAACATTCCCACGTGGCCGGCTCGTTCACCATGCTGGCCAGCTCCCGGGCCCATGTCGGCGGGTCCCTTAACGCTAGGGCGCTGCCTGGAGCCAGAGTTCATACTAACTTCATAGGGTGTTTGAAAAAGGTATGTGTGCTATTTTTAATGGTATTTAAAGTGATATTTCACGCTTTGAAAACGTATAAAAAACCCTGCCGTAAAAATCTTCCTTACAGATGATAGCAGCATAATGAAGTAAGTAACAAACATTTAAGAATTTTCAGTTCGATGATGACTCTTAATAAGAAAGTATGGCTTAGTGGTTAGAGAGTTTGGACGGTTTCCAAGAGCCACGGATTCATATCTTGCTACGTTTAAATTGTTAACCGTTTTCTAAAAAGTAGTTATATATTATTTTAAAAATTGAGGGACTTATTGATGGGTTTTTCATATAAAATTCGAAAGTAGTGGAGTTCTTGCTAATAAAATAAATGTCTTATGGGTAAAGATAACTTTCAGCCATTACGCCATGTCTTCAAAGTTCGCAGAGTTTGGGAACGAAATATATAAATCCATCCAAAAATAAACATATGCTATAACATTTTCAACCCTTTAATACTAACTCTTGATTCCAGGTGGAGTTTTCAGCGGACACTCTACGTCTCAACCTCATAGACCTCGCGCGCACCGGAAGTAAGCTGATCACTGTCACCGGAAGATTGGAATACACCTGTACTGCCACGGACTCGGCAGATCCAGTCACTTTTACTACCAGGGATGCTCATTTGGTGAGTATTGAGTGGATCTTAGAAGTTTTTGGACCTTTGGTCTGAACTTATGAATGGGTTTAGATAATAAAAAGGATTTTATTTTTTTGTATTAGCCATCTCGAAGAAACTTTTCGTTCACCGGTTCTTCTTAGGTCTGCGAAACTAACTTTAGTGATGAACCTGTTAAATTATTTGACAATCAAATAATTGAGCTTTTGACTTATTTTTATAAAATTATTTCAAAATAAATTACTATAAACACTCCGATTTAGTTTTTGAATTTTTTTTTAATGTAGTACATGAGTTATACATAGTACATATAATTTCAATCATTTATTTATTCTACTCTGACTTGGCGAGAAAATTAAAAATATTTAATATTTTATTCCCCCGCGTGGGAATCGAATCACAACCGTAGCGTCCACTGCGCCACAATGGTTTCAGAAATTAGTTTACATAATATAGTATACATTATAAATATATTATATAGAAATTATTACACACACGCATACGAGTCACTCAACACTGTAGCGGTAAACCGCTGAGCTGAAGAAGCTCTTAGACAGACCACATTCTCTCGAGATAAATGAAGCGAAATAAGCGAATGTTTACATTGTTCGCTTGCAAAATGTATTGTAGAGGCTATCGTGGTGCGTAAGTGTGTAATTGTAGACACGTAGGTTGTAGGTTCGATTCCTACTCTGGAAAAGTATTATTTGATATTTTCATTTTTTTGCTCTAGTAACTAGACAAAGCGGGACGTTGCGTTCCATTACCTAACACGCAATGCCTTGAGAATTCGGTGGAAAGTGGGGAACGGAAGAGTCTCAATGGGAACGGAGCGTATTCATATTAAGTGCTGCTGGTGAAGCTAACAAAATATACAATTATTATTCAATAATTTTATTTAAAATCATTATAATTATTAAAAAAAAAACAGTTATAGTTACAAAGACAAATATTCAATCATGAATCAATTGCAATGAGAAATATAACCCGGCAGATTTGAAAAAGCGTCGCTAAGCTGAAGTGGACTCTGTACGGTGGACTCTCGAATTTGGTCGAGCGTTCGAGTGTCTTCGATGTGATTAGATTGGAGTATAGGATTTGAGGGAAACGTTTTACTTGGATTGCGGAGTGTACTTAGTTACTTACGTATTTTGTATTTCTATATGTCATTATTCAAGAGGGTTCAATTTTTTTGTTCTAAGTAGTTGTTTTGATTTTACCACTCTATTCTTGTTTAAATTATCAGTTAAGAAGTGACTAGTGCGTCTCTTATAGCCTGCAAGTCTTAAGTCATCTATTAAAAAACCGATATGGTTGTAGGTGCTGTCTTCGTCTCCAAGAAATTGAGATAAAATCTTTTGCTTTCGGGCAGGATTTCTTAAATTTTACTGCTTTGATCGGACACTACGTGGACGGTCAGATCATTTTTAGTCACAAACATTGATTGTACTTATCTAAAGCCCGATATATAAGCATTTTGACTAATATCACCCAAGTGTGAATTTAAAAATCGCATTTGGCTCCATACTTACCTACTTTATGAAATGCAAATTACAGTGATTCGTTCTCTTTATCATCCCACTCCATTTTAATATCACACAAACTAAAAACAATATATAAAAATACACGCTAAGTAACAATTGTAAAAATATAATTTCTGAGATACTACAAATTGAGAGATGGCACTCAACGCCGCATTTTCTCTTGATATCAGACCGAGAATATTGTGACGAAAATAATTCACTACCCCAAGTGGGAATCGAACCAGTAACTGTAGCGTTTTCAGTCATACGCTGTCCAACGGCGCCAAGATGGCTTCAATTTGAAATACCATTTAGGTTCCAGTACTTACCAACTCGACTAATCTATACAGGTTAAGGCCAACTCCATTATATTTTTACCCGACAATTGTTTTACTTGAGCGTAATTAAGTACAATGAAACGTTTAAGTAAATACCGAGAAATGAACCCCTTATTGACCTAATAGAACAATTTAGTGCAATTAGCTGTAGGTTAGCTATTGTTGAATTGGTTAACTGTATTAGGTAAATGATAATACTTGCCAAATAAATATTATAATGGTAATAGGTAAGAACCGTTGAGGCCAGCCGTGGCGCAACCGCAGGGGCACAAGTGTGTGTAAACGTGACTGGTGTGTTGAGTTCCGCCACTCAACACGCAATGCCTCCAGAATAGGATAGAAAATAGGGAACGGAGTGTCTTAGCACTACGTTCCCTCTGCCTACAGGTAAAGGCTACAGGTTCCCTGCATGCCTGGTGTGCCGGATATAGCGTGAAGCAGTAAGATTCTAAATGTCATTGCAAGTAGTGTTAAACGATTTACTTAAAATATTTCTATTTAAACTGACTTATTATGAACGATGACACTAGCTTAAAGTAGGAAACAAAAGGGTTTAATTTATTTTTATTCATGTTTTATAAGGGAAACAGAATATAACGTTTACAAAAAATATTTATTTTAAAAATAATACACAATCCGCTACAAAACCACAATTTTAACGATTACTTTTAACATTAATTAAAATAATGGGTGAAGAATAATGCGATGGTTAATATATTATCTGATCCCAGTTTGTGTGGGAACGTAACAACGTAAATTTTTATTTTTATTTTATTGCTTTTAGTTTTCATTCTTTTGGTAGATAAAATTCCGTCACTCAACACGCAGTGTCTTGAGAATTTGACAGACATTGGAGAACGGAGTATCTTACACTACCTGACCTACTATGCAGGAAAAACCATAAAGGTGCTTCCTGTCTCTATCTTATAAAGTCAGATCTTTCCAGAGGAATATATGGGTATTGGAAAGGGGAAATTTATATTAGAAATATTATAACTAGAATAATGTGTAGATATCTGTGAACATCTCAGAATGTAGAAAATTTTAATATTATTTCATTCAACTTTTCTATTGAAATTGCTGACTCATTTGTTTTCCCGACAAAGCAATTTATTGCAATTGACACGCGTCTAGTTAGATTAATTTGTGAATTTTGTGAGTTATTTTGGAATTACTATTAGTTTCCCGCTATATCTCGCAAATTGTAGGATAGGCGGAGGGAACCTGTGACCCTAGTGTTATAACATTCCGTTCCCCACTTTCCACTGAATAGGGGAGGTATTGAGTGTTGGATGGCGAAAAATATTAAATATTTAATTTCCTCGAGTCTGAATCGGACCCTCACTCCGTCACCAAGAATGACTTCAAATCGTGAAACTACTTTTTTATCAGTAATATATTATAAGGAGTACTATACTAACGTTTTAATAACTTAGTGCGAGAAACCGCCGCCGTTAACTGTTTCCCAGAAGGGTCACTTGAGTGAAATTTTGGTCGAATGTATAATTAATTTCATTCATATTTCCTTTTCTATTCCGCCCACGAACATTTTGAACTTTGACTTTTTCCATAATCATAATAATTATAGGCGGGAACTGATTAAGTGCCGTGATATCTGGATACGAAGGTATTTGAAAATATTATGATTTTTTTTTATTTCGGATATTATTTTCTTAAGTGCTTGTAGGTACATTGTGTTTTGGTAATAAAAATGTGTTTTAGTTTGTGATAGTGAAGTTCGTAACGGCTGTATGTTATAAGTTTTTTTTACTAAGTCGATTTTTTACCCTTGTTTCCCGCACATAGCGGGTCAGGCGGAGGGTACCTGTGAACCTAGTGCTTAATGGGGATGATGTTCCATTCCTATTCAGACACATCTGTTCTCCAATTCCGCCGATTCTGGAGGCATTGCGTGTTGAGTAGCGGAACTCCACGTCGCGCTTTTCCTCGTTACCAGAGCGAGGAAAATTAAACTATTAAATATTTGATATGGGAATCAAACCCACAACCTTTTACAGTCGCATGCTTGTCTCGCTGCGCCACGACTGGCTTTTAAAATATTGTGTATCATGTTAGATGAATAAAAGATGTATTTGTTTATCTAATTAATAATATATTATAAGGCATATATATAATTTAAGGCCGTCAGTCGTAGTGCAGGCAAGGATATGCGTTTTTGGGAACAGTGTCTTAACATTAGGTTCCCAGGTTCCCTCTGCCAACCCTGCTATATGCAGTATCCAGCGTGGAGCTAAAAGAAAAAATATATACAAAAAAAGTATACCTAATATTTTCAAACCTATCTTTTTATAGTGTTTTCCACAGATAAGATAAAACATTCGAGGCACAGATTCAATACAACTGACCGTTCATTAAAATAATTAAAACAATATCACAAGTAGTATAAATGACACTTTAATTCGAACACAAATTGTGATTACTTCAATAATAATTAAAATGAAAGCATTGTACTATCGTAGAGTCGATCTTGGTATTGCTGCGAAGGCCCGGTCGTTTATACGGCGAGGCCACTGTCGATTGCACTATAAATATTTATTTATTTATAGATAGATAGATAGATAGATATATGTATATTATGAAAGGTTTTATCTTTTGATATATTGATGGAGTGGTAATTATGAAAAGTACTGCTATATATGGTTTTTTTATTCACGCTGTATCCCTCTTAAAGCAGAGTAGGTGGAGGTATACTAGTGTTAAGATACTTTTTCCACGAATAACATAACTCCGCCCTTTGTCTTGTTAGTAGAGCGCGTGAAAAACATTTCTGAAGCTAAAATCGAACCCAAAACTATTGTGTGTTGTGCACCTGTGCACAACTGTGCTTACAAAAATATTTTTTAATTCTAATATTATGAATATAATGAATACTATAATATTTATTTCTATAATATAAAATCCCCAGATATTACCAAAATGGGAGGCGGTGAAAACAGGCACTATATCTTTCAAGTTCCGCACCAACGAACCGAACGGGCTGATCCTCTTCAACATGGGCGCGAAGCCACCAAGGGTAGGTTGCACGGTAAGGGGTGAAGCTTTTGGGGTTGGAGATCACGAAAGAGACCATGATCGAAACCATCAATCATCATTAACACAAAATATAATCATCAAAACGTCGAATCATCGAGATATCAACCGCTTCGTCAATACCATTTCCATTCCGTATACGAGATTGTAAAATATGATTTTCTTTTTCACATATTAATACGGTCGGCTCATCAAAGGCCTCGAAGGTTGTGTGTTCAGTAAATTGAACCAGATATAGTTACTTTCGATCAGTTGGACGAATTGGGTCGGTGTTTAAAATTGTTTTTTAATGAATACCCGAATATACTCATATGTATGAGAATTTTTGGTGGTAATTATTCTTTTGGATGTTTCAGTCTTTTTAATATTATGAGAAAATTTGCAATCTCCTATAGATTTACCTCAGTGGATGAGTATCGGAATTAATTTGATATTAAAAGCTTAATTACCAAATAGGTAATATATCGGTATTCGCGATTTTAACTGAAACTTTTAATCGTGTGTTTAGTTTTATACATTTTTGGAAACTCGACGTTTCGAACACTCTGTAGTTGTTCGTGGTCATGAGTTCACATGATTATTATATCAAACTACCACCAATAATAATCCAGAGAGTTTTAAATTTTTAATTTCTATAATATTGAGATCACCCGTGACCACGGATCACTGCAAACGTCAGATTTTCAAAAACATACGAAATTAAAGAAAGACGATAATATTAATGTTATTAATTTTGTTTTGAGAGTTTCATTTAAAATAAATAAATATATTTATTAATATGAAAGCTGAGTGAAAAATGTTATATGCCTATCAGCCGTATTTTTTCCGTCCACCGAGGTTGCATGTTAGGTCAAGGCGACGACGTCGGGAACTATTCGGACACAACTCGTAGGGGAATTTGTGTATGGTACCTTATAAAGTTTCACCCACTTTGAAATGTAAAGTGTTGTGTATGTTGTCGATGTGCACGTAGCAAGTACCCCGAGCACAGTGGTATGATGAACACCTAAATAATTGTATGATATTACCAGAGCATTTGGGGCCAGTTGTGGCGTGGGGGCACAAGATTGTGGGTTCGATTCCCACTCGAGGAAATGAGATATTTAATATTTTCTTCGCTCTGGTAAAGAGGCAAAGTGCTATGGTAAAAACTCAACGCTGTGAGTTTTTTTGAAAGTCCTCGATACGCGATTCCTCCAGAATTCGGCGGAAAGTGAGGAAAGTAAATATCATAATAGGAACGGAGTGTCTCAACACTGGGTTCTTGAGATCTTTCCTTTGCCTGCCCTGCTATTTGCGGGATACAGCGTGAAGATAAAAAAGTTATTTGATAGATCAGCACGCGACCCTGAAAGCTTGTTTTTAAGTAAAAAAGCTTGAAAGAGCTTTATTAATACCTACACAAATTCGCACCATGATCCCACAGTTTATATCATATTTATATTTATTAGAATTTACTTATAATATTAGAATTTATAGTATAGACGTATCTTATTATATGTAGTTTATTAAACTTTTTTTTCTTTCATAAATATACAACATATTCAAAGATTGCCATAGTGGCGCTCCAGCATGGCGTCTGACCATAAATGCCGTCGTGGATTCACCTCCAAGAAATTCATTACTTTCATATCTTTGCTCTGGTAACAAGACAAACGAAAATTGAGCAGAAAGTAGGGAATGGAGTGTCTTAACACTAGATTCTTTCTGCTTACCCTGGTCACAGCATACATTTTTTTAGTCATGTGCTGTAGTTTGCAGGGTAGGCAAAGAGAACCGAGGAACCTACTTAATTCCCATTCAAACACTTCCACTTCCCACTTTCCGCCGCGAAACTCAACGCCGTGCTTTGCATCGCTACCTGAGCGAGAAAAATATCTAATTTTGTATTTTTTTAAATAAAACACTGTATAAACTATACATTTCCATACATCTTTATATAATAGTTATAAGTAGTTATATTAGAGTTAGTTCTAGCTATTTGCATGTCTGGTACTGAACGAATGTTCTAGTAATAATATTGTTTGAGAATACAGTTTGCATGTATTACGTGGTCGATTTTTTTTTGTATTTTGACGTAACTTATTCTCTTTTTTTACCGTTTTTCATTTGGTACTGTTTTTGTTTCGTCGTGAAAGCCTTTACGTAATCAGTCTTCGTGAATATTTGAACATTAACGATTGTATTGAATGTAAGGTAGGTAGGTATACAGTCAGTAGTGTTTAAATTAATAATTAATTTTATTGTGTATTTAGTTTAGGTTTTTTGTTTTTTTTTGTAGCTTCACGCTACCATGTATAGGAAGGTAGGTAAAGGGAATTTTGTGTTTAGCAATTTTCGCCCTTGTTTCCAAATATTGTGTGTTGAGTGGCGGAACTCAACGCCGCTTTTTATATTATTATTAGCGCAAGGAAATGCATTTACTTTATTCCCCGAAGTGGAAATCGAACTTACAACTGTCGTATACTCGTCGTACTTATTTGCTAAATAACAACAAACAAAATACGAAATTAATTTTTACCCTCTATAAGTGGATGATCCTATCCCATAATTTTTCAATTCATACTAGTAGTTACTGAGATTTGTGCGGTCAACCAAACAAACTCTTCAGTTTTATAATATTAGTAGAAGTGTAAATACAGATATATTTCGATTAAATACGTAACAAATGACTGTCCGTTATTTGAACAATTTGGTGAATAATGCCTTTCAAATATTAAAACAATACAATAGAAAAAGAAGTAGAACAAGTGCTTTAATCACTTTGAAGTAAAGGCAATGTTTCTTATAATAATCGATTTATTACTATTATACCATAAGGTATACTTTATTTCATTTCTCATTTTTATACAAGTTGTTATATTATATTTTTTTTTTCAAAAAGAAAGAGAGAAAAAATCATTTTCTTAATTAAGTATAGCGTTTGAAATGGAAATAACAAAGGGTTGTTCAGTAAAGGGGGTTACATCGAAATGATTGTATATGGGTGATGTAACATAGGCTATAGCTTTCCTTGATGAAAGGACTACCTAAAAAATATAATATTTTTCAATTCGAAGCAATAATTTTGCGTTAGTTCATTAGTTTAGCGCAATCAACCAAACAAACTTTACAGCTTTATAATGTTAAATTTAAGTTTAAATCCAAGGTATTATTTATTTAAATGGACGATTGTCAGCAGTTTTCGTCGAATGAACATACACAAACAGTATAAAATAGAAATATAGTAATAAGTATAATATAGATTAAAAAATAAGTAAAATAAGTTTGTTTTATCATAGCAGTAAATAGTTCTAATAACGTTAGTGTTTATAGAGTATATACAAACAATTAGATGCACAAGCCTGCAATACTACAAGCTAAACTGAATAAATGATTACCGAGCCATACTTAGGATATACATAATAATGTACGATTGCAGTACTATTGTTATTGATTTACTATTTAATTGCTTGTTTTAATTGCCATAGAATATAATTATTGTTGTATGTGTTATTGCAGTCAATGGAGTAACGATATTTTCAGTATATTAGTAATAATTAACAAACTTTACTTACAATATTATTTTACTAGGTTCTTTTTCGCATTTGAGGTTAATGCTATTAGCCCTACTAGTTTTTATAACGACACCGGGTAGGGAAAAGGTTAAAAGCCCCTAAAAATTGCAAGCACTGTGTGGCTGCTTGAGAGGATGTCAATGTCGACGGCGGTTAGGGCGTCCCCTGCGGCATTCGAACGTAAGCTTGCTGCCGTCAAACTAACGTGAATTTTATTAGGTTTATAAGTTTTAGGTTTATCAGTTATTTGTAAATTTAAAAAATCCACTATATAAGTTATCATATTTGCGATATTTAATAATATAATATATTATATTAATAATCAGTAACAGTATATATATGCATATCTATATATTTAATATAATAATATATTATCTATTACGGTAGCTTAGTATAATAATCACTTTGTGCACTTTAGAATGTTTTTTGTAATGTAGTTTTAGTATTAGTTTGCTTGTGTGATTACTATTTATAATATGTTTGAACTTTTGGAACTAAGTTGCATTTAGTTCTAAAAGTGAAAATTGTAAAGTTACGCCCGTGACGCGTAATAATACGCGTTGTCATGGCAACGAATATGCCACTTTATAAATACAAAAGTTAATTTAACTTGGGTTTATTAATGTAATGTATTTTTTTGTATTATTATAATGATATAATAATCATTATTATTAAGAACTCCGCCTGTATATAAATTGTAAATTTTTGTTTCACGTATTATTATAAAATTTTGATCAAGATTCTTTTATGTATCGACAATCGGCATTCAATAATAGAATAACTTTGAAAATAATGTAAAATATCAAGTCTTTTCGTCAGCATGTTAATATTTATCGTTCGTGTCATAGAATATTGGTGTTCTACATGCAACTTAGTTAAATAAATATCTTATTTTATTATACTCGTAGGACATTCATATGTAATATATTTTTATATAGGTACACTAATATATTTGTTTTTATATCTTTACTGTGTATATTATAAAATCTCATAAAACTCATGGAAGTTAAAAGATTTCACTTTTCCACAACATGATAAAGCATATCTTCGTAGGCGGACCTCTTCGCGGTGGAGATCCTCAATGGTTACATATACGTGCACGTGGACCTCGGATCCGGAGGCGTGAGGGTTAGGGCCTCTAGGAGGAGAGTGGACGACTCTCACTGGCACGAGTTCCTGCTGAGAAGAACTGGCAGAGACGGCAGAGTTACTGTTGATGGGGCCAATGCTGAGTTTAAGACGCCTGGTAAAGTTTTTGATATTTTTTGTATTTATTTTGGAGAAAAGTTTTCTTATTGAAAGAATAAGAAAACTTGAAGATATACGAGGCGCAGCGCTATAGCGTCTAAAGGTTTGATTTCCACTTTGGGAATGATTAAGTATCATTTCTTCACTCACAAGAAAACAAAGCACGGCGTCAGCGAGCTCAAGCTCCGCTAGTCAAATTACCATGTCTCAAAGTTGGGTGGGTAACGACGTATCTTAATACAAGATTTTCTCTGCTAAATAATAAATGTCTAAATTACCAACAAATGACAAAATACAATGTTCTACTTCCACACGATTCTTAAGGAGTATGTACCTATTTTTAAAATAGAAAGAAAATGGGAAATAGATAGAGAATAGAGAAAACATTGTTATCTTTTCATGTATACATTCTGAAAATTACAGGTGAATCCAATCAACTGGAGTTAGACGGGCCACTGTTCGTGGGCGGTCTCGGTTCCGAGTACTCGGCGTCGCGCACGCCGGCGGCGCTGTGGACGGCGGCGCTGCGCCAGGGCTTCGTGGGCTGCATACGTGACTTGGTTCTGAACGGCAAGCCGCAGGACCTCACGGCCTATGCGAGACAGCAGGACTCAGGTAAGTGGCTATGCTGATTGTTATATAAGAAGTAAGAAATTATAGCTTATTTTTTTTATAAAACGCTTGATGTTACTTTTGTCGGACCTTTTCATTCTTATTTGGTCGAATGAATGTTTAATAGGTAGTATTGACTGGGTTGGGTTCCTAACGTCCTACGGTAGTTATGGTTGTTGTGTGGGTTTGATTCCTACTCAGAGATATGAATTATATTAGATTTTTCGTTCTGATAATTAATTTACAAGAGAAAGCAGCGCTCAACACTATGTCTCGAGAATTGAAAAGCGGAATATCTTAGCAATAGGTTCCCTTTGCCTACTTTGCTGTATTTGAAATAAAGCATAAAACTAAGGCTGAATAATCAATATTCCATGTATTCGTGCAAATAATTTACTTCTAATGAATAAATTGTAATATTTCAGCTTCAGTGCGTCCCGCGTGCCACGTGCTGATGAAGCAGTGTGTGAGCGCGCCCTGCCAGCACGGCGGCGCATGCTCGGAGGGCTGGAACCGGCCGCTGTGCGACTGTTCCGCCACCAACTATGGCGGCCCCACCTGTGGGAGGGGTGAGGACTTGTTTATTGTTGGAAAATATTTCAAATTGGAATTAATTTTCAAAATACTTTTTAGAAATGTATAAATATTATATCTATCATTTATATGTATACTAGTGGACCCGAACGCAGCTACGCCCGCTTGAACTATACGAAATATTCGTTTTTTTAAATATATTTGTGAAATTATTTTCAGTTTTCAATAGAGAGATGCGTTAAGCAAGCTCGTTTTGGGTGACGTTTTCTAACAACAAACTTTGCAAATCGTTGCTTAGCAACGGCGGTTGTTATTAACATGGCGGAATAAATTTCATGTGAAATTAATTGTAAATTTTAATATATTGGTATATATCGAAAATATTACAAATATGAGAAAAAAAAGTATCCTATGTTCATCCCGAGACCCTCAAGTATCTCTATATGAGTATTTTATCACAATTAAATAAGCGGTTTGGCCCTGATTGCGTAAAAGACAGACAGACAGACAGACAGAGTTACTTTCGAATTTATAATATAGGTATGGATATATATATATATATATATATATGTAGAAGCATCAGAAGGGGCCTCAAAGTGGTCTTGGCTATCACTATTCATTTGTGGGCGTTGTAGGAACAGAGATGTTTAAATAAAAGTCACTTTTATATTCCACAATGTCTTATTACTCGTTTACATAACAGTTTTACAATAAATCTCACAAGAGTAATAAAATTACAATAGATTAGGAGCCAATAGGTTAATTGGTGAACATCTCACGCCATAGCTGTCAACCAATGACATCTGCTATAACTCGTGGCTACACCTACTACCCTATTCGGGGTTACCCGCTCCATTTTAAATATTCTTCTAATATAATCCATTACATAAATCAATTAAAATCGAAATGTAATAATTGCGATATTATAATTAAAACAAATACATAGCAGCGCGCCGTCACGGCCGTCCTGCATCGTCACACGCCCTCGTGTGCATAGGTTCAATCTGTGAACATAGTGCTTTGCAATACTTCCCGTTCGGTCTTCCTGACCACACAATATCTCCCCTTAGTGGATGTAACAGTGAACTCATAGTGAATACAATTTTATAAGTGTATTACAAATACTACGAAATGTTTCGTATAAGGCAAACATAACAATCTTACAAATGTCACATCCGTTAGTCAATACCACATAGGCTAACAGTCACACAGACAAGTCATTACCACAACGGTTAGTAATTGCCACACAGGCCAGTCATTGCCACACAGGCCAGCCATTGCCACACAGGCTAGTACTTGCCACATAGGCTAGTCATTGCCACACAGGCCAGCTGCTACCACACAGGCTACTCGTCGCCACACAGGCTACTCGTCGCCACACAGGCTACTCGTCGCCACACAGGCTACTCGTCGCCACACAGGCTACTCGTCGCCACACAGGCCACTCGTCGCCACACAGGCCACTCGTCGCCACACAGGCCACTCGTCGCCACACAGGCTACTCGTCGCCACACAGGCTACTCGTCGCCACACAGGCCACTCGTCGCCACACAGGCTACTCGTCGCCACACAGGCCACTCGTCGCCACACAGGCTAGTCGTTGCCACAAGGGCTAGTCGTTGCCACAAAGGCTAGTCGTTGCCCCAAAGTCTAGTCGTTGCCACAAGGGCTAGTCGTTGCCACAAAGGCTAGTTTTTCTTTTTTCTCACAAACTAAATAAGAATTTGCTATTACAACTACTATTGCCACAACAATCACTGAGTACGTTTTTCTTTTTTTTTTTTGGTTCTTTTTTTTGTTTGTTTTGTTTTTCTTAGCTTTGTTTGTTTGTCTTAGCCACACAGGCTACTACAGGGTAAAAGGGGTACGTAACTATTTAACATGGCCGTCATCGGCCCATTCTGACTTTATTTTGTTGCTTGCAATCTCCCGCACTACTACGTGCTACTAGAATTGAAAGCCAATTACTACGGGCTTACGGGCTCTTTTAAGAGTCTTTAAAATTTTGGGTCAAGCTTGGTTTGGTTACAGCACATAATCACCTACTTAATTCTTTAACTTTGCTTTACGTTTATCAAACTAAACCTTCTCAGAAGAAGCATTAGCTTCTTTTGCTCGTGTCGATTGCTCGATAATAAGATTCAAATCAAATTCATCCGTGGCTAATTACATTAAGTTTAGAGGCATAGAAACCTTTACTACTAACAATTCTAAAGGACTTGCCCTGGTTATCCTACTCATAATAGCTGCGCTAATGGCTAGCTGATTGTCAGGTAGTGCATCTTGCCTTGACTTATTATTATCTATCTCGACAGAGCTGACTTTATTAAAGAGCATTCGGCAACAGAGCCGAAACAAAATAAAAACTTCTCACCAGATTAATCTAAGAACTGATGCCTAGCTAGTTGAATGGAGCAAACATTCACCCATCGTTCAACCCGTTCATCGCTTGCCTTGGTATCCATACTGGTGCAGCGCAGTGCGATGTGGCCGCATTCACCACACGTGAAGCAAGTTGGAGTAATCACCTTCATATGCACACCAACTTCCTTAGACTGTAGAGATGAGGTAGTATCTGAAATCTCACAAACTAAATAAGAATTTGCTATTACAACTACTATTGCCACAACAATCACTGAGTACGTGACCCTGCTTGTCACAGTTATAGCATCGCTGTGATAATTCTATTAGTGGCTTTTTCACTTCCATAGTCGGAGTACTCTTCTCACCAATCGGGTATCCTCTTTTCTTTGAAACAGACTGGAGCGAGCATTTCGTTCCCAAGGCGTGTTATCATCTATAACATCATTAATTTGGTAATAATCTTAGTTGGCAGCTATCCTGCATGACATTCAATAGACATTATTTTCATACATGTTTATCCTCTAAATATTTCTGAACAGTGTAATAAGCTGCGCCCGACATACGCAGATAAACACTCGTCTTCCCTTGGACCAACATTGATTAATCGCTACAAATTTGCAGCTGGAGTCTCAACAATATCAAATCTCACTAAGAACAGATCTTTTAATTGTGGCCATTTAATTCCGGGAATAACTAGTTTCAGCAAGCCAAGATGACGCCGATCCCTTGAGTGCCTGAGCATTATAAAAGGCTTGTTCCCAGGTTTCTCCTTTTACCAGTAAAACGGTGTCATCAGCAAAAGACACAATTTTTCTAAAGGTCATAGGTAAGTTACACAGGTCATTGATAAATATTAAAAATAGAGTCGGTCCCAACATACTACCCTGTGGAATGCCATATTTGATAGGAAGGTATATGCTGGTATATTCTTCTATTTTAGTGCATTGCATTCTATCCGTGAGATAGCTTTCGAATAGTTTGTGTTCGTTACCCCTTACACCAAAATCACAGTTAGATTTTAACGAATTTATAATTGTTACAACTTCAATTTCATCAGTATCAAGTAAAACGAACGACAGTTTGATGTTATCTATTTGTGGTTTTCCACTGATATTGACCTGCGGGGAACTTGAGTTCCGTATTAATTCAGAAGCGATATTCTTATTGTCACGAATACTTAACTTATTTTTTAATACTTTCCAAAATTTCTTATTATTTGATTTTGCTGTCACAATCTCGGAGTTGTCAGATTCTCTCAACTTTTTTGTGCCTTGCTCATTGTAATTATCAAATCACTGCCAAAAATAAGTTTTTCTTGTACACATTTGTCACACCAAGTTCAAAAGTCGTGGTCTGCAACATCAGAATTAAACTCTGGTAACGATATTTTTCTTAATGTCAGTTACTAATGGCTCCCGTAAAATTTTGTTTCTGCATGTCAAAAATAAATTTTCAACTTCACATTTTTTTACAATTTTCACATCTTGTCAAATTTTAACACTCTGTTCTGTATTTTGTTCCATATTCGTTGTTGGTAATCCCACTTCTGATGTAGAAGCATCAGAAGGGGCCTCAAAGTGGTCTTGGCTATCACTATTCATTTGTGGGCGTTGTAGGAACAGAGATGTTTAAATAAAAGTCACTTTTATATTCCACAATGTCTTATTACTCGTTTACATAACAGTTTTACAATAAATCTCACAAGATTAATAAAATTACAATAGATTAGGAGCCAATAGGTTAATTGGTGAACATCTCACGCCATAGCTGTCAACCAATGACATCTGCTATAACTCGTGGCTACACCTACTACCCTATTCGGGGTTACCCGCTCCATTTTAAATATTCTTCTAATATAATCCATTACATAAATCAATTAAAATCGAAATGTAATAATTGCGATATTATAATTAAAACAAATACATAGCAGCGAGCCGTCATATATATATATATATATATATATATATATATATGTTTATTTATTGTTTACTATTATATTTATTTATATAAATATTTATTCGTAGTATATATATATATATATATGTATGTATATATATGTATTTTATTTTTATTTCTATTATTAAATAATCTTCTGCAATTTAATGCACCACCCACCATTTTTTTTATACAACTCCAACGACCAAAGGTTGCCTGGAAGAGATCGCTTTAAGCGATAAGGCCGCCTTATTGTACATGTTGTTTTTACGTATTTTGTATATAATTTGTGTAAATTTTGTGTGTAATAAAGTATATTGTATTGTATTGTATTGTATTGTATGTAAAACATGTTTGTAGCATAGGGTTTACCTTTTAGTCACATAAGTTATACATAGCATGAGAACACTTTAAAAAAGTCTATATTTTAAGCTTTTACAGCATGTAAAGTATGAGAACTTACTATTCTATAGTTGAAATAGGATATCAACTTCCTATACTTGTACAATTCATACATACTATAGTATATTTATAAAAGAATAAGGTTTATGTTGGTCTTCTCATATCTTGACTCCAGGTATTCCTCTTTATTTTGCTAATTTGGACAAATACTTGTACATGAAGATAACACTCATTGCATAACCTACATTCATTAAGTTCGATTAGGTATATGGTGCCGAATTGTTAACGTCAAAAAAGGAAGTCGTAACGATGTAGTGGCATAATATCCGACAGCAAACGCCAAGGTAACTCACTCGAAGAATTATATTTAAATTATTTTCATAAATGGATTTCAAACATGATAATTTCAGAGTCGCCAACAATCTTCCTCAACGGAAGCCAACACCTCACAGCGGCGCTCGGCCCCGAACACGTGACCCAAACGGAGGAGCTACTGCTTCGGTTCCGCACCACCAGGGCTGGCCTGCTACTGCGCACCGCCTCCGAGCACTCCGCCGACCGCATCGAGCTGGCGGTCGCGGCAGGGAGAGTGCGCGCGAGTGTAAGGCTGGGTGACAGAGAGAAGGTAAATGTTTTGTTCAATTATTATGGAGATTTGTGTTTTAGAATATTTTCGAATAATTGGATGTAGTGGAATTTAACCTATCTCTCGGATACTTTCTAAGCGCTGTAGTTGCAAAGCTGCATCTGCCAGGTAGGTCCTGTCAAGCTGCGTTGAACTTAAAATTATTTTACGTTTATTTTTTTTTTCAATTTGGCAAGAAAGATCCTATTTGTTGAATATTTTAGCATTTTAAATAATTTAAATGTATATAGAAAAGGCACAGGTTTCATTCCCGTGCTAAAACCAAACTTCCAGAACCTCCTAGCGGGCACCAGCGTGGCGGACGACAAGTGGCACTCGGTGCGCTTCTCGCGGCGCGCCTCCAACCTCAAGCTGCAGGTAGACGGCGGCTCGCCGGTGCGCGGTACGTTATGTACGTATGCACGGGAGCACCCGCACACTTTTGTTTGAACCTTGAGTAGTTGGGGATAAGGTTGGTTTTTGTGCGACTTAGGGTCATTCGTAGACTATGTAACACGGTAGTGGGGGTTGACGAAGTGTGACACTGTATTATAGGGGCTGAAAAGGGGTCTTGAATTTTGTGATATAATTTTTTGAAATATAATACACATATTTTTCAGAGCTGTCTTTTTAATTTGATAAATACTAAGTTTAAAATGACAAAGTATGTAACGTCACACGAGGTAGGGTGGTCCCACAAGTGTGACAAGGTCGGGTGAGATATGTCAAAAAATTGTAAAGTTCGTGCTACGTAAAATACGAGTGGTCCCTAAGTGGTTGATATGACGGTAGATAAGAAGTTATTGGTAAATTTGAAAATATATATATTTGTTCTTGAATTAAACATTTATAATGATAGATCAAGAAACAATTATTGATCAACGCTTAATACAAAGCGAAATCAATATTTATTATAGTTGTATAATATTAAGTAATTATATAAATAACTGATTTAATTGCACTCGCTAGTTATTTAAACTATTAATGATGTAATATAATTGAATTGTGCAATTAATTGATAAAGTATTGAAGTAATGTAATAAAGTAATTTATAATAAAAGTTAGATATTCTTAATCTACCCTTGATGTTAGATATCCTATTAGTTTTAGATTAGAGGCTTATTTTTTTAGTTTTTTTTATAGATGGCACTTTGTACCTTCACTATTCTGTTTTTCTGCTTTGATTTCTTCTGTTTTTATATATTTTGTTTGTTTTTCTCCTTTAGTTTTCTTTTCTACTAGCATTTATTAATTAACTGCTATTTGTTGCTATACTTTCTTTTTATTGACAATACTAAAAATATTAGATTTTTATTTCTAAAAGAAAGTATACAGCAAGTAGAATGTATAAATACATTTTTTATGAACAGTACTGTCATTACTTACATAACCCACTTCTTGCATTCTATATGCTAGATAGTGCGCTACAACTTCTAGTTTTAATAAACCTGTAAAAACTATTGTGATAACTAAAATTAGTAAGTATTTTTAAGCTAACATTACTTAAAATGTAAATTCGCCACTTTCCTTTAAACACACTTACAACCGAGTTTTAGATCTTTCTTCAGCTTGGCTATGCAAAATCTTTGAGCTGATAGATTCGATGTAAATATAATTTAAAATGGCTGCTAATTGTGAGACTTTAAGGTTACTTTGCTAATTTCTTATAATTTTAACGTCAATGTTGTGACTATATGTCTCTTATATTGTTTAGGACCAAGACTATCATTGTCTTTGATTTATTTTACAGCTGAAACGATTCTAGGAAAAACGTCCACTTTAGAAATTTCAACTTTACATTTGGGAGGACTCTATCATCCTGAAGAAGAGATTCAAATGACCTCAACTTTACCTAACTTCGTGGGTTATCTACAAAAGTTTATTTTTAACGGTATCAAATATATCGATATGGCTAAGACCCTTGGAATTGGTACGAGCGATGAGAGTAACAACATATACGACACATCAAACATAATATTCAACGGGAAATTTATGAAGCCAGACTCCTTAAATGTTTATAAATCTGTCACTTTTAAATCTAAGCACACATACGTAGGTCTCCCATTACTAAAGGCGTATGGAAATACGTATTTAGATTTTTATTTCCGAACTACCGAAATGGATGGTCTTTTGTTCTACAATGGTGGGAAGAAACAAGACTTTATAGCTGTGGAACTGGTCAATGGTCATATACACTGTGTGTTCAATTTGGGAGATGGTGTTGTGACTATGAAAGATAAGCTGAAGAATTTCCTCAATGATAATAGATGGCATACTGTGTCAATAAGACGGCCCACACCTAAAATACATACGATGCAAGTTGATGAAGATTTAGAAATGCATACAACAAGTAAGTGATTTGTTCTTTATTTGCAAGTTAATATGTGATATTACATGTATTGAGTTACTGGAGAATTACTTTGAAACAATAAAAGATCCAAATATATTTTTAAAACTTATTGTAATATAATAAAGGATTTAAAAGTAAGAACGAGACATTTGGTTCACATAAAATGCGATAAATGTACTGCCCAAAAATAAAATAAGTACATAGCAACAAAGTTTTATATTCTTTAATTTTACAATAGATTAAGGGCAATCATGGGGCAGTGTGACAGTTTTTGGGTGTGAAGTTGAAGTTGCAAGTCCGATCCTCATTGGAAGAATAAGTTATTTTCATTTCCTTAATCTGGCATACAACGGCGTTGATT
This sequence comes from Heliconius melpomene rosina, assembly GCF_056956725.1. NCBI lineage: Eukaryota > Metazoa > Arthropoda > Insecta > Lepidoptera > Nymphalidae > Heliconius > Heliconius melpomene. Next base: position 1,098,402 of record NC_140396.1, on the reverse strand, counting down.
TCCGCCACACAATACTCAATGTCTCGAATTCGGGCGGAAACCGAAGGACAGAGTATCTTAATTAATCATGTTCTCTCTGCCTACCTTGCTTTGTGCGGCATATTGCGTTAAGATCGACGCATATTTAACACATACTCTAATTAAGTCATCTATAATTCCAGGTTCAAATCTAATGCTAGAACTAGACAGTGTACTGTACGTGGGTGGAGTCCCCAAGGATATGTATACGTTACTACCAGTGGGAGTTCTATCCCGGCAAGGCTTCGAGGGCTGCATGTCCAGCTTAGATCTGCCAGGGGAGTCCCCGTCGCTGATGGAGGACGCTGTTGTGCCGAGCTCGTCTCTGATGTCAGGGTGTGAAGGTGGGTTAATATTTTATTGTTGTAATATGAAAAAAGTAATCTATTATGACGAGTATATTAACTTAATCAATTGATTTCTCATTATCAAGTAAAACTAAATTCAATGTTGTACGGACTATTCTTTAGATTTTTTTTTTATTATTAAGTTAATAATAATTATGATTTGTCATTATCAAGTGGAATTATATTCTTTGTTGTGCTGTCGATTCTTTAGGGAAATTATTATATAATTCATGTTCATTTTCTCTCTATAGTAAGGCAAATTACGGACACGGACTCCATAACTCCTCCTGGAATCTCTTCACATCAAACGGAATATCATATATTAAAGTAAATAATAAATAAGCCGAAAAAAATACTATAATTTGACAAAAATATACAAAAAAATATTTTAGTATACATTGCTTCAGTTGTAAATTTTTTCTCAAAATTCATATTACAGGTCCAACAAAATGCACGCACAATGCGTGCGCGAACAAGGGCGTGTGTGTGCAACAGTGGAACACATATGTGTGCGATTGTGACCTCACGTCGTTTACGGGACCCACTTGTTATGATGGTGAGCTAACTTTTTCCACAAGCAAAATAAAAATATATATTTTCAATCATCGCTCTTGCTGTAAGCACAATAGTTGATTAATTGGTAAATCCAGGATGATGCGTGTGAAACGCAGTGTCTTAACACTTCCTTACATAGAAAATTTAATTGTAATAAAATAAATTCCAGAATCCATAGCCTACGAGTTCGGTCCTGGTCGGGGCATAATAACCTACACGTTCCCGCCCAGCGCCGTCGCTGACACTGAAACTGACAAAGTGGCGGTCGGCTTCGTCACCAGCAAGTCTGATGCTGTGTTGCTGAGGATCGAGTCTTCCAACACACAAGATTATATGCAGATGGAGATCGTGAGTTTAGATATGGTTTTTTATGTTTTTTTAAAGCTAATGTGAAATTTTTGAACTTTTTTTAATAGGCAACTTCATGAAATACAGAAAATGTAGCAGAAAAAAATGGCCATTTCTTTAATAGTACTCTAAATTCTGTTCTCATTATTATACATATTTTTATAATCTAGATCCGCGGTAATCTATTCATGGTGTACAACGTGGGTGATGGTGATCATCCACTCGGTGATGAAGCGGCCAGAGTGGATGATGGGGCCTACCACGTCGCCAGGTTCACTAGAAATGGAAGTCGCGCTGCGCTACAAGTGGATAATTATGCTGTTAATATAAGGCATCCGCAAGGTTTGTCTTTTCTTTCTAATTCAAGATTTGGAATAACCTCTTGAATGGGACAATAAAATAAAGAGTAGTTTATTAGGTAAAAGACGACGTATTAGTTATTCTATATGAAATATGGTCCATAATGTATTGGAAATATTTGATCTAGACTAACATACAAGTCTTTTTCTTAGTATTTTATTCTTATTATAGGTAAGTTTTTTGTAATACGCTTGTATATCTTCTTTAATTTTTTTGTAATATTTTCATGCCTCCAGAATTTGGCGGAAAGTGGAAAACGGAAGTGACTTAATGATAACGGTTACTTAACACTAGGTTCCCCTGCTACGTGCGGAACTTCACTTCATACTGTAGAAGCGAAACAAATGAAATAAATAATATTAAGGCTGACATTTCGCTGCGGCAGAGCGTACCGACTGTAAATGGTATGGATGGTTGGATTTTATAAATAAATTATTTAATATTTAATTTCCCCGTTCTGGTAACAAGTTAAAGCGCTGTGTTCCGCCACTCAATGTGCATTGTGTCAAAAAGAATAGTTACATCAATGCTTCTGCCTACCCTACATTAAAAATAAAATATTCAACCTAAATTCCAGGAGGCCAACAATCAACGATATTCAACAGCATGTCCCGCATCACTATCGGTGGCGGTGGTGGCGGTGGTCGCTCCTTCAGCGGCGTGGTGGCTGGCCTCGTGGTCAACACGGCGCGCCTCCTCGACCTCGCCGCCGCCAACGACCCCGCCGCCGCGCTGAGAGGTGACGTGCGGAGAGCGCACACGCCTCTTGATAGAGATATTAATAGGATGCAGCAGGTTGGTTTTTTTTGTTTTGCTTGTAAAGTGGATTCAGGTAATTTTGAAATTAGTATATTTCAAAGGGAATTGCATTTACGTATCTAAAAGTATTGTTTTGAAATGCAAGTAATTGATTATAATGGAATTAGGCAGTAAAAATGTATTTATAGTTGTAAACAAATTGCGACATAGCTTAAAAAGACATAGCATAGCCAAAAGACGTGGTTTCAAATCCTACTACGATCAAATTTTTACACCTTTTCTAAAAAAGATTTATATCTTTTTTCTTTTCAGACACCACCCTCAGGATACGGAGGTCCAGGAGTACTAGATGAGCTGGTTTACTCCGGCGCAGGCTCCGGGTGCAGGGACGATGATGAAGATGCCTGCGTCCTTCCTGATGCAGGATCCGGGGACGATCTGATCACACCTGTCTACGTGCCGAGTACCAGACGACCGCCTACTAAGATACACAAGGTGGGGATTGCGAATTTAATGATAATACTAATATATTATAAACGACCCTGTCGGGGCGTAGGGGCACAAGCGTGTTTTTGTGTTTTTTAATTGTGGGGATATAGAAATTCAATATGTTTATAGTTGGTTAAAAATAAACAAGAACCATTTTAAACTATTACTTAATAATTGGCCTTAATCACTATTTTAATTAATAAGTCGAAATACTTATAAATTAGTTACTCTATCAGTTTAGTCATAAGAAAACGCATATCGCTTTAGTATTAAATGTATAGCCGTGATTATATTACGGCGTTCTTATTGAAAAAATAATAGTATACGAAATTTGGATTGTTACCTAAAATTTAGAAAAATAGCGGATATCCAGCAATGTTTTTGTATTTGTTATCAAGTAATTTTTCGAGGAAATCTGCAACGTGATGACAGTTTGGTAGTTTGAAACTATTTAATTTTATATATTAATAGATTTTATTTTCTGTTTGGAGGATTTAGAATTCAGAAACAAAAATGTACAAAATATGATAAGTATTACCCTGAGTGAGAATCGAACCTACAATGGTCACTTTGTCCGATACCACTTAAACTAAACTACGATTATATAAATGTAATATTTATTAAAATATATTTTATTTAAATTTCAGGGTGATATTAGCGGTAAGCTGATGAAGCCGTGTGATGATGAAGACTGCATAGAAGGCTCAGGGTCTAGCGGAGAAGACATCACAGAACCTGATCATCCTATGACCACGTAACTTATACTTATATAATTTAATATAATTTGTGAAGCCGTCTTGACGCAGGGATACAAGCGTGCGACTGTTAACGTGACGATTGTAGGTTCTATTCCCACTCGAGGAAATAAAATATTTAATATTTTCATTTTCTCGCTTTGGGAATTCTGCCACTCAATACGCAATGTCTCGAGAATTCGGCGGAAAGTGAGGAACGGAAGTGTCTTAATGACAATGGAGTGTCTGTTACAGCCTGAAGCTAAATACTTACTTTCGAGGTTAAGTGGAAAAAGCTAAGTGCAGTTATATATGATACATTGAAGATTGGAACACATTATGTTGATATAAAGTCACCAGTACTTCCTACGGTTAGCGCATTCATAAAAAAATATCTTCGTTTTAGTTTATTATATTATATAATATTCAAAAAATAAAAATTCCAGCTCATCAATAAGCAGTACACATGCAATGACGTCACCAACGTCATCAACCGAGCACTCAGACAAGACGTTACCTGGAGCGACCGACGCGAGTGACGTGACCACCGGCGGCGTGACGGCGGGCGGTGCCTCCACTCTGCCCGACCACGACAACATCATGCACGCGGGGACACTGGACACTGGGACCACGGTGGACAGGGGCACTACACCCACTGATGGTGAGTTGGATTCCTTTTTAAATAAGTCTTTTGGTTGGTGAAACTAGGGATAAGACACTCCGTTCTCATTAACACACTTCCGTCTGTTCCCCATTTTTCGCCGAATTCTTGAGATATTGCGTATTGAGTGGCAAAAATCAACGTCCCGTTTTGCCTCGTTACCTGAGCGGGGGATGAATTCTCGTATATTAAATATTTCACTCCCTCAAGAGCGAATGGAGACCACAACCGCCACATTTACAGTCGTTCGCTTGTGCACTCGCGCCACTATGGCCCCAATTCAACATAATACTCAATAGGAACAAAAAAGAAACCCTAAACTTCATATTAAAAATAAATTAACATTCACTATAAATAACATATTTATCTATCTTCATATTACAGATCGCTCCCACCCCGGCCACTTCACACCAACAATGACGGGCAAACACACAGAATCAACACACACCACAGAAGAAGAAATCATCCCGGACTATGAAGACAAACACAATGAAATAGAAACTAAATCGCCCACATATGAAATAGAAGAACATGATAAGGGTCCAAGAATACATCCGGATTACAATGGATACGAACATGAGATTACTACTAAATGGTACCACCCGAAAACTACAGATAGTAGGGTGGTGCCGCCTGAATCGGAGTTTTTTGCTACGATTGTTGGTGAGTTTTGTGTTGTAGGATGTTATTTAGAAAGATTTTTTTTTGTATTTTAAAGGAATATAATAGTTGATTCTTAGTTCCTCTTGTACTTCTAAATTTTTCGTAACCACCATGTCTAATAACATGTAGAATCATATGTGTACACTTTCCCATTTAAGACGTGGTATTCATTTGGTCAGCTCCTTGTGTATTTGTCTTAAGCTGGTTTTATTGTAGAAGATTTATACATAACTATATTCAATTCCAATTATCTATTACTTCCAGGTATAGTAGCGTCAGTGCTAATAGCAATAATCCTCATAGTGATCATCGTCCTCAAGCTCGTGTTCCGCCTCGACCCCTCCTACAAGGTAACGGAGGACAAGAGCTACCAGCAGAGCGCCAGTGCTGCTTTGTTAGGGAATCAGGTGGGCTTATGTTTTTATAGTATATTACTTATTATTCGGAGTATAGGAAACTATAAGAAAAGATGCTTTTTTTAAAGCTTCACGCCATATTTTTATATCTATATAGCAGAGTAGGCAGAGAAAACTTAGTGTTAAGATAGTGTGTTACCTACGTGCCGCCCAATTTTCGAGACGCTAAGTGTTGATTTTTGGAGCTCAACGCTACGCTTTGTCCTTGCTCTTGTTACCAGAGCGAGAAAATGAAAAGAGGTTCCAGAGTGGAAATCGAACCCACAACTTCTGACTTATTTTTATTTAATTCTGTATAATAATTTCCCAGGCCCACTCCAGCTATCAAACGGCGAACGCGAACGCCCGCAACCTGCAACCGTTGCCGCTCACCCGCAACGGTTCCCCACCACTGGCGCCGCTCGCACCGCAACCCGTCAAGCGCGACGGCATCAAGGAGTGGTACGTGTAGATAGATACGGGAGGCGTTAGGTTTTGTATGTATGTATGTTTGTGTGTGCGTATATGTTATAGGGCTGGTGGGAAACGTGACTTGTTTTTAGGCGATGATAATATGTCTGTGTGAGTCAAATTACAGATTAAAAAAAGTTATCTTGCAAAGACTTACATACATTTTTGAAGTGCATGAAATAATTTATAACTTTATTGTTTTTCTTTTCTTTTAGATTTTTAAATATAATAAAAATATTTCATTCTATTTGAATAATGAAATATAATGATTTCGAAAATAAAATTATAACAATTTAATTAATGATCTTATTGATAATTTAGTATGAACTATTATGAAATTATAATTAAGTAAATGAAAAGCTCACGTTTCTCACTAGTGAACATACGTGACTTGTGTAGATGGGCTTATATATCTATATACATGTTTGTATGTAAGCTTGTTTGTCTTAATAATATGTCAATTTGATAAATATATTTATTTTTTTCACATTTTTTTATAAGAATATAAGAGTTTGTGATGTTAGGGTTGTAATGTCTCTTAATTATTATGTATGTTTATGTGTATTTAAATTAAATAATCTTAAGTCATTCATTCTTTAGTGCTTATGACGTTTATTAATTAATTAGATGTCGATTTTTTTTGTATTCTTCTTCTTCGGTGGATTAGTTATAGTTGTATTATTATTCATTTTAATTTCTAACATTATATGTTGTTATAATCAGAGTCAGTTGAAATAAATTAAAATAGAATTATTTTCATAATTGATCTCCAAACAACTTTAAGTCTTATAATTAACTTAAACCAAAAGTATTGTTCAATCCATTACGGTGCTAGCATTTATATAATATAACTCACTCTCTCTCTCTTTTGATTCCTTTCTGGTTATAATAACAGGTAATGTATACTTATCCATACAAGTCACGTAAAAAGTAACATATCAGCCGTAGATCGATTTATATACGAGGACTAGTTGTGATTCGAATATGAACCCGTAGACGCTTTCCTTAATTAGCTGGTTGGATGAATAATCGATATCAAAGTTGATATATAATCGATATTTGGTTGGTACTGATCGGTGTCGTCATTTGGCTGAATATGCAATTTCATCTAACAATAAAATTGCTTTTTAAAACCTTTTTTTAGTAAAACTCAGTTAATTCTCGATACTAGTGCAATTAGTTTGCATGTTTGGTCAAATAACGATTATAAAGCTAATCGAATGATGAATATCGATATAAGTGTGAAAGTCGATTAGTAAAGTTTAAGTTGCATAAGATACTGACTGATACGCAAGTGTTAATGTAAATATTAATTATTGTAACGTCACTTGTGCGATCGTGTGTGAAATAATGGTATCGAGACATCGTGGAAGAGATATATGAGAAAGATGCATACATATATTTTTCTTATAACCCTCGAGATGAACTTAAAAAAAAATATAAGTTATTTTAAGTTTTGTAAACCTAAATTGCCCATTGGAAACTTCAAATTTGAATATTCGAAGAATTTGCTGTTTCATCAAATTCATTAAATGATCATCGGAGAAGGTTTAAGAAAAACATGTGTAAAAGTGCTTAAAAAATTGTCGTTCATTCTGATTTTGTACAGTCATCGCTTTCCTATTATAATATGAGGTCCTTTCCGCCTCCCATGGTTTCATATTACGTTAAGACTAAGCTACGATTAGCTTATTACGTCAGATGTTCTTATTTGATCTTTTGACATCACATTTGGAAATTATCAATAAAATTATTCCTAATTAAACATATATACCCAAAAACAATTGTGTTGGGGAAATTCTTCATTTGAAAAAAGGCTCCAAATTTTAATATCTGATGATAGTAAATGATATAATTCACCATATTATAAGGGTACAGGTGTATAATTCGGGCTGCCATCACAGAAAATTAAGCATATCGTTCAATTGAAGACTATGACACTTTTATAATTACAATTCTCTTTCCTATATATGTATATGTATATTAGGTCTTATACAATATTTTTAATGAATAGAGGCGTGTAGTCTTATTATCATTAATGTGGTCGATAGCTTGGGCCGTGTAAGGTAAAGGCGTACGTACGAGCTTGTAGGTGGTGTTTCTTTAGATTTATTAAACCCGTTGTGTTTGGATCTATAATATGTCAAATTATTTATGTATGTATGTATGTCAATGATAATAGTTGAATATATTTTAGTTTAAAAACATGTAAAGTAAAGAAAAATACACGAGTAACTCTTTAAAAATATTTTTTATTGGCAACATTAATTTTGAACAGTTAATAATTCTTAACTCCTAAATAAGCGTCTACTGTATTTTGGGAGTTACTTTGATAATTTTAAAAGTCCTCCGTTATCCAAATATTTTATTCTTATATAAACGACATTCCATTACAAAACTAGAGGCCTAATACAAAATGTTTAAATGCATGTTAAATCAATTGTTAAATGTACATAATTAAATAAACGATCGAAACACTCTAATTCCAGGATATGTTCCTCGATGCGTCCTATTGTGTCCTATTTATTAATACCTACATATATCGTGTCCATCGAAAATCATTCGGTTTTTTTTTCCAATTAATTTAAGACAAATATCATTTGTCGTCATTGTCATCATCAATTCTCAACTAAGTGTAACCCTAAGCTTGAAGTATTTTGTATGATCGCTTAAAAAAAAACCTCCCACCGTCCCGATTTCCTCTTTCTCAATAAAATTTTCAATTTAGCTTTAATAAAAAATCATATTTATATAGATTGTTATGGAGCACAGGTTTAGGTACTCGAAGTTGCATTTATTGTATATAATATAATTAAGCGGTACTGTACGGTGTACGTTCACACTCGTTTTACGGCACAAATGTTAGAACATCTGTTTGTTTGTCAATTTTAGTCGTAATCTGTGGTTTGTGTATTAAGACTTTTTTTGATAATTTGTTTTTTTTTGCCGCTGCTTTCTTAAAGACAATCGATTTTTTGAGTATGAATTATGTAGATTAATTTCATGAACGTTAAATAATTTACCAATGGTTCACTAAATTCAGTTACTCCTGTTCATATTCTCAAATTAGCTCCTTTAGCCCGTTCTTCTCAAGTATCAGACTTAAGTACAGAGAAGAACGGACTTGAGGAGAACGGTAACAAATTCAACGGGAAAATAAAAATATATATAATTTATTTGAGTCAATTAATGTCTTTTAGTTTTATCAATAGCAAATTAAATTTAAATTTCACTTTGTATTTTATAAACCAAATGATCTATTGTCTTTAATTTTTTAATATAAAACAAGTTTTGTTTTCGGTCAAACTGTTTTTTATTGCGGTTTGTGTAACCGACTGCGGTCGGACAAGATTTATTTGTGTAAAGCGATCAAATTTTGAAAATAATAATAAATTATGTAATTTACATTGTTATTTTGTTTTATTTAATCCTTTTTGTATTGGATATATTTACATTTTCTATAAAGTGTATGATGTGCTATTTTCACAATCTAAAAGTTTATTGAGAAGGATCACATAGTGCTGAGGCGATCCATAGCCCAAATTGTTCGGCATGTTATTAGTCACACATGTATAAACAGAGGGTGGCGCTGAGTTACGATACTCAACACCGTGAAGTTAAATAAAAATACCACAACTTTATTATTGTAACCTTTACATTTAAAGGAATAAATTGCGAAGCTATAAACAAAAAAATATGAAATTTTATTTTAGCGTTTCTAATTATCTCTCTGCTTAGTTAACAGAAAAAAAGTTGCTTTTATCAAAATTATTAATTAAAATTTCGTTTCGTCGCTCTGGTAACAATAAAAATTAATAGAGAACATATTTTGGGTAATATCTTTATGTCCCAACGTACCCACTCGGTTCATAATATTTAAATTATTTTTATTTTCCTCACTGTGGTATTTCTAAAAGAAAGAACAAAATAGATTCTCTAAAAGATTGATGATTGAAATACATACGAAACATAATAATTTGTTTGTCTGTATTATTATGTATTAAACTATTTCTCTTATATTTTTTTAGTTTAGTTAGTTCTTCTCGTCTTCTTTCTCCTATCTCTTTTGTACGCGGTTGACATCGGCCGTGTTATACAGTGCTATCCCTCGCTTGCCACACGATTTTCAAGTCATTACGTGTTAAATTACGGAGCACAACGCCGCCGAAAAACAAATCAATAATTAAACTGAATATGCGGGTAGACAAACGACAGTCAGCAATCGTCAGGTCTTTTTACTAGCTAGCATATATTTTTCAAGATGTCATGTTGTACCCTTGTCGTTTCAATTTCCCTACATTAGTCAGTCAGAAGTTCATGGTGAGCATTATCGATATAATTGTATATCTATGATAGGACAATTTAGTTTTAAATGTCAACATAATGTTAAGGGTAACTTTATTATAAACAGATATTAGCAACATTTTTTCACTACTTTTTTTTCTTTTAGATAATGGGTTGAGATGGAGAAACTTATCTCTTGGTTCTATACTGTGTGCCTAGATGTATTGCGATTTTTTTTTCTATTTATATTATACTAGCGGACGCGCGCAGCTTCGCTTGCTTATGTAGGGGTGAATTCTAATAAACCACGAAACAAGTGTTCAATGAAATATTTTTAAGAGTCTAAATTTAAAATTTTATAAAAATCGGTGGCGATTTAAAGATTTTTCCATACAAACTTTCAACCCCTTATTTGCACCCTTAGGGGGAGAATTCGAGAAAACGATGAAACACGTATTCAATTAAATACTTTTAAAACTCTAAATTTCAAATTTTATAAAAATCGGTGCCGATTTAAAATTTTTTCCATACAAACTTTCAACCCCTATTTCGCCCCTTTAGGGTTAAAATTTTTCAAAATCCCTTAGTGGATGTCCAGATTACGAAAGTAAACATCTTTCTACACACAGCAGTTACGGCTGTGCGTGCGTGTTACCTCAGTTAGTCCTTTTATATATATAGATTATAGTACGGATCCATCACTGTGGACCAAACGCACATTTTTAAGGCTTTATACAGCTTCATGGTTTATTGAACTTAATAGGTTGGTAGGCAGGCGAGGCAGCCTGTAGTTTGTGATATTGCAACTGCGGAGCACAGTCGTGGTGCAGGTGCGCAAGCGTATGTGAAACACGACAAGTTGTGGGTTCGATTCCCATTACAACAAACGAAATATTTAATATTGTCATTTTCTTCGCTCTAGCGCGGTTTTGAGTTTCATCATTCAACTATACTAATAAAAATAAATAAATAAACATATATCGAAAAAAAAAAACACCCAATGTTTACAACTGCCGACTTCCATTACATATATATTTAAGTGCTACAATCACTTTGATTGTAATGCCTCTGTAGCGCGTCAATAAACACACCTACAAAATGCGCTTCAGATGTTTGTTCAAATATTTACTTTTTATAAAATTAGCACTCATAGCGTCTAGCGAGAACCCATTCCTGAAAGACGCCGAGAATGTCGAGCAAATAACGAACAGCGCGGAGTGTGTTTTGAGACTATCTGGTAAATACTTCGTCGAGAAGAAGGCCCTGAGTGGCAGCATCATCATTGTCAGTGTGAATTCTAAAGCGTCTGCTGCTGAAAACTTCCTATTGAAGACTATGCACGGCGGGAAAAATTACAGTATAATGGTAAAAAACGCTTTCAGGCAACACGCGAACGCATCCCATTTTCCTGAAAAGGCGAAAAATTATTTGATGATACTAAAAAAAAAATTCGAACTGTTAAACCATTTGATTCAATTAAGCGGCCTCCCTTCTTGGAACCCTTTAGCAAAAGCCATTATTTATTATCGATTGAAAACGGGTGAGAAGGGCGAGGATATCTCCAAAGCATTTATAAACGAGTTACGTCATTATAAATTATTAAAAAGCATAGCATTTATATACTCGCCCGTGACAGACGAAGTCACTTCCTACTCCTGGACACCATACGACAGAAAAAATTGCGCGGGAAAATGTAAACACGTTTACGTATTAGATGTTTGCAAAAACAACAATATAAGACAATTAGAGGTTCAAAGGGATATGTTTCCATTAGACTTGAAAGGCTGCCCTTTAATAACTTATGCCATAATATCTGAACCGTACGTGATGCCGCCTGAAAGGAAAGTTGCGAACACAATGTGGAACGACGCTTATGAATTTCAAAAGGGCGGAGAGATAAATCTTGTGAAGATTATAAGTCAATTCACAAACATGAGCCTTATTATTCGTATGTCAGAGAAAGTAGAAAATTGGGGTGAGATCTACCCTAATGGGACCGCGGGTGGAGGCTACGGGTTGTTGATGAACGATTCCGTAGACCTCCTTATAGGTAATATAGAGGTTACTAGAAAAACTCGGAAATTATTTCATCCGACTATAAGTTATACTCAAGACGAAATGACTTGGTGCGTGCCTAAAGCGAGGCAGGCGGTGACTTGGGATAATTTGATCATTATATTCCAATGGACGACGTGGCTCGCCACCTTCTCTAGCGTCCTGGTAATGGGTTTAATATTCCACTATTTGCATTATCAAGAAAATAGAGACACGAAATGGCCGACGTACTCAATATTAATGACATTATGCATGCTCCTGGGTTGGGCTGCTAAATTCGACGCGAAATCATCGCAGTTCCGCATACTAATGTTCGGATGGCTTTGTTTCGCTTTGAATATGGGTATTACGTACGAATCGTTCTTGAGAAGCTTTCTAATGCACCCCAGATTTGATAAGCAGATAAGTAGTCAATCCGAGCTCATCGACTCTGGAATTCCTTTGGGTGGCAGGCAGATTTACCGTGCCTATTTCGAGACTAATAACGCTAGCTCGTTTTATTTGTACCGCAAATATAACTCGACAACGTTCGCTGAGGGCATAAGACGGGCGGCTTTGTCTAGAAATTTCGGTGTTGTTGCGTCGAGGAAGCAAGCCGAGTACATGGATCAGGAATTAGGCAAAGGTGCCGGGTTGATTTACTGCTTCCCGGAGAGCGATAACCTGTACAAATACGGTGTTGTACTGTTGTTTAGAAAATGGTTTCCAATGTTGGCGAGGTTCAATAATATTATACGGAGCGTGTCGGAGAATGGCCTGATTGATAAATGGAATGAGGAGTTGTTTATCCACAGGATCAGCTCCGATGGTACGGGAACTATAATGCCGTTAAGTATCCAACATTTGCTTGGGGCTTTCATGTTGATTGGGATTTTGTACGGTGTAAGCGTTGCTGTTTTTTTGTTTGAAATATTTCTAGGTTTTTTTAAGAAAACGAATCGTGTACAAGATGTTAGTGTTAGAACACCGTCACTTTAGATGTATTAAAAAAAAGATGTTAAAAATATATGTATAATATTGTTACTTATTTCAATAATAGATATATATTTATATATAGTTTTTGAAATCATATACATATATGTAAGTGAAAGCAGGTTGGACACTATATAATTAAAAAAAACAATAAAAAAGCAAATTATTTTATTTTTCACAAACTTTTTTATATTTTTCAATAAATGAGAGTGTAAACTTAGGTTATGTTACATATACAAATAAAAACAAATATTAAGTAGGTTCCCGCTCTATCCCGTATATTACAGAATGAATGGAATCTCGGGAAAAGGAGTGTCACTTCACTCTCCGCCCAATTTCAATCGAGTATTGACATGAGGAACTCATCAAGGAAATCAAAATATCATTATTCTAAATGGATATTGAACCCACTACTGTTGCATTTACAGTCAAACGCTGTACCGCTACGCCGCGATGGCCTTAAATATTCGATGATTGCATATACAATGTAGATATTCCAAAGCCCAGGTTATTAGCGCTAGCAGAATCATCGAGAAATGTAACAATGTACCGATTTCATCGATATTAATTATCTCCCATGAAATTGCTTTCATTGAAAACATCCAAGCATTACTACGTATGCTTTTTCAACTCCGTCGCTTATTGTGTAAGAGATTCAAAGGGAAATGTGAACGTAGAGTTCAATTGAATATCAGTTTAATTATTAATTTTATTGATACATATATGTCCATATGCCGATATTGAGATATTATTTTGTAAAAGGTATATATTTGTACTAAGAAATAATATCAAGAAAATAAATTAGGCCTTGAGTTATGCCAGTCAATATGTCTTGAATTTGGGTGAAAAACGGAGGAGCGAGTGTTTTGGCATCTTTTTCTTTTTCTATCTGATATGTCCGAAAATACTTTGCACATAGCAGGGTAGGTAGAGGGAACCTGGGACCTTAGTGTTAAAATACTCCTTCTATTCCTTCATGTTCATATTAGATATTAAATATTATATTCGTCCGAGACGGAATTTATCCCACAACCGAGACGTCTAAAAAAGCGAAAAAAAATGCGATTTTTCCGATTGTACATGACAAAAGAATAAACATTTAAGCGCAATATAAAAAAATAGATGATAATATTATTTATATTATGTAGGTACATATACGAAGAAATAGTGACTCGCCTGCGGCTTCACCCACTTGCACTGGACCATTGTTGCTTTAATAAAGTGCATTCTGTACGTGTTCATGTCATACAGGATGCACGATAAAATCTAAAAAGAATGTAAAAATTTCTACGTACAGAGCTCAATAACGTAGAGTTTTTGAAATTCACTGGTTCAAATCTCGCGACGTCCAGCTTTTTAAAAACTTCCAAGTAATTATTACTCAAAATATAATTCGAACCTACAACCAACTTCCAATCAAACATAACTATAATTTCCCATAATGGCCTAATAAAACTTAATTTAATAATATATACGATCTAACAGCAATTATTTTGAACATAATTATCCTCACATTACTACGGATTTAGTACGCCGATTGCGACATCGATCAAACGATCTATAGATCTTATCACATACCATATAAGGAGTGTATTTGTGTGGCAAGTAGTTCTGCGGTTACACAATACACGATTGTAATTATATAGATGGGTATTAGGTGTTTAGCTTCTGCTAATTGTGCTTTACGGCTTCGCATTTAATTAAAGCATTTGTGTTATACTGGGATTAAAGTTCAATTCTATTGATGTGTTGTTACACGTCCTATTTGTGATGTGGATGTCGCTTGTAGGTATGGATTGCTTGTTTATCTGTGTATTTGGCTGAACGAATTTGGATGTAACTTAGTGGTGGAACACTGGAAAAGTCGATTAAGATATAAATTTTAAAGCGCTGCGTTGGGTTAATCAATACGCAATTTCTCAAAAATCAGGCGGAAGGTAGGTGTGAAGAAACTGTGTTAACACTGGGTCTGGCTCTACTTACATATAGAAATACCGTGAAGCTAATAAAAAACGAATTTTTTTTGATAATTGTTGTCCACTTGAACAGCAGTTGACTGTTAACAATAAAAAGTTTCAAGAGATCAGCAATAAACACCGTATATGTACATACTTTAGGTCAGTTTATGCCATTTGGTATAACAAAATAAAAAGAAAAAGTACGATTCATTTTTGTAATGTTCCACGTGATGTTTACTCAGCATGTAATGCCTCGAAAATCCTCGAAAAGTGGAAAACGCAGTAACCTAATACTAGGTTCCTTCTGCATACCCTGCTAGATAAAGCTAACATGACAGTTAATTTTTACTACAAGAAGCAAGTAAAAGTGAGAATGTGAAAAAAACCACCACCACCAAAAACTCAATACCTCCAGAATCCAGTGGAAAGGGGGAAACAGAGTATCTTAACACTACGTGTGCACATTGTGAAGCTAAAGACAGAGGCATGTAGCTATAACTAGTAGAACCTCAAGCTACATACGTCCAATGAACTCACCAATTAATTTCTCATAGTGACGTTGAAGAAGTTTAAGTCGTCAACGTCATTGTATCTATTCTCTACTATAACTAATGGCTGTATGTCTGTCCCGTCAGTTTCAAGCGTTCGCTTGAGATAAATCGTTCTAACAGAGGCGGGTGGCTCTGCAGCACGGCGGCGGCGGTTACGGAGTTTTGGTTTCTAGAATATTTGCTGGTTGAATAATTAATTTAGTTTTGAGAATGATGAAATTTGTATTTATTTGTGGGATTTTAGCGTTAAGTTGGTCAGTAGGAATGTGCCTAGCTTAACTACCTTTATATTTATATTGAATTCTGGCTTTTAGTTAGGCGATAGGGATGGGACTAGGTTGACTGGTTTTTAAACCGAAGTTTTAAACAAAAATGGAATGGTTGGACATAGTGCGGTATTGGGTTTAGGTTTTTTGAAAATAATAATGAAAAATGTATAATAAAATTATTATAAATATTTCTAAAGCTATAATTATGTTACGCCAAAAAATTTCTTGTTTTCTTATTAGAATTAAATAATATAGTTGTAAAATTGCAAGAGCCCAGTGGAAAAATGAAAGAATGAAAAATTTATCACAGTATTTAATACTTTACTAAAAATAAAATTATGTATGCTCTCATTATCTAATTAAGTAACATGATACTCGTATCTTTAATTAATCTTAATAAGAAATTAAATGTAACTCTGTATCTTATTCTTTGTTTTTTTTATTATTATGATTTATATTTGTATTTTTTAAACTATCACCTTACATAAAATATAAAAATTGAGGTAGTCGTGGCGTGGTGGAACTGTTTATAACTGTACACGACGCAATTTTTAATTCAATCGCCATTTGGGAAAAATAATTAACATAATTTTTTTCCATCGATATGGTATTAGAACGTGAAAAACTAAGTGTGTTGGAGTGGTTCCCTCTGTCTATCCCGCTATAAATGGGGTACAGAGTGAAGCTGGAAGAAAACTATACTAACATAAAATACAATCATATTATAGTCTTATTTACTATAACTAAAACGATTCCAATAATAAAAACACTTACCAAGTGTACACACACTGTACACTATTACAGAATTCTACTGTAATCATCAACAATAGGAGACCTATGACCGACCCTACGTTACCTAATATGCTAATAAAATATTTACAAGAGATCATAAAAATGATATATGTTCATTAATTGTAGTCTTTCTGAGGCAGTCGTGGTGCAATGACGGTGTTTAACTGTAAACGTGATGGTTGTGGGTTCGATTCTCACTCAGACGAATGAACTGTTTTTATTAATTCGTTCTGGTAACAAGACAAAGAACGGCATTCAGTTACGTTCAATATTTAAATTTTTTAAAATTGGTTAGAGTAAAGGAATAATTAAGAAAATCTTATACAATTTTATACAATAGGAAAATGAACACTTCATACATAGTTTCTTCATAAAGTCTTGTTCTTGTAACACTTCTTAATATTGAAAGATCGGATAATAAGAAAGGTACTTACTGAGAATCGAACCTATAACCATCACGTTTACAGTGAGACGCTGTGCCGCTGAATTACTCATTTATCCCTTTAAATAAAAGGAATGCTTAAAAAATAACACACAGACATTCGAGCAAATCATTTTGGGAACTCTAAAAGGAAACTGAAGAGAAAAGAAAAAGATTAAACAAACTAAATACCAGACGAAAGTTTACTTTGCACCCTCATCGTTAGAAGCCCAGTTGTATGAGGAGACTTGGACCGTCTTCAAACAGAATACTGGTACTTGCTAACAGATATTACTATATTGCACCAATTTTTTTAACCTAGAATTAATTTATATTCTTTTTTCGGCTTCACGCTGTATCCCGCATATAGCAGGGTAGGCAGAGGGAATCTAATATTAAAGCACTCTGTTCCCCACTTTCTGCCAAATTTTCTAGGCGTGTTGAAAAGAGACAAGCAAGAATCAAATATTATATGATTCTATTATAACCTAACCATCACGTGTGCTACTAACGACGATTACGGGTCCGAACCCAACAAACCCATATATTACATAAGAACTGGATCATAATGGCCTATTTATGATATACCTAATTTGATATAAACATAGTCGTAAGCAAGTATCATATGGTTCTACCAAATTCATTGTTCTACTGAATATCGCCCCTCGAGAGCTGTTAAGGGAAATGGAAAGCTATATCTTATTCGTAATAGGCACATATTCTGTTTATACTCAGGTGATGTGACACATAGCAATATTGGTATTTCGACTATAAATCATAGAAAATTATACAATATATTTCGGAATTTGGATGGCTGGGAGTGAATTTAGGCCCTCGTTGAAGTACAAGGTTGTATGTTCGATTCCTGCTTGGGGGAATTGGCTATTTTCACTCTGGTAACAAGACAAAACCTAGTGTAGAGTTCGGCCTATTTTGTCGTGTTCCTGCCTGTATTAGGCACGAGCGATGGAAACAATCGAATACCAGATTATATACGTTAATTAAAAGTAATCTCATAACTAAGATTTTCATATTTAAAATATATTTATTACATATTAACGTTTCAACTGCTTCACATTTCCTATTAATTCTAATATATCACCCAATACAATTTCACAATCCAGAAAATTTTGCCAATTCCCAGCAAAATGCGTTCTAAAAACGTATCAAACTGAAATTCCTTACACCAAGTTCAATATTTGCTAAACAGTTAAGGCAACAAAGAACTTTAGCGTTTGTTTTGAAAATGAAAGTCTAAAATTAAAAAATGGCCGGAGTGAGCTGCGATGTATGGGATAAAAGGGAGCATCTGTCTGTCACGGGCCACCTACAGAGATGTATCATTCATCTTTATATTCAAAACGCAAGGTTCCCTTCACCCTACCTAACTCCTATCAGGGTGGGATAAGGTTCAAAATGGGAACCAAAGTTGGTAGTGTAAATTGGGAAAGTCAAGATACTTCCTAATTTATGACAGCTCGAGCTCTTAACGCGTCGACGTAGAGACGATATTCGCGCTGAATGAAATATGAATGTGGAATAAATAA
Source organism: Heliconius melpomene rosina (assembly GCF_056956725.1). Taxonomy (NCBI): domain Eukaryota; kingdom Metazoa; phylum Arthropoda; class Insecta; order Lepidoptera; family Nymphalidae; genus Heliconius; species Heliconius melpomene. The sequence continues at coordinate 1,079,753 of NC_140396.1, read as the reverse complement.
TGTGATGTTTTTGTTACGTGCGACATACGGACGTACGGACGTACGCATCTTGTTAGGGAAATGACACTTAATGTTCTATATGTTTTGTTTTTAGGTTCGAATACCGTTAATGAGCTACCTGGAGATCTTTTTTTTTTGTAAGAATTTGTTTCTTTTTCTCTCTTTTATTTTTATAAAGCGGAGTGTTGCTGTAAACATGACGGTTGTGGGTTCGATTCCACGTCGGATATGAATTATTTTTATATTGTCACTCTCGTGCCACGACAATATGCGGCGTTGAGTTTCGCGTCCATTTGTATTGTCCGTGTCTTAAGTATTATTTAGTGTATGATGTTAATATTAGGTTGCCTTCTGGCTACCCTACTACCCTATATGAAATATATTTTCATATATTATTTAGACTAATATATTTATGATAGAGGTGTTTTATAATAAATACGTCATTAATTAATTTATAACAAAGCCATGTTATAATTATTATTTCTCTCATATTACATTTACATAGTTTCTAAATTATAAATTTAGTATTTTTTTAGCCTCACAGTGTACCCTGCATATAATAGGGAAGGCAAAGGAAACCTGGGAAGCTAATGATAAGGCACTCTATTTCTATGACACTTCTAGCTTCCAATTTCTGCTACACTCTGGAGACATTGAGTCATATTTCATTTTCTCGAGTGGGAATTGAATCCACAACCTTTACAGACACACAACGAGATTTGACGACACTGAAAAAATCTCTTCATTAGCAATTTTTCATTGAAATATAATCAGAATTCAGCAGAAAAAGGAGAAAGAAAGTAGCTAAATGAGAACGGAGTGTTTTAACACGAGGTTCCCAGGTTGCCTCTGCCTATTCAGCAAGATAGCTTGTATACCGTACATAGCAATGTATGGAATAAAACGTGAAGCTAAAAAAATATGAACTCCTTCAAATAAACATCGAACCTACAAACGTTACCATTATAATCAGACGTTGTTCCACTAGGTCGTTTTAAAATGTAAAGAAATTAAAAAAACCCAATAAACCCAGCATAAACTACAGCCAACATAAAATCTATTTGCATTTTCAACGGTTGTATTTTAATTCAATTAACATATTAATATTTTATGTAAATTGTTATGGGCATAATTGATTAATACGCTAAATACCAATAAAATTGGAAAATTACGATTTGTCCATTGTCACCCATTGTCACCGGCAGAACCAATAACAGCGTGTAAATAAATCTTCATATAAATTGTTTATTTTGTAAATATGTAAAATGGGAGGTTTAGGTTCGATTTTTGTTACAAGTTGTTCTATACTTATACCATAGAAGATCAGTCGTGGAGCAAGGGCTTAAGTGTGCTGTAAACTCATCAGTTGCGGGTTTGATTCCCACACGAGGAAATTAAATATTTAATATTTTCATATGCTCGTTCTGGCAAAGTGCAGCGTTGAATTCCGCCACTGAACACATAATGTCTCCAGAATTCGCATTTTAGTAATAAATTTTTCTATACAGTGGTCTCCAATTCTGACTGATTGACTGGTTGACTGACTTGAAATATAGCTAGGATAGGGACTGTAGGGGAGTTCTGAGAGAGTATTCCTCCAAATTCCTAAGGGAAGGAGAAAATAATGATTCTCTATTTTACGTTGTAAGGTCCACGCAAACATAGTACGAGCGACCACTATATCTTATATAAATAATAGTTATTGTTGTAAGTGCAGTCTATCTTCAAAAATGCACAAAGGCATTGCGAGTCGAGTATTAGTGCGGACAGTTTTCCTTTGCTTTATTGTGTGGTATAAGCACTTGACTTTTGTATGATGTTTTTTTTTATTTTAAATTATTTTTTTCTAGAGCAACGGTTGCGGGTTCGATTTATTTGCATATGTTGCCATATCCGGGATACAGTACGAAACATTTTTTTTAAATCCAAAGCTATACATAAAAACACTATCTAACTACATTGAAAGGCCGTCTTGCAGTGTCTTGAAAACGGACGAGAAGTGGAAAATGGAGTGCTTTGACATTGTGGTGTCTCTCTCTGCCTATTCTGCCATGTGCGGGATGCAGCGTGAGTTCTCTTTATTATTTTAAGGGAAAAATAGTGTTACGTTACGTTCACTATTTATAGATATATTAGAATCAGAGTTAAAATGATTTTAACCTTGTTCAGAGAAATATTTTTCTTGTTAACACTTAAACTACACTTTATATCTATGTACATAGGTTTGAATAAACGATGTTAGGCTAAATTTTAAATTACATTAAATATTAATTATCGTCTGTGTGCTTGGAGCTTAACACTTAAATGTGTCTGACTACAATTAGTGGGCGTTAATTCCCTTTTTAAATTTGATCATTCTTCTAAGAATTTGAATGTATTAATCATTTTATGAATATCACGTGAGTTTTAATTGTACTGATGACGTCATTCTGTATGCATAATGAAGAAAGTTGTGACTCATTGAGGATAAATGGTTTTAATCGAAGAATTCCTATAACGCCTTCGCTTGTGCCAAAAACTGTAAAGTTAAATTCTTTAGATCAAAAACGTCGTCTTATAATGTCTCTTTTATTGTAGTCTAGTCTATAGCAATTTGTTTATTATAGCGTTTGTTCGAGAATTCAGTGCTATACTATAGATACGAGGTTTTCTCTTTTATATAATTTTTTATTTTTTTATCAGTGGCGGAACTAAACGCCGCAATTTATCTACCACAATGAAGAGAATAATTCGTTTCCCCGAGTCAGGATTGAATCCACAGGCATTGTGTTAGGCAGACGCTGTTCCAGTGCACTAAAAGGGTTTTTTTTAATAAATGATTCATATATTATAAGTGCTACTAAAATTTTTATATATTTTCTCACTAATATATTTTAAAATATTACGAGAGTATAACTTTAGATTTAATACTAGCATTTTAGTATTTTTACAGTTTCATACCTGAATGGGAAAACGGCAATCTTATACTCTGTCTGTCAAGTTCTTTAGATCCCGTTGAGGTATCAACTCGAAATTAAAATCTAATATTGAGATCTATACTGCAAAGGTACCTCTTAGAGTGAAAAAAATATTTTTGCTGTATTTTATATAAAAATTCGCTTCATAATCAAAACCTATAGGGTACCTCCAGTGGACCTGTAGTAATTAAAGTTGGCACGAAGTGAGAACTTATACAAACAAGCTTTTACCGCGTAGTTCCACGTATGTGTTGACAGTCAGTCAATCAGTAACGGAAGTTTTGTTTACAGGCTTTATTAACTGATACAGCTTTGATTATAATTTTGAGATCAGATTTTTTTTATTGAAATAATTATTTAAATTTATATTTCTATTTCTGCGCTCTGGTGTGGACGCAAAGGATGGAATGAATGATGGAATTCCGCAATGCGTTGAGAACGGAAGTGTCTTAACATTAGGTTCCCATGTTACAGCGATAGACAGTACTAAAGAATACGACATAAATCTAAAAAAAAAGTAAATCCCATAAAAGAAATTAACAACGAACTGCAAAAGAAAATATATTTCGAAACAAAATTAAAACATACAGCGTACAAGATTCCAAAGCGTGTATTGGATCGTTAAGCCCCGGGTGAGTTAAATGAGGAGGATAATCACTAGTTATTGTAATTATATATATTACGTAGTTTGCAACGTATATAGTAATTACGATGTAGTACAATATACGTACATTAATATTTTAGTGTTTTTATTGGAATATTTAACTATTTTTTTCAGTTTGGAGGACAGAGAATAGAGAACGTCGTGGCACAGGGGAAAAAGTGAAACGCGATAATTGTGAGTTCGATCCCCATTCCAGGGAATGAATTAATATTGATTAATATTTTCATTTCTTAGCTCTGGCACTAAGGCAATAGCCCGGTGTTGAATTCCACCATTAAATGCCTCGAAAAATTCGATGGGAAATGGGAAATATAGTGTCTCTGTTTCAAAAAAGACACTTCCATTCTCCAATTCCCGCCGAATTCTGGTATTGCGTGTTGAGTAACGGATCTCTACGCCGAACTTTGCTTTGTTACCAGACAAAGGAAATTAAAATATTACATATTTAATTTGCTTTAGTGGGAATCGAACCTGCGGATTTGACCTGTCGCGTAAACAATGACTCGTTTTTATTGAAATATTGTTTTACAAGCCTCTGTAGAGGTCGTCGCCAACCTTACTACAGAAACCAACGAATTAAACTAATCTCTAAGAACACACATATATTTACATATGCACTTCATACAACTTTATATGGCAATATACGATTAAAATCGTGCTTATTCGACAATAATAAAAAATCCAATGGCGGCTATAACCTTGCGAGCGCGGACACATGTGCCGCGAGTTACGGCCGTGGACTTAGTTTCAGCAGTTTATTGTGAACCGTTAAATTTTACAACCGTGCATAAGCTTAACGGGTGTAGAGTAGCAACGGGTTAAGATCTGTCACGTTTCGTTTCGTTTTTGGAATTTGTAACGGAATGCTTGAAATTTTTGAAGGGACAAGGCAAACGAGCGTACGGGTCACCTGATGGTAAGTGATCACCGCCGCCCATGACCCCGTGTAACACCAGACGTTGCCGACCTTTTAGATGGAGATGACATGCTTATGAAGGTACTCAGGTCGTATCGACCTGGAGCCACTGTCACAGGTAGGCCATTCCAAAGTTAACCAAATTATAAATAATCGAACCTACAACTTTCGGGTGTACCTATATATGAAAGTACTCTGAACGTCTACCGTGGACTCCGTAACTCAAAACGCAATGTCTCCAAAATTCGATGGAAAGTGGCGAGCAGAAGGGTCTTAATTAGAATGAAGTGTCTTAGCAGCAGGTTCCCGCAGGTTCCCTATGCCTAGACTGCTATGTGCGGGATACAGCGTGAAGCTAAAAAGAAAATAAAGTGATAATGTAGCGTCTGTTCCTTTATTCTTTGCCTAACCGTTGACCACCGACGAGTTTTACGTGTCTGCTCGAGCAATTTTTTTCATCTTTTTGCCTCGCAAAGTTGGTAACACTGCGTCATATGTCCCATACATTGCCAACTGTTTCGCGTAACTTTAAATTAAAGGATGAAACTTAGATACGGTATACTAATAAGAAACTTCTCAAGAAATTATCGTGAGTTTAATGAAAAAATGTTATTTATATGTAGAAAAAAAAGGTTTTTTTTTATATTTATTATTTTAAAATGGAGAACGGAGTGTCTTAACACTAGTTTCCCTCTTGCAACACCTTGCTATGTTCGGAATTTTTATTTCTCTTTAACTTCTAAAACAAAATAAAGGGGGCCGAGGTTGGATAATATTTAAATATATTTCTTGTTTTCACTGGGGCACGGCGTTGAGCATCGCAACTCAATACGGAAAATCTCGAATAATAGGGTGTCTGTACCTTCTGCCTACCCTGATATGCAAAAAAAGCGTGAAGCTACTAAAAATTGTATTTAATTATCAAATTTCTTTTTAAAAATACTACAAAATATATCAAATCCATACAGTCCCTCCCTAAGAGCTATTAAAGCCCGTCCGACAATTATTTAATAATGAGGTCGCACGTGTGCTCCATCCTTAGAAATTATGAAACTAACAATGGTTGAACTATTTGTGATATTTGTTGGTTTTAAGTTCTTATTATATGTTTTTATTAGGGAATTAAACTTTAGGGTTTAACCTTGCATCTTTTGGAAACCGTTGAAGCTCGGGTTCAAATCCCGATAGGTTCAAAAATAATATATTTTACCTAAGTGTGGAATATATTTACACATTCCCGCGCTGCTAACAAGTGCGGCGATGCGAACAAATGTTTGTCATGTCCTGAAAATTTGCCGATACGTGGGAATGTCTCGGGAACGAGGTGTCTCAACATTATGTTACCTGCCTGCCTAAACTACTATACTCGTATGTGGGATACAACGTGAAATAAAAAAAATTCAAAGGAGAGAAAAACGAGTCATTATTCTTTGAGTGCAAGTCGGTATAACACACGAAGAGTTCCGTATCGTTATAAATGAAAACAGCAAAAGAACATGTCTGTTGTATGGGAACCCTCTTAAGTATTTATTTTAATCTGTTTTTTTTTAGTATTTTTTTAATAGCGTTAACAGAAACACAACATCTGTAAAAAAAATCCACTGTAATAACTGTCACTGGTGACAGACGGACAAACAGACAGTGGCGTTTTAATAATAGGATCCCATTTTAACCTTTGAGTACGGAACCTTAAAAAAATACAAGTTTTTCACCAAAAACCCATCAATTAATTACTAATTTCCATTCAGAAACCACATCCCAAAATATATTTTAAATGAATACCTCTAACTAAGGTAAAGTTAAGTCTTAATTGTATGGAGAATGGTCTAATGTGACATCTACATAACAAATCACCTCATAAACCGCATTACGTCTGCCTCGAGCCCCGCTTAGGACGAGTTAATATTGAGTGGCTTTGGAATGTTTAATTAATGATACTGTAATATGTTCTTTTTTCTTCATATATCTTTCGTATTTGGAGATAGCAAGTAAAGTTTAGTGATGAATCACTTATTAGTGATAAACTTGTTATTTATTTAGTGGCATCGCGTATCAAGTGCCGTATTTTGTCTTGATAGAGAAACTACCTACAAAAATACTATGTCTAGATAGGTACACTTTCTCTTTAGTATTAACTTTAACCTACGGCTTCATACAATGAGTTGCATTAAAATAATCAACAAGATCTAATATTGCCTTTGCTTCCTCGAAATGGACACAAAAAGAAAATTTCAATTCGAACCAGTAGTTCCTTAAATTATCTCGTTCGACCAAACAACTCTTCAGCTTTTTAATATATTGTATTAGTTTAAATTTAAAGTGAGGCCAGTTGTAGGGCACTAGCATAATCGTACGACTGCATGTGCGACAGGTTGTGGTTTCAAATCCCATTTGAGGCTCTGGTAGGTCAGTCTGGTAAGTTTGGTAGGTCACGCAATACCTCCAGAATTCTGCGGAATGTGGGAAACGGAAGTGCCTTAACACGTTTCCCAGGTTCCCTCTGCCTAAACCTACTATGTTAAAAAAATAAAATAAACAAAAGTTAATTTCATAATTATCAAAACGCTAGACGCCAGCACAGTACCTGCAGTCGCCATACGAGTTTACCAACTTCTCTAATAAATCCTTTGGCGCGTGCAATCTTACAATTACACGTCGCCGTTATATAGCTCCGGTCTTCGTGATTCATTTTAACTACGGATAATTGGCTTTTATATAGAAAATGTATGATTTAATTGAGAAAGTTCAGTTTTTAATTGTATTTTTAGTAATTCTTTGTGTTTTTTGGGGCCAGTCGTGGTGTCAGGAGCCAATGAGACTGTAAATGTTACTGGTTGTGGGTTCAATTTCCATTCGCCAAAATTAAATGTTACAAAGGGAGACGTTAAGTTCCACCACTCAACATGCAATGCCTCCAGGATTCGGCGAAAAACGGGAGATGGGGGTAATAGTAGGTTTACAGGTTCCATCTGTTTATCCACCTAGGTGCGAAATAAAGCTTTAGGATCACGTTACAAGACGAAGCGCAATGCTAGCGGACGAAAAAAAGCATTAAAAAAGAAGCTAAAAAAGATATTTATATAAAAACGTTTGTCATACAATAAAATAATGTCTGACTGTGATTATGAAGGTTATATTGGATTACCATTTGCAGTATTAATAATTAAATTTATTTTTATTTACATTACGAAAAATAAATACACTTACAACAACAAAAATCGACAATAATTAGCACTATATTCATCATTTACAAATCAAAATGTTTATTCCATACATGCCCATTGATTACACCCTCGTTGCTGGTGAAATATCTGAGCGAGCCTCGCGGACGAGGTTCGATTTACAATGTAATCGGGATAAAGGGTAAAGCTTGTAGTCCACTGGAAGATATTGAGATGATAAATCGTCTCTCTTATATGATAGTTACAGTTTTTTTTGATAGCACCTTTATAGAAGCATTCATTACAAGTATGTAACAAAAAAGTTATAATGAGTACGTATATGACTACGTATATGATAAATATTTTGTCATATTTTAATGACTTTCCTTATAAAATTTGCACATTCATAATTAGAAATATGGCGTTAAGTTCCGCCACGTAACACGCGATGCCAGAATTCGGCTCTGCCTATATTGCGGGTTACAGCGTGAAGACAAAAAAAATAGGGAAATTTCTGCAATAGAATATAGCAAAATTCAGCGGGTGGAAAGGTGGAAAGCGGAGTGTTTTAACACTAGTTTCCCTCTGTCTACCCTACCTCAGGATACAGTATATTGTTAGAACGGATAATGTTGAAACTCGGAACATCGACAATATAAATTAGACACGTTTACCACTGCACCTGAAAGCTAACTAAAAGCTTGATAACGCTATAAAATACACGGAATTGTGTGAATAGTCGGCATAAGAGGGCAATTTGAAGGGAAACAATAAGATTGTATTCGCGGCACGAAAACGCCGAATTCACCGACGCTTTAATAAATATAGGCCAGCGCAATACAGTAGGTGCCTACAGTAGGTTTAGTTAGATTTTTTTGCTAAGATTTCGTCTATTAGGCAATTCAATCTTTTTTGTTTCGGCTATACAAAAGAAATGAAGGTATAATCGTTTAGAAAATAAAAGATTTATTGGCTATTGAATATATATTTATTTTTGTATTAAAAGTAGGTTTATTTTTTTATTTAATCAGTCTATTCCTATTATGACACTTCAGTTCCTCAAATTTCGCCAAATGCTCGAGACATTATGTGAGTGTAGCGCACAGCGGAACTCAACGCCGCGCTTTGCCTTGTACCAGAGCAAGAAAATAAGTTTTTAAATAATAATGTATTTTTACGATCAGGAAATAAACCAACAATCAAAATTAAAATTTTTGGGATCTATTAAATCTTTTCTTGTTCTTTTAATTGGTTTTCAATCTTTCACCTAATTTAGACATATCGTATATTAGGTGGCGGAATTTATCATTTCAATTTACCTGAGCTGAATAAACGAAAATATGATTAAATACAAACAGTCTCGACACATCCATCTCTATCTCTAATATTCCTAACTTAGGAAAAAAATCGGTTACTCCATGCTGGCTGCAAATTATGGTCCCTATACCGTACATACATTTACACTAACACGTTATAACTAATAAAGGATTATCACCACTAATCCTGACGCCATAAAGATGAAGATACCATAGCATTTTGATGGCATAAAAAGATTTTTCAATGAAAGGCGTAAGGCCGGAAAATGGCCGCCTGGCCTTCCTTCAGCGTTGATTGGATGTATAGAAGGGAATTCGACTCTTATTGACTGCACAGAGGTAATTTGGTGTAAAATACACGTTATGTTTCTTTTATCGGATCGCTAAAGGTTTTTTAGGACGTGAGAAAGTAGGTTTAATGTTATATATTTGGGATTTTAAATGTGATGTCAAATTAACTTGTTGATAATTAAATATTTCAACAAGTCGTATTTCTTTCTATCTATGCCAGTGTACCTATGCGAAAAAAAACGTGAAACTAAAAAAATAATAAAATATTTTTTTAGGTATTGATTGTGGTTGTATGGTGAACCTGGTCTGGTCAGCCAAAGTGGTCAGTTTCGCAACTCAATGCGCAAATGCTTTTTAAAAAGGCGAAAAGACAAAGTACGCAGGGGGTATATAGTGTCAAAACACTCTGTCCGGGGGAACATGAAGCCACGTATTATCTTGTTTTACACTCATATGCTCATATGCTGCGCTACTATGATCAAAAGCATAAAGTTAAAATGAATCATCATTACGTTTTAAAAAAAAAGAGATTTAAGGGTTTGAAACGGGAACTAATAAGCTTTACGATTTGATATTTGACTCATTTGAATAAGAAACATTATTTTTATAATATACTTAGATAATATTCACATTACGTAAATTCTTACAACACACGCCCTTTCACTGTCACCATATTTCTTTGCCTTTTCCGAATATGTTTTTTCCATATAAGTACGGCGGAGGCAATTTTCTGTATTTGCATAAACGTCTGTTTGATTTCTTTATTTTAATTCGTTGTTGTAGATATTTTTATACAAAATTTTCTAAATATCAGATATTTTTTTAGTTTATATTTTTGCTTAAGACCGTCGTGGCGCTGGGACACAAGGCACACACAGGGACTGTAACGCAACGGTTGTGGGTTCAATCCCCACTCGGGATGAATTATCCTATCTATATATATCACTAGGTCACTAGTATCTATATATATAAAAGGACTTGTCCTCACTGACTGAGGTAAGACGCACGCACAGCCGTAACCGCTGTGCGTAGGAACGTGACATTTGGACAGATGTTTACTTTCGTAATCTGGACATCCACTAAGAAGGGATTTTGTAAAATTTTAACCCTAAAGGGGTGGAATGGGTATTGAAAGTTAGTATGGAAAAATCTTTAAATGTCCACCGATTTTCATAAAATTTGAAACTTACTCTTAAAAGTATTTAATTGAACACATGTTTCATGGTTTTTAAACGGTTTTATTTAGCTCACCCCGTTTGTTTGTTTGGGTCAAATTTAGTAATTGAAATTTAACCCTCTTCCCGTTAACCGATTGATCTGAAATTTGGTATACGCCTTTGATTCTGGTGACAATACAATTATCCATATTCAATATTATTGTGAATCCAAGATGGCCGCCGCTACAAGATGGCGGACAACTTAGTTTTTTTCAATCCCATCAATATGGATATCAAATGAAAGAGCTTGTCAAGTAGAATTCAGTGGACTATACAAAATCAAAATCCAAGATGGCCGCCACTATAAGATGGCGGACAAGTTAGTTTTTTTCAATCCTATCAATACGGGTATCAAATGAAAGGGCTTGTCAAGCAGAATTCAGTGGACTATATAAAATCAAAATCCAAGATGGCCGCCGCTACACGATGGCGGACAAGTTAGTTTTTTCGATCCCATCAATATGGGTATCAAATGAAAGGGCTTGTCAAGTAGAATTCAGTGCACTATACAAAATCAAAATCAAAGATGGCCACTGCTACAAAATGGCGGATAATGTAGTTTTCAATCCCATCAATATGGGTATCAAAATAAAGGGCTTGGTAAGTATAATACAGTATACTATACACAATTACAATATGAATCTCCCACCTAAGTCAAGATCTGGTATCCTGTCGAGGACTGTGTGGCTATAGGGTGCCTAAAAATGATACGTCGCTAGGGGTACCACCCAAGGTAAAAGGTAAAAGCGCGCCGAGAACTGTATGGCACTAGGTGGATAAAAATGATATGTCGTTAGCGTTTTCCCCTCAAGATTCAGGCACATCTTGTTGTACATAGCCTTGTCCCTCTATTGGACCTCTGGGGGGGTCGTTCGTAACATTCTCCATTAACCTTGCAATAATGAGACATCGAGCCTCATTTCAACGAATTGAATAGCATGAGAAATAAAAACTAAAAACTTAAAAATAAAAAAGTATAAAAAAAAATTTAAGTTAAACGGTTTTATATTGCAGATAAATGTACTAAAAGCTAAAAAATAATTTCATAGAAATTATGATTACTAAAATAAAATCGTGGGGACACTTGCTACTTACCACTAGGTGGGTGAAGTCTCACGCTATGTCTTTCAATTGTAGATATTGGACGTGCCCCACGATTAAATTTTAGTAATCATAATTTCTATGAAATTATTTTTTAGCTTTTAGTACATTTATCTGCAATATAAAACCGTTTAACTTAAAATTTTTTTTATACTTTTTTATCTAGAATTATCCCCCTAAGGGTGCAAATAAGGGGTTGAAAGTTTGTATGGAAAAATCTTTAAATCGTCACCGATTTTTATAAAATTTGAAATTGAGACTCTTAAAAATATTTCATTGAACACGTATTTCATGGTTTATTAGAATTCACCCCTAAGGGCCCAAATAAGCGAGCGAAGCTGCGCGCGCCCACTAGTTATTTATAAATATTTTCATTTCATCGCTCTGGCATCAAGACAAAAGCCCGGCGTTGAGTTTTGCCACTCAACACGTAACACGTTGTAATTTATCTGTAAGCTACGCCTATCAAGGGTCTTCCAGATCCAGCTCTTTGAGATCTTAAATCTTCCAACAAGCAAGCAGAAAGGTGTGGAAGCAGCCCTAAGAAGCATAAAAATATCTAAAAGAAATATTAATACGATAGCGATTATACAATTTATATAAAATACAGTCAAACAGCACCCTATGCCCTTTGAACGCCATTAATAATACAGAATTTAAGTAAGAAGGGCTTTCGAGACAAGACACGTCGTTTACTTACATTTTTTATAATCAACACGAAGCCTTCCTTGGAAGACTCCGCCATAAATTCGTTGCATGTATAAAGTTCGGGAGATTTACTCATATATCCCATGAGGGTGCAACCTCCTCTCTTATAATGAACAGATTTGGCTTATGGAAATATGCCTTGGTTGAGATTTTGTTTTTTTACCGACTTCAAAAAAAGGAGGTGACTTTTGATATTTACACTGAATGATGTTGTTAAGGTCGTAGTGGCGCAGAGGTAAAAATGTGCAACTGTTATGAGGTCGGTCGTGGGTTCGGAGAATGGAATATTTATTTTTTTAATTTCTTCGGTCTGTTTAAAAAAACGTGCTGTGTCTTCTAGAACTGTAAAATAACTATCGAACCCGCAACCATCGTGGTTACAATCAAACGGCCTAAATATATGACAACACTAATAAAACATTTAAAATGTAATAAAACTTCACCGGCCATATCAAAGGCCATCTGTTTGTGTGCATTAAAAGCTGTTTATTTTGATATAAAATAAAAAAAGTTCAGTCTTATTCCTGTGAGAAAATGATTCGTTTTATTTCGGGTGTCTAATAATGAGTTCAGTAGGGTTCCTTTGTGTTTTTATTAAAAGTTACAGTCGATTATGTAATATTTCACATATTCAGTTAATTTGAAAGGATTTTTTAATTTTTATTGCGGCGTTGAGTTCCGCTATGCCTCGGGAATTTGGTGGAAAGCGGAGAACGGAAGGTTTAATTGGAAGGGAGTTTCTTAGCACTAGGTTCCTGAATTCCCTCTAACTACCTAGCTATGTGTGAGATACAGCGTGAAGTTAAAACAAAACTGTCTTTGTCTATGAGATACAAATGCGTGGCAGACGGACGGACAAACAAAAGAGTTTTCGTTATAATGTTCAACTTTTCCATATGGAACCCTAAAATTACATAATATAAACTCTATTTTTTGTTATTTTAAATTAATAAGCTACTATTTCTTATATATATTTATTTTTTCATACTTTACTAAAAGCTTTGTTCTACTCTGCTTATTATTTCATACTATTTCTAACTATGTGACGTCACCGTTTCCTATAAGTCAACGAAAGATTTATAAAGCCGAAGTTAGTGCACGTTGTAACCAGATGTTGTATGAAGTATTTTTATATGTTAAACATATTTTGATAAAGTTTTAATTAAGACCGACTGGCAGGATTGTTATGTTCATTGGGCACCAGTTCGATTTCCACGTTGGGTAATTTATTTTTGTGAAATGTTTTACATAGGTTCGAGTAGAGTTAATTAGACCATATAGCGGTGTTTATATTTTTCTGTATTTCTACTATTATATAACATTTTGTTTCTCCAGTGTTGTCAGATTATGTGCTGCGTTATGTTCTGGTTATGCCCCTAAAATGAGCTTACCTTAAAATAGCAGACTAAGAGCTTAGACATTTAGATATTTAGCCAAATTTTCTCAGGCACAAGTCCTGGCACGTCTTATCTATATTAATATTATAAAGCTGAATTTCATTTGCTTATGAACGTGCTAATCTCAAGAAAATTCTGGTTTTAAGTAAAAAATATATTTTATAATGCGTATACACCCTATTTTTTGCAAAGCTTCACGCCGGGATACATCCCGCAGATAGCAGTATCAGGTCATACAATTATTTTTAGTTATTTACTCTTTTACCACGATAGCCAAACCATGGGTTTAAGCTTGTATTGTATTGTATCAAGACAATTATTATAGAAAGTCACCTTAACAGCATTTCTGCTAAAAATATGTAAATAAGTTTATCTAAATGTCCATTATTGTAAAATATAGCAAAGAAAATTTTCAATATTACTTATATTCATTGTCAAAATTAAAATTCCTCTTAAATTAAATAGGGTACGAGTGAGCTTAGTGATTCCAATATCAAATTAATCCCGGCTCTTGATGGAGATTGTCTCTGAAAATCCCATCAAAGTAGGGATTGAAAATGATGGTAAATTTTGCTATCTAATATACATTGCGAGGCTGTACTGCTATTGACGGATGAATTATTGTAATATAATTATATTGAGGTTGTTGAAGCGCAGGGGTATGAGCGTGTGGCTGTAACGTGATGGTGGTAGGTCTGATCCCCACTCGGGGGATATTTTCATGTCTTTGCTATGCCACCAAGGCTCAAGCCCGGCGTTGAATTCCGCCACTCAATAAGCAGTGCATCCAACATTTCAGCAGAAAGTGGGAAACGGGAATATCTTAACAGTAGGTTACTGCCTAACCTGCTTTATGCGGTATACAGTGTGATGCTGAACACACCGTTCTTCATTTCCTTGAAGTTTGCTATTTTTCTGTTCACATTATGTCCATTTAATCAAATAATAAAGCAGCCATATTTAAAACATACACATCATATTTGCCCACATTCCATATTCATTTTTTTTATCTACAAAAATAACCCACTCGCTCACATACGTACGTCAACAATATCATTGAAATACCAATACCCTGCAATAGTTCCCTACATATGTATGTCATACAAACATACATATGCATATGGGAAAAGTCCCCAGTTCAAATTGAGCCCATTTACATGACAACAATATGGTATAATAAAATTCTATCTAAACCTATACTGGGATTCAATTGATAAGGAAATCAGGCCGCGCACGTAAAAACTCAACCACCAGTGTGGACTGGAATCGCATTACCACGATTGGCATTAGATTTATTCTGTCACGGCGTACGCTATGACACTTGTTCCGGTAAACGAAATAGCTTAGGGGGCGGCTGGTGTAATTATCTTTTAATATTTTTTACGCTTCACGCTATATTTTTAACGGGATATATAGAAAAAACGAAGTACCAATCACTATGGTCTCTTTGTAATTCTTCCGCTTCATCCACTGTTATTGACATCAACATTTTCATATATCCCTGTCCAACAGTCAGAAGTCATGTAATTTTTTTCCAGTATCATTGGTACTATTTTCTTTTACAACTCACTCTTTTTTTATTAACTTGTTATTGTTTTTTATACAGCCTATATATTACAGAATATAATAATTATGTTTATGACATAACTTTATTATAATCAAAAGTGAAGGAGATATACGCATAACGGTTTCCTTTTACCCTAGCGATGCTACTGCTGCAGAGTTATGACGATTCTCCTTCTGCGCATAGAAGGCCTGCGTAAAAGAATTTCCCAGTGTTACAAAAAAGTAGCTCGATTAAATTATGGTCTGAATTTCTAATATTCATATTTAAACTATAGCAATTAATATCAATGTGTGTAAACTCTGTAAGCTAAATTAACATTAAAAAATATTAAAAAAATGCATTTGTTTAACTAAGGTGATGAAAGTAACATTTTGCAAGTAACGAGATAAAATGTAATTTCTCAAATCATATTTGGCTTAGAGAATAATTTTAAGCAGATTTACGTCTAATAATGCAAATTGGTCCGCCGGTTTCGCTTTTCCGCAATGAATTTAGGATTTTGCTCAGGGGCGAATTAGTCAATTAGCTAATGAAGTGGAAATATTAATTCACACGCCAAGACCCTTGCGATTAGCATGAAACGTTCACTATTAGATTATAATTGTTTTGGTTATGTCAACATAACAGGTGCTTTATAATCGTCTTTAGAGGATATGTTGCGAGTATGGTTTGTGATTTCCATTTACTAATGATATAAAATTCATTGATGTTGTGTTCAAACATATATTGTGGGTTAATATTTAATAAGGCCCAAGCTAGTATCAAAAATATCATTAAATATATACGTTCGCCAGTTTCCGTCAAATTCTGGATTTTAAGTGATGGAACTCAACACCGCCCTTTATGCGCCAGAGCCACGACACTAGAGCGAAGAAAATGAAAATATTAAATATTTCCTAGAGTGGGAATCGACACCACAACCTGTTGCGTTTACAATCACACTTTGTACCCCTGCGCCTCGACTGACCTTAAATATGTCATCGGTAAATATTAGTCTACAAAATACAAATTGAAATTGTCTTTTAATAATTCAATTCTTGCAAATAAGCAAAAAATCCAAAACTAATCCTACCGACAAATATTATATTACTCAAAATGTATACTTATACCTTTGTTTTAAATATAGAAAATGTTATTGACGAGCCCCGTGCTCTATAGGATTAAAGAGTTCAGTTACACAGTGCAAAGTAATAACTTTAAAGTATGAAACTACATCGGATAGTGGAGGCTTTACATTGACAGCTCAGGTTTTATACGAGCCATAAACATGTTTAGTTTGAATGTGGGATTAGAACTTTTATATTAAATATTTTGTGTATTAACTGATATAGTTGTTTGTTGTTTGTTAAAAAATGATATTTTACATGGAATTATTATATATGCTTTTACTTTTTATTACGAAAAATTAAATTCAAAAATTAAATTAATTTTTTATAAATTTATTTTTTTTTTTATTTTTTTTATTTTCATAAATTTTAGTAAAGTTAGTCAGGGTGGTTTTTATATTTTTCATATAGTAATTGTTTTCTGATCTTTTTAGGCAAAGTTGGGAACTACCGTCTAATGGGATGTATTCTGAACGATAATTGTTCTAATACGAGTAAATGAGTAAATACTGTGCATTTTTAAGAATCCGTAAATGTCTCATGTATTTTTTTTGCCAATCGTCTATTTATTCGATTTAGGATTTGATTCTTCTATCATTCCGAAAAAAAAAAACATTCTGAATTTAAAGTTTGTCTCCTGGACTATAATGGAAATATTATTAGGAAAAGTAGGCACGTATGTCAACGTTTGACTTGTAAGAGACGTTTAAATATCATTATGTCAATGGAATTTTTATATGACATTTAAAATAAGGGAAATAAGTTTATAGATCTTCTTAAGAGGTACATTTTAGTAATTCTATCAACTTAACGTTGTATCCAGAACACAGCAGTGTAGGCAGAACGAACCTGGTGTTGAGACACTCCGTTCCACATATTCCGCCGAATTCTGGAGACGGTTAACAGTTAGTAAGATAAGTAGAAATAAGTATATAGACTTTGTCTCTTCTATTTTTAAAATACACAAGGAAATGTAAACAAGTGTTGGTGGATTTTTTTTGCAACTTCTACAGGCTAAGCATAGGGAACCTAATGTTCCTGTTGTAGATATGTGTGTGTTGAGTTCAAAGGAGCACTTTATGTACCAGTGTTGAAGAGCTTGAAAATTAGGCGGTGCGTTTGCAACGGACTGTATTAACATAAGAGCCCCTGTGCCTAGCAGGATTTGCGAGATAAGGCGTGAAGTTAGATATATTTAAAAATTAATCTTTTTAGAGTAACAATAAGAAGTTATTCCAAAAAACATCGAGCTATTTCAATTAAATATCAATAATATATGAGCATTTTAATGATAGAAGTGTTTATAGCGACGTACGCAGATATCGCACAATGTTAGGCGTGCTAATATTTTAGATCAAAGTGCAAATTTTAATGAATCCGCCGTCGTAATAACGGTTGATTGATTTGACACACCATTCAGATCCGTTTTAATTAAAATTTCATTTACTTTTCATATGGTAATTATGGGACTTTTTTGTATAATTTTAATTATACTACAGTTAATATAGTTTCAGTTAAGACCGTCGTGGCCTGGTGGCACAAGGGTGTGTTAACGCCACGCATTGTTTGCGAAAACTAGGAAAATTTTTATTACTCTTAACTATAAAAGCCGATCAAATTCGAGTTGGATTTGCCTATCGAGGGTTCCGTACCAATTTCTGGATTGTAAGTGTAGGTCTACAGGAGCTACCCTATAGGTTTTGATTACGCAACAAATTTCATATATACTACTCGTATTTTAGGATTATATTGACTTTGAAGCTTGATTTTTTCTATATTTTATGTATAAATTTTCATAGAATCTAAGATATTGACAGACGCGCAACCAAGTGTACCTATAAAGGTACCGTTTATCTTTTGAGGAACGGGAACCTTAAAAGTATCATAAGTTCACATACGTTCTCAAGTTCAACATTCAAATGTTGTCATAGATATTGAATTATGTAATTTATTATAGTTTCCAAATTTCATATAACATTAGTTCCGTTGGCCTCTCTCCATGTTTAAACTTTCTTAGAGGTATAATTGAAAAGCCATCGAAGTGAATTATTTTAGGCTTGATTTATGATAGTTGTAGAATTACTTTTTGTTTAGCAGCATTAGTGTTATTTTTTCATTTCTTTTGCACTGAAATACTAGTTTAATTTTTAAAAATATTAATACTAGTTTAATTTAGTATGGATAACTCTTTAAAAATGTTAAAAATAGTTCTTAAAGGTATTATACGAAAATACATAGAAAAAAAATCTCTTCAAATGTATATATATTTCCATAGCGATTTCACTACGAAAACCAAGCCAACAAATCTGTGAACTTACTGTTACAATAGTTCTTTCACCTCGTCCACTTTCAAGTTCTTCACACATTCCCTTCGATGACAGCAGCGACACCTGTCCTTTCACTTAATTTTTAAGCTTCCGTACTTCAAAAGGATATATCTTTAAATGCGGTATACCGATGCCTTATAGGATCACTGTGTTGTCCATTTGTCAAGACCATTTATCTTGAGATCGCGTGGATGTATCAATCTGAAATTAATATAAAATATTTAGGTCTACTGTCCAATAGAGCACAGAAAAAAATCAAGCCAATTATACTTATGTTGACTTATTACAAAATAATTATGTTGACTTAGAAGTCAACATAATCATAACTAAAATAATAAAAAAATATAGGCTGTTTAAAAACATACATATGAATATATACAGGAATGGAATTGTCAGCACCACTTTAAATGAAACCACAGTTTTAACTACTCCATAAAAGCCTAATATAATTCGGAAAAAAAAATTCCCAAAAATGAAAAAAAGTAATTTTTTCAAACAAAATAAATAATAAAATTATCGTTTTAAAATAAAACGTCATTTGTAAAGTATAACATAGGCACGCACACACTTACCTGTCAAATCGGAAACGTCGCACTCGTATGTGTGCGTCACACGAAATACAGGTATGGATAAAAATCGTGAAATGAAAAAAAAATCCTACGTCCAAACTGTTGAGGTACCTTGATTAATTTCTTAGGTGTGGGTTTGAAATATATAACCCTATATGCAGTTTCAATAAAAGAAGCGCTGCCTCTTCCATCCTGTATAATGTGATTCCTGATATGAATATGGTTGGGTGATTCTTATTCTCTGTAAATAAGTTTATATGATGATAAATATTATTAAAAGCAGAATTACAATATTATGTACCTACAAATGTTGTAAATTACCCGTAAATAAGACAAATGACAATTAAAGTTAATTATTCCTCTCTCTTTTTTATCTATTATTTCTATCCACTGTGCTTTGGTTTATAGTTATTAATCTTCCATTGCTTTTTTCTTCGCACTTATTAACTTTTTTATTCTTTCGACGTGGCTGTCAATTAACTATCGACATCCGACGGGTGTCATTAAAAAGGAACGCTACTCATATATTTAAAGAGAGTAAATTCTCTTTACATATACAAGGTGGAATTGACAGCATCACTTTAAATGAAACCACAGTTTTAACTACTCTATAAAAGCCTAATATAATTCAGAAAAAAAAAAATTCCCAAAAATGAAAAAGTTATTTTTTCAAACAAAATAAATAATAAAATTATCGTTTTAAAATAAAACGCCATTTGTAAAGTATAATATAAACACGCACACACTTACACACACTTACCTGTCAAATCGGCAACGTCGCAGACAAGAAATCGAGTCGCAGCAACTAGCGTAGGTATGTAGGCAACGGCGGCGAGCTGATTTTAAATTAACGCAACACTTAGGAATACACTTTACACACACTTTTATTGAATTATTCTTATTAGGTTTTTAATTTTACTTTTGTTGCACTACAAACTCATATTTTTATTTTCCCTTTTTAAACTAACACTCATTTTTAACATGTTTACAAAATTATTACAATTATCATTTTTTCTCACTTTTTTTAACAATAAATATTACATTTTCCGTCCACATTACATTCAGCTCGACAATGGCCCATATTATTACACTTGAAACATTTAATATTTCTTTTTACAATAAATGCAGATGATGATGATGACACAATTTCCCCCCGTAGTAGTATTATGGTTTGGAACTTCCAAACATTCCAATTTTTTACTTCTTCCAGTTTTATTACTGTGCTGTTTCCCTTCCATCGTGATTGTTTTTTTTGCTTGTTTTTCTTTTTTATTCCTTCCCGGCAACTTAACCTCCAAATTTGAATACCAACGCCGAAGCGTCGCGTGAAGTAACGCTGTTTTAATCTCGCCAGTATTTCTAATTTTCTACGATTGATGCAATCTTTTTTATTATTGTTACAACGTGATCTGGGCCCATAACCCGTTGTATTTATATGGTTTAGTAAATAGCTTCAGCTATAGTCCGACCCAACTACTATTGCGCAGAATGTACGCGCCGCACTGATTCTATGGGAAACCCCGGTAATCGGTGCGGCGTGAGCGGGGAGTCTTTGTGCAATAACAAAATTAATTTTTAATATTGATTGATTGTTTAATATAACACTATAATTCATAATAAATGTAGATTATACTTTTTACGCATGATTTGGTATTAAAATAATTAATAAAATTATCAAAACTATTTACGAATAATTACTAAATATTCATTTATTTCGTATTGGGTTTTCGTAGGTTCTCGTGTAACATTATAAAACTCGTTTAATATTTAATTTTTATACGATGTTCTATCAAAATAATTATACAAATATAAATAATAATGAAAATCTTAATAAAAAAATTAATAGTATATTCGATAAGTATTTTAGTTAATGGCAACTATTACAATGTTTTTAATTATCTGTGTAAGAACAGAACTTAGCCGCGGAACGGCTAAGTTCTGTTGTATTTACATTATTTTGTTCGACTTTATACGTTGAATAATTATTAAGTGTTTTAAATTATTTGGATGTTGTTTAATATTAATTTTATCATTAATCGAATTTCTAAAATCGTGATGAATGTTTCGTGATCGTGATGATGTGATATTTTTCTCAATTAAGAAACTATTGTGTCAGTATTTGAGTGTACTATCAAAACATACATTCTTTTAAGACATTTCAAACAAATGTTGAATTTTTAATATTACTTATGATGTAAATATTAGTGGTAGTAAAAGGAGAATGCGACAACGACGATGTAAAACTACTGTTAAATGTAAGTACCTATCTATCGTAGTTCAATATCGTTTTGTGTGTTAAAAATTTTGAATATAATTTTGTGGGTGGTTCAATAACCATGCAGTATTTCTAAATAACTTAATAATAAAAGTGATATAATAAATTGACTTAAAGTAGGATTTTATTAAACAATTTTAATAAGAGCTTTGAACGTTGCTTAGATTTATAATAAACTAGCGGACCCGGACGCGGCTACGCCTGCTTGAAATATAAGAATATAATTTCTATAGAAATAATTTCAATCTAGATAAAAATGTTAAGAGTGACTATTATATTTTTCATAAGGATGAATATCAAAATGACGCGGTAACGAACGCGGTCGCGTAGCGACGACGGTTGTTATTAACATGGCAGAATAAATTGTATGTCAAATTAGAAAGTATTTTAATTTATTAGTATATATGTGTAATGTAATATTATATAGCCTATAGCACTTCTGAAGAATGCAGCTTTCATATAAAACAAACAAACTCTTCCGCTTTATTATATTAGTATAGACTAGTGGACCCGGACGCGGCTACGCCTGCTTCAACTATAAGAATATTTATTAAATATATTCATTAAATTATTTTCAATTTTCAATAGAATTAGTAAGAAAATATAAGCTTAAATAATCAAAAAGAATAATAAGTAGATACACATTATTAGAAAAAAATATCTGAGTTATTGAAATGAACCAACAAACGGATTAAAAGTAACTAAAGGATAGGTACTCTTAATATTAGAAAAAGTACCTAAAGTTTTCCGTGCGTGCGTACATAGATATCGACTCTACGAAATAACTAAACATTTCTCTCTATTAAGTAGGATAATTTTAACGGGCAATATCAAATAAAATAAGAAGAGAACCAAAGTGTAGCTTAAATTAATTATAAACAGCAAATAATTACATAAACATTTACAATAGTTCGAAAATGTATGAAAATTTATAAAACCATCAACATCGTCTGCCCGTTCGCGTCGGTCACACTGTGCCGCCCGCTAGGTGGCTAGGTCATATCGAATCAGTGACGTCTCCTTAATTATTTATTAGAATGTTATACAGTAAACTATAATTTCAATCTAGATGAAATGTTAAGAGTGACTATTATATTTATTTTCATAAGGATGAGTATCAAAATGTCGCAGTAACGGTTGCGTAGCGACGCGACGGTTGTTATTAACATGGCAGAATAAATTACATGTCAAATTAGAAAGTATTTTAAAATATATTAGTTCATATGTGTAATGTAATGTTATATAGCCTATAGCACTTCTGAAGAATGCAGCTTTCATACAAAACAAAAACAATGAAAATCGGACCAGTAGATCCAGAGATCTTAGCGTTCAAACAAACAAACAAACTCTTCCGCTTTATTATATTAGTACTAGCGGACCCGGACGCGGCTACGCCTGCTTGAAATATAAGAATATAATTTCTATAGAAATATTATTTCAATCTAGATGAAATGCTAAAAGTGACTATAATATTTATTTTCATAAGGATGACGGTTATCAAAATGACGCGGTAACGCTGAACGCGGTCGCGTAGCGACGCGACGGTTGTTATTAACATGGCAGAATAAATTGCATGTCAAATTAGAAAGTATTTTAATTTATTAGTATATATGTGTAATGTAATATTATATAGCCTATAGCACTTCTGAAGAATGCAGCTTTCATAAAAAACAAAAACAAAGTAAATCGATACAGTAGATCCAGAGATCTTAGCGTTCAAACAAACAAACAAACTCTTCCGCTTTATTATATTAGTATAGATAGATAAAATAAAATTAGTATAGATAGGTAATTGCGTGAAAAAGAACGCGAGATATCGTTCTTTCTCGTTCGGTTATGTTTTGACGAATCAAAAGTAGAAGTTTGGCAACGCTTAGTAGTATTTTTGTAGTAGTATGTGAATGTGTGCGTCACACGAATACAGGTATGTAGAAAAATCGTGAAATGAAAAGAAAAATCCTGCGTCCAAACTGTTGAGGCATCTTGATTAATTTCTTTAGCTTCGGATTTGAAATATTTTACCCTATATGCAGTTTCAATAAAAGAAGCGCTGTCTCTTCTCCTGTATATTACATATTTGGTTATCTAATGGAAATTACTATATTTAGTTCAAAAATTGTCATCAAATATCAAAATAAGAAACAATTACACAAATACTAAAGCATACGTTACAGATAAATAATATGGCATAGAAATAAATGTATCCAACCACAAATCGTTTATTTGCAGTTCGTTTATTGTATTCAATTCTATACATTATTTTATGAGCACTAAATGCTAATTTAGTATAGCAATTTTCATAAATAACCTAACCCTTCTCCGACTTAAGAACAGGTGGTTCTTTTTGCACGCCTTGAATGAACAGAATAACCTCATAATTTCACATTATTTTAGTTAACATTCGCGCTCGAACGAATGTTGTACCAAAAATAATATGTATTTTGGTGAACTTATGAATGTTTTAGAACTCGGCTCGTATTGTTATGGGTGTTGACTTAATTGCCTTGTCTTGGGACTTTCTAACGTATACGTTTGGAGGGCGAGATATTGAAATTATAAATTTTTATCAATTTTCACTATCAAAACATATCTACACGTATAAACTAACTAAAATAAAAAGCTAAAGGCAAATATTAATCTATATTAAGATTGCCATAAAAATACTATACATAATAGTTGTTTGGTATAAAACATTCAAATCGATGGGGTTTAGGACATGTAAGTATGTGACCGTGTGTCTTCAAGGAGAGCACGCGACGCGGTATGCCAATAATATTCCTGTAATTTTATGAGCAAAGACTATGAAATAACTAATATAATATAATGAAATAACTGAATAATGAAAATTTGAGGAACTCGTGTGATAGTGAACGCGATTGTTGTACATTCGATGCCTATATGGTGGAATGAATTATTATTGTCTACACTCTCTGATAAAAAGCTGAAATCGTGGAAGTGAGTTCCGTTAATCAAAGTTACGGCGAATTTTTCTAGTTGAGTTACTTCATCATCATTATCATCAACAGCCATCGATTGTCCACTGTTGGACATAGGCCTTCCCCAATTCTCGCCACCACACTCGATCTTCAGCTCTTCGGATCCATCCACCTCCCGCCAATCTCTTTAGATTGTTGGTCCATCTAGCAGCAGCTCGACCCACCGGACGTTGAGTTACTTATATAAAATATTTATATCTAATTAGCTACGTTAAGACTGTTCCATGATAACAAGACATATTCTGCACAGCAAGGTCCGCAGAGAGATTCAATATTAAATTAAATTCATTTGGTAGTGTTTTAACACTCCGTTCGCTAATTTTCTCTCAATTTCAAATCGAGACAGTTCAATGTTAAGTGACGGAGTTTAACGCCGTGCTATGTCTTTTCAAATAAAAAAAGAATTTCATTTGAAATTTTAACATTTAATTGTTAATTGATGGTATTTCTGTTTACAAATAACACTCTATGACCAAAACCAGACTTCAAACCGTTCACAAATCAGTGAGAGCGATCGCTACAAAGAAATGCCTTTTGAATTTATTTATATTGTTATTTCAGGATCGAGACGCTATTTATGTTAGAACTGTGTGCTAGGGACATATTTCTGTACAAATTTATATGGGATGCAATGGTATTTACTTTTACTTTGTTTTTTTTTATTTTGAATGCACGCATACTCCTGTAAATAGATGGATTTAAATAACGGAGTGTTTTTGGAGAAGAACAGAGATAGTTGTGGGTTTGATTTCCACTTGACAGAATGATTGTTTTCGTTTCCTTGCTCTGTTAATAAGAAAAAGGACAAATAGCGGCTGAAACAAGAAGAACAGGAAGAACTTATCATTAAGATTCGAAAGCTGTTTTCGAAGAACAAGGAGTGATAAATCACTGTTACCTTTCTGCACTTTTTTTTAAATACATTTTTTTCTAGATTTTTTTAGGTGCGGTCAGTCGTGGTATAGGGGCACAAGCATGGTATCAAAACAAAACGCGGCGTTAAGATCCGCCACTTAACACACAATGCCTCCAGAATTCGGCGGAAAGTGGCTACTGGAGTGTTTTAACACTAAGCCCCCCTGCTTACCCTGCTAAAAACAGGATACAGAGTGAAGCTGATAAACAAAGATCCCAACTGGGATTCGAAGTTCGAACCCACAGTTCAAAGAAGGCAGTATTTATTTTAAAACAAAACAAAAAATAGGTTAAAAACAAGTTCGTGATAACAATAATTGAAGGGCTATATATAATATACGAGGGAAGGATGGTCACATCCAAACATGCGATACGCTCGTTTTCCCTGCACTTTATGAATACCTTGTAAATACTATAATAGTATTTAGTTCGTAAAAAAGGCTTACACTATATCTCGCATGTAAGAGGGCAAAGGGAGCCTAATCCTAAAATCCACCTTCTAAAATGGAAAGTTATTTATTTTTTCATTCTCGGTGTTGTTATTTCCGTAGTGTTGAGTACCGCCTCCCAACTGGCAATATCCCTTCCATTTTATATGGAGGGTACTGCGGGAAGCTAAAAAAAAGAATATAATGCTTTATCGGGAACTGTATACGTATTCCTTTTATTGGTTTGCAGGAATGTTTTACGGCGGCCATGTGGCGTGGGCACCAGTATCCGTTTAGATTGATTCATTGTTGTTCAATATACTTCATTTACTTTGATTTCTTTGAAAATGTAATAAAATACTTTTTAATTCACTTTGCGAAGTTATAAAATGTCTTCTTTTTTAATTTTTGATGAGAAGCTGGTCGTGACAGACAGACAACAACGTGATCCTATATGAGTTCCGTTATTACGTTTTGAGGTACGGAACCCTAATAAAGAATACAAATGGAGTATATAGAGTATATTCATAATAAGGATTACTTACATTTGTAAAACCAATATATGAATTTCAAGTAAAAAATATCAATTTTCAATAAAATTTCGGCAAAGGATCGTGTAAGAGTGGTTTATAAATCCAATCTCGTGATGCAACGCCGAGTTAATTGAAAAAAAGCTATAAACGAATCGTATATAAATCTGTTACACCTGTTTCTTTGACATGTAGAGCAAAAAGTAGATTGGAGTGGTGGTGTACTTAGATGCAGGTTAACTGTGTATCCCGTATATGTAGTAGGGTGTGGGTTTCCCTCATGTCGCGGGAGCACTAGCGTGCAACTGTAGCGTGTCTCACGAAAGTTGAGAGTTCGAATCCAGTCGGGGTTTGAAGAATACTATACCTCATTTTCTCGCTTCGGTAATGAAGGGAAGCTCGGCGTTTATTAGCGCCCCGGTAAATTCGGTGAAAAGTATGGAGCGAAAGTGCCTTAATGAGATCGGAGTGTCTAAACACTAGGTTCTCATTTTCCCTCAGCTTATCTTGCCACGTGCGGGATACAGCGTGAAGCTAAAAAAACAAAACTCCATTCACTACACACCGCTCAATTTTTGAGACCTTATTGTGTGTTAAGTAGTGGAACTTCTGTCGTATTCTGTCTTGTTACCAGAGTGTTTTCATTCATTCACTTTATTCCGCAAATGGCAGAATAGGTTAACTTAATCAGGTTTTTTAGTGTTTAATACTAAAGACTAAAAAAACCCGAAGATTCTTAACAT
Organism: Heliconius melpomene rosina; assembly: GCF_056956725.1. Lineage (NCBI taxonomy): Eukaryota > Metazoa > Arthropoda > Insecta > Lepidoptera > Nymphalidae > Heliconius > Heliconius melpomene. The sequence goes on along the minus strand of NC_140396.1, from coordinate 1,052,569 downwards.
ATATATGTTAAGAATTTGTATATTAAATCAAATATATACAGATTCGTAAAAACAATTCTTAGTACATAGTAAAATTTATGTGATAGTCGTGTTTAGTCGTCATACGAGAGCGTCGCTGTTTTATTTCACATGAAATATGAAATATTTTTAGACGCGAATGTACACAGAGCTCATTAGAAATCGACCTTGTGTCCAAATGTGACTTGTGGTTAGGAGATTTCTTTTGTTGGAAATCTGTGAAACTGTCTTGGCATATTTACTACGTATACGAGTGGTATGGTCATGGGTTCAAGTCATTACAGTATAAGAAGAGAAAAAATCCTTGTTATATGTTTTCGTAGAGCACTGGAACAAACAACAAAAAACAAAATATATTTTTCAGTAATAAATTTTATCAGAATAAAAAATATAAACTAGCTTTGACATTTAATAGACTTCAAATGGGCTGGCCTCGTAGTATACAGTAACTATTACATAGAAGACTTTAATGAAAAAGTCTATTTTATTCTTACGTTGACGTTGAAAATAACATAAAATATAGTGTACTATCACTTACTTATTTTATTTTTATTGCCAAAATAAGGTGATAAGTTGATGTCAATAGCTTTTATGTTCATTCAAGATAAATAGTGGATGAGTGACTCAGAGAAATATACTAAGTGTGAATGAAGGGTTCTTTTACACTGCTAGTATGCATGAGATATTTCTTTTGATTATTTTAGTATTAGTAGGGGTAAATTAGTGTTAAGACAATTCACGTCTATTCTCCATTAATTTTTGAGGCAATGCGTGTAGTGCGGGGTGTGTGGAGGTGGAGTGCTTCTCTTGTTACCGGAAAACTAAAATGAAAATAATAACATACTCGTAATATACATATTACATATTGTTTGAACTAAAATTTCAACATACAATGATAATATTCATAAAAATTAGAATTCTATCATCAAAAGTCTTTAAAAAACACTAAAATGGTTGATTTTTTAGCGCATGATAAAGAAATTAGTCAATTCGGATGTACCGGAAACACGTTCCGAATTACGACTAACTAGTTGTCAAAGGATGGCTCGTATCGCACGTGTTTCCCAAAATAGGGTGACCATAATATATTCGTATATATGGTACATATATATTTATTTATCTTTCGGCTAAACGCTGTTTCCCACACATAGCAAAGTAAGCAGTGAGAACCTGAAAACCTATGGTTAAGACATTCTGTTCTCATTAAAACACTTCCGTTTCCCACTTTCCGTCGCCTTTTTAGTTATACGGCGTTTCGCCTTGTTACCAGAGAAATTGAAAAGAGTGGAATGGAGTTTCTTAACACTAGATCCCCTCTACCTAACCTGTTATTTGGAGATTGTAGAGAAAACTGTTTTTCTTTTGTTCGTAATTTGTTAACATGCACGCCCTACACAAATTCGAGTAGTTTTTGGCCAGAGAGCTTTGACCTTATGGGCTTGGGTGCTTACTTTTTCGGCGTTTTTGAGCGACGCCGCGTGAAATTGATGCTGCGACGTATGCATTTAGATGAATCGCGCGCCCCATACATTTGTTCTTGGATTTTTAACAAGTGTTTGTGTAAATTTGGATGAATAATTAATAATGTAGGAAGAACTTTAGCTTCACACTGTATCCCGTATATATCAGGGAATACAGAGAGTTCAGATACTCCGTGTCTTACTTTCTGCTTAATTTTCGAGACAGTACATTCTTAGTGACGGAAAACAAACCGAGGAAATGAAATTAATTTCCTCCCACCGAGAATCGAACTTACAACTGTTTACAGTTGCTATGCCGCAACATTCTATATCTTCAAAGATTATTTATATTGGTAACTTAAAAAAATATCTATCTAAAGTAGTCGTGTCAAGATATGTATTATAATCTACATATATGGCATACCAACTATCTTATCACGAAGAACACCAGATTTACCAGCTTCTGGTAAAACTGTCAGTTTCTATGTGAGTCAGTTTATATGTGAGTATATACAACGGCCAAAATAGCAATTTAATTTTAGTTCAATCGTAATTCACTCATTTATTGTTGTTCAAATTCTTTATTGTCGCGTCTGCATTTTTGGGGAGAAGTATTTAATTTTTTTAGCTTTTTATTTCGTGTTTTAAGACGTTAAGGCAGCTGTGGCGACGCATCATCTGACTGTTTACGACATTCGATGGTTATGGGTTCCATTCTTGCACGAGAAAATGAATTATTCTTAAATAAGTATTTGAATCCCATATTCTGGAATATGGGATTGAAATCCTTAAATATTTCGAAAGAATGGCTTGATAAAATATAAAACTGCATCCTACCGTTATTCTTTTATCTTAAATGTCAGTTTCAACGAGCTTCGTAATTTAGTTAAAAAATAACATATTGTATGTAAAATCGATTACGGACGACAATTTAACATAATTACGTCATAAAAATAAATATTATGAATTCAATTGAATTATTATCACTGAATTATTTTGCTTAATACAAATAATTAATCAATTGTTTTTTCGATAAATTAACATTTATTTGCATTCGTTAATTCAAATATATTTTTACTGAAATTATACAGATTAATTATACAAGTACTAATGGCTATTAACAATTTATATACAACAATTTTCAGTTGTAACAGATAATATAATACCTCGCATGATATCACCTGCTATTTAATATGTTTATTCTTTAATTTGATTTGATTTAATTATTAATAATAATTTTTGATAATAATAATAATAAGGCCAGTGGTGAGGCAGTGGCATGAGCGTGTACTCTACATGATAGGTTATGGGTTCAATCCGCATTTGCCGAAATGAAATATTCTCTCAATACACAATGCCTTCGGAAACTTTCCGCCGAAAACTGGGGAGCGGAATGTTTTAACATCTCTATGTCATCTATCCTGGTACCTATTTTTATTTTTAAGTGTATACAATATTAAAATTGTACATACATTAATCACACCCATTCCAAAGCTCATTCCTCAACAGATATTATTATAGGAAATAATAAACAAAACTAAACTCCACCAAAATGATAGCAAATGGGCAACGTTCAAATAAACGTATTGCGTTAAATGATTCATAGAAAAATATTAGGCTGCGTTCCTGGTAGTCTATTTTGGTACTGATAAATGTGTGTATTCTGTTTATTTATTGGTCAGCCGCTGTTTTCTGTCTGCACTGACATATTTTACTGATAGTTTTGTAATTATGGTAATATAGAAGGTGTAAAAGATGGTTTGATCTGGGTCAGTCTTGGTTTAGAGGCGTGAAACTACGAGTATAAGCACGACAGGTTGTGAGTTCAATTCCCTCTCAAGGAAATGAAATATTTCATGTTTCCTTCCCTTTCGTTCGTTGAGTTCCGAAATTCAACACACATTGCCATTAGAATTCGATGGAGAGGGGGGAATGGAAATGTTTTAATAGAAACGGAGTGTTTTTATATTAAGTTTCCAGGTTCCCTCTGTCTATTGTTCTATGTGCGGGATACAGGGTGAAGTTAAAAGAAAATAGATGAAACTACTCAGCGTTATTCACCCTGCGGTGAGTTCATCGTGTTGTAGGGTGCAAGAGCAGTTTTTGAAACTTGTGACTTAAGGGTAGGTTCAATGGGCACCCGTGAAATTTTGAGTTGCTTAGTAATATAATGTAGATATTAACATGAATATATTTTTATTGAATTTTACGTAAGTTAAATAAGCAAAAGAAGTACTTACGTAAGTTCCAAATATCTTGTATGTAGAAGCAAAAAATGTTTTTGATAAAAACATGTTTTGAGTGGATAAATAATTGATTTCCTGCAGTTAAAATCGAACGCAAAACCTTCGCTTTCAGTCAGATGTGCCGTTGTGCCACGAAGGCCTTTACGTTTCAAGATATCACTTCTAAGAGAAATATTATTCAAAATAAATACTTCCCAATAAAATGGGCCATTGTGCAGAATTAAAAGAAAATTATAATTGTTTGATTTTACTGAGGCTTCTCTATACAAATAACAATGGATTATAGAACAAAGAGATTGAAAATTATCAAAGTACAATACCGAATAGGCTGAAATTTTATTTATGTTATTTTGTTAAGTATATTATTCCAGACTTCTGCCTACCCTGCTCTGATCGGGATACAGCGTGAAGATAAAAAAAACAAAAATTTTCCAAAATTTGTATTATATAAGTGTAGTGTTTTCTGATATTTATATACTAACTAGCGGACGCGCGCAGCTTCGCTTGCGTATTTAGGGGTTTTTTTTTTATTTCTAATAACCCACGAAACATGTGTTCGATGAAATCTTTTTAAGAGTCTAAATTTCAAATTTTATAAAAATCGGTTGCGATTTAAAGATTTTTCCATACAAACTTTCAACCCTTTATTTGCACCCTTAGAGGGAGAATTCTAGAAAACGATAAAACACGTGTTCAAATAAATACTTTTAAAAATCTAAATTTCAAATTTTATAAAAATCGGTGCCGATTTAAATTTTTTTCCATACAAACTTTGAAGCCCTGTTTCACCCCTTTAGGGTTCAAATTTTTCAAAATCTCTTCTTAGTGGATGTCCAGATTACGAAAGTAAACATCTGTCCAAAGTTCACGTTTCTACGCACTGCGGTTATGCCTGTGCGTGCGTCTTACCTCAGTCAGTGAGGACAAGTCCTTTTATATATATAGATGTTCTCATTTTTAAGTCACGAGACCGAGGTAATGAAAATAATTCCTTTCATATTTTGAAAGCGTTCTTAGTGATCGGAGTGCTTTAATTTTTTTTAGAATTTCCATAACCATATGAAAATAACTCATTTCCCCAATTGGAAATCGAACCCACAACCGGACAGACGCTGTACCACTGCACCACAAAAGCCTCAACATGACAAAGTAACAGAATTACGACGTATTTATGTGCCACAAGTTTTTATTCTCGTCCCATGCGGTGACGTAACGTCATAGTAAAGTTTCTATGGGACACCATAAATAATTCTTTTAACGCTGTCATTTGCAGCTATGGGTTCACTTTCACACTAGCTTTTTTTTTTTTGCTTGTGAACGTTTTTTAAGTGTTATTTAGACAGAAACGTAGTAAGAAGTTTTTTTTAGTACCATTTAAAATAATTGCAAACTATATTGAATAACCTGAACCGTTTTATATGGGAAAAATAGAGGGGATAAAAATAGGGAACAACACGTAGACTACTTACCTCGGAATCGGGATTTATACAGGAAAAATCTAATTTTTGTCAGTAGGCAAGCGTAATTCAGTAGCTAATAGCCTTGTGAAATAACTAAACATTTTGTGAATACGACAATTTTTGTGAGCAAGATCAAATACAATCCTAAAAGACTTGAACTACATTTTATTAACTGCATAACAGTATAGATAACCATACTAAAATAACTAATAATTATTTCCTTAATACATTTAAATAATATTAGTTTGTATTAGTCCAGCAGGCGAAGCATCGTGGGGCCGCTAGTTTACAATATTTTTAAAACAATCTTGAAATCTCAAGCGAAAGAATATATAATTGCAAAGCGCAAGCAAAAACACAGAATATACTCTAAAATTATTTTATAAAGCGTGTAAATTAATTTGAAACTCAGCACTCATTACGGTAAAACTCCTAACAATATAAAGTAATACAACGCTCTACGAGTTAGGTGACTACTGGCGCGGTTGACACTTTGTTGAATCTAATATAAAAAAGTAATACATGATACTAGAGACCCACGCGCATGGGCATAGGCGAGGGGGAGGAGGTGTTAGTGGTCCATGCCCATCCCAAAATAGTCCACCCACCCCAAAAATTTTACTTACAAAAAAGAAAACAACAAAGCTCAAGTCCAAGCTTCCAATACCCAGAAAATAGTGTAAGTAGTAATATGTCTAATATTATTATTTATTTTTTTTACTTCTACGATAAAATGTAAACCGAGCATCGGACTCGTGAAGACATTATTAGGCAACACGATACCAAACGATATTAATTTATCACAAAAGTTAGTAAAGCACTTTCGAATTAATTACAAGAGATGAATAACTGTAGAACCTCACACATTATAATGTAGGCTCTTCATTACTTGTTTTTGCAATGAAACATGAAAATATTTGTTCAAAGTTTCATTATATTTCTAATTCTGAGATCGTCATGAAGCAAAGCTTTCTATCCATCTATAAACATCTATGACGATTATAGATTCGATTCCTATTCGAGGGAATAAATAATTTTCATTCTGGTAAGAAGGCAACACGTAATGCTTGGACAATTGAGTGGAAAGTGGGAGGCGGAGTATTTTACATTTTACGTTAGGTTCCCTCTGTCTATCGTGGTACCCACAGTAATGAACAGCTAATAAAAAGACATTGATGTGGAAATTCATGGATTAGGTGCAAGATCCCAATTACACTATTGAATAATTTTTTAGACACTAGTCAGTCAGTCAGTTAGTCTTGATGACAATACAGAAAAAAAATATAAACGTATGTGTGAAAGTCAAAAGAAAGGAGCATTAAAATGACGTAAGGGCGACTCAGGGGCTTATTAAGATCCCTATATTTCGGGGTGCTGTTCTAGCAAATTTCAATAACGTCTCCGTGAAGTGTTGGGAAAAGGAAAGATTTAATTATATAGTCAAGCACTAACTAAGATGAATTGAAAAAAATATGCTTTATTTTTTAAAAGTTATTTAAAATGTCAAAACAACTTCAAGTATCTATAAATATTTATTGAATATTGTTATTTTTATATATATTTTTTGTTATTATTATTTTATCTATATAGCTGCATGTGGTTAAATAAAGAACTTAATTTTAAGAAACTCGAATGCCTTGGCTTATTATTAAAGTCGGACCGGAATAGAACCCACGACTACGCGTTTACATTCACACGATCCACTATATTACGTCATACTAGCGCACTTACTAAATATATTCAAAGTTAATGAGAGCTCCTTATAACGCCAATCATTACTGTAGCATACATTCTCAAACAGATTCGACCCAAATATGCGAATGACATATTGACCTAGTAGTTAATTCTTAGATGGTTGTAGGTTCGAAGTCTATTCAATTTCTAGTATGTAAACGCTTCTTCTATAAGTGCATGCTTGTTTTTATATAAAATATAAGTATCTATACTAATATAATAAAGCGGAAGAGTTTGTTTGTTTGTTTGTTTGTTTGTTTGTTTGTTTGTTTGTTTGTTTGAACGCTAAGATCTCTGGATCTACTGGATCGATTTACTTTGATTTTGTTTTGTATGAAAGCTGCATTCTTCAGAAGTCATATAGGCTATATAATATTACATTACACATATATACTAATAAATTAAAATACTTTCTAATTTGACATGCAGTTTATTCTGCCATGTTAATAACAACCGTCGTCGCTACGCGACCGCGTTCGTTACCGCGTCATTTTGATATTCATCCTTATGAAAATAAATACAATAGTCACTTTTAGCATTTCATCTAGATTGAAATTATATTTCTATAGAAATTATATTCTTATATTTCAAGCAGGCGTAGCCGCGTCCGGGTCCGCTAGTATAATATAAAAAAAAACACTTCAATTATTATATTAAGACCCTCCATTAACCGCTAAAGTCTTGAGGCAATGCGTTGAGTGGCGTAACTCAACGTCGCCCTTTGCCTCGTTACCAGAGCGTGAAAATAAAATAATTCATTACCCTGAGTGAGCATGGAATCCACAACTATAGCGTTTACTTACTGGATATAAAAATTGAGAATATTTAACAGGCTAATCGCAAGGCAAGAACAATGGCTCTGAACTAGTCAATATTATTACTGTAACTTACGAGAAAAAACACTAAAGTAATTTTTCTTCATAACTTATTAGTATTTGGGTTAAATCATCAAACCCATCAAAATTTCACAGAAATATCTATGATATAATATAATAGATTGTACTTTTTAATTTTAAGATATTTTTTCGTAGAATTAGGCGGCGACATAAAGTAAACACTTATGTTACTATGTCACATATACTGACAATAATAAGTACAGTTCGTGAGGCTTAAGAAGAAGAGCCAGAAAAAAACTTGCAGCGTTGAATTCCGCCACTCACCACGCAATATCTCGAAGTGGGTGGTGCATGGGGGAAAAAAGCACTTAACACTATGTTCCCTCTACCTACCCTGCTATATGAGGGATACAGCGTGAAGCTATAGCATATTTATTTATAGTAGCTTATAAATTCAGTAGTCGTTTCGGGTTCGGCGGCGGCGCACGCGCACGCCTTTACATATGTGAGAGTGATGTGAAATTTTGTTTTGGTTGTTCTTACGTGTTCTTTGGATATGCTAAGAAGATAAAATCGATATGAACAAAAATTATGGTGTGAAATTATTTAATTCGGTAATATTTTTTTCTCTTATCAATAATTGTTTTAGTCTTTTTTGTTGTGAATTAGTATTTATTTATATTTTTTTTAATTTATTTAAATTAGGCATACTCTGAAATCTGCTTTCGTTCATGCTAATTAAAAAATTGTGAGAAAAAATTGGATTGCGTATACCTACCATAACTTACCCTGCTATGTTCGGGATACAGCGTGAAGCAAAAAAGAAAAAAAAAAGACAATAAAAGGAACTTCACGCGTTTTCATCATAACAGGTTCTTTATACCTCACGTTAATTTTGTTTTGTTTGGCTCAATTTACTCTGTATCATCAACTGTAGAGGCGGATAAAATTTAGTGTCAGGACACTCCATTCCCTATTTTCATCCTGATTTCAAATCATTTCCACATTGTTTTGTCTTACAAGAGCAGAGAAATTAAAATAATTCTCCCCGAATCAGAATGGAACTGATAATCAATAAATCGAACCAGTGACCCTTTATGAATGCTAATAATATAATTATATATATAGACTAGCGGCCCGCTCGCGGTTTCACCCGCGTGTACTATGTTATTATTAATTTCTGTCTCCATGACTACGTCCTAGTGACGTCTATGCAAAATTTGAGACTCCTAGCATTTGTAGTAACGAAGTTTCATACAAACTTACGACCTCAAAAACAACCCCTTAGAAATCGAATATTGCAAATTCCCGTCTTAGCGAGCACCTACGTCCTATAAGTAACTCCTATGCAAAATTTGAGATTCCTAGCACATGTAGTTTCTGAGATTTCGTGATGAGTGAGTGATCTTTCGATTTTATATATATAGATAAACATTTGTAATGGTCAAACACAACCAATATATCATTTTACATGACAGTCGCTTCTGTCATAAAATATATGACGTTTTTATGATTCTATATTAAATTGCTAGTGTCGTTCAGTCGTTAGTGTGAAATCAATCAAATAATCATATATTTAATGGGGATATAGTAAATATTTTTTTCTTTAATAAATATTTTTTTATATTGGTTGCCTATATTTTTGAGGCTATGGCGTAGCCACATAGCATTTTATTGTATACACAAGGGTTTTGCTCTCAAATCCTATTTGGAAGATATGTTTTTATTTCCTCACAATCATAAAAAGATAAAAAAAGAGCTTTTTCCATTAGTCAATTCGCCATATCTTGAAAATTAAATACAAGTTTGACTTTGTCTATCCTGGTTACAGCTTGTAAAATGTATGTAAAAAATACTTTTTTGTGAATGCAACAATTAAATTTAATTTTACGATTAATTTTAATTATACAATTTGATTTGTTGTAAATTCTGGTACTCAACACGCAATGCCTCAAGATCGAAGGAAAGTGGGGAAAAGAAGTTCTTAACATTAGGTTCCCAGGTTCCCCCTGCCTACTATATTACTATATTATTAATACCTTATCTTCGAACAACAAAGCGACTTTATCATATAAATCGATACAGTATAAATGATATGTGGAACAAGGAGGCTTAGGCCTCGGTGTATTCTGCCTACAGCTTAACTACTTACTGACTTCAGAGAGATGTAAAAGTTTCACGCATACATTAAACAGAGCTTACAATAGGTATATGTTTTACAATGTTGTCGTTATACTAACTAATATGAGAAATATTTTAGTTTAAGTTAGGGATTAGGCAGTTTGTATATACAATGGTCGTGGATTCGATTTCTATTAGGGAAGATTGCCTATTTTCATTTTCTCACTAAATATAACACAACTCTAGTGCTTAGTCAGACGTCGATTTTAACGCCTATTATTAAAAACAGGAACAGCGAGCACTTAAAAATGCAAAATATATATATGTAAGTTCCATACCTCAAAATGAAACCTGTCTGTCAGTCTGCCAAGACCTCATATCTCGAGAAGTTGAAATTAATATAAGATATTCAGGTCTACAGTTTCTCTTCATGGAGCATAGAAAAAAACAATCTTTTAAGTTAACGTTTGTATGAAAAACGAACGGAATTCGTACAGAACCTTTGGTGAGCCAGTTGTACTCGTGCTTGACCGTGGCTTTTTCAATGGTGTCATCAGTGCCTCATTATTCTGTTCTCTTTTTATTATTTATAAAATATAAGTTTAAGTAAAGTCACAGAAATGACTAGTTCATATATAAAATGAGGGAAGAAACAAATATTGACATTGCCGTGCATTCATCATTCGTTTATCTCGTGTTTCCGCTTTTATGCCCACTTTATTGATAATAATTGTCGACAACATAAATCCTTATTGGCCGTCTGTTTCCTAGGATTTTGTACTTATATTATTTTTTCTGTCGACTTATATATTTTTTGGTCATCGTCATCAAAGTAAGAAGCTTGGGCTTGTTTTTTTTTTTAATTTTCCGCATTCCGGATTCCGGATTTTCCGGATCCGTACCTTTTGTCATCTTATACATTTCTTTTAATATTTTAGTTTTTCTTTAGATATTACCTAGAACTAGACTTATTTTATTATAAACATATATTTCTATATTTATACAATATTTCCTTAAGAGAGTCCAGTTATTAATTTCAGTTGCCACTTGCTAAGTTAAGTATAACACTATAATGCGGGTTTGTTTTGAAAAGTTATTAAATTAGCTCCTTCCATATTATTTCTATGTTAATATAATTTGCTGTCCAAATAAAGTATAATTAAATCCCATCAAAAACATAAATGTAAAAAGAAAGCCAAGTTCTGTAATAAAACGTATGCTTTCAGCGATAAAAGAAGTGAGATGTAAATGTATGCCAAGTTCAATGGTCAGTCCTGAAATTTATTTTTAACAATATAAAATATTTTATAACAACTGAAAATGCCCATTCTTCTTACAACTTGGAGACTTTATTTATGTGTAATATCTGACTTGGCTAGTTTTCATATGAATTTACAATAGAATCTTAATAGAATAGAATAGAATTTGAATACATTCATTAATATCGATGTAAATTAATTTGAAAACTAGCCAAGTCAGATATTACACATAAATGAAGTCTCCAAGTTGTAAGAAGAATGGGCATTTTCAGTTGTTATAAAATATTTTATATTGTTAAAAATAAATTTCAGGACTGACCATTGAACTTGGCATACATTTACATCTCACTTCTTTTATCGCTGAAAGCATACGTTTTATTACAGAACTTGGCTTTCTTTTTACATTTATGTTTTTGATGGGATATCATTACTTTTTGTACAGAAATTATAAGTAGGAAGGTTCATAATGTTATCAAAATCAAAATATTCTTTATTCAATTTGGCCATTACAAGTACTTTTCCTATAGGAAGCTACTCCTGCAAGAAACTCATATCAATACGCTCAAACAAAGAATATGCAAAAGCATGAAAGAGACAGCTCCCATCGGGAGGCATTGGAACAATTCGGTGTAAGGTTCTTGTTTCACCCACAAGCAATTCTATTGAATGACTCATTGTTCAACATGTCTTGGAAAAAATATAAACAATAAGTTTATTAAGTGCTGACGGTACCAATCTGAATTGATATGATCCCAAGGTTAACTTCGTTCTCTGCCGTTTTCACAAGTGTTCCTAAAACCAGTAAAATCATGAAACCCAGGCCAAAAAAACCAATAAAATATGAGCGCCTTCGTACAATAAAATGTATCTAATAAAATTAGGTATTTACTTTTTTTATTATAGTCAATAATATTATGTTTTATTACTCTTAAGATGATATTTAATTATATATGAATTTAGATTATATTTATCTATGAATCTCGACTATAGTTTTTATTTTGTTGATTAAATGACAGTTGTCAGATTATAAAGTAATTAATGTATGCTGCGTTTAGAAATCTGATAAATTTATTATTATTTTTTTCTAATTTTATTATTTTGTTGAAATAACTCAACACGCAATACCTCCAGAGTTCGATGGAAAGAGGGGAACTGAGTGTCTTAACACTAGGTTCCCTCTGTCTACCCCGCTATGTGTGGGATACACCGTAAAGCGGATTTATTTATTGGAACGAAGTTCCTTACGGCAGGCTTGGAAGGGATAGGGATTTCGCTGCGTGATCGAACTGAAAAAAATGTGATAGTAAAATCGTAAGAAAAATGCGTGGAATAAAACCGTGAAATGAGACGTGCGCAGGCGCGACAGTCGCATACACAGACGAGTAATGTATAATACCTTTCTCTTTCTCCCTCTTTCTTTTTTTAGTTGATAATTTGAATTACGATGTTTTTTTATTTTAAGTAATTTATTATTTCCTAAAATACTGAATTTTCTAAATACTTTCTTGTACTTAAATAAAAACAAATCAGCAAAATTTAAGAGAAAAATCAAGAAAACCTACATAAAATTGAGCACGACTTTTTTTGCAATTTGTGTCGATTCTACATTAGCCGAAGGACTCGTCGTTCGTCGAACTTCGTTCCTACCTGGTGTCCCACGACACCACATTTTGGTTTTTTTTATTATTTTGTTTAAGTAATTTTTAATTTTCTCTTTTTTTCTCTTATTTTTTTATTAACAATTACTTAAATTTTTACTGTTAATAATTACTTTATAATTACTTCTGTTAAGATAGCTGGTAGGCTGACAATATTTCAAAATAAAAATCAAATCAGCTTCACTCTGTATCCCGCACACAGAAGAGTAGACAGAGAGAACCTAGTGTTAAAACACTCAGTAACTAGTAACCAGTAACCAGTCAGGTTTTACAGTCACACTTTATGCCCCTGTGCCACGACTGACCTTACAGATAGTATATTATTATTAAATTTTATATATATTTCTATCAATATAATTACTTTTTAAAAGCTTTTATTTATATTTATTTTTTAGTGTATTTTTTTCTGTTTTAGGATTCTGTACCTCGAAAGCAATAAAACAGAACCCTTATAGGATTTAGTACTTAAATATTGTAATAATAATTTGTTATAATAATTTGTTATTTGTTATCATTGTGCCGATAGTGGTTTCGGTTAACGGTTTAATAGCGAAAAGCCTCGACCAACACCTTAAGAGGCTATCGCTTAGCTGTTGGATCAAGAACCGGATACAGAAGGCAGTATTACTTGAGACGGCACGTATTGTGCAGAGGTTCCTCTCTCTGGAGCCCTAGCCACCGATGGCTTGGACCCTTGTCCCGCCCTCGGAAGAGTGGTTTTTTTATATTTTTAAATGTATCTTTTTTATAATCTATATATATAAAATCGAAAGGTTACTCACTCATCACGAAATCTCAGAAACTACATATTCTAGGAATCTGAAATTTTGCATAGGAGTTACTTATAGGACGTAGGTGCTCGCTAAGACGGGAATTTGTAATATTCAACTTCTAAGGGATTGTTTTTGGGGTTGAAAGTTTGTATGAAACTTCGTTACTAATGACATTTGTCTTTGTCATTCGTTACTAAATGCTAGGAGTCTCAAATTTTGCATAGACGTCCCTAGAACGTAGCCATGGAGACAGAAATTAATAATAACATAGTTCACGCGGGTGCAACCGCGAGCGGGCCGCTAGTCTATATATCTAAATAATCCTAAAGGGGTGAAATAGGGGTTGAAAGTTTGTATGAAAAAAAAATTAAATCGGCACCCACTTTCATAAATTTTTTAATTTAGATTTTTAATAGTATTTAATTGAACACGTGTTTCATCGTTTTCTATAATTCTGCCCCTAAGGGTGCATATAAGGGGTTGAAAGTCTGTATAAATTTTTTTTAAATCATCACCAATTTTTATAAAATTTGAAATTCAGACTGTTAAAAGTATTTAATTGAACATGTGTTTCATGGTTTTCTAGAATTCACCCCCTCGGGGTGCAAATAAGGGGTTGAAAGTTTGTATGGAAATTTTTTTAAATCGCCACCGATATTATAAAATTAGAAATTTAGACTCTTAAAAATATTTCATTGAACACAAGTTTTATGGTTTATTAGAATTCACCCCCAAAATAAGCAAGCGGAGCTGCGCGCGTCCGCTAGTAATTTATATTTAAAAATGTAAAAGTGATTCACTAATTTAATAAAAGTTCTTCAGGTATTTCATATCAAATACGTTAATCGACTATGCAAATGCTCTTAGTATAATAAGTACTAAAATGTTTAAATTATCTATATATATAAAAGGACTTGTCCTCACTGACTGAGATAAGACGCACGCACAGCCGTAACCGCTGATGGTAGAAACGTTAAATTTGGACAAAAGTTTACTTTCGTAATCTGGACATCCACTAAGAAGGGATTTCGAAAAATTTTAACCTTAAAGAGATGAAATAGCGGTTCAAAGTTTTTATGGAAAAAAAATTAAATCGGCACCGATTTTTATAAAATTTGAAATTTAGATTTTTAAAGGTATTTAATTGAACACGTGTTTCATCGTTTTCTAGAATTCTCCCCTCTTATTATTCCCCCCCTAGAGAGAACCTTTAGGGGTGCAAATATTCATAAATATTCATAAAATTTGAAATTCAGACTCTTAAACGTATATAATTAAACATATGTTGTATGGTTTTCTAGAATTCACCCCCTAAGGGTGCAAATAAGGAGTTGAAAGTTTATATAGAAAAATTTTTAAAACGCCACCGATTATTATAAAATTTGAAATTTAGACTTAAAAATATTTCATTGAACACATGTTTTATGGGTTATTAGAATTCACCCTTAAATAGGCAAGCGAAGCTGCGCGCGTCCGCTAGTAATAAATAATAATGAAGGATGTTAATCCATTTATTATATTTTTATATTTTTACGTGAAGCCCTTGAAGTCCACATGATGACAGGCTTTCTCAGGACATAAATTAGAGTCATTTTCAGCTACAAATGGAGATATATCTTATCTTATCTTAAAATATACTTGAAAGCATCGTGTTGTTTGAGATGGCTTACGTAAGTAATAGTGAAGTTAGTCTACAAAACAAATAAAATATTTACTAACGTGTGACATAAATAAAAGCAAATATATATAAATAATGCATTGCTCTTATTTTGTTGGCAGGCGCTATGCCTAAAAATCAGTTATCATTAACTTTGATTGCTATGCTTTCATTACAGGTGCTATAAGTAAATGTTCCTAATTGAATCTATTTATTGAAAAATTATAAGAAAATATTTAAAAAAATACTAGTTTCGGATTTTTCCCTTGGCATACACCCAATTACTTAACCGGATGCTAAATTTCACCATTCTAGATCATCTGGAACTTGGTTAACATTAAGGTCTATAGGTCAGTCACCCCCCTAAAAATTTACGATTTTTGGACGTCATTATCTAAATAACTGTTTGAGCTGTGTTTATGAAATTTTATGCACGTATACAGGTAGGGGGTCTAAATATTTGAGCCAAATATGACAGCTTTAGGTGGAATAGTTTTTGAGTTACGAATAGGTAAAAAGTGGCTTCAAATGGTTCGTGTAAAATAACACACGGTGCTGCTCGCCAGTTCTGAAACCCAGAAACTTGGCACGCGCTCCGCGCGTTTTAAATAATAAATATATATTTTTTTATCACCTCACTGAACTTATTATCAAAAGTTAGTTGGCGATTGCGAACACAAATTCCATTACAAGTTGCTGCCAAGATTAGCGTTCTTGACATCTTTCTATTAGAATTATATTTGAAAACGTAAATTCTCTTAGGCAATATTATTATTTTTTTGCTAAGAAAAGTAAGGCGATTTTTGTTTATTAAAGGTAAGGTTTTTGTTGAGGTATTCAGCATTTTCATTTCCTCGTTCTGGTAACGAGGCGGCGTTGAGTTCTGCCAATCACCACGAACTGCTTCCTGAATTCGCCGGAAAGTGGGCGAACGGAAGTATCCTAATGAGAATGGAGTATCTTAACACTAGTTTCCCAGGTTCCATCTGTCTACCCTGCTATGTGCGGGAAGCTATAAAAATATCTTCCTCGCATTTGAACCCACATCACATTTACAGTCGCTCCCACAACAATAATTTCAATTGTTAAATTAAAAATCTCGAGAAAATTACTAGATAAAGTAGTGCTAAATCACTCACAAATTAACATATTGACCCTATAAGCAAAGTGTTTGCGAATCGTTCAGAAGGAAGTGTCAAATTTAGCGAGCGAGTGTTAGAGGGGACCTAGAACAGGCTAGATCGCAATTTGTATAGAATCTATGCTATTTGAATGCAAATCATGCGGGATACATGTTTGCTGGTATATGACATTGAGATATTCAGCTAAAGTTATGGTTTTCATATTCAACAGGTAGGAGAATGTATAATGTTGTTGATTTAAATTGTTTTGTTTAGGTTGTAGTTTGGTATTTTGGGTGTGGGGAGGTTTTTGGTGATTAATTATTCCGTTTTTTTATTAATAGAAAATTAAATTAGGTTTTTGTTTTATAGAGAAACAAATCTCTCTGGAAATATTAATTCAATTGTTCTATTGTAAATTAGTATTCTAATTATATAGAACTTATTATATTACACTTACATTGTCTATCTTGGATTCGAATGTGCTAAAAACGGACAACAGAGTGTCTTAACACTAAGTAGCAGAGGGTTTTTTCAAAATTATAGGTCATTTTATATCAAAATATCTTCCTTCTTGCGTTTTGACTGGATAAAATGGAAACTTTTCATTTTCTCGAGTGAGAATCGAACCTACAACTCGTCAGTTTTACACCCACAAATACCCACTTATTGCCTCTGCGCCACGACTGGCCTCTTAACAATTATAGCGACAAAAAATTTTAAATAAACATCTAGAGATACAAACGTCATCATACTATTTTAAATACATTTTTGTGTCATTTTATAAAATGATTACTCACTTTTATATTAAAAGCTTCCTGTTACGCACCGAGAGGAGTGTTGACTTTTAAAAATATGTTTTTCCACAAAATTAAATATTGTTTACTTTAAACCTTTTCATCTTTCCGCCTTATGACCAATTCGTTTACCACGTTATATGTATTACACGAAAATAAATATAATTTATGTATTTACTCTAAAGTGACGTAAAGGCAACATCTGGCTGGAAGGTACAAATTCTTCTCTAAATAGTTTTAAGTGTCGCTGGTAATTTTGGAGCAGAAAAGGAGTTGGTTTAGAACGGAGTGGTCTAGGTTTCCTCTGCCCACTCGCAGCTGCTTTAAAGAAATATAATATAATATAATAGCACTAACATGTCAAAATATTTATTTAATTAATAAATCTCATTCTTGACATCTTTGACAGTTGAATGATAGTTCAAAATGAATGGCCTCTAAGTATACGAGGAGGCTCATTATAGAAACGGACGGAAGTTTATTTCATAATTATAATGTTTGTCGTTCTTCATGTTTTATTTATATTATTTTATTCAAATTAAAAAAATAATTATGTAATTTAGATTTTATTTTGTAGTTCTGATGGAGCAGAGGGGAGGGAACATTGGAGTCTTGTGTTAAGACACTCTGTTCCCATTAAAACACTACAGTTTCCCACTTACCACCAAATTCTAGAGGCGAGTTGAGTGGCGGAAGTTAACGCCGCGTTTTTATCTCGTTACCAGAGCGAATAAATGAAAATATGAAATATTTCTTTTCCTTACGTGGTAATCGAATCCACAACCTATAGTGTCTACAATCAAGTACTCTACAAGTAATTACTTTTAATTAACTCACATTACCAACTTTTACCGTTACCAATTCATAAATTTAACCATAATTTACCAGTATTTACCGCAAAACACATTCTAACAGTAGCATGCTCACATTTAGACAAGAATGTATTCAAAAATCAATGTCGGTAATTCAATACCACGGAATCCTTTTCTCATGTAAAAATATTATAATTATGTTAGAACGTTATTTTCTTGTTCTATATCGGTCGTCGCGCTTGTCACTTCTCGTGTAGATAATTGTAGTATTCGTACCTACTACCTCCTATAACAACCTATTTGGGTTTAAAGTTAATATGTTTCGTAAATTTACATAATATTCTTAAATATTTCTTGTTTTTCAATGTTTTGTCGTTGAAATGGCGTTTTGACGTGTTGTTTATGTTTAGTATTATTTCCTTTTTAGCATCACGCTGTATACTGTATACAGTGAGGTAGGCAAAGGGAACCTGGGAACATACTGTTAAGATACCCTCCGTTCCTACTTTCCGCCGACTTTTGGAGTTATTTCGTGTTGAGTGGCGAAACTCAACAGCGCGTGTTGTCTCTTTACCAGACTGGTTCAACATGCAAATATCTTTTTAACCGACTTCTGTAAGAAAAGGAGGTTATCAATTCGACTGTATTTTTTTATGTTTGTTACCTCATAACTTTTCACTGGGTGAACCGATTTTGATTTTATTTTACATTTTACAGTCCACGCTTTTGTATAATACGACTATACACTTATACATTACACATTTTGTTATTTGAATTTGAACCTATAACCATTTTGGCAAGTATGACATACCCCAGTTCTACTGATCACGGTGTCAATTACAGATCACTTCAGTTATTACGTAGTTCAATTGTGCATATTCTTGTTTACAACGTTGCATTATAAGAATAATAAATTATACGATGTAATTGAGGCTAGTCGTGGCGTAGAGGTACAAGTGCGACAGTAAGTACAGGTTGTAGGTTCGATTCCTACTTGTGGAAATAAATAATTTCCCTGCTGGATGAGACGAAGAGAGGCGTTGAGTTACGCCACTCAATAATGTTTCCAATTGTGTTGGCAAGTGCAGAACAAATTATATTGATAATAGCTTTTCCGTCCTACCTATTGCTTTATCCCACGTATAGCATTTGCGGGATAAAGCGTGAAGCTAACAAGTGACAGCGAACATACATACTAAAAGCATAATCCCATAATTTGGCTACGACGCAGTCGGTTAAAAAAATATATAATTTGAATTAACCTTGACTTTGTTAGATCAGTGTCGGATGTTGATGATGTGACACATCATGTTGCAAAACTGCGCCTGGAGGTGTATTCCAAATATACTAAAAACCTATATATATAAAATCGAAAGGTCACTCACTCATCACGAAATCTCAGAAACTACATGTGCTAGGAATCTCAAATTTTGCATAGGAGTTACTTATAGGACGTAGGTGCTCGCTAAGACGGGAATTTGCAATATTCGTTTTATAAGGGGTTGTTTTTGGGGTCGAAAGTTTGTATGAAACTTCGTTACTACAAATGCTACGAGTCTCAAATTTTGCATAGACGTCACTAGGACTTCGTCATGGAGACAGAAAGTAATATTAACATAGTTCACGCGGGTGACACCGCAAGTGGGCCGCTAGTATTTCATATAAGTAGGGGCAAAAAAGTGTGACTGTAAAATCTACTGGTTGTAGGTTCGATTTCCACTCGAGGAAATGAAATATCTATTTAAGTTTATATTGTCATTTCTTTGCTCTAGTGTCAAGGCATAGGGCGGCATTATGTTCTGCCACTCAACACGAAAGTGGGGAATAGAGTGTCTTAACACTCGGTTCTTTCTGCCTACCTGCTGTTTATTTTTTTATATAAAATTTTGCCAAAACGATGTCTCGCTCGGTGAAAAAGTTAGCCAATCTTGTAAGTCCTTATATCAATTCTTATATCTATAATATCAAAGTTGGTGGAAGTTTCATACAAACTTCCATTTTTAGTTTAGGGGTGGGGGAGTAAAAGTTTAAAAAATTATATTTTTTTTTGTTTGTGTAGTAGTACTACAAACCAAGCTTTAATTCCAAATTGACGAAATCTTATACAAACTATCCTTTTCTAGATTATTATTTTCTAGATAGGGGGGTGGAAATTAAAATATTTTAAGAAAAAGAAAGATTTGTGTACTAAACTAGTCTTATAGAATTTTGAGAAGTTAGTTATTTATTATATATTCTTTTATTCGAGTCTTATTGCTTAGATTTTTTTGTATAGGTACAGAATTTATATAGAAAATATATTTGTATATATTTATATAATATATTACTCTATTTTGATAAGGAGCGTTAATATTTTTATAATCCTAACTGATAAAAACATCATTTTGTAAAGAAATTGTGTCAAAGCGCTGTTGAAATTTGTGAAGAAATTTATTAATGATTGATTAATATCTACATCTTTTATACTTATACACTAATAGGCTAGAGTAAGCTTAAAATGACGGTTGAACGCCCTAACCTCAGGAAGTACTCATAAGATTTTTTTTTTCTTATAGACAAACTATCCATCATATTTATAAGGAAGGAGATAATATGTGAATCGTTTCGATGTGACTCACTCTGCCTGGGGCCATTTGTCCATTTTTTCCTATCTTCCCATATAATTTTAAATTGATGTAAAAACAAACAGAATTCATTATAATTCACAAGACCCACTAGCGATTACGGCTTCTTAAGCTTATCGTTATATTATATTTAAATTAATAAATTAATTTTTAACAAAAACAAAAACCGACTTCTAACAACTAACTAAAAAGTGAAAAATAATTATATAAAGATTTTGTAATTTTGAAGTCGGTGTCAAACTACTGCTACATCACCTTTACTACAATATCTAATTACTAAGCCTGTTTGTTTTACTTGGCACCGACTTCAAAATTATAAAATCTTTATATAATTATTTTTCACTTTTTAGTTAGTTGTTAGAAGTCGGTTTTTGTTTTTGTTAAAAATTAATTTATTTTACGATTTTTAGTGATGGGTAGATCTTAAAATGATGCTTCTTGAACGAGTGGTGATGGTGGTGGTAGTGGTTGTCAACGAGTGGTTGTGATTGTTCTATGTAAAACTTCATTTAATTAGCTATTATTTTTGTGCAAAGTTACATTTTGGTATATTGACAAGAACAAACATAAAAAGTATTCGGGTGAATTCGGAATCTCCCTTTTTTGAAGTTGGTTGAAAATGAGAACATCCTCTTTTTTGAGAGTGGTTGAAAATAAATGCAACGATCAGGAATCTCACTTCTGACATCTATTTAAAAAGTTTTTGCTTGTAACTATTACAGTATAATTAATTTTTGACCAAAAAAAACAAACTTTCTCAATTTTCTCCGGATTCCATAATCGAAACCTAACCAAACTTTCACCAAATTATCCTTGAAGTGTATCCTTTCAAATAAAAAAAGAATCATCAAAATCGGTTGGCGCGACATTGAGTTATTCGGCTATTAGTCGCGCACATGCATAATGCAAATTTAAGACTTATGTGATTTTCTCATGGATACCATTGTCAGACATGGACCAAAAAAAAAAAATGGGACCATTCGGGAAGCTATACCTTTCAAATAAAAAAAAAAGTTATGAGGTAACAAACATAAAAAAAAAAAAAATACAGTCGAATTGACTCCTTTTCTTACAGAAGTCGGTTAAAAAAAAGGCAGGCAAAGCGCCGCGTTGATTTCCGCCACTCAACACAATGCCTCGAGAATTCAACGGAAAGAGTCACCACGGAAGTGTCTTAACGAAATAGAGTATCATATCAAGATAAAAACATCATCTTGTTACCAGGTTACCAGGTTCCCTCTGCCTACACTTCTATATGCGGGATACAGCGTGAACCTAAAAATATACAGATAAAAAAATAGATAGTACACGCTGCCATTTTATACCGCGTAGGCAGATAGAGATATCCGCCTATTACGGGACGCATTAGGTGACGCATCCAAACAAACGTGTCGCCAATATAGAGAATATAAAATTATTTTATTTGGAAAATGAACTTATGCTTAATGTTTCATACAGAATATATGAATATATAATTTCATACAGAATGTGGCTGTAAGCGTAACACTTGTGGGTTCTATTCCACTGGGAGAGACGATTTATTGCATATTTTTAATTATACTAAACGAATTATATCGCGGTATAGAGTATGATCAATAGAATTCGATGAAAAGTGGGAAGTGGAGTGTCTTAACACTGCTCCCTCTGCCTATCTTGCTTCATGCGGGATACAGCGTGAAGCTGAACAATAATCTTATTTTAAAAGTAAACGAAAATATTTATAGAAAATAGAAATAGACTTAATAAATGACACGAGTTGTTGCTATTTTATAATAGTGATAATAATCAATTAAATATAGATATATCTAAATATATCTATATTTTCCAATAGTCTACTATATTTTACTTCCCTTATATTTCCGTTGCTATAAAGTCAGTCGCTGAGTTACGCCCACGAGTATATTCTAAATATAAGCAATCCACAAAAGGAATTTGAACCTACAGTCACCGTGTAATTAATAAACGTCCTTTTTCTTATATTAGACATGCAACGTGTGTGGTACAACTGAAATGTAAATGACACTTTTAATATGCAAATATTAAATGTAATAAAGATTGGCGCCGTTGCCTCGTGGCCGATGGAACAGTGTTTGAGTGGTTCGAAAGCTTGTGGGTTGGATTCCGATTCAGGGGAATGATATTTTCATTTTCTCTCTCTGGTCACTCAGCAAAATACGGAGAAATATAATATCTCGAAAATTGGGCTAAAAGTGGTTTAACAAGGTTCATAGGAACTTCCCCTCTTCCTCACAGCGTGAATCTACCTTTATTTTTCTAAATACTGACACAGACATTCGTCTTGCCATCTTTCCTGTCTTAATTGCACCGGCGCCGACACGCCGTAGTGTATTCCAGGAACCTATTTAATACATATTAAAATGGCTAAAAATAAATTTAAATAATACTACGAAGTTACTAGGTAGTTAATTAGTAGGATGATTACTAGAAATATGTTTTTAGATCTTCTTAATAGTCTATTAAATAAAGTGCCCTAGGTTTCCTTTAACTATCTTGTTGTGTGCGGGATAAAGCGTGAAACAAGAAACAAAATAGGTTTCATATATTATCTTAAAAATTAAGTAATTACGAGACTATATTAAGTGAAGAAAGAAGAACATGAAAGACCTAAGGTGAAGATATAAAGTCTAGTAAAGTCACAATATTAATAAAATTTGATGGGTGTTAGGGTTTTAACCTAAGGTTCCTTAAGTCTACCCTGCTAAATGTGAACCCACTACCATTAGATTTAGATACATTTATTGAAGAAACGCCGCGATGGCGCCATGTGGACATTCCACACGAAAATATGGTATCTTCAGTCCACACGTCATTAAGTTAAAAGAATCTATAATTAGTATAACAATAATCGGTACGGTGTGCGCCGTAAGGCAAAATGGCGTATAGCATTTTTTGTATACATATGTGTCATATCAAAGAGATTAGTTCAAAAGAGAGGAGTGACAGTTTTATTTCAACTGCTCCTTGGAAATCCTTTAAAGTGAGATGGAGTAAATTTAACAGCTGTGTGACATTGGCAT
The DNA here is from genome assembly GCF_056956725.1 of Heliconius melpomene rosina. Taxonomy (NCBI): domain Eukaryota; kingdom Metazoa; phylum Arthropoda; class Insecta; order Lepidoptera; family Nymphalidae; genus Heliconius; species Heliconius melpomene. The sequence goes on along the minus strand of NC_140396.1, from coordinate 1,028,955 downwards.
TGGAGTGTGAGACTGTTGAAGTGGGTTCGATTTCAGCTGTTATAGAATAAAACAATTTGGGGGGGACGAAAATAGTAATAGAATTAAAAAATTAATTTGTTATTCAATGATATTTAACATTTTTGTCAGTATGTATTTCTATAATAATTTTCTTCTTGCTTTAAAAAACATCTAATCTAAGTGTTTCATCTATCTAAAAAAATACTTAAAATTTTAAATGTCCTTTCAACAAAATCTCCTAAATTAAACTCGAAGAATGCTAACAGTCACCGTGTCTTTTTTTAAACTCGTATCCTAAAATGTCTCTCCCTACTTTTAAGCATTTCTCTTATAGATTTTTTGTTTCATCATAATGCATCCTAATTACGGATTTAATGTGACAAGTAAAACTTTAGTTTTTGTCATCACTCAGTACAGTAGCTGACGACATACAAGAGTGGGATGGTTTTTTATAGTCATTTTATGACATATGGAGAAACTGTTAAAACTTCAAAGCTGGTTTTTTATTTTTATATTAACTGTGGATTATCTTAAATGAAGTAAATACATAAAAAATAAACTATAATAACTTCTAAACTCACCCCACAAAATTATTTAAGATAAGTATCATGGGGGTTGGAAGTACACGTTATCTATAATAGTCACTTCTATTAAAATATCGTTACAACTTGTTAAAAATATATTTGTAAAAGTGGCGTGATGGTAACTTTTATTAATTTTTCCTTATTATTTTTTATTGTTTTTTAACTACTTTTATAATTGAAAGTCCTCCTGGCGCTGTGGCATAGCGTTACATACATAAATGTAAACGCAACGATTGTAGGTTTGGTTCTCACTCGAGGATATCAATTTTTTTTTAATTTCCTCTGGTAACAAGTAAAGCGAGGCGTAAAGCTCCTGAGTGACGTGATAATTCAGAGGAAAGTGGGGAAAGAAGTATCTTAATACTAGGGTTCCCTCTTTCTAGCTTGCTTTACGCGAAATGTACAGCGTAATGCAATAAAACAATAAAAAATATTTATTTAAAGATTAGACACAACCGTTCAAAATACATGCAAATTCCACAAAACGTTAACAATCTAAAAATTAAAAACGTCATCACATTATTAATAAGAGTGAAAAACCCATAAAATTTAATTACCCAAACTGGTACCACTTGTTAATAGTTAACATTTTCAAGGTAAAGGATACACATCCGTAGGGGATTGTAATTGGAACGGAAGTTGAGGCCGAATTATTTTGATCTCTCGCTAATATGACGAGTGATACGGCTGTCGGCTATAGCACGCTAATTGGTTCTTTGATCGTCACTTCTAGTTATTGACGTGACGTGGGGGAGGTTGGGGTAGTAAGAATTCTTAAAAAAAAGCATAAATATTATTCGGTTGTTGAGCGTTAGGATTTGCTTGACTGATGGTAGACACGATTGCTTTAGACGTTTTCCTCCCAAGAAATATTTAAAATATTTCCTTATTTTTTTATTCACATCATTTCCTTATTATAACTTCACGATGTATCGCGCGTATAGCAGGGTAGTCAGAAAGAACTTAATATTAAGATACTCCGCTTTTCATTTTGCACCGAAATCTCGAAATACGTGAGATCTCACAATACGTGAGTGTAGAGTGGCGAAACCCAACGCCGCTCTACACTTTATTACCAGAGCGAGATAATGAAAATATTAAATAATTCATCTTCCTGAACAGAAATCCAACCCAAAACCAGATACATGTTTGTGCCATTGGGCCATGAAGGTCTCCAATTTCTTATTTTGATATAAATTGAAACTGTAAACGCAATGGTTATTGGTTCGATCCTACTTGAGGGTATGTTATTTCACTTTTCCCATTCTGTTAATTAAAGTGCGTCGTTAAGTTCCACCATAAAATACGCAATGTCTCGATATAATACCGAATAATACTGGATAAAACTTGAAGTAGCATTTTTATATAAAAAAATCAATAACCCCCACCTCATTTCACCCAATGTCACCCTTCAAGATCCAAACACATCACAACTATAATGATTATTTACCAAAGCTTCAGCGTATCGCAAACAAACTAATGTTTATTTTATGAAAAATAATATTTCTTTACAGATTTCCATCACGAGGATCGCGAGGGAACGTGAACGAAAAAATATCTTGGACTCTATCCAAACATGACATTTTGATCAACGGAAATAGAATCACGATTTTAGATGAGATAAAGAAGATTTAGAATCACAGTTTTTTTAAAATCGCATTTTTCTATGAATCCGATTTAGAAAAAAAATAAAGAATAATGTAAATTTTGTTTCAAATAGAGCAAATTTCTACACAAAAGTACTTGCTTGTGTTTAAAATATACTGTTTCGTAAGTGAAGTTTGAAGTGTTATACATCAATGTGTGTTAAATCAAATTTTCCTGTGGAGTGCAGTGCAGTACGGATTGTTAGTGAAAATGGGGAAAGATTTATATGTGATTTTGACAACTCTAGTGTTGCTAACCCTGGTTAGGACCAGTGAAGAGATCGTGGAAGCGAGTACGTATATATATTTTTTTAATCTTTTATTATATTGTTCCCTTATTAACAATATGAATTATATTATTATTAATATTAACAATTATTCCCTATTTACAGTAGCGAGCAAATATTGCTAGTTTTTTAGTATTTCTTTGGATTAAAAGTGTTTTGTGGTGATAATTATTATATGGATATTTTAAACACGTTAAAACATAACATAATAAAACAGTATTTTCTAGTATTTGGCTCTAACATATCATGGATTATTATTTATATGAATGGATTCAAATACGAATTAGGAAACTTTAGAATCATTTTTTTCTCTTTATTGGACTCAATTTTGAACCATTTCTTTGAAAATATTCTTATACTGAGTTCGACGACTTCTTTTATAGTTTATTTTTAACAGCTGAATATTTAGATCAAAAATAATATAATTTCTAAATAACAAAAATAAATCCTTTTTAAGCGCAGCAGAGACCTATTAGTTACTTAATTTCAATAACAAACAAAAATGAACCTGTAACTTCCGACACCCCCAATCAACTCAATTCATTTAAGTCAAATAATGAATTAAGGTCCTTTGAAGTACCAACAAAAGCTAGCCCTTTCATAATTAAGCTTCTATCCTTTATAGGGCACGTATGACGGTTGGGGCGAGTGTACCCGTCCAAAATTGTAATTTACGTCTAAAGAACGCAATTATTATGATGGGCCCTAAATTGTGATATATTTTAAGGGATTGTACTTTTTTTTACTTTCACGCTGTATCCCCATTTAGCAGAGTAGGCAGAAGGAACCTAATTTTGTTTACCGATCTCCAATTTTCGCTCATTTTTCAAAGCATTAATTGCTTTGATAAGCTTGGCCGAGTTTTGTAAAACAAAAACCGTATTTGTTGTTAAAATGGCAACAGAAATACACCATCTGTGAAATTATCTACTGCCTATAATAGTTCATAAAGTACAGATGGACAAACAGAGGAGTCATAGCAACAGGGTCCCGTTTTACCATTTGGATACGGAACCCTAAAAACACACATATTATTTGAACATATTCATATTATAGAAAACCAATTTCCATTTACAATCTACAATTAAAGCCAACCTATTGACAAGGTACACACATACATTTGTATGTGTTATACATATATATATTAGACATCCGTACGAGTTAAAATTCTTCGAACTTGGCCTCGAGCCAACGAAAGGGTCGATAGTACATAAACGTCGCACCTACTGACACTGAATTCAGGGATTATGTAAACATTGACCGCTTGTGAGCTTTGTTGGTTAAACTGACAAAAAAAACTAGTTTTTAGTTTAGCTTTTGCATATACCTATACTAATCTAGGCTTTACCTAGAGACCGATAGTTGAAAATAACTAAAAGATGTGTATGGTACATTTAAGGTCTCCTAGGTAACTGCTTGCGGCTCAGGTGCATTGGATTATATAGACACGATTTAGGTATACCTATCTATACGATATATTATAGCTTTCCTCGATAAATTGACTATCGAATACGAAATGTTTAATTCGAACCAGTAGTTCCCGAGATTCGTTTGAAAGTTCAACCAAACAAACTCTTCAGTTTCATTATATTAGTAGAGTACCATAAATACACCAACGTAGTGTTAACCTTTAAGTATGGACGTCGGGTCTCACAGACCCATCTAGGTCTACGAATTCTACAAATCGGCCACTTCTCGGTGACCTCTGCTACTGAGTCGCTCCTCTCTGCTACCTTTCGTATTAATGACAAAATGAATGTGGATAGCAGTGGTTGTGTCTCTGGGTTCAAAACACGTGAGTATTTAACTTTCTAAACGGGGCCTGGGTCTGTCAGACCCGACGTCCATGTTTTCCATACATAATGATTTCAAAACACCATATATTTTTATAATATTACAAAATATACTTTAATATTTTAATTGTACTATTTGTATTCAAATGTTTTTGTTGTTATATATCATATATTATTTTGCATTATTTGTTATATATTTTAGTAATATAAATATTATTTACCTAAAAAAGATTAAATTTTTTTAGTTTTTATGATAAAATGAAAAAAAAATATCGACCAAGCACGTCAGGGACAAATATATCGGTACTTTATAATCAACATCAAATAAAAGAATGGGACGACGACATTTTATAAAGAAAATAGCACTTTATCAAATAAAAAGACGCGTTTCGTATACTAAACTACTCTAAGAATTGAGAATGACTTTGACTCGCGTTTCGCGATCTGATCTATCATTTATTGAACATGAAGCTAAAAAAATAGTGTTGGGTTCTTGAAAAACATGTATACTTTGCCCCCATAAGATATATAGAAAGACAACACATACTTATGTTGACTGCAATCGTCCTGTTAGCCAACAATGTTGAAAGCCATTATGTATCGATGTTCAATTGTACTATAGCGGTTGAGATGTGATACCACTATTTAATATGATCTTATTTATTTTACACTAAATGAGTAAAATTAAAAATCCAAATTTTGTGGAGAAATTGTCCAAATTTATTTAACTCACAGATACGTGAAGAGAAAATAATCACAGAAGGAAATAAAGAAATTTAAATAAATACCAATAGAAAATACAAGCTAAACTAGCACGTAATAGCAAGAAGTTAAGGTTGAGAATTGAATGCAAACTAAGAGAGCAATGGATACACAAGTGAATGTCGCAAGCGATTCTAGCCGACTCTTTAAACGTGGCGATGCTAGCTAGCAGCCTACGACACGCATAGCAAAAAAACTCGGAACAGGTTTGAATTGTTCCAATGCGCTGCGTGCGGATGATTTTAGTAAATGTAATAATATTAATTTAGAATAAGTAATGTTCCCTACAGTACTCCCCCCCAGAGACCTGGTTAAGGGCGATAGTAGTCTGGAAACTTGACTCTTCTTCCGCTTCTTGTCCGCCTCTCAAGTGTCTGCTCCACGTCAGATTGAGAGATAGCCTTTGGTGCTGTTATTATCCTCTTTGATGCAGGAACGGCCTCTCGCGTAACATATGCGGGCTGGATCCTGTCCACACTAACGTTATTAGGCTTACCACATATGTCTATTTTGAAATATTTAGGAGTCCTCTTGAGAACCTTGTATGGGCCAGCATAAGGTGGTTCGAGTGGTTTTCGGACGTGGTCCTGCCGTAAAAAAACATGTGTTGTCTCTGCAAGGTCAGCTGGCATATAAAAAGGACCTGTCCTATGCCATGACGTGGGCTTCGGTGAGAGTCGTGCCATACCAGCACGAAGACGAGTGACCAGATTTGTGATATCTGCAGTCCTGTAGTCTTCTGAGGGTGCCAGAAATTGCCCTGGAAGTCGAAGGGGCTCCCCGTAGACCAGCTCAGCCGCTGAAGCCTGAATGTCATCCTTCCAGGCACTACGGATGCCCAGCAGCACTAACGGAAGTGCTTCTGTCCAGGTCGAAGAGGGATGGCACATGATAGCTGCCTTCAGCTGCCGATGGAGTCTCTCGATCAAGCCGTTGGAAGCTGGATGATACGAAGTAGTCGTAAAGTGATGTGCACCAACCATGGCTGATAGTGCCTTGAAGAGATGCGACTCGAATTGACGACCCCTGTCGGTTGTAATTCGAAGAGGGCAGCCAAATCTTGCTATCCAACCAGAGAGAAGAGCGGCAGCACAGGAATCAGCTGTGATGTCCTTAAGTGGGAATGCCTCAGGCCATCGTGTGAAACGGTCGATGACAGTAAGGCAATATCTGAAATCAGACGAAACAGTTAAAGGTCCGACGATGTCGAGGTGGATGTGTTCAAACCTCGATGTAGGAGTTGGAATTGAGGATAAGGGAGCAAGGGTATGACGGTGAACTTTGCTCTTTTGACAAAGTACACACTCTCGTGTCCACTCTCTACAGTCTTTGCGAATCCCTGGCCATACGAATCTCTGTGTAACCAGCCGCACTGTAGCTGTCCTACCAGGATGGCTCAAGCTGTGTAAAGTTTCAAAAACTTGTCGGCGAAACTTCTCAGTAATGAACGGGCGCGGAGAAGACATTGATACGTCACAGTATAACTTCTGGTTACAGTGTGGCAAATCTACCTTAACCAGTTTTAACGATGAGCCTTTTTGAAGCAGACCTAGCAGTTCAGGATCAGTATCTTGAGCAAGTGCTAGAGCCTGGTAATCAATAGATCGACTCACCTCTTCCAGTCGTGACAGAGTATCAGCCACTACGTTCAAACGTCCTGGTAAGTATTGAATAATAGTTGTGAACTGAGAAATATAATCAAAGTACCGATATTGGCGCGGTGAGCATTTCTCTCTGTTAATGTTGAATGCATATGTGAGAGGTTTATGATCCGTGTGAATCACGAAGTTTCGAGCCTCAACCATGTGTCGAAAATATTTAATGGCTTCATAAATGGCTAACAGTTCTCTGTCGTAAGGACTATACTTCTTCTGCGCAGATGTTAATTTTTTAGAAAAGAAACCAAGAGGTTGCCATACGTTATTAACACGTTGTTGAAGAACTGCTCCAATTCCGACATCAGAAGCATCAGTGGCAATAGCTAGCTCTGCAGAAGGATCTGGGTGAGCCAGTAATGTGGCTTGAGATAAACAAGTCTTACATTTTTGAAAGGCTTCCATCATCTCCGGTGTCATAGTGATCGGCTTAGCTCGTTTCATCTTAGGTCCTAGAAGCGCAGCATCTAATGGTGCTTGGATATTTGCGGCGTCGGGAATAAACCGCCGATAAAAATTGAACATACCGAGGAAACGTCGTAATTCCTTAGCAGTTTTCGGCACATTGCACTCCTGTATGCTCTTTACGTTCGTCTCTAAAGGTTGAGTCCCAGAATCTGACTCTAGGTAACCAAGAAATTTTACCTGTCGCTGCCCGAAGACACACTTGGATGTGTTTATCAAAACACCATACTCTTTGAGCCTGGTGAAGAGTAGTCTGATGTGGCGCTGATGTTGTTCTTCAGAACTGGAAAATACCAAAATGTCGTCTAAGTAACCAAAACAAAAGTCATCAAAATCACGTAGCACTTCGTCCATGAACCTCTGAAAGGTTTGTGCTGCATTGCGCAGTCCGAAGGTCATGTACGGGAACTCGAAAAGTCCAAAAGGAGTTGTAATGGCTGTTTTGTGGATATCATTGACGTGTACTGGTATTTGATTGTACGCCTTGACTAGATCGATAGTTGAAAATACTGTACAACCAGAGAGTTGGTAGGAAAAATCCTGGATATGGCGTATCGGATACCTGTCAGGTACTGTGCGAGCATTGAGTGCTCTGTAATCACCACATGGTCTCCATCCGTCGTCCTTCTTCTTAACTAAGTGCAGAGCGGACGACCACGAACTGTTAGAGGAGCGGGCAGTTCCCTGTGACAGCATATCGTCAAATTCTTTTTTGGCTGCTTTCAGTCTTACTGGGTCTAAACGACGAGGTCTACTGGTAACCGGTGGTCCGGGAATGGTTTTGATGTAATGCACGGTATTATGCTTAGGTAAGGAAGACGTACCTGATGGTCTCGTTACCTTTGGAAACTCATGAAGCAGCTGATGGTATTTTGATTCTCCCGAAATGGCTTTGACTGACGCAAGGTCATCGGAGATATTTTCTTTTATTGCTTGCACTGACAGAGTGGTATTTCCATCGACGAGTCGCTGACATCTGCAATCTACAAGAAGATTGTAAAATATCAAAAAATCTACGCCGATAATAGGCTTTGAAACATCAGCGATGGTAAATTTCCAGGTGAAAGTACGCTTTAGTCCTAGGTCTAAGTGTAACAATGTAGGACCGTAAGTATGAATGACTGTACCGTTCGCCGCCATGAGTTCATACTTTGTCTTGGTACAGGGCGCCTTGGTAGCCAACCGTGGAAAAACGCAGAGATCCGAGCCAGTATCAATGAGGAAAAGCATTTTTGAAATACGGTCGGTAATGAAAAGACGGCCTGTAGGTAAAGGGCAGACGTTGGCCGCTACTTCCGGCTGCCCAGAGAGTTTTCCGACTCTCCGTAATGACATGGCTGCACACATTTTTTAGCATTTGAACCAAATTTAAAATGGTACCAACACTTTTGCCGGGTAGTCGACTTCCTGCGATGTCTGGAATGGCTCCGGGAACGCTCTTTAAATTTTGATGAGACCGAGTTGTGACGTACCTGGGTCGAGAGTTCCGATACCTGCTTGGTCAGGAGTTGGATCTGCTTGGCCATTTCTTCCAACATGGAGGATGCAGGGGGTGTGGCCATCGCAGATGTGCTTGCGACCTGTGGTGATGAGGGTGCTATCTCATGCACCTAGTCTGCCAGGTCAGCTAATTTTTCGATAGGCAGATCAGGCTGTGAAGCTATAACCGTTTGAATGTTTTGTGGTAACCTACTCGACCATAATGTTTTTAAAAAATCCTTGGGGACAGATGAACCCGCAAGATCTTGCATGTATCGCAGAAACTGTGATGGCTTGCGATCACCTAGCTGCTCGTGCCTCAGCAACTGCATCACTTTCTTTTCTTGAGACGCAGACAATCTTTTAATCAGTTGCGTTTTAAGAGTGATGTATTTATCCGTCTCGGGAGGAGAAATGATAATATCCTTCACCTCGACAGCAAATTGATTATCTAACTGAGCGGCAACGTAATAAAATTTTGTAGTATCACTTGTTATATTAGATAAAGCAAACTGACCTTCCATTTGTGAAAACCAAAGGGCTGGTTCTTCCGGCCAGAATGGTGGAATACGCACGCCAATTCTGCACACGTTGGATGTAGTCGCGTCCTCCATCTTGTATCAGAGGTCACTTGCCAAGGTCGTTAAAATGGCCTCCTGCCGTTTTAAATCTTCTTGCCAGCAGTAAACGTAGGTATTTATTGTAGTGCTCACCAATTTAGGGGTCACCAATATAGCGGTTGAGATGTGATACCACTATTTAATATGATCTTATTTATTTTACACTAAATGAGTAAAATTAAAAATCCAAATTTTGTGGAGAAATTGTCCAAATTTATTTAACTCACAGATACGTGAAGAGAAAATAATCACAGAAGGAAATAAAGAAATTTAAATAAATACCAATAGAAAATACAAGCTAAACTAGCACGTAATAGCAAGAAGTTAAGGTTGAGAATTGAATGCAAACTAAGAGAGCAATGGATACACAAGTGAATGTCGCAAGCGATTCTAGCCGACTCTTTAAACGTGGCGATGCTAGCTAGCAGCCTACGACACGCATAGCAAAAAAACTCGGAACAGGTTTGAATTGTTCCAATGCGCTGCGTGCGGATGATTTTAGTAAATGTAATAATATTAATTTAGAATAAGTAATGTTCCCTACAGTACCTTATCTTGAGGTGTTGTCAAAATTTTTATTTTATACCATAAGATGTAATTTCTTTATTTTTTTTAATTGTTAGACTTTATATTTTGTTAAAAAAATATTTATTTTATTATCTGTCTTTTTTTATAGTATTATTTTCTTAAGAGTCATCCCATGTGGCCAAAGACTGAAATTGTGACTTTAAGTTACTTAAATCGTTGTGATGCGTAAAGTTTAATAAAAAGCGATTTTATTTATATTGATTTTGTTTGATTAGAGGCTATTCATGTAAACTAAAACATAAAATTATCTTCTTCCTTTAAAAAACAGACGGAATATGACCAATAAATACACTGGTCTGACAGACCCGACGTCCATATGTGTGTTATAAAAAAATCACGTCCATAGTTAAAGGTTAAGAGAGTCGTTCTGGAAAGAGCTGACGCAAGAAACTAAGCAAGACTTTTTTTAGATCAACTATTTACAGAAATAGCTTAGCGTAAAGATAGTCAATTCCCCACGCACCACCCAATTTTGCAAACATTAAGTGTTAATTAGTGCAACTTAACGCCGCTTTCTCCGCTTACCGGATTGAGGAAATGCAGATAATTCCTCTTAATGGGCATCGAACCCAAAAGCATCTTGTTTATTGTCAGACGTTATGCTACTATGCCAAATCGTCCTTTATAAATTAAAATATAACTATAAAATGACAACATAAATTAATATTTAGTATGTCAATCTAAATAGAACGCTAAAAGGAAGACAAATCGTACAGTGAGCTAAAATAGTTCAGTACCACCAGTTGACAGTAAACCACCGATGCCAGCAATTGGCAGTTAGCCGAATATTTGTTACTACATCTTATTAAGATTAATGTTAACTTTCTTAGAATGGTATAGAGACATAGATTTTGTAATTATATGTGAGTTATTTCTTTTTCTAAGAACTTTTAATTGGTTTTAAATGGTAGATAAATCAATATAAAAAGGCAAAAAATGAGGTCATCGAGGTTGTTTTTTCATTCTCTTCAAACAGCGTAGCATTTTGTTTCTTTCCAACATGTAGTAGGGCTGGAAAGGGCCCGGGAACCTGGGAAACTAATGTTAAGACACTTCCGTTCCCATCTTTCCACCATCATCTTCAACGCCGTTACCAGAGCGACTAAATGAAAATAATAAATATTTTATTCCCCCAATTCTAAATTGAACCCATTCGCATTCACAAAATCACGTTTGTGCCCAACCCTTGGTGGGCGAGGGCGACTTACGCTTGTCCGGTTTTTGTAGGCAAAGATTACAAACTACTTTTCAAGCATTTTTACCAAAATAAAAATCTTCTATTATAAAAAATTGTTTATTTTACTCAACCAAAACAAAAAACCTATATTTTCAATAAAAACACAACTAAAATCGTTCCTTAAGCCACTTAACTATTCAATTATAATAAAAATATGAATGTAAACAGATTAATTTTCATATTACTCAAGATGGAATAATCCACGGCTTTTCCAATATACCTCAAATTGGTGCTATAAAGTGTTTTAATGTTACTCAGATATTCCGATGCTACGGATTTGCATAAGCTCGATAAATAAAATATCATCCAAGCCTTCTATTTTGCTCATTTGTTATTATATTTTCTGCTTTTTCTGTGTTTCCGATTAAATTTAATTTTTTTATATTTCATTAACGAAACGAAAGTGAGATATAATGAACGTGATTAGTGTCTGAGCACTAGGTTCCCAGGTTCCCTTTGACAACTCTGCTATGTGAGGGTAAAAAAAAAACAAGAAAAATGAGACTATATGGAAGAAGGATCATAATAAAGTGTGTGGTAACACTACACTACTCTTTTAATCCAACGGATGACCGACAAAATAAGTATGCTATGAGGATTTTTAAGACCAGCACAGTAATTGTCCTAAAGAGAGTTAAGTAATGGGCATTCGGTTAATTTAAACCGTAGTTAAGTTGAATGATTTTGTTTTTTTGGCTTTAATCGTAGTGGTTTTTCTAGTTAGTCGTGGTGGGAAGTACTTAGGATGTTTTTTAATTACAAGTTAACTTTGGAGACACGAGAGATTGAATTATTTTCAATAAAATCTGGTTAGCAAAGCGTGCCGTTATGAAAATTGGGTGAAAAGTGGGGAACGGTATATTCTGGGTAAACCTAGTGTTAAGACACTCCATTCCTATTAAAACACTTCCATTGAGTTTCGAATTTTCAAATATTTTTTTAGCCGTATAGGCTACGATCAGTGTAATGGTCGTGGGTTTAGTCCCCAAGAATAAAGATTTTATAAGGGTAACGGGTAACGGCGTTGAGTTTCGCTATCGTTCAAAAAACTTGAATTTGGGCTCAACAGATAGCAGGTTAGGTTTTCTCTGTATATCTCATTAAGCGGGATAAAGCGTGAAACAAAAATACAAAGCACATCATCTATCAATTAGCAAACCAAAGCCTTTATTAAGCGTCAGGCGACACCAGCACACAAGTCCAACAGTAACAGGTGACAAAACGTGGATGCTCTCCAAGCTGGGTCAATACCCTGCGTAGTACGTACGTAGTCTAATTTGTCAGTGCTATTTCTAATACGTACCTGAGTGTTTATTTATGCTCACCACTAGCTAGGTGGAAGTTGAAATATATTTTGTTTGGATTTTATATTGATTTTTCGTTTTATCCTTCTATTGGCATTGTTAAAATGGGTAACTTTACTCGTGGTGTTTAATTTTTAGGTTTAAGTGATTTTTAAGTATGGGGGCCATTGCAGCATGATGTGATTATAGATGTGATGGTTGTGGATTCTATTTTCACTGAGGGATTTAGTTTATATTAAAATTATTTTCATTTTCCCCGATCTGCCTGATGGAGTTTGACGAGCGGATTTGAGTTGCGCTATTTAACACGTAGTCACCAGAGCGAAGAACCTAATAGGAACTAAACCCACAACCTGTCGCATGCTTGCATGCTTGTGTCACTGCGCCACGACTGGCCTCAAAAGGAAAAAGAATTATGAATTTCTTAAAGACGTTTTGGGTGTATCAGCATATATTTTAGAAACTGAAATATTTTTAATCTCAAAAATAAGTATAGCAATAGTGGAAAATAACATAATTTATTCCAATTGTACTAATACTATAGAATCTTATTTTTATTACCACATTATGTTCTAAACTACATCACTATTTGACATGTGCTCTTAGATCAATTTATTTCCTTTGGCGCGCAGCCAGTGTACGTATTCTTTATATTACTTACTAGCTTTCACCCACAGTTTTGTCAGTTTGGTGAATGGAAGTAAATATGATATAAGTTACAGGTTGTGAGTTCAATTCCCACTCAGCACTTCAGCACTCAATGCCTCCAGATTGCGGCGAACGGAGTGCTTTAACATTAGGTTCCCATCTCTGCTCTACCTATGTGTATTAACGAGGTTTCCCCATTTTCATACTAAATTTACAAACACACCGTCATTGATCACAACATACGTTTAACTCTCACAAAATTTCCATTTTGCCCATCGCGTTGTAGTGTGAGGATCTCAGGGACTGGAAAGCCTGGACTTGTGACTCAAGAGAGGCTTTATGGCCTTCATCCCTTTGACAAGCGTAGCGTTCACCTTTACTGTTCAAGCCCCTCTCTTTACATTACCAAAGAAATGATCCTGCTAATACCGCCTTTGATAGATTCGTTCTAGAAACGTGATTTTTTCATCTTTACACCTTATATATTTTGTGGTTCTTTTCTAGTGGCGCTACGGTTAGTCTAATTTTATATTTGATCTTTGGCTTTCGTCCAAATTATGCTGATCTCTAAATATCGGATGTCGCGTGCAATTCTGTATTTAGGACAGTTTTGAAGGGGGATCGGTTATTTTTAGAGCGGAGTGACAGTTTTTTTAGATACACTCAACGTAAACATAGGAGTTTTTGTCGTTTAATTTTTTTTGAATTTAGTGGGCTACTTTAGATCGTAAAGCTTATGAACCCATATTGGATTTTTCTGCTGTGTTCCATGTTTAAGAGTTTTACAAAAAAGACTTATTACCGAAAATAATTTTAGTAATAATATTTATTGGTACCTATTGAATTAGTTGTAATTCGTTTTATTAATAAACTAGAACCTGTATTTTAGGGGAGTAGGATATTTTGGGAGCAGAATGACACTTTTTTTAGATACAGTCAACCGACACACTAGACTGCTTGTTGTATTGAACTTAGTTACATCTTTTATTGGGCTAATCTTTTTAAGTTTATAGAGGAGAGAGAAAAGAGAGAGAAAACTATGTAATTTGGTGGTTTTTTCTTTTTTTTTTATTTAGTTTTAAATATAGGTATGATTTGTTTTTAGCTTCACATGTATTAGTAGGCAGAAAGATCCTAGTATAGTATACCTATAGCACAGAGTTAAATGTTCTTTCTGCCCACCCTTCTACATGCAAAAATATAAAATGCTTAATACAGTTATTCATTAATTTAAGTGGAAGCTTAAAAAGGCACTTTAAAAAAAAATATTTGATTGACGTAGGTAAGATCACGTCACTTTTAGACAAGCTATGTCATCGCCATACATGTTACGGTTTGTTGATATCACATTTACCGTTTTTTATTGTTTTTTTTATGTTTTGGAATGGATAATATAACAAATATTTTTTATAACTCCACAGTGTATCCAATATTTATCATGGTGGTCAGAGGGAACCCAATATTATGGCACTCCGTTCGTAATATTTCCTCCAATTTTCGTATGTATTTCGATCCCGTTCTGTTATAAAAAATAACTTTAGGAAGTATAATATGATTCCTACTGACAGAAATATGGCTTCATCTACCTAGACTTTTTATTATAATATACCTAAATTATATAAAATGCTTAAATAAATTGTAGTTTGTGTTGTTCTGATTTATTATATTACAATAAATGTTTATCTTAATCCATTCAGAAGTGCGTAAAAGTGAAACAAACATCCACCCCGCAAACTTTCATATTTATAATAAAAGTAAGATAAAATTAATAAATTAAACTATAAATAAACAAATAAAATAGAAACTATAGCACATTAGTTCTTACTTCGCTAAAGACAGCGTTACATCAAAAGACGAGAGCCCGACGAATTGAGTTAGGTAGAGAACGTTTCCATTGACAGACGAAATAAACAAAAAAAACAGATTCTCTGGATAGGCAGAGTGAACTATTTCTCTTTGAGCGGCGGAACTAAACGCTGCATTATGCCTGGCCAGGACAAATATTTTTTGATTTCAGAAAATATAGATCGAATTTACAATCATTATGCTTATAATCAGATACTCGACTACTTATTCTAATAAACTATTGAGTTTATTTTTTCTTTTTGCTATCGGCTTTTCTGTTTATTTATAATATTTTTTTTATTTCACATTTTTTTTATACAATTTCTTAGCATCGTGTATTCCGTACATTATAGTGATTTGAACCTGCTTTCAATTATTTTTGAATACCTATTCATTGCTATACCATTTGACTTAGTTTGTCAATTTTTTTCATTTTGCCAACATGATAATTGGTTGTCGTTATAGTAAATTTGGATTACAGTAATCAAGTAATTGGGTTTAGTGATATCCTCAAGGTTAATATAAATCGATTGACAAACATCATCAAAATTGATCCAGACATTTGGTCTCTACAACGCAACATAGGAACACACGTATAAATATACATGCATAGACTGATAAATACATTACACTTCTTTGCATCGCGCATTCGGGTAAAAAGATCAAAATAACTAAACACGCACGTCAAAAATACCGTGTCGTCTCTAACAATGTAAGCAAAGTGTACACACGCACCGTTATTAGATCATAGCTGGTGTGATGCGGCAAAGAGTCTCTATGTTTTATGTATGCGGCGTTCTGTACCGTAACGACCGCTGCCATATTAGACCGGTTTTACTGGATACGAAAAATAACATTTTGTTTCGTATTATGAAAGGTTTTCAAATGAAATTGCTGAAATTTGGTGTGATATACAATTTTGTTGTTACGTTTTGCCGAATTATAATTGTATTAGAGAGTTTCTTTTGGCAGTGGAATAGTATGTGATTGTAAAATAAATGATTGTGGGTTCGATCTGTGATCAGGGGAATAATTATTATAGGTATATGGGACTGTCACATGGCCTGGCGTTGAGTTTTGTCATTTGCGCGGAAAACGGAGAAAAAATGTTAACTTACTAAGTATTTATTTTTCGTCATTTATTGTGTCGATGCCCCCATTGGAATTTATAAATTCATTTTTTGCGTTTTTTAAATATTACTTATATTAGTATTGTAAACGTGAAACTTATAAAAAAATATTTTTTTTAATTATTCTGTATATAACATTTTTTAAATTTCTAACTTATTCTTGAAAAGTATGAAGACAAGGTCAAGTAGTACATACTTTCGAGATACTCTCTTACACTTTCCACCCTAATTCGAGACATTGCGTGTGTTGTCGTCGCGTGGCATTGTTGTTAAATGGCGGCACTCAACGCCACGTTCTGTCTTTACTAGAGCAGTGATATTGATATTTTTAGTATTTTTAAAATGTAAACGCATAAAAATTTGAACATAACGTGATTTGAACCCGTCATGGGAACCGTTCAAGAAGCGTGGGTTCAAATCCCGCTGCTAAAGTCAAGTATCAACGAAATGAAATTAAAAGGAATATAAATTTTCCGAGCAATTAACACTAGTGGGTAGTTCGTTATATGATTAAAAATAAATTAAACTTTTCTACAGCAGAAGCAAAATTTTAAACTGTAACTAAAACAAACTGCACGCGTATCATAATTATGTAAAATATCATTCTCGTTCTCAAAGTATCTAACTTTAGTTAATTAACGTATATTATGAGTTAAACTAAAGCATTTGGATATACTCCTCTTTGGATATCTAATGTTGAACACTCGAGTGGTGCAGTTGTTGATTGTACCCAAGACCGTAGTGGATTCGATGGATGTTTACATTTTAGAAATAAAAAAAATGTCAGACTATAATTGCTTAGTAACACAGCTTGTGAATGTTAACTCGGTGGTTGTGGGCTCGATTCCATAACGGGGGAATAAATTATTCCTCGCTCCTGATAAGAAGACTAGGGCATGGCAGGTCAGGGAAGCATCATCACTGCTCATTTTAAAATGACTCAAAATTAAGTGCAAATTAGGGGACTGATCGGGGATGAATTGGGGATTGGGATTTGATTCTTCTCTGAGGTCATTAGGTTTATCTGGCTCTGGTGTTTTTCCAGCTCGAGCTCTTTTCTTCTTCGTTCTGACACAACGCGGCGTTGAATTCCTCCATTTAACGTACAACGTCTCTCAATTTGCGTGCGAAGATACAGGAGTGTCTTAACACTAATTTCTCTCCACTTACTGCATGCATACAAAAAAAAAGAATTGATAAAATAAATTGAAATAATAAAAAAGAGGCTTATTTGTAAAAACTTTTAAAAACCTAGCAGTGAAATGACAAAGAACCATCCTAGTTTTATTTTCTCAGCTACTGTACTAATGTAACTGTACAAGATAAATTTCATTACAGTCTGTATAAACTCAAAGCTTCTTGGGACAAAGTTAATAAACATAATATTAAATTTTGGATCTTAATCGAGTTGTAGGGAAGATGCTTGAAGGCCTTATCTTAGTGTGATTGTTTTAATAATTTTGGTAGCTATTTGAGGTTTAAGTTATCGAATTATTTAAAAATGTAAAAATGTTGAAAATGTAAAAAATTCTCATAATTTCTAGAGTGGTTATTTAATTTGCTTATAGTTACATTTATTACTCATAGCTTCACGCTATATCCCGTAGGCAGGACAGGGTAGACAGAGGGAATAAGGGAATATAATGTTAAAACACTCCGTTTCACTAAAAAGATGGTGGATTCAACAAAACCCTCGCTTTGTCCCGTTACCATAGTGATGAAAAAAAAAACTTTCATTTCCTCGAGAGAATATCGAGCCCACAACCTACAATGTTGATGATGCTGAAGGAAGAAGAAGCTTGAAGACCCCTTGATTATAAAACAATTTCTTATAAACTACATTTTATATTTAAATTATTTTCGTTTCTTAGTCTCGAAAATTGGGAGGAAACTAGAGGACGTAGTGTCTTGACCCTAGATTCCCTCTACCTATCCTGCTATAATGAAAAAGAGTGACTACTTCTTTAATTTTAAATTACAAATTCTTAATAAAGACTGTATAAATCATACTGTCTATATTGCATACCAGTTTTCTCAGTAAACAGGGAGGAATATACACGCATCTAGTAATTTCCTGCCTTCTGGGCTCCTAGATCCAAAACTGCCGTTCAAAATTGGCCTTTACCAGTACATCATAAGGTTGAATTTATTAAAACCATAAATGTGAAGTTTCCATTCAGATTTTACAAGCGTGTGAACGGCAAAGTGGTGAGCGATGTTAACTATTTCTGCAATGCCTATTCCGTCTAAAGATAATATTTGTATGTGCTTGGCCTTTTGCATGTATTGATCTATACTAACTATGTTTACTCGGGGATTGATGGTGTTTTAATGATTATATTTTAGTTTTGACAGCAGTTTGATTTCCATTTGAGGAAATTAATTATTTATTATTTTCAATTCCTCGCTCTGGTGGTGAGGCAAAGCGTGATGTAGAGTTCTGCTACTCATCTCGCATTGCATCAAGAATTTGGCGGAAAGTGGGGAACGGAGTGTCCCAATGTGAGTGTAGTGTTTTAACACCAGGTTCAAAGGTTTCTTATGCCTACTCTGCGGTTTACAGCGTGAATATTTGTTCAGAACGTGTCAGTATTTCCTGAGATTAAGGCGTTTAACAACACAAACTTATCAGTTATATTATATTAATTGAAGTTATTGCACCTTTATGTTTTTTCTCACATATCTAAAATAAACTTCGTCTATCACTTTACGTCCAAATTTCAAAAATTTCATATTGAGGGCCAAAACTAAATGACACACTATATCTCACAAGAACAGGCAAATAAAAATATTTCATACTATTAATATTTATGGGAATCGATCCCACAACCACTATATTTACAATCACTGTTCTGTGTGTATCACACACGCCGTTCCACTGCGCATATCTTTGCTCCTTTAATAAAGAAACTCTTCAGACTTCAGCCGATCTTGAAGTCAGTATTCTATATGAGATCGAAGGCAATACACTACACTTGTTACCAATTTCCTCCAGCAGATGGCGCTCGTGACGGGTCTTTATGGAGTCGCAATATAGCTAAATTATGCCCAGTTTATGGGTCGTTCTTCTGAGGATCAGAGAAATGAAATTTAAAAGGCTATTTCAATATCTCTATGAGAGCCTGTATATGCCAGTATTGGTTCTGAGTTATATGGCTAGTGTATGTATGGGGGATTTGACGATTTTTAGAAGTATTTTAGATTTTTGTTTTATAGCTCCACGCTGTATTCTGCATGCAGCAGGGAAGGTAAAGGGAACCTAGTGTTATATATTTTATGGATTTGTGCTACATATATCGAAATTATAGCAGGGTATGCAAAGGGATACTTATGTTCCTATCCCATCACCATCACTCATACTCAATCAACTCAAATACATTTCAATTATCAATTTTAAAATTATGTTTTTAAATTTAATATATTATTAGTATTTTAATATACATTTATTTAAAACTAGCGGACGCGCGCAGCTTCGCTTGCCTATTTAAGGGTGAATTCTAATAACCCATGAAACATGTGTTCAATGAAATATTTTTAAGTCTAAATTTCAAATTTTATAATAATCGGTGGCGTTTTAAATATTTTTCCATATAAACTTTCAACCCTTTATTTGCACCCTTAGGGGGTGAATTCTAGAAAACCATACAACATATGTTTAATTATATACGTTTAAGAGTCTGAATTTCAAATTTTATGAAAATTTATAAATATTTGCACCTCTAAGGGTTCTCTCTAGGGGGGGAATAATAAGAGGGGAGAATTCTAGAAAACAATGAAACACGTGTTCAATTTAATACCTTTAAAAATCTAAATTTCAAATTTTATAAAAATCGGTGCCGATTTAAATTTTTTTCCATAAAAACTTTGAACCGCTATTTCACCTCTTTAGGGTTAAAATTTTTCAAAATCCCTTCTTAGTGGATGTCCAGATTACGAAAGTATACTTTCGTCCAAATTTCACGTTTCTACGCACAGCGGTTACGGCTGTGCGTGCGTCTTACCTCAGTCAGTGAGGACAAGTCCTTTTATATATATAGATAACCAAATAAAACTTAAATATGTTAAAGTATACCAATTATAAAACTACTAGAACATCTTATCAACTGATTGAGAATGTTTACTTCATGAGAAATGAATAGAATAGAAGTAAACTCATTACAACTGTGCTAAAGCGGAACTCGTTATAATGTTTCCGTTTAAGAAGTCAGTAATAACATTTACTTGTTGTATGGTACAAGTTTGTCAAGTTAACGTAACTATAATAGTTAAGTATATTAAACTTATTTAGTTCGAATTTAAATAGTATACTTGCTAAAGAAATGTTTGTGTTTAAGTTTCATAGTTTTGATGTCGTGGCGCAGAGGTATAAGTGTGCGGCTGTTACCGCGTTAGGTTGTGGTTTCGATTAGGAGACGGAGAGACGGAGAGTTCCAGGGTCTCTCTGCCTACTTAACAGATGTGTGACAGACGAAACTATTTGCTACGATGGAATTGAAATACATAGTTATAGGCTATTTAAGCTTCACGCTATAACCCGTACACAACAGGGCAGGCAAGGGGAAATTGGGAACTTAGTGCTAAGACACTGTGTTCCCATTAAGACTCTCTTTCCACATTTTCTTCCTCCAGAGGCTTTGCGTTGTGAGCCGCGCCTACCTTTGTTACCAGAGGAAATGGAAATATTAAATATTTCACTTCCTCGAGTGGGAACCGAACCCACAACCCAAACCAAGACTGGCCATAAAACTGATGCTACTTTTAACAACTATAACAATATATAATAATAATAATCTATATATATAAAATCGAAAGGTCACTCACTCATCACGAAATCTCAGAAACTACAAGTGCTAGGAATCTCAAATTTTGCATAGGAGTTACTTATAGGACGTAGGTGCTCACTAAGACGGGAATTTCCAATATTCGACTTCTAAGGGGTTGTTTTTGGGGCCGAAAGTCTGTATGAAACTTCGTTACTACAAATGCTAGGAGTCTCAAATTTTGCTTAGACGTCACTAGGACGTAGTCATGGAGACAGAAATTTATAGTTCACGCGGGTGAAGCCGCGAGCGGGCCGCTAGTATTCTATATATGTATAACATATAAACAATTTAGGCCCACTCAAGGTACAAAATGACTTTTGGAGGCCAAAGAGGTATGCCCGGATCGGGGCTATTAACGTTCCAGCCTTTCCCATCCACAGGGACGCGGTAATGGCATGTGGGTGAATTTTAAATTGTATCCTACTACACTGTAGATCATTGGGCAGTGTCTATATGTAAATATGAAGGCCGCAGATTCAATTCCTAATTGGGGAAGTGAATTTATTCTAATTATTTTAGTTTATCAAAGCAAGACGTTGAGTTCTGCTGCTCAACGCAAATTAGTCGGCAAGGGAGAGTTTTAACAGCTAGTTCCTTATTTACACAAATCTATATCTCTATACTTTTATTATGAAAGTCGTTCGTTCGTCTGGTTGTCCGGTGAAACGTGTTAATTTCAGGAACAACTGGTTCGATTTTTGTTTATTTTATTACATTTATAAGTGAAGTATTACTTATCGAAGAAGCCTATTAAGTTATAGCTGCGGTTCGAGTTATCATAGGCTATTTCCATCTGGCTTTGCAGGCAAAACCGTCTGAAAAACTAATACTTATATTATATAAATAGATAAGAGTTAAAACGAAGCAATGTATTCCTTTTGATTCTTAATAAAACGTATTTGGAGCGCAAAATTTACTCCAGACTCGTCTTCTGCTAAGGAAATTGCAAAGTGTTCACTTCTCTATTAAATTTAAATTAATAACGCTATGTACTTAATTGGTATTAATTTGTATGAACGAATGTTAATTAAATTTTAATTGTAATTAAATGATGAATTGTTTTTGTATTGTTTTTGGTAGGTTTAAAATTAATTTTCAGGTAGGTAGTCGTTATGATGTAGGTATTGTATTTTTAAATCGCAACTTAAAGTTTGATTCTCACTCTGAGAATCTAGTGCTAAGACACTCCGCTTTTTATTTTCCATTGAAATTTGGAGGCGTTGTGTATTGAGTGGCGGAACTTAACGCCACGCTTTGCCTCGACACTAGAGCAAAAAAAAATGGAAACACTTTTTTTTCTTTCCCTCAAGTGGAAATCAAACTGGTCGCGTTGGTGCGACACGACTGGCCTCTAAGATCTAAACATACTAGGCAGAAAGAAAGTAGAATTGAGACACTCCGTTCCTACTTTATTTCACTAAAGAGCCCACCCGTTACATATGAAAACTAATACAATAACCAGAAAGTCGAACACATTACAATAGTAACACATAAGTACGTATTAAAGTCATAAGTCGATATAAGGGACAAAACTCTAATTAAACCGGATACGGCCGCCGTCCTGTAATTAGTTAGGAAAGGATTAAATGATTCAAAGGGGGTGACCGATTTAGAATAGGGTAGTAATGATTTTAATTAAAACACGGTCTATGCTGATGAGATTATAATTTTTAATTTTAAGGTGATATCCTCGTGGTGTACTTTAAATTTGAATGGTCGTTGTAAATTTTAATTTATTTCAGAAGACTCAGACAGCAATATTTCAAATATATACAATACTAGCGGACCCGGACGCGGCTACGCCTGCTTGAAATATAAGAATATAATTTCTATATAAATATAATTTCAATCTAGATGAAATGCTAAAAGTGACTATTATATTTATTTTCATAAGGATGAATATCAAAATGACGCGGTAACGAACGCGGTCGCGTAGCGACGACGGTTGTTATTAACATGGCAGAATAAATTGCATGTCAAATTAGAAAGTATTTTAATTTATTAGTTTATACGTGTAATGTAATGTTATATAGCCTATAGCACTTCTGAAGAATGCAGCTTTCATACAAAACAAAAACATAGTAAATCGGACCAGTAGATCCAGAGATCTTAGCGTTCAAACAAACAAACAAACAAACAAACTCTTCCGCTTTATTATATTACTAGTGGACCCGGACGCGGCTACGCCTGCTTGAACTATAAGAATATTTATTAAATATTATATAATATATTAATTTTTATAAGGATGAATATTAAAATATAAGTTCATTTTGGGTGACGTTTTCTTAAAACGTCTTAAAAAAGAAACTGTGCAAACCGGTGCTTAGCAACGACGGTTGTTATTAACATAGCAGAATAAATTGCATGTCAAATTAGAAAGTATTTTAATTTATTAGTACATATGTGTAATGTAATATTATATAGCCTATAGCACTTCTGAAGAATGCAGCTTTCATACAAAACAAAAACATAGTAAATCGGACCAGTAGATCCAGAGATCTTAGCGTTCAAACAAACAAACAAACAAACAAACAAACAAACAAACAAACTCTTCCGCTTTATTATATTAGTATAGAAGTATAGATAGTATAGATTTGAAATATTCCTCTACTTAATACTAGAGGAATATTCCAAAAACACAGACTTCCTTATAACAATGTAACGCTATATTTTTCTTTAGGTAATGAGGAACGTAATTTTCTATGAAATCGTTATAAATTTGAATCTAAAATTGCTTACTTCAATTTATATAGGTAAGTGTATTCATTGTATTGATTTTTATCAAATTGTAAGTTCAATTTTTTAAATTATCTTAGCGAATTATGCGTGGTGGGTACCTTTTTTAAACAAGCTTCTATTAGGCCGAGCTTAGAGTTCTAATGAATATTAAAAATATAGCAAATATACAATAGGATTATTCACCGAACATCTCCACCTAATTGCGTACTACAGAAGCTAGCGATGATATCATAACAAGCTGATAATAGAAAAGTGAAGTACTCCACTGAAGCTATTAAATGATGGGAATAA
Organism: Heliconius melpomene rosina; assembly: GCF_056956725.1. Classification (NCBI taxonomy): domain Eukaryota; kingdom Metazoa; phylum Arthropoda; class Insecta; order Lepidoptera; family Nymphalidae; genus Heliconius; species Heliconius melpomene. The sequence goes on along the minus strand of NC_140396.1, from coordinate 1,005,059 downwards.
TGAAGTGCTTGAATTAATGAAAGCTAAACATTATTCAATGATTTGTGAATGCGTACGATTGAAATAGTACAGTGTATTTGTATGTTGAATTATGGAAATTTAAATGGTTATTATATTTGAGGCCAGTTGTGGCGCAGGGGAAATGCGAAAGGTGTGGGTTCGATTCTCACTCTAGTAAATTATATATTTAATATTCTCCTTTTCTTGCTTTTGTAACTGTTAAAGCGCGGTATTAAGTTTCGTCATTCAACACGTATGTCCCCAGATTTTGGTGGAAAATGGGGAACGGAAGTGTCTTAATTGGTACAGAGTGTCTTGCGGGATATAGAGTGAAGTTAAAAAAAATGTTTAGTACCTGAGAGCCTTAAATTGGTCTAACGTTACATTTCTATAGAAATTCTGGAAGGAAAATTTTGTGAAATAATTATTTTTTATAAATCAAACACTTGCTAGTATTTCATTCAATAGATTCATACTGTTCTAAAACAATTTTACATTATTATATGATATGCAATTGACCTCATCACATAAAAAATTCTATTATTTATTCAAATTATATTTTTAATGTACAAAAAAACTAATAATTATTGCATCTAATAATAACACAATCAACCACCCAATTTCAAACTCCATTGCGCCAACACGAAAAAATAAAAAAAACCTACAACAGAAAAAAAAAATCAATAAAACAGATCATTATGCCATTGTTTGGCACACACAGAACACACAGATATCAAAGTTATAACACAAAAGGCACAGCAATCATCACGAACATTGATAGATACTATAAAAAATGGCAACACCGTAACGAAACGCGAACTGAAAACATTCAATACAAATAAACAATGTGTTTACAAAACGTGAGTATTTCTGAACAAAGCAAAAGCAATCGATATACTGTTTCAACAGTACTTCATTGAAATGTCCTACTTAAGAGTAAAAATGAGTGTTGCCAGTATTGTTGGATGCAAATAGAATGTACGACTTGCAAGTGCTTGGAACTGTGTCGGGGCTGGTCATAGAGCTGGTGGGTTGTTAGAAGTGATAGATGAACTATCATGGATCGTTTATTTATAATTTAATTTCTTAATTTTAGGGCCAGACGGACAGTTGTGAGTTTGATTTCCAGTCGAGAAAAAAAAAATTAGATATTTTCATTATTTCGCTCTGGTAACGAGGCAAAGTTCCGTTCCTAAACACGCGATGTCTTCAGAAATCAGCGGAAAATAGGAAACGGAAATAAATATTTTTGTAAATAAGCATTCTGCATAAGAGTAGTCTAGTGTTAAGATACTCAATTCTCCACCTTCCGACAAACCACCAGACATTGGTTTCCCAACAGATATTGGGTGTAGAGAGGGAGTACTCAATACCGAACTTTGTCTTCAAAAATTCATGAAAATAATTCATACCCTAAATACAAATCGAATCCACAAACCGAGTTGGGTTTATAATCAATCACTGCATCGCTGCACTATAACGGCCTTATAATAATTGAATATTAAATGCAACCTTTCTACAACATTGACAATCTCTAGAGAAGGAGACAAAGATATCGACGTCTGACTAAGTTTGAATGCTATCTCCGTAAATGAACTCGTACCTATAGATTAGTTCGCTGCTCGTTGCATATAATTTAACTATCAATGGCGCCGTATGCCTGAACTTGTACGACCGGGAAGATAATTTGTATTACTTGTGACACAGTTGACATTGTTTCTGGAGTCTGTGGTATGCTGAGGTGAATATGAGGGAATATTCTAATAGCACTTCCATGTATGTAATATGAGGCCTGTCGTAGCGCAAGGTTAGAAGCGACAGGTTCTGGGTTCGATTTCTACTCGAGGAAATTCAAAATTAATATTTTCATCTCGTTGATTCTTTTGATTTACAATTTTTGATTAATTTCTTCGATCTGGTAACGAAAAAAGTGGGTTGTTAATTTTCGTCATGCAATACCTAAAGATTTATGCGACAACTGGGGAACAGAAGTATTTTAATGAGAATGGAGTGTCTTAACGCTAGGTGCGTGAATAGTTTGTGATGAAAACACTCAAATCACTATCAATATTGATGACATATATCATTATCGAATGACTGAGAAAAAGATAACAATAAAATGAAATGTGTGACAGGAAAAAAAAAATAAAAAGTAAAAATCACTTTACCTTGTTATAGTTTAGTCCCACATTGGGTGCCAATTTATTTAATACAATCTTTTTTGAAAAAATCACCAATAATTTCAGTTTAGCTCCTATGTAAATATTCCTTATAAAATATCTAGTATTAATGTAATATATCCAGTTCAACGGAAAGTGGCAAACGAAAATATCATAATGGGAACAGAGTGTCTCATCAATAGATTCCCAGGGTCCCCTGGCTACTATGTGTGGGAGACACAGCTAAAAACAATTCTCTACTTCAAACCTACTATTCCCCATAGCGGGTGTCTCGAAGGTGCACAATTAACTTGCATCCGCCTGTAATTTTCTTGACACAAACTAGCTTAATGAGATAAACTGCGTGTGCGGACCACGCCACGTGGCGGCTTGTTAATTAATTACGACATTGTTTGCTTTGTGAATAATGTTGGGTGTAATTAATGGAATTAAATTTTGTATTATAAATGTATTGTTTTGTTTTGTTGGAAATTTTTGTGAAACGTTTACATGAAACTATCGATAAATCGAGATATTATTTAAACATTGAGGTTATACATCTTATTTATATTATTTTTTAATTCAAAAAATAATTGAAAAAAAGGACTTAAATTTTGCAGTGTTTTAGCGTAGGTGGTAATTTTCAGGCAAGTTTTACTAAAAAAGTGATTAAGATCATAAGAAAAAAATAGTTACAGTTAAAACTCTCAAACTGAGAAACGGAGTGTCTTAACACTAGGTTTCTCCTATTTTATGGGTCACATCGTGAAGCTAAAAGAATAAGTAGTCATAGAAACTACCAAAAAACACTTACAGAAATCTTCCCAACAATAAATCCACCATTGTTCATTACATAACAATCGTCTCTCATACATATTCTACGCACGCAATTAGCCGGCCGATAGTTTGAGCCACCAATTATATTCCAGGACGCTCCAGCTTTTTGCCGTGACTCCACTATTTGAATACGAGAGTATATTTCATATAATATACGAGTAATATGTATGTCGTGCTTTGTGTTCGCCTTTAATTTTTAGATCATATTAATTGCATTGTATACTCTACCGCATTTATCATGGGGAGTGTTCTGAGAAACTTTATGATCTGGCACCTCTGGCGATTTTCTGCCAATTTTCTGACAGCACAGTACGTCACGGACTCATTATCCCCACCACTTGGATACGTTGTTCTATAGGAACTAATTTCTACGCGCCACACACCTGAAGAGTGGCCTATCTGCGGCAATGTTTTCGGGTCGATACGACATGGGTACCTTAAAAAACGTATCTGGATGAGGTTTCTCTCTCGTACTATGACTATACACTTATTGTTTTCAACGGGGTCGTGGGCGTGGGAGGTCACTTACTACCAGGTCTCCCGTAAACTCGTTTGCTATGAGTCCTTTCAATAAAAAGACTGCATATTTTGGTGTAGTATGGTGTGTGATTGCAAATTTAAATATACGTATTTACAATGTTAAACATGTACCAATATCTTTATAATAATTTAAAAAAACATATATTTTTGCCAACCAGGCCAGTCAGTACCTACTAATTAAAAAAAAAACAAACAATTGAATCGATTTCTATATTAATGAAATAATCGTCGGTAGGAAACCATTTTGTTTTATAAAGAAGATAAAAATTCACAACATTCAACACACAATTACACTTTATTGCTACAAAAGTATGAAGAAAACTAAAAAAAGGAAACATTTAAAAGGTTTTATTATAAAACTCTCTCCGAGCTACTTCCCTACATTTAAAGAACATCCGCATTTCTATACAAATTCTATTTTGATTTCGCTTTGTTGTCCAATGCGGAGGATTAGTAGGTGAGTTTATATGTAAATCGTACCTGGACTTTCTACTAACTACTAAATGGATGACTGTATCGAGTATGCGTGATCCAAGCCTTGTATTAGAAAAAAATAAACATACCCAATATATTGTACAACCCATACATTGCTGTTTCATGTCCATGATATCCTAAAAACTTTGTATTGTCTAAGCAATGGATGTTGAAATTTTTTATCAGTCAATTTCGCTCTTACTGTAGCTGTAACGCAGTGAATGCTTATACAAAATGAAATTACCACGGTAAAGTCCATTTTTAATCGGAAAAAATCCCCACCGTGTTAATAAATTCTTCTTTACATTTTATTCTTGGGGTTTGGAAAATACCAATTTGCTTTTAAAAATAACGCAAAAAATTTATAGAAAATAGTGAATCTATTGAAAAATATCAGGTTTTTGCGGACGTTCATTTAGTATTGTCTTTGCTGGCGTGCATTTCTATTTTACCAATTACTGTGATACTGTTTAACATCGAGATATATAGTATTAGAGATTCTCGATATATGGTTGGATCAATAACTAAAATAATACTAAATTTCTTTTTTAAGCTCACGTTGTATCCTGTTCATTGCTGGGTAGGTAGAGGGTATTTGGGAACATAGTGTTATCATATTTCGTTCCCATTAAAATACTTTCCCCACTTTCTGTTGAATGCTGGAAGCATTGCGTGTAGGTACTGAATGCCAGGTTGTCGATCCAGGAGCGAAGAAATGAAAATGTTAAATATTCCTCATTCCTTAAGCGGGAACCTACAACTTTCGGGTTTATAATCTCAAGCTCGTGCTCCTTCGCCATGACTAGCCTAAGCTATATTAAAGTCTTGCAAATAAACAAAAAAAAATACCTCTGTTCAAGTATGTTCGTTCTTCTTACTTACGGCTTCGCGCTTCTGCCTGTTAGAGGGTAGACAGAAGAAAAGTTGAGGGGCAGAATTCAACATCGCGCTTTCACTTGCTACCATAGTGAAGAAAATGAAAAGAACTCATTACCCTGAGCGAGAATCGAACCAAAACAAAAACATATTATTTATAATACACCAAAAATATTAGCTATTATAAACAAAACAACAACCAATAAATACTATATATTGGCACTATAATAGTCCACTTCAGCCCGGATTGCCTTCACGGCGCGATTTCGAACGTCCTCAAAAATAATTGGTCGCTCAAAACTATCGGCGAGCTAATTGCGTCTTGCGCTGAATATGTATGAGTATGAGAGTCGATATTCAGAAATAATGAACCTGGACTGATATTGAAGATGGAGCTGGATGTGCTGGAATTATAAAATCCTTTTTAGTGTCATTTTCTGTTTGAAATTCTTTATAGTTTTGGTGAACTAAAATTTTGTGTTAGTTATACATTTGTTATATTATTTTTGTTATTCATTCGCATTAAAACTCGAAACTGGGTTCTTGAAGCCTTCGCTTTTTAATTATTAAGATTTTCATTTCTTAGCTCTGGCACCAAGACAAAGTGGGGCCTAGAGTTCCGTCACTTAACACGTAATGCCTCCGAACTTAGAGGCGAAAGGCGAAGTGGAAAAAGGAGTGTTTTAACACTAGGTTCCTTCTATAACGGTAGGAATATTTAATTTAAATGTTAAATTGGCAAACACGTAATAGTCAGTTACATTAATTACTAACAGACTAAAGGCTGTTAATAATATATTGATAACCCAATTAAAACCTCGATATTCTATTGTTTAAATCCTTTGTGTCAAAGACAAGGGCATATTTGAAATAGAAAATTATCTGCTTTAGAAAGCTTATGCCTTAATTTAATCTATTTCCTAATAATTGTTGCGATATTTAGACTTTGTTTGGTTTTTGGTATTTTTGGGACTACTGTTAACGCGACAGTTACAGGTTCGATTCCCATTCGTAAGGTAAAATATTTAGTATTTTTATTTCCTTGCTATATAACAAGGCAAAGAGCGGTGTTGACTCTCGCCACTTAATACTCACTGCCTGGGGAAAACTGAAAGATGGGAACGAAAGTGTCATAATAGGAACAGAATGTCTTAATATTAAGCTTCAATGTTTCCATCCGCCATAGATTCCAATATTAAGTTCTTGCCTATCTTACTAGGATAGGTAGAGAGAAACTAATGTCAACGCTTGTCTTCTTATCAGAGAGGGAAAATGAAAATAATTTACACTCTCGACTGCTGACGGAACCCACTACCATCAAGCCAACAAAGACGGTTTCTCTCAAATACTTTAACAATTAGGTAACTCATTATTAAGAGATTAGTCCGGATTGTAGTTTGACCACTTAAATTCAATTCGCATGATCAAACATTGTGGCTGTGGTTTGGAATTACACTTTTGTTAAATACTTGTGTGTTTAATGTAGGGGGACCACGAAGTTCAGATATATAGGATATTACCTCTGCTTTTTATATTAATAGTGAATTTTATGTTTTCAAAAAGTCCTGTCTCTAATCAAGAAAAATATGATTGAAATGTATTCTTTCCTTGCTTTTTGATTTATTTTTTAAATTTCGTCACGTTTGGCTTGAATCTAATTATAAAGATTATTTCAAAAAATATGTTGTAGTTGTTTAAACGCCATAGTTTTAGGTTCGATCAGGAGAATGATTATATTTATTTTATTTCCTTGCTTTTTTATACATTACACGGTGGTGAGTTTTGTCAGTCAACATGGATTGTCACAAAAATTGTATACGAATTTTGGAAAAGTATAAAACCAAGTATCTTCCCATTAGGTTCCCTCTGCCCAATCTACCATACGAGGTAAAACTTAAAGCTGTTTTACTTTGCTATTTTAAAGACCGTAAACTGTGGTTACCATACCAGCATACCATTGTTAATGAAACATATCATCTCGATTAAGATTTAATTGCTACACCATGAGGGGTTTACGTTTCTCATCAATTAGCTGAGTATATATTACATTTGGTTCCATTTGCGAAAGGCGTTACGGGGCGGAGGTTGAGGCCTGTTTTGTATGAATTTAACACGTTATCTGTACTAATATTGTAAAAGTGATGATTTTGTTTGGTTGAGCGCCCTAATCTCAGGAAGTACAGGTTAGAATTGAAAGTTATTTATGTGTTTGTAGATTTATTTGGATTATGCATATGCAACTCTTGGCTAACGCGTAACAATTTTAGTTCATTAAGCCATGTATAGAAAGAATAAAAAAAATGTATTTGAAAGTAAATTTTTCGTAAAAGGCTATAAGGCTTTTACTACGTGACATCCTCCTATATCTTATAAAACAAAGTCGCTTTTTGTGTCTGTCTGAACTTTCTAACTCTTCTTCTTCTAAACCACCCAACGGATTTGGATGCGGTTTTCACCATTAGGTCGAGTATTTCTCAGGGAAGGTTTATATATAGTTTATTATTTGTACATTCTTATGTAAATTAACATAAATACGATAAATGTGTATAAAGTCCTACCCGCTGGGACACTTTGGCGCATGCGCTGTTTTAATGGTAAATACTACATGAAAAAAATGTACTGGAGTATTGTTCCTCTTAATAAGATCTACAAAAAAGTCCGCGATGGCATATTCGTATCTTTTAAGAATAACGTGTAGTGATCATATTTCTGTCTAAAAATAGTAATTTCAATATATTTTTTATTGTGAGGGATATTTCTCCATAATGGTATTAATCCTTATCCTTTAAAATACTTTATTAAATTTCTACGTTAAACGAAGATAAAATTTGCTTTTTAAATTATTTCGAAATTGCGAATAGTTTTAGAGAAAAACGCATTTAATTATTGACACATCACGCCGTTCACACATCAACTGTATCGAGTCAAGTTTCACTTATCCCTTACTCTCAGCATATAAATAAGTATATTAGTTACGTTGGCCATTTAATGTAGATCAAAACTGTCTTTTCTGTTTTTCATTTTAGTAAGTACTTTAGAAGTTGTTACAATATCAAAAAATCCTTGCTGCGAAACGCGCCTCGCGACGTTATGCTTATACAAGCGAGTACGCCGCGCCCGCCTGCCTTACACGCATCGGTGGTTCAGTGGTAGAATGCTCGCCTGCCACGCGGGCAGCCCGGGTTCAATTCCCGGCCGATGCATTCTATTTAATTTTCGTCACAGGCAGCCACGTAGTGCTTGCTTTTCATCAGGGACAGAATACCCTCTTCAGCATTAACCACAAGCTCGAAAAAAAAAAACCCGCCTGCCTCTATAGCAACGAAGATTTAGATGCGTTTGCACGTATTGGATAATTCGAGTTGAATGTATTATTTAATGTCATTTAACTATCTAAAAATAGTAATTTAAATACATTTTAATAAGTACTTGAAAAGATTAGTAGCACAGATTTAAAATTACGGTACCTACTAAAAAATCCTTGCTGTGTAAAACAATTGGAAAATTCTTATTGAAACTACGAAAATGCGGGTTGCATTAGGGTTTAATTAATTTTCACATTATCTTAAGTGCTTTGCAAACATACATTATATGAATAATCCAGTAGTAAAAGCGGGCGAAGCCGCAATAGGGTCGCTAGTTATCATATAATTCACTCGACCTCGCGGCTCTTCCGTATGGTCAAATATTTCAATTTGACTATACGAACGAAGCCACATATAACAACCAGTATATTTGGCAGCTTATACATATATGTTCAGGTCATTACTTCCGTAATTGTTCAAAGGAGGTCAATATCAGGGACGAGGAAGGTCCGATTGAAAAGGCAAGCGTTAAGATGTGGATCAAAGAAACGTGTGAATCGAGTTAGAAGTGTGGGCATGACAAAAGATTTTAGGCGTCATTAAGTTCAAGCTTTTCCTGCACTGTGCTGTGTTTGGGTGCGTGTTACTTACTTGCCTTGTTGGCATATTGAAAATTACTTTTTTGACAATTGTTTAAAAAAATAATAATAATATTTTGTTTCAAGTTTGAGAAACGGTAAAAACAGATTATGACTGCAAAATGTTACGGTTGGGAGTTCGCTCTCCCCACTGGAAGAATGAATTGTTTTTATTTTTTTGCTCTGGCATTATAACCAAGGGCGGCGTTGAGTTCTCCTGCAGTACAGGCAATGTCTCCAGAACTAGGCGGAAAGGGAGTAATGGAAGTGCCTTATTGGGAAAAAAGTATCTTAATACTAGGCTATTAGATCCCTTCTTCATACCTTGCTATGTACAGGAATTAACCTGCACAAGCAAGCTGAAAGAACTGCGTGAAGCTAAATAAAAAAATATATAAAAGCAATTCCATAAGTGGGGAACGGAGTGTATTAACATTAGGTTCCTTCTGCATACCCTGCTGCGTGCGAGATACAGTGTAAAGCTGATTCAATTCCATAAGTCAAGACACGCTCTGTCAAACCCCCTATTTAAAATATCATTACCTATATGTTATTTACGCACTAAATAAAAATAAATATAAAAATAAACATTTAAACCACTAAATTCTAAGTCTAGTCCAGTACGAACACAGCACCGATGTGACGGTTACGGACAATAGTCCGCTTTTCACGCGCACTTGTACCGCCTCTTGGCAGCGACGATTTCTGGTTAAAAAATCCTTTGTCTAGTACAAATTTTTTTTTTGAACACACGCCTTTTTGTACTCCACGAACAAAACGTGGACTGAAATGTGAAATTTTCTGCCTGTATTGTATAATTAAAATTAAAAAGAACGATATAATAATTAAAAATTGTTGGATCTATTATTTTTTTTATTTGACGATCTGTGGCGCGTTGTACGCGCGAAGTCAAGTGTAAGCCTGGAATTGCGTAGTGTTCTGAACTATTGTTTGTTTTTTTCATCTGTACGTATATTTATGATATGTACGATTGCGATTTTTTGTCTGTGGTTTGAAAATGTGGATTTTACTTTATAGTGGTATGTGTATTTGTTTTGTTTTGTAGTATCACGAATTTAAAACGTGCATCAGGGTCACACAGAGAATCTATGTTTCATTATGATCCTAATGCAGCAAGCACTTTGTCTTACCATTACAGGATAAAATTTCCCTCAGCGAGGATCGAAGCTATGATCATGTTGTTTAAACTTATATTGTGCTATTGTGTCAAAATGGTGTCCAAATGTATTTCCAATGTTGCTTGATTCAGGTGATATATGTAAAAGGATAAACCTAACCTAAAAATTATTGAGGCCATCATGGCGTAGGCACAGTATCCAATTGTAAACGCGACGATTGTGGGTTCTCACTAACGCAATGTCTTAAAAATTGGACAGTGCGTGGAGTATCTTTACACAAGATTTTCTATCTACCCTCTTTTCTACGAGATACAGCGTGAATTTAAATAAATAATACTTGAATATAAATTAATTCTTGTGGAGTAAGGAACTCTATATAAATAAGTAAAATAAAATATTAAACGTTCTTTATGGATCATTAACTTTTAATTATTTAAAGTGTATATATAAAAATAACTTATGAATTGGTTTAATTTATGGTTGTAAATATATTTACCTACATAATATAAAACAATAGGTATCTTTTAAAAATAATTATTTTCATATTCTTGTTCTGGTAACAAGACAAAGCGAGGCGTTGAGTTCACTTAACATGCATATCTCGAAAATTGCGCAAGAAGTGGGAACGGAGTGTTTTAATATTAGCTAAGTTCTATCTACCTACCCTACTATATGCGGGATACAGCGTGAAGCTAAAAAATACTATATTTATATATTTCTTTATTTCAAGGTATCATACAAGTTTGGTCAGCGCCAGGAGGGGAAACGAGACTTCCATGTGATCTAGCCGCCTCCGTCCACGAGGTGGCTATGATGATGTGGTTTAAAGATGGCGACCGTATGCCTATTTACACGTGAGTAAATACTTTTTTTTATTTCTGCTGATATTTATTTAACAAAAAAAAATTAAGTTATTTTTTTTCCGCGTAGCAGGGTAGGTAGGCGAATCTTGTAAAGATTTCGGCGAAAAATGTGGAACGGAAAGACGTCAAGCCTAGAGCTGTTTTTAATAGTAAATAATTATTTATTTAAATATCAATTACTCGCTATCCCACGTATCGGAATATCTTATTCACATACGCAATAATCAATCTTCGCTGCAATAACGACCGTGTCTTAAAGGCTTATTCTGGATATTTACTCAAGGTACCACTAGTGACACGAACACGGCTTCGCCCGCTTAAACTTATTGCTATTATTCAAAATATTTACATAATTTGTGGGATATGTGTTATTCTGATGTATAAGCTACGAATATATAACTATAAAGTTTCATCTAAATGAGTTCAACGGTTTTTATTTTAGAAATCTTGATTTTTCTTTAGGTATCATCTTCTCATTTTAGTTTACACCGAATAATCAAGTATTTCAATTTTTTTTAATATAGGGCTCAGATGTTTAAACTTAATTGCATCATTAAGACGTTGAATGTGTATAGATGTATATATGAAGTTAGGATGTATTATATTAATTATATGTTATGGTATTAGGTTCAAAATACATCCTTTAAATATGAGATAAGATAAGTCGCTCCGTTCCTAGGTTCCAGTAATTATAGAGGCAATACGTGTTGAGTGGTGAACCTCAACGCCGTACCATAATGGCGTCACAGACTAGACTTTTCAGTCTTAATTAAGATTTTTGACGCTAATATCAATAATAGTGTAATCGCTTTTTTCAATTGCACAAAATATTTTTGACAGACTCTAGGAAACTATATATAGTTAAGTAAAATCTAAAACACAAAGTAAGTCTAGGTTCCCAGAATAACCTGCACGTCTTGGCGTTAGTTAATAAGCCCATTGTTTCGCCTCTTGAATAGCTTAATCAGGATCGACAATAGAACCGATACGTGTAGTGCTTTGAGCGCGCAAATATACTAAACGCAAGCGAGCTACAGTTCGGGATGAATTGTGGGTAGAACGTTGTTGGTAACAAATTAATGTATATATTATGATAGAGACTCTGAATTGGGTTTTTTTTTGTATTATCATGTTGTTAAAAATCAGCTTCAAGCTATCACAGGGTAAGCAGAGGGAACCTAGTGTTAAAACACTCCGTTCCAATTATGGCATTATGTTTCACACTTTTCCATGATTTTTGGCGGCATTGCAATCAATGCTGACTCAGCACTCTAAGCGGCGAACCTCAACGCTGTACTTTGTCGCGTTACTTAAGCGATGATATGAAAATATTAAACATTTCTCTCGCCTGAGTGGGAATCGAACCCATACCTGTTGCGTTTAAAACCGCACACTAACGTTTATTAACGTTTTAACTAACGTATTTATAAGAAATTCGAGTTAAAAAAATCACATACTTAAGTAATATTACAAGCGAATAACAGATTTAGCAACAACTTCTTACTTTTATAACGTGGCTTATTCAGAATTAATCACATTTAAATTTACAAATGTAAAGAGGATTCAACTGTTAAATTTGTTAAGCAGCTTAAACCTTTTGAGAAAGAGATTAACTATAGAATACAATATTGCTACGAAATGTACATAATGTTCGTTGTCATTCTATGGCTTCGTTAGGTTGTCACGCTTTTCGCTATTTTAAAAGGTAGAGAAAGACTTTCTCTCTGAAGGAGAGATGAGAGACACAGAATGTTAAAAACAAGCCAGGATGTCACGGTGAGAATGAAGAAGAACGTGCTCAGGTGGTGTGGGCGTGACGAAAGAATGGTGAAGAGATTTATTAAGCAGGAGCGATAGGCATGGCGGGTAGTAGAAGACATAGAATGGTCTTTGAGAAATTCCGTTCGCTCCAGCTACTTGACGTTGACTTTGATTCTATTAAAATATACTAAAAACATAGGTATATTAAATAATGGGACCGTTACCACAGAATTCCGGAGGTATTACCTGTTGAATTATGGAACTCAACACCTCGCTTTGTCTCGTTAATACAGCGAGGAAATGAAAATATTAAATGTTTCATTCTTCCAATTGAGGATCGAACCTGTTGCGTTACAGTCGCACACCTGTGCCCACGCACCACCACAGTTCTCGCCAGTGGTTTCACAAGTGCGTTGTCTGTGACGGAAGAGCGTAAATATTTTATTATTTCAATATCCAATTCTTCTAAATAATTCAAGTTACAAATACGAATTTAAATTAGATTCATACTAACATATGTATGTATGTACATATATGGTAATAGAGTGGCAAAGTGTCACAAACCATGTAATTAATTAGCAAACACCCGATGTTGACATCTGACGACGTTATGATGGATAGAATGTATCAGGTCTAAGCAGTTAATGAAAGGATATATTAATTTAATATTCGTATTACGGTTTTATAGTCATTTACTGGCACGGAGAGATTTAGTGATACGTCACTTAGTTTGTGATTTGTATATTTTGAATACCTATGTATGAGTGCATATGCCTACAAATTAAAGTTTGTCTACTTTTATAAATAGTACTTCCCGTTGATCCGAAATCTTGAATGAAAGCTCGGTGGGCGAGCCCGACTCACACTTAACCGAATTTTTAATTTAGAGATAAGCCTTGGTGACGTAGCGAGTACGGCGTTACATTTTTTTACCACTCAACACGCTGTCTCGAATTTAATTATATTTATTTGTTCTCGTGCGGATCGAACTCGCTACCATCGCTATAATAAAGAAATTTTCAGATTTGGCCAAAATTTCGAACAAACCTTAGTTAGGATTAGCATCAGCTTGTAAGCATCTTGTGTGGGAACAACAGAAGTTGCAACAACCGTGTTAAAGTTCCGACGTATGGGTTAGGTTAATTATCAGTTAGAGTCTTTAGACATGTTTAAGATAATAATGCATGTATGTATGCGTGTAGTGGCGGAACTTAACGCCGCGTTTTTGTTTTTTTACCAGAGCGAAGAAATGAAAATAATTCGTTTCTCCAAGTGAGAATTGAATTCACAGCCATCGTGTCGAATCATATTTACAGTAAGACACTACCTCTCAGTAACTTACTCGTATTACTGCATGATAATTTCTACTTACATTTCTAAAGAAATAACTTTTATTACCAAATTCTAAAGCATCGCAATGTCTAGGAATGTAATTAATTTCTTTTCTTTATATGAGTAAAATATATTTTTTAATATGAAACCTTACATTTCTAATATACTATGTATATAAATAGTATTTACTGTACTGTATCCTATATTATATAGGTCGTTCTCTGACACTGAAGTACTAGCACTAATTACATCTTGTACACTCGACGACAATTATATGTTTATTTGCTGCTTTTAATTTATTTTATATGTGATATGTTTATTATAATTATATTTTAAGCACGGCGTTTAGATCTGCAATTCATCAAATAAGCCTAAATTTAATTTTTTATAATTAAAAATTTGTTTCGCAGCAGGGCAGTTTCTTAACACTGAACCCTATTGATACTTTTCCAATGCGGGATAAAGCGTGAAGCTGTTAAAAAATATATTTGTTTTGAGTATTGGTGGTAGTGTTTGGAAGTGTTACCCAAAATATTACGTGTTTTGAGTTTCTTCATATCTTAACTTATTCTATTACGTATGTCTTAAAGGTAAGTAAAGGTAGTTTATTTTTAATTTTCATACATTAATATTTGACGTCGCTTAATTTTTTTGGATTGAATTATTTTCATTTCTGTCCTAACATTAGGTTCCCTACCATGAATAAACAGCATGAAAAAATAAAATAAAATACAAAATTAAATATCCACCAATAATTAGCCCCGACTGTACCTAGACAGTACATAAATTCACGCTTGTAACCAACACGGGCTTTGTCCGTAGCACTGCCATTTGTATTTCTCGTAAATTCCTCACATAATTAAACACTAAAGCCTAACTTGAGTTATGCGCTTAGTGCGAGGCTGCGGCGTCCGTTTCGATAATGATACTTTATAATTGAGTTGTGGAGATATTTCAGGATTGGATATACATACGTATGTACATATAAGTTTATGTAAGGATCTCTCTTTGTCTAAATGGGTTATTGGTATGTGTAGAAATTTTTGTTTAGCGACTTATGTATAAGAGTTATTTTCTTTCTCTTAAAAATATTATCTTTTTTTAAATATTATGTAGAATTCAACGTTGCGTTTAGTCTTCACACAGAAGTTACCAACATCAGGTAACAACCAGAGCGAGGAAAATCATTTCTGTTAGTAGAAATCCAAATATATTTTCTTATGAACCACCCAATTGCCGAGACATTGCGGTATAAATGGCGGACATCAACACCGTGCTTTGTCTTTTTTACCGGAACGAGGAAATAAAAATAATTCATTCCTCCAAGTAGGAATCGAAGCTACAACCTTCACACGACGGCGTTTAGCCACGTCGACAAAACAATACAAGATTAACTTCCCATAATCCCTTTATAAAGAACCTCTCAACTAAAGGAAAACTCAATATCAATACGAATTCGTTTCAATCAATAAGCTAGGGTCACCATAATTAATGTTAAGATGGACGTACACTGGGGCTATCTCGTATGGGACAGGGATGAGACAAATGGAGGTCAAAGGTACTGCCTTTGTTGTAATCCAAGAGAGCTTTGGATGATAATAGAAGACGGTTTGGTTTGTTGTCGATAAAGATAGCAGGTTCAGGTCCTAGTGGGAGTTTTTGTTTGTTTTTTATTTCTTTACAAAATTAGAGAAATTAATTGATCTAGCGATAATGAAAAAAGGCAGTGTAGGCAGAGGGAAACTTACTGCTGAGACATTTTGTTCTCCACTTTTCAAGATATTGTGCTTATTCTTCATACCAGACTTCGTAATGAAAACTCCAAATATATTACCAAAATAGTAATTTTCTTTGACCATAAGCTGCAATATAGTTTAATACCGGGACATTCTCTCTGCTCATTCACTCTAATTTGGTCGTCGCGACGCGACGTGTGAAAACTATGCGTCCCCTTACCCGTGAGACTTTTAATCATAGTAGTAATATTATACTAGCTTTTATTTGTGGCTTCGCTCCTGTGATTCAAAAGAAGAAATTGAAAAATGTTGTTTAGGCCAGTTACGTGGCAGGGGCAACAGCACCCCCTGAAACGCGGCAGATAACGGCTTCAATCCCCATTCCAGGAAATGAAATATTTAAAATCTGCTTCATGCTGTATCCCGCAACCAGCAGAGTAGGCAGAGGGAACCTAGTGTTAAGACACTCCGTTACCCAAACAAACAGGTGGGAAACAACCACACAGCCGTCATATATCTGACTGTAAGCAGTCAAATGTCCATCAAAGACCTTCTTAAATATAAATCCAAAATTTATATATAAAATTTCATACATATTTAGCACAGAACATAAAACTAACGGTAAACCGTCAACAGTTAATACGTAACGAGTGGCTTGGCGTCACTCCAACTCGATTGTGGAAGTTATCATCCTTTTGCACGATAGACCTAAGTTAGGCTAGAGCTTTCTGACTTGAAGCTCGTTCTAGTTCAGGCCGTATTTGAGATGATTATACAAGGGATAACGTGGTGTTGGCGTTGTCGGAATTGCTGGATTGAGTGCTTTTGGAAGTTATGGAAGTAGTGTTTTTTTTGGTCTTTTTTTCAGAGTAGACAGAAGGAACCTAGTAACCTTAGATTTTAATTAACAGAATTCAACGCAGTGTTTTGCTTATGAGATCAGAAAAATATGTAAATAAATTAATTTCCTTTAGTAGAGTTCTAACATACAAACGTCGACTTTAAATTCACATACTGTCCTACTAACCAAAACGGAACAGACATACATACGCTACAAAATCATTATCCTCTTTCTAACACGTTCGGTTAGTAAAAAAATAACAGTGACATACAAATATATGTATATTATATACGTATAGCATCACGAACCTTTCCTTGCTAATCTAACATTTATAAATAACTCAATATCTACCGGATCACAATTTGTAGAGTCCCATCGATTATCCTCTAAACCATTGTCAACCATATAATTGGGGAAGGAAGAAAAATAAATTATACACATCGTATTCCTATAATGGAATGGAGAAATGAATAATATATAAATATCTAATTAAATACAAGACCGTTGTGCCGCATTGGCGCAGTGTGGGAGTTCGATTCCCACTTTGGAATTTGAAGTATTTTCTTTTACTTGCCTTGATAATGAGACAAAGGATTGAGTTGAATATGTGTGAAATTGGATAGTTTCCAAAAACTAACCACCCCTCAGCTTGGAAGAAGTCCGGAATATGTTCGAGTACAGCAATAACTCTTGAGGAGGTCCTTACTTCCGGGCCAAAATCGAGACAATTCCGACGTATAGAAAATACTGTATAAGGTCCTACTGTTTTTATCAAAATTACATTTTAATTTTTATTATACGTTGAAACAATTTCAATATTAATAGAAATTCTAAGCTGTTGTGCATCTGCTAAAGCGGTGAAATGAAAAGATAACAAATATAATCGTCCCCCTAAGTGGGAATCGAACTCACAGACATTTAGGGTTAGAGGTTATCCTCTGCGCTATAACTGATCGTTATCCTGAATTTTGAAAAAAAAAAGCACTAGAACTAAAATACTCATCCTGGTGACATCTTATTTTAAAGTCCACAAGTCTATTTTCCCACAAGTTTATTACGTTCACGGAACGTTAAATATATAGCTCATTTTACGATCACTAGGTACCTGCCGCAATGGCATCGCTGATTATACTAAATTGGAATTTCTTCACTTTAAGGGCTCAATTCTTAAGGAAAATAGAGAAATAAAACTGTTTAATTATTCTATTATTAACGATGTTTTGGTTTAAAAATCTGTACAGGTGATGGTGATTCGAAACTGAGTCTAAAATTTATACTGGTATCTTACCGTTACTTACATTAACACTATAGCGTGACTGCACACGAGATGGTTTCGGGTTTGAAATCCACTTTGGGGAAATAATATATTTAATTTATTTTCATTTTGTCTCGAAAATTTTGCGGTAAGTGAGGAACGGAGTGTATTAACACAAGATTCTCTCTACCTTAGGTAATGTAAGCGGTGTATGGCGTGAAGTTAAAAAGAAAAACAAAGAATACTCAATGAACTAAGAATAGAAGACGTGAGGCGCGTCAAATTTCTTTCAAATTTTATTTTCTACAATCCCTCAACGGCTTTAATTCTATCACTTTTCTATTTTAATAGACCAAAATTATATAAAACTTTACAGTATTTGTTTTGTTGAAAGCGCTTATCTCAGTAACTATTGATTTCATTATTTAAGGCTATACTCTATATTACATTTTAAATTTATCCCGCAAATTGCAGAGTAGGCAGAGGGAACCTGGGAACCTAATGAAATGAAAAAGGTGTAATAAAGTAAGTGTAGTGTATTTTCGATCACATCAAAATTGTACAAATATTACTTGAATAGCCCGTTTTTTAAACTAATCCACTACTTTCAATTTGCATATATTTCAAGTATTAAGCTGTCAAAAGTCATTTGATTCATTATAATAAACACAAGTCACTCCATTTAAATAGACGCACGCCCTAGTCATGAGCTCATCATACAATCATGTCGATGTGAGAACCAAATAACCGCTTTTATTAACTGAAGTGGCGTGAAGTTGGGTTTAAATGAAAATACTAGTTAAAATTTTGTGTTAATTAAGCAAAGTTAAGAATATCTCTTTTGTAGCTTCTTGGTGTATTCCGCACAAAATAAGGTAAGTAGGGTGTACCTGGAAACCTAGTGGTAAGACATTCCGCTCCCATTAAAACACTTCCGGTCGGCGCATCTTGCCGAATTCTTCAGGCATTGCATGTAGACTGGACGAATATCATGTACGTGACATGTTTTGTCCGCTTACCAGAGCGCTCTCTCTACTCTACTCTCCCTGTACATCTTAGTTCTTTTTCTCTTTACTTTTTTTTCATGTTTATAACGGAGAAATCGATAGATATATAAACAAATACAGTTATCGAATGTAGAATCTCTTCCTCTTTGGTAAAAAAGTCGATTTTTCCCGAAACCGACACATAGAAAATCCGTTCCCCAATTTTCGTTAACTATTCGATAAATTGCGTTTTGACTGGCAGAATTTCCCATGAGTGTGAATCGAACCCACAACCGTGGCTATACGTTTTAAAACAATCATATATTATAACATAAAAAAAGCTAGAAAAGTCATATTAGTTGAATTATATACGAAGTCACGTACTTTATGGTGATATATATCTTCCTTTTCATAGAATATAAAACAGTCTTTATTTCTCACAATCTGACAGCGATCATTTATCACAACGCAACAGGAACTAACGAAGTTCAGGACTTCGATCCCTACTATAAAACGTAAACTACATTTACTCACGTATTTAAGTAGACGCCAGTTGTGGTGCAGGAAACAAAAATGTGATTGTAAACGTTACGGTTCTTGGTTCGATTCCAATTTAAGGGGAATGGAATATTTAAAAAAAAACCTTATGGCTGCGATGTAAAGAGTATGTCAACGTTTTCTATACATAGCTACGTTAGACATTTTACTATTATAAATCGTAGTAGCTCGCAGGTGATTGTTAGAACCTGGCATAGAACCTTACGCTGGACATCCGCCAACTATTGAGGTTCTGTTTTCAAATGGACTTTTGTTACTTCGTGCGTTCTAACTGTTATATTAGATATTTGAAGAATTTACGGTAGAATTTAGAATGAAAATGTAATATTATATTTTATTTCAGCTTCATCCTGCATACCAAAACATAGAAGATCAATGTGTTCCTGGGAACCTAATGTTAAGTTAAGACACTTCGTAACTATTGAGACACTTTCAGACATTTAATTTATTTGCCAATTCTTTGATTTCCGCCGAATTCTGGAGGCAGTGTGTTGAGTGGTCTAACTAAACGCCTCAAGTTACCTCATTACCAGAACGAAAAAAGTCTTTTCTGCCTACTCTGGTATATACCCGATACAGCGTGAAGCAAAAAAAACTTTAATCCACGTGGTGACAACAGTTTTAATAATTTCATACATTAATTAAATTCGTAGAAAAAGTCAGTTTACATCTGTTATTATAGTATTAGACAAATTAGTCAGTTTGTTTATTTCGTTTTTATGAATTAATCTTCTAGTTAAAGATAAATTACAAACAAAGAGACCTTAATCACCTTTGTCACGGTTGCATGATTCAGATCTGTTAAAAAAAATACACCATTTTCCTATACTTGACTTTAGTTTTTTTAATTTTGCAAATCTTAGTCTGCTAACTATTAATAACTGCTGTCGTATTTTTTATTTATCAGAATCATATAGGATTTAAGAGCCTTTCTCTCTATATTTTTCCTATTTACATCAAATTATAGGGCCAAAGCATTTGGTAAATTTTCTTTTTGACATATTTAATTTGAATCAACTACAATCTCAATCTGTCAAATAAAAATGTAAATAACAAAAATACAAAAAAAAAACACACACAAAAACACAATTTAACCATTGCATTCCAAACTTTAAAATATTTCACAATACGAGTACACAAACCATTAAAAATGAGAAATAGAATTCGCATTTCATTAAGAAAGTGCTCTAGCTCGTATGTTATCATTTGGTAGCAAATGGGCCTTATTTGGTCCTGAAAAAGCAGTTTATCACATTACCTTGGCCGTTCTCCAGGAGCTCCAGGAGCTCGAGCTAACAAAGAATCGCCAGGTTTACTATTGCATACATGAATTTTAAACTTACTGTACAGTCTAGACGTTGAAATTGCATAGTGACGAATGGTTAAGAGAGTTTTATTAAAAGTTAGGTTTTATAGACCCAATTTATTGTGTGGCGTAAGTTTTTTATCAGTCATTAAATGGTAGTATGGAGATTTATAAAATACTCGCTGTCCATATTTTTTATTGTTTTTTTTATTATCTTCACGCTGTATCCCGCACACAGCAGGGTAGGCAGAGGGAACCTAGTGTTAAGACACTCCGTTCTCCATTTTCTGCTGAATTCTGGAGGCATTGTGTGTTGAGTGGCAGAACTCAACGCCGCGCTTTGCCTCGACATCAGAGCGAAGAAATGGAAATATAAACGTAAATAAATATTTCACTTCCTCGAGTGGGGATCGAACCGACAACCATCGATAATAATAAAAAATCGTAAGTAAATATAGAAAATTTAATTGTTTCATCAAAGCTGAAAGTGAACGTTGTTATATTAGAACGAAACTCAACAAATTAATCTCGTTACATTCGCGTTCTAGCTACGAAAGTTAATGGCATGGGCGAATTACGTACGTCTGAAATAACCTTTTCCTTATTAAAATATGGCCAAAGATATTGTTATTTCTATATTTTTTGCATAAATTATATATATGTTTTAAATATTATGTAAGTTACGTGTAATAAATTTAGTTAAGTTAAGACCGTCGTGGCGCTAGGACACAAGATTATAGACTAAATGCGACAGTTATGGGTTCGATTCCCACTTAATTTATTTTAATTCTTTTTTTATTATCGAAATACATTTAAAATGTCAAAAATATGCAATCAACAGCATTTACGAAACGAATAACTTTTGAAAACTAATCCTATAATACCAATTAAGCAATTGTATTATCCCGAGTATGTATCCCAAATCTAAAGGATTTTTTTTAAATTCCTACTGCTAAGAATGAGTTCTAACTGACATATTAGAGTTTCAGAGTAGCCTGATAAGAACTACAACTTAGTGGTGAGAGCTGAACGTTTTCCAAGAGCCATAGATTCAAATCCCTCTACGCAAAAAAAAATACGCTTTCTACAATTATATATTTATTTTATGATGGCAAGAAAACTAAAATATATGAGAAAAATGAATTTAAAACGTATCCACCCACTAGTATGTTCAAGAACCCTGCGCAATACACCCATGTAAGAAATACGACGTCGTACGCTACAATTCATGGGCCGGTAGGATGCCAAATCGAGTTCACTTCCAGGAGCCATAAAATAAAGCTATTATCGTCGATAAAATCAACGGTTTATTCACGCTGAAACAAATAAACTTTTTAATTGTAACAAAAATTATATGTTTTGTAGCTTTCTTAATGTAAGTTTAAGGTGAAATTGATGTAGAGTCCAGGCGTGGCGCAGGGGTTCAAGGTGTGACTGTGAACGCGGTAGGTTGTGGGCTCGATTCCCATTCGAGGTAATTAAATATTTAATGTTTGTATTTATTTGCTGTAGTGTCGAGGCAAAGCGCGACGTTGAGATCCGCCACTCAACACGCAATGCCTTTAGATCTGCCTCTACCTACACTGCTATGTACAGAATAAATAAATAAAAATAAATTAATAAATAAAATATTTAGTCACCCAAACAAATTATTGATCCTGGCAACTCATGTCAGTCATAAGTGATGTAGCTTGCTTAGAACATATGGCTTAGTGGTCAGTGTGCTTGGACGTTTCTATGGGTTCGCTGGTTCAAATCCCGTACATACGATAAATGCTTTATACGTTTTTTAAAAAAGTATTTTTCTTTCATGAGTACTGCCGTTGTTATATAGGATCAATTGCTTCTATAAATAAAAACAGCAGCATAGATTTTTCCTCTAAATTACATTCATAGAACTATTTGAATAGGCCACTCTACCCGAAGAGAATGTAAAACAATAATTTTATTTATAAACTTTTATTTAAAAAATCTAGTAGAAATATAAAGTGTAGTCTATGAATAAAAGTGAAAAAAATAAAATAAAATAATCAAACAACTGCGTCAATAGCGTGAATATTGCTAAAACTATTATTGAATATTTTTTATAACATATCATAAAAAAGAAAATTTATTATTTTACGGTTATATTTGGAATTTTTATTTTAATTTTTGAGGCCACCGCGGCACAGGAGAATCTAACTGTAAATGTTATAAATGGGACAACTCGGACTGTCTTAGTTCTTTACTGGAGTTTAGTAGGTTTTCTCTGCCTACCTCTGCCTGCCATATTTAACAGCCAAGTATCGTCGTGCATATTTGTAACAAATACATTGATTGTAGCTTGCAACTCCACTGTGGGAAATTACAAAAAAGTTGTCGCATAAGATTCCGATCTTTGGCATGTAATCCTTTTGGACTGGTATACTAAGATAATATAATTTAAAAAAAAAATCAGGAACAGAGAAAATGGAATAATATAGACTAAGTTGCGGGCTATAACTTGTTTGATATATTATATTTATAACAAAATTACTAACTCTGTATTTCTAGTAGCAATATAGACACGATGACCGGAATACGGTGCCAAAGCATTACATGAGTCAGTTTCAAAACAAAAGCTTAGAAGGAAGCACAACGTCTTCCTCGTTCCTCGTTGGAAGTACTCCAGTGGATCTTGTTCCTTTATAGAACTTCAGTTTATATATCAAAAACCATTTGAATTATCGTAAATTTCTATTGATATAAAACAAAATTCAACAAAATTTGAACTTAACAAAACAATGTATTACTTTATATACTACTGTTAAACTAAATGTGTCGAAGACATAGTACATGGCCTGCGGGAGCCGGGACTCTAGCACCATCCTTATAGGTCCTGAGCCAGCCGTTAAGTCGGAGAAGTTCAGGTACCTTGGATCCGTTATGCACGAGTCTGGAGGCATCGATCACGATGTCCAAGGGCGGATAAGCGCTGCCTGGGCCAAATGGCGGGAGGTCACTGGTGTGGTCTGCGACCGCAGAATACCGCCCAAGCTCAAGGGGCTGATATACAAGAGCATCATCCTACCGGTTCTTTTATACGGCAGCGAATGTTGGCCGGGACTATCTCGGCACACTGAGGAGCTTCACGTCACGGAAATGAAGATGCTGAGGTGGATGTGCGGCGTAACGCGGTCTGACCGCATACGCAACACATTCATTCGAGGTAGTCTTGGGGTCCGTGACGTAGCGGATAAGCTCCAAGAGCGTCGTCTGAGATGGTTTGGCCACGTTACGCGCCGGCCTAAGAACTATGTCGGATGCAAGTGCCTTGCTATATCAGTCCCTGGAGTCAGACCTCCTGGACGCCCAAGGAAGCGCTGGCTGGATGTCGTGATGCAGGACATGGGACACAATGGTCTAACCACCGAGGACGCAAAAGACCGTGCAAAGTGGAGTAGGTTGAGTAGGAGGGCAGACCCTGGCAATAGCCGGGATTAATGCCAGGAGGAAGACTACTCAAAATTACTAATTATTACTAAATATTATAAATTCAACTGAATATGAAAACAAAATCAGAAATTGTAAATTCATATTGAGCCCATTTTTCCTTAACTATGCTATGACTTTCATATATTTTCAATATCGCAAAAATATATATATGTCTTAACTCTAAGTAATCTAAATGTTTTCATTTACATACGTACATAAATTTACATTTCAGAAAATAATGTTTTAAACACTACATAATTTATATATATATCTCTTTAGTATAGGAGTGTCGTACATATATATTTAGTTAGTTTAGTTAAAAGACCTCCTACGTTAAATTGGTATTCCGTTTTGGAACCAGTACTTCTTAAAGTACCAATTGAAGTTGTCAAAATATGTTGCAAAAAAAACTATTTTCATTTTCCATATGAAATTAATTATAATAATTATACATTTGTATTTCTTTCCACAGAGTCGACTTCAGAAACGGCCCATCAGTCCACTGGGCTGTAGCTGGTGAATTCGGAACTCGAGCTCGGTTCGTCCTGAACGAATCTGATCCATCATCAGCCCATCTTGCTGTGGACAAGGTGGCAAGATATGATGAAGGCGTATACAGATGTAGAATAGACTATATCGACTCTCCCACTAGGAATTATAGAGTCAATTTAACAGTTATTGGTTAGTTAATATGCTTGTATAAAAATAGGTTTAAGCAGATTAAAAAAAATATTATGCTAATACGAATACTATAATACTGCGATTTTTAAGATATAATACAGCTTATTAATTAACAGTTCCACCAGATGGCCCGAGAATATACGATTCAAAGGGCAAAGAAATTCTTGGTTCCATAGCTGGGCCGTTTCGAGAAGGACAAGATTTACTTCTATCTTGCCAAGCATCAGGTGGTGAGTAACTTCTTTATTTTGTAATATTTGTTATGGCTGCCATCGTGCATAGGCAACTTTAAAAAATATTTTTTTTTTAGGATACTTTAAAATAAATTATATTTTCTACATAACTATATGAATAACTACAATAATATTAATCATCAACATACAAACGATATTTAATTACAACTCAACAGGCAAACCCCCACCGGACATCTCCTGGTATCGGGGTGACGAGCGTCTAGCCGTTACAAAGGACGGTACCGTATGTCAGATACACTTGCCGTCTTTGTCGAGAGAGATGGCTGGGATGAAGCTGCAATGTAGGGTCGAGCCCCCGCTCCTGCAGCCGCTAGTGAGGGAAGTGACCATTAGGTTGTATTGTGAGTGTTTGTGTAATTTGATATTATATGAGTTTAGTTCTAGTGTAAAAGAGGCCATTAGGTGCAGTGGAACGGCTTCAGATAGTAAGCGATAGTTGGGGGTTCGTTGTACACTTGAAAAAAATAATGATTATTATTTTTAAGATAAAACATGGTTTGAGTTATGCTATACTACATGCATGATTCGATTTAGATGGTAAATGGAGAATGGATGTAATTAAGATACGATGGTAATTATCGATGAATTCTAGTTGAGGAATAATTATTTGTATTGGATTTTTGACACGTAGGTGTTTTGGACATTTTACAGAATATGCAGAGTGAATTTAGTGTACCCAATATTCCGCTCTCCACCTTCCACCCAAATTAAAGACACCTAAATTAGAGGCAAAACCTAATTTTGTATTTTGTCTTATTAGCAGGCCAGAAAAATAAAAATAATTTAAATAATTATACCTACTTGTAGACAGAACCCTACGAGGTTTAGGTTACTAGAGGTTCGCTGCGATCATTTAATTCTTTCTTTAAGCTACTATATTAAATGTCAATGTAATATATCCTGCAAATACAAAACAAAATTTTTAACAAGGTGTTACATTTTTCTATAGTAAGTTTTCCTGTGATATTCTTAGGAAATTGTAGAATTTCATTGTCAGTTGGTTTGCAGCATTCAGCATTTCTGTTCAAATATTACGTCCTTATTTATAGTTGACAAAGCAATTTAGTAAATAATGTAAAGAAAAGAATTAAGGGATCACTTAGTATTGGCCTTTGAGTATGTATTAAGCTCAAATATGGAAGCTAGGAACTTAGTAATGAAAGTAGAGAAATGAAAATAATTTATGTATTAATTCCCCTAGTGGGGATTGAACCCACCACCACCTTATATACAGTTAGGCGCTGTCCCAATATAGCACGACAATCTCTAATTTTTTTATCCTGAAATAGTTTTTTTTACTTTCATACAACAGAGTTAGCAGATAGAAGACCATGTCTTGCCAGGGTGTAGAAATTAAAATAGTTCTGTTACACCGATTAGGAATCGAATTTCCAACTATCGCAACAATCATGTTACCCTCAATAACATTTCTGCTGCTAAAAATAGAATATAAAAATGGAAAAAAGAAAAGACTTACCAAGATTTCCAGCTCTAGTATCTCTTGGTAAGCGTCGCAACTCCCAGCGGAGTGTCGACACTGTAGTAGATTCAAAAGTACTTATGAACTTCTATTTCAAATTTTTGAGATAACATTTTTATTTACGAAACCTTAGAGTAAATCTTTTATTAAAATGAATTTGGATTTAAAATGAATAATTTCTTTAAGTTAGTATTACTTTTGTATATAGTAAAAAGTTTAATTCCGTCAATCTTCAATTGTGGGATTGCATTATTGGCAATTCCTATAACTCTCTGCCCACCCTGCTTTGCGGTAAGAATGTGAAAGTTCAAATAAAATATTAAAATAGTTTTCTTTAGATCTGGTATTGTAGAAACATTGTGTGGGTTGCATAGTAGGTGGAAATAAATGGCTAACATTGTCTAGGCCGTTATCAGACAAATGTCTATATTAAATATAAGAAAATGTTATATTTTATCCAATTACTTAAGAATGGTGCAGTTAGTTATTTTGTAACGTAATGATCGACAAATATCTCTTTTTGTCATTCAACACGCATTGCTTCCAGAATTCGGTGGAAAGTGGGGAACGGAAGTCTCCTAATGGGAACGAAGTATCTTAACGCTGATTTCCTTTGCCTAACTAATAAAGATTTAGAATAATGAAAATTGCGGGAAGTGAGAACAGTACAAATAAAGGAATAATCCGAAAATTAGTAATTTATGGGTACATATATCACAGAAAAAAGAATGCGTACATACGCCCGCAAACTTAAAGAAACCGACTTCCTAATCGCTACGGAAACCTCAGTGGATGAACCCCACTAGCACTTCACCTATATTTTAATTACTTTTATTTTGTTCTTCGATGAAAATGTATAAAATATTTATTTACTTTTATTTTCGCAGTGAAACCACAATTTATCAGAGTGTCTGGCGGCGGACCCACAAGAGCTGGCCACGAACGACCGTTCGTATGCACCACGAGGGGATCTAAACCTGCACCTAATATCGATTGGTTTATTAATTCACAGAGAATCGATTCGGCTTTGACTCAGGTGACTTATTTGTTGTGTAACTTTTAAGGTAGAGAGAATAATATAAAATAATGTTAGGACACTATCTATATCATGTATTTAGCTTCACGCTGTATTTTACTGTTAGATACTTCATATCTCATTAAGACACTTCCGTTCCTAACCTACCGCCAAATGCTTCGAAGCATTACGTGTTGAAATGAAAATATTAAATAATTTCTATAGCACTAGTAGAATTTAGTGTAATAACAATATATTTTTCTCTAAATACTTAATTCACCCATATAATGCTTTATATACAACAGGTGGAAGTAGACGGTGAAGTCACTAGAAGTATATTAACGTGGAGAGTGCGGAGAGAAGACAGTGGAAGGCAGCTAGTATGTCGCGTATCCAACGCTTGGTTCCCAGCGTACACATTAGAAGATCTTCTTAATTTGGAAGTATTATGTGAGTATTGGTTTTTTTTGAGGCTGTAGTAATATAAGGTCTGATTCTAAACTCGACGGTCGTGAATTCGATTTCCACTCTTGGACATGATCTATTTAATCGTTCTGGTCATAGAACAAAACGTGGCTTTGCGTTTCGTTAGTTGAAAATTGAGTGAAAAAGTTAGTAACAAAAGTTGAGGAAATTTAATATTTAACACTTTTATTTCTTCTTTCTCTGGTTACTAGGAAAAGTACGGTGTTGAGTACTCAACACGCTCTGCGTCTGGAATTCAGCGGGAACTGGAGACCGGAATTGTCCTAATGGGAACAGAATGACTTTGTTTGCACGTTTGCACGTTCCCTCTGCAGTTTTACGCTGGACACACATAGTAGGGCAGCCAGAGGGAATCTGGAAACTTAGTGTTAAGAAACTCCGTTCCAATTAAGATTTCTGTTCCCCACATTAGGCCGAATTCTGAAGGCATTGTCTTGAGTAGTGAAATTCATCGCGGGGCTTTGCCTCGTCACCAGAGCGAGGAAAATGAAAATATTAAATACTACATTTCCTCGAATAGAAATCGAACCAGCAAGTTGTCGCGCTTACAAGCGCTTGCGCCCCTGCGCCACGACTGGCCTCATATACATATATATTTATTTTTGAAAAATATCTAGAAAATACAATTTCCATTCGATACCATATTGTAATTTAGGCACGTTGTTCCTTCTTTTCTATACGAGAGTATATTGGACAAAATAGAAAGAATTCGACTTTATTTTTTACTCGACTCGCTTTAGTTACTTATGCTCAGCACGTTTCTTTTAAGCGCCAGACTGAGCCAAGTGCTAGTGACCAGTATTGGTGGAGACTAAAATATTTTACATGGAATTTAATTTTGTATGTGGAATGAATATAGTAAAAACTGCGTTTTGTTGGCATTGACGTTCAAATAGGTAATTTTTTTATTCGGTTTTTTTCCGTTCCCATAAGAATTTTAAAAAATCTCCTCTCAGCGCTTCCATTACATGTAAAATTTATCTAGGTCCAATAGTTTCGTCTGCGCATTTACTCAGTAACAAGAGAGTATTACCGTATAGGGGAGAGCGGGGCTAAAAGTTACTGAGGTAAGTTGTTCCGATGGAAATAATTTCGCGGAGAAAAGTGAAAGGAATATTTAGTAAACATATAGTGAAATGCAATGTGACAGCGCACCCATGGCCAGCATAATGAACAATCCAGTGGCACCCGAAACCAATGGAATAGCACACGGGTGTCGTTGGTGCACGATTGTAAATATTTTTGCATTTCATATTTTTGGTCTATCTCACAAATTTTAACGAGTAACCTCGAGTATGTTAGTGTTTTTTTTTACATTATATTACCTTCTATTTCGGAATATTATTTGTAAACTATTTATGTTTTCTATATCTTATTTATATTTATTTTTTTTCAACACGTGTTTTTGGGGCTAGATGTTCCCTTTTTTTGGGGCATGTTGTGACCTGTTGTTGTGACGAAAAACTTTCGCCAATTCATTTGTACCAATAATGGGATGTAAATATTGTAATTTTTCATACTAAAAAATATTGTAATTTAGTAACATGCGGACTTATGCTCGGAAATCAACTCGAGGTTATGTGTCATATGAGTTGATGCAAAAAGCAGCGGATGTAGTTTTCAAAGATTGCAGGAATAAGATAAAAACTGTTACCAAAGTTACCAAAGTTTACATATACATATATAAATTTTTGTTTATTATTTTGGTTTAACAAAATCAAAATAAGTTTTATTTTATGTAAAATTATCTTTTACTTTTTAGTTCCGTTGTTTTTCGGTTCGGTTTTTTTTGTTCAAAATTAATTCTTTTTACGATTTTAAGTGATAAGTAACCTTAAAAGGATACTTCTTAAACGAGTGTTGGTTGTGGTGGTAGTGGTTGGTAACGAGTGGCATCTGATGTGATATGTAATACTTGACTCAATTATATATTATTTTTGTGGAAACTAACATTTTGGTATATTAACAAGAAAATACATAAAAAATATTCGGGCCAATTGGGAACCTCTCCCTTTTTTGAAGTCGGTTGAAAATGAAAACTTCTTTTTTGAGGTTGGTTGAAAAGAAATGCAACGATGGGGAATCTTACTTCTGACAATAATTTTAACAAAGTTTTCCCTTGTAACTATTCTAGTATAATTAATATTTACCAAAATAAAAACAAATTTTCGTAACTTTGACCGGATTTTATAATCAGAACCTAACCAAACTTTCATCAAACTATCCTTGAAGTGTATCCTTTCAAATAAGAAAAGAATCATTAGAATCGGTTGGCGTGATATGAGATGGGAGTAGAATGTGAGTGGGAATGGGAGTAGATGGGAGTTATTCGTCATTTTGTCGCAAACGTACCAATACAAATTTAATACTTATGTGATTTTCTCATAGATACCATTGTCAAAAATAGACCAAATAAAAATTAGTTCCCACATGGGAAGCACTACCTTTCAAATAAAAAAAAATCATCAAAATCGGTTCACCTAATCAAAAGTTATGAAGTAACATACATAAAAAAAAGAAACAGTCGAATTGATAATCTCCTTTTCTTACAGAAGTCGGTTAAAAAAGATTTGCTTTTGCGCCTCTTAGTTATAATGATACTGTTGATTATTCCTTAAATAAACAGGCTTTGTTCGATTATTTATTGTTTTCTATTTTGCAAATAATAGCTTTAAAAATATGGTAACAATTTACCCCGGTCTGTTAACAACTTGCCCCAAGTCGGGGTAAGTTGTTACTTTCCGACTTCAGTCATAAAAAAAATCATAATAAAAAAGTCTTACAAAGAATACCCCAAATTACTGTTTTAATTGCAAGTCTAGATATGTAAGTTGAAATTGATTATATTGTATAAATACTAAAATCAAGTATTCGTAGCAATATTTGAGGTTAAAAAAAAATCGGAACTTTTGGCCCCGCTCTCCCCTACGTATACATGTTAGCCTTTCGACGCCCTTTGCTGGACATAGGCCTCCTCCAAGGATCTCCACGTCGATCGGTCATGAGCTGCTAGCATCCAGCGGTTTCCCGTGATTACCATTATTATTATTTATAAACTACGGGTACTATAGGCCAGTCGTGGCGCGGAGGCACAAGTGTGCCCTTCAAATCCACTAAAGGTGTATTGACTGGAACACAGCTAGAATCGCGCAAAATAAATCTGCTTCACGCCATTTCCCGCATATAGTAGGTGATGCAGAGTGAACTTAAAATTAGGGCACTCCATTCCCCATACACTATCCGATTTTCGAGATATTGCGTACTAAGTGGCGGAATAAAATCCGCTAAAATAATTCAAATAAAACACACTTTTACTTATCTTGGAAATAGAAATAATAGAAAACTTTCTGTCATAATATTTACTACTTAGCTCTCCTAAGGTTTAATAATAATATGTTATTTCTCCAACATTAAATACGTTTCTATCGCAACAGCTCCGTCAAGTATATTATATGGCAGGACGCCAGCTCTGGGCATCGATCGTGTTCCAGTACGGCACCGGTACAACTTTCATCGAATGTATGAAATTTTGTATGGAAAATAAAATTTTGTGGATTTTTTTGTATTTGTTTTGTTTGTTGCAATCGATTTTGTGCATATGCCGGGGCAATGATGATGGTATGACATGTGAATAAATATGTTATTTTGTTTTTGTAAGCGCGATGGTTGTCGATTCGAGTGACCCACTCGGGGTAGTGTAAAGTAAAACGGTGGCGCGCTAAGGACGGCTATTTAACATACACTTACTCAGAATAAAAAGGCTATGAATTGTTATAAATACAAATAAATTAGTTTATCTTTTGTTTTTAAATTAAACAATTTTTACATTTAAATTAAACTTATTTTGGAGATTACATACTACAATTAGAAAATGTATATACAAAATTAAGTAACGAGATTCGAAGCCGCACTGGTCTAGATGGTTTTAACGAGGCAAAATACATTTTTTGTAGATTTTTATTTTTTCGTAGGACCACAGTAAGAACAGGTTTTGATTGCACGGTGATTTTTAGACAAAGTTCAGTAAACTATAAACAATTGCAATAAACGTTGTCTTGTCAATTGCCTTCATTTAGAAACTTCTATTAAATTAAAGCTCTTATTATATACAATAGTATATAATATGCTTATAATAACTTCCGCTTGATCGCGCTACAGGATCATAAGATAAATGGCCTTGACAGATGAACATACAGACAGACAAAAAAATGATCATATAAAGAGTCCATTTTTGTTTCTTTAGATACGAATCCCAAAAATGTAAGTTGATTCAAATTGAATCTCAAAGAACAACAAAGTAATTTGAAAAAAAAAACGCGTAAAATACATCAAAAGTAGCATAGATAGCGATGTTCCGGTGCTTGAGCTGCCAACTTCCACTCTCACTATCGGGCACATTATGTTGCTAACGCCATTATATTTTCACTTCAAAAAACCTTTTAAAGGATTTAAAATTTTTCAGTTTTATAGTTTTTATATATTTAAAACGCGCGGAGCGCGTGCCAAGTTTCTGGGTTTCAGAACTGGCGAGCAGCACCGTGTGTTATTTTACACGAACCATTTGAAACCACTTTTTACCTATTCGTAACTCAAAAACTATTCCACCTAAAGCTGTCATATTGGGCTCAAATATTTAGACCCCCTAACTGTATGCGTGCATAAAATTTCATAAACACAGCTCAAACAGTTATTTAGATAATGACGTCCAAAAATCGTAAATTTTTAGGGGGGTGACTGACCTATAGACCTTAATGTTAACCAAGTTCCAGATGATCTAGAATGGTGATATTTAGCATCCGGTTAAGTAATTGGGTGTATGTCAAGGGAAAAATCCGAAAATAGTATTTTTTAAAATATTTTCTTATAATTTTTCAATAAATAGATTCAATTAGGAACATTTACTTATAGCACCTGTAATGAAAGCATAGCAATCAAAGTTAATGATAACTGATTTTTAGGCATAGCGCCTGCCAACAAAATAAGAGCAATGCATTATTTATACATATGTTGCTTTAATTTATGTCACGCGTTAGTAAATACTTTATTTATTTTGTAGACTAACTTCACTATTACTTACGTAAGCCATCTCAAACAACACGATGCTTTCAAGTATATTTTAAGATAAGATATGTCTCCATTTGTAGCTGAAAATGACTCTAATTTATGTCCTGAGAAAGCCTGCCATCATGTGGACTTCAAGGGCTTCACGTAAAAATATAAAAATATAATAAATGGATTAACATCCTTCATTATTATTTATTACTAGCGGACGCGCGCAGCTTCGCTTGCCTATTTAAGGGTGAATTCTAATAACCCATAAAACATGTGTTCAATGAAATATTTTTAAGTCTAAATTTCAATTTTTATAATAATCGGTGGCGTTTTAAATATTTTTCTATATAAACTTTCAACCCCTTATTTGCACCCTTAGGGGGTGAATTCTAGAAAACCATACAACATATGTTTAATTATACACGTTTAAGAGTCTGAATTTCAAATTTTATGAAAATTTATGAATATTTGCACCCCTAAGGGTTCTCTCTAGGGGGGGAATAATAAGAGGGGAGAATTCTAGAAAACGATGAAACACGTGTTCAATTAAATACCTTTAAAAATATAAATTTCAAATTTCATAAAAATCGGTGCCGATTTAAATTTTTTTCCATAAAAACTTTGAACCGCTATTTCATCTCTTTAAGGTAAAAATTTTTCGAAATCCCTTTTTAGTGGATGTCCAGATTACGAAAGTAAACTTTTGTCCAAATTTAACGTTTCTACCATCAGAGGTTAAGGCTGTGCGTGCGTCTTACCTCAGTCAGTGAGGACAAGTCCTTTTATATATATAGATAATTTAAACATTTTAGTACTTATTATACTAAGGGTATTTGCATAGTCGATTAACGTATTTGATATTAAATACCTGAAGAAATTTTATTAAATTAGTGAATCACTTTTACATTTTTAAATATAAATTATTATAAAAAAGATACATTTAAAAATATAAAAAAACCACTCTTCCGAGGGCAGGACAAGGGTCCAAGCCATCGGTGGCTAGGGCTCCAGAGAGAGGAACCTCCGCACAATACGTGCCGTCTCAAGTATTACTGCCTTCTGTATCCGGTTCTTGATCCAACAGCTAAGCGATAGCCTCTTAAGGTGTTGGTCGAGGCTTTTCGCTATTAAACCGTTAACCGAAACCACTATCGGCACAATGATAACAAATAACAAATTATTATTACAATATTTAAGTACTAAGTCCTATAAGGGTTCTGTTTTATTGCTTTCGAGGTACAGAATCCTAAAACAGAAAAAAATACACTAAAAAATAAATATAAATAAAAGCTTTTAAAAAGTAATTATATTGATAGATCCTATATCTTATAAAACAAAGTCGCTTTTCGTGTCTGTCTGTTGTTTCTAACTCTTCTTCTTCTAAACCACCCAACGGATTTTAATGCGGTCTTCACCATTAAGTCGAGTGTTTTTCGTAGAAGGTTTATATGTAGTTTATTATTTGTACATTCTTATGTAAATTAACATAAATACGATAAATGTGTATAAAGTCCTACCCGTTGAGGCACTTTCGCGCATGCGCTGCTCTAATGGTAAGTACTACATGAAAAAAATGTACTGGAGTATTGTTCCTCTTAATAAGATCTACAAAAAAGTCCGCGAGAGCATATTTTTATCTTTTAAGGATAACGTGTAGTGATCATATTTCTGTCTAAAAATAGTAATTTCAATATATTTTTTATTGTGAGGGATATTTTTCCATAATGGTACTAATCCTTATCCTTTAAAATACTTTATTAATTTTCTACGTTAAACGAAGATAAAATTTGCTTTTTACACTATTTCGAAATTGCGAATAGTTTTAGAGAAAAACGCATTTAATTGTTGACACATCACGCCGTTGACTCATCAGCTGTGCCGACTCAAGTTTTACTTATCCCTTACTCTCAGCATATAAATAAGTATGTTAGTTACGTTGGCCATTTAATGTAGATGAACTGTCTTTTACTGTTTTTTCATTTTAATAAGTACTTTAGAAGTTGTTAAAATACTAAAACATCCTTGCTGCGAAACGCGCCTCGCGACGTTTTGCTTATTTATACACAAGCGCGTGATGAGCAGTCATCGGTGGTTCAGTGGTAGAATGCTCGCCGGCCACGCGGGCGGCCCGGGTTCGATTCCCGGCCGATGCATTCTATTTAATTTTCCTCACAGGCAGCCACGTAGTGCCTCGAAAACAAGCTCGAAAAAAAAACTCGCCTGCCTCTATAGCAAAGAAAATTTAGATGCGTTTCACATATTGAATAATTTCAGTTAAATGTATTATTTCAGCGCGATATTGGTTTCATATTTTTTGTATTAGTTATTAGTAGGTAGGTTTTTGTTTATAATTTCTTTCGTTTAAGTTTTCTGTTATTTGTGTTATTTATTTGTGTTTATTTTAAAACAATTGGAAAATTCTTATTGGAATTACGAAAATGCGGGTTGCATTAGGGTTTAATTAATTTTCACATTATCTTAAGTGCTTTGCAAACATACATTATATGAATAATTCAGTAGTTAAGGCGGGCGAAGCCGCGAGCGGGTCGCAATTTCAATATATTTTTTATTGTGAGCCATATTTTTCCATAATGGTATTAATCCTTATCCTTTAAAATACTTTATTAATTTTCTACGTTAAATGAAGATAAAATTTGCTTTTTACACTTTTTCGAAATTGCGAATAGTTTTACAGAAAAACGCATTTAATTGTTGACACATCCCGCCGTTGACACATCAGCTGTATGTTACTCAAGTTTCACTTATCCCTTACTCTCAACATATAAATAAGTATATTAATTACGTTGGCCATTTAATGTAGATCAAAACTGTCTTTAACTGTTTTTCATTTTAATAAATACTTTAGAAGTTGTTACAATATCAAAAAATCCTTGCTGCGAAACGGCTCGCCACTCGCCATGCGTCCGCCGCGCCCGCCTGC
Source organism: Heliconius melpomene rosina (assembly GCF_056956725.1). Lineage (NCBI taxonomy): Eukaryota > Metazoa > Arthropoda > Insecta > Lepidoptera > Nymphalidae > Heliconius > Heliconius melpomene. Next base: position 969,091 of record NC_140396.1, on the reverse strand, counting down.
CTTACACGCATCGGTGGTTCAGTGGTAGAATGCTCGCCTGCCACGCGGGCGGCCCGGGTTTGATTCCTGGCCGATGCATTCTCTTTAATTTTCCTCACAGGCAGCCACGTAGTGCTTGCTTTTCATCAGGGACAGAATGTTTCAATTTCATCGTTTGCACGTATTGGATAATTCGAGTTGAATGTATTATTTCAGCGCGATATATTTGGTTTCATATTTTTTGTAGTAGTTATTACTAATAACTTATTAGTAGGAAGGTTTTTGTTGCTAATTTGTTCCGTTTAAAAATAGTCATTTAACTATCTAAAAATAGTCATTTAGATATATTTTAATAAGTACTTGAAAAGATTAGTAGCACAGATTTAAAATTACGCTACCTACTAAAAAATCCTTGCTGTGTAAAACAATTGGAAAATCCTTATTGAAACTACGAAAATGCGGCATTAGGGTTTAATTAATTTTCACATTATCTTAAGTGCTTTGCAAACATACATTATATGAATAATCCAGTAGTTAAAGCGGGCGAAGCCGCAAGAGGGTCGCTAGTATATATATAAAATTTAATAATAATATACTATCTGTAAGGTCAGTCGTGGCACAGGGGCATAAAGAGTGACTGTAAAACCTGACTGGTTACTGGTTACTAGTTACTGAGTGTTTTAACACTAGGTTCCTTCTGTCTACTCTTCTGTGTGCGGGATACAGAGTGAAGCTGATTAGATTTTTATTTTGAAACATTGTCAGCCTACCAGCTATCTTAACAGAAGTAATTATAAAGTAATTATTAACAGTAAAAATTTAAGTAATTGTTAATAAAAAAATAAGAGAAAAAAAGAGAAAATTAAAAAATACTTAAACAAAATAATAAAAAAAACCAAAATGTGGTGTCGTGGGACACCAGGTAGGAACGAAGTTCGACGAACGACGAGTCCTTCGACTAATGTAGAATCGACACAAATTGCAAAAAAAGTCGTGCTCAATTTTATGTAGGTTTTCTTGATTTTTCTCTTAAATTTTGCTGATTTGTTTTTATTTAAGTACAAGAAAGTATTTAGAAAATTCAGTATTTTAGGAAAAAATAAATTACTTAAAATAAAAAACATCGTAATTCAAATTATCAACTAAAAAAAGAAAGAGGGAGAAAGAGAAAGGTATTATACATTACTCGTCTGTGTATGCGACTGTCGCGCCTGCGCACGTCTCATTTAACGGTTTTATTCCACGCATTTTTCTTACGGTTTTACTATCACATTTTTTTCAGTTCGGTCACGCAGCGAAATCCCTATCCCTTCCAAGCCTGCCGTAAGGAACTTCGTTCCAATAAATAAATCCGCTTTACGGTGTATCCCACACATAGCGGGGTAGACAGAGGGAACCTAATGTTAAGGCACTCAGTTCCCCTCTTTCCATCAAACTCTGGAGGCATTGCGTGTTGAGTTATTCCAACGAAATAATAAAATTAGAAATAAAATAATAATAAATTTATCAGACTTCTAAACGCAGCATACATTAATTACTTTTTAATCTGACAACTGTCATTTTATCAACAAAATAAAAACTATAGTCGAGATTCATAGATAAATATAATCTATTTTCATATATAATTAAATATCGTCTTAAGAGTAATAAAACATAATATTATTGACCATAATAAAAAAGTAAATATCTAATTATATTAGATATATTTTATTGTACGAAGCCGCTCATATTTTAATGGTTTTTTTGGCCTGAGTTTCATGATTTTACTGGTTTTAGGAACACTTGTGAAAACGGCAGAGAACGGAGTCGACCTTGGGATCATATCAATTCAGATTGGTACCGTCAGCACTTAATAAACTTATTGTTTATATTTTTTCCAAGACATGTTGAACAATGAGTCGTTCAATAGAATTGCTTGTGGTTGAAACAAGAACTTACACCGAATTGTTCCAATGCCTCCCGATGGGAGCTGTCTCTTCCATGCTATTGCATATTCTTCGTTTGAGCGTATTGATATACAACAAACTAATAAATTGCGCGAGACTATAGTAGAGTACGTATGTCGTAACTGGAATGATTTAAGTATCTACACTAGCGCTCGAAACGGGAATCCTTACTCTTCTAAAGAAGACATGCTTTGCTTAACTACGTACGGAGCTACTTCCGAAATAAAGGCTGCAGTAGATTTGTACAGTACTAGCGGACGCGCGCAGCTTCGCTTGCTTATTGCTTAGGGGTGAATTCTAATAAACTTTGAAACATGTGTTCAATAAAATATTTTTAAGAGTCTCAATTTCAAATTTTATAAAAATCAGTGGCAATTTAAAGATTTTTCTATATAAAATTTTAACCCCTTATTTACACCCCTAGGGGATAAATTAAAATAAACCACGAAACTTATGTTCAATGAAATATTTTTAAGAGTCTAAATTTCAAATTTTATAAAAATCAGTGGCGATTTAAAGATTTTTCCATACAAACTTTCAACCCCTTATTTGCACCCTTAGGGGGTGAATTCTAGAAAACCATGAAACACATGTTCAATTAAATATTTTTAAGAGTATAAATTAAAAATTTTATAATAATCGGTGGCGTTTAAAAGATTTTTCCATACAAACTTTCAACCCCTTATTGGCACCCTTAGGGGAAGAATTCTAGAAAACCATGAAACATGTGTTCAATTAAATACTTTTAAGAGTCTGAATTTCAAATTTTATAAAAATTGGTGCCGATTAAAAAAAAAAACTATACAAACTTTCAACCCCTTATTTGCACCCTTAGAGGGAGAATTCTGGAAAACGATGAAACACGTGTTCAATTTAATACCTTTAAAAATCTAAATTTCAAATTTCATAAAAATCGGTGTCGATTTAATTTTTTTTCCATACAAACTTTGAACCCCTATTTTACCCCTTTAGGGTAAAAATTTTTCAAAATCCCTTCTTAGTGGATATCCAGATTACGAAAGTAAATATCTGTCCAAATTTCACGTTCCTACGCACAGCGGCTACGGCTGTGCGTGCGTCTTACCTCAGTCAGTGAGAACAAGTCCTTTTATATATATAGATATAGATAGAAGTGTATTATCACAATGGTGTCCTACTTGGTTTATTCGGCGAACAGAAATGTCCTATGAAGCGCTTACTCTAAACTATGTTTTAAAAAGAGCAACTCTTGAGTTTCTTGCCGTAGTAGCTTCCTATAGGAAAAGTACTTGTAATGGCCAAATTGAATAAAGAATATTTTGATTTTGATTACATTATAAACCTTTCTACTTATGATTTCTGTACAAAAAGTAATGATATCCCATCAAAAACATAAATGTAAAATGAAAGCCAAGTTCAGTAATAAAACATATGCTTTCAGCGATAAAAGAAATGAGATGTAAATGTATGCCAAGTTCAATGGTCAGTCCTGAAATTAATTTTAACAATATAAAATATTTTATAACAACTGAAAATGCCCATTGTTCTTACAACTTGGAGACTTTATTTATGTGTAATATCTGACTTGGCTAGTTTTCATATGAATTTACAATAGAATCTGAATACAATAGAATAGAATTTGAATACATTCATTAATATCGATGTAAATTAATTTGAAAACTAGCCAAGTCAGATATTACACACAAATAAAGTCTCCAAGTTGTAAGAAGAATGGGCATTTTCAGTTGTTATAAAATATTTTATATTGTTAAAAATAAATCTCAGGACTGACCATTGAACTTGGCATACATTTACATCTCACTTCTTTTATCGCTGAAGCATACGTTTTATTACAGAACTTGGCTTTCTTTTTACATTTATGTTTTTGATGGGATTATAATATTTCCAGTTACACAAAAATGTACGCAAAATATATTATATTGTTTGAGGCTGTCGTTTACTGTCTGTGATTGTAAACACGATAGTTATGAGTTCGCTTCCTCATCGGTGTGATGAAACACTTCATATTTTCATTTCCTCGCTCTGTTACCGAGTCAATGCCTCCAGATTTCTGCTTCTGAAGGGGAACGGAGTGTCTTAGCCCAAAGCTCCTAGGTTACCTCTAACCTGCTATGTACGTGACACAACGTGAACTCATCCAAAAAAATCCAATATTTTAGTACAAATGACCAAACGAATAATTAATTTAGCAAATTATCTACATACACACAAACATACATAAATTTAATATATTTAATACATACGTATATACAAAGAATATCAAAAAGTTATAGCACTCGAGAGCACAAGAGACCCGCAATAAACCCGACGAGGGCGATAATATTTAAACTTGATGGGATAAACTTGTGTGAAGTTGCCAACTGACTGTTCTGTCACGTTGTCGCGTCGACTCCGTTAGGAGTTTTGATGAATCAATTTTATCAAATTGTGTTATGAGTGTGGGAAATTTTAAGTTTTCTATGCAAATAGTTTATGAGTTCCAACTCTAAATGATGGACTTGAGTTGGTATTCTTTAGGTCTATGTTTTTGTTTTAGCTTTGGAGTTTGAATCTTTTTTGGAGATTTTTTAATCTTGTTTTATATACAGGTGTTAATGATAGGGTCAGACTTGGGATTGTGATTTCGATCTTCCTTCGTTTCTTGTCATACAGAAAAATACATGAAGTTGAAAAAAAATGTGATAATTATATTTTTGGTTAGTTAATTTTCCGGTACGTTTGGACGTTGTGGACCTTTTACTAAAAATGTCAGATAAAAAGATCGTATGATTGCAGTTTCTTACATCGTTCAAACTCAAACTGCCTACTGCCTAGACATGTCTTATACATGGTAAATTATATATTTGTATATTAAAGGTTTCTTTTAATTATTTAAATTTAATTTTGATTAAAAACGAAATTATATTTTGAATTATTTAAGGCATTTTTTTATTTTCTCGCCCTATATAAGGGTTTGCATTGTTTTGCCAAAACTCATAATGATACGTACTGTGTCGCATAACTTAACCTTGCGCTTCGTTTCACAAAAAAGGGAAAATTTAATTTATTTTATATAATACCATTCTTTCGAGTAGGTATTGAACCTACACCTTTCTTATTTACAGCCTTACAATACTGTACCACTGTGCTACAATAACCTCAAGTAACATGTAACCAAGTTGGCACACATCATCTTTTTCTAAAAAAGAAATTTAACAACTAGCTTAACTAAATCCATAAAGTCACTAAACAAAATGAATGTTGACACAATCCACCGAAAGGACCTGCGAGAGAATTGTACTAAGAAAATGTACTCTGTTATAATATACGAGTTAACTATGAGAAAGTTATAAGTCGAGAAAGTATAGTAGTAAGTTAGCACGCGTAAAATAAAATCTTATGGGGCATATGCCAAGAAAACAATGATTATGTTAAAAAAAAAATCCCTACTTTCCGCCGAATTTTGGAGGAATTGCGTGTTGAGGGACGGAACTTAACGCCGCGCTTGGAAGGAAATGTACAAAAACTATACGAGTATTTACGTATATTTAAACATATGCCTTTTAATTGTTGCAAATGCAACATAAACGATAACAACGAAATAAAACTCCGAGCTAATTGACTCAGTACAGTCACTTTAATAGTTATGAGTTTCAGCTGACGCTATACAGGCTGTTTAAATATGACACATAAAAATATATACTGCTTTAAATACTTCTGGTACAAATGTGAATAACCTGAATGTATATATATGGTGGGTATGGGTTTCATTACCTATCGTGGCGTTTGGTTCTTGGCGTAACGATTATTATTTAATAAATGTTTTAACTCATTCGCTCTGGAGAAGCAGAAAAAAAAGCCTGGAGATAGTTATGCTGCTCAGCACATAAAGCCTCAAAAAATTCGGCGAAAGTACGAAGGCGGGGGACGGAGTGTCTAAACACTAGGCTCTTTCTGCCTACCCTGCTATATGCAGGATGCAGCATGAAGCTGTTTTTTTTTTCGTTTTATGTCTAAATGGCCATATAAATGAAGTTACGGACTATAACTTCTACATTAGTATAGGATTTTTTTTTATAATTAATCTGTATATTATCTAATTAATATCTGAATATAACACAAACCCAAGACGCGAATGATTTCGCTAAACTGAACAACAAACTTAAAGCTACGAGTTTCAAGAAACTTCGCGGAGACTGGTTACACTGTTGAAAAGTTTAATTTGTTAATTCTACTAATTATATATTAAAATCATTTGAATTTATTTAGCTCGTCGGATGTGACCGGCAATAGTATTAGGAAGGTAGTGAGTTTGAATACAACTTTATAAAAGGAAACAAAATAAAAGAACTCTATTTAGTTTTTTTTGGTTCTATTAAGAAGGCATTGGGTGTTGAGTAGTGGAACTCCGTTACGAGAGCGAGGTATTCAAAATATTAAATAACATAATACGGCTGTGTTCGATCCTCACTCGTGGGAATTAATGATTATTTCTTTATATTTTCATTTATTCATTCTGGCACTAAGGAAAAAACCCGGCGTTTAGTTTCGGCACTAAATACGCAATGCCTCGATAAATTCATCGGAAGATGGGGGAACTGCCTTAACTTTATGTTGCTTTTTTCTGCCTACCCTACGGTACGCTTATATATATATATATATATTTTATATAACAAATAATATTACTATATTTTAGATCCACCAGTAGCACAAATATCGTTGATTCTACCAAAAGAGCCGCGTCTTCTAAGAGAGGATGAGGATGCTGAGCTCCTTTGTTCGTCCGACGCGTCGCCGCCCTCGTACAATTTCACTTTTTATAAAGGGACCGGGGTAACTATGTCTTTTTTAGTATTAATTATTGTATTTCACGCTGCTTACTCACGCTGTATCCCGCACATGACAGGGTGGGCAGAGGGAACCTGGAAATTTAATGGTAAAACACTTCGTTGCCATTACGACACTTCCGTTCCCCACTACTTAAACTTACTTAAATTAACTTAACTTACTTAACCTGGGGAGCACCCCGCATTTTCAGCCCAATTCTTGCGTCGCGCTTTGCCTGGTTACCAGATAAGGCGAGGAAAAAGTAATTTTATTTCCTCGAATGGGACTCGAACCCACAACCTGTCGCGTTTACAATCGCACGCTTATAATCCTGTGCTATGAATGGGATTAATAGTAGTTAACATTAAAACTAATAAAATAAAAATATATATCATAAATAACTCTTTTTTTTAATTAAATAACAAAAATAAAGGGGCCCGAGGCTATATTAGCAACTTCCACCACAATACATTACAAGTTGGCAACCAAGTAATATTATGTTTGGACCTAAACAAACTTTGTTATGCTCGGAGAGGCTTCCTTCATGTAACTAATTAATTATACCTATAAATTTTCTGATTAGACGCTTTTATTAAGCTGGAGTAAACTAAAAGTTCTTTTTTAAAAGCTCTTTTATGTGCTTTTTTGGTTTAATTAAGTTTATGATGAAGCCATTGAGTTCTGACACTCGATACGTAATGTGAATTCGGGTGGGAAGTGGAGAACGGAGTGTCTTGACTCTTCATTAGTTTGGTTTGTTATACACGATAAGATACTACACTAACTAACTAACACTACGCTATTGTTCTATTGTTTAGCAATGATAGATAGATTTCCTTAGCTTCACGTTACATTCTGAATATAGCATGGTAAACAGAGGGAACCTGCGAACCTCATGTCACACACTCCGTTCCCATTAAGACACTTTCGTTTCCTACTGTCCACCATTCTGTGCTTTTCTTGTTACCACAGCGAGGTAATGAAAATATTAAAAATCGAACTCACAACCTGTCGCTTACTCCACTTACGCCACCACTACTCTCAACAGACTTAGTAAAACATAGTAGAACTGCTTTATTTTAGGCTTCTTCGAATTAGGTCTCATATAAAATTTACCATTTGTAGCTCAGTTCTTGTTTGTTTATTCTACAGAACGTGGAAACTTGTGTTACTATGAAGTATTTGATTAGCCATTTCTAGCAAAATATTTGTTTTCGACGATTTGTTCACATTAAATCGTATTTGCTTCGTGGTGCAGCATTTTTCGTAAACAGAATGGTTCAGAGTTCCATTTACGCTTGGGGATACTCGTATGAGTTTTTTTTCATTTTCTCGCTGGGTTAAGATCCGCCACTCAATATGCAATGTTTATTTTTATTTTTTATTTATTTGGTGATAACAACAAGTACTTAAAGTCAGCTTACTTTTGAATTTGTAGCCTTCAGAATTCATCATGTGTAGCTCTAAATAGGTGTGAGAAGTGGAATTGAACTACCATATCGTTCCTTACCTCAAAAAATGCACACAAGCACCAATTTACTTGTGTCCAAACAAATCCACTAATAATTTCTAGCTATTTTAAATTAAGTTTTCACGTTGCCACAAAATCGCGTGCGCACAATCATAAATCGCGAATTTCAAAAAAAGAACAGCCCCAACACTTGCTGTTATAAAGTTATTTCTTTTAAGACATAACAAATAGAATTTTTCACGAAGCATTATTAGTAATTAAGGCTCCGGCCGCACTAGCGTCACGCCACATGAGAATTACGGCGTTCGATCGACTTAAGTTTCAATTTGCGTGGAAATCTCTTAAGTCCACCTTGTAGTGGTTAGAAAACATGCTAAAATCCACTCAGGTACGTCGAACTATACTTTTGTATGGAAACAATGGTTTTGCTAGCTTAATAAACTATTTATTGGTGCTGTTGAGTTCTTCTTTCAGTTTCACGCTGTATCCCGTATATAGCAGGGAACCTGGGAACCTAATGTTGAGACACTTCTTTCCGCAAATCAACCTGTCGCGTATATAGTCTGGCACTTTTGTCCATGCGAATTCTTGTGAATTCTTAGGGCGAATCTCTGAGTGTAAACTCGTGGTTGTAAATCAGGCGACATAAGGGCGAAGTTGTGGTTTCGATTCCCACTCGAGGGTAGGAAATATTTAATATTTTCAATTTCTTGTTTTGGTTACGAGGCTAGTACGTCGTTGATTTCCGCCACGCACCACGTAATGCCTCAAATATTTGGCAGGAACTCTATGGTTCCAGATACCCTCTGCCTACCATGGTATGTGCAGGATACTGGGTGAAGCTAAACAAAAATATTTAATAAATAAAGAAAAGAATAATAATAAATTACAGTTTAGTCTTTTAACCGAGGTTCGTCGGTACAACTTCATGCCGCCACTGAATTCGTAATTGGCGGTTGATTCTGTCTAGCAAGTTTTAGATCCGTTGTAACTTTTTCATGTTTAAAATTCATTTTCAAGTATATAATGTCTGTATATAAAAAAATATTACCTCGAATTAAGACGGCGTGGTACGCAGAGTGAACTTGGTGTTAAGAAACAGGTGGGGAATTTAAATAATAGAGAAAAATAGAGATGGAATTCACAACCATCGCGTTTGCAGACAGACTCTGTCTCACTGCGCCATGACGACCTCGAACTGTCAATCAAGAATTGTAATTAGTTTTTCCGCATACGTTGACATATTAGATTTTTTATAAAAAAAGAGCAATTACGTCTATTTTGCATCAAACGAGCGTAAATACGTAATACACGTATATACATGCAGCTATATTGAACTATGCCATCTTAATATGCTTGTTATTGCTGTAGTGCAGTGTGCATTCGTAGGTCATCATAGTTAGTCATCGATGGATATATAAAATTTAATCACTTAAGGGTACGTAGTACACTAGTATTATAAATTGCTATAAGGCACGATTATATATATAATTGAAATTCTATCCCGTGGGAACAAATAATATATTTTTTTCTTTAGTAAAAAAATGATACAAATAATAAATGTTTACTATACAAAGATATATATTTTATTATCTCAATAAAGTGATACCGTCGTTGTCGTAGCAGCGGTACAATCTCTGACCGCAGTGCGACGGTTATAGGATCGATTCCCATTCGGGGATGTTTATTTTTGTTTACTGACGTCAATACCTCAAAAGTTGTTGGTGCCTGCAGAACGGAGTGTCTCATCACTAGGTTCCCTTGCTATATACGACATACATCGTGAGATTATATATCGTATATTTCATATTATAAATTTATTCTTATTATATTCAGGATCATTTGATACGTGATGACCCCATAGGAGGAATATCAGTTGAAGGCAACAAGTTGTTCCTAAGAGGCCTTCGAAGGCATCATTCAGCGAGATACAGATGTCGAGCCTGGAACTCTGAGGGCACCGGACTTAGTGAACCTTTAACTTTGAACGTATTATGTAAGTAAATATGCCCATTTATAAAACAATAACTCTTTATTCTTTATGTTGAAATGGATAACTGTTGGTTTTTTACCAGCACTTCTCAGCAGAACTAGCTTTTAAACCGATGGTAGGCTTATGTTGATTTGACTGATTTAATAGTACTTGAAAAATTATTTGTTTAAAAATATTTTCAATTTGAATGTATATATATAAAGAGAAGTCATTGATTATATTATCACTAGTTCCAATTTCTTACGAAGAAAATTTATAAATATAGAAATAGTCACGAACCAGGTCTGCTAATACTAAACGTGACTGGGTTTTTGCTAACCCAGCATCTATTGTCTCTTAAAGCACTGAGCTGGCTTACCTTTGCTCGTATGAAAATAATTGCTTAGTGATCATTGATTTTTTTTGTATAAAGATATAGAAATCTAAATTCCATTAACCCTCATAATAGGGTAAAATACTCCGGCCATTCCTTTCTGACCAATTTTCGAGACATTTCATATGGTGTTGCGGTTTTTAACGCCGCAAATAAAAATACCATACCTACTAGAATTTCGCACAATAACATAGCTACAAATATTGTACGTACAAAATATTCAAAACGATAAACCTTTCAGCCCGGCCGGAGTGCTCTGCGGGCAGCGTGGTGCAGCAGTTGGCCGGCGCGCCCGGCGGCGAGGTCAGGGCGCGGTGCTCCGTGTCCGCGCCGTCCTCCAGAGACGCTGGCCCGTTGAGGTTCTACTGGACTTATAATGGGACTAAGGATGTCTTACCTGTTAGTGATATTGATTGTCTCGTTATAATTGATTATTTATGAAGATTATTGTCTTTTTAATATTAGATTATTACCTAAATCTAAATTGTATACAAGCAAAATCAAATATCGAGCCTTACTAAAACTGGAACGACTGAAAATTGGTAAATTTCCATGAATTATAATAGATTTGACATTTTATTTTTGTCTCTTTGGCGTTGTTTTAGGTATAAGTGGATTAAAAAATCATTATATTAAACATCAAAGCCTAGAGTTATAAAACATTTTATCAAATTTTAAAAATATTAGTTATGGATCCAAATACTTTTACGTCCAAATTTTTATAATTTGAAATTTAATTTTATTTGCCTCAGTAGTAACTAATAATATATTATTTAGATACCAGCATCAAACGTAACTGTCATGGGTTCGAGCAGTTCTGTAGTCCACGGATTGCCACAGCTCGATGGGGAGGAGGACCTCGGTTGGCTCGCTTGCTGGGCAAGCAATGACATTGGTAATCAGAGGGAACCCTGCTTGTTCAGGATTATGCCAGCAGGTTAGAAATATTTTCGAGATCTTGTTTTTTGTGGCGAAATTCAACGTCACTCTTTTGTTGCGAGAAAGAGGAAACGAAAATAAACATACCTCATTCTACTACATGAAAATTGAACCCACAACCATCATGTTTACAATCAGTGCCGCAGCGCCACGAAAACCTGAATATATTCAATTTATTCAACAATTCTAAAAACGAATGATAAAATTTACCTCCTGCTGACAGCCTTTCCTGAAGCTCCAAGTAATTGTGAAATAGAAGACGAATTTCTCAAGTGCGAGCCCGGCCATGACGGAGGATTGCCGCAGAGATTCATCTTAGAAGCATTGGAGGTACGCGCCCATCAACCTATACAAGGAGATGAGTCCACTATGAATGACCAGGTAAGACGTGATGAATATGAGAAAATTATGTCTTGTGCAATTGTTTTGAAGGGTACATTAACTAATTATACGTATAGATATTTTTTTTTTGTGAATATTGTTCGACGCAGCGTTAAGTTTCGTCATTCAGGATGAAATAACTCGTATTTGGTATAACTCGAGTGACTCAGTGAACTTGCTATGATGGAAAAACCTTGAAGGTGCGCCGTCAAATGAGTCCTAAAATATATTTATACATATACTAGCGGCCCGCCCGCGGCTTCGCCTGCGTGAGATACATTATTATTAATTTTTGTCTCCATGACTACCTACGACTTATAAGTGACGTCCATGTAAAATTTGAGACTTCTAGCATTTAGTAACGAATTACAAAGACAAATGTCATTAGTAACGAAGTTTCATACAAACTTTCAACCCCAAAAACAAACCCTTAAAAGTTGAATATTGCAAATTCCCGTCTTAGCGAGCACCTACGTCCTATAAATAACTCCTATGCAAAATTTCAGATTCCTAGCACTTGTAGTTTCTGAGATTTCGTGGTGAGTGAGTGACCTTTCGATTTTATATATATAGATTGTTGGCAAATAATTAATATGTGACAATTAAACTCATAGCCATTTTATTAAGGCACTATCTTAATAAAAGCACCCTTAAAAAATCTAGTAAAGTTACACTTCAAATAACATACCTTTATATAAAACTACACAACTCTAGGGCATATCAGGCCGAGGTCTCACGGAAGCTGTGTACCGAGCCAGTAACGACGTGACACCACAGTTCCCTTTAGACGCCCTGTCTCCAGGAAGATATACGTTTCTAGTGTATTCTGAAACTCCTCGTGGTAGGTCGCAAAGACCAGCCGCCTTACATAGCATACCAATAAGAACGAGTCATGATTTAGACGTACCAGGTGAGTTACATTAAACAATTTCTTTTACTTTTTGTAATGGTCCAGACTTACCTTTTGATTAGTAGGACAGGTGATGGCTCTATTCTCCACTCTCTGCCCAAATTTTGAAATATTATATATTATGTAGCCTTATTAATTGTAATGATCAGTCTAAGCTAAACCAACGCAGGGTTTTTCAATTAACATATTTCTTCGAATCTGTAAAATATAACAACATATCATAATTTTTCATTTATGTCTTTTCTTCTGATTAAATAAAAGTAATAATATGAAAATGGAGGATTCCAGGGTAAGCACTTATAATTTACTAGAAAATATGCAGAAATCCGTAAATATACTCGTATAGTTAAAAATATATTATAAATTAGTCTTTAATTAATAACTGTTGATAGACACAGTATTAGGTACATCAAGTACCTGGCAGCATAATTCATGCATGTATTTCCTACATATCCCTAACACTATAAATTACCCTGGCGACCTAATCTGATATTTATGACAAAATACCTGTGCATGGCTTTGTCTACATAATCCATATATGTATGTATGTCGGTATATATGTGTATACAATGTTTCATAGATATAGTATAGAATATGTGTATTTGCGTTACTTACTAAAGCATCACGTTATATCTTGTATAGCACAGACAGATAGACAGAGAGAGAAAGAGAGAAATATTATTAAAAGCAGAATTACAGTATTATGTGCAAATGTTGAAAATTACCTGTAAATAAGAGAAATGACAATTAAAGTTTATTATTCGTCTCTCTCTCTCTATTATTTTTATCCAATTTATTTTGGCTTATAGTTATTAATATTACATTGCTTTTATTTTCACACGTATTCACTCTTTTATTCCTTTGACGTCTGGCTGTCAATTAATTATAGACATATGACGAGTGTCATAAAAAAGGAACGCTATATTTAAAGAGAGTAAATTCTGTTTACATGTACTCGTATTTTCTAAGGTTTATTCGAACAAAATTCTAAAAACATAGAAAGTAACCCCAAATAATAAAAACATTAAAATTTATCTTAACTCAACTGTCTCATTATCTACATTGGATACAAGTATTTACTGTAACTAATAATATTTTATTTAAGCCGCCGATAACAAAACACTAATCATACAAATCACATTATATTATTTTTAATTTAACAGGATCACTTCAGACTATGACACCTATGCCACCTCCCATCCCACCAAGCAGTGATAATAGTGTAACTCTACTCATAGGAGCATCACTAGCTCTCGTACTATTGACAATACTTACAACACTATGCGTGACACTTGTAGTGATGTGCAAAAAGAAACGGAGACCACCACGAGATCCTGAACAGAAGTGAGTTTTTATAATCATATATTACAGTTTTAGTTTTAGTTTTTATAATCACTATTACACTACAGGAAGCATTATCGTAAATGTTGTGCATTTATCAATCAATCATTCTTTATTTGTCATTCGGGCTTCGCCCGCTTGAACGACGTAATTATTTATTTACCAATCTGATTTTTTTAAATATTAGGGTAGGCAAAGGGAACCTGGAAATCTAGTGTTAAGATACAATAAGACATTTTCTTAATATGAAATAACATTTTAAAAATTATCCTAATTTCCATTTCAGTACAATACTGAGACGAAGCGTAGGCGTGTCTATGTACAGTGGGTCATCGTTATCACAGAGCATTATGCCTACAGTCGTTGTAAGAGGGCACAGAGGATCCAGAGTGCTAGCTGCAAGGTGGTCAGGAGTTCTTGACGACGCTCCTCTCGCTGTACTAGCTTTAGACACTAGACCTCATGGTATGTTCGTTTTGCATTAACTTTTAGTGAGAGAATATTATAGTGATGTGAGGCCAGCTGTGGCATAGGCTCATAAGCGTGAGACTGTAAACGCAACAGGTTTTAGCTTCGATTCTCACTTGAGGAAATTAAATTTTTAATTCCTAGTTTTGATAACGAAGCAAAGCGCGGCGTTGAGTTAAGAAATCTAACGGTCTTGCGTGGTGAGTAGCGACGCAAAGTCTTATTAGACGGAAATAAAAGGCTTAATGGAAATCTTAATGCGAAATGGAATTCTTAATGAAAACGAAGTTTCCTAACACTAGGTTCCCAGGTTTTCTTTGCTCCCCTACCCTGCTTGTTTGGATTAAATTCTTATACTGTTTTTTTATATTGTTTCCTAAAAAAGGATTTTTCTTTCTGATAATTTATTATTCAGTTGACACAGATTCCGGTCACAGCGACGGGGAAATTCAAGAAACAGCGCTAACTCGACACGATGACATGGAAACTCAAACTGACACTTAGAGAGGCATAATAATATTAATATTAAATCATTTTTTTTGTATTTATATATGAAAAAGGGGAAATTAAGCTATACAAGCTAATTAGGATGTTTTTGATTGCACGAGATGGTTGCGAGTTCAAACTCCTTACCGATTCTTAAGAATACGACTGCAGTCTCCCATCACCACAGACAAAAAGTCGAGTTTCCAAAAATATAATTATAATATTAAATATTTGCAATTACTTCGGTTTAAGAGTTTTATTTAGAAATTATTGAAAAGGTGAAGATTACTTAAACCAAATGAGTGACTAATAAGATTTTCATGATTATAAAATTAACCTAAGAGAAAAGCCAGTACAAACCGATTATGTTTTAATGTTACTTAACCGCTAATTGGCATCTATAAGTGCGGTCGATCGAATGTATCAATGGGTGTGGAATGCATGCAGTATTATATTATAGTGATAATTTATTTTAAGATTTTATTAGTCAGTGCTGTATAAATAGTGGTATTTCAAATTCAAGAATAGGAAATTTGTTAAAAAAATACAGGATAGGCAGGGGAACCTTGTGTTAACCAGTTCCTTACTTTTCGTCTTTAGAGACATTGCGAGTTATGACGTTGCGGTACACTTGCCGGACTACAGTATGAACGATTAAGATTTCAGTGTGACGAGTGGGTTCGATTCCCACTCGGAGTATTAAGTTATTTGCATTTTTTCGCTCTAGTAGCAAAAATTAATAACCCAATACGTAAATTTTCGAAAATTTAGTGAAAAGTGGGTAAAGAAGTGTCATAACACTAGGTTCCCTCTGCCTGCCCTGCCATGTACAGCGTAAAGCTAAAAACAATACATTTATTACAAATACTATACAGGAAGAACATTTCTATAGTACGGGTATTAATTAGGTCAGTGTTTTAGTATATTTTTAAAACTCTTGAAATAGTTTTATAGATTAAATACCTTCATTTTCATAAAATATATGACTGTAATATATAAAAAACGAAGTATATGTCTTTAAATTAAATATTAAATAAAGTTTATTAAATCATTCGCATGCTCTCGCAATAAAAGTGGCCTATTTCAAAATTTCGTAGTTTGTCAAAAAATGAGGTTTTGAACGAATTTTTGAAATAACCCACTTTCATTTTAAGGAGCCGTATCGTGATATTTATCGTATCAATTTATTTGTAAACAAAAATAAGTTAATTTTTGTTATATATTTGTAGTAGCAATCTTTTAAAACCAAATTAGAAAAGACAAACCCGTCAATTTTAATTTACAAATAAAGATTCATATGGAGACGGGGTTATTTTTAGTTATTTTCGGGGTTATTTTCGGGTAAAACTGAAAAACTTCAAATGAAGTTCTAAAAACAATTTAATTCTTATGTATATATATTAATATTTTAGCATCGTATAAAGGCAGTTCAAATCTCACCGAAAGTAGCTTAAGGATTATTTGTGTTCATTGAATACAATTTTGTACGTAATATTTTTATATCATAATCTTTAAACTTGGATGTAAGTAAATAAAATTGCTGTTTTTGAAAAAAAAAGCAATATCAGTTTTGTAGTTTCTTTTGTTCAAAAAATGAAAATATATACACGAAATTAAAAAAATATTTACAATAATTAAAATTATTCACTTATTATCATAAAATACCAAAGAAATTTTATTATTTTAGAACAAAACTAAATAAATTATAATCATTTAAAGGTTCAAATGATATAAAATTAACATATAAATGTTTGTTCATATTTGAATATTATAATAGTAAGATCTGTTGTAATTAGAAACACATGCTGTATGATATTATTTTAATAGTAATTTGATTTTCTTTATAGCACAAGAGGTGACTGTTTTATTTTAATATCTTTCCATCGTATAATATTTTTTCATAATTTTGCATAATCTTATAGCACGAGCTCCAAAGGCAAGGATAAAAATTTGGCTACATTAAATTATTTTTATAATTAAAACAAAACCGCATGGAAAACGTTATCGTGGCGCAATTAGAAAGAATCTATAAATATGATGTTTGCAAGTTCTAATGAAGTGAAAAATATTTATTTTTTTTAATTTAATTAAACAACGTATTTAGAGGTTTCTTTCAGAGCAGGGTAGGCTCCATTCTTTGCTATCGCCTGACGCCTGATTGAGACTTTCTTAACACTAGAAGCGCCGCCGTCCCATTTTTGTCCCAAACGCAAGGTTGATTGTTTATAACTTTTTTCTTTGTTAATGTATGTAGATGAAACTTTTTGACTATTACCAATTTTACACCTTTATTTAATTAAAAATAAAAATAATTTTATAGCAGTCATACTTTTTGAAAAAAAAAGAGATTTACCTAGAACTGCCGCTGGGTCATTTTTGTCCCGCCATTATTATTTTATTATTTGAGGGTATAATTTGACATATTTTCATGCCTCGGGGACGAGGTGGAGGTGAAAGGACGATGCGGGGGCGGAAAAAAATTGAATAGTAGGTTTAGCAGTCAATACCTAAGTTTTTAGGGTTCTGTAGCTTTTAAGGAAAAAAAAACCCTTATAAGATCATTTTTTGTCCATCCGGCTGTCTTTGCCTTTATCTCAGGAACGCTTGGAGAAATCGAGTTGATATTCATATGAGTATATGAATATCAACTATATGACGATCTACAGTCCCTTGATTTCCTGAAAAAGCGCCCTTAAAAAAAGATATGACCATTTATATAGTAAAAAACGTGTATTTCGACACTATAAAGGGAATCAAATTAATAAGGTACTTTCAGTTAACTTAGAATTATGAAATTTGGCAGTTAGCATCTACATGTAGTACTAGTACAGGGAAAAATCTGAAAACTATACATTTATACATAAATCTTAAAAAATAATAGCCTGAAAAGTGGGGTAAAATTGGTGTCAACACTAAATTTCGCCGCTAGTTCAAGTGAGGTATCAGATGAAAGGATGACTAAGCTAGGCTTGAGTTTTAAAAAACACTCGATACCAAATGTGGGCAATTGTAGGGTAGGTGGAGGGAACCTGGGAACCTAGTGCTATGCACTCCGCTGGCATTTTCCGTCTAATTCTGGAGGCATTACTATGCAATGTTATAAATCATCTGTGTCACTGATGAAGAATATATTAATGCATTACTTGGCCTAATAATAATATTAACTAATTTCAATAATTTATAATTTTGTAAGAGTTATTTAGTTAGTTGTCACGACCTTAGAACGTATTTGAAATATTTGATTCTTTGTGTTTGGTTTTTTGGTACTTTTATGTTTGTTAAAGAACAAAAATTGATTATTAAAGATGATCTACATATTTTACGAATTATTTTAATAATATTTTTTTTGTATTATACCAAAAATCAACATAATAAGTAGAATGGGACAAATTTGTCACGACGGCGGTTCAAGGTGGGTCTCAATCTTCGGCACTTCTAGTGTTAATTGAGTGGACTCAACGTAAATCTTTCTGTTGTATTTTGCGGGGAAATAAAAATAATCAGCTTTAGGCTGTATCCCGCACGCAGTAAGGTAGGAAGACGGACACTCTATTCCTCAGTTTCTGCCGAATTCTGGAGACATTGCGTATTGAGTGGCGGAACTCAACGCCGCACTTTGCCTCGACACCAGAGCGAAGAAATGAAAATATAAATTCAAATAAATATTTCATTTCCTCCAATGGGGATCGACCCAAATAAACATCATGTTTACCGATGAGTCAGATTATTTATCAGCTTTCATTTTCTTGTCAATTTCCAACAAATTATTTTTAGTGAGACAAGACAGTCACCTCCTAGAGTATGATTACTTAATAGCTAATGTAACCAACCGAATGTATACGTTTTAGTATGACATTAATACAATAGACATTGTGACATAAATAAACTTTATTTTTCATCTACATCTTTGTTTTATTTTATAAGCCTCTCAGCCTTTGACTCCTATCTTATTTTTCCTGGTTTCTAGAAATGAAAATAGTAAATATTTCATTTCCTCGAGCGGGCAACGAATCCGCTTCCCCTCCGCCACGATCAGCCTCATAGTAATATAATATTATATGACAACGAAAAGCGTTTTAAGTAGATTTATGGAGAATCATCCCATAGAATCATTATTGATTGCAACGAAAAATTTAATATAACAACGATCTGACGTTAATTGGTTATAAATTATTCCGTATTGTCATTACATTATTTGGCACACAGCGCGCGCACTCCATTATTGTAATTTGATGTGCTTTACTTAAAGGATGGCGTGAAAGCCTGTGCACGTTGGAAAATTTTTTGAATAGTATTTATCGTCTCATATTATTAAATAAGGCCTGTTTAATATTATCATTTGTCGCGTTGAGTTCAGACCATGGCGAAAATGGGATAATGGAAGTAATTTAATGGGAACGGAGTTTGACACCGTTCCCAGGTTCCCTCTGTCTACCCTGTTTTGTGTGGGATAAATCGTGAAGCTGAATATACGATACGAATAATAGTCATTATAATTATTATAAGTATATTTATTGAGTTAAAACTTTTTTTTTTCATTTTGCGCCCTTACTCGAAATGCAAATGTGTGGCGGGAATTAACGCCGTGAATTATCTACTGGAGTTAAGGAAATGAAAATATATTGTTCCTCCGAATGAGGCCAAAAACCACCTCTTTTAAAATCAAACGCCGTCCCTGTTCACAACTGCCTCAATTACAACATCACCCTTTCCAAATTTGAACATGCGACTTATCTACAAAACGTAAGTAAACTTTCATACTTTTTGTAGGTAAGTTGCATGAATAATACAAACTTTTAAACATTTCCCACACAATAGTAAGCATATATGATATATAGATATGAATAGAAGGGAAGCCTTCCACAGTCTCCCTATACTTCCAAAGTATTGTAGTGTATTCCATCAGACCGTTTGCGCTGTGAAGTAAATCTATTTTTTACAACCACTCGCGCCGTGTGAGAACTGGAATCTATAAAAATGCTTACATAAAGCGAATCATATTATCTTTTGAAATATTCCTGCAATATTCGATATGTACATAGAGTATGAAAAGGAAATGGTAACGACATGCTGGTGTAAGAAGCCAGTGGTGACTGTTAACAAAACAGGTTGTCGGTTCGATTCCCACTCAAAGAAATGAAATATTTAATAATTTTATTTGCTTGCGGAACTCAACGCCGCAATTATGTATTCAAAATGAAGTGATGTGTTAAAGTAAGTAAACATCATAAAGTACAATAAATTTCACAGATATTCTATGAAGGATTTCACCATAAATTAAATTTTCTCAATAGTTTTATAAGGCTCTCACTACATCTACCAGAAAAGTCCACAATACTTGTGCCACAAATATGTTATGCACTCTGATATAAATAAATAACTAGTATTAGTTTATGCCACTTCCACTCCAGTTCCACAGTCGTACCCATTTCTACTTGGAACCCATCAAGAATATTAGGAAGGGGGCAACTTTTGAATCCGTTTTGTGTCAACTCGAGTTTCTCCGAGCAAGCTTGTTTGATTAAATTTGATTACGGATTCTACATAAATTTTCATATGCGGCGCGGCGGCGGCGTTCAATTCAGTTATTGATACCTAAGATTTATGCCAACAAAAGTTTATATGTAAAATTGTTTATTGTTTTCTCTTACAAACGTAATTAAAGTTAAGCAAGCTGGCCGCTGACCTGAGTCGCGGCGTAAGAGTTCAAAATGTATGATTTTTGATTGGGGGTTCGATTCTGACTCGAGGAATTTAAATATTTAATATTTTGATAGACTCCTAATCATTAATAATAAATAAAATAATAATAATAAAATAAGCCTTTATTGCTGTTAAACATTTTACAATATGGTATGTTGTTATCTATTAACCGATTGTACTATCCTATTATTACTATCTATATATTTATTTACTATCTATATATTTATTTACTATCTATATATTTATATACTATCTATATATTTAAATTATCTATATACTTGATTTCCCTTAATTAATTCAATACAAAGACGGTTGGCTTTCATGAACAGCTTGTCTTCCGACATAGGCCTCCTCTAATGCATTAAAAGTAGCTAGCTATGTGTACATCTGATGTTGGTTTACTTGGTTTTAGAGGGTCGCGGTCTTTTTCCCCCACGAGGACCAGTCGTCTTGGGGGAATAGGTTTATTTATCTTAATTTGTTTTTTATTTAGTAGACTGTACCGATCGTCGGTGCTTAATTGCTACTGTTTCGTTGTAGTTGTACTATTCGTAAAGCTCGTAGGAAAGGAATTGCTTCGCATTCGCATGATATCAAATGCATTTTTCCTATTCATTGATGATGGAAGTGTAAGTGTCTGTTGTTTCCTTTCTTGCGGCGAGTTGGATGTTTCTCTCTTCCTTTTATCGTTATACTTTGCATTCTTTTTAACCACGAGCTTGTCATACTTTATATAGGCAAGATTGCCTTCCTTCCTTTCTTCTATTAACAAGGGTATTAGTGCTTTCCTCTTTTCTAAAATTTCTTTCGAATAATCTTCAGTTATGTATATTTCCTTAAATTTCTTCTTATTTGCCATTATCTCTCTTTTTCTCCATCCACTTACTAATGCCAGAACTATGGGTCTCGATTTACCTTCTTTATTTGCTTTTCCAATACGATAAATGTCATTTATTTCCCAATCTTCTAATTTAAAGTTCAATGCGTTCGAAAAATGTTTTCTCACATTATCAATCAGTTCACGTGTAGACATCTCATCCTCCTTTAGTCCATGTATAATTATATTGTTAATTTTCTTCTCCCTTTCCAGATATTCTACCTTTTTTTCCAACTTCTCTATTTTGTCTTTCAATAATTTATTATTTTCTATAATAGGTTTTAATTTTTCATCCATTTTTTCCATTAATGTATTGGTTTGTTCTTCTTTTTGATTCTGCATTTCGATTTTCAATTTTTCAAATAAAAGTTGGAATTGTCCCTCCATTTTTAATATAATTTAAATAAACAAAGTAGAAATAGGAATTTTATCACTATCAGCTGATGTCACAGATCGCTGTCAGGTATATTATCTATGCCAAGATCAATGTCGGCAACATGTATTAAGTGACAAGTAATAACTTCTAACCTTAAAATTTATCGATTTTATCCTTTCTCAATCTTCTTTAATCTCACAAATCAGATGTTTTTCAATATTACGAACGGTTAGTTGCACTTTGTTTATTAGTTGGATGTGACAATCGTAAGAAAACTGTGATTAATTCCACTGATTATACAGTATTTTATAGGAACGTTAGCACTATGACGTTTACTAGTTAAGCACCGGAACCGGTCTTTTCCTCAATCATTAATACAATCTAACAATATTCCACTGCACCTAGAAGATTATAAATAAAAATATACGAAAACGATTTTCTCCATATTACGTATCATTTACACGGACCAGGCTACGTATTTCAACAGGAAAATTTGAAAAACAGAAATAAATTGGTTCGCCGCGTTATTAGGTACTAAATCACGCGAAAGTATTCGAATTCTTTAAACTTGTTTCACAAAGTTACAGTTTAGAACATTGTAAATACCTATTATAAATTGAATTTTAATTCTTGCAGCCAACTGGTAATGAAATGTTTGATTTCTTTAAATGACTGGAGGATGGTGTATGGAACTAGCGAAATTGATAGTTATAGATAAATTTTCACTTCTTTTTTTTTGTTTTTTTAGCTTTATCCTCGAAACGCCGGACATCTTTCCACAGCAGTAAAATAAAAATAAATCATTCCCCGCAATCCGAATAGAACTCACAACGATCACGTTTACACGCTAGTAATAATAATAATAATTACATTTTTCCAATAAAATATAATAAAAACACCCAATGAAACGTTAAGTTGGCACAGTAGAGTGTTGCAGCAGTATGGGGAGCAACTTAAGTGCGCCCGCAGTAAAACTCTGCCGTAACTGTTTGTTTAGAGCAGCCCGGGCTACGTTTCATATAGCTTGCTGGTTGCCGTAGACTACATTTGGTATAGAGAAAGTATTTGTAATATCTATATTTAGGAATTGTTATGGTTATGGTCTCAGAGGTAATATATCACACTTTATTATACAAAATACGGTGTTGAGTTCCAATACTCAACACGCCTTGTCTTGAAAGTTAGGCGAAAAGTGGGAAACGGATTGACTTTAACCCAGATTCCCTTTGCTCACCCTGCTATATAAGGGATACAAAAATTTTTATAACTCTGTCCTCCATTTCCAACCGTTCCCAACATGGCATATTGGGTGGTGGTTTCTAACGCCACACTCGTCATCTAAATGGAATGTGGCAGGTGTAGATAGAGATAGCTACAAGGAACGTTTACATCGTAGACTCTCGTAGCATAGCGTTTGGCGAGTGAAGTGCAACAAATCTTTTAGGATATAGTTTTATTTACTTAATTTCGATGCTAGTATAGGTTGCCAATACGCCAACCTATAATTTAAATATATAGATAAGAACACCAATCAAAAAGTACTATATTTATTTTTATATAATAAAGGTGTCTACAAATATATAATCTGTGCACAATAAAGACAAAGTAAGTTTAGAGGCAAATGAAATGAACGATGCAGCGTACCTGTCAAATGCACCCATCCTGTTTATACTCATGGTCCCCGACTGACGTGAGGACTGGGGTAGCTATGTCTTGCTTCATTTTATTGCTTCTAATCACTTGTAGGAATAAGAGCAATGATGTTTTTCAGTTTCACGCTTTATCCCGCATAGTAAGATAGGTAGAACCTAGTGTTACGACACTCCGTTTTCTACTTTGTGATCGAATTCGAGAATTTGCTAGTTTAGTGCAGGAACTTATCTAGCCAGGGTAGAGAGATGAACATATATCTCGCCCCTGTTTGGGAGTTGAAGCTGAGCAGTCCTCTACACCAGAACGATTTTCTTAATAATATTTCTGAAATGTGAACGTGCGTCCGAAAACATTGGATCGCATCCCGCACATAACGTACTCGTATATAAATAGGCAGAGAGAGTTTGGAAACCCAATGTTAAGAGAGTCCCTTCCTATTAATCTACATTTTTTGCCAAATTCTAGAAGCATTGCTTGTTGAGTAGCGGAACTTAACGCCGCAATTTGCCTCTTTACCAGAAAGAGGAAAGGAAAATATTAAATATACCATTTCATCGAGTGAGAATGGAAAATACAACTTTGCACGCTTGTGCCTCTGCTCCACGACTGGCCTCAAAGGATAGATGGAGCTAAAAACAAGTTTAGTCATGATGCAAAATTGTAAAATATTGCTACAAAGTTGATAATTTATACTTTTAACCTAATTATATAGTATTCCTGGCAATAGCTGGAGTTAATGTAGCTTTTATTTCGTCTGGGCAGCGCCATACAATGTATGTTATATGTATTGTTGTAGCGTTTATGGGCTTCTACGTTACTTCATGGACGCGTCATAGATTTTTATGTTCGGCCCCATCTAGTAACGTAATTCAAGTAGCTATTCGGTCTTGGTAGTATTTTTATTTAAGTTGCTAGAAAGCTCATTAGCGAGTTATAAATTTTTCGTTTTGTTCATATGAATATATAAATAAATGATTCCTGTCTTTTTATTTGCTCGCTCGTATAACGAAGCAAAGCGCGGCGTTGAGTTTCACCACTCAACACGCAATGCCTCCATATGTTGGCGGGAAGTAAGGAATGGAAGCGCCTTAATGGGAACCTAATACTAAATTCTGTCCGTCCGTCCGAAAAGAAGTTACCGACTTTGTCCTACTAAATATAAATTACCGATACTCTTATACATGCTTTCGAAAACATAGTAGGTATACATTAATATTAAAAAAGCTATTGCATTCAGGTTTTTTATTATATTTTTCTATTAATCTTTACGTTTTTTCAGTATCTATCAACAATATTGATCATGAAAACACCATAATATCATTCAAATCCTTGATTTCACCGTTTTTTCTATCACATACCCATAAATTATTATTTGGAGACACTTCATCCCTCACCCGCAATAAAATCTTGAACATATGGTAAAAAACCCATAAATGAAAAGGACTACCAACACCGTACTATAAAAAATCACCAGAATTCAAGCAAACCCTTTGCTAAAGTCATAAAGCTAAGGGCATGGACAGACGGTAATAATGCCTTATAAAGCATCTTCAAAGTTATTAACTTTAGATTGCAATAAACTAAAGTGCGTCATACTTTTATAGAGGAATTAGGGAACGAACGTTACGGCTAGGACAAGGTTATTTTCTGTTATTGAACAGGCGAATTTGAATCTTGCCCTTTTGGTATAAGAGCTATTTGTGGATTCCATATATTTTGCTCTGTTGTGTTTATGGTATGGTTTAGTAGGGAAATATTCGTTTTTTACGATGTAAGAATAGCCGAGGCTTACGTATGGGGACATTATTAATGTTGTTTATTTAGTCAATGATCAGGGTTTGCGTTTGGTCTGGTGAATTGTTTTACTTTTTTTTACGCTTTATGCCGTATATAGCGTATGTAGCGTAGTAGTGGGAACCTAGGGACCTAGTGTTAAGATACTACGTTCCCGTTAAGACACTTTCGATCTTTATCTTATTTTCGATTTTAATTGTGTGAATATCAACGACGCGCTTTGCTTCGTTACCACAGCGAGGAAATGAAAATCTTGAATATTCATTTGCCTTGAGTAGGAATCGAACCTAACAGCGCCACGTTATTCAAAATTTAAACCATAATTTACCATGATATCTAAAATTAAAATCAAACAAATGTGATAACACGTATCACAGAAATATGATAACAGGAACCAAGAAAGACCATTCCCCAGCAAAATCTAAAAAGCTAAGCGACAGTAACTCAAGCACTCAGACGTCGCATTACAAATACGTTTTGCCTTGTATTAGAACAGAAATAAATAGTTGGTTTCAAAATAAAGTCGCTTTTCCGCATTGTCACAGTTACAAGTATAACACTTATTGGGTACGTCGGGTGTTTTAGAAAGATGATATTGCAAGATATTTTGGAATAACAATTTTGGGGTGATAAGTGGTGATGTGGAACTTTTACTTGGATTCCTCGGTTAAGATAAGGTTTGAGTTTTGTTATATGGAGATAGACGCCCTTTTTGAAGGTACGCAGGTCGTATCGACCTGGAAACAGTGCCACAGGTAGGCATTCCAGAACCTAAATGTAAATCATACTTAACAACCATAACTTTTAAAATTAAATTAAAAATTGTTAACAATAATATTTTTATAACTCCATGCAGTATCCCAAACATAGTAGGGTAGGTAGCATTCTGGGGAACCTAGGAACCTAGTGTAAGATACTTCCGTTCCCAACTTACCATCAAATTCTGGAGACATAATAATGTTTATAAAGAAACAAAAGTTAAGATAGATTTTAGTTGCTCAACTGTTACGATCTTACTGACTAAGAGACGTTTACGCACCAGTAGACAGGACTGGGTGATTAATTAATGTGTCCATCAATGATATGTTTGAGACACTGATATAGTTAATATACTATTAGCATATTAATATATATAAGTAGGTACATATGTATAAATATTACAAAAAGGGTTGTATTATATTCAACTGTTAGTTTAATAAAGTTTAGGATGATATCCTGGTTTTATTCATCCCATCAAGTCTAAGCATTACCCACTCATATCTCTTTCGCGGTAGAAGCCGCTATATTATATTTATAGGTATAAACATATAATAATTATTAATTCTTAATGTAATAAACATGTTTTACTTCAACCACATAAGAGCCACAGGTAGGGAGAATATTAGATATTATTAAAACACTCCATTCTTCATTCTTCACATCACTCTCCACCCAATGCCGATTTTGTCCAAATATACTAATAACTGGAGGATAAGTATTTTAACCGTATAGTAATAATCTTACATTTCCTCATACAATATTATGTAAATTGCAACAACTAAAATGCAACAACAATCTTTGGATAACACAAATATTTCAGAGTTACCCAACTGTGTCAAGACGCAGTCGACAGTCTGCAAAGCTTACCGCTAAGTCCTCTCTGTTTTGAAAGTCATATTTTTGCTTAAAATTCCACCAGCTTTCATCAAATGTCACTTATCTTATAAAAATAAGTATGCATTCGTTTTGTTTGAAGCAAACATTGTACTGGAGTATAGTAATAGTAAAGCTAAAAATAAATATAGCATTCCATAATACGAGTATGTACTAAAATTGCCTTTTCATGTTCAATTAAATGTCCAGGTCAATCGTGGTGCTGGGGTACAAACGTACGATGAGTTGTGGGTTTTATTCTCATTTGAACAGGGCAATGACTTCAACCACTCAACACGCAATGCCTCCAGAATTCAGCGGAAACTGTAGAACGGAAGTGTCCTAATGGGAACGCAGTATCTGAACACTAGATTCCCAGGTTCCCTTTGCTTACCCCGCAATCTGCTAGTAAAGTTAGCAGTAAAACTAAAAACAAATATAGCATTCCATAATTGATACCAAATTTAGCTTAAATTTCAATGTTCAACTAAAAGTCTACAAATTCAGGACGTTTTGGACACAGTCAGTTAACAGTTTTAATTTATATCTACTGGATGAGTTTGCTTGTTTAGAATAAGAATAGATTAAATTATAGCATTCTATACACTTTGTATACCCTAAATATAATAGATGCCAAAAAATATTTTTATATCAATGTATTTTTTAACCAACGACACAAAAAGCTGCTTTTTTTGTAAGTTCGACTGTCTGTCTGTCTGTGTGGCATCGTTACTCAAAAGGATAGATGTGGTTTTTTATTCGATAGCCAGTTGTGATGTAATGTAATGTTTGTGTTAAGTAAAAATATGTATAGCAGTTTGAGGAATCAGTTCTTATCCATAATTATGTAATTCCTTTTTGAGTTTTTGGTAGGGAGTTTTTGATATTTTAAATTTTATTTTAGGCTTTTAACAGGGCTAACGTAAACATATGAGGTATATGTGACGCAGCGGCACTGCCTTTTACTGTAAACACGACGGTTATCGGTTCGTTTCTCGCTCGGAGAAAATAATTATTTTCATTTATCGCTCTAGTACCAAGATAAACACGCAATCTATTTTGACAACAATTGCGAAAGGTGGAAAACGGGGTGCCTGAACACTAGTGTCAAGTTATTTTTTAATTTTATCAAATTTAATATCAAAATTTATCATCAAATAAACAAATTTTGAGCCAAAATGTATAGAAAATTATCAAAAAACAAAGCTAAAAAGCAAACTAAACCCCACATTCATTATCTTATAAAAATAAACAAAATGACTATTTATTTTGCGAAACAAAAGCTCGACCGAAAACTTTTTATTTTTACTCCATTCTCACCACTTTTACTCATAAGTACCTATTTTAGTTGAAGATAAAGTTGCTACAAAGCTATGTTAATATCAACTGCGGACCTCGGGGCGCAGGTTGAGTGTTACTTTGTGCACTCGCTTGCAGGAAAGTTTTAAATTTGGATCAGGTTGGACCGAGATAACTTTGGGCCTTCAGTCAATTACGTGCTTTCACATGATAGGCGTTGCATGCAAAATACTATATTACTATATATAATTTGAATTTAGTTATTATTTTTGACGTGATAACGTCTAATAAATTGATGGTCGAACGCACGAAAAAGCATGACTCATTGTCACGTTCCGCCTGAGCCGAGGGTGCGAGCGAGAGAGGGGCAAACGATAGAGAGAACCAATCGCATCTATTCATTCTATGTTATTTGTAATTAAATAACATATGGTTGTAATTAATCTGTATAATTTAAATAAGAAAATATTTGAATGAACGGGTGTATATAAATGTTAATTTATCGAAACAATTGTAATTTTTAATTAACTCTTTTTTTTGTATCATAATAATCACCAGGGATAATATTTAAATTCTTATAATAAAAGTATCAATGTTTTATTATGACCTTATTACGTAAACCGACTTTACAGACAACCAGTTTACTACTTTCGCAAATCCATTTTATGTAAAGACATGTTTTTGTTTAGTTTTACGTTATTACAGCATACGAGTATGTACTATGTATCCCGCTACTATCACGGGGACTAACAATTTTTAATAAAGAGGTAAGTGAAGTGAGAAGACTTACCCTGTTGCTAGCAATGTTAAATGAGAGCTGTAAATGTGTGATTTTAGTTTTTTCTTAATAACCTTGTTTTTATTCTGGAGCTACCTTTACTTCGATTTCTTTTACAGTATTTGTAGTATAAATTAAAGCCTCTAATCAATCAATTTTCTTTATGTGAATCCTAGGTCCTATTAGTTCAGTTTATGAAGACATTCAAAACTGAAGAGTGATTTCTCATACATAAATAGTGATAAATCATATTATTTGCTTTAAATCGTTGAAATTGTAAATGATGATAAGGATATCCTTAACATTTAAAATATCATGTCAAAAAAATATATCAAAATTGAATACCATACTAAAATAGTTGTTAGAAAACGGATTATATTTCACATCCACGATACGCCTTTACTCATATTTTATCAGGGCATGTAACCGGTATGTTTTATTATCGGACCCTCAGCTACGTATCGATATATCCCCAATAATTCACAATAGCGTCTTCCTTACACAACATTCCCATCTCTGGAAGGCATCAAGGCAGCGAGAACGGAAATTTTCGATGGTTGTTTTTTTTGGTATTTAGGATTTTTTTTCTTGGAGGAAGAGAGTGGAAGGGAATGTTTTTTGGCTTTTTTTCGAAGTTAAACATTAAAATTAAAGCGCGACGTTTAATTTCTATACTCAGCACGCAATGCCTCCAGAATCCAGTGGAAAATGGGGAACGGAGTGTTTTAACATTAGGTCCCGAAATTAAGCTGATTATCTGGCAATTACAAGTTATTTAATACGCTTGATAATAAATAATTATATCTTCTAGTATGTTTTTTATTTTTACAAATTAATATGGAAATTATATTATGTTTAGATGAAAATAAAAAAGTTTATAAATTTCTACGCTTTAATAGGCTAGGCGTAATCGAAAGTCCTTTAACCACTTTTTTTTCCGTCTTTGGAAATTGAACCTACACCCATCCTTTACACTAAGATACTAAATAGCATAATAAGTATGCTACGATAATCTTTAGTATTTAAAAGAAGTAAAGCTTTGTAAATCCTCAGCTTAGTCTTGGACTATAACATACATCACATTGTCGGTAGGTAGGATGTTTATTGCGTCTATATTTCAGTAACAGCACTCGTCGATTTTGTACGCCAGCGGGACCCTGGCATCCGAGATTGATGTATTGGGCTACAGGTACCAGCTCCAAAGTAATGCTATAAGAATTTCTTAATTTATTATATCGGAATTATTTGCTTTAAATCGATGGAATTTAAAATGGATTGGTTTGAAATTTTGCTATTTAATGTTATAGAAAGCTACCTTTTTTATTTAATAAGCTTTACGCTAATATCGCGTATATAGCCAGAGCGAAGAAATGAAAATATTATCTAATAAATAATAATTAATTCCCCCCCTCCCCACTTTCTGGTGGCCCTGCCCCACGACTGCCCTCATCATAGATAATTATTTACCCATTAATCGTAACATACCTACAATCACGCACAGCTATACCTAAGTGTATTCTCCACGCCTAAAGATAACATCAGATATCACCATAATAGCCCGAACAAGGAAAGGTAATAGCTATTTGCCTCGTATAACATCTTAAAGGGCTTATGGAGGTATGCCTTTAACCCTTCTCAGATAGCGGCCAGGGATTGTGTACGTGGTCAACGGGACATTACGAGGTAGGAAGAATTTTTTTTATTTTAAGTGTTAATTTTTATTATAATTTATTTTATTGGTGTGGCCGTCGTGGCTTAGGGGTAGGAGCGAAGGATTAGGAGCTCCTTCTCGAGCACCACTGCCTTTCAGAAGGAGGAGACCGCGACCCACGACGTCTCGCTGCTGACCATGGCCTAGGCCACGACCGGCAAGGAAAGATCGTCCCCTATATGATTTTAGATCCTGATCATTATAATTTCCTCGACATACTGATACAATGAGATACTGAAAATAATTATAACCAATACAAAATTCGTAATAAAACGCCTCCTCCATACAATAATATTCGTACATCATTGTTGATGTATTAAAGTCTGGTTTACGAGTCGCAACGGCTAGAGAAGTGCAAGATCTAGTCAAGTGAAGAGAAATATATATCAGCGATACGTTCTATTGTGAAAGTGTTTATTTCTAGTACTCTTTAAAAGAAATAATAATACCTAAATATATTGTTTAGGATGACTGTAAAGCGATGGTTGTGGCTTCGATAGTGGATATCAAAATTTCGGGCTAATTGTTTTCATTTCTTTTCGCTCATGCAAAGCAAACTTTAAAATTTTACTATATCTAGCATAAGGTCGCTGTGGCGCAGGGGCGCAAACGTGTGACTGTGATTGTGACGGTTTTGGGATCGATTCCCAATCGGGGGAATTATTATTTATTAATATTATAATTGCTTCGCTCTAGTTAGGTTCCCTCTGCCTACCTTGATATATGCGGCTTTAAAATAAAGTATAGCTTACTATACAATAGCAATATACATTTATATTTATTTATAGTTGAGTACCAGCAATATATCACAAGTAAAACAATAATAGGAAACTATTTAGTAATGGGTATACCGTAACTAAACTAAACTATTTGACTATTTCATATTTCTGAATGGAATTACGACGATTCTAGGCTTAAAGTATTTATTAATTATGTAAGTGAAGCGTAAAGGACGTCATGGTGCACCGACTCGCAGTGGGTTCGATTCTCGCTCGGAAAGATTTATATATATACCTCTCAGCTTACCATGCTGTGTAAAAGAAAGTTTTAAAACAAGATTAATTTTCCTTTTTTTTTTTCATTTCTTTAGCTTCAAGATGTATCTTATACATAGTAAGGCGAGCATATGGTACCGACTTCCGTCTTATCTTTGAGACAATGCGCGTTGAGTGGCGGATCTCAACACCGTGCTTTGCTTCAAATTTTTGCTTAAACATTAAATATTTTAGTCATAACCTTGACCAGATATAATCGACCTGCCTGGCGGCCTGAGGGACCCTGGTTTCTAAGCATTGTCTGGTTCAATATAAAACGCAGGTTAAATGTTAACTAACGCTTGTTTATAAGTATATTCCACATAATTTGAAAGCGTTTAATAAAAATACATACAAATATATATTGCGATAGTTCGCCACATTGTTATTTTCCCAAGAAAACTTTACCCAAAATCACTTTGAAACTTTTAGTTAGTAATGTGAGAGTTGGATTAATTTATAAACTAAATACTATTTGTATAAACGTTACATTTTTTTTTATATTTTATATAAGGATATAATATGTAAATTGTACAGGTCTGGATAAAAAAATAAATCTTTGGGCTGCTGTATTTTGCTTAGATAACTAAGAGCACTCACCAGGGCGGTTCGATAAGTATTTGGCCTATAAAAAAAATATTTTGTAAATAGCAATCTATCTCTCTCACATTTCTTAACCCAGTGATGCTGAAATTTCTTTAACATGTCTGGAACTTTGCATTTATATTAGGCCTACACTTAGTGCTTAGAAAATAGAGCATAAAGTAGTGAACGGATTGTTTTAACACTATGCCCATTCTACCTACATTCCTATACGCAGAATACAGCGTCAAACTGACAAAAAATATTTTCTTCATCCAACACAATAGTAAATTGAAAGTATAATCGCTTATAACTTACACCACAAACGCCAAGCTCCTGTTTCGTCGTGTTATCGCGACCTCCGAGACGTTGCGAGCCCAAACCGCTTATTTCTACTTAAAACTTATAATGCTATAACATTTTGACTCCACTGTATGTGTATTACAGTCTACTATGAGGAACAGTCTAGCTCCAGTGAACTCTAGTGCAAGTTCGTGTGAGAACTATCTGTGCAGCGTGATAATTAAAATGTAGAAGCGACGGTTTATTCTTGGTTAAGTTAACTAACATTATTATTTGGTAAGAGTTTGTCAGAGATTTTTGATGTGCTAACGTCTTACACCTTGATAAACACTGAAATTTATTAAAAAACTAGCGACCCCCTTGCGGCTTCGCCCGCTTTTACTACTGGATTATTCATATAATGTATGTTTGCAAAGCACTTAAGATAATGTGAAAATTAATTAAACTCTAATGCAACCCGCATTTTCGTAGTTTCAATAAGGATTTTCCAATTGTTTTACACAGCAAGGATTTTTTAGTAGGTACCGAAATTTTAAATCTGTGCTACTAATCTTTTCAACTACTTATTAAAATATTTTTAAATGACTATTTTTAGATAGTTAAATGACTATTTTTAAACGGAAGAAATTATAAACAAAAGCCTACTATGAATACCTAAATTATAAACAAAAAATATGAAACTACTACAAAAAATATGAAACCAAATATATCGCGCTGAAATAATACATTCAACTCCAATTATCCAATACGTGCAAACGCATCTAAATCTTCGTTGCTATGCCTCTATAGCGGGCGGGTTTTTTATTCGAGCTTGTGGTTAATGCTGAAAAGGGTATTCTGTCCCTGATGAAAAGCAAGCACTACGTGGCTGCCTGTGAGGAAAATTAAATAGAATGCATTGGCCGGGAATCGAACCCGGGCCGCCCGCGTGGCAGGCGAGCATTCTATCACTGAACCACCGATGACGCGCTTGTATAAGCAAAACGTCGCGGGGCGCGTTTCGCAGCAAGGATGTTTTGATATTGTAACAACTTCTAAAGTACTTATTAAAATGAAAAAACAGTAAAAGACAGTTTTGATCTACATTAAATGGCCAACGTAACTAATATACTTATTTATATGCTGAGACTAAGGGATAAGTGAAACTTGAGTCGGCACAGCTGATGTTTCAACGGCGTGATGTGTCAACAATTAAATGCGTTTTTCTCTAATAATATTCGCAATTTCGAAATAGTGTAAAAAGCAAATTTTATCTTCGTTTAACGTAGAAAATTTATGAAGTATTTTAAAGGATAAGGATTAATACCATTATGGAAAAATATCCCTCACAATAAAAAATATATTGAAATTAATATTTTTAGACAGAAATATGATCACTACACGTTATTCTTAAAAGATAAAAATATGCTATCGCGGACTTTTTTGTAGATCTTATTAAGAGGAACAATACTCCAGTACACTATTTTCATGTAGTACTTACCATTAAAGCAGCGCATGCGCGAAAGTGTCTCAACGGGTAGGACTTTATACACATTTATCGTATTTATGTTAATTTACATAAGAATGTACAAATAATAAACTATATATAAACCTTCCCTGAGAAATACTCGACCTAATGATGAAAACCGCATAAAAATCCGTTGGGTGGTTTAGAAGAAGAAGAGTTAGAAAGTTCAGACAGACACGAAAAGCGACTTTGTTTTATAAGATATAGGATAGGATATTTGAATTAACGAGTGCATAATTCTATTCCATAGTAATTTATTTAAATATACATTTTTAAATTTTTCTATATTCTGTATACGTGCTTGTAGCTTAGTTCAATAAGGAATATTTTGATAGCAGAGTTGGCAGAGGAACTTAAGAGTCTTAACACTAGGTTAGGTGTATTAAGGTTTCGTTCTGTGTTGAGCGGCGGAACTAAACGCCAAGCTTGGTCATAAATCTAGAGCGAGGAAATAAAAATTGTAATTTTCATTCGAATTGAAATCAAACTTACAACAATGTACATTGTACATACTTACTTCAAGTACACTCCGTTTTCAGCTTTCCGCACGAATTTAAAACACGTGTTGTGGATTTTAACACCGCCACCCTCGCACCCAGAGTCGCCCATAATATAAATAAAAAAACATAATCAAATTTCACATAGGCTTTTCAAAATTATTCCAACAATCGCCTTTATTACTTTTTAAAACATTTAAAAACTTTTTATTATGGACCCAACAGTATACCGCTTGGCGACGGACCCCATTTGTGATTGTAATTACATCATTCCATGTCATAGAATATTTAAATGAAATCAATTTGTATGTTAAAGCAAAATGGAAATGTGATACGAAATACTAATTAAGCTGCTATACTACATTGAGTTTTAGAATTAGGGGGGGGAATATTTATATTAATATTGGGGGTGTAAGCTGAGGCCATGACTGGAAACGATCTCTAGGTTCGATGAAAATTTGTGATATTATTGTTTTATTTTTATCGATCTGGTAAGAGGAAGCGCTGATTCCGATAAAAGTGAAGAACGGAAGAGAAAACTTAGTGTTAAAACACTACGGTGAGTGGCGCAACTCAACACCATCCCGATTTCAATTATATTATTATAGTACAAAGTAAAAACAAATCAACAAACAAAACATTAATTTTAACTGTGATTATGATAACTCCAATATAAACTTATACGATGAACAATAAAAACGTAGAACGACATATTAAGCATAACATTTGAAACGATGTAACGACTTTATTACAATAAGCGACATTCGTTCAAAAATTTACAACTTTTGCTATACAAAATCCACTTTTATTTCGAAAGTTTAAAGTAAAAAATCGTTTGAAAAATGATTTTTAACTTTCATAAATATATGTGAGCCTTGGTACATTGGTGAAATTAGGGCAGGGATGAATCACGCTAGTAATATCATACGTGACTCTACCTCGGCTCGCGTCACGTAGAACAAGGCATTAGAAATTAAAACTGAAAGAACTGAAATGTCCATTAGGTAAGTGAGGACAGCTGAGGATTCGAGATTCTCTTCGGGAGAATTGTTTTGTTTTGTGTCCGTCTATAAAATATGGTTGGTTTAAAAATTTTATATTTTTTTATAGCTTTAGATATAGTTCCCTCTGCCTTCTTGCAGGTGCTTGACTTAGCAGGGTAGGCAGAGTGAATTTGGGCCAAGTGTTAATACACTCCGTTTCTATTAAGGCTTACCGCGAAGGTTTATTCCGGAGACATTCTATCTGGATTGACGGAACGCCGCTCTCTATATCATTACCATAGTGAGGAAATAAATATATATATATATGTAGAAGCATCAGAAGGGGGCCTCATAGCGGTCTTGGCTGTTACTATTCATTTGTGGGCGTTGTAGTAACAGAGATGTTTAAATAAAAGTCACACTTATATTCCAGAATGTCTTATTACTCGTTTACATAACAGTTTTACAATAAATCTCACAAGATTAACAAAATTACAATAGATTAGGAGCCAATAGGTTAATTGGTGAACATCTCACGCCATAGCTGTCAACCAATGACGTCTGCTATAACTCGTGGCTACACCTACTACCCTATTCGGGGTTACCCGCTCCATTTTAAATATTCTTCTAATATAATCCATTACATAAATCAATTAAAATCGAAATGTAATAATTGCGAAATTATAATTAAAACTAATACATAGCAGCGCGCCGTCATATATATTATTTTTCGAATGAGAATCAAACCCACAAAAATAAATATTGTTTTTTTCTTCTTTATTCTTTTTATTTTTCCTTTAAATTTTTACGCCTTGTGTTATACAGCAAGTTTAGTATCAACAGCAGAAGTGCCACTAATTTTATCAGAACGCATAAATAAAACTAATTTGAATATTTCCCCGAGTTGAAATCGAACTTACAACTGTCAGGTCAATCAGGTCAATATTTTTTTACTAAGAAAAAATGAAGCTATCGAAAAGAACACATACATTTCCCTCTACGGGCAGGTACGGGCGAGTACAAAAGCAATATTATACGTGACGGCACCAAATGTGCTTTCTATTTGATTATATAAAACAAAATTGAATATAGGCATTCTAGATTGCATACTCGTATGGCGTTGAGTCCCGCCACTCAACACGCAATGCCTAATGTAATTGCGGAAAACAGAGTGTTTTTGCACGATTATTTTAGGTGTATCCATTCAGCTATCAAACAAAAATCCGTAAAGTCTAGTTAGTCTACCTATTAACATATATACATAAAGTTCATTATTGAAGCCGCCGTAAATTGGGCGGTTCTGGGTTCACATCTTACTCAGGATAATGAATTATTTTCATTTCCTTGCCCTAATAAAGAGTGAAAATATTTAGTGGATATAATCACACTGGTAAGAAGTCAAAGTGTGTAATATGTCCTTTGAATAGTAGGTTTGCCTTAGGTTTGTCCTGTATACTAATATTTTTTTTTTCTAATATACACATTTAAATTATATTAAAATACCTTAATAAAAATATGAAATTGACAGTCGAGAGTGTGCGATTGAAACACGACAGGTTATGGGTTGGATTTCCACTCGAGGAAATAAAATATTTAATACTTCCATTTCGTCCCTTTGGTGTCGAGGCAAAGCGCCGCGTTGAATTTAGCCACTCAACAGGCAATACCTTCAGAATTCAGTGGTAAATGGGGACTGAAATGTTTAATGGGAACGAAGTGTTATAATTCTATGTTTCCCAACGGGAACGGAGTGTCTCATCTCTGTTCCCAGCTTCCTCCTGCTTATCCTGCGTTGCGAGTGATATAGCGTGAAGCTAAAAAAATGTGATGCTATTTTCAAAATCTCTCCTTATCCTCTTATAACCATCCATGTATAGTAAAAACGGATTTCATGTTTTAATTGAGAGTACACGCCTGTATTCCTAAAATAGCAAAACCACGGATCAATAGATTAAAGTCTAATATAATGTAGGCTCACCGGTTTCAAATGAAATTTAGTACATGGTGATTGGTTTTCATATCATGATAATTTAGGTTCGACGCCCTCGTGGCACAGTGGTACAAGGGTGTGTGTAAGTGCAATGTTAATAAGTTCGATTTGTTATCATCTTTATGAATAGTAAAATTTTAAAAATCCTGTAACTTTGATATTGTTAATTGTAAACAGATCGTTGGTGAGGTAAGTCGTGGTGCAGGGGCGATTCCCATTCAAGGAAATTATATATTTAATAATAGCATTTCAGTAAAATGACAAAGCGTGACGTTGAGTTCCACCGCTCAACACGCAATGTGTCGTTCATTCGGTGAAAAGTGGGCAACGGAGTATATTAACACTAGATTCCTTCTGCCTTTCTTGCTGTATGCGGGATTCAGCGTAAAGCTATTTATTTATTCTAAAATATCTTTAGTAAGCACGAAAATTTTAATTACACATTGTTACGTAACACCTTTATTTAACCCCACCTAGTTCAGATTTACGAGATTAATTCCGAAATCTAGCTAACTTTTGCTAATTAATTGGGAAAGCTTTATCTTCGGCCTCGTTATAAGTTCTTCAAATTTCAACCGACAAACTTAACAGCCCTTAATATTTAATGCTTACAACGCCTTTATGGTACAGTGGGGTAATTTGATTTTTTTATTTAATGGTAGTTAGTTCAAAGAGGGCAGTTATGGCGCAGGGGCACAGAGCGTGAGTGTAAATGTGACAGGCTTTTGGTTAGATTCCCATTCGAGAAATTAAATATTTAACATTTCCATTATTTTCGTTCTGGTCTCGTGGCAAAATACGGCGTTGGGTTCCGCGGAGTATTTTAAAACTAGGTTCCCCTTTGCCTACCCTGCTTTGTAGATATTGCTAAAAAAACCCTATAACAAGCTTAGTTTAAATAGCATAATTATGTGTACAGATATATATTTATATCCAGTTATAGTGGTGCAGTAGGACACCGTCTTAGGCAAAGGCTGTGGATTTACATTCGGGGAAATGATTGCAGTTCATTTACTTTCTATTACTCGCTTTGGAAGAATGAGAACGACGTTAATATCCACTTAACACGTAATATCACGTCAATTGGAAAGAAAGTAGGAGCAGAGGATATTAACATTAGGTTCCCTTTGCCTACCTTGCAATGGGGGAAAAATGTGAACCAAAAAAATCAAGCAGAAGTATAAAGGTAAAATAAAATATTATATTTTGATTAAAGAAACAAAGTACAAAAGACATTTTAATTTTGATATATTTTATAAACACAGTGTTTACACAGTATTATAAGAAATTCAAGTATCAATATTTAGATAATATTGGGTAACAATGCGTCCAAATATATATAGTTGTACAGTACATATTATGCTATTTACAGATTATTTCTTATTTTTAGCTTATAAATAAGTTTAATTTTACTATAGCATAAATTAAGCCAAAATTTTCATTTTGTATTATAAATAAACGGAAAAATAAAAATGATATCAAAACATACGGCTCAGTTAATTATTATGATCTGGTTGAAATCAAAAGACTTACTTAAACTATCTACGTATATGAAGTACATACCTAATTACCTATTAAATACATTTCTGTCGCTTGTCTAAGCAGTTCGGAAAAACAATATAAAAATCAAAACAGGAATCGAACGCACAACCACAGTAATTAACAGAATTTATAAATGCATTAGTACTTAAACGTAAACTTAATATAGGTAGTATTTTACAATTAAAACAAGCATAAATCATTTTCATAATTAGATGACATGGTTACTTCCTCTGAAAACATCGCTACCACCTGATGATACTCACTGGGCGAACATAATGGAGTGTCCACTTGTTCCACTTCAGATAGCTTCGAGAAATCTACATCGTAAGCCATTTTGTCAATATTAAAACCAACCATGGAAACAAAACGGTGACCCCAAAGTATGTTAAATTCTGTAAAACTAGATCTCGCCTGAACTGGTTGGCCAGTCGATTCTATAATACCTTCGAAAACTACTAATATTTCTAACTGGCTACATAACAAATCAGCTGCTGACAGTCTGTAAAATGGACTGTTCTCATCAATCACGTGAACAGCAGTTACAGGCCATAGGAAAAAAGTTGTTTCACACTCATCAACATCTAATTTTAATTCTATCTGTTCAGCATTATCCAATTCATGGAAATCTGTATTTAATTGAATGACATACGCTTTAGGGTTGATATTGAGTATTTTGGATTTCCTCATGTCCCCCACACGAAAAATTAAACAAAATTTGTCGTTCCTCATGTTTATTACAGCCTGATTACTAAATAGCATTGTTTGTGTTCTAGCTCTTGGACGTGTGAGTTTAGCAAATAAAATTCCCACCATTATTGCTTGAAAGATCGAGCTCACTATGCATTGAAGGCACATTGCTATTATCGTGTGAGGACATTCTAAAGTAATAGCTCTCTTGCCGTAAGCCACAGTTGTATGTATCTCTATACTGAACAAAAAAGTTGATGTGAACCCATAAATGTTTTTTATACAAGGTGTAAATCCTGTAATATTCTGATAGGGAGGGAGGTGGTCTTCGTAAAAGTCTTCGTGATTGTAAGAAATACTCCAGTATATAATACCGAAGAACAGCCAGTTGCACGTGAAAGCTGTGAAGAAATTCAAGAGAGTCCATCGCCATCTTGTTTCAACAAGTAAAAGGAAGTAATTCGAGAATACTTTTAAAGCTTTCGTTGATGTTCTGTAGATATTAAATTCGCCACTTTTAAACACAGCTCGCAGATATTTCCTTCGTATCGCCTTCGGGTTGGATGTCCCTAAAGAAAACAATGTAATTTATCAATTTAATTTGTAATGGAATGTTTCAAGAAATTTTATGGGTAACTGATATTATTGTTTTGGAAAATAGAAATTGTGAGACCAGAGGAAATTAAAAAATAAATTTTAGAAAGCAAAAAAAAGCAGCTTCTCACTTTTTCCTGTATTCCGTAGCTTCCGTACAATTTTTGAGGCATTGTGTAACGGGAAAATGAAAATAATTTAAATGTAATAATTTCTCCAAGTAAAGATCGAACACACAACCACTACTTTTATAGTATAGTAAAGGCATAACGGCAAATGTAAAATACGTACGATTTTTCCTATATACACCTGGTTGCACTAGTGTCGTCACGGAGTCATCGTCCTCTATATTAGTTTTCAATTTAGGGTCGGTGCATAGATCTGGCCAATGCAAATGATTATTATTTGCGTTCATATCTGAAAATATATGGTAATTTAATATTAATATTTTTTATTTGATTACTCAGACGCTATTGATCATATTTTTTTTGTTTTTTAGGTTAGTTGCAATGGAAAGTACAAGTCATTTTACGTCTTCTAAAGTAAGACTCGATACGTTATGTATTATTACAAACGGATTAAATATTTTAACCAAAATCTAGACTAGACTTAAATCTAGATTTAAAAATAAAATCAAATATAATAAAATACCTTTTAACTCCAAAGATTAAATTGTGAATCATTTGACCGTTGAATATTTTAGGTATAAAAGTAGAGTAACACCCATTCTCCATTCACTGAAACTCAATTACTAAATAATATTTCAAGACAATGTATATAAGGTCGTAATACAGCAAATAATAGATAAGATAGTATTTATATCGTACGTATCAAAAACAGCTATTTTTGCTGAGAGATTATGTGATGGTTTCTGACGTAGCTTCATCTAACGCAGCTATTAGCTTTAGCCAGTATCAAGAGGGTTACGGGTTCGATGTGAAGTGTACAAGAACGTTAATCAGCTCGATTTATCAGTTTTATATTGTATCTAAAGGAGAGTGAAGTTAGTGTTAGAAACTCTGCTCCCTATTTTCGATCAAATTTTTGATATATTGCGTGTTGTGTGGTGGCGAGAGCGAAGAAATGAAAATAATCCATTCCTCCAAGTGGAACCCACAACCACCACGCTCACGGTCTTTCACCCACCTTTGGTCACCCACTGTACTTTATCAATAGGCCATATTTTATATATAGGTTTCATTAGGAAAATTGTAAATATTTTTCTATATTCACTATTTTTGTGATTAAAATTACAAAATTAGATAAGTAATTTTGGTGATACATTGATCCTGATCTGAGTCACTCGCTTCATTATGCATCAGCGCCTCATGAAACATTATAATTTAAATCTGTTTCTTTATTTATTTAGTATTTTACCACTCCAGAATTTTCCAGTTAGTAACAACAATGAAAGTTGCTAAATTATCAAAAATTATTTCTAAATATAAACACGAGGAAACTGTCAAGAGAAGATTTAGATAAAATAATTTGGTAGCGAAAAACGACGTTGCGTGACTTTGTAATACGTTTCCATTGTTATATGTTTTTTTAACTTTACTCTTTATTCCTAGCAGGGTAGTCAGAGATAATAGGTCGCCAAACGCTACGGTCTCTGCAAACCTATTTTACTTCTGTAACACCCGTTTTTAATCGTGTTCACTCTTTTGTCGGCAGCATCACGCTCTTCTCTTCTATTTTAAGCTAGACTGTGAATTATGACGTGACATCTGTATGTTTTTAAAATTGACACACTTGGTGACTTTTTAAAGTTTAAGTTATGTTTTAAGCAATCCATACATATATTATAAATTCGAAAGTAACTCTGTCTGTCTGTCTGTCTTTTACGCAATTAGGGCCAAACCGCTAATTTAATTGTGATCAAATACTCATATAGAGATACTTGAGGGTCGCGAGATGAACATAGGATACTTTTTTTCTCATATTTCTATTATTTTCAATTTATACCAATATATTAAAATACTTATTAATTTGACTTGCAATTTATTCCGCCATGTTAATAACAACCGTCGTTGCTAAGCAACGATTTGTAAAGTTTGTTGTTAGAAAACGTCAAAATGAGCTTGTTTAACGCATCTCTATATTGAAAATTGAAAATAATTTCATAAATATATTTAGTACATATTCGTATAGTTCAAGCGGGCGTAGCCGCGTTCGAGTCCACTAGTTACTTATAAGTTACAGTATAAAGTACCTTATAACTGAGTTGGGATAGTTAGGTAGAAGGCTATAATATAATTATAATGATTTTGGATTTCTGTTATAATTGTGAATTACGTTCTGTTATTTGTGGATTCCTACCTGAGACAAAACGATTTACGCTGCATCCTACTTGTAGCAGGATCGACAAAGTTAACTAGTGTCATACATTTCAGTTCTACTTTCCGGCTAATTTTCGTGACATTCCAGTTTTGTATAGTGGAAGTCAAGACCACATTCTGTCTTATTATGAGAGGGACGAAGTGAAAATTATTCACCCACCCCAGTGCACCACGACGGACTCTACTTTTTAAGCAAAATAATTTTGTTTCTGATCATTCCTTCCTAATTGCTGGTACCTTGAAAGATCCATCGTTTTGAAAATTCAAAGAAAATGGAAACAAATATTTTATGATAAGGTTTATGAAAGTGTTGGTTGAGATTCGTTATAATAAGCCAAATGTTTGCTCGGCCTTTTTACATTACAATGTTGCATTATCAAACATTATGAATATATTTAAATAGTATGTACTCGTAGGTATATATTTATATAGTAATTTGCCAGATCTGTTTACAATATAACTTTTTACTTTCTTATTACGCAATTTTGTCGTATTACGACAGAGGAAATAAATATATAGGAAAGCTATTTCATATTTCATTCCGTCTTATTTATATATTTTAGCAATAAATAACGCCGTCGTAGCGCAGCGGTACAGCATCTGACTGTGCATCATGGTTGTAGGTTCGATTTCCACTCGATTGAACGAATCCTTTTCATTTCCTTTTTTTGCTGACAAGATGAAGCGCGGCGTTTAATTCTCGTATTAGTCTTTAAGTACTGATTCGATTTTCGTAGAACATACTAGTATTTTTGATCAAAAAGACGCACTCAAATAGATTCACTGATTCAGGAGATACGGTGCCTCAGACATACACACAAATAGACAGACCTGTCAAACTTACAATATCCCTTTTTTGCGTTGGGAGTTAAATTATAAAACTGCATTATTCAAAGCAACAGAATATTTAATTTGAAATGCATTCACTATTTATATAAACATTAAAGCTCGCTAATAAGACCAGCTAAGGTTAGTTAATCACCAGCCGTAGGTACACTATGAGGTATAATATAATATTTTAAAACGTTTTTAATCCACCGACCCTCGTTAAGAATGCAAAAGTACAAATGACTAGACAATCTCAGAGAGCTCATCTTGGCTTAACTTTTTGTTATAAACAACTATAACATAGCTTTTAGCATTTTATAAATTCTCTTCTAGTACGTTTATATTTTAGAATTTTTAAATTTTATTATTTTATGATGGTTGGGGGTTCAAATTACAATTTTAAATAAGAAATCTATTATAGTGCAGTGCCAAAGTATTTGACTTTTATATTTCGCTCTTGTAACAAGACTTATGAAGAGTTTTAGCGGTTCATGGGAATGAAGCATAAGATCCTCCATTCTCTTGCCTCATTTTCAATGCTGAGGTTCTAAACACTGAATTCCCTCTGACTACCTTGCCTTATAGGGAGTGCAACGTGAAGCTATAGGAAAAAAGAATTCAC
The DNA here is from genome assembly GCF_056956725.1 of Heliconius melpomene rosina. Classification (NCBI taxonomy): domain Eukaryota; kingdom Metazoa; phylum Arthropoda; class Insecta; order Lepidoptera; family Nymphalidae; genus Heliconius; species Heliconius melpomene. The sequence continues at coordinate 924,667 of NC_140396.1, read as the reverse complement.
TGGTAGGAAAAAACCTCTCTCTATCTTCCCCACATTATTGAAGTTAAAAAAACAAAATAGACTCATATATGTATATTGTATTTGCTTATAATCATCACTAGACGATCCCAATAAAAACTTTTTACATTTTTAAACTCTAAACATAAAAAATTACAATACCCAAAATATCAAGTTCATCCTAAAAAAAGTTCATTTCTGAAATGCTCATAAAATATTAGTCATCATCAAAAATTCCGGCCGAACTAAAACTTTGGCAACAGACAACTTACTGTAATTACAGTTAAATATTAATAAAACGAAGATTCATCGTTGGTTTGGTTTGTTTATTATTCAAAGTCCGCAAGTTCATTTCCAGATTCAGATTACGGATTGACTTTGGAGTAAGACGGCAGGTTCAACGGTCCAGGCTGGTATTAGTGCTGTGCTTTGATATTTGAAGGGTTAAATGAAATTCTACTGGAATTTGTAGTATTTATTTATTGAAATTCGTTTATTTTACTCGATTATGCGATGCAAAGAGGGTCATGAGTTTATCAGTCTTTGTATGTATTTGTGTATGATCCTAATAAGCTTGGTTTTTTCCTTAGGTAGTTGGTATTTTTGTTTCATTTTTATGATATTTTTTACATATTTAAGTAAGTTAAAATAAAAAAAGATTTAGCCACGATGTCATTTCAATATTTGAACATTCGAATGCCGCTTAAAAAAGCAGCGAAACGTTGATATTTCTTTTAATATTCCACAACTTTCATTATACATTTTTAAATTTAACTTCGCGCTTTATCTCCAGTATAGCAGGTAAATAAAGTGAACTTAGTGTTAAAACACTCTTTTCAAAGAACACTGCAATTCGCCGTCTTGCCAAAGCGAGAAAATGAAAACAATTCATTCTCACGATAGAGAATCGAACCTGCAACGATCGGGCTGACAGTCATTCGCTTTGCTTGCCCTATGGTATCAATAATAACTAAATGAATACATGAAAATTAATAAAAAACCGTAATTTTTTGTTTAACATTTCTAGTCTTTGTACTTTAGATAATATTGTCTAAGTAAATGATCATAATAAATTATTTGAACTCAAATATGAAATAACCGGTTCATACTAATTTTTGAGTTAGACTACTTAAACCAAGTAGTAAATGTTTATGATAATATTAGATTTATAACGTAAATATTTTGCAGTGTGGTGAAAAATAAATAAAAAATAATTACTGGACGAGGCCCGCAACTTTGCTTGCGAAGACTTTAAGACGTAAAATAGAAAATTTCGGTTTTTTACTTTTAAGCTTTAGCTGTAGAATTTTTGGAAATATACACAAAATGTATAGTAGTAAAGAAATTCGACGGATGTTTTCACAATGACTTCTATCGTATTGTGCACCTGATTGGTCACCACTCAGTAAACAATTTCATTAGTTTTCGGCAAATAAAACTGTAATTTGATAGTTTATACTGAGAATAAATATGTAAAGGGGAGAGAATTTCAAATAATTGATTTAAAATATTAAATTGACGATACTTAGAATACATGTACAGTTTTATTTCATTTTTTTTACTCTATATGAAAATAATATTGTATCTCGCATAAAGCAAGGTAGACAGAAAAAAACTTAGTGTTAACACACTTCTAGACTCGTTCTCTTTACTTTATCCTTCTCGGCAGAGCAAAATGACAATTATCCATTTTCATACATAAAAAATAAAAACATAAAATAAATAGCTAAAAATTAAACCAAACAAAAAAAATTCAATAAAAACACCATATAAAGACAATGCTAGTTTCAAAGTAACTCGCAAATGAAATTAAACAACACGTTGAATTCCTTCACCGCCTGAAAATGTCCGGACGCTCGAGATGCGCTAATTGAATGCAGTGTGCACGTTTTTGTGAAACTGTTATTGTTTTTGTTAATTTTGTTTATAAAATATTTTATTTTTAGCTTCAAGCTGTATATTGTGCATAGTAAGGGAGGTATAGGGAACCTGGGAAACTAGTGTTAAGACACTACGTTGCTTTGTGACACTTACGTTGTCCATTTTTCGCTAAATTCTCGAAACATTGCATGTTGAGTGGTGGATATAATAACTCGAGGCTACGCTTTACCTCCTTACCAACGCTTACCATATAGGTTTTTAAAATATTCATAACTGAAAAAATAAAATTTTAATAATTTTCTCAAAAAGACTATATAACAATACAATGTTAATATATGTAAGTTTAAGTATAATATAAGGAATTAATGTTTGGATATCAATATCTCAAAAACTACTTGACTAGATTTATTTTGATCTATCTTAAACAAGTGCCCAAGTTCTACAAAGAACACCCTGGGTTAAGTTAAGGTTTTAAGATATTTTAATTTAAAAGGATAATCTTGGTATGATTAATTTAATAAATATTTTTTTCATTTAGTTAAATATATATGAGAAAGCTATCGCAAAATTACAAATGACTTAAGCCACCCATCGACAAATACCGTCCGAATATTTGTTGAGGAAACTTTGGATCCCTTGACGAGATACGACACACACTCGTTTATACGTTCAAACACGTATTGAATAGTTCCGCCACCTTCTTTCGGGAGTTTCGACTTTTATTTTATTCTTATATTTTTCTTATTGGTATAGAAAATTTATATTTTCATTTTTGAGCTCTGGTGTCGAGGCATTCATAGTGAATGCCTCGACACCAGATCGGTATGCCTCGGATTCATAGTGAAGTTGGTATAGAATATGCATTTTTTGTTTTCTTTCTATTTTGAATTAATAATATTTTAATTAAGTTTGATCATTAGGTTCTCTCTGTTTCTTGCTATATGTGGAAAGCTCAAAAAAGTAATTGTATAAGGTTGCTTTAACAAAATTTCACCATCAAACTAAGAAAACAATGGTAATGCACCGTCAAGAATAGATAGAGACCTTCGATCAACTATATACTATATACTCGTAGTTGATCGAAGGTGATCGAAGACATGTCATAATACCTTTAACTTTTTCACGTCCGATTAGACTGCCTTGGTTTTATGTACAATAGTATATTAATCTTACAAACCAATATTATATTTTTGTGTTAATTATTTTATATTAATTATAGTTCCATTTTTCACATTTTCCTGAGTGGGAACCGAACTCCCAACCGTAGCGTTCACAGTCAAACGATGTTTCACTAAGCCACGACGGTCTATAAAATTAATTAAAATAGTAATTAATACATTTACACACATGTAACCATGTTTAATGTATAAACTTATATAAACACTACAAAAACATAATAGTCTCTCAATTCAATTACGCAAAATGTTCACTTCAGCCCACAAAACAATCGATTGCTCATGAAATTATTCCGTATTATTTTAAACCACATATTTCTTTTTAACCAATTTTAAAAAAGGAGGTTACCAGTTTTACGAATGTATATTATAGAATATTTTTTTAATTGGATAATGTTTGTCTTCTTAATCTTAATCTTAGTATGTGCAAAATTTTGTTAGTGTCTGTTTGTATGTTTGTTTAACAAATTTTTCGGAAACTAAAAATCGTATTTAGACGGTGCTTTTTGATTTATGTGAAGTATAATCTAACAAGACATTCTCTTTACTCACTTTCTGCCTAATTCTCGAGTATGTGTAGAGTAGCGTAGCTAAACGCCGCGCTTTGCTTCTTTACCAGAGCTAGGAAAATGAAAATATCGAATATTTATTTCCCCGTATGGATATCGAATCCATAACCGCCGTCACAAATATAAATTGATAAACTTTTGTCAGCATCTGTATAAAAGCACAACATCAATACATTATGTAAGAGCGTCTCCGGACCCTTGTGTTCTCAGTGGGAGAACCAACTAAGCTATCATTTCACCCCCATATTTCATTATAACATTATCTTAACAAGAAATTGTTTCCAGACAGCCTGGAGGAAAGTGGTGTAAGACGGATAATACTACTACTTTTTTTTGTTTCTTTTTTATATTTTTCTTTGAAAACTCTACGGAGTAAATTAAGAAAATGCTGTATTATTTTTGTTCTTATTATTGAAATAGTTTGAAACATTATATGTTGAATGTCGAAACTAAACTCCACGATTTCACTTACTAGAGAAATATAAGCAAAGTAAACATAGAATTAATGTCATTGTTTAGTGGATAATCATATCTACTAAACAATAAGCTTTGCCTAGCTTCACACAGTAGCCCGCGTGTAGCAAAGTAGGCAAGGTAGGCAGTGTTAACACACTCTGCTTCCCATTTTCCGCTGAATTCTGGAAGAATTGCGTGTTAAGTGGCATAACTCAACGTCGCGCCTTGCCTCGGCACCATAACTAAAAAGCAAAAATATTAAATGTTTCAATTCCTCAAGTGGGAACCGAACTCACAAGCTGTCACTATAAACGCAACACGACTGGCCTCCATTCCGTTATTTCCATTTCATGACTAATTTCATACCCATCAACATCTATTAAAATTAAATCGAAATTTCCAATACGTTTATTTCCAACTAAACAACGCTATAGTAATGCATACATGAGTTTAGTTACATTATAATAGCACACTCCAACAGATATTCCACTCGTCAAACACTCAATTAGACCAAATATTTGCATTTTCATTGCATATTGAAATATTTCAGATTTGCTTGCTGAGGTTAAATATGAATTTAGTTGTGATATGTAGGTGGAGCTATATAGTATATCTAATGACATCAGCTTCACGCTGTATCCCGCACACAGCAGCGGGACAAGGATGTGACTGTAACGCGACGGTTGCGGGTTCGATCCCCACTCGAGGAAGTGAAATATTTAATTGCGGGATACAGCGTGAAGCTGATTTATTTAGTTCCCCATTATGGTAAGATAATAGCCGACGTTGAGTTCCTCTCCTTAATACACAATGTCTCGAATTTGGAAAGAAAGTTTAACTTTATGACTAGTGTCGTGATACTATATTTTACCTATATATTATACTTTAGGAAAAGGAGGAACGGAGAATTAAGAGGGGAACGTAGTGTCTTAACGCTAGGTTCCCTCTGCCTACGTGTAAAAAATCTATTTTGTAGTAAAACCATTTGAAAAATTAGGTATGTACCACTTTGCCTCAATTCTTGAGAATCATCGGGTGAAGAGCCTGACAGTTGACAAGCGATCCCTTCGATGTTTGCGGTTGTATTAGCGAAGAAAACATCGGCTCTGTCTCTAAATCAATAGATAGTAATTAAATGGAGTGTTCTAACGTGAACATGTTTTTTTTTTAGTTGAATAATGAAAATAAAAACATTTATTCTATATCATTTTCACTTTTTTGTAATATCATGTTGAAACTGAGTAGATGGAACTTCAGCCCAATTTTCAAGACACTGCGTGTTGAACGGCGGAAATGAACTCCGTTCTTTGTCTTGTTACCATCAAACCTACAGCTGTCGTGTGTTCTCAAATGCCTCTCGATAGCTCTAACTTAAATTAGTATTAAGATAATTTTAAGCACAGATTTATCTCTATAGACACAGATTTATAAGTTTTTTTTATTAATAAATTGTCAAATTTTTTGATTGTGTTTAATTTTAATGTCATAATTATAGGCATTTATTTTTGGGGAGTACAACGGAGCACTTAGAGAGTATTTGTCGAAATTTCTACGAGAAGAGGAAAATACGTTTTTTTATATTACGTCTGTCTTTTATATTAAGTCTGCACAACTAAATATAATACTATACTCGTTTGAATGACGAATAGTAAATTATATTATAGACGTAAATTCAATAGAAATAAATATTCCATTATCTATTTTCTATTTATTCATATATATATACTAGCGGACGCGCGCTGCTTCGCTTGCGTATTTAAGGGTGAATTCTAATAACCCATGAAACATGTTTTCAATGAAATATTTTTAAGAGTCTAAATTTCAAATTTTATAAGAATCGATGGCGATTTAAAGATTTTTCTATACAAACTTTCAATCCTTTATTTGCACCCTTAGGGAGTGAATTCTAGAAAACCATGAAACACATGTTCAATTAAATATTTTTAAGAGTCCAAATTTCAAATTTTATAATAATCGGTGGAGTTTTAAAGATTTTTCCATACAAACTTTCAACTCCTTATTTGCACCCTTAGGGGGAGAATTCTAGAAAACGATGAAACACGTGTTCAATTAAATACTTTTAAAAATCTAAATTTCAAATTTTATAAAAAACGGTGCTGATTTAATTTTTTTTCCATACAAACTTTGAATCCCTATTTTACCCCTTTAGGGTTAAAATTTTTCAAAACCCCTTTTTAGTGGATGTCCAGATTACGAAAGTAAATATCTGCCCAAATTTAACGTTTCTACGCACAGCGGTTACGGCTGTGCGTGCGTCTTACCTCAGTCAGTGAGGACAAGTCCTTTTATATATATAGATTATACACGTACAATAATTAGAAAAAACAACCAACACTTAACCCAAGCAACGCCAGGCGGAGGTCTTGTTTAAAACAAATATGTTGAAGCAAATCAACGAAAAAAAACAAACCAGAACTCGCGTCAAAGGAATCTAGAATACGTCTTAAAATATTTCTATCTTCAAAGATATTTCTATACACGAATACTCTACTTTTCAATTTCAAAACAGATTTTTTGAATTGAACATATGATTTCTTATTGCTGTGACAAGTTTAATGAGATATAATGTGTCAGTATTTTATTTGAGGTCGTCGTAGCACTGAGGCACAAGCGTCTAATTGTTAACGTAACGGTTGTGGGTTCGATTCCCACTCGGGGAATGTAATATTTAATATTTTCATTTACTCACTCTGGCAACAAAGCAAAGCGCAGCATGCAGTTCTGTCACTCAATAAATTGGCAGTAAGTGGGGAACGGTTGTGTCTCGATGGGAGTATCTTACCACTGGGTTTCCAGGATCCCTTTGCCTACAGTGAGATAGAGGATGAAGCAAAAATATAAAAATTATATATTTTATTCAGGCCATTTTCCTTCCATTTTTTTCCTTTCCATTTTCTTTGTTCTGGTAACTAGAAGATATATATAAGAAGAGTGGGGTAGGAAGAGCGCGGCGTTGGGCTTCGCCAGTCAACACGGAATGCCTCAAGAATAAGGCTAAACCTGAACCAGGCTGAATGGGGAACGGAAGTGTTCTAATGGGGAACTATCGTTCTAACGGGAAGCACTAGGTTCTCTCTACCTCCCTTGGTATTTGCGAGATACAGATTAAAGTAAAAAAATATATCGTGTACTGGAAGACCCTGTAAAAAATTTAGACTGAAATCCTTAATAATCGTTTGCATAGAAAAAAACTAAACTCAAACTACCATTTCCCCTATATTAGAACCACACTAAATATCTCTATATAAGATTTTGACTGTTTAACTGCTAAACTTAAAAGATGAACAACTTACATTCGGAGCCATTAAACGCACTCCCCAAATATATCAGACGGGAACTCTACCGTGAATGCTTTTAAATAGAATAAGTATAGATCTAAGCGTGCTATTGAATTTAAAATTCGTACTGCCTTTGAATTTTTCATACATATATTTTTCATACAGGTATATTATGTTTGTATGGAAAATGAAAAATATTATTGTGTATTACGATCTGTGAATATCTGAGGTCGTCTTGGTGTGAGTATTTGGCTATAAATATAAGGGTTGCAGGTTTGATTTGCGCTCAGGAAATGATTTATTTTTATTTTCTGGCTCCGGTAACAAGACAGGTAAGAGGGCAAAACGTGACGTTGAGTTCCACCACTCAACAATCAATGAGTCTAGAATTAAGCGGAAAATGAGGAACGGAGTGTGTTAGCACTTAGTTTTTTCTGCCTGCCCTGCCGCATGCGGGATACAGCACGACCTACAAAAAAGATTTGACAACTGTGCCTTTCTTTTGAAAAATCCTAATTAAAAGGTGAAAAACATAATGATAAATCCGTTCCTCATTTTCCGCTTAACTCTGGAGTCATTGGTTGTTGAGTGGCGCAACTCAACGCCGCGCTTTACCCTCTTACTAAAAAAGAGAACGAAAATTAATTCTTCAAATGAAAATCAAAACTAATAATCACGTACAACCAAAAAACAAGTAAAACCACTATTATTCCATTAAAGTTAGTTCAACAAACAATTATGGCTTCCTATAAAGTAAGAAGCTAACCATGTAACAGGGACGTTCTCTACCAAGCTTATACGCCCGATAGTCTACGAGCCGTAAACATGTGTATTTATAATATGATCGGGGACCGAAATAACAAAACTTAAAGGAAACTGGAGAACGGAAGGTCTTGTGTGTAATCTCCTTGTAATTGGAGTGCTTTGATGTGTTCCAACAACAAGGGGGTTAAATATTGTTGTTTTTGTTAACTAACATTTTTTTTGGGATTAGCATTAAGGAATACAAAAGTACTGAAAAATATGTTGCTGCATTTCGGACCCTAGGTTCTTTCTGCCTACTTAGTTGCCCCAACACTAGCGTTGAGGCATTCTATTCTCCAGTTTTCATCAACATTTCATTTATAATATTTATATGGTGTGTTCAGCGGTGCAGATCAATGGCATGTTTTGTCAGGATATAAAAATAATTTATTGCCCCAAAAGGAATCGAAGCCATTATCGGCTCGTATATGGTCACATACTTTACCGCTGAGCCATGACAGCCTCGGCGATCATACTCATCTAAATATTCCACATGACAAGATACTACACTTTGCCTACCACCTGACCACTCTCAATTATGCATACAGACTAAAGTGCGGCCGTCATTTTGCGCTATCTATAGGAACTGAATATAATATGGTAGTAATTTCATTTATAAAACTACCTTCTCATTCCTCTTTACCATATTCATCAGCTAAAAGACTGACAATACTTACATTTGTATATTAACTTAAAATTTAAAAATGCTGGTATTTTTTTTGTATTCTGTTGAATATAATTTAATTACTCATGTTGATTTGCAAAAAACTTTGAAGACGACTGGGTTATCAAATACAAAGGTCTAATCTATCTATTTAGTATGATGAGATCGATGAACGATGAAAAAAATAAACTTGGAAATTATGCCGTCAAAAAGTACTCTCCAGAGAGTCGTCTTTAAAGTTTTTTGCAAATCAAAATGCCTGTAAAACGTATTTTTTTCTTTTTTACCTTGAAGTTGTATTCTGCATATATGTAGCTAGGTAAGCAGAGGAAACTTAATATTAAGTCTTTCTATTCCCTACACTCGATCCCCGAAATATTCAATGTTGAATGGTGAAACTCAACGTCGCGCTTTGTCTTGCTACTAGAGCGAGGAAATGAAAATAACTCACTTTTCAACAGATTTTCCAACCCACACTCGTATCATGTACATACAAAAATAGAATATCACAAACCATAATATGCCAGATAAACACAAATTACAATTCCATTAAAAATTAAACTAACAAACAAACTTCTGTATTCTATTTATCATGTAAATTCTAACAATTATACGCAAATTTAGCCGCCATATTTGCGACAGGACGTGGACCAACTTGTTCCCCGACTGACATCCGGTCTACATATGTTGACAATTTACTTAGAAACTTGTTGTACAAATGATTTTTAATATAATTACGTTATATTTTGTGTGGAGTTTTAAATTCTAATAGTATAATATATTTTATTTTGATATATACCTATATTACTTGGTTTTTTAGGCAAGAGGAACCTGGGAACCTAGTGTTCGACACTTCGATCCTATTCAAATTCAAATTCAAAATATTCTTTATTCAAATAAACTTTATAAGCACTTTTGAATCGTCGAATGTACATGTCAACAAAAAGCTACCACCGGTTCGGAAGGCAGTTCTGCTGAGAAAAGCCGGCAAGAAACTCAACAGTTGTTCTTTTTAAAGTCAATGGTATATTTTACTATTACATTAGCTGGTAGCTGTCCTGCCTGACATTCAATAGACATTAATTCCATACATGCTTATCCTCTAAATATTCTTGAACAGTGTAATAAGCTTTACTTGTTAGAATTTTTTTTACAGATATTTTAAATTTTGGTAGTGGCAAATTAAGAATACACTGCGGAATTTTATTATATACACGTATACTCAGACCCATAAAGGATTTATTAACTTTTTGGAGGCGAAAACTTGGTGTAAATAGCTTATCTTTATTTCTCGTTTCTATCGTATGACTATCGCTATTTTTTCTATGACAATGTATATTTTGTCGGACAAAGAGAATATTATAGTATAGAAATTGGCAAGCAACTGTAATAATACCTGCATCTTTGAAAACATCTCGCAGAGAATCTCGAGCTCTTAGATTATAAATATATCTTACGGCTCTTTTTTGGAGAATAAATATTGAATTGATATCTGAAGCACTATTTAGGTACGAGTACTTCCATTCTCCAATTACCGCTGAATTATGGAGGCGTGTTGAGTGGCGAAAGTCGCCATCACGCTTTGCCTCGTTACCATTAAATTTCCTCGAGTGAGAATCGAATCTTTTATCTATAGCATGTACAAAAAAAATATTTGAAAATACACCAAAAATAGTTTCAACCCACACAATAAATAGTAGAGTTCAAGAAAACGTTTTACTATCGACATTACATAGAAATGTGTTATTTTATAAATAAACTAAACTAGATTTTTATTTATATTTTAGGAAACTGATTCCCTATATAAGACGATCAATCAAGTCTTACAATGAAATACAATGTCAACAATGTTGTATACATTGGGAGTTTGGAGAATAGATGCAGTTGTTTCTAAATTGATTTCTATAGTTAGATACAGCTTTAAGTTTGATTTTTCATTGAGAACCTTTATACATTTTGTTCCATAGAGGGGGCAAATAAAATTGGTTTCCATATACAATTAATTTGTGAAGGAAAAATATTGTACCAATTTTTATAGAAATTGTGCTGATAGAGCTTGATGAAGCTTAGTAGTTATAGTTTTTAGATTTTATAGAACTACGAGGCTTGTTGCTATGATAACGCGTATTATAAACGTTACGATCCTCTAATATAATAAAGCTCACCCATTGCTGAATGACTGACAGACACTATACAGTAGTCAGAGGGAACCTGGGATTATCCCTTTAAGACACTAAGACACTCCGTAATCCATGAGAACACTTCGGTTCCGATACCAAAACGAAAAAAATGAAAATATTACATATTTTACTAACCCGAGTACACTCTTATGCGCCTGCACTACAACAGCTTGTAAGTCACTCAATCCTTTAAATTTAGAATTTGATTTTACTGGAATATAACTCTAGCTACATACTCTCCAAAAGCTAAATACACTCAAAAGTTTAGTCAGGACGCAGCAACATTTGGAGTAAGGAGAGAACATATACAATTCTCCGTCACTTGAAAATACGGTGCAAATTGTAACCGCAGGACAACGACGCTATTAAATTTTCCTTTGCCAAACAACTGTTTCTGTGGTTTCGTATGAAGTTAGCAGCTTTAATAAAATACTGATGATCGACAAGGTAGAGCAAGTTATGTTCTACACTTCGGCTATGTGATGACTATGCACACTTTTTAATATACATATTTGGATAATATTAAAAAAATGCATATTACGAAGTATATTAAGCATCCTGAAGCTGGTGGTTTGGTGGTGGCTGGTTTCGCTCTGGTGATAGGACAAAACGCGGCGTTGAATGCCGCCACTCAAATGGCAATGTCTCGAAAATTGATCGGAAAGTGGAGAAGAGGATATTTTAACGCAAGATTCTTTCTGCCCAGCTATATGAGGGAAATTGGGAATTTAAAAAGAATTAAAAACTAACAATAACATATAAATAGAAGCCTTTTTCACCTTTAAAAATCCCACGATATCAATATGAAAATCACGAATCCATCTCAAATTGGAACTTTCAGAATCCACCATTAAATGTTCATCCCTTTTAAACAGGGGTTAATAAATAATACTGTTCCGGTACATGAGCGTCACCCGAAGAAGCGTAATCTCGGTGCGCTAACGGTTCAAGTTAGGAAGATTTTTCACGAGCGTTAGAAATTGGTACCATTAAACGCAGGGTATATCAGGCCAGGCTTACTGTGCTGTAAGGGATTTTAAATAGAAAGTGGCTTTCTGGAATCGTTTTTGTGTTTAAAGTTTTAACTGAATATAGTTGGTTTTGTAGAGCAGTTAGGACTCTACTATATGGTAATTGTGACCTCGATACGGTACTCTTTATATTTTTATATATGTTTTTTATTTTTAAAGTGGGGAAATGGAATGGAGAGGTAAATCTCTCCTTTTTATGGTCCTTTCTATTTACAGACGCTATTTGCTATGTCTAATTTTACTATAAAAAGTAATAAGTAAAACTGAATGTGCTGTGACATCATATTAAAAAGATTTTTAAAATTGATGATTAATTAATTAAAAAACTAATATATTGTAATGATTATAGATTTATTTTGCTTACAAAACAAAGCACGTAGAGATCCGCCGTTTAACACGCAATATCTCAAAAAACCGGGCAGAAAAGGGGGAACAGAGTGTTAACTCTAGCTCTCCTGTCATATTTTATTTACAGCGTAAAGTGATTTTTATATAAGTTAAGTTTTTTTGTAATTATGGCGATTTTTTTTTAACTTAGCATGGAAGTAGGTGAAGGAGTGTAGGGAAGCGCTAAGATAGGCATTTTAGAACTTTTTACGGCAACAGATTTTTTTTCTTTTTATAAGACGCAAAATGAAAAAAAAAACTGTGAAATGAAGACCACGCGAACAAAGTTGCGGCCGACGACTAGTATATACGATAAATCACTAGCCACAGTATATATATATTAATTAATTGCTATCTATTCATAAAGGAAGTGAGAATTGTTTACGTACCAAAGTAGAAATGTAAAATACCAAAATTCTATGAAAACAGAAAAGGCTTTGGCGACTGCGGATTCAATTAGCACTCGGTTTCATCCGGCCAATACGTTCTCTGTATTTCCAAATATACTAGAAATAGCTTTCGTGTGGTTTAATTTCATTGACTGTTTTGACAGATTTTCAATTTTATTATATTAAAGGTTCGTTCGTTGCTCTACCTCTCTACATATATCTACAGCTTTTGGTGGATTTTAAATTGAAAACCAAAGGGTTAATTAATTTCAGGATTTTGGTTTTTATATAATTTAATATATAAGTTTAATATTGTGTACATAAATTAATACATATTTACATGTAGAGCAATGTTGTAGATTCGATTTTGACAAAGAGAAATGATTACATTTTCATACTCTAGTAGGCGAAATATGAGGCACGATATTGAAATTAGGTTTATTCGGGAAAAAGCGCGAAGATACATTTATACAATATTTTTATAAGTGATATAATTACTTTATACATTGGTTAATAATTACCATAAATAATAATATTATGGTGATAATATATAAAGAATAATTTTAATAAATTACTCCTTATACGTCTTCAAATGGCATACTTCATTTATTATTTTAAAACTAAAATAAAACCTCATATAATATTTTTTCAGTCGCTTTCAATACAATAAAGTAAAAGAATACCTAATATTATTTATCGAAACGTTATATTTTATGGCACAGTAGGGATACGCCTGTCTAAACATGTTAGTTATGTATACAAATATCACTCGGGGGAATGTTTATACTTACGAGTATATAATATGAATAAGAATTTCTTGCTTCTGATTAAGTTAGAAAAAATTTTGTTAAGCAAAGTAGAGCTTTAGGTTTCTTATAGTAGATAGTTTTAGTAAAACGCAGAGAAAATGAAGCGACTTACTTTATCGAACTTTCAAAATACGATTTTTTAGATAAATAAAACCTAGTATCCAAACATTCTGTCATTTACTGTCCACAAAAAGAACTATATAAATAATAAAAAAGTCGTAGTTTGTTTATGAGAGAAATGTATTAGCGAGAGAGAGAGAAATATGCGAGAAATATATCTATAGTGACTTCAATAAAAGTAAAACACTATAAAGCGTATGCTAAAACTAATATGTTACAGTCATATTCCTTGTATTTTATCGCCTAACCCAATATCATATGCTGACCAAACAATTTTGCAACTAAGTTTCCGCTTCTCGACGTACATACATGTGTAGAGTTAAAATCAAGGGAGTAACATTGCTCTAACCAATATTCGAAATGTAAAGCGAAACAAACCTCATATTAAATTTAATTAGGATTTTCTACATATATGTTTGTAGGTTATGGTGTAGTGGCATAGTGAATAACTATAAACGCTACGGTTGTAAGTTCAAGTCCTATTCGAATCATTTAATTATTTCAATTCCCTAGCTCTGGCAACAAGACAATGTATTGAGTTCGGTCTACGGAAGTATCTAACACTAGGTTCCCAGGTTCTCTCTACCTACCCAGCTATAAGCAACAGCTTGGACCTGTAAAAAATAAATAAACACATTAGTAGGTAGCTATTATAGTAGTAGCTTATTATTGAAATTAAACAAAAACAATTATCAAATTTCAGAGTTTATTATATGTAATTAATAGTTCAAATAAATCACAGTACATTTACAATATTACTGCTGATAATAGTTTGGCGTAATTCAGATTATATTATTATTGCTCTCATTAAGTGAAATATTATAATTTGGAAATTAATACTTTGGGGCTATCATTAGCTCGGTTTTTTTATCACATATGGCAGGGTAATGAGAAAATTCTCTGTTTCAAAACACTCCATTATTTTTTTTTTAATCTTATATATTGGGTGTTAGGTGGCAGAACTCAACGTCACATTTTCTTTTATTTAAGCAGGGAATTAATAAATAAGTAAATAAAATAAAATAAGCCTTTATTGCTGTAAACATTTTACAATATGGTGTGTTCTTATTTATTTACCGATTGTACTATTACTATCTATATATTTGATTTTCCTTAATTAATTCTATGCGAAGACGATCGGCTTTCGTCAACAGCTTGTCTTCCGACATAGGCCTCCTCTAAACCTTTCCATTTCTCTCTATCTCTCGCTGTCCTCGTCCATTCTGTAACATCTACTTTTTTAATATCGTCCTGTCAACGTTTCATTTGTCGCCCTATTTCTTTTCCCAATTCTGGGGTACCACTCTGTTATTGTTTTAGTCCATTTCTCAGTTATTTCTCTCAACATATGCCCTGTCCATTTCCATTTTAATGTCTTGCATGTTGTTTCTGCGTCTCTAAATTTTGTTATACTTATTATTTCTTTCAGCCTTCCGAGCGGGGAATTAACATTATTTAAATTTCTAATTATATTTCTAAGTGGGAATTGAACCAATAACCATCGCATTTATACTAAGACGCTATTCCAACACACCAGAATTTCCTTAAAAATACAAAATTAAAATATATTATAAATTTTAAAGCATTTAAATAAATTAGAAACTGAATTGAAAGTTTTCAACATAATACGTAGAGCGGATGTCCGGGTGATGGCAAGTTGCCGCTTACACAAATATCGTAGACTAATTATTGTTTAATTGTTTGTCACCGTTTTAGTCTGTACTATTAACTTTTTTATTTTGCTGTATCCTGCATTTAGCAGGGTAGGCAGAGGGAACCTGGTAACCTAGTGTTAAGGCTCTCCGTTCCCGTTAAGGTACTTTCCTTCCCCACTTTCTCCGTATTCTCCATGTATTGCTTTTGGAGTGGCGGGAATCACTATCGTATGTGTAGTAGTAATCGTTAAGTGTTTTAAATACAAAATAAATAAATAAATAAATTAAATAAAAACATAATTATGTGAAAACTGCAACATACCTAATATATTTGTAAATAATATCAAAATCGAACCTGCACTCATCTCCCAACTTTATCATTCTTAAAATCCGCCATATCTATTATAATCTCCCCCACACTCGATGTCACTAGCAGGAAACCCCCCTAAGTATGTTAGAAATCAAATGCCAAAACTTATTCTGAGTTGGAGACTAGTCGATCTGATTACAACTTTTGGAATGTTATCGTCACTTCACTAATCACGGGCTACGGGAAAGTTGAACATGATTAAATTTAATTCTAAAAATGTGTATTGGAATTATCGCAGTGTGACAAGGTTTGCTTGTAAACAGGGTTGTGGGTTTGATTCTTATTTGGGGGAGTGATTGTATTTAATCTATGTTAATTCACACGCTCTGGTGAGAAACAGAGGGGCTTTAAATTCTGTCACTCATTTTATATAAAATGAGTAACAAAATTATTTTTTTTCCTGTGAAAAACAGCCAGAAAAATGAAAATCGCTTTTTGCGTTGTGCTCCTTCGCCGAAACGCGAAAGAGATTTTTTGGTTTTTTGGTTCAGATTCAAATTTCTTAACAAATTACCAAACATAACATCAAAAAAACTAAATTTTACGGTCAGCTAGTTAAAAAGATTTTGTTTTATATTTGAAAAATATTAAACATCAGAAAAAGCTGAAATTGGATAAAGGAAAATGTTATCACGAAACTCTGTATTTCTTAATCTCGTTGACTTTAACCCCGGAAATTAAAGAATTCAACGCTCGAAGCCTACTGTTTCAGATATGAAATATTACAAAAATATTTTATATACATATAATATTACAAAATTATATAAAAATATTTTATTGACATTATATTATAATGTATCTCTTCTTATCTTCATCTTAGCTTCACGCTTTATCTATACGTACCTCTTTCGCCTCATCCACTTTCATCAACCTCTTCATATATGCCCTCCGGTCCTCATGCTTTTTACGTGACTTTCTTCCAGTATCTTTGATACTGTGTTTTCGAAGGTCAACGGAGGCCTCTCTCTACCTCTCTTACCACTCACTTTTCTTTTTTGCCATTCTTTCATCACTCATTCGTTCGATGTATTTTCAATATGTATTGAGTGACGGAACTCAACACCGTTGTTTATCCATTTGTCAGGAAAAAATAAATAACGTCTCCAATTAATCGAACCTACAACCAGTACCACCACCACCAGCAACTCAGACTTGTCCCTTGAGGCATCATCATAAAACTTTAAGCATTTATATAAATTGTAATGGTAATTCTAATTAGATGGCCCCAAATCGCTATGAACGAGCAAATTTGTTGTTTCCCACCGTAAAGTGTAGATAAGAGAGCATTGCGGTTACGTTTCAGAGACTAATAAAATGTTATCTTTTATTTAAGAATATTTAGATATTTAATGGTATATTCAGATTTACTAAATAACTAGAAGTATATAATATACAGGGATTGTAAATTTTAAAAAAAGTTTCAAACTTCCACGTGATCTCGAGATAATTATTGGTCTGGACATACGGACAACAATACAATCCTATAAGGGTTTCCTATTTGTCTTCCGAATTACGGAACTCTAAAGAAATAATATATCTGAACGAGTGGTGATTTTAACACTAGAAGCGCCGCCGTCCCATTTTTGACCCAAACGCAAGGTTGATTGTATATAACTTTTTTATTTGTTAATTTATGTAGATGAAATTTTTTTACTATTACCAATTTTACACCTTTATTTAATTAAAAATATAAATAATTTTATAGCAGTCATACTTTTTGAAAAAAAATGAGATTTACCTAGAACTGCCGCTGGGTCATTTTTGTCCCGCCATTATTATTTTATAATTTGAGGGTATAATTTGACATATTTTCATGCCTCGGGGACGAGGTGGAGGGGAAAGGTCAATGCGGGGGAGGAAAAAAATTGAATAGTAGGTTTAGCAGTCAATGCCTAAGTTTTTAGGGTTCTGTAGCTTTTGAGGAAAAAAAAACTCTTATAAGATCATTTTTTGTCCATCCGTCTGTCTGTGCCTTTATCTCAGGAATGCTTGGAGAAATCGAGTTGATATTCATATGAGTATATGAATATGAACTATATGACGATCTACAGTCCCTTGATTTCCTGAAAAAGCGCCCTTAAAAAAAGATATGACTATTTATATAGTAAAAAACATGTATTTCGACACTAAAAAGGGAATCAAATTAATAAGGTACTTTCAGTTAACTTAGAATTATGAAATTTGGCAGCTAGCATCTTCATGTAGTACTAGTACAGGAAAAAATCTGAAAACTATACATTTATGTATAAATCTTAAAAAATAATGGCCTGAAAAGTGGGGTAAAATTGGTGTCAATACTAAATTTTGCCGCTAGTCCAAGTAAGGTATCAGATGAAAGGATGACTGAGCTAGGCTTGAATTTCAGAAAAACACTTGATACCAAATGTGGGTAATTGTAGGGTAGGTAGAGGGAACCTGGGAACCTAGTGCTATGCACTCCGCTGGCATTTTCCGCCGAATTCTGGAGGCATCACCACGCAATGTCATCATCATCTGTGATGTATCACTGATGAAGAATATATTAATGCATTACTTTGGCAATATAATAATATTAACTAATTTCAATAACTTATAATTTTGTAAGAGTTATTCAGTTAGTTGTCACGACCTTAGAACGTATTAGAAATATTTTATTCTTTCTTTGTGTTTTATTTTTTGGTACTTTTATGTTTGTTAAAAAATAAGAATTGATTATTAAATATTGGTCTACATATTTTACAAATTATTTTAATAATATTTTTTTTGTATTATACCAACAATCAACATAATAAGTAGAATGGGACAAATTTGTCACGACGGCGGTTCAAGGGGGGTATCAATCTTCGGCACTTCTAGTGTTAATACAAAATATTAATTTATTTGTAGGTTTCCTCCAATTATCTAAGCTTTTGCAAAGTAAATTTTCCCCGTGTTTCGAAACGTTCAGCTTACAAAAGCTTCCTTGTTGAAAAATCTTTCTCTATGTCTTCCATGGAAATAAATCTAATTAGTAGTTCCTGAGATTATCGTGATCAACCAAACAAACTGTTCAGCTTTACAATAATAATATAGAAATATAGATACAGGTGATACAAAAATGTCTTCTTTTCATATAAAAATTGTAAATTGCCGTAACATTTCCTTTCACAGGCCACAGCTAGTGAATGTAGTATGACACGCAACCTATATAGAGGAGATAGCATTGTTTGGTTGTAGATAACCTATTTACGAAAAAGGGACTGAGAGACAATAGATAGATTGATTGAATGATGAACGAACGAAGGGTAGTGTGTTTACTTTATTTATTTGTTTATAATTTGGAATTTGTATTAAGAAAAATGCCTAGCTGGATTTGAACCCGCTCTTCTTGAAATGAGATCTGAGGCTGATTATATCAAATGTCAATGTATTTATAGTCCAGTTGAGCAAAATTATAAAAACGTGAAGCTGAAAAAATATATATTATCTATATATATAAAAGGACTTGTCCTCACTGACTGAGGTAAGACGCACGCACAGCCGTAACCGCTGTGCGTAGGAACGTGACATTTGGACAGATGTTTACTTTCGTAATCTGGACATCCACTAAGAAGGGATTTTGTAAAATTTTAACCCTAAAAGGGTGAGATAGGGGTTGAAAGTTTGTATGGAAAAAAATTTAAATCGGCACCGATTCTTATAAAACTTGAAATTTAGATTTTTAAAAATATTTAATTAAACACGTGTTTCATCGTTTTCTAGAATTCTCTTCTTAAGGGTGCAAATAAGGGGTTGAAAGTTTGTATATTTTTTTTTAAATCGCCACCGATTTTTATAAAAATTGAAATTTAGACTCTTAAAAATATTTCATTGAACACATGTTTCATGGTTTATTAGAATTCACCCCTAAATAAGCTAGCGAAGCTGCGCGCGTCCGCTAGTCTATATATATATAATCGAAAGGTCACTCACTCATCATGAAATCTCAGAAACTACATGTGCTAGGAATCTCAAATTTTGTATTGGAGTTAATTATAGGACGTAGGTGCTCGCTAAGACGGGAATTTGCAATATTCGACTTCTAAGGGGTTGTTTTTGGGGTCGAAAGTTTGTATGAAACTTCGTTACTACACATGCTAGGAGTCTCAAATTTTGCATAGACGTCACTAGGACGTAGTCATGGAGACAGAAATTAATAATAACATAGTTCACGCGGGTGTAACCGCGAGCGGGCCGCTAGTAATAGTATATTTTTGTAGAAGCGTTTTATTTTATAATTGCAAGATTATTTTTCATTTTGACATCATATTAAAAGATTTACATCCGCTGTGGCAGTTAATTAATTAATCTCATTTCCATACTTTGGTAACAAGATAAAGCGCATCGTTGAACTCCGCTACTCGTTGGCGGTGCGTGGGGAGTATCCTTCACTAGGTTTGAATCACCATTGGTATCTGTGTGCTAAAAAAAATATTTTAAAAAATATACCCCAGAGTGGGAACGAACACAGCCATCGGGTATACCGTCAGTTACTGTACCACTTGCCTATGCAATTATAGCATATATCCATGTTCTGCAAGCGATACTATAAATGCAATTTGCCTGTTCTATTAGGCTTTCACGGCATTTAAGTTAGGTCAAAGACGAAATTCAAAATAAGCATTATTTTAGGTGTTTTCACTACTTGATGGTATTTCTACACCTCAAAGTGAATAATTAACATGGCGCAGTGACAGTGGCTGCTGTGAAGTCGATTTCCAGGCAGGAGCTGGAATTCAATATGTGTGGAGCTGGCTCCAATATGTGTGGAGCGTGAAGTTAGGCAGAGACAACCTGGGAACGTAGCGATAAGACACTCCGGTCCTCTTAAGACACTTCCGTTCCCCACTTTCTGACGAATTCTGAAGGTATTGTGTGTTAAGTGTAGAATATGGAAACTTTAATATGTTCTCGAGTGGGAATCGAACCCGCAACCCGCACGTTTACAATCACCACGACTGTCCTCAAATCTTTTTCATTTATTTTGTGTTTCTTAACTATTTTTTTTTTCGTAACCGCAGTGCAGTGTTTACATGAACAACACTGAGTTATAATTTGGTAATCAGTGAAATTCTCGTCGTTATCGATTATAAGGAATTTCCGTCGACATTGATGGATCGCCGCGGGCAGGAATTTTGCTGTCACCGGTGATACTTTAGCTTGGTACAAATTAAAAGAATGTCGTTTTTTCTTTGTTTCACGTTATAATTCATATACTGCAGGATAGGCTAAGTACTGTTAAGACAGTACCCCCACTTTCCACCCAAATTCAGGGACTTTTTATGATGAGAGTCAGGTAGGGAGACCTTCGTAGCGCAGGGGCACAAGCGTGTGATTACAAACGATTCTGCTGAATTCTGGAGGCATTGCGTGTTGAGTGGGGGAACTCAACACAGCAGGTTGTCTCGACACCATTTTACTTTTTTATTATTATTTTTTACAAAAAAACGCTCTACTATATAATTTGCACCATACAAAGCTCGACTTTCATTTAAGCACACTCGAAAGTAAATATGGCGGGGGAAACTTTTCTATTACTTGTGTTTGTTATTGGGTAGGATTCTTTCACTTTTTTCTGTGTAGAAAATATTTTCCATACATTCTATTCTATTTGTTTGCATTGACGATTGTTACGTTATACAGGGTGTTTGTGTAACGCGGCAACTTTTGAACATTTTATTGAAGAGATTTTGTTGTTATTTTTTTTTGTAAGTGACGTTAAAATATAATGTTTTATTGTAATGTAATGATATAAATAGTAGAAAAAGTTTAATGGTGAATGCCTTTGTATTAATAAAATTTTATTTATTATCTTTTTTATAGAGGTCGTCGTAAATAAGACGGTTGTAGGAGCCTCGATTCCGACTCAGGGTAATGAAATATTTAATATTTTCAAAATGGTCACATGCGCGCACGCAATGTGGAAACTGGGGAACAGAGGTGACTTAAAGGGAACGGAGTATCTTAACACTAAGTTCCCAGTTCTCTCTGTCTACCCTGGTACGTGTGGGAAACAGTATAAAGCTTAAAATACATAAATTTTTACAAAAAAACCGTAAATTTAATTACAAAACAAAAGCATGTGAAAAACAACGAACATTGTTCATGAATAATAAAATAATAAGATGGCCGTAAATCTTCGCATTACAGAATAAGAACAATCGATAAAATTGACATTTATTAATAATTCTGTAAGAAATTTACAATAAATATATTGTCTGTAATATCTTGAATTGTTCTGGAAAATGCATAACGGAGTGTTTTAACTCTATATTCTACTTAGCTTTCTAGTTTTATATAATACATTTAAACTAAGAGAAATGGCTCCCTCTAGCAACTGAAACGCAGCCAGCAGTGAAAAACAACAAGCTAAATAAAATAAGAAAATAACTGAACTGAACTGGAAAAAATGAAACAGTTATTATGAACCCATTTCATAAGTGAGTCCAAGGTTTTCTAGGTTTCTTATTAAATATTTTTTTTTACTTTCACAGTCATTTATATAGTTGCTGTAGTAGACTTTATTCAGAATGAACACAATGCAGTTTTCACATTTGCTCTATAGCTCACCTCATCTGACTTGAAGAGGTATTATTGCGTTAAAACTAGGTTAGTGTGGAAGAAAATGAATAAAACTTTAAGTATTTTAGCTTTTTTTTCTTTTTTGTAATTTTTTTCTTTCGCTTTCAAAAGAGAAGTGTAATTTTGTTGGTTGGTTGTGAAATTTAATTTTGTCGGTTATTCTTATGTTATGTTATTCAAAAACTTTGTGAATGTTGAAGTCGTATTACGGTGGCACACGTATTTAAACGCAAAGATAGTGAATTCGGATCCAATTCGGGGAAAGGAATTATTTTCATCCCCCGCTTCCCCTCGCTCTGATAACTAAAAGCAACGTTGAGTTTCGCCACTTAACAAGATATATCTCTAAAGTTCGGAGTGTCTTAACACTAGGTTCCCTACCTTTTTGCCTACACTGCTATATGCGGGATACAATATGAACTCAGCAGGCTTGTAAGAGACCATGAGATATATAAATAAAAAAAAAAACGACGATCACAGAATTACGCAAACATAAATGACATCTAATATTATTCCTCTATACCAGTTCTCTCAATGAATATTTACTTAGGGGCGAACACGTTTTAAGTTGATGTAAGTTTACTTGACAACGGCTTTCTTAATAACTTTAAAAGTGCTTCCCAATATTTTATTATAGATGTACTGCTCCCAGTATGGACGCGGAGTTAGGCGTGATGGTCGTGGGTTCGATAGTAGGTTGCTACAAATTAATTGCTATATAGGTTCGCTTTACTTGGGAGTCGTCGTTGCTTTGCAATACTCAATGATGGATGTCAAATTAACATTCAGTTAATATACATTATTGTATTATTACAACATTTATTTTTGAGGCTAGTCCTGAATTCATCGCAACGTTCGTGTTCCGAAAGCATCTTAATAGGAACGGCGTGTCTTAACTAGGTTCTTTCTTAATTTTCTCTGCCTTCCCTGCCATGAGCGGGATACAGCGTGAAGCTAAGAAAATTAAGCTAAGGAAATGGATATGGAACTTTTAGAGTTCACCTATCAACTACTACTACACACATAGTAAAGTAGGCACAGGGAACTTAGGCACCTAGTGTTAAGACACTCCGTTCCCATTAAGACACTTCCGTTCCTCACTTTCCGCCGAGGTTTTGCGCATGAAGTATCTGAACTCAACGTCACGCATTGCCTCGTTACGAGAGCGAGAAAATAAAATTATTATTTCTATAATTTCCTCAAAGGGGAATCGAATTCACAACCTTTCGAGTTTACAGACCTGTACCCCTACGCCACTACCGGCCCGAAGCAATAACTCCTGAAATTAGCGCCAACAACCAAACAAACTCTCTACCTTTACAATATTTGACATATTTATTTGTCACATTTCTTTATTTTCACATTTAATTATAAATTTACGAGGTATGACATAAAATAAAATGGCTGGAGACAAACGAAACGCTTGGTTAGAGTTGAGTACTTAATAACTTTATAACGTAGCATGCGACACTCTCGCGATTAAAATTTTATTATGGCACCGTAAAAATTAAAGGGTCTAACGTTTTCTATGTTTTATTTTTATTATATTAGTAGTGTTTATGTGATTTTTTTGTTAGTTAGGTCGTCGTGGCTTAGTGACTATAATGCGATGGTTGTGAGTTCGATTCCCAGTCAGAAGAATGTATTATTTTCTGCACGTACTCAATCCGGTGATTATTGCAAGCACGGCGCTAAGTTACATTACTCAACAAATAAAAGTAATTCCTAAACATTAGGTTCCCTTTGCCTACCCTGGTTTATGACAGCGTAAAGCTATAAGAATATAGAAGAATAAATTTTATGATAAGTACTCGACGATGATTTAAGTATTATATCGTCAAGTGCAATTTGGTACTAGTTTTACTACAAAAGCGTTAGTTAACGTGCAAGTAAAATGTCGAGATCGTGAGTATGGCTTGTTTTACTCGTATAATATGAAAAGAAATATTATTATCATAGCGCAGTTCAGATATGACTGACATAGGTGTAGGTTCGATTTTATTATGAGGATTTTCACATTTTTTGGTTGTATAAGAAGAAATTAGTGTTATGAGCGTGAAAGATAACTACAGTAAACACATGTGACCAGGCGCAGGAACACGAGTGTGTAACTCTAAACGTGACAAGTGGTGAGTTTGATTCCCACGCGACGAGATCGAATACGAGACAAAACGCGGCGGTGAGATCCCCCATTCAACACGGTATGCCTCTTGAATTCGGCGAGAAATGCGAAGAAGGTTAGGACACTAACACGTCCCAATGAACTGTAGCAGGGTTGGCAGAGGGAGATTATTGCTAAGACACTCTACTCTCCACTTACAGCTAAATTCTGAAGACATTGAGTGTTGGGTTGTGGAATTCAACGCCGCCCTTTTTGCCTCGACACCAAAGCGAAAAAATAAACATATTAAATATTTGACTTCCTCGAGTGGAGATCGAACCCACAACCAGTCGCGTTTACGGCCACACGCATGTGCCACTGCGCCCCAACTGGCCTCAAAATGGTCTTCATGTTTAGCTTTTTAAAGTTTAAAGGCCTTTAAAACATTTCCTTATTAATCTTTTACAGATAGTTCGATCCTGGCAACAATAATATTGAATGACGATCAAACAATTCTATGTTTAAAGAAAAATAAGCAGAAGAAATGGTTCCCGAAACTAAAGATGAAAGAATGTGAACTGACTTATACATTTCTTCCGCCTTCATATCAATGGCAAACAAATTTGAAAAGTTGCCGAAAAGTGAAGATCAGAGTGTCTCCGTTCTCCCTTGCTAAGTATAAAGCGTGAATCTTAAAAGATGTGAAAATGTGGATAAGAAATAACTTAATTTTTTTTAAAGTTCAATCAAAATCGATTTACCCATTTCTTCCTATAATTGACATTTAAGCCACAATCCTAATTTTAGGGTTCCGCAGTAAATCAGACTGCACTGCGTGTGAATTAGTGTTAAAAGAAAAAAGCTCGTGGAGACGGAGCTTTATACATGTATGTGTGTGTGAGCGCGCTGGTAGGCGTGTCTATGCAGGTACAGTACAATGCTCAGTGTACGTCAGGCCCTCGCTGTGAGTGGACGTGTCGTTTTTCCTTTAAAAAATCCAATTTTTACGTAAACTGTGCTTGTAGAGTGGATTTTGAGTTGATTTTACGATAGATTGTGTGTGCTGTGCGTGTTTTTGTGTTGTGTTTGTGTTTTCTTTTGTGTGGGAGGTGCCTAAGTAAGTTTTTTTGTTAATTTAATATAGTTTAATTTAAATGTGGTTAAAATTATATAATGAACAGCTTTTTGTTAATGTATGACGTTTTAGTTTAATATTTTTTTGATGACATGTTGTAACATGAAAATGAAAATCTACAAATTCTATATTAAATATGCTATGTTTAAAAGTGTGATGTAGTACTTTTATTTTCTAATAATAATTTGTTTTTAATAACGCATAATAATTAATAATAATAATAATTAAATTATATAATTAATCTTATGAATACAAAGATTAATTAACGATTATTTAACTTTTTGTTCAGGTTTTAATTTTTTGCATTTTAAAATGAAGGTAAGTTTTAAATATTACGTAACGTACTATAGTACTTATATAGTTTTATTTTAAACAAAAAATAAATATACATTTACGATTGTTTATGTATTAAATATTTTTAGTAGATCATATATGAAGAAAACTAAAAAAACGTATTTTTTAATAATTTTAGACATTCTTTTTTTACGAATTATTATAGAACATTATAATCAATTATATGAAATTTACAAAAAAAAACCTTATGTAATTTATATTGATTATTTGCTATATGAATCTTTTTTTTTATTCAAGTTAATATTAAACACTTATTTTTAAACCGACTTCAAAAATGAAGAGGATCTATATTCCGTTGGTATATATTTTTCCTTTTAAAACTATAAGTAAAATTTATAGTTATATACTTCTCTAGCGTCGATTCTAGGACGGTGTGACTGTAAATACAACAGATTACGAGTTCGATGCTTTCTCAAGGGAATAAAATATTTAAAATTTCCGTTTCCTAGCTCTGGAAAAAAAACGCGGCGTTGAGCTTCGCCCCTACACATACGCAATACCTCCAGATTTCACCAGAAAGTTAGGACTGGAAATTTCTTAACTCCAGGCTCCCGGATTCCCTATACCTACCCTGCTATATGCGAGATACATCGTGAAGCTAAAAAAAGCTCAAATAATCTTCTTAAATAAAGATTTAATGAAAAAGCACTCTTTCACTTATTTATAAAAGGAATTTTAATAATGTTTCGGTATTTCAAAGCGTGCTTTTACAGAACTAAAATTTCACAAATAGGTATTCTAAAGCTATATACTTACAAAGGGAAAAGAACACAAATATACATTCATTGTTTTCTATTTCATGATTAACATTTTAATTTTCATGGAAAAAATGGCTTTCTAAGCTTAAATCCGACTTTCGTCGCTTTTAGTATTATTTTGTATGGAGGAAAATGGAATAAAAATATTTTTATTTTGCTCTCGGTCTTAATTATACCACGTTTTTTCATTTGATTTTGTATTTGTGATATATGTATGAAGGCAGTTGTGGCCGTAATATTTTAATTTCTTCGCTCTGGTAACCAGTCAAACCGCAGCGTTGAGTTCCACCACTCAACATGCAATGCGAATTCGGTGGAAATTGAGAAACGGAAACACTAGACTTCCAGGTTGCCCCTACTGACCCTGCTATATTCAGTAGTGGTGTTACTATTATATTTATAATAGTAGCAACACAACTGTTTTCAATACAAAATTATATTATTATGTAGTTTTATATAAAAAAGTTAGTTTTATATAGAACAAAGGTATCTACAAAACTATGCTGATTAGATTCTATCCAAAAATTCTTTAACTCCCAAAGAAGTCCCAGTTTTAATCCCCACTATTAATCACTCGTATCGCGCAACTTTCCTTGATACCGTGAATTATTATTGTAAAGTTTAACCTGGAGGGTAGTTAAAAACTTAAATTTTGAACATAAATTCGGTATAAGAGCCTATTAATTTCCCCACAACTGGGCTACTTTTGAAGTATTTGCTTATGAGATTGAAATAAAATATATTTTTTCAATAGATTTTAGTGTTATTATATTTTAGGGTTGTGTGTTTGTTCATATACGATTAGAAGATTGAAAGCGGCGTTCATTTCGCCCGTAATTTAGAGATATATTGAGAAAGTGTAGGGAAAAATGTACCTACGTGCCTTAAGAATTTTCATAATTATTCCGCTAACTGCTTGATGCATATTATGTAGAGTAAGAGATAGTAGGTAGAGGGAGTCGTACCGACAGTTTTTAAATAGATATATACATTTTAACTTCCCACTGTATCCCGCACAAAGCAATGTAGGTAGAGGGAACCTGGAAATCTAGTATCAACACACTCCGTTCTCATTAATACACTTCAGTTCTCCACTTTCTGCTGTATTCCGCAGGCATTACGTGTTGAGTACAACTTAACGCCACGTTTTGCCCCGACAAAGAAGCGAGAAATGAAAACATAAAATATTTAATTACCTGGAATGAAAATCGAACCCACTCTCTCGCGCTTACAGCCACACGCTTGTGCTCCTACGCCACTACTGGCCTCAAATAAATATAAAAAATTGTATTAAATATTTTTAAAGCATAGTTGTATGCATTGGCAGTGCAAAGTATCTTCAGTTCGCCAATACAGTTCGCTTTGACCTACTAAAGTCGTTTGTACCTATCCAAAGTAATTTTGTGTCTAACAAGCTTATAAAAACACTTCTATAATTGGATTTGATATAAAATCTTTTGAAAACTACTACTTTAAATTGAAGAAAATAGTGAATAATTTCTTCGTTTTCTATTTCTTAGTAATCATACCTAACGTATTGTTTATAACCTAATTATGTACGATAAAAAATCCTACTAATATTATAAATGTGAAAATTTTTTAGAATGAATGTTGGTTTCACTTTAACACAATAACTACTAAACGGATTTAGAATTTTTTTTTAATTTAGCTTACATAAGTACCTACCTACATTAAAATAACACATTAAGCTAAATATTCAAACTATTTAAGTAACAAAAATATATAATTTAGCTTTAATATAACAATAAATTTAAGCGGGCGAAGCCGCAATTAGATCTTTTAGTCATTAAATATTTAATATTTATTTTCTTTAACCTGTATCCACAGTGAAAACTTACAGTCAAGACGCTCCGTTTTAAACATTTCGCCGGAATTCGAGATATTGGGTGTTGAGTAACAGAACTCAGCACCGTACTTTATTTTACTAAGGGGAGAAATTAATATAATTCCCTCTCCCATTTTTTAGCTTCACGCTGTATCCCGCAGATAGTAAGGTAGTCAAAGGGAACCTGATATTAAGGCGATATCCGTTTCCATTAAAACACTTCCGTTCTCCACTTTTTGCCGAATTCTAGGAGCATTGCGTGTTGAGTTTGGCCTCGTTACCAGAGAAACGAAATTAAAATATTAAATAATTTAGTTCCTCGAGCGGATATCGAACCCACAGTCTGTCACGCTTATAGTTGCACATTTGTGCCCCTGAGCTACGAATGGACTCAATGGAATATTCCACGCAATAATACTTTAAAAGTATAAACATATATATTTAATTTTAGTCTACATTCAGGAATTAATCTCAATTGTAGCATTAGAAATGAAGTCAACTTATTTTTTAAGTTAGTCGGTCAAGGTAACGTTGGAATACACAATGGCCTAACCAGACGTTATTTTTACTGTACAATAATTTAGTTATTAAGGTAACAATGCTTTTGGACGTGTCGTGAGGTTGTTTTTTATATAATCAATACGCCATACAGGTATGAGAACGATTGAGAGATTTAAATCTTTTATAAATTGGTAAAAAACAGATTTGAATCCGCATCCTTTCGATAATACGATCAAGTTTTTTTATTTTCATAAGCTGTACGTTACTGCTATGAAGTTACTTGAAACTAAATTAGAATAAAAACATAGTAGCAGGGTAGGCATAGGAAACCTGAGAACCCAGTGTTTAGACACTCCGTTCCTATTATAAAGACTTATAAGGTAAATACTTTTACACGATTTTTTCTCTATCTACACTGCTATGTACAGGAAGCCTATAAAAATATGAAAACTGTAATATGTTTATGGGTCATAATCAGAAAAGTGGACATTTTCGAATTCGTAACGTAACTGATAAGTAACAACACTGATAATGTTTGTTACGAAACTGATGTCATAAGGCATTATACACAACAAAATAAGGACATTATATGAATAAAACTATTGTTTTTTTTTTATTTAATGAGACACAGATTAAAATTTTAAAGATTCAATCGTTGTATTAACAGATTACAAATGTAAGAAGAAAACATAACAAACTGACAATATTAACAATATAATAATGGTAGTTCGTAACGTAACAAAGTTATATTTCTAGTTAGAGATCACAAAGTTAATGATAAAATTAAATCCACTTTAAAATATATCAAAATTTGAGTCGTTATCACTGGAATTAAGTTTAATTCTTTGTAAGTGTTTATTCCGCATATCTCCATATTTAATAGGATTGGTCTTTTTAAGACGTTCTCTATATCTTTTATGTTTTTCAGCATTTGACATAAGAGCTATGACGCTTACTGAAAATAAAAATATTTATCAAAAAATAGTAATCATAAAATCACAACTAATTTCAGGAAGAATAAAAAAATGTTTTTAACTAAATCGGTTAAGCTGTTTCTGAGGTTAGCGTGCACAAACACATAGACAAACACGTAAACAAGCAAAAAACTTAAAAATCTTTATTTTTGGTTACTTTACGTTATGAAAAGTCACTAATAGTTTTTTTCATATGCCAGCAATTTTTTTTTCTTATATACATATCTTCCATATACAAGCACCGGTTCGTTACAACTTTATTATAAACATATATAAGAAAACATTAGTAACGTATTTGTGAACTAGGCTTCATATTTTCTCAGTTTCGTTACGTAACGAAATATAACGAAATTGAGCATGAAGTCTGAGAAATTCTAACTTTTTTAAATATTTGCTCATAAGCCACGTGTTGCATTTGCAAGCACTGAAGTTCTTTTTTGAGATTTTGTAAAAAGAAGCAAATAACATAAACAAGAAAACGAAATTATAGAATACTTACCAAAATAAAAGCCGTTTATAACCCTGAGGTGTAATTTCACGCATTCCCTCTAAAACATTTGAACCCCTCTACTGCTGCGAGTACACTACTGGTTGTAGCTACGACAGCATTGACTTTTAGAATTATGGTGCCTCAATAAAGAATAATATTAAACACCATTCAAAATAATTGCGTTCATAATTTAATTGTACGTTACTAGCCCTGAGTAACGAAAAGACAATATTTTGGGACAAATTGACTTAACTAATATATTTTATTTATTAAATAATGTATCAATAAAAGTACTTCTATTTAATATTATACATAAAGTAAAGTAATATAAACATATCTGAAATCAAATAAAACCATAAACATTCGTAACAAATCAATTCTTAAAAAATAAAGTGGTGAATGGGACACGAAAAATTGTATGGAAGCATTTTGAAAGATTTTTTGCAACTAACAAAAAATACTATTATTTGCCATAATACATTTAAAATATTACAAAAATCTATAAGTTAATAAATAAATTTATCTTAAATGGCAAAATATTTAAATTATCTTTAAAATTGTATTTTTAAAACGCATTCAAAGTAGCGGGACAAGAAAAGACACAAAAAGTACACTTTTTCTGATTATGACCCTTATACTTTTTCACCAAATTTTATTTATATTTTTTAACAATCATGACATGACTTAGCAGTATGACATTATAGCTCTCGTCATCTTTATTATGCGTCATAACAAAATAATTCGTTATAGGATTTGCTGAAGTACGAATAAAATGCGTATTTGCCAGGTTAAACAATAAGAGTACCTACTAAAAAATGTATGTAGCATGCCTCTATCACGTGATAGAGGTAAATTACACTGATACTATGATAGTGTCTATCTATACTATACTGACTGATTTGTATGAGAGAATTAAGTGATCTTGGCTTTTGTTTCCTATATTATTTTTACTAACTTCATTCAATATCACCCCATTTAAAAGTGACTTGATTTCACAATTTAGATACTAGAAGATAAAAAATCAATTTACTATTAAGTATATTTGTATTTTTTTATACTTAACTAAAAAAAGAACTTACAAAAATAAAACTACAAAAAAAAAATAAAAAATTCAGGCATTCAAAATAGTCCATTGAAAAAGCTGAGTAATTTGTCTGTAAAACTGAACGGCATGGCATAAAAAAATAGTTTTTTAATAACAAAATGACTCACCTGTTCCGTTGTTTTCTCTTAAGAATAATTAATTCAGCTGCAAGAAAAAATAGCCTTGCTAGAAGAATTGTTTGCAAAAAATATTCCGCGAACAGGACTAAATGATTCAGACGTTTTTGTAGAGACAGTATCTGAGAGCCTTTTTATTAATTACGGGCTGGTAGCGTTTTTTTTTTTAGTTTTAGTGTTCAAGTATTATATTTTTTGCAATATGTAGATGGAGTTTAGTGATGACAATCTCCGTTCTTTATTATATTTCTTTTCTTTCATTCTTAATATATAGCAGGCTAGACACTCCAAACTAATTGACACTGTTAAATGGCGGAACTTAATCGCGTTTTATCTTAATACTAGAGCGAAGAATTTAAAATAATTGGTTACCTCGAGTAAGATTCCAGTAAGCAACCATCGCGAATAGTGCTAGAAAATAATAATATTAATTATATTATTTTCTCAATTGGAAATTATTAGAGACAGAATTTTCCTAAGTATATTAAACGTTAAAATCAAACAATGTATTAACGTTTATAGTATAAACATAGACATAAATTATAAGACATTTTCTTTAACATAACTCACATTATTGATTTGAAGCCGCCATGGCGCAGTGGTACAAGCGAGTCACTGTAAATACGGCGGTTGTGGGTTCGAGTTCGATTAAATTATTATTTATTAATGTTATCATATCTTCGCTTTGGTAACAGGGCAAATTACCACTAAATACCAATGCCTCGAAATTCAGCGGAAAATGAGTGTCGTAACACTAGGTTCCCCTTGCTCATCCCGTTACAAGCGGGATACAGCGTGAAAGTGAAGAAGATTATCGATTTCACTATTAAGTGGCATCCCATTGTCACAACAAGTTTGTATAGAGCCACTATACTCGTATAAGATACACTCGTATTAAGACGCGTCAATTAGTTGAAACCGCTAAGTATTTGAAGCTCCTTATGTAAGTACTTAGTGTGTAACGACTTGAGCACTTAGACTGGGATTTATGAGTTCGAATGTACTAAAGATAGCACTGAATATATAGTGTTTTAATGAGGGATACAGGTTCGAATCTAAGAGTGTTTTTAATGTTCTTTTGTGTTTTTCAGTGGAAAACGTTTGATTGCACCACCTGTAAAAATCTCGATTTGTGCCCTTAGAAATTTTGGGAATTATTTTCTTAGTTACTTTCTTTTGTTCCTAACCTACCTTCATGCCAAATTTTAACATTCTAAGTCTAGTAATTTACTTCTGTTCTGTAAATATTAATGTAATATTCTCATTTCCTTGCTCTGCTAATGAGACAAAGAAACAAAGAAGACTCCAGAATCCAGCGGAAATTGGGAAACGGCAGTGTCTAGTGAGAACGGTTCTAACATTAGGTTCCTAGGTTCCGTCTGGGTGCTCTATTTGCGGGAACGTGAAAAAAAAAAATTTTGAATGGTGAGACTAACAGGATTCCAATCTGATACGACGAAGTCTGTCTCAATAGATACAAATATAGATACTTAAATAAGTAGCACCACTTCAGTGTTGAATAAAAAACTCAGAACGTATTTAGACTTAAGCTTACTTCAAACAACCAAAAATTTCCACCGTGTTCTCGTAAGCCTTTTATTTCTTAAAATATTAAGATCCATTATATAACGCTGCCTTTTGGATTTAATGCTTTGAATCTCAGAATCGGTATGAAAAAATAATTTTAAACAAAAAAACAATTCTTTGTGTTCATTTCTTAATCTTATTATAGGATTCCTTAGTAGCTACTAGTCTGTTTTTCTGTAGATTATCATATAAAACTCTTTAGATACTGATTGACTCGCATACAACGAACAGTCAGCATTGAGCGGCGTTGAACGCTGAAGTTTGGTATGTGGATTCATTGAGGAGTGAAGGCGAGTTATGTGTCTGGAAAACGGAAAAAAACAAACGCACGGAATCCAAGCTGCAAACTTCCGACTCGTGCTTAATAAAAGTATTTGATGGACGATATTTTTTGTTTCAGATCTCGTGTAATACAAATAAAAGGAGAAAATGATAATTATTTAAATCTCCGATTGGAAATAGAACCCATGACCATCTTGCTTACAGTCCAAGTTTACGTCATGACGACCTCAAATAAGCGGAAACTGAATAAATAAATAATTTATTACAGTTGCTTCTACCCTATACTTAAAAAAAATTAAACCCTTTTTTATACCTGGATTTTCAATTACCAGCAACATTCTGCCCCATATTGTTTTTCTTTTATTTTTTTTTAATGAATTTTAAATACCGCGTGTTGAGAACGGCCCAAATGGCCAATTAAACTCGATGACGGCCTCCACTACACAGTGACAGGTGATGTTATATAGTGTTGCCATTTAAACAACTTTCCCCACTTGAAGTGAAATATTGTTAGTGTTTTCTTCTTTTTTTAAAAAAAATATATTTCTATTTTATTCATGCACAAAGTGTGAGTGAATTAAGATTGTATGCTTTTAATGATTGTCGGTTTATTTTATATTTTCGTTCAGTATTTATTGTCTTTTGCAAAAAAATGTTAGTTCAAAAGATGGGTATAGAATCATTTTTAATTAAATAACATCTGAATTTGGATTTAATACGGCATATTTACTTTATTTAATACAAGTAATTCCCTAAAAATTAAAATCAAATTCCAATATATTAATTTAAAATATAACATAGGTACGTCCATCAAAGTCTATATACGATTTGGCTTATTGTCAAAGCAAGAGTGAGAATTGAATCCGCTACCGCTACTAATTGTGACGTAATTATCTTAAATTATCAATTATTAAATGTCTCTAGTACAATAGATTTTAATAGAATGATTTCTAACAAGAAAGTACTACTTGAAACAGAAAAAAAAACTTAATTAAGATCGAAGTTGGAAAATCTTGTTTCGGATGAAAATTCATATTTTCTTATGTTTATTTTGTTCTAGAGAAATCAATTTTGATGTAAAATCTCATAATTAAGGAACGCAACTGTCAAAAGTTGTTGAGAGATCATTGAGAAGGAAAATGAACACTCAACTTCTAATGGTCTTGAAAAAATCCAATGAATAATTACGGGGCTCTACGCTCCTGTTATATTTATGTTTTTGTTATATTTATATAGAAATTTGCTAGATTATTTCTTTTTATTTTTGTTTTTATTCACATTTTATTTCGCACATATCAAGATGGGCACAGGGAACCTGGGAACCTAGTGTTTGGTGCTATGTCTCGTTACAAAGCTAGGAAATATTTATTGAGAGAATCGAACTGCTTTAACAGTCGCACGTTTGTGCCCCTACGGCACCACTAATTGTCATTTCTTTATAAACATTTACTCATTTTTGCGCTTTATCTCACATAACAAAGTAGGCAGAGGGAAGTTAATGTAAGAACACTACTTACCCCCCTAATTCAACACACTACGCGCTAAGTGGCGGAACTTAACGCCACGCCTCGTATAACTAATGCTTAGTTACACTCATTAATAATCGATAAAAAGCTTAAGATCTCAACTGGCTTATGTAAGCCATAGATGCCCTAATTTTACAGCATTCACAGGATTTTCAATCTTAAGTATTATAAATACGGGTGGTTTTCATTCCTCATGAACATAACAAGTCAATCATAAGCAATCTCATTATCCTATTAATTGGTGTCTATAGTTATTAGATAATTAAAATCATCGATCGTGGTTAATTCAATCGGGTTTAAGTTTTATTAGGAGGTCTTCCAGATTATAATGGCTTATATTAAATTTATGTCATCAGCATCATCCTGTATCCTACACTCAGCAGGGTAGGCAGAGGGAACCTTGTGTTAAGACACTCCGTTTCCCACTCTCCGCCGAATTTTTCGAGATATTGTGTGCTTAGTGATGAAGCTCAAAGCCGGGCTTTTTGTCTGCCAGCCAGGTGCCAGAGCAAAAAAAAAAGAAAATATTAATAAATAATAATTTATTCTCTCGAGTTAGAGGATCGCCCCGGAGAGCATCTATAGGGACGATACATGTATATGGAGATATGCAGAAATTGTCGTTTTTAGCTACCCGTTACCTAGCTACCCTGCTAGGTATACATCGTGTAACTAAAAGACAATATGGGGATTCTTGTGGCCAAAATCTCGTGCCGAAAACCAGCCCCTTGATAAAAACATCACAAAAATTATATGAATGGAATCAGAAAAACGAAATCCCGAATTGAATTTACAAATTTTTAAAGCTTTTCGAAAGTCGAGCTTTACAACGTCTGAAATAAGTCGAGCTATTGTTGTGCTATCGGCTCAAATGATCTATCTTCTGGAGAATTCATGAAAAAATTCAACATTGGCCCAGTTACCGAGAGCCTACAGTTTAAATAGGTTATTCGTTCTCAATTGAATATTGTTTCAACAAGATGCGTCTGATTTTTTAACGTTTATCATTAATTCTGAAAATTTTATTGTAATTTTTTTGGTCATTTTCCTAATTAATATTTTTTAAGTAATTAACTGTATTTGTCGATTTTGCGACGGAAAAGCCGGGTGAAAATTAGATTTTATACTATCTTTTCTAAGTGCATAATTACTACTTTCAAAATGTCTAAATGGGAGAAGTACTATTTTTGAAATAGTACTTATGCATTTAAAGCAAAAATATATTTAAAAACGTATACAAATTTGAACGTAATGGGATTTGAACTGGCGTCCTTAGATTGTGGTAACACTGTCCAAGCGCTGTGTCCAATACCCATACGATCTTTTTCAATATATAATTTCCGCTGTAGAGGTATTACATGCGTAGATTACTAAAATTGAAAATAGTTCGTTATTTATTGAGAAACATAAATAACCGTATCTAGAAAAAGGAATTAAAATTATTAAATTATTACGACTAAAGAAGTTATTCTCGGCAACAGGGAATATCTTTTACATTAACAGCCTGAAAGTTAATCAAAAATTACTTTTCTCTCAAAAACTTAATTAAAATTTTAGTTTTAAAACACAAACCTCAACTTCCAGGAAAATAACTAAAGAAAAACATTGAAAACGGAAATTTGGAAAGTTAAATAAAACGCAGCATAGAAGAATTTGGGATCCGTTCAGAAATCTTCATGGTACGGAGGATACGAAAATACAAAGCAAACAGGGGAATTACCGAGCTCTATGCAAATATTGACGGATGACCCTACGTCCGACCCTGACTTAACCTTTTTTTCGTTTACTTTATATGCCAAGTCGAGGGAATCTGGCTGAATGCGATGGCATATTATCTTTCAAGAGTATAGGAAATGAGATAATATAAGCATGTTATATTGGAATATTTTAAATGAAACTCTTAAACCGGATTAATCGGGTGTATTTGATACTGGCGACCCGCCCGCGGCTTCGCCGGCTTGAACTACACGATTATTTATTTGCTAATCTGAATTGCTTTTGTGTACTAGTTTTATTTTTTAATTAAAAAAAACATTTTTTTAATTATTAAGTGATTAAAAACTCTAAATGTGACAGGTTGTAGATTGGATTCCTAGTCGAGGAAATGAAATATTTAATACATTTTCTAGCTCTGGTAACGAGGCAAAGCACGGCGTTGTGTTTCTCTACTTTACACGCAATACCTCCAGAATTCGGTGGAAAGTGGGAAGCTAAAATGTCTTATTGGGAACGATTTCTCTTAATTCTAGGTTCCCAGATTTCTTCTGCATACTCTGTTATGTACGAGAAACAGCATGCAGCTAAAAAACGAAATTCTTTTTATATTTCCCATAATTAAAGACCAAAAAACAACTCATCCCAACCACACCAAGTGTCGTTTAACTCCGAACAAGCAAAAAGCACGAGGATATAAAAGTTCTGAGTGCTGTATAAACGTTCTTACCCAAAGGATTATGCTAATTCAGGGTCCAAATATTTCATGCTCATTCCAAATAATTTCCGGCCAGACCAGATGTATAATGGAACAACTTTAAATCTACTTAACTGCGTTTGTTATCCTGTACGATGTACGGTAATGCTATAATCTTGCTAGGTTAGGGCTATCTCATACGAAAGTCAAGATAAGTGCCGTTCGTTGGTTTTATAGTTGTAATTATTTTTGTTATTTTGTGTTGTGATTTTTAAATTGCATTTTTCTCCGAGTGGAATCGAACCCATAGTCGTCACGTTTACAGTACGTCTTAATGTTTGCCGCTGCACCACTATGGTTACTAAAGCGTAAAGGTGTTATAGATGTAATTATTATTTTTTATATTACAATCATATTACTTTAGTTTTAGTTCCGTTCACATTTTACAATATTTTAACACCATGATTGTATTGTTTTAGATACTTGACACAGCTGTTTTTTATATAAATTCAGCTTCAGATAATTATATTTAGTTTTAACATTTAGACGAAATGTAACAATGGGCATTGGAAAATCGAGCTGTATGACCAGGTTCTCACTTCTTAACCTAACAAAGCCCGCGGCGTTATGTTCCAACACTTTCACATGTAATCTGTCAATTGAGTTAAAAATGGCAAATGAATTTATAACGAAAAAAAACTAAGAAATTTAAAACACTAAAATAATATTTTTAACACACAAAAAAAGACATACCCAAAATCATAGTAACTTTACGAGTATGACACAGGTCTAATTAGCAAAAACGCAAGTTTGCGATTACCCTTATTTTGCACTTTTGCATGTAAAAGAGCTTACTAAAATTATAATTAATCCCGCAGAGTGTTTTAAACTACGTTTTCACGGTGCGGATTTTACTCCGGCATACTACGGCCAAAGAATTTAAGCTTTCAAAGTTATTTTCTTATACAAACACGATCAAAATTTGTAAACAAAACCAAAATGAAATATTTATCTTCTTGAGAGTTCTATATAAAATATTGTGTAATGGAAGGAAAAGTACATAGTTGAGATTGAGCTTCGGGAAATTAGTTTTAGATTTAGAATTCGAAATTTATACTGAATATTATCCGGGAATATAGCTTTTTATTTTATTATATTGGTTGCTTTGTAGGAATTTTAAGAAAAGTGGTTTTCTCATAAATTTAATATTGTTATTTGTGGAACCTAGTGTTAAGACACTCTGTTGCGTTCCGTCCAGGCATTGCGTGATGAATAGCGAAACTAAACTCCACACTTTGCCACGCTACCAAAGCAAGGAAATGAAAATATTAAATATTTCATCTCATTTTTTGATTGGGAATTGAACTCACAACCGTCGCGTTGACAGTCGTACGCTTCTGTGCCTGCTCCACTTTTAGTTTCAATTGAAAAATATCCTTATCTATGTAGGGTTTATAAAATTATAATTTCTTCCAATATTTCCTAAAAACGACTATAATCCATAGGCTATATATAGTACATTACGTCACTTAACTCCTATAATCATAATAAATCGTACATCCAAACTAAAATTAAGAAACAATGACGAAACACTATTTTTTTTCTCATTACACGTTAGTCAATTTCCTCTTACTGTGGCCAAAGTCAAATGTCAAGAGGCCTTGTATTAGAAGCGACATAACCATTATCAAACTATTAGTTCAAAGTCATGGTATAAAAAGTAAGCTAATTTAGCCTTTATTACTAAATAAGATAAGATTTAAAATGCTACGTAGAGAATTAGTTTAAAAATTTAATTCGAGTGAAAGTGATATAAGACGTGTGTCATAGTAATTTGCTGTGACATATTTAGTGTTGTTTTATGTAATACTATAACGTTTTTTTCTAATTTTGTGATATTTATATTGTATTAAAATGTGAAAATTTAGTTTTTTATTTATTCACAGACAGTTTCGAAGAGAATTTTGTAATCCAAATTGAAGAAGCACAGATGAAAAATATAGTAGAAGAACTACTATTACACTTGAAAAGTAGTACTTAACGAGGGACAAAGTTTTACTTTTTCGTAGGATTTTCCTACAGAAAAAATGTCAGGACTAAAACTAAAATAAGAAAAAATATAGAGAAATAAGAAAGCTCTTATATAAAAGCTTAGAACTGTATAAGCTAACTTGAACTTAATATAAGTTCAACTTTTGTGATAATTACTATGTACATACATATATGTATAAAGGTAATTTTGTGCTATTAGTAGTTCACTTGGTGCTTGAATTTTGCATTATTGCGTATTAAGTAATTAATATCTCACACGTAGCAGGGTAGGGAACTCGGGAACCTAATGTTCCTTTCCCAACTTTCCGCCGAATTCTTAAAGCACATTTTGATGGCAGAACTTAACACCGCGTTTTATTTGTTACCATTTAGAAAATACTTAACTAAATTCTTATAGATAAAGGCAGAAACTGACATTACTTACAAAATACCGTATTCGCCATTCACATTAAGCGAATCAACAGTTTCATTTAGTGTACATAATCTTAATTCGGTGCTTATCTAACGACGGCGCCGGGACGTCAATCTAACCCTTGGTTAAACCTTCCCATTACCTTTTAATCGCTACCTTCACTAATTAATACTGACTATATACTGGTAAATACTATAAATTGGTCAGATTTTGTATGTAGAAACTGTATGTTTTTTTATAGCTTCAGGTTATATTATCCTACACATAGCAGGGTAGGCAGGGGAACCTTGGAACCCAGAGTTTAGAGACTCTGTTCCCTTCAAGATATTTCCGTTTGCCAGGCATTATGGAATTTTGAAAGATATGCCACGATTCGCCTTGATTGTTAAATGTTCTCTAAAAATGATTTTTAAGTATATTTCAAGTAAAGATTTATTTTACTGGTGAGGTAACACATATATTTTAGTTTGCATCTGATACTGATTAGAAATTAGCAGAACTGCCTTCCGAACCGGTGGTAGCTTTTTGTTCATATGTTCATTCGACGATTCATAAGTGCTTATAATAAGTTTATTTGAATAAAGAATATTTTGAATTTGAATTAAGTGGCGTTGGGTCCCGCCGCCCAATACCATATCTAAGATAATTTACTACTACTCGTAGCTATATGAGGCACTTTGAAATAATTTTATAAATATGTCATGAAAATTTTAAAAAAACTGTTGGGGCGTTGAATTTCACCAATGATTCGAAGTTGAGAACGAAACTATCTTAATGGGACCGAAGTGTCCTAACACTAAGTGACCAGGTTCCCCAACTACTCGCTACTTGCGGGAATCTAAAAAAAACTATTTAATAGGCAAACTAGTTCAACACGAGCAAATTTGCTTTAAATTTCAAATATCTAGTACCAGTCAACTCCCAGTTACCCTGTCAGTCAGTTATTTATACATAAACCAAACACACCACTCGTTGTCTAAACACAAATTCGAGAACTAAAGTTAGCGAACTTGAAATTTGGTAAGACCATACAGTATAGGCGTAAGCTTACACTGAGAATTCCCTTCACAGAAACAAGCTTTGAAAACTTTGAATAGCTCAGGAATTGAATGAAATATGAATATCGTCATATATCGTCAATTGTGGGTGATAATTTTAAACCAGTCATTATAAGGCGTAGTGTTAATTTAAGCCACTCAATAAACTTTAAAAGAACCCAGTGTCAAGGCACTCCGTAGAACTCCGGAATTTTATTTCTTTTCTTTCGTCTTAATTGGAACGGTGTGTTTTAACAATGTTCCCGAGTACCCTCTGCCTACCCTGCTATGTACGGGATATAAAAAGATCTATATGCAATAATATAACAACGAAAAATTAAAAATTAAAACCCATAAAAACAAGAATAATGTTTGTTTTTCTCGACATAATAAAATTAAATTACTTTATTGATATTCTTATCACGGGTCTATGGAACGTCTATAGACGAAGAAAGGGATATTGGAGAATATATTTTAAAGTTAAGGCCGTTATGGTGCAGTGGGTTAGAGATCTAATTTTGAGTATTAATATGATTTTCATTTTACTCTGTTGCCTATACATTGCGGGTTGGGTTGTACAATAGAATCTGGATCACCATATATATTAATAACGTGGGGAATGGAGTGCCTTATCACAAGAATGAACTTACTCTATTATGCGGAAAAAATCTGGAAGTGATTTAATTTTGAAGTGATATTTACCTTAATGAACGACAATAGATTGTTCTTGTTGATTGTTTCGATTTAGTTATATTATGTGGTGAGTGTTAAGTGGTGGAACTTAACGCCGCGCTTAGTTTTACCTAAATAGAGAACTAAAAATAATTCGATCTTCCAAGTAGAGATTGAACTTAGAACCATAATGATTACTGCTAAAAGATCACAAAAAAGTATTATGAGAAACAAATTTTTTATGTAAAATAAAGTTACATTTATTATAATCACATCACGTACGTCTTCGCTAAGAGTGAAAGGTCCAAGTACCTTTGTTTCAAAGGCTAGCTCCGTTGAACTGCTACATATGCATTTGTGTTGCACCCGAGCTTAGAGCACTATCGATATAATGAAATTCTTCATACTTTTTCCTTTAGATGCACTTAAGATTTTTCTATTTTATAGTAATTTCTTATAATAAAAATAAAATACAAATCTTAAGTTTTATACCTTTTGTTATCAATCTTAAAAAAAATATGAGACCAGTCAAGGCGCAGGGGTACAAGTGCGTGAGAGTAGAGGTAGAGCTTGTGGATTAGATTCTCACTCGGGAAAATTAATTATTTAGTTAATTTAAAATTAGGCAAAAACCTAAGTGTTTTGACACTACATTGTCGACCTCTCCTGCTACAGCCAAGTGACAAAAACTTACTTTAATCTACATACTCGTATATGGTTCAATGTATATATAAAGCCAAACTTTTACTGAAAAGGAATCCGTTCTATAATAAACACATTTACTGTCAGCCATTTTCCAAGTATACCACAATTTGTATCCATTTTTGGCGTCAGGCGTCATTCATGAAGAATTTATTATACATAACCTATAATTGCAAAAAAACACAAAAGAATATTAAACTTCATATAGCATTATTTGAATTGTCGATTGTTGATTCATTACTGTCGATGACAATCTATAGGTTTTTCAAAGAATAACTTGTTTGACTCATCAGGGCTTTGTCATAGGTTTTTGTTTTTAATGAACGTGGAGTTGACGATCCCCACTTGAGGGGATGATTTTTTTTTATTTCTTGCCCTAGTTAGATAGGGCCTGGTGTTGAGTTCCACCACGCATCACGTAATGTCTTGTACTTACTCTTAAAAAGTACATAACATAATGCCTTGAAACAAGACCATAGTGTTTATTTTTAATCCCTACCTGGAAAGATTTATATTAAAATTATTTTAGTTTTCTTGATCTAATAAGAAATCTGGGCTTTACTATCAAAACTACAATTTAGCAAGTTTGTTTCTGGAACTAGGAACTGAAAATATTAAATAATAACTTCTCCCCAGCGGGAATCGATAAAATAA
This sequence comes from Heliconius melpomene rosina, assembly GCF_056956725.1. Classification (NCBI taxonomy): domain Eukaryota; kingdom Metazoa; phylum Arthropoda; class Insecta; order Lepidoptera; family Nymphalidae; genus Heliconius; species Heliconius melpomene. The sequence continues at coordinate 881,588 of NC_140396.1, read as the reverse complement.
CTTATCCAGTCTATAGTGTCATGCTTGTGCCCTATGCTCCGCGACGGCATTATATCATAGCTATTCTTGAAGCTTATTTTAGTATTAACATAACTAGCAACAGAGTGATTAATCACTAAATTCCAGCTCACAATTCATCCCATCCATAAAAATACGTAACAAAAGGAACCTCCCTAATATTCCCTACAAAGTAAATGTAAGACAATATGTCAACCTAGAGATCACTAATTGAAACCTTCCCGGATGTTTTTCAAATGTCCAAATAAACTGGACTGTAACGACCATTAGCCGGCCATCTCTTGGTAGAGTATATTTTTATTTTACTTTTTGCTGTCTCCATTGTATTCTGTTTTGTATGGTGAAGCGGTAGAGTAGCGAATGCTGGTTTAGTATGAAATATATCATACAAACTTTCATTCACACTCGTTGCACAATGAAACTTTATATGTATAGAAATATTATAAAAGTTTATGTAATTTGATTTTATTTTCTTTTTAAAATGGAGAGCATAGAGTCAATAGGTGATGCGTAAAGTGATAATTATTTCAATTAAAATTTTAACAACTGAGTTTTGTTGTGGGGCTCAAGCGTGTAAACACGACAGATTATGGGTTCCACTTTCATTGGATGAAATGAAGTATTAAATATTATCATTTTCTCGCTCTAGTAACGAGGTAAAGCGCAGTTTAGAATTCCGCATCTCAACAGCTAATGCTACCAGAATTCGGTGAAAGTAAGAAAGTTATAATCGAATCCACAACTATCATGTCAAACACTCTACAATAAAACGACGGCCTCTACAATATGACATTACGGATACTAATCTAAATTCACCATGAGTTGTATACCCCCCTACGGTGAATGAGTTTTGAAGCTCAAAGGCTTGTCTTAAAGCGTAAAATATCAATGGTTGACACACGAGATACGATACAGGGTGCAAGAAAAGAGCCCTTAACGAGCTATAAGATACGTGTTTGCTGTGCGATGGCTTTACATAGAATGTGGTTAGGTAGAGTCTTTTTTTAGAGGGCATTTTTAATTTTTTTTTACTTAGCCTGAGCTGGACGGGGGCTTGGATGGATGGTTTTATCTAGAAAAGATGTAAGCGTTTTATAAGACTGTTTTGGTGTGCAGTTCGGATTTATTATGTAGATGGATGATTGAGATGGTTCTGGATTTACATTTAGTTATAGAAATAATGAGATTTGTGATTCTAAGGTTTTAAATTTTAAAATATTTTTAGATGTAAATTATCAATAATTATTAAACGTATATAAAAACAATTTGCTTCTAATTTAAAATCACGTTCATACTAATTAATCCACAAAATTTCTGTCTTTAACCAGAAATTAATTAAAATTAATATCTCTTGGAACGTTAATTTAATAAGACTCACGTCCACTAATACGGTGTTTCGAGTTTATTAAATATATAGTTAAATTTTGCGAGAATGATAAATATGAGATCTGACAACATCAGAATTTTGATGGGCACCTTTTGTGTATCTTGTTTCAAAGTGGGATTATCCGTTTTCCATATAATAGTGGGTGTATAGGCGTTAACCCAGCGCCATAGTGGAATTTATAACATTAACCCTACGAATATTGTTGGTAAAGAGTACCCCTTTGGATGAAAGGCTTGCCCTCTCGTGTAAGACGTATTGCGTAAATAGACAAAAGGTCCAAAAAATCTAACGTCGTCGTCTATATTGAGAGGTTTTTGTAGTATATTGAAATATATATTTTTTAGCTTCTCGTTGTATCCTGTACATAGTTGGGTAGGCAGAGAGATTCTGGGCATTTTGTGTCGAGTAGCAGAATTCAACACTGCACTTCATCAATCATTGAATACTAATTTAATTCCAGAAGAGCAATTCGTATTTTAAAATTTTTCAGACAAATATAATTGTAAACATAGTTCTTGTTCTTAAGCTTTTATACATAACCTACATGAAATACATATTTCTTAAAGCACTTAGATAATTACCTCTATTTTCTGGACACCTTTAGATATATAGGTTGTTTGTCTAAATGTTGAAAATACTGTAATTTAGGCCGAAGTAAATTTATGGCAATCGATTAGATCGGTTTGAAGATTACTTAGAACGAACACCGTATTGGGCTTTATTTATCTATTTTGATGTATGTTGACGGTAGAACGTGTGAATATGTATTAAAAATGTAGTTATAAAATATATTATAGTATATTTATACTATAACATTAAATAACTTGTAATTACTAAAAAGAAGTGATTTTTCATTATATTAACTCAGCGTAAAAAGTAAATATCATAATTTCTGTGAATCATTTTAAACCAACCTGTGTTAATTTGTTTCACGAGTTCATTTTACACGAACGAGTTTTAATTATATGAATGTAATAAATTTTATATCGCGGCACCATTAGCCTAATGTGAATTTCAGTAAATGATTGATAATATTATATAGAATATCCTGAAATTAATATTGTTCTATAATTATCATAATTATTTTGATTTATGTTCAGTAATCTATTACGTTTCCTTACGAGGTATTGCGTGTTGAGTGACGGAATTCAACGCCGCGCTTTGCATCGTTATTTGTTCTGGCGAATAAATTAACATATTAAATATTTAATTTCATGTAGTGGTAATCGAACCCACAACATATAGTGTTTACAGTGGTACGCTTGTGCCCCTGCACTATGACTAGCCTCTAGAATTCGGCAGAAAATGGGAAGCAAAGTGTCTCAATACAAGGTTCCCTCTGCTTGCCCTGCTGTATGCGGGATACGGCGTGACCGTATTTACGGGATAAAATGCGATTGTCCATTCTATGACTTAAAGGTGAATTACAAATTACATTCATTTGACTGATGACGACTGGTATATTATAATTTTAAGAAATCTGACATATAAATTGGGTCGTCCAAGATATCTTTTAGACATTTATCTTTCTTATTTGAAATAAGAAAATTATTTAAAAATAAAAAAAGACTTAAAAGAAAACAAAATCTGATCCGATTTTTAATTTACAAAACGAAACCCATCTAAGAGTTAAAGTGAAATACACTTAGAAATTACCCATTAAACAATTTGCATCAACCAGGATGAAAGAGAAATGAAAGGAGAAAAGGCTTTCTATTAAAATATCGCGTTACGAAATATTACATAAAAAATATAACCGACACAATTTACATAATAGACCCGGTTTTCAGCGTCTTCAGTGGGGGGCCGTTGGGAGAAGATAATGTTTTCACCATTTATACAGGGTGTACGTTTCGGAGATAAGAGTAGATTAGTCCATAGTATAGTGGTTCTTTAATATTATGGGCCTTTGATGTGGGATTATGTTCGGGCACGCTTTAAGGTCTTATCCTGGCGTTACATCAGGTGGGCGTGCTTTGGACAGCTTAGAGTAAAGTATAGGTAAGTCGGACTTAAGAAGTACAATAGGGTACAGGGCCAGCACGGTGTGTGTTGATTCTTAATTTTATAGCTATTTTGTGTATGAATGGAATTTTAAAGATTTCATTTTTATTCTAATGTATGATATCATTGTTGGGTTGTGGGAAGGTATCTAATTTTACAGGATGGTAGTAGATTCAATTTATATTGAAAAATTTTTATATTATAAATATTTTTAAATGCACTAAAATTTTTAAAATCATAAATTACTCTCATGTGGTTAAATAGTCGACCTCAGCCTATTTCATAGATCATTGTGTGACGTGTTTAAAGATGGTCTATCTGATCATTATAAAAAATCATTTCTGAGGGGGAATTAACCCTTCAACCATTACTTTTACAACCGAAATCTATTCATCTCTGTTCTTTTTCTAAATTTGTTCTTCTTTGTTTCAGATATTTTTGCTGCCTGGAGATATGTAAGTTCTTAAACTAGTTCTAATTTTGACATCTTGATGTAGAAAGGCAGAAGATAGCTGCGTCATAACGTCCTCAATGACTATGTACGTATACAAAAGCATTATTTATAAAAATAATGATTATTTCTTGCAATATTTACTTTCTATTCTTTTCATATTACAAAATAAAAACAAAAAACAAACTCAATAAAAAATTCAATAACGAAAACCCACATACAAACCATAATGGCTTCATTATAAAACATTAAAGACAATTAGAAAATATAAAATTGACTCATAACCATATTAGAGCCGGCCCATATTGGAGTGCCACCCAAGGATCCCATAGAGAACACCGTGACAAAATAACTTAATAAAGACCACCTAATCAATTCTTCCGTGAAAATAACGAAATATGAAAAAGCTTTAAAGGAAATTTTGAACTTTATTACTAAAGGTTTAGGTTTAAATTTTAATGGATAAAAAATAAATCAGGTACTTTCGGAAATATATAAGCGTGACTTTCGAAATAATTAATCGGTTGTTCCTTTCGAAACATCGTTTTTGCCTAATTAGATGACTTAATTAAAAATAAACGTGTCATAAGTTTAACGTGATTGTGTGTGGTAATTACTGACTTTTGTTAACAGGGGGGTCCAAATTTTGTTTGGAGACACGTGTTCTTCTTCTTTTTAATTGATAGAGGAGACCGGGTATATAAGTAACAGTAGCTCAAATTGAAATTCAAATATTTTTATTCAAAATAAGAGAGTCTATTCTGTTTCATTTTTTGAACGAAAGATTTTTTCTACTAGTTCATTAAAGTTAGTACTTTAGACTTGAGAAGTACCGGTGCAAGAAATTTAGCGAGAATAATGTTTTTTAAGTGAACAATTTTTGAATTCACTAGTAACAACGAGACTTTTGAAATTACAATTCAGTGCAGAACTCTTACACTGATTGAAAAAAATATATATTATTAGATGTTGTAGAGGGCGTTTTTTATTTTGCGAGCTGCTGTCACTTTTGTACCCGGTCTCCCTTACAAATAATTGAATCCACAATCAACATATTAATGTCCTAATAATGCCACGGGATTTTTATATAGTTTTTAAATTACAACGTAAATTTTATTTTAAATGTTACTTTAACACTGCTTACCAATTTCTATCCATAATTTTAAAAGTTAATATAAGTGACAATATAATATGTGGTGCGATCATAAAATAATAATAAAATTAACAATTTTTAATGAAATTATAGCACATGGACACAATTTTTAAAAAAAAAAGAAAAGAGATGAAAACCGCAATATTACGGTAAATAATATATCACGCCAAAATTAAAATTGAAATTGAACTTCAGTACAAAGTAAGCAAGAAAGCATGAAAACCTATTAAAATCAATAAATACTTATTGCTATAACAAAAGGTTATTTCGCTAATTGGTTCGCAACATTTTGGGCAATTCTATTCAAAAATCTTATATTTTTTTTTATATTTTAATCAGACTGTTTCACATTTCCTTTCTGAAGGTCAGGGATCAGACACGCCCCGGTATAATATTTCCCAAGACATTTAGTACTTCAATGTGTAAGAGATAGCGAGTTTTGTAATATAATTATTAGATACATATTGAGGTCGTCGTAGCGTGTAATTGTAAGTGCGATGATTGTAGGTTCAATCCTCACTCGGGGGAATAAATTATTACTTATTGATATTTTTATTTCTCCGCTCTCATAACAAGGCAAGGCGGCGTTGAGTTTCGTTACTCAACCTGCTTTACTTAAAAAAATCGGCGTAAAGCTATGCGAGCTATATATTCACATAAATTCTACCGTTCTCTCTGCGTTTTCCACGCAAGTGGTGTAGTGTCATGGCATGAGATTCTTTGTGCCTGCCATGTTTAATACTAGACTACACCAGTCCTGATCCCCAACTTTGTTTTCATTAACTTTTTTTCCCGTTTTGGCCTTCGTTCGTTATATTTTCTTATTTATCTACACCCTAAACCCTGTATAAAAGTATTATATAAACACAAGTAGATCTAGTGAGAATCTGTAATAACAAAACTAAATTTTGATAATTTGTACCAAACGTCATTTACACAATTTTTCGTTCATTTAACAAATTAGTCAACGCAGGCTTAGTTACACCTAAATTTGTGATAATAATTCTTAAATTTTTTTTTATAATTGCCAACCCCAAATATAAATTGCAACAACTGAGAGACATATCACTCTTTTCTTACTGTCTCTCTGAACTCAACGGCTTATTTTATCCCAGTTATATCACAGGTTATGACTATAATCACGAAGATGGTGTGTTTGATTCCCAATCGAGGGAATTAATTATTTTACTAATTATTTGACATACGTGTTACAAAACGCGGTGGTTGTGGATTTGATTTCCACTAGAGGATATCCCTCAGTGAGAATGATGAACTGAAATTTGACAGAGAGTTTCTTCTCAGATCTTAACACTAAGTTACCTTTCACCCTACTATGTGGAATACAGCATCAGGCTATAAAAAAAAATCAAACCCACGCACCCACATCTACCGCACATTCAATCAAACACTCAATTTACTAAATAACCATCAAATTCTATTAACAATTTAAGATTTATGACAGCGCATTTAATTTAAACTGTGATAACTTGAAATTTGATCACATTTTTAACGAAAGATCAAATCAATTTACGACGAAGGTCAACCAAAATGAGGGTGTAGGTGTGGAAGATTGACAGGAGAACAAATTTTAATGCGTACCAATATATTTTTCTTGCAGTTAACCTTATGAACTTTGTTAAATATTTATCGAAAATGGTGCTAAAGTTAGTTATTTATTGGAATCAATAATATATTTCTAAATTTCTATAAATCTATATAAATTTCGGTGAAAAGTGGGGAACGGAAATGGTTTAATAAAAATGTAATGTTTTACCACTAGGTTCCCAGGTTCCCTCTGCCCATCCTGTTATGTGCGTATATATGAGTTTAGTAAACAGACTAACTAAGACGTAGTGGAAAAACAAACAAAAAAAAAATTTAAGTACAAAAAAAAACAACTTAATAATTTCTTAAACATCTGTTTATACTATAGCATTATTGTGAACACTACAACTATAGTATAAACAAGTAATTCTATTCAACTAAGCCACAGTAGCAAGTTGCTATACGAGTATACTACGGCGAGCAAGTATTTGCCTCCAGCTCCTACGGTCTGATTGCCTAATTCCCTATGGGTAAGATTTGAATTTATCATTAGAATTCTACTTGCCGAACTGAAATATTCAATGTTAGGTTCTTTTACCTTTACTTTCACTTTTACTCTTTCTTTTTAGATCTAGCTATTGTAGATTCTTTTATATAAGTTTAAAGTAAGTAAGAGTATTTAGTTCGATTACCATTTTGGGGAAATGGAATATTTTCATAAATTTATCCTGTTTGCCTCGACAAAGCGCGGTGTTAAGCTCCGCCACTGAACACCCATTATCTCAGAATTCGGGATACAGCGTGAAGCTTAAAAGCGTGTGAATGTAAAGGGGTTCAATCCTAAACCAGAAGAATAGTCGGGCATATTTGAGTAAGCTTGGGGATGATTTCTCCACTCAAGAGAAGTGAACAGAGAAGAGAAACACGAGAAGCAGTGAACAGAGTGTCTTGACACTAGATTCTTTCGGGCTATCCTCCTATGCGGGTGCTGTTCTATAAATTTTATTTTATTCTTCCTTTATTGCATTTAAAAAATACTTTAGTTCTTGAGAAAGCATGTCAATGCCTTTTATAGTTAAGTAACAATTTTCTACTACATTAAATGCTAGTATCTATAAGGTATATAAAATGCAACGCCTCATTTGTTCTTGGAACTCGAATGGTTACCGATATAGCCTATCCTCGGATGTAAGAAATAGGGCAAAATAATTTAGTGATATATTTCTCCGTGGTCCATTATACTGTTAAAGTGAATTTGTATCTCTTTTTTAATACCTAAAACACTGTTTCGTGTATATAGCAAGTTACGCTTATTATATAATATTAAAAATCAGACGATGACCTACTGTGCCATGACAAGGTTCCCTGGTTCCCTCTGACTTCCTTTCTAAGCATTGGATACAACGTAGTACAAAAAAAAATACGTGGACATAAAAAAGCAGAGCTCTTTAAATTGAAACAGCAATGTTTGTACGCTACTCTACATTCGTATTTTTTGAAGGTGTATTTACAAATATACGTTATCGAACATTCAGCCCAAATAATTTTTATTTCTTTTTTTATTATTGATGCCGTTGTGACGCAATGAAATAGTGTCTGTTAACGTGTTGGTTATGAGTTCAATTCTCACTTTAGGAAAAAAAATCTTTACTTCAGGTAATGCTAGGCTAGGTAGCTTACACCATTCAAAACTCAATGTTTCGTCAATTTTGCGGGAAGTGGGAACGGAGTATCCTACGATAAGGTTCCCTTTACTTACCCTGATAGAACGTACGACTTAAAAAAATACCTAATACTAAGAACTTAATATGCAATAACATGTATTGCATATTTTATACTCATACATAAAGGATAAACCTAATGTATATAAAAATTTATGATAAATATCAATGAATAAACAAATAATCAGATTTGCAAAACACGCGATGTCTCTCGTTTATATGCAATTTTAGGGGTCGAAAATCTAATATCGGGACCATCTGGTCCGCATCGTAGATTACATTCTAAATAATTTAGATTCGTATAGTGTTTGTGAGAGAGTTCGTGTATTGAAATCTATTTGTGGTTCAGCAGTTGAATTTTATACTCTCTTCCGAATGAATACTTTTTATTCTTTCTGCTTGATCAATTTGTCAGTTATTTATTTATATATGTATACAAATAGCCCTCTTCCGTTACTGAGTGGCTGACGGAACATTTTCCGTCATTCCATTTACAGCCAAAACTCTGCGACGAAGAAAGCTGAAATTTAGTATATACTCGTAAGTTCCTTGGTGAGTGTAAGAGAGTAAAACTACACATTTTTTCTTAATTCCTATGTCAACGAAGAAATCAGATTGAACGTTTTGTTGTTCATATTAACCAAATTACAGATGGGCTCTTAGGAAACACTATTTTTTTCGAATTTGATCGTACTTGATGTTTGTGGGACTGATTCCCCCGTATAGATTCTTGTCCATTATAAAAAAAATCTGTGTTAAGTTCCGCCACCCAGTGAAAACTGTCTCTCTCTATACATTTCTTAAAGTGAAGAAGTGAACGGTCTACAAATGCAATTTAAGGTATAAAAAAAAATAAAACAATACGGAACCAAATCAATATATTTCCATAGCGTGTGGACACCTTTATCATCGCAAAGATCTCCGATAAAGTAGACCGGTATATACCAGACCTTATACGTAGGTATTACTCGAACTGATAACGTTTGCTTTATATGAGGGAAGCCCTGACATGATAGGCTTACGCTTATAATAAAATGTTCTACATGAATATGAATTAGATTGTATAAGGGTTGATGTGGATTGTGCCATGCACGGTTTTGGGGGAAAACCACTGTGGGACAGTATTTAACTGGAAAAGCGATATTTGTGGGTTGGATTCCTTTATGTAATTTGTGCATTGCAATTCTTTGCAATACCATATTTTACTTCACCCGCACTGGTAAGACAAAGTGCAGCGTATAGCTCCGCGATTCAATGTGGAATGTCTCGAATTTGGGTGATTATAAGACACCCTTTTCATTTATTTTTTGAGATGTGTTTCACGCACAAACAGATTTTTATAATAATTTGTTTATTAGCTTCACGCCGTATCCCACAAAAAGCAGGGTAAGCAGAGAGAACATGAATATCTAGGGTTAAGATACTTCATTCCTGGAGGCCTGACGTGTTGAATAGCGAAATTCAACTCAACATCGCCGAGTTTAAATCTCATAATGGAGATTTTACTTACAGGCATTGCTTCAGAAATCAGAAACTATACCACTACGCCATAATAAATAGCTGTTATATTTCATTCCTTATCAAATTGACAAATTAATGACTTCACTATACCTTTATTGTTCCGATAAGAGGTCACTTTAGGCCCTTAGTTCTTTACACAAAAGTGAATTCAAAATTTTAACCAGTTCTCATATCACCCATTACTCAGGAACTCTCGTAAATAAAGGCGATTAGATAAAATTATAGAAGTTTTCATTTGTATCGACCGATCTAATTGTATTTTATTGATCCGATTAAAAAATACGTGTCAAGTAAAAAGGTAGAAGCATTTGATTAGAGATATCTTTGTAAATTGTTGTTTATGGTTATTCTGGTTTATAGTTTGTGATCTCGTTTTGTGAATTGGTTATTTTTATGAGAATTGCTTTAGGCCGTTGTGACGCAGCAACACAATGTATGACTGTACACGCGGCGTTGGGTTCCGCTACTCAACCAAAAGCGTTTCGAAAATTGAGTGGAAAATGGGGAAGTGTAGTAAGAGCAACACTTGATAATCTCTATATACAGGAAAAGCTTTACTTTTCACACTGTAAGTAGAGGGAACCTAATGTAGCAAGTATTAACACACTTCTGTTTCCCACTTTTCGTCGAATTCTTAAGATACTACGTATTGAATTGCGGCGGCGGAAAATTAATTAAAATTAACGTATTCTAATTAATAGGATTATAATAAATTTTAATATGGACGCACAAGGCAACTAAGGGTCACATAAACATAATACATTAATAATTCGATAATAGTTAAATAAGTATACCTTACTACTTTAAAACAGGTTTCATATGAAAACATCAACATCAGCTTACCTTTACAATTTAAATCTTATAGTTTACTACCTTTTACATGTGACTTCGTTCCCGTAATCAAATGAAAATTGACTTCATTGAGAATGTCTTATGTCTCATACTACAACTGTATATGAGACATAAGACATTTTTAGTGTTATGTCGCTATTGGGAAGAGTTACAAAAGTGTGAGTGGGTTCGATTCTCGCTAGGGAGAATGAAATATTAAATATTTTCATTTTCCTCGCTCTAGTAAACAGGTAAAGCGTGGCGTTGAGTTCTGCCACTCAACACGTAATGCCTCGACAATTCGACGGAAAGTGGGGACGGAATATCTTAACTTAACAGTAGGTTCCCAGGTTACCTCGGCCTATATTTCTTCGAAATCTTATTTCGAACTAGTAGCTTCTTAGATTAATACGTTCAACTAAACAAACTTCAATTCTTATTAGTGTAGATTTTTTTTATGAATATATATAAAGTTTTATACATAAAATTATGATATACAACTGTGTACGTGTTTCTTCGAACATTAGCATTAGATAATGATTATACCTATAAAAGAACGATTTAAACTTAAAGGGGAAAGGTTAAACATCGATAAATATTAAACGAGTGTTTGCTACTGTTTATTTTCAAGTTATTTTTTTAACCGATTTCAATAAAAGTACAAGGTTTGTCATTCGACTGTTTTTATGTTTGTAACCTCAAGACTTTCAAAACTTGGCACCGATTTCAAAATTAAGAAATACTTATTTATTGATTTATGTTTAACTTAATCGAAATAAGTATTATTTTCGCCAATTTGTGACATGATCATGTTAAACGATTAACATTTTGAATGGCGGAACTTAACGCCGCACCTTGTCCTGCTACTAGGGTGAGGAAAGGAAAATATTTAATTCTCCTAACTGAAAATTGAACCCACAACTAACGCGTTCACAGCCAGACGCTGTGCCTTTGAGCCAAAAACATAAAAACATCTAAAATAAATTTATTACAACTAATAATCAGAAGATTAATAATTAAATCGATCATATCGATCACTTTCATTGATAAGAATAAGAATACTGGTTTTGAAACTGGTGTTACCAGTTTTTTTTAAATGTTACCAGCAATCATTTGGAAGCGAACAAAATAGATGGCGGAAAAACAATTTTGATGATATGCTTTTAATTTAAGTAACTGCTTGTTTTTAATTAAATAAATGTCGTTTACTGAACTAGAAGGTAGTGGGTTCGAACCCAAAAATCATCACTTCAGAATCGATTCTGAAGTGATGATTTTTTAGCTCCACACTGTATCCCGCATATAGCAGTATAAGCAGAGGAATCATAGGAATCTAGTGCTAAATTGTGTAAAGAGTAAGTGGGAACTGAGTGCTGTTCTCATTAGGTTAATTCAATTCTCTACTTCCCGCTGAATTCTAGAGACATTGTTAACTTAATGGCACAATTGGCCTATATTATCAGAGCGAGATAAAGAAAATATTAGCAACCAGGTTCCCTCTGCCTCTCCCACTGCGGGATACGGCGTAAAGGTTAAAAAAACTTTATTTTTATGCAGTAAAGTATATTCTGTTCAATTTTATTCTACAATCACTTAATAGAGAGATCGAATTAAAATACACTCAGCAAGATAATACGATATGCAAACAGCGACCGCCTGCCTCATTATCATTTTATTATGTGTTAAGCGACAAATAATACGTTGTTTCGATTCCCACTATACTCAGAGTGATTTACTTTTTGCTTCGTAAACCCATGGTTAGTAGATATACGAATATGTGTTAGGATGTCCTTTTTTATGTCCTTTTTAATTTCAGTACATAAACGCCAATTTAGGCCAGTTGTGGCGCAGGCCTGTAATTTTAACGCTACGGGTTGTGGGTTCTATTTCCATTCAAGCCAGGAGGTACTGGCCTTCGATTGCCTTTTCTATTAAAAAAAATCCCCGGAGTACAATCGACCACACAACCGTCGTGTTTTCTTTTAGTCAGACACTAACACACTGTTACACAAAATGGGGAACGGAGTGTCTTAACACTAGGTTCCCTTCACCGACCCTGCCATCTCCGGGATACATCGTGAAGCTATAAAAAAAATCCATTCAATCACCCTCAATTACCTGACAACACGGCGGCCGGTAAACATGGCGATTATAATTAAAATTTGATTTCCAAGTTTTATGTCAAAGGACAAAAATAATGAGCTTAATTATTCTGAAAGTTTCATCGAAATAATTAATATAGTAATATAATAATCGAAAAAAAGAACCTTCAAATGAGATTTAAATTATTAAGGCAATCAATCGATACTAATAATTAATGAAGAACTCGTTGTTATAACAAAATTTTGATTTGGAACTTTTCAAAGGCCTTCCAAGTAAAGTAAGCTTTGCCTATTTTCGTGTGGAGTATTTGACAGGTAGGTATATAATTAAATGGTGGAAATTAAATTTTCTAATACGCGTACGTGTAACGCGTCAAAAATTAATGTTATTCGTATATATTAGCTGTGTTCTGTGTAATTTTGTGTAATAAAATAATAATGTGTATATTTATAGATAAAATCAGCTTCACGCAGGCAATCGTAGTGTTAGGACACTCCGTCCCCCACTTTCTGCCGAATTCTGGAGGCATTGCTTGTTGACTGGCAGAACTCAACGCCACGCTTTGCCTCGACACTAGAACAAATGGAAATATAAATTAAAATAAATATTTCATCTCTTCAAGTGGGGATCGAACCCAGAACCAGTCGAACCCATTAACAGTCTGATGCTGTCCCAAAAACACAACGTTTATACATTCAAAAATATACTGTATACTGAAATGAATAAATGAATATTATGTAAATAGTACGAAACAAATGTGCCTTTTCTGCTACATACAAAATATGCGTGAAAATCACCGCCCACTTTAAATATATCGCATACTGGGTGGCGAGATCCGACACTGCGTAAAAATTATGCGTACATATACATAAAATATTTGGGCTTTATTTAAAAATCTTTAATGGTATAAATATTTTTATATTTGGCTTCGATTCTCATTGAGGAGAAAGAAATATTTTCATTTTTTCGCTCTGGTATTAATATAAAAAACAGTGTTGAGCTTCTTCACTAGCACGTAATGTCTCAAATATTGGAGTGTCTTAACACTAGATTCCCATTGCCTTCTCTATATATAAAAAAATATTTAAAGATCATTCATTTTAGTGTGACGTGCAGGAAAAACTTACTTTAAAAAAAACCTTTCTATTAGATTAGAGAACATTTAAATACACTGTGTTGAGAAAAAAAAACCTCCAAATGAGAATCGAACTTGCAACCATCGTCGTACATCTATACGATTTCCTAACAAAACTATCTCAATCTACTAAATAATGTAGTTTAGTGTGAGATTAGTAATATTAATGCAGTGATAATCGCTATACTAATGAACCGATTTGTAAGCTTCGTTTATAGATCCTTTAATATTGATTTGCCTTTGAACGCTCGCTCTAACACTCACAGATTGTGGTCACACATCTATTAATTAGCTTCGAAATTAGTATGTATAGTTTATAACTATTACATTATATATTTTTCCAGCTTCACACTCTATATGCAGGATAGAACAGGAAGTTGAAGTAAAGTAGACAAAGGGAATCTAGCGTTAACACCGTTACCAACTTTCGACCGTATTTAAAAAGCATGTTTTTCTAAGTGAAAAGTATTTTTTCTCATAATTGTATTTTTTACGAAAAAAACCCTGTAATTATTTCTCATTAATGAATATTCACAATATTAATTTTATATGAAATCTTGTGAAACAACGTTGCTCCATATAAAACATGTTTCCAACATTAATATGTTACAAGCAATTTAGTTCCAAGAATAACTCTTTGATTAACTTAATAGACTGTAAATTATGTTATATTATAAGGTTTCTTACGAATTTCTTAAGTAAAGTGAAGTTATTTAAATATTCGTGACGTTATTAAGATGGGAAATGATTTTTCTTAATGTTAACATTAATATCGTGAGAGATTTTAGGTTCAACATTTTACTGAAATATTAATATTAAAGGATAATATTCTTTAAAATATTTATTTTCTAGTAAAAAGTATCGATTGAGCAATGCTAAAGATTGCCTTCAGTCTTTTTATGACTATTATTCGTCGGAATTAAATATTATAAACCAAAGGATTTAAACATTGTTAAACGCAGCTTCATGCTTTTTCCCTTCTGTGCGAGATAAATGTAGAGGAAATCTAGACTTAAAAAATAACCGCCTCATATTCAAGTTGAGGACTGGAATTTAACGCCCTACTCAGTCTTCATACTAGCGCGAGGAAAATGAAATGAAATTCATTCCTCAGATAGGAATCGAACCCAGAATTATTGCGTGTGATACGCAGCAGTATAATTCCACAGGGACCTCCACGAAAATTTTAACATTTTTAATCATAATTTACAGAAATTTTCATAATAATTCTATGAACCATTTACGGTATTCCACCCTGGAATACAATTTCTTTATTGCTAAGAATTACATAAACTCTCAGACGGCAAATAAAATTAAACGGCCTGAAACCTCGCCAGTAATTTTGACTTTGAAAATTTTAATTTGTTAGATCTTGGTAAATATGACTTTATTAAACTATAGCACTGCCTACGCGTTTTACTTAGAATTGTTTATATTAAAATTAGACATAGGTATATCCGAGTGAGAGGCGAAGTTATTAACGGAGTTACAGCTTCACGATGTATCCCGCATATAGCAGTGTAGGCAGAAAGAACCTAGTGTTAAGAAACTCCGTTCTCCAATTGGTGTTGAATTCCACCACTCAGAACGCAATGCCTCCAGAACTCGGCGTAAAGTGGGTTCCCTGGGTTCCCTCTGCCTATCATACTGTGTGCGAAATACAGCGTAAAGGTGATTTCAATAAACACAAATTTATTTCTAAGCAAATTGAAACGTACGTTTCCAGCTTCACTCGCCCCATTCGCTCGCTAATCAGCCGACGTCAATCAAGTTTGTTTGTGCCCACCGTATTCCTATTCCTGCGTTGGATGGACGGTGGTCTTTTTGAACTAGACAGCAGGTATATTTAAATTTTTGACTATTTTTAAATGTCGCCATTAGGTCTTTTTTTGCTATTGATTCTCCTATTGTGTAGTTTTTTCTTTTTTTTACTGTACAATCTCCTACGTTTATTTTCTATACAACTTGATATTAGCGAAGTGAGTGTGCATGTGGTACACTCGAAATGCCTTAAATTAAGAACGGGATAGAACACTTCTATGAAAAATAGAGGCCAATCGTGGGGCTTTACACAGGTAATGCCTTCAGAATTTGACGAAAAATGGCGAACGAAGTGTTTTAACGTAAGTTTTCTTTTACCTTTCTTGCTATAAGCGGGATATACTAATTTAACTTTCTGTATAAAAAATGGCTGTAGATAATATTTTGATTAGTCAAGAGGCTCATATTTTTTGAACCGAAGTTCAACTTCCAAGTGTTATTTTTTCAGTAGAACAACGAAACTATTTAGATTTTTGGAAGAGGCCTATATCTAAAACAGAATTCAGAAGAAGATGAAGATGATGCTAAAATAAATTCTGGAGTAGGTGGACTTACCCAATACACTATTTAATCAAAAAAATAAATAATAAAAAATATATATTTAAAAAAAAATATTCACAAAAAATAAGAAATAGCTCAATGCTTGTCTTTTTTGGCTGAACAAAAACCCTTCTATTTTCGCCTGTCTGTTAAATCTGAAGAATATGAATAAAACTTTTTTTCCAGACGCAACTAGAATAGCTCGACTTTAATTGTTGGACTCTTGTAAACAAAAATCATTGTTACTTCGTAAATTCCGTTAGAAACTGTGAGAAATGAAATAACTTTTCAGATTGTTTAATCTTAACAAGAAAACTTTGGACACAATTAGATACCATTTTAGATGTTTGCGATTCAACGTTTAAACTATTTAAATTAATGTAATAGCTTATTACTATTATAGTATCGATTGTTTTAATATTTAATGTTTTATCTAAGGCTTAATTTATTTTTTATTTTAGAAAATACACAGTACAATTACAGAGTGAAAGAGAGATCGACAGTCTTTTTTTTTTCAGATACACGCTTTATCCCGCAAATAGCAGAGTAGGGCCCATATTTTCTAATTAATTAAAGCGTAGCGTTGATTGACTTCAGCCATTCAATACGAAATGCCTCCAGAATTTAGCGGAAAGTGGGGAAAGGAGGGTCATAACATTAGGTTTCCTCCGCGTACCCTTAGGTATGTGGGATACACCGTGAACCTGTTTTAGTCATCTAGAACGAATCCTGACATTGTGAATCCCCGTTTATATATAGATATAAGCTAGGAGACTCTAATAGCAGAACTCAATGATGCACTCTACTTAACCAGCCAAATCAATACTGTGTAATATACAGTGTAAATTTATTACTCGCTAAGTGCATAGAAAATTGTGTAGTAATATTATAAACATCAAATTGTATTTTGCTTTTAAGACTAGAATTGATTGCAACAAAATCTATTTGTACTAAACTGGTTAAAATCTTTTTTTTCGTTTAGCTTCACGTTATATCACGCAGTTAGAAGGGTAGGCAGAGGGAACCTAGAGTTAAGATACTCTGCTCCCTATTAGGACAATTCCGTTCCTGACTTTTAAGCCCATACAAAAATATCCAATCAAAAATCGAATCCCATACCCCATTATCTAAACCACAAAACTTAACACATACTCCAAAACCTGATTCGTCTAAATCATCATCCACAACTTGCATCTATCAAGTCTCACTATACAAGGACAGTAGACTAAGCAAATAAAGTATATTCACTAATGAACGCCTGTCAATCAGGCCGTTTGTCTGTCTGTCAGTCAACCTGTACAAATTAGTGACAACGTGCGTACCAATGTTAATGATCTTGTTTAGGCTATATGTGTAGCTATCCATACATACAGTTAAAGCTCAAGCGATTTTGAGTTCAATTCCTGAAACTTAAAAGCTATTTTAGTGGATTTAGTTTGGAAATATTGGGCGAAACTAAATGGTAGGCTGTATATTCGTCGCGCGAAATAATTGATGGTATGTCGGCTTTTATCATTTTCAAATTTCATGTTATTGAAAAGTGCTGTGTGAAATGGTTGAATTGATTATGATGTAGAGGATGGAGACGGTATTCATAAATTTCATTATTATGAAGTTTTTTTAAGTTAATGCTGTTAACCGGTCTGGCTCTTACCTGGTAGGCAGGGAGAGTATGTTCTTGAGGAACGGCAAGCACTTGGTCGTTGTTTGAGAGTAGGTCGTGCGTCCCCAGCGGGATTTGAACTTAGGCATAGACCGTAGTCAAAGACCGGGTCAAAGAGCTTCGTATTCTAAGGAAACTAGTCGCGACCTGAAGACGTTACTTAAGATAATTTAATTTAATATAAAGGAGTTAACGGCATCAGACCACGCCGATGCGCGGTCATCCCCTTAAATAAGCTGGACGTAGTTAAACACGTTAAATGTCTTTTCTATATAAATAGCTTCGACAATCGAGGGTGCAGGATGGGTCATTGTCTGATTATAAACACAATGGTTGCTGGTTTAATTCCCGATCCTGGAATGAATTATTTACATTTCTACGGAGTGGTGAGACTTAATTGGATACTGAAATAGTATATACTCTACATAAACAATACAAAAAAAATTTAAATGTCTATTATTATTTTCTTCTTTCAGCTTCAAGAGAGAGCAGACACTTGGTTTTCAACCGGTACACGACACCCTGTGCCTGTCTTTATCTAACAAGACAAAGTGAAAATAATTCATGTCTTCGAATGGAAATGGAATCGACAACCTGTCACGTTTAAAGCGGCACGCTTGTCCCCCTGCATGACAACTGCCTCAAATATTGTAGGTATTATCTAGAATAGTATCTAATAACAGGTAAAGATATGATTTAGATGACGCGTAAATCAGCGCCGTTAACTTTTTTAATATATTTTAGCACTGGACGCTATCTTGAGAGTCCACGAAAAAATTCTAATGTAGACATTCGTCATTTTAATACGACATTTTGCCGGCAATTATTCATTCGCAACCTTTTACGAGGAATTTCTTTATGGTATGGCCTCTTATCGTCTACGCCTGCCATATTATAGAGAAGAGGTGCTTATAGATATTTTTTCACGTTTACATTTCACTCATTTTTCGGCGGTAATAGATAGGCGGAGAGACACCAGTGTGAAAACACTTCATTCTCCACTTTGCACTTAAATTCGAAATATATGTTCTATTTTCTATATTCAAATTTTAAAGCTACTATTTGTTTAGTTGAACGCGCTAATCTCAGAAACTACTGATTGGAATTGATTTTTTTTTCTTATGTTGGATTCTCCTATAATCGAATTGATTACTGTCACGGACACGGGTGAAATCGCAAGTAAACGTTACTCTTTTTTTGAGCATGAAAATATTAAATATTTCATTTGATCGAGAGCAAATCGAACCCACAACCAGTCTCGTTTACATTCACACACTTGTGCCACTGCGCCACCTCAATTCTAATAGACACTTAAACGCTACTATTTTATAAAAAATATTTTAACTGTCTGCCTGTCCACTACTACCTCTTTCTTACTCAACGCTTAAAAGAATTTAAATATATGGAAATAAAAGAATAGAATATATTATATATTTTTTTTACAAAAAGCCTAGTAAGCATCTATTACAATATTGTCATACATTTCATTGTGAAACAGTGGTTAATGAGCATAAAAATCTTTATTTTATATTAAAAAAATATATCTCACAGACGCTAATTAACTATTATTTGATTATTTATTATTTGAACAAAACTGGGCTTTATTATAATTATTCTCGATACATAAAAGCTTCTGTGACAAAGCTCTGTCAGAAGTCAAGTTGTAATCCAATTAATTTAAATTAAAAATTATATAATTATAGTTCAAAGTTAAGATAATATAATATGATCAATTAATTTGTTTCTAATGTGGCGTTGAATTACGCAATTCAAGATACAATGTCTCATGTTTGAGTGTAAATATATTTTTTATATAGCAGGGTAGGAAGAGGGAGCCAAGTGTTAAGACGCCGAATGCTGGCGGCATTGCGTATTGAGTGGCGGAATTCAACGCCGTAATTTTGTTTCGACACCAGGGCAAAGAAATGGTTTCGTCTGTTAAGTGGCTGAACTTAAAAGTCTTCTCAAAGTGAAGAAGATAGAATATTTTAATATAATCATTCCCCAATGTGAATTGAACCCACAACCATATCTTTACAGTAGTACACTGTACCTCTGTAGAAAAGGGGCCTCTAGTTAGAACTAGTCTATTTTATAATTGATTTTTTTCATTTATAAAACAAACTAGATAGATACCATTAAATATAAAATTACTTTCCATTCTATATAAAACAACAATGTAAATAAAAAAAGACTTCCATACACACTACGAACAAAACACGATATTTCTGTCTTCCGAATCGACATTCGGAAAAAATGATTTGTCATCAATCGCACCATTTCTGATTCAACACTGATATAGCGAAAATTTTTACCCCAAATAAAAGCTCGTCGGGAACTTTGACGGGGGCTTTCTCGTAAATTTCGATTCATTTGTGACGTGTCTTTGATCTCAGTCTGCCTTTTAAGGTTAGCTGCGTGTGTGCTTACTTGTATTTTTCAAACATAGTTTGGAGCCAGTTTTGTCAGTTCAGCTCCACAGGGGTTCGTTTTCCACTCGAGGAATTGAAATATTTTTTTTTTTCATTTCTTCGCTCTGGTGTCAAGCTGTATCCCGCACTTAGCAGGATGAGCAGAGGGAACTTTGTGTCAAAGCACTGCTTAAGACTCTTCTATTTCTATTCATAATATAAAACTAAATAAATTTAAAATAAATCATAAATATTAATTTAATCTCTACGAGTGGGAATCAAACCCACCGCCATCGTGTTTACATTTACTCGCTGTGGCACAACGGTGATAATCCTCATTAATATTTTTTAAATAAAAAAAATATATAGAAAGACACTATATTTTTATTAACTTTTCATTCCACTACTATATATATTTGTTCAAAGTAACTCTATTTGACTTGCTACTGACGTATAGTGAAATACATGTAAATATCACGATTAGTTTACGTCGGTTTTATGGCCTGTGGTTGTATAATCAATGCACACACGAAATATGAAATAGATTTGTTTGAGGCCCCCTGAAGGCCCCCTTGGTATAGTGGTACAGTAGTGATTGTAAATGCAACAGTTATCAGTTCAACTGCTGCTTTGGAAAATTACTAATTGCCTTTGTTTTGCTTTGGTATTAATTGTTTTATATCTCAGCCATTTAACACACAAAGTCTTGATATTTGGATGGTGGGTATACAATGGAGTGTCCCAACACTAGGTTTTCTCTTTCTACACTTCTAAAGGATACAACATAAAAAGGTGCAACTTAAAACACGACTGTTTGTTGGTTTTATTCCCATCTGAGGAGGTTAAATATTGAATATTTTCACTACTTCACTTTAATAACGAGGCAAATTCAACGGAAAGTGAGAAACGAAGTGTCTTAACACAAAAGAGTCTAAATTAACAGCGATATAGCGTGAAGCCTAAAAAACCTTTTGATAATATACGTATAATAATAGTTTTTTAAAAGCGCTCTTTGCGTCTCCTGTAAATGGGTTTAAGAGACTGCTTGCAGTTTTACACTCTGAGCCAATGATAAACAACTTACAGCTATTTCCATTTCATCACAAAAGTAAACCTGCCGCTGCTATAGTAAGCTATTGTATAATATAACACAAAATATGAACAATTTCCAAAGCAATTACACTACACGTCAATACGTAATTACAAGTTACGTTATAGAACGACATTTCTATCGAATTCGCGCTCCCTATCTGTAGAATCATCGTAGTATAAACATGGGGTCGCGTGGCACCCGACATTAGTGTTTGTTAATTGGTCCCAGTGTAAACATAGATTAGAGACACGATTGGGTGGAGAGAGGAGGATGTGTGTCATTTATGGTGTTTTTTTTCTGGAAAAATAGGTAAATATTAGGGATTTTTTCGCAAAAATGTTGCAAAAGTTGAACCTGTGCATGTGCTTATGCCTGAAATTCTTGAAGTAAGAATACTAGGTTTAAATCATAAAGAATCATATAGAAATTTGTGGACATATTGTACATATATTTACAAAATTTTGCACTCGTCCTCTAAAGACTAAATATTTCATCATACTCCAATATCAAATTCCAATATTACATTCATATATGTCAAACTGAAATCGTAATTTTTAATAATAAAATTTTAGTAATACTATAGATATAATTACAAATATGTACATTTTTTTGCTCTGGTGTCGAGGCAATTGTGGCGTTGAGTTCCACCGTTCACAACGCAATGTCTCTGGAACTCGTTGGAAAATGGGGAACGGAGTGTTTTGACACTAGATTCCTTCTGCCTACCCTGCTGTGTGCGACGTAAAGCGTGAATCTATAATTTTTAGAACATTAAATTTTTATCTGTCTTTTTAGTTTAGAAAATAATATAAGCTTTAAAAAGAAACATACTAATTTGAGAATTGCTTAATATATACCAGATGCAGATTCAATTTCAGTCCAAAACAAATATTTATGCAGTGAATAATGTTAAAACCAACACGCTCTCAAGTAAAACCAAGTAAAGTAAAATATATTCCTTCATAATTTTATTATTAAGGCCGTCGTGGTTCAGTGGCACAGCATTGACCAGTAAACGTGACGGGTTCGATTCTCTTTCGAGGAATTGAATTATTGTCATTTATTCTTTCTGATAACAAGATAAGGCGCGGTCATTTTTTCGTGTTCTAATATGCACAAACGCACCAATATAACGCACAAACGCACAGACAAACAGACACAAAGACAAGAACCCAAGACACCTTTTCATTGATAAAAGGACCCAATAATAGATATCACATATCTTCCATCTCCAGACAGCAATCAATTATAATTTTAATATTTATATATAAATATTAAATAATATTAAAATACTAACAGGTTAGGCAATTTCTGGTAGTTTTGCATATTTTCTGTCTGTGAACAATTTCATTTGGGCCCACACCCTCTCTGTAGGGGTGTATAATAAATATTCATAAATAGTTTTCCGGTCCGCTTTGAGTGGTTTCTCATACAAAACTGTTAATATGATTTTAGAGGGCTTTTTAATTTTATACATTCACGTATTCTGTTGCCAAGTGAAGTTTCTGGCTAAGGGTGCGACATGGGTTCGATTAGTGAAAAATAAGACTTTTAGCTTCACGCTTTATGCTCCACATACCATGAAAGGTACGGGGGCCCTGAAAAACTAGTGTAAAAACACTCCGTTCCCATTAAGGTACGTCTGTTCTCCATTTTCTGGCAAGGACTGTCTTCACACTACCTTCTTTGTAACAAAGACGAGAAAATAAAAAATAATACCCTCATGTTGTAATCGAACCGACAATCGTCACCGACAACACTGTGCCACAACGCCCTTATTTATTTGCATAACTTTTAATAAACACAAGTGTTCCCTAAGCAACTCAAGTGTCTCCACTATAAGGGATGAAGCGTGAAGGCCTTAATAGGGTTAGAGTTAGGGTCCTTTGTAAATTGAATACCAAAAAAACCGTTTGAGCCATTGAAAAATCTATAGCTTATTACTGTCACTCTCAACCCCTTTCTTGGCGAAGGTTGAAAACACCCTTAAAACTCGACCCCAACCCACCTAACAAGCACTGTAATAAATAATACGTAACTCTCTGACCTCGCCGCGACGTAGGCTTGGTAAACTGTTTTATATATTTGTAGTGACAGACATACATACGTACTAGGTTTGTTTTTTTTAATGGATTGGAATTTAATGAAAGTCAGTTAAAGGAAGTCCGTTGTGCAATGGATTAGTGAGTCACGCGTAAATAACGAGTGTGGGTTCGATTCCCAAACAAATTATAATTGAAATAGTTATGTTTAATTATCGTTTTTTCCTCATTTAGACAAAATAAAAGTACGGCGTTGGGTTTCCCATCTATATTGTCTAGAAATGAAGTTCCTTATACTGAACAATAACCTACTATTAGGACTCTTCATTTACCGCTTTCCGTCCAAATATGAAGCATCACATCTTGAGTGGCAGAACTCTGTGCCAGACTTTGTAGTGCCAGTATTTGTATATATTTTAGGTTATTATTTTTTTAGCTTTACGCTGTATCCTGCAGCAGGGTATTCATGAACCTAGGAACCTAATTTTACGACACTGTACCTATTAAGGCAATTCTGTTCTCCGCTTTCCACCGAATTCTGCAGGCCGCCGCGGCGTTCTTATGGTGCGCTGCATATAAGATTAAAATGTTATTTTAAAAATTAAATAAAAATATGTTCAACCCATTCAAGCACACACAGTTTCTTCACTTCACTAAATAGCGAGAGGTTGCGCCAATTGCGTTCCATTTTACATTTTCAAAGGAGGTTTTATATATAATCGAGAGGAAAACACAGTTTAATTTAATTTTACGTTCCATTCAGGTAGCTAAAACTCAGGATATTTCAGTGTAAGTATTACCTGAAAGTATGCGCTCAACGCGCACAAAAGTTTCTTAATTATCAAATTTATGAATGAAATGCCATAATTATCTTTTATATTTTGCTTTAGATAATTTTATAATGTTTTTATTTCTAGCTTTATGCTGTGTGTTGCACAGGGCTGGATAGGCGGAAGGAACCGGAGAATCTAGTGTTAACACACTCCGTTTGCCATTAAGACGTTTTCATACACCACTTTCCTGAGTTGCATGTTGAATGGCGGATTTCAAGGCCACGGTGTTAAGTTACGCCAGTCAAATCGTAATATCTAAAAATGAACAGATACTGGAAAATGGGATGATCATGTTTTTACTTCTTAAATAAATAATACGGTAGATATTATAAGGAAAAAATATTTTAATATTCTATTGAATGTTATTCACACTAAGAAAAATATTCGCTTGTTAACATCGTAAGCCTTTTAAGAGTCAGTCAAGGTAGTGCCGTACCGACATTGAAATTAGATATTTTTATAAAGGAAAAAGAAATTAGATATAACATTTTTACTTACCTTCGTCTCTCACGTTCCACCATTATAACCTGACACTAAAATGTAAGAATATGTAAATTGAATATATTTTTTCATATTTGAGGTGTTATTTTACATTTAAAAAATAAAATAAAAATTTAGAGATCAGTTTCAGGAGTGCAAGCGTGCTATAAACGCGATAGGTTGTGGATTCGATTTCGACTCGTGAAATTGTAGATTCTTTGATATTTTCATTTCCTCGCTCTGGTAACAAAACAAAGCGCGGCGTTGAGTTTCGAAACTTAATACGCAACACTTAAAGAATGCGGCGGATAATGGGGAACGGAATTGTCTTAATGGGAATGGAGTATTTCCATTAGGTTCACATATTCCCTTTGCCTACCCTGCTGTGTTTGGGATACAGTGCAATGCTAAATTAAACCAAAACAAAATTTACACTTAACAATGTACTTTTTTTTTGAAAACGTACTTAATAGGCAAAATGCTTGAGCGGCTTTCAAGAAGAGCGGGTTTAAATACCGTTACGTAATGGAAACACATGTTTTCGAAAAAAATATGTAAAGTAAACATAGTTTCACGGTCCATCCCGATACTATGCGAGTATTATCACGGGTTCGAAGCCGGTTCGGGTGAAAGCTCTTATATAACTATAACTTACTTCATCTATTATAGATCATAGACCACCAACCGATACTCGAATAGAATAATTAGCGTGAAACTTTAATAAACTTTTTGTTCTCTTTTAAAACGTTTCATTTCTTAACAAAAGAGAACGTGATCGACCGATCGAACGGAGTCTAAGTTATTTTCTAAAACAGCTGCAAGCTTCTATAGTAGTCTAAAATATTTTTTACCATTTAAGGGCAATGGGTACTTATTTTATACATATTATATAACAAACCATTCCGTTCCGTATCAAATTTAGGATTGTAGATCAACGGGAAGAATAATTAAAAAAAATACACAAATGCGCGATGTGATGTTTCTAAAGTAGGACGAAAATTAGGGAACGCAACCCAAAGCAAGAACAAGGTTCCCTCAGCCTACTATACAGCAGAGATACAGCGTAAAGCTGCGTAGTTTACTCTTCACTCTCTAGCTTTTGATAAAATGTAATACAATTCACATACCATAGTTAACCGCGGCCCGTCGTAAAGAACGGCGAATGAAACAATAAAACTATGGTTTTATAGCGTTTTTATGATGAGCGATTACAGGTGGGGTTTACAGTTGAATAACGAAATGGGATTTTTTTTTATTTGATATTATATTATAGTAAATGTTTTATTCAGTTAAGGCCATCTTGGCGCAGGTTCATAGAAAGCGTGTGATTGTAACGAACGACGGCTGTGGGTTCGATGTCCATTCGGTGGACTTAATTGCGCTCTGTTACCTAGGTATGCGTCTGACTATAAGCGCAAGGTTTTAAGCTTAATTCTCTCTTGCGGTGAATGAATTTTCTCTCTGTGTTGACAAGCGGCGTTGAGCTCTATCTATCAAATCGCAATGTTTTGCCGCTTCTGCTGAAAAAAAACCTTTGATTGCACCTTATAACTATTTTTACTAATTCTATTACACTTTATCCAAAATTTGAAACTTTTCGAAAGAAATAAACATATTCTTAACCTATCAAGAATTTTCTATAAGCGCTCGCTACACTCACCCGTAATCCTACAAACAAAGTTAGCGAGACGCAGGTGTCCACAACTTATGGCCCAATTTCCACGTCAACGACATCTATTACTTAAGCAAGTTTTAGTAGAAAAATTCGAAGCTTACCTTGAAAAATAACATACCTAGTTGACCCAATCGGTAAAGAGCCGAGAGCTGATGGGCCGCAATGTTGATTCCCGTTTAGGGATAGACGCTTATTAGAAAGTAGCTTTTATCTGAGGGATCATCCTCGTGGCCAAATAGAACTAGTTTCTGAGGTTACCCTGGGAACCTAGGTTCCTCACTTTCCACCTAACTATTCGAGGTATTGCGTGTAGAGTGGCGGAACTCAACGCCAAAGTTTTGCCTTGGTGCCAGAGCGAAGAAATGAAAATATTAATAAACAATAATTCATTCCCTCGAGCGGAGATTGAATATACAACCGTCGTATTACAGTCACACCCTTATAGTCTAGGCCACAACAATTATTCATTAAAAAAAAAGCAATATTTTCTTTATCTCAACACATCCATAGCTACAGTTGTAGAGTAAGAAATGCTTTGATCAAAAGTATCCGTCGTAACTTTTATACGGTCGGCCAAATCTACCCATTTTTTTTTATTATATAAGTCTGTCAAGATTTTGAAGGTTTTATTATCTAAACTAGCGACCCCCTTGCGGCTTCGCCCGCTTTTACTACTGGATTATTCATATAATGTATGTTTGCAAAGCACTTAAGATAATGTGAAAATTAATTAAACTTTAATGCAACCCGCATTTTCGTAGTTTCAATAAGGATTTTCTAATTGTTTTACTCGGCAAGGATTTTTTAGTAGGTACCTTAATTTTAAATCTGTGCTACTAATCTTTTCAAGTACTTATTAAAATATATTTAAATGACTATTTTTAGATAGTTAAATGACTATTTTTAAACGGAAGAAATTATAAACAAAAACCTACCTACTAATAACTACTACAAAAAATATGAAACCAAATACGAGTATATCGCGCTGAAATAATACATTCAACTCCGATTATCCAATACGTGCAAACGCATCTAAATCTTCGTTGCTATAGAGGCAGGCGGGTTTTTTTTTTTCGAGCTTGTGGTTAATGCTGAAGAGGGTATTCTGTCCCTGGTGATAAGCAAGCACTACGTGGCTGCCTGTGAGGAAAATTAAATAGAATGCATTGGCCGGGAATCGAACCCGGGCCGCCCGCGTGGCAGGCGAGCATTCTACCACTGAACCACCGATGACTGCTCATGACGCGCTTGTATAAGCAAAACGTCGCGGGGCGCGTTTCGCAGCAAGGATGTTTTGATATTGTAACAACTTCTAAAGTAATTATTAAAATGAAAAACAGTAAAAGACAGTTTTGATCTACATTAAATGGCCAACGTAACTAATATACTTATTTATATGCTGAGAGTAAGGGATAAGTAAAACTTGAGTCGGCACAGCTGATGAGTCAACGGCGTGATGTGTCAACAATTAAATGCGTTTTTCTCTAAAACTATTCGCAATTTCGAAATAGTGTAAACAGCAAATTTTATCTTCCTCCTACGTAGAAAATTATTAAAGTATTTTAAAGGATAAGGATTAATACCATTATGGAAAAATATCCCTCACAATAAAAAATATATTGAAATTACTATTTTTAGACAAAAATATGATCACTACACGTTATCCTTAAAAGATAAAAATATGCTCTCGCGAACTTTTTTGTAGATCTTATTAAGAGGAACAATACTCCAGTACATTACTTTCATGTAGTACTTACCATTAAAGCAGCGCATGCGCGAAAGTGTCTCAACGGGTAGGACTTTATACACATTTATCGTATTTATGTTAATTTACATAAGAATGTACAAATAATAAACTATATATAAACCTTCCCTGAGAAATACTCGACCTAATGGTAAAAACCGCATAAAAATCCGTTCGGTGGTTTAGAAGAAGAAGAGTTAGAAAGTTCAGACAGACACGAAAAGCGACTTTGTTTTATAAGATATAGGATAATGTAGCGGTCTCGATGTTGCCTTTGAAAATATGTAAAAACGTAATGCGATTTTCTTTTTTATTTCTTTATTGGGTCTGAATTGTTTTAGTTCGGCTTGTAAAAAGATTAGAGTATATATTGTTTTTTTGTGCCACAATTGAATGTGATGTTTCCTTTTTCGCTTTTTTTTTTGCTTCACACTATTTCCCGCAGATAGCAGGTTAGGCAGAGGGAACCTGGGAACTTAGTGTTTGGACCTACAATTAACCTACAGTCGTCACATTCTGGCAACGAGGCGAAGCGCGGCGTTGAGTTCCAATACCATACACGCATTATTTGGGGAAGTGTCTTAATAGGAACGGAATGTCTTACCACCAAGTTCCCCCTGTCCACAAAATAAAAAAAAAAAAACAAGTGTTAATATTATGACAAGCAATAACCAAAAATAACATAAAATAACATGAGATAACAGTAAGAGTACTGTTAATAACCAATAAATAACAAGAGATAGGCTTCCGTATAATTCTTCTAACAGATTATCGGGTGGGCTGATTCTAATCGGGCGATACGATCGTGACCACACGCAGTTGTTTTGGAAACGGACGAGATGATATTCTCTTATTTGGGTATATTTATAAGAAACTATTTAAATAGGTTGTTTTTCATATGTATATCCGTATTTTTTTAGCTGTATCCTACATATAGCTTGAGCATGAGAGCCTAGTGTTGAGACATTGTTTCCATTAAGACTATATATACTTCTGTTCCCTAATTTCTGCTGAACTCTGGGAACTCTGTTAAATTGTATTTGTATTGGAAATGTTAACTATTTTATTTTCTTGAGTGGGATTTGAATGACAACCGGTTGTGTCTACAGTTGCATGCTTCTGCCCATCTGCCATGACTAGCCTCGCTTAAATTACTTAGAAAGTAAGTAAAATTACGTGTCAAAAATGTATGTATTTTTAATATGTAGCTCTTTTAAGTAATAATAGCAGCAGCATAGAGTCATACGGTAAACATAACTGTTGGTGCTTCGATTTCTGCGAAAGTGGTGAACGGGGAGTAAATAAATAAGCAATACGGAAGCGTATGTTTACATTTCAATAACAACAATTAAAACCGATGTTATCTGCAGAATAATATACTAGAAAACTCAATTATAGCTTCAAAAATTATTGGTAATTTATTTTGTAATATACTTGCATTAATATTTCATTATATTATTCGAATTTTATTAAATGTTTATACTTTTTGTTTTAAAAAAATATATATCTTCACACTTCCGCGTGTAGTAGGTTAGGCAAAGGGAATCTAGTGGTAAGTCACTCCGTTCTCCATGTTGCATCGAATTCTGAGGACATTCCGTATTGAGAAACGAAAAAGCTGGTTTTCGGCACTTTGCCTCGACACAAAAGCGAAAAAATAAAAATATACATTTAATAAATAAATATTTAATTTCTTCAAGTGGGTATCGAACCCACAACCAGTCGGATTCACACACGTGCGCTCCCACCACGACTGGCCTCAATCAAAAGTCTTCTTACAAGTAATAATGTTTACAATGATATTCAAAACAGTGTACAGTCGAAGCGAAACTTGGCGCTATGCCGCAAGAATTACCAACTACTGTAAAAGCGAGTCGAGTCGAGTTATCGTTCAAATTAGCTGTTGAAAATTAAGTAAGACCACAGAACGTGAATGTTTTAAGGCATCCACTTGATGAATTTAGATGAAATTCTTGGATTTATTTATTTTATCTATTTTCTTTTTTGGGGGGTGGGTGGAGTGAATTTGGTGGTAAGACACTCCGTTCTCCATATTAATAGTGGATTTAGAAGTGTGTTTGTAAGAAATCGAAACTATTCAATACAAGTAATTTTTTGGCTTCAGCTTTCGTAGAGCCATATATAGGCTCATTTTAATCCCGGAATTCTTGTGGGATAAAGATTTACGCGGGAAAAATCGCAAAATAGAGTCAAAACCGCGTGTTAGCCGCTAGTAGAATATTATTTACTATTTAAATAATTATTATAATATATAAATTATGAAAATTACCTTTTCCTTTCTGTTTACACTTCTTTGTGGAGGGGGGAGGCGGAACTTATTGCTTACTTACTGAGAAATATCGACGGTCGTTTGTAGGCGTTGCGAATGTTATGTAGAGTTACATGGAAATGGATAAAATGATATTCTTTTTTGTATTGCATGGTGTATATTTTGTTTTATAGCATTGTTTGTTTAATTTGAAACCGTTGTGGCGCAGGGGCACATGGGTGTGACTGTAAAATTGATGGTCCAGGGTTCAAATCCCACTTGGGGCAGTGAAATATTCATTAATTTCATTTGCTTGCATTGGTAACGAGGCAAAAGCGTGGTGTTGAGTTCTGTGACTCAATACGTAATGCCTTGCAAAAAAGAAAATATAAAATTTTGTTAGTCGTAGTGGACAAGATTCTGACTGTGAGCACAATGGTTGTATGTTCTATTCTTTCTCAGAACATTGAATTATTCTTAATGTCTCAAATTGGGGGGGAGTTTTTTCTGGCTATCTTTTTATATGAGGAAAAAAAGAAATGAAGGAAAACATCTTTAGTTTTACGAGTCCAGTTGCAGATTATTATTACTCCGTAGTTATCGAACCTACTACCATCGTTAAATAAAAAATATAGCTACTGGTCTTCCGTATAGTTCATAATATATCATTATATATTTTTATACAAACGTACAAATAATAAAGGTACCTCCACGTAGGCTAAGATTTAATTAAAATGCTTTAGAAATAAATAATATTTAGTAGTCGTTTTGTACGTGAAAAAAGCTCCCCAAGAACATTTAGAATTTGTAAAGTTTTTTTTTTAATAAGAAATAAACTCTTTGTTTGTTTATTTCTTTAATTACATTTCTTTATACGATATATTTTTCTTATTCTATTTCCTACAATAATTAGATTTGTATTTGTTTCTTACTTATAACGAGTAATTTGGGTTTTTGTATTTATTAGTAAACTCCATCTACCTGGACTTGGTAAAGACAAAAAAATACTAAAATACACATATGCGTTAAAATATAACCTTCCTTTTGAGCTTTGCAGTTGGCTAATAATAAAAAACAGTATCAAAATATTATTAGGTTAGGTTTTGTTAAAACTTTAATCTTTATATTAAGACACTATTTATTTTTAAGCTAAGAGTAGGATAGGGACACTCCCTACATATGTACGCTCGCACACATGCGTTGAATGGCGGAAGTGAACGCTGTATGTTATCTTCTTACTTCATGCGGGAATCTCCTTTTAACAAACCTTCTACCCTAATTTGCATTAAGTTGTGAGCTTGAGCGAGCTTTATATTACCAGAGTAGAAATAAAAATAATTCGTAACTCTGAGTGCCATTGTCATCCTATTGCACCGATGGCATAGTAGCGATGAGTTAATCTTTTACTTAACATTTTAGTAGGTTCAATTTCTAGGAAATATTTTTTTAAAGAACTTATTCAGTAGCGTATATATAACATAGATTCTCAAGAGCAGGCTTAAACAAACAATCAAAAGGAAAATTGAAAAGAAAACAATTTAACTTTCAGAATTATATTTCTATTCATGAGCTCACAACGACTTAAGCAAATAATATCTTGCTAACTTTGAATACTGAGTGTTTTATGTTATTGTTGTGTTGAAGTTGCTGTTGATTCTGGGTGGTAGTGGGTTTGGTTCTCGCTTGAGGTTAATAAGGGAATAAATTGTTTTTGTTTAGGCCAATCGTCTCGCTGGGGCTCAGCGCACGTCGTAAAACGTAACGGGTTGTGTATTCGATTCCCATTTAAGGAAATAAAATATTTAATATTTTCTTTTCCTTGCTCTGGTTACGAGGTTCCACCAGACAATGCCTCCAAAGTTTGGTGGAAAATGGGGAACGGAAATGCTTAATGGGAACGAAGTATCTTAACGTAAATAAAGTCATAATAAACATATTTATCTAATAAAGTAAATATAAGCTTGCCCTAAAATAGGAATCGATCTTGTAACCATCGTGTTTACTATCAAACCCTCTTATGTTCATATATATATATATGTATGTGTAATAATACGGTCTCTCTATTAACAGCCTACTGGTAGCCCCAGTTTATGAACAATGCCCACTATATTTGAATATGTATGATAAAATCGGAATATTCTGCAATTCCACAAAATATCGATTTTAAATCGCCATTGATTCGACTGTCAGATTTGCATTCGATAGAAACTCCAGTGATTGATAGTGCTAGTGTAGTTTTTGAGGGTCTGTTTTTATTTAGTTCATTCTGTATGACTATTAACCCAAAATATAATATGCTCTAGTTCTAATGTATATCCACGATAAGTGTGGGTTCAATTCAATTTTATTTTTCTCGTCTAGGAAGAGAAAATGTGGTGTTAAGCTCCAACACTCAACAGACATTTTTGTCTGATACGGCGGAAGGGGGAGGTGTATCCTGCACTTTTGAAATATTGAGGCGTCGTTAAATGCCGTGGTTTATCTTTTTACGATCAAGTGGAAATCGAACCCATAACCATTGCGTTTGCATCATGATGCTGTGCTGTGTAATTATTTAAAAATTACTAAGTAATTTATTTGTTTGTTACAGGTAGAAACAAAAACGTCATGTAGATATGTAAGTATACAAAATACTCACCTTTTTCAGTAGGCTCGATAATACTTTTCACTAGTGTTAAGACACTCCGAATGGTCAGAGCCACATTATAATTAATATTATTATCATCATCCTGTTTCCGTTCACTGCTGGACGCCCAGCCGTAGGTCTAGTCAGCAGCAGTACCCACTTGGAACCACCTACCAGCTCTCTAATAGCATCTCCAATCTTCTGATCTTTAAATCTAACCTTGGCCAACCGTTAATATAAGGACGTCGATCCACCTAGCTGGAGGACTCCGGAGCACTCTGTTCCCATTAAGACACTTCCATGCCCCACTCTTCGCCGAAATCTGGAGGCAATGCATGTTGAGTGTCGCTTGAAAACGCTTGTACTCCTGTACCACCACTGACCTCGGAAAATTATGATATAAAAAATATATTCAGATGTTATAAATATAGATGTTAATTATTATTATAAACATATATGCAAATAATTATATCCATATAATTGCCACTTTAGATAAAACTAAGTAGTAGTACAAAAGAAACCGGATTATTAACGATTATACAACTCTATTACTTTTTTACATATGTATAGATACTAAATATTAAAATATCGAGTGGTCATAAAATAGTAAGTAGTTTATTGCTTTTTTTTAGTATCACGTTGTGTCAACTATAAACGCGATATATCCGGTGGAATATAACAATAATAGAAGTGTTTTAATACTGGGACCCCAGGTTCCCTCTGCCTACCCTGCTATGTGCAGAGTACCTACAGTGTGAATGAAAAAAAAACACGTAAAATAAACAGAATATACAGAAAAGAGTAGTCCAGTAGCCGAGCTTAAACTTCAGTAAACTGCAAACATTAGCAAAATGCTCTCAAATTTTCAATAGATAATTGACTCCCAAAAAGCTCATATGAAGTAATAAATCAAACATAAAAGCAGATTCTCGTCCCCAAATTGTTATAAGTATCCTTGAAATCCCAATGGAACAATTAGAGAGCCAGAGGAGCCCTTTGCGGGTCCCGCAAAAAGTCGAAATTACTTATGTTTGGTGAACTACCAACGGACTTCATTAGAGAAAGTTACTGTCCACTCGCTTTTTTACTGCGGTGACGTTTAATAGAATGACGTAAATTACTTTTGGTGGAAATGGTTGGATTGCCTGGTTAATTGTGGGAACTATTATTATAACTAATTATGATATTTTATCTTTGTCTATCTTTAGTTTTTTTGTTGTTTTTGGTAGCAAGAAGACGACAATTTAGTGTTGTGATAACTTTTCGCATATTTAGAAACATTATGATCAGCTTCCCGTTGTATCATGATAACAGGGTAGAAGAGTTCGAAACTTTGCCTGTTGAGTGGTGGAACACTACTCTGCGCTTTGCCTTGTTATCAGAGTGACAATCTAGTGATAATTGATTACTTGAGTCGGAATCGAAACCCCAACTCTAGCGTATACGCAGTGGAGCTGTGCTGCAACAGTTTTATGGCTGTTTAAATTTGTAAAGAAAGCAATGATCATTTAAAAAAAAAAAAATTGTACAAGACACGCCCCAATTGCACGATAAAAGCACGCATCGAATATGAAATTTATTTAATATCAATCTGGTAATATTATTTTATAAAAGTTACTTAAAGTAAGAATACAATAACACGATACATTGAATCGAATCTCGTTAAAGAAATAATTAGGATGACACAAATAGAAGAAGAAGAAACTTCCGGAATATAAAAAAAAATCTAATCCAAAGTTTTGTAACTAACATTGTATTTTTCTTTTCTTTAGCTTTACTTTTGTATTATTTAGGCATTGTGTGTAACTAGCGTACATCAACTCTGCACTTTGTCTCGTTACCAGAGGAAGAAAACTAGGGAAAATGTAATTTGAACCCGCAACCTATCGTATGTACAGTACTAATATTGTGAAATACAAATATTAAGTCAGTGGAAATTTTCCATTTTTCCTAATAAGTTAGGATTTCCGCCGCAATGAATATTGAACACAGTATAAATTATCAATAAAACCGTTTAGTTTGAAAATCGTCGCGTTTGCCAGAATTGTTCATTTACATTCGGAATTACTGACAACTAATTGGCTGATCTCTATGATCTGTAATTTGATTTTTATCGATCCGATTCCTATTTGGATGGGATTTGGATATATCTAAAATGTAGATATATCATTTTTTTTTCTCAGCTTCACGCTCTTTCCCGCATATGGGAGGATAGACAAGGGGAACCTAGTGCTAACGTTCCAATCATTCATATTCTGCTGAATTTTAGAGGCATTTGTTGTGTGACAAAACTCTACGCAGCTGAGCTAAATAAAATATTGAAGTAAAATAATATATAATTTAATATTTTCATTTGTTCGCTCTGGAAACAAGATAAAGAGTGGCATTGAGTTCTTCCACTCAACTCGCAATGTGAAGTGTCTTAACACTAGGATCCCAAGTTCTCTCTGCCTACACTGATGTATGCGGGATATACCATGAAAGTGAGTAATCCTTATCCTATATCCAAATTTCCTGATAATTGCTACTTAGAAATAATAAATTATAAAAGCTCATCCAAAAACATAATATTAGAATTCATTTTCAAGCTTTCAAATTTAGCGAGAAAAAATAAACACCCCACTTATAAATATTAAATGCAAATATCTAACAAAACAAGACTGGAGGGGCACTATTTAAACAAATTAACTAAGGAAAGTAGCAAATTAATATTTATATAGAATCTCGTATAAACAAAGCTTGAGAGAGCTGTTTTTCTTGTTAAAATTCCATGTTTCCTTATAAATAATAGAGAGGTTTCATTCCAACTTGCCTTGAGACGGCGCCTTGACGAGATCGGTGTTAATAAATGACGAGGGTTTAATGTATTTTTCTTTATGAAAATTTTTTTTTAGTTGCTAATTAGGTATGTGGTAAATATGTAATAGAAGTTGTATTTTTGATTTCCGTGAAAATCTTTTTGTTTTTTCAGCTTCACGCTCTATCTCGCATTAAGCTGGGCAGACAAAGGGAGCAGTGTTAAAAAACTTCGCTCCCTATTTCCCCAAGAATTCTGATGGTATAGCGTGTTAAGTGGTGGAACTGAACTGAACCACGCTTTGCCTCGACACCAGAGCGAAGAAATGAAAATGATTTTCGATAAAATATTTAATTTCCTCGAGAGGGAATCAAACTCACAACCTGTTACGTTCACTCACATGCTTTTTACAAAACTTTTGCAAACCATATATCTTCTAAATAAACACACAGGAGAACCCACAAGCGAAAACTAGTATCGATATCAGATTTAAGAAAACTCAACTTAAACTGTACAATATTTTGCTAGTTTGCTATTTTAGTTATTTTAGTTCCCACTATTAACCTAACAGTAAGAGTTATTTAGCATTGTTTCAGTTTTCCTCGTTATATTTAATCGTTATAGCAAAGCTTGTCAAGGTTTTAGTTTAACCCAGATTTGAAGGAGATCGGCCTTCGGGTTATATTTAAAAGTGTTATCAGATAAAAGTGAGATTAAAAAGTTATCGCGTTATAATGATAATGCAGATTTTTAATGATACAAGGGAAAATAAAATGACTCCGTTGATGTAGATACTTATTGTAATAAAAATAGCGGAGAAAAGAGGAGTTTCTTTCCGTTTAACTTTTTTATGAGCTTAGCTCGGTGGCTGAGGCCGTCCCCTCCGGCTATACGTTTTCCATCAAAATGAGGACATTTTTAAAGATTAAAATACATAATTACAATTTGTTAATGAAACGAATATTCCCAAAACTTCAACATTTGCGGTGGCCGACGTTTATACATTAAAATAGTTGACATTTCGTTCAAAAGAAGCCGTTCCCGTTGCGCTCCATTGATCAAAATAATAAAAGGAGGCCCGCGAACGTTGTTTTGATTAAATTTTCATGTTCTAAGTAAAAGGATAGCTGCATTTTGTAAGTTCTCTGTGTTGTGAGACGTCTTTGGTACAAGTAATGTTGGTTTTTAGTAGTTTTTTTGGAGTAAATTTTATTTATACTATATTTTACTTGGCATTTGTCTGGTAAAATGGGGATGGGGGACCGTTTTTTATAAACATTATGTACTTGTCTCTGAAATGAACTGAAAGAAAGATGGAGAATAAAGTATTAACATATAAGATAACTTATTATAATAGGACTTATAATATTAAAAATAGTGAAATTTTATATTAGACATCTTAATAACAATTTTAACGTGACAACAGAACAGTCGAATATAATTTTATAGCATTTTTATATTGCTAGTAAATATTTCTAATAATAGCACGTTCTAACAGAACAAGATAAGGTTAATTCACAAAGAAAAAAGACAAAGGATCCGAAATATATAGACAAGTATTGACAGCCAAAGAACAGGACGTACATAAGAGATATAAATTCTTTTATATCCTCTTTTATCCTCTTTATGAAGATTGTGGCCTCACTGTTGATAGTCAAATCTTGAAATGAAGCTTAGATGAAATAAACCGCTATTTACCTCACCTGAAATTGTTTGGGGCAAACAACACGTTTATTAATATTCAATTTGAAGGTATCCTTACCACGGTTTTCCGGAAGTGAGTGTATATTACGTTGTAGGGCAGCGGCACAACGTATGATTGTAATTATGATGGATAAGGGTTCGATTCCCACTCGAGGGAATAAATTATTTTATATACCAACCACCTTGAATTGAAGAAAAAACAGTTTTGAGTGAAAATTCGAGAATTTCGTATATTTTTGTTTAGCTTCATGCTTAATCCTGGGTAGACAGAAGAAACTTAGTGCCAATACCCTTCGTTTCTCTACTTTCCATTCAATTTTCGAAACGTGGCGGTGGCGGTACCTAACGCCACATTTTGTCGTTATATAGCCTGAAAGTGATAATAATTTAATCATAACCATTCTTCCGAGTGTGGACTGAACCTACAACCACGACCTTTAGATACTCAGTTACCTCTATGAACATCATCTACATCATCAGCATCATCTACAGGCAGTATTAATCAGATAGGTTCTAAATGTTCCACAAGAGTCTATTATATTGGACGATTGATCGAGTGTCGGTTTCAGCACTGCAAGTACTGATTGAAGATATGAGCAATTAGAAGACCAGTTGTATTAGGTGAAGCTGTCTTATGCAAGTCATGTTGAAATCCATTCATTATCATTGTGAATAGTCTCCTTTGACTCCATTTTTTTTAATAAGAAACTTTAAGTGAAATAGTGAAGTTTTAGCTTCATGGTGTACCCTGCATTATAGCACAGTAGGCAGAGCTAACCTAGCCTTAAGATAATACATTCCTTATATATCGCACAATTTTCAAAACATTTCGATTAAAATGGCAGAACTCAGATCTAAGATTTAATAACAAAAATATATAACAAGGTTAGTTAAGAAAAAGCTGTAAAAGTAATACCATTACACTAATTGAACATAACTCATTAAAAGTATTAAAAATGTCAATTGGAAACGAAATAAAAAGTAAAGCTGAAGAAGTTTACCAATTTAAAGTTAAATTGTAACATTTCAATCAAAAGGACTGAGAAATGAAGATATTTTTTTTACTCTTCGTCTGTTATTTTCTTACTAATTTGGAAGATTATTCATTACTTTTTCAAATATTTTTATCTCTTATTTTGTTAGCTTTACGCTATATTCCTTGTAGCAGGGTAGGGAGTGTTAAGATACGATCATTCTCCAATATTACCTTTTTTATTGAAGTATTGCATCTTAGTTAGCTCAACTTAATAAACGATAAACTGAAAATAATATATTCCTCAGAATTGGAAACAAACCCCAGATCGAGGGTTGTGGTTTGGGGCACAGTGTCATTGAAGTATTTGAACAGAGGAGGACGAAATACAACATACCGACGCCTGAAAAGAAAAAAATCATATAACTACAAATATACTTCTATTTATCTTCAACAAAATTCCAAAGGTAAATGCAATACAAAAATCAATCCCATTGAAAGTATTCGAACCGAGACCCTTGAACAAAAGAGTTAGAGACAAAAGCCGGCCACTATTATAAAGGGAGGCTCTTTACGTTACTTTTTATTGTTGCCTAACCTTTTACTATATAACTTTGCTTGTACATAGAAATGAATCATAGCTTAGGTTAGACAATTTAAGGAATAGTTAAGATCGTCATGGCGTATTCGCACAGCGTCAGTCTATAATCGTGACAATTATGGGATCGATTCCTGGTTGATGGAATGAATTATTATCATAGCTATCATAGCTCTTATATGATGATCAAGCATGGCGCTGGGTTCCGTCACTTGACGCAAAATATTTCGAATGGGTATCGAAATCACAATAAAAAGCGGGACGGTGGCCAACTCACTTCACTCAGTAACGCCTAAAAATGCCTTATGCCTACTTTTTATTTTACTACGGCGTTAAGATTCGCCACTCAATACACAATTCTCCCAGAATTCTGTGAAAAGTGGGGTACGAACGTCTTAATGGGAACTGAGTGTCTCAATACAAGGTTCCCAGGTTCCCTCTGCCTACCCTTCTATATGGGATACAGCGTGTACCTAAGACGTTATCTACTAACATAGAAACAACAGATCAATGTCTTCAACATGACACCTAACCAACCAATTAATCATTCCTTTGTTTAAAGCAACGAAGAAAACTTTCAAATAAAATTGGACGTTTGATTAGAATTAAATATCGAGTTGCAAAGTTGATGTGATAGACAGCCGCGTGTCGGGTGTCGCTATTATTCTAAAATAGGTATAGATCTTGTAAATTATATAAACGAAAAACACTATGAAAATATTATTAGAGAAAAAAAGTCAGTCTTGGCGCAGGGGTGCAAATGTGGACACGACTAGTTGTGAGAGATATTTATTTAAATGTACGTCTTCATTTCTTCGCAGGCATGGCGCGGCGTTGAATTCCACCACTCTACACATAATGTTTAGAGAATTCGGTTAAATTATTATTAAAGAACATTGTAATAAAATTGTAAATGTAATTATTGAAGGCTCGATGTCCAATGAAGAAATTAATCATCGCTATTTCCCCGTTTTCGCAAAATAAACGCGGCGTTAAATTCCGCCACTCAACACACAATATCTCGTAACCACTCGAAAACCATTGAGCTGCTCCGTAACACAGACATACATATACATATTAATAAGTTATATAATTTTAAATTAATCTACAATATTATTATACGGTTATATTGTATTACCATAATCGGACAACGTGACGGCTTAACGCAATCAACTGATGAATCGATCGTTAATCAGGTTTGGCTTTACCGCACTGGCTGACTACACTTTGACTTTATTGACTGGCCCTTTGTTTAGTGTTTTAGTTAGATGCACTAATAGACTTAATTAGTTTGTCTAATTTAGATATTCAGTTTTTTTTTAATTTAGGATGGAGGCCATTGAGAAGCAGTGGGAGAGAGAGTTGGATGGATCCTCACTCGGAGGAATTATGGTTACTTTTGGAAATATTTTTTTTTTCCTGCCCTAGTAAGACAAATCTCGGCGTTGAGCTTCACTGGTGATCTCCTGGGTTGCTCTGTCTAGATATACAGCTTGCCTTGGAATACTGTGAAAGAAAGGCTTCGTGATGAATCTGAATAGGTCTGACAAAATGAGCACTGAGGAGTGAAAGACCGTGCTTTACGACCGATTTGTTTTTATTTGAAATCTCTTTGTATTCGATTAAGGTTTTTTGCATCATGGGCAGTTCTGTGGTTTCCAAGCACTCATACCATAGATTATGTTGAGCTCGATTTGCAGTACGTGTTAGCTGGTTATAAATGATGACTACTTTTCTGCATTGCACTGCAACGTGGGAGTTTTAGGCCATATATCTGGGCTCTATTTATGGATATACAAGTTTTGTACGAGTTCAAAGATAATTACCCTGAAATTCATAACTTTTTCTTTAGTAATATCGCAGTGGTCTTTGTG
Organism: Heliconius melpomene rosina; assembly: GCF_056956725.1. Lineage (NCBI taxonomy): Eukaryota > Metazoa > Arthropoda > Insecta > Lepidoptera > Nymphalidae > Heliconius > Heliconius melpomene. The sequence continues at coordinate 840,576 of NC_140396.1, read as the reverse complement.
GTACGAAGCTGAGTTTGTTGTCTCTCCATAGCATTACTAATCTTAAGGCGTCGTCGGCTTAATGCTTTAGTTGTTCACTATTTTATTAGCAAAACCGAGTATTAGATATGCAAAGGCTTAAGAGTACACTCCTTTCTCCAATAGTTGGTGCAATAACATTTCTAAGGTCGGGTTCCAAATGGTTCATCTGCCAATGAATCCTTGAATAAATATGAATTGTGATATACTATGGAAGCAGGACAATAATTGCTGTAGGTTGATTTTTTTATGTAAAAGTTTAAACCTATAAGGATTTAAACCCGCACTCCTTGGATACTATCCAAAATGGATGAGTTGGATGGAATCCAAGAGATGTTCTTTTGAGGTCAATCCTGGGTTGAGGCTAAAGGCTTTGTTTTCATATTTTTGGTTGAAAAGTTAATAATAAGACTTGTAATGTATGACATCAATAATAGGCACAAGTGCATGATATTTTTTATAAGAAATGGTAAACTTGATTTTCAATTACCATTTATGATGAGTATAAGTAAAAAGAGTGAACAATATCAGTTGAAGAAAATTATTCAGACTAATTTTCATTCAATAGATAACTGTACCAATTGACAAATTTTAATTGTTTTTATAGTCTTTTCTGTTCTTTTGAAACCATTTTAATGATTGATGTTTTTATGTAAAAAGAGATATTCAAAAAGATTAAAACAAACTAACTAAAAAAAATGTTTTCTCTCCTAAAAGCACATTTGAGAGTATAAACTAACCCTTACATTTCTAATATGCAGGGGTTGTTGATTTTGGAATAAGGGATAAAGAATTAGGTCAATCACATAGGGTTGGAGGGATAATAACAAACATAAAGTAAACCCACGTACCAAATAATATCATAAAACGTAGCTTATATCATAGGAAATTAGTTTATTACGTTCACAAAAATCCCACAAAAATAAAATAAGTATATTCATATGTATACAATATGTATACTTTTATCATTTACTAGACTAGTTGTGGCGAAGGGGCACAAAGGTGTGGTGTGTGGTTTCGAGGCAAAGTGCGGCGTTGGGTTCCGCTATTTCCGAATTATGCAGAAACTCAGCAGCTGTTAATGAGGAGTGGAGCAACAATGGGAGAATCTCAACCCTAGGTTCCAAGGTTCTTCAGGAAAAAACAGTCCACTACATCAACCTACGCTATAAAATTTCATAAACTTTGTAACAGATTCTCGGGCCAAAACCCAGAACGACCTCGTAAAAGCGAACTAAGCCCGTCAAGTCCGTCCATAGCCCTAACATTAGTATCAGAAATTTACCGCCATTTTATGTGCCACTCGAATTTCAATGAAATGGGTGAAGCGTTTCGACCAAGTATCCGTAGTAATAAACGGATTTGCGAAAATCCTTTCAGTTTGACTACACGCTTCGATGCTGGCCTTTTTGAAGTCGATCATATTGAGTTATATCTTTGGGGGACCGTTAATTTGGGAAATAAAGGATCAAAGTTAATAGTTGTTTTTGTGCGGTTTCCTTTTTTTCCCCTTTTTCTTTAACATTATTTGGTAGTCTTTGTAATACTTATTCTTTAATACCATTATAGAAGAGTTGATAATTTAAATGTAAATAATATTGATGTTGTTAACTTTTCATTCGACATAAAGTATCAACAAGACAACTGAAAACCATATTCCATAAGGCTATTTTTGTTTTCAATAAAACTTTCAAGAAGCCATCGTTGCGGCGGTGAGTTCCGCCACTCAACACACAATAAATAAATAAATTTGCGGGCGGCATCTAGTAGTGCCAATAAAAAAAAATAAGACGACAGAAAAAATATATCAATATGTTATAAAGCTGAAATTGGGGCTTATGGATCCTCGATTGTAATAAACATGAGGTAGACAGAAAACTTTGTTACATGTTATATTTGCCAATAAAATTGTTCTATCTCGTTACATAATACCGTAATTCGCTGACATACCGATGCCTGATTTATTCGAGGACCAATAAAATATTTATTTATATATGTATGTATTTTATATTCACGCACATTTCCCTTATTTTTAGGGTAGACAGCAATAACTTAGTATGAGAACACTCTGTTCTAAACATTTTTCGTTTGGTTTTTAAAGAAATTGCTGGTTGGTCAATGGAAATCAATATTGCTCTAAAAAAAAGAGGATGGGTGAAATGGAAAAAAAAATAAAAATATTTTTTTACTAGCTTCACAGTATATCTCGCACGTATCAGTGTAAGTAGAGGGAGATTTGGAGCCTAATGTTGAGATACTCTGTTTTCATTAAGATATTTCTGCTCCCCACTTTTCGTTGTGTTATGGAGGCATTGGGTTTTAATTGGCGAAACTCAACTTACTCTAGCTCAATGCTTTACCTTGTTACCAGACCGAGGAAATGAAAATATTAAATACTTCGTCTACTCAAGTGGAAATCAAACGTACTATACTGTTTACAGACACACTTTTGTCCTCATGCCATGACTGGCCTCAACTCTAAATGAATTTCGAAAATTCAAAGAATGACATTGAATATAAATTTTAACGTAGTCAGTTCTAGGTGTGATAACCGCTTGATAAATACTTATGTATATTTATAATTACTCGTTTCCTTTTTACCCGGTCTGGTTAAATAAACTAAATCCTAGCATTGAATTTCGCCATTCAACCATCCTTAAAACAGGAGGCCTATTAGGCTGTACTAAAACTATTTTCGTCTTATTCTATTGAATAACCCATTTTTTATAAAATATTTTCCTTTTGCTTATCCAATAATGAACAAATATGAAGAAAGACTCCTGAGTAGGAATCGAACCTACTACCATTCCACGTTCAATAAGACATTAATTCTTAGATAGTATCGAAATATTTAGCAGAGAAATACAATGTAATTTAATCCCAACAACTCAGTGTTGAGATTAAAAAACTTTCCCCAGAGTCTCGTGGCGAGACGGAGGAAGGAAAAAAATATTAATGAAATTTCATTAGTACCACCGCCCGATGGCCAAAAGTCAAAAAGTTCATCGAAGTAACCTCGGTGGCGGATAGGCAATTAAAAGATTCAATTTTGTGTCTCGAATAGTACACATTAACTTGTTAACGAGGTTTTTGGTGCGTAAATAAAAGATCTTACTTTAAAATTTAGTGGTCGATTTAGGTATATAATATAGGTAATGTGTATTGCGTATTGCGCGGCGTTGAGTTTCGCAACTCGACACGCTTTAAATTCGGAATTCGATGGAAAGTGGGGGAGGAGTTTTAACACTGGGTCTTCAGATTCCCTCCCCTCTCCAGTAAAGATAAGAAAATACAGTATGTGTAATTTTGCACCTTTAAATAACGGTCGTACTTGGAGACTAGATAGAATGAGATTGGTGACACATTTCTCTGCGTGGTGGTGCTGCGTGAGGAACGGAACTTAATAACATTAGGTTTCTTCTGATTACCCTGTAATGAGGGATACGGCGTGCATTAAAGTTATTGGATGGTATTTATCCATTATTTTTGGTCTATTCATACCAACTCAGACGTCAAAGAAGAACATACTAGAGACATCGAGACATCTATTCGACAAAATTACGTAAAACTGTCTTTTCCGGTGGTTTAATATGAATTTATATTTAGAACTTTGAAAATTCTCATTTTCCTTGGTGTATCTTACTTCGTATGTTCTACTAAATAAGAAGCTTTTACATATGAAAGGATTCCGACAGAGGAACTTTTATAAAATACAAATTTTATACTTATAAATCACGGGAATAGTTCTGGAGAAATAGAAATCGTGGAGGCGAAATGAAAAATTATATTTTATGTGCTTATTACTTTATTATAATTAAATATATTATTCAAGAAGGAAGGTAAGAAATGATAAGTTGAATAATAATAATGAAATTGAACTATTTGCGAATATTTTGAACCTAGCAATATTTGAATTCATCTGATATGGGATATATTCAATATATGCAATGAATTAAAAATCTACACAAGGTATTATTCCAATAATTAAAGGTAGTTAATGAACTTAGTCTGTTATACAGAAAAGAAAACAAAAAAAAATGTAAGTACCGACGTGAGGCCTGAGAGACCGCATCGGAATTTCAAAACGTAATTATTCACCAAATACGAGCGTGATGATAACGCCTGTTCCGATGTCAACGTAGGCACTGACCATGTAGTAACCTATAAGCGGGGATTGCTATTTCGTGGAGAAGAGGAAACTAAGAAGTAAAGTACCTGCCGGGGTCTGTGAGATCGCACGTCGGTACTTAAAGGTTAACAGAGCGAGTGAATGAATTATTTTCATTTTCCCGCTCTGGTAACTAGATATAATTTGTGGTTTCAAATTAAAGTAGGAAATTTAAATATAAATAGGGATATAAGAGGTTGTGGGTAGCGAATGGAGTTCGGAAGCCTCATTGGCACAGCGCCAGAAAGCTCGTTGAATACGTCGTGTACTATACAATTGCATTAGAAAAGTAATATGAAGAAAAGGTTTTAGAAATGACATTTTGTAGTGGGTTCTATTCTAACTCAAGGTAATGAAATATTTAACATTTTAATTTTCTCGTTTCGGTAACAAGGAAAGCATGGCGTTGATTTCTGTCACTGAACACACAATGTGTCCAGAATTGGTCAAAAAGTCGCAAGTTCACTCTGCCTATGTGCGCAATAATATAATATTTACCACGCGATCTATAAAGGATTTTTTTGGAACATGTTATAACTACGTATAAAACTCGTCCTTTTGAAAAAAAAAAAATTTTCGTTTAGTACTTTGAAAGATAATTGCTAAAATTCACGATATATATTTATATTTTTAGTTTAAAAGCTTCATAGCTCTATTCATTCAAATATTGGAATATATATGTACGAATATATTAGTGAACATTCATCGTACACTCTTTGTTCTTTTGAATATCAATTTGGCTACAAAGAAAATAAATAATTCACTGAACTGACGTTGCTAGAATAATTTGTATTTCAGAAAATTATCCGTCATGGCGCAGCGGCACAACGTTTGACTGTAAATGCAATAATTCTGAATTTGATTCCGTTGAGTTTCGTCACTCAAGACGTAATGTCTCTTAATGTAGTACCTTAACACTAAGTTCCCTTTGGTTACCCTGGTTACCCTGTTATATATGTTCTTCTTCATTCTATTAGCTAACCTGACTCCGCATATCCTACGAAGAGATCACATCTTCACTGCACCCATCTTTCTTTCATTCTTCTTCTGTAATATACACGTTTTGCTTCCGCATAACAGCGTCGGTACCAACACTGCTTTGTGTTTAGTCGTCTTAGGAAGGGAAGTATGTTTAATGAAGACCGAAGATATGAAATCGATTTCGAAAGGCATATTGCTGCCGATACCAGTTATACAGAAACCGTATTGTTTTGTAAGCCGTTCTCCCTGGCTAAAATAGCCAGGGATAAAAGCTAAAAAATTGTTTTAAGCAACTAATTTCAAAGAATATGAAATTATTTCAAAATCTTATTTAAACCAAAATGTACGAAACGCCGCGCCGTTTAATAAACATAATGATGTCATTAACAATGATTTATACGAAAACTTCAAACATCAAAGTATCGGAATTGTTCATAATCTTGATGCTGTAACTTTGGTAGCCCAATGGCTAATTTTTGTAACATGGCATAAAATTCCACGTTTGGTATAGATATTTTAGCTTTACGCTATATTCTGCATGTAGCAGGACAGGCAGAGGGAACCTGGGAACCTAGTGTTAAAACACTCCGTTCTCATATAAACTCTCTCCCTCATCACTTTCCGCCGAATTCTGGAGGTATTGAGTATTGAGTGGCGGAACTTAACGCCGCAACATAATTTTTCACATATGATAAAAAGGCATGTTAAAAACAAATAAATTAAAAAAAGAAACAAATGCCGTACATAAGTATACAAAATAGGTGAGATAATTTAAACAGCATGATTTATAAGTCAATGTTTTCACCCTTCCCTCCAAAGGGTTTGCGCTGGAGTGAATTACTGCCTTTTAAATTCTTTTTCTTTTGTTATCTTTACTTTTAGGCGACAAAAAGATTACACTATTTATCTTGCTCCGGACCAGTAAATTGGTGCAAGTGATAAACATCGTCTATAAAATACAGCTTCATAAGATTCTTAGAAAATGAGACTTTGGAAGTTTTAATGGGTTTAATTTGAGACGTTGTGGTTTGGTGGGATATTGTTTGTCTTTAAGCTTGATGGTTATAGGTTCGATCCTGACTAAGGGGATGATAATATTGAAATTATTTTTATTTCATCACTCTAGTAGAAAGAGCGCGATCTTGAATTCCACCATCCGAAACGTTATATCTTTACAAGTGGGCTTCAGGTTCTGTATCCTAAACATAGCAAAGTGAATCTGAAATAGTAGTGTTAAGACACTCAGTTCACATTATGACACTTCTGTTCCCCAGTTTTCGTCGAATACTCAAGGGGGTTACGTTTTGAGTGGCGGAACGCCACGCTTGGCCTCATCAGCAGAGCGAGAAAATGAGACATTAGACATTAGATTAGAGACATTAGATATTTCTTTCTCCGAGTTTCCCCGAGTACACATATTATATGAGTAAGAAGAAAACATAGAATTATCTACCGAGGCTGGAATAGACAATGTTATAGTATACTAGTGACCCCCGCGTTGATTCGCCATTATATATTCATATATTTTTCCTATACATTCATACTGAAAAGTCAAAAAAATTGATACAAAAATAAACAAAAGTAACGAATTTTTATATTGTTCGGAAAACTTAAATTAAACAAAGAAAATATCTGTCTTTTTATAAAACATTGGATACAAAACCCACTCTATCGTATTCGTTCATTACCCAGTACGGTTGCCGTTCAAAATGCGAAATGAAAAAATACATTCAATCAAAGGAATACGTCGAAAATTTTCTACTCCTTCCAACTCTGAAATAATACTAGAGTAATATTGTATAAATTATGTATGAACATGAATCTCAAGCACGATGAAAATCATTGCGGCGGTAAAACGCTAACAAAACAGAGAATTATATATTTTATAACAATTGTTTTAGGAGGTTATGGATCGTGGATATTGTAAGTTTATTCCTGGTTGTTTAGTGATACAACTTTTAAGTAAATAATCTTGAGGCAAGTAGTAAACGAAAGCAAAAGGAAAAGATTGTGGGTTTGTTTTTGATTCGAGGAAAGGAGATATTTAATATTTTAATTACGTTGCTCTGTTAACGAGGACAGCGTTGAGCTCCGCCACTCATCACGAAATACCTTGAGAGATTGGCGAAAATAGTAAAACGGAAGTGTGTAACTCATTGTAACACTATCTTTGTGTTACAACAAGCAGGACTTCTTTTATAAAATTACTAAATAAAACATTGTTTATTGAGATTTAAAGTAAAATTATATTCTGAATTTGTATAGTTCTGATGAAATTAACTAATGGTAACAAAATTGGACCTAAAGCAAATTTATTTGTCAAGTTTCATCAGAATCAAGTTAGATGAGACGAGGCTTGTGTTTTAGCAAAAAACATTAGAAACTACTTTAGAAACTTGGCGATGCTAACAAACTTATGAATACTTAATCTATACTTTTAGAAGTCGGGTTATCTTTTGAACTACGAAGTTGTATGATAACTAGATGCGTAAGATAGGTAAAAGTAAAATTTTTACTCATTTTATTTCATATGTTACAGGATCAGCAAAGGAAACCTAGTATTAAGACGAACCTAGTATTGAGACGTGTTTTAATGGAAAACGTAGAGTTTTAACACTAGGTTCCTATTTCACTAGTGCATACGTTGCAATGTGCGGGAGCATGAAGTTTAAAAATATGCATGTATGGAAAACTAATAATTTATGAAAAAAAAACAGTCATTTCAAATTTAATTTTTCTTAAGTCTACAGGAAAAAATTGCACAAATCTGTGTCACCAAAAAGGACTTAGAGAGACATCACCTATCTAGCTTTTACGAAATTTTGGCCTTATTTCGTAGAGGCGTGGGAATTTTGCGATTCAACACTCGAATACAAATGAACTTGACGGAATCGCATTATGCCGTTACATCCAGCCCGTCGTCGTCTGTTTAAAAACCGATAATTTATTATCAATTGATACGGTCGTTATCTCTAGTGAGACAACTTAATTTTTCTGTATACATTTCCGTTAGCAATTTAGCGAGTTGTTAGTGATGATTGAAAAAAACTTGCTTTATCTTGTTTACAGAACTAAGAAATGAAAATAACTAATTCCGGAATGGGAATAGAATTCACAACCGTCGTACTTATACTCAGACGACCTCATTATCTAACTCGTACTACAAATTACGTAATAGTATACAATAACAACTGAGATGATAGCGTCATTTAATATTTACCGGTTGCTGAAATTTACGTCACCGATGTGCATTTCAAATTTATGTAACAGCCTACAATGGTTGTGGATTTGTATAATAGACACCTTTTCAGTTTAAAATACTACTTGCCTTTAATAATAAAAATCACAATATTATTAGTCTGTTGTGCTTTATCTTCTCTAAAATTGGTCGAGAAATGAGAAACGAAGTGTCATAGCTCTAGGTTCCTGTTTCCTACATATGTGAAAAGCAGTCTCAAAAAAAATAAGCAAAGGTATTTTTACTAGGTTCTCCTTACTATTCAAAAAATCAAATATCTATACGTAAAGATAAGATTTCTAGCTTAGCTGGAATATAATTGTATTGCTAAATAGTATAGTAACTCCAGTCCTAGCTCATGGGCAAAACAATCAACGGTACGGGAAAAACAGTGCTATTCTTGGAGACTTAAAAAAAGGGATTATCATATAAGAATTAATTTAGAATTCACACAAGCAAAATTACAGATAGTAATTTGATAAGCTACTATCGATAAAATCTACCATTTCCAAAAAACTGGTTTCTTTATTACTTAATACATCAAATCTACAAACACGTCAAAGATTTATTGGCTGAGAAGTCCATTTGCATTGCGAGAGGCGTCCGGACCGGTTCCGCTTTTATTCATATTTGATTTAATTTTCCACTCAATTAGAACCAGATAAGCAATTTGTTTTTACTACGTGAACATATTTTCTTAAGCAGTGAAAGTTAATTTAATTTGATTGATGAGTTGATGAATATCAGGAGAGAGAGAGAGTGTGTCAAAATTATTTTAATAGAAATAATAATGGACATTTGTACATATTTCAAAATTCTAATCCCAATAAACATGAATAGAAATAATAAAATAGCACAAATTACTTACATAATCTACGATTTTTCGTAATTGCAAAGTAATATATTTCATACCTAGATATTACATATTCTACTTCCCTCATTTTAACCGAGAACAAAACAAAAAACCTAGAAGAATGTCCATATTACCCTAGAAACGCAACATATGAGTATGCCAAAAGAGATAAAATGCCGATGTAAAATATATGAAATAGCGGTACGAATTTTACGTCCAAGATTTTCCAGTCCATATCGTCATCTAGTCCATAAATCTATTATCTTGTAGTATTTTTATCAAAGGATATATTTTTGCAGTATCCCTAAAAAATAGTGACCTCCGCTGTGACAGACAGACGGGCAATGACGAGGGTTCAACCTCATCGGGCCCAAACGTGACTGCCCTAGCGAATAGGTAGCCCTAAAATAGATTAATTCCCAAAGACCGTGATGCCATGGAAGCGGTGGCTGGAATAGTGCTGTGATTTTAAAATGAATCTAAATGTATTTTGGTTTAAATCAAAAAATCGATAGGATTCAGTTACGTTATTTTAACGCAATAGAAACAGTTTTTTTATATTGTTCTAGTTGAATAGTAATTAAGGCGTTGGCTTTTAGTTAGCTGTGTGAACCTAACAGACATATGTACGTTTTAATTTGTTTTTTCGATTAGACTGGTGGAGGTATGTATATATATGAATAAAGTAATAAACTGTGGAATACATTTATTATGTAAAATGAAGTTAATTTTAAACTTCAATATAACAGTAAGAGACATAAAACTAAGACTTGGTTGACCTTCACAGACACAATATTAATGAGGAAGGCATTTGTGATGAGGTTGATGACGAGGACGAGGCGAAAGAGGTAGGCAGAGACCGTAGCGTTTGGCGTTCTGCTCTCCCTGACTGTCCTGCTAGGGATACAGCGTACAGCTAAGTTGAGTTAAGTTAGTTAATAATAAAATTAAAGGTAGGTTGGTAAGAAATCTTTCCCCATATAGCAAAGTAGGCAGAGGAATCTGAAAACCCAGTGTTAAGATCATCCATTCTAATTAAGGCAAGTCTGTTATCCACTTTTTGCTGAATTCTGGAGTCATTGCGTGTTAAGGGGCAGAACATAACGCTGTCTTTAAATTCATCATCCAACAATAGCGAACAAAAAAATTGCTCGACACAAAGATAATTTTAAAAGATAAAATACTAAATTTTCAATGTCCAAGTATTACTCAATGTTAACGGAACTGGTAATTGTTTACACTACAGTAGCATTTGTAGGACGTTTTAAGAGCACAAAGTTCTCCAGCTTATAGGCGAAGTTATTACAAAGGCAGAAATAATAGATTTAAATAACCTCATGAATACAGTTCAGCTAAAAGCTCTTTTTAGAATAAAAACAAGATGTCCGAGTCGAGTCGACGGAAACTTTGGAACAATAGAGTCGTCAGAAAGCGGTAAAGTTGTATGACTTTTTCGAGTCGAAGTAGATTTTTTTTCGAAACACGCCGACGACGTTGCTATTCAATTATTCTATTCTGTAAAGTACGTGTAAATGAATGCAGCGGGGCTGTCAACGTTCAGAATAAACTTTGCAGTTGGTATTTCAAACATAATGTAACATTCGTGGTGACATTTCAACAAACAATACGATATTATGTTAGACACATTTATGAAACTACTGACAATTTAGATTGTCTAGAATTTTTTCAAATATATTTCTTTACAAATATGCAGCAATAGTAGGTTCTACAATCTACCTCTTTATTTAACACTTTAGAATCGGTTGTGCTCACTTCGTTCTTCATGTCCAGCCAGTTTTAATTAAGTTTTGCCAAACTAAAGTATTTTGTTCTGCTCTATTCTATTATATGATTACGATGTTCTAGTTAAGCATTAATCACCTCACCAATGTCACATTGTACGGAGAACACATCAAGAAGCAACATACTTTGGATATTAGCATTCTTAAAACTATCGCAGCGCAGTGTTCAAGCGTGTGACTGTAAACGTGACGCTTGTAGGTTCTATTCAATCAATTTAATTTCTTTGCTCTGGTAACAAGGGTAAAGCGCGGTTTTGAATTCCGCAACTCAACACGGAACGGAGTGTTTTAAAAATGGGTTCCTTGTGCCGACCCTGCCACATGCGAAATGACGTTGAAAAATAATAATACGATGATAAATATCAGTTAAATGTTTTAATTTATCTTTTCAGGTACAATAATCCTAATTTAAACCGGACCGATCCATCGAGTGTAGTGTAATAAGTGCAGTGATGTTATCGTGAGGGAACCATGCATTGGCCGTTGGGGCCTACTTGGGCCGTGCTCGCGCTACTAAGCCACACTATGGCCTATACTGACACCGAGGATTTTCTTAGTGATTTGGATAAGCCAGGTTAGTTTAGAATATTTTTTTTTATAATTACAAATATTTTTTATTGTTTTTTAATCATTTTTACTTTTAATGTATTTACTATATAATATTAATTAATTTTATTTATGTATATATCACTCATTTCTTATTTTTAAATATATTTACCTTGTATAAATAATTATGTAATATCACTTAAGGGAAAACAAAAATTAAAAAGTAATACAAGAATTTATGGAAAAATTTGGTCAAAATAATTTCGCTTTCACTGTACACTAATGCAGATATTGCGTGTTGCATGGTACAGCCTAATTCTCCATTACGCTGTACTCATTCTTAGCCACAATATCGATGTAGCTATGAGTATTTTCCACCATGAATTTTCTTAATGCTTGTAAGTGATATCACTTAACTACCATGATTATTAAAATAATTACTTGTATAAAATTGAATGAAACAAGGTTTCATACAGTTAAAGGAAAAAAAAGAACTCCTATTATCCTCCTAGACTTTGTTGTCCGTCCGTTAGTCTGTCTGTCAAGAGTCTTTATCACAGGAACGTTTGAAGATATCGAGTTGCAATTCAAACCATATACTGAGATTTACGGTCCCTTGATTTCCTAAAAAAATTTCATTTTTACATTTACTTAAAAAAAGATATGATCATTTATATCGCAATAAGTATTTCGGCACTATAAAGGGAACCAAAATGCATAAGGTACTTCTGATTGACCTAGAATTAAGACGTTTAGGAAAAATCTGAAAACTAGATTTGTGGCTTAGTATTGAATTTCAGAAAAAACTAAAATACATATAATCCCCCTCGAGTACAAATCAAACCCATAACCGCCTTCATACCGCCGCAGCCGAAGTCAAACTTGCTATTGCAATCAGAAAGTAATATAAAATTCACATTCATATAAAAATATCGAAAAGAAAGGTTAAATTGCCACAAATGGTCCCCCATTGAAATTTAGGTAAATCTCCGCAAAGGTGACTTTATGGTGGGATCAAGTCGTTTTTTGCATCTATAATTCATTTGATAGTCAATAAACCGGAAACGGTGGGAAGTAGGAGCATATGCATAAGTAATGGCCGAAGTTATTTAGGAGGTAAGGTCGATATTATTTTTTTCTTTTCGTAGTATTCTTGACTCAGTGTTAGATTCGTGAATCAACGTATGGGCTTCTATTTCAGGTTGAGTCTAAAATAAGTTTAATTAAAGTAACTAATTTTCATTACTCCTCTCTGGAAAATCACAGCGAGGTGTTAGTTCTGTTGAAAAAGCGGACAACGGAGTGTCTTGTCACTTCCCAGTTTAAGCATGCACAGAAGTGTGAAGCTATCAGAATTTAATCTGTATTTTTTTAAATTAAGTAAACAATCAGTGCGAATAAACTCAACCGTTTCTACAGCAGTCGTTTGCTTTTTGATCAAAATTCAGTGTCCACTCGTAGAAAAAGAGAGAACGTTGAGTTTCGTCACTCTGTGTCGAATGTCAAATTCGGATGAAAAATAGAGATCACTGCCAAGGTTGTTATTGCGGTTGAGCTTTAGGAGTATCTAAAATTTCCAGATTCTTCTTTTTAGAAAATTTTAGCATTTTTATTACTAGAAAAACGTGAATCCATCAGAATTTCATCTGTATTTTTTTAACAAAAATAAACAATTTATACGAAAATAGTTCGACCATTTCTACAAGATTGTTTGCTCTTTGAACAAAACGAGACCCAATTTATTATAGAACTAGCTATATAAATCCGATCTCCAATACCTTTGTGCTCCCATTCCTTATTGGAATATCGAAGTTGACGTCACTTTCAAAAGTTACTTTTAATTGTGGCACTCTCGGTACCTTACTGTGGATTGCGTTAATTATGTATTTATTTTAGTTGATGAATTGTCAGTGTAACGTCTAGTTAAACGCCGCGGTAGTTAGTTATAGAGAAAATCTCGGACTTAGACGGAGTGTTAAGACACTAAGTTTCCTCCTTTCCCTGCTATATGATGGATACAACGGTACAGCGCGAAACTCAATGGGGTCCTTGCAAGTTATTTTTTTTTACGTTTTACTCGTAAACACGGAAATATAGAGCAAAATAACAAAGAAAATTATAAAAAAAACTAACTCAATATTCTCCTTTTTTACATAATCCATTATATTTTACAATGATAATATTTACGAAACCTCACTTTTATTAAAGCATTTTTTGCGATATTCCTAAAATCCTTTTATTCAAATCAACTCATAAATTTCTAATCCCTGTTCCGTATAAATCATTCTATAATTAAATGTGTTTGGAAAAAAAACAGCTTTATGTTTATAAAGTAAGGGTTGTTTTTCTATGTTTAAGACTAGATCGAATATCTGGTTTTGCTTAAGAATTGTCCTGCTGTGTGCGGGATACAGCGTGCATACAATTGACATAAAACAAACACGTTCATAATTAAAAAAAAAAGTTCAATCGACCAAGCATCTAGTGTCTTGTTATTATATTTCCGCCAAATGGGATTCGAACCCCTAACCTCCTCGCCATGACCGCCTCATACTCGTACATAATACATCATTATTTTATTTTCTTCTTTTATGATGATATCGAAACCCATATAAAATACATAACATTGGCATGGCAAAGAACAATAAGAGATACATGAAGTCGCATGTCGTTTTATAAACGTATGACAACAATTATATATACCTTTGAACTTTTACCTTTTGTTTAGAATGTTCCTTTCAAACAGTTTCTAAGTTTTATTTATAAAATGTTATCGTTATGGTACAGTTGGTATTTGTTTGTGTTTGATGGGTGGGAGTTCAATTCCGATACATAGTAATTTTTCTTCGAGTTTTCTGACTATGTTAAAACACTCTGTTCACCATTAGGAAGAGATTTTCCCTATTAAAAAGAGATTTTCCTTAGAGCGAGGAAATGAAAATATTAAATAATTCATTTCGCCGAGTGGGAATCAAACCCACAACCGACGCGTTTCCACTCACACGCTTGTGATGCTACTTTACTTAACGTAATATATCAAAATTCTATTCTATTCTTCTTAATTTTACACGGAATTTTATTTAATACGAGAGTCTCTGATTTAACTTAACTTTTAAACCTGTAATAAAATTGTTTTAGAAGAAGTGAATTTTATTTTCCTGTAAGATATTTTTTCTTACATAATGCTTAGCCGAGGCTAGTTAAACCGTAAGTGGCTTAAAGCGTTTAACCACTTTAAAAAAACACTTACTCGTTGATTCACAAAGTTTACTTAGAATATTTTGTTTTAAATAAGTTAGGTATTTAACAGTTTTTTTTAACTTTTAATCCAAATACGATGAATGGGAAATGGGATATTGTAAAGGGATACAGCGTGCAGTTAAAAAAAACAACTATTCCCAAAAAAAGACTTTGAAAGACAAACAAACCCACAATCTATCACTAGTGACAGGAAGATGTAAGTAATATATTTTGTATGCCTTATTAGATTCGTATACATGGTATTGTCATGCAACATTTTATTACAGTTAGTCACGCATCACCAAAATATGGACCAAAATTTTGATTTTAGTTCTACGCATTACATAAGCAAGCATGAATAAAAACATTATGGTATTATGTAATACATGATAAGAGCTTTGGTTTCTTGGATTTATGGAAGTATAGGCCAGTCGTGGAGCAAGGGCTCAAGCGTGTGTCTTTAAAGGTTACTGGTTGTCGGTTCAAACCTCATTCGAGGAAATGAGGTATTCATATTTTCATTTCTTCGCTCTATTGACGAGGCTAAACTAAGCGTTGATTTCCGTCAATAACGTATAATAATGTGTCTTAATATTTATCAAGGTTCCCTTTGCGTACCCTGTTCTGTGCACAGCGTGAAGCTGATAATGAAAATATAGGTCAAGCAACCAGGAACCACCTGAACCACGTACAATCCTCACTCGGTGGAATCATTTATAATGAAATCTCTCATTTTGTAACGTCGTATCGCAGCAGCATTGCTTCCGATTGACTATAAACGTCACAGTTGTGGATTCGATTTTTACTTGGAGGAAAATTATCATTACCTCGCTCTGTTACCAGAGCAATGTCTAGAAAATTTGACGTTTGGTTGAGAAAAGAGTGTATTAATACTAAGTTCCTGGAAACTATAAACAAATACACGGAATTAAATGCACACCCTACATATCCACAACTTAATCACCAATAATAGGCAAAACTTACAAAAGAATGTTGCTTAACCAATAAGAAAAGCTATAAATATTTACTGTATTTGTATTGGGCGGATAAGAGAGAAATACGATATCTGTATTTTTATTACAAAATCCGCTTATACGAGTATAAGTGTATGTGTTATCAAAGAAGGTCTTATCGTTTTTATTATGGCTAATGAGCGGACCAGGGTTTATAGGATTTAGGCTGGTTTTGTATGGAGAGAATGTTAGTTGTTTTAATTTCACACGGTATCCCTTATATACCAGGGTAGGCAAAAGGAACCTAGTGTTAAGATATTTCGTTTCCCACACACCCCCCCTATTATCGTAACATTCTTATTCGGATTTCAACACTGCGCTTTGCCTTGTTTCTTGTTATCAGAGCGAAGAAATTAATATAATTCATTACACTTAGTAAGAATCGAGTACATAGGCAGACGCCACACCGTTGTGTCGAAAAACTACAGAAAATTTAAAAATATATATTTTTTTACTGAATTACTAGTATGAACTTAGCCTTATCCTTCCATATAACAATATATCACAGGCTCAAGTTCTAAATAGTTTTGAAGCGCCATTTTGAAACAAAGTAGTCTAAACAGATCTATTATGTATACTTTATTCCTATAAAAAGTGTTTTATAAAACTAAATTTATTAACGTCTTCACAATGTAGTAGAGAAATGTCTTACTGAAAACAATGGTTTTGGGTTCAAATAAAATAACATTTATTTTTAGTTTCCTTTTTATGATCCTCTGAACAATATTCGGCGTTAAGTTCTGCTGCATGACACGCAATGTCTCGAATTCGGCCGGAATGTAGACAACAGAATATATTGGTATGAAGTTTTGTCTACTCACTCTGCTATTTAACACTATATCCAATTAATTTACACTTAATTTATATTACCTTCCCTACAGTTGGATAAAATCCCCCACTTTATTGCGGTCTAGAACTAATTTGAGTCAGTCGTGCTATGCATTTACGTCGGCGCGGGGTTACTTTTCAACCCTAATTGACAGCCTCGCGCCTTCGTTTAATTCAAGTCTAATTAAAGGGATGTTTGCTATGGTAGAATTGAATGGGTGTTTTGTTTTTGTGAATGTGATGTAACGGTTGTGGGTTCGATTTAGGTACTATTTGAGGCATTAATGATTTTCATTTTTTCACGCTGTTAAAGATTGTTAAAGTACAGTGTTTATTTCCATATTCTGCAATCAATATCTCAAAAATTTGGTAAATTTTACAATAAAATTAATTTGACAGGATTTTCAAAGGGTTTATTTAATGTTGTATTCCAGGAAGCATTTATTGAAAGTCTACTTGCAGCTTGGTAGATTATTTTCTTAGCTTCACGCTGCATCCCGCACATAGCAGGGTAGGCAGAGGGGACCAGAAAAACTAGCGCAAAAAACTTTCTAAAAAGAAAATATTTTTTAAAAAAAAAAGAAAAATAAATCTTGTAATATAAACTTATGCTTGCAATATGATTGAACATTCCTTGATAGAAGTTCGATCAAAGCTGCGTTTCTTTCTGACTTAACTAACTTAACTAAAATAATAAATATGCTTATAATTTCTTTTTCTCTCTAATCTAAAATGTAGAAATATCCTTAATATAACGATTTAAGAATTACATCGAAAAATCGTAGTGGTAAAAAGATTGTCTTAACACTTATCCTGCTGTATGCGGGATACAGGATGTTTTTTTTTTCAAAACAAAAAAACAACTAGTCTAATAATAACAGCGTTATAGCATAAAATGTTACCACAAATATTTTACAACTTTAGGCATTTCTATTCAAGTTGACCCAAAAAGTAAAATGTCAAGAAGTTGGCTGATGTCTTTTATGAGTGTAAACTGTTCTTTTAATTTTAGGAGATAAGAGACATGTATATATGTATGTATGAGAAAATACTTCAGAAGTTTTACTTAATTAAATGTATCAAAATTCAACTAAATTATGAATATGTGTGCTGAGGCTTGTTTTGGCACAGGGGTACTGTGAACGCCACTGATTGCGGTTTCGATTCCCATTTGAGGAAATTAAATATTTAATGTTATGTTAATTTCTTCGCTTTCATAACGAGGCATAGCGCAGCGTTAAGTTCTGCCACTCAACAAGCAATGGAGTGGACCACGCTGTGTCTTAAAATTACGTTCCCTCTGCCTACCTTAAAAAATCTGATAAAACAGAAACAAAAAGTCGGTGATTCAAACTGTTTCATAAGCCATTTAGTAAACTATATAAATATTTATGTAACAATAAATTAAATTAAAATTCTCATACAACATCCTGTCATAAGGAACATTAAGCAAAAATTAAAAACACCGCCGCTTATCTTACCGTTTTATAGCGCTGTAGGAAATATTTGGGATACCAACGAGATTGAACCGGCCCTACCCTCGAAAATTCATCTTTTTGATGTATGGAGGAACATAGGCAGGAATTTTCTACTAACGGAAGTATGTAAAAAAACAGCTTCACGCTTTTTCCTGTTTCACAGGATAGATGGAGGGAACCTAGTATTAGACACCTCGTTCTTTAATTTTTATATTTTATATTAATTTTAGCTTGATTGAGCACACGATGTGGAGATAAATGGTCTTGACAGACGGATAGCAAAGTGATTCTATAAGGGTTCCGTTTTGTCCTTTTGAGGTATGGAGCCCTAAAAAGAGTGTTTACAACCCACCATAAATATTCAGTTAGGTTTAATATTAATATATCAAATTCACGATATATGGCCCTTTCTGCGGTCATACGCGTTGCAAATTTGCGCGGCTCACAGGGTCCCGTAATATATCATGGGGTAAAAATGACGGTCGTCTCGTAAACTATTCGCCCCTCATTTGCATATCTCTTCATATTTTGGTGTATTTTATTGTTATTTCTATACTAGATTTTACCTTCGACTTTGGCTTTGATTAAATGGAGATAAGTGAGAGTTTTGATAGACAGATAACTACACTCTTTCCGCTGAATTCTGGAGGCATTGCATGTAGAGAGGCTAGAGCAAAGACATGAAAATATGCAATATCTTATCCTCCCCAGTGGGAATCAAACCTACAACCTGTCGTGCTTACACACGCTTGTGCCCCTGCCTCACGACTCACCTCTGAAAACTTTATAACATTCATTTAAAGAAATTCTGTTTCTACTTCATATTTAAACACTCCCATTACTTATTTTTTTTTGTACAAACTTTGGTATATAATAAGTACAATGTACATCAAAAGCTTGTATAATAAATTACAAGGAGGCACATGTAAAGCCCACAGTATCAAATATGTTTACATCAGTACAAGTACCGAGTGAAACAAGTAATATATTAAGATAAAAGTTTTAAAGCTGATAGTGAGATCACACACGATGAAATCTTCAAATATAAGTTTACATGTAAATATGATATACATACATATTTTTTTTATTTAGTATCAAATGACTTTTGTAGGATGTTTTTTTAGGTTCACACTGTTTAGGTTCACCCGCACATAGCATGGAAGGCAAAGGGATCCTAGGAACCTTGTGTTAAGATAGTTCCGTTCTCCACTTTCCGCCACATTTAGAAGGCATTGCAATTTCACTAGTTACCAAAGCAAGAACATGGAAATAATAAATATTTTATTTCATCGAGCGGAAATTGAATCTACAACCTGTCGTTTACTGTCGGACGCGTGTGCCTCTGCGCCACGACGGTCTCTAACTATGCTCCTCTAACTATGATAGTATTACTATTTATTGATAATTAAATTTGCTATAGTATAATTATATTTATAATTTTTTATTCGCCTTGACCTCTAAAGGATTTGAATCCGGATCAATGACATTTAATTAGTAATGTTATCTAGAAAATCATATAAATTTTCTTTATATGTATGTATAGCTTAAATCATTATTGATTATCGACCTGTATTGATTATAGATTTATATATTTTTTATTTGCATCTTATACGAATACCTGTGGTAGGCAGAGTGAACCTAATGTTAAGACATCTTCTTGTCCTGAGTCTTGTTAGCAGAACCATTAAATGAAAACAATTTCCTTCTGTGAATAAAAATCAAACCCAAAACCGTCGCGTTTATAGCTCGCTCGTGCTTCGCTGTGCCAATGCGCCAAATTTCGTTACCTAGCTTCTTAATCTTTGAAATATTTAACAAGTAAATCACCTGAACTGGCCAAATGGTTTGGCAATTAACGAATCATTAGCGTTACGCGGTCCATTTCCTAGGCGCTATATAATTTAGATTCTTGCTTTAAGTGTACGCAACGTCCATTTTGTTTTGGTGTAACCACACTTAAGGTAATTAATAAATATAGTGGTATAATTGTAGAACTTGGCTTCCTTTACTTAATATTCAAGATACTTTTAAAGTTTGTGACGCAGTGGGGCAGCGTCTAACTGTAAACGAGACTGTTGTGGAACGATTCCCACAGGGGAATAATAATTCTTTGTTTTGGTAAGATAAAATGCAGCAGTGAGTTCTGCCACTACTGGTGGGAAGTGGGGAGTGGAGTGTCTTAGTTCTAGTTTTCCTCTCTCTTTTTCTCATAAGGTTCCATTAACCTCGTTATATGTGAGATACAGCGTGACGCTAAGATGATATTTAGTGCAAAAAAAGTGTTTTCAGATATTATTTTATTTAAGTTGACGACAGTATCTAAACTACTTCAGATCGAAACCCCCCCCCTATTAATATTAAACACGGTATCAAATTTTCATCTCGAAAACGAATGGCTCCAACCAAAACTTTGTCTTCCTCATAACTTTGAATTTATTAAAATTTGGACGCAAAGTGAAACTTGTAGAGTATAAAATTAACCAACAAACTTTTACCTGTGGCAAGTTGTAAGACCGTCCTTGTTCCCCCAGATCCATGGTCACCCTTGACTTATGACGCATTGCGGTTTAACTATGGTGTTTGTATTTAAACTTATAGAAGAATTATAATTTATGGGGAACGGGTCGCCAGTGCAGTTCCAATGCAGGGGAATGATTAAATTGAGTTATTTTTTATTTCATCATCCTTGTAAGAGAAAGCCCAACATGAGTTCCCCCATTTCACACATAATGTGCACAAATTGGGCAGAAAGTGGGGAATGCAGTGTATTTCTGGTAATTTGGATGTCCGACAAGGTTGTCTAACAAGGTTGTCTGACAAGGTTGTCGTACTTTAAGCGCGACCATTAGAGTCCCTCTAGAGGAATGAGTTGCTTTCTTTTCCTAGTTCTAATAAGAAGACAAAGCGTGGCGTTGAGTTCAGCTACTCAACACGCAATGTCTTAAAAATTCTGAGAAAAGTAGGAAACGGAGTGTCTTAGCACTAGGTTCCTTTTAAGGAAAAAATATACAAATATATTTTAAATATCAATACAAAAAAATAATTACTTCCCAACTATTCATAACACTTCATTAACTGAAGACGTCTTTTGAGTGTTATTCATAATTTTAATGCTATTGAAACTTGGAGAGGACTGCAATGCAAGGAGGCGGACGTGACTCCATCTTGTCGGAGATTTCAATGGAAAATAGAGAAAAAAACTTAAAGTCACTCAGTAGTGTTTGTTTTTATTTAAGCTTTGAACTGTGTATTGATAAGAATAATATGCTTTTTTGTTTGAAAATTGAAATTTTCTGTAGCTTTTCACAAGTATATTTGAAAAAAAGTTGTAAATTACTGATTTATTGATTTGAAATTTTGATATTTTTCATTTAATTCATAAATGCAATATTTTTTTATATAGCAGGGCTGATAGAAAAAAGTCTAATATTGAAATACTCCGTCTTCAACTTTCTCATTTATGTTCTAAGCGGGAATGGAAACTGCAACGATTGCGTTTACAGTCCCTGTCCGATGCTTACTTATGCAATTTTTTTTTAAGAGAAAGTATATTTTATTATTTAAGTTATATGCATATCTCCGCCTCCATAAAATAAACTTCGGCGCTGAGTTTTGCCACTCAATTAGCAAAACCTTGGATTCTGGTGAAGCGGAAAACAGAGTGTATTAACACTATGTTCTTTTTGCTGTAAAATAAAATATTGAAACCTATATTTACAGTCAAACAGACGGACGGTCAATTCCATTAATATTTCTATCAAAATTCAATCCCATCAAATTAATACAAGCTATATTACAAATGAAATAAGTAATCCACTTTAAAATTTTATATTTACCTTATTCCGGGTTAATTTATGTCGTACCATGGCAACCCGACAAATTGTTTTTAAACTATTTGCTAAAGGAAATTGAACTTTATGTTTTGTAAGTAAAATCGATTTTTATTTAACGTATATTCTATGATTGCTACAAAATCATTAACTCTAACTTTTAATAGTATCGTTTTCCATTAAATTCCATATTGGAATCCGAAGGCGACGATTGTGAGTTTGATTCTCACTCAAGGGAATCTTATGAGAAGATAACGCAGGGAATGCCCTCGAAAAAGCGCGATAGGTTGAGGGTTCGATTCCCAATCGAAAAATGAAATATTTAATATTTTTATTTTCTCTGCTATATAGATTAAACGTGGTTCGCAGGTTTCAAACTAAATATGTATATGTATATCTTTTGCCTGTTTAGTCAGTTGGTTTGCATAAAAACTGGCTAAGAGGAGTAAAATTTAACGTTATCAAACGCCACACCGGTCCTGAAAAAATAATATTATCATATTTATAATTAAATTATTAATATCTACGCAAAATCATGTACCTACATACATAATTTATGTAAATGTAAACTTAACAAGGTGTATATTTTTTCCATGACGGCCGTCGTAACGCAGTGATAATGAAATTGAAGGTAATGTTGACTATAAGCGCGATGATAACGAGTTCGATTTCAACTCGGTGGAGTGACTATAATTAGATTTTTTTGTCACAAGAAATCATTTCTTCGTTTTGGTGAAAAATAATTGTGCAAAAAATTTATATTTCTTACATTTTCTATTGTTAATTATAATAATTATAATAGGTGATACGTAGTCAGAGGCAAGTCGTGGCATAGGAGCACAAGCGTGCCACTATAAACGTGACAGGTTGTGAGTTCGATTTGCATTGGAGAAAATGAAAGAGGTTGCCTCTGGTAAAGAGGCAAAGCGCAGATTTGAGTTCCGCCGCTCCAAAGTCAATGCCTCCGGAATGCATTGGAAAGTTGGGAATGTAAGTGTCTTAATGGGAACGGTGACTTAACACTAGGTTCCCTAGTTCCCTCTTCCTAACCTGCTATGTGCGGGTTACAGCGTGAAACTAATAAAATGCTTTTTTACTAAAAACAGACAATTTTAAAAATAAAACTCCACAAATAATATAGTCAATTGAAGCGCTTTTGAGAATTCCACAATAAATGCCAACCTGTGTACGGCGTGCCATTTCAACGTTTAATACTATATTCATTTTGAGTACATCATTTAAATATTTTCATGGTTTATAAATTTTAAAATGAGATCCTTCAGTTATGTGAGTGTTATGATTTAAATTATCCTTATTATTATTAAAAACTGCTATAAGTATAGTAGTAGGCTTATTAAAAACTAGTCGGTAATAGAAAATACTAGTTTTTATTTGCGATTTTTTTCGATTGTTTGTTTTTTAATATAAAAGAACAGCTTTTCGCTTTTTTCCGCATAGAATAAGCAGTGTGGTGCACTCTGTTTTCCACTTTCCGCCCAATTTTCTATTCATCGCGTATTGAGTGGCGGAGTGTACCAGAGCGAAGAAATGAAAATATTAATTAATTCATTTACCCGAGTAGGAATCGAATCCACAACCGTCACGTCATATGCCATTGAACCACAGCTTTATAATTTTAATAATTTTATTATAGTAATTTTAAAAATTATTTATTAGTTAGTTATTTTCGAT
Organism: Heliconius melpomene rosina; assembly: GCF_056956725.1. Classification (NCBI taxonomy): domain Eukaryota; kingdom Metazoa; phylum Arthropoda; class Insecta; order Lepidoptera; family Nymphalidae; genus Heliconius; species Heliconius melpomene. The sequence continues at coordinate 816,889 of NC_140396.1, read as the reverse complement.
GAAGCAATAAAGGAAGGAACGTGCTTAAGAAACCTTGATATTTTCTAACTTTGTGAAATATTAGTCCAAGGGAGTCACACGAAATGGTATTACAACACAACATTTTAAATGTGCTTAATGTGACTTATAGTGCAGTAGTTAGATTATATGAAAATATGATTGTAAGGTCTAAGTTTAGACTTCAGTCTAGAGTAGAAAAATACGTAGAGTAGAGAGAAAAAGAGAGCCAGAGCGAGAATGTGAAAATATTAAATAAATATTTTTCTCTAGTAGGAAAAGAACCCATAACCTGTCGCGATTACAAGTGCCCCTTGCTTATGTCCAACGCCTGTGCCCCTGCACCAAGATTGGCTGCGGCGTTCAGTTCACTCAATAATCAAGGTCTTGTAAGCTGGACGCTTCGGGGCGAATTGAAAATCTTCCCGGGGGTGCATTCAAATTCCCTCTGCCTATCCCGTATAGCAGATACGGGAAAAAGCGTGAAAAGGTTTTAAATAATACAAAAATAAACCAATGAACCATGGTAAACCAAAAACTTGATTCAGGTCGTAGAATTGCAGATAGAACTATCGATTAACATTTCAAAGACTAAGTCCAAAGTCCAAGTCCTTATATAACAAGGCAACTTGTAAGGCAATATTGTTGACTGAAAATCAACCTCATATCTGTATTCCGACGCCTGCGGTCATACCCTCGTATGGAGACATACAAATATATGTACTATTGAAACTTATGTTGTTTAGAATAGAGTATCCGTTTTTATTATATTTATATGATTATTTCCAAGACAATTGAATTAAAGGCGATGCTTGTGAGTTCGATTTCCACAAAACAGAATAAAAAATTGGGTCACATATTAAATCCAAATTCATAAATAAAGAAAGTAAGTAAGTACCTAATAAATAAATAAAAAAACACAGGATAAGTTGTCGGGTATTAACAGGATATATGCGGGATATATATATTTTTTAGCTTCACGCTGTGTTCCGCATATAGCTAGACAAGTTTATAGAAGCTAAAAACTTAATGTAAAGTTAGTTAGGAAGAATAAACCTAGTGTTAAGATACATCGTAACCTACTTTCCAGAGACTCTACGAGATCAACGTCGCGCATTGTCTTGTTACAGAGTAAGGAATGAATTTAAATATACCTACTCCGAAAATAGTACCGTGGGAATCCGTGGGAATCGAATCCACAACCGTCGCGTAGTAATAATTCATACAAACGATTCTAATAGAAACCGTCACTAAGTCTTGTATCACATATTTTTATAGAAAGACACAACCTACTTAATAATCAAGCGGTAGTTTTTCCCATAATAATATAATTAAAAATAAAATTAATATTTATATATGTAAAGCAGCGTCTTATGTTTTATTCATGGTGGTTAGAGGTCGCATTCTTCGATACTCTAGGCCTAAACGATATTGGCGTATACGGTTTTTAGTATTAGCTTTAATTAAAATTAGATTTTTAGCTTAGTTTCCACCGAACTCTAGAGACATTATGTGTGACGTAACTCAACGCCGAGCTTTGCTTCGACACCAAATAAATGAAAATATAAATTTAAGTAAATTTCTCCAAGTGGGGATAGAATCCCCTATTTATCGTGTTTACACGCTCGTGACGCCCAACTACTATTACTAGGTATATTATAAAACTCTTGTAAATACCTATATTCGGTGAGACCTAGTATGCTAACGACTTCACAAATCGTACAACCGTCGGAAGGAACTTCATTTGAAATTCAATAGAGACGTGTCAGGAAACAAGGCTGAGGTGGGGAAAGGCTTCAAAGAACATTTTCATAGATAAACTATCTAATATCAAGGTCGATGCAGTAAAAGTGAATTACTGAATTGTAAATAAAATGTATGGAAATAGTTAAAAATTATAGGGATTGTGGATTTCGATCTAATGTAATGTGAATTTTGAAAAAACAAATGTCTGATTTGGAAGGAATCAAGGACATAGAAAAAATGATTTATGCTACCGATCCTTATAAATATACTATAATTAACTTAATAATTAAGAATATAAACTTTAGAAAGTTAACATGACCTTCAAGAAATAATTGCTTACATTATTTTACCAGCACCATTTTTTTGGAATTATTTTTGCATTTGCAAACCAAAGTACTATATCAATGGCACATTATGAAGTACTGAAGTACTGAACCAAGTTTTGGTAAAAATTAAATCGCTACGCTTCATATACAGCATATTTTTTTCTCAGGCTGTATACCCCATGCCCCATGCCCCAGTAGGCTAAGCAGAGGGAGTCTAGTGTTAAAATATTCCGTTCTCCACTTTTCGCCGAAATCTGGAGGCATTGCATGTTGAGTAGTGGAATTCAACGCCAAACGAAGAAATGAAAATATTAAATATTTCAAATTCGGGAATCGAACCCTCAAATGAGGTGAACCAGCTCATGTTTAATTTCAGAAACCACCGGGTAGGAAGCTCATTCTGCAGAATCAACACAATACACGGGGGATCGCTTATTATATTAAACAAGAACCTTAAGTTCAAGGAACGGAAAGATATTGTGTCCCTTTCTGTAGAATGTTCTATCGAATTAGCGTGTGTTCAATTAGAGCAATTCATTGTTATATGTGTATACAGACCTCCCTCCGCCAATTTAAAATTATTTTTAGAAGTAATGGATGAGGCCTTAAGCAAACTTACCAAGTCGGGTAAGCCTTTGTTAGTGTGTGGAGACTTTAATGTTAATATTTTGGAAAGTTTAAGTCCCACCATAAATTTATTAAGTCTTTTTAAGTCACACAATTTACTTAATTTATTTATGGAGCCAACCAGAATAACTCCTACGACTAGTACTTGTATAGATAACATATTTACTGACATTATTCCATGCTACAAAAGCATTATTAATAAATTAGATTCTGACCACTCTGGTCAGCTAGTAGAATTCTCTAGTAAGAAAAAACAAGTGGCAAGGAAAAAAATTGCTTTTGTACCTGTCACAGCTAGTCGTTTGGAATGTATGAGAGTTAGTTTACTAACTAATTTACTAGTTTTAGATATAACTTTACCTCCCAATTCTTTGTACAATTCTTTTTTTTACTCTTTTATTAATAAATTTCATTCAATATTTACTCCCAAAGAGATTACAATTACCGATAGTCCTGTTTTTGGTGACTGGGCGAAGAGTTTAAAGAGTACTTAAAATCTTACTCTAAAATTTTCAAAAGTGTTTGCAAAATTGCAAAATCTTTATTTATTAAAACAAAAATCAGAAATAGTAATAATAAAATTGAAGCCACTTGGAAGGTTGTTAATGCCGAGACTGGGAGAACTAGGGTGAAAGATTCTAATTTTAAACTTAGTATTGACGGTCACATTGTTGATTCCGATTTGGAAGTGGCCATTGCATTTGAAAAGTTTTTCTCTACTTTCCCAGTCAGTCTAACAAACGATTTAGGTTCTTCTACCACTATTGCAGAATCGTTAATTAAAGACAATGTTCCCGAATTTTATAATGGTTTCGTTTTCCGTCATGTAAATAATTCAGACATTAGTGTAGCTTTCAAATCAATTAGTATGAATAAAAAAATAAAAAAAAAATTTTAAGTTAAACGGTTTTATATTGCAGATAAATGTACTAAAAGCTAAAAAATAATTTCATGAAAATTATGATTACTAAAAAAAAATCGTGGGGCACGTCCATTATCTACAATCGAAAGACATGGCATGAGACTTCACCCACCTAGTGGTAAGCAGCAAGTGTCGTGCCCCACGATTTTATTTTAGTAATCATAATTTTCATGAAATTATTTTTTAGCTTTTAGTACATTTATCTGCAATATAAAACCGTTTAACTTAAAAATTTTTTTTTACTTTTTTATTTTTAAGTTTTTAGTTTTTACTTCTCATTCTGTTTAATTCGTTTAGTGCCTCATTATTGCAAGGTTTCTTGCCTGTTAGTTTATTGCAGTCAAACTCTTCAATACGTAATCCCTCCAAAGATCTGACTCTACTAAGAGCAACGTAGGCTTGGCCTTCCTCAAATAGTTTAGCGCCTAAGTATACGACGGCGTGATCCACAGTGCTACCCTGCATTTTATGCACCGTGGAAGCCCATGACAATATTAAGGGCAACATTCGTCTTTCAGCCGTCCCATAATTAAATTTTGCTGGAAACTGTATGGCTTTCGGGTGTATAAGATGTACGCCGTCTCTTGCAAAGTCGATTCGAACCGAAGGTACGTCTGTTGCGTACATCTGAGTTCGACGAAATAGGGGCCAAACGATTTCGTTGATATATCCTATAGCGCCATTAACTAAGCCCTTTGAAACGTCAATATTGGACCGCAACATGACTTTTGCTCCCACAAATATTTCTAATTCTGCAGGTAAGCCCCCAGTCTTATTGATATCAGCTGGTATTATAGTAGCTATATCCACTTTGTCTGCATTTCGGGCAGCGTGTACTAGCTGGTCCTGTGCTTTTATTTTATAAATACGAGCACCTTTGTTTCTAAACAAATTCAAAACGGCAGAATTGTGGTCGTTGACTTGTTGGTTTGTGGGGTACACTCTTAACGCCTTGTCTATTGAAAAGTCATCACTTGTGTCTTCAAGAAATCTTCCCATTAAAATACTAAAATGTTGGGCAGTTAGTTCACCGACTCTTAAAGCATTTAATATATCAATAAACGTGTGATCACCTTGCTGACGCATATTTTCAGTTAGCTCACACAGTGTGAATAAACGCCAGAGATGTGTAGCTGGTTGGAGGTATTCTGGCTGTTTGAATACAGGCGTTCCAGATTGTTTAATAGGAGGCAGTTGTAAAAGATCACCAAAGAGTAATACGTTTATTCCTCCAAAGAACTCATCTTCACAGTTCTTAATTTGCCTTAATCGTGCGTCCATCATGCACAACATTTAGTAGGACACCATGGAAATTTCGTCAACAATCAGAAATTCTGTCTCGTGCCACAGTTGCCTCATTATTCGCATAAAGTTTCCTGTGAGTGGTGACATACCTGTTATTCGACCGTCTTTCTATACAGGCAATTTTAATGTACTGTGTATCGTAGCTCCATTTATTAATCTGGCTGCAACTCCTGTTAGTGCACATACTTTAACTGCATCTTTCGCGTAACACCTGTTTATTTGGTCTCGTAGTAACCTCAATAGAAAAGTCTTGCCCACACCAGCTCCGCCTGTAAAGAATATTTTCAAACGTTCTTCGGAACCTGACATTTGATTTTGTATGGACTGGGTAACCATTGTAAAAATTTGACTTTGATTTGACTGCTTAGCCTGTATGAACTGGTCTTGATTCATTGGCAAATATGGAACTTCTTCTTCATTGTCTAGTTCAATGGGCTCTGCTTGTTCCAGAATCTGAAATGCGTGTACTTGCGCGAATGCATTTTCAAGTTGCCTGTCACGCTCGCGATAGATTTCCAAGTAATTATTTGTTTCTTTTAACCTTTCTTCGTTGGCGAGAAACGCATCTCTGGCACTATTAAAATCTCCTAACAGTTCGGCCTCAATTCGATAAGGCATATATTGAAGTAGTAAACTATAATAGTATGACTCTGGATCAGAAGCCGCTACGAAGTTAGGAACCCGTATTACAGCTGGCGTGTTTCTAATAGTCATTTTTGTATTATCTATTAGAGTAATAAGACTTCTTTTTACTGTTTGCTCGTGTTGCGGTATATACGAGTCTGTGTCGATGCTTTCTTCATTGATTACTGGTGGTTTCGTGTAATGTGGCTCGAACAACATCGCAAACTCTATAAGACACATATTGTTAAAATCATAATTGGGGTGCTCAGCTGGTCGCTTCTCATATCTTTCAAATATATTGGCACAATAACCTGCTGCTTGACCAGCTTCATTAAACTTCAAGACTTTATATCTTTGTTCCGGTTTACGAGTATTGACGAAGATTGTTTTTCTCGAGCTCTCACGCATACTTAAATGGCAAAGCCTGAACACGCATTCGCAAGCTGAAACTTGACGTTCTTTTAATATGCGCATACATATTTTAAAAAGTTTACGTGAGACGTCGGTTTCTTCTCTCCTAATTTGTTGAATAGCTCGAGTTACTTCACCATCCAGATTCGTAGGTTCTGATTTTGATACGTATTTAGCGATGTAATACGCAATTGACTCATTTGTACCGCACGGTTGTATATCCATATTCGCTTTCCACATTTTTAGCAAAGCAGGACTGTAATTGTTTACCCAACAATCTTCGCTTTTTCTCTTCAGAACGCAGATGCGACCACCATTGTAGATAAATTCGTTAGACGAAGGATCAATAACATGTGTCTCTAAACACTCCGAGCGAGGAAAGTTGAAACGGCAATGTGCTTCATTTGTACGAGTATTATTATTTTTCTTACAGGTGCTAGTGTGTCGATGTATTTGACAACTTTTAACCAATTCGTGTAGTTCTGAAGTTTCCGGAGGAATGGCAGTACTACAGACTGAATCAATGCGAGTTATTCCTTCAGGTGTCGCAACAGATGGGTGATCGTCGACCCATACAACCATATGCAGATGAGGACTTCCTCTGTTCTGAAATTCGATACGCCACCAATGATCTTGAACTTTACCACCAAATATTTCAGTATCAGATTTAAGAAACTGCATTAGTGCATTTACTCGAACCATAAAGAGTCTACTCACAACAACTGGATACATTTCGATGAGCCGTTGAGTTTCTTGAATATCTATGTCATCTGGGTTAATGTGTTCTTTACTGTCACTCATAAGGAGTGCTTTTTTCATGTCCACCCAGTGGAGATCATTGCAGCTTAATGTTACAAAATAGGTGGGAGGTCCTAAACATCTTATTTGTGCTATAAGATCACTAAGAGCACTACGCCAATAAGCAGCGGAGCCTCTCAGATTTTTTAAGTATAAGTGTAGGTCTTCTACTCGGTTGCCGTTTTCGCCTTCAACTCTTCTCCCACATGCTGCAATGGTTGATTTGACTCGATAGTACTCAAACATTGATAGAGCATAAAACAGGTAATCGTTGCGCTGAAACCTGGTATCGGCACCTAATATACGAAATTGGTAGTAATCCAAAGGACTTATTTTTAAGGGTCGTTGTTCTTTAAACCCATTTTTGCCATACGGGAAGAGCTGGTACCACGCGAACTCTTCTGCCTTTATCTCATAAGTTTCATTGACAATGTTATTGTTTGTCTTTCTTCTGATTTCGTTTACATTTTCAGATACCTCAAGCTCATCTTCAACATCAGGTTGGACTCTATCAATTGGCAACATTATTGACGTTTGTATAGGGATAGTTTCAGATCGGGAGTTTGAGACAGCCTGATGAGTAATGATATCCTTCTGTTGCTGTACCTGCACACCCTGATGAGTGATAATATCTTCCCTTAAACTGACGTCTATGCGTGTTAGGGTGTACGCGATATTCCGTGATCCAAGGCATCTTTTACAGATACGGCAAAGTTCTTGCAAGTTGTCGCATTCTATAAAACAAGCTCTGCCATTTTCTGGTGTTGGTTTTCCTTTTGGACCACAGGAATGAGAGTCAGCAAAATAGTATTTGTCTTCACTCCGAAATACGCTGACAGATTTATTGGAAGCTGTCAATATTCCCGCAGAATGGCCGTCAAATAATCGAGTTAAAGCCGTAAGTAATGTAATGCCAATATTATTGTTATTAACAACATCTTGTAGACTTCCGAATAGAAGAGTGTCATCATCGTAATCTATAGAAAATTGTTTATCATACATTTGTAAGTTTTGTCTGACGACATTAAAGTTTCGCATCTCTAAATATCCTGTTTCATCCAGTTCATTAGGTTGCAGCTGAGCACGGATCCGGCAATACAAGGAGTCACCCGCTAACATATTAGTATTCAGAATATTCACATCCCATTGATTAGGATTTAGAATTGCGGCTCGCACAATGTTAGCTAACGACATGGCACTACATTGTACACCAGCATATCCTGAAGTAAACACGTTGTGGTCGCCTTGATGCCATGAAGCTCGTATAATTCTTGCAACGTCATTAATTGGAATGAATGCATTTCGAATTACATTCCTTTCGGATACTTCCTCCTCAGGTGATTCGGGCACACTAAGCCGTACTAACTCTTGGTCATCAATTTGGGCATAGTTGTCAATACGTACGTCTCTGTAGAGCGGATTATTTGTAATTAACCATCTTAAAGCACTATAGACTTTTTCGCGACATATCGTGAATTCTCTGGTTTTGCTTAAATTTTCCAACCGTTCAGTAACCACAATAATACCCACCTGGCTTGATGATCTTGGAAGCATATTAGGTAATCTTTCACTGACTTCAAAGATATCTTGGGCAAACAAAACAGCCTGTCCGCGGAAACCGTACTGTCCATAGAGGCCACTAAATTTCACGATTTTAAGAAAGGGAATAATTCTGCACAGCAAACGTTGCTCCGCCTGTGTCAATGTCCGGATTACGTCTGGTATAAAACCTGGATCAAGATTATTCCAGAAAGCTTTTGGTGGTGCTATTGTTTTATTACTGGTAACATGTGTTTGACAACGGGAACATAATATTAATGATGGTTTTGAATTTAACTCTACGGGTAGATACGTTAATGCAGCAACGTTAAACCGTACCGTATGAACTTGATTAGGGTAGCAACGTTTAGTGCAAATATCACAAACGTGTATGCAAAATGTGTTAATAGCATTCTCGAACGCCTGCAGATTTTTAGCTCTGCATCGCTGAGTACGCTCACGTTGTTCATTTAACCTGAGTTCGCGATGTTCTGGCGTTTCCAAAGCTAACCGCTCCCTTTGTTTTTCACGGCTTTCTTTAAGCCTGGCCTCATATCGCTCTGGTGTTTCCGAAGCTAACCGCTCCCTTTGTTTTTCACGGCTTTCTTTAAGCCTGGCCACATATTGCTCTGATGTTTCCGAAGCTAACCGGTCCCTTTGTTTTTCACGGCTTTCTTTAAGCCTGGCCGCATATTGCTCTGGTGTTTCCGAAGCTAACCGCTCCCTTTTTTTTTCACGGCTTTCTTTAAGCCTGGCCTCATATTGCTCAGGTGTTTCCATAGCTAACCGCTCTGTTTTTCTTTCACGGATATCTTTAAGCCTGGCCTCACGTTGTTCAGGTGTTTCTGCCGCTAATTTTTCCCGTCGTTTCTGTAGTCGGCTATTAGTTTGATCTTCACTTTCTTTTGCGCGTTTAGCTTTATACTTGTCTTTTTCTTTTTGAAGCCTCCTTTTTCGTTGTGTTGTAGTTTCTGTTTTTTTTGTGTTTTTTATTTTTGTTTCTGTTGTTTTTGTGGTTTTTGTATTTTTTCTGCATTTTTTGTTTTTATTTTTTGTAGAATTTGTTTTTACCATTTTGTTCCCACGAGTAGTGGACATTTTTACGGTCAACCCCCCCAGAGGTCCAATAGAGGGGCAAGGCTATGTACAACAAGATGTGCCTGAATCTTGAGGGGAAAACGCTAACGACATATCATTTTTATCCACCCTAATGCCATACAGTTCTCGGCGCGCTTTTACCTTTTACCTTAAGTTGGGTGGTGTACCCCTAGCGACGTATCATTTGTAGCCACCCTAACGCCATACAGTCCTCGACAGGATACCAGATCTTGACTTGGGTGGGAGATTCATATTGTAATTTTGTATAGTATACTATATTATACTTACCAAGCCCTTTATTTTGATACCCATATTGATGGGATTGAAAACTGCATTATCCGCCATTTTGTAGCAGTGGCCACCTTTGATTTTGATTTTGTATAGTGCACTGAATTCTACTTGACAAGCCCTTTCATTTGATACCCATATTGATGGGATCGAAAAAACTAACTTGTCCGCCATCTTGTAGTGGCGGCCATCTTGGATTTTGATTTTGTATAGTCCACTGAATTCTGCTTGACAAGCCCTTTCATTTGATACCCGTATTGATAGGATTGAAAAAAACTAACTTGTCCGCCATCTTGTAGTGGCGGCCATCTTGGATTTTGATTTTGTATAGTCCACTGAATTCTACTTGACAAGCCCTTTCATTTGATATCCATATTGATGGGATTGAAAAAAACTAAGTTGTCCGCCATCTTGTAGCGGCGGCCATCTTGGATTCACAATAATATTGAATATGGATAATTGTATTGTCACCAGAATCAAAGGCGTATAATAAAATTTCAGATCAATCGGTTAACGGGAAGAGGGTTAAATTTCAATTACTAAATTTGACCCAAACAAACAAATAAATAAACAAACGGGGTGAGCTAAATAAAACCGTTTAAAAAGACATCCGACTTGTGTGTGTGTGTGTCTCAGTTAATATCATAAATTCTTTAATTGATATTTTGATTCCTGATTTAGCTACAATTTTTAATAGATGTATTGATTGTGGAGTGTTTCCTGATTTGATGAAATATAGTAAAATAACTCCATTGTTTAAATCAGGTAGTACGCAAGACCCTACAAATTTCAGACCGATTTCAGTACTACCTACGTTTAGTAAAATTTTTGAAAAGCTGATACTCAGTCAGCTTCTTACTTATTTTAATAAAAATAAATTACTGCACACAGGTCAATTTGGTTTCACTCGTGGAAGGTCAACATCTGATGCTGGGGTCAAATTATTAGAGAGTGTATTCGCGGCTTGGGAGGAGTCACGTGATGCCTTTGGGGTGTTTTGTGACTTGTCCAAAGCATTTGATTGTGTGCAGCATAAAACTCTTATCAGGAAGCTACACCACTATGGTATAAGAGGCATTGCTTTGGATCTTCTCACTTCTTATTTAAGTGATAGGATTCAAAAAGTAAATGTCAACGGGAAACTATCACACGGGTCACCTGTAGCATTGGGGGTGCCACAAGGCTCTATTCTGGGTCCGTTTTTGTTCCTTTTCTACATTAATGACTTACCTCACCTTATGAGAGATATCTGTGAAATGGTGTTGTTTGCAGATGATACATCTTTAGTTTTTAAGGTTAATAGACGGCAATTGGAAATCGACGATGTAAACAATGCTCTTTCTAGGATATTACACTGGTTTAGTGCCAATAACTTGCTTTTAAATAGTAGTAAAACTAAGTGTATCAGGTTCTTTACTAAGAATGTGCAACAAGTAGAAACCAGGGTCTTGATGAACAATGAGGAACTTAAAGTAGTTAATGAAACTGTTTTCTTAGGTATAACATTAGATGCTAAGTTACAATGGGGTCCGCATATAGAAACTTTATCCGGTAGACTTAGTTCGGCAGCGTATGCTGTCCGTAAGATTCGTCAACTGACTGATGTTGACACCGCGCGTTTAGTATACTTCAGCTATTTTCATAGCATTATGTCTTACGGCCTATTACTTTGGGGCAGTGCCGCTGACATAGATACCATTTTTGCGCTCCAAAAACGGGCTGTCCGAGCAGTCTATAAAATGGGTCCACGGGAGTCACTAAGGAATAAATTCAAAGACTTTAACATCCTCACACTACACTCCCAATATATTTATGACAACTTAGTATATGTGCATAAAAATATTAATAAATTTAATAAAAACAGTGACCTCCATCAACATAATGTAAGAAATAAAAATAAGCTTGCTGTGCCCTTCTCTAGGCTCCATAAAGTGTCTCACTCATTCGTAGGTGAAAGTATACACTTTTATAACAAACTTCCAAACGACATGGTTAATTTATCACTGAACAAATTTAAAAAAGTGGTAAAGCACAGGCTCTGCCAAAAAGCATATTACTCTGTTAAAGATTATGTTCGCGATAAAGATGTTTGGAAATGAGTTGCTCTATTTCTAAGTTAAAATTGTTAATTGTAATTTGTAACAAATGTTGGCATTTAAAAAGAGTGGCCATGAGTTTCTTTGCCTGTATCTTCTCATGAGCTCAACCATTTGAACGGGCTTTTTTCAAGTCAAAATTGCAAATTTTTTTTTTGGTTATTTTGTTTTGTATTTTTTTTTCTACTTTATGACATGTCCAAGTAAATGTTGTTGTTGTTGTTCTTTAATTATGGCGATCCGAGCGTGCCAGTTCAGCACTAATCACTTCGCCAATGTCACGTTGAATGGAAAACACACAAAGGAGAGTGTACGGTAAAGAGACAATTATACGCAATAGTAGATGCACGTTAAAAAGAGATCCAGCTAAGATACTGCCTTCACCTATAAGATAAACAAAAATTATACACAATATATACATAATAAAGGGTTAGTAATAGATTATATTTTACAAAATTGTTAGCTTATACTATAATATTATTAGATCTAATATATTTACATAAGAATTTACACAAAGGAGTATATACAAACATTAACAGACACTGAACATTAAGGGGACGGGGAACTATATGAGGAAGGACATCATACAAGGGACGAATTAACTTTGGACATGTGAAAAGGATATGGGAAGGGGAACCTTCGTCCAGGCCACACTCACACAGTGAGTGGTCCCTGACCCTGATCTTAGCTAGGTGAACAGGTGTACATGCATGCCCAAGGCGCAAACGACAAATAGTTGATATAATCCTCCGTTCAGCAAATTTTTGAGAAAAAAACCATGGTCGCCTTGGGATATTTATTTATTTATTTATTTATTTATTTAGTTTATCACATAGGTACAGTACAGCTTTGTAAGTTTGGTATATATATACTTAAAAAAAAAATAAGAACTATACATATGTTTGTTACGATAAACTCCACATGCAAATATTTATGTGTGAGAAAAAGATTACCTAATAACAATCACAGTCTAAAAAAAAATAAAAAATTTTGTCCTTACAACTAAAACTGCATAAAAGTAAATTCTAAGTTACAAAAAGTTACAACAAGATTCGATATAATACTATTATTTAACTTTATAAGCCAATTTACTCCTAATTTTATGGAGTGATTCCCAAAAAATATCAATTGTTGCTGAATATTCGTTTTCTATGCGACACAAACGTGAGACTGGCGAGTTAGAGCCCAACGCGGTTCTGCGAATTGGGGGCTGGAAAAGTGTTACGGGATTTCTAGGGCATTTATAGGGAACCTTAAACTTAAACAACTGTAACAGGTTAGGGCAATCATACTGATAGTTCATTAATTTGTGAAGAAAAAATAGATCTAGTATGTCCCTTCTTTCGAGTAACGATTGAATTTTAAAGTACTGCAATCTATCCTTATAAGAAGGTTTGCTTTCTGAGATTCCTCGGAATTTCGCCAAATGCCATAGAAATCTTTTCTGAATTCGCTCAATGCGCAACGAACTAGTTGAATAATGAGGTCTCCAAACAGTGCTATTATATTCAAGGATGCTGCGGACGTGACTATTATAAAGCATTATTTTAGTTTTCGCTTGTGTAAACATTTTGCAGTTTCTCATAATAAATCCAAGTAAGCGTGTAGCTTTCTTCGTAATTTCGTAAATATGGTGATCAAATGTAAGTTTGGAGTCAAAAACTACCCCAAGATCTTTAATTGTGTCTACTTTTATTATAGGTACTCCGTTAACATAACAATCACATTTAATAGTATTAAGTTTCCTGGTGAAAGTCATATGAAAACATTTATTAACATTTAGCAACATGCCATTTTCTTTACACCAATTCACCAGTCCATCCAAATCACTCTGCAGTAGAGCCACGTCTTCGATAGCATCCACGACTTTTAGGAATTTTAAATCATCAGCGTACATGAACGGGGTACAGTGGGAAAACATTGCCGGCAAATCGTTGATAAATATATTGAATAAAAACGGTCCTAAGTGGGAGCCTTGTGGGACACCAGATCGAATTTCATGTAACGATGACTGATAACCTGAGATCACGACATAGAATTTTCTATTTTCTGTGTATGATTGAAGCCACTGCAGTAGTTTTCCCGTATACCCATACTCATGCAGCTTTTGATTCAAGATTTCGTGAGGTACCAAGTCAAATGCCTTACTAAAATCACTATAGATGACTTCAGTTTGATGACCGGCGTCCACAGATTTTTGAATAATCTCTGTAAACTCCACCAAATTGGTGCACGTAGACCTGGACTTAATAAACCCATGTTGAGCATCACTTATCAGAGGCTTAAAATGTGCGATCATTTGAGGAAGGATAAGGCTTTCAAATACTTTGGCGAAAATTGTGAGTAACGAGATTGGCCGGTAATTTAGAACATTATTTTTATCATTACTCTTGTAGATAGGAACTATTTTAGCTATTTTCCATTGTGTTGGGAATATTCCATCTTGCAGAGATTTTTTAAATATTAAAAATAATGGCTCAGATAAGCTTTCCGCACATTTTTTAATAAATTGTGGTGGAATATCATCTGACCCTGATCCTTTACGATAGTCCAGATTATTAAGTGCTTTAATTATTTCTTCCCTGTAGATCTTTATGCCAGAAATTGTATTAAATGCTTTCGTTGGTGCCTTTTTGAAATATTTGCCACTGATATTTTGCGGAGATGTGTAAATACTGGAAAAGTATTTCGCAAATAAATTTGAAATATCCTTTCCGCCAATTGCATTATTTACTCCGTCAGTCATTTCATTAGGGAATGAACTGTTGTTTTGACGCTTGCTTTTTGTATAAGACCAAAAATATTTGGGGTTTAGAGCAATATTATTTTCAACCTTATTAATATAAGATTTGTAGTTTTCACTCGCTAGTAATTCACAGCGCTCATTTATTATGTCTAAGGAGATCTCATCCATAGGGTTTTTATACTTCTTAAATCGAAGATCTAGTTTTTTCCGCTCTCTTAGTAACCCCTTAAGATTGTGGCTAAACCAAATAGGATATTTATAATTTTTTGGCTTATATTTTGGAACAAACTCTTGTATACATGAATTTAATACTTCATAAAAAATTTTAACTATTTCATCAACTGTAAGGTGATAAGATAAAATAACTTTCCATTTTATAGTCAAAAGATGATAATTAATAAGGTCATAATCACTTTTAAAGAAATTGTATCTTTCAGTTGTAATTGAATTACTTTTTAACATTTTAACCCTGAAATCCATAAAAGTTGCGATAATGGGAGGATGAAGCTTATCAATATTAACAAGGGATGATACAGCAGCTGTTACAGAACAATCGTGAATGTTAGTGAAAACTAGGTCTAAAACTCGGCTTGACATGTTTTTAATGCTATTACATTGTATAAGATCGTTTAAATTGGCGAAATCTATAAGCGTACTAGTCAAAGTTGACACACCTAGACAAGAATATTTTTGGGAATCACTATCAAGAGACCACTCAATACATCCAAGATTAAAGTCACCCAAAATACATGTACTATAACTATGCAATTCAGATACACGATTACAGTTATTTACGAATTTTTTTAACATATTTATTCTAACAGGTGGAGGCAAATATACACCACACAAGGCCAAACTATACATTTTGTTTGAAATTTTAAATTGTATTGTGATCCATAAATCTTCGCATTCGCTCTCCCAACTGTACATGCGACTGCAATCAATTTTTTTAGAGACAGCTATAAGTACTCCACCTCCTTCCTGTTTATGTTGGAAACTTGATAACTTTCTGTCTCTCCTAAATACGACGTATCTATTGTCAAACAATTCGGAATTTAGTATGTTATCATTGAGCCATGTTTCAGTGAGAACTATAATGTCATAAGTATTACAGCATATGTTAGTGTAAAAGGTATGGGTTTTGGTTCTCAATCCACGTACATTTTGATAATATATGTTTAGATAGGAGAATGTTATAGTCTTAACATTGAAACATGTTTGGAGTGACAGCTGATTACAGTGTCGTACTTTTAAGAAAATCAATATCCTTGACCAGCTTACATTCAGAAAAGTCAGTTTTACGCATAAAAATTCGACCGCTCTTAACCCATACATGTTTGTATCCTTTTTCTCTCGCAACAGTCCTAGCGGCAGCATGAAGGTGCTTGTTTGCAGCTGACAAGTGCTCACTTACGAATACGGGCTTTTTTTCTCCTGCAATTCCCATATGGCACGTGTTAAGTTTATTATTAGGATTGGTTTTATTGTACTTTATGACAGACGATAAAATCATATCCCTAGTTTTCGGAGAGTCCAGTTGTAGAATAATAGAACGGGGTCTTGAATTATGGGGGTCTAGTTTTGCTATTCGTGTACAATGTAAAATATGATCTCTCTTTAAATTACAATTTACGGCGGTAGTCAAATTTTGAATCAAAGTATCGAGATTTTCATTTCTACTTTCTGGTACACATTGTATTTCTAAGTTGTTTGCTCTATTATGTTGCTCAATATTATTAATCTTGTTTGTAAGAGTCTTCAAATTTAAAGTTAAGTTTATGTTTTCATCTTGTAATTTTTTGATCGTTTCTGAGGTAGTATCAACCTTCTTTCGAATATCTTCGTATTGACAGTTCAAGAATTGCATAGAGTCTTTTATTTCTATTATTTCCTCTTTAATAGACCGAAACTCTTGAGTAATCATATTAGCAAAATTTTTATTAATTTCGGATGATAGGTTTTGCAATTCAAGCTTAACTACCTCACTTATAGTATCCTTAATACAAGCAAGTGAGACGGTATCACTGGAGGATTGTGGAGGAGAAGACATTGCCTGTCTCTTTGTGGACCGTTTGACAGCTACACTTTGCTTTAAATTTGTGGTTTTGTTGCGCGTACTGAGCCGTACCGGTGTATCATCACTTTGACCAATTCTTTGCTTAGTGATCACGCATGATGGACATTTCCAAGGATGATCATTGTCATTGCCAGTATTAATGTTTAGACAGTTAAGATGATAACGCACTTTGCATATGCTACATTGTAAGAACGCCTCGCCCTCTATTGGCATGTTACAACAGCCCCATGTGAAGATTTCGCTTGCTTCTTCTTTCGACATATTTATAATATTTAGCCAAGCTTTTAAATTTTCTTAAAAAAAAATATTTATTTTTATGTGGGATCGAACTCGGGTTCGTTCGTTTGTTCGACTGTTAAATCAGAGTGCAGGCTTCTGCGCTACAATCAACTCAACGAATATAATCAAAATACTGTATATTTTCTAGCGTGCTGCATTTTATAAACAAAGAGATCGATATTCATTGTATTATTTTAATAAACTCCTTTTTTAAAAAATGTTGTAAAGTTTTGTTTTAAGCACTCCCGCACTAGAAACTTTAATATTGCTATAGTCAAAATAAGTCAATCACTTTCATTTATTTTTTTTTTTTTTTTACACAGACGGTAGATACGTACTAACGTTAATGGTTTTTGATAGTTTTTGTATTTATTCTTATTTTTTTGAACAAATTAAAATGTAACTCGATAATAAATCACTTTAGTTGCGATTGTAACTTAGTTACGGAGAAAATAGCACAGTTTTAAAGTTGTTTGCGAAATTAGTATGAGGACGTACACTTAACAAATCTTTCTCTCACTAGTGTCACACAGATGGGTTGGATAGTAGCATAATACTTACCTTTCTGAGTTTTTGTTAATTCATAGAATTCAGACCAGGACACATCCAAGTGAGTTAATGCAAGACAAGTAAATGTTAAGCATTTTTATGGAATAAAGATATTTTGACTTTGACTTTGACTTTGACAACCTTTGCAGTCATACGTCATTGCCCCTGAACGCTTTATATACAGCATAATAATATTGATTTTTCAATTTGCTACATTATATTTCTTAATTGGGTGTCCTTCATTTTGAACGACTGTTGCGGACGGACGGTAATTTATTTTTCACTGCGAGAAAAATTTTCATAAACTTTAATAGAAACTGTGATTGAAAGGTTGATAAGTTTATAAGGTAGACATAAAAAAACGTAATAACATTTTTTTCTTGGTTTATTTAATTAATATATTTATCAATGACTATATTGTGGCATACCACAGGAATGTTAGAAGCTGTGAGTAGTAGATTCTATTCCCATTTCGGCGAATATTTATCTTTATGTGAGAAAACCACTGTTCTTATTTCACGTGCCTCCTTTCTGTTTTCTGTGTGTTTTTTACATAATATATTTCTTCTTTTATATTAGAATGAATATCAAAACATTATCTGCTTAATAAATTCCAGCTTACAAAGAAAGAAAAACACCATAGATAAAAAATATACCAGTAGATTAAAAAAAAATGGTGTATCAAACAAAATATACAAATAAACTATAATTTCACTTTTACTCGCGCGGCGACATGACATTCAGTAATTAACTGACACGTACATCACAACATTTACTTTCATACATAGTTCTTGCTTGTTTTACATTATTTTATATCACTGACATGATTTGTCACTTTAGTATAAAAAATAAATAATTATATATTATACTGAATGGCAAACATAGCAGGCTAAACAAAGGGATAGTGTTAAAACACTCCGTCCAATTTTTGATACATTGTAGCAGAATTCACAGCTGCGCTTTATCTTGTTACCAGATCATGAACTACAGAGGAGAGCCAAACGTTGTAGTCTATGTATACCTCTTGCTGTCAATCTCTTCATACTTGACCTCCGGAGGGCGTTCATAGTTTTTACCCTCACATATCATCGATATCGATTGGTATCCCCGAAGTTCAATCAAATATACCTTAATCTGCTTCAATTAAATCAGTTTTACGCTGTATCCCGTATGCAGTAGCAGAAGCAGAGGGAACATAATGTAAAGACACTCCGAAAAAGAAAAAGGGCGACCTTAATCTGCTTATAAAATTATTAATGATTAATTTTTAACAAAAACAAAAACCGACTTCTAACAATGAACTAAAAAGTGAAAAATAATTTTACAAAGATTTTATAATTTTGAAGTCGGTGCCAAGTAAAACAAACAGGCTTAGTAATTAGATATTGTAGTAAGGGTGTTGTAGCATTAGTTTGACACCGACTTCAAAATTATAAAATGTTTGTAAAATTATTTTTCACTTTTTAGTTCGTTGTTAGAAGTCGGTTTTTGTTTTTGTTAAAAATTAATTTATTTTACGATTTTAAGTGATGGGTAGATCTTAAAATGATGCTTCTTAAACGAGTGGTGATAGTGGTGGTAGTGGTTCTCAACGAGTGGTTGTGGTTGTCCCATGTAAAACTTCATTTAATTAGGTATTATTTTTGTGCAAAGTAACATTTTGGTATATTGACAAGAACACACATAAAAAGTATTCGGGCGAATTGGGAATCTCCCTTTTTTGAAGTTGGTTGAAAATGAGAACATCCTCTTTTTTGAGGTTGATTGAAAAGAAATGCAACGATCAGGAATCTCACTTCTGACATCAATTTAAAAAGTTTTTGCTTGTAACTATTACAGTATAATCAATTTTTACCAAAAAAAACAAACTTTCTCAATTTTCTCCGGATTCCATAATCGAAACCTAACCAAACTTTCACCAAATTATCCTTGAAGTGTATCCTTTCAAATAAAAAAAGAATCATCAAAATCGGTTGGCGCGACATTGAGTTATTCGGCTATTAGTCGCGCACATGCCTAATGCAAATTTAAGACTTATGTGATTTTCTCATGGATACCATTGTCAGACATGGACCAAAAAAAAATGGGACCATTCGGGAAGCTATACCTTTCAAATAAAAAAAAATTATCAAAATCGGTTCACCCAGTTAAAAGTTATGAGGTAACAAACATAAAAAAAAGAAAATAAAAAAAAAAAAAATACAGTCGAATTGATAACCTCCTTTTCTTACAGAAGTCGGTTAAAAATTGCTCTAAACCGTTTAAAATACTAAATTCTATAGAAATTTGTATTACCTAAAGAAAAAAAAAACAAGTTCAAAAAGAAATCGCTCGCTAAGTCAATTAAGCACGATAAAACGTCGCTTAACCGTCGCAGCATCTTAATTGCATCTCCCCTTCATCTCAAAATCCTACAAACGATACATCCTATCTTCTTTCCAATGAATAATTTTCTTATCAAAGCGGGTTTTTGTTTAACGCAAATGACCTATTTGAGGCGACGCTCAACACCGCAGGACCAATTTCCTTGGTTTAAAAAAAAAAACAATTTTTTTGAACCCATCCTTATTAAGGGTTAACGTTGAAGTAATCGAGTGTCATTATCCGACTATGAATAAATTACACAAGTTCAAAGCTTTGTAAGGGAGGTGTGAGAGACGGGTTGTAGAGGATTGGTCGATTAAAATATATGATAATATAATGTATTCAAACTTAACATACCTTCACGCTGTATCCCTAGCGGGGTAGTCAGGGGTTCGGGATTCGGATTCGGTTTCTACATACGAGTATCTCTTTCGCTTTGTCCAGACTTCCTCGGTTATCAATCCACTCAGTTCTGAATGCGGAATAAAGCAAATAGAGATGCAGGGCGAGCAATTCCTAGTCTGTATTGCAGGAAGATACTGGAGGAAGGTCACGTAAAAAGCACGAGGACTCTCCTGAGGGCATGTATGAAGAAGTTGATGACAGTGAAAAAGGAGGAAAAAGAAATCGCTCTAATCTTGTCACTTAACCCCCAATTTGCGCCTTAACATGAACTCGGAGCGAACGAACAAATTCCACCATTATATCGCGCTCCTCTGTAAAATTGTCCCGGACTCGAGCGAATTAACTTTGTAAGGCTTTCATAAAAATATTACGCGTAATGTATGGCATTATACATATTTTAGATTCATGCAATCTGGTAAGTGGTGCTGGGTGAGAAATTTCTTTTATGATTTGGATGAGCCTTTCCATGTATTTACGCATATCGGATTTTGGGTAGAACATTTTTACTGTAAGTATTAAAGAATGACATATATATATATATATAGAGAATTTGTTTTTTTATCCGAGTGCGTTAGAAGAGGCGTAATGTTTATAGAGCTTTATGTTTGGCATACCTTACAGCCAGATTGGCTGCTTATTTATTTTTATCTTCAAATTACTATCAAATATTACAAATAAAATATTTAATATTTGAATTTCGAAGAATTCGGCTGAAAGTGGGGAAGAGATGAATTTTTATGGGAACGGAGTGTCTACCCTGCTATGTACAAAATCTAGTATTAAGATCTCTGTTCTCAACTTTCCGCCCAAATACGGTACTTTGCGTGTTGAGTTAAGCAAATCAAAGTCATATAATTATTATGTAGATAATTAATTAGAGTAAAAATTAGAATTAGAGATGAATTTTAATAGACATAGATTTTAACCCTATATACGTTTTTTTTAGAACAAATGCGAAAAACGCTAAAATAATACGCTTTAAATTTTAATTTCAAGTACGTAGGTACAGTGTACAGGCTATGTTCACTTAATTACTATAATTAAGGAGTTTTTGAATAATAAGCGATCGCTGAACGAAATTTCCACCATGCCTTTAATTGGTATAATTAATTTCACCTGCAAAAAGTACGTTTATCTTTGTTTTGTTTAAGATAGTGTAATTACTAGTATGATAGTGATAACGTGATAGTGTTCATGGTTAAGTTGAAAAGTGGTTGGTAAACGACTATTAGACAACTAGTCGACGCTCTCAACTTAATTTTTGTGCCTAAATGCCTCCAAAATTTGTAAAGTGGTTAACGGAAGTGTCTTGATGGGAACGGAGTGTGTCAACATTAAGTCCTCGGGTTCTCTTCTCTACCCTGCTATATACAGCGTGATGAAAAATATTTTAATACCTATAAGTAAATAATTTCTTAATTTAGTAAAATATTTTCTTTCTGCTTTATAGGAATAACATAGAGTTAAGACTCTCTTGAAACTGTTTTACTAAAACGAGCAAATGAAAATATTTTTAATCTGATGGAGATAACTTAATTGCACTACTGACTGGCTCTTATAAAGCTATTTCAAATTTAAGATATACCACAAAATAATATTCCAGTTTAAAAAATAAAGCAAAAAAAATAAGTAGAAAGAAATCAATAGAGTCAGTTCCCTTAAGAATTAAACGTTATTAGTATAAGGTGACTCAATATATTGAGAACAAGCTCACCGTTGACCTGGAAAATTAAAATCTACCGTATTATGTAGATGTTTAAACGAGCTGAGATTCAGTTTATATTTAATATTTTTATTTTATTTTCTTTTCAATTCGGCGGAAAATGGAGAACACAAATGTTTTAATGGGAACAGAGTGAGAAAGAAACTGGGACAGGTTCCCTCTGCCTATTCTGTTATGTGCGTGACGTATATCCCGCAATGAAATTTAGTGATAACAAATAGGTAATGATGGAAATATGGTGATAAATTATTTATAAATGATTAATATTTGATTTCCCTAAAGCGACAAACATGCAAAGGCAAATTAGTATTACAACACTCCGTTCCTCACTTTGCGTTTAGCAAAAGGAAGAAACAAAAACTACTCACTATTTCGCTGGGAATCGAATCCACGACAACGGCTTCAAATATTGAAAATATTTTAAATTCTCACGGAACATTAAATTACGATTGTATAAGGAATTGAAATTTTAACCACCATTGATATATTCAACTACGTAAGTAACATTTTCTTATATCTAGATTTAAAAAATCAAGAAAACAAAAGCTTTTTTATAAAAGCTATTTCAATTAAGCTAACTTAAATATTTCCATAAAATGTGTTATACTCGATCCAGACAGAACTCTCTCTGTCAAATAAAATATGTATATATCTTTTTCTTGAACGTTTTTCTTCCTATTGTTCAGTCGCCGACTTTACAAGTGGGCTTCGTGTTATGAATAAATTAGAAAAGTTCCTTATAAGTTTGCTATGTGGCCGTGAAGAATGTTATAGGAAGCATAGTTTAGTTAAAAATAGGAAAAATTTTAATATTTTCACCATATAGGAAGCAATAACTATTAAAGTTTTAAAGTTAAATAGCGTTGTTATCTTGGGCCAGTCAGAGGCACAAGCGTGTGATTCTAAACATGATAGGTTGTAGGTTCCCATTCGAGGCAATGTATATATTTAATATTTTAATTTTTTTGCTCTGATAACGAGCGAAGCGAAGCGCGCCGCCACCAGCATTCTTTCATTATGGGAACGGAGTGCTTTAAGGCTAGGAACCCAGATTCCCTGCACCTACTAATGATAACAATAATAATTTTAATGTAACGGAAATTGAACTTGGAATTTCCGAGAGGCGAGCAGTCTATGGCTCCAGGTTGGCTAAAAGTAGAGATCTAAATATAAATTTCTTCCTTTCTATCTTACAAACGAATTGTAATTTGTGTACTGTACCCCGTTTATAGCACGGTAGGAAAGGGAACCTTTCGAAGAAGTTGCGTGAATGTTAATAAATTACTACCACGAATGAAACTCAAACCCACTACCACTGCGCTTACATTCAAATACTACATTATAATATTAACTTTTTCCAGAAAAGTAACTGTCCAAATTCTAAAGTAGTTTGCCACTTGGCCATCTCAACTTAATTATAACATTTTACTCGTATGCAATTTCTTTTCCTGGGAACGCTATATATCTACCAAGTTCCTGGCTCGACGCCCAAGTTTTCATACTATCTCTACACACATCATAATTTATTGTACGAACTCTACTTTAAAATGGGATTTAATTTTATTTCCATATATGTCCCTGCATTTTGATTGTACTTTAGTTTATTAGAATGGTTCTTTGTTATTTTGGTGCAATTTTGTTGGGATCGATTATTTTTGAAGCCAGTGCAGCTAAAGATGCGACAGGCTGTGGATTCGATTCACACTCGAGGGAATTAAATATTTCATATTTTCATTCCCTCGCTCGTTGCGTTGAGTGCGGCCACTCAACACGCAATGCGTCAGAGGAAAGTGGGGAACGAAAATGTCTTATTGGGAAGAGAATATCTTTACACTAGGTTCCTAGAACCTTCTATTGCGTGATACAGCGTGAAGTTTAAAAAAAAAGAAAATATCAATTACTATGGGGTGTAAAAGGCATTTGTTTTTAAAGAATAGATATAGTTTTCTATGTTAATGTTTAGGGTAAGGTCGATTTTTAAAATGTATTTCTGTGTATATAAAACTGTTCTAATACTCCGCTTCAACGTAACGAGTTCAATAGTTTTGATTGTTTCACGAAAACAAATCTAAAAGTTAGATTTGTCTAAATTCCTGATAACCATTTCTGTTGACTATTTTATGAGTAATATTTTATTATTTATATAATATTTTTTTTAGTTTCACGGTCCATTCTGTACACAGTGCATTTAGTATGTAATGTTTAATAATAAAATATCTTTATACAACCCGTATACCATTACATTTCACGCTTTTTCCCTCAAAACAAGTTAGGACCAAATGAATTGAAATGTTAAAAAACAGTCCACAAACCCGCAACCACGCTTTTTTATAATAATAAAAAATAACAATACTAAGTTATCCCTGCTTACCGTGGTATATGCGGGATAAAACGGGAAACTATAATAAAATATTTCAAATCTACTAAAGAAATATTTTAAGCTTTTATCTTCCTCTATAATAGAGTCACTGCGAGTATAACTACATTTATTAATTGACAAGCTTAAAAGCTTTATTATAAATTCTTCTAATTAAGCTGTTAAATCTAAAAATACACAGTACTAACGAATCGAACTGGTATTTCCAAATTAAAACGGCAAAACTGCCGAATAGAACGCGCGTGTCACTGATCAATGAAACTTGAAATTGTTCGTTTGAACTGAAAGCTCCGGTAGACATGTCGGTCAGCGCGGACCAAAAATATCTTATATATGTATATATGTATGTGTGTATATATGTACGTTGAAACACACGTGATGAAGATTGACGGACGTTCGAATTGTTACATTTTCAATTATTTTTAGGGTTCCGTACTTTAAAAGGACAAAATGGAACCCATATAGGGCTACATTGTTGTTCGTTTTGTCGTTCGTCAAGACCATTTAGCTCGAGATAGCGCAGAATTATCTGATTTGAAGCTGAAATTAATATCAAATATTTAGATATATGGTCTTTTGAAGCAGAGAAAAATTCAAGCTTGAAGTCGACCCAATCTAAATATACAATCATTTATGGATCGTTTTTGCTGCATTTTTTAGCACAAAGTGAAATCGTACAATACAAACAAATACAAAAATCGAAATGGAAAACATCGGTGGCACAACCCGACTCGCACTTAACCAGTTTTTCGTAGAGGTCGCAATGGCGCTATGAGACGATTTCAAATTAAATCACTTTGTGTCTCGATAACACCAGATGTATTCAATATAAGTAATTAGTGAATATAGAATACATACAGTCATTAAAAATGTTATTCTCGTACACAGTTACGTGGACACTTAATTAACCTATGTTTACGAATCTCTGCTCGATTTACGAGCTATTCGATTTTAATGACACTAATAAATTGAAGTGCAAACTTTGGTTGATTTCTGTAGTTTTTAGTGTTTTTAATTGAGAAAGTTCTGTACTCTAGAACTTTATTCCTCAAACATACGTTGGTTTAAACACACAGACAGAAGAAAACTAGATTTAGTAAAAAAACTTTTTCTTAATCGTATGGTTAGCAAACCTTTTTAAAGTAAATAAAATTTATGACAACTTTAAATTATAAACAACTTAACATTTTAGCTCGCATATAAGTATAGGCAGAGGGAACGTAGTGTTAAGATATTCCATTCTTACTTTTCACCCATTTT
Source organism: Heliconius melpomene rosina (assembly GCF_056956725.1). Classification (NCBI taxonomy): domain Eukaryota; kingdom Metazoa; phylum Arthropoda; class Insecta; order Lepidoptera; family Nymphalidae; genus Heliconius; species Heliconius melpomene. Next base: position 791,332 of record NC_140396.1, on the reverse strand, counting down.
TCGGAATACAAATCATGAAAATGAAAATAACGATTTGAACCCAAAACCCACTGTGTCCCACAAGATTATTATATTCAAATTCATAAACTCCATGTATATTAAATACACCGTTTCCACTAAGTAATCCCCCACTTATACCCCACGATACAAACGTATTACATTATTAAGCCGATAGATATATCGTATTAAGAGGTTTTAACTGACAATAACCTAGTAGTGTAATGAAATAATGTATAAAGCGGCTGTTAGTGCCGTTATCAGGCAATCTTGATGTAAGCCGCGCTCAGATTGCATTTCCTTGATTGCAACGAGCTTTGAGTAGTCTAGGAGCTGACGTTTATATAGATACCGTCAGCCTGTACTGGGTTTGATTTAAACTGTTTTGATAGCACAGAAAAACACGGCGTTAAGTTCCGCCATTTTATACGCAAAGTCTCGAAAAATGAGTGGTAAATGGGGCACAGATTGCCTTAATACAAGGTTTTCTAAACTTACCCTGTTATATGTGGGATACAGTATACAGATAATAAGATAGAAGAGAAACAAAAGGAGAAAAATATTTTTTATCCACTCAGTAAGAGTAATATTTTTATTTTGTTCTGTAGAGCTAAAATTCGCTTCACACAAACTCTTTCAATTTTTTGTGTTATACAACTACGCCTTGATAATTGCATAAAATTTAGTATTGGCGTCAAATAATTTATTTAAGTTCCATAAATTATGTAAGATTTATACTTTTTCCTTATAAGCTTAAAAATGTTAGTTTTATATAATGATAAATTTATTATTTTTTATTTAAAATTAGTAAACGTAAAGTTATTGAAAATAGAAAATATAAAACATATTATATGCCAACTGAAACTATATTATGTGTAAAGTAACATAATAATATGTCACGCAAGCTCCTACACTAGCTCTGCCTTTCAAGCGTACACAAGACGGGTGTGCACACATTGGTACTTACGCTCTGCTGGGACTTAAATAGGATCGAGGATAGGATCCTGTTAGGTTTCATTACAGTCAAATAAGGCTTGCTTAATAATTTAACAAACGCAACTGGCTTATATTATTCTCTTTTTAACCTACTACGTCTAGATCATTGGTATGCAACGCAAAATAGGCGTTGGCATTGGAAAAAATTTTTATACTCGTATTCAGACTTAGATCTTTGTTTTCACACCCCTCTCTCACAATGGTGACTAATACCTGCAACTCGCATGCTGATGATGCAATGAGTACAGCATCATCTGCATACAGCAGGCGATTACCACCATAGAGGGGGTCCACCATAGAGGGCTTGCTCGTAGCGAACCCTGCCAGTCCTTTTGAGAGAATTGTGTACCACCACCCAACACGCCATGTCTGAGATGACAGGAGGACGGAGCTACAAATAGCTTCAAGTATTACTGGATCTACCAAATCTAGTTCCAACAAACCACTACCAAACTTCTTTCATACCGAGAACATATTTTGAACTTTGATATGCCGTATCTTTTTCTATCAAGCTTTCCTCGCATTGTTTCCACACTCACCTTAAATAAAATGCTTAGTTAAAAATATATTTGCAAAATATATTTGAAAAAGGCAAAATCTCTAAAATTAAACCACAATTAATATAAATCATTATTAATCTGAAATGATAAAGTACAAAGAGTGCGTATAACAAAGAATGAATCAATAAATTTTCTGAATCAATTCACAAATAATTGTTAATGTTTTCTAAAGACGATAAATCTTGAAGGGTATCGTGTATACAATTAAAACAATAGGTTTGTACTGAATTTATGGAATGAAGGGCCGAGGCCTAGTAAAGGCATTTGAGGCAGAAAGGATACACGCTTCTAAGGGATAGGATAGGATAGGATGGCTGGAATTCTTAACAGATTTTATCACCGCTTACATAGCAAATACATTGTTTTGCCGCATATCTGGCGAAGTGCGTGGCTGTATGTTATTTGACAGGAAATATTCTTGTGTATTTCTCCATGTTTGTGTTAAATAGCTGAAAATTAATAAAATTTCATAATATTATTTAAGTATGATTTTATTTTTTTCCTTGGTTAATATAGCACATATTGTTCATGGCCCGAGTTAGCTCTGACCTGATGTACAGCTACATTAAAACGGTTAACGTAATATGCATATATTTTTATGTATAAATTATTCTGGTATGTCTTTCGTCTATAGAGGTTAGTCGTGGTGCAAAGGCACGAAGTTGTCACTTTAAACGCGAGTGGCTATGGGTTCGATCCCCATCCGTGAAAATATTTATTTTAATTTTTATTTTCATTTCTTCGTTCTGGTGTCAAAACGCGGCATTGAGTTACGTCACTCTACTGACAATGCTTCCAGAATTCGGCGGAAAATGGGCAACGGAGTGTCTTAACATTTGGTTGATTCTGCCTAACCCTGCTGTAGTGGGACACAGCGAGTAATAGCGAAATAACTGAGTTTTTTAAGTGAGATCTACAAATACTAAAATACAAACGATTTTAAAATTCTCATTCCCGAGTGGAAATTGAACCCACGACCGTCGTGTTTCACAACCTCAAAAACTTATATAATATTATAATATGTACATATTCATTTAAAAATAAATCTTTTACTGCTCTTTGAGTTCTAATGTAGAAACAGACGTAAGATAAATAAAAGTTGATGGAATTATTCTCTTGCATTTGAAATCATCTTTTTTTGAAACTAAATATATTTTTCAAACAACTTTATATTTATTCTAGGAAAAGTTGAATATTATCGGAGTGAAATATTAAAACGTCGTGGCGCAACGACTGTGAACACGACAGTTATGGATTCAATTCCCAATGATAGGAATATTTTTATTTTTCGCTCTGGTAAGCGCGGCGTTGAGCTCTGTCACTCAACACGCAATATCTCGAGAATTCAGTGGAGAGTGGGAAAATGAGTATATCTTAAACCTCTTCATGTTACCAAAGTATAGAAGTATAAATTAATTTTTAACAAAAAAAAGTAGCCAAGTAAAACAAACAGGGTTAGTAATTAGATATTGTAATAAAGGTGTTGTAGCATTAGCTCGACACCGACTTCAAAATTATAAAATCTTTGTATCATTATTTTTCACTTTTTAGTTTGTTGTTAGAAGTCGGTTTTTTTTTGTTAAAAATTAATTTATTTCACGATTTTAAGTGATGGGTATCTTAAAATGATGGTTCTTAAACGAGTGGTGATGGTAGTGGTAGTGGTTGTCAACGAGTGGTTGTGGTTGTCCTATGTAAAACTTCATTTAATTAGGTATTATTTTTGTGTAAAGTTACATTTTGGTATATTGACAAGAACATACATAAAAAGTATTCGGGCGAATTGAGAATCTTCCTTTTTTGAAGGTGGTTGAAAATGAGAACATCCTCTTTTATGAGGTTGGTTGAAAAGAAATGCAACGATCAGGAATTTCACTTCTGACATCAATTTAAAAAGTTTTTGCTTGTAACTATTACAATATAATCACTTTTTTACCAAAAAAAAACAAACTTTCTCAATTTTCACCAGATTCCATAATCGGAACCTAACCAAACTTTCACTAAATTATCCTTAAAGTCAAATAAAAAAAGAATCATCAAAATCGGTTGGCGCGACATTGAGTTATTCGTCTATTTGTCGCGCACATACCTAATGCAAATTTAAGACTTATGTGATTTTCTCATAGATACCATTGTCAGAAATGAACCAAAAATAAATGGGACCATTCGGGAAGCTTCACCTTTCAAACAAAAAAAAAAATTTTCAAAATCGGTTCACCCAGTCAAAAGTTATGAGGTAACAAACATAAAAAAAAATAAAAAAAATAAAAAAATACAGTCGAATTGATAACCTCCTTTTCTTACAGAAGCCGGTTAAAAAGGAATTCATTACCCCATTTTGAAATCGAACCTACAACCTTAGTGCCTCACATTAACAGTATATTTCCTCGTATACCGCTAAATGCGGGTGTTTAATATGAAACAATACAATGAATGTAATTCGAGCATAATAACACGAAAACAGCTGAAACGACAAACCTCTTAGAGCAATCACATGCTTCAGCGACCTGAAATCTGCAGAATGTTGGAACCAATGTAAATTAATTACACAGCGTACATATAAATATTCATATATGTATTATATATAACATATTATTTATGAAACAAGTATCATAATATGAATTTTTAAAGTTCCGTACCTGAAATGGTAAAAATGAATCCATCTAAACCCAATGGAACCCGGAGGGTTTCACTTACAGGATTACCTTTTTGTCCATCTGTCAATCTGTCAAGACCATTTAAATAATAAGAAATAATTTCAAACTTATATTTATAGCTCATTTCATATAAAAAGAGTGCATATGAGCAAATGTAAATTTGTCAATTTTTATAATATTTTATAGGTACTTTCCGTTGATCTTAAATCTTGAAGTTGGTACGGAAGCCTCGGTGGGAGAGTCCAACTAGTAACAGAGAGTAACTAGTTTTTTTTAAATATCTAGCACTAAAACTTTTACCGATATAATACTTCGTTAGAAACAGATAAGTTTTCGATAAGTGAACTCACATATTCTATTTATTGAGAATACACTACCTATATATTGTTATGACTTTTAAGGAGAGTTATAGAGGAGTTTCTTATATTTTTTTCATTACTAATGGCATGCTTATATTTCAAACATATATTAAAGAAAGATATCTTCTTATTAATCCTGCATATTACATGACGTTAGTGTTACGTTATAACCCACTGTACCTGTTGACCGTAAAAGCTAGCACTAGTATATATTTTACATATATATCTAAGAACGTTATACAAATGGACGGATAAATAATTATAGCATTAACCAACTCCAGGCATCGTATTGTTCTAGGAATGTTCGAGAATATTCCAATATAAATTAAATTTAATATTTATCGTTCAAGGCTGTCTCGAGAAATCTTAGGGTGTTTTTGTTACAATACAATATATCCTATCCTATATCTTATAAAACAAAGTCGCTTTTTGTGTCTGTCTGAACTTTCTAACTCTTCTTCTTCTAAACCACCCAACGGATTTGGATGCGGTTTTCACCATTAGGTCGAGTATTTCTCAGGGAAGGTTTATATATAGTTTATTATTTGTACATTCTTATGTAAATTAACATAAATACGATAAATGTGTATAAAGTTCTACCCGCTGAGACACTTTGGCGCATGCGCTGCTTTAATGGTAAATACTACATGAAAAAAATGTACTGGAGTATTGTTCCTCTTAATAAGATCTACAAAAAAATCCGCGATGGCATATTCGTATCTTTTAAGAATAACGTGTAGTGATCATATTTCTGTCTAAAAATAGTAATTTCAATATATTTTTTATTGTGAGGGATATTTTTCCATAATGGTATTAATCCTTATCCTTTAAAATACTTTATTAAATTTCTACGTTAAACGAAGATAAAATTTGCTTTTTAAACTATTTCGAAATTGCGAATAGTTTTAGAGAAAAACGCATTTAATTATTGACACATCACGCCGTTCACACATCAGCTGTATGTTACTCAAGTTTCACTTATCCCGTACTCTCAGCATATAAATAAGTATATTAGTTACGTTGGCCATTTAATGTAGATCAAAACTGTCTTTTCTATTTTTCATTTTAATAAGTACTTTAGAAGTTGTTACAATATCAAAAAATCCTTGCTGCGAAACGCGCCTCGCGACATTATGCTTATACAAACGAGTGCGCCGCGCCCGCCTGCCTTACACGCATCGGTGGTTCAGTGGTAGAATGCTCGCCTGCCACGCGGGCAGCCCGGGTTCAATTCCCGGCCGATGCATTCTATTTAATTTTCCTCACAGGCAGCCACGTAGTGCTTGCTTTTCATCAGGGACAGAATACCCTCTTCAGCATTAACCACAAGCTCGAAAAAAAAAAACCCGCCTGCCCTTATAGCAACGAAGATTTAGATGCGTTTGCACGTATTGGATAATTCGAGTTGAATGTATTATTTAATGTCATTTAACTATCTAAAAATAGTAATTTAAATATATTTTAATTAGTACTTGAAAAGATTAGTAGCACAGATTTAAAACTACGGTACCTACTAAAAAATCCTTGCTGTGTAAAACAATTGGAACATCCTTATTGAAACTACGAAAATGCGGGTTGCATTAGGGTTTAATTACTTTTCACATTATCTTAAGTGCTTTGCAAACATACATTATATGAATAATCCAATAGTAAAAGCGGGCGAAGCCGCAATAGGGTCGCTAGTTAATAATATATAACAAATACTTATACATTTTTATAACTTTTTATAAAAATGAAAAAGGGTATATTTTTCTTATCTTTTTTATATTTTTTAGCTTGTATCCAGTATCATAGCATGATGAGCAGTGGGAACCTAGAATTAAGTCACTTTAAATTGAATGTATTGTAATTTGTCTCTTGAAAAACACTTCTATTTCCTACTTTCCGCTGAATTCAGAGGGCATTGTGTGCTTGTGATTGGCGGAACTAAACTTTGTCTTGTAATCAGAGCGAGGATATGAAAATATTAAGTAGTTCTTTTCCTCGAGTGGGAATGGAACCGTCGCGCTTACAGTCGCATGTTTATAATATACTAGCGGACGCGCGCAGCTTCGCTTGCGTATATAGGGGTGAATTCTAATAACCCATGAAACATGTATTCGATGAAATATTTTTAAGAGTCTAAATTTCAAATTTTATAAAAATCGGTGACGATTTAAAGATTTTTCCATACAAACTTTCAACCCCTTATTTGCACTCTTAGGGGAAGAATTCTAGAAAACTATGAAACACGTATTGAATTAAATACTTTTAAAAATCTAAATTTCAAATTTTATAAGAATCGGTGCCGATTTAATTTTTTTTCCATACAAAGATTGAGCCCCTATTTTACCCCTTTAGGGTTAAAATTTTTCAAAATCCCTTCTTAGTGGATGTCCAGATTACGAAAGTAACGATCTGTCCAAATTTCACGTTTCTACGCACAGCGGTTACGGCTGTGCGTGCGTCTTACCTCAGTCAGTGAGGACAAGTCCTTTTTAAACGGTTTTATTTAGCTCACCCCGTTTGTTTGTTTGGGTCAAATTTAGTAATTGAAATTTAACCCTCTTCCCGTTAACCGATTGATCTGAAATTTGGTATACGCCTTTGATTCTGGTGACAATACAATTATCCATATTCAATATTATTGTGAATCCAAGATGGCCGCCGCTACAAGATGGCGGACAACTTAGTTTTTTTCAATCCCATCAATATGGATATCAAATGAAAGGGCTTGTCAAGTAGAATTCAGTGGACTATACAAAATCAAAATCCAAGATGGCCGCCACTATAAGATGGCGGACAAGTTAGTTTTTTTCAATCCTATCAATACGGGTATCAAATGAAAGGGCTTGTCAAGCAGAATTCAGTGGACTATACAAAATCAAAATCCAAGATGGCCGCCGCTACAAGATGGCGTACAAGTTAGTTTTTTCGATCCCATCAATATGGGTATCAAATGAAAGGGCTTGTCAAGTAGAATTCAGTGCACTATACAAAATCAAAATCAAAGATGGCCACTGCTACAAAATGGCGGATAATGTAGTTTTCAATCCCATCAATATGGGTATCAAAATAAAGGGCTTGGTAAGTATAATACAGTATACTATACACAATTACAATATGAATCTCCCACCTAAGTCAAAATCTGGTATCCTGTCGAGGACTGTGTGGCTATAGGGTGCCTAAAAATGATACGTCGCTAGGGGTACCACCCAAGGTAAAAGGTAAAAGCGCGCCGAGAACTGTATGGCACTAGGTGGATAAAAATGATATGTCGTTAGCGTTTTCCCCTCAAGATTCAGGCACATCTTGTTGTACATAGCCTTGTCCCTCTATTGGACCTCTGGGGGGGTCGTTCGTAACATTCTCCATTAACCTTGCAATAATGAGACATCGAGCCTCATTTCAACGAATTGAATAGCATGAGAAATAAAAACTAAAAACTTAAAAATAAAAAAGTAAAAAAATAATTTTAAGTTAAACGGTTTTATATTGCAGATAAATGTACTAAAAGCTAAAAAATAATTTCATAGAAATTATGATTACTAAAATAAAATCGTGGGGACACTTGCTACTTACCACTAGGTGGGTGAAGTCTCACGCTATGTCTTTCAATTGTAGATATTGGACGTGCCCCACGATTAAATTTTAGTAATCATAATTTCTATGAAATTATTTTTTAGCTTTTAGTACATTTATCTGCAATATAAAACCGTTTAACTTAAATTTTTTTTTTTACTTTTTTATTTATATATATAGATAATGGATATACCTGGTTGAAAGTTAGATTTAGTTGGAGTAATCTAATATTGATTTGTTTACACGATGTTAATTTTAATCAATTATAATTAAATTTAGTTTGATTACATACCCTGCTATAAACAAAATATATAGAAGGGTATTTACTTGCATTTCTTCGCCCTGGTTACAAGATAAAGCGATGCGTTCTGCCAGTTAATTGTGCTATATGTAAAATCCAACATAAAGCTAAATAAAAATAATTCATTCTACAGAGTTAAAATCGAATCCACAACCGTCATGCTATGACTCGAACCTGTGGCATGGCAGTCTCAAATAGTTTTAAACCCAATTTCACATTTAATTTAATTTTCACTCACAAACCATTCATAAACCGTCGTTTTTGTTCCAGGTACTTCAATTACTGATAACATTCAGCCCACATGGTTATAATTCGTCTATAAACTTACTGAAACATCTCAAACGTTGGACTAGGAATAGCAATTTGCATAATTAAATCTCCAGGACCCAATTCAGATGTAGACGTCGATTGTGTATGTACGTTGATAAGCACATTACTCCTTATCTGGCTCTATGATCTCCGAAACCAATTTCGCAAGGTTCGGTACCTGCTGCTAAACAAATATGGGAATAATGGTTAAATTGATATTGATTAGACCATCATGGTGAAATGGAACAGTGACTGTATTTATTGGTAGTAAGTTCGAATTCCAATCAAAGTAGTTAATAGAGGCCAATAATGATATTGGGCTTGTCTACAATCAATACATTTAAGGGCCAATTTGTGACAGGTAACATTTTTACCTGCTTATGATAATAAATTTTAAAACGTAGTAAGTACGTTTTTTTATCTTTCCAATGCATGTGTAATCGAACCCTGAACCCAGCGTTTACATAAAATTATAGTAAACTAAAGCGAAAAAATATTAAATGTTTACTTTTTCCTCATAAAATCCTTCAACGAAAATAATGTGTGAGTTAACACGAAACTTCATATAACCAAATTAATTAATTAATAGCGCTATTAATTGGCTTATCTGTAATCTTGGCGTAGATAAACCATGCGAGGGATTTTGATTGAGGGCGTCAAGACCACGAATTGAAATTCTAGTAATAATAGCTCAATAGAGTAACTCGATTGAGGCCAGTCGTGGTGCAGAAGTACAAGTGCGACAAGTTCTGGGTCCGTTTCCCAATTGAGGAAGTGAAATATATAATAGATTCACTTCCTCACTCTGGTAATGATTCTCCAGATGTAGTGCTTGGAAAATTAAACAAAAATTGGAGAAAGGAGCATGGATTAGGGAACGCTCACGATCGAAACATTCAGAACGAAGAAATGAAAATATTAAATATTTCATATACTCCAGTGACAAAAAAAGCCACAACCTGTCACGTTTACAGAACACGCTTGTGTCTCTCAGCCACCGCTGACCTCTCTCTCTCTCTCTCTCTCTCATTAATTAAAACGTATATATCAGTTTTAGGATTACATTAAGACATAGCTTTCTATAAAGTAATAATCCCTGTACCGGTGGTAAGCGGATATTCTCGAACTCATTAAAATCGGCAAAGAACGGTCGAAGTCGATTCTAGCTGACGGCATTGATCCCTAATTCTGTTGATGAAATTAAACCCACAAAATCGATTCAGCTTTGTTTCTGTTGATGCTCTTCAAAGGTCCATTTGAGCTGTCCTGTCCTTATGGAACAGTGGGTTTTGGGTACAGGAATGTTAATAGTTAAAATTAGATTTTATATTTTACTAATATAGAATTACTAGTGGACCCGCAACTACTTTAGTGTGAATTTTAAAATATATGTAAACTTAAACGAAACTAATAATGAAGGGGTAAGTGGCGCAAGAGGCTAAAGAGACAGTGTAAATGCGACTGGTTGTGGATTCGATTGTTTCTCTGGAAAATGGAATATATTTTTTTAAAATTTCTAGTTCTGGTAACGAAGCAAAGCGCGACGTTGAGTTCTTCCACTCTTTACGCGATACTGGAGGCATTGACTTAGTCAAAAATTAAGGAACGAAAGAGTCTTAGTGGGAACGGAGCGTCTTAAAACTAGGTTCCCAGGCTCCGTCTGTGTACCGTGTCATGAGAGGAAGTCAGCATGAAGCTGCATAATACTCTCAATAACTTAAATGCAACTAGGAATTTTCTATATCAGACTTTCTAAAAAAAATTCTTAATCTTACTTAGCAAGGTACTATCCTTGCTTTAACCAAAATGGCAGTGACATACAGATGTAAAAACATTCAGACAGCACGACAAATATGCAAAAATTCCGTATTTTTCCATTTGATAAAGGAACCCCAAATACAAACCCAATCCGATGAACCAATCACAAGAATCCCCTAATTATATACATGAATGGTGAAATATTGAAATTCCCCACCACCGTCTAACCCAATAGCCGGGGACCGTACTGCTTATAATTTACAAGTATAATAACGTCCTAAAATGGATTTACAATTCCAACGTTGTTATAATCAAGTAATATTGGGATTCATTTAACAAAACATGACTTAATTATAAAGGGCTTCGTCTAAATATCATTATATTTTGTGACGGTATTAGAAGACACTCGTCGGTGTTAAGATATCTGTAGATAAGATAAGATATTTATCTTTTTCTTTACTCTGAACATGGAAAAAAGAAACCGTCGCGTCGTGATGCGGCACAGAGTCTAATTGTTAACGCAGCGGTTGTAGGTTCGATTCTTAATCAAGGGAGTACATTATTAAAAAAATATTGCTTGATATATTTTTAATATTTTTAAAGTGTTATTCCACACTTAGGAAAGAAAAATACTTTTTTAGTATAAGTATAAAAATATTATACGTTATATTTATAATATTTTTATACTTATTGAATTTTATTGAATTTTTATACGTTTTCTAAATAAGTAATATCACTTTGAGTAAAAAGTTACCTTCATGCATACACTCGAGGTATAAATCTACATAGTATTCAAATAAACGTTCAAGTCTTATCTAAATATGTATTTGAAACAAACATGATATGGTGTTTGTTTATCTAGTATTGCAAGGATCTGGATCTAAACAACTTCTATGTAATGTGGAATTAATAATATAGTCTGCTAATGCAGATCTTAGAATCAGAGAAATATTTCATATAATTATGAAATATTTGCATATATCGATTTTTTTCAGCTTCACTCTGTATCCCGCGCTACTATACGCGGTAGGCAGAGGGAGCCTAGTGATAAGACACTCTGCTCCCCTCTTCCGCTGAATTTAATTTCCTCGCTCAAGTAATAGGCCGAAGTGGAATAAAACATTCTGATAATAATAACGATGACTATGTTATAAGAAGCGTGACACCATCTTTAAATCATACATTGAAAGATAACATTGAAATTTTGCTACCAAAAACAAAATAAAAAGAACACGTAACCCCATAAACCAATATTAAAGGCGAAAAACGAAATATGATCCCATGAAAAAAAATTCTCAACATTAACTGTACTCGTAATACATAGAATACTCGTATTGCTTTTTATTTGCCATCCATCATTATTTCGTAGACTCCACGCCTTGACACGTCGAAAGCTTTGATATATTATTGGCCGAAAAAATACGCCTACATACATTTTTTTTATATGGCAAATGGAGACAGCGTTACTTAGAGAATCCTGTAGCATTTCAAAGGTTATTAGATATTTCGAGAATTCTTTTCGCATGATTTTATTGAATTTCTTTAATTTTGTATTCGAATCTTATTGCCTTATTATCCAAAACATGAAACAATATATGGAAAAGAACACAGCTTGTCGTTGTATCCCACACATGGCAGGGTAGGCAAAGGGACTCAGGGAACCTATAGTTATCCTTCCATTAAGATACTTCCGTTCCCAATTTTCCGCTGAATTCTGAAGGTATTGCATTGGATTTTACAGTGGGAATCGAACTCACATCCTGTCACGCTTACAGTGGCACGCTTGTGCCCCTGCAGCACAACTGGGTCTCATTTATATAAACATACGTATATTGTAATTATCAATCCATAAAAAATCTTTTGTTTGCACGCCGGTTAGCGTTTTGTATGGAACTGTAGGGAACCCGCCGGCTGTAATTTACCGAGCGAGGGGTGGCAAGTGACATGGATAAACACGCTCTACGGAAGATAGCTGACTGTACTTTTGCATTTTTTTTATTTCACATTTAACTTTTATAGTCGTGGCGCAGCGACCCAACATGTGACTGGTTGTGAGTTCGATCCTCAGTCGAGGATGAAATATTTATTTAATTTTATATTTCTATTTTTGGAAGTTCGCTCTGGTGTTGAGGAAAAACGCTGTGTGATCCACCACTCACACATGCAGGGCCTTCTGAATTGCGGAAGAAAGTAGGAAACGGAGTGGCCTAACACTAGGTTTCCTTTGCCTAACCCTGCTGTGAGCGGTATACAGGCTGAAGCTGATATAATTAAATTTTTCATTTAATTTATATAACACGGGCGTTTGATAAATAACAATTTTGTAAAATAGTTTCGACGAATCTAAAAATATTTATTTGACGTGCCTTTGTTTTATTTCATTGTGAAACGAATTTGTAAATTCAAATTCGATTGTCTAATATTCTTTGCAATGCTGATGAAATTGGAATTAAATAAACTTAATTTTGTTTTGCATTGTTTGTATTGGAATTTAGAAAGCCTAATTTTTATATTCATATTTTTATGTTTACGTACGTAATAAAATATTAATGCAACAATCAAATCTTCAAATAAAATAAAATTAAATCTCCTTTCTCCAATTTAGATTTACAATAATGATATTATCACAATTGAAAATATAAGTAGGTACCTTTTTTATCTTCACGCTCTCGCACTCATCTAGCAGGGTAGGCAGACAGAACCTAGAGCTAACACGCTCCATTCATATTATCTGGACATTGCATTAGCAAGGAAAGTAACTATTCCGAAGCGAGAATCGAACCTGAAACCATCGCGTTTCCATTCAAACGCTATCGCACGACATCCTCTAGTATTTAGCACAATGAAATTTTCTGCAAGAAGTCACTTTACTCTCCACTTCTCCAATTTAGTGTATCTAACATCACATTAAGTATGATCACATGAAATAAACATCTATATTAAATAGCATTCTTCCAACAGAGACTTGAACCCTTACTATCCGATTTCATATTATTTTATTTTTATAGCAAAACTTTTATATTTCCATAACCCCATAAGAAAGCTAACATGTGTACTAAAAATAATTTTCGCCATTCCACGCAAGACGTCAAAGTAAAAATGACAATAACTAAAGGATACGTTGGTGCTATCGTTTCTGTGAATGGGATCTACACACGGACTGTCTTTTGCAGTAGTTGTTAACAAATGTTACTTTTAGAATTTTAATGTTTAAATTTTACATATGATCTTTAGCTTCACGCTGTAGGGGCCTAGTGCTGAGACACTCTGCTTACCATTTTCCGCTCAATTTTTAAGACATCTTTGTCTTGTTAGCAGAGATATAAAAGTATTTTGTCTCTATGAATCCTGTATCCATTGCCATTGCATCTGCTGTCACAAACTATACCGCAGTCCCATGACAAGCTAGTTAAACTTTCTAATTGAGAATTTACTTTTTTAAAAATAAAATACTAATTTAAATTAAAACTATTTAATACGTCTGATCGATTTGGAGATCACAACAATATTAATTCTTAAAGTTAAAAGTATTTGTATTACAGAAGTTATAATGTATTGCGACATTTAACATGAATTTTACGAAACAATAAAAGTGCTTATAACAATATAACCTATAAGAATAATCTCGCTTACACTAATACTGAGGGTTTGGGTGAGTGCATAACTCCTCCCTCCCCAAGTGCGAAATTATCGGGTTGTTCATTTTTAATAACTTTCCGATGATTTCGCGAACAATTTATATGTAAGATTTTACAACGAAAAACATAAAGTAAAAATGAGAGTATACATAAAAGAAATAAAAATATAAAGATGTAAATTAAAATTTCACTGACTCTAGGATGTGTTTCACTATTAATGATTTCACTATCACTGAAAACACTTTGCTTTAGTACCGCTGACATATATTTTACTTCATCCAAATTGATTCCTCTCATATTGAGTACGCGTGTACTGGATAATACAGGGGCTCTAGCCATAGGCAGCTGTGGCAAAACTAAATCTTGCTTGGTTCCCACAGGATCACTCTCTATGAGGTTGACATGACTACGAATCTTTATATTCTTTACCTCAACATTACATGGTTCGTCTAAGGTCATAACATAAGTCCCAATAATAGAATACTTATTGACATCCCCATTACAGGTTTGAGTTAGGGTGTTTCTAAATTTTGAAAATAGTATCCAACTTGTAGATGTGATTCTTTGGACCCTTATATTCTCTATGTCAATCTCTCTTTGCTCACATTGTGTTAAGTTATCTTCGAATTTTAAGAGCTGCTCGATACAAGTTATCTCAGGATAAAGGGTTTGATGATCTTCGTTACACAAGAATTGTTCTCCAGCAGCAAGTGACCGGCATGGTTTTAGGATCGGTAAGTATTTCGTACCCTTTGCCAAGAGGTAGGGATATTTAGGGATAATGGAAAATGTTTTATTTTCTGATTTACGAAAAATAGGTAAGGAATATAATTTATAATAATTATAAGTAATGTTATCTGTAATTGGAATCTCCATTATAAACGTAATCTGGTTTTGCTTAATATATGATTTAATATTGATTGTTTCCTCTAATTTTACCAAATTTTCCGCACTCGGCGTATATAATAAATTTTCAGTTTGAGATATTAAAACTAAATGTTGTAATAGTTCAGTAGAATTAATAATACTTTGATGTAATATGGATATTTTACTGAAAGCTAATGCAGTCTCTATTTCTCCTAGCTTAATGAATATAGTACGAAAGTTACTTACGAACAAATTAAAAAGACTTACTATATATGTAGTATACACTAAATGATTATCCTTAGAAACTAACTCCTTGATCATAGATTCAACAATTTTCAAACGCTCATTTAATACAAAAGAATTTTGATTCAAAACTTCAGTAATATTTATAAAACTATCAAGCATTTTAGATATTAATTTCAATCATTTTTTCGGCTAAGTGTTTATATAATACTTTTAAACGTTTTGCATGATCTTTAACCAATTGCTGTATGTATTGTTTCTCTAAATCTATATCAAATAAACTACTTGAATCCATATGACCAAATACTACTTCGAAAGGGGTTAGACCTGTGACAGAATGGATAGAACTATTATAGGCAATAATGGAATACATCATCACTGATGCTGCATCCGTGCATTTCTCTTCGTATTTCGCGCATCTATAAATTTCATTAATAGTAGAATGTAAACGCTCAATCAATCCCATCGAATTAGAGTTGTTAGGGGAGCCGATATGGATTTCGATTTTATGTAAACTCAAAAATTCTTTCATTAATTCATTATTAAATTCGCTACCAGGATCGGAACTAATCTTTTTAGGGGTACCATAAAATGAAAAATATTTCATAAGTGCACGAACTACTTCCGCGGTTGATCTATTATCTATTGAAATGGCTTGACCCAATTTACTAAATGCATCTATAATAGTCAAATAGTAATTTCCTTCTATCTGAAAAAGATCAATGAATAATTCTTGAAACGGGGCGTCTTGTGTCTGAGTCAACTGTAAAACAGGTTTAAAAGGTTTTCTATCGTATTTCATTTTACAGCATGTTTCACAAGCGTTAATAATGGCTGAAATGGTTTCTTGCATATTGTGCCAAAAATAATTCCTACGTATACTTGCTAGAGTTTCCTTAATACCGCGGTGACATGTTTTACCTTGGTGATGTTTTAATACGATAGCTTTTTGTTCTTTTTCATTTTCTATAAAAATTACTCGCTCTGTACATTCGAATAATAGGACGGTATCCTTCCTAAATAATTCTATGACAATACTAGTAAACTGTTTCCGATGTTCATTATTTTCAAAATAAATGAAATACTTGGTTTTTGGTTTAATATACTCCTTTAAAAATTGTTTAACTAAATCTCTATTATAAGTGGGTAAAAATACTTCTAACACCTTTTGCTTTTCACGTGAAAGATCGCGAACTTGTATATCATTCTTAAACCATGTATATACTAGAATTTGATTAGGTTTTGTGTCTATTGCTTCGTGCAATATTGGTATACCTGACGATTCTATGATATTAGCGGAATGGACTGTGTCTGTTTTGGATGTTTCAGACGGTGACCTAACCGGATAGTCACATGTCCTAGGTGAACTCGGCACTGATAAAGTTTCGGAATCGGAAAGGGTTATAGGTTTTTCCCTAGAACTACATTCTGATATAGACATTGTACTAGAGTCATTGCGTTGCCGTAGCCCTTTCTCTTTCTTATCAAAATTTACTATCATAGAGTCTTTTTCATCGTCTGAATGTGTGGCATTTACTCTAATTCTTGACAAAGCGTCCGCATTTAAATTTTGGTTTCCCTTTTTATAAACTATTTCGTAATCGTAGTCCTGAAGTCGAAGGCGCCAACGAGTAAGTTTACTACTTGTATCTCTTTGTGAGTTCAGCCATGATAAAGGCTTATGATCGGTGTATATCATGAATTTCTTACCGTAAAGATATGGCCTAAAATGTTTTATAGCCCAAACAATAGCAAGACATTCGCGTTCTATTGTACTATATCGAGATTCCGTGTCACTTAAGGTACGACTAGCATACGCGATTGGTTTATCGCTACCAATGGGACCCTGGGATAGAACTGCTCCTAACGCGACATTAGAAGCATCAGTAGTCAAAATAAAAGTTTTATCAAAATCAGGATACTGCAAGAGGGGTGCATTTGTTAAAAGTTCCTTACATTTGTTGAATGCATCCATATAATTTTTATCTAAGACAACTTTATTTCGTTTTTTTAAGCAAGACGTTAATGGTTTTGTAACATGAGCAAAATCTTTAATGAACCGCCTATAATATCCAATGAGACCTAAAAACGATTTTATTTCAGTTGTCGTCTTGGGTATTGGGTAATTTAATACGGCAGTAATTTTATCGTCATTTGGTTTAAGACCGTCTTTTGTTATTGTATGTCCAAGGTAAATTACTTCTTTTCGTAGAAATTCCGATTTATCTAGTTGGATTTTTAAATTCGTCTGTCTAAGTCGGTCAAAAATGGTTCTTAATTTTTGAATATGTTCATCTAGGCTAGCTGAAAATATAATGACATCATCTAAATAGACCATACAATGTATTCCCTGTAACCCTCTTAATATACTATCCATAGCCCTTTGGAATGTTGCTGGGGCTGTTTTTAAGCCAAACGGCATTCTAAGGAATTCATAATGGCCATGTTGCGTGCTAAAAGCCGTTTTCTTTATGTCTTGCTCGTCTACCTCTATCTGATGGTAACCGCTTGCCAAGTCAAGCGTAGTGAAGTATAAGCTTTTGCCAAGTTTGTCCAGTAGGTCAGTAATATTAGGTAGTGGGTAACGATCGTCAACAGTCACTTCATTAAGACGTCGATAATCGACTACCATGCGCCATTTTACTAAACCTGATGCATCACGCTTTTTGGGAACTAAATGAACAGGTGCATTCCACGGGGAATGTGATTCTCTTATTACATTATCTTGGAGTAATTTTTCAACTTGTCTATTAATTTCGTCTGCTTGCGCAGGAGCTTGCCTACATGGTCTTATAAAAATAGGATCTTCACTCTTAGTACGGATTTTATGTTTAACTTCGTTGGTAAAACTTAAGGGTAGTTCATCACAATAAAATATATCCCTATATTCGTGACATAATTCTAGTATTCTAGTACGTTCAGTTTCGTTAGTGTGGTCTAATCTAAGTTTTTTTAAATTTTGTTTCAATATTTCGTCGGTGTCAGTCATTGTTTCGTTATTATTTTTTATGAAGTTACATTCTGAAATATTAATACTCGATGTTTTAAACGCTTTGCTAATAGTCAAAGTCATAGGTCTATCTAAAGTGTTTTGAATTATTGTTGATGCATATCCATTAATACAATTTACTAATGCAGAAGGCATTCGTATACCAGGTGTAAACTCTTTAAATTCAATTACTGCTTCTCCCGTGTGTAAATCAGTAGGGATCTTTACTCGTTGTTCACACCGAGGTTGTAAATGAACGAGATAATTCAAATTATTAATTATAGGAATGTCAGTGGTCTTAGTTCTCAGTAATAAATGTTTGAGGTCAATAATTGCGTCCAATTGTTTAAGTAAATCGTTTCCAATAAGTCCGTCATAGCGTTCATCTACATCATATAAATGAAATTTATGATAATCTGTAGTATTAAAAGTCGGAAATAAGGGAATTTCAATAATTTCTTTGTGTAGGCTAGAAGCATGTGTGCTAATAACTTTAAAAGGTTCATATTTAATAAAATTATGAAAATATTGGTAAGCAATACGGGGGCTAATAAACGAGCGAGTGCTGCCAGTATCAATCATTAATTTTGCATTAATTTCTGGAATAAAAATATGAGGTAATTTAAGATTCGGGTCACAATTTAATTCTATGATTTCTTCTTTTGCGAGGCTTCTGTTTGAAAATTTTCCTCGGCTGGTGGAGTTACAATATAATTGTCTATTTCGTCAATAGGTGCATAAGGCACGTCCTCAACATACGGTTCGTAATTCATATAGTCATAAGGATCATAATCGTAGTAATAGTCGTATTCCAAATTTTCATTTTGTAAATCAGTTTCATTTAACCTAAAACCTTGTTGCGCTATTTGAGGTCGCGGGGGTGCCGTTCTCATAGATATGTCAGTTGATTCTAAGCGGTTATTCTGAGGTGGTCTTTGACCAAACTGTTGTGGTGTCATAGTACGATTTTGGGAATGCTTATACCCAAATTGCGGATTTTGGGGTGGCCTATACCCAAATTGTGGATTTTGGGGAGGCCTATACCCGAATTGTGGATTTTGGGTAGGCCTATATCCGAATTGTGGATTTTGGGGAGGCCTATATCCGAACGGTTGAGGTTTTAGTAATGTTTGCTGCGGTTTATATTCAAATTTTGGTTGTTGTGTAAATTGAGGTCTAAAATTATGGATTCCAAAATTAAATTTTTGCTGAGGGGTAAGATTATTTTGTGTAAATGACGACCCTGCGACGTTAGGTGTTGGCCTCGGGGCCGTTGAATTATTAAGAATGCGATTACGAAGTTGATATTGTTCATGAAAATTAACCTCCTCTAAAACTGTTGATAGAGCTTGTTCTAATGTACTAGGTGATTTAAGTCTCACAATACGCACCATATTTTCTGGTAAATTATAGAGAAAAACATTTAAGGCTGTGTGGTTATAAATAGCAATTTTCGCATTTTTAACTTCTTCATCTACCGATAAATTTACTTTAGATATTAACAGGGACCGAATATTTTGTATTCTGTTACAAAACTCTAAATAACTTTCCCCTGATTTAATTTTACATGATTCGAGAGAAATTTTATACATTCTTCGCTACGAGGGTCACCAAAATGTTGTTCCAATAATTCTTTTAACTCAGGCCACGTCTCTATATCCTCACGTTCAGATAACAACGCGGCGGCATCATCTATTAATCTACTAGTTATAGCATGTAAAACATAAATATTCTGCTGCTGATGAC
Source organism: Heliconius melpomene rosina (assembly GCF_056956725.1). Taxonomy (NCBI): domain Eukaryota; kingdom Metazoa; phylum Arthropoda; class Insecta; order Lepidoptera; family Nymphalidae; genus Heliconius; species Heliconius melpomene. Next base: position 771,351 of record NC_140396.1, on the reverse strand, counting down.
CACGAAATTTATTTATAATGTACTCACATTTTCTAAAAAATAAATTTAATATTCTTTTGTCGCCACCGAAAAGAGGAATTAGTCGTAACATTTCATTGGGTATTGGTACTACGCTATTTGACGCTAAAGGAATTTCTCGCGATTGTTCCATTTTGTAGAGTAAAAATTAATAGAGAGCTCTGAAGTTTCAAATCAATTACAATTATTTTTAACTAATTTAACACACACAAAAATATAAAATATATCAAAAACACATGTATCAATTATGTATATAAAATAGCACACAGTAAATTAAAAATATAAAAATAGTAGGAAAATAAAACACAATAAAATAATTTTTTTTTTTTTTTTTTTATTTTATTTCATAATACATAAAAACAATTACGATCGATTTTTAGATCATTAATTATTATATATATATTTTTCTTTAATTACTAAAATATTTTAATAATATTTCTTCTAGACGTTATTTAGTCTATGGAGATACTTTTCTTAGAACTACAGGTTTAATAGAGTTTTATATTAAAACCAGATACGTTATAATGCGAGACGTTCAATCCCAAAATAACGCCACTTATATTTATTGTAAATCTCAAATAGAATGTGGGAATATAAGAAAAAAGGAAGGCAAAGAGTTTTACTCACCGACCGATCGCTGATCCCATCTTCTTGTTCAACTTATTTCTTTGGTTCGTGGATAGCCTAAGTCTATTCGCACTGTACTCGCGATTTTTGGGCGAATTTGGACACCCAAATCTACAAGACACGCAGACCTTTGATAGACTATCCTACCGGCTGCGCCAGTTAAACTTTCTAATTGAGAATTTACTTTTTTAAAAATAAAATACTAATTTAAATTAAAACTATTTAATACGTCTGATCGATTTGGAGATCACAACAATATTAATTCTTAAAGTTAAAAGTATTTGTATTACAGAAGTTATAATGTATTGCGACATTTAACATGAATTTTACGAAACAATAAAAGTGCTTATAACAATAATGGGAATACTCCGGTGGTCTCGCTGAGCCAGCGGAATAATCTCGCTTAAACTAATACTGAGGGTTTGGGTGAGTGCATAACTAGCTCTTTACACACCAACATTACTAGTTTTAATTGACATTAAAACCATAAAAAAGTTATTAAATATCATATAAAACATAAATTTCTTGTTCATTCCATAAGAATCATCAAAGTAATAATCATAACAAGTAATGAACACGCCGGCGATATCGTATCTGCAACCGGCGCCTGCACACGGACGCCCAACGAGCCAACGACTGTACCTGAACGTGAACTAACTCAAAATTCAATATCTAACACGACATTTTGGTGTAAACATCGCGTGACATGCTTAAGTATTCGCTCCAAGTTATAAGATGGCCGAAGGTTTTGTTAGGATTTTGTTGATTTTTTTTATCATTGTTTTTAATTTTTTCAAAGCTTAGAACGTAATTTGTTTAAGCATAAGGTTTCCCTATATGTGGAGTACAGTGTGAATATTAAAAACAAGGGAAAAAGATAAGGCCAACTTTAAGTGCAGTGCTTGACCTTAATCAGCATAAAATAGTAAAAATATTTTTGAAAAATATTTATTTGATTAAAAAAAGAGTTATTTCAATTTTAACTACTGCAAAAGAAAAAAAAGAGGCAAGACACCAGTTTCACGCTATTTTACGCTCACAGCAGGGTAGGCACAGAGAAACTAGTGATATTAATAAATAGTGGTCATTCCCCAGTGGGAATCGATCCCACAACCTGTCGCGTTTCCAATCATACTTTGTGCCCCAGAAAGAGCTGTGTCACTAAAAAATCTGCCACATCAGGCAAAAAACAAGATATCGCTAAATCCTCTAACTTCCACCAGAGACAGTGTTTTGTTGCGTCATCGATCATCCTCAAAGCGTTTCGCTCGTAGCGTCGAATATTACTTGCGAGTAAAGTGCAAATGTAAACGCAGTTTCAAGGTTCAAGTACTTTAACGGTGTTCGTTGTTTACTATCTGTAGAATATAGTTCTCATGTTATAGAAGGTTTACGATGTAGTGGTGAAGTGGGAATTTTGTATATTTTTTTCTTGAAACTAAATGTGTGGGCATAGTGAATTTAGTTTTAGGACACTTTGGATATTTTTTTTTTATTTGGTTGTCAGTTCGATTTCAACTTGAGGAATTTATTTATTTTCATTTCCATTGGCATTTTCAAGCATTTTCACGAAATATAATGTTTCGAAAATTCAGAGAAAAGTTAGAAACAGAGTTTCGTAATATAAGTTTCCTGTCTATTTGTCTACCCTGATATGCTGAGAAAAATTTTACAAAGTAAACACCGTACCTAGAACCATCAAAAAAATCAAGTAATCTTACTTCTGTTTACAAAACGGGCCTAAATATATAAAAATAATACATAAAAACTTTATGATGTAGAAAGATTATAAAAAAGCCGAAAGAGTCATTGCTTATTTGTTGTTGTTATGATTTTGAAGAATAACTCTAGATATTTGGAAGTCAGTCGTAGCAAAGAAACGCAAATGCGTCTGTAAACGTAACAGGTTGTGAATTCGATTCCCACTCGAGGAACAAAATATTTAATATTTTCATTTCTCTCAGGTACTGAGGCAAAGTATAGACTTGAATTTCGTCACTCAATATGCAATGCCTCAAGAATCCGGCGGAAAATGGGGACCAGAAATGTCATAATGGGAACAGAGTGCCTTAACACTGAATTCCCAGGATTGGTATGTGTGCAGATTACAGCCAAAAGCTAAAACTCTTATCGAAATTCTAATTTGTAGACTAAGTATTCGTGAGTTCGATGTCATCGTAGAAATGTTTTTTCTATTAAACGCTCTGGCAAGTCTCTAAAACTAATGAGATTCTGATATGAATCAATATAAATTATCTATCTACTAAAAAGTATTTTATACAGTAACTTTCTTTGAGGTCAGACGTCTGACCCGAGTAAATATTATTGAAGCAATCATTTATATAGAAACTGGGAAATTAATCTCTATATTTGTACATTGTATATAATATATTAAAACATATATCAGCTCAATCTTCATGTAGCTTGAAGAGAACGTATTGCTTTGGGGTCAGAAAACAATGACGGTTTTTAATAGGCGAGTGCTTAAATCTTGCCGTTTAATTTATTAATGTTTCCTAAAAAAATTCTCAATTATCAAATATATTATATACTACTAGCGACCCCCTTGCGGCTTCGCCCGCTTTTACTACTGGATTATTCATAAAATGTATGTTTGCAAAGCACTTAAGATAATGTGAAAATTAATTAAACCCTAATGCAACCCGCATTCTCGTAGTTTCAATAAGGATTTTCCAATTGTTTTACATAGCAAGGATTTTTAGTAGGTACCGTAATTTTAAATCTCTACTACTAATCTTTTCAAGTACTTATTAAAATATATCTAAATGACTATTTACTAATAACTACTACAAAAAATATGAAACCAAATATATCGCGCTGAAATAATACATTCAACTCCAATTATCCAATACGTGCAAACGCATCTAAATCTTCGTTGTTATAGAGGCAGGCGGGTTTTTTTTTTCGAGCTTGTGGTTAATGCTGAAGAGGGTATTCTGTCCCTGATTAAAAGCAAGCACTACGTGGCCGCCTGTGAGGTAAATAGAATGCATCGGCCGGGAATCGAACCCGGGCCGCCCGCGTGGCAGGCGAGCATTCTACCACTGAAACACCGATGCGTGTAAGGCAGGCGGGCGCGGCGGACGCGCTTGTATAAGCAAAACGTCGTCGAGGCAAGCCATTTCGCAGCAAGGATTTTTTGATATTGTAACAACTTCTAAAGTACTTATTAAAATGAAAAACAGTAAAAGACAGTTTTGATCTACATTAAATCGCCAACGTAACTAATATACTTATTTATATGCTGAGACTAAGGAATGAGTGAAACTTGACTCGATACAGCTGATGTGTGAACGGCGTGATGTGTTAACAATTAAATGCGTTTTTCTCTAAAACTATTCGCAATTTCGAAATAGTGTAAACAGCAAATTTTATCTTCGTTTAACGTAGAAATTTAATAAAGTATTTTAAATGATAAGGATTAATATCATTATGGAAAAATATCCCTCACAATAAAAAATATATTGAAATTACAATTTTTAGACAGAAATATGATCACTACACGTTATTCTTAAAAGATACGAATATGCCATCGCGGACTTTTTTGTAGATCTTATTAAGAGGAACAATACTCCAGTACATTTTTTTCATGTAGTACTTACCATTAAGGCAGCGCATGCGCGAAAGTGTCTGAACGGGTAGGACTTTATACACATTTATCGTATTTATGTTAATTTACATAAGAATGTACAAATAATAAACTATATATAAACCTTCCCTGAGAAATACTCGACCTAATGGTGAAAACCACATCCAAATCCGTTGGGTGGTTTAGAAGAAGAAGAGTTAGAAAGTTCAGACAGACACAAAAAGCGACTTTGTTTTATAAGATACTAGCGACCCTATTGCGGCTTCGCCCGCTTTTACTTGCAATGTAATATTTTATTTACAATGTATGTTTGCAAAGCACTTAAGATAATGTGAAAATTAATTAAACCCTAATGCAACCCACATTTTCGTAGTTTCAATAAGGATTTTCCAATTGTTTTACACAGCAAGGATGTTTTAGTAGGTACCGTAATTTTATATCTGTGATACTAATCTATTCAAGTACTTATTAAAATATATTTAAATTACTATTTTTAGATGGTTAAATGACATTAAATAATACATTCAACTCGAATTATCCAATACGTGCAAACGCATCTAAATCTTCGTTACTATAAAGGCAGGCGGGTTTTTTTTTTCGAGCTTGTGGTTAATGCTGAAGAGGGTATTCTGTCCCTGAAGAAAAGCAAGCACTACGTGGCTGCCTGTGACGAAAATTAAATAGAATGCATCGGTCGGGAATTGAACCCGGGCTGCCCGCGTGGCAGGCGAGCATTCTACCACTTAACCACCGATGCGTGTAAGGCAGGCGGGCGCGGCGGACTCGCTTGTATAAGTATAACGTCGCGAGGCGCGTTTCGCAGCAAGGATTTTTTGATATTGTAACCACTTCTAAAGTACTTATTAAAATGAAAAACAGAAAAGACAGTTTTGATCTACATTAAATGGCCAACGTAACTAATATACTTATTTATATGCTGAGAGTAAAGGATAAGTGAAACTTGACTCGATACAGTTGATGTGTGAACGGCGTGATGTGTCAATAATTAAATGCGTTTTTCTCTAAAACTATTCGCAATTTCGAAATAGTTTAAAAAGCAAATTTTATCTTCGTTTAACGTAGAAATTTAATAAAGTATTTTAAAGGATAAGGATTAATACCATTATGGAAAAATATCCCTCACAATAAAAAATATATTGAAATTACTATTTTTAGACAGAAATATGATCACTACACGTTATTCTTAAAAGATACGAATATGCCATCGCGGACTTTTTTGTAGATCTTATTAAGAGGAACAATACTCCAGTACATTATTTTCATGTAGTACTTACCATTAAAGCAGCGCATGCGCCAAAGTGTCTCAGTGGGTAGGACTTTCTACACATTTATCGTATTTATGTTAATTTACATAAGAATGTACAAATAATAAACTATATATAAACCTTCTCTGAGAAATACTCGACCTAATGGTGAAAACCGTATCCAAATCCGTTGGTTGGTTTAGAAGAAGAAGAGTTAGAAAGTTCAGACAGACACAAAAAGCGACTTTGTTTTATAAGATATAGGATAGGATAGGAAGGATAAGTTTTCTAATTTTTTCTTCTTAAAAAAAACATTAACCAATTTTGAATTCTAGCACTGTATTAATGTCACGTTCTAACACGTCAATTGCCTATGTAATACATAATGGAGATCTCTTTTCCGAATAAGCTGTAAGAATTTGAGGTCATACCTACGTCACGTTTTCATAAAGTCATGTCAGGAACGTAATGTGTGTACGCTGCGAGGGATGCTGACTGATTATATCGATGATGATCCTTAATTTTGTAGTTTTTTCCTTTCTTTTTCTTATTATTTTCCTGAAAATCAATACTGCTTCCGTCCACCTTATTTTTACAATATTGTAAATTGTAAAGGAAAAGCAAAATATCTTCACATATTAACATTTTTTTAGCATGTCAGAGAGAATTAAGTGTTCTACACTTCCTGTAAGAATTCGAGAAACTGTGCGTTGAATAGCATAATTGATTGAAGCACTTGTTCATGTCAGAAAGAAGAAATGAAAACTATTTATTACCTCGATAAGACATCGAACCCACAACCACCACCCAAAGTCGGCCTCACGATGAGCTCAAATCTAAATTATATCTTAGTAAATATTTAATATTAACTAGATACTAATTATTTTCTAAGAAATATCGATATATCGCAACATTAAGCTCATTACTCTTACGACAGCTGAGAGGAAAGCCCGATGTTTTGACGGCGACGTAAAAAATGAACAACCAAATAAAGCATAATGGACGACGCATGGGAATATGCGGTGTGGAGAAACATTGTTCCTTAGGTCTTATGTACGAGTATGTATGTTGAGGCATAAAAGAAGAAACATATTTTATGTAGGTCTTGTGTAGCACAGTACCAGGTTTTTTTATATTCTCCGTAGAGCCGACAGAGGGAACCTGGGAACTTAGACGTTTGGACTGGACCAATGCCATTGAATCGGAATTGTAAAACAAGTTAGATATTTACTGAACAGCCTGAACACTTTTCCCAGTAAATGAATAAAGGATACTATTGTTTAAGTTTTATATATAATCTGCTTATAAAACAGAAAATTACTCTTTGTTAGAATTGTGCGGCGTTAAAGGTCATCTTTGTGTTGAGTTGCTGTAGGTCTTTCGTTTTAATTAGTTACGGAATTCTTGAATAGAGGCTAGAGTTAATATTGATGTAAATTTGCCTAAAATTTAGTTAAATCTTAACTTTTTTGTAGTATTCTAGATTTTACATTAGGATCTGCCCGCTAGGTTTTTGTTTGTCCCGACTGATCTTTGGAACAGCTCAACCGATTTTTATCGGACTTTCACAGGTGGATAGAAGAGATTGTGAAGAAACATATAGATTTTTATCCAGGAATTCAGACTATATCGGGATTCCGTGTGAATCGACCGTGGTCATATTCCATTACATACCAGAGGACATTCAAATAAAAATCAACAGTACCATAATATTCCATAGTAAATCGTGGCTTACTCAGTTTATCGGATTATCGAAAATAATAACAGGTTCGAATTCAAACGTTGATTTGCATACGTTCTATTTTATTTCATTCAATTGTAAATTATAGCTGTGCTCTATAAAACGCTTTCAGTATATATATTTTTTTAAGATTAAAATACGCGAACATTTCATTCATAGAAATTGGAACGAATATATTGCCAATTTATTTAACAAAATCGTTTTATAGGCGTTACTGTAAAATATGAGTGTGTGTAGCTTATATATATATATATATATATATTTTAAGCACGCTCTATCCCGCATTTAGCAGGATATATGAAAGGAATTTGTTGTCTTAATAATATAAGATTAGACTAAGTTCCCTCTACCTATCCTGCTGTATACGGGAAACACCGCGAAGATATATAATTATTTCTTTTATTTAGATCGTTTTTTTACAAACATTTTCTAGCATTGAAACTTTTTTCCATTAAAACTGTCTGAGTTAACTAACGCCACACATTTCAAATGTCACCTCGACAGGCTTATTTATAGTTCCAGGTCTTATAGTTCTTAAGAATATTTGTTGTAAATAAATAAATATTTATATTTTACTATTTATCCTTAGCAGAATAGCCAGACAGAACGAAGTTCCTAGCGCAACAGTATCCTAACACCTCTTTCACCTCTCTTCCATACATATTTTTCTCCAGTACCATCAATACTGTAATCTCGAATGCCGAAATCTACTCCCGCCTCCATGCCTGTAAACTAATGTATATTATGTTAGATAGTCTACTTTGTATATCGATAAAAAATAACTTTGTAAAAGAAATCGGTGGTCGCGTGCTTATAAACAACTACACGCACGTGATTAATTCAAAACCGATGGTAGCTACTATTATATGAATGTAGGGTGTTACAATTCTTTGTGACATACGACTTAATAGATTTTTATTTAATTTTAATTTTTTTTTATTTTTTGCCTCCAAAACTGTCAAGGCTGTCGTGGTCTAGTGGAACAGTTTCCTGACTGTAAACACGACGATTAAGGATTCAATTCTCACTCGACAATTATATTTAAATTATTTTCATTTTTCCTTACTATCTACGAGACAAAGAGAGGTGTTGGGTTACGTTATAAAACAAGCAATCTTGAAAATTGGGCGAAAGTGGACAACGGAGCGTCCTAACACTAGAATCCCGCTGCCTAGCCCGCTATACGCGTGATACAGCGTGAAGCTAACAAAAAAATATATATAAAAGATTCTAAAGCGTCAATGTGTAACCCCCGTTGTTTCCTTCGCCCTTTTATTGGCGGTGGAATTCTTTACAAAGGTCAGACCGTAACTTACTGTTTCATTTGTTTCGCTTCGGGCTTCCAGCCATAATGATTGTTCCGCCTCCACGCCTCTCGCCTCTTGGGTAGCCTCGTTTTATGTATTTAGTTTATGTTTTAGGTGGAAATTGGTAAAAATCGATTTAAGTAATGATATTTCTTAAGATTCATTAATTATATTATAATGACTGTAAGAGCAATGGTTGTAAGTTCAATTTTCATCGGATAAATGGATAATTGTTATTTGCTTGTTATGGTAACAAGGCAAAATGCGGCGTTGAGTTCCGTCTCTCTAAATTCAGTGCCTCGAAGTGTACCTATTTCATTTTTTACCTTTCTTCTACCTATTATGCAGGATACCTACAGGTGAAGCTAAGAAATACCTAAATAAATAAATGTAGTGTAAGCTATTACAAAGTTAATTTCATTTAATAACTGCTAACAAATAAAGAATACATCAAACGTTAGATAAGGTAAGCTTCACATTTTCATCCACTTTAAGGAACCTTTTCATAAACTAAAAAAATAATTAAATTAAATATAATTAATTATACCAATAATAATTTGATAGTATAACGAGCTTTGTGTATAAAGGTTTAGTTATTAGTTAGTATAAATTCATTCCGTAATGAGCTTTCAAAATATTTGCAATACAAAGCGTCCGGTAATCCGAGACTAGATCGATTAGATAGGGGGGGTGGGGGTTAGATTCAGGGCTAATATGATGTGTACTATAATGGAAATTGAGTAAGGATTAAAAGTATAGCAGAGCGTTGAGCTCCGTCTCTCAGCACGCAATGCTTCTAAAATTCGGTGGAAAGTAAGAAACGGAAGTGTCTTAATGGGAACGGATTGTTTTAACACTAGGTCCCTTCTCCCTATCCGGCTGCATGTAAGGATAGGTGTATTTCACAGTGTTGTTTAAAAAATATTAGAAAAAGAGGTTGAAAATAGATTTTTATATAGATTCAAGGACTTTATTATAATTTATGTAGAAATTGCAGAGTTAAGTGGTGGAAATCAAAGTCGTGATAATAAATAAAATCAACCTGTAGCAATGTAATAAAATATAAGAACTGAATTTGACCATTAAAACAATTCGTAGCCACCATTAAACAAAAACTAGATTATATGGAAATAAAACAAACAACCGTACACAGCATTTATCAGTTAGAGCAGATTATGGTGATTATAGTTTATTATAGTTTGATTACAGCTAAGCGTGCTTGACAAGCCATGAAGTGGGCTTAATAAGTGAAGGCTATACGTCTACAGTGTTTAGAATTGTTCCATTCAAACGTTCATGAATGCGAAATGCGTTTTTTTTAAATGCTTTAAAATGCAAATTGTGGAATACATTTAAATAACAACCTACAGGATGTTAGATAAATTTATAGTAGTCGTGGATCAGTGGGTCAAAGTTTAATTGTAAGCGTTGCGGGTTCAATTTTTACTTGTGGTAATGAATTATTTTCATTTGTTCGCCTTGGTAATATTACATAATGTTTTAGCATCACTGTGTATATCGCATGTAGAAGGATAAGTATTTTCCCTAAACGGCAAGCACGGAATACTTAGCAGAACAGAAATATCTAAATGAAACAGAGATCCTTAACACTAGGTTACCAGGTTGCCGCTGCCTACCTTGCTATGTGCGGAAATCGGAAACAGCGGGAAGTTTAAAAAAAACAAGTCCCCGTAACGCAAACGGTAGCCCACTATTCCACGATAACCTAAAACATTTGTATCCCGCAGACTTAATGAAACGGGAACGTGGAAAGGGAACCTAGTGTTAAGATACTTCTTTCTCCACTTTCGGTAGAATCCTGGAGTCACGGCGTATTGAGTAGCTGAACTTAACTCAGCGCTTTGTGCTTCAACACTAGAGCAAAGAACAAACAACGAACAAACAAATATAAGTTCAAATAAATATTTTATTTTCTCGAGTGGGGATCGAACCCACAACCAGTTGCGTTTACAGTCACGCTCTAAAGTATATTATCATTGTCCTATTGGACTTAGTTTTCAATTAAAATTGTAAGCTAGTTAATCTATCAACAAAGTAGCTTTGGGTAAAGCTCAAAAGCACTAGGTCAGTTGACAGTTGAAATCGATATTACATTAACTAATTGATTCATCCATCCCTCTAACAATACACTGTCCGTTACAACTACAATGGCTTCTGCTCTAGTATAGTATAGAATACTGTAGTATGGAGAAGATTTTCTACTAGGTTTAGTAATTAGCTTAAAATTCAAGACGGCCTGAGTTCAATTTATTTTGTGAAAACTATTATGAAATATGCACTAAAACCCATTTATAGCAGGATAGGCAGAAGGGACTCAGTGTTAAGTTAAACGTTCCCCACTTTTCGCTGACTTCTCGAGACTTTGCGAGTTCGGTGGCGGAATTTAACAATGAGCTTTACCTCGTTATCAAAGCGAGGAAGTTAAAATATCAAAAATATTCCATTCCCCTGAGAGGGAACCGAACCCACAACCGTTGCATTTACGGTCGCACGCTTATGGTTAAAATTATTTATACTACATTTTTTTTGTACTTTCACGCTGTATCCCGTATATAGCAGTGTAGACAGAGGAAATATGGGGACCTAATCTTAAGATACTCCGTTCCCCACTGGGACACTTCCGTTGCCCACTTTCCGCCTTAATTTTAGGGTATTGCGTTTTGTGTCGCGGAACTTAACACCGCGCTTTGCCTCGTTAAGAGAGCGAGGAACCAGAGACAGAACCGAACCCACGACAAAAAATATTTACTTCATATTCCTAATAATAAAGCTAAAATCTTTCCACAATTATGTTTAAGACACACCGAATCACACGTATTACGCAGCTTTAAGGGGATCTATTTTGGAAGCTTTACAAGACGAGTGCCGTACTTAGGCTGAGATAATATAAAAAAAAATTACAGAAATATACATGTTTACTTGGATTTCTAAAGAAATAATATTTACTTTAAAAACTAAATTGTTATAGCTTTTTATTTATTAAGGTACTGAAATAATAACAACACTTAACATTAAGGGAAGTTTACACTGGTATGGTAGGTAAAAGGGACTTAATGTTAAGACACTCTGTTCCCCAATTATCAAAGCGAGGAAAATTCATTCCCCCGAGTAGGAATTGAACTCACTACCGCCAAATATACAGCCGTTGTCTCACTGCATTACACGACGCAACGCCTTCTAATTTTAAATAGTTTCAATAAAATTCGAGTACAAATTCCCATTCAATTTCAATTGGGCAAAGCGTGTAAATTTATCACGATCCCTTTTATAGGGTCTGTAATACTCCCTATAGGATAAACACATCGGGATGACCTTAATTTATCGCCCCTCTGAGTCCATGCCTGTGCAAAATTTCAAATAAAAAGCATTTAATATAATTATTATGCTTTTAAATGTTGTTTAATATGTACTTTTTAAGCACATTTTTTATTTATTTTAATCGCTAATGGCATGGTCAGCAGTGTTTAATATATATATTTTTATTTTCCCTCGGAAATAGATATATTGTGGAACTAGATGTCAAGTTAATAAGTAATTAACTATAACCACCGCTTTAACAAATAGTCTCTATTACTGTTCTATTACACTGTTCTGCGTGCAAAAAAATTAACCCCGTTCCCCATTTTCTCTCGAATTCTGTAGCAATTGCGCGTTGAGTAGCGGAACTCAACGCCGCGCTTTTCTACGACATTAGAACAAATAATTTGAACAATACATTTAAATAAATATTTTATTTCCTTGATTGTGGGTCGACCCCTAATCTGTCATGCTTATCACACACTTGTGCCCTGCCCCACAACTGGACTCTATATTTATTACAAGAATACATTTTTGTTACAAGTAACAGGTACAGACGTGACGGTGCCTATACTATATTTTTTATGGGGTTGAATTTCCACTTGGTGCAATAATTTGTTTTATTTCCTAACCCCGCTAAAGAAATAAAGCGTGTCCTTACACCATTACACCATTCTGCACTGTCTTGAAAATTGAGGGCATTATGTGGGGAACGGAGTGCCTTACTACTAAGTTCCCTGCCTACCTTACTAGATACCTATATCGTGTGAAGCTAAAAACGACAAATCTAAACAAAGTGTCCCGTCTCTACGATCTCTATGTACACCATAAAAAGACGATGAAATCGTCCCATTAAATTTAATTTCACAATTAATAGGCACTAAGCAAGACCCTCATTCCCACAGCAATCATAAACTCCCAAAATAATAAACGTCTTAATCCCGGTGCCCTTAAGTGATATTTCATACTTCAATTTTATTGCCACTCGAATTTCCTTAGATCACGGCTTCGTTATGAGAGATCACCTTGCATTATCTTTATGAGTTCTTGCTGACGAATCCTGTAAGGAAGGTAGGGTGTGGTGTACAAAAAAGACTGAGCGGATATATTCTTATTTAGGTACTAGCTTAGCTCACGCTGTATACCTAGCAGGGTACCTAACAACTGTCATTAACCTCTTCTTACATGCCCTCCGGGGGGCCTCATGTATTTACATGATTGTTCTCCAATATCTTTGATATAGTGTTTTCGAAAGTCAACTGAGATCTCGATTTAAATATTCTCTCCTTATATTTTATCATGTTATTATTTTTGATTATTTTTTTATATATTCAAAAAATATATCAAAATTTTCTACATTTGACCCAATATTCCAAACATTGCGTTTTTACCAGATTTCAGAGTTTGACCGCTTTGTTTTTTTACCAGAGTGAGGATTAATTCGTTTGACTCCATCATCAAACCAGGTCGAAGATACTGTATTATTGTATTATCGCCTAACCTGCGTATTGCTGCCAAGTTTAATGATAATACAATTATTACAAGTTAATTTCTTTTTCGATGTAGTTATAAAGTTACAAATAAACCTATTAAAAACATATAAAACGCTATAATCTTAATAATTAACACCCATGAGGACTCTTGAAAAAGACATAAGATTTCGGTCTAGGTGTGAAGTCGGGTGGCATATGCGATCGGCGTTTACGACTTAAGTGATTTATTTGATGACGACTCATTTAGATATATCCCTTTTGATATAGAAATAGAACAGGTTTATTGTCACCGTTATAGAGCGATTGTTATTTTTACTTAAACATATGGTAGAGTGAAGTTTAGCTGAAGTTTTATGGCGCAGTGGTATATCATTTAGCTATAGTGACGATCGTGAGTACGATTCCCACTTCATGGAACGAATTATTTTCAATTTCTCTTAAAAACGATATATATGGAAATTCTGAGGAAAGTGGAGAAAGAAATATCTGAAAAATCATGAAGCAATTTTTGTGTTTTTTTTAATATACAGGGAACCTACAATATGTCTTTAATATATAATCAAACATTGCACCACAATCGCAAAAAGATAATAAAACTTAAAAGAACATTAAGTTTACAATGTCAGAAACGTCCATATAGCATTCCACTGCGGTGTTTGTTTTTATTACACGTTGGTTGGTACCTTTTACGAGTCTTTGTACAAAGTAAATGGTTATTTTAGTTAGAATCATTTGTACCTATGTACGTGGTAGAGCAAATAGTTGTAAGGGTATAAGGTATAAGAGGATTACGTTTTTCAATAGTAATAGTCTTGTTAGGGCGTCGTATGTTAGGCTATTATGTTACATAATTGGAAATGTGTGGAATAGTTGGACTGAGAAAGTGGAAAAAGAAAGTACCTAATTGTCTTATAAAATAGTTGTTAAATTTTAATTTATTTGTTAATTTATTAAAAATAGTATTTAAATTATATTATTGTTATTGTTATTTCGATAATATATAAAATCAGTGTCAAATACAAATACAGTTTTATTTGTGCGAAAGAAAAGAAAGAAAGTGCACGAAACAGCGGAATTCATAAATAAAATGATAACACTTTACCAAACGAATTCTCACTAACCAAAGAGAACCCCTAATACAACCCCTAAATAACCCACGACGTTCGGGGCCTGTCACCGCCATAATAAACTACAAGCTGACAAGAAAACGAGTTATAAAAAGTTTTTTCAGTCCAAACATTTTTACCCTACCGAGTACAATAGGCTGTGAAGGAGGCTAAATTGCGGTACTCCATTGTAGAGATGCATTCACTTGTGTGTGATGAATCTTGATTAGGTGATATCTTTAGACGGTTTCCGAGCGAAAAGAAATGGATGATTCCCCTACTTTTTACTAAGAATACGTTATGTTGGCTGCATTGTACTACTACTAGAGATACTCGTAGATTAAATGTGTAGATGTATTATGAGATTGTATGGACGTTTTTTTTGCATTTTACGTAATAGGTACCTTTTTAGGAAAAAAGGAACTTTCAAATGATCACTTTATTGTCCGTCTGCCTCAAGAGCATTTATCTCAGGAACGCTTGAAGTTATCAAGTTAAAATTCCAACTATATATGCTCAGATCTACAACCCAGTGATTTCCAAAAAAATATCGCAAAAGAGTCCTAAAAAATAATAGCTTTCAGGGCAAAATTTAGTATTAAGCCGCTAGTTAAATTGAGGTATCAGAGGAATCTGGCTAGGCCTCCAACTTTTGCACGGAACCCTCGTTGGGCGAACCTGACTCGTACTTGTTCAGTTTTATAATTTAATTTTAATCTTAAAAAATAAATTGTTTTTGCGAGTAATATATTTGCTTTCTCATTTCAATTATGCCATAAAATTGTGTTTGCACAAATTCCAAGAATTAATAGCAAGTAGCCATGACTAAAAACAAGTTAATCTATAGTAAGCTATTAGTTTGCGTTAAGTAAATGATTGATGATCTCGATGTATAAAGGTAGATAAATCGATATAAAATCGATCCAATAAATCAATTATAAAATCATAAACATTAATCTATTGACACTATCTAAGCTTGAAACCAATTTAGACCCACGCACGGCTTAATAAAGACGTAACTGTAAAATTTTGATTTATTTTTATCTCTGTTTTAAAAAAAGTAAAAACAGAAGTTGGTGAGAAGAAAAATGTACATTCTGATATCATCAACAATTTAACAGCGAATCTATTTTCCAAATACCCACATTTTTTTTTTGCAAAATTCATTCTATTACGAAAAAAAAGCAATATACAATATAAATTGATACAATGTATGAACTCTACATTTTGCCAATCCATCTCGTCGAGTTGAAGCCTTAGACGGATTTATGGCTGTATCGTAAATTACATTGATGGTTATTGCCTGGTAGGTTTGGCAGGTGGCCGCTGTAACCCCGCAGTGGATGCCAAAAAGGTAAATAGATTTAAAAATTACGTTTATATTGCCCGCTATACCGTAGGTAATTAATTACGTGCAAATTACAAGTATATTTTAAGGTATATGATATGATATTTCCTATATTCTAATAAAAACATGTCATAAAGCATTAAAAGGAAAGTATAAACATGACAGTTCTGAATTCTATTCTCACTGGAGTAGTGATTTATTTTTATCTTCACTCTGATAAGGAGGTGGTCAACACTGCTTAATCCAAGAAAATCGTTATGCTAAAAATAATAACAAAGAACTTAATTAACTAATGAGGAAATCGAATCCACGACCACCCCTTAACATTTTAAACGTACCTACTACGTGAAATAAACCATCTTCCTGCTAAATGTTTAAAAAAGAACATTTGGCCACCGAGTGAAGATAAACAAACCGTCGGGTGATAAATTACAATTTTGTGGAGTCGGGCCGCTTAGCGCAGTGCATCCACTGGTATTTTGTTGCTATAAATGTTTTAACTAGATTAAAATGGAAGTAGTTCGTCTTATTATCCTCGTTATTATATTCCTTTTATTTTAGTTTCACTCTGTATCTCGCATATAGCAGGCTATAGAGGGCTTCTAGTGGTGAGACTCTCCACTTTCCGCCCATAATTTTAGCTTAGTTCTCCTCATATCATTTCATTTCACAAATTTCTTTAATTAAATAATATATTAGACATGTTTTGAAAGTTAACGATTCGCGATTTGTTTCTTGAAATTTATATTTTAATTAGAGAGTATATACCTATTATTATTCGCATTACCATGTAAATTAATTGTTATTTAATAAAAATTGGGATGTGAAGCGATAAGAAAATACCTATAGCATAAATAATTATAGTGAGCTTTTTAAATTATATTGAGTATAGAGAGGTTTGCCTTCATGATTCTGTCCCTGGTGTTAGAACCCAGAACGTCCAAAGAAGCAGGACATGAGAGCCAATGGACTAACCACTTCAGATATTAAGACTGTCGAATGTGGAATAGATAGAAGATAGACCAACGGATGGCAAAAAAATCTGGGACTAATGACAGCTTGAAGACGAAGTTCTAGTACAAATTCCAAGAAGCACGGTTTCAAATTTTGATTTAACAAAATTTTCACCATTCTAATAGATGTTCAGTTATATTTTTCTTTCCATTTCTTGAAGATTGTCTAAGAATTAATAAATGTTAGTTGAAAATTGTTATCGAAATATCTTGAAATCAACTTGTCTTATACGCCCACGTGAAATCGCAGGAGCTTACTTATTACTCGTACTAATTGGCCTTTATTCGACTCAAATATTAGCAGTAACTTTTTTCTTAATTAATACCAACGTCAAAGTATTATAAAATAAAATAACTTTGCTAAAATATTTTAATATAAATATTGGTGATATAATTATTATATTTAACGATTTCTTTCGATGAGAAAGATGTGTTTATGACCTGATTTAGTATAGAATGTAAGTGCGATATTTTCTTTATTTTAAGAACATTATATCTATCTTTTTTCACTCTGTATTCCGCATATACTAGAAGACATGACAGAGGGAACCTACTATGAAGAGTACGTTCTCCACTTTCCGCTGAATTCCGAAAACAATGCGTGTTGATTGGCGGAACTTAATTATTTCTACATAAATAAAGTCTCGTAAACTGGTTGGTGTGAATGAAAGAAGTGTCTTACCACTACGTTCCCTGTGTCTCTCCTGCTATATTCAGGATACCGTTTATTCAGTGGTTCTGAATCCTAACAATATATTGCTTTGTAATACCTGCTTTACATAAAATGTTTGGAAGCTGAAATTATAAAATAAAATAGACACATAAAATTGTAAAAACAATACATTTTTAATTGTCAAACGAACATTTTATTATAATTACGTTTTTTACAGTTTTAATGTACAACCTAAATTGTTCTACCCAAAAACATTTGATAGAAACGATAACGGGAGAATAAAAATAATCTTACTAACATAATTAATAAAAAAATGTATAAAAGGCAATTGGGAAACAGTGTGTAAAAAAATTAAGATAATGGAAAAAATATATATAAAAATTTTAAATTTCTTTAGTAAACATATTAAATGAACCCATTTATATGCATATGTAAGCACATAATTTCAATAATAAAACTAAAAATCCAATAACTGCCTTACAATAACTCACGAAGCTTAGAAAACAACTATCATTATTCTTTATTCATTGAAATAGAAGCAAAATTACAAATATAACGATCTTATTTAACATCAAAAAGGGATTCTTTCACCGCGGGATACTTAAGGGAAGGAAGGGCACTTAGCTGGTATAGCCAGCTGCGCACGCGCAACAAAACAATGACCTGCTTATTTTAATATAACATACGCCGCTTGCGTGTGGTTAGTTCTACTTGGTGCTATAAATTTTATGAAGAAAATTTTTAGGTAAAAAAATATACGACGACGGTTGTAGATTCGATTCCCACTTGAGTGAATGAATTTATTAATATTTTCATTTCTACGCTCTGACAACAAGTTGAGTTTAAGAGCGTTGAGTTCCACAACTCAACACGCAATGCCTCGAAAAGTTTAGCGGAAAGTGGTGACTGTTTAGCGGAATGTTTTAACACTAGGTTTCCTATGCGTAAAGTTGAAGAAAAAAAAACAAGAAAAAGTCTGAATGTAAATGTGACAGTTGTCGCTTAGGTTTTCATTCATTGGAATTGGAATTTTCATTTCCTAGCTCCACTTACAACTTATTCAGCAAGCAATATCTTAAAAGTTGGCTGGAAAGCAAGAGAAAAGTCAGTTTTAACACTAGATTCTTCAATGTTTACCCTATTATATAAATAATTTGTACATACGAGACAAAATATAAAGTTAAAAAAAATGTAGTTAAAAAGGACAAAAATAGAAACTTTAGCTCTAGTAATTCAATAAGATAATAATCTAAAACGATCGAAGAGAAGTAATGCCCTCAGCTGATAGTATGAGAGCGTAAATTTGTCAACTTTCTCCATATATTTACTTAACTACCGTCCCGGGCATCCCGGGAGTGCATTACGTTTTTGTATAGGATCTTTATTTTATCTGTTCATTTTATATTGTACCCGATATACGTGGAAAAACGTAAAAAAATGCAAAATTACTGACAAGAATTACTAAATTACATATTTTTTTAGATTTACACTGTATCTAATACGCACATAGCGTTGTAGGCAGAAGGGACTTGAAAACCTAGTGTTAAAATATTCCGTTCCCATCAAGACACTACAGTTTCCCTCTTTCTGTTCAATTTTTCTAAAGCTTTGCGTGTTGAGTGCCGGAATTCAACGTTGCGCTTTGCCTCGTTATCAGAGCGAGGAAATGAAAATGTTAAATATTTCATTCCCCCATATGGAAATCGAACCCACAAACATCGCGCTGACGAAACTGAACGCCGCGTTTTATCAGAGTCAACGATAAATAATCGTCACGCATATCGCCGTTACAGTCATACGCTGTATCACATTATAATCAAACATAAAAAGGAGAGTGTAGAGAAAAGTGAAAATATTAAACTAAACCATATATAAATGGAATATCCAATGAAACTATTTCGAGATGCCCGTTTGCTTAAAAACATTCGCATCTGATGAAATTTCGGAGAACCCGCGCTGGGAATAATAGGTGAGGTATTCTCCCAATACGTACTTCGTATATAGTGAAAATAAATAAAACACGCCTTATAAGATTCCTTTTGAGATAGAAACGAATAAAATATGTTTTTTCTTACTTCTTACATGGTGGTCTGAAAGGTGGATTTTTTCAGCTTAACGTTATGTTTAGATTGTGTTTTTTACATTCTTTATTCTAGCGCCCTACTAATATTGTAAATTTGGATTAGATAAAACTTTTCAGTGATATTGCTTATACATCAAAATAATATATAGGCTACAATGAATGAAATATTTAATATTTTAGTTTATTTGCTCTGACAATGAGGTAAAAGTTTGGCGTCAAGTCCCGCCACTCAAAAAATCAGCAGAAGATGGAGAACGGAAGTGTCTCAATATAAAAAGAATATCGTAACACTAGGTTTCCAGGTTATAGAGCATGAAGCTTAAAAGCTACATGTGCTGTGAGTTCTGCAAATACGTCACCTAACGTCACTGCCATAGTAAGATTTACAACTTGATTTACTATTGAAGTCGAATGAGAAACGAGCGGTCGCAAGTGGAGTAAACTGCGGCTAACTTTTAACTTGTAAACACGTACAGCTTTGTTTTACACAAACCTAAATAAGCTTTCGTGAGTTTTTGTAAATATATTTGAGACAATAAATATATTGGATTCGTTTTGTACTATTATGAATATAAAAGAATTTAATGGCGTAGCGGTATAGCGTTTGTCTGTAAACGTGACGTTGTGGGTTTGATTCCTACTTAACGACGAAATTAAATATTTAATATTTTCATTGCCTTGCTCGGGTAACGAGGCAAAGCGTAGTGTTAAGTTACGCCACTCAACAAGCAATCCCTCCAGATTTCAGTAGTAACTAGGAAGCGAAAGTACATTCTACTATGTGCGTGCGCCATACATTCTGAAGCTAGAATATATAACCAAAAAAATAAACAAATGCGACACAATGGTCTTGACAGACGATCATGCACATAGATAAACAGACAGACGAACAAAATAGCAATCCCATAAAGGTTCTGTTGTCTTATTAAAATCAACGGAACCCTAATAATATTTTGTAGTTATCTCGTATTTCCTTTTCACGTAAGTTGCAAGTGTAAATAAACATTTAACATGATATTTCCCTATGCTGTTCTGCTTCCGAAGTAATAGATGCTGTCGATTGCAGGGATTTGTATGTTTCTTATCGTAATCTCACACTCTCATTCTTATATTTACGACACCAAAGAAAAAGTAAGTAATTGTATAAATAAATAGAGTTTTGTTTATACTTTTGAACTGTTTCTAGCAACGATGACATGACTAATGAGTTTACACGGTGGAAGATGTATTATTTGGTGTTAGATTTAGGATATTTTGTTTCTTTTTGGGGATGTGTTTTGAAATTGTTTTTATTTTTTGGTTTTATATTTTTCTTGATGTTTTTTTTTAAGATTCACTCTGTATTTTGCATACATAAGCAGAGGTTAGTGTTATGATATTCGACTCCCCACAATTTAACATGCGTGTTGAGTGATAAAACTCAACGCAACGGTTTATTTTGTTGCCAGGGTGACGTAATAATAAATAATTATTTCATCGAGTGGCAATTGAACCCATAACCAGCGCGCTTACAGTTCCTTCTACCTACCCTGCTATAAGCGGGATACTGCGGGATACAGCTACAAAAAAGAGCATTTACATAAACATATTACTTAAACAAATCTGCCACACTCGCTAACCAGCAAATCGTAATATTCGACTCCACCATTATTCCTGGACGATTCAATTTTTCGACACCAAATGCACTCTTGTCCACTTTTAGCACAAAATGTTTTGATTGGAGTATGAAATGGCACTAGACAAATAGGTTAGCCAAAAATTGCCGTGCTTTTATACCGTATAGGGTCTCTACGTAACATTTTATACTGACTCTACATTTTATTTTCTTTATTTTCCTACCTGTCAAATATTTGTACGGACATGTCGCGGCATGGATATGTGTTTGTGTGTTTTTGTTTTTGTTTATTTTTTTTTGATGGACAAAACGGAACTTTGTTATAAAGTGTAATTTGTATAGCGTTTGTGTTTTGTTGTTTTGTTTTAGTACAGTTGATTGGGTGGTTATTTTGTAATTTATGTTAGCTTGTTTTTGTTTCTGGTTTCAATGTAATATTATAGTGTGATCATAATGATATATTAACACCGTTATTGCGAAGTTGTGATCTTCTGCCTAGGTAACGAATACAATTCGCATATATGAGGAAAAGGAGAAATTAGGCTTACTCTGTTTAGACTGCTACATGCGGAAATGCCGCGAATCTAAAATAAAGTCATTACATTTGTCAACAACCAAAATTTCAGCTAAATCGATCCAACTTTGCGTTAAAACTTGCCAATTTTTTCGATTTGCCAAATTTAACCTATAAAAGTTCCACCAACAGATATAACTCGTTCAATTTTTTATTTCGTCGCGACTAAATCGTGTTATTCTTCATAAAGCGGGGCTGATGCCGCAAACTTTGTGTCGACACCTGCCAGCTATTTCGAGGACTCTACGTTGGAACGGTTTCCATTTCTAAAGACGATCATTTTGTATCTATATTAAAAGATATAATATTTAGTAATTTTATCTTAACAATATTTCTTAATTCCCTTAACGCTCTTCTTCTTCAGGCCCTTGTGGCGCAGTGAATAAACATGCTACAGTAATTGCAACGTTAGTTAGTGGATTCTATTTCCAATAGGGGGAATGAAATATTATATATTTTCATTTAGAAAACTGAAAAACTGAAAAATCTGTTCAAAAATCGAATAAGAGCAACGTATAATGTATCTAATTTTACAACATTTTGAATCGTTTGTCTCGGCGGTGCTTAGCTACGAGTGTATTTGAAACTTCGACGATTGGTCCATTGAGTGTTTTTCTTTTTTCAACTTCCCAATAGCTCTCGAAGTTCAGCTTTATTGAATTTGGATTTGACTTTTTTGTTCATAAAATTTCATAAAATAAACCTGAATGCTTCATTGGCTGATATTTTTCGCACTTTGGTAAAGCGTGGTACGTTTAGTTTTCTTTTTGTTCGATAAAAGTTTTTGGCGTTTCCCCTTAGTATAGAAAATCTATATTTTTATCATATTTTTTTAGCTTCATGATGTTTTTTCTATTACCTTAGACTATTTATCGGCTATTTATCGACTATTTAGAAGGAAAAGAAAATATTAATTTCTCGAGTAGGAATCAGACCCACATAATTTTTAGGTTTCCGAATTCTATAGCAAAAATTTAGTTCAAAACAATTTAAATTATCGTATAAAACCACAGTAATAAAATCGTTTTTATACTATTATAGTACTAGTGTGTATAAGACAACTACACTAACAAACTTTGGAAGTTTGATAATACTTTATTATTATTAATAATTTAATGAAATAAATCTTTCGGCTAGATTCGCTATTGTCATATTATTACTCGTAGATTGTTATTTTGTATTATAACCGCATTTAAATTATTTTAATTTTCTCGAAAATTAGGAGAAAAGACTAGAACGGAATGTCTTAACACTAAGTTCTCTCTGTCTTCTCCTATGGAGGAAAAAGCACAAAGCTCGTTTTACTTTCTTGACTGTTTGTTCAAAGAAATCGCAAATTCTTGATTTAGTACTAGTTGTAACTTTATAATTAAGTCATTATAATAAATTAGTTATAAAATAATATTAAAATCTTTCTTCATTTATATTTCACATCGTAACTGATAACACACTATACAAAACCAAATTAAACACACTGCTACTAAGCTATAAAGTACATATTTAAAAGCAATTGGAAGCCTTCCAACGACAGGTAGTTTAATTGGTATCATAAAAATGCAAATAAGAAACATGTTTTTGAATATTTACAAACATATTTAACAAAGTTCAGTACGAGAGATTAAGTACACTTTTTATACCGTATATAAAGAGATTTTTTTCTAGATAACCCAACAGGCACGTGGGTGTATTGAAATCGGTGCACTGACCTGGAAACGTAGGCGTAGGTCACCGAGTCCCTTGTAAAGCAATATTTTAATTGAATATACATTTAACACGAATTTCAATAGATCTGTTAGATTATATCAGTTCTTATGGTTATTATAGTGTTAATATATTTTATTATTCTTTGCTTAATAAGTTGAATTAGTTGATGGGAGTGAAGTTTTTTAATACAAGGTTCCTAAGTTTGTTCTCGAGTTTAGTATAAAGAAATTCCGTTGATATTTTGTTGAAAGGCGGAGTTCAACGCCTTATTTTGTCTTGTTACAAGAGCAAATAAATAATGAAAATTATTCGTTTCTCTAAACTGGCACTAAAACCTACAACCCTAGCGTTTACATTCAGACGTTATACCTCTGAGACATGACGTTCAATTTCATTCTAAGGTAAGATTTGACTCTCACACGAAAATTGAGAACTAACTTTTCTACCCGGCCTGGTGCGCGAAAAAACACCTAATCTATTATTATAAGTATTCATCACGAAAAGGCATTTATTCTTCTGCTTCACCTCAATCTCCTAAACAAAAATCGCTTTACAAATACAAAACTCATTTCAGAAAGTAAAAGCAACTACATAACTACTTTAGAAAAAAAATCAATTCAATACTTTTGTTTATCGCAAAGAAAAAAAAATAAACAGCCTCTAAATCGCTGTCTAACTCAATGTCAACATGATACTTAACGTAACTGTCACCTGTCGACGAGATATAAAAAAAAAACTCCAAAGTCATTTTAATTGTATCAACAAAACGTTGAGACCGCTATCAGGTTTGAGATAAGATCTGAGACCGACGGGAAGTAAATAATCTAATATGTTTACTATTTTAAATGTTATTTGTTTGGAGATTTCGAGATATTTTGATGTAAAAAATATATGTTATTATGTGGTAATGTAATATTATGGAGTTGAAGAGTTTGTTTGGTTGGACGCGTATATCTCAGGAACTACTAATTCAAATTAAGATATTCATAGATAATAATTTATGAATGAAAATACTAATATTTCTCGCTCTGGTAACAAGGCAAAAGCATGGAGTTAAACTCCGTTCTCTACAACTTCTCACCAAAGTATAAACATTCGCCTCACATATTCAAAGCAATATTTATAAATTTCATATAATCTAGTACATTTGTACAAGACTAGTGTATTAGATAGTAATAGCGGGTTTGAGTTTAAAGATACGTTGAAAATTCTTGGCTAACGTATACAGCTTTTAAGTTTTCCATTACCCCACCACCAGCACTAGTGATAAATTTTACCAATTTACGTGAAAAGTTGCAACTTAAAGTATATTTTATGCTGTTTATTTATTTATAAAAATTTTACTGTTTCTCTATCTGTATGCTGTAAGGCGTGTGCTTTATCCTATAAGTTAGAATATTACAGTACTTATAATGTTATTTTTCTCAGTTTTCTAAGCGGTTTTGGTTTTTTTGCAGCTTCACTCTGTTTCTCTCATATAGAGGTAAGAAAAGGGTATATAAGTTCAGAAATTCCGTTTCCCTCACACCGCCTTATTATTGAGACATTATGTGTTGAGGAGCAGGACTTTAACGCTCCGGTTTGTCTCATTAACATTCCAAGAAAATAATTTATTCCTCGAATGGAATCGGACTCACAATCGTCACTTTTACGATTAACCTCTACCGCTACGCCACGATAGTCTAAATAACAATTTTCCTACTCTGGAAGACGAAGTGTGGCAACTAGTCCAACCACTTAGCACGCCATGTCTTGAAGTTTAGGCAAAAACGGAGACCAGAATGTTACTAGGCTATCGACTTATCCTGCAATAAGCGGTAAAAAGATTGAATCCGAATATAAAAAGCCCATAAAAACAATGAAAACATGTTAATATACACTTAAATGTGAATACAATAATAAAAAACGATTTAGTTCAGCTTAAAAGAATATTAAAATATAAAAAAAATTAGGCCAACAGTACTCTGTTTTAATACATATGTTCGAACAAACGTACGAGAGCTGTCCTTTTGTTGGGAGATCAAGACATCAATTAGTGGAGGGATTATATCCAAAGAGGTAATGCCGATGCGGATATTTCATTGTTCGTTCAACCTATTGTTAGTTTCATTAGGTTTTTTTTTTATTTGAACTCATCTAAATTAATTCTTTTATTTTTTTTAATATTATTTATTGTTTAGGTTATTTGGGTATTTGTTTGTAAAGTTTTGTTTATTAGTTCTTTTGTTTTTTGATTGGGTGGAGATTGTATTGAAAGATTGAGTATACAACTTTATAATTAATCTTTCAATATTTTTTTTTCAGCGTCACGCTGTATCTCGTATATAGCAGAGTAGGCAGAGGGATCTTAGTGTAAAGTGGCGGAACTCACCACCGCACTTTTGCCTCGACACCAGAGAAGACGCCAGAAGAAATGAAAATATTTCATTCCCTCAAATGGGAATCGAACCTACAAACAGTCGTATTTACGATCACACACCTGTGGATCTGCGAAATAACTGACATCTAAGCTTATATTACTTTTGATAATATCAACTATCCTATACTATCTTTTGTAAATGACATTTTTTTATATTTTTTTCGAAGAGTCAGATGCACCGACGTACGTAAACAATAATATATTATGCGATACGATGAGACAATATACCTTTTCCGAACAATTTTCCATCAAAAAATGACTTAAAGTTCAACAATAACGTTCTACCCAGTTTTAATTATTTTTCGTATATACTTGTATATATATTATGAAAAAAAAAACATTAATATTATTTTGTTCTATAACAATGACTCGTCTTAACCATTTTTAAATCCCACGCTGCATTATGATTAATGAGAGTGTGAATACGGCTTAATAATTACCAACGTTATACATATATGAGACGATGCAAACAAAAGATATGGGAAGAATATGTTATAATTGATATTTTTGTGGGCGAAAATCCTGTTTATATTTATTAAGTGAAGCTTATGTTAAAGATTGAAAATATGAATGGCATATTGGTAATATTTAATATGCCATGCCAATCTCATATTATGAAAAATGATATAAATTAAGCTATTAATAGCTTTATACGCTCTTACAAAGGTGTTAATATTGTACCTCAATTCAGATTTGAACCTACACTGATCGTAAAAATATATTATCTAAAAAATATTAGTCGATAAGGCAATTCTCTATAATAGTGAAGTAGACGTTCATTGTTTACTAGAACGAACAATTTTAATTTATTTCCTAATGCACCTCACGTGTTCTGCAATTGGCATTTTTTACTTTGCTGTTATATCTTAATTATTAATTGGCTTATTTATGGTGTTATATTAT
This sequence comes from Heliconius melpomene rosina, assembly GCF_056956725.1. Lineage (NCBI taxonomy): Eukaryota > Metazoa > Arthropoda > Insecta > Lepidoptera > Nymphalidae > Heliconius > Heliconius melpomene. Next base: position 744,534 of record NC_140396.1, on the reverse strand, counting down.
TATGGATGTGATGGGATGATCTGTGAGTGTTGTGAGTTCGATTTCCACTTGTGGCAATTTATTATTTTCTTTTCACACTGTTAAGACAAGTTGTGTACCGCCACTTAAAACGTTATGTGCTGAATTTAGACGAAAAATGCGAAACGGAGTGTCTTTACACTAATATTTTTACGAATTTTTAATTAAAGATAAATATTAAACATACGATTCTCTAAATACAGTTTTTTTTCTCGATATTATAGTACAATTATCAAGAATATATATTCCTGATAATAGAAAATTTATTAGTATAATAAAATAAAGATATTTGCAATGAGAACTGAAGATCATGGCGTCTAGCTTCCGGGAAGACTGGAAATAAAATCTACCGCCCTAGTTTAATATTCATAATCTATACCGATATTAAAAAGCTGAAGAGACTGTTTTGTTGAACGCGTTAAGCTCAGGAGTCATCCAGTTCAAAATTTATTTTTAAGTTAGATAATCCATTTATTGTAAAGTAAGTATAGGTCAGAGTTACCTCGACCATTTAGATTGAATCGTCTATTGTTCAAAATCTAAATAATTTCCATTAGAACACGTACACAAAGATGCAAGTAAAAGATAGTCACATAAACATAACGGGTTAGGTAGAGGGAACCTAGGAACCTAGTGTTTAGACTTCCCCAATTTCCGCCAAATTCTCGAGTTTAGTTGCAGCAACGCCATGCTGTGCCTCGTTACCAGAGTGAGAATCGAACCCAAAACCTGAGTTTACAATTGAATACTAGTGCCTACGCTTCTACAGCCAAATTTAGTTTCCTTAAACAAAATTGCAACACCTTACTCAACACTTAATAATATCCATATCTCGTTATAAAGGTAGGTATTTAACTTAGTAAGTTGGACTAAGTTGCTAACTGCAGTACTAAATACACGGAAAGATAAACCGGGAAATGGTCTCTAAAACTTAGTACTGCGTGAATCATCCTTTGAGAAAAGCTGTGAGTTTGAATTATCTTATACTTTATTGTGTGAATTATGTTAATGTTTTCTTTGGTGTTGTTATTGCATATGCTTTTTTGTTGTAAGTTAAATTGCGTTCTTATTTTATTTTTATTAGGTAAAGGGAGCCTAAGGACCTAGTGTTAAGACATTCCATTCTTATTAAAGTACACTCGCTCCTCACTTTTCGCCGAAATTTATGACATTGTGTTGATTGGCGGAACTCAACGCCGCGCTAGAAATTATACTGTAAATAACCTACTATAACTCATATTATATCAGTTTTCCATCAACATTTTAGATATTACAACACAACACAACTGAAATCAACATTTTTAAGATTATAATACATTACAAAAGGGAAGTTCAAATTCTTCTAAGTCTCTAATCAACAACATGCCGATAACCGAACATCACTATAACAAAGGCTATGAGGCGAAACTAAGCGGATTTATGCATTCTACTGACAAATTATAGGGTAGTACCGATTTTAGTGCGATTTACTTGGACATTATCTTTGATAAATCGATATGAGTAGTGTTTATATCGTTAGTCTTACTGCAATGTGAATCACGATCTATTATAGATCTTACTAGTAGTTTACTAAGGTTTCACTTGTTTAAAATTAATAATGTCTTTAATATTTATAGTAAAAAAGTGTTAAGGCACTCTTTGCCGCTAAATTCTGAGGCATTGCGTGTTGGATGGTAGAACCGAACACCTCGCTTTTTTTCGTTACCAGAGGGAAAAAAATAAATTGTAAAATTTTTCATTTCCTCTGTGGGATTGGAACCTACAATCTGTCACGCATAGAGCCTCAACAGCGTGAATAGCGGTAAGCTAAAACAAAATAATAAAATCATCAACGATTCTATTCCAACAATAAATACGTACGTAGAAATGAAATGAAGCGTGGAAAAGGAAAATCGAAGGAACACGCCGCACCGTGTAATCGCTCCTTACTTCTAGTTGGCAGATATGTGTACTGAACCATTTTGTTTTAGAGTTACGTTTATATATACCTATACAAATACAGCAGCTTCACGTGTTTTCCTGTAAAACAGGATAAACAGTGAAAGCCTGATGTCAACTTACTACTTTTACTTTTCCGTTTGATAAATTAATTTTTAACAAAAACAAAAACCGACTTCTAACAACGAACTAAAAAGTGAAAAATAATTATATAAAGATTTTATAATTTTGAAGTCGGTGCCAAGTAAAACAAACAGGCTTAGTAATTAGATATTGTAGTAAGGGTGTTGTAGCATTAGTTTGACACCGACTTCAAAATTATAAAATCTTTATATAGTTATTTTTCACTTTTTAGTTCGTTGTTAGAAGTCGGTTTTTGTTTTTGTTAAAAATTAATTTATTTTACGATTTTTAGTGATGGGTAGATCTTAAAATGATGCTTCTTGAACGAGTGGTGATGGTGGTGGTAGTGGTTGTCAACGAGTGGTTGTGATTGTTCTATGTAAAACTTCATTTAATTAGCTATTATTTTTGTGCAAAGTTACATTTTGGTATATTGACAAGAACAAACATAAAAAGTATTCGGGTGAATTCGGAATCTCCCTTTTTTGAAGTTGGTTGAAAATGAGAACATCCTCTTTTTTGAGATTGGTTGAAAAGAAATGCAACGATCAGGAATCTCACTTCTGACATCAATTTAAAAAGTTTTTGCTTGTAACTATTACAGTATAATTAATTTTTGACCAAAAAAAACAAACTTTCTCAATTTTCTCCGGATTTCATAATCGAAACCTAACCAAACTTTCACCAAATTATCCTTGACGTGTATCCTTTCAAATAAAAAAAGAATCATCAAAATCGGTTGGCGCGACATTGAGTTATTCGGCTATTAGTCGCGCACATGCATAATGCAAATTTAAGACTTATGTGATTTTCTCATGGATACCATTGTCAGATATGGACCAAAAAAAAATGGGACCATTCGGGAAGCTATACCTTTCAAATAAAAAAAAAATTATCAAAATCGGTCCACCCAGTTAAAAGTTATGAGGTAACAAACATAAAAAAAAAAATAAAAAATAAATAAAAAAAAAAAAAAATACAGTCGAATTGATAACCTCCTTTTCTTACAGAAGTCGGTTAAAAAATAAATCATCTTCACTCTGGATCCCGCACAGGATAGGCAGAAGGAACCTAGTATTAATACACTCCGTTCCCAATTTTCTGCTGAATTCTGGAGGCATTGCGTATTGATTGGCAAAACTCAACACCGCGCTTTGCCTCGACACCAGAGCGAATAAATGAAAATATTAAATATTTCAATGTCCTAAGTGGGAATCGAACCCACAACTGTCGCGTTTACAGCCTGAACGACGGTGTAAGGTGTATGTACGCTCATATCTGAACGATTTAAAACTCGATCGCTTCAAAATTTTTTGAACAAGAGACGATTTTACATTGGTGGTAGAGGCGGCATTTTAAAAGATATAGATTTTTACATTTTTCTATTCCACTATCTGCGTGATCAAGTTTTGTTTTGAAAGTGGTTCATTGGAGATAAGAATAACTCGTTCAGTATGTTCGCTTTCGTTAATATTGAGATTTATCTAAAACTATTTCCGGTTTTAAATATAAATGGTGTTAGCTGTAATTATTTAAAATTTAAAATTACTTTCCTTAGAGGGACACAAGGGTACGATTTTGAACGTGAAAAGTGTGGATTTGATTATTATTTTCATTTTCGTAGCTCTGGTAACCCAAAGGCAAAGCGTCCGAGTAAAGGAACTCAAAGCCATGTTTGTCTTTTAGAAGCAAAGAAATGAAAATTATTAATTCCTCTCAGTGGGAGTAGAACTTACAACCTTTGCGCTTGCAGTCACTTCGCCCCGTTGGTCTCCCGTCGTATCATATATTATTACATATTTCGTATGACAGACAGATATCGACAGGTGGCACCTGAGTCGCGTAAAGCAAAGTTATGTTTTCAATTTTGCTCCGGACCAAGGAAGAAATATTATTGCGTTTCATAAAATTTTACATTTTGCATTTTTCAAAACATGATATTTTTCTATTAAAAATATGATGAAAAATGTAAATGTATTTAGTTAATCAATAAAAAATATAGTTTTCACTTAATAATCATAGTTATGTAATTACATATATCACTCCGTTCCCTACTTTCCGTTATCTTCAAGATATTGCTGAATGCATGTTGCATTTCTCTGAGTAGGAATCGAACCATAAACCATCCTGTTTAAAGTTAAAAGTTTTGCTGCTGCGCAACTACGACTGTCTACCAATACTGATTGGAATTGTTTGCTTCGAGGGGAATCGAACCTACAACTATCAAACAAATCATTTAAAACAAGAAACAAAATAATAATTTACACTTTGTACACCTTTATTGAAATAAAAGCATGTAAAAATCTGATATTACCAATTTTTGTATCTACTGGTATCGTGGATGCAGATAAATTAAAAATTTCATACATTTCATACATCCGCATTATGTAACTTTTGATTCCCTTTGTGCTACTTTATTGATTTTTAAACATATTAATTTTGGGTATCGGGCAAAGGAGATTTTAACGAGTCGGTTGGTTCAGCTATTGGTATTGATTACGGTGTGAGTTTCGGTTGATGGGTATATATTTAACAGTTTTTAGGGTTCCGCATCCAAATTGTGAAACATGAACATATTATTAAGACGCTGTCTGTCTATCTATCTGTCTCATGTGCTGTGATAGACGGTTGAAATTTTTTCTGAGTTCCGCGTTTCAATGTTCCGTGGGTTCAATGTCTCTAGAATTCATAAATGGGGGCCACAAACGTAATTTTTTTGCCGTTTTACATAGATAATGATACGGTACCATTGGTGCGTAATTCAGAGTTTTTTTTTATTTTATTCATATTATTTAGCTTCAAACTGTATTCCGCATACACTCGTAGTAGTTAGGGTAGATAAAAGGAATCTAGAGTTTTTTTATCTATATATATAAAATCGAAAGGTCACTCACTCATCACGAAATCTCAGAAACTACATGTGCTAGGAATCTCAAATTTTGCATAGGTGTTATTTATAAGACGTAGGTGCTCGCTAAGACGGGAATTTGCAATATTTGACTTCTAAGGGGTTGTTTTTGGGGTTGAAAGTTTGTATGAAACTTCGTTACTACAAATGCTAGGAGTCTCAAATTTTGCATGGACGTCACTTATAAGACGTAGGTACTCATGGAGATAGAAATTAATAATAACGTAGTTCACGCAGGCGAAGCCGCGGGCGGGCCGCTAGTGACTGTATAAAACAGAAAGCACACTAACTCCAAAAAAAATTACATTTATTAACAAGATAGTATATATAGCCTATAAACTGAATAAAATTAATATTGTCCATTAAAAGTATTTTCTTTTTTATTCTTATATCATATTTAAACGGGTCAAAAAAAGCGTGAATTGTTTTTTTTTAACAGTAGCCAAGAATGACCGAGGGATTGACAAAAAAAGCAGCCTATAATAGTTCGAATGTAGTAAATTCACTCCACTGCGGGTGGCCACGTCAGACACGACCTTTGAGATAAAATACGTAGGATGTATCAACAATAGAATATTTTATAGGGTTCCGCAAATAACTTGTTAATTCTATTGAATATTATTCTTTTTAGCTTCTCGCTTTCTCCCGCATAATAGGGTACGCAGGGAAAAACATAATGTTAAAACACTCTGTTTTCCACTCTCTGTCGAATTTTGAAGACATTAGATGTGCAAAATATATATTTAATCAATCTTCGAACGGGGATCGACCCCATAACAGTCGCATTTACACACCGTTGCGCCTTGACAAACTAAACGTTATATTTTTTAACGTTATATTTACTAACCTTACTTACCCTACCTTGCTTGCAGAGGGAACCTAGTATTAAGATACGTGATACGTGAGACATACTGGACTGGACTGTACTAGACTAAACTGGACTGTAAACCGTGGAAAAAAGTTTTTATACGGTGCTAGCAACAACTTGCTCTATTAAAACATGTAAATCTAAATTGAGCCTTTATGAAATGCAAATTTTAACTGCTTATATAACAGATTTGCCTTTGACCACTTTTCAAAAGGTTTCTATAATATAATAAAGCTGGAATGGCGTAAACGAGAAAAAGATTAAATTTTATTTTATATAGAACTAGTGTACTGCTTGTGGGTTTGCTTGCGTTATATACGTGAATATAAAAATATTATTATCTGAATGTAAACTATTACTACTCGAGGAAAAGATTTCGGTCTCGGCTGATTGTCGGATATTCGGTCGGACATTATAAATTACAATGAAAGGGGGTATTAAATATTTTCATTTCCTCGCTCAGATAACAAGATTAAATTCCGCCGCTTAAGATATAATGACTTGTAAATAAAGCTGAAAATGGAGAGAGCAGAGTGACTTAAGACTAGGATCTCTCTGCCTTCCCTATTATATACGGGATATAGCATCTTACATTCTTACATATGGTTTTTAGTTGTAAAGTTACGTAATTTAAATTTAACTTCATGACCGTTGGTGATTTTTCATTATTCGTGACTGTAAACACTACATATTGTGGTCTCGTTTCCCACTCGAGGAAATGAAATATATAACACGTTAATTTCAATATCATTTAAATTTTTAACGAGGCAAAACGCGGCGTAAATTTCCACCACTCAACAGCTCTGAGCTGGTGCACCCCAGTATCAGCTTGACCCATTTGACCGCATACAACGTAGAGCCGTTCGAATCATTAAGGACCCAATGTGCTGTGAAAGTCTTGACACTTTGGGTCTGCGTAGAGACGTCTCCTCGCTGTGCGTTCTCTATCGCATTTTTATGGTGAATGTTCTGAGGAACTGTTTGACCTGTTACCTGCCGCCGAATTTTCCAACCGCACAGTACGTCACAAACTTAAATACCATCCACACCACCTGGATACGTGGCACTCCACTACTGTGCGGTTTCGTAGAAATTTCCTTCCACGCGCCACCGAACTGTGGAATGGCCTACCCGCGGCAGTATTTCCAGGTCGGTACGATATGGGTACCTTCAAAAAGCGCGTCTATCTCCACCTCAAAGGCCGGCAACGCTCCTGTAGCTCCTCCGGTGCTGCACGGGGTCGTGGGCGGCGGTGATCATCATCAGGTGACCCGAACGCTCGTTTGCCTTGTCCTTTTTCCATAAAAAAAAAAAAAAAAGCTATAAAAAAAATAAACATTTTATTTTTTTTATAGCTTTTATATCTGAAGAATGTAAATGAGGTTTATGTATAAAATTGCAAAATCTTTCCGATATGTTTTTAAAAATGTTAAAAATAAAAATGGTACGGAACCATTTGTAGGACAGATCGTTTCTAAAGACTTGGTCTATAACTTTTTGTATCGCAACTTTCCTACCAGAAACACAATTCGAGCTTTTTTTTAAGATCAACCTGGCAAAGGTTAACGAGATACCCGAAATGGAGATGCAATAAAGTAAATTGCTACGTCTAAAATGCAGTTAGAATTGCCTTTGTGCTGGAAGTTTAGTTAGTTTTCTGGTGATTACAGAAACTAAAAGTTTTTTTTGGAGATTTAATAAATGCTTAGAGATAATTGTACGTTATTTCTAATCGATGAAAGATTATTTGAGGACATTCGTAGCTTGCGACTGTAAAGGCGAGAAATTGTGGGTTCGATTCACGCTCAAAAATATTAATATTACATTTCCTCGCTCTGGTAACGAGGCACAGCGCGGGGTTGAGTTCCGCATTTCAATGTTCCGCGGGTTTAAAGGCTCTGGAATTCGTAAATGGGGGAAAGAAACTGTCTGCCTGTGTCTCCCCACTCAATACGTAATAAATATCTTGAAAATTATATATTAGATTACCATTAATGAAGAATAGAGTGTGTCTACTTTATGTTGCCTGGAAAAAGACATTGTGTACTTAAGAGATATTAAAATCAAAATTATACTTTTTTCTTATAAATAATATTTATGTATTTAATTAATGACTTTAAAAACACTTAAATTAAAGTATTCTTTACTATGAATTACCATTTTTTTTAAAACTTAAGATTAATGAAAGTATCTTATATAATAAGTACTTTGTAATGAAGACTAATAAGGTTCATTTGTTTAAGATAAAACTTGAAAGGTCATTAGTTGTATGCATACCCACGTTTATTGGAGATTTATTTATAAAATCAGTCTATATAGGTAGATATTCTATATATTTAGTAGGACAGAAAGGAGCTACAATAATAATATTTTTAACAAACCTCGAAAAAAAGAAAATTTGTCAGTTTGACAAGTATATTACGCTTTGGTATTCATAAATTTCTTAGAAACTAAAAATTATGTCGAGATGATCCTTTTTAATTTAATTTAAGCACATTTCAATAAGTCTAAGTTTCATTAAAATTGGTTTAGTAATTATTTCAAGCTATTTTTGAAATATATTTTTTTTAATTTAATTTTTAAGCATGACGTTCCAAATTCAAATACCTAATCTTTATTCTATTTTTTTTATGAAAAAGAATAGGCAACCTACCTATGCCTGATGGTAAGTGATCACCGCCACCCACGAGCCTGTGCTGGCCTTTGAGGTGGAGATAGGTGGAGTAGAATACATAGAAATGTCAGTAGTGTCAGTCCTACAAACAGCTACTACCGACTCAGAAGGTAATTTAATAAAATTTAAATTCTATATAAATCCTTTTACTAATAACTATCGAAGCTTAATTTAAGTCAAATGTTAAAAGCTCGTTAGTTAGATGTGCACCTACGTTTATTGGAGATTATGTATTAAATCGATCTAGTTAGATTTCGAACTCTCATCCTATTATACTCGCTTTATCGTAACGCTGACAGAAGCTTTTGGCATCGAATATTTGTAGGCTAGTCCAATTATTAAGAGGAATGATAAAATTTTGTTTTTTGTCAGCTTCACGCTTTAGTAGGATATACAAAGGAGACGTAGTGTTCAACACTCTGATCCCACTTTACGTGTGACGTTAAAGTTATATTATTAGTGCTTATAGTTTTATTTATTTTATAATATTTATTACTTTTATAAATAGTAGTATTACACAGAGTAGTCTTCCATGTTGTAAGTGTTTAGTTCTTAGAATATCAAATATCAATACACAAAAAAAAAACAGAGAAATGGATCACTCTTTACTAAAAATAGTAATTTTTTAAGTGAAATAATTAATCTATATTACAGTCCTCGCTTATAACTTAAGCCACAGCTAACTCTAAAGCCTGTCACTGTAGAAGAAGAATCGTTTTATATAAATTCCTCGATGCAATTAATTTTTGTTATATCAAGAAATATTGGGGTTTAATTAACCTTTCGGTTCTGAAGTCGGTATGGCGCTGGTATTAAATACTTTAGAGAACATTAAAATTAGAACAGAAAAAACGGAATTTATGAACTTTGAAGATATATTATCTCAGTAGAACAGTGTTTAACTGTAAATGTGATAGTTGTGGATTTGATCTCATTTTGAAGAAATAATCATATTTAAAATGATATAGAAAAAAAGCACAGCGTGATGCTTTACCACTGATCCAGACAATGACAAGAAAATTGGAGATGTGCCAGAAAATGGAGATCAGAGTGTCTTAACACTATGTTCTCTACTGGAAGAAACGAAAAAAATAGATATATAAAATAAATAACATTCAAAGTAAATATAGTTATACGTATATGATATTTAAATAAATTATAAATTATTATAAGCTTCCATTGCCTGGAGCGATCTGCACTTAAATACCCTATTATACAAGCATTCGATACGACGGCGGCAAATTACAGGAAATATGGATTAAACATTAATTATGATGGAACATTAGAATTACTGTACCGTTTGTCTCTGTGGTACATTTGTATAGAGATAATGAATGGGTTTTATTGCTAAAGAAGTATTGGATCCAGTCCTGTCGCACGGTTGCGATAGTATGTGGGTTCGATTCCCTCTCTTCGCTCTGGTAAAAACGCTAAGATTCCATTGATTTCAGCCACTCAACGCACAATGCTTCTATAATACGGCGGAGAGTGGGAAACCGAAACGTGTTAATGAGAACGGAACGGCATAGCACTAGGTTTCCAGGTTTCCTTTGCCTGCTAGCGTGAAGCTAAAAAAGGAAGAAGTTATATAATTCTTTCTTGCTTGACACTATATCCCGCATTGAGCCGCCTGGCGTCAAGACACACCTTTCTCTACTTTTCGTCTCAATTTTTGAAAGTGTTCAACTCAATTTACACAAATATGAGGAACAAATGTGGTTATTTTTTGTGGCTACTTTACGCATATGGCAAACTGAATTTAGTGCCAGGACACTCCGGTCTCTACCCCAATTGGAACTCAACGTCATACGAGTATAATAAGACATAACGCAACGGAACGCGGCATTGAGGTTCGCTACTCAATATGGCTCGAAAATTTGGTGGGTAACGGAGTACCCTAACACTAAGATCCCTCTATGTACCTATTTTGCTGGGAAAAGCGTGAAACTGTAAATAAAATACTTTAAATGAAACTGACGTAACAATATAAAAGATTAAAAAACGAGGTAGTGTATACAAAATTCTATTTTTTTTGCACGCGCAACAATAGCTCAGGACTGATGTAGTTATAATAAAACCGGTCAAACGCAAAATGGTGTTACGTACACAGGGTTCCGTATACGTTATACATTTGTTTAGGATTGGCCGGGCTTCGCTTGGGTTTAGACGTGTTTTTTATATAGCTTAAAACGTTGGTAGACCTAACTAGATTGTTGAGGTATGCTTTATTATATAAGGTGGTAGTGGATTCACATATATTAATGTCTCGAATTCGGATAAATTGTGGGGAAGAGAGTGATTTAACACTAGGTTCTCTCTGCATACCGGTTAAATGCGAAATAATGCGTGAAGCTAAAAGACTCATATATTCTTATATCGAAAATATCAAGAAAATAGAATACACCTGCTGTTGACAGGAAGTTATGATAGATACGGAACTCTAAGAAATACTTTGCATAGCAGATTTCCTACTTGTTCCTGTAACCTTATTAAATTATTTCTTAGATATTTCAACGGAGATATGAATTTCACTTAAAAGGAAGTATTATATAAGTACGAATATTATAATATTATGTTAGTACTTTTTAGCAAAAACTCCTAAAGAATTAATAAAACAATAATTTTTGCTTTTTAATTATGAAATAACACAATAAAATGTTATAAATGATTAGGATTGCTATCTTTTTAGATGGAATCTAGTGCCTATGAAATGCAATATTCCTAAATAACCTAAGCTTGACCGAATCTCCTATAAATCAATACTTTTAAGTTTCCTACATATTTAAAGGAACTCAAGTCCACACTGTGCTTAATTATACCTTAGATGCAGGTCAAAAAAATCAAACCTTCCCCAACCGGGAACAGAACTTATAATCACCGTGGTCTAAAACATTTAACACTGCGTTACTACGGCGTGACCTTATTACATTACTTCTTAGATATTCAACGGTACATTTCTCTTTAAGGGCGAGTCAGGATTTCAATTTGGGTTGTTTACTCGGTCTTCTTCAATTTCCTGCTGAAGGAATATCCTCTTTTTAATATTTTTCAAGATAGAATAGAACGTACAGTTCTTTTAAGTTGTTTTTTTTTCGGATTTTTTTCTTTAGATATCAAATTTGTAATGAGAACCATTAATAATAAATTAATGTTTTAAATTTTAATTACTTTGAGCAAAGCTTTGGATTAAATTGTGTGAATCATGCCAAACTTAGGAACACCTGTTATTTGATTTTTTGTATCGGAACTTAACGCCGCCTTTCGCCTTGTTACCAGAGCGAGGAAGTGACAATAAATAATGCTTCATGTTTCTAAGCGATAATTGAATCCACAACCGTCGCGTTTATAGTCACACTCTTCGGCACTTGCGCCTCGACGGCCTCGTTAATAATGTTAGTTCAGATAGGTACATAGGTATATTTACGTTTCAAATATTTTTCCTTTCATTTAAATTTATAATTATTTTAAATGACTAGGTAGCTAAGGTTAAGGTTGGTATTGGATATTGAAAAATACTAGTTAGTGTAATGATAGAATATAAATCATGAGTCACCTTTGCCATCAAAATCAAGGGCAGATTAATGGTGTTCTTTTTATTTCACTCCATATTTAAAGTGAATTCGACATAGAATAATTTTTGACATAGATTTTTTTCTAAACTCTCTTTAAATCCTCATCCAGGTGCATTGGCACAGCGTCCGATTGTAAACGTGACGTTTGTGGGTTTTATTTCTACTTGGTGGATTGAAATATTATTTCCTCGTTCTGGTAATAAGACCAAGCGCGGAGTTAAACTCTGCAAGTCAATACCCGAAGTCTACCTTATTATACCTTACTGTTATATACGGGATACAGAAGTGAAAGTATAATTGAAAATATTATAAATAATTAATATATAAGGCAATCATCGGCGTTGAGGCCCAAATAAATACTTTTAATAGCCTTAAACTGCAGAACTCATCAAAACAATTTTTTTTTGTAATCGAAAGACAATTTGTATTGAAGGCCAAGTGTGATTTTGATTTATACTTAATATAAAACCATTCGTCTCTTAAATTATAAATTACACGTAGCTATAAGTTTAATAGGTTAATTATTCAAATATTTACTCCGAGCTTCAACGGTGAGAAAAATATATTAATTTATTAATAGAAATCATTGTCCATAACTTTGTTCTTACGGATTTTATGACATAAAATGGTAATTCCCGTTATTTTCCCATAATTAATTTCAAGAAATCCCCTCGTGATTCATCTATGATAGCCTAATAAAAGTAATTTAAAAACATTCATACTCCTTAGAAAGAATGGAACCTACAGGAGTTCTGGCACGTTTAATATAAAAGAGATAAGGGAGTAAATTATTTTCATTTTAATACAGTTTTTCAAAAACTGGCTGTCATGACTATAAGCGAGATAGCTATAACTTCCACTAGGAGAAATATATTATTTTTAATTCCTCGCTATGGTAGGAAGACATAACGTGGCGTTGTGTTCTGTCACTCCACATACAATGTCTCGAAAGATGAGAGGAAAGCGAGGAACGGAGTCTAGTCTAGGTTCTCTCTGCCTACCCAGTCTAGTGATTACACAGATATAGCCTTAAAGTAAACAGAATTAAATCAAAGCTCATGATTACTTGGTTTCAAATTACATAATATTTGCCTGAGGTCAAGGCGGTAGCTTACTCATCCCGGCTATATCAATTCTGTTATTTGAGAGGGACGGTAGCGGATAAGGTTACCAATTATGGAAAAGTATAAAAAATCTTTAACAAGAATAGAATAAGATTTTCTTTTATACTTACATTTAAATTTCATAATTTATTTTTTAAAGGAACGAAATATCTCTAGAATAATCTCTGCCAATCTTGCTAAAGGCGGTATATACATAGTTTAAAGAGAAAAAAAATCCATTAGTTTCATATTAATCAACCCACACCCATCATTCAACCACAACACACGTCTGCGGAACATTTAATACAATATTCAAGAAACATTTCCAACAAGTGTTTGACTTGCGAGAGACTAAGTTCTAAACTTTGTCGATTCCAATTCTAGGAACACTGGGAAAGGAAATTGCCTATTGGACCCTTTGGTGAAATTATTACGGTGGTACACAATTACTATAAGCTTTTTGTTTTCGTGCTTTTCTTTATTTTTCATGGGGTTGGTTTTCTTAAAGTTCTTAGACTCATTTTGTAGTCATTCATAGTCGTGATTGCAAAAGTATTGACTGTGAGTTCGATTTCCACAAACGTCTCTTATCTTTTAATCTGTTAAACTTATTAAATACAGTCATATAATAGACTAGCGGACCCGGACGCGGCTACGCCTGCTTCAACTATAAGAATATTTATTAAATATATTCATGAAATTATTTCCAATTTTCAATAAAATTAGTAAGTAAATATAAGCTGAAATAATCAAAAAGAATAATAAGTAGAGACATATTATTAGAAAAAAACGTAAGTACGTAAACGTAACGTAAAAAGTAACTAAAGGATAGGTATTCTTAATATTAGAAAAAGTACCTAAAGTTTTCCGTACGTGCGTACATAGATATCGACTCTATGAAATAACTAAACATTTCTTTCTATTAAGTAGGATAATTTTAGCGGGCAATATCAAATAAAATAAGAAGAGAACCAAAGTGTAGTTTAAATTAATTATAAACCGCAAATAATTACATAAAAATTAACAATAGTTCGAAAATGTATGAAAATTTATAAAACCGTCAACGGCATCTGCCCGTTCGCGTCGGTCGTACTCATACTATGCCGCCCGAAGGCTAGGTCATGTCGAATCAGTGAAATCTCCTTAATTATTTATTAGAATGTTATACAGTAAACTATAATTTCAATCTAGATAAAATGCTAAAAGTGACAATTATATTTATTTTTATAAGGATGAATATCAAAATGTCGCGGTAACGGTTGCGTAGCGACGCGACGATTGTTATTAACATGGCAGAATAAATTGCATGTCAAATTAGAAACGACTTTAAAATATATTAGTTTATATGTGTAATGTAATATTATATATATAGCACTCCTGAAGAATGCAGCTTTCATACAAAACAAAAACAAAGTAAATCGGACCAGTAAATCCAGAGATCTTAGCGTTCAAACAAACAAACAAACTCTTCCACTTTATTATATTAGTATAGATTTATATATTTTACACTATTATATAACGAATGTAACATTAGGTATACTCGTATAATCCATGTAACTCCTACGTAACACATATAAATCTATTGTATGCCTGTATTGTATCGTTTAACAGATTATTCTAAGGGTTATTGAGATTGGCTGTAGGAGTGAATTATTTCTTCTCCTTCTCAGGTAACAAGACAGAACGTGGCAGTGAGTTCTGCCACTCAACATACACTGTCTCGAAGATTGGGCGAAAAGTGAGGAACGGGGTGTCGTAACATTAGATCCGTTTTGCTGGCCTTTTATATGCGGGTTACAGCGTGAAGCTAAGAACTTTGTTTTGATTAACTTATTTCTTTTGAACTAGAAATAAAAAAATATATTAATATACTGCCTATGATAATCGTATTCACAATCATTTCATAAATAATCAGGGATTTTCTTTGTATTTAATATTTAGGAATTATAAAATATAGAAAGTAGTGAATCGCTCTCTAACACGCCGTCATTTGAAATTGGATGCAAAGTATTAACGGAGAGTGTTAACACTAAGCTATACGGGATACAGCGTGACGCTAACGTGACAGCCTAGAGCTGAACTAAGCTACACTTAAATTCCATAATATATATGAACATCTAATATTCATGATATTACATAACTTCATCTAGTTCCCCCTTTAGATATTATGAATCAAAACATCTCATCTATCACAGGAGCATTGTAATTTTGGGAAATTAGGTAATTTAAGCAATCAACAAACAGAATATTATAGTATTCCACTTTGTTACTCCAGTCGTCATTTATTTGGCGTGATTCGTTCATAACTCTGCGTGGAGCCTGACGTTACCTTTAGTTATAGCGATTTATATGACAAGTTGCTGCCTTTTTGTTCTCTTTATTGTGGACTTTAGTACGATTTCTGGGAAGTAAGTTAGAAATTTCTTTCGATATAGTATTTTCTGTGATTTTGAAAGAATATTATTTTGTAGCGGAAAACGGAGAGCGGAATGTCGAATACGACAGCGAAATTTGAGTATAGCAGAAGACGAATGAAAGAAATGGATTAAATAAGCATTTAATTTCTTCAAACGAGTGATCGAACCCACAATCCATCCCCTTTACAGTCACACCATGAACCCTCGCGCCACGACTGGTCTCATAATCAAAAATATTACATGTAAAATGAAAAACACTCTTAGATATCGAAATGTCATCATCAAACATTTGCGGTACGTGAGACGGTTCACAATCAAAAGATCGCGGCGCCATTTGAATGGAAACGTCACGTAACGTTATCCAATTTCCTGTGTACGTACGGATTTTACGTTGAAAGTTTGAGAAACGATTATTGGGATTGATCTGCTATTAATCTATGTATTTGGAAGGCTAGTGCTCGTCGCGGCTTCGCCCGCTTGGACGATACTAATATAATAATGAGATGGACTTGATAAATTTGACTTGGTCAGCTTGGCATCGCTGAAACTGTCCACTTTCTCGGAGGTAACATATTCGCTAAATGGGGTTAAAACATATAAACATTGCAAAGAGTTGGAATACTCTACACCTTAAATTTTATATACTAGCTGTACTAAAAATATAATAACAAAATACATATTTTCAGTATTAAAAATAAAAACTCTGTTAAAAATGTACTTTTGAACAACACTTGTAAATCTCCATTACAGCGTAAATAAAACTCTTGAACCAAATATGTAAATCGATGCATCGGCTTCGCTTATTGGCTTATATGTACAAGTATGTATATTATTATCTCATCGTATCGACGGTAGTGTGTTCAATTCCCACTCAGGGGAATAAACTATGTTCATTTACTCACTCTGTTACAAGACAACTTTGTGAAACTACAAAAAAAATTAAAACATTTCATATGTTATGGGAAATTTTAAAATCCACCCCAGTCTCATTAAGAACGTTTGAACTCAAATACACGCCAAATAGATTTTATAGCAATATACGAGTAGGTATACTTTCAATCTGATCAATCCATGTACTTTGGTCTCTGTGAAGGGCTATCGTATATCGTATGAAGTGCATGAGATTATATGTAGTTGGCTCGAGTGTAGCTTTACTACATATTATAAGCTTCATTTTATTAGAAGTCTTTAATATGCTTATAGGTTTTTTTTTATTTATATTGTAACCCGCACATAGCAGAGGGAACCTAGGAACCTAGTGTGATGACAATCCGCTTACTTTAAGACACTTCTATGCCCCACTATTATTTCCACTCTTTGCCGAGTTCTGGAGGCATCGTCAGAGCAAGGAAATGAAAATATTAAATATTTCATTTTTTCGAGGAAACTCGAGAAAATGAACCCAACCTGTACAGTAGCGGGCTTGTCTATTGGATCTATAGATCTATACTAATATTAAAAAGCTGAAAACTTTGTTTGGTTCCACGGGTAAATTTCAGGATCAAGTTGTGCAATAAATGAATGATAAGAGGTGAAACAAAAATATATTTCCATTTTTAAATTGAAAAATAAAGTTTTTGAAGAGACATTTATGAAAATAATACTATAAAATAAAAATAGGTGATTATCGACTCTCACTAAGCAAGAAATACTTATACTAAAGGAGCAACAAAAGCTCGGCCTCCACTGAAGCCATCAAGGCGCGCCTCCCAAGGCTTACTGCCGTTTTACGGCAATCAAAAGTGGCGGGACACGAAATATCTTGTTACTTTCTTGTTATTTAACGAATTCAGTCACGAATCATTTTATTGGGATTCGTTCTGTTATTTGGAGTTCACACGATAGCTCGTCAGGTGTTGAAGAAGGTGGATATTCTTTTAAGGGTTCCGTACCTCAAATGTTAATGAAAGAATATTTATAAGTTTTTACTTTGAATGCCATCCAACGTATTACGTAATATGCCAATACTCCCCATACATATAACGCCAAACACAAAATATTTTCAGTATGACAGCTTTCAGAATGAACGAACGTATTTTCTATTCGTAGTTTCCTAGCTCAAAGGAAATTGTGGCCTTCCGGAATCTCCGCCAGCTTAAAATCCAGATCCGCCTTTGGACAAATATAGGATTGTAGACGCCTTAATAAGACAACGAAAAGACGTTTAAATCCAGAATCGTAGATCCGTACCTTTTAAATATTTAAGTGCACGAAATCTGTTCTCGTGATTTTCATTTAATATTTAATGGTATTAAATAATAATTGAATTTCTGGGAAGTGGAGGTTTTTATCTGAATACTTTAAGGTAACTTCAAGGTTCAATTTTCTCGTTATTCCGCTTATACGGTAAATAGGTCATATACCGTTTAAGCGGAATAACACGAAAATATATCTGCATATCTGCTGTCAAGATACTCTGGCTCCCACTTTTCAGTACAAATCAAGGCTATACATGTTGTGCAGCGGAACTCCACGCTGTGCTTTATCTTTTCTTCACAGAGTAGACTAAAGAAAACTGGCCAAGTGCGAGTTGGACTCGCGCACGAAGGATTTCGTTCTCATTCAAATCCCATTATCTATAAAAAAAACATTTTTGTTGTTACAGAGCCCCCTAGAAAGAGTAATTTTTAATCTGTGTTTTACTATTTGTTTTTATAGTGGCAATAGAAATGCATCATGTGTATAAAATTGGGAACGGAAGTTTGATATAAAAATTTTCTTTATTTTCAGTGCCCACGTCAGACGTGCAGGGTGTTTTAGGGAAGAAGGCATCTCTACCATGTGACATACAGCCTCTACATCCAGACGACGCTGTGGTCATGGTACTTTGGTTTAAGGAATCAGATGGAGAGCCCTTATATAGGTAATTAATAATTAGACATTAGTTTTCTATAAGCGAGATACAGTATGTTGCCAAAAATAGAATCATCATCTTCATCATGACTGTGTAATTTAATCTTTAAAAATGTGATTTAGTGTTATTTAGCACTAAAATTAAAATAATAACGAAAAATAATTAATTAATTTTATTTTTATACTAGTTACGACATTCGGGGAAGAAATTTCAATCAGCCCAAGCTCTGGTCGTCACCTTTAGTATTCGGGAACAGAGCCTATTTTCGTGGTGGGGCCACACCTGCTGTCCTGATGGTGGACAATGTGTTAGCTATCGACGCTGGCGTGTATAGATGTAGAGTCGATTTCAAGAATTCTCCAACTAGGAATTTAAAAGTTAATTTTACTGTTATAAGTAAGTTTATTTTTTTTTAATATCTAGTATAGAAGAAGAGTTAGCTAAATTAGGAAAATTAGGAAAGTTCAATTCCAACTCGGAAATGACATGACATGAAATATTTAATATTAACATTTTCTTACTTTGTTAACGATGCAAAGCGCGGCGTTGAGTTACGCTACCCATCACGAATTGGTGAAAAGTGGGGTTCAGAGTGCTTTGTCACTAGTATTCCCTCTGTCTACATGTTCCAGCTATTTCATATGGGTTTAAATTCCACGCGACTAATTACTGATTTAAGGAAATTTAAAACAGCTTATATTATCTGGTTACTAAAATTGTTATGTAGTTTATCTCTACACATATCATGTCTCTGCATCGAAAGAAATTGTATAGCAGAGTTATTAATCACTACGCTTTGACGTCCCAATAAATACAATTAATTCAGTTTTTATATGTACCCTAATTTACTTTTTTAGTTCCACCCAGCAGGCCTACAATATACGATGCAAAGAGAAGAGACAGGACGAAATTGGTAGAGCCCTATAATGAAGGGTCTAATGTTCTACTTATTTGTGAAGTAGAAGGAGGTTAGTATGTTTTTTTTTTCAAATTTGACTGACTTTATAAAGGCAATCGGGCAGTCTAGTTATAATTCACTCTGTGGTCTATTTTTTAGAGAGCAAATGCATAAAGGAAGTAAATTTCTTAAGGTTAAGAATGTGAATAAAATTAAGCTTAATTTTTGTATGGATTTAAAATACGAAGACCTAAACTTATATTGTTACTTAACGGGCTTGTTTGATTGTACACGCTGGTTTCAAGAACTACTCAGGTTCAAAATTAAAAAATATTACGACGAGAATTTTTTTGGCACCAATTGTTTCGATGTGATTGACCTGAGTTACCCCGGGAACTTAGAACATGTCAGTTGTTTTTCATAATTCTTCTATTTGACAACACGAGCGTAATCAAAAATCAAATGTAGTATTTAATATTTAATATCCTCGAGTGGGAATCAAACCCGTAACGTAACGTTTACAGTTTCGTAGGACCTACTTTAGCCCCTGCATAATAAATAAATAAATTCCAATACAAATATAATAATTTTTACATCATAACCAAACCAATTATACAGGAGTTCCAACGAAACTTTTGATCAAGCGACGCCACCGCCACAAAAGGGAAATTTACTCAGCAAATTACAAAATTACAATTCACATTACGCGGACAATATTTCAAACTAAATTGTCAACTCGACTCGAGCCCGAATCGATAATAATGCTGGGGTTTTACTCGAATATAATTAATGTCATTTACGTTTGCTATTTAATCAATCTCGCTGACAGACTGTCATTTTCGGTACTTTTCTTATGTATAATGACGGTTCTTTCATGTTAAACCCTTTTAAAATCGTTTATAATGTATATTTATGAACAGGCCACGCCAGACGAGGCGTAGGGGTGCGACGATAAATGGGATAGGTTGTGGGTTCGATTTCCACTCAAGGAAATGAAATATTTTCATCTTCTCGCTTTAGTAACGAGCCAACGTATAGTGTTGAGTTCCATCTCTATAATTCCTGGAAAGTGGGAAACGGAAGTGACATAATGGGAACGAAGCGTTTTAACACTAGTTTTCCACGTTCCCTCTGCCTATCTGTGCTATGTGCTGCCTATGTGCGGGATACAACCTGAAGCAAGCAAGAAATCTGAACGCGCTACTGTCGGGAACAGCAAGGAACTGGTTCGAATTGAGATTTTTTTTATATTGGATAGTCCATTTATTTTTTAAGCAGCCTATATAAGGCTACGTAACGTTAATCTTTCTCGTTTTTAATTTGGAAATATTATTCTAAAATTATAATTTTAATAAGAAGGTGAAGATTATCTCAAACAAAAACTAACATTAATTTTGACAAAAATTTTAAAAAAACATACAAAGTAGACCTCTTCGAGAGCTTCCTCTTCAAACTCAGTAAAAATCACTTTTAGTCATTTCAGCTTAAGATTTCGTTAAAATTTTTAACTTTGTTAACAAAATTTAGGCGTCAGAAGCAATTAGTGTTTATTATACGTAGGTATCTTATACCTTTTCTGATAATTTACGGGAATGAAGAGTGAAAGTAGATTGAGTTAAAAAGTTTTTTACATACATCTTATTATCTCAGTCGTGGCGTAAGGGAACAAGCGTACGACTGTAAACGTGACAGGTTGTGGATTCGATTTCTGCTTGAAAAAATGAAATATTAATTATTTTTAAGTCCTCGCTCAGTTAATGAGCTCTGCCAGAGCACGGCTTTAAGTTCCACCACTCAATATTAATGCTTCTAGTCTTGATAGGAAAGGAGGGAACGAAAGTGTGTGAAGCACTAGGTTCCCAGATTCCCTTTGCCTATCCTGTTTTGTGTGGGATACGACGTGAAGCTAAATAAATAGATGATAATATTATTATTTTCTATGCGTAATTTTAAAAGGTAATTTTCTCGCTCTAGTAAAAGTCGCCATGTCTCGTAAAGTTTAGTTTGTCAAAATAATAAAAATAATAAAAATAATCCTGTAGAAAAATATAGTTATTCTTTTAAAAATTAAATATTTAAAATGAAAAAAATTCCAACTATTTGTTGGAATAAAATAAGCGAGAAGCATGATATATTAAAAATTGCATCGATTCTATGCATTCATTTTTCATACATGCCGCATTTTAATATTCTCTCGCAGCTTTAGTGCAGTGAAATATTTATATTTCAAGAAATATGTTCTTTATTATCGATATAACAATTTATGTATAAATAATAAGAATTTTCTCTTAGAACCGTGGTTCTATATCTACTGGAGAAAGGATTATATCTAAAACTAGCGACTCTCTCGCGGCTTCGTTCGCTTTAATTAGTCAATTATTCTTTCACTAATCATAATTACTTTGGTGTTGTAATAACATTAAAAATTTTGAATGCTTGATTGGATACATTAATAATAATCCTAACAATAGAAATAATAACAATAATAATGCAATTTCTAAAATAGTAATATGCAATTTCTCCGGGCTAATGGCTAATCAAAATCAGAAAAGAAAATTGAGAACGGAATATCGTGACACTAGGTCTATCCTGCTATGCGCAAGGTTATCGTACCCACAACCATGACACTATAGTAAAATACTGTCTATACTTGTTTGACAATTATTGTCAAAAAAAGTTTCTTTTACGAGGAAGAGGAAATGAAAATATTAAATATATCATTTCGGGGACTTTTGAATTGAACTCACAACCTGTCCTGTGCCTGACTCCTGCGCCACAACGGACCTCATAAATAAAGTTATTTGAAAAACAAAAATAAGTCTAACAATAAAATCCAATTAAATTTAAACAATAAATAACTCAGGTGCCATAACTCGATGTGACAGTCTAACGGTAGGTAATTGTATCGAACATGGCTGGTCAATATAACGACAAATAGATAAAAGATCTTTATCTATCTATTCGAATAGTATCTAGCCATCAACACTGTTTCATACTTAGATGTTGTTATATAGGTATTAAATAGAAATAGATATTCAACGCCATAAGGCATAATGGGATCGTGTGCGTGATGATGCGTGAACCCACTACGGGTTTGATCGCTCAGGAAAATTCTTTATGTATTAAAAAAAATTAAGTTAAGACACTCCATTCCGTACTTTCTGCTCATTTTTCGTTCATTACATGTTGATAGGGAGAACGCAACGTCTTGTCTACCAGAATGTGGAAACGAAAATTAAAAAAACGTTAGAAATGCATGATATTTATATCCCAAAAACTACTTAACTAATTTTGATGAAACTTAGACGGTTTCCTAAGTTAAAATATACCACATTTAAATCAAGATTATCATCTCAATACGATATTTTAGTTTCCGAGACGTTGCATACAAACGTACATTCATTAATAAAACTTAGGACACGTGTTTGGGAGCATAAATAGATCACTCAAATATTATCCAATTAAATACAAACATTTCGAACTGATAACCTTATTTTTTTTTAAATCTGTTGAATATATTATTTCAATATCTACTCCAGTCAAACTTTCGAGCAGTTAAGAGGCACTACAACAAGTTTTCGTTCAAATATTTATGATATACATATACAAAAAATGAAGCGTAAATTTTCACAACGTGTGTGATAACACTTTACTTGAAAAAAGGTCGCGGATTTGATTTTATTGACAGAACCATTCATGTAGTTAAATAAATGTTTTCATAGTAAAGAGTGAAATTTTGAATGTCATCGTGAATAATAAAGATGTGATAATAGTCTTGGCGCAAAACGTGCTAATGTAAGCGCGGCAGGTTGTAAGTTCGATTCCCGCTCAAGGAAATGCAATATTTAATATTTTAATTTCCTCGCTGCGGTAACGAGACAAAGCTAGGTGTTGAGTTCCGCCACTCAACACGCAATACCCCCAGAATTCGGTGAAAAGTTGGGAACGCTAGTGTCTGAATGGGAACGGAGTGTCTTAACACAAAGTTTCCAGTCTGCTCAACCTGTTATATACAGGATTCAGTATAAAGCTAAAAAAATAAGAATAATTGTATGCAGTATAAGGTTCATTGGATATTTAAGCAATTTTAAAAATTCAGATGGGTTCGACTCCTATTAGATGCAATTAATTATTTTCATTACTTCAAAATAGATTATTTTTGGCTCTTCTGCTAAGCGGCTAAGTTGTTATTTAAGTGTTTCGCTTCACTTCTAATATGATTTTTTTTTTCCAGGTATACCAAGACCACGAGTTACGTGGTACCTCGAAAATGTAGTGATAGACGACTCCTATGAAGAAAGAAAAGATGGTTTGACAGTCAATACTTTAACATTTCCCAATGTTGGTAGACAGCATTTAAATGCGAGATTGGTCTGCCAAGCATCGAACACCAACTTGGCCCCACCGGAGACCAAAGTTCTCATTTTGGATATAAATCGTAAGTATTTCGTTAGATTTTATTAAAAATTATTATAAATTTCTGTTAATTATGGACGAAAAACAAACTTGTATTAAACGTTCCTTAACTAAATATACGGTGCAATTTAAAAGTGAAACTACGACAATCACAGATGAAACTACTATCAGTTACATTATAATGATGTAACACAAATAAATGTACTATAACAACTAGCTTATATTGTTATTCAATGACGGACAGCCAACGGACAGGCATTATTGAATTTAGTAAGCTGAAATTTGGCATATAGGTAGGTTGAGGAGTGCTAAGGCCAGTCGTGATGCAAAGGTTCAAACATACGACTGTAAACAGGACAGGTTGTGGGTTCTATTCCTTCTCGAGGAAATAAAATATTCATAAAATATTATGCTGAGGATTTAGTGTATTAGCCCTAGATTCTCAGGCTCCTTCTACTTACTCAGGCTACTTTGGTGCTCGTGTGTGCAGGATACAGCGTGCTGTTAGAGAGTGTACTATATTTTGGTAGGGAAACGTGAAAAATAGGATTATCTATTTTAGTTCATAAAGTCGACGCAACCAAATAAGCAAGCGACTAGTAACTAAGAAAATTGTAATTCCATGTTTCAGTCAATATACGATTTATTATTAGAACTTTTCAAACAATATATTATGTTATTAGACAGAAATAAATTACGATATTTCAGTAAGTTGCTATTTATAAAAGCTCAATGGAGACTTCTTAAGCTCCTTCTTTAAAGGTATTAAAAACGAGACGTACTCTTTCAACACACTTCCAATACATATATTGAAGTAAATATTTCATTCTTTAGAAAGTGAGCAATAAATATGTATTCGTAATTTTATACTACTTTTTAAGCTTCAAGCTGTATCCCGCACATAGCCTGGTAGATAAAGGGAAATTGAGAACCTAGTGTTAAGAATTCTGGTTGAGTTGCAAAACTCAACGCCGCGCTTCGCATCGTTACCAGAGCGAAGGAAAAAGAGAAAATTAAAAATTTAATAATTTTTAATTTTCTCGAGTGGGAATTGAACCTACAACCTGTTACGTTTACCGTCGCACACTTGTGCCGCTGCGCCAGGACTGGCCTCTTACAGTATTCAATACATCTATTCAAGTAAATATTTCATCCTATAGAGAGTGAACTGAACAATAAATATGTATTCGTGATTTCTTTGTATTGTATACTATTCACAAAAGTTTAACGCTGAAATACAAATGTTATTTGCTTCTAGGAAAATATTTGTTCAATACAAGTTTTCTCATATGGTTTTGTCTACGCGAATTCTAAATATAATCTGGTACATTCCAAAATTCATTCATTTTCACATTAAAAAACTTTTAGAAATGATAATTGTGGGTTCGATCCCCAGGTCTATACTTCAGTATTTATTTAGCACAATAAAGCTGTCCCATCTAACATAAGTAAAAATTTGTTCCAGTAAAACCAATAACTGTCAATATCCTAACTAAAGAAAAGCAAGTGTCAGCTGACAAGAGGTACGAGGTCGAATGCAAAACGACAGGCTCGCGTCCCGAAGCGTCCGTCTCCTGGTGGAAGAACAACAGGCAACTCAAGAGGATGGCCAAAAACGTAACGCCTTTTGTTCTCTTCTATCGTACTGTAATTAATAGATTCTTTTATTTTTTTCTTCTGTATAATGGAATGCTTGGTTTGGTTTGATTTGAGGGTTCCTTATTTTGAAGATTATATATATCCATCTAATTTATTTCTTTTTAACGTTAAATTTTTATATAATTGAAATGATAAGATAAATATATGAATTGAAAAAATGAAATAATGATACAGATATAATATGTTGTGGAATTATACATGTTTTTTTTTTCTATAACGGATGGTTGTTTGGGTTCCTAACTGAAAAGATTTTATTTTATTTTAACTAAAAAGATTTAGTTTAAATAAAATAGTGGGTACCATTTAAAATGAAACAAACTTATTTTTTTAAGAAAAACCTATTGTATGTATTCTATAAGTATATACACCAAAGTAATAGTTTCAAAATTGTTCCTAAAAATAATTACATATTTTAAATCTTAATACACAAATATCTTATTAAGAAATGTAGAGAACACTCCGTAGTGCAGCTCGAACTTCACCAGTTTTTTCAAGTATAACAACGATTCAAATTCATTATTGTTAATTTTGCAGGAAGTTCTTTGGTAGGGTTGATAATGGCCGCAACAATATGACAATGAGGAAGGCTTATTGCTTTATTTTTGCTTGTCAACTGTTTTTGTTTCAGTTGAAATATCTGCAGTTTATTTAGGTGTAAACGGTTCTTTTTGGGATGGCTTTTTTATCTTATTTGGTATCTAGTTATAAGAATATTATATCTGTTATAAGGCAAAAGTAATAATTTTTTACCTTTTCCGTTGTATTCCGCACGTAGCATGTTAGATAGAGGGAACCAGAGAACCTAGTGTTAAGATATTCCATTGCTATTGAGATACCTCCACTTTCCGCCGAATTCTTGAGGCATTGTGTGTTGTATAGTAAAACTCAACGTTGCCCATTGCCTCGGTACTAGATCGAAAAAATAAAAATGTAAATATTTCATTCCCCCGAGTAGGAATCGAATCCTCAACCGTCGCGCTTACATTCACATACCTGTATCTCGACGCCACGGCGCGGCGGCCTCTTAATTTTATTAATTAACGAAAAATTATAATAACTTAGAATATGTAATAACAAGGCGTAAGTATTAATTAAATATTAAGTGGACTTGGAAAAAATAATGAGAATTTAATATTGAAGTAAATGTTTTTAGTTTTAAGAGATTTTTTTGTGAAAAAAAATTGGGATCTCCTTTTAATTATTTTCATTAAAGGTCCGTCTACATTAAATTTTATGCTTCATCATATTTTTAATTAAGCTTGCTAATTGTTATTAGTAAGAAGCCAGTTTGGCTAAGTAAGTATATGTGTAGACATTTTTTGTTACTCTCAAGATATGAAGGTATTCAGAGGGAACCTAGTACTGAGGCTTTAATCATAATATATTGTACAGTTCCGACACCATATTTTATTTTACTTACAACATTCTAAAATAGAAGATCATATAGTGACGTACTTCTTCATTTTATAGGTACATAAAAAAAATTTAGAACAAAAAACTTCACAATTAAAGTGGAAAATGTGTCATATTGGGAACATAGTGTCTTAACACTAGGTTCCCTGATTCCCCCCCCCATAACTATATGCGAGGTGCAACGTGAATCTAAAAAAGACTTATTTATATATTTCTAAACAGTTTTCCGAAAACAACGAAACACTCAGCGTGCTGAGCCTCGTGCCCGCGGTGGAAGACGACGGCAAATATTTGACTTGTCGAGCTGAGAACAAGCACATCCCCGACTCCGCTATAGAGGACAAGTGGCGTCTTAATGTACATTGTGAGTATTGGACATGTTTACACATATTTTTAATGTCAATGGATTTTTGTGTAGTCTTATTTTGGGATAAGTTCTCTTACTAGATTTGTTCGAATTTCTTTTTTTGGCTTCACGCTGTATACTGCAGATAGCAGGTTAGGCAGGAGGAACCTGGTTGCCCACTTGCCATCGAATCCTGGGGGCATTGCGTGTTGAGTGACGGAACTCGCCTAGTTCTGATACCAATGCCGCGTTTTGCCTTGGTACCAGAACGAGGAAAATGAACATAGTAAATATTTAATTTTCTCGAGTAGAAATCGAACCTACATATCGTGTGGCGTTTACAGTCGCACGCTTATTATCCATGCGCCACAACTAGCCTCATTGAAAATAAATTATTTGTTAAAAGTGTATTTTTTGATAATTATGCATAATTTTAAAACGGAAACTCTAGGATGAAATATTTCGGAACTAAAAATTTGCATGATATGTAATTAAAAGTTGTGAAAGTGCTCATTTTCTATCAAAATATAGGAGGCTATTTTAAAAATATACTAGAATTTAAACTGTGCATGTCAGTTTAGATTATGTGCATAAATAACCATAATTAGACTCTTAATATTTTGAAGTTGAAGTCAACAATCCAATTTCTATTTCAACTTCTTTAATCTTCTTCAATCTATATTTAATTTCTTTATAAATAGCATAAGAAGGCGTGATATTTTTTTATTATTATAACGATATAGGTAATATTTAACTCGCACTAATCTCCCTCTTTTAAGATTTTTTATTTATTTCTGCGCTGAAATTAAATTTTACTTGACGTAAATTTTATACGTGATTTTATTGAGGTCGTCATAGCGCAATGATACAGCGTTTAACTGTAAACCAAACATGTATGGATTCAATTCCTACTCCCAGAAATTATTTACATTTCTACGCTCAGGCAATAAAACTAAGCGTGGTAATGTTCCAGCCATTCAACACACAACAACTCAAAAACCAAGAGGAACCTAGTACCTTAACACTAAATGCCTAGCCCGCTAAATGCGGGATACAGCGTGAAGCAAAAAATATTAAATATTAAACCATTACTTTATTATTCTTTTTTAAATATTATTACAACACTATTCAGATAATATATAATAATATATTGGTCCACCGTGGGCGTATCGTAAACAACAACACAATTGTCCACGGGAAAGTTGCCTTACGCAGTTAAGTAGCTATAAAGATGTTCCGAATCAATCTACATTCACACCATTTATCATTGTTGACGAAGATAAATAAATCTCTTTAAGTATAGAGGAGGCCGTGATTTAAGATTTATTTTTTTGAATCTAAGTAAGTTTTATTTGTGGATTACTTAACTGTTGAATAGGAATTCAATGCAGGTTTATTATAATAAAAAAATGATACTCTAGGAGTAGTAGGCTGTGGGTTCGATTAACATTCGAGGTAAAGAAATATTTAGTACCTATTTTCATTTTGCACGCTCTGGTAATAAAGTAATGTAGAGCGTTAAGTTCCACCACTCAACAGCCAATATCTCTATTAGGGGGTGTCTTAATACTGGGTTCCAGGGTATTCTCTGCCATAGTTATAGTTGGTGTCAGTGCCACCCGAGACAAATATAGTATTACTAGCGGACGCACGCAGCTACGCTTGCTTATTTAGGGGTGAATTCTAATAAACCACGAAACATATGTTCAATGAAATATTTTTAAGAGTCTACTTTAGGGTTAAAATTTTTCAAAATCCCTTCTTAGTGGAAGTCCAGATTACGAAAGTAAACATTGTCCAAATTTCACGTTTCTACCATCAGCGGTTACGTCTGTGCGCGCGTCTTACCTCAGTCAGTGAGGACAAGTCCTTTTATATATATAGACTAGCGGCCCACTCGCGGTTTCACCCGCGTAAACTATGTTATTATTAATTTCTGTCTCCATGGCTACGTCCTAGTGACATCCATGCAAAATTTGAGACTCCTAGCATTTGTAGTAAAGAAGTTTCATACAAACTTTCAACACCAAAAACAACCCCTTAGAAGTCGAATATTGCAAATTCCCGTCTTAGAGAGTACCTACGTCCTGTAAGTAACTCCTATGCAAAATTTGAGATTCCTAGCACTTGTAGTTTCTGAGATTTCGTGATGAGTGAAGTGAGTGACCTGTGGATTTTATATATATAGAAGACTAGTGGACCCGGACGCGGCTACGCCTGCTTCAACTATAAGAATATTTATTAAATATATTCATGAAATTATTTTCAATTCTCAAAAGAATTAGTAAGAAAATATAAGCTCAAATAATCAAAAAGAATAATAAGTAGATACACATTATTAGAAAAAATTATCTGAGTTATTGAAATGAACTAACAAAAGGATTAAAAGTAACTAAAGGATAGGTATTCTTAATATTAGAAAAAGTACCTAAAGTTTTCCGTACGTGCGTACATAGATATCGACTCTACGAAATAACTAAACATTTCTCTCTATTAAGTAGGATAATTTTAGCGGGCAATATCAAATAAAATAAGAAGAGAATCAAAGTGTATTTTAAATTAATTATAAACAACAAATAAAGTTCGAAAATGTATGAAAATTTATAAAACCGTCAACGTCATCTGCCCGTTCGCGTCGGTCATACTGTGCCGCCCGCTAGGTGGCTAGGTCATTTGGAATCAGTGACATCTCCTTAATTATTTATTAGTATGTTATACAGTAAACTATAATTTCTATCTAGAAAAAATGCTAAAAGTGACTATTATATTTATTTTCATAAGGATGAATATCAAAACGTCGCGGTAGCGGTCGCGTAGCAACGACGGTTGTTATTAACATGGCAGAATAAATTGCATGTCAAATTAGAATGTACTTTAAAATATATTAGTATATATGTGTAATGTAATGTTATATAGCCTATAGCACTTCTGAAGAATGCAGCTTTCATACAAAACAAAAACAATGAAAATCGGACCAGTAGATCCAGAGATCTTAGCGTTCAAACAAACAAACAAACTCTTCCGCTTTATTATATTAGTAGAGATATAGATTAATGCTTAATATTCTAAATACACAAAACAAAATGGATAAAAAATATATAAAAGAAATACCAATGTTGATAAGGAGTTTTGCACTCCAATGGATTCTTAATAGTAAAATAGCTAATTTCAACTTTCTCTCGCTTAAAAAAATAAATTGGTTTCCTAAAAAAATCCTGAAAGAACGAAAAGCCAGAATTGCAAACAAAACATTTCATAATATTATTTTTATTTGACAAAATGAATAAGAATACTAATTTACATCTCCATTAAAAGAAAAATAAAAGTTTGGAACGTCGGACGTTGAAATCGTCGTGACATCTTAAAAAATCGTGAAAATTTTCAAGAGGCTCGAGGAGGTTGGGAGAGAGGATTTTAATAAATCTTAAAAAATGACACGTAGGTTAAGAGGGCGGAGTTAAAACCACTCTTAGCGCTAACTTTGAATTAAATATACATTCATAATATTAAATGAAACTACTTTAGGGAAAATTTCATGGTAGATTTTTGGGTAATTTCGTATTTTTAACCTGTGTGCAGTATTTTATATTTCGATTGATGGATTTAATGGTTCGATCCGTAAATGTGACGGTTGTGGGTTCGATTCCCACTCGATGAAAGGATTTTTTTTCATTTACATTCGCTCTTTTAACAAGACAAAATGTACGGTTAAGCTCAGCCACACAATATGTTTACTTACTTGAAAATCCGAAGAAAAATTTGGGGCTTAAAAATTTCTTTTATAAAATGTACAATTTTTTCCAGATGTACCGATAGTCGATTTGAAAATGGGATCGAACTTGAATCCAGATGAAATAAAAGAAGGTGACGACGTCTATTTCGAATGTACTGTGAAAGCTAATCCGAAAACTCATAGGCTTGTTTGGTTTCATGATGTGAGTATTTATACTTATAACATATATATAATACCTATGTATGTATATTGAAGCCAGTTGTAGCCTAGGGGTATAAGTGTGTGTACATGGCTGGATATGGGTTCGATCCCCACTTGAGGGGACAAGATATTTAATATTTTCATATCTTCGCTCTGGTGTTGTGGCAAAGCGCCTCGTTAAGTTCCACTACTCAATACACAGAATTTCGTGGAAAATGGAAAACAGAGCGTGTTAACACTAGATTCTCATTTACAATTTAATGTGTATTTTAAACCTTAACTGGTATCGCGAGGGCCGGGTTAAGGGTTGATATCATTCTAGTTAACTGGCATGGATGTGAATTAGAATCTTTATCTGTCACTGGATTTTGACGGAATTTTATTAGAAATTCGGGCATTTTTCGATTAACAATAACTTGACTTTTTTTTCCTCTATTGAAATTCTTTCAGAACACAGAAATATTCCACAACGAAGCGGCAGGAGTGATACTAAGTGCGCAAAGCTTAGTTCTACAAAGTGTGACGCGAGCAGCGGCGGGCGACTATACATGTATGGCGGCTAATAGTGAAGGCAAGGGGACGAGCAACCCGGTGTCCTTATTAGTTAGATGTAAGTATTTTTTTATAAATGAGGAACCGAAGTGTCTTAATAGGAACGGAGTGTCATAACATTAGGTTCTCAGGTTATCTCTAGTCACCCTGCTATGAGCGGGATACAGCGTGAAGCTTAAAAAAGTATTTTATATGATTGTGTATTTTACTAGATATCACTTACGACTTAGCCCGATTGGAGAAAAGGAGATATTAGTAGATCTGTTTTTTTATTAGCATAGTGTAGCTTCACTTCACGTGCACAAATACATCCTCTTCCTCCTTTAAAAAAAAAATAATAACAAACGACAGTGATTTAAATTCATCTTAGCTTAAAACAATAAACTACAAGAGAATTTGATAGTCAACGAAACAAAAGAGAATATATAACCTTTCAAGTTTTCTTTTGAGGCACCTCCAAGAAACGTTCCATTATACGTAACTAGATTCATTACTCTATGTTTTCCAAAGAACTTGGATCAAAGCGCAGTTGTTTATATATGCATTTTATTTTAAATTATTCATTCAATTTTAAATTATTCATTTTTTATAAATATGCATTTTATTTTAAATAATTCATTCACTTTCCGTTCAATTCGTAACTCAACGCCGCAATTTGTCATGTTACCAAATCATATAGGAAAAAATCGAACTCGCAACCGTTGCATTTAATTTTAATTACTTGTTAATGTTTCCTTAATTAACATATCAACCATTCAACATAATGTACAAGTAATACGTTAATACATCTGCGGTTGTTATAATATAGAAACATACATATATACTAAAATATAATATAGAGGCCGTGGTTCGTGACTTTAATATACGACGGTTGCGGGTTCAATTCCCACTCGGGAGAATGAATAATTTATTAATCTGTTACCAAGACCCCACCATTCAACACGCTTTGCATGCCTTGAAAAATGCGACTGAAAATGGGGAACGTAGTGCCTTAATAATAGGTTCCCTTTACCTACCCTACTATTTGCGGGATATTGAAAAAAAAATACTAAAATATATTATATTTATTTGCAAATCGTTTCATTCACAATGAGAGAAAATTACGAAAATGAATTATCGCAGTAAACAGCACGAGATAGGCGTTTGTACTGCGGTCGGTGTGTAGTGCGACTAATGTATGTTAACATGTCGGTTGAAAGGATCATTTTATTGAATGCACATATTCATTTATAAAATGACGACTATGCAGTTTCTGCAGAGAGAGTTTTAAAGAAAAAATCTCTCTTTTCTCCACATTTTAATTTTTGGGGCGTATACGGCACCCTTAACCTAGTAAACCTAATAATATGCCTTATCAAAGCCTTGTCAAAAAATATTAAACTTAATTTTTGTTATGTACTCATGTATCGATTTTAGTATAATTATAATCGATACATGTTTAATTTGGCAATCTGGGCAAAATGAAAAAAAAAATGTTACTATTTAGTATTTGCACATTGAGGGATAAAGCTAAAAAATATAATAAATAAGCAGAGTTTAAATTCAATCTAAGATTATTTAGAATACCGACACGACACAAAACTTGCTATTGGGAGAGAAACATTAAAATTATTCGCACACTGAACTTCTTTAAAAATTTCCTCCAGTTTGAAAGATGTTCAACTTTTAAAAACGCTTTCCGCTTCTTTAGTAGATAAAAGTGCTGTTTCAAAACTTTTGTAGTTTTCTATATAATTTGTCCAGGCGTTTCGTTTTGTTTGTTTTTTAAAGTGTGTAGAGAAGCGATATTGCTTTATAATAGGCGAACTTTAACGCATTACCTATAGTGTTTAGTGAAGTAAAGAGGATTAATAAATAAATTTTTAACAAAAAGAAAAACCAACTTCTAACAACGAACTGAAAAGTGAAAAATAATTTTACAAAGATTTTATAATTTTAAAGTCGGTGTCAAACTAATGCAACAACCTTACTGAATTAGTACTACCTGCAGATGCTAACTGCCAAATTTCATAATTATAGGTCAACCAGGAGTACCATTTTAATTTTGATTCCCTTTATATACAAATAAAAAGCCATATGTTTTTTAAGTAAATATAGAAATACGATTTTTTTAGGAAATCAAGGGACCGTAGATCTAAGTATATGGTTTGAATTTCAATTCGATATCTCCAAGCGTTCTTGAGATAATTCTTGATAAACAGACGGACGGATAACAAAGATATCTTATAAGGGTTCCTTTTTTCTTTAAATTATACGGAACCCTAAGTTTTTAACTCAAAAAAAACTCAAGCTCTTTAAGAAACCCCAATATTAATAGAATAATATGTATAGCATTTGTATAAGACCACTTACTACGTAGAACTGGTCATTGCACTCAGACCAAGTTATATAACATAGCACTACCGGCTTTTATCCCATACGAAGGTTGTAAAATTTTACAAGGCGCTGTTAGAACGTAAAACGGTTATGGCGAAATATTTTGACCGAGACCGTCTTTTCAAAAGGTAGCCTTATTCAAATATCTTTTGTGTTTTAAATCTGTTTTAAATATATTAATAATAATTTTTGAAAAGAATATATAAAAGTATATTTTTGAGGCATAACGCGGCGTTGAATTCTGCTACTTGCCATGCAATGCCTGCAGAATTAGGCGGAAAGTGGGAAACGGAAGGATTTTAATGGAAACGGAGTGTCTTCTTAACACTAGGTTCCCATTTTCCAAAATTCTCTCTGCAGGATTATGGCATCAAGCTAGAAAAAATTGTTAGGCTATTTTTTTAAGCTTTTTGTGCATGAAAAAAAATTACTAATATGCATTTACACTCTATCTCTTCGGCTGAAGAATATACCAGAAGCCCATCAAAAATAATAGAATCCGCAACTATCATTAACTAAAGATTTAATAGAGTAATTTAGTTTATTGTGTCCATTTTTATTACTTTCCAAAATTTTCAATTTAGTTTAATTTAAAAAAAGCGTCACCCCACACTGTTATTACACGAAACCAGAGGCCAAAACAACAGTTTTATTAGATCCATGATTGTGATCGGGTTGTATGAATTGTAATAGAATTTTTGTTATTCATTCCAGCTGTTGTTGGAAGTTGGACTAATTGGATTAGGTCAGTTTATTTTTCTGATCAAACCTTTTCATTTGTTTCTTTCGAGTTTTCGAAAGGTTTTTATAAAATATCCCAAATTGAAGAAGATGACGTTTTTACTTTCAAGAGTTATTATATAAGAATGTCAGTACATTTTATCATTTAAATAAATATTGTCATCTTATAATTATTAATTTTAACGATATCTTTATTGAAATTGAAGAAAATTAAAATATTTTTACTTTCAAGAGTATTTAAATTACTGATTTTCACAATTCATAAAATTCATTTAAGTGGCTGATGGTACGTTTTGCATACTACTATTGCAAATGTTTTCTATGAAAATCTTATATTTCAAATATATATATGCACATACCATATACTGTTGTTATCTAACCTGACTGGATTAACAAGATGTGGGGTCCCATACATATAGGCAGCGTGGATAATAGACATAACAGAGATCTATTACTGAATTCTCAATGTATCTTGCTCAAAATGAAAGGAAATAATCAATACATATTCTTTTTTTCGTTAGTAAAATAGAAAAAAGTAAAATACAATGAGGCAAAGTTTCTATACACTTCACATTCTAAGAATAAATATTATTTTTCTATAAAATCAAAGAAAATAGAAAAATCTGCATATAGTATACGGAATTCGAACCCCCACTCATCATCGTTAAGTCTCCAATGACATCAGATATCACTATACCATCTATATAATCATCTAAATTCTCTTCAAAATAAATAAATCCCCTATTACACGAGCAGCCCAGCTACGACGCCAACATAAATTAGGCGCACGACACACCGACCGCAGTACAAACGCCTATCTGGTGCTGTTTGCTGCGATATTTCATTTCGGTAATTTGCCCTCATTGATGACATCTATTATAGCCTATTATAGCCTTATATACTGGAGATTATAGTAATGTTGGTAATTACATTATTTAGATTAAAATGCCCCAGGGAACCTTTAAGTGTATATGAGATGGTCGTAGGTTCGATTTCTGTTCAAGGAAATGAGGATATTTAAAATTATTTACACATGCGGCGTTGAGTTCCGCCAATCAAGATTCATTATCTTGAAAATTTGGCGGATAGTGGATTACACATAACCTTAAAAATAATTTTCTACTATCTAACCTAATAAGCGGGAAAAACATAAAGCTGATATTGGTAAGGCAAAGCGCAAAATATTGTTAAATATATAATTTATTTGAAAATATAATTTATTCTCTATATCATATCTCTTTTATCCTAGATGCTCCTGTGTGTGCGGAGCGAAAAGACAACGAGCTCTTCGGAGCACTGAAGCATGAAACCGTCTCACTACATTGCTCTGTTGACGCTAACCCTGCACTGGTGTCCTTTCATTGGACCTTCAATAATTCTGGGGAACAAACTGAAATACCTCCAAGGTAACGTGAATATTTAGACAATAGTAACTGTAAACACGACGATTGTGAGTTTGATTTCCATTCGAAAATGAATTATTTCCATGCCTGCGGTTGCCTGCGATATGCGAGATACAGCGTGAAGGAAACTAACTTTTTTATTTCACGCAGATTATACAGCAGCCACGGCCACACATCGACCCTCAACTACACACCGACGACCGACATGGAGTACGGCACGCTCGCGTGCTACGGTGAGAACGCGGTCGGACAGCAGAAGGTGCCTTGTCTATTCCAGCTGGTAGCTGCAGGTGAGGGGAAGCTACTGAATTATGTGATTTGGCTTAATTTTGATATAATATTTTATTTGTTGAGGATATTTTTTTCTTAGAATAAATTGTTAACAAAAATTATTTGAATTTGAATTAAGTAAATGATCAAATTGTAAAAGTATATTTTATTTTGATAGCGGATTATTATGAACTTCTTGTCTATCTGTTTGTTCACCAATATCTTCGATACTGTTATTAAAGTATATTATTACTTTTTTAGTTATTAAACCTGGGCAGGAGATAAGCTATAGATTATTTTGAAAACTGGTACACTTCATATAGTTTTATACAAAAACAGTAGCAATCAAACTATAAAAAATATAATGTAATAAGTTTTTCTCGACGATAAAAAAATAAATAATTCATGAAATTAGAATATTGAGAAAGTATAATCTCTAGAAGAAGGCAACTAGTCATTTATAATTCTTACTATATAATCTAATGTCTGTTTAGGTCGTCCATTTCATCTCCAAAACTGTACAGTAGCGAACCAAAGCCTCGACTCGCTGTATGTGGAGTGCGTCGAGAACTTCGACGGTGGCTTACCGCAGACTTTCCTCATGGAATTACTTGAGCTACCTTCATTGATTGTAAGTTTTTATACCTGTTTTTAACATTTTGTAATGTAGTAATTTTGTTTTTCGAGATCAGTCGTGGCATAGGAACTCAAATGTGTGACTGTAAATGCGACAGGTAATGGGTTTTATTCCCACTTGAAAAAAAATATATATTTTCATTTTTTCTCGCTCTGGTGTCGAGAAAAAGTGTGGTGTTATACTCTACCTTATGGGGGATAAAGCTATATTTTTAATACATGCTAACATCCACAGGTCCGTTACAATGTTTCAACCAACCGAACTCCTCCATACTTTGAAATCCGCGGCCTGCCACCAGGTGTTAGCTACAGGATAGACTTATACGCGGTGAACGCGAAAGGCAGGAGCGACGTGTCTACTATAGAAACCGTCACATTGAAGGGACAAGCGAAATATACTGGTGAGTTTAATTTATCTATCTATCTTTATATTATCTTTTTTTTCAGTTCCACGCAGTATCCCGCATGTACCAGGGTAAACATAAGGGGCTTAGTGTTGAGACACTCCACTCCCCTTTTCTGCTGAATTCTGGAGGAATTGTGTCACGAGTATGTCACTGAGCCACAGCTGGCCTCTATTCTAAATATGTTATTTGTTAGTAAATTCTTATGGTGGATTCGAATCCACTACTTTAGCGATGTATGATACACCGCTACAGTCTATTTTTACAACTCATATAGCGGAAAATATGTCGATCTACATTTTAATATTTTTTCATAACGCTGGTACTGTTTTTATTATTCATATGTTTTTAGTATCTTATATATTTTTATATACCATTACGTATTATGAGTCATATTATATTGGTCTTATCATATTTTTACATATTAAGAAATTTATACATATAACTTCACCCGCAACTCTGACAATCACCATTCCCGAAATTTCAAGAAATCCTATTATTTTAAGATTTATTTTCATTGGCCGTTAACGCAGCCATTATTAGCAACGAAAAATCCCCAAATATGAGTTATCGACTATTAAAAGAAGGTTTTGACAGAATTCTTTCAATAGTAAGACGCCAGTCGTAGCGTAGGGGTAGAAAACTGTGACTGTACACGAACCTGGTCTGGGTTCGATACCCACTCGAGGGAATTTAATTATTATTTAAATTTACTATTTTATTTCTTTGCTCTAATGTCAAGGCAAATAACGGAGCTGAATTACGCCACTCAACGAGCAATGTTTCCTGAATTCGGCAGAAAGTAGGAAACAGAGTATCTTAACGCTAGGCAGGCAGAGGGCCTACCCTGCTACACGCGGCATGCAGCATGAAGATGCGTATAGCTATATATTCAATTTTTCAGCTTATTTTTTTCTTTCATAATACAAACTATTCATAATAATTAAAAAAACATTAGTTCTCTCATGAAAATAGAGCATAAACTGTTTAATCAATTTTCCCTGGATCTCACTAGAGCCAACATCCGTTTATAAGCTTCATTTGCCAAACAATTTTATTAAAAATCCACTTAAATAGCATTAATTTAGCTCGCATGCTTGAAAACTTGTTACTCACTTAGCCTTCAAAAGGAGTTTGAAATTCGCAAACGTTGAAATTTTCACAACTTTATTACCTGCCGTGTTTAATGCGGGAATTTTGACGGGAAATTAAAAGTTATCCCGCTGAAGTCGAGTGTTTACTTTGTGACTGTTCATATTTTGTTAAAGTGTTGACTGTTGATTGAACGTTCACTGTACTCGTTTGGTAAAGTTTCAATTAGTGGAAATAGCAAAGCAGTTTCACGCTTATTCCCGCGTAACACTTTTCCACTTTCTACCTTATTTTCGTAACAGTGCGTGTTGAGCGCAGCATTAAACGCTTAGTTCACTAAAGCGGTTAGATTTAAAAGTAATTTAAATTACATAAATTCACTGAGAGGTAATCGAGTTATCGAACCCATAACCATGTATTTTACAGCCAGATACTGTCCGGCTGCACCACGACGGATTTGTAGGAATATTAAAATAAACACAATTAAATGTTCAAAAACACACCGTTCTGTATTTTCGGCAATCGAACTTAATTCCAATAAATTAATTTTTATTATTTTATTTACTTTTAAATGTAGCTTATGTTTCAGGTTCCTTCAGCCTACCCCAAAATACTAAATACTTAATATTTGTCTAACAGGTGAAAGTAGCCCGTTGGGCATGTCACCAGTACTAGCGTCTATAGCAGCGATGTCAGCGTTGATGGCCACAGCGGTGTGTGGGATACTTGCTATACTGTACAAAAAGCATGTGAACCGACATCGACATTTACCCGCCAAGCACGCTCCGTTGAGGTAAGTTTTTTTTAAAGTTCTTGCTGTATCACGCACATGACAGCCAATTGACTCCAATTTTCAAGACATTGCTTGTTAAGCGGCAGAAGTCAATGCCGTGCTTTGTCTTGTTACCTGAGCGAGTAAATTAAAATTCTTTATTTCCCCTAATAGGAATGGCAACCATAGCGTGCTTGGTAGCTGAAGTTTTCACTTCTATGAAGCCTATAAATATTATTTAAAAAAAATATATACATATTTCGGTCGTTTCTGCCTTTCAGATATTTAACATTTCTCTTTATGTATACACAGAAAGAAATACTAAAAAAACTATTACTATAGTGTCAGTTCACTCGTCATCATCAGTCTTTTTAAACACCCTATTCTTGTCTGACATGTGAATATGTACTATTTGTAGCTTTGTAGATTTTCGCTGTATTTCGCACATAGCAGGGTAAACAATGGAAATCTAGATATCTATTGCTAAGACACTCCGTTCCACACTTTTCGCCAAAAACGCTTTTGCCACTGCACCAAAATTAGCCTAATTTTAAATAGCCTATCAAAAATCCCCTAAAACTCCACAAAAAACTTGAAAACATGTAAAAATAAAGCTCCTATCAGACAAAAGATTTAATTCATCTATTTCTATCTCCACATACCAATGTACAGAAACGCTCGAACCGATTGAAATTGGTCTAAGCCCAAAGCAGGTATGCGATAACCAGACCGGAACTTCCCCGAAACAGGGTAGAGCCGATTAAAAGATTTGCACGACGCCTCGCTAGCGCTATGAATTGTTTTACATCTGGTGGGACTTGGTGGGTGTAGATTCCTAATTTGTCCACCAATTTTAATGTAAAAATGGTGTTATATGGCGACTGGGCCTTGATCAATTTGAAATTGCTATTTCTATTGAATTAATCATAATATTATTAGATATATGATTAAAAGCTGTTTCGTTATTATAATGGTATTTAGGCTTAGCTACCGTATCCGTATATATATAACTCTGTCGTTGAGGCCCGTCGTGCCGTAAGGGCACAAAGTGTTAATGTAAACGCGATACGCTGTGGGTTTGATTCTCAGTTTAACTGAAACATTTAATATTTTTATTTCTTCGCTCTGGTGTTGAGGCAAAACGTGTCGGTGAGTTATGCCACCCAACACTACATGCCTCCAAAATTCGCCCTAAAATAGGGAACAGAATGTCTTAATGTCTTAACGTGAAACTGGAATAAACTCTGTCGTTACTGAGTAACAGACTGACAACAGACTGACAAAGCTACTGGGCTTCTACAGTTACATATGGGTATTTAGGTTAGAGAGAAAGCATAATACTAACA
Organism: Heliconius melpomene rosina; assembly: GCF_056956725.1. Lineage (NCBI taxonomy): Eukaryota > Metazoa > Arthropoda > Insecta > Lepidoptera > Nymphalidae > Heliconius > Heliconius melpomene. Next base: position 703,801 of record NC_140396.1, on the reverse strand, counting down.
TATTTCTCGAAATTCTTACGGGAACAAACGGAATTTTCCATTTTACGTTTTAGGATCCACTAATAAAGATATAGTCGACGACTAGCCTTATATAAAGGCTTTGAAACTTTTTATCAAATTTGTTTGAAGATTCCAATCTCGGTCACCTTTAAACTAAGGTCATCTCGTGACTGAGCTAAATATCCAAATGTCATTATAGAATTTGTACCTTTAACTTATTAAAATATTAAAATATAGGTACAGGTTACTGGCCTAGTTAAATATTAGTTTTTATTTTTGTCCACTTTTGTCACCTACACAATGTCTCAAAGAAGCATTTCATTTCTTATAGTTGGTATGTATTACTTCTGATCTATATTTTGCATTTTGTAATGTGGAAAGAGAAAATTTAGAGACAGATTTTGTTCAGAAATTAAACGTTAATTTTCATAGATCTTCTGTTAACGTAACCAAATTACGCATTTTAAACGAGCAGTCAAAGAGTAAAATATATAGAAATATATAAAAATATATAGAAAAATATATAGAATGCTTATTGCATTCTGCCAAGTGAAAATCGAACCCAAAAACAATCAATATTTAATAAAATACTTCCTAAATGCGCCATGATGGTGAAAGAAAGAATATTTTCCAAATAGTAATGTAAGCAGAGGGAACCTAGTGCATATCGAGATAAGTGCCTGAATTTACGCCAAATTATCGAGACATTTTATGGCGGTGTCATGGCGGAACTTAACGACGCACTCCGTCTACGAGCGAGTGCGTCGTCTATGAGCGGAAATATTATTAAAATAAATATCCGCTAGGATCGAACCCACAACTCTCGCTTACGAACAGTCGTTATCACTGCGCCACCACAGCCTCATAAAAAAATACTTATTAACTTAACTATTTTTCTTAGCGAATCAATGTACGCGGAACGGAGCGGTCAATGCAGTACGCCCGTGAAGACCGAAGCTCGTCCCGCTCCCGAACCTGATCCTACAGACGACGCCGATCCTGATATAATACCAAATTTATATGGCAAGTATAGAAATAAATAAAAAGCATATTTTTTATTTCAAAAGAGATTCATTATTCACTAGTTGAGGCCAGTCGTGGCGCAGAGGCACCAGCGAAATGCGATGGATGTGAGTTCGATTTCCACTCAGGGAAACGAAATATTTAATATTTTCATTTAATCCCTCTGGTAACAAGACAAAGCGCACAATATTTCCAAAATTCGGCAGATAGTAGGCAACGGATATGTCCTAACACTAGGTTCCCAGGATCCCTCTGCCTATTCTGCTATTTGCGGGATACAAATTACCTTCAGGTAAACAAATATTCAATTTATAATTTTTGAGGTATTTTCTAAAATAGTATATTTTTTGCAACTAAATACCATTTTGTGTTATTTAAGTATCTTTAAAAGCTTAGAAGAAAATTTCTTTTAAAGACCTAACTATATCAGCAAGTCAAAAATTCCAACTTCTCAAAGCAAAAATATTTAGCGAATTTGTACTAGACAAAGAAAGCTTTAGTTTTTCTTTATGAGATTTTTATGTAAATTTCATTTCTAAGAATGAAAATTTCTCCTCGCTAGTGATAATATGAGGTGTGACATTAACGCATGTATACTAAGCATGATTACGTGTGGGTTCGATTCCCATTCAAGGAATGAACTATTTTTATACATTTGCCTGCTTTATTTGTAATATAGCTACCAACTAAAATTTGATAAAAAGAAATGTAAATAAAAAAGGAAAAAGAATCGAATCCACGCCCCATAATGATAGGGCGAAATCCGTTAGGTAACGTCGTTAGCAATTCAATACTCGGCTACGAAATAACCATTATGACGCTTCATTTATTCACAGAGCTCAATACAAATCGCACGACAGTGATTCTGTGAATTCTGACACCTTTCATTTCTGCTGGAATTTTGAATTTAAACGCGAATTTCAGCTATTTCATGTCTTCTTATAATTTATATCTCTTATTTAATAAATAAATCGGCTTCACACTGTAAAAGTTTATATTATTAAAAATATTTTCATTTCTTCCCTCTGGTAGCAAGCCATAGAACATTCGGGATACATCGTGAATCTGTTTTTTTTTTTAATTTTATTTACATGTAAATCTATCCAACAGAAAGAAGACCGGTATCGAACGGCTACATGAGCCTGCAGCGACCGCCGTCTAACGGCAAGGTCCGTGAAGTCAGCGACGACGCCCGCTCGGAGCCCGACGGCGGTGGATATTACGCTGACTTCAGGAAAAAGGACTATAAAATACCTTTGACTAGTGTATGTATATGTTTTGAGTAATTAGCTAATTTAATTGTAAACGTGATTATTGTGAATTTGATTCCCATTTGGAGGAATAAATTATAAAAATAATTAATTAATTAGTTACCTCCATTTTCCCTCTCTGGTAAGAGTTGCTAATAAATTGTTCATTTGTTTATTATCCATTATCTAAAAATAACTAGGAAGCTAAGCTAATTAAACCATACGTTATTGTCGAGCACATCGAAATTATTACATATTATTTTTGTTAATACTCAGTTATTACAAAAAAAAACCACGGGAAAAAATATAAATGTATAATATCTAAAATTATTACATACAAAAAAATTCTAAGCTACAGAAAGAAATAAACCTGCAAAAACCTCTCTTACCCAATTAGCCTGTTATTAACACCAACAGAATAGAATCTAACACACGTGAAAAGAAAATTTCGTATAAATTTTTACACCGCCAATTCATGTGGTCTTTTTTTTAATAAAAAAAACGCAATTATGTGCACCACTGAAGTATGTTTTCATTCAGAATGAAGTGACTTTTTATGTTGAACACAATAGCAAAGTAAATACAATATATACTCGTAGTGTACGTTCACTTACTAGGTCAACACTATTTTTCCGAAGCAGCCACAATTAGTGTTATGTAGGCCAAGCATTTAAATTACTTTCATATATTTTTTACTCTGCTTAATGATGCAACACTACCCTCTAATAACGTTGGTTTATTAAAACTTTGAGATTCGCTCTTGACAATTTTTTGTAGCTACCCTCAGTTTCAAGGTGTTGTTTTGCTTCGCTAAGTGCAGGGCACTAGAGTCTTTTCGACGTTCTCTACAATATTGTGACTCTGCTATTAAAGGCGAAATGGAAATAAAAAATAAGAAATTATTCTATTTCTTTTTAAAATCGTTTTCAAAAAACAAGCGAGAAAACAAATGCCGCAAATGTTTAAATTATTGTAAAAATATAATGTTTTTGAGAATTTCAATAATCATATTCTTCAAATTTGTTCAGATATTAGTTTTTTTTAGGAAATAAATCAATTGATAAATAAATTTACAAGTATTGTATTACCACTACCATTAGTGTAATATAAACTTGTATGATGGCTGACAATATTTATTTTTAAATATTTTTGCAAAAAATATGTTTATATATACTTTATTAATTGAAATATATAATGTATAAAATATAAATAACACATTAAAATAGCGTAATAATTATGCTAACTGTACATAATTTAAAAAAAAATCTTTTTTGTCATATAGACTCACTAATCTTATACAAAAATACCTAATTTGTATTTATATTATCCTGTGATATATAATATAAACATTTATTTTACAGTCATATCATAGTTTAAACCGCGTGAACAAAGGCGTGAACGCGTGCAGTCCGGGCTCGGGCGTGACGTCATCGCTCACCGCGCACCGCCTACGACCGGAAGTAGTCACTACCTCCCATAGAGTTCAAGAGAGCTGTATATAAACTAAATATAGAGGCATTGTAATAGTCTGGCATTTATATCATGACTCGTGGAATAAAATATTTTCTAATAAAGGTAATTTAAAAGTATTGTTTTGTTTGAAATGTAGAGTCCGCATTTAGAGCTGGAATTGGACTTTTTAATGCATTAAATTTCTAAATCGAATTTTAAATGAAACATTTCATTGTAAAATCTAATAAATAAATATAAATTTGTAATTAAATGAAACATTTCACACAAAATAGACGCTCTACATAAGCAATAGTGTACAAAATTTTTAATCTATTCAAATTTTTATATCAAAAATGTATACAGACAAATTTTTTTATGGAAAAATCTATAGGATTAAATAGCTTCCGAACCATTACAATGCCTTGAGACCCTCCAATGTAAATATTCTGATAAGATAAGTACTGACTGTGTTCCTTTCATAGTTTAACCTTTTGTAAATTTGACTTTTTACTCGTTTGTGTAAGGATAGAGTAAGGTACACTTGTTAGTGGGCAATTCGCTTAAAGTTTGAGGAGCACGGTACGAGTCTATAGATATATTTTTTTCGATACAAGTTTATAGATATTAAATTTTACTGAGTATGTAATGTTTTGTAGCTTCAAGCTGTATTTCCTAAATAGCAGGTTAGGCTTCCCTAATAGCAGGTAAGAAACCTGGGAGCCTAGTGCTAAGACATTTCATTCTCATTAAGACAATTTCGTTTCCTATTTTCTACCGAATACTGGAGGCTTTGCTTGTATTGAGTTTAATATAAAAGTACATAGAAAGTAAATTTAATTGGAAAATTAATAATATTTACGATATAAAATATTTATAAACCGAGTATTTTTCCATATAAATAAAATATATTTCTTTTGAGACCTGAGTTAGTGTACGTATATCTATAGACTCTTAATGTATATTTGAAATAATATTGTTAATAACTTAGGTCACTCTAAAGCTGTTTATTAAAAACAAAGAATTTTAAAATAACATTATAATAACACATGGCTAAGTTTCTATTTCTATTTTATTTCGAATGGAAAGAGTTTAAGTACTGCATGTACTATTTGATTAATATAATGATTAATAATATATTATTTATTATCTTTTAGTGCATACATATACTTATCAGAAACAAGTGAAATATAAAGAAAACAAAAAAGACCTGACTGCATATAATTATTATTAATATTTTTATTTATTAATATTATTATATTGACTTGCATTCTTTACTGGTTTTACAGTTATAAGGGATAAAGAAACGGGCATACATTCTTCCGGGGCATCGAAGTCGAACCCACACCCATTACGCTTACATGTCCCACAATAACTGTTCCACGCGGGCCTTAAAATAATTTCTAAACTATCCCACGGGACCCCATCATATCATGGGAATGCTAACACTCTGGCGCTAACTATATCGCTTGGTGACAATGTACCCAAATGTTTGGGGCTCGGTAAAAAATTATCACCCATATGTAGAATGATGAATAAATATTTTTTAAGACGATCTCACTGCGCCATAGAAGCGTACATAAGAGTAAAAAAAAATTTTAACATATTTTTTCTTCATATATCAGTTAAATAATCAAGTAATAAAAAATATATTTTCTTTTCTCTACATACATATATTAGCATCGTGGCCTAACAAATAGCATCGTTAAATAAACGTCAACGTTTATCCACAGTTAGTGCTGTGATAGTTCTTCCGCGCGGTACATTTTTAATTGAAATTGGTTAAACTGGTTCAAGTAAAAAAAGTAAATTGAAAACTCATAATATGACATTTAATTATTTATTTTATCATAACTGTTACTTATTAGTTACAATATATATTTTTTAAATGATTCTATATTTTTGTTAATAGCTTAACTCAATAGAATCGCATGGAACTGATTACCTTTATTATATCCAAATCCAAATTTACTACAAATATGGTAATAGGAAAATAGGAGAAAAAAAGATTTTAACATATATGTTGTTCATATACTTAATAAATGACAGTAAATGAATGATAACGATAAAATATGTAAATGCGAACTTGAGACTTGCTTCACTCCAATCGTTGTGTTTGACTAAGTGCGGGATACAGCGTGAAGCTAAAAACAGTTTTTTATTCTAAAAAAACTCTCTCCATTCTATCCATTCTTTATTTTAAATTCCAAGTGACCGAGGAAAAGTCTAAAATATCTATTATCTTTATAAATTTCGCTCAAAGTTGGAAAGGTTGTAAAAATAGTTGATTGAAGCGAAATTGCTTGCGAATTATATTAAAAAGTGCGCATTGATATTTTAAAAGCTGTTGAAAAAATTAAGATTTGTATGAGGTTTTTCTTTAAAACATTTATTTCTAAGAATAACTTAATATAAACGGTTTCTTTACAAAAATTTAAAGAACAAAAGTTTTCATTTACTTACGTTTTATAAATGTATTCATTATTTATTTATATACTTAAATGTAAATAGCTGTAAATTTGTATATAGAAAAGTTCTATATTGAAATTATAAAATCTAGTCTAATTTAGTACTAACGGTGCTAAGAAATGTATAGTAAAGCGCCTGTTATCCATATAGTAGAGTATCCACGAAATGAAAATACTAATTTTATTAACACTTTTTTTAATTTGTCTAAATAGTTTATGATAAACTTCTTAATAAATGATAATAAAAAATAATTAAATGATATATAATTGGTCTATTAGTGGGTAACAGGCGATCAAAAACAGCAGCATTCAGTACGAGGTGCTGGATTGTTAAAGATTCGATAAACAATTGTTTCTTGTAAATGTTTCCAAAATACAATGTCAAGCATTTATGGTTTTCAGTGTTTTATTTACAACCCTTGATTGCGATTATTTTAAAAGAACTGTTCAATAATGTTTATTCTAAGACTACTGATGTTTATTAATATCTGAATTAGTTGTAAAGCTAAAAAAACATGAAACCCTTATAGGGTATATGGGTACATCTTGTCTATTATTATCGGATCCCGGCTACGGAAACCGACTCGCTTTGAAAACGTAGATACACTTGATCCAGGTTCAAATCCTTTTGAATAACATTCAACATAATTCTTTATAGTTGTTTTCTCTGTTCTGTCATGCGTCTCTTAGCAAAACGAAATAAAAGTAATTCACACTCCCCATGAGAAAGAATTCAACCTACAATCGTCGCGTATCACAACATTATACAAAATACAATAAACAAAAGTAAATTCAAAACGGAAACACATTTACGACTAGATATCAATTTTTACATGAATTATGGTTACAATACACATATACGATATTTTGATTTTGAGCTCTCACGACGTCATATTTCTAGAGTATAAAATCGAAAACAAAACAGCGTAAAAGGCAGTTTAATAAGCAAAGTAAGTAAGTTAGGAAAAATAAAATCTATTTTTTATAACATAAAGATTAATTTCAAGTAAAATTTTTACTTCGCAGCCAAATTTCATGATACCACCCGTCGATAACAAAATTTTATATCTTAACTAATATTATAAACTTTTAGAAGAGATTGTTAGGTTAAACGTGCTAATCTCAGGAAGTACTGGTTCATATTTTTGTATAGAATAGTCCAATTATAGAGAAAGACCCAGAACCTGCTGTCAGAGTTACCTGGGACACTTAGAATGAGTCATGTTTCATTCACAATTTTTTATAACTTTTACGTAAAAACAAGAGCAAAGCCGCACTAAAAACCTAGTCTTTTCATATTATATGTTGTTGTTAAATTTAAAAGTTTGTATTTCGTTGATAGTGCCAATTAAGTATGCAAATTTTTATTTATATTCATACATATTGGTGAATGAATATTGGATATTGAATTAAAACAAAGGCTTTTTGACGATATATTTGTTTGAAAGCAAAGTGTAATATTTATATATTATTTACATGCAGGTGGGTTGCAGTATTTTTTAGACTTGTAGTTAATCTTATTATACTCTCCTGTTCTACACGGTATATACCCTCATATTAGGGTAGGCAGAGGGAACCTAGTATTAAGAGACTCAGTTTCCCATTTTCCGGGCAATTGTCGAGATATTGCAAGTCGAGTGGCAGAGCTCAACGCTGCAATTCATCTTTTTACCAGCTCGTTGAAAATAATTAATTCTTTGAGCGGATATCGAACCTACCTTTCATTAATAAAATGATAAATCCCTCTGATAAGATTCAAACTCACAACCAATATTTAATTAAGCAACACAGATTTAAAATACAAAATTACGAAATTTATACGACGGAAATACATATTAATATAAAAAAGTTCTAAATTATGACAGTCGACGCCACACAGAGTGACGCCCATAAAGAGTATTTATTTGACACGTTTGATAGTAAAGCAGATTTAATGAAAGCTTGTATAGTATATGGTACATAAAACAATCACTATAAACAACAACGCCTACAGTTAAATGGGAAGATTAACAACGGCGGTAAACGTAAATATAAATATAAATCAAACCAAATATGGTGGTCGTCGTAGCGCAATGGGAAAGTGTTTGAATGTGGTGGTTGAGAGTTCGATTTTCACTCAAAGGATGGACGTATTGAAGTTATATATATTTTTTGCAAACATATATCCCAGTATAGAGTTTGGCGACTCAACATATGATGGTTACAATTAAAAAAAATTATGGGAGTATGTAACTGCGACCAGAATTATCTCACGGGACAAAGCCGCAAGAGAAACTAGTTTTATTTGTTGTAAACGCATTTTAAAATAAAAACAAAAGGTAAGACTAAACAAATGAAATGTCTAAAATACTTTTCATTATTTTGTTCATAATATTCTTATCTAATCGAATATAGAGTCAAATATAATTTATACCATAACTGTCGAGATTAATATCTCATACGACATCAGGGAGTAGCGATTACACTAATGTACGTTGGATTAGGGGCTTACTTGTATTTTTGTATTTTATGTGGGAGAAATATAAAAATAAACTAATTTTTTTTTATATGTTTGACATCTTATATAAACAGAGACAATTTAGTGATTGATTTTAGTTAGAAAAAAAGTCTTTTAATATTTTGCACATTATTTTTTTTAACTTCATGCTGTCCTGCATAATAGCAGACAAGACAACCACTAAGAAATCACTCCATTCTCCACTTTCCGCCTTGTTTCCGAGACATTGCGTATTGAGTAGCGAAACTCAGAGCTATGCTCTGTCTCGTCACCCTGAGTGCTGGAATAAAATCAATGAATAAAATGTCTCAATGGCAACAAGAGTATCTTAACACTACTTTTCAATGTGAAGTTAAAAAAATTGATATAATGTCACCATTTTCATTTCCATATACGAGTAGGTACATATACTTACCAATGTATTCACCGCAGCTGGGAAATTCTGACAGATGACCTAATTGTCATATTTGGGCTGCGGTCAGTCCCATGATTGATACGCTCCATGCCACCACACTCACCGCGTTGCAGCAAGGTACTTTCCAATGGGTATTTATCCAATTATTGTTTGGAAAGGATAACGTGGAAGTGGAAATATTGAAACTTTGTTTGTTTTGAATCTATTAATAGGTACAGCCTGGTTAATAATAATTATGTTATTCTCTTGTATAAAAGTATCTATATATATAAAATCGAAAGGTCACTCACTCATCACGAAATCTCAGAAGCTACATGTGCTAGGAATCTCAAATTTTGCATAGGAGTTACTTATAGGACTTAGGTGCTCGCTAAGACGGGAATTTGCAATATTCGACTTCTAAGGGGTTGTTTTTGGGGTCGAAAGTTTGTATGAAATTTCGTTACTACAAATGCTAGGAGTCTCAAATTTTGCATAGATAATAATAACATAGTTCACGAGGGTGAAACCGCGAGCGGGCCGCTAGTATATCATATAATTATGTAAAAAGAGGCGAAGCGTGGTGTTGAGTTCCGCCACTCGACACGCAATGCCTCGAGAATTAGTTGAAAAGTGAGGAACATACGGATAAACGGATTGTCTTAACACTTACTTCCCAGATTGACTCTTCCTATTGTACTAAGTGCCAGACTACTTGAAAAAAAAAACTTTTAATTAGTATAAAATTGAATAACTTGAATAACTTGAATTGAATACTGACTGAATAGGTTCCAATTCCGAACTATATATATTTATATTTAAAAAAATTCTATGTCTATTACAAGAGAAAAAAGTAATATTCAAAAGGTAAAAATAAAGGAACACATACACGTTTATTATTATTAACAAGGAGCTAGCAACTTCCTATAGAACAACAATGAAGCAAAATATAACGATTTGTAAATACAATCGACATATCCTCAAGTATCAAGTGGCAGATTGAAATGTCACATACATGGTATGTTGTGTACATACATGCTGTCCTTGGATTATATTTCTAAATACAGTAGTAATAAATAAGCAGAAAATAATATTAGGAGGTATTCTCCACTTTTCGCCATATTTTGGAGATAATGCTTGTTGAGTGGTCTACTAGTCTACTAGATATTATAGGGTCCAAGAGTTGGAAAATCAAAATAATAAGAATAGAAAGTAGAAACGGAACCCATTATCGTAGTTTACAATCAAATGCTGTCCACGACCGTTTTAAATAATCCTAAGTAATAATCTAATAAGTAATAATATAATATTAAATACTGGATTTTTATAAAGCAATGATTAACTAGGGCTAGTAAGTTAGAAGGAAGAGTAAATATTACAAGCCTAGACTTAATATGTAAACATTTTTTTTTCAGTTGTCTCTAAGAATTCTATATTTTTACAAATATTTTATTATTATATTTTCAATATTTTCAATATTTTCAATATTTTTTTTCATTTATAGGATAGTTTATATAAATACCTATATTAGGTATTAGGTATTTATTTTCTATAGGTAAAAATTATATTACTGAACTAAGCGGAATTTTTTATATCATAGTAATGTCTCTGCCTATCTAAACAAATGAAGACAATTGGGTGAAAATAAAAAAAATATTAATTCAATTTGTATCCAAAGCGGCACAAGCCATTTTATCGAGCGGAAGTTGTATATTGCGGATGGATACTTCCGGCGGAATTAATTAAGGAGTAAAGTGAATTTATCAACTCTATAGAGTTTAAGAGCTTTTGTTAACTTTGTTCTGGAACTACATGTGATAACACTTATGGTTGAGTTGTTATATTTTTGTTATTGATATTAATTAAACGAATATACGAGTATAGGCCTTGTTGGTGCACTTGGAGCAGCGTTTGCGTTTTAGCGTATAAGCGGGGTGGTTGTAGGTTTATACACCATTTGGGGAAATTATTATATTTGTAGGTAATTATGGCCAGTCCTGGCGCCAGGATACAAGCGTGACAGGTTGTAGATTCTATTGTCACTCCAGGAAATATTTAATATTTGCATTTCTTCGCTTTGGTAACGCAGCGTTCTGTTCAGCTACTCAACTCGCAATGTCTCCATAATTCGGCAGAAAATGGAACACGGATATATCTTAATGAAAGTAGAACTCCTCTGTTCTCTACTATTCTCCCGAAATTAGGTTACCACGTGCTCAAACTATAAAAATCTGAAGAATAATTTGAATTTCACTTCCCCGAATGATATCCAACTCACTACTGTTGCAATCACTTTATTGTATTTTTGACAATTTCCTTAATATTTTTAAACGGTTTTATTTAGCTCACCCCGTTTGTTTGTTTGGGTCAAATTTAGTAATTGAAATTTAACCCTCTTCCCGTTAACCGATTGATCTGAAATTTGGTATACGCCTTTGATTCTGGTGACAATACAATTATCCATATTCAATATTATTGTGAATCCAAGATGGCCGCCGCTACAAGATGGCGGACAACTTAGTTTTTTTCAATCCCATCAATATGGGTATCAAATGAAAGGGCTTGTCAAGTAGAATTCAGTGGACTATACAAAATCAAAATCCAAGATGGCCGCCACTATAAGATGGCGGACAAGTTAGTTTTTTTCAATCCTATCAATACGGGTATCAAATGAAAGGGCTTGTCAAGCAGAATTCAGTGGACTATACAAAATCAAAATCCAAGATGGCCGCCGCTACAAGATGGCGGACAAGTTAGTTTTTTCGATCCCATCAATATGGGTATCAAATGAAAGGGCTTGTCAAGTAGAATTCAGTGCACTATACAAAATCAAAATCAAAGATGGCCACTGCTACAAAATGGCGGATAATGTAGTTTTCAATCCCATCAATATGGGTATCAAAATAAAGGGCTTGGTAAGTATAATACAGTATACTATACACAATTACAATATGAATCTCCCACCTAAGTCAAGATCTGGTATCCTGTCGAGGACTGTGTGGCTATAGGGTGCCTAAAAATGATACGTCGCTAGGGGTACCACCCAAGGTAAAAGGTAAAAGCGCGCCGAGAACTGTATGGCACTAGGTGGATAAAAATGATATGTCGTTAGCGTTTTCCCCTCAAGATTCAGGCACATCTTGTTGTACATAGCCTTGTCCCTCTATTGGACCTCTGGGGGGGTCGTTCGTAACATTCTCCATTAACCTTGCAATAATGAGACATCGAGCCTCATTTCAACGAATTGAATAGCATGAGAAATAAAAACTAAAAACTTAAAAATAAAAAAGTATAAAAAAAATTTTAAGTTAAACGGTTTTATATTGCAGATAAATGTACTAAAAGCTAAAAAATAATTTCATAGAAATTATGATTACTAAAATAAAATCGTGGGGACACTTGCTACTTACCACTAGGTGGGTGAAGTCTCACGCTATGTCTTTCAATTGTAGATATTGGACGTGCCCCACGATTAAATTTTAGTAATTTTTTTTATACTTTTTTTATTTTTATTTCACTCCAACAAATTCAATCGTTCTATCAAATGAAGCAACTCGTATGGAATATACGAGCTCGTGTTGTAACATTTATATCGCTGTTATGATTTTTATTATTAGCTTTCTCTGTGGGAAGATTGTTACAAAACTTCGTTGTTCGAAGAACATTGTTATATTTATTTTATTGACTATTTGTCTATATTGTTTATAATAACTATGTAAAAACCAACGCAATTAATGAAAATAATAGATTTTATAAAATGTTCACAAGAAGTGCAGGTTCGAAAATAAGCCGAGTTTAAATATATTCATTGATGTTATCGAAAAAATAACAAGATCGATAAGATTGCGACATGCGTAACGCCGCGCTTTGTGTATCCTAAATGTGGACTGAACCTGCAATCATCTTCTTTCATCACTGCAGTACGATCTCAACGCGTGTTCTTTTCAGCGGGATACAGCGTGAATGAAGCTTAACCAAAAAAAAAGGATATAACTAATATTTAATTATTAGACAACGCTACATTGTTTGGCATTTATAAATATTTAATTAAACACTTATAATTTAGGAGGGATCGCGTGTTCGTTTAGATTAACCTAATAATATATTTATATGCCATTGATTGTTTTTAATGACCATGTTGGGTACAGCCTACGCTTAGTACAAATATATTGTAGACACCGCCATGGCGTAAATAAATGTGTGGTGTACACGCAATGGTATGGAATTCGATATCCAATTGAAGGAACGATTTATAGCCAGCCAGGATAGACAGGGGGATACCTGGGAATCTAGTGTAAGGACACTCCGTTTCACACATTCTCCACTTTCCGACGAATTCTTGAATTAGGTGTTGAGTGGCGGAACTCAATATCGCGCTTTGTTTAATTACCAGAGTGAGGAAAACGAAAATACGAAATATTTCATTCTTTCGAGTGGGAATAGAATACACGACCGTAGTGTTTACAGCTGTACACTTTGTGCCATTAAATGGAGGTTAATAATTGATAGTTCGTGAGGCCATCGTGACACATTGGGACAGGTTCTAACAATGCAATGATTACGGATTCAATCTTCTCTTAGGAGAGTTAGTGATGTAGAACCAAAGTATATTGGGTCGTGAGCCAGGAGCACAAGCCTTACTGTAAATGTGATGGTTATAGGTTCGATTTCCACACAGGGTTTGAAATATTTAATATTTTTGTAAGCATCTTAAGAGCTAGAGCGCGGCATTTAGTTCTGCTACTCAATACGCAATGCCTCAAGAATTAGGCGGTAAGTAGCGAACGGAAGTAATGGAGAACGAAACGTCTTAGAACTAGATTTCTAGGTTCCCTCGACCCGCTTTGTGCGTGAAGCAATAAAAAAACACTTCTCAGAGTAGAGCACAAATTCGTTATACGTTTAAACGGTCAGTATGAGCGTACCTGGTGTACAGGTGACGCGACGTAAAATAAACATTGCCATTTAAAACATAACACATTAAAACCCATCTGTTAGGGTTGCTAGTTTTAGTATTTAATTGTTTTTTTTATTTTCTTTTGTAAAGTGTTCAGTAAAATTTTTTCTCTGGTTATTTTGTTGTTTATAAATTATTAGCGTGAAAATAGAATTACTATACCAAAATTCTTGAATATGAAATTTGCAATATAGTGATGTAATTGGAACAGCAAGTCAGCAAAGCAAATAATCAATCACTAAATTTCTAAACTTATATAGAAATAAAATGAATAAATACCACGATTCAAAGCAACAACCCTATTTACCGAAAGCGTTATCAAAGGACGGATCGATTAATCGCGTTTACATTAAACAATGTTGTTATGAAAATTAAACATTGCTAGTATAGTGACTGATTTTAGAGAATATTGGTGTCGTTGAGAATACATTTTATAGTGTTTTCTTTAATATAAAATAGAGTAAGGTCAGGATGAAGAAGTGCTTATTCAGATTATATCAGCAAATTATAGGGATTTTTTTACAGGCAGAGAGAACACGGGAACCATTCATCCATTCATCATTAAGACACCTCCGTTCCCTACTTTTTACAGAATTCTGGAGGCATTGTTTGTTGAATAGTGGAACTCAAAGCGCGTTGCCTCGTTACCACAGGGGAGGAAATAAAATTGTTAAATATTTAATTTCCTCGAGTTGGAATCGAATTCTCAATCCATCAAAGTTCCACTCGCACTCTTGGAACCCTGAGCCACGACTGGCGTAAATTTGAATTTAAACTTTTCAGAAGGTTTCTATCAATTTCCTTTCACGAAAGAACAGCCCGTACCGTCCCAGCAACATCTAAGCCCACGATAAAAATACAAGCAAAAAATAAAGAAGACTTAAGACATCTTAAGTCTATTGTCATTTCACAAGTTAGGAAAGACTTTGTAAACAAAAACAGATAATGTGATTACGTTAGAGCTTCCATAAGTAAGGGAACTTTATAAAGGAGCAGGCCAAATACTTTTATTTAATGTTTTTTTTTTGTTTTACTTAACGATTTGTATTGAAATATTAATTTTATTATATTTTTTTTGACAGCGTAGTAATAATCTGAATGTAGTGGGACTTAAGTCAGTACCTACTTAAGAACTTTCTTAAGTAGGTACTTACTTAATTATAGGTAATTTTCGTAAGAATTCTTAAGTATAGATAATTTTCAAGAGGTACAGGTTCAAGTCCCACTACATTCAGATTATTACTACGATTATTATTATTATCACATACTTATGTGTTGTGAAATATCAAACTATACCGATGCTGGTGTTAGGGTAAACCAAGCTGTCAGACCTTAGATCTCATTAGCTTTGAGTGTTGAGTTTCGCCACTTAGTATGCATTGCCTCGAGAATTTGCCGGAAAGTGGAGAACGAAGTGTCTATATTCTTAAAGAATTAATTATTTTTCTGTTGATTAGTAAAGAAATAGAAATTCATAGTTCTTAAAATATTATAAATATAATATTATAAAAATAATATAAACTAATAAAAGTGCAAGACCAAAAGTTTGTATTATAGAACATTTACTTCCCACTATGGCTCTTCTCGACTTCACCTTTACTGTTCAAAGAATAAAAAACAGATAAGAATCAAATTGACTGATTGATTGTCCAGTTTAAAAACAAAATTCTACCGAGAACTAAATGAGTTTTTATTATAACGAAATTAAATCAAATCAGCTTCACGCTGTATCCCGCTCACAGAAGAGTAGGCAAAGGGAACCTAGCTAAGATACTGCGTTCCCCACTTTCCGCCGAATTCTGGAGGCGTTGAGTTCCACAACTCAATAGCAGTGGAACTCAACGCTGCACTCAAATGATCTATCGTATTCAAATTTTATATTCTTTGACCATATCATTTAATAACTAATATACAGTCGTTAAATATCAAAAGAAACATTAGAGCTTAAATAAAACAAAAATAGCTTGCGATACTCAATTGAACTCAAACTGAAAAAGCTATAACGGAGAAAGGAGAAACACAACACAACACTATTCAAATGATACCAAAAAACTAAAAAAAAATAACAAGCAAAACAATTACATACGCTAAAACAATACAACAAAACAATTCAATTAAAATCTAAAATGATGTTTGTATTGTGAACAAACGTTAAAGACACGGGTCGTTAGATACAAGAAATTCTGCAACAATATTCTTTGTAACAATCGATTGAGCTGTCGGCACTCCCGATACCTACGGAAAATGTTTAAAAAACATCTCGAGCGTCGAGCAGCGAGCATCGAGTGCTGAGCAGATGCTTTAGTTCTGTTATTTTCTCATGGTATAAAGGAAAGGTGGTAGCGTTCATAGCATTTTCTGTTTTACCCTCTACTTCATAGGAATGATTGGAATTTTTAGATATTTTTCCAGCGTTTGATCAGTTTTGATTTTACTATCAGTTGTCCTAATCAAGTCTACATACGAACATGTGAACAGAGAGTTCGGGAAGCCAGGCTGGTTAGTGATGGTAGTCTCCATCTGCTAATCAACTATCACATTGCAGGCAGAGCGAGTGCATAAGGTCCAACGTAAAAGTAGACGTATTACACGCTTACAACTTTATTTTGATGTTATCTTTGTATCTTAAAATTAACTTATATTACAAATTTTAAACCAAAAATACAGTTTTTTTTATTTAGGTCCATTATATGTATCCATAAAATATCCGCTGTCGTGTAATCTCTGGAACAAACAACAATTCTATCTGGCAACGTTCATTTGAGCGTTCCTCGAACTCGATATTTGATCTGTAATTAAAATCAAAACTGTTTTCTATACAAATTAATATTTTGATATCTCTATAGGGTATGAGATATAATATTTCAATTTCATTCGAGCTTTGTATTGGAATAATGTTTTGTCGTAATAAAGTATATAATAGGGCAATTTTGACTTTAGAAGCTATCGTGGCGTAGTAGAAGGGTATCTGGCCTCAATCCTGACGGTTATGAGTTCGATCTCCACTTGGGGGAATTATTAAATTAAATTCAATTTATTTCACTTTGGTAGATAAAGCTCGGCAGTACGAAACTCAACACGTATTATCTCATTAATTGTAGCGGAAAGTAGGGAATGGAGTGTTTTATCACGTTCCCTCAGGTACCCTCAGGTTCCCTTTGCCTGCCTTGCCACACGCGGGATACAGCGTGAAGCTAATAAAAATATAAAAAATTACTAGAATTTCGTAAATAAAGCTATAATTATTTAACATAAACGAAAAATAATATATAACTTTACACTAAACTACAAACCACTGAAAAATTGCTTATCGTAATAAGTATTTTTTCACAAACACAAACAATATACTCGTAACACAAAATTTACTATTTATGTCTTTAAAGTTTCAAATCGAACCCATTAAAACCGTCATATTTTACGAAGCACTAACAATATATAGTAAATTTCAACGACGATCTATAAAATAAACGTAATTATGTTTGAGGCAATAAAACAACTAACATTATTGAAGAACTCATATAATGTTACTTAATGTCGGTTTTCAATGGTCATTATTCAAAGACAAACAATGGTGGTAACTTTATAGGGCTGGTTTTGGTTTGTGGTATTATTCTGGAAATTGAAAAAGGTTTTTTCCGTAAAAAAATTAAAATAAACAATGTTTAGAAATTTAATTCATTATTTATGAGTGGCCATTTTAGACAAATTGAGGTCAGTCGTAGCGCAGCGGCACAGAGTGTGACTGTATAACCGACTGGTTGTGGGTTTGATCCCAACTTGAGGAGATGAAATATTTATCTAAATTTATATTTCCATTTCTTCGTTTTGGTGCTGAGGCAAAGCGCGGCGTTGAATTCTGCCACTCATCACGCAATGCCTAGAGAATTCGGCAGGAAGTGAGAAACGGAGTGTTTTAACTCTACTTACCCTACTGTGTGCGGGATACAGCGTGATTTTGATTTTATTTATGAATACATACTCGTATCAATTCTTGTGTTATTATGTAAAAATCTTAAATATGTTAAAATATATACGGCGCAATGGCTCAGCCTGTGACTGTAAACATGACGGTTGTGGATAAAATTCCACTTAATTATGAATTATTTTATATTTTTATTATCTCGTTCTGGAAATAAGATAAATGACGGCGTTGTGTTCAGCCACTCAACATCCAATGTTTCGAAAATTGGGCGGTGCGAAGGGAACAGTATCAAGTACCATTAAGTTTCCTCCCTCCCGAGTGGAAATCGAACCCACAAACATCACGTTAACACACGTTCTGCACTGCGCCATGACAGCAAGTTATTCTTATAAATTATTATTAATGCATACCATTCTAACAATAACGATAAAATAACACCTCTATCTCCAGAATAAGATGACGTGGGCCGCGAAGTCATTAGTCTCTCCGTAGGTCAGAAATGATAAATAAAAAGTCTCAAGAAACACTATACATTATAATAAAGATAGAATACATAGCTGTCTCCTTTTATATTTATACACTTAATAAGTTACGTGGGTTTCGTTTAAAATGTCTGATTTAGAATGCTTTTGTCGTTAGAGCGATATCTTATTTACCTATCATAATATTAGTAAGTATTGAAATCAGTCGTGGCGTAGGGGCACAAGTGTGTGAGGGATCGATCAGCACTCGAGAAAATGAAATATTTATTTTAAATAATATTTTCATTACTACGCTCTGGTGTTGAGCTAAAGCACGGCGTTGGGTTCCGCAACTCGACACGCAATCCCTCTATCTATTTAAAAATTTAGGGAATTTACTATCTGGTCAGCTATTTTTACTACCAAGTGACTTTTTTGCACTTCTTAGAGACATTAAATTTTCACATACTGCATTAAACGTAAAATTGTACTTCACAGTAATTTAGTAACAAAGGCATAAGATGTAGAGAAAGAAAAGTATCAAGAAATGGTCAAATACTAGAGATGCGGGCTCTCTGAAGATAATGGACGATCGTACTGTCATTTTAAATTGTGTAAATAGAGTGGAGCTTAAAGATACTTCCCTTTTTCTTTCCGTCTATCTGTTAGTGATAATAGTTTCTTTTTATTTTCTTTATCTTCTTGATTTATTAGAGGTTTTCGAAGTATGTTGAGATAATCTAGAAAAGCAAATTATAGAAAACGGAACTTGTCTAATTATACCAATAAAAATATAAAAAATGTAGCCCTTAATGAGAATCGAATCTATAATCATTACGTACTAGGACAATCAGACACTGCCCTAGCTTTACGTGTATACCGTGAATAGCAGAGTAGGCAGAGAAAACCTAGTGTTAAGATATTCCTTTCCCCACTTTCTGTCGAATTCTGGAGTCGTGTTGAGTGTTAGAATTCAACGCCGCGCTTTGGATAGGAGGTTAAGCTGAAAGTGGGATACGGAATACCTTCACACTAGGTTCCTTCTGCCTATCTTGCTATAATCGGGATAGAGCGTGAAGATAAAAAAAGCCAAGTAACAAGACAGTAAAAGACCTTCCCATCTAAATTTCACACGGATAAATGTGCCAAACTAATTCTGATCAAATACTCAGATGCGGGTGAGATCTAACGGACTTGGACGGTTGTTTTTACACCAAATTACTTATAGATTAAGGACCACTCACTTTCTTTTGACACTAGCCTTGTATTAAATTAAATTTACTGTCTTCTATCTTAGATAGAAAACGCCTTTAGGTAGTGTATATTTATATGTTTTTGATTAGATACGGTGTTGAGTTCCGCCACTTAACACGCAATGATTCGAACATTGAGCGAAAAGTAGAGAACGGAATGTATTAATGCTAGCTTCCCGCTCTCTGCGGGAAAATGTGTGTAGCTGCTTTATGTTTGGTATAAAATTTTCATCTTCACACAATCTCAAAAACAGACGGGCAAAAAAGTGATCCTCTAAAAATGGGACCTTAATTTTTACCTTTTGAGGTACGGAACTCTAAAAACAACCCAAAGTAGGTAATATGTAAGAGTTCTATCCAAACTTTTCTTTTATTTCACACGAGCGAGGTAAATTACCAGACACCTATTTAAGTGGTTCCTAATTCTAACCAAACACTAGTGCCAGTAGGGTCTATTCCTTCATGATGAAGTTTAATGCTTTTATAGGAAATAGGTTTTAGTTGAAGTTGTTGTTGTTTAATTTGTAGTTATAATAAATTTTGTTTTTACTTTAAGCCAGTCGTGGCGCAGTGGCACAAAGTGTATCTATAAACGCGGTTGTGGATACGATTGTCATTCGAGATTTTTCGAGACATTTCTTCGCTCTAAAGTCAAGGCAAAACATGGCGTTGAGTTCCGCCACTCAACACGCAACGGCTCCAGAATTCGATGGAAAGTGAATAATGAAAGAATATAAATGGAAAACGTGTTTGAAAACGTGTTGTATGAAAAGTGTTTTAACATTACATTCCCAGGTTTCTTCTGCCTACTCTGCTCGGTGCGAAATACAGCATTAAGCTAAAAAAAATGAGAAAAAAAATAATTCATTCCATTTTTTTTTTACCACTAGATATTTTTTTTAAGAGACCCTCTATTTTTACAAGCATTTATTTAACTTGCTTTGTTAGTAAATGAATGTAAAATCTTGCAAGCTCAGTTTGACCCACTTCTCAAAGTCCAATTGAGCTGCAATTGCTTAAATTTGGATTACGATCTCAGTTCTGAAGACAACGAAATTAAATATAACTTTTGATCCAAAGTGGCCGACGCAACAAAATGGCGGATTACAAATTTTTGCACAGTTCACCTAATATTCATATGAAATGAAAGAGGTTGATTTGTAAAATATAAAACATAGAAAAAATAAGCACTTCTTTGAGTGGAAGTGGAATAAATATTAGAATATAATAATATTCGCTTGAAAATACTAAGAATTTCTATTTAATAAAGTAAAGAATATAATATGAACATATTAAAATTAAGACAAAATTGTTTTCTAGCGAAATTATATTACACTTTCTAAGGCAGTGAAACTTCGTTCCGCAATAAATTGTGATAAAAAATTGTGGCGCAACTTTTATGAAAGTTGGTGAGGCTTTTTTCTATAGCTGCCTACTTCTATATATTGTATTTTAACTTGAGTTGAGATATTATGAATTAGTAATGAATAATATCTACTAATATTTAATATTTTCATTTCCTGGCTGTAGTAAATAAGCTAAGCGCAGCGTTGAGTTCCGCTACTCAACATACCTCTAGAATTCGGGGGAAAAGTGGGGTACGGAAGTGTCTCGTAACGTAGTCCTTTGACACTAAGTTGGGAGATTCCCTTTACATACCACGATATGTGCAGGAACAACTGTCTCAGAGGTCTGTGGCTAAACACCGGCGTTGAGTTCCGCTGTCAAAATGTTGTGAGTAGAGAATAGGATGGTGTGTTACAAAAATGTGCTAACAAATTCAAAAACAAGTCGTTTTAACACTAAAACTTCAGATTATCTTAATTAAACTATAAAGGCACTGTGAGAAAGTCAATCCTATCCTTTAAAAGCCAAGGAAGCTCTCACTAACGTAAGTGAGGAGGAGTAAGGCTCTATGGGATCGCTTTTGCACTCAATCATAACGGTTTAGCGATTGGTCCCCTAATACGGGTCTTTTCACCTCAAAGTACCTTAGAGATTCTCCTTAACATCCTTGACTAAAATAGGTATATATTATAGTTTATGTTATTTTCTCCTATTTTCCTCAAAGGTTACATGTAATAATGACATTTTTTCGGTTTTGTAGAAATTGTATAACAAAATCGTAACAAAATTTAAAAACTTAAAAAGAAACCCCATTCCACATCCGGTTCATTATTATAATTTTCAATGAAAGTTGCAAACAACTTAAAGATAGATAGATACCCACCAATAAAGAGTTTTCAGCCGATTAGTTAACGAGATAAAGGAAATTCTGATCACGTCAGACCGAAATCGTTCGACATCAGACTGACAGAGGCGATCGGCAAATTGAATCAATGGATCATTTGTAGACGCACCTTAAATATATATGAGATTGGAAATATTGTAATAGTATATGTAGGTATATTATTTTTAATGTAAGATATTTATGTAGTTCATAATTTTGTTTTTAATTTTGAGATTGTAAGTTTGGGTTTGATTTCCACTTGGGGGAATGAGTTATGTTCTTTGCCTGGTAGCAAACCAAAGAAAAAGATGAAATTTGGCGTATAAATTTCTTAGTGTGAGTATTCTTATACATCATTTATTTTTTTCTTTAGCTTTAAGCTGTATCCCGTAAGATAATGTCAACGTAATGTCAAAACCCCGTTCCCCTCGCACCGCTCAAATTTCGAGGTATTCCATTTTGTGTACTGGAATTTCTTTTTTGCCCTTTCTATTCCACTGAATTAATTAAAAGAATTCGAATGCAATCAACCCTTGAAGCGGAAAATAAATCTATCCTGTATACTACAGAAATACACATCACTAGAAATAAATGTATCCTGTATTATACAGAATATATTTCTAGTGATGTGTAAAGCTAAAAAAGAAGCAATTTCAAATAAAATTCAAATTTTGCAATAAATCCTATCCTACCTACCGTATGTAATAATTTCATTCAATTAATATGGTCCTACAGTATTATTATCAAACTGTGAGTGATGACAGTCACATTGGCTTCAATTCAATTGTTCTACAATAGGTACATGGGAAAATACATTTACATTTCAAAATACATCACAATATTGTACTGTTCACAAAAAAATATATTATAGCTTAGAATTGAGAATAAAACACAAAAGTTGGCACACCTGATATAGAACCATAATCACCTATCTAAACTATAAAAATAAATATTAGTTGTTCAATATGGTAGGAAGTTTTAATTGTTAAAAAATTGAGGCCATTCTGGCACAGCAGGACTGGTTGTGAATTTGATCTCCGCTCAGGCAAGCAACTATAAATATTTGAATTGTTTTTACTTACTCGCTTTTGTTGCTTATGGCGTTCGTTTCAGAGTGAAGTTAATAACTCAAATTTCGGTGATAAGCAAGCGGGATCTAGTGATAAGACACTTTCTGGCCAGTTTTGGAGACTATTGCTTGTTGAAAGGCGAAATTTATGATTTATGGATTATTATTACCTGAGCAAGGAAATGTAAATAATTCATTCTCTGGAGTGGGAATCAATTCTTTTAATATAAATTTTATATAAAAAATAATATTTAGATTTTACTACTATCGCTACTCCCGTTGAAAATAACACCGTAGCGACAGCCGAAACAAAATTGAATAAAAAAAATTCCACATGTCACATCTGACGGCATAATTTCTGTCATAACAATACCAACCATTCAATATTTATGTCTAACAAAGGACTTTGGTATTCAAAATATATTGGGTATAAATTTGTTCCTTATTTTCTTACAAAATACAGGCGATATTTGTATTTATAGTTTTAATAATTGCTGTATACTTAAGTGGTAGATTGTAGAGGAAGTAGGAGGCACTAATGGTAGTATAACATATCTTATGTTTGGAAGAATTAAATGATGTATATTGTAATTATTTCTTGTAAGTATTGATGAATTTTGGGCTTTTTGCCACAGGTTCAATAGTATAATTTCACTAGAATATTTAAAATTAGTAATGGACCTTTTGTGGTATGAAATACCCAATTTTATTGAAGTAGTTTATGTTACGCAAAAATTTTATACAGAAGTCTAAACTTTTGTATAAAATATTTGTCTAATATATATGTAATTTATTCATTTAATAATAGAAGTTTAAAGTTTAGTGGGAAATGGAAGTGTCTTAATGGGAAGGAAGTATACTACTTACTAGGTTCCCTTTACTTACCGTACTAAGTGCATGGTAAGCATTAAGATAAAGATCCGCTTGGAGTGACTGCAATTTCATATCGCACTTCAACTGCAGTAGGTCTGTTGTTCTGTACTTACTTCAGAATAATATGAAACTGCCACTCATCACGAAATAGGCAACGAAGTGTCTTAACAATAGGCTCTCTCTCTGTATCATCTTATATGCGGGATAGAGCGAGATGCTAAAAAAGAAGTCTTAAGAAATACATTACTCGTATTATTAGCTTTTTAAACAAATACCACAATATAAATAACAACAAAAAATTGAACCTGCTACCTCTTCACTTCATGGTGTAAATTGCCTCAGTTTAACGTCATAGCTGTTACATAACCGCCACGTGAAAATGAAAAATGTGAATACTTTAATCTGGTACAGTTCCAACTAGCGTTTCCCAAAGTTTTTCGCAAGTATTCTGCGAAAATAAATTGGTAGCATTTACTTTGCTAAAGACGACAGTAAGCGATTGTATAATTTTTCACCGTCAAACAGCAAACGTGGGGATGGGACAAAGTTATTGACTCTTATGATTGATCGAGATGGACTTATTATTTGTCATTTAATGGTATTGGGGTATGTTGGGGCCGTTGTGGTGTTCACTGGAAACCAGGTGGTTGTGAATACGATTCCTGCTACAGAAACAGCTTTCTCACTAAACACTTCCGTTAACCACTTTTCACCGAATTTTAGAGGCATTGCGTATTGCGAGGCGAAACTCAACGCCGCGCTCCCTCGTTATCAGAGCGAGGAAACGAAAATATTAAATATTTTATTCCCTGTCCTCAAAATCAATACTCATATGTTTTGCTTTGATAGACGAATAGGGGGGTTGAGTTTTGGGCCCCCCACAAAAGTTAAGTCATACGATGTGTCTTAACTCAAGTTTCCCTCTACATACCTTGCTACGAGCGCGATAAATGAGTATCGTAAACAAAATGCTATTTATTGTTTGTTATTAAAATAGAAGCTACGACGTTACGATTCATAATACATACGAGTATTCATGTAATACGACTATAAATATATCAGTTAATGCTAAAAAATGTCTGAAGTCAGTTTAAAATTTAAACCCATTACAGCTCAAACTTTTATGATGTAAAATTTTTGTTGTTGAAGTTATTTCGACTTAAATTTTGTCTGTCTTTCAATATTTTCGCAATGAAATCACTGATTTTTGGATTTAAAACAATGAAAGAAACAAAAAGGGTTCACAAATTAAAACTTCGCACAAAGTCAGGATTAAAATTTTAATTATAAAAGGCCCTTTGTATTTTGGCTCCATACCATAGTCCATTTTAAATTATCTCTTCTATAGCGTCCACGTCTTTATTAAAAAAATATATTTTCATTTCATTTTATTTTACCAAAATAAAATAGGCCTATTACAAATTGCATGCAATTTTTTTGGGGGCAACTAAAAAAAATGTCAGCTCTGATAGCTGCTGCTTTAAAATATTTATAAAAGCAATTTTATAAACCAACGTTTATGTACGCGAATTTATCTAAAAAGTGGTTTTTCCTATATATATATATATATATATATAGTGAATATACATATGTATATATACAATCTCTCTTTTATTCATATATGATCCAAAGTATTTTCTTTTATTCATATATGACGATTGGTCCGTTTTCAGATTCGATAATTCAATAAACACGCATTACCCCTAAAAAGTAAGTAAATAACAAAATACTAAAGAAAAAAATCTGCCTAAATATAGCGTATCTCACACACAGCAGGGGTAGAGAACCTAATGTTAAAACACTCCGTTCAGTTACGTCAAAATAAAGTGAAAACTAAAAAAAAAACACTTATTGTTTTATACAAAGAAGACAACAAAAACACAAGTTACCATTCTATTCCTACAGTTTGAGTCTTTATATACAATTTACCTGTTTCTTTGGATACATACTCGTATAAAAGATCGTATTTATTAACTAAACTGAAAATCCAGATGTGGATTTTTCCTTGACGAGGGTAGAAAGGATCCAGGCTAATTGAAAATGGACCAAACGCAGAAAGTAATTGTGAGAACGTTTACAATACAAGTCGAATATTAAATTTGTTCTGTCTAGCTTTTGAGACGCGTGATGGTGGAAATTATTAATAAGTGTGTGCCCTACTTATTTTCTACGGTATAATTGAAACTATATTATGTATGACATTTATGTAAGCTTAGAGCCCATTCATGGCGCATGGGTACATCCATCGGGCATGGCTTGCGACTGTAAACGCGACTGGGTGTGGAGTTCCGCCAGTTCGGAGGAAATGTGGGGAATGGAATGTCTTAACGCAAGGTTTCCGGGTTCCCTCTGCCTACCATACTATGTGCGAAACACAGCATAAATAAAAAAAAAGTAATGTTTACACTTAGTATAATTTATTTTTCAATATCAATAAGAAAATTAATAACCCAAATTATATTTATGCTTTTTAGGAGTAATCCTAATCATCAATGACATTTTTTCCTATAGAGCAAACGCTAGCATTAACAGGATATGCATAGGGAACCCAGTGGTAATACAATCCATTCTCCACTCTCCGCCCAATTCGTTTCGTCGTTTTGTTTTTGAGATACAGCTTGGTGATATACGGACAGACGGACAGCACAGTCTGGTAGTCAAATTTTACCCCTGGATATGGAACCATATATAAATTAAATAATATTTTTGAAAACACGAATACATTTATAAAATTCTAGAAAGAAATGAATATAGAACTAAAATGTATTTCATCTTAAAAATTCCAATTTTCCATTATGAAATATTTCCAAAAATAGCACTCTAAAAGATGTCACAACGCCCTCTCACTGCGGACGGAATGCCGTCACGCACGGTGGCAATTTGTTCTTTCTGTGCGTGTTCAAGTAATTGTTAGTATTAATTCAACGCTATGTTATATAATGTTCCTCACGCGATCCAAAAGCCGTTATTATACTAAATTTATTGTATAACCTACCTAAATATGTTTCAGCTTTCGGTGATTGCTCGACACATTTTCTATGTTCATTTTGAATGAATCGATTTTCGGATGTTCATTTATTATAAGCTATTGTTTGAACTAATTTGAACTTATAATTAGTAGGTCTATTGAACATTGTTATTTTTTTAAAAACTGGGATTGAACCAATAACCCTTGCATGGACAAGCCAGAGACGCGAGCCTTTGATAGCCTTGAGGCTCGATGCAGTCTCCGATGGGGAGCCAAATATGACGGCACTTAGACCCTACAGGATACAGCGAAAAGATAAAAAAACTATTGTGTTTATATTTCTTTGATTGCTATATTATATTTTGTAAAATATTAAGACTGACTCCTGTTATCTATATATATAAAAGGACTTGTCCTCACTGACTGAGGTAAGACGCACGCACAGCCGTAACCGCTGTGCGTAGAAACGGGAAATTTGGACAGATGTTTATTTTTGTAATCTGGACTGGAGAAGGGATTTTGAAAAATTTTAACCCTAAAGGGGTGAAATAGGGGTTGAAAGTTTGTATGGAAAAAAATTTAAATCGGCACCGATTTTCATAAAATTTTAAATTTAGATTTTTAAAAGTATTTAATTGAATACGTGTTTCATCGTTTTTTAGAATTCTCCCCCTAAGGGTGCATATAAGGGGTTGAAAGATTGTATAGATTTTTTTTTAAATCGGCACCAATTTTTATAAAATTTGAAATTCAGACTCTTAAAAGTATTTAATTGAACATGTGTTTCATGGTCTTCTAGAATTCACCCCATAAAAGTGCAAATAAGGGGTTGAAAGTTTGTATGGAAAAATCTTTAA
Organism: Heliconius melpomene rosina; assembly: GCF_056956725.1. Lineage (NCBI taxonomy): Eukaryota > Metazoa > Arthropoda > Insecta > Lepidoptera > Nymphalidae > Heliconius > Heliconius melpomene. The sequence goes on along the minus strand of NC_140396.1, from coordinate 676,130 downwards.
ATCGCCACTGATTTTTATAAAATTAGAATTCACCCCCAAAATAAGTAAGCGAAGCTGCGCGCGTCCGCTAGTCAAAATATAAAATACATGCCATTATTAATTTTGAAAAGAAAAATAAATACACCTACAACAAAATCATAATATAAAAAAATATAAAAGCTTTGAAACTAAAAAAAAACGTATAATTAAAATACTTAATTGTTAATTAACTAAAACGCTAGTCCTAGTGTAGTATTAAATAAAATCGGTTAAGTGCGAGTCGGATATTAAATGAGTTACAAATATAAGTTTTTCATTATTATTCTTTTCTATGAAATACCTATAATTTTTCGTTTTCTTTTATTTTTATCGTAAGTTCTGAATTTGTTTAAAATTTCATTACTGTAAGTAAGTACTCTATAGGTTTCGATTACGCGACGAATTTCACACAAAATACAGAAAAATCTATAAAAAATGCTTCTATCTTTGAGTCTTACTTATATTGAAGCTTTATATTTTCTCTGCTTCAAGAGACCGTAGATCTGATTATCTGATATTAAATTCATATTAATACCTCCACGCGATCTCGAGATAAATAATCTTTACAGAAAGACAACAAATTGATCATATAAAGGTACACTTTTTTTACCTTTTGAGATACGTAACCCTAAAAGAAAAAATAATTAGTAATGTAATGTCACTTCACTTTAATTTATCAACTAATCGCTTTAACCGCGTGAATGGAGGTTTTTTCTTAATTAGTTCGCTCAAACTTGAAACTTTGTTTCGTGAATAAAGTGTTCAATCGATATCGTTGCTACAAAAGTATTGACTTTTAAAAGCCTATTTTGACTTTGACCTTCGTTTGTGCTAATGTGGATTTTACTTATAAATGTGAAGTTATCGCGCTAGTTCTAGCTTCAATAATTTATAGAATATCTTAAAAAAATAGTATCTTAAATGGTTTTCGTGTATCTCAACTGCGTTGAAACCCAAAAGGAGGGTTATGTTTTTAGTGCGTATCCTTGTTATCTTGTAAATATTAAGCTAGTTAACCGATTTTATGAACTGAAGATTTTGTCTTGCAGGCGAGACTGGATACATAAACTAAGATTATTCAATTAGAATTGTATTGCTATAATTGACTTGTTAAAAATTATAATTTTAAATGTTATGAAAATATGTATTACATTTTCTTTACAATTAGCGTATTAAAGGTAAAAATGAGATCCTCGAGCGGGGATCAAACCCATAACCATCGCGTTTACGCTGTAGGCCTCTACGTTTTTATAGTCCTCCAGAAGTCCTTCATCAATCAAGTCTAGGCCACTTGCTACAAAGTAGGAGGAAACCATGCCATCAGTCTAAAATCCAGTTAGAATTTGTACTCAAATACATGCCATTCATCATAGTTGCGTGTTAGTCCGTTTTAGTTTGGACGTTATACCATGTAAAACTACTTCAGGAATGATTTTACTGGGCCAAATTAAATAAAACAACCATTTGTTTTATGTTAGTTTCAACTTTTTTTCTATAGTCATGGATATTGAGGTAAAAACAGAGCATATAGTGTTGTTTATATAATTTAAGAATATTCAATAGTTTATTTAGTTCAACGCGTTAATATCAGGAACTACTGATTCGAGTAGGAAAATTATTTTTATTATAACATTATAACATATATAATTTAATATATCCTAATTTATGTTGTTAATATAATATTTGGCAGATCTATAAAGAAAAAATATATACCGCAAAAAGTGAACTGAATTTTTAAAAATTATTTCAATTGTTGCATAAAATACTTACATTAAATTCTTAGAAAAATATGAAAAAAATATTTTTTTTGCCAATGTAATTTAAGTCTATCAAAGCTAAACTCAAAACATTGTATAATATGATTTTCAATAAATCATCATATATCACTTAAATGCCAAATACGCCTTATATTAAAATCTGAATGGTAACATTGTTTAGAATATTAGTTCTTCATAACCGAAATATGTTACTGAGAAATTTGGGTAACAAGAGATGGTATATAGGACAAAATATCCTATGAATATGTTTAGGCATTGACCACGTTTTTGGAAAATTTTAGGACGTAGTAATGTTTTTAGAAAGAAATTGAACTTAAAATAGATATTTATTCTGCTCTGGTAAAATTATACGTTTAGATTTTGAATGAAGATCAGTTGGGTTAGAGCCTAGTGTTAAGATGTGCTGTTCCTCATTCAGATATTTTCTTTCCCTACTTTCCGAGAAATTGCGTGTTGATTGACGGGACTCAACAATGTGCCTTGCCTCGTTACTATAACCTTACCTCTTATGAAAATAATAAGCATTTTTTCCCACATGTTCGAATTGAACCGATAACCATCGCATTAACATACGCTTCTGCCCATGAGCAGCAACAGCCTCAATTAACTTCTTTTTACCAACAATCATCAACAATAAATATCCCACATACAAAATATGAACATGGTAACTCTACCCTTAGACCTATCTTTAAGCCTATTTGTCGCATCCCAGGCTCCACTACACGCACGAGGGCGTATTTATTTGGCGAAATATAGCGGACCTCTAAACCAATACCGTAGGGATTATCGACCGACATCGCTGTGGCCTGGATGATTGGTGTTGTTTGCCTTTCGCTGCCTTTTAATGATGGAAAAAGTAGTATATGGTGAATTAGGTAAGAAATTAGATGATTGTGTAAAAAACGAGTATTTTTTGTAATATTATAATACTAATTATAATAATAATACTTCTTATTATTCGTTTTGACGCCATCGTGGCTCAGTGGTTGTGGTTTCGAACCTAATTCGGATCTATTAAATATTTTCCTTTCCTCGGACTAATAAGACAAAGTGTAAAAAGTGTACGCCAATTGGCGTTTCAAGTGGAAATCGAACCCAAAACTCGCGCGCTTACTCTCGTGCGCTTGTGTCATTTTGAGAGAGAGTAAGGAGAGAGTTCACGTCGAAAAAAAAACTGTTTAACTTTATTTTCCTAGTTAGCTAGTTATCTATACTATCTATCTATCTATACTAATATAATAAAGCGGAAGAGTTTGTTTGTTTGTTTGTTTGTTTGTTTGTTTGAACGCTAAGATCTCTGGATCTACTGGTCCGATTTACATTGTTTTTGTTTTGTATGAAAGCTGCATTCTTCAGAAGTGCTATAGGCTATATAACATTATATTACACATATATACTAATATATTTTAAAGTACTTTCTAATTTGACATGCAATTTATTCTGCCATGTTAATAACAACCGTCGCGTCGCTACGCAACCGTTACCGCGACATTTTGATATTCATCCTTATGAAAATAAATATAATAGTCACTATTAACATTTTATCTAGATTGAAATTATAGTTTACTGTATAACATTCTAATAAATAATTAAGAAGATGTCACTGATTCCAAATGACCTAGCCTACGGGCGACACAGTATGACCGACGCGAACGGGCAAATGACGTTGACGGTTTTATAAATTTTCATACATTTTCGAACTATTGTAAATGTTTATGTAATTATTTGCTGTTTATAATTAATTTAAGCTACACTTTGGTTCTCTTCTTATTTTATTTGATATTGCCCGCTAAACTTATCCTGCTTAATAGAGAGAAATGTTTAGTTATTTCGTAGAGTCGATATCTATGTACGCACGCACGGAAAACTTTAGGTACTTTTTCTAATATTAAGAATACCTATCCTTTAGTTACTTTTAATCCTTTTGTTGGTTAATTTCAATAACTCAGATATTTTTTTCTAATAATGTGTATCTACTTATTATTCTTTTTGATTATTAAACTTATATTTTCTTATTAATTCTATTGAAAATTGAAAATAATTTAATGAATATATTTAATAAATATTCTTATAGTTGAAGCAGGCGTAGCCGCGTCCGGGTCCACTAGTACTAATATAATAAAGCGGAAGAGTTTGTTTGTTTGTTTGTTTGTTTGTTTGTTTGAACGCTAAGATCTCTGGATCTACTGGTCCGATTTACATTGTTTTTGTTTTGTATGAAAGCTGCATTCCTCAGAAGTGCTATAGGCTATATAACATTACATTACACATATAAACTAATATATTTTAAAGTACTTTCTAATTTGACATGCAATTTATTCTGCCATGTTAATAACAACCGTCGTTGCTACGCGACCGCTACCGCGACGTTTTGATATTCATCCTTATATCCTTATGAAAATAAATATAATAGCCACTTTTAGCATTTTATCTAGATTGAAATTATAGTTTACTGTATAACATTCTAATAAATAATAATTAAGGAGCTGTCACTGATTCCAAATGACCTAGCCTTCGGGCGGCATAGTATGACCGACGCGAACGGGCAGATGACATTGACGGTTTTATAAATTTTCATACATTTATCGAACTATTGTTAATTTTTATGTAATTATTTGCTGTTTATAATTAACTTAAACTACACTTTGATTCTCTTCTTATTTTATTTGATATTGCCCTCTAAAATTATCCTATTTAATAGCGAGAAATGTTTAGTTATTTCATAGAGTCGATCGATATCTATGTACCCACGCACGGAAAACTTTAGGTACTTTTTCTAATATTAAGAATACCTTTCCTTTAGTTACTTTTAATACTTTTGTTGGTTCATTTCCATAACTCAGATAATTTTTATTATTCTTTTTGATTATTTAAGCTTATATTTTCTTACTAATTCTATTGAAAATTGATAATAATTTCATGAATATATTTAACAAATATTCTTATAGTTGAAGCAGGCGTAGCCGCAATGCAATTGACATGCAATTTATTCTGCCATGTTAATAACAACCGTCGTCGCTACGCGTATAATAGTCACTTTTAGCATTTCATCTAGATTGAAATTATATTTCTATAGAAATTATATTCTTATATTTCAAGCAGGCGTAGCCGCGTCCGGGTGCGCTAGTACCTGTATAAAGTCAATTAAAATTCCAATTCATGTTTTCTATAATAGTAAGAAAAAGAAACGTGAATAATAGAAGATATACCTAAGTATGCGTATAAATATGTATCTTATACGAAAAAGGAAAGATTTTTTTGCGTACTTCACTGCGTGAAGTATATTTAGAAAGCTCTCTAAAATGAGAGGTTTTTATTGAGTACTTTCATTAAAACTCTTCGATATTAAAATAATAAGGTACAAATTCAAATTTATTTTTTACGAAATCATAGTGGCTCAACGGCAAAGTAAGTGGAAAACGGAGTGTCCTAACAGTATCTCTCCCTTAACTGCTATATATGTGACACAGCGTAAAGCTAACGAAAGGTTAATTCTGTGCTCATTTTATTTTTGTATATTTTTTGTTAAAAAACGTTGACTGACAAAACATTTACTGTTCTGTTCTGTTTTAACCGTACTTCGACCCTGTGGGCTATATTGTTGTAAATAATTAAAGTGATGTAACATGGACTATAATTATATTCGATAAATGGATTATCCAATTTTCAAAGAAACCACCCTATGTATATCCAAGTTCTTAGGTATACAAATAAAGCAGCTGGAAAGAAGTTTTATGATTGTTTTATTTATTATACCCAAAATGATTTTTTTTAGTAGTTTCATGTCATCTGTTTATTAATTTTAATATGAGGATGTAACATATGAAAAAAAGTTAACTAAAATAAAATCGTGGGGCACGTCCAATATCTACAGTCGAAAGACATGGCATGAGACTTCACCCACCACTCCCACCTAGTGGTAAGTAGCAAGTGTCGTGCCCCACGATTTTATTTTAGTTGACTGTATCCATGAAATTATTTTTAGCTTTTAGTACATTTATCTGCAATATAAAACCGTTTAACTTAAAATATTTTTTTGATTTTTTTTTTAAGTTTTTTAGTTAGTGCACTGAATTCTACTTGACAAGCCCTTTCATTTGATACCCATATTGATGGGATTGAAAAAAACTAAGTTGTCCGCCATCTTGTAGCGGCGGCCATCTTGGATTCACAATAATATTGAATATGGATAATTGGAAAAGTGTTCTGGTGACAATACCAGAATCAAAGGCGTATACCAAATTTCAGATCAATCGGTTAACGGGAAGAGGGTTAAATTTCAATTACTAAATTTGACCCATACAAATATCCAAACAAACGGGGTGAGCTAAATAAAACCGTTTAAAAATCAATACTTCTACGTCAATTAAAACAGAAGTTGTGTGGGATTGAAGAAGGCTACAAGGGGTACAAGGACCTCCCATACTGTGCTATACGAGAAAAATGGTGTATCTGAAAAAAAAAACGACCAAAAGAAGATAAAACTAAAATTGACAAAATTAACATAATATAAAACGTAACTGAAGTTCTCATCTGACTTAAGTTCGTATGGTGAAAATTTTGCATAGCACCTCTCACGTTCCCCCCACCGCAAAGTGGCGGTTTCGTACCTACTTCATAATAGTTGGGAAATTATCAAAAACTATGTCGCAAACTATCGAGCTTACGCGATCCGCGCTTTATAACTACGTTTTACGGTACAATATTCGGCACAGGTACTCTGATATTGTTTTCTCAACTTTGAATTTTTTTTATATTGAAATTATAGAAGAGGCAGAGCGTGAATATTATAGTAGTAGGCTCGATTCCCATTTGAATCAATTATTTTCATTTCCACACAGGTGGTGATAAAGCGTCGCTTTAAGTTCCACCACTTTATTAAGTGCTGCTGCGTATTCGCAGTGTCTCTAAATTTGGGTGGAAAGTGGGGAACGCAGTGTTGTAACACTACACACATTGTATCCGCCTATCCTGCCATATGTGACATACAGCGACAAAAAGAAGACAGTCTATTTTTTCTCTTTTTTTAGTCTTAGAGTGATAGTTCAACCTGATAACAAAATATTCTGTTAAAAACCGAAAACAAAAATAATGTACTCTTTTATTACATATCACCAACTTATCAGCACTGACAACAAAAATCTACGAACCCTACATACGAAGCTTAAAGGTGATTAATCTGGCAGGCTCACTGTACACGACTTACATGAGTCAAACACGGAGAAGTTTTAATGAGCAACTGCACAGGCTGGAACATATTGACATACGCAAGTTCCACCTAAACTTGATAGATTGGTTTCTAAGTAAGCAGAACTTAGAAGAATTAAGTTATCAGAAAGCAACAGAGCAATGCTTTTAGTTTAAATTGATGATTGGAAATGTTTATTTAAGATCAAGGCTTACTTGAAGTTATTCTAAAATAGCTTTGTTTCATTTATAATTATTATTATGTATAGTTTGGTTTATATATATTGAATATATATATATCAAACTATACATAATAAAAACAAAACGAAAATGAAAAACTATTCTGCATATAAAACGAAAAAATATATAAAATTCAACCTAAAACTTTAAATTCTGCTACCGATTTTGCAAAATACTGTATACAATACAAAAAATAACAAAAAATAAACTCAACATAATACTCCAATAGCAATCACCGTAATACTCTATAGGATCCATTTCATCCGTGAGTTCTTCGTTTTTCTAAAACTGAATCGAATCGCGTTTTAGAACAACATAGTGTTAATCCTGATAGGTTTTATTCTGGCGTCCACAAGCCGATAGCGGTTGATTTTTATTGTACGGTACGTATATATAGGGTTTATAGAATTTTTTTATGTGGACCTGTAATAACATTAGTAGTAGATAGAAGGGTAGGAGTAGTAGGAGAAGAGAAAGAATTGTTCAGGTACATTAAAGCAGCTGGTCAAATTTTTACTAAGACCTACATTTTTCTTTTCAACTGTAGTCTCAAATATGATTTTTGATTCATAAAAAAAACCGTTCTGAATTGCTTGTTCTCATTTCGTATCAATTTTCATAATTAGGTCTATGGGCCTAGTTATAAGATTTAAAGAAAGGACCCTATATAGAATTAATGTATAAAATTTTAATTTTATACAAAACGCAGCAACGTTTGTATAAATAAAGTGAGATAATGAAAATAATTCATATGATTTAATTTCAGAGAAAAAACCTAAAAAACCTGTATCCACATGAAAATTAATTAAATTGGATAATAATCAATCAATAAAACCTACATAAAAACATATTTTTCCACCCAAAATCTCATTATAATATGCTTATCTTGTGAACCGACGTTGTAACAAACCGCACTGTTAATTGGTCAGACGGATTGAATCCGCCGGTCACGCCATATTTTATTGAACCAGAATAATTGAGGCGGATATGAGTGTCGTAAATCAAAAAGGTAAAATATTGATAAGAATATTTAAAAAATATATCTTTAAAATTTAATAATTAATTTTAGGGCAATGGTGGCACAAGAACACAAGCGTGCTACCTCAAAAGCGATAGATAGTGAGTTCGATTCCCTCGTTCTAGTAACGAAGTAGAGCGTGGCGGTGAGTACCGCCACTGAACCCGTAATAACTTCACAATTCCGCTCCAGAATTCCCCACATGATCCCTCTGCCTACCTTGCTGCTTGAAATTGAAAAAGAAATTAAATTGATATCTGTATATTTTCTCTATATATTTTTTGTTCTTATATAATGTAGATTTTTTGCCAGTTAAGATAACTAAAATATGATATGATCGTACAATAGAAAACTCATCTAACCTATATTCCAAAAAAGTATAGCACAAAATATAAATACCCAAAATTCCCCACTTCACCTCCTCCACTCAGAAAGGAAAGGCAACAATTAACCCAGTACACTTTTATAACCGGCGTAACACTGAAACATTTATACTCGAAAACAACTCGGACTAAGTAACTTAGCTCGTTTATAAGGAACGGTCAAATAGCTCGGTAAAAGGTAAAAGGTATAGTTAACAAGATGTAAAATTGCTTGGTTGGGGCTATTTTTTGCTTTATCTTTGTTAACGTCGGTGAAAACATGGAAGGGAGGGTGCAGGGATGAGAAAACACTGGTTAAGTGGGAGATGGATTTGCCTAGTGAGGGTTCAGTACGACGTGAAGTGCAACTTATAAAGTCTAATCAATTAGGTTTGAATACGTCCGCAATAATTTTGTATGAATTAAACTGTAAAGTTGTCTAATTTTTTCCGTTATTTACCTTAGAATGACAAATTTTCGTATATCCTTTACTTTTTTTATAAAATGTTAACAATTATATAAATTTCATAATTATAGACCGTCGTGGTGCAGCGGCACAAGGGTGTGACTGTAACGCGACGGTTGTGGGTTCGATCCCCACTCGAGGAAGTAAAGAAATATTTATTTACGTTTATATTCTCATTTCTTTCTTCTGGTGAGTTCTGTCACTCAACACGTAATGCCTCCAGAATTAATAATAGCAAGAGTAAAAGCAGAAAGTGGGGGACGGAGTGTCTTAACTCTGTTATCATCAGAATTGAAATCGTAATCCAAATTTCAGCTCTGTGTCCAATACACTAGAAAGTGGGTCAAATTGGGCTTACAAGATTTTACAGACACTAATAACAGCTTGTTAAATCATGAAGTACGAGTATAACTGCATTTTCGTTTGTTTTAAAGAGAGTACATCACTTTGTTTACTGGTTCTCGTTCTTGTTTAGTGAAAGCACCGGTTAGTTGACATTGTCCAAAAAATACGTTAGACACCATCGTTTTACTAATAAATGTTTAAATCACAAAACAGATTCAAATTTTAAAAAATTAAAGAAAGCTTCATGTATTTCATATATAGCAAGATAAGCAAGCGGGAACCTACAAAAAAGAAAACATACAAACTTAAAATTTAAACCCACAACTACCTAGCGGCTTTGTAGTAATTCATAAAATATACCACCTAAAAATATAGCTAAATTACACCTCTGAGAGTCCATTCGAGAAAAGTCCGACCAAAAAAAAAGTAACAAAAACGAAATAGGACTGCGCTATAAAAGTATTTGAGTTGTCGGAGATAATGAAAAAAGTTGTTCAAATGATCATTTGCCTCCTTGCAAACTGGCGGCGGCTTACGGCGGTATCTTCTTCTGGTAAGCGCACTTGTTTTTGCCGTTCTTTAAAACGTGAAAATCGTTATATTATGTACCCATTGGTTGTTTGGAAAATATGTTTTTTATTTATTTCACGTATATAGCAGGGTAAGAAGAAGGAACCTATTATTACGATATTCCGTTCTTACCATTGCAGTTCATTCATCATCATTCCGTTCTTGTAGCAGAATTCAATGTCGTACTTTGTCTTGTTACCCCAGAGTGAAGAAATAAAAATAATAGTTCACTCCCTTGAGGGAGAATTGTGTATAGTCACATGTAGTTCATGTATTAATAACAAAAACTAAAATAGGAACATCTATACACAACTACAAATTTAATTACAATTTCTATAAGAAATGGAATAGAATACTTTATTTTACCTTTAGTAATGAGGCTTGCAAAACATATAGTCATCCGGATCTTTCTGCAAATCGTGTGTAAATTCGATGAAAGCTATGGAATCCGGGATGTCCCTGGTAATATATAATGGTAAATTGTAGCTCCAAGCTTCGTTTGCGTGGACTTTAAAACTTTTTTAGGAGTAATAGGATTTAAATCTTAAAAAAGTAAAAGGAAAGTAAAAGGATTTAAATCTTAAAAAATTTAAAACCTTTTTAGCATAACTCCTTTATGCTAAAAAAGTTTTAAATTTTTTTAGGAGTGGCGGAACTCAACGCCGCTTTGATTCGTTACGTCCCATTGGAACATGATTCATGAAATACATCAAAGTTCAATATTGTGATTTGCGAGTGCCCCACTTAGCTCTAACTGTTAGACGCACGCGACGAGTGTAAGGCGGCTAAAAGATGTCAAAAATTAAGTTTTGTGTAGACGAGTTTATAAATTTTACGAAAATCTTTTTAGGCCTTAAATTACGTAGTTTTGATATATTTATTTGAGGACGTCGAGGGTTGTAGATTCGACTCAAGGAAATTAATTATTTTTATTCGCTCGCTGAGCTACCTAGACAAAATTGCTGCTCTGATAATATCGAATCAAAGAAATGGAAATATAAACGTAAATAAATATTTCACTTCCTCAAATGGGGATCGAACCCACAATCGTCGCGTTACCTTGTGTCGCTGGGCCACAACTGGTCTCATGCCTCAAATAAATGATATTACTAATTATACTCAAATGATATTATCAATTACACAGTAAAAACAAAACAAAAAGTCTTTTCATATAATTTCAAACGAAATTGTATTATAAATTGAAATTCGATGCGTCTACACACAACCTTAGCGAGGTGGGTCGCCGGCGGCTAAGTAAACTTCCGGTGCCGGATGCAGAATCTACCATTTGGCGGGAGAGAGCACTTCCGCCATTATTACGTATACGTTTGTTTTGTGCCTAAATCTTCATTGTTTCTTACTTATTCATTTTTGGTCTAATTATAATTAAGAATTGAGTCCGCCGTGCCGTAGAGGCACAGATTCTCACTGTAAACGTACAACTCTTAATCTTTCCATAGTACTTCGCGAGCGAAGTCGCAGGTAAAAGCTTACTAGCTTTAGCACGACAAAAAATCACAAGAATCAATTATTAATGTCTTATAATTAAATTTACTGTAAGAAAAATGGCTTGGAAATTTCTAATTTTTATTTCAAAGTGACTTCTAAATTTCTTAAAAATCATGAATATTTATTCAATTGATCGTAGAAAATTGCTCCTTCTAAGAAACAAAGACGTTCAAATGTAAACAGTATCTTAAGTAACTAAGGAACACTGTCTAAGAAATTATATAATTGCTTCTGAAATAAAGAAATTGAGATTACAAAAAAAAAAGAAAGTATATTTATTTTTTATCCATTTATTGAGAAATTTCTACTGCTGTTATTTTGTTTAAGTAAAAAACTTTGGAAATACTTAATAATACTCTGGTAGTAAGTTTGATCCCCACTTAATGTAATGACACGCTTCATTAAAGCGAGGAAAAGAAAGGGAAATTGAACATAAACGTTCCCCAGAATGACATCGAACTCACAACCTCCGCGTTTACCTAATACACCACAAAGGCCTCATAGGAACTAGTAAATAAGTAAAATAGTAATCTTCCCAGCTTTTAGATCTAAATTCAACGTTTGGCAAATCGTGTGGAATCCGGCGACAGCTATTGGCACTGGGGGTGAATGAAACGACGCTGCGGTATCCGGGGCTTATTGTTTGACCATATATTACAAAAGGGGGTTTACTTGCTGCGAAATTTGGATCAGGATATTTGTGAATTTTCATTTTGCTTTCATTTGGATTTCGGCGTTTAGTTCCGCTTCCACCTTTTGCAGAAAGTGGGGAACAGTCTTAACACTGTGTTCCTCTGCATCCTGCTATATGGGAGGTACAGCGTGAAGCTGAAAAAGTGTAAAAACCAAAATGGGATTCGATCCCCACTCGGGGATGGAATAATTTTAATTTCGTCACTCTGGTAACAAGAAAAAGAATGGCGTTGAACGCTGCCATACGACAAGCAACATTGCTCGAAAGTTGTGTTGAAAGCGGGAAACGAAGTGTCACAACAATGAATTTGATCAATTAACGTGATTTAGTACAATTCCTGCGATATGCACGTTCTACCAAATAGCCTTATAATATTATTATAGGATTATAGATATTATAGAATTATCTAGTACAAATCCTTAACGTAAATAAGCATCTATTTCGAGTGTATCGCCTAGTACCATAATATTCATATTTCATTTGGATCTCATGTTTCCGTTTCCCCAATTTTAATCGCCCAATTCGGTGTTTGGTAAATCGTTTGGAAGCTTTGCGACAGTTATTGCTCGAGTGAAATAAGCCGGACAGCGGCGGTATCCGAGCCATTGATATATACATTCTATAACGCGAAAATGCGACAATTTCAATTTTTCAATAATTCTGATTATTTTGTTTACAAATTGTTATTAAAGTTCGATTTCCTCTGGGTACAATGAATTATTGTCATTCTCTTGCGACACTACCGTTGTACACTTTCCGCCGTAGGTACCTTTTGCGTGTTAGGTGGCGGTACCTAAACGCTGAAATATATTAACGAGTATGTTAGTAGTTATACGACTTTTAAGGAATTTCTGAGTTCCGAATATCACTACCTGTCGAAAAATAATAAGAAAATTGTAGCACTAAGCTACGAAAGCGCAACAGAAATCAATTACAGTTTCAGATACAATGAAAGCGAACATTAGCATTGTCATACAACACCAAGAGGGAAAGCGGAAATAAAAAGAAACGTGAAACAACGGCACAACCACATCGCAACACAAAAATATATGGAATAATGGAAGTACTCTCCCGCCAAATGGGAACCACTTCCGGTGCGGAAATTTACTTAGCCGCGACCTACCGGCGAGGTTTTGTTATATCGAATTTCAATTTAAATTCAAAATTCGGATCAAACTATAGATTATTTTTCTATCTTACATTATTTTCTGAGTATCTATGCGTATAACATTTTCTTGCGTGTTTTAGTAAAATAAAGAATATTATAACTTTATTTTTTTTGACTGTAATTGTGTTACATTATGTCACTGTACGATTCTGAGAAATATTTTTTTTATTTTGTTTTAGTGTCACGTTGTTCCTAAGACATTCCGTTTTTTTTTTGATTGAAAATTGTGTGCAATATGTTCTTGGTTATAATAGTTATTCCCCGCGTGAAAATTGAACCCACAATCATCATGTTTCAGTCAGACCACTGCACCAAGACGGCGTCTCACATATGGACTTACACATAATTATATTCTAATTTTTTTAGGAAAAATAAGACTTAAATATAAATAGTTCTAGATGTTTCTCTTATATGGTGTATTATATATTACAAACCAATGCCCTTTCGTTTGATATATGGACCTTTATATTGGACCGGTTGTTTAAAAATTTATAATCTGAAATATTCTTCAATGCCATTTTGAATTTTACCATCAGAACTAAAGTCATAATCAAAATTTAATCTCAAACTTGCAAGATCTCACGTATTACCAGTAACACACAACTAAAATGGCAGATTTAATAAGAGCTTGTAAAAACAGGTGAAAATACTAGTTTTGTAAATTTATTCAGCATTAAGAATGTTTTGAGACGAAACCATCGATATTCCTTAGAGACCTTATAATTTTCACGCATTATTACCTTCGAAGGTTCGATCTAATACATAATTCCACTCAATTTACTTTGATCGGTAATATAACGTTAATACTTGTGCTAACCATGTAAATATAGTCTAAGAGACGGCTGTTTACTTTAATAATATATGATTAGTAATGGGTATACCGTCGCCTGAGTGAATGTATTCGTAAGTGTTTAAGTGTAACAGTAGCGAACGCAAAATCTACTTGGTGGAATGTTTGTATTCATAAAATTTTGACAAGAAAATAATAAAAACTGTAATAAAATCTTCACAATTAAAAGTATAATCAAATAATTATAAGGCCATCGTAACACTCGCTTCTCACTCGGGGAAATTAATTATTTTTTAATGTACTCACTCTGATAACAAGACAAAGCACGGCGTTGCAATGTGCAATGTCTATAATAAGGTACCGATCTCGGTAAGTGTAGAATGGAATGTCAAACACTAAGTTTCTCCTTATACCCTAGTATACGCAGGATACAACGTAAAGTTAATAAAAACAATACTAACAAATCATACATATAAAACTAAATATTGACAGCAAAAACAAGAATCAATACACCACACCGTTCACCCCTCAATTAAAATTATAATGCAAATTAAAGAACGTATAGGTGCAATATACTGTATAGACGTATTTCCCGCCACCCCAGACAGAGCAGAGGGTAACCGTAACTCAATAATAAACTCATCTGTCTCCTATACTATATCTATATGTACAAGTAAAAGCGCAAACAGCCGAAATTATAAGCCTCATATCCGTTGTATCGCAAAAGGGCTATAATTATGTCCTTCAGACTGAATAATATTAATAATGCCTTTTGATCGACGTTGAGAACATAGTGGCGCAATGGCACAGTGTATGGCTATAAAGGAGATGTTTGTGGGTTTGATTCTTACTCGGGGAAATATTTTTTTTCTCGCTCTAGTAATGAGACAAGCATCATCGTAAATCACTCTTTTATTTATGTATCATAACTAATAGCTTAGAAAAATTACATACTGTCTTTAACGTAGTGAGACCCTATGTTTTATTTTACTTGATCCAGATCGCAGAAAACTATTTTTTTAAATACATTAGAAGTTTATATATCAAAATGAAAATAATTTTGGCTTTGAAGCAGCTTCGTTTTCGTTAACTTTTTTTAAATTTAATTTTTATACCATCTATCGATATTAGTTCAAGTCCATAATATTTAATGTTAACAAAAATATCCTACGGCTATAATTTTGCAGGCAACATTTACTAAGAAATCTCGTCATACATTATTTATACAGCAAGAGATGATATCTCAGTAGTAAATTACTAAGTTTATTTAATACATAAAGTGCTGTTATTACAGTGAGGTCTTATTTAGATAGAATCTTTCAATTAACAAGTGTTGAAAGGAATTTAAGTTGACGAGAAATTGTGTAGATACTTTACGATAAAATATTAAAGAATTTCTATTTTAATACTCGAGATTTTGTAATGCTTAGTGCGTATTTAATTCGGTCGTGGATCCGATTATTGCTCAAAAAAGTTAGTATTGAAGTTTTTTTTATGTCGTGTCGTAATGGCACTAATTAAACGCATCAGTTATGGGTTCAATTTCTTCTTGAAAATTTAATTATTTTCTTTTTTCTTGTTCTTTAAGATAGGAAAAGTGAAACTCAAACTCAAACACAATGTTTCAAAGATTTAACTGTGTGATTTTCAAGACATTGCGTGCTGAACTGTACTTCATAGCAGTTTTGAACTGAATGTTTAATATAAAAAAAAACACAAATATCATTAGTTCTACTCCAATTCCAAAGTTTCTCTAGTAACCCTAAACAAATTAAAGAAACAAGACCGCCATTATTTTAGGTACAAGAAAGAATGCGATCTTAAAAAGTAAATTAGCGATCCCTACATTTCGAAGTAGAATAACTCGAGGCGTCGAGAGACACATTCAGATTAATTAAAGACGTATAGCCGTACTGTAATCCCTCTAGTAGAAAATTACATTACCCACCAAGACCAGCCCAACTCTTCTCGTCTCCGATTCTAGTACTTTAATCTTGGATGTGTTCCAGTGCATTTTTTGTTGAATTGCATTTATAATATAAATGCAAATTCTTGTGTATAAAACAGTATTCAATTATTTTATAAGTTCGAGTGCTCCATAATGTATGAAGACAGGAGATATTAGTGGCAAATCACTGTTTTTAAACTGTTTGAATCGGGAGTTTTTAATTATTGTCCTATCGTCCTTATTATTACAAGTGAATTTGAAACATATAATCTTATGAGGCTGTCGTGGCGTAGCGGTACAGCGACCGACTTTAAATTGCAGCAGTTGGTTGGTTCGATTCCCCTTCGTCAAAATGGTTTACATTAATTGCCTCAACTTGATCCTAACGCTTTGGTAGTCGTTACTCGATACGGCATATTTATGAAAATAGACGATGCCCGGGATGTGAAATATAAGATATAAAGTTCCTTATAATCTTCCCATTTGTGATAATTCCTCAAAGTCAAGTTTAATATAGAATTAAAAGAAATAAGCAATATAATAAGAATTCACTCATATTGGCTTTAGCAGTGAACCAAATGAAAATCGACGAGAGGCAAGGACATAGCAACCGGAAACGATAGACAAACGTCCGGCGCGGAAACCGGAAGCGAGACTCGCTCACTCGTAAGAAGTACAAAGAAAGCTTGACAAAAGTGAAATGATACAGTCCTTGGATTATTACTTGAAAAGATCAATCCAATTCGCAATATTCAATATTTATTATTCTCATATTATGTTGCTTTTTTAGTGCAACGATGACGATGATGAAACTTAGTATTTAGATATTTCATTGCCATTAAGATACTTCTGCTCTCCACTTTCAGCACAAATTCTCGAAGCATTGCGTGTTGAATTGCGAAACTCAACGACGTGCTTTGCCTCCTTTTCAAACGAGAAAATGAAAATATTAAATATTTAAGTCCTACAAATGGAAATTGATCCCACAAACATGATTAGAAGAGTTACTGTAAGGAGCACACTTCCCGAGACTTTTCTTTCCCATCAACTGTCTATGGTATGGTATGGTAATTTAACTTACCCATTACAACTTCAGTTTTCAGATTTTAAGCTATTATTTATTGAAAATATATTCTAACCATAAAATTGTGTATATCATATCTTTCTATTAAAAAAAAATCTTTACTTCAGTAAGATCACATACTTTATATACCTACAGGAAGTAAAAAAATATCTTCGTAAATTGAGAATAAAACGTGTCTTGTCATTTATCAACGTCCAAACGTCAAATTAGCAAAACATTGATTGAGGCGTCATTTATCTTAAAAAAATATTATTACTGGTTTGTAAAGTGTATTCATTAATGTATATTTACTCGTGAATTATCTTATTTTTATTATTTGTATATTTTTCATAAACACTGATTCATACTATAACTCGCATATAGTAGGGAAGTTAAAGGGAACCTAATGTTAAGATATTCTGTTTATGACTTGTCTGAGAATTTATAGAGAACCTTACCTCATATTTTTATTCTGATTTACATCTTAAATGAGCTAAAGCTATACGATAGAGAGAAAAACAATAAAGGTGAGCCAATACTTTCATTTTACAAGAAAATTTGTGAACAAAACTTTTCAAGCCATTTGTCAACGTCAAATTACCGGAGACACTGTTGATTGGCTCATCATTCATCACACAGTAATGATACTTCTGTGAGTGATCATTTTTGACATAAAATATGTATTGCGATCTATTTTTTACTAACTTCAAACATAATATTACTTATGTAGATTGTTTAGTTCCGCAACTTAACACGTAATGCTTCCAGAATTTGGCGGAAAGTGGGGAACGAAAGTGTTCTATTGGGAACCCAGTGACTTAACACCCCCTTTGCCTACCCTTCTATATGCAATTGTGCAGGATATAATGATATAGCATGAAACTAAGAAAAACAGAGGTTGTAGTGTTCCTCTTTTTGGTAAACTGGCGCCCAGCGTGGGTTATATACAGGGTGGAATTGTCAGCACCACTTTAAATGACACCACAGTCTTAACTACTCTATAAAAGCCTAATATAATTCAGAAAAAAATAATTCCTAAAAATGAAAAAGTTATTTTTTCAAACAAAATAAATAATAAAATTATCGTTTTAAAATAAAACACCATTTGTAAAGTATAACATAGGCACGCACACTCAAATCGTGAAATGAAAAAAAAATCTTACGTCCAAACTGTTTGAGTAAAAGAAGCGCTGCCTCTTCCATCCTGTATAAACAGGCAAAGATTTTTCTACTTTTACATGTGTTGTACATAGATATGTTTTTTTTGTATACTACATTATTTAATTGTATTTTTTTTACAATTTGTTATATTATCATTCCCTTGGGTACCAAGTTGTTACCTGCTAACAACTTGGTACCCAAGGGATGGCACTAGGAGCCGAGGACGTCAAATGAGAAGATGGGAGGATGACCTGAAAATGACGTTAGGTCCCCTCTGGATAAGAGTGGCGGCAGACAGAAATCAGTGGAAAGAGTTGGAGGAGGCCTATGCCACAAGGCACACCGAACTGAGAGACCTATTATGATTTTATTTTAAGTGCTTTTTTAGTTATAAATGTGTAAAATGTCTCAGTTTGGAAATAAAGGCTCTGTTATTATTATTATTATTATATTATCATTAGATCAAAAGGAAAATCTTTAATGTATTTTGTTCATTATATTAAATTTGTTTTATTTGTATGTACTTACAATATCAATATAAACAGAAATCGAACCCACGTTATACAAAGTCAATAGTTATCAGTAATTGTAAAAGAGAATTATGTTTTTATTTTATCAGCTACATGCTTATCAGGATAGGCAGATAAAACCTAGTGTTAAGACACTCCCTTCCACACTTTCTGCCGAATTTTTCGAAGCATCAGATTGAGTGGCGGCACTCAACGCCGAAATATATTAAGAACTAATAATTCATTCTCACAAATTTAAATTTAAAACCCAATATTCTATAAAGAAAATTGCTTGAGTAAATCGCAAAATCGTGAAAGTATTTAACTAATGGCTAATAACAGTGTAATTTTAAGTTTGAACAAAGCAATAGTTTCGTAGGAGAAGCTACTTTTCGAAATTTTCTGTACCGCTTTGAGGTAAAGTTACGCGAGACTATAAGCTCAACAAATAACTTTTAAAATTACTTTCTGATCGTCTTATACCGATAATTTAATTTAGTTTTTATTATATATATTTTTCACGAACAACCTGTACATTTGATAGAGAAAACAAATTAATCTATTGAGGTCAGTAGTGCCAGAGAGGCACAAGGTTGAAGAGTGAAGTTGAAGGAAGCAAGGAAGAGTTGTGTGTTCAATTTCCACTCGAGGGAATGAAATATTTAATATTTTCATTTCGCCTTAGTAAAGACGTTAAGCGCGGCGTTGAGTTCCGCCATTCAAAACGTAATGTCTTCGGAAGTCAGCAGAAAGTATCTTAACACTAGGTTCCTAGGTTACCTATACCTTTTCACCTATGTGCGTAATACAATAATTACATAATTTTATTTCTCTGTTTTCAATGTTTCAAAAAAATTGTGTCACAGTTTACTTGTCCCTAGTGACGTCATTATGTGGTATTTAGTAATTATAATCGTATCAACAATTTATTTTTAAAGCTATAGAAAACTTAATATGTCATAATAAAACTTCACATTCTTCACATCGCATATAGCAGGACTAGCGGACGGGCGCAGCTTCGCTAGCTTATTTAGGGGTGAATTCTAATAAACCATGAAACATGTGTTCAATGATATATTTTTAAGAGTCTAAGTTTCAATTTTTATAAGAATCTGTGGCGATTTAAAGATTTTTCCATACTAACTTTCAACCCCTTATTTGCACCCTTAGGGGGTAAATTCTCGAAAACCATGAAACATATGTTCAATTAAATATTTTTAGGAATCTAAATTTAAAATTTTATAATAATCGGTGGCGTTTTAAAGATTTTTCCATACAAACTTTCAACCCCTTATTTGCACCCTTAGGGAAAGAATTCTAGAAAACCATGAAACATGTGTTTAATTAAATACTTTTAAGAGTCTGAATTTCAAATTTTATAAAAATTGATGCCGATTTAAAAAAAATCTATACAAACATTCAACCCCTTATTTGCACCCTTAGGGGAAGAATTCTAGAAAACAATGAAACATGTGTTCAATTAAATACTTTTAAGAGTGAATTTCAAATTTTATAAGAATCGATGCCGATTTAGTTATTTTTTCATACAAACTTTCAACCCCTATTTCACCCCTTTAGAATTAAAATTTTTCAAAATCCCTTCTTAGTGGATGTCCAGATTACGAAAGTAAACATGTGTCCAAATTTAACGTTTCTACGCACAGCGGTTACGGCTGTGCGTGCGTCTTACCCCAGTCAGTGAGGACAAGTCCTTTTATATATATAGACTAGCGACCCTATTGCGGCTTCGCCCGCTTTTTCTACTGGACTATTCATATAATGTATGATTGCAAAGCACATAAGATAATGTGAAAATTAATTAAACCCTAATGCAACCCGCATTTTCGTAGTTTCAATAAGGATTTTCCAATTGTTTTACACAGCAAGGATTTTTTAGTAGGTACCGTAATTTTAAATCTGTGCTACTAATCTTTTCAAGTACTTATTAAAATATATTTAAATTACTATTTTTAGATAGTTAAATGACATTAAATAATACATTCAACTCGAATTATCCAATACGTGCAAACGCATCTAAATCTTCGTTGCTATAAAGGCAGGCGGGTTTTTTTTTTTCGAGCTTGTGGTTAATGCTGAAGAGGGTATTCTGTCCCTGATGAAAAGCAAGCACTACGTGGCTGCCTGTGACGAAAATTAAATAGAATGCATTGGCCGGGAATTGAACCCGGGCTGCCCGCGTGGCAGGCGAGCATTCTACCACTGAACCACCGATGCGTGTAAGGCAGGCGGGCGCGGCGGACTCGCTTGTATAAGCATAACGTCGCGAGGCGCGTTTCGCAGCAAGGATTTTTTGATATTGTAACAACTTCTAAAGTACTTATTAAAATGAAAAACAGAAAAGACAGTTTTGATCTACATTAAATGGCCAACGTAACTAATATACTTATTTATATGCTGAGAGTAAGGGATAAGTGAAACTTGACTCGATACAGTTGATGTGTGAACGGCGTGATGTGTCAACAACTAAATGTGTTTTTCTGTAAAACTATTCGCAATTTCGAAATATTGTAAAAAGCAAATTTTATCTTCGTTTAACGTAGAAAATTAATAAAGTATTTTAGAGGATAAGGATTAATACTATTATGGAAAAATATCCCTCACAATAAAAAATATATTGAAATTATTATTTTTAGACAGAAAAATGATCACTACGCGTTATTCTTAAAGGATACGAATATGCTATCGCGGACTTTTTTGTAGATCTTATTAAGAGGAACAATACTCCAGTACATTTTTGTCATGTAGTACTTACCATTAAAGCAGCGCATGCGCCAAAGTGTCTCAGCGGTAAGGACTTTATACACATTTATCGTATTTATGTTAATTTACATAAGAATGTAAAAATAATAAACTATATATAAACCTTCCCTGAGAAATACTCGACCTAATGGTGAAAACCGCATCCAAATCCGTTGGGTGGTTTAGAAGAAGAAGAGTTAGAAAGTTCAGACAGACACAAAAAGCGACTTTGTTTTATAAGATATAGGATAGGATAGGAAGAGGGAGCGTAGTGTCAAGGCACTCCATTCTCCACTTTTCCCCCAATTTTGAAGAAATTGTGTGTTAAATTGTGGAACTCACCACAGCTAGGAAATGGAAAGAAGTCAATCTACCTTATGGTAATGAAATCTACCATCATCAGGCAGATGTTGTGCCGCTGCGCCACGATTGTTTCAATAATTACTAAATTGGATTTAAAAACTATGCTGGAAAAATACTTATTCATTCTTATGCATTATTTCATCCAAGTTAGTACTATTGTTGGGTAAAGCTAAAAAATATATATCAAGAGCCCAATAGCCCCACTCTACCCACAACGACTTAATAAATCCCTAAAAGCCTTTATTAGAGAAAAGTATTCACACAATAAGATATAAGATAGAAAAAAGGACCAGAAAGGGTCCATGATTAATATCTTGTATGTATGTGTTTTGTTTTATTTTACAAAGCATTCTTGACGTGGACCATTAACCGGCCCGCCCGTTCGTTCCGTCCGCTCACTCATTCGTTCAGTCGTTCGGTCTACGATCACCTGGGGACGGTCCGTAATCTACTTGTCTTTTTTCCCTTTTATTTACCGATCTTGAGTGAATTTTGATGTTTTTAATATGGTTTTCATTATGTTTGATGGTTTTGTTTGTTATGGAGGTCTAAGTTTGAAGCTAATTACTATTTTAAAAAATAATTGTATTTCTTTTAAATCACATTGTAACCCACGCAAAGCAAGGTAGGCAGAGGGAACCTGGAAACCTAGTGTAAAGATACTCTGTTCCCATTAAGATACTTTAGCTCCCCACTTCTCGACGAATTTTCACTTGGCGTTCCCTCTATCTCGCCGCATATAGCGAGAAACCAAAAAATAATACAAATATCGTATTTCCATATAAACATCAGCTATATATTTTTTTATCCAATTATCAAATATGATTCTCATTTTCCCCAAAATATATATTTTCCCACGTAAAACCAGCAGGTACATTATAATCTGCATAGTTTATCTTGTAGCAAAAATCATGAGCGTCGGCTTACGGAGATTACCTCATTAGGAAAGAGCCTTAGTTTCAAATTTATGTATTCTCATGGCTTTAGTCTGTGTCTTACATACTCGTATAGTGGAATAACTATTATAATTTTGGAGTGTGGAATGGAAAATAAGATCAGCTTAATTTTATTCTGTATTAACATTATAATAATGTAAATACTCTATTTTTCTGTAGTATATGGCTGGGTAAGTAGAGGGAACCTAGTGTTAAGATACTGACTTTCTCACTTTCTACCCAGCTTCCCAGGCATTACTTATTTAGTATCTAAAATCAAGGCAGCGCGTACTCTTGTTGTCAGAGCGAGGAAATGAAAATCATTCATTCCTCCAGTTCCCTTGAAGTTGAATCCCTAAACTTTGTGTTTACAGTCACTGCCATGTTGCTGCGTCATGATGACCTCTTACTTTGGCAATGTTTAAAAAGTGTATAATATAAAAATATTTAAAAAAATCAACTTCACGCTGTATCACGCACACAGTAGGGTAGGCACAGGGAACCTTGTTCCTTATATAATTTTATTATTATTTCTCTCTATTCTTCTATACAAGACAATTTTTTTTTCTTTCTAACAAAAACTAGTACAAAATCGTTATAAGATTCACTCAATCCAATCTAAGCCAGTGATAAAAAACATCACCATAATGAAATTTCATTAAGGACCATCAACAAACCCAACGTTTTACATTGCTATTATAGTAAATCTAGTTCGTGCTTTCGAAGCTCAGCAATTTCTATTACAATTTAGGTATCTTATAAATCTATTAGATAGCGACGTAGCCAGTGAGGAAAATCGTAAGCGTGGTATTACTCGGATTACCTCATTAGGATGGGGTCTAAGTCTAAAATTTATGCGCCGGGATAACATCGCGCCCTGCCTGCTCTAAGTGACGGGACAAATTACAGATCTATGGAAGAATTATGTTTTTAAAGTTTATTCTTGCTAAGTTATTGCGTAAGGAACTTCGGTTGGGGCTAATTTATGCTAATATAATCGGCCGGTTGATCTGTTTTCGTTGTATTTTCTCGTTTGTTTGTTACAGATTCGAGAGGAATATGAATAGTGAAAACGCACGTCAGACGCGAAAAGACACGATCTTTTGGTGTTTTAATTTTTCTAGTAACGATTTAAAAAAATACAGGTGCCATAGTAGTATTTTTTTTTTTTCACTTTCCTGTATACATTCACCTTTTTTTGCATAGCAGGGCAGTCGGGGGGAATTTAGTGTGACATTCTTCATTCCTCACTTTCTACGATTCCAGTTAGAAAAGCAAGTTAAAAATATACATATTTTTTTCTTTACTTCAACTCATTTATAACATAACCTGTAAAAAAGTTCAAAATAATTTTAAAATACAAAGAAAAACCTAAATATATTTCAAATTACATTATTCCACAAACGATCAACTCCACATAAATTAAATATTTCATTATTAAAATCACATTAGAAGACAGCCATCCCCAGCAATTAGTGAAAGACCTTAAAACAGTCCCCTTGTAGGACAATCAAATTGTGCCAGATGTCGTCAGTCGTGCGGTGAACTGTATTTTATAATAACACCCAATTCACTAATTGAACATTCGGACTCTAATTAGCTAATTGCTTATGTTACTTTTAACACTCGCTGGGTTTGGTGTAAGGGAAAAGATATTTTCTTGTTCATTTTTTTTAGTTTCACGCTATAGCCCGCGCGTGATAAGTTAGGGAGGGTAAAGCTACGGTCATGAGATTGTGTGTTGTGTGGTGGAGTTGAACGCCGTTCAATTTAGCACGAGGAAATGAAAATAGTGCACACAGAATCTTATTCTACGTTTATACAATCAAACACCGAGTTCCCGGCACACTGTGCTGTGCTATAAGATACGCTGTAAACCCCCACATATCAGTGGAACCTGTAAATTTAGTGTTAGGACACTCCTCAATCTCTGATTATATAGTCAGCTATAAAGAAGACTTCAATTATTACTTAACAAATTAAATTAAACTTACTCTAATTTTAATCTACATAATATCCACATACCTATTCACAAAAAATATGAAAATAAATATAAAAATATAAGATTAAAGTAAAAATCCTACTTAAATCAAAATGTTGAACATAAATGACGCTCAAGCTAAAATGTTAAATGAAAAATATATATTTTTTGCCGTGCCATATCATGAAAATCACTGAACTGCTCTAAATGACACACGCTATATGTCATATATGTCAGTACATGAGGGAATAAGAGATCGGACCAGAGCCGTGGTGCGGTGCTTTTCTAGAAATATGAAAATTTATCATGACTTTTTAATATTGGACTTTTGATTTTACTAAATATTTTTTTTCATATGTTAGATACTTATGAGGCCGTAGTAGCGCAGTGCTATGGTGTTAGACTGTAAACGGTCCCCTATTTGAGTGCCGGTTGTGGGATCGATGCCTTCTTGGGAGAATTAATCGTTTTCATCTCCTCGCTCTGATAACAAAGCTCACCTTAAGTTCAACCACGAGAGACCTCATCCTACCTCTCTTATAAATTAAAATTGAGGAACTCATTATTTCACATTAAATGCTTTTTATACCGTATATTGATGAAGGTAGGACAAATTGTAATGATCGTTGCCTACAGATGCCACTTTATTAATCGCTTTCATATTTTACGAACTTATTACGTACATTTGAAAATGGTCGGATAATAGGGATCGTCTAATAAATTTTAAAAAGGTGACATTATAATGTAATTAGGAAATCAAATATTAATGAGTAATAATTGAGAAATGACGCCAGGGTTACAAAAGTACGACTGTGAGCGCGACAGGTTGTAGGTTCGATTCCCATTCGAGGAAATGAAATATTTAATATGTTCTTTTTCTTGCTTTGTTTCAGCGAAACGTAGACAACAAAAATGTCTCAATGAGAAGGGAGAGTTTTAGAATTAGGTTCCTAGACTCCCTTGGCCCACTCTGTGAAATAATTTTTAACAAAAAAAAAACCGACTTCAACCGGATCCCATGACTAGAATCTAACCTAACTCTCATCAAACTACCCTTGAAGTGTGTGTGTGTGTATTTTTTTATCAGCTTCAATATTTCACTTCCTCGAGTGGGGATCGAACTCACCAGCATCGCTTTTCAGTCATATCCTTGTGTCGCTGCGCAACGACGACTTCAGTTATATAAATTTTTACGATTATGTGAATTTTACTCAATGTAAAAGCCAAATACCGTAGCCATATTTCGATCTCAACATACGATCCGCTGTTCAACCTAGCCCAAGAGGCATCTATTAAAGTAATTTAGGTAATTCCGAGCGTCGCCTCCTAATGATCCCTTTGGTGCCATCCGTCTGTCCGTGATTGTTTACTAGTTAGTCGGTAGTGCTATTTAAGATAGATCACAGGGTTTGGAATATAATATGGATTTTTTTATTGTTATTGCTATTCCTTACTACAGTCTATTGGTTCGTACCATTTTTTTTCTGTGGCGGCGCAGGGGCATAAAATGTGACTGTAAAACCGACTGGTAGTGGGTTCGATCGCCACTCGAGGAGATGAAATATTTATTTACATTTATATTTCCATTTTCTTCGCGTCAAAGTGAAAAACGGAGTGTCTTAACTAGTGTGTGCGGGAAACAGCGTGAAGCTCATAAATGATAATTAGTTTTTTTCTCTTAGCGGATAAAACACAAAAATAGATTTTTAACAACACCGTTATAATACTTTTTATATTTATTTTTTTGTAATATCCCTACTATAATAATGTATGAACTTGGGGAAGAATTTGCAGTCACGGTTTGTTCGGACCGATCTCAGTCTGTTAAAAATATTTTTATATGAGAAACAAGCATTCATACTATTGTTCCGGTCAATTTCCGTTATAATCACGTATTATAAGAATATGTCTTTTTTAATTACTCATATAAATTTCTTTATATGAGATCAGACCAAAAACGAATCGTGACCGGCGCTAGAGTCCCTGACTCTGTTTTATAAAGATTTACACTGTATCCCACTTTAGCAGGGTAGACAGAAAGAACTTAGTGCCAGGACACCCTATTCCCTACGTACCGCCCAATTTTAGAGATAATGTTGGGAGTTGAGTAGCAGAACTCATCGGCATAAAGTTTTGTTAAAGCAGAGCTGGGTATCGAACTAACAACCATCGCGTCTACAATCAGAAGATTCGAATGATGAATATCAGCTATCTACTAAGAAAACTTTTTACTTTTATATAGCGAAACCACTTAAACGCAAATATACTTGCAATATTTCATATTAATGTATAGTTTCACTTAAGGGCGTGCTATAGCTTCGAACTAAGGAAACAAATTTATCGACATCGTGCATCTCGCTCTGGTTGGGTGGTCCTAGGAATATTTACTTAAACAATGGTTATTTTAAGTGATTAGAAAAGCATGTTTATTTAAAATAAATAGTGAAGTGGGTGAGCCAATGGCCGTAATGTTATGGATTCGAATCTCACTCGGAGGAATGAATTCTTTTAATGCTTGTTCCTGCTCATGGCAGGTTTTACAACACAATGTCTCAAGGTTGCGATCCGCGGATTGCTTTAAAAAACAGAGTGTCTTTACACTGTGTTCCCAAGTTCACACACACGACGTAACTAATGATCTGAGTTTCCCCGTTCTTATTCAATTGAATGATCCACAACGTCTTATAGTTTCGCACTTCCTATCAAAGTACTCTCTTCACCGGAACCGGAAGTCGCCCACCTAATGGGTCGAGAAATGATAAATATCTAAAGATATCGAATATATCGAAACAAAATGCGGATACACATAAATCTCTCACAACTGACTGACCACGTTGAGAGAGTATCGTTTTAAATCATAAAAATATTCGATTGTATATTGATGTATTTGGAATTTGAGATTTTTTTAGTTACATTTTTTATGAAAGTCGTATTTTCTTTGTTATTAATCTCTTCTGCATAGAGAAATAAAAGAGAAAACTTTTTGTTAAGACTCTCCTATTTTCATGTCTTTTTCGAATTCGTGACAATGTGTGTTAAGTGGTGGAACTCAATGTTGGGTGGTGTTACCCCAAAAATAGTAAATTGCTTTTAGTGGGAATCGAACCCACATCCATCACGTTGACTGACAGTTGTACCGCGGCACCTTTTGTAATTTATACACAAGAACAATAGCTGTTCAAAAGAACAAAATTCTGTCAAAAAATGTTAATTGTACCAGTTTTTCTTATCCTACCGACGAACAAAAGACAGCATCTCAGCACTAATCTAATGACTTATAACTTAGACGCCCTACTAATTCTATTCTAAATACAAGTAGTTACACGAAGGGACAAATGTGGACTTAAATACGTCACGCAGACTTAAATCGAATGAAAACTTAGGGTCCCTAAGTAATATATCTTGGTGTTTGAGACAATTAATATGTATGAGACGTTTACATTTCAAGTGGGGAACCCCACAATTGAACCGACATTAATTTAAATGATAGCAATTATCTTATATCTATATGATTTATGTATGAAATAAAGTTTGGCTTGTATATTTCTTAGTGTTAATATTAATTTTAATGTAGAAAGATTGTTGTAATAAAATATGTTTTAAACTAAACTAAAAATAACTTTAGAACAAATATATTTTAATTATTTCCAATGCCACGAAGTGCGGCGTTAACTTCCGGCATTCAACACTCAATGACCTGAAGGCTGGGCGGTAAAAGGAGAAAGTCGTGGTCAGTCGTGGCGTAAGTGTGTGACTATGAAAGCCACCGGTTATGGATTCGATTCTTACTCTAGGAAATGAAATATTTAATATTTTCATTTCTTCGCGCTGCTAACAAGACATAGCACATTCAACACGCAATAGCATCAGTATTCTGCTACATAAGGGACACAATGTGAAGCTTGAAAAGTAGATAGAAGTGTCTTTCCACCTATCCTGCCTCGCGGGAAAAGGCGTGTAGCCGCGTGAAGCCTCTAGCTATATCAAAATACTATCACAAGCACAACCAACAGATAATAACTAACCCAGTTTAGTTAAACCTTTGCTAAATGAAGCACATGTTGCAATAACTAATTTGCATACACTTAGTTAAGTTATCCCAAAGTTAATCACGAAGGAACCTTACATATAATTTAATATACACTCAAAACTATGAACACATTCAAACAAGCAAGACTGCCGAATATCGACATCACTTTGAAAATCTATCATGTATTACATATATCCTAAAATACTTAAATATTTCAAGCGATTATAATCATTATTTTTATGGATTTAGAGAATATTATTCAATATTAGAGTTTGGTATATACGCGGTATTGGTTGTAAGTCAAAGTTGGTCAAGAGTGTACCTAATACTTGTTTTATTATACACACCTGAGATCGATCAAAATTTACTTAAGAGGTATTTTCATTATATTAGTTACTTAATATGAATAAAGGGAAATTATTTTAAAATGTTCTTCTATATAAAGTGACATAAAAGACTCTACAATGCAACAGCCGTAAGTAAGCGAGGTAGAGCGTTCAAATTTTGCATTTTCTTCAAATACGATGAAAAAATATTATTACGTTTTTTTTTTCCACATCAGCTTTTTTAGCTTTATAAGTAGGCAGATTGTACTTGGGAACCTAATGTTGTACTCTCCGGTCCCCTAAGATACTTACTTCCGTTCACCAGTGTCCGTCGAATTCTGGAGGCATGCGTGAATTGATATTCTTTAACTTTACACTAAAAAAATTATAGCTGCTAATTATATTTGTACTATCTTTAAAAAAAGCAAACATAAAAGCATAAATATTAATTTTACTCATTTCAATACTTTTGTTAATATCTATTGTTACACTAAAATACAAATGAAAACAAGTATACCCGTCGGCAAGCGCTAGTTTTAACGTACAAATTACAGTGAACAGGTTGCTTTCAGTAGGATATTGAAGATATACTATTTAATGAAGGGCTCGAATTTGGTAACAGTATAGCTTGTAAGTCAAAGTGGAGTAAACTTTGATAATTATATAGGAATCATCGATCGATAGCTTGGTGGTTTATTTAGAAGCAGCTTTTTAGCTTACTATTTATTACGTATACTAGCAGGGTAGGGAAAGAAACGAGTGTCGAATTTCTCTGTTCTCCGCTATGCGCTGTTGCGTTTTATCTATTGTAGCATTGAAATATATTCATTCCCCAAAATGGGGATCGAACCCATCACGATTCCTAGTCAGATGCTGTCCATAGGACAGTCCTCCTCTGTTACCTTGCTTAATATACATTATTTGAAATTTTCAAAAAATTAAAATCATTAGTTTATTGAGTAATAAAAGCTTTTAAATATACGTTCTGTCACTAAACTCAAGATATATTAAAAATAAAAAAATAAGTTCCACTTTTACTTTAAGATTCCAGCACTTCAAGAGGTAAGAAGATAAAAATTCAGTTTCAATCTACCATTCAGCTTACAATAAAATAGCCCTACTTCCAAAACCTCTTAACAAGTGTCTCCTAAAAACCATATAATACACTCTACATGCAGCACCTGACTCTCTTCGTAGATGTAACGACACCACACTTTGATGTCCCGAGTGTCTCACACTAATGATCTGTGCAAGTTCTTCTCATTAGCAAAGAAACGTGATATTTTCGTAACAACACAGGCTTGTAAACTTAGAACTTTGTTTTGAGGATAAATTTTATGTATATAATATTTTATGTATATATAAGTAATGAAAATAGTTATTAAGTTAGTTAAGTTTATTACTTCGGTACTTAATGGGATTAGAACCCTTATTACATGAATAGTACCTCATATTTGTGTCGTAAATAAAATATTTTTCTATTCTTAGTGGGAAAATTGTGTGGAATATTTATAAAAATAATATAAACATATATTAAATGTTTATATATATACAATACACATATGCTATGGAGGCAGGTAATCCAAGAAAAAACTGTAAATTACTTTCCCAACTTTATAAAATATAAAGAATATTTAAATTGAAAAAAACCTACATATATTGTGACAAATCGTATTTTCTTTTATTTTTCAAATATTAAAAAAATATTATTATAAAAACAGTTAAAAACAAACTTTCAAGGTATTTTTCATGGTACAATGTATTTTACAAATCAAGTCCTTTCATTTATTACCCATCGAGACTTCAATTATTTAATTCAATTAAAGAATTGAAGTCGTAATCCACATTTGAGCTCAATCGGACTTCCCAATAGGAAAAAAAAGAAATGAAGCTGTCAACTAAATTCAAATTCATTATTTGCTTAGTATTTGCTTAGTATTTACATAACGCTACAGTTCACTCCAATCCAACATCACTCTTCTGTAAAACAGAAATATAATCAGATAATTGTACAGAAACGCTTATCTCAAAGAAAAGAACGAAAAAAAATGAAACGAGCGCGATGTCTTTGGTTTCTGTGACAGATCTTAATTAAAAGTTCGTCGAAAACAATGAATTCTTAGAAAGAATTTAATTCTCTGAGAAAAATTCCAAATAAATGGACCGCAAAGTAATTATAAATCAAAATTAGTGCCCTCTAGCGCAGTGCAAATACATATAAATATATTTATTATGTTGTATGTTGTAAAATCTTATCTTTTTCTTGCTTATACATATTATAGGAAGCTATCAAGAAAATAAAAAAGTAAAAAAAAATTTTAAGTTAAACGGTTTTATATTGCAGATAAATGTACTAAAAGCTAAAAAATAATTTCATGGAAATTACGATTACTAAAATAAAATCGTGGGGACACTTGCTACTTACCACTAGGTGGGTGAAGTCATGCCATGTCTTTCGATTGTAGATATGGGACGTACCCCACGATTTTATTTTAGTAATCGTAATTTCCATGAAATTATTTTTTAGCTTTTAGTACATTTATCTGCAATATAAAACCGTTTAACTTAAAATTTTTTTTTACTTTTTTATTTTTAAGTTTTTAGTTTTTATTTCTCATGCTATTCAATTCGTTGAGTGCCTCATTATTGCAAGGTTAATGGAGAATGTTACGATCGACCCCCCAGAGGTCCAATAGAGGGGCAAGGCTATGTACAACAAGATGTGCCTGAATCTTGAGGGGAAAACGCTACCGACATATCATTTTTATCCACCCTAATGCCATACAGTTCTCGGCGCGCTTTTACCTTTTACCTTAACTTGGGTGGTGTACCCCTAGCGACGTCTCATTTTTAGCCACCCTATAGCCACACAGTCCTCGACAGTATACCAGATCTTGACTTAGGTGGGAGATTCATATTGTAATTTTGTATAGTATACTGTATTATACTTACCAAGCCCTTTATTTTGATACCCATATTGATGGGATTGAAAACTACATTATCCGCCATTTTGTAGCAGTGGCCATCTTTGATTTTGATTTTGTATAGTGCCCTGAATTCTACTTGACAAGCCCTTTCATTTGATACCCATATTGACGGGATCGAAAAAAACTAACTTGTCCGCCATCTTGTAGCGGCGGCCATCTTGGATTTTGATTTTGTGTAGTCCACTGAATTCTACTTGACAAGCCCTTTCATTTGATACCCGTATTGATAGGATTGAAAAAAACTAACTTGTCCGCCATCTTGTAGTGTTGGCCATCTTGGATTTTGATTTTGTATAGTCCACTGAATTCTAATTGACAAGCCCTTTCATTTGATACCCATATTGATGGGATTGAAAAAAACTAAGTTGTCCGCCATCTTGTAGCGGCGGCCATCTTGGATTCAAAATAATATTGAATATGGATAATTGTATTGTCACCAGAATCAAAGGCGTATACCAAATTTCAGATCAATCGGTTAACGGGAAGAGGGTTAAATTTCAATTACTAAATTTGACCCAAACAAACAAACAAACGGGGTGAGCTAAATAAAACCGTTTAATATATTGTATAGTATATTTTACTCAATAGCACAATTAAATTAGGGTGATGGGTTTGTTGGTATATATATTTACGGGGAAATTTTTGTTCCTATGTGGTGTCCATAGTAGAGTTTCCTCCTAGGTCTTGAAAGCCAAAAGGAAATAGAAAAGTCTAATTCAAAATAAATATTTACCTAATTTTACCTAAAATATTTGTAATTGTATTAAAATTCCATTCATTTATCAAGAAAAGAATTACTGTAGTATTTTCCTGGAGTATTTTCAATGGCGAAACGTATACAAAAGTTATTCAAAGTGGCTCCCACTATTACTATTTGTTCCAAAAAGCAAAATTCGTATACAAGACGGTTTCCATTTCTATACAACCTGGTCTCGGGATGTCTCCGCATCTAATTGGCTTTGAGCTATCTCGGGAGAACGTGGATGCGATATGTCGTTGAGCATATGTGTCGACACATTTGCAGTTTTAAATGTTTTTTTTTAAATTTTATAACTTAAAAAAATACACAATATAAACTGGCTGGTTTGATGGTTCGATCCACAAACAGAGTTATTTTCATTTCCGCCTTGGTTAAGCATAGCGGAACACGCATAGTCTCAATTTCGGTTAAAAGGAATGTCTTGACTGAATCTCTGTTCTATATTGGGACGCTATGTTTGAGACATGTCTTCCACTTTTTGCCCATTTTAGTAGATATATGCAGTAAAATTAAAAATTAAAAATTATGATTAAGATGTGGCTGGGAAGTGTGTGAACTAACATTTATATATTCATTATACATGTATCTATTCTGAATTAGAAATAGCTAAATCTCCAATTTTTTCAACAAATATTCACAAACTAAATCGACATTAAATATATTATAACAAAAACAATAAAAAACATTTCAATAAAACCACTGTCCCAACTTAAGCCAAGCATCCTCGTGAATCGCCATCCAAATGGAGAACCGCCGGCACTCAGCCCCTCATTGACATCTCCCCCATTCATACCGCTAAAAATATTGACAACCCCTTTCAGGAGCTTGAAAAGACTGAAAAGAAAGATTTCCCTTACTTACGCTCGACGCGTATGGTACCCGAATACTCTTTGGTGGAACACTTGACTTGAAAGTTGAGAGGAAATCCAAGATCAAAGATATGTGGTTGTAATAATGAATGGTGTTTGTGGAATAGAATTTTTTCTTGGCTTTTGTTTTTGTTGAGATTTTGGTTTTATTTTGTGATTTTGTAAAAAATAAAAAAAGTGTTTACTATACTTGACATCAATCTTTCCTGTTCTGTCTAAAAATATTTATATTTTTCAATATTTATGTTAATGCCAATTCGTTGCTTTGAAGACAAAGGGCAGTATTGCGTTTTATTACTAAACCTGCAATGAATTGAATTTATGTGGAAATTAGAGAACGGGATATTTTGACACTGAAAAACTGAAATTGAAAGAAAATAAAACCTAGCAGCAGTTTTTAATTGACCTTTCGATAATAATAACAGCAATAAAAAATATCACCAAAAATAACAGGTGCTTTAGTTAAGCAGAAAATTTATTTATTTCCTCATATTTTAAACTAAATAGAAATAATTGTCCCAAAAAGCTTTTTAAGTGGAAAAAAATTGTTCACTAACATCGAATGAAGGCGTCACGTACAGGCCGTTTTTCTGCTGGAGACAGACTTGACGTCCGAAAACAACTAAAATATACTTACGGAATATTTACGACGTGGTTAATAGTTACCCAACTATAAGGGGAAAGGTACCTTACCTTTTCATTTTTAGTGATACTTATAGGTAAATTAATTGAATGTTTCGGGTAGATATACTATGTAAGCAGTTTAATAATTTATTTTGTTGTAGAAAAAAATAGTTTTCAATGAGTTATTTCAAAATTTATTTTACTTTTATAGAAGTTGCGATCTAAAAGTGTCAATATAATAAATGCATTTAAGGTATATATCAGGAAATAATCAAATAATGTTAAAAACTATTGCTAATTTGTGTCCAGAGAAACAAAGGGGCGCAGGGGACCAAGCGTGTGAGTGTAAATGCGATAGGTAGTGGGTTTGATTTCACTCGAGGAAATAACTAGAACTGAACGTAAAAAAATAAAATTTTTATTTACTCCCCTAAAAAGGAAAAGAAACGACAAATATCGCATTTACAATGTAAGTACAAGTTGTACCATTCCACCACCTTTAAATATGAAAAATAATATTTTACCTTCTACTATGAAATGAAAATATTTAATCACTGCTAAGTACCTGCGTAAATATGTTATGGTCATTTAATTTTTATTAAAAACCTCGCTTATATACAGGTAAATTGAAGTGTCAGAAAAACACTTAAAAATCATTTATCAATAAATTGAGTAGAAAATAATTTTATTTCGCAAAATTATGACGAATAGTTAATATTTTAATATTATTTAAATGTATTAATTACATACACAATAATTTAAAACAAAATTTGATGTATTTTATATAAGGTTACTTTGTAAATGCATAACCGTAGGACCAATTCTCACTTGGGGTAACTGAATTAAATTGTTATTATTTCAGTTTCACGATTGATCTTGCAATTTTTCGTCGGGTGAGAATCGAGTGTTAAAATACCATTCTAGTGATCCAAAAGCGGCTTCGCCAGCTAAAGCTTATTATTATATTATAGCCAAACTATACAAAATATTTACAGAAATTGTATTTGTTATTCCGATGTGTAAGCTACATTAGTACAAAACTGTTATCAAAATCCGTTAAGCAGTTTTTGTGTTTTAAAAGTAGAAAAAACATCAATTTTCACAAACGTTCACATTTAAAATATTATTAGGATAATATTTTAAAATTTGGAAGGAAATTAATGATCATTTGTGACGTTATCTTTGCTGCAAGAGAAAGTTTTGTATGTGTAATAAATGCATAGTATGTTAGTGTGTTCAGACGAAGAAAACCACGAGCCGCACACTAGTATTAGGTATATTATGCGACGGTTATGAGTTTGATTCCCATTCGGAGAAATAAATTATTCTCATTGCTCTCTGGGTCATCGTTACAAAAAGAAAATAATATGCGCATAATAAAGTAAAACAAAAAATAAAAGGTAAAAGATTCACTGAACTTTTAGTTTATTTTGGATTCGACAGAAGTAATTACAAAACAACAGTATTAATTTCCACGTGAACATGCAGATATGCAAATTAAGTGGGCTTTTCATTAAATGTACAGCTTTCATTAAATTGCTAAAGAAAAAACAGCTTTTATTTTGAATTAAATCGATATCTCGAATTTTATGCCTATTAATTAAATTTCCACAAAATTTTAATCGCTTAATAGAGTATAAATATTTGTTTAAAAATGTTCTTTTGTAAATCGATGTAATTATCTCCATAAATATTATTATACCGACGTTAAAGAGAACAATCCGAGAAAAATTATCAATATTAGCACTTTTTATGAAAGATCTGCACCAACGAATATCGATGTCCCTTCAGCTAGTGCACAATACTTACGAAAAATAAATAACTTACTTACTATACAATATACGTGGCGTTTAGTTCTGCAACTCTGCATGCAATTGGTTCTAAGACCTTGGTAGAGGTAACCACTCCGTTCCTATATTATACAGTTCTGGGCTCCACTTTCCACCGATTCTGGAGGCATTGCCTGTTGAGTCGCATAATTCAACGCCCAATGCTTAAAAAAAACTAAATATTTCATTCCCCCGAGAAGGAATCGAACCCACAATCACGTTAACAGTCGCAAACTTGCAACGACCTTAATATATTATATGCAGGTAATAAAATATCTAGACATGGTAATAGTAATTTAACACCGATAGCATCTTGAGTAATGCACGCCGCCACTGGACGTACTGCATCGATCGCGAGAGATTATCTCACTGAAATGTGGCCGACGGAAGGGCGAATTAAGTGAATTAATTTCAGACACTAAGACAAGTGGCTTGGAAGTGCATGTATTTTTTTTTTTTATCTTCACATGTCAGGTTAGTTGTGGCGCAGGGAAGCAAGCCTGTTGTAGATTCGATTCCACTCGAGGAAAGTAGGTATTTGTATATCTTCGCTCAAGTTACAGGGAAAAGCCTGAATTTCGCCATTCATTACGCAATGTCCCTAGAATTTGGCGAAAAGTGGGGAACGGAAATGTCTTAATGGGAATGAAGTATCTTAGCACTAGGTTCTACGTAAGTAGCCTACCCTGCTTGTGCAGGATACGGCATGAAGCTAAAAATACTTTAATTTGCACCTGTTGAACCTTTAATTAAAGAAAATAAACAAAACAACTGTAACGCTTTCGAGTACTTACATATTTGTTACTTGTCATAAAAACATCAACTTCATATTCGTATATAAAATCGGGATCCGATATAAAATTTACAACTGATACGCAGTCTAATTAGTATGTAAATGTTTTGGATATTACATATAGGCCCTTATTTTAATTAGCGATGTTGTTTGATGAATAATATCTAATGTCAATTAGGCAGGGAGAATCCAGTGTTCATACACTCCATTCTTATTTTCGGTAATTTGATCCGATCTTATACTTTTATATGATAAATTCACCGTAACGGTAATATAAATTATATATTGTTATATAGGTAATATATTTACTGAGATCGGACCGAGAACGAACTGTGGCCCTATAATGTGAATCCTCCCTTAGTTAATTTCACACGATTTATTGGTAAAAAGTCGCTGGTAAAACTAGTATGTTACATATTATAAATAAACGATCCGCTTACGGATCTTAACGAGAAACTTATTTCTCGTCATTAAAACAATTTTGCCCTATAAAAATATTTACAACTGCGTAAAGCCATAAGGCCTAGCCATAAACTCTTCCACTATAGCTTCAATTTTCTGCTTTATTGCATTTTTAATATAAACCTAGGGTTTGTATGTAAATTGACGTGGAAATTCCAGTATACTTTATAGAAATGTTGAGTTTACGACCATTTGGAATAGTTATGGATTTTATATCAGGAATACCTATTCTTTAACCAATTAAATCTTCCCAAGAAATCATGTTAAGTTTAAATGGACCCTGACTGGTATATATATTATATCTTATATGATATACCTTATATAAGCTATTGAAATAAATGGGCTGTATATGATACCTTCTTAGTGCCCGAGGACATCGTGATCTGCACAGTGTCAGTACAGTGATTACATCGAAACCATTCAAATTATATAATTAACAACATATTACAAAAATATTTTTACATTTCGAACCATTTATTCCTAAGATTAGCATGTCCCACTAAACATACAATGCTATTTTATAATATTAGTATTATTTATTTTTATATATTTTTTTAAAATAACTTTTTGTAAAATAAAATTTAAACATACAACTATCGTTTTAACTTATTCCAAATACGCTAAATAGTATTTTTTAGCTTCCAGAATTCGGCGGAAAGTAGAGAACGGCATTATCTTAATGGAAACAGAGTATCTCAACACTAGATTCCAAGATTCCCTCTGCCTACCCGGCTCTGTGCGATGTACAAAAAAATACAACTTAAAGCAAGTTAATAAACTTGTACCAAATACATATATAGATATAAATTTTATTTTGTTTTCTTTACATACAATAAAGGAGTGTTAAGCCTACGAGTATATGTAGCAAATCCTCTGTCAATACATCCCGAAACATGGATTCCGCGAACAGATTTCCCTTTTGACCTATTTATGTCACATATCGAGTAGGTACCTACATTTCAGAGACGGCTGTAGCTTCTCTTTTTATAGATGTACGTACTTGGAGCTTTTGTTTTTAAATATTACATTTTTAGTATTTCGTACCTAAATGGTTAAAAGGCATGGAATGGTTATTTTTTTGTATTGAATAGACTGTTTAAGCTACTGCTATAGGTTAAATCATTATTTATAGCTTTCTATAAAAAAGGAACCGAGGCCAGCCGTGGCGCTGGTAAAAGTTTGTGGATTCGATTCCCACTCGAGTAAATGAAATATTTAACATTTTCATTTTATCGCTTTCTAGCCAGCAATCTCTAAAAGGGAACCTTTGGAAGAGATTGCTGGCTGTCATATTGGGTTCCCAAGTTCCACGTTTTGCTTTCCTTGTTTCATATGTGCAGGACACAGTTAAAAAAAATAAACTAAAAACCAATTAACAAAATCAAAGGTACTTAGCCAAAATAAATAAATAGTATTTGTTTAATTATATTGTCAGTTTAATTTACAACGTAAACACGCTATCTATTACACGCATCAGCGGATATCAAATGTTTGCTTCGAGCTATATTTAAATTATATGTAATTTGTTACATTTCAAAACACAAACGTTTCAGTGTGAATCAAATAGAATCAACAATACTTTTCATGGACCAGTTCGCAAAGCGTTTAAAATTAGAGGAATATTTATCCATTTAAGCTTGTATGTATGCCTTAGGGTAACTAAAGTTCGAACTCAGAGTGGCAGATGACAACCCTGCTTTTTTTGTAAGGTTTTGTAGTTCTTCTTTTTTATGAAAGAAATTAATTCTTTAAAAATAACGTTACAATAATATTAAAAAACTTAAATTGTTTCACAAATTTTACACATTCGGACATTATAAATAGTAATAATATCTGATTCAACGGTGGTACCCGCGATTCCAGCTCAAGGGAATGAATTATAATAATTTCTCCGCTCTAGTAACAAGATCCTACGTTGAATGCTGCTACTTAACACGCATTATCTTGAAAACTGGGTGGAGAGTAAAAAATGGGGTCACTTAACACTATATTCTCTCAGCTACACGAACCTAATTTATAAACATATAAAAAACTTGCATTAAAAAATAAAGTAATTTCTGCAAAAAATACACGCAAAATCTTAATATCCATCCACAAGTTGCCGTGCAGGAACTTTTGCTTTTTAAATGAAACACAGAACGATGCCCCAGACGATAAGCCTAAACGCGTCGTATTCAATAAGAATTCGCAAACAAGAGTATTTTGGGCAGGTGTCGGACGACGGAAATCTTCGGACCCCCCAGGGCTCTGGGGCAGTCGGCCGCGTGTCAGCGAAATTATATGTGCAAGTATTAGGATACAGCGTTTTCTCACTCAGAATGGAATGTGGGATGGGATGGGATGGGATTCGAACTATTCTAATTAATATATGAATGTATTTATATTAATAAGTAAGTACACACTTTTGCATTGAAACGTATATTTGCTTCGAACCCGTAACTAATCGCCTGTGATTCTAAATATATTAACACTAAATTCAAAAATTCACAATGTTGGACGTAGAATGAGGAACAGAGTGTGTTAACACTACGTTCCCTTTGCCTACCCTACTAGGAAAAGCGTGAAGCGTGATACACGCTTTATTTTCCCCCTTACACCACACTAGAATACTGACAAATTGAATCTATCCACGCTGGAGGCAAGACAAAGAGGTCAATTCCCATTTTATTTGCCATCTGATTCTTTCTCTCGTGAGCCCTCCTTCATTTTCATCATTGATAATGAGATTTCAATTACGCAATTGAGGCTGTCGTGGCGTAGCGGCACATTATCTGTGTATAAGTTCGATTCTCACTTGGGGAAATTAATTATTTTCGTTTCATCGTTCGGGTAAGAAGACAAAACGCGACGTTGAGTTTCGCCATTTATATTTTAAATATTTTTGGACCTCTACCTACTACAATAAACACTATTTTCCATAAAAAAAAACAATTGTTTTAAAATCACAGACAGACACTTATTTTTTTATACATATAAATACAATTACATACCAATAGATATAAAGTGTGAGTGATAAACAACGCAACCCAAAACTGCACAGTGTAGAAAGCTGAAATTTGGTATGTTGAAGCCTTAAAGAGTATAGAGAAACACTAAGAAAGGATTTCCCGAAACTGCCAACAAAACGGAAAAACTAGATTTTTTATTTTACTTGTCAAAGTTTCTTACAACGACTAATCTATTACAATATTTACCTAAAAGGAACATATAACACATTTTCCAAGGCGAACATAAATGTATTACAAAGCATTTCACGATCGTATGGAGACAACACGTCTGATATAAGAAAAGGAACTGTCGCAACGATCACGTAGCAACCCATAACGCGCCACTCATAACATGGAAATTCGAGTGCTTTAAGTAAAAAAAATACTCGTCTTAATGAAATATTCAGGAGACGAGGGAGTAAGAAGTATTTATATCAAAAGTTTTGAGAACGCCATGGCTTGTTATCTGCGGTGAGAGAATTATTCGTTTTTACCATGTTTTGTGGGGAAGTAGGATGTATAGGAATAAATTGTAAAATTAGGCAAATACATATTCTGTGATTATAAAAGAAGCAAAGCTAGAGGGTAGACACTCTTTTTTCCGCTATCCATACCGATTTGAGACTTACTTACTTAACAAAATATTGTAAATTAATGAATTGGTGTAATTTTATAAATATAGGATACGTACGAATTGTCAATTAGTATATTTCGATGTAATTATCTAGCAGCTGCATTGAAATACATTTCATCTAAGTCACATGTCTCTCACAAAATGAATTTCATCTTGACCCAGAGATATTTAGTGTAATAATTAATTTCACTTTTGCTAAGAACAGTAAGAACAGCCGAGGATAAGACGCAAACTTGGATAACCTTCGACATCATCAATATTAATATACTCCCACGGGATTTGAACTAGAAACCTTCCAATACTATAAGTGTGGATATAGACAAGTAGATACAAGGAATATTCCTTTTAATTCAAACAGTTTTCGACATCAGCGATTTCTCAAAACTTAGCCCAACTTACACCATTGCTCAAGAGTGTCGCCAACTCCGACCGTTATCAGTTACATTTGGACGGGTTTAACTAAGTTTTTCTACAAGCTCATTGTTGAAACTTTTAAGTTATGAGAGTATAAAGTAACCTTTTGACATTTAGGAAAAAAGTTTTTAATAAAACAAATAAAATATGCAGGTTCCCCATATTTTTGTGAGGTAAGGCTGAATTATCTTAGAATGTATAACGAGACTGGGGATGCTCCAGTGGTGGTTAGCGAGGAAAAAGAAAATAGCAAATTATTTCTTGTCTTCATATTTTTTATATTCAATGGAAAGTGTGAGAACTAAATGAACTTAATGGGCACAGAGTATTTTAACATTATGTTCTCTGATTCCCTCTGTCAACCCTGCTATGTGCGGGATACAGCGTGAAGCTACAATTTCATGTCTTTACTCATCTCATCACGTATGTTGTGAAGTAAATAAAGAAAACAATATTTGAAGTCATAATTCTGCCCCGTACTTCCCCGTAACAGTTTTGGATTTGATTACCACTTGGAGAAATGAATTGTTCCTCTTAGCGAAGAAAGCGAGACACAGCGTACAGCTGAAATAAAATTGCCAAAATTGCTGAAATAAATGTATCTTAGTACTCCCCCCAATATATTCCTTCTGTGCGACGTTAGGAAAAATAAAATACGATATATTTTTATTTTTTGTATATTATATAGGTACTTCAAAAAATAACAATTGTTATCCCTTAATATGACAAACTTGTTTCAAACAGAGCAAAACGAGGGTGAATAAATACACAATATATGACTTACACAAATATCAAACTTCACATATGACAAAGGCAAAAACCGTCAAGCGGAAATCGAACTCCCTTCCTCCACCCATAAAACAAATTTACCATGAACACAGGAAGAAAAGGAAATTTCTCTTAATGGAACTTCGTAACTGTATACTTCGTGTCGCGAACTCTAACTTATCAGTCATACAGACGAACGGAGCTTAACTAAGTTTTTGTACTTGCTAACTTCAACGGGCTTATGCGTGTTAACTGTGGATAAGATGTTATCATTAAAGATTTTATGTGAAATGTGGTGGAAATTGGCAATTTCATATCATTTGTTTTTAATTCTTACTTGTTTTCAGATTTCTGCCGTATTAGCGGAGTAAAAAGAGAAAATTTTGTAATTAGAGTAGTACCATTCCGCGTCAAAATTAATATAATTGGTTATTTTTAACATTTTAAAAATATTATTCCATACTTAGGAAGCAGATATATTTTTTAAGAAAAAATATATAGATACATGTATTATATAGAAGCATTTAAATATTTCAACATGGCGAAATTTGAGCCAATCAAGTCAATCTAAAAAAAGTTAAACCTTAAATCTTTTACTTGATATTATACTAAAAAAAATCTATAGCAGTGGAAGCAGGAAACCATTCAAAAATAACTAATTCCAACAGAATCGCAAACTAAGCTGTAAATTCATCCAACACACAAAAACAGCAACAAATCAAAATAAATCGCAAAAAGGCAATGTATGGAATGGATCCGCCATCCGTATTAAGTCCAACGAGTGAATGCATGAAGAGAACCGGTCAAGTGCGAGTCGGACTGGCCAAACGAGAGCTCCGTACCAATTTTGTGTTTAACAGGTAGTAAAATTTATAAAAGTTGACAAACTTAAATATACGCCCGTATACAAAAATAGTATATGACATTATACAAGTATACTGTAGTATACCTAGATTATATGTATTATTTTTTTTTATATATTCATACTGTAAATTGTTATATTTTCTTAAAGTTCATAAGAACGAGATAAACCCTATAAGTTTTGTTTTGACGCCTTGCTTTTTTTTTGCTTCAAAGATTTTTAGATTTTGATATTTCACACGTTCTTAAGAAAAAGTATCTTGACAGATGAATAGACAGACGTACAGATAGAGTGAGAGGCGGAGTGATCCATGAAGATTTCGTCTCTTCTTTCGAAGAGACGGAACCCTACAAAAGAAAAAAAAACCTTTTGAGAGACAGATTTGCCGCATCATTAATTGTAGATTCATTTAAATCTGAATTAACATTTAATGTCATACATATCTCTCGACAGATCTAACTTATGAATATTTAAATACGAGTATATCGATCATTATTAATCGCGTTCCTTGTTGCCATATTTTACACCGTATAGGAGTGTAATGGAGCACTATAGTACATTTTTTGTTCAATATTGCTTTGATATTAAATTCAAATTTATAGTATTGGTGGCACAAGGGTGCGACTGTACACGCAACAGGTTATGTGTTTGATTCCTATTTGAGGAAATGAAATATGTAACATTTTCATTGCTCTGGTAATGAGGCAAAACGCGGCGTTGAGTTTCGACACTCACACGAAATGTCTCCAAGATTTGGCGAAAAATGGGAAAATAGTGAATGCGGATGGAATGTCTTAACACTAGGTTCTCGCGTACCATCTACTTACCCTCCTATGTGCGGGATACAGCGTGAATGTATAAAAAAACAATAAATCCTACATATACACCATCCTCTATCCTACTATATCTATACTTAATTAAAAATTATAAATTAAGAAAAAAACTCACCATTTCGGTGTCACAGTCGCCATTTAAAGTCAATTGGGAGGCAAACCGATCGAGATAGTAAACGTATAATTTTTACCTTATTTATTAAGGTACCTGAATTACCAGCGATAAAGACTCCGCTAAACGATTGCGGGTAGTTTGAAATGTAATTATCTGCTTCAAAAGAAATTGTTCTCGATTTTTTAAGAAAATTAGGTCAAATTTAATTGCTCTGGTGTTTTAACGATCTCTTTAGTGGAGTGGAATGAAAGTACTTCATTCATTATAGCAAAACAATTGTCGTGTTTGCCTTTTTGTTTTGGTTGTGGTGGTAGGAGGTTGAGGTTCTGGTTAATGTAA
Source organism: Heliconius melpomene rosina (assembly GCF_056956725.1). NCBI lineage: Eukaryota > Metazoa > Arthropoda > Insecta > Lepidoptera > Nymphalidae > Heliconius > Heliconius melpomene. The sequence goes on along the minus strand of NC_140396.1, from coordinate 631,633 downwards.
ATGAACTGAGTAATTATGTGCTTTATATTGTGATTTAAATATTCTTTAAATGTTATTCCATATTTGGAAAATGAAATATTTTTTTGGAAACAACTAAGACATACTCTTACGTTGTTATCATGTGTACGTAGAACTGCTTAGAGACAGCACGTTATGATTATCGAAACTCAACCCAGCACTTTGTCTAACATAGCGGGAGAATTCACTTAAAAATATTGGAAGTATATTAATAGGAACGGAGGGTCTTGTTAGCAGTAGTAGTAAAATGGGGAAATCTAAACGTAAGCGAAGTTGTAGCGTACCTACAAGTTTTACATACAGTGATTATAGACGGCACAAAAGAAAATATCGTATAAAAGCAAAGATTCTCATAAAAACTCTAATAACCATACTATATAGTATACTAAGTAGTTATATTAACATTTCTATTACTATAAAGTCATAATGAACGATTGCTAACAGTGTTAATAGTAGATTCCTCTGCCAACTTGTTATGTTATAAAAAAAAATCACGTTTTTTTGTAATATATTTTTAAACATTAAACGACCTAAAACTTAACGCGGATCGAGGTCCAGGATATAATGGCACTTCAATATGGCTTCAATCTTCGTGAATTGCCATTTCAGAAGATCAATATTCAACAGGTATTAGAAAAAGTGTAAGCGCTTAAAAATCTGGTGTAGATTTTACAGTATAATTGTATTTTTTTTTATTTCACACTGTATTTTGCAGAGCAGGCAGGGGGAATCTGGGAATGAAGAGGTAAGACACTCCGTCCTCATTAATACGCTTCTGTGTTTACTTTCCGCCATATTCTGGAAGCATTACATGTTAGGCGTTGGAATGTATCAAATCTTTTAATAGATTAGCTGAAATTTTTGTATTTAAGCTATAAACCGTTCTAATTATATTATCATTTTAAATACATAAATATATATAGATGTTGTTTTTAAAGTGATAATGTCGCTAGAACACGGTAGTAATTTTGATTAGTAAATAAATAATGATATAGTTCAAGCGGGCGAAGCTGCTAGCTGGTCGCCAATCTGTAATATATATAAAGCTCTTATTTTACTGAAAGACATCAGTCTTTATGACGATTTATAAAGTTGAAATTTAGCTTATATGTAGATTAAGGAGGGTAAGAGAGAAGGAGAGAGGGGGGCTAGGAGAGAATTTCTGCTAGGAATTATGGCTAGGAAAATAAAAACATAGAATTTTACTTTTTCGCCATCAACAAAGTTATGGATTGTCCACTAATATATCCATATAATTTAAGACCATAAAATATGTTAAATTACACGTCTACTTATATCACACGGAGGTGCAAATTGATAGTGGTTATATCCAATTATGTTGCATCTTTACCGTCGCGTCGTCCGCTGAATATTGCCGTGTTAAGTCAAAATTATCGTATATAGTATGGTATGTTATGATTGGCCACTTAATTTTATATATGGCGTTGATAAAAACAGTAATTGAAGTGAAGGTAGCAGATACAAATAAGGTGTAATTTTTATCTTCTTTTATCACTCTGGTGCAGTCGTGGTGCAGTGGGGCAGCTTGTGCTGGTTGTGGGTTCGATAAATACTCAGAAGATTTTTTTATGCTTTCATTATATTTATTTTGCAATTATGATAGACCAGCGCGGCGTTTAGTTCCACCGTTTAACAAGCATGCGAATACAAAACAATATATATTATTTAACAATATATTGTCGTATATTCGATTGAAGAGTAGATAGACCTCTTTGCTTACTTTTCTTAATATGGGATGACAACATGAATTTAAAAAAATATATAAAAACAATTAACAATTTTACAGTACAGTTTTTACAGTAAAGTAGTAGTTTGCACTGAGACGTTGTCCCCTTTCTCCTCATTACAATTTATCCATAATGTTTCAAAGGTTGTCTGGTGGAGATTGCTTAAAGCAATAAGACCGCCTTTGCGTACGTGTTTTTCTTTAAATTTTATTTGTGTTGTTCTTTCTATATATTTCTTTTATGTGTGCAATAAAGTATATTCTATTCTATTCTATTCTATTCTATTCGTGATGCAAGGGCACCAGCGTGTGTAAGCGTGACAGGTTTTGGATTCGATTCTAACTCAAGGAAATTAAATATTTAATATTCAGGTTCCCTCTACCTTACCTTACTTATGTGCAAATACAGCGTAAAGCTAACCAAAAATATAATTATCAAAAATTCTACATCAAAATACAAACAAAGAACATAACAGGACAAAATCAAATTCCAGTTCAATTAAATATAAATTGGAAACACTCCGCCAAGCAATGCTTATCGCAACTTATTTATTGCCAAAATAGCATTTACAAACAAAATTACCTTTTTCATTCGGTCGGTTAGTCCGCCTTTGATGGAAAATACTTTGGCTACCACTTTGGTTTGCCTTTGCGTTGGCCTTTGTATATTAAAAAGCTTCGATTTTGACTTGTTTTCTTGTTCTTTTTTTTAATTGTAGAAATACTTTTGAAGGCACTGGCTCTGAGTGAAAGGCGATGGTTGTACATTTAATTCCCACTCGGGGAATGAGTAATTTTCATTTCTTTGTTCCAGTAATAAGACAAAGCTTGACGTTTAGTTCATTGCGCAATGTTTTGCAGAAAATAGAAAACAGAGTGTATTAACATAAGTTCACTCTGGCTATAGTATTGTATGCGGAAAAAATTAGAATTTTGATTTTTCTTTATTACAATGTGATTTTTTATTTTTATAATTTGGGTAAAGGCTGAGAGAGATGTGAATTGACACTAGTTTTTTCTGCCTATCGTGCTTTCAAGGTTCATGTTTCTTCCGGCATAGCAGAATAGACTAAAGAAACCTAATGTTAAAATACTCCGCTTGTCACATTTCGCCAAACTTTTGTAACAATAAATATTGAGAGACGAAAAAAAATTATTTAAAAATTAACATTTTCCGAGTGGCTACTAAAATAACTAAGTCATAAAGATGAAATTAAAAATTATACTCTACCGTAATAATATTTATATTTATTTCCGTAGTACATTAAAGAAAACTCATTTCAAAAAGTTTCGCCAACTGAAGCTTATCATATAAATCCTTGAGTGTATTCCGAAGTTTCTTACTCTAAGAAAGAAATACGAAATATTTCTTCGATTTACAGCTAGATCTCGTTTAAGCTTTAATGTACAAGTTGATTATTAAATAAAATTAAACTTTACAAATTAAAAGTTAGTGTCACGTTGTATCCCGTGCAAGACAAGCAAGACAGTGGAATCTAGTGCTAGAACTCTCCGTTCCCCATGCGTCATTCAATTTTTAAGATATTACGTGGCGGAACTCTCATACGCTTTGTCTTGTTACCAGAGCGGGGAAATGAAAATTAAAAAAGTAATAATAACATACGTACTGCAAGGATATCTTTTTTTAATTTAAAATGCCACACGAAGGCACAAGACAAAACGGAGTTAAAGTCCGCCACTCAACGTGTACCTCAAAGATTGGGCGGAGAATGAGGAACGGATATAACGCATTAGACGAACAATTTCAATAAGTATTATAGAAACCAATAGAAACCTAGAAGAAAAATGAACCGGAAGACAGTCTCATTCGCTTCGACGTCGTCCAGCGCCAGCTGAGCGTCATTGGGACGAAATGAATGGATCATTCCATGGTGAATGCTTAGAGCTTATTTGAAAACATTTGTTGCACTACTTGATAGTGTCGGGTAATTTGTTGGACGCTTGGTTTTATTGAATTTGATGTCCAGTTAAGATTTTCAATTCAATTGATTAATTCAATTTAATTTTTAATGTATTTTTTAAATAATTTGAGGCCGTCGAATGGACACAAGCGTGCGACTGTAAACTCAACAAATTTTGGAGAAGGTCTGGTAACGAGGCTATGCGCGGCGTTTATTAACAATTTTTCTCTTATCTATATATATAAAAGGACTTGTCCTCACTGACTGAGGTAAGACGCACGCACAGCCGTAACCGCTGTGCGTAGAAACGTGAAATTTGGACAGATATTTACTTTCGTATTCTGGACATCCACTAAGAAGGGATTTTGGAAAATTTTAACCCTAAAGGGGTGAAATTGAGGTTGAAAGTTTGTATGGAAAAAAATTAAAATCGGCATCGATTTTTATAAAATTTGAAATTTAGATTTTTAAAGGTATTTAATTGAACACATGTTTCATGGTTTTCTAGAATTCTTCCCCTAAGGGTGCAAATAAGGGATTGAAAGTCTGTATGGAAAAATCTTTTAAACGCCACCGATTTTTATAAAATTTGAAATTTAGACTCTTAAAAATATTTCATTGAACACATGCTTCGTGGTTTATTAGAATTCACCCCTAAATACGCAAGCGAAGCTGCGCGCGTCCGCTAGTCTACCATAAGTATAGAGCAGGGAATATCTAGTATATCTATTCGGTATAAGGTGTGGAGCGGAGTGTCTCAACACTATGTTTCCTCTGGTACTCTGCTATTTGAGGGATGCAGCGTGAAGCTGTAAAATAAAAAATATCTAATAATATTTAGCCTTTACCATTTGAATAGATAGTTTCCGTGGCACCAGCGAGCGTCAGCTGTATAAGCCGTAAACTGGGATCGAACTAATATTCTCACGACTGTCGATTTGGTATCAAAAAATATACCACGTAGTTTTGTTTTAAAAGTATATTAGGTATTCTTTTTGTGAATTTATAGTGAAGAAAGGAGTGTCTGTCCTTTCCCTCTGCCTATTCTGTTATTATGTATATGACATTAATCATAATAATTTTAAATATTTAAATTTTATATTTGATACTAGTTGTGGTACTATTGCTACCGACTGGTTACCTACTAATTACCGTTTGTGAATCGCACTATTGACAGATTGTGAATTTGATTCCCACTTGAGGAAATAAATAATTAAATATTTTCATTTCTTCGCTGTGGTGTGGAATTGATTTCCGCCATTCAACAAGGAATGTCTCCAAAATTCGAATAGTGGAAATTGTGAAGGGTGAATGGGAAAATGAAAATGGTAAATGTACGCTACCACTGCTTGCCCTGATATGTTCGGAATAAAGCGCACTGACGATATTTCTAATGACCTCTTACCACCACTAAGCCTAAGGACTCTTGATTACTACATTTTATAACTCATTTAAGAGAACAAGCCAAAAAATGCGCATGAAAAACGCGATCCCTCACAAAATTACTTTGTAAACAAGTTTACTCAGATTTATGAAAGAAGTTTCAGATAAATAATTTTTAGGGACAAAAGTTACTCCGCAGGTGTCCCCTTAACATACAATTTTTTTTTGTAGAAAAAAATGCAATTATGCAAATATATAATCGTGTAAACTTTGTCTTGTCATTTCGACTAATCTATATATTCTTTTTTTAGGGTTTCATATCTTGAACGGTAAAAACGGAACTCTTATAAGATATAATTTTGTTGTCCGTCTGTTTGTCTGTGAAGACCATTTATTTCGAGACTGCGTGGAGTTTGCCGTACAGCACAGATATTTCTAATTTCGTACAAAATGTGAAATTTAAGTTTATCAACTTTTATGAGTTACCCTTCCTGTAGACCTACAAACATGAAATTGGTACAGAACCCACTATAGTAAAATCTGACTCGCACTAACTTTTTTATGATGGAATTTTTCCCTTGGAATGGAGATCAAACTCACAACCCTCACACACTGTGCCATGACGGCGTCAAATAATGATATTCTGTTAATGTGTAATTTGCGTGTTAAAGTTAGATTAAGTTATTTCATAGTTAAGCGGTTCGCCCTTTTCAGGTGTCGATTATAACTAAACTTAAGTTCCAATTTACTTAATAATATAGATTGTTTGGGCCGCCTTGTAAGATTTTTTGCTTTAACACGTTAGGTACGTTTTTTTTTATATTATTTATGGGATTTTCTTTTATTATTATTAGGTAGTAAATAAGTATTTTACATAATCATTATAATTTATAATATAACTAGCGACCCTCTTGCTGCTTCGCCCGCTTTAACTACTGGATTATTCATGTAATGTATATTTGCAAATCACTTAAGATAATGTGAAAATTAATTAAACCCTAATGCAACCCGCATTTTCGTAGTTTCAATAAGGATTTCCTATTGTTTTACACAGCAAGGATTTTTTAGTAGGTACCGTAATTTTAAATCTGTGCTACTAATCTTTTCAAGTACTTATTAAAATATATTTAAATGACTATTTTTAGATAGTTAAATGACTATTTTTAAACGGAAGTAATTATAAACAAAAACCTACCTACTACTAACTACTACAAAAAATGTGAAACCAAATATATCGCGCTTAAATAATACATTCAACTCCAATTATCCAATACGTGCAAACGCATCTAAATCTTCGTTGCTATAGAGGCAGCCGGGTTTTTTTTCGAGCTTGTGGTTAATGCTGAAGGGGGTATTCTGACCCTGATGAAAAGCAAGCACGACGTGGCTGCCTGTGAGGAAAATTAAATAGAATGCATGGGCCGGGAATCGAACCCGGGCCGCCCGCGTGGCATGCGAGCATTCTACCACTGAACCACCGATGCGTGTAAGGCAAGCGGGCACGGCGAATGCATGGCGAGTGGCGAGCCGTTTCTTTCGCAGCAAGGATTTTTTTGATATTATAACAATTTCTAAAGTACTTATTAAAATGAAAAACAGTAAAAGACAGTTTTGGTCTACATTAAATGGCCAACGTAACTAATGTACTTATTTATATGCTGAGAGTAAGGGATAAGTGAAACTTGAGTAACATACAGCTGATGTGTGAACGGCGGGATGTGTCAACAATTAAATGCGTTTTTCTGTAAAACTATTCGCAATTTCGAAATATTGTAAAAAGCAAATTTTATCTTCGTTTAACGTAGAAAATTAATAAAGTATTTTAAAGGATAACTATTAATACCATAATGGAAAAATATCCCTCACAATAAAAAATATATTGAAATTATTATTTTTAGACAGAAAAATGATCACTACACGTTATTCTTAAAAGATACGAATATGCCGTCGCGGACTTTTATGTAGGTCTTATTAAGAGGAACAATACTCCAGTACATTTTTTTCATGTAGTACTTACTATAAGAGCAGCGCATGCGCGAAAGTGTCTCAACGGGTAGGACTTTATACACATTTATCGTATTTATGTTAATTTACATAAGAATGTACAAATAATAAACTATATATAAACCTTCTACGAAAAACACTCGACTTAATGGTGAAGACCGCATCAAAATCCGTTGGGTGGTTTAGAAGAAGAAGAGTTAGAAACAACAGACAGACACGAAAAGCGACTTTGTTTTATAAGATAGGATAGTCGCGGCCACGGCCTTGAAATATAGCTATCAGATTTTGTTTTAACCCTTAAATGCATATTGTATCAAAAACGAAACAGAAAGTTTTACACGATTCAGAGCCCATAAAATTTTTACTATGCATAATTTTGACTTATAATATAAACGAATAGTAGTTTCTGAACGAAAAAGTAAAGCATTGTGATTGGTCCGCCGTTTTATGATGCGTTCATATGTCATTGTTCGCTGTCCGTTACAAGTTTCAACAACAAGTGAATTTGAAAGTTTTCATCAGGTGTTATTGAATGAATCTTGAAGCTAATCCATATAAAAAAAATATTTTATCGTAGGTAAGTACTTTGATTGCATGGTACCATAATATTTTACATTCGAATTTTATATTATAAATAATAAAAGCATTTCTTTTGCTTGTATCAAAAATGAGACATCATGCATTTGGGACTTTGACTTGTTTACATTTTCGCTTGGTTGCGGGCTTGAGTTTTTTATGTATTTTGTTTTAGAATGGAACGTAAAAGAATTGCCGATAAGGATATTGAAGATTATTTAAGCCAGTTAGAAGGTGGTTACTTATCCGATGGCGGTAACGAAGTAGATGAAAACGATTTTGAAGAAATTCTAACTACTGTGGAGCTGCGAGCGGTGATTGAAGATGGTGAGCAATTTGAACCTCAAGCCGATGTGCAAGACCCTCCTATGATAAAAGATCCTCCTTTAATTGAAGACCCTGTGCCAGGTATACACAATAATACTAGTAGTGGTAGCCAACCAATTCATGAAGCTATTGATGTGCAAAGGCTTATATGAAAAAAGCAGTCACTTATATCCCAAGAAGATAATATTCGGCTTCAAGGTTGTAATGATCTTCCTGCATCAATAATGACACTAGAAACGCCTTTTCAATTCTTCTCCTATTATTTTACTCCGGATTTCATCAGCAATATAACTGAAGAATCGAACAGATACTCCGTTTAAAAGCAACCAGATCGTCCTGATTGTGTAACTGACGTTGAAATACGTAAATATATGGGGGTATTTCATTCGATCCTATTGGCATACTAAATGTGACTTTCGGCCCATATCTGAAACGATGCCTGTAAACAGTCAACAACAAGTAACTCGTACTTGGGCAGATACAGAATCCGCATGAAATGTAGGAAGTGGTACATTAGACTATTCCATCATCTTCTTGACTTGACGGTTATAAATTCGTGGGTCTTATATAAGCAGGTTTGCTATAAAAATTTGAAATTGAATTTAGCAGAGTTTAGAACAGAACTTGCAGATGTTCTATGTAAATATAAAATCCACACCCAACCTGCAAGAGGTCGACCAAGTAGTAGTAGTAGTATTCTTAACGGTACTATAGAGGAACCAGCTCCTAAGCGAAGGAATACCCTTCAGGTAGTTCCATCAACAGATGCATACAGATGTATAATACACGATGGTACTGACCACAAACAAATACGCACGGATAATCGCATGCGGTGTATGATGCCAGGGTGTAAGCTGCTAAGCAGCATCAAATGTGAAAAATGCAGTTTTTCTGTGTTCAAAAAAAATTCTGACTGTTTTAACAAGTTCCACATTTAATTACTTATACCTAATAAATAATTCATTACTTTGCAAACATTTTTCATTATTCCTGAAAATAGAAAACACCTTATCAAAAAACCAAAATCTCTAAGGGCCGTGAATACTTGATTAGGTATTAAATGCATGTTGTATCAAAAATGATACCATACGTTTTTTGATAAATATTAATGATAATATTACATAAATATTTATTTTACTATTTTTCCCGTATTTGTTACCCCTATATATATAACATATATTTTTCTCATCACAATAAAAAATTCCATGCATTTAAGGGTTAAGCATACTGAGAAGAAAGTACCTACTTAACGTTCCATGGAATAAGGTGGGTGCCCCTTGAGTTGCTTGGTGACGCGCTCAGAGAGGGGCCTGTGCTACACAAGTGTAGGTTAAAAGGGCTCACCTCATATCACCTCTAATGTCCGAGCTCTTCTCTCTACCCAAACTGTTATATAGGTAATATTTTTCATTTTTTCCAAATATTTAATTCACTTTAAAGATATCATAGCAATTTATGTATTCTGGTAGGTACATATTTTTAGTCGCGCAGTGGTACAAGCGTGCGACGGTAAACGTGACGGTTGTGAGTTCGATTCTCAATATGGGGGAATAAATTATTTAATATTATCATTTCTTCACTTCATTTGCCCAAAGGTGAAGCACGACGTTAAATTTCGCCATCCAACACACAATGCTTCGAAAATTCGGAGGAAAGTAATAACGAAATGTTTTAACACTAGGCTCTCTCTGTTTACTCTGCTATAGGACCTCCTATAGCGTAAAGGTAAAAAAAGTTTGAACAACAACAAAATACTGATGATTGATGACATAATTGTGATAGTTGTGCAATTTCAGTTTCTCGCAAATGTGCATGTTAAATGCCGTGTACACCGTGTTGCTTTCCAGAGCGGGGAAATGGAAACATTTCATCTCCCACACAACCTTTCGCATTGACAGTCAGATTCTGTGCCACTGCGCCATGATAGCCAACAATGTTAATACTTAATCACAAAACGAAGAATCGTCCTATAGAGTTCACTTGTCTAGTTTCTTAAAATAAAAACATATAAAATTATCAAATTATAAAACCAGTCTGTCTATACAATTGTGAGCTGTATTATAATAGAAAAGATAAATCCAACTTCAAAATGAACTGCAAGTATACAAAAAAGCTAATTCAGACCGTCGAGCTGCAAGTTAGACGCAGTTCCATAACCAAATTATGAGAATGCTTGAAATGATAAAAAAACATCCATTATGTCCCAGTTGTTACAAAAGTTTTAAAGAGAAACGTAGCACTGTTGTATTAATGAGTGTTCCGTAATTAAAAGTTTCCAAGCCGATAATCTGATATAGTGGTCGGGATTGTTATTTGAGGAGCTGGAAAATGTCAAAGTTACTTGAGTGGTACCTAAGTGAAGTCAAGAATTATGATTTAACAAAAGAAATGTAGATTGTTTTTTAAGTTCAAGCTTTCGCTGTATATCGCGCTTAGGAGAGGGGTAAGCGGAAGGAAATTTGGGAATCTAGTGTTAAGACACTCCGTTTCCATAAAGAAGCTTCTATTTCTTAATTTCCGCCAAATCCTGGAGGTATTGCTTGTTGAATCGCGGACTATACGTAGATAATAATTTCGTGTGACATAATTATTAATTATTTAATTAAATTCGCAAACAAAAATATTTTTGCCCAAAACGAGAACCTTTTTGGTCTCTCATTAATAATAATCCTTATAAAATATAAGATTCCCTTTAATTATAAGATTTTACCAACAAATATATTTATTAGTCCGCGTTATTAATTTTTCAGAAACCCATTTACCTGGAGCCTCGGGTCTATCGTTAAGATCTTTTGAAGCCGCCGCTCTAATACATTAGCCTGAAAGAAAATAGCTCGTACAAAAATTCTAATCTTCTAAGAAAGTTGCTATATTAACTATTATAATATTCCGAAGGGCCAATTTTGTATGGGAATTTATGATTATTTGAAAATGTAAACCATTGTACCACCCTCGTACTTGTGAGGACGACTGTTGCGCACTGTGGGTTTTTTGAAGAATTTTTAATATTATATGGTTTTCTTTCTGTATTTTCATAGTTATTTCTTTCTTAGATGTTGGCAGAGAATGGTGAACGGAGAATTTCGAGTCTATTTTCACTCTGCTTACTCTGTTATGGAGGTAAAGCGTGTATTTAAAAAAAAAACATAGCATAGACCGCGATGTAGAGTTCCAAGCTATTATAATGTACTTTTAAAATAACAAGAAAAAATACGTCATTAACAGTACAATTTAATCGATAATATTTTTTTCATAAAATTCAATTCAATGCCTTGGTACTTATGCTGTCGTTGTGATGCAGCGTCACAGCGTTTGACTGTAACGGTTTAAATTCCCACTCGAGGGGATGAATTACTTTTAGTTCCCTTGATGTAAGCCGCGGCGTTGAGTTCCACCTTACAACAGACAACATTTCAAATATAATATTGGTAACGGAGCTTTGACACGATGTTTTCTCTGCTTACCCTGCCAAATTCGAGATACAGCGTGAAACAAAGAAAAATATATCTATGAACACTAAAAAAGGTCAAAATGCAGTCATTTTGACCTTTTTTTAGTGTTCTCTTTCACACTTCCAAACTTTCAAGCCACAGTGCGTAATAAACCCGCAAACTCAACTCTGTTATGGGTCCCATGAGCATCACCTTTTATCGCAAATAACTAAAGTTTGAGGAACAATTCACCGGGAGATAGGTCAAAAGTCAGTCAAGTTCCGTTGTCACTTTAGTTCAGATAGAGATATTATAATGAATCGACTATATATTGAAAGATTTTTTTTGTATTAATTTTTTTACTAACTGTAACTTGTTAAACTGAGAAAGGAAAAATACTTTTTAGAAAACGCATAATGACGGTATCCTGGAGTGGTCAGAGCGTTGGACGGTTTCCAAGCCGAGAGATCAAATACCGTTTATAAGTTTTCCAAAAAATATCTGTAATCTATACATATAAAATCGAAAGGTCACTCACTCATCACGAAATCTCAGAAACTACAAATGCTAGAAATCTAAAATTTTGCATAGGAGCTACTTATAGGACGTAGGTGCTCGCTAAGACGGGATTTTGCAATATTCGACTTCTAAGGGGTTGTTTTTGGGGTCGAAAGTTTGTATGAAACTCCGTTACTACAAATGCTAGGAGCCTCAAATTTTGCATAGACGTCACTAGGACGTAGTCAGGGCGACAGAAATTAATAATAAAATAGTTCACGCGGGTGAAACCGCGAGCGGGTCGCTAGTCTATATATATAAAATCGAAAGGTCACTCACTCATGACGAAATCTCAGAAACTACAAGTGCTAGGAATCTCAAATGTTGCATAGGAGTTATTTATAGGACGTAGGTGCTCGCTAAGACGGGAATTTGCAATATTTGACTTCTAAGGGGTTGTTTTTGGGGTCGAAAGTTTGTATGAAACTTCGTTACTACAAATGCTAGGAGCCTCAAATTTTGCATAGACGTCACTAGGACGTAGTCAGGGCGACAGAAATTAATAATAAAATAGTTCACGCGGGTGAAACCGCGAGCGGGTCGCTAGTCTATATATATAAAATCGAAAGGTCACTCACTCATGACGAAATCTCAGAAACTACAAGTGCTAGGAATCTCAAATGTTGCATAGGAGTTATTTATAGGACGTAGGTGCTCGCTAAGACGGGAATTTGCAATATTCGACTTCTAAGGGGTTGTTTTTGGGGTCGAAAGTTTGTATGAAACTTCGTTACTACAAATGCTAGGAGCCTCAAATTTTGCATAGACGTCACTAGGACGTAGTCAGGGCGACAGAAATTAATAATAAAATAGTTCACGCGGGTGAAACCGCGAGCGGGCCGCTAGTATATAATAAGTACATTTTTAGTTATATGTAATTTTATTCCTTACGCTTGATCGAGTAAAGAAAGAAAGTCTAGTGGGGTAGCAGAGGAGCTTAATACTAGGTTCTCTAATCTGTAGCTGGGTAAGCAGATACAGTATAAATAAAAAAAAATATATAATTTCACTTACCTGTTTTTATATTTCTTAATAATATTTATAAATAATTTTACTATTCTTGTATATGAAATCATGATATTTCAAGCAGACTTGACTTAAATAACAAACTGCCATAAAACAATCCAAATTGCAGTTAAGAATGGAAGATTTTGAACCAAACGTGCATAGTGGAGCAGTAAACATAAACTCAGGAGAATAAATCTTGAACTAAAGCATAATAAAACTTGTTGGTATAATTAAAAATAATTAAAGTACCTATATGGAGCCAAAAGTGAATTACTACAAATAAGTCTATGAAATCTTTTTCGCTAGAGATTCTTTTTCTCTTATATTGTATTTTAAATAACACAAAAGTTTATTTTATATAGCAAGATAGGCAAAGGGAATCTAGTGTTAACACTTCGATGGAATCCCATAGTGTACTCATATATTACACCGCAAAGATTGTATAATCGATTCCCATCGCTCTGGCAACGAGGCATGATGGAGCGCTACACAACACGCTTTTGTTGAAAAAAGAGTAGAAAATAGGGAACAGAGTGTTTTAACAATATGTTCCCATTGCCTTCCTTGGTAAAAAAACATCTCACCAGGTAAAAAAAATGTTGAGAATCTACTTATATTTCAGACGCAAAAATTATATGCAACCTGCTATCTAGCAAAATTAAAGAACTCAAAATCGTAAATCTTGCACTAAAGCATAATAAAACTTGTTTAAACAATTAAAATCCTATAGCGGTGTACGAGTATGCGGCCAAAAGTGAATCAGTTTAAAAGGCGGAGAACGACCATTCCTCTTACCAGAGCAAAGTTAACTTTATGACCGTTAAACCAGTGCAAAATGAGACTCTGGGGTATTATTTAATACTACGTATATAATAAAATTGTTGTTTTTCGTCCGTTTGTTCGTGTTGTTACTAGCGTTTTATTTGAGATCGTATAAGTTAGTAGATGAGGGATAAGGTAAGGACGTCTCAGGATGGACTTGATATTTTACTTCATCTTTACTTTTTAAAATCAATCCTTTAGATTAATAATGCTTTAATTGTTTTCGTTTTTCCGGTCAAGAATCAACGCGCCATGACGGCCTCCGATCATATCATTATAGAAAATCCCTTTTTAAATGTATAAAAGATACTATCAATTTTCTTAACATCCATTCCGCTGAATCGACAATAAATCCAGAACATTCGCTACAAAATTCTTACACCTGTTCCTGGATGTAAAGTGAGTATATGAGGAATGACATACTCGTAGATTTGATAAACTACAGGCTACAATATTCTGTAGCGAGACTGTCGATAGAAATTCTATTTGTTATTTGTTTTTGAATTATGTCATATGATATCTAGTGATTTATTACATCTTGCTTATATACCACGATACAACCGCATCAGCGATTGACAATAAGTGTTCAAGACCAAAATAATAGTTTTAAAATAATAGTTTTATTTTTCTTAATTTAAATAATTAACTTTATTATACATTATAATTAACATATTTTAAGTAGCAACATTTTATTTGTAAGTTGTTAATAATCTGTCACTATTGACGTTTATGTTTGTGATTCTCTTGTGAATCTGTTATTAAAGGGCTGCGCAGCCCTTTGATCACCATTGCGAGTGAATTATTTTCCATCCTTCTGAATCCTATTTATCCATGGTCCTTCGAGCCGGATGTTGAGGACAACGTCTGGGATTAACGAAAATCAATTAAATCAAAGGATTTCAAGAATTTAAGGAAATATTTTTCAACGTGTGCAGAGGTTAAGTAAGCACACGAGATATCATATCACGATTTGAAGTATTCATGATTCAAATCGATCTGGATGTTGAGAACACCATCTGAAATAGAAGAAATAAGGAAAATCTATTAAATTAAAGGATTTCAAGAATATTTAAGGAAATATTTGTCAACGTGTGCAGAGGTCAAGTAAGGTCACGGGGAATCATATCACATTTTGAAGAAGTATTCTTTAGATATTTATTATTAAGTGTTTCTCTTAATACAACCCATCACTCGCAAGGTATTTAATTAAATTAAATGCTGTATCAGGTTAGTAAAATTAAATAGTTAATTTTACACGTGTCATAAACACGAATTTGTTCATGTAACTAGGTAATTGGTGAAGTTTAGTCATTTTTGAGTAAGATTTGAGAAATATATTATAAATACTGTAATTTTTATAAATTTAATATACTCAAATCTATTAATATTCACTCAAGTAAGACATTAATTTATTAATACAGTTTACTGGTCACATTAGTTCATTGAACTTTCATTCTTTGGTTTAACAGCATTCATTAACAAACATTGTTACTTTTAATTTAATTAACAAAGTCAGATCATTAAAACACTAGTCAAAGGTTTATAATTTGTACTTACATGTTTTACTGTGTCCTTTTTCTATTTGATCAGGTAGGAATTGTATTAATTTAAGGTTATACTGTAAACAATTCCAGGTGATAAAACTTATCTCCCATAATGCCTGAAGAAAAGGAATTCATTAAGAGACGCGGAAGCTATAAGGGTCGACTGACACTGTTCGTCAGTTATATCAATTCATTGGATCCTGCTTCGTTGACGGCTTCCGATATCAGTGAGTTACAATTAAGACTAGGTAAGATCGAAACTGTTTATAATCAGTTTGATGAGGTTCAAACGAACTTAGAATGTTTAGATGTGCTAGATATACAGTTGCAAGAACGCATGTCATTTGAATCTCAATATTTCACCTGCGTTGTTAAAGCACAACAATTAATAAAAAATTTTCAACGAGATGATGTTAGGTGTAAATTAATCAATGAAGCGTCTCATATACATAATCATAAGCTGGTCAAGTTACCTACTATTCAATTGCCAAAATTTAGTGGTTCTTATAGCAATTGGCTCGAGTTTCGAGATACATTTACCAGTCTCATTCATTTAAATAGCGAAATTGATGATATAAACAAGTTTCATTACTTGCGTGCTTCGTTAGAAGGGACTGCTGCAGTTGTCATCCAGTCAATTGAATTTTCAGCGAAGAATTACATTACTGCATGGACTCTTTTGTGTGAGCGGTTTGATAATAAGCGATTATTAGTTCAGCACCACATCTCAGCTTTATTTCATATTGAGGTAATAAATAAACAGTCCTCCTTTATTTTTAAAAGTGTAATTGATCAGATAAATAAAAATATTCGTGCGTTAAGCTCCCTTGGGGAGCCCACGGAACACTGGGATACACTGTTGATTTATATTATTACTCAAAAATTAGATGCGAAAGCATTCCGTGACTGGGAGGAGTTCAAAGGTCGCTTAGATAAGGATCAACCAATTAAATTAGAATCACTTCTTGAATTCATTCGTAATCGCGCCGACTTATTAGAGACACTTGAATCTCACCATATTAAATCGTCAGTTAATAATAATAATAATAACAGTAACTTAATGAAACCTTCAAGGTATAAAGCTATGATTTCATACCACAAAAGTGAGACTATACCTTCTCCATCTTCTTCATCTTCTCCATCTAAAACACTGTGCCCTAAGTGTAACGGTGAACATAACTTGTCTAATTGTTCTGAGTTTCTTTCATTGAGCATTGACGCGAGATTACAAATTTTACCTACTTTTAAAATATGTTATAATTGTTTTAAAAGAGGACATTACGCGAATCAATGTAAAAAGTCAGGGTGTAAATTCTGTAAACGTAAACACCACACTCTTATTCATTTGTCTGGTTATAAAACTAAACAGAAAGGTAACCGACAGGTTAGCGTCGATGGCGCACGCACATCTAACGAACCTTCTAGGTCAGGCTCCGAAAACGGTATTGTTTTATCGACGAGCGTTACGTCACCGCTCCCGTGCGCTCAGCATGAAGTACTGCTGTCTACTGCACTTATTAAAATATGTGATAAGAATGATCGTGAAATTATTGCTCGCGTTATTCTCGACAGTGGTAGCACTTCATGTATTATGACGGAACGTTTATATAGTAAGTTGAATACACATATAACTGAAATTGATAAATCCTTAATGGGCGTTAACAGTGTACTGTCGCATGTAAATAAAATGTGTACAGTTTCAATAAAATCATTGAATAATAAATATACTACTAGCTTGCAATGTTTTATTTTACCATCTATTACAAGTAACGTGCCATCTCAACAATTAAATTTATCGCAGTTTAAATTCCCATCCAATATTTGCTTAGCGGACCCGAACTTTCATTCACCTGCCGGGATTGATATGATATTAGGTGCTGATGTATTCTGGGACCTATTAGGATCTCAGCGCATAAGGTTAGGTCAAGGTCAATGTACCCTTACGTTATGTGAAACTAAGCTTGGATGGTTAGTATGTGGTTCAGTCTCATCTAATCAGTTGTCAAATGTAAAATGCAATTTAATTAACATTGATGAGTCACTTCAACTGAACACATGAAATAATAATGTAAAAGATTTTTACAGGAGGATCGATTATGTTGGCCAGTCACGGTGAACTCTGATAAAATTCTACCTGAATTACGACCAGAAATTTCACTATTCACTACGTCCACGAGTGAAATGTCTTCCAATAATAATCAATTCATAAATTTTAATCGTTTTTCGAATATGTCTAGATTAATACGTGCTACTGCATACGCCTTGAGATTTATTAAATTCTGTCAAAAGAATAAAATTAGTAATAATTATTTAAGTAAAACGGATTTGCAAGACGCTTTAAATTTACTATTAAGAGTCTCACAACAGGAATCATTTCCAGAGTATTCGTTGCTATTGAACCACCAGCCTTTGTTAAAAAAGAGCCCATTACTCAAATTTAATATTTTTCTTGATAAAAATAACATTATGCGTGTTGGTGGTCGCTTGGGTAACTCAGAGTACCCATATGATAAAAAGTTTCCTATATTAATACAGTCCACACATCAATTCACTAAGTTACTTGTCAATCACGAACATCAGCGACTTAAACACGCAGGGCCTCAGCTGTTACTTGCCTCAATTAGAGAACAATATTGGCCAATCGGTGGCCGTAATCTCGTCAAAGCTTGCTATCGGAATTGCGTAAGGTGCAGTCGTATGAAGGGTCAAGTCATTTCACCTATCATGGGTAATTTACCCAAAAATCGCGTATTATCCAATAGTTTTCCTTTTCAGTCTGTGGGCGTTGATTATGCCGGCCCAATTTATTCTGCTAGCCGTCAAGGTCGTGGATGCAGATTGGTAAAAGTATACATTGTACTTTTTATTTGTTTTTCAACTAAAGCCGTTCATATTGAGCTAGTAGGCGATTTGACCAGCAATAATTATTTATTAGCGTTAAGGAGGTTCATTGCACGAAGGGGAAAACCCTTAAATATTTACTCGGATAATGGGACTTCATTTGTTGGTGCTTACAACGAATTATCAAAATTTTTAAAGCATAATTGTAATTCGCTGTCATCGGCTGCCGCCAATGACCAAATTGAATTTCATTTTATACCGGCTTATTCGCCGCATTTCGGAGGCTTATGGGAGGCAGGTGTAAAATCAACCAAATTTCATCTTCAGCGAGTGTTGGGAAATTGTAATTTGACATTTGAGGAACTTTACACAGTTTTAGTTCAAATTGAGGCGATCCTCAACTCCCGACCGCTTACACCTCTATCGCCAGAACCCGAAGACTTCATGCCTCTTACTCCAGGACATTTTATCATCGGACGACCACTGATGTCTTTACCGACTCCTGATCATGGCGACTCTCCTTACAATCACTTAACTCGATTCCAGCGGATCGAACAGTTCCGACGGCATTTCTGGTCCAGGTGGAGCAAGGAATATATCTCGGAGCTCCAACAAAGAATAAAATGGCGTACCTGTAAAGATGGCTTGCTTATGAATTCCCTTGTTCTTCTCAAAGAGGACAATCTACCACCATTAAAGTGGAGACTGGGTCGAGTGGTTGCTGTATTCCCTGGTAGTGATGGAGTTAACAGAGTGGCCGATATTAAAACTTCAACAGGAGTGGTCCGAAGGTCTTTCAGTAAAATATGTCCACTTCCAGTAGCCAACGAGTCGTGTTGAAAGGCCAGCTTTCAACGGCCGGGGGCATGTTCAAGACCAAAATAATAGTTTTAAAATAATAGTTTTATTTTTCTTAATTTAAATAATTAACTTTATTATACATTATAATTAACATATTTTAAGTAGCAACATTTTATTTGTAAGTTGTTAATAATCTGTCACTATTGACGTTTATGTTTGTGATTCTCTTGTGAATCTGTTATTAAAGGGCTGCGCAGCCCTTTGATCACCATTGCGAGTGAATTATTTTCCATCCTTCTGAATCCTATTTATCCCATAAGCGTCGTGGGTTCGATTACCATTCGAGGAAATTAATTATTTCATTTATTAGTTCTCGTAAAAGAGCTTTGAGCGAGATTTGAGATTCACCATTCAATTTCCTGAAAGCCATGTCTTGATTGATAGAGGGAAACGGTGTATTCTAGGACATGTACGTCCAATACCTGCCGTCCTGCTGCAGATGCTAGTTGAACAAGAGCATCTCCGACGACTATAATAGACCTAAAACTATGTTTTTTATTAAAAACGTAGTTTTTTTACATAATATCAATAGAAGCGCATAGTTCAAAAAATATCAGCTTCACGCTGTATCCTGCGCCTCACAGGGTTGAAGAGTAGGCAGAGGGAACCTAGTGTTAAGTATATTTTACTAGTATATGATTTAGTTTTAGTCTCTGTTTCCTTCATTAATGTAAGTATGTATATAAAACTCTTCCGTTACTGAGTTACTGTCAGTCAGCCCAAAGACAGAACTATTAGATTTAGCACGTTAATATTTGACATAAGTAGGTAAGACAGGTCAGTAACTAGGTTAGAGGATATAGGGAAGCACTAAGAGATAATTTTAACAAAAACCAAAAAGGATATTTTCATTTTACGTCTTTAAGCTCATTATACATGACAGTTTCTCTCCTACCAAAAATTGATATAACCATTCGCTAGTTCCCAGCACGTATAAAGCAGTTATCGCGCGACAAACATACAGGGAATTTACAATTTTATTACATCACTTCCACCAATAAACGAGCTGATGCGAGCAATTCCTCGCTCAATTTGAATTTATTCCCAATGCGAAACTGTTGAACGAACTTCGGTGCATTTCGAACTTTACTATTCCCTAATGTTGTCAGTTAGACGCGGTTTAACGTGAGGCTTTGTGCGGTGGTGATTGCTGGGGTTTGTTTTGGTGTTGGAGCTGTTGATTTCTTTGGTTTTTAGTTTTGGTGGTATTGGTGAAAAGTAGTGACGGATTTCTCTGTTGATTGAATATGCTAAAATATGTTTTTTTTTAATCTGCCTAAGTTAGACAAAAGTGCAATCAACTTAAGTTGTGAATTAAAAACTAATTTCATACGCCAGCACAGTTTAAAAATAACTAATACATTTCTTATTTTATCACTAGAATACCATTGAATGAAAATAAATATAATAGTGAATTTTCATATTAAGTAATAATATTATTAAGTGTATTTTCTTTATTATACTACAATTATAATTACAAGAAGAATGAACTATAATGCAACTACATTCTCCATCTTTCTTTAAACGTAATATATACACATGTGTTTCATATATTTCATCATTTTAAACAAAAACTTAATAAAGAATTAAAATAAAACTAAAACACTTACGAGTACAAGCTCAGATGCAGCACACATTTCACTTTTCCTGCACACTTGTTCTCATTAAATATCATTTTAGAGTGCATTATTCGCGACAATTACATGTGCCTGGAGTTAAAACAAAGCAGTTTACGCCATAACATTTTATAATTACAGAACTGGTTGCCGTGTCAACAGCCTGCGCAATGAGGGTGGGTTTCCATTTTATAGGGAAGAAAGACTGTTTTCAACGGACGTTTTATTAATCGTCTTTTTTAAAAAATTAAGATAGAAACGACTCGAGTCAGTTCAGTTCTTAATTTATGGTGTTCCGAACGTGCCATCGTCACAAGTATCTAAATTGATCTTTTCTCTGGCTTTATAATTATGTAATTACCATTGTGCAAATGATGACGTTAATAATATGGAAGTAAGATGTCTTTTCTCGTAGCCTTTTCGATAAACCTATTTAAATGTTTTTTTTTTTTATATTTTTGGCCCAAACGTTAAGCAATCCGTTTAAATGTACTTTTTTTAGATTACGATTTTGTAAGATATTCCAAGAAAAAGAGCAAAACGCCTTGACAATAAATGCAGAGTAAAGTGTGAATATAAAAAAATACGTATTTTTGAATAAAAAGATATTAAATAATATAATAATTATGTAACTGAATATTTACATAATTGTTCTGACTTAACACTTTAATTTACACTACGAAAAAAATTACAAAAAATACAAAAAAAACATAACATAATTCGCATATAAAAATGGAAACGTGTCAACCCACAAGGGCCCTCCACCGTAATCACCGCTGCGCTTCGAGCGCCCTCCGCAGCCAGTTACGCGATAACATTACACCCGCGACGTGAAAAATACATTTCATTTGTATACAATATACTATTTTAAGGACACTTTAGTGCAGACGGCGATTGTTATAGTTTTTTTTTTCATTTATTTTTTTAGCTTCACACTGCATCCCGCATACAGCAGGGTAGGCAGAGGGAACCTAGACACTCGATTCCCCACTTTCTGCCGAATTCTCGAGGCGATTACGTATTGAGTGGCAGAACTAAACGCCGCATTTTGCCTCGACAAGAGAGCGAAGAAATGGAAATATAACGTAAATAAATATTTCACTTCCTCGAGTGGGGATTGAACCCACAATCGCACAAAATTCTTTCCGTATATTCAACTCAGTACATTTATCGACGAAGGCTTTAGGCTGTAATATATTACGTTAATCGTTTCAATGTAGTCCACTGTACCTGCGGTCCGAGTGACATGTGTCATACACAACCTTTAGTCATTTAAATCTAATTACCGAGCCTAAAGTAAAGGCTTCTAGTCTATGAATAAACTATTCTTGGTTTATATACATAGTATTAAATATTTTTATATCTCGAAATATTTTTCTTGTGTTAAATATGATGGATATTATAATAAACGTTCATTTCTCCTCTTTTTTAAGGCCTAATTATACACATTTTGCTTCAAACTCCCGTATAGAATGTTATAATTTGTTAAACTGGATCAATTTGATATTTTACGGCTTATTTTTCGTAGCCAAAATGAGTTATAAATTTAAACCTGCAACGCACCTACCCACCTACCTCCACTTATATTGTACAATAAGAACATATGGCTTAATGGACAATCGCCTGGACGGCTTACAAGATACACAGGTTCAAATCCTGCTACGCCAAATATTTAATACGTTTCTAAGTATTTTCTTAATTTTAGAGAGTGATAAATTTCAATATAAATAAAATCCACAACTTCAAAATCGTTCTGCATCGACTTAACCAAGTGTTTGTTGACTCCACTCGGCTGAGTCCACTTCGGGCGGTCTAATTTAATAACCATCTGTCTTCTACAAGAAAATTAAGCTAACTTAAAACTTACCGCTTATTTCGTATTCGAATAAATTCGGCACAGTACTTGACACTTATTTTCAAGTAAAAACTTTAGCGCTTTTAACATTCTAAAGTATGAATTTTAATGTTTATATTCTTTGGCTTTCGAAATATTACTATTTTTTTAAGTTCATGCTGTATCCTGTTTATACTAGGGAAGACAAAGAGAAGCCGGTAACACTTTCTTTCCATGTTAAAACTCTCTGTTCCGACTAAGGCGCTTCCATTTCCCATTTTACGCCGAATTTTATAGGCATTTCGTTTTATGTGGTTGGAATCAACGCCGCACTTTGCCTCCTAGAGTGAGTGCCAGAGTGAGGAAATGAAAATATTAAATAATTCATCCCAGAGCCCAGAGGACTCAAACCCACAACCTGTTGCGTTTACCATCACACGTTTGTGTCATGTGCCACGATTAGCCTCCGTAGTTCCGCCACTCAATACACAATACCTCCAGAGTTCGGCGAAACGTAAGGGAAATGGGAGTCGCGTATCTTAACACTAGATATTCATTCCAGGTTCCTTCTACCTACTCTAAAGCGTGATACAGCATGAAGCTAAAAAAATATATAAAACATATTTATTTAAAGAGTAAAAAAATAATATATTAATTGTGTATATCCAAGTCCATAATTTGTTTTGATTATTTAAATATACGTATAAATAATAAATTTCAATCAATTAACACTCGCTTTATCAATGTTTAAGCGTTATATTTAAGAATTTTAATAAGTTGATTTGAATAATGCAGTGCAATTATAGCGATACTGAGTTCATTTAAAATTTTTAAATTACTAGTTATATGTACGAGTACAAATAATAATTACATATTTTTACCAATTTTAAAGTTCTATTTAACACTTGGAAAAAAAGTTTAAAAATTTTAACGTACTGGGATTTGAATCTACATCTCTGAAACCGTTCAAACGCTCAGATTACTTAGCCATAAGCTACTACTCAAAATGTAATGTTTTCCTCAGTCATGTAAATTTTTCATGCAGGTTGCAAAATTAGGTATAGACTGCATTGCGTGTTGAGTGGCGGAATTTAACGCCGCGCTTTGGGCTTAGATCTCTATAGATTTCATTGTACAAAGTAAACTGTACGAGTATATATTAAAATATAATATTTTTTACTTACTTTGAATATCAAATAAAGAACTCTCATAGGAACTACAGCCTATAATACCTGGACTATTACAAAGGGACGGGCTATTCAGTTATCACAATAAAACATGCCGCAACGCTCTCACGTAAACCATCTTTGTTGTCACGTGGTCGATTCACATTCGATGTACAGGCTAGCTAAGGATTATAGAAATATTACTTACTATTTTCTAGGCGTAATAGAAATGGTCAACTTTTAAAAATCTAGTCAAGTGCGAGTTGGACCTGTTCACCAAGAGTTCTGTACCAATTTTATGATTGTATCAACGGGAAGTACAACTTCACTTCCAACAAATTTTTGAGACTTTCCATACTTACTGGCGGATTTCATCTCGGCATTTTTTTTGTCGACCAGAGCAGACAATTAAAGATAAATTATATATAACCATTTTCCCGAGCAAGAATTGGCCGTCTTGGTGCAGCGGTACAGCGTCGGACCGTAGACGAGACTATTGTAAGTTGGATTTCCATTCAGGAAATAAATTATTTTCATTGGATCGGTTGAGTTTCGCCGCTCACGCAGTTTCTCAACAAATGGCCGGAAAAGGAACGGAGTGTCTTATTGTTAACTTCCTTCTGCTTACCCTGCTATTTGCAAGGTACAGCGTAAAACAAAAAAAAGAGTTAAAAGAGAGTTAATTCTCGAATAAAATATTAAACCTGTATAAAAATTACAAAACACACCTCCTTTCATCACTTCACCGAAGCTACTCAAAAGAGGCCTTAATTGAGTAAAATTAACCCACTTTTAATTTTTTTTTAAAGTCGAGTTATCTCTGATGTTCATAATCTGTGCCGCACGTGACACCTAACGTCCCTAACGAGGGACAGACGTGACCGCGTACGATCCAGCCTTATTTACTGTCCAGTAAAAACCACTGTAGAAAAATATATAAATATAAATAAATACAACGAAAAATATGTTTTGAGACCATCCTGGCGCAGTGCGACAACGTTTGATTGTAAAAGCGATGGATATAGGTTCGATTATGACTTGGAGGGTTGTATTATTTTCTTTTTTGTGTTCTTTGATAAATCAACGCACCGCGACTGCTTCCACATACGGTATCATCAGAATCAACGGTATCATAGTACAGTATCTTATTTCAAAACTGGATAACAGAAAAACATCTTATTTCACTTGCAAATACGTTTTTAAAATTTTATTACCTTTTATATTAGCGTACCTATAACAAATGTAAAAAAAATATTTATTCCGAAACTAATCAATTTGGGGCTTACATACGCGTAACGGCCTTACTTGCCCGCGAGTGTTGGGAATAACATACATCAAATTGTGATAAAAGATTGCTTATCCTATACAAAAGTCAATGTTACCATATCTAATTCAGTATGACAAGTGAAATAAAAAATAATATAAATTTGTTGGAGTTGATATGGCTGTTTAATGTTCATTTATGATTTAAAAACGGTATTTTTTCAGAGAAACGTACATTGTCGGCTATAATCAAGGTGGAACTTCTTATAATTCTTACTAGACAGCATATAATATATATCTATTATATAATATATATAAAAAATATTTTACTGAGTTGCTAACATACAACGAAAAGATGCAAAATTTCTGAAATATCTATGGAACCGGAAAAACTGAATTTTTCGTTGTTATAATTCTTTCCCGACGCAAACAGTAGTGCAAGCTAAGATTCGTATACTGTGTTCAATGAGAACTAAAACTATGAAGCAATATATATATTTATATATTTTTTTGTTTCACACTGTATCTCGCACATCACAGAGAAGATAGAAATAACCAGAGAATCCAATTTTAACATTAAGACTTCCGTCTCCCACTTTCCGCGAAATCCTCGAGGCATAGTGTGTTGAGTTTTTTGAGCCACGATTGGCCTTGACACCAGAACAAAGAAATGAAAATGTTAAATATTTCGTTTCCTCGACCGGGAACCGATCCCACAACTTGTGACTAAAGCTTAATCTTAACTAAATTAATAAATCTAATATTTAAAAGTAAACTATCAAACTCTATACACTGTGGCGCACATCTCGTATGCCGATCACTTCTAAAGCAATCCTGTGCCAAATGAAACCATCGTCCACGTGTAATCCTGCCATCCGTCTGGATGCCGCTGAAAGGTGCCTTAATCGTACTATTGGAATTTATTTGTTTGTTTCTGATAAAAATTTATTGTACTGTAGACTCTAATGTAATTAACCTATTATGTCTATACTATTTATACTTCTATACTACTATAATTGAGATGAAGAGTTTGTTTGGTTGTATGCGCTAATCTCTGTTAGTAGTAGGGATTAGTAATTTCTTTTTTATTTTTTTTGTAGGCTTCACGTTGCATCCCACTTATTTGGGAAATTTTCACCCGGGGTTTAGTTATTGATTTAGGATTAAAATTAGTATCAAAAATAAGTCGCAAATAAGTTAAAACTTTAAGTATTAATAAAGCTATAGAAATAAAACATCACGTACAACGTGCACGTTAAGAAAACATTAAATCTCATCATAACACACATAACACACATAATACACATCGGGATACAGATAAGCCATTTCATGATTTTAGCAACGCTCTTAAAAATTAATGGAAACCCATTACCTACTCAAGTTTCTTCCTCAAAACATACAATAAAAACATAGCTTAAGTTCAGCTTGAGCAATTATTTTATTATGTTAAAAATAATTATTGTGAAAATTATGCACTAATAGAAATACTGATACAATATTTTTCACACTCACGCTGTATTCTATACATAACCTGAGAAGTGCTACGACACTCCATTATCATTACAACACTTCCGTTCCCCACTTTCTACCGAATTCTGGACGTCATTTAGTGTAAATGTAATTTCTCGCCAGGATGACTAGTATCGCAACACAGTACTTTTTTTTGTAAATGGTGTTAGTTATGAGTTTAACTATCACTGTTTACAATGTTTATTTATGAATTTCCATTTAAGGAAATATTAATATTTAATTTATTTTATTTTTTCTCCGTTATGTTTGCCGGTGCGTAGCGTTAAGTTTGATCAAGGTTAGGTCGTAGCTACGGCATTCTTTATCCTTTATTTTTTATTCAGTAATTCAAATCATACTAAATAATAAAACAGCCGTTCACTATCCCAGGCTGTGGCAAGGCGCAAAGACTATACAAGTAACTTGGAGAACAAAAGGGTTCAAAACATAACGCCCCGTTTCCCGGCGGCGCGGTGCGGCGGGTCGCGGGGGGCAGAACCAGAAGCATTTTACATTAATTACGACTACACAATCCACATTTTGTACTATTACGAGTACAACACAACACACGTGTGTTCCAGGAGGCTACAGGGCCATTAAAATTATTTGATTTTAATTTTAACTTTAAATCGGGGCATATAAGTGATAGTAGTCGTATCGATTTGGCACTGTCGCAGTTGTTATTGGTATATTAGTGGGTTCGAATTCCTTGGACCAATAATATGAAGTACGACGATATTTGATATACATAATATTTTTTTTATGAATAACCAAGAGAGAGCAGTTTAGTTGGTCTTCAATTTTCTCTTTCTTTCCCACCATTACTAAGTGTTACGGATAAAAATACAATAAATATTAAAGGACTCCTTTATCATGAAATATTCAACAGCTGTGGGAAATCCTACTTGGACAAATTAAATATTTTTATTTCCACGCTCTGGCAACAATACAAAGAGCGGCATTTCGGCGTTTAGTTCCGCCTCTTAACATATAAGGCAGCCATATTTGGGCGATGTACGGGGAACGGAATGCTTTAGCACTAGGTTCCCTCGGCATACACTGCTATATGCAGGATAGAGCATGAAGCTAAAAAATCTGAAGAATATACGAATTTGACTTGTTTAGACAAAAATATTAAATTAACCTTTCCACCTGTGTGTCCAACCGAACTGTTGCCAATGCGGCTGTAGCTGCAGTCTGTGAAATTTATTGCTTGCATTTAGCTAGCATACTTTACACGTACCTTAACGGGACTAACATTACCCACCACCACCACGGTCCAGTTTCTTAGATGCATAATGTTAGAAACAAAATATGGCCCTTTTATATCTCAAAAGAAATGAAATATTTAGTATTTTCATACTATTTAATTATTTACGCAAAGGCAAAGTGCAAGGTTGAGCAATGTCTTAAGAATTTGGTGGAAAATACTGAACGAAAGTGTCTTAATAGGAACGGAGTATCTTAACAATAGATTCCCAGCATTATATTTGTTATATTATTGGACATATATCGAATCCTGCGATTCGAACCCGTATCTCTTGGAAACCGTCCAAGCGCTCTGATCCCTAGACTGCAAGCTATGTCAAAATTCTTGTACACTTCTTACTAACGTTATATGAATATTTTCCCAAATGGAATATAAGCCCACTGTACACCAGTACATTAAAAAGCAGATTCAAACGCACAACCCATAATATTTTATTGACCATATAAAATGCTATTATACTTGCATCCTTTCCGATCATCGGAGATAATAATAATAAGCATTTCAGTCAACTTAAGCCATAATAATATAATAACGAAGTTTAAGTAGATTTCGAGTCGTTAAAATTTCGACTACTGAACATCGAAAATTGCATAAAATTAAATAGTCTTTTTATATGTATTTACGAATATTTATAAGTCTTTTGATGCGCCAAAAATGTGCCGCCGGTTATCTGCCAACGAGGCACTGCAGTTGCATTTTCCTCTTATAACGGAGAGATAACGCGTTCTGACAAATATGCGGATGGAACTTTTAGGGTTCAATAGTGAAAATTTTATATATCTTGTTACTTTTAATAAATTCACGTTATGTCACGCACATAGCAGGCTAGGCAAGGGGAGTAAGTGTTAAGACACTACGTTCTCATTAAGACACTGCCCTTCCTCACTTTCCGCCGAATTCCGGACGCATTGAGTGTTAAGTGGCGGAGCTGAAAGCCGCCAGAGCGAGGAAATTAATATGTATTTTTTTATTTTATTTAGGTGATGATCTAGCCCACAACCGCATTTATAGATAAACTAGAGACTACTAGAAATTATAGTTTTAAAGATTTTATTAATTATTTTTCTTTTTTTTCTTATTAAAGCAAAAATTCCTGACGAGAGTTTTTATAACTTTAATAGTACATTTGTGAGCAGTAAGAAATCACAAATCCGTTGCAATAGTTTATTAAAAGTGTAAATGAAGGAAAATAATAAGAGCATCAAAGAAAACTCTAGGACAAATGAAAATGAACAGAACTTCCGCTTAAGCTTTTAAATTATTGTGCAATTCTTTTAATTGTTACTTTACAATTTTTCTTCAATAAACAATACATTTATTACTTTTTTGTAGTTTCACGACTTATTCTGCATGTTACAAGGAATAAAGGAAGTCTAGTCTTAAACCACTCCGATTCCAATTTTCCGACCAAATTTCAAGACGCAGTGTGGTGATATTGGTGGAATTCAACGCCACGCTTTGTATTGTTACCAGAACGATTAAATGGAAATAAATAATTTCCCTTAAAGGAAATCAAACCCACAATCATTACGTTTACAGTCGAAAGTGGAACCGTTGTATTGCTAGTACGAAAATTAAAAGTCGTTATTAAGATTTATATGTAAAAAAATTAGTTAATTAAGATAATTTTGTAATAAAATTTATGCCTAGGTGAACCGTAAATAAGTTTCTTGATCGTTGAGGTTGACACAGAATCTCTCATTCACCCTAGGAAAAGTTGAAGCTTCAACTTGTCCAAATGTATTTGTTTTTTTCATCAGAAGCCATTTCCATATTATCTAACTATACTCGTAAATGCGATAGTTACCAGAAGAAAAAAATTGAGAATAAAAATATGATTATAATTTCACTATACAGAACCCGTCATAAAACAAACACTGTTCACTTTTTCAAAGTTATTAATAAACGTCGATATATAGTGGAGCGTCCGAACAGAGTAAATGATGTATCGCCGAGAGGAATTAACGACAGTTTTATTGCATTAAAATACAATGCCAGTGATGAATGGCGTCACAGCTTACATGTGTATATTTAAAAATATGTTATTATTATTATTTTAGAGGCCAGTCGTGGTGCAGGGTTGCAAATTGTGACTGTGAACGCAACAGATTATGGGTTCGATTCCCACTCGAAGAAATTAAATATTAATATTTTAATTTCTACCTTTTTCCTCCAGAATTTGGCGGGAAAAGAAGAGCGGAGTGTCTTAGCACTAGGCAACCTCTACCACGTGCGAGATACAGCGGGAAGCTGTAAAAATAGAATAATAATAAATTAACACTTATTCTTCTTCTCATCATCTGTATAATATATCAAATTAATACTAAAAACCATCCTCCTTTATAAAACAACAGTATTTCTCAGTGTTCCACTTTGAAATATATTCTAGTACAGTATAATTACTCATTTTTTTGATACCGTCGTGTTTTATAGCAAACAAAGGCAAGAACACATTCATCCTAGATGCAATTGGACGTGGACTAACTAAGGCTTGAATTGTATATAGCGGTGGCATAGACTAAAGATTTTTGTGGAAATAATAGATTATTAATTTTTTTTTTCACAATTATACATTGTATCACGCACATAGCGGGGTAAGCAGCATGTTATTTCTTTCTATTACCTTTAAATATTTACTTTTCGGATTTTTCCCTTTATGTCTGTAAAGAAAATTATAATTTTCTTTAATTTTAATAGTATAATTTCTGACCATAGACAAGCGGTATGTCTTACAAAACGTCTATGATTTTAGTTATGTAATCTGTGATGACAACTGTGGTGAAAAACGTGTACAATTTTGTAATTTTAGAATCTTTGTAATAACAGTTGCTATATGTGTTTTTAATTGCTATTATCTAAAATCAGTAACATATTTGTATTATTAAATCTCGCTTCGAGCCAAGGAAGGGCCACGGGAAGTACCTTATAGGGATTGATTACGCAGCGAATTTCATAGAACAAGAGGAGCTTTTGGAAGCTTGATTTTTTTCTTTGCTTTAAGGTAATGTGGACTTAATTATTTGATATCAATTTTAGCGTAATATCTTCACGCGATATCAAGATAAATAGTCTTAGTAGACGGACAGACGAAGAATAAAGCGATCCTATGAGTGTTTATCCTATGAGTACGAAACCTTAAAAGACAACTTCGAGCGGTACCCACCTTCCACTCAATTTTCAACACCTATCTTGTTACCACAACGAAGAAATAAAAATAATGGATTCAACCGAATGGAAATCGAATCATAATTCACCGTCACACAGTCAGATACTGTTTGTACAGTCCTGTAAGAAAACATATTTTTAGAAAATTAAAAAACACAAGCAAAGCCGCGGGCTCGAACTTAGTACCTAGTATTATAATAATAAACAGCTCGTCTACACCGTACCGTTAAGTTGTGTATATTTTTAATTATGTCGCGCACTTTTATTCTTCAGTCTGACGTTTAATTTAGTTTTATGAATGCTGGAAGCTGCGTATATGCGGTGAGAGTGTAGCAAATAAAATGCTATCCGCTGGTGTTTCAGTCTATTTAAATATTATATAATGTTTTAGTTTTTTTTTTATTTTCTTTTTTATGTAAGAGTATGTAGAGCAGTAATATGAAGGTAGCTGATATGAACCTGCTTTTTTTGATTGAGGACTGAAAGTTTAGTTTTCAAGTAATATGTGGACAAACAAACACATCTACGAAATTTAACGTAAGCGTAGCGTATACGTAGCGTCTTAATTAATTGTAGAACAATACATACATGTCAAGCTGATAACCTCCATTTTCGAAATCGATCAATAAATTCCAGGATAAATTCCAATAAATTCCAATAAATTCCAGGATAAATTCCAGGTATAATATTTAGAAAACTAAATATTATACCAAGTACTGTTACTTAAAACTATTACAAATATAAAAGAGCACTTAGCACTCGTCTGACGTGGGTATAATTTTCTGTACATTATAACAATTTCATACTTATGAAATATTACAGT
This sequence comes from Heliconius melpomene rosina, assembly GCF_056956725.1. Taxonomy (NCBI): domain Eukaryota; kingdom Metazoa; phylum Arthropoda; class Insecta; order Lepidoptera; family Nymphalidae; genus Heliconius; species Heliconius melpomene. The sequence continues at coordinate 599,945 of NC_140396.1, read as the reverse complement.
GATGGACACCTGAAAAGTGGTGGAGCTTACCGTCATAAACTAAGTAAAATAAGTACAAGTAATATCTCAGAAATTCTAAATTTCAACTCAAATGAACTCAACACAGTGTTTTGCCTCATTACCAGCGTGTAAATGAAAATAATTCATTACTCCGAATGGGATTCGAATTCACAACCGCGTTTACAATCAGACGATATGCTACTGCGTCACGATAACCTCCGCCAAATAATTGTATAAAATTGTCCTTAATTTTCCTGAAAATTATCAATTCAATTTCATCATCAATTAATCAGGAAAAGAAAATTTATTACTATTCCAAATTAAGGACACTTCCAGTATACTTCCCAAAGGGAGTTAAGAGGAGTTAAGAGGAGAAATCTCCAAAGTACTATATCACATCTTAATTAATTCGCTTTACAGAATCAGTAAGCTGTTGCTTGGCGTCACTCGATGACAGATGGACGCATTATTCACGGGTCGCACCTGCAAGGTACGACGTAGCTATCGGGCTTAGGGTGAGTGCACATTGTCCAATCTTACAATATTTTTTTTTGTTTTCGAGATAATTAACATATATACGTACATATATACATACAAGTCAACCACCTTTTTTGCAAGCGGTGAAAATGTTTTCTGTTAAGCATATTACTTTATATTATTGTTGTAAGCACCACTTTTTAGATTCGACTCCCATTTAAGGGAATAAAATATTTTCATTACCCCGCTCTGGTGACAAGACAATTGGTGGAATAGACTTAACATTAGGTTCCCGTTGTCTACCCTGATAAACCATGGAACTAAAAAAACTTTAGAAAAATGATGGAGAGTGCGGTAGAGAGCGGAGTGTCTTAATACACTAGGCTCCTTCTGTTTATACCACTACATGCGCGATACAGCAGGAAGCTGAAAAAAAAAAACCAATTTTCGAGACATTACGTGAAGCGGATGTAAACTATGATCTTTGTCTACCAGAACGAAGAAAGAAAAATAATTAATTCCCCGTATGACGATCGAAGCCACAACCGTCATGTCTCTAACACGTACCTGCTCTAAAACTTACTTACGACAATAAAACTATTAATTAAAATTTAAAGATTTAACTTTAAGCTTCAAAATAAGCTTTCTAAAAGCGAAACGATTGCAAATAAGCTTCCCTGCCTGACCTTGTTTAAATTAGAAAACATATTTTAGTTTCAGAATTTATCTCGTAGTTTTCAACGAGAGATTCATATATACATACAATATACATTTCACAGCATCCGCTGGGATTATCTAGATTAATTGCAACCGTATGTACATATATAAATTATAAATAATTCTACACACTAATGTAACTAGTTTTGAGCTCTCGATAACTTATCTGTACAGCCGGATAAATAAAATGATTCAATTTGTATTTCATTTACATTTATGGGAACAACGAATTTGTTTTTCCAATATAACGTTTGAATGCCAAAATTGAATCTGAAATCCTTAGATATAATACCAAACCCAGTTAATCTCCAGGTCATCTTAAATATAATTGTAAAATATGCTTGTAACGGCGTCGGTTGCTAAATTTTTTTCCCCTATGTGGGCATGGAACCCACATTCATCGTATTTACAATCGCACGCTTGTACTCCTGCTCTACGACGACCATGATAAAAAAATAAAACTATAAGTATGTTCAATTTCCATATAAAGTTTATATTTCCAATATAACATTTCAATTCCAGAATCGAACCCTAATCCTTAGTTATGACACCAAATCCTAGCTAATCCCCAGGTCATCTTAAATCTAATAGTAAAATACGTTTGTAAGTACGTCCGTCGCTAGCGCGGAGGTGTCGTGGGTAATTCGACTATTAATCACGGCTACGCGGTCGGCGCCATGTGCACTTCTACTGCATCATAAATATACGTCACTTTATAGCGTACGATGCGATTTTTTGATTGGTTTACTCGTTTATTTTGAATATTTTATGTTTTTTTAACTTGGGTTTTGGTGCAGTGATGGATGTCGGTTCGATTTTAACTCAGGAGAATGATTATGACATAATTAATTAATTTTTAATTATCTGCTTTGGTCTACCAGATGCGTCATTATCTACGACGCGGCGTTGAGTTTCGCCATTAAAGGTGCAATGTCTTGAATATTTGGCGGTAAGTAGAGAACGGAATGATTTAACACTAGCTATAGGCATATCCCCTAAAAAATATAAAAGCTGCTTTTTATGACTATAGATTTTGAATAAAGCAATATTTAATATTTTTATTAAAAAAGTTTAAATTTAATCATGGTCGAAAACTAGATAAAAAAAATCAGCTTCGTCCGCATACAGCAGCCAGAGGGAACCTAATGTTAAAACGCTCCGTTCCCCACTTTCCGCCGAATTTTGGGGGCATTGCGTATTGAGTGACGAAACTCAACGCCGAGCTTTGAATAGACACCAGAGCAAAGAAATGAAAATATTAATTTAAATAAATATTTCATCTCCTCGAGTGGGTATCGAACCAACAAACAGTCGATTTTACAGTCACACTTTGTGTCCCTGAGCCACGACGGGCCACGACTATGATTATTTTACTTTATTTCCCAGCTGAATTATAATCAAATTACACCAGCCAAGCAAAAAAACATAAAGTCAACATAATTTCAATATGTCTGAAACTGTAAACGGTTAAATTTATGTAACACAACCTTCATTTTTCACGTACCGCATGCATAGTTTATGTAGGAAATATTAGTAGGAAAAATGTTCTAGAGTTATTTATTTTGCTGACGCTCCGAGAAGGGCCGTAAAAAATGTCGGTTACTTTACTCGTTTGATACCGAGTCCGCTTTAATTAATATTTTACGTTGGGTTAGTTTACTTCGTGCCGTCTCGCGTATAGCGGGATGGAAAACGAAATTTGGTGGACATATCATATTTTATTTTGTTATTCTGTATTATACAAAGGATGTATTTGTATGGGAACGGAGTGTCTTAACATTACGTTCCCAGGTTCCCTCTGCCTACCCTGATATGAGCGGGATACAATGTGAAACTATAAAATATATTCATAAATAGTATTTTCCAGCTGTAAAAATATATATAATACACTAAAGTGCAAGGTTTGTGGGGAGTCGTAAACCAGTACGTGAGTAAGACATTGTTGTTTCATTATATATTTTGTTGCCAAATTGTTTGATTGCACACATAAAGTAAATAACACTTTGTAGTTCCTTGATTGGGTTGTAAAACTTTACTTGGGGTTAATTTAAAGGAACATGACCAGAGACCAGACCAGATAGAAAGAAAAAAGAAACTAAATATTATACTAAAATAGATCATTAAAATTAATAACTCATTCATAATTATTATATGTATTGTTGTATTAGTGATGTGCACATTTGAAATTCTCTCTATTGTAAAATTAACTGTTAATTGAAACCTTTATTACAAATATACAATTATGACGTACATTTGTAGATTAATTAATTGGGTAAGCTATGTTTCGAACCTGCTTTCTAAGCAAATAAATCATTTACTTTTTTTAAGCTTCAAGTTGTATCCCATATGGAGCAAGGTAGGCAAAGGGAACTTGGGAACCTAATATTAAAACACTCCATTTCCAATTACATTGTCGGTCTCCACCTTTCACTGAATTATGGAACCATTGCGTGTTGATTGATTGAACTCGTTATCAATGTGAGGAAATGAAAATAATATAGTAATATTTTTATTTTCTCAAGAAAGAATCGAACCCACAACCTGTCGCCTTGCAGTCGCCTTACTATGTGTGGGATAAAACGTGATGCAAAAAATATATATTTATCAATCTCAAAAATAGCTTTTCAAATTTCATTGCAGCTGAGTAATGAAAAAATACAGCAATAAAGCTAAACCAATTTAAACTTTCAATATTCTTTTTAAATAACCCATTCAAATGAAATATACCAGACCTTTTTTGTTTCCATTTACCGCGGTCCTGTTGCTGACTACTTGTCACTTTTAAGCGTTAAACGAAAGTTTGGAGTGAATAAATAAAGAAAAAATAATAGTATAATAGTATAAAATCATAATATTATATGTATGGAAATATCTAATTTTACACGGGATAATCCTAATTACTATTCCCACTTACGAGAACAATTCTTTTTTAACTTCACGTTGTACCCCGCACATAATATTTGATATGAGATTATCAGGGTAGGAAGAAAGAGAGTTCCCGCTCAATTTTTTATTTTTTTCACGATGAATTGCAAAACTCAACGCCGCACTCTATCGCAATAATAAAATATTACGTTAATTACACCAGCTGGATCGGAAAACTAACTCAGAAACACTGTATGTATATCCTCTCTAAGTACAATTATTTAGATTTTTAATCGTTTTTCCAATAATTGTCCATCAAAATTAAATAAAATAGCATTTCTCGTATAATTGTATTCATCCCAAGTCCACACTGGGACCGAGTTAGTTGTGTAAATAGTGAGTGCACTCTTAAGCCGGTTACGAAGTGAACAATCACCAAATTGAATTTGCTACAGCCTTTAACGGAATATTGTTAAACAGTTCTGATTTAAATTTCCTTTTAGTAATTGTGTTTATATAATTGAGTTGTGTTAGAATTGTAGGAGAAATTTGCGGGTATTGTGATGTGAGTAGTACTTATTTGCGAGGACTGTGCATTCGATTTCCATTCGGGGGAGCTGAAAGCGTAGCTTTTGATTCCAGCAATCGACACGCAATGTGTAAAATATATAGAAGGGTAGGTAAAAATAATCTAGAAACCTAGTGCTAAAACACTTCCGGTCCCACTTTCCGCCTAATTCTAGAGGCATTGCGTGTTGATGCCGGATCTTAACGCCACGCTTTTGCCTCGTTACCATAGCGACGATATGAAAATATTGTTAATTTTTTTTCCTCGAGTAGAAATCGAACCCACCACCTGTCGCGTTTACATTCTCACTGTCCTGGCCAGGAAAGTTAAATAAAGCGTATAATTGACTTAGTATAAAACCCAGCCATCACTTCACAGTTACCACCGTTATAAATTACCTACAATTTCTATATTTCATTGTATAAAACTCAGCAGCTTTATCAAAAGTGTACCAGAAATTTAACTTTATAAGATTGCCTTCAAGAAAATCGTACTCTAAAGCTGACGACTCGCTCCAAATAACTTTCCTTCACTAATAAACTCGGTTAATCAATAATTTACACTTCCATTTATAGAATAAGTCAAAATGTAGGTATAACTTAAACTTTTATGAACTTATTATAAATATGAGAAATAGTATAATAATATTTTTAGTTTGAAGATTTGGCGATTTTGGCGCAACGGCACAACATCTGACTGTAAATTCTACCCTTCAATAAACTCTCTCTGGTAACAAGATAAATCGTGGCGTTTAGTTCCGCCACATAACATAACAATGTCTCTGTGTATATGCAATATACAGAGTGAATGATACGAGATCCAATATATCCGTGAACAAGTTCCGTTTGACAAATTTTTAAGCTTGCGATTTACTGCTCCGTTAAAGATAAAACATTCTCTTGTTGCGGCCAGTTACAATGTTTCGGGGACTTGGGCGGTTTTATTGTAAAATTAGCATTTCTGTTCCCGATAAAGGTTTTATTGAATTAAATTTTGCGAACGTGGCGCTTGGAATAATATATTATAATATTTGAGACTGGAGACCACCACTCTGAACACGAGTTTGACCACAACACACCCGTCTCACTCGAGGTAACGAATTAGTTGCATTTATTCGCTTTTCTAACAAGGTAAATTACGGCGGAGAGTTCCCCCACTCCAATCCTGTAAAACTTTGAAATTTTGTCAGATTTTGTCTTATATACATCAGCCTATCGCCGTCCACTGCTCAACGTAGGCCTCCCTCATCAAGCGCCAACCAACCCGTCTTCTCTGCTTATTTAATTATTGGATGGTATTTAAATATTTTTTTAAAAGCTTTTATTTAACTTGCAATGTATGTATGTGGGTTCGGGTGAAATCTTAGAGCTCAATTTTGAAGTAGATATCGTCAACCGATTGAGCTGAAATTTTGTATACACGTTTACTTTGGATGACAATGCACGATAAAATATGTGACGTCATTCTAAATCTAATATGGCGGACCATGCAAGATGGCGGAATTGTTATTTTTAATGTACTTCTACAATATGGGTATCAAATGAAAGGACTCGTTGAGGGCAACTCGAAAAATAATGTGATGTCACTCTAAATCCCATAAGAAGGATATTGAAGATAGCCGAGTATCTATTCGGTCTACTTCTACAATATAGATATTAAATGAAATGGGTCGTTGACCGTAACTCTAAAAATAATGTGACGTTATACTAAATCCAATATGGCGGAACATCTAAGATGGCGGAATAGTTATTATTTATGCACTTCTGCAATATGGGTATCAAATGAAAGATCTTGCCGAGAACAAATAGAAAAATAATGTGACATCACTTGAAATCCAATAGAATTGACACGATTCAAGTTTTTTGTGCTTTCATATAATGAAAGGTATGTTCGTACGATTGAGCTGAAATTTTGTATACACGTTTGGTTTGGATAAAAATGCACGATAAGGTTTGTGACTTCATTCTAAATACAAAATGGCGGACCATTCAGAATGGCGGAATAGTTATATTTCATGAACTTCTATAATATGGGTATCAAATGAAAGAGCCTATTGAGAGTAATTGGAAAAATAGTGTAACGTCATTCTAAATCCAATATGGCAAACCATCCAAAGTAACAGAATAGTTATTTTTGATGCACTTGTACATTACGGGTATCAAATGAAAGGGCTTCTTGAGAGCAACTTGGGAAATAATGTGACGTCATTGTTAATCCAATATGGGGGACCATCCAAGATGAACGAATAGTTATTATTTTTGCAAGTCTGCAATATGGATATCAAATGAAAGGGCTCATTGAGAGCAACTCGAAAAATAATCTAACGTCATTCTAAATCCAATATGGCGGACCATCCAAGATAGCCGAATAGTTAACTTTAGTCTACTTCTACAATATGGATATCTATTGAAAGGGTTCGTTGAGAGTAACTCGATAAATGTGACGTTTTTCTAACTCCAATATGGCGGAACATCTAAGATGGCGGAATAGTTATTATTTATACACATCTGCAATACGGGTATCAAATGAAAGGGCTTGCCGAGAATAATTAGAAAAATAATATGACATCTAGTGTGAGAAACCTTCTTCCTCCTGGCATTAATGCCGGCTATTGCCAGGGTCTGCCTTCCTACTCAACCTACTCCACTTTGCGCGGTCTTTTGCGTCCTCGGTGGTTAGACCATTGGCTCTCATATCCGGCATCACGACATCCAACCAGCGCTTCCTTGGGCGTCCAGGAGGTCTCACTCCAGGAACTGATATAGCAAGGCACTTGCATCCGACATAGTTCTTAGACCGGCGCGTAACGTGGCCAAACCATCTCAGGCGGCGCTCTTGGAACTTATCCGCTACGTCACGGACCCCAAGACTACCTCGAACGAATGTGTTGCGTATTCGGTCAGACCGCGTTACGCCGCACATCCACCTCAGCATCTTCATTTCCGTGAAGTGAAGTTCCTGAGTGTGCCGAGATAGTGCTGGCCAACATTCGCTGCCGTATAAAAGAATCGGTCGTATGATGCTCTTGTATATCAGTCCCTCGAGCTTGGCGGTTTTCTTCGGTGACAGACCACACCAGTGACCTCCCGCCATTAGGCCCAGGCAGCACTTATCCGGCCATGGACATCGTGATCGATGCCTCCAGACTCGTGCGAAGAACGGACTAAGAGTCGAGCCCTGGTAAACCCCCACTGTAATCGGGAAGGGTCTAGTGTGGCCAACAGCATTCCTAACCATCGAAAGCGGAATCGTGGTACATGTCTCTAGTGTGAGAAAACTAGCCAATGGTAACTAAAAAGTAAAAAATAAATTATATGCAAAAAATCATTTTTAGAAAAAGCTTTTATTTAAATGCTTTAAAAAGGAGAAAATAAAATTTGTCTTTTAAATTTTAACTATCAACTCATAACCTCATTGTACACAATTTATATGATCATAAAAGCTTGTCGCGTTAATCAATATTTAATTAAATTGAAACTTTAAAAATTGAAACTTAGCAGATTTTACATAATTAAATTAGCACTAGTTTAGTTACACAAGTAAATCGCGCGACAAGCTTTTATGATCATATAAATTGTGTACAATGAGGTTATGAGGTGATAGTTAAAATTTAAAAGACAAATTTTATTTTCTCCTTTTTAAAGCGTTTAAATAAAAGCTTTTTCTAAAAATGATTTTTTGCATATAATTTATTTACCTATGAAGCTTATTCAAGTATTGTAGGTAGAAGGATTTTAAAGTTAAAGTGCTCCGATATGTATTTTCCGCTCACATTTCAAACCATTGCATCCTTTGTAGCAGAATTCAACAACAAAATATAAAAGAACAAATTTTTGTTTTCATTTATTATTCATTCTTATATGAAGTTATGGTTCACTGCCATCTAGCGGTATATCCGTTAACCGTTTAGAAATGAAAGGACATGAGTTAAAGAGCGCTGAATTCGCAAATTCTATTATAAGATTTCTTGAAAATATTAAAAACATGTATTATATATACCATATACTTATTTTAAGTAAAAAAATAGTTAAACTTAACCATCAATATTATTTTAGTTAAAGTTATTTAATATAAATTTTATGTTTGGTGACAGTTTCATATTATATATCTACTAGTGTCACCTATGTTTTTATTGTATGTCATTAGTTTTTTTGTTTTATATTAAAAACTTGTCGTCGCCCGTAATTTTTGTTGCCTGGATTTTAACGTATAAAATGGAAAATCCCTTTTTTCTTTGTGCATTGAGGAAATTACCCTATGTAACTTTGTTAGCAGAGCGGAGAAATGAAAATAATGAATGTTTCTACAATACGGCGAAAAATGGGGGATGGAAGTCTTATAATCAGAAAGCAGTGTTCCGATTGTGCTAGAGATACAGCATAAAGCTGAAACAAACACCAGTAAGGTCGACGGTGAACGTAGATGTAGTACGACAGCGAGTGAGTCCATACGAAATGATGGAGGGTCTGCTCTCATCTCGGGAAAATTATTATTTTCTTTTCCCAGTGCATTTACCCCAAACTGGCGATAAGTTCAGCTGCTTGTTATATCTCGAATTCCAGCTTTCTAAGGTTCAGACTACACCAGTATATTCAAGATACCCCCTATCTTAAGCTGAAAGAAAAGATCAATAATTAACGTATATTTTAAATATTTTCACTAAAATAAAACAAACATCAAATGTTATAAGAGTTCAATTTAAATGAAAGTAATAGTACTACCGATGGCCTATCTAACTCGAAACACTTTTGTTTATTCTTCATTATACGAAGAGATAGATGTTGCGAATGTATTTCTATGCATTTCTTTTATTTATTTTGTTATAATTGAAGCCGTGCCTAGTGTTAAAACATTCCCTCCCCATTAAGACATTTCCGTTCCCCACTTTTCGCGCAATTTTGGATACATTGCGTCTTGAGTGGCGACACTAAATTAAAATATTAAATATCTCCTGCAGTCAAAATCGAACCTACATACTGTCCAGCTTACAGTCACACGTTATTGCCTCTGCACACAAATATTTCATTTACCCAAGTAAAGATCAAACCTACAGCGATCGTGTGTATTGTCCGAAACTGTACAATAGCTCCATAAATTGTATTTTAGAGATTGAAATATTTAAATTATTTACATTTTCTCCCTTTGGTTAAGAAAGCGCGGGCTTAGAGAAACAGCGTTGAGTTCCGCTACTCAACACGTTTTTTTTAACATCGTGTTCCCTATACTTATCCTGTTATACAGGAAAACGTGAAACTGCAAAATAAATAAAACTTAACTACTTCTTCATATAGCTTTTAACTACCATATATGAATAAAAGCATAAATTATATTAAACGTACTTCGAGCTACCAACCCAGAGCGTATTAAACATATGCGTTATCTAAAATGTAAATTAGAAGGCAAATTGCAAGCTGAACATCATTCCTATGACTTACTCTGTCTAGAGTCTTGGAACAGAGAACTAAATTGTCTTTACACTTCAAAGATTTTATGTATTTTAGTTCAAATTTAATTATACTTGATTATTTCTTTATACTACTTTGCTGCTTATAGCTGGGTACACAAAAGAAAATTAGTGTTAAAACGCTCCGTTCTGTATTTTTCACTGTAATTTTTAAATCCGCACACTACTAGAGCGAGATATAAAAATAATTCAGTTCTCAAATGTCAATCGAAATCGTCACGTTTATTTTTTAGAGCCACGATAGTCTCGTGTACGACATCGTATTTTATAAATGTATTCTTTTATATTTCTGAAGATATTCATTTCTGTGTTTTGCGAAAAAATTAAGAGCATAATGTGGGTACAAGTAAGACGCAAGTGCATCGAAAAAAATATTACATCACTTCTTTTGTTTTTTTATAATCTTGTAAGATATATATCATGATCTCAATCAAAGTGCGTGAGTTGAGTTCTGCCACTTAATACGCAATGCCTTTCGAATTCGGCGGGAAGTGGGGGAGCGGGAAGTGGCGGGAAGTTTCTCCATTTAGGCAAACACTAATATTACAAAACTCAACGAAAATAGACTTAGTTCTCGTTTTCCTATTCCCCCTCACACGTTAGACGCTCTTTAGCTTTACTAACATGGTTAGCAAGTTTATGACACGACACGATTCTTCACTCACCTTCCCAATGCAAATTAAGTGACACAAATGTGATACTTAATTTAAAGAAGTAAAGCATATTTTCCTATAAATTATTTTGTTCAACTTAGACAGGAAATGGCCAGCGGCATTGATATTGGAACTTTGTCGAAATCTCATCGGACACTAAGTTGGGAAGTTTCTGTGTTAGTATGGGAATGTCATGGTAGAATTAATTTGTAACTAGTAGGTTGTCGTTTTAGTGTTTTCATCAATACATTAATCCTATTCACACGTTAAAAGTAGTAGTAGTTTAATAAATCAATCAAAATGGCAACATTTCATACAATCTATTAAACATGCGCCAAATCGATGTTAGCTTTGGTATAAATTACAATTGATGCAGAACTTCCATTGAACTGCTGGTGCATTCATCATAATGTATAATGTATGTTTGTATGTGTCATACATCAATCTATATAAAAAAAATACAAATTCGAGGACTAATAGAATTTCTTAAATATATATATATATTTTACTTTTTCCTGCACAACTTAAGGATTTTTGACATTCAGATATTTCATCCTCCACTTACGCTTAAAATAAAGTTTTAAATTTAAAAAGAAAACGAAAGCAGACTGCTGCTACTACTACTACTAATAAATAATATTCAAATTGAACATTTTATTAAATAGTAACAAAAAAAATATTGTATTCTTTGTATAATAAAAGTATATCACGATTTGAAATATGTAGATCTTATAAATAAAAAAATATATATCTAAAACTTTTTTAACAACTTAAATCGATATTTATACATAAACGAGTCAAGCAGTCACTCTGAATCGTTCTGGGAGTTAGAAGTTGGTAAGGTGGTAACTTGTCTCAAAGTTAATTAACTGAATATCCGAGTTCGGCCGTCGGAGAGCAGATGGCACAAGTTTTGAAATGCTTGTGTTATACTAAACATGAAGTAAATAGGATATTCTTTAGTGCTTAGACACTCTGTAATGCGTCTAAAAATCATCAGACAAAAAATATCTTAGACGGTCCATTTACCGAGGAAGGCTAAAGGCTATATCGCGTTACCGTTTCAACGGAACCTACTTTCCCAAGAGTTTGAGTTACTCGTGCACTTAGAACGTGTTATGTATGTGTTATAATATTTTTTAATCTTTTTTACGGGAAAATAGTTTTTTCTTTTGATTTCTCGCTCTGGTACCAAGACAAAGCATAGTATTGAATTCCGTCACTCAACACGCAATGTTTCAAATATTGTGCGGTCTGATGCTAACGGGATCCCTTAAAACCCAAGTAACTTGTTAATGCTTGATACAAAGTAAAATTTAAAAAGTCTTTAAATTAATAATCATATTATTTGAATTAATGATAATCCCTCCGCTGCTGGGGCGAATTTTTAAAGGCAAAGCGCGATCGTAACACTAGGTTCCAAGGTACCCTTTACCGACTCTACTATATACGGGATACAGCGTGCAGTTATAAAAAAATCTTAGTTGAATTTAAACTTAAAATTATTGTATGCAATCCCCCACAACATAAATTTCCAACGAAAAATCTTTACATTTGTAGACGCTCCTTTTCATTGCTCTTCACAAATTTAAATATACTTGATGGCATTCCTATTGTCGAAATAACGAGGTGTATTGTATGCCTCATTAGAGCTGGTGGATTCATTAAATGGAGTTGCTGAATAACAGCGAGTGTGTACTGGATCACGGCGGAGTACTACAATGTTACTGAACGTGAAAAGCGTATTTTGTATAAACTTTAGCATGAATTGAAGAGATTTTTTTATATGATTTTCTTTTTTTGTTAGCTTCACTCTGTATTCCATAAATAGCAGGGTAAGTTGAAGGAACCTAGACAATACGTTTTCTGGCAAATTCCGCTTGTTAAATATTTCAGTGTCTGTTTTAAACGCCACGGTCGCGGGTTTGATTTCCTGTCCGATTATTGAATTATTTTATTCCTCGTTCTAGAAACAGGACAGACATTTTATAGCTCCACGCTGTATCCTACTCATATCAGGGTAGACAGGAGAAACCTAGCCTCATAACACTAGATTGTGTGTGAGTATCTTAACACTCCGTTCCCATTAAGACATTTCCGCACTCCTCTTTCTGACGAATTCTGGAGGCATTACGTGCTAAGAGGCATAACTTAACGCCGTGCTTTGCCTCATTAGTAGGTTGCGAAAAGAAAAAAATAATCTCATAGAGCAAACAACCTATCGCGTTAACAGTCCCACGCTTATTACCCCTGCGCTAAAACTGTCCTCTGTAAAGTAAATATTATAAAACGAAATATGCTTTTAAATATTTTAAGACAATTTAAGTTGTTATTATAATTTTTTTATAAAATAATAATGCATCTTTTCAACAAAAATGGTGCAAGAAATTAAATTAGATTTTTAACGATACCACGGTAAAATAACTGAACGTTATAAATTGAAAGTTTTCTCAGCACTTAACATCTACTGTTTTGTTTTCTTTTGTAGGAGAAGCAACCGACGGAAATTGTTTTTAAGAAAAATTCCTTGTTTACGTTCAACATGAAAATTCTTGCGGTGTAGAAAACTTTCTTGTTACCTACAAAATATAGTATTGTAAAATCTATCTAATCGAAATCGAAAAGTGGGAAATGGAAGTGTTTAAATTAGAAAAGAGCCTTAATAATAGTCTAATCAGTTTTTACTTGTCACTTCAATAGATTTAACACATATCACATTCCAAGGCGAGGTGACTTTGAACAGACGTACTTAATTAATGTGTGTTCACCTGGCACGCACGGAACCCCATAAAATAAGCACAGAATAGAAGGTGATCAATAGATTATCTGCCTCCACTAGAAATTAGAAGTTGCTTTGTTATTTAACCAACAATTATTTCTTCATAGATTATTGAGGGCTCGTATTTTCTTAGATAATGCTGTCCATGCCAGAGTCTGTAAAATTAAGCAATTTGTTATGTTTTTTTTGTCTCTCACTGTATCGCTAGTGAAATAGCTTGAGAGCCATATTGATAACAAAATTCCAGCGTTAACCTCCGTCACTCAATACGCAATATCTCGAAAGCCAGGCTGAAAGTAGGAAACAGAGGGTTTTAACACTAGATTCCCTCTTCCTATTCAAGAAATTATTGACTTAGCTGAATTTAGTTATAAGCTTGTTGTAACAAGTTCAACATCAACTAACAAATATATATGTAGAAGTATGTATGTATTTAAATGGGCGTTTCATAATTGTAGTCCAGGGAGCGAGTGCTGGCAATTTGAATGCAAATAGCAATGTTAGGCGAAGCGAATATTATGGATAAGTTTAGTTTGGTAAGAGCGATGAGAGGTTTTTTGGCACACACGCCTACACTATAGTGACTGACTGTAAACGCGTTTGGTAGTGAGTTCGATCTCGATTTGGGACCGAAAAGAATAATCTCAGGATAAGAAAACACTAATATGGCTGTAAACATCTGAAACCTGAACCCCCTACCACTAAAAGCAAGTAAAATCACTCAAGAAACCAAGATAATTCTGTCTTAACAGTATGCAATGCTGTAGTTCTTATTGCTTAATATATATCTCTGCCCACGTGCCGTGACGAGCGCCGTATATCAGCCAGACCAATTTCTTGACCGAAAAATTTATACCGGTCTCACATCTACCTGATTTATTAGTAAAGCTAAATTCACATTTGTATTTTTACATATATTTATATCTTTATATATTTACACCGGTGCATGGTTAGAAATTGAATTGCGGAACTCAACGCCGCGTTTTGCCTCGCCTCGGTTAGTAGAGCGAGGAAATTAAAATATTAAATATTTTTCTCCACGGAATGGGAAACAAAAAACTGCCTCTAGAATTGAACAAACTGCCTCTAGAATTGAAGAGACTATGGAAGTTGTCTTAAATATAACGGAGTGTCATCACACTAGGTAGCCAGGTTTCCTCTACCTACCCTGCTATGTGCGGTGTACAGCGTGACGCAAATAGGAAAATAATATACCTACCACATATTACATATGAAACCACCTTTACAATCACGTGGCTATTTCGCTAAGTGAAAAAGGTTTGCGCATCGTCCGTATTGAGATTTTCAATATTTCTCCTAAATTGTGACGATTTGTTTGGAAGGCCCACATTGCGGTGCTGATGCTTTACGTTTGACCGACTTGAAAGAGAGGATAGTTTAAATGAAACTATTTTTATTTAAGGAAATATTTATTTGAATTTATATTTCGATTTCTTTACTCTGCGATGTGCGGGATACAGTCAACTTACGCTGCTATAAAACAAAGTATTTGAACTATAATATTTAATCCTAAATTGTTTCAATTTGTTATTGAAAACATGAAAAAATAGATTTGTATATAAAAATTGAGCCCAAAGTGAATATAAGTTAAGTTAAGAGTTAAGACACTGTGTTTCTCCAATTATCGAGACATTGCGTGTTGAATGGTAGAACTTAACGCCGCGCTTTATCTACCAGAGTAAAAAAAATTGTAAAAATAACACAATTACTAATGTGAAATTGTTTCAAGTTACTAAATCGAGATTATCACATCTTAGACCCCGCTTTGCTGGCGGCGCGCGGCGCGGACGTGCAAACACTTGCCGTGAGAGCTCGACTGTATGATAAGAGGTCGCTATCACACTGTTAGCTACCTGGGTAATGGCCTTTTATTTTGTATTAAGCTATTAGAATTTAGAAACAAAGATTTAGATATAATTTTACTTAAAGCCAACAGGAAATATATATACCAATTAAAATTTTCTAAGTAATTCTCTGTGTAATTTTGTACAAAGATTTTTTTTATATTCTTTTATCTAGGATCCATAGCAAAGTAGATAGAGGGAGCGTGGGAACCCAGTTAAGACACTCTGTTCCCATTAGGACAATTACGTTCTCCAATTTCTGACAGTTTTTAGAGGAATTAAGTGTTGACTGGCCGAGCTGTCTGGTTTGGCTTTGCCTCGTTACCAGAACAAGGAAATGAGAATACTCGTATTCAATATTTCATTAAAATAAATAATTATGGATATCATTTTAATACCATTTATTTATTAATTTATGTTTCATAATTTATTTGTAATCGTGACATTTAATTTTAAGTTTTGGTTGAATCTCTTAACCCTAATAAATCATTCAAGTTTCTAAATTATATCTGATAGCCGCACTCAAGGTGTCAATTATTATTTAATTGACATTTCATCGATACATTTATTTTAAATCTAGAACTTCATAGTATTTTTTAAACATTTTTAAAGTCTTATTTCACACTTACGAAAGAATTCTTTGGAAACTGTTAAAATTTTTATATATTTTAGTATTATTAGTAGAAATCGTAGTCGTAATCGTAGAAACCTACTTGTACACACTCTTACTGTACAGTCACACTCTTCTGTCAAGCTACAATAAACTCCATTTTTAACTCTTTGAAGCTGAAAAAAATGTATTTTTAGTTTCAAGAACGGTGTCACTGTGGTCGACAATTAAAGAGTCAGTCTTCACAACAGTTTCTTTCGTCTTAAAGTACTGTGGGGACATCTGTTAATTGGATGCGAAGATTTTTACAGTGCACTAAAAAGACATGATTTTAATATAAATATTTTATGAATTAAAGTATATTTTTTAATATTTTTATTTAGAATATACACTAATTATATCTTTGGAATAGCTTTGGGTTAAGTTTTAATTTGAATTTTAATTAGTTTTAAATTAAATGTTTTCTCAATTCAATTTCAGTCTTTATATATTTTAATCTCGTTTCTCAAATAATAATATTTTATGAGCGGTAAAAAATTAATAACTCATTCTTCTTTACTTTCCGTTCAATTACAAATATTAAATGTTTTTAGGTCATCAGTTCCCGTTGTATCCACTGGTAGACCACCAGAGTATGGAAATGGAAATTTAAATTATTCCCTCTAGCCAGAATCGAACTAATGATCGTCGCGTTTCAATTAATCCAACGGCGCCATGACGGCTTTAAAGGTTATAAAAATTATATTTTGATGGTAACGTAAAAAATAAATACTTTATTTTATATACACATCATTTTCAGTTCTATTAAACGGTCTATTGTAGCAAAAAAAAACACTATTAAAAAAGTTACAATATTAAAAAGAAAAAGCAAAAAAATATAAAAGATAAATAACAACTTCGGTATTTTTTTTTTTCAAGTACAATACGTTTAATCATATCTTACATGAAGGGGTCTTAAAACTTCTGACCTCAGACTTGAGAGGGTCAAGTGGTACTCGATGGTCCTTTTTAAAAAGATTAGAGACGATTTGTATTTATTATCTTCTTCTTATTTTCCATTAAATGTATTGGTAAAAATGTTTTATTTACTTTGTTATATTTTGTTTGTATTTGTGTATTAATAAGATTAAGTTTTCTGGAGACTGTCGTGGCGTCATGGCGCAGACGTAGAATCTCATTGAAAATGTGCGGTAGTGTGTTCAATCCAATTCAAGTGACTGAAGTAAATTTCTTTTCCTCGATTTATATAATCAGCACATCTTTTCTATTTCTGTAAGAAGTGCTTTGATCTCTATTTTTTTTTTATCAGCTTCACGCTTTATCCCGCACACTGCAGGGTCGGCAGAGGAGCTTGTATTAAGACACTCCGTTCCCCACTTTCTGCCGAATCCTGGAGGCATCGCGTGTTGAGTAGCAAAACTCAACATAAGTTTAAATATTTAATCTCCTCAAGTGAGGATCGAACCCACAGAAAAATACCTATTCCTAGCCAGTTACATACCACACTGCGGGTGCGCGGAGCAGCTATTAAAAGTTTAATTAAAGCAAAACGAATAAGGTAATACTTCTCACTCGCGATATCGTTCAATATTTTAAGAATAAAATATTTCAACGCTATTTACCCGACAAATTTATAATGGCTAATAAATTTTAAAATCTAATTATGTTTGTAAAATTAAATTGTTTTATATTAGGTCGTTATGAGAATACAGTGTTATAAGAACAGTAAGTAGAATGGAAAATCTGGAGGTACTTCAATTTGTAGTCTTTTCTTTTTTTCCTAAGTTTCACGCTTTATCCAGCTAAGAGGTAGCGAGGTAAGAGAACGAAGCACCAAACGCTACAGTCTCTACATACTTCTTTCGCCTTAATTTATAGTATTTATATTTATATTTGTTCTGCCATTTGGTCAAGAATGCCATGCGGCCTAATATTCTATTCTGTTCATTCATTCATTGTGGGTTAAGTGCGGAATTCAATGCTGATCATAACTTGTTAACAGAGAGAAGAAATGCAAATATTTTATTTTCCTGAATGGGATTTGAATCTTGTGCGTTCATTTGTGACATGGTACAGACGCAGCACCTTTACGCCATCAACCTATATCATAACATTTTTATGAGCCCACAGCTCTGGTACTTCCCTTCGTAAATTTGAATTTCAAATTAACAAATCTGGTTCTACGGTTATTCAAATTAATATTCGGTTGAGGAACTGACGCGGAGATATGAGAACGATTTTTCGTACACCAGATGTAATAATTTAGGTGTGATTTCGCAATTACTACGTTTTACACTAATTTGTGATAGTAGACTTCGTCTATTGATAATGATATAGCAAAGTATATATAATTTTCAGTTGTAATATATACAATTGTAAAGAAAATGCTTTTTTGATCCGCGATGTATATTGTATATCTATATAAGGTCGGATATCGAGACGGATGCGCAGGGGGAACCTAGTTCATGAAACATATGAAACAGCCGTGCCCTGCCTGAAATATTTTTTTTTAACTACTTTTGACTCTTTTTACTACAGAATTTGAATTGGGAGAAAACCCTAATATAACTAAAAATTGTTTGTACATTTTCTAACTTACCAAAATCTTTATCGAATTTCTACATCACTTCCTTTGTGTATAGTGAAAACATCATCGTTTTTTATTTATGCAAATGGCGTCAAGCGATTTACCGATTATACGACGCGACGCTACATAAAATTTATGATATAGCGTTGTCTTAGTACACCAGAGACTTGAAATTTTAACTCATTTAACTCTTTTATAGTACAGTGGAATAATGACTGATTGTAAATACGATGATTGGTAGTTCAATTCATGAACGGGGCAATTTTTTTTTACTATACATTTAATCAAAACTTACTTTGTATTATACCATTTCTAGAAAGGAAGTTTCCCCAAAATCGTATTTTTATTTGAATAGTGAATAATTCACGAATTATTCACCATTTTCGCTTCTCTTTAAGCGTATTTTGGCGTGTTTAAAATAAAATTACAGTATTTGCGACCACGCTCCGCTGGTCCGACTACAGCCGACATCTGCACTGCTACGAATATCTTAATGTAGAGACGGGTAGAGTAAGCAATGCAGTGAAAGCTATTAAATAATTATGAATAATTTTGCATTTTGTATTTGTAATGTGCATAAAAATGTGCTAATATAATAAACATATTATAATAACTGACTGTAAACTGACGGTTGTGGTAATTCTCACTCTGGTAAAGCGTGCGTAACGCGAAAAAGGCGGCGTTTAATCCCGCCACTCAACAATAACTTGAAAATTTTATAATAATTGGTTAACGAATTTTTGTAATGCTTAATTAGCACTGCCTACCCTATATCCTACTGAATTGGGATGTTACGATTTTTTTTTATTTATTACGTAGCTTAAATTATTGCTTAAAATTTAAAAACGTGTAGGTAAATATTTTGTTGCAAGCTGTTTATTTTAACTATGTTTAATTTTTACTTTTACGAATATTATGTAACAATAAAGAACTTATAGCATTATTAAAGCAAAAGCTATTAAACTGTATTAGGTGGCCAACAATCCTTAATCTAAAGCAAAAGATATACAATGTGTAAGTTTTTCTCGACAGCGCAGTATTTGTGATAGTTTAATGTAGTGAAAATTATGATAAATTTTTAAAGCGTTTCGTTACTTAACGTTAGCGTAACGGACGTTAACGTATACACAAAAACCTATTAAAATACAATGTATGTAGCTGTAATACAATTTGTTAAAACCAGCGGCCGTAACCCGTTGAGTATTAAATATGTATATTATGAAAATTTTCTACTTTAGTAGCCATAATTGCATTATAAGGCTGTAATGTATCTGTATTGTTAACGCAACAGTTGCAGGTTCAATTCTCAGTTGGGGAATGATTGTATTTTTTTTCAGTCCCTTGTTCAAGTAAATATAACATATATGTGTGGCGGAATTCAACTCTAATTCCTAATTCTCGAGGCATTACGTATTGAGTGAAGATAGCGAGAAAATGGAAATGTTAAATATTTCATACCTCAAGTTGGAATCAAATCCACAACTTACGCGCTTCCATTCGCACACTTATGCCTCTACGGCGGCCAGGCTTATTGCCTTTAAAATCAAAAGAAAGTACTCGTTTGATAAATTAAAAAAAATAAAGAAAATACATATAAGTTACGAAAATACATACACTTTCACAATACCGTCACTCCGATGAACACTGTGCGGCGTTTAATTAAGTTGCTACCCTCATTTCAATGGGCTACAAATTATTATATACACCCGCAGGCACCCTCCGGTTGTAACGTTCTATTATGATTTATTTGCACGAAATGATGAATAGCTCTTATATATTGTGTCTTGTTGTGTGTGAAATTGTCTATTTCGATCGTTTGTAGTTTGTGTGTTTGTTATGTTTCTATAATTTGAAAATATTTATTATAAAGTTCGAAATCGAGGTCGTCATGGCGGAAAATAGGGAACTAATTGTCTTAACACTAGGTTTCTATGAACTCTCTCTCTCTCTTAAGCTTAGTTATTTTGGCAAAAGAAACCAGGACGTTTAGTTCCGCCACTTAATACGTATTGACGTGATTTCGAACATAAAACGGATAACGGAGAGTTTACGGAATAGATTTATCATGTTTACTCTGGTATGCAACATATAACGTGAATCATTCCCCCGAATTGATTTCCCCGAGCGGGAATCGAGCCCACAACTATCTTGTGTACAGTCTACCCTTATGACACCGGGCCACGACGGTTTCTATGAAATTATTTCATAGTTCAAAGTGAATAAATATATATCAGCGTTGTTGTTGTTCCTACGGCAATTGAGTCCCGATGCCTTTTAACGCAATTTTAATGTGAATCCGATAACGACCTGACTTTTTGCGTAACGGCCGTTTAACGGAGTGTTTTTGTAATAATTAAGTATTTAATTGGATTTATTCAAGTTTTATGGTTTGGATTGATTGATATTGTATTTAATATTGGGTACCTTGAAGTTATATAGATTACTTAGACATAAAGAAGTTAGTATATTATTTGAAAAAGAAGGAACTATTAATGGTAGTGTGAACTGACTGGGGCCCCCAGTGTAGAACACATCATTCCCCCTACATTCCGAACAATTTTTAAAACATTGCGTGTTGAATGGCAGAGCTCAACTTTGCAGCTTGTATACCAGAGAGGGAAAATTAAATTACTCTTGCCCCTTTAAGGAATCAATCCCAAAATCTTCAAATACTTAAATACTGTTCCACTGCGCCATGGTGGACATATATATATCATTTAATTATATCATGCAAGCAATACACACAGATGTAACTACTTTACTCGAAAGTACCCATTTTATTGCAAAAATACAATAATTTATTAAAATTCAATTGAATAACAAAAGCAAAATACTTTAAAAAATACATTACTGTATAAAAATTCAACACCACCCCCGCATTTTCAAGAACATTTGAATACAAGCAGAAGATTTTCGCCATTTGAATTTTAAATAAATGGTCGTCGTGTGCAAAAAGTTCGTTAATATTAATGTGCATTTCGCATTTTGTATTTATACTGGCCACTGTGGCGTAGTTGAGAGAGTGTGGGATCGTGATTGTTTTGGTTTCGAATCTCATTTGATGCAAAGTCTATATCAATTGTAGTGTTCCGCTCGAGGGTATGTTCGGTTGGTTGGTTGGTTATTAATAGAATGTTATATATTTAGAAGTTGAATATCTCGTTTTTTAATCGCTCGGTCGGTATATATATTGTATTGTTGAAAGATTGAAGTTGATTTTTTTTTATAGATACTATCTTTATTTCTTTATTATTATAAAACACTAGGTTCTCAGGTTCGATTTTCCTTTCTTGCTATATGCGGTATACAGCGTGAAGCAAAATAAAATAACAATGATAAAGAAAATTAATTATTTAATATTTTCATTTCCCCGCTCTGGTAACGAGACAATACGTGGCGTTGAGTTCCACCACTCAACACGTAATATTTCGAAATTTCACCGGAGTGTCTTAACCCTAGATTTGCTCTGCCTAACATGTCATATGCGGAATGAAGAGTTAAGCTCCGAATAATCAAAGAATTTGTTTAGTTGAACGCGCTAATCTCAGGAACAATTGTTTCGAATTGAAAAATTTTTTTTAAAAAAGACTTTTTTTAGCCACAAGGTTTTGAAAAAGGAAATGAAAATATTTTATTCTCCCAAGTAGGAAAGGAACACACAATCGTCGATTCTATAGCGACATTCGTACGTCACTGCGCCACAACGGCCTAAAAACGCTAGATATTAAATAATAAAGGCAGCAAAACGCGTAACCCTCATAAGGCAGTAACATTATACCGTTTTATAGCTTTTAACAAACATTCCGACCACTTAAACTTTATTGCCGAATCAGAGTTTGTTTCGTTAGGACCACTCTGACTCCTTTGGGATTGTTATCTATTGTTATAACTAAATTGATGTATTCCACACATAGTAAGGTAGGAGCGTAAACCTGGGAACTTAGTGTTAAGACACTCTGTTCCCCACTTTCTGTCGAACTTTGGAGGTATTGCATGTTGAGTGACGAAACTTGTCGTTTTGCCGTATGTGCTTATGGCTTGGTTTATTTCAATCCCAAGAAGACACAAGTCTGCGCATTAACCATTAAAAAAACACCTTGTGTCGTATCGCCAGCCTTCCGAAAAACTCCCGCTATAGCCGCGCCCAGTATCAGCACAGTGGATCTTAGAATTTAAAGTGACTGCCCGTATCGCGATCTGGAAAGCAAGGCTCAGATGACCTCAAAGAAACTGGGGGTAATTAACAGACCGAGACAGTACTTCACGCCAAAACACCGATTGGCTTTGTATAGGGCCCAGGTTCGGCCTCATATTGAGTACTGTTCTCATCTCTGGTATTTCAAATATTAATATTCTATCTGATAGATCTAATCCACAGCCTTCACGTACATTCACATGCTTTATTGTAACTAGAATATAACGCATGTTTACTAAAAAAAATATTTTAGCGAAAACATCAGCAATTTCACATTAACAGTTATTCAATTATCCAACCCAATAAATTTACTTTCATTCCCAACATTATTAAAAATTAAGTAAAACGCAAATATTTAAATTCCACACGAACAAATACAAGGGAATTCAAATTCTAGTAATAATTCCGCTTCTACGCACAATAATGAACCCTTCGGTGCTACGCGGACTTCAGACGTGACTTTATTCTGAGAGGCCCTTGGGTAATAAGACAGATAGATAAGGTTAACTTTTACAAATACGTATTGAGATTGTTAATTATGAAAATATATTTTTTTAGGGGGAATATTAGGGGGAATGCAAGGTAGGTGAAGAGAACCTA
Source organism: Heliconius melpomene rosina (assembly GCF_056956725.1). Classification (NCBI taxonomy): domain Eukaryota; kingdom Metazoa; phylum Arthropoda; class Insecta; order Lepidoptera; family Nymphalidae; genus Heliconius; species Heliconius melpomene. The sequence continues at coordinate 576,565 of NC_140396.1, read as the reverse complement.
ATCTTAAGAACTGCGGTCTTTCTACTTTCAGATTCTTTTACTAACGACACAAATTGGGGTTTTTAATCCATTTTGAAATTATGTGGCTCATTTAGATGTTAGAAGCCGTATAAACAAGAATAATAAAACAAGTTGAATTCTAACCAATATACAATTTTCGTAGTATTATTTTCCTACTTATATAAATCACAGTTATCAGGTCGGTAAAATAAAAAACTTAAAATTATTAGTTTTCTAAGATCAATAATAATTATTATAAATTAATGAATCCACTCCACACGTGATGGGAAACGGAAACGGAATATCTTAAAAATAGCTCCACCTACCCTGTATAGAAATGAATGTTGAAAATTTAAATAAAAAACATATCAACATAACATATTACTCGAATCCACAAAAATTTCAGCAAAAACAAAAAATCGTACGCGCAATATATAAAAAGTAACATTATAGAACCGAGAACCGTCGTAGCACCGCAAATTGTCGGCGCCCTCCGTCTCATAAACTTATTTGACCGAGGGCCCTCCGAGGCGGCCGTGGAGAATGATAACATTGCGATTCAAATAAAGAGACGATATGTTGGCTCGGCCTCGTAAAGCACACGCGTTTGGGAGTCGAGTCAGCGATGTTGAATATTTTTTTTTGTCACGGATACGATGCGATTCTTGTTGTCGTATAGTGTATTTAATGTGTGTCATGATGATTTTTAGCTTAATTTCAATATGAAGTTTGTTTAGATGTGCTTAAACATTAGCATAGTGTCAGCAAGTGGAACTGAATGATATAGTGTTATCTGAATTATAGTATAATAGCAATGTAACAATTTTGTTAAACTTCCAAGCTAAAGATTATGAAAGCCCTTTATATAGAAATATAAGGAATATTTATAATACAAAAGCAAAAAAACATCAATATAGGACAAAATTTACAGGCACATAACACTAGGTTTTTTACCACGTTTCCTCCGCCTACCCTACGGCTATGTGAAGGATACAGCGTGAGGTTAAAAAAATATCAACAAAGAAATAGTGAAAAACTAGGTAAAATCACAAAATATTTGAATACATGCAGAATTCAACGTAAATAATAGTTGAAAATCTATCTAAAAGCTACAATAATTAACATGATAACAATACCATCGATCAGATCATCTGTCATCAATCTCCCATATAATCTATATTAATTGGTTGCCGACACGATTGGCAGAAATCGTTACGTATAAATAACCGTACATAACGCGATAAGCGAATCACGATGTGTTGAAAAACGGGCGTGACCATGTTTTTTTTTCTATGAAACACAGATTTATGATGAAAATATGTATGTATAGAATTTTGTTTCTTTTCAATACATTTTTTTTAAAATTAGTAAAGATTAAGTCGGTACTTTGAGGACGTTATGGTGATGGGACCTTAAACGGGACACGGGTTCAATTTCCACTCGAAGGAATGAAAATGAAGAGGTCGGTCGTAGGGCAGGGGCACAAACCGTGACTGTAAAACCGACTGGTTGTGGGTTCCATCTCTACTCGAGGAAAGGAAATATTTATTTAAATTTATATTTCCTTTTCTTCGCTCTGGGGTCGAGACAAATCTCATTCAGTCGAATGAGCATCGAATCACAACCAGTCGCGTTTATAGACACACTTTGTGCCCTAGAGCCACGACTTTCCATTTACTTCTGGCAATGAGGCAAAGTGGAAAATGAAAGTGTTTTAAAAGGAACAGAATGTCTTAGCACTAGGAGATCCCACTAGGAGTATCTTGCATATAGCAGTGTAGACCTACACTGCTATATGCAAGATACAGCTTGAACGTAAAAAAGTAAAATACACCTAGTATTAAATTCATTATTTAAATTCAAAACCAAAAATATAAAACACAGAAATTATTTCAATATAGTTAATTATAATATCTCGTTAACCAATTCGATTATAAGCCGATAGTGTCATAAACATTTTCAGGTCAATAAATATCTGTAATACAATAATACTATTTACAATGAAACTGAAATACAAACTTGTAATGTTTTCGTGGTATATAAATTGTTAAATAATTATATTATGTTAAAATCTTTAGTGTTGTTGTTGTTTTAATAAAATGTTTTAATAAAACAAAATTTGAACCATGTGTGATATGAGTCACATTCATATTCTGAAAACCATATAAATGTAATCGAAACGAATAACGTGATTTACGGTTGCCTATTGTTTAGCCTGTTTATAATAGCCTACCTTAATAAATGGACTAACCAATACAAAAAAATATTCAATTCAAACGAATATGTCCTGAGATTAGTGCGCTCAACCGAACAAACTGTCCCCTTAAATATAGATAGTTCAGAGTAATTTAAGTCTAATTACTGGACGAATAGAACTGACATATCTTTCCATTATCTCTTATTCATTCTGGAAACTATCCATTATTGTGCAGCGGTAGATCGTACTGTAAACTGTAAAAAAAAGAACTCAAAATAAACGGTAAGATAAAAAATGTAAAAATGAAAAACAAATAGGGGAAAGTGAGAAACGGTAGTGTCTTTATGGGAATGGAGAGTCTAAGTAAATTATGTTCCCAGGTTCCATCTGTCTACACTGCTTTGAGTGGTATATTCTGTGTAGATAAAAAATAAATAATATATATAACACTTAAAAAATCGACACCAAACGACCATATGTAAGGCATAATAAAAACGTGTTTCGTGTTCTGAAATAACAAGTCATCTACATACAAAAATATTCATTAATAATTCGAGCTACGAAGGTATGAGGGTCTACGTAGCTACGTAGCTACAGTGCTACGCGAATATAATTTCCATGTTATTATTAGATTCGTATGTGCTTTTGTAAATTTCTTGGTTTGGATTTTAAGTGATTTATATAAAATCTCGTTAATTATGTTTAAGCTGGTTTTTTTGACGGATATTAAATTACATTATGAAATCCGAAATCCTAGATCCTCTTAGCAATTAAATACCAAGAGAAAATTATATCTTGTAAGCGGATAACAATAAAAAATCTTTTCAAAATACTTTATAAAGCTATAAATCTGGAAAAAGTTGAAAAAAAGTACAGACCATTATTCCTACTGCTAAATTATAATAATGAAAAAAAAAACCAACCATGTGCGAGTCTAATTCGCGCACGACGGATCTCGGGCCTTTGCTATAAAAATAAAATAGTATTTTTTTATCATAGAGGCAACAGAAATACATATTAATCTATAAAAAAATTAAGTGTCTAACAGTGACAGTTCATGAGACGTAGCCTGGTGAAAGACGGACAGACAGATGAACAAACAACGGAGTTTTGTAATAAGGTTCCGTTTTACTCGTTGGGTACGGAACTTTAAATACGACTGATTTGAAAAGTAAAAAAAAATACGTCTAGCAATTTTTAGGAGCAAAATTTAAAAACAAGAAAAACTGGTGCACATTTTTTTAACTGTCACGTACATGAAACAAGCCTATCTTGTAACCAAGTTTACTTTTTTACCTTTCTATCCACAAACGTATGCTAATAAATAGAACATGTCTTTAGAATATACGTTACTAGTACTATTTATTTTGATATATAGCCGTACTATCTGTACTAATATTATGAGGCTCTAAAATTTGTTTGGTTGAATGCGCTAAGCTTAGGAACTCGTGGGTCAAACTGAAAAAATATTTTTGTGTCAGATAGTCCATTTATTGAGGAAGGCTACTAGGCTATATTTATTTATGGATGTGCGGTCAAAGTTACTCCGAGTATTTAGAGTGTGACTTACACAATACTTAGTTATTTGACCACGGTAGACTTGCCACAAGTACACGATTGTGTTATTACATGGACATATAATTATTATAATAATAGAGTAACCAAAAAATAAAGTTGCGTGAAGAAAAAGAGACGAAAATAGTCATTACATAAAGAGACAAAAATATTTATTGACCATCGCAGCAGAATAGTAACTGACTGTAAACGCTATAGTTATGGGTTCGATTTCCACTCGGTAGAATACAGTGTGGCATAGAGTGTAACCATTCCACACGCAAAGTGAAGGATGGCGATCAATTTCAAAATATTCAAGGCCTACTTAATTCCATATAGCTATAAAAGTTTATTTATATCTTTACTTCGTAAAGAGATTTCTTTTGTATGCATAACTGATATGGACTGAATTAGGGTTAATGTTGTTTTCACATCTAAGACTTTTTTGGCGTCCATTCCAAAATGTAAGCTTAAGACTATAATTTTTTATTGTGAAAATTTGCCTACAATATTAGAATACACTTTGCTTTTTTCATTCGCCATTAGCCTTTAAAATACTCTCTAAGGGATCAATAAGTTCTGTGTTCAAATCCAGCTCAAATTTGCTATGCTTGTAATTTCAATATACTTATTAATTGTACAATTTAATCTGCTGTCATCAACCTCTTTATACATGCCTTCTACCTGGAGTTCTTCATGCTTTCTACGTGACCTTCCTCCAGCATTTTTGATACTGTGATTTCGAAGGTCAACCGAGGTCTCCCTCCTCTCTTACCCTTTATTTTTGTACTCTTTCTTCCTACTGAGTATGGATGATCTCTTTAAAATGATCGAATGGTCTCACTGATAAATGATACTCGTGGTAGTAGTAGACAATCCAATATTTTTTTAAGGAATGATCCAGGAACATAATTTGAAAGCGGGACTAAAAGAATCATTTTGAATTGGTTAGGTAGGGAGAGGAACTCGGACAGTAGAGGCGATTACGTGTAGTTTGGATCTCCCAGGTACCCTGCAATGGTGGGTAGCCCGATGAGTACAGTGGATCCATGGGATAAAACGTAATTTATTTTAAAACACCAAATTCCATAACTTAAGCCACATCACAACCATCTCTAGTGAATTTAAACGACGTGTTAAAATAGCGAATTCTTTTATATAGAACAAAATACGTAAACTAGACGATCCTATACCCAATCGGGACCCTCATTACCGTCCCTTTACGCTAACGTTGTCGGTGAAATTGCTTTCTTTGTTATAAAATAATGGTTTTACACGACACCTTGTCACGTACGTATATTGAATACTATGAAAGTATATGAATACAATAAGGTATATCGTTTGTTATGTTGATGCTAAATTTAAGTTTTTGTAAGAGCTACGAGCTATAATTTATTGAGGACAGTCGTGGCGCAGGGGCACGAGGGCGTGTTGTGGGTTTAATCTTTACTTTTACGAGGAGAGTGGAGTGTTTTTTCTTTTATACGTTTCTAGGTTCAGAGTGATGAAATTAAAATAAGTATAATCATTCTTTCGAGTGTAGAAATACGTATAAAAGAAAAACGAACATATTTACTTCTACACCAAAGTGTACATATTGAAATAATTTAAAAACCTTCCTTTATTAGCTAAGTTCAGAGAAAATGGGTTTTTTGTTAGCAATTAAAGGTGTTTCGATATCCCGCGTTAAGACTTAATTCTTGTTACGCTACACAAAAAGCGTTTCTAAACAAAAAAGACACGTCGCAATAGTATGTTAGGAGACGTTCTTGTTCTCATAATATATTTTATTATTGAGTCATTTTGAGTCGATTTTTGCTGGGGAATGAATTATTTTCACTCTATAAACGATGTTTGTTGATTAATACCACAAAACCACACATAATTTTGTATGTTGATTATATTTGTAGCAATAAAGTCTGCGAAAAATAGGAAAAAGGATTACAAAACGAATATATGACTGAAATTCTTGTATTACTTTAAATTTAATGTTGGCAATTTGTTTACTAAGAAAAAATATTCGCATATGTACCCCTGCGCCATGAATTATAAAAGCTCTTGCTAAATAAATTATATTTACGCATATTCACTCAAACAGTCTACTCATCGAAATTAATCATTTTGCTTATTATCTTAACGACGTCGTTTTAAATAACAAGAAAAATAGAACGGAATGTCTAAACACTACTTTCTCCATGTTCACCACAAATTGGCATAAGATGAATAAAATAAAAAATAAATTAACTCTAACAGCTGCGTTAACAAACATAAAATACATCAATATGTTTACGGAATCGAATATCGAGGGGCAATTCTTTTAATTGCCACGTCTGCGGGCTGAGGCCGAACCATTTAAAGTTTTTCGATTGGATATGTACTCGTATAGCTTATCTGTATTAGATAGCGTGTTCGAATCCTCCTGTGCTTTGACCCAGTTTACGTATTGTCATTTGATGATAAATGGAAAAAATATCGGTGATATATGTAGAGATTATTTTTTTAGTATTGAAAGTCGAGTTCATTTTTTAAATGTTTTTTGTAAAATGTAGGTTATTTCAAATTGTTATTAAATAGCTTATTCTAATATTTTTTTAAACGTTTCTGGCTCACTTAGGATCAGAAAAATATTTAAACGTTAGTATATTGTTTTTAATTTACGTATTTAAAATGTACTAGGTAGTAGTAGCTAGTGTACCTTGGATGAATTCTAAGAGAGGGCATATATTTTTCAGAATTTCTATATGGAATTTTAGTTTTTAAGTAATTTGAAAAAAAAATATTTGTGATCTTGTTTTTATTTAATATTTTATATGAATCATTAACGACTTCTAGTATAATAAAGCGTATCGTTGTATATTCCCTTCCGCCTTTAACTTTAACTCTGAGCGAGTCATCTTTCATTGCATATTATTACTTTCAATTCCCTCTAATTTGGAGAGTGTGATATTATAAATAAAAAAGACAATTTAACTGCAGAAATTAATCTACGAAATTCTTCACATAAATAAAACAAAAACTATATATACTGTTTCCATATATATACAGACTGTTAAATTTCTGTTCTTCATTGTTAGGTCTCAAAGATTTATTACAGTCTAGACAGCAATATATTAACAAAAACTGAAGATCAATAGTATCAGAATAGCAATTTACACACACTATCTACACACTGTCTACCGCAAAATATAATCTTACACAATAGACCAATACGTAACTCAACAACGTTATTAATAGTTTGAGGTCAAATTCGTGATTATAATATTCATGATATACCTGTGTCATATATACAAGATATAAAACGTATGCGAAATTAAATTCTAAACTAAAAAAAGACTAAGCCTGCGGATTTGCACTAATTTTCTATAGAAGTTACCAATTTTCGGATATTTTCGTTTACATAATTAGTTAGTGTACGGAACCCACGTTGGGCGAGTCCGACTTGCACTTGAGTTTTAGTACAAATGGGAAATAAATTCTACACCGCTTAGTTTCAGCTGCATGTTGTTTATCAGTTACCGAGTTACGGAAAAATTTAGTGTATATAATTATATTATTTTATAAAGAATAAAAAAACGAGTAGTAGGAATTATCTCTCTGCGCATAATATTGCGAAATTTGAACTCACTACCATAAAAAACAATATGTAAGGAGCACGCGTACAATGTAACTAGGCCAACACGATGTTACTTACAAAAAGCACGTTGTTCGTGTAGAATGCATTTTACAAAAGATTTTTGCATTCAATTGAATATTGAAAGCAGTTTTTAGTTAGAATTCTTTATTCAGTTCAATATTTTTTGATTCATCTTCCGCTTTTGTATCAATTTTTGGGTTCAATTTCCACTTGGATATTTTTTCATTTTCGCACTCTAGTATGAAGATGAAACGCTAAATACATGTAATTATAAATATCAATTATTAGATGTGATGGATGACATAGGTCTGGTGGATGTTGGTTTAATTTTTTTGAATATATATTTTAAATAAATAATCGTATAGTCCAACAGGTGAAGCCGCGGGCGGGTCCCTATTACATTATACTTTTTTAAATCCACATCATTCCAAGTTAAAAAGATATTTATGTTATTTGTACTAATACGTGTAAACGTTTATATATTACGCTTTAGGGTCGTCTCTTGGGTGCGATAACTTAATCGTGACATTAAAAGATTACCGACACGGAAACCTCTGTTGTTTAAAAACAACCGCATGTCACTATACATTTCTGTGTTTGTTTTCATTTCTCTTGCTACTCGTCGTGGGACATAAGTTCAAATTTTATAAGATGAAAAATTATGACTCATTGTCACGTTTCACCTGCGCCGAGCGTGCAAGCGAGCAACTGGCAATGGCAAACTGGCAACTACATTCTAACTCCGGATGGATACAATAAAAATCCGGGCAAGAAACTATTATATTAAGATTTTACAATATTATAAAATTGGGTGAAAGCAAACGGAATTCGAACCCATTATTACCTAATTCAAAATATATTATAACAAAGCAATCAACATTCGTATAAAACAGTATTACCTTAGAAGGGAGAGCTAGTTACGTACTCGTAGCTCTTAACATGTAATTAGCTTTTCTTACGGCTTCTCTAGCGTGTGCAGTATACTGTAGCAGCTTTGTGAAGCAAATATAAGGTCTTGGGTGTTTACAACAAAGTATTGAGAGCTAGTTAGTAGAAAGTGGGGAGTGTCTTAATTCTAGATTCTCTCTGCCTCCTACTACGGAAAAGAGTCAAAGGAATGCCCTAGACTCTCTTTTCAACTAGTTTTGACTTATTTTGTTGTTAACATACCTGTGTACAAATTTGTACGCCCCTCTTTTCGCCGAATTCTAGAAGCTTGCGTGTAGAGTGGCGGAGCTGAACGCCGCGCTTTAATTCGTTACCAAAGTGAGGAAATTTAATAACCTTAAAAATCAATGAAACAATTGTAATGCGCGACAATTTTAAACAAAGAGTGACAAATACGTATCAAATAGTTAGAACCAGAATCGAGGACAGCTTCATTACTGGACGAGTCACGTGCTTCGTTACACCGCTGTGTACTGCCAGTGCCGTTTGTTTTCTACTTGTCGTTCCGCATTTTGAAATTAATATGTAGATTTTGGAGGGGGTGGGGCTGCTTTTTTTACGAACTTTCTCTTCTAATATAATAAGATGGGGGTCGTCAATTCGATTTTCATATAGGATAGATTTCCTTTTTAGTTTTATCGTAACTATTTAAGCTTGTTGTTAAATAATAGCTACATCTTTACAATTAATTGTAGCTTTATTAAAATTCTTTTAGTAGTTTTTGTACGGAAGTAGAACAGAAATTCATCTTCACAAACTTTCTCATTTAAACCAATGTAATGTAAGTATGTTACTAGGAAGGAGCTAATCCACCATTTTTTATAAAGCTAAAATTTATATATTATACAAAATACACGTTTTAAAGGAATTTATTACGTTATAAATTAAATTATTGTAATTTTTAATGACTATAATTATTATAAGTATTATTTAATTTTTGCAGAATCAAGGCACTCCATTCCAAATGAGATTTTACGAAACTCAACAACACAATTTGGTTACTTGATAATGAAATATTTATATAATAAAATTTTATAGTTATTAATTTATTCATCTCTATGTAAAAAGCTCGCTTTGTTATTTATTATTATTATTAAGTATTTTAAAATGAACACTACTAAGTGAAGTATTTTCGGCTTACTAAAAATTCTGACGGCGTTCACGAGAGTCTTTTAGTTCAACTCGGCTGAAGCAGCTCAGATTTGCATCACAAAGTATGTTTATCCATCTGTCCCTCCTTGTTTGTTCCGTTTTCACGTTATTAACAGTTTTTTTTTTAGTTCTATACTGCATTTTAAATAAGAAAATGTCTTTGTTTTCCATTTCTTTCGCTTTTGTAAATAATTTTCATTTTAAATAGGATTTAAAAGTACTGTACGTAGTGTTGTTAGGTTAAATTTTTGCTTGTATATCACTGGTATACAGCATAGTGGTTATATTGGAAGTTTTTGAATGCACATGCTATGCTATGTGTGGATTTAAATTCTATTCCTATTAATATACATAGCTTGGATTGAGTTGAGGCTTGGGAGAAGTACAGACATATTTTGATTTATTGCTAAGCTATCGTTAAGTTCGCAGTCGATCGAAGATTTAAGTTCCTTTTCATACTTCATCCTTCATCCTTCCACCGTTCACCTCTCATCCAGAACAGAACTTTAATAAAATTCACTCTAAAATTGGTAACTTAACACTTTGCTGACCGGAGACAGGTTAAGTCCTCATTGCACTTTTATTATTCCTTTAATTACAAAATATTATGGATATCAAATAAAAGGGCTTGATTAGAACAATACAGCACACTATGAAATAAATCCACGATGGCTGGCGTAATAAAATAGCGAACTATATACAGGGTGAGTCATATTGAACTTTCCGGTTTTGGAAGGACATTGCACGAAGAAGGGAAGGAGTAGAAGGGTGGGGATGGTGTCATTAGACGCGCCATGACATGCAGTTTTAGTGTGAGCAATGGCTTGGTCGGGACAACATCGTGCGTTCGTAGTTGAAGAGTTTATTAAAAATGGCGGCTCCGTGATCACAACACAGCGTGCGTTCCGTTTACATTTTGCTATTGGTCGACGTGATCCCATTCCCACTGGACCAACAATCAGAAATTGGGTATCAAATTTTAGAGCAACATCATCAGCATTAAAAACAAGACCACAAGGCCGAATTAGGACGTCAACGTCAGCGGAAAACGTGGATAGAGTGCGGGCTTCAATTCAACAATCCCCTCGGCGTTCTGTTCGGAAACATGCCGCTTCACTAGGATTATCTTTCAGTAGTGTCCGCAGAATACTGCATAGAGACCTTAAATTTCACCCATACAAGATTCAGGTAGTGCAAGAATTAACAGTTAGAGACTTAGACACACGAACAAATTTATGCCGCGACATTCAGCAGATCCCCCGCACTGCTGTTTTGATCTTCAGTGATGAGGCACATTTTCACCTCGCCGGAACTGTCAACAAACAGAATTTTCGATACTGGGCTGAGAATAACCCACGAAACCTACACGAACGACCACTTCACAGCCCTCGAGTGACAGTGTGGTGCGCTATTGCAGAGTTTGGTGTGTGGGGTCCCTATTTTTTTGAAGAAGATGGTCAAGTCGTCACAGTTACCTCTGCTCGGTATTGCGACATGCTTGAAACTTTTCTGAAACCGAAATTGGAGGAATTAACGCAGAATCATGACAACGATAACATCTGGTTCCAACAAGATGGTGCTACAGCCCATACATCCAGGCGTTCAATGGAAATCCTGCGACAAATGTTTCCCGGTCATCTCATTTCTTTGCGAGGTGACGTTGGGTGGCCGCCGAGATCACCTGATTTAACCCCCTGCGATTTCTTTCTCTGGGGTTACCTGAAGGAAAAGGTGTACACGCATCGTCCCCGAACCATCGATGAACTGAAGGCTGCAATCACGGAAGAAATCAATGCTATTCCGCTGAATATGACTCGACGAGTAATGGACAACTTCCGGGAAAGGCTTCAGCAGTGTGTGGTCAATGGAGGTAGACATTTACAGGATATCATTTTTAAAACCAACTAAATTAAAACTGCATGTTATGTGCTTTCAAACAATAAAATAATTTTTACTGCATGTCGCTTTGTTTTTAATACACACCTTATTGAAATCGGAAAGTTCAATATGACTCACCCTGTATTTTTTAAAGAACTCTTGATATGTGTATCAAATTTAAATGTTTGACTAGAAGAATACGGTATACTATGAAGTAAATCCAAGATGGCGGCCACAACAAAATGGCAGAATATATATTTTAAAATCACCCTCGATATGGGGGGGGATTCTTGTATTATTTAATAAAAATAATACAATAATATTTACCCGTACGGTATTTGAACTTACAATTATAATTTTAAACATGATAGTAACGTCTCAACTGCGCCACGATGGTCTTAGTTAGTGAAATTAAAAAGCGTACAGTAATTACGACGGCGTTTGTGCATAGAAGCTTAATTCCAGCGACAATTATATAGAAGACAAGACTTGAGTGTTGCTAATTTACATATTTAAGTTACAAGCTTAAATATTTTTTATGATAGTGTTATTTTATATAAACTATGATTAAGTTATAATTTTTGATTTTATTTTAATATTTCGAGCGAAAGTGGGTAACGGATACAGTACTAACACTCACCTTTCACTGCTCCAGTCCAGTATAATTACAAATAGGTCTTAACAACATTCATAATTAAAATAGTCGAGGTTAACCAGCGGTGGAGCACGAGTAGTGCTCCGAGCCGTGGCAGAGCCTCGACTGAGCGTACAGGCAGGCATGTAATCATCTCTCAGCCCCCGAGGGGGAGAGGGGAGACGGCTTCAGGGTAAATGTCCCTCCGGCCGTGGGATCAAGCTCCGTCCATTAATATGGACGTGGCATTGTGTTGGCTTTAGTGAGCCTGGGCAGTTGTCTTATTAAAGACACGGGTGAGACTGAGACCCCTGGTTGCCCCAGGGGAGGCCCAGCTTAGGCGACCAGCGACTACGGCAACAGCTCAAGAGTCGAGTTTGGGGAGGAGGATGTCTCTAGAGAGACGTCTTCTGGCTGCGTCTGGTGGGCGTGTGTGCCACGGGGCGATGTTGCGAATGTGGGTGTGCACCGAGGTGTCAGCTCGGCGGTACATCCTGGCGGCGATGGAGCGGACGTGCTCGTCGATGTCCTCGGCACGGAGGTCCCGCTTGATTGTAGCGTTCCTCACGTACCAAGGTGCCTTGACGACACGCCTCAGGGCAACGTTCTGCACTTGTTGCAGCATCAGGCGTTGGTGCGGGCTGGCAAGGGCAAGCCAGGCCGGAGCAGCGTACGTCAGATGTGGCCTGACGTATGTTTTATATATGGCCAACTTTGTGCGCAGTGGGAGGCGAGATCTGAATACTGGCCGCAACAAATTCAGAGCGGTTCTAGCTGCATTTCTAGCTTTTTTCATCTGGGCGGTCATTGTCAGTTGCCTGTCAATGACTACGCCCAGGTAAGTTACATTCTTCTTCCACGGGACCTCCGTTCCAAGTATTGTCAGCGGAGGAGGGTTTCTTCGGTGACCCCCAAACACGAGTGCTTGAGTCTTCGTCACATTAAGAGCCAGCCTCCACTCCGCCAGCCATTCCGGTAGAAGGTCCAGAGAGCGCTGAAGTTTCTTAGCGGCGTGCCTTGGGTTTAGTGACTTGGTCAGGAGTCGACGATGTCGTCCGCGTAGAGGGCCAACATTGCGTCCTGGCCCACTGGGATGTCGTCAGTGTATGTCGTGTACAGCGTTGGTGACAGTATGCTGCCCTGGGGGACCCCGGCGAGGCTTGGATGTCTACTGGAGATGGCATCATCGACCCTTACGCAGAAGCTTCTGCCGTGGAGAAATTCGGCCAGGATTCGTACGAGGTGATGGGGGACGCCAGATTGAAGGACCTTGTACAGCAATCCTGAGTGCCATACGCGGCCTTCGCGACGTCTAGGAAGGCCACTGCTGCAACTTCCTTTCTATTGGCCGCGGCTGAGGCATAATGGAGCACTCGGGCGACTTGAAGGGTCGTGGAGTGCTCGCTCCGAAAACCGAATTGCTCGGGGCGCGGTTGTAGATGCGCTTGGAGTAGTGTGAGCAGCAACTTCTCGAAGAGTTTGGATGTTGCACTCAAGAGGGTGATTGGTCGGTAGCTCTCCGGAAGGCGAGGATTTTTCCCAGGCTTGGGCAGCATTACTACTAGGCCCTCCTTCCACGCCTGGGGGAAGTATCCCAGGCGGAGGATGGCATTGAGCAGTCTGGTGAGTGTTGCGATTGCTCTGTTGGGTAAGTGACGTAGAGCCGCGTTGGTCACAGTATCTCTCCCCGGTGCTTTCTTAGGCTTAAGTGAGAAAATAGCCTTTTTTACTCTCGACGGAGAAAAGAATGGAGGTGGCTGGTCTGGATCGGGCGGGCTTCGGATTTTTTGCTGCACTGCTGCTTCCAGGTTGTTGTGGCCTAGCCAACGTGAAGAAGCCCACAACAACCTGGAAGCAGCAGTGCAGCAAAAAATCCGAAGCCCGCCCGAGCTTCTTCACGTTGGCTAGGGTTGGGTAGAAACTGGCTTTCCAGGTGTGCGGCTAGAATTTCCGCTCTACCCTGCGAGTCGAAGCACAGTGTGCCGTCCGGGTGCAATAGGGGTCTCACCGGCGGGGCTTTCTTCGTGACGAGACGGCACAGCTTATTGAGCGAGGGTTGGTCCTCGCTTGCCTCTTCAGTGCGCTTCTCCCAACGCTCCGCAGCCACAGACTCAAGCTCTGCGCGGATGCGCTCTATGTAGCTATTCAGCTTGGTCTTTGTCGCTGGCTCGCGTGTTTTTTGCCACTCTGCTCGTATCTTCCTCTTCTTTGCGATGAGGTCGGAGAGCCGTTTGGGGATGGGAGGAAGGGTCCTCAGCTTCGGCGGGGCGGTGGCTTCGCTGATGGCATCCCGAATGGTGCTGGTGATTTTTTCCTCCAGCCGGTCAATGCTAGAGGGACTGTCAAGAGGCTCGTCGCGCAAGGGGATTTTGCTATGCACGAGGGCTTCAAATCGCGGCCAATGTATTAGGCCTCCATGCGGTGGTCTCCTCGCCGAAGTCAGCTTCCCAAGTGCTGTCACCAGCACCGGAAGGTGGTCGGAGCCGTAGGCGTCGGGTAGCGTCTAGGGTGAGTCCATGGTCATCCATTCCCCTATGGACAACGAGATCTATTGTGCTCGGAAGATGGGTACTGGTATAGGAGAAGTGGGTAGGCTCATCTGGGCCCTCTACCACGTACCCATGCCGATCGGCGTCCTCGAAAAGGCGGCGTCCGTTGTGGCACATTGTGTGACATCTCCATGCCGGGTGCTTGGCGTTCCAGTCACCGGCAGCAATCGTAGAAGTGGCGCTGTCCATGATCCCTCGGACTTCGCTGAGGTTGAGGGATGATGCTGGGGGGCGGTAGATGGCGAAGAAGCGAAGCGTTTCGCCCCCGAATCGGATTTCCACGCCCAGGGACTGGAACGATTTGGTGTTGGTGTCCGGTGTCGGTTGATGCACAATAGATATCCTAACTGCCAATAGAAGGCCTCTCCGTATGTTATCCGGAGGGGCATCCAGCCGCAGCGTGTGGTACCCGGGTAGGTTAATGGAGTCAGAGGGGGAGAGATAAGTTTCGCATATAGCTGCAACATCCACTCGTTGTTGGCGGAGAAGAAGGCGAAGAAAATGAGTCCTCCCGCGTAACCCCGCGGCGTTCCAGTAGATGGCTCGAAGTTCGTCAGGCATCTTGAATGAGGCTCATCATCCCATTTAGCACAGACTGGACTGGGTCTTGACCTTCCCTAATAGCCATGAGGACTACTTTTAGGGTGTCAATAGCCCTGTCAATGGTTATCTGTGCAGGCCTTTGGGTGTTGGCCGGGATCGTCGTGGATGTAGGTACTGGAGGTTGGGCTGCAGCGGGAGCGGGCTGCTGCGCTGTTGCTGGAGCGGAGCGGGCATCCTCCTGCCTGTCTTTCATTTGCCTGCTCCTTTTGCCTCCTCTCTTCTTGTTTCTGCGGCTTCCTGTCTTGGTGGGTGGGTTCGCCGGTGCCATCAGTGAGTTCGCCTGTGTGTCTGTGGCGACCATGTTTGGTGCCAGTGGAATGTAGGTCCTGGTACGCCGGTCTGGTGCCAGCTGAGTCAGGGCGACGGTGCCAGCCCTCTTGTTACGCAATTCTTTTCTATATTGCGGGCACGCTGAGTGATTTGCGGAATGTGCCCCCCCGCAATTGATGCATGTGGCTGGAACCTCCAGAGGCCGTGGGCAGTCGCGTGCAGGGTGCTCTTCGCCGCACCGCACGCAAGCCAAGCGCCGATGGCACCCATGGCTAGAGTGCCGAAAGCCTTGGCAGCGATGGCACTGTGCCGGGCCCCTTTTGCTTCTCCAAGGTTCTATTTTATGCCTGGCATGTATAGGAGTTCGTTCACCCCGTAGATGCCAGGCACAAGATCCGGAGTGTTGGCGAGGATGGCGTAAAAAATGCACCCCGGTCTTCCCATCCTTGCTTTAATCGGGCGCACATATTCTGCCTGGTATCCCAGCTGGGCCAGCGCCTCGGTGATGTCTTCGGCTACGGTCGTTGCAGGCAGTCCACGAATGGCCACCTTCCGGCTCATTTCCGACGGTAGTGCGTACGTGAACCAAGAGATGGCAACAGTCTTCTCGAGCTCGGAGAGATACCGCTGTATTATGCGGTATTCATCCTCCGAGCCCGGTGTGAATCTCACGCCTCTTCCGAACGGGCGTGCATTTGGCGCGTGGCCCAATTTATCCTTTAGCGTTTTGAAATGCAACGCCCAGTCAGGAAGAACCTCCACTATGAGGGGAGAGAAACGAGGTTTCGGTGCAGGTGTTGGTGCTGGTGCTGACGTGGTGCTAGTGTGCCCTGGCACTAGAGAGGCTTGGGCAGATGCAGCTGTACGGCTCGGGCCAGGTGCCTGGAGTGCGTTGGCGAACGTGATGCTCGACGTTGTTGCTGTAGTGGGTACGGTACCCGGTGCCTGGTCCGTACTAATTTTGGAGGCATCTGTAGTAGTTGAGGGAACGCGGAGGGGGGGCATGTCTTTGCCAACTCCGTCTCTATCTCGGCGTCTTCTTGATTCTGGCCGGCTGGCCTGGATAGTCACTGGGCAGTGGCGTTTTCCTGTATCTGGGGTTTCGGACTCCGCAGCGCGCTGACGGCGCACCGGGGTCTGGAACATGGGCTGCGACTGCGCCTGGTCTAGCGCTCGAGCACGGTCGTTTAGGAACACGGCCATATGTTCCATTAGCTCCCGACTCAGCGCACCATTGAGCTCGAGTTCTGCCAGGACTACTATGTCCCTATTCAGTGACGACTGTGGGGACATAGCATCGTCCAGCACCCAGGTCCAGGTGGCGCGGAGGGGGAGCGCTTCTTCGGCTCCTGGTGTCGGTGGGCGCTGCGTGCAGCCCTGGGTGCCTGGCCTGAGGCAGGCGAGGCGGTTGGTGCGGGCGTCGATCCCGCGGGGCACGGCGCGCCAGGTTGCGCCGCGGAGAGAGGAGGCTCCCTCGACGTGGTCCCCTGGTCCATTGCCTGCACGGGTACGCCGTACAGCGCAGCGGAGCGCGGGGGCCGGGTGCCGCTGGTTGCGGCGGTGGCTGCGGCCGCAGCAGGGGACGCTTGTGTCCCCGCACGCGGCGGCTGGTGGCTGCTCATTCCTATGAGCACGGGCGGCGGCAACAGTTGACTGTCCTCACAACCCTTCTGTCCATCTCGATCTTGGTCCGGGCAGGGAGTCCAAGGGGAAGGGGTTCCCCTCCGCACAGGCCAGTGCGGGCGAAGTTCCTCCTTATTTGGTCACAAATAAGGCGAGAGCTTCTTGGTGTGGTCTTCGGGTTCGTGTGAGCTTGCTTTGGTCCGGTCTTCTTCTGATGGTGATGAGTACTTGATCCTTAGCACGTAACAGTCAGGCTGATCCTGAGCGTACAACGCCCGCGTGGCCTTTTATAAAGCAACAATGACATTGACAACGGTGACGCGCCCAAAGTGGCGCCACTGGAAACTGACAAATACAAAACCATCAATTCAATATTTACAGCATTTTATTAACTCTAAATGTTATTTCTAATTTTACTCCTTAAAACATCTTTTGTAATTAATTAACTAATTATGAATTTATTCCCAATATTTAAGTAAATTATCACCCACGCCGACAGATATGTCTTAATGGGAACGGAGTGTCTTAACACCAGATTCCCAGGTTCCCTCTGCCTACTCTGTTATGTGCAGGATACAGCTAATAAAAACTAATAAAATTAAAAATACAATTATATAGAACGAACGAATAGACTTTATCTAGTGCAAAATGCACGAAGATTGCACACTACTAAATTTATATATTTTTTGTTATTTTGGGTTTTAAATTAAGATGCGCCTATCATGTATTTCTATACATAAAGCTCATCGTTGAGTTCTACCCCTTAATACGCAATGCCTTCAGAATTCGGCAAAAGAAATATCTTAGTGGGAACGGAGTATCATAGCACTAGATTCCTAGGTTCCCTGTGCCTACCCTGCTATATGTAGGATACAGGTTGAAGTTAAAAAAAATAAAATGTTGATCACTCTTAACTTGGGCCAACGGTAAAACTTTATAAGCTCTAACTTAATTATCTAAACTCTGTACACGAGAAACATAGACGAATCTAAGCTGCAGCTTAATTTTCTGAATTTAATTTAGATTTCATAACGTTGAATACCCCTTTGTTGTTAGTGCGCGATAAACTTAATTATATGAAAAACAATTAAATAACTCATTCGTATTATAAATATACTTTTTAGTTTTTTCATATTTTGTTATTATCTGAAGGTTACCTTGTGCTTATGAATATAATGTAAATAAGAAAATATAAAATATTTTATTAAGTTTCGTTATTTTTTTATCTTGGCGTGTCACCCGCATAATGCGTGCGGGTAGTCAGAAATAATTACTTTTTGTTATAATCCGTGCGCTTATTTAAAGACATGGATTTCTCTTTAAAACATGTATATTGTGTAACATAATCTTTTTTTCCATCTCCTACACATGCATCTCTTTTGTGTGTCCTCCCTACAATATGAAATAGGCGAAGAGATTAGTGGTTAAAACGCTTGAAACGCCATAAACTAATAACAACGAACAGAACCGAACTAAGAATTAAAAACAGAACAGAAATACACGGTTTGGTAGATAGCAAAATAAACGTGTTTTTCAACCAATATTATTACCACACAAATAATTTCGTATTTTATCAGAACACTGCCTGCTCAATTTTGCACTTAAATTCGAGATATTGCGTGATAAGAGGTAAGGCGGTGAGAGGTTGAGGGTTTGATTTCCACTCAATGAAAGTGAAACATTAAATGGATTTTTTATATAATTATATTATAAAATCAAAAATAATTACTTTTAAAAAACCATCAAAATGAGCTCGATAAGTGCTTCTCGTTTCTTATGGAAAATTAGCGTCTTTCAGGTGGAAATTGCAAGGCACCGGATAGTGACTGAATCTTAATCGCGGGTTATGGCTCTTGACGGGGACATTTTGCTGTCGTTTTAAGCGTGTTTAAAATGAACGATTATAAAGTGTATGATTCAAATAACTTTAAAAAATGTACCTCTATTAGGAAATAAGATAAGATAAGATAAAAAGTCTTTATTGCACATTTACAAGAATTACAAGTATAATTTTGGGACATAAAATGCACAAAGGCGGCCTTATCACTAAAAGTGATCTCTTCCAGGCAACCAATCCAAGGATAGGACATCTAAGAGTGAGGGCAAAATGTGGTGCAAAGCTTAAGTAAACTTAGCCTGTACATACAATACATATTACATATAGATATACATATATATATAATACACATACATAAATATATAGATAATATACATACACATATACATTAAATATATATATAATAAGCTTGGACAGGATAGTAAGAAGACAGTGAGCTACGACATGTGTAAAGTTTTAATAGACATAGTTTATCATAGTTAATTTGTATAGCTTTTTAGGTTTTACTGATAAAGTGTCCATGTACAACTAAAATTATCGTATCTCATAAAATAACAAAAATTTTAAGAAATATATGAGACTAAAAACGTGTCGCTTCCGTAAGTAATAAAAGGACGCGAGTCACCTAGGTTACGTCGTTGAATATAATAACGTCACAGCACTTAAACGATATTGATTGAAGTTCGAACCGGCATGATATTACAATTTATACCTCTACCTTATTTAGTGTCTTAAAGGAAACAGAATATCCACCATTTACACCATCATATTTCCTCCAAATCGTATTTGAATTCCCAATAATTACATTCGTTTAGGCTAGTATCAACTCCTTCAACAATAATATGTAGAATAATCGTTTCTTGAAATTAAAGAACATGTATTAAATTGATTGCGTCGACATTATACTATCAAAAAAGCTTTCACAGAACTTTTCCCAAGAGGCATCGATGTAAAATCAATAATTTAATTTCAAACGTGGCGTAATCAGACGAAGACGTGTGTATATAAGCAGAAGTTAAATTTTATTAGAAAACGTCTGTAAATCTTATAGCAATGTATATTAGTAACCGATATCGTGATTTTATTTTGTTACAAAATGCCGTTGGTATCAATCGATCGTTTTGGTTTAGAAATAGAAATATGAGGATTATTGGAAATTTTATTTTTTCCGTAGCTGCTATAATTATTGCTAGTTGTGTATTTTACGATATTTTTAACGTCAAATTACATAAAAGAGAAACTAACTCGATTTTATCTTATGTAAATATTCTAACACACATCGTGGGTACGGAAGCGTTATATCTTACAATAGCATCAACCAGGAGCACAAAAACTATCAAAGCATTGCAAGTGTTAAATGAAAAATGCGATATATTTTTAATAAATAATGACAAATATCATGAAAATGCGAACATAATGAAATATACTATTATAAGTATATTTACTATTGTTTTTGATATAATTAGTTTAAAACTGTTAGATCTATCACCCTGTGTTATTCTAACATTAGCTGCAGCATTTGCAGCTCATGATACAGAATTGTTTTTTTATTATTTACTTATAAATGAATTTAATATTCGGCTAGAACTTTCAACCCAAGTCACACCGGTCGCAGGAATGAGGATTTACAGACATATCTTGGTTTGTGCATCCAGTTTCAATGAAGATTTTAGTTGGAATGTAAGTGTAACGCACCGACTTTTACTTTTAATATTATTGTTTGGGATATATGCTAGTTATAATTTTTAAATTATGAAATTTAGATATATCAACAACAATTGTATATAATTATTATTGGCCTAAATAATTACAAAATATAAATTCTAGAGGAGGATTTTGGAGGTCTCTATTTTTTAGTGCATTAAAAAAATAACGAAACATATTCCAGAATTATTGTCAAATCTCCTATTTCCATCAATAGTAATTTACTATCAATTCGAATGATGATTGGTTTGTAATTTGTACTAATCATTTTCAGTGGCAGCTGAATGTTACTGACATACTATCAAAGGTTTAAATTGACAACAGATTTCCTATTGCGAAATGATTTGAAAGAGAGAAATTAAGATATTAATTTTGAAATCACAGAGAGATTTTCTCTGAACAGTTAAAACTATATGAGTGAAGTGAGTGTATTGAACTTCAGTGTACGCCAATATGGAGGACAGATTATCTTGACACTCTCTCGGTCTCTTCTTTCTGTCTATTCTGCTATGCAAAATACGGGGTAAAGCGGAATTAAAAAAATAATCAGTAATAAATAGGTGTATTTATCGCTCTTTAATATGTATTATTTGTATTTTAAATGCATGATTGAGTTATAGATTAATAAACTGACTGATATATTTTTCACAGATAGCGTTGATGCATTTTATGATAACTATTACCAATACAATTTATGGGGCAATAATTTTTCAAGGGAAACCGGTAAGTGATTTTTAATTACTATCTTATATTTTTTTAGCTTCACGATGTATCTCCCCATATACAGCATGCACAGGGAACCTATTGTTAAGACACTCCATTTCCTATTTTGCCCCAATATTTGAGATATTGTTTGTTCGCAAGAAAGCGCATGAAAAGCGCCTAAGTTCCTTTTATTACACAATTTGATAATCATAAATTTTATGTTTCCCCTTTTTTTGGGTCTCAATTACTTTCTTTCTATTTTTAGGAACTTGATATTAAAATTGGATAACTTTTTTTAACTTCATGCTGTATTCCGCACATAAAAGGGTAGACAGAGGAAACCTAGAAACATAGGGAGGTTACCAGAGCGAGGTAATAAATATTTCATTGGCAGTGGGAATTGAACCCACAACCACTTTATTATCGCCTGCTTGTACCCCTGCGCCACGACTGGCCCCAGCAAAATATATACAGTATGTATATTTAAATTTTCTTTATATTTCAGGACAATCTATTCTTATTTTATCTCATCTTTCGTATTTTGAGGTCAAGTTACGCATTACTCAAAGTGGCCGCTGGAGCATACATAACAAACAGTTTATGTAAAAATCTAACACAAGCATTGGCGGCGAGATTGTGTTTTGATTTTCCACTCCATGGTAATAAATTTATAGTTTACTATCTTATTTGGCGCAGCCATCTTGGCGGAGTGAAAAAGCATTTGAAAATAAAATGAATGATGAACGTTGAATTATTGCTGCGAATTTCGAAGGCTATCTATCTATCTATCTAGGTATCGTCCTATGTAATGGAGGAGATATAAAACGTTAAATAAACTTTAAAAAATAATATATACCTATTAAGTTTTTAAATAACTTATACAACGTAAAATATATTATAAAGTGTAATATAATTTCAGATAAAAGTATTACACGGAAACTGACGAAGCGATGGTTACGAGCAGTAAGGACATTCCAGCCTCGATATTCTGATTCTTCGAAGTACACGCTCGACCTCAGCGTGCCGGCGTCGTTGATAGGCGTCGTTTTTAATTATATTCTCATTCTGACACAGGTAACCTTAAACATAAGAGTATTTTGGAATTTAATTTAAACAATAACAATCTATAATGAGAAAGTGGAGAATGGAGATACCGTAACGGGAACGGACACTCCTAGCAAAGGTTCCCTGATTGAGATTTTTTTATGTTCCTAAAAACATAAAAAAAGGTTCTGAGACAAATAAATGTGTTTTATAATCATATGAAATTAATTTAATATTTATTTAGACTCAGAGTTGACTTCCTAGCCTATCAACACGTAATGTTTCGAAAATTTTGTGGAAATTGAAGAATGGAGGGTCTAACCTCGGTTAAACACCCTTATGTATGCAGGATATAGCGTGGAGCTAAAAAAAATATTATACTAAAAATGTGTCCATCGGCAACAATATCTTAGTCACTTATTCGTCCGATTTTATGAAATAACGAATTATATCCAAAGCCCTTAAAGCAATAGCCTTTCTCTTTTTGCTCACGCTGTATCCCGCATCGCGTGGTAGGCAGAGGGAACCTATGAACATAATTTTAAGACACTTCCTCGCGAAAAAATGAAAATGTTAAATATTTAATTTTCTCGAGTGGGAATTGAACTCATAACCTGTCACGTTTACTGTTGCACGTTGGTGCCTTTGTGTCACGACTGGCCTCAAGCTTTTTAACATAAAAAAGCAATCGATATCCACTGTACAATAAGTACTTATATTAATATTCTTAACTTATAAAACAAAAGCACTAGTAGGTTACTACTTGTTAAGCTCTCATAATTTCATTTGAAAAATTCAAGTATTTTACAATTTTCACTTTAATTTTAACGCCTTGCACTAAAAGTAAGCACGCTTTTTACAGATTCTGAATGCAATTAAAACGAACGATTCATCTTTCTGAACTACTGGAGGCGAGAGGGAGGTACATTTTTATTATTAACAGTGCAGAAATCTTAATATCGAATTTGCTTTAAGAATTAACTTGTGCACTTAAAATATTAATAATTAAAGATTCATAAATGTTTGTATGTGTAATAAAAATGTTCTTGATGCTTAATAAAATAAAATATCTATAATATGTATTGGCACGTATGTCCTAACTCTAGATTTTCAGGTTCCCTCTACTTACCCTACGCAGGTACAATGGGTACAACAATCATGATCACTATGTTACTTACTACTTTTTTTAGCTTCACTTTGTGCCTTCATGGTACAGTAACGTCTGGCAGTAAACGTTATGTAGGTTCCATTCCCACTCGGAGTAATTATTCTCTATTTTTCCTCCTCCTCATTATACGCCGATTTGAGTTCCTTCACTCAACGCACAATATCTCGATCTTGAACAAAAAGTGGAGAACAGAGTGTATTTCGCTGAGTAGAATCATTCATTGCATCAGAAACTCATAAAACCAATAGTAATTACTTTCAGATAAAAGCAAAAAATGAGTAAAATGATGATTTAATTATACATAAAATATACTTATATATTTATTACTAGTATTATAATGAATCATTTTAATCCAGAGCTTTCCCAATATGCTTAATTAGTTGAATATCATTTTCACTTTATTCCAGTCTGGAAATTATTATAGACATCATGAATAATCATATAAAAATCAATCAGTGTTCCCTTTTTTTGGTTCAAGCTTTACCATGCAAATAGGAGGGTAACCAGAGGGAATACAGTGATGAGACACTCTGTTCTCCACGTACCACACAATTTTCATGTTGAGTAGTATATCTCATCTCAACACTTACCTGAGTACCACTACGCCACCATTGTAACCATAATTATAATATAATCTCACTTCAATGTTTCCAGCAGACGCTTTAAAAGGCTTCTCAATCCAAGTAATATATTATTTCTCTGTGAAATGTGACGTTTCGTTCATTTGTCATCCACCGTTGAATTTATAAGTGTCGAAACCAGCGGGCTTCGTCTGTCTTTAATATGTATTTGAGTTGGATATTAAGGATATTCAAGATGTAGTTTAGTTGGCATTTGTCGTAAAGGAGGTGGTTCTGTGTTCGAATTTTACCTGGGGGAAGTTTTTTAATATTTATATAATGATATTGGAATTTGTACTAATATTTTAAAGCTGAAGAGCTGAAGAGAAAGAAGAAATAGTAATTATTAAATCCACCGAGTGGGAATTGAGCCCATATCTGTCGTGTCATACTCGTATATAGAGGCTGTGCTGCTGCATCACGACGGCCTCGACCAACGTAAATTATAAAGTTATAAATACATTCACATATAGCAATATTTTCATCAACCATATTTGGAACACCATAATCGATTTATCAAAGCTCGAAGCTCCCTCAAACTACGCCATTTTGGAAAGGAAATAACTCGTGACTGCAATTAACCGTCAAAAGGCACCGACGAAAGTTCACCTCCATTTTGCCACAGAGTACTGAACTAAGACAATTGAGTTGTGTCTGTATAGAGACGTCTAGCCGTATACCTAGCTTAATAGGTTTTGAAACATATTCGCTTATTTTAAAGCAGGGTGGACAGAAGGAACCTGGCAACTTAGTTTTAAGACATTCCGTTCCCATTGGCACACTTCAATTCCCCCATCTTCCGACGAATTCTAGAGACATTGCCTGTTGAAAGTTGGAACACAACGCTGCGTCTCGTTACCAGCTGTGCTGTCTCTCAATTGAGAATCGTGCTCCCTGCACCACGACTGGCCACTATAAAACATTCTACCCCTTAATTATTATCTAAAACCAAGGGAAGTCCACATCAAAAAGGTTCCATAACAAATCTCAGTGCGAAGCGTCATTTTTACAGGGAAATGAGTCGTTAGGCGCGGAAGCCCGTAGCTTGGAGTACGGCGGCGTAATTAACCCTCGATTGCTACGGTGGAAAAATTTAAATTTATGCTAACGTGGATATGCTGACGTAGTTTAATAGGAAAGTAGGTTGTTGTGGCGCAGTGGTAGTGTACTGATGAAAAGGTTGTAGATTCAGGATTGAGTGGAAGTGGTGGTTTTGGTAACATATTAATGTTCTTCATGGATTCAATATAACCTGTCTAATATGAGCGATCCTTTGACGTTTTAAAATTTACGTAGTTGCGAAGGAATTAATAATAAAAAGCTATTTTAAAAAAATAATTAATTTTAACATATACTTATTTATATATGTTTTATACAATATATTGATACAACTAAATATTGAATCCATCGTGGTGCAACGCCCACATCCACAGCCACGGTTTGATTTTCATTTGGGAAAAGAAATGGTTTTCATGACCTCGCTCTGATACCAAGACAGTGCACAGTCTCGAAAATTAAAAAGAGCGTCTTAACATGAGGTTCTCTCTGCCTACCCTGCTATGTGCAGGATACATTGAAGCTGAAAAAATTATAATGTTAATATTTAAAAAACATTAACACTGCATAAAAGTACGAAGTAAAATTATTTATTGCTACCGGTATATATAAGGGCATGTCCTCACAAGACTACCGCCCGGTCACGGCTATTTTTGCATTTTGTAAATGAGCGCTTAATGACGTTCTTTGTTTTTAACTTCACTTACAATTAAATTGAGAGATTGAATTAAACTGTACAGACTGAACTGTAGTTGACAGTAATTATTTATATTAAAATTTAATCAGCTTCAGGCTGTATCTAGCACACTGCAGGGTAGCCAGAGGAAACCTAGTGTTAAAACTCTCCGTTTCCCAATTTTAGTAGTTATAAATAGTCATTGAGTGTAGAACCTTAACGCCGCGCTTTGATTCGTTTTGGAAATGAATATACATTATACTTAATGGGACGTATTGTGAAATTATTCTTATAAATGAAATTTACTGGACAGTTTCCAAGAGCCGCGGGTTCAAATAGCGCTACTATCAAACTTTTACTTATTTTCTATATAATTTTTTTTCTCACTGCGTATTCCGTATTTTACAGGGTAACCTAGTGTTAAGACAGTCTCCCCCCACTTTCCACTAAATTATTGAGCTAATTATTGTTGAGTGGCGGTGCTCAACGCTGCGCTTTAGCTTTAGCATAAGTAATCATTAATTTCACCGAGTGGGAATCAAACCTCCAATCGTTGCGTTTACATTTACACGGTTATGCCTCTATGCGGAATACATGTAGCTGCCTTTGTACCTAACATCCTTGTATTAGATTATTCCTTGTACACAAATTAACTACGGAATAAAATCAAAGAGTGTTAATGTTTGTATCATCCTGAAACTTGGCAATCATATTTAGATTAGATGACAGTACTATATAATGGCACCACTGATCAGGTCTGACACGTAGTGTGGCTGGTCATTTCATTGTTATAATCATTGAGTCATAAATAAAAACCTACTAATAGTGATGTCATTATATTCCTTTCCAGCCTATGTATAATAGGGTGCGTGTATGTGGTATTCCGAGGGGTGCAGGTTCGAATGAAACTTGTGTGTCTTACTGAAAAAGGAATCTCTTTCAGAATGCGCCACAATAACATTTATTAAAATGCATTTCTAAGTAGTATGTATGCATGGCCCAGTGGGACAGCTTCAGATTGTAACCGTGAAGAATGTAGGTTCGATTCTTACTTGAGAGAATGAATTATTTTCATTTTCTCACTTAGGTAACAAGATAAAGTGCGGGATTGAGCTCCACCGCTTAACACGCAATGTAACGAACCACTAGATTTTCTCTTCCTACCCTGCTATATACGGAGCACAGTTGGAAAAAATCATGTTAATGAAAAAGAAAAGTCTTTCAGAACTCTCCGAAAATACCTAACAAAGAGGCTTTATTACGACTACTTTTTGCACTACACAATTAGGGTTACTACAGTACAGTGGGTGCATTAGCTTCTATTGAAGATGGGGATCGGCTTTCACGAAAATGAGATGGTACCTTGCTTTACGAAATCTGTTTGTTTCTTCGAAATCATTTGATGGAAGTTCCTTCTATGGATGATTAAACTTGTATAAAGAGATTTCGGTATACTTGGACAAAGTACTTACTACATTTTGCTGAATTTGATCTATTTCATTTAATATTTTATCCTAGAAGCAAAAAAGATTTCCAAAATAAAAGTGAATGGTAAGGGAAGCAGAGGAATGTCACGGCCGACCTTCGAAATCAGTATCGATGACCCCCCGGATGCCAGAGGAAGGGTATCAAGAGGTTGATGAAAGTGGATGAGGCGATTTGGGTATAAACCCTAGGGTAGGGTAGGCAGAGGACACTCTTATGACGGAGGTGGATAGCGAGGGTTCTTCAGTGTGATGGAAGTAAAACAAGCGTTAGGCTACTATGTTTATAATCCAGGCTTTTACAAAATTATGTCTGTCGTACGATTCATGCCCGCTATTTTTATACTCTTTTATATTTTAAACATGTTCCATTTGTCGATGTTAAATAATTTAAAAATAATAAAAATACTATATACGCCAATAGAAAACTATTATTAATTATATATCATTATGTATTATTATGTATATTATTATTATCATCATAAATTATGATTGTTAATTATGAAATTATTATTTCTAATTATTGCAGTACAAGACAGAATATTATATTATATTAAATACCGACATATATATTATATTAAATAGCGGGTGGTATAATGCGAGGTTATTATATTATCTGTTACACTCTGTAGCCATAAGTAGAAATCAACGCCGCACTTTGTCTTGTTAAAGAGTGTTGACATGAAAATAATAAAGTTCTCCGGATGGGAATTGAACCCACAGTCATCACATGTACAGCCAGACTCTTTACCTCTACATTATATTTTGTAGGTTATTTTAGTAAATGAGAATCCCGTCAAAAACATAAATGTAAAATGAAAGCCAAGTTCAGTAATAAAACATATGCTTTCAGCGATAAAAGAAGTGAGATGTAAATGTATGCCAAGTTCAATGGTCAGTCCTAAAATTTATTTTTAACAATATAAAATATTTTATAACAACTGAAAATGCCCATTCTTCTTACAACTTGGAGACTTTATTTATGTGTAATATCTGACTTGGCCAGTTTTCAAATTAATTTACATCGATATAAATAAATGTATTCAAATTCTGTTCTATTCAGATTCTATTGTATTTTTATTTTTATAAAATTTGAAATTGAGACTCTTAAAAATATTTTATTGAACACGTGTTTCAAAGTTTATTAGAATTCATCCCTAAGCAATAAGCAAGTACGCGTCCGCTAGTACTGTACAAATCTACTGCAGCCTTTATTTCGGAAGTAGCTCCGTACGTAGTTAAGCAAAGCATGTCTTCTTTAGAAGAGTAAGGATTCCCGTTTCAAGCGCTAGTGTAGATACTTAAATCATTCCAGTTACGACATACGTACTCTACTATAGTCTCGCGCAATTTATAAGTTTGTTGTATATCAATACGCTCAAACAAAGAATATGCAATAGCATGGAAGAGACAGCTCCCATCGGGAGGCATTGGAACAATTCGGTGTAAGTTCTTGTTTCACCCACAAGCAATTCTATTGTACGACTCATTGTTCAACATGTCTTGGAAAAAATATAAACAATAAGTTTATTAAGTGCTGACGGTACCATTCTGAATTGATATGATCCCAAGGTCGACTTCGTTCTCTGCCGTTTTCACAAGTGTTCCTAAAACCAGTAAAATCATGAAACCTAGGCCAAAAAAACCATTAAAATATGAGCGCCTTCGTACAATACAATATATGTAATATAATTAGGTATTTACTTTTTTATTATGGTCAATAATATTATGTTTTATTACTCTTAAGATGATATTTAATTATATATTAAAATAGATTATATTTATCTATGAATCTCGACTATAGTTTTTATTTTGTTGATTAAATGACAGTTGTCAGATTAGAAAGTAATTAATGTATGCTGCGTTTAGAAATCTGATATATTTATTATTAATTATATTATTTTGTTGGAATAACTCAACACGCAATGCCTCCAGAGTTCGATGGAAAGAGGGGAACTGAGTGTCTTAACACTAGGTTCCCTCTGTCTACTCCGCTATGTGTGGGATACATCGTAAAGCGGATTTATTTATTTTTTATTATTTTGTTTAAGTAATTTTTAATTTTCTCTTATTTTTTTATTAACAACTAGCGGACGCGCGCAGCTTCGCTTGCGTATTTAAAAGTGAATTCTAATAACCCGTGAAACATGTGTTCAATGAAATATTTTTAAGAGTCTAAATTTCAAATTTTATAAAAATCGGTGGCGATTTAAAGATTTTTCCATACAAACTTTCAACCCCTTACTTGCACCCTTAGTGGGTGAATTCTAGAAAACCATGAAACATATGTTCAATTAAATATTTTTAAGAGTCTAAATATCAAATTTTATAAAAATCGGTGGCGATTTAAAAATTTTCCCATACAAACTTTCAACCCCTTATTTGCACCCTTAGGGGGTGAATTCTAGAAAACCATGAAACATGTGTTTAATTATATACGTTTAAGAGTCTGAATTTCAAATTTTATAAAAATTGGAGACGATTTAAAAAAAAACCTATACAAACTTTCAACCCCTTATTTGCACCCTTAGGGGGTGAATTCTAGAAAACCATGAAACATGTGTTTAATTATATACGTTTAAGAGTCTGAATTTCAAATTTTATAAAAATTGGAGACGATTTAAAAAAAAACCTATACAAACTTTCAACCCCTTATTTGCACCCTTAGGGGGTGAATTCTAGAAAACCATGAAACATGTGTTTAATTATATACGTTTAAGAGTCTGAATTTCAAATTTTATAAAAATTGGAGACGATTTAAAAAAAAACCTATACAAACTTTCAACCCCTTATTTGCACCCTTAGGGGGAGAATTCTAGAAAATGATGAAACACGTGTTCAATTAAATACTTTTAAAAATCTACATTTCAAATTTTATAAAAATCGGTGCCGATTTATTTTTTTTTCCATACAAACTTTGAGCCCCTATTTCACCCCTTTAGGGTAAAATTTTTCAAAATCCCTTCTTAGTGGATGTCCAGATTACGAAAGTAAACTTTTGTCCAAATTTTACGTTTCTACCATCAGCGGTTACGGCTGTGCGTGCGTCTTACCTCAGTCAGTGAGGACAAGTCCTTTTATATATATAGATTACTTAAATTTTTACTGTTAATAATTACTTTACAATTACTTCTGTTAAGATAGCTGGTAGGCTGACAATATATCAAATTAAAAATAAAATCAGCTTCACGCTGTATCCCGCACACAGCAGAGTAGACAGAGGGAACCTAGTGTTAATACACTCAGTAACCCCACTTTCCATCGAATTCTGGAGGCATTGCGTGTTGAGTCGCGGAACTCTCCGCCGCGCCTTGCCTCGACACCAGAGCGAAGAAATGGAAATATAAGTTTAAATAAATATTTCATTTCCTCGAGTGGGAATCGAACTCACTACCAGTCGGTTTAACAGTCACACTTTGTGCCCCTGTGCCACGACTGACCTTACAGATAGTATATTATTATTAAATTTTATATATATTTCTATCAATATAATTATTTTTTTTTATATTTATTTTTTTGTGTATTTTTTTCTGTTTTAGGGTTCTGTACCTCGAAAGCAATAAAACAGAACCCTTATAGGATCTTATATAGGACTTAGTACTTAAATATTGTAATAATAATTTAATATCAAATACGTTAATCGACTATGCCAATACTCTTAGTATAATAAGTACTAAAACATATGTTTAAATTATAATAAATAATAATGAAGGATGTTAATCCATTTATTATATTTTTATATTTTTACGTGAAGCCCTTGAAGTCCACATGATAGCAGGCTTTGTCAGGACATAAATTAGAGGCATTTTCAGCTACAAATGGAGACATATCTTATCTTAGAATATACTTGAAAGCATCGTGTTGTTTTAGATGGCTTACGTAAGTAATAGTGAAGTTAGTCTCCATAACAAATAAAATATTTACTAACGCGTGACATAAATTAAAGCAACATATATAAATAATGCATTGCTCTTATTTTTTTGTCAGGCGCTAAGCCTAAAAATCAATTATCATGAACTCTGATTGCTATGCTTTCATTACAGGCGCTATAAGTAAATGTTCCTAATTGAATCTATTTATTGAAAAATTATAAGAAAATATTAAAAAAATACTAGTTTCGGATTTTTCCCTTGACATACACCCAATTACTTAACCGGGTGCTAACTTTCACCATTCTAGATCATCTGGAACTTGGTTAACATTAAGGTCTATAGGTCAGTCACCCCCCTAAAAATTTACGATTTTTGGACGTCATTATCTAAATAACTGTTTGTGCTGTGTTTATGAAATTTAATGCACGTATACAGGTAGGGGGTCTAAATATTTGAGCCAAATATGACAGCTTTAGGTGGAATAGTTTTTGAGTTACGAATAGGTAAAAAGTGGCTTCAAATGGTTCGTGTAAAATAACACACGGTGCTGCTCGCCAGTTTTGTTTGTAAAAATACTTGGCTACGCGCTCCGCGCGTTTTAAATAATGACACTAAAAACACAACAAAGCACAGAAAAGACAAGAACAACTGAAAAATTACAAGTGAAGTATGGAACTAATGTCGTAAAATTAAAATCAAAGCAAGGAGATTCGCACGCAGCAACTAAGTCTACAATAAAACACAAAACAATTACCAATGGTTTATTATTTTAATAAAACATTCACAATCATCGTTTACAATATCACTATTAAATTCAGTCGATTTTGCCCTAACACGATTGAATCGACAATTTTTTTTTTATTTCTAATAATTTTCAAGTGGTGCTTTCCATGTATTTATGTATGTTTGTATGTATTTACATGAAATGTTACAGCTATTTTGAAATACTCAATTACAATAAAAATATAAACTTCGAGGTCAGTCTCGAGGCAGAGAGGCGTTGAGTTCGTCACCTCCAAAATTCGGCTGAAAGTGGGGGACGGTAGTGTCTTAATGGAAACGGAGTGTCTTAACACTAGGTTTCCAGATACCTCCTCTAATTTTGAGGCATTGTGGGTTGAGTGTCGGTACTTAATGTCACGCTTTGCCTCTTTGCCAGAGCAAAGAAATGAAAGTATAAAAAAAATGTTTCCCCCGAATGAGATTCAAACTCAAAACCATAGCTCTTCTCAATTTATCACTATACGAGTATTACCTTATTAATATTCCACAGAACCACAAAATAGAGTATATTTGGTGGTCACTTTGTAACGTACCAGCTAACTCTGTGGTCAGTTTGACATCGAGGATCACTCAGCAATTATAATTCAATTTTAATCAATAATCGTGACCTAATTTTGAAATTTCAATTGACATTATTAATTATGCAATTAAATTTTATATGTTTGTATTTTTTTCTTTAATTGTTTGCCTTTTATATGGATTCAATAGAATAATAATATCAATAATAATGGGCCTCCATTCAATGGCGCAGTGTGGATTCGAATATTTTCATTTCTTTGTTCCGGTAGACAAAGGGCAGCGTTGAGTTTCGTCACTGGATGTGCAAGATCTCGTAATTTGCAACGGAACGGAATGTCTTAATGCTAGATTATCTATGCCTACCAAGTTATGTGGGAAGAAGAAAACAGTTTTTTTGTGCAAACTTATTTTTTTTATGTTTGTGTATGCAACGTGACATGGCGTGCTCGGAACCTCATAGCTTGCAAATACTAAACCTTTTATTAATGTACTAAAAATCAATTTAAAATTATAAAACGGAAAATAGCTACAAATCTTAGTTTATGAAATAAAATAGAATCCCTTATCATGTGATCATCTTATGTTTAATTAAATGGAAAGAAATTCATTTATTTTTTTTACATAATGTCCTAAAATACACTTTTATTTAAAACTAATAGTCTAGCCTACAATTGACCGGTCACCCATTCTCTTATGGATTCACTCGTCTAAGCTTAACGTTAAAAATATATAAACCTGAGCAACTTATTCAAATTTACCATTTGAAATAATTCATATAATTTTCTTGTATTAAAAACGTGTTACAGTGCAGTGGTTTTGTCGCCTGTTCAATTCCTTTAAACCTTAGATATTTATTAATAGAATTCATTTGCTGAGCTAAACTAATTAAATATTAAGCCATAAATATTTAAAAATTTAAAAAAAAAATTAAAAACGTTTTCATTATTACGTATAAAAACTTATTTATATCATAGCAGGCAAGGGGGAGGCAGGAATTTTATGTAACTAAGAAATAAATTACTTCGTCCAAACATAAGTATAAGAAAGTTAAATAATTAAGCAAAATAAAAAAATATTGGTTTTAATTAGTATCAATTTTAGTGTTTAAAATAACCTGATAATTGTTAGCTCTTGAAGCCAAAACATCAAATACCATAAAAAAAGTTAGAGCAGTTAAATATTTGTAACGAACTGCCAACTACTATAGTAATCATACAAGTTACGCTTATTTTTTGTTCATACATCTTCTTCTACTTTATGAGAGAGAGGGAGAGATGTATGATAATAAACATAAACAAGGCAATAAACATACTAGGAAAAAAACAAAAGTAGCTGTAATCAACGTGGTCGAGGTTTGTGGCGTAAGACAATTCACAAATAAAAAATTATACATATCACATATACTTAGGTATAATAGAAATTATATTCGAACAACGCTTCGTCCATCAGAGCGAGAAAATAAATATAATTCGCTCCTCCTAGTAGGAATCGAACCCACAACCGTCGGTCGTTTTTACATTGGGCATTGTCTCTAAGCATTAAAACATAAAATAAACATTACAATTAACTATACATATAAATACTGCTACTATAATTTGAGCTCATCCTTGTAAACAATATTCATATCATTATTAGATCTTCAAAAGTAGTTAAAGAAAGAAAGAGTTCACTAATTTGTACATTGACGACTCCATTCATTCGTTCAGTCATTCGTTTATTTTATGCAGAAATAACGTATTTGCACTTTTAAATATTTATTTCATTTTATCTCATACATATTTTCTATTTATTTTTTCTTAATACAATTACATCACTGTTGCATCAAATGAGCGATATGAAAAATTGAATTTAGATTTACCATTTTAATACAATTTATTTACGAAAACAGAGAGTTTAAGAGTATATAACGTTTTATATCATATTTTTATAACTAGACCCAAAAAATAATCCAATTTTATATACATTGACTTTTTCAAGGCTTAAATATGAACCCATAACCATTATCATCAGCAACAACATCAATAACATTACAAGTTGAAATTACCCTTTGAAATATAAATAAAAAGTGTAACTCAAAATTAATTTAGTTATTTATTTTAACTAGATCATCAATTGAAATTCTAGTGTCAAATATAAATAAAAAAATAGTGACAAATAAAAAAAACAGAGAGTCATATTATTACACGTTATCATACTTACGTTGAACGTCAGATCAACCAAAAACAACATTTAATTCCCAACACTTTACATACATTGTATACTATAATAAAATATGTCCAAAAGTCATTTTACTATCTAGTATTTAGTATTTTTTTTATATACAGGATTCTCGAACTTTTCTTGAAGCTGTGACCACCTCGAGCCTGGACGCGGTGATGTCCACCCCACGGGCTGTCACACCACGATTCACGAAGGAAATGCTCTGTATTGAGTGTTAAAATGATGATGTTTTTTTTTTAAATTTTTAAAATGTTATATATATCCACACTTTGGAAGGAAAAAATCTTTTTTAGAACTGCGCCTTTAGGAAACCGTAGCGGAATTTTATAAAATTCTGCAAATATGGTGACAACATAATGAGTAGTAACTGTACGGGGATCGAACTCAAAATCTGTGCGTTTAACGACGGCGTAAATACATTTTACATTCCCCAAAATGGTATATGAACCTATTGAATCGACATAGATAGGACAATACAAGTCTATTAAAATGATGCATACTTACACCGTTATTGGGTAACATTACAGAACTGTCGTTATACATTTTGGTAGTTTCACTTTCTTGTTCAACATTTGTTTTATAACTGTCGACTGGTTTTTTGTCTGAAATAGATAATAAAATTGTAAAGACATATTATGAAAGAAAAAAATATGATTTTATATGTAAGTCCTTTCATTTTATAAGTTTATTATTGAGAAACACGAGACCGGGATGCAGGAGCACAACTGCACATGCAGGGTGTACGTGGGTCCGATTCCCACTTGACGAAATAAAATGTTCAATATTGACGCTCGTGGGTCAACCAGGCAGAATGGGGCGTTCAGACCCGTCATTTAATATGCAATGCCTCAAATTCCAGCGAAAAGTGAAGAACGGTGTCTGAATGGGGAACGGAACGGCTCAGTGTTGAGACGCTGGTTCCCTTGTGGGCAGGTTCCCTCAGGTATGCAGGGACGCAGGTCAGCAACGCAGGTTCCCTCTGCCTATCCATCTATGTGAGGGATACGTAAAGCGAAAAAAAATATATGAAATGATCAATACCCGCAACCATTACTTCCACAGTCAGGCACATTTCCATTGTGTCACAATGACCAAAATTACAAAAAATATAAAAAAATTAAATGTTTTTACGTTTTATCCTCATTTTAACGCTAATCTAAACTAAACTTTTTTATCTATTCATCTCTTTTGCAATTATACAAAACCTAATTGGTAACTCGAACTTATTAGCAATTCGGCAAATCCACATCAAACAACTGACGGTTGCACTTATTTATAATAATTCAGCGGTTTGTTAGGAAATCCGAAGCTTTTGAAGTTAACATTAGATTTTATGTTTTTAGGGTTCCATATCTCAAACGGAAAACAAAAGAACCCTCGTAGGACCACTTTTCCTCGGATACTTTACCTCATTACCCGAGTGAAGATGGAATTAAAATTTGCTGTCACTGTAGAAGCAAATTTATATCTTTGTCAACGTTTGGTTTTGAGGAGTATCTAGACACTAGCTAAAATTAAGAAGCTCGTGTTTATAGCTGGTCTCTATATATCT
This sequence comes from Heliconius melpomene rosina, assembly GCF_056956725.1. Lineage (NCBI taxonomy): Eukaryota > Metazoa > Arthropoda > Insecta > Lepidoptera > Nymphalidae > Heliconius > Heliconius melpomene. Next base: position 540,283 of record NC_140396.1, on the reverse strand, counting down.
GTTTCTTTCGCCACGTACATTTTATCAACCTTCATATATTCTACGGAGAAGACCACATGTTTTTAATGTAATTTTCCTCCAGTGTCATCAATACTGTGTTTTCGAAAGTCATTCGAGGTCTCTCACGCACCTTTTTTTCCCCATTCTTCATTCGTTATCTCGATATACCCAAAACTAACCCATATATTTACTTAACAAGCAAAAATAAACAGCTTACCAAATTGTACTGGTATTATATCAGGATCGTCTTCTTCTCCTTCTAATTTTAGTTCGTACTGACTACTGTAGTCTACTTTAGGTGATGCCGTGTATGATGGTACGTTATCCCGCTTCGGAAATGATTCCACGCTGTCTTCATTGTAGAGGGCATTTCTGTTAAGAACAAAAATAAGTATTAAATGTTCTCTTAGAATATCTATCAAGACGTCTTAGTACCAAATTTCTTCTGTCTATATATGAGATACCTTGAGAACTCTTATTTAACTTGAACAAAATATCTAAGATAAATACTAGAATTTGAACTCGCAACTATCCATGAAGTCTGTCACTTTTCAATTGCGCCACCAAGGCCATAAGTCTATTCACATATAATTATAATAAAATGAAAATACAATTCGTATGTACGTACATTGAAAGCTGATTTATTTATAATATTAGATCTGTTTGTTTGTTTCATCAGTTTATCGAAGTCAGTACGAACAAATACAAGAATATTTTATGAAGTCCAGTTATTAGTATTGGAATATTACTAAGCAATCCATATAATCGATTATAACTTGGAAGTTGTATTTAATGTATACTATCTATAAGCATCACTATAAGTTATAGTACTATAATGGGGAAGTAAATGCTATTAATGTTTACTAGGGAAGCTAATTATTCTATAATTTGTTTAGCTTTACGCTGTGTCCCTCATATAGCAGAGTAGGGTAGAGAGATCCTAGGGACTTAGTGTTAAGATACTCTGTTCTCCGTTAAGACCCTTCTGTTTGGCGTAGAGTGTATGTGTAGAGTGGCGGAACTCGACGCACAATTTTTAGAACCACAATTATCTACTCTATAATATAAATAAGATACCTACACACAGTGTAAATACATATATATTTGAACAAGATATATTCTAGCACGTCGTTAATATTCAGAATAAATATACATAATCTCAAGAACAATGCCTACGTCACGTACGATGTAGAACGCGGGATATAACAGGTGTTGTACACGGCGTGTGTAATATCTTGTAACACTACTGCACTTCATGGTATTACTACAATATAGTAAAGTGTCACAGCAAATTACCAGTAGGAAAAAAGGGTGAAGCTTGCTACTGTAAACGCGACAGGTTATGGGTTCGGTTCCCACTCGGTGATATAAAATATTTAATATTATCGCCCTGGTAACGAGGCAAAGTACAGCGTTTAGTTCCGCCACTCAACTCGCTATGCCTCCAGCTCTCGGCAGAAAGTGGGACACGGAGTGTCATAAACACTACGTTCCCACTGCCTACCCTGATGTGTGCGGGATACAGTGTAAAGCTGATCTAATTGATTTGATTGTATAAAAATAGAAGAGTAACATACATTAATTAATTTTAAAATAAACCAAAATAACGGGAATAATAATGAAACAAAAAGCTGGTATTTTGCACTACGTAACACAATAATGTTGACTCTTCCAAGTTAATTATTATGGGAAGAACACGTTTTTCGTGTTTAAATAAATAAATATTTTACGTAATATGATATTTTTTTACTGCTATATTAAACACTAGTTTTTTGTATTACCGACAGTTTTGCCTTTGTGGTTTGTTTGGAAATAAATAACAGTATTTTTAATATATTTCAAGTATTATTCCACACTTAGGAAAGAAAATACTTAGAAAACGTTCTAATAAATGAACTTAGTAGAATTTGAACCCGCGCCTCTTGGAAATCGTCCGCCTCTTAATCGATTTCCAAGAGATGCAGGTTTAAATTCTACAACGTTGAAATTTGCTAATAGCTGATAAAAAAAACTCTTTTACTTTAAAACTCCCTCTACTCCTCCCTCTTACTCTATAAAATATGAACAAAACTTACGTAGACGGTGGTTCTTTCACATGCTGTCTTACGAAATGTCTCCGGTACACAGCGACGATGATAGCACAAACTGCGATACTAAGTAACGCCACCGTCGCCAGCAGGGACGCGAGCATCGGTGATAGAGTGAAAGGGCTGGAAACACCTGTTAGGGGTTAAACATCAAAAGGTTATTTAATTATTAAAGGGATTGTTTTTTTTATATATATATTGTTGTTAAATGATGGACAGACGACGCATAAATGTATAGATTGTAGGGAAGAACTACGTAAGGTTTTCTCGAAGTGCTAAATGAAAAGGGAAAAAACGGTACCTTCCCTTTTTTTCGTTTTAAAGTTTATCAGGTTACTTTATTTTGTTCTATATACGTGATAAAAAATTATGAGTACGAGTTTAGTTAAAAACATAAATATATGCCTAGGTACAAAGAAATACCTTTCATTCGTTATGGAAAAACTACTCAGAGTACAAATCACAGTTCGTGTACACGCGATAGTATTAGGTTCGGTATCTACAAAGTGGAATGCTTTACTTGTTTGCTCCGGTAACAAGACAAAGCGCGGCGTTGAATTCCGTCACTTAACACGCATTGCCTCCAGGCTTAGGAGACATGTAGAACGAAATGTATTAATGGGAACTGAGTGGGAACGGAAAACACCAAGTTGTCAGGTTCCCTCTGCCCGCCCAGCCATATGCGGGATGCAGTGTAAAGCTATAAAAAATAAATAAATAATTATGTAGGACAAGCGAGCAAATAAAATCATTAATTATATTTCAACGCGTAAGACACAAATACGTTACTATAAACACCTGTATAATCTCAGTAATTTCACACCACAACAAATAAACATATTTTGAACTTTATTTCCAACAAAATAAAGTCTAAAGTATAAACTTTTCAGTAACAAAAATTTTAATTAAATAATTATACAAAGATTTCAAATTCCCTTTTAGAAGTATTCGCTATTTAATTTTCTCTGCGCTTTGTTTTGAAGCGTGTTGGGTGATTACCGCGTTAATTGCTAGATAGCGTGTCATTACATTGCAAGGTTAGAACATGTATAGCGACAGTTGTGGGTTCAATTTTCGCTAATCAACACATAATGTCTCGAAAATTGGAAGAAGCAGGAATTAAGTGAAATATAGAAAAAAAAAACAATTATAAGCAGAGAGTATCTGTATAAGACAAACAAGAATAAAGTTACAAACGTAAGGACAAATAAAAACTGTTAAAACATTAAAATAAATAAAATAAACAAAACTGTTATTTTATACGTAACATAAAAAAAACTGTTATTTTTTACGTAGGAAAGACATTCTTTTTTTTAAGAAAGCGTATAATAATTTGAACGTAGCGGGATTCGAACCTGCACCTCTTGGAAACGTTCAAAGATATACATACGTAAAGAACGTATGAGTTAGCAGTCACTAGTCACTAATGTAAACGTAATGAATAGGCGCGGGTTCAAATCCCGCTACGTTAATTTTTTTTACGAGTTTCAAAAAAAGGATTTTAAATTAAATTAATATATCAGTACAAAATAAATATTATAACGTGACACAAAGTAAATCATTCACCTGTATATTTATGTGGGGATCGGATCGCAATAGTGTATAGGGTTACCACTTCGCTTCTGCCCTTAGCGTTGGCTGCATACAAATTGAGTATATAGCTCAGTCCTCTGTCCAACCCTAGCACGTTGAATGTAGGCGTAAAGTTCGAAGTAATATTTGCTCGGACCTGGGAAAATATGTTCTGTGAAATATTTACTATACTTCTATCGTATGTTTCAATATATCGAGATTTTATTATTGGCATAAATAAATAAACATTGTGGTTCTCTGTGTCTCTTTTAATCTTTGTACTGATAGGATAAAGGAGCGTTAAGTTTTTGTCTGGGCGAGAAGTAGAGAACAAAGAGTTTAGCACTAGATTCTGTTACCCTGTTATTCTGTCAATCAACAAGCAAAGTCTACATAATTCAGCGGAAAGTGGGGAACGGAAGTGTCTTATTAGGACCAGAGTGTCTTGACTCTAGATTCTCAGGTTCCCCTGCCTACCCTGCTATTTGCGGGATACAGTGTAAAGCTAAAAAAAAAGAAATAAAAATATAAAAATTTAAAACACTTCATTCTTGACTCTCTTTTTCTAACTATACTAGGAGACTAAATACAAGTACAAATATAATAAAAAAAGAATAAAGATTCATAAAGAGATTTATGTTTATAAAAGTCGTAAATCATATTTACGTGATAAGATTTATGATATCATTATTATAAAAAATCTAATTTTTGTAAAGAATCATAGCCAACGGTTATAAGATATAGAGCCAAGTCTGTTATTTTCATATCATTCGGTTTGTTAACCAAATTGCTATGATTTCGCCTTGTACGTATCTAAAATATATTTCATATATTTTCTGTTCATAAAATATATTTTAACATCTCGAATATATACGATATGATAAGGCCTTTCGTGTAAGGAGCGAAACTCAACGCCGTGCTTTGCCTAATTCAAAGAAAATGAAAATATGAAATATTTCATTTCTTCGAGAGGTAATTGAACCCACAACCTAACGCGTTTAGTGCCGCATGCTTGTGCCACTACACCACGACAGACAATAACAAAAATAAATTGTAATGTTTTACCTCAATCTAATATAATCCATACTACGCACAAATTAGAATATAAAGTCTAAGAGAAATTTCATTAGGCGAAACGAAGTTTATTTTTAAATGAATAAAGTAAATTTCATATGTTAATGTGACAGAAAAATTAAAGCTACAGGAACAAAAAAAGGTTTATTTTTATTTTTTTTGTTTTAATACAAAAATATTTTCGTTATAATTTGATGATAATTTATTTTTTGTATGAAATTAATAAATAGCGATGTTTAGCGATATTTTTTTTAAATTGTGCTTTCATTTCACATAAAACAAAGAAAACTTACGGTAACAGAAGGTAATTCCAAAACTTCCAAAAAAAATATCTGCGAGAGTCCACCGTCGAAGCCTTCCATACAATCCACTCGGAGATCGTCGCCATTTTGATTGATGATAGAGCAGTTTTGCAGAGACGTAGGGCGACCTGTGACAAAGTTGGTATTTCAGTATGGGTAATTTTTAACCGACTTAGAAAAGGAGCACGTGCGGTTTTTTTTGTGAAACGAATGATTAATGTTAAAACATTAGTGTTGTAGTTTATAAATTATATTATGTACACACATACATATGTATGTATACTATAAGTAACATAACCTTATTTTTTTAGCTAGCTAGAGTTAAGCTTGTTTGAAGATCCCTCCACAACTTTCGAATTTTCAAGATCAAACTTCAACGTAGTGCTTTTTCTTCTTACCAAAACTAAGAAATGAAAATAATTCCGCCGAGTGAGAAACGGACCAACAACCGTCATAATTATATTAGTTACGTAATATATACAGTCAGTTTAAATTTTTATATTCGCCATGGCGGTGTAAAGTTACGTATCCATATTTATTAATAATCAGCTTCACGATTTATCCCGAACACTTTATTCCACCCAAATTCCGCCAAATTTTGGAGGCATTGCGTGCGCACTTAACGTCGCGTTTTGCCTTAAATAAATATTTAATCTTCGAATGGGGATCGAACCCACCACCAGTCCATTTTACAGGCACACTTTGTGCCCCTGGGCCACACTTGGCCTCCATATTTATAAGAAGACAAAAAAAGTAATACCAGCAGCAATAATATTATAAGCGCAGGGAACAGCCTGCTTCCCCACGGCGTTGCTCGCTAAACATAATATTGTGCCAAAGTCCTTGTCTTCTCTCGGTGTATACGTCAATGTTGACGTTTGACCCTTGTTCTTGTAGAGGCTAAATAAAAAATCGATATTTTATTAAATTTTAAAAGATATATTATTTATTTTTATAGATTTAGGCCCATATTTATCAACTGATAAAGATCGGTTTCCGAGTTGAGAACGATTTATAAATAAAAAATATAACATACATATAAATAATATTATTTTAACAAATTATTTAAATTTGATTTAATAGAGAGAACCTGTAAAGAATGTAAAAAAAATTCGCTTCACGCCCGCCTAAGCAAGACTAGACTAGACTAATTTGTGGCATATTGGAGTCAAATGGCGGAACTCAACCCCGCACTTTTCCATACCAGAGAGAAAATTAAAATTATTAATTGATCCTTGCCATCGTTGATTGGGAATCCCACAACCATCATTCTTACAGTCAGGAGCTTATTCATTATTTAGTATGTTTAATGCGGTGTAGTGTAGTTGTTAGTATATTAAAACGTAAAGCTTTTTAACTTTGGTCTTGTTTTTCAACTTTTGGGGCTTTTGTGACAAGAACAAACTTTTGTAACTCGAAACCTTGGTATAACTTTAATTTCAAAGTAACCAAAGTGGGGCTAATGCATAATTATTCGTAATTACAAAATCTATCCAAGAACGTTGCCCCAGAGGGCGAGACTTTGATTTGGCTGTGCTCGGAATATTTAATATGAGGTTTTAATTAAGTTTCGCGTTGTAAATATTACATTTTGACGCAGTTCGGAACGATTGGGATAACTATGTAAAAGTTATATTTCCATTTCTTCGCTCTGGTGTCGAGGCAAAGCGCGGCGTAGAGTTCTGCCACTCGACACGCAATGCCTCCAGAATTCGGCAGAAAGTGGGGAACGGAGTATCTTAACACTGGGTTCCCTCTGACTACCCTGCTGTGTGCGGGGTACAGCGTGAAGCTGATTTTTTTAAAAAACATGACACCGTTGTGATTCGATTTTCACTCTGGGGAAATAATAATGCTGAATTCGACGTAAAGGGGGACGCGGAGTCTCTTAATATTATACTCCTTCAGCCTACCCTTCTTCTTCAGCTACATGCGGGATACATCGTAAAGCTAACAAAAAAATAACAGCTTTTAGTAAGTAAAATAGTAAAATATTGCCTTATCTGGAACAATTTCTCGCATAATCAATATAATAATTATTCGATAGTATGCTATGTGGGATCTTAATTAAGTTTTCCTCCCGCTCTAAACCTCAAAATAGATTATAATAATTATAATTCACATGTAACGAGTACCATACGTAATTAAATACAAAAATTCAGCAGAAAGTGGGAAGTGACATAGAACTAGGTTCCCTCTGCCTCCCTTGCTGTAAGCGAGATACAGTGTAAATAAAAAAACCGTTTTTTAGGGCTCCGTGGGAGACGGGAGAAAGAGAAGCCAGATTATAACGTATAATTTAAATTGACTGCGACTCTAATATCAGGGAATAGATTTAAGTATTATGAAATCCACTATCTGACACCAGAGACCTATTTTATTTGACTGGCAACCTTGCCTCTACACTAGTAGAACTAGTTAGAACTAGGTTAAAGTTATCTAACTGTAAGACTATTCGGAACAACGTCATTGAATTCAGACCGATAGTGAATATCGAATAATAATAACTGCTTAAGATGCTTCTGAAGGAGAAGTTAGGAAGTGATCATCTGAATATCGATTTTTAGTATTTTAGTTCGGTTAACCTATATGTGTGGTGTAAAATGGAAAACAACTATTATAAAAACACTATAGTATACAAACTGCAGAAAATAAATAAAAGATGAATCAATTCTTTTTGTAAACTATGTTCTCGTACGTAGAAAATGCAAAGCTCGCACAAAACTATAGGGAAGTAGCTCAAAGAGACCTATGGCTCCGCCTTCCGTTTCGAGAAAACATTTTCTAAGGTTCGTAATTACCAATATATCAATAATAATACATTCGCTTTTAGCAATTCCTTACTCACTTGACACCTGAAATTGTCAGCTAAAATTAATTGATAAATTATTAAACAAGTATGTAATCAAACCGTAGAAATATCTCTTTTTTTGTTACTCGTTTCATTCTCCACTTTCCGCACATTTTTTGAGACGTTACGTGTTGAGTAGTGTAATTCAACGCAGCGTATTTGGATGACAGAGAGTTGAAATAAAAATAATTCAATTGAGAATTGAAACTGACTTCAAATATATATCTAGCTCTAGCTATAAAAAAGAAAAAGCAATTACCAAATAAATAAAGGGATCATCCTACACAACACTCGTACTACACAATGCTACAGTATTCACAATGACAAATTCCACCAACCTCTGCGGCAATTCACTTCGATCACCAGATCTATTGAAGACCCATTCGAAGTTGGACGGCTGCGGGTTTGAGTCGACGGTGCAGACTAATTCTATAGCTTCCTGCTTCAATGCGCCGTACACTTGCCCCTCGTCTGTGCTGCATAATGGCGCATCTGTTCGGTACAATTGGAAATATTTGATAGATTTTGTATTTAGTTATTATTTTCTTGTTATTAAATAGAAATTCACATATCGACGACGAAGCGCCGATGACATCTAACTGACAAAGTCAACATTTTACACAAATTAAAAAAAACGTTTTATTTGTTGAAAAAGTGTTATTATTTTTATTATTTCAAATAATAATAATAATATGTGGTTTATAAATTATATTATATTCATATATATTCTAATAGAATAGTAGGTGTGCATTTACAATGAAAAAAAAAAAGGATAATTTGTTAAAAATGTCACTTTTTTTGGCACTTCGCCATTGACATACAAAATTACATCCAACAAATAATTACTATTACAGCTTAACGTTTTCTCCTGCAAAGCACTCTTCAGTTCCCATGCACCACTGAATTTTCGAAATAATGTGTGCTTAGTGACTGAACTCAATGGTGCGCTTTGTTTACCACGGCTAAAAATAAATAGATTAACCTGAAGCATACTTTCAAAACCGCTAAAAAGCTATAAACGTAATGTCCCCATACCACATTCTTACAGTCAACAGTCTAAGCTGCCAAGTAACAAAAAAAAACTAAAATAATCCAAAACTCACATCGTATTTGTAAGGAAACGGCATTACTGGATGCACTGCCCTCGAGGTTCTGGGCGAGGCAGCTGTAGTCACCGGAGGCGCTCCGGTTCACATTCTGGAGTACCAGACTCTGGTCACTCAATATGATGCCTATACTGGCGTTGTGCTGGATCTCATTGGACTAAAATTATTTATATTTTAAATTTAAATAATATTTTAATATGTGAAGCAAAATGCTTAACATTTTAATATGGGAAAAAAATAATACTTATTTTAGAAATTAATAATTTAGTAACAAAACAAAGCGTAGTGTTGAGTTTTAAAAATTGGGCGACACGGGGGCCTCATCACTAGAATCCCTCTGAAATATATATTTTTTCGGACATTTATTTTAATTTAAAGCTTAAAATATCTTTGTTTAAGATACATATATTTTATAAATAGAAATTAGTGAAGGAAATAATCTTTACAAACTCTCAATGCATTAATAAATGTCACATTCCCGCGAGCTAACAGGCAGTAGAAGGAAATACTTAGACCTTCTCTTTCTTTTACGAGGATAAATGACTTTTAAGAGGTTTAATTGTAAATTCAAAACGATATCTGAACAAAATTTTGAAGACCATGAAAATTTACTTTATTGATTTGAATCTCCATTTGTAATTCATACTTTACAGAGTTGCATTCTATTTAGGCGTTGTGCTCCACCACTGAACATGCAATGGCTCGAGAATTCGGCTGTAAGTGGAGAACGGAAGTGACTTAATGAGAACGCAGTGTCTCAACACTAGATCATATTCCCTCTGCCTACCCCCTACCCTGCTACATGCAGTATAGTGTGAAAACCTGAATGAACGAGACGATAAAACTCGAGATAGTAATACGTAAGAAGCTAGACTAATGATTATAGACATCCATGAGTAACGATCCTATTAGTTACGCCGCCTTATTCGTGATGTTTGACGTTATAAATGTTTGTCGTCGTAAAAGTTTATGGTCATAGCGCATAGCGGTGAAAGATAAAATTTATTAATGTCCTAGACTCGAGACATTCTCTCTGTTTTTATAGAAAACCTATACTTAATTAATAGTACCAAAAAGCGTCTTAATAATAGCCTAAGAGACTAATAATATTTAATAATCTTCTTTAGTAAATCTTCTACTTATTATTTGTTATAATTATGTAGTATTATTTAATACTTACGATCATATTACCAGAAAGTTAAATATATTTTTACTCCATAGTAAAAATTCAGATGCCATCCTCTGAATCTTAATACTTACATTAAATAAAAATTTTTACACTTATAATATATATATTAGGAGTAGAACTATTTACTCTTAATTCCTTAAATTCACAACGAGTTTCGAATCTTTGACCTCTTTATCAAAATTGTTTAAAAATCGGGTCACTAATTCCTGTGGTATATTGAATCGGGTAAAATTACAACAATGTTTTATCCTTGTCTCAGTTTTCACAGGATATTTGGTTTACTACACTTAAAAGATTGTTAAAAGATTAACAATTTAGCAATTTTTTATAATCTTCACGCATTTAAGAATGTAGGCAAGGGCAATTTCTGTCCATATTTGAGATACTGTATGGAAACTGAACTGTTACGAAACTCAATAAAGAAATAAAAATATTTAAATCTCCAATCTAAACTTTTTGTCAATGAAAAGATATAACTTATTCAATAGTCCACAAAGATTTTTATTCAAATCAATCCATTCCCTTTTTATATGAAGTGAGGAAGCAGAATTTTTAATAATTTTTACATATAAATACATATATGAATAAGGAACTATTTACTAGTGTTAAGACACTCCATTCCCGTTAAAACACTTCCGTTCTCCACTCTCCACCGAATTCTAGAGGCATTGCGTGTTGAGTAGCGAAACTCAACGCCACAATCTCAACGTTAAAATTTTTAAACAATATTTTTTGTATAAAATAAACATACCCCTTTATACCACGCTAACTTGTTTGTTTTGGGGTTGGCTTGTACGCTGCACTCAAAGTAAACGTCGTCACCTTCCTTTATGTGATCTGGATTCAGATTTGATCCCATTTTCAACGTCGCTATTGGTACATCTGAAAGATTTCAATGATTTAGAGCGTTGTATGTTACGTAAAGAGATTTAGAGATGTTAGATTTTTTAAAAATCAAATCAGCTTCACGCTGTATCCCGCATCCAGCAGGGTAAGCAGAGGGAACCTCGTGTAAAAGACACTCCGTTCCCCACTTTCTGTCGGAAATTGGAGGCATTGCATGTTAAGTGGCAGAACTTTTACTTTTTTAGCTGCACTGTGTATCCCGCACGTTACTATAGTCAATTCCCCACTTTCCGCCGAATTCTGTATACATTGCGTGTTAAGTACGGAAATTCAACGCCGCACTTTTACCTCGACCCTAGTGCGAGTCCTCGAGTGCGAATAGAATAAACAATCTATCACATTAACAGTCACACGGTTGTGTCCCTGCGCCAAGACTGATCTCAATTTCTTTTTACTGTTGTCCATCAGCGTTCTCAATATAGATGTAGGTTCAGATCTGCATTCTTACACTGATAAATACCCTCTAACCTCTATACATAAATCAACTGCCATAAGCAAGTACCTACCTACCTACGTAAATACATCAGAAACTATGCATTTAACATAAATACATTCATAGTATCACTGATCAAATGGCATCAGTAATAGCTTCTATTGATGTTTGATTCAGTACGAGAATATAGATATTTATCAATATATTATCAGCATTCACCAAAATAATATTCTCCAAATTATTTTGTAATAATTATTACTATCGATAATAAATTATTGATAACTTCCATTGCATTGTGTAAGATAAGCTTAAATGAACTGTAGACTAAATTGCGAATTATTAAATTCATTGCGGAGGCCATCATGGCGCAGTGGCACAAGCATGGAACTGTAAACGTCGGTTGTGGGTTGATTTCCACTCAGGGAAATGAATTATATAAGTTGTACTATCTATTTAAGCACAACGTTGAGTTTCGTTACTCAACACACAAAAATTTAGAAGGCTTCTTTTGATATGTTTTTAAATTAATATTTTATTTCATTACCACCTACATAAGTAATATTAGTGTAAGAGTCTTCCAAATGGTCTGTCACTAGCAGATAAGCAGCAAATAGGTGCCAAATGACTAAACCACTCGAACGAGATAACGACAGCCTCCGTCGTTATATTAATTAATGAGGATGAGATCGAACTAAATGATGGGCAATTTTCCTTTATTATTAATATACTACTACTATTATGTAATCGTGGCGCAGGGACGCATGCGTGTGACTGTAAACGCGACAGGTGGTGAGTTTGATTCCCACTCGGTGTTACGGAATATTTAATATTTTCATTTCCTCGCTATGGTAAAAGTTCAACGAAAGTGGGTAACAGAAGTGTCTTAAATGGAATAGAGGGTCTCAGTATTCTGCCTACCGAACTGAAAAAATAAAAAAATCATCCCTCCAAGTGGTAAACAACCCGCAACCATTACATTTACATCTGTCCCACTGTGCCACACTTTCAACAAGTAGTAAGTAATTTTTTGTTACGAAATTTATTTTATTTTGTAATCTTATCTACACAAATAATATATTAACAACAAAATATTTCAAGAAACCGAACTTTTATGTTAACATGTAAAGCCAGCCCACGTCGTTGTACTAATTAATGAGGATAATACCTAAGTAGAACAGAATGATAGACCATTTGGAGAACATTTTCCTTGATTATTCCAAATACTATAATTATGTAATCTATTTGGGATCGCTGATTGCGAGGGGATGACACTTAGGCTTTAGGTAATGGACCGTGATACGATTTGGTTTTTATTTGATTTCGATTCAATTGGTTGTGTGAGAACTCGGTAGGTTTTTTTGGTAATAATTACTTAAATAGAAGGATTTGGATTATTTGAGACTATTTTAGCGATGATTAACAAGTGTCCTTTTACGGATTTTTACGATTTTGTTTAGCTTCACACCAGCATACCAGCACATAGCAAAGTAGGATGAATGACGAAAACTCCTTCATGCAAGGAAGGATTTCTAAAAAGTTCACGAAGACGAAGTTGCAGGTAGCAACTGATACTAAACAATGTATATAATTTAGCAACGAATTTGCGACTAGTAACTCAAATATCAGTTTTATCATTTAAATTATAATAACAAACTCCTTAGAATTTAGAACTTCAACAAATATTTCAATTTAATGTTACCACAATATCCATTGAAAATACTTAAATATGGGCAAAGTCGTAAAAGTATATGAACAATCAACACAAGTAATCCTCGATATCAACAGTTCAAATGACCGTATGGAACTATGAAACCGCTATTTCCGATAGCATTAGGCTGAATGGCTTGGACGCGATTGGTTATAGTCTTCAGTAATATTCTATTTTATAGAAGCTAGAGAAATATGAATTAAATTCAGAAAATAATATATTGCCTATATATAATAGTTTTCAGCCCAATTTTTGCATTTATTTACTACATAGATGTGGACTAATGAACATCGAATCCACCATAGTCGCACTTTTTTTCCAGAGTGGTGAATTTTTCTTTTTGTTCAGTGTAGGAAGATGGAACCTAATATTAAAACACTCCGTTCTATACTTTCCGCTGATTTTTTCAAATGTATCGACGATCAAATCCACAATCAAATTAAACATAAGTAAACATTGAAACTGAAAAAAAGTTGAGGCTACTCGTTGCACAAAGGCACAAGCGTATGACTCAATGTGACAGGTTAAGTGTTCGATTCCTACTTAAGGAAATGAAATATTTAATATTAACGAGACAAACGTGGCACAAAACAAGCAATTCCTCCAGAACATTTTCTTACGTTTAACAATTATGAACACTATTAATAATAATAAACCAATAGACATACTTACAATGTATATTCAACCTTATACTATCTTCTATTACTGCATTAACAATTCGTGAGTTCTCGGCGCGACAAATAAGCTCCTGCTCGTGGTCTTCTGCTTCCGGGACAAACGTTAAGATACTTGTTGTTGAATTTGTATCCGAAAACTGTTGGAGAAATGTTATATAATTAATATATTATACGGTAAAATACTAATATCTTCACGTGAGTTTTATACTTGGCTAAAGAATAACCGAGTGATAGTTCACTAAACAATTTTTATTCCTATATTTTCCACCTTTGTGTTTCCGCGTCACGACTGGCCTTTAGACGATATTCAATAGATACGTGAAGTTGGTAAATCAAATCAAAAAATCCAACTGGACAAATATTAAATGGCAGTAAAGATTCGAAAGAAGGCCCTAATAAAATCAATTTGCATGGTTTAGCAGTGTCCTCTACGTACTACCCCAAATATAACAAATATCGAGGATTCCATCGCATCAATGGCCGCATTTAGCTTAGGATTACAAAAGTGAAACATTTACATAAAAAGTATGTGGATTTGGATTGTGGGTCGCCCATAAAAATGAATTTCTGTCATTTCACACTTATGGCCGCAGTGCCAGCGACTTGGAAAACACTACATTGAACAAACAAACGAGTAAAATGAGGGATGAATATGGTATTTAAAATGAAATTATATTTTCTTTTTGCACATTTTGTTTATACGTGATGTAAATTGATAGATTGTAAAGTTCCATATTTTTCACTTCAATTTTAATTTTTAAGACTACGCTTTCGGACGTTTGTACAAATAACCGAAAATCGATTTGTAAAAATTAAATCACGGTTTAATTTTTACAAATTCGAATATTTGTTTTTTGCTCATTTTCAGTATAAATATTAATAAGATTTTGCTTCAAAATTGTTAATAAACAGGCATGGCAACCAAAATATTTCACTTTATTTTGTATTACACTGAGGCTGTCTTGGCCCGGTGAAACAACGTGTGACTGTTAACGTGAAATATGTGGGTTCGATTTCTACTCGGGGGAAAGAATTATTTTTATTTTTTCGCTCTGGTAAAAAGAAAAATGTGCGGCATTAAGGAAACGGAATTTAGTAATGCTAAGTTTCCTCTGTAATGTTTGTAGCTTATTATTTATTTTCATCTTAGTTCTTAGCACAGAATTCTTATTTTCTTCTTAGTTTTTTTTGCATTCAAATTCAAATTCAAAATATTCTTTATTCAAATAAACTTATAATAAGCACTTTTGAATCGTCGAATGAACATATGAACAAAAAGCTACCACCGGTTCGGAAGGCAGTTCTGCTGAGAAGAGCCGGCAAGAAACTCAACAGTTGCTCTTTTCAAAATCAATGGTACAATCACAATCTGTTACATTAGTTGGCAGCTATCCTGCATTACATTCAATAGACATAACTTCTATACATGTTTGTCCTCTAAGTATTCTTGAACAGTGTAATAAGCTTTACTCGTCAGAATTTTTTTTACAGATATTTTAAATTTTGGAAGTGGCAAATCTAGAATACACTGCGGAATTTTATTATATACACGTATGCTTAGACCCATAAAAGATTTATTAACTTTTTGGAGGCGAAAACTTAGAGTAACAATCTTATCTTTATTTCTCGTTCCTATCGTATGATTGTCACTACTATATTTTGTCGGACAAAGAGAATATTATCTATACTAATATAATAAAGCGGAAGAGTTTGTTTGTTTGTTTGTTTGTTTGTTTGTTTGTTTGTTTGTTTGTTTGAACGCTAAGATCTCTGGATCTACTGGTCCGATTTTCATTGTTTTTGTTTTGTATGAAAGCTGCATTCTTCAGAAGTGCTATAGGCTATATAACATTACATTACACATATATACTAATATATTTTAAAGTACTTTCTAATTTGACATGCAATTTATTCTGCCATGTTAATAACAACCGTCGCGTCGCTACGCAACCGTTACCGCGACATTTTGATATTCATCCTTATGAAAATAAATATAATAGTCACTATTAACATTTTATCTAGATTGAAATTATAGTTTACTGTATAACATTCTAATAAATAATTAAGGAGATGTCACTGATTCCAAATGACCTAGCCTACGGGCGGCTCAGTATATCCGACGCGAACGGGCAGACGACGTTGACGGTTTTATAAATTTTCATACATTTTCGAACTATTGTAAATGTTTATGTAATTATTTGCTGTTTATAATTAATTTAAGCTACACTTTGGTTCTCTTCTTATTTTATTTGATATTGCCCGCTAAAATTATCCTGCTTTATAGAGAGAAATGTTGTTATTTCGTAGAGTCGATATCTATGTACGCACGCACGGAAAACTTTAGGTACTTTTTTCTAATATTAAGAATATCTATCCTTTAGTTACTTTTAATCCTTTTGTTGGTTAATTTCAATAACTCAGATAATTTTTTCTAATAATGTGTATCTACTTATTATTCTTTTTGATTATTAAACTTATATTTTCTTACTAATTCTATTGAAAATTGAAAATAATTTAATGAATATATTTAATAAATATTCTTATAGTTGAAGCAGGCGTAGCCGCGTCCGGGTCCACTAGTAGTATATCAATTGGGAAGCAACTGTAAGAATACCTGCATCTTTGAAAACATCTCGCAGAGAATCTCGCGCTCTTAGTTTATAAATATATCTCACGGCTCTTTTTTGGAGAATAAATATTGAATTTATGTCCGAAGCACTGCCCCATAGCAGCATTCCATAAGATAAAATACTATGGAAATAGCTATAGTAGACTAGTCGGGCAGTGTCAACGTCCGTCATTTGTCTTACTTTTTTAATTGCGAACGCGGCAGAGCTGAGAGAGTTTCTCCTTTAATTAGTAGACTAAAATTATGTTTTTTAACATTTTGTAAAGCAAACTCAATACATTTAGTTTTTTTAGCATTTAACATTAGATTATTAACATCAAACCAACGGAGAATATGCGATAATGCGCTATTCACATCGTCATAGTTTATTTTATTTCTGTCAACCTTAAATATTAAAGAGGTATCATCCGCGAAAAGTACAATATCACATAGGTTCTTCACATAAAAAGGTAGATCATTAATATAAAGAAGAAATAAAAGGGGACCAAGAATGGATCCTTGTGGAACGCCCATCTTTAGAGGAGATCCAGATGATTTTACATTATTTATACTAACCTTCTGGATTCTTTGGTTTAAATATGAGGCGATAAGCTCAAGGGCAGTATCCTGTATACCATAATGTTTTAGTTTCAACAACAGAGTTACATGGTCTACGCAATCAAAGGCTTTGGATAAGTCACAAAACACTCCAATTGCATTTTGTGACCTCTCCCATGCATCATAAATGTGCTTTAGGAGTGCGGCACCCGCATCCGTAGTGGACTTGCCTTTAGTGAAACCATATTGCTCACTATGGAAACAATTGTTAATATTTAAGAAAACTGTGAGCTGGTTGAACATTATTTTTTCAAATACTTTACTTAAGGATGGCAAAACAGAAATCGGTCTGTAATTTCCAGGCTCAGATCTATCTCCACTTTTGTAAAGCGGCACTATTTTGCTATATTTCATTAAATCAGGAAAAGTACCGGATTCTACACAATTGTTAAAAATTAAAGCAAGGTAAGGAGCAATATTAGGTATAATTGAATTAAAAACTTTAACAGACATGCCCCATAAGTCACCAGTTTTCTTTAAATTAAGGCTTTTAAAAGTTTTGACAATTTCATCTGGTGACACATTTTTAAACACAAAATTTTGTCTACAACTATTTACATGGATTTTTAGTATTGATTCTGCTTCCGAAGGAGATGATGGCACTGAACGTGTTACTTCAGTTGATATATCAGAAAAAAATTTTTGAAAAGTATTTGCCACTTCTAAATCTGAATTTAAGATTATATTATTAACTTTTAATTTAATAGGTTCACTGACAGCTCTAGATCTTCCAGTTACAGTAGTAATAGCATCCCATGTAGCTTTAATTTTATTATTAGAGTTCAAAATGTTTGCTCTTATATGCATAGACTTAGCCTGGACACATACCTTTTTAAATATTTTTGAATAATTTCTAACTTTTAACAAGAACTCCGGATCTTGTCTCCATTGCCTCATATTATATAATTCATATAGTTTGTTTCTGCTTCGGTATATACCAACAGTTGCCCAGTCGCTAAAAGTTAACTTCGAGTTTTTATATATTTGTTTAACTTTAAAAATGTTATCAAACTCTGTAGAGAGTAAATTAAAAACTTTACAATATAGCTGATTCGGATTTAATCCGGTTATTTCTAAGTTTGCAATTTTTTCACTCACTCTATTATTAAAAAGATTAATTTTATTTTCAGTAATTGGTCTAATTGATATTTGTTTACGTTCTGCGACTGTTTCATCTAATACCGAGAACATTTGACCACAATGATCCGAGCTTAGATTAGTAATAATTTGTTTTTCTACAGTCTCACAATGACAAAAAACATTATCTATACAAGTAGCGGACGTATTCGTTATACGAGTTGGTTCAAAGAACATATTAAACAAATTAAAAGATTTAAATAAGTTTACAAGACGGAGGCTTAATGATGTCGCCTGTATTATATCTATATTAAAGTCTCCGCATATGATTAAAGATTTATTATTGGAACTCAAATTATTCAGAACATCCTCCATTTTTTCTTCAAATACTTCAAAACTACCTGAGGGGGGTCGATACACGCATACTATAATATGTCTATTGAATTCAACGCAGGACAATTCAATGGAGCGTTCGTCGGAGAGAGCTACTATATCTGGTCGCGATTTACAGCGTATGTCATTTCTTACTAATATAAGCGAACCGCCGCGGATGGCCTTCTCTCTAACGAACGAACTTGACAATTTATAGTTTTCAATATTTACTGTATTGTTACATCTCGAGATCCAGTGCTCAGTTATACACATTATATGTATATTAAATTTCTTTAGAAACAATTCTAGTTCCGGTTCTTTGCCTCCTAAGCCTTGTATATTTTGGTGTACAATATTCAATGTAAATGGCCTAGGTGTTGTCTTGTTATCTAGTTTAAACTGGAACTTATTATGTCATTATTATTTTCTAATGAAAAATTATTATTACAAACTATTTCCTTTGTTATACAATGTATAACAGGGTTTCGAATATTATATGCTACTAAAGTAGCAATTTGTTTTTTAAAATATAAAGGTAGATACAATGTATCTTCTGTCAACTTACAACTATTATAAATAAACTTATTTAAATCTAAATAAAAAATCGCGTCACTATGACGTTGAGTCGCATTATACAAGGTCATATTTAAATTATAAATATACCTATTTTGTCTATCTGTAAGGCAAGAAGAATATGGAAAAGAGCATATAACAAATTTACATTTACTTTTACTATGTAATTTAAGCAAGTTTTCTATATTCTTTACCACATCTTGTCTCCTCACTGACAAACTATTTCCATGTAATAGTACAATAGTACTATGCTCATTTACATTCATAGACATTATTTTGTCAATATTAGACGGGTAACTGACTCCAGGCGAACATGCATTAAAAACATTCGAAAAATGGCAATTAAGTAGGGACCCAAAGCCTTGACCTAATTTATCTGAAATTACAATAATATTGTTTGGAGAGGAGTGAGAGGAATTTTTTACATGTAAATTCTTATTCAATAAAGTGTGCATGGCCGAGTCACCCACAACCTCAGAGTTGCATATCGTTTGAGTGACACTTGACTCAGTGGACTCCATAACAGCACAACCACAGCTATGTTTATTTGTCAATGATTCAAATCTTTCTACATTATAATTGCACAAGTCAACTAAGTTATTCGCAGCTAGAATATGTTCTCTAATTTCATTTTGTGAGGATTCATACTTCTCACTTAATGCTCTGAGGGAGCTATGTAAGCTATCTATTTCACTCTGCAGTTGAAGTGTGTCTTGGTCATACATATACCTACTTTGCTTTAGTTTATTATTATAACACTCAAGCTTCTTAATTAATTTTGAATTATCATTTCTTAATGTGATCACTTTTTTTGCAGAAAACTTAAAATTTACCATTTTATTTGTTTTTTTTATGAATTTAATTAACTTAATATATTTCTTTAATTTATTATGTGTAGAAAAAAATATATTTTGTATATCTTGCCTAGCATATGAGTCATCCTTCGTCAGGTCTATTACAACTGGTTTAAGGAATTGTTGTACATTACAATCAACCAGCTCATCATATAAACATGAGATTTTCTGCGATTCATTACATTCTTTTTGCTTATTTAGTGTAAGAATTGAGGCTTTGGCCTCTTGCAACTCAATTTCAAGCTCTGAAATCCGGTCCAGAGCCCTCTCATGTTCAATGCTGCACTGGTCAAATATACCCACAACATCATTTAGTTGATCCCGCTGTGCCACTACATCTAGATAGTTTGTATGCAGCTCAGCAAGCTCATTTTTTAAATCTGAGTTCTTTTTAATTATTGTGCTAATTTCCACCTCACTGTCCTCACGTTCCTGGAGAAGCTGCTTACACAGGTCTTGAGAGGATTTTAGTTTATGTAAGGCTTGCTTCAGCTTGCTTTCCAGGTCTTTTGTAGAGGCTTTACGGGTCATAATTTGTGATTCCATTATTAATGTACTGAAAATAAAACAGAGAGCTTAAATATCAACAAAAGGGACAATATCCTAAATATTAAACGTATAAACCAGTTATTTATGCAATTTCTTTGATGTTTACATGTAAATTAGCAGAGGTAATTTAGTATCACTGTTTTAATATTAATCAAGCAAATTAGCAGTTATATTATTGTATATGTTATGTTTAAATCACACCCAATAGTCATATAGTACTGTGAATTATATAGTATTGAGTGGGATTTTTGTCTGAGGCAAATATTTGAGTCTGCAACTAAGCTTCCAGCTTGTCAAGCAAAGCGAGACGGTATGGTGCCTAAGTGTGAGTTACTCACTATAAAAGTGAATTTTGTGTAATTTAATACGTTGTAAATATACAATATTGAAAGAAATACTCCCCGGGTTTCACAGAGAAATTCAAAGTCCTTCCGTTGGCACAATGACAGACGACAGGTCACGGCGGTTGCACACTTGCACAGTCCAACGTTAGTAATCTTACAGTTAGGAGTATTTATAACACTAATAACACGTATTTAGATGATTTTAGAATATATACAGTGAATCACATGAATTAATATACATTAAATAATCCTTTTTAATAATTTAAATTACGGAGCTACTATATTGACATGTTGCCTTGGCCAGTGTTGCCAGTCCAAAACCCATTTCACATAGAACGGTAAGCAGGGAAAATCAAGTACCAAAACAATGCTCTGCACCTTCCGTCCGAATTCATAACACAATACGCGTTGAGTGACGAAACTCAACGCTATTATTACGAGAGCGAGTCTTACTTAATTTCTATGAATAGGAATCGAATCCACAGCCATTAATTTCCAGTCAGTCGCTATCCAACTTTATCATGACTAGCTCTACCTATCTATAAAACTAAAATACATAACTTCCATAAACTTGCAAGCGCAAACACTAAACACATATTGTAGCAACATTGATTTATATCACGACTACTTTATACTGCTACAAGTTATAGTCTCTTCGAATTTGCCTTTAGACCACTTGGCAAGCTTACAGTCAGTGCAAACAGTGTTTCTCAAAGCCTATTTCTCGTGGTTTTAATTGTATTAGTCAAAGATAAAATGTTTATATATATTTCAACTTCATTATGTATCCCGCATATGGTAGGGTAGGTAGAGGGAACCTGGGAGTCTAGTGTCAAGTCACTTCCATTCCCATTCGCTTCTTCTGTTTTCCATTGTCTGGGAAATTTTTGATAAAATATAATACCGCCTTGCTCTCTTTTATATATAGACGATCCGACGAATATAGATTTTTTTAATAAAAATCGGTAGTTCCTGAGATTATCGCGTTGAAGCACACTAAATCTTTAGGTTTATATTATTTTGTATAGAAGTATGCACAAAGATACAATTAAGAGACTTTTTCACAATGTCGTACAGTAACATATTGTTATATGTAAAGGTTTCTTAAACTTGTGGAAAATAGTACTAAAGTGCGAGATTAAGGTGTTAAAGGACGATAAAACTTAGTCTATAGCTTCAATACTAAGTAGGGTTTACCGATTGTACGCCATCCCCTGAAAGCTCTTTTTTTGGAGTGAAGCATATACAAATATTGTAATCTTACGTTGTAAATTGTTTTCTTTTATCATAGCAAAAAATAATTCTTCGCCGTTTCCTGAATACTGCAGGATAGGCAAAAAAAGAACTATTAAGACACTCTCTCCTTTGTTTTTGAGACATTATGTGTTGAGTTGTAGAACTCAACATCGCGATTTGTCTTTTTACTATAACGAGCAAATGAAAATAAATATCTTTTTTGAGTGGCAATCGAACTTACAACCGTTGCGACTACTACAAATACTGGTGGTGGTACTGTGGTGACTACAAATAATAGTGAATTACAAATAACAACAAGCGCAAATTTTAATTGTTATTTGTACACGAAATTAGAGATATATGTTAACTTACATTCCTAGCTCTCTTCCTCAAAGGCTTAAGTCCTTTCCACCACGTGACCTGCGCTTCAGGCCTCGATCCTGTGCTCTTGCATTCCACCTCGTAACTCCTGTCCGCTGAGAACTGTCGATTCTTGTTCAAAATCTGGACGGTTAGTGGCCTTACTGCAACAAACTTGATTAAGTTTTATGTGTATATAGAATAAATATTTCATAAATAAAGAAATTATGATGAGAATTAATAGAAAAAGCTAGGCTCAACACGCAATGGTTCTAGAATTTTGCGGAAAGTGAAAAGTAAAAGTAAAAAAATGAATTGCTTGTTAGTAAACATTTTAATTATAGAAATATACGAGTTTTTAGTATTAAAAGTCATAATTATGGATATTTTTAGTAGGGTAAGTACGGTGCATAGTAACGATATAGGCATTGTAAGTTATTATTATTTTATTGAACCGCATTGAATTATTTATTTATATTGATTATTCCTTTGTTCTTCTTCAAGCCCACCAACATGTTTTTCTATGTTTTATCTTAATTATAATATCAGTCATAGCGCAAGAGCGCAAGCATGTGATTATAAAAGCGACAGGTTGTAGGTTCGATTCCCACTGGAATAAGTACTTGATAAATTCATTTACTTGACTTAAAAAATACAGGATTATTCGTTCATATCAAAACAGCCTACAATAATCAACCAATACAAAATTAGTATTACGATATACATGGTGTCAGTATTTGCACCGCAAATACTAACAATATTTAGCTGACGGGCTTATAATTTATGGGTCTCGTATGACTAAATCCAAACTAAATATAAATAATAAATAGACGACAGAGATTTTCGTAGTCATCATCATGTATTTGGAAAAAGGCTTCTCCGTAGAAAAATATAACGGGTTTGATTCCCCATATCATAGAAATATCTAAATATATAGAAATATCTAAATATATTTTTGTTTTAAAAGTTCGCTACGATAATAATATACGAAACGTATTAGGTACCTACTAAGAAGATCACTAGAGTCAATAAGATCACTCTCAAACTGTCAATGAGCCGAGACCACCTTATCTATTCCCTTTACTTCCGCTCTGAACGCAGTCAGACGAATCATAGGAACCTAGTGTTAAGACACTATCCCGTTTCAACCGTTTAACACCGTTCCCATTAAGACATTTCCTTTCTCTATGTTCTGACGAGTTCCCGAGACACATTGCATGCATTTTGAGTGGCAGAACCCAACAGAGCGCTGTCATATTACCAAAGCGAGCTAATGTAAATAGTTTCTTACCTTAGTGGGAATTGAACCTACTATCGTCGCCAAGTCGCACAATCTTATCTTATATTTAAATCAAAACAATACATAAACAACTCACAATTTATATCCAATATCAACAATTTAGCTTGCGGTGGTGCCAAGTTAGTGTTAGACGCTTGACAGATGAGCCTCGCGTTGAGATGCTGTCGTCCTATACTCGGGAACGTCAATGTGTTCACCGTTACCCCATCGGCTTTTTGATCGTAGGAATCATCGATGATTGTGTTTTCTAGATACCAAATAAGGCTGGGTCTGGGATCACCTGGAAAATAACTTTTCTTTATAATCTTTCTAGTGGAAAGTTAATGGCGGCCTGTAACCAATGTTAAATAATAAAAAATATTCACTTAAAAATAGATAATTTATTTTAAAATATTGGTTAAAATAATTTTATTTAATTTAACTTACTTTTAAAATATTTGGTTTATACCTTACACAGTAGGATTAGCAAATAAAACCTGAGAACCTAGTGTTAGTATCTTAACATTAGTACCTTTTCCATTAAGAAACTTTTGTTTCCCACTTCCCGCCGAATTCTTGAGTCATTGCGTGTTGTTGGATTGTTACATGATGTTTAATGTACATATAAATATTGAGTGTACTGTTTAACTATCATGTTAGTTCCAGGATATCTATATATATAAAAGGACTTGTCCTCACTGACTGAGGTAAGACGCACGCACAGCCGTAACCGCTAATGGTAGAAACGTGGAATTTGGACAGATGTTTACTTTCGTAATCTGGACATCCACTAAGAAGGGATTTTGAAAAATTTTAACCTTAAAGGGATGAAATAGGGGTTGAAAGATTGTATGGAAAAAAAATTAAATCGGCACCGATTTTCGTAAAATTTTAAATTTAGATTTTTAAAAGTATTTAATTGAACACGTGTTTCATCGTTTTCTAGAATTCTCCCCCTAAGGGTGCATATAAGGGGTTGAAAGTTTGTATAGATTTTTTTTTAAATCGGCACCAATTTTTATAAAATTTGAAATTCAGACTCTTATAAGTATTTAATTGAACATGTGTCTCATGGTTTTCTAGAATTCACCCCCTAAGGGTGCGAATAAGGGGTTGAAAGTTTGTATGAAAAAATCTTTAAATCGCCACCGATTTCTATAAAATTAGATATTTAGACTCTTAAAAACATTTCATTGAACACATGTTTTATGGTTTATTAGAATCCCAAAATACGCAAGCGAAGCTG
This sequence comes from Heliconius melpomene rosina, assembly GCF_056956725.1. Taxonomy (NCBI): domain Eukaryota; kingdom Metazoa; phylum Arthropoda; class Insecta; order Lepidoptera; family Nymphalidae; genus Heliconius; species Heliconius melpomene. The sequence continues at coordinate 515,262 of NC_140396.1, read as the reverse complement.
CGCGCGTCCGCTAGTCTCTGTATATGTCTCAAGTAGTGGAACGAATTATTAACCATATCCATCGTTATATGTAGTAGTACTCGTAGTTATATACAGTAGATGTTCACGCCTGCAGGGACACCACGCATCGCTTAACATTGTTAAGGCATACGACCGAAGTATTTACTATCGAATTTTATATATATATATATATGCCTCGCTTCATCGATCGTTAAATATAATATACAAAATTCTGTAAAATCGAATTACGCTCACTTGTTGCAGTTCACTTCACACATACAAGTTAATTATACTTTAACTGATTCGATACGCAATGTAAATAACCAAATAACTTTTCCCATAAATATTTACCTCCATAAACCTCACATAACAATTCGAGCGTGTCTCCTTCATCATAAGGCTCTAGTAGCCTAGTGTGGTCTCGAGTCTTAGCGTCCATTATCGCTGGCCTGTTAGGAGTAGCTATAAAATATTAACACAAATATAGTAAACAACAATGTAAATAAATTGCTGAACTGTAACTTAAATTAAAATTCATAAGAAAAACTTGAAAATTCATAAATAAAATGATACTAATAGTTATTTGTTACATGAAATATTTTTTAGTTGAGCCTTATAAGTTTAATTATTTAAGATTAATTAAATATATCAATTTGTTTTTTTTTTAATAATTAAAATAACTTTATATATACTGTTATACATAAAGTTATTTCAAATGTCCTTTCATTCCTTTTACTGAATAAATAAATTAAACTAGTATTTAATTCAATAAAATTTCTATTTGCGTTCATTACTAGTTGCGAATTGAACAGTTGGCCTGTCGATTTAACTTTATATACGAGAGAGTATAAAATTTTGATTTCGATGTTCATTTTACTTCTAACTAAAGTTATAACGGAAAGTTAGTTTTTAAACCAACGAATGTTAGTGATGACCTTTGTTTTGTGTTTAACTTTTGACTAGCAAAGCGATTTGTTTTTCCTTTTATTTTTATTTTATAAGAACAGACAGAGAACTAGTGATAGCACGCAAAAGACCGTGCAAAGTGGAGTAGGTTGAGTAGGAGGGCAGGCCCTGGCAATAGCCGGGATTAATGCCAGGAGGAAGGAAGACAGAGAACTAGTGATAAATTATAATACGCTTTTGCGCACTAATTTACATTATCTAACGCGGCGCTCAGTTACCAATTAGCACAAAGAAGAGAATGGAGTGAGTTTACACTAGGTTCTCTCTAGGCGTGTTAGGACATGCTAAATGAGGAATGTGAATGGAATGTATCCATGTCCCCAAACTGAATATGTATGTGTACTTGATCATATCTTTCTAATTACAAGGTAGTCCGTTTATGTATTCCGTTGTTCACATTCCGTCCATTTTACATTCATTCTCTCAAATAACATAACCTAACCTTACTTACGTCCAACACTCCCCCACTTTTCTACTTCCACAAATTGTGCACACATTGCGTGATGAAAGGCAGAACTTAACCTTGCGCCGGGGCGAGAAAATGAAAATAATTTAATCCCCCGAATAGGAATAGAATCCGCCACTTTAGTGTGAACTTTGGCGCGGCTACATAATGCTTAATGTTAAAGTAAAAAAAAACTTATCATATAGAAACAAAATAAAAACTTACTAATAACTGTGAAGTTAATCCTCAAATTCCTAGTAGGCGAATTCTTGAAGTCTACCCTACATCTATAGACGCCAGTGTCAGCGGTACCGACATTATCAACTAGAAGGGTCGCTGGTGATGCAGTGGCCCGGAAGTACGCTCGAGACCCAAATCCTGTTGGAGATGACCAGAGCTTCGGCTGATTAGGTGTTCTTCCTCGAACATCGTAGCTAGAAAAAAAATGGATTGACAAATGTTGTGGTAAAAACATATAGCCGGTGAGGCGTAAGCTGAGCTTTGCATTTAAGTAAGTGTACACACACATATGCATGTGTACGAGGCTTAAGTCGGTTAATAGTGATTTACCGGTACTTGTTACAAATAACGCGATATTTCAAGTTTTCCATTTTATAAACTGAGTGACACAAACAGAAAAAACAGAAGAAAAAGCAAATAAATGACGGTTAACGAAACACAAATACAATAACTGTATAAATTTGAATTTGGAATTTCTAACCAAAGAGGAGAAATTTGTAGCCAGTGTGACATAACGCCAATTTCTTATGTATGGACTTAATATTTAATTTCCCGAGCGATCGGATTTGGAAAAGGACGTGTATTCAAGCTTCTTTCTAGTCCCACAAATCCGGCGGATAATGCACTTGTAATCCCGCAGCACGCGGGATTGGAAATTTTTGCAGGATCTTACAATAATAAAATCTTGGTATACCAAAATTTGGTAAATTGTGGCGAGAGTTAGGGGAGGCCTATGTCCAACAGTGGACGTTGAAAGGCTGATGGATGGATGGATGGACACCAAAATTTAAATAAAAGAAACGAAAAGTAATAAATCATAACCAACCAAATTTTCCGTGAATGAGGATTTCACATTAAAAAGTCACTATCAATACCAAACCTAGTATCTACTATCAAAATAGAGCTTAAAGATAGTATAAAGCACACTATCCGTTCAAACAGCACATTATGTCTAATGGAATGTGCCCGCAACTGGGAAAAAACGACTCTAACCTCCTCGTTTACAACTCAACCACTGTTAGATTTTTATCTAACTACTTTACCAAATTAGTCTTGCTAAAAGTATAGACTAAGCCTAAAGTTTTTTAAAATTGTTCTCATTTTCAGCAGCAACATTTTTTAAAACTTTACGTGCTTAGAGGCGAAGCTTTTTGTCATTTTTTTTTGTTTCAAGGTGGATCCCGCACGTAGCAGATTGGGCAGAGGGAACATAAGAACCTAATGTTGAGATACTCTGTTCTCTCATTAAGACACTTTCGTTCCTCTATTCTCGAGGCATTGCTTGTTGAGTAGCGGAACAGAACGCCGCGCTTTAACTAGTAGAGCAAGTAAAATTATAATATTAAATATTTCAATCTGTCGTAGAGCTGACGGCCGCTGGGGCAGACGTCTCTTAGAATGGAGACCCCCTGCCAGATGTGCCGACGACATAAAGAGGTTGGCGGGAAGCGGATGGGTCCGAAAAGCTTAGGATCGAGTGTGGTGGCGAGAATTGGGGAAGGCCTATGTCCAACAGTGGACAAAAGATGGCTGTTGATGATGAAATATTTCAATTCCTCGAGAGGGAATCGCACCCACAACTTGTCGAATGTTGGCCTGAAAAAGGATTGGAATCAAATTGATAATTAAATGGGGTGATAAAAAGTTAATTGGTATTTATAATGTCAGAAAGAAATAAAAGTAAAGTGGATAGAAGTGGTTAGGGAAGTAAGGTCGAGGTGATTAAACACTATATATTAAAATAAAATATAAATACTGCTTCATTAGTTGAATTAAACTTTTAATAAACTTCTTAAAAAATATTTATACAGGATGGAAGCGTCTGCTGCTACGGGAGCATCATATAGGGTAAAATATTTCGAACCCATACCTAAAAAAAATAATAAAGATTCGTCAACAGTTTAGAGTTTAGATGTAGGATTATTATGTGGCGCAGTTGCGAATAGATACCAATAATGGAAATACCTACAAAGGGTTAAAACTGTGCTTCTGTTTAAAGTGGTGATGACTAAAATACTTTATATGATGAAAATCATCATAAAAATGACAGTCAACATAATGAATTCTGAAGAATTCTTCATTGACAAACAAACATAGTTGAGTGGCGGCACTCAACGCCGCGTTTTGCCTCGTACAACCGAAAATATAAAGTACTTTATTTTCTCGAGTGTAAAAGTAATAACCCTCGCCATCCTGTCGCGCTTACAGTCACACGCTTGTCACGCAGGGGCATACCCTGAAAAAAATATTAAGCTGAAGGAACATACCTGTACAAAGGTTCCCAATCAGCTTCTTTAAACCACAGCACCATGGCGACTCTATCGTCCGCTGACAACGGTTGTGTATCACACGGTAAAGCCGCTTTCTTGCCCACCACCCCCGCTACGTGCGCTGTGGGTACTGTGAAACAAATATTTTTATTAGATTTTTAAGAACTAAATCAAACTATTGTATTGTATTGTATATAAAAATAAAAACCTAAATCATCGTCAACTACATCGAGACGCCAGAACATTCTTCGGTATTTTTAAAAATTCTACAGAATAAAAATAAATATAATTATCTCAAGTTGACATTAACTGATGAATACTTTAAAATTTCAGTAAATTCAAAATATAAATATATTACGTTTAAGATGAATACCTTATTTCAGGAAATCTCTCAAAGACGCACTGAGTTATCAATGAGTACAATTATTATTTAAGTGACATTAATATTAATGTTAGACCATAATTATTGGTGTCTCTAAATGGTCATTACGTAAAGCAGTAGTAGTACGGATCTCTTGTAAAGATGAGCTGGACAGCGCACAAGAGCCAGGAATCCCTTTAGATCTTTAATTAATATAGATATGGATCATAGAACAACTGTGTCACATTTTTTTTTTATTTCTTCCTAAGCACGATACAATAGCGACATGCCGTTGTAGCGCAGGGCCACAAGCGTGTGACTGTAAACGCGACGGTTGAGTGTCAAAAGGAGTGTCCTGACACTAGGTTCCAAGATTCCCTCTATCTAACCTGCCATGTGTGGCTTACTACTAAACTTTAAAAAGCTACTTTGATCTGTCTACAGTTATTATAGATATTCATATCTATGAATACCTCACCATATGAGTGACCTCACTCAACACGCAATACATCCAGAATTCGCATGAAATTAGGTAACAAGTGTCTTAATGAGAACAGAGTGCCTTAACACTAGGTTCCAAAGTTACCTCTGCTCAACCTACTATGTGCAGGACTCAGTGGGAAACGAAAAAAGGCCATTATATTATAGACGATAATACTTATCCTATATCTTATAAAACAAAATCGCTTTTCGTGTCTGTCTGTTGTTTCTAAGTCTTCTTCTTCTAAACCACCCAAAGGATTTTAATGCGGTTTTCACCATTAAGTCGAGTAATTTCCGTAGAAGGTTTATATATAGTTTATTATTTGTACATTCTTATGTAAATTAACATAAATACGATAAATATGTATAAAGTCCTACCCGTTGAGACACTTTCGCGCATGCGCTGCTTTAATGGTAAGTACTACATGAAAAAAATGTCCGCGACGGCATATTCATATCTTTTAAGAATAACGTGTACCGATCATTTTTCTATCTAAAAATAATAATTTCAATATATTTTTTATTGTGAGTCATATTTCTCCATAATGGTATTAATCCTTATCCTTTAAAATACTTTATTAATTTTCTACGTTAAACGAAGATAAAATTTGCTTTTTACACTATTTCGAAATTGCGAATAGTTTTAGAGAAAAACGCATTTAATTGTTGACACATCCCGCCGTTAACACATCAACTGTATGTTACTCAAGTTTGACTTATCCCTTACTCTCAGCATATAAATAAGTATATTAGTTACGTTGGCCATTCAATGTAGACCAAAACTGTCTTTTACTGTTTTTCATTTTAATAAGTACTTTAGAAGTTGTTACAATATCGAAAAATCCTTGCTGCCAAACGGCTCGCCACTCGCCAAGCGTCCGCCCGCCTGTCTTACACGCATCGGTGGTTCAGTGGTAGAATGCTCGCCTGCCACGCAGGCGGCCCGGGTTCGATTCCCGGCCGATGTATTCTATATAATTTTCCTCACAGGCAGCCACGTAGTGCTTGCTTTTCATCAGGGACAGAATACCCTCTTCAGCATTAACCACAAGCTCGAAAAAAAACCCGCCTGCCTTTATAGCAACGAAGATTAAGATGCGTTTGCACGTATTGGATAATTGAAGTTGAATGTATTATTTCAGCGCGATATATTTGGTTTCATATTTTTTGTAGTAGTTATTAGTAGGTAGGTTTTTGTTTATAATTTCTTCCGTTTAAAAACAGTCATTTAACTATCTAAAAATAGTCATTTAAATATATTTTAATAAGTACTTGAAAAGATTAGTAGCACAGATTTAAAATTACGGTACCTACTAAAAAATCCTCGCTGTGTAAAACAATTGGAAAATCCTTATTGAAACTACGAAAATGCGGGTTGCATTAGGGTTTAATTAATTTTCACATTATCTTAAGTGCTTTGCAAACATACATTATATGAATAATCCAATAGTAAAAGCGGGCGAAGCCGCAAGAGGGTCGCTAGTCTATATATGTAAAAGGACTTGTCCTCACTGACTGAGGTAAGACGCACGCATAGCCGTAACCGCTGTGCGTAGAAACGTGAAATTTGGACAGATGTTTATTTTCGTAATCTGGACATCCACTAAGAAGGGATTTTGAAAAATTTTAACCCTAATGGGGAGAAATAGGGGTTGAAAGTTTGTATGGAAAAAAATTTAAATCGGCACCGATTTTTATAAAATTTGAAATTTAGATTTTTAAAAGCATTTAATTTAATACATGTTTCATCGTTTTCTAAAATTCTCCCCCTACGGGTGCAAATAAGGGGTTGAAAGTTTGTATGGGAACATCTTTAAAACGCCACCGATTATTATAAAATTTGAAATTTTGACTCTTAAAAATATTTAATTAAACATGTGTTTCATGGTTCTTTAGAATTCACCCCCTAAGGGTGCAAATAAGGGGTTGAAAGTTTGTATGGAAAAATCTTTAAATCGCCACCTATTTTTATAAAATTTGAAATTTAGACTCTTAAAAATATTCCATTGAACACATCATGGTTTATTAGAATTCACCCCTAAATACGCAAGCAAAGCTGCGCGCGTCCGCTAGTTATATAATAAATATGTTATTTATGTATTAAATATAATATATTTATATTCAATATGAATATAATATGTTAAGAGACATTCGCAGGTGAACGTCCGTGTACTGAAGTGTAGCACTCGACGGAGTGAGTCTCGGCGTTGCCGTGGGAACCGATGCCTTCAATATACGATATCGAATTACAGAACTACTGGAAAGCTTATATATTTCTTAAGGTTTTATTGATGAAATTAATATTGGTAATGATTAAATATAGATATTTATCTTTTCCGTTAAAGGTTTGTTTAGTTTTATTTATAATGTCTGGAGACATTAATTGAGGCGTATTTTTTTACTGGAAATTATTGTTGTAAGTTTTTGTATTTTTTAGCTTTACACTGAATCTTGCACTTAGCACGAATGTAAGTGGAGAGAACCTAGTGTTCTGACACTTCTGTTCCCCACTTTCCTCCAAATTCTCGAGACATTGCGTGTTGAGTGGCGGACCTCAACGCCGCGCTTTACTTCTTTATCGAAGATCGTCGTGGCGCAGCGGCATAGCATCTGACTTTAATCTTAAAGGCTGTGCGTTCAATTCTCGTTCGAGGTTCGATTACTTAATACATTTCTTATTCCTCGCTCTAGTAACGAGATAAATCGTGGCGAAACGTTCCCGAACTGAATCCGTATCTTAATTTCAAAATGTTATTTAAAACAAAAATAAATCAAAAAATAAAGTGTATACACACAATGTCACTGTGCAAGCGTATATTTCATTTCGGAGGATATAAACCAAGAATACTCAAATCGAGACAAATCTGATTGATACGATCCCAATTTACTTTTATCTCTCCTGCAAATATAAACATATTGTGAGTGTTTGTTTGCTTCTACAGTGTTTACTTCTGAACGGATAAGCCTACATCCGGGGGTTGAGCTGTATTCAACTTTATAAAAACTTTAACAAATCGTTCTGCAAACTGGATACATCTTCAATTTTGCATCTAGAATGGAAAAGAAATATATCTTGGAAATCGTTTTAATTACCAAACCAATATAGTTCTAAATATTCCTTCAAATGGGCATTGACTACGTAAATATCGCGTGAACAGTCATAAAAAGCAAAGTCTCCTCAATTATTCATTTTTTTAGATTCACTATATCCCACATATGGCTAGGTAGGCTGGAACCTAGTGTTAAGACGCTTTGTTGACATCACGTCCATTGTGTGTTGAGTGGATGAGGTCAGAGCGACTTTACTATTTCACAAGGTGGGAATCAAATCCACAAACGTCGCGTTTACAACTAGATGCTGGGCCTCGGCTGATCTTATAAGCTTATTACGATAAACCATTCTAACAAGAAATTACGCTTTAAGTTACAAATTGTATGTCAACAAGGAACATTCAATTTGTGAAAAAATCTCGTTAACATCCGCAGTTTGAGCTGCATTCAACTTAATAAAAGATTTTTATAAAACACATAGATATTGTGTTTGTTTTGTTTATAAGCAACAAAGCTTCATGGTTTTTAACGCTTAGCAAAATAGGCAGAGGGATACTAGTGTCAAACACTCTGTTCCCCACTTACTAACAATTTCAAGACATTGCATGTTGAATAGCGGAACATAACGCCGCAGTTTACGCTAACAAAATAGAGAAATGGAAACATAACTATTTCCACTGTCACGATTGCAGTCAGATATTATGTCGCTACGTAATAACGGCCGCGAATAAAAAATAATATGGAAATCTATATAAACATTATTAGAATGTATGAAAAAAATCTCTGTCTATATTTTTAGTCTTTTTTTATTTTTCTCTATTTGTAGAAGCACATCAGCGTACCAGATATATTTATATTTGAAAAAAAAAACTGTTTTTTATTGAAATCCTAATGCTAAAAGATAGCGCGGTGTTAGGTTCCGCAACATACACACACATGCACATTCTAGAAATATTAACTAACAGGTAGTATATAAAAACTGTATAGAAAAGGTCTTAAAGTTAATAAACTTGCGGACGGCTACTATTAATCATAGTAATTTAATTTGATTATATTTGAACCTGGAGGAGGGGCGCTGCTGTGCCACGGTTAACATCAGCTCTGTGAATAATTTTGGTTATTTATTTAATTACTGTAAAAATTGCAATAAATAGTGTTGGAATATATCCATGGACTATAAAAGAACTTGAAAAGTGTAAAGTGTCGGCGATTAAGAACATATAAGTGCAAAAACAGTGAAAAAAGTACCGGTGACAGTGTTAACGGTCGAAAGACGGTTGTGTTTGTCATAGCTTAGACAATAAAAATTTATGGTGAAGTGAACGCAGTTCTTGGACAGATTTATTGTTCCATTTTGCCTTTATCCTCTACAAATTGTAAGGACGATTAATCTAGGAGTTTATTAAAAAAGAAAAAAAAAAAGCAAGTCATTTCGATAGGGAACTGCGACACGACCGTAAGACTCCATCTAGCGGATAACAGGCGTAAATACATAGATGTGTTAAAGAAAATCAATCAGTGCCTCTTCCACTGACCACGAGAGGGCAGGACTTATATATATCAATAAATATTAAAGTTATCTGCAAAAAGACGACAACAGAGGCCACTACCTGTATTAACACAAAACAATAACACTTTAGAATCATGGAAGAAATCTTAAACGCTCTTAAAAAAATTACAATAGAATTGAACGATCAAAAACAAGAAATCAGAGAAACGGGAAGAATTATTACTGAACAAGTAACTCTCAGTATGACTAGAATATTTGAAGAGAAATTTTCATTAATAGAAAAACACTACGAAAATCTGGAAGTTAGAATGGAAAATCAAGAAAATAAGATTCAAGCCTTAGAAAGACAGACAAGAAAAAATAATGTGGTTATTTTCGGTATAGAAAACAACGAAGAAACATACGAGAGCCTAGAAAGAAACGTAATCAACTGGTTGGAGCAATATCTCTCTGTAAAACTAAATTATGCCGACATTCAAGAAGTCAAAAAAATAGGAAAGAAAGATGAAAGAACACGACCAATAGTAGTTACTCTCTCAACTCTAGGAACAAAAATAAAAATAATGAAACAAAAGAGGGAGTTAAAAGGTATGCAGTATTACATCAAAGAAGATTATCCAAAACAGATACTGGAGAAAAGAAGAGAACTACAACAACAACTACAATTAGAAAGAGATAAAGGAAACATAGCTGTAATCAAATATGATCGACTTATTGTATGGAAAAATAATTCTAAGTGTAAACTACCTACATCACCTGAAAATGCTACTATAACCAATATAGAGGAAAACATACAAATAAATAAAAAGAACAAAATACAACAAAAGGAGGTACCAGCTAAACCATCAAACAGTCTTTCAGAAGGAGTTATAAAACAAGGAAAATTAAATTTTGTAATGAATCCTACAAATAAGAATAATAATAAAACAAACAAGCATAGCAATCAAGCACCTCCTCCATAGTGAAACTAATAAGAAAAGAAGAAATAAAAAAAAAAAAAAAAAAAAAAAAACAAAATTAAAACAAAAGATCTTCCAATTCGGCTGGTCACCGCGGAAGAGTACGACCAAAACCCTCCAAAGGATCAAAAGCTATGAAAAGAAAACAGAATAATAAAAATAAAAAGACTTTGATCATTATATATTAGATTATTATATAAGACTTACATTAGATACAGCAACATAATAATGTTACCAATTGAAAGCAAACGGCACTGCATGGAAAAAAAGTGTATACCTTTGGAGGAGGCCTATACCCAGTCTGGGGACCTTGCCTGATATTATACTACTAAATTAGTTATATTTAATAAATAATTTAGAAAAATTTAAATAAGAAAATAAAATATTTTGTAAATAAAATTAGAATAAAAGTTAACTAAAAAGAACTAAAAATTTAGTAAATGAACAGTAACAAGTAATTAGTGTAGTAGAGTGTATATTATAAAGTAATTAGTAAAAGAAACAAGTAATCAACGCTAATGTAAAATTAGAATATGTAAAAATATAATATATATATCTCCTTATAACATATACTTAAATATTATTAGTAATATTGTAGATAAAATAAATAATAGTATAGTGTAGAAAAAATAAATAAATTAGAAAGTAAACTATATTAAATTAGCATTAAGTTTGTAACTATGGCAACGGTAAATAAAAGGCTTTATTATTATTATTATTATATTTGAACCTGTGATCTAAACAAAGTACGACTAGCAATATAAAACTTTATTTATAAAGGCTCACAAAAATGATACTATCTGTATTTAATATAACAGATATCTGTATAATGTGACATTTGGAAACCATTTCCAGGCGCCGTGATATTAAACATCTTATCTAATTACTTTGTTACCTGAGGCGTTCCGTTTGAATATAATTTGGTCTTCGCATTAAATCATTTAAATAAATAATATTTTTTACCTCCATCCTGTATATCATCAAAGCAGGATAGACAGAGGGAGCCTCGGAACCTAGTGTTAAGACACTCCGTTCCCATTAAGACATTTCCGTTACCCACTTTCCATGTGAGACATTGCGTGTTGGCAGAGCTCAACGCCGCACTTTGGAATAGAAATCGAACCCACAATCTGTCTCGTGTACAGTCGCACGCTCGTACCCCTACACAAAAGCATAAATAAAATCATCTGTACAAACACTAAACATCTTCCCACATAAGTAAGTATTCGATAAACAACATACATTTATGGTTCTCTTTGTACTTCCTTTAAAACACGGACTTATAGGGAACTCGCCTCAACCTTAAACTTGTCAATCAATCAATCCATCAATCTATTTCCGTCAATCCGCATTAGCCGGCTGGATATCGTCAGCTCTTTGAGGGGTGGCGGAATAAATAAATAATTACCGAATGCACCCAACTGGTTGGGATTTGTAAGAAGAAATTGTGTATTGTTTACACAAATGCTGATTTATGTTTGGTTTAAGCGATATACTTGTAATTTTTTTTATTTTTATAGGGGTAAGTCATTGTAAGATTGTTTTTTTATTAACTAAAACAAAAAAAAATGGGTTGTTTTTTTTAAAACAACTAATAATATCTTTTCTAATAAATTTTAAACCCATTTACAAGAACGTATAAAAATTTAATATGAAAATTGAACTATCTCATTAATTCAAGTTTTCTAAAATATACTCTAAATATTTAAAAAAAAACGCTACAGATTATCACTTATGTCTAAAAATTCCAAGTTTTGTTTACATTTGAGACCTAACGCGTTGCAGGAATACGTTACAGGAGTTGGACTTTTGCCTTGAATGTTTATAGCGACATTAACATAATGCGAAACTTTTATGCTGCGAGCTTATGACCGTTGTTCCTTCTGCCTAATTTGAATATAATATAAGAACAGTGTCATCGTGGTTTAGTTACACAATTATAATATATAGATTATATACACGAAGATAGTGAATTCAAATTTACTTGAAAAATGTTTATATTTAAAAATATTACTTTGATAATGAAATTTAAAAAAATATATATTTTAAAACGCGTCGCGTCGTTCTCCACATTTCATTACGTTTTTAAGACATCGAATATTGAGTATCGAAAGTCATCGCTGCATTTGAAAAATGAAAATTATTTAAATATAATTATTTCCCCGAATGGGAATCGAACCCGCAACCATCGCATTTACAATTTCAAGGCAAGGCACTGTTCCATTGCAAAACGACGTCAATAATCTTTGATTTACACTATTTTCTTAAACAACAAATAAATTTCTTCAATCTTTAAGCTAAAAGATTGAATTAATGAAAGCAAAATCATTTTTCTATGATTCCAGCACTGCAGTGCCAAATGACCGCTCAACTATTTTCGTTGTTTCCACGTTAAATACTCTCTTCTCGGTGTTAACAAGTAAATCGCGGACGCCGGAAGTGGACTGTAAATGTGCCGCGCTGTAACGCTTGCCGTACAACGTAAATAACAGTTTTATTTTTAAACAATAAAATATAACGAGAAGTCTGGTTCGTATAAGATTTGCTTGTTACTGAGAATATGAAATGATGGTGGGTATTTAGGTCAGATTTGCTGAGAGTTGTGGAAAATTTTGCTCATTGTATAATGTATAGAGAGAGGGCGTTGTATAGTTTCTAGTTCGGACGGAAATTGGAGACCAGAGTGTCTTGACACTAAGTTCTCTCTGCCTAGCCTGCTAAATACAATTAATGTCAATCACATTCACATAAATTATAAAATCCTGTTAGTTTGTACAAATACAATTACAATTTCTTTCTCTTCATTTACCTCACCATTTTAGATACTAACGAAACGTCCATTCTAAAAAACATTGGCCCCGTATTAAAATGAAAAACATATATTTTGTACGTATTTTTGATCGAATTTCACAATTCTAAGTGCAGCGAAGTTGAGAATAGTGTTGCGAGGAGCAAAATAAAGTAAGCAACTATATAATATTAGTTTCTGCAAATTTTATTTAAAGTTTCCTGTTCGGAATATTTTCTATGCTGTTCTGTTTTATATTTCACACAGCTTACTCGACAAACTCACAAATACAAACTGTAAGTATTTTCTATATTGCACATGACTTAATAGATAACATATATATAACTATCGAAATGAGAACGTCATGGGACAACGGCATAGCGTGTGGCTGTATGCGTGGTGGTTGTGGTCCAACTCGGAGAAATTAATTATGTTAAATTGGGGAACGGAGTGTCAACACTAGATCTACTTAAAACTGGTACTACTACTTAATTTAAAATACAGATTAAACCACATTTGTTGTGTAAAATAACCCTAAAATATTAGTCCAGTTCAGCCCACTGAAATATACCTGGTAGCAGTAACTGGACGCGGCCGAGGGCCGACATGAAGGAAATAATTCATTGACGACCAGGCAGATGTATAATTTATTTTTATAGCGACGATTAAGGCGACCGTCCAATTACATAGCAGAGCTGTTACATACTATAGATAATGCTCAGCCACACTCAATTGCGTAATAGAATTGTTTAGTTGTTGGAGTATAGTGTAGTTTTGATGAAATTTATTTATTATTCATAAGATATTAAGAAACAAGTGAATGAAGTGGTATATTTGGAAAGTATATCCCCAAAGAAGAGATACACAGAATGGCAGGTACTAGCGAGAATGTCACGGTGAGAATGAAAAAGAACGTGCTCAGCTGGTTTGGGCACCGAACGAATGAGTGATGAAAGAATGGCAAAAAAGATTTATGATGGAAAAGTGAGTGGTAAGAGAGGCTAAGACGTCAGTTAGAAAACACAGTATCGAAGATACTAGAGGAAGACCGCGTAAAAAGCTTGAGGATCCCCGGAGGGCATGTATGAAGAGGTTGACGACAGTGAACAAAGCGAAAGAGGTATATACTATGTAGAGTAAGTAGCGTTTGGCACTCCGTTCTCTCTCACTACCCCCCCTAGGGATAAAGCGTGAAACTATTTTCATTTTCTCGCTCTTAGACAAGGTTTTATTAGACGAAGCGACTTTGATTTCCTTAACCTATTCGATAACCTACAAAGTCTCGAAAATTCGTCTTCCTACCCTGCAATACGAGAAAAAAAGTGAAGCTATATTTCCCATACTGCAGGGGGCTTTTTAAAAATTAAAAATAATTCTCTGTGAGTCAGCTATATCGCTTTATTTTATGGGACAACAGCCGAACCAGCTTTTATGAGTAGAATACCGTATAGGGATCGCCTGACGTTTATTTTGGGTTTGACCGAGTTAATTTTAAAGATACCTCTTCACTGAGACTTACGTGCCGCACACGGCAGGGTAGGCAGAGGGAACCTAGGAACCTTGTACTAGGACACTCCGTTTTCATTTAGATATTATACTTCAGTTGGCGTTCAGAGTGGCGGAAGTGAATGCACTTTTCCTCGTCACTAGAGCGAATAAAAATATTTAATATTTCATTCCCTCCAGTAGGAATCGAACGTAAAACTGTCGTGGTTACAGTCACACCCTTTTGCCCTTTGGGCTACGGCGACTTCTATACCCAACCTTAAATAACCTTTTATTACTTACAGAATATGAGAAACATGAATACTTGTAAACTAAAAATACATTTTTCCTTCATTATTCACTGTAATTACAATGCATAAAAACCTCAACAAAATTGGACACCGTCCGAGTGAAATATGGCTGTCTTTCATACAAACTAGATGCGTTTTTATTCTTTAAACATTCTCACTAGCGATCACACTATAAATTAAACTCAACTACACTCGACCTTAATTAAGCTTCATGTTTTTTTTCACCTCACGCTGTATCACGCCATAGCAGGTCAAGGAGAAAGATTCTGCTGTTAAGACACTCCGCTCTCCACTTTCCACTGAATTCTAGAGTCGTTGCTTTGCCTCAACACCAGATCGAACAATTAAAAATATCAAATATTTCATTGCCTCGAGTGGGAATCGAATCCACAATCTGTGGAATGAAGATTGGTCTTAATGTAATGGAAACAACAACTTATGGGCGGAGTAAAATAAACAATCTGAATACTGAGCTTGCCTTTAACTAGATAGAAAATTTAGTATGATACATAATATTGTGAATTTATTCTTTGTATATTGTACGGTAAACGTAATATATGTGAGTTCGATTCCTAATCAGGGGAATGAAACATTGAATATTTTCATTTTCTAATAATAATTTCAATATTTACTAATTTAGTAATAATTTTATCAAATGAAGAAAGAACAAAATGATAGTAACTGAATGTATTTATGCAGGTGGCGATACTAATACAGTACGGAGCGAACGATTAAATAATAATCCACGAGATGAACGAGGCAGCAGCTGTTGACCTATATTGTTTACCTATATACATTCGTAATGGGAGGAGAAACGAATCAATGATTTTTTTCAGTGTAGTAGGCTAAGAAGATATCTATCTAGTGCTGAGACACTCTGTTTGAGGCATTGCGTTCGAGTGGCGGCACTCAATGCTGCACTTTTGCCTTGATACTAGAGCTAATAAATGAAAATGTTAATAAATAATAATTCATTCTCGCGATTGGGAATCGAACCCACTTCTGTCACGTTACAAACACATGTTTGTGCTTCTACACCCTCGACTAACTCAAATGAAGATTCATTTCCTCAATCAAGTGCAGCGTCAACCTCAATCTAATAAGCAACGCTGGGAAAGTCATAGGAAACAGATAGAGGTTTTATAAACACAAACATCTCTAATAAGGTTAAAATTTATTTATAACAAGGCTACTTCTAATTGTGCATCGATAGCGAAATAAAATGGAAACGTATAAAATTAACTTAATTAAGCTTTCATTTGAAACAATCTAAATGTATTTATTTGACCGTTAATTACGCAAAAACCACTGAACTAATATAACCTGAATACTCCCAATTTAATGTTGACAGAAGTATAACTCTTGAATTATTATTAGTTCAAATATTTACAATGGAATTATCCTAAATATGTATGTTAATGTTCAATGAGTAATAAAATGCATAGAATAATTGAAAGTATTTTAAGTGATATTGACATATTTTGGATTACAATGTAAGTCAAGCGGCGCAGCGGCACAAAGTGTGACTGTAAACGTGACTGGTTGTGGGTTCGATGCCCACTCGAAGAAATGAAAGATTTATTTTAATTTGTATTTTCATTTCTTCGTTCTGGTATCGAGGCAAAGTGCGGCGTTGAGTTCCATCACTTAATACGCACTACAAGAATTTGGCGGAGAGTGAGGAACGAAAGTGTTTTAGCACTAGATTCCTAGGCCCTTTGCTACCCTGTTATGTGCGAAATGTAGCCTGAAGCTGAATGGAATTCTTCTCTCAGTGAGGACTGAACACACTTTAAGTGCCCCTTTATTAGTCATGTTTCACTGCGCCACGTGTCTATTAAAAAATCTCGCGGCGTATTCTAAACTAAAATCATTATCGTTTCTAAGGTATTGCAAAAGAGGATGATGAGGTAATGGTGGATGGAGTAAAAATCCTCGCAAAAATTTCATAATCTACTTATATCATTATTAAGGTCTATCAAATGAATAAAAAGTGGAGAACGTAGAGAATGTATATATTTACATTAGCGACGCACGTAAGACCTAACTCTAACCACATTAAACTTTCCGTAGCAACGACTGGATGCAAGCCAAGTTTAGTTAGTGGGGACTTCCGGTTACCTGAGCTCAGAGTTACCTGAGAAGTGTGTTAAACAAAAAGGTTTTTAGTGTAATTATACTATGCATGCTTAAATGTAAGGGACAGAGAGTACTTCTTTTCACGTCATTATTTTTATAGTTCTGTACCTCTAAAAAAGATGGGAAGTATCACTTTGCTGTCCGTCTGTCTGTGTCTGTCTTTTCTTCTGTCAACACCATTTTTCAGAAGATCGCGTAGATTTATAAAGATGAAGTTAATATCAAATATTTAGGTCTACAGTACATTAGAGCAAAGAAACACTTTAAATTCTAAATCAGTGCAATGTTTAATCACTTTTTTCTCCACGCGAATTTGACTTATAACATGACAAAAGATAAACTCAATGTTATAAAATATATACAAGTATTAATAAAAAATATACCTTATACAAACAATGTCTATAGAAACACAAATGGTAGAAACATCTACCTGCTTCCTTTTAGAATACTCCCTATATTAAAATACATAGTGTATCTCAAATGGCGATTTCGCTCGTTTGCTTTTATTAAACCATTTATTTAAATGAAGGTTATTTAGGGCGGAAAAATTAAATATATTATGTTAAGATTTTGTATAGTGACTCCGTTGTGGCACAGTTACGCCTTGTTTACTTTACGGTAGCAGATTCGATTCTTACTTTGGGATATATAAAATATATTTTCGATTTTCCCACCTTGATTAAATAGAAGGTTTTACAATGAAATTGGATCGTTTTATAATATGTCTTACAAGTCTAATTGACCCTAACAGTAATTAGTAGGCAGAGGAAACCCGGGAACCTAGTGTTAAGATACGTTCCCAATAAGACACACTTATAAAGACAAAAATATAACATACTACATATACATACATATAGGGAGAGCAATTGAAAACAACGCTTTTTTACCTTTAAATGGGTAAGTGGCTTTCATGCGAGCGCAAATATAGAGAAGATTTAGATAGGACGTGTTTTTTACATATTTCCAACCTGTGCCACTCGTGGAGAGTACTATCGTTTTATATGAACTGGGTGCCTTTATTTTGTTACCAGAGTGAAACCTGGAATTTTTGTGTTTTTGATGTATTGCAGCTTCACGCTATATTTCACACATAATAAGGTAGGCAGGGGGAACCTTGGAACCTATTCCGATCCCATTAAGACATTTTTATTCCCCACATTCAGCCAAATTCTCTATTTCGTGGGAACTTCGTACCTTGTCATCACAGCGAATCAATACAAACGACGTTGCGGGTTTCATTCCCCCGAGTGGAAATCGAACCCGTAACGTCGCGATTAGAGCTCACGCGCTTGTACAGTTCTGCTCCACGATGGCCTGGACCTACATAGGCCTAATCCTATTTAAACTGCAAATAACAATAATCTTTACGCTTAAGTATATTTGTCAAACACTGTCGTACTTCCCAGTGTAGAACTAATTTCCCCGGAGGCAAGCACTTACCCCGTTCTAACTCTATAAGATAAGCTTATCTCGGTTATTCGTCACAAGTAACTCATGAGTTAGTTGCAAGAAAACGTACAGTACGGTCAACAAGTACTGGCCGAACTGAAGTAATGTTTTTTGAACTTTTACGCTCTGTGCACTCGGGAAGAAAATAATGTAAAATAAGAAAATTACCTCAATCTATTCAGCGCAGCCACCTGCAGTTAACTTTAGGGAGCCACGACTCGTTGACCGTACTATATATAGTATTTAGAGATAAACAGTTTGCTTTGTTAGCTTTATAGTTAGTTTGAAGAGAGTGCGTATCTTTAGATCTGGGCTAGGTTTTGTTTAAATATACTGTGGATGGGAATAAAGGGCATTTAGGCTGATTTAAGGTGTAAACAGTTTGTGTAGTTTACGAACGTTATACTGTAACAACAAAGGTTTTAGTATTTTTTTTTAGTAGTCAAAATCTATATCTATGAAATAATTAAATAGAACTGGAAGAAATTTTGTATTAAGAAATATAGAAATAATTTAAGAAATTTTATGTTTTAAAATGTTCCTTTCGTATAACTTCATACCTCCCACAAATAAATCCTTAAATAGCATTTTCTTAAAGCCAGTCGTGGCTCAGGAGAGCAAGTGCGATTGCAAATGCGACAGATTGTGGGCTGAACTTTCCGCCGAATTCTGGGGCATTGTGGGTTGAGAGGTGGAACTCAACGCTGCGCTTTGCCTGTTTACCAGAGCGAGGAAATTATAATATTAATTAACAATAATTCAATGCCTCGAGTGGGAATCGAATCTATAAACGTCGCATTTACAGTCCAACGCTTGTACCCTCGCTCCATCGACGGAGTTTTTAACATATAAAACTATAATATTCATTAAAACTAAATTGCAATACAGTTACTATAAACCATCCACTTTATTACACGAGCACAATACAATGCTAACAATCTCCGATATCTAATTTATAATATTAATTACTAGAACCTAATGTAGGAAGTAACGACGTTATATACGAAGTAAATGCAGAGTGGTTATGAGATATTGTAATTGTAAACACATATATTACTTTAAGATAGGGCACCGGACACCGTTCCCCACTTTATTTTTTTTTAATTTTCAAGCCATTGAATATTGAGTACTGAAACTCAACAAAGAAAAAATAAAAAACTTGGATCCTCTGAGTTAGAAACGAACCCACTTCCGTCACGTTGACACTCACACTCAGCGCCGCTGCACTAACGACATTATATTCAAAATATTTTGTACTATATCTAAAATATAATTTACTTGATATATTACTTGAACGTCTTTCCTAACTAAAATTTGTTTGATCAGGGAGAGGTGGCTAGGGAATGACGGTAACTTGACGTGTGTAAAAAAATATGTTGTTCTTTGCTCATATATGAATTATAATCGGAAGGGAAATCCACATACAAAGAGTTCATCAGTTACTTTTTTTAAGTTATATCCTATAAAGTATTTAATATTAAAAAACATCGTAAATATGTCAAAAGGGTCCTAAAAGTTGGAACTTTGGGTCCGCAATGGCTACGTGTTAACGAGCTTTTAAAGCGTTCACCAGACTGAGAATATTTTACTAAACATAATAATATGCTATTATATTCGTAATTACTTTATTACTAATTTGTAAATTACATATGTACATATATCTTTTTCAGTTTCAGGCTGTGTCCATACCAATTAAGATACTTTTTCTTCCAATAGAACTCACTCATTATCAGAACAAAGAAATGAAATTAATAAATAATTTATTTCTTCGAATGGAAAATGGTAAAAAACGGAAAATATAATATATTTTAATTATTAAAGTAATTATAAACTACTCAGTATATTTGTCTAAATAAAAATAATAAACATTCAGACAAATTTATATGAGTGTAACATTAGGTGCTGATATTTTTCATAATCTCTGGAATACAGTCCGAGCGTCATTTCGTTGAAATTTTAAATTTCAATCTCGCTCGGTCTTGATACATTTTACGCCACTTTCCACTTGTTGATTTTTGTTGTGTCATATTACTCTCATTTATATAATATTAAAACTAGAGCTACGTTTTCGTTATTACATAATAAAGGAAATATCCTGAAAAATATAATTATAAAATTTCAAAGTTAAAGTTTATCATGGTGCAGGTGCCTCTTCACGAATTCTCGACACACTTTAATATGTTGTTCCACCGACTAAGAATCGAACCCACTGCCTGTTACATCTCTTCCCATCCGGGAATGGGGAGGATGATAACATCCTCCCTGTCCGTTGACCGTGACCGTAAACTTACTAACTTCTATAAAAACATTATCTACTCTCCCACATCGATTATGCAATAGTACAATCTAAAACGAAAGCTGTACGTAAGCCCGCATAGATTTCCTCCGCAAGTTCGGGACGTGGGTGCTGATAACTTAGGCAATTTCTTTGGAAGCTTTTACAAAGCAAGGCTATTTCCGTTAGACGATTGTTTGTTTGTATTTTCAGAACAATATCTACATATTTTAATTGTGATACTTTAAAATTATTTTCACATGTCTTTGTGATGTAGAGAAATAAGATAGTGTAAGTTTTCGTAGCTTTTTTTACATTGTTCACTAATAGTCATATTTTATAAAACATTGGTCAAGTGCGCGTTGGACTCACCCACAGACAATTCCGTACAATTTCAGGATTGTAGGGCAACGGGAAGCACTTTATAAAAGTTGAAATACTTAAGTTTGCGCGAGCGTATGGACAAATTTTGTATGAAATGATACAAAATAAACTGTCACTACGATTTTTTTCTTTTATGCTGTTTTTTTTTTGTTTACTTCGTGCCAAATTTTATAACTGCTTGTCCTTGTCAAATACCATTTAGGTTTTGATTTCGCAGCTAATGTCAAATAGCTGTCATACAAAATGCATAGATGCAACCTTATCTTTTAATTGCGTTGACTTTCAAGCTTATTTTCTTCTGTGCTAACCGAGGGTCTGTATAAAACTGAATATTTGATATTAATTTCAGATTAATATCTTCACGCAATCACAAGAGAAATGGAGAGACGGACAACCGGACAACAAAGTTAACTTATAAAAAGCCTTTTAATATTACTTTTGAAGGGAGGGAACTCTAATAAATATTAAATGTATGGAATTTACACGATTAGTAAATTCAATGTTTAGTAAAAGAATATTTATGTTTTAAAAAACTTATTTGTACATAACATTACACGATACACATATAACATTTCTCATAAACGCGACGAGTGTGGTTCCTTGGCGACCTTGAGTTTCGCCTCTCAATACGCAATATCTCGGAAATTATAGGATAGAGACGAAGTGTCTTAACACTACACTCCTCCTCCTACCCGTACAAGTACAGCATGAAGCTGATAAAAATATATAAAATATGCAACAAATTTTAATACTAATTTGCATATTATGAGTATAATAATACTCTTAAACGGACAGGACATTTGTCATAGAAATGAATTCTAAAGGTGATATGAAACATGGAGAGGAAGGATTTACACGGTTCTTGGTACAATGAGAACATTCTTATACGTTGCAAGTTTACAGCTTTAAACTTTTATATTCATATCCATGTTTTTTTACGAAAATAAGAATTTATATATAATTAATTTTTTTGTATGGCACCTCGTATTCTGATTTCATCTTTCTATAATATAAAAAAAATCACTCATTTTTACAAAACTGTGTAAAATTAAGAAAATTATTTCTTTTATAATTATATTAAATTTAGCTCATTTTGTATTTGTTTGTAACAAATATTTAAGTAATTAATGTAACCATAATGACTAGCTCACTAAATATTAAACAAAGCGGAAATTGAGTTCGATACAACCAATTTGCAGCTAAATTGGGTTCGAACGACCTTTACTTTGTATAATAAACTTCATTATGAACCAATTATAGAAAAATAAAATATCAGAAACCTACTTCTTTCTTTCGTAATATAAAAATCTTTATTTTGTCAAGGAAAATTGGGCTATGATAGTATAATATATATTTGTTTTTCAATAATATATTGTCATTGTAATCGTTTAGGTAACGTTGTGGTAACAACGATGTAAGGTTTTCTACAAAAAAGTTTAGTTAAATATATCCCAAATATGCCACGGAAATCATTTTCTTTATATTTTTCACATCATATTTCAGAAATTATGAGAAATGGTAAAATGAAACATTCTGAAATAATAACATTAAATTATAATTAACGCCGTTATAAAGACATCATCGAATACTGTAATTTTATTTAATGTCGCTTAACAGCTATAATTCATTACATGGGACGACAGATGTGATCATTAATTCGGTGAAAAGTCCAAATTTTATATACATTTTCATTTTATGTTTATAGTTTGTTGTAGTGCAGTGAAGAGTTATTGTGCTTGAATGGACGTAATGGTTGTAGGCTCATTCTCACTATGGGAAATGATGACATTTTTTTTGGTCAAATAACGATAACGATAGCCACCTACGAAGTAGCCTCTTAATAGACAAGTTAGTCTATTGATATATTCTCTCTGCCATAATAAATACATGTATAAAAGCATAAAAATGGCTTCTTTCTGTTTCTAAGGAGCTACATGTCAATAATTTATACCCCGAGTGGGAATCGAAATCACAACCCTCGCTCAAAACGAAATAAATTTTAATTTTATTGCCTTACACTGTGTAAAGAATATTGATATTGAATAAGGCGAGCATCGTACATGACCGCTGGTCGCTGTCCCCAATGGATAAACTGAATGGACAGAATAATAATAATAACTGAAATGTTATTCGTATGTTTTATTGATATATGTGGCTATGACTGGCAATATTGAAAGAAACTTTTGGAATCAATCAGTACATATATTATAATAATTTTAAAATATTAGTCACATAAATATTAGTTCATTCCGGTTTCATGCTATTCGCTTTATCCCGCACACAGCAGTAAAGGTAGAGAGAATCTAGTGTCAAGACATTCCGTTTTTTTATTTTCTCCACGACGTCGCTATTGCGTATTGAATGACCAAGTTGGCAAAAGTTTTATTTAAACGTGTTATAGGATTGGAAACCACTTTCATGAAAAAACTAGTTAACTTTAGTTATTCTCATCACAACGGTGTCGGTATTTTTTAATATAAAACTTAAGCAATACTTAAACGAAAACCAGTTAAAGTAATTTAAATAACGTTTTAAACTTACCAGCTCTCGACTAATAAAAATAAACTTTTGATATGAATATAAAGATCAAAAGGCTAAAGTATAAAGCAGCCAGAGAAAATTTGCACATTGAAGGAAATGTTTTCTAAACTGTTGCGGATATTTAAACGGACTTTAAACGTCAATATATAAAAACCGGCGAAGTGCGAGTCGGAGCGCGCATGATTGGTTCCGTATCATTATCTATTAAATATTTACGATTCTTGAAATACAATCTGGTGACAGACGGACAGATATATAGACGGTGAAGTCTTACAGCCGCGCAGGTTTGTGTGTTGCCATTAGGTGGGATGTGCTGGTCTCCCATCAACTCGAATGCCGATCTGGAGTCGCTCAAGATGCAGATGGATCGCTCCGAGGATCCTATCGCAATCGTAAAAAATTTAAACGTATAAAAAATTGAACATAGTGAGATTTTAACCTGCGCCTCTTAATCCAATCGCTTAGTGCCTTAAATGAGTGTTTTCTCACTACCTACCAATATATATATACACGTCCCCCTACTATTTAAATAAGAAAATACTAGTAACATCCATATCCACGATCTCTTTTAAACGTCCAACAAAGGCAACTAAGCTGTAAAGGCAGAGCTTGCATTGTTTACATTTCATTAAATACATCCAACTTGAATGTTGAGTGGATTTTTTTATCCTTTTATGTTGGGTTTATAACTCACATTCATTGTCCCGAGACACTCGTTATTACTGTTACACATATTATATTATTTAGATAAGTCCAGCGAGTAAATAGATTTAAATTAGCCTCGTATAATTCAGCATGAATTTATATATTTAAATAAATGTTAGGTTTTCTTTTATAATTGCATATGAATGTAGACGCGACACTTATAGTTACAATTCCCAATTGGTGGAATGAAGTGTTTTCACTCTCTCGCAGTAAGAGCATCAGCACAGAGTGTCTTAACAATAGATATTCTCAACCAAATTCGGTAAACAGCGGAAGCTAAAATTGTTTGCTTTTTCAACGAGCAAAAAGAATAAAACATTGAATTGTTTAAAATAACTTGTTATCACCCCATAATAAACTCGTCACAGTCAACATTACTAACAACAATATTCTTAAGAAGCTTCGATAGCGGAAAGCGGAAATCTTCCTTAAACATTCCCAGAATCTCCACAATGGAACCGATATGAATGGTCTCTATAAATCATGTGTAGAAATGAATCGCATATAAAACTTGCTAAAATAGATGTCGCTGAGACAGGAATGGATTGTTGGGTGAGGAGCAGAGTTTTCTCGAAATTTGATGTATTCGCGACAGATATAGCTTTTTTGAAAATATGGAGGCCAGTTGTGGCGCAGAAGCTCAAAGTGTGACTGTGTGAGTGTGTGAAGACGACTGGCTGTGAGTCCCATACCCAGTCGAGGAAATGAAATATTTATTTTTATTAAAATTAGTGAGCTTAGTGTTTAGACACTCCGTTGCTCAGCTCCCAGCTGCATCGCCCAATTAATGAAACATTGCGTTTTAAGTGGAAGCTTAAATATAGTGTTAGTTTACTCCGCCGAGTGAAAATTGTCCCCACAACCGTCGCGTTTACAGATCAAACAAATTGTGTGTGGCTGCGCCTAGATGGCAGAGTATAAGTCTGAAACAGATCGATCTGAATAAAATATCAAAAATTTTACAAAATAAGAATAATAAATAGAGTTACATCACTACATAAGTTCTATGTACTAGACTAGACTTATGAAACAATAGTGCTGTATCCAAGTAGCAAGTGATAACGTGTACTCCAAGGATAAGCCTTAAACGATCTAATAAAAGTGATGCTAACGTCGCTCTTACTTCAAAGAGAAAATCGAAAGAATATTCTTTATCTGATGCGGTAACTTTATAAATCTATTTTTCTTAAGAAGTTATCTCAATGAAAGTGCTATAATTATTTTGAGTCTAGAATTCAGCTAAAATCGGATTCAGATAAAATCTCAGCGTTGAGTTCCACAACACAACACGCAAAATCTCAAAACGCGCATTTCTTTTATGAAAAACACGGTGTGTGTAAACATTAGGTTTTTTCTGCCCATCCTGGTATAGGAAAAAGCAAGAAATCAATATTAAAATTAAAATGTCCTTAATATCTTTTTTTATTTTCCATATAACCTGACATTCTTTAATAAAAACCGTGGATATTTTTTTGAAATTAAGAGGAATTTTAATATTTATATTAAAACGAGAAATCTTCAAAAAAGTTAAATAAACAAACATATTTTAGCTTATATCTCAGCAACTTTACAATCTGCAATTTCAAAACACTTTAAATATCACTTATAAAAGATAAAAATACTCACTAGGCATATCCAAATCACTGATAAACTCCTCAGTCTCAACGAACCCGCGACCCATGGTTGACATAGCAACCAGAACAATCAGGCACTGCATAGACACGCCTCCCGGGCCCGCTCTTGCTAACGACTCCATCAATGACCATTGCAAAACGTCACATTTCAAATATAATGAACAGACTTTGATACAGCTTTCACAGGTTTTGACAATATCTTTCAGCGAGATAAGCTCTGCCGTCTCTACAACGACGTGCGTGCGTTAAAGCGGCGCGCGGCGGACTGAACGCCGTTACGCTACATTCTATATAATCTGTTCAAATTATATATATATATTATAGGTTATTTTTTTTTTTTTTTTATAATTTGTTTTATTACGTTTAAAGATGATTTAAAATAATGTACGAAATTAAACAAGTTGTAGCCCCCAACTTTGTGTGCGAGGACTTTAAGGCGTAAGATGGAAATTCCTTCATTCGGAGCTCTTCGTTATTAGTGCTTCTTTATATTCCCTTACTTACTTGCCAACTTTCGACTTTCTAGGTCCAATAGTTTCGTCTGTATGCTATCTAATAATTACTTGTCAGTTTTATATAATGATAAATTAGAGGAATAAACAAAAAAAAACTAATGTTAATGCTTTACATTAAGACACGATGGTTATGGGCTCGATTTCCATTCGGGAGTATTAATTGTTTTCATTTTATTCCCTCCGGTTTTTGCTTAGCTTTGACTGCAACTCAACACACAGTATTTAAACATCCTTTATATCCTGATATATAATGAATACAGCGTGAAGCATAAAAAAATATTTAAAAAAATGGATCAATTTTTCTTTTCATATATGAAATTCGCATTTTTTTTCAAACAATAAAAATATCGAAGTACTTATTCAAATTTTTTATTTACATTTATATTGACATCTCTGGTGACATAAAATTTTGCTCTTTGAAATATTTATATTGTACTCGTGTCTGCCAATAAGTAAATTATTTATAGAATACTAGTGGACCCGAACGCGGCTACGCCCGCTTGAATTATACGAATATTTATTAAATATAATTATGAAATTATTTTCAGTTTTCAATAAAGAGACGTGTTAAGCAAGCTCATTTTGGGTGACGTTCTAACAACAAACTTTGCAAATCGTTGCTTAGCAACGGCGGTTGTTATAAACATGGCGGAATAAATTGCATGTCAAATTAATAAGTATTTTAATATATTGATATAAATCGAAAATATAACAAATATGAGAAAAAAGTATCCTATGTTCATCCCGAGACCCTCAAGTATCTCTATATGAGTATTTCATCACAATTAAATTAGCGGTTTGGCCCTGATTGCGTAAAAGACAGACAGACAGACAGACAGAGTTACTTTCGAATTTATAATATAGGTATGGATGGTTCTTGAAGAATTGTAGACGGTGTTGTGATGTATTGAAGAAAGTAGATACGTGAAAAAAATTGGATAAGTAAAGTATCTTCACTTTTATGCTGTGCTTGTCGCCGCGCTTTTTCTTAACATTTCGGAAGTACGAATATAATTCATTCTCTCGAGTGGAAAGAAGAGATTTAAAAATAAAAAAATAATCTATCTGGCCTTGGCTGAAATTAAACAATATTCGGTGCTGAGTTACGGCGCTTAACAGACAATAACATAAAAATCAAAGAAAAATTAGAAAAATATATATTTTTGGCTATTATAAATTTTCTTTGTCTGAGGAAGGATTCTTAAAGAATATAGTATGGATATTAATCAACCATAAATATTCTTCTAGTCCTAGTAATCCTGCCTCTCTTTTATTAGAAATTCCTAAAATATTTACTTTTCCTATAAATCCTTAAAAGGCTAATAAATAGCAAAATGTCAATATAAATCTCGAAAGTATTTTTTATGGTTAGCCATACCCGAATATGCGATAAGGGAAGCTTGCGTTTTATAGAGTTCTTTTTGAGTTTGGGTTATAATATATCAGATATACCTAATACATATTAAGAACGTGGCATATTAGACTCTAGGGATGATTGTAGATCCGATCACTTCTCACAGTAAAAAATAAAATTCGGCGTTGAATTCCGCCATTCAATACGCAATGTTCGAGACATTGAAATGGAAAATGGAGAACAGAGTGTCTTGACATTAGATTCTCATTGCCTAAACGGCTTTGTAATTAAGCGTGAAGGTAATTTAATACACACACATGTACACACAATTGGCTTTAATGTTAAATAATATATTTTATAATTTATATCTAAATACAAGGTAATTAAAATATATAAAACTATAGTTCATCACTATAAATAAAATATTCAACACTATTTACCTTTAATTCTTAGCATTGAAGTAAAAATATAATTTTAAGTAACATCGGTCGAACATAAAAGTAAACTTTAGTTCAGTAGTGTAGAGATCTAAAGTTACAACTTAGTTCAATAGAAGTAAAACTCGTTAATTTTATAAAGAAAAGGAAAATTCAAATACTTTTCGTTATATATAAATGATATTATAACGACCAAAGAATTGAGGTCAGAAAAATGATTAATATTCATAGAGTTCCTCGTGCTAGGGATTTAGTTTTATTAATGGTGTATTAGAGACAAGGAAAATGAAATACTAAATAACATTATATAAGTATATAGAATCTCTATTAAAATATTTTGCTAGTAAAATATATTTTAATTCAGTGTTAATTATATGGATGAAATTGTGTTTATAATCTAGTCCAGTCTTTACACTCGTGAAAAATCAAATGGAATAAGTTAAAAGTACGCTGGCTTATAATTATTAAAATAAACTCCTATGAAATATTTCAAAAGAATTATTTGCTTGATATAATTTGTAAATCGGATTCCCGCCATCTTTCACTATGATCCAAGGTATTAATATCACTCTCAAATATTAATCTCACCAACTTTTCGTAAAAAAATATTTGTAATTAATAATATTTTGAATTAACTTCCTACTTTTCCGTTTAGTAGAGTAGTATTGATATCAGAGCAATGAAATAAACATAATTCTTTACTGAAAATCGAACCCATAGTGACTGTTATCAGTGCGAGAAAATTGTAAAACTAAAACAAACTTATTTCGCACTAAAGTAAAAATAAATAAATATACTAAGAGAAAAAAATAACGAACATAAGATAAGGAAGACGTTGAACCACAACGACGAAGTCAATACTGAAACAGGTCAAACGGAGTACATTCGAATCCGCTTATCACGTTACTACATATGTGAGGCTTTTACGAGGTGTTCCGCTTCAATAATATACGTAATATAGTTACTGGCATTGTATGCCGAGTAACAGAACAAGTATTTCAGTTCTTTGAATGGGGATCGAACCCATAACCGTCGTTAGAGGTAAAACACAATATCCCTAATTCGGGCGGGAAGTGGGTAACTCAGTAAGTGACAAAAAACAGTCGAAATAAAATAAAACAGTTAAATATCTCAAACAAATCGGAATTTAAACCGAAGAACAAATAATACATATGTCACACGATTTCATTTAAATACGTTTTCTTTAATCTGCTTAAAATTAATTAAATTAAATAATCAATTAATACCAACACTATAAATAAATGAACCCATGTTTATAAATGAAGTATTCATTTTTAAATTTTACCTTACAATACAAAGAATATACCTTTAAAATACAAAACGTAAATCCTACTAAAATCCGAAATTTTATACAGAATTTCCATATTTATTTAGCTTTTTGCACAGATTCCATAGAAAATGTTCAGCTTTACGTAATCCCGTGTTCAATGTCTTACAAGCGTGAGCAAGGTCTCTAGGAGCCAGTATAATCCAGCAGCGTTACGTGCGCGCTACGTGTTCGACAGGCTGTCAGCTCGAGAGGTGAACCTCCTTGGTACCTTGAGTTTTACATCGACAAAGGTAAATGTGGGATGAAAATCCTAATTTATACAACAACTTCATATATGATACTAGCGACCCGCTCGCGGTTTCACCCGCGTGAACTATGTTATTATTAATTACTGTCTCCATGACTACTTCCTAGTGACGTCTATGCAAAATTTGAGACTCGTAGCATTTGTAGTAACGAAGTTTCATACAAACTTTCGACCCCAAAAACAACCCCTTAGAAGTCGAATATTGCAAATTCCTGTCTTAGCGAGCACCTACGTCCTATAAGTAACTCCTATGCAAAATTTGAGATTCCTAGCACTTGTAGTTTCTGAGATTTCGTGATGAGTGAGTGATCTTTCGATTTTATATATATAGATTCGGTGATGATATGATGATATATGAAGTCGCTCATTTGGTGCAAGAATGACGTATATGCCTTTTTAAACTATATGCGATAACATCTAGTCAATGCCTCGAATATATCGGCGAAAAGTGGAACACGGAGTGTCTTAACCCTAGGCTCTCTCTCTGCCTAACCTGCTAAATGCGCCAAACAGCGTAAAGCTGATTTATTTGTTTTATTCTTGAGCATAATCAATGATAAGAACTAACATCCACCGTGCAATTTCAATTAAAATCTTTTATTGAACGAAAATGATAGAAAATATGTCATTGTAGTTAGTTTATGGAGCGCACGAAATCTCTACACAATTCTTATAGCAATCGAATGCTGTATTCTATATTAACGCAAAGCTTAGGGCTTGAATGAGAACGAAGTCGGTTGACCCACTTCATCAGCATCGGTTCCATAGCCGCCAGCTATTCATGGTGTATAATTTAAAAATAATATACTTATTAACAGTTCCAGTAGATATTTAAGTTTATTTACTCATTTTTCGCTCGCGCTTTTCAATTTATAATGTTCACATTTTTTATCATTACCTACCTAAGATACGAAATTTCAAATTAAACGTTTTTATATTTGAAAAGGACGATTATTAATACAAAATATCAACTCTACTAATTAAATATATTTGGGAAAAATCAGTTCTTTTTGGGCCCCCTCCAAATATTTCATTTTATTATTTTAATGTTCTACATTTGGGCTATGCGTAGACCTTTGAATATGTAAACTTTAAGGTTCTTAAAAATTCTTTACATAAATTGTAGCTTCTTACTGTCCTGATTAATAAGCTGATTACTGTAAAATTTCATTCTAAATCAGTTCAACAGTTTTTGCGTGAAAGTAGAACAAGCATCCATCTTCACAAACTTTAACATTTATAAAATTAGGATGAGGACTTAAACGCTAAAAAAGCAGCTAACCTTATTTTAGTTACAATATTATTCAAACGTGGGCAGACCCGACGTCGAATGTCTTTGATGAAAGTCACGTTTCTAGCGACGTTATTGCCTCTGAAATACTAAATTTATGTATAGATATTATTTATTTACTATTTGTGTCCTACTAACGGTTCTATATAATATTAATCACAAGTAAATAAGAAGTCAACGATTTCTCAGTTGAGCAATACAAAAGAAAAATTAAAAAGCGAAATCGATATTTTGTGAATAGAAATAAACCTACTACTATTCTATTATAACATATTTAAGTGGGTATCAAACTCGCACTACAGTTTTATAGTGTAAATTAAATTTTGAGACTATCGAAGTCAGTTCCAAGTAATTAGGCCGCTACAGCCGGAAAATCAACAGAAAGGCTAATCAACGTTGTTCATTATCCCACGAACTTAAATTTTCTACTACAGAACAGCCCGTTTACTTGCGTTTGGTTCCACACAATGCGATTTCTAAATTTAATTATTGGGAAAGTGGAGAACGGAGTGTTTATATACGAGTAGTACTCGTGCATGCTCTTATACATACTTACATATTATATTTTTTTATTCTTAGCCTCACGCTGTATCCCGCATGTAGCGGGGTAAGCAGATTCCATTTCGTTCCCTTCTCCACTTTCAGCCAAATTTTGTAGATATTGCGGTTGAATGAACATCGCGCTTTGCCTCCTTACCAAATCGATATAAATGAAAATAATAAATATTTAATTTCCTCGAGTCGAACCCACGACCTTTACAGTCGCTCGCTTGTGTCTCTGCGCCACGACTGGGCTTATACGCTTGGTAGATTGTTGATTGTTCTTGTATATATTTTTATTCATTTTAATAATTTGGATCGTTTTAAATAATAGAGAAATAATAATATTATATTCAATTATTTAATTCTTATATTAATGTATTGAACGAAGTATTCACATATTTTTTAACCTCTAGATAACATTAATCTAAGTATTCCTATTCATGACAGTCGATTTATTAATCAATTTTTAACGAACGGCTTCGCTGTTTATGTTTCAATAAAAAAAGCTATTTATTTGTATATTTAATTTTAAAAAAAAATCTGTCTGTCTGTCTGTCGTGACGCACCAAGGTCACTTTGGGAAGGAGTTGTGGATTTGATGACCACGTGGGGGAGTGAAATATTTAATATTTTCAATTCCTCGCTTCCAGTAACGAGACAGAACTCGTCGCCCAGGAATGAGGCATGATCGTTATGAACGGAGAGATTTAATGGGAACAAAATATCCTAACGCTAGGTTCCCAGGACCCCTCTACCTACCTTGCTATGTGCGTGGTACAATCTGAATCTGAAAAGAAAATGCATCTAAATAGCACTTTCAATACATATTTTATCAACACTACCTTAGAAAGAAACAAACAAAGGACTAAAACATAGACGAAACATAATTAATCATTATAATTCAAAAAGGTAACTAACCCGAAAGATAAAAAAATCTAAACAAAAACCTTATAAATATTATGTTAAAAGAATCGTTAATATAACTTCTTAAAAAGTGGCGATAAAAAGTAAATTATACCCGCTACATTAGAATGGTGAAGGCGGTCCTCTTTTTGCTAACTTTATCGCGAATACAGAGAAAATATCTTTTTAAATAATGTTTTTATGTACTTTACCAGCTTCACGCGCACAACAGGGTAGGCAGAGGGAACCTAGAGCTAAGAGTCTCCGTTCTTCACTTTCTGTTGAATCTTTTGGGGCACTTTATCTTAAGTGGTGCAACTCAACGTATTGCCTTGCCTGGATGCCACAGCGAAGAAATGAATAATAGAGAGAAAGAATAATTATTCATTCCTCGAGTTGGGGTCGAACCCACAACTGTCGCCTTACAGTCACACCCCCCTTCCGTCACAACGGCCTCAAATTCCTAAAATATAATTCCTAAATTAAAATTATCTTCCAATGACCAAAATATAGTATATGTTATATATGTATACCGAAGTATGTATAAATTTAATATTTTTATAACTTTCATACGCCAATGTACAATGAGTACTCGTCATGTCGATTTTTTGCATATCATTCATCTCCATTAAAAAGTATTTTGCACGTCAGCCAATATCGAGGACATAGAGCTGTTCGTGTTATAACACATTTATTTAAACTACTAACTTTTAGATGTGAAAAATTACCGCCGCTAGAACTTAAGCTAAAGCTAAAAAAATAATCATAAAATATCATTATAGTATATGCGGGATAAAGCACGTAGCATTATAATTTTTTAATACACACGTAACAACTTTCTTTCAGAACAAACTCCAAAAAACCACTAAAATGTCAAAATTACCTTCCGTGTTAAAATATCACCTGACATAGGGAAGTTTCATAATTGAAAACTGTACAATCATATCAGTTGCCTAACATTACACAGAAACTAACATAATATTCCTTTCAAAAGACTTTTATTTTACATCAGTCGAGAATCGAAGCTAGGTCACATTGACTTCAGCAATAACATAAGCACACCACTATACCTAATAAGCTGTTAATTTACCATAGCACCATGACAAGTGTCTGAACCATTTGCGCTTTAAGTCTATGACATGTCAAACATTTTAAGAACCTTATCACTATAGACATAAAGTCCACAGTAGCGTCAATTTTGTGAGCTTTTAAGCTTTAAAAGCTTTTTATTCGATTAGTCAGAAACACATACGTAGTTGGATCTATACATAATTATATATATCGGAAATTTAAAGCGGATAATTTAATAAAGTGCATGTTACAACTGAAAAGTACTTCGGGAAATTTATGCATCTAAAAGTCGATCGATTTGATCGCCACTTGAGGAAATCAAATATTTTATTAATATTTCTTCGCTCTGGTGCGCTCTGGTGGCGCGGCGTCACTTAGCACGCAATGCCTCCAGAATTCGGCTGAAAGTGGGGAACGAAGTGCCTCAATATTAGGTTCCCTCCGCCTACCCTGGGATACAACGTAAAGCTGATTTTTTATTCCTTGCAATTTATGAGACAGTGTATATTGGGTGGCGGAACCAAACGCCGCGCTCAGTCTTATTACCAGAACGATAAAATGAAACATGACGCTTTGCGTCTGTACACTTGGAAATATTATTTCACAAGGTTGTAGGTAATTATTAAATGGTTTAGAAATGTTTGTTTTAATTTCTAACATTTAGGATAAAAGAATAATATGAAATAATATTTAATTCCATTATTTAATTTTATTTATGTCCTGGTTACAGCGTTAATGTTCCCTCCGAGCAAATATGCAAGACCACACAAAATATACGATGGCTTACATTGCTCATACATATATATTTACGGACGGCCTCGGAAATACTTATTTGCCATACAAAAATGTATTGATATTTTAAATAAAATGTCGCTATCGCAACCTACATGCAATATATATAATACTCGTGCTCATCATTGTTATAGACTTTTTGTAGTATTTTATTAAGATTTTTGTGGCTCAGCGGCACGACGATTGTGGGTTCGAATCCCATTCGGGGAAAAGAACTCTTTTAAATATCTTCGCTTTGGTAAAAAGATAAAGCGCTCCATTAAAGCATTAATATCAAAAATTTAGGCAGTAAATGGAAAATTGTGTGTCTTAACACTAGGTTCCCTAACCTTCCTTATATGTCAGTAAGTAAGTAGGCAAAAGCTGTAAGACTGACATACTGAATTGTTTACGTAACTTGTTAAAAATATATTGGTGTAGTTGAATAAAGAATGTTTTCTATAGTTTATCTCTATTCATCTATAGCGTTTTGCAAGTATTAGTAAATTTTATACTCTGTTGGCGTGGATGTTAAAATCCTCTCTCAATTTGCCAAATCCTAGCTTTTTAATCATGTAGAGTCGGTAGTCATGCAAAATAATAAATATTTCAATTGAACCCGATTCATGCCAATATAAAATTCTAGAGACAAACATTTTGCAAGTGTCAATTTTACTTAATCCTGAAGTGGAAGCAGGTACAAGTAATTTGCCTAATTACGTTATAAAGACGAGTTTCTACGTAGAAGCCTTTGCACGACTTAATTTATTTATAATATCAATTATTATTTAAGTTCAAATGTGTCTTCAAGGAGAAATGCTTTGTTAAATTCTTAATTGGATCAAAGTACCGTTTTTAGAATTCCGTACTCAAAAATCGGGAAGCCTTATTGGATCACTTTGTTGTCAGTCTGTCTGTTTTTCAACACCACTTATGTGGAGATCACGTAGAGATATCAAATTGAAATTAATATCTTACATTTAGGACTATACTTGAAGCTTGCGCCTTGTAGAAATGTGTAATATCTAAACGTACATTCTACAGCGCTTCTTGAAACATGATGACATAGGTACCTGTTCACTAGGCTGGATAATTCTTACTATTATTAGATACATTGTATTATTAGATCTGGGTATTGAAACTTAATAGGTTTCGTAAGTCGAATACCATATATTTTTATTTTATCTATATAAATATTAGTTGAAATGACTCAATAAGTAATACAATACTAACTTTCCGCTCGCGATTTTAGCCGCGATATTGCTGATTTTCCCAAGTCCATATATCGAAGATGGCTATATAGGTTATGTATCATCAGATTAATCATTTCGATGTACCCCACAGTACCTGTTGACTGAGTCAAGTCAAGTCAGGCTATACACAATTATCAGATATTTCCAATTGACGACGTGGGCGCACCCCCAGGGAAACGCCAGTAGCCGACTACTATTTTATATTACTACTATTTTATATTTCCACTTAAATTTGTATTGGAGCCAAAAATCAATATAATATGGAATAAGAGAGCCAAATTGAGAATGTATTCCACCTGCTATTAAATTCGTATCTTTCGATTACTATTTTAATAACTCGCTTTACAGCACCCATTATGAAAGGAAAATTGTAAGGTAACATTATTGTAATATTTACATGCGAATATTTTGAATTGCTGAACTGAAAAGCGATATTTCGATTAATTTAAATATATATTATTTTAAAGAATTTGTGAACATGTTTATTTGTGTATTTATTTAGGTATATATTCGGAAATGCAGTCATTGAAATACTGTAGTTAAATAAAAGTTATTTTACGATATTACTAGTAGTACTAGTAGTAGTACTATTATATAATATTTGTATATATCTATTCTCTGTTTTAGATACAAACAGCTTAAAAGATTCCTTTTTTTTATAAATCGTTGCTACAGCTTCACGCTGTAGCCCGCACATAGCAGAGGGAACTTAGAAAAGTAGTGTTAAAATACTCCATTCTCATTTAGATACTTCCTTTCCGACGTTACCAAAGCAAAAAAGAAAATATTAAATATTTCTCTTCGTCCAGTGTAAATCGAACCCACAATTTGTCGCGCTTTTGTCACGTTTATACCACTACACCACGATGGCCTCAAATATAAAGCTCTTACCATTAGGTATTGCTGAGACTAAACAACTTCCTCCTCATATTTTTAAAACACAAACTGTGTATTGGCTACTAGAACGATGTAATTTTAAAAGCACAAAATTCCATATAAGCACTAAAGTTACAACTTAAAATGATAAAGTTGTGCAATCGAAGATGGAAAAGTTCGAAAGCTGCAAGAGCTTTCAGGAAGGAATCAGCGTAGAACCAATAACGATATTACTAGTTATGGGAATACTCACAATTACTTGGTACAGAAAATGTATGAGAATGTAGAAGAAAATATTTTAAACACATTTCTTTATAGAAGGAAAGGTAAAGTCTTAATTTGAGATATTAAGTATCGAGTAGTGAAACTTAAGTCCTCAATGTGTTTTATGTATTCCTAATTTTTGCTTTATATTTAAATTGAAAACCACTACAAAAATTTTAGCATAATTTCATTATGTCAGCACTATGCAATATAAAGCAATGGAAACAATTTGGAAAGCTTTCTGAGTAATATACATGTATGAATATTTTTAGTACAGTAGTCGTGGCGTGGTCGTCAACGTCAGGTGGTATACGTGGCGGTGGTTCGATTCTATCTCAGCGCAATTAATTATTTTCATTTGCTCTCTCTGATAAAAAAAGCGGGGCTTGGAGCTCCGCCACTCAACGACATATTTAAAAAAATCGGTCCGATACCTTCGTATATGTAGGAAATAATTATAATATAACCCGTTATAGTTAAAAAAGCAGCGTTAAGTTTCTCCAATTAGCCCACAGTTTCTTGTCGATGCCGTCGACGGTTGTGGGTTCGATACCTACTCCAGGAAATAAAACATTTCATGTTTTTATTTTTTTGCCCAGGTGTCGAGGCAAAGTCGAGTTCCGTCACTTATTACGAAATGCCTCCAGAATTGGGCGAAAAGTGGGAAGCTTACGCGATACTACACGCGTTGAAAATAAAAAACAAAGCTTTAATAAAAATCTTTTTAATTAAAAGCTGCACTAATTTGTTTCTATACAATACTATATAACATATTTAAATCACATTCATGTTATGTGCGCAGAGACCTGTTCTAGACTGTTCTAGTTGACGACTGGCAGTTTGATGAGCTTTAGAAGTATTCCGTGTCCTAATTAGTGTCATAATTACTACAAAACTGAAATGTTTTATATTCTGAGATGAATGTAGGTTTCGGTATTAATGGTTAGCGTATTTGTTTTAATAGTCTTTTGTAATATATTTTATGAATCATCGCTATATGGAGTTCGATGTGTGACAGTTACGGGTTCGATTTCAGCTAGGGGGAATGAACGTTGTTGTGTTGTGTTGTTATGTTATTCCTTAATACTTTCATGTTCTGGCACTAAGGCATAAGCCTGGTTGAATTCCGCCACTCAACACGTAATGCCTCGAAAAAGTATATCCTAAAAGTAACATTTAAAACCGTCGCTACACAATGGCGGCTTGTCTCTGAAATACTGTTATGTACAAACTTTTTATACTTAACAGGACACTACTTGCTATTATAATGAAAAATAAAAAAATCTTTAAACTTACTGCGCGTAAAAAGAGGATTTTGGATTTGACAAAAATATGCATTATTATTTAGTTTGGTATAATGAATACATTTTATTCATTTTGGGAAACCCAACAATTCTAACACTTTCCAGTAATATGCCTTGTGGTCATGACTGACACGGAAGGACCACGGACTAATGCAAAGTATTTGAAACTTAGGAGTTCCAAAAATGTACAAAGCTAAATATGTAAGCTAAATAGTGGATGTGATTTATCTGGTTTCGAGGTTTTTTTTTTAAAATAGACATATCTTATAAAACTAAAGCAGTATACAATATGAAGTAGCTCAAATTTTTAGCAACTCCTTTTTCATATAGGGATAAATAAAAAAAATTACATATACATATATGTAATATACATAATATTATATTAAGCCAACACACTGTTACAAAAGTTACTGAAAAGTGAACATAGCGCAGTTAGATTTAGTTTCTCTAATAGCCTCAACTATTATACTATTTATGATAGTAGACAGTACTCAGAACCAGCTACTATCATAAATTACATAGATAAAACTGTTTTCTACTATAGCAAGAGTATTTCTACAAACAAACTTAAATACAGTCTAGTCTATCCCATATAAAGTCTTATTGCTGTAATATGCGTCACTTGCATTACTAGCATAGTTTTATTTAATGTGAAGAAATTCCATTCTCCACTTTCCCTGCCATTCGATATCGTATCGTCAGAGCGTGGAAATGAGAATAATTAATTTCCCTGAGTGAAATCAAACTTGAAACCGTCACTCTTACAGTTAGAGGCTGTACTACTGCGCCACGACAATCGAGAAAATATGTTCATATATCTAAAAAATAAAATAATTTAATATTGTTGATTCCTACAAAACTTTTTAATATTTCAAAATACCTCATAAGTCTTATTATAATCGATGATATCAGTTTTCTGCGTGTTACTATATATGTCGAGATACTGTAATTGGATACTATGTTATGTGTTTTAATTTATATATTTCATCAATTTTTATACAACTGTTGTATCTTGCAGTTGAGAAAAGATAACTTATAGATATATCACCCTGATTAACTTGGCGTGGCGTAACTTAACGCAGAACAATCTCTAAATATACCAGAATAAATTAAATTATATTATTTTAATATATAAATGCCCTTCAATTCGAACACGTAACCCAAATGTGGGATGACGACATGAAAAAGAACAAAAGTTATACTCAATAATATTTTGAAAAACATGATCTAGCTCAAAAAAAATAGATAAGTATTTCGTAAAAAAATAATAATTCGAAAGCTCTACAAACAAAAAAAACTTTTCATCGCTCTAGTCCTGCATTTTATCAGTTTATTTTAAGCCACTTCGAGGCCCTTTACGTGCCCAGAATAAATTTCCCTACAAAAATCACCACTTAAAACTAGGAATGTTGAGAAAAATCAGTTTTTAAAATATATTTTTTTAAGGGTGATCCTAATTAATTGCCTGGTATATTATTATGATTACGAAGATAAATTAAGTAGTTAGTACACCTACGATCTAAGGCTTCAGGAGTTCAATGATTTTTCATTAAGGAATTATAATGTTATAATAGCATTTTGCCCTGGATTTCCTTGTATGAAAACTATTTGATAAAAATGCATTAAAAAATATGGTCTAGAGATGGTTGCTGGTTGTAATCCTAGATTCAAAGAAATAGATATTCATATTATAAACAAATGCCTCAACAAAAGCTATAGACTATAATAATGATGTCTGATGTTGGCGCACGAGATAATAATAAAAATAATATCTAGTTACAAATAATAATATCTAGTTTCATATAACAATTCGGACAACGTCACGAGTAAACGCTAGTGTAATAATACAAGCAATACATGTATCATATAATATTGGCTTCCACGCCCGTCTAATAGAAACTCAATAGAGCATTTCGGTGCATGTCGCTTGCTGCATAATCAAGGACGAGCACGAGAAGTGACGACGGGCCGAGTGATTGAGGACAGATGAACAGGTTAGTGAGGTAAAACATGTTAATATTAAAAATAAGTATTATTTAGTATATGTATATGAGAACTATGTATATTCTACGCATTTCTGTATATATGTGTTTGTCGTTTCAATCGTCTTAAAATGTTGGCCCGATTGGAGATTATATGTTATACATACATCTCAGAATTGATTGCATACACAGTACTGTAGAGATGAACTAGACTATAACATAGCATCAATGTCAAGGGGATGTTTTTCGTCAGACAGGGTAACATTTGCCACATCTATCAGTTTAATTATTATCCTTGTGGAGCATTGGAAATTTAGCTAAGCGTGCACGATAGTAAGAAAATCGGAAAATCAAATCCTTATCCAAATCCAAAGAGTATACAATACATATTAGGTAAAAAAAATCATTTTTTTTCGAGCCAATAATACATATTATATAGGACAAAAGGACTGATTTGAACTTCTCTATTTACTCATTTAAATGATGAACTGAATAAGAAGTACGAAGAAAGTCCAATAATAAAAGTGAGATATCTATCAGGTATATCAAGGTAAAAGTAATAATTGTAAATTAAAGTTACATCGATATCGAACCATCCGTACAGCGATGACCGGTTCTCTTGTCGCGTGTCACAGCCGTTCCGCACCAGTGAGGCTTGTCACGGCTGACGGGCCCGACCGCGCGCTCTCCAATATTACTTTAATGAATCTACCAGATATATACTGGAATCAGTATTTAATTAATTCAATTAATATATGTAGTATTAAATATTTTTAATGAAATTAACAAATAAATATTTAAATATTGATGACACGGGTGCAGGTAATATCTGCTTTGAAACTTTATGACTTTTGATTTGTTAATTATTAGATATGCATTAACATGGGAAAATTTCGTCCGACTGTAAAACGACAATTGTGGGTTCGATTTTGTACCTATCCTGCTATGTGCGGGATATAGCGTGAAAGCTTAAAAAGAAATCAATTTACACAACAAGTATACGATGAAACATTACCCTATGTAAACAGATAAAATAAGAAAAAAATATTTTGCAGAGTCAGAATCGAATCCACAACCGTCATGTTTCCAAACCACGACGGCCTCAGGCCCACTTAGATAGTTGTTTGAAAATTAAAATCTATGCCAGCACCAAAGTCAGTCAGTAAATATTGTAAGACAGCAACGAGTCTATCGAGCTGTTTGCATTTTGCAAGCTAGTTACGTTGGAAATGATAATCACCTATATAATCAAGTAAAGTGGATTATTTGTACTACATTTTACTTTATATTGTACATATATTAAAATAAAAAAAAAATAAACTTATTATATTTCTTTTTTTTGCCGGATCCTCTCAACAGAACTGTTATCTGAGACAGTGGTAACTTCTCAAAATTGTTTTCAAAAGCCTATTTGAATTAATATTATAAACGTGAAAGTTTGTGAGGATGGATGATCGTTCTACTCTCACGCAAAACTACTAAAGATTTTGACAAAAATTTTCAATAATATAGCTTTTACATCATAATGATACATGGGCTACAATGGTTTTAGATTCAATCCCCATTTAAGGAACCGAGTTTAAATCAAACCCAAAACCAGTTTACAGTTAGTGTTTGTGCCGCAACGACTTCAAACAAATAAAGTATATTAAGTGAGCAGAGTAATTTTCAATTGGTCCGACAAAGCGACGACACACTATCTAAACCTATTTAGATACATCAACGGAATTGAACGGCCCAATTGTATATACGAGTAGGCATAATGGTGGAGATCTGCACGGATGAGGTAAGGGCGTTTTACAGTCGAAGGTGGAAATTATAATTAAGGAGCCTATCGTGGTTTCTTCTATTCTATCATATACTATAATCATATAAACTGGAAACCTAGAGTCAAAACACTCCGTTACATTACGGAAGTGTCTAAGTTTCCCACTTTCCACCGAATTCCTGAGACATTTCGTATACAGTGGCAAAACTAAGGTTCGTTTTGCCTCATTACCAGAGCGAGGAAATGAAAATATAAAATACTAAATTTCCTGGAGCGGTAATCGAATCCACAACCGGTCACGTTTATAGTCGCACTCTTGTGCCCTGGGGCCACTTGCCACGACTGACCTCCAAAGAACTAGTATTAAATAATATTACATAACACTCGCTCAGTCTGCAGCCTGCCTTGCAATCGAGATAATTAATTTGAATGAGATTGCAGTACGTAAAACAATGATTATATTTCATCCACGAATAATACACACCCAATAACGCCGGCCTCCATTAGCCACGGACGGACGGACGGACGGGGGGACGGGGGGACGGGGGGAAATACCATTTACTATTTACATGCAAATTAAAGAATCGATACTGAAAGTAAATTGAGCTGTTTGGATAATTTATGTTTAATTGTTAAGGAATTTTGTTTGTTTGGTGATTTTTATATTTTTGAAGGAAATTTTATATTTGTTTTTGGGTTACATAGCATTCTTGTAGTATATTACTACAAAAAATTTAAGTATTTTTTTATGTCTTTAAACTTGTTCGAACAGAAACACAATATTATAATTTTTGGGACAATATAATTGCATTGATCTATAAAGAAACTATCATTGGAAATGGATTCCTTATGACAACGTATACTCTGCTAAATCAATAAGAAGGTAATTTTATACCACTAAGAACCTTGAAAGATTAGGATCACATCAAATAAATACTATGGTTTGAAAACAGTCATGGCACAGGGTTTTTACAGGCAGGGTCGTCATTAGATAGTTCGTCTTCTCTAACAACTGCTCCATCCATCAGGATTTCTGTACGTCCGATTCATGTCAATAAGTATTCTTGATGCATTTTACTAGAGAAAGAATAATTAATATATCTAATTTACACCACTGCCCCATTAGTACTACCTCTTTGCCTTTAAATTACATGACTTTAATAAAATAGTTAGTATAAAGTTTCTATAACCTATAAAAGAACACGAAGAACAGAGTTAATTAACCTTCCGCCAGGCGCAGATTCAACAGTGCTAATATTTGAGTTAGTATTTTCGATAATCTCAACATCAACGAAGTTTGCTCTTTTAATACTAAAGTTGCTTCATCGGTATTGGTTGAAAGCAGAATATTATTTTTATTAAGTAATAGTAGGACATTTTTTTATAAATACATACATATGCTAAATGATCCAAAAGTATGTCGACAAATAAAGTAATGAAAAGTGTTTTTTTTTTATTTTAATCATGACAAATTAGTCAAAATCGATTAACTTATAAGTTTAAACTAATGTTAGTGAAACACAAAGGTGAAATTCCTGTCGGCTCTTCTAACTGAGTTCCGTAGTAGCTTGTGTTTTTTTTATATTCATTCAGCGATTCAAGTGCTTACAAAAGTATTATTTAATAAAGAATATTTTGAAATTGTAATTTTGTATGAAGGTTTGTTTTGAACGTTTCATAAAACGTAAATAAGCTGATTTTTTAAAAAGTAAATATATTTTCTCCTAAGACAGAAACGAAGTGAATAGTCATTTAATTTTCGATTCCAGGCCTTAAATTTAAATCAAGTTAAACGTAGTCCAAAAATTATAATTTCAATTGTATGCATAAATTGGGATTCAAATCTTACGTCGGTGTGCTCGCACCGGGTATTATAACTAACGTACTGGTGCTATTACAAAGTGGAAAAGGACAAGGTGCGAATAACAGCGATAATAAAATTATTTATTATGTTTTCTGTATTATTTTTTTATTAAACATTTCATTTCGCTTAAAGTTCTCAACGAGTGGGGTACGATTCTTTTCATGTTCAAAGTTATCTATTAATTATATGATTCATTAAAAGAAAGAAAATAGCCCATTTAATTTATTAAATACGTACTTAAGATTTTTAGTAACAATAACAAGAAACAATTTTCTTAGAGGTGTATCGCTGACTGCTCTTCTATGAAAATATAAATATCTAATAACAATTGCGCAATCACTTGTTCTGATTTTTTTATGAAATTTCATTATTTTTGGTACGGTAAGACATGAATGAGGTCGTCGTAGAGCAGAGAAACAGCACGTGACTGTTGACGCAATATTTGTGGGCTTAATTCTCACTTGGAAAATTTTATATACATATCTAAATTATTTTCGTATCCCCGCTACGCTATACGCTACGCTATACGCTACTACCGCTACGGAGCGCACCATTAAGTTGCGCTACTCAACACGCTACATTTCGAAAATTGGGAAACAAATTAGCTTAATACTAGGTTCCCTCTATGTACAGTGCTATGCGGGAAAAAGCGTGATGCTGGGTTGATGATAATAATATATTTAATATTTATGAGCCACCCCGCTATCAGACGGTCAGTAAATTATCATAGCGAAGGTAATTAAAATAGAAATACGATATCGAGTGTACTCCGGAGGCTCGGACAATAATTGGAACCGCTTTACGAGTATAGCCTAACTGATTCGCTTTT
Source organism: Heliconius melpomene rosina (assembly GCF_056956725.1). Lineage (NCBI taxonomy): Eukaryota > Metazoa > Arthropoda > Insecta > Lepidoptera > Nymphalidae > Heliconius > Heliconius melpomene. The sequence continues at coordinate 470,643 of NC_140396.1, read as the reverse complement.
ATATTGCAAGATATTATTGTTACGTCTTTAATGATAAAAGAATACTATAGAATAAGAAATGACGAAGACAATGCTATGGTAATTGTTCTATGAATATTTATTTATTGGAAATCAATCCTTTTTTTTTATTTTTATGTATTTTATATATCATACAGACTCCAACATTAACACAATAAGTGGAAAGTACTTAAAAAGAGTACTATTTACAAGTGCTTCCTCTCTCATTTACGATAAATCGGATGTATTGTTATTAAAATTTTTTTGCGGCGTTCAGTACCGCCACTCTTCACGCAATACTGCCAGTATTTTCAGTTTCCTCTGCTCCAGAGAGCAACTACCCCCAGTTATTCATTCTAAAAGTAAAGACATTTTATTTATTTTGATTTTTTTTCTACCTCGTTATGACTATAAGCGTGAATAGAAAAAGTAGTAATATTTTCATCAAGGTCAAGCGCAGGGTTGGGTTCCACGCCTGTCAAGCTTGAACATTAGGCGGAGCGTGAGGGATATATTGTCTTAACACAAGGTTCCCTTTGCTACCGGAATACATATAGCTGTATATGTGATATACAGCATAAATCTATACACAGCCAGGCACTGTCCCGCTGCACTACGACGTAAGAATTCATGGAAGCACCATACCACTGCCGAATTTGAACATGTAGTCATCGCCATTAATTAAACAGCAATTGAATGAACTGGAATATTGTAGAGCAATTTTGCACTCTTTTTAGCGATTGGCTTCACAGTTTTTCCTAGGACTTTTTGAAGAATTGTTTTTATTTTCGTACCAATATTTGTATGTATTTATTTTCGAAGTGTGCTTGAACGGATGACGCAGTTTTATTTAAATAACAGACAGCTCGAAACGATAGCAACAATTTTCAAAAACTCTACGTGTTTGTTTAAGTTTTTTTATTTCAAACAAAGTGAATATTGTTTATTGACTTAGTGGTCATCTGCGTACTTCATACTGCCTTTGACACGTAATCGTTTTTATCCCTTATTTTATTTTACCCTTACGCCGTATCCCGCAAATACCAGGGGAGGTAGAGGGAACCTAGGATAATAATAATCTTGACAGACGGACAAAAGTAATAATAAAATTATACAAAAAGTAATATGAAAATTATATATTCTTTTTTCTTTTGATGTGTGGAACCCTAAAGATAGACGATTTTTTAGTAAAAATAAATTTTAGTGCCAATATCGTAAACGAAATACTGTTATAAAATATTGTTAGCGCAATCAGTGGTGTCAAAAGCAGAACACCTGACAGCAGCATAGTAGGTATTCATTTTCAATTTTTCATGTTATTGTTCCTAGCGTTGATGATTTTTTTTAATATTCAAACATATAACAACTTTAAAACTATGTATAACGATCACTATAATATAGTATTCGTCATATATAGTGTTAAAATTTATGTTTGTCTGTATATCACGATGGCGTTGGCGTTGGCGTAGACCGCCATCATGATACTGTAAATTGGCTATATTTACTGATGAAAACATGCTGTGGAACTAACAGGAAATGTCTTAGCCCTAGATTCCCACGTTTTCTTTGCCTACCCTGCTATGAGCGGGATACAGCGTGAAGCTAAAAAAATGAAAGTATAGTTTCATATAAAATACGAGTAGTGTATGTTAGTTACAAAATAAAGAACTAAGAAGGATATTGTTCTTTATCTTACAAAGGAACGCAGCGGAGGATAAGTCAAAGAGGTTTGCGACCTACGACCGACCAGCTCTGTTTGTACGGAGGCAACGTATGGACAGACACGATCTTATATAGGAAAATATTTGCTAAGCGACTGTGCTATATGATGCGTGATAACAACAAAATATGAGTATACCGGTTTTTACTCATATTTTGTTTTCGTTCATTCATTAGAGTCACAAGTGAAGAAAACAAACATTACACTGACAAAGGAAACAAATTGTCCGGTAATTCTCTTAATTTGATTATTATTTCAATAAAGAAAACAAAATTTAAGTACACAAGGCCAACTAATACAATACAGATTAAAAATATACTATTACAAAAAATGCTAAATTACCATTACATTTTTTAATGTCAATTTTTTTTAGCTTCACGCTGTATCCCGCACATAGCAGGATAGGCAGAGGGAAGTTTTAAATAGCTAAAAGTAGTGTAATAATTATAGCTTAGGGCCCAACGTAACTGACTGCCGGTAAAGTATCACATTGAATAATTTTTAAATTTGAACCAGTAGTTCCTGAGATTAGCCTGTTCTACTAAACATGAAATTGCAACGGGTGTGGGTTCAATTCCTATTCAGAGAAATAAATTGTTTTAATTTTTGTTCAGCTCTGTGTGGATTCGTTCCCCCGAGTGCAGATTTAAATATCATATTATTATTCCAACTGTAACATATAGGCTATATACATATAATACTTACATTATTTTTCCCTCGTTTTTTATTCGTAAAAGACAGGCACACATGTCGTGACGCGTGTCGTCTCGTGTCCTCCTGTACGCAACCGATGCCTCGTAGATATGACTTTAATAATGCCTGTCTGAGACTTTAACCGCTAAGTGCCTACTTGTGTTGTAACTTTTTATCGAGCCTTATGTTACTCCATATAAACCCAAGGGAAGGTAATGAATAATGCATCACTTATATTTTAGTAACTCACGTTCCTCACGCACCGCCTAATTTTTTAGACATTATGTCTAAAAAATTAGGCGGCGGCGGCACCACAGATAGTGGAACTCAAAACTGCGCTTTCTCCTGTTACCAGGACATGAAAATAATTTATTCCACCAAGTGGAAATTGAAGCCGTAACCTTCTCGTTTACCGTCACACCCTTGTGCTACTGTGCCACGGCGGCCTCTTTGACTCTTATTCTTATAAAATGAGTGCATACACCTGCAAATTTAAGTTTGTCAACATTGACCAGCTTTTTTTTAAACTGTCTCTCAAACGACTTATTTTCCAGATACTTAATATAACTTTTTAATTTATCCGTATTAAACTTGAATCTTAACAATGTACTTTAGTTTTACAATAAATATTAATCTCATAGTTTTTAATCAAAAAAAATATTTTTGAAACCTAAAAGAAAACTAAAGTAATTGAAACAAGTGAAGCTTACAACTGTCAAAGACGTTCAGATAAATCTTCTACAGTGCCATTGTACTGATGTAGAGATAAACGGGATGATGAGGTTAAAAAAAAGGTTAAGTTCAAAGGAACTAACTAATTTTAAAATATCATAAATATAAGTATTTTTCACAAAATGTTAACAGTATTTTAAAATGGCCGGAAAAGCAAATAGAGCAACTCAAAGATACACAACTAACTTGAACAACCACTATAAATAAATAAACATAAATTAAACTAATTCAAACCATCTAAAGTACATAAATTAAGGTTCCTTTCATGAGTTGTGATAGCAACTACTTAAAAACTAATTACTACTGCTATTTCAATGAGACATCCCCTGAGCCGAAGTTCAGCATTAGCTTGTTTATTGTACTCTCTAATTAGGAGGCTACCTTTGTGGTGTCGATATACGGTCTGAAAAGGTCTTTGCATATTAATACGTACATTTTGAAAGAATGTCTCGTTTGTTTAAGTTCATTGGGAATTAAGAACTTCACCATACAAAAATCTCCATTTCTCATAATACTATTTACATATATAAATAAAACTAATATAACATTCAATAGAAGCTAAGGTTTACATTCGAAAAACACTACGAATTTGATTTATCGTCGATACAAGTGGCGCGGTATTCGCTTATTGCGATGAATACGTAAGATGAAGAATGTGAGGAAGCCAAATTTATGCTAACGTCTCTTGTTGATTGTTTCTGAACATTTTTACGCTATGTTTTTTATGTATTCGAATGCGTTATATTTAAAAACTTTTATAGTATCAGGACTGACAGTACCTAGTGACATTTTTACCATTTTCTTTATTGGGTATGAAAATATAATTTAGTAATTCAATATGTATATCAAAAATGTATGTATCTATATCAAAATTCAGAATAACATGAAAATGTACCTCATTATCAATACTACTCTTCTGTTACTAAAAGACAGACATCGCACAGCGGGTCTACCGCGCGTTAAAAAAAGCCAAAAATTAAGCATGTATGAAGAGTATAGAAAAATACTAAGAGTGGACTTTTCGAAACATCATCATCCACCGGCGTTGAGTTCCGCCAGATTCCTAGGTAACCTACCCTGCTTTGTGCGAGATCCAGCCTGAAGCTAAAACAAAAAAACCAAAATTCTATTTTTCATTTTCAATTTATATTTTACGCATGTAAAGTTGCGAGTGGCCACTACGAGTTAATATGTATAATATAATAGTTTTAGACTACAGTAAGCAGATATATTTATATAAACAAAAAAAATTAAACTGTCTGTCTATGACCGATGGTATAATACCACATTGCTAGCGGATGTCATCGTCTTTATACGCTGTTTGCGATGGTCGAGAGTTTAAATTAAAATCAAGAAAGTTTTCTTTTGAGTTTCATGCTATATCCTGTTTACACGTAGTGAGAACGTAGTGTTTAGACACTTCATTCCCCATGCGCCGGCCAAATTTTGAAGTATTGTATGGTAAGTTGTGGAACTCAATGTCCTGCTTTGCCTCGATACCAAAGTGAAATAAAACTGTACTTAAAATTTCTTTCCCCCAAATGGAAATCGGACCTACAACCATCGTTTACAGTCATGTTTAACATAATTTCATTTCCGTCATTTAATTTTGTTTTAGAAATTATATTAACTAATGTAAAAAATTTAAATGCCTTTAAAAATGTTTAATAGAGTTTTGGTGTAATTTATCTTTATGACAAGACGACGGGAGACCCTACTCTCCGGACGAATGATCATATTCGTTAATTATCATTTCAAATTTTAATAGAGTGCCGTTAATTAACTTGTGAAATACTTATAATTGGCTAGGCGTTGAGTGTTGAGTGGCAGAACACTGCGCTTTGCCTCGACGCCAGGGTGAAGAAATGAAAATATAAATTTAAATAAATATTTCATTTCCTCGAGTGGGGGGGTTCTTCGAACCCACAACCACGCTTAAAGTCACTTATCAGTTATTCACTACAAGTATTTTAGTATTATACAATTTTGGAAACCAGGCGTTTCGAACACTTTAATGTTCAGATCGCGGGAAGACACGGGTCTAAATTTTTTTCTAAATAGGATTATGAAAAATAAATCTAGATCACCATTCTGCACAGGGAATCATCAAATTGTCACTTCTGAAATCATAATACAAAAAATAAAAAGAGTGTAGAACGGGCAGGTTCTCTCAGTTTTAAAAGTAAAGATAATCCCTTCAGTATTCCACAGCCGAACACCCGTATTGCTCGACTAAACTTCGACGTTTCCCATCTCAGCTGCGTTGTGAGAGTTCGTTCCCAACAATTTCTTTGTTTACAGCTTTTTACGGAGCTCCTCGAGTCGCTGCGAGCTTTCATCTACCACTTTGACAATTACCCACTCGACTGTGTTCCAAATATTAAAATGAAAGTTAGAATTCACTCGCAGTTTCATTTTTCGTGTAGTTTTTTTCGATGAGATGAGATTTTTTATGATGTGGCAATAAGATAATTCTTGTTAATTTAATGTGCGTTTAGTTGCGCCACACGCATACACCAAGATTTTTTTTCTCAGCTTCACGGTGTATCCTGCATGTAGAAAGGTAGACAGAAAGAGTCTAGTGTTAAGACACTCCGCTCCCCACTTTCCGCCGAATTCCAAAGGTATTGTGTGTTGATTAGCGGAACTCAACGCCGCCAAGGAAATTAAAACAACTCTTTACCCCGATTGGTTATTGAACCAACAAAATATTATAAAACATACAATTTAAAACATATAAGTTATATTTCAAAAATATGAATGTTCATACAAACGTACCTTCATCGTATGACTAATAGCCAATGCACTAATAGAGCGAGTATCGACGACTCGACATAAATTTCGGTTATGCGTCGCATTTGTCGCGGCGCTACGAGAATACGTATATTTGAATGTGCTTGTACATGTCCCCAAATATTTATATCATTTACTAGCTTTTACTTCAGTTAAATAGATTTGGTTAAGCGCGCTAATCTTAGTAACTATTGGTTTGGGTTTTTTTAGCTTTACCCTGTATTCTGCAGTCTAGGCAGGGGAAACCTGGGAACTTAGTTAAGAAACTCTGTTCTCATTAAGACATTGCCGCTCCCGCCATTTTCCGCTGAATTCTGGAGGCGTGTTGAGTGTCGAAAGTTAACGCCGCGTTTTAAATCAGCACCAGAGCGAAGAAAATGAAAATATTAGTAAATAGTCATTAATTTTCCCGAGTATCGAACCCAGAACGTCGTGATTACAGTGCCACCACGCCACAACGGTCTCATTTATGAACATCTAAAATAACAAAATTTTAAGTATTTTTAAAGTTTAAGTTTACGAAACAAACAGTCGGTTACCTACATGGGTGTAACCGACAAATCGGTATTACGAGTAAATTCCATATAAGTTGTATTCGCCTGTCAAACACACGCGCCTTAAAGTGGTTTAAGTTTTAATTAAATTAAGCTTTCCCAATACTGAACTTCACGCAAACACGTCAAAGGAAACTTGGATTACAATAAAAGATCAAACGTGCAAACCTACATAATATATTTTTCTTTTTAGGTAATGGGAGCCCAATGTTAAGACACTAAGCTCCCCACTTTTAGCCGAGTTCCGCGTGGCGTTGAGTTCCGCCACTCAACACGCAAAGCCTCCCAAATTCGGCGGAAAGTAGGGAACGGAGTGTCTTATCATTAGGTTCCCTCTGCCTACCTTGCTGTGGGGGGGATTTAGCGTGAAGCTGAAAAAGAAACATACAAAGGAAAATACTTTACCACTCACTTTAATATACAAATCGATGTTGCGATTTAAATAAACATTACGTAGTCTTTTGAAATTGTGAAAATAGTTATGCCTGCTTCTTGTAGGTTATCATAGAGCATGAGACAAACAAATTTGCCACGACATTCACGTGTCTGCCTACTTACTACTTAATGTTAGTCAGCTTAAGCGCTGTATTTTCACTATTTTTCCAAAATTATCAGTTTAAGATATAATTTTTTTATATACTGCTTAAACTAGGCCTATAACTAAATATAATTACTTCAGGTATTTTATTTGTGTGACAATCCCAGGTATTTGAAATGCCCTTTTTTTCATATTTAAGTTAAACTGAAACTATTATTTTTTTAATTCTTTTCTGTCACTGTTTAAATTTCGTTCTTGGACTTTTGGCATCCATCCGGGGCCAGGCACCTTCTTCGTCCATCGTGCTGCAGGACTTACATACTCGTATGTATATACAGATAATTCATTCCAATTTTGGGTTGAGCTCCTCTTATATTGTTATTATACTAAAATCTGTCTACAATATATCTTACTTTAAAAAAAGTTTTCCCTTTTACAAAAGAGCACGGAAATATAGCCAAGGCCACCACAAGGTGCATGTCTGTTAGCGTCAACGGCGAACAACAACTTTGATTGCCTTCACTGACGTTTGACACTTCCTCTTGGAAATTCACGTGAGTTTTTCAACAAAATTACTTTATTTTATGTAATTATTTACTGTAAAGTTTATATTTTTGATTAAGTTTAAAATTAAGCTGTATTTAACAGCTTAATTTTAAATTAAATTAAAAATAATATCTCAAATTCTTTAATGTATATAAAGAATCCAGTCGTGTGTCTATAAACGCGACAGGTTGTGGTTCCCATTCCCACTCGAGGAAATGAAGTATTTAATATTTCCATTTTTTTTACTCTCGTTTCGAGGCAAAGCGCAGTGTTGAGTTTCGGCCCTGATCAATGGGTGACCTCAAACATCCTTTAGTACACTATTAAAATCCCCGATCCCAATGCCAATTTCAGTTTTTTACGCTTGGTAATGTAAGTTGTTTGTCTGTTAATTAATTAATAACAGAAGAGTCTTAAATATATCTTGAATTTGGAGAAAAAGTGGAAAATGGAATGTCTTGATACGAGATTGTCTCCGCCTATATTGCTATTCAAATTCAAATTCAAATTCAAAATTCAAAATATTCTTTATTCAAATAGGCAATTATTATAAGCACTTTTGAATCGTCGAATGAACATATGAACAAAAAGCTACCACCGGTTCGGAAGGCAGTTCTGCTGAGAAGAGCCGGCAAGAAACTCAACAGTTGCTCTTTTCAAAATCAATGGTACAATCACAATCTATTACATTAGCTGGCAGCTATCCTGCATTACATTCAATAGACATTAATTCCATACATGCTTATCCTCTAGATATTCTTGAACAGTGTAATAAGCTTTACTTGTTAGAATTTTTTTTACAGATATTTTAAATTTTGGAAGTGGCAAATCTAGAATACACTGCGGAATTTTATTATATACACGTATACTCAGACCCATAAAGGATTTATTAACTTTTTGGAGGCGAAAACTTGGTGTAACAAGCTTATCTTTATTTCTCGTTCCTATCGTATGACTGTCACTATGTTTACTATGACAATGTATATTTTGTCGGACAAAGAGAATATTATAGTATATAAATTGGGAAGCAACTGTAAGAATACCTGCATCTTTGAAAAGACTTTGATACACGCATACTATAATATGTCTATTAAATTCAACGCAGGACAGTTCAATAGAGCGTTCGTCAGAGAGAGCTACTATATCTGGTCGCGATTTACAACGTATATCATTTCTTATTAATATAAGCGAGCCGCCGCGGATGGCCTTCTCTCTAACGAACGAACTTGACAATTTATAATTTTCAATATTTACTATATTACATTTCGAGATCCAGTGCTCAGTTATGCACATTATATGAATATTGAATTTTTTTAGAAATAATTCTAGTTCCAGTTCTTTGCCTCCTAGGCCTTGCATATTCTGATGTACAATGTTAAATTTAAATGACCTAGGCGTTGTCTTATTGTCTAGTTTAAATTGAAACTTACATCATTATACTTTATAGAAGTATTATTAGTACATTTTATTTCTTTCGTTATACCATGTACAACGGGGTTTTGTATATTATATGCTACTAAAGTAGCAATTTATTTCTTAAAATATAAAGGTAGATACAATGTATCTTCTGTCAACTTACAGCTATTATAAATAAATTTATTTAAATCTAAATAAAAAAAAGCGTCGCTATGACGTTCTTTCGTATTATATAATGTTAAGTTCAGGTTATATATACATTTATTTTGTTTTTCTGCGAGGGAAGAAGAATATGGAAAAGAGCATATAATAAATTTACATTTAGTTTTACTATGTTAGTCAAGCAAGTTTTCTATACTCTTTATAATATCTTGTTTCCTCACTGACAAACTATGACCATGTAATAGTACAACAGTACTATGCTCATTTAAATTCATGGACATAATTTTCTTAATATTAAACTGGTAACTGGCTCCAGGCGAACATGCATTAAATACTGAATTTGAGAAGTGGTGACTAAGTAGGGACCCAAAGCCTTGACCTAATTTATCAGATATAACAAAAATATTTCTTGATGAGGAGCGGGAGGAATTGACAATATGTAAATTATTTTTCTTATTTTTATTGAGTAAATAATGCATGGCCGAGTCACCCACAGCCTCTTGCGAGGGAATTGACTCAGTGGACCCTACAACTGAACCACCACAACTATGTTTATTTGTTAGTGATTCAAATGAATAATACAACTTCAACTGAATAACATTTATCAAGTGAATAAAGGAACGGACGGATATAATATATACACAAATACTAGTTAAAAACATAACCCTCCTTTTGGACTCCAGCGCAGACGGGTAAAATTATACATTCCCATAAAAATTAAAACAAAAACGCTTACTCTTTGCGCTCCACTCATTATTTTCGCTCAATCCCGGTTCTGCATAATCCGGGATTAGGGTTCCGCGCAAATGGAGCACTTTCTTTGCAATGGTTCGTAGCAGAAGCTTGTTAGCTCGTTGTTTGGTTTATTAATTATTATGTATTATTATTTTCTGCTTATTCTCACGACGACTGTACGCTGAGGATGGAGTCGAGCTTTTAGGTCACCTTAATTAAATGTGGCATACGTGTGTATATTATATGTATGAGGTGTATGAGTGGCGACTATTCTATGGCGTATTCTAATTTAGTGAGTTTCTTGATATATAAAATGATATCAAAAAAAAATCCCGTCTAAATAAAAAACAAGAGGTTGGAAATTTTATTATTTAAAACCTTATTTTTACTTACAGGTATCCATACGTATATAATAAAAGCGCTATTAACATGAATTTGATGAAAGAAATAATCAAAGACGAACCAGAAAAGACGCGAAATTAATATTGTAACTATTAGAATTAAATAAACCTTGTCATTTAGTAAAAGAAAGAGGAATAAGTAAATACTTTAGTGTGCTTTAATCAAACGATTCAAAGAAAATGTTCCAATAATTTCAAAATATATAATATATAAATTTATATATTCTACGTCTCGAGCTTATGTGATAAAGCTCAGACAGTGTTATAAAACGTTTTAATCAGAAAGTCTAATATAAATATAGCTTTTTATTTTAAATAAAATATTTTAGTAAAACTTGTACATATATATTTAAGATACATACAATTTTTTTATATAATACATTATAATATACTTCATTATTTTGCAATAGTGTCTTACAGAGATGTTACACTAGGTTCCCAGGATTCCACTGCCTTTCCTGCTATGTTCTTAAAAATATAGTTAAATACTTATACTATAACGGTAGGTAATATCAATTACGTTCTTAATTTAATCTTTGGCACGGTTAGCAATAGTGGCATCTCTATCAAGGTTTACTCCCCTCAGCATCCACCCTCGACCAGGCTGTCCAGCTTCGCCACCAACGGGCCCATCATGGGCATCTGCTAATTGAATGAGGAACATTCTTCTAGGTTTAGTTGACATATTCGGTGTACTTCCATGGACGAGGAGGTAGGAAAATATGACCACATCTCCAGCTTTTGCTATTACAGGTGTCGCTGATTCTATTGGAAACTTTTTCTGTATTTAAAATAAAATAAGTATAATTAATAAATGGTTAGAACGGTTAGAGGTAACGGAAGCTGATTTTATTTTTCTTATAATAATCAAAACCATAAAGCGACAAGCTAGGGGTCTATCGTTTATTCCTATATTATAACATCGACTAATACCTGGTCAACGTAATGAAAATGACTTCCTTCCTTAGGCCCGAAGTCTTCAAGAGGTCCTAATTTGTGAGAGCCAGGATAAACAAATAAGCCCCCATTTTCGGGATTAGCGTCGTCGAGGTGAATGAACGCCGCTACCATGGAATCTTTTTTATATGGAAAATAAGGATAATCCTGAAGCAAGAGAAGATAAATATATTGAAATAAATATTATTTTATGTTCTTTCTAAATTGAAAACTATATAATGATCTTTATAAGTTAACATTTTTTTGTAATAAGCAATAATTATGATTTGTTTAATTACATAAAAAAATCATACTTGATGCATAGGATATGAAGCTCCCTTCTCGGGAGGCTTGTAATGGGCCTTGGTATGATGAAGCATGATGTTCTCAGTGCCCATGACACCCTCGAGGGCGTCGAGCAGGTCCTCGTTGTAAAGTAGTTTACCGAACACTGTGTGATGCATTTGCAAATTGTGAATACCTTTCACCTGAAATATAATATTGAAATAATTAATCATCTCTCGAAACTTTGTTTTGTGTAGATTTTAAGACGTAAAGAAAATATCATCTTTTGTCATTTCTGTGACTACAAACGTGATGGTTGTGGGTTCGATTTCCATTAGTAAATATGATGTATTATCATTACCGAATGCTAGGAACAGGACGCGCGGCGTTGGGTACCGCTACTCCGCAAAATAAAGTTTAAAATGTATTAACGCTAGTATTAACCCTAGGTGCCTACCTATACACCGTAAAGAAAAAAAAATCTTACCGTATATGGACTATCACTTGCGCGGAATGTATCATCACTACCGACCCACGAACTCTCCGTTTTCGCCTGGTTCTTTCTTTTAAACAAATTATCATACTCCTCAGAAACCCGCTTCAACTCCTCCCCTTTTATCAGATTCTGCAAATGAATGTAACCATTGTCTTTGTAAAATTGCACTTGTTCTTTTGTTAACCGAACCATTTCGAACGAAGCACAGTTAAGTAATGGACTGTCTTATACATATATGATATTTAACACGAAAATGATCGCGCCTATTATCTGCCAATAATGTGTATTATTTATCTTATCTTTTTCATATCTTTTGTAATATTAATTTTCAAAAAAAGTTATACGGACATATCAATCCACCCTCCGCATTGTGTTTTTTTTATCTTCATGCTGTATCACGCAGCAGGGTAGGCACAGGGAGCCTGGAAACCTATTGTTAAAACAGTTCCGTTCTCCAGTTTCTGCTTAATTCTTAAGGTATTACATAATTACGTGTTGAGTGACGGAACTCACGCGCATTGTCTAGTCTAGACCAGAGCAAGGAAATGGAAATATTAAATATTGCATTCCCCTGAGTGGCAACCGAATTCATAAACATCGCGTTCAACCACACCTTGTACTATCTCGCCAAAACGGCCTGAATTGCTTTATTCGAATATATTGTATGACATAATATTATTAAAAATAATAAATTCGAAAGCCAGCCAAGACGGGACACGTAAAAAGAAACGTATACCTATAACATAATCTAATACCATTTTAATAAAATAAAAAAAAAATTAATAAAATTAAAATAAAATAGTGCTACTACCATAAAAATAATAATAATTTTCAAGCACAAATTAAACGCGCGTATTATTAAAGTATCTAATTTTCCCAAAAAAAAATATAAGAATTCTTTTCTTAGATACGTGAGACATCCATTAACGGGTTAATAGACGTTTTAATCTTGACATTGGGCAGAGTTCGTGATCCCAAGATAAAAATTAAACAAAATCATATTCTATCTCGAAAACAACACATAATATTTATGTAATTACAAGTTATGTTATAATATAACTAGCGGACGCGCGCAGCTTCGCTTGCGTAATTAGGGGTGAATTCTAATAAACCACGAAACATGTGTTCAATGAAATATTTTTAAGAGTCTAAATTTCAAATTTTATAAAAATCGGTGGCGTTTTAAAGATTTTTCCATACAAACTTTCAACCCCTTATTTGCACCCTTAGGGGGAGAATTCTAGGAAACGATGAAACACGTGTTCAATTAAATACTTTTAAAAATCTAAATTTCAAATTTTATAAAAATCGGTGCCGATTTAATATTTTTTCCATACAAACTTTGAACCCCTATTTCACCCCTTTAGGGTAAAAATTTTTCAAAATCCCTTCTTAGTGGATGTCCAGATTATGAAAGTAAACATCTGTCCAAATTTCACGTTTCTCCGCACAGCGGTTACGGCTGTGCGTGCGTCTTACCTCAGTCAGTGAGGACAAGTCCTTTTATATATATATATAATTGTTTACAAAAACAATTTGTAACTACAATAACTATGTCGTATATATTAGTCGTTCTAAAGTTTTCAATATAGTAAGCTCTTAGTTTTAGTCAAAACTATTATCTATATATATAAAAGGACTTGTCCTCACTGACTGAGGTAAGACGCACGCACAGCCGTAACCGCTGATGATAGAAACGTAAAATTTGAACAGATGTTTACTTTCGTAATCTGGACATCCACTAAGAAGGGATTTTGAAAAATTTTAACCCTAAAGGGGAGAAATAGGGGTTGAAAGTTTGTATGGAAAAAAAATTTAAATCGAATCGAAAACTGAAATTCAGACTCTTAAACATATTTAATTGAACACGTATTTCATCGTTTTCTAGAATTCCTCCTCTAAGGGTGCATATAAGGGGTTGAAAGTTTGTATGGAAACATCTTTAAAACGCCAGCGATTATTATAAAATTTGAAACTCAGACTCATAAAAATATTTAATTGAAAATGTGTTTCATGGTTTTCTAGAATTCACCCCCTAAGGGTGCGAATAAGGGGTTGAAAGTTTGTATGGAAAAATCTTTAAATCGCCACCGACTCTTTTAGACTCTTAAAAATGCATTAATTGAACACATGTTTCGTGATTTATTAGAATTCACCGCTAAATACGCAAGCGAAGCTGCGCGCGTCCGCTAGTTGTTTTATAAATCTTTTCACCGGAAAGTGGGGAACAAAAGTGTCTTAATGGGATCGGAGTGCCTTTACACTAGGTTCCCACCCGGGAATTGGAACCCTCCAATTGTCTACCCTGCTACGGCGTGAAGCTAAAGCAGATCTATAGAAACATTAAACAAAACAATGCACTTTAAGTAATCTTGGCTATACATACATAATTACGGCATCCCTTTTGGGATGAATACGGAAAACGTCGCGGTGACCACTTAGATTAACGGAACGGGCAACATTTATAATTCTCTTTAAATTAATTATGTTTTTGGTGTAGTTGGTCTGATGTGAAGGTTAGCTTTGATGGTTCAAGTGACCTGACAGCTTCATCATAGTTTATCTATACCTACTAGTATTATAAAGTTGAAGAGTTGTTTCTTCTCCTGACGCCAGTCGTGGCGCAGGGGCCTAGCGTGCAACTTTAAGCGCGACAGGTTATGGGTTCGATATCCACTCGACGAAATGAACTATTTTATAATTTCATTACCTCATCCTGGTGACGAAGTAAAGCTCTGCGTTGGGTTCCGCCACTTAACGCAATGTCTGCAGAATTCGGCGGAGACAAAATAAGGTTTTGTTGAACAGGAGAATCTCAAGAACTGGTAACTCGAATTTTAAAAAAATGTTTTGTGTTGTATAGTCCATTTGCTGACGAAGGCCATAGGCTTACATAAGTGCATTTGATTACGCGGACGAAGCTGTAAACAAAAACCAGTAAAGTGAAGAATATATGTGTCTTAATGGGAAAGGAGTGTCTTAACGCTAGGTTCTCAGGTTCCCTCTGCCTACCCTACCGTGTGCAAAATACATCGTCAAGCTATAAAAAGAGCTATCGAACCCGCAACCACGATTTACTTTATATTTACTCTATACCGCCTACCATGATGGTTAATGAAACAATGAAAGACCAAACTAGTAAATCAACTACAAATATTTCCCGAATTTTTACTAAATAGTTTCGGAATCCTCAAATACTTTACTCGTTGGTCAGCCTCGTATAATGTATCCAAAATCATATTAAAATTTAATTACGATTAACAACTTACAATTTAATGGGCATATTTTCGTAATTATTTTATCGTCGAGCTTCCACTTGTTTGTGTGCCTCGAGCTTTGTGCACGGATTAAGCTTAATAGATAGGCTGTTGGTGGCGCGCTTTATTTTATTATACTTGCTGCTGCTCTTGTGTATTTTGTGATAAATGTTGATGCTCTTGTATGAAGTTGTATGGCAATGAAGTAAATATTGAAGTCGTTTGAATGTGACGGTTCTGGCTTTGATTGATTGACTAAATGTAAAATTTTGATTTCGCCGCTATAACGGCGAGGTAACGTAGTACGTACGTAGTATTACTACTCAACACACAAGGCCTCCAGAATTCGGGAAATGGAGAACGGAAGGGTTTTAGCACTAGCTTAACTTTAGTGTTAAGTTAAGCTATCTCTAGGTTAACTTAATTAACACCTCGCATATATTAAGGATAGATATATAAGGGAGAAGTGGCATGAAAGAGCCAGTTTACTAAATGAAGCAAAAAAATATACTTTTAATTAAAGAAATTAAGATTTTTTTTCCTCAAATAATTATTTATTTATTAAACTAGGTAATTTCGTACGAAATAACCCTTAAATACAATAATTAATCAATAAAATATTCATTTTAAAAAAATGTGTCATTTGGCTCTTTCATAACATTTCGGTATTGAAAGAGC
This sequence comes from Heliconius melpomene rosina, assembly GCF_056956725.1. Taxonomy (NCBI): domain Eukaryota; kingdom Metazoa; phylum Arthropoda; class Insecta; order Lepidoptera; family Nymphalidae; genus Heliconius; species Heliconius melpomene. The sequence continues at coordinate 454,704 of NC_140396.1, read as the reverse complement.
CATTAAAAGTTATGAAAGAGCCAGTCTTATATTATGAGGTATAACAGTGAAAATTATGGTAAACAATATTAAATAAAAACGATTTAATAATTCTTATTCAAAAGTAATATATTTTTTAATTCTATCAGTCATTTTAAGTAGATAATTTTAACAAACTTTTTAATCTTACATTATTCAGACCAATCACATTATATGAATCCTTTGAGCCAATCATCACTCGCATTTTCAATTTCTTTCCTCTTATCTAGGCAGAAACCATTGGCCATGGCCAATTTAATTCTTCAATTATTGATCTCTCGGGCCTTTTTCGTTTTTGCTTTCGGCTCTTTCAAGGCCCGGCCACCCGGCTCTTTCATAACTTATTCTATAAAAAAATGTAACCTTCAAAATGACAACGATATCAAAACTTTTCAAACTCAATTTTAATGCAGTTACAAGGCCAAATATATACATAAACTCAATCTATATTCCAATTACCCGTATATGTTTACAATGAAATACTAAAAAACAACTCAAAGGAGTTAAAATACTTACTTTGGAATGCCAAAAACTTCAATTCGACGTATCGGCGTCCGTTGGTTCCGATGAACTGTAAAATTTTTGTGAGTGACAGGAAATCAATATTGCCATTTAAAAATAAAGTATTCTAACGAATCCGTTCCTAAACTACTATAATATTGCAAGTGGCTCTTTCAAAACCTGGCCCCTTCATGCCACTTCTCCCTTACCTACTTTCATGGCTACACTAAAACTTATTCTTAATTTTGTGGATAAAAAATACAGGTTCCAATCTATTAATTTCCACAGATGAATTCATTTCCATAAGCTTGTCAATAGATGAATTAGGCATTTCATATAATTAAATTATAAGAAACTCTTAAATGAAAATTAGTTATAAAATTAATGGAGGAAACCTAGTGTTAAAACAATCCATTAGCCACTCTTTGTATAATTTACGAGACAGTGTGAGCTTAGAGGTGGAACTCAACGTTACGTTTTTTTTCTGACTAAAGTGAGCGAGAAATAGAAAATAATTAATTCCCTTAAATTAAAATCGAACAAGTGACCAAAAACGCCATCTAAATCCGTAACTAAATGCACATTTATTAAAAAAACATAATAAACTAAATATTTTTTATACAAATTTACTTAAACAGCAAGAAACACCCTCTATAGAGACACATTTAAATCCCATTAATTAAAATAACACTTATCTAACACTATCATTTCTAGCTCCATAAGGGGTGACCTCACTACATTTGCCTTTGTACTGCCTGCTATGCATTTCACGGCGTCTGCCTTTCTTGGACCACCCTGTAAATACTATATAACTTCAAACTCACAAATAAAATAAAGCTTTATTACTGTGCTGTAGGGTACATTTTACTTTAGGACTTTGTGGGGGTATAAATCTTTTTGTAGTAAGTAAATTAAATATCCCTTTTCCAGCATTCCGCCTGTATATAGAGTGCAGACGGTCGCCCATGTGTCTCGTGTTAGATTACTATGCGTCAATGAGTCCATGGTGTTAGAGTGGAATGGTCGTTCTATTCAACTAACTAATTCGTTTGAATAATGGATAATAGTGGTTTAAGTTAAATGTGTTAATTAAATTAAATGGAAGCTTGTTTTACAAGTTGATAGTAGACTTGAGCTTCAAATTTTAAATTGAAGAAAATTTTAATAATGTGGTATATTATAAAAAATCTTCTGCTAAAACACCTTGTTTATTAGAAATAATGGGGAAATGATCCACTACCTCTAGTTATGATTGATCCCACAATCATTGCATTTACAGTATGACGCTGCACCACATATTTATTTCTACAGCTATTTGTTATTAACGTGGCTAATAAGAAGCTAACTAGAATTTCTAAAATCCTATATTGTAATTTCTTTATTGGGGCTAGATTTTTATTCTATCTTTACGTCGAGGTAGGCAGAGGTACCTAGGAACCTAGTGTTAAAAGTTACTCCGGTCCTATTAAGACGTGTACACGTTCTCCACTTTCAGCCGAATTCAACAATACCAGACGGAGAAATTAAAAATATTTTTATTTCTCCAAGTGGTAATCAATCCCACAACCATCCCGTTTACAATCGCACGCTTGTCATTCATGTCAATCATTACTTTTAATGTATAACTCAAAATTGCAATAAATATTGGGTACTTCTTTATATATGATGGAAAATGTTTATATTTTTATGGATCATATATAATTTTTATTTCATACGTTTCCAATAATGGTATAATTCAATAAAAACAATAGCGAGCGAATTTACTACGAATTGTTCGTGTAATGACTAAATACGTCCACTAATTAACATTTAGGATTGAAACTCGCTTCAAGACCAGCACTCAATCACAAGCCAAAGTGTTTTTCTGGAATAATACCGTACATTTGAAATAATCGTGGACTTTTGTTAGGCAGGAGAAGAGAATGATCGCCCCCATTTATTCCTTTTATCTGACCTCTCCTCGACTGAGCCTCTCGCTATTCAACACGCGTTCTTATAATATTGGCCCTCAGTATCCCTCATTATCTCATACATTCACTGAATGCTGTGATGTACATACGAGTATGTATATACCATTCATATTTTTGTCACACAAAATGTCACTTATGGCTTTGTATATTCCGATATGTGGATATTGAAACCTTTATGGCGCAGTGGAATGTCTGACTGTAAACTTGACCACCACCATAACTATTCCCATTCTTATAAAAACCAGCGTTTAGCCGTGCTGCCTGATTCATGAGATGGTAGTCGGTTGAACCTGTTTTTCAGTTAGTTTCATTACATCTAATTTATTGTTTTTGTTGTTTGTTTAGTTTTCGAAGTAACTGTTGTTATTTAGATTACAAATTCATATTTCCAACTAATTTAATTAAATTTTAAATAAATTACATTTTAAATAAAAATCGAAATATATCTATATACCTATAAATAAACACCGGCTAAGTGCGAGTCGCCCACCGCATCGTATCTTTTGATTGCGTTAACTTACTCGTAGAAGCTTAATTTTTGTGTGCCTCAAGGGACTATGCTGTGCGGGATTTCGAGATAAATGGTGACGACTGAAGGACTGACGGCGACTAAACGGACGATAATCAAATATTCAGGTCAATGGACAATAAAGTGATCCTATAATAGTTCTGTTTTTATCTTTTCAGATACGGAAGCCTAAAAATACAAGGAATAATGTGACAAATGACCTTCCTAAAAACAGATATTATAATTAATAGATATAGCAGCCTAATATAATAATATGGTAATGATAGTTGTAATTGTTTACAAAGACAGAAAGTGTTATTTTTTTTTACTTAAACACACAAAAATTAATAAAAATATTTATTTTCTATCCAATACTACAGGTGCAAGCGAATGGTTCCTGAAGACCTCGGCTAGTAACGTGAAGTAATGTTTCATTCTGCTGACGGGCTGGTCTGCGACACTGATTGGCTTGAACGAGAGATCTTGTGTCTCAACACATGGTCCTTTGTGAACCAAAATCCACCCTGATAAGTAATATTATTTAAAAAACACCTTTTTCTACACCAAAGGATGTGATGGCCTTAGAATGACCTCGGAGCTAAAAATTAAGTAATTGTAGTCTAAATTTGAATGATTTACTTGTAACATTCGAAGGATCTGGATCCATCATCATCATCATCTGGATTTATAAATACCTAACCCAATAAAAGCGTATTAAATTATTTTTTATTATTATTAAATAATACATAAATATATAGATAAATAATTAATTACGTGCGTCAAAGGGAGATCTGCACTGTGCATCTAAAAACTTGCAATAAGTTTCAAAAGTTTGAAATCCCTGTGTCAAGTCGTCCAAGGTCACTCCGTAACAACCAAAAATGTTGCCGCAGCCGCTATAGTACAGGTCGTTACTGAGCCTTCCGCAGACTTCTTTAATTCTGAAAGATTAAATTAAATTAATGTAAGTATAAGCCGAGTAAACCTAATATTAAAACACTCCATTCCATACTTTCTGCCCATTTTACCATATATTGGATGGTGTGTGACGTAACTCGATGCCACGTTTTATTTAATAATTCCTTACTCCGACTGAAAACCGAACCCACGGCAGTTATGTTTACAGTCAGACGCTGTAATCATTTTATTTGTATATGTATACGTACTCTCGATACAAGTAATTACATTCTTCGCCGCAGACTTGGGGCATAGACGTGGTAGTGGCATTGGGCTCCTGCTCCTCATCCTCGAACAGCCATTGCCCGTCGGTCCAGTACGGCTCGTAGCCGTACGTCGGGTTGTAAATGCCGTAAGTATTTTTCAGTTCTTTCTGAATCATTTTCATATAGCTGAAAAAGATAAAGGACAATGAGAATCTTTATCTATCTTCTTTTGATTTTGCTGTGTGTTCGTTGAAGTTTTCGATTATGAGTTTACACATATTTAGTAGGAAGTTCTTACTTAAATCATTATATCGTTTGTTGTTTGTTCAAGTACACCTTCGATTTCACAAATCACTCACGTAAAAAGTTAGTAAATATTAACCGTTAACAATACGTGTTGAGTGGTAGAAGTTAACGCCGCGCTTTGCCTCGAAACCAGAGAGAAGAAGGAGAAATATAAATTTAAATAAATACTTCTTTTTCTCGATTGGGGATCGAACTCACAATCGGTCGCTGTATGTAAACACACTTTATGCTCGTGCGCCACAACTGGCCTCGAATTATTTTTTTTTAATAATAAAACACTTCACTTCTCGCTGTATCCCACATGTAAAAGGGTAGGTATAGGGAAGCCAATGTAGGTACGTATTGTATAGGTAGGTAGTGTATAAAAACTCGATATAATACGAAAAATCGTATTTAGACGTATTTAGTTTCAGAGGAATCGAGCAGTACCGTAGCGCCACTACCGTGTACAGTGTACCGTAGCGTATTTGATATAATATATGTGTATATGTAATAGTATAATATATGTATAATGTAATACATTTGAATTCCAAAGATATTTCTATAAATGACTCGTATTAAATTTCATATCAACAACGCTGTTTTGTAACAATTTGTTAGAGAGCTGGACGCGTCGCTCGAACGCGGATGTCATAGCAAAGTGGAAGTTCTCGACAAAAAACAAGTAAAAATTTTACACTGTACAGTTTTCGCTGTTTTATTTTACGTATTAATTGTATTATGAATTAAAACGTATATGGAAAGTGGGGAACAGAATGTATTAACACTGGTTTCCCTCTGCCTATCCTGTTATATGCGGGATACACATAATATCTCCATTTCCTACAGTACATTATGTGAAAAATTATTACGAGACCATCGTGGGCAGTAAGCACGATGGTTGTGGGTTCGATAACAAAATCACATTTTCAAGCAAATATAAATATATTAGTTCGTTACTATTACGAAACTAGAACAAAGCCCGAGTTAGTCATAAATAAATAAAAAAATCAAAAATGAACAGCGCTAGCTCGCGGCGCACTCGCGCTGGTGTCAAGAGTCTCACAGTACGACAGATGAACGAGTTTGACATTTTAAAAAACACGGTATTTTTACAAAAGTCGAGTAAAATTGTTTTTTATATAAATGTATGTTGTGATGCAGCGGGTCAGTGTTGCGATAGTTGTGTGTTCGATTCTCACGAATTATAAAATTTAATTGACGTTTCATCCGGTGTAAATAGATAAGCGTTAGGTAGCCTTAGGTACTACTGTTTTTAATTGAAATATTTTGTTTTATGTTGGATAGTCCATTTATCGTCTCAGGCTATAGGATACATTACGTGTTGTTGAGTTCCGCTACTCAAGATGCAACGGAGTGTTCCATTTCCGGCTTTGCTTAATATTAGATTTCTAAGTTCCCTCTGCCTACCCTGCTATGTGACACAGCGTAAAGCTAAAAAATCGTTAATTGTTTCGATGTAATCCGCTTTTTCTATTATAAGGGTGTGTGGAGAGCGAGATGTGTCATACATACTTGTCATTTGATTACTAGGGCGAAGCCGGAAGTAAAAGCTAGTTTATATAGTTTAAAAACTGTAAAAGACCAGTTTTAATAAGCATGTAATAATATCTAGGGAAACTAATAATATAAGAAAATAAGCAAAATAAATTACTCAGCCGCACTTTCAATTTTCTGGCAGCAATTCAGTCGAATGAAAATAATTTGAGCTGAAAATAAAATTTAACTTGAACATAGTAAATACAATTTTAAACTATAATATACATATAGTAGCATTGAGGGACAATGTCGGACTATTAATACACTTCTTGTGGTTTCCTTCCACCCCCAGGGATGCCTCCAAAATCCACTGGAAAGTGGGGAACAAAAGTCTGTTAATGGGAACATCTTAAAGTGTCAAAATTCCCAGGTCCATTCTGCCTAAAAAAAATATGTATGTAACTCTATTAAAAAAAACACAATAATATAGTCAACAAAAAAGGCTATAAAAAAATATAATATGAGTTAAGAAAATTGCATACAAAATGAGACACCTAAAGAACCTTCAAATAAATTAACATTATGCTAATTATGTATGAAAATAAAAAGCGTGTATTTTAAAAACACCTGGTGTGAAACATTTTCATCATTTTGTTTTTATTTGCAACTATACATACATACGAGTACATTACTTTAATGATAATTAAATATTATAATTTTCTGCATTTTTAACCGACTGTGGCAAAATAAAAAAAGAGTTTTTAGCGCGGATGTATGTCCGCTCCTTTGTTCCCTTGTGACTATTAAACTAGTGAACGAATTTTCATAAATGATACGTCGTTGGATTTGTCTTGATGGTGCGATTGTTATGGGGTACTTTAATTAAGTTAATCAATTAGTATTACTTGTTTTTTATAATTGCCATGCTTTACTATCTGTCTTTAACGTTGGGTACGCACAACTCACTGGCACACATTGTCTTATCAAAACTAGAGAGGTCACCAATAAAAATGTAAACTAATGTAACAAAAGTTGTTACAATTAGTATAGTCGGGTCTAACTTATTTACATACATACGGAAGACATTTTGGAATCAATATATTCATGTGAAATGTTTGCTTAAGTTGAAACTTGAACCATCAATATCCACCGAACAAACATACGTCAAATCTAAATACCGATTCGATCGGTATCAATCGGTATCGATTTAATTAACATAACTAAAATTCAACTCACTTATAAAAAATCCAATTTTCTTTGACATTGTGAATGAATAGAAGTAAATAAACTTTATAGTTAGCACTTAAAATGTGATTTTAATTACAGTTCGGCTGATTGTGGTTTGATTGAGATACAATTTTAGAATTGAAATTGTTTTTTATTAGTAGAAGCCGTCATGGCGCAGCGGCACGAGCGCGAACCCACCAGTGCCGCGTCAACCCCACTCGGACGAATCAAATATTTAATAATTTCATTTACTCATCTGAAATTGGTACGGGAGCTACGGTCGTGTCGTAGATTAAGCAACTTGAAATTAATATCTAATTTTATATTAAATGTAAAAAAATGTTTATTCAATAGTCACCATTTTTTGTTTGTATGACATTCGTAATACTTAATTTTTTCAATATACTATATTTAGTTTCTGTAATAATCTTGTATTTTATGCATATTCTCAACTCTAGATTTTCTATGCTTTACGAGAAAAGGAGTAAAAAAAAAAGAAAGTAACAAAACCAATTTGGAAAATACATTTAATAATACAAATTTATAAAGAAAATATTAGATTTTATCCGCGAGGTTTAGATACAGGAACTGGATTTCTATAGAAAAAATCTTCTATATATCCCATGGCTCTGGTCCGCATCTTGGCGTGCTCAGTTGGATACGTTTTCAAATCACCCTGACACTTGCCCCTGTACGCGATCAACCATTCTGTAAAAGTTTCATGCCTTTTTTCGTAGTACGATCAGAGGGAACCTAGGAACCTATTGTTATAACATCCCCTTCCCGTTAAGATACTTCCTTTCCTCACTTTCCGCCGAACCCTGAGGCATTGTGTGCTGACTACACAACTAGATGCGGTCAGCAGTTTAATATGTTATAAAGCTATTGTCTTATGTGGTTATACAATTTTCTTCTTTATAGAAAAGCCAGGGGGAGAAAAGTTAGATACTCTATTCTCCAAGCGCCACCCAGCTTTGAAGATATTGCAGGTTGAAATATTTAAGGCGAACCCACAACCATCGCATTTACTGTCAGAGGCTGCTGACTGCCGCTGCACCACGACGACGGCCTCTTAGCCTAACTTGTCCCCACATTAGAAATATATATATATAGTAAGTGTTCGCTTACTTGCACGCCCTGAGCAATCTTCTTGAAGTAACTCACAGTAATTATCGAAAGTTTTATGCGCATAACTCAGGTTCCTGCCGCAAACATAACCAAAACTGCAAAGTTTTATATTAACACCGATTTAGTTTTTTCCGCTTTGCGCTGTATCCCGCATATAGCAGGATAGGCGAGGGGAGTATTAAATCACTTTCCTTTAAATATTTTCTTAGTAAGTTAGTTATAATTCTTATATACTCGTATATATTATATTTTTAAAATCAACTAAGACCAGTCGTGACGCAGGGGCACAAAGTGTGACTGTAAACGCAACAGTGGGTTCGATTCCCACTCGAGGAAATAAAATATTTATATATTTCCATTTTCTTTGTTCTGGTAGGCAAAGCGAGATGTGGAGTTCAGACTGTCAACACGCAATGCCTCCTTAACACTAGGTTCCCTCTGCCTACCCTGATTTGTGCGGGATACAGCGTGACACGAAAAAAATAACTATTATTTACACTGAATAAACAAATATACGCCATCGTAGCGCAGTGTTGACTGTACATGTAATGTTCGTGAACACTAAAAACCTTTACATTTACTAATAGGGAAAGTAAATTATGACTTAAAAAATCTATTTTTTACAACAAGAAATAGACATATGAAGTTGAATCTAATGACTCTTTGATTTTACTAATAAGAATTCCATGGTTTCACCTGTAGCATTCGGGCCATTATCAGACCACCTCATGGCCCCAAATTATCAAATTAGTAGATAACTTATATTTAATACGTACAATAGGTATATTCGAGAACAATGGGTTCCACATAGGTCTATTTTATCTCTCTGTGTCCCGAACACCCAGTCACCCAGCGGCCAATAAGGCTCGAACCCATAATTTGGATTGTAATTCGCACCTCTTGCTGGCCCTCCGAAGTCCAACCCCACCCTGAAACAACATCCATTAAACAACACCTGTCTGTCTAGTTATAACAAGTTGTGAAGTGATCCGTACGATACGATAAAAACGCAAACAGAAATACAATATATGTGAAAATTTCAACTGTTTAGCTATCACGGTTCATGAGGTCAGCCTGGTGACAGATGAACAGACAACGGAGTCTAAGTAATAGAGTCCCATTTTACTCTTTGGATATTGAATCCTAAAAATACCATTATCAATTTAAATATGTACATAATTGTATGATTATGAAACATATATACGAATGTTAACTTACCGTCTAATAGATAGATGTTGATCACTCTTTGAAAGAGTGCAGTTGCCTCTATCATTACAAGTCGCCCTCAATATCACGAATCGCACTAAAATAGTGTAAGATCTATGAGTAAGCTTATAATTATTCAAAATATCATTCTTAACTATCCCCTCTTTGAAAACCACTGCGACTTTCTCCTCCAAGCAAACATGGGAAACGAAAATATCTTTACACAAGATGATATCTAGTCATTTAAAAAGCAAGTTCACGCTTTAGGCCGTGGGTTTCGTTGACAAAACGAAGAAATGAACAAATATTTCAAAATGTTAGTAAGTAGCTTTACTACAATAATTCAATAGAATTAGTCATTTCCAGTCGCATCGACAGGATATAGGAACGAATGTTCCAGCGGCGCGGCGGTCGCCATGTGTCTCAATATGTTACGCGACTAATGGGACCGTTGGTTGCGGTTATTACACGGTTACTTGTAGGGATAGGGATGTATGTGCACTATTATAATATAAATAAAATAAATCAGCTTAACGCTTTATCCCACACACAGCAGGCAGAGGGAACCTAGTGTCAAGACACTCCGTTTCCCTCCTTCCACCGAATTTTGGAGGCATTGCGTGTCGAGTGGCGGAACTAAACGCCGGGTTTTTGCCTTATTTTGAAATAATTATTTAAATTTATATTTTCATGTCTTCGCTTTAGTTTAGAGGCAAAGCGCGGCGTTGAGTTTCGCAGTGTGAAGCTGATTATTTTAAAAACCTATTAGTTATCTAAATATTCGAGTAAAAAAATACAAAAACCATACAAAAGCAAGCACTTTAAGCGATTAGTCCTCACAAAAGCTACAAGTATGCTAAATATAAAACAGACGTCGCAAACCGCATTGTGTACGAAGTGGCCGATGCGAGTCCGAGCGATTAATGGCCGGCCATTACTCGTCGAGAGCACTACGCGGTGCCCACCGCTGCCGTAGTACGGGGCGAGGGCTATTGTTTGTACGGTTTCATTTACACTGAGAACGATATCTACACGGTCTTTTGTTTTCTTTTGTGAACTTTAAAATGTTTAAATCTGAAATGTTTTAGTCTATAATACACCTCTTTGAGCTATGAGGGGACAGGCTGCAGGTTCAATTCTCATTTGAGGGAATGATATATTTAATATTTTCATTTCCTCCCTCTGGTAACGAGGCAAACTGTGGCGTTAATTCCGCAACTCACGCGTCACCTCGAAAATTCAGCGGATATGGGAACGAAATCGCCCTAATGAGAACAGAGGGAATCTGGAAATACAAGGTATTTCCAGATTCCCCCTGTTCTGGAAATACAAGGTATTTCCAGATTCCCCCTGTCTACCTTGCTATGTGCGGTATACAGCGAGAATCTAAAACAATAACTAGTATTTTCCTAACTTAAATTTTAGCTCTTTCAAAGTCTTATTTACGTTTCTACATATTATTATATGATAAATATAAGTATATATATATATTTAATACGAGCTGAGACACTCGAGTTATATTAACGGCCGGTCGTTAGTTGCGGTGAGCGACGGCAAAAACGAAGGAACGTGGGAACTTTAATTCTATTTGTTACTTTCATTTGTTATTTAATATGGGTTTTATCATTTTCTTAATTTATTATTTTTTTCATTTTTTTATTATTGTTAGCTACACGCCATGAAATCTCTATATACATATAAAAATCATCACTTACTGAGTGCCTCACAAAGAATACCAACAAAAGTACTGGATTTTTAAACCAGAAATTTGGCGTGTAGGTAGGCGAGAACGTTTAAGGAAGCTCTGAAATGGTATATGTTGAAATTTCTATGAAAAGAAAAGAAAACGGGATTTTCCATATTTCGGCGTAACGCCAACCCAAACAAAGTTCCATGTGACGACTCGTAGAACAGTAGGCAAAAGTGGCCTTAAATATCTAATTTCTTTGAGTTTTTCGTTTATTATAAAATATACATTTAAACCCAGAACAAAACTACTCGCTAGTAATGAAACAGAAAGCTTAGAAATAAAATAATTATATAAATAAAACATTGGCTCAGTAGTAAGTACTTAGTTTCATTTAAGAAATAGCTTGCCGAGGGACGTGCAACGCTATGCTGGTATAATCAAAATACACCGTCTTATAAAAAACTTTAAGTATTCCAATTACGCTGTGGCATTTTACGCCACTAAAATTAAATATGTATATAAATAGTAGTGTAAGGTGAGCTCCACTCAATTTTTGAGATATTCCGAAAGCGGAATTCGACGCCGCCCGTTCTCCACTTTCCGCCAAATCCCGTAAGCATTACGTGTTGAGTGGCGGGACTAAACGCATTTTGAGGAAATGAAAATATTATATTAACTCGACCGGGAATCAAACCTGTCGCGTTTACTGCCGCAAGCTGGTACCCCTGTCCCATGACTAACCTCTCCAATCATATAGAATCTTCAAAGATATTAAGCATCAACATTTCACCTCATTCCATAAAATAAATAAAATTTTCACAAAAATTATTAACATATACTTACAAATTAAAACACCCGCAAATACAGCAGTGTACAGCGATAAATGCATTTATAATATTTTACGACATATTTTAGTAAAACGCTACAACGGCTTACAAACGAGCGGCATATTTCATACACGCGTGTTCTGCGAGTGCCCGTGACCTGCGCCAGTGGCTCTCATCTATTGGATATATATATATATTTTTGGTATTTAAAATTATTATCATAAATTATTTTATACTGTAAAATATATTATAATTGTTTGTTTCCTTATGTGCCGCTCGTTTTAGTAATCGTTAAAAGTTTATGGTGAAAAATTAAAATTAAGAATGACTTTACGAAAACAATTTAACAGTCTACTGACTTTGACTTCTTTGTGTGATTGATAACGTGATAACGTTAATTAATGTTCTCGTTAATTAGAATGTTCTCGTTAATTTGTATATAATTAATGCGTATTAGTTATGTACTTGTCATACTTTATAAGTGTATCTGTTAGGTGACTGTTCCCCACTTTTCGTCGAACTATGGAGGCATTGTGTGTTGAGTGGCGGAACTGAAGGCCCTTTGCCTCGACACCAGAGCGAAGAAAATATAAATTTTAAAATAAATATTCCACCTCCTCGAGTGGGTATCGAACGCAGAAGGAGCCGGTTTACAGTAACACTTTGTGCCCCTGTGCCACGACTGACCTCTCAACTTCAACAAAATCGACGTAATGAAGAGACTCAAGCATTTATGCGTCGATGATCGCTTTTCTGCATTTTGTATGAAATTCCCCTTTATCAACTTTTATAACTTGAATGTCCCGGTGACCTCTGGAACTCATCTTTATTAATTCTTTCAATACCTTCATCTGTATAAATATAAATGTTTGTGAGATCGTAGTGGTGCAGTGGTGAGGGTCCGACTGTGAATTCGAAGCCCACTCGAGGGAATGATCATCTGAACACTCAGATATTTTTACACTGCGCCTCAAAGGTATATTATGTAATCTATTAATATAAAATATATATTTTGGATCAAATTATATCTCAAAAATAATTTAAGATTACAAATAAACTTAACCTCCATACATTCATCACAAAGGCTTAAGAGTCGCTACTGAAATTATACCTGAAAATATTTCAATTCAGATATTTATTCAAATTAATTTAAATAATTGGCAGTTGGCACTGAGTTACTGTCAGGGTGATGTATCCCCAAGGCCCCTCGAGATCCCCCAAGACCTCCTGGAAACTCAGGGAGTTGGAAATATATCCAACCCTTTAAGATATACTTGAATAAGCTAACTGATTTATTTATTGAAATCATCTAAAATTATATCGTAGCTTATATTAATAAGCTACGATATAATTTTAGTTTATTTAGTTTTATTTACTAAAGAGTTATCTCGTACCAATTAATTAATAACATATTAAATCGTTAACGAGTAAGCTCCATTCAACTGTACAAAGTTACAAATTATAGAAAAGTATTTTTTTCTTTATAATCTAATCTCTAATCTTTTGATGAAAATATTAAATGTGTCATTCCCCCGAGTGGAAATTGAACCCACTAACATTGCGCATACAGTCGCACCTTGTGCCCCACGACTGACTACGACGGGCCTCGTAACATTTTTTAGTTTATTAGTATCATAATATACTTTAAACCTAACCTACAATTAAAAACAAAGCAAAAAAGGTGAAATTTAAAACTTCTATGCAAATACAATGTATGGTAATAAGGAATGGAATACGAGTACATACCTACGACTCCTACGAGTGCCGGTATAATTGTGTAACCTATGCAAATAGCGCCATACGTCTTGGTAGATAAAAGCAAAAAAAATGTCCAGTTTATTCCACATAACGTTATCAAGAGCGGTCGATGGTGGCCAGCGATTTGTCTGACTTGACTCACGCCCTCCTTCCACTTATTTATTAGAGGATTCACAGGTCGAATGAAATGTACTTTTTAACAGACTTCAAAAAGAAGAAGAGTGTTTGGGAGAAGTATTCTAAATCAAATCTTTATTAAGTTTTTTTTTTGCTTTTTAGGGTTTCGTACTAGAATAGAAAAACGAAACACTTCTATCACTTTGTTGTTGGTCTGTCAAGACCATTTACCTCAAGATCACATTGAGGAAACAAGTTGAAATTAATATAAAATGTGCTGAAGCTGAAATTAATATAATTTAATAAAAAACATTTCAAACTTATATTTGTAGTTCACTTCATACGCTGACAAATTTAAGTTTGTGAAATATCAAAAGTACGGGACCCTCGGTAGGCGAATCCGACTCATACTTGACCGGTTTTTTAGTTCTTGAAGTCGGTTCTTTTTAATGTTGTTTTCTTGTGAAATATAGTGATAAAAATATTTAAATATATAATAGAAAACTATACTGTTAAGATTGAAAAGGTTGAGGCTAGTTTTTTTTTTATTTATTCATCGATTAAATTATTCTTCAATTGTTGGAAATTGAATTTAATAATATTCATTTTTATTATAACAGCTACACGGCACTCAGTTCAGTTGAATATCGACAGAGAGTAAAGAAAAAATTTAACATGGTTCTCTCTAAGTTAAAACTTTGGAAGAGATATTTAACGAGTTTATTTATATGGACGGAGAACAAAGAATCATAGCACAAACTCTCCTTTTCATTCTCAAAAGACGATATATAAAAAAAATTGTCTTAGAAATTTTATATCAATAAGAATTGTTCGCTACAATTTTATACAATGTAAATATTAGAGTAAAACTTATTTCAATTTGTACGCAAAGTTAGGGCGAGTCGGTCGCAGGTTATAACGTACCTACTTTGTTTTATTAAGCATCATAATATTTTCACTTCAGACTTTACTCACGTGTTACAATACGTTACAAAGTATAAACCAAAGTTGGGCGCTGTCGTGGCGCCTGATTGTAGACACGACATTTACGGGTTCGATTCCCACTTGTTGTAATAAGTTATGTTCTTTACCCCCCTCGGGTAACTCCACTGAATACGTAATATCTCCCAAATTGGCCGGTGTATGATGAACGAAGTGTCTTAACACTAGGTTCGGCTAGGTCCTTACATAGATAGAAAGATAAATTCAAAAATATAATTTTAAAACACACATTTTTGTTGTATACAGAATATAACAATATTCCATATACAACAAAAGTCTCTAGCAGAAAGTTTAACAATGAGAAATTTTCTCTACAATACACACAAGTTAGAGTCTTAAAACTACTGTGAAAGTGAAAATGTAACTAACAATATACTATATACAATAGTAGAGTTGCAGGTGTTCAAATAATAAATGTGAATTTTTTAGACAATTTTGTAAAATTATAAAATTTCAATTAAAGGTAACAAAAGGTTAGCTTATTATAAAGCTGTAATAAAAATGTTAACGGTGATCTTTGAAAACTGAAATAATATTTAATATTAAGTAAAAAGAAGGACATTTCCACGGCATGTATGAAAATATTCATGACGACAGACAAGGCAAAATTGAATCTGTCATAGGTCAGCGTCTCTCTGTATGGTCTCTCCACTCAATACGCAAAGTCACGCATATCTCGCAAACTAGATTGCAAATGGGGATTGGAGCATCGTAAAACTAGGTCTGCTCTACATATGCAGAAAAAAAAGTTAAGCTGCGTTTTTTAAAACAAAAACATATCAACTGTCATAAGAAGTTTTACTAAGTTACCTGTTCACTAAGTCAAACAACCTAACTTGGAAGCATTACATCAAAATGAGCCAATAACCAATACATCCAAGTTGTCTTGTAAGTTGAAGACCGTCAAGCAGAGATGCTTATAGGTACTTGAGTAGTCGACACGTGCTAGTAAGGGTCAATATACACTTAATGTTTTCATAACGTCGATAAGGGAAATTACCAACTTAACTAAAGTGTTCAGACCAGACCAGTCACTATTGTCGTAGAGGTAATTAAAGCTTTAAACTAAACCTAATTGAAGGGCTACCAGATCGAGAAAAAAGAAATAATTCTCCAACTCGGAGATCGATTTTTTTCATTAAACCGAACACACAGCCGTCATGTTTACAATCAGAAAATAACAACTTACTAACTAACTCAGATGAATAGCAAATTAACATCAAAAGTCTTATAAACCAAAGTGTTCATCTATCAGTTCCTTCCATTACTCAGTTTGACCGCAAACAGACAAGCCTTGCCCGGGATTAATGTAGTGGACTGTCACTGTAGACGTTATATATCTGGTAAAGGCAGATGTAAAGTTTTATAGCCTTAAATTTACTGGTCATGTTAAGACAATTAATTAACAGTTTCTTTTTAAATCTTAGATTTTCTTCAAAGATGATTTCTTTTTCAGTCGTTCATCGGAATATAGACTTTAATACATTCGAGTACCGTCACGCGATCTCAAGATAAGTGGTATTGACAGAAGGACAGACAGATACCTATAAGGCAAAGTGACCTATAAGGGTTCCATTTTTACCTTTTGTTTGTACACAAATAACAAATAAATGAGAGCACGTTAATAGACACTCTTACATAGGCGTGAGATCTAGTAAGCTGAACTAAGACTGAGATCCTTACATAAGTACTTCACAAACTTAGATTGCACTCCAGCGACTAGCGACTAGCGAGGCTACTCCTACACGAGTCTATTTCATCTCGTTGCACATCATTTAGATGTGGTTTTGGTTATTAACTCAGAATAATAATTCACATAATTGTTATTAATGTTCTATAATGAAATAAGCCTTTGAGGAGAATGAGATAATGTTCGACTGTAAACGTGGTAGGTGCGGCCTCGATTTCCACTCGAGGGAATACATCTTCTTTATCCTACTGTGTCAACAGCATTGAAGGCGTTAAGTTTTGCAACTCAATACGCAATTCAGGATTCGATTTTAGTGGCGTGTGTGTCTCCGTGTCTGTCTCTGGGTAGACAGGTTTAGACCAGACTATAAGCTAGTTATAGGTTACGCTGGCTTATATTTATTATCGACGTCAACTAAATATAACTAGAAAATAAGCGTTTCTAAATTTTTTACCAATTTTGATAATAAAATATTTTTTTCAAATATTTCTTTCAAGTTCGTATCTAAAGGAAGTTCGGAAGAGGAAAAATCTGAAAATAATGTTCACGAAAGAAAAAGGAAGTAAACATCGATCTAAAAGCTTCAAGGAAACGGGCGTGTTTACAGTCCGCCTTATCGGCTCATTACCTACCTTCGTATTACGTAACAAAGGGCACTTTAATGTGTTAGATAATGGCAATATTTTTATATCTATGTCTGTGTATCGAACATTGTATAAGGATACTAGCGGCCCTGGCTGATGTGCTCCTGCATACAAAAAATATCAGAATATTAATAGTGTACTTACAATTTTCAATCCATCGAGGCCCAGTGGCAGGGGTGCGATAGTTTTAGTTTTCAGTTTTTATATTTTCATCTTTTTTGATCGGGTAAAGAGGCGGCGTAGAGTTCCATCAGTCAACACGTAATGCGTCAGAGTTCGGTGGAAAGTGAAGAAATTTAGTATGTTAATGGAAACGAAATGTCTTAACACTAAATTCACAGGTTCCCTCTGGCTATATGAAGTGACGTGTGTGAAGTTATAAAAAATATTGCTTACAGCTAAATTATTTGTTAAGACACTATTTATTTTACTCTCCTCATTTTTGGTGGTTAAATTATAAGCCTATTATTTTCACTTACGTTATTGTACACTTTAATAATATCTTTTGTATTTCATACCAAAAACTAAATAAAATGTTGATTTACTTTCGTTAATAAAAGTAAACGCATCACAGCACGTTATAACCTTCTTGTACAATTAATTCTCGCATCTACAGAAGATGAGCCAGTGTCAGTAGTAGCGGTAAATCTGTCTACTGCGTACAACTTCTACAGTACACTCGACGAATTGTGGCCGCCCTGAAGTTAAGAAAGTCTATCCTCAGGACGGCCACGAGCCGTCGACCGTACTGTAGCTTGTGCTGGCTGTAATTGTTTCTGAGCAGTTAGATGAACAATATAGTACAGATAGACTAGAAATACAATGCACATTCTGATATGCTGTCAGACATATGGAAATTTAGTCGTCTTGTTTTGTCTATATGATAACAGGAAGTAGGAACCGGGTTGTCTCACAAATTCTCTTTCACACACTTCAGCTCCATCTAAATTGCATTGAATATGTAATGACAAACACCACTTTACAAAATAAAGATACCTGGCGCATGCAATATAAATATAAATTCCAAGACGTGGGTAACAATTTTATTCACGACCAAGAATCCTAGAAGCTGCAGCGCTGGCTGCAATGTTCGGACGAAAGGATTCTTTTTAGCTTTAGGCTGTGTCCCGTTTATAGTATGGATAGGCAGAGAAAACCTAGTAAAAGAAAAGTCAAATTAAGTTAAGGCGAATTTTCAAGAGAAAGTGTATTCAGTGATGGAACTCAACTCCACGCTTTGCCTGTCACCAGAGGGAATGAAAATATTAAATTTAATTTGTTCCCTCGACTTGGAATCGAACCCACAACCGTTGCGTTTACATTCATACTACAATGGACGGTTTTTAGAGGAAAAAAGAACATTTAAAATGATAACTTGAAAAGGCAACGGAAAAATTATCCTTCATACAAACAGAATTATGCGCTCGTTTAGATACGGCGAGCTTTTTGTATTGTTGATTAATGATGGGGAAGTTTTCTATGTATTACCTACTAGGTGGTTCATTGTGCAGTAGAATATATCTAACTACCGAAAGTAGCTTTAACTGTTGAGACGAAGGTTTTAGATTCGATTTTATGCATAGGATTTTGAAAATTTATAACTTTGTTTACTCTAGCCGGTGAGGAGAGGCGTCTACAAACTTCGCAGTTACATACAAACACTGTAATTTAGCTTAGAATTGTGACAAAAATATCATAAACCACTTTATATTTTATTGTACTTATAAAATGATTGAAGTTATTTCCAATGATCTTTTTTTTTTTTTATGGTAAAAGGACAAGGCAATCGAGCGTTCGGGTCACCTGATGATGATCACCGCCGCCCACGACCCCGTGCAGCACCGGAGGAGCTACAGGTGCGTTGCCGGCCTTTAAGGTGGGGATAGACGCGCTTCTTGAAGGTACCCATATCGTACCGACCTGGAAACACTGCCGCGGGTAGGCCATTCCACAGTTCGGTGGCGCGTGGAAGGAAATTTCTACGAAACCGCACAGTAGTGGAGTGCCACGTATCCAGGTGGTGTGGATGGTATTTAAGTTTGTGACGTACTGTGCGGTTGGAAAATTCGGCGGCAGGTAACAGGTCGAACAGTTCCTCAGAACACTCACCATGAAAAATGCGATAGAGAACGCACAGCGAGGAGTCGTCTCTACGCAGACCCAAAGTGTCAAGCCTTTCACAGCACATTGGGTCCTTAATGATTCGAACGGCTCTACGTTGTATGCGATCAAATGGGTCAAGCTGATACTGGGGTGCACCAGCCCAGAGATGAGAACAGTACTCCATATGAGGCCGAACCTGGGCCCTATATAGGACCAATCGGTGTTTTGGCGTGAAGTACCGTCTCGCTCTATTGATGACCCCCAGTTTCTTCGAGGCCAACTTGGCCTTGCTTTCCAGATGATCGCGATACTGGCAGTCGCGGCTGAAAGGGGAGTGTTCTGAAAGACTGGCGATACGATAAATGGGGTTTTTTTAGTGGTTAACGCGCAAACCTGTGTCTTCAGGGGGTTAAATTGGACCAGGTTCTTCTCACCCCATGAAGAGACATTCTCGAGGGATGCCTCAACAGAAGACACAAGTTTATTTCGGCACTGATCAATTTATTTTGTACATTTCCTCGATATGGTAGGCAAGTCGCGTTGAGTACCGCCACTCAACACACTGTCTTTCTGACTATACTGGAATGTACCTACCTATGAAACGTATTCAAATTTAAGCAAAAAAAAACATAAATAAATTGAAAACAACCCGAAAAGTATTCAATATCAAGAAGAGCTGTAAAACAGTTTCATGAGAGAATATATAGAGTTTTTTAGTGTCTCTCAAATCCACCTGGATTATATGAAGATGCGTATTTTAAATGTGTTTTTTATACAATAGCTTTTCCTATTGCTTCGCCCGTGTGGTCAAATGAAAATAATTAAGAGTTGTGTATGATATATTTGAAGTGCACGAGGTAACCCTGAGCGCACACACACGGCGCAGTAACTAACTGTTAAGGCAACTAGTGTGAGTTCGATGCCCACTCGGGAAAAGAACTCTGTTTATTTGTTCGCTTCTTCTTCTTCATCCTGGCATTAATCTCGGCTATTGCCAGGGTCTGCCTTCCTACACAACCTACTCCACTTTGCACGATCTTTTGCATCCTCGGTGGTTAGACCATTGGCTCTCATGTCCTGCATCACGACATCCAACCAGCGCTTCCTTGGGCGTCCGGGAGGTCGCACCCCAGGGACTGGTATAGCAAGGCACTTGCGTCCGACATAGTTCTTAGGCCGGCGCGTAACGTGGCCAAACCATCTCAAGCGACTCTCTTGGAGCTTATCCGCTACGTCACGGACCCCAAGACTACCTCGAATGAATGTGTTGCGTATGCGGTCAGACCGCGTTACGCCGCACATCCACCTCAGCATCTTCATTTCCGTGACGTGAAGCTCCTGAGTGTGCCGAGATAGTGCTGGCCAACATTCGCTGCCGTATAAAAGAACCGGTCGGACGATGCTCTTGTATATCAGCCCCTTGAGCTTGGGCGGTATTCTGCGGTCGCAGACCACACCAGTGACCTCCCGCCATTTGGCCCAGGCAGCGCTTATCCGGCCATGGACATCGTGATCGATGCCTCCAGACTCGTGCATAACGGATCCAAGGTACCTGAACTTCTCCGACTTAACGGCTGGCTCAGGACCTATAAGGATGGTGCTCGAGTCCCGGCTCCCGCAGGCCATGTACTCTGTCTTCGACACATTTAGTTTAAGACCGCCGTTCTCAAGCGTACCCTTCCAGAGGTTCACTTTACGCTCCAGCGTCAGTCGGTTCTCGGCAATGAGTGCTATGTCGTCGGCATACATCATCAGCCATGGAGACTGGTCCTGGATGTGAGCCGAGACAGTATCGAGCACTACATTGAATAAGAACGGACTAAGAGCCGAGCCCTGGTGAACCCCCACCGTAATCGGGAAGGGTCTAGTGTCGCCAACAGCAGTCCTAACCATAGAAGCGGAATCGTGGTACATGTCTCTGATAATCTCAATATAGGCCTCAGGGATCCCTTTGGATCGCAATGCCCACCAGATACACTGACGAGGCACACAGTCAAAGGCCTTCTGCAGATCTAAAAAGGCCACATGCAGAGCTCTCCTTTTTTCCCTGTATGCCTCCATCAAAGTTCTGAGGGCGAAAATGGCGTCCATGGTGCCCGATCCTGGCTGAAATCCATATTGAGACTCAGAGACAGTACACTCTCGGCGGAGCCTGAGGTCGATCATGCGCTCGAAGAGCTTCATGGTATGACTCATAAGCTTAATGCCCCTATAACTACCACAATCTTGAACACTGCCCCTTCCTTTGTAAATAGGAGTAATGAAGCTAAGCCGCCACTGATGCGGCATCTTACCAGTGTTCAAGGTATGGTTAAAAAGGTCAGTAAGCATGAGCACACCAAGAGAGCCCAACGATTTCCACGCTTCGATCGGAATGTCGTCAGGTCCCACCGCTTTTCCGTTCTTCATGCGTCGAAGGCAATTACGTGTTTCGTCAAGGGTTATTGGGGCAATAAGTCCGAGGTTAGGCGGTGGGTCGTGATGAAGACTGCATGGGTGCTGAGTATTCAGCAACTCCTGGAAGTAGCTTCTCCACCTCTCCTTCACAGAGGCATGACTACAGAGCAGCGTGCCCTGGGAATCTTTGACGCAAAGACATTTTGCGATATCTTGCGTCACTTTATCCCGGGAACGTGCCAGTTTGTAAATGAGCTTCTGCCCCTCCACAGTTTCAAGTTTATCATACAATGGTGACAAACTTTCACTGCGGGCTCTGGCTACAGCTCTTTTACAGGCACGTTTAGCTACTGTGTACTCCAGTCTGTCTTCAGGAGAGTTGGATTCCTGCCACTTCTTAAAGGCAGCCTTCTTTTCAAAACCCCTTTGTGGGGAAAACCGAAGGGAAAGGAAAATAGAAGGGTAGGATAGGAAAAGGAAGGAGGGAGCTAAGGAAGGAGGAGAGCGGGGGGGGACACCATTCTTACGGACTGGATGAGGATATAAGAGTGGCGGCTCGAGGATCCGGGGTCGCGTACCCGTATGCCCACAAACCAGTATCGGACAGATATTAGTCTGGGCACCCTCTGAAATCAGTCAGTATTTGTTCGCTTCTATAAGTAGATAAAACAAGGCGTTAATAGCAGCTACTCAACACAATGTTTGAGGGTTGGAGTGTCTTTCATTAGGATTCTTCTGAGTGATCTCCTTTATGCGAAAAATAGCGTGAAGCTAAAAATAATTAATAAAACTAAAACAATAAAAATTACATTCTTACAACCTAATTCCTGCAAACTTTAAACGCTGCGGGCTGTTTATATAGTATTCGTAATTAGTCTCGAGGGTACAAACCTAACCAGCAGCCAGCCAGCGCGCTCCAGCCAGTCAGCGACCACCGACCGTTAGTCTCAACGATATCGTTATGCGGAACTGCTCCTCGGAGGCTGCGAACGAAATCTTAAAACTAATACTGCTTAGGCTTACTGCTGTCAATAAAACATGGCATTATGTCAGAGATCAATTCGAGCTGATATTACGGACGGTGGGCGTACTAAAGTTTTATTTCCCTGGAGCGCCGCGAGGGAGACGACTTACGAGACCTCCAGAGCACGTCTAATAGAATTTTTAACGGGGATGAGTGATGGTTGTGTTGGGATATATGTAGGTGTTTATTTGTGACTTGTCTCAAATTCTTATGACTTCGCACGGCAAAGTCCAGGAAGAGTTAAAGAAAAGAAATTATAAGAATAATTTATATACATTATTCTGTTAGTGAACAATTTATTTTTTGCTAGCTTATAGATATTTAATTAAAATACACAAGGCAGACTTAATGATAAAAACAAGCAAATATTATTTTAGTTTTACGCCCTACACAAAGCAGAAGTCTGGGGACCTAATGTTATGAAAACAGAAAATATTACCATTAACACACTCCATTTTCCAAATTCTGGAGTCATTACGTGTTGAGTGGCAAAACTGAATGCTGCGTTTTGCCTCGGCACCAGAGCAAAGAAAATATTGAATATTTCATTTCCTGGAATGAGTATCAAACCCACAACCAGTCGCGTATGCAGTTACACAATTGTGCCCCTGCGCCACTACTGGCCTTAAGATAATATTAATGGTTATTAAGTAAAAACTCTGCAGGGATAAAGGCTAATAAATAAACCATTTGTTTATACGTTTTTACTTGTAAGAAGAAACGTGTACCGATCACGACGCTACTTAAGTTCGTAAGTTTTATGAATGTATTTCTTTACTAACCTCTAAATCCTCTAATTTAAAAATGTACTCAAATTATGAAACAGTAAAAAATTGTTATGCTTATTACGAAAACTGACTACATTTAAATAGTTTTTTTATTTACGTAAATATTTGCATTTTTTTTACAACATTTATTAAGTACAAATATTACTAAGTTTTGATAGATTTATCTCAAACAAACATTAGGGAAAAGGGTATTCAAATAAAAAAAATATATCAATACAAAATCTTTATTAAATCCTTAAAGAATGAATACAATGAATTCAGATTGATTTAAACAAATAATAGTAAAATTTTTTTTTGTATTTTTTTTAAATGCAACAACAAATAAACAATACAGTTAGTTAAAATTTTCATTTAGTAATATTAAAAACAAAAAAGGGTACAAGGTATTTTCTTAAAAATATATAGAACTTTTAACTTTTAACTCACAACCAGAGATTGTGCAGTGGACACTAGAAGTTGTGGAACTTATTATTTAATGATATCTTTTTATAGCTTCACGCTGTATCCATAGCAAATCCATCCATAGCACATAGCAAAATAGGCATAGGGAACCTGGGAACCTAATTACCATGAACACACTTTTATTCCCCTATTCAGTTTTAAATTCTCGTAATAATAATTTAAAAAATGTCGAAAAACGTAACGAACGAAAGCTTCTTAATAGGCTCTAGATAATTCTTAATACCTGTTCCTATTTCCAAGTCAACTATTACTACTATTTCTAAAATAATTTTAGAACAAGTACTTGTAAGGTTATCTGGATCTGACAAATTAATAGTTGTATGTGGTGACTTTAAAACTCATTCACTAGAAAATTCCATCATTTGTACTAGATTCAGGTCATTACTAAATTTCCCAATGCCTATCCTGCTATATGCGAGATATAACAGGAAGCTAAAAAAAAACATTCAAGCATCAGTTATTTTAAATTTAATCACCTTCTCGAATGACCATTGACATTTCCATTACTAGGATTAGTATTAGTAGTGCGCTGTACCGATGACATGCCGTCTACAAAACGAGTCCTGAACAACACATTAGCATTATTAAACATGCCATCCTTCAGCGAGACAACTATGAACTGTGAATGTCGGAAGTGCTCCTTCAACATACGACCTATGTTCTGCGTGTGAGATAGATCCAGGGCCGCGTCGACCTCATCCAGAATATACAACGGGGCAGGTTTGAATAGCAACATGGCTAGCACGAGCGCGAGGGCGACCAACGAGCGCTGTCCTCCAGATAATTCAGCTAAGGACTCCTTCCAGGCGCCATTGAAGGCCACGCCTACTTGTAAGCCGTCCAAGACAGTAGAGGTGGCGCCGGGGGGTGGAGCCAGTCGTGCCTGGGCTCCGGGGAGAAGGGAGCTAAAGATGGAACCGAAGTCCCGGTTGACTTGTTCGCAGGCAACGACTAGAGTGCGACGTTTCTTTTCATCGAGTTCCATCATTACTTGCACTAGTTTGGCACGGTCGGCTTCCACGATTTTCTTTTTTCGCATTACGTCTTGGTACTGTGGATATAAAGAGAAATTTGTATGAAATATATTATCATTAACAGTAGACAATATAAAACATACACACAGAAAAAGCTGACTCAATGCTAAAAATGAAATGAAATGAAATGAAATGAAAGTTTATTGCCAAAAATGTATGAATACAGTCACCAGATACAATAAATCAATCCTATTTACAGCATTCAATAAAATAATTTCACTCTGGTTTAATGAACTCTGGTACCCATTGTAAGATTTAACTTGTGTTATGGGTAGCAGTGCTCTTACAAATTTTTAAATGATCTAGAAATCGGTAGATCAATCAAACATCTTGTGTCTGGTTGGTTCATTATTGTATGAAAAACTGAATACAAATGTAAGAAAAAAAAAAAAATAAAATAATAATAATAAAAGTAAGAAAACTGGATGCACATTTGTAGTAAAAACCTCATCAATTGAAAACATATCTTATTCTATGTATTTATTTTTATAAAACTCTCTGTCTCACTGTATTCCTGCTCCTGTAAAAATAAACTAACTTTTGCCTTGCATAGATGAAGGGAAAGAGGAAATATGTTGCATATTTTATTAATTTTATTATATAGATGACCACCGATAAAATGATAATGTCGTTGGGCAGTGGCAGTATTACATTTGTATGTGGGGCAAACATTATATGACCGACGAGATGTTGTGTTATTTTTATTGTATTCCTTTTTCCTATGTACACGAAGTATGGTATGGAGGACAAAAAGCTGTCTCACCGTTAAAACTGCGCAGTCTATGTATAGCTGAGATGTAGGATATCTAAAAGGTTTGAAGGTCATGACTTTTAGGACAGCCCTCTGGGCCCGTTCCAGGGGTAGCAGTAGAGACTTTGATGCTGCACCCCAAATAGAAATGCAATATGTAATGATAGACTGGCATAGGGCATAATAAACTATCTTTAAAACAGGGTAATCTGCAGATGGTCTCAGTTTTTTAAAGATAAAAAGGATTTTACGTACTCTAGCAGTTAGGCTATCAATGTGAGGCTTCCAGTTTAGGGACATATCAATTAATACACCAAGGTACCTTACGGTATTAGTTTTTCTAAGCAGCGGACATTTACATATTGCAGCGGAGGCGTTATTAGGGCAATTTGCGGCATGAACTTTTAAAAGGAGAGTATCAGCTGGACATAAGGTATTTGGTTTCAAAGAGAAAGGCATGTACACTGTTTTAGCTAGGTTAATAGTCAGTAAATTATCAGAAAACCAACTTGTCACAGACCTAAGTGCATTCTCTGCGTGCATAAATACCTCTGACCAATTATTGCCTTTTATGAGTAATGCCGTGTCATCGGCGTAAGTAAATATTGAGCAATTGGTAAGCGATAGTTTACATAAGTCGTTAATATATATCAAAAATAACGTTGGACCCAAAATTGACCCCTGGGGTACACCGAAATTTATCTTCTGGCTGTCACTTATTAGGTTATTTATTTTAACGCACTGACTCCGATCGCTAATATAGTCCTCCAGCATTTTATAAGGAATACCTCGAACACCAATGGTATTCAATTTAGACATAAGGCAAGGGATAAAAACAGTGTCGAAGGCCTTAGAAAGGTCAATAAATACTCCCATGCATTTCGTGCCTTTATCCAAGCTAGCAACTACATGGTCAACAAACGAAGCAATAGCATCTTCAGTAGACTTACCACGTCTAAAACCATACTGGTTGGATGCTAAGACATTTTGTGCTTCAAGATAGTGCATCAAGCGTTTGTTGATAATTTTTTCTAGAATTTTAGACATGATTGGCAGGATAGATATCGGTCTATAATTATCGACACTGTATTTATCCCCACTCTTGTGAATTGGATGAACGACTGCCTTTTTGAATACATTCGGAAAACATCCAGAGGATATAGCAGAATTGCAGATGTGTGTTATTACAGGTACTAGTTTAGGTAGACAATCCCTTAAAAGCCTCGCTGAAATCCCGTCCCAGCCAACGGCTGCATCCATACGCAGTCCCAAAATAGTACTTTTTACCTCGGCTTCATCTGTGGGTAATAAAACAAACGAATGTAAAGGTTCAGCGTACGATGCGTTAACAGGGGTCGCATTTGGTGAACTCTGTATAGGTTTGAATGTTTCCGCCAATCTCCTGCCTACATTAGCAAAGAATTTATTAACGTTATTGATCGAAGTTTTACTATCGGAGGCAATATGTAAGAGTTCTAGGGGTTGGGAAACATTCTTATGTGTAGATGTTAAATTTTTAATGACCTTCCATGTGGTCTTAGGGTTATTTTGAGCATTATAGAGTTCCATTTTCTCATAGTTCCTCTTAAGATTTTTAAGAAGTTTGTTGCAAAAATTTCTGTACCTTAAATATGTAATTTTAAGTATATAATTTTCAGGATGTGCCTTTGTTTTACGAGATAATTTATTTCTGTTACGTATACACCGTAGGAGACCATTAGTTATCCATGGTTTTAGTGTACTATATTTGGAATTGATTTGAACAGTTTTAGAATGCTTCTTAATGATACAGCCGACAGTAGAAACGAGTGATTCTGCTGCGCAATTTGCACTTTTAATTATCATGATTCCTTCAAAATCGACAGAAAGGATTTCATTGACGACAGCAGGATAATTAATAATTGTACGGTATAATTTAGGGTTAGGATTTAACTCACCCCACTCAATGTTGGCAACTGTAGGCTTATGATCTGTGATGTCGACGTCAATAACCAATGTATTTATTTTTTCATTAGACTTTGTCATTACATGATCTAGACATGTATTGTCACGTGTAGGAAGTTTATGCGAGGGAATCAAGCCATGCGAAGCTAGTAGATTAAGATAGTCGTGGGCTTGTTGTGTAAGATTATTGGGGGTAATGTCGATATTCATGTCCCCTATAACGACAATATTTTTTGATGAT
Organism: Heliconius melpomene rosina; assembly: GCF_056956725.1. Taxonomy (NCBI): domain Eukaryota; kingdom Metazoa; phylum Arthropoda; class Insecta; order Lepidoptera; family Nymphalidae; genus Heliconius; species Heliconius melpomene. The sequence continues at coordinate 426,726 of NC_140396.1, read as the reverse complement.
ATACAACTAGCCAGAACGCTATCCAATTCACATAAAAAAGTATCTTGGTTACGGACAGAGGGTGAGCGGTAAATTGTTATAATGGATAGTTTATATCGGGCTAAATGGCATACCATGTACGTTGCGTCCTGTTTCTGTGGTTCCACGACATTGTGAATCATGTTTGACTTCACATACATAATGACACCATCATTTTGATTTTTTGGCCTGCTTGTGAAATACGAGACATATCCATCAATTTCAGGAACAATTGCAGAATCTTTTAGCCAACATTCTGATAATAAGATAATCTCACATGTTATTTGAAGACTTGCCAAAAACACTATGAAGTTGTCAAAATTACAATTTACACTCCGAATATTTAAATGGATAATGTTAATGGATTTGGGTGTATTTTTGATAAACGTTTTAAGTTGCTCTGGGCTGCATATATGAGCATTTCCTTCTCCAAATATATCAATTTCGTTGATTAAGTTCACATCAATCACGGTAGTATGATATTACAGGGCACATATACAGGACTTGAAAACAAAGGAAAATATCACATATACAAAAACAGCAAAATTCGTACAAGTACATCATCAAGGTCAGACTAATAGCAAACATATAATACAGAAGCATATAGGAAACAAATTGCAATTTAATTATAAGGAAGGTTTTATACGGATCAATACTTGATGAGACAGAGAAAATAATATTAAAACTATAGCTAACATAATAAAAAGAATTAAAATCAACACACAATATAAAAAAGTAAAACTTTGTCTTAATTTGGTACTTAGGATTTTTCTTCAGACAATTCATTAAGAGTCTTCTCCGAAATGACGCGTACTGGTTTGTCACCTTCTTTTTTCCTGAGAAAAATTTTACCGTATGAGATCCAACAAAACGAAAAATTATGATTTTTAGCGAATTTTCTAGCCTGATGAAAAAGTTGTCTTAAAGAAAATGGTAAGCGGTCAGAGATATATATTGGTGCAGATTCACCAGGCAAGCCAATTGAGACACTATTTAGTTTTAAACCATTGGATTTCCCTTTATTAAACTGGCGGACAGCCTGTAACATTTTATTCTTCTTGGTGACTGAGCACAATTCAAAAATTATTTGTTTTGTGGGACCTTGTTTAGACTGCATTCTATACACATCTCGCACTTCTGCTTGTTCTATCTGAATGTTTAAAGCGTTGCCGGTATCAGAAATTATTTTTATGAGGTCGTCGTAGGTTTCTTCTCGTTTTATTGGGATATTTCTTAGTTCAATTGTAGATGATCGCTGGCATTCTTGAGCATCTTGAATTTTTTTTTCCAATTGGGTAATATAAATATGCTGTTCCGATCTCTCAGTTTCTAATTTCACCATTCTGGACTTCATCTCCTCATACTTCATGCTCATAAGACTCGCGGATTCTTCAATTTCTGCTTTGACTTTTTTTAACTCTTCATTTTGAGCTTTTATTTCTGATAATTCAGCAGTAATTTTTGACATACATTTTTTTAAAGTGGATTCCTGATCTCCATTCCATTTAGCTAGCATCTCCCGGATTTCTTCTTTAAAATCATTTAATTCGTTTGGGGGGGTAGACTCAGAACGAGGACGCTTACTTCTTTTCGTTAAGTTTATAAATTCCGGCTCATTCGCGGTTTCAGGGATGTTGGGATTGGAGTGGCAACGTGTTACCTCAATTTGTGGCGTAGAAGGCGGCGTTCGCTTCAGTTTTGGCATTTTCTAATTTACGTTGACGGCAAAGTGAGAATAAGTACAACAGCAACCCAGATGTCACAGTATAATGCTACTGTAATAAGGCTCAGTAATTATTTAATTATGGCAACCTTATTAAGTCTGTGGCGGTTTACGTACCAGAGACAGCTGACAAATGCTTGGCGTTTAAATGACAGTTGACACAATGACAATTTCTGATAGTAACAAATTAAGCGACATTGTCAGTTGACGTTGTTGATCATTAGATTGTCAATTTAAATTATGTTGAGGTTGTAGCTCCATTTGCTAGCTTCATCTTCACTCTTGCTGTCCTTTTTATACATTCAATTGACTTTCGCCTTTCTTATGCGCGCCTGGTACTTCACTGAATTTAACGATTTAAATTTACTCAAAAATACATTATGCAAAATAAAAATAACTAATATAAATAAATAAATTGCACACGTCTAATCTCTACCGAGGTCCGAGGGGAAGAGTATAGTATTTACTAGCCAACATTGTCATGTCATATGTCTTTAAAAGTAGAGCAAGAAATAACAATTAATATCTAGACATAATTTTTGGAGATTAATAAAAGAATTCAATTTTAAAAGATATATATATTTTTTAAATGTGTATTTAACACTTAGCAAAGAAAATTACTTTTATAAAATATGTGAAAATTTGGAGAAATTTAACCAACGAACCACGTAGCGACGTGAAAATTTTTCGTTTTTTATAATAGTAAATATATAATTATTCTATAGCTTTAATTAATAATGAATCAGTCTGTTATACGATCAAGAACACCATTGTGTCCTTGATTTTCTTTTTCTGTTTTTACTGCTTGATCAAGTACACAATAATATTCCGTTTCACGAGCTCGAGCGCTCTTGTACTCTAGGACGTACCTGCTCCTCTTCCTTGCCAAGTAGCGTGTGCGCGCGCGCGTTAAGGCCCCTGGCCAGCTTGTCCTTGCGCTCGCGCAGCTGCGCCACGCGCGCGCCTGCCACCGCGCCGCCGCCCTCCATGCGCGCGAAGTCGTACGCGCCGCCGGCCAGACCGAAGTACGCCACCTCGGAGGAGATCCACGGATGCTCTAGTTCTAGAGACTTCATCTAGCGAGTGCGAAGAGTATTGTAAATAATATTTCGATTCAAAAGGTTAAACGACCTTTTTATCTAAAAAATCTCTAATTTCCAAAGGAAATACTAAAAATGTATAATTTTAATTGATTTGAATTATTATTAATCTATCCATGTATTTATTTATTTATTGGTTTGGTTTATCACATAGGTACAGGTACAGCTCTGTAAAATTGGTATATATATACTTTAAAAAAAATAAGAACTATACATATGCTTGTTACTCTCCACATAACTCCCTCCACATGCAAATATTTTTGTGTGAGAAAAAGATTACCTAATAACAATCACAGTAAAAACTTGTGCTTACAACTAAAACTGCACAAAAGTAAATTATAAGTTGCAAAAAACGATATATTACTATTATTAAATATGCTTGATAAGTGTTACGGGATTTTTAGGACATTTATAGGGAACTTTAAACATATTGTAACAAGTTAGGACAATCATACTGATAGTTCATTAATTTATGAAGGAAAAATAGATCGAGTATGTCCCTTCTTTCGGGTAACGATTGAATTTAAAAATACTGCAATCTATCCTTATAAGAAGGTTTGCTTTCTCAGATTCCTCGGAATTTTGCTAAATGTCATAGAAATCTTTTGTGAATTCGCTCGATGCGCAACGAGCTAGTTAAATAGTGAGGTCTCAAAACAATTCTATTATATTCAAGCATGCTGCGAACGTGACTATTATAAAGCATTATTTTAGTTTTCACTTGTGTAAACTTATTGGAGTTTCTCATAATTAATCCAAGAAAGTGTGTAGCTTTCTTCGTAATTTCGGAAATATGTTGATCAAATGTAAGTTTGAAGTCAAAAACTACACCGAGATCTTTAATTGTGTCTACTTTTATTATAGGTACTCCGTTAACATAGGAATCACGTTTAATAGTATTAAGTTTCCCGGTGAAAGTCACATGAAAACATTCATGAATATGCTATTTTCTTTACACCAATTCACCAGTTCATCCAAATCACTCTATAGTAGAGCCACGTCTTCGATAGTATCCACGACTTTTAGGAATTTTAAATCATCAGCGTACATGAACGGGGTACAGTGGGAAAAGGTTGCCAGCAAATCGTTGATAAATATATTGAATAAAAACGGTCCTAAGAGAGCCTTGTGGGACACCAGATCTAATTTCATGTAACGTTGACTGATAACCTGAAATTACTTTTTATTTATTATTATTTATTCCGTGAATGATTGAAGCCACTGCAGTAGTTTTCCCGTATACAGTTTTTGATTCCCATACAGTTTTTGATTCAAGACTTCGTGAGGTACTAAGTAAAATGGTTTACAGGTTTAATGGTTAAGATTGTGGCTAAACCAAATAGGATATTTAGAATTTTTTGGCTTATATATTGGAACAAACTCTTGTATACATGAATTTAATACTTCATAAAAAAATCAACTATTTCATCGACTGTAAGGTGATAAAATAAAACAACTTTCCATTTTATATTCATAAGATGATTATTAATAAGGTCATAATCACTTTTAAAGCGAACTTTTAAATTAGCGAAATCTATAAGCGTACTAGTTAAAGTTGAGATACCTGGATATCAATATTTTTGGGAACCACTGTCATTCAATACACCCAAAACACATGTACTATAACTATGCAATTCAGATACACGATTACAGTTATTTATGATTTTTTTTAATATATTTATTCTAACAGGTGGGTGTAAATATACACCACACAAGGCCAAATTATACATTTTGTTTGAAATTTTAAATTGTATTGTGATCCATAAATCTTCGCATTCGCTTTCCCAACTGTACATGCGACTGCAATCTTTTTTTTTAGCAGCTATAAGTACTCCACCTCCTTCATGTTTATGTTGGAAACTTATTAACTTTCTGTCTCTTCTAAAAACGATGTATCTATTGTCAAACAATTCGGAATTTAGTATGTTATCATTGAGCCATGTTTCAGTGGGAACAATAATATCATAATTATTACAACAAATGTTAGTGTAAAAGGTATGGGTTTTGGTTCTCAATCCACGTACATTTTGACAATATATGTTTAGATAGGAGAATGTTATAACTTTAACGTTGGAACATGTTTGGAGTGACAGCTGATTACAGTGTCATACTTTTAAGAAAATCAATATCCTTGACCAGTTTATATTTAGAAAAGTCAGTTTTACGCTTAAAAATTCGACCGCTCTTAACCCATACATGTTTGTATCCTTTTTCTATCGCAACAGTCCTAGCGACAGCATGAAGGTGCTTGTTTGCAGCTGACAGGTTCTCGCTTACGGGCTTTTTTTCTCTTGCAATTCCCATATGGCATGTATATAAATAAAAATGAATCTACTCTTCATTCAACTGACTAGTTACTACCAATGGATTGTTATTAGATCTATAAACTCAGTTTGCCCATATTGCAAGGCATTGGCATACAAAAATGAACCAAATGGATTGTGTTGCGCAAATGGCAAAATGAAATTAGTGCCATTGGTTTCGCCACCAGAGTCATTGTACTCATTGGTTTAAGGAACTGGAACTGATTCCATATTTCCTACAAATCTACATGAGCAGTACACCAGAAATTGACCAGCGTTATGCAAATAACAGTTCAATGGAGGACTATTGTAGAACAATAACAAAGTTTGTTTCATCAACACAATGAGTTGATTGAGTTTAAAATTTCAGTGGATCGATTGCCTTCTGATAATCATAAAAACATAAAAAAATATGTGAAACTAGTATTATATGTATAATATAAAGAACAAATCAAGAAAACTAAATAAATATTGGTTCGATGTCTTGCTTGAGTCCTGCCACAAAACCTTTTGAGACAGGTTCCATTGATATTATTGGAGGTTTTGGGGCTCTAGGCCGACTAAGAAGTACTTTCATCCACTATCAGACCATTTTACAAGATATGCATATCTTTTAACGTGGGGTACTCAAAACTCTTCGATGGAAACAAGGAAAACCAGTTTCGTATTATTTTATTATATTGTTAGTGTGTAAAGTGGGTAAGTGTAGGTGAAAAAAAAGACTATAAAAGCACTGGAATTGTGTCAAATGGAGGCAGTTGTTTGTAGGCGATAGCCCTGATTGGAAGGTATCTAGTGTGAAGTATTGTAATTGAGTGATACATATCACTTATTATAATTATGTAGAACCTCTATCCGAATACGTTAGAAAAATATAGAGGATATGTGTTTTTATCGTGTTTTTTAAAAATCTTAACCACTTCCGATTTCTTACAATATGTATATTCCACCGATGCAATTAGTCAAATCTGTCAGATCAGCTATTCACATAAAAAAAAACAATATAACTTTATTTTAGAGAAATACGGCAGAACAAGGTCTGCTGGGACAGCTAGTAAGATACATAAAACTTCTATAGCATCTCTGAAGGGAGATTTTTACAAATTAAATTAGATAATTAGTAACAATTATCATTTGACAAGAGAATTTCATTTGAATTTTAAAATTTTATTCTACACTTAGGAAAGAAAAACACTAAGAATTTCGACACTCTTTAGAAAACGTAATAAGGTTTTCTACGATAAAAAAAGACCTACCTTTTTCTCACAATCAGCGGCTTCAGTTTGCAGTTCCCCCACTTTATATTCCAGCTCCTTTATAGCTAACTCCAGTTCAGTGATACGCTTGGCGAGCTGTTCCCTCTTTTGTGCGAGACGACCTATGTCGGCACTGCGTTTCGATATTTCAGATCTTTGCTTCTTTATTAGTGATTGGATTTCTTTAACAGCTTCCTGGAAAATGATATAGCATAGTAAAAAAATATATAAAATTATAATAGCTATAAAAATAGCTTACCGTTTTATGCCGTATATCATACAGCATTTAAAAAAAATTAATATATTGTTATAACACAGTATTCCCAAATTTCGGGTACTTTTCAATATGACCGTGATGAGTACCAGAAGTCCACGCCATGCTTTGTGTTTTTATCACAGGAGGTTTTTAGAGACATTAATTTCCTGGAGTCGGAATCATACTGTTCCGTACTGTGCCAAGACAGTCCCGATTATATCTAGTTTATGTATGTATATTGATTTTTACATGTGTAACGTTTTCATAGGTTTCGTAATTTTTTCATCATATTATAGCAAAACATTAACCACAGAGTTTAACATTACCGTAGTTTTGTGGAGCTCCGCGGTTGCCGCCTCCATCGCAGCGGTCAACTCCGCCTCGCTAGCTTCCATTTCCTGTATTTGCGCTGTACTGTTCGCAACTGCCGTCTCCAACTCCTGGACTTCAAGGCGAAGTGTCTCAAACTCTTGTTCCCTCTGTTTCCATAATGTAGAATGATGCTCTGCATCCTTTTTAGCCTTTTTAAGAGCTTCTTCTGCTTTTTTGAATTCTCTGTTCAATTAGATTTTTTTATCGACATTGCATGTTGAGTGGCGCGGCTTAATGCTACGCTTTGTGTTTATACCAAAGCGTGGAAATGATGATGAACATGCAAATGAACGGGTCGAGTTTATGTAAACGACATTATTATCAAACCGATGAAGTTATTACATAACACAATTTTTCGTCCATTATATGAAGGTTCTATAGGATAAATATCCTATAAATAAATATTTATGTTTATATTTCCATTTCTTCGCTCTGGTGTAGAGGCAAAGCGCGGCATTGAGTTCTGCCACTCAACATGCAATGCCTGCAGAAATCGGCAGAAAGTGAGGAACAGAGTGTCTTAACACTACATTCCCTCTGCCTACCATACTGTTTGCGGGATACAGCGTGAAGTTATATGTAGGTTCCTTTCTACATAATAACTTATTGGTTTTGTTGCCTCCTTAATTATATTAAATGAATTATGGCGATTAAACAGAAAAAGTCTTTCATATTATAAATGCAAAATAATTGTTGTATGCATCATTATTTAAAAAAATATTCTCGACAACAGATGAGTGATGTTGCATTTAATGGTTGTGGATGTGATTCATGTGAGAAGTAATGAATTTTATTTCTCCTTCCGGACAAGAATAGTTGCAGCGTTTTTTTCTACTGTTGGGCAAAGCAAAGAACAATGTCTTAATCCTCTGCCTATCCGCTATCTGCGAGATACTGTGTGAAGAGGAAAATAAAAGCTTATAAATATACCTTTCTCTATGTCCCTTAATATCTTTGAGTTTTACGGCAAGTTCCTTAGCCCGAGCGTTCGCTTCAGTTGCCACCTTTTCATCCTCTTCTAGTGCTGTTGATAGTTTTGCTACCTATAAATCAGAAATCAATCAGCTTCACGCTGTATCCCGCACAGCAGAGTAGGCTGAGGGATCATAGTGTTAAGACACTCCATTCCACACTTCCACCAAATATTGGAGACATTGCGTACTGAGTGGCGGAACTCAACGCCGCAGTTAGCCTCGACATCATCACATCACAACCAGTCGCATTTACAGTCACACTTTGTGCCCCTGCGCCACGACTGGCTTCAATTTAAAAAACATGTTCATTTTTATTAATATTTCCATAATTCGGCAGAAAGTGGGGAACGGAGTGTCTTAACACTAGGTTCCCTCTGCCTACCCTGCTGTGTGCGGGATACAGCGTGAAGCTGATTTAATTTTCAGTATTACTAGTGTAATATATGGTTAAAACAGTATGCGTACTTACTGCGTCTTATTGGCGCTACCTATGAATACCTATACTCACGTTTTCTTTTAATGCTGTTATTTCAGCGTACAGCTGCGCGTGCGCAGTGGCCGCCACTCGCGCTTCAGCTACCGATAATGCATGTTGAGACATTTCCAATCTGAGAAAGAACATAATAATAATTATTATTATTTGTAAGAAAGCAGTTCCACGCTTATTGATGACTACCCTAGTCAAAAGGAATTTAAGTGTTAAGACATTCTGTTCATCTGGTATTCAACGATGAGCTTACTCGATTATATATATTACTAGACACACCCGCGGGCGGCTCTGCCCGCTTGAACTAAAAAATAAAAAAAAAATGATGAAAAAGAACTTAAAATGTTAAAGGTGGACAACCACCATTTTTAATTTCTTATTTATTCTTCTTATTTAAAAAAAAAATAGATGTTGGTCGATTCTAACACCTACTCAATATGCTCACAAAATTTCATGATAATCGGTCAAGCCGTTTCGGAGGAGTAGGGGAACGAACATTGTGACACGAGAATTTTATATCTATATATATAAAAGGACTTGTCCTCACTGACTGAGGTAAGACGCACAGCCGTAACCGCTGATAGTAGGAACGTGAAATTTGGACAGATGTTTACTTTCGTAATCTGGACATTCGCTAAGAAGGGATTTTGAAAATGTTAACCCTAAAGGGGTGAGATACAGGTCGAAAGTTTGTATGGAAAAAAAATTAAATCAGCACAAATTTTTATAAAACTTTAAATTTAGATTTTTAAAAGTATTTAATTGAACACGTGTTTCATCGTTTTCTAGAATTGTTCTCCTAAGGGTGCAAATAAGGGGTTGAAAGTTTGTAAGGATTTTTTTTAAATCACCTCAGATTTTTATAAAATTTTAAATTTAGACTCTTAAAAATATTTCATTGAACACATGTTTCGTGGTTTATTAGAATTCACCCCTAAATAAGCATGCGAAGCTGCGCGCGCCCGCTAGTATAAGATAAGAAGAAGATAGCAAAATAAAAGATAGCCTGTTTACTCACTTCTGTCGTAACGCAGCATGTTTATCAGCGGCGTTTTTCAAGGCGTTTAACTCCGCGTTACACTGTGCTAACTGCGCTTCACCGTCGCGTAGAGACGCCTCTAATTTCTTGAGCTCCGCTAGTTGTACCAGTATTGATCCACCCTGTACATATAAAGATATACATTGAGTATATAGTAAATTACCGAATAAAACCTCGATTTCGGTCAATTTTAGCTAAAACACCAAACTTCCACAATAGTTTCGGTTTTGACGAAGAGACCATTTATGAATTACGTAGGTTTAAGGTGTAGCTTTATTGACTTTCTGATCCTCCCCCATCCGTGTTAGTACTTTTTTATATACATTACTGTCAACACCTCGTGACCGTTTGAAGTTAGCTGTAGGTTTAATGGGCTGCGCAGATTTGGTTTTCTACCTTTTTATTATTTTGTTTTAGAGTTGTGAAAGCGTAACTTCAGGACGGCCACGACTCTACAATTTTACTGTAATAATAATATTGGGTTCCTATTGGTTGTTTAATATTAATCAATAAATAATGATTACTGTATAATACACATGCGCACACTTGTTCATCAACCCTGTTTTTGTTTTTATTTAACGCGACGGTAGTGGGTTCGATCACTTGATAATAACAAGATAAAACGCGGCGTCAAATTCCAACACTCAATGTACAATGTTTTGAAAATGTGATGGAAAGTGGATAACCTCTAAAAGCAACTAACCTTCTGCCTCGCACCTCCCGACAAGGTTCCTGAGGGGTCGAACACGTCCCCGTCCAAGGTGACGGTGCGCGCGCGCACTCGCGGGTGGAAGGTCACCTTCTTAGCCACTTCTAGCGACGAACATACGAGAGTGGCTCCGAACACCCACGCGAGCGCTGGGCGGGTTTCAGAGGGATACGTCACCAGGTCCAGGGCTAATTGGACTTGGGACGGACCGCCACCCTGTACAGTAAAATTATTATTAATAATTATGATTATTAATAAGACATTACATAATAAATATTTACATATGCTTGAAAATCCAAATAAATGTTAATTTACTAAGAAATATTTAAAAAAAAAACAAGCATCAGAAATATATTTTTATATGATGTGAAAATATTAAGATTCGAACAATTTGTTTACATTCGTACATTTAAATTATGTAAAAAAGTACTTCATATGGTAACCCTATATATTATACATAAATAATTAATTAATATAAAGAATTTGTTTGGCCACACCTGATGACAGAATTGATTGGTGGGAATCGAACCTACGCACGTTTATGCCTATGCGCCACAACTGGCCTTTAAATATAAAAAGGTTTTATAATTATTAATAATTGCTCAGATATATTGAGTACTCACAATCTCCTGCGCCAGTCGCACGGTGTCCTTAGCTATCACGTGCGGTGATATCTTGTTGAGGGGTATGATGGTGGTGCGCGTCTGCAGGCGGCCGCGCTGCAGCAGCAACTTGCTGGTCGTCTCCGTGTCTACTACTACGTTGTACAGCTGTGAATATAATATAGAAAAGAAATGGTATAAAGAATAGTCCTGACAGTACTGTTTATTGAGTACAATAGTATACAATAAATTATAATTAAATCGCCTTAGACTTTTTATGTAGACAGGAAATGGCATTTCACTTTATTTTATCCCTAAATATGTTAACATAAACATAAAATAATATAAATATATTTCTTTAATATTGTTAGCCTAATTATCATTTCATTTTTGCGAGGTAACTTTAGCCTTCGCTGTACACTAAGGGTGGGAAGTATTCTTAAGCAATGCTTCATCTGACCGAATGGGAGTAGAATCCAAAACTACTATTATTTTTGATTGATTCATTTATATATGTATATTTTTATAATTCTTTATTCATATAGCAAATTTTAACAATTATTATGAGATGCATATTTTTTTTATAATTATTACAAATCAATCTAACTCACCCTGCCACCAGCAGCAGTCTCAAGCGCCGTGCAATGTATCGGGTCCTTCACGTCTATGAGACGACATACTGTCCCTGTATAACAATACATAATTAATGTAAAAAATGTATATATCCAAGGACTGAAACAAAGTGATACGGGAGTGTAATTAGGTGACTTGAATGTGAATTGCCTGCTGTGACGCAGATGATGCAGTGCTCATTGCATAATCAGAATGCGAATGGCAGGCATTGGTCACCACTCTGAAAGAATGCACGACGACGGAATGCAATGTCAATATGAATGGTAAGATATTAGAAGTAGAGGGAAATATGTTTAGTAGAGAAGGAAGATACGAGATGGACGTGGAAGGGCGTATTGCTGCCGGTAACAAGGTTAGCGGATGGACGGATATAAAGAAAAGGTAAATGTAGTTTCAATTTTGACCCAGTTTCAGTTAGGTAACTTAAGTAAAAAAAAAAGTAAAAGTAAAAAATAAGTGTAAATTAATAAAAATTTTCAATAAGATAACTTATAAAACAAAACCATTTTGTTTTTGTGTGCCATTAAAATTTACAAACTTGCCACTTGTGGCATGTGTGCCATTGGTTCGGCATCCCTGCAGTAGAGAATTAGTATAAATACATATAATTTATGTAAATAAAATTAAATTCTAAAATAACGCGAAATAATAGAAAAACACACATTATTTAAAATAGAGACAGTATGAAAATATAACCATTTTACTGAAAGTCTAGTATCATAAAGCTGACATGGTCTCATAGACACTTTTCCTTCTATATTTCTTCTCCTTCTATGACCACCTGTCACACACTATCCGACACATAAGCTTTTTATAGTAAGATACTGAAGCGGCGGTGTTTAAATTTGAACATCATTAAAAGCTGAATTTTTTTTATATTTTGTGGTGTCTATGGGAATACAATGTCAGTAGAAGAAGGTTAAAAACCTTAACTCACTGTTATATGGTTGGATTTTAAAAAAATGTTCGTATATACATGAGTCTGTGTGTAATAATATTTTGAATTTCTGTTTATATTGACTCTTGCCATATTTTTGAGCCATATTTGAATGCAATATGTATAGTTAATCAAAGGTCAGTAAACATATTTCTTCTAACTTAGATCACTCCGCCTACCTTGCTATATATCAGATACAGCGTAAAGGAAAAAAAAATAATTAAATGAAATAAATGTATTCTGTCTTGACATACCTTTAACCTTCCTATTATCAAAGTCGTGCGTCGGTGGAGTATAATGAAAGTCGCAGCGCTGCAGTCTCACAGCGAGCGCTTCAGCGCGGTCGCGACCGGCGCGCGCGCTTTGTTGCAGAGTACGAGCGCTCTCGCGCAGAGCACTGCAGCGCTCCTCACTGAATTGCATGTTGGACAGTTGTGACTGTAAGTTAGACAAATTACCAGGAGATATTATTGTCCTTAACTATTCTGTAGGATGTAGTAAAAAAATGAAATTTTAAAAGTTTATCGAACTATGAAATATTGAACAGTGGTTTGATAGATGCTAAGAAGGGATCAAATGGTTTATTATTTTTTGTTTTTCACAATTTTGTACATATATATATATTTTTAATTAAAGTATTTTATGTATTTCTAAATATTATAGTGCACATCGCTGCCGTCCTGCAGGGTGACTCACTCAGGCCGCACTGACCTGCAAGTCGGTGACGTCTCCGCGCAGGCGCTCGATGTCGCGGGCGTCGGTGCGGTGCTGCGCGCTGCTGCTGTCGTACTCGCGCTGCAGCGACCGCAGCGACTCCTCCGCGTGCTGGCGTTCCATCTTGCTCTGAGACACGCGTGTTGACGCCTCGGACGCTTCTTGTTTAGCACCTGTTTTGGGGAAATACTATACTCAATGAAAAAAGACCAGACCTTGAAGAGGGCCCACCGATCAGCTACGGATCCCATTATTTAATATCTCTACATCGGAGAGAGCTCAAATCAAAGTAACTTGATTAATAATAAACCTTAAATGACTAAATAATATATAATTACTCATCAACTGATCCTGCAGTGACTCCGAAGCGCCTTCTCTTCCAGAGCTGACTGCTAGGAAGCGTTCCTGAGCCGCTCCTAGTGCTGCTGCACTTTCCTCACTCTGAGCTTTTAGACGAGAGAATGTTGATGACACCTAGAGAGAAAAAATTCTATGTCGCCTGAGAATTATCTTTATTTCAATAATATTTTTTATAGTATCTGGAACTATTGAAGACCGCAGGTTAACATATTATTGAAATGCTTGGACTTATTATTATAAATTAAAAAAATAAATTAAATCAACTTCACACTGTATCCTGCAGAGCAGAGTAGACCTAGTCTTAAGACACTCCGTTCCCTGTTTTCTGCTGAATTCTGGAGGCATTGCCTGTTGAGTGGTAGAACTCAACGGCGCGTTGTACCTCGCCACCAGAGGGAAGAAATGAAAATATAAACCTAGATAAATATTTCACTTACTCGAGTGCGCATCAAACCCACAACAGTCACACCTCTTGTGCCGCTGCGCTTCGACGCCCTCTACTTATTATTATATATTTATTTATATTTATATATTCATATTATAAATTTAAAAATTTGTATACATAGCCCCTACAGTACCTTATCCAACCCGCCAGCCTTGTCCGTCAGCGCGGCCCTGTCGTCCTCCAGCGCGCGCTGCAGCAGACGTGCGCGCCGCGCGTGCTCGCTCAACGCGTCACGCGCCCCCCGCGCCGCGGCCCCCGCGCTCGCCTCCACGCGCTCTGCGGCCCCAAGCGAGGTCTGCAGATGGGAGAGCGTGTTGCCGCTTTCCTGTCGACGTGCAACTTCTTAAATTAATTATTATATATCACTTTGTTATTTACATTGTAAAACAATAGAAAAATATTTATTACTATATATAGCTTATTAAAAAGCCAAAGTAAGCAAAAGTATCAATTTTTCATCTTACGACATTTACGCCCAAGATACAGCGTATAATTAAAGAAAACATAATTTTGTCTTAGAAAATTTATCTTAAAAAAATACCCCACTTTTCAACCGAGTTTGCAAAATAATGTATTAAATTTCGGAACTCAATACCACACTTCTCTTACGACAGCAGAGGAACATTAATAATTTAAATATCTAAGTAATCACTCTCAAATAGGAATTGTACGCACAAATTAAATTTTCTACCAAAACAAACCTCTAAAATAACATAGTAAATATAAAATAATAATAAATACCTCATCCAATTTCTTATTTAACTCAGCAATCTCTTTGTCTAACTGCTTCATTTCCTTCTCGTTGCTTTTTATCTCCTCCTTCTTGTTCTTGATTTCATCTTGGACTTCTGTCACTTTGTTCTCTGCTTCTTTCGTACTCTTTTCTGCTGTTACATATCTGTAATATTTTTAAAGCTTCACTTTGAATATCACACATTAGGCTAGGTAGGCAGAAAGAACCCTGGAATATAATGTTAAGAGCCATTTAGACATTTACATTTCCCACTTTTTGCCTAATTCTTGGCATTACATCTTGAATGTCTATTAAGACACTGTTCCCATTCCAAGAGAGAGAGAATGCAGTGTCTTAATACTAAGTGTCCAGTTTCTTTCCACCTACCATGCTATATGCGTGATACAGCATTAAAAAATTAAGTTTATAAGAAAGCAGCTTCACATTGTATCCCGCATGTAGGCAGAGAGAGCTTAGTGTTAAGACGCTCTGCTTCTCACATTTCACTAAATTCTGGAGATATAGTGTAATAAATCTTTTATAAGAAAATTATTGTAAAAAATGCAATAACCGCAGTTATGATCTGTAATAAAAGTCTCTCACATAGTTTGAAAATTACACTTTGTTACACAATGTTACAATTTGTATGGCAAAAATTAAAAACTTACATTCAAATTAAAATTTAAAACATTATTTATTCAAATAGACTTTAGCATGCTATTTTGAACAATCAAATGAACAGAATGATTCCATTACGCATAATTTTATTGTTTTTTGTACGTAAACAAACAAATGTATGTAAAAATAACTTACTTCCAAGCAACATAAAGCCTGGTTAGATTTTCTAATTCTCGGACCACTTTTTGATATTCTTGAAATTGCGACCTTTCATCTTGTAATTTTTGCAATTTCGGTGCTATATCTTCTTTTATTATCTAGAATATACATATAAACATTTAATTTAAAAACATTTATTTGGAATATATTTTAATGGAAGCAACAAGATATTGTGTGACTGCACACATAAAGTTTGTGGGTCCAAATTTACAGCATCTGAATGGAAACACAATTGTTGTAGGTTTGGTTTCAGCTTGGAGTATGATGCTATTTAAATTATTTTCATTTCTATACTCTTATAGACAAAGTTCAGTTCAAAAATCCAAAAGACAATGTCTTGAAAATATGCTCCCATCAAATGTGTCAAAAAAATTGGGAACCGAGTAAGGGTTCAGGGTTCCTCCTGCTTATTCTGCTATATGCGGAATACAATGTGAAGTAGAAAAAAATACTAAAAAGAACATACATCATTTAACTCTCTCAGTTTAGCATCTTTCTTCTCTATGGTCTTTTGAGCAGCTTGTTTCTTTGCTTCATACATTCTTGTGCCAGCAGCTTCTTCAACCATTGACAATATCTGCAATAAATAGAATAATTTAACTTCATGTGCATTATTTGTATAGATCACAAATATTTAGAATATATAAATAGAAACAAAGTATATTATCTAAAAAGTCTTCCTTGTTTTTGAGAGATTGCCAGAATTAATAGTGAGTGCCGGAACTCAATGCCACATTTTGTCATGTTACCAGAGCAAGGAAATGAAAATATTTCATTCTCTCAGGTGGGAATCAAACCCACAACCATTAGTTAATTGACTTATATGCAGTACTATGCAGCACAATACTTTTAAACACACAATATTATTGTTCCTAAATTAATAAAAAATATCATGATTGTGAATATTCAGCTGTGTTATTTGCAAATTAGTACATTAAATAATTTTAGTGTACTATATTTACATATTATAATTAATTCATTATAACAGATATTATAATCACCTCAGGTGGTTTCATGTTTAACACCTTAGTGATCCTCCCTTGCATAATAAGAAAATGTGGATTGTTAACATTAAGCTGTACTGAACAGAAGAGATCACTGACTCTCTTATTTTGTACATTGATTCCATTTATTAAATACTTGTTCTTTCCTCCCATAACCACCTAGAAATAAAAATAAAGATATATTTACTATTTTTAATATCATATTTAATAAATATATTTTAAAGCATTAGTGAATAGGATTTAATGAAATCATTCATTTTAGTCAAATAAAATTATCGGATACTCATAAACAAAGTATTAATTTTATAAAAAATATTATACCTGTCTTGTAACAGTAATTTCATCATGGTTCTCGTATCCTATGGGACACTGTCTCTTGTCTCTGTTATCAAAAGTAATGCTAACTGTTGCTTTTGTGATTCCTGCCTGACCATGTTTGTAAATAAGCTCTTGAAGACTGCCAGCTCTTACCTAATCAATAAAAAACAATAATTTAATAATCACTCATCGTATTATAGAAACAACAAAATAGAGGAAGTCTACAATAAGATATTGCAACTATTCAATGTTCTGCTTTCAATGTTCAAACATACAAAGACATAATATAAAAATTAAACTAAATTAAATCAACTTACATTTGAAAGATTAGTAATCCCTAACACAAAACAAATAGAATCTAATATATTGGATTTCCCTGTGCCATTTAGACCAGTAATAGCGTTAAACTCCGGATCGAACCCGGTTATCTCCACTCTGTTACCGTAGGATTTAAATCCGTCTAACACTATCGACTTAATGTACATTTTGAACGTGATATAAATGTCGAAGACGTTTTACATAAACCAAAACAGCTATAAAACACAAATTACAAGACCAAGTATAAGATCAAACACCAAGTTTTTATGAAAGCGGGAACCGTTGCGTTATTTTGTTTAAACTTTGACAGTTGATATGACACCTTTGGTTGAATTGAATCTATATCGACAGATAATATATACAGTACAGAATTGTTTTAAGAATATACAGTACAGTATAACCTATTTGACTTATTTTATTATAAACTAGCGACCCTATTGCGGCTTCGCCCGCTTTTACTACTGGATTATTAATATAATGTATGTTTGCAAAGCACTTAAGATAATGTGAAAATTAATTAAACCCTAATGCAACCCGCATTTTCGTAGTTTCAATAAGGATTTTCCAATTGTTTTACACAGCAAGGATTTTTTAGTAGGTACCGTAATTTTAAATCTGTGCTACTAATCTTTTCAAGTACTTATTAAAATATATTTAAATTACTATTTTTAGATAGTTAAATGACATTAAATAATACATTCAACTCAAATTATCCAATACGTGCAAACGCATCTAAATCTTCGTTGCTATAAAGGCAGGCGGGTTTTTTTTTTCGAGATTGTGGTTAATGCTGAAGAGGGTATTCTGTCCCTGATGAAAAGCAAGCACTACGTGGCTGCCTGTGACGAAAATTAAATAGAATGCATCGGCCGGGAATTGAACCCGGGCTGCCCGCGTGGCAGGCGAGCATTCTACCACTGAACCATCGATGCGTGTAAGGCAGGCGGGCGCGGCGGACTCGCTTGTATAAGCATAACGTCGCGAGGCGCGTTTCGATATTGTAACAACTTCTAAAGTACTTATTAAAATGAAAAACAGAAAAGACAGTTTTGATCTACATTAAATGGCCAACGTAACTAATATACTTATTTATATGCTGAGAGTAAGGGATAAGTGAAACTTGACTCGATACAGTTGATGTGTGAACGGCGTGATGTGTCAATAATTAATGCGTTTTTCTCTAAAACTATTCACAATTTCGAAATAGTTTAAAAAGCAAATTTTATCTTCGTTTAACGTAGAAATTTAATAAAGTATTTTAAAGGATAAGGATTAATACCATTATGGAAAAATATCCCTCACAATAAAAAATATATTGAAATTACTATTTTTAGACAGAAATATGATCACTACACGTTATTCTTAAAAGATACGAATATGCCATCGCGGACTTTTTTGTAGATCTTATTAAGAGGAACAATACTCCAGTACATTTTTTTCATGTAGTATTTACCATTAAAGCAGCGCATGCGTCAAAGTGTCTCAGCGGGTAGGGCTTTACACACATTTATCGTATTTATGTTAATTTACATAAGAATGTACAAATAATAAACTATATATAAACCTTCCCTGAGAAATACTCGACCTAATAGTGAAAACCGCATCCAAATAATGTTGGGTGGTTTAGAAGAAGAATAGTTAGAAAGTTCAGACAGACACAAAAAGCAACTTTGTTTTATAAGATATAGGATTTAGTTAAATAATTATTTATAATACTGATACATTAGCAATTCTATATTAAGAGTTATAAGCTCAGTTTATGATCATGGTGATTTGTAAATATGTTTTACATCATTGTAATTACGGTAGGGTATATTTTAATAAATTATTTAATATTTTTTAATTAAATACCATAATAACAGTTTTTTATTTATAATACAGTCCATTCATTTGTTTTTTAACAGACTTTTGTAAGAATAGGAGGTTATCAATTCGACTGTATTTTTTAAAAATATTTATATACTCTACTATATATAAACAATTTACCGCCATACTCTTCTTGAAAGTAATATTTGTATTGTCAAAAAGTCTGTTGAAGTAAATGTCAAATTAGTATTTAGAAAAATAGTGTTAAGCGTTAATTGCACTAAAATTGGATTTAACAACAAAAGATATATAATGGAATTTAATAGTACCGGCGGCATGAGGAGCCCGTTCTCTCCTCGTGTCAGACAATCTATTACAGGACGGAGACCTATAGGATTGGCTTCTGCTAAAAAGAATCAAAGGTAGTTTAAAAAACTAACCTATATCTAAGACTTAACGATATATTAAAATTCATATATTGTCTTGTTTTTTTAGCAAATTTATGCAACCTACTGAACAACCAGCTGGAGATGTTATATATAAAACACCTACACTTACTATTGAAACTTATGGCATGCCTCTACCGGTTATGGTTACGGAAACTCTTACTTTTGGTAAGGGAAGCAATATATTTATTATTTTTAAACGTTATAATGAAAACATGATTTTTACATATTTTATAAAATATATAAATATAAATACAATATACCAAGATTTGAATTTGCACTTTGTGGAAACATATCACTACATATTTATGTTATTAGTATCTGTCTAGAATTTTTTTAAAAAATTTCTTTTACCCATATATAATTGCTTAAAATTATCATTTGGCAAAAATATTTTTATGATTCCAAATTCTAATACTATCTTAAAAAAAAATATATATTTTTTAAGTGAATACTTTTAAAAATGTTAAAATAACATGATTCTTATGTTGTTATAGCTAGTGGGGATATAAGTGTCCGTATGTCACCTTGTGGATGGTGTTGGGTGGTTGCTGGTCGGAAAGTCTTAGCATGGCCACGGGAAGCAGCTTCATCCACACCTGCAGCCCCCTCAGCTGCTAGGGAATTGACTTTACCGCAGACTGACTTGGCTCATAAAGCTGATCTGGTTATGGTTTTCTATGAAGAAGGAGCACAAGTAATTCATTTGTTTTTTGTATTGTTATAAAGAAAAAGGTTTTCTTTGTTTACAGTTTAAAAAAGTTTTTTTTATAGGCATATAAGTTATGTTTGGTTGTTTGTTGAAACTATTCATGTTGCTAAATATATTGAATTATTTCCAGTGGAACAATGTTAAACTGTGACCAGAATGATTATAAATTCTTTTTTTTTTTAAATCTCACAATCTCTGAAAAAGAATTATGAACTCAATTCTTATTTAAAAGTTTTAAGCCGTTGTTGCGCAGGGGCACATGGGTATGACTATAATACAATGGATGTGAGTTCATTCCTCATTCTGCGAAATGAATCATTATCTATTAATATTTTAATTTTTTCACTCTAGGACCAAGGCCAAAGATCTGTGTTGAGTTCTGCCACTGAACAGGCAATACATTGAAAATTTCAGCAGAAAGTGGGGCATAGAATGTCTCAACACTAGGTTTCCTCTACCCACCCTGTCATATGTGGGATACAGTGTGAAGTTGAATTATTTTTGGTAAGAGAAAATGTGACATTGAGTTCAACCTCTCAACGTGCAGTTACTTGAATTCACGGAGTGAAGAATAGATTTTCTTGATTCTAAATTTTCTCAGCCTAACTAGCTATTTTCAAGATATAGCATTAAGCTCAAAAAAATCTGTTATTTTATAGATGCCATCCTGCATAGGTGTGTCACCAGAAGGAGTGGTCAGATACTGGTCATCAGTGGGCACAGAAGGGGCATACTCTGATGTGTCATGTGAGCTGGCCGGCCAAGAGTGTGACAGACTTACTGAGGCCAAGGATGGGTTGCTGCTGGCTACAACTACTTGTACACTCGTTAAGATTACTACAAGTAAAGGTAAGAAACACATTGTGATCTATAAAAATAATAAAAATGGAGGTAATTGCTATCTCTTCATGGTAAATAAATTTAAATAAAAAATTGTGTATATGTTGTTAGGCTACTGTGAAGATGGTCTCATTGAGTTTTTATCATTACATAATGATCTATGTATGTTAGGGAAGTATTACAATGTATCAGTAGTTCAAATCAAACATAATTGTTGTTCATATGTTATGTATAATACATTACAACATACAAATATATTACAACATTGAGGACCATCATGGCGCAGGGACACAAAGTATGTCTGTAAACGCGACTGGTTTTGGGTTCAATCCTGACTTATTTTAATCTTTTTTATTTAAATTTATATTTCCATTTCTTTGCTCCGGTGTCGTTGCAAAGCGCAGCGTTGAGTTCCGCCACTCAATCCAGAATGCGGCGGAAAGTGGAGAATGGAGTACCTTAACACTAGGTTCATTCTGCCTACCCTGCTGTGCGCGGGATACAGCGTGAAGCCGATTTGATTTTAACATTATTTCAGAGGGGCGTCCAACTGTGATCTGTCAAACGCTGCGACCTCCCAGTGGGTGGCTGGGAGGTATTGGACGACGTGTGTCATTGCTATTCTTTGGTTCCATGCCTGCACATGCTGATACTGTTAGTATTACTTTTTATATTTCTAATTAAAATTATAAGATTTATAGCTATAAGATATAAAATAAAAGAATTACATTATTTATGTTTATATTCTAATTAATTCTTTTACGTTTTATACTGTGTTCAGCATGGTAAATAGGGTAAACCCAGTGTCAAAACACTTGATTCTTAACTTAACATCAGAACTAATTCATTCTCCTGACTAAAATTCAGTTTACAACCATTTTATTTACAGTCAAGCATTGCACAATAAGCTATAATTTTATTCAATAAAT
Source organism: Heliconius melpomene rosina (assembly GCF_056956725.1). Lineage (NCBI taxonomy): Eukaryota > Metazoa > Arthropoda > Insecta > Lepidoptera > Nymphalidae > Heliconius > Heliconius melpomene. The sequence continues at coordinate 404,855 of NC_140396.1, read as the reverse complement.
TACAGAAGTTAGTTGGTGTAGTGGTTCTTCCAAGTGCTCCAAACCCTGAAAACCCAGAAGAAGAAGAGGAATGCATAGCACTAGTAGCTGGAGGACCATTGTTGCAAATGTGGTGTGGGGCAGATGTGTATGAACATAATTTGAGACGACCACTGTCTGAGGCTTTTGCTAGAGCTCATTTAGCACCACAGGGTATGTTTGTTTATTTAGTTTTTTAGCTTCATGCTGTATCCCGCTCATAGTAGGACAGGGGGAAGGAACCTAGGAATTAAAAAAAACCGTGTAGTTTGATTTGTTTAAAAATTTGTAGATTTGTTGCGATTTGACAATAATAGTATAATATGGGTTAGAGCTGACTAATATATATGTTTATTTATAAAATATATATTTAAATGGCATTATAATGGTTTATGTTTACATATGTAAAATAAATTATTAAATAAAATATAAAGTAACCAATGATTTTCAAACATGATTTGTACAATTGTACAGTGTATAGTTGCATCATGCAAATATTATAATACTAGCGGACGCGCGCAGCTTCGCTTGCTTATTTAAGGGTGAATTCTAATAAACCACGAAACACATGTTCAATTAAATATTTTTAAGAGTCTAAATTTCAAATTTTATAATAATCGGTGGGGTTTTAAAGATTCTTCCATACAAACTTTCAACCCCTTATTTGCACCCTTAAGGGAAGAATTCTAGAAAACCATGAAACATGTGTTTAATTAAATACTTTTAAGAGTCTGAATTTCAAATTTTATAAAAATTGGTGCCGATTTAAAAAAAAATCTATACAAACTTTCAACCCCTTATTTGCACCCTTAGGGGGAGGATTCCAGAAAACGATGAAACACGTGTTCAATTAAATACTTTTATAAATCTAAATTTCAAATTTTATAAAAATCGGTGCCGATTAAATTTTTTTCCATACAAACTTTCAACCCCTATTTCACCCCTTAAGGATTAAAATTTTATAAAATCCCTTCTTAGTGGATGTCCAGATTATGAAAATAAACATCTGTCCAAATATCCAGTTTCTATCATTAGCAGTTACGGCTGTGCGTGCGTCTTACCTCAGTCAGTGAAGACAAGTCCTTTTATATATATAGATTATTATTATCATAGTAAATTGTCGTCCTTGTCAGTACAATCAGCAAAGAATTGTGAGTAAATTCTTTCAAGTGTATTTTTTTTTTTTTAGGTAATTAATTAGTATGAAAGCCAACTGTGCAATAATGTTTAATATAAATAATTAAACATTATAAATAATAAAATATATGTGTTTAGGTGATTTAAACAGCCTGGAGATGGTGGCGCTGGACGTGCACGCGGCGGGCCCGCGCGCGCTGCTGCTGCTGGTGGCGGCCGTCAACGTGGCGCGCGCGCCCGACATGCGTTACGCTATAGGTGTGTATGTCTCTTGGACTCCGACGTATCGTCGATGCTTATTTTTAACTATAATAAATCGAAACCTATTTCTATCTTGCTCTATCTTACACTAAGTGTAAAGAAAAAATGACGAAAGAAAAATGAAAGAAGAATGACGTGTCTCAGTTCCTATTTGAACGCGTATCTCGTGTTTTTTTTATTACGATTATAACATAGACAAAAAAAATATATTATTGTATTACAGTTAATACAATAATTATTATTTTTTTGTCTATGTAAAATAATGTATCTTTAAGTTAATTCTTCTAGTTAAGAGTCTGTTATGTTTATTTTTATAACGACTTTTGCAGAATAAAGCGGAAAAATCTTGCAGTAAGATTACAAATAAGAAATGTTACCTGTAACCTTACATGAGTAAAAAACGTAAAAAACTAGTTAAATTACTCAGGCGAGAAAAAGGCTTTTTAAAAATTATTTATTTAATTTTATAAACAACCTTTCTGTTTTAAAGCAAGTTGAAGACAGAGAATCTTTATTAAAATTTTATATAATTCAAAACAGTTAAGTCAGCCAAATACTAAAACACTATTGTTCGATTCCGCGAGGTGCAAGTGCGGCGTCATCGGAATGTATCCTTATGCTTATGTAACTCCTCCCTCCTTAAGATGGAAGCTGGTCCTGCAGGTTCCTGAAGCGTCCTCGCTGCTGGTTTCCTCCGGGACTCTGGGAAAATGCTCGTAGATTTTCCAAAAATAACATTTATTATAGTAGTATATAATAATCCTAGATAAGCTTGAAACAGCCAGGATAATACTCTATTTCTTTATTTTCTCCTCTTCTTCTAAGGTTTGGATATTATATGCAAGTTGATGTATATAATCGAGAGGTATATATTCTAAATCCTTCTTTTAGGTAAGAGTGCCCTTTGTTACCAAGTATAAGGGTTGGAAATAAGGAATAACTAGGTTATATTTATCATTAGAAATGGAAGGAATTTCTAGGATGGAAATTAGGAAATGTTCTGTACTATATGCTTTCATCATAATAGACACTTTGATTTATTTATTTGAATAGGTTTAATGTTTACAAAATTAAAAACTACATATATTTTTTATGAATTAATAAATGTCCTTATTATAATTATAATTATTAGTATCGAATTATTATCGAAACTAAACCATTTATAATACTATGTCTAACTCTAGGAATATGAATAATATATCTTTTTTTTTTGTTTTTTATAAGTAAATCTAACTTATATTCTATTTTATTTCTATAAACCTTATATATCCTTTAAGATGAAGTATTCTCGCATACAACAAAATAAGTTCTTTAAAATAATTATATATTATTATATATAGTATTTATTTGTATGTAAAATTATTATATATAATATTTTTCTGTATATAGAACTATTATATATAATATTTATTCGTTATTAAGTAAGTAAAAGCAAGGTTAAACATATCATTTTGTTTAAGAGTTATTCTTTAATTAATAAAATCTAAATAATAATAATATAATAAAATTCCATTATGTATGGGATGTAGGGTTATTTTGGCTCTTGTGTAGAACACGAGGGACCTGAAATAAGATTAGGCCTTCGTAGCAATTTATAACGAACTCTATTAGAATTAGAGTTTGGATGATTTTTTATAATCTCCGTTATATAGTAAGGGTGCAAATTAATTATTTTATACGGACCTTTGAAATCTGGTATGGCTTCATCTCTGAGCGTCGTCTTAGCTGCTTGCTCATAGACTTTTTCACCTACCTTATGTGGTTTTCTTATGTACTTCCTTAAGGATGATACTATTTTCTTCTCAGTATTATTTACTTTGGTAAATACGTCTTTTACCAATGTCCTAGTATTAGTTACTCTATTGTCTACTCTGTATTTCGAGCTGGGTGTTATTTTAGTGTTAAACTGCCTAACTAGTCTGTCATTATCGTTATATTTAATTAATAAGCCTTTATTTTCGTTATCTGGTTGGGAATGGTTAGTAGATACTAGATTATCAGGGTTGATTGTTAAAATACTCATACTGTCAGTCTCAGTCTCTGACGGGATAATGTTTTGTCTGTCGTTGTCAGGCTCTATGTTATTATCGTTGTTATTACTAGATACAAGGGGTACCTGCGCTACGTTTTCACTAGTTTGTGCACTTAAGTCTTGGGATATACTGTCAATTATATTGTCGACTTTATTATTATTAGAATTTACGGTTGATAATGATTCTACATTTTTGTGAGATATTCCATTCATAGGAAAGGCGTCGGCTTTTATATTTTGTTTGCCTTTTTTATATATAACATTATATGGTCGTAACTTAAATGTACCTATGTTACATATGGTTCGTCCTTCTGAATTGGTATTAATGACTTTAGTTATAAATTTTCCATTTTTAACATTAATAATAGCAGCAGGGGATGTTAATCCCTTAGACCAAATATAGTCGTCGTAGATATAAAATCCGTCAGTATAGTTTGTTTTTAACGTGATAAGTTTTTCACACTTTGGTTCTATTTTTATAAGTTTCTTATTATAATCGAAATAAATAGGTATGTCGGCTGTCGCTGTATGTAGTATTTTATTTTTCAAATTAATATTGCTAGATAATGATTTTAATAAATCTAGACCTATAAGTCCTTTGTATTTAGGGTCGAAATCAAAAATAAGGAATTTATGAAGAATGTCAGTATTAAAGATTGGGGGTAAGGGTAAATTTACTACATGACTATGCTGTGTTGTCGCATGAGCTGTTTTTATTTCAAATGGTTCATATTCTACACAATTTTGAAAAATAGAATTAAGTATAACTTCTGGTGAGATAAGGGATCTCGAAGCTCCTGTGTCAATTAAAAACTTACCTTTAAATTCGGGAATTACTATGTAGGGTAAATGATCTTTATCATGATTATTTATTTTTACTATCTCTTTACGTCTGGGTCTATGCCTAACGTAAAATCCTGCTGGTTACTTATTTCGTCATTAACTGGTTCATAAGTATCCTGCTCGTCTGGTATATGTATATTATCATAATAATACTCACCTGGGGTGTAGTGTTGGGAATACTCATTGAGTTGTTGCTCCTGTGGCTCGTCTGTGTAGAAGAGTTCCTCCACTGCGAACTGCGGCTTCTCTGGTTTATTTGTTGACCTCATAGTCACATCTGATATTTTTTGGGGTGGATTTATTTGCTGGTGAGGGATGTTACCTCTATGATTAATAAAAGGTCTATAATTACCTGAGGGTTGTCGGTTTTTCCATGGTAGCATTGACTGAACCCATTGTTGACGTTGTTCTGGTGTCCAGTTATTTTGTCTAGGGGTAAAATTTGAATTTACGTGCATAGGTGGATTATTTAATCTAGATTGTGAATTTGAAAATGGAATAAAGTTTCTATGATTTTCTTTAACCTTACTTTGGGGGTTCGACATTTTAAAATTATTATCAAATCTATTGTATGTGAGCTTAGCTTCTTCTTGCCTAGCTTGTACAATTGCTAGTTCTAATGTGGTAGGCCTGGCTAGACGCACACCTATTGAAATTTGAAAGTCTAATTGGTTCGTATATTGCTCTATAACCATGTTTTCATAATATTCTTTGTTACTATGTTTACCTACGGACAAAAGGGTGTCAAGTATGTCTCGAAGGCGTTTCCCAAAAGTTTCCGCGTCTTCATTTTTATTACGTCGCGTTCGAGTTAGCTCTTGCATTAGTTGTATTTCGTTCCTAGGTTCACCTAATCTTCTAATCAAAGCGCGTTTAATCGCGTCCCACGAGTCTAGAGATTCTTCGTATGCTATTGCATCTATTGCGGCTCCACTGAGTCTACTTTTTATCAAACACACAATAGCGGGGTGGTGTTTCGCTGCGCCCTCTATTAATTTCAATATATTATCTACTTCTCTAATATAAAAATTCAACGTTTTTGAATTACCATCGTAACGTGGCATAAAATCTGAAATTAACTTAAAACTAGAATTCTCGCAATTTTCAAAAGACATTTTATCTTTTAATCACGACTAACCTATTTAACAAAATAATTCAAACAAATAAAATATTTCAATTCAATATAATATTTATTAAAATAATATTTTATTATTTATTCATTATTTCATTTCATTTATTTATTATTTCATTTCATTTATTATTTCATTTATTTATTATTTCATTTCATTTATTTATTATTTCATTTCATTTATTATTTCATTTATTTATTATTTCATTTCATTTATTATTTCATTTATTTCTCATAAACTTATTCAATAATAGTAAATGCCTATCGCGATTTGAGCTATATAGACAGATACAAAAATACGAAAGGAAATATAGCATAGGAACTTGGATAACAAAAGTACTCACCAAAGAAACCTCTGCATCTCCAACCGGGACTCAACTGCTTGGCAGAACCTCCGATGCTTAGGTGCTCCGCCGGTCTCGCCGTCGTAGATTCTTCTTAATAGATCGCGGTAATAACGATAGAAACCGTTCGCGGGCTTTAAGAGTTTGATTAAAGCCAAACACGCCGCGATCCTACCGACTGCGCCAGTTAAATTACTCAGGCGAGAAAAAGGCTTTTTAAAAATTATTTATTTAATTTTATAAACAACCTTTCTGTTTTAAAGCAAGTTGAAGACAGAGAATCTTTATTAAAATTTTATATAATTCAAAACAGTTAAGTCAGCCAAATACTAAAACACTATTGTTCGATTCCGCGAGGTGCAAGTGCGGCGTCATCGGAATGTATCCTTATGCTTATGTAACTAACTCTCTCTGTTTTTTTGTTATTTTGTTTATACTAATTCTTTAGTTTTCAATTTCTATATTAATATTTCTATTTCAAGCGGGCGTAGCCCCGCACGGGCCCCCTAGTATACAATTATAATCTTATACCAGTGATGAATACTAAATTCTATCTACATTATATTACAGCACAAATAAGCATATCACGTACAGACGCCCGCGTGATATCGCTGTGTGCACTGCGCGTGCCGCGCGATGATTGTGCCCCACGCTGCCTCCCCCTGCCCGCGCGCCCCCTACTCTACGCGCCCGCCTACGTGTGCACGCCCGCCCCCGCCGCCGCCGCTCCTTCCCCCGCTGCCGACGCTTGCGAGTGCGTGGACGTCAGCGCTGCGGACGACCGCGTGCTAGGTGCGGCGTTGTGCGCCGGAGTGCCGCTGATATTCACGCGGAAGCACGGTGTCCTGAGGTTGCGGCATGCGACTGATGATGCGGAACAGCATGCGCCGTATGTCACTTTTGTACTATCTAGTAATATGTTAAGAAGTATTGTGGGTTAGATTCCCACTCAAGGAATTAAAATATTTATTTACGTTTATATTTCCATTTCTTCACGCTGGTGTCAGGAAGAACCTAGAGAGAACCTACACCGATCTAAAAATGTTGTCCAATTTTAAACATTTAATTGTGTATTCATTGCTGAACTTAACCACACTTGTTATCTACCAGAACGTAATAAAACATAATCAATCCCCAAAGTTAGAATCGAATTCGCAACTATAAATTTATATACACACAATCAGACGTCTATACCTTCACGCTACGACGACCCCAAGGTGTAAATGTTAATAATGAACTTTTTAATTTTAGGTCAATTTGCGACAGTCCAATGGGTTCGCCTTGTCCCTCTGACATGTATGATGGCAATCTGTCGCTATATGAAATAGATCCACATGAGGTAATTATATGTTTAATAATATTAGTTTATCTTAGTTATAATTTGAAATTTACGTTTCATTTTTTACTTTAGCTTCAATATCTTAAACTGTTAAATAAAAAATTAATTAAATTATTATTATCTGTATTACCTATCCTATTGTCCTTTTCTCCTTGGTCTTTTCCATTAAATTGGTTTGGAGGTCAGATGGCAATCGTTCCACTGAAAACTCACTATTCCCCATTACTTTATATTTGAAAAAATTAAAGAAAAGACTGCACGCGCAAGCACATCACCCTACGCCTGCGATAAGTCGGCTGGGGCTACCGTGTTAAGTACAGGGAAAGCTAAAGCTGCTACTACTCAAACGGAAACTCCTCTTTGCAACGTGGAAAGAATTGGCTTTCAACTTTATATTCACTGGATCACCTTTAGGTAAAAACGTTGTGGCGGCAGTACTTTCTGGAGAGCTTCAGAATGGTCTTGTTAAAGTTTATTGTCGCTGCGGTCAATTGATGCGGGTAAGGTTACTGATTGAGGATGTTACCACAAAATTAATCATTGCTAAAAGCGGCCGAAAAGGAATGATTCTGGGAACAGTATGAAGAGGTTTTGCAAACTATACCGTCTACCAAAGTAGACTATTACTTTGGTTAACGGTATAGCTAGCAAAGTAGTTCAAGTTGTTGACTCAGAATGCTTGGAATCGAGCAGTTGGGCTCAGGATGCTTGAGACCGAGCTCGGTCAGAAATCATTGCGGTGAGCTGGCAAGTTCTTGTCCTTACTAAGGGAGGACGTCTCTTCGATAGGCAGCTATGATAGTGGAATGGCAAGGTGCAGGAGGTGATTCGTGAAAGAAAGGCTGTTTTTATGGAGTGGCGAGAGCGAAACGTGCCAGTAAAAAAGAGGCAGTCATAGCCTGAAGTGAGATTTCATCACCACTATATTATAAACGTGAAGCTGTGGAGGTCTAGAAGCTCAAATGCAAACAGTCACATGCATCGGACAAGGTATATTTTTACCAGAGATTCCTTGGGCACGCTGCTTTCTAATCATGCCTATGTAAGCAGAGATGGAAAAGCTACGTCATGGCTCCCCTAAATGCGTAGTATGCGTAATTCGTGCATTCTTCCTCATGATCCGCCGCCTGACCAGGGTGTTATTACCCTTGACAAAAACCCTTGACGAAACTCGTAATTGCCTTCGACGCATGAAGTACGGAAAAGCGATGGGACCTAACGATATGGCCATCGAAGCGTGACAATTGTTAGGCTTTCTGGATGTACTCATATTTCCTGAACTTTTTTATGGATTTCAGCTAGATTCGAGCGCTATGAAGGTCATTTTTGTCCTTAGATATTTGATGGAGGCATACAGGAGAAAAAAGGAAACCTCTGTATGTGGCTTTTTAAATCTGTGGAAGGCCTGTGATTCTAGTCAGTAGATTCAGAAGCTTCACGTCACATTTATCAAGATGTCAATAGCGTAACTACTGATGATACTTGAAATCGTGTAAAATGGAGTAGAAGTTTCGTGGGAAATGCTTGGCAATAAATGCCGAGATTAAAGATATGTATAAGACGAAGTGACTTGTAGCACAAAATAGCAAAAAAAGTTTACATACGTTTAAATTGTTTAAGCATGAATAAAACTTCATTTGTTATTACGTTATGTTCAATAATATGCCTCGCACAGGTGAGCGCCATGAGCACAGAAGCAATAGGCAAGCTGCAGAGCGCGTTCCTGTTCCATGTGCGCGGCGCAGGCGCGGCGGCGGCGCGCGCGCTGGCGGAGCTGTTCCCGGGCGCCGGTGCACCAGACGCCGCGCTCGACCGCACCGTGCTGGCCGTGGCCGCGCGCATGCTGGACGACGCGCCCGCCGGGGACCCGCGCTGGAGGATGCGCAGTCCGGGAGTTGGTGTGGCACTAGGTATGAGCTGTTTTGCTTTATTTTATAATATAAGTAGGGAGATATAGTTTGAGAATGGAGTGTCTCTGCCTAAATTGTATTAATAACTGCGTATTAAGTATTATTAATAACTGCGTATTAATTAATAACTGCGTATTAAGTAGAACTTAGAAATAATTTGTTTCTCCGAGTGACGGTGAATTATAACAATTTGTTAAACTGTACCATGCTGGTGTGAAATTTGGGATTAAAGCTGTGTGGTTTTGGAGTAGATGTACTGTTAGGTATGTATGCTTTAGTAGGGTAAGCAGAGACTAAAGATTATGAACGTTTTTCTGTATGTATTTGAAGGTATTACAATACTCGAAATTATTACAAACTAGTGGACCCGAACGCGGCTACGCCCGCTTGAACTATACGAATATTTGTTAAATATATTTATGATTTTTTTTTTCAGTTTTCAATAGAGAGATACGTTAAGCAAGCTCATTTTTCGTGACGTTTTACACAACAAACTTTGCAAATCGTTGCTTAGCAACGGTTGTTATTAATATGGCGGAATAAAATGCATGTCAATGTAATAAATATTTTAATATATTGATATATATCGAAAATATTACGAATATGAGAAAAAAAAGTATCCTGTGTTCATCCCGAGACCCTCAAGTATTTGATTAAATTAGCAGTTTGGACTCTTAAAATCGTACCTGTCTGAAAGAATCTTCCAGGTTAAAGAGGACGAATATACATCCCCTTTCTATGAAATTTTGGCTGGTATCCCTCAGGGCTCTGTATAGGACCAGTTTTATACATAATTTACACTTCTGACCTACCTCAAACCACCGGTGTAACAATAGCAACATTTGCTGACGACACAGCCTTGCTAGCATGCAATACGTGCCCCAAACAAACATCAAGGGCCCTCCAAAATAGCCTTAATGCTGTCTCCAAATGGTTGACTAAATGGAGAATAAAAGTGAATCCTACAAAATCTGTACAAGTCAACTTTACTCTCAGAAAAGAACAGTGTCCTGTAGTCACCATAGATGGTCGCGAATTACCACAGCAAAACAGTGTTAAACACCTTGGTGTGCTTTAGACAGTAAACTGACATGGAGATCCCACATTCGAGCAAAAAGAATTAAAATTATGTTGAAATATAAATGTCTTCACTGGCTACTCGGAAGAAATTCAAAACTATCTATAGACAACAAGCTTTTAATTTACAAATCGATTTTAAAACCAATATGGACCTACGGCCTACTACCGTAACCGACCTATTAACGTAATTCAAAGAACTCAAAATTATATCTTAAAACAAATAGGGAACTGCCCATGGTTCATATAAATTAAGGAAATGCATAACTATCTCCAAATACCTACAGTGAAAGAGGAAATACAGACCTATAATTACAAATACAAAAAAAGGCTTGAAAGTCACCCAAATAAATTAGCCGAACAACTCACTTTACCTTTTTTTTTTTTTTTTTTTTTTTTTTTTTTTTTTTTTTTTTTTTTTTTTTTCCGCGGGGAAACCCTTTTACGGGTATCCACATGCCGGGTGAAATGCGATGCGGATTATGTGAGACTCATGCTTCTGCATCCTACTCACTAAAACCCCACGATGGTCCATCATTCTGCATTTTTCGAAGCCGCGGGTACACTTTCATACTCTACCGTAACTTCGCAGCAGTTGCTTGTTTCACTAAGCACTTCTTCTTTTTATAGCTTCCAATAACTGACCACGTGCCAGGACCAACACGCGTCTCTTCTCAGGGATATTTACTTAAGCGACGACAGCTTCCCCATATCTGCCGTCTATAGATCCCTTCTAAGGGGGCTGCAAATTTGCATTATCGCGTCGTCTGCGCCCTACTCTCCTGCAACGAATAGAACCAGATAAAGCCTCTCTCTCTCTGATTTTTTCTGCTGCTTCCTTTTGCGACATAACGTGTTCAGAAAAGGCAATCGTCTCAGGCCATGCCTGTTCATTCTGAACCATAGCCTTGACTACGGCCGGTAGTGACAAGTCAGCGCCAATTGTCTTAATTAGGTGACGTCTCGGTTGTTCCCACATAGGACACGCTTGTAGCGTGTGCAAGGCAGTATCTTTTGGATCTCCACATTCATGACATCGAGTCGATTCTTCACGTCGAGCCACATCGCAGAGATACTTCCCAAAACAACCGTGCCCCGAAAGAATCTGTACGAGGCGGAATGTCAGATATTTTTTACTGTTCTCTACCCACTCTCTCAGAATTGGTCGGATCGCTTGGATTGTTTGTGTTCCAGCACTTGGAGTGGCTAACCGATCTTCCCATTCTCGCATTAGGTGTTCCCAGGCAACTTGTTTCAGCTGATTCACACTTACTAAATGACTATTTGTCCCACAGTTCTCAGATCTAAGAAAGTAGATCGCAGCAAGAACTCTAGCGTCCAAATCCCAAGGCGGGGTACCCGCAAGGACGCATGCTGCTTCGTATGAAATTGTACGATAGCCTCGGATAGTTCTTATGGCCATAACACGCTGCGGACGTCGTAAATATGCTCTATTTTTTATATTCAGAGCATCGTACCACACTGGAGCCCCATAGAGGGCCATTGAGCGAACAACTTGTACGTAGAGGCGACGGCATTCTACATTAGGTCCGCCTATATTTGGTAACAAGCGGCCTAATGCACTGGCTGTAGCAACAATCTTAGGTGCTAGTTGTCGGAAGTGTTCGATAAACGTCCACTTGCTGTCCAGAATGAGACCTAGATATCGCATAGTCGATTCCACTGCAACAGATACCCCATCTACAAGTAGATGTGTTCCTTGAGGAGGTCTACGCCTAGATCTATGAAAACAGAGAGCTTTTGACTTGCCAACGGATACCTCTAAGCCCAGTTGTCGAATTTTGAGTATCACATCGAAAACAGCTGCTGTAGCTGTTCTTATTGCTACGTCAATGTTTTGAGCTTGCACCAATACCAATGTATCGTCGGCGTAGCACAGAATATTTACTCCTGGCGGCATTTCTCCACGAAGCACCCAGTCATATGCGATGTTCCACAGGAGCGGCCCAAGTACCGAACCCTGTGGAACACCGCAAGACATTGCCAAATTTTGCCATCCAACTTGTCCCATAAAAGATACTTTCCGATCAGTTAAATAAGAGCTAATAATTCGACAGAGGTAAGATGGTACCTTGTGATATTTTAAGGCCTCTTTTATGCATTCCCAGGGAAGAGTGTTAAAAGCATTGGCTATATCTAGTGACACTGCCAAGGCAACACCTCCTTGACTAACCGCTTGTTCTGTGAGGTTTCTCACTTTTAGAATAGCGTCAATCGTAGATCGACCTGCACGAAAACCAAACTGTCTATCTGATAAGTCAATCCCACTAGATGTCATATTCTGGATAATGCGAGCAGCAATAACTCGTTCAAAAAGTTTTCCCACTTCATTAAGCAGAACTATAGGCCGATAAGATGAAGGATTATCTGCCGGTCGGTTGTCTTTTTGTATAAGTATTAAGTGTCCATCTTTCCATAATGAAGGGAAAACTCCCTGTTCCAGACAGGACGTAAACAGTCTACGTAGTCGTTCCTCTAATTTGTTTAAGGTTAAGATTTTTACCCAGATCATACCCGGGACACCATCAGGACCAGGTGCGGCTTTTTTGTTGCGTAATCTAAGTATTGCTGTGTTTAGTTCATCGTGTGATACAGATGGTATTTCCACGTCCATATTGAGTTCAACTAAAGGTAATGACATACATGGAGGTATAAACTCGCCTCTATGCGGAAAAAGAGTCTCTAAAATAATCTTTAAAACATGTGGCTCTAGTGTTTCTGTCAGTGGGGGTGTCCAAGGGCGAAGTTTATTTCGAACCATCAAATATGGTCGACCCCATGGATCTCTATTAAGGGAATCTAGCATTTCAGTTTTCGCCATCTCTTTACTTTTTAGGATAGCAGTTTTAAGAAGTTCTTTTGATTCCTTATAAATCCCATATAGGCGAATTTCTTCAGCCTGAAATTGAGGGCTTCTCTTCTGTCGTTTTCTACGATATCTTGCATATTCACGCCGAGTAGCTACACAACGTACCCGCAGCTGTGCGATTTCAGCATTCCACCAATAAACTTTATATCGAGGACTTGGAATTCCACCACGTAGCATAGATGCATCACATATGTTCGTTACAGAGCTACTGAAACATTCCACCTCCCGTTCTATGTCGATAGTTGATACATGAGAAGAGCATACCCATGCTTGTACTAGGGCAGCTTCCTTTAGTAATTCTTTATCCAACGATCTTAAGCTCCAACGTGGTTTTCGTCCAGTTTTATCTTTTCTAGTATCTGTAATTGTATTTTTACTAATATTAAATCGTATATATAGGTGATCTGAAAACGTTTCAACTTCCTCTATTACTTTCCATCCATGAATTTTATTCGCTAGAGCTGGACTTGCAAATGTGACATCAACTATCGACCCACCATGATAGCGCACGCAGGTATTAACCGACCCTTTATTCAAAACAAGCAAACTACATTCCGCTACCCAATCTTCTAAAACTTCTCCCCGTGCATCAGTCGCTGGGGAGCCCCACGCTGTAGATTTGGCGTTAAGATCCCCAGAGAGTAACACGTAATTGTGAGGATTATTTCTTATAGTAGCTGTAATATCCAATAGAAAATCCTCAAAATCAGCGAGATTTCTGTTCGGCGAAAAATACGCACCTATGATAAAATAATCCCTCCAGTTAAGAGCGACATAACCTTTTCCTCTTTTCACGACCGACACCGAAGCAACGTCTCCCGAAAATACGACGGCCACCAAATCATCTACATCTCCAAACCACTTAGATTTTTGTGGCACAAAATAAGGTTCAGCCACAATAGCTACAGCTATAGACCATTCAGCCATACTCTGAAGGAGCAGATCTTGAGCTCGAGCACAATGGTTGATATTGGCCTGAAGAATGTGGATTGCCTTATCCATTTTATTCAATAGTTATGTCAGACGCCTCTGCGGTACTAACATTTTTTGTCCAATGATGTACCTGAAATTCCCTTCTCCTATTCGTCTTTGACGTTGGAGGACAACAAAGTTTGCTACCTAATCTATGATCGCAAGGTTTATTTGCCTCGTTGCATATCGAACATTTTGGTGTTGCCGAGCAATGAGATGCTTTGTGACCCTTTGTTCCACAGCGATAGCAATTTTCACTACGATCTATCTCTGATGTGCACTGAGCTCTCACATGCCCACTATGATGGCATCGATAGCAACGCATTTCTCTAGGTGGAAGAAGCTTGACTTTAGCAGATATCCATCCTACTCTTATTCGACCTTCTGCTCCTAACTTTTTAGCCACATCAACAGGACAACGCACCCATACCACACCTGTGCCATTAGCAAACCATTTAATATCTCCTGCCTTAATCATTTCCTCTGAGGAGGCCCCTTTCTGGGCAACGGCAGAAATTACCTCATTTACTGAAACTGAGTCATCAAGACCCATGATCCTCATTTCGGCACATTTTATAGGTCTAGAAATTTTAACTACGCCCTCAGGTAAGACCTCTTTTAACTTTTGTGCCAGAGAATCTGCTTTATCTCCGCTTGTTGCGCCCGGCACCTGGAGTACCCTAGCCCCAGTAACCGATTTTTTAAAATGGAGTCCCGAAATCCCACAACTATCAAGACTAATTTTTTGTTTAGCATCTGCCAAAATGGCCGCATAAGTTAATCCTTGTTTCTCTGCCTCGGGTGACAGATTAATAACGACTGCTGTCGTTCGAGGTGGACGCAGCCTTACCGCCCGGGATCTTTTGGAGACAGTTTGCGTTTTATCTGGCTTGGCCTTTTTAGGCTTTTTCTTTTTGCGGGCAACTACTGTCCAGCCAGCTTCTTCAGCCGCAGCTTCAATATCATTTGGAGTTTGTGAGGCCAGATCCTGATTCTCATAGATAGAACCTTTCTTACTTTTCTTTCCTTTCTTGCTCTCCTGTCTTTTCTGTTTCTCTATTACGGTATTATTTGAATCCTCTTCAGATGCTTTGGTCATAGATTTAATCATTTGATCAGCAACTAAAGGAGGACTCAGCCTTTTTTCAATATTTAGCCTCTCTTCTAGGCCCTCCAATCGAGAATTTAACAATGTACCTACTTGTGACATAATGGCCTGACTAAGCTCTTCTATATTTATATTTTGTGAATTGAATCTGTTATTTATAGTCGGTTCCTGAGAACGGAATGGAACGGAAGTCGGTTCTTGAGAGATATTTTCAATTTGCGAAATTGAGTTTTTGTCTTTTAAACTTGTCATATTGGCTTTAAGATCTTCTACTTCTTTTCGGAGATCACTCAATTCCGAGTTTAATCGAGAGTTCTCATATTGCAGTTTCTGCACCTCCTCCGATGCTGACCTCTTATGAAGTACAGCAGTTGCAGTTTTTATTGATTCTGCAGCGTCCTTTAGGGCACGTTGAAAAGTCGTCTTCAAATTCTTCGACTTACTTGCCACCTTTAAGATAATGTCAATATCTTCTATGACTTGCTGATTGAGAGTGGCTGCCAGACAAACATCCCCACCGCTGGAAGCCAATCCTAGCAATTTCCTCTTTTCACGAGCAATACGAGCTTGCTGTTCAACAGTTTTCTCAGCTTCTTGAGCTGTTTTCTTTGATTTATCAACCAAAAATTCCTTAATTCTATTTCCACAGTCAGAACGCGATCCGTCTGTATCGTCTTCATTTGATGCCGCTGTCAGGGCTATACGTCTCTTTTTTACTTTGGTAAATTTTTTCACCAAAGGTATTGAAAATCTAGAATCTTCTGTTCGGACACTGGTATCAGAGTCCATTGCAGTTCTTCTTGCCACTTCATTCCCAACTTTAGTTTCTTCTATTTGTATAACTTCTTCCCCTATCTCATTTATTTGTTTTTTTAAAAGTTCGTTATCCATATTTAGTCCCACGAGTATGGGGGAATTAAAATGTCCATCCGGGTAGTGCCCCCTGTGCCCGGGTAAGCCTAGATGTAACCCGTTAGAGTGTCGGCTGGTACTCTAACGGGGATAGCAGTAACGACTGAACTACCCATCAGCCATGCATCCCTTCGCGCTGCGTCGCCACTTAGGATTCGGGGTAATTTTTTATAGAGGTTTTCTTCCTCGCAACCCAGGCGGTTAAGCCAAGATCCTCGGTCCCATTCCTCGGCCGCTAGACATGATCAACGACACCGATTCTTAGGATTACGATTTTCGCGGAAGGGCATAACTATGCCTAGCCAATTGTGAAATAAAATCTCACAACAGCCCCACTCCACTATAGGTGACTTAGCACCTATCTCCCAGTGCGCCTCTTAGCTTCACGCCCGACTGGCTTGCCGGACGCTAATGAGCTCCCTCCACCACGACAAGGTGGGCACACATTCGGGGGAGAACTCACTTTACCTATGGCAATAAACCGACTAAAAAGGAAACAAATTCTAAAGAGAACCAACCCAACGTCATGCAGTTATTCCATATATGAAACATTTCCAATGGGGAATGAGTTCCTAAAAAGCCATTATAGCTCTCCATACATCTGTTCATAGTTGATCTGGACTGGTTGGACTGATCGCATGATAATATCTAATAATAAAAAAAAAAAAATTGCAGTTTGGCCCTGATTGCGTAAAAGACAGACAGACAGATAGACAGACAGACATACAGACAGACAGAGTTACTTTCGAATTAATAATATAGGTATGGATATATAAATATAAGTACTATTATACACCAGGCAGCAGTGCAGCCCTCCAAGCGAGCGCGCAACTGCGCGACAAGCAGCGCGCTTTCGCGCTGTTCCTGGAGTTCCTGCGTGCGCACGGCCTATGGCGGCGCCTGTCCGCCGTCACGGACGGAGGGGAGGACGGGGAGGGGGAGGGGGAGCCCGTGGGCACGCAGTGGGCGATGTGCGCGCTGGCGGAGCGCCTGGCCGCCGCGCGGGCCCTGCAGCGCCTGCACCAGGCTGGCGCGCCGCTCGTTGATGCTGCCTTTCATCAGGTTTGTTTGGTTTCAAAGCTTAAAAATCTAGGTGTAGATGGTTGTCCAGATTTTGTTGGGAATTTATCTGACTTTTAATAATAATAATAATAATAATAAAAACATTTATTGCCATAAACAACATATACACATTTAACAAACAAATTAACAATTTAACAAAAGAACATTATGGCAAAAGGTATAACTCAGCTAAATGATGCTTGAGTTTTTACTCTCAAGCATCGCTGTTTTTCAGTTACACCTTGGATCACGGACAAACAGACTCTCACAAAAAAGAAAAATAATAAGAATAGAATTAAGGTATCCGTTCATGGGTGTGCGCGTGTGTGTATGTGCGTGAGTGTGTGTGTGTGTTTGTGTGTGTTTGTGTGTGTGCGTGTGTGTGTGTGTGTTCTTATTTGTGCCTATATACACCTTTACATCCGGTTTGGAATAAATAAATAAGTTTTAATAAGGAGAATAAATCATACATCAATAATACTAGTATACTAGTTTGAAATTTCAGGCCTAGAAATAATATTTTAAGCTCTTTTTATCCGTGTTATGATTTTCTGCATCAAGTTGCCGTTTTAGTAGTGCGCTTTTGTATTTATTCTTAAAATTAGCTGCACTAATTTTAACTCTTAGGGGAGGCGGTAGGTCATTCCAAATTCTTGCTGCAGAAAACTTAAAACATCCGCGATAGCGGGATGTGTAGTGTGGGGGTATATTCAATAGGTTCCGGTTAACTGGCCGAAGGCTTCTGTTACCATCACTAGCCCAGGTGAGCTTTTCAAATAAGTACTGTGGCTTTTTATTCCACAGAACCCTTTGAATAAGAGACGCGTATTGCACCTCCATTCTTGCACTCATATTTAGTATACCCTTGCGGTTTAGATAGGGTGTTATGTGTTCTCTTCGTGGCACGTTATAGCAAAATCTGATACAAGCGTTTTGAACCCGTTGAATAGCCTTTAGCGTGTACGAGTTTATTCTAGTACTGAAGACAGAACTGCAGTAATTAAAGAGGGAAAGGACAAGTGAATCCACAAGTTTGAGTCGAAGGTCCTCTCTTATATAGGATCTGATTTTATACAAGGTTTTAAGTTTAAAAAATGCATTGCTAATCTTGGTGTTGATGTGCTCGATGTACTTCTGTTGAGGATCTATTATTAAGCCAAGGTTGCGAGCGGTTTTCACGAGTTCAATCGTCGTGTCGTTAATTTTTATCTTTCCTCTAACTGTTGTAAGCCTTTCCACTTGCTTCTTAGTGCCCAATAGTAGCAATTGTGACTTAGATGGATTTAGGAATAGTGAATTTTTTGTTGACCAATTGGATATGCGCTTCAAATCCTCATTTATGTTCTGGATGGCATTCTTGGTATCTTCAACTTTAAAAGAGTAATATAGTTGGGTATCGTCAGCATACAGATGGTGTTTGCAGAAATGTATGTGGTTTGGTAGATCTGCTGTGAATAACGAAAATAGTATAGGACTTAATAAGGACCCTTGGGGTACCCCACGCTGAACTGTTGTCAAAGCAGAATATCTTCTTTGCCCGTCATTACCATCAGTAACGACCATTTGTTCTCTATTTAATAAAAATGTCCTAAACCACTGGCAGGTTTCCTTTGAAAAACCATAGCATTCCAACTTGCCTAAGAGTAGCTCTGGGAGGAGGCAGTCAAAAGCGCGTGAATAGTCCAGCAGGATCATAATTGTACTCAGACCCTTGTCTGAAGCTTCGCTTATATCGTCAGTAATATTTAGAAGGGCTGTTTCGGTGCCATGGCATCTGCGAAATCCGGATTGAAATTTAGGTATAATATTGTTGGCATCTAAAAAGGTTAACATTTGATTCAGTATTGTTCTTTCTAGAACCTTTGACAAAACAGGTAGGATTGATATTGGGCGAAGGTCTTTAAGCTGTTCAACACAGTGCTTTTTAGGAATAGGCCTGATCAGAGCACGTTTCCAAGATGTTGGGTACGTTAGAGTTTCTATCGATTTGTTGATGATATCAGTGATAATAGGCAAAGTGACATCTAAGGTGAGTTTTATCATTTCTATATTTAAATCATCATGACCTATTGCCTTAGTTTTAATGTTATTTATTATTTTAAGTACCTCTGATTGTGTTGTTGTTTTTATATTGAACAGTGCGCTGGAATTAATTGCAGGAACACCTGCCCCTTCTATATCACAGTCATTAATAGGTGGAAGATCGAGAAAATGAGCATTGATTTTATCCGGGTCATTAATGTGATCAGGAATATTAATTATTGCATTTTTGTTAGGCATCACTGTATTTTTTAAGTTGTGCCACATTATCATTGGCTGATGCAATGTGTCATTTATATAACTATTAATAAAGGCTCTCTTTTCCCTATCTGTTGCAGAGGTAACAAGATTTTTTAAGTCGCGATAGTATTTTATCGATGAATCATTTTTCTTCGCGTGTGCTTTCACTAGAGCTTTGTCACGTAGAGTCATCATAAATTTAATCATGTTTGTGATCCATGGTTTTGGTGTATTTTTACATATAACTTTTTGCATTGGTGCGTGGATGTCAAATAAGCATAACAAGTAATTATTGAACATTTCCACCATAATATCGACATTATTAGATGCGGTAATTAAATGCCAAGGAATAGATTTTAAATCGTATTTAAACTGTTCCAAGTTTATGTCGCTAAGTTTACGTTTAAATTTAATTTGTCTAATTAGATTCGGCTTTTTTATATCAAGATCGACTAATATCATAGCATGGTCACTAAGACATGGATTATGTACAACTTGAACCCCACGACATCTTGATATGATATCTGTCATTACTACGTCTAAGATGGTTCTTGATGTTTCAGTTATTCTCGTTGGTTCTTTAACTAGCTGCCCTAGGTTATGTTGCTTACAAAAATCCCCTAATTCTCTTGCAATGCTAGTCTCCGTTCGATTGATGTCGATATTCAGATCGCCTAGAATACAAGTATGGTCACAGTGGGCCATGACGTTTAACGATTCACTTATACCATCCAATGCATCACTGACTTTCACAGTTTCGGGTCTGTATGCAGTGCCAATTGCCAAAACGACTCCTGACAGTCGAACTTCTAGCCAAAATTGTTCAAGTATTGAATCCGGATGAGGATGTGTATGAAAATTTATGCCTTGTCTAATATAGAAACCTACACCTCCACCTTTCTTACCTTGACGAGCTTTATGTAGAAACTTGTAGTCGGGCAACACTGGTGCCAGACTCTCTTCATCAGCTTTCAGCCAGGTCTCATTGATAGCTAAAATGTCAGGGGTGTATTTTTGTACAGTTACAAATAGTTCATCAGTACCAGTATTGAGAGATCTTGCATTTAGCAGCCCTAGTCGCAAAAGATATTTTCTGCCACTAGTCATTGCAAAAATATTTCCAAAATATAATTAAAATTGTCCAGAAACAAAGGAAAAAATAAAACGTCAGTAGGCAAAGTAGAACAGTGTATATATGCACATATTTAGAAAATTTTATTGTGTAGTTATGAATGTGGTGTGTGGTATTGTGTGTGAATGAAAAGTATACTTGATATGAATTTGATGATATAATGAACGGAAAACTTAACTTAAAAACAATTAACTTAAACATGTAAACATAATGAATAAAAAAGTTTAAACATATAACAATTAAATAATTTTGGCTAAGTTTATGATCCAACACAATTTTTATCAAAAACCCTAAGAATATCCTCTTCTGTGCGCAAGCGATGTCTTAACTTCCCCTGAGCCTGACATACAAAAATCTTTCCATCTCTAGTCCACACATATTTGTATTGATGCCCGCGAGCCAAAGAGCGCGCTTTATAAAATATGAGCCGATTGTGTTTTGTAAGCCGTTCGTTAACATATATGGAGTTTGTCTGTCCAGGTAGGTTTAGGCCCTCCGTCGTAAGATTGCGTCTCACGCGAGCTGCGCGCAGCATTGCATCGCGCAGAGCTCTGCGAGCGAGACACACGACTAGAGGGCGTGGCCGCGCGCGCCCGCCGCTATTTGCTGAATTTGCACTGGTCGACCTCTCCGGACCAGCCCGATGAGCACTAACAATATCTTTTTCATCTAGATCTACGCCTATTTTTTTTGCAACGGAGAGGATGAGGTGAACACAGTTCTCCGCGGGCGTTTCCGGGCATCCTGCTACTTCGACGTCATTAGATAACATACGCTGATCCCGATCAGAAATATCTCCTTTAAGTTGTTCTATGATACTTTCGAGAGCAGTGATATCACACGATTGCTCCTTTTTATTTTCGAGTAAACAAACTCTTGCCTCTAATTGCTCGATACGAATATTCTGATCCCGTATGGTGTTTGTGAGACCATTTATGGCCTCTGTGACGCTGTCCATGCTGTTTCGAATTAAGTTTGCCATATAAAATTTTAACTCTTCCATCATGTTATGGTCAGGGTCCTTCTGGCTTGTACTTGGGCTATTTACCCGAGTAGTTCTTGCTCGATGAGTTACATTCCTACTTTCTGTAGTAAATGTCGGCGTACTTATGTTTCCTACTTTAAGCCCTCTATTTGAGCAGTCTGGACACTTCCATTGTTCTTTATGATCCATTAAGCCAAAATTTTTTTGGCTAACATTCGCACATTCCAAATCATATACTTCCTTACATGTTATGCATTTCAGAAATTCTTTTTTTAATATTTTTTTTGTGCAGCTGGAACATTTTTGGTTCGTGGAGTTCATTCTTGCGTATTATAATAATCAAAAGTCCAAGGTACAAGAATAAGTGAAAACATATGGTCGCAAAAATTTCTAGTAATACCCGCTTTTAACACTTATCACTTCGAAGTATGTAATTTTCACACGAACTGCGGCGGTCGGCACTTCAATGTTTACTCAACTACCACGACTATGTAAAAGTTACTCATATTTTTGTACAACTGTAAAATTACTTTCTCGTGTATATCATAATAAAAGTAAGTATTTGTCGTCACTACAATAGCGGCGCGGCGGCGCGGCGGCGCGGTCCAGCACACGACCTCACGCGGCGGTGGTCGGCGCGTACCAACAAAAACCTTTTAATTATTTTCTTTTTGAGTGTACAATGCGCGACAGTTTAGAGACGCTAACTTTGTGCCGGTAGGTGGCGTCGGACGTGGACAGCGACGAGGACGAAGAAGTGGCGGCGGCAGTGCGCGGCGGCGCGCTCTCAGCAGCGGACGTGTGCCTGCGCCGCGTGACGCGCGCGCCACGCCTTCTGCGCGCGCTGGCCGCGCTTCCCGCCGTGCCCCCCGCGCCGCCCGTTTCCTCGCTGCACGCCTGCACTGCGCTCACCGTGAGTACATACACCAGCACAATAAATATATCAAAAACAGTTTTTACTCCTAACCCTTTACGGAGGCAAATGAAAAATGTGAAATTCGTGGGTGAATTGGGTGAAAACAACAGCTTCAACGGTTATGATTAACGGTATATTAATTAGCTCATTACCTTTTGTGTGCAAATCGTTGTATGTCTTGGGGGTTCATACATCATGTAAATATTTTTTTTATAATGAATACACGTTGGTGTTTATTACCAGACAGTTCTACAAGAGATGCACAAGTGCCGCGCGCAGTGGTCGCAGTGGGCGGGCGCACACCGCCCGCCGCCCGCGCTCGGCCCGCGCTCTACGCTCACGGCGCTCGCGCACGCGCACACGCGCGTCCTGTAAGTAACGCCCTATTAGTAAATAAGTGTACTATGTTTTATTTTTGCTGTTGTGACAACACGTCACGTTTCGTAAATGTGCACCTTGCCTCCTATTGGACCACGTCATGGCGTAGTGGGACTTCCGGAAGACACGCTATGTTTGAAGTATACCTCCATTAAAGAAGATTATAATTTTATTACCCGCTCTAGTATGGAACTACTAAATGCAAAATGTCTTTAATGGAAAAATGAAAATAATTTAATCGTGTAAGTAATATTTACATACTCCTATTAGTCCATACATCGAATTCAAAACTACATAGCTTTCACAGTCAGAAATTGGAAGTGTCAATCTGTGTAATAACGGGGAAACCCGGTCACGAGCTTCTCGTGACGGTGAAACTGGTGCACACCTCTCTACACCCTTAGCCGACTACGCCGATGTTGCGCCCGAGGCACTACGCTGCTTTGTGGGGGCCCATCTAGTGAGAGGCGAGTCACCGTTCGCCAAACATTCAATTTGAGTCTATTGTAAAGGCGAACGTCCGTTAGTCTCATTCAATAGCCCAGTAGCCAGTCCATCCAAATTCCATTCCATAAACCTAGTTTAGCTTTCCACATTTTCCATAGTTCCTACGCATTAACCGGCGGCCATCTCTGGGCAATCACCCGTGGTTACCCAGAGATGGGCCGCGGCTGCTGACTGTGTTGTACTGCGTCACAGTAAAACATTGGAATATTCTCTTAGAATCGTAGAGGCCCCCTCTACGTGTGTCCCCACGCAAGCCTCTTGTTCCACGTAAGTCAAGGACCGCGTTTTTTTGAACAGAGGAATCTTTAAAGAGAAACGTGATAAGATATAAACAATATCATTATAATAAAAATAAAAAACTATCTAAATATTTGGACCTAGCCCATGAGATTACCGCCATGTATCCCACATATCATTGTGCCGATAGTGATTTCGGTTAACGGTTTAATAGCGAAAAGCCTCGACCAACATCTTAAGAGGCTATCGCTTAGCTGTTGGATCAAGAACCGGATGCAGAAGGCAGTTTTACTTGGGACGGTGCGTATTGTGCGGAAGTTCTTCTCTCTGGAGCCCTAGTCATCGATGGCATCGACCCTTGACCTGCCCTCGGGAAAATGTTTTTTTTATATTTTTAAATGTATTTTTATAATAATTTATATTTAAAAATGTATTTTTTTTTCTCTTATATAATAAAAGTATACAACAAAAAGATATAATATATCCTTTGCTTACCTTATTTGCGGGGTACAGCTAAAATAAAGAAATAAGGTACGGTGTAGTATTTTTTTAAAAATAAAAGTTGAATCGTGGTATTCGTCAATACGACTTTAAACCTTATGGTGGTCGGCACTTCAAATAGTGTGTAGTGCTTAAAGTTTGTCACGGCACCGCAGGCAGTGCGCACGGCGCTGCTCGGACCTTTCGCTACGCGCGCAGCTGGTGGAGGCGGCGGCCGCGCTGGCGGACCTGCTGCTGGCCGACGCGCGCAATTCACCGCTCTATGAGGAGATGAGGACCGACATCATACGCCCCTACTGTGAGTATAGTACAGATAGCAGAGTAGGCAGAGGGAACCTAGTGTTGAGACATTTCGATACATTGTTAATTCCTTTTGCGCTTTGTGTTGTCAGAATAAGAAAATGAAAATAATTTATTACCGTAAATTGGAATCAATCGGACACTATTCCTCTACGAAACTGCGGCCTTATATTATTTAATAACACGTTTGTCTTATACTTTTAGCATAAATACAATTTTAAAATGATTTATGTAAATAATAGTTTATACTTATTTTCAGTTGAAGAAGGTCAGATAGAGCGCGCGGCAGTACTGGCGGAGAAGTTCAAGGACTTCGACCTGCTCATAGAGATGTGTGTAGAACGGAACGATATGGAGCGGCTGCATGGGTACATCGATAAATATGCCGATGAGGTAGACTACCAGTAACTTATACCAGAATATAAATACATTTTTAGTTAATATAGTTTTCCTGCATAGCAGGGTAGGTAAAGGAAACCAAGTGTACCCAAGTGGAACCAAGTGAACATAGTAACACACTCATATACTGTGATATCAATATTTTGAGACATTGCATGTTGAGTGGTGCAATTTAAGAGTGCTCCTTGTCTTGTTACTACAACAAGAAAAAAAATATATTTTCCGAGTGAGAATGGAACCCATAAGCTTTGCTTTTATCATAATATGCTATATTACAACAGTATAATTTATAATGATGTACTCGAATGCAAAATCAGGGTATAGCAGAAAAAGCCTTCGCATGGATGTCGTCACGCGGCCACTCGGCGCTGCTCCTGCGCACGCTGGCGGCGCGGGGGTCGCGAGACTCGGCGCGGGCGCGCGCCTGGTTCGCCGCCACGCCCGCGCGCCTGCACCTGCACGCGCTGCACGCGCTGGGCGGCGCGGGAGGTGAGGGACGCGCGGGGGACGCGGGCGCGCTCTACGCGCAGTTGGCGATGGAAGCCGATACCGTTGCGAGGGTCACGGTGAGTTGAAACGCTGTGTTTTGTAGATTCATACTATACTATATACCACATATAGCAGGCCAAACCTGCTATAAGTGAAATTTGCTTTTTACAGTTTTACTTTTACAGTAACACAATTAAAAGATTAGATTCGTTTTTTTGAAATTTCGTATAAAAATCATTAAAAATAGTTTTTCTTGGTCTGGTCTTTTAATTATAAAGTTTGACAAGAAATTAAACATAAATTACAATTAAAACAGAAATTGTAAAATTCCAAGTACATAAACGAAAAAACCATGGCATGCAAACTTAAGTTTTCCAATTTATATAAATTATACTTCTTGATAATTTACAATCATTAAATTGGTATGGATCTGTTATACTTAATCGGCGTCTTATAATTTTAAAAAAAGCTTTATTTATTTTTAAACTCCTTATAAAAAAAAAGATAACACTAACTTCCAAACAGACATTGGCGTCAATCGCCAAGCTCTGCCTTGCCATCAACGAAGGTGATGAGGGTGGTGATGAGTGGCGCAAGGCAGAGACCCGACTCGCCCTCGCTGAACAGCAACTAGCCTTACCACGAGACATCAAACTGCAGCACGGACTCGACCAAGCTGATACTAAGTTGGTGGAGGCTGAGGACCTAGTGCAGGTAATCTGAATGGGTATTATTTATGTAAATTGTGATTAATTACTTTATTCCTAGCTGGCATTTTTATTACTTGTCTCTTGTAAGAAAACGAAACTCTTAACACTATGACTGTCTCCTCTTATTCAGAAGGTATATAGAGCGCGAAAGGTAAAAAAATCCTTCAAATACCCTGAAGTATAATTCAAATTAAAATATATTATTAATAAATATATAATGACATCCTGCCACAGATGTACATCGACAGCGACAGCCGCTGTCTCACCGAGTACGACTACAAGAAGGCGCTGGATCTGACCGACTTCGTGCAGGACATGGAGAAACGGGACGACTTACGTTTACGAGTAAGTATGTGAAATAATTGTAAAGGATAAGTAAGTTACCATTAAATAAATGAGACGGGACGAAAGTGCCTTAATGGGAACATAGTATCTTAACACTAGATTCTCATTTTTAGGGTTTTATTATTTAAGGTTTCAATCGAGTCTATCATACCCCTTTACAAAATTATTACATTTCTTCAAATGGGAATTGAACCTGGTCGCGTTTACAGTCGCACGCTTGTGCCCCTGTGTCATAACTGGCGTTTTTTTACTTCTAACAAAATATTTCTTTCCTGCAGGTTTGGTGCGCCAGTATCCGCCGCGACGAATGGTCTCAAGCGCGCGTGGACGCGCCCGCCGATGCACTGCGGGACTTCATATTCTTCAGGCTTATTGATCTGGTGCATATTATGGGTGTGTGTTTGTATTTTGTATATATAGATGACTTAACGGCAGCCCTTAGTCAAATTCAAAGTCAAACTCAAAATATCTTTATTTCATTAAAATGCCTAACATTTACTTGGACATGTCATAAAAGTAGAAAAAAATGCAAAACAAAATAACCAAAAAAAATGTGCAATTTTGACTTGTAAACTATCAACTCAGCCAATTATTCGCAATGTTATTGATGACGTATAGGAGCAAGATATTTTTTAATGATACGATTCCCCAAATATTAAAAAATAAATTCAAAAAATAAATTCAAGAAATATATTAAATTAAATAAATTTATTAAAAAAACTAGTAAAATTCTTAAGTTAAAATTTCCGGCTAGGCAAATAAACGTATTAAATAATAGTAAATTAAAATTAATAGATAAACTTAAATCTTATAATAATAGATTGATTCAAAGCAGGTTTATGTATGACCGAGACACATTCCAGCTGCAAGATGAAATAAACAACCTAAATAGCTCCCTCAGAGCACTAAGTGAGAAATATGAATCTTCACAAAATCAAATTAAAGAACATATTTCAGCTGCAGGCGATTTGGTTGACCTTTGCAATTACAACATGGAAAGATTTGAATCACTAACAAATAAACATAGTTGTGGTTGTTCAGTTGTAGGTTCCACTGAATCAATTCCCTCGCAAGAGGCTGTGGATGACTCGGCCATGCATAATTTACTCAATAAAAATAAGAAAAATTTACATATTGTCAATTCCTCCCGCTCATCAAGAAATATTTTTGTTATATCTGATAAATTAGGTCAAGGCTTTGGGTCCCTACTTAGTCACCATTTCTCAAATTCAGTATTTAATGCATGTTCGCCTGGAGCCAGTTACCAGTTTAACATTAAGAAAATTATGTCCATGAATTTAAATGAGCATAGTACTGTTGTACTATTACATGGTCATAGTTTGTCAGTGAGGAAACAAGATATTATAAAGAGTATAGAAAACTTGCTTGACTTACATAGTAAAACTAAATGTAAATTTATTATATGCTCTTTTCCATATTCTTCTTCCCTCACAGAAAAACAAAATAAATACATATACAACCTGAGCTTGACATTATATAATACGACAGAACATCATAGCGACGCATTATTTTATTTAGACTTAAATAAATTTATTTTTAATAGCTGTAAGTTGACAGAAGATACATTGTATCTACCTCTATATTTTAAGAAACAAATTGCTACTTTAGTAGCATATAATATACAAAACCCCGTTGTACATGGTATAACGAAGGAAATTAAATGTACTAATAATACTTCTATAAAGTATAATGATGTAAGTTCCAATTTAAACTAGACAATAAGACAACGCCTACGTCATTTAAATTTAACATTGTACATCAGAATATGCAAGGCCTAGGAGGCAAAGAACTGGAACTAGAATTATTTCTAAAAAAAAATTAATATACATATAATGTGTATAACTGAGCACTGGATCTCGAGATGTAACAATACAGTAAATATAGAAAACTATACATTGTTAAGTTCGTTCGTTAGAGAGAAGGCCATCCGCGGTGGTTCGCTTATATTAGTGAGAAATGATATACGTTGTAAATCGCGACCAGATATAGTAGCTCTCTCCGACGAACGCTCCATTGAATTGTCCTGCGTTGAATTCAATAGACATATTATAGTATGCGTGTATCGACCCCCCTCAGGTAGTTTTGAAGTATTTGAAGAAAAAATGGAGGATGTTTTGAATAATTTGAGTTCGAATAGTAAATCTTTAATCGTATGCGGAGACTTTAATATAGATATACTACAGGTGATATCATTAAGCCTTCGTTTTTTAAACTTATTTAAATCTTTTAATTTGTTTAATATTTTCTCTGAACCAACTCGTATAACGAATACGTCCGCTACTTGTATAGATAATGTTTTTTGTCATTGTGAGAGTGTAGAAAAACAAATTATTACTAATCTTAGCTCGGATCATTGTGGTCAAATGTTTTCGGTAATAGATAAAACAGTCGCAGAACGTAAACAAATATCAATTAGACCAATTACTGAAAATAAAATTAATCTTTTTAATAATAAAGTGAGTGAAAAAATTGCAAACTTAGAAATAACCGGATTAAATCCGAATCAGCTATATTGTAAAGTTTGCAATTTACTCACTACAGAGTTTGATAATATTTTTAAAGTTAAACAGATATATAAAAACTCGAAGTTAACTTTTAGCGACTGGGCAACTGTTGGTATATACCGGAGCAGAAATAAACTATATGAA
Source organism: Heliconius melpomene rosina (assembly GCF_056956725.1). Taxonomy (NCBI): domain Eukaryota; kingdom Metazoa; phylum Arthropoda; class Insecta; order Lepidoptera; family Nymphalidae; genus Heliconius; species Heliconius melpomene. The sequence continues at coordinate 375,973 of NC_140396.1, read as the reverse complement.
TTATATAATATGAGGCAATGGAATCAAGATCCGGAGTTCTTGTTAAAAGTTAGAAATTTTTCAAAAATATTTAAAAAGGTATGTGTTCAGGCGAAGTCTATGTATATAAGAGCAAAAATTATGAACTCTAATAATAAAATTAAAGCTACATGGGATGCTATCACTACTGTAACTGGGAGATTTAGAGCTGTCAGTGAACCTATTAAATTAAAAGTTAATAATATAATCTTAAATTCAGATTTAGAAGTGGCAAATACTTTTCAATTTTTTTTTTCTGATATATCTACTGAAGTAACACGTTCACTGCCATCATCTCCTTCGGAAGCAGAATTAATACTAAAAACCCATGTAAATAGTTGTAGACAAAATTTTGTGTTTAAGAATGTGTCACCAGATGAAATTGTCAAAACTTTTAAAAGCCTTAATTTAAAGAAAACTGGTGATTTATGGGGCATGTCTGTTAAAGTTTTTAATTCAATTATACCTAATATTGCTCCTTACCTTGCTTTAATTTTTAACAATTGTGTAGAATCCGGTACTTTTCCTGATTTAATGAAATATAGCAAAATAGTGCCGCTTTACAAAAGTGGAGATAGATCTGAGCCTGGAAATTACAGACCGATTTTGACCGATTTGTTTTGCCATCCTTAAGTAAAATATTTGAAAAAATAATGTTCAACCAGCTCAGCTCTTAAATATTAACAATTGTTTCCATAGTGAGCAATATGGTTTCATCAAAGGTAGGTCCACTACGGATGCGGGTGCTGCACTCAAGCACAGCTAAAGCACATTTATGACGCATGGGAGAGGTCACAAAATGCAATTGGAGTGTTTTGTGACTTATCCAAAGCCTTTAATTGCGTAGACCATGTAACTCTGTTGTTAAAACTAAAACATTATGGTATACAGGATACTGCCCTTGACCTTATTGCCTCATATCTAAACCAAAGAATCCAGACGGTTAGTATAAATAATGTAAAATCATCTGGATCTCCTCTAAAGATGGGCGTTCCACAAGGATCTATACTGGTCCTCTTTTATTTCTTCTTTATATTAACGATCTGCCTTTTTATGTGAAGAACCTATGTGATATTGTACTTTTCGCGGATGATACCTCTTTAATATTTAAGGTTGACAGAAATATAAATAACTATGACGAAGTGAATAGTGCATTATCGCATATTCTTCGTTGGTTTGATGTTAATAATCTAATGTTAAATGCTAAAAAAACGAAATGCATCGAGTTTGCCTTACCAAATGTTAAAAAACATAATTTTAATGTAATAATTAAAGGAGAACCTCTTAATGTGTCGGAATCAGCTATTTTCTTAGGTGTTACTATAGATTCCAAACTCCAGTGGAACGCTCATCTGGAAGCACTTGCAGATAAACTCAGCTCTGCCGCGTTCGCAATTAAGAAAGTAAAACAAATGACGGACGTTGAAACTGCCCGACTAGTCTACTTTAGCTATTTCCATAGTATTTTATCTTATGGAATGCTGCTATGGGGCAGTGCTTCAGATATCAATTCAATATTTATTCTCCAAAAAAGAGCCGTAAGATATATTTATTATCTAAGAGCTCGAGATTCTCTGCGAGATGTGTTCAAAGATGCAGGTATTATTACAGTTGCTTCCCAATTTCTATACTATAATATTCTCTTTGTCCGACAAAATATACATTGTCATAGAAAAAATAGCGATAGTCATACGATAGAAACGAGAAATAAAGATGAGCTTGTTACACCAAGTTTTCGCCTCCAAAAAGTTAATAAATCCTTTATGGGTCTGAGCATACGTGTATATAATAAAATTCCGCAGTGTATTCTTAATTTGCCACTACCAAAATTTAAAATATCTGTAAAAAAAATTCTAACAAGTAAAGCTTATTACACTGTTCAAGAATATTTAGAGGATAAAGATGTATGGAATTAATGTCTATTGAATGTCAGGCAGGACAGCTGCCAGCTAATGTAATAGTGAAATATACCATTGACTTTAAAAAGAGCAACTGTTGAGTTTCTTGCCGGCTCTTCTCAGCAGAACTGCCTTCCGAAACGGTGGTAGCTTTTTGTTGACATGTACATTCGATGATTCAAAAGTTTATTTGAATAAAGAATATTTTGAATTTGAATTTGAATTTGAATTATTATAATCACTAAGCATTTTACATATATTTTTTTATTTGTTCCAGGCGGTGATCTAGAGCTGCTATTACCACCGTTAGACGACATACTAACAGCGCGTGAACTTGCCGACCTTGTTTCCGACGCACGTTTTCGCTTTTTACTACAATACGGATACCAGTGTGTCGTCGCACCACAAGACGACATTGACGACCAGTAGACTGAGAGTTAGTAAACTAACAGTGGACCTTCCATAAATTGTCACAGGAATTTTAAGATTTTCATTTCTCCCTAACATGTCATTTAAGGATGACCCCTAGATCTAAAGTAAAATGTTAGAAGACCAACGATACTCTAGATTAGCTAATGAATTGTTAGTAAAAGGGACTGGATATACCGTTTAGTGTAGGATCAATGACCACGACTCGTGGACCGCACTGTAGGCTGACTGTATGGACTGTCAGTAAATGGGATTGAATACGTCGTCGCCTTGTGTAATATATGAATTATGTATGCTAAGAAATAGGAAATAAAATTCTTGTTACATTATTTTTAACACTATATTTGTTTTTATTCTACAAATAAGAGCTTTTTTGTTTCATTATAAATGTATTATCTTTTATGCTAAATAAGTCGTTATTTTTCCTTAATATTTAATTTCTATAAATAAAAAACTCATTGAGGATTACTTTATTATGCATTTAAAATAAATTCGATCGAAACATATAATAGATAAAATTCAAATGTTTTGTGTTAATTTTGTTTCACATAGCTTTCTTACCTATTTTATATTTATGTTTCTTTTTTTTCATTATATCTCCCAAATAGCAGGATAGGCTGGGAAATCTAATGTTAAGTCACTTCGTTCCTTAAGCACTGGCCAATTTTGGAGGTATTGCGTGTTGTACGCCAACTTTGAATGGCGGAACTCAATACGCACTGTTATGTTACGAGGGCCAGGAAATGAAAATAATTGATTCCCCCAAGTGAGAATTCAACTCCACAACCAAACCCACGATCGCGTCCCATTTATAACCAGACGGTTTCTTACGGCCTTTTTTTCTTTTTTTGTTATATAAACTTCCTCACCATTCGATAGGTTCAGTCAGACTGATGTAGATTTAAGGCTAATTACACTGTGATCGATGTAATTATTAATTTTCTAATAGTAAATTAAATAATTGAATATAAAAAATATTTTGTTTTATTTACCTTTGTGGTGAGATTTTCCCAAAAACTTTTTTTAAATCACCCATTTTCTATTTTATTTATTTGAACACTATTCTAGGTTTTATCTACGGCTTCACTCATATGGTCAAAGTGAAATAACTCAATTTATTGTATGAATGTATTATATTTTTTTTGGTTAAATTTTCAAATGGTAATGATATGTACCCATTCATTACATTCGGCAGAAATTATTCCCTATTATTATTATTAAATAATTATCAAGACAAAGGGCGGCGTTCAATTCCGCCACTTCACACTAACCCTACTCCGCCTACCCTGCTATATACGGGATACAGCGTGAAGCTTAAAAAAATCATTCTAGATGTAATATAAAAAACTAAAAGTTCAAGATAAGGATATATTATATAGGTACATTATTTTATATTACTCAAGTATAGTCACAAGTAGACTTTAAAAATAATACAACGCAATACAACCATGACATAAAAAACAAAAAAAATAACTATAACAGTTTACAGATAAAAAAGTAATCGCAAAAAAGAGTATACCATTTTGGCGCCATTTCCAATTGCGTTAAGTCAAGCGTCAGTCTGTCGTCGCCTCGTATTTACAGCGCACGCGCTATTCAACCACCTTTATTTATTTACTTAAGCGCTTTCGAAGTCGTAGCGCGTCTACGAATATATTGATTTTGCTTTATTTTCACTTATAGTTTGTGATTGTGCATTGTTGTGTTGTACAGGATATCGTAATTGTGTGCGGGTTTTAGAGAAACGTAAGTAAATTTATGTTAATGCTTTTCAAAAAGATGTAAAAAAATATATTTCAGCTACCATATTTATTATGTATTTTTTTTAGTAGACGTGATATAATAAAAAATATTATTTTAACAAACAAATAAGAAATAATACTTAATTGTCTTTGCCTTTTCATATCTTCTATTACATTGAACAAAAAATATATCAACCAAGGTGAAAGTAAACGCAAAATTTGTTTTTTGTTTACATTATTACGGACAATGATTTTTGATTTCATTTTTCGTATATTATTCACACACATTATTTGAAATTGACAAATATTTATAAAATAATTAAATTAGTACATACTTTACGTAATATTTATTTATTTTTTTAAAATGAAACATATTATAAAATGACATCTAAGTATAGTTGAAAGTAAAAAAAATAATATACAACATAAAACGCAGTATTTTTCTTGTTATAATTATTGTTAGTCTTAGATAAGTATTGCTAACTAGATACGCTCTACTAGACACAGAGGACATCGCGGTATGTTTTTACTTCTTAAGTCATTTATAAATATAAAAACTGTTAAATTAACTAAATAACTGCCACCGCCCTTCCATGTAATTTATATACAAATGTTTATAGCAACATTTAAGTTTGGTTTGTATTTTAAATTATATACTAATTAGATATGCAAATTTATTCTTTTTCTGCAATGTTGATACTCCTCAAGTTTAACTTAAGTTTAACTTTAGAAAATGTTTATTTGGTAAACATCATAAGTTTTTACTTTTCCACTTATTTACTCTTTTCATGGAAAAAAAGCGAAAGACAAATTGATGAATCTTTAAATTCTTATATAATTCACTTCTATTACGCAGATTAATTTCAAACAAAATTGTAAAGATTTACGATAATCAACATCGCCTAACGGCCTAACAACAATTCTAAATGTTACATACAAATCATATTAGATAAAATAAAAGAATCACAAGTCTTTTTACACAGGTATCTACCCAATTTTATAGTACCTACATTTGAACATAAACATTAAACATTTGCTGATTGGTTCAATATATTTATATTAAACCAATCAGCAGTTGGAAGACGTTAGTCGAGCGTGGCGACATTGAATAGGTTGCTTTAACCTTTTTCTTTTTAAGAAAACTTACATTTTTCCGCTACAGTCTATCTCTATACTATAGCATAGTTGTATTCGCGTTCGATAATCCTTTATCCAGACACTTGCAGTTCCTTTTAAAGCGAGACTTTGCTAAACGACGGTTGGTGAATAAAATTATTTTATAGCCGTTTTTCTGTCTTCTAACATTAAAGATTATAGTGCCTATATAGTGCCTTTATAGACAGAGGGATTTTTTAGTATTGGTCATACTATCTGCATTATGTCCAGAAACAAATTACTTTAAAACGATTTACCATAAACGTCTATGATCTATATCATGATAACAATGGTTGCGTGAAAAATACAAATTATAAGCAAAATACTAAATTGCATAATAGCCTTGATATCCTAGGAATGTATTTTCCTGAAGTGCACCTATCATGTTATTTATCTATTAAGCTCTACATAGCCTTTAAATAATTCAGCAAAGACTTAACAGACTTCCGTTCTACAGAACGGAGAATGGAGAATAGAGTATCTTAAAACTGGGGTCCCAGATTCCCTCTCTCTACCCTGCCTTATGCAGATACAACGTGTAGCTTTAAAAAAACCTTTTAAATTTATAATGGCTTCGCCGCGTGATCGAATTCTCAACTGGAATCAGTAATTCCTAAGCACAAAAACAATTACGACATTGAGTTTCGCCACTTAACACGCAATGTCTTGAAAATTGAACGAAACGTGGGGAACAGTGTCTGTACACTAGATTAACTCTACCTACCTTGCGGGATAGAGCGTGAAGCTAAAAAAATAGTAAAAAAAAACTATAATTCGTCGTCTAAATGATAGCTCTTACCAGAAATACGTCCTAATCAGCGCAACAGCGATGAGTAACGTCGCGTGACAATTGCGAGCGACAGCTTCTTCAATTAGACAATTTGCACATTTACTTACTTTATTTCATTGCAAGACCCATTTTACGGTTCTTATTTTTTTGTTAAAAAGTTTAGAAATTTAAAAGGAATAGAAATTAGTAAATTATAATTGAGATATTGGAACAGGCCAATTTAACTCACAAGCTGACTTGGTTGACTAAATCAGCTTCACGCAGTATTCCGCACACAGCAGGGTAGGCAGAGGGAACCTCGTGTTAATACACTTCTTTCTGCCGAATTGCGTTTTGAGTAGCGGAACTCAACGCCGCGCATTGCCTTGACATCAGAGCGAAGAAATGAAAATATAAATTTATATAAATATTTTCTTTTCTCGAGTGAGGATCCTACCCTTAACCAGTCGATTTTGCAGCACACTTTGTGTCACGACTGGCCTTTAGACGATTTACAATATTCTTCGTCCTCCTGGCATTAATACCGGCTATTGCCAGGGTCTGCCACGGCTTACAATATTATATCTATAAATATTTTTTTTAGCTTCATGCTGTATCCCGCATATAGCAGAGTAGGCAAATGAATTTAGAGTTGAGGCACTCCGTTCCTATCAAGACACTTTCGTTCCTTTCCACCTGATTCCGTAGGTATTGTGTGCAAGTGGCTAAACTTAACGGCGCGCTTAGCCTCGTTACGAGAGCGAAAATGAAAATGTTAAATATTTCATTTACTCGAGTGAGCATCAAACTCACAACCTATCACGTTAATAGTCGTATGCGTGTGCCTAATGTCACGTCGATTTTCTTTTTAATTCCTGTGAAGTACATAAAAATACATAATTTTATATTTCTTCACTTACAGTATGACCAAAAAAAAAATGTATGAATATATCAATATACGTCATTCTGCCATTAATCAATGTAATGACACGCACTCACTTACTAATTAGCATATAATGGGTGGGAACTCGAGGTGGGGGTGCGCGTGCGCGTGCGCCGGCGCCGCTGGCTGTTTTCACGCACAGAGACAAAAATGTGAGAATATTGCTGCAACATAGTAAAATTTCTTTGTGTTTTTCTTTAGACTTCTATTATTAAACATAATTCATGTGATTGGTTTTCTTATTTACCCGATAAAAAATTATTTTGTTGATTTAAAATATATTAGATTTTTTAAACTTTATCAAATTAAAGTGAATGTAATAATTATTACATTTGTAAAGTTAGGTACTGTTGTTTGATTTAATAGAGGCAGATTTGTATTTTCAATATAGTATTTCCTAGTTGTAGCTTAGCAAGGTATTAAGATTAATTTATATTTATTTAGATTAAGTAGGCCGATAGGATCGTTCTCACGCAAGGTTCATGAAAAATTACTCATTAGATACAAGAAAAATACACATTCGGTATAGGTATATAGTACCTTTTTTTTTATTGATAAATAGTTACTACTAGTGATATTTGTGTATTTTGTAGCTGCTCTCGCAAAGTATATAATTATAATTCTACAACAGCTTAAGAGGTGTCTTGTCGATTTTCTAATTCCCGTAAAGAGGATGTCCTGTTTGCGTCTCAAATGCCCTGAAGTCAAGATTTCTGGAGTCGTTTACTCAATTTGTAACAATGACAATGTATTTCGTGTGGTATTGATGCGACCTTGACGTGTTGTTCTTGGGCTGTCACTTAATTAATAAATTTGTCACGTTTTCGTATCCTTTAAAAGTGTAAATATTTATTTCAAGAGCCTAGCTAGAGCTAAATGTGAGAATATTGTCGTTTTATTGAATTATATTTTTTTTGTGGAAATTAAATTTAAATTATTTAAAATTGTTAACATCACAGTCAATGCTACCTATTTTGTTCTAAGATGATGGTTAACAATACAAAAAATGTTTCAATTTTATTTTATACTAATAAACTGTCTTAAATACGCTATACGTTGGAGAAGATCCAACAATCGCTTAAGTGGGCGTCATTAAACGTTTACCAATGTTTTATATTAGCTCACTCTACGAGATCACCATTGATTACTTACAGTTATGTTGTTAACCTATTTCCTGTAATCCTGTGAACTCATCATTCAATAGATTGATAGACTAGTGTATGCTTATTAATGTTGATGTTATATTTAATGAACAATGAGCTACACGCTGTATTCTAAATGTGATCTTTAAATCCAATAATATTGTAAAATAAGAAGCTATCAAGAGCGAGCCCAGCTCGTCGGACCAATCTCAGAATTGCAGGTCACCGTTAAGTACAACATCTAAATGTTGACAAATATAAATTTACAGGCGTATGCATTCAATTTGTATGATATGAACTCAATTTCCACGGGAAGTACCCTATATGTTTTAATACAAAATGCAAAAAAAACTATGCAGTATTGCCTGTATCTTATCTAAATTTGACTTAAAAGCTTGGTTTTTCCTTTTTTTTCAAGGGACCATAGACCTGGATGTTTGATATTAATTACAGCTTAATATCTATACTAGATCTCGACATAAATGGTATTGACAGACGGAGAACAAAGTAATCCTATAAGGATTTTTTTCCTTTTGTAGTATGGAACCTTCAGATACAAAACTTATCGAGTTCTAAATGAAAGAACCATATGTTATTTTAAGCGTTCCATTTAAAAGGTAACTTTACGAGTAAAATCCTTTATCAACAGGTGGGATGGGCGTTTGACTGAATAAGGCATTATGTTCCGGCAGCTGCCCGGACGTGCTATTGTATTTGCACACTTTTATCGGACTGACATGTATTACATATAGATACCTATATATCTTTAATGTGACAAGAATGGGCAGCAGGGTAGGCAGAGGAAACCCAGTGATAAGTCACTCCATTCCCCACTTTTTGCTTAATTTTCGATATTGCGTGTTGATTGAGCTTAAATCCCGATCTAATTAATAAATTAATAATTTATTGATGGCAACAGTATATTACTGAAAGGTTTTATTATTTTCTAATTAAGAATTTATTAATTTATTATATTTTATTTATGTTTGATATTGTAGTTTCACGCTTTTTCCCGCATATTAGGATAGACAGAGGAAACATAATGTTTAAACACCTGTTCCTCACTTTTCGCCAAATGTTCATACATTGTATTATATGTTAAGTGTCCGAAACTTAACTTTTGTGTACTAAAGAAAATTAAAATATAATTCTCCAAGTGGGGATTGGACCTACAACCACGACGATATCCCACTGCGTTGCCCTTTCTATTCCTTATGCGTAAAAAAAAAGAACCCCCTATTAATATTTCATTTGTCATGCTTCAACTTAACCCTTTAAGCGATGAGTTAACCAGGATATGCATACATATATGTGTATTGTTGTGTGTGCCGCACATAGCAGGGTTGGCGGATTGGTACCTGGGTACTTAGTGCTGAGACACTTTCGTTTCCCAGTTTCCGCTGAATTCGGATTCTGAAGACATTGCGTGTTGAGTGGCGCAACTCAACGCCATATTTTACCTCGTTACCGAAGTAAGGACATAAAAAGACAAGTTCAGATATATAAATTTCCTAATTTATGTTTAAAAACGTATTGCCTTGAAAAATCTATTATCTTGTCGTCGACTTAATCTGAATGAACTGTAGAAATGGGTACAATGGAAATGATTAATTGTCATTTTTATTTCATAAACAAAAGAATTCATTATCTTTTTTATAAATAAATAAATAAATAAGTAATTATAATTTTTATTTAATAAAATGGAGAATAATTGAAAAAAAATAATCTTTTTCTATGGAGAAGTTGTGTGACTTATCTCTTAATCATAATAATGTTTTTTTGGTCCCAAGTTTATTTTAAAACCTTTACAATTACTATATTCTCTTACTTTAGTGTTCGTAAAACTAGAAAATAAATTTATTTTAAGTATCAGTGTAACAGATTAGACAGTTGTCCGACCCAGTTTCTGCAAAAGGGGTCCCACCTGCTTCGCCCCTGTTTTTGCGTTGGGGTGTTTGAGGTCAATGACTTCTTTTGTGAAGGTCAACGTACGATTACACTTTGTATTTATAAAATGAATACTTTTAAAATAACCATATTAATTGATGATTGTTTATATTTTATTATATATTTGTGTGTGAAGGACAGGGCGGTGCGCGGGGAGTGGATTGTCTTAACAGTCTGCCGTGCTATACAAAAAAAAGAAAGCACAAAAAATTTTTACTTAATTTTTGTTACAATTTACCTTCTTAGTATTACTATTAATATATTTGCCAATTTAAAATATAGAAATTCTTACTTGTTTCAACATAATTTTTTGTTATTGTAGGCAGACAGAATTTAGTGTTAAGACACTGTTCTCCACTTTAAATTCAATTTCCGAGACATTGTGTATTGATGGGCGGAACATAACGCCGCCCTTTATGTGGTGTTGATCTTATAAGAATAATAAATTTTTAGATCTAAATCTATTTGTTACTGATTATTATGTACATATGTACATATAAGTAAGTAGGTAAGAAATCCTATGCTTATATAAGCATAGGATTTCTTACCTATTTTAATTTAGTTTGGACTTTTGTTCAGTTGTAGCGACGCGCTGTTGACCCTTTTAGTGACCCTGCAGTAACAGTAACACACCTAGTCCCGGCCATTCAACCGTGATATCGTTAACTATTCAGCTACCGATATACCGATTTGGGACATTGTCATTATAAATTATTTAAATTAAAATGATGTTATTTGTCTATACCTACACCTACATAAGCTTACGTTAATTTTAGAATAATTTTTATATTCCTCTAAATGAAAATAAAAAGATTTCAATATAAATACTCAGTTAACTATTTTTATATAATTTTAGAAAAGACGATGATGATCTAAAAATATAAGGAATATCATAAAAAAAATATTTTTTATGTTAGCCAAAGTAGTTATAGTGTATCTATAACAAAATATTTTAGAAAGTTGAAATCATATGCAAGGCAGTTGATCATGACCAATTACCATAATTAATTAACAATTAAGCAGTAATTTGACGTGAAAATTAAAAATGTTAACTCAGTTTTTTCATACAATAGACTTTAAATAAAAGTAAAACAGACTACACTTCATTATATTTATAACAAATTAAAAATTACAGTAAAATGTGTTAATTTGTTAATGTTCTTAATTTTAAAGCATTCGAACTCCGAAGAGTAGCGCGCATTGTTAGATTGTAAACGCGACGATTGTGGGTTCGAATCCTAGTCCGGATAGTAAATTCTTTTCATCTCCTGGCTCTGGTAATAAAAACGGCGGCGCAGGGTTCCGCCACTCGAATGTGAGGTATGGAGCTCTGGTAACGAGGCAATGCGCGGCGTAGAATACCGCACGCCTCCTATTTCGATGGAAAGTAGGGAACGGAAATGTCTTAATGAGAACGAAGTGTTTTAACACTTAGTTAATAAATTCCCTCTCCACGTTAACATAGGGATATTACTTGCGTCACATAGTGCTTCGCAAGCATAACGTACCTACTCGTTTAAATCAAGTTGTAAGCGTTGTTATCAATGAGTAAACAAGCACACCTTTTAGCTGCGGCTTATCACTATCACGCAGGGCTATGCAAGTTTACTACAGGCTTTAGAAGAATATTAAAATTCTAACTTTGTTGGATTTCATTATTTTATGAACCTTTTCATTATAATAAGTATTTTAGTGTTTCCTGTATAAATTTAACTTCAGTTAAATGTTACCTCAAGTCAAAAGCAGTTTCTTAACTTCACACTATGTCTCTCAATTAGTACAATACGCAGAGGGAACCTTGAAGCCTAATGTTAAAACACTCCGTTCCCATTTCTATTTTCCGCCAAATTGTGGCCCCTGGGGCACGATCTGGCCTCAGAGAAGCAGATTCATTTTATTATATTATATCGAAACATTAAGATGACTTTAGCTTCTTATTTGGCAAGGATTTCAAGTCTCGATAAGAGCGAAGAAGTAAAAATTTATGTCCCCGTGTGGGAATCGAATCCACAGCAAGTAACTTCTTTTTGGCAACGATTCAAGTAGGTAATTATTTAACTTTGAGACAAATATAACGTCACCGTGAAAAGTGGGTTATTGTAAGAAACAGTTTTTCATTAAGTTATTTAATCTATTTTTTATTTAATTATAATCGTTGTTATCATTGCTCCTCGTTAATTAAATAAAAAAAGCAATATAAGGCCATATGAGGTCGTCGTGGCGCAGTGGCAAAAGCGTGTGACTGTAAACGCGGCGGCTGTGGATTCGATTCCCACACGGGGACATAAATTTTTACTTCTTCGCTCTTATCGAGACTTGAAATCCTTGCCAAATAAGAAGCTAAAGTCATCTTAATGTTTCGATATAATATAATAAAATGAATCTGCTTCTCTGAGGCCAGATCGTGCCCCAGGGGCCACAATTTGGCGGAAAATAGAAATGGGAACGGAGTGTTTTAACATTAGGCTTCAAGGTTCCCTCTGCGTATTGTACTAATTGAGAGACATAGTGTGAAGTTAAGAAACTGCTTTTGACTTGAGGTAACATTTAACTGAAGTTAAATTTATACAGGAAACACTAAAATACTTATTATAATGAAAAGGTTCATAAAATAATGAAATCCAACAAAGTTAGAATTTTAATATTCTTCTAAAGCCTGTAGTAAAAAATGACAAAAAAAAAAAAAAAAAAAATGCGTGGCGTTCAGTTTCATCACTCAACACGCAATGCTAATAAACTTCAACGGAAACTGAGGTATCGAGTGCATTAACATTAAGTTCCCTCTGCCTTCCCTTATTATATGCGGGATACAGCGTGAAGCTGCAATCAAATCTGTATCCAACCGCAATGTCGACTAAACACTCCACCATTTCGCCAGAGGAGCTGAACACTGATTGTGTTGCTATAAATAACGTGATATAACCGGGACTTATTCAATGTAGGTAGGTATTTGTAAAGCATTACAATATGAATAGCGGCGGCGGAAGCTCGCGATATGAGTGATGCAGATACTGGCGTCGGCTTTGAAAGCTATCTGATCATTATTTATTTGCTAAAGAAATGAATCGACTGTAATTTGTTTGATTTTCAGCTTCTCGCTTATTCCCGTATAGCGGGATAAGTAGAGTGCACTTAGTGTTAATACTGCGTTTCCTACACACCTTCCGAATGACGAGACCTTGCGATAATTTACGATGCATTTGTCTAGTGGCGGAACCCAACGCCATGAATGATTGATTGGTGTAGGTTTTTCTTTGACACTTTTTACTCTCATATTCTAAGAATATATCAATATGTACGAGAGTAATAATCTCTAGTGATACGGCTCTCCGTTCTTGTGAAGTAAAGTAGAGATACTTTCTTAACATTTACACGGTATGTACGAGTATGTTATACTTCCCAACTGTGCGAAAGTGACATCATATTGGCCATTTAAAGAGATATTAGATTACGAAAGTAATTGAGATGAGAATAATAATTGCGTTGGACAAGCGGACGAAGCCACGCGGGGGCCACTAGTATTAAATATATTGTTTGTTGTTTCGTTAGTAACTTTCGTTGTTCCACCACCAAAGCTCGACAAAAGCTCATAAATAAAATGAACTCTTAAAAGTGTTTACATGAAGCACTCAACATAAATTTTATAGAATAGTAGAGTGAGTCACAAAAATATGAAAAACTATAACTTTTGTAAGTGGTCTAGAAACATTTGAAGCCGTTAACACCTCGTAACCCTATTGTAAACACTCAAACGTGAATAGATGAAAACATGAAGATAAAGTATATTATTTTTTAACCGACTTCTGTAAGAAAAGGAGGTTATCAATTCCTCTGTATTTTTTTTTATGTTTGTTACCTCATAACTTTTGACTGGGTGAACCGATTTTGATACTTTTTTTAGCACTTGTTATTGAAATAAAAATATTGGATAAATCATAAAATATGTTCAAAGTAATCGTTAGGTATGAGATTTTGTTTGAGAGTTTTGTGTTTCCTATCTTTTACTGGGACGTGCGCATAACTGTGACAGTGGGAATCCCTCTCTGGGGTACTTCTATTTATATATATACTAGCGACCCCCTTGCGGCTTCGCCCGCTTTTACTACTGGATTATTCATATAATGTATGTTTGCAAAGCACTTAAGATAATGTGAAAATTAATGAAACCCTAATGCAACCCGCATTTTCGTAGTTTCAATAAGGATTTTCCAATTGTTTTACACAGCAAGGATTTTTTAGTAGGTACCGTAATTTTAAATCTGTGCTACTAATCTTTTCAAGTACTTATTAAAATATTTTTAAATGACTATTTTTAGATAGTTAAATGACTATTTTTAAACCAAAAAAACCCAAATATATCGCGCTGAAATAATACATTCAACTCCAATTATCAAATACGTGCAAACGCATCTAAATCTTCGTTGCTATGCCTCTATAGCGGTCGGGTCTTTTTTCCAACTTGTGGTTAATGCTGAAGAGGGTATTCTGTCCCTGATGAAAAGCAAGCACTATGTGGCTGCCTGTGAGGAAAATTAAATAGAATGCATTGGCCGGGAATCGAACTCGGGCCCGCGTGGCAGGAGAGCATTCTACCACTGAACCACCGATGACTGCTCATGACGCGCTTGTATAAGCAAAACGTCGCGGGGCGGCAAGGATGTTTTGATATTGTAACAACTTTTAAAGTACTTATTAAAATGAAAAAACGGTAAAAGACAGTTTTGATCTACATTAAATGGCCAACGTAACTAATATACTTATTTATATGCTGAGAGTAAGGGATAAGTGAAACTTGAGTAACATACAGCTGATGTGTCAACGGCGGGATGTGTCAACAATTAAATGCGTTTTTCTGTAAAACTATTAGCAATTTCGAAATAGTGTGAAAAGCAAATTTTATCTTCGTTTAACGTAGAAAATTAATAAAGTATTTTAAAGGATAAGGATTAATACCATTATGGAAAAATATGACTCACAATAAAAAAATATATTGAAATTACTATTTTTAGACAGAAATATGATCACTACACGTTATCCTTAAAAGATAAAAATATGCTCTCGCGGACTTTTTTGTAGATCTTATTAAGAGGAACAATACTCCAGTACATTATTTTCATGTAGTACTTACCATTAAAGCAGCGCATGCGCGAAAGTGTCTCAACGGGTAGGACTTTATACACATTTATCGTATTTATGTTAATTTACATAAGAATGTACAAATAATAAACTATATATAAACCTTCCCTGAGAAATACTCGACCTAATGGTGAAAACTGCATAAAAATCCGTTGGGTGGTTTAGAAGAAGAAGAGTTAGAAAGTTCAGACAGACACGAAAAGCGACTTTGTTTTATAAGATATAGGATGTTATCACAAAGTGTAGGTTATTTATATAAACATACATAAATTCCATAAAATTTAACTTAATTACTTTTATTTATCGTAGTTGATTGACATTCCAAATCAGTCTATATTACTCGCACTTATATGAAATCGTGTCATACCATTTTCCCATAACCTACAATAGTCCTTTGTAACGGCACCAGAGGTGCCTATCGCCCTATCGCCCGTCGATTATCCACTGACACACTGATGTGGAAGGGCCGTGATTTCAATTATAATAAGTTGACGTGATGCTATTCAGCATTCATATATTTATATGAAAGTATTGAGTATGAATCAGGAGAAAGTTATTGTATTTATTATCACTTATTAGGTTCTTGTTTGTTTTCTTGTTTTCAATTAACTGAAAAAATTTAACTCGGGCCTTTTGGAGGCGATACGTTCAGATCTTTATATCTACATTTTCTAAAAAGATACTAGTCGTAAATAATTGTAGAATAATTGTAGAAATGTTAAAATTAAAAATTATACATCACTCGCCTCTTTATCTGCGTTGACTTTAAAACGTAAACTGAAAAAATCTATTGTTCCCGTTCCAAAAAATCCGTTCTTAGTGCTCCCCTTCACTCCTCAACTTACCCCAGCATACCAAATTTCAACTTCCGAGTGTCGTAAATAAAGATAGACATGCCATCAGTAAATGAAGATAGGTATAACTATTATAAGTGTAGACTACAGTCGGTCGCGTCTCCAACTGGCCGGCGGGCGGTGGTGGCGGTGGTGGCGGTGTGCAGGGCATCTGCAGCGTGCTAATGCAGCGCGTGCGTCGCTTACTCATCGCCGCGTTACTTACACCACGTATACACTATACGCTTAGATCAGTCATTTTTTCTTACAGAATTATATTGAGATCTCCTTTTTTCTCTGTTTTCCGCCTTATTGGCTCTAAATCTATTATCTACTAATATAATAAAGTTGAGTGTTTGGTTGAAAACGCTAATCTTAGGAACAGAAATTGCAAAATGATTCTTGGATAGTTAGTCTATTTATCGAAGAAGGCGGTGGTAAATATTACATCATATCGTTTCGATGTAACTCACTATAAAATTTGGTAATACCTTTTGTTCACGCTGTATCCCGCACATAGCAAGATTTGAATGAATGAGGAAGAACGAGGAAATGAATGAATGAATGAGGACTATTAAGCATTTCATTTTCTGGAGTGAGAATTGAACCGACAATTGTCGCGTTTACAGTCACAGGCAAGATACCCCATGACCACCTTAATACATAAATTTGACAAATTTTTTAGAAAGTCATTAAAAGTTGAATATAGACTAAGAAAATTGTCTTAATTAACAAATTTTGAAAATTTTCATGAATCTTCTTATTATGATTTAAATGAATTATTGTATATCGCATGTGTGTAAACACCATAACGTAAACAATAAACTGCCTTATAGACTGGCAACCTGGCTGAGGAATGTTGGTACTTCACATTGCATTATATGACAAGCATTCGAAATCATGGTGTCAGCAAGGTGCTATCAATTCTAGGTTCTGGTAGGCACCTTTCGGGGCCTTGTGGAACGGAGCGTCCTAACACTATATCCCTAACACTATATTCTCTCTGCTTATCCTGCTATACACAGGATACACTGTGAAGCTAAAAAAACTCTAGTAGGTACTCTATGCCACCTTACGTAATATTTACAAAGCTATTGCTATCAATTAGTATTAGCAGTGTGCGTTGCAGTGTCTGATTTCAAGGTTTACTGGAATGAGATACCGAAGTGTATTTGTAAAGTAAGACCTGGCGGCCGGCCGTCACTGTTTATGATAGAACGTGAGGCATTGGGAACCTTGCGGTTATAAAATATGGAAAACTGATATAGTTAGGTTATAAAAATAACCTATTTGTATAATAGGTATTCGTTACAGTTGTTGTTCTGTTCAAGGGCTCGTGGTGAGACATATCATAAACAATATTTGGGTTTAAAAACGTAGAAATGTATTTTTCCAATGCAAGTTAAATGATGTTTATCCTGGCTATGTTAACAACGTATTTGCGGGATGCGACGTGACGCTAAAAATATATGTTACCAATAGTGAATGTATAAATACAATATAATTATATTTTTTATTAATATAACATCCATATATGGTTATTATTAAAAGAAATTATTTTGAAAAACATTTGTTTCAGCCGGCTACTGCTTCGAGGTGTGGGAACTGCGATGGTATGCTGCTCGCGTGGGTGCTGCGCGCCGTCGCGCTCGCCCTCCTGCCCTTGCCGCTCAGCGCTGATGTTATATTCAGAGTGCCCGAAGTTGTGGTGCGTTTAGACTGTTCTTTGAAAGTATTATAGTCGTGGCCGTCCTGAAGTTAGCTGCAGAGGGCTGTGTTTCATTTTATGTTTTTTTTTTACTTTCGATTGTTTCTTTCCCGAGGCAGGCAATAACTTCAGGGCCGCCGCAACTCGCGAACGCACTGTTTGAACTTTGCTACAAACGAATTTTACTGTCAAAGTATAAAACATATAATATGTGCTTACTTATAAGTCTTATAACGAAACAAACTAAAAGAACTTTAATATAAAAGTTTCAAGCAATTGGTATAATATAATCATGATCGGGTTTTTCTTTAATTGTCCTTTTCCACACCGTACTATGCTTTAAAACTATACTACTAACTACTACTACTACTACTACTACTATACTACTAACTTGCAATGTTTCGAAGAAGATGAAAATAATTGCCTTCCCCAAGTGGAAATCGAACGCGTCGCTTTTGGAGACGCTATGCCACTACGCTATGATGTCCTCTATATATTTATAGTCAAAAAACCTTTCAGGTACGTCCAATATCAGGAGCGAAGTCAGTAGGCATAGGGCCGAGCAACAGCAGTCGTGCCAACGACTCTGATAAGCTGACCGAGCATGAGGTGGAGGTGCAGTACGAGGAGTACTATGTGGAGCACGACATTTCCACCACGGCGGCGAGGCGGGCTGCTGCTGGATTGAATATTGACGAAAGTAAGTGTTTATACTTACATACTTTTCACTACTTGAAAACAACCGACTGACTCGGCTAAATTAATATATAGTAGAGCTCGAGCCATCAACACAAATTCAACGATGTATATTTCATCAAAATCCTTAAAAGTGACAAGGAAACAAAGGAACTCCACTAAAATCCACTCACCCTTTGGTCTTCACCGCAATCGGGTAAAAACAGTTTCATGTGTATTACGAATGACCTGGCCAGTGTGAACTGCTGTATTAGAAATAATACCATTGTATAATGTGTTTCTTAGTTAAATTTATTTTATTAAGTAAGAGCCAGTAAAGAAAATGTAGACAAATTCTAAATGATGATAAGCCCTTTATTTATAATTCTTTCAACATTATAAGCATAATGCTATAAGCACTTTTTAAAATAGAACCTATGGGCTTTATATCGTAGTCAGAGATCCGAAGTAACCTACTTACGTGCCGTTGCGCGTTCGTAAAAAGTATGTAAGTGCTTCAGCTTGGCTTGGATTTCGTAAACACTCTAATGTAAGTGAAGTAATGTAATTTTGACAAGTGTAGAATTAGGTCGGCGGGATTAAAGATGAATTTAGGCAATTGTTGCCAAGGTTGGTCTAAAATGGCTCAGCTTATACTATCTATATTAGTAATATCAAAAAATTTAAATTTATTTAAGTGAACACGCTCATCTCAGGAACTTTATGTGTATATTTTGTATTGGCCTATTACCTTTGCTGGAGAATAGAAAGTTTTTATCGGGAACACATAGTTAACATAATATAACGAAATGAAATACCTCGAGGCTTTTACAGGACTTACATTTCTTCCAGAGCTAAATACCATTGAGCTAGTACAAAGTATGTCTTAAATTCTAACAGGTTCATATTGACATACGTATACAGTTCTTAGTTTTGACCAATAAATCACACGGACGTTGAGTTCCGCAACTCAACTCGCTTGAATGTCTCAAGAATTTCATCTGATCAAGCAATGCTGAAGTTGGATTGAAGCTTACTTACTTTAGTTACTTTTTTTACAGGGTGCCTTTATTTAATTCTAGTTAATATTTAAAAAATATATATTAAACTTTGTTGAGTTCTGCCACTCAACACGAATGCCTCCAGAATTCGGCCGAAAGGGGGTGAACGGAGTGTCTTAACACTGGCTTCCCTCTGCCTACCCTGCTGTGTGCGGGATACAGTGTGTAAACTAAATCACCCTAGACAAGACTATATCAAATTATTATTTATTCTAAAATGCTTTTACAATAAAAGTAGAGTCGTTTGTCCGTATGTAACAGTAATTGATACTAAATAGTGAGTTACGCTCGCATACCACACTTCACAACGAGTACAAAACGAAGAAGATTAAAATCAAAGAGTGAGGACACAGTGTCCAGTATTAAAAGTACTTGTAATGACTCAGCATAGTAAAATAGACTAGTTTTAATTATTGCTATAGTTTTTATTGCGTTTAATTGGTCGCTAAAATTAGATTGCAAATCAACTTCACGCTGTATCCCGTACACGGCAGGGTAGGCAGAGGGAACCTAGTGTTAAGACTACTCCGTTCCCCACTTTCTGCGGAATTCTGGATGCATTGTGTGTTGAGTGACAGGACTCAACGCCGCGCTTTGCCTCGTCACCAGAGCGAAGAAATGGAAATAAACGTAAATAAATATTTCACTTCCTCGAGTGGGGATGGAACCTACAACCTTCACGTTACAGTCACACCCTTATGCCGATGCGCCACGACGGCCGCGATATTTATAGATATTGCATAGAAAATATTACTAACTTATAATTGTAGTTTATTTCAAACAAAACGAATGCATACCGCAAGTTTAAGTTTGTTAACTTTTATAAATTATACTTCCCGTTGGCATACGATCCTGAAACTGCTACGGAACCCTCGATATTTTAAAGTTTAACGTAAAACGTATTTGTTGTTTCACAAGTTTTTACAATAAGTGCAAATGACAACAATATATGATGCATGTGGTGTATTTCACATAATTGTGTGCTTGCGTGTGCACGATTATCTCGAAATTAAATAACTGTGCAATGTTCCCACAGCCCTTGTCAGTTACTGCCGTATTATGTTAATCATGCTTGTATTTAACCTGAATAACACGAAATTTCAATTCTTCAATTTTATTTATTAATTTAGCTCTTTCGCGGTGTTATGTTCCACTGCTGAATACACAATGCTGCCATTCGGCAGAGTGTGAGCTGGAAGTGTCTTAATGGGAACGGATTTTCTCAACACTAGGTTCCCAGGTTCCCTCTGTCTAGGGTAAACTAGGTAGGGTGTAATATCTAATTAATGCAACACAATTATAGTAAATTCTAGTACCTTGTACTTGAAATCATCGTGTAATGATTGAGATCATCGAAATCACATCATCTTTAGTCACTGGATTTATATCCCCGTCAATTCTTTCACACTGCACAACGGATGTTAACACATTTTTGTTTATACAATTTTTCAAAGGAAATTGCATGTGTATGTACAATATATATCGTATTGTGTTTTTGAAAAAAAAAACCGGATAAGCGCGAGTTGGGCTCGCCCACCGAGGGTTCCGTACAAAAATTGGAGGTCTCGAGGTTTTTCCGAAATTCAGCCTTAGCTTACCCAGAGCCCTTTCATCTTACTTAAACTAGCGACTTTAATAAGGAATTTTGCCCCCCTTTTAAGATAAAATATACGCAACCTTAACAATACGAAATAAAAATAATAGCAGTATTGTTAACGTCTCATACTCACACCGACACTCGGTCACGAGAAAACTCATTTTGAATGACGACTTGCATTCTTTAATTGCGACAATTAACTAGGTGTCACTTACAGCGGCAGAGTTAAGAAGGAGTTAAATATAAACAAAAGGTACTTACAGACAAACAGATTTGATATAAGTTTAATTTATTTCTTGATTATTATTATTTTTGCTTCGCTCTGCATTCCGCATATAGCAGAGTGGGTAGATGGAAGCTAGTGTCAATATTCTAGACTCCGTCTGCCACCCTTAGCCCAATGATAGAAACATTCGCCCAGTGTTGACCATCGGAACTTAACGGCGCGCTATGTAACCAGAGGCCGGAAATGAAAATAATACATTTCCCATGTGTTGTTTTGTTTCCCAGTGGGAAACGTGTAGTGTGCGTGTATCTTTCATTTTCATTTTTCATGAATTGTTTAAGTACCTGTTGTTTCACTTACAGGTGTAACTAGCGTAATGACTAGAGACACAACGTGATTGTAATAACATCTACCTAAGTATTTTAATGTCATGCACTAAAAGTCTAAATAAAAAATACACTTTTTTTGTCTTCACTATCTACCACACCCGAAAAAAGTAGACAGTAGACACACAGACATTCTCTTGAGTTTCGGAACTTAATACCTCTTTCTATAGACCTGTCTAAAAAAACCAAAAGATAAATAATTATTTATATATTTTCCGAGCAGAATTGGAACCCACACTCATGTTATGTTCAGTATTACTGATTATAATACAATTGTTTTATAATAATGAACTTGCAAAATATTTGGTAAGTCGCAGTAATACGGGTGATAGTGTCGATATTTGGTAACTGTAAAAAGTTTTTTTTATGTTACAACAAGATAGAGGTGTAAACATGATGAGTGCGGGTTCCATTCCCAGCTGTAACCGTATTTTAAATTACGTAAAGTGGGGAACGGGATGTCTTAACATTAGGTTCTTTACTATGTTCAAACAAATCTAGTAATAGAGTCAACATTATTATATACAGAAACCCTAATATTCTAAAGGCCTTGTAAAATACGTTTCTGTTAGCGTGACATTCAGGTAGATTATATTAAAGTTAAAAAGTTGCGTGATTTCATTTAGCTTATCGCTCGTTCAGTTGTAAAAAGAAAACAAAATTTATGTTTGAAGAGACCTTCGTCACAGTGGGACAGCGTCTGAGTCTGACTGTAAGGTTGTAGGGTCGATTTCAACTGAGGGGATTTAATTATTATTTTTGTTTCTATTCACTTGTTGTATACTCTATTTTAGGTATTTTTAATGTTAATATTATATTTCAATATTACATTTACTTTCTTAGCTTGTTGTTTCGTTACCTGTTTTAACGATCTTTATTATTGACGAGATGTCATAACTAGGTCATAACATGAGATGTCATAACTAGGTCATAACATAATACTACATATTAATAAATTTAATAAAAACAGTGACCTCCATCAACATAATGTAAGAAATAAAAATAAGCTTGCTGTGCCCTTCTCTAGGCTCCATAAAGTGTCTCACTCATTCGTAGGTCAAAGTATACACTTTTATAACAAACTTCCAAACGACGTGGTTAATTTATCACTGAACAAATTTAAAAAAGTGGTAAAGCACAGGCTCTGCCAAAAAGCATATTACTCTGTTAAAGATTATGTTCGCGATAAAGATGTTTGGAAATGAGTTGCTCTATTTCTAAGTTAAAATTGTTAATTGTAATTTGTAACAAATGTTGGCATTTAAAAAGAGTGGCCATGAGTTTCTTTGCCTGTATCTTCTCATGAGCTCAACCATTTGAACGGGCTTTTTTCAAGTCAAAATTGCAAATTTTTTTTTTGGTTATTTTGTTTTGTATTTTTTTTTTTCTACTTTATGACATGTCCAAGTAAATGTTAAGCATTTTTATGGAATAAAGATATTTTGACTTTGACTTTGACTTTGACTTTAGGAAATTTTCTAAAGTAAGAGAAACATTTACTTAAAAAGACTTTAAATAATTTATTATTTTACATTTCATGACAATGCTCAATATGTCTTTGTAATGTACACTCTGCACTGTCATATCATGCAATGGTAGTCCTGCACCTTACAATTATGTCACACTGACAATCAAATGGCAGCTAATTGGATGAGCTCATTATACTTACATATTGTGTCAGTCATGTCACCAAGGTTGTGACTGACAGTTGGTCAGTGTCACACTGACGCAAATAGTGTTCAGTACCCAGAAAAGGGTTTAATTGATTAAGAAAATATATCATAAGAAAGATTTATTGACGTCAAACTTTTGCAGTTATTTGTTTATAACTGTATCTAAATTATTCAGTTTTTAATTCCGTTGTTTTCATTTTCTTTATGCTAATGTATTTCGCATAACGCAGGGTAGGCGTGGGAACCTTTTCGCCTAAATATTGAAATATTACGTGTTGAGTGACACAACTTAACTCCGCGGTCTCCCTTCTTTTAAGGATCTAAAATATATTTTTTATTCTAATTTGAATATGACCTAATAAAGTTACTTATAATCTTATTATACTTTTCTACAAAATGCAAAAACCATAAAAATAAAATTAACATCTGACGCAAACGCGTAAAACAATAATCAACATACGTTAAAGTGACCCAAGACCACAAGACATATTGCATGCGGAAGGCTAACGAAACGAATCACGATGATATCATCGCTTCACCCCAGTACTTGCTGGATTTCCGCACTCAGTTCTGGATCGATAGCATCGCCGGTCGCCCTTTACGAGCGTAATGGCGCCGACGGAGTCCGCCGCGGTGTTAGATTACAATAGCTTTGCTTATCACTTAGTAGGTGTTATTCTTTAAGACATCTTACAGTTACTTTTAAAAGATTAATTTGTTTTAAATTTATGTTAAGATTTTTAAGTTTTATTCGATTTCTTCAAAAGCTTCCTCTTGATATTAAAATTTAAATTAATGGAGGCCGTAATGGCGCAGGGGCACAGGCCAACGACTGTCAATGCAAAGGTTGTGGATTCCATTCACTCTTGGGGGAATGAAATATTTAATATTTTTATTTCTTCGCTCTGGTAACGAGACAAAGTGCGGCGTTGCGTTTTGCTCCTCAACAAGCAACGCCTCGAGAATAAGGTGAAAAGTGGGAAACGCAAGTGTCTTAATCAGAACGGAATGTCTTAATACTAAGTTCCCAGGTTTCCTCTGCGTACACAAGCGAGCTAACAAAAAACATTAAATTAGTAAAATTATAGTAATGATTATTGAAAACACGGGCGTTTTAGAGTAATTTAAAAGTCAAAATTATTTATACTGTATTCATAAATTAAAAAAAACACGAATATAAAATAATAATAAGAATAAATAAAAGTTTACTCAGAATGTATGCAAATTTTATTCATTATTTCGCAAACAAAAACTTCACTAATTTTAATACTACCTTGAGAAGATTTACTACTTACTTATAAATTGTTATAAAATTGTTATTATTTATATATTCACTTTGAGAATCTTTATTCAATGCCAGTAATATTTGCAACATTTATAAAATGTTAATTTGTATACTTCGAAAATACGCTGTTTATATTTTAAGTGTAAGTTTAAAATAATTTCTAGATTTAATACTTATAAAAATCTTTATTTATCTTCTATACATTGCTGAGTGGTTGGCAGACAACTTACAGCTAAAACTATGCTACGCGGCGTAGAACGCTGTAATTTGGCATATATGTAGGTTCCCTATATTTATTTGTCTCTTATATTGAAAGGAAACTTACTGTTAAGGCACTTCACTCTCTAATAGAAACTAGAATTTGCTTACAAATACGTATTAAGTAGGAAATTGCTACCTTTTAAAGTTTTAAGTACTCAATGGCTTAGTATTGTTAACACAAAGCTTTTCCACTTAACATTCTAAGCAAGTGCATAACACGGAAAAGGGGGGGGGGGGGTGGGTAGCCCGTACGAAGTCCATTGTGAAAGTAGCGCGATGCACTTTGCAAATGCAGATGTGTTGTCTTGGGAAATTTTACTTTTCATTGTTGATTATAATGAAAAATATATGAAAATACAGAAGTTTAAAAGAATAACATAATTTATGAATAAATCATTGTTTATTGCAAGACTTAATAAGAGAGAGTAATGGGAAAGAAGTGATTAAAACAATTAAAACAAAATCATTAACAGCTACCAAGTAAAAATGAAGTACTAATGGTGAAGTCATCATTTACTTTATAATATTAATGATATGTTAATTTGTCTTCATATAGATTCAACTGAGTTTTTATACTTCTAGACTCTAGAGTGTAGGTTACTTAAAAGAAATGTGGATAAATTCTTATTTAAAACAATGCCAAACTTACATTTTATTTGAAAATAACATTTATTCTGTGTGTGAGGATGCAGTCTACTCCTTTTACAATGTTCACATATCTCTTGCACGCTGTATTTTTTTTACCTATGGTAATTAAAGTAAATATAATGATATTATAGTTAGATTTTAACTGACAACCATCGTGCACGCATCGTCATCGTTTTGATCATTATACGCAAAATTGGGCTGAAATGTCTTAACAATATGTTCTCTGCACCTACCCTGCTATATACAAGACATACAAACAACAACAAAAAAAATAATAAGCATGTCTCTACGTACATGTTAATGTTTGTTTGTCGCGATAAACAGAGGATGATACTTGCGTGCAAATTATAAGGTATCCCGCCCGAAGGCCGCGAGGCGCGGTCCTGCACTCGTCATGGCGGCCATGGACATTATTATGTGATTGTTCGCAAATGACACGTCATTTGGTGACTCTATCATTGATAGGGCTTGAAGCCGCTATCGTCATTATATTTAATTTCTCTTCATAAACATTTTAAATCTCTAATAAACATTTTTAGAGATAAAGCCGTGGAGTGGCGGAACTTAATGAAATGAAAATAAATTATTCCTTCGAGTGAAAATCGAACCCATAACAGGTTAAATTTATATTTCTTATAAGCACATTTACAAGCAACATTTTTACCTTAACGTAAATTATATTTCGTACTTATGATATAATTTTACAAACCGCCTTTTTTATTTTGTGTTTTTTATTATAGGTTGTCGATACATTTAGCAAAGTATCTAATCTCACGCACGAGTGACTTCTATTTTATAGAAATCACTGTTGCCTTCGATTTGTCATCGCTACGTTTATAGTTTTTTCATTTTTGTTTTGTAAAATTCAGTATTATTTATTTAGTTTTAATGTTGATGACATTTTTATATAAGTAAAATGTTTAAACAAAATATTTAGAATAAGAAAGAAGATATATGTACAGGTATATGCAGGAGGACGCAGCGTTGGGTTACCTAACCTAGCCATTCAACTCGCAATGTGAATTTGAGGGTAAAGAAGTCCTAAGAGACCCACACACTTTCTTTTATGAAGCAGGAGAAAATTGATATATTAATAATGAGCTCTCGAATTTCTTTGCGAAATGTATTAAAACTATCAATACAAGAGGATCCCAAGAATGATATTGCTAAATGCTACAGTAGAACACCCATGAAGAAAACTGTTATGAGTACGATTTAGTAATAGGGAAAAAATGTATAGAATTTTATTGTATTATATAATTCATTATTATTCAAGAGTCAAAACTATTGAAGGAAGATATATTTTTAGACGTGTGGCGCGTATGGGAACATTATAAAGAATTTTATGTTAGTTTAACGTTTCGAATACTCTACAATTATTTTAGTAATTCTTAAGAGTGAACTAGGTTATAGGTGTAAAAATAATAATATACTTCTAATATGATGGTTTAACAAAATAACTTCCGTATTCATTTGAAATATTAATCACACATAATAAAAAATATATAAATAGCTTCGTTTTGGCATAAACCTATACCTAAAGGTTGGTATACAAAATAAAAAATTTTCTACGACATATTTGACAAAAGTTAAGATTATCTTACTTATACTCGATGGAAAATCAAACTCATATACGAGTACACCTCCAACCAAATGAATGTTACCAACTAAATTATGTCTTTACAATAATCTGATTACCCCAACATCGACTTGTAAAGCCTAATTGCGCACCCGCCATGCATTTTAAATACATTCAATAATATGAATGGCGGGCAAATTATAAAAACCAGACACCATTGTTCATCGCGTTACACAATAAGATATGCCAGTCTTACGAATGTCAGTGTATGTCATTGCGATGCTATGGGGAGGTCGGCGTCCGGGACTGATGAATGATGGGAATACTGAATGAGGCTAGACTTGCTTCTGTTTCGTGATTTGTCTTTTTATTGTACTTTTCAACCAATGTCGTTATCTACTTATAGATGGTAAAATTGATTACACCTTCTCGAACTACTAACTTAGTTTTCCTTAAATTTTAGTAAGTGTAGAGTCACTAATTAATAGTTTAATTATAAATTATAAACAATGACAACTTACTGTAAAATTGTTCTGTTTTTCAGTTTTAATAAAGGTTAAGTAACGGGACCTAATATTATCTAATCTTACTGATGTTTAGTAGTTTTAAGAAAATACCTGAACTTTGAATATAAATATCTGTATCTCACTGTAGTTGATTAGCCGACGTTAGAAAGTAAATTATGAGTGTAATTAATGAATAAACCATCTTCTTTAGTAGTAAATAATCGTAAGAGAGAAATTGAATGGAAAACGGATATTAAAAAATAAAATAGCTTTACATTATATTCCTCCTACAAGCGGGATAGTGTGAACTATTTTTATGTTCATTTAGTCTTATTATACCGTGCATCTTATTATACTACACTACATCAAAATACTTCCTCAGTTCCAGACCCTCCGCCAGGATGTGGAACATGCTCTCGCCGGGAAATGGAGTACTGTGAAACTCGAGTGCTCGCTGACCACTGTTGCTGCGAGCGCCACTACCTGCCTGAGCCGTTCCCCTGGCTGCCCCACACGTGCTATGTGGGCCCCCACCGGTGCAAACCCCTGGCCCATGACTGCGTGAGATACGTGAGGCTACGTGACTGTTGCTGCTATAAGAAACTTGCTGCTAGATGTATGTCCTTTTTAACTTACCATATCAATGCCATACTGTCCATAATAATGAAATGAATCGGTACGGAAAGAAACCTTGTTGTGGGATGGCTCTCTAAATTAGAGGGACGATGACTTCCTTCAATAATATTTATATTTTGGGTCCGTCCTCAAATGGACATGAAATGTACTTATTACACAATAAGTTTTCCAATATTTTTAACTCTTAATAGCTAAATATTGTTCAGTTTGCGTTTATTATAAAC
Source organism: Heliconius melpomene rosina (assembly GCF_056956725.1). NCBI lineage: Eukaryota > Metazoa > Arthropoda > Insecta > Lepidoptera > Nymphalidae > Heliconius > Heliconius melpomene. The sequence goes on along the minus strand of NC_140396.1, from coordinate 347,496 downwards.
TATATAACTTCTGAAATATACAAACCAAGATACAAAATATTAACTATAATATTTTCACGGGTCATTTCGCGAGCATTTCGCGTAAAACTAGAATAATGTCCTTACTTTCCTTACATTTAGGGTTGCACATCTGGTCACACGGTGACTGGAGCGTGGCGATGCCTCGTGACGGACTACTCAGCTCTCCGTTAGGTTAGTCGCGATATGACCTGAGAAAATATTAAGTAGAGAATTAGACATGTGTTTTGTGGAATTTTGCTTTTTTTTAACAGTATTTGTTAGATAATGTGCTGTCATTTAAAAGCTTAGCTAGTTTAGTCATAGTATAAGTAGTTGAAAAAAATATTCCTATTTTCATATAAAAAAAGTATAAACAATTATAAAATAATTTAAAATGATAATAAATAAATTCCAGGGAAGGGGATACTATCGAAGTCATCACGACTGAGCGTAGGGGGAGTGTCTCTCCTCCTGCTGTCCATGCTGCTGTTCGTAGCGTACCTGTGACCCACCCCGGCGCGCCCCCCCGCGCCTACACTCGTCTGATCTCACCTAAACACTCAACGAAAGATCGCAGGTTCAAATTCGAATTAACTATCAAAGTAAGAATACAATATTTGCTAACAGTATATATAATTTGGCCTAGTTGTAAACTTTTAAAAAATATATTCCTAATAGCGTTTTATGTAAATAACTTACTTAAAGCACACATCACGTTACTATAAACTTACAATAATATCTTACTGTACGTATGGTTAACTAAATATATTGAATTGCTAAATTGTATTCATAATAATTGTTAGATTAAAAAAAACGTTGAAGTGAACTATAATCTGTTAACTTATTTAAAAGAAATTCGCCTTCCTGGCTACACTTAGGACATAATAGCCTTTTTTATATCTTCTTTGGCCTAAAAAGATAATTTTGCAATTACGCACATATATTTACTATTTAGAAAACATAGAGTGACTGTTCACTTCGTCTCTGCCTGTAAAAATTAAAAAATGAAGTTAGCACTTTAAAATATTTAGTTAGCTACAATCTTTAATTATTTTAATTTATTCGTAAGTAAATTGTTGTTTATTTATTGTTAGTCCCTGACGCCAAAGGTGCACTAGTGTTAGGTTACCGACGGCCCCCATGCAATGAGGGTCGCAAGTTCAAATGCAAGTAGATGTCTTTGTAATGCCCCATCAGTATTCGTAGAATAGTATTGAAATTTCTTTTTATAATCTTTTTACGTCATACAAATAAACTTTAAAATTATACTTATAGTATACATTATTTAGATTTGACGACTAGTCTCAAATCTTAAGGAGAAAGGAGAATTGTGTTACCTGGTTCACTGTATTCTCTGTATCGCACAATACAATGCAGATGATGTAATTTGTTGCTTATTTAATTTTATTTTGTAATATAAATATAGCGCAAATAATTAATTAACATTATCATTTTCAACGTCTTTTGTTTTATTATATTAATTGTTATTTGTATGACGTAAGATTTTTTTTGTATGTATATGTATCTTGTATGAAGTAATGCTTAAATATAGTATTAAATAACTATTGTAACATAATTATAATATATAACTTTATTTTTGTATCACATTTCAAAACAAAATATTTTTCCACTTAAACGCTACTGAAAGACTAGATTCAATTATATTTATTAAACTATTCTTATTCATATATAAAAAATATATTTATGTATAAATAATTACTACATTTGAACTTCTAAATGTAAAATTTTAATGAGAATAAATGTTGAAAATAAGAGTTACCAAGTAAAATAGTGTTTCATTTTCTTTCCGTCTCAGTCAGTAGGTAATGTATAAAAAAATACCTTTAGAAATATTGTAAGACATTGTAAATTAATAAGTGACAGATTTAGTAAATTATTAACTACATATTATCTAGTTTTGCGTTTTGTTTTGTTAATTTATATTGGACGTTATGAGTAATTCCATTTTTTTTAAATTTCCTCCTTGACTACAATTTTTATGAGAGACTAAACTTGCAACTAACTCTACGATTTTTTTTTGTTTATTAAAGAAAAAAAAACAATGACACTAAGCCACCTACCTAACGACATACTGCGGAAAGTTTTGGCACTAAGATTTCTTTGTAAATGAATATTGGAGAGATAGTTGTAACTGTAGTTTATTCCATTGAAATTTCCATATTTTTCCGAACATAATAATAATTTTAAATTATAATTGCATTGTTTATCAGTTTTCGTGTCGGTTGTGGCGTTAGACCGACCTCGCTCTCGAATTAACAATTCTATAATTAATTGTATATTGTCACGAACTTTAACAACTAACGTCAATATTACTTGTACATTTTAACAATGAGGACTGTGGACCCAGATTTGTGGTCTCGAGAAATAAGGAAACCACCCTTAAATATTTCACGCCCTTTTAAATTTGGACTTAAGGGTCTGTCACCTTTTGAAACTCGTATGAGAAAGAGTTTTAGCGATGCGATGCTGGAATTCTACAGGAACTGTTCTGTGGAAGGCGTCACATATGTCGCGGATAGGAATAATCCAAAGATTTTGAGGTATAATTAATTAACTAACTATCATTTTAATTTCCAACGCTATGGCAACGAGGAAGTGTGGTGTTGAGTTCCGCCACTTAACACGCAATGCCTCCAGAATTCGGCGGGTCGTATCCATCGTACTTTGCCAAATTAAAAAAAAAAACATAAATTAACTTATCATTGACTGTTGTATAAAATTTAATAGTGATAAATTAAATGCTTAAAACCAGATGGTGCTACCTATTAGCAGTATTGATATCAACCGGCGCTGGCATGTCACTACTGGTGTCCACCCTGGCGTACTTCGGTGGTTCCCCGCGGCTGACCGCGTGGGAGCAGCGCGGGGCGTACGCGGCGCGGCGACAGGACTTCCCCGCCGTCGCCATTTGCAGCTTTAACTTGATCAGTCGGTTTGCGCTTGAAGAGTACGCTCAACATGTGTGAGTTGGAAAGAACTCCAACTATAATTAAAACTAAAAACTTATACTAGAATTAGTCTGGTTCTGTTTGTGTCTGAGAGGCCAGTAGTGACACAGAGGCACAAGCGTGTGACTGTAAACGCGATAGTGTGTAGGTTCGATTCCCACTCGAGGAAAGAAAATATTTAATACTAGCGACCCTATTGCGGCTTCGCCCGCTTTTACTACTGGATTATTCATATAATGTATGTTTGCAAAGCACTTAAGATAATGTGAAAATTAATTAAACCCTAATGCAACCCGCATTTTCGTAGTTTCAATAAGGATTTTCCAATTGTTTTACACAGCAAGGATTTTTTAGTAGGTACCGTAATTTTAAATCTATGCTACTAATATTTTCAAGTACTTATTAAAATATATTTAAATTACTATTTTTAGATAGTTAAATGACATTAAATAATACATTCAACTCGAATTATCCAATACGTGCAAACGCATCTAAATCTTCGTTGCTATAAAGGCAGGCAGGTTTTTTTTTTTCGAGCTTGTGATTAATGCTGAAGAGGGTATTCTGTCTCTGATGAAAAGCAAGCACTACGTGGCTGCCTGTGACGAAAATTAAATAGAATGCATCGGCCGGGAATTGAACCCGGGCTGCCCGCGTGGCAGGCGAGCATTCTACCACTGAACCACCGATGCGTGTAAGGCAGGCGGGCGCGGCGGACTCGCTTGTATAAGCATAACGTCGCGAGGCGCGTTTCGCAGCAAGGATTTTTTGATATTGTAACAACTTCTAAAGTACTTATTAAAATGAAAAACAGAAAAGACAGTTTTGATCTACATTAAATGGCCAACGTAACTAATATACTTATTTATATGCTGAGAGTAAGGGATAAGTGAAACTTAACTCGATACAGTTAATGTGTGAACGGCGTGATGTGTCAATAATTAAATGCGTTTTTCTCTAAAACTATTCGCAATTTCGAAATAGTTTAAAAAGTAAATTTTATCTTCGTTTAACGTAGAAATTTAATAAATTATTTTAAAGGATAAGGATTAATACCATTATGGAAAAATATCCCTCACAATAAAAAATATATTGAAATTACTATTTTTAGACAGAAATATGATCACTACACGTTATTCTTAAAAGATACCAATATGCCATCGCTGACTTTTTTGTAGATCTTATTAAGAGAAACAATACTCCAGTACATTTTTTTCATGTAGTATTTACCATTAAAGCAGCGCATGCGCCAAAGTGTCTCAGCGGGTAGGACTTTATACACATTTATCGTATTTATGTTCATTTACATAAGAATGTACAAATAATAAACTATATATAAACCTTCCCTGAGAAATACTCGACCTAATGGTGAAAACCGCATCCAAATCCGTTGGGTGGTTTAGAAGAAGAAGAGTTAGAAAGTTCAGACAGACACAAAAAGCGACTTTGTTTTATAAGATTTAGGATATTCATCAAATATTTAATTTCCTCGAGTAGGAAACGCAGCGCCTCTGGAATTCAACAGAAAGTGGGAAGTGGACTGTAAAATAAGATGATTGGTTTCTGCAAGTAGTATCAGTTTTCAAACAATATTACGAAATATTTTACTTTGCTATCATAGTATGGTAAGGCGTCCTTACTTACTTACGTACTTATGTTTTATTCATCATTATTTATAATTTAATCCTTTTATTAGGTGAAAATTTATTTACTTTTATAATAAGTATTATATAATGGTGCTATTTCAGATATTCCTTAGACAGAAACAATACATACAGCTTAGAAGAAATTAGGAAAAACCTGGTCGCATACAGCGCCGTGCACTCGCGACGTCCCGTGCCTTTTGACTTCCACTTTGAGTCCTACTTACAGAAGGTCGCTCACGAGACAAATGTTACAAATATATTGTATAAGGTATGATATCGAACTGCCTTCCGAGTCGGTGGTGGGACTGACATTACTGACATTTTTATGTAATTCAAGAATACGCGTGTGTTAACAATGGGCAATTAAATAAAGAATATTTTGATTATATATTTTTTTACTACGATAAATTTGAATATAAATCAAAAATCAAATCAGCTTCACGCTGTATCCCGCATACAGCAGGCGTGTTGGTTGTACGTCTGTATATCTGTAAGTGTCTTAACAATAGGTTCCCAGGTTTTTTTCTACCTAGCTTAATATCTAAGCTTTTTTAATGTTACTTTTTAATATATTTTCTCTTACAAAGTAAAACAGGCAGTCGTTTTCCAGCTGACCCCCGACTGCGGCCGCCTGCTGGCCCGCTGCAGCTGGGAGGCGCGCCGCGTTGCTTGCGCACGCTTGTTCGCCAAGCGCATCACCAGCGCCGGCTTCTGTTGTGTGTTCAATTCTAGATATCAGTAAGTTTGATTATTATTAATATAAATATTTGTTAAATAATATTTTGCTACTGTTTTCTGTACAGAAAAAGTAAAACTGTGTATAAATTAAACTATTTTAATTGTGTGTATTGTTTTCATCCTACCTTCAATCATTTCGGCTCAACATAAACAACATATATTTCCAGTTCAATAGATAAACACAACCCCGTGTACGGGTCCCGGCTCGCGGGTGAGGACAGCGGGCTTGCGGTCGTGGTACGAGAGCGACCGGATGATATAACTAAGCTGCGGCGACCGATTGACGGGTTTGATGTAAGACAAAAATCTAAATATAAGAGCAAAGTCACGCTTCCCCCGAATAGCGAGGTAGGAAGCTGAAAGAGGAAAACTAGTTTCCTCTTTCTAATTTTAGGGATGATACGGGTTGAGTGGCGCGGTGTTTTGTTTAAGAAAGCGGAGAAATTAAAAAATCTATACAGTTAATATAACAAAATTGTAACTGATCGCTGATAGGACTATTAAATCTGTTATTTGGCATTAATGTTATAGAACCTAAAACAACGATCTTTATTTTTTTTATTAACCGACTTCTGTAAGAAAAGGAGGTTATCAATTCGACTGTATTTTTTTTCTAATATCAGAAACTGCTAAACCAATTTGAATGCACTTTTCACTTTTATATTTTGGTAAAATTATCCTTTAACATTTGGTGTTTGTTTTATTTTAATTGGTTCATAAATAAAAAAGTTATATTAATATAAGGTGTTTTGTTTAGCTAAATTGTTGTGAATAATTATTTTATTGAATTATGTATTTAAAATATGAAACTAATTAAGATTAGTTACTAATTGTGTAGTTCAACTGGGTAAAGTTGCGAATGAAATATAATCATTTTCCAGAGTGAAAATCTGTCCATATCTATCGTGTTTACTATCAGATATTTGTATACGACTGCACTGCGCTACGACAATAAAATGTAGTACCTGTATAATATTTAATTAGGAAGAACATATTACAGATACAATTTTTATGAAGTTTAATTAACGTCATTGTTGGACAATAGAGTGGTGCTCCTTATAGATGTTAGAATTTCAAGGTAGGTACCCGTATCTCGTTATGACTAGGTAGTGAGCAGACTCAGAAGGCTTGGACAGATTCCAAGATTTAAGAAGTTAACCTTTTTTTAACGAAATTTTCACGAATTATTGTTTAATAGGTATACATGTTCGACGGCTGGCAGTACCCAGCAGCGCGCGCGGGCGTCGTCGTGGGCGTGCCGGCGCCGCATAACGCTATGGTGTACGTGCGGTTGAAGCCGCGCGTGCAGGTGGCGGGTCACTCTCTGTGGGGGCATACTGATGATTCGGTGGGGTTAAAAAATAAATTAATTGAAAGGGAATAAACGTAACTTTAAACCGATCCCAGATTTTTTAAGTTAGTAATGCATTTGACTTTTATATTATCTCTTGGTTAAACTCATTGTCATTTATTAGAAAATCGACAGTCAATTTTTACGTCACTCTGACCTCAATAAAACACATCCGTTCCTCAGTTTCCATTGAATTCTCGAGCCATTACGTGTTGAGTGATAGAACTCTACACCACGTTTCACGTCGACACCAGAGCGACATAAATGAAAATATTAAATATTTCATTTCCCTGAGTAGAAAACGAATCGTATCGCTGCGCTACGACGGCCTCCTTTTATTTCTCTTTTACTTTGAAGTAATATTTTCTTCAATCTCTATATTAAGTTATAACACAGCTGGGATGTCGTCTAAACCGCAATAAAGAGAGTCCAGTCACTCCGCCGGCACACCACCCGTGGTCGTGGTGCGTGGGCGCGTGCCGATCGCGCGCGGCCGAAGCGTTGTGCCGGTGCGCCCCGCACTACCTGCCGCCGTTCTACAGCAACTTGAGTGCGCTCTGCTCGTTGCAACATGTCAACTGTATTGCTAAGTATTCTGGTGTGTTTGTGAATGTGTGTGTTTTTTAGCTCTAAGCTTTATGTCGCATGCAGCAGGGTAAGCAGAGGAAACTTTGTATTCGAACATTCCGCTCGCTACTTTCTACATTAATAAATAATAATTCATAATTATATTGACCAACAAAACATTGAAAACTAAATGTTTTGCCAATTTACAAAAACAGAGAGAATAACATACTTTAAATTGATATATATATTTTTCATTTATGAACCGATTCTAATAAAATTAACATTAATTGTTACGCAAAGCTTGGCTAGATCCAATAATGAAAACTAAATTTAAATTGATGAAGCCGTTTCTGAGATTAAAGTTATAAATGTAGAGACAAGCAGACAAACAGATTAACACAAACAGACAAAAATTGAAAAAAACATTCACAGGATCTATTTCGCTAATAAAAAATTTAAAGTAATCGTTTTTCTAATATGTCTTACATGTAGAGACATCGATCAGTTACGATTTAATTATATAAAATACATATTTCATTTCTCTGAGTTGGAATCGAATCCACAACCATTAATGTGGTGAATGACATGAAATTATTAATGTGACGTAATATAGCATACACCTTTCTCGAAAAATGGACTCTCCAATTAAAAATATTTGAAATTCGAATTAGCGATTCTTGACTTCAGCGAGTTCAACCAAACAAACTGTTCTCCTCTATAACATTACTTATTGGTACCGATATCCAACGACATACTGACATGCAGACAAGCTGACGTGGGTGTACCCGGGCGACTCGCCGCACGTGAGCCTGCGCGAGGAGATGGAGAACTCCGTGGAGTGCGAGGACTGCGTAGTTGAATGCGCGCGCGTCGTGTACCGCGCGCAGTCCAGCGTCACTCCGCTCTCTGCGCACAGACGTGACATGTTCTACAATCATTTGTTGTATGTTTTTATTTTTTGTTTGCTGTAGGACCTTTCCAAATGGCAACCTAGTGTTAGGATCTTCTGCTTTCGAGTCTACTTAAATTTAGAAGTAAATGGAAATCATTTGTTCCCTCCAATGGAAATCGAGCTAACAGCCGTCGTGTTTATAGTCACAGGCTGTTCCGCTCCGCTACGATATCGCCAGTCTCTTATTTATATTATTATTTTATCTTTTTTATTACTAAAAAAAATGTATTTTTTTAGTTTGTGATTTGTGTCAGTTTGTTTTTAGAAACAATGTTAAATCAGATTTTGGGTTTTTACATATATGTAGCTAATGTCACATGACTTCTGGTCAATGAAACATTCATTTTCTTTATTTTATTTTTTTTCTTATAAAATTTACATTCATATTACAGTAAGTACATTACAATAGTTTCTAAAATGGACATATAATGTACAAGTTGATTGTAGTCCTGTAGGTTTAATTCCCACAATCAAAACTTTATAACTGTGTACCTAATATAAAACTATATGAAACTTATCAAATATATTTTTGTTTCTCAAATATATTATTCACTTTACTATAATATAACTTCGCTCATGTTTATATTATCGCAGAAAAGGACTAGATTTGACAAACGCAACAGTAGTTCGCTTGTTTTTCACATCAGAGGACCACGAGTTCTTCGTGCTGGAGATTACCTTGCGGGTGTATGCGGTTGTAGGTAAACTATTCCAACATACTGTTTGTTTTATTGATATTTCATGTAAACAGAGACAATTGAATAATGCGCGTTATGAGAAAAAGATGATGTTTAATTTAATTTCGTCTAACTAAGGTGGTGAAGTTATGCTACTTTTAGTTGAATTGCCCAACCACTGAATTATTGATTGTAAACCCACCTTTATAATTTATTTATTATGCCATACCTACACCTGCATTGAAATAACATTAAATAGTCTACACAATTAATTTCTAAATTGCAGCTTTCCTAGGCAGTCAGTGGGTGCTGGTAGTGGGGGTGACCGCGGTCAGCGTGCTGGAGCTGCTGTACCACTGTGTGTGTCGGTGGTCGTACCATTATGTACGGAGACTGCGTATGGAGAGACTTGTGCAGTGATTTAGAGGTGTATCAATTGTTGTTAACTATTACACTATTTTATTTTTTTACGCTGTATCTCGCATGTAGGCTGCAAGTGTTAAGACACTCCGCTACCTACTGGTCGCCGATGAGAACATATGGTTTCCAATAAGAGCGGATTCAAATCTCGCTACGTTCAAATTTATATATGTTTTCTAAACAGTATTTTTCTTTCCTAAGTGAGGAATAACACTTTAAAATTATAAAAAAAAACGAATATCCGTATTGAATTTGGAAAAGTATCTCTGCATTTGAGTGCATTCTTCGAATTCACAAATCCACAATTACTCCTAATTTAACGAATTGTAAAGATTATAAGGTGATCATAGCTACTACTACACTAGCAATGTTCGCTAGGTCGCGATCGAAACAAAGCCAAAAATAAATATTCGCAGATTAAAGTCAAGAACGGCACTTGCCCTTGGCATTAGAAGGCCACTTTATATTATTGTTTGAATAATATTTCAACTAGACGTTCATTCATGGGTCTGGGTATATTATAGGAAATTGTTTTGAACTTTAAATGTTAAAGTATTGATCTTTGACTGTCGTGTCTGAAGAGTGTTTTTTATTATTTATTGTTATGGGTAAAAGAAAAAAAAAAATTTTTTAAATAAAATATAATAATATTTTAAAATATTTGAAAAGTGAAATTTTTAAAAATAGATCAAAGCAGTGCGTGGGATTTGGGATCCAGGTGTAGGCTTAAGGAACCACTTTAGATGTTCATACTCACCTAGATTGTTCAGGGCTCTATCCTCACAAGTTAAATAATACTGTAAGCTTGTTTGAATAATATATGAAGAATCACAAATATATGAGTATGGAAACTATGTTATAATTTGCACTTTATAAGTAAGTGAGTTTTTGAAGTACCAAAGCTATATAAGACAAAAATTCTCTACAATTCCTAAAATATATTTAATTTACACACAAAATATTTCAAGTAGGTACTTACTTTAAAATAACGGAAACATTATTCAAATTTGTTTATTTCTTGCTTCATAGTAAATTCTAGAAGCAAGACTAGCTTAGAGTTCTAGATGACCCTGCTATCATTTGACCGTGCTTCGTTGCTCAACACTCATTCAAATATTTGCAATTACGTAACTACGATAGCTGCGTTATGAATATTTACCTACAATTGAGGTAGTTTATTTTAATTGCACTCGAATTAAGCTCTTGACCGTGACTTTATCTTTAGTACTGCGTTACGTATCGACTATCGAGGCGAATTTACACTATTTGAAGATTACACTATTGTTCGACCTGTAAGTTGTAGCTTATATATAAAATAAAAGAAACTGAATTTGATCCTTTTATAATAATTATATTATCACTAGCGACCCTTTTGCGGCTTCGCCCGCTTTTACTACTGGATTATTCATATAATGTATGTTTGCAAAGCACTTAAGATAATGTGAAAAGTAATTAAACCCTAATGCAACCCGCATTTTCGTAGTTTCAATAAGGATTTTTCAATTGTTTTACATAGTAAGAATTTTTTAGTAGGTACCGTAATTTTAAATCTGTGCTACTAATCTTTTCAATTACTTATTAAAATGTATTTAAATGACTATTTTTAGATAGTTAAATGACTATTTTTAAACAGAAGAAATTATAAACAAATACCTACCTACTAATAACTACTACAAAAAATATGAAACCAAAAATATCGCGCTGAAATAATACATTCAACTCCAATTATCCAATACGTGCAAACGCATCTAAATCTTCGTTGCTATAGAGACAGGCGGGTTTTTTTTTTCGAGCTTGTGGTTAATGCTAAAGAGGGTATTCTGTCCCTGATGATAAGCAAGCACTACGTGGCTGCCTGTGAGGAAAATTAAATAGAAAGCATCGGCCGGGAATCGAACCCGGGCCGCCCGCGTGGCAGTCCAGCATTCTACCACTGAACCACCGATGCGTGAAAGGCAGGCGGGCGTGGCGGACGCACTTGTATAAGTCAAACAAAACGTCGCGGGATGCATGGCGAGTGGCGAGCCGTTTCGCAGCAAGGATTTTTTGATATTGTAACAACTTCTAAAGTACTTATTAAAATGAAAAACAGTAAAAGACAGTTTTGATCTACATTAAATGGCCAACGTAATTTATATACTTATTTATATGAGAGTAAGGGATAAGTAAAACTTGAGTCGATGCAGCTGAAGTGTCAACGGCGTGATGTGTCAACAATTAAATGCGTTTTTCCCTAAAACTATTCGCAATTTCGAAATTGTGTAAAAAGCAAATTTTATCTTCGTTTAACGTAGAAAATTAATAAAGTATTTTAAAGGATAAGGATTAATACCATTATGGAAAAATATCCCTCACAATAAAAAATATATTGAAATTATTATTTTTAGACAGAAAAATGATCACTACACGTTATTCTTAAAAGATACGAATATGCTCTCGCGTACTTTTTTGTAGATCTTATTAAGAGGAACAATACTCCAGTACATTTTTTTCATATAGTACTTACCATTAGAGCAGCGCATGCGCGAAAGTGTCTCAACGGGTAGGACTTTATACACATTTATCGTATTTATGTTAATTTACATAAGAATGTACAAATAATAAACTATATATAAACCTTCTACGAAAAATACTCGACCTAATGGTGAAAACCGCATCAAAATCCGTTGGGTGGTTTAGAAGAAGAAGAGTTAGAAACAACAGACAGACACGAAAAGCGACTTTGTTTTATAAGATATAGGATGAATCTTGGCAGTTACGTGACTATATAATAAAATGATATCGAGGTGGTCTGATGATGGAGCCAGAACTTAATTTATATATAAGTGCGAATTTAAGTTACTTACCTATTAAGTTATAGGTTGGGCAAATTATTTTGTACCTACTACCTATCGTAAAATGTAAAGTCCATTTTTTTCGTCCGTTCATTTAAATCAATCAAAAAACTACATACCGAATTGAAACTCTTATTTTTACAGTAGTCTCAATTTTATTACATTAAAACAAAAGTCGCGTACAATCTATTAATAAAAAAAAAATATCTTTATATAAAGATCCCATGTATAAATAAAGATAATTTAGTTTCCCCTAAATTATTGCCTACGTAAAGAATAAAAAAAAATACCTTTGAATCCGTAGTACAAATAAACTTAATATTGTAAATATTTTTTTTAAAACTGATTTCCGTAATAAATAAATATTATTTTATATAGCATTGACAGCATCGTTGGGTATTTCGGACACGGTAGCCACAGTAGTTGTAGAGCCCCCGGAGCTTGGGCCGATGATCGCAGGTATTACCTGCAAAAATTATATTAGTGATTGTGAATTCAAAACATATTAGTATAAACGCGATAGGTTGTGAGTTCGATTCTCCTCCGAGGAAATAACATATTATTTTAAATATTTTTATTTCCGCTCTGGTAAGGAGGCAAAGCGCGGCGTTGAGTTCCACACACAATTTGCCTTTATATTTCGGCTGAAATTGGGGAACGAAAAGGTCTTAATGCGCTGCCTACCATGCTACAACGTAAAGTTAGTATTAAAACACTTCTCATTCCGTTAAGTTTTCGGTATATAGCGTGCTGAGTGGAACTTACAACCTAAGCCTAATAACTACCCTGTCAGAGGGACAAAACCTACCCTATCCCAATACCTGCTGTCCGAACATGACGAGCACTTCCGCAATGCGTCGTATAGTCTCTATATCCTGGGGGGTAGGTAGCGGCAGGCGAGGGTCCTGCCTAGTATCCTGGAGGCGGGCGCCGTGCGAGGACAGGTGAGAGCTGATCTCCGCTGCTAGGGGCGGGTGTTCGTTTTGAAATACTGAAATCTGTGGAAATGTTGATTTGGAATTTTAAATTAAAGCCTTTAACTAGAGCCCATCATGGCGCAGAACCACAAAGGGAGAGAATTCGGTGGAAAGTGGAGAACGAAAGTGTCTTAATTAGAACCTGCGAGCCCTGATGCGCAAGATATAGCTTGAAGCTAAAAAAATAATATTTATAATAGATTTTATAGCGAGATAAACTTACAGGCATAGGCCATGTCTCAATTATAAGAGGTAGTATAAAGACGACCAACTGTAGAGGCTTGGAGCACATTTTCAAAATAACTGAAGGATGAAGAATGTCATATCCATTCCATAATGACAATAATGACGATAACGATGTAATGTGTGCATCGTTATCTTATTAAAGGAAATATTTATGTACATAAATATATGTCTGTTTGTTTTTTTTATGTTGATCCCGCGCATAGCAGGGAGGGCAAGCTGTCTGGCTGTCTTTCCCCGCAATTTTTTAGACATCACGTGTTGAGTGATCAATTCAAACACAATAGTGCTCTTTGTCCTGTTATCAGAGTGAGGAAATGAATAAATAAGCTAATACTTACGAGTGCAAATCGAACTCGCAGCCCTCGCGCTTTTTAATATGAAAAAAATAATAATAATTTACTACAAAAATTGTCTCAGATACAGGTGTCTTTACAGTATTAACTCCCTTCTATTTTTGCTCGTACTTCCAACACCATTCAATGTAGGTAAACAGTTTATATTTCTTTTTTATTTTTAGACACTGTGTAGGTACCTGTATCAGATTGTGAGGATTTCTTTCGTTTCTGTAGGATTTCTTTAACTATATACTTATTTTACGATTATTTTTTTTGAACATATTATTTCGAATATTAATAAATAATCATAGGAAATAATATTTAAATGAAATTAGAAAAATACAAGTGTATTTAGTAAGTATCAGAATCGTGAGTTCAGGTAGAGTCGCGTCTAATGCGATGATCGCTACAAATAGTTGCGCGACCGCAGTTAATGCAATTGTGGTAATTCCTAAATGCTTACTATGGGATTTGATAGACGATTGTAATGTAGGTACTACGGGTTTGTTGTTTATTTCTTTAGTTTAGTAGTTTTAATTAATAAGAACACTAATATAAAACAAAAGCAGTAAATCTAAATAATTTACTGTTCAATATAATTTGAAATACCAAAATCTTAGACCTCCTATAGACACAGTAAGTTAGCATTAAATAAGTAAATAATTAATATCCTGTCATTGCACTGAAGAGATTCCAGCGACCGCGGCGACCGCGATAGAGCCCCGACATCACGATAGTAGTAGCGGAAGAGGTTTAGTGTTAAGTAAAATACCTACATTATATCTTTAGATAATTTAAATTTCTTTGTGTATTTGCTGTTGTTTTAGAGTTTTTAGTGATTATTATTATACCTTGAAACAAAAAATCGTAATCACTTGTTGTCTGTCTGTCAAAATATTTTTTCTTAAGATCACGTGGAGGTATCAAGCTATAATTAATATCAAATGTCAATGTTTACAGTTCTTTAGAACACTGAAAATTAGGCTCGAAGTTAACTAATTAAAATATACGTCTGCTTGTATATTCTTGTGAGTATAGTAAATTCATGGAGTAATCAAACCCTATACTGAAAATAGTACAGAGCAGATCAGTGAACGTTTCCGACTCGCACTTGGCCGGATTTTTTTACACAATTGAATATCTTTACCCAATACTGGTGGCACAAAATAGGTACATATGATATCTACAGATGACATTACTTTGTTGTTCTTTTTTTTAATAAAATATGTATATATTTATTTTTAAATTATTAATAATTCATATAAGTAAACATTTAAAACCTTAACTCAAATTACTCTGTGTAAACTTTTTAGAATAACAAAGTAAACATATTTAGCCCTGAAACTTAATATATGATATTTGATAACCAATAAAAGCTGCGACGTTATACGATGAAGAAACATAGATTTAAATATATAACGAGCGTAATAATTCATAATAAATATTGCTCAATTTCTTATTCTGGTGTTATCGACTACTACAGACGTAGGTTCTAATCTAGTTCGTGGGACTTTTTTATATACATATATTTATTGGGCTATGGTGATGCAGTGTGAGATGAGAGCATTGGCTAATACGGGTGTGGGTTTAATCCTCAATTGGAATAATTATATTTAAATTATGTTTATCGTCCAGCTTATTCCTGCTGTACATACAGAAAATGAAAATGGAAAAAGATTTAACAATTTGAGATAAATTCAAAAACTAAATTTAAAATGATTGAGTCTTCCTATTAAAAACACATTATGTATTGTTAAAATCATAAAAGATTTATTATTATCTAAAAAAACATTAAGTACCATTTAATATTAAAGAAATCGTGGAAATGTTTTTATAATATCACGATTTACGACGCAGCCGTCCATATACCTAACCATATAATACTAATCTCTTCTCGGCACGTCCGTAAATGTATTATACGTAGATAATACGTGCATAATTATTAATTTATTCATTATTTCCTTTAAATCTTTTATCAGCAGATTAATCATATATTTTTTTTTCTTTAGCTTCACACATCCCACCTATAGCAGGGTAGAAAGACCTGAGAAGGACCCGTGGACCTAGTGTTAAAACACTTCCGTTTCCCACTTTTCGCTCAATTCTTGAGTCATTGCGTGTTGAGTTGAGTGGCAGAACTCAATGGCGCTTTACCTGGTTACCAGAGTGAAGAAATTAAAATATTAAATATTTCATTACCCCAAATCAAATCCACAATAGTCGCGTTCAGTCGCACGCTAGTAGCCCTGCGTCACGAGAGCCACGAATTATTAATTTATAATGATTCATATAAATTACTGGAGGCCTTCGGGTGATGCATAGAAAGTGAAGTGTTTTGGCACTAAGGTGAAGGCATATGAATTTAATCATACTCATATTATCATCTCTTACCCCAAACAAAGTTTATTGCGGATGGAGCTCAGTCTTTGTGAAACCACGATTAATATCATTATAGCACGAGCCGTTCTTGCTGTATTGTTTTTACTATAATTTTTTTGATAATATATATATTTTTTAACTATTTGAAATAGTTATTCCACATGGAGTTTAAGAATAATATTAAAAATACACGTTTGTGTCAATACAGTTTATTTGGTATTGTGGTAATAAGTAGATGTTCTTATAAATAGACAGTGCATTAATTCTTTATTAATTCTTTATTAATTATTAATTCTAGATGTTTCCTATTTACATTTCCTCGTGGTAATCGAACCCACCACCTATATTATGTCGTTTACGCGACAAGGTGTGGGTCACAAGCTTGAGCCCCCCGAGACATGGCCTTATTGAATAAACTTAACTTAATAAATTCCGTCTTAATTAAATATTATCAATATATTTTTATTTCTTTGAGACGATCATTTCATCATTGTTTAATAAATTATTAAGTTAGTAGTAACTTTATCGTCGGTCCAAGGCCACTGTATAAATCTTCGTAACCTCAAGCTATAACGTTAGAAAAACTGAATTAATAAACTAATTTGAATATACGAGTACAGGCAGCAGGTAGGCAAAACAAAACCCGGAACCACCAGATGAGCAGTGCTAATACATATTGTTATGAGTAATTAACAAGACCAGGAGCCCGTCGTGGCGGAGTAGCCAAAGCGAGTGTAAGCGCAACAAGTTATGGATTTGATTCCCACTCGAGGAAATACGAGTGATTAATGGTTTAAATGGTTTAATAGGCAAAGTGCGGTGTTGACTTCCGCCACTCAACACAGAATGCTTCCAGGATTCAGCAGGGCTGAACCGAAGTGTCTTATTGAGAAAGGAGTGTTATAAGACCAGGTCCCCAGGTGCCTCTGCATACACTGCTTTGTGAAGATACGGATACGTTGTGAAGATAAAAAAAATTATCGAATAGATTCTTGTTTTTGTCATTCTTTGTGTTGAATAGCATACATTTAAGATTTGTTATTGGTATTAAATCAATATAGTTGTGCCAATTTATTAAGAAACTATTGGGACATTATAATCTAACGGTTGTATTTGACACTGATGTCCATTTCTTTCAAGTGACGATTATTCAACACTTACAAGAATTTAAAAATTACAGGGAAGTGATATGGAAGATAATGAACGACCTTCCACCTATACGAAAACAATTAGACTGATATCAATAAAAAAATGTACTTCTGCCATACTTTTACAAAAGAAAGTTATTTAGTCACTAGGAGGCCACTACCGGTTTTGGACATCTACCAAAGAAGCGTGTAATATTAGGATCTAACGGTGAATGTTGATTAAGGTCAATAGATCATTCGCCACAAGATCAAGGCTGCCTTCGATGTTATATACGTAAGTGAGGCGGCGCCGGCGCAGGCGCAGTGGCGGCACGGCCGGGGGAGCGGGTGTCGGTATCGCGGTTTATTATTTTATTATCGAAAATTACGTGTTTTTATAATAAAAATATTTTTAATAATAATAAGAAATGTATACTTGTCTGTGCTCATAACAACTTGTTTGAAAAACTTTAAATTTGATTAAAAAGTGCGTGTGAAGTGCAACTATTAAGTGCTTCGCTTTTTAATTAAAAATGTAAACAAAAACAATATATTAGGAATAAAATGTGATATCTACTCATCTGTCAGCTATAAATGTGCATATAAATAGTTTTTACTTAATAATGGATATTTTAAAGAAGTTTTAAGTGATGAAGTTGTTGTGTGTTCTGCTGTGTATGGTGGCAGGTGTCTCTGCGCTGTTACCACCCATCAGCTCTGGTCTGGATAACCTGGTGCGAGCTGCTTCAGCTACTTGTGAGCATTTAAGGTTTCTTTTTTTATCTTCAAGAATCTTTTTGAGGTCGATGTGCAGCGGCAGTGTGCCTGGTAAAATCAACGGTTTGGGTTTCATTCTTAATCTATTGTAATCTTCTTCGCCCTGGTATAAAGAGACCTAATAATAAGAAGTACTGAGCCACATAACACGCAATGTGTTAATCCTGTTCTTTCATTCTGTTAATCAGAAAAAAAGAACAGGAGTAGAGTCATAGTTCAATGTTTTTTAAAAAATAAAAAGGAACACCGTAAAGAAGTTAAAATATTTCAAGTAAAAGTTATACCTAATTAGTCATGTGATTATATAGATATGGATATTTTTTTATGATTATTACTTTAACGAACTTGAATAAATTGGTCATTAAGTTATAATATATCCATAGATCAAACGGTTTAGATTTTAGTCTATTAGTAGATATGAAATACTACAAATTAATATAATTTAGGTCGAGCCTTAAACTCAAAACTCTTAAATTAAAGGTTAGAATATAAATGTGTGTTTTTCATTAATTAATTATATACTGAAATAAAAGGAAAAAGAAAGACGCAGCGGCACAGCGTGCTGCCTACGCGATACTTGTAGTTTCATATTCTCTTGATGATTTTCATGGTCTCGCTCTGGTAACAAGACATTTCGCGACGTTGAGCTCCGTCATGCAACAAGGAGTGTCTCGAAAATTATTAGAAAAGTGGGGAATTCAAGACACGCGTCTTGATAAACGGGTCTAAAACGGCTCGAGATTCTCTGCGAGATGTTTTCAAAGATGCAGGTATTATCACAGTTGCTTCCCAATTTATATACTATAATATTCTCTTTGTCCGACAAAATATACATTGTCATAGAAAAAATAGCGACAGTCATACGATAGAAACGAGAAATAAAGATAAGCTTGTTACACCAAGTTTTCGCCTCCAAAAAGTTAATAAATCCTTTATGGGTCTGAGTATACGTGTATATAATAAAATTCCACAGTGTATTCTTAGTTTGACACTACAAAAATTTAAAATATCTGTAAAAAAAATTCTAACAAGTAAAGCGTATTACACTGTTCAAGAATATTTAGAGGATAAGCATGTATGGAATTAATGTCTATTGAATGTCAGGCAGGACAGCTGCCAGCTAATGTAATAGATTGTACCATTGATTTTGAAAAGAGCAACTGTTGAGTTTCTTGCAGCACTTCTCAGCAGAACTGCCTTCCGAACCGGTGGTAGCTTTTTATTCATATGTTCATTCGACGATTCAAAAGTGCTTGTAATAATTGCCTATTTGAATAAAGAATATTTTGAATTTGAATTTGAATTTAAAAAACTTTCGAGAACTTAATTATTTATAGAATATTTGATACATACATATATATTCATACATAGAAATTTATATGAGCCACGCTTTTAACTTAAAACAATTTTCGTGGCTATAAATATTTAAATCGAACATATTGTCCGAAGGGGCACGAGTTCAAATTTCATTACCAAGATTTTTATGTAAAATTTCAAAATGTTTTACATTTAATAAGTAGAATGTTGATTTTATGCTGTACACTTAAACAAATGTTAAATAGTCACAAAACCACTTATGACGATCGTCTTATTTTTTTATATTAGGTATTAAAGTAAGTCGTTTAAAAAGTCGCCGTTGAGTTTTGCCACTCAACACGCAATGCCTCCAGAATTCGGCAGACAGTGTCTTAACACTAGGTTCCTCTTCATATCTCTCTGCCTGCCTACCCTAGTGTAAATATATTCCGTTCCTATTAAGACACTTTCGTTCTCCACTTTCATCCTCGTGGAAATTAAACCCACAACCTGTCGCGTTTCCAATCGCACGCATGTGTCCCAGCACCACGATAGGCCTCATTAGTTTTTCGCTTACCTGGGTCCGTTCCTAAATTATGTAGAGCCCATCTTATAATACTTTTGATCAGTTTTCATATAAGTGAAGTGGATCATATTTATATATTTTTACCCTTTTATATTAAATATGCCTTCCGCAACACTGTCCCTGATGAGTGAGGGTATTCTTATGACAGACGTAAATACCTAATAAAATGTTATGTTTAATGTACATAATTTATTGTTTCCTTCTTGTCTAAGATTGTGGTAATTATGAATGTTCTTCCTTGTTTTATCCGCTGCTGTATCTGTAATCATTTTGTATTTATTTTTTTTTTATTAATTAATTTAGAGTCGGTGCCGGCTAAGAAAATAACATTAAGAGATGATTACTAAAGACACTAAGTAAAAGGAAACGGATTTTCAGTAGTAATTAAGTATATTACTATCAATAATTTTACTTATAAAAAAATCATTACTTTCCAGAAATTAAAAGTTATGAAGCCGGTTTTATTATTGTTTTTTAAATTATTTTTTTACATATAATTTTTACTTTGACGTTTCAGAGCTTTATGTTTATAAAGCTCGAAAAGTCTAGAAATTACTTTAATCTATATATTTTATAACTGTTTTTATTTTTTATAATTTTATAAATTTCTAGATCAACATCTAATAATTTTCCGAAATTATAAACTTAATCATTAATTTATTTGTTTTAATATTAAAGTAATTTTAACCAGGAACAATTTAAGATCCTTCAAAGCACTGAGGTTATCTAGAATTTCGTCACTTTTGAGAAGAGGCCTTCAAATTATTCTATTTATCTAATATATTAATGAAATAATATTCATTTATATTATGCAAATAGTTGTTAAATAAAACAATACAATTAATAACACTTGATTATTCTTTAGAACAACGTTTCATTGTGAAAATATCTTGTACTTGTATAACGTGACTTAACACTCGGTTCCCTCTGAATAACCTGCCGCGCGGGGAAAGTCATGAAGCTGCTTACTAGTGAATCTAATACTGTGTACATTTTGCCTAAATATGACTCATATGATACGATATGCCTCACACCTATACATACATATGTTAGTCCGTGACCTCACCTGGTTGTAGATGAATCTACACCAATATTTGAATGTCGCTCGAGTCAGAGGTCTCCCGCTATGTGTGTCAATGTTATTAGCCTTTGTTAGTTGTTCACTTGAACGTGGACGCCGCTATGACGGGCTCATGTCCCAGAGTCCCATGTAGTGAGGTGAGCAGAGGAAATCTATTGTAACAACATAAATATATTATAATGAAAATTAAGGTTCACACTGATTGCCGCGATATCTCGCTATGTTGTAAGGTTCAGTACAGATTATAGTTGTTTTTGCGTCACCTCTGCGCTTGCGCATCTCACGCGACGACGCTAACACGAACATTTGGATTTTTGTTTTAATCATTTGTGACTATTTAAGTGTAAATTACGATCTGAAGATTTTATGTCATTCGTGTATCAAGAGTTCTTAATGTTAAAACACACTTTTCTCCACTTTTTGCCTAATTTAAATGAATGCAAAATTTAATTATTTTGAATATTGGAAGCCAATGCCGCTATTTAGATTGAAGAAATGTAAACATTATAAAGTTGTGGGTTCAATTCACACTTCAGGAATAAATAATTTTCAATTCCTCACTCTGATAACAAGACAAAGCGCGATGTAGAATTCTGTGACTCAATTAACTTTTTTAACAATTAAATTAACGTTGCAAGAGGCGCGGGTTCATACATTTTTTATGATATATCTTTGATTACATCGCTGACATTCTAATCTGTGAAACTTTTTCATATCCTTAAAAATAACAATTATATAAACAAAGAAGTTGCACGTATTGTATATATCAATGATCGAATTGTTAAAATTTTTCGTCCTTGTTGTGTTGTGAGAACAATCGTTGTGAGACGCGCTAAACAGTTTAACCCTTTGTTTCATTTGTAAGAACAATGTCGAAATTACCAGAATGTTGCTATTTATCTACAACAGTACGTTGAGAATAACATTGAGAATATTTAGCAGTGTATAAGTATTAATATATCTACAAACATAATTTTGTGTTTCCCTGGAAGATCTAATAAAGAATTTTTATTTTAAATTATAGATATATATAAATTTAGTTGATGCCATCTTGGCGCAGCGGTACAGCATGTATCTGAAAACTTTCTCCATTCGGAGGAATTATTACATTAGTTTATATTCATTTCCTCTCTGACAAACGAAGCGGCGTTAAGTTCAGCCACTCAACAACAATAAGAATTTTTCAGAATATACGTGGCGAAAAAATTCTAGTCATGGCATTTATTTAAAATGTTATGTTTATCATTTGTCTTTTAAAAAAGACGGTAGTAAGTAAGTAAAGACGGTTAATTTTACAATTATTCCATTTCAATTGCAATCAGGTTTTCAGCACGCGAGCGTGTTAGGACGAGGCGGTCATTATCTTAGTCTTAGTTTGCTTAAGGAATCAAATTATATGTTAATGATTACGAGTTCTCGTGCACGTAAGTTTATGTTAAGTTAAGTATTAACATACACACTTTATTTTGCAGGTGACGCTTTGCCTTTGGAGATGATATTCAACTGGCCCTCCATACCAGACCTAGAAGTAGTTGAATATACTAGAGCAGGCAAAAAGACCTATAAGCTTAAGAAAGCAAATATATACCTTCGGAACCGGCTTCCTCATATCCTAGTTTTTTACATTCCGGGCTGGTGGAACACTCCTACTGATGAGTCTTCAAAAACTTTAATCAAAGCTTTACTTCTTAAAAATTCTTTAGTGCTTGTATTGGATACGCGTGCTACCTTCTGTCGTGGCTACGTGGCTTCTGCATCTCGCGTCAACGGCGTGTCTCAGAAAGTATTTAAGTTTATCAAGAAATTGTCCGCCGACGGGTACCCCTTGTCGTCGGTACATTTTATTGGATTCAGTCTCGGCGCCCACGTCGCCGGCATGGTGGGCAAACTGGTGCAGAGCAAGTTAAGTAGGAATATAGGCAAGATAACCGCCTTAGATCCGGCGAGGCCGTGTTTCACGCAACTTTCGAAGTACAGGCTTGATAAGCAAGATGCTAAATTTGTCCAAGTTATCCATACGAGTGCTGGTGTCCTAGGACTGGAACATCCACTAGGTCACACTGATGTGTATGTAAATGGCGTTTTAACTTCACAACCTGAGTGTCGAGAGAAAGCGATCAGCTTAGAATGTGATCACGCGCAATCTTGGAAGCTGTTTTCAGCTTCTGTAGCAAATGAACGGGTATTAACGGCTCGAAAGTGTAGAAGTTGGAATGAACTAAGCAACGGACGATGCAGTGGCAATGAGACTATGGTAGGGTACGGATGTAGTAGCAACTTGAGAGGAATGTTCCTCCACAAGTCCCAAGAAGTTGTACGACAAGTGAAAGTTTTCAATCCTTTAGATTTCAAGACATGGTGGTCGAGATGACACACAATTTATGACATAGGTTCTTAAATGCATTGTGATATTTCTAGTTGCGTTTTTTGTTTCATAAAGATGTGAGATATATTTGGATTTGAAAGAATAACAAAAAGTTTTAGTTTCACTGGTGTCCAACATTGTGTAGGCACTTTTGAGTGTGAAAAAAATATCAGTCAAACAACAGTAATCATAAAAAGTTATAATCAATTTGTTAAGTTATTTAAGATAACAAGAATATTAACCGACAGTTTTGTACCTATAAGTACAATAGAGGTTTTAAAATCAAAAATTTCATCACGTTCAGAAAAATGCCGATAGGATATTATGCTATTTAGTATGGAAAGACATTAATAATATTAATCGTAAAAACGTGATGAACATTTACCTGTCGCTGATAATAAAGAAATATTGCACGCTATGTTAAGTCATTTTGTAGGAATTATTTAAAAATATACTTTGCAAGTTTTTCTAATAAAAGCTGTCATTGACGTGCGAAAAATAGGCCCATTTGACGATTATATTCCTATTTTGGGAAAAGAAAAAGAATTATAGGTTCCCTTTGTCTATGTTGCCATTTGTGGTAAAGGTAAAAATTAATATAAATAAAATAGAAAAAAATACTTCAATTATTATTTTATTATCTCGATTTTAAATGTAAGAGGATTAAATCTATATTTCTAGCGTCTAGCATAAGTAAACCACAAAGAATTTCTTTGACTAATCTGTGGCTAATTTGGAATTGGGAACTTGTTAGTTCAATTTTATAGACCGGTTGGAGATAGTTCAAAAAACTAAATTGTAATATAATTTAAGATTTCTAAGTTATTTTTCATACAAATATAAATATCTGTGATATATTCATGTGAATAAATAATATTGAAAGGTATTTTTTATGAAGGTTAAGAAATAATATTTTTATAGATATTAATTATTCAATAAATAATTCTTGAAGATGACGTTGCAATCATTGAAGTACCTTTTTAATTTTCTAAAATAAATATATGTATAGTGTATATATATAATTATACATTTATTTACTATTTTTTTAATGGCATGTGTATTTCCTTGGCTATAAAAATGTGTAAATATAATGTTGATTTCTGGGAAATACTGTTTTAAAAATATTTAATACACAAACATATTTATTTGTGCAAATCTAACGTATTGGTTGATAAATTCGAGGCCAGGCGTAGGGGACAAAGTGTGACTGGAAAATCGAATGGTTGTGAGTTCGATTCCCATTCGAGGAAATTAAATATTTATTTACATTTGTATTTTCATTTTGTCCCTCTGGTATCGAGGCAAACGCGCGGCGTTGAGATCCGCCACTCAACATGCAATGTCTTCAGAATATGGCGGAAAGTTGGGAACTGAGTTTTTTAGGTTCCCTCTGTCTACCCTGCTGTGTGCGGGATACAGTGAAGTTGATTTATTTATTATGATTTAATATACAGGGTGTCCCAGGAGCCAACGATAAAACGAAACCAGGTGATAGACCAAGTCGTGACAGTTATGAGAAAAATATAAAAAAAAATCTGTGTCATGTATTTTTCATATTATTTTGATTTTAAAAAATATCGGAAAAACCGACACCCTGTGATGGTTTTTCAAGTCCCAGGACTACAAATATTACTCTTTGTTCATTTTTTTTTCTGTAATGTAATCATGAGTAACCCTTCTGTGAATTACAGTTTAAGATTTAAACATACCTGCATCAGTTTTCAATAAAATGTGGTGTTTTTGCCAAACATTAAATTCAAAATATTTAGTACACCCAACTTTAACCGACTGTACTATAAAAAAAATGTACTACACTGTTTTTGCAAGTAACTTTAAAAGTTGGCGCATTTAATCTGGATTCCGAAATGGTACGACACTTGCTGGATTACTTCTTTGTTGAAGAGAGAAAAATCGAAATACCCGATAATCGGGATGACGTTCAGCTTTTTGGTATCTTTTCCGATACATTCTAGCTGCAGCATTTGCGTTACATAACCATTCTCCATGAATGAAATGCATATTGGCAATGTGTCAAAGACCGAGTATATCGCCTGCAAGACCCCGTACTCGAGCACTGTCCTTATAAGTCCTGGGTCAGCCCCTAAGTTGGAAAAGTTCAGGTACCTTGGATCCGTCATGCACGAGTCTGGAGTCATCGATCACGATCTCTATAAGACGGATAAGAGTTTGGAAAGTATCCTGCGATCACAGACCACACCAGTGACCTCCCTAAACTAAACACTTAGCCCAGGCAACGCTTATCCGACTTAGGGGCTGGTCCAGGAATTATAAGAACAGTGCTCGAATCCGGGCTCTCGCAGGCCATATACTCGGTCTATGACACGTTGCCAATATGCATTTCATTCATGGAGAATGGTTATGTAACGCAAATGCTGCAGCTAGAATGTATCGGAAAAGATACCAAAAAGCTGAACGTCATCCCGATTATCGGGTATTTCGATTTTTCTCTCTTCAACAAAGAAGTAATCCAGCAAGTGTCGTACCATTTCGGAATCCAGATTAAATGCGCCAACTTTTAAAGTTACTTGCAAAAACAGTGTAGTACATTTTTTTTATAGTACAGTCGGTTAAAGTTGGGTGTACTAAATATTTTGAATTTAATGTTTGGCAAAAACACCACATTTTATTGAAAACTGATGCAGGTATGTTTAAATCTTAAACTGTAATTCACAGAAGGGTTACTCATGATTACATTACAGAAAAAAAAATGAACAAAGAGTAATATTTGTAGTCCTGGGACTTGAAAAACCATCACAGGGTGTCGGTTTTTCCGATATTTTTTAAAATCAAAATAATATGAAAAATACATGACACAGATTTTTTTTTATATTTTTCTCATAACTGTCACGACTTGGTCTATCACCTGGTTTCGTTTTATCGTTGGCTCCTGGGACACCATGTATATTAACTGTTAATTATAATGTCTGGGTTTAGTAGTTAATGGAACAGAATCTTCCATTTATTTCAGCTTCATGCTGTATCCCTTATATAGCGGGGTGGGCAGAGGGAAGCTAGTGCTAAAACACTTCCCAATTTTCCACCGAATTTTCGAAGCGTTGCGTGTTGAGTGAAGGAACTCAGTGCTGGAAGTTGGAAGTACTAGCGTCATCTATTTTTCAGCTAGAAGATTGTTGAAATTAATCTTATAGTGATTCACACGTTTCTCGAGAGATGGCGTTGCTTCACATTGTTTTACTTACAAGGATTTTTAAAAATATAAAATGTGTAAATCCTAGTTTATAGTAATCCGGTAATCCCGTAGTATTAAAAGCCTTTTATTGTTCCACTTATATTAGAATGATTCATATTTCATTATTTTATGTCATATTGTTGCACTTTAATGCAAATAAATTTAATATCCACCTTCTTTCTACACTTTGTGGCGTGTAGAAAAATTTTCTTTCTTTTACACACATACACAGCGGCCTAATCAGAAACAAACTAATTTTGTCCACCAGAGCGGAGAAATTGCGTTTCCACTGCGTCACGACGGTCTCAAACATACTGTATATGTACTGTAGGTATACGTGTAACGTTAATAGAACTAACCCCATAATAAAGGACGGACGGATGAACAAATAATGCTTAACGGTCCCTAACAGTTTTGTGTAAGAAATAGGTCACAAAGCCAAGAGATATATTTTTATAGCTTCGCGTTGTTTCCCAGGGGGAACATCCGTCCAATTTTCTAACACGTACTTCTACATTGCGCGTTGAGTTTTGTCACTAGAGCGATAATTGAATTTGGGGGCAAGAATTTTAATTCTCTTTAGAAATCGTTTTTCAAATAAAACTTAATATAAAATCAGCTTCACACTGTAGGGTATCCCCTCCGCGCTTTGCCTCGACACCAGAGCGAAGAAATGTAAATATTGTCAACCCACAATTGTCAACAATTTTTTTTTCTCTTAAGTTTCTGTATTTTGTTTTTTGTGCAATAAAGAATATATATATAATCGCGCTATTGGAAGCGCTGGTTGGATGTCGTGATGCAGGACATGAGAGCCAATGGTCTAACCACCGAGGACGCAAAAGATCGTGCAAAGTGGAGTAGGTTAAGTAGGAAGGCAGACCCCGGTAATAGCCGGGATTAATGCCAGGAAGAAGAAGAAGATTTCATTTCCTCGAGCGGAGATCGAACCCACAATCAGAGGCCAGGCAAATCGTGGCGCAAATTAAATTGAATTAATTAAAATACTTTTGTATGAAAAAAACATTCCCACAAATCGGAAATTGAACTAACAACCATCGCAACCACATACTATACTAACTGCACTACAAATCTAACAAAGGTATACTAATTATACATACTTACATAGTATTATTAAATAATATTCTCTAATTTAGATTCATCATAGTAGATACACAAAGGGCAACCAACAAAAAGGCAGATCCTCCAATGGTTTGTGAGCTCGGTCTCTGACGTCTGCAGTGGACGTGCAGAGGACAGGCCGACAGCAGATTAATAGTGCGGGATCATGGGCGGGGCCGGGCTAGTTGTGCTCCGGTCGCAGTTACAGCGTGGAATTGGAAAGCACAAAAAACTCTATTACCTACTACTTAATAATAATCATTAAAATATATATATTATTGTCTTTTTTGTGCATTTCGAAATAATATTAATAATATTATTATTTTCAAAAAAAGTAAATATTGTTTTTGTTTCTTAATTTTCTTTATTCTTTTACAGCTCGCTATAAGGCTATAACAATGCTATAGGCATACATACATACATACATACGTATGTACGTCTTATCATGTGTTTAAGAAAAATTCAGGCCGTAGTGACGCGGCAGCACAGCTCCATTCTTGCTATTACGACGATTGTGTGTTTGATTCCCATCTGAATAAATAATTATTTAAATTTTCACGCTTTGGTAATAAGATAGAGCAAGGCGTAGAAGTCCGCTACTCGACCGCTACATTAGGTACCCCCTGCCTACCCTACACAAATAATATCGCTTTAAATATAAGTTACATCAAAAAGTCAGTACTAATCAGAATAATAATAAATTGTTCTTACGACATCGCTATATCTACCACCCTACGTAACCACCCAGCTCTAGGTGGGTACAAACATTTCGCTATTTGGTGGGCTTGTCCGTCTGCTTCCTGCCATTGCCGGTACTATGTCCGTGCGTTCATAAATCTTTTACAAATGGTTACTAGGAACGAGATTAGCTATATAAATAATTATTTCTATTTATCAGAGTCTCTACTCAACACACAATATCTCGGTGCGTAGGGAACGGAATGTTTTAACACTACGTTCCCAGTCTTTCCATCTATTTGCGGAATACACTGAAACGCAAGAAAATGTGCAAGAAGTGAAGTAGTAATTTTTTAAGTTATTATTAAAATTATAGCAATTAAGTTTTGATTTTTATGGTATATGGTATTGCTATTTTTTAGTTCAGGAATATTTTATATCTTCTGTCATGAATTCTGGGTTTAGCGTAAAGTGGGGAACGGAGGTGTTCTAATGGTAACGACGTATCTAAGTACTAGTAGGTTACCAGGTTCCCTTCGCCTATCTTGCTATGTGCGGGCTGCATCCCGTACTTTTTTTAAATTTTACTCGTATACTTATTTTAACTATAATCTTGATTTTAACTATCGAATGACGAACCAACGACCAAACAATATCTAGAAATTATATTTAATTTTGAATTTATTTTAAATTTGCTCTATGAATTAATTTTAAGCTTCTAGTTAGTGTAGATAGCTAATTCATCACTACATGTCATATTGTTTTTAGTTAATTTTGTGACAGCCCGGCTTCCATCGCAAAGGAGAAATGAGCAGGTAATGCTTGGGCAGATCGGACTCCTTTTAAATAAAATAAGTTTACGTTTCCACAAACAAAGAGTTTTATTTTGTAATTACTGTGCTCCACTAACTGGAACTGCGCGAGTTCGTCTCAATTCTTTCTGCTCGCTCGGTCCTTCCCGTCTGACTATTTATTAGTGAAAATATAAGTGTGCAGTTTATTGTTGCAAGTTCAATGTACTGGGACAAATTTAAGTATGCAGCCAGATGCACTTATTTTGTATGAAATTAATTACAGATATAAGTTTGTATTGATTTTTTGTATAAAATACTTTTCACTATAAAATATTTTTTCACTTTTCGGATATTTTTCTTCATTTGCTTTTCTTTCTTTTTTTCTTCAGTTCACACTTTGTACCATTTTTTATAAATATAGACAGTTAGACACCCTAAAGGTTTTGATTATGCAGCGAATTTCATACAAAATACAACCAAATTTATGCATATTACTGCTATTGCTTGATACCTCCACGCCATCTTGAGATATTTAGTCTCGACAGACGGACATACGGGCAACAAAGTGATCCAAAAAGGGTTCCGTTTTTAAGGAACCCTTAAAAAAAGTAACTTTATTTTATATGGCATACTGAAATCAATATATAACTAACTAAAAGCACGTAAAGCTTAAAATCGTACATAACGTGTGTAATTACAGACGGGAGACAGATCGAGGCCATTAATTTGCGAGTAATTAGTGTGTTACGAGGGTGGCTGTAGGCTGTAGGCTGTAGGGGTTCATATTTGCTTATTATAGGTTCTGAACCACTGTGGCGCAGTGGGACTGTATCTGACTGTAGATGCGTGGGTAGCAGGTTCGATGCTTACTTGGAAAATGTGTATTCATGTTTTTAAATTAATGTAATTTTCCTGCTCTGGTTATACAAAACGAAGGTTGAGGTTTGAGTGTCTCAATACTAGATTATATCTTTCTACTATAAAATAAAAATAACATTTTACAAATCTGTACTAATATAAAAAATTGAAGACTATGTTTAGTTCAGATCTCTAATCTTAGGAACTGTTGGTTCTTCGCCTTGTTATCTAAATATCTATGTATCTTTTGTATTCTTAGTTATTATTCTTTGCCCGTAGCCAGAGCCTCATACATAAAGCTTTGTAGACACTAATAAAGCCCGAAAGTATATTTGTACTCGTTCCCCAACTGTCTAACTGTCACTTCAATATCCCGCGCCTGGGGGGTGCTCGCTAATGGGGGGTCTAAACGATCACGCGCTATCACGATTGGCTTTGTCGTACTTTCTATTTTACGGCACATTTGTTGAAATCTATAGAAAAATTATTGACTATGTGAAATTGTTTTTTTATAATATTAAATATTTAAATATAGGTATATTGTCAGAAGATCGGAGAAAGGAAACAATGCCTTTTTTAGATATATAATATATAGGTTTGAGCTCTAAAAAATAGAATATTACAGCATTCGTGTTTTATTTATGACCTAGCGATATAACACTACGCATTCTTTTCATTTCACCAAACACACCTAGGTGTATGTACAAAAATATGTTCTGAAATATCCTGAATTCGCACAGAGAAGGGGTCTTTGTGCTCAACTTGCTTATGGAGTATCACATAATACATATTGATTATGATAAATGTATCCGACGTTTGTATGAACGAGATACCTTTTTCACGGCATAAATATAAATAGGTGTATCGGAATAACGGCTGGGACACATGCGTATGTATTGGACTCTGTTGATTACATTTTAAACTTTACTACTTAAGAAATAAGGTTTAAATCGAACTATACTGAATTTACCTGATAAGTAGGGTTGGTTATCGCAATCATGAGTAAGAAAATGGGTCCCTTTATATATTTGTTTTATTATCTACAACAATGAATTATCAATTTCATTTTTAAATATCTTTATAGAGATACATTTTAATATAATTACTATACTATTCTATAAAAATGAGTTTAAAACATAATTTCAAACATATTTTTCATTTCAATTTCAAACATGTAACAAACTTAATTCTGAGATTCTTAGAGATTATAAAAGTAGTCCTACGGGAACTAGATAGAATAAGTGGAATTTTACATTTTACGTTCAAAGTGTTGCGAGTGGCAACATATTGACAACCCTACACGGTACATAGCAGGCGGTGCTCACTGCACAGTCGGGGCGCGGTACAAACACTCAATTATATTCTGAAGCACGTTTCAAGCATTTCAATTTTATATCTCGGCCATTTGGGACGAATGCCGACGTCGAGGCCGACGGAGTGCCGCGCGAGCACCGCCGCCGAGCACGCCGCCGAGCACGCCCTGCTAGAATATTGGCTAGGCTTACCACGCGTCTTGATATACGAGGAAAGTTACAGTTTAACAAGGCAAAAAGATAGAGAGATAGAACTATCGAAATTAGAAGATTCAATGTCTCGGATCGAAACGAATGTCAATTGTGTGAAAAGTGGGGAACGGAATGTCTTATCACTAGATTCTTTCTGACTACCCTGCTGTATGCAAAATAAAAATAACAAAGTAATTCTATATATCCCTGTATATCCTGATCGATGGTAGGCCTAGTGTTAACTAGAGTTAGTCTCGTAACAACGAATCGGCTTAAATATTTCGAATTATATTGGAAAACGATATTTTTTTCCTTTAGTTCATCCTTTTTTGCCGTCATTTGTATAGTGATGAAACGTGCTGGTTTGGTTTGAGTCCCATTTATTTTTGCCTTCTCAATAGTGGCTAGGCTGTAAGATTTGCACGTTTATAGAAATTAATTTGTTAACAAACATAATATTAAATTATAACAATATTTTTTTTAAACATATTTAATATTCAAACACTAATTGTATTAAAGTGTAGGGAATTATTTTTCAGCTTCACTCCTTTTCACTTATAGGCATAGGCATTAGGCATTTCAGTAGAAACCTAGTGTTAGGACACTTTGTTTCCATTAAGACACTTCCTTTCCCCACTTTTGGCCTAATTCTACTTGAGGCATTGCTACAGTGGCGGATCTCAACGCCGAGCTTTGCCTTGGTACATGCAGCCAGTAAATGAAAATGTTAAATATTTTATATTATTGTTCTAGTAGTTCATAATTCAATAGCTGTAATATAATTATCATATTTGTTTAATCGATTAAGCAAAATTCTATTCAGCCATTTGAATTGCCTACGGACGTGACGGTCGTTGCCTATACCTGCCGTGGTTCGATACCTACTCTAGGGAATGATTGTATTTAAATTATTCTCATTTCCCCGCTCCCGTAGATAAAGTGCAGCGTTGAGTTCCGCTACTCAGCTCTCTGATGTCTCGAACTTAGGCTAAAAGTGAGCGACAGAGTATCTTAATACTAGCGTCTCTTTATCCTGCTATGAGGGAAAAGGCGTGAAGCTGCTAAAAAATAATAATTATCGACAATAAAAGTATTTTTTTTTAGTAATTGCACTTGAAATTTAGTAAAAGGGAATGTATTTTTTGTGCACTGTTATCCATTTACGAGGGTTCGGAAAAAAATAAAAGAGAACTATTGTTAAATTACAAACTCAGTAAAGTGCCGGGGGTTAGAGCGTTGGAAAAAAAACATTAGATCTTTTTTTATGCAACGATAATAATAGCTGAGGCCGTTGTACCGCGGCGTCCGATTGTAAAAATTCGTCGGGTGTGGGTTCGATTCCCACTCGGGGGAATAATTTATTTTCATTCTCTCACTCTGGCAATAAGATATAAAACGTAGTATTGAGATCGGCCATTCAATGCTCATCTCGTCTTGGAAAATGGGCGGTTCGTGGGGAACGGAGTGCCTTAACCTTAAGTTCCTTATCCTGCAAAATCTAGTTTTAAGACACTCCCAATTTCGGATTCGAGACGTTATACGGGATTCGCGGGGTTGCGTGCGTTTAATTACACACTATCGCACCATACTGTCGCAAGAGAAAACAGGTTTAAAGTTAGTATAGCGTAATCCTTACAATAAGTAATTAACTACTATATAGTAATTAAAGATTAATGAAATATAATTGCCCCCAAGCTTGTCGGTCAAAGCAAATTAAGCTTACTGTGTTTGACTTATAGTTTATAATACAATATTGTATTATAAACACCATATGTACGAGGTACTATGGAAAGTGACATGTGAGTATAATTTCCAGTCTAATTAGTCAGATAAGGTGCGATTACAGTAATAAGAGTGCAATCAACAGTTCCGGACGAGAATGCACGAAAATTACTAAACAACTACATATATTACAAAGAATGTGTTTTTTAGTTTTTATGTACAAAAAGTGCGTTTTATTTTCGAGACTGTCGTGGCATAGCGACATAATGTCTGTGTAGACGTGATGGTTCTGGATTTGATTCCCAATCGGGGGAACAAATAATTTTCATTTTCCCGCTCTGGTAACAAGGCAGAACGTGGCGTTGAGTTACGTCACGCACGTCTCGAAAATTGGGCGGAAATTGTGTGGTTGAGTATCTTTATAAGGTTCCCCATGTGTATGAAGGATGTAAAGTGAAGCTATTTTCTCCTAAACTGCAATAAATACTTTTTTAATTTATCTCACTTTGTGCCAAGCTCGGAAGCTTAGAGGAAATTTACTTGGAAATAGTGTTTATAATGAAGACTAATTATTATAGTTTAAATTGAACTTCAACTTAACTACTTAGTAATTATAGTATTATACTCGTTATAAGACTAACGCCATACTGGGTTGACCATTTTGTTCTACACATACATACATACATACATACATACATGTTTTTGTCAAGTTGCGTATGTTTTTGTTCTTGATATCTATTACGGTTTATACGGAGCTCAAGAGGACTAATATGTCTCTTAAGTATAGCTTTTTATTCAAGTATGGTATTATTTTATTGTTAGCTTCACGCTGACAGCCGCATTAGGGTTCACAGAGGGGACCTAGTGGTTCTGGCCAATTTTCAAAACATTATATTTTGAAAGGCAAAACATGATTCCAAAAAAGAACATAATGTTGATACCAAAGCGAGAAAATAAAACGACACGACAGCCTTCACATGGAAAACGAGCTGTATTTATTCTTTTCTCGTAACTTGACATAAACACAAGGTGCAACTACCTACCTACCTTCAGAAAAAGCATTAAAGCATGGCCAAGACACGGTAAATGGTATTAACCATATCTGTCGTGGTATAATAGTTAAGAATGCCCCACAATGGCGTGCTTCCGTCCGCACAGAGCGCACAGAGCGCACAGAGCGCACAGAGCGCGGCGCTGTCGCCGTCGCATGTCTAATTGATCCTTTCAGAGGGTCATTGTTAACGGACGACTATTGTCGGCCGCATGCTTCCATGTACAGACCGCTGTGTAGTCTGAGAGGTGGATGGTGGATAGTGTATGGCTTAGATTTTTGGTAAATATAGACATAAAATGTTGTGTAAAATTTATCACAGAAAAATGTGAAGCTGATTTTTGTTTTCCAAGATTCTATTCTTAGAGTTATTTGGATTAACATCAAAACAAACATATTTCTATCGATATTTTTGAACATGTTGGGAAAATACCCATGTCGTAAATATCACTCTTAACCTTTTTATTCTATTAAGCATAAAATAACCTTAAAAAGAATAATTTGCGATATTCCATAACAAATTAAATCTAAATAAATCTTCTATGTAAGCTAGATCGAAAGAATCAATATCCTAAATATAAAGAAACTGCTAAAAATGCGAATACTTTTAAGAAACTAATACAGCGTCTGTCTCTCGACCTAAGAAATGAATATGAGGCCATACCTAGAATAGCGACGATCGATCGGAATTAGTTGAAGATATTCGATAGACGATGTCGATTCAATTTAGAATGTTCTGAACCATTAGTCATTCCCTCGCCTTTCATTTTTGTAAATTTTCAACGAATGTTCGTGTTTAGGGAGCCATTTTTTATAAGCGTTATGTTCCTATAAGCGTTTATTACTTTTATTATTTTTTTAACTTCATTGTGTATACTGCACATAACAAGGTAAGCAGAGGGAACCTGGGAACATAATGTTAAGACAAATTTATGAAATTGATGATGAATTTTAGAGACATATGGTTCGTTTACGTTCCATATGGTTTTGATTATAAAAGTTACAAGTGGAGAACGGAGTGTCTTGTATCGCCTCGAGTGTGTGGTTCTCCTCAGTACCAGTTTATAGGTATCTATAATCTCATATAAGATTTTTCTTCGCTTTCTACTGATGCTTTGTAATATAATAGTTTACGATATGAAATTAAAGTTATCGTTTTATCGCCCTTAACTTAATTTATATTTTTACAACTTATAAAAAATTTAACTGCCGTGAAAGGACCGTGCATAAAACGCAAACTATACGAGTTACTATAAAAGTGTTGCTTTCACAATTATTATAACTTTAAAATTTTATACAGACATCATATTGAGATGAATCTTGTTATTGGGACGATAAAATGAAAAAGTTTAATTTATTGAAACTAATTGTGTTATCAAAATTTTAATAAACTCCTCTTAAATTAATTTTAAGTTTATATAACACTACAGGGTTGTAATCGCCACCGCCGTATGTAACCATTTCTTATTTTATAACATTTTAAAAATGTTATTTCTTAAGTAGCTTCAACTTCGTGGAGCTCTTACGCGTGTACTCTTTAGCAAAACCGTCCAGCACTTAAACGGAGAGAAAGAAGAGAGCAGAGAAACTTAAATACACTGCAAAATGCGTATACCTACAATACAATTTATGTTAAAACATTAAAAAAAAGACAAAAGCATTCTAAGATTCTTACCTCAAAACCATTAAACTTTGTAACTTTTACGCTGACGTGAACCGTTTCATTATACTAATTTAAAGAGACCTGCTCCCAAAGCTCCCAAAGCCCAGAGTAATGGACAGCTCTGACCGCGTATCTACAATGTAGGAGAGATCAAAGTGGGCGGTGAGTTATACTTATATCTATAAAAGGTAAGTTAGACGTTTACCGCAACGTCATAGACTTTGTAGTCATCAGCGGTCGGTTATTAGGAAATAATGGTGAAGAGTGAGCTGCATTGTATTAAAGGT
This sequence comes from Heliconius melpomene rosina, assembly GCF_056956725.1. NCBI lineage: Eukaryota > Metazoa > Arthropoda > Insecta > Lepidoptera > Nymphalidae > Heliconius > Heliconius melpomene. Next base: position 311,282 of record NC_140396.1, on the reverse strand, counting down.
TCTGTACATTTTATATGTTTTTAATTTCTGATTAAAATAGAGAGAAACTAAAAGTTTAACGTGTCTGTGTATGTGTGTATCTATGCTATATAGCTATGTTTGTATTTGTATATCTGCCTGTGGCATAATAGGTCCCAAACATAGGACCCGTTTTTAATATGTTTTTCTTTATTTGGGAGTCCCTGTCGTATAAGATAAATATGTTCAGCTGTTCGAAGATTATCAGTACTTTTCTAGTTGTTTTTTATCTTTGGGCTGTACGCTCCTTTGTAGCTAAGAAGATTCAAGAGAAGCTTATAAAAGCTTATCAGTAAATGTGGCACTGGTGTCAGATAAGTGACAAATTACTTTCCTTAACAATTAAATTTAGATAAGAAGATTATTTATATGATAATCTCACGTACAAAACATTTCTATAATTTAGAATATTTAGCTTATTAGAAATCATAACTCATTAGCTATAAGAACAAAATGAAACAGTTTATATTAATATAATGAATATAGGTATTCATACCAATTTGATCTTAATAAAATATCATTTTGTGTGTTTGAGACATAGGTTATTGATATTAGAGACACTCTGCTATCCACTTTACGCCCAAAATCGAGACATTGCGTGTTGTTTTGCGGAATTCAACATACTTACGGAACTACAAACACATAGCTATATAAAATACATTTAAGTAGCCTATATATAAAGTACGTATACAATTTCCCACGCTGGTTCAACAACAGTATGTGGAATTAAAGAGCGCTGTCCACAGAGGAGGCGCCGAGTACACGACAAAGCAACTATGTTGAAACACTTCACGTCCGTTGGGAACTGACGCCCTGGAGAAGCTTTATGTGGACGAAAGCTCTTCAAAAAGGTCCTCTATAAAGTTCCTTATTACTTTAAGAAAATAAAAGAAATTTTTCTTACGTGATTATTATATAAACTAGGCAAGCAGTTCTATTAATAGGTAATATTTAATAAGACGTTAGTTTTTCAGATATATGAGGGCAGTCGTATCACAGGGGTACAAGATTGTTGTAAACAAGCCAGATTGTGGGTTCGATTCTCACCCTGGGAAATAAAATATTTAATATTTTCATTTCTTAGCTCTGGTGTCGAGGCCAAGCCAGGCGTTGAGTTCCATCACTTAACACGCAATGCTTCTAGAATTTGGAGGAAAGTGGAGAAAGCAAAATGTTACGTTAAAAAATACACTTTTACCATTATAACCATTAACAATATCGGAAGACGATACATAATTACACATCATTTCTACAGATGAAGTACAGCAAACTGCGATCAATAGAGCGCACTAACAATACAAGTTGTTATTTGAAGAGCAGTTTTATAAGTCGTCAATTATACGAGCTTCGGGGAACACGACTCATCCTTGCAGTTCAGATATAATTGATTTAACAAACACAATTTTAGTATATATATATATATATATATATATATATATATATATATATATATATATATATATATAGGTATATAAGATAATTGTAATGCTAAGGTATTTTTCTATTATTTTGAATTCATTTCCGTTTGTCAGATTTCAACTTTCTAATTAAAGCATATACTCATACTTACATTTATGAATATGAACTAAAATAGAATAGAAAAATTTTAGCTAAAATTCTTTTAGTGGTGAAATTATATTACTAATTTTACTTAAACGGATGGATTTTATATCAAATTCAAAAATATAAGTTAGCAAGAATAAGATTTAAATCAGAAGTCATCGCGATCGATTCTTATCCTAGAAAAGAATGTCCTCGATGGGTAGATATCGTATCTGACCTTTGCTATCTCATAAACTACGAAAATAAAATGCGATGAACGTTTATAAACAATAATAACAAAGCCATAACATGTTTCACAGCCAGCAATTAACATCAAATAATGTTACGTTTTATTGTCTTTGAAATGACAACATGTATTACTACTTTATTTATTTTTCTGTCTTTTAGTATGGACTTATTAACCTGATATTAAAAAAAACGGCAAGTACGAGTCGGACTCGTGCACGAAGGGTTCCGTACCATTATCTATAGAAACAAGCAAAAAAATCACGTTTTTTGTATGGGTCCCTTAAATGTTTATTTTATTTTGTTATAGCTGCAGTAGAAACACACAACTGTCTAACTAGCACGGTCCATGACGCGGCCTGATGACAGACGGACCGACAGCAGAACCTTAGTAATGGCAGGAAGTTAGTAAGTACCATTTGGGTACAGGACCATAAAATCTGATAAAAATTACAATGTACATACGCAATTAAGGTGTATTCTATTATTATTGTTATTATATTCTATGGTTATTTTAAAATTCTTTAAATTTTACCCGCCCTAGTAAGAGCGGCGAAGAGTTCCGCCACTCAACTTAGGATATCAAGAAATTGGACGGAGAATGGTATCTTGACACTGGCCTTATCCTACCTGCTATATATGGAAGATGTTCATATTATATATTTTGCTCGCTTCACGTTTGGAAATAGAAATGAAAGTAATTCATTCCCTCGAATGGAGATGGAACTCACAACCGTTGCCTTTACATTCATAGTTTATGCAGTTACACCACGCCATACCACGATGGACTTTATTATATCTAAATATCTTTTAATAAAGTGAATAAAGTTATAAACGTTTGCCTGAGGCTTATAGCTAAGAGTTTCATTAAAACTGAGATCGCAATAAGTCTCACAACGGAAGACTGTAAACTAACAGAGCAAACAAACATAAACGTCTCAAAGCAAACAACTTTATTGGTAATAACTTTAATTTGGCCGCGAGTCATTATTACGTTATAACCTACCTATAACCTAAACTATTTTATTTGTGACAAACTAAGACTCTGTCATTCTTCACGAAAATGGAGTCAAGAAGAGTGACCTGGCACTCTATGGTAAGCAAAGATATGTAAAACAACATTAAATTTATATTTCAAAAGAACAATCATTGAGTCACTTACTGGCTTCAACGGAACTGTCTTCCAAGCCGGGGATGATTTCCTGTAGAACTAAAGATAGTTACATTTCTATAGCAATTTTATTGACAATCAGCAGTGCTTGCTATATCATTTCTTTTATTGATTTTTAGCTATAGCAACGTATGGGGTAGGGAAATGGAACTTACTTTTACTTACTTGAGATACAATATTCCGTCACGCACCGCCCAATTTCCACTTGCGTGTTGAGTGCCGTCGACGTCGGTACAGCTGGACGCTGTGCCGGTGCGACGACGGTCCCTTGACTTTGACAAATAAAAAAAAACTTAAAATATGTAAAGTACCCAAGCCTTACCAAATATTTTACTTTAAAGAGTAAAAAGTCTATTTTATTTTGAATCAAAACTCAGAAAAAGTAGAATCAATTTGTACTAATGTTTTTAATCATTCGATTCAAATCAATCACTCTTAATCCGCTTTTTATCGCCTGTGTTTTGTTAAAAATCCTCTTACGTTACATAAACTGTAGGTACCTACTGATGTTTTGTTCCTTTAGAACCAGGTCTATAGGAAAATAGTATATAAATAGATATATTTACATATTAATGTATCGTTACTTACTTTATTCGATTTGACATTCTGTAAAATGTTGAAATGAAATGAAAAATAATTAGATTTAGACCGCCTTGTTCGTGGTTTAAAAAAATATTGCTACAAATATAAATGTGTAATATTTATTTTTAATTTTTATTAATTTCAAAGTATTCTTTCAATTTAAGTATATTAAAATATTTTAGAAAATGCTTAAAAAATTATATGTAACGATATTCAAACCCGCCTCTCTTAGAAAGCGTACAAGCGCTTTTACCACTAAGTCTATAGGTTTTCACACAGCTATATCGAAATACTTATTTCATATATTATTAAATTTATTTCTTTTTCACTTTTCCCATAACTGCATGTTGCTAATCTGTAAATAAATACCTTAAAAGGAAGGTTGTTCGAAATATATGAATGTCTTTTTTTATACTTGACAGGCGATTATTCTTAATGCCGGCTTTGGACACAATGACATCTCTTTAGGGATTAAATTGTTTTGTATGTATTATAATTTTTAAATTCTTTTTATTTTTTAATTCATCGATAAAAATTGTATTTATTTCATTTCCTTTTCATAAAACTTCTTTTTAACTTGTTTTATTAAGCTTTTGTGCACTCACTTCTATTAACTTGAAATGGTTTTTATGTTCGATACATCAATACATACCTACGTACGTTTATACAATATATACAAGAATTAAATAATCTTAAAAGTGTAACAATGACAGCAATTAAAGAAATTGAATGAAATTAAACTTTTGTCATTTATTAATAACTTTATTATTATTTACGAAATAATAATAAAATCTTACTTAATTCATTTAAATACAAAAAGTCTTCTTACTAATAATAAACATAATAAAGGATAGTTGTAACATGTATATAGATAAAAAAATAAATATATAAGCTTATAAAATTCTCATTATAGAAACATGTTTTATAGAATGCGTATATGTATTGAGACCGTTGTGGCGCAGTATGTGATTTTAAACGCGACTGTTATGGGTTCACTCCCTCCCCACTCGGGAAAATTCATTATTTTCACGTTTGCTCGTAAGAATGTGTAGAAAATAAGGTGGAAAGTGGACAACCAAGAATCTACCTGTATATGAAATAATGAGTGAAGGTACACAAAAAGAAAAAAGAAAAGGGATTGATTTTTTTCCTCGTTAAAGCTTGACGAAAAAAAGTTGCCATTCTACATACTTTAATCCAGCCTCCTTATATTTCTACAAAAACTTGTTATACTCTCCTATAAATAAAATAAGCAAATAATAATTTACAAACCTTGCCGACCCGACACGACAGTATATAGTGTTTTATACAGGGTGTGCTAAAGTTAAGCATCACCGGATATCACAGCTTGATGCCAGCCTTAATTAAGTAGCAGTAACGCGAGTCTGGATCTTAATACTGGGGTCCATGGAAACGTCACATCCATGACGTAATTCCACTTAATTATATATTGTTTACAAAGGACCAACAGTCTGAAGGTCCCCGAGTGGGGTTCCGGGAGGGTCCCGGGAGGGCGCGGGGACATCAAAGCCGCTTTGTGCAATTGCCGGCTTAGTTTTGTTTATGACGCGCGATCATGGCATCGCTTTATGGCAAGCGTGTCATGGTGTACGTTAATGAGGGTTGTGTTCGACGAAACGTCGTAGGTTTTGTGTTTCATGTAAAGTAGTAAGTTATGGATTAAAGTGTATTTCGTTTTGGGGAAATGAATTAGTAAAGCTGTTATGAATAGGGAACCTAGTGTTAAGACACTCCGTTTCCCATTTTCCGCCGAATTTTGGAGACATTGCGTGGTGGAACTCGTTGTGTTCTATTCGCAATTGAAGATAATATTTTTTTAATTTCTTCAAGTGAGAATCGAACCCATAAACTATCTCGAGTCGAGTGTCGAGTCTAATTTTATCTAAATTAAAAATTCTTAGCCATCAGATGAAACGGCTTAGCTTTACTTTTAGAGTCAGACGACTATAAAAGTGACTTTTGTGGGTTCCTCTCGAGGAGAATGAATTATTTTCATTTATTTCTTCTAGCAAGACGACTAAGCGGGGCTTTGTTTGCGTCACTCAACGCATTGTCTCAAAAATTTGGCGAAAGAATGAGGAATGGCATGTCCTAACAATAGGTGCCCTCTGCATTCCCTAAAGTTTTACTATACCATAAGTGGGATCAAAAAAATAAAAGAAGCTAAAAAAATATCTGAAAAATAGTATTAATGTTTCTCTACGTTCTCTCCGCTTAAGTACCGAAATAAGGAATCACAATATTAACCTGAAGATAAACGTCATAAATACAAGTTCGTATAAAACAATAGAAAAGTAAAACAATGTTTTGAACACAACTCTGCGTGCGTCATCATGTCCTTCATTATTACGAAAATAAGCCGCCGCTTTGTGCGTGATGGCGGCTTCACCCCGTAATGGTGTTTGTGATATTTGATCTGGCGACTGAGTGGTCGTGTGGTCGACGCGACGTGGTGCAGGTCTTATAGTATAGTTGTCGTATTACAGTTGCGTGGATTCTAAGATGTAAAATGGAAAATGCCGTTTTATCCCGTTGCTATTGAAATTTCGAGGAATCCTTTTTTTATTGGTCCCCTAGATCCATCTATCTAACCTTATGTAGGTTTGATCCAAATCTTGAATCTTGGCTGTACCAATCCCTTCGCTATAATGCAACTGTTTTTTTCTCTTTTCAACCAAAAGGCAATATGAGAATATGGTATCGGAACTGATCTCATGACCTCCGAGTCATCGTACGACCCCACCATTGAACTATTATGCTATTGTAACTATAGTCGACGCTCGTTAATTCGAAACTCGAGGAACTTTTATAATATTACGAGTTATCGATCGAGTTTTTAATATGAAGTGATTCGAAAGTTAGTTTTTGATTTGATTAGTAAAAGAAAAAAATAAAATTCCAATTCCAATTTAGTAATAATGAATTATTTATTAAGTGCTATTTTATAAAACAAGACATAGGCTCATGTACGTACGTGTGATACAAGTTTGAAGTTGTCTCTATATATACTTACCTCTGCAAATTCTGTAATCTTTCATTCTCTGCAAATTTGAATTGTTGAGTGTGTTGTTCAAAGCGTCAAACACTTTGAATTAGCAAGTGCATAGAAACGTATTGATTTAGTTCAACATAAAAGCAGTCTTAGTAATAAAGAATGACCACCGTTTTACCCTTTGTCTCGGAACCTTGAAAATAAAAAGTAGGTATATTTAAAAGCTAGTAATATTACAGAATCGATTTTTCCTTTTATTGTATTTCATTGTATTTCATTGTAAACTCTCTATTAGATAAGTTCTGTTGATCATCTTTTATTAGTGATTAACGGAAGTGTCTCAATGGGAACGGGGCGCTTTTACACTAAGTTTCTAGGTTCCCTCTGCCTACCCTTCTATGTATCCCGGGATACAGCGTAAAGCTAAAATAAATCAATCTTGTATCACATAAGCTTTCACTGTATATTATTAAGATACAATAACCAAGACAGACTGTTTTTTTATTTTTCTCAACTTTATAGTGAAATTAGAGATATTGCATGTACAGTCACAATTCATATTAATATCTATTTGACCAAAAAGCTAGTATAATATATAGTGATAGCTACTATGTAAATAGGGAGTGCGTTCAAAGGATGGCAGTAATACTGAGTTTCCTCTGTGACTGGCGCGGCGCGGCGTGGGGAGCAGTGGGGAGCAGTGGGGAGCAGTGGGGAGCAGGGGGAGCAGGGGGAGCAGTGGTGCGGCTTTGTAGGCATGATTGCCACAACCGTTTGATTATAGCATTGTGCTGGGACGAAATGGGACACGCCGTATCCTAGTTTGAAGTACTCGCTTTATAGAACATGCTGTGTAACCGAGCTTTACATGCTTAGAAAAATTGAGGTAGTGATGCCTTTCATCACATGAGTCATCAGCATGATATTCGGGGCTATCTTTGTTAGGGAGGTTTTTTTTGGATCTGCCATAGAGCGGCATTAACTAATGAATCTATGTAGTATATCTAGAAAACAGTGCCCTTAAAATGATGAAATAAATAACGAAGTGTCTCTATATAAAGTTCTAGAACCATTATTGCTTGCACAAAACGCAACGCACTAAGACAGGAAAGTTTTTCTCTCAAGATAAAGTATTGTTCTTGCCTTAAAAGTCGCTTGCAAAATATCTTTTTTGCCATTATACTGCCTTTTGTATATTGATTTTATTATAATATATATCTATGAATGTGAAATAAGGTGCAGTACAAATAAAATAGTTATAAAATGAAACATCTACTTTAGTTTAGTTGTATTATATTAAAACTAAATAGAAAGATAGAGTCTACATTGTGTTTGTTGGTCGGTTGCGGTTCTCTCGTATTTCAAACAAAGCCACACCATTCAAAAACATGAAATTATAAAGCCGAGCACAAAGCGTTCATTTCGATTGTCGTTAAAAATCCAATCAAAATGGGCGACTCGCGATTAAAACGCGATAGCAATTGTTGGCCGCGTACAGTTTGATCATTGGAAACGTTTGAAAAATTATTATGTACTCGTTATGTACCAACTACTTGTGTTATATACTACACTGTTATGTTACTCTGCCTTTGTTATTAGTTATTGGAACGGTTCAAGGTAAAGACATGAAAGGTCTTTGTAGTGATTCTACCTTTTTTGACACCTGTCAGTATTAGTTAGACGACGTTATACAGATTTATATTTATTTATTATAATCTGTGCTTATGTAAAATAAAATAAACTCAATGACATATCTGTTATTTTTTATCTGTTTCTTTAAGGTGAGCACCCTTAAGAAAACTAATTTCTTAATCAGCTTCTCACTTTCCAACTATTTTAGAGATAAAGATCTTCCATTACATTTAAAATCAAACCCACGGCCATCATATATTATACAATAGTATATTTTGTGTCGCAATGTTGCTGTTTTCACAAAGGAAAGATTTCAAATATGCAAAAAAGATAACATTAAAAAAATATATAACGACAAAAGGAAAAATGCTAAAAATAACAATACTTTTTCAATTCTTTCACTGTTTACCGTATACACCACGATAAGCAGAGGTAACTTAGTGTTAAGACACTCAGTTTCCCAGTCTGTCCAGTTTTGGAGTGTTGGAATTGTACGTAGCGCTTGAGCGAAGAAATGAAAAAAATAATTCCCTCCAGTTGGAATCGAATACACAGCCCTTGTGTTCCACGGCGGTCTGCAACAACAACTAAGGTATCCACACAACACTGAGCCCCCATTTACGTGTTAAACAAAGCTAACATAATTGTTTTTGATGTGAATAGCAACAATCGACGTACGATAGACTCTACCATATACCTCGAATATACATCAAAGTTGGCCTCGCTAGAACACTGTAGGCAATTAGACAATTACTGCGCCGGCTTTTCTTTTGTTATTGTGAAAGCATTTTTTATTATATGAATTTGTTAGAATTTTATAACGGTAAGTAAGAGTATCATAAAAAATTAATTTACTTTCTTTTGTTATCGTTTTAGTTATTAATTTTCGTTTCAGTGTTTTTGGGATGTTATTGTTTTCAATATAAAACATTTTACAATCCAGAATTCGGCGCATAGTGGACAACAGAGTGTCTTAACACTGTTCCCTTCCCTCTGGGTGGAGGGCTGTGTGCGTTAAGCTGATTTACTTTTTTAAGCATTTTACATAGTTTAAGGCAAAGAGAACTTAGTGCTAAGATGCTCCGTTCTCCATTTTTCGCAAAATATCCGAAACATTGCGTTTAGAGTGACGTAATTCAACGTCGCGCTTAATGAAGAAAATCATTGATTCTGAAGAGTGGGAATCGAATTTACAACTGTCGCGTTTTCAATCAAGCGATGAACCGTTCGAATTCTTATATTTTATTTAAAATGTTCACCTTGGATGTATAGAACTGACAACCATCACGTGCTGTCCGCCATCCTAGACACCAAGTGAATGAGCCGCGACGTCCATTATTACTTATTCGGTAATAATGATTATACATTGTGACTTATGACGTCTCATTTATGAGATCATTTAAATTAATAATGATATCATTGTAGCGCAGTAGTAGGTATTGTAGTTATAATATTATGTTTGTGGGTTCGGTTTCTACTTTGAGGAATGTGTATAGGGTTTTTAAATATGTTTTTTTTCCCGAGTTTTGGAAATCCGAGCACGTTAGGTCCTAGTACTTCACAGTTTTGCAAAATAGTATGTTTTAAGTTCAATCCAGAATTGTGTTGTAAAAAATGATACATATGTAAAAATATATATTTCACAGTATCATATTCAAGCTCACACAATAAGATTACTTAACTGAAGTTATTTACTTTTATTAAACTCTACCACTTCAAGCGACAATTTGAAATCGTCATTTGGCAAAATTTGACGTCAGCTGGCTACGTGTTTACTCAAATGCGGTGCTGACATCGAGCTGAACCTTACAAATTCTAACTAAATAACAGTATTTTGGCAGCAGGCTACCTTACATTGCAGTGTTTTGTACCTAACTCTATTAACAAACTGTACAGCTTCTATGAAATGTTGCGTAATAGGTACATGTTTAAATATGCAAAGCTTCTCAACTATACATAGGTATAATTTAGAACCCAGTCACGGCGCGGTGTGTCGAGGCGCATACAAATGGGTCGTGGGGTTAATTCCGCTGAAATATGATCACCCTGCGCTCAATTATAGTCGGATTAGATAAGGGCGGTTCTAGCGGAACTTTTAAATGCAATGAATTTCATGTCACGAACGATTTTAACGAAAAAATGTACAGAAGAAGTAATGGATGGCAGGTAGAGTTAGTGAAAAATAAACAATTATTCATATGTTACATTTTATTTTTTGTATATAAGCTATATGAAACTACAACCTAGAACAAGACTGATGTTTGGAAAGAAATATTTACTATTCCCTTTTAAGATATATCTTTTAATTATTATTTTTTTGTGTTACAGAGCAGAAGATATTATATTAAGTATTTTCTACTTTTTTAAAATAGTAAATATTGCATTATGTACACCTACACTTTTATTCGGTCTATCTACTTTTCGTTGTCGATTTGATTCCCACTCGAGAAAATTAAATATTTAATATTTTCTCTGGTAAGGAGTTTCGCCACTCAACACGGTATGCCTTCAGAAATTGGCGGACAATGAGGAACAGAAACGTTTTAATAGGAACGTAGTTTAATAACACTAAGTTCTCAAGATTCGTTTGCCTATCTTGATATCCAGGGCACAGCGTGAAGCTAAATAAATGTTTTTTTGGGCTATCCATCTATTACAAGACACCTGGATAATATACACGTCATCGTTGCCAATACCACTTAGCCTATCTCTTTCCAGGCAACTATTATGACATTTCTAGATTACTTTTTCCATTTCTACGTCTGCCTCGTACATTCACCCTAGATCTATATAAGCTAGCTCTCTGTGGGACTAGAGGTTGGTCCATTTATCGTTTGTCTCGGTCTGGTAAACAAAAGTGTAGACTCAGTCGTCGCTCAAAGTGCATCGCCTAAAACTACCGGGAACGGGAGATGAAGTGTATATCCTTTAAAACGTTCGCATAAACAGAGTATTGTTGTCTTAATGGATTGTGTTTTTTCTACAAATTTGTAGACATTTCAGTACACTCTCGTTAATTCGAAACGAGTGGCCTTTAAAATATTACGAATTATCGTGTGTTTGAAATATCAAATGGTTCGTGTTTCAATATGTTTTTAGCCGTCGTAGCGCAGTCTCGAATAATAGATGCAACGGTTGTACGTTCGGTTCTTACTCTGGGAAATGAATATATTTTTTAGCAATGTCTCCAAACCTTAGCTCTAACTTTCAATGGTAACGAGTAGTAAATTCAAATTGTATGGACGTGGTCATATAATTATTGCTTCTGTAAGTGACATAGTACCAGCCAGTGAAAATCTATGATTTAGTTATACCTACAATACAATACAATAAAAAAATTAAAACCTAAATATATTGGGAAATACACATTAGTTTCTAGCTTACTAATTCATCATATGAATCATAATTTTGTTGCCGTTTTGTCGCATTAGTCATTTGACTAGTATTTGGTTCCTTTCTTCTATTTTTACTTAAATGACTAAATATCTTGCAAATTTAACTCCTGCTAAATTTAGTTAAGTTCACCATCTAACTTATAATATCTTCAAGAATTAAGAAATAAAGAACGTAATATAATATGTAAAAATATTTAATGGTTTTGTGGTTTTCATTATTTAAGCTCTACGAAAACTAATTCCTAAGTGTCTTAACTCAGGACCGCCTACCGCAATCTGCCTACTCAGTTATGTGAGGGATACAGCACGAAACTAAAGAAATCCTTATACTTTTTTACAGAACAGCAAACTCATCAAAAAAACGGGCAAATAGCAATGTTTGGGTAAAAGGAATGTAATAAAACGTGATGTATTCCAAAAGCTAGTTTTTCTATTACAAGCCGTCACTCGCAGATGACACCCTCGATAGGGTTACGAACTTTAATAGCTTTGGGGAACAACAACAAAGCTCTATTGACGTTTCATTTGGTTTTACTTGTATTATTTAATTAGTTAGCAGTTTTGATTTTGAAAATCTAGTATATTTAAATGTTGACTCTTAAATATCATCTTCATGTTATAATAATAATTGTAGATTCGAATATCACTCGACGGTACGTCTACTTTGCAATGTTAGTTGCAAAAATGATTTTAGTAATTTTTTAATTCTATGGAAAGTGATGTTTATATTCTTAGATCGTTAAAAGATTCATCGTGGTATTCATGGTGGATATATAACCTGGAGTACAGAATTACAGTGCAATGGTCTAGGGCGTTCACATTTTTCGTAAGGTCTCCTTTGCTTGCCCTATATAATGTGAAAGATAGATAATAATTGTTAATACGACGCTTGTGGATTCAATTCCCATTCGGGAGAATGTTATTTTATTTCTTCGCTTTAGCAAGAATTTAACGGGCGGCGTTGAGTTTAGCCAATCGACACACAATTTCTCGGAAATTGGATGAAATGTAAGGAACGAAAGGCACGTATAATACAAGGTTTTTTTATCTATCCTTCTATATTTGGCATACAGTGCCATCGAGAGGCCGCTATAGCACAGAGACCTAAGTGTATGACTATAAACGCGACGGTTATGGGTTCAATTCCCCCTCTAGGGAATGAAATATTTAATATTTCCATTTTCTCGTCCTGTAAACACGTAAAGCGCAGGTTCTAATTTCGTCACTCAGTACACAATATCTATTCGGTGGAAGTGGCAAAAGGAAATACCTCAACACTAGGTTCCCAGGTTCTTAGCGTACCCTGCAGTTACAGTTACAGAATACAGTTTGTAATTAAAAGAAAACATTACGAAACTACAAAAAATGTAGATAGTAATATTATATCAGGTGGATAGAATACACCCTGTATTCTTAGACCATTGTAAGATAATAGCCTGGTATGTATAGCAGATATATAATCTCCAGTATAGTTGTAGTTACAGTACAATAGAGAATAATACATTCACATTATTTCATATTCGCCACTGCCTGCCAGTGCCAGTGCCAGTGCCAGTGCCGGTAACCTGATAGGACGAAATGTGGCGTGACGGCAACATCTGCGAGCCGCGATGTCGACCGAGCGTATACCCCTACCACACAATTACGTGCTACTTCAAAACCAGATACTATTTAAATAAAATTTATATTTAAACCGACTATAATAGAGGCTAAAATAGTATAGCATATTTCATTGTTGTAAAACTGAGTTGTTGTCCTATCTTAAGTCGTGAACCACAACGCAGCAGTCGAGACAGGTCGGCCTCACAAAGACTTATAGAGGAATAAAATAAAAAAAAATACCTCTTTCATCTCGGATTGACGTTCAGCTTTTTATTACGGTCGGTACGGTTATTGCGAGTTACTTGTCTGTTTGTTGGGAGGGTCTTCAAAGTTTCATTTGGTATTTTGTATGACCCAACTACGGTCTTTTCTGCGTCCGGCCTTTATGTAACTTTTATGCCTTATGTCTGCCTGTCGTTATCTGACCATACAATGACAGTACTTTTTTTATATAACTTTACGCTATATACCTAAAATGGCGAGGTAGAGAATCTATTGTAAAGACATATTGTTCGTCACTTTCCGTCCGCCATGTTTTGTTACAAGACAAAGAAAATGAAAATAGTTTCTTCCCCTGAATGGGAATCGAACCCGCAATTTACAGGCAGACGGAGCCACAATGTCCTCATCAATATCAATGACGGTGATCGTATAGAAATTTAATAAGCACCTCCCTTCGGCGACGTCAAAGGGTGCGCATGACTTGTCAGATTAGCGACGCAAAAGTAAATAATATTACATGTCGACTGTCGACTTTGATAACAATATTCAAAAACAAATTTAATCTCTATAGTGTATAGTGTATAGTGGTATATTATTATTCCAAATTAAATTTAAGAGCAAGGAATGGATTTTTCTTGGACTCTTCACAGATTCTTGCATTAAATATAAATTCTGTTTGTTTAGAGCTTTTGTATTTATAATTTAAACTAGCTTAGCTGGTGTCCTCGACGTCGATAGTATAGATTTTATGTATATTTATTTAATCTTACAATATCCAGGGTTGTTTCGTTGGCTCGTAAGCACAAAAATCGTGTCTAAATTGTCTGAATGCATAAACTTTATTAAGAAGACTTTAGTACCTTAATTTTTTCATTTATAAACCTATCTTATATCGAGTCGCATATTTAGAAAGATAGGCAGATGAAACAAAGTGTTAAAGCACTCTGTTCTCCATGTACCGCTCAATTTTCTTCAATAACTCATTCCCACGGGCGAGACGGCTTCCACCCAATAACCCACAACCCATCTCATATACATCAGGATATATAGGTATTTTGTTAGGGTGAAACCTTAACCGTAAACATTTAAAAGGAAGTTCCGTAATGGTATAGCAGGAGTGTATTACCGCGCATTATCTGCTCGTTAGTCACGCTTCTATTTGCGGTGTTTAGTTCCGCTAGCCTCCTGGGGCCCCCTGCTGTGCAACTGTCGCCGCTTACCATCGTCACTGCTATGGCAAAAACAAGAAGTAGATGTAGAAATAAATTACAAATGAACATATTAGTTGTAGGTATCTTACTAGTAAATTCTTAAATTTTCTTTCTTGTAAGTTGTTTCTGGCGTTGTAAAAATTATATTGACAAACTAAATTTAGCAGGATAGGCGAAGAGAAACTAGTGCTCAGATATTTCGCTCCCTAGAACATATTAATAAAATTAAATAATTCCCCCGAGTGGCAATCGAATCCATAATCTCACGTTTATAGTCGCGCCCCTGCACTCAATATAATAGTTATATAGTTTGCTATATACTCCGTTTTGAATGCAGTCCTAACAAACCTATTCGAATTTGATGAATAAAGCTTAAATATAAGCTACCTGCCGAGCGGAATAGTTAGGCGGCTTTAAAGAATGCGCCCGCGGTTCTGTTCCCGTGCAATTAGGATAAAATGTACGTAAGAACTCGTTGCTAGTGAAGGCTGAACGGGCCCTTAGAAATTGTTGCCCCTTATAAAATACCTCTATCATATCAGTGCTTGTTGTAATTGCGGTGGATTTTTAATAAGCTAATGATGTTTAATTGATGCTGTAGAAGCGCAGGTGGCAGGGACTTTTTAGATGGCTGGGAGATTTTATCTAAGGCAAAAAGTCTATTTTATAAAAATTGTTTTTTTCTAGTTTAAAAATAAATAGAGGTAAAGTAGTGTTTTGACTCTCCGTTCTCAGTAGAGTAGTTGTTTCAATCCGAATATAATGAATTAGTACGAATTGCGCTATACTTATCTACGACTATTTTAATTAGTTTGATACAATACGTGAACGCAGTATACTATTTTAGGGATAGTCTTTATATATTTTTTCGCTCAAATCTCTAAAGAAAAACCTATTCATATTGGACAAAAATAAATACATAGAATTGTGTACGTTCCAGATAAAAGCTAAATGAAAACTATTCATTTTATTTCTAAAAGACTCTTTGAAGTCAATACTACAGTCTCTTTAATGGCGCTGTTTTTTTGAACTTCAATGTTAGAACGTTACTCTTTATTTACAAGATTAAACATTTTATTATCTTCTTATAAAAAAAATATTATTAAATGTATGTGTATTAGAAATAAGTAAAGTTATGAGCAAAAATGAAACGCTATTTCCTGCATAATAGTGTAGGCAGGAGTCTATAGTATTAAACGTACACTGCGTTTCCGTCTTTCCAATTGCCTGCCAATTTTGGAGATATTTTATAAATAATTTGTGTGTTGTATGGCGGAGCTCAACGCCGCGCTTGTCTACCAAACCGAAACAAATTACATATAATTAATAGTCCAAAGTGACTATTGGAGCCACAACCGATGCGTTTACAGCTAGACTCTGTCCCTAAACTACGAACGTCCTTGTTTAAGA
Source organism: Heliconius melpomene rosina (assembly GCF_056956725.1). NCBI lineage: Eukaryota > Metazoa > Arthropoda > Insecta > Lepidoptera > Nymphalidae > Heliconius > Heliconius melpomene. The sequence goes on along the minus strand of NC_140396.1, from coordinate 295,238 downwards.
GTACATACATAAATCTTCAAAAAGCTCATATTTGCGAACTTCCAGCTGCATCTTAAAATCCTTGTGAAATACGATCTGGCTTCATGGTTCGACAGACAGACAAAAAATAGTAACATGTGTAACACTGGCAGAAATCATTTTAAATAATACCATTTGGAGATTAAAAACATTTATTATAAGGGTTATCACGTAAGGGTAGTTTTATAAACATTGTTATTTTTTTGTTGGGACGTCTCGGACTGGATATGTGATGGTTGTGGATTTAAAAGCCTTTTTAAGGATTATTTGTATTAAAAAATGTGGGCGACTCAGGCTTGTGAGTGTTAACGCGGCGTTGAGTGCCGACACTCAACACAGAAACATGACAGCGGGAAGCGGACTGTCTTAATACTCTAGACTTCCTCTGCCCACCCTGCTACATGCGGGATAAAGCGTGAAGCTGTGAAGAAAACGTCCCGGTTACTGAAATGCTATTCTTCTAAACGGTTGAAAAGAAAAAAAGAACAGTGTCTTAACACTCGATTCTCTCTCCCATTCAATACACAGTGCCGTAGAATTAGGTTCTCTCTGTTTACTTAAGCTAATCACATAGAAACATTTTAGATTAATCATTATCAGCTCAGCAATATTTATCTTATACACAAATTCCGCAAATTTTGTTATTACCAAGCTTTCTTCTTGTTTTCTAAAGGAAATAAATCAAACAGTTTGAATCTACAGGGTGCTATTTATTATCGTCCACTGGTACATAAGCTATTGTCACATTATATACACCTGCCGTCTTTTTCATGTTATTTTATGGTACACTTTTATGAGGACAATAGCTATGTCTTGTATTCTTAATTCATCAATATCATATACAAAGGTAGTAGGTAGTCATTTTGAAATATGCTTATATTAATCAGCTTCACGCTGTATCCCTCACAGTGTATATGTTCGGCAGAGGGAAACTACCGTTAAGACACTCCGTTCCTCATTTTCCACCGAATTCTGGAGGTATTGAGTGGCGGAACTCAACGTCGTGCTTTGCTTCGACACCAGAGCGAAGAAATAAAAATATATATTTTTTATTTCCTCGATTTGGAATCGAACTCACAACCAGTTGCGTTTACTGTCACACACTTGTGCCCCTAGGCCACAATTAGCCTCCTGAAAAATAATTAATTCTACACAGCGGGGTTCGAATTCACTGCCATTGCATTAGAATGAATATATGATATAATAAATTAAATTAAAATCTGAACAATTCCAACATATATTACAATATTAAGATTAACATAATATAAAAGCTTTACATTTAATCCCAACGCCTCATGAATCTCGATTTTAACACAATGAGTTAAAACTTTTATTGCATTTCAAATTACGGGACCCTAAAGTTAGATCGCACCCTCCCTCCGTAACAAAGGGGCCGACAGACAGACGGACGTACGGGCTGCCGGCAAATTACTTGTTTTTATGTTTTTGTGTGAAACTTGCAAGCAGTACGTCATTCGACTATTATTATAATTTCGAAGAATTAAGAATAGATTTTGAAACTAAATATATTATAATATTGATTTATTATTTCTTTGGAAAGTTTTTTATTGATGTTGTTCAAAACTTGAGCTTGAACTATTATTATTATTTCTATTAAATATTTTTATCTTGAGATTGAAAACGAATTCACTAATAATTTTATGAGTTAGAGCAAAAACAAACTTATAAAATAATGATAAATTTATGACTTTGGGATGAACTCTCTATTTTATTTATATCTTAAATTTCACGTGAAGAAAGTTGTCAGTATTTTTTTAGCTTCACGCTGTATCCCGCACAAAGCAGGGTATCCTCCCTAGTCCTAATCTTAAGATAGTCCGTTTCCATTAAGATTATTCCGTTCCCTACTTTTCGCCAAATTCTGGAGACAACGCAAATTGAGTGGCGGAACTCAACTTAGTACTTTGCCTCATTACCAGAGCGTAGAAACCAAAATATTAAATAATTCAATTCTTGAAGAGGGAATCGAACCCATAACGTTTCACGTTTACAATCGCACAATTGTGCCACTACACCACAACTGGCTTTACAACTAGATAATAATATATAGAGAATAAAATTAAACTCAATTCAACTTTATTACAACAACCATCCAAAATATAAAGTAATTTCAAAGTTTTTATCGCTTAATTACCCGACAATAAAGTAATGTTAGTTCACTCCTTACATTATTAACCGAGGTTACGGCCGCCGCAAAGCGAACACGACATTGTCCAAGCGATAGTCCGGGTTCGACTCCGGAACCAACTCAATATCCCCTTTTACGATTTACAATTAAAAGTCATTTAATGACTCTGGTATATTGTATACTCGTAGAAGCTATAGTAGCTCAGTTACAACTCTTTTGAGAGTTTATAAATATTTGTTTTGACTGGGAATCGAATTTGTTACATTTGAAGTCTATTACGTTTTACAGTTTGCCTTGATTGTTTTATTTTGAGATATTTTAAATAGTACTAGTACTAGTAATGATGTTTACACTATATGACTGTAGGTTCATTTATATAATCATTTTTCATTTTCCCTGAGTTGAGTTCCGTTATACATCACGCAATGTTTGGAAAATGGAACGGATATATCAACGCTAGGTTCCCTGATACCTGAGGGATCCCTTTATTCCTTAATCGGAGCAAGAAATACATGACACAGCTGTAACAATATATTAGGCTATGGTGTAAGTCTGAGTACCGACCGCCGTCGCCGATTGATGGAACCAGTGGAGTGTAACACATCCTTACTGCCTGGTGACGACTGATGGGATGCGAACGCGCTGTAACTGAGATAACAGTGAAGTAAAGTAACTCAGTGAACTTCAATCTGAATGTAAACGCCACGGGTGTGGGTTCGATTCCTTACTTCTCCCTCTAGTGTTAAGACAAAGCGCGGCCCTGAGTTGAGTTCCCCCACAAAATACAATGTCTGGAATATCGGTCGATGCGTAGGGAGCGGAGTGTGCCAACACTAGGTTCCGTCTGCTTTCTCTGCTGCTTGCGAGACGCAGTGCGGCATTCCCTTTCTTAGAAGTTTGTCCAAAATGTCTCTTTCATTATTTTTTGGGTAAATGTTTCAGTGTGTATGTAAGTAATTTATAACAAATTTTATATTATAAAATACTTAAAGTAATTAGTAATTACTTAAATGAACATAGTGTTTATAACGAGTACCCATTACATTGAAATATGTAAATACTTAGATACTTATGAATAGTGGATCAATAAAACATTATTTATTACGAAGTATTTTATGAAATGGGTGAAGTAGTTAACACAATCGATAATTATTTACATTTTTAACAAAACATGGAAAACGAAAATAAGTGTATCGGTCATTTAATCGCCAAAATTCCCCAGTAAAAATCCAACGTCACGTAATACGAATTACCCTAAAAAGGGATACATGAACCCAGTACCAGTACCAGTACCCTTATACAACGCACATGCTATCTTTGCGGGTAATTTACGATCGTGACCCGCTTACTGCTTAGCATATAATAGTCCAAAGTTATGGTAAACGGGACTAAAAACAATATAAAGTGCTTTTTATACAACGCACTCTGGCACGCCTCCGCCGTCTCGGAGTAAATGTGCCATACGAGAACCATAAGAGAACAATAACAGAGCCTCGACCTCGTAAATACTGTGGGCTGCACAAATATGTGGAAAAACTATATATATATATATATAATATGCTGCGCGTCTGTTTTTGCTTATTAAAATTATATAAGAGACCGTTGTGGTGCAGTGGGGCAGTGTGTGACTGTATCGGTAGTTGTCGGTTCGGTCTCCAATGGAGGGATAATAATATACGAGTATGTAACAAAATACGGCGTTGAGTTCTGTATGAGTATATTATTTTTTTCTCATAAATAACTTTATACATATTTATAAGCACGTATTTGATTCATTTTATTCAATGTTTTTATTTAATTCAATGGACTTTGTTAAATAGACCTTTGCTCCATGCCCCTATTTTAAATAAGGGTTAAAATTACTTTGTATTCGAACTGTAATACGCTACAATAGGTCTTAACAGCTATTGAAAAATAAAAATAGGTACATATTATCTTTTACCAAGAATTAGTAAAGAGGTAATTCTTAAATATTATGTTTTATTCAAAGAATACCCTACAAACAATGGTTCGTGCTTAAAATGTCACTGCTCGCGGCCGTCGTTCCACAACGGAACAACACTGTAAACGCATTTAATCGCTCTGGTACCAACAAAAAGTACGGCGTTGGGTTTCGCTACCTAAAACATTATTTCTTGTAAATTCGGCGGTGCTTGCTATGACGTTGTTGTCATATCTTTTTTTTTGGTAAATAGTTTCGCTACCGCAGGTAATGTTGAAATTGGGTAGAAAACGGGAAACGGAGTGTCTTAACACTATGCATTCTCAGTTTACCCTGCTACATTCAGGATATAGAGTGAATCAGAAAAAAATCCATTTGCAATTTTCAATATTAAATCTTGAATGCAATAAAGACTTAAAAAAAACGCGACATCTGCAATAAAGCTCTAACAAAAGCTGCAATATGAGTATTTTTTGCAACGCACAGATATTAAATGTAGCAAAAAGTGTGATTTACTCTAAAACACCGCGCCTTACTTAGATGACAGTTTTTTTTACCTGACAATGACAAAACCATTTCACCATACCCCCCTAAACGTGCAATAACAAAAGTTTACTTAAATATATAATTCGGAACGACACTCTCACCCTTATTCGATTGGGTTAGGGGTTCTATTCCTATAAATGAGCCTCAACTAATGTGTTAGTCTATAAGCATTGTCTGGTAAATCGATTTTTCATTTCTTTTCAGAGCCTCGGGAGGTCGGATTAATGGCAAGTGAAGTATTGCCCCGGACGCACTTTTGTTGGTAAAAAGTTTACTCCGAAATCATCTTCTCGCTAAGAAATTCATTGTGGCGTACTTTTAGCTGAAAAAATACAATTTATTTGAACGAGAGAATTTTGTATTTTGTTATTGTGATTTACTATATTTTTGTTTTTTTTTCAGCTTCACGCTGTATCTCAGAAATAGCAGGGTTGGCAGAGGGAATATAATGTTAGGACACTCCGTCGACCAATTACCGACAAATTTTCGAAACCAAAGCGATAAAAGCAATAAAAAAAATATTATGCTACAGTAAGAACATTCAAATGATTGATCGTATTGTTTTGACCTACTTTTCTATAAGATATGAACAAAAATTAATTATTTTTGAAATAAAATGACTTAACCAGATAAGATAAAGTGAATTAAGTAATGGTTAGTGTATAATGAACAAATAATTACTTTTCACTTCCTTATCATATTGTAAAATGAAAAAAGCCCCCAGTGTGAGTCGGTCGCGCATTTACTTATATCGTAAAATTTATAACAAACAGAAAGAACGAGGAAAGTATCAGGATTCCTTTTTTTTGTCACTTGGCTATGGAACCTTAAAAAGTACTTTATGATGGTTCCTTGCTCAGAAGAATGCAGAATGCAGTAAATTAAAAAAACTTACGGCTAGAATACATTAATAGATGAAATAAATATTAAACGGTACGTCTCTATAATAATCATTCTAATAGGTATTTGCTTGATTTACTTCTTATTTCTTCTGACTTTCTTCTCTTTGCTTGCTACTCTTGGTCTTATGTCATACATATAATAACATAAAAGAAATTATGCACAAAAATGTAGTAAAATGAATGATGAAGCCTAGTGCAAGTATAATCAAGTGCCCCGTCTCTGCTCGACGGACGCTGCTCACTGATCAACTCAATCCAAATTTACTTTAATTAATCAAATTAGCTGCATAAACATTTAAATGCTTTTAAATGTAAGGTTTTAAAATTTGAGATATCAAACCAAACTGTATACATAATTCTAATTAAAATAGTTATTTCGGCGTTTTTATTCCACGAAGTATAGCAGGTCAACCCTAGTATCCAGACTATACACTCTTCGTTCGCCGTCTGAATTAGATACCTAATGTATTTAGTGGCGGAACTTAGCACTGTATATTATCTTATAAGAATAGGAATTAAAAATAAACCATTGTACCACGAGGGCCTCCTTAACTAAAAGAACAATTAAATATAAATGATTGATGCAGTTTCGTAACCAACTTGCAGTAGGTACCTACATATAAAGTGGGTTACATGTCATTTCACAATATTTACTACTTCATATAAATTATAACAAAGCACCTACGTGGTACCTACTGGGTACCTACTGGGTACCTAGCGGGCACACGTAACGGTCCGTGTCGTAAATATAATAACAAATGTTTACTTAACCCGATAAAACATTTGTACGGTTTTCGTTGTGAAATTGCAGCGCAATGATATTATTTCAGTTGGTTTTCCTTTTGTTTTTCTTTTACTCCGTATTCACGCCGTATTACGCATTTAGCAGAAAAGACGGAAGGAATATTAGGATACCTAAGGGGGGAACCTAGGCGGGAACCTTGTGGTAAAACATTCCATTTCTTCGCGACCAATTTTTCAAGAAGTAGCGGAATGGGAAAGGGATTAAAGGGAAGAAATGAAAATAATTAATTCGCATTGAACTCACGACTGCCTACAGCCAGACGCTGTGCCGACGTACCACTGTGGCCATGTCACTCAACAAGCAATACTTCAAGAGTTTAATGAAAAGTTAGGAACAGAATTGTCCTATTCGTTAACATTAGGTTCCTAGGTTCCTTCTGTCTACCCTGGCCTCGTCGAGGCGCAGAGACAATGAAACCCTGCACAGCTATGGGCGTAAGTTCAATCTTAACTTGGGGGAATCATTATGCCTGAAATATATATTTGTTTCTAGTAAGGTCTTTGTAATATGTGACGTCGACTTAAATAAGAATTTCAAATATTATAAGATATTGGCATAACATATAAAGACCGTCCTCAAGGCGGCTTCGTTACTAAGAAATGTATATTTAAAGAGGCTTAAAGTTAAAGCCGCATTGTGCTCGATGTTGTTGATAATACACGAACTGCACACTCGTATGCGTCTGTACTACACTGTAATTATATATTTTTTGTCGAGAGACATAAGAGCTCATTTTAATTTATTTTTAATGAAAGAAGTCTTATTTATTATGTTTTTGATGAGTTTTAAGTATATAATTGAAAATGGTTTTTTTTTTTAATTTTGCTTCATTATATTTCATAAGTGATTGTTATTCTTGTGCTAAGATAAAAGAAGAAGTAGAGTGCATCAATACAGCGATGTTATTGTCAGTATATTCTGTTTTATATTATACTTGTATGACTTGTATGACTTGACTGGCACAACTAAAATTAAAATAATATTTTTTTTTTTAGGAGTAGAACCCAAAACCGTCATGTTCACAGTCAGTCGCTGCGCTGTTGCGCCTTCACGGTTAGATGGTTCTTTGTGAGAATTTAATATCGGAGCGCTTACATATTTTTCGATACTATTTCTGGAATACATTGATTGAAATAGCTTTATAAATATAAATATATTTCATATAAAATTTGATCGTTGACACTTTTTATAGAAACGGATAAACAGTGTGCTTTGTTGCGTAAATAATACTTAATACAGCCTTGGACACTTGTTACCTTATAAAGAGAATAAAGTATTTTAAGGTTTTTTATATAGCTATGTAGTTATTTATATAGGTTACCTATACCACCCTGTAAAATGTACGTTTTATATGGAAAAATACCATTGCGTATGCTTTATTCAAGAGGGGATTCCATCCTAAAATAATACTTGGAACGTATAAATATATTCCCACATTAATAAATAATTAAAAAGCTCTAAACATTATTAGCAATGCTATTAGCGGTACCAATTCTATGTATACCCCCGAAGTTACCCGTCAAGCTGGTGCTGGTCCCACAATGGCCGTCGGGGCCGCGACCTACGTTTTAGTTATTGAGATCCAACAAACACACAGACCTACTTACACATAAGTAAAAGAAGGAACGAGGCGCCCCGCTGTAAAAAACTGCCATTGCAGCAACATCTTTTTGTTCCATTAATTGATAAGTGACGTTCAAAAGCATTTGAGGGGTCCAAAAAACAACAAAGGAGGACTTACTGTCGCACAATCGCGCTCCGAACAACGAGCCGGGGCGAAGAAACCCAACCCGGGGAATAAATAGGAATAAGAAAAGGGTCAATCTAGCCCCCGGGGAGAGTGGGGAGAGTGGAGAATCAATAAGCTGCCGAGTTATTCCGTCCACGGGCGTCATACTTTGACGACCCTCGATAGTAAATTATTAAATAACTTTCCTTCGGCGGTTTATACAAAAAATATGTCGCATGTTGCCGCGACCCTAATAAAGCGGGCCATTTCGCTTGTTTGGAACTGTGGCCTTTAAATATACTCGTATCTATACACGGGTACACACTACGGGTAGCTGCGGCAGTCACTTTTAGTACCGGGTACTTCGTTTGCAATTTCGAACTGTATTGCGGTTTTTATACCTTTTTTTTACTGACGCTACTATTTTAATAGACAGCTGATATTAATTTCCTTTCTCTTCAGGTTACATGGTATGTTATTAATATTGTTTAGTAAGAATCAAATTCTTGTCTACGTGCATTTTAAATAAGGTATTAAACAAAGTAAATATTTTCATTGTAATGTTTTTGTTATGAGTTTCAGATTTTTTAAAAGACAACACGGGAAAAAGTGAAGTGAATTGATTTTTGAATACATTTCAGAAGTACAATTTTCACGCTGTATTCTGCATATAACATTATAACCACAAGGAACCTAGTACTACTACAATTGTTTCTCCTTTTTCTATTTTTTAGACATTGAGTATGGAGTCGTGGAACTCAATGTAAAAATAAAAATAATGAATTCTCTTGACAGAAAATCGAACCAACAATCAGTTAACAGTGCCGCTGCACCCCAGCGACCTCTAGCCACGACATATTATGCAACAAAAAACACAAAATTCAACAATATATACGTGCAATGTATGCAAGTTGCATATTTCTACGTATTTCTTTTTTATCATTACAATAGTTTATTTACCGTGTCAAAGAAGACCGCTTGAGGTAATGTAAGTTCTATTCACCGGCATGACGGATCGAGGCCTTTGTCTTACTCCTTAACGTCCAAACGTAAGTCTGTCCGTTTAAAAGGGATCTTAGCATGTGAAAAACTTCCAAAGGGAAATTATTCATCCAGTTTTATTCAAATGCTTTGGGTCGTTTGTCCCCTCGCTACCCTTCGAGATGAATATCTTAAAACTTGTTTTTGCATAACAAGCTGAAATGAATGGAAAAATTTAGTTTTTTTTTCTTTTTCATTTTTAAATTAATGATTGTGTGAATACAGTTTGGTGTAAGCGCTAGGTCTCGTCTCTCGGCCGGTGGCGACTGTCTGTGTGGTGTGCATTAGTTGCTGTTCATTTGGTCGCTCGTTTAAACGTATCCTTATATTATAACAAAAGTGAAATAATTGTTAAGATTTTTTTTAAATATAAAGAATCTACGTTCCTTCTACTATGGGAGAAAAAGATAATACTCCCTCCCCCTGCTTGGTATATTATTAATCCCACGTCGCAGTTAGTTTTTTAATTAGCCAATAGGGCTAACAGCATTAACCTTAAGACCGGAAAAAAAAAGTTTTTTTTTACATACATTTTCTTACGTTTTCTCCATAACATAAGGCATAAGAACAATTAAGGCATGATCTTACCCACGAGTGGGAAATCGCTCCTGCAGCTATCCATGGATACAGCCATACACTGTTCCACTGTGCCGCGAAGGCCTTAAAGAAAGGAAACCTATTTTGTATAGAATGTGCGTAACACAGGTATTTTTCGTGAATACAATAAGACGAACAATTTATTATTCTCGCAACTCATAGCAACCCCATGTAAATTATTCATACCGACTTCGTCCACAAATGTGGGAAAGCTGTAAAAGTAGCATTATTCTTGCTAAATAGCTTATTTACAGTACACGTAGAACGTAAATACGCGATTAATTTACTAAATTTATAGGTTTAATAGGCTAGAGATATATTACATACAATATTAACATATTTGGGTTATTATTCATGTATTCGATTTATTAATAATGCTTCTCTTTATCTATTAATTTATTTATATATTTAATATTAAATATATAATGAAGGGAAAAACATGTATTCAGGATTTTATTCGATAAAAAGTTAGGGATTGAGCACTAACAAAAGATTTCTCGAAATTCTTACCGGAAAAGGAAGAGCTTGGTTATAAAACCTAAGCAAAGGTGCTTGCGTCGATCAGTACTTTATATAAATTTTAATACTAAAACAAGCAATTCGTGAGTTATTAATTTTATTAAGTCAGTGGATGTTAACATAATTTTAAATATATATAAAACATTCCATTTACAAACAAATATAAAAAGATATTTATAAAAATCTCATCCAAAAGTCGCTTTGAAACTCAACCTAATATAATGAAGAGTCACTTAAATATGAAAACACGATAAGAGTGCAGACATAGACTAAACGGGCACTCTCATGCATCCATCTCCGCGTACATAACAGGAAGAACTAGTCCAAGACGTGCAGCTACGTATATGGGGCATTCTCGTATTCTTAGATAAAGTTTTTACGTAGAGTTTCAAAGAAACTGTTCAAGGCAATGCCAGAAGTCGTAGCGGCCTCGCGTCTGTCCGAGACTTATCTTTGTCTGTGAACTGGTTACTGTATGAGAAGCGCATTTTAAATATTACTTGCCATGTATTCTGTTTGGCTTTTATTAAAGTTTTATACGTGGAAGAATTGAGGTAGACATGGCGGTGCAATAGCGGTGCAATAGCGGTTGTGCGTTCGATTTCCAGTAGGGGGAATAAAATACTTTATCTTATTTTGTCACTCTGGCAAGAAGACGTAATGTTGCCTTGAGTTTCGCCACTCAACACGCACGACTTAAAATTAGCCTACGCCGCTATATGTGAGATATAATGCGATGTGAAATAAAATAAAAGAGGAATACGTGAGGGCATCGTGGGGCAGCGTCATGTATATTTTGTTAAATACACTTGAAGAAAGAGAATGGAGAGCAGTATTTTGAAATTAAGTTTTTATGCCTACTGCATTTTTTATGCAGAATAAACAGTGAACGAATTTTACAGAAGTCCCGTCTTCTTTTATGTTCAGGTTATTAAATTTATTACATCAGTTTTCTTTTTATTTGTTTCAAATTCAAAATATATTCTTTATGCTTCGTGGGAACGACATTGTTTCTCTATTCTCGCTCTTCATATGACTACTCACGGTATTTAAGTGACGTCGTCACCGCGCTGTCTATCAACTTAAATTACCACTTCGGAACATCACGGAGATAAACGTCGCTGTGGTTCTAAATACGTGTCTAACTCACTTATTCTGCTTTTCCTTTTTCAATTCGAAATACATTCGTTATTTGTAGGCCTATGCTATAGTAGAAATGTAAGAACATTTTTTTTTATCTTCAAGCATTTTGAGAAAGAAAAGATAGTGAAAAAGTTATAGATAGATTTACTCTATCACTTACTAATCTGTATTTTTTCATAAGAACATAGTTAATTATCGAGTGAGACTGATTATGTTTCTCCAAAGTCGAGACTTCCTATGTGGAATATTATGTAATAGGAATATATAATATAGTGTATGATAAGAATAACTAACCTACATCTATCCGATATACGTATAGAGACAGGTTTAGTAACATATTTGGATTTACCTATCGATTTAAAATTCACTGACCAAGTAACCTAATTTACGTAACCGGCTATTTTAGTTAAAAGTGAAACTTACTAAAAATATTCTCTATCACGGCTGCAGGTAAAATTCAAATTTGTATTAAAAAATATATATTTGTGTATTTGGAAAAATTATTACTTACTTATCTATTTATTTATACTAAGTTAATACTTCTGTTATACATAAAGTAATCTGTGTTTTTTTAGTAAACCTCTAGTGTGCTATTGTGATGAATTGTAGAAATTTAGGATTTTAGGTATATCTGCGTAACGGTTGTAGGCTCCAACTAACCTCAGTGAGTCAGTGGTTTTAATGTCTTCAAATTAGATCGATGTCAGCCTAGACACCTACATATAATAAAATAAATCTATTACTCATACGTGCAAGTTAAGGAGCTATTAACACATACAATATGTTTATAAGTGACCGTTGTAACAAATTACTAGCACTCAAGAGACGCCACCAGAGGGCAGCGGAGGGCAGCGGAGGGCACCATTACTACTGTAAACAATCGTTAGGCGCAGTGATGCAATCTAAATTATATGACATATTACGTCGTGTAAGTAGCTACCAAATTTTGGCGTTCTCGCTCGCTCACTTCGATTTTTATCCAACTGAGTTCAATCATTTAACACAGTGTCTAGAAAATGCGAGAAGTGTAACTCCGCTGTGCGGGAAAGAGCGTGAAGTTGATTTGTTTCGTCAAAGAAAATATTCCATTACGCAGAATTCCAATCAACATAAACACGCATCACGTTAGGTCATATAATAACCAATATTACTAATAGGTGTGAATGACATGTACATTTAGTAAATGTGATACGACTCTACTAGCCATCAGCCCTCGCTCCGCTGGTCCTCTCGTGTTACGTGGTCAGGTAAGGCTACACCCGGCCCTGCGTCTCCACGCCGCCGTGGTGCCCGCCGGTGCCGGCAGTCGACACTAGCTCCGTGAGAAGTGTCCCTCATATTGTATTACGTGACAGATCATTGTATCATACGTTATAGGATCTGTTCAATGAGGTAGAGCCTGTCTGAGGCGTGATGCAAGCGGTTTTGCTATTAAATATTTAACTTTTTGTAAAATTATTATATTTTATAATGTTATTGGATCATTTGTTTTCTAGTTCATTGTTCCTTTTTATAAACATTTAAAAAAAAAGTAAAATCGTAAATTAAAAATATTATGAACATTTTTTGTTTCTCTAGAAATGATATCGGGTGTCCTCCCTGTAAATAAAAGTATGTTAATTATACTTGACAGTACAAGGTCCTTGTCCAGAGGAAAGAAAATAAAAATTTCTCTCTTTTTCTTACTTCCAATGAATAAATTACAAAATTAATAGGAATGTGGGGATTGGGTTGTTGTTGTCGGCGCGACATAGCGTGAACCTAAAAGAATAAAAATATGAAAATGTATTTAACATTTTAATAGATTTAAATTTCATAGCAGTTTTATTTTTCGTGGCGTTAATCAAAACGTTCATTAGTTTCGTGCGCCAGCAATCAATTAAGAATCACTTAGTACGTAGTTGCAGTGCGCGTGTTCCGTGCCACTAGCCCCGGTCAATGTCTCACGTATTTTTCATAACTCTGGTACCTGCTCGTACTCACACGTTTCGTATCGCGAGCGTGACTGCTTGTTGTTTACGTCGTGGCGTGTTTTAGTTTTTTGTATTTCCTTTATTGTGTATTTAGTTTGTACTTAAATTATTGATTTGACTTGCAATCTGGTATTTAAACGGTTTTATTTTTTAATATACATTTATACTTATTATGTTTTTAAAGCCACCGCGGTGATGACATGAACATTCATGTCAAAATTCTGACTGTACAGATTTTTATTTTTATATTCCGGTTCTAGTTCACGGAGCTAAGCTCCGCCATTCTACACGTAATGTGCTTACTAAGGCTTGGGAGAATGGAGTGTCTTGACACCAAGCTGATCAGAAAAAGCATGAAGCGGTACATACATGTATATGTTGTCGAAATATACACTTCGTTCGTTATAGGAGAAATTTAGTGATATTCCTCTCCCGCTTCTCAACTTACTCATTTGTTTATAGTCTTATTTACTTGTAAAGATATTGTTATCGTTTAATTTTAGATTTGAATACAGTATACAGAATAAGATATAAAACAATTTAAAAACATGTAAATAATGATTTATCTTAAAACTACTTTAAAAATAATAATATTGTAAAAAAATAAGTAATATTGTACTCGCCTAGCAAGATTAAAAGTTATTATGAAAGTGCAACGATATAAGCATTAAGAGAGAAGTAATCCTTTGAGACTTCCTTAAGCACCTCCTCCTCCTCCTTTGAGTTCGATTGAAAATGGATTAATAACGTTGAAAAGGTGGCTTACTTTTTAATTAAAATTTAATACCATTGATTAGAAGTGAACAGGCTGAATGCTTGACATTTTTAATCAGCTTTGGATAAATTTAACTTAAAGTCACTTATTCTTTACAAGATTTTAGAGTTCGTTTTTTAATGTTTTTTGTGTTGAAAGTCAGAATACATGTAATATATTGTTATATTAAATGCTAGTATCTATTTCCATCTAAGTAACTTAATATAGTGATGAGTAATTTTAATCTGTGCAACTTCTCAAAATTACGCCGCCAACCATTTATAGTACGTACACAGTGACCACGTACATATATACATGTATCCATTAACATGAAAGGTAAAGTAGTTATCGTTTATGTTCTTTATCTTTCAACATTCGTGATGTTAAAGTTTTTTTATTTTGGTAGATATGTTTATATGAATGTGCATTTTCGTATATTCCTACTATTATGCAATACTGTAATAAATAACATAAATTTAGCTTAAATAACAATGTGTCCGCGAGGCGTTAGCTGAGTACATTTTTGTGAGTTAGAGGTAGGCAGAGAGTCAAGTCAAGTCTTATACTGCTGTTGTTTACCGGCCTAAGGCGCGGCGTATCCCTTGTTTGACGTAATTACACCGCTCGTACTGGCAGCAACGTCACATCCTTAAATCTTCATATTTAATTCAACAAAAGTCTTTACTTTATGTAAAGAAAGAAAAGTGAGCACGATCACTGTTCAAGAATAGAAAAAGAAACGTCTGTGATCAAGCAGTACAAAAAGAAAACGATTTCGTAGTCACAACGCTGTTCTTGATGATATAACGGAACAACCAACATAACTGATGAGAGTGTAAAAGAGATCACTCGCACAAATGCCGAGCTCAGCCTCCGCCTCGCGGGCTGTCCTGTACTGACATACAGTCATGGTGTACTTCTAGGTTCGCTTTTGTTTAACTTTAATGCGGCTTGAGATGTGGATTACGCATATAAATATTCATCTACACTTATTTATTACAAAATCATTATGCCAGTTATAATAATTATAATATAATGAATAAGGATCTTTACAATCTCTATGTAGTGTGTTCGTGTGCGTCCCGAGGCGCGGCGTGTCCGGTTACATCTGAGCTGAGTCGAGACACTCTGACTTTCTTAGAACACTTCATATCAATTACGGAGAATACGTGTGAGCTGTGCGCACCAAACTAAACTTCGTGATTTGTAAAAAATGGTAACTTGATTAGAAGATAACCTTTTAGTAAATACCTTATAGAGATCCGAAGACTCGAAGTTTTTTGTCTATTTCTTATTGTATTTTAATGAGTAGTTAGCTGACGTTATTTAAAATGAATAAATTCACAGTGTAATGCCACACTGCCACATTGTACGCAACAGCATTTAAAACAATACTTTTGAAAGGTTTAAAGTCATATTATCTAGGTGGAAGGTCTATTGTTGTCGCACGAGACAAAAGAGCGGCGTATATTTTATGTTATATATGTTAACCTTTACACCGCTCGTAATTACCAAGTTAAATCTTGTTCTCATTGCTGCGAGTACGTGAATAATGGAATATGCGTCCTCGGCGTAGAACAACATTGTGACAGCTCAAAATATACACCGCGTTAGGCTATTGTGTACATGTTTTTAAGAATCCTAACAATCTCCGCCATTGTCCTCCCGGCGCTGAGCCGATACGGTCTCGTCGCGACTCGTGAGGAACTGCAGCTCCGACTCCAGATACTGATCTGCAAGACCCCGCCGACTAGACCGGCACAGAGCGCCGCGCCCGCGAGCCCTGCACACACACGCCACTTCCGACGTCGCCGCAGTCAGCTGTTTGACATTCGCGTCACAATAACCGGCGCAGCGGGGAGCACCCCCTCCAGCCGTATCGACCGCGCCGCCCCTCCCGCCCGCCGCCCGCGGGGAGGAGCCCGCGGCGCAGGCGCGCGGCCCGCCGCCACAGTCTCGCGTCTGCCGCCGACCAGCGCGCACGTCCGCGCGCCCTCGCTCGCACAATCAGCTGATCGGCGCGCGCCCCGCGGCGCACATGCCGTGAGGCCGCGCCCGCTACGATGACGGGCTACGCCCGCGGCGAGGCCGACTTCGCCGCCGCCGACCGCTTCGCTCGGGACGCGCGGCCCGCCTCGCTCGCCCCCAAGGATTACTCGGTGCCTTTACACGTAGACTGCAGTATCGAATACGAGCTTCCCGACTGTGCCAAGCCACCGCAGGGCGTCAAGATCGAGCCGCTGCTCATGATCCACCCGTCGCACTTCCGCAGGCTCGAGAGCCTCCGGCGCGTGCCCTTCGTGAACAACCTGCCGGGCGCCACGGCCGCAGTGACGGCGGCGCCAGACGCGCGCGCCCGTGGGCGCCCGGCGCGCCGCTGCTGTCGGGCCGCGCCCGCGCCGCCCGCACCGGCGCCGCGCCTGCAGTGCGCCCCGGAGGGAGCCGGCAAGGCGGCGCGAGCGCGCCTCAAGGCGCACCCCTACCTGCCGCCCGAGGCGCTGGACTGTGATATCGCGCGCGCGCTGCCGCCCGCCCACTACGAGCGCTTCGACAAGCGCGCGCTGCAGCAGCTGCCCATCTACATGTAGCGGGCCGGGGCGCCTGGCCGGGCCTGGCCGGGGCGCCTGGCAGAGCCTGGCCGGGACGCCTGGCCGAGCCTGGCCGGAGCGCCTGACCGGGCCTGGCCGGGACGAGTCTGTGATGTTTCGTTGTAATTAGCTAGTGTTAAGTGAGGAACCTGATACCAAATAGTACCTACGTGCGTTGATATCGTTCGGACGTTGAGTTAGTGTTTCCGCCGGACGACGACGCCCGCGACGCCCGCGACGCCGGCGCAGCCCACCAACGGAAGTATTTATTCGCAGGCGCAGTAACCGATGCTTCATTATAAATTATTGTACCGTCGCTGATTCGTTGCGTATTTCTGTATAAGATATCATATCGATAATGAATATATGTTCAAAAATTGTATTATAATAAATATGTACCTATAGATTAAAAAAATGAAAGTGAGAAAAATATTACGAATAAAACTAGAAATAGTAATGTTTTCGAATAGGCGATGCGTTCTAGAACGGTCCCGAGGGGGGAACTAGAATCGTACTCTACTCTCATTTTGTAAGCAGTTATGTTTGTTAAAGTTATATATAAAGAGTCCTCTGATGAATAGTCTGATTAACAAATATTCGGCATGTAAAAGTCTTTATAAAACGCTTACTTAGCATATCATAGTATTATATTGTGTCATAGTCCAATGCCAAAAATATAACTATCTTTTTACAAAAATCCCTAAAGCATCGTTTTATTTACCTCCATGCGGCGTCCCGCGTTTCCGGTTTCCGGCCTTGTACCTGATACCAGTGAGTGGTGTGCGGAGTGTTAGATCACTATGACGAGGCCCAGCCTCCAGTGCCTATCTGTGGATGTAGTGACCTCAGGACTTGCAGAGTTGTGGATTGTTTTAACTGTGTAGACGTAAGTATGGCTAAACGAATATATCGTTATTTGGGCCTAGAAGATATGTAATGAATTAAAAATAAAAAACTTAGAGCAAAGATAATAATAATAATGAAATAGTTCCTAAATGAATTAGGCCTAAATCTTAACTGATCTCATAGTAATGTAACAATGCAATGCGAATCACTTAAAATTACTTTTTTTAATGATTCTAAGATTAATATTGTTAATAATAACTGAACTACTAATTTCATATGTTTATGATAACGCAGGGAATATACTTGTGTTAAGAATTTCAAAATATTGAGCAAATACATTATAATGATTATTTTAAAAACTTCTTTTAATGATTCTACTTTACTAAAAGCGTCAATTACAGTGACTGCCATTTACCTCACTAGTTAAGTAATTTTCATGTAAATTAAAATTAAAGATATAATCATTTTCGGTGCGGAAACAAGTAATTTTGAAACTTATTTAATTTTAAATTGTCTTTTTATGATAATACCAATAGAGTTATAGACCATTAATCTGCAATTTGCTCATTAAAATGTAAACAAGATAATAAAACGAGTCGAACTCGTCTACCTGATTGTAAAATCTATCGAATGGGACCCTAACACTTAATGATACTATTTATACACGAGACAATACCGTTATTAAGCAATAATTTCAAGTAGTATATTCTTTAACTCCCAACTTTTGTTTGAACGAGCACAAGCGTCAATGAACAAAAGGCTAACAAGCCATTCTTTTCCACGTGAAAGGTATTTTAACACAATGAATCGTGAATAATCCACAATGACGGCTGAGAAAGAAATTATACTGAAAAATAACTCTTTATAATGTGACCATTAAAGTAAAACAGGTTATTATTTCTCGCCGCACAGTCTACGCAATTAACCGTGGCATAACAAATTAAGAGGCAGCGGAGTAGTTTGAAGTTGCACGCAGGCCGATGCGAGGTAGTCACGAGAGAGGCCACCATTACCTCGTCTACCTCGTCACGCCCTCCGGGACCTCGCTGTGACTCGAGAGTCCATCAGAGCGATGCCTCCTCCGGTGAATTAGCGTCTACGTAATCACCACGAAATAAACATCGAGACTAATGGATGATTGCCTTCGCCCCTCGCTGCGACCGACTCACGTTTTACTGCGGCGTTATTCCTTCGGATTTATGCCTCGTCATAAGATAGAGAATGAAATTGTTCCACGAGGGGGAGAATTAAAGCTATATTTATTTTATCTTCGCAGCTCTCATAAAAACTGTATTGTTACTTTTTATGGGTTTGATATTGCGTACCAGATTCGTTTCCTCGCCGCGTGACGGACTCGCATCTGCCCATATAGATTGTGCGCTAGGACAAGGATTGCAGAACACGATACATGTTTATACGAAACACAATGGCGAGAGAGAGCTCGAGGTGAGGGAGTGAGAGGCAGTGGAGTCTCGATCGCTGTCAACGATTATTTGTAAATTATAATGATGTTTATAATTCGCCGCGCATTGACGTGTAATTATATCTGATAAGTTGTTGCACTAAAAACAATTTCTTGACTTTTTAAATGATTATTATAGTACTTAAGCCCGATGTGGGTATTAAAGTAATTACCGGTATTTGAGCGACATAAACGAGTCCGAGATAAGTAAATTGTGCACTCGAACAAGGCAACGGCAACGGCAGTGTGACTGATGGTCGCAAAAATGTAATGGCCTCGTCGTTGCGGTCTGATAACGTCGCTTTGCTCAAAGTAGCAATTCAGTAATTATCCGTTTCCTCGTAACGACCGCCGCGTCCTCGTCTCCGTCTAACTCTTACAGCTACGGCGCTCGAGCGCACGAAGCCCCACAAAGTTCGATTTCTGGATCATACAATTTATCGTCAGTATTATCTCTCGTAAAACGAATATCCAATTTATGTCCGCCCTCGCCCGCTCGCCGCCATAAAACATAATATTATCGACATCGCCCCCACCCTAGGCGATCACGAAACTAAGCAAGCCTCGGCCATTTTAAGTGCCAAACTTGACGGGTGGGCGTCCTGGTAGGCCGTCCTTGTCTAGTCGAGTGGGAGCGAGGGGGACGCCAACAGGGATCGGAATTCTTTCATGTTTCGTTCGAGAGGAGCGTTCCGCTTGATTTCAGGTACCTTGTAAATAAGCATCGGATAAACAACTCTAAAGTGAACGTATACAGCAGCGCTATTTCCGTGCCGCCTTATCTCAGCCTATGAATAAGTTAGCTGATGTTTTCAACAGCGGGCTGCTAGGTCGAAACTAATAAATAACGTCGCAGTGGGTGTCGGGCACCAGATTACACCAAAATATACTCGGGAATGATTCATGCCTCTATCGCTCCAAATCTATCTTAGGCCAGAAACGACATTGCAAACTGTATATTCATATTTCTACTTAAATAACTAATTACTGGTATTCTTTTGGTAAATCTTCCATTTTGTGGCCCACCCAAGTTTCTCCGGAGTTTTGTTTTGGCAGCGACGGCGTGTCGCGATCAGCTGATGGGCGTCGCGGCAGGGCGGCAGGGGCCGGGAGGGGGGCACGATGTCAAGGGGACGTGGGGGCAGAGGGGCACAGGGGGGGCGGAGGAGGGGGGGTTGGGGCACCCACACACGCGCGCCGCACAGCTGATGCCGACGCTGATTGCACGTAATTAAAGACTACGCTGCGCTCTAGCCGCTCTACTACCGACTACGTACCGATCATTCATTACTTATTTATAAGAACACTGTACTAAAGTACTAGCTCTACAAAAATAATACACATTTTTCATAGAAATGCATATCATATGTTTGTTTTTATGAACGTTTTGCATTATTATATAAACTGTAATTCATATTATAGAAGCAACTGGCTCGTCGCTCATTCTGGAGGATTGTTTTATATACGAATATAACGACTCACTAATTGCATTTTATTGTACGCTTGTCGCATTGTCATTGTAATTTATTTCACAGCTGACTCTATTTGCACATATTGTATAGAAAGTGTTGGAAGTGAATTAGTACTTATTGTACTAGTCAAAGAGAAAATAACGCCACCGTCGTCCTCTGTTACAATTACAAATTAATACATACTCGCATGGCACAGTTTTAGTTTATTGCTGATTTATAGTTAATAGTTTGTGGAAATATAATAAACATTCATTTATTTCGTAACTGTAGATTACGTCGTATTTTATTTAAATGAATATAGCAAATCAATTTAACGACTAAACATAATGAAATATACGAATATATTTATAAAATATTAATATTGAATGAATTAATATTGCATTAAAATGCAAGGTTTTTGCCTAATATGAACATGTAAGTCACGTTTTTCGTTTTTTAACATTTTTAAAGTCTTCCTAAATTTATCAATTTTGTTTTAAATGTACAAAACTTAGAACGTTGTGAGATTTGAACCCGCCCTTTTGGACAACCTTATTAGAAGAGACTTGTATTCACATCTCGTAAGGTTAAATTTTTTATGTGTTTTCTAAAAAGTATTCAAGTTACATGCTCGCAACAAACACACTCATAAATAATTCTGTTATTTATAAAATATAACCTCAACGAAAGGAAAAGTTTTCACAAACATCGCCCGTTTTCAAGTATTTCAATAACAAAATTGTTTTCATTGCTTCTTACTGACTGAGGAAAGTTTTGAAACGGCGCGGCGATGTAAAACAATACTGTTCTCGGTTGTAACGAACATTTTTCATAATATGTAATAATTAACTATTTTACGATATCTTACCGTGGGTGGGTGGATGGGTCTACCTCATAAATATATTTTTAGGTGATTAAAGGTGCGATGCCAAGAGATTCGATGTTTTATATTTTCTGAGAAAAATGGATCTTTCTTTAGTGAGCAATAACATAATGTTACTTAAGACTACCTTTTTTGTTTATTATCCATTCAAAGTGACGTACTTGTCGTTAATTATTGTAATTAAATTAAAATGCATGCAAATAAATATTTTTTAATATTTTTACGTAATAGTTAAAAAATAAATCTTTTTTATTTACTTTTAAACATTAAGCATGAAATAAAAACTTTAATTATACCAAATAATTTAAAAATATGTTAAGAAATAAATGAATTACTAAACGAATTTTGCATCTTACCTGGTTACAATTTTCTTAGACGGTGATAAATGTAAGTCGTCGAGTGTAGCGGACTGTAAAACTGTCTGTAACCATTTTGTTGATAATAATTGATTGGCTTTGAGAGTGTTCTGGACGATTCGTTTTTCTACTTCACTAGCTATGGGTGAACCGACGAACAGACATTTCAGTTACTTTCCAACTTTATCTACATCTTTTTTGTAATAAAAGATATTTTGTTCTTCGTTTGTCTAAGATGACTTTGTAAAATAGAGTGTGAAGTTTTATATATTTTTGTCGTTATATAACTTAAAAATTATTTAGTAAAAGTTAAATTATTCGTCTAATTTTTATCGACGTAAGGAAACGGCAGTTGTCTGTAATTTGGTCTACTTTTAGCCTTTGAGTAATATCTCTGTCTAGAATATGATTTAGGTTAACGACTGCATAAATAAGACATTCCGTTCAGATTTTGTGTTTTAATTTGTAATCAGTATTAGAAATTAATGATTTATAACAATTTTGTGGGCAAGCGTGCGTGGGTGCCGCCGATGAAGATGATAAAAACATAATGATGTATATATTAAATTTTGAAATATTTAATTACGTTACAACACCATGAAATTTGGTTTTTGGACTTTGTATCTTACAAGATATTGTAAATAATATTAATTTAAAGATATAGGGAACTCGTATAATATGTGTGTATGATACTTATATACTTTTCTCTTAAAGCACTCTGTCACTCTGTCTGTGTAATAATAATGAATAAAGATAAAAGATTTAAGTACCTTTTTGTTGACTTTTATACAATGAATGTAAATGTACGCATGGTATGACAAAATCTCATTAAAAGGTAATCAGAGATACTTACCTTTTATTATAATATACATTCGTGTCATAAAATATTTATTTATGGTTTCCTTATAAATGATGGAATTTAGTATTTATTATGCGAGTTAGCTGTAATTGGACCGGATGCTTATTTCGATAATATTAATGAATGAAATTCGTGTTTCGAATATCAAATTTATTGAAATTCTAGCACCTAATTATACAATTTGGTTGAAATAAGCTTTAAATATACGAAACTAGTAATGAGTTCTGACTTTGATTGTGGTACAGAGCCTGCATAGAATATTCATCGTTGAATATTGTCGTTGAAATGTAGAATCATTCACACAATTCGTGTGAAAGCCGCGCTTTACCCGAGTGAGCAAATGAAAGTACTAAATATTTGACTCCCGCGAGTTGGAATCGAACCGACAACTGTCGCGCTTACAGTTGCAGGTTTCTGCATTACAACAACCTCTATTATATTATATTCAGTTCAGTTCAGTTCAGTTCCTAATATATCGCGTTTTGAGGGGGCCGTATGTGACTGATGACTTATGTTGTTAATATTCTTTTCTTAGTCCACCTTTGTCATAATATCTTATTTCGTATTATCATGTAAAGTCTTTCGTTGATTCTACGTTTGATATTATTACTTAACGTTAACAAAACAACGACCTCCCCATTTTCTTTATTAAGATCTAATCTCAGTAGGATGGCTACGATATTGTTATTTGTTGTTTAAATAAAATATATAACTCGCCTATACATACCCACATGTTATATACTTCTCTGTGTTATATCTATGTTTATAATAATAGCCAATTCATTATCCACCTAAGTAAGAACATGAAGCAAAACCTACAAACGTCTATCGTCACGTCAAAGGCATCGATAATAATAGAAATAAAATCGAAGAAATAAAATCGAAGTAATAAACGCTCACCCATTACAGATGTTTTTGATGTTTTATATTAAGGATTTTTTGCCGTCTCTACTTAACTGTGTCGAACATTAACGATCGCTTCTTCAAAAGACTTTGATTTTTTGCACCTCCCTTTTTCCTGGCAAAGTTGGTCAATAGCTATTCGTTAGTAATGCCATCTTATTTTAGTTTAACATGAATTGAGTCATTAGGCCCGGTTTTAGTGCGGAAGACGCGGAATGGCGGCGTAGCTACGAGTCTGAGCTAATGACATATGCGGTTTCTTTAGAAAGTTACAAAAAATATTATAGAATTATGTATAATATACTGTCACATAAATAAGAGGATTTCCTTCGTTTCTTTAATAAGATATATATATCCCATATGCCGTCTTTAATATGTGTGCGTCCTCTCTTTCATAATACAATAGTAATAGATATAATATTCATTTTTTTAATGCATTTTTAGAAACACTTCGAACTTTTTACCTAACTAGACAAATGTATTAATCGTAAACATCCATCAGAAAAAAACTATCACGAGTAACTTCAAATACCTACACTGTGATGTAACGTCACGTTGTTCCCACATATAGCTGGTAGGCAGAAGGAAGCTTCATTTTCGAGAAGGTACTGGTTGAATGAAGTATCTCGCTTTGTCTTATTACCAGAGGAAACGGCAATCCAACCGCCTCGATTACAGCCAGATGCTGCACGGTGCACCAGGACGGCCCCATGAAAGCGTGTCTTAACGATTTCATATCCATCACGTACAAAGGACAGTAGCGTCTGAAGTGCAACTTCATTATGAAACACAAAAAAAGCACTTTAAAACGGGACGGGAGCGAGTAGCGAGTAGCGAGTAGCGACACTGTAAAGCTTTCCACTTCTCTTCGGAACACTTACAAAAAATAAACGTTTTACTTTTTCCAGTATCGCTAAACGAGGTTCTTTCACAACTGAGGTGTGCCTGTGCCTGTGCCTGTGTGCAACTCAGATGTCTTAGTTTTTACAATTGCCTAAGCATTGCTATCTTTATAATTATTGAAGTACAAAAAAATTGCTGACAACAATTAATATTACATTATTTTATAATTATTTTAAATTTAAACAGTTGAAAATATTTACAAATTAATTTATATAACGGAAATTCGACCGTCGACTCTTTTAGATCATCACTGCCCCATTGCGAACAGAGATGAAAAGATAGATAAGTTGCCTGAGCACGATTTGGATCGAAAAACCAATTTAAAAACTTTGCTTGAGCCGGGATTAGAACTCAAAACCTCTAAAGGTACAGTTAAACTCGTTAGATCCGCCTAAATAATATGTTATTAAGAAATACATACTTAGCTATCCAAATCAAATGTAAATTTAAAAAGAAAAACAATTTAATTATAGTCCCCCTTTATCAAATAACAAAATTGTTTATTAAAACATGATTTAGTGAGATAAAGTCGACGCGACGCGGGCCAGTTGGCTCTGTCGCGTTAACTGTTACTGACGTCCGACTCTGACATGACCAACTTGTTAAATTGCTTATCTTTTAACTCTAAGATTTTTTTTTGTCTTTTAGTTGAATGCTGTGCCAGATTTGATTATGTTTTCAATTAAAATATATTTATAATAATATGAGCTAATATTTTGTGACAGTATAGTAATTAGTATTAATATTGATGAAATTGCGCCTAGAGTTAAATACACTTCTTTACATTCAATATACGAAACATTTTCTTTCATTCATTTTCTTAAATAAATAAAAAACATTCCATCTAATATGGATCGAACCCACAACGGTCTCTTTCACGGTCAGACGCTGTGCCACGGTGCCACGGTGCCACGGTGCCACGGTGCCACGGTGCCACGGTGCCTTATTTTAAAGTTTAATGAGGTAATAAATACATTTTAGTTTTTTGTACCAATTATCTAAGTATTCTAGTTAATATGATAACAAAAATATAATATTAGTATACTCTCTAATGAAAGATCTTTGGTTCTTTACATAACGTGGGCGTGGCATGCTTTTAAGAAAACGAAACATGATTTATAAACCTAGCCTAGTCGCCATCTGACTGACAAAACTGACCTTTCGTATAATTAATCAATAAATGTAAGTAACAACTTACAATATATTCTTTGGACTTAAGCTATAAACTGAAATGCGTGTCTTCGACGGAGTCGTGGGTCTTAATGTCAAGTTTCATTAACATACAGTATATCCATTATATCTGATAAGGATTTATTTTTATGGATTTTTCCTTTAATAAATATAATGAATTTAAATTTATGTATTTTAAATATACTTAAAGTTCTAAAAAAGTATCTAGTTCTGTTTGTGAGTCTAGTAAAAATATGTAGTTAGTATAAAAAACATAACTATTCCCCCATAACTATTAGTGGTCATCAAACAGTGAACGTAAGAGTAACAGCCAAAAACTCGATGTATGTACATTTAAATATTATAACTGTAGGGGACGAAGCAGGAATTAAAGTAAACGGCTCACTGGTATGTAATCAAAAAAAGATTGTTTATCTGATGAAATAATCTTTTTTATATAGAGGCTGTCGTGGCTCAAGTGAGCGACTGTAAGCTTGACAATTGTGGGTTCGATTCCCACTCGGGGTAGTGTAATATTCAATAGTTTAATTTCTGCGTTCTCGTAACGAGGCAAAAGTGGGGCATTCAGTTCCTCTAAGTTCCCTCTCCCTACTCTGCCATGTGCGGCATCTAAACCACAGAAACATGAACTAACCTTGCCATTTAACCAATGATTACTTATAAACTGCCGATTTAATTTAAAATTAACCTCACATCAGGAAACTGCCGACGAAACATGAAAATGTTATTACTTTAAATGAATACTTCCATTAATGTTCATTATAAACTACTCGTTTAAATATCTATTAAGAAAAAAAATACTATAATTTAAAATTATACCGTAGATGTTATATTGGGTCCGTGAAAACGGGTAGTTATGGATCCAATTTTATTCGAAGGTATGCTTATTTTATGTCGGTTTTGGTTTCGGTTAGAAAAAAGTCAGCGTTAAGCTACCTTATCTAATATTCGGGGGGTGTCGTATCGTGGTGGCGCAGGTAAGGTACACGCGACGGTTGTGGGTTCGTTTCACACTCGGTAGAATAAATTATTATTTATTAATATATTTATTTCGTCGCTCTGGTAAGAAGGCAAAAGCACAATAAAATGTGGAAAAAAGAGAGTTTATCACCGCTTTATTAGCACACAATATAAATCCGGAACAAAATATGTCAAAAATATAAAAAACTAGGGCATATGGTTGAAACTAAAGTCAATTGTAAATAATAACTAAATCTTTGTGAGATAAAAAAATGGGAACGACTACATTGCACTCGTTAATATACCTAATATTTATAAACACTTCTTTATTTTGTTAACTGACATTATCTATAATTAAACAAACTCACGATAAAACTGACAATTATCTTGTTACGAATGTGACAATTAAAAGATATGTTAATAATTTACAAATAAGTAAATATTGAAATTAATTTTATACTACACATATACGTATATATATTTCCACGCCCCGCTTTCTGTCAATAGAGCATGAAATGATAATAATTACCTCCGATGAAAAATCGAATCTCTAACGTGATCTGGTCCCAATGCCTCACAATGCCCCACAATGGCCTCTATATGTAAATATAACACTTGTTATTCCGTTTGTTTATGAGGGAAGCCAATTAGCCTACAGGAAGGAAAACCTAAGATGGTGATTGTTGGCGGTCGTCCGCTACTACACTACAGAAGATAACACTTCGATATCCTTGTTTACCACTTCTACAAGAATTTATTGGTATTATTTATAGGAAAAGTTTTATGTTAATACCGAGAAACTAGTTTGGTAAGCCTAATATGAATTTATATACCTAAGTGTTCCCTCCCCCCTCCCAGTGCTCAGTCCCTGCCCCCCCACGACCGGCTGTTTAATAAATGAACAATATACATATATGTATATGTTGAAACAAAAATATCTGCCACTCCAAATGATTCCATTAAGATTATGTCAGTGTCACGCACTCCGGGCACCGGCACCGGCTATCAGCGACTGCTGATTGATGCGACGGTTATCAGCCTCCATGTAGGTCGCGTACTGGTGATAAGCCTATATATATAAATGTTTCTAATCTTACGCATATATACACTAATATATAAGAGGGCGCGGAGGCGCAGTGGGACCGGTAACTTACCTTGCTGAGCTACTTCTAAGCTTTGCCCAGGTTTAACCTCGCGACATGATGCCATCAGTATTCATTACATTAGTTATGAGTGATAACAATTATGATAATTTGATACATATTAGTGGAATGTACTCGAAGGAGCACACGTCATGATAAAAACTTAGCTTAATAGTTCCTTATTATTAAGAAATGGTTCTCATACTAAGAAACCTAGCGGGAAACCTATATCTTAGTAGTTGTTGGGAAATTGTATGACGATATAGATAATTAATTATACTCGTATCTTTCGTTTCCTCTTAAGAAAATGTCAAACGGTATTTTTGTTTTGATAGGCTTGAGTCACGTTATTTACACGGAATATCCGCAATTTGGGTGGATTTGTGTGGGTTTTTATGGACGTTTTCGGTTATTAAAATATTAAATGCTTATCATGGCCTACTTGGTACGTGTTAGTAGATAAGGAACCTAGCGTTCTTAAGTCAACCTACTTCCCATTGAAAATGTTTCATTTCCTCGAGTGGGAATCGAACCCACAAGCAAGCTTGTGCCCCTGCGTCACAAATACATCATATAAATAATTCAAAAATGCAGGGACGTGCCAGCGCTAGCATTTTTAGAACCATATATAAAATCGTGGGCGTAATTTAATTATATCGAACAAGTGTTAAGGCTAAATCGTATGACGCCATACAGCGTGTTCAGACACTATAAATATTTATGATTATACTGTATCTTTATAGCTTTACAGCCCGCCTTGTAGTCCAACTGACATTGTGTACATATAGTATTTAGGAAATACTACTATTTATTAATTCTAATGAAATTTATATTCGTCATATCTGATATAGGGCTACCTACCGTACCTAAAGAAATATATCTTTATTTTTATTTGTTGGCGGCAATACATGCCTCGCTTTATCTTGTTAACAAAGCGAGGAAACGAAAATAATGTATTGCTCCAAGTGGGAATCAAACCCACGACCATCGCGTTAACAATCTGACGCTATACCGTCGTCCCAATGGCAGTGACGACAGTGTAATTGCTACTAGTTAACGATATTACATTAATTTTATTACTATTTCTCAATAAATCGAAAAGAGATTGTCAATAAAATATCAAGTTCCGTTTTATTGTTTTAATTTTATCAAATGACCTTTTTATTGCGTATTTTGTTATCATAAAAATAACAGTTAAAACCTTGTAATTGTTTGTAATTTGGCGATTTTGTCTGGTTGTTTATTATTATATATGCATTTTTTATGTATCTGGCTGAATCTTCTTTAATATAAATTGTACATAAATTTTTTTGTAGCTTCACGCTGTATCACGCATACAGCGGGGTAGGCAGAGACATGTTAGTGTTAAGAAAAATATTGTTTTCTACCTTAGACCCAAACAGCGAGGCGTTGAGTGGCGGATCTCAGCTGCTCAATCAACTTTACTTTGTTACTAGCATGAGAATGAAAAGAATCGAACCTATGAATCTAGGTAATAATCTTATATTTACGTATGAGTTT
This sequence comes from Heliconius melpomene rosina, assembly GCF_056956725.1. NCBI lineage: Eukaryota > Metazoa > Arthropoda > Insecta > Lepidoptera > Nymphalidae > Heliconius > Heliconius melpomene. The sequence continues at coordinate 266,055 of NC_140396.1, read as the reverse complement.
AGTAATATTAATTACATTTTTTAAAAAAGAGAAATAAGTTAAAGCAAATATTATATTCAGTATTAAAAATTCGAACGAAATATTTACATATATATTTCTTTCGTTAAAATTCGTCGAGCACCAGGAGTTTATACTAAATAGTAATTAATTTTGGACATTTTATTAATGCTGTTAAAATAATAAAATATTGAAGAAAAGCTTATTAAAAGAAGGTCATATTACAAATTAAATCCAGCCACGGCCGCTGTCGCCGAGATATTTTTATACTTCCTCATAATAACATTATTTTTTTAGCTTTACGCTGTATCCCGCGCATAGCAACGCGGGCAGAAGGATCCTGGGAACCTAGTGGTAGGATACTCCGTTCCTCAATTACCGCCGTACTTTGTAGGCATTCCGTGCTTAGTGGTGGAACTGAACGCCACTTTTTTCCTCTTCGCCAGAACAAAGAAATTCAAATTTCCTCGAGTGTTAATCGAACCCGCAACTGGTCGCGTTAACAGCTTAACATTTGTGCCCCTGCGCCACGACTGGCCTCGATTATTAATAAATAATTTAAATTATTGAAGGCCCAGAGCTCTTTGTTGTTTTATTCGAGCTAATTACTATTTATACTAAATACGGTAAAAGAGAGATAAATGTGAGCATTAAATATTTATTCGTTAATTTGTTTTCGAGGCGAGTCAACAGTGTTCAAGGGAAGTGTATGTTAAACAGTTATTATTTAACGATATCGAGGTTCCCTTCAAATATGTATGTATAACTGGACGCGAGGACGACGAAACTACTGAACAGATTTAGATGACACTTTAAAGTAATATAGCTTATATATCAGACTATCACATAGGCTACAGTTTATGTGAAGATTTTGTATAAGTTGTAACATAATATAAAAATAATTTGAAGTAATCGTAGCCGTGGACTGGTCGCTAGTGACGTCACCGTTGCGCATGCGCATGTTTAATTCAGTTTATAATTTGGTTTACATTTTGTGTAATGTTTCACTTTTCTTATTTCAGCTTTAACTTTATTTAAATGTTGTGTTAAATCTATATAAAATAAATTAGTAAAATAAAACCCAATTCCAGTCGAATTGTCTCGAAAAAATAAGGTCACTTTTGCAATGATGAACAAAGAGTTTTAGTCTTCATCTTCATCATCTTCTTCATCTAACTCCATGGCGGCCACGACTCATCGACCGCACTGTGTAAACTTGTGGGAAAAGCTAAATCTAGATAAAAGGTTAGTATTGCAAAGCGCAGTTACATTGACCGCCAGCAGGATGTGCGACCGCTCGCGCCGGCAGGAAGCTGTTTTTGTATGAAAGCGGATGCGCCCGCGCCAGCGCCCGCGCCCGCGCCCGCGCCCGCGCCCGCGCCTAGCTCTGATACGTTGTTGTTATCGTTGTATGGCGTCGTGCACAGTTGACGGTCTGACTGTACTGACTTACAAATGTTATCTATAGTTGATCTTAAACATGTTGTAGAAACGATGGTAATTGCTCGATCTGGTGATAAGACGAAGAGTGAGTTTTGCCTCTAAACATGCAATGTCTCAAAAGTTGGGCGGAAAGTGGAGAACGGAGTTCACTCCGTCTTCTGCCTATCCCGTAAAAGGCAAATTATAACGTAATTCTATAAAAAAATATATTAGGTAGTTAAATAAAAATATTTCTTTATGTACCTACCACCTGCACATACCTACCTATATAATGATTACAGAGAAATTATTATATTAATGACTTTACTAATTTACATACAGTAAAAAATTAAATTAAAATTAAAATTTGGACTGTTGGAATTCGACCCTGTATCTCATTGGTTTTTTAGGTTTATTGAACACTGTTTAGTAATAATAAATTAGATAAGCAATATGAACACGTATCAGGAGTGCCTGAGGGCGATACGCGCGGTGCCTGTCATTACATTTGATAAATTAGAAAGCTCTACGTATACTGCAAGTATGTGAAGTGATTAACATACGAGTTACAGTTACTCGTGTAACAGGTTCATTTCGTTTTTTTTTCTACTTCTAGATTGACAACTCTGCTATATAGTTTGTCTGTATGTACTTATTTAATTTCTATGCGTTACTTTGTGAGGATTGTTTAATACATTAACTGACCTCTACATATAACTATATATAAATACTAAATTGAAGTGAAGTGAAGCTGAAAAACATAAATATTTTAAAAGGCGCCAAAGAAATCACAGGATTTAACTCTCCTTATTTAAGATTTGTATTTAAAATATTACAGTAGACTGATAAAATACAAAAAAAAATTAGTTAAATAATTTTTTCCACCCTTTTTTAAATGCACCGATAACTCCCTTAATGGTGATACTCATATTTATAATCATTTCAGTGAACATTCCCCTCTCTCGCTTCTCTCGCTTCACGGAACCCCAAACCGCTCACAGTGGAAGCCATTGAGACTTAAAAAGTTGTAATTTCAAATAAGGTTGAAATCTACATTCCGGGCCGGTGCCCGTGCTGGTGCCGGTGCCCGTGCCGGTCATAGCACAACCTTTAATTAACTCGGAATGACATTTTGTACATTCTGTATTGGTGATTCAATATGCTCTTGTAGAGTTGTTTGCTTAGCTTTTTCGTCGTTTAGCCTTTTTGAGCTAAAAACATTTTGATGTTGTCTGTTTGTTTACAGATTTCATTAATTAATTAGTTACAATTAATTGAAAAGTAATTTTAATATTTTTTTATTTAATAAAATTTTAAAATATTGTACTTATTGTATTTTTATTACTTGCTACGTAGAATATGTTTAACCATAAAGATCCTTTCATTATTAATATAAGGCAGCTGTAATGGCTTTAGTCTTCTAAATGAGAGCTTAAGCGGCGTCTCAATTATCTAAGTCTACCTACAATGCTCGTCTTCTAGAGTTGAAGCCCTCAGGCCTGCCATAACTAAAGCGTACGGTAAGCTGTTTAATATAGATATGAGCGACATTTGATAAAGGATATCAGAATTATTTTATCAATATCATTCAGTACGCGTCCAATTTAGGAGACATTGCAGTTTGAACGGCGGAACTCAACCTCACGCTTAGTGTTGTTACCAGAGCGAGAGATTCAAAATAATTTATTACATCTAGTGACAAGCAAGCGCCGTCGCCTTTACAGACAGTTGAGACAGACAATTTATTCAATAAACAGAATAATTTATTAAATATAAAAAAGTAAATTATCTTAATAAATATAAAACTTTCCATCAGGATAATAAAATTTTATATTTAGTAAAAATATGATTACTTTCAAAGTCGTTATCGATTTTGCACACAATAGTTTGTTACGCTGCATACAAAAGAAAGCACAAGGTAAGTTTATGAGTCGCTACTTTACCGATACTTGTCCGATAAGGGGGGGACACTGACGGGGATAGGATGTGTTATTATGTTCCTTAGTTATCGCTTTAACTTTTTGTTATTTAGTTTTTTAGTGTTATACGTCTATTTGAAATATTTAGCTCCAGCTATAACCCGCATACAGAGAGAGGGAACCTAACAATGCATTTTGAATGGATAATATACTTTTCTAACTCTAGATCCTCCAGAAATCAGGAATAACACAATAAAAATTAAAAATATAGCTAAGTTCGATTTTGAATTAGGACCCAATACTAGGTCGAGCTTTATATCTCACATCAGCCTCGTGCCCCCTTGTACAGACAAATTGCTCTTATCACTTCCACTTAAGGGTCTAAAATTGGGCGCGGCGGGTACCCGTTCACTCCAATACTCCATACGATTAGTTACCCTAAAAGAATAGTACTAAGGTATGTTTTCCTCTGAATACCTTATCCTATTCTTCATCCTACATTCCGATCAACTCCCATTTCAAATGACTATAGTATATGAGTAGAAATAGGTCCGCACGTCTCGGCGGGGTTGCCGACTCTCAAAGAAAATGGAAACGTAATTAAGTTGCGATAGGTCCGAGTTCGATGAAATGTCTTTATGTAACAACTAATGTAACTTGGAGGTAATACTATCAGGAATTGGGATTTCTCAGTGGAAATGGGGTTTTCGGGTAAATTAATTTTCAAATTCAAAGTAGATCTGGGGGGGGTTTTCGTAATTGTTTTATGTGACAATTTCTGTTTAAGTACTCAGGTCAGTTATTGGTACAATTTTTTTCTTAAAATAATTTTATAAAGCCAATTCTCTTACTGTTTTAAATAATTTACTTTTTTAACGTTTGTTCTAGTAGGTAGATTATTTGTCAATGCAACATATTCTTTCACATATTTCGTTTCATTAAGACTATTAAACGAAAAAAATTACCAAGGTTTCGTAATGTTTCGCATAAATCACAATTAAAATACCTAAAGCCATTCCAATTTACGTGCATTAACTCTGCGTCAGTCTCACGTAACAGAATTACGAACGGATACACTTATTAAAAAAATGTTTAAAAAAAAGCAATTACAGCAACAATGTTGGTGACTTATCTTACTTTATTTGGTTTCCAGTTCCTGCAGCATTCCCGCACGGTAAGTACCCATCATTATCATTCGCCCACGAGGCGGAGAGCACGTAGCCCCCCGTGCACGTGAACTATTAGGTACGCTGTTCATTCCCAGATACGTTGAACAAAAACCACATTATATCCAGAGCGGCGTCGGCGTGCGTGCGCCAGTAATGGAACCCAAATGGACTTTTAACGGACTGCAGCTGACGGTGACGCTCGTCCGCACGGTCGGTAATATGGCATGTATGTAGTTTACTTTGAAAACGAAAAAAAATGTTTGGGGTAATCAAGTATGGGATTACTCAGGCTGTGCTTGGTTGGAAATAATCGACAGCGTGGTGATGATGTACATGATGTAAAATATATAAATGTATCGAAAATCGCCATTGGATTTAGATCTCAACCTAGAATCGACTTTTAATACAGTTATTTATTTTAACACGATTGTAACTCTAAATATACCATACATAGATATTTATATATACTTATGAATGTATAAAAAAAGTTTCCAACTTTAGACCCCGTCCACCAGATAAGATATCGTATTGCGAAGCGTGAGCGACATTCCTGTTCGCTCTGATGCGAGATTGTTTGTTCCTTTATCGTCCGAGCGTTCGTTTTCGGTATCAACTCTCATTTCCATATCTGGTGAGCTCTCGAGCATGTCAATAGTGTCTAAGTAAGTGGGTGTTTTGAAATGACTATACTATTCACTCAACGTTGTGTATACTTTGTGGAAAAACTAAGAGAGAGTAGAAGAGCAGTGTTTTAAGACTAAGTTTTCTGTATCTATGCTGCCGTGTTATATGTGGCAGATATGTGAAAATAAAAAGATATAATAGTTTATATACATACATAAAACATGTATGTACAGCTCTTCCATTATTGAGTGACTGACAGAGATGAACTCTTGGCATGTTGCTACATGCGTTAGGTTAGAGCAACTAGGTAAGGATTTCTCGAAATTTCAATGGAAACGAGAAAAACAGAATTTTATTTCTTAAAGTATACGCAAAAAAAGGTTGCGGGCGACGACTAAATATTTAAAAAAATAAATAAAAGCGTTATTCACATAGACATATTACCCAGCAGAAATGCCAACAACGAATAAGTTATACAAACATACAATCTAAATTGTATCCACCTATACGTGCTCGTACGTATTGTTCGATGGCGTGACCGTGTTTGCGCCAGCCACGTTACATGTTAATGTATCGCGTCCGTACATTACTACATTACGAGTACAGGTTCGAAGCTCTTTTGCGGATCTAACTGACGTGCAACGACTCTGCGAGCCTCTTTATATGCATAGAGCATAGCAAACGAATTAATAGTACTTATATATGCAAATGTGGACACGGGTGTCGGTCGGTTTATTTATTTGATTTAGTTTCGCTTAGCTTATAAAGTCATGCTGTATTAGGTAATACCTAAATTTAAACTATAGTCTAGCTCTAACATAGAGTGTACCGCGTAGTAGTCCTTTATTTATTATTTCTGCAAGTTAATTCACGTGGTGAAACTCAACGTCGCACTTTGTCTCGTTACACATTACAGAGCAAGAAATGAAAATATTAAACATCATTCCTCAAATAGGAATCGAACCTAGAAACAGCCACATCACAATTGTGACCCCGCGCCACGAGTGGCCTCAGTGCTAACGTCAATGCTAATCATAAAGTATTGTAAACAGTTCTGCTGAGAATAGCCGGCAACAAACCTCACACTTGCTTCATATAGGAGTACTATGTAGACTAAGTTATAGCTGCGGCTTCGCCCGCATGCTCAAATGGTAATAACTCAGAGCGTAAGAGGTTCATGACATATGAAATATTCCAAGTGTCCGACCCCGAGGTACCTCTCACCGCAAGTACAGAGAGCTACATTGAAACTATCCAAGAAATGTTTTTCAATTGTAGTTCTTGAGGACAACGCCTTCTAACAAACAGACTCTTTTGCTATACAATATTAATATATTATATATGTATACATATTCTTTATAATAGCAGAAGCTAGCTCGAACAGCAAAACCGCGTAACTAATGAGGTGTCGAAAGGCGTATCTTAATCGTACGTAGACGTGAGACGTGAGACGCGCGTATGACGGTATATTATAAATTCCTCCTCCTTCCAGCCTCCTTGATGGTGTAACGTAAAAAATATATTGCGAATTCTTGTCGTACGTCAATATGTCAATGTTGAAGCTGAAGTGACGTAGATACCAGTATAATTATATGTTTGTTGGCGTGCTCTGGGTTCTCATTTGTTTAGTTGCATATATGCTTGTGAAATATTTCTATTTTTTGGTTATATTTCACTTTCAATAAAAGAAACGCTTCTTTACTCTATACTTTCTTTACTTTATCTACTCGATACACTTACGATATAATAAAATAAAATTGTCTAACCAGGATTAATTCATCATAAAAAAAATGAATTATCTTCACTACAAAGTTTAATTTCACGGAATCGTTTTGAATTGTCGATTCTCTTAAAAGAGTATCGACAATTTCTCGGTCCATTTGAAGTACTTCTATTGTATTGAACTTTAAGTGCAGATTGCAGATTGTTAGCAATGAAAATAAATAGATTAAACGGCGGCAAGCTGTGGGTTGGTACTTCATTTATCCATATATAATTGAATTATTTTCATTTCCTCGCTCTGGTAGACAAAGCACGGCGCTGAGTTCCGCCATTCAGCAAGCAATGTCTCGAAAATTAGGCGGAAAGTGGAGAAGTGAGTATTTTTAAGTCAATAGTAGAAAAAAGAGTCCTGTCAAATGTGTGTTCCCAAGGTACAACTAAACAATAAATATCATAATTGATATTTTATATACAATAGGTGCGTCCTCTGTTATTACGGTACGTTGTCACCAGGCCAACATTTTAGGCGGCCAATAACGAAAGTTGTCCGCTTTATTTGGCAGGAAACGGCTCAACGGAATATCCGTGAGAATGTAAACGGATGTTTAGCCTCATAACACCTACGTAGTTGGCTGTGCTTGTTCTGGTAGCGCTATTAATAGTTTCTATAATGTGTATTTAAAGAATATCCAATTATGGGAATTGGTTCAACGATACTAATAAGATAATTATTATTTATATAATTTACTTGATTTTGTTTATTTAACTATATTACTTTTTTATAACTTCACGCCGTATCCCGCATATAGCAGAGTAGACGGACATTTCATATAAATTCTCTAAACACCTCCCGATTTTCAATAAAATTGCGGTTTCAGCGGCGAATCTTAACGTCGCGAACGATTAATTCGAATTATAAACTACTCGTATATTTTTACCTTTATTTTGTATTATTCTTTCTCATATATTTATAAAATAATATGTTATAATAATAGAAAAACTAACATGACTGGCATCTACAACCGTAATTCGATCGCAATTGGTAGAAAGCTATGTCAGTATTGTGTTTTTCATAGGCACGTATTGACCTAAAGAAGGAAACACAATTCAAATACACATTTTTTCGTCATCTAGTAGCTTAAGACAAAGAAACTAGTGTTGAGACACTCCGTTTTCCCGGACCGGACGATTTATGTTTTTGTTGATACGTGGAAAAAAATCTTAATATATATTATAATATAAATCTTAATATGCCGAGTGGGTTCTCCGTAACGTAATATATAGGTACATATCAGTTTAAAGATAACAACTTTAAAGTTTTCCATTAAATTTAATTATTATTTTTATGATTTAGATGATACTTTGAGATAGCAATTTAGCGCAGTAAAAGTAGGTCCCTCAACGTTTTTATGTAAATATTTAAGTCTTTTAATTATAATATTATAATTATCTTAATGTGTTATTATTACAAGATGAGTTTACGACATAATAATATTTTATTTTGCAGCTTAAGAAGCAGAAGAAACCTCTTAACACTAAAGACACTTTATTATCCATTTTAAGCCTAGATTTTCTAGATATCGCGTGTTAAGTAATAGAACTCAATGCCACATTTTATAGCATAGCTTGAAAACGAAAATAATTTAAAATGTAATCATTCCTCCGAGTGAGAATCGAATCAACTACCATCATGTTTACAGACAGATATCCCACTGCGCCCACTGCGCCACGACAACCTCACATGTTATTAAATACCTCCACATATCTCAGAAGGCCAAATCACTTCATGTTTTTAAAGCAATACGTTAAACAACAAGTACCTAACGAAACTTATATCAATGAATATCAATTATTTTTTAAACATTTATTTAACATATTATACTTTTTTAATCGTACGTAAGAATATAAAAGCTAATCAAATAAATTAAAATGGCCATTAATTAAAATTAAGTATAAAATTCAGTCAATATCAGCTCTACTATGAACGCAGCGCTATCGAACACTTCCTGCCCCCACCGGAAGCTCCCGCCACCTGTCATATCTGTTGACGATTCCGTTGCAAACTCCGTACAATGACGCTCTACTTCGAATGATATATCCGTTTGAAGTATGAAAACATCAATGTATATGAAAGTAAGTAACTATAGACGCAGGTCAGTAACCTCGATGTGTGTTAGTGTGTTAGTGTACATCGCGTGGATAGTATGTGACAATTGTGTTTGACAGATTTAAACCAGTAATGTATGTGTGATTTTACATCACTGTCATATACTCTAAATAATCACTATCAAATAGTGATATCATATCACTATCACGGAGAGGAACTGGATGTAATAAATATTCCGGACCGAGATCAATGAATTAGGCCCATTTCAATTGCTTATTGGTAGCTTTCTTTGTATTTTAATATACACATGTGAGTTTTCAAGAAAATAAAGTGCCAAAATCGTGATCTTTCAGTCTTTTTTGTATACCGTATATTTTTGTGTCTCTGCCTTCTAAAATGTTCAGAGTTGAGTGAAAATAAAGAAATGTATTGCATTCTGAAGAAGTGTTGTAAAATAAATATAGAATAGCATTAAATCCACAATCAAAACGCAGCAGCCTAATACGCTTTAGACGCGGGAAATCCATAAAAGTACATCATATCTGACACTCCTGAAACTGAGAGCTTCATATCGCACAAAGGCAGCCAGCTCCTGAGAAAATCATACCTAACTGAGTGCTACTGCCTGTATCACACGAACTGGACCGATAAAGCAAAGGTTAGGTGTAGCTTAGAGCCGGTGACTTCCACAGTACTCTTGGTGTACCTACTCGTTTTCAGTTTCTTAGTTTCTTGTAATAGTTTTAAATATAGAATTTTACATATATTTAATTCAATCATCAATATCTTTTTGTTTATTATTTTCTGTTTTTTATATTGTTTTCATTTGAGGAAGTTGTGGCGGCGTGGCGGCTGTGCGTTCAATCATCACTCGGTAGAATGATCATATTTAATGATTTCCATTTCTTCGCTCTGGTTAACAAAGCGCATCTCGAAAATTGGATGGTGCGGGGGGAAGGAAATCTCTTAACACTAGGATTCTTCTGTCTACGCCCTGTCATGCGGGAAATCTGCCCCTTTTTACTTATTTAAACAAATAAACATCGCTATACTGAAAGATCTTGTTACACTATTTTGACAGCTTGCAGCAGCAGTAGCTTTGTTATAGGAGCGAAGAAATAGAAAATATTAAAAATTTCATTTTCTCGAGTGGAAATCGAATCCACAATAGCTTACAGTCTGCCCTCGCGCCACGTGTGGCCTCAAATGTTTATCTTTTTTTGTAATAATAGCTACAGATAGTAATGTAATTTCCAAATAATAACTATAATAAAGGACCTACACCGAGCCCGAGCTATGCGCTGTACGTCTAGTTAGTGGAACGAAACAAGTTACTGTGAACACAAATAACACTCATTTGGTTATTAAGTAAATTACTTTAGCGCCTTTGTTAAAGCGTCGAATTAAACCTAGGTTGTACAGTAATTTATCAGACATTATTATTTTTTTCATTTCCTCGCTCTGGTAATGAGGCAAAGTGCGGCGTTAAGTTCTGCTGTTCGAGAAATAGAAGGAAAGTGGAGAACGACAATGTGTTAATGGCAACGTAGGATCTTAACACAAGGCTCAGGTTCCCTATGACTACCGTGCTTTGTGCGGAATATAGCTAAAAAAAGGTCATATATAAACGCGATAGTCGTGGGTTCCTTTTTCTTTGGAGAAATGTACTCCAATCCAATCTCCTTTTACCCTGGTATGCACAAAAAAAGTAAAACAAAGAATATACGAAATACGTAACACATGTAAAACACTTTAGAAGATTGGCAACAGAACTAGACAAACCATCTTACCTAGAATTACTTAAAGCTTACAGTTTTCCATTTACAGGAGGAAAGGCACCATAAGGCACCATGAGGCACCATGAGGCACTAGGCAGCCACGACTACCTTGTTAGACTTTTGAAATTGCATCCGTCTACAGTCGCTTTGGACTCGCTTTTACTTCCAGTCACTTGGAATATGTAATTTAATTAAGTATAAGAGCTAGTAATGGAAGAAAATATACATGTTTAAATGTATGTAATCGTCGTCATATTAATATGTTGAATTAAATGCTGTTGATGCTTATTCGGAAACTTTATGTTTTTTTATCCTGCACATGTAAAAGTGCAGGTAATGGGAACCTAGTTTCTAGATACTCCGTCACGCACGCACCTCATAATTTTCGAGACGAGATATAGCTTCACGCTGTATCCCGCGAATAGCAGGGTAGGCAGAGGGATCTAAGGACCCTAGTGCTTGGACACTCAATTCCCTACGTGCCCTATTTTCGGCTGAATTTACAACAGAATTTTTCTTATTTCTACATCTATCCCTAGATCCTAGATCATCTATTTCATCTATATAGAAAATGATCATATATATACAAGATATATCTATATTTCTATATATGAACAGTTGTACATACATGTGTATAAGTATTGGGTACTAATGGGGGCTAATGGGGGCATGTTTCACACAAGTTTATTTGAATTATGATTGGCTCAATGACTACTATCACACCAAGTTGGCTTTCCTTTGTGTGCGACCAGAAATTATGAGGGCTTAGTTAAGTAAATGATTCGTATAGATATTTTTATAGAACGGCACTAAGGGACTGGGCTCGTGCTTGCGTTCTAATAAATATATGGTATATTTTAAACTATAGATGGTAGTTGTAGATTTGATTCTCAATTGGAGTCATATTCAACTTTTCACTGTTGTATGGCACATAACGACTCTCTAAATATATTTAAGCCAGTTGAGAGTAAGTCTTATCTAGACAATGTGGGAGATACGAGATAAGAATATATAAATGATGCCACAGTAGGTACCACCGGCCACGGTTTTATCTGCATGGCAGAGGACACAGAGCAGACCTAGTCCGGCGTGAGGTTGTGTGTGATGAACTCAGCGCTGGCCTGTTGAACGCTAAAAAATGAAAATTATGGTTACAGTGGAGATCAATGCCCCACTTGCCTAGTTGCCGAATAAATGAAAATATTAAATATTTTATTATCCTTAGTGGAAATCGAACCCACAATCATCGTGTTTTATAGTCGCACGCTTGTGCCAATGTCTCACGAAGACCTCCACTACTTCCTGCGGAGATACTTCTTGAAAGAAACTTTAAAAATGTTTCAGCGAAGCTAGTATCGGATAACATACTTTAAAATCCAATCGTCTCTTTCGAACTGCTCGAGCGAAACAGAAACAAAGAATTCGATTAAAATGATGCAATTTACAAGAAAAAGTTACTAAAAGAATGTATTTGCTGCTTTCTGATTAACGCAACGTAATTAAGAAATAACTTTATCATTGTTTGTTGAAATGTTAGACAAAAAAATGTACTCTTAGTGACGCACCGGGACAGTGGCCGCACGCGTAATGGTTGTAGGTTTGATTCCTACTCAGTGAAAATATTATATTTTAACATTCGAATTACGTGTTTTACTAAAAAGGAATTAAGAAATAGTTACTATTAGAATATAAATTATAAACATAAACTATATAACACCAATATTACACAGAATAAGTCCTATCTTATTCGACTAATATTGTAAATGTGAGAAGGATGTGTGTCCACGTTCACGCCAAAACTACTCAGCGGATTGAGATGGAATATTACAGTAATACAGCTTATACATTAGAATAATACACAGACAATTATTTATGTAAACATTTTGAAAAAAAAAATCGCTTATAACAGTAAGCTTAACCGATTGAACCTAGCGTTTAGTTTGCTAGTTCTCTATAGTATTCCACGAACGCGAGCCGCCACGATCTCTATCTGTACATCATCAAAGCGTGTAAGTTCACATGCACATTGCATACGTTCTCGGAACGTGTCTAAGTCACGTCTGCAGCGGGTAGCGGGTAGCGGGTGGCGGGCAGGTACAGACGTTTGATTATATCATTGATTTATAAGAAATTTATAAATAGTGGACTTCCACTGTTTATAAATTTCTTACTTAGGAGTAAATCTAAATTGCTTTATTTTATAGCTTTGGAGTATAAGACTTCTTATGGACAAACGTGAGACGCCAACAAGTAAGAGCAAGATAAAAGAATACTTTGTTTCGAAGTTAATATGAAAAAGACCTCGCAAAATCAGCTGCCTCATTTTAGAAAATTATAGAAATATAGTATAGTATCTGACAATCTGAATTGAATATTTTAGTTTCCACTCCCATTAGTTACTAATTTGTTCCCATTTGTTAGTAACATGCATATACTCCACTACGCCACAACATCTTAAAAAAACTGATGTTATTGATGAAATTGAAAAGCATCCCTAACAAAACGGTGTCGTATAGCTCGATGATTATCAGAGCGCGCGCCATGCGGGCGTCACACAAGCAGGAGGTACTTAAAAGGAAAACCAACGATTGTCTATAGCAGATGCGGATGCTGCAGATCTAATCTCGGCATCTAAGGGAGAATAATGTATCAAAGGGCAGGCTGTGCGACCGCCAGGAGTAGTGCAGTCAGCACCGCGGCTTTGTGGAGCGACCACGATATCACTGTAAAGCGCTATTACGTATACCTACACTTTGTATGTACCTTTAGAAAACGGTCTCAATAGAAAGACCGTAACGAATTTCTTTGTTGTTATTACCTATAGTTATATAGGTTGATAAGATAAAGATATTTTATATGTGAGGGTTTTAAATTCGCAATAATAATGCTTAAACAAAAGATAAAGTTTGTGGAATGATTTGTCTTTATGATATACATATTTTACATTTAAACAATATTATAATTAAAAATAAGTGACGGGACTCGAACCCACTCAATGTGAGTGAGTCAATTTTTATATTAGTCTTTATAAAGGTTTTCGTCGGAAAATATTTTAATCTAGTACAAGAGATAGAAATTAATGAATTTCCGTATGAAAAAACAATATAGTTGGCTTTTATAGAAAATTAGAGAACTTATTTCACAATCTTTAATACATTAATAAATTTCCCCTATATTCCTCCAACTTCATTCCACAGCTATAATCTGCTGACCGCGGCTATCACCGGCTTCAGTGATCGAACTGTGATCCCGGAGCCTCACACCAGCACAGTGGTAGATGACGCACACACACACAGTCCACTGTCCACAGTGTACACTATAGGCGATTGTTCTTGGACACTATAGGCGATTGTCCCTTATCAGCTATTGATTGTTTTATTGAAGAACACTGTGTTTGTTTGAATTGACACTTTGCGTTTTGTATGTGGGACGTCGGTGTGTGTCACGTCGTCACGTCTCTCACACCGCCGCGTAACGGAATTGTCTTAATCAGAACTGAGCGTATAACTCAGAGGGTTCGTCAAGTCAAAAACAATATTTCTAAAATTAATATTAAACTAAACGAAGACAAAGTCACAAACACTAGCTAGTGTTATGCAAATTTTACTCAATTTAAAGTATTTTTACAACATAATTGTTAAAAAATCATAAAACATTTACGACTAAGTTATAAATGAGCTTATGTGTCTTAATGTTCATTTGGGAAAGTGCTTTAAACGATAATTCTTGCACTTTTTTTTTTATATGGTCGTTATACAGTAAGTGCACTTCTATATACGGAATATAGTATTTCAAATTCATTTAAAACTTAATAACAAAACGTGAGTGATACAAACATGGAAATATAAGATTTAGTAATAATAATACATTCATAAATAACCTCACCCTGCATCCCGCAATACACTTATTAAATATTATAAAGAAAAATGCTTAACTTATAAATATAATTACTTAAATTTTAAAGGTTAATAGTGTTTTTTTCACTTTCCTCCGTTTCTCACTTTTCGATTTGCGATATTTGGTAGCGTTGTGTCTTGAATTAAGCAACTAGAAGCCGAGCTTGGCCTCGTTACTAGAGCAAGGAAATGAAAATATTAAAATTTCATTTCATTGAGTAGGAATCGAACACACAACCTGTTGCGCTTACAGTCGTGGGCTTGTGCTCCTGCGCCACGACTGGCCTCAAAATTGTCAGTAGTTACAGGTTATGAATAATAATAAACATATATTCATATATCCTTTTAAAACAAAGACTTATAATAAAACTAGCGACCCCCTTGCGGCTTCGCCCGCTTTAACTACTGGATTATTCATATAATGTATGTTTGCACTTAAGATAATGTGAAAATTAATTAAACCTTAATGCAACCCGCATTTTCGTAGTGTCAATAAGGATTTTCCAATTGTTTTACACAGCAAGGATTTTTTAGTAGATACCGTAATTTTAAATCTGTGCTACTAATCTTTTCAAGTAGTTATTAAAATATATTTAAATGACTATTTTTAAACGGAAGAAATTATAAACAAAAGCCTACCAACTAATAACTACTATAAAAAATATGAAACCAAATATATCGCGCTGAAATAATACATTCAACTCCAATTATCCAATACGTGCAAACGCATCTAAATCTTCGTTGCTATGCCTCTATAGCGGGCGGGTTTTTTTTTCGAGCTTGTGGTTAATACTGAAGAGGGTATTCTGTCCCTGATGAAAAGCAAGCACTACGTGGCTGCCTGTGAGGAAAATTAAATAGAATGCATTGGCCGGGAAGTGAACCCGGGCCGCCCGCGTGGCAGGCGAACATTCTATCACTGAACAACCGATGACTGCTCATGACGCGCTTGTATAAGCAAAACGTCGCGGGGCGCGTTTCGCAGCAAGGATGTTTTGATATTGTAACAACTTCTAAAGTACTTATTAAAATGAAAAAACAGTAAAAGACAGTTTTGATCTACATTAAATGGCCAACGTAACTAATATACTTAGGTATTTATATGCTGAGAGTAAGGGATAAGTAAAACTTGAGTCGGCACAGCTGATGAGTCAACGGCGTGATGTGTCAATAATTAAATGCGTTTTTCTCTAAAACTATTCGCAATTTCGAAATAGTGTAAACAGCAAATTTTATCTTTGTTTAACGTAGAAAATTAATAAAGTATTTTAAAGGATAAGGAATAATACCATTATGGAAAAATATCCCTCACAATAAAAAATATATTGAAATTACTATTTTTAGACAGAAATATGATCACTACACGTTATTCTTAAAAGATATGAATATGCCTTCGCTGACTTTTTTGTAGATCTTATTAAGAGGAACAATACTCCAGTACATTATTTTCATGTAGTACTTACCATTAAAGCAGCGCATGCGCGAAAGTGTCTCAACGGGTAGGAGTTTAGACACATTTATCGTATTTATGTTAATTTACATAAGAATGTACAAATAATAAACTATATATAAACCTTCCCTGAGAAATACTCGACTTAATGGTGAAAACCGCATAAAAATCCGTTGGGTGGTTTAGAAGAAGAAGAGTTAGAAAGTTCAGACAGACACGAAAAGCGACTTTGTTTTATAAGATATAGGATACATCGTGTCAATGCATAAATCGAACCCGCGACCTCGAGCCCGGCGCGGGCGACGTGACAAGTACATAAAATGGCACAGCGCCAGACGGTCGTCAATATCTTTTGTATGGTGTAATATAATTTATTACGCGACAGTACTTAGATTTACAAGGATTTGTATAATAAATCTTCCGTTTCTGGTTTAGTCAAAATTACTCAGAAATACATATAAAATCTGAATTATTAATACTATATATATATATTTGTATTTTGGAATATATATACATGTGTAGGTAATATCTAACATATTATATATTTATAATAAAATTGTAGCAGATCGTTGTCTGTGTGTGGAAGATACGACAGACAACGTACATCCATGTAAGTATTAATATTTTAGTAGGTACCACATACAAAGCATTTTTTATGTTTTACTGTATTACGAATATAACATAAAAATAAATAAATAATAGAAGTACTGAAAAAACCACAATATGTTATGAAAAATGATTTACCGCAGAATCCCTCTATCTCTGTCCGCTGCATTATAACATGTACATTTTGTACTAACTAATTAACTACGAAATTGTGACGCCAGGTACATACAGTCGTTAGTATACAAAACAATAAGATTTTTTCAAATCGTATCCGTCGCTCCTGTGGGGGTAATTGCCTCCCACTAACCACATTTTTCAGCCTTCCGTTCATGTCATGAATTGTTATTAATAAATAACTTTATTGTTTAGCTTAAGTTTGATTGTGGGACCTTGTAAGTTAATTGTAATTGTACTTGTACGGTGTCTAGTCTCACAGCATCGATATAGATTAGGCTCAAGGTGACTAAAAATTAACTTAAATTTGTATAAGATAAAGAGGCTAATGCGAGTTAACCTTCCTACGTAAACGTGCATTTTTTAATTATCTTTTTAAAGCACCCAACAACACCTGTCATTATTGTTTATATTACTTTGTAGGTCTCGTTTAATGTTAACCACGAAATTACCGGAAACCGCTTTTACAATATTTACAAATCATCAATTCTTGGAAAAAAATTGGTAATTGTGAACGAAAAGTATACGTTAGCTTTTCGTTCACAATTACCAAATTTAAATATTAATACATATAAGTAAATAGCCCGGGAACAAGACAAAAATAAAGTCCCAAAATACGGCGGTGCGTGGAGAACGGAGTGTCTTAATTATTTCCTTTTCTTGGACGAATCACGCACATGTTGCTGGACACAGAGATAAATCAATTAAATATCACTTAGCTATTTATTTTCCACTCATTTAGAAGAATTGCTTACTAAATGGAAAAATATCTTGCTTTATTTATAGGACTATATGAAATAAAAATCTAAATCAAAACCCCAACTAAGCCGTAGTCAGACACGTCTGTGCTGGCACAGCACAAAGGCGTCAATTATCAATTGTTATTTTTTTCTCAATCGGTACAGTATTCTAGCGCACGACCACAAACACTCCGTCCGTTGAAGCGATAATTAAATTGCAACATAGTACCAGAGTAATACACGAACTCATTCATCCGACTTCACAAAAAGAAATATAATGGAATATTAACCAACGCTTATGAGCTGATTACCGTTTTTGTGCGAAACCTATATAAGTTTTGCAAAACAAAACGAAACCTAACACCTTGTTATTAAGTTTATTTTCGAGTGACATTTAATTAATCGTGTTCATAATATTACAATTGTATTGGCAGTTCGTGTAATGAATTATATTTTGATACGATGATTATATCATTAGCGCACTGTGTAATAATGTTTAAGTGTTTTTGTTCGATCGCCGCTCGCCGCTAGACAACTGCGAACGCGTTTAACGTAATGATTGACGTTAATTCTGGAGTTAAATATATGTAGTTAGCGAGTTGATATTGTTCTTTGTTAGATCCGCCTTTTCTCTATACACAATCCTCATTCTGAAGGCTAAGTATATTTTTGTAGAAAGTACGTTTTTCTAAAGAGATGGCGAGAATTAATATTAAACTAACGAATCAAGTAATTTTTAAATAGAGCAAATGACGTTAAGTATAATACAGGTAAAGTCGCGGTGCAGAGTGTGTCGAGATTGTTATCATTGCTTAGAGAAGCGGTTTATCTCAGGCTTCTTTGTTGCTTGTAATCTTTTGTTTTCGGATTTTTGTTGCCCTTACTTACCTTTGTTGAAAGGCTATAAGAATTATTGTGTAAAATTATTTGGAAATGATCTTAAGTCGTTTTTTATTGTTATTTTTTGCAAGAGTAAGCCGCAAGAGAGGCAGATAGAATAGTAGAATACTATATAGATAATACTAGAGGAAAGTCACGTAAAAGGCATGAGGCCTTCCGGAGGGCGTGTATATGAGGGTTGAAGATAGTTGATGAGGTAAGAGAGTGCTTACTCTTGCAGGAAACGTAAAAAACGTTTTTATGTAGGTTGTAGGCAGAAGCTAATGGTAGGTCTCTGTGTTCTCATGGGTTACGGTCCCAACATACGTACCTTCGCAACGCACTTCCTCACAAGAAATTTGGAAACACTTTTATTTATTATTTTCATTATAATTAATGTAACAAGTCATAATTGAACTCGCGATCAATTTAAATCAAAATAAATCTATCATTTTAGTAATATGCAAAATTATTAGATAAGCTATACCTAAACAAATTGATTAATTCAATTTAATATTTTATTATTCTAACATTAATCAATGTTGTAGACAAGGCGCCGTTGCCCGTTATTCATAAAAGTTTAATATTAGTTTCTAAAACTGTAAGGTCAAGTTGTTTAATTTAAACGCAGCCTCATTGAGGCTAATTTTATCGGTCGATCTCAGATTCTGATTATAATATACACAACCTCGACTTTAATATAAGAGGTGGTAATTACTGTATCTAGTAGTCAACGAATTTTTTTTAGCAAATTGCTCGCACTTTCGTTTTGCGTGGACTTCAGGAAGTAAAATTAAAATACCTACACTGTTTTCCGTTCCCTTCGGAATATGGAAAAATCCTTTCTCAGTTCTTTTCCACGAGGCAAAGAGCTGCGTTGGACGTTACGCCACTTAACAAGAAAAACCTCCTGAATTCGGCGGGAAGTGGGGTACGGAAGATTTTTAATGGGAACGGATTGTCTTAACGGTAGATTCCAAGGGACCTAGTAAATACTGCGAGACACAGACAGCAGGAGGCAAAAACACAAAAGATGGTCTAGCTTAGGCTATGCACTATTTGTAAGTTACTACTAACCGAAGAGTTTTATATTTAGATTCTAGTAATCGTAAAGTTTGTTATATAGAAATAGAAAATTTAATTTTCTCCAATGTTAATAAAGACCTTTTATCCGCAATCATCGCATAATATAATAATCACCTGTAAACTATACGAGAGTCCGGCATTTGTTTTAGCATGGAGCTCGCTTCACTTTTTAATATAAGTATAGAGAAGTGTGTAAAATTGTAAATAGCCCACGACCGGCGGTGCAAGTTCGATGCTCGACGAGATAAACTTTTGATGGCCTCCATAAAGTGTAATTAGCGATTAGGGAACGTGTCCTGAATCGTTCGAGTAATTACGTGTAAATTACCTGTCTACGTGCCGCGCGTAGACAGGTAATCACTTTTTGCGGTATTTTGCGCAACACTAAATGTCAAAATAAACATTTTAGTGGAAATTTCGGAACAACACTAAACACTCTAATGGATATTTTAAAAATGTTTGCGCAATCACAAATATGTACGAGGATAGTGTTTGTACAGTAGTAGACTAGTGATGTTCTGTAGTTTTACATGACTTATTATTATTTAATTTATTTGTATATATGTACATATAAATTAAGCAAGTATTTGTAATTTGTTCACAAATTGATTGATTACCATATCTATATCCTATATCTTATAAAACAAAGTCGCTTTTTGTGTCTGTCTGAACTTTCTAACTCTTCTTCTTCTAAACCATCCAACGGATTTGGGTGCGGTTTTCACCATTAGGTCGAGTATTTCTCAGGGAATGTTTATATATAGTTTATTATTTGTACATTCTTATGTAAATTAACATAAATACGATAAATGTGTATAAAGTCCTACCCGTTGAGACACTTTGGCGCATGCGCTGCTTTAATGGTAAATACTACATGAAAAAAATGTACTGGAGTATTGTTCCTCTTAATAAGATCTACAAAAAAGTCCGCGATGGCATATTCGTATCTTTTAAGAATAACGTGTAGTAATCATATTTCTGTCTAAAAATAGTAATTTCAATATATTTTTCCATAATGGTATTAATCCTTATCCTTTAAAATACTTTATTAAAATTCTACGTTAAACGATTACTACGTTATTTCGAAATTGCGAATAGTTTTAGAGAAAAACGCATTTAATTATTGACACATCACGCCGTTCACACATCAGCTGTATCGAGTCAAGTTTCACTTATCCCTTACTCTCAGCATATAAATAAGTATATTAGTTACGTTGGCCATTTAATGTAGATCAAAACTGTCTTTTCTGTTTTTCATGTTAATAAGTACTTTAGAAGTTGTTACAATATCAAAAAATCCTTGCTGCGAAACGTGCCTCGCGACATTATGCTTATACAAGCCGCCTGCCTTACACGCATCGGTGTTTCAGTGGTAGAATGCTCGCCAGCCACGCGGGCAGCCCGGGTTTTATTCCCGGCCGATGCATTCTATTTAATTTTCGTCACAGGCAGCCACGTAGTGCTTGCTTTTCATCAGGGACAGAATACCCTCTTCGGCATTAACCACAAGCTCGAAAAAAAAAACCCGCCTGCCTTTATAGCAACGAAGATTTAGATGCGTTTGCACGTATTGGATAATTCGAGTTGAATGTATTATTTAATGTCATTTACCTATCTAAAAATAGTCATTTAAATATATTTTAATAAGTACTTGAAAAGATTAGTAGCACAGATTTAAAATTACGGTACCTACTAAAAAAACCTTGCTGTGTAAAACAATTGGAAAATCCTTATTGAAACTACAAAAATGCGGGTTGCATTAGGGTTTAATTAATTTTCACATTATCTTAAGTGCTTTGCAAACATACATTATATGAATAATCCAGTAGTAAAAGCGGGCGAAGCCGCAATAGGGTCGCTAGTATACATATATATTAAATTAAAATTCTAAATTCATTTGGTTATGTACATTTCAAATTTATAATTATTTATTTGCATAATAAATATATGACTGACAGACAACAACTCACAGATATAACCACTGGATTTAGAAAGTTGAAATTTGGCACATATGTAGGTCAGGGAGTGCAAGGAAGTACTAAGAGAGGGGAGGAGAGAGGAGAGCTTGAAATTCCGACAGGAACGAGAAAAGTGTTGCTTATATTTTACGTATTTCAATACGTAAAATGACTTTAGTGGACTTCAGTCCACGTAAACAAAGTAGTGGGTGACGACTAGTCTGAAATTTGAACATAGAAAAAAGGACGCTTGTTTTTTCATATTTCACATTTTGCAGGCAGGATAATTATGAAGAGTATGTCTAATATTTATAAGTGCAAACCTGTTTCATCGATAGTATTATATATACAAAGATAGATAGACAGATAGAAGATCTGACAATCGAACAATTTATGGTCGTTTCCATTGACACGTCTTGATTAATTGTGACGTCAGTTCTGTGTTGTCAGCTGTCTGCGATAAATCTCTACGTAGCGCAGCCAAAACAAAATGAACCCTACTCGTACAAAATACAGGTTAAAATTGAAATTAAATTTGAACGTGTGAATATTCGGTATAGAAGTATATAGGATCAGTAAAGCGTTTCTCATAGCGTGTTAGAGCGTGTTAGAGCGCGTATGAGTATAGTGTGGCCAATGTAGCGTGCTAAATTATAATAATAGCTTACGATAACAGCGTCTGCTTGCATCAAGAACAAGCTATTATGGTTCGATAGTTATTAAAAATAATGGAAATTGAATACGAGATTGTAATTAACGATGCCTTAGTCTGGAGGTTAGAATGCAGGAAATAAATATAGAGAGAAGGCAGAGGACAAGGAGCGGAGTTCAGTTCTGCTACTCAACAGGCAGTGTCTTGTAAATAAGATGGAGAATAGGGAACGGAGTGTTTTTTGGTTGAAAAAGTTGCCATTTTATACACATTTGAATATTTGCCCATTATATTATAAGCCGTAGCCGTAGCCGCCGTTATTATATTATAAGTATAAAAGATAAAAAGCCTCATAAAATTATTTCTAACTTCCAGAAAACACTATGTATTTAAATTGAGGTCTACTGCGATCATAAGTCATACTAATAACTATTAAGTCGATTCTCAAACATTACGAGTACGCATCTACCGTCCACTGACCACGGTCCACGGTCCACGGTCCACTGTCCGCTGGCGGCTGCGGCAGTAATGATAATTAATTTGATTATTAATTTCAGATTTACGTGTCCATTGGCCTATAACTTGTAAATTCGACGTTTGTTCAGCTTTACGCTGTTTCCCGTTATATCGGGGTAGGCAGAGTTAGCCTTGTGGTAACACTCCGCTCTCCATCTTCTGCTGAATTTGATTTTGAATTTATGATTTTTTCGAGTAGGAATCGAAACCACTGTCGCATTTCCAGTTGCAAGCCTTTAAATATCATTGCGGTTTATGTAAATCTAGTCGTTGTTTGCAACTATGTTGAAGATGTAAAATGGAAAATCTTTATCTTCCATTCTTGGAAAAATTTCGAGAAAAGAGCACAAAGAAATTGTGCTTCCTACACTCCTTAATCTACCTACAATATGAACAATTTCAACATCCTAGTAGTTTCATTTGTGCATATTCTGTGAGATACTTAGTAATGGAAAAGTTTAATATATTATAAACATTGGAAGATATATAATCGTTGGTTTTAGTGGATGGCTCTTTCAAGCCGGGTAGCTATCTCACACTGACGCTCGTCTCTCTCTCACTCTCCTCATCATTACCTGCTCGAATCTGAGACATTGCGTAGTATAAGTGGCGGAATTCTACGCCGCACGTTGTCTTGCCAGGTCGGAGAAATTAAAGTAACTTATTGTCCTTAGATGAAATCGAACCAATAGCTACACTCTGCTATATGCTACTGCGCCACTACGAACTATTATACTTTGATACATCTCGTAATAAAAAAGAAGAAAAAAGTAACGTAGAGAAATCCATCACTAACTTAGTGATTGTAGTGAAATCGACCTCCTCTCTTTTGATCTAGCAGTGGCAGACGATTTCTATATGAAATAATGAAGGCCTTTAAAATGTGTAATTAGGCATTAACGCTATAATTAACGCCGTTAGTGTTCATTTACGAAGTGAATCATTCTCTTGTAATTGCCAGCTAATGTACGGACACGGAGTACGTACGAGGTAGGTTTATTATGAAAATACTTTTTTTATTTCCAAGTTCTGACTTTATGGGTCTGGTAGAGTCATTTTTGTTTCTTTTAGAGGCGCAGCGCAGGCAAACAGCAGACGCAGAGCGACTATGGATCAAAGGAACCTATTAAAGAAACACCCGGCATATTGGGGTAATAAATAAACCTAGTATCAGACATTCCTTTTTTAATTTTCTGAACTTTTGAACTGCACCACGACGGTCTCTAAAGAAAAATATTATAAAGAAAACTATAAAACACAAACAAATAGGATCACGATATAATAGCATTAAACAGAATGAGGTAACATTATTTTTATGTCACTCGGAAAGTACGTACATACTGTACCTACCTACTAGTACATGTGTATGTATACTCACGTATATAGCAACTGAGCTCGAGGGACTTCATAATGTACTAGAAACCGACGCGGGGCAGAGCTCCGGCGACCGGCGTCTCGCTATAAACGCAACAGATGTGAGTTCGATTTCAATTCGGCGGAATTAATTATTTTTATTTCCTCGCTCTGGTAACAAGATAAGCACTTATCTTGTTACCAGAGAGTTCAAGGTATGCAAGAAGCGCGGCGTGAGCCACTCAACACTTAATGTCCCGGGAATTGGGAGAACGGAGAGTCCTAACACTTAGGTTACTGATGGTTCACTCTACCAACCCTGTGTAGCATTACATGCGAGTTACAGCGTGAACATAAAAAAAAAAGAAATTATTCAGAAATACAATTCTACATCCATACATAGGTTGGCTTTTGTAATTTATTTTTATATTGTATCATAATATATTACTCTTTCTATATTCCTATAACAGAGCGCTAATTAAAAGTAAAATGCACATAAAGGCACATTGTTCACAAAACGATGTTTTAGTTTTATTTACTAACCCGCAAAGCACGCAGACCAGACCGGGAACCGCGTGTTGAATGTTAATCGTTGCTCTTAGGAATCGAACCCACGACCACTTGCGCAATACACGGTGCCAGTACTTAGCCCTGATATTTAATGTTCTGACATTAACGTAAGTAATTTAGCAGGTAATTTAACACAACATAAATTAACATTATAATGCCTCAATTATATGCACTTACTAGTGGCCCGCCCGCGGCCTCGTCCGCTTGAATTACACTATCGTTTATTTCTGCAGAAATAAATAATAGTGTAATTCAAATGTGTTCGTGAAGACGCTGTATACCGCAAACAGCAGACGGCAGAGGGAACCTAGTGTTAAAACACTCCGTTCCCCATTTTGCGCCGAATTGTGGAGGTATTGTGTGTTGAGTGGCGAAGCTCGACACCAGCGCGAAAAACGGTAAGTATCAATTTGAAAGTAAAGACATGAAAATAATTTATTGTTCTGAATAGGAATCGACCCTACAACCGTCGCACTTGCAGTCAACCTTTGTTTAATTTTAATATTAATTGATTCCAGATCCACTGCACTGTGCAGCTGCTATTGTTAAATACAATTTTAATAACAGCAACAATCAGCCACAGACGAGTAATAATTTCTATAATAAATGATCTTCTTAATTTGCTATAACTTTTATATTTTACATAAAGGTATATACAGGGTGGAAGAGGCAGCGCTTCTTTTACTGAAACTGCATATAGGGTAAAATATTTCAAACCCAGAATTAAAAAAAATAATCAAGGTACCTCAACGGTTTGGACGTAGGATTTTTTTTTAATTTCACGATTTTTATCCATACCTGTATTTCGTGTCACGCACACATACGTATGCGACGTTGCCGCTTTGACAGGTAAGTGTGTGCGTGCCTATGTTATACTTTACAAATGGTGTTTTATTTTAAAACGATAATTTTATTATTTATTTTGTTTGAAAAAAAACTTTTTCATTTTTGAGAATTATTTTTTTTCCGTATTATATTAGGCTTTTATAGAGTAGTTAAAACTGAGGATTCATTTAAAGTGGCGCTGACAATTCCAATTCCCTGTATAACGATGAGATCATCATGGCACAGTGGCAACTATTCTACCTTAAAGTACGACTGGTGTGGGTTTGATTCCCTCCAGAAAAAATGAAAGGATTGAAGAACAATTATGGCGATGAATTGTATTAAGTATTCAGTGACTACTATCACTGACGTAGTACGTACTGTGCCGACAGTCTTCAAGGAAACAAATAAAAATTCAAAAGTCAAACGGAAGGCAACCGGCGCGGCGCGGCGAGGCGAGTCGTTAGCGCGCGACAATGTCTTGGCAATTTGTACTTTAGAATGCATAATGGAAGGTAATATTGTGAGTAATTTGTTAAAATTACTTTTCTAGGTAATCGAGTAAAATATTCGTGATAATTAGAGACCGTCGTGGCGCAGTGGATTAGTATTGAACTGCAAGCGCGAACGTTGTGGGTTCGGGGAATAAACTATTTTCATTAGCTCCACCACTCAACACACAATGTTTATTAAATTGGGCGGACAGTGGGTAATGAAATGTCTTAAGTTTGTTCTCTATAAGTTCTCCAATCCTAATAAAAGGACCGATGGATCATTAGATGATTTTTATAATATCATTATAGGTCAACGAATTTATTTCAAAGTAGAGTCGTTACTGTAGGTGACAGGTAGAGGTTCTTAACTCCGGACTCGTCCCAAATAAACAAGTCGCCGCTACGTGCTCACACTTTCGAATCATACAAAAACTACACTTGTACAAGATGAGAACATACATATATGTCGTTACCTGTAATAGAATCCCACACTGTCTGCGTGTCATATTACTCAATGTATCAAGTGTAGAGAGACTGGGCATTGTATTACAATATATAAGAAAGCAATACCAACAAAATTAGACCTTAATCGATAGCAATAAGGTTTATTTTGAGTCGTACAGGAGTTGCATGGCCGGATATCCCGCAGATGTTCCCTGTATTGAGAAAACATGAATTACTAGTTGATGTAAAGTAGAGTGCTTCAATGCGCTAAGCTTGTCCGCTTTGGAACATACATTTTATACTGACAATACTTACAACTCTTTTCTTATCCTCCTATATACGAGACGATACCATTGAATCTGTTGTAGAATCTTAAATTCAATAAATTACATGGTTTTTATTACAGTCAAGTTTGTATTTTCCGTCTATTTTATATACATTATATGCTTTTGGCCTACTAGGCCGCACTGTCCGGTTAATTACTCGTTTGAATTTTTAGCTATTTCAAAGCGATATTCCATGTTAAAAAAATACTTTATAAGACAAAATTTTAATCTATCTGGAATCGAATCTACTATCTTCTTAGAAACAAACAAAAAAAGAAATCGCAATAGTATAAACGATATAAGTAAGTCAATGACTTAGAAGCCAACTACAGTTTATAGTAATCGTATTAGACCTACATTTGACGAGTATCTCTGGAAAACTGGGTATTAGGTAAAGTTCCGTACGGCTTTTTATAACACCATTACGGAGAAACCCTACGAGTACAGTGTAATCTCGATCATGTGGCGGCTGCCCGCAGTGGTACCCAGTACCTAGCCTACCTGGTACTAGCATTGGACCGAACAAGAGATGGTCTTGGGTTCGATTTCTAAACCATCTGATACATAGGTAATATAACTAAAACTAAGCAGATAGTGGAGGCTGGCGTAGCTTTATTTTCTTTACTTATACTACATACTAAAGTATTAAAACCTCTTCACACATGCCCTCCGGGGGGTCCTCATGCTTTTTACGTGACCGTCCTCCAATACCTTTGATAATGTGTTTTCAAAGTTCAACCGAGATCTTCCCCTACCTCTTTTACCGCTCATTTTTCCATCATACATTTTTTTGCCATTCTTTACTTATTCTAATCATTTCTCATTAAATTTAAATTAAATTTTAATGCTGATATTTGTAACAAAACTAATCCCATACACAAATACTCATATATAGAGAGTAACATTGTATTAATATTCGTAGATCAAATTAATAAAGAAGTAAAATAAATAATTATAAATGCATAAAGTTAAAATTACTCGTTTTTAATTAATCTATTTTGTATAAACGGCCATTTTAGCATTTATTTTTCATTGTTTCATATTTGATTTGAATATAACACAGGTGTGTAATTACTGCGGAGTTTCAAATGCGGTTTTTATTGAACAAATGGTATTTATTGACGAAACGTATTGTTTACGAAATAAAGGCAACTCTAATATTTGTATTGTTTACCAGACTGTCTAACTAGGAACATTGTGTATGAGTTTTATGATAAATGGATTTTTTTATAATAGTTGATAGTTGATGCTAAAAGCTCTTTCGTTTCGTTATTTAGTACACAGGGTTTTAACTTTCGAAAATGTTGTTAAAAAAAGGAAATTAAAAAAATACTGCAATCACGAAAATAGGGCTGAAAGTACAGAAATCTTTTAACCTCACTATAGGGCTGTTTTTTTTTAATATGGAGAAAAGTTATTTTATTTAAAAAAACGTATGATACGTACAAAAGGTCATAATGAATACTAGATACAATTAATAATACATTTTTTTATGGAAAACTCTTTACGTAACACAACAAACGACTACTAAGCTATTCAGAAATATAGTTCGTGATCGATCGTGATGATATATGTAGGTATATATATATATTGCTATGATACTTTTACGTCAGCTCATCTTTATAAGCCTACAGCCGGTCACATATGGGACAATACGATAAGACTTACATGACATTTCCGGGGATTTTATACAAGTTCAAAAATTTAAAGTATTTATAAACAGTCTCTCCTAGAGAGTCTCTCCAGGCTTGGTAAAAAACTCAATCACTATAAATAATGTGTACGCAAGCGGAGGTTGAAGCCTCAAAGGAAATATCTGTGGTTACGCGGCTATTTTCGCAACTTTAACACTGAGGTTAGGCCCTCATCCATAAACTCTCTCATTTATGTCTTCCGAAGCACAATGACTCTATTCAGTGCGACAAAAATATTAGTAAGTAGTTAGTGCTCACTGTGCAAATATGTTCATACTATTACTAACTATTAGTAATAACTAATAAACATTACATATCGCGACCGTCTCGTCAGCGACATCACTATTTAAGTTAATCTTTATTGCCTCATCGTATATTCACATGTTGTTGTAATAAAACACCAATTTCAAACATATTTTGGACCTTATTAAATAAAAGTAAGGTTTATTTTAGTGTGTTCCGCACGTTGATCTATTTAACGTTTATGAACTGGCACGTCTTCTATCAGCAAGTCATTGTGAAGTACCAGCCCGCTCTGGTCGCGCTCTGGTCGCGCTGTCGTCGCGCGCCGCCTAGTGTCTGAATGTAGCGACAGTGGTTTATACATGAAGAAATGATTCTAGCTCATACAATGCTGTTTGTGTTCGATCCCCAGTCGAGTAAATGAAATATTAAATATTTTCATTTCTTCACTGTGGTGTCGAGTTCCGTCATCCAACACGCAATGACTTCAGGATTCGGCAGAAATACTGTCCTAATGGGTAGAGTGTCTTAACAGCTTTCTAGTTTCCCGGGTTCTCTCTATCTACCCTGCTACATTCAGGGATCAGCGTGAAGCTGGAAATGATTTTATTTAAAACATTTTCAATTCTTCGGTCTAATTAATATTTATAAAAACAACAGACACACAGCAGTTGATATAATTTTTCCATTGACCCCGCTACGTGAAATACGTGTAAAGATGATAAATAGTTTAAGAATTTAAAAAAGACACTTCAAGAACATTCTAGCTATCTGCTATATCTTACCGGCAAGCACATTACGTTCCTGGTATGAAAATATTGTGTTGGTATCTTCAAAATAGAATCAACGGCGGCGGCGAACATGGCGGGTCAAATTATAAGATTTGTTACAATGATTAATAAATAAATAAATACAGACAAACATAGGTAAAACATAAACCTAGTACTAGCAACATGACCGCGTGGGACCCGCAGTGAGACATAACAGGATGTACGCCGCGAGTTTATGTTTGCAATGTTCATTGACACATGTAACAACAAATAGCTTTTATATCTATTTTACTAATAGGTACGTGTTAATAGCTTCTAACATTAATGTTCAATTAAATTAAAAATTATTAATAATAGACTCTCGGGGCCGCAATGGGACCTCGTGCCACTGTAAGCTGTAGTTGGGAGTTCGATCTTTATTAGGGAATTCATTATTTTCATTTCCCCGCTCTGACCAGAACTGCGTAGAGACCACTCATCATGTTTCAACAATAATTGTAAAGGAATATTTACACATTAAGAAACTTCCACTGCCACGCCATGGATAATAAAGTAATTCGTCTTTAGTTTATCTTTATCTATGAAATGTAGTGTTTTTAATGATAACAAAATATCCAAATAATGCGGGCTCCAGGCGGGGACAGGGACGACTAGCTGTAGGCTGTAGTATCAATTTGACAGCAGCTAGGGGATGAACCTGTCTACCGCGCGCCTTCCTTTTTTGTCTGTGACAGTCGTTTACGTTTTCACAATACATTTGCTTAGAGGTACATACATATATGGAATAAACTAAGCTTTTTAATGCTGTGTATTTATGTATATATTGTATGTGTATTATTAAGTTTAATCCCCTGGATTTTTGTGCTCATAATATATAACTATTATTATTACTACAATAAAATCATAAAGCTGAAATAGAATAGTTTTGCTAAGCCTGTTAATCTCAGGAACTACTATTTCGAATAACTTTTTTGTTTTGGGTGGTATATTTATTTAGGAACACTGCAGGCTAGTTTACATCAGCGGTCAGGCTTACCTCGGGCACGCACAATGGGCCCCGAGCCACACACAACTCTTAAGTTATTTTCATTTGACGATGCGGGCGAATCCATAAGTAAATGCTAGTATTATACACTAACGAAATACATTGTTTTGTTTTAGTTATTTAAAAAATCGGTCTCTAAATCTAAATGGTTGAAATAAAGTGATATGTCACCAGTGAACTATTTTTAAATCAACCTTAATAGTGTTGGTTTGTCTCTTGATGTTTTTCATCTGAAGTCGACCACGAGACCTCATTTTTATAAAAATTCTTTGTTTTTCCCAGCACTCAGAAACTAAGATTAACGAGTTATTCTTAGAACCAGTTGTTTGCGCTAAAACTTTGTCATAGTTAGAAGATACTTAAGAAAATGAAATAAATTTTAATATTTCCATAATTTTAATGTTATTATGAACTGCAAATGCTTCAGTCGTGTCTAATGCCGGGATGTTCTTAAAATGTTTCATATAATATAAAATGTAGCTTTAAATGTATATTTAGAGAAACTAGCTAGAGTAGTGGGTAGGTATATTTATTTAGAAAAAATAAACTTATGATGAAGCTGAGACCGTCGTGGAACAGCGTTCTGTAAACGTAAAAGTCAAAAGGTTCCCATTCAAAAAGTAATTAATTAATTATACTTCCTCGGTATGGTAACGAGACCAAATGCGGCGTTGCTGTATCAAATCGCAGTGCCTTCAAAATTCGGCGGTAAGTGGGGAACAGAAGTATCATAATAGGGACAGAGTGTCTAGACACTTCTGTTCTCGAATATGTACAAGTGTGTTTTTACAAGTACATCAGACTATAGATTAATATAATTATGATTAATGTGCATGTGTGTGTGCGTGTGTGTGTGTGTGTGTGTCTGCATTAACAAAATGTGTTCACCCGTTTAGTTTATCTCTGTTAAATACAGATGTTTGTTTTGAGACAAGTAACAATAAATATAAATTTAGTTTATTTGCACATAAATCTAAAAAAAACATGAGCAATTACAAAGATGACGCGCGCTACATTAACAAATACATTGATAGAGAGAGATAAAAAAAGAAGTAACGTATTATTTGTAATGGTCCCGATCCGAGGGTATATAGAATAATAAAACATCCAGCTCGAGGGTCCCCAGGTGAGTTGTCGAGGGCCCCCAGGTGAGGTGAGTGGTCCGGCAAAAAACATTCGAACCAGCGCCACAATTTATTTTTTATTGTCGCCGCGAGAAATGCTCGTAGTTAGTTAATGTTACTTAATTGGCAATTCGAGCGCGCAGTCACGCCTGGCCGTGGTCCCGACGCGCAGCCCTGCCCGCAGTCGGGCTGCGCCAAGTGGAACCTTGTACCCCGGCAATAGGAGCCGAGGTGACGGTACTTGAGGAGATATCGTAATGGCTTCCTCAATAAATGACGAGTGACAGCGGCTGCGGTTTAGGATCATCGTGACGTTAAATATTTTGTATGATATGGCAAACTTGATTTTGATTCTTAGAAACAAAATAATATTTATACATTGCGGCGTTGAGTTCCGACACGTGACACGCAATGCTTAAAGAATCCGACGGAAAACGGGGAGCGGAGTGTCTTTACACTACTCTCACTCCCTCTGGCTACCCCGCTACATGCGGGATGCAGCGTGTACATGCACGTATTATACATTCTTAACTATTTCATACTGAGATTTGGTTTTATTTTATAGATGAGGTTATTTTTAATTTTAAAATGACGCTACAGCATGAATAAATAAGCTACAAGGTAATAAAAAGTTTATTCAGATTTAATGCGACTTTGCTTTACTCATGTACCGTCGACAGAAAATGAAACATTTGTTAACAAGCTTTAGTTTAAAAATTCAATTTTAACTGAAACTTTAGTTCACTTAAGAAAATAAATATTACATTTTATTTTGTAAGTGGAATAGTTAAATAAATTCGGAGTTCCTGAAAATAGGTAATTAGCTGCCGCTTCCTGCTGCGCCAGTAACAAAAGGAGGAGAGATCTCCAGAGTATAAATTAATGACTTTTTCTGAGAACCCTGTCACGCCTCACTAAGTATCGCGTCATTTTAATGAGCTTTTATTGAACTTTCTACGTTCACTTGCTTTTAAGTTATTTTGTCTCGTAAGGAACGCTTAAATGAGAACTGATTAATTATTTTGTTTTTAATGTGACGTCGTCGGAGCTGGAGGCTCGTGTTGGTGCGCTACTGTCCATTGTCACTTTGAAACTTTTTCTACAATAAAACATTGATTTTATATTTTTTTCTTTATTAGTCATGAAACTATTAAAAAGGAATAGAGTAGTAAAAAACAAAGTAAAACCTCAGAACAAATTACAAAAAAGACTTATTACAAATATGCTAAATAAAGACTATTAATAATATTATAAAATATACAATTTCACTAACACAAAAAGTACGACAAGGGACGCTTTCTCGGTTAAAGAGAAAAAACATGTATCCTACCAAGCCACCCACGTCGTCCACGTCGTCCACGTCGTCCACGTCGTCCACGTCGTCCACGTCGTCCACGTCGTAAGTAGGTACTGAGGGATGTCATGTTGTTATGTACTGATTTATGTTAATAAAAATAAATAAAAATAGTTCTAGCCGAGTTGGCACAGAAATAAATGTTACAGAGATCTCCCTTTGAGCAACTACTGCCTGGATTAGTAGACCCCACTCTTCCAATACAATATCTAAGATATCTGTTTTTACATCATAAGCTTCACAATCACCTCATTTATAGAAACTAGTGTGGCCGTAACTGTGTTATGTCCATATACATATAATTTGATGGCGTATATGGTTTATTAATAAAAAATAATCTTTTTTTAACTTCGTGATGTAAACCTGGCGTCAGTACACTTCGCTCTTCACTTTCCGCAAGAATTCGAGAAATTATATATAGAATGGTGGGACATAAAGCCGCACGATGGTACATTTGATAAGGAATTCTTATACATTTTATAATCTATTTCATCAATCAAGATAAACTATCAACAGAGCAGCTGCCATAACGCTACTAAAGCTAAAACATTCCAATTAGAAGACTATCGACTCGGACTCGTAAAATGTTACTTCCAATGATGGCGTTGTCATTTACATAATTAACGCAGCTCTTCATTATAACACTGTGAATAAGAATTTATTGTAATATTACTTTTTAATTTTATATACGAGTGTTGATCAGATACTTAGATAATAGGCCACAATATGTACATATATTACATTGCCAAGGGAATAAATGGCCAAGACGTTAGGATGTGACCTAAGTTTAATTTAAAAAATAAAAGTAGAAAGTATATTTATAATTATAAGGCACAGAGAGTGCCTGGCTGTTAATGCAACGGCTGTGAGTTTGACTCCCACTCGGGCAAGAAATAATTAGTATATCCTCGCGCCGCGCCGGAACAAACAAGAGATAGCGCGGTGTTGAGTTCCTGTACTTATGTCTTGAAACTTGGGAACGGAGTGTTTTAACACTAAATTATATCTGCTCTACTAAAAAAAACACAAAGACAGACAGACTTAAACGTTTACATGATTGGAAGCACAGTTGCCGGTTGCCGGTCTCCGTGACCATAACGGGACGTTGAATATTCATATCAGCGATGAAAGCAAGCATTACTGATTTGTGTTTTTTTATCATTTCTTTAGAATGAGTGTCGTCCACTTGTTATTGTTAATTAGTGTATGGAGTCACGTTGCTACCACCGTATAAGGGTATCATATTTTTAATTTATTTCTTAGTTATTATTGTTATCACGTTTGTTCGAATCGTTGTGGCGGTTCGGTTCATCTAATGTCTCGGATTCGGGTAGAAAGCGCAGGACGGAATGTCTCTCTGCTTACCTGTTCTCATCTGTTCACTCAATCAAGCATTTCATTAATTTGAAATAAAATACCTACTGCTTTCAAAGTATTGTAAATATCATTTCGTTCCGAGGCGTCCTACGCAGCCGCGGGCTGCGGGCACAAAACAGATGAGATTGCATTTTCTTGTACTGTTCTCTGAATAAACATGAAAAAAGAATTTTGGTATTAGGACCGTCTCATAAAATATCAAAGGAATAACATATTTAACATTTGGATACAGCTGTTCCTCATTTACTTAGATAAAATTCTCCGTCAATCAGAATAAACTTTACCAGAAAAGATGAAAGATGAATGAACTTAGTGACATATCACTAGATTTTATAAGCTTACGACACAAAAGTTATGAAAAGATCTAACACATCGTAAGAAACCATTTAATCTACACCATATTAGTAATAGTAGAAATAACAACAACGGCCAATAGCAAGTATATGTATAGAGGCGCCCGGCCCTGAATCACTCCGTCCCTCCGTCCCTCCGTCCCTCCGTCGCCCGCATAGATCTACAATCAAAGTATCAATCGACTCATTTTTCAATTGTGAGAATAAATCTAGAACGTCAAGTGATGTGACATGATCGGTGTTAGAAATATGTACATATAGCGCCCGCATACTGTGACTAATGTATGTATGTAGGTATGTATGTTACACACATCGTGCCTAAGTACTAACATAATGAATTGAATATTATTATTGGAATGTGAAGATAACAGGTTCTATTTATATTTATTACTTAACAACGAGTGATTGAAACAAAAAACATTACTAATTTATTAAACTTTCGGAACGTAGTTACTTAATATAATAACCATAGCCCTCTTCGTTCAATCGATCCTCCAGCACGAAAGGCTTTTCCCATCGAATCTCTGGCTTTTGTAATTAACGCGTTTATTTTAATAACATCAGTATTAAATAAAATAATACAATGTGGTCAGTTCTTTTAAAATTAAAAGGAGTTTCTTTGTGTGAGGTTTTTGTCTCCCCTGCATCTTTTATCTCTTAACAGTTCACAATGTCTCCTGTTAAGCAGGGAGTGGCGACGGTGGTGGCCCTTACACTAACAACACTGGGGAAAGCTACCGCTTTATTTTATGAAGAAATTACTGAACCATTAATAACATCTGAAAAAATGAATTCCATGTAAAACAGTAACGAATAATAATAAAAACTTTTTTTACATCGATAGTATTCTGACATTTCATAATATGTATTACAAATGACGCTTATTTACGCAAGGTATATAGAACATAGTGTTAAGACATTCATTCGATTTCCACTTTTCGTCCAACTTTAGAGACCAAAGGGAAAATAAAAATAATTTAAATATAATGATTCCCCGAATGAGAAACGAACACACAACCATTAGGTCAACAGTCAGACGTGGTGCCACTGCGCCACGATAGCCACGAGGAATCTTAAGTACATAATGACGGCAACGCTAGCGGTGTCCCACCCACGTATACCCACGATAAGCTCAGATTTCCGCACCGGAAATGAACAAAGTAAAAGTACATGTTTTTTGTTGGAGCGCGTCGCGCACCTCCCGCGTCACTGTCGGGTAAACAGCTAGAACGTTTTAAAGACACTTAGCAAAGTAAATAATTGCATTGCATTGAGATGAATTCGTTTAGACGTATCTAAGAAAATAAAAAAAAAATTTGTGTACTAAATATTATTATTTTAACAGGCAATTTTTTAGTAAAAAAAAGGGGAGGGAAATGTTTACTCTAAAGACACTTAGAACCCGTAACATGTATATCTGATAAAAAGATACAATGCACACTATGAAGGTAAAAAATCATCGTGAATAGGTACTGGCACCTCTACCCTCCAGGCTCACAACACATCTGGAATGCCTTGGTTGTAAATATCCATGGGCGAGATGGAACTTACTGTCGGGTGATTGTTCGGTCCTTTCTTGCTTTTCCAATAAAAAATCCTGTGCAGGAATCAAATTTGTAACGCATTATCATCGCTTACAGTCAGACTACGCCGTTGAAGAAGAAGCATTGAAGATACCAAGAACTCAATTATGTGTCACTTTTTTCTCATACTAATTTTGAGTATCTAATATGAAACAGATAGAGAAATATTATATTATAAATGCAAATATACCCTACGGGAGACTTTTGAACCCGTTTCGTTTTATAACACAACTGCTTTTGCAACTGCGTCACAGGGACATTCTCAAGTTAAGTCTATGATTAAGATCTAATTAAAGTAATAGATTATTGATATTAATATTGTAGCTTACTTAATTACGATAACTTATCTAATGTCCCCGGTTATTAGGACATAATTATAGTTAATACTTAATGGACGTCTGGTATAATTGTTATTATGCTTGAGCCGATGTTGTGCGTGGTAGTGGTGTGGAAATACCTATCTTTTTGTTTCAGTGCACAGGTTTGACTCCTTGTACATACTTTTTTAACTTCAAGTTTTATCCCTATCGAGGTCGCCACAGAGAGCGGAGCGCCAAACGCTGCGGTAGAAAAGAAAGTTCTGTAACTTAAAATTTCTCTTATTTTCGGATTTAGCTTAAAAACATAAGATAATAAAGAAGTAAATTATAAAATATATTTTAAGTACTGTACAATTTTTAAAGCACCACGCAGATGAACACACAATGTTTCGAAAGATTGGGCTTTTTATCTTTCAATTTCTAATTTGATCCACCACACGCCTGATGCATTACCATGTTATAGGTACTCGATGTTGGAAACAGAAAAATACGCAAAAATAATGTTTGAAGATGATTTCTTTGTCTTCTGTTTCTGTTTATTTTACATATTAAAAGTGCCAATAAAAACATGAAAAAGAATTCATTATTACCCGTAAGGCATAATTTATACTGTACATTTTAAACTAGCGACCAGCGAGTATAGAACTGAAAAGGGTGTGTAAAAGAGAACTGTTAGCTTTCTTGTCGTCTCTTCTCAGAATCTACATTCCGTGCCGGCGACAGCATGACAACGAGCTGGTTGCGAAGGTTTTTTTTCTATGAAATAAACGATTTTCTGTGAAGTAAATTAACGATCCTACAACGATAGAAGAAGAATTGTTATAGACATTGATCTGAACAGGTATGTGTGTTGAATAAAAGGAAAAATGTAATAGTAATATAACGATTGTTTCAAAGTATCATTATGAAGGTCATCATTTTATCTATTCATAGATAATGTATTAAGGTCAG
The DNA here is from genome assembly GCF_056956725.1 of Heliconius melpomene rosina. NCBI lineage: Eukaryota > Metazoa > Arthropoda > Insecta > Lepidoptera > Nymphalidae > Heliconius > Heliconius melpomene. The sequence continues at coordinate 228,534 of NC_140396.1, read as the reverse complement.
GCAAAGGGGACCTACAGGGGGTTCAGACACTCCTTTCCATGCTTTGTCTTGTTAATATAAAAATAAATAATCTTATAAACTCACTATTGTCTCCCAAGATCCACATTTCTTAAAGCTCATTTTCCAGATATGTACCTAGTTATATTTTCCCATGAACTGTAAATTAAAATGCACCAGAGCTAGTACACATGTCTGTGAACGATATTTATTCACTGATTTACCTACTTCTGTCACATTGACGCGGAACCCATATTTAAGTCACAACGCAAGGTTTTTTGGTCTATTTGTATAAGGATTTGATCGTGGATGTCAGCCAGCATTCCAGTGCAGTGACCAGTTACAAATACGCGCCGGGTCGCTCTCGTCGCATACATTAGCGTGGAAACTATTAACTGTAGATTAAACGGTACGCTATATTTAATGTCTATATTTTCTTTTACTGTTTTTTCAGCTTCACACTGTATACTACGCACAGTAGGGCACGCAGGCATGCAGAGTGAACTTGGTCTCAGGGCAGTTCATCTTTCCGCACAAATTCGAGACAATGTGTGGTAATTGGCGGAAATAAACGCCACGTAAATTCCGTAACTTAATCGATTAGGAATTGTAAATAATTAAAAATTTATTCAAGTATAGATACGGTACGTAGTAATAACCATAAAATTAAAAAAAAATACATTTAATCGATTCCGAAATGTTACGACCTACAAAAATAAGAAAAAACATTCAGTTTGCTCGTGTAACCATGTCAATGCTGAACGGACGTCATCATGTGACAATATATAATAGACTGAACTTGGCTTGACTAGGTTACCGCTTATTCAGGATCTAGTTTTAAGTGTCCCAGTTATCTCATCAATGATGGCGGAACTCAACGCAACTCTCTGTCTGCCAGTGCAAGGAACATCCAAGTCCCAACCAATGCGCTTAATTACTGACACTGCGTCACAACAGCGTCTCGGCAACTTACCGAACTGACGTGCGTGTATAATTCAGTCCTTATTCGATCTAATAGGTAAGTGGAGCACTCGTTGAGCAAGAACCATCCAGCAGTCCACGTCCCCGTCCCCGATGTAGCCATTACGAGTGCTTGGCGAATTCAAAATGCTGTATTATAATTTGTAAGCCTCGCCTCGTCGGTTTTCAGGTCACGCAGTGGACTCGTACGGCTCAGGCACTCAGGGTACGCGATGGTTTCGGGGTTTTAATGTTTTGGGATTAGGTGCTCGAATACTTCCTGGTACTAATGTTTCTTGATGGGTAGTACTGTTATGCAATAGTAATACTATTTCTGAGGTATTCCTGTGATTTACATCAGGCTAATAGAGCTAAAGTAATTGGACTACTTATATGTATAGTGCAAGTAATTTTGAGTACCTTCATCACGCATATGTGTGTCACATATACTCGTGGACAAAGGAAACTTAGTGTGTCTTGACACTAAGTTTCCTTTGTCTATGGTGAACAGTGGTTCTCCAAGTAGTCAGTGGCTTTGTGTTGTTAACAGAGGGAACAAATGAAAATAAACCGTAGCAAGTAAGTACGTAACGAATTTGACATTGGTATTGTGTTATTTGAACCAAAAGGGCGTCGAGTTACCTGCTGAAGTCGCGTCAGCTCGCACCACGCTCGGGTACGTCTCGTAGGACGATATAGGCTGTTTAAATTTAGTTTGTTTATATTTCTTGAAGGGGAAGCGTAAAAGAAGAAGTATTTTTTCTTTTGTGTTAGTCTTATAAAAATAAAATAAAATAAAAATAAAAACAAGTGTTTCAATCGAGTCATACAAATATGATATTGTTGTAATAAATTACTCTGAGGTATAAAATATTATCTAACTTCATGAGAGTAATTTGAATAATATTAATAAATATACTTTTTCCAATTTTCTTACTAAACAATGTTCAAAATAGATTCAAAATGACAATCCACGGAAATACAAGCAATAGTTTCATCAAAACTAACGGATAGTTTTGTCGAAAAAAGGCGAACAAGTAAAACCACGGTGTTGCTCGTCCCGTGCGTGATGTATCGATAATGTGTGTATCTAGGACAGCTCTAGTCGACCTGTGTGTGTTGGTGGAGGTCCGCAGCCGCGTCATTTACCTGCACAGATCAATTATACAAATGTTCGTACGCTCGGAGGACGTCAGTGACCGTTGATAGAAGAACTCGATGAGCATTGATTTATAATAAGATTGGAGGTCAGGCTATATGGCGAGGTGGCTCGTAGAGTCGTAGCTGACTTGTAACTGTTGTAAATGAAACATGACAACGCGTTATTAACTTGTGTACAGTACTAGCTTTTGTCTACGGTTTCGTCCATCGTCAAAGGAAAATAGCTAAGCAAGCTAATATACCATATTAATGTTTTCTAACCTTTCAATATGAGATATCCAGTTGTTCCTGAGATGAGCGTGCTCAACCAAACAAAGCTTTAGTCAGTCCGCACTTATGAGCCGCTCTCAAGTATAAAATAGGTCTCCTAGGAATAATAATTATATAAATTTACATACACTGTACTATTGTTGTTATATTAAATTAAATACATTTTATATATGTATGTATGTTTTTCGTTTTACATGTGTTTTTATTTTGTATGCAATACAGATAATCCTATTCTTTAATTTCATCCATTTACATAACAACGCGCAATTGCAGAAACCCATTCAAAACTTTTCCGTACTATAAGCAAATAACGCTAACTACCGCCTTTATCTTCGGCCGCGTTAAACGAACTACTTATATACAAACTGCTGCTTTAGTACCCCCAATCCGACCGCGGTACCGCCAGGACGTCTCAATGTCCGCTTGGCATCGCTTTCGCAATCACCAAAACCAAAAAACCCAAAAACCAAAAACCAATCCACGCACGCGCGCACTATCGACCTACGCCACCCTGCAACACCAAGAAGACGAAGAGGACCGATCGGCGTCGTTTTGTTCGGCGAGCGGCGATCTCCGTTGTTTTGTGTAGTGCAGTGTAGTGTGTTAGTGTCCATAGGATTTCACCTGGATTCCATACCCACGTGAGTACTTTTACACAGTGTTAGCTTAAGCTAGGTACTCACCCCGGCCCCACCAGGCCGAGACATTAGGTCAAAGTAGGCACACACCCCTCGCCTCGGCGGGGGGTCAAGTTTAGTCAAAATGGTTCGGATAGACTCGGATAGTCTACTTAAGTTCGCCGCAGACCATATCCCGTCATGTTTCTTTTTGGAAATAACCGCATTCGTGGAACGCGAAAAACGCCAGCAAAAGCAGGTGGCCAATCCCGGCGAAACCAACGCCGAATCGGACGAGGACGAGGCTCTGGACATCGTTCTAGAGTCCGAGTCCGAAGCTGAGGAGGCGGCGGCCCCGCCGGCCGAATCCTCACAGGAGGAGGAGGATCAGGACGGTTTCGAGACCGTCATATCTAAGGCCGCCAAACGCAAGGCAAAACGATCCCCCGATAATTCAGGCAAACGCGCCGCGAGCGCGCTAGATTCCCCCGCTTCCCCGCGGTCCTCACCCCCGCGCAAAAGTAGGGCACGCGCGCAGGTAGCAGAAATGGGTGCGCAGGTAGACAAAAACGGCTCCGACGCCGAAATGACTGACAAGACAGACAATGCAATTGCTAACAATAATAACAGCAACAATAATAACTCAATCCCCGCGCCCAACTCTGGCGACGGTTCGGTACCGCTACCGGCCGGCGCTCGTAGGGATAGGTTACCTCCCCCGATCATAGTTCAGGAAAAGAAAGCGTGGGACAATTTACAACTTTGGATGTTGTCCGCTAAAGTGCAGTTCAATTCTGCCAGATCCACAGCGCAGGGAGTTAGGATTCAGGTGTTAACACCTAAAGACCACAGGGTCCTTACGACCCACCTTAGGAATTCAAACATAGGGTTCCATTCCTACGCTCTGGAGGACGAGCGTCAATTACGTGTAGTCCTCAAGGGTATCCCAGTCGAGTTAGAGACCCAATCCGTTTTTCGGGACTTAATGTCCCAAAAGCTTCCCGTTAGGGCAGTCCACCGTATGTACAATCAGTACACTAAAAAAAGCTACGACATGGTCCTAGCTGTCCTAGACCGCAGCCCTGAGGGCAAACAAATCTTCAATATTAAATCCATCTGCTCACTCACGGGCATTACTATAGATAAGCCATGGTCTCGTGGCATTCCCGGGCAGTGTCACCGCTGCCAGCTCTATGGGCATTCCGCCAAAAACTGTCACGCAAAACCCAGGTGCGTGAAGTGCTTAGAAAGTCACGCTACTGCTGACTGTCCGCGCAAGGTCCCAGACCCGGCCGTACCTCCCAGCTGTGTCTTGTGTGAGACCCAAGGGCACCCCGCAAATTACCGCGGATGCCCTAGGGCCCCACGCAGGTCCGGCGGAAAGGGCGGCAGGACGCATAAGGCTTCGATGCCTTCCCGTCCAGCGCAAAACCCGTCCGGCCCTCAACCACTACTCCAACCAGCCTCTCTTCCTTCCACCAATGCGTGGAAAAAACCTCTACCAGAGACCCAAGCCGCCAAGGCCTCCAATCCCAAACCCAAGCCCTCCAGGGCCACTTCCTCTGCCCGCCAGCCCCGTGGGGAGGTAACAGAACAGGATAGTATCGAAGACGCGATCGACATTGCGACCAGCTTTTTAGATATACTAGACAAAGACGAATTATTGGCCTTCGCGAAAGGCTTAGTAGACTCAAACGGCGATCCTAAAAGTCGACTTCAAGTAATTAAGCTCAACAGAAAGCTTATAGCCAAATTACTACTTGTCAATGCTCAAACTTCCAATGGCGGTCAATAATAATCTTAGAATCAACCCGCCCGATTTAAGACTCGCGCGAGTCAAGCCGCGTTCTCTCAACATAGGTTATTTTAACGCTAACGGTCTCAGTACGCAAATGGGGCTAGTCCGCGATTTTGTTACAAACCGACAACTCGACTTATTTCTAGTTCAGGAAACGTTCCTTAGAAATTGCAATAGGGATCCCAAGATAGCCAATTACCGTACTATTCGCAACGACAGAGACGGCGCCAAAGGCGGCACCGTCATATTTTACAGAAAGACGCTTCACGTCATACCGCTCGATCCGCCGCCGACGCTCACTAACATCGAAGTTTCGGTCTGTAAGGTTCACATGACTGGACATCCACCCACTATTATAGCTTCCGCCTATCTCTCTCCATCAAAGAGTTTACTTAGAAGCGACCTACAGACACTACTAGACATGGGGGACTCGGTTATCATAGCCGGGGACCTTAACTGTAAAAGTACCAGGTGGAATTGCAACTCCACAAATAGAGGAGGAATCGAACTCGAAAATATCTATGACCTGACCACTTCTCGCTTTGAGATAATAGCCCCCCTCACTCCCACTAGATTTGGGCCCCGGGGCCGACCTTCAATTCTCGACATAGCCATCCTGCAGGGCGTCTCTCTCAGGCTGCGCTCTATCGAGGTAGTACCAGAGTTAGACTCAGACCATAGACCTGTAATAGTTAAATTAGGACCCGATTGTCCTCCAGTTCTTCCTAAAACCACCATCACCGACTGGTCTAAGTTCGCGGAGCGCCTAGGCAATCCCGACACGGAACCGACAGACGACATACCTGACAGATTCGACTCGGTGGAAGTAGTCGAGGCGGAAATCAACCAACTTACTGACAGACTGGGTAGCACTCTCGACGAGTGTTCTAGGGAAATTCCAAGTAATCCAGAAGGACATTTTAAGATCCCGCGAGATCTCAGAAAGCTCATGAGACGTAAAAACATCGCCAATAGGGCGCACGATTCATTTCCGTCGCCAGCAAACCGCGCTAAACTCTGGAGGCTCCAAAGACAGGTTCGAGCCCGGTTCGAGGACCTCAGAGACGAATCTTGGGATCATAGGTTATCAGAGCTTACGCCATCGCACGTAGCGTTCTGGCAATTAACTAAATCATTCAAAAACGACACCGTAGTCGAATTACCGCCGTTAATCCGTCCGGACGGAACACTAGCCTCAGACGATCTCGAAAAGGCCGAATGCCTAGCGGATAACCTAGAAAGTCAATGCTCCCCCTCGGAAAAACCGTGTGATCCAATTCACGTCGCCGCGGTGGACACACAGGTCGAAACGTGGGCACCGTTGCCACCAGCGGGCGAACCTATAAGACCGACCTCTGTCGAAGAGGTACAAGACATTATAAAGCGCCTTAAGCCAAAGAAAGCCCCAGGATCCGATCGCATCTCGAATAAGATCCTTAAAATTCTTCCTATTCACATTCTAACGCTTCTCGTTGCCATTTTCAACACTCTTTTAAAAGAGTGCTCATTCCCAGACCAATGGAAAGAGGCAATAGTCATAGGTATTCACAAGCCTAAGAAACCTCGCACATCCCCGTCCAGTTATCGCCCCATAAGCCTTCTCAGTTCAATGGGCAAAATATACGAACGTATCCTCCTCACTCGTCTCCAAGCCGCAGTCGTGGCCAATGACATAATCCCCCCCGAACAATTCGGCTTCAGAGCCAAACACTCCAGCATACACCAGGTACACCGCCTCACGGAATTCCTGTTATCCCGAGCCAAACTAATGCCATCAGCGGCAATCTTCTTAGACATTGCAAAAGCGTTTGATAAAGTCTGGCACAATGGCTTGATTTACAAGTTACAAAAGACTAACGTACCTGACAGACTCGTGCACATCATTCGAGACTACTTATCAAACCGCTCATTTAGATACAGGGTAGAAGGCACCCTTTCCTCCAGTAGGCCAGTTAGAGCTGGAGTCCCTCAGGGCTCCATACTATCCCCGCTTCTGTACAATTTGTACACTCACGACATCCCCAAAACCCCAGGTACAAACCTAGCCCTTTTCGCAGACGACACCGCCGTCTATACGTCCGGCCGTGTATCAGTCTGCATAGCTAAAAGACTCCAAAAGTCCATGGACCGCATAGGTCAGTGGCTATTTCAATGGCGCATAGAGGTCAATCCCGATAAAAGTAACATCATTTACTTCCCCCTTCGTAGGACAGACTACCTGCCACATGTCCGCCTTTTAGGCAAAATAATTCCCGAGGCCAAACAGGCCAAATACTTAGGTGTCATTCTCGACAGTCAACTGTCCTTTAAAGCCCACATTACTTATGTTCGCCGCAAAGCGGCCTACGTCCTAAGTTGTTTGTATCCACTCATTTGTGCTAAAAGTAAACTCTCACTTAGAAATAAAATCCGACTCTATAAAGCATGCGTCAGACCCATTTTCGCCTACGCCTGTGTTGTGTTCGCACAGACAGACCTTAGCCGTTTACAAGTAATTCAAAACCGTTTCTTGCGTAATACTACCGGTGCCCCGTGGTACATGCGTAATACCGATCTCCATAGAGACGTCAAATTAGATTCAGTAAAAGAGCACTGTCGCAAGCTCTCTAGTAGTTATTTCACTAAAGCCGAATCGCATCCGAATCCGCTGGTGGTAAACTCGTGTAATTACGCCAAACGTCGCCCGTGGGATCGCCGTCGACCCCGGGATATCTTAACCGATGATGCTGACCCCATCACTAAAGCGAACGACCCTAAATTTGTAGGTAGGGCCACACACAATCGCACACATACACGCTACGCACACCGTCCCCGCCGGTGGAGACGAGGTCCCAGCTTTACTGTGGCCCAATCGCGCCTCGGCGCGAGAGGAGCCCGCACTCACTAATCCAATAGGGCATCAAGAGCCCTCCCCAGTAGGCTTTGGTCGAACCGATCGAAGCAAAGCCCCCCACTACGAACGGTGTTCGCAAGTCGCGGTCCGAGTCTCAAAGGAGACGCCCTTGCGCCACTGTGTTCTCTTTTGTTGGTACCTTCCACGGTAGCCATGCCAAGGTCAGAGCTCGTCTAGCTCGGCCTCCCCAAGTCCGGTGACGCTGTAGAGGCCGATATGGCCAACAGCATACTGCTCAATCGAAAAACGAAAACTTTAGTACCAGCAGTTTTTAAGTGCTTTACGTTATAGTAAATTGTTATCTTAAATTTTTGCTGATATTTAAATGTTTTAAGTTAAATTATTTATTAAATTTATCTGGGTCGCCCTGTAGCGCAGTTGAATTTTGGTAAAGTTAACAAAGTACGTGACTTGAAATTCATCCCCTAAATGAATAGATTTTAGGGCAATTGCTTATCGTTTACTGCTTTCCTGTAAACGATATCTCATTTATTCGTAAATAACTACGCAAGCAAGAGTTTTTATTAGCTTTAGGCTGTATCCCGCACATAGCAGAGGAGGGAAAGGGAATCTGGGAACCTAATAAGACATTTCTATTTTCCACTTTTTGAGAAATTCTGGAGGTATTGCGTGATGCGAGGCTCAACGCAGCGTTTTGCTTCGTTTCCAGAGCGAGAAAATGTAAATATTATCATTTTCTCGAGTGGGAATCGAACCCACAACTTGTCGCGTTTACATCGCACATTTGTACCTATGCGTCGCGAATGGCCTCGGCCTCACATACTACATAAAACAACAATCTTGAAATATTTCAAAAGCATAGATAAGATCATTGATATATTTATATATACAATATATATTTTTTTTTTTATTTCTAAAAGAAAAAGCACTGAAGTCAACACAAATATAATTTAAGAAGTGGTATGCGACGTCTCCATTAGGAGTCCTCGTCGGGTATCGGGTGACGCGGGTCGCAATCGTTCCTCATAAGTTATTTTATGTTTTTACCGCCGCGACGCTGAACGCCGCCGCGCTGGAACAATACAATGCTATTAAATTTTGACTTTTATTGATTTTTAAAGAAAGTTTTGATTTATAATTGTGTTATTTATCATTTTTATTGGAAACGGCAGACGTCTTGGCGTAACGGATTTTTAAATTTATATATTTTATGGCATTAGTAAATATTACCCGTTAAAGATCATTGAAGTCGGCAGGGTACGACATAAAGTAAAGACTACCCGCTTGCGAGATGATGATGGCGGTCGTGGGTTCGAGTCTCAGCAATTCCGTTCCCCAATATCCGCCGAATTCTTAAAGCATTGCCATGAGTGACGGCACTCCACGCCGCGCTTTGCCGTGTTACCAAAGCGAGGAAATGAAAATATTAAATGTTTCATTCTCCCGGGTGGGAATCGTACCTACAAACGTCGCGTTACCACTAGCACCGCTAGTACCACTGCGCCGCCGCGGCCACAATGTGTTTTGTGGGATTATTGTGAGAAATGGCAATTAACACCTTATTTACAAATTAATGTAACAAAACACTGCATATTCAACAGCACCGTTAATTTCCAGTATTATATAAAAAGTAATAGGATTTGAACCCGCGCCAATATCTATACTTATATTATTTTTTATTTGAATATAATTTTAAAATATCACCAAAAGAAATAAACACAAAAAAACATTCCTCTTAAGTAAATGAAGCGCGGTAAGTAAACAATTTAAAACCAACACAAAAAGAAAGCAGTTATTATTGAAATAGCTTTACATAACGTCCACGAACAAACAAACTAAACGACTTCGACATTAATACTAGAGTGCCTCGTTTGTCCGCCGCCCTCCGTCCTCCGTCCTCCGTCTCCACTCTTTATTCACATGTTTTATTCAATTGGAAATACTCGTAATCTGTGGACAAAACAACTCGGGACGTCCACTAACGTACTTCTGCTCGATATATTCATTTACTAGCTACTGCCGCGGTTTTCACTCTTTAATTTAAGAAAATTTGTATAAAAACGTTTGAAAATTAATTTAATAAATTTAAATATTTGTAATATTACGTACTATATAACGTACCTATTATAAATGTGGTAACAGTTTTCAAATAATGTCATGTCATATGTTGCAGAAACAACCTGCATAGGTTTTCGTATCTCAAAAGAAAAAACAACCATAAGGATTCCGTTTGTCGTCCGTATGTCTCTTCTGTCAAGTTGAAATTAATATCAAATATCTACAATCTCTCCCCTGATTCGCATTCGAACTTTTGTTTATTTTTTAATGTTAATGCAAGAAAAAACTATATGCATGTGTGAATTTCATCCAAATCGATTCATCAGTTTTAGCATAATGGATTAACAAACATTCACACCTTGCTCGTTATAATATCTCGGATAGGTGCCTCATACCTCATGGAAAACTCAAGTGCTGTTTACCAACAATAGCGGAACGAGCGCGTATCATATATTCTTAGTATTTATGAATATTAATATTAGTATTTACACGCAACCGTTGTTTTACGGCGGTCACGAGTTCGATTCTTATCTCGTCGTCGGTACGGCCTTAGGTGTTCTATAGGTCCATGCCTACATAAATGTGCGTTTATCCTACCTTAGATAATATATGTATTCTATGTTTTAAATATTTTAAGTAGGATTGTATTGTATGTATTGTCTAGGTGTCTACATACAATATCAACTTACAAGATGACTTAAGTGATATATGTATGAATAATGAAACATTTTAAAATATGTAACTTGATTATTTTGTCTTCTTTTATAAATATATTTTTTTTTTTTATTACCCTCTTCGACCCACCAGTCGTATTGTGTCAATACAAAATAAAATAAAATGTAGTCTATTTTCCGGATCCTTGTAAAGTTTTGTAATTTTTATAATTATGTACGTGCATCTTGATAGATTTATAAATAGGGCGTTAAGCTCCCCCACTCAACTCACTAAATTGGGGAATGGAGTAGGTTCCCCCTGCCTCCCTTGATATATACGATATCAGATACAGAGTGTGTTATATACCTACCTTAGGTAGGTATATAAAATGGTCCAAAAGATCCTTAAAAGCCACTCACTACAAACAAGACCGTGTTGAATTTCAATATTATTTTTAAATACCGTTACTAATGTTAATACTTCGCATCGTTATTATTTTAAGGAGCATCTTAATGATAATGCTGATTACATTTGAGTAAACAGCACGCGTTTTACACCGCGGCGGAACATTTAGCGACCCTGTAATTAGTTCTCGATTTAAAAATTATAAGAAAATATTAACTTAATGTTCCAAATATGGATTTGACCCCCAATACTTATCATTTACATTTTTAAAAGCAGGTATAATGGGGAAAAGAATTCACTAAGTGTTATTGGTTCTTATTTTATACCTACATGTATTTACATGTGTGTGTATATTTTGATAGTTATTGTAAATGACAACAGAAAATTAACTATTTTAAAGTTTCTGTACGTCAAAAGAATAAATGGGAACCCTATACCTATACTGCGTATAGATCACCGTGCTGTGCTCGTGTCCACTTGCCTCTCTGTTCGTGTGTCAAGATGACTTGTGTCAAGGCCGCGAAGCAGTCGCGTCTGCAGTTCCTTGGAGCACAAATAAAAATTAAGGTTTTAAATTAACACGATCCAAATATACAAGCGTTTGTGCATAGTTTTTGTATGAATTTTAACGCGAAATCAAAACTTCTAGCGTACTTTCTTGGTCAATGAATTATGAAAATTGGCAAGAAGTGACCACTAATAGTAGAAACAAATGAAAACATAAGAAATATAGAGTATAGAAGCTCTATGCAGCACTTAGTGCCTTCAAGGCAGCAGGTGGGAGATGGTACACTGGCCCCGAGTGGTACCGACAATGTGATATCCGCCGTCTTTGCAGTAACAAAGGCCACGCTCTGGTTTCTTGATGTTGTCAAGCTGTATTGTGCTCCTGCAGTAACGTGCGACAGGCCGCTTGTTCTGATGGTGAAATATGATCTATTCTATATTGTATATGCTATACAGGAGATGGTACTTAGTACAGGTGGGACGGACAGGAGATAGTTGCGGATTCAATGATGGTCGGGGCGCGCACGTGCAGACAGGCACGCCCTGGGCCGCGACAGTCTCAATAAATTTCCATACAAAATAGTAGTTTTCCTTAAATAACGAATTTACTTCTACCGTCACTCCTATAATACAGCTAATTACCCGGAAACGATAAAAATGACTCACTTTGATATTATATTGTTTGTGCAAAATATTAATTGGATATGTGTTTACTGCGCGCACTGCGGTCACAGATTCGAATATAAATAAATTGTTCTGGTTCAAGTAAATAACTATTTATATAAAATGTCCTTAACGCTACGTTGCGGAAAAATATGTTCCTGATTTACCGGAATTACTATATATTTATATACTGCTGTAATCCGATACTCGTGTATCGGAGTCAGCTTAGCTGAACGAATCCGCAATGAAGAGATATACAGAATGGCAATGGAAAATACAGAGGTATGAGACCATGATTGATCTCCGAAAACACAGTATCAAAGATACTGGAGGAAGATCACGAAAAAAAGTACGACGACCCCCCGGAGGGCATGTATGAAGTAGTTGATGACAGTGGACGAGACGAAAGAGGCATGCAGTGACCATAGCGTTTGTCTGACAACCCCGCCAGAGATGCAGCGTGAAGCTAAGGTTAATTCTTCCATTATTGAGTGACTTACAGACAAAGCTCAGGCGAAACTACGAGACTTACAAAGTTAAATTGTGGTAGGGTATGGACTGTAGAGGAGCACTAAAGGTTTCTGGTAATTCCTACGGTAACGGAAAAAACGGAATTTTCCATTTGACGTGTTGAAATCGACGCGTAACAAAGTTGCAGGCGACGACGACGTCTAAAATATTTAAATTTCTCCTCTCCCTCCTTCGGTCCCTGCGGTTCTCTGCTGCGTAATGTTAAAGGTACTTGAGAATAATAAATACACACTCCGTATTTAGTCCTAATGTAAGAAATATTTTTATCTTACAATCAAATGATTACAATCATTTACTTTACAACGATTCAAGAAACTAAAATTTATAGTCAAATTTAATTATAAAACTGTTAAATTCCTAATAAAGATAGTATATATATATATTATGTAGTTGGCAAGTATGAGATAAGCTTATCAATGCGGTGGTGTAATTACGGAGTGAGGCGAGTGAGGCGAGTGGGGCGGGGGGGCCTATGGGCGGTAAGAGGTACGAGGGAGACGGCGAGGTGCGTCTTAGGAGATTGCTAATTACGTAGCTAATGAAGGCGCGACCTTAGATCGTATCTGGAGATCGATTGAGCACCATTGATTAGGGTACCGAGGTCCGGGGGAACATGAGAACATTCATTTCTTAATATATTTTTTAACTTTAGCCTCGATCCTGTATTAGAGGTGTAATATTTTAAAGAATAAATTCGGATCTATAATTAAAAACTATAGAAGAAAGTTAATCTAACGTAAGCTATTTTCATTTGTTCGCCCTGTTGACAAGAGTAAGATCGACGTTGACGGCGTGAGGCTGTAACAAAGTTACTTATGAAACAAATATGTAAATAATATCTATATTAATACCGCATCACAATTAAAATTAGTCATTAGTATAATTAGATACTTGTATAGGTGTAATTATTTCATATATTATAATTACAAATTCTTTTTTCAATATCATTAATTAATTAAATTACTTTAACACTTGAAATTGTGAGCAGCTTTATATAAAAGATCTACATAAATATCTATCGTTATCGGAATAGAACTTGATACTATCGTCGTAGGCAGGTGCCAGCACAGCCACAGTCTGTGCCAGATGTTAGTTAACGCTAGTTAAACTTCTTTAGAAATCTTACAACATAATAACAGAGTACAGTATCACAGGTGTGAATGCTGCTTTCGTGTCATTAATTTTGTTTGGGGATTAACTTTTTTTATTTTCACGATTTTCACTTTATAAATTCTATAATTTTTTATCATTTTTAGAGACGCGTTACTATGGTTGACTGCTTAGTTTAATCAGTCAAACTATTAAAATAAATGTTTATATCCTACAACTGCTATAAATGCATAATTAAACATTACTTGTAAATGCATAACTGAACAACTAAGATATTATACGTTACTAGCTTTTCTCTGCTTATTATATTTCACATAAGGTATGCAGAGAAAAATGTGTAGCTAAAAAGGACGGAGAGAATCTAGTGTTACAACACTCCGTTTCACACGCACTGCCATATTTTCAAGGCATTGCATGTTGAGTTGCGAAAGAACGCCCTTCGAAAACTTATTTGTCCAAATAAGTAACCTACGACTTTCATAGTACTATTCTGTACCAAAGTAATATACGAAGCCTACGGGTGTTTTAGTTAGCATTTACGCGCGCTGCACGTCGCGGGCTGCGGCGTCACGCGTCACGCGTCACACACCGCGCGCCGGCGCTGTTGTTATCAGTGCGCGTGCATTAATCACTGATAAGAGAACACTTTCTACACCCTTTCCTTTTATCTACGTATTAATATTAATAATAATATGGTGATTCGTCGATTTTATCGTTGAGCAATACTTTGCGTTGGTTTTGGTTCGATTTTCACTCGGCAGAATGATATTTTTCATTTACAGTTCAAATCGCGGTATTGTACTCTGATACTCAACACGCACTATCTCAGGGATTGGGCGGAAAGTGGGCAACGGAGTGTTTTGACACTATGTTCGCTTCAGTGATTTGAAATTGTTAATTGCAATTTGATCGATATTTTGGCAAATTAGGCAAGTGCGTACTTAATAATATTGAAATTTCTTTCCTTTCTTGAAAATGTTTTACACAAACACACATAGAGAAACGATATTTATTTAAATGTATTCAAATAACTGCCACTTCACGCTATTTCATAAATTATTAATGTAATGGAACCAAATACGTAGCAACAAAGAAATATCACAAAAGCCTTAGAAAATTGAGCTTACATTGTATTACTCATCCATTATAACGCCGTGTGGTCATTAAAGACACCCATAAATATACAGACAGACGTACTTTAACAATCTAAACTGATCTATAGTTATTTTAAAGTGATCAAGCAGAGAGAAAAATTGATCGATCGACCGTCGTGACGCAGTGGCACGAGCGCGTGACTGTATATAGTAAACGCGACGATTGTGGGTTTGATTCTCACTCTGAGAATGAATTATTATTTATCAAAAAAATCTCCGATCTGGTAGCGCAGGGCATAGTTCCGCGACTCAACACGCAATGCCTCTAAAATTCGGTGAAAAGTGAGGAACGAAGTGTCTTAACACTAACTTCCCTCTGCCTAACCTACTAAAAGATAAAAACTCTTCGTTTTTTAAAATACTTTCATTGATACTGTATTAGTTAGGATTAACGAGTTGAATAATTTAAATAGCGTCAGTATTGTAATGTATGTAAACTACCCAGCAGGTGCTCCACTAATGTTTCACATGTACCCCACATGTTTGACTAAACCCGCGGCCGGTGTGACGCGTCGCTGGTGACGTCACGGGGTACATGTCGGTATATCGACGAAATATGGGCGATATACCAGCCTACGTCTTGTGCCCCGCAGATGAAAAGGAGAAAAGGGTACTAGGTCACACTCTCCGAAATGTATCCTACAGAATGCCGACAAGCAAGCTACTTTTGGTCGATGTTCAAGGCTTTGCAGCTTTGTCCCAACAATCGCTGAGTCGCCAGTGAGCCTCTAGGCGCGATTTTCAATCGAGTCTTGTCGTTAGCTTATATTTAGCATGTCCATCCCAAAGCTGACTGAGTAGCAGCAGTACTCCGTACACAATCGGACTTCAGCTTGATAAAGTTGAAGAAGCTGTCCCGGAGTGGAGTACTGCCTCACCTTTAAGAGGACACCTAGTTTTTTAGCTGCAGTTGTAGCTAAAGACTTGATATAATGAGGTTATGCTATAGGTTCGCTCTTTTTTACAAGGTACAAGGTTTTAAATATATCAAAATAAAGGTAATAAAACAATAACCTCGTTTTATAAATTTTATCTTTATATAGTCAAAAGTAAGGACAATATTTTAAACATAAATGTTACCCTGACTGGGATTTGAATGCATGACCTATAATTCCATCTAGGTACGAGTACATATATGTATAGTGTTCTACCCACAATAATAACGACGTTCCGTTTTAATTAATTTATTACTTCCAATGGGATACCGCGCAAGCGAACGTTATCATTAATTACGTTAATCGCGGCCTTTTTGCTTGGAATTGGTTCCTTGAATACGAATGTGTCTAATTATTAGAGGGAAACAGACTATATGCTCATACCTGGGTAATTAAATATATATGTATTTGATTTTATATTGGTTTCTTGTATTTCTCCAGAGAAAGTACAAACGAATATTGTATATTTTAAAATACTATTAATAATACCAAAGTCGCGTTTAGCACTATACTTATGATATAAATAGGAATTATTGTAGATAACTCTAATTCAGATTTGAGCTCACAGGCACCGCGTTCAGTTACATTCCACGTTACTAAGTATTTCTACAAAACTCAACACATATTATACAGTAAGTACTAAAGGATAAATAAAATAAAACAAATGCGAGCGAAGTCATTTAAATGAATAGTGTGTCCAAATTGATCCGACGCTCGAGAGCGGTTGAAGCAATTTGGAAGTATTGAAGTATTGGGGTTCGAAGTCAGCTCGCATCAATATTCATTAGTTGCAGATAAAGTGCTTCGGTCGCGACGGGGGAATATATTGAAAAATTTCATAAATTTACATTGAAAAAAATATTTTAAATTGTAGAGTATTAATGTTATGTAATGGCTGTAATTGGTTCAATTTTTTTCCCGCTTCCCGCTGTATCCCGTATATGGCCAGTATTTTGCCCAGTTCGAGATATTGTGTATTGAGTGGAGCGTAGAAATAGAAATAATTCATTCCCCTGAGTGGGAACCCAAAACCGTCCCGTTTACATTAAACGAGGTGTCGCTGTGCCACGGCGGCCTCAGTCATAAATGATTGTTTTCTACAACTAGGTACTTCCTAATTGGGCAAAATTGATGTCACTGAATAATATGAAATTTATTTTGCATAGATATTTGAGACATCGCATATAAATATCCTATATAAATACAATATCTCTAGAATCTATTCCATGTAAAAGATAACCTCCAAGTAGATATGAATCTTGTACTTACTTGAAGCTCGTCAATGTTATTAGTATGTATGTGTTCTATTGTATGTAAATATCCGTGTGGTATAACATTCGATGGCGGATGTCGTAAGTTCAGTTCCTACTCGAGACATAGTGTATCAGTTTTTTCTCTAATAGTAAAAGTAAACTAGTTATAACCTATATAAAAGTGTATAGGACTACGTCGTTCACAGGTTCGTTTGTTTCGATAAAAGATTATTATTATTTAGTTGATTGACTCCCGCGTGGTGCATTTGTGGTCACGGAGCGTGACGTGATGCTAATCAGGCGATGTCGTTAATACTCCTATTTATAATAAATGGGTATTGTTTGACAAAATCAGTAATGTTTTTCTTTTGTTTAGCCGAGGTAACCAGGTTCCAAACCTGCACTAGGTACGACTCTTCATACCAATGCGCCACTGCGCCGTAGCTGGCCTCAATATTTATATAAAGCGAATATTAATAAAACTCTAATGCATTGACTATTATTTCCTTAACTGAAATATTTGATTATAATTCACGTAAACAACAAATTTCATCAGTTTTATAGTAACTAACGCAAACGTTGCGGCTTGCTGTGAATATTAATATGAATTGTAAATAATGAGAATGAATTGTTTACGGAATTGTGGCGAGAGTTGCGGCGGGCCTACCTACCTGCTGCAGTGCACCCAACTGGGATATGATACGAGTTCAGGGAGGAAATGGGATATTTTGTTTAGCTTCAGCTTTATCCTGCGTATAGCAGTGTACCAAGATACACAAGGGAATGAAAACAAAAAATACTTACGATTTCCGCCTAAGGCAATGAATTAATTTTAATTTCTCACTCTTCCTCACTCGACTCCAGAACTAGTGTTGCTGACACACTACATAGTAACTAATAGGCG
This sequence comes from Heliconius melpomene rosina, assembly GCF_056956725.1. Taxonomy (NCBI): domain Eukaryota; kingdom Metazoa; phylum Arthropoda; class Insecta; order Lepidoptera; family Nymphalidae; genus Heliconius; species Heliconius melpomene. The sequence goes on along the minus strand of NC_140396.1, from coordinate 210,703 downwards.
CACATTACAAATATTTCACAAAAGAAACTTTAATTGAATAACATCAGTTTTTTTACAATATTGCTTACAAAAGGAATGCATAATAAATGATGCGTTAAAATTTTAAAGAAATTTACTTTTACAAACGTATTTTAATTAATAGTTGTATATCGGCTCGTATTTGCAATATTCTCACGTACTAAGAAGGGTCTCGAACAAAAGTTCGTCGAACAATATCTACAAAAGGGGATGCGCGTGAGTCGCTCGCACACACAGTCGACTTCTAAACTAACTTGTATCTTCCTCCCTCGTGATAAGGACTTAGTAGTCCAAGCGAAGGGTGGTATTGTATGAACAGGCCACAATAAGTACAATCGACATTATTCAAAGATGCTATCTTGCGTAGTTGCTGAACTATACATACATACATATATACAGTTTAATTTTATATGGAACTTCAAGAAACAGAATGTCTCTGAATTAGGCGGGAAGTGGAGAACGCAGTGTTTTAAAAACAGGATTTCTCCGCCTCCTATCGTCATGTATATGAGAAATGTAATTAATTATAAATTTTGCTCGCTGATACCAATAATAATGTAACTCTACATGATAATCTACTCTTCACAATAATATTGTAAAAATAAGATTTAGAATTGTTTCAGAATTTAACGTTGCCGTTATAGGTGCCCGAGAGACCACACACCAGATGTCTGTGAACTTAGCAGAGCATTGTCCAGCAGATCAAAAAAAAAGTGGAGTTCTCTTCGCATGCACCTGAGTTCTATAGTTCCTGATAGATTTTATAAATAGTTCTGCCGTTTTTACCCCTGAAAAAGTTATGTAAAAAAATGATCTGCTAACTTCCCGTGGCAGATCATTTTTTTGCAAATAAAAATCGGGGCGAGATCTGCACTCATAGGGATGAATAAAATAGTTCCTGATAATTTTTAACAATAGTTCTGTTAATTTCACGAAGAAAAAAATTTTTAAACAGAAAAAAAGAACGTTCGTTTCGAAAAAAGTTCGAAAGGTAAAGTAATTTTTAAAATTAATAAAATGATACTCAGACGCGAGAACTCTTTATTTTTCAATAGAATATAAGTAGTTCTACAATATTTAGCCTGAAAGAAAACCATAACTCTGAAAAAACTGCCAGCAGAGCATAGTTGATTGTATGAAATATTGAAAAATGTCCATTTCAACTCTTCATATGTAAAAGTACTAAATAATTTATTTATGAATGTGCTCAGACTCGGGAACTCTTTGATTTCTAACAGAATATGAGTTGTTCTATTATAAAAAGCTAATTATGAAACTAGAACTCCTGTAAAAATGCCAGCAGAGCATAGTCGAAAATTCGATTTGTTGAAAAATATCAAATTAACTAGTTGCGAAGAAAAATATTTTTTTAAAATATTAATATCTTCCTCAGAAGCGAGAACTCTTCATTTTTCAATAGAATATAAGTCGTTGTACGATATTTAGCCTGAAAGAAAATCAGAACTCTGAAAAAACTGCCAGCAGAGCATAGTTGATTGTATGAAATATTGAAAAATGTCCATTTCAACTCTTCATATGTAAAAGTACTAAATAATTTATTTATGAATGTGCTCAGACTCGGGAACTCTTTGATTTCTAACAGAATATGAGTTGTTCTATTATAAAAAGCTAATTATAAAACTAGAGCTCTTGAAAAAATGCCAGCAGAGCATACTTGAATATTTAATTTTCCGAAAAATATCAAATTAATTTGTAGCGACGAAAAATATTTTTTTAAAATATTAATATCTTGCTCAGAAGCGAGAACTCTTCATTTTTCAATAGAATATAAGTCGTTGTACGATATTTAGCCTGAAAGAAAATCAGAACTCTGAAAAAACTGCCAGCAGAGCATAGTTGATTGTATGAAATATTGAAAAATGTCCATTTCAACTCTTCATATGTAAAAGTACTAAATAATTTATTTATGAATGTGCTCAGACTCGAAAACTCTTTGATTTCTAACAGAATATGAGTTGTTCTATTATAAAAAGCTAATAATGAAACTAGAACTCCTGTAAAAATGCCAGCAGAGCATAGTCGAAAATTCGATTTGTTGAAAAATATCAAATGAACTAGTTGCGAAGAAAAATATTTTTTTAAAATATAAATATATTGCTCAGATGCAAGAACTCTTCATTTTTCAGTAGAATATAAATAGTTCTACGATATTTAGCCTGAAAGAAAACCAGAACTCTGAAAAACCTGCCAGCAGAGCATAGTTGATTGTATGAAATATTGAAAAATGTCCATTTCAACTCTTCATATGTAAAAGTACTAAATAATTTATTTATGAATGTGCTCAGACTCGGGAACTCTTTGATTTCTAACAGAATATGAGTTGTTCTATTATAAAAAGCTAATTATGAAACGAGAACTCCTGTAAAAATGCCAGCAGAGCATAGTCGAAAATTCGATTTGTTGAAAAATATCAAATTAACTAGTTGCGAAGAAAAATATTTTTTTAAAATATTAATATCTTCCTCAGAAGCGAGAACTCTTCATTTTTCAATAGAATATAAGTCGTTGTACGATATTTAGCCTGAAAGAAAACCAGAACTCTGAAAAAACTGCCAGCAGAGCATAGTTGATTGTATGAAATATTGAAAAATGTCCATTTCAACTCTTCATATGTAAAAGTACTAAATAATTTATTTCTGAATGTGCTCAAACACGAGAACTCTTGTATTTCTAACAGAATATGAGTTGTTCTATTATAAAAAGCCAATTACAAAACTAGAACTCTTGTAAAAATGCCAGCAGAGCATAGTAGAAAATTCGATTTGTTGAAAAATATCAAATTAACTTGTTGCGATGAAAAATATTTTTTAAAAATATTAATATCTTGCTCAGAAGCGAGAACTCTTCATTTTTCAACAGAATACAAGTAATTCTACGATATTTAGCCTGAATGAAAACCAGAACTCTGAAAAAACTGCCAGCAGAGCATAGTTGATTGTATGAAATGTAGAAAAATGACAATTTTAACTCTACATATGTAAAAGTACTAAATTTTTTTTTTTGAAAGTGTTCCGATACGGGATCTCTTGGATTTCTAATAGAATATGAGTTATTCTATTATACAAAGCCAATTACAAAACTAGAACTCCTGTAAAAATGCCAGCAGAGCATAGTTGAAAATTGGATTTGTTGAAAAATATCAAATTAACTTGTTGCGACGAAAAATATTTTTTAAAAATATTAATATCATTTTCAAAAGCGAGAACTCTTTATTTTACTATAGAATATAGGTAGTTCTACGATATTTAGCCTGAACGAAAACCAGAACTCTGAAAAAACTGCCAGCAGAGCATAGTTGATTGTATGAAATATTGAAAAATGTCCATTTCAACTCTTCATATGTAAAAGTACTAAATAATTTATTTATGAATGTGCTCAGACTCGGGAACTCTTTGATTTCTAACAGAATATGAGTTGTTCTATTATAAAAAGCTAATTATAAAACTAGAGCTCTTGAAAAAATGCCAGCAGAGCATACTTGAATATTTAATTTTCCGAAAAATATCAAATTAATTTGTAGCGACGAAAAATATTTTTTTAAAATATTAATATCTTGCTCAGAAGCGAGAACTCTTCATTTTTCAATAGAATATAAGTCGTTGTACGATATTTAGCCTGAAAGAAAATCAGAACTCTGAAAAAACTGCCAGCAGAGCATAGTTGATTGTATGAAATATTGAAAAATGTCCATTTCAACTCTTCATATGTAAAAGTACTAAATAATTTATTTATGAATGTGCTCAGACTCGGGAACTCTTTGATTTCTAACAGAATATGAGTTGTTCTATTATAAAAAGCTAATTATGAAACTAGAACTCCTGTAAAAATGCCAGCAGAGCATAGTCGAAAATTCGATTTGTTGAAAAATATCAAATTAACTAGTTGCGAAGAAAAATATTTTTTTAAAATATAAATATATTGCTCAGATGCAAGAACTCTTCATTTTTCAGTAGAATATAAGTAGTTCTACGATATTTAGCCTGAAAGAAAACCAGAACTCTGAAAAACCTGCCAGCAGAGCATAGTTGATTGTATGAAATATTGAAAAATGTCCATTTCAACTCTTCATATGTAAAAGTACTAAATAATTTTCTATTTTAATGTGCTCAGACTCGGGAACTCTTTGATTTCTACTAGAATATGAGCAGTTCTATTACAAAAGCCAATTATAAAACTAGAACTCCTGTAAAAATGCCAGCAGAGCATACTTGAATATTTAATTTGTTGAAAAATAGCAAATTAACTTGTTGCGAAGAAAAATATTTTTTAAAAATATTAATATCTTGCTCAGAAGCGAGAACTCTTCATTTTTCAACAGAATATAAGTAATTCTACGATATTTAGCCTGAATGAAAACCAGAACTCTGAAAAAACTGCCAGCAGAGCATAGTTGATTGCATGAAATGTAGAAAAATGACAATTTTAACTCTACATATGTTAAAGTACTAAATATTTTTTTTTGAAAGTGCTCCGACACGGGAACTCTTGGATTTCTAATAGAATATGAGTTATTCTATTATACAAAGCCAATTACAAAACTAGAACTCCTGTAAAAACGCCAGCAGAGCATAGTTGAAATTTGGATTTCTTGAAAAATATCAAATTAACATGTTGTGACGAAAAATATTTTTTAAAAATATTAATATCTAGCTTAAAAGCGAGAACTCTTCATTTTTCAATAGAATATAAGTAGTTCTATGATATTTAGCCTGAAAGAAAACTAGAACTCTGAAAAAACTGCCAGCAGAGCATAGTTGATTGTATGAAATATTCAAAAATGTCCATTTCAACTCTTCATATGTAAAAGTACTGAATAATTTTCTATTTTAATGTGCTCAGACTCGGGAACTCTTTAATTTCTAACAGAATATGAGTAGTCCTATTATAAAAAGCCAATTATAAAACTAGAACTCCTGTTAAAATGCCAGCAGAGCATAGTTGAAAATTCGATTTCTTGAAAAATATCAAATTAACATGTTGCGACGAAAAATATTTTTTATAAATATTAATATCTTGCTCAGAAGCAAGAACTCTTCATTTTTCAATAGAATATAAGTAGTTCTATGATATTTAGTCTGAAAGAAAACCAGAACTCTGAAAAAACTGCCAGCAGAGCACAGTTGATTGTATGAAATATTGAAAAATGCCCATTTCAACTCTTCATATGTAAAAGTACTGAATAATTTTCTATTTTTATGTGCTCAGACTCGGGAACTCTTTAATTTCTAACAGAATATGAGAATTTCTATTATTAAAAGCCAATTACAAAACTAGAACTCCTGTAAAAATGCCAGGAGAGCATACCTTAATATTCAATTTGTCGAAAAATATCAAGTTAATTTGTAGCGAAGAAAAATATTTTTTAAAAATATTAAAATCTTGCTCAGAAGCGAGAACTCTTCATTTTTCAATAGAATATAAGTCTTTCTACGATATTTAGCCTGAAAGAAAACCAGAACTCTGAAAAAACTGCCAGCAGAGCATAGTTGAACATGTGAAATGTAGAAAGATGACAAATTCAACTCTTCATATGTACAAGTAGTAAATATTTTTTTCAGAGTTCTGTATTTGTTGCAGGCTAAATATCATAGAACTATTTGTATTCTATTGAAAAATGAAGACTTCTCGCTTCTGAGCACGATTTTAATATTTTAAAAAAATATTTCTGCGTTTCAGATAAGAAATTTGATATTTTTCGACAAATTGAATATTCAGGTATGCTCTGCTGGTATTTTTACAGGAGTTCTTGTTTAATTATTGGCTTTTTATAATAGAACTACTCATATTCTAGTAGAAATCAAAGAGTTCCCGAGTCTGAGCACATTAAAATAGAAAATTATTCAGTACTTTTACATATGAAGAGTTGAAATGGACATTTTTCAATATTTCATACAATCAACTATGCTCTGCTGGCAGTTTTTTCAGAGTTCTGGTTTTCATTCAGGGTAAATATCGTAGAACTACCTGTATTCTGTTGAAAAATGAAGAGTTCTCGCTTCTGAGCAAGATATTCATATTTTTAAAAAATATTTTTCGTCGCAACAAGTTAATTTGATAATTTTCAACAAATCGAATTTTCAACTATGCTCTGCTGGCATTTTTACAGGAGTTCTAGTTTTGTAATTGGCTTTTTATAATAGAACAACTTATATTCTGTTAGAAATACAAGAGTTCTCGTGTTTGAGCACATTCAGAAATAAATTATTTAGTACTTTTACATATGAAGAGTTGAAATGGACATTTTTCAATATTTCATACAATCAACTATGCTCTGCTCGCAGTTTTTTCAGAGTTCTGGTTTTCTTTTTGGCTAAATATCGTAGAACTACCTGTATTCTATAGTAAAATAAAGAGTTCTCGCTTTTAAGAATGATATTAATATTTTTAAAAAATATTTTTCGTCGCAACAAGTTAATTTGATATTTTTCAACAAATCGAATTTTCGACTATGCTCTGCTGGCATTTTTACAGGAGTTCTAGTTTTATAATTGGCTTTTTATAATAGAACTGCTCATATTCTAGTAGAAATCAAAGAGTTCCCGAGTCTGAGCACATTAAAATAGAAAATTATTTAGTACTTTTACATATGAAGAGTTGAAATGGACATTTTTCAATATTTCATACAATCAACTATGGTCTGCTGGCAGTTTTTTCAGAGTTCTGGTTTTCTTTCAGGCTAAATATCGTAGAACGACTTATATTCTATTGAAAAATGAAGAGTTCTCGCTTCTGAGCAAGATGTTAATATTTTTAAAAAATATTTTTCTTCGCAACAAGTTAATTTGCTATTTTTCAACAAATTAAATATTCAAGTATGCTCTGCTGGCATTTTTACAGGAGTTCTAGTTTTATAATTGGCTTTTTATAATAGAACTGCTCATATTCTAGTAGAAATCAAAGAGTTCCCGAGTCTGAGCACATTAAAATAGAAAATTATTTAGTACTTTTACATATGAAGAGTTGAAATGGACATTTTTCAATATTTCATACAATCAACTATGCTCTGCTGGCAGTTTTTTCAGAGTTCTGGTTTTCTTTCAGGCTAAATATCGTAGAACGACTTATATTCTATTGAAAAATGAAGAGTTCTCGCTTCTGAGCAAGATATTAATATTTTTAAAAAATATTTTTCTTCGCAACAAGTTAATTTGCTATTTTTCAACAAATCGAATTTTCGACTATGCTCTGCTGGCATTTTTACAGGAGTTCTAGTTTTATAATTGGCTTTTTATAATAGAACTGCTCATATTCTAGTAGAAATCAAAGAGTTCCCGAGTCTGAGCACATTAAAATAGAAAATTATTTAGTACTTTTACATATGAAGAGTTGAAATGGACATTTTTCAATATTTCATACAATCAACTATGCTCTGCTGGCAGTTTTTTCAGAGTTCTGGTTTTCTTTCAGGCTAAATATCGTAGAACGACTTATATTCTATTGAAAAATGAAGAGTTCTCGCTTCTGAGCAAGATATTAATATTTTTAAAAAATATTTTTCTTCGCAACAAGTTAATTTGCTATTTTTCAACAAATCGAATTTTCGACTATGCTCTGCTGGCATTTTTACAGGAGTTCTAGTTTTATAATTGGCTTTTTATAATAGAACTGCTCATATTCTAGTAGAAATCAAAGAGTTCCCGAGTCTGAGCACATTAAAATAGAAAATTATTTATTACTTTTACATATGAAGAGTTGAAATGGACATTTTTCAATATTTCATACAATCAACTATGCTCTGCTGGCAGTTTTTTCAGAGTTCTGGTTTTCTTTCAGGCTAAATATCGTAGAACGACTTATATTCTATTGAAAAATGAAGAGTTCTCGCTTTTGAGCAAGATATTCATATTTTTAAAAAATATTTTTCTTCGCTACAAATTAATTTGATATTTTTCGGCAAATTAAATATTCAAGTATGCTCTGCTGGCATTTTTACAGGAGTTCTAGTTTTATAATTAGCTTTTTATAATAGAACAACTCATATTCTGTTAGAAATCAAAGATTTCCGGGGTCTGAGCACATTCATAAATAAATTATTTAGTACTTTTACATATGAAGAGTTGAAATGGACATTTTTCAATATTTCATACAATCAACTATGCTCTGCTGGCAGTTTTTTCAGAGTTCTGGTTTTCTTTCAGGCTAAATATCGTAGAACGACTTATATTCTATTGAAAAATGAAGAGTTCTCGCTTCTGAGCAAGATATTAATATTTTTAAAAAATATTTTTCTTCGCAACAAGTTAATTTGCTATTTTTCAACAAATCGAATTTTCGACTATGCTCTGCTGGCATTTTTACAGGAGTTCTAGTTTTATAATTGGCTTTTTATAATAGAACTGCTCATATTCTAGTAGAAATCAAAGAGTTCCCGAGTCTGAGCACATTAAAATAGAAAATTATTTATTACTTTTACATATGAAGAGTTGAAATGGACATTTTTCAATATTTCATACAATCAACTATGCTCTGCTGGCAGTTTTTTCAGAGTTCTGGTTTTCTTTCAGGCTAAATATCGTAGAACGACTTATATTCTATTGAAAAATGAAGAGTTCTCGCTTTTGAGCAAGATATTCATATTTTTAAAAAATATTTTTCTTCGCTACAAATTAATTTGATATTTTTCGGCAAATTAAATATTCAAGTATGCTCTGCTGGCATTTTTACAGGAGTTCTAGTTTTATAATTAGCTTTTTATAATAGAACAACTCATATTCTGTTAGAAATCAAAGATTTCCGGGGTCTGCGCACATTCATAAATAAATTATTTAGTACTTTTACATATGAAGAGTTGAAATGGACATTTTTCAATATTTCATACAATCAACTATGCTCTGCTGGCAGTTTTTTCAGAGTTCTGGTTTTCTTTCAGGCTAAATATCGTACAACGACTTATATTCTATTGAAAAATGAAGAGTTCTCGCTTCTGAGCAAGATATTAATATTTTTAAAAAATATTTTTCTTCGCAACAAGTTAATTTGCTATTTTTCAACAAATTAAATATTCAAGTATGCTCTGCTGGCATTTTTACAGGAGTTCTAGTTTTATAATTGGCTTTTTATAATAGAACTGCTCATATTCTAGTAGAAATCAAAGAGTTCCCGAGTCTGAGCACATTAAAATAGAAAATTATTTAGTACTTTTACATATGAAGAGTTGAAATGGACATTTTTCAATATTTCATACAATCGACTATGCTCTGCTGGCAGTTTTTTCAGAGTTCTGGTTTTCTTTCAGGCTAAATATCGTAGAACGACTTATATTCTATTGAAAAATGAAGAGTTCTCGCTTCTGAGCAAGATATTAATATTTTTAAAAAATATTTTTCTTCGCAACAAGTTAATTTGCTATTTTTCAACAAATTAAATATTCAAGTATGCTCTGCTGGCATTTTTACAGGAGTTCTAGTTTTATAATTGGCTTTTTATAATAGAACTGCTCATATTCTAGTAGAAATCAAAGAGTTCCCGAGTCTGAGCACATTAAAATAGAAAATTATTTAGTACTTTTACATATGAAGAGTTGAAATGGACATTTTTCAATATTTCATACAATCAACTATGCTCTGCTGGCAGTTTTTTCAGAGTTCTGGTTTTCTTTCAGGCTAAATATCGTAGAACGACTTATATTCTATTGAAAAATGAAGAGTTCTCGCTTCTGAGCAAGATATTAATATTTTTAAAAAATATTTTTCTTCGCAACAAGTTAATTTGCTATTTTTCAACAAATTAAATATTCAAGTATGCTCTGCTGGCATTTTTACAGGAGTTCTAGTTTTATAATTGGCTTTTTATAATAGAACTGCTCATATTCTAGTAGAAATCAAAGAGTTCCCGAGTCTGAGCACATTAAAATAGAAAATTATTTAGTACTTTTACATATGAAGAGTTGAAATGGACATTTTTCAATATTTCATACAATCGACTATGCTCTGCTGGCAGTTTTTTCAGAGTTCTGGTTTTCTTTCAGGCTAAATATCGTAGAACGACTTATATTCTATTGAAAAATGAAGAGTTCTCGCTTCTGAGCAAGATATTAATATTTTTAAAAAATATTTTTCTTCGCAACAAGTTAATTTGCTATTTTTCAACAAATTAAATATTCAAGTATGCTCTGCTGGCATTTTTACAGGAGTTCTAGTTTTATAATTGGCTTTTTATAATAGAACTGCTCATATTCTAGTAGAAATCAAAGAGTTCCCGAGTCTGAGCACATTAAAATAGAAAATTATTTAGTACTTTTACATATGAAGAGTTGAAATGGACATTTTTCAATATTTCATACAATCGACTATGCTCTGCTGGCAGTTTTTTCAGAGTTCTGGTTTTCTTTCAGGCTAAATATCGTAGAACGACTTATATTCTATTGAAAAATGAAGAGTTCTCGCTTCTGAGCAAGATATTCATATTTTTAAAAAATATTTTTCTTCGCTACAAATTAATTTGATATTTTTCGGCAAATTAAATATTCAAGTATGCTCTGCTGGCATTTTTACAGGAGTTCTAGTTTTATAATTGGCTTTTTATAATAGAACTGCTCATATTCTAGTAGAAATCAAAGAGTTCCCGAGTCTGAGCACATTAAAATAGAAAATTATTTAGTACTTTTACATATGGAGAGTTGAAATGGACATTTTTCAATATTTCATACAATCAACTATGGTCTGCTGGCAGTTTTTTCAGAGTTCTGGTTTTCTTTCAGGCTAAATATCGTAGAACGACTTATATTCTATTGAAAAATGAAGAGTTCTCGCTTCTGAGCAAGATATTAATATTTTTAAAAAATATTTTTCTTCGCAACAAGTTAATTTGCTATTTTTCAACAAATTAAATATTCAAGTATGCTCTGCTGGCATTTTTACAGGAGTTCTAGTTTTATAATTGGCTTTTTATAATAGAACTGCTCATATTCTAGTAGAAATCAAAGAGTTCCCGAGTCTGAGCACATTAAAATAGAAAATTATTTAGTACTTTTACATATGGAGAGTTGAAATGGACATTTTTCAATATTTCATACAATCAACTATGGTCTGCTGGCAGTTTTTTCAGAGTTCTGGTTTTCTTTCAGGCTAAATATCGTAGAACGACTTATATTCTATTGAAAAATGAAGAGTTCTCGCTTCTGAGCAAGATATTAATATTTTTAAAAAATATTTTTCTTCGCAACAAGTTAATTTGCTATTTTTCAACAAATTAAATATTCAAGTATGCTCTGCTGGCATTTTTACAGGAGTTCTAGTTTTATAATTGGCTTTTTATAATAGAACTGCTCATATTCTAGTAGAAATCAAAGAGTTCCCGAGTCTGAGCACATTAAAATAGAAAATTATTTAGTACTTTTACATATGAAGAGTTGAAATGGACATTTTTCAATATTTCATACAATCAACTATGGTCTGCTGGCAGTTTTTTCAGAGTTCTGGTTTTCTTTCAGGCTAAATATCGTAGAACGACTTATATTCTATTGAAAAATGAAGAGTTCTCGCTTCTGAGCAAGATATTAATATTTTTAAAAAAATATTTTTCTTCGCAACAAGTTAATTTGCTATTTTTCAACAAATCGAATTTTCGACTATGCTCTGCTGGCATTTTTACAGGAGTTCTAGTTTTATAATTGGCTTTTTATAATAGAACTGCTCATATTCTAGTAGAAATCAAAGAGTTCCCGAGTCTGAGCACATTAAAATAGAAAATTATTTAGTACTTTTACATATGAAGAGTTGAAATGGACATTTTTCAATATTTCATACAATCAACTATGCTCTGCTGGCAGTTTTTTCAGAGTTCTGGTTTTCTTTCAGGCTAAATATCGTAGAACGACTTATATTCTATTGAAAAATGAAGAGTTCTCGCTTCTGAGCAAGATATTAATATTTTTAAAAAATATTTTTCTTCGCAACAAGTTAATTTGCTATTTTTCAACAAATCGAATTTTCGACTATGCTCTGCTGGCATTTTTACAGGAGTTCTAGTTTTATAATTGGCTTTTTATAATAGAACTGCTCATATTCTAGTAGAAATCAAAGAGTTCCCGAGTCTGAGCACATTAAAATAGAAAATTATTTATTACTTTTACATATGAAGAGTTGAAATGGACATTTTTCAATATTTCATACAATCAACTATGCTCTGCTGGCAGTTTTTTCAGAGTTCTGGTTTTCTTTCAGGCTAAATATCGTAGAACGACTTATATTCTATTGAAAAATGAAGAGTTCTCGCTTTTGAGCAAGATATTCATATTTTTAAAAAATATTTTTCTTCGCTACAAATTAATTTGATATTTTTCGGCAAATTAAATATTCAAGTATGCTCTGCTGGCATTTTTACAGGAGTTCTAGTTTTATAATTAGCTTTTTATAATAGAACAACTCATATTCTGTTAGAAATCAAAGATTTCCGGGGTCTGAGCACATTCATAAATAAATTATTTAGTACTTTTACATATGAAGAGTTGAAATGGACATTTTTCAATATTTCATACAATCAACTATGCTCTGCTGGCAGTTTTTTCAGAGTTCTGGTTTTCTTTCAGGCTAAATATCGTAGAACGACTTATATTCTATTGAAAAATGAAGAGTTCTCGCTTCTGAGCAAGATATTAATATTTTTAAAAAATATTTTTCTTCGCAACAAGTTAATTTGCTATTTTTCAACAAATCGAATTTTCGACTATGCTCTGCTGGCATTTTTACAGGAGTTCTAGTTTTATAATTGGCTTTTTATAATAGAACTGCTCATATTCTAGTAGAAATCAAAGAGTTCCCGAGTCTGAGCACATTAAAATAGAAAATTATTTATTACTTTTACATATGAAGAGTTGAAATGGACATTTTTCAATATTTCATACAATCAACTATGCTCTGCTGGCAGTTTTTTCAGAGTTCTGGTTTTCTTTCAGGCTAAATATCGTAGAACGACTTATATTCTATTGAAAAATGAAGAGTTCTCGCTTTTGAGCAAGATATTCATATTTTTAAAAAATATTTTTCTTCGCTACAAATTAATTTGATATTTTTCGGCAAATTAAATATTCAAGTATGCTCTGCTGGCATTTTTACAGGAGTTCTAGTTTTATAATTAGCTTTTTATAATAGAACAACTCATATTCTGTTAGAAATCAAAGATTTCCGGGGTCTGCGCACATTCATAAATAAATTATTTAGTACTTTTACATATGAAGAGTTGAAATGGACATTTTTCAATATTTCATACAATCAACTATGCTCTGCTGGCAGTTTTTTCAGAGTTCTGGTTTTCTTTCAGGCTAAATATCGTACAACGACTTATATTCTATTGAAAAATGAAGAGTTCTCGCTTCTGAGCAAGATATTAATATTTTTAAAAAATATTTTTCTTCGCAACAAGTTAATTTGCTATTTTTCAACAAATTAAATATTCAAGTATGCTCTGCTGGCATTTTTACAGGAGTTCTAGTTTTATAATTGGCTTTTTATAATAGAACTGCTCATATTCTAGTAGAAATCAAAGAGTTCCCGAGTCTGAGCACATTAAAATAGAAAATTATTTAGTACTTTTACATATGAAGAGTTGAAATGGACATTTTTCAATATTTCATACAATCGACTATGCTCTGCTGGCAGTTTTTTCAGAGTTCTGGTTTTCTTTCAGGCTAAATATCGTAGAACGACTTATATTCTATTGAAAAATGAAGAGTTCTCGCTTCTGAGCAAGATATTAATATTTTTAAAAAATATTTTTCTTCGCAACAAGTTAATTTGCTATTTTTCAACAAATTAAATATTCAAGTATGCTCTGCTGGCATTTTTACAGGAGTTCTAGTTTTATAATTGGCTTTTTATAATAGAACTGCTCATATTCTAGTAGAAATCAAAGAGTTCCCGAGTCTGAGCACATTAAAATAGAAAATTATTTAGTACTTTTACATATGAAGAGTTGAAATGGACATTTTTCAATATTTCATACAATCAACTATGCTCTGCTGGCAGTTTTTTCAGAGTTCTGGTTTTCTTTCAGGCTAAATATCGTAGAACGACTTATATTCTATTGAAAAATGAAGAGTTCTCGCTTCTGAGCAAGATATTAATATTTTTAAAAAATATTTTTCTTCGCAACAAGTTAATTTGCTATTTTTCAACAAATTAAATATTCAAGTATGCTCTGCTGGCATTTTTACAGGAGTTCTAGTTTTATAATTGGCTTTTTATAATAGAACTGCTCATATTCTAGTAGAAATCAAAGAGTTCCCGAGTCTGAGCACATTAAAATAGAAAATTATTTAGTACTTTTACATATGAAGAGTTGAAATGGACATTTTTCAATATTTCATACAATCGACTATGCTCTGCTGGCAGTTTTTTCAGAGTTCTGGTTTTCTTTCAGGCTAAATATCGTAGAACGACTTATATTCTATTGAAAAATGAAGAGTTCTCGCTTCTGAGCAAGATATTAATATTTTTAAAAAATATTTTTCTTCGCAACAAGTTAATTTGCTATTTTTCAACAAATTAAATATTCAAGTATGCTCTGCTGGCATTTTTACAGGAGTTCTAGTTTTATAATTGGCTTTTTATAATAGAACTGCTCATATTCTAGTAGAAATCAAAGAGTTCCCGAGTCTGAGCACATTAAAATAGAAAATTATTTAGTACTTTTACATATGAAGAGTTGAAATGGACATTTTTCAATATTTCATACAATCGACTATGCTCTGCTGGCAGTTTTTTCAGAGTTCTGGTTTTCTTTCAGGCTAAATATCGTAGAACGACTTATATTCTATTGAAAAATGAAGAGTTCTCGCTTCTGAGCAAGATATTCATATTTTTAAAAAATATTTTTCTTCGCTACAAATTAATTTGATATTTTTCGGCAAATTAAATATTCAAGTATGCTCTGCTGGCATTTTTACAGGAGTTCTAGTTTTATAATTGGCTTTTTATAATAGAACTGCTCATATTCTAGTAGAAATCAAAGAGTTCCCGAGTCTGAGCACATTAAAATAGAAAATTATTTAGTACTTTTACATATGGAGAGTTGAAATGGACATTTTTCAATATTTCATACAATCAACTATGGTCTGCTGGCAGTTTTTTCAGAGTTCTGGTTTTCTTTCAGGCTAAATATCGTAGAACGACTTATATTCTATTGAAAAATGAAGAGTTCTCGCTTCTGAGCAAGATATTAATATTTTTAAAAAATATTTTTCTTCGCAACAAGTTAATTTGCTATTTTTCAACAAATTAAATATTCAAGTATGCTCTGCTGGCATTTTTACAGGAGTTCTAGTTTTATAATTGGCTTTTTATAATAGAACTGCTCATATTCTAGTAGAAATCAAAGAGTTCCCGAGTCTGAGCACATTAAAATAGAAAATTATTTAGTACTTTTACATATGGAGAGTTGAAATGGACATTTTTCAATATTTCATACAATCAACTATGGTCTGCTGGCAGTTTTTTCAGAGTTCTGGTTTTCTTTCAGGCTAAATATCGTAGAACGACTTATATTCTATTGAAAAATGAAGAGTTCTCGCTTCTGAGCAAGATATTAATATTTTTAAAAAATATTTTTCTTCGCAACAAGTTAATTTGCTATTTTTCAACAAATTAAATATTCAAGTATGCTCTGCTGGCATTTTTACAGGAGTTCTAGTTTTATAATTGGCTTTTTATAATAGAACTGCTCATATTCTAGTAGAAATCAAAGAGTTCCCGAGTCTGAGCACATTAAAATAGAAAATTATTTAGTACTTTTACATATGAAGAGTTGAAATGGACATTTTTCAATATTTCATACAATCAACTATGGTCTGCTGGCAGTTTTTTCAGAGTTCTGGTTTTCTTTCAGGCTAAATATCGTAGAACGACTTATATTCTATTGAAAAATGAAGAGTTCTCGCTTCTGAGCAAGATATTAATATTTTTAAAAAAATATTTTTCTTCGCAACAAGTTAATTTGCTATTTTTCAACAAATTAAATATTCAAGTATGCTCTGCTGGCATTTTTACAGGAGTTCTATTTTCATAATTAGCTTTTTATAATAGAACAACTCATATTCTGTTAGAAATCAAAGAGTTCCCGAGTCTGAGCACATTCATAAATAAATTATTTAGTACTTTTACATATGAAGAGTTGAAATGGACATTTTTCAATATTTCATACAATCAACTATGCTCTGCTGGCAGTTTTTTCAGAGTTCTGGTTTTCTTTCAGGCTAAATATCGTACAACGACTTATATTCTATTGAAAAATGAAGAATTCTCGCTTCTGAGGAAGATATTAATATTTTAAAAAAATATTTTTCTTCGCAACTAGTTAATTTGATATTTTTCAACAAATCGAATTTTCGACTATGCTCTGCTGGCATTTTTACAGGAGTTCTAGTTTCATAATTAGCTTTTTATAATAGAACAACTCATATTCTGTTAGATATTAAAGAGTTCCCGAGTCTGAGCACATTCATAAATAAATTATTTAGTACTTTTACATATGAAGAGTTGAAATGGACATTTTTCAATATTTCATACAATCAACTATGCTCTGCTGGCAGTTTTTTCAGAGTTATGGTTTTCTTTCAGGCTAAATATTGTAGAACTACTTATATTCTATTGAAAAATAAAGAGTGCTCGCGTCTGAGTATCATTTTATTAATTTTAAAAATTACTTTACCTTTCGAACTTTTTTCGAAACGAACGTTCTTTTTTTCTGTTTAAAAATTTTTTTCTTCGTGAAATTAACAGAACTATTGTTAAAAATTATCAGGAACTATTTTATTCATCCCTATGAGTGCAGATCTCGCCCCGATTTTTATTTGCAAAAAAATGATCTGCCACGGGAAGTTAGCAGATCATTTTTTTACATAACTTTTTCAGGGGTAAAAACGGCAGAACTATTTATAAAATCTATCAGGAACTATAGAACTCAGGTGCATGCGAAGAGAACTCCACTTTTTTTTTGATCTGCTGGACAATGCTCTGCTAAGTTCACAGACATACACACCAGTACCAGCCAGTAACTGATCTATTCTTACATAATAAAGAGAAATCGTACATACATGCATATAAATATCGCGACAAAACAGAAGTATTGTTACTAAGTAGATCAAGGAAATGATAATGACTCAATCTCCCGGGTGGGAATCGAAGTCACAACTACGTCACGTTGGAGTATTGCACGTCTCCTTACAACTTCCGCACTCAGTTATTGGCTTTTTGTGTTGCAGATGTGATGTATGACAGTGTGAGTGTTGTAAACGATGCTAGATGCATGTGCAACAGCAGGTGTTGTAAATATTACGAATGATTATTTGTTTCACTTATGAATTTGTAGCATTTTAACTCTTGGCTGTTAAAGTAAAATAAACATTAAGTGTTAGTGCAAAATTTGATTCAATTTCTGTTGAACTATTCTATCAATCTATTGAAAACTATAAATAGTTTCGTTAAAGTTCCAATTTGTTTTATTGGTTAACTAATCGTCGCCCGTAGCTTTGTTTGTGTGGACGTGAAATGAATAATTCCATTGTTTCCTGCCCCCCCAAGAATTTAAAAAAATTCTCTCCTAATGCTTCCCTACTTAACCATATCCCAAGAAATGTCAGAAGATTGTCAGTCTTACTTTATAGATCCGAAGAATACAACGATTACTGATATAAGTAAATTACTTAGAAGAAAGCTCTCTCTTTAATTAAAGGACAGCACTACGAACCTACCCTGGGACGTACATTAAAAATAGTAAAAATAAAACAAACAAAGACATTTGGTTACATTTAGTGCACTCTATAAGCGAGAGCACGAGAGCCTGCATTTGCACACTACAGGATAAAATATGAACCGCGGTGTGCGGGGTGTGCGGGGAGTGCGGGGAGTGCGGGGAGTGCGGACGCATTAAAAAAGTTTCAACTACAAATATATTGAATGCGGACAGCTCCGTTACGCAAACTGTTGTGGGAACTAAAAGGTTTTTGTGTCTGTAACGACGCTTTTGAGTGCTTTACTCGTTTATTTTGAATTGTTTTCGACTTTATGCAGCCTGGCTATTATGTACAATGCACATACATTTATTTGATTGTAATATTAAAACACTTTTTTTTCAGCGGATACAGCAGGAGAGGCAGAGATGATCTGGTGTTAGGGCACTCCGGTCTACAGGTTGTCTCCCTAGGTTATACTTTGCTATTCATTATTTATTCGACAAATCCACGAGGAACACCACCAACTTTTAAACGACGAGAACGACGACGACGAGACGAAGAATATAACGTAGAAAAAGGATTTTCTATTTTCTATAGTGTATCATTTGTATAGAGACGTCGTTACATATGTAACTAATATACTAACTTCAATGTACTGTACCACCATACTATCTCTATTTACCTGACAGTCTCGCTGAACTATGTTTTTGTTAACCATTTATTTAAACAGTTGCTTCCCTCAATATGCGTACTGTGAGTGAATATATGATCATTCCTATTTTTTGTTTTATTTGTTTTAATGTGATAGGGAACGAGATATTAGTGGTCATACAGTCGTGCTTATTTTAAATTTAGCTGTGGTATGAAAACTATGGATCGCATTTTCAATACATATTTTGAATCCAGAGAGCAAGTTAAAATGAAAAAATCCCATTTCGATCCATGATGGCTCATTAGAGCAGTCACAGCCATCCGTCTCGGCGGTGACACCTGACACACCTGACACGGATGACACGCTGAGAGGCACCGGGACTCGACGAGCGACTGATAATTAACTTCTACCGTTGATTGGGTCGAGGTAGCTCTTGAATATTTAAATTTCGTTCGTTTCCTATAAAAGTGATAAGGCGTTATGATTTTTGGAAGAACAGCATTAGGTCCAGTCAATCGAAACAAAGGATCTCGAACTTACGCAGGCAGTATCTTATAAATATTTTTCTCTCCGCCCACCACGTATTATATACATATATTAGTGAAGCTATAAAACATTAGGTTTCATTCAGATACAAACAAATAGATATAAAGAGTATAATAGATATCCGAACACAAACAAAGTGTCGACGCGACTAAATGCAGGCGCGCTCTATAAGCGAGTGTGCAGACTGCAGTGATGCAGTGGCAGCAGCAGTAGCAGCGTCGCCGGCACTCGGCGTGAAGCTCATCCGTACTGGATTGTACGCGATATCGGTGCGATGCCTTTTATTTGAAAAAAATCTAAAGCTAAATCCGCTGCCGTTCGCTCTAAGCCCGTCTTTGAATTGCATTTCGTGTATAAATGCACGAGTGCACCGAGCCGGGTGTGACAATGGTACCTATAACCGTGTGTACGTGAATAGAGTGCCCAGTTTTATTTAAAAATATATTTTAAGCTTTCCTATAGAGGTAAAAGTTTTTAACTTTACGAGTCTGCCGTTTCGAGTGATATGTGAAGTTTTAAGTAGCCCTGATGATGAAAAGATATATAATGTACACAGTAAATCATTTCTATACAACGCCTAAATATATTATCTTATATTTTCCTTCAAATATGTTTTAAGTAAATGTATAATCAGCAAATTGGAACTCTCCACATCATTAATGAATCACGAAAGGCGTTATTTCTCTCCGTCGTTAGAGGTCGTGACGACGCCCGTTACCGTCCGTTACCGCCCGTTACGTTTCATAACCATTCGACACTCACGAGCGGTTGTTAAAGACGTTCCTCCCGATTCGCCACAGCTGAGCCGGTAGAATCGATTTTAGTTAATTATTCATACCAACGATTGTTACTTACTAAATTGATAATACAGGATTTTCACAACCGTGTGAAACTATCGACACGAAATTTAACGAAAAAAGCAGACTCATTTTTATATAATAAACTTGGTGTATTTGAAATAATTTAAAAAAGAAGCATGTGTCTATTATTTTAAAACTGATAGTGGTCGATAATTGTTGATAGTAACAAGTTCAAATTTACTGAGAAATATTTGTGTGATATTTTTCTTATATTACCTATCCAACTCAGATTGTTTCTAAATAAGTAAACTAATACTATACTACTAAACTAAACTAACAACTACAAAACTGATAAAAATGATTGCAGTTATTACAAATGATACCTAGCAGGTATCTAAACTACCTAGTATTGAATACCAGCGTCAGTTTTTTTGTGATATCATTAGAGGAAGTGGGGGAAGTGGGGGAAGTGGGAGCACGTATAAGGCAATAGGACACTTTTTATTGAAAACTACTTAGAACGCTGAGAACTGCACCTGCCTGGGAAACATACTTTGATGTCTAATTGAAAGAAAATATGTAACAGGAACTACTGCGCTTGTTGTAGAGCATTTGCTCGAGAGTGTCTTTTTATTGGATTATGATTCGTATGAGAAAGGTATCTTGACTAAACATACTTCGTAAGGTTTATTCTTTTAGTAAGTGAGATTAATATTTAAATTATATTTATAATACGCTCTTCTCCTTTACACGAGTGAAAAAGAACTGTAAATCAGTCTCTTTATAATTTAAATTTATTTTAGGACTTTTTTCTAACTATATCAATGCATTTAAACATAGACACTTCCTCAAATTGAATAGGAACCGAGCATGTTACTATATATATATGTACATTAAATAGAAACACATCTAACGGGCACTCTTTCATAGTTATAATCAGTACTAAATATTCGAGCCTTATCAACATCATCACAGATTGCATCATCAAAAACTCATTTTTACATTATACTCCTTTATGTGAGGTTTCTACAAAAAAGACCACCTAGAGCGTTTAGTTTCACGGTAAAGTCGACCGTGTGCGCGTGACAGATAAATAAACTATAATATTTAATTCAGTGTAACTGTCACGTCATACGGAAATGTGTCACGTTGGGCGATAACAACTTACTTGGGATGCTATCAGAGAAGGCAGAGCGAACCCAGTGTTAACACACCCAC
Source organism: Heliconius melpomene rosina (assembly GCF_056956725.1). Lineage (NCBI taxonomy): Eukaryota > Metazoa > Arthropoda > Insecta > Lepidoptera > Nymphalidae > Heliconius > Heliconius melpomene. Next base: position 189,780 of record NC_140396.1, on the reverse strand, counting down.
TCTTTTCCCCACGTCAAGCACCGTCAACTTTCGAGACATGTGTATTGAGTAACGGAAGTCTTATAGGGTTTAAAGTAAATGATTACTTCGTGTCACCATAATGTATTTAAGTTTGAGATGACACAGAGGACGCAGTGCGTCGCCGTCAGCCTGACATTGTTTCATAACTATATCCGGCGATATGGTAAGTGTGTATGCTTAGATACTCATTACTCATTAACATGAAATATTAAAATGAAAGATCATTCTGTATTGTTATATTTACAGATTTTATAATATTTACTTTATTTTGTACTCTATCTGAGGTATAGGGCATAATTAATTCCAAGCACCTGTTTTATTAAAACAAAGCGCAGCGTTAGGTTCCACCCCTAAACACTCTAATCTCTCTCTCTTTCTCTTTCTCTACGCCTCCCCTGCTACACGTTGGAGATCCACGAACGTTAACATAACGTAAAGTCGTGACAAAATCATAGTCAAGTGTATAAATAGAGAGCGCGGTGGACGACACGGGCGCGTCCTAATGCCTCACGATGTCAGTAATAAAAATATTGACACACTTGCCGACGCTAACTCTGCCTCTAAAACGTACATTTAACGAACTAGCGAGTCATCCTTTTTAAGTAATGTTAGAAATATGTGATATATCTGTATGTTTGTATAATGTTATATTAGTTGTATATTTTATACGTATTTTCTTGTAAAGTTCAATTTGGCTATTGTAAATTATATAAATCGCATCATTAACGCCCTACATGTAACAATCAGACAGAGAAAATCACGTGTGAGAGACACTTGGTGACGTTTTATACATTTCTCCCGGATTTAAGACATTATGTGTTGTTTGGCGGAACTGAACGCCGCACTTTGTCGTTACGTGAGCAGGCAAATGAGCATAATTTATTATCCAAGTGGGGATCGAAGCAATAACCATCGCGCTTATAGTCAGACGATGCCCCTCTGCGCAACGAGGGCTCCATTCTGGAGATAGAGAACCATTACCACCAATTAAGATAATAAATCTATTTAACTAATTAATTACCCATCATAAAATGAATGAGGGCTTAAATTTTATAAAAGAGTGAGCTTATGTAAAAAATATACTATATCTTGCTTATATAAGTAGATGAACAGCGGGTTCAGGTTCAGCTACTTACTAGATTGATTAGCTCGATCTCTTGAATAGAGCGATTTATCACGAACTCCTAATTTATCTCTATTTCAACACAAGCGTATGAAAAATGTATGAAGACATTTTTAAAACGAATATGGCGTGACCCAAATATGGTGCATGGGTTGTTATGTAATTCGTTTGTGCCAATTCTGACTCACATTGATAGTATGCATTATAAAGTACATAAATGATGTGTATTGTAGCGCACCACGTGCCGCATGGTCTCACACGCCATGAGGTCGTGTACTTGTAATATTTTAGTTACTAAGGATTACTGTTTTCATTTCTTAAAAAAAAACTGTTTCACTACATTTATTTACGTAAGCAGTGATACACGCCAAACTCACGCCACAGCGTATTGAGTATTGGATATCAACGTAGTGCTTCGTCTACCAGAGCTAGAAAATTTAAATATATGAAATATACCCCGAATATATATTATTAGGTCCAGTGAAACAGCAACCCACTTCTGTAACTCACACACTCCACGACTAAGCCACGGCGGTGGCTCAGAACAACCGTCTAACAGACAGATGAAACAGCACTAACTATTTAATTAAAACAAAAATGAAGCGGTAAATTAATGTCACGAGTAAAGAACGTAACTCTGACAAAGTTAATTTTGAAATTACAAACTTTTGCAAGGTATTATAGTCTCTAATAACTTTGAATAAAGTTTAAAATTGATCAATCTCTATTTTGTGAAGCTAAAACGATTTCACGAACAATATGATGGATAGCCGCTAAAATATTGCTAACATGTGAAGTGCGTTGGAGAAAAATATAGCTGTCATGCGATTACAGTCCTTATTCCTCACACAATAAGAGAGTAGGTACACGAGACACGAGAGTATCGTATATATTAGATAGAGGGGTTTAAATGATTCGACCCGACTTCGCGTCGGGGAGGTGTGAACTAGATGTAGGTATTTAGTGTTCGAGAGCGATCGATTCACACCTCGTGTAAGGGTTAGCGTTGTGGCCGCGTGTTAATGCGTGTTACAGGCACTGTAAACACGACTCACTTTATCTATTACTTTTGCCTGTTAATGTTAAGTTAAAGAAAAGTTGGGAATATTTATTTTTTTCTTTGATACTTTTTAACATAGATCTACGCTGTATCTTGTACATTGCATTTGCGCTATATTGCGCGTCGTCTTGTCACCAGCGAGGAGAAACGAAGACCAGGGAGTCAGGCCGCAGTCGAGGTCCGCGTCGTGTCGCTGCGACAACCTGATACCGTAATTTATTGTATTTTTTACTTTAACTGACCACAATTGAGTTAGACAGCTCCAAATTGTACGAAAAGGGTCTATTTGTAATAATAATAGTTAGTAATACTTTGCTTTTTGACAAAAAATAGAGATAATGGCTATCCTCAATATGTCTCACAGTCAGTCGTCGATAGAAGTACGTTCAAAGATCGGAGATCAGAGGGATTCGACACTCGAGCGTAAACTGGTTAATGAGCGCGACACGGACGGACGAGGCCGGTAAAAGCGGACAGTGATGGATCGACGCACTTCTGTCGCCTGAGTACTGCCAGCATCAGATGAACGTTGGTGTTACATTTTTTTATAATATAGTGAGATAATGCTTTTACTTACTTAAGAAACAAGGTTTTTGGGTAAGTTATAGCGCAAAAGGAGGCATTCATCTTATATTGTGACAGAATTTTTACTTTGTGTATTTTTACTCCTTGTCGGGCGTAAGTAATTGGTTATATAGGAAACTTAACCCATCTGAAGGATAAATTACCTCGCAGCTTAATTATCTTAAAAAGAATATTCGTCAGACGGGTTTGAAGTGCACAAAGAACCTCCTAAATTCTTCTTTTGTAACTGATATTTCTGTCATATACTAAATTTTATGTGGATCCATCATCACCAGTCCTACTACATTCACTGTACTAAATGTATTTAAGTAAAATATTCCCTCGATATATACTTGATATGGCTCGACTTTTTGTTGTATTTTCTTTAAAAGTTGTGTTTTTATATTAACTTTACAAATTATAATTCCTAAAACAATACAAGAGTTACTAAAACAGATAAACATAAAATAAGTTAAATAACGATTTATCCACTATTGAGTACAGACTTAGTGATACAATAGCAGTAACATTAATACATTACAGTGCACGCGCTTATCATATAAGCCGGTTTGGTTCATACAAGCTACAAATACGAATACGTGAGATATAATATCGTGTGTACCCAAACGTCGCCGCGCATACGATGTAGGGCTTAACTGAGCTCGTGCTCGGCGCTCAGCTACGGTGCCAGCGACGTATAGCGACGTCAACGAGACGTGCGTAAATTGGATTGCTTGTTTCCCCACACTCCATACATAGCAAACACATTTTCAGATATCATGTTCATTGAAAAAGTAATCTGAAAGGCAAATCAAATATGAAAATAAGCAAACGGTTGATAATGGCTTTAATAAATCATGAAAGGAATCCAATCAGCGGCTGATTCGCATTGAATTGTGCTCTCGACTCGCATTGAGCGAGCAAGCGAGTGAACGCCGAGCGGCGGAGAGGCGGAGAGGCGGAGAGGCGCGTCGGCGTAATCACGTTACAGACCAGAACACGTCACATACATGTCACTAAAAATTTTACCGTAATTATTTCTATTGTTTGCTATCAGCGTGTGTATTTACACTCGAACCTCAGCGATGCAAAAACGTAACTATATCCAAGCCATAGAGTCCTCTGTCGCCTGCACGCGGTGTCTGTGTGTACGAGTGTTCGTCACTAGGTAGGTAGGGGGGTATTGTGAAGTTATTGTATACGCCAATACAAATACTTATAATGGAATAGAATTTTGTCGAGTCAAATGTCTCCGGAGCTGACGGGGACAGAACAAACACGACCCCCCGAGACAGCCGATACCCGCCCGCGGCCTGACACGAGACCGACCACAACTTTGCTCCTACTATAGTCATTTAAACAACAGATACGGCAACGGAAATATGATCCATTGCTGGTTTCATCCCACGCTTAGATACTGGCGAGTGTACAGGCCAGCATTGTATTGTGCATACGGCTGCATCGACACAGGCCGGATGCGCAGTTCGATTACGTCCAGGTACGTACAAAGTCCTTAACAACTTGGACACGAATTGAACTTCACTCTCTTACAAAGTTCAGTAATTCGATCGCGAGCCAAAATGAGCTCAACTGCGCAGCAATACGCGTGGTCGCCTGTACACGTACACGTGCACGTGGTGTGTGGTGTGCTTACCTGGTGTCGTATGTTTGCGCAGACCGAACTGAGGCATCGACAAACAACGGTGGAATTTTATTAACGATCGTTCAACAAAGAACAATGGGCTCGTCGGGAGCTGGGACGCCGCCACCTTCGGGATGCGGCCTCGATACGCAACTTCCTTGGAACTGGGAACCGCTACAGAATACCCCGAAACTGAGTGCATAACAACGTACAACTATACCAACTATTAGTAGAGACATTCCAGTACAACTGTTCACTCATGAAGTTGATCAGTTAGGTGAAGAATACGTTACATTTTAAAAGCTCTTTTGTTTAAGATTTTGGATGTTTTTTATGTTAGTACGTACTATGTTTGAAAACTATTTAAAAATATACAATTTAAATTTTATTTAACATTTAAATATTTTTTTTCCTTACATATAAATGTTAACAGCATAAAAATCCCATTAAATTTTATAGTTATCAAAATTTATATGTTACAAATATTCAAAAGATGACAAAACAGCATGTTTAATAAATAATATGAGATAAAATCATATTATCATTATAGATATTCCTATATTTAGTATCCGCCTGACTAAGTATTAAATATCACGTTTATATATTGGGCGTCACACTTGAATATAAAACATATTGCTGATACAGAAATGACGCAAATTCCTGTCAGATATAATGGCTCTAGCGGCATGTGGCGATGTGGCGCAGGTCCCGGGGGGTGGCGCAGGTCCCAGGGGGTGGAGGATGGCTATATAAATAAACTATATTTATTATTACTACTGTTTTTGTAAATATGACAATTATATGTAATTTAGTATAATATTTGGAGCACCTTGTGTATTCGTAAATAGAAAATGGTAAGCAAAGAAACATGAACAATAATTGTGTTTTATAATATGTGTTGCTATTGATTATATAATAACAAATTATATATTTTGAGGCTCACACAAAACTACATAGCAGAGTAAACAAAGGGAGCCTACGAGGAGGAACGGGAGAAACTCAACGTTGTACTTTATCTAGTTATCAGAATGAAGAAGTTAAAAAACTATATTTCCCCCGAGTAGGTACCTACAGCACCCACAACGCACACAGTCCCTCAATGCTGCTGAGAGTTCTGAGAACTTCATTACTTTAAATTGCTGCACATCTTCGCAAGTACACACGATTTCACATTATAAATTCTTATCGCCCATGTTTTGCAATTTACAGCGTACACTCATAGGATCGAATGCTCAGTGAATCCACTCTCATTATCGGCCACTTGCAGACATTTCGCGTTCGATTCGCTGCATATTTTTTACGGTATTATGCTAATTTTTCATTTGCTCTATCGTTGTCTTTCCGCAAGAAAACAATACGTTTAAAATTACAAATTAAAAAAAAATTACGCAAAAACAAAAAAAATAAAATTACGCAGTTTAATATTTGGCTTTATTAGACTTTAAACAGAATGAAAAATGAATTCGATAATTCAAAGATAATAAAAGTTAGTGGACAATTTGGGATGATATAAAAAAACATTCCAACTTGTCAGCCCGTAGTTGTAATTGATCCCTTGCGGCTCCCCCCTGCTCCCTGCGTCTGTACCGGGACCGCCGAAGTCGCAAATTTGATTTTTTCTCTTATTTCCTGTTACAAAATTACAGGCTGTGGAGGAAGTGTTGTTGTGTTCTTGTAGAATTAGTGGCGGCTCTACCAACATTGTAGTATAACTGAGAGATTAATCGTTAAATAGTTACTGTCACATTTGAACTTTATTGAGTAACAACTTTTCTTTACATTTATAGATGTGAAAGTTTAAATAACATAATAATAGTACTAAAATGTCGCCGCTAAGTGCTAACCTTGTTATCTTGCTACCGTCAGTACCGTACCGTACAGTTGACATACTGTTGCCACAAATGCTACGCAATTCATTTTCTAGTGCAGTATTTCAAACAAGAATATTAGATATGAGTGCCATAGGGAACTAGAGTGGCAAATAATATTAAAACCACTTGTTTTAGGAAGTAAATACAATTGAAAGTTATTCAATTTACAATTGGAACTTACGAATCGTACTGTTTAGTCAGCACGCTCTACCCCCGCTTATAAAAAGAGTTAGTAAATTAAACTATTTTATATCGAATATGTAATAAATAATTAAGACATCCATACACATTATTATCTAAATAAAGCAAGAATGTGTTTGAAATACCAGTAATGACTTTGAATCATTGGAAGTGCACCAACAATTGCAGAACGCGAGTGACGTGGCGCGTCGCATGCGTCAGTTACGCACGAGCGCCGCCCTTGCGTCACCGCGACTGCTGCTGCCTGCCAGCAGTAGCCACCAGGCACCTACTACCCGCACGACACGGTTTACATTTACAATTAAAATACCTATAAGCTATAAACTGTATCATTAAACATACTTACTGCAACAATACTTGTAAAATATACGTAACCTCTACTTGATTGTATTGTTGAGATATAGAGTAAGTTATTGTTAGTCATTCACAGCGGACGCTCGTGAGTTGTGTAATTCCTGAATATAAATTCCAAAAGTGCACGTCTCTCTTGTTTGTTTCTCATAAAGTATATCAAATTCTGTAAGAACCCGCGCAATGGAAGTATATGGCAAAATCTTGCAAAAACACAAAAGAATCTCTTTCCGCATTGTTGTTTTACCTTTGAAATGTTTTCATGACCCGGGATATAGGAACTCGTACTCGGTAGGTGCTTCTGTAATACCATAAACGTTACGTCTTTGTTAGAACTTATCTGACTTTCGAAGTTTCTATCACGATAAAAAGATATGACACAGAATGAAGGTTTTTGTTGCAAATTTAGTAGAAAAGTGTTGTGTTTCATACATATTTTTTACCAAAACCGAGAAATCGTGTCAGATAGTTTTTTCTGAGGCCCTGGAACGATGGTTTCCCAGAAAGGCGAGTTGTGTACCAATATTAGACGGCCAGCAATCACGATTGTTTAGACTCAAGTAAATTTAAGATCATAATAAACCAGTGATTCGTATTTGTATGAGTGTAGAGTACAATTTACGTTGCTTTGTGCGATGGGCATCGACCGTTTCTAACGGATGTGCCGACAGATTTTCCAAATTCTAAGCAAATAATTCGAAGAATCCCTCATTGATCCCCTTCGTAAACATCCCGGGCGGGAGCGGGGCGTCAGAGCACCGTCGGACCGCAGCGCTCGCTGTAATGCAGTCTTCATGTCTTTACGATCCACCGAGTGTTGAGACTGCTTTTTAAATTGCTTTTAAGATAAAATGTTTAAATTCTTATTAAATATTTTACTTTGAAATCCCCGCTTTTGTGGTATACCGTGTACTCTACTGTGCGCCTCTGTGCGGTCGTTAACTTCTTAAGCTTTGCTCAAAATAAATTAAAAATGTTACCAATTGCCCAACTTCTATCTATATTTGTAGTTTCTGTGAAGTACTAAAATAAATTATAGAAAAAAATATACAACTTGCAAAAATATCAGCATTTCACCTTAACAGCAAGTATCACTTTTCATTTTAAGATAAGCAAGATATATGCGGGTATTACTCAAAATTTTATAGAGTACACATCCTGAGGAGCCCCCCGGGGAGCCTTGCGGGACCCCCTGTAGGTGATACTTTACATTCGTCGCACGACGCATGAGTATATTTCATTTCGGCTGATAATGTCACTTTTCGTCCAAATTGGGTCGCTCTGGAGCCGAGGATCGTCCAATTAAAGTGCTTCCTACGCTTAGGTAGAGACTCGGTATCGCTGGTTTTAGCGTGAATGCGACCATAATATATTTTCCTTGTCTTTTTCCAGAAATGTTAATATAATATGGAATATAAGTGAATGAAAGATCCATTGTATTATATAACAAATGTACAGAACTAAACGAATGTTCATGATTTATTTACGTAAATGTAGTTCCACACGAATAAGAACATACAATGTTGTAGAGCATTTGTTCTACATCAGCTACCTAGGGGGAGGGGGAGGTGCTGCGACAGCTAACGGGTGATGAACCTGTCTTTAGACTTATTAGTGCTGTTCTTATACTGGATAAAGGTGTCTGCTATATTACTAGCCTTAAACATATATTACGGAATGATTGATTAATTAATGATGAAAATGAAATTTTATTGCCTATAATGACGTAGGTATTATCCGTTCAAATGTCTAATTATTTTTTCTGAATAATAACAGAGACTTCTGAAGTTCATGACAAAATCCAAAAATGGTTTTTTCGCTGGTTGCCTACTCTATATAGGAAATATCTAAAGTTATTTCTTTATATAAGTAGATAGAGTAGATAATCTAACTTTAGTCCAATTTAAGAAAAAGTCGGATGAAAAAGTCATAGTATACTCATATTCAAATTCAAATACAGTTCCCACGTTTATTATTCCGTTTATTTGAGCATGCTAAAGTTAGTCGCTTAACCGGTGGTAGTTTAGCGAAGCGCGGAATGAAACAGTCATTACAGTAGCCGGGATAATTGGCGGTGAGCCAGCTGCGGGGGCCGCCGGGGCTGCAGGGCCGCCGGGCCGGGGCTGCCGGGTCCGTGGTGGTGGCGTTCGATAATATGTTAATATTAGATATGATATATATAGATACATACATTATATAATATTCTCAACATTTTTAAGTGCTATTCCACTCAGAAACATAATATATTTGAATGTTATATAATATTGGCAATAGAAATAAATCCTATTCATCGTATTTTCAATAACTTCATGTACACTAGTAGTAGCAGGCACTTGAGGATTTTTTTAATAAAATTATTTGTAAGTAACAAACTCACTGATTTACTTACTAACAAAATATTTAACTTCAAATTTTGGGTCATTGACTGACTGAATGAAGGGTTAAAAAAAAGATTTCTATTAACTTGGTCTTTAGTGTAGATTTGAAAATTACATTAAAGTAATTCAGATTATTGTCAAACAATAATTAAACATAATTTATTTTTTTAAATTAACAATAGAAATAACTATTGATATAAATAATCAAATGACCTTAGTCTGACGCAGGCACCTCCTTGATACGTAACAAGCTGGCCAGTGCTCCTCCTCGAATGTCGTCAATTTTGAAGGCATCAGCGCGGCGATGAGGCTTTTGAACTTTCGGTACAAACATTTTGATAATCTTTTAGTATAGAAGTTTTACGAGGTATTGATGTGTATTTTGAATTCACTTGAAAGTATTTTTGCCAAGTTTTGTAAAACAAGCTAAGTTTATATTCTCACCGACTTTGTATGTAGATATAGTTATAGAGACGACATTAAACAATTAATACTAATTATATAACTTGTATTCAATTGTACTTTAACAGAAAATACCACAACCGGTACGATCGGGAAGCCGTAAACTAGGAACAGAACAGAAAATAAAATATAAATAAACCGCAAAAAATCAAATATTCAAATGTAAATTGTATCTCGGAACGCAGTAGTACAACGTTGTAATAGTTTCAGATGTTGTTTGGATTGGGAGCCCTCGATGAGGCCGTGCGAGCGCTGTGCGGGGAGACTTACACCGAGCAAACACTGAGTGCGTTCACACAACAACGACACGAGGGAATATGATATTTATTAATTTAATACTAAGATATAAAATCCTACGCTCTTGCTTCCCCATGCGGACCACATGTGCGGCTCAACAAGTTTATGTAAATTAAAATGACGACAATTATAAGATACCTTAACAAATATTGTACGTACCAATGGGGTCAGACCGCCGCCATCAGTCCGGCAGTGTTCCGAGTGCGAGTGTCGACCGAACGTTTTGAACTAATTGGTTTTTTAAATGGTTCTTTTCATTTGATTGGTTCGTCTGTTACTCATACATGAGTACATTTACTATATAATTATTTGTATGTTATAAAGTATTTTGTCCTGTACACGTGTATCCCGTAATTCAGCAGGTAAGCAGGTGGAATGCGGAACTCAACGCCGCGGTCTGTCTTGTTGCCACGGCCAGGCCACCCACAACCGTTGTGTTTACAAGACTGCCGCTGCCGATGTGCCAAAATTATTTTAGATGTTAAAATAATAGTTATATAAAATTAATAATATATTTTTTTATTATACTATCATTGAATTACGTAATATAACAAAAAAATGTTCTGTAATAGAGAGAACGGACAGACTCCAGTTGATATTCGCCTTTGGAGAAATGACAAAAATAGGAAAAGATGACTCCCTGACGGCGTCGAGTATTAAGAGGTGATAACGATGGAAAAGGATCTATCGACATCTCCCCCTTTGCTTGCATATGCTCTGAGTCTTTCTTACAGGGTCCGTAAAGAAAAAAACACGTAACATAACGTACGTCAAAACGTACCGTATACGTACGTATAGTACGGCAGGGTAGACAGAGAAAATGTAGTATCAAGACACTCCTTTCGCCAGCCAACGTCAACGCCGCGCTTTGGCCATTAAGGGGTCGAATCCAAGTGTTCTCCATACAACGTGACATTGGCGAAGTGAATAGTGCTCAACTGGCACGCTCGAAGCGCCATAAATAAAGAACCGAACTGATCGAATCGAAGCCAAAATTATTACTTCCATACTTATATATTAACCAAATAATAGTTTGTGATCACAATTATAGCATTAAATGAAAGTAAACAGGTTTTTAATGTTTTTAATAGAACGAAGCTGAACAAAGCTATAGTCGGATTATACGTTTACTGGTAAAGAGACACCTCCACCGGGCGGAGAGCCCGCAGACCGGACGCGGCGTCACGCACGACAGCTCTTGATCCACTTCCTCAATTGCTTTTTATCTCGCCGTTGCCTTCCACGTATATTTTTCAATAAAGCCTTTGATATCTGATTCCTTAGATGTTTTTGCCAACTTTGCAAAAACAAGTAACCTGATTTACTCAGGGTCTGTGGAAAGCTGACTGTGAGGTCGCTTGCACAAGCCCAGGGTCATTCAAGCTTCAACTACAAGTAACCTATTAACAACAATGAGTTCGTTAAATTTCTTTGTATAAACGTTGTTGTTTTTTTGCAAGGTTATTATTACAAGGCATTTGAAAAAATATACTCTAATAAATGAGTGTAGGCGTCTCAGATACATTATTTTACAAACACCGCTTAGATAGAGCTAATGTATTTAGATCAACATTCCAGCGGTACTTAGTCCGAGTCGTGTCGAACTTTTGAAGGCAAACATTATAATTAATTCAAAATGGATTGCGCAGTTGTAGGGGCTCCTCGAAGGGCCACGACCGTCCGAGCCCGTACTGCGCAATCAGTGTACGTTACATAATACATAATCTCGTCCATTTGCTAAATGTGTAGGATTAGGCCGCCTGTAGTCTGTACGTGACAGGCGAGCCCGGGCGAGTCGACGGCGCTCACGCGAGCTATCCATCTCAGGCTGCACTCAGGGCGGAGGGCGGGGCGCCATTGCAGCACGTCACGTTATAAGTCACTGTTTAAATTACTAGTTTCTCTTATATTTCACATATTTTTAAATGAAGGTCAAAACGAACATATTCTAATTATATCCTAATAGGATGTTTATTGAGAAATTATCATAACAAATGATCGTCCCGTGAACATTACACGTTTGCGCAATGGAAACCCGTCCTAACCCGATATAAATAGCCCGGCGGCTTATCTCGCTGGTACGAATGGCTGTCATATCTCAGCTCAGAGCGCACTCCACGAGGCGGGTTTCCGATCGATTTGTCATCCCCGCAGGAGTTGAGCCTCGTTAGAGCAATGGCTCTGACGTGCGTGTGAGGGTTCAGCGCGGCTAATGTTGGTACTCCTGTCTCTGGAGCCGAGCGTGCCGCATTACATTACCATGCTAATAATAGAGAGCAAATCACCCGTAATGTTGTACGAGTATGTCAGATTGAATTTGTGGCTGTTTATTTGCTGTTTGTGCTTTAATGTTGCCTCTTCAGATATAATGTTGTTAGAACAATTCGCTCAGTTGCCTGATTGCATGAATAATGTCAGTTTATGTGAATAAATGCAAATGAATCACGATAAACTAAATTAATAACTATTCGTAAAAAAGACACGTATTGAACTAACTGATATTAAATACTCTTAATTTAAAAAACTCTAAATTTAGAAAATCTAATGAAAACAACAGTATGCTGTATCCCTCAGGCGCAGGGCAGGCGGAGGCAACCTGTGAGAGTGCCCTTTGTGCAGATAATTAACAATAATAAAAATGTATAATACTCATCTTTTACTGTTTGACTGACAGACAATATAACACTTCCGCGCGACGAAATGAAATTACTAAATACAATTTTAATCCTCAAGTGAGAACCCAGCCAATAACCGTCGCGCTCACAGGCCCAGGCTTGGTCCCGCGCTACGACGACCTCTATAATAATAGTAGGTCTAGGCCGAACTCCAAACAGACGGCGTAGAAGCGAGTGCTTATTTCCTAAACACCCACCACGTCCGCCACCACCTGTCATGTGGGACCAGCGCCAAGCCCAACTTGGTGGTCATATGGGTAGCTTTGTTTACAAGAAAAGGAAGCGCGCCTCGTCTTTGAGTCTTTGGTCTCATCTCTCGGTAATGTCCTCTGCTCAGGGCCTTTGATGAGTACTGGATTATGTACTGTGTACTGTACTGTACTCTACATGTATCAACATTATACTACTGTAATACAATATATACATATCTTGTATTATTTTAGTAATTAATTTGTGTATAATAATACACTCTCAACTGCAGAAATAACAGATAATGTATGAAAATTTGTAAAACTGTAAATATTCTAAATTTGTTTTTATTTTCCACATGTAGCTACATCTTACAGTAGCTTATGTATGCTATATTTAACATATAGGTGATTAAAATTTATATAAAATCCCTATGTTATGATACAAAGATCAGCTATTCCTGTTTAACATTAAAATTTGGAATGTATTTACGAACAAAATTAGATAATTACACAAAATAAAGGAGAACGTCAATTTCTCAAAAATAATTCTCCATTATTCCTTTCTAAAGCAAAAAACGTATCCACAGACGTACCTACGTGCCTACAGCTAGTAAATTGCAGTCCCGAGGCGTCGGCTGCACGAACAATAACGTAACTAAGAGATTCTTATCTCTCAGAGATTAAGGCAACAAAGGCTGGCAGCAGATAGCAGGATGGAGGGTAGTCGGTTCATTGAACACGGAAGGGCAGATGCGAGAGAGACACCTGACGGCGGGCGGTCATCGCCTCCCCGGTATTGTCCATATAGCCCCATGGAAGGTGGATTCCATTTGCTTGCTTTTAGAAAAAAAATCGTCTTTTGTAAATTTGCTCGTACGTATTTGTTGTATAGAACGAAAAGCTATTGCCAAATGTTCTGTATACAAGTGATTTAAAATTATTTAATGGTTGCCAATAAATTGTATTTTTTTTATATTAGGTACATATCTTTTGTAAGATAAGAGACTTTGTTTGGGGTTCCGTAGAAAGCATTAAAGTACGGTGATAGATAGGAAATTTATAACTGCAAGATAGCCGTAGCATAGGTAGTGACGTCATGACACCGCTCTACGTACAGAAGGTACATTGTTAATATCCCACAAATAGTCGTTATTTCTTATTCAAACTATAATTTTAATTTCCGAGTACCGTGCCGTGCGTGACACCTGTCACTTACCCAACCGGGGCAAATCATTTTCAAAATTAAACCTTATAAATTATAGTTTAGGTACACACGAGTAGTACGAGTAGGTATACAATATGTGTAATTTAAATCTGAATGTGGTTTCCTAAACATAGGTGACCGCCTGTATAAGTATACAGCCAGTAAGGCACACGACGCGGCACCCTGTATGTGTGTGTGTGTCATTGAGTAACAAAGAGCTACAATTACCCTCTCTGGAGCAATAACGGCCACGCGCTCACATTTCCTTTCCCTTTATTGCACTTTTACAGTGACATTAACCGCTGTACTAGTTCTAGCAGAGGCAGAGGCAGAGGCGACTCCGCAAATATGAGTTTGTGAGAACGTTTATAAACCCTTACGCCCGTATTCATAAACCACTATGAAATCTGAAATCCATAGATATGTAGTTTACACGCCTAAGTGTTAAATCATTTTGTGATCGATATTGCTCAGTCACTGAATACATTATTATATATAATATGCACATATATTATTCAATAAAAATATTTATTTCTTATTTTCCTAATACAAAACAATCAAAAAATTATTTTTCTATTAAAAAACAGTTTCTTTACATTTAGTAACATAATTATATGGAATTCAATACAAAAACGACTAAAGTATTATTCTACAGCTGAACTGAACATTGAATGTCTAGTGGTCTCTCTCTAACTCTACACTCTACAGTCTATAGTCTATAGAACATTACGAGACGATCCCAAGCGTCTTATCTATTTGTCAACATCAAGAATGTAAGATGTTTTCAAAGCGGATCGTGAAATTTCATCCGCATCGGCTAATGGGCCCAGTTCGGGCCAAATGGGGCCAAATGAGTCACTCCTTATGGCGGCAAAAAAGCGAAAACATGGTCTAGGAGGCCGAAACGGAAACGACTGGCGGCCTTCCATATTGGATTACACTCCGGCATCTGAGCGAGCGCCGTCTTGTGAGTTGTGCCTGGTGCCTGGTGCCTGCTGCCTGCTGCCTACTGTACTCCATTAATGTGCTATTTATTCTGTCTTGTATGCTTTCAAGAGTCTATTTCAAAGTGCTTTTTTATTCAGAATATAAAACACACATCTACATTTTATCCCATAAAATATGTAATTTACACTGAAGCTATAATAAAATTTAACAATTTAGGCTGACCTGTATTTTGCATAGAATGATAAGTATGTTTTAATATATTTATCAGATTAATAATTTCATTTTTCCGCTCTGGAATGTAAAGTTTCGCCTATTAACAAGCAATGATATGTCTCTAATCCGGAAAGTGGAGAAAGGAGTCTTAACATTAGACTGTCTCTGTCGACCCTCCGTTTTCTACTTCGCAGAAAGATTATTAAAAACAATCGTCCAGATCATACCTATAGATTTAGGCTCGATACAATAAATATTGAAATTTATATAGAAATTGTATACATCAGTGTAAACATTGCAACCGTGCGCGCCGTGTGGTGGTCCGCGCGACATCAAACGTAAATATTTGCTCCGTATGTATAAATACGTGCATACAGCGTGTGTACTATACTGTATACTGTATATACTGTATACAGCGTGTTCGGTTCCGCTCTCGTCGCACACAGACACACACACACGCGGCGGTCGAAGCCGCTCAATGAAAACAAATTAATTACGTTTTATTGCCAACATTTGAAGCAACGGATTTTTACGACTTCCATTAAACATACTCGTCAGATATCAAACGCGTGTTTAGAAAGTGTTCTACGGGTAACGGGTTCGTTGGAACGGAAAATATAATTCAGTGGTTTTCAATGTTGTATGTTCTTTATCGTATTCGGAATTGGGGAACATAAGTATTTTATTTACAGGTAATTGAACGACCTTTGTGAAATATTTTATAATATTAAAATCCAAATTGAAAATAACAGATTTTTTATTCATCTTTTTTACCTTCAGCTGTGATCACCCACAACAGAGTAGGCAGGGGGAGCCTAGTGTCATGGCACTCCGTTCTCCATAATCCAACGAATTGTGGAGAATTGAACCCAGAACCTGTCGCATTTACAGTCACACGTGTGTGCCCCGTTATACAGATTGATCAAAAGATAATTAAGTATAAAAGCAAAACAATTGTACATATTCGACAAAATACACATACATTTACTCGTTTTTAGGATTCCGTACCCCAAAAGACAAAAATGGAAACTTCATATAAAATTTTCATTATTTTCGTCTGTCAAGACAATCGCAATCAAAATATACGAGCGTTTGCATTGTTTGTGATGCATTTTATTTGAGGTTTTTACCGCGTAGTCAACCTCCTGTGGACTTATAATTTTGAAATATGGCAAGAAATGAGAACTTACAGTAAAAAACCCGAAAAAATGTATTTTATTTAGTATATCTCAAAAAAATGTAAATAAACTTAGGTATACGAGTATTTGTTTGTTGACAGTTACACACACAGTTGACAAAATGAGAAGGACTTTCCATTTATCTAATCATTAAATTGATATGGAACCCAATGGTGAGCGAGTTCCACTCGCACATGACCGGTATTGTACAAAAACGTCGAATAATATGGTCGTTAGCGCACGGTGAGGGAGAATATTGAGAAATAATGTGATGGAAAATTGAAATTACAGTTCAAGTAATAAATCAAATCAGGAAAGCTACATGGGACGAGTTGATCCTGACACACTACAAAGGACATTCAAACAGTACCCTCCCCCTCTCCCCATCCCTCTCCCCCCCCCTATCGCCTCCACCAGTAACCGACACCAACTTGTTTCCAATTCATTTAACTCGTTCAAGATTGTATTGTGTTCTCTGATATCGTTTGTAGTCCTTTTAGCACCCCTTTAATCTGGCGCCTCGCGCTGGTGCGGCCGGTCCGCCTCCCCTCCTCACACTCCTCATAGTGTTTAGCTGACTGTGTACTGGCCTTATTATCTTACTGTTTACTCTTTATAAGACAAATATTTTGTTTTGAAAATTTCCTCTCAGCAATAAAAAGAAAGAATTTTTATCTCAATTGGTCGTCCCATGGCAATTGGTCGTATTGACCTGAATGTCTAATTACATATCATTCATATTTATGTTGATAGTAGAGGTATTGCAGTATTCTTATTAAGCAAAATATGCTGCGTATGGCAACCACCGTGCGTTTTCATACTAAAGCATTTTCAACTATCTGTTTTTGGTATTAATTTGCAAAACCACAAAATGAAACTATCTTTTTACCCCACGGTAGAATTTGTGAATAATGTACCAGTACCTGCTAAATATTTATAGTACGGCGAACAATTTATTTCTATCCTGTTATTTTTTAAACGAAAGTTAAAATTATCTAAATTATACCTTTACTCCCTTTGAAGTCTTACAGTCTAATTAAAAGGAATTTAACTTCAAAATAACCCTGCTATTACATTGTTGATAGGTAATTATAAAAACTTGAGTTTTGTACTCAAACGAAGTGAAGTAGAGTCGTGGTCATATAGTGATTTTAATTAACGTCCATACATTATGCTAACAGTCCACAGGGCGACGTCAGCGAGCCATGAGGAACGTGTACTGGTAATTCTCATCTCTGTGGTGCGACAGAGGTCGAGACGACAGTCACGTTTAACATTGTTATTGATGTTACGAGATTACCTACATACATGTTCGCAGTTCCCTGTTTTATATTCGGATGGCGTTTCAAATTTCCTTTGAAATGTAGTTTACACTATTGTTTAGTAGATCTTTGTTTTCATTTGAAGATTAATTGAAGATAAAATAAATTTGTTAAGTAAGAAGCTGATCGCCTGAAGCGAGGTGATGCCATGAAAGTAAGTTGTAAGCTAACAACAAAAGATATTTGGTATTTACATCTCAATATAGAATATAGAGATCTACAACATCGAGATCATAGAGCTCGGTAACTCAGCAATGATCCATTCGAACTATACGTGGAGACCACTGAGCCATTGAGTAGTGCTCAGAATGTCTCGGCAATTTGGCCTTTACTACAATAGCTCCGTTTCTGCCGTGTTTGACTTACATCGTGCTAAGGCTGCGTTCGCACGGACTAGTGCTTTAATAACATGGAATATTAAGGTTACTAAAAAATATACTTTTTATGTAATTTTTTATGTAGGTACCATGCTTTTTAAGTGATTCGAAAAAGTTGTTCGTAATAACGTACGAGTATATGAATAAGAGCTTACTTATCGTCGCTTGCTATTTTTGTGTATTACTTTTAAAGGTAAGACTCCAAAAAGAATCTTGTTTGAAATCTTTTACTGAACACTAACATGCCCATAAAGGTTCATGTATATGTCTCCACATACATATTTACATACATATCACAGTAAAACTTTTGCATGCGAGTTGTTTCCTCCTAAACTCGCCTCAGAAAAAACTCGTTGAAAACTCATAGCCAAATAAGCCCCGAGCCGCCCACGTCGTCGTCGTCGCGGCTGCGCCAACTTCGCCTGTAGCCGTGACTTGGGAATTTATTATTACAGAAAGAGAGCCATGTGTTGTATATGTATGTATAATGTATACGGTCGACAAGTCGCGGTCTCTGGTTTCGTAAAGAAAATAATCAATTGTAAGAAAAAGATCTAAAATCAAATCTGCGCAACCACCTTCAGCTAACTTCAGGGAGACCACAACTGGTCGGGCGTATTGTACGTCAGTTGCTACATCTCTAGCTATAATTTGGTGGTCATTCCAGTCTAGTTCAGTTTTAAACGTATTCAGCGTCCAAGCCGCAGTCGAATTGGGCCCGCGACCGCAACTACTGCAGCCATTGCGAAGTGAACCCTCTGCAATGCAAGTAAGGTCGATATTTGCTAGTTTCGGCGCGCACAATACCCTGGGAGCGGCACTAATGCGGCACATCCGCAGGGCGCGTCCCTCCCGGGGGCAAACATGTCCTCCGCCAAATTTACCTAATTTATTTTGATGATAGCAAAAATATGTACATATTTGACTGGCAGCGTCATTATTGTGTATCATCAATTATGCATCGACGCATAGAGGGCGAGTGAATGAGGACCGACGTGACGTGGTCGACGCTGTCGTCACGTGGACGTGTTTGTAAGTATATGTGACTGTATATAATAGTTAGTTATTGAGCTATTGTAGATTACTTATACTGTATATTGAAGTTTTTAACAGACATTGTTACAAAGACAATCTCATTAGAACCAAATCATATTAAACAAGGGAAAATAATTTAGTTTGAAGATGATTGGTTCACAGATAAGAACTAATATTTATATTCCACGCAAGTAAAGCTAATGAAATCCATATTTATTATGAAATTTTATAAATAAAAAACACACTGTTATAGTTAGTAGGTGGAAGCTTCATGTTCATTCAAAATACGATTCAAAAGTGTTTCTAAGTCTATTTGAATGTGTTACAAACGTGATGTGTGAACAACACCGCGAGACACGACCAACAAAGATAACAGCAAGGTAGAGTAAATTAAAATTCTTTAGACGACTCTCGGCGATACTTAGTTTAAAGCAGTTGATATAGAGAGCGAGTCACCTTTGTAATTACCGAGAGCAATTACGGAGTCCTCGGGCGTGAGCCGGCGGGAGTGGGGGGCACTGGCTGTGACGCCGCCGTAGGAATTAAAACATTCTGTGAAAGTCGAACAAAGAGCTGGTCGAGGCACGAGGCACCAGGTACCAGGTACCGGGCATGTGGTACGGCGGACTTCCTTATTGTTACTTGGTCTACAGAGCCTCATGCATGTGGACGACCGAACTCAGCTATTGACGGAAGTAATGAGGTTCGAGTCCGTGACGAGGCATGAGAGAGCACTTTCTTGTTCCGTGCTCCCACTCTTGTAGATAATAAGAAGGTATTATTTGCCCTTGTCGTCCTTTGTTACAACATTTTATTCAGTAGTTTTAATTATAGTACTTATACAATGACATATTTTTGGAAAAAAAATTGTAAATCTCGATACGGCTGCTTCATAATTTTTTATACACTCCCAGAATTTATATAGACTCTGTTATATTCAGCAAAGTAAGCAGAATCAATCTGCAGTGCCTGAAATGTTCTCATCCTGATTTTATAGAAAACATGACGTGTTTTGTTTAGTGGTGGCACACTCCGCCTACACACACATATGTACATATTTAAACCCAACATCTGCAATGCAAAAGATATGTTCGAATTGGAGTCGAACCCGCCACTATTATAGTTTTAGGTTATTTTTTTAATAAATTTGCTTACCAACCATATTGTTTATTTCCATGAGTTTTTTAAGGAAGTCTTATGTAAATTTATTTCAGAACTAATATTGTTTTAGCGTGAGGACGGGGACGGCGACGGGGTCGGGGACGCGGAGACGGCGGGTATTAATAGTCAACCTTGCCCCATTGAAGCTATTTGGGGGCCACTGTCGCTCTGCATCACCACGCGGGGCACGTCGCGGCGGAATGCTGTGTATACTGCTTACTAGAGGCCGTTTCATAATAGAAGAATAACCTAATCTAAAATTATAAATACCTACATAATTAAGAACATATTTTTTAAGCTTACCGCTTCCGGCTAAGTCGAGATAGGCAAATGGAACTTAGTGCAAAGACATTGCGTTCGCCACTTTCCAATATTTGGGACATTGTGTGTTGGCGGCGGAACTTGACGCCGCGCTTTGTCGCCGTCAATTTGTACCTTTATCAGTCAATTGTACTCCAATTTTATAGACAGATTGATCATTGGTGATTTCTCTGCATAAAGGTCAATTCAAACAGCGTTGAATATTACTACAATTGAAATGACGTAAATTACATAAGCAATTAGCCTTGCATGTTGTGAACCGGGTAACGGCCACGTACAGATAAAGCTACTTTTATATAAATAGGATTTATTCTTACCGAATGTGGAACGTTTTAATATTTCAAAAGTGATGTTTTTACTAATTTTCTTTTCTATATAATATTAAATATATATGTATATTTGACGTAGTTGGCAAGTAAATACCTTCGTATCCTATACGCAAAGATTATGGGCTCGGTATCGATGGAGCTGGTATATAACGTTAAATTGTCAAATTGATTGTTGATTTCTTATTAGAATTTACTACAAGTGTGCTACAAACACATCTTGGAATACAAATACAATATAGTTTATACAGATAAAACGAAGCAGTGGGCGGGCGCTAGTTAATAAATATGCGGAAAGCGTTAAACAATCATCTTTAATTTCTTTTTCCCGCGATGTATCACGCAGGAGATATGCAAATGTGATAAATTGTATTTACTGTAAACTATTCTAATTAGATTATGCAGGTTGTTGACTTCCCGCAAGGGAAGTACTTGTCATCTGGTTCGGGAAAAAATGTTTGAGTCCAAAAGCCGTGCGGCGGAAGTGGGTGGTTTTATCGCGTCCTATCGTAAACGCGTGTATTGCTCATAAAGCGAGTGACTAATTCAATTCAATCTGGTGCTGGGAATGTCACAGTGTAACTCAGGTCAGTAAATAAAACAATTAAAATGCAATTAGATACCACAGATATTTAATATTGAACTAAACGAACCGCCGGGAGGGACTGTTGCGCGTTGTTGTTTAACAAGTATCCAATCCGACGAGCGGAGAGCTCTGCGTAGTTACTTACGTTACTTCTGTTCGTTCAACTTTAAACTATATTGATACTTTTACAAATTATTTGACGCCGTTTAATCTAAATTATGATTTATAGAATTACCTTTTAAGTGGGTAGGATCGTATGATTATAGCTTAGTGTTTGATATAACTTACAAGTACTGGTTTAAAATGCTTAACTTTAACATAAACATTAACAATGTCTATAAAAACTCGGAAATTGGAAATTTACACATAATTTAAAACTTAAATACTCATACGTATTTACTTATAAGTAACAAATCAAAAGTGTTATAACATGCTTACTGGTTTATTAAATTCGGCAGAAAGTGGGGAACGGGGTGTCTCAACACTAGGTTCCCCCTGCCTGCCCTCCACCTGCTGTGTGCGGGATACAGCGCGAGGCCGATTTCAATATTAAATTCGTATAGTCATTGTAGTGTTCTTCTATCTTAATAAAACGCATAATATAGCATCGATTTAAATCCGTATTGTGCATATTTGCATAAAAATTCAACAGTAGCAGTCGCAGTCGGCGTGCACCCCGCGCCCCGCGCCCCTCGCCCCGCGCACTCGGCGGGCATTCCTCACGTTTATAAATTTGAGTTTCGGCTCAAACGCCGATGTCGTACGTTGCATTCTTTTCCAATTCCATCATTGTCGAACTAAATTTAAACATAAAATATTAAAATGAACGTAGGTAATACCCATTTTCTGAAGCAAAAAGTTTATAACAGTTGCTAGATAATATTGGTGTTAGAGACCTTCTCTCAAATTCAATATATTCTTTATCCAAATAAACTTATAAGCACTTTTGAATCGTCGAATGAACATATGAACAAAAAGCTACCACCGGTTCGGAAGGCAGTTCTGCTGAGAAGAGCCGGCAAGAAACTCAACAGTTGCTCTTTTTAAGAATTTTTTTTACAGATATTTTAAATTTTGGTAGTGGCAAATCTAGAATACACTGCGGAATTTTATTATATACACGTATGCTCAGACCCATAAAATATTTATTAACTTTTTAGAGGCGAAAACTTGGAGTAACAATCTTATCTTTATTTCTCGTTCCTATCGTATGATTGTCACTATGTTTACTATGACAATGTATATTTTGACGGACAAAGAGAATATTATAGTATAGAAATTGGGAAGCAACTGTAAGAATACCTGCATCTTTGAAAACATCTCGCAGAGAATCTCGCGCTCTTAGTTTATAAATATATCTCACGGCTCTTTTTTGGAGGATAAATATTGTATTTATGTCTGAAGCACTGCCCCATAGCAGCATTCCATAAGATAAAATACTATGGAAAAGCAAACAATATTCGCTTCTAATGTATAAATAATAAATAATAATATAATAAAGCGGAAGAGTTTGTTTGTTTGTTTGTTTGTTTGTTTGTTTGTTTGTTTGTTTGTTTGAACGCTAAGATCTCTGGATCTACTGGTCCGATTTACATTGTTTTTGTTTTGTATGAAAGCTGCATTCTTCAGAAGTGCTATAGGCTATATAACATTACATTACACATATATACTAATAAATTAAAATACTTTCTAATTTGACATGCAATTTATTCTGCCATGTTAATAATAACCGTCGTCGCTACGCGACAGCGTTCGTTACCGCGTCATTTTGATATTCATCCTTATGAAAATAAATATAATAGTCACTTTTAGCATTTCATCTAGATTGAAATTATATTTCTATACAAATTATATTCTTATATTTCAAGCAGGCGTAGCCGCGTCCGGGTCCGCTAGTGTATAAATATAGTTTGTTTGCTAACATCTCTATACAATTTGACACGACAAGATTTCGCTTTCCTTAGGAAGACATGCGACGTCGAGTCGCCATACATACATACATACATACATACATATACGGAAGATATAAGGAAAGTGGTGGGAAACGTTGATAAACGACCCTCCGTGACGTGTCGCCGGAGTACCTACAGGTGTAACCTTGTTAGTTATACTGAGAATATAGTTTACTTAATGAGCCGCCTTGAATTTTGCCAAAAAACATATGAAAAATCAGCAATTACTATAAACATTGCGTTTAAAGTGAAGTGGGCGGTGTGTAATTACGGTAGCCTTATTACTGTTCCTTTCCAAAACTACATAATTATACAGTTTGGAAAAAAGCTCTTGCTCTCTTGGCATTTAACTTAGTCGATACTAAACCTCATTAAAATGAGTTTAGCTTATAACAAAGTTACAACCTACTAGGTAACATATGTGGAAATATGTATGCAACGTCAGGTATATACCATTTTTTGTGTAATTATATTGAATAACTAGCGACTCACTCGTGGCTTTGCCCGCTTGTAAATATTTTAAGAGAGAAACTATTTAAAAAATATAATTAGGTACATATCATTTAATTTTCATTGTAATTTTCGTAGTTGTGCTAGAATTACGTTCCGTTTAGTGTATTTCATAGCTCGTTGACTAATGTAGCTAAAATGTGAACTTGTTTGTTTGAATGAGTTTAATGCGATTATTTATATCCGACTCCGACTGACCGACCCGGTATAGCCAGACTCATTATAAGTATGTAGGGAGGTCCCCTTGTTTTAAAAATAAAAACAGCTAAACGTCACGTTTTCCCATGGACTCGTGGACTCGTGGACTCTAGACGCTAGCAATTGTTTAGAAAATATTTGTGTGATTTTCTTGAAATATTGCCAGGCGACCGCCGCGACTCGGGAGCAGGGGGGGGAGGTCAGTGGGGGGATTGGGCTGAAACAAAAGCGGAACTCTATTTTCATTTCTTATTTTAATGCGAAGTGAATGCTTTGAAATATTTCCTATGTGTGACGTCATATCCGTGAAAGATATTATTTTGATAAATACAAATAACTAGTTTATTTTTAGCAAAAGTGTGATGAAAACTAAACGTGCCATAATCCATACCTATATTATAAATTCGAAAGTAACTCTGTCTGTCTGTCTGTCTGTCTGTCCTTTACACAATCAGGGCCAAACCGCTAATTTAATTGTGATAAAATACTCATATAGAGATACTTGAGGGTCCCGGGATGAACATAGGATACTTTTTTTTTCTCATATTTGTAATATTTTCGATATATACCAATATATTAAAATAATTAATTTGACAAGCAATTTATTCCGCCATGTTAATAACAATCGTCGCTACGCGTTGCTAAGCAACGGCTTGCAGAGTTTGTCGTTTCAAGAAAACGTCACCCAAAGTGAGTTTGCTTAACGCATACATGGCGCGCGCCGATATAGATTTGTATAAATTAACAAAAATTAGATGATTTCTATAACTTGATATGCATCCTTATGAAAATAAATATAATAGTCAATTTAGCATTTCATCTAGATGGAAATTATAGTTTACTGTACAACATTCTAATAAATAATTAAGGAGATGTCACTGATTCGAAATGACCTTGCCTACGAGTGGTATAGTATGACCGATGCGAACGGGCAGATGACTTTGAAGATTTTGTAAATTTTTATATATTTTCGAATTACTATTATTTTTTATGTAATTATTTGCTGCTTATAATGAATTTATCTCAGTTCGGTTATCTATACCGATGTTATACACTTAAAATATCGTAATTTTAATCATTTGGGATTTTTTTAAATATTGTTTGCAAAAATTAATAATTATTTAATATAGAATAATGTTTAGTACGCGCGCACGGCAAACTTTAGGTACTTTTTCTAATATTAAAAATTTCCTTTAGTTACTTTTACTTCTTTTGTTTGTTAATTTCGGTTACACAGATATTTTTTCTAATAATAAATCTCCACTTATAATTATTTTTTAACTTATTTTAATTATTTAGGCTTATATGTTCGCGGGCGTAGCCGCGTCCGGGCCCACTAGTCTATATATATAAAAGGACTTGCCTCACTGACTGAGGTAAGACGCACGCACAGCCGTAACCGCTGATGGTAGAAACGTGGAATTTGGACAGATGTTTACTTTCGTAATCTGGACATCCACTAAGAAGGGATTTTGAAAATTTTTAACCCTAAAGGGGTGAAATAGGAGTTGAAAGTTTGTATGGAAAAAAAATTAAATCGGCACCGATTCTTATAAAATTTGAAATTCAGACTCTTAAAAGTATTTAACTGAACACGTGTTTCATGGTTTTCTAGAATTCTTCCCCTAAGGGTGCAAATAAGGGGTTGAAAGTTTGTATAGAATTTTATTTAATCGGCACCAACTTTTATAAAATTTGAAATTCAGACTCTTAAAAATATTTAATTGAACACATGTTTCATGGTTTATTAGAATTCACCTATAAATACGCAAGCGAAGCTGTGCGCGTCCGCTAGTGGTATATAAAGTTGAAACGCTTCGTTCGTTATGCTACCTTCTTTCTTTTCTTATTCTTGCAAAACTTAGTATGTCACGAATACACATGTTTCATTAGAAATCACCGTACCTATTTGTGTTACTGAATAAATAGTTAATTTCCTCGAGTGGGGTTCGAACCCACAACTGTCACTTTGTGACCCTGCGCCACGATTGGCCTCTAACACATTAGTATTAAAGTAACAACATAATAAGGAAATACTAATCGAAGCCTCATAGACCCTCGTCTGTACTCGGTACTAACAGCCGCTTGTAAAAATGCGCGTCGCCGCGAAACTTTCTAAATCCGTTCGTTCAATGTGGCCGCCCTGCTACAGCACCACAGTGGGCACCCACTATACATATTTGAGGGGTATTTTGTGTCCGCAGCGTGCGTGCACTGAGGTACGCGCACGCAACTCTTTAGAATTACTTACCTCGTTTGGTGCTCCGGTCGTTACTCGTCAGCGTTACACCAGACTGGCGTTTTAATGGTATTAAACCAATCTCGTTTAATATGCTTTTCATTTCATTTTTTTATTGCTTTTATGAGTCTTGTGCATCATTTACTTGTTAAGAAAAAAACCTGTGACAAATGAAACTATTCTGCTTCGACCTATTATGAAACATTTTTATACAGCGCTTGAGATTCGTAAGCCATAAATATAGAGTGGTATCTGAATGTGTAATGTATATTTCATTATAATTCTGAGGTAACAGCTGACATTTTCATTCATCAGTTATGTATTTAGGCTGTTGCTTTATTTATTTAACGACACTCGCGGCGGAAACTGGACATTATGATGTTTTCTTTGAAACGCATCAGCGGACTGGTGTACTGCGACGCAGCTAAGGAACATTCAATAGCCCATTCACCAGAAAGAACAATGTCCTCGTTCCCTGAATAAACCCAACTCTTTATCGACGCATACCAATTGGAACCCGTGAGTGCGTGGTTATATATTGGCTTAAACTTTACGTCACCAGTATTTAAAAAGTATCATATTTCAAATGTATATTTTGGTAAGACATCAAATACATAAATATCTTACATAATGTTTTAATTTAATTCTAAACTTCACTTATACACTAATTATGTACATATATTTTTCTTTTTAAACAACTTGAACTTCTTTTCGGCTTCATGTTCTTAAGTTATTCGATCAATCATCGAACCGAAAAGCCATAATTTAACTGGTAAGAGAAAGGTTACTTTTGATTCAAATTTTTTAACCTAAAAGAATTGGAACGCATAAGATGAATATAAAAGAGTCTCAATTACAATTCTTATTACGTTTAAGATATTATCCAAAGTATTATTTAAACTATAGTTGATATATGTACCTGGGTTTCTATGAGTAATGTTGAGTGGCTCTAGACTACAATTCTGTTCATTAGGACTGAAAGGTGTTCATATTTTTAAATACTATTAATATTTCATAGTATGGAAATTGAACCCACAAGCAAAATTTTAAAAACATTTAAGGAAAAATCTTTGAATATATTAAAAATAATATGATAAATAAATGAGTCTTATATACTATTTCACTATTCTTAAAATCAAATATTAAAGAAAATAAATAATCATAAAAAGTGAGTAAGCGTAAGTGACAGTCGTGTAGGATGTGGCGCGAGGCGTGCTTTACGACCATGTTAGTTGTTTCGGAGTGGGCGACTCGAAATGTCTCAAGAAAGTAATTTACGATGTTAAATTAGAATATTGCTAATAATACCTCTATTCATATATAATATATACTAATAAAAAGCAATTTAATAAAATAACGGACTTCAAAAATGCCAAAATATTAATATCTCGAAACAACTTAACCGACTTTGATGAAACTTGGACTGTTCCAATTACAATAACGTCCATTCATACATGTTAAACGGATAACCTGCTTTTTATGTCTATTATAGTTATCAAATTTTAAATATAATATTTTATAGGAAGGTATTTATTATTTGTATATAACCATATAATAGTATATATAAGTGTACTGGAGCGGCTACAGCTGTCATAAAATAAATGGAGTGTAGCAATACACATAAATTGCATCATTCGATAAATATTTGACGTTGAATGCGTATGAGCTGTAAGTAATTATTATAGTTAAGTGGAAATAATTGCAATTTAATGGAACGCATTGTGTTTTTAATTATTTATAATAAAGAGAAATACATTATTATTACTAATATTTATTTGGGCTCACACAGTATACATATACCCTGCACATAGCATGGTACGCAGAGGGAACCTGGGATCCTAATGTTAAAAGATTCCATTCCCTGTTGAGAGTATCTCAGTAGGGAATGGAATCTTTGAATGAATTCTTTTCGATCGGTGGTCCTTCCGCCGAATCCTTAAGACATTGCGTGTTGAGTGGCGGAACTGGCGGAGAAATGAAAATATCAAATATATCATTTTCTCTTTATTTATTAAAGTATATTTCTGTTTTTAATGAGAATATAACATATGTATCTTGATTGTTAACAACCTTATTAGGACAGCAAATTAATATTAATGTACAATCTATGAAACATAACTGCGCTTAATTTATTCCTCAAGCGAAGAATTATCAAATATGGTAATAACGTAGGTACTGGTGTTCAGAAACTGATACATATCTTTACCGATACAGCTTTGATTGACGTAACTCCTTAATTATATCCACTAGTTTTATATTCTTTTATTACGATAGCAAGTTTAAATTGATTCGCTGACAATTTCGCGGCTTAATTGCCTCCGGCTCATTTTGATACATTTGATTGTCGTTTTTGCAAATTAAGTTATTCAATTTTAACAACAGAAGTAGATGCGTGACTCGCGTAGGTCCCCACAAACTGGACCGGAATGTGCAGTTTAATTAAACTATGCTACACCCAATACTTGTTGTTGTTGCGAGTTCAGTCCCGTGATGAGTTGGACTGCTATACAGAACCCATAACCTTTTACAAATAGACAGGCAATAAAAAAAGCAGTGATATTCCACAAGGGACCCTAATAACCCGCAACCATCGCGTCCACACATACAACTATATATACGAGTGTAATGTCCGCACGTACAATACCAGGTCTGGATCTCTATCTGGCTCTACGACGTCGCCGTGACTTATAACATTGGTGTCACTCAGCAGACCGGATTGTGTGAACGTCTGCTCGCCTTCCTGGCACTTTACAGTCGAAATGAGTGGCCGGAACGTTGAAGCTGATCGACTAACCCCAATAAGGAGTCCAGACTCCGGAGACCACTTCGGCAAGAAAAGTAACCAATTCGGTGTTTAAAAAGCATTTTAATTTTTCTGAAAAATATCTGCTAAAGCCTGTATTTGGACTTCTAGGAGACCTTTATAACGAAACTGGATTTAAAGTTGAAGTGGGTGAAGTAAAGTTGAATATATAATTTATAAGCTAATAAATTCATCGTATTAATATGTTATGTATAGAACAATAATATTTCAAATGATTTTAACAATAATAATTTAAATGAACATTAAATTACTTTTAACTGTAAACTAATGTAAGTCAGCAAAAAACATTTTAATCAATTATTCACAGATTTCAAGAGAAACGAGCATTAACACGGCTACGACCGTAATGAAGGCAGCGCCGCCCGACACCAGCACTGCCGCCACTGCTGCCATTTACGAACACCACTGAAATGGAAAAGTTGATTTAATTTATTACAAACAGCATTCGATTTATATTCAGAGTATTTTTTATCAGTTGAGTTGATTAATTAAAACAGACGCAATCTGGATTGAAATAAAAATAATGTTAGTAGATTTGTATTGATGCCATATGTATGTAAACTTATATAACGTAGATAAGTTCTTGTATTAGTACCGTTGCTTACTTGTTCGGTGTCGTACAGTTACAGTATAACCGAAGTTGTCTAAGAGAGCTTAAAAGAAAATGTTTTTGTGCTTAGTAACTCTTAACTTTAATAAATACGTTCACTATATGTATCTGGGAAAAGACTGTAGAGCTCTACATGGACATACATTCTGCATTGCTTACGATACTACTCTTGTTTTTATTCATTATTATATTTTAAGAATTCAATTGAAAATAATACTTAAATTAAATGTATTATCCTATATCTTATAAAACAAAGTCGCTTTTCGTGTCTGTCTGAACTTTCTAACTCTTCTTCTTCTAAACCACCCAACGGATTTTTATGCGGTTTTCACCATTAGGTCGAGTATTTCTCAAGGAAGGTTTATATATAATTTATTATTTGTACATTCTTATGTAAATTAACATAAATACGATAAATGTGTCTAAAGTCCTACCCGTTGAGACACTTTCGCGCATGCGCTGCTTTAATGGTAAGTACTACATGAAAATAATGTACTGGAGTATTATTCTTCTTAAGAAGATCTACAAAAAAGTCCGCGACAGCATATTTTTATCATTTAAGGATAACGTGTAGTGATCATATTTCTGTCTAAAAATAGTAATTTCAATATATTTTTTATTGTGAGGGATATTTTTCCATAATGGTATTAATCTTTATCCTTTAAAATACTTTATTAATTTTCTACGTTAAACGAAGATAAAATTTGTTTTTACACTATTTCGAAATTGCGAATAGTTTTAGAGAAAAACGCATTTAATTGTTGACACATGACGCCGTTTACACATCAACTGTATCGAGTTATGTTTCACTTATCCCTTACTCTCAGCATATAAATAAGTATTTTAGTTACGTTGGCCATTTAATGTAGATCAAAACTGTGTTTTACTGTTTTTTCATTTTAATAAGTACTTTAGAAGTTGTTACAATATCAAAATATCCTCGCTGCGAAACGCGCCTCGCGACGTTTTGCTTATACAAGCGAGTCATGAGCAGTCATCGGTGGTTCAGTGGTAGAATGCTCGCCTGCCACGCGGGCTGCCCGGGTTCAATTCCCGGCCAATGCATTCTATTTAATTTTCCTCACAGGCAGCCACGTAGTGCTTGCTTTTCATCAGGGACAGAATACCCTCTTCAGCATTAACCACAAGCTCAAAAAAAAAACCCGCCCGCTATAGAGGCATAGCAACGAAGATTTAGATGCGTTTGCACGTATTGAATAATTGGAGTTGAATGTATTATTTCAGCGCGATATATTTGGTTTCATATTTTTTGTAGTAGTTATTAGTAGGTAGGCTTTTGTTTATAATTTCTTCCGTTTAAAAATAGTCATTTAACTATCTAAAAATAGTCATTTAAATATATTTTAATAAGTACTTGAAAATATTAGTAGCACAGATTTAAAATTACGGTACCTACTAAAAAATCCTTGCTGTGTAAAATTATTGGAAAAGACTTATTGAAACTATGAAAATGCGGGTTGCATTAGAGTTTAATTAATTTTCACATTATCTTAAGTGCTTTGCAAACATACATTATATGAATAATCCAGTAGTAAAAGCGGGCGAAGCCGCAAGGGGGTCGCTAGTATACATTAAATTTAATCACAGGTTTGGAAGAGGAAATGGCATCAAACTACGCGTTGTTCGCGTCTTATAGAAATAAAGTGTTAGAGCTGAACCCCTGTGACCCCTGTGACCGGCCCCGCCAGTACACCTTGGTAATGTTCGCGACGAGGACCGTCACCTTCCTAAATATCGAGTAGGAATATAAAAACGTCACATTACTGCTTGTTTTTTCGCGGTAAGTACCCACTTAAACTTTTGGTATTTACGTTTACGTACTTAAAATATTTAACATTCTGACTTGCATTGACTTTCTGTATCTTGATTGTTAAGAGATTTATCTTCAATATTTATTTAATTTAGAGAATCTCCCTGTAATAGATCCTGCTATCCCTCTCCGACGCACTGCGCTAAACGTGATCACGTATGTATGTAGTGTTAGAGTTTATATAAGTTACATATAATTGTATAGACATTATTTTGTATTCTTGTCGAGACTTGTCAATATTTGTCAGTGAGTCATATTGTTATCTACCCGCTTAAAAGCATAATTGTCTAAGGCTTCTTGTAAAGTGTTTTTAATTTGGTATGGCAGTCTAGTCTGAGACGTCGTAGTGGACGGTCGAATAAAGCTTTGTACTAAATTGTACTTTTATTCTGAGCCCCTTTATATCTCAGAAGTGGTACCCGCTAAGAAAATACTCGGCTAATCAACATCAGTTACAATGGATACTATAAATAATTGTCGTCAAGGCATAAGCACGGCCGTCCATATGAGAGAAGATTTAACACGACCATCACAGGAAGATACTCGTGCACATTTTTCGAGACAAAGGGCGGTACGCAGTACTGCTCGTAGTAAATTACGACATTCAGTGCGGCGCCGTCGCCAATCCAACGACGGCACAAGTGTAAGTAGTGCAAGTGATGTCAGTTACACGCGATTTACTAGAAGTAAGCGACGGGGTCTAAGAAGTCACCATTAGAAGCGGAATCGAAGGCGTCATCGCAGTAGCAGCAGTGAAGTTTTAACGTCATCCCATTTGAGGAATTGAAGTGGCCGACGATGGCGCCATAGCAGTGAGAACATTGCCAACAGTGAAAGAAAGAGGGTACGTAGTAACATTGATGATAATTTTCATAATACTCATTTACTCATACGTGAAATGTTGCAATCAATGAATAAGTCATAGAATCGCGATGATAAATTGCCGTGGTAGGTAACGTTATATTATAATTTGACCCTATGTCAAAAGATTAAACAATTAATACGTAGATTTGTAAGGTAGAAGAGTGCTCACGAAATACGGTTGGTCTGATAGACAGATTATTCATTATGCTTTGCCGAAATTATTTGGTTTGGTTAAATCATAGTACGAAGAATTACCTTCTTTATTATTTAGTTGAACAGAATGGAAAGAAAAATTATTAGAATCTTATCCTACGGAGCCCGAACAAGTGTTTAGATATTTAAGTCAATTGATAAATCGTAATAAATTTTTCACAGATAGAATTCTAAATTTATCAGATAAATTTATCATAATTTTAATAATAATAAGAATAGGTCAACACGAGTACAAAGAGAGTCTGTTATAATTGTAATGAACCAGGATATTATACTATAAATGTACGAAACATATTTTAAGATCTTATCTAGTATACGAGTATAATATATAAAATGTAAAAAGAATGTAAGGAAGTCTAAAGCATTAAGTTCAAAGTATATTATTATTTCTAAAAGTATATGAATATCAAATATCAACATTGGTCGTATTTTTAAATTCGAAATACAAATTCAAAATTTCATTCAAATTTACATTTAAATTTACATTTACAATAATGTACTAAGCAAAAGAGTCAAAGTCATGTTAAAAGATTGATACAGTTTAAAGTAATAAAAAATGTATTAGACATCATTTTATAATGACAGTTGTCAGTTAATTCTGTTCTTGAGTGAGACTAAACGGAGTGTCTTCTAATTTCTTGTTCAAGCGAGCAAAGCTGCGGGCGGACCGCTAGTGTACAATATGTAACAAAATAGATCATCTAGTGGCTATGTGCCAGAAATTAGTAAATTAAAGCAATAAATAATTACAAGAATGTATTAAAAATAAATAAAGACTTACAATAATAATAAGTAAATAATAGATTATTGGTAGGTTATGTGGATTTAGGTAGTCGGTGTAAATTAATACCTGAAAATATTGTTATCGAACTTCATTTAAAATGGTATGAAAATAATTTGCCTAATTTAAGAGGTCTAAGCAATAATTTTATTTTACTATTCGGTAAGACTGAAGTTAAAATTAACATACAAAATATTTGCGAAACCATTGAAGTGTTAATTGTAAGTGATGACGTTATCAGCTATCCTATATTAGTAGGTCATTTATTTACGGACAATTTGGTATTGTTATTACTAAAATGCCAAGAGGTTTACATTACATTTTACAAAATGTAGCGAAAAATTACGTTTATTGTCCAATAGAAACATAAATATTTCCGCGAAAACAGTTGGTATAGTGAAGATTATATCACATAATAGATACTCGGATTTGTTTTATGTTCACGGTTCAAAAATGTGAGTGTGTTGACGTTTACAAAAATGTGAATTCTATTTAAGGCCAATACGAACTTGAAAATGGTCAGGGTTCAATTTTAATACTCAAATATTTCTCTCAATGATTCAAAAATTAAAGAAAGAAAAGAAATAAACTGAGCTAAGATAATTGTCGAAGAAATACCTATTAATATTATAAATTCAGAATATTTAGAGTTAGTATAGTTAGAAGTTAATATAGGGGAAGATTTAAGTAATGATAATGTATATATACTATAATATTCTCTTTGTCCCACAAAATATACATTGTCATAGTAAACATAGTGACAATCATACGATAGGAACGAGAAATAAAGACAAGATTGTTACTCCAAGTTTTCGCCTCCAAAAAGTTAATAAATCTTTTATGGGTCTGAGCATACGTGGAAAATTTAAAATATCTGTAAAAAAAAAAACTGACAAGTAAAGCTTATTACACTGTTCAAGAATATTTAGAGGATAAACATGTATGGAATTAATGTCTATTGAATGTAATGCAGGATAGCTGCCAACTAATGTAATAGATTGTGATTGTACCATTGATTTTGAAAAGAGCAACTGTTGAGTTTCTTGCCGGCTCTTCTCAGCAGAACTGCCTTCCGAACCGGTGGTAGCTTTTTGTTCATATGTTCATTCGACGATTCAAAAGTGCTTATAATAAGTTTATTTGAATAAAGAATATTTTGAATTTGAATGAGAATGATGTATTCAAAACTTGTTTGTCGAGTGGACTAGAAGAGTTAGGGTTTACCGATATTATTGAATTGGACATTGAGTTAACTGATTTTAAGCCTGTTAAATATCGACCACATAAGTTACGATCAGTAGTTACTATTAGTAGTAAGGGTAATGGTTCAAGATATGTTAATTGCCGGTGTTATTAAAGAGTCAAATTCTTCATATGTTCAAATTCTTCATAAGATAAAAGATTATGTGTTGATTATCGTGCTCTTAATAATAAAACTATAAAATAACACTATTCGTTACCGCTTATAGATAAACAGTTAGATTTGTTAGCGGGCAATAATTTATTTGTTTTACTAGATTTATTTTCGACGTTATCAAAAATTGTATTAGATCAGGTTCACGAAACACAATGCTATCACAGAATTTCCGATACCGAAAAATGTACACGATATGAGAAGATTTATTGATTTGGTAAGTTTTTTTTGAGAATGTTCATTAAAAACTTTGCACTTATTGCTAAAACATTGACTGATCTTTTAGACAGAATGTCTCTTGGCAATGGATTAATGAACCAGAAGAATCATTTAATATGTTAAAAGGAAAATTAGTAGAACGACTTTATTAGTGCTTTATGATCAAAATCTTATAACTGAATTGCAAACAGAGTTGATAATTTATTGTTACCGGTAGCATACTATAGTCGAAAGGATAACACTTCTATACTGGTTATAATTAACGCTTTTACAAAATGTATTAATATGTCAGCTGTGAAGAATACCAAAACGTCTACCACTATTAACGTATTTAAAGAACATTTTAGCTATTTTGGTAATCCGCTAAGACTTAGCACGGATAGAGGATTATGTTTTCTAGCAATCAATTTAAAACGTTTCATAAAAGTCGTAGTATAAAGCATATTCTTAATACGGTGGCAACACCGAGAGAAAATGGTAAATTCAAACGATTTAATCAAACAATATTTTAAATATAGTTTCAATATCTTAATTATAATTAATACTTAGGCGATATTCAGTTAGGTTTAAATACAACTATTCGTAAAACTACTCAAAAAACAAAAGTTGTTATTCGCTTATAAAATCCGTAATTCATTTATGGGACAATGTGTACGCGTTCACAACAAGATCCCAGAAAACGTCAGAGAATTTTCTATATCATGGTCTAAAAAAATTGTGAAAAGACATTTGTGTGTTAAAGGTTATTACCAAATTAATAATTTCATAAATGATAACACGCCTTGGGAATGAAATACTCGCTCCAGTCTGTTTCAAAGAAATCATTATCACAAATAATTAAATATTTGTATTTGTTTAAAATTTCAAAAAATAACTCCCGCTGAGTTTCTTGCGCCGGTTCTTCTCAGGTCTGAGCCACTAACTTAAGAGAACTGGTGGTAAATTATTTGACGTTCAAAAAGAATAAAACATCTAACTTTATTTTGAATAAAAAATATTTGAATTTGAATCGAATTTGAATAAATAATTGGTAGCACATAAAACATAATTAACGAAATATATTATGACACTGAGAAACGGTTGTCTGAAAATGCACTCGTAACGGTTAGGGTTGAGGTTAGTAGTCGAATTATAGAAAATCAAATAAGTATAAAAACATAGTTGCAATCGATAAAATAATCAATGGATCTTTTCAACGAGATGTTTCTAGCTTCGAATTTGAAGAAAACAGTAATGACACAGAGTAATGAGTACCATGCTAATTGTTAGTTACAGATGATTACAGTAGCAGACTACAGCTAGTGCCAGAAGCTGGCACAGATAGTTTTTTTAGCAGAATGCGCAGATGTAGTCTACAGATGTATCAGAGTCATGATTATATGCACAGATGACAGAGAGCAGACTATAATGTTGTGAGCTGAGTGGTGAGTGACATTGATGGCATGGATATCCCCAGCAGATTGCAGCATTCATAGGCCCGTGATTTAGTCAGTGCAGAGGGCAGACTATAATGTTGTGAGCTGAGTGGTGAGTGACATTGATGGCATGGATATCCCCAGCAGATTGCAGCATTCATAGGCTCGTGATTTAGTCAGTGCAGAGGGCAGACTATAATGTTGTGAGCTGAGTGGTGAGTGACATTGATGGCATGGATATCCCCAGCAGATTGCAGCATTCATAGGCTCGTGATTTAGTCAGTGCAGAGGGCAGACTATAATGTTGTGAGCTGAGTGGTGAGTGACATTGATGGCATGGATATCCCCAGCAGATTGCAGCATTCATAGGCCCGTGATTTAGTCAGTGTAGAGGGCAGACTATAATGTTGTGAGCTGAGTGGTGAGTGACATTGATGTCATGGATATCCCCAGCAGATTGCAGCATTCATAGGCCTGTGATTTAGTCAGTGCGGAGGTGGAATGTGAATTGCTATGGGTTCGCTTGTGTGGCGGAACTTTGAGGAGATGGCTCTTAGCTCTGCGCCTTGTCTACCTAGGATATTTAAGCGGTACGTAGATGACACTTTTACAATTTTACGTATGGACAATATTTACATATTCCTGAACCATCTCATTTCATTAATAACAATATTCAATTCACAATATAATTACAGGCAAGTAATTCCTTAGCTTCCCTTGTTGTGTCCCAATGACACAATAGGCCACACAATATATAGGAAACCACGCACACGAATAGATACCTCAATGGTGAATTGCACCACTACCCTACACAGTTATCTACCGTTGGCAAATATTTGTTTCAGAGAGCATCTGCGACGCTGATCACCTAGGGGACTAGTTTCGCCAGGGGAAGAATTCCCTTCATCAGAATAAGCTTCCAGTTTACCGCCAGCGTTGTCAGAAGACTAACATCCTTGAAATCACAAACCTACCATACCAGAAGGCCAGATACAGTCAGGTCATTCTGCAGGAGTTCAGGGCGGTACGCGAGGAAATTAGGAAATCGTTGGCAGTAGTCAACTGACAGACAAATGCCACCTCAGTCTGCCCGTGACCGCGGACTTCCAAATATGCGCGATTGGTCCGGTTAAAAGAGCTTCATTTACAACTTTGTTTTGTTTTTTTTTGACCATGGAGTAAATAGTAAACAATTATTAAGTGTGTGTGATGCTAATGAATAAAATAATGTTAACGTTAATAATAACGACTATTGTATTATGTATGATTAATCAGATAAATTAAAGTAATACTTGGTATAATATAAGTTAATATATGCATAAGTTGCTTAGTTATTTAATGTTAATGCTGTTGCGAGAGGACTCGCCTCTCTTCAGGAAGGCCGAGCTGTTAGAGTTTATATAAGTTACATATAATTGTATAGACATTATTTTGTATTCTTGTCGAGACTTGTCAATATTTGTCAGTGAGTCATATTGTTATCTACCCGCTTAAAAGCATAATTGTCTAAGGCTTCTTGTAAAGTGTTTTTAATTTGGTATGGCAGTCTAGTCTGAGACGTCGTAGTGGACGGTCGAATAAAGCTTTGTACTAAATTGTACTTTTATTCTGAGCCCCTTTATAGTAGTGCTGCGCATCACACGCGATCCCAAATAAGCCAATTTTTATGCAAGTTGGAGAACGAAACTACGGACTACCACTTGATAGTTGGTTGTCTTTGCCTCTCCTCCGGTATAACTGCCGAATGAAAGCTAAACACTAAAGCATTAAGCCTTATGGTTTTGTAAATTCGATTCCAACCACAATGAAAAATTATTATTAAATTATTATATTAACGACGCAAAGCTTGTTGAGTTCCGCCACTCGACACGCAATGCCTCGATAATTCGGCGGAAAGTTGAGAACTGAAGTGTCTCAATGGGAACGTATATCTTAAAACTTGGTTACCTTTGCCTACCCTGCTAGGTAACAAACTGTAT
This sequence comes from Heliconius melpomene rosina, assembly GCF_056956725.1. Taxonomy (NCBI): domain Eukaryota; kingdom Metazoa; phylum Arthropoda; class Insecta; order Lepidoptera; family Nymphalidae; genus Heliconius; species Heliconius melpomene. The sequence continues at coordinate 151,224 of NC_140396.1, read as the reverse complement.
GCGACCAGAACTTAAGTTACCTTAGTCTGGTCTGACAACTGTCGCCTAACAAGCACCAGACGTGAACATGCACGAGATTAAATCAATATCGCGATTGAGTGTCGAAGATAACGGAAGTCACGCGGCCGTTTTAAAAATACTTTTTAAATTTTTATTTTAATCAAATCGGTCACTGTCGAATAATCTTAATTGAAGTTTTGTTCGTAAAAGTTTCCAATGACATTATTTTCCGATCGCGTTTCTTGTTCGATCCTTATCGCGGTACATTTAATTAAAAATCCGAAGCAATTGGTATGATCGTGCTCATACTCATATAAGGGAACGGGAACTTTACTTGTATTTACTTTTACAGAGCGCCCCACTTACTAATAACGGCATAACCAAAACTAAAAATGCAACTTCCTTTATAATGGCCAAATATAATTACACTTAGATAGTATTGTTTATTAAATGCGACATCGTAGCAACACAAGCACTTGCACAAACAAGCACAACAAGCCGGCAGTAGTAGGTTCATATAATGATATTATGAACAATACGTCGTCGAAGTAATAAAAGGGAATGCAACAATAACGTTTTAGTCATATCATAATTAAATTGTAAACACAGAGGCCGAGGCCGGTGCGGCGCAGTGGCACGGCGACAGCTCGAGTGTCACTCGGGCTCAGAAAGCGCGACGTTGAGTTCCGCCACCCAACACGCAACGTATCTATATCGTATATACATACAACGTAAAGCTAAAAATAAATTCATATATTTATTCCAATAACGTTAAACAGTTCGTTACCCAACACAAATACAAAGTCGCCAGAGGACAAGTCGCACGTTGTTGGAAGTACCCGCATCGACGGGCGTGGAGTTCGACGACCTTGGAGTGTGATCGTTATCAGTGCGGGTTCGAATCCGCAACAACGAGTTAAGCTTCTTACTTTTGTTTGTACGACATTCAGGATATATGTTTCTTGACAGAAACATCAGCATACTTTTCGGGTTAACTCGCTTATCTTGTAGAATGTCGTTTGGATGGATTATATAAAAGAATTCCGGAGGTTTTCAACAATATTGAACTGTTCGCATTTACAGCGAGTACAGTGTTCCCGTATGGTCGCACACTGCGCAGAGAGGCAGAGGGTTTCATTTCATAGTACAAATTCTTTAACGCACGAACGGACATGACATTCTTTAGTAGGCACTTTGCTACTACGGCACATACAGAGCAGAACTCTACTTTATATAAAAATATAATATTTGTTATGTTCAAACGCCGTGCGTCGCTAAGCACCGTGACAGTGTCCCGTCGCGTTCAGCAGTCAGCAGATAATTCTACAATAACTGAGATTAATTTACGCGTGAGCAGTGTCGCCTCGTCACGTCCGCCCGCCCTACCATCCCGCCCGTCCCGCCCGACCGTGACACGGTAAGCGATGACTAATTGATAATATATAACTCACAATATAATTGGAGACGCGGGAAGTAGAGGAATGCCTACATGTATATTTCAATGTAAATATATTTGATCTTACGAGTTTGCTTGTTAATGTTAACTTGAATAATAATCCAAAGGGCGAAGGCTTCTTTTTGTGGCTAAAATTCCAAATGAACGAGGCCTAATGAAAATAAAAGCTCGTGATGTCTATACGAGCGCGGCGCGACGACGACGGAGCCGCCGGAAGCGCCTTACCTAATTAAAATACTCTTCGTGACCTTTTGTGTACATTAGAAAAATATCTTACACAAATCTTCCTTCAGGTATGTTTTTGTAGAATGGTAATAATATTAAACTGGAACCGATATTTCTGTAAAGTATTACTTAAAATTATATATCAACGATTCCACAATAATAATAATAATTAGCCCGCAGGACAGCTTGTGGCGAGCTGTTGGGGAGTGGCGACCCCACGGACCTGAGTCATCCGGAGGGTAATTGTAATTCTGGCTTGCCTTTATTGGCCGGCAGAGTGCAGCGCAAGAGCTGTATGCTCGAAAGGGTGAATCCCTCTCACGAACTCCTCGTGTTGATGAAACCGGTGCACACCTCTCTACACCCTTAGCTGTCTACGCTGATGTTGCGCCTGAGGCACTATGACGCTTTGTAGGGGGTGTGTTATGTAGATGATCGTATGTATGTAGATGATCACCCATCTAGTGAGAGGCGAGTCACCGTTCGCCAAACATTCAATTTGAGACTATTGTAATGGCGTACGTCCGTTAGTCTCATTCAATAGCCCAGTAGCCAGTCCATCCAAATTCCATTCTATAGCTCTAGTTTAGATTTCCACATTTTTTTCATTTTTCTTCCCTCAACCATCTCTGGGCAATTACCTGTGGTTACCCAGAGATGTATCCCACATATACATTTGTATATTCTCTTAGGGGCCTCTACTACTCTGTTGGACCTGTGTCCCCACGTGTGTTGGAAGGGGACGTGGGTCCACGTCCCCCTTCCACAGTCCTTCCAAAGGCCTGGGTTCTTTTGAACCCGTGAATCTTTAAAGAGAAACATAATAATTATAATTATAAGTATATTTATTTTGAATCACTACGTAAGTTAAGATGATGATGAAATTTTATTTATAAAACACTATAACTTGTACAATGTAATACGTATTTCTCTAAAGGACGTAAAATATCCTATATCTTATAAAACTAAGTCGCTTTTTGTGTCTGTCTAAACTTTCTAACTCTTCTTCTTCTAAACCACCCAACGGATTTTGATGCGGTTTTCACCATTAGGTCGAGTATTTTTCAGGGAAGGTTTATATATAGTTTATTATACACTCTTATGTAAATTATCACTCTTATGTAAATTATTGTACATTCTTATGTAAATTAACATAAATACGATAAATGTGTATAAAGTCCTACCCGTTGAGACACTTTCGCGCATGCGCTGCTCTAATGGTAAGTACTACATGAAAATAATGTACTGGAGTATTGTTCCTCTTAATAAGATCTACAAAAAAGTCCGCGACAGCATATTCGTATCTTTTAATAATAACGTGTAGTGATCATATTTCTGTCCAAAAATTGTAATTTCAATATATTTTTTATTGTGAGGGATATTTTTCCATAATGGTATTAATCCTTATCCTTCAAAATACTTTATTAATTTTCTACGTTAAACGAAGATAAAATTTGCATTTTATACTATTTCGAAATTGAGAATAGTTTTAGAGAAAAACGCATTTAATTGTTGACACATGACGCCGTTTACACATCAACTGTATCGAGTTATGTTTCACTTATCCCTTACTCTCAGCATATAAATAAGTATTTTAGTTACGGTGGCCATTTAATGTAGATCAAAACTGTCTTTTACTGTTTTTCATTTTAATAAGTACTTTAGAAGTTGTTACAATATCAAAAAAATCCTTGCTGCGAAACGGCTCGCCACTTGCCATGCAATAATTATTAGTAGGCAGGTTTTTATTTATAATTTCTTCCGTTAAAAAATAGTCATTTAAATATATTTTAATAAGTACTTGAAAATATTAGTAGCACAGATTTAAAATTACGGTACCTACTAAAAAATCCTTGCTGTGTAAAACAATTGGGAAATTCTTATTGAAACTACGAAAATGCGGGTTGCATTAGGACTTAATTAATTTTCACATTATCTTAAGTGCTTTGCAAACATACATTATATGAATAATCCAGTAGTAAAAGCAGGCGAAGCCGCAAGAGGGTCGCTAGTTACATTATATAAAGAAGTATGGAGTCCACAGGGCAAGGGAATGTTCCAGGCAGAATGCCTCCGCGTCAAGCTGGCTCCGACAGAGTCCGGAACAAATTTTCATTTTACCTTCTTAGTGCAGTTGAAAGGAAACTATTTATGCATATTAAAGCGCACTGCGGGCGCCGACAGGGATTTTGATATTTCGTGTATTCCTGTAGGGTTCACAAAATATCTCAAGTACTTTTAAAATATAACCTTATTTATAAATGTAAATATAAAACGTATATACAGGGTGTCCCAGGAGTCAACGATAAAACGAAACCAGGTGATAGACCAAGTCGTGACAGTTATGAGAAAAATATAAAAAAAAATCTTTGTCATGCATTTTTCTTATTATATTGATTTTAAAAAATATCGCAAAAACCGACACCCTGTGATGGTTTTTCAAGTCCCTGGACTACAAATATTACTCTTTCTTCATTTTTTTTTCTGTAATGTAATCATGAGTAACCCTTCTGTGAATTACAGTTTAAGATTTAAACATACCTGCATCAGTTTTCAATAAAATGTGGTGTTTTTGCCAAACATTAAATTCAAAATATTTACTATACCCAACTTTAACCGACTGTACTATAAAAAAAATGTACTACACTGTCTTTGCAAGTAACTTTAAAAGTTGGCGCATTTAATCTAGATTCCGAAATGGTACGACACTTGCTGAATTTCTTCTTTGTTGAGGAGAGAAAAATCGAAATACACGATAATCGGGATGACGTTCAGCTTTTTGGTATCTTTTCCGATATATTCTAGCTACAGCATTTGCGTTACATAACCATTCTTCATGAATGAAATGCATATTGGCAATGTGTCAAAGACCGAATATATGGCCTGCGAGACCCCGGACTCGAGCACTATCCTTATAAGTATCACTATCCTCATCCCCTAAGTTGGAAAAGTTCAGATATCTTGGATCCGTCATGCACGAGTCTGGAGGCATCGATCACAATCTCTATAAGACGGATAAGAGTTTGGACGGTATCCTGCGATCACAGACCACACCAGTGACCTCCCGCCACTTAGCCCAGGCAACGCTTATCCGACTTTGGGGGCTGGCCCAGGACTTATAAGAACAGTGTCCGAGTCCGGGCTCTCGCAGGCCATATACTCGGTCTTTAACACGTTGCCAATATGCATTTTATTCATGGAGAATGGTTATGTAACGCAAATGCTGCAGCTAGAATGTATCGAAAAAGATACCAAAAAGCTGAACGTCATCCCGATTATCGTGTATTTCGATTTTTCTCTCTTCAACAAAGAAGAAATTCAGCAAGTGTCGTACCATTTCGGAATCTAGATTAAATGCGCCAACTTTTAAAGTTACTTGCAAAAACAGTGTAGTACATTTTTTTTATAGTACAGTCGGTTAAAGTTGGGTGTAGTAAATATTTTGAATTTAATGTTTGGCAAAAACACCACATTTTATTGAAAACTGATGCAGGTATGTTTAAATCTTAAACTGTAATTCACAGAAGGGTTACTCATGATTACATTACAGAAAAAAAAATGAAGAAAGAGTAATATTTGTAGTCCAGGGACTTGAAAAACCATCACAGGGTGTCGGTTTTTGCGATATTTTTTAAAATCAATATAATATGAAAAATACATGACAAAGATTTTTTTTTATATTTTTCTCATAACTGTCACGACTTGGTCTATCACCTGGTTTCGTTTTATCGTTGACTCCTGGGACATCCTGTATATATATATATATGTTGTTATATATAAATAATATATATGTGTAGCATATATTAATATGAATGTTCTATATTACAATTAAAAGAGTTGTGGAAAAGACGTTAGTGTGTGTAAGGTTATTACCAAATTAATGATTAAACGACTGATGACACGCCTTGGGAATGAAATGCTCGCTCCAGTCTGCCTCAAAGTATCATTGTCAGAAATTTTAAAACGTATAGAGTAGTTTTTTTTTTTTTAAATGCTGCACAGTTTCTTGGGCCGGTTCTTCTCAGATCTGACGCGTTAACTTTGGTGAACTGGTGGTAGATTATTTGACATTCAAAAAATTAAGTATGTAACTTTTTATTAAAATTATTTAACTTTGACTTCGACCTTTATAAAGCCTAAGATAAGTTGATGATATTGCCAATCGAAGTTTTATTTAAGTACGGATACATAAACGATGGTAGAGACAGTACTGTCTTTATAAAACGATGTTAGTACTTTAAAAAGACATTAAGCCCCTACTCAACGTTACAACGTTTAAAAATAAACTAGTATGAATGTTACAGCCGCTCGTACCCTGCGTCACGTGTGGGATCCCAAATATTGCTGAGTTTCGTTGTTTAGTCGAATTTCGTTACTTTCATTGTTTACATAGAACATGTGAACAGCTCACTTTGTACACTGTACTTCTCCCACACAACACCAGGCCTACAGTAGACACTTCCTCTCCTCTTCCTAGCGTTAATCCCGGCATTACCGACAGTACTCGTTTGAAACCTCGTGAAAAAAGAAGTAATATTTCGCTACCCTTCCTGTTATACTTATACCTTTCTTTCTTGTTTGTGTTGCTTGCTTAAACGTAATAGTGTTAGTACGGTACGTATTACGTACATATTAGTTCAGATGGAGGCCCGCCCCCGCCCCCGCCCCGGCCCTCCCCTGCCCGCCCGGCCATTCCTTCTTGGACAACTTTCCTTCTTCATACAGCCTCCCCCTTCCCTTTACGTTCAGAATAACTTTCAATAACAACTCTGTGATGTTATTACTCGCTTCATTTGTACAAATAAGCTGATAAGTCTTCACAAACAGAATAAATATACAACTTTTATGTTCAAATAATTTGTGTCAAATCAGGTTTACAAGCTATTATTTCAGTTTATAACAGGGCATTCGAGAGAGCCTAGCGTTAAGATATGCCGTTCTATTCTTTTCCACTTAAGAATATATAAAAATTAAATTAATGAATAAGCACAAGAATATATATTAAATAGAGTAAATTTATTTCAAAGAAAATCTTAAATGTGCATATTATAAATAAAGTTTATAATGGAATTTGAACCTAGGAACATGCAACATCCAGCAAAGTAAGAATTTAATAACTTTTATATAGGGGAAAAGGAAAATCCTTCTCATTAATATTAAATTCCAACGTTTTTCTACGATTGAAGAATTAATAATTTCGTAGCTGTCCGTTATAAAATCATTCTGAAAATTAATTTTGTTGAATATTTGAAAGACTTCTCCTGGCTGCCTGCGACTCGACTGTTGATAACTTCCTTTTGATCATGAGGTTCATATTTTCCCTGCTATATATTTTTGGGTAAAGGTACATTTTTTTCATACTTCCATTAAAAACACAATACCTATAATAGAAACTTCAAAACATCAGTGTTGACCTCAGGGTCTAATTGTATTTTTATTACCTTCTCGCTTTTTCTCGCATATAGCAGAGCTGGGGTAATTCCCCAGGGAGACAAAGGGAACCTACACGACACACAACACGACAACCTCGATCCTATTGCCTCGTTATACTTTATACACATTTCAACGTATAATACTCGTATACACAAACGTCACTAGTCCTCTCACACTTGTTCAGCTCCTCTCTTGTTGATAATCTCCAAGACGGAATAAGTATACTTCGGATTGTACAGATTGAATTGAAATCGGATTACCGTATCTCAGGCACCGGACCTCAATTACTATCGGTCAGTTACTATCATCCGTTACGTTATTTAACATTTATGCAGAACGGTCTCGTCGTATACTTATGAAGAACTTGAAACGGAATTCTACTTCATAATATCTTTAATATAAAGATATTTTGTAAATGCAACTTACATTTACAAATGACGCCTCCAAAATGTATTAACATACAACAGAGTAAAAAAAAAGAATATAAATAAAAAAAAAAGATTTCAATATATTTGGTATTTTTAATTATACTGGTGCGTATTGTTAAGTATTTTTGCTTCAAAATACTAATGTTATTTGGTGAAAAGATTTGGTAACACGTTTAACTTTGTTATTGGTTGTGCAAGCTGTAGGGGGTAGGTAGGGGCTTGTCATATGGCCTGGTGAATCAGCTGAGAGGGTTCGCGTGAGTCACATTCGAGCTCCTCTGGAGCAGTGCTGCTGCGCCATACTGCGCGCGGACTCGTGGTTGGATAACAAAAAACATAATGAAGGAATTCATTCGATTGAGGACGAATCTCCCGGGAATTCAGAACTGCGACTGAGGCGATGAAAAAGTTCTTTGAATATTTGTACGTCGACAGCGCGTTTAATTTGAGCTTCAGTAGAGGGGAAGAGGGTGAAATATTGTTTATTAAAGTGCTATTCTCTAATATCACCAAATTAAATACGCGCCCCATTTTTTACGAAAACACATAATTGCGAGGAGAAGGAGGCCCGCGGAGGAGCACGAAATAAACATTTCTCAGTATTCTGTAGCAAATTGACACGCGGCAAGGTCTGGAGGTCTGGAGGTCTGGAGGGGCTGACACGCTAATACATTACTTAAGCTGGAATTTAGTTTGACGTCAATTTCCGCCCGTCGCGTCGCGTCGTGTCGTCGTCGAACTTTACTCGTATGAACGAAGTGTTAACTAAGTAGGCACGTCGTGGAATGGCATTGACATGTCGATATACCTACTCGAGTTTTTATGCTAATTTGATCTATGTAATCAGTAAATATTATAGTACTAGTATAATATTATGTTATATTAATTAAAATTAAATATTTTAAATCAATTCATATGGTGGATACAGAAAGGGCCATACGTACTAAATAAAACAATAGCTACAATTGATGTAAAAAAAACGTTTTAATATTGCATTTTAACACATTAAACACTAAATATGTGATACCTACGTATCCTCACTTTACAAGTAGACCTTGCGTTAGACGTTAAATATTTTAATTATTAATTAATTAGTTTAAAATAATAATACTCATTACTGATACTTATATATTTATTTACTATTTAAAATCCCTTATTTCCCTCTCCCCATCATCACCAGTTTAGTAATTTCATGAGGTGATGACTACGATAAATAAATATATGATTATTATAAGTAATTAGTTGAAGCACGTAGAACGTGCCTCAAGCGCGGTGTTTAGTAGTCTCAACACGCAATACCTCCTGTATTCGGCGGAAAGTGGGGAACGGAAGTGTCGTAACACTAGGTACTGAGATTCTCTCTGCCTACCCTGCTACGTGTGGTGTGTGGGAAACACTGTAAAGCTAAAAAGAAGTATATGCCTTTAGAATTCGAGAGTTCCTCGGTTTCCATACAATTCCAACAAAATATAGTAAACAAATATAGGTCTTCTTTCTTTTTGAAAAAAGAAGTTGTTTAAAAAGAAAACCACATTTTGTAATTATTTATTTATTAATTACTTAGAAAATAATTTTCTAAAAAAGTTAACTGTATAAAATAAGAAAGAAACAAAAATCAGTAATGAGAATACTTCAAAGTATATCATGATTACAAGTTATATACATAATTAGTCATTCATCGCCGAGTTCCCTACATATGTGCACATGTACTTACACACATGTAACATGTCAGTATCGACTGTAGAGATCCACTTCTCTCTGCCGGTACTGCGACACTAGGGACCAGCTTGCGACTTCGTCCGCTTGAAAGTGATATTTTTTTATTTATGAACCGATTGAATTAAATAAAATAAACACTATGTAAATGTTAAGGGTTGCTCCTGGGGTTAGCCTACATGCGTACATGCCCCCCACATTGTAGACAGACGTATCCAGTCGTCTGGAGTCGTTCCCGGGTCTTGTTTGTGCAGGTGATTGAGCTTAATACGAACTGATCTATTTGTTAAACGTAGATTAGTTAGAGGGTAGAGTAATACTTTTGAAGTAGGTTTTGAATATTTTAAATTATATATTTTTGTAAAAAAAATTATATATTTAAATTAAAGTTTAAGCTTTTTATGAACTCTGCTATATATTTAGTATTTTAAATAAAAAATTATAAGTCATTGATACATTTCACATTACTTAAGTATTCATACATAACACGACTATTACTATCGATATTAAGTTATTATTACGTCAGACTCGATGCTAGCTCGGAGCGGACTGGACGAAACTTCTTCTAAAACGAGGGAATAATTTAAGACTTTGGTCTAAACTCCAGACACCCTACAGAATGTAGACTCTACTAAATTCTCTGAACCTATACTTTTATTTATAGAACACTAACGATCTTATTTTATTTCACTATGGCTTTTCTAAACTTAGTGTTAAGACACTCGTTCCTTCGCTTTACTTTGTTACCAGAAAATGAAAATGAATTATATTAATTCACTTCCCCGGGTGAGAATTGAACTCAAAGTTGTCGCACGACCGTCGCGTATTCGCGACCGTCCATCAACTACTAATTGTAAGAGTAATTTACATTAACAACAATTGATGCATATAAGTAAGCAATACATAGATGCAAATATATTAAAAATTTACCAATGTAGAGTCTTTAATAAACGTAGTACAGTATCATTATAGTTATTCTCTACGGAGACCTGAGATGCGCCGCCGAGTGAAATTTACGCAAAGAATCTAAAATCTAAAATCAAATCAGCTTCACGCAGAATCCCGCACACAGCAATCCCTCCGTTCCCCACTTTCTGCCGAAGTCTGCAGACATTACGTGTTGAGTGGCAGAACTCAACGCCGCACTTTGCCTCGACACCAGAGCGAAGAAATGAAACAATAAACGTAAATAAATATTTCACTTCCTCGAGTGGGGATCGAACCCCCAACCGTCGCGTTACAGTCACACCCTTGTGCCGCTGCGCCACGACGACGGCCTCAAAAGAAGGAAAATGGAAAATGGAAGGGAAAATTAATTTCGTAAGTCGCGCTTTATTTAGTTAGTAGTTTTAATATTTCCACCGGCTTTCTTACTCACGGTATGAGCGCTGCTTTGGAATAAGAAAACTTTAGTAATAAACATTAGCCAAATGAAAGTTTTCGACTAAGTTTCATACACTTTACACTTTAATTGGTATAAGTTGTAATTAACCGCGGTTAACTACTTTTTAATTATTATACTTTAAAAAATATGTATATGAATGATAAAAACAATGACGTTACTTGCTATATTTTATCTAACAAGCAACCTGCGCGCGGCTTCGCCTGCATAAACTTATTATATATAACCAAATTATAAAAAAATCTTTACATAAATTTTATTATATATGTTATTCTGATATAATCGTATACATACTATACTACTGCAAAGTTTCATCTAAATGCATTCAATAAGTTATACGTAAAGGTGGAAGAAACATCCCCTCGCGAACTTTCACTTTTATGACATCAGTGGCATAAGTATAGATATAATTTAGCAAGAGGGCCTAGCCGTTTCTAATATTCCCTCACTCCTGGCAGCAGTAAGACTTCATTTCATTAATAACCCGAGTCCCGCACTCCCGGGTACTCCCGGGCACTCGCAGCGGATTGAACCTCAGATTAGTTCCCGAGAAACTCCAACGCTGTAATATAGATATCACAACTCCCGATCGGATTTGTGGAAGCCTCATTCTTATTAAATAACTTTTACGATGTTAATATTCCTATATAAAAATATGATATTACTCGACTCTACAGACACTTGAGGACCTATTTATTATCTTGTAGCCTTGTCATCAACACTAATTATATTATCATTGATATGCAAAGTTTACCATTTATAATAACAAAAATATTACCTTTACGTATGCGTTACTTAAAATATGGTGATTCATAATTTCCTGAGTATTAATTTTTCGATAGGATTGTCCACATTATATAGACAAAGAAGCTACAGTATGAAAATCACGTGTGTCCATAGGTGCGAAGTGACAGCCGCCCTCGCTTTCATTCACTGCGTCCCTACTTAATTAAGCATCGTATCATTTGCTGACTGGTCTCTACCGTGCTTATAATATTAATACCAGGGTTTTGAAATATTTTTTATATGAGAGCAAATTTGAGAGAAAATAGTTGTATGCGAGTACCTACTGGTACTTTGAGTATGTATTGGTAACATGATTGTATTAACATATTATGTGATTTGTGTATGTTATGTATCCATGCCTATATTATAAATTCGAAAGTAACTCTGTCTGTCTGTCTATCTGTCTGTCTGTCTTTTACGCAATCAGGCCCAAACCGCTAATTTAATTGTGATAAAATACTCATATAGAGATACTTGAGGGTCGCGGGATGAACATTGGATTTTTTTTCTCATATTTGTAATATTTTCGATATACACCAATATATTAAAATACTTATTAATTTAACATGCAATTTATTCCGCCATGTTTATAACAGCCGTCGCTATGCGACCGTTGCTAAGCAACGATTAGCAAAGTTTGTTGTTAGAAAACGTCACCCAAAATGAGTTTGCTTAACGCATCTCTCTATTGAAAACTGAAAATAATTTCATAAATATATTTAATAAATATTCGTATAGTTCAAGCGGGCGTAACCGCGGTCGGGTCGCTAACATCAGTGATAACTGTGGTTAATAAAGGGAGACCAACAAACATTTTAAACAATACATTTTTACCTCATCACATTCTGATGATAAATTGCATAACATATCGCGGCGTACTCTGCGACATGGCCGTCATTGTATTAAGCCTGCATAGTAATAGCTGAACCTCTTTGTGTAATGTCATAGCACAGCAATAAAAACGCAGTAAATCTTCTTTTAAGAGTCCCGTAAAGCGAAGTGTTTCCGGCGGAGAGTAGGCGGAGAGTGCGGCGAGTTGGCCGTTGTTTGTTTGAGCATTGAACTCAAACAAACAACGGCCAACTCGCCGTTCTTTCAGTAATGGCGCATCGATCGCGAGCGCTCAGAGCACTCTGCAAGTCTGCACTCCAACACCGCACCGCTCCAAGCCATTCCGTAGATATGTACGCAGATACATACATACATACATACACGCGGTACACAACGCGGTGTGTGTATGCGGTTACACGATTGTGGCTGAGCGCGGGTTATGGAGTCGCATTGCACTGGCCAGCCATGTTGTGGTTCCACTTCGAAGTACGAGCTCCTTAAGTGTATTACAAATATTGAGGGGTTCTACATAAAAATGTTTTGAGATTTGACGTTGAAATCTCCTGAAATCTTATGAACTTTTAACAAAATTATTATAAACAAACGTTGTCATTTTTTTTATTAATACAGCTAAAAAGAAGTGAAATTACATTTAATTTAAATGAACTTATGACCGAGATCCCAGCGCCCCAAACCTACGTCATTTTGGCAATTCTGAAATTTTGTCTGGCAGCTCTGGGATCTTGATTACTAATGATTATTATTACTAACGATCGGTTTTGGTGACGAATGAAACATTTTATATTATTTTCATTATTTTTAACTTAAGCACTTGCAAAGACTAAAATTATGAATATCAAAATTATTTACAAGAATCGGTGTTAGGTATTCTGAGAAACAACACAATTTTAAGTTAAACGAAAGTAGTCTCTTTAAATAACTTCATGTATCTCAATAATTTGGCTATCAAATAAAAGATAGCACGTCACTATCCCCCGCCCCCGCTCTCCGCTCTCCGCCCAACGCGCACCGCTCTCACGCACGGCCACGGGTTCACGACTGCTACAAGACCCGGGGGGTGTTCCAATTATAAAAGCACTCGACATTAAGCCCGAAATCGATTTCTAGTGGAACAAGTAAATAATTATTCGGATACGGTAATTGAAACGGATGAATGGCTCCCGGCGACGAGGGGACCTCCACTAACTGCCCTTTATCAAATTGCAGGATGCAGTTTAGCGCAGCACGACCGGGCGAGGAGGGTGCGCCGGCGCTGGCTCTTTGTCACGAACTTGCACAGAGCTGCTGCATTGTGCTAACGACTTACACTATTACGAGTTACTGCCGACAAAAGTGCTGGACTGTTTTTAACGTTTCGTGACGACTGGATTTTATGTTGGGGAAATAAATCAAAATGTGTAAAGAAATAATATTACTTTTGTGTTTTTGTGAATCATTTTTTTAAGTTGCAGCTTGAATTTATTATTCAATAAATATGAGTTTCGTAACACGAGACGTACATACTCGTAAATGTAATTGTTTTTTTTTTTAGGAAGAAGTGAATAGTGTTTGTGTATTAGTTATATAGTCTTAGTGATAGCTTCTATTAGTTACAAAAAAATATTGACTAAGTAAGCTGTCTTCATTTCTATTGCACAGGATGACTGGAAGTTGGCAGGTTAATAGACAATGGAAAGCAGTGAACAGAGGACGTTATTTCGTACTACTTTAGTCCCATATAATTCACCGCTTAAAGATTGTTTCTAAATATCAACTTGGCACTATAAATAACTTAAAAAAAAGAATTGTTATTCCAGAATTTGGGAAGAAAAATATTTATTAAGAATACTTGTAGAAAATTGAACGTAGCGGGAGAAATAGTGGGAAATGGCCTCCTCTATCAGCTGTTTATCTATCGACCTGCCAGTCACACTGTAGTATGTGTAGTGTATTTCCGTCACATACGGCGTGTGAAACAACGAGTGTACTATTATAAAAGTGAAACAAAAGGGATCTCAGAGTGAGTGGGCTCAGAGTGTGTTGTAGCGCGGGAGTCCTCGTGGCGCATCAAAGGCACATTGTTGCGGACGATGAACACTTATCGAGCGACTTTTATCGTGCGCTTCCGGAATACACTTTGACTTAGCCGCAGACCTACTTTCCTAATAGTACTGAGCTTCGAAAGATAGAAACCTTATATTATATTTGTTTTTGTGAAATTGACTTTTTATTAACATCCTTTTTTTACACTTTGTATACGTCTTGGCCTTGGAAATTTGATACTTTGAAATATTTTATTTAAGTGCAAATACGTCGTCGTCGCGTTGTGAGGAGGGTCGTTGCCGGCGGTGACCGCAGACCTCACCACACTTTACTACAAACTCACTGTAGTCCAGTGTCTGTGAAAACATATACATATATATGTTTTACTTTATCTGTATTGCTATCGTCGCGTCGGTTAAAAATGATTTATAATATTAGTATAGATAATTTGAGTACTGCATACTTGTAAAGGAACATTTTGTATAATACTATCACAATATATAACATTTTACTAAATAGTGATTTTACATTATCACCCTCCACGTCGTGCATTAAGCGATACAAATAAAGTAATTTATTTTGCGAATAATAAACATTAGAGTACGGTTAATGTAGAAATTATAAATACAGGAACTAGCAACAATAGGCCGCCATAATCCGCGCGGACACGGCGCGGCGGGGCGGCTGCGGGGCATTCATCTGTAATAATAGATTGCTCGGTGCTCGGTGCTCAGTGGCTCAGTGGCTCAGTGGCTCAGTGCTCAGTGCTCAGTGCTCAGTGCTCTTCGTGCTTTTAAGCTTAAAAATAAGTAACCTAACCTTCACTTAAAATCCGCAGCTGGTGTTAGTATGTTTATATAATTAACACTTAAAACAGACGAGTTATTCTCATCTCGGTAACCATCTAAACCGCTCCTGTAACCATATTTCAACAATACATGTAATATACATTACATAAAATACGCAACACTATAAAAAGACTGTCACTATCATAATGACGTGATAGGGCTCCTAGCGTCGGTATGGCAGAATGTAATAGAAACGTTTGAGGCAATTTAGTCGTCGTCAAGGAATAACTCCGGTAATTCTCAGCTTACAGTAGAGAGTAGAGGCAAAAAGTAATAACCATAATCTCGCTACTGCCCTCCCATCACGGCATCACGGCGTCACGGCGGCGCGGCGCGGCGCGGCGTGGAGAATCTACGCGCGGTAATGCGTGACGCTGCAACGCCTCATCTCGCGAGATGAGCTCATTGCTCCTACCAGTCTCCTACCGGCCAAATGTCACCGTTCTTATATACTATTGCCATATTTACGTATAGGCATATAGTACATATACACGATACAAGCAAATAGTGACAATTACTTACTTGGAAGATAACATGTAACTCCGAATTACGTTCGTTCTTAAAACACAGCATATTGTTGTATATATATATATATATATTCTTTATTGCACAAAAAACAAAATACAGAAACTTAAGAGAAGAAAAATTTTGTTGACAAGGGTGGGCTTATTTCTAAAAGAAATCTCTTCCAGCCTACCAGTGGAAGTGGATATTTGTGAAACAGCGGGGAGAGTATAGTGCATAACAGAAAAATATTATATTTGAATCTATAAATATAAATATACAATAATATATATATAAACTACATATACATATATACGCACATATATATTCTATAAAAAAAAAATACATACATAATTATAAATATTATATAAATACATAAATATTATATTATTATGATGAGTTAAATGACAAGAAAAATGAAATGCAATAATTTGAAACTCTGTCGGAATATATATTAATTGTTCCCAGTTTGTAAATGCTTTATTAATAGGGATTTAAAGGATATAAATATGTTGTTATGCACCTTTAGATATAATTGAACTATTGTTAATATATTATACGCTTAACATATTTTATGAATAAACTTACTATAATTTTAAAACTACTGCTGCTCTTTATTTACGGCGTTCCGAGCGTGCCAATTCAGCACTAATCATTTCGCCAATGTCACGTTGAATGGAAAATTTTAAAACTATATTAGTTATTTTAATATCGAATAATGTCAGTTACCACCAAACTGACATTGATATTATGTCAGTCACAGCTTTAAATATTACACCGGTCGTCCACGTCGTAACTAATATTATAAGCTGTTACTCTTATATTTACTTAAACAAAGTCACATGATATCGATATAACAGCGTACATTCTCATAAACCTCGTAATTGGCAATTAAAGTTTTACACAATTAAGTTGGCCGCTGGTGTTACGACTTACGAGGCCGTATCGACCCCATGCAGCTCTTAAAAGGCACAATAAAACTGTTTTAATATCTACTGGTTATTGTTGTTTGACGGCGCCTTCGTGTCGTGTTTGAGATTTATATTGAAAGTTAGCGCAAATAAGACATGGAAAAAACATTGAAACAGTGTTTAGGATTGTCGAAGCCAGTTGTGGCGCGAAATGTTTAAGCACAGAGACTCTAAGCATTTGTTCTTGCGATTTTATATAATTATTTGAAGTTTGCGGCAATTATATAAAAAGAAGATGTCCTTTGTTTCTTTATTTTTATTAACCGACTTCTGTAAGAAAAGGAGGTTATTCATTCGACTGTATTTATTTATTTTATGTTTGTTACCTCATAACTTTTGACTGGGTGAACCGATTTTGATAATTTTGTTTTTATTTGAAAGGTGAAGCTTCCCGAGTGGTCCCATTTCTTTTGGTCCTTGTCTGACAATAGTATCTATGAGAAAATCACATAAGTCTTAAATTTGCATTATTTATTTGACCAATAACTTAATATCGCGCCAACCGATTTTGATTACTTTTTTCATTTGAAAGGATATATTTCAAGGATAATTTGGTGAAAGTTTGGTTAGGTTCCAGTTATGGGATCCGGTCAAAATTGAGAAAATTAGTTTTTTTTGGTAAAAAATTGATTATACTGTAATAGTGACAAGCAAAAACTTATTAAATTTATGTCAGAAGTGAGATTCCTGATCGTTGCATTTCTTTTCAACCAATCTCAGACGGAAAGAGGACGTTCTCATTTTCAACCAACTTCAAAAAAAGGAGATTCCAAATTCGGCCGAATACTTTTTCTGTATGTTCTTGTCAATATACCAAAATGTTACTTTGCACAAAAATAATACCTAATTAAATGAAGTTTTACATGGGACAACCACAACCACTCGTTGACAACCACTACCACCACCATCACCACTCGTTTAAGAAGCATCATTTTAAGATCTACCCATCACCTAAAATCGTAAAATAAATTAATTTTAAACAAAAAAAAAGACTTCTAACAACGAACTAAAAAGTGGAACTATGGTTCGGTGTCAAACTAATGCTACAACACCTTTACTACAATATCTAATTACTAAGCCTGTTTGTTTTACTTGGCACCGACTTCAAAATTATAAAATCTTTGTAAAATTATTTTTCACTTTTAAGTTCGTTGATAGGAGTCGGTTTTCTTTTTTGTTACATATTAATTTAGTTTTAACAACTTTAACTGAGTAGAATATCAGAATAAATTTAACGCCTATTACTTTCCTTTTTTTTTAGTAAAAATTAACACCTGATTTGTGTTACCTTTTAATTTTCGCTTCAATGCAATCCTGTTAAAACGAGAGAAGCCAAAATAATGATAAATATATATTTTATTGTATCAATGGTTTGATATTTACTTTTGATTCTCTGAAGACCTCGCGCGGCTTCAGGTTTTAATGAAGAGCTGAAGTGGAGGTGGACGTTTCACAGCCACGGTACGTATCACATATGCCTATTGTAATTTATTCTGTCATACTTGGCGTTTTGAGAGCTTCAACTTTCTGCTAACATTAATTACGAACATTCCTCAACTTACAGCATTCCTCGACGTACTGTGAGCTTCTCGAAGAATTTTTGACTGAAGGCAATATTGAAGACGTAACTGGACTACCAATTGTAGAAAATTAATAAATATTGGATCGTTTTGCACAATTTTCGCAGAAACTAAAATTATGATCATATCTCGAAACGCTTAAGAAGTTTAATAGGGAAATATATATTTTGCATTTGCGTTCTTCACAAGTAAAGTCAGGTTGCTAATGATATATCGTTTAATTTGTAAAGTCTGATTAAGTAAGTAAGCTTCAATTCACAGGTATATTAGACCACCATGAGTATTATTTTGCTTGCTAAGAGATACGATATCGAGTGAATATATGTTAATGTATGTATCTCAAATAGTCAACTTATCAAAAGTAATCTCTTTTTACTTCCCTGACGTAATCGGCTGGAGTCGGCGGCGCGGCGACCTCGCGACGACCACGCCACGGCGACGGCGCGACCACACTTATCTTTATTGCTACCTAAGTGTCTCCTTATCTAGACTCGCCGACTCGCTGCACCCGCTCAGGGGATTGTTTGTAATGTCCTGATATCTAAGATAAAGGTCACTGAGGAGAGCAAGGCGCTTCAGTTATATACAACATTTTTTGACGTTCTTCAAGTGTTTTTGATTGTAATTTGGTAATTTGCTTGAAATCACTAAATTTAAGCTATTTTTATTGTGTATTTATTATGTACCTAGTACATAATACTTAAGGGACCTTGCACATTTATAAACTTCATCCATATACTCGTACTACATAAAAAATTCCACTAAAATGTCTATGCTCTACTCTGCTCAAGTAAAATTCCCCATAAAGTAGCAATTTAAGACATGTTTTAATATGAACAATTTGGAATGCCCAATAACAGTGCCGGCAGGCGGGGGGGGGGGGGGGGGCGGCAGGGGGGTTAGCTTAGGTCCTTCGACATCGCAGCGAAACCGCAAAACGTCGGGCATCGGTCTCAAAGACCGCCGCCCGGCGAGCAGTGACTGGGCACAAGCATTCATCAAACCGAAGGCTCTCGGGGCCGGAGCGAAGCCAAATATTCCTTTGATGTGACGTGCCTGATAACATGGAGCCTCCATCCTGCAGCGACGTGTACTTACTACCCACCTCCATCAGCGCTCGGAGCCGTACGAGCGATTAGGTACATAATATGTGCGTAGATACGATAGGAGCGAGCACAAGAAAGACTTAATGTGACACTTTTTCTTTAGACTGCAAAAATGTCATAAATATTAAACCTTATTTTTGTAAAAAACCATTTAAACGCATGGTGATAATTTTTATGAGAGCGGCGGGCGCGGGGCGCGGGCGGGCGCTGTGAACATCAATGTAGCGTTTACTTACTTGTAACATTCAATTTTACGTTAGGTCGTCACAGTATTTTAAATACTTAAAAATATTTTAAAAGGCAATCACAAGCCCGTGTGTTTGATGTAAAGTAACGTTAAAACAATATCTCCTGCAATATATCTTCATGAACATATTTATTATCGCAAGTCTTTGTTTATTACATGTTGCAGCTCCTACGGTCCATGCCCATTCGAACTCGTTTATTGCGCCATATCCGCCATATCCGCTCGTATGTTTCTCTGCGCATGTATCGAGCATCGCATCGCTCCCCGCCCGTCGATCACCGCTCGCCGCTCACCGCTCGCCGCTCACCGCTCGTCGCTCGAGTCGTTCCAAGAAGATTGTGTTTAACAACGTACAGTTTTTGCTGAGCTTCGTAAATAATAAATAGACGCTAGTTACAAGACACGCACGCATTTACGAGGGTATAACGTAAATATTTGTTAGACGTGCCCCGCTGAGGGCAGACTGTTATAAGACAGCCTTTGAAGTTTGAGTTACATCCAAGCAAAATGTTAGTCACTTGGGGAAAAGATGCCATCGTTACTTATCGTGCGAATGTCATTCGATCTAGCTTCACGCGCATTGCTCTGTAGCAGACGCTACGTAGTGATTGCTCACACTTATCCACCATTCAGACACTTTGTTTCCAGCGGCGACGGACCCGCTAACATTAAATTATTTAATCAGAGTTCACCATTTTATATTTTGTTCTAGAGGAAGGGGAGGACCCGGGCAGGTCACTCGTAAGTAAATAAATGTCCTCTATATACAAGTTAAATAAATAGAGGTATAATCGGAGAGACGACACGATGACAAGGATGGATGGAGACATAAAGGACGACACATTGTCCAACTTCTATTAGCAATAAATTAGAAGTATCTATTGACGTTCTGTCGATTCGTCTATTCAGAAATATAGAGGTACGTAAGGAAATGTCGCGAAGGATTTTAGCATTATGTAGTATACTCGTATCGCGGTTCTTGAAGATTAGTTTAATAAATACTTCGTAATATTAACAAAGTTATTTGGTAATATTACTATTGATGTAACTCTTGACTCTTCAATTTTCTACTGAAGAGGAGAGATAGTCTTCATTTTGCCCTTTACTACTGATTGTTGTTATCGTGCTTAATAACATGACACCATTGACATTTATATCAAATTGATTTTATTTGTTTATTCCAGTAGCTGTATTCAATTGCTTCATCATCCAACAGTGCGGTCAACATCAAAGGATGTCTCATTTCGCAGTGAAGCGCCCTCGTGCGGGCGCCCGCACTTTGTGAGGATTTCTCTTTAGATCATTATGCAAAGTAAGAGACGTAGTAATTACGTAACTACTGCAGAGCACCCCTATCTGCCGTAATGGACTATTTAAGACACTCGTCCCAACGTAAGCTGCAGGTAGTACGTACGGACGGCCCACATGCACATTTATCAACATAATTACCGCTATGTTTTAATAACAAAAGGAAGTAGGTACTACAAAGAGTGCTTTGTTATTCCTTACTCCTTTAATGCTTTGCATTACGTATACCTCGTGTATTTCGTGTTCCAATTAAGTGTCTGAGTAGCATACTTTTATAAGTAAGTAGGTACTTTCAAGTGGTATTTCTTTTTTTGCTTCACGCTGTATCGTGCGTAGAGCCGAGTAGACAGTCTCTCTGTCTACTAGTGCTCAGGCACTCTGTTCTCTACTTTCCGCCGTGTTTGCATTTCGTATGATATTCGCCGCGAAATCAAAACCTGTGGACTACATCCCGTGGTGCTACTGTTATGAAATTTGGCACGAAGAAAAATTATAGATATTCAATAAAAAAAGTCATGCAAAATGATTGATTGATTCTATTAAGACTAATAATATAATAAAATAAAAATAGACATTTTGATTGAACAAATACGTAAATGATATTGTTACAATATCATACATCACGCATGGCTTCCCGCGTACAGAGTGACGTACCCACGTCTCCCACGACGACCATCTGCCGCGCACATGGACTTCCTCCGCAAATAATATCGCTATATTAATACTTTACATACCCAGGAATACGTAATCAGCCAATACCTCCCATGGGACCACTTACATAAGTTCGCAGTTGCTATACGATATGTTGTACTTATAAAGTATTTAGATTTGAATAACAAAACTACTGATGCATTCAGCATTCATTGCTATGCAGATGACAGCACGGTGGACGCTGTTTACTCCGTCCGCGCAAGTCTTTCTCGGGAAAACGCTGAACAGTACCGAAATAAACTTGTGTCTTCTGTTGAGGCGTCCCTCGAGATTGTCTCTTCATGGGGCGAAAAGAACCTGGTCCAATTTAACCCCCTGAAGACACAGGTTTGCGCGTTAACCACTAAAAAAAACCCATTTATCCAGTCGCCATCGCCAGTCTTTCAGAATACTCCCCTTTTAGCCGCGCCCAGTATCAGCATATTGGGCCTTAATGTTTCGAGTGACTGCCAGTATCGCGATCATCTGGAAAGCAAGGCCAAGTTGGCCTCGAAGAAACTGGGGGTCATCAATAGAGCGAGACGGTACTTCACGCCAAAACACCGATTGGCCCTATATAGGGCCCAGGTTCGGCCACACATGGAGTACTGTTCTCATCTCTGGGCTGGTGCACCCCAGTATCAGCTTGACCCATTTGATCGCATACAACGTAGAGCTGTTCGAATCATTAAGGACCCAGTAAGCTGTGAAAGGCTTGACACTTTGGCTCTGCGTAGAAACGTCTCCTCGCTGTGCGTTCTCTATCGCATTTTTCATGGTGAGTGTTCTGAGGAACTGTTCGACCTGTTACCTGCCGCCGAATTTTCCAACCGCACAGTACGTCACAAACTTAAATACCATCCACACCACCTGGATACGTGGCACTCCACTACTGTGCGTTTTCGTAGAAATTTCCTTCCACGCGCCACCGAACTGTGGAATGGCCTACCCGCGGCAGTGTTTTCAGGTCGGTACGATATGGGTACCTTCAAAAAGCGCGTCTATCTCCACCTTAAAGGCCGGCAACGCACCTGTAGCTCCTCCGGTGCTGCACGGGATCGTGGGCGGCGGTGATCAACATCAGGTGACCCGAACGCTCGTTTGCCTTGTCCTTCTTCCATAAAAAAAAAAAAAAAATACTTAGTAATTATGACAATTTATTATGTGATCATTGTCAAAGCGTCGAACGAACCAACAAATCAGAGACTCTTGTACATACATACAACATGGATCTATATAAGTAAGGAAGTAGTCACAAAAGGAGTTCCACTGGAGCAAGTAACGGGGTCACGAGAACTGTGCGCTGTCGCAGTACGTCCTTACTTTACATAAAGCCCTTTACTTTGCGAAGGATTATATTACGCTATTAAATAACAAAGAAGTGCTGTTCATATTGTATGACACATAGGTATGATTACTTTCAGTAATATGTATGTGGAAGATATACTTTGTAAAGAATGAAAGTTACATGCACCTACATGCATGCATGTGGACACGACGCATGTTCAATCCGGTGCCAGCAAATATTTGTATTATGCGTTGGTCTGAACTGAACAGCATTGCTACGTGCCTTCAGTGGTATCTCACGGGGAGCCTTACAGAGTGGGAACTAAATGTAATATACTGCTGTGAGTGGGATGTTTAGATCCATAGTATTATTACAATACATGGTCCTGCTCGTCTTTAACCGCTTATAATCATATCAGGTGATCGATAAATTATTGGTCATTATGTCATTTATCTTGAGTAGAGTGAACACCTACTCCGGAGAGAGACTGCAGCAGTCCTGCTGTTTTGATATTTTACCATACATACAGCACTTGAAGAGGCACCTGACTCGCAGGTCGGTGTGGGCGTTACGACTCGGCAGTGTCTCTGCCAAGTCGAACGCGAAGCAAAGCACTGCCGTATCGATCTTTTTTTGGAACTATTTTGGTGTAGTCTACAATATTCTGACTTGAGAACCGCTGGATATATTTAGAATTTTTAAATGATCGTGTTCTAGTAAGTTATAAGCAAAAACGAACACAAAGTTTGACTATATCGACACTGACACTCACTCACTGATCATCAAAATAGAACTGTTACTCCACACAAATGTAGAGAGCTGAAATTTGGTACAGGGTTGCTTTAGTCCACATAAAGGAAAAATTATTAAATGTAGAAATGTTTGTGACTTGGCCGTGGACATGTATATATCAACACGTAATTATGCTTACAGAATGTTTAACGGTCAGTCACATTAAATTTAACTTTATCAAATAACAAATCGCAGTAAGGAAGCTTAGACTTGGCTTTTTTTCTACCTAGAGATTGCCATTTACAATTTCAATTCAATAACTCTCGACGCCAAAAAGTTAATAGTCTTGTATGGTCGTTAAATATAATTACAGTAACAAGGTCTTTCATTAGTCGCGGGCGGAGGCGGAGGGCGGAGGGCGGAGGCACTGCACTCCGGCGAGGGCTCTCGAGGCGCCGCGTTCAATTTTCTTTGAACTATTCATTACTAAGCGGAGTAGGCATCCTTATAAAGAGCTCAATTTACAAACTGTCGAAGCTTCATTTCAAAGAGACTTGCATTTGCAGTAAAGCTCACAGTTTACATTACTCACTGCGTTGCCAAGGGGACGCCGCGCGCCGAGACGATTACATTCGTCACATTAAAACATGTATTTTACATTATTTTTTTCTTTTATAATATTAAAAATTGATATTATGATCCTATATTTTGTGAAATAGAAATGCCATGCAGCATGGGCTCTCACTATGTTATGCATGCATCCAGCATGTGACCCGCCTCTGTGCGGCCTCCAAGAGAGGTGGTACGGCGCAGTGGAGCAGCGTACTCTTAGATGTGATGGTATGATTTGTAAACGCCTTCCAGCGACTAAATTATGTCTTGAGATTATACGAGCAGCAGAATAGTGTTAGTTACTTGGAACTCTCGTAAAGTTTACAACTTCATTATAGCTATAGTTCCCAACAAACTCAAACATAAAATTATACCACCAATAAAGTCTACTAATAAGAACTCCAAAT
Organism: Heliconius melpomene rosina; assembly: GCF_056956725.1. Lineage (NCBI taxonomy): Eukaryota > Metazoa > Arthropoda > Insecta > Lepidoptera > Nymphalidae > Heliconius > Heliconius melpomene. The sequence continues at coordinate 126,611 of NC_140396.1, read as the reverse complement.
ATTTTTTACGTGTGCCTTTATGTGATTTTTTTATTAATATAAAAAAACATGTTCTTATAAGTAATACATTTTTGTGAAGCGTTTAAGGTTAAGGTTATTTCATTCCCTTTGAAACTAACGAAAATTCCCAACAATGATTTCTTGCAACGATAAGTTCCCGTGAATAATATGTATAAGCCTTAAACCCGCACAGTAAAGGGCACATTTACTCGTAATCCCGCAATCAGCGCGTCCTGCGTGCTGCGTGCGTCTGGTATCTGATGAGGGTCGTCACCAACGTTTTATTTGGCTTATGCGATAATCTCCATCCGTCGTCCATCTTGCTTTGTGAGTAGCCGTCGCTTTGACACCTCCTCCTCCTCCTCCTCCTCCTCCTCCTCCTACCTCTTCTGAACTCGTACGTGTTCAATGTACGGCATTTTGTCTTCTCACGTGTGACGCCGTACGTCCAAACTTACTTATATTAATTGTAAGATGTTACCTTTATACGAGTATAACTTCATGTATTTTGGCTTTTTATTTTTATTTTTTTAGTAATACGCTACTCTAATGTATCAAACCATGGGCAGCAAATAATGAAACTTATATATGAATAATATTATTGAAAAGTATTTAATTATTCTTAGATTGATTACTTATTCTTAGATATAAATTTATGGTATTTATGGTATTTTTTGTGGTAGAATACTTTACCGTGCTGTAGACCGTTGTAGATGACCTAGCACGGCTCCGGCGGCGGGTGACGAGGTCTAGGAGGCCAGAAAGGCTCCACTGCGCTAGTGACTTCTTTCGATGACGTAATTCGTAATCGTTATTGATTACTTGAATATCTTTCCGCCCGACCTCAGCTTAAAGCACACATTAAGCTTTTCAAGTACTTAAGCTATTAACAAGGAACGCTTATGAGGGTCTTTGTGTGAGCTTACAAAGCTAGTTCCATTCATTGCGGCCTCGGTCGGGCCTCAGTGGGACTCAGGGGGTCTCAGTGGAGGCCCAGTGGGCCCCACCTCTGTCAGTCACGGGGGGCCCGTGCCACTCTGACGGACTGTTTTGACGGCACTTTTATATAGGTACTATCAAAAGGTACTCTAACGGAACTCGATGCTCTCAATATAGCTTTGCTTTTACTTTTCCTGATGATCCTTTTAATTTAAAAAAAAATACTTTCAATTGATAATCCTTTTTTTTGAAGTAGGTAAAAAATATAATACTTTTAATATTGACGATATTTAAAAAAACACCTAAATATGTTTATCTTAAGCTATAGTACACTAAGCACATATTTTTCGGTGTAATATATCTGTGCGTCTCGTAAGACGTCAAAGTAATCAAACATTCGTACTTGCTTCGCTACTACGAACAGGGAACCCGACGAGTACTTACTCGCGAGGTGGAACCATTCAGAGAATTTGTCGTTTATTAAATAACTTTTCTAAGAAATCTACGCTAATACCGTTTTATATGGCAGATTTACTTTTGCTCGCAAATGAAAGGAAACTTTTGATTCTGATCAATGCTGAAACATGAGTTATATTTAAAATTTAATACTATTGTTTATGTTTTTAGTCCGTTTTATGTAATTTTATATAATTGTTTTGTAAGTGTCAATTACACATGATGATACAGTTTCTACACGGAGAGTGCTCCATTCTCTAACGGCGAAATTCGAGATATTGCATAAATAATCAAAACAACCGCTTGTGTATTACGAATTCGCGCGTTTTGCCTTAGCAATTCAAGAAAACAACATTAATTTAAATATAAATATTTCCAAGGGATCAAACCCACAAGAGCCGCCGTGAAGCATGTTGGCGCCCTCGTGACGCAGGGGTCACACTACATACAGCGCCAGTGAACAGAATATCTGACAAATTATTGTAGGTATAATGTATTTTTGGTGCAAAAATAAAGGGTTTTTATTTCTTTAATTATTATGTTAATATATACAAGAGGACTTTGAAACTCTATTCGGTTCACACTATAAGTGCTCATTATAAAATATATATATTACAGTAATATGAAACGTGAACGACCCCAGGGGTGGTGCTTTGTGCGTCCTGGCATTGTTTGCAGTTAATTGCTTTTTTCGAAGGTTTATCTCAACCCGGCCGATGCAATCTCCGACGCACGATAAACCGCCGTCACAAAAAGCTGCTTCGTCGAGAAACACTTCAAGTATAATTTTAGTCGAAGGAACTCAGATAAAGTGATTAATGTAGCGCGAGGCGTTCTTTCAGCGATGTAATCTTAAAAATGGCCCGATAATGGTCTCTCGAACAAAGACCGGATTACTTGCGGGTGCAGTACAAGAAGCAACTCTAACCACAGGCGATAGGGGCGACAGTCGCTCGGCCGCCAGCGCCTGCGGTCAGCTCGCCGCCGTGCACAGTGTGTGTGCCGACCGAGCCGAGCTGACGACCAGCTCGAGAACTTTCCACCAACCATACCTCAACTAAGAACTATGTTGTCTAGAATTGTGTGTTATATTTACATTGGGGAACTGTCATTTGACGACACGGTACTGAATTGTAGACAATTATCAGTCTCATCTCATCTCATCTCTCCACACACACATACTTGCATACAAAACTGACTGGAATATAGTTACTGCAAAAGTAAAGTAAGCGCAAGTACCTAGTATATGTAACACACATTTAGCCCAATGTCTCATGCGGTCCCCACCGGAGACCGCGGAGCTGTTTGATGAACTTATTATACGTAATATATATTAGTTAGTTGTTGTTGCTAAAATATATAAATATTAGAAAAGATATTTCAAAAATATGTAGACGGGACTCGAACCCGCGCTTTTTGGAAACTTGGAAAACTTCCTGTGGAATGGTACTTTATAAATACTTAAAACATAGCTCCTAAAGCTGTTATCTGACGTGTCTGTCACTTAGCGCTGTAATAAAAGGTTGTTATATGCATATTGACAGCACGCCGGAAGTGGCACGGCGCACATCGAGCACGCGTGACGCCCCGCGTGACGTGACGTGACGGCGGCGTGCTGAATCCAGGTTTATCTAAACGCCAGATAGCAGTCAATATAATGTGAACGGGCACCGAGCACAGCGGCCTTTGAGGATGCCGCCCTATCAGATTTAATAACCATTACCCTGATTGCTCCCGCCGAGCACCGACCCGCCGCTCTCCGCCCTCCGCCGCCAGCTGCCCTTTGTTCCGACCGACACAATGCTGTTTAACTGATCCATTTTAAGCCTAATTATATTAATCACCCGCTGCGGGAGGGGGCAATAATCTGCTCTTAATTGTAAATATTTAAACAATAAACACATTTATATATAACATTTATACTTTACTGTAACTTGCATTTTTTTTTATTTTAATTTTTATATTATTCCTATTATAAGTATATTATATTAATGGGATATATTTGAAAAACGTCGAATCATTTTATATTTGTGATTTCTTTCTTATGTTTCTCTGAAAATAAACATTTGGTATTCGTTGTGAGATGGAAATGTTGAAGTTTAAATAATAACAACAACAGATATAAAAGTAAAAACAACAAGAAGAGATCGCGACGACAAATTAATCCAAATTGATTTTGCAAATCAGTCTCATGGCTCATCTGAGCTGAGTTTCTACTTTGTAGGTTGCATTTTAAAATGCTATCTTTATATTATTTTTAGTTTAGCCTCTCGGTGACCTCATTGCATATGCGCATGCAGTACGATTCATTACATACTTTAATTTTAGTCAAGTTGACAGGAAAATAAGGTTATATGACCATAAAATTAAAATATACCTATTTTTGTTACGTGCTAACGTTTATTAATTTTAATTTTGTAAAAATGACGAGTAAAGTTATCTTGTCATTAATATAATGGTAGTTGATGCATTTGCGTAATATACATCGATTGCTTCATGTTATATAGTTTAAGAACACTTCGTACAAATACCGTGATGTAAACTATTCGTGTTATAACATTGAGGAGAACGAGAGTAGATCGGAGATCAGCCCCTTGTATCTGTGTAACGTCAAAGAGACGCTGCCTATGAATGCCGTCATATAATTAGAGGTGGTCACTGTCGACACCTTAGACATCACGACCATTTACTGTACTCCTAACATGAGTTCAATGTAAGGATAACAATGTCAGTCATTATTCAACTCCACATTAAACAACGTGACCTACCTTGCACTGTTTACTTACATTTTTCTTTATTAGGATATATGGAAGTAGAAGCCAGTCGTGCGAATGTAAACGCAACGGGTTGGATTCGATTCCCACTCGAGAAAATGAAAGATGTAACGTAAGGCGAAAAGTGAGGAACGAAAGTGTTTTCTTCTCTGGCTATCCTGCTGTGTCGGTGGTCGGCGCTGCCGTGAAACAATACCCTGCATAGCGAACGTAATTAGTTCATTTAGTTCAGTAATACCAGCTCGCGCGTACCGCACGGATTACACTGAATTAGTTGAATCATACACAGACACATTGATGCACCCAATTCTGATACTTACGTTAACATCATAAGGTGTACAACTGCGTGCGACATTCTAGACGAGCAGAGCGCACACCGGAGTGTTTTGGAAGCATCTTTCATTAATCTTCGACAATGGTTCCTTGACGGTGGACGGTCGACGGTCGACGGTCGACGGTCGCTCCGAGAACAACTCCATTCATATTTCATCTCCGCAATTAATAGCGTCGAGTTCTTCACATAAATTACTTTTACTGAGAATCTCCTCAAGTCAGCCGGAGAGCATGTATAGACTGGGATCCGACCGTTGAATCCTGCATAAACGAGTTTTCTTAATTAAACCTATATTAATGAATAATACATGATTAGTAGAACAGATTACACCTGGGTTGCCTGGAAGAATCCTGCCGCAATCACCTTTAATTACATTTTTTCGTAACTCGTTTTTGGAGAAAATTGCACCAATACGTTTTTTATATGAATCGCACATCATTTGAAAGATAATCGCGTAAGGAATTGGAAAATTAAGGGTTGCCAGCTCTCAGTCTGCCGCAAGTCTAGGGTTGCCTGGTTTAAACATGTCACTAAATGTTAATAATTTGCACTCATGTGTTTTTTTAATGAATTATATATCAAATTAAAGCTTATTTTTTTCTGAACACTATAAAACAGGGTTGCCTGGAAAATTCCTGCCGCAAACAGGGGTTGCCAGCGTTTGAAATATTTTATTCCGGTTCCGTTTGACTATGAGAATAGACGATGAAATGTGCGGTCTGCCTTATGTTTTAAAGTAAAATATTATATAATAGAAGGTCAATCTTAAAATCAATGTTTATTCTAATTGTTCACCTGTTAAATGATGATTTTAATCATATTAAGTACACGCAGAAAACTATTTAAAGATCATAGGGCAGAAGAAATCATCCTTATTTTTCAAGTAAAATAATGAATCTATAATATTGAGTCTTTGCAAAATCTATTTTCTAAATACTAATATTTATTTATTAATTTAAATTACCATTTTGAAACAATTAAATTATCTAATTAAATAAATGTTTACAAATATCGATCTACTATAAGGTATTAATTACAATATGTTTCCTTAATATAATGAGAGGTGACAACTATTGCGGATATTTTTTTATTAATTAAGAAAATATGGAAAATTACATTTCAATAAACAATCTCTCTCTCTCTCTCTTCGCCCTCTGCTTGTTTGATTTGACAACGCCGTCCGTATCCGTAGAAAGAACTATGGCGCCCATCTTTTTGGTACGAATATTTACGTTTTTGCAAAGTAAATGAAAACTATTCAACTAATGAAAACTATTAAAAAATATAGATAAAAAAATGTCGCTAGCAAGAACTTGTCCTGATAGTTTTTAAGGCATTTCTTCTGCCCTATGATATTTAAATAGTTTTCTGCGTGTACTTAATATGATTAAAATCATCATTTAACAGGTGAACAATTAGAATAAACATTGATTTTAAGATTGACCTTCTATTATATAATATTTTACTTTAAAACATAAGGCAGACCGCACATTTCATCGTCTATTCTCATAGTCAAACGGAACCGGAATAAAATATTTCAAACGCTGGCAACCCCTGTTTGCGGCAGGAATTTTCCAGGCAACCCTGTTTTATAGTGTTCAGAAAAAAATAAGCTTTAATTTGATATATAATTCATTAAAAAACACATGAGTGCAAATTATTAACATTTAGTGACATGTTTAAACCAGGCAACCCTAGACTTGCGGCAGACTGAGAGCTGGCAACCCTTAATTTTCCAATTCCTTACGCGATTATCTTTCAAATGATGTGCGATTCATATAAAAAACGTATTGGTGCAATTTTCTCCAAAAACGAGTTACGAAAAAATGTAATTAAAGGTGATTGCGGCAGGATTCTTCCAGGCAACCCAGGTGTAATCTGTTCTACTAATCATGTATTATTCTTTAATATAGGTTTAATTAAGAAAACTGGTGCAGGAAACTTATGCAGGATTCAACGGCCGGATCTCAGGGTAGTACGACTACGTACGTCGTATATGCACATATGTACGCACACGTACGCTCCACTATGCACCGGTATAATGTCATTCAATTCCGAATTCACTTATTTCTTATCACTATTTTCTTTCTTAAAGAAACACACATCTTGCGTCCATTCACGCACTGACGTGTAACTAGTGTGTGTATGAATGTTAAAACATTGGAATTTTATTAAGATTAATTCTAATAACAGTACAAGCATTATTTCACTTCTAGTAGATCACTTACGCAAAATGTAGTTTGTATAACGATTAACGAGGAATTTAAGACCTTATTACTATAGTATTTAAGACTACATTTGTACTGATACAATTAATCTACATAGCGGAGTAGGTATGATTCAGGTCCGCCACAGCCGTACAGCCCTGGGATATAACAGTTTAAAGTGGGTAGAAGTTAGGACGTCAGATAAGGCCGCTGAGCTTATTCTCTTTTCAGGATTAGGCTTTTAGCATTACGCGATTACGCGTATTGACCGACAGACCGACAGGCCGACACGGAGCACTCTGTCGATGTCGTCATATAAAGCAATATAGGTACCAACCCCACCTTGCTCGGTGGCGGCTGCATACATCGCATACTGCACCCTGCACGCTGCACGCTGTACGCTGCACGCTGCACGCTGCACGCTGCACAGTGGGCAAGTTATTAATCTTCAGCGCAAGTAATTTTTAATCCGGTCACAAATAAAGCTCTGGGGGCACGAACGACAGCGCTAAATCAAACATACTTCCCACTGGAGTATGAGCTCTACTCCCCTTACATTGAGTTCAAATTACATCGCCAGCTGTGGGGGTATTTTATAAGTCTCTCATAGACAGCTTACGGTAACGTCATTGCCACCAGTTCTGTTGAAATATAAAATAAGTTGTGTGTATTTGAACTGAACTGAGAGAAAACATTAAACTTGCTCAGAACATAAAAAAATAGCGGGACAAGTTGTCATTTACGAAAATATAATTTCAAACCAAATATTTAATTTTATAGACTAGATTTATTATTTAAAGACAAACTTGCTTCTAGAAAGTTTAATTTTACACAAAGTAACTTTAAACCGGAGTAAAATTGTTTTCGTTTCATTCATTTTGATAAGTTTATATAAAAGTTCTTTTGAAACTCAAATTCATTTTAAACTTTATATATATCAGGTCGTGACTAGTAACAGCCCCGCACAGCCCCGCACAGCCCCGCACAGATGCCGACTGCCTCCACTGCAATGTATACAGTATACAAGGGTATTTCACGTATTGCCTTGTTACCTACGGCCGCCTCTACTGCCAAACTAAGCCTTAACGAAACTTATACATGTGCCTAGCAATATGTTCTAGTGTTTCCTCCTGTGTAACATTTGATTGTTAGTCCACCCCCGCCTCCACCCCCACTACCCGCGTCCTGCATCCACTATCCACATCCAGCAATATCAATTAATTATGGATACAGCCGCGAGGCGCCTCTCCGTCTGCGAGTCGCGACCGCACGCGCACTCCCGCGCCCTCCCGCGACCTCCCGCGCACTCCCGCGCACTCCCGCGCACTCCCGCGCACTCCCGCTTGACCGACTTGTTATTCAATTATTTTTATTTATGATTATGAAAATTAAACCTGAACTGATTAACACATATTTTATTACTCTAAATATATGTAAGTACACTTTAGTTCTCAGATTGTCCCAATAAGTCATGTTTAGTTGACTGTGACGTGACGTGTGACGTGACGTGTGACGTGCCGTCACGGCGAGCGTAGGGCTCTGCAATATGAGGGCAATAACAGCAGTATTACTTTCGAGGTACTGTGAGTTTTATGCGCTTATGAATTTCGGAGTATATTTTGTTTTAGTATCGTTTTATGGAGGCATAAAGTACGATAATTTTTACGATTGACTGACAAAATGTATATTAAAACTGTCGTAAATATCAGAAAACGATAAAAGCAAGTTACTATCTACGTCCATGAAGGATATAGGCGAGGACTCCGCAGTAAGTAGCTGTATGTACACACATCGTACATACGCACGTTGTGTCTCCAGTAAAGAGGAAAAGCGCGCCGTTGAGTTCCACAACTCAACATGCAATGCCTTCAGAATTCAGTGGAAAGTGAAGAACGGATGTGTCTTAATGGAGAGAACGTAACATTCCTGTTGGATAATTTTCATAACCAATTAGGAACTAATTGGTTATGAAACTCAACTCTTCTCTTCTTCAACTATTTATGTATAAAAACTTAATACATATTCAGTAGAATATTCTACTACATTTAGTACATTACGGAATGCTACAGCTAGGGAAGGCCCCAAGCCCGCGCCGGAGCCCGTCAGTACTGTCGCTACTGGTCTCACTAACAATGTCATTGCGTCCATGGATGGAATACTTCACGTAGTACCTACTTGTACTTTGTACCTACACCTCGTCGAGCGTGACGTCCCCGGAGCCTCGCTCGTGTCTGACTCATGCACGACGACCTCCAGCCTAATAAAGAGCTATCATAATCTCACGACTCGGTCCCAATTGTATAAGGGTTTCATATAATTTATATCAAAAGTAAACTTTTTAAATAAAATTAATGATGTCTTTTGATATTCGGTTTTGTATTTTAAAAATATATTGCTATTAACAGGTAACAATAATACCCCAGCACTTCTAAGGATTACAGTAAATTCTATACTAGCTGAACATTTACGAGGGACCCCGGCCCCCGGGGGGCTGGCAGCGGGCGGCGGGCGCTGTCACGATGCGATTGTGATAAAAATCGCCTTCACAGAACAATGCACGACCTTGTGCCCCCTTTATCGTAAAACTAGAGCACTTGCACAAAAAGGGCACAAACAAAAGACATCCAGAATGTCTTGCGCCTCCATCTACCTCCACTAACAATTCAAGCCGCGTTAAAAATGTACACAGCTGCCTTTGAATGGCCAACTGGTGTTGTTTACTTCCAGAATACGGTTCTCATGCCTGCTCTATGTAGAGGTCCGCTACATTCGTAATGTAATAGTTGAACGGCCGAGTATAATTATTTACGTTATCAAAAGTTTACAATGTTGCTATGAAACGATAACGCTAACTAGGTACTAAGATAACTTATATTAGAAAAATATAGTAAATATATTCCACTTGAGCAAGTCTCTCCGGTCGGTCTGAGCGGCCTGAGCCCGGCTTACGCGTGATGGAGGCGGGCGTCCTTCAGCTGTACACCACACACACCATATTCACGCGGATCTAATCCTTAAGATCATAGCAATAGCGGTGATACTAGTGCGCCAGAGTGAGGGATATCTCGCTAGTTAGTTAGGAACTTAATTCCTGTATAAATGTCGTCATTATTATCCCGTCCGTTTGTCTCTGTCCGCGCACACTCCCCGATTATGACGTCAGTGTTGCTGTATCGTACAGACGTGCATACATATATACAGGTGGAAGAGGCAGCGCTCCTTTTACTAAAACTGCATATAAGGTAAAATATTTTAAACCCAGAACTAAAGAAATTAATCAAGGTTTGGACGTAGGTTTTTTTTTTCATTTCACGATTTTTCTCCATACCTGTATTTCGTGTGACGCACACATACACATACTATTACAAATATACTACTAAGCTTTGCCAAACTTCTACTTTTCAATCATCAAAACATAACCGAACGAGAAAGAACGATATTTCGCGTTCTTTTTCGCGCAATTACCTATTTATTATAATAAATCTAAGCAACGGTCAAAATTGTTTAATAAAATCCTACTTTAAGGCAATTTATTATATGTCCTTTATTATGAAATTATTTAGAAATAATGCATGGTTATTGAACCACCCACAAAATTATATTCAAAATTTTTAACACGAAATGATATTGAACTACGATACTACGCTACTTACATTTAACATTAGTGTTACATCGTCGTTGTCGCATTCTCCTTTTACTACCACTAATATTTACATCATAAGTAATATTAAACACTCAACATTTGTTTGAAATGCCTTAAAAGAATGTATGTTTTGATACACACTTGTACACTCAAATACTGGCACACAATAGTTTCACGTTAGAAAAATACTCAGTAATCACATGTCACATTCATCACGATCTTAGAAATCCGATTAATGATAAAATTAATATTAAACAACATCCAAATAATTTAAAACACTTAATAATTATTCAATGTCTAAAGTCTAACAAAATAATGTAAATATAACAGAACTTAGACGTTCCGCGGCTAAGTTTTGTTCTTACACAGATAATTAACAACATTGTAATAGTTGCCATTAATTAAAATACTTATCAAATTCAGATTCAAATTCAAATTCTTTATTCAAATAAACTTTATAAGCACTTTTGAATCGTCGAATGTACATGTCAACAAAAAGCTACCACCGGTTCGGAAGGCAGTTCTGCTGAGACGAGCCGGCAAGAAACTCAACAGTTGCTCTTTTTAAAGTCAATGGTATATTTTACTATTACATTAGCTGGCAGCTATCCCACCTGACATTCAATAGACATTAATTCCATACATGTTTGTCCTCTAAATATTCTTGAACAGTGTAATAAGCTTTACTTGTTAGAATTTTTTTTACAGATATTTTAAATTTTGGTAGTGGCAAACTAAGAATACACTGCGGAATTTTATTATATACACGTATACTCAGACCCATAAAGGATTTATTAACTTTTTGGAGGCGAAAACTTGGTGTAACAAGCTTATCTTTATTTCTCGTTTCTATCGTATGACTATCGCTATTTTTTCTATGACAATGTATATTTTGTCGGACAAAGAGAATATTATAGTATAGAAATTGGGAAGCAACTGTAATAATACCTGCATCTTTGAAATCATCTCGCAGAGAATCTCGAGCTCTTAGATTATAAATATATCTTACGGCTCTTTTTTGGAGAATAAATATTGAATTGATATCTGAAGCACTGCCCCATAGCAGCATTCCATAAGATAAAATACTATGGAAATAGCTAAAGTAGACTAGTCGGGCAGTGTCAACGTCCGTCATTTGTCTTACTTTTTTAATTGCGAACGCGGCAGAGCTGAGTTTATCTGCAAGTGCTTCCAGATGAGCATTCCACTGGAGTTTGGAATCTATAGTAACACCTAAGAAAATAGCTGATTCCGACACATTAAGAGGTTCTCCTTTAATTATTACATTAAAATTATGTTTTTTAACATTTGGTAAGGCAAACTCGATGCATTTCGTTTTTTTAGCATTTATCTTATATTTTAGCAGTATCGAACATATTATTAAATTTTTTATTAAGATTTTCATTATTATTTATATTTGTTTAATTATTTTGATAGAAAATCGTATAAAAATGAAATAGTTATCGAGTTTTATAATGTTACACGAGAACCTACGAAAACTTAATACGAAATAAATTAATAGTTAGTAATTATTTGCAAATATTATTGATAATTTTATTAACTATTTTAATATCAAATCATGCGTAAAAAGTATAATCTACATTTATTATGAACTATAGTGTTAAATTAAACAATCAATCAATATTAAAGATCAATTTTGACATCTGCACATAGACACCATATAAATACAACGGGTTATGGGCCCAGACCACGTCGTAACAATAATAAAGAAGATTGCATCAATCGTAGAATATTAGAAATACTGGCGAGATTAAAACAGCGTTACTTCACGCGACGCTTCGGCGTTGGTATTGAAATTTGGAGGTTAAGTTGCCGGGAAGGAATAAAAAAGAAAGACAAGCAAAAAAAACAATCACGATGGAAGGAAACAGCACAGTAATAAAACTGGAAGGAGTAAAAAATTTGAATGCTTGGAAGTTCCAAACCATAATACTACTACGGGGGGAAATTGTGTCATCATCATCATCCGCATTTATTGTAAAAAGAAATTCTACAATTAAAAGAAATATTAAATGTTTCAAGTGTAATAATATGGGTCATCGTCAAGCTGAATGTAATGTGGACATAAATCGTAATATTTATTGTTAAAAAAAGTGAGAAAAAATGCCATTATTGTAATAATTTTGTAAACATGTTAAAAATAAGTGTTAGTTTAAAAAGGGAAAATTAAAATAAAATTATATTCTAATATAAATAATTCAATAAAAGTGTGTGTGAGTCTAACATAATAAAAGTAATTCAGAAGTATTTTTATACGCTTAAAATTATGAACATACTTATATCAAAATATAGACGGCTGTGGGTTCGATTCCCACTCGGATCGTGATATCGAAGCAAAAGCTTTAAGCTACTAGAAGAAATAAATAGAAGATACATATGCAAACAGCTTAATAAGATATTTTACTGAGGCTAGCCGTGGCGCAGGAGCACAAAGTGTGACGTAACCGCTACTGGCTGTGGGTTCGATCCCCACTCGAGGAAATGTAATATTTATTTATGCCATTTACGCCACTGCCTCTAGTATTCGGCGGAAAGTGGGGAACGGAGTGTCTTAACACTAGATTCCCTCTGCCACTACCCTACTGTGTGCGGGATATCGCGTGAAGCTTTAATTAATTATTTAAATTAAGAAAACTTTTACTTGTACTCGCTGGCTCCCGGGACTCGGGACGGACTCACTTGGTACAGCATAACAAATATTTTCAGAGACATTTTTAATATGGGTTTTATTCAATTCTGATAGTACATTGAACATGACGTTGCAAGCACTAAACTCCCGCTGCTCACACCGCACGCGGGTAGAGCTGCTGGAGGTGAAGCAGCAGGTGGTACCACTACCACCAGTACCACTCCACCTACACTATTAATTAAGAATTTATATAACGTCATGTAGAAAATAAACGTTTTGAAATGGATATTAAAAAAATGGTAGAAATACTTATACAAATATTTAATTCTTGTATATTAGCATCTATATTGCGCCCCGTCCTACATTTCCTGTGTTCCCCGGAGCCGGCTAACCACCTCGGGGCTTCAGACTTGCCTTTAATTTAGTCGTCCGTATCCTCCTCCGCGTCCGTCACGCGAGCTGCCGGTCCACGTCGCTTATTTGTCAGATCATATTTATTAATCTCCACTTACCTACAGCCCCGACTGCGGCGATAAATCTCGCTCCGCCGGGAAATTACACTGAATTATGTATTCAGTTTGATACAAACGCGCGGAGCTCCCCGAAGTATTGATGCAAACAATCCTTTATCAGTAGCCGTATGGCCCGAGACCCAGGAGCTCCACGACTTCCATGACTGCCACGGCACCACGAGGCGCACGCAATAACTTTACTGCATCTCCATGTAGCATTTAATAGTACTATCCCATTTCAATAAAAACTTTGTATATGACGTCGATTTAAATGTAAAATGAACTTCTCAGTGTGCAACTCAAGAGAATTGGAAATATTATAGTCAGAAGCCTGAAGGAAGTGTACCAAAGGCCCGGGGGCTCCCAGCGGGGCCTCCAGAGGGCGCGCGGGCGACGCGCACGTCCAGCGCGCGCCGGACGCCGGACGCACGAGGTGATTGCACATTATGAATGCAGAATACAATAACCCAATAGCTCCACCTCTGTGTGTAGAGCACACACAGCACACACGGCACACACAGTCGGTGCGTGGAATAAGCGCCCCTACGTGTCGGCCTAATAAATTGAATTCACCACTCTACGTAATGCTTTACGACGGAGGAATGCAGGACTCTTTCGTCACAGAGGTTCGTCTGGGCACCGAGAGGAGGGAGGCGAGTGGGTCGTCACGAGGCGGCTGACAGGAAGCCACCGCGAGCTCGTCTGCTGGGATGGAAGACACTTTCTCACGCGTGTTGTGTCACAAATAACTGTCACTGATTATATTATATAATTTAGAAGTGTGTTTAAATAATAATTACATTTAACTCGATAATAAAGTAAGTAAGCAGGAATTAAGCGTGATGAAGTCTCTTAATGAACAGGTAGCAGGAGTTAGCAGTACAAGTGTCGGTCCTCGTCGGAGCAGTGTATGTTGAAGTGAAGGGGGCGCGATAATGGCATTTTAATGTCGCGCCAAACTGCCTCCTGTCATTGGATATGGTCCTGTAGCGGCACACTCGTGTATATATGTACTGACTTGGCTCTTCTCCGTGTCTTATACGTTCTATTAGCACATTGCAAAACAAGCGAAGCGATTATAAAGATATCATTTATTGTTGATTATATTGTTGATGACACCGCTTACGCGAAATAAGCTGTTAGCTAGAGCATAAATTTAGCTTGAGATTTACAATGATATAAGAAAGACTCTATTTATCAAATTGAGCAATTACAAATAATTTACTTTGTTTTCTTTAATGGCATGTAATAATTGTATCAATTGTTGGTGGGCCTTATAAATAAATAAATAAATAAATAAATAAATTCTACAGCTGCACCAGTAATCGTTTTCTCTTCCAAAGCAAATGCTCCGTCGAGGTCTGGTTATCGCGTTACCGCGCTCGTCGCTCGTCGCTGTCACGAGTAACGAGCGCTTCACTCGCCACCAATTAAAGCAGATGCCAAAAACATTGAACGCACTCCATAACCGACAACGTGCTCCCCCCCCCCTCATACCCCCTTTGCTCCTCACCAGCCCCTGGGCCGCCCCCGAGTCCCGGGGCACTGGGTAAACAATTGTTTACGTTTTATTTCACCCTTATCTGTGAATAGGTGCCCTCCGACCGCGCTCGAGAGCGGTCGCTCGTCGCCGAACAATTACTTCATTGTGTAGCTTTTGCGCCATTGTTGACGGATGACGAGCAAATACCAATTATTCAATAAAGTAATTCATTGAATAAACTATATGTGCGTACCGTGACTTCAGTGAAATAATAATAATAATAATATACTTCATTTATTTAAGTGACCAGAGACTCATTATGGTTAGTAAACAATATTTCTTACAGACTAGGTTAGTTACAATTATAGTTATATTTTAAATAAATGTTACAATACACATGAATCATCGCTGCACCGTCCCGTTCGCAACGGAACAGCAATGATTCATGTATATACAATCCAGTCTACTGGATGTCATGCTTAGTATTTTGTTGGCACTACCCCGTACCCTACGCACCAGAGACCCGCATCTTTTTCTCATGAGGGCGTAAAAACAGTCAACACGCGCTTCAGCGAACATGCCTGAGGCACTGCAGTATCGAGGTAGCCCCAACAGCACCCTGAATGCGGAGAGCGCTATAAGATATTTAAATATATCCTGCTCACAGGCTGCACGTGTAAAAAGATGTACAATATGCTCTAAATAATGTTATTTTAACATTGGGTGAACTACGTGCAAACCTACGAGCAAGCATATTCGCCCTCACCGACAACGCTCTCCGCTCCCGTTCAATATCAGTATCGTCTTTTAAATCAGAGGTCAAGTAGTGGCCAAGATATTTAAAACTATCCACCCTACCTAAGCTACAATTATTTAGAAAAACCGGTGGTAGTTCTCTCCTACACTTGCCTCTGATATTAAACATCATTATTTGACTTTTATTTACATTATACATTAGTCCATGTGACTTAGCATACGACTCACATAAAGATATAGAAGTGTTCCAGTACACCACCGCGTTATCTGTGCCAGTCACGCTGTATCCCGCGCGTGTAACCATGTAAACAAACATACACCACATTCGTATCTATAAATATGTATAAAATACTAAATCTATAAAACTTATTTATGACAAAAGACTTAAGGTGTATTTTTTATAGAACCCTTATATTCAGTCGCTTGTTTCTTATATTAATATTTGACATCGGTATTATTTATTTATATTGGTATTAATAATTTTAAAAAGCACAAAAAAATATTAATTTACAATTTAAATAGGTACTAGTCAAATTTATACTTATTCAATAATACTAAGCATAAATTTGCAACTAACTTTATGTATTCGGTGTCGGTGTCGGCTTCGATAGCGATACAGGATGGTGCGAGCAACCAGCTACGAGCGACCAGCGAGCCCCAGCAGAGGCGGGGTACAAAAGGGGGCTATTAGCGCCTCTACTTGTATTCTATAGATCATTTAGAGTAATGATGGCGATTATGGTCTCCGCCTTCGCCGGTGTAATCACTTTTATTGCGGGCTGTTATTGCACGTAATAAGCACGTACTGTCGTCGGTGATCCTATAATCTCTTTATAGAGCCGCATCAGCGAGCAGTCAGTAATTCCGCTCTGGCAAGACAAAGTGCGGCGATAAGGTTCACCACGACACTAGCAGAAAGTAGAGAACGATGTGTTTTTACTCTATAGTAAATAATCTCTATCTACTCTATATTGTAGTCCGCGATGCCGCAAGCGTCACGCATAGGGCAATAAAATAAAGTATTTATAAATGGCAGTTATAATATACATAATGAGCAAGTCATCTTGTAGAGCTCGAACACACGCTGTGGTAAGTAAACACCTCCTCACTCCTCATTACTGGCCAGCTGTTGGGGGTGCACAGCCAGCACCACCACTGCACGCTGTCAAAGACGTAAAGTAAATAAAATTGGTAAAGTTGTTAGAACTTACTTATTAAATTAATTTAATGAAGGAACACTTTGATATTTTTTCACAAAGTTGTACATGAATAATGGCGGGAAGTACATAATTAACCCAGGTATAAACATGATAGTTAGGTATTTATACCGATATATTACACTCGTAGCTACATTTCTACAACGCTCGAAGCAATGAGTTGTATGTTGATTTAAGTAAGCCATACGAGATATTTTGATGTATGAGCTGTTACATACATATTGATCGACGTTTCACGGTAGAGCGAGTGTATGTAAGCAGGTTACCTGTTTACTGGAGACGCAGTGCCTAGAGTGCGAGTAACGCCCACCACGCACCTGCAGTCCTGCGCACCACCCACCACTCCACCTGATGTAAATGTAAAATTAAGACACTTCTATCGATTATTATTTATAATTTAAACTTGCTTCAAATAAATAAATAAATCAGATGTACGCAGCACACATCGGGGTAGGCAGAGGGAACCTAGTGTTAACACACTCACTTTCCCATTTTCCGCCGAATTCTAGAGTCATTGCGTGTTGAGTGGCGGAACTCAACGCCGCGCTATGCCTCAACACCAGAGCGAAGAAAAGAAATTATTTTTCTATCATCTAGGAAAAACTAGGGGCATCCTGAAGGCGACGGTAGTATACAACAGGTGTTCCTTCCACTGAGGCATCATAATAGTATGCGCGAGTAACAATGTGACGTCTCATGTTGATGGAGTGCAGCAGTGCCGCTACTAGTGACTAGTTCGCACAGTGACTAGTGACAGCGTCTTAGCTGTAGTTGCCAGTAGACAGTAGTAGTGAGTAGACACTCTCACAGAGTTACTGGTCGCTGAGCCCTGGGCGTGGCTCGCCGTCCAGTCTCCCTGCTATACCTACAACTCCTTACATGTACCTACCTAACCTACCTATTAAATGTGACCACAATTTAACCAGACTCGATATTTCATGTAGACAACTAATCCACATTATTATGTATTGATATAATATGACAGGTAAACGAGATATACTAAAGAGCCTTCATTGAAGCATTTCTAAACAAAAAACTTTCTTTCATTTTTATAACGCAATTTTTATATCAAGAACACTGCTACAGTAGATCTCATTTCCTTAAAGGCTCAAGCCGAGCTCTCACACTTGTTAACTTGCACCGTGCCCAGTGCCCACTGCCCTCTGCCCATTGCCCTCTGCCCATTGCCCATTGCCCACTGTCCATTGCACGCGACAGCGGATACCAAGTAAGAAGCATTATGAGTACAGACGCCCGATACGGCACTGCACTCCGCACTCTCCACGAAAAGTTTGCAATAATTATGTGATTCTTAACAAGCACAAGTACTGTTATGTAGCTCGAGTGTCGAGTGTCGCGTGTCGAGTGTCGAGTGTCGCGGTGCTCGCCGCCGCCGCGAGAGTGCTCTCTCACGCATCAATGGCATTTCTATTTCAACGTATCAAAGTCACTTGCGATCTTGCTATCTCATCGGTAGATATCATTTGAGCATAAAGTTAAATAATAATAGTATAATAATAATTAAATAATAATAAAAATAAAAAAAATGTTTTGACGTGTATGAAACAGACACCAGCAATCATACCCACACTGATATCGAGTCTCAACTAAGCCTGCCTCAATAGCATGTACGGTGTACGTGTACTCGTAGGTAGTAGGTAGTAGGTACACGTAACGGATATGACATGTATTGATCATCTACCATCATTCATGCCATCGCCCCGTCACCGCTATCGAAATAAAAAAGCTGCTGTAAAAATACCCAAATCGAATCGAATAATCCAATATCGAAATCGAATCCAAAATAATGAATCGAATATCAAATCGGAAATAATTAATTGAGAACCTCCTCGTTGTTTTGAAAGTCGGTTTAAAAAACCACATTAAACTAAGAACAAATAAGTTAAAAACTAAGAACAAATACATATTTATTATAAGTATAGATATAGATTGCGATATATTTGCAGGCAAACTCATGCCTTGAGTTCATTCAAATGCGCTCGCACCTTCGGGCGACGGCCGACACGGCTGGCCTTTTGATATGACGCACAAAAGATGACAAATATGACAACACGAGAGCCGCTATTCTCCGCAAATGATAGCGGCGTCTAACGGGGTCAAACAGACCCGAGGCTTATGTACTCGTATGTCGTCAAAACACTCCCGTACTGTCAGCACTCAGCAGCACGCCTACGACCTGCACCTAGTACACACCTACATGTGCCCACATGTACTCACTAGCTGGCAATTATTTATCAAGCGTATAAGCAAGGATTATTAAGTTGCTTACAATTATTTAACCTAGAGTCAAATTGGAACAAACAAAAAACGAACATATACAAATCATATATGTATGTCATGTGTATGTATGTTAATGCTTTTGTAGCATGTATAATATATAACTACAGTTTGTGACAAGAATAACAACTTCCACAGACTCGCAGGTGTCCGCCACATTAGGTAAACTTAATTTTTGACATTATAATGAAGTTTTATATAAAATTATTTATGTAGTGAGCCTGCCTTTGAATAAACAACAACGACAACAACAACAACAACACTGGCATAAAAACAGTTTCTTTTCAATTTTCTTTCCTACATCGATGAATGCTTGAAAGGACATTGATCAATGGCGAGCTGATCGGGAGCCTCGGGCGGCGGACCCCAATATCAATAAATATCATATTTTATCGGAGTTACCACCGCCTTCGCCACCACCACCACTCCGCATGCCGCCTGATTCTATCCATCTGTTATGCCCCGATATAATATAATCAACAACTCATATTAAAATGGTTGTTATTTATGTAACAACTTTTAAAAATAAAACATCTAAAGTTATAGAAGTGACACTAATCTTTTAGTTTTTTTATTATGGTCGTAGACTTGATTTCGACAGACTGGTCACTCAGACCGACCAGGAGGGATATCCAGGAGACAGGGGGGGCGGACCTGGCGCGCGGGTCTCTGCGACCGTGACTGTGACATGACGCGGGGATTTGTCAAGCTTGCGCACGATTTATGTGGCTTGTCACATGCTTGGACCAACGAGGGCGACTGAAGCTAATTATATTAAATTTATAACATAAAAGTAAATTTCCAAGGTTTATTACATTTATAGATAGATACACCTAGACTGTAGTGCAGACACTTTAATTAAATAGAATGGATATGGAACGTGTAAATAAAGTTTAATGAGTAGCGAGCAAATAATAATTCCGCATGCAATCACTGAGAGGGATTAAAATTTCATAATCGAATTGCCTACAGCTATTGTGCGTGTTTACAGTGCGCGGGGGGGGGGGGAGGCAGTGGGAGTGCAGGGGGTGGTATCGTCATCGGATTAAATTAATGTAATCTAACAAGCTCGCGCTGTGCCTGCGTGACGCGTCGCGGATGCTCGTGTCGCATTCAGAGGCACTCGAGCTGAATCCTCCCCCTCGCTCCCGGCCTCGCACCACTCCGCTGCGCCGCCAGCGACTGAGTTATTAATACTTACGCGTGCGTGTACTCCATTTAATGAGCGAACTCTCCTCGCTTTGATCATACCTCAGCTGCTGTATTATGAGAGAGGTGCCTCCTAATGCAACCCCTATAGGTACCATAGGTACCGCAGGTATTTGTAGGTACAGTGGTATAGTAAAATATATTTGAAAACCTCCTCGTATATCTAAGCATGTTTACACGTTCATACGAAACATACGAAACATACTGGCTCATTGCTGCCTGCGTCGGTTCTGCTCAAACTTGTATGTGTTCGCAGGCAATTTATTACGTTGTTACAGCAACAGAGCTTCAATAAGAAGAGGTTTCACGAACTGTGGACAGCAGCACGCAGGACTGGCCGCGGCGCGCAATGCTCGTAATGCAAATCAACTACGAGCATTTGACAGCTGTAGCCTTTATTGTGAGAATAATGAAATTAAATAGTGTTTGCCGCAAAAGAGCGGCGTCCCACTCCGGACCTGCATCACGGAACGTGCGCAGCTCAACGCCGGCGAGCTAATCACCGAGCGCTGTTGTAACTCAACCCCTTTCCCGAAATCGAATTTTATTCAATTAAAAATGCAATTAAAATGTAAAGCGCTCCTATAATATAGTAGAATATTCAAAAAGAGTTGGTTTCATCCCCGACGTAACGCCACCGTCCCGCAATAAGCCCGCAATAAATAACGAGCGCGCGGAGACGAATATTAATTGAATGTAATTTATCGGATCGTTTATTCTAGTTAATGACGCTTCGGTGCGCCGCGTCGTAGCCTCGTAGCGGCGACGGGTATGTATGTGTATGTATAGTGCAGCCTTCTCACGCTTATCGGGCAACACCAAGAACAGAAAAAAACAGAAGAAAAGAGCGTCGGGTGAATAACAAGTCATAATGCAAATGATCGAATTCGAACACATCAGTATTAAACTTCAGGTGCAGCTACGCCGCTTAAGTAGTGTGGTGCTAGCTCCTACCAAAGCGTGCACTGTATGGCCCTACCTCTACATCCGCGCCGTCACCACCGTACCTTACTCTACGTGGTCTGAGAAGCCATAAGGAGATGGCTCCAATGCTCATTTGAGTTTTCATTAGAGCTGAAAGTACCGCGGCACGAGGCACCCCCCGTAATGCTCGTTATGGAAATATTTCTGAATAACTTCTAGCACTCCATTAGTGTGATGGAATTTTTGCGAATGGTTAGTTTCATCGGCAGTCACGTCCGCCTCCCCCTCTCTACCCCTCACTCCCCCTCGGGCACGTGTTAATCAGTGCGTATGCAAATGCCTTCATTAGCGTTCGACGCCGTCCGTCGCCCGCTGACCAAAGACCACCCAGGGCAGGATCCGCGGCCGACACCGCTTCAACGAGCCAAGCCTGGATGCTCGCGTCAAGTACATTGTGAAATTGTACAAAACTTTAGTATGAAGTTTAATTTGTATTAGGTAATAATTGTCTAGTAGCTATACTGTGTTTTGTCGACTCGGTTGGCGAGCCCGACTCGCGCTTGTCCAGTTGTTCAATTTTTTCAATCTTTAATCATATGATTAAAGATTTTAGTATTAATTATGAACATTTGACCCTGCTGATACTTGACCTTGATTAGTTTTAAATCATCCAAATGTCTTGACCAGATATAGTAATAATCTGTGTAGGTATTTATTATAGATATGACCAAACATTGACACCTCTGATGCGCTCTCAGAACGATACCTACGATAGTATATTATAATGGTATGTATTTTTTCAAATATATATGTATTATGTTTATATATTAGAATTTAATATGACATGTAAGTTTATTTACACCACCCACTCTATTTTATCAGATTTCCTAACCCAAAGGTTGTCTGGTAGAAATCGCTGATTAGCGATAAGGCTGCCTTTTGTGTGTCAATTGTTATAATTCTGTCGTTTTTATACTCTTCTTTTTCTTCTTAATGTGTAATTGTGCACAATAAAGTGTAAATAAATAAATACTTACAATACTTTCGTCTATATTTAACGAGTCATTCGCGTAGAAACAGAATGTGCGAGCTCCGGCACACCTCACACGGCCACAGACAGTGTGTGTGTGTGTGAGCCCGGTGAGCCGTCAGCCGCGCGGCGGTGAAACTGCAGCTATTACAGTACTCACGTATCGCGTCCATTTCATTGAGCAATAAAATCTCTGTTTATGGCAACTCAATGCCAGCACAATGCGTGATAAGAGGTTGCGGCGATAAGGGGAGGGGCAGGGTATGAGGAGGGGGAAAGTGGAGGAGTTATAGGGCCTAGCTAGTAGGTAACATTCAAGCGATACCGGCGTGAGGCTTCTCGCACTCTCGAATGTGCCATAAAGTGCACCGTGGGGGTTGATCGCATGCTTCTACGCTCTGATGCAACTACTTATGTCATGTTTACGAACAAACTTACACCACAGTCGGTGTTGTTGTCGGACTATGGGTATGGTATGTTATGGACTGAGTGATAAATAGACTAGTTTTAAGATTCCGTACTTCAAAAGGTAAAAATAGAACCCTTATATCATCACTTTGTTGTCCGTCTATCAAGGAGATTTATCTCGAGATCGCGTTGATGTATCGGTCTGAAATTAATATAAAATATTGAATTGTGTGCTACTGAATTAATTTTGTGCTGCAGAAAAAACGTTCAAGCTTCTAAGTCGCACGCAAAACGCAATCAAAAGTTACAGCCTTTATGCCGTAAATTTCCGCAAGATTTAAGTTAAATGTAAGGATGTTATTATTTACATCCCTTTCATGTGAATAACCCACGTACACTAATGCGGTGAAAACAAAAACTTCCAATAATATTTTTTTGTAACATTACACGTTTCAGATCTTTCGGATATCGACGCAGCTTAATTTTTATAAATAAAATAAAGCGTACAAAACTAAAGAAAAAACTTTTAGTTTAAAAATTAGTTTAAAACGTTTAGTTTAAAAACTAAACAATTGCTATTTATTTTTCATTTCAAACTATTTTTGTAGTTTGATATGTAAAATAAAAAAAAATAATATGACAGTACAGTGCGGCGGCGGTTGAGGAAAATGATAATAGTTTTATAGAGTTTGTCTTAAATTTACGTCCAACAAAATTATTTTAATCTGTGCCAATTAGAATAGGAGAAGCTTATAATATCTGCTGATTATAACATTGACTTAAAATTGATTCTGACCGATATTTATTATATGAGACTACCCGAATGTACTTAAAGTAAATAATTAAAATGGATTAAATGCAGTACAATTCTCGAATTTTTTTCATTTTAAAAATATTGTACATGTTACCGAATTATATTCCTAAAATATTGGATTATCTGTTATTCTTATTATTGATATCATTTTGACAGCGAATGTAATTGTCAAGCCGCTGTTCCAGTGTCAACATAACCTCAAATGTGCAAATGGGAATAATTGCAGGAATAAGGTTTATTAACGTGGTTTAAAAGTAACATTTGTATAAATAAGTTATTATCAAGTATATTTAATTAAATAAGAGTGCCAATTTATTTGCTTGCTGCCAATGGAATGTGCTCTCAGTATTTCTATTTGGATTTAGAAACAAACCTGTAAGTATGGCTGTAATATTGCGTAACAAAAAAATACTTTATGTTCTGATAAATAAAGCTTTGTGTATATTTATTAATAAATTTGTCATGAATTTCTACATATAGTAGCTACTTCTACTTATATTTGATTTGTTCAACAAAAACATCTGAAACATGCTATTATAACATGATATGTTACCATGTATCACTTATATCAAATTTCCAGATATACTAGTTTTATTTCTATTTTGTACATTTATATTTATACAGACAAACATTTAATTTAAAAAATAAGTTACTAGATACAATATATGTATATATCCTGTTCCTTTAAATAAAAATATGAAAAACCCTTAAGTTCTTTTAAGTTACAAATATATTTTTATACTTACTACTTGTACTGTTGTACTATATGCAAATTTTGAAATGTAGAAATACAAAGTAGTATAATTATTATGTACTAGTGGCCTACTTGTGGGCTAGAACAGAGGGTACCGGCAATTGACAGCTACAAGCGTAGGTTTGAGTCCTGACCTTGCTCCCTCACCAGATTAGAACCTAGGCTTGCTGTCATTGACCAGAGAGATACTTATATACTTGGTGCAAGAATTCCATAATGCATTTTACCTATACACCTATACACACAGTTCAGGGATATTCTAAGACAGAATCATTAAAATAAACAGAGCATTAAATAAATTTAATTTTACAATTTCTCAAAAAGTATATGTCTAAATTACATAAACCAAAACTTGTCTTCATTAAATTTCCTTAATAGTAGAATAACTTTTGCTCATAAGTATATATTTTCATTATAATTTCCAATTTTCAATTATTTTTTTTTGTCACATAATACCTTATTTATAAGATTTAGATAAATGAGATTAGATAAGGTGTTACAATTTTTTTTAAGTACTAATGAATTTACACAGTATTTAAATATATTTAACCAGTTCTGCAGCTTACTCGGTTAAAGCAATTTGATGGTGTTCATTATTATTGTTATTTCGTTATTTACAGATAACTATAAATTACATTGTAATATTACATATAGCCTATAACATTTGTAAAAATGTAGCTTTCACACAAAACCTTGTATCCTATGTAAAAGCTTTGTAACCTATCTAAGAGGACAGTACCTCAACCAACTATTGTATATCTTATAAGTGAAGTTGAATTCAACTAGTAGTTTCAGAGATCTTAGCATTTAAATAAACAAACTCTTATGCTTTACTTATATATTATACTAGCATACATGTGCAGCTTCGCTTGCTTATTTGCACCCTTAGGGGTGAATTCTAATAAACCATGAAACAATTATTTTTAGAGTTTCAATTTCAAATTGAATAAAATCTAAAAAAACTACGAAACACATGTTCAATTAAATATTTTTAAGAGTCTGAATTTCAAATTTTATAAAAATTGGTGCCAATTTAATAAATTTGCCATACAAACTTTGAACTCTTATTTCACCCGCTTTAGGGTTAAAATTTTTCAAAATCCCTTCTTAGTGGATGTCCAGATTACACAAAATAAACATCTGTCCAAATTTCACATTTCTATCATCAGCGGTTACGCCTGTGCGTGCATCGTACCTCAGTCAGTGAGAACATGTATTTTTATATATATAGATTAGTAGAATTTAATAGATATTACTATGAGAATAACAATTTTATTATTTTGTATTATAACAACTCAACTCAACACCAAATGCCTCCAGAATTCAGCAGAATATGGGGAACGAGAGTGTCTTAACAGTAGGTTCCTTCTGCCTACCCTGCTGTGTGTGGGACAGCAGGAAGTTGATTTATTAAAGCAATTTTTAATGTTTATTATCTATTTCTATATTTTAATCACCAACACAGCATACAATAACAATTTAAACAGTGTTTGTTTACATTATCATTTATCATTATAAAAATAAAAAAATAAAAATGTTTATTATTCGGACAACACATGATCCATATATGTTAGTAATAATACAATAAAACTTAATATATAGTGTTAGTACTTAGTAACTAGTAGTGACATTGTAATGTCACACATGTGCCGGATCAGCGGACACTGTTGCGGCTGCCGCGCACTCGCCTTAAAAGAGAGCTTGCTTTCTTTCGGAGAATGGCCGGGAAACTGTCAACCCCTGCGTGCGCGAACATACTCGAGGCGCTACAGTACCGCGGCAGCCCCGGCAATGCCCTGAAGGCGTTATTGTATTGAACACGCAACGCGCTGTACGACCTCTGAGTATAGTTGACCCACAGACTACTCGTATAAAAGGAAGTGCAGTAGGCTTTAAAAAGTATCCCCACAGGCAGCCACACAGTGCCTGCTTATTTTCAGGGCCAGACTACCCTCTGCCCTACCCACCCGGTGTCGCTGTAAAGGCCAATAGGGCTAACAGCATTAACTTCAAGTCCGAAAAAAAAAAAAAAAAAAAAAAAAAAAAAAAGCTTTAAAAAGCGTGATCTTCACTGCAGTTGAGCAACGAGCAAATCTGCGAGCCAACATGTTCGCCCTGATCGACAACGCCCTGCGCTCTCGCTCAATATCTAAGTCATCCTTTAGGTCTTCTGTGACAATGTAGCCGAGATACTTGAATTGGTGTACTCTAGCAAGATTTTTCCCATTAAGCTTAATTGAAGGCACATTTTCCGGTACTTTGTTTCCAGACTTAAAGACTAGAATATTCACTCTTCTTACTATTGTACACCAATCCATGCACTTCAGCATATGACTCACAAAAAGCCAGCATCTTCCTAATAGCACTGACAGAGGGAGCCAGCAGCACCATGTCATCCGCGTAACTAATATTATTAAAACAAACACTACCGATATGGCATTATGGATTATTCATTTTTAAACATGTTAATCATGAACATTTCAGGAACTCACCAGACAGAGCAGAATTGTCTGTGCAGAGCACGGTGCAGCAAGCGCTCCGTGAGTTATTTGGGGAGTGTTGCCCAGCACGTGTCGACGTACTCCGTACCCGTGACGGCGGAGCACGCTGCGTGCTGCGGGTGAGAGCGTCGCACCTGCGCCACGTGCGCGCTGCACTCGCCCTCGCTGCGCCTGCGGTGCGTGTGCGGGTGCAGGCCGCCTCGCTACAGGCACTTGTGTAACTAGCTGAAGATAAATACATACTTGTGTAGTTTAAGGATATATATCTAACTACACAACATGAGCTCACAGACACGAGCCTCTTGGGCTCTAGGTGAAGGCGGCAAAGATGTAGTGGTGGTGGCTGCACGTGAAGAACTGGCGGCGCCCAGCACTGTGGTCCTGCCTGAGCCAGAACCCGCACCTGGCCTACTTCTACCAGATGGCAGCATTAATTGGGGATGCCCCTGCCTCGGAGGGATGGCCACTGGACCGTGTGGTCCTCAGTTCCGTGATGCCTTTGAATGCTTCCACTACAGGTATATTTATATATATAGATATATAATAATATAATATAAAAATAGGTAGATACCTAGGTCTAAACAGGGTTAACCCAAAAAACCACTTATTCAAGAGATATTAAAACTGTATGCACAACAAGCTTTTCCTATCAGTAAAGATTTGTTATTAATTTTGTTTGTAACTTAAACGAACCATAATATTGTGGATACTAAATATTTTAGTCATTTATTGTAGCTAAAAGTTAGTCCCCTTGAGATCTGGTTATGAGATATTGTGTGACAAACTCTTATCAACAGCTTTATACACTATATTAAATACTAGCGTGTAGGGGTCTACATGATTATTCATTTAATAAACAGAATTGACTGGCAGTCAAATGTGTTGATGTAAATGAATAATTTAATTTCCTTGTTCAGAAACAGCCTTAAATGTTAAATTATTGATTTGGGTAAGGATTTATAATATTCTTTGTAAAATAACTCTAATGTTTGCATATTACATAAAATACCCAAATCAAATCAAATAATCCAATATCGAAATGAATCCAAAATAATTAATTGAGAACCTCCTCCTTGTTTTGAAAGTTTAAAATACAGATTAATACAAACAAATACAGATTTATTATAAGTATAAGTAAAGATATGGATTGCTACATATTTGCAGGCAAACTCATGCTTTTAGATCATTCAAATGACTATACCTTTTTTTTAATGAACCGATTTTGATGAAACATACTTTAGATGTTAAGCTGAGTTAAAAAATAGAAATTTCTATTCTTTTTTTTAAGTGCCCCTCTACTCATTTCAGTCAAAAATACGAAATGTACAAACAAAATATTTTTACTGTTTTATTATATACTAGTGGGCCCGGACGCGGCTACGCCCGCGAAAATATAAGCCTAAATAATTAAAATAAGTTAAAAAATAATAATAAGTGGAGATTTATTATTAGAAAAAATATCTGAGTAACCGAAATGAACAAACAAAAGAAGTAAAAGTAACTAAAGGAAATTATTAATATTAGAAAAAGTACCTAAAGTTTGACGTGCGCGCATACTTAACATTTTTCTATATTAATTAATTATTCTTGCCGGCTCTTCTCAGCAGAACTGCCTTCCGAACCGGTGGTAGCTTTTTGTTCATATGTTTATTCGACGATTCAAAAGTGCTTATTATAAGTTTATTTGAATAAAGAATATTTTGAATTTGAATTTGAAAAAAAAAAAAAATAATTTTTGTGAACAATATTAAATAAAATCCGAAAAGATTAAAATTACGATATTTTAAGTGTATAACATCGGTATAGATAACCGAACTGAGATAAATTAATTATAAGCAGCAAATAATTACATAAAAAATAATAGTAATTCGAAAATATATAAAAATTTACAAAATCATCAGTCATCTGCCCGTTCGCGTAACTCAAGCAACAAACTTTGCAAGCCGTTGCTTAGCAACGCGTAGCGACGATTGTTATTAAAATGGCGGAATAAATTACATGTCAAATTAAAATGTATTTTAATATATTAGTATATACCGACCATATTACAAATATAAGAAAAAAAAAAGTATCCTATGTTCATCCCGGTACTCTCATGTATCTCTATATATGTATTTTATCACTATTAAATTAGCGGTTTGGCCCTGATTGCGTAAAAGACAGACAGACAGACAGACAGAGTTACTTTCGAATTTATAATATAGGTATGGATAGAGATTAATATAATTAATGTTTAATACGTGTATTAATGGAATGTGACAAATGAAATATGCCAACAGTATAACATAATGAGAGTGTTTGTTACATCAATTTCAAATATTTTTTTTTTATTTATGTTAAACAAATAATAATTTATCTTTTTTCTTTATGTTTAAAAATAATGAAACATTTATTGAAAATAAAAAAAACAATGTATGATATTTCCAGTGAGGCGGATCCGAAGGGCAGCGACTGCTATGAGAAGTTCAGTGTGATGCAGGAGTGCATGGCGCAGTACCCCGAGCTGTACGGCAAGGATGACGATGACGAGCTCGCCGCTGCACTCGACGAGGCCGCCAACTCTGCCTCCACACTTGCCGCCGACCCCGCCACCCCCACCGATACCGCCGCTGACCCCGCCAAATAGACAGTTACCACACATTTTAGGATATGCATAATTCATCCCACAATGAACTTAATGAACTTTAAACCCTAGAGGGGAGGAGGGTTCCTTGTCGCATATTATGTTACATTTATGACACCTTAGTATGACCTCATAAATAATAAATTATTAAATCAAACACCAGTTCAGCAGCAAATGTTATTCAAAGGAGACAAACTTTTAGGCTAAATGTAAAGAGTTGAGATGTGGTCAAAAAAAGTATTTTTTTTTTTTTATTCATTTTTGGAATAGCAAATAATAATTAATTGTATGTCAATTAAAGTGGAGAAAAATGAAAAAAAAAAAAAAAATAGTTTCATATCCTTAACCGATTAAATTCAATCATATGTTAAATGACAGATGCGACAGTTGATTGACAATGACATCGTGTCTAATGATTTTTGCATTTTCAATTTTGTTGTTGACAACTTGTACTTCTATTTATCTTTTTTATTACCGGTCAATTTCCTTCGTGTGTTTTCCATACAACGTGTCATTGGCGAAATAAATTGTGCTCAACTGGCACGCTCGAAACGCCATATATCGAGAAATCAATCAATCAATCAACTTGTACTTCTTGTTGAATTCTGAGAACATCAAATACATCGAATTAGGTATCACCACGTAGAAGATTCGACAACCGGAGCCGGTGTATCAATTGTTATTTCTTAATACCTAGAAACCGACAGAGACATCCTTTGAAACAAGCAATAACAACAAATCAAATCTCCAATAACTCCGCTCTCAGATTGCCAAAATTTATAGAATTTTCAGGGAGGGAATGATGAACCTGAACATATTAAATCATACCATTTTCATCTCTTTACATACTGGTCCCAAAAATGTATGGAATCGTTTCAGTTTCCTTTCGTGTTTTAATTCTTGGATGTTGTATTTTCAAATGTTATGTCTTTAATTTGGGAACCCTAATATCTTAACACATAACGTAATTTATGAATGTCCTCACTATCTTGAGCCATGACATACTTATAGCAGATTCACACAATCCTGTAAATAGCAGGGCTGGCAGAGCAAACTCGGGAAATTAGTGTTAAGATACTCCGTTGCCATTAAGACATTTGTTTTCCTTACTTTCCGACAAATTCTGGAGCCATTTCATGAGTGGCGGGACTCACGCCGCGTTATGCTTCAACACGAACAGAAAATTGAAAATTAAATATATCAGCAGGAATCAATTCCAACTTGTAGTGTTGTTTACAGTCACACTTTTGTGCAACTGTGCCGCAGGACACACAACTATATAATAATAATAATTTATATTTTTCTTGTAATTATAATTTTACAGAACCTAGAAAAGGAATTTTTTGAAGCCAAAAAAAAAAGTTTAATCAATTTAATCAATTTTATATTGATAAAAGATAACATTTATTATCAACTTTCGTGATTTGTGATGAATGCAACTAAATATGATTTTAGTGATATTTAAATAATTTCCTGATATTTGAATCTTTTATGTGAATAAGTAATGTTCTTAGTTTTCCAATATCAACACATGGTGTTTTTCTTTGAACCATGGTCATGTCACGGCTCAAATTCATGTTTAAGTACACAACTCCAATACATTTGTTATTTTATTGAAATAGAAGAGTTTATGTTAATTTATTAAGCATTGTGAATATGGACTAGCTCAGACATACTACTTTTATTATTTAGTATAATAGTAGGTTATAAAATAAAGAATGTTACATGTAAATAGGCATTTTTATTTGTTTCTAAAACTATTCGCATCCTCGCTCGCGGGCATCCACGGAGTTCGGACGTGTTTTCTGTTGTATCATAATTCTACAACCTGTGAGTAGTACACACACCTTAAGAAAGAAACAAATATAGTGCACTAACTGCCGCTTTATTGCAACTGCGCTTTTTAAACCAATCACCAGCTGCAACGCCGTTGACGAGCTATCAATTGCGTCGACGCATCTGTCTCATTCTGCCACATCTAACAGTTGGATTGCATTGCTTTGCATGCCGTCGGCTACTGTTACAAATAGGCCTACACTATAAATTATTATATTTTAAAATGGCTTTACAACGCACTCCGCCAAACACAAACATATCGAAAAGCACTCCCCAGCTCCATGAATCAACATTTGGTGATTTGGACACACTCGAAACTAATGTAAGCATTAAAAAGAGATTTAAACGGTCGTTTGAAGAAATAACGGATAACACGAATTCGTTTACTTCAGAAATAAAATCGATGATAGCTGATTTTATAACCCAACAAGATAAAAAATTTGAAAATATCACTCAAACATTGAATTCCATTAAAGAACAAAACTTTGAAATTCAAAAATCGGTTGACTTTATGTCGGAAAAGTATGACGAGCTAATAAATCAAGTGGCTATATTGGAATCAGAAAACAAAACCTCTAAATGTCGAATACAAGAACTAGAAGAAAAATTGGAAACTCAAGAACGTAACTCCCGGTCTACTACGGTTGAGATTCGAAATGTTCCCAAAGTAGAAAAAGAAAACAAAGATCGCTTATAGTCTGGCAAATATGTTATTGATAATGGGAAGCACGCACGGCAAATTGCGCAGTATACTATGCGCAGAGAACGTTCGATCAGTGTTACCCTGTTATGTTGTTTTACCCCACGCTTAGCAAATCACATTTACCTATACGATAATTAAAATATCTGTCTATCATGTTTATGTTGTAGTTAATTATACAAAACGAAAATTTTATGAGGATACGTAAATATCGAAAAATAATCAGCTGTTCCATACATTGTTGTCAAGAATAAAATCAAGACTAGCCCGAAAAGTATAATCATTTTTTTTTGTCAATAAATAATTAATCAATTCTAAGCTTCTGCTTATATATCTAATGGCACATGATATTTATCTATATATATATATATATATATATACACACTTATGTACAACATAAACATTCAGTATGCATAATACAAGCTTATATACAATGCAATATGGATAAAGAAATATGTGGCAATATTTAAGATTATATATATAAAAAAAATATTGGGTAAATTATTTAAATAAATTTTGGGGAAAAAAAAATGAGAGTGAGGTATCCCTTTGCCATACAAGTTACTGTGCGTCAGTGTGAGCGCTACGTCCTTACAGGAAATTCGCACCCACACGTCTTTAAAGGTACTATCGAGCTCACACTATATTGTTCAAACAAGAATATAATTAATTGTAAACAAAAATGCCTTTTACCGTTTTGATTATTTGCTTTATTATTTGTTAATTTTTATTTTTTACTTTCTTGCATGCATTAATTAACGTTTTAAATAAAACGGTAATAAAATTTTGATTTAATTTGGAGTTATAATTTATTAACATCATTTATTTGTTAAGACCTCTATTTCCATTATTTAAAAAAATTTTTACTTACCCATAAGTTGATTTTGCATGTTGCCTAACGCCAAAATCTTGTATTTGTTTGCTTGTTTTATATATTAAATTTACTTTTTAAATTTTACTTTTTTTATTGAATTTGGATTGAGAAGATTTGTATGTGGCCTCATTATAATAATTTAATTTAGTTTTTTATTTAATTTACCATATCTTCATTTTGCATGTTGCTTTGGTGTTTTTTACTAATTTTTATAATATTACTAGATAAATATGCTCTACTACGCCATTCCGCATATATGATGCTATCATATGATATTATATTCATATTTCATAGTAATGAACTGATAGCGTTGCACTCGACTGTACCGTAGCCCGGTCACACCCCGCAACGATTCCCCGCGACCCCTAACGGGGAATCGGTCCGGCGTGAGCGGGTGTCTATGTGCAGACATCAAAATACGCTTTCTGCGCAATTTGCCGCGCGTGCTTCCCATTATCAATAACATATTTGCCAGACTATAATAGATATTATAAACAAAGTGGGTGCCATAGTGAAGCAACCCCCATTCCACGAAAATCTCGAAATAAGAGAAATTTATCGACCAAAATCAAAAAATGAAACTGTTATAGTGGACTCCACAACGACTACAAGGAAATCAATGTTCATAAAATGTGTTATTGCCTACAATAAGTCACAAAAACTACTACACCAACCAACACTTAATACCTCGAACCTTAATATTCAAGGCCCACCTAAAACCATATTTATATCAGACTTCTTAACTACAAAAGCCCGTCGGCTATATTTTTTAGCCAGGCAGCAAGCACGAGAGCAGAACTACTACAGATGCTGGACCTCTTTCGGCAGAGTTTTCATCCAAAAACAAGAAGCTTCTCCTATTACTCGTATCGAGGAACAAGAAGATCTCAGAAAATTAGTGTGAATTTACTATTTATTCTCGATAAATGTGCGACCTCTTGTGTGTTTATTTTATTATTTAGCCTTTATTTTTTACTTTATAACCTGTATATTGCATATAAAATTATGTTAAATTTTAGTCTAATTAAGTACAATAATATACAATACATATACAAAACTCAACTAAAAACTATTTACACTTATACATCAGCTATTTATATATACATTCCTATAAGGTTTTCCACATTTGTTTATTTTTATTTATATTTTTATTTATATTTTGTAGTAATTTGTCTAAATGCTATATGATATCTAGTATTGTTGATTACTTGTTCTGTACGCGTTAGCTCCTTTATTTGTCTGTGTGTGTGTGCCTATTTATAAATAAAATCCGATAATTATAAAGAAGACATGGAAGTAATCAACAATAACCTCGATGAATTCTCAATATCACACTCTTCCCTGTGTGATATTGAAAATTGCTCGACACTAGTCCCTATTTCTAATAAATGTCTCAAAGTCATAACACAGAACATACGTAGTTTAAATCGTAACATTCCTAGCTTCCTGACACTAATAAATAGAAGCCAAGTGAAATGGGATATTATTATATTAACAGAATGTTGGCTACCATCTGTATCCCATGTTCCGCTTATAGAGGGTTATAGTAGTACTTCTACCACTCGTAATTTTACCCAAAACGAAGGGGTTATTGTTTATTATCTCGAAAGTATCAACATTAACATTGAAGAGGCTAACCTAAGTAATGCAAATTGTTTAGTACTAAATATTAATAATGATATTATAGTTATGTCTATTTATCGACCACCGGGACATAGGGATACCACTGGTTTTATAGAAACACTAGAAAAACTTCTTAAGAGTTATTCTAAATATAAAAATATAATAATTACGGGTGACATTAATATTGACATTGTGGAACACTCACCTGATACTAGAAGCAACTACTACTTAAATATATTAGCTGAACATGGATTATTAGCAGGGCATACCCTTCCCACGCACGGGCGCACTTGTTTAGACCATGTTATGATAAAAACTAAACTAAATGTATATTGTTATGTCGCCCAAACGTCAATAACTGATCACGAGACCGTTTTTTTCTTTTTAACCCTAGATTCATGTGTTACACATGCTTTTAAAAAACACACTTGTCAACGTATTAACTTTGAAAAATTGGATTCATGTATAAAAACTATTGACTTTTCTGAAATTTACACATATAATGACGTGAACAGAGCTACTAAACACTTGATTTCATTGCTAAGTAATATAATACTAAGTAACACTACCTTTAAAAATATACCTAATAGAAAAATAAGGACTAAGCCGTGGATTACTCCAGGGATACTTAGGTGTATGCGCAATAGGGACAAAATGCATCAAAAATTAAAACAAAAACCAAACGATGAAATTTTGATAAAAACGTATAAATAGAAATTTTTGTAATACCTTATTGAAGAAACTTAAAAGAGATTTTGAGAGTCAGGATATTAAAAAGGCAAGCTCTGACAAGAAAAAACTTTGGGAAACATTGAAAAAGACCACCTTTCGAACTAAGGAACAAGTACCAGCCACAAACCTCCTCTCCGCTTTAGAACCCCAAAAAAGCGTTGATAAAGTAAATTCCTACTTTACTAACGTTGGAAAAAATTTAGCAGAAAAACTCTTGCCTAATTCATGTCTGCACTCCTCTTCCTCCAAAATATTGTCGAGTTCTTTTATGTTACTTCCTACTGACGAGATTGAACTGAATAAAATTATATTATATAGTTTAAAAGCCGACTGTGCCATGGGTATTGATAAAATACCCAATAAAATTATAAAAAGGTATAAACATATACTTATCCCTCCTTTGGTATATATATGCAACCTTGCTTTTACTTCAGGAATCTTTCCTGCATCATTTAAGACTGCCTTGATCATACCTATTTATAAGAGCGGAGATAAGAACCGTGTTGATAATTACAGGCCAATTTCGATTTTACCGTCACTATCTAAGTGTCTCGAAAATCTAATAAATAATAGATTAGTCCATTACTTAGAAAGATTTAATCTCTTGTCAACAAATCAATTTGGATTTCGTATCAAAAGATCAACATCAGATGCGGTGCACTCTCTTACAGACCATATAGTAACAGGCTTAGATAATAAAAAGAAGTGTATTGCAGTTTTTTTAGATTTAGCTAAAGCATTCGACACTGTTTCGATTCCAACCTTGATAACTAAATTAGAATGCTTAGGAATTAGGGGTCTACCGCTAGAGCTCTTTAAATCATATTTAAATGGTCGCTCCCAGATAGTTAAAATTGGTGATTATACTAGTCAATCCCTACCAGTAATATATGGAATTCCTCAAGGTAGTGTGCTCGGCCCTACGCTCTTCATAACCTATTTAAATGATTTATGCCAACTTTCTCTGTCTAATGGTAAAATCATAACGTTTGCTGATGACACAGTCCTAGTCTTCAAAGCTGGCTCTTGGACTAACGTATACTGTAAAGCTCAGGAGGGTATCAACATAGTCAAGAAGTGGCTAAATAATCATCTTCTTACATTGAATGTTGAGAAAACAAAATATTTAACTATTATATATGTAACGTAAATAAAACACTGAGTTCCTTCAATAAGTATTGTATTGGCTAGGTAGCCTGACACGAACTAACTTGTCATATATAATTTCAACTTACCCACTTAAATTCACTTTATTATTTAACAAAGCAAATAAGTACCTACATTTAAATCTATATAACAATCTTTGACTTTAGATATGACATACCTCCCCAATAAGATAGCTTTACAATAATTTAAAAATCAACACAAAATAACATTACAATATAACAATCAATTTAAACAATGAGCATTCTCAACTACTTGCGGCCTCTGATAAGGTGACTTTGCACGTACACTAAACTTATATTTTATTTTTCCTATGCTATCTGAAGTACTAGGAATTCCTAACATTTCAGCCCATTCTGTGGCATCTGGTATAGCAATGATTTCTTCCTCTGCCTGACTATTCTCCTCCTCTTTGTTTCCATTGATATCATCCATATCTTTATCCATATCTACATCTATATTCTCAGAAGTTATATTTGGTGATAAATGTTCACGATTATCATTTACCTCTCTCTCAGTTTGAGTTGCTGCTGGAGTCATTTTAATTAACTGGTCAATATGTCTATTAATAATCGTCCCCTCACTCGTCTCCACTTTATAATTAGATGGACCTGACTTTTCATTAATTACACCAGGAAGCCACCTTGGACCAGTTTGGTTGTAATTTCTATACATTACTTTCTGATTTACATTAGTTTGACGGGGTTTCTTTTGATTATTATTATAAATTTCCTGTTCATTTTTTGTATTTCTCAAATTATCTGGATGCAAAGTATCTAATAGAGTACGCAAACGCCTCTTCATTAGTAATTCTGATGGACTTTTATTAGTTGTTACGCATGGTGTACTCCTAAGAGCTAGTAACAAATTAGGAATTTTAACAGCCCACGATAAGTTATCCATTTTATTGAGTTTTCCTTTTATCGTTTTAACCCTGCGCTCAGCCAAACCATTAGTAGCTGGGTGGTAAGGTGCTGTCGTTACATGCCTAATATTATTGGCCTTCAAAAAATTCTGCATATCATTTGATTTAAAAGAAGTGCCATTGTCTGATACTAACACTTCACACAAACCATGGGTTGCAAATACTGATCTTAATAAGCTAATGGCTGTTGCAGACGTAGTATTATTTACCACAAACACTTCAGGCCATCTGGAGTATGCATCCACCATGATCAAGAAATATTTATTCTTATATGGTCCGGCCCAATCAATATGGATCCTTGACCAGGGTCTAGTGGGCGTAATCCACTCATGCACTACCTTAGGAGGCATATGTCGATTTTCTAAGCATTTCGAACAACTTCCAATCATTAATTCAATATCTTCACTGAGACCTGGCCACCACACGTAACTCCGAGCAACTGACTTTGTTTGAACTATTCCTGAATGTGCTTTATGTAGAACTTGTAATACATGTTGTCTAAGTGCACTCGGTATAAATACACGACAACCGAGAAGTATGCAATCGTCTTGCAGTGATAATTCAAGTTTGTGTAACCAAAATGGACGGAGACATTTGTCATTAATTTTTGTTGGCCACCCATGCTTTATATAGTGCATCACTTGACATAAAGTTTTGTCTTGTTTTGTTGCTAAAGCAACGCGTTCGGCATCAAAAGGAAAATCAGCTGGTGCTTCAGCCATTAATAAAATATCACTCAAACTTTGCTCTGGTTGTTCGGCCACTGGCTGAGGCCATCTGCTAAGACTGTCGGCATATAAAATTTGAGATCCAGGTTTGTATACTATTTCATAATTATGTGCAGTCAATGCAATAGCAATTCTAGTTAGTCGAGGCGAGAGCATAGTTGGCATAGGTTTTTTAGGATCGAAAATGCCAAGTAGAGGTTTATGGTCCGTAACTATACGGAAACGCCTTGCCATCAGGTAATTATTAAATTTTGTTATACCGAACATAATAGACGCTGCCTCTTTATCAAGCTGCGAATAACGCCTTTCGTGTGAATGAAGAGTTCTAGATGCCATTGCTATTGGACGTTCTTCCATATCCTCCATTTCATGAGATAATACATTCCCCAACTCCATACTCTGAGCTGTCACAGGTGAGTATTAATGGTTTATTAACATCATAATGTACCAAGGTTACGTCGAAGGTAAGTAAACTTTTAGCTGTTTCGAATGCACTCTGCTCTACTTTTGACCATTTCCAACTACTTTTCGCGTCCAATAAACGATGTAAAGGCTCTAATACCGTAGCTTTGTGTGGAACAAATCGCTCATAAAAATTGTATAGGCCAAGAAATGCTTGCAACTCTTTCTTGTTTTTCGGTGCAGGAGTTTTCACAATAGACTCCACCTTACTAGGTGCTGGGTGTATACCTTCTGAATCTATGACAAAACCAAGAAATTCAACCTTCTTCTGAGCAAATTTACATTTCATTTTGTTTAAGCGCAGTCCTGCTTTTTCTATTTTTCCAAGTACCATGTCTAAGCTTTCCAGCATTTCCGACATCGACCGGCCACTAATTATAATGTCGTCGATCAATACTGCAACACCTGGAATGCCCGCTAATAACGAGGTCATTAAGCGCTGGAATATTCCTGGACAAGCTTTAACGCCAAATGCTAACCTGTGTACAGTGTATAGGCCTTTACAAGTATTTAAAGTAAGTAGTTTTGAAATGTTATCGTCCACAACCACTTGGGTATATGCTCTGTCTAGGTCTAATGTTGTAAAAATTTTTCCACCGGCAACTGTGGCAAAAACTTCATTAGCCGTTGGCATCGGGTATGTATCTGATTCCGTCGCCTCGTTCACTGTACTGCGGTAATCTCCGCATAGTCTTATTTCACCAGACTTTTTTACTATAGGTACCACAGGTGTAGCCCATTCTGAAAATGATACGGGACACAAAACTCCTTCGTGTTCTAACCTGTCTATCTCGTTTTCAACCCGTTCCCTAAGGGCATATGGCACAGGGCGAGCTTTTAAAAACCGAGGATTTGCACCAGATTTCACATGTATAGCAACGGGATTACCATTGTACGTACCAAGGCCATCTCTAAATACATTGGTATGCTTTGTTATTACCTTCTGCAATTGCGCCAGATCATCGCTAGCAATGAAATTAATGTTCATTGTGATATCTAGAGGCGCGAGCCAATTGCGACCAAGTAGATTTAGACCGTTCCCTTTAGCTACTATCATTGTCAAATCTCTTAAGACATTCTTATAACGCACTGGCAATGTTGCCTGCCCAAGCAATTTTACAGGTGTTTCAGTCTGCAGACTGCAGAGCACACTCCATGTGCGCTCATTGATGAGAGAGAAACTAGCCCCCGTATCGACTTGCATCCGCACGGGCATGTCAGCAATAAAAATATCAACTTCGTAAGGTGGCATCCGCGTAGCACTCTGCATATTGTAAATACCATTTAATAGATCTCCATTATCTGCAATCTGTGTGAAATTAACGTCCTTCTGGTTAGACTTTTTCTTTTTAACACAAATTTTTTCAACGTGCCCTCGCTTTTTACAAAATCGGCAAATTGCGTTGACAAAACGACATTCTCCCGCGTGTCGGTTCCCACATCGGTAACACAACCGATTAGACACTGTTGTTTGTACGGCGTTAACGTCCATCGGCTCGTCGGCGTCGTCTTGCGATGTCCCGGCGCGCGCCCTTACGTCCGCGACGGCGCCGCTGTTGATGCCCGCGGTACCGTGTATCATGCGCACATCACGATCTGCACTTTCTGATGGTAACACAGCATTCACTACGTCCTGATACTGTAAATTGTCGCGTTTTAATAGTTTGTATTGTAATCTACTATCACTCACACACGAGTTTGTCGCGTAACATTCTTTCTAAGTCTGTAAAATTACACTTGGCACTAAGTTTTCTCACATCTGCAATAAAGTCTGAAGCTAATTCACCGCGTTTTTGTTCCCGTTTATAAAACTTATATGACATTGTTATTTCATTTGGAGTAGGACTGTAATGCCTACTTAGAATTGCTTCTATTTCGGTAAAAGTCACATCGGTTGCTTTCCTAGGCGTAATCAACGCAACCAAAGTATCATACACTCGCGAACCACACACTGTGAAAAAATTAGCACGCTTAACATTGTCCACGATGACGCCATTTGCCTCGAAACAAAACTTCAATCGGTCTATGTAACTGTCCCAGTTAGCCGAGTCTGGATTGTATTCTTCAAATCTTATAGCTTTATTATCCATTTTGTATAATTTTTAACTTCTCGTCGCCAATATTATATATGTAACGTAAATAAAACACTGAGTTCCTTCAATAAGTATTGTATTGGCTAGGTAGCCTGACACGAACTAACTTGTCATATATAATTTCAACTTACCCACTTAAATTCACTTTATTATTTAACAAAGCAAATAAGTACCTACATTTAAATCTATATAACAATCTTTGACTTTAGATATGACATTAACCTTCTCCATTAACAAAGTGTCGATTTCGTCTAACCTTCAGTTAACCGCTCACTCTTGCAACTTATCTCTTCAGTCTCGCTGTTCCTGTAAGCCGCTTCAGCGTGCTAACGTAGTTAAATATTTAGGTGTGGATATTGATCATCACTTAAGCTTTGAAACTCATATTAATAACTTAACAATAAGATTACGCAAATTAATTTACATATTCAAAAATCTACGCCACATTGCTGACCGTGATATTATTAAAACAGTGTATTTTGCGATCTGCCAATCCGTTATTGGCTATTGCATCACGTCTTGGGGAGGATGCTATAAGTCCCAAAGGCTAAAACTGGAAAGAGCCCAAAGAGCTATCCTAAAAGTAAGTGCATTTCTTCCAATATTATATTCAACAAGTGAACTTTATAAACAATGGAATGTACTTACTGTTAGGCAAATCTTTGTACTACAAACGATTCTTAAAAAACATACAGAATTAGTTTATAACCCAAAATTAATTATCAGTAAACATAGAAAAGGTACTGTATGTCCTACATCCACCCATAGAACCAATTTTTCTCGTAAGTTTTATGTTTTTCTTGGTAACTTTCTATATAATAAGTTAAATACAAAATTACTATTTTACGGCATGACTAAATTGAAAACTAAGAAAGCTCTTACCAACTGGCTCCTAGACATGACGTACGATTCTACTGAAAAAATATTAATTAACTAATATGTATAATTGCATAATGTATTAAAAATATAATAGGTCGTTTTGAAATCCCTTATACATCCCTAAAATCGCTTATCTATATATATAAAAGGACTTGTCCTCACTGACTGAGGTAAGACGCGCGCACAGCCGTAACCGCTGTGCGTAGAAACGTGGAATTTGGACTAATGTTTACTTTCGTTATCTGGACATCCACTAAGAAGGGATTTTGAAAAATTTTAACTCTAAAGGGGTGAAATAGGGGTTGAAAGTTTGTATAGAAAAAAAATTAAAACGGCACCGATTCTTATAAAATTTAAAATTTAGATTTTTAAAAGTATTTAATTGAACACGTGTTTCATCGTTTTCTAGAATTCTCCCCCTAAGGGTGCATATAAGGAGTTGAAAGTCTGTATAGATTTTTTTTTAAATCGGCACCAATTTTTATAACATTTGAAATTCAGACTCTTAAAAGTATTTAATTGAACATGTGTTTCATGGTTTTCTAGAATTCACCCCCTAAGGGTGCAAATAAGGGGTTGAAAGTTAGTATGGAAAAATCTTCAAATCGCCACCGATTTTTATAAAATTAGAAATTTAGACTCTTAAAAATATTTCATTGAACACATGTTTTATGGTTTATTAGAATTCACCCCCAAAATAAGCAAGCGGAGCTGCGCGCGTCCGCTAGTACATTCATATACTCCCAACCATTTTTCCTATAAAATTAATCAATACTATAAAAATAGCTTTACACACACCCACGCACACACACACCCACGCACACACATACCCACACACACACACATACCCACACACACACATACACACACACACACACACACGCACACACCCACACTCACGCGCAATCAACTTTTTAATGTAATATTTATTGTACTGTTATTTGTTTTCTCAATCATGTTAATATAATAACACAAGCCCAGAGCTTAGTACAAGCGTCAGTCTCATATGATTGCCTCCTTATCTTTCTGTTTGTATACAATGTGATGTGATGAGATATAAATTTTATTTATTATTATTATTATTATTATTCTTTGTACCCTGTTCCTTAGTCTATCTATATGTTATATATAAACATCACATACGTGATTTAAGGTATTTTTTAGCTTCTCTCGCTTCTTTGCATCTCGCACATAGCAGGGTAGGCAGAGAGACCTCTGTCCCCCACTTACCGCCGAATTCGGGAGGCATTGCGTGTCAAAATGGCGGAACTCAACGCCGCGGTTTGTCTTGTTACCAGAGCAATGTAATAAAAATATTTCATTTCTTTGTATGGAAATCGAACCCACAATCTGTGGCGTTTACAATTGCATACTTGTGCCCTTGCGCTATGACTGGTTTCATAAATTTAAAATTAATGTTTTTCAAGTTATTTCTTTATAAGATCCACCAACAGAAAATACGGATGTACTTAAATACACAAGTTAACTAAAAAAAATACATTGCAGTGTTATTTCCCTTACAGGTAGAGACAACATGCACCAATAGTACCTATGTTTTTTGTTTTTTAGTATTAACTGAAGTTAAATAACTAGAGACTAATATAAAACACCAACATTTTAAAACACATATTAGTATTTGCTCAATGTTAATTATAGCAGTACTTTTGACCAATACACAATATTTATTAATTAAAACATTTAAGTTACTTTAAGTTAATTTGCTAACAATGAACTAAGTATGTTAATAGTTCATTATAACCTAATAACAAATCACGATTGTTTTTATGTAGACTATTTATTTTCTCTTCTTCGTTTAATTTGAAGCAAGGAACATAATATGCTAGAGAGATTTGAAGTAAAAATGTCACCGGCATTTAACGTAAGTCGTAAGCCATCAAAATTTGTCCTTCAAGAAAAGTTATAGATACCTCATACCAAGTTTCGTTAGTTTCTCATTATTTTATTATAGTACATAATTTAATTTCATAATAAAATACTAGACATATAAATTTAGAATAAGATATTTGAAACTAGTCGTATTTCTATTTTATAAAATAATTGCGTCAGAGACATAGACAATAATTATTTTTATAGGGGACATAAGTTCACCTAAACAGTAATCTAGGTGATAAATCAGTTAAATGAAAAAATACGAAGGCTGGATAACAATATAATTTAAATAACTTAAATTACATTTTATAAAACTTGTGCGTATCTCCTGAACAGTGTACTCTTTTTATTTAATATTCTATAACCTATCTCAATAGAGGCAATATCCAGAGACTATAGAGTTCTACAGATGTCGCCACTCGCTAGCTGTTTGACATTTGTGCGACGTAGTGACGTATGACGTATGACGTAGAGTCGTAGGTAAATAAAAGACCGACACTATGAGGCTTTATTTTTACAAATTGTACAATGTTTATGCTTTAAAAATACTATTACATTTTAAAACAAAAAGTATTTTTTACTAATACATTAAGTTTGATGAATCTGAATGTTTCTTATTAAGTATATAAAACAAAGATTTTGCAATAATATACAAAACAATAATAAAACTTGGGTAATGACA
Organism: Heliconius melpomene rosina; assembly: GCF_056956725.1. Taxonomy (NCBI): domain Eukaryota; kingdom Metazoa; phylum Arthropoda; class Insecta; order Lepidoptera; family Nymphalidae; genus Heliconius; species Heliconius melpomene. Next base: position 82,491 of record NC_140396.1, on the reverse strand, counting down.
AAGTACATCATCTTTATAGTATTCAAAATTATTAAAGGAATTATTTAATAATATTATTATTTAATATAGCATTTCAAAATAAAGTAAATATTTAAATCGAACAAATGGTGAATAATCTTATTATTCTTTCTATTACCTTCTTCTTATTATTGTAACAATGATTCCCGGGATGAAGCCTAAATAATAGGAAAAAAGAGAAATATTTAATATATTTTAAAACTTGTCATTTCCTATTTTAGATTTTTTTATAATAATGTAAACATTTAACACTAAACAATATAAACCTATTTTCATATAGCTATACATATTATAGCCATAATGATGAGAAGGCAGGCATTCTTGATAATTACATTAATATGAATCTAATGGACTAACTTCAATGTAAAATAAATATTTTTGATAGTTTATGAATAACAGACAAAGAGATATTAATAAAGTTACTTTTACCTTGCAAGAAACATTCCGTGATTATTTTAAGCATTTAAATACCTGGATAATGTCCTATCATGCTGAGAATGCTGTAGTTCTAATAAATCTGACCTCATTAGTGGATACTCTAAAAAATGTACAAAATTATTATGATTTTCAATGAAAATTTTTCATTAGAAGTAAACATTATGAATATTATTCACTTTAAAATAACTCTCATCTTATAGAAGTATCTATATTCTATAGAGTTAAAATAAAAAAAGAAATACATGTTTATTATGGCTGTTGGTTGGTTGGCCCAGAGTTGGCTGTCATATAGAAGATGTATGTGTTAACAATATTAGCTATGCTGACGATATGGTGCTGCTGAGTGCATCTGTCTGTGGCATAAGAAAATTAGTATCTTTATGTGAGTCGTATGCTAAGTCACATGGACTAATGTATAATGTAAATAAGAGTCAAATAATGATGTTTAATGTCAGAGGCAAGTGTAGGAGAGAACTACCACCGGTTTTTCTAAATAATTGTAGCTTAGGTAGGGTGGATAGTTTTAAATATCTTGGCCACTACTTGACCTCTGATTTAAAAGACGATACTGATATTGAACGGGAGCGGAGAGCGTTGTCGGTGAGGGCGAATATGCTTGCTCGTAGGTTTGCACGTAGTTCTCCCAATGTTAAAATAACATTATTTAGAGCATATTGTACATCTTTTTACACGTGCAGCCTGTGGGCAGGATATACTCAAATATCCTATAGCGCTCTCCGCATTCAGTACAATAACGCGTTCAGGGTGCTGTTGGGGCTACCTCGATACTGCAGTGCCTCAGGCATGTTCGCTGAAGCGCGTGTTGACTGTTTTTACGCCCTCATGAGAAAAAGATGCGAGTCTCTGGTGCGTAGGGTACGGGGTAGTGCCAACAAATTACTAAACATGACATCCAGTAGACTGGATTGTATATACATGAATGATTGCTGTTCCGTTGCGAACGGGACGGTACACGGTGCAGCGATGATTCACGTGTATTGGAACATTTATTTAAAATATAATTATAATTGTAACTAACCTAGTCTGTAAGAAATATTGTTTACTAACCATAACGAGTCGAACCTAAAAGGGGCAATGTCACAAAGAGATGATACGGTGATAGAGGCACTGATCCAAAAACTCAAGGAAGGCGTTCTGCATGAGCCAGGCCAAATCTAGTAGGTGAAGGTGTTCTTTACATGTATAAAGTAATTATATAAAATAAGTTATATATGTTAATAACATTTAAAAAAAAAAATATGTCGGTAGGGGTCTCATCCAACCATTCTAGTATAAGCTCTAGATATAAGTACAGTTTAAATTGTCCTAAAATTAAGTACGCCACATTAAAATAACTTTTATAAAATAAAAAAAGGCACGGGCAACTATGCGCCCGTGGATGTGATGTTAAAATAAAAAAAAAAAAAAAACCATAACGAGTCTCTGGTCACTTAAATAAAAAAATATATTATTATTATTTTATGTTTTTATTTTAATTTCTCAGCTTATAGCTAATTACGTTTGCGGCAGTTGAGGGATTGAAAAAAAACCGAATAATTATTAATTATTTATTAATTATTTATTAATTATATATTAATACAATTATCTTAAAACTAACGACTGCTTTAATCGAAGTGAGAATAAAGAGTGTTTTTAACTTCTAATAAGATATTATAATTACGAGAATTAAAACACAGGTGCATTGGACAATTCGAAGAAATCGCTGGGTGGTCGCCCGAGATCAGGCGAGGCACTTTGGTACGTCAGCATATTCGTAGGGTTAGGGTTCCTTAACTCCTCCACGCCTAGAGAGGCAACTATTTGAGAATGTTGAGTGAAAAAGTTGCCGGAGTACTCGCTTCCTTAGGATCTTCTGGGTTATCTCCATCTTCCAAGCTTTCTTCATTCTTTGCAATAGTTTTCTTGTACTTTTTATATTGTAATAAAATGATGAGTGCACCTGCACTGAATAATATTGCATATACTGGTATAGTTGTATGATATACTGTAGAATCCTTTTCGTGTTCAATGTGTAGCGGTGATTGCATCACAATTTTATCCTTGGTTCTATGGAGTCCATGAGGATTTATAGATGATATATTAATAGTTGTATCTGATGATTGAGTTCTACTTGGCAGAGATACCAGCTGCTATGTTTCGGGCATTCGGCCTCTATGTACAAGAATGAATTCTCGTTTGTTGCAATGAAAGGAGAGGATGGGATAAGAGCCTGTGATTTTTTATTAGGTACTACTGCTAATCTATATAATAAAAAAAATATCTTTAGAAATAATAGGAAATCGGAATATAAAAACTATTTGCTTATTAGCATAGTAAGAAGCCGGTTGAATTATAAGAAACTAACTTAATATATCTATACTAATCATAGAATGGTGCATGCTTGATGCATGTATAAAAGCTAAACTATTTTCTATTCTTAATAATTCGTTCCTTAAAGCTAATGGCCAAATTTCGCATATTTAATTAAAGTCAAACCATTATTCATTTTGTTAGAAAGTATTAACATTAAGGTACTATTAATTTTACTTTGATTTTCTACTAGTTGAGTCAAAACGCTATTATATTTAGTGTTCCGTTCTTTGCTTATGCTTAATTGATTATTAATTTCATTTGTAATTTTATCTTGATTACTTTCTAATAATTTTATAGCTTCGTTATACTTTAAAGCATCAGTATAGTCTAAGTTCCCTGTAATACTTTTTATAACTGTTCCGAGTCCATCAATGATTCCTCTTTTAGATCTAGTGGGTTGTAAGGATTTAATTTGAAGTAATATCTCGTTTAATTTGTTAAGCAAGTAATTTGTCTGTATTTCATATACTGAATAATATCTAATGGCATGTACCTAAGTAATTGATTTTTTATAATTGTGTAAATGATTCCGTAGACTGTGTGTGCTATCTTTTTATATTTAATGTCCTGAAGATGTACCAGAGGTAGCATCGCAAACACGAGGATCCTGTAACAAACTCGCTGCTTTAGGGATTCGCTTTAGTCGCGATTTTGCTATAGGGCCACGTCTCTTTTTAGTGTAAATATGTATGGGTAAATCGACAAGGACAGTGTCTTGTGTATGTGTATATCTAGGGGCTGTTTTCTGTCTTTCAGCTAATGGATCGGGTACATATTCTATCTCAGGTTCGCGTGTATTATTTCTATTTTCAATAAGGATCGTTCGGTCACTAAGGGATGATTGGTTAATGATGTCGTACTCTTTTTTCATCCGCTCTTTATAGGTCTGTAAGTATTGTTGTAACATTTGTCGAATGAGGTCAAGGTCAAGACAGTCTCGGGGGTCAAAATGTCCATTTAATAGATCAAAAGGTCTATGAAATTTATTAAGAGGTCTATCGTGACTACTGTCTGCCGTTAACGTAGAGGAGTTAGATCGATGAGAGGCGGTTATTGTTGACGAGTTTAATTTTCCAGGAACCGATACCGTAGAGGAATTTGATACCCTGCATAAGGTATCAGATGGATTGCCTAATAGTGAATTTAATTCATCGATTTCGTCTATTAATGACTTTGTTTCTTTTGTATGTATTTCTATTCTAGAGAGAGCGTCCGCGTTAGTATTACTCTTACCTTTTTTATATATCACTGTATAGTCAAATTCACTTAATCGTAAACACCATCTCGTAAGCCGTGAATTTGGCTCCTTTAGGTTCATCATCCATTGCAATGGTTTATGGTCTGTAACTATTTTAAATTTCCTACCAAATAAGTAAGGCCTAAAGTACTTTGTTGCCCAGACTATAGCCAATAATTCTTTTTACTATAGTTTTGTTCACTGTCGTTAAGGGTCCTAGAGGCATAGCAAATTGGTCTATCGGATCCTATAGGGTCTTGTGATAAAATAGCACCTATAGCCACATTAGATGCATCAGTTGTGAGGTTAAATTCTTTATTGAAGTCGGGGTATTGAAGTATTGGGTCATTTGTTAAAACTGTTTTACACTTTTCAAAACTAGATATGTATTCGTCATTTAAAATAATTTTCCTACCTTTTTTTAGACATTGTGTAAGGGGTTTTGTTAATTTTGCGAAATCTGGAATAAATTTACGATAATATCCAACTAAGCCTAGGAATTGTTTTATTTCTTTTGGTGTTTTCGGTATGGGGTATTTTTCTATTGCAGCTATTTTTTCGGGGTTAGGTTTAACTCCGTCTGCACTTATAATATGACCTAGAAAAGCTGTCTCTCGTTTTAAAAATTCTGACTTGTCCATTTGGATTTTAAAGTTGGATTCTCGAAGTCTCTGGAAAACTTTACTTAAATTTACTATATGCTCCTGTAAGGATGTACTAAAAAAAATTATATCATCCATATAGACTAGACAAATAGAGTTTTGTAGGCCTTTCAGCACATCGTCCACCACTCGCTGAAAGGTCGCTGGAGAATTTTTTAATCCCATGGGCATACGAAGGAATTCATAATGTCCATGTTCTACATTAAATGCCGTTTTATGTATGTCCTGAGGATCTGTTTGTACCTGATAAAATCCGCTGGCTAAGTCTAAAGTCGTAAAATACTGACATCTTCCTAATTTATCTAATACGTCGTTAATGTTGGGGATAGGATATTTATCGTCTATTGTTTTTTCGTTTAATTTGCGAAAATCAACAACTATTCGCCATTTTCTTTTACCGGATGCGTCGACCTTTTTAGGCACAACCCAAATAAGTGAGCTCCATGCCGAATTAGAGGGTCTTATTATTCCTTGATCGAGCATTTGACCTATTTGTTTCTGTTCTTCCTGTCTATGAACATATGGGTATCTATAGCTTTTTATGTGGACGGGGACTTCGTCGGTGGTTTTAATCGAGTGTTTTAACTTATTTGTAAAAGTAAGAGGTTCGCCTTCTAGATAAAAAACGTCAGCGTATTGGCTACATAGTATTTCTAGATTTTTCCGCTCCTCAACGTTAAGATGCTCTGTACGAAGTCGCGTCAGAACGTCTTTTACACGTTGCGATTGTTCATTGCATCTAAAATTGATATTATTAATTTCTGCATAGACGGCTCGGTCCATTGAGAATATTACGTCATTCCTACTAGGATTTTTAACTTCTACGATACCTCTGCTATTCTTAACAGATGTAAGGCATTCACTAATTATGCAATTTGAAATTTTTTGTTCTTTTACGTATGCTTCGCCATCGTGCATATTAATAGGAATATTTAACAATTTTGATTGTCCTGCTGTGATTATATCTTCATATAAATTTACATTACGGGAGTCATGTACGTATATGGGGTTTGAAGCAGTCTTGGTAATAAGTGTTTTATTTTTATAATCTATTACTGCTTCCCATTTGTCTAACAAATCGGTTCCTATGAGTCCATCGAAAAAATCATGAAATTTATATATATAAAATGTTATATTACGCGGGTCATTAAATTCATTAAAGCTTGGTATAGTTATAGAATAGTCACTTCTAGTTTTGGCATGAACATTACATACTTCGAATGGATCGTAGTTTAAAGGAAAATTATTAAGATATTTTTCTACAACAGTTGGACTTAAAAAGGATTGATTGGCTCCTGTATCGATTAATAATTTTAAAGGTGGCGATAATATTTGAATATATGAAAGGTGACGTTGTGTATGTAGATTAATTTCTATTTTAAGGTGTCGGACTTGGAGATTTTCTGAAAATCCTGCTCATTATCGTCAGGTGTAGTCTCATTATTGGTTTCTATTTGTGACGTAGTGGGATTATCGGAATACTTTTGGGGATAGGCCTCATAGTTATAGTCATAGTCATAGGGGTATTCTATATATTCGTTACTGTTATAATACGGTTCATAGTCTGTATAATAATCGTACGAGTCGTAATCGTCTTCAAAGTTATTAAAATTTATTTCCCTTGATTTAAAATAATTTCTCGGGGGAGGATTACCGTATTTTAACCAATTATGTCCTGTAAGTGTATGCTGTGTTGGTGGCAGTGGTCGAGACACAAAGTGGCTCACACCGCTCATAGGTCTAGGAAATCCATTGCCTTGATTAGGCTTCTGTGTGTTACTATTTCGAGGCGGTAGCTTAAACATGTGACTGTTAGGGTTGTAGTTCGGAGGTGGTGCACCGAACATTCTTTGTGTGTGCGTGGGTAGTCTAGGGTGTTGGTGTTCATTATTAAATTTTAAAGGCTGTGTGTTAGATCTATTTTGGTATATAGGTATACTTAGTGGAAATGTGCGTGGTGCGAAAGTGTGGTGAGTAGCGTTAGGTCTAGCGGTTACGGTTTTGTTAAATTTTGAAACCTCGTAACGGCTGTGCATGTACATAGTATTAAGTTCTTCGTGTACGTATTCCAGAGCTTTTTCTATAGTTGGTGGTCGCATACAACGAATGCGGGATCCTAATGGTTCTTTAAGACCACGAACATAGGCCTGCATTGTTACTTTTCTATGTAAATCGCGCTTTGCTTCGATAGTGGTGGATAGTGTCTCATGTAGTGTAACATAGGTCATTAACATGCTAAACAAATTTTGACAATGGTCATAAAATTCTTGAGGGCTTCTATTACCTTGTGTGGCTAAGGAGAGATCATTGTATAGGGCGGTTTCATCCCTTTGGTCGGAAAAGTTATTAATTAAAAGTGTTTTAATACCTAGCCAACTATCGGGTATTCCGTTTGAATTAATTTTACTTGCTGCTGTGCCCGTTATCTTGTTTAAAATTCCATTTAACAAACATACGTTAGAAAATTCACTACCAGGTAATTCACTTAGATATTGGATCGCTAAATGGTCACAAATTTGAATAAATCGAGTTAAAATATTTGGGTTCCCGTCGAACTCCGGGACAAGGTGGAGGGCCTTAAATATGGTGTCCGGATCGTGAGACATGTTAACTAAATTAATTAAATTAGAATAACTACAATCTAAATTTAATTTTTTTATTTCTTACTTACTTACTTACTCCTGTAATTCCATATTTCCCTGTCAGCATCTTTTGCGAGTCTCTCAGATTGAGAAGAGTATCAAAGTCAGTCAGTCTCAATCCAACGACTCACGAGCACGGTAGCTCAAGGGTCCCATTGTAATTAGTTATAATTAAGTAGTATCCTTTTATAATTAATAAATATCCTTTTATAATTAATAAATCTTTTTTTAAAAAGACATCCGCGTGGGACCCTATAACATTTTGGTGGCAGCGGTGGGATACGGATATTCCAGCTTTTCTGGATATTCGCCAGAAAATATCCTGAAGTGAACTATCGTATTCCCTTTTCTATAATAATATAATATATATATATATATATATATATATATATATATATATATATATATATATATATATATCAAGAACTGTGTTTCGAGTGAGTGCAAAATAAAAGTGTTAAGAAAGTGAAGTGTAACAAGTGTAACTAGTATCCTGAGGCCTGATAAGACGTATCCTGGCAAATTCCCCTGAATTCCATCTAAAGAAATATCCACAACTTAAATTTCTATCATCGTTGCGTCGAAGCGTCGCCTTGCTGTCCGGAATGCATTTGTTATCTCAGTGTATTGTTACGACGGTGTATGTAGCCGCATTCCAGTAAGTTTATTATTTAAGATTATTCTAGGGATCTGTACCTATACCTCATAAATATTCAGTATAAATTAATGTATAAAATTATTATGTATTTCCAATAGTAGCATATCAGTTATGCCTAAAATAACAAAAAGGGAGGAAGATGAAAAATTAAATATATATATCCCGGAGGTACCTTGTAGTGCAGAGTCAAATAAACCCATAACATCCCCTAAGGCGACAGGACCAGCTATTTTAGAAATGGACCTTAACACACTTTTCAAGTTTATCAAACCATATGATGGCAGTAGGGAGACTGCAAATTCCTTTATAATAAATTGCAATAATGCCCATGACCTCGCTAGTACCATTCAGAAACCTGTCCTTCTAAAATATATAATTAGCCAACTGAGTGGGAAAGCGGAGGCTGCCTGCTCAATAAAAGAATTTACAACATGGGAAGCATTATGCTCATTTATTAACAGACTTGCAAGAGAGCAGGCAGGCCCCGCAGGAGTTGGTTAACCAGTATGCACTAAGTTTAGAAAGCTGTCTATCGCAATTACTGACAGAAGTATCGCTCAGCCACACAAAAAAAAGCGAACTTGCCGGGCGTATAGCCGCCATGGAGGACTTAGCCCTCCATTATTTTCTCATGGGTCTACATCCACGATTATCCACCATAGTGCGATGCCGGAATCCCGGAAATCTAAATGAAGCAATTAATTTTGCCATTTCCGAGGAGAAAATTTATTATACTATGTATAAAAGGAATTTAAACAAATACGATAATAAACAACATAATCCTCATCCAAATAATAGTAAACAATTTACAAAATTTAATTTTCGTCAAGGACAATCAAGCCAATCCTCTGGACAACCAAATTCAAATCCATGGCAGGGTCAATCGTCAACCCCTAGAACTCCCAGTCTATTTTGTCGGTATTGTAAAAGTGTAGGTCATGATTTAAAGGATTGCCAAAGACGAGCCTATTACAATAACCGATACCAACAGCCTAGGCCAAGTCAAAACAGATTTAGTCAGGGAGGTAACTTTAACAATGTTGCCCCCAGACCTGTTAACTTTGTCCAAGAGCCATTATATGAAAATCCAGCGAATGTACAAAATGATGGCTACCTCAATATAAGGGAGGAACATCATTTAAACCCTTAGGTGTCCCACCAGGGTGCCGCGCGGGACAGTCCTTGAAAGTCGGCACAAAATTACATAATATCGGTAGTGTTACACAGCAGGGTAACCAGCCCCAAAACGGAAACACTACACAAAATCCTAAAATTGAGAGTGTTACACAGCAGGGTAACCAGCCCCAAAACGGAAACACTACTCAAAATCCTAAAATCGAGAGTGTTACACAGCAGGGTAACCAGCCCCAAAACGGAAACACTACTCAAAATCCTAAAATCGAGAGTGTTACACAGCAGGGTAACCAGCCCCAAAACGGAAACACTACTCAAAATCCTAAAATCGAGAGTGTTACACAGCAGGGTAACCAGCCCCAAAACGGAAACACTACTCAAAATCCTAAAATCGAGAGTGTTACACAGCAGGGTAACCAGCCCCAAAACGGAAACACTACTCAAAATCCTAAAATCGAGAGTGTTACACAGCAGGGTAACCAGCCCCAAAACGGAAACACTACTCAAAATCCTAAAATCGAGAGTGCTACACAGCAGGGTAACCAGCCCCAAAACGGAAGCACTACTCAAAATTTTAATATCCAGTGTGCTACACAGCAGGGTAACCAGCCCCAAAACGGAAGCACCATTCAAGGTCCTGTTATCCAAGGGCATTTTAAACAAACTGAAAAAGAAAGTTTGTCGAATATAAAACAATATCCAAAAACTACTGAATGTATCTCTAACAATGATATAAATAACATAATTTACGAAATTAATATCGATACGTCAAAAAAGTTATTACCTCATATTTTAGTTCTTTCTCAAATTTCAGATATTCCCATTACTTTATTAGTAGATTCTGGTTCAGCTATCAGCTTAATAAAAAAATCATCTATTCTTAAATTGCCGAAATTATGTAGGGAACCAGTTCAGATAAAAGGAATTGATCCCGGAAATGAAACCACTTCCACGTTAGGTCATTTTATGTTACAAATGAAATTATCAGAAAAAAGTAAAATCAAATACAAATTTCACGTCATTGAAAGTATTAATCTCCCTTATGATGATATACTAGGTACCGATTTCCTTACAGCTTTCGGTTGTAATATTGATTACACAAACGATATCCTTAGTTTCGAAAATATTCGTGTGAAACTACAATTCTATGATCCTATTTATATCATTCCTCCACGATGTGAAACCGTAATTGAGTGCTCTGTAGAAAATCCTGAGGTAAAGGAAGGGCTTATTTTGGATCAGCACTTATCTGAAAATGTGTTAATAGCAAACTGTGCTGTAAGCGTGAAAAGAAATAATAGAGTTAATTTGACAATACTTAATACCTCAGATGAAAATATTCAAATAAATTCTAATCTCTCTCTTAGTCTTTATCCCATTGATCACACTATACTTAACGAGAAAATACAAGAATCCAATAAATATGATAGCATTAATAGAATAAAACAATTATTTGAATTATTAAGAATGTCACATTTGAATTCTGAGGAATCCAGTAATTTACAAGAAATCTGTAGCCAATATTCCGACATATTTTATTTACCCGGAGATATATTATCCTTTACCGATATAGTGCAACATGAAATTCAGACATCAACTTCACAACCAATTAATGTAAAGTCGTATCGCTTTCCTGAAATGCATAAGAAGGAAGTGTCGTCTCAGATCGACAAGATGTTAGATCAAAATATTATCCGACCATCAAAGTCTCCTTGGTCTTCTCCCATTTGGGTAGTTCCTAAGAAATTAGATTCTTCAGGACAAAGAAAATGGCGAATAGTGATAGATTATAGGAAATTAAATGATATTACAATCGGTGAAAGCTACTCTTCCGCCCGGACCTCTGAGGAGTTCAGATGTGTTTACCAGTAATCCGCGGTTCGTTTCATTTTGTAATAAATAGTGAATTCGCGTAAGAAAAGTCGAGTATAAATAATAGGAGTGCATACATCAACATCGTTTTCTTTTGGTTTGCTTGAGACAGATACTAATGAAATACAATCGGTTATAATGACTTTAAAATCTGACAGTGCCCCTGGGTGGGACAACATTCCTACAACTTTTTTTAAATTAGCTTCCCATATACTTACTCCAATTATTTGTCACCTAGTAAACCTATGCTTTAAATTAGGAACTTTCCCTTACCTGTTAAAACAGTCTATAATAACCCCAATCTACAAAGGAGGTGACTCTAATGATACAAGTAATTATAGACCTATCTCAGTGTTACCAGCTATTGCTAAAATCATAGAAAAGATACTGAACTCCAGGTTACTGGGTTACATGGAAAAATTTCAAATTATCTCCAGCTCCCAATATGGTTTTAGACGTAATAAAAATACTGAAGAGGCAATTCTATCACTGACTTGTCATATCACTGAAGTCCTTGATAAAGGTCGAAAATGCTTAACTGTCTTTTTAGATCTCAAAAAAGCTTTTGACACTGTATCTGTCCCCATTCTATTGCAAAAGCTTGAAAACATAGGAATTAGGGGCACAGCGCTACTGATGTTTAAAGACTACTTAAGCAATAGACAACAAAGGGTAAAAATAGGGGATTACATAAGTAGTGATTCTTCTGTAAGCTTTGGTGTTCCACAAGGGAGCGTCTTGGGGCCTACATTGTTTCTGGTCTATATTAACGACTTATTGAGTCTAAAGATTGATAATGGTCGAATTTTTGCATATGCAGATGATACTGCAATTGTTTTTTCAGGTTCCTCATGGAACGCTGTCAAGCTGTTTGCAGAAAAGGGACTTTCATATATATCTTCCTGGCTAAAATCTAACTTACTTACTATTAACTTAGACAAAACAAATTACATGTGTTTTACTATAAATAGTAAAAGTCAGCCTGAAAATGATTTCAAAATAGAGTTGCATAACTGTCTGTATGATACTTCTAATTTGTGTGATTGTGCTCCGTCAACTCTGAGTAGAGTATCCACAACTAAATATCTTGGTGTTATGCTAGATCAACGACTTTCTTGGCACCCACACATAGACTTCACTGGTTCTAGAATTCGGAAGCTTATTTGGATATTTAAAATATTAAGACACGTAACAACTAAAAAACGATTAATCCAAATATATCTTGCCTTAGCACAATCGATACTGGGATATTGCATCTCCGTATGGGGCGGTGCAACAAAAATAAAATTTCTTCAATTAGAAAGAGTACAGAGATCTTTGCTAAAAGTAATGTTTTTTAAGCCGTTTAGATTCTCCACTGAGAGAATATACAACTACTGTGAATTACTAACCGTTCGAAAGCTATATATACTCCAAAGTACTGTAAAAGTGCATAGAGTCACCACTTTCTCAAATAACTCTAAACTACACAATCAAAGAAGAATTGTGACTGCATATATCCCCCCCCCATGAGAACAAAATTTGGCAATAGCCAATTTACAAATCGGTCTAGATTTTTATATAATAAAATAAACAAAAAAATTAATGTTAATCCTTTGTCTACTAGTATTTATCAATTTAAGAAAATATTATCAGCCTGGTTATTATCATTGAATTACGATGCCACAGAAGCCTTAATGGATTCTAATACATAAACACGCACTCTTATACATACACACACACACACGCCTATACATATACATTCGCACACACACACTCACACATGCATTCACACTCGCGCGTTCTCACATGTACACCCACATACATGCACCCTCAAACAAATCGTCTTGCCCGTATTTTTACTTGTATTTTTATTTTTACTTGTATTTTTGTTTTTATTGTTATTTAAGATTAAGTTACGTTTAAACTTAGATATATATTGATATTGTATAGATATTTATTTCCACAAATGTATGAAGTGTTAAGGAAGAGCGGGGCCACCTTACACAAGTACTAGTTTTACTAGTAACTTAATAGGTTGGTCTCATTACTTCACACAGCTAAAGAAAATGTGAAACTGAAATAAATATATATTTTATTTTTTTTTTTATGTTTTTTTTATACATGCGAAGAGATGACTACCTGAGGATCCATCCGTCATCAACAGCAGCAACTGCCCACCTGTTGCGCAAAGGCGACCAACCACACAGCCGTGGGCGGAGTGCAACTTCTAACAGTGAGCGAATTCAACTAATAAAAAGCTTAAGTGTACAGAGATCTGCTTAAACTGGACGGAAAGAATTTTTGTATGGAAACGTCGATAGCCACCATATTAGGTAGACCTCCGTCCTTGCGAAGCAATCCTTTCACTTTTGCAACTATACGTGACTGTTGCCCTGGTACATAGTCTACGAAATGCCACTCAAACGAACGCCACCATCGCATGCGACATTGCCTGTAGACTCCGGTAAGGCGCCCTGCGCTGAACTAAATTTGCCGGCGTCATCATTGACGGATTTTGAAACTCACAGACGTCTTGATAACCCGATGGATACGGAAACTACTCTTAACAAATCTGCCTCTGACACCGACTTGACTATTACACCACCGAGCTTTGTTTTCCAACGGAATAAGAGATTTAGAGCCCAGATGGAAGACTCTGCCTCCAATCAATTAGATGTTTTTACAGAACTGAAAGAAATGCGTAAACTGATGACATCTTCTGTGGCCAAACAGGCTGACGAGCTTAGAAAAGTTAATTCTATTTTAAAAGATATTCAACAGTCAAATTATAATATAGAGAATTCGGTTTCGTATCTTGCTGCTCAAAATGAAGAGTTTAAGCAAAGAATAATAGAACTAGAAACTCAAGCAAAACAGGATCGAAATCATATTACGATGCTAGAAGATAAGATTGAGGAATTACAAATGAATAGCAGAAAGTCTAGCTTTGAAATTAAAAATGTTCCTAAAAAACCAAGCGAAAATAAAGATGATCTCATAGGGATGGTCCTGAGCCTCTCGAAAACTGTGGACTGCAACATAACTAAGTGAGATATTAAAGACATATATAGAGTCAAACCAAGATCAGCCGAAAATAAATCGCCGCCAATTATCATTGAAACTAATTCAACTTTACTTAAAAATGACCTTTTAAAGATGGCAAAGTCGTTCAACATCAAACATAAAAGCAAGCTCTGTGCCAGGCACCTGGGATGCAGCATTCAAGAAGATGTCCACCTTAAAGGCCGGCAACGCACCTGTAGCTCCTCCGGTGCTGCACGGGGTCGTGGGCGGCGGTGATCATCATCAGGTGACCCGAACGCTCGTTTGCCTTGTCCTTCTTCCATAAAAAAAAAAAAAAAAAAACTGAACATTTAACTGTAAAAGCGGCGCGCCTCTACTTCCTGGCCAGAGACTTGACGAGAACTAAAAATTTCAAGTTTTGTTGGACTGCTTATGGTAAAGTATACGTGCGAGAAAATGAACACACGCCGATTATATCAATCAAAAATGAAAGCCAAATACATCAACTTCTAAATAGGGAACCCCAAACTTTGCAGCAGATTTGACTATTCAAAGATAACTCAATAATATATGGTATATCGTTCCTATTGCACTTGCTTCCTTTACTTAACTTGCGTTTGCTTATTATCTTATCTTTATATTATATTTGCCGTAAGGCTGATTTGCTTGCTTATTTTGTGCTTGTATTTTTTCTCAAAAATTGTAATTTACACTTTATTCTCAATGTTAGCGGGAATGCGCGGGAAGGTGCGGGCGGTAAGTGGCGAAAACCGATTTTTTTCAGTATTCCCCGCTCGGATTCAGTTGAAACTGGTGTCGATCGTTCGGGCTCCGAGGAGCCTTCAAGGTGGTATACAACCCGCGGGAATGCGCGGGAAGGTGCGGGCGGTAAGTGGCGAAAACCGATTTTTTCAGTTTTCCCCGCTCGGATTCAGTTGAAACTGGTGTCGATCGTTCGGGGTTCGTGGGGCCTTCAAAGTGGTATAAAACCCGCAGGAATGCGCGGGAAGGTGCGGGCGGTAAGTGGCGAAAACCGATTTTTTCAGTTTTCCCCGCTCGGATTCAGTTGAAACTGGTGTCGATCGTTCGGGCTCCGAGGGGCCTTCAAGGTGGTATACAACCCGCGGGAATGCGCGGGAAGGTGCGGGCGGTAAGTGGCGAAAACCGATTTTTTCAGTTTTCCCCGCTCGGATTCAATTGAAACTGGTGTCGATCGTTCGGGCTCCGAGGGGCCTTTAAGGTGGTATACAACCCGCGGGAATGCGCGGAAAGGTGCGGGCGGTAAATGGCGAAAACCGATTTTTTCAGTTTTCCCCGCTCGGATTCAGTTGAAACTGGTGTCGATCGTTCGGGCTCCGAGGGGCCTTCAAGGTGGTATACAACCCGCGGGAATGCGCGGGAAGGTGCGGGCGGTAAGTGGCGAAAACCGATTTTTTCAGTTTTCCCCGCTCGGATTCAGTTGAAACTGGTGTCGATCGTTCGGGCTCCGAGGGGCCTTCAAGGTGGTATACAACCCGCGGGAATTCGCGCTCATTTAATATATATATTTTTATGAAATCTAACAAAAATAAATCGAAATGAGAGAATAAAAATGTAAAAAATGTTCAACCTAACCTAAGAATAAAAATCTTTGTTTATTAAAAACTTCTCATTTAAAATATATATTTTTATGAAATCTAACAAAAAGAAATCGAAATGAGAGAATAAAAATGTAAAAAATGTTCAACCTAACCTAACCTAAGAATAAAAATCTTTTGTTTATTAAAAACTTCTCATTTAATATATATATATTTTTATGAAATCTAACAAAAAGAAATCAAAATGAGAGAATAAAAATGTAAAAAAATGTTCAACCTAACCTAACCTAAGAATAAAAATCTTTTGTTTATTGAAAACTTCTCATTTTATATGTATATTTTTATGAAATCTAACAAAAAGAAATCGAAATGAGAGAATAAAAATGTAAAAAAATGTTCAACCTAACCTAACCTAAGAATAAAAATCTTTTGTTTATTGAAAACTTCTCATTTAATATATATATTTTTATGAAATCTAACAAAAAGAAATCGAAATGAGAGAATAAAAATGTGAAAAAATGTTCAACCTAACCTAACCTAAGAATAAAAATCTTTTGTTTATTGAAAACTTCTCATTTAATATATATATTTTTATGAAATCTAACAAAAATAAATCGAAATGAGAGAATAAAAATGTGAAAAAATGTTCAACCTAACCTAACCTAAGAATAAAAATCTTTTGTTTATTGAAAACTTCTCATTTAATATATATATATATATATATTTATGAAATCTAACAAAAAGAAATCGAATTGTGAGAATAACAATTTAAAAAAATGTTCAACCTAACCTAACTTAAGAATAAAAATCTTTTGTTTATTAAAAACCTCTCATTTAATATATATATTTTTATGAAATCTAACAAAAAGAAATCGAAATGAGAGAATAAAAATGTGAAAAAATGTTCAAACTAACCTAACCTAAGAATAAAAATCTTTTGTTTATTGAAAACTTTTCAGTTTTCCCCGCTCGGATTCGGTTGAAACTGGTGTCGATCGTTCGGGCTCCGAGGGGCCTTCAAGGTGGTATACAACCCGCGGGAATGCGCGGGAAGGTTCGGGCGGTAAGTGGCGAAAACCGATTTTTTCAGTTTTTCCCGCTCGGATTCAGTTAAAACTGGTGTCGATCGTTCGAGCTCCGAGGGGCCTTCAAGGTGGTATACAACCCGCGGGAATGCGCGGGAAGGTGCGGGCGGTAAGTGGCGAAAACCGATTTTTTCAGTTTTCCCCGCTCGGATTCAGTTGAAACTAGTGTCGATCGTTCGGGCTCCGAGGGGCCTTCAAGGTGGTATACAACCCGAGGGAATGCGCGGGAAGGTGCGGGCGGTAAGTGGCGAAAACCGATTTTTTCAGGTTTCCCCGCTCGGATTCGGTTGAAACTGGTGTCGATCGTTCGGGCTCCGAAAGGCCTTCAAGGTGGTATACAACCCGTAAGAATGCGCGGGAAGGTGCGGACGGTAAGTGGCGAAAACCGATTTTTTCAGTTTTCCCCGCTCGGATTCAGTTGAAACTGGTGTCGATCGTTCGGGCTCCGAGGGGCCTTCAAGGTGGTATAAAACCCGCGGGAATGCGCTGGAAGGAGCGGGCGGTAAGTGGCGAAAACCGATTTTTTCAGTTTTCCCCGCTCGGATTCAGTTGAAACTGGTGTCGATCGTTCGGGCTCCGAAAGGCCTTCAAGGTGGTATACAACCCGCGGAAATGCGCGGGAAGGTGCGAGCGGTAAGTGGCGAAAACCGACTTTTTCAGTTTTCCCCGCTCGGATTCGGTTGAAACTGGTGTCGATCGTTCGGGCTCCGAGGGGCCTTCAAGGTGGTATACAACCCGCTGGAATGCGCGGGAAGGTGCGGGCGGTAAGTGGCGAAAACCGATATTTTCAGTTTTCCCCGCTCGGATTCAGTTGAAACTGGTGTCGATCGTTCGGGCTCCGAGGGGCCTTCAAGGTGGTATACAACCCGCGGGAATGCGCGGGAAGGTGCGGGCGGTAAGTGGCGAAAACCGATTTTTTCAGTTTTCCCCGCTCGGATTCAGTTGAAACTGGTGTCGATCGTTCGGGCTCCGAGGGGCCTTCAAGGTGGTATACAACCCGCGGGAATTCGCGCTCATTTAATATATATATTTTTATGAAATCTAACAAAAATAAATCGAAATGAGAGAATAAAAATGTAAAAAATGTTCAACCTAACCTAAGAATAAAAATCTTTGTTTATTAAAAACTTCTCATTTAAAATATATATTTTTATGAAATCTAACAAAAAGAAATCGAAATGAGAGAATAAAAATGTAAAAAATGTTCAACCTAACCTAACCTAAGAATAAAAATCTTTTGTTTATTAAAAACTTCTCATTTAATATATATATATTTTTATGAAATCTAACAAAAAGAAATCAAAATGAGAGAATAAAAATGTAAAAAAATGTTCAACCTAACCTAACCTAAGAATAAAAATCTTTTGTTTATTGAAAACTTCTCATTTTATATGTATATTTTTATGAAATCTAACAAAAAGAAATCGAAATGAGAGAATAAAAATGTAAAAAAATGTTCAACCTAACCTAACCTAAGAATAAAAATCTTTTGTTTATTGAAAACTTCTCATTTAATATATATATTTTTATGAAATCTAACAAAAAGAAATCGAAATGAGAGAATAAAAATGTGAAAAAATGTTCAACCTAACCTAACCTAAGAATAAAAATCTTTTGTTTATTGAAAACTTCTCATTTAATATATATATTTTTATGAAATCTAACAAAAATAAATCGAAATGAGAGAATAAAAATGTGAAAAAATGTTCAACCTAACCTAACCTAAGAATAAAAATCTTTTGTTTATTGAAAACTTCTCATTTAATATATATATATATATATATTTATGAAATCTAACAAAAAGAAATCGAATTGTGAGAATAACAATTTAAAAAAATGTTCAACCTAACCTAACTTAAGAATAAAAATCTTTTGTTTATTAAAAACCTCTCATTTAATATATATATTTTTATGAAATCTAACAAAAAGAAATCGAAATGAGAGAATAAAAATGTGAAAAAATGTTCAAACTAACCTAACCTAAGAATAAAAATCTTTTGTTTATTGAAAACTTTTCAGTTTTCCCCGCTCGGATTCGGTTGAAACTGGTGTCGATCGTTCGGGCTCCGAGGGGCCTTCAAGGTGGTATACAACCCGCGGGAATGCGCGGGAAGGTTCGGGCGGTAAGTGGCGAAAACCGATTTTTTCAGTTTTTCCCGCTCGGATTCAGTTAAAACTGGTGTCGATCGTTCGAGCTCCGAGGGGCCTTCAAGGTGGTATACAACCCGCGGGAATGCGCGGGAAGGTGCGGGCGGTAAGTGGCGAAAACCGATTTTTTCAGTTTTCCCCGCTCGGATTCAGTTGAAACTAGTGTCGATCGTTCGGGCTCCGAGGGGCCTTCAAGGTGGTATACAACCCGAGGGAATGCGCGGGAAGGTGCGGGCGGTAAGTGGCGAAAACCGATTTTTTCAGGTTTCCCCGCTCGGATTCGGTTGAAACTGGTGTCGATCGTTCGGGCTCCGAAAGGCCTTCAAGGTGGTATACAACCCGTAAGAATGCGCGGGAAGGTGCGGACGGTAAGTGGCGAAAACCGATTTTTTCAGTTTTCCCCGCTCGGATTCAGTTGAAACTGGTGTCGATCGTTCGGGCTCCGAGGGGCCTTCAAGGTGGTATAAAACCCGCGGGAATGCGCTGGAAGGAGCGGGCGGTAAGTGGCGAAAACCGATTTTTTCAGTTTTCCCCGCTCGGATTCAGTTGAAACTGGTGTCGATCGTTCGGGCTCCGAAAGGCCTTCAAGGTGGTATACAACCCGCGGAAATGCGCGGGAAGGTGCGAGCGGTAAGTGGCGAAAACCGACTTTTTCAGTTTTCCCCGCTCGGATTCGGTTGAAACTGGTGTCGATCGTTCGGGCTCCGAGGGGCCTTCAAGGTGGTATACAACCCGCTGGAATGCGCGGGAAGGTGCGGGCGGTAAGTGGCGAAAACCGATATTTTCAGTTTTCCCCGCTCGGATTCAGTTGAAACTAGTGTCGATCGTTCGGGCTCCGAGGGGCCTTCAAGGTGGTATACAACCCGCGGGAATGCGCGGGAAGGTGCGGGCTGTAAGTGGCGAAAACCGATTTTTTCAGTTTTCCCCGCTCGGATTCAGTTGAATCTGGTGTCGATCGTTCGGGCTCCGAGGGGCCTTCAAGGTGGTATAAAACCCGCGGGAATGCGCTGGAAGGAGCGGGCGGTAAGTGGCGAAAACCGATTTTTTCAGTTTTCCCCGCTCGGATTCAGTTGAAACTAGTGTCGATCGTTCGGGCTCCGAGGGGCCTTCAAGGTTTTTATTCTTAGGTTAGGTTGAACATTTTTTACATTTTTATTCTCTCATTTCGATTTATTTTTGTTAGATTTCATAAAAATATATATATTAAATGAGAAGTTTTTAATAAACAAAAGATTTTTATTCTTAGGTTAGGTTAGGTTGAACATTTTTTACATTTTTATTCTCTCATTTCGATTTCTTTTTGTTAGATTTCATAAATATATATATATTAAATGAGAAGTTTTCAATAAACAAAAGATTTTTATTCTTAGGTTAGGTTAGGTTAGGTTGAACATTTTTTTATATTTTTATTCTCTCATTTCGATTTCTTTTTGTTAGATTTCATAAAAATATATATATTAAATGAGAAGTTTTCAATAAACAAAAGATTTTTATTCTTAGGTTAGGTTAGGTTGAACATTTTTTTACATTTTTATTCTCTCATTTCGATTCCTTTTTGTTAGATTTCATAAAAATATATATATTAAATGAGCGCGAATTCCCGCGGGTTGTATTCCATCTTGAAGGCCCCTCGGAGCCCGAACGATCGACACCAGTTTCAACCGAATCCGAGTGGGGAAAACTGAAAAAATCGGTTTTCGCCACTTACCGCCCGCACCTTCCCGCGCATTCCCGCAGGTTGTATACCACCTTGAGGGCCTCTCGGAGCCCGAACGATCGACACCAGTTTCAACTAAATCCGAGCGGGGAAAATTGAAAAAATCGGTTTTCGCCACTTACCGCCCGCACCTTCCCGCGCATTCTCGCGGGTTGTAAACCACCTTGAGGGACCCTCGGAGCCCGAACGATCGACACAAGTTTCAACTGAATCCGAGCGGGGAAAACTGAAAAAATCGGTTTTTGCCACTTACCGCCCGCACCTTCCCGCGCATTCCCGCGGGTTGTATACCACCTTGAAGGCCCCTCGGAGCTTGAACGATCGACACCAGTTTCAACTGAATCCGAGCAGAGAAAACTGAAAAAATCGGTTTTCGCCACTTACCGCCCGCACCTTCCCGCGCATTCCCGCGGGTTGTATACCACCTTGAAGGCCTCTCGGAGCCCGAACGATCGACACCAGATTCAACTGAATCCGAGCGGGGAAAACTGAAAAAATCGGTTTTCGCCACTTACCGCCCGCACCTTCCCGCGCATTCCCGCGGGTTGTATACCACCTTGAGGGACCCTCGGAGCCCGAACGATCGACACCAGTTTCAACTGAATCCGAGCGGGGAAAACTGAAAAAATCGGTTTTCGCCACTTACCGCCCGCACCTTCCCGCGCATTCCCGCGGGTTGTATACCACCTTGAGGGACCGTCGGAGCCCGAACGATCGACACCAGTTTCAACTGAATCCGAGCGGGGAAAACTGAAAAAATCGGTTTTCGCCACTTACCGCCCGCACCTTCCCGCGCATTCTCGCGGGTTGTATACCACCTTGAAGGCCTCTCGGAGCCTGAACGATCGACACCAGTTTCAACCGAATCCGAGCGGGGAAAACTGAAAAAATCGGATTTCGCCACTTACCGCCCGCACCTTCCCGCGCATTCCCGCGGGTTGTATACCACGACACCAGTTTCAACCGAATCCGAGCGGGGAAAACTGAAAAAATCGGTTTTTGTTACTTACCGTCCGCACCTTCCCGCGCATTCCCGCGGTTTGTATACCACCTTGAAGGCCCCTCGGAGCCCGAACGATCAACACCAGTTTCAACTGAATCCGAGCAGGGAAAACTGAAAAAATCGGTTTTCGCCACTTACCGCCCGCACCTTCCCGCGCATTCACGCGGGTTGTATACCATCTTAAAGGCCTCTCGGAGCCCGAACGATCGACACCAGTTTCAACCGAATCCGAGTGGGGAAAACTGAAAAAATCGGTTTTCGCCACTTACTGACGGCACCTTCCCGCGCATTCCCGCGGGTTGTATACCACCTTGAGGGCCTCTCGGAGCCCGAACGATCGACACCAGTTTCAACTAAATCCGAGCGGGGAAAATTGAAAAAATCGGTTTTCGCCACTTACCGCCCGCACCTTCCCGCGCATTCTCGCGGGTTGTATACCACCTTGAAGGCCCCTTGGAGTTTGAACGATTGACACCAGTTTTAACCGAATCCGAGCGGGGAAAACTGAAAAAATCGGTTTTTGCCACTTACCGCCCGCACCTTCCCGCGCATTCCCGCGGGTTGTATACCACCTTGAAGGCCCCTCGGAGCTTGAACGATCGACACCAGTTTCAACTGAATCCGAGCAGGGAAAACTGAAAAAATCGGTTTTCGCCACTTACCGCCCGCACCTTCCCACGCATTCCCGCGGGTTGTATACCACGACACCAGTTTCAACCGAATCCGAGCGGGGAAAACTGAAAAAATCGGTTTTTGTTACTTACCGTCCGCACCTTCCCGCGCATTCCCGCGGTTTGTATACCACCTTGAAGGCCCCTCGGAGCCCGAACGATCAACACCAGTTTCAACTGAATCCGAGCAGGGAAAACTGAAAAAATCGGTTTTCGCCACTTACCGCCCGCACCTTCCCGCGCATTCACGCGGGTTGTATACCATCTTAAAGGCCTCTCGGAGCCCGAACGATCGACACCAGTTTCAACCGAATCCGAGTGGGGAAAACTGAAAAAATCGGTTTTTGTTACTTACCGTCCGCACCTTCCCGCGCATTCCCGCGGGTTGTATACCACCTTGAGGGCCCCTCGGAGCCCGAACGATCAACACCAGTTTCAACTGAATCCGAGCAGGGAAAACTGAAAAAATCGGTTTTCGCCACTTACCGCCCGCACCTTCCCGCGCATTCACGCGGGTTGTATACCATCTTAAAGGCCTCTCGGAGCCCGAACGATCGACACCAGTTTTAACCGAATCCGAGCGGGGAAAACTGAAAAAATCGGTTTTTGCCACTTACCGCCCGCACCTTCCCGCGCATTCCCGCGGGTTGTATACCACCTTGAAGGCCCCTCGGAGCTTGAACGATCGACACCAGTTTCAACTGAATCCGAGCAGGGAAAACTGAAAAAATCGGTTTTCGCCACTTACCGCCCGCACCTTCCCGCGTATTCCCGCGGGTTGTATACCACGACACCAGTTTCAACCGAATCCGAGCGGGGAAAACTGAAAAGTTTTCAATAAACAAAAGATTATTATTCTTAGGTTAGGTTAGGTTGAACATTTTTTACATTTTTATTCTCTCATTTCGATTTCTTTTTGCTAGATTTCATAAAAATATATATATTAAATGAGAAGTTTTCAATAAACAAAAGATTTTTATTCTTAGGTTAGGTTAGGTTAGGTTGAACATTTTTTTACATTTTTATTCTCTCATTTCGATTTCTTTTTGTTAGATTTCATAAAAATATATATATTAAATGAGAAGTTTTCAATAAACAAAAGATTTTTATTCTTAGGTTAGGTTAGGTTAGGTTGAACATTTTTTTACATTTTTATTCTCTCATTTCGATTCCTTTTTGTTAGATTTCATAAAAATATATATATTAAATGAGAAGTTTTCAATAAACAAAGATTTTTATTCTTAGGTTAGGTTAGGTTGAACATTTTTTTACATTTTTATTCTCTCATTTCGATTCCTTTTTGTTAGATTTCATAAAAATATATATATTAAATGAGCGCGAATTCCCGCGGGTTGTATTCCACCTTGAAGGCCCCTCGGTGCCCGAACGATCGACACCAGTTTCAACTGAATCCGAGCGGGGAAATTTGAAAAAATCGGTTTTCGCCACTTACCGCCCGCACCTTCCCGCGCATTCACGCGGGTTGTATACCATCTTAAAGGCCTCTCGGAGCCCGAACGATCGACACCAGTTTCAACCGAATCCGAGTGGGGAAAACTGAAAAAATCTGTTTTCGCCACTTACCGCCCGCACCTTCCCGCGCATTCACGCGGGTTGTATACCATCTTAAAGGCCTCTCGGAGCCCGAACGATCGACACCAGTTTCAACCGAATCCGAGTGGGGAAAACTGAAAAAATCGGTTTTCGCCACTTACCGCCCACACCTTCCCGCGCATTCCCGCGGGTTGTATACCACCTTGAGGGCCTCTCGGAGCCCGAACGATCGACACCAGTTTCAACTAAATCCGAGCGGGGAAAATTGAAAAAATCGGTTTTCGCCACTTACCGCCCGCACATTCCCGCGCATTCTCGCGGGTTGTATACCACCTTGAAGGCCCCTTGGAGTTTGAACGATCGACACCAGTTTTAACCGAATCTGAGCGGGGAAAACTGAAAAAATCGGTTTTTGCCACTTACCGCCCGCACCTTCCCGCGCATTCCCGCGGGTTGTATACCAACTTGAAGGCCCCTCGGAGCTTGAACGATCGACACCAGTTTAAACTGAATCCGAGCGGGGAAAACTGAAAAAATCGGTTTTCGCCACTTACCGCCCGCACCTTCCCGCGCATTCTCGCGGGTTGTATACCACCTTGAAGGCCTCTCGGAGCCTGAACGATCGACACCAGTTTCAACCGAATCCGAGCGGGGAAAACTGAAAAAATCGGTTTTCGCCACTTACCGCCCGCACCTTCCCGCGCATTACCGCGGGTTGTATACCACGACACCAGTTTCAACCGAATCCGAGCGGGGAAAACTGAAAAAATCGGTTTTTGTTACTTATCGTCCGCACCTTCCCGCGCATTCCCGCGGTTTGTATACCACCTTGAAGGCCCCTCGGAGCCCGAACGATCAACACCAGTTTCAACTGAATCCGAGCAGGAAAAACTGAAAAAATCGGTTTTCGCCACTTACCGCCCGCACCTTCCCGCGCATTCACGCGGGTTGTATACCATCTTAAAGGCCTCTCGGAGCCCGAACGATCGACACCAGTTTCAACCGAATCCGAGTGGGGAAAACTGAAAAAATCGGTTTTCGCCACTTACTGACGGCACCTTCCCGCGCATTCCCGCGGGTTGTATACCACCTTGAGGGCCTCTCGGAGCCCGAACGATCGACACCAGTTTCAACTAAATCCGAGCGGGGAAAATTGAAAAAATCGGTTTTCGCCACTTGCCGCCCGCACCTTCCCGCGCATTCTCGCGGGTTGTATACCACCTTGAAGGCCCCTTGGAGTTTGAACGATCGACACCAGTTTTAACCGAATCCGAGCGGGGAAAACTGAAAAAATCGGTTTTTGCCACTTACCGCCCGCACCTTCCCGCGCATTCCCGCGGGTTGTATACCACCTTGAAGGCCCCTCGGAGCTTGAACGATCGACACCAGTTTCAACTGAATCCGAGCAGGGAAAACTGAAAAAATCGGTTTTCGCCACTTACCGCCCGCACCTTCCCGCGCATTCCCGCGGGTTGTATACCACCTTGAAGGCCTCTCGGAGCCCGAACGATCGACATCAGATTCAACTGAATCCGAGCGGGGAAAACTGAAAAAATCGGTTTTTGCCACTTACCGCCCGCACCTTCTCGCGCATTCCCGCGGGTTGTATACCACCTTGAGGGACCCTCGGAGCCCGAACGATCGACACCAGTTTCAACTGAATCCGAGCGGGGAAAACTGAAAAAATCGGTTTTCGCCACTTACCGCCCGCACCTTCCCGCGCATTCTCGCGGGTTGTATACCACCTTGAAGGCCCCTTGGAGCCTGAACGATCGACACCAGTTTCAACCGAATCCGAGCGGGGAAAACTGAAAAAATCGGTTTTCGCCACTTACCGCCCGCACCTTCCCGCGCATTCCCGCGGGTTGTATACCATATTTAAGGCCCCTCGGAGCCCGAACGATCGACACCAGTTTCAACCGAATCCGAGCGGGGAAAACTGAAAAAATCGGTTTTCGCCACTTACCGCCCGCACCTTCCCGCGCATTTCCGCGGGTTGTATACCACGACACCAGTTTCAACCGAATCCGAGCGGAGAAAACTGAAAAGTTTTCAATAAACAAAAGATTATTATTCTTAGGTTAGGTTAGGTTGAACATTTGTTACATTTTTATTCTCTCATTTCGATTTCTTTTTGTTAGATTTCATAAAAATATATATATTAAATGAGAAGTTTTCAATAAACAAAAGATTTTTATTCTTAGGTTAGGTAAGGTTAGGTTGAACATTTTTTTACATTTTTATTCTCTCATTTCGATTTCTTTTTGTTAGATTTCATAAAAATATATATATTAAATGAGAAGTTTTCAATAAACAAAAGATTTTTATTCTTAGGTTAGGTTAGGTTAGGTTGAACATTTTTTTACATTTTTATTCTCTCATTTCGATTTCTTTTTGTTAGATTTCATAAAAATATATATATTAAATGAGAAGTTTTCAATAAACAAAAGATTTTTATTCTTAGGTTATGTTAGGTTAGGTTGAACATTTTTTTACATTTTTATTCTCTCATTTCGATTTCTTTTTGTTAGATTTCATAAAAATATATATATTAAATGAGAAGTTTTCAATAAACAAAAGATTTTTATTCTTAGGTTAGGTTAGGTTGAACATTTTTTTACAATTTTATTCTCTCATTTCGATTTCTTTTTGTTAGATTTCATAAAAATATATATATTAAATGAGAAGTTTTCAATAAACAAAGATTTTTATTCTTAGGTTAGGTTAGGTTGAACATTTTTTTACATTTTTATTCTCTCATTTCGATTCCTTTTTGTTAGATTTCATAAAAATATATATATTAAATGAGAAGTTTTCAATAAACAAAGATTTTTATTCTTAGGTTAGGTTAGGTTGAACATTTTTTTACATTTTTATTCTCTCATTTCGATTCCTTTTTGTAAGATTTCATAAAAATATATATATTAAATGAGAAGTTTTCAATAAACAAAAATTTTTATTCTTAGGTTAGGTTAGGTTGAACATTTTTTTACATTTTTATTCTCTCATTTCGATTCCTTTTTGTTAGATTTCATAAAAATATATATATTAAATGAGCGCGAATTCCCGCGGGTTGTATTCCACCTTGAAGGCCCCTCGGAGCCCGAACGATCGACACCAGTTTCAACTGAATCCGAGCGGGGAAAACTGAAAAAATCGATTTTTGTTACTTACCGTCCGCACCTTCCCGCGCATTCCCGCGGTTTGTATACCACCTTGAAGGCCCCTCGGAGCCCGAACGATCAACACCAGTTTCAACTGAATCCGAGCAGGGAAAACTGAAAAAATCGGTTTTCGCCACTTACCGCCCGCACCTTCCCGCGCATTCACGCGGTTTGTATACCACCTTGAAGGCCCCTCGGAGCCCGAACGATCAACACCAGTTTCAACCGAATCCGAGTGGGGAAAACTGAAAAAATCGGTTTTCGCCACTTACCGCCCGCACCTTCCCGCGCATTCCCGCGGGTTGTATACCACCTTGAGGGCCTCTCGGAGCCCGAACGATCGACACCAGTTTCAACTAAATCCGAGCGGGGTAAATTGAAAAAATCGGTTTTCGCCACTTACTGCCCGCACCTTCCCGCGCATTCTCGCGGGTTGTATACCACCTTGAAGGCCCCTTGGAGTTTGAACGATCGACACCAGTTTTAACCGAATCCGAGCGGAGAAAACTGAAAAAATCGGTTTTTGCCACTTACCGCCCGCACCTTCCCGCGCATTCCCGCGGGTTGTATACCACCTTGAAGGCCCCTCGGAGCTTGAACGATAGACACCAGATTCAACTGAATCCGAGCGGGGAAAACTGAAAAAATCGGTTTTCGCCACTTACCGCCCGCAATTTCCCGCGCATTCCCGCGGGTTGTATACCACCTTGAGGGACCCTCGGAGCCCGAACGATCGACACCAGTTTCAACTGAATCCGAGCGGGGAAAACTGAAAAAATCGGTTTTCGCCACTTACCGCCCGCACCTTCCCGCGCATTCCCGCGGGTTGTATACCATTTTTAAGGCCCTTCGGAGCACGAACGATCGACACCAGTTTCAACCGAATCCGAGCGGGGAAAACTGAAAAAATCGGTTTTCGCCACTTACCGCCCGCACCTTCCCGCGCATTTCCGCGGGTTGTATACCACGACACCAGTTTCAACCGAATCCGAGCGGGGAAAACTGAAAAGTTTTCAATAAACAAAAGATTTTTATTCTTAGGTTAGGTTAGGTTAGGTTGAACATTGTTTTACATTTTTATTCTCTCATTTCGATTTCTTTTTGTTAGATTTCATAAAAATATATATATTAAATGAGAAGTTTTCAATAAACAAAAGATTTTTATTCTTAGGTTAGGTTAGGTTGAACATTTTTTTATATTTTTGTTCTCTCATTTCGATTCCTTTTTGTTAGATTTCATAAAAATATATATATTAAATGAGAAGTTTTCAATAAACAAAGATTTTTATTCTTAGGTTAGGTTAGGTTGAACATTTTTTTACATTTTTATTCTCTCATTTCGATTCCTTTTTGTTAGATTTCATAAAAATATATATATTAAATGAGAAGTTTTCAATAAACAAAGATTTTTATTCTTAGGTTAGGTTAGGTTGAACATTTTTTTACATTTTTATTCTCTCATTTCGATTCCTTTTTGTTAGATTTCATAAAAATATATATATTAAATGAGAAGTTTTCAATAAACAAAAGATTTTTATTCTTAGGTTAGGTTAGGTTAGGTTGAACATTGTTTTACATTTTTATTCTCTCATTTCGATTTCTTTTTGTTAGATTTCATAAAAATATATATATTAAATGAGAAGTTTTCAATAAACAAAAGATTTTTATTCTTAGGTTAGGTTAGGTTGAACATTTTTTTACATTTTTATTCTCTCATTTCGATTTCTTTTTGTTAGATTTCATAAAAATATATATATTAAATGAGAACTTTTCAATAAACAAAAGATTTTTATTCTTAGGTTAGGTTAGGTTGAACATTTTTTTACATTTTTATTCTCTCATTTCGATTTCTTTTTGTTAGATTTCATAAAAATATATATATTAAATGAGAAGTTTTCAATAAACAAAGATTTTTATTCTTAGGTTAGGTTAGGTTGAACATTTTTTTACATTTTTATTCTCTCATTTCGATTCCTTTTTGTTAGATTTCATAAAAATATATATATTAAATGAGAAGTTTTCAATAAACAAAAGATTTTTATTCTTAGGTTAGGTTAGGTTGAACATTTTTTTATATTTTTATTCTCTCATTTCGATTCCTTTTCGTTAGATTTCATAAAAATATTGTTAGCTGCCAACGTTCGACGGAATATCCTGCGCGCGAGCAGGACCCTTCCTGTGTTAGAAGAGTATCGAAACCCACCACCACCGCGCTACATTCAATTCTTGTAAAAGCTAGTGCGCATGGGGGTGCGCTCTCCTTGTGGCGGGTCGGTTATCGTGCGTAATGGTGGTTGGCGTTGATACTGTGAGTTCGTTCCATATTTTCATTATTTTGTTATTGATAACTTTGTCTCATGTAAAATAACGATTGTCAAGTAAAGTCATTAGTCATTGTTTAATTATACTTCATTGTGTAACTTAATCAGTTCATAAAAAATGATTGTTAGTCAAGTCTTAATTATTGTTTAGTTATATTTGATTGAGTATTCAGATTTATTCACTCAGAAATAATGTTTGTATAAGTAAATTCTGTAATAAACCGCTTGTAATCCATCCTGAATTATCTCTTTTTATATTAACCACTTCTGATTCCTAAAATCAGAAGTGGGATTCGAATTTATCGCTCACAATTAGCTTAGTCTAAAATAAATAATCGTTATTTTTCATTAAAACAATACGCATGTTAGCTTGGTGAAAGCAAGCTGTCGTTGATTTCCGCCGGTACGACTTACATTAGCGTCATAAAAGTAAACTAACGCACACGGCGTTTCTTCCGATCAATGAGAAAGAAAAAAAAGAAATGTTACGCGCGTCGTGTAAAAATTTGGCTTTGACGCCACCCCGCGTTTTAGTTGGTGATAATCGCAGTGATGAAGCACCGCGACTCAATAAGCGTCTTTCGCAATCACGTCGCAGAAGTATTCGTTCACAATCCCATCGCCGCAGGTCTCGCCCGCGCTCTCGTCGTGGTAGATCACGCTCGCGTCGTTCAGGTCGTGGTTATTCGCGCAGCCGCGACAATCTTCAATCGGACAAAAGGTCGCAATCAGGTACGGATTACTCACACCGTCGCAAGAGTAAATCATTGCCCGACACTCACGACAGCATTACGGAAACCGCGTTGGTTACGATTATATCGCAATTGACGGCCTTAAGGGCGAGCATGGCCAGTAATACGCAAATCTCATCGTCTGTTCTTGGTGGTACACCTCCGTTACAAAAAAAAAATAATTCCACGACCCAAACACTCGTCGATGCATTAGGTCTCTTAACAAAAAATAAACTCAGCAATTGTTGTTTATGTTTCAAATTTTGACCCGGCAATAAATAACTTTGCGTTAACTCTCAAGTGCGAACCGTTGGGACGATTTCGAGTGTTTTTCCCGTATAGCTTATTGTTTAAAAGGGGAAACAAAAAACTTGGTTATACGAGTGGAGTACACATGAACGTTCGTGGTCTAATTTCGTTAAAGAATTTAAGTCATTATGCACTCAAAAGATCGATTACGTACAAATTCTTCAAAAAGTTTTGAATACCACATCGAATGATTTATTATCGTACGCTAAGTATGCACGTCAGTCATTATTGCGCTTACGAATTATTAAAAGCCTTAGCGAAGAACTCATGGTTCAAATAGTAGTCCACGGTGTTAGCGACATACAAGTTCGCGCGGCAGCCACCAACGCCAACCTTACGACGGAAAAACTTGTCTCATTCTTATCCATATATGTTAAACCGACCCGCAAATTTTGATTATCGTAGCTCCGGCCGTTTTGTCTAGTGCAATAAAAAGATCGACTCGACGCGACGGTTTGAATAGAGTCGAAAATAGATGTTTTAAAAAACGGTCAATACGATCATCTTGAGAACATATGGCCGAAGGAGCGAAGCTCCGCCGATAGGAACAATAAGAACATTAAACCTCTTTGTTCATTTTGTAAGAAAGTGGAACATACAGAGAAACATTGTTTTATCGAAGCTCGTTTTGAAACACAAAGTAACAGTAAAATAAAGTGAACTTATATAACGAATTATCAAGCACTAGTAAAATCAGCGATATCAGTACAGCCGTAATTCAGGGTATACCTGTTGATATTTTAATAGACAGTGGTACTATCAATGTATCCAAATTCAAAGTCAAAGTCAAAACACCTTTATTCCATAAAAATGCTTAACATTTACTTAGATATGTCAAAAAAGTAAAAAAAAAAAGAAACAAAATAACAAAAAAAAAAATGTGCAATTTTGACTTGAAAAAAGCCCGTTTAAATAGTTGAGCTCATGAGGAAGATCCAGGCAAAGAAACTCATGATCACTCTTTTTAACTGCCAATATTTGTTACAAATTACAATTAACAATTTTAACTTAGAAACAGAGCAACTCATTTCCAAACATCATTATAGCGAACATAATCTTTAACAGAGTAATATGCTTTTTGGCATAGCCTGTGCTTAACCACTTTTTTAAATTTGTTCAGTGATAAATTAGCCACGTCGTTTGGAAGTTTGTTATAAAAGTGTATACTTTGACCTACGAATGAGTGAGACACTTTATGGAGCCTAGAGAAGGGCACAGCAAGCTTATTTTTGTTTCTTAAATTATGTTGATGGAGGTCACTGTTTTTATTAAATTTATTAATATTTTTATGCACATACACTAAGTTTTCGTGAATATATTGGGAGTGTAGTGTGAGGATGTTAACGTCCTTGAATTTATTCCTTAGTGACTCCCGTGGACCTATTTTATAGACTGCTCAGACAGCCCGTTTTTGGAGCACAAAAATGGTATTTATGTGAGCGGCACTGCTCCAAAGTTATAGGCCGTAAGACATAATGCTATGAAAATAGCTGAAATATATTAAACGCGCGGTGTCAACATCGGTCAGTTGACGAATCTCACGGACAGCATACGCTGCTGAACTAAGTCTACCAGATAAAGCTTCTATATGCGGACCCAAGTTACAATGGTAACTTAGCATCTAATGTTATACCTAAGAAAGCAGTTTCCTTAACTGCTTTAAGTTCCTCATTGTTAATTCTTCATCCTAAATATCATCCGCAGTAGTTAATAATTTTTCAAGTGTTCATTTTTAACTATTAAAGTCGAGTACTTAGGTCGCGTTATTAATCATGGTCAGGACCGACCGAGCTCGATATTCAATGCACGACTTTATTTAATTCAGTCCTTGGAGAGGTGCATTTTTTAGAAAATGAACAAGCCAACAGCTAACTTATAATTTGAAAAAAATGTTCCAGTGGTACGCAGCGAGGACTTGTGCACCATGTGTGGTGCTGGCGAGTTCCTAATGCTGCGAACGGCGAGGCGCTCCGAGAGAGGCGTGCAGCAGGAGCTGCAGTCTTGGCGGGTGCTGCAGTTGGCGCGCTCGTGGGGGCGTGCAGTCAGCGCGCTGTTGGCGTGTGGCGCAGTCCTGTTATTGGGTGCGCTTGAGGCGTAGCCCTGTTTGTTGGGCGCGCTTGAGGCGTAGCCCTGTTTGTTGGGTGCGCTTGAGGCGTAGCCCTGTTTGTTGGGTGCGCTTGAGGCGTAGCCCTGTTTATTGGGTGCGCTTGAGGTGTAGCCCTGTTTATTGGGTGCGCTTGAGGCGTAGCCCTGTTTATTGGGTGCGCTTGAGGCGTAGCCCTGTTTATTTGACGTGCTCGTGGAAGCGTGCTGTTAGCGCGCCCGCGGCGGCGTGCAATCGGCGTGCTCGCGGCGGCGTGCAGTCATCATGTTCCTGCAGTCGGCGTGCTCGCGGCGGCGTGCAGTCAGCGCGCCCGCGGCGGCGTGCAGTCAGCGTGCTCGCGGCGGCGTGCAGTCATCATGTTCCTGCAGTCAGCGCGCTCGCGGCGTGCAGTCAGCGTGCTCGCGGCGGCGTGCAGTCAGCGTGCTCGCGGCGGCGTGCAGTCATCATGTTCCTGCAGTCGGCGTGCTCGCGGCGGTGTGCAGTCAGCGCGCTCGCTGCGTGCAGTTAGCGTGCTCGCGGCGGCGTGCACGCTAACTGCACCGGGCGGGTTCTGTCCGGTCGGCGCGCTCGCCGATTATGTGTTTTTTTTAAAACACATCAGGATTGGTTTACGATTTTACGATTCAAGTATGAGTTTGAATGAGCCTTTTACAAGACAATGATTGATCGATCTTGAATGTGGAGTGTTTTTATCTCTGTCACGAAAGTTTATTTTTGTATGAGGGCCTCGATTGTGTGAGGAATGACAGAATAGGCAATGTTGTATGTTGTCGTGCTTCATTAACCGTTAATTTCTTATTTAGATTGTAACGACGACAACTTCGAAGCCGCCGCCCAGGTGCTACTACGATGGCTGCTTCGCGTCACTGACGAAGCAGGCAAACTCCAACAGAAGAAATCTTCAATGCAGCCGAGAGCGGTGCACGGTCAGGAGAGGCCGTGTTAGCTGCCAACGTTCGACGGAATATCCTGCGCGCGAGCAGGACCCTTCCTGTGTTAGAAGAGTATCGAAACCCACCACCACCGCGCTACATTCAATTCTTATAAAAGCTAGTGCGCATGGGGGTGCGCTCTCCTTGTGGCGGGTCGGTTATCGTGCGTAAAGGTGGTTGGCGTTGATACTGTAAGTTCGTTCCATATTTTCATTATTTTGTTATTGATAACTTTGTCTCATGTAAAATAACGATTGTCAAGTAAAGTCATTAGTCATTGTTTAATTATACTTCATTGTGTAACTTAATCAGTTCATAAAGAAAGATTGTTAGTCAAGTCTTAATTATTGTTTAGTTATATTTGATTGAGTATTCAGATTTATTCACTCAGAAATAATGTTTGTATAAGTAAATTCTGTAATAAACCGCTTGTAATCCATCCTGAATTATCTCTTTTTATATTAACCACTTCTGATTCCTAAAAATATATATATTAAATGAGAAGTTTTCAATAAACAAAGATTTTTATTCTTAGGTTAGGTTAGGTTGAACATTTTTTTACATTTTTATTCTCTCATTTCGATTCCTTTTTGTTAGATTTCATAAAAATATATATATTAAATGAGAAGTTTTCAATAAACAAAGATTTTTATTCTTAGGTTAGGTTAGGTTGAACATTTTTTTACATTTTTATTCTCTCATTTCGATTCCTTTTTGTTAGATTTCATAAAAATATATATATTAAATGAGAAGTTTTCAATAAACAAAAGATTTTTATTCTTAGGTTAGGTTAGGTTAGGTTGAACATTTTTTTACATTTTTATTCTCTCATTTCGATTTCTTTTTGTTAGATTTCATAAAAATATATATATTAAATGAGAAGTTTTCAATAAACAAAAGATTTTTATTCTTAGGTTAGGTTAGGTTAGGTTGAACATTTTTTTACATTTTTATTCTCTCATTTCGATTTCTTTTTGTTAGATTTCATAAAAATATATATATTAAATGAGAAGTTTTCAATAAACAAAAGATTTTTATTCTTAGGTTAGGTTAGGTTAGGTTGAAAATTTTTTTACATTTTTATTCTCTCATTTCGATTCCTTTTTGTTAGATTTCATAAAAATATATATATTAAATGAGAAGTTTTCAATAAACAAAAGATTTTTATTCTTAGGCTAGGTTAGGTTGAACATTTTTTTACATTTTTATTCTCTCATTTCGATTCCTTTTTGTTAGATTTCATAAAAATATATATATTAAATGAGAAGTTTTCAATAAACAAAGATTTTTATTCTTAGGTTAGGTTAGGTTGAACATTTTTTTACATTTTTATTCTCTCATTTCGATTCCTTTTTGTTAGATTTCATAAAAATATATATATTAAATGAGAAGTTTTCAATAAACAAAGATTTTTATTCTTAGGTTAGGTTAGGTTGAACATTTTTTTACATTTTTATTCTCTCATTTCGATTCCTTTTTGTTAGATTTCATAAAAATATATATATTAAATGAGAAGTTTTCAATAAACAAAGATTTTTATTCTTAGGTTAGGTTAGGTTGAACATTTTTTTACATTTTTATTCTCTCATTTCGATTCCTTTTTGTTAGATTTCATAAAAATATATATATTAAATGAGCGCGAATTCCCGCGGGTTGTATTCCACCTTGAAGGCCCCTCGGAGCCCGAACGATCGACACCAGTTTCAACTGAATCCGAGCGGGGAAAACTGAAAAAATCGGTTTTTGTTACTTACCGTCCGCACCTTCCCGCGCATTCCCGCGGTTTGTATACCACCTTGAAGGCCCCTTGGAGCCCGAACGATCAACACCAGTTTCAACTGAATCCGAGCAGGGAAAACTGAAAAAATCGGTTTTCGCCACTTACCGCCCGCACCTTCCCGCGCATTCACGCGGGTTGTATACCATCTTAAAGGCCTCTCGGAGCCCGAACGATCGACACCAGTTTCAACCGAATCCGAGTGGGGAAAACTGAAAAAATCGGTTTTCGCCACTTACCGCCCACACCTTCCCGCGCATTCCCGCGGGTTGTATACCACCTTGAGGGTCTCTCGGAGCCCGAACGATCGACATCAGTTTCAACTAAATCCGAGCGGGGAAAATTGAAAAAATCGGTTTTCGCCACTTACCGCCCGCACCTTCCCGCGCATTCTCGCGGCTTGTTTACCACCTTGAAGGCCCCTTGGAGTTTGAACGATCGACACCAGTTTTAACCGAATCCGAGCGGGGAAAACTGAAAAAATCGGTTTTTGCCACTTACCGCCCGCACCTTCCCGCGCATTCCCGCGGGTTGTATACCACCTTGAAGGCCCCTCGGAGCTTGAACGATCGACACCAGTTTCAACTGAATCCGAGCAGGGAAAACTGAAAAAATCGGTTTTCGCCACTTACCGCCCGCACCTACCCGCGCTTTCCCGCGGGTTGTATACCACCTTGAAGGCCTCTCGGAGCCCGAACGATCGACACCAGATTCAACTGAATCCGAGCGGGGAAAACTGAAAAAATCGGTTTTCGCCACTTACAGCCCGCACCTTCCCGCGCATTCCCGCGGGTTGTATAACACCTTGAAGGCCCTTCGGAGCCCGAACGATCGACACCAGTTTTAACCGAATCCGAGCGGGGAAAACTGAAAAAATCGGTTTTCGCCACTTACCGCCCGCACCTTCCCGCGCATTCCCGCGGGTTGTATACCACCTTGAGGGACCCTCGGAGCCCGAACGATCGACACCAGTTTTAACTGAATCCGAGCGGGGAAAACTGAAAAAATCGGTTTTCGCCACTTACCGCCCGCACCTTCCCGCGCATTCTCGCGGGTTGTATACCACCTTGAAGGCCTCTCGGAGCCTGAACGATCGACACCAGTTTCAACCGAATCCGAGCGAGGAAAACTGAAAAAATCGGTTTTCGCCACTTACCGCCCGCACCTTCCCGCGCATTCCCGCGGGTTGTATACCATTTTTAAGGCCCCTCGGAGCCCGAACGATCGATACCAGTTTCAACCGAATCCGAGCGAGGAAAACTGAAAAAATCGGTTTTCGCCACTTACCGCCCGCACCTTCCCGCGCATTTCCGCGGGTTGTATACCACGACACCAGTTTCAACCGAATCCGAGCGGGGAAAACTGAAAAGTTTTCAATAAACAAAAGATTATTATTCTTAGGTTAGGTTAGGTTGAACATTTTTTACATTTTTATTCTCTCATTTCGATTTCTTTTTGTTAGATTTCATAAAAATATATATATTAAATGAGAAGTTTTCAATAAACAAAGATTTTTATTCTTAGGTTAGGTTAGGTTGAACATTTTTTTACATTTTTATTCTCTCATTTCGATTTCTTTTTGTTAGATTTCATAAAAATATATATATTAAATGAGAAGTTTTCAATAAACAAAGATTTTTATTCTTAGGTTAGGTTAGGTTGAACATTTTTTTACATTTTTATTCTCTCATTTCGATTCCTTTTTGTTAGATTTCATAAAAATATATATATTAAATGAGAAGTTTTCAATAAACAAAAGATTTTTATTCTTAGGTTAGGTTAGGTTAGGTTGAACATTTTTTTACATTTTTATTCTCTCATTTCGATTTCTTTTTGTTAGATTTCATAAAAATATATATATTAAATGAGAAGTTTTCAATAAACAAAGATTTTTATTCTTAGGTTAGGTTAGGTTGAACATTTTTTTACATTTTTATTCTCTCATTTCGATTCCTTTTTGTTAGATTTCATAAAAATATATATATTAAATGAGAAGTTTTCAATAAACAAAAGATTTTTATTCTTAGGTTAGGTTAGGTTAGGTTGAACATTTTTTTACATTTTTATTCTCTCATTTCGATTTCTTTTTGTTAGATTTCATAAAAATATATATATTAAATGAGAAGTTTTCAATAAACAAAAGATTTTTATTCTTAGGTTAGGTTAGGTTGAACATTTTTTTACATTTTTATTCTCTCATTTCGATTTCTTTTTGTTAGATTTCATAAAAATATATATATTAAATGAGAAGTTTTCAATAAACAAAGATTTTTATTTTTAGGTTAGGTTAGGTTGAACATTTTTTTACATTTTTATTCTCTCATTTCGATTTCTTTTTGTTAGATTTCATAAAAATATATATATTAAATGAGAAGTTTTCAATAAACAAAGATTTTTATTCTTAGGTTAGGTTAGGTTGAACATTTTTTTACATTTTTATTCTCTCATTTCGATTCCTTTTTGTTAGATTTCATAAAAATATATATATTAAATGAGAAGTTTTCAATAAACAAAAGATTTTTATTCTTAGGTTAGGTTAGGTTGAACATTTTTTTATATTTTTATTCTCTCATTTCGATTCCTTTTTGTTAGATTTCATAAAAATATATATATTAAATGAGAAGTTTTCAATAAACAAAGATTTTTATTCTTAGGTTAGGTTAGGTTGAACATTTTTTTACATTTTTATTCTCTCATTTCGATTCCTTTTTGTTAGATTTCATAAAAATATATATATTAAATGAGAAGTTTTCAATAAACAAAGATTTTTATTCTTAGGTTAGGTTAGGTTGAACATTTTTTTACATTTTTATTCTCTCATTTCGATTCCTTTTTGTTAGATTTCATAAAAATATATATATTAAATGAGAAGTTTTCAATAAACAAAGATTTTTATTCTTAGGTTAGGTTAGGTTGAACATTTTTTTACATTT
Organism: Heliconius melpomene rosina; assembly: GCF_056956725.1. Classification (NCBI taxonomy): domain Eukaryota; kingdom Metazoa; phylum Arthropoda; class Insecta; order Lepidoptera; family Nymphalidae; genus Heliconius; species Heliconius melpomene. Next base: position 44,425 of record NC_140396.1, on the reverse strand, counting down.
TTATTCTCTCATTTCGATTTCTTTTTGTTAGATTTCATAAAAATATATATATTAAATGAGAAGTTTTCAATAAACAAAGATTTTTATTCTTAGGTTAGGTTAGGTTGAACATTTTTTTACATTTTTATTCTCTCATTTCGATTCCTTTTTGTTAGATTTCATAAAAATATATATATTAAATGAGCGCGAATTCCCGCGGGTTGTATTCCACCTTGAAGGCCCCTCGGAGCCCGAACGATCGACACCAGTTTTAACCGAATCCGAGCGGGGAAAACTGAAAAAATCGGTTTTCGCCACTTACCGCCCGCACCTTCCCGCGCATTCCCGCGGGTTGTATACCACCTTGAGGGACCCTCGGAGCCCGAACGATCGACACCAGTTTTAACTGAATCCGAGCGGGGAAAACTGAAAAAATCGGTTTTCGCCACTTACCGCCCGCACCTTCCCGCGCATTCTCGCGGGTTGTATACCACCTTGAAGGCCTCTCGGAGCCTGAACGATCGACACCAGTTTCAACCGAATCCGAGCGAGGAAAACTGAAAAAATCGGTTTTTGTTACTTACCGTCCGCACCATCCCGCGCATTCCCGCGGTTTGTATACCACCTTGAAGGCCCCTCGGAGCCCGAACGATCAACACCAGTTTTAACTGAATCCGAGCAGGGAAAACTGAAAAAATCGGTTTTCGCCACTTACCGCCCGCACCTTCCTGCGCATTCACGCGGGTTGTATACCATCTTAAAGGCCTCTCGGAGCTCGAACGATCGACACCAGTTTCAACCGAATCCGAGTGGGGAAAACTGAAAAAATCGGTTTTCGCCACTTACCGCCCACACCTTCCCGCGCATTCCCGCGGGTTGTATACCACCTTGAGGGCCTCTCAGAGCCCGAACGATCGACACCAGTTTCAACTAAACCCGAGCGGGGAAAATTGAAAAAATCGGTTTTCGCCACTTACCGCCCGCACCTTCCCGCGCATTCTCGCGGGTTGTATACCACCTTGAAGGCCCCTTGGAGGTTGAACGATCGACACCAGTTTTAACCGAATCCGAGCGGGGAAAACTGAAAAAATCGGTTTTTGCCACTTACCGCCCGCACCTTCCCGCGCATTCCCGCGGTTTGTATACCACCTTGAAGGCCCCTCGGAGCCCGAACGATCAACACCAGTTTTAACTGAATCCGAGCAGGGAAAACTGAAAAAATCGGTTTTCGCCACTTACCGCCCGCACCTTCCCGCGCATTCCCGTGGGTTGTATACCATTTTTAAGGCCCCTCGGAGCCCGAACGATCGACACCAGTTTCAACCGAATCCGAGCGGGGAAAACTGAAAAAATCGGTTTTCGCCACTTACCGCCCGCACCTTCCCGCGCATTTCCGCGGGTTGTATACCACGACACCAGTTTCAACCGAATCCGAGCGGGGAAAACTGAAAAGTTTTCAATAAACAAAAGATTATTATTCTTAGGTTAGGTTAGGTTGAACATTTTTTACATTTTTATTCTCTCATTTCGATTTCTTTTTGTTAGATTTCATAAAAATATATATATTAAATGAGAAGTTTTCAATAAACAAAAGATTTTTATTCTTAGGTTAGGTTAGGTTGAACATTTTTTTACATTTTTATTCTCTCATTTCGATTTCTTTTTGTTAGATTTCATAAAAATGTATATATTAAATGAGAAGTTTTCAATAAACAAAGATTTTTATTCTTAGGTTAGGTTAGGTTGAACATTTTTTTACATTTTTATTCTCTCATTTCGATTTCTTTTTGTTAGATTTCATAAAAATACATATATTAAATGAGAAGTTTTCAATAAACAAAAGATTTTTATTCTTAGGTTAGGTTAGGTTGAACATTTTTTTACATTTTTATTCTCTCATTTCGATTTCTTTTTGTTAGATTTCATAAAAATATATATATTAAATGAGAAGTTTTCAATAAACAAAGATTTTTATTCTTAGGTTAGGTTAGGTTGAACATTTTTTTACATTTTTATTCTCTCATTTCGATTCCTTTTTGTTAGATTTCATAAAAATATATATATTAAATGAGAAGTTTTCAATAAACAAAAGATTTTTATTCTTAGGTTAGGTTAGGTTGAACATTTTTTTACATTTTTATTCTCTCATTTCGATTCCTTTTTGTTAGATTTCATAAAAATATATATATTAAATGAGAAGTTTTCAACAAACAAAGATTTTTATTCTTAGGTTAGGTTAGGTTGAACATTTTTTTACATTTTTATTCTCTCATTTCGATTCCTTTTTGTTAGATTTCATAAAAATATATATATTAAATGAGAAGTTTTCAATAAACAAAAGATTTTTATTCTTAGGTTAGGTTAGGTTGAACATTTTTTTACATTTTTATTCTCTCATTTCGATTCCTTTTTGTTAGATTTCATAAAAATATATATATTAAATGAGAAGTTTTCAATAAACAAAAGATTTTTATTCTTAGGTTAGGTTAGGTTGAACATTTTTTTACATTTTTATTCTCTCATTTCGATTTCTTTTTGTTAGATTTCATAAAAATATATATATTAAATGAGAAGTTTTCAATAAACAAAAGATTTTTATTCTTAGGTTAGGTTAGGTTAGGTTGAACATTTTTTTTTCATTTTTATTCTCTCATTTCGATTTCTTTTTGTTAGATTTCATAAAAATATATATATTAAATGAGAAGTTTTCAATAAACAAAGATTTTTATTCTTAGGTTAGGTTAGGTTGAACATTTTTTTACATTTTTATTCTCTCATTTCGATTTCTTTTTGTTAGATTTCATAAAAATATATATATTAAATGATAAGTTTTCAATAAACAAAAGATTTTTATTCTTAGGTTAAGTTAGGTTGAACATTTTTTTATATTTTTATTCTCTCATTTCGATTCCTTTTTGTTAGATTTCATAAAAATATATATATTAAATGAGAAGTTTTCAATAAACAAAGATTTTTATTCTTAGGTTAGGTTAGGTTGAACATTTTTTTACATTTTTATTCTCTCATTTCGATTCCTTTTTGTTAGATTTCATAAAAATATATATATTAAATGAGAAGTTTTCAATAAACAAAGATTTTTATTCTTAGGTTAGGTTAGGTTGAACATTTTTTTACATTTTTATTCTCTCATTTCGATTCCTTTTTGTTAGATTTCATAAAAATATATATATTAAATGAGAAGTTTTCAATAAACAAAGATTTTTATTCTTAGGTTAGGTTAGGTTGAACATTTTTTTACATTTTTATTCTCACATTTCGATTCCTTTTTGTTAGATTTCATAAAAATATATATATTAAATGAGCGCGAATTCCCGCGGGTTGTATTCCACCTTGAAGGCCCCTCGGAGCCCGAACGATCGACACCAGTTTCAACTGAATCCGAGCGGGGAAAACTGAAAAAATCGGTTTTTGTTACTTACCGTCCGCACCTTCCCGCGCATTCCCGCGGTTTGTATACCACCTTGAAGGCCCCTCGGAGCCCGAACGATCAACACCAGTTTCAACTGAATCCGAGCAGGGAAAACTGAAAAAATCTGTTTTCGCCACTTACCGCCCGCACCTTTCCGCGCATTCACGCGGGTTGTATACCATCTTAAAGGCCTCTCGGAGCCCGAACGATCGACACCAGTTTCAACCGAATCCGAGTGGGGAAAACTGAAAAAATCGGTTTTCGCCACTTACCGCCCGCACCTTCCCGCGCATTCCCGCGGGTTGTATACCACCTTGAAGGCCCCTCGGAGCTTGAACGATCGACACCAGTTTCAACTGAATCCGAGCAGGGAAAACTGAAAAAATCGGTTTTCGCCACTTACCGCCCGCACCTTCCCGCGCATTCCCGCGGGTTGTATACCACCTTGAAGGCCCCTCGGAGACCGAACGATCGACACCAGATTCAACTGAATCCGAGCGGGGAAAACTGAAAAAATCGGTTTTCGCCACTTACAGCCCGCACCTTCCCGCGCATTCCCGCGGGTTGTATAACACCTTGAAGGCCCTTCGGAGCCCGAACGATCGACACCAGTTTTAACCGAATCCGAGCGGGGAAAACTGAAAAAATCGGTTTTCGCCACTTACCGCCCGCACCTTCCCGCGCATTCCCGCGGGTTGTATACCACCTTAAGGGACCCTCGGAGCCCGAACGATCGACACCAGTTTCAACTGAATCCGAGCGGGGAAAACTGAAAAAATCGGTTTTCGCCACTTACCGCCCGCACCTTTCCGCGCATTCACGCGGGTTGTATACCATCTTAAAGGCCTCTCGGAGCCCGCACGATCGACACCAGTTTCAACCGAATCCGAGTGGGGAAAACTGAAAAAATCGGTTTTCGCCACTTACCGCCCACACCTTCCCGCGCATTCCCGCGGGTTGTATACCACCTTGAAGGCCTCTCGGAGCCCGAACGATCGACACCAGTTTCAACTAAATCCGAGCGGGGAAAATTGAAAAAATCGGTTTTCGCCACTTACCGCCCGCACCTTCCCGCGCATTCCCGCGGGTTGTATACCACCTTGAAGGCCCCTCGGAGCTTGAACGATCGACACCAGTTTCAACTGAATCCGAGCAGGGAAAACTGAAAAAATCGGTTTTCGCCACTTACCGCCCGCACCTTCCCGCGCATTCCCGCGGGTTGTATACCACCTTGAAGGCCCCTCGGAGACCGAACGATCGACACCAGATTCAACTGAATCCGAGCGGGGAAAACTGAAAAAATCGGTTTTCGCCACTTACAGCCCGCACCTTCCCGCGCATTCCCGCGGGTTGTATAACACCTTGAAGGCCCTTCGGAGCCCGAACGATCGACACCAGTTTTAACCGAATCCGAGCGGGGAAAACTGAAAAAATCGGTTTTCGCCACTTACCGCCCGCACCTTCCCGCGCATTCCCGCGGGTTGTATACCACCTTAAGGGACCCTCGGAGCCCGAACGATCGACACCAGTTTCAACTGAATCCGAGCGGGGAAAACTGAAAAAATCGGTTTTCGCCACTTACCGCCCGCACCTTCCCGCGCATTCTCGCGGGTTGTATACCACCTTGAAGGCCTCTCGGAGCCTGAACGATCGACACCAGTTTCAACCGAATCCGAGCGAGGAAAACTGAAAAAATCGGTTTTCGCCACTTACCGCCCGCACCTTCCCGCGCATTCCCGCGGGTTGTATACCATTTTTAAGGCCCCTCGGAGCCCGAACGATCGACACCAGTTTCAACCGAATCCGAGCGGGGGAAAACTGAAAAAATCGGTTTTCGCCACTTACCGCCCGCACCTTCCCGCGCATTTCCGCGGGTTGTATACCACGACACCAGTTTCAACCGAATCCGAGCGGGGAAAACTGAAAAGTTTTCAATAAACAAAAGATTATTATTCTTAGGTTAGGTTAGGTTGAACATTTTTTACATTTTTATTCTCTCATTTCGATTTCTTTTTGTTAGATTTCATAAAAATATATATATTAAATGAGAAGTTTTCAATAAACAAAAGATTTTTATTCTTAGGTTAGGTTAGGTTGAACATTTTTTTACATTTTTATTCTCTCATTTCGATTTCTTTTTGTTAGATTTCATAAAAATGTATATATTAAATGAGAAGTTTTCAATAAACAAAGATTTTTATTCTTAGGTTAGGTTAGGTTGAACATTTTTTTACATTTTTATTCTCTCATTTCGATTTCTTTTTGTTAGATTTCATAAAAATACATATATTAAATGAGAAGTTTTCAATAAACAAAAGATTTTTATTCTTAGGTTAGGTTAGGTTGAACATTTTTTTACATTTTTATTCTCTCATTTCGATTTCTTTTTGTTAGATTTCATAAAAATATATATATTAAATGAGAAGTTTTCAACAAACAAAGATTTTTATTCTTAGGTTAGGTTAGGTTGAACATTTTTTTACATTTTTATTCTCTCATTTCGATTCCTTTTTGTTAGATTTCATAAAAATATATATATTAAATGAGAAGTTTTCAATAAACAAAAGATTTTTATTCTTAGGTTAGGTTAGGTTGAACATTTTTTTACATTTTTATTCTCTCATTTCGATTCCTTTTTGTTAGATTTCATAAAAATATATATATTAAATGAGAAGTTTTCAATAAACAAAAGATTTTTATTCTTAGGTTAGGTTAGGTTGAACATTTTTTTACATTTTTATTCTCTCATTTCGATTTCTTTTTGTTAGATTTCATAAAAATATATATATTAAATGAGAAGTTTTCAATAAACAAAGATTTTTATTCTTAGGTTAGGTTAGGTTGAACATTTTTTTACATTTTTATTCTCTCATTTCGATTCCTTTTTGTTAGATTTCATAAAAATATATATATTAAATGATAAGTTTTCAATAAACAAAAGATTTTTATTCTTAGGTTAAGTTAGGTTGAACATTTTTTTATATTTTTATTCTCTCATTTCGATTCCTTTTTGTTAGATTTCATAAAAATATATATATTAAATGAGAAGTTTTCAATAAACAAAGATTTTTATTCTTAGGTTAGGTTAGGTTGAACATTTTTTTACATTTTTATTCTCTCATTTCGATTCCTTTTTGTTAGATTTCATAAAAATATATATATTAAATGAGAAGTTTTCAATAAACAAAGATTTCTATTCTTAGGTTAGGTTAGGTTGAACATTTTTTTACATTTTTATTCTCTCATTTCGATTCCTTTTTGTTAGATTTCATAAAAATATATATATTAAATGAGCGCGAATTCCCGCGGGTTGTATTCCACCTTGAAGGCCCCTCGGAGCCCGAACGATCGACACCAGTTTCAACTGAATCCGAGCGGGGAAAACTGAAAAAATCGGTTTTTGTTACTTACCGTCCGCACCTTCCCGCGCATTCCCGCGGTTTGTATACCACCTTGAAGGCCCCTCGGAGCCCGAACGATCAACACCAGTTTCAACTGAATCCGAGCAGGGAAAACTAAAAAAATCGGTTTTCGCCACTTACCGCCCGCACCTTCCCGCGCATTCACGCGGGTTGTATACCATCTTAAAGGCCTCTCGGAGCCCGAACGATCGACACCAGATTCAACTGAATCCGAGCGGGGAAAACTGAAAAAATCGGTTTTCGCCACTTACAGCCCGCACCTTCCCGCGCATTCCCGCGGGTTGTATAACACCTTGAAGGCCCTTCGGAGCCCGAACGATCGACACCAGTTTTAACCGAATCCGAGCGGGGAAAACTGAAAAAATCGGTTTTCGCCACTTACCGCCCGCACCTTCCCGCGCATTCCCGCGGGTTGTATACCACCTTGAGGGACCCTCGGAGCCCGAACGATCGACACCAGATTCAACTGAATCCGAGCGGGGAAAACTGAAAAAATCGGTTTTCGCCACTTACAGCCCGCACCTTCCCGCGCATTCCCGCGGGTTGTATAACACCTTGAAGGCCCTTCGGAGCCCGAACGATCGACACCAGTTTTAACCGAATCCGAGCGGGGAAAACTGAAAAAATCGGTTTTCGCCACTTACCGCCCGCACCTTCCCGCGCATTCCCGCGGGTTGTATACCACCTTGAGGGACCCTCGGAGCCCGAACGATCGACACCAGTTTCAACTGAATCCGAGCGGGGAAAACTGAAAAAATCGGTTTTCGCCACTTACCGCCCGCACCTTCCCGCGCATTCTCGCGGGTTGTATACCACCTTGAAGGCCTCTCGGAGCCTGAACGACCGACACCAGTTTTAACCGAATCCGAGCGAGGAAAACTGAAAAAATCGGTTTTCGCCACTTACCGCCCGCACCTTCCCGCGCATTCCCGCGGGTTGTATACCACCTTGAAGGACCCACGGAGCCCGAACGATCGACACCAGTTTCAACCGAATCCGAGCGGGGAAAACTGAAAAAATCGGTTTTCGCCACTTACCGCCCGCACCTTCCCGCGCATTTCCGCGGGTTGTATACCACGACACCAGTTTCAACCGAATCCGAGCGGGGAAAACTGAAAAGTTTTCAATAAACAAAAGATTATTATTCTTAGGTTAGGTTAGGTTGAACATTTTTTACATTTTTATTCTCTCATTTCGATTTCTTTTTGTTAGATTTCATAAAAATATATATATTAAATGAGAAGTTTTCAATAAACAAAAGATTTTTATTCTTAGGTTAGGTTAGGTTAGGTTGAACATTTTTTTACATTTTTATTCTCTCATTTCGATTTCTTTTTGTTAGATTTCATAAAAATATATATATTAAATGAGAAGTTTTCAATAAACAAAAGATTTTTATTCTTAGGTTAGGTTAGGTTGAACATTTTTTTACATTTTTATTCTCTCATTTCGATTTCTTTTTGTTAGATTTCATAAAAATATATATATTAAATGAGAAGTTTTCAATAAACAAAGATTTTTATTCTTAGGTTTGGTTAGGTTGAACATTTTTTAACATTTTTATTCTCTCATTTCGATTCCTTTTTGTTAGATTTCATAAAAATATATATTTTAAATGAGAAGTTTTCAATAAACAAAAGATTTTTATTCTTAGGTTAGGTTAGGTTGAACATTTTTTTACATTTTTATTCTCTTATTTCGATTCCTTTTTGTTAGATTTCATAAAAATATATATATTAAATGAGAAGTTTTCAATAAACAAAGATTTTTATTCTTAGGTTAGGTTAGGTTGAACATTTTTTTACATTTTTATTCTCTCATTTCGATTCCTTTTTGTTAGATTTCATAAAAAAATATATATTAAATGAGAAGTTTTCAATAAACAAAGATTTTTATTCTTAGGTTAGGTTAGGTTGAACATTTTTTTACATTTTTATTCTCTCATTTCGATTCCTTTTTGTTAGATTTCATAAAAATATATATATTAAATGAGCGCGAATTCCCGCGGGTTGTATTCCACCTTGAAGGCCCCTCGGAGCCCGAACGATCGACACCAGTTTCAACTGAATCCGAGCGGGGAAAACTGAAAAAATCGGTTTTTGTTACTTACCGTCCGCACCATCCCGCGCATTCCCGCGGTTTGTATACCACCTTGAAGGCCCCTCGGAGCCCGAACGATCAACACCAGTTTTAACTGAATCCGAGCAGGGAAAACTGAAAAAATCGGTTTTCGCCACTTACCGCCCGCACCTTCCTGCGCATTCACGCGGGTTGTATACCATCTTAAAGGCCTCTCGGAGCTCGAACGATCGACACCAGTTTCAACCGAATCCGAGTGGGGAAAACTGAAAAAATCGGTTTTCGCCACTTACCGCCCACACCTTCCCGCGCATTCCCGCGGGTTGTATACCACCTTGAGGGCCTCTCAGAGCCCGAACGATCGACACCAGTTTCAACTAAACCCGAGCGGGGAAAATTGAAAAAATCGGTTTTCGCCACTTACCGCCCGCACCTTCCCGCGCATTCTCGCGGGTTGTATACCACCTTGAAGGCCCCTTGGAGGTTGAACGATCGACACCAGTTTTAACCGAATCCGAGCGGGGAAAACTGAAAAAATCGGTTTTTGCCACTTACCGCCCGCACCTTCCCGCGCATTCCCGCGGTTTGTATACCACCTTGAAGGCCCCTCGGAGCCCGAACGATCAACACCAGTTTTAACTGAATCCGAGCAGGGAAAACTGAAAAAATCGGTTTTCGCCACTTACCGCCCGCACCTTCCCGCGCATTCCCGTGGGTTGTATACCATTTTTAAGGCCCCTCGGAGCCCGAACGATCGACACCAGTTTCAACCGAATCCGAGCGGGGAAAACTGAAAAAATCGGTTTTCGCCACTTACCGCCCGCACCTTCCCGCGCATTTCCGCGGGTTGTATACCACGACACCAGTTTCAACCGAATCCGAGCGGGGAAAACGAGAAGTTTTCAATAAACAAAAGATTTTTATTCTTAGGTTAGGTTAGGTTAGGTTGAACATTTTTTTACATTTTTATTCTCTCATTTAGATTCTCAAAAATATATATATTAAATGAGAAGTTTTCAATAAACAAAAGATTTTTATTCTTAGGTTAGGTTAGGTTAGGTTGAACATTTTTTTACATTTTTATTCTCTCATTTCGATTTCTTTTTGTTAGATTTCATAAAAATATATATATTAAATGAGAAGTTTTCGATAAAAAAAAGATTTTTATTCTTAGGTTAGGTAAGGTTGAACATTTTTTTACATTTTTATTCTCTCATTTCGATTTCTTTTTGTTAGATTTCATAAAAATATATATATTAAATGAGAAGTTTTCAATAAACAAAGATTTTTATTCTTAGGTTAGGTTAGGTTGAACATTTTTTTACATTTTTATTCTCTCATTTCGATTCCTTTTTGTTAGATTTCATAAAAATATATATATTAAATGAGAAGTTTTCAATAAACAAAAGATTTTTATTCTTAGGTTAGGTTAGGTTGAACATTTTTAATCAAAAGATTTTTATTCTTAGGTTAGGTTAGGTTGAACATTTTTTTACATTTTTATTCTCTCATTTCGATTTCTTTTTGTTAGATTTCATAAAAATATATATATTAAATGAGAAGTTTTCAATAAACAAAGATTTTTATTCTTAGGTTAGGTTAGGTTGAACATTTTTTTACATTTTTATTCTCTCATTTCGATTCCTTTTTGTTAGATTTCATAAAAATATATATATTAAATGAGAAGTTTTCAATAAACAAAAGATTTTTATTCTTAGGTTAGGTTAGGTTGAACATTTTTTTACATTTTTATTCTCTCATTTCGATTCCTTTTTGTTAGATTTCATAAAAATATATATATTAAATGAGAAGTTTTCAATAAACAAAGATTTTTATTCTTAGGTTAGGTTAGGTTGAACATTTTTTTACATTTTTATTCTCTCATTTCGATTCCTTTTTGTTAGATTTCATAAAAATATATATATTAAATGAGAAGTTTTCAATAAACAAAGATTTTTATTCTTAGGTTAGGTTAGGTTGAACATTTTTTTACATTTTTATTCTCTCATTTCGATTCCTTTTTGTTAGATTTCATAAAAATATATATATTAAATGAGCGCGAATTCCCGCGGGTTGTATTCCACCTTGAAGGCCCCTCGGAGCCCGAACGATCGACACCAGTTTCAACTGAATCCGAGCGGGGAAAACTGAAAAAATCGGTTTTTGTTACTTACCGTCCGCACCTTCCCGCGCATTCCCGCGGTTTGTATACCACCTTGAAGGCCCCTCGGAGCCCGAACGATCAACACCAGTTTTAACTGAATCCGAGCAGGGAAAACTGAAAAAATCGGTTTTCGCCACTTACCGCCCGCACCTTCCCGCGCATTCTCGCGGGTTGTATACCACCTTGAAGGCCCCTTGGAGTTTAAACGATCGACACCAGTTTTAACCGAATCCGAGCGGGGAAAACTGAAAACATCGGTTTTTGCCACTTACCGCCCGCACCTTCCCGCGCATTTCCGCGGGTTGTATACCACCTTGAAGGCCCCTCGGAGCTTGAACGATCGACACCAGTTTCAACTGAATCCGAGCAGCGAAAACTGAAAAAATCGGTTTTCGCCACTTACCGCCCGCACCTTCCCGCGCATTCCCGCGGGTTGTATACCACCTTGAATGCCTCTCGGAGCCCGAACGATCGACACCAGATTCAACTGAATCCGAGCGGGGAAAACTGAAAAAATCGGTTTTCGCCACTTACAGCCCGCACCTTCCCGCGCATTCCCGCGGGTTGTATAACACCTTGAAGGCCCTTCGGAGCTTGAACGATCGACACCAGTTTTAACCGAATCCGAGCGGGGAAAACTGAAAAAAACGGTTTTCGCCACTTACCGCCCGCACCTTCCCGCGCATTCCCGCGGGTTGTATACCACCTTGAGGGACCCTCGGAGCCCGAACGATCGACACCAGTTTCAACTGAATCCGAGCGGGGAAAACTGAAAAAATCGGTTTTCGCCACTTACCGCCCGCACCTTCCCGCGCATTTCCGCGAGTTGTATACCACGACACCAGTTTCAACCGAATCCGAGCGGGGAAAACTGAAAAGTTTTCAATAAACAAAAGATTATTATTCTTAGGTTAGGTTAGGTTGAACATTTTTTACATTTTTATTCTCTCATTTCGATTTCTTTTTGTTAGATTTCATAAAAATATATATATATTAAATGAGAAGTTTTCAATAAACAAAAGATTTTTATTCTTAGGTTAGGTTAGGTTAGGTTGAACATTTTTTTACATTTTTATTCTCTCATTTCGATTTCTTTTTGTTAGATTTCATAAAAATATATATATTAAATGAGAAGTTTTCAATAAACAAAGATTTTTATTCTTAGGTTAGGTTAGGTTAGGTTGAACATTTTTTTACATTTTTATTCTCTCATTTCGATTTCTTTTTGTTAGATTTCATAAAAATATACATATTAAATGAGAAGTTTTCAATAAACAAAAGATTTTTATTCTTAGGTTAGGTTAGGTTGAACATTTTTTTACATTTTTATTCTCTCATTTCGATTTCTTTTTGTTAGATTTCATAAAAATATACATATTAAATGAGAAGTTTTCAATAAACAAAAGATTTTTATTCTTAGGTTAGGTTAGGTTGAACATTTTTTTACATTTTTATTCTCTCAATTCGATTTCTTTTTGTTAGATTTCATAAAAATATACATATTAAATGAGAAGTTTTCAATAAACAAAAGATTTTTATTCTTAGGTTAGGTTAGGTTAGGTTAGGTTAGGTTAGGTTAGGTTAGGGCCCAAGGGAGTTGCTGGTCTCCTACTGGGCGCGTCCCCCGGTGGCGGATAGGGGAAACCACTCGCACTTGCGGGCGAGTGGACCGGGAATTTATTCCCGGCGCGGACCAAAACCAGCCAGGCATGGGCGTGTCTTTAGTCCATTGTTATGGACACGGCCTAGGGGAGCACACCCCGACAGAAAAGCCCCACTGTGGAACAGTAACAAACATGTCGGACAAGCAGAATAGCAATTCATTACCCCAGGAGGGTTCCGGTCTCTACGAGGCCGGGGAATCCCTCCGTGCTACGGCACGCAAGCCCCGCGAATCTGGGGGGGGCCAGCCTTGCCGATATGTTGCTGGGGAAGGGCCCGAGATGGGCGGAGTAGAGGGAGTGCCTGGGAAGGGCGGAGAAGTGGGAGTGCCTGTGACAGGCGGAGTAGAGATGCCTGTGGAAGGTGGAGAGTTGCAGGAGACTGTGGAGGTGTTGGGAGAGGTGCCTCATAACAGCGGAGGTGTCCTGAAGGAAGCGAGGGTCGTAGTTGAGAGGTTGGACCTGAGCGAGGGAGTGTCGATTGTGTCCGATGGTGCGAGATCGAGACGTGAGTCCATCTCGTCTGCGGGAAGGTTCTGGGGGGTGCCTGGGTCGAAGGGCTCGGATACGGAGAGCCTCACCTCGGTCGATTCGCGGTCAAATACCGTAAGGGCGTCTTTCCTGAAAGACGGAAGGAAGCGGCCCAGACGCAGGAGCGACGAATCCGGTTCTTCTGGAGAGGGAGTGTCGGACAGACCAGCGCCGAAAATCGCGGCTGGCAGGAGAGGTAAAGGAAGGCCCACGACAACGGGACTATGTGAAGTGCAGGCTGAGGCCAGGAAGGCAAAATTGGAGGAACGTCGGCTTAGGGCAGAGGAAGAGGTGGCTCAAAGAACCCTAGCTGTGCAAAGCAACACAAACTTGACTTTGTCCAGTATGTCGTTGCTCTCGGATCTGGACTTGGAGGAGTCGAGGCTTACCTCAGATCTGAAAGGTCAGGTAGCGGAGAGTCTGGCAATCATCCAAAAGGTTGCCAGCAAATCAGGAAATTTGAAGGGCACGTTTACGAAGGCCCTGAAGGAGGCAGCTAAGTCTATAGCTGTAGCTGTGGACACGCTCGCTCAGCGGACGGTTACCGAGGAGGTTGCCACACTACGAGCACACAACACCAAGCTGCAACAGGAGATGCTGGACATGCAAAAACAGGTCAGTCTTTTACGGGCTGACCTTGATCGCAGTCGTCCGAATGTAGAGCAGCAGATCCAAAAGAGACCTGGCAAACCATCTGCTAGTGAGAAGTTCATGGCACCCGACGAGCTCACAAGGAGCATTATGATCCAAGTCGGGACCATGGTCAGTGCTCGCTTGGAAGGACTGGAAGATAGGCTACTGCCAGCTAAGCGCTTGCGCCCGCCGCTTGCGTCAGACAGAACGCCAGCGAATGTAGCCTCAACTTCGGCAACAAGCGCTACTGAGGCCAGAGTGACCACACTCATGCCCCCCGCCAACCCAGCCCCCACGAAAGGACAAAAGCTTGCGAAAGGCAAGGGCAAGGGTAAGGGGAAGAGCAAGGAGGCACAAGCGGCGAAAGCTCCCGAGCCGCGGCCGCTACCACCTGCTCCGGCAAACACAAACGAGGGGTGGAACGTCGTCGCCAGGAAGGGCAAGAAGAAGAAGGGGGCGGCTACCCAACAGCCACCGAAAGGGAAGAAAGCGCGACCAACATCTGCGCCAAAAGCACCCAGATTACGTCCACCGAGATCGTCTGTGGTTGCGTTAAAGTTGCAACCGGGTGCAAATAAGGAAGTGACATACAAAGACGTCCTGACCCAGATCAAGGAGAAGGTGGTGCTGGAGGATCTGGGCATCACGGACGTCAGGTTTAGAGTTGCCTCAACGGGAGCGAGGCTACTCGAACTGCCGGGTATGGATACCGGAGAAAAGGCGGACGTTCTCGCGCAACATCTGCGGAACGTCCTAAATGCTGACGATGTGCAGGTCTCGAGGCCCACCAGGTGTGCTGAGCTGAGAGTATGTGGGCTCGATGACTCTGTGACATCGGAGGAGGTGGCGGTGGCTGTGAGTCGAGCAGGCGGATGCGACACTGCTGCCATTAAGGTGGGGGAGATTCGCCAAGACCGGAATGGACTCGGCACTGCCTGGATCCGCTGTCCGGTGGCGGCGGCGAAGAAAGTGAGCGGCGGAAGGCTTTTGGTCGGCTTTGTGTCGGCACGCGTGCAATTACTGCAGCCTCGCGTGCTGTGCTGCTTCCGTTGCCACGAGATAGGGCATGTGGCGGCAAATTGCAGTAGTGCCAAGGACCGGAGTGCACACTGCTACAGATGCGGGAAACCAGGGCACAAGCAAAGTGTTTGCTTTGCGTCGGCGCACTGCCCTATTTGTGAGGACGCAAATAGGCCCGCGGATCACCTGGCAGGCGGAGCAGCGTGCGCCAAGATGTGCGCTAAATCGAAGAAGCGGAGAGGCGCGGCGAGGCGAACAAGCCGAAGCCGACCTGAAGCCCCGACGCAGGGCGAGGAGCCGCAGCACATGGAGCATCAATAATGGCGCTCCACGTGCTCCAGGCGAACATCAACCACTGTGCCAGAGCCCAAGACTTATTGGTCCAAAGCCTGGTGCAGTGGTCGATTCAGGTGGCGGTCGTTGCGGAGCCTTATAGCATTCCTGCGCGTGACAACTGGGTCGCGGACAACACCGGGGTGGTAGCTCTGGTCACCCAGATTGCTGCGGGCTCTCCGCCCTTTTCACGAATAGAGAAGGGCGCGGGATGTGTCGCGGCACATGTCGGTGACCTAGTTGTCATAGGCGTCTACTTTTCCCCCAACCGAACTCTTGCAGAGTTCGAGGAATACCTAATCCGTTTGGGGGAAATGGTGGAAAGACACCGTGCGGCGGAGGTCTTGGTCGCAGGAGACCTGAATGCTAAATCCAGCGTATGGGGCTCCGCAAGGACGGACGTACGTGGTGCGACACTGGAGGAGTGGATTGTTGCCACCGGATTGTCAGTTCTCAACCGAGGGACTACAAACACGTGTGTGCGAAGGCAGGGCGGGTCCGTCGTAGACATAACGTTTGCGAGCCCTGTCCTAGCGCGCCGTGTTCAGGGCTGGCGAGTGCTGAATGATGTGGAGACTCTCTCGGACCATCTCTACATCCAATATGAGATCTCCACACATTCAGCGGCGCAGTCAGCCCCCAGTCCAACTTCGGGAGAGTTCGGACCGCGGTGGCGACTTGGGTGTCTCGACAGAGAACTCCTGGAGGAGGCTGCGATAGTGCAGGCCTGGCTGCCCCAGAGCTTGGCGTCTGTGGAAGACGCTGCCACCTGGGCGCAGAGGGCTATGACGCGTATCTGCGACGCGTCTATGCCCCGTTCCAGGCACCGCCCTCAGCGGCGACAAGTGTACTGGTGGTCGGGAGAGATCGCTCAATTGCGTGTCACCTGCATTGAGGCGAGACGCCAGTACACGCACTATCGCAGGCGGGTACGTCGGGAGGAAGAGGAGGAGGAACGGCGGTACCGCACGTACGTCGAGGCGAGGAAAGCGCTACAGGAAGAAATCGGTCGTTCGAAAGCAGAATCAAACGACCGATTGATCGCGGGGATAGACGGGGATCCGTTCGGAACGCCGTACCGCATGGTGTGCGGCAAACTCCGGACGTGGGCTCCGCCCTTGACGCAGTCGCTCCAACCGGACGTTCTCCGAGGAGTGCTGACGTCACTGTTCCCGCAGCGGGCCAGTTTTACACCACCAACCATGGCCCGCCCTGTAGCGCAGGAGGAGGAGGAAGTCGATAGTGTCGCACCACTGGTGGATGAGAAGGAGCTCGAAGAAGCTGTACGCCGATCTCGGCTCAAGAGCACCGCCCCGGGCTTGGATGGCATTCCCGGCCGGGCGCTAACTCTGGCCCTTAACATCCTTGGGCCCAGAGTGCGAGGGCTATTCTCTGCCTGTCTGGCTCAAGCCATAATTCCACAGCGGTGGAAGACAGGCAGGCTAGTCCTCATCAAGAAGGAGGGTCGCCCGGCGGATTCAGCCACCGCCTACAGGCCCATCGTGCTTTTAAGCGAGATCGCCAAGCTCTTCGAGCGTGTTGTAGCCAGGAGGCTACAACACCACTTGGAGGGGACAGGTCCGGACCTCTCGGACCAGCAGTATGGCTTCCGCAGGGGGCGATCGACGGTGGATGCCATACTGGAGGTGAAGTCCCATGCGCAGGATGCGGTGGCGCAGGGCGATGGAGTTTTGGCGGTGTCTTTAGACATCGCCAACGCCTTCAACTCCCTGCCCTGGCCCTGCATTAAGGAGGCACTTTTATACCACCGTGTGCCTCCATACCTGCGCCGCGTCATCGGGGCTTACCTGTCCGGGAGGTCGGTGACCTTTCCGGCTCCTGGAGGAGGCTGGGAGGAGTATGAGGTGTCGGCCGGTGTTCCACAAGGATCGGTGCTGGGTCCGATCCTCTGGAACATCGGATACGACTGGGTGCTGCGAGGCGGTACCCTGAGGGGGATAAAGGTCCTCTGCTACGCCGACGACACGCTGGTCTTGGCACAGCAGAGGACCTATCGGGAAGCGGCGGTCCTCGCGACCGCTGGAGTGGCGGAGGTTGTCGGCCGCATAAAGCGGCTTGGTTTGGAAGTCGCCTTGAACAAGTCCGAGGCGTTATACTTCCATGCTCCTCGCAAGGGCCCACCATCTGATGCCCACATCGTCGTCGGTGGCGTCAACATAGACGTCAAAAGGAGCATGAAGTACCTCGGACTTGTTCTGGACGGTCGGTGGAGTTTCCGGGGCCACTTTACATCCTTGGCCCCGAAACTGATGAAGACAGCGGCGGCATTGGCGCGCCTTTTGCCCAATGTGGATGGGCCGAGCGCCTCTAGCCGTCGGCTGTACACCGGAGTGGTCAGGTCGATGGCCCTCTATGGTGCTCCCGTATGGGCGGACGCCCTGGATCGGCACAACGTCACCCTGCTGCGACGCGCGCAGAGGGTGATGGCCATCCGGGCGATACGGGGGTACCGGACCATCTCCGGTGAGGTGGCGTGCGTGCTGGCTGGAGTCATGCCGTGGGATCTGGATGCTCTGTCTCTGGCGTCGGTCTATTGCCGGCGTCGAGGCCTAGTGTCCGGGGAACCGGCAAGCCAGGCACGCACTGAGGAGGTGCGGGTAGCCGCAATGGAGTTGTGGGAAACTCGGCTGGCAACACCAACTGCCGGCCTGAGGACGATCGAGGCTGTTCGTCCAGTGTTCCGTCAGTGGTTAGCGCGGCGTCACGGCGTCCTAACCTTCCGCATGACACAGGTGCTCACGGGGCATGGCTGCTTCGGGGGTTACCTGTGTCGGATCGCCGGGAGGGAGCCCGACGCTCGCTGCCACCACTGCGACGACTGCCTCGATGAGACGGCCCAGCACACGTTGGAGGTGTGCTCAGCCTGGGCGTCTCAACGTCGCGCTTTGCGCGACGTCATAGGGGACGACCTTTCCCTGCCGGCCGTGGTCAAGGCTATGGCCGGCAGCGAGACGTCGTGGGATGCGGTCTCATCCTTCTGCGAGGCAGTGGTGCTCGAGAAGGAGTCGGCGGAACGGGCGAGGGAGGCTTTTGCCGAAGTCGCCATCCGCCGTAAGAGACCGGGTCGCCGGAGGGCGGCACACGATCGCCGCCTTCCGCCCTAATGTGCCAGAGGGCGGTCAGCTTGGGGAAGTTGATCGCCTACTAACCTGGCCCGAGTAGGCGCGCGCAGGTTGCTCCCGCGCGCTACTCCGAGCAGGCCGTCGAGGGTGCCCACACACCCCTGACTCCGCGACGTGCCTTGCAGGCTCCCGCCGCCGCGGTTCGCGGAAGACTCACGTCCCCGTGTCTCGCGGCCAGTGGCGGTCGAGGAGGAGCACCGTGAGGTTTTAGTGGGTATTGGGATTGGCCTTCAGCCGGTCCACGAGTCCCACATAACCCGCTCGAGTCCCCACTCGGGCCGGTATCCGTAAAAGGATTTCCTCACGTTAAAAAAAAAAAAAAAAAAAAAAAAGGTTAGGTTAGGGCCAAGTAGTGGTACCTGAGAAGGTTGTGCCTGGGCGTTCCGACGAGCTGATGCGCTCGATTATGATGGAGGTCGGAACCATGGTCAGCGCCAGGATAGAGGGTCTCGAGAGCCGACTTCTTCCAGAGAAGAGCATGCGCCCTCCGTTGGCCGCATCAAAGGGTGCTAATAGAGAGACTGCCACAACATCGGTGAGGGCAGAGGCAGTGACAACCACGCTCATGGCTCCCGCGAACCCTGCTCCCAAAAGAGGCCCTATGCCGGAGAATGGCAAAAGTAAGGGCAAGGGAAAGGGGAAGGGCAAAAAGACCCTAGAGCTGCCACAGCCACGCCCTTTACCAGCGGCGCCGGCTGACATGGCGGAGGGATGGAACGTGGTTGCCAGAAAGGGCAGTAGGAAGAAGGTTGCTGTTGCTCAGCAGGCCAAGGGAAAGAAGGATGACAAGCCGTCAAAGGCAACTAAAGTGCCAAGGCTTAGACAGCCACGGTCGGCTGTTGTGGCGCTAAAGCTCCAACCGCGCGCAGTGGAGGGCAACATCACTTACAGCCAAGTGCTCACTCAGCTCAAAGAAAAAGTGGACCTTGGTGAGATGGGTATAAGTGATATGAGATTTAGGGTGGCCTCGACTGGCGCGAGGTTACTAGAGCTTCCGGGGGTGAACTCGGGTGAGAGGGCCGATGCTCTTGCCCAAAGACTGCGAAGCGTGCTGAACGAGAGCGAGGTCCAGGTCACAAGACCCACAAAATGCGCGGAGCTGCGTGTGAGTGGGCTTGATGATTCTGTGACATCAGATGAGGTAGCGGCAGCTGTCAGCAGAGTCGGTGGCTGTAATATCGACGCCATCAAGGTGGGGGAAGTGCGGCGTGATCGTGCTGGCCTTGGCACTGCCTGGGTCCGCTGTCCGGTGGTAGCTGCCAAAAAGGTCAGTGCAGGGCGACTTTTGGTTGGGTTTGTGTCGGCGAAGGTGACACTGCTGCAACAGCGAGTCCTGCGGTGCTACCGATGTCTCGAAACAGGACATGTAGCAGCAAAGTGTAGCGGAGTAGATCGGAGTTCTAACTGCTTCAGATGTGGACGTACCGGGCATAAACAAGCCACGTGCTCGGATGCTCCACACTGCCCGGTGTGCGAGGATGCACAGAGACCTGCAGACCATTTAGCTGGCAGTGCAACCTGCGCAAAAGTCTGTGCGCAGCATAAGCGCAGAAAAAGCGCGAGAGGAGAGGCGGCGAGACCCACTAGTCAAGCCCAACCTGACGCCCAATTTAGGGCCGCGGAGGAGCAGCCTATGCTCGAATAATAATGGCTGAACGAGTTCTGCAGGCGAACATCAACCACTGTGCCAGAGCCCAGGACTTATTGGTCCAAAGCTTGGCGCAGTGGTCGATACAAGTGGCGGTTGTTTCGGAGCCCTACAGCGTTCCCGACAGAGACAACTGGGTAGCCGACAACACCGGGGTGGTGGCTGTGATCACCCAGGTCGCCGCGGGCTCCCCGCCTTTCTCACGAGTAGAGAGGGGTGCGGGATGCGTCGCCGCACTTGTCGGCAACCTCGTTGTCGTAGGGGTCTACTTTTCCCCCAATCGAACTCTTGCGGAGTTTGAAGAGTTCCTTATACGATTGGGGGAAATGGTAGAGCGATTTCGTCCGGCGGAGGTGTTGGTGGCCGGCGATCTCAACGCGAAGTCCAGCATGTGGGGCTCCGCAACGACGGACGTGCGTGGTGTGACGCTGTCCGAGTGGGTGATTGCCACCGGTTTGTCGGTGCTCAACCGGGGGACGACAAACACGTGTGTGCGAAGGCTGGGCGGATCCGTCGTGGACGTTTCGTTCGCGAGCCCGGCCCTAGCGCGTCGTGTTCGGGGTTGGCGAGTGCTGGATGATGTGGAGACTCTCTCGGATCACCTTTACATCTCTTACGAGATCTCCACACTTTCGGCGGTGCAACCAACCCCCAGTCCAACCTCGCGAGAGTGCGGACCGCGGTGGCAATTGGGTCGCCTCGACAGGCAATTGTTGGAGGAGGCCGCGATAGTGGAATCCTGGCTGCCCCAGAGCTTGGCGTCTGCAGAAGACGCCGCATCCTGGGCGCAGGGGGCGCTGACGCGTATTTGTGACGCGTCAATGCCCCGTTCCGGGCGCCGCCCTCATCGGCGGCAGGTGTACTGGTGGTCGTGGGAGATCGCGCAACTGCGTACCATCTGCGTTGCGGCGAGACGCCAGTACAGCCACTATCGCAGGCGGGTACAGAAGGTACGGGAGGAGGAAGACCGACTGTACCAATTGTATGTCGAGGCGAGAACGCGGTTGCAGGAGGAGATCGGTCGTGTGAAAGGCGAGTCACACGACCAGATGCTCGCGGGAATAGACCAAGACCCGTTTGGCACGCCTTACCGTATGGTACTTGGCAAGCTACGGGCTTGGGTTCCGCCACTGACGCAGACACTCCGACCGGACATTCTCCGAGGGGTTCTGTCGTCACTGTTCCCGCAGCGGGCCAATTTTTCACCACCTTCAATGGCCCGCCCTGCACCGCAAGAGGAGGAGGACAGCGTCGCACCACAGGTGGAGGAGGAGGAGCTGGAGGAAGCAGTTCGCCGATCTCGCAGCAAGAGCACCGCACCCGGCCTTGATGGCGTTCCTGGGAGGGCGTTAACTCTGGCCCTTAACATCCTTGGGCCCAGAGTGAGAGGACTATTCTCTGCCTGTCTGGCTCAAGCCATCATTCCACAGCGGTGGAAGACAGGCAGGCTAGTCCTCCTTAAGAAGGAGGGTCGCCCGGCGGACTCGGCCTCGGCCTACAGGCCAATTGTGCTCTTGAGCGAGATCGCCAAACTCTTCGAGCGGGTTGTGACGAGGAGGTTGCAGCGTCACTTGGAGCGGACAGGTCCGGACCTCTCGGACCTCCAGTATGGCTTCCGCAGGGGGCGCTCGACGGTGGATGCCATACTGAGGGTAAAGTCCCATGCGCAGGATGCGGTGGCCCTGGGCGATGGAGTCTTGGCGGTGTCTTTAGACATCGCCAACGCCTTTAACTCCCTGCCCTGGCCCTGCATTGAGGAGGCACTCATCTATCACCGAGTGCCTCCATACCTGCGCCGCGTCATCGGGGCTTACCTGTCCGGGAGGTCCGTGACGTTTCCGGCTCCTGGAGGAGGGTGGGAAGAATATGAAGTGTCGTGCGGTGTTCCACAGGGCTCGGTTCTCGGGCCGCTCCTGTGGAACATCGGGTACGACTGGGTGTTGAGAGGCGACACCCTACGAGGAGTTGGAGTCCTCTGCTACGCCGACGACACGCTGGTCTTGGCGCAGCAGAGGACGTATCGCGAGGCAGCAGTGCTCGCGACTGCCGGAGTGGCCGAAGTCGTCGGCCGAGTTAGAAGGTTGGGATTGGAGGTTGCCCTGAACAAGTCCGAGGCGTTATACTTCCATGCTCCTCGAAAGGGCCCACCGGCAGATGCCCACATCGTCGTCGGTGGCGTCCGAATCGACGTCAAGAGGAGTATGAAGTACCTCGGACTTGTTCTAGACGGTCGGTGGAGTTTTCGGGGCCACTTTACATCTTTGGCCCCGAAGCTGTTGAAGACAGCGGCGGCATTGGCGCGCCTTTTGCCCAACGTCGATGGGCCGAGCGCCTCTAGCCGTCGGCTGTACACCGGAGTGGTCCGATCGATGGCGCTCTATGGTGCCCCCGTATGGGCGGACGCCCTGGATCGGCACAACATCACTCTGCTGCGACGTGCGCAGAGGGTGATGGCCATCCGGGCGATACGGGGGTACCGGACCATCTCCGGTGAGGTGGCGTGCGTGCTGGCTGGAGTCATGCCGTGGGATCTGGATGCTCTGTCTCTGGCGTCGGTCTATTGCCGGCGTCGAGGCCTTGCGTCCGGGGAACCGGCTAGCCCAGCACGCGCCGAGGAGGAGCGGGAAGCCGCAGTACAAGTGTGGGAATCCCGGCTGGCGACACCATCTGCCGGCCGGTTGACGATCGAGGCGGTTCGTCCAGTTTTCCGCCAGTGGTTAGCGCGGCGTCACGGCGTCCTAACCTTCCGCACCACACAGGTGCTCACGGGGCATGGCTGCTTCGGGGGTTACCTGTGTCGGATCGCTGGGAGGGAGCCCGACGCTCGCTGCCACCACTGCGACGACTGCCTCGACGAGACGGCCCAGCACACGTTGGAGGTGTGCACAGCCTGGGCGTCTCAACGTCGCGCTTTGCGCGACGTCATCGGGGACGACCTTTCCCTGCCGGCCGTGGTCAAGGCCATGGCCGGCAGCGAGACGTCGTGGGACGCGGTTTCGTCCTTCTGCGAGGCAGTGGTGCTCGAGAAGGAGTCGGCGGAACGGGCGAGGGAGGCTTTTGCCGAAGTCGCCATCCGCCGTAAGAGACCGGGTCGCCGGAGGGCGGCACACGACCGCCGCCTTCCGCCCTAATGTGCCAGAGGGCGGTCAGCTTGGGGAAGCTGGCCGCCTACCAACCTGGCCCGAGTAGGCGCGCGCAGGTAGCTCCCGCGCGCTACTCCAAGCAGGCCGTCGAGGGTGCCCACACACCCTTGACTCCGCGACGTGCCTAGCAGGCTCCCGCCGCCGCAATTCGTGGACGATTCTAGTCCCCGCGTCTTGCGGCCAGTGGCGGTCGAGGAGGAGCACCGTGAGGTTTTAGTGGGTATGCGGACGGCCTACATCTGCCAAGTCCGCGAGTCCCACATAACCCGCTCGAGTCCCCACTCGGGCCGGTATCCGTAAAAGGATTTCCTCACGTTAAAAAAAAAAAAAAAAAAAAAAAAAAAAAAAAAAAAAAAAAAAAAAAAAAAAAAAAAAAAAAAAAAGGTTAGGTTAGGTTAGGTTAGGAGCGGTGGAGGAGGAGGAGCTCGAAGAAGCTGTACGCCGATCTCGGCTCAAGAGCACCGCCCCGGGCTTGGATGGCATTCCCGGCCGGGCGCTAACTCTGGCCCTCAACATCTTAGGGCCCAGAGTGCGAGGACTATTCACTGCCTGTCTGGCTCAAGCCATAATTCCACAGCGGTGGAAGACAGGCAGGTTAGTCCTCATCAAGAAGGAGGGTCGCCCGGCGGATTCAGCCTCCGCCTACAGGCCCATCGTGCTCTTGAGCGAGATCGCCAAGCTCTTCGAGCGTGTTGTAGCCAGGAGGCTACAACACCATTTGGAGGGGACAGGTCCGGACCTCTCGGACCACCAGTATGGCTTCCGTAGGGGGCGATCGACGGTGGATGCCATACTGGAGGTAAAGTCCTATGCGCAGGATGCGGTGGCCCGAGGCGATGGAGTATTGGCGGTGTCTTTAGACATCGCCAACGCCTTCAACTCCCTGCCATGGCCCTGCATAAAGGAGGCACTTTTATACCATCGTGTGCCTCCATACCTGCGCCGCGCCATCGGGGCTTACCTGTCCGGGAGGTCTGTGACCTTTCCGGCTCCTGGAGGAGGTTGGAGGGAGTTCGTTGTGTCGGCCGGTGTTCCACAAGGATCGGTGCTGGGTCCGATCCTCTGGAACATCGGATACGACTGGGTGCTGCGTGGCGGTACCCTGAGAGGGATAAAGGTCCTCTGTTACGCCGACGACACGCTGGTCTTGGCGCAGCAGAGGACCTATCGGGAGGCAGCGGTCCTCGCGACGGCTGGAGTGGCGGAGGTGGTCGGCCGCATAAAGCGGCTGGGCTTAGAGGTCTCCCTCAACAAGTCCGAGGCAATCTACTTCCATGCTCCTCGAAAGGGCCCACCGGCAGATGCCCACATCATCGTCGGTGGCGTCAAGATTGACGTTGCCCGGAGCATGAAGTACCTCGGACTTGTTCTGGATGGTCGGTGGAGTTTTCGGGGCCACTTTACATCTTTGGCCCCGAAACTGTTGAAGACAGCGGCGGCACTGGCGCGCCTTTTGCCCAATGTGGATGGGCCGAGCGCCTCTAGCCGTCGGCTGTACACCGGAGTGGTCAGATCGATGGCGCTCTACGGTGCTCCCGTATGGGCGGACGCTCTGGATCGGCACAACATCACCCTGCTGCGACGTGCGCAGAGGGTGATGGCCATCCGGGCGATACGGGGGTACCGGACCATCTCCGGTGAAGTGGCGTGCGTGCTGGCTGGAGTCATGCCGTGGGATCTGGATGCTCGTTCTCTGGCGTCGGTCTATTGCCGGCGTCGAGGCCTAGTGTCCGGGGAACCGGCAAGCCAAGCACGCACTGAGGAGGCGCGGGAAGCCGCGGTTGAAATGTGGGAAACTCGGCTGGCAACACCATCTGCCGGCCTGAGGACGATCGAGGCTGTTCGTCCAGTGTTCCGCCAGTGGTTAGCGCGGCGTCACGGCGTCCTAACCTTCCGCATGACACAGGTGCTCACGGGGCATGGCTGCTTCGGGGGTTACCTGTGTCGGATCGCCGGAAGGGAGCCCGACGCTCGCTGCCACCACTGCGGCGACTGCCTCGATGAGACGGCCCAGCACACGTTGGAGGTGTGCTCAGCCTGGGCGTCTCAACGTCGCGTTTTGCGCGACGTCATAGGGGACGACCTTTCCCTGCCGGCCGTGGTCAAGGCTATGGCCGGCAGCGAGACGTCGTGGGACGCGGTCTCATCCTTCTGCGAGGCAGTGGTGCTCGAGAAGGAGTCGGCGGAACGGGCGAGGGAGGCTTTTGCCGAAGTCGCCATCCGCCGTAGGAGACCGGGTCGCCGGAGGGCGGCACACGACCGCCGCCTTCCGCCCTAATGTGCCAGAGGGCGGTCAGCTTGGGGAAGCTGGCCGCCTACCAACCTGGCCCGAGTAGGCGCGCGCAGGTTGCTCCCGCGCGCTACTCAGAGCAGGCCGTCGAGGGTGCCCACACACCCTTGACTCCGCGACGTGCCTAGCAGGCTCCCGCCGCCGCGTTTCGTGGACGATTATAGTCCCCGCGTCTCGCGGCCAGTGGCGGTCGAGGAGGAGCACCGTGAGGTTTTAGTGGGTATTGGGATCGGCCTTCAGCACACGTTGGAGGTGTGCACAGCCTGGGCGTCTCAACGTCGCGCTTTGCGCGACGTCATCGGGGACGACCTTTCCCTGCCGGCCGTGGTCAAGGCCATGGCCGGCAGCGAGACGTCGTGGGACGCGGTTTCGTCCTTCTGCGAGGCAGTGGTGCTCGAGAAGGAGTCGGCGGAACGGGCGAGGGAGGCTTTTGCCGAAGTCGCCATCCGCCGTAAGAGACCGGGTCGCCGGAGGGCGGCACACGACCGCCGCCTTCCGCCCTAATGTGCCAGAGGGCGGTCAGCTTGGGGAAGCTGGCCGCCTACCAACCTGGCCCGAGTAGGCGCGCGCAGGTAGCTCCCGCGCGCTACTCCAAGCAGGCCGTCGAGGGTGCCCACACACCCTTGACTCCGCGACGTGCCTAGCAGGCTCCCGCCGCCGCAATTCGTGGACGATTCTAGTCCCCGCGTCTTGCGGCCAGTGGCGGTCGAGGAGGAGCACCGTGAGGTTTTAGTGGGTATGCGGACGGCCTACATCTGCCAAGTCCGCGAGTCCCACATAACCCGCTCGAGTCCCCACTCGGGCCGGTATCCGTAAAAGGATTTCCTCACGTTAAAAAAAAAAAAAAAAAAAAAAAAAAAAAAAAAAAAAAAAAAAAAAAAAAAAAAAAGGTTAGGTTAGGTTAGGTTAGGAGCGGTGGAGGAGGAGGAGCTCGAAGAAGCTGTACGCCGATCTCGGCTCAAGAGCACCGCCCCGGGCTTGGATGGCATTCCCGGCCGGGCGCTAACTCTGGCCCTCAACATCTTAGGGCCCAGAGTGCGAGGACTATTCACTGCCTGTCTGGCTCAAGCCATAATTCCACAGCGGTGGAAGACAGGCAGGTTAGTCCTCATCAAGAAGGAGGGTCGCCCGGCGGATTCAGCCTCCGCCTACAGGCCCATCGTGCTCTTGAGCGAGATCGCCAAGCTCTTCGAGCGTGTTGTAGCCAGGAGGCTACAACACCATTTGGAGGGGACAGGTCCGGACCTCTCGGACCACCAGTATGGCTTCCGTAGGGGGCGATCGACGGTGGATGCCATACTGGAGGTAAAGTCCTATGCGCAGGATGCGGTGGCCCGAGGCGATGGAGTATTGGCGGTGTCTTTAGACATCGCCAACGCCTTCAACTCCCTGCCATGGCCCTGCATAAAGGAGGCACTTTTATACCATCGTGTGCCTCCATACCTGCGCCGCGCCATCGGGGCTTACCTGTCCGGGAGGTCTGTGACCTTTCCGGCTCCTGGAGGAGGTTGGAGGGAGTTCGTTGTGTCGGCCGGTGTTCCACAAGGATCGGTGCTGGGTCCGATCCTCTGGAACATCGGATACGACTGGGTGCTGCGTGGCGGTACCCTGAGAGGGATAAAGGTCCTCTGTTACGCCGACGACACGCTGGTCTTGGCGCAGCAGAGGACCTATCGGGAGGCAGCGGTCCTCGCGACGGCTGGAGTGGCGGAGGTGGTCGGCCGCATAAAGCGGCTGGGCTTAGAGGTCTCCCTCAACAAGTCCGAGGCAATCTACTTCCATGCTCCTCGAAAGGGCCCACCGGCAGATGCCCACATCATCGTCGGTGGCGTCAAGATTGACGTTGCCCGGAGCATGAAGTACCTCGGACTTGTTCTGGATGGTCGGTGGAGTTTTCGGGGCCACTTTACATCTTTGGCCCCGAAACTGTTGAAGACAGCGGCGGCACTGGCGCGCCTTTTGCCCAATGTGGATGGGCCGAGCGCCTCTAGCCGTCGGCTGTACACCGGAGTGGTCAGATCGATGGCGCTCTACGGTGCTCCCGTATGGGCGGACGCTCTGGATCGGCACAACATCACCCTGCTGCGACGTGCGCAGAGGGTGATGGCCATCCGGGCGATACGGGGGTACCGGACCATCTCCGGTGAAGTGGCGTGCGTGCTGGCTGGAGTCATGCCGTGGGATCTGGATGCTCGTTCTCTGGCGTCGGTCTATTGCCGGCGTCGAGGCCTAGTGTCCGGGGAACCGGCAAGCCAAGCACGCACTGAGGAGGCGCGGGAAGCCGCGGTTGAAATGTGGGAAACTCGGCTGGCAACACCATCTGCCGGCCTGAGGACGATCGAGGCTGTTCGTCCAGTGTTCCGCCAGTGGTTAGCGCGGCGTCACGGCGTCCTAACCTTCCGCATGACACAGGTGCTCACGGGGCATGGCTGCTTCGGGGGTTACCTGTGTCGGATCGCCGGAAGGGAGCCCGACGCTCGCTGCCACCACTGCGGCGACTGCCTCGATGAGACGGCCCAGCACACGTTGGAGGTGTGCTCAGCCTGGGCGTCTCAACGTCGCGTTTTGCGCGACGTCATAGGGGACGACCTTTCCCTGCCGGCCGTGGTCAAGGCTATGGCCGGCAGCGAGACGTCGTGGGACGCGGTCTCATCCTTCTGCGAGGCAGTGGTGCTCGAGAAGGAGTCGGCGGAACGGGCGAGGGAGGCTTTTGCCGAAGTCGCCATCCGCCGTAGGAGACCGGGTCGCCGGAGGGCGGCACACGACCGCCGCCTTCCGCCCTAATGTGCCAGAGGGCGGTCAGCTTGGGGAAGCTGGCCGCCTACCAACCTGGCCCGAGTAGGCGCGCGCAGGTTGCTCCCGCGCGCTACTCAGAGCAGGCCGTCGAGGGTGCCCACACACCCTTGACTCCGCGACGTGCCTAGCAGGCTCCCGCCGCCGCGTTTCGTGGACGATTATAGTCCCCGCGTCTCGCGGCCAGTGGCGGTCGAGGAGGAGCACCGTGAGGTTTTAGTGGGTATTGGGATCGGCCTTCAGCCGGTCCACGAGTCCCACATAACCCGCTCGAGTCCCCACTCGGGCCGGTATCCGTAAAAGGATTTCCTCACGTTAAAAAAAAAAAAAAAAAAAAAAAAAAAAAAAAAAAAAAAAAAAAAAAAAAAAGGTTAGGTTAGGAGGAGGAGCTCGAAGAAGCTGTACGCCGATCTCGGCTCAAGAGCACCGCCCCGGGCGTGGATGGCATTCCCGGCCGGGCGCTAACTCTGGCCCTCAACACGTTAGGGCCCAGAGTGCGAGGACTATTCACTGCCTGTCTGGCTCAAGCCATAATTCCGCAGCGGTGGAAGACAGGCAGGTTAGTCCTCATCAAGAAGGAGGGTCGCCCGGCGGATTCAGCCTCCGCCTACAGGCCCATCGTGCTCTTGAGCGAGATCGCCAAGCTCTTCGAGCGTGTTGTAGCCAAGAGGCTACAACACCATTTGGAGGGGACAGGTCCGGACCTCTCGGACCACCAGTATGGTTTCCGTAGGGGGCGATCGACGGTGGATGCCATACTGGAGGTAAAGTCCTATGCGCAGGATGCGGTGGCCCGAGGCGATGGAGTCTTGGCGGTGTCTTTAGACATCGCCAACGCCTTTAACTCCCTGCCATGGCCCTGCATAAAGGAGGCACTGTTATACCATCGTGTGCCTCCATACCTGCGCCGCGTCATCGGGGCTTACCTGTCCGGGAGGTCTGTGACCTTTCCGGCTCCTGGAGGAGGATGGGAGGAGTTTGTGGTGTCGGCCGGTGTTCCACAAGGATCGGTGCTGGGTCCGATCCTCTGGAACATCGGGTACGACTGGGTGCTGCGGGGCGGCACCCTGAGGGGGATAAAGGTCCTCTGTTACGCCGACGACACGCTGGTCTTGGCGCAGCAGAGGACCTATCGGGAGGCGGCGGTCCTCGCGACGGCTGGAGTGGCGGAGGTTGTCGGCCGCATAAAGCGGCTGGGCTTAGAGGTCTCCCTCAACAAGTCCGAGGCAATCTACTTCCATGCTCCTCGAAAGGGCCCACCGGCAGATGCCCACATCATCGTCGGTGGCGTCAAGATTGACGTTGCCCGGAGCATGAAGTACCTCGGACTTGTTCTGGATGGTCGGTGGAGTTTTCGGGGCCACTTTACATCTTTGGCCCCGAAACTGTTGAAGACAGCGGCGGCATTGGCGCGCCTTTTGCCCAATGTTGGTGGGCCGAGCGCCTCTAGCCGTCGGCTGTACACCGGAGTGGTCAGATCGATGGCGCTCTACGGTGCTCCCGTATGGGCGGACGCCCTGGATCGGCACAACATCACCCTGTTGCGACGTGCGCAGAGGGTGATGGCCATCCGGGCGATACGAGGGTACCGGACCATCTCCGGTGAAGTGGCGTGCGTGCTGGCTGGAGTCATGCCGTGGGATCTGGATGCTCGTTCTCTGGCGTCGGTCTATTGCCGGCGTCGAGGCCTTGTGTCCGGGGATCCGGCAAGCCAAGCACGCACTGAGGAGGCGCGGGTAGCCGCTGTTGAAATGTGGGAAACTCGGCTGGCAACACCATCTGCCGGCCTGAGGACGATCGAGGCTGTTCGTCCAGTGTTCCGCCAGTGGTTAGCGCGGCGTCACGGCGTCCTAACCTTCCGCATGACACAGGTGCTCACGGGGCATGGCTGCTTCGGGGGTTACCTGTGTCGGATCGCCGGAAGGGAGCCCGACGCTCGCTGCCACCACTGCGACGACTGCCTCGATGAGACGGCCCAGCACACGTTGGAGGTGTGCTCAGCCTGGGCGTCTCAACGTCGCGCTTTGCGCGACGTCATAGGGGACGACCTTTCCCTGCCGGCCGTGGTCAAGGCTATGGCCGGCAGCGAGACGTCGTGGGACGCGGTCTCATCCTTCTGCGAGGCAGTGGTGCTCGAGAAGGAGTCGGCGGAACGGGCGAGGGAGGCTTTTGCCGAAGTCGCCATCCGCCGTAGGAGACCGGGTCGCCGGAGGGCGGCACACGACCGCCGCCTTCCGCCCTAATGTGCCAGAGGGCGGTCAGCTTGGGGAAGCTGGCCGCCTACCAACCTGGCCCGAGTAGGCGCGCGCAGGTTGCTCCCGCGCGCTACTCAGAGCAGGCCGTCGAGGGTGCCCACACACCCTTGACTCCGCGACGTGCCTAGCAGGCTCCCGCCGCCGCGTTTCGTGGACGATTATAGTCCCCGCGTCTCGCGGCCAGTGGCGGTCGAGGAGGAGCACCGTGAGGTTTTAGTGGGTATTGGGATTGGCCTTCAGCCGGTCCACGAGTCCCACATAACCCGCTCGAGTCCCCACTCGGGCCGGTATCCGTAAAAAAAAAAAAAAAAAAAAAAAAAAAAAAAAAAAAAAAAAAAAAAAAAAAAAAAGGTTAGGTTAGGTTAGGTTAGGTTAGGTTAGGTTAGGTTAGGTTCGGAGGAGGAGCGGGAAACCGCGGTTGAGTTGTGGGAATCCCGGCTGGCGACACCATCTGCCGGCCGGTTGACGATCGAGGCGGTTCGTCCAGTATTCCGCCAGTGGTTAGCGCGGCGTCACGGCGTCCTAACCTTCCGCACCACACAGGTGCTCACGGGGCATGGCTGCTTCGGGGGTTACCTGTGTCGGATCGCTGGGAGGGAGCCCGACGCTCGCTGCCACCACTGCGACGACTGCCTCGATGAGACGGCCCAGCACACGTTGGAGGTGTGCTCAGCCTGGGCGTCTCAACGTCGCGCTTTGCGCGACGTCATAGGGGACGACCTTTCCCTGCCGGCCGTGGTCAGGGCCATGGCCGGTAGCGAGACGTCGTGGGACGCGGTCTCATCCTTCTGCGAGGCAGTGGTGCTCGAGAAGGAGTCGGCGGAACGGGCGAGGGAGGCTTTTGCCGAAGTCGCCATCCGCCGTAGGAGACCGGGTCGCCGGAGGGCGGCACACGACCGCCGCCTTCCGCCCTAATGTGCCAGAGGGCGGTCAGCTTGGGGAAGCTGGCCGCCTACCAACCTGGCCCGAGTAGGCGCGCGCAGGTTGCTCCCGCGCGCTACTCAGAGCAGGCCGTCGAGGGTGCCCACACACCCTTGACTCCGCGACGTGCCTAGCAGGCTCCCGCCGCCGCGATTCGTGGACGATTCTAGTCCCCGCGTCTCGCGGCCAGTGGCGGTCGAGGAGGAGCACCGTGAGGTTTTAGTGGGTATGCGGACGGCCTACATCTGCCAAGTCCGCGAGTCCCACATAACCCGCTCGAGTCCCCACTCGGGCCGGTATCCGTAAAAGGATTTCCTCACGAAAAAAAAAAAAAAAAAAAAAAAAAAAAAAAAAAAAAAAAAAAAAAAAAAAGGTTAGGTTAGGTTAGGTTAGGTTAGGTTAGGTTAGGTTAGGTTAGGTTAGGTTAGGTTAGGTTTTTTTTTTTTTTTTTGGGTGTTGAAGCCCTAGACTTGAATTTATATTACAGATATCCAGTCTACTCTCACGACCGCAGTCCTCGCTAATGGATACGGGCGGCCGGGGTCGATCGAGTTGACCTGATGGACTTAAGAAACTTTAATAACTTTAATAATTTATGTATAACTTTATCTTAGGACTTCAAAGTAATTATAAGACACAAAACTTTAATATAACATATAAAATTTAAGACCCTTCTTGTACAGAAATAATTTTGTTGTTCACATGTTTTTCCCGTTATAACAAAAATAAAATCACTTAAAATAACATATACAATTAAGACGCTTTTTTAATAAATAATATTCTATAAACACATATCTTTTTATATAACTTATTACACATAACTATTTTCTAACTTAAAATTATTAAGATATTACTAGTAGTATATATATATATATACTTTTCTTTTTCCTTCTTTTTTCTTTTTGTTAATGTATATTTTATAATATTTTTATATATTTTTTATATATTTTTATATATATATATTTTTTTTTTTTTTTTTATATATATTTTTGTATATTTTTTATATTCTTTTTTTTTTTTTTTATATATTCTATTTTATATATATTTTTTAAATTTACATTTCTTTTGATACACTAAATTTTTAATCTAAACTGTCCAATAAACTGGAAAACTATGAGCTTTTACCTTAAGACTAGACATATTTAAAGAGACATAAATTAAAAAACTAAACATATTTATAGAAGCAAAATTTTTAAAACTAAACATATTTATAAGACCATAAATTTAAAACTAAACATATTTGTATAAACATAAACTTTAAAACCAAAACATATTAATAAACTATAAATTTAATACTATACATATTTATATAAAAATTTTAAATAACTTTGTATTTAGAGACACAAATTTATATAGTTTTGAGCAACAATTGTATGTACATTTATTAACTAAAATTATAACATAATTATATTAATTTATGCGAGTATATATACAAAATAGAAGGCGCATTTGGTGTTTAGTATGAACCATAATCGATTTTGTTTTTAACCTGATTCTGCATGTAAATAACAGTAGGACAAGAATATGACATAGCGGAGTGTTCACAGTTGAGATTACTATTGGTTTTATTATTAAATTTATGACAATTGTAGCATGTAGGGGTGGTTTTATTAACTAAGTTTGGACAGACGGAATGTTGATGATTCACATCAGCGCAGTGTGAACAGGGCCTGCAGTCAGACACACAGTTTTTGCTAATGTGACCGAACTGCAGACACCTGTAGCACTGCATAAAAGGAGAGAAATCACCAACATAGACCTGCTGGTGGTCTATATTAAGTCGACCCAGTCGGATTGCTTCCCGCCACACGACTGGGCTAACAATGAAAACGGCATTATACAAATTAGAATTTCGATTATTATTACGTTTAAACCGGAGTTTAAAATCGTTTTCTTCATTTGCAAGGGCTTTAATTGATACATTTTGTTGAAATACAATTTTAGTTAAGTCGTCAAGGGAAACATCGGTGGATATTCCCTTTAAGATAAGCATAGGTCGAAGCTTCTTGGCGGGTTCCGCGGTAACTAATTCAGACTCCTTAAGGAGTTCGAGGGTTTCATTACAGTGGGATTCGTTAGTAAATTCCACCCTTAATTTATTGTTTTTGATAGATTGTACTTTAGAGGGTGCATAAGATCTGCTGCGGAAGTTAATACTATTTTTAAATTTCTTGATTGTGTCCTGTTTGTTGTTAGTTTGTTCTATAGATGTTATGACTAGAGCCGGCTTATAACTCTGCTTTGGGGGTTTAACTAAGGGTGGCTGGAATTTATCTACAACTATTTCGGAATGTGCGGAGGGTGTGTGTACTGTATTAAACGATAACAATTCAGATTTTAATTTCGACATCTCCTCCCTAACTGCTGCCACGATATCCTCTCTCAGTGTACTATCAACCACTGGGGGTGCTATTGGGGGTGTGGGGGGTGTAGCTGTTGGAGCTGTGACCTCAGGTGTCGGGTTCGAATCCCCTGGTTCCATCACAGCCTCCATATAAATGTCTGTGGCTAGTCTAATCTCCTGAGCGGCTTGTACTATAAATTTTTTATTTTCAGAGGTAACACTTTTGTGTTCCTCTATTGCAAACATTATGGACTGAGTAAGTTTGTGGATGACAGCGTACATTGAGTGGATATCCTTCGCATCCACAGCGACAGCAGGGAGGGGTCTCGCGACTCTCGAAGCCTTCGACCTAGACTTATTTTTAGCTTTAGGTGGAGTTTTGGGGCGATCTAGACCGAGATCTAGGTCGAGTTCCCCATCGAGGGACATTTCTAAAAGTTGAGAGACTGAATCTGGAGTGCTGCACCTGCTCTCTGTGGCCTCAACAACTCCAGAGCCAGGGTTTTGAGTTATATTTTTCCTCTGGCTACTCGTCCCGGCCTCTGAGGAAGGCTGAGTCGAGGTCTTTCTATTATTACTACTTGGCGGCGTTGAAAACATACGCTTGTAATCCATTTTTTAAATTAGAAAAGATAAAATGAGAGCAATAAAAATAAAAATAAAATTAAATTAAAAATAAAAGCAAGCTTAAAAAGAGTTAAAATACTAAGCTAATTAA
Source organism: Heliconius melpomene rosina (assembly GCF_056956725.1). Taxonomy (NCBI): domain Eukaryota; kingdom Metazoa; phylum Arthropoda; class Insecta; order Lepidoptera; family Nymphalidae; genus Heliconius; species Heliconius melpomene. Next base: position 9,918 of record NC_140396.1, on the reverse strand, counting down.
TTTTATTTACATTAGGATACAGCGAGAGCCAAGATAACATAATTTTAAACTAAAACTGCAATATAAAAATTTGCAAAAAAAAAAAAAAAAAATTTTTTAAATAATAATAATAATAATATATACTAAAATTAACACTAAAATTATATATAATACAACTCTAATTTAAACCTCTCGAAAGGGCGCTTATTTTAAGCTATTGCACGGAATTTTTGCATTAAGATAAGAGTAGATAGACTATTGTATGAAGAACGATTTACGTAATAATATTCGAAAATTCACTTTTTTATTTCACGTCGGATTGAGATACTGTTTTTTCCAAAAGGTTGTGTAGGTATAAAAAATGATATTGGGAAAGTTTCGATAATGTAACTGGTGTATAAGTACTTATTTTAAGGTATCTAAGATTTAATAATAAAATTTAACAGAATTACACTATGGAGTCACTTGGTATCTTCTTAATAACTATTTTGTTTATAGACCGAAAATTCTAAAACTTTGCAAACTTGTTCTTAATTAAATTGTCTATAGGTAAAAAATATAAAAATGTAGGGTTTTCGATCTAGATTTCCTGTAACTAACCTTTAAAGTTCTAGTTATTGATACACAGTGTCCATTTTCCGAGTTTTTCCCAGATATCTCGAGATTTTCTGGCTGGATTTTCAATTAAAAAACAGATTCTTGCAGGTCTCGTCCAGGCGCATCGAACTATGTATATCACATAAACGGGCACATCTCCGTTTAGAAAATGACCCAAAGGTCATTCAAGGTCAAATGTCTATAAAATCGCTAATAACTACAAAACGGAGAGTTCAAAAATTCTAAAACTTTGCCAAAACGTGTATGGCCACTTTATGCACAGGTTAGAAAAATAAAAATGGGGGGTTGTAGATCTTATTACCGAGCCGCACGCGAAAAACTAGTCTTTTAGGTGCACTTTTTCACTATTTTGAAGTTAAATGTAATGTAACTCGGTAAATATAAGTCGGATTTTAAAGATTTTTGTGTGTAAATGTAGATAAACTTACTGTCTATCAATATGTGATAACTCAGCTCGATACACTAAAATCTAATATTTTTAAAACACTTAATTACACTATTTGAGTCAATTTCTCCACTAAAAATACAGTTTTTTACAGTTTTTCGGCACTTTCACTTATCGGATTTTCACAATTTTTTCACAGGCACTTAGGTGAGTTCAGCGCGCTTCTTTTGATATATTTCACAACTTTCTACGGTAATTTTTGAGAAACTTATGATTTTTTGGTCATAACTTAGCGGTTTTTTGGCCTCGGGAGCTGCGGACGCGTGCGTTCGCGACGCGGGCTCGACCCAGACTGGGTTAGGTTAGGTTAGGTTAGGTTAGGTTAGGTTAGGTTAGGTTAGGTTAGGTTAGGTTAGGTTAGGTTAGGTTAGGTTAGGTTAGGTTAGGTTAGGTTTTTTTTTTTTTTTTTTTTGGGTGTTGAAGCCCTAGACTTGAAGTTATATTACTGATATCCAGTCAACTCTCACGACCGCAGTCCTCGCTAATGGATACGGGCGGCCGGGGTCGATTGAGTTGACCTGATGGACTTAGGGAACTTTTAATAACTTTTACTATTTATATATTACTTTATCTTAGGACTTCAAATTAAGCTTGAGACACAAATCATTTATTTAACATTCGAAAATTGAGACACTTCGTATAAAAAAAAAAGGACTTTTGTTTTCCACATATTTTGTAGTTATAACAAAAAATAAAACTATGACATAACATAAACAATTAGGACACTTCTTAAACAAATTATATTTAAAATACTAATAACTTTTTTGTTATAACTTGTTTTACATGACGATTTTCTTACTTAAAATTATTTACATGTACTTAGACTATAAATTATCTATATATTTTTATATCTATATGTATGTATTTATATATAATATTTTTTATATACATATCTTTTTTTTCTTTTACAATATTTTAATATCTTTTTTGCATATTTCTTGTATATTTTTCGTATATATCTTTTTATATATTATTTTAATATCTTTTTTTTTTTTTTTTTTGTATATTATTTTGTATATTTTTTATGTATTTTTATTTATTTATATTTTTTTGTATACATATCTTTTTACAGTGAAATACTTTAATTTTCTTAGCTTAAACTATAATAACAAAATTTGCACAAATATCAATAAAACTATAAACCATAACATTAAAACTATACATATTTATAAAAACAAATTTAAAAACTAAACATATTTATAGAAACATATATTTTACAACTAAACATATTTATAAAAACCATAAACTTGATACTATATATATTTATAAAGATATTTTAAGTAACTTATTGTTTGAGACACAATTACATCTTGTTTTAAATAACAATTGTGTATAAATTTTCTAACTAAAATTATAACAATTATATTAATTTTTGCGATTTTATATATAAATAGAAGGCGCATTTGGTGTTCAGTAGGAACCGTAATCGATTTTATTTTTAACTTGATTCTGCATATAAATTACAGTAGGACAAGAATAAGACATGGCAGAATGTTCACAATTTAAATTACTATTGGTTTTATGATTAAATTTTTCGCAATTATAACATTTAGGGGTGGATTTAATGGCTAAATTAGGACAAACAGAGTGCTGATGATTTACGTCGGCGCAGTGTGAACAGGGCCTGCAGTCGGACACACAGTTTTTACTGATGTGTCCGAACTGCAGACACCTGTAGCACTGCATGAAGGGTGAAAAGTCACCAACATAAACCTGCTGATGGTCTATGTTTAGCCGGCCCAGTCGGTTAGCTTCCCGCCATACGACTGGACTGACAATTAAAACAGCATTATACAAGTTAACATTTCGATTATTGTTCCGCCTAAACCGGAGTTTGAGATCATTTTCTGAGTTTACAAGTTCTTTAATTGTCGGATTTTGTTGTACAATTATTTTTGAAATGTCATCAAGAGGAACATCAGAGGATATTCCCTTTAGGATAAGCATAGGTCTTAGCTTCTTGGCGGGTTCCGCGGTAACTGTATCTGAGTCCTTAAGGTGTTCAAGGGTTTCTTTGCAATGAGATTCGTTAAGAAATTCAACCCTTAATTTGTTGTTTTTAATAGTTTGTACTCTAGTGGGTGCATATGATTTGTTACGGAATGTGATACTGTTTTTGAATTTTTTAATTGTGTCTTGTCTATTATTAGTGTTTTCAATGGGTGTGATTACTAAAGCAGGCTTGTAACTATTTTTTGGTGGTTTTGCTGGGGGTGTCTGGGGTTTATCTGCAGCTATTTCAAAATGTGTGGCGGGTGTGTGAACTGTACTTAACGACTGCAGCTCAGATTTAAATTTCGACATCTCCTCCCTAACTGCTGCCACAATATCCACTTTCAGTGTGCTATCGACCACTGGGGGTGCTATTGGGGGTGTGGGGGGTGTATCTGTTGGAGCTGTGGCCACAGGTGTCGGGTTCGAATCCCCTGGTTCCAGCACAGCCTCCATATAAATGTCTGTCGCGAGTCTTATCTCCTGAGCGGCCTGTACTATGAATTTTTTATTTTCAGAGGTAACACTTTTGTGTTCCTCTATTGCAAAAACAATGGCCTGAGTCAGTTTATGGACGACAGCATACATCTTGTGGATATCCTTCGCCTCCGCAGCAACAGCAGGGAGGGGCCTCGCGACTCTCGAAGCCTTCGACCTACACTTACCTTTTGTTTTAGGGGGAGTTGTGGGGCGTTCCAGATCTAGATCGAGGTCTAGTTCCCCATCGAGAGTCATCTCTAAAATTTGTGCAACAGAGTCTGGAGTGCTGCACCTACTCTCTGCGACATCCGCGTCTCCAGAGCCGGGATTAATTATTTTCTGTACCCTCTGGTTACTCGTCCCAGCCTCCGAAGTAGGCTGAGACGTAGTCTTTTTACTGTTACTGGGCGGCGTTTGAAACATCCGCTTGTAATCCATTTTAAATTAAAATAAATTATATTAAACTGCAGCAATAAAAAATAAAATTAAATTTAAAACTAATAAATTTTTATCAACAATAAAATATATAACGTTATATACAACGTCAATTATGTAAACTTAATTATAAACTAAACAGGGTACAGAATAAAATAACAGAAAGCAAAAACAAAAATAATTTTTAAAATTTAAATCAAAATTATAAAATATAAATTAAAATTAAATTAATATTAAAATTAACACTAAAATTCCAAAAACTAAAGTCTCTAAATTATTCCTCTCGAAAGGGCGCCTCTTTTGAGCTATTGCATGCCGTTATTGCTTAATGTTAAGTTTACAACAACAATTGTATGGAGATTGATTTACGTAAATAAATTCGAAATTTCACTTTTTTGTTTTGGGTCGGATTTTAAAACTGTTTTCTTTAAATGGTTGAGTAGGCCGAAAAAATGATATTGGGAGAGTTTCAAGAATGTCACTAGTATATAAGTGGGTTATTTAGAGTTTCTTAGGTACACTAATTGAATTTTACAAAATTTCACTATGCAGTCTATTGGTATATTCTCAATAACTTTTTAATTTGTGGTCTGAAAATTATGAAATTTTGCACAAATGTTCTTGATTAAATTGTCTTTACGTAAAAAATATAAAAATATAGGGTTATCGATTTAAATGATTTATGACAGACCTTTAAAGTTAAAGTTTTTGATGCACTGTGTCCATTTTCGAGTTTTTCCCGAATATCTCGCGATTTTCCGGCTGGATTTTCAATTAAAAATCAGATTCTTAAAGGTATCATCCAGGCGCATCGAATGATGTATATCACACAACACTACACTTCTCCGTTTGGAAAATGACCCAAAGGTCATTCAAGGTCAAACTACACTAAAAATGCTAATAACTAAAGAACGGAGAGTCCAAAAATTCTGAAACTTTGCCAAAACGTGCAGGGCCACTATGTTCACAGGTTGATAAAATAAAAATGGGGGGTTACAGATCTTATTTGCCCGTCGCACGCGAAAAACTAGTCTAAAAGTTGCACTTTTTCACTATTTTGAAGGTTAATGTCTAATAACTCGGTAAATAATAGTCCGATTTCCACAATTTTTTGATATATATGTAAATAAACTTACTGACTATAAATGTGTGATAAATCAGCTCGATACACTGAGATTTAATATTTTTAAACACTTATTTAAACTATTTGAGTCAATTTCTCTACTAAAAATACAGTTTTTCACAGTTTTTTGGCACTTTCACTAAACAGATTTTCACAGTTTTTTCACAGGCACTTAGTTGAGTTCAGCGCGCTTCTTTTGATATATAACACAACTTTCTACGACAATTTTTGAATAACTTATGATTTTTTGGTCATAACTTAGCGGTTTTTTGGCCTCGGGAGCTGCGGACGCGTGCGTTCGCGACGCGGGCTCGACCCAGACTCGGTTAGGTTAGGTTAGGTTAGGTTAGGTTAGGTTAGGTTAGGTTAGGTTAGGTTAGGTTAGGTTAGGTTAGGTTAGGTTAGGTTGTCCGATCGATGGCGCTCTACGGTGCTCCCGTATGGGCGGACGCCCTGGATCGGCACAACATCACTCTGCTGCGACGTGCGCAGAGGGTGATGGCCATCCGGGCGATACGGGGGTACCGGACCATCTCCGGTGAGGTGGCGTGCGTGCTGGCTGGAGTCATGCCGTGGGATCTGGATGCTCTGTCTCTGGCGTCGGTCTATTGCCGGCGTCGAGGCCTAGCGTCCGGGGAACCGGCCAGTCCAGCACGCGCCGAGGAGGAGCGGGAAGCCGCATTAGAAGTGTGGGAATCCCGGCTGGCGACACCATCTGCCGGCCGGTTGACGATCGAGGCGGTTCGTCCAGTTTTCCGCCAGTGGTTAGCGCGGCGTCACGGCGTCCTAACCTTCCGCACGACACAGGTGCTCACGGGGCATGGCTGCTTCGGGGGTTACCTGTGTCGGATCGCTGGGAGGGAGCCCGACGCTCGCTGCCACCACTGCGACGACTGCCTCGATGAGACGGCCCAGCACACGTTGGAGGTGTGCACAGCCTGGGCGTCTCAACGTCGCGCTTTGCGCGACGTCATCGGGGACGACCTTTCCCTGCCGGCCGTGGTCAAGGCCATGGCCGGTAGCGAGACGTCGTGGGACGCGGTCTCATCCTTCTGCGAGGCAGTGGTGCTCGAGAAGGAATCGACGGAACGGGCGAGGGAGGCTTTTGCCGAAGTCGCCATCCGCCGTAAGAGACCGGGTCGCCGGAGGGCGGCACACGACCGCCGCCTTCCGCCCTAATGTGCCAGAGGGCGGTCAGCTTGGGGAAGCTGGCCGCCTACCTACCTGGCCCGTAGGCGCGCGCAGGTTGCTCCCGCGCGTTACTCCGAGCAGGCCGTCGAGGGTGCCCACACACCCTTGACTCCGCGACGTGCCTAGCAGGCTCCCGCCGCCGCGATTCGTGGACGATTCTAGTCCCGCGTCTCGCGGCCAGTGGCGGTCGAGGAGGAGCACCGTGAGGTTTTAGTGGGTATTGGGATCGGCCTTCAGCCGGTCCACGAGTCCCACATAACCCGCTCGAGTCCCCACTCGGGCCGGTATCCGTAAAAGGATTTCCTCACGTTAAAAAAAAAAAAAAAAAAAAAAAAAAAAAAAAAAAAAAAAGGTAGGTTAGGTTAGGTTAGGTTAGGTTAGGTTAGGTTAGGTTAGGTTAGGTTAGGTTAGGTTAGGTTAGGTTAGGTTACTGAGGAGGCGCGGGAAGCCGCGGTTAAAATGTGGAAACTCGGCTGGCAACACCATCTGCCGGCCTGAGGACGATCGAGGCTGTTCGTCCAGTGTTCCGCCAGTGGTTAGCGCGACGTCACGGCGTCCTAACCTTCCGCATGACACAGGTGCTCACGGGGCATGGCTGCTTCGGGGGTTACCTGTGTCGGATCGCCGGAAGGGAGCCCGACGCTCGCTGCCACCACTGCGACGACTGCCTCGATGAGACGGCCCAGCACACGTTGGAGGTGTGCTCAGCCTGGGCGTCTCAACGTCGCGCTTTGCGCGACGTCATAGGGACGACCTTTCCCTGCCGGCCGTGGTCAAGGCTATGGCCGGCAGCGAGACGTCGTGGGACGCGGTCTCATCCTTCTGCGAGGCAGTGGTGCTCGAGAAGGAGTCGGCGGAACGGGCGAGGGAGGCTTTTGCCGAAGTCGCCATCCGCCGTAAGAGACCGGGTCGCCGGAGGGCGGCACACGACCGCCGCCTTTCCGCCCTAATGTGCCAGAGGGCGGTCAGCTTGGGGAAGCTGGCCGCCTACCAACCTGGCCCGAGTAGGCGCGCGCAGGTTGCTCCCGCGCGCTACTCCGAGCAGGCCGTCGAGGGTGCCCACACACCCTTGACTCCGCGACGTACCTAGCAGGCTCCCGCCGCCGCGTTTCGTGGACGATTCTAGTCCCCGCGTCTCGCGGCCAGTGGCGGTCGAGGAGGAGCACCGTGAGGTTTTAGTGGGTATTGGGATCGGCCTTCAGCCGGTCCACGAGTCCCACATAACCCGCTCGAGTCCCCACTCGGGCCGGTATCCGTAAAAGGATTTCCTCACGTTAAAAAAAAAAAAAAAAAAAAAAAAAAGGTTAGGTTAGGTTTTTTTTTTTTTTTGGGAGTTGAAGCCCTAGACTTAAATTTATATTACAAATATCCAGTCAACTCTCACGACCGCAGTCCTCGCTAATGGATACGGGCGGCCGGGGTCGATCGAGTTGACCTGATGGACTTAGGGAACTTTTAATAACTTTTACTATTTATATATTACTTTATCTTAGGACTTCAAAATAGTTTTAGACACAATTCTTTAATATAACATTTAAATATTTAGACACTTTTTTATAAAGAAAATTTTGTTGTTCACATATTATTTCGTTTTACAAGAATAAAAATCACTTTAATATTACATATAAAATTAAGACACTTTTTTAATATACAATGTTCTATAAACACATATCTTTTTATATAACTTATTACACATAACTATTTTCTATCTTAAAATTTTTAGATATTACTAGTAGTATATATATATACTTTTCTTTTTTTTTTTTTTCCTTCTTTTTTCTTTTTATTAATGTATATTTTTGTATTATATATATATATATATATTTTTTTATATGTTTTTTATATATTTTTATATATTTTTTGTATATTTTTTATATTCTTTTTTATATTCTTTTTTATATATTCTTTTTTTATATATATATTTTTTTAAATTTACATTTCTTTTGATTCACTTTAACTACTTTAATCTAAACTGTTCAATGATATGTAGAACTATGAATTATGACCTTAAGACTATACTTATTAATAAAGACATAAATTTAAAACTAAACATATTTGTATGAACATAAATTTTAAAACCAAAACATATTAATAAACAATAAATTTAATACTATACATATTTATAAACATTTTAATAACGTTATATTTTAAGACACAGTTTCAACTAGTTTTAAATAACAATTATATGTAAATTATTAACTAAGATTATAACTTATTACATTTATTTATGCGAAAATATAAATCAAAAGAAGGCGCGTTTGGAGTTTAGTAGGTGCCGTAATCTATTTTGTTTTTAACCTGATTTTGCATATAGATAACGGTTGGGCAAGAATAAGACATAGCGGAGTGTTCGGAATTTAAATTACTGTTGGTTTTACTGTTGAATTTTTCACAATTATAACATTTAGGAGTTGTTTTATTGGGTATATTGGGACATACAGAGTGTTGGTGATTCACATCAGCGCAGTGTGAACAGGGCCTGCAGTCGGACACACAGTTTTTGCTGATATGTCCGAACTGCAGACACCTGTAACACTGCATAAAAGGAGAGAAGTCACCAACATAGACCTGCTGGTGGTCTATATTTAGTCGGCCCAGTCGGATTGCTTCCCGCCACACGACTGGACTAACGATAACAACTGCATTATATAAATTAGAATTACGATTATTATTACGTCTAAAACGGAGTTTAAAATCATTTTCATTATTTACAAGTGTTTTAATAGTTGGATTTTGCTGTATTACTATTGTAACTAAATCGTCGAGGGAAATATCAGTAGATATTCCCTTTAGAATAAGCATAGGTCGAAGCCTCTTGGCGGGTTCCGCGGTTATTGTTTCAGACTCCTTGAGGAGTTCGAGTGTTTCAATGCAATGTGTTTCGTTTAAGAATTCCACCCTTAATTTATTATTTTTAATAGTTTGAACTCTAGTAGGTGCATATAATTTGTTTCGGAATGTAATGCTGTTTTTGAATTTTTTGATTGTGTCTTGTTTATTGTTAGTATTTTCTATGGGTGTAATGACTAGTGCGGGCTTGTAGCTATGTTTTGGGGGCTTTACTAAGGGTGGCTGGGATTTTACTGTATCTATTTCAGAATGTGTGGGGGATGTATGAACTGCACTTTGCGATTGCAGCTCTGATTTAAATTTCGATAGCTCCTCCCTAACTGCTGCCACGATATGCTCACTCAGTGTGCTATCGACCACTGGGGGTGCTATTGGGGGTGTGGGGGGTGTTGCTGTCGGAGCTGTGACCACAGGTGTCGGGTTCGAATCCCCTGGTTCCATCACAGCCTCCATGTAGATGTCTGTAGCTAGTCTGATTTCCTGAGCGGCTTGTACTATGAATTTTTTATTCTCAGAGGTAACACTTTTGTGTTCCTCTATTGCAAAAACTATGGCCTGAGTCAGTTTATGGACGACAGCATACATCTTGTGGATATCCTTCGCTTCCACGGCAACAGCAGGGAGGGGCCTCGCGACTTTCGAAGCCTTCGACCTAGACTTATTTTTAGCTTTAGGTGGAGTTTTGGGGCGATCTAGATCAAGATCTAGGCCGAGTTCCCCATCGAGAGACATCTCTAATAATTGAGCGACTGAATCTGGAGTGCTGCACCTGCTCTCTGTGGCCACAGCATCTCCTGAGCCAGGG